>NC_091633.1:39313755-44313755 GCF_027580195.1 Bos mutus | reverse complement strand
CTCACAGTATTTTACATTTCTTTGAGCTAGTTTATGTCCCCTAATATAAAATTTCTTCCTAAATACAGATAGAATAAAATCTAGAGACTTTGTGTGGAATAAATATATAAAAAGTGAGTACTATTGAATATGAAATAGCATCCAAAAGAAAAGTAAAAAGGCAAAATGTCTCAGGAGGCCTTAGAAATCACTGAAAAAAGAAAAGTGAAAGGTAAAGGAGAAAACAAAAGATATGCCCATCTGAATGCAGAGTTCCAAAAAATAGCAAGGAGAGGTAAGAAAGTGTTCCTAAGTATCAATCCAAAGAAATAGAGGAAAACAATAGAATGGGAAAGACTAGAGATCCCTTCAAGAAAATTAGATACCAAGGGAATATTTCATGCAAAGATGGGCACAATAGAGGACAGAAATGGTGTGGACCCAACAGAAACAGAAGATAATAATAAGAGGTGGCAAGAATACACAGAAGAACTATTAAAAAAAAAGAAAGAAACTTAATGACCCAGATAATCACAATGGTGTGATCAATCACCTAGACCCAGACATATTGGAGTGAGAGGTCAAGCGGGCCTTAGGAAGCATCACTACAAGCAAAGCTAATGGAGGTGATGGAATTCCAGATGTTATTTCAAATCCTAAAAGACAATGCTGTGAAAGCGCTACACTCAATGTATCAGCTAATTTGGAAAACTCAGCAGTGGCCACAGGACTGGAAAAGGTCACTTTTCATTCCAATCCCAAAGAAAGGCAATGCCAAAGAATGTTCAAACTATCACACAATTGCACTCATCTCACGTGCTAGCAAAATAATGCTCAAAATTCTCCAAATTAGGCTTCAACAGTACATGAACCAAGAAATCCCAGATATTCAAGCTGGATTTAGAAAAAGCAGAGGAACCAGAGATCAAATTGCCAACATCCATTGTATCATAGAAAAAGCAAGAGAATTCTAGAAAAACATCTACTTCTGCTTCACTGACTATGCTAAAGCCTTTGACTGTGTGGATCACAACAAACTGTGGAAAATTCTTAATGAGATGGGAATACCAGACCACCTTACCTGCTTCCTGAGAAATCTGTATGCAGGTCAAGCAGTAACAGTTAGAATTGGACATGGAACAATGGATTGGTACCAAATTGGAAAAGGAGTACATCAAGGCTGTATATTGTAATCTGGCTTATTTAACTTAAATGCAGAGTACATCATGTGAAATGCTGGGCTGAATGGAAGCCAAATCAAGATTACCAGGAGAAATATCAATAACCTCCAATATGCAGATAATACCACCCTTATGGCAGAAAGTGAAGAGGAACTAAAGAGTCTCTGGATGAAGGTGAAAGAGGAGAGTGAAAAAGCTAGATTAAAACTTAACATTCATTTCCCAAGATGGTGGAGGAATAGGACAAGGAGACCACTTTCTCCGCCACAAATTCATCAAACGATCATTTGAATGTTGAGCAACTTCCACAAAACAACTTCTAAACACTGGCAGGGGACATCAGACACCTAGAAAGGCAGTCCAATCTCTTCAAAAGGAGATAGGACAAAATATAAAAGATGGAAACAAAGACAAAAGATTTAGGGATGGAGACCCATCCTGGAGAGGGAGTCATGAAGGAGGAGAAGTTTTCACACAGTAGAAAACCCTCTCACAGGCATGTCTATGGGGAATTTTGGAATCTCAGAGGGCAACATAACCAGGAGAAGGAAAAAACTCTACAGAATGTGCACCTCACCGCAACTACAAGCAGAGACAGAGAAGAGGCACAGATGTGTCCACCACCAGAGAGTGGGGGCTGGGCGGGGAGGAACAGGCTGCATCATTGGTCCTTAGGCTCTAACAGCACATGAAAGGCTCTAACACCACACTGTGACCCCTGGTGCACTCACAGAACAAAGGATTAAGCGAATACCAAAGGAGAACTGCCATACAGGGCCCTCTCTCCCCAGAGGCAGAGAGGCAGGTGTGTGACAGCCAGTGCTGGAAGGCAAGGGGCTACTGCAATCTCGGCCCCAGAGACCCCATCTTCCACCAAACTGTGAGCAGGTTCCCAGCTGCTAATCACGTTTTCCTGGGATCCTGAACAGTTCACATCAGCCAGGAGTGTCACAGCCTGAGATCAGCTCCCCAGAGGAGACACACAGCACACCTGGGACTGTGCTCTCATAGCACACCTGGGAGACCAAGCAGCTGGGACTGGGGAGGTGTATAAAATGCACAGCCCACCTGAGACAGTGCACTCGCCGAGCACCAGGTCACCTGAGATGCTCCATCCTGGGAAGGGCACAAAATGCACAGCCAATCCGGTCTGTGCCCCTGGGGAGAACCAGGAACCTGAGTCACTTAGACCTGGGAAGTGCATGAAATGCAGGGCCCACTTGGGACAGTACCCTTGCAGAGCACCCTGGAGCCTGAGCAGTGTGGACCCAGGAAATGCACACTGCCTTGGGCTGTGGCAAACCCAGGGGGGTCCATCCACTATGAGAACTCCCCATGCATGCCAGTGGTATTTGTTTACAGTGTTCCTCCCTCCCCACAACACAACTGAACAAGTGAGCCTAAATAAGTGGCCACCTTTGCCCCCTTGTGTCAGGGTGGAAATTAGACACTGAAGAGACTTGCAAACAGAAGGAGCCAAAAAAAAAAAAACAAACAAACAAAGAAGAGTAAACTGCTCTGGAAGTAACAGGTATAACAGATTAAAACCCTGCAGTTAATGCTGAGACTGTGCATTTGAGGGGCACCTATAGAACTTGAGAACAAGTACAGGCTGGAACAAGGGACAATCTGACATTGAACTGAACCCACACTGCCCAAAACAGCTCCAAAGAAATTCCTAGATATAATTTTACTATTATCACTTTTTAATTTAAAAAAAAAATTAGTTCTTTATTACTTCTTTAACTTTCATCTGTATAGTCTACTACTACCTTTCAAAAAAAAAACCCCTATTTTTTAAAAACAAATTCCATATATTTCAATTTTGTGATTAATTTTGTTTTGTAAATTTTATACTGTATTTTTGAGGGTCTAACCTCTATTTTAGGTTTTTAATATTAGCTATTTGATATTTGTTATCAATTTTGTACCTTCAAGAATCTAATCTTCAGTATCCATTTTCACTCAGGGATTTGATTACTGGCCTGAATACTCTCTCCCCTTTTGACTCTCCCTTTTCTTCTCCAGGTCACCTCTATCCCCCTCCTCCCTCTTCTATTTCTACATAACTCTGTGAATCTCCCTGGGTGTTCTGGGCTGTGGAGAGCACTTAGGGGTTTGACTGCTGGCTAGATTGTTCTATCCCCTTTTGACGACTCCTTTTTTCCTCCTGGTCACCTCTATGTCCATCCTCCCTCTTCTCTTCTCTATACAACTCAGGGAATCTCTCTGGGTGTTCCTGGCTGTGGAGAATTGTTTCATCATTAACCTAGGGGCTTTATCTTCTGTGCTGTATGGATGAGGAAGCCTTAAGGCTACTGTAAAAGAAGGCCCAAAAGCAGGAGGCTTAAACCCAGAACTTTAGAATATCAGAGAACTCCTGAAACCAGGGAACATTAATAGACAAGAGCTCACCCAAAAGTCTTCATACCAACATTGAAACCAACTTATACCCAGGAGCCAACAAGTTCCAATGCAAGAGACACCATGATAATTCTCCAGGAAAACAGGAACATGACCCTGAACATTAAAATATGGGCTGCCCAAAGCCATCCCAAACCCATAGACACCCCAAAATTCACTATTGGACACTTCACTTCACTCCAGAGAAAAGAGATCCAGCTCCACACACCAAAACACAGATGCAAGCACCCCCAACCAGGAAACCTTGACAAACCACTGGTTCAATCCCACCCATAGGGAGCACACTCCATAATTAAGAGGATGCACGAACTTCCAGTCTACAGAATGGGCACTCAAAACACAGCAATCTAAAAAAAATGAAAAATCAGAGAAATATTCAGCAGGATATGATGAACAGAAGGAACATGATAAAAACCCCCCAAACCAAACAAAAGAGGAGGAGCTAGGGAGTCTACCTGAAAAAGAATTGAGAATACTGACAGTAAAGATGATCCAAAATCTTGAAGACAAAATGGAGTTACAGACAAATAGATCACAGACAAGGATTGAGACAATGCAAGAAATGTTTAACAAAGACCTAGGAGAAATAAAGAAAATTCAACTGATAACAAACAGTGCAATAACTGAGATTAAAAGCACTTTGGAGGGAACCAACAGTAGAATAACTGAGGCAGAAGATAGGATAAGATAGGTGGAAGATAGAATGGTGGAAATATATGAAGCAGAGAGGAAAAAAGAAAAAAGAATTAAAAGAAATGAGGACAACCTCAGAGACCTTTGGGACAATGTCAAACACCCCAACATTCCAATCCTAGATGTGCCAAAGGAAGAAGACAAAAAGAAAAGTCATGAGAAAGTACTTGAGGAGATAATAGTCAAAAACTTCCCTAAAATGGGGAAGGAAATAGCCACCCAAGTCTAAGAAACCCAGAGAGTCCCAAACAGAATAAACTCAAGGCAAAACACCCCAAGACACATATTAATCAAACTAACAAAGATCAAACACACACACAAAAATTGTTAAAAGCAGCAAGGGAAAAGCAACAAATAACACACAAGGGGATCCCCATAAGGATAACAGGTGATCTTTCAATAGAAACTCTTCAGGCCAGAAGGGAAGGACAGGACATACTTAAAGCAATGAAAGAGAAAAACCTACAACTAAGATTACTCTAGCCAGCAAGGATCTCATTCAAATATGAAGGAGAAATCAAAAGCTTTACAGACAAACAAAAGCTAAGAGAATTCAACACCAACAAACCAGCTCTTCAACAAATGCTAAAGGAGCGTCTCTAGACAGGAAACAGAAAAGGTTTATAAAAACAAAGACAAAACAACAAAGTAAATGGTAACAGGATTATACTTATCAATAATTGCCTTAAATGTAAATGGTTAAATGCTCCAATCAAAAGACAAAGACTGATCAAATGGATACAAAAACAAGACCCATGTATATGCTGTCTACAAGAGACCCACCTAAAACCTAGGGACACGTAAAGACTGAAAGTGGGGGGCTGGAAAAAGATTTCATGCAAATGACCATAAGAAAGCAGGAGTAGCAATACTCATATCAGATAAAATAGACTTTGAAATAAAGACTGTGACAAGAGACAAAGAAGGACACTACATAATGATCAAAGGATCAATCCAAGAAGAAGATATAACAATTATAAATATATATGCACCCAAAATAGGAACACCTCAATACATAAGGCAAATGCTAACAAATATGGAACAGGAAATTAGCAATAACACAACAATAGTGGGGGACTTTAATACCCCCTCACACCTATGGATAGATCAACGAAGCAGAAAAGTAGCAAGAAAACACAAGCTTTAAATGATGCAATAAACCAGTCAGACCTAATTGATATCCATAGGGCATTTTACCCAAAAACAATGGATTTCACCTTTTTCTCAAGTGCACACAGAACATTCTCCAGGATAGATCACATTCTGAGTCATAAGTCTAGCCATGGTAAATTTTAAAAAGCTGAAATCATTCCAAGAATCTTTTCTGATCAAATGTGGTAAGATTAGAAGGCACTGGCGACCCACTCCAGTGCTCTTGCCTGGAAAATCCCATGGATGGAGGAGCCTGGTAGGCTGCAGTCCATGGGGTCTCTAAGAGTCAGACACGACAGAGTGACTTCACTTTTAATTTTCACTTTCATGCATTGGAGAGGAAATGGCAACCCACTCCAGTGTTCTTGCCTGGAGAATCCCAGGGATGGGGGAGCCTGGTGGGCTGCCGTCTATGGGGTCTCACAGAGTCGGACACAACTGACACGACTTAGCAGCAGCAGCAGCAACAGTAAGAAAAACTATTAAAAATGCAAACATATAGAAGGTAACTCAGTCCTAAATAACCAACAGATCATGGAAGAAATCAAAAAGGAAATCAAAATATGCATAGAAACAAATGAAAATGAAAATACAACAACACAAAACCAATGGGATTCAGTAAAAGTAATGCTAAGAGGGAAACTCATAGCAATATAAGCCTATCTAAAGAAAGTAGACAAACATCAAATAAACAACCTAACTTTACACCTAAAGCAACTAGAAAAAGAACAAAAGAACCCCAAAGGTAGTAGAAGGAAAGAAATCATAAAAATCAGAACAGAAATAAGTGAAAAAGAAATGAAGCAGAATATAGCACAAATCAACAAAACTGAAAGCTGGTTCTTTGAGAACATAAATAAAATAGACAAACCATTAGCCAGACTCATCAAGAAAAAAAGGGAGAAGAATCAAATCAATAACATTAGAAATGAAAATAGAGAAATCACAACAGATAAGACAGAAAAACAAAGGATCATAAGAGTCTACTATCAGCAATTATATGCCAATAAAATTGACAACTTAGAAGAAATGAAAAAATTCTTAGAAAAGTATAACCTTCCTAAACTGAACCAGGAAGAAATAAAAATCTTAACAGACCTATCATAAGCACAGAAATTGAAACTGTAATCAAAAATCTTCCAACAAACAAAAACCCAGGACCACATGGCTTCAGAGGTGAATTCTATCAAAAATTTAGAGATGAGCTAACACCTATCCTACTTAAACTCTTCCAGAAAATGGCAGAGGAAGGTAAACCCCCAGACTCACTCTATGAGGCCACCATCATCCTAATACCAAAATCAGAAAAAGATGCCACAAAAAAAATAAAAAAGAAAACTACATGCAAATATCACTGAACATAGATGGAAAAATCCTTAACAGAATTCTAGCAAACAGAATCCAACAACATCTTAAAAAGATCATACATCATGGCCAAGTGGGCTTTATCCCAGGGATGCAAGGATTCTTCAATATTCACAAATCAGTGTGATACACCATATTAAAAAATTGATAGATAAAAGCCATATGATTATCTGAATAGATGCAGAGAAAGCCTTTGACAAAATTCAATACCCATTTATGATTAAAAAAAAAAAACTCTCCAGAGCAAGCATGAAAGGAGCATACCTCAAAATAATAAAAGCCATATATGACAAACCCACAGCAAACACTATCCTCAATGGCAAACAATTGAAAGCATTACCTCTAAAATCAGGAATAAGACAAGGGTGCCCACTCTCACCACTACTATTCAATGTAGTTTTGTAAGTCCTAGCCATAGCAATCAGAGAAGAAAAAGAAATAAAAGGAAATCAGTGCTGCGATGAACATTGGGGTACACATGTCTCTTTCCCTTCTGGTTTCCTCAGTGTGTACGCCCAGCAGTGGGATTGCTGGATCATAAGGCAGTTCTATTTCCAGTTTTTTAAGGAATCTCCACACTGTTCTCCATAGTGGCTGTACTAGTTTGCATTCCCACCAACAGTGTAAGAGGGTTCCCTTTTCTCCACACCCTCTCCAGCATTTATTGCTTGTAGACTTTTGGATTGCAGCCATTCTGACTGGTGTGAAATGGTACCTCATAGTGGTTTTGATTTGCATTTCTCTGATAATGAGTGATGTTGAGCATCTTTTCATGTGTTTGTTAGCCATCTGTATGTCTTCTTTGGAGAAATGTCTATTTAGTTCTTTGGCCCATTTTTTGATTGGGTCATTTATTTTTCTGGAGTTGAGATGTAGGAGTTGCTTGTATATTTTTGAGATTAGTTGTTTGTCAGTTGCTTCATTTGCTATTATTTTCTCCCATTCTGAAGGCTGTCTTTTCACCTTGCTAATAGTTTCCTTTGATGTGCAGAAGCTTTTAAGGTTAATTAGGTCCCATTTGTTTATTTTTGCTTTTATTTCCAATATTCTGGGAGGTGGGTCATAGAGGATCCTGCTGTGATGTATGTCAGAGAGTGTTTTGCCTATGTTCTCCTCTAGGAGTTTTATAGTTTCTGGTCTTACGTTGAGATCTTTAATCCATTTTGAGTTTATTTTTGTGTATGGTGTTAGAAAGTGTTCTAGTTTCATTCTTTTACAAGTGGTTGACCAGATTTCCCAGCACCACTTGTTAAAGAGATTGTCTGTAATCCAATGTTCATTGCAGCACTGTTTATAATAGCCAGGACATGGAAGCAACCTAGATGTCCATCAGCAGATGAATGGATAAGAAAGTTATGGTACATATACACAATGGGGTATTACTCAGCCATTAAAAAGAATACATTTGAATCAGTTCTAATGAGGTGGATGAAACTGGAGCCTATTATACAGAGTGAAGTAAGCCAGAAGGAAAAACACCAATACAGTATACTAACATATATATATGGAATTTAGAAAGATGGTAACAATAACCCTGTGTACGAGACAGCAAAAGAGACACTGATGTATAGAACAGTCTTATGGACTCTATGGGAGAGGGAGAGGGTGGGAAGATTTGGGAGAATGGCATTGAAACATGTAAAATATCATGTATGAAACGAGATGCCAGTCCAGGTTTGATGCATGATACTGGATGCTTGGGGCTAGTGCACTGGGACGACCCAGAGAGATGGTATGGGGAGGGAGGAGGGAGGAGGGTTCAGGATGGGGAACACATGTATACCTGTGGCGGATTCATTTTGATATTTGGCAAAACTAATACAATTATGTAAAGTTTAAAAAGAAAAAAAAAAGAAAGAAAACATGTACATGTATGCATTCCACTTATCACATCACTTTATTTAACTCCCCAAATTTGTATGTAATTATTTTATACTGTTAGTTTAATCACATTTACATCATGGCTTGCAATTGTAACTATCTTTTATTTTTTGTCTGGATATTAATTGTGCAAACTGATAAAACATCTTTTACTATTGTGAAAAAAAATAATAAAATAAACAAACTGAAAATAAAATAAATTAACTAACAAAAGAAAAATAAATTGAAGGGGAAAAAAACCTCAACATTCAAAGAACTAAGATCATGGCATCCAGTCCCATCACTTCATGGCACATAGATTGGGAAACACTGGAAACAGTGACAGACTTTATTTTCTTGGGCTCCAAAATCACTGCAGATGGTGACTGCAGCCATGAAATTAAAAGACGCTTACTCCTTGGAAGGAAAGTTATGACCAACCTAGATAGCATATTCAAAAGCAGAGACATTACTTTGCCAACAAGGTCCATCTAGTCAAACCTCTGATTTTTCCAGGAGTCATGTATAGATATGAGACTTGGACAATAAAGAAGGCTGAGTGCTGAAGGACTGATGCTTTTGTATTGTGGTGTTGAAGACTCTCGAGAGTCCCTTGGACAGTAAGGAGATCCAACCAGTCAATCCTAAAGGAAATCAGCTCTGAATATTCATTGGAAGGACTGATGCTGAAGCTGAAGCTCCAATAGTTTGGCCACCTGATGCAAAGAGTCAACTCATTAGAAAAGACCCTAATGCTGGGAAAGACTGAAGGCAAGAGGAGAACAGGACACCAGAAGATGAAATGGTTGGATGGCATCACCAACTCAATGAACATGAATTTGAACATGCTTCAGGAGATGGTGAAGGACATGGAAGCCTGACATGCTGCAGTCCATGTGGCTCCAAAGAGTTGGACATGACTGAGCAATTGAACAACAACCCTTAAATAGATATTTCTAGGTAGAAGAAGCAAGTCTGATTAGACTACAAACTGTATAATCCCATTTATATGGCATTATGGAAAAATAAAACAGAACTGGCTTAAACATAGATGAAATAAGAGTTGGGGGAAGAGGAAGATTGAGTAAGTGAAGCACATGGGATTTGGCAGGGGGTGGTGGCGGAGTAAACTATTCTGTATTATATTGTAATATTGGTTATATGATACTAGGCATTTGTAAAACCCTTAGAAATTTAAAGCACAAATAATACAATGTTATGTACACAACATAGGCAAACTCATTTAGAAGTTCCTGATATTCCAGGATGAACTATAACAAAAGGATCTGTTAGGCCAATTTTCTCTCCCTTGGTTCTTGTCCTGCTATTGCAAAGAAGTGAAATGGCAGACCAGAACAGCTCAGGCAGGCAAGGTTTATTGAGCAAGCAGTAAGCAGTATATTCTCCAGAGGTGAGAGCAGACCAACACCAGCATGAGTGGTCCCACTGGGTTTTAAGTTTCCCTTTTTACATCCTTTGTTCTCTCCCCTGGGCAGTCCATGGGACCTGACTGCTGCTACTGCTGCTAAGTCACTTCAGTCCTGTCCGACTCTGTGTGACCCCACAGATGGCAGCCCACCAGGCTCCCGCATCCCTGGGATTCTCCAGGCAAGAACACTGGAGTGGGTTGCCATTTCCTTCTCCAATGCATGAACGTGAAAAGTGAAAGTGAAGTCGCTCAGTCGTGTCCGACTCTTAGCGACCCCATGGACTGCAGCCTACCAGGCTCTTCCGTCCATGGGATTTTCCAGGCAAGAGTACTGGAGTGGGGTGCCATTGCCTTCTCTGTGGGACCTGACTGGCTGCATCCAATGCAAATGAGGCATGATCTTGAGACCAATCAGGTGAGGGGTTATGTTGGGTGCATTTTCCAGCCAGGAGTCTTCACTTCTAATATATGGTTTTCCTTATTCTCGGGTTTTTTCTTTTCTTTATATGTCCTCTGTGTGGTTCTTCTAGCCACCTCCTCTGGCTGCCATTTTGGACTCCATTTTCCCTACTTTAACTGCCTAACAAATGTAATCCTATCACACATGTATGAAATAATCTCACTAAAGAGGTTGAGGGAAAACATGCTGACCTTTGTAACTTTGTAGAAGTGTAGCAATTATAAGAAAATAGGCATAACAAGTATATATACAAGTCCTATAATCTAATAAATACAGTTGTTCCCATGGGGGTATAAATTAGCAATTCCAAAACCACAGTACTGGAATTGGACATAAGTAAATAGATGGCAGCAGGTAAGTCATGTTTCTCAGTTTGGAGTGGGAGATTATAAGCAAGGAGAGAAGGCTTGAGCAAAACATGTAATGGATTGATTAGTGTTGAATATATGACAAACTCATCTTTGGCCTAATATGAATAGAAGTTGGATATATAAATAAATATTTATCAGATCTTGCATGTCTGTGTGTATTTCCTTGCACGTCCGTCTAGTCAAGGCTATGGTTTTTCCAGTAGTCATGTATGGATGTGAGAGTTGGACTGTGAAGAAGGCTGAGTGCTGAAGAATTGATGCTTTTGAACTGTGGTATTGGAGAAGACTCTTGAGAGTCCCTTGGACTGCAAGGAGATCCAACCAGTCCATTCTAAAGGAGATCAGTCCTGGGTGTTCTTTGGAAGGAATGATGCTAAAGCTGAAACTCCAGTACTTTGGCCACCTCATGTGAAGAGTTACCTCATTGGAAAAGACTCTGATGCTGGGAGGGATTGGGGACAGGAGGAAAAGGGGATGACGGAGGATGAGATGGCTGGATGGCATCACTGACTCGATGGACGTGAGTTTCAGTGAACTCCGGGAGTTGGTGATGGACAGGGAGGCCTGGCGTGCTGTAATTCATGGGGTCGCAAAGAATCAGACACAAATGAGTGACTGAACTGAAACTGAAGTGAACAAATTAGAATAAAATAACGCCTAGCACAAAGGACTTAGTTTCTAATACCACTCTCCAATAAACCACTAGGGCTTCCTGTTGCTCCAGAGCTGGCGCAATAAATATATAAGATGACCATGGAATTTCTTGTACTGCCAAAATTTCAGGAAGTGCTCAACAACAATAACAAAAAACATCATGTTAGAGATGTCAAGTGGACGTGGAAGGCAACTGAAAGAGGTTGCAATTTCCAAATATAAAACAATTAGAGCAACAAACAAAGTAGGATTGGATTATAACTTAATGTGTAATAAAATATTCATGAGCTTATACTGATACTAATAAATAATTGAGGGACTTTCCTGCGGTCCAGGGGTTAAGACTTGGCCTTCCAATGCAGGGGGTGCAGGTTTTGATCCCTGGTTGGGGAGCTAAGATCTCATATACCTCAAACAAAAACAAAACATAAAACAGATGCAATATTGTAACAAATTCAATAGGCACTTTAAAAAAAATTGACTAAATATAAGGAAGAATATAGACAAATATCTCATCTGGAAAAATCCCAAATTATTTATGTAGATAATCCACCTTCTAAGAGGTGAAAAACAAGTCACTCCTTGAGTGTGCACCGCAGAGACTTTCTTTCCATCCTCACTGTAAGTCAGTGTTCAAGGTCACAAAAGTCAACAGTGACGAGTTATGCAGATAGCATGCACCCTTTTTGTGATGTGATGAAAATCACACATAAGCTCTGCGGTCTTTCTCCCAAAAATGCCTATCCCTAGTTTAATCATGAGAAAACATCAGAAAAATGGTGTTTTTTGTTTTTTTGATGAGAGACATTCTGCAAAATAATTGGACCATAATGTCGAAGCTATTTAAAAAAAAAAAAAGGGGAAAGAAAAGAAAGTCTGAGAAACTGTCACAGCCAAGAGGAGCCTCAAGAGACATGATGATTAAATGTAATGTGGGATTCTGAAACTAAAAATGAATATTAGATAAAACTGAAGGAAATCTGAATAAAGTATAAACCTTAATTAATACTAACATATCAATATTGGCACATTAATTGTGAGGAGTGTGCCATATTAATCTAAGATCATAATAATAAGGGAAAATGATGCAAAGTGTACGGGAATTCTTTGTACAATCTTCACAACTTTTCTATAAATGTAAAACTATTCTAAAATCAAAAGTTTATTTAAAAGAAAAGGCATTATTCATGAATTTTAGTCATAAAATATCATTTTTGTTAAAACTTCACAAACAATATTACCATATGTCAGTATTGCAACTAATGGTGAACTCTATGTACTTTGGAAGATATTTGTCATGCCACACCACACATATACTGGCTTAAAGCTTTCCTGAAAGAATCCTTCCAGAGCATCATAACCTGTCTTTTGAAGCTTTCAGAACATAAATCTTATGTTATTAACTGCTTGGCTCAGATCATAAATTATTTTTAGCAAAAAGAAGAGACAAAACTGCACTTGAAACTTACAAGCAATTGCTGCAACTCTGCAGTTACTCCTAAATACTTTTGCTACCTCTAGAAGGCTAATAAGGTAATTCGTGGAATACCATAATCTTCCTTCTCTTTATTCTATTTAGACTGAAGGCAATGACTTTGTCACTGAGGCTCTGACTATTTATAAATTTATCATGATCATCAGGAGTACCTACGTCATACCAGAATAGCTCTGCAGTGATGGTCTACCTAGCGTTTTATGATAGGTCTTTATTCATTCCCACTAGAGAAATCCCAAGACCACTGGAGTGGGTAGCCATTCTCTTCTCCAGGAGATCTTGAACCCAGGTCTCCCACATTGCAGGCAGATTCTTTACCATTTGAATAGCTATGGAAGTCTCTTTTATTCATTCACTAGACAAATACTTCTTCAGAGCCTATACTAATAGTATCTGTACTGAGCTGCAGAAACAAGAAAGATATCATCCCTGTTTCCACAGAGCTCATTTCTAGTTGAGAATAATCCAGTTATGCATGTATGTCTTAATTCTAAATTCAATAGATGTAAAAACTGCTTTCCAGGAATGCCTTTATTCAAACATGTTCTATCTACATACCCCATTCACCAACCAGAAACTCTTATATCAAAATTCACATCTGTGTAGTAAAGAATATAATCTTACCCTAAGAGAGAGGTATTGCCTTTGTCTCATCCGGGAGATAATGTCTCAGAAGACTATCTTTATTTACCTGTAGGCTTTGGCCAGCAGACTAACAAGTGATTTATGATGGGGGCTTTGGGCCACCCAGTATCCACTCTACCTCGAGAGGTGATGGAGATTACATTTAGCCATGTGCACAGTCAACCAAGGAGCACCATTTAAAATTCCAAACATAGCTCAGGTGATATTCCCTGGCTGGCAGTACTCCACACCTATTGTCACACATCAATGCCAAGTGAATAATGTTGTCCTGACTCTATGGGGAGAGGCAGAATCTCCACTTTTGGTACATTTCCTCTTCTTGAGGCCCTTTTTCTCATTGCTGATTCTAACCAGTATTCTTTAGCTGGACAAAAGCTATAACTGTGACTATTAATGTCTTTCAGTGAGTTCTGAGTCTTTCTAACATATTACTGACATTGAGAGTGGTTTGGGTAAACCCTTAAGTTTAAAATTGGTTACATTTTAAGAGATGAGAAGTCTTGTGTGTACTGTGCCCCCGAACTTCACAGGTGGCTAACCTCATAGTATCTAACACAAGAGTAGACAGCTGTCATACTATCATACCACTGGACAAGTCTGACCTTGGCTAGTGATCTACCATGGGGGTTGAGGGTGTTTTCTTCCTCCTTCTCATCATGGTCCTTCTGGTTCACTCAGTTTGAAAAATAAAAAGAGAGAAAAATAAATAAATATTTTAGGTGGCACTGTTATGATCTACCTCTGCGTGGCAGGCATCCTGTGTAACAGGCATTTAGGGATGTACAAGTGTAGGTTGAGTGAGAATCTGTGTCCTGATAGTTTATCACATTACTTCCTACTATCTGGATCTTCTTATTCCATTAGAATAATGCCTTGAGAAGGGTGCTTTCAAGGAGTTCTTGAACCTGGTTCTTTTCCATAGTGTCTACATGGTCACGGGAACCCCATACATACTCGCCATACCAAATGGAGGGGCTTCACACGCAGTACTGCTGCCCTGTCTACTCCTCTTGTCATAGCAGGCTACTCCAGCCAACAAACACACAGCCTTTGGAATGCTCCAGGAAGTCAGTACGTGTTGGTCTTTTATTTAGTAATGGCCTTAATCTCCAGGAACCATGGGACATCTCTGGGTAATGACTCTCTCACTGTGCTCCACTCTGTTACTTTTGGGATGAGCTCACAACTGAAGCACAGCAAACACTTGAACAATAAACGAAACATCTGTCTCCTATGCTGCCAGATACATGCGAGCCCTTGATATATCATAGTGTTAATCAGGGTTCTCCATAGAAATAGACTCAATAGCTGATTATGACATACACACACACACACACACACATCTACTTCTGCTTCACTGACTACGCTAAAGCCTTTGATTGTGTGGATCACAACAAACTGTGGAAAATTCTTAAAGAGATGGGAATACCAGACCACCTTACCTGTCTCCTCAGAAAGCTGCATGCAGGTCGAGAAGCTGCATGTTAGAATCAGTTAGATTCTAACACAGTTAGAATCAGCCATGGAACAAAGGACTGGTTCAAAACAGGGAAAGGAATACATCAAGGCTGTATATCGTCACTCTGCTTATTTAAATTATATGTAGAGTACATCATGTGAAATGCCAGGTGAATAAATCACAAGCTGGAATCAAGATTGCCAGAAGAAATATCAGCAACCTAAGATATGCAAATAATACCACTCTAATGGCAGAAAGTGAAGAACTAAAGAACCTCTTTGATACAGGTGAAAAAGAGTGAAGGAAGTGAAAGAAGAGTTCAAAAGCTGGCTTAAAACTCAAAATTCAAAAAATTAAGATCATGACATCCAGTCCCAACACTTCACAGCAAATAGATGGGGAAAAAGTGGAAACAGTGATAGACTTTATTTTCTTGGGCTCCAAAATCACTGTGGATGGTGACGGTAGCCATGAAATGAGAAGATGCTTGCTCCTTGGAAGAAAAGCTGACAAACGCAGAAAGCATATTAAAGAGCAGAAGCATCACTTTAGTGACAGAGGTCTGTATCATCAAAAATATGGTTTTTCCAGTAGTCATGTATGGATGTGAGAGTTGGACCATAAAGAAGACTGAATGCTAAACAATTGATGCTTTTGAACTGTGGTGCTGGAGAAGACTTTTGAGAGACCCTCGGACAGTAAGGAGATCAAACCAGTCAATCCTAAAGGAAATCAACCCTAAATATTCATTGGAAGGACTGATGTTGAAGTTGAAGCTCCAACACTTTGACTACCTGATGCAAAGAGCCAACTCACTGTAAAAGACGCCAATGCTGGGAAAGATTGAGGGCAAGAAGAGAAGGGGGTGAGAAGGTTGGATGGCATCACTGCCTCAATGAACATGAGTTTATGCAAACTCCAAGAGATAGTAAAGAACAGGGAAGTCTGGCATGCTGCAGTCCGTGGGGTCACAAGGAGTTGGACACAACTTAGCAACTGTACAAAAACACACACATATATCTATATGTACCTATTTTAAGTGATTGCTTCATGTGATTAAGGAGGTTGGGGATACCAAAAGCTCAGCTTCTCTGTACACCAGTGTCGACTTGAATCTTGGAGACAGAGTTTTAGGTGAGGTAGAAAAGTGTAGCTTTATTGCTTTGCCAGACAAAGGGGGCCACAGTGGGCTAATGCCCTCAAAACCATGTGTCCAAACTTGGGGAAAGTAGTGAGAATATTTATAGTAATAGTTCAAAGAGGATCAGTTTGTGGACATTCTTCTGACGGGTTGGTGGTGAGGTAAGTAGGAATCAGCATCATCAACCTTCTGGTTCAACTGATGTGGAGTGGTCTATGTACTTGGTGGGCAGCACACCATTGTTAATCATTAATTTCTCCCACCTGGAGGGCATTTCAGTGTCTGCAAAATAGCTCAAATATATTGTTGCCTGTATTTGTTCATGGGGAAACGGGACCTTGCCTGAAGGCTGCTCTTGACTATTTGTCCCTAGTTTCACATCCCCTCCCTTCTCTAATCAACAACTTCTTGAATCTACCCCTTGGAAATCTGGGAAGGTCATGGAGGCTGAATAAAGCCTGTTTCCCATAATTAAAGAAATGGGGGATACAGAAAGGCCTTGTGCCCAGGAACCCCACAGGGCTTTGCATGGTATCACCTGCTGCTGCTGCTAAGTTGCTTCAGTCATGTCCGACTCTGTGCGACCCCATAGACGGCAGCCCACCAGGCTCCCCCCATCCCTGGGATTCTCCAGGCAAGAACACTGGAGTGGGTTGCCATTTCCTTCTCCAATGCATGAAAGTGGAAAGTGAAAGTAAAGTTGCTCAGTCATGTCCAACTCTTCGTGACCCCATGGACTGAAATCTACCAGGCTCCTCCGTCCATAGGATTTTCCAGGCAAGATACTGGAGTGGTTTGCCATTGCCTTCTCTGATGGTATTACCAGCAAGTCCAAAATCTGCAGTGTGGGTTGGCAGTCTGGAGACCCAGGAATGCTGATGGTACAGTTCTGGTCCAAAGGTCAATAGGCTAGAGACCCAGGAAGGCCAGTGCTGCAGTTCAAGTCTGAAGGCTGTCTGCTGGCAGAATTCCCTCTTGCTGGGAGAAGGTCAGTCTATCTTTCTATTCAGCCCTTCAACTTATTTAGTAAGAATCACTCACATTACAGAGGACAATTTGGTTTACTCAAAACCCACCCATTTAAATGCTAATCTCATAAAAAAAAAAAAACCCTCACAAAAATATTTGTAATAATGTTTGACAACATATCTGGGCACTGTGGCCAGCCAAGTTGACACATAAACTCAAACATCACACTTTCTTAATTGGCCAAAAAGAGAGAGAGAGAGAGAATGCCCTTTTACCTCTCTCCCAAATAAGAAATAAAAACCCAAAGTAATTCCTTGGGGTCTACATCATATTATCCCTCATTGACTTTCTTTGCAACCAGTTCCTCTGTATGTCTAGACTCCTCTCTATGCAGGTTAGTTAAATGTTTGTAGGGTTGATAGTGAGATTACAGGAAAGTCTGAAAAGCATGATAAGGTTGGAAACAGATTTCTGGTATCTTTAGAATGCAGGTGTACTGATCTTCTTCAACTTAAGAATTTATCTGATATCCCTGCATAACAAAAAGTCCTATTGAACATGCTGTGATGTAATTAAGCAGGAAATTGCAAAGCGGTATGTTAAACACTATAATAACTGAGAAGAAGAATGCACTGGGAGTATTTTAAAAGTTTTCTAAGCCAGACTGGAGGACTTGGGAAAGTATGAAGAAAAAACAACAATTAAAAAGCTGAAAACTGAGGCATACTTAGAGAAAATACATTGGAAAATAGGAGTGAAATAAGAGAAGACAATGCTCATATTTAAAAGGTCATCTATATGGCAGTGCCCAGAGGTAAGAAACAGTGTGGGCCTTTGGCAGAACTGTAAGGTGTTCAGTCCAGTTCAGTTCAGTCGCTCAGTTGTTTCCAACTCTTTGTGACACCATGGAATGCAGCATGTCAGGCTTCCCTGTCCATCCCAACTCCCGGAGCTTGCTCAAATTCATGTCCATCGAGTTGGTGATGCCATCAAATCATCTCATCTTCTGTGGTCCTCGTCTCCTGCCTTCAATCTTTTCAGCATCAGGGTCTTTTCCAATGAGTCAGCTCTTCACATCAGGTGGGAAAAGTGTTGGAGTTTCAGCTTCAGCATCAGGCCTTCCAATAAATATTCAGGACTGATTTCATAGGATTGACTGATTTAATCTCCTTGTGATTCAAGGGACTCTCAAGAGTCTTCTCCAACACCATGGTTCAAAAGCAGCAATTCTTCCATGCTCACCTTTCTTTATGATCCATTCTCATATCCATACATAACAACTGAAAAAATCATAGTTTTACTAGACAGAACTTTGCTGGCAAAGTAATGTCTCTTCTTTTTAATATGCTGTCTAGGTTTGTCATAGCTTTTCTTTCAAGGAGCAAGCAGCTTTTGATTTCATGGCTGCAGTCACCATCTGCAGTGATTTTGGAGCCCAAGAAAATAAAGTCTGTCACTGTTTCCACTGTTTACCCATCTATTTGACATGACGTAATGGGACCGGATGCCATGATCTTAGTTTTTTGAATGTTAAGTTTTAAGCCAACTATTTCACTCTCCTCTTTCACTTTCGTCAAGAGGCTCTTTAGTTCCTCTTCACTTTCTGCCATAAGGGTAGTGTCATCTGCATATCTAAGTTTATTGATAGTTCTCCCTGCAGTCTTGATCCTAATTTGTGCTTCATCCAGTCTGGCATCCTGCATGATGTACTTCGCTATAAGTTAAATAAGCATGGTGTTGAACACTATGGCTCACAGTAGTAGATAAGTGGTCATCAGAATTAAATTCACCCATTCTGGTCCATTTTAGTTTACTGATTCCTAAAATGTTGATGTTCACTCTTGCCATCTCCTGTTTGAGCACTTCCAATTTACCTTGATTCATGGACCTAACATTCCAGGTTCCTATGCCATATTGTTCTTTACAGAATCAGACTTTACTTGCAACCTGTGCCTTTGCTGGAGATTGCTGGAAACTAACAGGCAAGTCTGGGGTCTCTTATGGGGTCACAGCCCTTTCTCCTGGGTCCTGGTGTGCACAAGGTTTAGTCTGTGCCCTCCAAGAATATGTTTCCCTAGTCCCTTGGAAGTTCTGTAAGCAAATCCCACTGGCCTTCAAAGTCAAACTGCTCAGTCCCGGTAGAACAAAAAAGTTTGAAGAGTCTGATCAAGAGGCAAGAAATAAAGGTAGAAAGGTAAACAATGCACAAAAATTAATGATCCAGGCAAGCCACACTAAAATACTTGGATTTTATTCTAAGGTCAGTGAAGAGACACAGTGATTTTATGTAGTAAAAAGGAGATTTAGTCTAAATAGCACACTGGCTATAGTCTGAGAATGGATCAGGAGGGAAAAGGGTCTCCAAGTGACCCTGTGCCACTAAGTTAATTTCTGGAAATACAAAAATACAGTTCCCATTCCCTGGGGCTCACAACACAGTGATGAAAGTTAAGCATTATCATTGAGAGAACCAAGAAATACTGTAATTGAATCTGGGTTTTATATTTACAGTATGTATGACTCAATAGCTTATTTGGAGATTCATTCTCAAAAACAAACAGAAATTTAGCCACACTTGTACATATGTCTTTGTGCATATTGTACACAGTGGTATTGGGTAACTTTTTGTTCAGTGACTAGATATCTAAAGATATCTAAAAGGACAGTGTCTTCTCAAAAAAAAAAAACAACACATAATGCACTCAAGGTATAGCACATAGAGGGACGTTAATATAGGGAATGAGTTATATTGGATGGTAGATAGAAAAAAAGCAGAAGGGGAGTTGAAATCAGCTCAGTTCAGTTCAGTTGCTCAGTTGTGTCCAACTCTTTGCAACCCCATGGACTGCAACATGCCAGGCCTCCCTGTCCATCACCAACTCTGGGAGTTTACTCAAACTCATGTCCACTGAGTCAGTGATGCCATCCAACCATCTCATCCTCTTTCATCCCCTTCTCCTCCCACCTTCAATCTTTCCCAGCATCAGGGTCTTTTCAAATAAGTAAGTTCTTCACATCAAGTGGCCAAAGTGTTGGAGTTTCAGCTTCAACATCAGTCCTCCCAATGAATATTCAGAACTGATTTCCTTTAGGATTGACTGCTTTAATCTCCTTGCAGTCCAAGGGACTCTCAAGAGTCTTCTCCAATACCACAGTTCAAAAGCATCAATTCTTTGGTGGTCAACTTTCTTTATAGTCCAACTCTCATATCCATACATGACTACTAGCAAACCATAGCCTTGACTAGACTAGTTTTAGACAAAGACTGCTAAAACTTCTAGGCTAGAACCCATGAGTCTGCACCTACTATTCCATTTTGGAGGTTGTATTGTAGTCAGTTCAAGATCTGTCAAATATGAGCTACCTGGACCTGGGTAGGAATTACTGAAAAGTTTTTTTTTTTTCCTTATCCAAGCTACTACTCTGGAGTCCAGAATCACTCCACTATTACTGTTGCTACAGAAACTCCCAGAAAATTCCAGGTACTGCCAATAATTGCAATGTCATTGAAGCCCAAAACAGGAAGTTTTTTCCAATTTCTAGCCTTTTGATTCTCTAACAATATCCCCTACGATATACATAGGAGCAAGCCAGCTGGCAAGAGATCCTGAAAAATGTATATTCAAAATCTGAGCCAGGCTAGTGCGAGAAAATTATGACAGGAGTGGTGCTGAAAAACCACAGAGATACAATCATCTCATACAGAATTACTGTCCAAAGCCCTGATTTGGGGTCATTTCTATTAAAAGTTTTAGTGATAGAAGTCTTCTGAGACCTACTTCTGCACAAATATTTTTCCTCAGGAAAAAAAATGCATGGGATAAGAATTTAAAAGAGTGGAGATACATATATATATATATGAAAGAAAGGGAAGTCGGTCAGTCATGTCCAAGTCTTTGCAACCCCATGAACTGTAGCCTGCCAGGATCCTCTGTCCATGGGATAGTCCAGGCAAGAATACTGGAGTGGGTTGCTATTTCCTTCTCCAGGAATATATATATATATATATATATATATATATATATATATATACACACACACACATATATATAACTAATTCACCTTGCTCTGCACCTGAAACTAACACAACATGGTAAATCAACTATACTCCAATAAAATATTTTTCAAAATGCATGGAATCCAGGTTGTCCCTTATCAGATAAATAAGATTAGGTTATCTACTAAAAACAGTCAGGTGATAATGGCTGAGATGTCTGTGTTATAATTTCAATCATTGTGGTTATTTTATAATCATTGAGCTAACATAATACTTGTAGAATTCACCTGCATGAAGGCAAGTGGAGCTGTGATCTGTGAATTAGAATTTACCATGATATTGATTAAGATGAAAGAAGAGTAACACATGCCATTTTACTTGGCAAAACCCCTCACGCTGTATTTCTATGGAAGTAACCAAGAATCAATGATCCATGGTTTGTCTGAACTACTCCAGGTTTTAAGAACTCCTTAATTTTTATAGATCTCACCTTAAGATGACGACAAGATCTGAAATGCATCACAGAGTGCAGCCTTGATCACTGCCAGCCCAGCATACTGATTAGTACCCAAAATCAGATGACCAGAGATGATTGTGTTAGACAAAAGTCAAGTTTAATTTTAAGCAGTTTGTCAATAGGAACTATACTCTTGTCCTATCTTACCTCAAGCATCCTTTCAATCAATCAGGCACTGTGCTAAGTACTACTGATACTGAGATAAAGATTCTTCCTTCAAAGAGTTCATTGCTTAGTAGTGGAGAAAGATAAGATTCAAAACTAAATTCAATTAAAGTATTCTAAATGGGATAAGAATTTGAAAAAAGAATAGATGTGCATGTATATCTGAATCAGTTGTATACCTAGAACTAACACAACATTAATCAACTATACTCCAATATAAAATAATTATTTTTCAAAAAGACAAAAACTAAATACAAATACAAATAATGATAGAATATATTATTGAAGATCATAAAATTGTTAGGGAATTGTCAGTAAGATTTATTATTTTTCCCATTAATGACCATGCCATTCATTGTTCCACACCAGCAGTCATTCCCGCTGAATTCTGAATAATAGCAAGGATTATCTCTATTAACAAAAAACTAAATAAAAATTTATACATTAAACTAAACATCTTCTGTAGGCTGCTTAAATTGCTGCCTCCCTTTGCAACAAATGACTTACTCATAGGAAGTATAGAGCTTGTGCAAGATGATGATATAAGGCTTAGATAGTGGAGGAGATGAAATTCCAGTTGAGCTATTTCAAATCCTATAAGATGATGCTGTGAAAGTGCTGCACTCAATATGCCAGCAAATTTGGAAAACTCAGCAGTGGCCACAGGACTGGAAAGGGTCAGTTTTCATCCCAATTCCAAAAAAAGCAATGCCAAAGAATGCTTGAACTACTGCACAATTGCACTCATCTCACACGCTAGTACAGTAATGCTCAAAATTCTCCAAGCCAGGCTTCAGCAATACATGAACTGTGAACTTCCAGATGTTCAAGGTGGTTTTAGAAAAGGCAGAGGAACCAGAGATCAAATTGCCAACATCCACTGGATCATCAAAAAAGCAAGAGAGTTCCAGAAAAACATCTATTTCGGCTTTACTGACTATGCCAAAGCCTTTGACTGTGTGGATCACAATAAACTGTGGAAAATTCTGAAAGAGATGGGAATACCAGACCACCTGATCTGCCTCTTGAGAAACCTCTATACAGGTCAGAAAGCAATAGTTAGAACTGGACATGGAACAGCAGACTGGTTCCAAATAGGAAAAGGAGTATGTCAAGGCTGTATATTGTCACCCTGCTTATTTAACTTTTATGCAGAGTACATCATGAGAAATGCTGGGCTGGAAGAAGCACAAGCTGGAATCAAGATTGCCGGGAGAAATATCAATAACCTCACATATGCAGATGACACCACCCTTATGGCAGAAAGTGAAGAAGGACTAAAGAGCCTCTTGATGAAAGTGAAAGAGGAGAGTGAAAAAGTTGGCTTAAAGCTCAACATTCAGAAAATGAAGATCATGGCATCCGGTCCCATCACTTCATGGGAAATAGACGGGGAAACAGTGGAAAAACAGTGTCAGACTTAATTTTTTTTGGCTCCAAAATCACTGTAGATGGTGATTGCAGCCATGAAATTAAAAGACGCTTACTCCTTGGAAGGAAAGTTATGACCAACCCAGATAGCATATGGAAAAGCAGAGACATTACTTTGCCGACAAAGGTCCATCTAGTCAAGGCTATGGTTTTTCCAGTGGTCATGTATGGATGTGAGAGTTGGACTATAAAGAAAGTTGAACACCGAAGAATTGTCCCTTGGACTGCAAGGAGATCCAACCAATCCATCCTAAAGGAGATCAGTCCTGAGTATTCATTGGGAGGACTGATGTTGAAGCTGAAACTCCAGTACTTTGGCCACCTGATGCAAAGAGCTGACTCATTTGAAAAGACACTGATGCTGGGAAAGATTGAGGGCAGGAGGAGAAGTGGATGACAGAGGATGAGATGGTTGGATGGCATCACTGACTCAATGGACATGGGTTTGGGTAAACTCTGGGAGTTGGTGATGGACAGGGTGGCCTGGCGTGCTGCAGTTCATGGGGTCGCAAAGAGTCGGACATGACTGAGCGACTGAACTGAACTGAACTGAGTTAAAGTTAGGCTAAATAAAAGGCACAGAAATTCCAAGCTATAAATCTGTTAGTGAGTTATCAGCCCTTTGACCAACTGAAGATGATTTTCTTCCTGAGCATCTTTATGACAACAGAATCATTGGAACCACATCCTTAGAGTTAATTGGTATTGATTTCTTAGCTATACCTCTCCCAAAACACAACAGGTCCTCAAAGATTGATTTCTCTAATTTGTAAAAATACTCAAAAGTCACTGAAAAAAAAAAAAAGAACAGAAAAATAAACCAAGACTTCACTGCTGCTGCTGCGAAGTCGCTTCAGTCGTGTCCGACTCTGTGCGACCCCATACATGGCAGCTCACCAGGCTCCCCCGTCCCTGGGATTGTCCAGGCAAGAACACTGGAATGGGTTGCCATTTCCTCCTCCAATGTGTGAAAGTGAAGTCGCTCAGTCATGTCTGACTCTTAGCGACCCCATGGACTGCAGCTTTCCAGGCTCCTCCTTCCATGGGATTTTCCAGGCAAGAGTACTGGAGTGGGGTGCCATTGCCTTCTCCAAGACTTCACTAGTACATATAAAATCATATCTTTCTTCTGTAACTTCTTAGAAAATTATAACCTAAATAATTGCTCTCTCCCCCCAAATCTATCATATAATTTTATTATTATATTACAATTCTCATATTTTAATATTATGCCTTTACAAAACTAACATCCTTCTCAATTCTCAATATTTATGCTTTACTTCTACACACATACACACACACAACAGATTGTGAATGTATCTTGCAATGCCCACCCATGATGTGGTAACTGTGGTTTGCTAGAAAAATAAATGTGACTTGGCGAAATAAATTGAAATGGCACAAAATTAATCCACTTATTTATTCATTCCTTCAAAAAAACATTGAATGAGTACATTGTGGTGGTGTAGTTTCTGTGCTGAGATAGGCAGATACTCCCATGTGTAAACACGATGCCTGCCTTGAGGAACTCCCAGTGCAATGGAGGGATGGACAAGTAGATAGTAAATGTGAGTCGTGTGAACAGTGCCAAGATCGAAGCTGAGCACAAGGTCCTAAAGAAGCACTTCAATTTTTATTTCTACTGTGGATCAAGAGCTTTTACTCTTCACAGTTAAACTAATGCAGCCATGACTTCATCCATAACTGTCTGAAAGTAAACTTGATTTTCGAGTGTATAAATGTAACTGTGTCTAACCATACTATTACAAATAGATTTTCATTGGAATTCTTCCTAATGGCAACTGAGAGAATATAACAACCTGACCTTTCTCACCAAATCTGAAACATCTGCTATAATCCTCTGGAAAAATAAAGAGCAAAGGAGAAAATAGTGTGGACAGTATAATGACACATAAATAAATTGTTTGTACATAATCTCAGAGTAGCCTTGTTCAAATAGTTCAAAATTGTCTCTAAAGTATTATGTAACCACAAACTTGGCAAAACAAGAAGAGTATAAATCAAACACTTTTGCAAGAGTTTTTAAATTAACACTGTTTCAGTGAGCTTGCAATTAGCAAGGCTCAAGGACTCAAAGTACCTTAAATTTGTTTAAACTGTAACTCCTCTTAGGTCTTAGTTCAGTAAAATAACTTTAATAAAGTTTTCCATCTTGGCCTCTTACAAAGATATTGTAACTTAAAATGGAAATTTCTTAGCTTTATTTTTAATTATGATTCTAAGAAATGCATTTTTAAAATCACATTCTTCTGTTTTCAAGGTACATATCAAAGCAGTACCAAAGATCCATATGAAATTTAAAACATCCCAAGAAAACTCAGGATATTTTAGAAGAGGCATCCGTTTCTGATTTTATTGGGCAGCAGAAAGGGACATGAAAAAAATTTTTCAACTTGTCTGTGTGCATCAGTTGAACCCAGAAGTGTTTAATCACACAGGCAGCCATTAAACATGTTGTTTTGCCCCTGCTTTGAATTTGCTTATTAGTTTTTCAACATAAAGCAGAATTCTAAAGAAATAGTACTTAATGTTGAAAACAAAATTAGTGCATACTACTTTCATACATGGAAAAGTTTCAGAGTGGCAAGCTCTGGATGTCATGTGCCATGAGGCACTTGACAAATGATGTAGGAAAGAAAACACCCTTAGAAGCAGAAGTAACATGATCTACTTCACAACCTATCTAAGGCTGCTCCAACAAGAAGGGTATCTATCTACAAGCTAGATACAGGGATGCTGATACAGTTGCTAAGCAAGAAAGTTCAGGATCCAGATTTCTGCATTCTAATTCCAGCTCTGCCACTTCCAAGCTGTGTGACCCACAGCTACTTCCTTAACCTTTCTGTGTCTCATTTTCCTCCCCTATAAAATGAAAATTTACAATACCCATCTCATAGTTTTGACAAATACTAAAGGCCTTCACACAAGTAAAGTGCTAAGAAGAGTGCCTGGCAAACAATGAAGTATTCAAAAAGTTTTACTTATAGTAGCATTACCAGACTCTTAGAAACCCAGCATATTGACCCTTGGTGGTTAGATTAGATCAGTGTAGAGATAATTGGGTTTCATTTAGTTACTCTGGAGACCTAAAAACTAAGGTTTAGAAGTGGTAAATGACAAAGTCACTTTGGCGGGTAAGTGGAAACAGGCAAGTCTGGGATTAGATCGGTTGTTCTATCTAATAAAGACCATAGAGCCAACAAAAGATATACTGATGGGGAAGAAAGGAATATTGTATACTGCAGCAGCAATTTACTAAACAAGAATACCTGACTTAAATAGCTATTCATAAGAACCATAATTCTAATATAGGAAATTGCAAAGATACAGATAAATATCTGGAGCTGCAGAAATTGTTCATGCTCATAAATATCATGCTAAAGACTGAGGTCTGACAGAACAGATACAATAGTCTAATAACCTAAAAATACATATAATTTGTAGGTATTATGATGAGCCCTCTGCCCCCATAGAGAAAGGCACTGTAATGTTTGGTAAATTTTTCCAGACTACAGCATTTTCTGTCTCTTCTCAAATCATTAGACCTTTAACCTACTGGCATATAATACACAGTTCCACTTGTTATACCATAAGACACATATCTCTATTTTAAGCACTCTGGCCAAGTATCAACAAAGTAAAAATATTCCAAAAACTTCAATTATAAATAAGTGGCATTGGTCTCTTTTTTTTCACACTGAGACTTAACTTGAAAATATAGCCCAATTTTTGCTTCTATCTTCTTCTCTCCCTATGCAGTCATATCATTTGCACGATTATAGATGCAGTTAAGTTGTGTCAGCAATTTTCTTTATGCTGCCAGCTTGGCAAATGTTTATAAAACCAGCTTTTGTGGGGAAAAAGTATGTTTTAAGCTGAAACAGAGCGAGTAAAAATCCCATCACTTGAGAGCAATTTCTTTTATCTACCTTACAAAAATGTGATGTGAATATATAAAAAGACACTAGCTAATTAAAGGTATATGACATGGTAATATAAAAAATGTGAATAGAGGGATGGGTGAAACAGAAATGAACCCCAGCAGAAAATTTCTTTGAGATGTGGGATTTAATGATGTATACTTTAAAAAATAATAATGTATACATAATACTTGGGAACATTGAATTTAATGGAATATGCACAAAAAGGGTAAACATTTTAGGTCCACAGACACAAAGAACCCTGTAATATGACTTTTTTAAATAAGCAGACAAATAATTGAGGCCAGTGTAAGAACTGTTAAAAATCTGACCATATGGCCTGTCTATTCATAAGCTTTCACCACATGCAAACAGAAACATCCAAACAGTATCTCTCTACTACACATATTTCTTATGCATATTTATCTCTCCATATATGTGTTTGGAAATGTGAGGAAAATGCAATTGTATATTCCCAATTAGTTTAAGCACAATCTGAGCAAATCTATGAGAATTTTGCCCAAGGTTGGCTCCATTTAGGAGTAGGAAAGAGAAGAAACAGTATCACTATGAATTTCTGAGAATTCTGGAACTGAGACTATAAATAGTTCAAAAATATTAGGACAGTGGCCTGATAGTCTAATAAAAAGATATTTCAAAAAGTCTGAGACTCAAAAACAAGTTTGCAAAGACCAACAAGGGCTTAATTTCCAAAATATACAAACAGCTCGTATAATTCAATAACAGAAACCAAACAAATAGAAGACCTAAATACACATTTCATCAATGAAGACATTTTGTTGTTGTTGTTTGGTCACTAAGTTGTATCCGACTTTGTGACCCAAATAGGAAAAGGAGTATGTCAAGGCTGTATATTGTCACCCTGCTTATTTAACTTCTATGCAGAGTACATCATGAGAAACGCTGGGCTGGAAGAAGCACAAGCTGGAATCAAGATTGCTGGGAGAAATATCAATAACCTCAGATATGCAGATGACACCACCCTTATGGGAGAAAGTGAAGAGGAACTAAAAAGCCTCTTGATGAAAGTGAAAGAGGAGAGTGAAAAAGTTGGCTTAAAGCTCAGCATTCAGAAAACTAAGATCATGGCATCTGGTCCCATCACTTCATGGGAAATAGATGGGGAGACAGTGGAAACAGTGTCAGACTTTATCTTTTGGGGCTCCAAAATCGCTGCAGATGGTGACTGCAGCCATGAAATTAAAAGATGCTTACTCCATGGAAGGAAAGTTATGACCAACCTAGATAGCATATTCAAAAGCAAAGACATTACTTTGCCAACAAAGGTCCATCTAGTCAAGGCTATGGTTTTTCCAGTGGTCATGTATGGATGTGAGAGTTGGACTGTGAAGAAAGCTGAGCGCCGAAGAATAGATCGTTTTGAACTGTGGTGTTGGAGAAGACTCTTGAGAGTCCCTTGGACTGCAAGGAGATCCAACCAGTCCGTTGAAGGAGATCAGCCCTGGGATTTCTTTGGAAGGAATGATGCTAAAGCTGAAACTCCAATACTTTGGCCACCTCATGTAAAGAGTTTGACTCATTGGAAAAGACTCTGATGCTGGGAGGGATTGGGGGCAGGAGGAAAAGGGGACGACAGAGGATGAGATGGCTGGATGGCATCACCGACTTGGTGGACGTGAGTTAGAGTGAACTCCTGGAGTTGGTGATGGACAGGGAGGCTTGGCATGCTGCGATTCATGGGGTCGCAAAGAGTCGGACATGACTGAGTGACTGAACTGAACTGAACTGAACTGGACTGCAGCATTCCAGGCTTCCCTGTCCCTAACTCCCTGTCTCCCAGCGTTTGCTCATATTCATGTCCATTGAGTTGGTGATGTGATCTAACCATCTCATCTTCTGCTGCCTGCTTCTTCTTTTGCCAAAAATCTTTCCCAGCATCAGGGTCTTTTCCAGTGAGTAGGCTCTTCACATCAGGTGGCCAAAGTATTGGAACTTCAGCTTCAGCATCAGTCCTTCCAATGAATATTCAGGGTTGATTTCATTCAGGACTGACTGGTTTGATCTCCTTGCTGTCCAAAGGACTCTCAGGATTCTTCTCCAGCACCACAATTCAAAAGCATCAATTTTTGTGCACAGTACCTTCTTTATGGTCCAACTCTCACATCTGTACAGACTACTAGAAAAACCATAGCTTTGACTATATGGAACTTTGTTGGCAATCATCTGATTGCCAATCATCTGATTTCATGGCTGTAGTCACCCAAGAAGATAAAATGTCACTGCTTCCACCTTCACTTGGGAAAGGCAAACCATTCCAGCATTCTTGCCATGAGAACCCCATAAACAGTATGAAAAGAAGACACACAGACGGCCAAAAGATGTTCAACATTGCTAATTATTGGAGAAATGCAAATCAACACTACAGTGAAGTATCAACTCACACTAGTCAAAATGACCATCATTAAGTTTACAAATAATAAATGCTGGACAGGGTATAGACAAAGGAAACTTCCTAAACTGTTGGTGGGAATTTAGACTAGTATAGCCACTGTGGAAAATAGTATGAAGTTTTCTTTAAAAAACTAAAAATATAATTGCCGTATGATCCAACAATCCAACTACTAAGCATGTGGAAAAAACTCTAACTCAGAAAGATACATGCATGCCAAAGTTGACAGCAGCACAATATATGATAGCCAAGATATGGAAGCCACCTAAATATCCACTGACAGATACATGAATAAAAACAATGTATATATGTATGTATGTGCGCATGTATAAATAGTACAGTCCCCTAGAATAAACAATAATGGAAAATAATATTTTAAAATAATGTATGTATGTGTAAAGAAAAAAAAAGACATGGAAGCAACCTAAACATACTAAACATGACTGGATAAAGAAGATGTGGTACATATATACCATGAAATACTACTCAACCATAAAAGAATGGAATAATACCATTTGCAAAAACATAGATGGACCTACACCTTATCATACTAAGTGAAGCAAGTCAGAGAAAGACAAATATATGATACCACTTATATATGAAATCTAAAATACGATACGAAAGAACTTATTTAAAAAACAGAAACAGGAAACACATTTATGGTTACTAGAGGGGAAGGCAGGAGAGGAGGGATAAATTAGGAGTTTGGGATTAGCAGAGACAAACTACTAGATAAACAACAAGGATCTACTGTATAGCAGAGGAAACCATATTGAGTATCTCATAATAAACTACAATGGAAAAGAATATGAAAAAGTAAATGTGTGTATGTACATGTGTGTATATACATGAATCATTTTCCTGCAGACCAAAAACTAATACATTGTAAGTTAACTATACTTGAATTAAAAAAAAAAAAATCCTCCTATAATCCACATTGATGCTGTCCTAACTAGCTGGCTCAACATTTTAATAATCTATAAGAGGAAGACACTACTGCCAAGTTGATAAGATAAATCCAAAAGGGGTATCAAATCTAGCCAATGCCAAATCTAATCATATGAATTATAACAATAACCATTTACAGAAACATAAGTCATAGAGTAAAGAAAAAAGTTATTTGTGTTAATAGTGATAGTTCTGTCAATGACTGGTTATGTTTTCCTGGGAAAGTTACCTGATCTTTCTTTATCCCAGTCTCCTCAGTTATAAAATAGAAGTTACAAGAACTTCTATCACATGAATTTCTTTTGATATTAAAAAAGAGGATCTACATGAAAAAATAAAATTTTAATTGCTAAACATATATAATTTTATTATTAAATATAAAATAACCTACTTAGATTAAAAAATATGAGAGTTTATAATGTGGAAGATATATGTCTTTTAAGTTGTACAAGAGATAAAAATGCATATTTTATATAACACTAACTCTATTGAAATTCAACAATGGGCTGTTTCTGCCAAAATAAATAATGCAATCCCAAGCTTTGGGGATGGACACAAAGTGTTTGGGTCAAAGGAAGGAACAGCCCCATTTATGAACTGGTTAGACTATTCTTGGAGAACTGCAACTAGTGCTAACACTGGACTATAAGAAGCCAAATTATGGTCAAGCATTTAGACTCAGGTGACCAGAGTAATAACAAGAGAGAAAACATTAATATTTTGAGAAACACTTATACAAGGAGGATATTCAGTTTAAGGAGGAGAAAACAGCTAACGTCCATGCAGTTGGATAACAGTTATTGGGGAGGCTCTAGGAATAGAATGAGAATCAATGGTTAGAAGTACTAGGTGTTCTGATTTCAGGTCAGTATAATAATACACTTGATTATGATGATGATAGTAACAGCCAAGTGCTTATATAATGCCTACTAAGAGCTAGACACTCTTATAGGTGTACATAATAAGTCATTTAATCCTTACAACACTCCTATAAGAAGATACTATTTCGAACTTACAGTTCAGGAGCCTGAGCCATATAAGGGTTACATGGCTTGCCCAAGGTCACACTAGTGAGGGTCATAGACAGATTTTAAAATCCAGTAGTCTGGTTCCAGAACTCTAGAACTATACGGCCTAACTTTATAACAGTTTGAGCTTTCTGAAATGCAAACGGATTGCCTTGGAAAAAAGTTCCCTTTTACTGAAGGTGACAATAGGATAGACTACGTGACCTCTTATCCGTGTAGGTGAACACAATGGCCTTTACAGATTTATTTTTTTCTTTCATTCACTTACTAGTTCTTCCTAGGCAACTTGTATGAGTCAGGTTCTCTGTTAGGTAGTTGAGAATACCATCATGAAAACATGATAAAATTCCTGCTACTGCTACTGCTGCTAAGTCGCTTCAGTCGTGTCCGACTCTGTGTGACCCCATAGATGGCAGCCCACCAGGCTTCCCTGTCCCTGGGATTCTCCAGGCAAGAACACTGGAGAGGGGTGCCATTTCCTTCTCCAATCCATGAAAGTGAAAAGTGAAAGGGAAGTTGCTCAGTCGTGTCCGACTCTTAGCAACCTCATGGACTGCAGCCTACCAGGCTCCTCCATCCATGGGATTTTCCAGGCAAGAGTACTGGAGTGGGGTGCCATTGCCTTCTCCAGATAAAGTTCCTACCCTCATGTAATTTACAGACAGGGGGCATATATCTATGTGCATATGGGCTTGGTCACTTCAGTCATGTCTGACTCTGAGATACTATGGACTGTAGCCTGCCAGGCTCCTCCGCGCATGGCATTCTCCAGGCAAGAACCAGATTCTCCAGTTGCCATGCCTCCTTCAGGAGATCTTCCTGACCCAGGGATCAAACCCATGTCTCTTTAAAGTCTCCTGTATTGCAGGTGGATTCTTTACCCACTGAGCCACCTGGGAAGCCTGGAGTATACCCAGGCATTAGCCAAATAATTAACTTTGATTAACTGTGATTGAGAGTACCAAGGAGAATTACGTGATAGTGTAAGAACATATCATGAAGGATACCTTTTTGTCTGGAATGTCTAAGGCCACATTCTTGAGAAAAATAATTTTAATCCTTGTCTTGCCATCTATTGAAACATGATCTAGTGACCCCTTATCTTGACTCTCATAACTCTTGATATATCATTGCTGCTGCTGCTGCTAAGTCACTTCAGTCATGTCCAACTCTGTGCGACCCCATAAACGGCAGCCCACCAGGCTCCCCTATCCCTGGGATTCTCCAGGCAAGAACACTGGAGTAGGTTGCCATTTCCTTCTCCAATGCATGAAAGTGAAAAGGGAAAGTGAAGTCGCTCAGTCCTGTCCGACTCAGAGACCCCATGGACTGCAGCCCACCAGGCTCCTCCGTCCATGGGATTTTCCAGGCAAGAGTACTGGTGGGATGCCATTGCCTTCTCCGATATATCATTAGGGTCCACTAAACAAAATTTTAGCTTTCGAATTTCTTTGATGAGAATTTCTATTTGTAAGGATCATTATTTCATGACGCTTATTCTTCATTAAAAGTCTTGCAAAGAACAAAGGGAAAATGTACTATTTTTAATGGAATAAAATTCATTCTATCTCACAATTACGAAAGATGTCCATTCAACCTTTCTATAAATCTAACATACTTTATCTTGAAACAACTTGCAATTTCATCATTGTAAGAATTGCTTCATCAATTATCATTGATTAGTGTCAACAATACTAAGAAAGATTAATAAGAGAAAATCTATAGAATCATCTGGAAGAATGATGCAACAGTAAAAAAAAAAAAAAATCACTATTGCATCATCTTTAATTTTTCATTTTGAGTTGACCAAAGTATTGCATCATTAGTTTTCAAGAAAAGATGAAAGAAGCCTGGAGACAATATTTGTAGTCTGTGTTAAGCTTTCACTGAACTCAGTTTAGAATTCAGAAATTTTATTTTCTGCTCATACTGGCAAGAGAAGACTATTGACAGAGGATGATGACTCACAATTATTAGATGAATCAGAAGATGAATGTAAAATGACAAACAGCTGTGCTAGACTAGAATGATGATGATGAAACTGATATATAAGAAAAATCCTAGACCATGAGCCTTCAGATGATAATAGTCCATATGAATTTTCTCAGATTCAAGTCTGGTGAGTGAATAATCTTGGTAGGTGACAAAAGAGAAACAAATACAGTGTTTTTGTCTGCCTAGTGACTAGACAGAAAGGACTTCATCAAGTAATATTTTGGGATCATAATCTGAACTACTCTGTTTTTCTAAAAGAACAAGTGACAATATTCTTTCATCTTTTGTGATTTTCTGGTTCATAAGTGGACAAATACTGAAGACATATGTGTATTTAAAAGTAACTGGAAGAAAATAGATTATGTAAAATGGAAAAAATGAGTTGATCATTATAATTTGTATTTATAAATCTAAAAATGAAAATGTTCTTCAATCAAGAAAACAAAGACGACCACCTTTAGTTAAACTCAATTTAAAGCTGTTTATGGAAATTCTAAACCAACCTGGTGGCGCTAGTGGTAAGGAGCTCTCATGAGAGACTTGGGTTCGATCCCTGGGTGGAGGAAGATCTCCTGGAGGAGGGCATGACAACTCACTCCAGTATCCTTGCCTGGAGAATCCCATGGACAGAGGAACTTGGCAGTCTACAGTCCATGCGATCTCAAAGAGCTGGACAAGACTGAAGCAACTTAGCAGGAGCAGCAGCAAAACAACCTAAAACTGAAATTTAGAGTGTTTTTCCTTCTGCTTTTTTTTTTAACTTCTTTGTTTTGTCTTCAATAACTCTTTACTAAAATTTCATTTTGGTTATAACTAAACTTTAAATCTTAATTGGACCAGCAAACATCTAGTTCTTAACTTCATTCTGCATTTCAGGAACAGCATGCTATACTATTCTTTGTTTTTCCCTGGAAGGGCTTAAACCATACTCTGGTGGGCAATATCAAATATAGTGTCTGATAATTATCAAGCCCAAGGTATTTACAAAATCAAGGATCCATTTGAGCATCCAGATTTTGCCTCCCAGCATATCATTTTGTTCCCAAGTTGATTCCCTATCAAAATATGGATTTTGTCACATTAACTTTTATTTCCAGATTGTTTTACCAATGACCTCCTGTTTCCACAGTGTGCAAGACTCTGTGGGGTAAACTGTCAAAATGTTTTGTATGGAATAACACTCAAAATTCCTGTTAACTGTAATGGGACCAATGTGAGGACTCCTGTCACCACTGTGAGGTCACACTGCCCTGACCTGCTCCAAATTATTATAGAAAAATGTTTAAGTTAATGTCATGATAAAAAATGTAGTAATTTTATTTCACATTTTTCTCAAAGCAATTACTCTTTTTTTAAACTGATATTGTAAAAATTGGAAAACAATAAAGCAGAAAACTCTTTTAGAGAAGCAAAAATTTATTTGTTTGGGCTTCTGTGTTGAATGGACAGGCAGGAGGTGATACAATCAGTGGTGAATAACACATTATGTTCCCTGGAGCTACCTGTGTGGCATAGTACAATCTTTTGTGATGTTTCACATGGTTTTTTGCTAAATTCCACTTCAGAATTATCCCCTGCCTGGATGCATTAAGGGCGCGAGGCTTTTCATTTACAAAACCCTTGGCGATCAACCTTTGCAGTCTGCTGTAAGTAGAAAAGTCTGCTAGAATGAAGTGTTTCTGTTATCTGATTTTCAAGGGAAGCTTTTTGGACTGAGATCTGCATTGATTGATATCTCCATTGTATTATGTTCCTGTGCCAATGAAAAGACTGCAGAAGCAGTACTGAGCATCAGAGCATGATTGTGACCCTTTTCCCTCTGAGTCTACCAGCCAAAGGAAAGTGAAAGTAATTCACCTTAAATAGAATAGATGACTTGAGTCACGTCCTGATAGGCAGGTAGGTTCTCGGTCTTCTTCAAGAAATCAACTGCCCAGACAATGACTGAATAGTGGCCTTATTTTACTGCAACTATCATAACTTTTTTTTTTCCTACAAAGTGTCAGTAAGGGTGTTTTGGAGTTGATCTAATGCCTTTCAACCAGTTTCAAAGCTTCCCAAGTAGCACAGTATTAAAGAATCCACCTGCCAATACAGGAGACACATGAGATGCAGGTTCAATCCCAGGTCAGGGAGATCCCCTGGAGAAGGAAATGGCAGCCCACTCCAGTATTCTTGGAAAATTCCATGGACAGAGAAGTGTGGCAGGCTACAATTCATGGGGCCTCAGAATTAGACCGACTGAGTACACACCAGATTTCAACCAGCATTATGTTTAATTAGAAAATAACTATTTCAATAAATTAGAAAACACAAATAATTTCTCATAATTAAATGTAAAATATTCCAATTATAAAAAAATATTGAAGAAAAAGAATGTCTACCCCATTAAGAATCATATTTTATAATTTAATCATTAGAGTGACTATAGTGGATTGAGTACTTGTTGTATTCAGTATAGTTCAGTGACTCAGTCATGTCTGACACTTTGTGACCCAATGGACTGCAGCACGCCAGGCTTCCCTGTCCATCACCAACTCCTAGAGCCTACTCAAACTCATGTCCATCATGTCAGCGATGCCATCCAACCATCTCATCCTCTGTCATCCCTTCCCCTCCTGCCTTCAATCTTTCCCAACATCAGGGTCTTTTCAAATGAATCAGTTCTTCCCATCAGGTGGCCAAAGTATTGGAGTTTCAGCTTCAGCATCAGTCCTTCCAATGAATATTCAGGACTGATTTCTTTCAGGATTGACTGCTTTGATCTCCTTGAAGTCTAAGGGACTCTCAAGAGTCTTCTCCAACACCACAGTTCAAAAGCATCAATTCTTCAGTGCTCAGCATTCTTTATAGTCCAACTCTCACATCCATACATGACCACTGGACAAACAATAGCCTTGACTAGTTGGACCTTTTTGTTGGCAAAGTATGGTCTCTGCTTTTTAATATGCTGTCTAGGTTGGTCATAGCTTTTCTTCCAAGGAGAAAGTGTCTTTTAATTTTATGGCTGCAATCACCATCTGCACTGATCTGGGAGCCAAAAAAAAATAAAGTCTGTCACTGTTTCCATTGTTTCCCCATCTTTTTGCCATGAAGTGATGGGACTGGATGCCATGATCTTAGATTTCTGAATGTTGAGTTTTAAGCCAACTTTTTCACTCTCCTCTTTCACTTTCATCAAGAGGCTCTTTAGCTCTTCGCTTTCTCCCATAAGGGTGGTGTCATCTGCATATCTGAAGTTATTGATATTTCTCCCGGCAATCTTGATTCCAGCTTGTGCTTCATCCACACTGGCATTTCTCATGATGTATTCTGCATATAAGTTAAATAAGCAGGGCGACAATATACAGCCTTGACATACTCTTTTCTCAATTTGGAACCAGTCTGCTGTTCCATGTCCAGTTCTACCTGTTGCTTCTTGACCTGGAAACAGATTTCTGAGGCAGGTCAGGTGGTCTGGTATTCCCATTTCTTGAAGAATTTTCCACAGTTTGTTGAGATCCACACAGTCAAAGGCTTTGGCATAGTCAATAAAGCAGAAATAGATGTTTTCTGAAACTCTCTTGCTTTTTCGATGATCCAGAGGATGTTGGCAATTTGATCTCTGGTCCTCTGCCTTTTCTGAATCCAGCTTTAATATCTGGAAGTTCATGGTTCACGTACTGTTGAAGCCTGGTTTGGAGAATTTTGAGCATTACCTTGTTAGCATGTGAGATGAGTGCAATTGTGCAGCAGTTTGAACATTCTTTGGCATTGCCTTTCCTTAGGATTGGAATGAAAACTGATTTTTTCCAGTTCTGTGACCACTGATGAGTGTTCCTATTTGCTGGCCTATTGAGTGCAGCACTTTCACAGCATCATCTTTTAGGATTTGAAATAGCTCTAGAACTCCATCACCTCCACTAGGTTTGTTTGTAGTGATGCTTCCTAAGGCCCACCTGACTTCCCATTCTAGGATGTCTGGCTCTAGGTGAGTGATCACACTATCATGGTTATCTGGGTCATGAAGATCTTTTTTTATATAGTTCTTCTGTGTATTCTTGCCACTTTTTCTTAATATCTTCTGCTTCTGTTCAATCCATACCATTTCTGTCCTTTACTGTGCCCATCTTTGCATGAAATATTCCCTTGCTATCTTGAATTTTCTAGAGGAGATCACTAGTCTTTCCCATTCTATTATTTTCCTCTATTTCTTTGCATTGATCACTGAGGAAGGCTTTCTTATCTCTCCTTGCTATTCTTTGGAACTCTGCGTTAAGATAGATATATCTTTCCTTTTCTCCTTTGCTTTTCACTTCTCTTCTTTTCTCAGCTATTTGTAAGGCCTCCTCAGACAACCATTTTGCCTTTTAGCATTTCTTTTTCTTCGGATGGTCTTGATCGCTGCCTCCTGTACAATGTCATGAACCTCCGTCCATAGTTCTTCAGGCACTCTGTCTATCAGATATAATCCCTTGAATCTATTTGTCACTTCTACTGTATAATTGTAAGGGATTCGATTTGGGTCATACCTGAATGATCTAGTATTTTCCCTACTTTTTCAATTTAGATCTGATTTTGGCAATAAGGAGTGCATGATCTGAGCCACAATCAGCTGCTTGTCTTGTTTTTGCTGACTGTATAGAGCTTCTCCATCTTTGGCTGCAAAGAATATAATCTGATTTCGGCATTGACCATCTAATGATGTACATGTGTAGAGTCTTCTCTTGTGTTGTTGAAAGAAGGTGTTTGCTATGACCAGTGTGTTCTCTTGGCAAAACTCTGTTAGCCTTTGCCCTGCTTCGTTTTGTACTCCAAGGCCAAATTTGCCTTTTACTCCAGGTAGCTCTTGACTTCCTACTTTTGCACTCCAGTCCCCTATAATGAAGAGGACATCTTTTTTGATTGTTAGTTTTAGAAGGTCTTGTAGGTCGTCATAGAACTGTTCAACTTCAGCTTCTTTAGCATTACTGGTCAGGGCATAGACTTGGTTTACTGTGATACTGAATGGTTTGCCTTGGAAATGAACAGAGAGCATTCTGTTGTTTTTGAAATTGCATCCAAGTACTGCAGTTCGGACTCTTTTGTTGACTATGATGGCTACTCCATTTCTTCTAAAGGATTCTTGCCAAAAGTAGTAGATATAATGGTCATCTGAGTTAAATCCACCCATTCCAGTTCATGTTAGTTCACTGATTCCTAAAATGCTGATGTTCACTCTTGCCATCTCCTGTTTGAAAGTGAAAGTGGAATTCGCTCAATCATATCTGACTCTTTGTGACCCCATGGACTAGTCCATGGAATTCTCCAAGCCAGAATACTGGATTGGATAGCCTTTCCATTCTCCAGGGGATATTCCCAAGCTAGGGATCAAACTCAGGTCTCCCACATTACAGGCAGATTCTTTACCAGCTCAGCCACAAGGGAAGCCCAAGGAAAGCCCTGTTTAACCACTTCCAATCTGCCTTGAATCATGGATCTAACATTCCAGGTTGTATTCCTGTACAATATTGCTCTTTACAGCATCAGACTTTACTTCCATCACCGTTCATATCCACAAATGGGTGTTGTTTTTGCTTTGGCTCCATCTTTTCATTCTTTCTTAAGTTATTTCTCCACTCTTCTCCAGCAGCATAGTGGGCACCTACCGACCTGGCTCGTTGTATTAATTGCTAACAATTTTAGGTTCTGAAATACAAAAAGCAAAGAGTATTTTCCTCTAGAATTTTGTTAATTAAATAGCAAATAGCTCTGTGAGCAACCTCTCACTACACACACACACACACTCACGAACATGTGCAAAGTAAAAGACTGCTTTAGACAAGTTACATATTTGAAAAAAAAGAGGAAGACCTTTTCAAGATTCACGTGATTAATTTTCAAACATTCATGTTCTAGTCAATTTATTAAAACTTAGGAAAATATTTAAATATTTAGCTAAAATAGGAAAAGTGATATAATAATAATAATAAACATTAATTGTATATGTTAATTGTAAACATTAATTGTATATATGTATATCAAAACTGCTCCAAGGACTTTGCATGTACTAACTCATTTAATCCTCAAAATAACTCTACAAAGTGAGCACTATTCTTTTTTTTTTTCCCTTTTTTCTTTTTTTTATTTTTTATTTTTATTTTTTAACTTTACAATATTGTATTGGTTTTGCCATATATCAACATGAATCTGCCACAGGTATACACATGTTCCCCATCCTGAACCCTCCGCCCTCCTCCCTCCTCCCTCCTCCCTCCCCGTACCATCCCTCTGGGTCGTCCCGGTGCACCAGCCCCAAGCATCCAGTATCGTGCATCGAACCTGGACTGGCAACTCGTTTCATATATGATATTACACATGTTTCAATGCCATTCTGTCAAATCATCCCACCCTTTCCCTCTCCCACAGAGTCCAAAAAGACTGTTCTATACATCAGTGTCTCTTTTGCTGTCTCATATACAGGGTTATTGTTACCATCTTTCTAAATTCCATATATATGTGTTAGTATACTGTATTGGTGTTTTTCTTTCTGGCTTACTTCACTCTGGCACTATTCTTATCCCCAATAATGCACACAGAATTTTTCTTAAGAACTTTACATATTATTTTCATCATACTTTACTCAACATGCAACTGGTAAATACTACAATTTTCATGTTGACTTCTTTATATATTTTTAATATCTTAGTCCTCAAAAGTTATGTGACATCTGTTTGAATGTTTATTAATCAACACACTGAAATGAAAACTTCATATATAGGAAATACATAGTTCATGGCTTTATTGAAGGAACAAATATGAAGTGTATACTTTGCAAATTTCTCGAAATGCTGTAAGAATCATTTTCCATGCCCTTTGTTTTATTGCATTTTTCCAATCCTACCAATTTCCCTTAACCCAATAGAAGAAGATTTTTTCATATTCTAATAATCATATTGTTCAACGAAATCTCGAAATGAGATTTTACTTTCCTCACTAATCATGGTGAGTTGTCAAGGCTTACAAAGACAGTATGAATAATTTTATATGTCTAATTGCCCAAGACCATAACAAACAAAGAAGAAAGATATCCCAAATAATCAGCCACCAATGAGATCCATGAGCTTCCAAGGTGGCTCAGTGGTAAAAGAAAGAGTCATCCTGCCAAGCAGGAAATGCAGGTTTGATTCCTGGGTCAGAAAGATACCTTGGAGAAGGAAACGGGAACACACTCCAGTATTCTTGCCTGGGAAATCCTATGAACAGAGAAGCTTGGTGGGCTACAGTCCACTGTGTCTCAAAGAGTTGGACACAACTTAGCAACTAAATAATGAGAGCTATATTAATAGAAATAGGCAGGAAAGAATAGATTTGGGTAATAGCATGCATGCACTTTAAAGCTTTGAGACTTGGTGAACAGTTGAATATGGGGACTGGAGAAGAGAGACCATAGTCACTACTAGATTTATAGCTAGGGCAGTACCATAAATGAAAGAGGAAGAGAGTCAGGAGCAGAAATTGTCCACCTTTAGGGAAGAGGCAGCAGATGATATGAAAATATAATAAAATGGCTCACATGTGCATCTTAATTAGATTTATATATATGCAACTCAGCAGGTTATTTATGAAGTCATAGTCTCAGTTATAGTATCTAAACAACTGTATTGAATCTGTTGTTCAGTTGCTAAGCTGTGTCCAACTCTTTGCGACCCCGTGGAATGTAGCAGGCCAGGCTCCTCTGTCCATGCGGTTAGACACCACTTAAATCCTACTGGCTTTACCTAGTAGTCCCGTCCCAGCCTTAGAGGTCAATTCCAGAACTGCTTTTCCACCTACTCCTTGCCAGTACAACCTGAGATGATTGATTGAAGTCGCCCAGTCGTGTCCGACTCTTTGCGACCCCATAGACTGTAGCCTACCAGCCTCCTCTGTCCATGGGATTTTCCAGGTAATGGTACTGGAGTGGATTGCCATTTCCTTCTCCAGGGGATCTTCCCAACCCAGGGCTCGAACCCGGGTCGCCCGCATTGTAGACAGACGCTTTACCGTCTGAGCCACCAGGGAAGTCGTACAACCTGAGAGCACCCACCTAATGTACCACACACCTCTTGCTTCTTGCCCCAGGGCTCTTTTGATGCCACAGCTCAGGAAGACCCGTGGGAACCCATTGGCACTCATACATGTACAGTCCAGAAATACAAGGACTCTGTCCAAGAACTCATCTTTGACTAATGAGAAATGGGAACCAAGAGGTAAATGCTTTCCATTTTGATTTCCTGGACAGAGAGTTCTGAGACACATCAAGTTCCTATGGGACAAGAACAATGGCCCTCCTCACTGTGTCTACACCCATAATCATCCTTGTATTGTTCTCTCTTCCCTTTCACTCTTCCTGCCCTTCCTTCCTGATCCCTCGGGACATTTCCTGAATAAACCACCTCATGTTGGGCTCTCTCTGGTCACATCTCATGCTCTTCTTCCAGGGGAGCTAAGCTAAGGCAGTAGCTAAACTGAGTTTTTAATTTAAATAGCAAGTGAGAAAATAATAAGTATAAACTTTTCGTCACAAACCCAACGTATTATGTTGATTAAATCAAATTACTGAAAAATTTTTGTTTATCTCAGGATTTATCCTGGTGGTATTAGTATCAGTGAGAATTTGAAAAATTAATAGTAATGTATTATAAGATGGAAAATTCTTGCCTTTGGTACTTCAATATAGACATTAGTAATTGAAGAGTAGTTGAGCATAGTAGTATTTTAAATACTGGCAAGTCAATAATGCAGCATGAATACATGTATTATTAGCAAAGCTCCTAATGTGTAATGTTGTACTTTCTACTTTGTTTCTTTCAAAGTGAGTGTAGAAAATGGAAAGATTTTTCAATAAATAATGTAACAGTCTGTACTCATTATATTGAATTCCTTAATGATTTCTGAATATGTAAACATTTTTCTCTCCCTTACAAAGATAATAAAGAATGAAAATAAAGACATTTGATGATTTATATAGTGAGGTCTATTTTCATCTATACATTAGTATATATAACAAAATAATCCAGACTTTAAATGTAACAATAAAACTAAAATTATCCTCCAATTAAAATTTTTAAATTAATTTTAAAAAATAATAGTTTTTTTTTCTCAAGCTGGAAATAGAACTGCCATACCACCCAGCAATCCCACTGCTGGGCGTACACACCGAGGAAACCAGAACTGAAAGAGACACGTGTACCCCAATGTTCATCGCAGCACTGTTTATAATAGCCAGGACATGGAAGCAACCTAGATGTCCATCAGCAGGTGAATGGATAAGAAAGCTGTGGTACATATACACAATGGAGTATTACTCAGCCATTAAAAGGAATACATTTGAATCAGTTTTAATGAGGTGGATGAAACTGGAGCCTATTATATAGAGTGAAGTAAGCCAGAAAGAAAAACACCAATACAGTATACTAACGCATATATATGGAATTTAGAAAGATGGTAACAATAACCCTTTATGCGAGACAGCAAAAAGACACAGATATATAGAACAGTCTTATGGACTCTGTGGGAGAGGGCGAGGGTGGGATGATTTGGGGGAATGGCATTGAAACATGTATAATATCACATGTGAAATGAATCGCCAGTCCAGGTTCGATGCATGATACAGGATGCTCAGGGCTGGTCCACTGGGATGACCCAGAGGGATGGTATGGGGAGGGAAGTGGGAAGGGTGTTCAGGATGGGGAACACGTGTATACCCGTGGCAGAGTCATGTTGATGTATGGCAAAACCAATACAATATTGTAATTAGCCTCCAATTAAAATAAATAAATTTATATTTAAAATAATAATAATAATACTTTTTTCTCAAAAAATATTATCACATTAAACAGTAATTGGATTAATGATGATATTCTTAACATCTCTGAATAACTGCTATTATGTTCAAAAGTTTCTAGTTACAGATATTAAGTAGAAAAATAAAAACCCAGATAGTCCCAGTATTTAGTGAGCTTTCCTGACAGTAATCCTGCTTAAAACAGGGCTTTTCTTGCAAGAGACTATTTGTGAAGCTCCTTGATAACCTTTGTGTATATTCACAGATGATTCATGGGTAGAAAGCATGGTATTGTGCCCCAAATCTGTTTAAAAGCAATTTTTCATTTATACCATAGGTTGTAATGGAAAGGAAAGTTGAAAAAAAAAATCTTATAAGGATGTGGTGTAAATCCACCATGTGAGGAGACATAACATTATAACATGAAGTGGCTAGGATGAACATGTCACAACCCCTAACGCCTCACAGTATGCAACTCCAGTCCTGAGCCTTTGAAGAGATTGTCACTTACACAAATACCGTTCCTTCTTTGGATCAATCAGAACTTTCCTTGAGGATGTTACACACAGCTATCACCTAAATATAAGTGGGTTGCTAAGCGTAAGCCAACAGACAAGGACAGACAGCCAACAGGGGGACTGCAGAAGCATAACTCTGCACTCTTATTCAGGAGTGCTATACGTCAGCTTTGCATTTGGTTTTTATTCAGCACAGAACACAAATGTTTATCCTAAAGGCACTTGTTTGGGGGAGAAAAAGAGCCAAAGCATTAATTTTCAAAAGCTTAGGGATTTTTTTAAAGTGTCAAAAATATTTCAAATAAAGGTTCAGGTTAAGGAAGGTTTTTTGGTTTGTTTATTTTGTTTTGTTTTTACCGTTTCACGAAGCTTCACATCTCAATTTAGTTTAGTAGCTAAATACAGAAATCCCAATCTGATGGTATTTAATGCCAGTTATTTAACTGAAAAAGTTTAGACAGAACTTTGCTTTTACACAGAGTACCTCTAGAAAGTCAATTATTTTAAAAAGTTTTGTCTTATACAGGTCTGCCTCTCCTGAAATGGATTATTAGATTCACCCCCTTAAATCAAGCCTCAACAAGGTCTTACAATTAAAAATAACAAATCATTATCACCTAGCATCTGTTAGGATAGCTTTTATCAAAAAGGCAAGAAATAACAAGTGCTGGCAAGAATGTGGAGAAAGGGGATCTCTTGTACACTGTTAATGGGAACGTAAATTGGTGCAGCCATTATGGAACACAGTGTAGTCCTTTCTCAAAAAATTAAAAATAGAACTGCCATATGATCCAGTAATCCCACTTCTGATATATATCCAAAAGTAACAATATTAGTATCTCAAAGAGATTTCTCTCTCTACTGCCGTGTTCATTACAGCATTACTCACAACAGTCAAGACATGGAAATGATCTCAGTGTCTGTCAACAGAAGAAAATATTAAGAAGATATGAGATACAAGCACACACACATATATAAACATTATTTAGTCATGAGTAAGAAGAAAATCCACCATTTGCAACAACATGGATGAACCGAGAGGACTTTAAGTGTAGCTAGATAAAGACAAACCCTGTGTGATTTCACTTATATGCGGAATCTAACAGAAGAAAAGGTCACATTCGTGGAAACAGAGGTAGAATGGTGGTTATCAGGCACTGAGGGATGGAGGAAATGAGGGAGGTGCTAGTCAAATGGCCCAAGTCCTCACTTATAAGTAAGGAATGGGGATCTAATGAACAGCATAGTATCTATAGTTAATAATACTGTATTGTAGAAATAATTCGGAGAAGGCGATGGCACCCCACTCCGGTACTCTTGCCTGACAAATCCCATGGACGGAGGAGCCTGGTAGGCTACAGTCCATGGGGTCACGAAGAGTCGGACATGACTGAGCGACGTCCCTTCCACTTTTCACTTTCATGCATTGGAGAAGGAAATGGCAACCCACTCTAGTGTTCTTGCCTGGAGAATCCCAAGGACGGGGGAGTCTGGTGGGCTGCCGTCTATGGGATCATACAGAGTCGGACACGACTGAAGTGACTTAGCAGTATAAATAATTGACATTTGCTGAGAGTAGATCTTACCAGATTCTTATCATACACACACACAAAAAATGGTGACTATGTTAGGTCAGAGATATGTTAATTAACATGATTGTGGTAATTATTTCATAATGTATCTATATCAAATTATCATGTTGTATACTTTAAATATATACACATTTATTTGTCAATTATACTTCAATAATGAAGAAGAAAAATTTTTAAATAATTTTGAAAACAACAATAATTTCTGAATATCTCATGCTTTCAATAATTTAGGGGATTTAAACTGTCAAACTGAGTGAATCTTAGAAAGTTACCAAATACTGAATGTTAGGCAATTACCAAATACTTTATCATCTACTTATCTTTTTAACTTCCAAATTTATCTGTATTCATATGAAAAAAAGAACTAAAAGGCAACGCTAAAATATGAACACTGTGTTGCAATTCAGTTTACAGTACTAAATTTTTAAAATTCATTAAGTATAGCAGTTAAATATAATCCAGATCAAAGTATTTTGAGGAGTTTATGCAGAACCATAGGCTTCATGTAGAACAAAAAAATCTGTTTAAATAACAGTCTGAGTAGAAGCTTCTTCACTGTAAAACCAAGTACAGTACAAAAATAAGTAAGCCAAAGCAGACAAACAGATTCCAAGCAAACTGTGAAACTGTGGAGACTATTCTTTAATAATTTAGTAAGGTCTTCAAAACTAACATATGCCGGGGACCAGCCCCGGCTGATCCAGGGTACTCGAAGGAGAGACGGCGTCGGCGAGGGTCAGGATACGATAGCTTCAATTAGATATTAATTAGAGATATAAAGAGTAATAGAATAAGGATAGCTCAGTAGGAAAATTCAGTGGAGAAAAGAGGCTGAGTAGCTTGGTTTTGCTGGGGACCAATAAAACTTCAAGACAAGAAGCTTGCACCACTTACGTAGGCATGGGCGTCCTTCCGTTCTCCCGAGGAGGAGAGGAGACACTGAGGCCTCCCTGGTCGGATCTTAGAAGCCCAGGCAAAATTAGTAAGCATGGTGGGTTCCGCGCTCCAGATGGAGACTCAACCAGAGGGAGAGAGAGACATGGGGAGACCAGTATTTCGAGAAACTGATCCCAATTCTTTATTTTCCAGAGTCTGTTTTTATACACTGAGATGTTATACAAAAGTCACGTGGGGACAGCAGTCCTGACTTTTATTAAAGTCAGGTGCTTCACACAAACGTATACAGAGGTCTTAGGGGTATTACATCATCTTCTGGCCAGGGGGGCCTGCTGACAATTCTGACCCTCTCCTTGTGACAGCGGTCAGTCAATCAGGACACTTATTTCTCCAGGGCTGATTATTCTCAAAACAGACGCCACCCAAATAAAGTTACATTCCTACAGGGTGAGGGTGTAGTGGGTTTTAGTTAAGGAAAGAATTTACTTAGCCTAAGGTCTAACGTGATTAGTATCAAAGGTTAATTCTATATATTCATTAATGTGTGTAAGGGCAGGGGATGTGGAGACTTAGCAACAAACATTGGCTCAACAAATGAAAAACCCTTCACCAACACAATTTCTAATCAGCCCATTATACTTATACTAATAGTTTTCTAACTTCTCTAAAGAACCTGTTTTTAGAGGGTTTAAAGCATCTTGTGCCTCTCACGGTTGGGAGGCTGTGAGCAATCACATGTGGCTGGACGAGCCTGTCAGGCAGGCTAGAGAACCTTCAGAGGAGTTTGTAGGTTAAAACACTCTTATCATGCCCAGGAATTATTATTAACTGGAGCTCTAGGTTAACTCCTTCTCCGAAAGAGGTGGTGGGGGACAGCCCCCCGTAAAGTCAGAGGTGTAGGTAAGAGCACAAAGTAGTAAAGTAGGCAGGCTCTGGTTATGGGGGTAGATGCTCGAGGAGTTCCAGGGGACTCCTGAGGCTCGATCCCGCCTTTGCGTATGTCGAGCCTCCTTCCTCATGACCTTTGTCACGGGCGGAGTACCTCACTCTGGCCCCCAACAAACATATTTCATTCCATCCGTTCAGTTCAGTTCAGTTCAGTCACTCAGTTGTGTCCGACTCTTTGCGACCCCATGAATCGCAGCATGCCAGGCCTCCCTGTCCATCACCAACTCCTGGAGTTCACTCAGACTCATGTCCATCGAGTCGGTGATGCCATCCAGCCACAAAAGATGGCTATTTGTTCCTTTCCTCCTTCCCACATTCTTCATGTACTCACTTACTGATGCATTACTTAATGAGACATGACCAACCAAAGTGATTTAATCCTATAAAACATGTTATTCAAATAACCATCAAAGTTAATGAACAGCTCATGTGTAGAAATATTGTTACCCTCCCTGAAAATCCCATTCATTCCCACACCATCCACTTTCAGATCTCCAATTCTGCTCTTGCCCCCAGCTGCCTGTTTCATATTTTCACCTAGATGTTTTCCTTAGAACTTCAAATACAATGCATTTTAAAAGCAAATTTATTTATCTCTGTCCTTGGATTTTTACACTGTTATCTTGTCTATTCCTGGAAATATTCCACTACAATAACCTCAGGGTTATTTTAAATTTTCTATCACTGACGCTGGAAACTGTGTGGATATGAGTAAATGGTTAAACTTCTAAAATGAGACCTCTGTGTTCCCTCTTTTTCTAATTTTTTAAATATTATTTTTTATTCATTTATTTGGCTGTGTCAGGTCTTAGTTGCAGTACATAAGATCGGGGTGCATGGGCTTAGATGCCTGAGGCATGTGGGGTCTTAGCTGTCCAACAGGGATCAACCCAGCAACCCCTGCATTGGAAGGTAGATAACTGCTGGACCATCAGAGAACTCCAGTTTCCTCATATATTTATCCCCTACTTTCCCATCCCAGTGTCACCATCCTACTAGCTGTCACAAAATTTACAGAAACTTCTAACTGATGGTTCCCTTTCTGAGAGAAGGGATAGGCAGAATCCCCTTGCTATTCAAATGCATCGTTCACACCACTACTAGATGAATCTTTTTAACATAATTCTGAATAATCCCCAGTTGAAGCCCTGAGTAAAGTCTAAAATCAGCCCTTTATGACAGACCATCCAGCCATCTAGCGCTTTCCCTTTTCTGACTTGTCAAGTATATATAAATTGACCCTTGAACAGTAATAGGGGTTAGAAGCACCAACCCTACGCAGTGGAAAATCCATATATAACTTTAGAGTAGGTCCTCCATATCCAAAGTTGCACATACAGGTACAAGCAACTATGGATCATACAATACTACAGTTTTAATTTAGTGGGAAAATCCACGTAGAAGTGAATTTGCAATTCATACCAAGGTTGTTCAAGAGTCAGCTATAATCCATCTAACACAGATTGCTCACCATTCAACAATCATCTTCAACACACCTGTTATGAACTTATGAACTGTTTTGCTGGAAAGATTTCATGGGCTTATAACTCCTCTTTTTCACACTCTCACCTTTTTAAATCCTATTAATGCTTCAAGAATTAGCTCTTGGGCTACTCAACGATGCTTAATGTAGTACTCTATGAAACTCACATGCAACAGGATTAATTTATGTTTCAAAATCATGAAAGATGCTACAAGGAAACCTCTCAACTCCAGGTACTATATGGAGGAGTGGTGTGATATTTGATTGTGGGAAACAGAAAGAAAAATCTTTTGAGTAATGAAGCAAAGTCTCCCAGGTAGAAATCTAATCAAGAGTTATTCTTATTTTCTCCTAACATCAGGGAGGTTAAAAAAAAATCCTCCCCATTGCAGCTGCAGTAAACATTTTTTTCTGGAGGCATTTTCATGCATTTTGAAGAGCGCATAAAGGACTATCTCCCCAGCATCGTGCAATTATGTGTAGTAACAAATAGACACAGAAATAGCTAGTGCAGTCCAAGTTGATGTGTCCTAGAGACCGAACATTAACCAATTGCATGCAAATAAACTAAAAATTCTTTTCAATTAGTGTAGCACTCTGTTCTACAAGAAAGAGACCAGCCCAACACAAAAAAGCCTGATTCCGTCTGAGATACAGCAAGAAACTAAACGACGATGCAGAAGCAGAACAAAGAAATAATTCTAAGAGCTACTGACTATGGATTTTGCTCATAATCCACTGACAAAGGATTGGTAAAGCAGACTCTCATTATAGTATTTCCAATGACACTACAAAACTATTGAAAGAACTATAGACGTATCTATAAATGTCTTAATTTTAGGTCTCAAATTCTAAATTAAAGCAGAAGTTAATCTTTTCTTATTCTTCCTATAATTTGACAAATTACAAAATTTCTTATTTAATAATAAAAACATTTATATAAAGAATATTTGTAAAATTCTATGGTAAAGCAAGTTTTACACTTTTTTTTTTACTATGCTGAGCACTTGGGATTTTCAAGATGGAGATGAAAGCATGTTTGTAACTGGTTTAAATGAAGCAGCAGAGGGATGTTCAAAACGAATTCCCAGTTCCTGATCTTGTATCATTAATGACAACTCTAAAAACAGCATGGTATGAGAGAGCTAGGTGTCATTTTGAATTTGGTGTTCTGGAAGGCACATTCTTTTTGTTCCTCTTTTCTGCCTCAGAAATGACATTAACTTGATAAGATAAAGCTACATTGGATAAAAGAAGGCACAGGCAGGCATGACAGTCACATCTTTGGTGTCTTAAACTTGGAGAATTTCCAGTATTTCCATAGGATAACTGCAGGGCATTCAGGGCCTTGGTACTTAAAGTCTCAAACAGTCAACAGCTGTCAGGCTGCCAACAAACTGTCTTTTCTGGTAGCAGCTGTGTCTGCTGCCACTAGTTTCTTTCACACAATTGTAGTAGACCAATAGCAAGCATTTTTTTGATCTGGGTTATTAACAGATCACTGCAGGGGACATATAAATGGGAGGGAAATCTCCTTTATTAGACAACTGAAGGAAGCAGGAGGAGTGGAAAATTAAAAGGTATGTTTTATCAGCTATATTGGAAAATTATATCTACTTGAGAGCTATTTTATTTGGAATTCAGTTGTTCAGTCTTTATTCCATGCTTTCAAGTGAGAATGAGGTATGAATAATCAAATAACTACATTTTGTTTCACATGTAACTTGCTGTCTCTCCAACCACAATCAGTTTACACTCTGCCTCCACTCTCTCCCTTCTTTTCATTTACAATATGAATCCAATCTCCTCCAAAGCATTGGCAGCTCTTGCCATTTGAAGGCCAAAAGGTTTTAAGAGATCACTGAGGTTCTGTAGTAAAAATGAAAAAAAAAAAAAATCAACTGGTTTATTTTATCCAAGGTATTCATTAATAGTTTACCCTCCTATTTTTTATTCCCCTTTAACTTTCTCCATCTATCCTCTTCTATGTATCCTGAGTGGAAAATGAAGTAGCATTTGATCAATAAAGCAGGTTGAAAAAGTGAAGAAGATCAGAGTATCTGGTACTAGGGAGACAACAAAGTAATAAGAATGTTCTCCATGTTTAAGGCCTCAAAACAGTCCTAACATCCAAATTCATGTTTTGGAAACTGAAACTGTAAACACATATGAAACAGAGAGAAGCAACCAATCTTTTGTGGCTCACAAACTACCTTCAGGATTCCATACAAAATAGATACAGAAACAATCATTTCTACTTCCTTAACTTTTTTCCCAGTTCCAAACTGTGTTTTATTATTATGGTTGTTCAGTCACAGCCACATTCAACTCTTTGCGACCCCATGGACTGCAGCACACCAGGCTTCCCTGTCCTTCACTGTCTCCCAGAATTTGCTCAAACTTATGTCCACTGAGTCAGTGATGCTATCTAGCCATCTCGTCCTCTGTTGCCCCCTTCTCCTCCTGCCCTCAATCTTTCCCAGTATCAGGGTCTTTTCCAATGACTCAGCTCTTTGCATCAGGTGGCCAAAATATTAGAGCTTCAGCTTCAGCATCAGTCCTTCCAACGAATATTCAGGGTTAATTTCCCTAAGGATTGACTAGTTCGATCTCCTTGCATTGCAAGCAATGCAAGGAGATGCTTGCATTCCAACGGACTCTCTTGAATCTTCTCTAGCACCACAATTTGAAAACATCATATTCTTTGATACTCAGCCTTCTTTATGCTTTATTATGCTTCCCTCCAAAATAGCCAACCCTATCAAGGACAAACTCTAAAGTATCCACACTCCAATATTAACTCTGCTCCGAGTCATTAATCAAAACTTGAGACACTGAGTTTGAGCTCAGCTGACATTGCTTTGTGATCTTGCTAAAATAACTGATATTAAACATGTTTCAAAGGGAACAACCACAAGCTCAGCCTGGAAGGTGGAAACACAAGAGGTACATGGACTAGACTATCTGATTATGACTGAATCTGTATCAAAGGCCTCTAACAATTAGAAGAACTCTTGTTATGCTGCTTTAACTCAGGGTTAAAAAATCCTTTCCTGCATCACGCGGAACAAGTGCCTAAACAGGTGGCATCTGCTATGACAGGCAAATGCCAGGAGAGATTATTCTGGTGGAAATTATCAGCTCAAGAATATCCAACAGTTTATGGCATTTCTAAATGAAATATTCACATAAAGCTTAGACTTTAGCAGAAAATAAAAACCAGGTAAATCATACCAGAGGGAAGAGTCAGAATAAAACTTAAAGCAAAATATTTTCTACCATCTGCAGTCAAGTGCTCTGCTGGAAAATGTGAAAGATGGATTCCCTCTGGTAGCAAATGAGAAATGCAGTAGATGTATTTACAACATTCTGTATATATTCATTGGAACATATGGCTCAATGAATTATTCTACATGATAAATCTCCACCGAGGAAGCCTGCTACCCACTAAGGCCCTGAACCTTCTGAAAGTGGCAAAACCTCCTGCCAAGTGGTGTCATTCAGAAGAACAGAGGGTAAGACAAAATAAATTGCATGCAGCGTTGGTTATTTGAGAATATTCCTATAATCTACATAAAGCAAGGGGAGATGATTCTGTCTGACTTCATCTGAAAGTTCCTTGAGCAGGGGTGGGGAGAGGGTGGGCAATGTTTTTTTTTTTTTTTTTCCAGTCAGTGATTACAGGGAGAGCAGGTAGTATTTAGTAGGCAGACTCTGATTTCCAGACATATCCCAATCTGCTTCCAACTCTCTGGCTTTGGAGCTTTCTGGACCCCTTCCAATATGCTCTTGGCTCTGTGGCCTGATTATCCTCAGCTGTGTTAATGAACAAGATGTGCTGATTTACACAGGAGACACACTCTCAATGAGAAGTTCCTTTGTGTATGTCTTTCTATACCTGATTGGGAACATGATGCTCTCTACTGAGTTATATCAGAGCAAGGGATTTGCAGACACTGGATGTGGTCTGTCAGAAAGACATGGCACAACTTTCGTGGGACTAACGCAGCAATCAGCTGTGCTCAGAATCCAAGGCCAGATTTTATACAAGTAATGTCTTTATAGTAAGACTATAGTAAGGAGCTCTTGTATAGTCCGAAGTAAACTATGTAAAGTAAGAAGTACCGCTATTCCTGGGTCACAGCTCAGAGGCAGATGGTCAAGTGCTCATGCTAAGCAGGAGCTTCAGCTCAGATCTGTTTCCATGTCTAAAGTCACATTTTATATACATAGTGGATGCTTGGATATTAAGGAATTAAAGTGCTACACAAGTTACAGGGCTTGAAAAAAGCTACCTCTAGACAGATGGGTTTCTCAAGGAGTTACTGTCAAGAAAACTATAGAAAAACTGAAAAGTTATACATTTAAATCTAATTACTAACCACTGAATCCATTTAAAAGGGAGAGGTTAAAAACTCTATTTTTAGGTATAAACAAAAAAAAATTGGTATAGCAAGTAAGTTTATTGATCATATTTGCAAAATTGTGTTCTCTTCGAACAAGAAAACTTTAATATGAATGAAAAATTATAATCATCAGAATCATGCTATCTTGTAAAAAGTGACAAATTTATGTGTTTTTTAATTTAAAAATAGTTTATTAAAGATCAGATTCCCCATCCAACACATGTATACCGGTGGCGGATTCATTTTGATATTTGGCAAAACTAATACAATTATGTAAAGTTTAAAAATAAAATAAAATTAAAAAAAAAAAGATCAGATTCCAAAAAAATAAAACCTAATTCTACCTAGGTAACACAGAAAATTCTGAAAGTGAAGTTTGAATAATAATCTGGTAAGGAGCAACCCCAAATTCAAATCTAAAAAATGAAGTACAATAAATCACTCCCTCTACACCATTCCGCCTAACTGATACTACCAGGGATCAGAATTAACCAGGTGATTATCACTGCACTAGCATCATCCTGACACATGCTTGTTTTACTAGTACATGTAAATAGGTGATTTTGAGTGACAAGTGTGTCTATATGTGTGCTACTCTGTGTGTGATTATAGTAAATGCAGTCTTCAGTCTTTGGGGGAATTGATCACAGACTCAGCATTGTTTACTTGATGTCTTCAGAATGGCTTCCACACCCATGAAGCATCTTGCCAACAAGAGCACTAGGGTGAAACAGTGAGCACTGTCTCCAGCTGAGTATAGATTTGCTTTGATGACCTAAAGTCATTTATAAAGGTTATCAATTCCTAACATTTAGATATGTGGCTCAAGTGGAATGAGCTAACTTTAAACGTCATCCTGAGAATACTACCTAAATGCTAAGTCACTTCAGTCGTGTCCGACTCTGTGTGATCCCATAGACGGCAGCCCACCAGGCTCCGCCGTCTCCAGGCAAGAACAGTGGAGTGGGTTGCCATTTCCTTCTCCACACTATCTAAATAAAGGATCACAAAAGAAAATAATGTATCTATTGATAGATAAATGCAATGAACTTGGATTTTTAAAGGAATATATTAAAAAAAAATTGGAAGGAGGGTCTCAGACAAAAACAGACAAAACACATTATCACAAACCTGGGAGGGGAAATTATAATTGTTGTTGTTCGGTCACTAAGTCGCATGTGATTCTTTGAGACCCCAAGGACTGCAACATGCCAGGCTCCCTTGTTCTTCACTATCTCCTGGAGTTTGCTCAGATTCATGTCCATTGAGTCAGTGATGCTATCTAACCATCTCATCCTCTGCTGCCCCCTTCTCCTTCTTGCCTTCAATCTTTCCCAGCATCAGGGTCTTTTCTAAGGAGTTGACTCTTCGCATAAGGATTGAATTAGAATGGCTAAAGCCCTACAGTAAGGCTTTAAAATAAAAAACTAAAAATTCTTAAAAGATATCATAGAATATATTGCTTATGAGAATAAATTTTACAACAGACCTGATTCTAAGTATGACTTGTTTTTTTAATTATGAGGTTTTGACAAAGATACCTAATTTCTTTTATTTTTGGTTTCTTCATTTCTAAAATGAAAATAATAATACTTTTACATTGTTGTTGCATATTGAATGAAAAAATATAGATAAAACAGTTCCAAAAAAAAATAGTTCCATATCTTCTACAGTTAGCACACACTGAACATTTGCTTTATTTAAGTGCTTGGGAAAAGGGAAGTTATAGCCTCAAAGTATAAGATATATGATGTAATGATAATGAGAGCAGAGAAAAAATAAAGCTATTCAATTTCTATTTTGTTTCCACTTCTTTAATAAAAAGAGTAATGCTGAAATTGGAAAGCAAAGAACAACTTGGTTACCAGAGGACAGGAGTCTAAGGTAGATAAGGAGATGATAAGAGAGAGCCAAGGTGCTTTAAACCAACCTTAAGACTCAAGCACAGGCATGCTTGTGAAATGCATGCAAGGGCAGGGAGAGAATATTCACGTACAATTGGAATGGTTATTGGCAAATATTTAGACAACAGGATAAGGTACAGAAAAACTGAAAAGTCAAAATTCTCCCCAATTTTTAAATACGAGAGGAAATGGACTATAAAAATTTTAGCATGATATGCTCTATTTATCTTTGCCTCAATCTCTCTGCTCTGGTTTTTTGTTATACTTCTGCTCCTCATAGAACTCAGCAATGGATCTATCAGGGTCAGGCTTCCTTTTGGAGTCAGTCTTTCAAGATGTTATGAACTGAATGATTGTGTCTCCCAAAATTCATACCTTGACATCTTAACCCTGTGGGGTGAACCTATTAGGAGAAGGAGTGTTTGAGTGTGATGAGGTTATGAGAGTGAAATGAATGGAATTAGCGCACTTATGAGAAGAGACCAGAGAGTTTGTTCCTTCTCTTTCTCTGCTTATCACCATGTGAGGATACAAAAAGAAAACAGCACTCTGCAAACCAGGAAGCAGATGCTCTCCAGACACTGGACCTACCAATGTCTTGATTTTGGACTTTCCAGCCTTCATAACTGTGAGAGATAAGTATTGAAGTCACTCAGTCTTTGGCAATTTGCATAGCAGCTCAAGCTAAGGCATGAAGTATACGTTAATCTTCTCCTACCAGTAGGAATTAGAATTGAGTCCTTTACGTAGATTCAACTTCTCATGGTTGTTTTTGCTAAGTGTCCTTGTCCCTGCAACCCTCTCTGCTTCCTCTTATCCATATTTGGAAAATTTTAAGAATAAACTTTTAAATGGATGTTTTATGGACATTTTTCAAATAAAATTAATTACTAGCAACTACAATGGCTCCACTGAGAACAAATCATGCCATTTTATCTCCTTTGTAACAGAATCTCTATGTTAGTAATGAAGAATAACCTCCACAGAGTAGATATTAATTTCAGAAAGAAATATGACCAATTTTCCTATGATTCTCTAGGAGAAATGGAGGCTGGATGACAGTAGAATTCAGGAGATTGATGTTGTATGGTGGTTTAGTCGCTAAGCTGTATTTGATCTTGTGACCCCATGGACTGTAACCTGCCAGGCCTCTCTGTCCATGGAATTCTCCAGGCAAGAATACTGGAGTGGGTTGCCATTTCCTTCTCCGGGGGATCTTCCTGACCCAGGAATCGAACCCAGGTCTTCTGCATTGCAGACAGATTCTTTACAGATTGAGCTACAAGAGAAGCCTGATAGCTGCATGAACTTTATCCAAACAGTGAATAATACATTGATACCAGCTAAAACATATACTTCACTCTACCCTATTCCAATTTTTATCAGTGATCTGATTAAAACACATAAGGCATTTTTACTAAACAGATAGGCATTTTTATTAACAGTATAGGTGACTCTAACTTAAGGGATGGATCCATTTATTGGATATAATTAACAATACACTTAAAAATTCTTGTTGAGCTAGAAGAGTGGATTGTAACAGACAATATGCAACTTTCTGGGGAGATATATAAAGCCCAAATAAGGCTCAAAAAGTCACCTGTACAGTTTCAGAGTGAGAGAGACCTAACGCAAGAGCAGTTCTTGTTTTAAAATGACCATCATAAGATAATGGGATGTGGCTGCTAAAATAACTCACATTAACTTGAGTTGTAGATAAATATCAAAAAAGGAAAGGTATACTTCCATTGTTCTGTGCATTTTCCCCTCCAAATCCGAAACACTGAATTTTGTGCTGGGCTCCACATTTTCAAAAAATATTGACACACTGGAGTTATCCAGAGATTATCTAAAAACAATTGAAAGTGAAGTCGCTCAGTCGTGTCCAACTCTTTGCAACCCCATGGACTGTAGCCCATGAGGCTCCTCCATCCATGGGATTTTCTAGGCAAGAATACTGGAGTGGGTTGCTATTTCCTTCTCCAGGGGATCTTCCCAACCCAAGGATTGAACCCGGGTCTCCCGCATGGCGGGCAGACACTGTACCATCTAAGCCACCAGGGAATCAAAAAACAATTGACACTTCTACAAATTATGTCATTTGAGGAATACTGGAATTAACAAACACTAGAAATGTAGACTCTAGCAGGAACATAAGAACTACATTCAAATATTTAAAAGATTTCAGAAGGTTAGAATGAACTGAGCAGTAGCTCCCAATGTCAGAACTAAGACTAAAACTATAAGTAATAAGAAGACAAATTCCAGCCCAGTACAATTTCCAAGGAAATAAAACTGTAATGGTTTTGCAAGAGGGTAAGCCCCTCATCCCTGAGATGTTCTACCCAGAAGTTGAAATGGCCACTAGCACTCATTCAAGCACAAGAGGAGAAGCCATTAGGTGAACTTTTAAAGGTTCCTTCTACCCTTAACCCATGAGACTATCAGCATTTCACTTTCAAGAGAGATTTTTAGTGTTATTGTTCCCAATATTTGATTGCAGTAGCCAAATTTCTTTTAAATTAGTTTTCTTGCTCTAATAGCCCAAAGCAAAGGTGTATATTTAGAATTAAGAAAGGCCTTTCATGGTATTATCAATAGGTTTTTCTAAATACCAGCCTATCTTTGCAGACAACCCGAAGAATGCAAGAGCTGATCATTCATCAGCTGTGACCTCTGGAGTAGTTTCTTTACTTGGAGAAAAATTGAAGTTCCACCCCATCACACTTATACTTGCTTGAGTTCACAACTGCAATACGCCCCTCTAGAGAGAGGTTCATTGTTGGTGTCATGAGCATCGATCGATTGTATCTAAGCTGCTCTCACAGTGATTATACCTTCCCTCACTCCCCTTAAGTTTCACAGCCCAGAGCATGCCCAGGGCTCACTGCAGGCAGACTCATTCTGATCAGTGCAACACCAGCATACAGCATACATTCACAGAGCCAAAGGCAGTCAGGGTCCCAGGGTATTCCAATCATAGACAGAATTTCAGCTTTATTAGGTAACTGTCAAATTTGCCTTGGTGTCTCTTACAATTTTAAATCAGAAGAAAATATAAATGCAGAGAAACCATGATAAGTTAATTTACCAATCTGTTGTAATAAACATGTGCACTATGATCATACATTATGGAAATCAGATGGAGAGCCCAGAGAGTGATAATAGCACAAGATATGTGCACATAGTGAGATCATAAAAATCATAAATGTTATATATCAGGAAGAGTTTTTCTTTTTAAACATCCTAGTCAAGATTCCTGCTCAACATATTTGCAGAGCAAGCTACCCTTCTATTTAAAAAAATTAATCATTCAAAGGGTAAAATTATGCAAAGAAAGTTTGAAACCCAAAAGGTAATATATACAATGAAAGCAGAGAAAGGCGGTATTACAGTGTGGAAGATGATACCCATGTACATTGATTGCCTCTACTGAAACCCAGACACGGACTTCATTGTCTTAATTTCTCTAATTTCTTTGTTTCTGTATACAGGTCCTACTGTGTGTTCATTCCAATATATCTTTCTTTACTCATGAGCTGCAAAAGAGAAAATTCTACATCTAAAGCTTCTTGTATAAGCCTCAGCTTAGAGTGGGAGAGAAGAGTAGAGAATGTTTCTTTATAATCTGATGGAAAAATCCTTAGGTAAAGAAATGCATTGTTTAGCAAATAATAGGTTTAAAAGGCTATTTTATATATGAATAGATAGTTTCCTTGGCAAGACTAGAATAGATTGTGAATGAGGGGAAAAAAAACTCTCCAAAATAAGAAAAGGAAAAAAAATGAGTTTTCACTAGCTACAAAAAGAAGGTGACAACAGTCATAAGAATCTGGAAAAGCAGAGGGGATGTGAGGAGTAGGGGAGAAAGCTTAGAAAAAGAGCAGGAGACTGGGACAGCAGGAGGAGAAACAGACAGTGGGAAGTTTCTGGAGCTGGTTTGGCCACATTCAAGGATGGAGAAGGTTAAAGATCAGGGTCAATTATCTCTCTGTTATGCTCTGATGAAACACAGCCTTCTTCCAGAACCACTCTTCATCTTCAAAGTCTATTAACACAATTGCCTTTTGTGAATTTCAAGATGAAAATTGTGGCATAGGAACTATATTGCCCATTTGGATCAACTCAGAATAGACAGAAGGAAATGGAAAAGATTATAAATGAAAAAGATCAATGGAAAATTCATCAGACTTAACAAACCAGAATAAGTGATTAGAAGATTCTGAGAGCCATTGGAAATATTGATTAGCATACCATACATGAAGTTGAGATGGGTAAGGAACTGAATCAGAGAATTACTGAAATAGGCTGGAAGACTAGAGACACAGTGGCGATCGAATTCAGGATCAAGCACACTAAAACTGGCTAGGTATGACTCTTGGTGATATTAAAGTAGAATGCCTGCTTCAACTCTGTCTCTTGGAGATGCTTTAAGATCTGACATGGGATTGGAGAGGGGATTAGAGCAAGCTGAAGGGGAGAGACTCAGTCCCAACCAAAACCAGTCCAATTCTGCATGATTTGCAAACAAAGATTCTATATAGTATTTCAATTCTAATAAGGGTCCATATATTAACATATAAGTATAAATAAATATTTTTAAAGTTTTGATACTACTGCTGAAAATTCCTAAACATTAGCTGAATCAAACTAGAAAGTATTTACAACTTGTGATATAATTTACAATTCTCCAAAAAGCAGCAAAATGAAGGGGAAAAGAAGAAAGGAGAATGAGGAGAACAGGAGATGGCTGGTGGCCAATCAGTAAAAATCAAGTTTTGTTTTATTAATTTTTAATTCAGTTTTAATTCCATCTTCTTGCCCCAATCTCAGAAGTTAAAATTTCCATCTCATAACCTATGGCAATCTCTGTAGCATCTAGATAAGTGAAGTTCTATTATTCTTCCCATAGTCCTATGAATACTATGCAATACTGCTACCAACACCAGATGGCTGCTCACCTCTTCTTCATGAACACATCTAGACTGCTGCTCTCAGCCTCACTTAAATAGCTATGACAACATGACTGAGTGCTAGCCAGCAAAATATGTGTGGAAGTAAACTTCACACTTCTAGGGCTGGCCCATTAAAGTCATCTGTGTTCTTTTCCCTACTACTTGCTGGGTGTTAATACCCAAGGCAGCCTAAAAGCTTCAAGATGAAGATGGCAGAGCTTCTATCAGCCTGAGTGTGTGAATGACTGTGTGGATCAAAGCACTTCAACAAACTGGTACTAACTCTACATTTCTGAACCATTAAAACACTTCAGGATTCATTTGTTTTATTTATGTGTATGTGTGTGTGTATATATATATGATGCTGACTTGTTATATTAATAATGCTACCTAACTAGTATAAATATGATCTCTGATCTACTCCATTTTCTTCTTTAACAGGTTAGCAAATCTTCAGAAGTGTTTCATGGACATCAGTGTTTCTCCAGAGCTGATAGAGATGACAGTGAAATTGGTATTCACTTGGGGCCTACATGTGTATGTGTCTGTTCAGTGGCTCAGTCGTGTCTGACTCTTTGTGACCCCATGGATGTTAAGCTGCCAGGCTTCTCTTTCCATGCAACTTCTCAGGCAAGAATACTGGAGTGGGTTGCCATTTCCTTCTTCAAGGGATCTTCCCAACCCAGGGATCAATAGCGAAGTGAAGTGAAGTGAAAGTTGCTCAGTCACGTCTGACTCTTTGCGACCCCATGGACTATATTCCATGGAATTCTCCAGGCCAGAATACTGGAGTGGGTAGCCTTTCCCTTCTCCAGGGGATCTTCCCAACCCAGGGATCGAACCCAGGTCTCCCTTATTGCAGGCAGATTCTTAACTAGCTGTGCTATCAGGAAAGCCCCAGGGATCGATAGAGAAACCCATAAATGCTAACAAGTTAGCAAAATACAGTAATCTTTTCTGATAAGACTGTGTAGCATAATAAGGTTTTATGGAAGGGCTGAGAATTACCTACTTTAAAAAAGTTTTCCAACTAAATTTCCTAGCCAATTATTTCTTATATACCCAAGCAGTTTAAAGAAGGTTGAATAATATAATAATTACATCCAATAATGCTGTAGTGTTTTAGCAGCTATGATATACTAAGCAGCCTGATAAGTGATGGTAAATTGCCTCTCTTATTTTGCTAGTAAAGATGTGGCAAAACAAAATCCCATGCTGGATATTTGGAGGTGGTTCAGAAGTTCTATTTTGGAAATTTTTAGTTGTCACTCTGAATCACAATAGCATGCTTGTTCTCAAATATCTTTCTCCTTTACAATAATTCACACTTCTTTAGCATGTAAGAACCCTTGAACATGCTCACATATTCTAATTTATATGCTTTTCTTTAGGTACACTCAGAATAAACTACCTATGAAATGATAGGTGACCTTTTGAATTTTTCTTTTATAATAAAGGGAATCTGACTGGTGAGATTAATTGTCATTCTGGGTAATATAATATTCTGCATTTTATTTTCCTGGAGTACTCAGAGGAGAGGAAAGCAGTAAAAATTTAAATATAGCATGTCCAAGGGAATCTGCTACAATATATTGTGTTTACCATGAGTATGAAATGCAAATAATGCTTGTATATCAGAGGTGACTATTTAAACCCATTTCAATGTCTGAAAAACCTTATTTCAAGTTTTACCTAATTCTTTTCTTATATGATCCAAAAATGCATATACAAAATCAACAGAAAGATGTGAAATGATGAGACAGGTGGACATGGTTTCAAGCTCTAGTTTAACTACAACCTCCATCTATAGCAACATTTAAATTTTCCTTATGAGGAGAGAAGTTAAAACAGGAAGAAGAGAGGTGCTAGACATGATATTCAGCTTCTCTGTCTCAAATACGTAGTGATCATTGAGTAACATGACTTCCCTTTCTCAGTTCAGTGGGAAAATATATTTTCATTTATTTTTGTGCAGAAACACAAATAAAATGTCATCTAAATGGCATTGCTTTTATATGGATAAGCAGGTGATCTCACATTGGTCTCAGTTCAGATTGATTGTTCCATCTCTTTACTAAAGAAATACACTTAAAAGCAAATTTAGTTTAGAAGAGTCTAGCAATAATGCCTGCCTAACAGAAACAATTTCTTAGTGCCTTCAATGGGCCCTGATAACAAAGTGCATAGCAGCTGCAAAAGAAGTAGCCCAATGAGCATCTTCTACTGATGGTGATTGATCCAGTCTCATAATGAAGTGAAAGCTTTTTTAGAGCCAAAGCAATTTTTGCCCACATCCTTTATCAGGAGAAACCATAATGAATCGTGTTAGTAGCCAGCATTTATTGAAAATTTCATCTTAGAATGTTGGCCAGATGTCATTATAGCAGAATTAAGTGCAGCCTGAGAGCCTTGCTATAATGTACAGAATCTCTCTTCATCACTGTTCTGGAGTTGTTTTGGGTCTGCCTCCAAATATTACAGAGAAATGAAAAGGAAAAAAAAAAAAAAGCAACGCTTTAAACTACAACTGATTAAGTGTTTTATGCACAACACGTCTTGTATCTTCCCTTAAAAGAAATTTAATTACCTAAATTCTGTATGCTGTTTCAACGTACAAGTGTTAGTCTAATACATAAGATAAAAATATTTTTAAAACCTTACACTGGTCTGACATCTTAGCGAGGCTGCAGTGGTGACAGCTGCTCTCACAGCTTCCCTATGTCGCCCAAGGATGACAAGAAGAAGAAAGATGCCAGAAAGTTGGCCGAGAAAGACAAAGATCCAGTGAACCCATCTGGGGGCATGGCCAAAAACAATTGGTCCAAATGTAAAGTCTGGGACAAGCTCAATAACCTAGTCTTGTTTGACAAAGCAACATATGACAAACTCTGTGAAGAAGTTCCCAACTACAAGCTTATAACTCCAGCTGTCGTCTCTGAGAGACTGAAGATTCATGGTTCCCAGGCCAGGGCAGCCCTTCAGGAACTCCTTAGTAAAGGACTTATTAAACTGGTTTCAAAGCACAGAGCTCAAGTGATTTACACCAGAAACACCAAGGGTGGAGATGCCCCAGCTGCTGGTGAAAATGCATGAACAGGTCCCACCAACTGTACATTTTGAAAAACAAAATTTTATTAGTCAAAAAAAAAAAAAAACCTCACACTGACCTCTAATGTTCCTAAAAATATAAAAACATTTAATATAGTTTGCAACTTAAAAACTATTTTAGTAGTTTCAGATTATTCTAATGCCTTCAATTTATTCTGAAAAGGGCTTAGAATTATGTATCATTCTAAACAGTAAATGGTACATGAAAAGCATTTTCATTAAAAAAGGTTGTACTTAATGAATTATCTAGACTAATATATTGAAACCATGTGGTATATTCTACTTTTACAATATTTCGTGTCATCAGATATAATCACTTTCCTTGATTTGATGAATCTTAGAGAATTACTCAGAGAAGGCAATGGTACCCCACTCCAGTACTCTTGCCTGGAAAATCCTATGGACGGAGGAGCCTGGTAGGCTGCAGTCCACGGGGTTGCTAAGAGTCGGACACGACTGAGCGACTTCACTTTCACTTTTCACTTTCATGCACTGGAGAAGGAAATGGGAACCCACTCCAGTGTTCTTGCCTGGAGAATCCCAGGGGCGAGGGAGCCTGGTGGGGTGCCGTCTGTGGGGTTGCACAGAGTCGGACACGACTGAAACGACTTAGCAGCAGCAGCAGCAGAGAATTACTGTCAAGCTCTTTTTGGCTAAGTGATCTGTTTATATGAAACTGATTTGTAGTTTTGTAGCTAAGTAAAAAAATAAATCCATCTGCTGTCTGTCATCTCACGTTTTTTATGAAAGGCTGCAGTGTGAAGCTTAGAACATATTAAAACAAATCTTTCTTTGGATGCTTCATTTTCACATATTAAACTAGAGTTTTCAGCATTTTAGGTGGTATGTTGTCTCCATTTGTCTCAACTGTGGTTATAAAAACCATTAATTCTCATTTCTAACATCAGTATATGTAAGTGGACTACATATATTCAGATGTGAGGCAGGTCCCTAGCTTTAGACAATAGTCACAGTTCGAGAAACACTAGGAGTCAGTCCATAGAATGAGGCCTGATGAATTAGAACTCCATGTTCTACAGAACAGAAAAGAAAAAGTAGAGCCTTCATCTGGGCACACCTAATATATTAAGTATATTTCATCCTCAGGTGTGATAATCCAAGTTATTACAAATAGGATACTGCAACTAAGAAAGCTTTCAAGTATTAGCAGGAATATATTTACCCTTTTAATTTATATTTAACGGAAGGTGCTATTTGTTTTTAAAGCATCCGGTTCTACTTTTACCTAACACTGGCCATGTGAATTAAATTAAGTTCCTAAAGTGCTTGCAAAAGCTGTATTTTTGCATCTTCTAATCAATTACAATGTTTTTGGATTAGATTAAGAAGTACAAGACCAGAAAATTCCAAAAATGTAAAAGACAGTATGTGTACATTGATATATTTGTGGCAAGGATGGTGGTTACAAAGTTTGCGGTGACTGATACATCCACACCAGATTACCTCTGAACAAGGAATTACAAATTGTCCTGAATTCAACCAGTTCATTAATTTGCTTATTGATATTATTTTTATTCTGCTGGCTCAATAATTGTTTAGGATTATTATGTTGGAATAGGGGAATGTATGGTTTAGATGTGTGCTAAATTATGCAAAAAATAACAATTTTCAAGTATAGCTGATTAAAAAATTTAATGTATAACTTTCTACTAGTGTTTCTATTCAACATCAACTCTCTCAGTTCCTGAGCACTAGGAGAATTAAGATTTACAGTTGAATCTTATAGCTCAGAGCCTGTTTTGGAAATAATGCCTCTCTGCTGAGAATAAGATACTTTCTGGTACTGTGACTTGAGGGAATTGCTCTTTGGAGGTCTCTACAGAATGGTTCTGCCAGGCAGGAAAAGAACAGAATACACTAAGGTACATACTGATCCTGCCCTGAAATGTGAGTCTGTCCCCAAAATAATAAACTCCTAGATTTAGTGCGATATAAAGTACTCTTTTCACACAGCAAACAACTCTTATTTGTCTCCCCCTTGGGAATGAAACATTATGAAACAAATGAATTTTCCCCCAACACACACACACACACACACACACACATACACACACACACACACACACACACACACGAAAAAAGCATTACATGTTTCCAGACCCATAGACATATGTGGAAAAAAAGGAATGTTTTTAACAATGCCTCGTTGTAAGTTAGAAGCATTATCCTAAGGCACTATGGCACCCAGTATAATCTGAGCAAAATGTTTCTCTGCCGTAGATGTGTATTTTGATAGCAACCAGTGCAGTCTACTTGTCTAAAATCTGAAAGTTCATTACCAGTCTTTTCCCTTCTCTATTTAGAGCATCATATTTCTTGTACTTTTAATTCTGGCATTTCTTAGCACCTATAAAGGGTAGCAGGTGGTCTCTTCTGGAACCTGAATTCTTCTATTCATGTATCAAGTAAAATCAGAGAGCTGTCTTCTCTCCCCTGTATCCACTTCTAGAGGAACTTGCTTTCATGGTGAGAGGTTATTTGATGTCTCTTCTTGTTTGGTCCCTAGCAACTCCACTGAAACTTCCTTTGAGACTGTGGACCCAGAAATAAAAATCCTGTTCATGAGAAAAAATTCAAGATGGTTGGTTTTTCACGTATAAGCTATTAGCTGTTTATAAGGAACTTCATTTAGTTCAGGGACTCCATATTTAAAGCAAAGTACAAAATTGATGCCATTTAAGTTTTCCACAGTATTTTGTATCTTAAGACTAAAGACCAGAAATTAAATATTGCTGGTGTAGAGTCATTTAAAAGAATGTACTGTTAACCCTTGGTAGCTCAAATGTTAAAGAATCTGCCTGTAAAGCAAGAGACCCAGGTTTGATCCCTGGTTGGGAAGATTCCCTGAAGAAGGAAATTGCAACCCACTCCAGTATTCTTGACTGGAGAATTCCATGAACAGAGAAGCCTTGTGGGCTACAGTCCACAGGGTTGCAAAGAGTCAGACAGGACCGAGCAACTAACATTTTCACTTTCACTGTTAACCTAATTTTTATCTATTTGTATAAGGGAAAAAAATCCCCATTCTAATCTACCAGGCTCCTTCATACTTGCATTTCAGAATATATTTCCAAAGTATCAAACCTGGAGAAATAAGTTTCTATCATGATACCATTGTGTATATAATGGCCAATATCATGATTTAATCTATGATGTAAGGTTGACTGCATTATTGTTAAATTTCTAATTCAGAGATTATTGGTTACTCCATTTCTCCTTGCTGATCTCTGAATTCCATCTCATCTTAGTGGCTTAGCTACATTTTACAGTTTCACATCTTTTCATTATTTTCTGTTTGAAAATAATCCAATGTGTCTGATTTTTTTCACCCACAAATTATGTTTTGTGAATTTATATGAAAAATACAAATGCCTAATACATCAGATAAAGTCATAGGTCTTGATACAAGCAAGGTCACTGCTAGATCATAAAATGATACTGTTCAGAAAAAAAGATTTCCCTTTTTATAAAAATGTGTGTCTTCCATGGCATCTTCTCATTTTTTTTTTTTTATTTTTTAATATAATTTTATTTTATTTTTAAACTTTAGACTATTGTATTGGTTTTGCCAAATATCGAAATGAATCCGCCACAGGTATACATGTGTTCCCCATCCTGAACCCTCCTCCCTCCTCCCTCCCCATACCATCCCTCTGGGTCGTCCCAGTGCACCAGCCCCAAGCATCCAGTATCGTGCATCGAACCTGGACTGGCGACTCATTCCATATATATTATACGTATTTCAATGCCATTCTCCCAAATCATCCCACCCTCTCCTTCTCCCACAGAGTCCAAAAGACTGTTCTATACATCAGTGTCTCTTTTGCTGTCTCGTATACAGGGTTATTGTTACCGTCTTTCTAAATTCCATATATATGCGTTAGTATACTATATTGGTGTTTTTCTTTAGGCTGAGAGAGGTCTTAGTTGTTGCATGTGCGATCTCGTTCCCTGACCAGGGATTGAAACCGGACCCCCTGCATTAAGAGTGCAGAGTCTTAACCACTGGGCCACCAGGAATTCCGTTCTCAAAAGTTTAAAAAAAAAGGGGGGGGGGTGTTCTTTCCTCCAGTGGATGAATCTTTGAGTTCAGCAAGCTAAAGGTAGGCTGCATATCATTTTCCTACTCAGCAGGATGCCCCCACTTTACACACTGGCCAGTGACACGAAACTAAACAATAGATTCTGTAACATGACAGAGCTTGCTTCTACAGAGGAAAAACTTCAACTCAACTCAGGGGCCCTACTGCTGGAAAGAACCAGATACTTTGGAAATCTTTTTCCTCAGTTGTGTGAAAGACAAGGTGATAAAGGGCTTTGCGTGCGTGTGCATGCTAAATAGTTTCAGTCGTGTCCAACTCTTTGCAACCCCATGGACTGTGGCCCACCAGGCTCCTCTGTCCATGCTGGTTCTCCAGGCAAGAATACTGGAGTGGGTTGCCATGACCTCCAAGGGATCTTCCTGACCCAGAACTCAAATATACACCTCTTATGTCTCCTGTGTTGGCAGGTGGGTTCTTTACCACTAGCGCCACCTGGGAAGCCGGATAAAGGGGTATAAGTCAGTATAAATATATGTGTATGTGTGTAAATGTCATGTATATGTATATGTCATCTGTATATATATATATATATGTGGGGGGACAGCATAGGATGGTGTACAGATATAGATGTAACAAGTAATTCAAGTCATGTCACTAGGGAATACTCTGGTAGTCTAGTGGTTAGGACTCAGAGCTTCTTCCACTGCAAAGGGCATGAGTTCAACACAAGGCTGGGGAACTAAGATCCTTCATGCACCTCAAGTGGCCAAAAAAAAAAAAAAAAAAAAAAAAATATATATATATATACATCCATGTGAGTCATGGAGAAGACCAGGGAAGTGTGGTTCCATGAGATCCCATATATACACGCACACTCACATATATGTACATATACACAAGCAATACAAACAATACACACATATGTGAAAACTCATCACTCCTTCTAGGAAAAAGAAAAACACCTCAAATCATATTTTCTGGTTTATATCACATGTACGACACTATTTTTCTACATGAGTCATGGTTTTGACACCAGCAAACTTGATTAACAATTCCTAGGGAATAAAAATAGAATGCGAGTAATGAAATAAATGCTCACCTTTTTTTCGTTTTCTTTTTCTTTGTGCTTCATCTAGTTTCTCTTGCCCATAGTGAGCCACTTGCAGAGGCCTTGTCCCCAGTCCTTGAAGCTGTAATTCCTAGTGAGAAATGGCTGCACGGACCCTGCATCTCAGGAATAGTATGTAGAGCACTGCCCAGGAAACAGCCATTCAAGATGGCTGAAGGCCATATGCGGAGACACTGAGCCTGCCTCATGAGACTTGGAGCGAGATCTGGAGTGAGAGAAGCGCAGTTCAGATCAATTCAGTTCAGTCACTCAGTCGTGTCCGACTCTTTGCAACCCCATGGACTGCAGCATGCCAGGCCTCCCTGTCCATCGCCAACTCCTGGAGCCTACTCAAACTCATGTCCGTTGAGTCGGTGATGCCATCCAACCATCTCATCCCTTGTCATCCCCTTCTCCTCCTGCCCTCAATCTTTCCCAGCATCAGGGTCTTTTCAAATGAGTCAGTTCTTCACATCAGGTGGCCAAAGGATTGGAGTTTCAGCTTCACCATCAGTCCTTCCAACGAACATTCAGGATTGATCTCCTTTAGGCTGGACTGGTTGGATCTCCTTGCAATCCAAGGGACTCTCAAAAGTCTTCTCCAATACAAAAGTTCAAAAGCATCAATTCTTTGGCTCAGCTTTTTTTATAGTCCAGCTCTCACATCCATACATGACTACTGGAAAAACCGTAGCCTTAACTAGACTGACCTTCGTTGGCAAAGTAATATCTCTGCTTTTTAACATCCTGTCTAGGTTGGTCATAACTTTTCTTCCAAGGAGTAAGCGTCTTTTAATTTCATGGCTGCAGTCACCATCTGCAGTGATTTTGGAGCCCCCCAAAAATAAAGTCGGTCGCTGTTTCCCCATCTATTTGCCATGAAGTGATGGGGCCAGATGCCATGATCTTCGTTTTCTGGATGTTGAACTTTAAGCCAACTTTTTCACTCTCCTCTTTCACATTCATCAAGAGGCTGTTTAGTTCTTCTTGGCTTTCTGCCATAAGGGTGTAGAGAAGCACAGCTGTGCCTAAAGGTGAGAACTCTGCCCCAGCGTCTATCAAGAGATTGCCATCAGGCAGCCCCACCCACAACTGTTCACTGAAAGTCCTTGCTCTAGAACCTGGGCTCAGATCACTCCATTCTTTGATCAAAGAATGAAGCTTTCCTGCAGTAGGAACTGAACTCAGTCTCTTTCTGTTGGCTTAATGCCTGGCAGGAGGACCCTTGTCAGGGCCTGACTCAAAGTGTTGGTAAATTTCACTGGAAATTTGGGAATGAGACTTCTTTCCTGGTCCACAAAGATTGAAGAACCAATTAATGATAGTAGTATTTGTCATGTTGGTAGCGATATAGAATTTTGGTATTATTCAGTCAGGTGGGTGGCATGTGGAAAAGACATTTGCTCCCTGTGATCAATGGCTTTTATATTAACGTATTTCCTTTTTGTTTAGAAATAGTACGTTGAATATAAAAGCTATTGATTACAAGCAGAAAATGTACTTACCAATTACTACCTTAAAGAAGAAGAATATAAAGTGCTCTCAGGCTGAAGTGGTAACAGTTGGTGGCTCACAATGAACCACCACACCGGTGTTTCTCAGTTCAAATAGCGTATTAGAGAGTTTCCAGATTTTTCTTAAACAAATGCTTGCATTTTTTTTTTCTTTTAGCTTAATATCCATGGTAGAGTTTCAGCAAAAATAAATAGGAAAACGTGAGGCAGGGATGCCTGCCAAGAGATTGGCGGTCTAAAGGCCCTGCTATGTAATCAGCTAAGGCAGTTAGTGACTTTTTACAGCTTCAAAGCTGCACTTTTTCAGAGGTTGAATTTTTCAGCCCATGCATCCTGCCCACAATTTAAAAGAATGCCAAGGATACTGGATGGCTGCTTTGGTAAACAATAACTTTATATATCGCAGTTGATCTAAGCCACCCTTTAACTTTACATTCAAATGAGCAAATACAAATATGCTCTCCTAAATTAATGGATTCTGTGGTCTACTTACACACCTTCAATAAACCCACCACCTTTGCACTCAGTAATCAGCCTACAATGAGTAACCTCACCCCTTACTGCCCTTCTCTTTGAGAGAGAAGAAAGATCTACTCAAAGCCTCCATATCCACCTTATTGATTGCCTTTCCAAGCCACAATGAATGTTTTTCTCAGTTGGCGTTCCATTTAAATGTCATATACTTTTGGCAGTGCCATTAACAGCTCCCCAGAGGACATATCATGCCTAAGAGAAGGGCAAGGCTGCCCAAAGAAAGATGAGAATGGATCATCTAAAGCTGCTACCCATAAGCCCTGGGGCCACCCCAGGACTGATTTCTAACTAACAACCAGCACTTTCAGATTCTGCTGTTTATCACACACTGCATTTCAACCCAGAGATTTCTCTCAATACTCATTTGCTCTCTGGCACAAACTAATTGCTCTATGTAGCAGTCAGGCTCTGGAAACTTGTAAAGATGGAGCTACAGAAACCTAACATAATAATACAGATTTTTTCTTTTTAAGAAATAATCTTTTCACAGAAACTTTATCATCATTCTCCAGAAGACATTCAGGACAATGGTGTTCTATGACACCCTGTACCTCCTCAGAAACAAGGAAATCCTTTTCTACCTTGCCGTAGCTTACAAATATTAATGTATCAGAGACGTCCTTACTTGCCATCTGGCTTTCTGACAGGCTTTGGGTTTTAAATCAAGCATGAAAAGTTGTAAGTAGCAAAAATTTGATAAAGCAATCCTTTAATATTTGTGTTTTATTTTCTTTAGACAATGTATTGGATAAATTAAATTAGGACTTCAACACATCTCTTCTGACTTACAGGGAGGTTTGCACCTTTCTCAAAAGTTTCTTTGCTCTTAAAAACTGCTGCATCATAAGACCAAAGTAATTTCTTCGGAATTGTTGTTCAATTCAGAACATTGTGTAAAGATACTTTAAATCATTAAAAGGTTTATATCTGATGTATAAAGAAGAATAAGGGGGGAAAAAAGAAATGAACTATTACATTTAAACTGGAAATAGAGACTAGTAATAGGAAGTGGATTTATCCTGGTGTGGAAAAATCTAATACAACACAGCAGCTAAGCAATATTCATTTTTATGGGATAGTATACAAAATATATAAACCATTTGTTTGAGACAGAGATTGAACAAAGAACATATTATCCCCATGGCTTTCCCCTACATGGGTAATAATTTTTAAAGTGAAATGAGCAGACCTATAAACCAGCAGAAATATCAAAGTATTTCTCTGAAAACTATTTTTTTAAAGCATCTAAACCCCTTATACTGAACCCACTAGAAATACATAGAAGTAAATAGGAATTATTTTGTAAGCTTTTTTCTCTCAACCTTTTGACATTGCAATTCCATTGAGGAACAATGGTAAAAATACCAAAGCAATTTGTTTTAATGTTTCTATGGCTTTAGTGAGTCTCCTAAAGCAAGAAGCTTCTTAAATCTCGAAAGAGATTGAGGTTTTGAAACACTCTTATCAACATTTTAGAACAGAGATGTTATACACACAGACTAGCTTTGGGGCACTACTCTGAGTTTTAACTGATTTGAAGGAGGCTTGTCAACTGCAGACTCAGAGCGGCTGTTTCGAGTCGCGACTGCATTTCCGGCAATGATTTCTACCCCTTACCTACCATGCACCACTTATTAAATACAAAACCCACTGCCCTGAAGAATTTGTTCACAATCCCTACGACAGTGGCATCTGCAGAGGGGAGCTCCAGCCACTTGAAACTCTTTAAAACATACTTGAGATTGACAGTGAGTAGAGAACATCTGTCAGACTTGGCCAAGATTTCAATCAAGTGTGATGTTGCTGTGTTACTTGACTACATTGACTTAATAAATGAGTTGGCTGCTGTCAGCACAAGGGAAGTTGGGTTGTAATTACTACCCTGTCCTTGTCTCTATTTTCTGAACTGTTCTTTCACTTAAATGTTCATATTCTACGTGAAATGTATGAAAATGAGTTTGATGGAATAACGTACCATTTAGAAAAGGAATAGAAGGTTCATTTTCAGCTGACTGAATTTAACAAGATGACCACTTCTTTAATGAGCTTGCAAGCCTATAGCCTTGAAAAGGTGGATAATATCGCACTCCTCTCCCCTCTATAGACATGTCTCCAACTGCATGTCTGGAAGAATGAAGTCTTTACTTTGATGTATAGATTGAATGGCTATACTAAATGCCCCAGTATATACAATTTGAGGGGAAACCAAAAGCATTTCTCAATAACCAAAGAGCTGTTGATCTTCAATAAATAATACTCTACCTTATGGAGCATTGTAAGCCTTATATTTATATTTCATACTTAATCCTAGAACAATCCATTTTGCAGATGATTAAACAAAGACTCAAAGAAATTCACTGATCTACCCTAGTAACACAATTACTAAGCAACTGAATGGGGATTCCAACTCTAAATCTGGAGTTTTTCCACTGTGTTGCATTTGCTATGTTTGCCTTTTAGAAATATTTGATGAGAGCTCAGATTTAAGTACAAGACATTGGCTCTGATCACTATTATTTCCAGGGGGTGGAAAGTAATTATTGTTTCTGCTGATAAGATAGCATGATCTGCTTAAAGATGGAAAGATATGAAATTTAGTTTTTTTTTTTTTTTTTGAAATTTAGTTTAAAAGCCAGGTAACTTCAGCAGGTTTTAAAAGAAATGATCACAGTTCAGTGAGCCAAAAGCTGGACTCAGAGCAGAAAAACTTATTCTGATCTCTTCAGCTGGTGCATTGGGACATCCATTTAGCAGACCTGGTAAATCTGAGCTCAGCAACTAATGGAGCTGAGTCTTCACATGTCTGGGAAAGCATAGGCTGACCACCATGAGCTACACACCCAGGGCTTATGATGGTATACAGTAGCTCTATTTTGGTGGTGTCTGCAAAGAGAGGGTGGACAGAAGGTCTCTTAAAATGAAGGGAAAGACGTCTCTTCACACTTTAAACTTGCTTCCTCCATGGGTAGAGCATTAGCAACTGTATCCAGAAAAAAAAAGATAACCATGAATACATTAATTATACTTTCTGATTTTCTCAATATTTCCCTTTGCCCATTGCCAGTGATTAAAACTGCACACTGGCTCACACCTAACAATTACAGCCCCCAAGCTGAATTAATGTTAAGCCTCCATTTCTGATACCTTCACTGATCTAGAGCTTAAACCCACTGAAACTCTCCAGTTTTGATGCCATTACACTGTCAGCCTGCAGGCACTCGGTGGTTGGACGAAGTCTGTATTATAAATAGGATGTCTTTATAAAGACTGTCCCCTACAGAAGGTTGAGATGAGCCACATAGCTAAGATTATCATAGTGTTAGTAAAAATAGGTCAGTCACACATAAATGTGTGAATTCTCTTTTCTCTGAACTCCCTTAGCATTTTATTTTTATCTCTCATATGGCACTTATCACTTTCTACCTTATATGATAATTATTTATATGGTGGTTTTATCTCTCTTACACTAAATCAAAAAATTCTTATTGTTCTTCATGAAACAACACCGTGCCTTGTACACAGTAGGCACTTGTTTGTTTAACAGAGCTCTAAAAATAACAAGGTAAGGATTGCATTAATGTTTAAAACCTACCTTTAGTTCTGGTGGATGGAGCTAGATTATGTCCCTCTGATGGGCAGGGCCACATCAGGTGGTGAGTTTTTGGGTGTTTGTGAACTTAGTATGACTTTTTGTAAAGCAAGTATACTCCAACTAAAAAAAGGAAAGAAATCACTTGAGCCAGGAGTGTGAACTAATCATTCCAGAGACATTTTCAACATATTTCAGACTTTTTAAAATGTTTTTTATGAATGTTTTACATTTGTGTGGTAGCCTTTGTTGTTTAGTTACTCAGTCATGTCTGACTCTTTGAGACCCCATGGACTGCAGCACACCAGGCTTCCCTGTCCTTCACTATGTCCCAGAGTTTGCTCAGATTCATGTCCATTGAGTAGACGAAGCCAACCAACCATCTCATCTTCTGTCTCCCCCTTCTCCTCCTGCCCTCAATCTTTCCCAACATCAAGGTCTTTTCCAATGAGTTGGCTCTTGGCATCAGGTGGCCAAATCATTGGAGCTTCAGCTTCAGCATCAGTCCTTCCAACGAATATTCAGGGTTGATTTCCTTTATGATTGACTGGTTTGATCTCCTTTCTGTCCAAGGGACTCTCAAGAGTATTCTCCAACACCACAGTTGAAAGCATCAGTTCTTTGGTACTCAGCCTTCTTTATGGTCCAACTTTCACATCTGTACATGACTACTGGATAAAACAGTGTTTAAATTATTTGACTATTGAACTGAACTTCCTTAGAACATTTGGGCTCCTGTTCTTGTGTTCTCTCTTCAGGAGAGGCCACCGTCACACACATGTACCACACACTCACTTCTCCAGCTAGACTGAATTAGTTATGACTCTGTGCTGTCTTTTACCCCCAGGTCTCCTTTATCTCACTGAGAGGCACTCTTTCCTGTTATCTGACTTTTTTACTAACTACAAAACTGACTCCTGCTTCAGTCTCCCTCCCTCTGGAAGTTTTCCCTGACCCTCTAAAACCATCCCACTACATCTTGATGCTTCCTCCCTGAGTCATGAGAGATGCCCTCTCAACGCTTAATCACACTTAATTTGCTCTACAAGGGCAGTGAGGATGGGTCTATGAGATCTCAGGGCTACAGCTAAGTTCCAAGGAAATCAGGGCAACCAGACCTGGCCCAGCAATGCTTCTGAATACTCTCTGTGAATGACCTCTTTACTGAAGGGTAGGCACTGCTGTTTATGTGAGTCACAGGGAAGATAGCCCAGTCGACATGAACAATTATGGGATCTGTTCTGTCAACATGAATAACAGAGCACAGGTTTCACACATAAGCCTTTGATGAAGGCTTTTCAGTTTAAAATAAACACAACACTTTGAAATATTATAGGTCCAATTGCTTCATTGGTACAGGGGGAAGAAATTTATTTTATTATTACTTTTTAGTGAACCTCTCTTTTTAAGCAGAAACTTGGAGAAGACAATCATAACTTCTTTCTGAGGTAAGGAAAGGAGTAGAAGGTTAGAGTAGGCAGCATAAAGGAGGTAGCATATCGGTTGAGTTCAGTGTAGCCAATGAAGAAGGGGAGGAAGCTCAGACTTCAGTCAGAGCAAAAAAGCGTGAACACAATTTTAGAGACATGTAAGTGTGTGTTGTTATTGTTCAGTTGCTAAGTCGTGTCTGACTCATTGCGACCCGATAGACTGTAGCCCATCAGGTTCTTCTGTCCATGGGATTCTCCAGGCAAGAATCCTGGAGTGGGTTGTGATTTCCTTCTCCATGGGATCTTTCCAACCCAGGCACATGACTAGAAACGTATGGATTGTTGCTGAAGGTCAGAGGATGTGGGAGAAGCTGTGTGAGTGCATGCAGGAGAGGAGATTAAAACAGTAGGTTGATTTGCAATTACAAATAGCCTTGAACACTAAGCAAAGGAATTTGAACTTAAGTCTGTAATTTGGAAGCTACCTTCCAAGCAAGAAGACACATAGGCCAACTGTGATTTAGAGAAACAATTTTGGTGACAAGCTAATGAATGAGAGGGAGAAGAAAAAGAATGGAAGCAAGAAGATCTAGTTGGGATGCCATTTCTACGATTTGAGTAAGCAGTTTCAGTAATTTAAGAACTGCATAGCTGTAAAGTTCAATATAAATGTTAATTTAAAACTATTATCTCAATACGATTGAATTCAATAACCTTTAAGGCAGTAGATATTGAGGCAGGATTTTTTGTTACTTAGCTTCAAGTAATTCAGGTAAAACTGATGTATAATTTGAACATAATGACCAAATTCACTAATGAGCTGATTGCAGGCTTTATGTTCTAACCTTAAAATATGAACTACAGTCGCAACTGAAGGAAAAAGACCAAAACAATGTTGGACCTGCTGGGAGGCACTGCAGATTGTAATTCACAGAAATAAAGAGTTTTGTTTGTTTTTACTCAAATATGTAAAAAGCCATACTCATTAGTCAAAATTGGGATCTAATTGAAATCTACACATGACAGTTTAACATTGCTATTGAGATGAAGTTCATGGTCAAAAAAGAGATTTCTTACAATGCAAAGGGATATGGGTTACAATATTTCTTTTCAAATCAGTTGCAGCATGTATTTAAGTAAATCAATTTTGTATCAGAATCCCCAAAGAAATTGGGATGTGTTTAAATCTATGGGACGTGGTGTGGTGCAGGATAACTTGTCCTTTTCTACCTGCCACCATTTTATGAGCATGCTTATGATGCCAGAAAGACTATGTGGTCCTGCAACTCAAGCCAAAGAAAAGACACAGACTCTGTAAACATAATAAGGCAGAGGAAATACGTGAAGAGGAAGTCAGTCTTGACAAAGTAATTTGCAGTCTGCAATTCCTAGGACTTCAGCTGGATGTGAGAACCTTTTTTTCTGTCTGAGAATGTTGTGTTGATAGCAGCCATCCCTGTCTGCCTTCTTCTTCCCTTACCCCAAGGTCTAGATGTTAATTGGCATCTAGACCTTACATATAAACATGAAGAAAGGGAAGCCATTGTATGCACAGACTGGGAAACTCATGTGCCAGTTTTGCAAGCTTATTTGTTATTACAGCATTGTTTGCTGATTTTTAAATGAATGTTACTAAGTTTTGCTGGTTGTAGATCCATTTGAGTGTGATAAGTAGTCATCTTAAAGTTTTAATCCTCAATAAAATAATTGGAAAACCTTCCATAGCAACTGACTCTTAAACCTGTCTGTTGGTCAGAATGGATGACGGCAAAGAGCCTCAAAACAGAAACCAATTGTTTTCTCCTTATAACATCATTCTAAGAAGGAAAATCACTCATTCTAGAAGTTACTTATTATTGGAGGAAGTAAAGAAATCTGTCACCAAGGTATGCCACTCATGTTTCAGATGACTTTGTTGGTGAAGATAATATATCAATGCAAATGTATTACAGTGTATCACGGGCAATAATTGACTGAAGTTGTGTCTTCTTGATGGGTTTTCTTGAATGAATTAAGCTCACATGTCATATTTTGTCTTGATATTCTCTATCATTTTGGATTATAAGAACCATGTGACAGTGAAATCTACTCTTTATATCCTCCATGGGTATCCAAGTCATCATTCCATCATCACTCTCAAAACCAAGGGGTGGCATTTCTGAGACAGTATGAACTAAAACCATAGCCCATTTATGAGACACGGTAGTAGCTAATAATTGTTGTTCAGTCCTTAAGCCATGTCCGACTCTTTCGCCACCCCATGGACTGTAGCCCTCCAGGCTCCTCAAACATGGGGTTCTTCAAGCAAGAATACTGGAGTGGGTTGCCATTTTCTCCTTCAGGACCCACATTTCCTGCATTGGCAGGCAGATTCTTTACAGATGGGCCACCAGGGAAGCCTAGTAGCTAATACAGTGACCCATTAATAAAACCAAAATTAGTTAATACTCATTGACTGACTTTTACAATCCAGGCATTGCTGTAGGATTGGGGAACTTGGCAGTGTGAATAGAATAAAGTCCCTGCACCAAAGGTTTATGTAATACCACCTCAGTTAATGAATAATAAGGACAAAGAGCAAATAAAAGCAGTGTGAGAGCAAGCTATTTTAAATAAGGTGATCAGGAAAGCCTCTCTTAGGAGGTGACAATTGACAAGAGATAAGAGGTAAATATTTGGAAGAAAAGTATGTCAAGCAGAGGAAACTGTAAGCACAGAGACTCTGAGACAGGATCATATCTGGTGAATTTAAGGAACAGCAATCAGGCTAATAGAGCCCTAGAAGAATGTTCAAGTGTGGTAAGAAATAAGACTGGAGAAGAAGTCAGAGGTATGACTGTGTCTGATCATGTAGAGTGTGGTGAAGACTGGATTTCACTGGATTTCAGGAAGCCATCAGAGGGTTTTGAGCAGGGAAGTGATATATACTTAAATCTATCCGTGATAACCCAGTCAGCCGACTTTTGTACCCATTAACATGAAAATGGTCAGTCCCACTTCTAAGAGCTCAAAAGGCATCTCTACAGGAGAAAAGTGTTATATATAGGATTTCTTTTTTTTCTTCCCTTCTCCCTTTTTGAAGCTGGGCACATATCAAAATCAAAGTTAAGGTGTCTGAACCAGTCAATTCATGATGACAAAGAAAGAGACAGAGCCACTGCTTCATTCATACCTGGGGATCTGTTGGGAAGAAGGCAATGTTGCAGTGCGAATTTTCTTATTGTCTTGTAGACATTGTGATCTAAGCTAATTCTCCTTGCCCCTAAGCTCATTCATAGAGGAATCAGGTAAATTGAATCATAGACTCAGTATCACAAAGGACTGGAAGAAGAGAGAATAGTAGTTACAGGAACTAAAAGGGTTACCAACCCACCCTGAAAAGCCTTCAACTCTGAGACTGAAGGACTCACACACTTATGTAAGGGTCCCCAACCTCTTGGACCCAATGCTTGATGATCTGAGGTGGAGCTGATGTAATAATAGAAATAAAATGCACAATAAATGTAACGTGTTTGAATCATCCTGAAAGTGTCTCCCCCAACCACAGTTCATGGAAAAATTGTCTTCCATAAAACTGGTCCACGGTGTCAAAAAGGTTAGGGACCACTGCTCTAAGGAACCAGAGGGGTTCCATTCTAGAGAATGGAGGGGTCATTCTGGAAATCCCACCTAGACTATGCTTTGCCCACCCCAGTTAACAACAGCTTAAAGGATCATTTGTCTGATTCCCTGTGTGTGCTTGATCAGTCAGCATAAGATGTGTACTTATGTTCCATTTTCCCCCCTCCCTTCCACCATTACAGATAGTTTTGTACTCAAAACAGAACTTTTTTTCCTTCTTAGATTAAAAAAAAAAAAAATCTAAGAAACCAGAGTGAAAATGTTTCTTGGAGCTAAGTAGGGTCATACTGAGAAATTGATCAGCGTGCTGAGCCATAATTGATTGAATGAGGGCTCTTTATTTGCTTTAGCTAAGTAAGGAACCTAGATTTCTTAGATGACAGTTTGTACCTGTAAAGAGTGAGAAATCACTCATTTTAGATATTTGAAGAGCAAAAAGGACACTGAGTGCAAGTTTAAAGAATCAGACAAAGGGAACAAAAATCAGAGATTCATCTCTTGAAAGAGCAACAGATCATCAGGAGATAATGCAGATAATACAAGCCATGCAACCTAGATGAGGGTTATTAAGGAGATAAATAATGTAACACTAAGAGCAAAATTTGGGAAGATTTTTAGAGGTGAGAATAACCTGGTTGCATCAGTGAATGCAGTTTAGATAAATTTTAAAGATTACTTTGTCAGAAAAGTGATTTTACCTCTTTCCAAAGAAGTAATGCATAAAAGGAAATAGAGGACTCTTGCTGAGGTAAATTGTCACCTAGTTGCAGGATCTAGGCAGAGAAAATATAATGAAAATCAAATATATTTAGAGGCAAAAATACACTGTAGTATTTTCTAAAATGGGCCAAGACTGTACAACACAAACTTAGTAGAAAATTCTGAAATGTTCTAAGAACTCTCCAAGGAGCCCAGCGGTTTCCATCAGAGAATGCTTATGCCTTTGGGAGGTGAGCTCCAGTGAGTACAATTACTGAACTAACTCAAGGCAAAACTCAGAGGGAGTTTTTCCAGCTACATGGCTGCATTCTTCAACAGAACAAGGTGCAGCTCCCATTTGAAGGGAATCTCAAAGGCTCCCTGCTCTTCAATTTCGTGTGTAATTGGGACAGGGCCTCTGTGGTGACCTGCGGTGACATTCTTACACCTCTATATTTGAGGCTGGAGCTACTTCTTAACTAGGCTTTAAGAAGCCAGTCAAGAGTTTTTCTTCATCTTTCATGTTTTGCTCCCATCACATGTGAGCTGATGCCAGTCATTGGGAACTGAATAGGTTATAAACCCCAAGATTGAATTACCAAGGTAAAGGAATAAAATACATCAAAAACTGCATACTTATATTTTATTACAAAAACATACACTTAAAATAATTAACTAAAACTACTAATTAAAAATCAGAAATGGGTAAATAAATATTTGTTCCATGGAGCAGATTGTAAATAATAGCCAGACCATCCTTCCATTAAAAACTGCCCTTGTCTATGTATATCCCAAGGCCCGAGGATCCCAAGACCCCATGGACAATGTCACCTCTTTCTTTGCACCATTATCATTGTCAACACCGCTGGCTTCAATAGCGCTGATATTCAAATGTCCTCTTTTTGAGTGGAAGCCAAGAATTTTCTCTGCTCAAGTTTCCTGTATCTTGATTTGTCACTCTCAGGAAATCACTATATTGCCATCTCTTTTTTTTACCATATGTAAAACAAAATTCATAAATTTGGCAAAAGTCAAAATGCTCTGACAAGAATTGATGACAAAAATCTATGCAGAACATTTCCCCATATAAATTATTATGTAAATTCTTGAAAGTGTAAGTTTATGTAAATAAATATAAGGAATGGAGATTTGGATTTATTGACTTTCTTTCATTATTTATTTATGGAGCATCTGAAATTAGATAAGTTTGATGAATTTAGAGTTCCTGTTCCCTAAACATATGCTATAAAATTGGGTGATTTGGTGGTAAAATAGTATGCATGAATTTTTCAATGTAATTTTTTTAAGCTGCCAGTGGTTACATATCAGAATGTGGTTTTTTTTTCCCCAGTACATGAGTCTGCTTCACCTTGAGTATTTATTTCAAAATTACATGACCTACCTGATATATAAAAGTCATGATTTATAAAAACCTTATGTTAACAGTGCATATGGAGTGAGCACAAATATAATTATAAATGTAATTTTAATTCTATTCTCTTTACTGGGCTACAGTATCTGTGAGTAATCTACTCCAAAATCAAAGATCAGCTTAAATCCCTTCTACCAACTCAGAGCCTGTATTCTAAGTATTTATTTAATGTCATTGTTCAGTAAGGGACTGAGAGACCTTTCATTTTAGGTAGAAGGAAAATGCAAATCTGTTAGTTATTTGCTAAGGTTCCTAAGGACACTGAAAACACACAGGCATTTGTAACTGTGAATTTCCCAGCAATAAAAAATCTTTGTCTTCCAGGGTATTTGCTTAACTGAACAAAGTTTACACAGTCTGAAGAGGATTAACATTAACACTAATACAAAATTAAACCTTTGACATTCCTCCAGTTCATTTCTAAGTTTATCTCCTCTTTTCCCATGTCCATTTCTCTAATTTGATCATTAAAAAAAAAATGGGAGTGGGTATCATACAGTGTGCACTGAATACCTCTGGGGAATAATGATCAGAGTTATATTATTTTCCCTGAATTCATTTCTTCAGGAACACTATTTAGCATCAAAAATGGACCAGGTATTACGTCACATAGTAAAAAGACAATGATAATTTTTTTTTAAAAAGTACTATTCCAGATTTTAAGATTTTATAGTTTGTGAGTGGGAAAGATAATCTATGACTTGCAAATATAATATTATACATGCTATACAAGTGTTATGGGACTGCATGGGCATATGGGAAAAAAAGAACTATAATGTCTAGTGGAGAAAGTCTAAGAAGAATTCAAGAAGGAGATGAAATCTGAGCTGGCTTTAAAACATCAGTGGATATTTGGTGATCTGGACTGAGAAAATACTCCAAGCAGACAGAACAGCTTATACAGAAAAAAATGAAAGTTTAGTATAAAAGTATTTGATATGTCTGGAGTTAATAAGTAATAGAGAAACGAATGAAGTAGCAAGAAGTGAAGCTACAAATATCTTCATGGTATCAAGATGACAAAGTTGAGGCTCACTGGTATAGATGTATCATAATCTATTTAAGTATTTCTATATTGATTGAGCATTTAAATTATTTCCAATTCTTTCCCAAACATTAAGCTGTGTACCTTAATGTGCACCTTTCTGCACACATCTTTCACCATATCTCTAGCTAAAGATCAGATTACCAAAAATGAAATTAGTGAAGTAAAGGTATACTTCTTTTACATATCTTGCAGCATTTGCCATATTTATTTCTAGAAAAAATGCCTACTTACCAGCAACAAGTGAGAGTATTGTTTCACTGTTCCCTTTGCCAGAATGGACTATCATCATTTAAAATATATATATTTGCTAATTGCACGAGTGGAGAATGAGATTAGATCTTGGAACATTATGAATATAAAGGTTAGGAGTTTGAATTTAATTCAGAAGTTAATGAGAAAACCACTGAAGATTTCTGATCAAGGAGGCAAAATAGCTAGATCAGCCCTTTAAGAAGATTAATTTTGGCAGCAAGGTATAGGATAAGATGGGCTTGGTTTTGCCTGAGAATACACACAAATGTGAAAGCAGAGAGGCTGTTGTAACAGTCCGGGGCAGCACTGTCCAACAGAACTTTCTGCAGTGATGACAATGTTCTACCAATATGGTAGTCAACAGCCACAAGTCACTTTTAAGTACTTAACAGGTAGCCAGTGCAACTTAGGAATTAACTTTTAAATTTAATTTAAAAGTTATTTAGGAATGCAAGGGATTTCTGTCTGTTGATTTTATATCCTGCAACTTTACTATAATCATTGATTAGTTCTAGCAATTTTCTGGTGGAGTCTTTAGAGTATCTATGTAGAGGATCATGTCATCTGCAAATAGTGAGAGTTTTACTTCTTCTTTTCCAGTTTGGATTCCTTTTATTTCTTCTTCTGCTCTGATTGCTGTGGCCCAAACTTCCAAAACTATGTTGAAGAGTAATGGTGAAAGTGGGCACCCTTGTCTTGTTCCTGACTTTAGAGGAAATGCTTTCAATTTTTCACCGTTGAGGATAATGTTTGCTGTGGGTTTGTCATATATAGCTTTTATTATGTTGAGGTATGTTCCTTCTATTCCTGCTTTCTGGAGAGTTTTTATCATAAATGGATGTTGAATTTTGTCAAAGGCTTTCTCTGCATCTATTGAGATAATCATATGGTTTTTATTTTTCAATTTGTTAATGTGGTATATTACATTGATTTGTGGATATTGAAGAATCCTTGCATCCCTGGGATAAAGCCCACTTGGTCATGGTGTATGATCTTTTTAATGTGTTGTTGGATTCTGATTGCTAGAATTTTGTTAAGGATTTTTGCATCTATGTTCATCAGTGATATTGGCCTGTAGTTTTCTTTTTTTTGTGGGATCTTTGTCAGGTTTTGGTATTAGGGTGATGGTGGCCTCATAGAATGAGTTTGGAAGTTTACCTTCCTCTGCAATTTTCTGGAAGAGTTTGAGCAGGATAGGTGTTAGCTCTTCTCTAAATTTTTGGTAGAATTCAGCTGTGAAGCCGTCTGGACCTAGGCTTTTGTTTGCTGGAAGATTTCTGATTACAGTTTCAATTTCTGTGCTTGTGATGGGTCTGTTAAGATTTGGTGGGAATGCAAATTAGTACAGCCACTATGGAGAACAGTGTGGAGATTCCTTAAAAAACTGGAAATAGAACTGCCTTATGATCCAGCAATCCCACTGCTAGGCATACACACTGAGGAAACCAGAAGGGAAAGAGACACGTGCACCCCAATGTTCATCGCAGCACTTTATAATAGCCAGGACATGGAAGCAACCTAGATGTCCATCAGCAGATGAATGGATAAGAAGGCTATGGTACATATGCACAATGGAGTATTACTCAGCCATTAAAAAGAATCCATTTGAATCAGTTCTAATGAGGTGGATGAAACTGGAGCCTATTATACAGAGTGAAGTAAGCCAGAAAGAAAAACACCAATACAGTATACTAATGCATATATATGGAATTTAGAAAGATGGTAACAATAACCCTGTGTACGAGACAGCAAAAGAGACACTGATGTATAGAACAGTCTTATGGACTCTGAGGGGGATGGAAAGGGTGGGAAGATTTGGGAGAATGGCATTGAAACATGTATAATATCATGTATGAAATGAGTCGCCAGTCCAGGTTCGATGCACGATACTGGATGCTTGGGGCTGGTGCACTGGGACGACCCAGAGGGACGGTATGGGGAGGGAGGAGGCAGGAGGGTTCAGGATGGGGAACACATGTATACCTGTGGCAGATTCATTAAAAAAAAAAAAAGTTATTTAAATTGAATTTAAATTAAATAGTCACATACAGCTAATTACTATCCTATTGAACAATACATACTTAAGACAGAAAGAGATCAAGATCGAGAAAAGAGAGCAAGAACAGATTGAATGAACAAATTCAAAGCCTTCGCATTTAGATGTGGAAAGTGAGGGAGAGGGAGAATCCTAATTGATAACAAAGAGTTAGAATCAGAAGGAAATAAAATAGGCTGCTACCAGTGCTCCCATCCACAAGGCAAGCCACTGCTAACCTACATCTCCACAGGAGACTGTCCAACACTAACAGGTTGACAGCAGTTTTCAAGGCCACCAATAATGTTGCAAATGTGGGAAGAAGGGAGGAAAAAAGCAAAGGCAAAAAGCAAGAAGAGAATCAATCCGTGCTATTATACCATCTAAATTGTTGTTGTTCAGTTGTTAAGTTGTGTCTGACCCTTTGCAACACCATGGACTGTAGCACGCCAGGCTTCCATGTCCTTCACTGTCTCCTGGAGTCTGCTCAAACTCATGTCCATTGAGTCAGTGAAGCCATCCAACCATCTCATCCTCTGTTACCCTTCTCTTTCTGCCTTCAATTTTTCCAGCATTAGTCGGCTGGACTGATGAGTCGGCTCTTGGCATCAGGTGGCCAAAGTATTGGAGCTTCAGCTTCAGCATCAGTCCTTCCAATGAATATTCAGGGTTTATTTTCTTTAGGATTGACCGGTTTGATCTCCTTTCTGTCCAAGGGATTCTCAAGAGTCTTCTCCAGCGACACAGTTTGAAGACCCAATGGCAAAACACAGCATCATGTTCAGACCTTTGATAACTGAGAGCTGACCTCAGGCTGCTACACTTCAGATGTCATGCTGACAGACCCACTAGCTGGCTACAGGTCACTGTCCTCTGGATGTGGAGAACTCATGTTCTACTCAAGCAGGCAAAAGAACCCCTGGCACCTGCAAACTCATTGTTCCCTAACGAACATATAAAAGACTACTTCCGTGCTTACCTGCGGGAGGGCTCCTTGGCCAGGCCCCACCTCAGTGTACCTTCTGACGTTCTGTTAAGAATCCTGTTGCCCAATAGACTCATAGAGAATAAAGTAGTGGTTACCCATGGGAAGAGGGAAGAGGGGAGGGACAAGAAGGGTTAGGGATTAAGAGATATAAGCCATTATGTATAAAATAAATAAGTCACAAGAATATATTTTACAACATGGGGGATATGGCCAATATTTTATAACTACAAATGGAGTATAAACTTTAAGAACTGTGAATCACTATGTTGTACACATGAAACTTAATATACATCAACTACACCTCAATGATAATGATAAAAAGACTCATGATTGAAAAAAAAGAAGGAAATAAAATATGGTCATGTCACTCATAGAGACTGCAATACAGAAAAGGCCTCAGAGGAGGTCATCTCTTTTTCTCTCTCTCCTTCTCCCCTTTCAAAAGACAGCTCCTAAACTTGTCAACAGGACATTGAAAATGACAAAAAGATTTAAACAGACCAGGAATCATGGTTTCATGGTTTTCCTAGCTATATTGATCTATATAAAAATGTGATAAGCTGTTGGAACTTAACCTATATATCAAACCTACAAATACAGGCTGGTATGGTCTCCCTACTATCAGAAACTCTGATGAAGAAACCTGTCTTTAACATCACAGAAAACTACCTGAATTTCAAAAGTGAGACAGGGTAAGAATCCTGCCTCTACAACTTAAAGCTGCTTCTAAGTTGCTTCAGTCATGTCCAACTCTGTGTGACCCCTTAGACAGCAGCCCACCAGGCTCCTCTGTCCCTGGGATTCTCCAGGCAAGAATACTGGAGTGCATTGCCATTTTCTCCTCCAATGCATGCATGCATGCAAAGTTGCTTCAGTCATGTCCGACTCTGTGCTACCCCATGGACAGCAGCCCACCAGGCTCCTCTGTCCACAGAATTCTCCAGGCAAGAGTACTGGAGTGGGTTGCCATGTCCTTCTTCATACAACTTAAAGTATGTATTTATGAGACACTACATGTCAAACTGTAACAGTAATTATATTAATAAAAACCTAAGTGTAAATGTAATGGAAAAGAACAAAATTAAAAGAGGATTGCAGACCCAGCCAAACAACCAAACATTATGTAAATAAATAAAACAGAATGATGACTTTAAATAGGCTATTAATTAAATCTATGTTGATGAGTCAATTATGAAAGGGAGAAAAAGGAAGAAATTCATTCTTTACCTCCACCTTTACATAATTAATCCTTTCTCAACTTAAAGGTCTCAGCTGAAATCCAGCTCCTCAGAGAAGACTGATTCTGTATACCTCCCTTCCAATACATCATTTCTGATTCTGTTGTTTTTATGTATAACATTTGTCACAGCATTTATTGATTCATTTGTTTATCCCTGGTCTCCATATGCTAAGATCTGTGAGTCTTTGGTAACTGATATTATCAAACACTATCAGACACGATCCAGCACAGGTGTCTGGTATTTAGGAGATGTCCAGTAAGCGTTTTTGGATAAATAAGTGAATCTTATTCACTTAGATGAAGAAGTAGTCTTCCATTCATAGTATAAAAGACACTGTGTACCTTTTACACAATGTATAGAAGATCCAGTCGACTAAGAAGAATATTCCAGCAAGATCAAAGTGAACCTGCTAAAGTCAGTTGACCAAGTGAATTCTCATGGAGCAAAAGCTTAGACCTTCCATGTTCAATATGCTCAGCTCATAATTCAGTCTTTGGCACAGTACTCAACCAGGAAAACTTCATCTTACCTCCAGCAAAGACCTTGTTAACAAGAGGGATTGTTTAACTTAGCAAAAACAGGTGATCTTATGGGATGTTTATTTATTATGGGACTTTACTCCAAGATAAAACAGATCCTAAAACTGCTACTTATCAACCTCAAAGAACAATGACTGATCAAGAGTATATGGTAAGCATAGATAAAATAGCTCTGATATTGTAATTGCTTGAGGCCATTTTATTTATACCACTACTTAAGGAAAAGCTTTTTTCCAGGTTCACCAAGACCATGGTTGATCAGATATTATTATCAGAATAAAAGAGAGACTGAATATATCCACAAAGATATATATACGTATATACATGTATACACACACACACACACACACACACACACACATATATATATACCTGAATGGACCCTCTGATCTTCTAAAAGTATGAATTCCAGAATCATTTTGTCCTAAATCTTTAAAAACTTCACATATGGAGCAGCAACATTTTTGTTTTTATGTAACAAAGTGAAAAAGAGAAAAAGCATATCTCCATAGCTGGAGCTGTTCAGATCTCACAGCTAAGCCTCGGTGTTGTTGCAAGCTGGTCTCATGCTCACAGTCAGGTCACTTTGTGCTCTGGTTGGACATAACAGTCTCAGAGAACATCATCATCATCCAAGGTCACTCTGAGACCATGATAAAGTGAGACAAAAGCAAGGACACCATGCAACATGAAAACACAAGTCATTCCCTCTCATGAAATGAGAGCTTCTTTACCAATTACAGTTCAGCCCTCACTCTGGTATGCCCTCTCTATAAATATTTACTGAGATACCCATTCATAGAGTTCCCCTGAATTCACACGGAGTGAGCTCCCACTTCTCAGAACCTCCCCAAAATTACCCACCCAAAGCTCAAATCCTATAAATCCTGACTCCCTTTCATTGAAACACTCATTCATTTAGTTCTGTTCAGTTCAGTCATTTAGTTGTGTCCAACTCTTTGCAACCCCGTAGACTGCATCATGCCAGGCCTCCCTGTCCATCGCAACTCCCAGAGTTTACTCAAACTCATGTCCATTGAGTCGGTGATGCCATCCAACCATCTCATCCTGTCATCCACCTCTCCTCCTGCCTTCAATCTTTCCCAGCATCAGGGTCTTTTAAAATGAGTCAGTTCTTCACACCCGGTGGCCAAACTCATAATTCTCATCAAATAAAAATTGCTTCAGATGGAGTTGAATAGGCAAGAAAGACTTTATCAAGACTATTGTAATCAGGTACAGAGATTCAACTCAACTCCACTAAAACAAAAAGTAGGTGAAGTTTTGGGGGGGTTGCCTTAAGAAACGTATTCTCTGCTTCTAAAACACATCTTTAAAAAAAATTGAAGCATAGTTGTTTTACATGGTTGTGTTAGCTTCTGCTGTACAGTAAAGAATCAGTCACACATATCCTCTCTTCCTTGGATTTCCTTCCCATTTAGGTCACCACAGATCACTAAATAGAGTTCCCTGTGTTGTCCAGTCTGTTCTCATTAGTTGTCTATTTTATACATAGTAGAGTGTGTGTGTGTGTGTGTGTGTGTGTGTGTTCAGTTGCTCAGTCATGTCCAACTCTTTATAACCCTGTTGTCTGTTGGGCTCTTCTGTCTATGGGATTTTCCAGCCAAGAATACTGGAGTAGGCTGCCATTTCTTACTTCAAGGAATCTTCCTGAACCAAGGATTGAAGCCGTGTCTCCTGCATGGGCATGCAGATTCTTTAACACTGCGGCACCCAGGAAGCCCACGGTAATGTATATATGCCAATTCTGATCTCGCAGTTCATCCCCTCTTTCCTTTCCTTCTAGGTATCCTCACAACTCTTCTCTATGTCTGTGAGAAGAATGGATAGTGAAGATGTGGCACATTTATACAATAGGAAAAATAAAGAATGAAATTGTGCCATGTAGAGACATGGATGGACCTAGAGATTGTCATACAGAGTGAAATGTCAAAGGAAAAACAAACATCTTATACTAACATATATTAGTGGAATCTAGAAAAACTGGGCAAGTTTTAAGCTCAAGGTGAGCTACTGAAAAAGTACTAGAGGACATTAGTTGGAAGTCAGAAAATATGATTAGACTATCTGCATTTGCTAGTTAGTACCTCTTGAGATATAATGGTCATCTGAGTTAAATTCACCCATTCCAGTCCATTTTAGTTCACTGATTCCTAAAATGTCAATGTTCACTCTTGCCATATCCTGTTTGACCACTGCTAATTTGCCTTGATTCATGGACCTAACATTCCAGGTTCCTATGCAATATTGTTCTTACAGAATTGGACTTCACTTCCATCCCCAGTCACATCCACAACTGGGTGTTGTTTGTGCTTTGGCTCCATCTCTTCATTCTTTCTAGAGTTATTACTCCTCTGATCTCCAGTAGCATATTGGGCACCTACCGACCTGAGGAGTTCATCTTTCATTGTCCTATCTTTTTGCCTTTTCATACTGTTCACAGGGTTCTCAAGGAAAGAATACTGAAGTAGTTTACCATTCCCTTCTCCAGTGGACCACATTTTGTCAGAACTCTCCACCATGACCTGTCCGTCTTGGGTGGACATACATGGCATGGCTCATAGTTTCATTGAGTTAGACAAGGCTGTGGTCCATGTGGTCAGTTTTATTAGTTTTCTGTGACTGTGGTTTTCATTCTGTGGGCAAGAATCCCCTAGGAGAAATGGAGTAGCCATCATAGTCAAAAATTCTGAAATAGAGGACTTGGATGCAAACTCAAAAGTGACAGAATGATCTCTGTTCGTTAAAAGGCAAACCATTCAATATCACAGTAATTCAGGTCTATGCCCTGACCAGTAGTGCTTAAGAAGCTGAAGTTGAATGGTTCTATGAAGACCTACAAGACCTTCTAGAACTAACACCGAAAAAAGATATCCTTTTTATTATAGGGGACAGGAATAAAAGTAGGAAGTCAAGAGATACCTGGAACATCAGGGAAATTTGGCCTTGGAGTACAGAACGAAGCAGGTCAAAGGATAAGAGAGGTTTGCCCAGAAAGTGCACTGGTCATACCAAACACCCTCTTCCAACAAACAAGAGAAGACTCTACACATGGACATCACCAGATGATCAAAATCAAAATCAGATTATATTGGATTTTTTTCAAATATATTGATTATATATATCTTGATTATACTTTTTGCAGCCAAAGGTGGAGAAGCTCTATACAGTTAGCAAAAACAAGATAGGGAGCTGACTGTGACTCAGATCATAACTCCTTATTGCCAAATTCAGACTTAAATTGAAGTAGGCAAAACCACTAGACCATTCAGGTATGACCTAAATCAAATCCTGTATGATTATATTGCAAGTGACAAATAGATTCAAGGGATTAAATTTGATAGGCAGAGTACCTGAAGAACTAGGGACTGAAGTTCCTGAGAGTGGAGGCAGTGACCAAGAACATCCCCAAGGAAAAGAAATGCAAAAAGGCAAAATGGTTGTCTGAAGAGGACTTACAAACAGTTATGAAAAGAGGAGAAGCTAAAGGCAAAAGAGAAAAGGAAAGATACACCCATTTGAAGGCAGAGTTCCGAAGAATAGCAAGGAGAGATAAGAAAGCCTTCCTCAGTGATCAATGGAAAGAAATAGATGAAAACAATAGAATGGGAAAGACCAGAGAGCTCTTCAAGAAAATTGGAGATACCAAGGGAATATTTCATGCAAAGATGGGCACAATTAAGGACAGAAATGGTACAGATGTAACAGAAGTAGAAGATATTAAGAAGAGGCGGCAAAAGTACACAGAAGAACTGTACAAAAAAGGTCTTCATGACCAGATAACCACGATGGTGTGATCACTCCCCTAGAGCCAGACATCCTGGAATGCGAAGTCAAGTGGGCCTTAGGAAGCATCACTATGAACAAATCTAGTGGAGGTGATGGAATTCCAGTTGAGCTATTTCAAATCCTAAAAGATGATTCTGTGAAAGTGCTGCACTCAATATGCCAGCAAATCTGGAAAACTCAGCAGGGGCCACAGGACTGGAAAAGGTCAGTTTTCATTCCAATCCCAAAGAAAAGCAATGCCAAAGAATGCTCCAACTACCACACAATTGCACTCATCTCACACGCTAGGAAAGTAATGCTCAAAATTCTCCAAGCCAGGCTTCAGCAATACGTGAACCATCAACTTCCAGATGTTCAAGCTGGTTTCAGAAAAGGCAGAGGAACCAGAGCTCAAATTGCCAACATCCATTGGATCATCAAAAAAGCACGAGAGTTCCAGAAAAATATCTATTTCTGCTTTATTACTACGCCAAAGCCTTTGACTGTTTGGAATACAACAAAGTGAGGAAAATTCTGAAAGAGATGGGAATACCAGACCACCTGACCTGCCTCTGAGAAATCTCTGTGCAGGTCAAGAAGCAACAGTTAGAACTGGACATGAAACAACAGACTGGTTCCAAATCAAGAAAGGAGTACATCAAGGCTGTATACTGTCACCCTGCTTATTTAACTTATATGCAAAGTACATCATGCAAAATGCCAGGCTGGATGAAGCACAAGCTGGAATCAAGATTGCCAGGAGAAATATCAATAACCTCAGATATGCAGATGACACCACCCTAATGGCAGAAAGTGAAGAAGAACTAAAGAGCCTCTTGATGAAAGTGAAAAAGGAGAGTGAAAATGTTGCCTTGAAACTCAACATTCAGAAAACTAAGATCATGGCATTCAGTCCCATCACTTCATGGCAAATAGATAAAGAAATAATGGAAACAGTAAGTGACTTTATTTTTGGGGGGGCTCCAAAATCACTGCAGATGGTGACTGCAACCATGACATTAAAAGACACTTACTCCTTGGAAGAAAAGCTATGAGCAACATATGCAGCATATTAAAAAGCAGAGACATTACTCTGCCAACAAAGGTCCATCTAGTCAAGGCGATGGTTTTACCAGTAGCCATGTATGGATGTGAAAGTTGGACTATAAAGAAAGCTGAGCACCAAAGAATTGATGCTTTTGAACTGTGGTGTTGGAGAAGACTCTTGAGAGTCCCTTGGACTGCAAGGTGATCCAACCAGTCAATCCTAGAGGAAATAAGTCCTGAATATTCATTGGAAAAACTAATGCTGAAGCTGAAACTCTGATACTTTGGCCAGCTGATGGGAAGAACTGACTCACTGTAAAAGATCCTGATGCTGGGAAAGATTGAAGGCAGGAGGAGAAGGGGACGACAGAGGATGAGACAGTTGGATGGCATCACTGAATCTATGGACATGAGTTTGAGTAAGCTCCAGGAGTTGCTGATGTATAGGGAGGCCTGCTGTGCTGCAGTCCATGGGGTTGCAAAGAGTTGGACATGACTGAGCAACTGAACTGAATTGAATTGAACCTCTTGAGATGAGGCTCCTACCCTCCCCAGAAGAGACTAGGAGACAGGGATGCTATCTTTCCTGCTGATTACATGCAAAAAGAGGGATGAATCCCAGGTTTGTGAGAAAGTTATAAAACTGGCAGCAGTCTGGGATTAGATTTACAACTCAAAGGATTAAGAAAATATTTACAATATCAAGTTTTCAGAAGAAAATGCTCTAAGAAAGGCAGGTCCAGGGCCAGTTAGGAATTGAAAGTGAAAGTGGCTCAGTCGTGTCTAACTCTTTGTGACCCATGGACTGCATAGTCCAGGGAATTCTCCAGGCCAGAATACTGGAGTGGGTAGCCATTCCCTTCTCCAGGGAAATCTTCCCAACTGAGGGATCGAACCCCAGTCTCCTGCATTGCAGGCAGATTCTTTACCAGCTGAGCCACCAGGGAAGCCCACAGTTATGAAAAAGCCTATCTAAAGTTTAGTGAAGGGACTTCCCTGGTGATCCAGTGGTTAAGATTCTGTGCTTCCAATGTAGGGAGCGTGGGTTCCATTTCTGGTTGGGGAACTAAGATCCCACATGCCACACAGCATACCCAAATTTTGTTTTTAATAAGTTAAATAAAATAAATTTTAGTGAAGCTCAAGGGAGTGTTAGGTTTGTCTTGGTCAGTGCCCATGACATGTGTTGTCTCCAGCTGCAATTATAATGAAACCAATGTGTTCAATATGGACGTGTTCCTCATTTTCTTTGGCTGAAGGGCATTGCCAAAAGCAAGAATAAAAAGGATATTCAGTAACTGAATAAAAATCATATCTTGTTTTTAACTTATGATTGACTAAATTTATTCTACTTAAATTTGAGAAAAAAATTTACTTATTGATATTTGGTATATGACTTCTTGGTCCTTTGGTAGATCCATGTCAAATACAATGAAATACATATCTTAATGTGCTCCATGGTTGGATCACATTGATATATTATTTGCTAAGAGCATATTTGGGGGTTGTTTGGTTGGTTACGTTTTTTTTTTCTGCCTGAAACAAGTCCTTAGGTCTTTGTTTTTTAAACCAGTTTATTATACTTTATTGACAGAAAAAAGCAGTACATATTTAATGTATACGACTTGATGAGTTTGGATGTAATTATACAACTGTGAAACCATCACCATAATCTATATCATAAACATATCTATCACTTCAAAAACTTTCCTTCTGCTTTCTTTGTTTATGGTGTTTGTGTGCATAATAAGAACAGAACATTTTGTTTTAAAAACACAAAATCATCAGATGTTCCAGAGTATCTTCAAAATATGACAGTACCTATTGAGATGTCCTTACTGCTTAAGGATATGATGATCTCCTAATGTTCTGAATTCTTAGAAAATGCCCATAACTCTAGTTTAAATAAACTACAAAGTTTTTATCCAATTTTACCAAGGCTATTAAAATTTTAGAAAGGGCAGATAGAAAAAGTTTAGGTCAAGAGTCCACAAACTACATGCCAGGTGCAATCCTTGCCTGTGTTTGTAAATAAAGTTTAAATGGGTCACAGCCATGCCCCCTTATTTATATACTGTATATGGTGGCTTTGAGCTACGATGACAGAGTTGAATAGTTGTGACAGAGACCATCTGGCCTGCAAAATCTAAAATATTTATCTGGCCTTTTACATACAGGTTTGCTAACCCCAGATCTATGTTAAAAAGTGGGAAAATCATTTGCCAGAGACCTATTTAAATCATTTTAAAAATTTTAAATCAATCATGATTATTTTTTGGGTAACATGTTGCAGGGTACATTACCTCTCAACTTTTGGTTCTGTACCAGTAATATACACTTTAATGCACACAAATCAGTATTACTTCATCTAACTCTACCAAGAGAAGACAGTGATGTTTGCATGCTCTATGTTACCTGTAATGAGCTAAATACCTAAGACTTTATTTTTGTTTATTAAATAATCAAGTCCCATCAGCTTCTCAAAAACCATCACGGTTTCTCTCAGGCCTAGAAAAAATATATATACTAAAGATTTCTATTTTCAAAATCCTCATATGACTTTCAGCATGGCATTTTATGTGACATTACAGACCAAATTCTTGCCCTGGCTCTGCTGAATTGAATATCTGATTTCTCATTCAGTAATATGTGAGAAAGAAGCAAATGTCACTGTTGTGATCTCAAACAGAGGTAGTAATGTTAGCCAACGTCTCTTTAAGATGCTTATTCCCTAATAAGAGTACAAAAGGAAGAAGACAGACTAATTTTCCACAAGGGACAATATAACATTAAAGGCAGGTGGAAGCAGATGTATATTCACGCTCTAGCATTGTTTTAAAGTTGATATTCTTAGCACAGTTTCAGGATAGTAGGTTTCCCTGAGAATTTCAGGACAGCTGTGGGTTCTTCCCTCAATGGTCTTCAATCCAAAATCAAGGAAAAAACTAAAGACGGCTTTATACTTTACCTCTCAGAAAAGTGAAACTCAGTTCCTGCAGTAGAGAGGACAGAGAGACCAGATCACTGAACCAGGTGCTGTTATTCTGGTTCCCTGCTGGGTGGTCTCAGGCTGGCTCTTGAAATTGGCCCTCCTAACGCCAAGTTCCTTTGCCGAGTGATGATTTAAGCTCTGTATCCAAAACTTTATTCCCTTGCTTGTCTCCCCTGACCTGAAACCCTTTCTTGTCTGCTCTGACCTCAATCCTGTGCTATCTGAACTAATCAACCAGAGTCAGATGACTAAGATTACTGTTGTCAATTTTAACATACTAAAAATACTATTGTAGATATTATCATTCATGTACCACCTCAGGTTGTTACTCCAGGACAAGATGAGCTCATAGACCTTCCCTATCCCAACTCCCCCTTCCAAGTCATGGGCCATTAGTCAGACAATCATAAACCAGAGACATCCTGACTCCTGAAACTGTGATTAAGAAATGCCACAAGACAATAATCTCAGTTTCTTTGTTCTTCCCCTTTAAAACATTCATAGCTCAAAGACCAAGATGGAGTGGATCTGAGATTTGCCTCCCATGCACACCCATGCTGGGTGCCCTGTAAATAAATCCTTACTGTGCTGCAAACACCCACCATCTGAATTTGGCTTTCTGGGCCATGACTATAGGACGCTTTACTTTATTACACTCTCAGCTTTAATATAAGGTTTAAGCTCCTCTCAAGACAGCTCTCTCTATGTAGCTACTTCCCTCCAGATGATAATAACTGCTTCCTCTTTCTTCCCTTCAGACCTAGGAACTGTCAGAGGTCCACTATTCTAGTCCCTGAATATTGTACTACCCCCTTATAAATACTTCCCTTGCATCCTTCCCACACCTTTACAAAAAGTATCTTTATTAAACCTTCCTTGAATGATGTTAATTTCAATGGGCTATCTTGGAGCTAGACTGATAAATGGGGTTGGATGTTGTAAATAATAGCACACATCTGGCTAAAGTATGCACTTAAGCATGTATTCCTTAAGAAGCAGGCAGCAATATTTACACTTAGAATGTATCAGATCTTGCTCTTTCCAAGGGCTGAACCATTCTGGAGGAAATAACTTAGATGATTAGGGAAACAGTTAATTCTCCACAGAACCAAGGAAGCTGCGGTGAAGCCCACGAAGAGAAAAAGTTGACTAATTCAAGAATCGGACACAGGAAGAATACTGCAAACTGCCGCCTTGAAAGAGGTGTCAGAGTGGTAATGTTTAGCTGTTTTCTGATAAAAGAAAGAAGATTTCAGTTGTCTGAAACCCCTCTGATTACCAAGAAGTCAAAGAACAGTCATAACTCTATAAGAATATCTAAGAACACACTAGGCAGAGTATTGTAGTTATGCCTATTTTAAAACCTGCACAACTCTGGCTAGGTGAAATCAGGAAAAAAATACATGACTCTGAACTAAATTAAATTCTAAATTAGAGAATTATGATAGCTTGGGATTGGAAGAACTTTTAGTTTGAGATGTCTAAACCAACATGAATGCAGGATGCCTTCCACAGCACCTCTAAGGAGGGTATAACAATAATTGGAAAAAACATCAGGGACTATAAATTCAGCGACAGAAAATCACACTTTTCTGAGTGAGCGCTCTCCATTTTCTATCAACTAATCACTAAAAAAAATCTATTAATATATATGCATGTGTGTGCATATATATACATACACATATATCAGCTTCTGAAGCCACAGAGTTTCCATTTAATGGTATTTTTCTACTTCTTCTATATGACAGTGCTCAAAATTTAGTGCTCTCCATCACCCTTGCATATCAATACATGCCACACACAGACACACACTCACACACCCCACACATGCACATACATGTTTCCTCTTCTCTGGGAAAAGCATTAGTTCATTCACCTTTTCCTCATATACTATTTTTCTATAATATTTTCCCCATCCTGAATTCTATCCTTCAGACATTTTTTGGTTTATCACTGTCCTTATTAAAGCAGCTAATCCCAGCACTATTTTTTATTCAGATAGTGTAGCTATTCTGGGAGTGTGTTGAAATGAAAGTGATCTGGATTCTATTATCCTTCATATTATCTATCTGCCCAGGTTCAATCTATCTGTTAACTGTCACTCTTTGAATACAGTCATTCAATTAGAGAGAATATCAAATCTAGGAATGAAGAGCCTATTTTCATTATTTCATTTACATACCCAGAAATGTTTAAACCACCTGAACTAAAAGCAGAAGGGGAGGTGATGCTCCCGACACATGGAAACTCTTCCTGGACGCATATTGGGATGCCTGATCGTAAAGGTAAAGGAGGGTGTGTGGCAGGAGGAGAGGGTGCTGGTGAGGTAGCAGCTGCCTCCACACACATTTTATTTCCCATCCCGACTATCACACAGAGACACCTGGTCTGAACCTCCCCCACTGCTGATACCAGAGACAGCTGGATTTGCTAAGATATCTTCATATTACTTTTCTTAAAAAAAAAAAAAAAGTCTTCAAAAATATCTCATATTTCCAATTGATTCCAAAGAGACCAGGCTTTTTACAGATGTAAGCATTATAAAAATGCCACACAGAAGAGTGTCAAAGACCGTGTGTCTGGTGGTTTGCATGGTACAGGTTTTGAATGTGTAAGAGCAGGAACAAAATCCCAGAGAGGTTTCGAGAAAACCCCTCAAAAGGTCTGCCACTTCGCTGTGATAAAAGCTAATAGAGGAAAGGATGAAGCATGTTACCAGCTAGGATTTCAGCTAGCTTCACGAGAATGAAGGAAGCTAGAATGAATACCATTTTTAAGTCTCAAGGGGGAAAAGAAAAGTCCACACAAGAAGCAGGAAAATTTTTCATAAGGTGATGTCTCCACCTACAATTCTCACCTTTATCAGCTGTGCTTTCAGGTGACAGAGAGAAAAACACTTTTAAGACATAGGTGCTAATTTGTACATTTACCTATAGTTTAGAAAATTACAAGAAGAATCTGACAGAGGGCTTATTACCCTGCATAAGACAATTGTATAATGAGCTGATTATCAATCCTTGGTAAAATTCTTGGTTACAAACCTAGAAATATTTATAATTATCAAATTACACATTACCCTTTTTTAAAAAGAATTTGAAGTATTTTCTGGAAATAATTCATTTTTCTTATAAAAAAATTTTTTTTTTCTTTTTGCTGTTGTTAAACATATAGAGTTCAGAAGAGAGGTGTAGTCAAGGTAAAAATCATTAGGTCAAGTAATATAAGTTAGGCAATTGAAAGCTGGACTACAAATTTGACTCTAAGCTTTTTTGGGTGAAGCCAAGTGGTAAGGCAATAGGTTTGTGGCTAGATTCCAGTCTAGCTTATCAGAACCTGAGATTTTCCTCAACACTGTCTCAGGCTTCTACCCTGATTCCAGCTGCTACCCCTGTTCCAATCACAGATTTTTTTTTATTTTATTTTTAATTTAATTTAATTTTATTTTTTTACTTTACAATATTGTATTGGTTTTGCCATACTGGTCTTGAAGTCTATATGTAACTATGTAACTATATATGAAAATATGAAACCGAAAAAGTTCTCATCAATGGTAAGTTTAAAAACACTCAATGTACAGAAGAGACATATAGTTTTTATGCTCAATTTCACACTGAAATTCATACAGCTATCAGTGAGGTAGAGCTGACATAATTTTCAACAACATCCCTACAATTTGTGCAGTAGGCATTTGCAAATGGCTATTTTTACAACTTTTCTTGATGCCAAATGAGGCCAAATGCCAAAGAATTCTTGGTAACAACTCAAAGAATCAAAATAATATGATCCAGTCATATAGTGCTCAAATATTCAGACTTGAGTCCTGGAAAAGGATGCAAATTTTATGTATCTAGATTCCTAGTGTTGACTTAAAAAAATGCACAATGTGAGAGTTGCAAATTAAGTTTTATGTGGGGCAAAATGAGGACTACAGCCTGGGAGACAGCACCTCAGATAGCTCTGAGAAACTTCTCCAAATAAGTAGGGCAGAAGGTCAGCATATGAAAGATTTTGGTGAATGGGAAATACATGCAATTAAGTACATATTTTCCCAGAAAGTTTCTACTTCTCTTGTAAAGTCTTTGCTAGTCAACAAGGAGTCATTACCATGAAGGATTTTAGTGTTTTTCCAAATATGAGGAGACATAAGAGTTGGGTTCATAAAATCAACTCCTGAAAATATCTATCTGAGGACTTCTCTTGCCAGTTTTCCCCCAAGCACAGAGTGCCTCATTTCTGCCCTCCACCCTGAACTCCTTTCAGGGGGGTGTTGAAAATCAGCAGCTGCAATAGCACATGATTTAATCCTTGTAGAGGTAGATAGCAAATGTCAATGGCAAGTGCCAATTTGTAATTGACACTGGTGGGCATACAACTAGACTGTATATCTTCCAGCAACTAATATTTGTTTTCATAATTAAAATTTTAGACCAATATGTTCAAGGCACCATAACCTAGGAAGTAGTTCTCTAGATTTCTTATAACAAGTTCATCCTAAGTAGAAGGAAGGTTTCACATTCTCTAGTCTAAAAAGTCCAAATTGGAATGCATGCTTAAATCAAAGTCCCCTCCATTCAAACACTTCAACAATGGACCCTAAGTGCCCCCCAAGCACCCAAGCATTCTCAGGAAATAGTCATGGCTCATTTGCATTGGTCCGTCTCTGGGGTCAGACACCACTGAAGTGACTTAGCAGCAGCTGCTTAGATTGAAATTGACCTGTGAATTAAAATAAAAGCTACATTAACATATTCTTGACCATAAAATGCACCTTAAAAGAACAGATATGTGCTCTCAGACCACAGAGAAATTACACTAGAAATCAATAAGTGAAAGATAACTTGAAAATTCTAAAAACACAGAGATTAAACAACACACTTTTAAATAACATATAGGTCAAGGAAGAAATCTCAAGGGACATTTAAAAATATTTGAACTGGATGCAAATGAAAAGATAATTTATCAAAATTTGTGAGATGCATCAAAAGCAGTGCTTAGAGGGAACTTTATGGCTTGAATGTAAGTAGTAGAAATGAAGAATATTTAAAATTCATAATCTAAGTTTCCAACTTAGGAAACTATAAAAGGAGGAGCAAATTCAATCCAAAATAAACAGAAGAAAAGAAATAAAAACTAGAGCAGAAATCAATGAAATTGAAAAGAGTACATCAATGGAGATGAGCAAAGAAACCAAAAGCTGATTCTTCGAAAATACCAATAAAATTGATAAGCCAGGTAACTAAGAAAAAGGAGAGATAGAGGACAGATTGCTAATATCAGAAATGAAACAGAGGGAGGACATTAAAAGGATAATAAAGGAATATTGTGAGCAACTCTTTGCCCACAAATGTGACAAACTGAATGAGACAGACCAATTCCTTAAAAGAATCTGCTGAAACTTACATAAGAAGAAATAAACAATCTGAATATAACTATATATATTTAAGAAATTAATTCAATAATAGCTTTTCAAAACAGAAAGTGCCACACCCAGATGGGTTCAATGGCAAATTATACCAAATATTTAAGGAAGAAATTATCTCAATTCCCTACAACATTGAAGAAAAGATAAAAGCAGAGAGAATCCTGCCTAACTTATTCTATGAAGCCAGTGTTACCTTAATACCAACACCAGACAAAGACATTACAAGAAAACTACGAACTAATATCTTTCATAAACATACATGCAAAACTTCACAACAAAACATTAGCAAATTAAATCCAAAAAATGTATAAAAATTATATACCACAACTAAGTGGGACTTATCCCAGATATGCAAACTTGGTTCAACACCCAAAAATCAAATAATGTAATCCATCACATCAACAAACTAAAAGATAAAAATCATATGATCGTATTAATAGATGAGGGAAAAGCATTTGACAAAATTCAACACCGATTTATAGTAAAAACTCTCATTAAGCTAGGAATACATGATGGATCCCTAAAGGAGGATACCATCAACATTTTGCATTCATTATGTCAGCAAATTTGGAAGACCCAGCTATGGCCACAGGACTGGAAAAGGTCAATCCTCATCCCAATTCCAGAGAAGGGTATTACCAAAGAATGTGTTAACCATCAGACAATTGCACTCATTTCCCATGCTAGTAAGGTCATGCTTAAAATCTTGCATGCTAGGCTTCAACATTATGCAAACCAAGAACTTCCAGATGTCCAAGTTGAGCTTAGAAAAGGAAGAAGAACTAGAAATCAAATTGCCAACATTTGCTGGATTATAGAGAAAGCAAGGGAATTTCAGAAAAACATCTATCTCTGTTTCATTGACTATGCTAAAGCCTTTGACAGTGGGGATCATGAAAAACTGTGAAAAGCTCTTAGAGAGATGGGAATACCAGACAGTCTTATCTGTCTCTTGAGAAACCTGTATGCAGGTCAAGAAGCAAGTTAGAACCCTGTATGGAACAACTGACTGGTTCAAGATTGAAAAAGGAGTATGACAGGGCTGTCTGCTGTCACCATGTTTGTTTAACCTATATGCTGAGCACATCACGAGAAATGCCGGGTTGTATGAGTTTCAAACTGGAATCAAGATAGGCTGAAGGAACATCAACAACCTCAGACAGGTGGATGATACCACTCTACTGGCAGAAAGTGAGAAGGAACTCAAGACCTCTTGATGAGGATAAAGGAGGATAGTGAAAGAGCCGGCTTAAAACTAAATACTAAAAGAACAGATCATGGCATCCAGTCCCATTACTTCGTGGCAAATAGAAAGGGAAAGGTGGAAGTAGTGACAGATTTCCTCTTCCTGGACTCCAAAATCACTGTGGATGGTGACTGCAGCCATGAAATCAGAAGATGACAGAAAAGTTATAACAAGCCTAGACAGTGTGTTGAAAACCTTGGCAGAAAAGTTATGACAAACCTAGACAGTGTGTTGAAAAGCAGAGACATTACTCTGTGGACAAAGGTCCATATACTCAAGGCTATGGTCTTCCCACTGGTCACGTACAGGTGTGAGAGATGGACTTTAAAGAAGGCAGAACGCCAAATAATTGATGCCTTCAAACCGTGGTGCTGGAGAAGACTCCTGGAAGTCTCTTGCGCAACAAGATCAAACCAGCCAATCTTAAGGGAGATCAACCTTGAATATTCACTGGAAGGACTGATGCTGAAGCTGAAGCTCCAATAATTTGGTCGTCTCATGCACTTAGATGACTCATTGGAAAAATCCTTGATGCTGGGAAAGATTGAGGGCAGAAGGAGAAGAAGGTGCCAGAGGATGAGATGGCTAGATGGCATCACCAATGCAATGGACATGAACTTGGGCAAACTCTGGGAGGTGGTGAGGGACGGGGACGCCTGGCCTGCTGCAGTCCATGGTATCACAAAGAGTTGGACATGGCTGGGCAACTGAGCAACGACAACAACAGAGGGGAAGTTTCTCTGCTTGATAATGATAGTCTATCAAAAATCTACCTGTCATGCTTAATGATAAGAAACTATAACATTTCCCAATAAAATCAGGTTCAAGGCAAGTATATCCCCTCTTACCATTCTTTTTCAACACTGTGTCAGAAGTCCTTATTTGCAGTAAAATAAGAAAAGAACATAAATCACAAAGTGGGAAGGAAAACATAAAACTATCTTTGTTTTCAGATGACATGATTGTCTATACAGAGGATCTGAAAGAACTGACAAATAACTCCTAGAACTATATAGCACAGTTGCAAGACACAAGGTTAATAGAGAAAAGTTAATTGCTTTCATATATATGAACAAAGACAAAATGGAATTTAACAAATTTAAAACACAGTATCATTTATATTATCACCCCAAAAGTAGAACAGTTAGGTACAAATTTATATATATAAGATCCATATGAGGAAAACTACAAAACTGTGATGAATGAAACTAAAGAACAACTAAATAAATGGAAGGATAGTTCATGTTTATGGATAGGAAGACTTAATGCTGTCAAGATGTCATTTCTCCCCAACTTGACCTATAGATCCTATGCAATACCAATAAAAATCTCAGAAAGTTGTTTTATAGATATTGACAAACTGATTTCTAAAATTTACATGAAGAGGCAAAAGAACCATGAGAGCCAAAAAAACACTTAAGAGAACAAAGTCTGAGCAAAGAACAATGCTACTGGACTTCAAGACTTAACTACAAAGTATTAGTAATCAAGACTATGTAGTACTGGGTGAAGAATAGACATATAAGATCAATGGAACAAAATAAAGAGCCCAGAAACAGTTTCACATAAAAATAGCCAACTGATATGTGACAAAAGATTAAAGACAATAGAATGAAACAAACATAGTCTCTTCAACAAATGGTATTGGAACAACTGGGTATATACACGCAAAAAAAAAAAAAAAAAAAGGAATCTATGTACGAAACTTAAGTGAAGTGAAATCACTCAGTCGTGTCCAACTCTTTGCGACCCCATGGACTGCAGCCTACCAGGCTCCTCCGTCAGAATCCCACCATGGGATTCTCCAGGCAAGAGTACTGGAGTGGGTTGCCATTTCCTTAAGTCCTTCACAAAAATTCACAGACCTACATGTAAAGCACAAAACTGTAAAATTCCTAGAAGATAATATAAGAGAAATATAAGAGAAAACCTAGATGACCTCAGTGATACCTTTTAAGATACAAGACAGGAGACCTGATCCATGACAGAAGTAATTGATAAGCTTGACTTCATTAAAATTAAAAACTCCTATTCTACATCAGATAATACCAAGAGAACCAGAAGACAAGTTGCAGATTGTCTTGCAAACAACACATCTAAGAAGCTGCTTTGCAAACAACACATCTGAGAAAATATTTGCAAACAACATATTTGAGATGCTGCTCCATGCTGTATATTTTCAGGGAAATGCAAATCAGAACAACAGTGAGTTACCACTCCACACCTACTAGAATAACCAAAATCTGGAACACCAAAAACACCAAATGCTAACGAGGAGGTAAGTAACAGGAATGTTCATTCAGTGTTGATGGGAATTCAAAATGGTACAGCCACTTTGGAAGAAAAGTTTGGCAGTTTCTTTCAAAACTAAACACGCTCTTACCATGGGACCCAACAATACTATTTCTTGGTGTTACCTAAATTGCTGAAAACTTATATCCATGTAAAACCCACACACAGATGTTTACCAAATTGCCAAACTTGAAATTAGTAGGCAAATGGATAAACCAGTATGTCCAGACAATGGAATACTATTTAGCCCTAAGAAGAAATGAGCTAGCAAGCCAAGAAAATATGTGAAGGAAACATGAAAGCATTTTGCTAAGTGAAAAAAAAGCCAATATGAGACTACATGCTGTATGATTTTTTTGGAAAAGAAAAAATTATAGAAACTATAAAAAGATCAGTGTTTACCAGTGATGGAAGGTTGAGGACCTGAATAAGCAGAGCCCAGAGGATCTTTTAGGACATCATACTCTGTATGATGCTTTTAATTATGGATATACCTCATTATACATTTGTCCAAACCCACTGAATATACATCAAAAATGAACCCTTAGGTAAACTACAGACTTGGGATGATTTTGATGTGTCAATATAGGTTAATCTTTGATTAAAAGTGTACTTTTCTGAAAGCAATGCTGATAACAAAGGAGGTTATGCATGTGTGGGAGCAAGGAGTATATGGCAAGTCTCTGTCTTCCTCACAATTTTTTTCTTCCTCTCAATTCTGTTGTAAGCCTAAAATTGCTCTAAAAATAAAATCTGAAATAAAAACCCACATTAATATTTTAACATACCAGGTCCTTTCAAGAAGTTTCATTATAGTTAATTCAGTCTGTAATTTTTGGCCACGTAGAGTATTGAGTAGAAAACGTGATTTGATTACTGATAGGACTAGAGGTCAATGTGGCTTCATGGCTACTCTTTGCAATAAAAGGAAAAGGTATGATATTAACCCATTATCGTAGATTATATCCTGAAATCCAGAGCATAGGAAAAACCTTTAAATTACACACAGCTGTATAATAACCTTAACAATGTAACAGGATCACTGACATAAAGTAAAAGCATAAAATGTCACAATATACATGTAACAATATCTATGATGTTTGTGGAAATTATAAGGTATTTTTTGAAAAAATTAGAATATTTAGTAGAATCAACTGTCTATCCAATATCTTATCCTCTCTTTCCTTGATTACCAATTTTGTTCTATGGTGTAAAAGTTAGAAAATCCAATTTTGTTCTATGGTGTAAAAGTTAGAAAACATTTTCTATAAATAGACAGATAGTGAATATCTCTGCTTTGCAAGTGACATAGTCTGTTGCAATTACTCAACAATTTTAGTGTGAAAGCAGTCACAGACAATAAGTAAATGAACATGCATGGCAGCAACCCAATAAAACTTTATTTACAGAAACAGACAGAGGGCTGGATACGATCCACAGGTAAACTTCTTGATTTAGGAAGTCTGACCCAATCGCAGCTCCTAGAGCTAAATCTTTTCTGATAGAAAGCTATCAAGCTTATCCTATTCTTAGCTATTAGTTGTTTGAGGTGGGCAGGTGACCCAGTTCTAGCCAAAGAGATATGAGGTGGGGGTCGCCTGGAAAGTTTCTCATTCCCAAGAAGGACACATCAGAAGAGATCATCTCTTTGTGCTTTTCATTGTTGTCTGTAGACAGGATGCCTAGGACTGCTGCAGCCGTACTGCTACTGGGCTGAGCATAAAGCCAGCTCACTGAGGGGGCAGATCTAAGAGACCCTCAGAGAAGTGCAGCCCTGACCTACTATGCCCTGAGAAGTCCTGTTTCTTGAATTCTTATTAGTCACATAATAGATAACCCACATTGGTTAAACCATTATGAAAGGTCACAACCTAAAGCAGCCCAACTGATGCAGAAAGAAAGAGAAGGAATATAAGAATAGTTTATTTTCTTCCATTGAGGTATACCACAGTTTAATAAACTATCTATTCATCATATAGGTATTAAAATTAAATATATAAGACATGAATCTTGCCTCATAGCCTAGGAATTTTACTTAGAAGTTTGCAGATATCCTTCCATCCCAGGTATCAAAAAGCATTAATTTAAATAAGAAGAATAGGAAAAGTAGAAAAATATAACAAAACATCTTGAGATAAAATTGGTAGATATAAATCATGACAATGTGTAATATCTCTATTACATTGCAAGACAAATTAATTACATGTCTATGAAATTGAAAGTCAGTTTTAATGAAAGTTTCTCTTTATTTCAGGAGAATATCACTCTATTCAAAAATAGCCAAGAAGTTTATTATAAAACATGGAATAGTTTTTAGCTCTTGGCTTGTTTTCTTTGGGAATTATGCACTGCTGGAATCCACCATGTCCTCTATTGAGCTAGTGTGATCAGGGTACACTGAGCCACTGTAGCAAATGGTATTGTTCAGCAAAAGTTGTAACAATATATATCATATGTCCTATGATCAAGAGGTGGGATCTGTGGCCTCTTCTCTTGAACCTGAGTGAACTCAGTGAAATGATACAGGTTGACTTTCAAGAGTGGTTCATAAAAGTCTTGTAGGCTGTCCTGCTCCTCTCTAAAAAATCTCTCCAAATCCTCTTATGTCCCACTAGAGACTTCCCCTCAAGTAACATTCAATCACCTCCCTCGATTATAGGCATATAGCTATCCTTCTAGGTCACAGAGTAAGGAAAGGATAAGATAGAATGTTTCTTTTTTATTTCTCCAAATCCCTTGTTATAATATAAACACTTTAACCTGCTATGCTCAGGGCTTTCTCTTGATTTTCAAAAGCATCTTTGAAAAGTTAAGCAAAAAACATCAAACAGACTGATTCGTTGTTGTTCAGTTGCTAAGTTGTGTCTGACTCTTTGCAACCCCATGAACTGCAGCATGCTAGGCTTCCCTGTCCTTTATATCTCCCAGAGTTTGCTCAAACTCATGTCCACTGAGTCAGTGATGGCATCCAGCCATCTCATCCTGTTACCCACTTCTCCTCCTGCCCTCAATCTTTCCCAGTATCAAGGACTTTTCCAATGAGTCAGCTCTTCACATCAGGTGGCCAAAGTATTGGAGTTTCAGCAACAATCCTTCTAGTGAAAATTCATGGTTGATTTCCTTTAGGATTGACTGATTTGATCTTCTTGCTGTCCAAGGGACTCTCAAGTGTCTTCTCCAGCACCATACTTCAAAAGCATTAATTCTTAGGTACTCAATCTTCTTTATGGTCCAACTCTCACATCTGTTCATGACCACTGGAAAAACCATGGCTTTGACCATATAGACTGTTGTTGGCAAAGTGATGTCTCTGCTTTTTAATATGCTGTCTATGTTTGTCACAGCTTTTCTTCCAAGGAGTAAGAATTTTTAAATTTCTTTTAACCAGATTTTTAAGTTGTTTTAACCACAGTGATTGCTTCTTATTATTTCCATTCTCATGAAACAATCCTACTTCTCCCCAGAGGCAAAGAAGGTATCTGACTAGAGGAAATGTCCTGAGAAAAAAAAGGAAAACACAGATCTCAACATTTAAAAATCTTGTCACCTTTGTCAATGGCCACAAAGAAACCAAGACAAAAGAGTTCAGGTGACTCAGCCCAAAACTTTCATATAAAAACAGAAACCAAAAAATAACAACAAAAAGACAGGGGCTACTGGAAGATCTATTGGAAAATAAATTATAGTCACCTGCCTTTCAGTCAGGGGTTAGTAGAATTATCATCATGTTTGAAAAACAAATTTTCTTGAAAAAAGTCCTCTGTTGAGGAGAGCGTGAGTTGTTAGGTAACCATAGAGGCCATGGAAATTGCTTAGTGGAATAATTTCCAAATTAAATTTTAGTGCTGTAGTGTATCCCTTGCTAATTTAGTCTAAACCATATGTGGGAAGACCCTGATGCTGGGAAAGATTGAAGGCAGGAGGAGAAGGGAGAAACAGAGGACGAGATGGTTGGATGGCATCACCGACTCAATGGACATGAGTTTCAGCAAGCTCCGGGAGATGGTAAAGGACAGGAAAGCCTGGCATGCTGCAGTCCATGGGGTCGCAAAGAATCGGACACAACTGAGCAACTGAACAACAAACAATGACAAATATATGGGATTGGCAGGCAATAGATGTTTTCAAAAAGTAAAAGATAACTTAGGTTTCCAGGGACATCGTGTGAATTTCTTTAAATGCATTATACCAAAGCCTGGTGGCCACTCTGCAGGCACCACACATGAGGAGGAGGGGACGATGACCAAGGGATTGTAACTTTTAGGAAAATTTTAAGTTGGAGATGCTGCACCCCCACCTCTACCCTCATACAATGCAGCAGTGTTCCACAGCTCCTGGAGAACCAGGAATAGTAGCTGACCCAAAACCCAAAGCCAAAGAAGCAAAAGCTGCGAATGAATTTTTAAATAAACCAAAATAGAGTATGTACTGGAAGGGAAAGGAGCTTTATAGGTCACCTTGTCTGTCCTCCCACTCAATTTCCTGTCAGTCTCCCTAACAGTTGGCCATCCCGCCTGTTCCTGCACCTGCACCCGCGGAGAGCTCACCCTCCCCACGACAGCCGATTCCAGTTTTAAACCGTGCAGCCTGACTGAAAAGAAAGAAAGAACGTCTCTTTTTACTGAGCTGAAGCTTGTCATCCTACAATTCCCACTCTTTTTCGTTCTATTCAAATTAAGCCACAGTCTGGATCAAGATATACCTCAAAGAAAACCAGAAAGTGGCTCGTTGTTAGAGAAGCAACGAGTCTGCTTGCTGTGTTGGTCTCCCACCTACCTCCTTAGGAGCTTGTTAACACTAAGGGACCAAAGGGCTCCTTGCTTTCCTTCAGGTTTTAAAGGTAAAGGATAACCCTTTACCCAGCACAGCCCCCTGCAAGTGTGCATGGAGCCCAGCTCTTCAGGAAGGGTGCACATAAATGGTTTCTCCTAATTATTCTCACTGAGTGAACTTTCAAAAGCCTGTGCCAAGGAAAATGTGGGCAATTTTCCTGGTAGAATTGCTCAAATGTAGAGGTTTAAAATATTTTTCCATTTGTTTTCTGCTTTTAGCATGGCCCTTTTCCCTAGCATATGTACCCTGAATTCCCTCTTGCTAAGCTATTGTTTATCTTCATAACTGTATTTTTAACTCAGTATGACCCTTGAAGGACCAAAAGTCTTTTTCAAAGGAAACCAGTACTGAATTGCAGATTTGGAAATCCTTTTCCTGTTGTTGTTGCAGTTGTTTGTACACTAGAATTAACACCGCACACTCAATTGACTTTACAAAATCAAAACCTAAATTACCTCTTTGTTTCATTGTTTTGTTTCTCTGATAAGCCAGCCTTTCATTCCTTAGGCCTGAGAGGTTAGTGGCCTTTTTGCACAGAAATGTAAGGAATTAAAACAAAAGGCTAAGAGTAGAATATCAATAAGACCCTATTTTTACTCTTCCCCAGAGCTAAAAATCTTACCACCGAAAGACTTGAATCGAAAAAACACTGCTACCGTGAATTAAACACTGAAGGCAAATGAAGAATCTGAAGAGTTAAAGAAAAGAAACTGGCAAAGGATTACATTACAGTTAAACAATTCTTAACAAAATAAAAGAGTAGGCATACAATAATTCATGAAAGTCACGTGCTTGATTTACTTAACGTCTCTGCAGTGAGTACTTCTCATTAACTTACCAAAGTCAGCATTGCTCCTTAGGGGGAAAAAGGAAATTCTGGCATATCAAGGAATAAATAGAATGCTGCAGTATTATTCACTGAATCATTTTGGGGGCAAATGTAGTGCTGTTTGCATGTCTTTGTATTCCTTCTAAGTCTATGTTTGTCAATGTCAATTCAACCCTCCCTGAAAACAACAGAGCTACAATTAGAGATGGAAAAAGCAGTTTGTGTGTAATTTAAATGCTGCAAACTGGCAATCTTCTTATGAAAACCACAAACAATTATTTCCATTCTCATGCACCAGTGCATCTGGTTCACCACCATTTTTTAAATCTAGGATTGCATATGAATTGATAGTTAATTTCATTGCTAGGGGGGTAAAAAAAAGAAGCTACATTTTTGACAGGGGTGAGTTATTTGCTTTTTAGTCACAGCACATTGTCATGCTTATGTGCTTAATGATTTAAATTATATAACCAACTAACCAGATAACAATTCTTTGCTCTGCTTAGCTCAGTAAGTTTTCCCAGGGTCACTGATATCAGGTGATGATAACCCTGTCTCCATATTGGCCTAAATTTTGCTGTGTTGAGAACAATCAGCTATCAGCAGCACCACAAAGATGGAGAGTCTTGAATAATACCAAAAAGGAAGAATTTTGTTTCTATTTGATCTGACTTTGCCATCTCTGATTAAAAGTAAAAAAAAAAAACAAAACACATGAATGAAAGTAAACCCACCTTTGAACAATTCCCAAATAGGCCTGTTGCACTGAAGGGCACCTTCATTAAAGAGATTTACAGACTTCTTAAAAGACACGTATTTGCATCTGTTTAGCTTATATATGAAGAAATCACATGTGGGGAAAACATTTGAATAAACAAAAACCACAGAGATAATGAAAGCCTTTGGTACAACATTGATATGCAAGAACATCCTTCAGGATCACTCAAGAGGAAGTGAGCTTTAATGCAAAGGCATTAGTGATGGACTTTCTATTTTCTTATTAGAATTAACCTTGATCTGGAAGAAAAAACTTTTTTCTTCACTGTTGAATACGTATTTCTCTCCAACTAATATATTCTACTAAAACCTAAAAAAAAAGTGGCACTTATACCGGATTTATTATGCTTGAAATGGGTACTGCCAGAAACAAAATAACTGAGAAAACTATTTATTTTTGAAGGAAACAAGTTGTTTCCAAGGATCATAATGGTATTATAGGGAATGCTAGAATTTCCTTCCCAGCAGGTATTTTCAAAAAAGAGAGATTCTCCCCACCAGAGAAAAGTTTAGCCAAAATTTGCCAATGGCAGAAAAATGAATAGATTATTCCTTGAAATTCACTCCAAGCCTATTCTTTTATGCTCCTAGTTTTCATTTGCTAGTTCTTAAAATCAGAGCAGTGAGTGGAAAATGTGATTTATTAGCAAGCTATAAGCACAGCCTGATTCAGCTTCACATATACTTTAATACTTTAAGTTTGAATTTTATAATTTGAACTCAATGCCATATTATATCCTTGTGCTATCTGTCTTTCTCACTAGCTTAGTAGAATACAGTGTGTGAGGAAAATAAACTTACACGTTTGTCTGATGCAATACAGTCACACCTTCAAAGGCATGACACCTGTTAGCTGTTTGAACAGTAAAAAGATAAAATAAAACAATTAAAGTTTAATTTAAAACTGGAGCAAAGTGCTGTTATTTCTAGACTGGGTACCTAAAGCAGAAGTACCCTGATCTTTAACATTTTTAGGCAACACGAGTATTTATTGAATGGGAATGTTAGTACAACATAAAGTCCAGTCCTTGCACTCAAATAACTTCAAGCCTTAAAGCTGAAACTCTCTATCCTACCTCCCCTCTGGGTATTTCATAATCCAAGCCCCAGTACCCCCTCTACCCTCTAGATATGTATTTCAAGTAGAACTTAAGAGATTCATTCAAAAGAAATGGAAATGCAAATTACATGGTGAAGCTAGAATAATGGAATACAGAAGTAAGCCAGGTATCCTTGGCTGTTAGGGCCCACCACAGATTATTTTAGGATTTTTATGCACTAGGGTCTCCAATTGCCACCAGGCTAATATTAGGATGCAAATACCCAGCCCTTGCTACTTCTTCAAGACCTGCCCAGTCCTCGGCATATCTCTGTTTAAAGGACTTGCTACTGCTGCTGCTGCTGCTGCTAAGTCACGTCAGTCGTGTCCAACTCTGTGCGACCCCATAGACAGCAGCCCACCAGGCTCCTCTGTCCATGGGATTTTCCAGGCAAGAGTACTGGAGTGGGGTGCCATCGCCTTCTCCAATACATGAAAGTGAAAAGTGAAAGTGAAGTCGCTCAGTCGTGTCCGACTCTTAGCGACCCCATGGACTGCAGCCTACCAGGCTCCTCTGTCCATGGGATTTTCCAGGCACGAGTACTGGAGTGGAGTGCCATCGCCTTCTCCATTAAAGGACTTAAGAATTCTAATTTGACTCAGTATTTGCACCTGAAATTCACTCCTATAATCTTCATAAGGAAATTATCAACATCCCTAAACAGAAGTGACTCTCTTTTAATCTCTTAAAGATATTTTGTGCTTAGTCACTCAGTCGTGTCCAACTCTTTGCAACCCCATGGACTGTAGTCTGCCAGGCTCCTCTGTCCATGGAGATTCTCCAGGCAAGAATATTAGAGTAATTGTCATGCCCTCTTCCAGAGGATCTTCCCAGCCCAAGAACTGAACCCAGGTCTCCTGCATTGCAGGTGGACTCTTTACCATCTGAGCCACCAGGGAAGCCCAAAAGATATTTTACATACCTAAAATTGGCCTATAACTTAAGTCCGGGAAAGAACTGGCTAGAGGCTAAGGAGTTGATGTTTAACTGTATAAAATAATTTAATTAATCCTTTTCAGTGTCCAACAACATATGCTTGTATTCAGTCTAAGGACATATCATTTTATGATTGTTATATTGTTATTTGTTTACCTGTTTATATTTCTTCGATATCAAAGTTTATATTTCTTTGATACCATGATTTATGTCTTGCTTATTTTTTTTACACCTTGGAGAATCTTACACAGTGATTTGCTCATAATAGTGGTTCAATAAATTCTCATTGACTTTAATTATTCACCACTGCAGAGACCTTGTAGGGCTATGGAGAAAAAAGATTCAGCTTGTCAGACTGTCTTGTAAACATAAACTCTCTTTATATAGATGACAATATTAAGTGATTTCTCGACTGACATTGAGATCCGACATTGACATTCAACCCGCATTGGCGTCCTGCTTTGTCACTAGATACTATCGCATGTGTTTCTGTTCCTTCAAATAAAAGCCCTACTTATATCTTGTTGCTTTTTAAACTCAGGAACAGTTCAGGGTTTATCTTGCTGGGATACATTTTTCACCTATTTCACAGATAAAATCGATTGGTTTCAGGAGGAGTTCAGTAGCTCAGCAGGAGCAGTGTGAAAGCCCATGGTAGGAGACGCAGCGTTTTCGTTTTCTGCTTTCTACATGCTTTTTCCTGCCAAAGGTTTTAGTCAGGTTCTGTAATAACACCCAGTACTTCTTTGGAGAAAATGATAGCCTTCCTTAAGGGTGGCAAGATGTGGTTTCTTTACCACAGAAAAGAATGTTAGCCGTCATGAAAGAAGAAAAGTTGCCAACATAATTTACAAATTCGAATTTGATATTTCAACAACATAGGTCTGGAAAACAAAATCATTAGCCCAAAAACAAGCTCCAAATAAGACAAGTCATAATTCAGTGAAGCCTGAGTTAATTAGAAAGTTGGCAGTGAATGCTGAATGACGCTGTCAAAGCCGAAATTGTTGGTACTGAGCTGAAATTCCATGCTTGCTTGCTTTTCTGACAAAACATAATCACCTTCTACCTCCTCTAAGTTACAAAGCAAGGAGGAGCCACAGAAAGTCCTGGAAGACTGGGAACTCAATGAGAAATAACTTTGTTGACAAAATCTCATCAACAGCTGGCCACCTCCATGACACTAAGATGAAGGAACATCACTCATCTGGCTAAATCCTGACACACACTTTCTTTTTCATTCATTTTCAAAATATCCTCAGTAACAATAATCATATTCCAATTTTGTTTTAATGTATCAATAACCAATAGAAAAGTCACTCTGACCTCAGAATGATTCTTTAATTTGCAGTCACAAAATTGTTTTTCAGTACCACTCACTCATTTGTTCCTCCAGGGTTAGGAGATCTGTCTTCCCTTCCAGTTGTAAAGGGTGCATTTCTGAGAGCTGGATTCCAGACTAGCCTGTCTGCTCCTATTTCACAGCAGCCCACAAAGATGGACTTCAAGTCAAATCGAGGCTTCAATTTTTTTTAAAAAAATATGGAATTTAGAAAGATGATAACAATAACCCTGTGTACAAGACAGCAAAAGTGACGCTGATGTATGGAACAGTCTTATGGACTCTGTGGGAGAGGGAGAGGGTGGGAAGATTTGGGAGAATGGCATTGAAACATGTAAAATATCATGTATGAAACGAGATGCCAGTCCAGGTTCGATGCATGATACTGGATGCTTGGGGCTAGTGCACTGGGACGACCCAGAGGGATGGTATGGGGAGGGAGGAGGGAGGAGGGTTCAGGATGGGGAGCACATGTATACCTGTGATGGATTCATTTTGATATTTGGCAAAACTAATACAATTATGTAAAGTTTAAAAATAAAATAAAATTAAAAAAAAAAAAAACAATGCAACAAAATAGCAATTAACCTTAAACATCTTTCACCAGTTTTTTGTGGATTTTCAAAGAAGAGATAGGAAAAGGGTTTTTTTTTTTTAATATAGTTTATCTTTCATAATTAGAAGTTATACATGAAGCTGATTTTTTAGATGACCTGCCTGAACTGTTTAAGAAGAGATGGAAAGAATACATGGAAGAACTGTACAATAAAGACCTTAATGAGCCAGATTACTATGATGGTGTGGTCAGTCATCCAGAGCCAGATATTCTGGAGTGTAAAGTCAAGTGGGTATTAGGAAGCACTGCTGTTAATAAAGCTAGTGGATGTGATGGAATTCCAGTAGATCTATTCAAAACCCTAAAGGATGACACCATCAAGGTTTTTCACTCAGTATGTCAGCAAATCTGGAAGACCCAGCAGTGGCCACAGGACTAGAAAGGTCAATCCTCATCCCAATTCCCAAGAAGGGTAGTGAAAGTGAAAGTTGCCCAGTTGTGTCTGACTCTTTGCAACCCCATGGACTGTATAGTCCATGGAATTCTCCAGGCCAGAATATTGGACTGGGTAGCCTTTCCCTTCTCCAGGGGATCTTCCCAACCCAGGGATCGAACCCAGGTCCCCTGCATTTCAGGCAGATTCTTGACCAACTGAGCTATTAGGGAAGCCCAAAGAACGTGCTAATCATCGGATGATTGCACTCATCTCCCATGCTAGTAAGGTCATGCTTAAAATTTTGCATGCCAGGCTTCAGCATTATGCAAACCAAGAATTTCCAGATGTCCAAACTGGATTTAGAAAAGGCAGAGGAATCAGAGATCAAATTGCCAACATTCATTGGATCATGGAGAAAGTAAGGGAATTCCAGAAAAATGCCTACCTATGTTTCATCAACTATGCTAAAGCCTTTGACTGTGTGGATCATGACAAACTGTGGAAAGCTCTTAGAGAGATGGGAATGCCAGAACATCTTACCTGTCTCCTGAGAAACCCATATGCAGGTCAAGAAGTAACAGCTAGAACCCTGTGTGGAGCAACTGATTGGTTCAAGATGGAGAAAGGAGCACAACAGGGCTGTCTGCTGTCACCCTGTTTGTTTAACCTATACACTGAGCACATCACGAGAAATGCCGGGTTGGATAAGTTATAAGCTGGAATCAAGATAAGCTAAAGTAACATCAACAAGATGATACCACTCTAATGGCAGAAAGCAAGAAGGAACTCAAGAGCCTCTTGATAAGGGTGAAGGAGGAGGGTGAAAGAGCTGGCTTAAAACTGAAGATTAAAAAAACAGATCATGGCATCCAGTCCCATTACTTCATGCCAAATAGTAGGGAAAAGGTGGAAATGGTAACAGATTTCCTCTTCTTGGGTTCTAAAATCACTGCTGACAGTGACTGCAGCCATGAAACCAGAAGACAATTGCTTCTTGGCAGGAAAGCTATGACAAACCTAGACAGTGTTGAAAAGCAGAGACATTACTCTGTGGACAAAGGTCCATATAGTCAAGGCTATGGTCTTTCCAATGGTCACCTATGGTTGTGAGAGCCGGACTGTAAAGAAGGCAGAGTGCCAAAGAAGTGATGTCTTTGAATCGTGGTGCTGGAGAAGACTCCTGAAAGTCCCTTGAATGGTAAAGAAATCAAATCAGTCAACCTCAAGGGAGATCAACCCTGAATACTCATTGGAAGGACTGATGCTGAAGCTGAAGCTCCAGTATTTTGTTTATCTGATATGAACAGCCAACTTATTGGACAAGTCCCTGTTGCTGGGAAAGACAGGGGGCAGAAGGAGAAGAGGATGTCAAAGGATGAGATGGCTGGATGGCATCACCAATGCAATGGACATGACCTTGGGCAAATTCTGGGAGATGGTGAGGGACAGGGAGGCCTGGCCTGCTGCAGTCCATGGGGTCTCAAAGAGTCAGATACGACTGGGCAACTGAACAACAACAACAAATACTCTTCCAACTCTGAGCTAATTCAAAAGTCTTCTCCATATGAGTTGAGGACTGTGGACAAAGAGGTTTGGAGACTCCACCATGGATAGCGTGTATGTTGTAACGCTACTGATGGTCAGGTGCTCCAAAAGTAACTGAAAGTACAAAATGCCATGTGGTCCATTGAGGACAAAATCAGACCTCATCACCCCCAGTAACCACCATTTACACAAAAGACATAAAGGGGCCAGAACTGCCCCACCAAAAGCCTTAGTTTGACATACCCTCAATTTGAGTTCCTGGGTAAAAATAGGTTGTCTTCATTAAACAAACTGGGTTTCTCCTCCCCTATAATGTTTACCCAAATTTATTCCTTATTTCTTAACAGCTCTAAACTATTTAAATGTGATGAAAATGAAAACATTAACTTTTAAAAAGCACAACTTTACAAAGTTTTCTTGATATGTATCCATAAGTCACAGAAATAGGACATATATAGAGGGCAGAATTAGAATGAGAAAGGAAATCTGTACAATGTACTGGGCGTATTCACTGGGCTTGTTGGCTTGTTGATCTTATTGACATTTCTTCAGATCAGATCAGATCAGACTGGGCAGTCGTGTCCGACTCTTTGCGACCCCATGAATTGCAGCACGGCACATCCTGATAAAACGCACTGATCCATTACTAGCTAGACATGACCAAAATAGGGAGGAGAGGAAACATGTCCTGCTGCATTCTCTTAAAATTAGCAGTGACCTTCCTAATTAAAACCTACCCTGTGAGAGAGCAACGTGAAGATACCCACCTTTGAAAGATTGGCATGGATCCCCACTAATTTATTTTTTTTTTATCTTTCTTTTTTTTTTTTTAATTAAAAAAATTTCAGGTATACACGTGCTCCCCATCCTGAACCCTCCTCCGTCCCCCCTCCCCATACCATCCCCCTGGGTCCCCACTAATTTAAAAATTGTCACTTACAAACCCAAGGAAATTGGCTTATTAAAGTGAACACTAATGGAGGATTCTGTTGCACAGAGATGACAGGACAGAGGATTGAAAGGAGGAAGGGGTGAATGTGTATATCCTGCATTGCCTTTCATTATCTGAGAAGAAGCCTCTGACAGCAAGAGCCCCATCAGGAGGGCGAAAACAAAATGAGTGTGGCAGGGACCACATTCTCCTGGCTTATTAATATGTATTATATATAGCTCTAAGTCACTGAGTGCCACAGATAGGTGGGTTATTATGTTTTAAGTATATTAATTTTAAACAAGTGTATGACGAGAGGTTCAAGGACACACAGTTTGGTATATTTTATCTTGTTTTTTAGATGATTGCTTGGGAAGCCCTTTTAGTCTGCCATAAGGCAAGCAAGTAGAGTATTCTTTAATCAACTGAAAAATTCAGTGAATGCATTAAACTGTCTTCTCAGCAGTCATCCAAATATACTTCAGCAAATACACACACACAAGAACACACATATTCTTTCTCGTTTTAGCATGCATTTTACCTGACGTTTTTCCACACTACCCATGACTAACTAACCTCAGAAAATCTATGGATGCTAAGGGATAATGTTCTATGTTCCCTTTTACGTAGTATATTACTTTAATATAAGCGGCAGATAGGGGCTTCCCAGGTGGCTCCAAGGTAAAGTATCTACCTGCAGTGCAGGAAATGCAGGAGACAGGAGACGCAGCTTGGATCCATGGGTTGGGAAGATCCCCTGGAGGAGGGCATGGCAACCCACTCCAGTATTCTTGCTTGGAGAATCCCTCTGTCCATGGGGTTCTCCCGCCAGGCTACAGTCCATAGGGTCACACACGGAGTCGGCCTCAACCACGATGGAAGCGACTTAGCATGCATACACACAAGCAGCAGATAAACCAATCTTCCCAATCCTCCCTGCCCCAACCCCCACCAAAAAAGGCCACTATAGTAAATAGAAAGAACTGTCCTCCCCAATCTAACTCAGCTTAGCTTCCTTTTGATCTGCTCTGTGTCTATCTGTCACATTCAAGTCAACACCATGTAGAGTTCATACCTCATTTCTGTTCAAATTCATATTTTTAGGTCCTGGAAAGCCATAACTAGTGACAAACAGCCTTGGCTTTGAACGCAAAGAACTTGAGTCCATATGCTGACTATGCCACTTTCTGTGTGATTTCGGGTCATACAATTAAATTTTCTGGACCTCAGTTTCCTCATCTTTATCAGATTATTGAATATCTTCTTTTTAAGGTTTTAGGAACACATGTATACCTGTGGCGGATTCATTTTGATATTTGGCAAAACTAATACAATTATGTAAAGTTTAAAAATAAAATTAAAAATAAAAATAAAAAAATAAAAGCTAAAAAAAAGGAAATATACTTAAGAAATAAATATAAGAAATGAGAAAATATATTTATTTCTTAAGTATATTTCCTTAGAAAGTTCAGTTCAGTTCAGTTAAGTCGCTGTTTATAATAGCCAGGACATGGAAGCAACCTAGATGTCCATCAGCAGATGAATGGATAAGAAAGCTGTGGTACATATACACAATGGAGTATTACTCAGCCATTAAAAAGAATACATTTGAATTAGTTCTAATGAGATGGATGAAACTGGAACCTATTATACAGAGTGAAGTAAGCCAGAAAGAAAAACACCAATACAGTATACTAACGCATATATATGGAATTTAGAAAGATGGCAACAATAACCCTGTGTACAAGACAGCAAAAGAGACACTGATGTATAGATCAGTCTTATGGACTCTGTGGGAGAGGGAGAGGGTGGGGAGATTTGGGAGAATGGCATTGAAACATGTATAATATCATGTATGAAACGAGTCGCCAGTCCAGGTTCGATGCACAATACTGGATGCTTGGGGCTGGTGCACTGGGACGACCCAGAGGGAGGGTATGGGGAGGGAGGAGGGAGGAGGGTTCAGGATGGGGAACACAGGTATACCTGTGGCGGATTCATTTCGATATTTGGCAAAACTAATACAATATTGTGAAGTTTAAAAAATAAAAAAAAAAAAACCCTTAGCACAGTCCCTTCAACATGGCAAATCTCAGTAAATATTAGTCTTTACTCTCATTATCCCATACCAGACAAGCCACACAGCTTTACTCTGCTTTCCTCCCTTCTGCTTACCTGCAGCACAATATCCTGCCCTCATCCTAGAACTGTGGATTATTTAGAAACCACTCCTTCCCATTCTTCAAACAGTGCATCCCGCTCATTTGCCTGATTTATTCTTCTCCTTGTCTTTATACTAACAAAGTGGTTGATTGAATTCCTCAAGGATGCAGTTGTCTAGTGAGCCATACATATAGTAAATTCTATTCGTAGCTTGGCCTACCCAATATGAGAGATTTAATAGAAAGGGTGAGAAAAGGTAATCGAAGAAAAGGAGAAAAGTCAGCAAAATGAAATGTAAAAAGAAGCTGAAGTGCTTACAAAGATTTTATCAAGTCTCGGTTCAAATATAACTTATGCAATAGCATCTCTTAAAATGCGATGTTGAAAAAATTTCCACGAACACAGTTTATAGAAAATTCTCGACATGGAACCAACCTTAGAGATAACCTGCTATATCCCAACCACTTTACAAATGAAGAAATTGAGGCACGAATAGTTTAAATGACTTTTGTTGGGGCATGTAATAATTAACTAACAAACCCAAGCCTTAAACCCTAGTTGCCTCATCCCTAGAACAGACCTTTTTATGCCTAAATCTTTTTGTCACCCAGGTTATTAACCTAAGAAGCTATTATTCATTTACTCTTAAGAAGTCATCTTTAATTTAAAGCATTTGTCTATCTTCTCAATCTTTTCCTGGGGTAGGATTGTCTACTGAATTTCACTAGAATCAGATTTCAATGTCTCCAGACAATTTCTGAAGCATCTTAGATATATAACATCCAAAGCCAGCTCCTCTTTGGTTAAACAGCTAACATGATATGAATTGAAGGAGAACAAAAGTTACACAACTGAAACCTATTTTTTGGGACTTCCCTGGCAGTCCAGTGCTTAAGAATCCTAAGAATGCAGTTCCGTTGCAGAGGGCATGGGTTCAATCCCTGGTTGGGGAACTAAGATCCCACATACTGCTTAGCACAGCCAAAAATAAATTTTAAAAAATAAATTCTAAAAAAAATTTTCACCATCTTTTTAATAACTTTTTAGGGAAATTACATTTAGGCATTGTGTTAAATATGACCTCTTCTCATCTAATCATCAAAAATAGTAGACACTAAATATATACTTCTTTGAAAGAAGGAAAATTTGGACACACTTTCCAAATATTATCCACACTTTCATTAAAATAGGAGACAAGCTTCCTAGGACATAGATAACGTATCCAGAGGTACTAGCTGGTGCATCACAAGTCTGGGTCTATCTCAACCCAGATCTCTCTGAAACCACTTCATTCACTTCTCCCTCTGCTTGACACCATTGTGGCCACTGCTCTGGGTTAAACGCATCATCTTCAAAAGGTGTCCTTTACTAATGGACACTCAGAGTAGAATCTTATCAATCACTGTACAAAGTGAATACATTAGGGAACATTAGTTGATTGAAGTACCTAGTAGAAAAGAACCATTTGAGGGAAAGAGGGCTTCAGCTGGTGAGTTTTGATTGAAGCAAGGGAGTCAAAACACAATGAAGCTGGAGTGGACCCGGCTGCATGGTGCAGGGGGAGGCTCTGGCCAATCAAGGCTGTGCATTGAGGATAGATGGCGAAGCAAAGGATCACTCCACAATCCTCTGTAGGCCAGCCCTGACATCCAACCATCATTTTAAATGTGAAGTGCTACTTGGATCTGATTTTTGAGGGTTTCGGTTTTAGGATTTCACTGCTATTTTCACTCTGAAAGGTCATTAGAGAGTACGTTAGATGGAGATAACTCTGTCTCTTGCTCAGTGTGCTGCTTCTATAAGTGTGCCTTCCTGAAAATAAACTACATCTGGCAACCACTCGTGTGAATTACCTAAATAAAAGACTCACACTGTTAATGGAGCACTTTTGTACTAGAAAAAGAAACCATTAGATTTGATGTTGAAAGAAACTGCTACTGTCACTTACTTGATTGATTGCATCTTTTATTAGGTCTTCACTGAATTATTTTATGGTATTTCTCTTTAATCTGTTCCCCTTTGTTGGGATATTAAGAATGTGTATTTTGAAAGTAGTAGGGAAAAATGTTGAGGAGTATAAAATTCAAGATCATAAAAGCCTTTTTCATGGGTGGTATTATGAACGGAGCTGTCATGTGGAGTCTGGAATGTAGGTGTAAATTTCAGGGAGTGAGGATTATGTTGTAAAGAGAAAGGGAAGTATAAATTGGAGCTGTAGGTTGGTGAAAGAAAGGGAATGCAAGGCAATCGAAAAGGACGCATGGGGCACCTATTACAACTATTACCAAGGGGCTTCCTTCAGTCACGGCCTTCCAAGTAATGGTTTCTGAAGTAATATTTTCAAGGATCAGATGTAAACTCTGCTCAGCAGGTGTGCTGTGTTTGAGCAACCTCCCTTTTTTGTCACCTGGCAGAGCCTGTGATTAACCTGGCTCACACGAGAAAAAAATGTCCTAGGTTTAAATTATATGTACCTCCATCACTGGGGACCCTGCGGCAGTGGGTGTAAATGGAGCATCCGTGTGCCCAGAGGATGAGGAATTTGGCACCGGATGAAACAGACCCAAGGGATACACACAGCAAAGGAGTGCGTGCTAAAGAGCTGATACAGACTGCTGACTGGCTAAGTGTGTTCACGGAGCTGGGAGCCCACAGGTCTCCAGAAGACAGTTAATAATCATCGTGACAGGCTGTCAAGCTTCCATTTTTCCCTTTTCTGTTTTGCATATTGACCCTGAACTGGGTGGCATGTTCATTTTCTATGCCTTGCCACATAGCATCAGGGCTGGGCCAGCCCTGCCTGGTGTCTGCCACTTACTAATGAGCTACCACTTTTGACGGCTGTGGCAGAACCTCATGCTTGTGTTTATAAATGCCATGCACAGAGACTCGCTGGTAGGCAAGGCTGCCGAGGGTGCCACACTGATGCTGTGCAGAGCATTTCAGGTGAGCAGAGAGAATCTCATTAGCAAAGTCTCCCCTGTTCTTCCCGTCCAACTGCCAGAAAGCCAATGAGGCCAGCAGCTAGGAACACAGGCACGGGAGTGGACATTTTCTGCCCAGACTTAGAGTGCTGGCCTGACCTCCCCACTGGCCACCCCCAATTCAATAATGAAGACAATTCTTGAATTTAGAAAATTCCTCATTGGCTCAGGTTGAATTCCCCAAAAGCAAAGCCCCAAATAAATCACTTGTGAAAGTGATTTATTAGAAAGTGATTTCAGAAAAAAACAGGTAGAGGGATTGAGGAAGTGGGACCACAAGGAGAGGAGACTGTGGTAGATAGAATGATGCCTCCCCTGAAAGATGCCCACCTCCTAATAATAGAACTTAGGAATATGTTGCCTTCTTTGGTAAAAAGGGAAGTAAAATTACAGATGAAATTAAGATTACAAAACATTTGGTCACAAAATAGGGAGATTATCCTAGATTATACACAGATGGGCTCAATCTAATCACAGGAGGACTTAAATGAGAAAAAAGGTAGGTTAGGAAGATCGCAATATGAGAAGGGCCCGATGTGCCCTGTGCTGGCTCTTAGATACTGAGGGTTCTGTGAAAGAACAGAGAGAGGCCTCTAGGAGTGAAGGGTAGGGCCCAGCTGAGAGCCAGCCAGGAAACAAGACCACAATCACATGGAACTGAATTTCTGCCCAGAAAAGATCCTCCCATTCACTCTACAAAAATGAACACAAGGCCGCCAACACCTTTCAGCCTACCGAGACCGAGATGGGACTCCTGCAGACTATTAAATTATAAGTTTTGCTGTTTTAAGTCATGAAAATTGTGATGATTTGTTACAAAAGCAATAGGAAATTAATATAGAAGCCAAATGAAAATATCAAGCAAGGGACCAGAGCTGGTAACCCACTCAATTCCCTGGGGAAATCTGGTGACAGTGGAAATCACACCTCAGAGTTTTCATATCGGGGACCAAAGAGCTGGGTATTACAACCATGACATCCATCAAGCATTGCTTAGGGTTAGGAGTATGCAGCGGCGGCAGTAAACCTGGGTTTTCAAGAACTTCCTAATCTTCAAACAGGAAAGTACCCTTTTACAGTCTAAGGACACCCTTCCAACAAAGAGGTGCAGGTGCTGGCTGTAAGGAAAGAGCAATGAGAATCAACATGGAGGAAAATAGCAAAGAGACTAAGCAGATGTGGGAAGAGCACTAACACTGTCTGCTGCAACCATCCATCATAATAAATACACATTTTCCAGAAATCTTTCATGTAAATAAAACCACTGAGTAGCTCAGGAAACACAAGTTTTGAAAGCAGCAGAGCATTGCCAAGTTTCCAACTTTTATTTGTGTCCTTTGGTGAATTGCCTACTCTCTGTATGTCTTAGTTGCTTTGGATAGAAAATAGGAATTATCAATGGGCAGCTCTTTTGACAAGTCTCCAAGAAGTTTCAGTAAGTGAATAAATGAAAAGCACCTTACACAGTGCCTAGAAAACAGCTAAAGTTGGATCTCTTCCTCTTTTGTCCCTTGACCGTGAACTTTGGGACATAACACACTTTGTCTAACATAGGAAGGAAAGATCAACACGGAGTTCTAACCTATATATCCTGCATGTATTTCTTTTCCTTCCGTTTATCAACTTGCCAGTTTCCTCCCAACTTTACAAAAGCCCTCTCTCTTCTTCAAAACTTGCTCTAGACACTGAGATTCCTTTATTTTATATAACTAAACTTATTAAAACAGTATTCTATACTCCAGTCTCTATCATCTCATCCTCCATTTACTTTTCAATTCCACCCTCTAATATGTTTGTCCTTGAAAAGTATCATACTGTTTGCCAAACCTACTGTTTCTTAAGCTCACAGTGCTGGTTGACACTGTTGGGCGCTCATTCTGAAATGTATTGCCCTTCTCCACTTCTAACTTGCTCATGTTATACCCCAGAATTCCTACTATTCCTCACTGTTTCTCTGTGAAATGTTAGATATCCCTCATCTGCAATCCTCTTTTCAGCTCCCACCTTAAACTCTTAATTTAATAATAGCAATAATAGTAGCCAATATCGATTGGTATTTACAGTGTTCCAGGCACTCGACTAAGGACTTCACATGATGCTTAAGATGGTTACGAGGATTATTCCCATTTTACAGAGAAGGCAACCAAGGTTTGGAAAGGTGAGGTAACGTGCCCATAATTGCACAGCCCCAAAATGACAAATCTGGGATTTGAATCCGTGAAGTCTGATTCATTACCACTGTTTCTCTTAGCTTGTCTTCCTGGTTTCCCCTATCCATATGTAAACTTTCACCCACCAAAAACTTGCCAATGACCAGTAAGTCTCTATCTCTGGCCTAATATCTCTGCTGAGCTATAGGCTTATGAAGTGCTCATTACCTCCCAGACAGATTCTCTTACATGTACCACAGGCATTTCACATCATGTTCCCCAACCCCAATATCACCACATCCAACAACCTGCCCTTTCACTTTCTGTCACAGTGAAAGTGAAAGTTGCTCAGTCGTGTCCAACTCTTTGCGACCCCATGGACTAATCAATCCATGGAATTTGCCAGGCCAGAATACTGGAGTGGGTAGCCTTTCCCTTCTCCAGAGTATCTTCCCAACCCAGGGATCGAACCCAGGTCTCCCGCATTGCAGGCAGATTCTTTACCATCTGAGCCACGAGGAAAGCCCAAGAATACTGGAGTGGGTAGCCTATCACTTCTCCAGCAGATCTTCCCGCCCAAGAATGGAACCAGGGTCTCCTGCATTACAGGCGGATTCTTTACCAACTGAACTATCAGGAAAGCCCCTTGTCACAGTAAATGGTATCAATTCACTTGCTGAATGACATTCTAGCCTGCTTTCTCTTCTACATCTGGTCAGTTACCAAGTCCTAGCAATTCAAACACTACGACAGCTTGGAGCTCTCATCCATCCCCAACTACCACAACCCTGTTTCCAGGCACCCACATTTCTGTGTAAACTACTATAGCTGATTCTTAATCCATCTCTTTGCCTTTAGTCTCACAACCTGCAAGCCTACCTTACTGCCCAGGTCAGTTTTCCAATCCATAAATCTGATTATATTATGTTTCAATATTTTCCATTACACAGTAAAGTACAAAGTCCAGACTTGGCTGAGGAGACTGGCTGCCATCTGAACCTCCATTGTTTTTTCTAGTCTCCTCTCTCATGCAGTCCCCCGCTGGCCGCACCAGATACTGCAATTTCCCAAGAATGTGTCTTCCCATCCCTCTGTGCCCACTGCACTGCCCTGTCCTCTACCTGAGGTTCTGTCCCTCCCTGACTACCTGGCCTGTGCCTTCTTGCTGTTGTTCAGTTGCTCAGTCGTGTGCGACTCTTTGTGACTGCATGGACTGCAGCATGCGAGGCTTCCCTGTCCTTCACCATTTCCTGGAGTTTGCTCAATGACAACCTGTTCCTACCCATCCTTAAACACTCATTCAAGCATCACCATGCCAGGAAGATCTCTCTGCACTCACAGATCAAATGAAATGCAATGTCCTTGTGCTTCCTCTCTGATCTTTCAATTTGCCTTTTTCAGAGTGATGATCACACTGGGTTATATAATCATTCACATTTTTATCCGTCTCCCCAACTAGATGCTAAGCTCCTGTATCTCATTTAGCGCAGTAAGCCTAGTGCACACTGCCCACAGTAGAACTCACTAAATATCTGCTCAATGAAAAAAGCACAAATAAACAAACAAATTGAGAGAATAACACACTATGACTGCATACCCAGACCTCTGGGGTTCCCACAAATCTCTAACAAATGCTCTTTCGGGTACTTATTATCCATAACGTATCAACGCAGATGTTGCTCTTGACACCATATGGCAGTCACAGTCCCAAGCACCCATGAGGAAACATTCCTGAAAATGTTTTAGGTGAGACACTGTCGCAAAGAGAGGGGGACGGAGCCATATGTGAGGGATGCTGTCCGTGGCTCTGGTTACAATGGCGGGAGCTACTCGAGATGTTAGTTGAGGCAGTCAAACAACATTTTGCACCTTGAGGTTAAATCCAAGAGCATACTGATAGGAAGGGAAGAGATGGAGATTTCCCATGGCAGAGGAATCCAGTCTTATTAGGAAACTAGAACAAGGTTACAATTTTTTTTCCCCCAGAAGCAAAAAATACATAGGGCAAAAATTGGAGAAAAGTCACAAAACAAGAAAAAAATAGAAAAGGAGGGGATAGGAATTTTTCACTCTTCCGTTTGCTAACTGTATAGTGGCAAAAAATACTGTTAGTGACAGTGTTATTATATAGAATTATAAAGAAGAAGGAACCCCGATTAGTCTATTTAAAGAGCAAATACATGGATACATTGTGTAGACTCCTGCCTATGGTAAGGAAATATACAGAGTCTATTGGAAATATACCAGAAGGAGACCTGGCTTCCAGGACTCACACTGCCCTTATTATTACTAGTATCTTCAGCTAGTGTTTCATGGAATTCCTTTTACCAGTGGACAGAAGAAGAGGTGAAGCAGATGATCCTTAATTTCCCTTAAAGCTCTAATTTTCCCAGATTCTCTCCCTTTATTCTCTCTCAGCAGCTGGATTGATCACAGGGCACAGGGCAGTCTGGAATCCAGCCAGAGGAAGGCAAAGAAATACCTGGCAGACCTAAGCAACTGTGACACATAAGACTCGAGAATCGATGGATGTGACTTCAGCGACAAGCTGTTGCCCCCTTGGCTGTCATGAGCCAACCATGGCTCTGCAATTCATGGTAACAAGCCATTCTGCAATGGAAGGAAGGAGGAATAATCTCACCTTACCTACTTCCCACTTCCTCCTATTCTGAAGTTTTGAACTCGAGAATAGACCACACAGACCAAGAGAAATGTGCTATGTGGGCTGGTGAGTAGCCAGCCAGCTCATCTTTCAAACACACCCACCAAGTAAGCTGTTAAACTAAAGCTATCATCAAAAAAAAAAAAAAGAAAGTAAAATTCTATGTGCCTGGTAATGAGAGGGTGTCATTCACAGAGAAAAGACAGAAAACAAGTTGTGCTTGGGTTTTTATAAAAAGAGTAGGTAAAAGAAAGAAAGTCCATAAAGGTGATTTTCCCTAGTACCAGATTGGAAAATGCCAATTAGCTGCAGCTGTACAACAGTAGAGACGGGACAGGGTTTTGTTTTTGTGTTTGTGTTTTAATTTTTATTGCAGAGTAGTTGCTTTACAATGTTAGTTTAAGGAGGCAAATTAAAAGCTACTTTTTTTTCAGCTATATATGAAACTATATGAAATTAGAACACTATAAGGAACTCAAATGATCTGACAGTCTTGACTCTAAAAAGAACGAGCAAGTATACACAGGCGCAATCCTCCCAGCAAATTAAAATAAACAGTTCAGGAATCCACAGAAAAGGATGCATCTTTGTACCCTCTCCTGACACCAACGCTGCTGTCAGTGGCATCGTCTTCTTACTGTATCTTCGTCCAGATTTCTGTATTTTTAGTCCTACTTTTGCATATTTACATAATGTATTTAGTTTCATATTTCCTTCTCCAAAACTTGCCATCTCTATTTTTATCAGAATTTTTTTTTCACTGCTTAAACAATATATGAAAGGGAAAGACACAAAGATATGTGGCCCAGTGGCCACACTGTCCCTCCTCTGTAGCATGGTTCAACCTGCGGTCACAATAAACCCTTTTGCATACTCAACAGGCTAAGATCAATATGTCACAATTTGCTCTCCCAACTTTTGTGCCTCCGGTCAAGATAACATATTTACCACTCCTTATTTCATTCTCCCTTCCAGGCAACACGGCAGTTTTCCCTGGGAATCCTGTTATGGTAGTTATATATTTGTTCCTACTTTATTTTGTTGTTGCTGCTCTGTGGTTTGCAGTAATGGCCCAGTGCTCAGCCTGCCTTGTTCCGGTGCCTCGCGGCTGGTTTTCCTGCCCACTTGCCTGTGTGCGAGCCTGCTGCTGGCTTGCTTCTGCCCTGGTCCCTGAGCTCTTCCTGGCTTGGGGTCTCTCCCTTGCCTCCTCTCCTTGGGAACTTGGTCTCAGACTCCAAGCCTCTGTTCTGATACTCACACTGTAGGCTTCTGCCCTGTGTCCAAGGGCTTGATCGTTCCCACCCCAATGCCCCTACTCTTCACTACCCAATCTTCTTTATTTGAATTGGGAAAGCACAGTACCTTAAACATACATAAGCCTGAATACAAAGCGATGAGATTGATGCCACAAAACTCATACCAAAATAAAGTCTTACTGCTTTATATTCGTCTATATTTGTCTGTTTATATTCCTATTTATACATGCATATAGAGATACTGTATTTAGAGTTTTATTTCCTTCCCCTACAACTGTCATTCTATTTTTAACAGATTTTTTTCCTTTTCAAATGTGGTAGGAAAAGACAGAATTAAGCAGGTAAGGTGCTGCTGCTATAGAACAGGTGGGAGCCAGGAGCACAGTAAAAATTTTTTAAACTTTTTTTTTTAAGTGTAATTTCCTTTAAGACTATTCTTCAAGGACAAGGATCGGATTTTAGAAAGTTAGTGTAATAGATAGTCAGAAAATCTATATGCTTGTCTCAGCTCTGACACTAATGACCTGAAAATGAAGACTATGAATTAGGAAATTTGGTTTTTCATGCATTTTGAGTGGGACGATGGTGTATTTTGAGGTCATGTCCCTTGCTCATAATTCAGGCTTCTTGGGCATTAAATGGTAGTAACAGTCCCCAGACAGTTCAGTTACCCAAACGCCCTACAAGTGCCCCTATAGGAACTGATTAGATGATTTCATGCAGTTGGATGATTTCGCATGCTGTGCTGTCACTTTAGTCATGTCTGACTCTTTGTGACCCTGTGGACTGTAGCCCACCAGGCTCCTCTGTTCAGGCGGATTCTCCAGGCAAGAATATTGGAGTGGATTGCCATGCTCTCCTCCAGAGGATCTTCCCGACCCAGGGATTGAACCCGTGTCTCTTACATCTCCTGCACTGGCAGGTAGGTTCTTTACCACTAGCACCACCTGGGAAGCCCCAGACGATTTCATGATTCTAGTCAAAAAGACAATGAGAGAGAATGGCTTAAGAGTCTCATCATTTGTGAAACAGGAAGACAATGAGATTGACAGCATAGTGTGCTAAGTCACTTCAGTCGTGTCCAACTCTGTGCGACCCCATAGACAGCAGCCCACCAGGCTCCCCCGTCCCTGGGATTCTCCAGGCAAGAACACTGGAGTGGGTTGCCATTTCCTTCTCCAATGCATCAAAGTGAAAAGTGAAAGTGAAGTCACTCAGTCGTGTCCAACTCTTAGCGACCCCATGGACTGCAGCCTTCCAGGCTCCTCCGCCCATGGGATTTTCCAGGCAAGAGTACTGGAGTGGGGTGCCATTGCTTTCTCCGCAGCATAGTGTAGTGATTGCTAAAATATTAATTAATCTTACTTGAAACATTTTGGGCCTACTTCTTAATGTTTTTGGCAAACTACTAGTTGGCTCCCTCAAATCCATTCTCCTCCTCTTCCATAAAAACAGGCATTTGTGGGGGTTGGTGGAATGACATAATGGAAGAAATCTAGGTCTGTCCTTATCTTGAGTCGCAGAACTACCACCCTAAGGACCCTGGATTAGCCAAACTAAAACTTCTTACATAAATTGCATTTGGGGATCTCTTTGTTACAACAACATAACCTTTACCTTGACTTAGCTTGAGTAATACAGAAATTAGCACCTGGAAGCAGTATACTAAGTAACAAAATCTAAAATATTGATACATTTATAAACTGGCTTAGAAATTATCTAATGGGCAGAGGAAAACTAGACGTTGTCTTCTGTACCCCTTGTTATGCTTTCAGCCAAACTCTCACCTGTGTCAGCTCAGAAAGCACACCCAGGGAACTCATAGCTCTGGAGGAAGTGCCGGGGAAATACCCAGAAATTTAGAAGTGAGTTGCTCCTTGCCACTTTCTATAAGATACCTAAGAAAGAGAAACACTAAGGCAAGGGTTTGTCAGTTTGAAAGCAGACATGTGCAAAACTACAAATCCACTAAGGGAGATACTCTCTTCCTGTAGTCTGAAATCTAAATCACTGGAGAATCCAGAAATTTTAGAGTCACAGGACTGGAAACACAAACTAGATTGGGTCTACACCGAAAATAGCAGCCTGTTACCTGGAACCTCTCTCAAACATCTCCTGTGAAGATGTCTTGGCAAGAAATGCCTCCAGTACAGACAAGCCAAGCCTAAGTGAAGAACTGGGGCGGGGTGGGGGTGGGGATGGGGACTGGGCAGTGATGCTAGCAGTAAAAGAGAATCAGCAGGCAAAGGTACTATGTCCAGGAAAAACCGTTGTTAAAGGTTACCTGCCAATAGGTATGAATGGAAGCAAGCATTAATAGGTTGAAAACCTACATATTTTTAGGCAGTTGTATTTACCAAAGAAATCACAAATCTAGCAACACTCTAGGTCCCAGGCCTGCTTCAGCCAGAGCAGACTGCAAAAACTTTACTTTTCAACACCCACTTCAGACAGATAAAACCACACATGAGACTCTTACAAATGATAAAGCTGGGGTCCATGAAGGAAAATGGACAAGGTAGCTCTTCCAGAAGGCACAGTGGGGTGCCAGATGGCTACTTACAAACCATACTCCACTGCTAGGGCAGGAGGTCTTTGCAATAACTAAGGACTGCTGTGTTTCCAATTCTTCTATTATATGAATGAGAGTTTTGAATTGTAGTTATCATATTTTAGGCTGATAATCTGTCTATTGGTTTATAGTCATCAGACCACAAAAACTTCATTTGGACCTATTGAAGAGGACTGTTCATCATCTCCCAGAGTTCTGAAAATTTGATCTGATGCAGAAATGGATGAGACTTTGGACTGTCTTCCATGGGACACAAGAAGATGATAAGAAACGTGAACATGGATATTTAGGGGACCAGAGTGGCAGCCTGCTAACCATCCCCCAAAATCTGCCCTGACATAAGTTCATGGCCATCCAGTTAAAAATTACATTTTCCAGAACCCAGTGGAATGTGAAGAGAAGTAAAACTTAACATCTTAAAAGTTCACTGTCTCTTTGTTAAAAATAAAGCTCTTTCTCTGGACTTTTCCCATTCTCATGAACTAGAACACAGCCATATTAGCATCCCAGATCCCTCTCGGGCCTGGTCAGTTAATATATCGATCTAGAGGATGGAGAACATGGCAGAACAAGACAGAAGAGTTGGCTTCCTCAACAACTCTGTCCGTCATGATCCCTTGTCACTCAGGGCTGAACTGACTGAAGTGTTACCTAAAAACTAACTCTATCTTAGTCAAGCCATTTTATTTCTTGTTCCCTTTGTCATAACAGCTTAGTCTTTGCCATAGATAATATATTATCTACATTTCTGCCCCTTTGTGGGGAATATGGGGCTTTCTTGTCCAAGGTTGGACAATTCTGGAAGCCATCCCCAAAAACAAAGAAAACCACCAATTCATAGGAAATAAACTAAGAAATTAAATGAGTGAAAAATCAGACTGGGACCTATTTTACACCTCAGTGAAGACTAGACAACAGGCCCTTGTCTGCCTTCTTTTCTTGTTAGAATATTTCTTGCTACTTGTTCCTTTACTTGTTAGAATAATCCAGCAAAACAATGCATATTGGGTATACCTTCCCTACATTGCAAACTCACAATCTGTCCTTAGATTAGAGATAAAAATGAGAGAAGTTGTGTTACTACGTTCATTTCCACAGTGAACAGGGAAGAGAGGGTCTCAGAGAGAAGACAGGCCAATCTCTGAAGTATGCATGAGAAAAGAAAATGAGCCCTGAGGTCAACAATCAGTGGGTTCCGGAAAAGCGAAACATCAACAACCTGCCTGACCATTCAGCACTTCTCCATGTTATTGTCAACAGGCCTTTTACGTTTGCCCTTCTAAGCCTTCAGAAAGTCAATCAGGCTGAAATCATAGGGAAATAAATTATAAATTGGACAAAAGAGCAGTGGGCTGGGGAAAATAACGATTACATATTTGAAATTTTTATAACCGACATTCTGATTAGGGTATGAAAAATTTTCTAAAGCTACGTTTAAATTTTTACAAGTGAACACTCCAACTTACAGGTGGATAGGGAACAGCGAACATAGAATTGTTTGATCCAGTAGGTTAAGTAGTAGGCAGAAGATAATAGAGAATAAATTGCCAGCAGATGTTGCTGTTGGTTCAGAGCCTGAGACTGCCAAATAAGAATAGGCTGTTGGGATATCATGGAATATAAATGACTTTCTCACTCGGGGTGATTTAATTTCACTGAATTGAAACCTGCAACTGTTTATTGTGGTGTGCCCAATGCGGCTGAAAATTTTTGAAGGTTTAGGAGTACTTCTTTACAAGAAAAGAAGTTAGTACGATGGATGCCGTGGGTGCACTCCCAAGATCCCTCCCCAAGGACGGAACCAAAGATGAGCTAGGGCCAGTCGTGAATGTCTCTTCCCAATTCTCCTTCACTGGCTTCATAAGAGTAGGTTGAAATCAGTCTTGATGGGACTACTTACACTATGGAAATCAGCAAACAAAAAAATACGGGTTTTGTGGTGGGTTTTGGTTTTGTTCTGTTTTGCTTTGTTTTGTGTCCAGAGAGCTGATTTACCAGTGCACCACTGCTGGGAGTATTGGCAGTTGGAGCCCTTGGTTGGATCAGTTCACATGCCCTTCCTAAGGACACCCTACATCCAAGGCTGGTCTAGGCAGAGAGTGTTAAATGCCCTCAGGCCCCAATACAACACAACTCTTTCTTACGACTGCCTCCTGATTTGACTTCTCCTTGTACTTCTTCCTGATTCCTTCACTCCCTCACTGTTGATCCAGACAGCTCTCTCTACTAAACCTCCACACACAAATCTCTACCACAGAGCCTGCTTCCTGAAATACCCAACCAAATAAGAAGTTTATTACCCAGAGATAAAAACAGAAAATTAATCATTCTAAAAAAGATAACTAATTATAACACTATTTACTTGGGTTTGTGCTGTTCAAAATGATTGATAAAAATGGAGAAGGCAAAACAATGTTGTAGGTTTCATAGACTGTTTTGGTTCTTTTTATTGCTTTCTTTTTCTGGAAAAGTCTTCTCTTGGGGAACTTTTAATGTGGTACTAAATGTAGGAAACATTGGAGATTTTTGGTTGTGAAAAAAATTCAGCATTTGTGTTTATTTTAGTTATTTAAGAAGGAATTACCTTAGTGGTGGTGTTCTAAACTCAAAAGAAAATTACTGATACACAAACAGATCAAAAATCATCAAAGGAAACAAATAGAAATTAATCAAACTGACTTTTTGAGTATAAACTACTACTTTTTTTCCCTCAGTCACTGCTTTCAACCTTGTTTTTTGTTCAACACTTTAGCAAGTCTCTTGCATTTCAGTTTACTCTCAATGATTAGAACCCTCTCCAGTTTAAAACTGCTCTCATATTCCATTTAAATCTGATTTCTGCCTCAGCGCTCCCTCGGCCAAGACCAGGTCTGCAGCTTCGAAAGCTCAGGTGTAGAAAGCAGGGTGAGGTTGGTACTTTCGCTCTTGGAGTGGAAGGGGAGGGACACTGATGCATCCTTGTCCCTTTTCAAGGCTTTACTTATTCAGGGTTGGAGTGGGTGGGAGGAGAGATGGAAGGCAGATGCAGAGTTCTCTAAAATAAACTCCATGACTATAGCCTCCTTCTGACTTCTTGTCAATCTTTCCAGCTAACCTCAACAGGACATTTCTGGGCCATGAAAGTCAGAAGTCCAAGTGCTGACTTGGGGGTGGTCTTTCAGATTTATCAGGAGACCTTAAGAAATCTCTCTACCGTTTAGTTTTCCAAAAGGGAAGCTAGTTCTGGTCTTATCTCCCAAACCCCTCAGCTCCTGACTCCCCCATATTACAAGATGGGTGGAGTAGAAGTTGACAAACCCTCAGCTATCCCAAGAGGAGAGGAGGGGAATTCTGCAAGACTGAAACACAAGCCCATGAGGCTTCTCTTGCTCTCTTTGTCTCCTCAGTTCTCTTTTCTACAGTCTGTTGGAGTGAAGGCTGGGCTTCAAGAGCTAATAATCTTTTTTTTTTCTTTTTTTAAACTTTTAATTTTGTATTGGGGTACAGCTAATTAACAATGCTGTGATAGTTTCAGGTGGACAGCAAAGGGATTCAGCCATACACATACATGTATCCATTCTCCCCAAAACCCTCCTCCCATCCGGGTTGCCACATAACACTGAGCAGGCTTTCATGTGCTTTAGAGTAGGTCCTTGTTGGTTATCCATTGTAAATATAGCAGTGTGTACATCTCCATCCTAAGCTCCCTAAGTATCCCTTTCCCCCATCATTCCCCTCCCCTGGCAACCATAGATTTGTGAATTAATAATCTTTGATAGAAGTTTCAGGCCCCAATTGTTGATGACTCTTAGAGGTTCTCTCTTTATACTTGAGGGTTAATGCCTCTCTGTTCTCATCTGAGAATGCTAATCATCTATTCTAGGTCAGCAGGCAAATCACACTCAGTATTTTCATCATTTCAAACTAGCAACTAAAACCAGTTCCAAGACCTGCATCCAGCCCCCCAAAATGCTTATTATCAAGTTAGTCTAAATTGTATAGCTAGGGCATGCAGACCTCTGAATTTGAATTTCCAACATGGTTGTTACATTGATTAATGTATGAGAGAAGTGTAGCTTCATCTCTTCCCTTTGTATTTCAAGATACAGAACAATATGATAGAAAATTTGATGATGACTAGAATACCCACGTAACTAACTCCTTAGTGGTGTAGTAGGGCCTTATGTACATGGCATATGATTATAACACAAGTTGCTTGAAATCTTCTGTAATTATTCTGTTTCAGGTCTGCACATTGAATCCTGCTTTACATGAAATCCAGCACAATTTCAGGTTTTATCTCATAACCAGATGCCATCATTAATTTGCTTTTGTGTTGTGTGAAAATAGTTCTCTATTGCCCATAGTTTGCTTCATAAAATTTTCCTAAACAACAACAAATTGAATCCTTAAGGGCATGTCTGTCAGAAATCTATGAACTTGAAAAAAAAAAAGAGAGAAAGAGAGAAAAAAAACAACATCAGCCCTGTTTGTTAGCAACCACAACCTCGGTCCTCAAAACATCAACTTAAGAGGAAAAAAAAGAAAACACTAGGGCCAATATAGTTTGGGCTCCCTTAATTTCATGCACTGTGACTTCAACAATTTCTCCATTTCTCATCTTATTTCTATAAAAGTAGCTTCATTTAAAAGCAGGGAAACCACATTTCATGCTCTTCAGTTTCATTAAAGTTGTACAAAAGGAGCCTACCAAAAGGAGCCTCTTCTAATTAAACAGTTGTTGCAGATGAAAATACTGAAATGATGAATCTGAAAGGCAGCTGACTCTATATATTCCCCAGAATTTTTATCATGACATAAAAAAAGGGAACTGAAGAATTAAGATCTGAATCCCAGGATAAAGTGTCACATATGTCATAAAAAGAAGAAATGAAGCCCAGTGGCTTCTTAAGGTAGCACAGGTGAGGTGAGAGAAACAGAGAACAAAGGAGCCTCTTCTGAAGCTTCAATGGGGTAGACTCTGTGTAGTTCCTGAACGGGGGCACTTCACCTTGCTGGGTGTGATTGGAGACACTCATTCTCGTAAACTAATGGCAGCGGCTGGTGGATGCAGATGCTTTGCACTCCCAGGAGAGTGCTTTCATCATAATTCAGCCTGAATTATAGACTGTGCTCGTTAATGGGCACTTGAGATAAAGTGTTACCAAGAATAAGAGAGAGTAAAACTTAATGTGCCATCCTCCCCTCCAGGACCTGCAAAATAAGCTTGCTTGATTGACAGGCTCCTCTCTCAAAGTGGAAAGAGGAATGACATGCTTCTCGGAGGCTTAGGAATGAGACTGCATTGTAGATGGCTTCCGCTTCAACTCTGAAGGCATACAGAGCAAGGTTTATAAAGCAAAGACCGTTTGTTCTGATCTTGGTGGTTATTTATTTAAGTGAGTTTCATTTCTTACAGCTCAGATTCTCAACCACTTACTGAGGTCTAGTAAGTAGCTTAGAAATCTATAACTTTCATATGAAGTTTTATGTTAATGAACCTGTGGTCTAATTAATCATTGCCCTTTTTCTCTTTCTTGTATCATTTACAGGACATTCCTAAAATGTGCTTTTCAATCCCAATCCTATTAAACCAAAAACAAGTTAGTATTTCATTAGGTATAAGTAATTTTGACCTATGAATTCTTCGGTGTCTTTAGTTCTTTAAAATGTCAAAAGTTGAGCTCATACAGGCAAAAAGTATTGATTAATCTCTTGTTATTCCTGTTCTTCAGATTGTTAGAAAATTGCAGACCACTATGTCAAGTTGCACAGGTTTCTTAGTGCATGGGGGCAGCCTATGTGGGGGTGTATGGGGCATTCACATTAAGACCTTACACATTTTGTGGTTGTTTAGTCGCTAAGTTGTATCCAACTCATCTGCAGTCCCATAGACTATAGCTTGCCAGGCTCCTCCATCCATGGGATTTCTCAAGCAAAAATATTAGAGTGGGTAGTCATTTCCTTCTCCAGTGGATCTTCCTGACCCAGGGATTGAATGCACATCACCTGTACTGCAGGTGGATTCTTTACTGCTGAGCCACTAGGGAAGTCTGTACACTTTGTTGTACGTGTTTATATAGCAATAGATTAGACACATATACAGGTATTTCTCTATATATATGTATGCATGTTTGTAAATATAATGACAACTTTTGACATGTGGCAATCAAATATCTTATTCTAACAAAATTTGTATATCACAATTTCCTGAAAGTTGAACCCAAATACTGTAAGGGAGAGGAATTGCAGGAGCAAACCACACCCTGAATATTGATGAGAGAATTCTAAACTGTATGACTCAGGCACAGACTCCATGTGAAAAGAAACAATAAAGAAGCATGGCCAATGATTACTGAAAGTTTACTACATGAAACATTCTTTTCATCATGCTTTAGAAACAAGCATTTGGGTAGATGTCATCATTTTCCACATTTTACAGGTGAAAAAGCTGAAGCTTTAAACAGTATGTAAGTGACTCCATGATTATATGGTTTATCATCTAAACCAGGGATTGAACCCGAGTCTCCCATGGCTCCTGCATTGCAGACAGGTTCTTTACCACCAGCGCCACCGGGGAAACCCAGGACACTGTGGTGGTGTCCTGTCACCCAGTCGTGTCCGACTCTTTGCAACCCCATAGACTGGAGCACTCCAGGCCTCCCGTCCCTCACCATCTCCCAGAGTTTGCCCAAGTTCATGCTCATTATATCAGTGATTCTGTCCCGCCATCTCATCCTCTGATGCCCTCTTCTCCTTCTGCCCTCAATCCTTCCCAGCATCAGGGACTTTTCCAACGAGTCATCTGGTGGATTCTTCACCATTAGTGCCCCTGGGAAGCCTCAGTAAGATTCTAGTCTCAGATTCTAGTCTCCTTAATTAGCTGTTTGCATGTGTCAGTGTAACCTTATTTTACCTACATTTGACTATTTGCACACAATTTAACCCCTTCGAGGATCTCTACCTTGTTGTGGCAAAGGGGCTTGTGTGACTCAATGAAGCTATGAGCCATGCAGTGCAGAGCTACCCAAGACAGACAGGTTATAGCAGAGAGCTCTGACAAAACATGATCCACTGAAGGAGGGAATGGCAAACAACCCCAGTATACTTTCCGTGAGAACCTCATGAACTGTATAAAAGGCCAAAAAGATATGACCCCAAGAGATGAGTCCCCCAGGTCTGAAGTTGTCCAGTATGCTACTGGGGAAGAGTGGAGGAAAATTACCAATAGCCCCAGAATGAATGAGGTGGTTGGGCCAAAGCAGACATGACACTCAGTTGTGGATGTGTCTGGTGATGCAAGTAAAATCAATGCTGCAAAGAACAGTATTGTATAGGAACCTGGAATGTTAAATCCATGAATCAAGGAAAACTGGACATGGTCAAGCAGGAGATGGTAAGAATAAACATCAACATCCTAGGAATTAGCCAACTAAAATGGACGGGAATGGGTGAATTTAATTCAGATGACTATTGTATCTATTATGTGCAAGAATCCCATAGAAGAAACAGAGTAGCCCTCTAATCAACAAAAGAGTCTGAATTACAGTACTTGGGTGCAACCTCAAAAATGACAGAATGATCCTTGAAGGGGGTATATTGTGAGCAAGTAGTCAAATATGGGTAAAATAAGGTTACACTGACACATGCAAACAACTAATTAAGGGAGACTAGAATCTTACTGTGGAGAAGGCAATGGCACCCCACTCCAGTACTCTTGCCTGGAAAGTCCCATGGATGGAGGAGCCTGGTAGGCTGGAGTCCATGGGGTCGCTAAGAGTCAGACACGACTGAGTGACTTCACTTTCACTTTTCACTTTCATGCATTGGAGAAGGAAATGGCAACCCACTCCAGTGTTCTTGTCTGGAGAATCCCGGGGACAGGGGAGCCTGGTGGGCTGCCGTCTATGGGGTTGCACAGAGTCGGACACGACTGAAGCGACTTAGCAGCAGCAGAATCTTACTGAGGCTTCCCAGGTGGCACTAGGGGTAAAGAATCCACCTGCAAAGCAGGAGCCACAGGAGATAAGGGCTCAATCTCTGGGTCAGGAAGATCTCCTGGAGGAGGAAATGGCAACTCACTCCAGTATTTTTGCCTGGAAAATTTCCAAGGACAGAGGATCCAGGTGGGCTACAAATGGGGTCACAAGAGTCACACATGACTCAGGAACTAAACCACCACGACCAGAATCTTTCTGGGGGAGTGGGGTTCTGAAGTCAGCAAGTAACACGAAAACTAAGTACAATCAGGCTTTGCTTTAAAAGCTTCACGACACCAACATCAAAAGAAGCACCAGCTGGACCAATTCCAACTGCAGAAACAACAGGTTTCTACTTATCATCTCTTGCTCTTTCCCTCTCCCTTCTGAAGGTCTGCAGTTTGAGTCTTATGGGTTAAATGAGCAGAGTGTGCAATGTCATTGAATAATTCTAAGCAGCACAAAATCAATGCTTGGAAAGGATCAAGGAAAATTACCAAAAATAAAAGTAGAAAAATAGATGAGATGACACATAAAGGAACTGCACTTGAAATGAGTACATGATGGATAACAATAATAATAATAGGTGGAGAACAGAGGTTAGGACATAGCAGACAGAGAACAATATGAGAAAAGACACTGGGATCTTGAAAATGTCTATACCTGGAACAACAGACCCAGAAAACGATGTAGTTAAAGAGTAAGATGATGAAGAACTGCAAATGTCAGCTCAATGAGTTTGGTCCTCATTCTGTAATCAGTGTATGGCAACCTTGGATATGAGTCAGATTCACCCATGAAACATTTTCTTATGAGAGCCATTATCCAGCATTATGCAACTAGTCCTGAAAGGAATGAAACTTGTTCCTGAGGCCTGAAAATGGTTTTTATGATGAAATGTGAACTTTCGATTTTCATATGTATGCCCTGTGGGGCTGGGTGATCTTTTGGGTGGATGGGGAGCTTATAGGGGGAAGATGATCATATGCATGCAATCCTTTATAATTAAAAAAAATTACATACACACCCAAAACTTATCTGCTCAATACTCAGCTTAAGAACTTCTGTCCATGGTGAAACATGCAGGTTTAAAACATTTCAAACTTAAGTCTCATGGTCTCAGGGGAGGAGAAGCCAAAAACAATAATTGTCTGCAATGGTGAGTCACTACACAAAATAGTGATCTGATTCATTTTAACCATTTTTCCTAACCATTTTCTGTAGAGGAAAGAAAGTTGAGGACTGAGAATGTTTAGGGAAATTCTGCAATAGCTTAAGGATGAGTGGCATCTAAATGTACTTCCTAAATACAGACTGGCCAACCCTCGATGCTATTCTCCATTACACAAGCTGGAGGGAATAGCTTCACATAAAGTTTGAATAGCAGAAGAAACTGCTGAAATAAAAATTGTACAAGCAGGAGTCATGAAATTCTCCAAGCAAGAAAGCAAGTTGCTGTATTCTGATATATATTTTAGTCATCAGTAGACCTGACTTCAAATCCTATCTCTGCCATTTATCAGCTATCTAACCTTGGACAAGACACTGGACCTAAGTCTCAGATCCTCGCCTGGAAGATGGGAGTCATACCTGTCTTTGATATCAGGAAGTTCTTTCAAAAGGCATACACTTAGGGGTCTGGGAGTAATTTAAAGGTAGGTAGAACCCAATCCAACTCAAAAAATCTTAGGGAATTTTACAGTCATGCATACTGACTAGCATCACAGAGACTGTACAGAGGCAGCTTCTACCTGGCTTCACTGATGGACAATCTGACCCAAACAGGAAGAGATTTATGAAGAAGCCAGTTGTTTCTACAATAGGATTAAATATTCCATTCCAGATGTATCAATGGGAACTGCATTCTCCACAACCAGAAAACACCTTATATAGGATGTTTCCTTCCTAATGATGTATTTTTCCTGCCTTTAGCCAATTTACTATCCATCCACGTCTTCCTCGGTGGCTCAGTAGTAAAGAATGCTTGCAATGCAGGAAACACAAGAGACACGAGTTCAATCCCTGGGCTGGGAAGATCTGCTGGAGTAGGAAATCACAACCTATTCCAGGATTCTTGCCTGGAGAATCCCATAGACAGAGGAGCCTGGCAAGCTACAGTTCATAGGGTCGCAAAGAGTGACTGAACTGTGACAACTGAAGTGACTTAGCACGCACCCATCTACACCAATAGCCTGACCCTAAGCCCATGTTTGGGTTTTTCTTCTCACTATTTTCACCCTCTCATTTATTTTTTGTTCATTTATTCATTTATTTTGGTTGCACTAGGTCTCCGTTGCTGTGCAGGCTTTCTCTAGTTGCAGAGAATGGGTGCCACTCTCCTGTTGCATCGTGCAGGCTTTCTCATTGTGGTGGCTTCTCTTGTGGAGCATAGGCTCTAGGCACACCAGCTTCAGTAGCTGCGGTGTGTAGGCTCAGTAGTTGTAGCTCATGGGCTTAGTTTCTCTGCAGCATGTGAGATCTTCCCAGACCAGAGATTGAACCCATGTCCCTATACTGGCAAGTAGATTCCCACCAGGGAACGTATTGCACCACCAGGGAAGCCCAACATCCTCTCTTTTAACCAAGGCAAGTTCTAGGTGACAAATACATCTGTATCCTACTCATTCCATGGGCAGTTGCTTCTCTTCCTTGTGATATACCACAGCCCAGAGCTAGCCTGCCTTTCACAGCCTGAAGACGACTCAGGATTTCTGTTCATTTCTGATATTTCATTCTCATGACTGAGACATTCTCATGACTGAATATCTACCTTAGAGACATTCTCAGAGACAACTACCTTACCAGATTGTTGTCAGTACCAAAGAAAAAAATATATACATAAAATTCCTATCACAGAATAAACACTGAATAAATGCCATTTATTAGATTCAAGTTCAAATCCTGGCACCACTTACAAACTATCAGAGGAGTTTCTCTATCTGTAAATTATGCAAATAATAACTACTTTAAAGAGACATTATGAGGATTAAGTAATAAAATAGGGTAACAGATCTGAGCATGTCACTCACTTACAAAGGAGCTCTATCAACAGGAATTTCCTTCTTTCTAATTTCACTCCTCCAAAAAAGCACCATGCCATGGGATTCTGGAAAGAGTGAAATAGAAATGAACACTTGGTATGAGGGGGAACTCAGGGGTCAAACTGGCTGGGTTCAAACCACAACTGTCCCAGCTCTGTAACTTTGAGTGAGTCAATTTCATCATCTATAAAAGGGGATAACAACAGTATCTACCTCACATAGGTAGCTGTAGGTTTTAAACCAGATGATACACATAAAATGCTTAGAATAGAATCTAGCTCTTCATAAGTGCTCAGTAATGTTAACTAGTATTGCTATTTAATATTTTGTTTAACAACCTCTCTGTAGTCTTCAGACCATGGCAAAAAAAAAAAAAAGGATCAGCAGCATGCAGGGCCCCTAGAGGAGAAAGGTCCCTTGTGCTCTTTTCACTTGTTATGGGTGAGAGGATTTTCCACTGTGGTGTTCTTAGATTCACCTGCTTTCAGAGCTGAATGTAATCACTCTCTGTGTTAGGTCCCTAGGGCTGCCATAACAGAGAAATACAACTAGAACAGCTTAAAACCATAGAAATTTATTCTCCTGTAGTTCTAGAGGCTAGAAGTCAAAATCAAGATGTTGGAAAGACCATGATCTCTGAAGGATCTAGAGATATGTTCTTCAGGCTGTTGGCTATCCTTAATGTCCCTTGGTGTGTAGACTTGTCACTCCAGTTTCTGCCTCTGAATTCACATGGCCCTCTCCGTGTGACTTCACATGGCTCTCTTCTCCATGAGTTTCAGCCTATATCTTCTTTGGCTGTGTGGCATGTGGGATCTTAGTTCCCTGACTAGAGAACAAACCCATGCCCTCCTGCATTGGGAGTGCAGAGTCTTAACCACTGGGCACCAGGGAAGTGCCCCATCCCTACCTCTTCTTATGAAGATGACCTAATTGACCACTTCTTACCTTGATTACCTCTACAAAGACTCTATTTCCAAATTAGGTCACATTCTGAGTATGAGAGACTAGGTCTTCAACATATCCTTTGGGGGGATGCAATTCAAACCATAACACTCTTAAAATACATATTTGGACACAAATCTCATACTTCTTAAATAGAACTTTTTCAATACATCCCTCCAAAGCTCTAAATACTACATAAAAATAAGACTAAATCATCCTGCTACCATGAAAAGGACACTTGGTAGCATGGACTTTGAAGGTTTGTTTTAATCATCCAAGCTGCTTTTGCTGTTAAAACAGAAAAAAAATTGTTTAAAAAGTTCCTGTATTTTAAAAATAACACTAACTTTAAGGCAAACATAATTACTAAATAACTGGTTATACAAAGCCCCCAGAAAAAAATCATTACCAAAACTTGATAAGGCAATCACAACCTAAGCTGTGTTTGTGTGTATGTATATATATATATATATGTATATGTACACACTTGCTCATAGTGAACATGCACACATATGCACATATGTTATTTGCCTCTGTGTCCTTGGAAAAGATGGAAATAATCTGAAATCAAGCAAAGCAGATGGCTGAGTGGGCCTTGTGAGTCTCATATATCCCAAGGAAGTTAAGAAGACATTGCAACATTTTTTTAATAAAAAAAATTCTGAGTTTTCAAGTTTCTACACTTTGTCTTATCTATTTCTATGCAACTTAGAATATTCATTTTTGAGATCTTCAAAGGTTAGAACTCTGAGGAAGACTTAGAGTCTAATTGAAATAGTGCAAGAACCTTTGTTCAGGGTACCTGTCCTTGTAAAGCAGAAATACATAGGCTTGCTAACATAGCATATGGATGTGCCTTATATTACACTCCAGTTATGTTTCTGAAAGAGTTCTGTAAAAGTTAAAGAAAAGTAATCTTTATATATATATATATATATATTTATATATATTTAATTTAGGATTTAAGGATGGTCTTTATACAAATAACTATTTATCAATAATCTCCCCCCCTTCCTCAAATACTGTTCCCAAAGCTGGCTTAAAACTCATATTCAAAAAACTAAGATCACGGCATCCAGTCCCATCACTTCAAGGCAAATATATGAATGCTTATGTGTTAGTCGCTCAGTCGTGTCCAACTCTTTGCAACCTCATGGAGTGTAGCCCACCAGGCTCCTCTGTCCATGTAATATTCCAGGAAAGAATACTGGAGTGGGTAGACATTTCCTTCTTCAGGGGATCTTCCCAATCCATGGATCAAACCCAGGTATCCCGCATTGCAGGCAAATTCTTTACCATCTGAGCCACCAGGGAACTCCATGGCAAATAGATGGGGGAAAAAAGGAAAACAGTGACAGATTTTATTGTCTTGGGGTCCAAAATCACTACAAATAGTGACTGTAGCCATGAAATTAAGAGATGCTTGCTCCTTGGAAGAAAAGTTATGACAAATCTAGACAGCATATTAAGAAAAAGAGACACCACTTTGCCAACCAACATTTGTATAGTCAAAGCTATGGTTTTCCAGTAGTCATGTATAAATGTGAGAGTTGGACCATAAAGTAGGCTGAGCATCAAAGAATTGATGCTTTCTAACTGTGGTGCTGGACAAGACTCTTGAGAGTCCCTTGGACAATAAGGAGATCAAACTAGTTAATCCTAAAGGAAATCAACCTGAATATTCATTGAAAGGACTAGTGTTGAAGCTGAAGCTCCAATAGTTCAGCCATCTAATGCAAAGAGCCAACTCATTGGAAAAGATCCTGATGCTGGGAAAGATTGAAGACAGGAGGAGAAGGAAGCAACAGAGAATGAGATGGTTGGATGGTATCATCAATTCATTGGACATGAATTTGAGCAAACTCTGGGAGATAGTGAAGGACAGAGAAGCCTGGCATGATGAGATCTATGGGATCACAGAGTCGGACATGACTGAGCGACTGAACAACATACACACTTGAAAACAATGAGCATCATCATCATTCAGTTAAAAGGAAAAGAAAAAATACCCAGTTCTGAATTTTCAGTGCTCAGCATTGAAATAGCAGTACCATAGGAAGATCCTCAGCTGACAATAAAGGATTCAACATTCCCCATCAGCAAAGTAGAAGGTAACTCTAATCACAAACTACCTAAGAAAAAGTAGTCCTACGTTCAGCAGAAGTACTCACTGTTCTGAAAAGAATTTTACTTTAAACTCACATAAAGCAAGGAAATTTCTTTGATATTTCTACTATATAAAGGTAAATATAATTGTTATTCTTTACATGAAGAACTGCCTTGTCCATGTTAGAAGGACTGCACCATATGAGTAACATATTAACAGAATAAGCCTCACCTCTCTTGAAAACATATACACACAAACACCATGAATTTTCCTAACACATCATTTTCCAGTGGTTTCTGACTGGCCTTTTATAACCTTCTCTCCAAGCCTGTAAGAATTTTGAATACCTTTGGTCACCCAACTTGATTTCTGCTCCCTTAAATATTTTCTGCATGGAATTCTGGAACCCCAATCCAGTTCTATCTTTGTCCCTAGCATCCTTTGTGATCTAGCCTGCATTTTCTCCTTGATGTTTTCTTTGGCATTCATACCTCCACACCATGCATAATAATGTTCCCATTTTGTGAATAATAATGGTGTTAGCTCTCATTTGACTTGTCTTCAATTCCTCCTCATAAAATAGTTATCTTTTCCCAAGTCTTAACCAATTTGATCATTTTTGAGGGTAACAATTTATCATTTTCCATTATGCTCACCCAGTGCCTAAAATAAAATCTGTCCTTATGCCATTTGAGAGTGAATTGACTGTCGTGCACAGAGTTTGTGCACAGAACGGCACTGGCTACCATGCAAACTATGACCAAGGCTCTGTCCCAAGTGTAAACTACTGGGGAGAAGGGGAAGACTCAAGTACACACAAAAGGCAGACTATGCTGGACTATAAGGAGGCTACGAGCAATTGGAGGGCCATGGTCAGCCAAAGCAGACAGGATGGCTTGCAGTAGTAAGGATCAGGAGGCCCTTTATGGAGAAGGTGGCTTTGGGAATGGACCATGAGAAGGGATGAAAATTTTAATAGGCAGTAAAGGAAGCCATTGGAGAAGCAGGGACCAGACTGGACATGAGATCCTAGGTGAATACTCCCATTTTGGTAGGAAGTGAGCTAAGAGCAGTAGTAAATAGGAGGTGATAAACCAAAGGCTGGTTTGCATAGGAAATGGTATAAGGAGTCTCCAAGACTGGCTGAGAACATGCAAAGCAGTAAGTCAGAATGCTCTGCCTTCTCTACTTTGCAAACTAGCAGGGTTAGGGAAGAAATGTTTGTTTTGATTGGTAATACTTGGTTGTTAACACTGGTAATACTGTTGTAATACTGGAATTACACTGTCTGAAATCCTAAATTATTTGAGAAATAAAGTCTGCGTTAACCAAACTCAAAAGCTTGCACTGTTTTCCACAAAGCCATAAATGAGAACAAATCAGGACAGAGGCAACTGGGCTTCCTACCAAACATGAGTGAATTTCACCTGACTCTTTCTCTCTCAAGGGGAAAAAAAAAGAGGATAAACTTTTAGCTATCCACATGTGCCAAAAGGATAGATTAGCTGTAATTGTGTAAATCTGTCCACTCAGTGCCTCATGCATCCCTGCATGTAGTTAGATCATTGATTGATACTTTTCTTACCTTTGTAACGATGGTTCATTTCTAGGAGGAATTCATAACATATCAAGTTGAAACATGTAAAATATCATGTATGAAACAAGATGCCAGTCCAGGTTCGATGCACGATACTGGATGCTTGGGGCTGGTGCACTGGGACGACCCAGAGGGATGGTATGGGGAGGGAGGAGGGAGGAGGGTTCAGGATGGGGAACACATGTATACCTGTGGTGGATTCATTTTGATATTTGGCAAAACTAATACAATTATGTAAAGTTTAAAAATAAAATAAAATTTAAAAAAAAAAAGACATTTCCTCTCCACAAAGACAAACAGTTTTCATTCCACGTTTCATATTACAAATAACAACTCATTATATTCATCATGATTCAAGCATACTTAAAGGAAGAGAAAAAAAATTAAATATTTGATTTTTTGCATGTATATTTAATCACAAAAAGAAAAAACAAGCAACAGTGAATGTTTATAGGAAAAGCTCAAAATTTTCCTCAAACTAGTTAGTTGGTGCAAAAGTCATTGTGGTTTGCATTGTTGAACTTTGTTGTTTGATATTGAAATACATTCTTAAATAAACATGGTTATATTATATGTCATTTTGATGCACATTTTTGCTTTATGTTTTTTGTAGTGACTTATTACTTGCTGTTTATTTTATATTTATTTTAGGCTAGGAAAACAATGTTAGACAAAAAGCCAATTCAGGCGATTTTCTTATTTAAGTTCAAAATGGGTCATAACACAGTGGAGACAACTCATAACAGCAACAATGCATTTGGCCCAGGAGCTGTTACAAAGGTACAGTGTGGTGGTGGTTCCTGAAGTTTTGCAAAGATGACGAGAGCCTTGGAGATGAGGAGTGCAGTGGGCCCCATCAGAAGTTGACAATGACTAGTTTTGAGAGGGATCATCAAAGCTGATCCTTTTACAACAACACAAGAAGTTGCCCAACAACTCAAGATCGACCATTCTATGGTCATTAGGCATTTGAAGCAAATTGGAAAGGTGAAAAAGCTTGGTAAGTGGGTGACTCATGAGCTGATTGCAAATCAAAAAAATTGATTTTTTTGATTTTCATTTTGAAGTATCATCTTCTCTTATTCCATGCAACAGCAATGAGACATTTCTCATTTGGATTGTGACATGAGATGAAAAATGGATTTTATATGACAACCGGTGATGATCAGCTCAGTGGTTAGACCAAGAAGAAGCTCCAAAGCCAAACTTGTACCAACAAAAGGTCATGGTCACTGTTTGGTGGTCTGTTGCCTGTCTGAACCATTACAGCTTTCAGAATCCTGGCGAAACCATTACATCTAAGAAGTATGCCCAGAAAATCAATGCGATGCAATGAAAACTGCCACCCCAGCAGCCAGCTTTGGTCAATAGAAAGGGCCCAGTTCTCCACAACACTTGACTGTGGCACCATATAACCAACTCTTCAAGAGTTGAATGAATTGGGCTTTGAAGTTCTGCCTCATCTTCCATGTTTATCTGGCCTCTCGCCAGCTGACTACCACTTCTTCAAGCACCTCAACAACTTTTTGCAGGGAAAATGCTTCCACAACCAGCAGGAGGAGAAAATGCTTTCCAAGAGTTTGTTGAATCCAAAAACATGGATTTTTTAAGCTATAGAAATTAACAAACTTATTTCTCATTGGCAAGAATGTGTTGGCTATAATGGTCCCTATTTTGATTAATAAAGATATGTTTGAGCCTAGTTATAATGATTTAAAATTCACAATATGAAACCACAATTACTTTTTCACCAACCTAATATATGCATCTCAAACTAGATTTTTAGATTTCTAAAAATAACATAGAAAGCCTTATATTAATAATGGGAAAATCATCTCTTGGGACATAATATGCATTCTTCTAGGGGCTTCGCTGGTGGCTCAGAGGTAAAGCATCTGCCTGCCAGTGTAGGAGATGTGGGTTCAATCCCTGGGTCTGGAAGATCCCCTAGAGGAGGAAATGGCAACCCATTCCAGTATTCTTATCTGGGAAATCCCATGGACAGAGGAGCCTGGTGGACTACAGTCCATGGGGTCTCAAATGAGTCAGATACAACTTAGCGACTAAACAACAAAAATGCATTATTCTACTGGTCAGGAATGCTTCTCGGCATATTTTTCTATGCTTGCTTTAGTCTGATTCCAAGTGTCCTCTACTACTCAGCAGACTTTTCTTTCTTTTGAATGTATTGCTCTTTTGAATTTTTTCTGGTATTCAACCTAAACCTTTCTTTTCCCTTAGCCTACTTCAGAATATGTTCTAAAGATGCCAAGTCACAGAGGACTACATTCTAATTGCTGAGATTTGAAGTTGTTGTTGATTTGAGTTTTCTTTTTTTTTTTTTTTTAATCCATTAGCCACATTCTCTTTTAGCCGCAGAGGAACAGATGTTGAGTTTCTAATAAGAAAAAGCATGAATCTCATAGGAAAACAGTACCTCCTGGTTCTAAAAGCAATATCAGAACAGAGAAAAGATTCTAATATTTGACTAAATTTTGCTTAGGAAATGAAAACCCTATGGTTTCGTCTGTGTACATTTGCTTATGTTTTAGTCTAAAATAAGCTAGCAAGGCCTTCTTAACTTTGAAACGTATGTCCTCCCCTCAGCAAAATGAACTGTGCTTCATTCCAACCCTTAGAATTTCTTTTCTGTGATTAGTTTACCATGCTGGTAAGCCTGAACTTACTACTTACTATATATAGAGTAGGGTGGAATATAGACGTGCATAATCGTTCCTAAATCATAAGAAAGTATTCTCAGTTCATGCCATACCAAAGAAAAATAAAGTTTAAAGTGCAATCAGGTACTTTGATAGAAAACCTCAGTTCTTTGATTACTTCTGAAGAGGTGTATGCATTAATGTCAAATCATCACTTGATGTAAAAGCCAGATTTTTGGATAAAAAGCAGCTTTTATAGAACATTAAAATCAGATAGACACACAGTTAAATGCCTTTGTGCTTTGTAACCCTGGTCCCCTGGTGTGTCTTCTGATGAATATGGGAATAATTGAGAACCACATCTTGAAATTGACTAGAAATTGGCTAGAATTATGGATATTAGAGCATTTCAAGACAGTGGCGTCTGGGTCAGAGGTAGGGGTCAGAAAACCCATGTGTAAAGCCCTTAATATCTGATCTGTATTTTATTCCTTTTTACTTACCTTCACAAATAACATGGTATCTTCCACAGAGCTAATGTTCAAAAAATATGTTTTATTTTTTATACCACAAAGAATGAGAGATAAGGAAGTAGAGACAGCGGACACAAACAACTGTTTAGAAAAATGTTGCTATCTAGGGGAGTGAGAACCAAGTATGAGGCCAAGGAAATGGGGACTTTTTGGGGTAGGGATGGGAGAAAGCTTCAAAGGGAAAGAAACCAACTAGGACTTGGATATGATATGAAACAGGAGCAATATGGTTTGTACTGTTTTCTGGGAGTTAAATGTTACCTTTGGTTAACTACTGATACAATACCCTATGCCTTACTGATAGCAATGTGCTGTGTGATAGGGACCTTGGTTAATAAAAAGAAATGAGTCCACACTGGGAACCTGGCTTTAAATTTGATAGCTATTCATTAGGGCAGGCTTCCCAGGTGGTGCTAGTGGTAAAGAATCTGCCTGCCAATGCAGGGGATTTAAAAGATATAGGTTCAATCCCTGGATTGAGAAGATCCCCTGGAGGAGAGCATGGCAACCCACTCCAGTATTCCTGCCTGAAGAATCCCATGGACAGAGGAACCTGGCAGGCTATAGTCCCTAGGGTCACAAAGAGTCAGACACGACTAAAGCAACTTAGCAGTCGTGTGCTCATCAGATGGCAGCAGAGCTAAGAAATAGAGAAAGGGCTCTAGAAGCAAGGTGGTCCTTGCAGGGTAATGAATCTGCTAATATACTCTTCAAAAATATTAGAGGAAATGTGACCCTTCCTCCACAGGACCTCAGTGCTAAAAACTATCTTAGAGACCCCAAAGACTCCAGATTATGGGACATTCTCTGATAACATGGCCAACTTTGAGATCTGGAGGGAAAGAATGAATTATAAAGCTGAATGAATATGAAGGAATGGCTAGGAGAGAGGAAAGTTGTAGCTATTATGTTGAAGCATTGTTTAAAAGAATGAGGCTGGACCATTACTATTATAAACAGACTGATTCCTCTGGAGTACTCACTGCCACAATCATTCCAAAAGAATGTTTGTTGATGTACAAGAAGAATCAAATTTATTCTGTGTAAACCTGGAAAGTTAATAGCAGGACAGGGAGACAGATTCTGCTCAGTATTAGGAAGATTCCACACACACAAAAAGAAATAGTTATATCCTTTAAGTGCTGAAACAGGGGAATAAATATGTAATTAAATTATTTAAAAATCTTAGACTATTGTTTTCCATAGACAAGTCATGTGACTCACCTCTACATCTTTCTTCATGAAGATTAATTCCCTACTTTTCAACACAACTTTGTTACTTAAATAGCAATAATAGCTGATGCTCTTTGCATGTCAGGTACTATTCTACATATATTATGCATATTGATTCACTTAATCCTCATGAAAATCCTATAATTCTTGTACAATGATTATCCCCATTCTATAGATAAATAAATTCAGGAAATCGAGAGGCTGACTTTCCTGAGAGTAAATGGCAGAGCCAGGATTCAAACCAAGCATTATGTTTGCAGTGTCCATTCTCTGAAAGCATGACTAGCCTATCCCCTGTACTCTCCTACCCTTACCTAATCTCCTCTCCCTGAAAACAGTGGTTCTTAAATTAAGGCTGCTTCAGAATTGGAGAGTATGTTAAAATACTTAACTACTAAGCCCCACTCCCAACTTTCTGATTTAGAAGGTCTGGGGTGAGGCCTGACATTCTGCATTTCGAACACATTTACAGGTGCTGCTGCTGCTGTTGATTCTGCTGCCCTGGGAACCTCACTTTGAGAACTCCAAGGACGGAGGAGCCTGGTAGGCTGCAGTCCATGGGGTCGCTAAGATTCGGACACGACTGAGCGACTTCACTTTCACTTTTCACTTTCATGCATTGGAGAAGGAGATGGCAACCCACTCCAGTGTTCTTGCCTGGAGAATCCCAGGGATGGGGGAGCCTGGTGGGCTGCCGTCTATGGGGTCGCACAGAGTCGGACATGACTGAAGCGACGCAGCAGCAGCAGCAGTCAGGAAAATCATGGTCTCTGGAATGTTCAACTAATTGGATGCTCAGTCGCTCAGTCATGTTTGACTCTTTGTAACCCTATGGACTGTAGCACACCAGGCTCCTCTGTCCATGGAATTTTCCAGGCAAAAATATTAGACTGAGTTGCCATTTCCTACTCCAGGGGATCTTCCCAACCCAGGAATCAAACTCACATCTTTTGTGCCTCCTGCATTGGCAGGTGGGTTCTTTACCACTAGCGCCACCTGGGAAACCCATTCACCTAATCTGCTGCTGCTGCTGCTGCTGCTGCTGCTGCTAAGTCGCTTCAGTCGTGTCCGACTCTGTGCGACCCCATAGACGGCAGCCCACCAGGTTCCCCAGTCCCTGGGATTCTCCAGGCAAGAACACTGAAGTGGGTTGCCGTTTCCTTCTCCAAATCTGGGGCATAGTAAATATATATAGTAAAGTAAACTTCCAAATGTTCAAGCTGGAAACTTTTTAGAAAAGACAGAGGAACCAGAGATCAAATTGCCAACATCTGTTGGATCATCATAAAAGCAAGAGAGTTCCAGAAAAACATCTATATCTGCTTTATTGACTATGTCAAAGCCTTTGACTGTGTGGGTCACAACAAACTGTGGGAAATTCTGAAAGAGATGCGAATACCAGACCACCTGACCTACCTCTTGAGAAATCTGTATGCAGGTCAGGAAGCAACATTTAGAACTGGACATGGAACAACAGACTGGTTCCAAATAGGGAAAGGAGTACATCAAGGCTGTATATTGTCACTCTGCTTATTTAACTTATATGCAGAGTACATCATGAAAAACGCTGGGCTGGAAAAAGCACGAGCTGGAATCAAGATTGCCGGAAGAAATATCAATAACTTCAGATATGCAGATGACACCACCCTTATGGCAGAAAGCAAAGAAGAACTAAAAAGCCTCTTGATGAAACTGAAAGAGAGGAGTGAAAAAGTTGGCTTAAAGCTCAACATTCAGAAAACTAGGATTATGGCATCCAGTCCCATCACTTCATGGCAAATAAATGGGGAAACAATAGAAACAGTGACAAGACTTTATTTTCTTGGGCTCCAAAATCACTGCAGATGGGGACTCTGGCCATGAAATTAAAAGATGCTTACTCCTTGGAAGAAAAGTTATAACCAACCTAGACAGCATGCTAAAAAGCAGAAACATTACTTTGCCAACAAAGGTCTGTCTAGTCAAGGCTATGCTTTTTCCAGTAGTCATGTATGGATGTGAGAGTTAGACTATAAAGAAAGCTGAGTGCAAAAGAATTGATGCTTTTGAACTGTGGTGTTGGAGAAGACTCTTGAGAGTCTCGTGGACTGCAAGGAGATCCAACCAGTCCATCCTAAAGGAAATCAGTCCTGAATATTCATTGGAAGGACTGATGTTGAAGCTGAAACTCCAATACTTGGGCCACCTGATGCAAAAAACTGACTCATTTGAAAAGACTCTGATGCTGGGAAAGATTGAAGGTGGGAGGAGAAGGGGACAACAGAGGATGAGATGGTTGGATGGCATCACCAACTCAATGGATATGAGTTTGAGTGAACTCTGAAAGTTGGTGATGGACAGGGAGGCCTGGTGTGCTGCAGTCCATGGGGTCGCAAAGAGTGGAACACAACTGAGTGACTGAACTGAACTGAACTGAACTGAAACATCCACCCATCTATAGTAAATAGTATCCATCAGGGCAAAGGCTGTACTTTTTATCACAGAAGTGCAACAATTCAGTCAATTAGGCCACCTAAAAAGCAAAGTTAATTTATCTCTTTATACAACCACCTAGGGCAGCTCAATCAGGATTGTTATTCAGGATACAGCATACCCCCAGAATTATGTTGCTCTGCCTGCCTTTCCTTATGACGTTTATTTTCATCATAGTCAAAGCTGAGACTCTGCTACATGTAGGTTCCATCAGGAGGACATGGGAAGGTATACCCAACACACTAGTTATACCAAACACTCCTCCTAGGTCCAGACCCAGAAGTGACCCATGTCATTTCTACTCACATTGCAATTGCAAACAATAAGTACCTGACTACAATAATCACAGTGGGGACTTAGAAGGTATTCCATATACTCAAAAACGGAACATGGGAAAAATAGATCTGGTGGTTAATATGCAGTCTCTGCTACTAAAATACTTCCTATGGTTCCCCTTTGTGCCTGACTTGCTAACAGTGCTGGATATTGCATACATATTTTATGTTCTCATAGGGTCCAGAGCAGTCAGGATTTCCACACTGGAGAGACTCAAATAAATTGATCAGTCAAATTACCCAGAGTAAGATATTTAACTTACCTATAATTATTTAATTACTAAAGCATGCTAATGATATCTGTCCCATCAATCTTGAAGACATACTGTAAAAATGTTAATAGCTCTTGTATTATGTCAGGCAGTTCACTAAGCATTTTACTTAAATTGTTCATTTAATCATCACCCAAACTCTATTGCAAGGAAGGAAACCTCCTTTTCAGGTGAGAAAAGAAACCATATAAAGAACAAGCGGCTGATCCCAATCACACAGCTATTAATTGTGTAGAACTGAGTTTTGGATACATATAGGTGTGACTTAAAGTCTACACTTTTATCTACTACTGACTCTTCAAAAATATAAACATGAAATGATAAATTATTTAATGTATGAATTGAACCATCTTCCAAAGATTAGAAAGTTGTTCATGGCATTAATATTTAGTTTGATGATATTTCCTAAGAGGTTATTGCACAGAATGAAAGGAGTCTGACTTGGGGACATCTAACCTGCTAGTTCTCACACCTGGGCATGTGCCAATATTATATGGAAAACTTCCCCTGAAAAGGCCACTATCTGGACCCACACTAGACCAATAAATCAGTATCTCTGAGGTGAGGAACAGGCATCCATACACTAATACATGTTTTAACAGCATAGAGCTAACCAACAGAAAGTATTCAACTAATTAAGGGGTAACTCTGCTCACTCACCCCTTCATGGTTCTCCGCCTTGTCATGGTGAAGTGGCTTGAATAATTCAATAAGCCATTCCATGCACGGCTACCCAAATGGATCATAGTGAAGAGCTCTGACAGAACATAAGCCACTAGAGGAGGGAATGGCAAACCAGTCCAGTATTCTTGCCCCAAGAATCCCATGAACAGTACGGAAAGGCAGAAGGATATGACACTGGAAGATGAGCCCCCCCAGTTCGGATGGTGTCCAATATGCTACTGCAGAAGAACAGAGGTCAGTTACTAATATCTTCAGAAAGAATGAAGAGGCTGGGCCAAAGCAAAATGATGCTCAGTTTTGGATACGTCTGGTGGTGAAAGTAAAGCCTGATGCTGTAAGAACAATATCACACAGGAACCTGAAATATTAGATTCAAGGATTAGATCTGGTAGGCAGAGTGCCTAAATAACTAAGGACAGAGGTTCAGAGGTGATGACCAAAACCATCCCAATGAAAAAGAAACGCAAGAAGGCAAAATCATTCTCTGAGGAGGCCTTACATACAACTGAGAAAAGAAGAGAAGTGAAAGGCAAGAGAGAAAGGGAAAGATATATCCAACTGAATGCAGAGTTCCAGAGAATAGCAAGGAGAGATAAGAAAGCCTTATTAAATGAACAGTGCAAAGAAGTAGAGGAAAACAAGAGTGGGAAAGACCAGAAATCACTTCAAGAAAATTGGAGCTATCAAGAGAATATTTCCTGCAAGGATGGGCAAAATAAAGGACAGAAACAGCAAAGACTAAACAGAAGCAAAAGAGAATAAGAAGAGATGCAAGAATAAATAGAAGAACTACACACAAAAAGGTCTTAATGACCTGGATAACCATGATGATATGGTCATGCACCTAGAGACAGGCATCCTGGCGTGTAAAGTCAAGTCAGCCTTAGGAAGCATTACTAAAAACAAATCTAATGGAGGTGATGGAATTCCAGCTGAGCTATTTCAAATCCTAAAAGATGATGCTGTTAAAATACTGCACTCAATATGTCAGCAAATTTGGAAAATTCAGCAGTGGCCACGACTGGAAAAGGTCAGTTTTCATTTCAATCCCAAAGAAGAACAGTGTGAAAGAATGTTCAAACTACAATTGTGCTCATTTTGCATGCTAGTAAGGTGACGCTCAAAATCCTTCAAGCTAGGCTTCAGCAGTATAATAATGGAGAACTTCCAGATGTACAAGTTGGGTTAGAAAAAGCAGAAGAACAAGAGATCAAATCAACATTCATGGGATTATAGAGAAAGCAAGGGAATTCCAGAAAAACATCTACTTCTGCTTCATTGACTATGCTAAAGCCTTTGACTGTGTGGATCACAACAAACGGTGGAAAATTCTTACATTTCTTAAAGATATGGGAATACCTTACCTGGCTCCTGAGAAACCTGTATGCAGGTCAAGAAGCAAGGGTTAGAACCTTACATGGAACAACTGACTGGTTCAAAATCGGAAAAGGAGCATGACAAGGCTTTGTATACTGCCACCCTGTTTATTTAACTTGTATGCAGAGTACATCATGCAAAATGTACAGCTGGATGAATCACAAGCTGGAATCAAGATTGCCAGGAGAAATACCAATAACTTGAGATATGGAGAAGGAAATGGTGACCCACTCCAGTATCCTTGTCTGGAAAACCCCAAGGACAGAGGAACCTGGTAGGCTACAGTCTATGGGGTCACAAAGAGTTGGATATGACTGAGCAACTTCACTTTCACTTTCTTTCACTTCAGATATGCAGATGATACCACTCTAATGCCAGAAAGTGAAGAGGAACTAAAGAGCTTCTTGATAAGGGTGAAAGAGGAGAGTGAAAAAGCTGGCTTAAAACTCACATTCAAAAATCTATGATCATGACATCCAGTCCCATCACTTCATGGCAAATAGAAGGGGAAAAATTGGAAGCAGTGTTAGATTTTCTTCTCCTTGGCTCCACAGTCACTGCGGACAGTAACTGCAGCTATGAAATTAAAAGACATTTGCTCCTTGGAAGGAAAGCTACGATAAACCTGCTGCTGCTAAGTTGCTTCAGTCGTGTCCGACTCTGTGTGACCCCATAGACGGCAGCCCACCAGGTTCCTCTGTCCCTAGGACTCTCCAGGCAAGAATACTGGAGTGGGTTGCCATTTCCTTCTCCATGATAAATCTAGGCAGCACATTAAAAAGCAGACACATTACTTTGTCAACAAAGATACATATAGTAAATGCTATGGTTTTTCCAGTAGTCATGTCTGGATGTGAGAGTTGGACTATAAAGAAGGCTGAACACTGAGGCACTGATGTTTTCAAATTGTGGTGCTGGAGAAGACTCTTGAGAGTCCCCTGGACAGCAAGGAGATCAAACCAGTCAATCCTAAAGGAAATCAACACTGAATATTCATTGGAAGGACTGATGCTGAAGATAAAACTCCATTACTTTGGCCACCTGATACAAAGAGCCAACTCATTGGAAGAGACCCTGATGCTGGGAAAGATAGAAAGCAAAAGGAGAAGAAGACAGCAGAGGATGAGATGGTTAAGATAGCATCACGGACTCAACGGACATGAATTTGAGCGAACTCTGGGAGATTGGGGGACAGGGAAGCCTGGCATGCTTCAGTCAATGGGGTCACAAAGAGTCAGACATGACTTAGCGTGACAACAACTGCTGACTCAGGAAGTAGGTAGCTGGTATAGGCCTAGATGCCAAGCCACCTTCTATAGGTAAACTTTAAATTCTTACTATCATTAAACTCAGATATGTTATTAAATGTCTTCAACATTTCCATAAACCCAGATACTTTTCAGCACACATTCCGCCATTAGTTAAGTTTTCTGTTAATGACTGGTACTCTATAAACTTGTCTCCATGCTGTGACACACAACTCATAGGAAATTCTTTTAGTAATACATTTTTCCCCACATTTTAAAACTTTTTGTTTTACATTGGAGTACAGCCAATTAACAGTGTTGTGATACTTGGGGTGGACAGAGAAGGGAATCAGCCATACACCTATATGTATCCATTCTTCCCCAAACTCCCCTCCCATCCAGGCTGCCACATAACACTGAGCAGAGTTCCATGTGCTATACAGTAGGTCCTTGTTGGTTATCCATTTTATTTAATTTTTTTTTCTCTTTTGGACAATCATTTATTTAATGAGTACAACCAAACCAATTAACTTCCAGACCTGCTCTTTCATTTTGGATGTTTAGCAGAGCTGGTTTTGATTTAACATATTATCTGTAGTTTTGAAAATTCCACAAATTCCCTGTTACTCTGGAATAGGGCTTTTCTCATTGTTGGTTCCTGTGACTGGTGATTTTAAAACATTGTTAGTCGCTCAGTCGTCTCCGACTCTTTGCAGTTTTAAATCATGGATGAAAGTTATTTGACTCTCTTCCTCTTAAGAGGCAGGGTGTGTGTCTCCCTCTCTTGAATCTGGGTCAGCTATTGTTGCTTCGGTCAATAGAATATGGCAAAATGATGGAGTGCACTTCTGAAGTTTGATCATGAAAGGCCATGCTGCTTTGCCCTTGCTCATGAGAACACATGGTCTTGGCGCCCTGAGCTCCCCTGTGAGAAGTCTATCAGTTCAGAGGCCACCATGCTATAAGAGTGCTCAGGCCACGTGGAAAGGCTCTGTACAGGGCATCTGGCCAGCTATCCTAGTTTAGGTCAGCCTTTGAATCACATCCAGGGGGCTCTCTGGTGGCTCAGATGGTAATGAATCTGCCTGCAATGCAGTAGTCCTGGGTTTGATCCCTGGGTCAGGAAGATCCCCTGGAGAAGGGAATGGCTACCCACTCTAGTATTCTTGTCTGGAGAATCCCAAGGACAGAGAAGCCTGGTGGGCTATAGTCCACGGGCCTGCAGTGTTGGACACAACTGGGCGACTAACATGCCCAGATACTGGATATGTGAATGAAGAAGCCTTCAAATATGGCATGCCCAGTCTTTCAAACATTCTACATAGAGGCTCCAAACTTCGTGGAGCAGATGCAAACACCCTCAATTTGCCCTGTCTGAATTCTTGACCCACAGCATCTCTGGGTATAATCAAACAGTGGTTGCCAGTTCAATTGCCATCTCCGCTGGCATAGAATTTGGAGTATACATTATCATCTTTTAAATATAGCAGTGTGTGCATGTCTGAGAATGCCCAGGTGGACATAAAGATGGACCTTACTCTGAATTCCTCAGGGTGATAAACAGCACAATTAATTTCTAATATTTCTTCAGTGCAATATCGTTCTAATGTTATTTACACCTCCGTATAATACACTAGGATGTTTTCAAAATCTGCTAAAAATTGCAACTCAGATCATATCTACATTTTAATCTCTGTCATCTATTCCTCTCATAAGAAGAGAAGAAAACATGTTTTATTTTTTCCCTTCTGGAAGAACAAAAGAGCTAGTGATGAAATATAAATTCTGCAGTTTATCTGAATTTTAATATTTTATCTGTAGCAGAGACTATTAGGGAGAAGGCAATGGCAACCCACTCCAGTACTCTTGCCTGGAAAATCCCATGGACAGAGGAGCCTGGTAGGCTGCAGTCCATGGGGTCACTAAGAGTCAGACACGACTGAGCGACTTTCACTTTTCACTTTCATGCATTGGAGAAGGAAATGGCAACCCACTCCAGTGTTCTTGCCTGGAGAATCCCAGGGATGGGGGAGCCTGGTGGGCTGCTGTCTATGGGGTCGCACAGAGTCGGACACGACTGAAGCGACTTAGCAGCAGCAGCAGCAGAGACTATTAGGTGTTCTTCAATATCAGTCCTCTCTTTCCTCAGTGATAGAACCCCTGAATATTAACTGGTCATGCGAAGGCACAAAATAAAGATCACACTGAAGTGCTGTGTGATTATAACTAAGTCCAGGCCAATGGAATGTAGGTAGAATTTGTGAAATTCCTGGGAAGTAACCATAAGGTGAAGATGCCTTTTTATTTCTCTTTTCTTCTTCCTGGTCTCTAAAATGAGGATAGGATGACTGGACCTCCAACAGCCGTGTCAGACAAAGAAACAGACATTGCAATGTAGAGGATGGCAGACAAATCAGAAACCATGAACTGCATTCCCCATGAGTCAGGCATTGTTATACCAGCCCAGGACTGCCTGTGTTACCTTTTCTGTCTGGTAAAGCTCGCTCTATTTTTGGTATTTCTGTCACTTGCCACAGCACCTGATCCTTCCTAATACCCAGCCACTTAAAATCACAGATGGATTATCAGACTATGACAAAAGATACTTCCCTGTTTAAAAGCCATCATTTAATAAGGATATTTTATGATGAAACTGAATGTATTTTCTCTTTCTTGGTTGCTCCTTCCTGAAGCTGTAAAAGGGATAGAGAAGGTGAAATACACAGTTCTCATGGAGGAAACATGAGAGTCTGAAATCATTTAATGTATGGAAAATTGTTGCTAGGTGACTGCTATCTGAAAGCTTGCTGAGGTGTGTTGGCACCTTGAAGAAAATGCAAGTAGGAGTAATGTTTCCTAAGTTTACCCCTTAATGAAGAGGCTGCGTTATGTTTAAATGGTGAGCACTGGGTAAACAAGCAAGAGGAAAAAAAAAAACTTTTTTTCATGTGAGATAAAACAACTTTTCTCTGCAAGCAGTCACATCTCTGGAGGCAGGAGCGGGCTCTGGCAAAGACGCTGATGGGCAGCTTCCTCATTGTTCCCGGAGCTCCAGGCGTGCAGCACTGTCTCAGAGGTTCTAGGAGCAGCTGCCACGAAACTCAATTTTAGCTTGTAACACCTGCCAGACACTGAGTCTCTTGGGAAGAGGGGGGGTCAGGTGCTGATGGTCCTTTTGACAAGGAGAGGCCTGGGCTGATTCTGGTGACAATCTTGTGTCACATGTCCTGAATGTGCTGATGTGGGAGTTGAGGGGAAGACAGACATGGAACTTCATGACAGCAGAGAGAGAGAGCATGCTTGGACCAGAAATAGGTCAAGAGCACAGTGAGCCTCTGCCCTGAGATCAACCACCACTCCCTCCACCGGAGTTCCTGATGGCAGTAGAGAAATCAGTCCTGCACATCCTCTTCCCTCCTACCAGATCTTCCCAAATGCTCTAGCCAGCTCTGAATTTGAACCTTGCTCCAAAATGCAGCTAAAACCTTCAGCTGAATGCAAAGGGAGATGTTTGTCATTATAAAGTTTTCTCAGATGGGAGTACAGGTTGGTCCCACTGGGTGTGAAAAGAAGTGGTGGAGAAGGTCAAAAGCTCAGGGTCAGTGAAGCAGCAGATTCTAATGGGGATATCAGAACTAGAAGGGGAGACCCTGACCAGAGAATACAGGCTCCTTTCCTTTGCTCCTTCAATTAATTTCAATTACCAGATTGTTGGTTTTGACCATGGACGTTTGAATGATACAGACAGAAACATTTCTAATGATGAGACATCATAGTTTGAATCAACCCTTCTGCCATATAATTTACCTGAAGTCTCCAACTCTACTCTGACCCACAGGTGGTGAAAGGGCACGCACGACCATGTCCATCCCTGTGCAGTTGGAAACGGATACAGAATCCAAGCTAGGAAACATTGCCCATCGGGTGAATGCAGGTCTTCTCCTGGGTTTCTAATGTTTCAGGCTGAAATAGGGATGCGGAACAAAGTGCAGGCGCCCAGCAGTACTTCCAGCAAAGCTACTGTTGTCTCCCACCAGGCAGCAGTATTGGTAGGATTGTAATTATTATTATTTGCTTTTTTAAAAAAGATCAGTTCAGAAATCCTGAATAATAATTTACCTCACAAGAATTCACTCATTATGTAGTTATTCTATTCCTTCTGCTCTTTCAAAACCTTATTTTTGTAGCTAGGCATGAAATAATCTCCCAGAGCTTCAGGAGCAGGTCTTTTTTATTCATGTGATTGCAAACAGAAACTCCTTATTCAAGAAGGAAAAGGTTATTAAACTGAGCGAAGGTCTTTCAATATTAAAATAAAAAAGGAACTGTGACTGCAATCTTAACTGCGAGGCGCGATGTGAGAGGTGCGGGCAATGCACAGCTCCGAGTCGGCCTGTCCAAACCGGCACGTGGCCAGCAGTCAATTTAAAAGTCAATTTGCTAATAATCTCATTCGCAATGCGTTCAGTTATTTTTTTTTAAATATCTGCTTATTGTTTGGGGGTGTCCAGGCTTGTTTCCTAAATGAAATTCAAAATAAGTTATTAGAACCTTGAGCTGCTATATTCAGAGATGCTCATTCGGGAACCATCTTGATACTCAGGTAATGATTTCCAAATGTCTCTGAGGTCAGAACACAGACTTCCTACCTGTTTATGCGGCCGATTTGTACTGACTCTTGAGCTTCAGTTCACTTAACATTGATTTGGGATAGGAGTTCATGCTGATTATATGGTGAAAGAAAGTCCTGTAATTTTTGCCGTTTTATCACCTTATCATCTTCTGCTCTGCCACAAACTGGGCAATTTTCTTTTATAAAGTGTATTCAACTACATCACAATCCAGAAATTTTAGGGCTTCTCTACAACAGCCCTCTCCCAATGCATAAATTGTCCCCAAAGCATCCCAATTTCCTTCAAGACTGCAAGACAGAATTTACCAGCCAGCATTCTGAGCACACCACGGACTTCATAGGAAATTAAGCAGAAAAGTCATATGAAGCCATCTTATTGTGTGTTATCAAGAAACAAAATGAACTATCATTTCCTTTTTCCCCCCAATGATTTGCAATTCCTTGATGAAAGTCGAATAATACCAAAAGGTTTCAAGGCAACCCTGTAGAAAGTGACCTTTTGCTTTCCCCATTTCATTCGTCCTACGTGTTAATTGACTTTGAAAAAGCAGTATATTATCTTTTTAGAAAAAAAAGAAAAGGATAGGATAGACCTGATTTGTGAACACCAACATCCTACAGCATCAAAGCATTGTTTAAATCATCACCAAGCAGAGCTGAGAACACCTATCCAGGAGAGCGAGAGAGAACAGATTTGGGGGAAAAAAAAAAAAAGACCGCTTAACAGTCTCAAAATGAAAGAGTCCCACTGCCATCTAGAGGGAGAGGTGAGAGTAGCCAGCCGTCAAGTCAAGCAGGAAAAAGATTTTAATTATTATCCTACATTACCAGTGTTAATTACCCTATTCATCTGGCGTACAGAAGTCACATTTATTCACTCTTTGTTCTAAGAAACGTATGGGCTTGGTGGGGACAAATGGATGTGGGAATTCATAAAAAGCCGTTCTCTCCTGGCCAGATGCTTCCCTGAGTTGCTGACAGGTGCACAAAGATGATGTGAGTACCCGTGTGATAGTGTGAAATTACTGGCTTTGACACTCAAGGGATCATCTGTGGGTTTTCCTTAGACTTCTGGGCCTCAAATCAGCATACCTATTTCTTTCTATACCCATATAACATTTCTCCCTTACAACATAATTTGTCTGAGTAATAAAATGTTTTTGTTTTTAAAAAATCGTTGCCATTCCATTAAATGAAGTGGTGAAGATATTTAATATATATTAAATTAAGATGGCCTAGAAAATTATGAAAACAAGGATAACTGCAGCTATAAAAAGAAGCCAAATTTGGAAACATTATTAAGCTTACATAGCGCTTATGGGGATGGGAGGCTAAGAAAATAAAATTGTTGGTATTTCCATTAATATTCAGGCCAGATACAATGAGAAGACAGGAGTTATTATGGTATGCTACTGCTTTGGACATACTATTGTTTAATTTAAAATGTAGGTTTAATTTAGAAATAGAATGTTCCACATGGAACAAAGGTGCATCTCTTAAAAGTATTCTCCCCCTTGAGAGAGAATGTATCTTTTTTCTGCTCTCGGCAATCTTGGGGAAAGGAGTTCTTGTGAATCTTAACAGCAATTCCTATATATAATATTATTTAGTGGTTGATTAAAATGTAATTTGTGACTTTAAGCCAAAAAGCAATATTTCTTCCCACTGTGCCCTTGAAATTTCTATTTTAAAAGACTCCAATTTTACTTCAGTTTCACCAACACTGTTTCAGCAAAGAGCATTTTACCTGTTATGTGAGTATTTTCAGTATTATTATTTAAACTATGGTCTTTCCCTTCAACAGACTAGAGAAGGGGAGTGGGAGGAGAAATTAGTCATTGAGAATGATTTCTTATTTGAGACGAGTCTGAAACTGTTAAGTAGCTCTATAATACAGAAAAGCAGTACTTCTATTTTCTTATTTTTTTAAAGTAAGTACTAGAATAAATGACATTTATTTATTTACCCTTTAATAAATGACCCTGTAAAGGGTGACCTCTTTTTACCCTAGGTGTCCAAGATCCTGGGTATATTACCAGATGGTCATGTGCTTAAAAATTAGATACAATATAAAATAAAATGGTAAATAAACAAATGAGTAGAGCCAAAGTTTGACTCAATTTTGACTAGAAAATTAGTTATCATCAATCACTATATTAATACAGGGAAATCTCTATAAATAAAAGGTTTCAATGTTTTATCATTTACGGCTAATTTATCAGAACATTTTATATCAAATTAAAATATTCCTTGGATTCTGTAATTTTAGGATCATGAATTTAGATACAGATTTTTATATACCCTTCTAGGATAGATTCACTAGGCTTTCATGATTTAAGGTTGGTATCTCTTACCAATTCTGGGAAATTTACATCCATTTTTTCTTGAAATATTTCATTTCCCCCTTTCAGCGTGTTCTCTCTTTCTAGAACTTTGAGTAGAAATAAGCTATACTTTCTCACTCTATATTCTATGCTCTTAACCTCTCTTTGTCTCTTGGTATCTCATTCTGTATATCTTCAACTATGTCTTCCAATTCACTAATTTTCTCTTACACTATTTCTAATCTTCTATTAAATCTGTTCACTGTACTTTTAATTTTAAAAATTGCTTTTTACATTTCTAGAAATTTTAATTTTCTCATATCTGCTTAATAATTTTATTAGCTTACTCCTTATTATTTTTAAATGTTATATTTTTTCTATCAATAAAACTGAGAACCATGCTTATTTTCTATTCTGTCTCTAATATCATCAGTATCTGAAGGCTTTTCTAACTTGATACTACCATCTTCTATTTCTGATAGTTCTCACTTTCCTGTTTTGTTTCTTTTTTGTTTTGGAATTTGGGCTATAAATCCATATTCCTTAGGATATTCACGGGAATTATTTGAGAACTGAATTGAAGGTGAATTCCTCCAGAGAAGATTTGTATTTGTTTCTTCCATAACCCTAAAACATAAAACCCTCAAAGCATTTCAAAACTGAGGACTGTCCTGTGGCTAGAAAATCCAAAGAGATCTCTTTTCCTTCAAATCATTGTCAAACTTTGAGAGACTTCCTTTGCTATGGTTAAGAATGTCAAGGCAAGGAGTATTATTCTGAATTTTTATTTCATCCTTGTCCTGAGGGTACAGGGGTTTGGGATGGGGATCCAATTTTTATATGGACTATCTTTTTTAAACCCCATACTTATCTCAAATGGTAAAGAATTTGCCTGCGAAGCAGGAGACCAGGGTTCGATCCCTGGGTGAGGAAGATCCTCTGGAGAAGGGAATGGTAATCCACTCCAGTCTTCTTGCCAGGAGAATTCCATGGACAGAGAAGCCTGGCAGTCTACAGTTTGTGGGGTCACAAAGAGTCAGACACAACTGAGCAACTAACACACACACATACTTAGCAGTCCCTAGGCTATTTCTCCCATTTTCCATACACTGTGGAGACATAAAAATTAAAGATCCGGTCACTTGGATTTGGCAAATATTTTCAGGTGGGAAGTTGACCTCAGGGTTCCAGTTATCTGCCTGAGTTCTCACTTATGCTTAGGTTTTTGCCTCTGAGAATTTAATTCCTTGCCAGAATATCATTGATAAAATAATGTGGAAGATTTTCCATTGTTTTTAATCAGGAATTCTGTCAAAGAATCTAGAATGCTACTGCTAAAAATAGAAGCACATTTATATTGAATCTGAACATAAATCTCTACATGTATTATGTCCCATATATTTAGAGATACTGAAAACTCAGTTTCTTGCTACATATTGCTCAGTGATTTGATTGATCTTCCAAAAATAAATCTAATTATGCCATTTTCCCCTTTAAAATTATCAATCCCTTGCATCAGGATAAAATTCAGTCTCCCTAAAAGCAGAGACATTACTTTGCCAACAAAGGTCTGTCTAGTCAAGGCTATGGTTTTTCCAGTGGTCATGTATGGATGTGAGAGTTGGAATGTGAAGAAAGCTGAGTGCTGAAGAATTGATGCTTTTAACTGTGGTGCTGGAGAAGACTCTTGAGAGTCCTTTGGACTGCAAGGAGATCCAACCAGTCCATTCTGAAGGAGATCAGTCCTGGGTATTCATTGGAAGGAATGATGCTAAAGCTGAAACTCCAATACTTTGGCCACCTCATGCAAAGAGTTGATTCATTGGAAAAGGCTCTGATGCTGGGAGGGATTGGGGGCAGGAGGAGAAGGGGACGACAGAGGATGAGATGGCTGGATGGCATCACTGACTCTATGGACATGAGTTTGAGCAAACTCTGGGAGTTGGTGATGGACAGGGAGGACTGGAGTGCTGCGATTCAGGGGGTCACAAAGAGTCAGACACGACTGAGCGACTGAACTGAACTGAACACATCTTAGGCTTCCCTGGTGGCTCAGACAGTACAGAATCTGCCTACAATGCAAGAGACCTGTGTTCAATCCCTGGGTCAGGAAGACCCTATGGAGAAGGAAACGGCAACCCACTCCAGTATTATTCCCTGGGAAATCCCAAGGACAGAGGAGCCTGGCAGGCTACAGTTCATGGGGTTGCACAGAGTTGGACGTGACTGAGTGACTAAGTTTCAGTTTCAGTTTAAAACATCTTAGAGCATGTGTAGATCTTGCCAACCTCTCTAGCCTCCAATTTCTCTATGATTAACACCATTACCACTAACACCATCATTCAGTCAGTGAATCAAACTATTTGTGATCCATGCACACTCTCAAACCTTTCCACAGGTTTATTGCTAGAGCACTGCTTTCCTTTTAGTCTTCCTCAAATTTCAGATTATCTGTCACCTCATACAGGAATTCCTCCTTGAATCCCAAATCCAGGGTGAGTTGTACCCTTCCTTGGTACTCCCATGTGATAGGGAATAGGAAATTATACTTCATTAGGCATGCTAAGTCACTTCAGTCGTGTCCGACTCTGTGCAACCCCATAGAAGGCAGCCCACCAGGCTCCCCCGTCCCTGGGATTCTCCAGGCAAGAACACTGGAGTGGGTTGCCATTTCCTTCTCCAATGCATGAAAGTGAAAAGTGAAAGTGAAGTCGCTCAGTCGTATCCGACTCTTAGCGACCCATGGACTGCAGCCTACCAGGCTTCTCCATCCATAGGATTTTCCAGGCAAGAGTACTGGAGTGGGGTGCCATTGCCTTCTCCGTCATTAGGCATAATTAGGTATAATTCCCCATCACAGCTTTTGTCACACTGTTATACAATTGCCTGTTTAAACTCCTGAATCTTCTACTATAACGCAGGCTTTATAAAAGCAGGCATATTTGTCCTGTTCAATTATCTATTGGCACTCACCACAATCCCTGCAACATCATAGACACTTGTTGAATATTTTTATATAAAAATACAGTATCTTTTAGCTTTTTCTTAATTGTAAACAAAGGAATCATTGTGCCTTGGTATTTCTATGGGATTGAGTAATAAATTACTAACACAAAGATATGGGGATTTGTATTCACTTTAAGGACATCGTTATTTCAGAAACTTATTTTTATCTTGAAAAGGCAATCTTCCAAAATATTAAATATAAGCCTGAAACTCAGTTAATGCTGTTGCCAAGAGGACATCAAATCATAAAAGCTTTTGGGACTGTATTCCTATTGTCTATAAAGAATGATTTAATTCCTTCATTATAATTCCTGCTGCATTGAAAGGAAACAAGGTAAAAGACTCATCAGAAGGTCTTCATAACTGAAATCTTAGGAGACTGTGGTAATTTGACATTCATTAAAACAACAGCTAAAATGATGAGAGGTAGACAGACCCGAATCCCCGAAGACAGGAAGTGCAGCATGCTGTGTCCACAAGTTGCATAATTTTTACCTTTTTTCCTTCTTCTCTCTCCTCTGAATCTTCAGTTACTTGTTCTGTTTTTGTGTTTCTAATTCATTGCCTTCGAGATTCATGTGATGGCCTTTTTTTCATCAGAATTAATCCAAGGAATCTGATGTAGCCAATACTGTACACATGCTACAAAATTATCTATTAACTAAATGATTTCAAGCTGAAATTATGACAACTACTGTGTTTTTTTTTAATACAGAAGTAATTAGTTATCCAATATTTTGATTTTAATAAAATCAGAACAAAGTGGCAATTTACAGACAGGATATAATTTTGCACAAAGGACATTGTTCTTTATGGCAAATAAAGTGAGCCAGGTTGTGCAGATCATAAACCAAGCTCAGAACATCACAAGAAAATAGGCTGGATTTAAAATCATGAAATCTAGAACACAGAGTATATGCCTAATATTGAAAATTCACAATATAATCAGTGACATGGTGGAAGGGGAGAAACTCTTGGAAACTTGGAAGACTTGGAAACTCTTGGACTTATTATTCTTTAACTCTTTAGAAACATTTACAGAGATATGAAAAAAGTGATATAAGCAACTTCTTTTAAGTTTTTGTTGATTAATTATAACCTGTGAGAGAATTAACTGGGCTCTTGAATCAGCATCAGAATTGTTACTATAAAATTTCTGGGTCTAAATTCGATGGTCAGGCTTTTCCAGGATGTTAGACCCTAGTAATATTTTATGATAGAGTTTGTGAAATCTCTTTTCTACAGGAGGAATGCAGCGCTCCTTTCTCACTTTCTGATGAAAGGTATTAAATACCTCTTTAGAGACGATGTTCTCAATGCATTATTATTGCACTGATATTTCACAGCAATGTAATGCATTCACTAGTAGTAACGGAGATTCCAATATAGAGTCAAAATTAAACATTTAAGTGGCTTATCTGGAATCACCAGTGGCAAAGGTGAATCAGGGACCAGACTGGTATCTATGTAATCTGTCTCCCATGCCTGAATTTTGTCTAGTAGTTAGTCACCGTCCCTCTGAAGTGTAATTGAATTTTTTACTTCCTTGAGAAGTAACATGCCACTACTTTCTCAAAAGTACATGTATCCTATTTAAAAGGATCTCTGATTCTAGACATGAGAGTCTCTTTAAAAGGAAGCCTGCTCCCCTCTGAGAGATGTGTACTGAGAGAATACATACTGTGAACGTGAAGAAACAAGCTGCTGAAGTGGATAATGACCCGAATAGAATATTGAAGCCAAAGGTGTCTGTGGGCAGCAGCAATACCAAATGGAGGGAAGTGACTTGTGACGTGTGATAGGGATCAGTGTTAGTATTGATTTTAGTTACTTTGCTGACCTCAAAAAGGGAAAATACAGTAAGGTGATGAAATGTGCTGATGATACAAAGTGGAGAAATTTAGTCAATACAACGCAGGAAAACAATAAAACTAACAATGACTTGAGTAGGCTGAAATTACGGCCTGAAGAGTGCCTTGAGCAATTCAATTTTTAGAAAGTCTAAAAAAAGTTAAAGTAACATATGTAAGAGAAATACACTGAACCTTTGATGGGCCATCATTCTCAAATTGTTTTCCCCAAAAGTGCAATGAGGAACTATTTTTTACTTTTCCAAATATTTAGGAACAGAAAATTGTAATGCTGGATATAATTCCACACAGAGGCTCAAATGAGAAAAAACATTAGCAGTATTTGGAAGATATTATGTTTCCATTCTTGAGAAAAACAAGAGAAACTATAATGAAGTTTGAATATTGAGTCAGGCAAGCTAGATTAACTCCTTAAAATGATAAAATTCCTACTACAGATCTGATTAGTGTGCAACACTTTGGAAAGTATTTCCACTGACAAAAGTTACAACGGAAGAGAAAATGTTAACCTTTTTCAAATCTACAATTGTAAACAAAGGCTAAAACCAAGAAAAGATGTCAACTGAGACATAGACAGCATTCTTGAATGTTCTTATTTCAGGTTCTCATTATCTGAGTAGGGTTCAGACAAAGAAGAGTCCACAGTGTCGAAAGAAATATGAAATAGACAGAGGGCAGGGAGAAAGGACGGATGAATCTGTGTCACACAGCCTCTGATACTGATGTCTTCGGATTGGCTGTGGTTGATATGCCAATCAGCCCAGTATATGTCTCTTGAAGTCACTTTTGACAGAAGTGCTGTTCCTTCAGAACTGTCCCATCATTCGAATTGTCTTACAGTAATTCCTGAGGCACTTGGGCATTTAAATCCACACACATTCTATAGTATTTATAATAAGAAATTAAAACTTCTATTCAGAACTTTTTATGTAAATTTTTGTTCACAATATTTTGTTTTGTGTAATGGATAATGGTCCTTTAAGAAAAGTATGATTGAAGCATCTTTAATAAAAGCTATTCTCTAATGCTCCTTTGAAAGTGTGTGTAGGGGGTCCAGCTAAGGGTAACCAAGTGTGAAATGTTGAATGAGTGGAGTCTACTGCATAAAAAAGTAACCCATATCAGAGAGAGAAAAGGGAGGGGTACTTTTACTCCTCCATTTGAGCACCAGGAGAAATACTTTATTCTAATTAGAGGAAAAGTAGACACAGAATCTTAAACCCTTTAAGAGCCCCTCATCATTTCTTAGCTATTTCTTATCTTCCTGCCTTTAGCTGCATGAAAAAATGGAGTAACAACAATAACAACAGTAAATATATTTTGAACCCTCACCATGTGGCAAGCAGGAGGATAAGTAAAACTAGAAATAGTACCAGAGTGGACAGTTTGTGATTCTTTGGCTATTTTTTCTTTGGTAATTGAATGAGGGGAAAAAATTAAATATTACAGTAAAGCAGCAGAGAGATAGCCTGAAACCACTTACTTTCTGAATGAGAAAGAAAAATATAACCAACTACAACACATGATTTGTATTAAAACACATGGATGAGGTCAAAATTCTTGACTTATTGAGAAAAACACTAAATTATATGAAAGACAGCTTACAAATTTTCAAATGTTTTGCTTCAAATCTTTGTGGTGTGAGCAAACATTTATTAAAAGTCTATTTTATGACAAGTACAAATCATTTGATTTCCATTTCACCCTAACTTTATGGATTAAATGTTATTAGTCCTATTTCATGTACAAAGGAGTTAAGGCCCATAAAGTTTAAGTAAATTGTTCGTAAGTAAAAATCAATAGTAGGTGTCGGAGCCAGGATTCAAAACCAGGTCTGTTTAACCCTAACTAGGTTTCTTTTCCTTTCTCCATTATTATAGTGCTAACTTAGTGCACAAATTCCGATTTTCAAGTTTACAATAATACTAAAATGTGCCCAGATCTCGCAAACAGAGAAACACACTGCAATTCCTGATATTCCATGAAATTAGAGAACAGTTCTAAAGAAATTTGATTTTATGGATATTTTATTAGAGTAATATACTATGATATATTTAACTGAAATAACTAAAGTCCATTTCCTAATCTGTCTCCATTATACTTCATTTCTGCTTCTATTCATTGGTTGCTTCAGATCTATTCTAACCATTTTTGTTTTAACCCACTTGAACTCTTAAATCTTAACCCTTATAAATAAGAAAACTTTCCATTTCTAACCCTAATTCATACATTTAGCATAGGTGTCCTTTTATCCTTTGTTAATTGTGTATGGAGCAGAGCCTAGGTCTTCATTACCTCTTCCGATCACCTCCTCCTTTATTCTTTTTTCCTGGTCTTTTGCTGTTGTTGCTGTTGATTTTTTGTTTCTTTTCTCTCCATTTTTTTTTTTTTTTTTGGTAGATGCTATAGCACTTTTACCAAGAGGTAAGGATGGAAAATACAGGAAGAAAAAAGTGATAACCAATACTTTGGTGCCCAATCCAACCTACACTGTCTGACTTCCTATGACTTTTACTTACTTAATCTAATTCTTTCCATTCTCCTGCCTTCATTGTTTCCCAATCTTTAAATTTTATACTATGTGGAGAAAAAGAAAGATTGCAAAATTAAGTAAGAAAAGAAATAAAATTGAGAGGTTTGCTAGAAAGTAATTGGTAAGTTGGTTAACAAGTTGAAGGAAAAGTAGAAAGGGGATAGTGAAGAAGGGAAGGAAGGAATGGAGGGAGGGAGGGAAAAAAAGGCAATTTCAAGAAAAATAAAGGGGTTTTGATCTTAACAGGGTAATGAAATTTTTTAACATTTCATGACTACTCCCCTGAAAAATGCGTATAAATACAAAAATGTGCAAACAATTTCGAGTTAATGATCTCCAAAGCCCATTGAACCCTTGCATTGGTATTGATTGTAGAACTATGTCTCTGAATGAAAAATAAAACTGAAAGATGATTTTGAAGGACATTTTGGCTGTCGCCTTTGGCACAAAGCAGCTTGATACACAGAGACTGGGATATACAATGCACAGGGGGATAATATAGACAGGAAGCATTTAAAAGGGCAGGTTATATAATAGGCCACCAAAATGCGTGAAGGACACTCTAGAAGTCTGACCCTGAATAGCATGGCAATAGCACATACCGATTTCTCATGAAACCACTGAGCTCTTCCTTAAAGACCTCACCCCAGCCTATTTTCCTTCCACTGCGGGGGGCTTGAGTCATCACACTGCTGTAAAGAATGCAATCTGCTCTCCAACTGGGAGCAAAGGTGAATTCAGGTGTGCTCTTTCTTGTCTCTTGAATAACATCTCCCTGACTGCTCCCTGTAATGCCAGCACCTCTAGCCTCTGCCTTCTCGTACTGTCAGCATCTCGTCATCTGGCTGGGTCAGCCAGATAAAGTTTATCCAATGCAGTACAGCCACCTGGCAATGTGACGTCTGGGACAATGCTGTTTCTCAAGGAATCAATGGAGCACTGGCCCACCTGAAGTTTTTCACGCAAAGCTATCTATCCAAGTACCTCGCCTCAATGTAATATTGCATCAGGTTAACACTAGAAGTAATCATGAGGTGAGTGTGGATAATACTCACCGACAATAAGCTGCCCTGTCTGGTGAGTTTGATTTAGAGAAATAGAGGACTACAGGAGCCCCCCGAAAAGGGTTTACCCACCCTATGGATAAGCAGAATCTCCTGGGGAACAGCTTCAGTTGCTCCCAATGCCTGTCAAATAAAGGGGAGACTCTATTTCTGTTCTGTTCTGAAATCTGTTCCTGGCTCTAGCTTTCTCTCTCCCTCTGGGTCCCTCTTAGTCTGGGCTTCAACCGACTTGCCTTGACATAAAGCCTGCATCTGTCTCTTCTGCTGTCTTTTGCTTTGGGTGTTCTGTTGCTATTCACATTTCAAACATTCCAATATCAAAATCCCACCTTTCCTTTGAGCCACCCTCTCTCCCAAGAAATCTTCCTTTAAGCTTCCTGCTTTCAACCCAGAAGAAGAAGGCTCTTACAGTGGGATAGAGCACAGGTTTTGGATTCAGACAAATCTGAGTTTGAATCCAGGCTGTGTGCTTATTTGGCAAAACTAATACAATTATGTAAAGTTTAAAAATAAAATAAAATTAAAAAAAAAAGAAAAGTTATCTCACTTCTCTGAATCTACAGTTTTTCTCATCTGTAAAATTGGTGCAGGTAATGCCTGTTAAGCACATTGTGAATGTTGTCCAAAATATAAACATACTCAGTAAATGTTAATTTCTTTAGCTAAATATTATCATGTCCTTTGCAGTATTTATTAGTATTTATCAAATACTTCTTATTCTGTGGTTGCTTTTATATATATATATATATATATATATTATGTCTGATCTCCTCTATTACATAATATTGCTAAATATCAACTTACTGTAGAGGCCTTCTATGACTTTCAAATGTAACCCACACCATCCATTTGTGTCCTCTTTCTCTACTTTTTTGCTTCATAGTAATCATCTCTATGCTTTGGCTACCAGGTGATTCCAGTGGTAAAGAATCTCCCTGTAAAGCAGGAGATGCAGGTTCAATCATTACACTGGGCAGATCTCCTGGAGGAGGAATAGCAACCCACTCCAGTATTCTTGCCTAGAGAATCCTATGGACAGAAGAACCTGGTGGGCTATAGTCCATAACATTGCAAAGAGTCAGACATGACTTAGTGACTAAGCACGACTTAGTGACTGAGCACCAGCTGTCACTAGCTCACATTGTTCCTTTCTTAGTTTCTTCCTTTGTTTCTTCCTTTGTTTGGTATCTCTTTCCCTCTACATGTAAGCTCCACAAGGGCATGAACTTTCTCTGTGTTCTTACGGCTGTATCACCTGCTGTAACACCTAGAATACAGCCTAGGAAATAGTAAGTGCTTAATAATATTTCGGAGAAGGCAATGGCCACCCATTCCAGTACTCTTGCCTGGAAAATCCCATGGACGGAGGAGCCTGGTAGGCTGCAGTCCATGGGGTCGCTGGGAGTCGGACACGACTGAGCGACTTCACTTTACTTTTCACTTTCATGCATTGGAGAAGGAAATGGCAACCCACTCCAGTGTTCTTGCCTGGAGAATCTCAGGGACGGGGGAGCCTTGTGGGCTGCCGTCTATAGGATCGCACAGAGTCGGATACGACTGAAGTGACTTAGCAGCAGTAGCAATAAAATTTTGGAAATTAATGAAGGATTTAATATGCCCCTTAAGGCCAGTGATAATTTCTTAACTATTTTAAAGCCTCAAGGCTGGAAGGGACATTTATCCTTTTATAGATTAGGGTGATTTTCAGACATCTGGGCACACAGTACAGCCTCCATCTTCTCATCCAAGCAGGTGTTCATATTCCCCTAGGATCCCATGCTCTTAGATGCCTCCCTCACTCTGAGGTGCTGTTTCTGCTGCAGAGAACTCCCTTTTCCTGCTCCATACCTGCCCAGTGGAATTTCTCCTGATACCTGGAGATTCCAGGTAGCAAAGTGGCAGGAGCAGCATGAGCTTTGAAACCCCACAGAACCAGGTTTGATACACTCATTAGCTGGGCAATCGTGGACACTTACTTGGCTTCTCAGGGCCTCAGTTGTCTTGTTTATAAAGGCCTAGCATGGCAGTGGGGAGAAGGCAATGGCGCCCCACTCCAGTGCTCTTGCCTGGAAAATCCCATGGACACAGGAGCCTGGTGCGCTGCAGTCCATGGGGTCGCTAGGAGTCGGACACGACTGAGCGACTTCATTTTCACTTATCACTTTGATGCATTGGAGAAGGAAATGGCAACCCACTCCAGTGTTCTTGCCTGGAGAATCCCAGGGACGGCGGAGCCTGGTGGGCTGCCATCTGTGGGGTTGCACAGAGCCGGACACGACTGAAGCGACTTAGCAGCAGCAGCATGGCAGTGAAGGTAAAAGCTGATGGATATAAGGATTCTATCAACATTCCTCATGGTCAACTGCCTACAAGTGTAAATTTTTAAAATGAAACTGAGGCACCACAAAAATCTTTACTTATCCTTTCTCTGTTAAAAAAAAAACCTCCTGCTAAGCAAAATTGATCACTCCCTTTCTAAGAATTTTGAAGAATCACATACACATTTCTACCTTATCAATAATAATATGACATTGATATCAATAGATTTCCAGTCTGTGTCCCCTATTTGGATTGAGCTTAGACAGGAACCATAGGGCTTCCCTGGTGGCTGCTGCTAAGCTGCTAAGTCACTTCAGTCGTGTCTGACTCTATGCGACCCCATAGACGGCAGCCTACCAGGCTCCCCTGTCCCTGGGATTCTCCAGGCAAGAACACTGGAGTGGGTTGCCATTTCCTTCTCCAGTGCATGAAAGTGAAAACTGAAAGTGAACTCGCTCAGTCGTGTCCTACTCTTAGCGACCCCATGGACTGCAGCCTACCAGGCTCCTCCACCCACGGGATTTTCCAGGCAAGTGTACTGGAGTGGGGTGCCATTGCCTTCTCCGTCCCTGGTGGCTCAGACAGTAAAGAATCTGCCTGCAATGTGGGACACCTGGGTTCGATCCCTGGGTCGGGAAGATCCCCCAGAGAAGGGAATGGCAACCCACTCCAGTATTCTTGCCTGGAGAATCTCATGGACTGAGGAGCCCAGCAGGTTACAGTCTGTGGAGTCACAAAGAGTCAGACACGACTGAGCAACTGACATTTTCGCTTTCAACACTAGACAGGAACCACAACCGGACTGATGACTGTGGACTCGGCCACTAGCACTGTCCCCGGCACAGAACAGGCAGTCAACACATTTTTGGATCCTTAAATAAAAGAATATAAGGGATCTGTGCCTGGCCTGCTGGGTTCAATGCTTTTGAAGTTTCTCTCTGTTTTTTTTCTCTCACTGGAAATTTATTCTTAAACATCGTTTCCTAGTTTATAGCTTTTCCCACCTGACTTTCCTGAGGTCAGTTAACATAGTCTTAGTGGCTATCTCTGTTGATCTCCAAACAAGTATTGCATGAATTTCCCTCCAATATCCAGTTGATTTCTACTAACTTTCTTTGTCCGACTCAGATTATACTCTCATTCATTCATTGGCCCCTTTAAGTGCACGCTTACTGAGCATGGCACAGATCTAGCAGATAGGATCTGTCTCTGCTGATTGAGTCATCAAGCATGCCACATAGTTCCTGTTAAGCTATTCTTTACTTTTCAAAAATCAAAATAGACAAAAACCACATTCTATAACATTATGGCCAGCAAGAACTACTTTGTAATATAAATTACCAATAGCTCTGCATATGGAAAATGGAAAGTCATTCTTAGTTTCACCTATAGCGTTTAAAAAAAAAATCTTGGTGAATATATTTTTTTGATTTGCAATAAATTTCCTAAGATTGATTTAATCTATATTTATTTGTTTATAAGCAGTACTACTAGAAGATAAAAAATGTTGGGTATTATATTACATTTTAAAAATGGCAGTACTGTAGATATTATTGCAGTTCTTTTAAATCTAAATCTAAGCCTTTGGCATATGATAAACTAAGCAGAGTTAAAAGCAAGGAAAATGATTCATTTTTGGTGCAGATCTTCCTGTCTATCAGATGCCCCCTCCCCCACAAACAAAAGAAAGAGATGTCATCCTGACCCGGCCTTCTACAGAACAAAAGAATTTACAGGTCTGGTGGTGCAAATGAAACTTGAAACTATCATCCAAAAATAAAAGATGAAAATGCTCTCTCGAGATGAGAAAGCAAATTGGAAATAACATGGAGCAAGAGGGCACAGGAGGACCCAGGGTCTCATTATTAGACTCCATAAGTCAGAATGCCTAAGAGCCTCTCTCCACACAGCCTACCACTCAGTCTGCACATCTGTGAAATGGAGATAAAAGCTGTGCTCCCTTCCTCATATCAGAGGCGGTAGGATGAATACAACCGGGCTGGGAATGCATTTCAAAATGCACAGATGAAGTGTAATAGAAATAAAACGTAAAGACTGCTATTCAGAAATGCTCTTTGAAATATTCTTGATACTCGGGCAGATCTCTCTAGATGCTTGAGGCATTGTCCAGATGTGTAGGATTTTTAAATGCCTCTGTGGAAAAAACAAACAGTTCATTGTTTGATCTGGAGAACAGAATAAGACCTCAGGCCTTTGCTGACTGTCCAGAGTGCTGTTTCGGATGCTGTACAATATACAGACTGCAAAAGGGAGAGTCTCTGCTGACTAACATCACACAGATGAGAGGAAAGACAAAAGTGCTGGAATAAAATACAGCCATCCTAAATTCTTATTTTGATTTATTCTTTCTTATGGTCCTGCTTGGAAAAGAATTTGCCTCTTGTCTCTCAGCATGGGGTAGAGGATGGCAGTCCTGGATTAGCATCCAGATTCATCCATTTACATACAGCCTGTCTTCAGGTGCCTCAAGCCTATGCCCCCTCATCTTTAAAACACACATATGTGATTCCTGTACCACAGGCTGTTTATAGGATGACAAAATGATTCTAAAGATGCTGTCAACTGCAAGCACTCTATGTAAGAAGATGTTAGAAGAAGGGTCCTGTATCTACTGCCTTCTAATTTCATGAAGACTTCAGAGAAATGTCAATTACCATCCATGGGAACCTAAGCAATATGCAGATTCAAAGTGGAAAGAGGTTTGCAGAAGACAGAAATACCCTGGTCTCATAAAATGAATGATGAATCAGCTTCCCCAAAGAAATTCACTCTTAGAATACTTGAGACTCCTATCATTATAGGTATAGATTTGGGGGCAAATGTGATAGATAATCCTGGAATTCTGTAATAGGAGGAAGGGCATGAAACCATCATCTTATCCACTGCATTATGTGGATACACTAACAGATGCCAGCCCTGCAATGAGCAGACAAATGACACAGTTCGGGAGTGTTGCAAGGACAGCAGGTCACACAGTCACACTTCTCCACACAGATAGAAACACTGTTAGCAAAGGCAGCAGCCGTCACCTAAGATTTAAAGAACAAGGATAAATATAAACTAGAGGAACAGATGAAGCTGGAATACTGAAATGCTACTGGATGCTCCTGATATTGTCTGTGTCTTCATAGCACACTAATCAAGTCATCGAGAATGACTGCTTTCTAAGCCATAAATATTTTCAGTCGCTGTAGAAACACAATGCAGCTGTGTGTTTATGTGATAAGCCCTTCATATAGAAAGGAGGCCCATAAGCTCACAGAGATAGGATGCGGGGGCTGATGGTAAAGAATAGAAGAAAGTGGTTCCGCCCTTGCTGTCTCCATCTTTGGCTCAGCAAGGGCTCAATGTGATATAACAATCTTTACATGCATAGCACCTTTCTTACCGAGAAGAGAAAGCAATTCCCAGGCATTACCTCATTGCTCTTCATCGCACCCCCAGGGAATAGCTAGCAAGTATTATCCAATTTTGCAGGCAGTAAAAGTGAGGTTGTGATTGGCTGAACATCTGGGTAAAGGTTATAGAGCAAGTCTATGCTATTGCGGAGATTAGAGCCAATTCTCCTGCCTCTTTTTGCAACAGCTATTACTTAAACACACTTTACAACTCATTAAAACAGCAAGGAAATGTGCTCATAGAACAATGCCAAATGAAATTTAAAAAGGAAAACAAGGATGGAAAACATCACATTCAATATCATTCTTAGTTACATAAAATGCATATGTTTATATTAATATACAACAGTGAGAATATATGTAATGCCACTGAAATGTACACTTTAAAATTATTAAATATTAAAATGGTAAATTTATGATATATATGAAAAAAGGTGAAAGTGTTAGTTGTTCAGTCATGTCCACTTCTTTGCAACCTCATGGACTGTAGCCCACCAGGCTCCTCTGTCCATGGAATTCTCCAGACAAGAATACTAGAGTGGGTTGCCATCCCCTCCTCCAGGGGATCTTCCCAACCCAGGGATGGAACCTGTGGCTCCTGCATTGGCAAGCAGATTCTTTACCCGTTGAGCCATCAGGGAAGACCTATGGTATATATATTTCACAATTAAAAAAAAAAATCTCTGCTATATGACCCAGCAATTCCACTCCTCAGTATATACAGCCGAAAAAAAAAAAAAAAAAACCCTTATTCAAAAAGTTACACATACCCCAATGTTCATAGAAGCATTATTTACAGTTGGCAAAATATGGAAGCAACCTAAATGTCCATCAACAGATGAATGGATAAAGAAGATGCAATATACACAAACATGATGAAATACAACTCAGCCACAAAAAAAGAGAAAAAGAACTAAACTTTGCCATTTGCAGCCACATGAATGGACTTGGAGGGTATTATGCTAAGTGAAATAAGTCAGACCATAAAAGACAAATACTGTATGATATCACTTATATGTAGAATTTTAAAAGTACAACAAAATAGTGATTTTAACCAAAAAAAGAAGCAGACTCACATATACACACCTGTGGTCAGCAATGGAGAGTGGCAGGGGAAGGGACAACTTAGGGGTGTGGGAGGAGGAAGTAAAACTACTGGGTTTGTAAGATGTACCATATAACACGGGGAATATAGCCAATATTTTGGAATAAATTTAAGTGGAGTGTAACCTTTAATATTGTCAATCACTATATTGTATGCCTGTAACTTATATAATATTGCACGGGAACTATACTTGAGTTAAAAAGAGAATGCCATGGAGCAACTAAGCCCAAGGACCACAGTGACTGAGCCACTCTCCAGAGTCCATGAGCCCAAACTACAGAAAGCCTGCGGGCAGCAGTGAAGGCCCAGCACAATCAAAAACAAACAAACAAATAAAAAACAAAGAAAGAAATCTCATTCTTTCCTGCTTTGTGTGGCTTTCTTCCTTTTAGGCTGAAGTCCCCACCCTACCATCAGCTTTTGAACTTCAACCCTTCATTCAAGGCTGCTGATTAAACGTTCCTTAGTCAAGTCTCTCCACCAGATGCAAACTCACCCTCTCAGAATCCGAACAGTAATCTGGAATGCAGCAACATGCTTTACAGAGCACTTTTTCACATATCATATCATTTGATATTCACAAAACATTGTATTATCCATTTTAAATAAATAAAATTTATCTGAGAAAAGTCATGTAGCCAGCTAAGGTCAAACCACTGGCATGCAGTTTAGGATCCAACCTACAGCTTCCAGGTTTGTATGAAGCTACCCAAACCCATTAAATCTAACACTGGGAACTAACCACATACTTTCTTGAGCTATTCATTATTTATAAGACTTTTAATATCTCTACCAAGCTACAGACTCCTTGAGGACAGGGACCAAGTCCCAAACAGCTTTGTAATCTCAGCAATCCTAAGCATGAAAGTGAAAGTGTTAGTCCCTCAAAGGTGTCTGACTCTTTGAGACCCCATGGACTGTAGTCTGCCAGGCTCCTCTGTCCATGGAATTCTCCAGGCAAGAACACTGGAGTGGGGTGCCATTCTCTTCTTCAAGGGATCTTCCCCATCCAGGGATTGAACCCGTGTCTCCTGCATTGCAGGCAGATTCTTTACTGTCTGAGCCCAATCCTAAGCATATATTCAATCAGTTCTTGTGGAATCAATGAAATAATAACCCATGGTAAATTTATATAATAATAAAATGGATCTTAGTAACCAAACATACATAAACAATCTAAATTTGAAAAATTTAAGCACCACAAAATAGGCTGCTGCTGCTGCTGCTAAGTCACTTCAGTCGTGTCCGACTCTGTGTGACCCCATAGACAGCAGCCCACCAGGCTCCCCCGTCCCTGGGATTCTCCAGGCAAGAACACTGGAATGGGTTGCCATTTCCTTCTCCAATGCATGAAAGTGAAAAGTGAAAGTGAAGTTGCTCAGTCGTGTCCGACTATTAGCGACCCCATGAACTGCAGCCTACCAGGCTCCTCCGTCCATGGGATTTTCCAGGCAAGAGTGTTGAAGTGGGGTGCCATTGCTTTCTCCGACAAAACAGGCACTGTATTGCTAACTGCTTCTGTGTGTATGCTCGGTCACTCAGTTGTGTCTGACTTTTGGGGACCCCATGGACTGTGGCCCGGCAGGCTCTCTGTCCATGGGATTTCCCAGGCAAGAATAGTTGAGTGGGTTGCCATTTCCTATTCCAGGGGATCTTCCTGACCCAGGGATCAAACCCACATCTCCTGCATCTCCTGCAATGCTAGGCAGATTCTTTACGAAAGAGCCACCTGGGATGTCCCTGTCCAGATGGATAAGATATCCAAACAGTTAATTCATGTGAAAAAAGAAAAATGTTGTTCAGAAAAATCATAACTGGCTTTAGCTGAGTAATACTCAATTTCTGCATTTGCCTTAACTTCTCTGGCATTTACTAGCTGTGTTATTTTAGGCAGTCATTCGAAATGTTTTGATAAGGGTTATCACCACATTCTTACTCATTCATTTCTGCAAAATGTTTTATCCTGTTTCCACTTAAGAAAGCTAAACAAACTGATGTTTCACATTACTGACTTTGTTAAATAACAGCATCTGCACTGCAAAGGTTTATCCACAATTCTTGGCCAGGTCTGAGGGGTCTAACTCAGTATATTTTATAGCAGATGGTCTCTAAATTGGACTTGGAGTGATAATTCTGGATCTTTGCTTTTCTACTTCTTAACATTTATTTGAGGATTAATTGCAAATGTCTGATACTAGCAGCATGCTATGCTGACTGATCTAATCTCCAGCAGCCCTCAAACATATAAATTTCATATTGGATTATTTTACTAGTCTTCATACACTGACAGCCCCTATCATTTACTGAACATCCCCTTATGTTCCACTTCTGATAAATTTACTGAAATTGACCTTATACTCTTATGAAAAGGAGAATAAAGTGAAGTTTGTAGAACACATGACCAATGCAATACACAGTGTTTCCATGATAATGAGGTCATCTGCTATAGCCACCACACACAGGCATTCCCATGTACTCTTGTGAAATCAGGGTGCACCTTCAGCCTAGTAAAGAAATTTCCCTCTTAGAAATCTTTGAAGTCGGCCATGTCAGTGAAGCACTAAGTATTTTTAGATGACCCATGGAGTGCAGAGCTCTCTGCCAGGTGGCCATGCCTGTGCATGAGCAAGTCTGTTACTGTCCTGCATAATGATGCAATATGGACCAGAGAAGCTGGCAATCCACAACAAGGTTCTGGGGAGGAGAGAAACCAGAGGTTCTTCACACAATGTCAGAGGTTCTTCTGACATTTCCTGAGTTTTTTTTTTTTTCCCTTGACACAGCACTCAACTCTTCTTTTTAATATTGTCCATGAAATAATAGGGGCTTTCCCGGTTCCCCTTGACACAGCACTCAACTCTTCTTTTTAATATTGTCCATGAAATAACAAGGGCTTTCCCGGTGGCTCAGTGCAAACAACCCACCTGCGGTGCAGGAGCCATAGGAGACACAGGCTTGATCCCTGGGTTTGGAAGATCCCCTGGAGGAGGAATGGCAACCCTGTCCCGTATTCTTGCCTAGAGAATCCCATGGACAGAGGAGCCTGGCAGGCTACAACCCCTGGGTTTGTGCAGAGTACGATATCATTGAAGTGGCTTAGCACACACGTGTGTGTGAAATAAGAGAGGGCACCCCCAGGCTCCTGGCTGAGGCCCAGAGGAAGGGTGGAAAGCAGAGGCATGGTACAGCAGCACAATGAGACGGCTCCCCAGCCAGGGCTCCCACACCAAGCCTCCTGGAGATACATCCAGCCCGCGGCACCGCCTTGGCTCTGTGGAGGTGTACACTTATTTGTCATGGTGTCGAGGTTAATTGCTCTCAATTTGCTTTAAGCTCGTTCCTTCACATGAAGCCAAGGCAGGCACTGCACACCAAGGAAGCCGAATCTTGGCTTGGGAAATAACAAAGGTCTTTTCTGTTTTGCAGCTAAAGAGACTGAAACTCAAGAAAGATGGAGGGAATGTACTTTAAACAATTGGTAGCTATTTTGCTTGATTTTCCCTTGAAGCAATAAATAACTGTGCTCCCTGTTGCTGGTATTTTATCAAGCTCTGTTTGTTATAACTGCGCATTATGTTCCATACAAGACAGCGTCTTTGAGCTCTCTTTTCGTATTTTCCTACTACAGTTTAACTCCGTGAGGAGCAATACCAATGTGCCACCAGGATGGAGAAGAAATAGCAGGACCCGCTGCTATTAAATACTCCCACCTGAATGCAGAGCTCCTCTATTAGGAACAAGTGAATGCCAAGTTCACTTGTTTCGTGTAAATTAATGTGGTGAAAAAAATAAGGGGAGCCTATAGATTAACAGTCACTCCCTGCTGATGATGACCTTGGCCACTAAGAGAACCAGAACAGTAGAAAATTATTTCCAAACACAGTATACATACCCTCCTAACCCTCCTGAACACAGAAGAGAAGGAGTAGCGGGAGAGGATTTCTGAAGAAGGTCCTATTCATTTGTTTTTTTAAACCAAGTCTGATTTATTTTGTTTCTCTGTAAAAGGAAGAGAAATCAGGGAATATTCATGTCATAATGATGAGTTGCAACTAGACAGAGTCACTGTTCCTCAAATCCTAAGGCCCGTGACATGGATTTAGGACATTTGATTTATCTGCGCCCAAGGCCTGTACTCACAGTTAGTAATAATAACAACTAAAATGTAGATAGTCATCCTCCAATTCAAAGCATTTTTTATTTCCACTTTTCATTTGATCCTCAGAAACAAACAGAGGTAAGTAGGTGATGACCCTCCTTATTTCTATCACAAGCGGGTCACTCAGTGATCACTTCAGTATTCTTTTCTACAAAATAGGCATTTATTACAAAGTATTAACTAATCCCTGGGCTTGAGTTAATCCAAATTACTAAAAATAAATTGCAAGCCACTTTTCAAATGCAGAAGGATGAAGAAGGTAAGGTTTGTGTTTCAGATTCAGCAGCTTCTTCCTTTCCTTTTCCAATTAAATTCTTGTTGTTTAGTTGCTAAGTCGTGTCCAACTCTTTTGCAACCCCATTGACTGTAGCCTGAACAAGTGATCAAAAGGAGATCTGCCAGGAAAAAGGCCTAGGAGTGTGTGGACATGTGCACTGCCTGAGTTCTAAGTGATCAGGATGTGAGCAGAACACACGTACCCTGGGCCCTCTAATCTTCACAGTCTGCCCAAGTGTTGACAGGAAAATCCTCTGCCAGGAACAATCCGTCTCCTCTCAAGACAAGACGGTCCCGGAATTGGTACTAGCAAGATGCTGTTGCGGTGAGGGATGGGAGAAGCACTGTATTGACATTTCTCTTGGCTGTATGAAAGCAGTAAATCTGGCTGTGAAGACAAGTAAACTTGAATTGTGGGGAAAATGTTCTCCAGCTAAAAGTCCCAGGGGCCCAGCAAACGTTTTCATATTAATAATAGTTCACAGATGGAGTCTTTCAACTTAGAAATTTTAAGATGTCATCGAGTACATAATCTAATAAAGAATGCTAGGACATTAAAAGTAATATAAATAAAGGAAATGTAATCCATGTAAGGGTCATTTGGATAATTATTTCATCTCTTGCATCCAGAATTTTGAAATGAAATATAGTCTTTCCTCACTTCTTCTGCAATAAGTCATTTATAAAAAGTAAGTGGCTTACAAATAAATGACTATATCTATGACTACTCTCCCAAAATCAATAATACATTTATTGATAATTCTGCATTTAAAGGTTCATTTCACCTTAGTATTGACATTCTGTCTCCTCTGCCATTTCATTAGATTTAAAATTTTTCATTCTTGGTAATGAACTGTAAGAAAGTTGCTATGTTAGAAAGTAGCCCCATTTCAAGTTGGGCAATGCAACTCAATATATCATTTTCTATTAATTACCGTAATCGGTAAAGTTTCTTGTTTGTGTGCTCAGCAAAATTAGAGTTAGGAGTCTGGCTTTACCTTGAAAGGCAAGAACTCTTGGCTCTCCTTAAATACATCACTGAGGTGCTCTGTAAAATGGTGGTTGTTGTGGCTTAGGTGCTAAGTCATGTCCTACTCTTCTGACCCCAAGGACTAGAGTCTGCAAGGCTCCTCTGTCCATGGGATTTCCCAGGCAAGAATCTGGAGTGGATAGCCATGCCCTTCTCCAGAGGATCTTCCCAACTCAGGGATCAAACCCACATCTCTTGCATCTCCTGCATTGGCAGGTGGATTCTTTACCCCTGAGCCACCAAGGAAGCCCCTCTGTAAAATGGAGCCATACCTAAAAATTTCCATTCTGTGAGCCTTCAGACAAGACTTGAATCCGTTCAACGAATCCTTTTGAGTGACTACAAAATCCCCAATACAGGATTTCAAGAATGAAAATGTAACACTGTCCTTGAGAAGCTCACAGTCTAGTGAGAAAGCAAATGTATACACAGAAAATCTCAAGAGAAAGTAATAAGTCTCCAGGCCTGTAAACAGGAAAATGCAGCCTGAAACAGGAGTGTCAGCCCATTGGGGAAATTTAGGAACTGCAGCAGTGGTAAGATGATGTTTAATCTGCACATTAACCCTGTTTAATGTTAAGATTTCACAACAGTTAAAACATAAATGAATGTGTCAGTCAGCTCTAGCTGCTGTAACAAACTATCATAGTCGGGTGATTTAAACAAGTGACATTTATTTCTCACAGTCACTGAGGTGAGAAGTCCAAGATCAAGGTACAGATAGTCTTCTTGCTGTATCTTCACACGGTAAAGAGAGAAAAACCTCTGGTGTATTAATGTAAGGGCATTAATCTCATCATGGAGCCTCTACCCTCTTGACCTCATATAAACCTAATCATTTAATTACCTCCCTGAATTCCTGATCTTCTAATACCAAGACAATCAGGATTAGGGTTTAAACATTCCAATGGAAGGGAAAAGGGGGAGAGACACAAACATTCAGTCTCTAGCAATGAGCATGTACCATTGTATCAGATCACCAAGTAATTTAATAAAAGCATTACCACAATAATTTAGCATGTGAAAATCTGTATGGGAGCATCACCATGTGGAAGAAACAGGTTCTCTCTTCAGAAGCACATCACTACACGGAGTCACTGCACATCCTCAAATGGAATGAAAATTTTCATCTCCACTGCATATTAAGGCTATGACGCCATAAAAGCTATAATTTTAAAAACTGGAGCAGGCGAGACTAGAAAAGCAGGGTTGTACTGCCATCTGCTGGCAGGATTCCAGGATGACTGTAAGAATATTCCATTTGCAGGTTAGTAAGTACAGGTCGGGGGAAGTATTGATACTTACCATTAACTATTTTAATAGACAACATATATTTAAAACTCATCTCCAATAAACTGAGTTTTATGAAACTCATCTGCACTGTATTATAATTAGATAAGGAAATGTTAATGGTATCTTCTTAGTTTTTAAATAGTAACCCCAGAATTAAATGTATTTTTGTATTCCTACTCTTGAGTTTTTTAATATACACCTTGTTATTTCCAGCACAATTTAATAAGATAAACTATAGGGACAAGGCAGAATTTTCCATCAGATTTCAATTAACTAAAACAAGATATTGTTGACGCTTGAATGAAGTAGACTATAATATATTCCATTTATTGACCAACAAAATATTTAAATGCGTTTTCTTTGTCCTGGTTTGAGAACAGATTTTATTGCACCGAATCCAAACATTGTGTGCGCTTCCCTAACTTTCCCTGAGGCCTTCCTTTAACTATAAAACCATTTATGACCAAAAAAATTAAGCAAACCAGTTGTTCCATTACTTGCTGGTTTTCATTATATCCTGAAATATCCATTCAGCATTTTTATCTGCTAATGTAACACAAACTCATCTGCTCAATGAGATTTATTACTTGTTTTTTTTCCCACATGTTCACAAGATATTCTTGTACATTTTGCAATGGGCCTTTATTATCTAGTAATGATGGCTTGCAAATTAAATTCGTTTTTAATGGCATAGTTAAATTCTAATTTATGTTTTGGAGCTTTGTTTAATTCATTTAGGTATAATGTAATCATTTTCTTGCTATTTCTTACATTATATAAAAGAACAAAAGAACAGGGGCTCATCATCACATTCAGTTGTTTTTTGACTTTATTAAATCTTGTCACTAATTGCATTTCCCCCAAGAAACTTTCAAAACAATTGCAGTCCGATCTTTTGGGCAAAACTATCTGGTTGCTCAGCATTCTGCATAAGAAGTTGAATCAAACTATTACTGTAACTCAGGGTTGGTTAGATATTGCACTTTCTCATACTCATTATAACCCCACTGTGCTGTGTAATGTACTGGGCAATTATTCTTTTGCAACAAATTCCTTTCCGGTGAGTTCTCTTTGTTTCCTGAACATTCAGGAAAACCAAAACCAAAAGTGATCATTAGCAGCACAGAAAGTAATCTTTTATAATGTCTACTTGCATTTTCTTCCCTCTCAATCGACAGAACTTTCATAGACCCAGTTGCAATAACCTTTTATAATACCTTCTCGTTGGGGTCCACACAGCAAAAGCAAAAAATCCTTAACGAGTTTTCAACCTTTTAAACCAGAAACTGGATTCTGGGGCTGCATAAGAATAATTGATATGATTTAGAATTTCCTGAGCAGGCTTGACCCTTCCTTGGTGCTGATAGTTTTCCCAAGAGGACAGAAGCACACAGGTGGTATTTTAATGAGGACTCTCTGCATCATTGGCTTTTTAAAGTTCTCATCCAAATAAGGATAAACTCTCAGGCCCACTCCTTTTTTTCTAACGAGAAAAATAAATCTTGTACCCAGGGGGATTCTCCATTTCCGATTCAATTTGTGTGTGTGTTTCTGCATATGGTTCCTGCAGAGTTTTTAAGTACAACATGCAGATACCTGAGGTGATTAGATCACAAATTCTGTTCCTCATTCTGACCATTGCTCTTTACACTCTTGATATTGGCCACCAAAGGGAAAAAGAGTCTGAGCATCCACAAAACATTTTCTTGTTCTGGAAAAGCAACTCATTACCCCAGTTCCACCGATTAGGAACCAGGAGTGGCCTTATCACAAATAAGGATCACCTTTCCTTATTTCTAATGAAGGTAATGCAAGAGTATTTACTATTTTTGAGGTAAGAGGAAAATCAACTTTTCAGTATATGTTTTTTTATGGTTTTCATTTTTTCCCTGCACATGTTCTACTTTTTAACAAAGCCTATACTTACAAATGTCAGAAAAAGAAAAGAGTATCTTTTATTTAGATTTGAAGAAGACTTGCAAATTTAACAACAGAGTCCCTCATAAGTGTGTTATTGTTTGGTTTGGGTGTGTTGAGTTATTAACTTTCATCACACACAGGATACTCAGGAATGGCTGGCTTTCTAAAGTCTTTTTAGGACATTAAAATACTTCTAAGGACCTTATCCTCAGGTACTTGTTCCCACAAACAAACCCTACAGTGTTTTCCAAACTTTTTCAACTTGCCTTAATTTAAGAAATGTATGAAGATGACCCACTACAAACAGACCCCTCTATGTACATAACTTATATGAATACATATATCTATGTATGATTGAAACAAACATTTCACAAAGCAATAAGTGTTCTTGTTACTTGTAATCATTCGAATATCTTCCATTATATTGTATTTAGTTTTGATAAATACGTTGGTCTTGATCCACTAAACCTATTCCACAATGGTTGAAGTGGGTCACAGCCCATCCTAAAATAATGACCATAAACTCTATCATTACAAATGACTTCAATGCTTCCACAGTCCCTGCTGAAGCACCCTGAGCCCCAATTTCCCCTTTTATCTTTCCAGTTTATTCCTTGAGAATCCCAACTCCTAACATTCTTCTACCCAACCAGGACATATATTAGTAATTCACTGATCCCACCACTTGCCCTTGAATCCATCCCTTTCCATCTCTTTACCCTTCACATCAGATACATTCCATGACCCCTTACTGTAATCACTTCTGTGCACACTCTCCCTTCCTTTGCCTCCTCTTGCTTTGTCACACTGTCCTGGTGAAACTCTGACCTTGGTTAAATCTAATTCTGGGAACCCTGGGCCCATGTGCCAGGAGGTAAGCAGAGCCAAAGGGAAGCATCCTACTTGACGCTGGTCCCACCTTTCATGGGCTGCCACTGACTCCAGGTGGGCCTGGTGCTGCCCTTGTAAATCTCATCCAACCTCCTGGCTCTGAATACCCACTGATGACTCCTGCTTTACGTCTACAGCCCTGCTCTGTCCCTTGAACTGTGGGTGTGTGATACAGCTGCCTGTTTAGCAGCTCTACATGGAGGTCTAACAGACACTTCAGAGTTATCATGACAAAAGCAGAGCTGGTCACCACTCCCCACCTCAGTCTTCCTCTCCTGTAGTCTCCCTGTCTCAGAAATGCAGCTACCTTCTCTCAGTTGCTTTCCACCTGACTCACAGCCAATGCTGTAGCTCCCCAAGAAGCCCTCTACAAACCTCATGCTACAGCCCCTTTTCTGACCTCCTTTTCCCTAATCTTTGACACTCAGCCAGCACCAGGCACACTCCAACATCAGAGCCTTGATACTGGCTGCCTACCCCCAACCCCAACCCCGCCAAGAGGATTTTTCTCTTCTCTTGCAGTTTCATGGCTCACCTTCCTCAGATCTTAAAAATAAATGTGTGTGATGAATGAATGAATGATGCCAGTGCTGTACAAGTACACACTCTGCACCTGAGTTTCAAAGATAAAACCAAATGTTCCCGGAGAATAAATGCAATGTCAGTCCATTTTCTATAACCTCGCTACCTGCATGTAAGGCCTGCTCTCCTTTGTGCTGCCATGGACATAGAATCAGTAGCACTTGTCCTAGTGATGACTCTGTCCCTGACTGACCTGGGAAACACACGCACACCACACAAAGGGAGTAAGGAAGATAGAGACACCTGGATCTTCCTGGACTTTTGGTTTCCCATTCCTAGGATATTTGCACTACTTTTTTGAAGATACTGCTGAAGCATAGGGAAGTGCAGATTTCTGAGAGCTCAAGCTGGGACTCAAACTTTGTCCAAAGGCCTTTGAGTCTGCTAAGGAAGGCAGAATCTAGAGAAACTGTAAATCAGAGGTTCAAGTGGTTCTCTGTTTCATAAGAAGTCTGAATTTACCTATTGAACAGGCAACCCTTAGGAGAAACTACTCACTCTGCAGAGCCTGTTAACTGGCAAAGCACCTATTCTAGATGCCCAGTTAACACAGAAGAGTTCAAGAAAGGAAAGAAAATAGGTTGTTTTGGGAATAGATCGATCACATCAGGAAGTTTAGGTTGCTTTAGGAGATAGGGATGGAGTGCTAAAAAATCCCCTCATTTGGCTACTTGGAGCAGATTTGAATACCTGTGGGGTGATGGCTGTGACTGACAAATGAATTTAACAAGAGGCTCAAGAGGGACCGAGGAACTTGCACTGATGAAACAATTCATAAAATCTTTAAGACCAAAAAGAAAATAGCAATATCACATAATAAGCACTCAAAAACCATAATTAAATCTAAATTTTGGCACACACTAAGCTGATTTAGGGCCTGGATGACCAAATATAACTTAAGAGTTGCAAAGGAAATAGCTCTCCTTACCTCTGCCCCTTCAAGGCCTGAGGCTTTGAGATCCTGCGAAGACACGACTCTTGACCCAGGAGGTCGGCACCATGAGCAGTCACTGAGGTAAGACTTTCAGAGGCCACAGGACCTGGAAATAGAAGGGCATACTGATATGTTTGGACACATATGTGAGACACCCATTCAGGGGCTCCCAGAAAGAGCCTGGGAAACTTGGAGGGGGCAAGTTCCATATGGATGGAATGGAGAAGGGCTCGGAGAAATGTGATTTCAGCCCAGATGTAAAGGAAAACCCGAAGGCTGCTTTGGCCAGAATGTGTTGGTACATACTCATGAGGCAAATGAGAATAATTTTAAGAAGCATGCATAGGTTTAAATCAATTTAATAAATCCAGAATCAAAGGTGGACTAGGAAATCAAATCTTGGTCTAGTCAATTCCTCAAGGGAAAAGACAGTGGGATTTCCTCTAAGGATTCCAAGAAGGGGTCGATACAGGCCCAGTTCATTCAGGCTTCCAAGATCTCCTAATTAAGAAACCTTGGGACCTCTTCAGAATGGAAGCTGGGCAAGTCTCAAACTTGGAGAACCACTTGTAAGTGCTTCTTTATAACCATGACTTATATTATAAAATAATGACTCTTTCTGTGGTGTGAAGAGTTACATGGGGCCATCAAAACAAAACCCCACACACCCAAGGTGAGACCCCCTACAGATGCTCTAAGTTTGACCTGAATGTAGTTTTAATTGTAACAGATAATCTATCACACACAAAAAAAATAAACAAAGAATGAAAGCAAGAAGGGGGGAGGGAGGAAGAAAGGAGGAGGGAAGGAAAGACTCAAATGAAAAGGAAAAAACTCCATGGCACAACAGTTTTAATAAACTTGGTTTTTTGTTGTTTGTTTGTGGCAAATCAATTTACAGTAAGTTCTACATAACTAAGTAGCATTACATATATAATTCTTAAAAAGTGAAGCATTTTTCCACTTTGCAACTTGGTATTCATTTCTTTTCTTTTTTAAATAAAGATTTTAAATAATCCCTTGTTTTAAATTTGCCACCTGGAGCCTTAAAATTTGCCCTCGACTTTGTGATTCACGATGTGCTCTCAAATGGGCGTTATTAACAATGCTGAGCCATCTGGTAGCCTCCTGTTTGAGCCAATCACTCTTGCTAAGTAGGTATTAAGATCATTTGTTCTTGTAATGCTGAAGGAGTGCATATGCTGTAAACTTGTAAATGTACCAATCTTTTAAAACATTATTTTAAATTTGAGTGTCCTCTAAATTTCCATGCCCTCTGCCCTAATTACAGCTCTGCCCTTGAAATCTGTTTCATTGGCACTTGAATTAAAGTAACTTTGAAAGGGGGCTTCCCAGGCAGTGCTAGCCATAAAGAATCTGCCTGCCAATGCAGGAGATGCAGAAGACACGGATTCTATCCCTGGGTTGGGAAGATTCCCTGAAGAAGGAAATGTCAACCCACTCCAGTATTCTTGCTTGGAAAATTCCATGGATAAAGGAGACTGGTGGGCTACAGTCCATAGAGTCCCAAAGAGTTGGGTATGACTGAGTGACTGAACACACACACACAAATCACTGAAAGGAACTAAGGAGGGGGGATGCTTATGAAGCCTTGAGGGACATAAAGAAAAGACATATCTAAGTGATACTAAGGAGAGACTCTTTCTGTTTAACCCTTAATTAATAGAACAAACAATTTTCCTAGCTTTCAAATTATATAGGACTTTTTTATACTTTCAAGTTCAATATTAGGTCTGAGACTCTAATATTGATAGGAAGGGCCAATAAAATAAAAAAATCTGCTGCTGTTGTTGTTTAGTAGCTCAGTCATGTCTGACTCTTTGCGACCCCATGTACTGTATGTAGCCCACCAGGATTCTTTTTCCATGGAATTTTCCAGGCAAGAATACTGGAATGGGGGTTGCCATTTCCTTCTCCAGGGGAACTTCTCAACTCAAGGATCAAATCTGCATCTTCTCAGTCTCCTGCATTGGCAGGTGGATTCTTTACCGCTGAGCCACTAAGGAAGCCCATAATAAAGAAAATAAAGTTCAAAAACTAAAAAAAAGAGAGAGATACTCCCAGGATCACCAGCTACCATCAATCCTCTAATATTCACTAAATTTCTAATTTGTCATTGGCTCTTGGAAGGGAAGTTATGACCAACCTAGATAGCATATTGAAAAGCAGAGACATTACTTTGCCAACAAAGGTCCATCTAGTCAAGGCTATGGTTTTTCCAGTGGTCATGTATGGATGTGAGTGTTGGACTGTGAAGAAGGCTGAGTGCCGAAGAATTGATGCTTTTGAACTGTGGTGTTGGATAAGACTCTTGAGAGTCCCTTGGACTGCAAGGAGATCCAACCAGTCCATCTTAAAGGAGATCAGTCCTGGGTGTTCATTGGAAGGGATGATGCTGAAGCTGAAACTCCAATACTTTGGCCACCTGATGCGAAGAGCTCATTCATTGGAAAAGACTCTGATGCTGGGAGGGATTGGGGGCAGGAGGAGAAGGGGACAACAGAGGATGAGATGGTTGGATGGCATCACCAACTCAATGGACGTGAGTTTGAGTGAACTCTGGGAGTTGGTGATGGACAGGGAGGCCTGGCGTGCTGCGATTCATGGGGTCGCAAAGAGTCAGACACGACTGAGCCACTGAACTGAACTGAACTGAACTTCTATGAACATATAAAGCCATCTGCTGTGGAAAGGTCACTATCACATGACACACATATGGGCCAGAAGGCAATAACTAGCGAAGAAAACACATGATCAAATTGCTGGGCAATTTTCTCATTAAATTAAAAAAAAAATGATACTTCAAAACAATACAAAACTTAGCTCTCATATTTGCATTGCTTTTGCAATGTATAGCTGCAATGCGTGTTTGTTGCTGATGATTCTATTAAGAGCTCTCTAGCAATTTTTTTCTCTATACCCAGTTGGTATTCCATGACAACAACAGAAAGATTATTCACAGATTGAACTTCATTAACTTTTAAACTGTGCAAAGAACCCTAGACAATGTCAGTGTCTGAATAGCACAATAGTAAGAAGAAGGTGAGACCGCTGGGCTAGAGGGACCAGAAGAGAAGAATGCACACAGCAGGAAGGGGTTTCACTAGAAAGCAGGCAATTGTGGTCCTCGGTCAGTGCTGGGAAGGGGACAGAATGTGTGGAGAAGACTACTGATGGGTCACGGGGAGGCAGGAAAGACCACATCCTTCCTGGATCTCCAAAGACCCAGCTCTTCCCTGGTCATTTCATTATTTTATAAAATCAGGAAATCCTCCATTCCTGTCTCATGCTATCATGTTCATTTTGGGGTGGGTGGAACACATAAAATGAAATCATCAGCCCTGGAGAAGGGCATGGCAACCTACTCCAGTATTCCTGCCTGGAGAATCCCATGGACAGAGGAGCCTGGCGGGCTATGGTCCATAGGGTTGCCAAGAGTCACACACAACTGAAGCAACTTAGCACACAGCACACCTCTCAGCTGAGAGAGGAAAAGCAGTAGCTTCCCACTGACGTCAGCATATATTACAGACAGCAGAAGAGAAGGGATGCTTTTTACCTGCTGGACTCCAAATAAAGCGCAGTTTATGTTCCCTTGGAATTCACATTCAGAAAAAAAAATCATGTAGTGACCCTCAAAACAACCCCAGAAGGGGTATAGGGAGATCTTACAATGGGACAGTTCACTGGAAAGAGCAAGGGGTCTTAAATCCCCGAGTTACAAAGCAGCCTAAAGAGAAAGCATTATGCCATGCCTGAGCCATGTTACATGTCCTGGGCCGCTGCTTTCTTTTCCACACTGAATTGTGTTCTCTCATCTATTGTTGCAAGTGTTTCAGGGCCAATAGTAACTGGAGAGTCCAGTTTCTGAAACGGCTGGAGAGCAGATTGGTAGGAGATTGAGGGGCAGTTCCCCTGAGGAGGTAGCCCTTTTTCTCAACACTCCAGTTGTCTCCCCATCGCTGGAAGCAGAGAAGGCAGAGCCCAGTCATGCTGCTGTAATAGCCTGTGATTAAACCTTGGCTGAACTTTCCCCCACAAAACAAGGTATCACATAAAGTATCCAAAATCGGGAGTATTAGGGGAAAACAATCCTTCACTTGTTCAACCAAAGAGAGGTTTCTGGATCTAACTGTTACCTGCAGTGCACACCACACAAAGGTTGCTGGCGACAAGGCAGAGTTGTATAAATAGCGTGACAAACAGCTGCAGATTTCAATTACTCCATGATCATCAGTGTATAGAATAAAGAGGCAATTTTGCAGAGGAGAAACCACAGGGAATACATTGGACTGACAACTGCCTGGAATTCAATTTGCCGAAGTGATATTGAAATATGGGGGAAAAGTCGAGGTGCGCTGATTAAGTTTCAAGCTGCTGCGTTACTAATACTGTCTCACGAACCTGTCGGCTCTGTTGTCACCATAGCAACATGATCATCAGCGCAATCCTGAAAACAGGCTACACCACAGACTGTTCATTTACATTTGTGATAAATGCTGGGAGAGTCAGGTACATTAATAAGCCAGGACTTTCACACAACCTGGCAACCTAGAAAAATTGCAAAGAGCAGAAAATATTGTTTTTCTATACCTGTAGCTATTTGACACATATAAACAAACAAACAAATAAGAGATGAATGAACAGGAGAGTCAAATGTTAATCCAAGAAGAAACAGAAAACAGAATATTTGTTTTAAGATAGCACTGGTGATATTTAGATTTGCCCAGAGTACTTACTGTGGGCAGGGCGGGAAACCAGCTTTGAGATCTTTGAGGTAATGAAAGTTTTCTCTCTCTCTCTCTCTCTCTCTTGTAATGAAAGGTCTCTCTCTCTTTTGCTCCCTCTTTCTCATAATGAAAGGTGTCTCTGTCTTTCTCTCTCTCACACACACAGGAACACACACAAAGTTAAAAAGATTACAAACGGAATTAAATTGTTGGTTCTCACTTCATATAGAGATGTTAAAAAAAAGGGCTTTGAATGACAAATTTTGCTTACCTTAAAGAACAAATGAAAGAGGATTACAAAAAGCTTTTCGATAAACGGGGCTTATTAATTTGACTCATTATACAAATCTCATTCTCAAAATTTTTACTTCTATTTCCTTAACTTGTTAAGTGTCATCAACAACAAAGGAGGGCTTCCCTGGTGGCTCAGAGGTAAAGAATCTGCCCGCCAACCAGGAGACATGAGTTTGACCCCTGAGTTGGGAAGATCCCCTGGAGGAGAAAATGACAACCCACTCCACCAGTATTCTTGCCTGAAAAAATCCCCCATGGACAGAGGAGCCTGGCAGGTTAGAGACCATAGGGTCTCAAAGACACAACTGAAGCGACTGACCACACACACCACATCAAAGACAAAGTATAATATGAAAGTATACTATTTCTGGCTTTTTATTTTTATGAAGGAAATTTGCTTTCATGGTAAGAGTATGCCACAAAAATATTACAATCTGGCTTGGGAAATATGCTGTTTTTTCTGCAAAAAATAATCGGATAAGAGACAAATCTCAGAGCTAAATTTTCAAATGCTTGCTTTTTCAGAAAGGGCAAATGGATACATCTCCTCTGGAAGTACTAAATGTTTCTAGCATTTCCAGCCAGTATCTTCCATTTCCATGGAATAACACTCTCCTCTTTTGGTCCCTATCTGTCCCAAGACTACATATCAGCATTTCCAGCCAGTGTATTCCATTTCCACAGATTAACACTCTCTTTTTTTGCTCCCTGTCTGTCCCATGGCTAAATATCAGCCCTGGCAACAAAACAGTCCCTCCTCAAGATTATGTGATACTGCGAGTTGGGAGTGAGGAAAGTTTATTTCCATGTGCTACCTCCAAAACAATCATTTCCCAAATACTTTGCTTATGGCAGTTCAAACAAAGTTCACTCTTAGCAGGATACTATAATAAAAATCTCCAGAAGCAAAGGCTTGTGCAATGCATTGTTATTTTATTAGCATCCTATTTAGACGGCTGTTACATTGCATTACTTTAATACAGGAATGTAGTCACTTTCATTCCAAAAGAAACCCACGATAACACTCAATAACAGACACCTGAAAGGGGAACTGACAAAAGCTCGAATGCCTCTTCCTCTGCCTCCTTCTTGGGCAGACTTCCCGGACTGTACTGCCAATCTGTGCATGCACGCCCATGCGCATCTCCTATCACTTTGTCTGATCGCCTCGTGCTCCAAATGCTTCCTTAATTCTTTGGAAAGCATCAAGGCACAGAGAAAAATATGAGGGATTTTGAATAAGTTAAGTGTGCACTGAAATCTCAATTTCCAGTTTTGGAACACTTGTGTTTGTATCATTTGATTTCTTGCATCTTTTCTTCTTCTTGTGTAAATGGGGATCACAACTATCCCACCCAGCTAAAGATTAGATAAGGTAATATGTTGAGTATCTACAATATCTGCTGCATGATGGGCACCCACCGGTCAAGGTTCGTTCCTTCCTCTTGCCTTCTCTCAGTGCACCTGACCCACCTTCATGCTCACCTACTCTTTGAAGAACTCCTCAGAGCTTCCTCCTCCACCACTCTTCATCAAAATGTTCCTGAACAAACTCTCAACCATGCCACCACACTCTGAACCTAATTCCTCCCTCAGGCTCATCAGTCAGACCCCTTGTTTGTGCACTGTTGAGTTGTGGGTTTTGGGGGGGTTTTTTGAGAATTAACTTTATCCTTTTCAAAAAAAATTAATTTTTTATTGGAGAATAGTTGATTTACAATGTTGTGTTAGCTTTTGCTATACAGCAAAATGAATCGATTACACGTATAACATCCACTCTTCTTTTGGATCCTTTTCCCATATAAGTCATTAAAGAGTAGTAAGTAGAGTTCCCTGTGTAATACAGTAGGTCCTTATTATGTATTTTATATATTAGTGTGTATATGTCAATCCAAATCTTCCAATTTATGCCCTTTCCCCCTTGGTAACCATGTTTGTTTTGCACATCTGTGACTATTTCTGTTTTGTAAATAAATTCACTTGTACCATTTTTTTTTTTTTAGATTTCACATATAAATGATACAGGCATGCATGCACAGATATGATATTTATCTTTCTCTGTCTGACTTCACTCAGTATGGCTATCTCTAGGTCTATCCATGTTGCTGTTTCATTCTTTATTTTAATAACTGAACAATATTCCATTGTATACATGTTCCACATCTTCTTTATCCATTCATCTGTCACTGGACATTTAGGTTGCTTCCATGTCCTGGCTGTTTTAAATAGTGCTTCGGTGAACACTGATGTGCATGTATCTTTTCAAATTATGTTTCTTCTAGATATATGCCCAGGAATGGGACTGTTAGATCATATGATAGTTCTATTTCTAGTTTTTAAAGAAACCTCCACACTGTTCTCCACAGTGGTTACACCAATTTACATTCCCACCAACAGTGTAGGAGGGTTCTCTTTTCTCCACACCCTCTCCAGCATTTATTGTTTGTAGATTTTTTGATGATGGCCACTCAGGTGCGAGATGATACCTCACTGTAATTTTTCACACATCACAGGCCAATGTCACCAATCATGGTTTTTTTACCTCCCCCTCCTTCTAGCACCTTCTTGCTTCTTATCATCCAATTCTTTTTCCCTTGGGGTATGCAGGTCCCTTCCTCACCACCAAGACAAAAAACACTGGGAGGCCTCCCAAAAAGGCAGTGTTCAAAGTAGGAAAGTTATAATCTGAAAACATCTCTTAAAAAGCTTGGTAGATTTATGAAAGCATAACACAGCAGAAAGATAATGTCAGAATCTAAGACAGGCTGGGTCCTGAACCCAGCTCTGATGAGAATCAGCAGATGAGTTGGGAATTGATAGTAGGCTAAAAAGCAAGATAATTCATCAAATATTGGACATAAATTTCCCAGATAGAGGCTGCCCGTTAATTGTTCTCCCCCATGCTAGACAGAAGGATTTACTTTCTCTTTACTCAACATGTGTGTGACAGAGAGTTGGAGATGAAATGAGCAGGGAGCCCAACTGCCCATCTCCAACCACTCCACCTGCCCTCTGTCTTAGTCCATCCCAGCTGCTGTAATAAAAGTACCGTAGATTGAGTGGCCTAAACAACAAACATTTGTTTCTCATAGTTCTGGAGGCTGGTAAGTCCAATGTGAAGGCACTGACACAGCTGAAGTCTGGTGAGGGTCATTCCTGGCTCATAGATGACTGTCTTTTTGCTGCTTCTTCACATGGTAGAAAGGGACAAAGGAGCTCTCTGGGATCTCTTTTATAAGGGTGGTAATCTCACAAATGAGGGCTCCACTCTCATGACCTAATTACCTCCCCAAAGTACCACCTTTTGATACTATCACATTAGGAGTTAGGATTTCAACATGTAAATTTTGGAGGCACACAAACATTCAGTCTATAATATCCTCCAAACTATTCCTTTTCTGCAAGCAGAACTTCTCATTTTCTATGACACCAAAAGGCATCAATGTGGTAGTAGAAGAGAGGAGGTCTGGATGCTGGCTTCAGTGCTGGTACCAATTACAGGATTTTGGGTCCTGTAAGCCCTCCAGGCCCCATTTTCTTATCACAAGGCTAATCATTTGGGGCCATAGACCCCTTTGACAACCTGCTGAAGCCTGTGAAACCCTTCTCAGAAGAATGGGTTTAAGTGTATAAAAGAAAAAATATATATAAAATATAAAATTTTATATTTTATATAAAATATTTATTTTATATAATTTATTTATATAAAATATATAAAAATATAAATAAAACTAACTATTCTGTATCAGTTATCAAATATTTAAAAAACAAAATTGTCATATAATAATATCTATGCTTCTTTAGTAACTCAATCAATAAAATGGCAGATCTAATATTGGCAGGTCTAATAAAGACTAATTTTGAAGTAAGGATAATTATAAATAATACTTCAAAATATCTATTATAGAGTGAAGTAAGTCAGAATGAGAAAGACAAATACCATATATTATTTGTTTTTTTACTGGTCCAACAGTCTTGTCTTTACTTTTCCTTTAAAGCAAGAAAACAGAATGCGAGTAATCAGAAAGCACTAGCAGGCCTCAGTTAACCCAAGACACTAGCTTCTTAGTCCCAAAAGCACTTGCAAAGAAAACCATGGGGGGCACAGGAGGGTGGAAGCACTTCATAATAACCGGAATCCCATGAGTGTGTGTGTATGCCAAGTCTCACAGGCTATTTTTTGTATTTATCTTTTACTTGGTCACTTTTTTATTTTTACCCTCAAATACTAGTTTTTCTTTGACATTTTTTCCTCAAAGTATAAAAAGTATGAAATAAAACAAGCTCTTGCATTGCACACACTTCAAAGTGTAAAATTCAAGCATTATAGAGCTATCTACATACCGATAAATCCCATCAAATCTTGGATAATTCAATAATATACAAAATACCAGGGCACAGAAAGAACTAAAACCCACTTTTTTTTGATGCACGTAAGATTCAAATATTCAATCTAAAGAAAAACACTTAATCATTTTCACTCTCCTCCACATTCGCATGTTGATATACTTATTAAAATATTCCTGTATAATTAATGTTTGGTCTTATTATTTCAAGTCAGGTTCAAAACCAGCCATCCAGACAAAACAGGTAATCAGAAAGACTGTTTCTTCCCCACCTCCCTAACCCCAATAACTATGAAGCCAATTTTACGACATGACTCCAAACACTGGATTGTGATGACAGATGCTAGGTCCAATTTCTTCAAAATCCTTTTTGGTGTGGCATACTTGGTAGAACTCAGGTGTGGAAGCCAACATAGATCCTCCAAACCAAACTGCATATCGTTGCATGTGAAGTGTAATGACTTGTACATCAACAGGTTTTGGCTTCAATCTACCACCACTCAATTCCTCACTTAATTTCAGCCTGGCATCTACAGTTCTTTTCAAATCTCTTGGCAAACAACGTCCAAAGTCCCTGAACATGGTTGACCCTCCAGAGAGGACAATATCCTTGTAGAGAGGATGTCTGGCATCGATAGGACAATTCTGAATTACTTCATCTACAACTTCTGAGATAGGCTGGGTAAAGTCTGGGTTAGCAAACTCTGGATGAAAAAAAATTTCAGGTCCCAAGAATCTCTCATATCCAACATCAATGGAAAACTTTCTTTGAGATAGCATTGATTTCAGTATACTGTTTAATCCACTTTGATCCATGTGTATCATACTTGTTAAATTCTTTTACTAAGTCTGGGCAGACATAACTATAGCGCTCCTTCACTGCCTTAGCAGTTTCCAAGGATTGCTCTGGAGGAATTCCTACTTCTCAGTTTCTCAACAATTGCTGAATAAAATATGTTATATCTCATCCTGCGATTGGAATGTGCTTAATACAGCTGCCAATCACATACCCTTCAGCCACAGGGATAACATGAGTGACTCCATCTCCACCGTTTATTACCGTACCAGTCAATGTCCGATCTCCTACTTGTCTGGAGGTCCAAGATGCAGCTAAGGCAAGAACGGCCTGTACAGCAATGTACAAGCCAGGAACATTGAAGGACTCAAACATTATTTCAGCAGTGTATTCCCTGTTTTCTGGAGTATTCAGTGGAGGTTCAGTCAAAAGGAAATAATGATCTTCACGTTCCGCCCTTAAATATTTAAAGATCACTTGCTCCATAAACCTTTCCATCAAGTCCCAGTATTCAACCATACCATGGCGGATTGGCCACTTCGTTGCATATGTAGGTTTTTCTATTGCTTCATCACCAATGAAGAAGTCTAGGTCGTCAACACCTTTCATCACCCTCCTTGATCTCCCACTTTTGCTGACTCCTTAATAGCAATACAAGAAGGGATGATAAACTGTGGTTCCGTATTTCCAGCATATCCTAATTTTGTATACCCCGTGCCACAGTCCACCACACAGGCCGGCAGCCGTCCCGCCATCTTCCTCCTCGCCTGACGCTGCTGCCGCCGTCTGCTCGGTGCCGGTTGAGGCCAGGGATGGGTGGCGGGAGGTAGAAGCTATCTGATCATCCACGGCCGGGCCACCCTCTCCATCTGAGGGGGAGCCGGGAAGCCGAAGCTGACAAATACCATATATTAATGTATACATTTGGAATCTAGAAGGATGGTACTGACAATACTATATGCAGTGCAGCAAAGGAGACACAGATGTAAAGAACAGACTTTTGGACTCAGTGAGAGAAGAAGAAGGTAGGATGATTTGAGAGAATAGCATTGAAACATATAAATTACCGTAGGTAAAATAGATAACCAATATGAGTTTGATATATGACTCAGGGCACCCAAAACTGCTCTGACAATCTGGAGGGATAGGATAGAGAGCAAGGTAAAAAGGCGGGTTCAGGATGGAGGGGACACATGTATACCTCTGGTCAATTCATACTGATGTATGTCAAAAACTGTCACAATATTATAATTATCTTCCAATTAAAATAAATAAATAAATAAATTTTTAAAATATCTGTTATAATCAGAAATATTTTAAAATAGCTGAGATTTCCAAAGGTGTGTGTGCTTAGTCACTCAACCAGGTCTGACTCTTTGCAACCCCATTGACTGCAGCCTGCCAGGCTCTTCTGTCCATGGGGATTCTCCAGGCAAGAATACTGGAGTGAGTTACCATGCCCTCCTCCAGGGCATCTTTCCAACCCAGGGATCAAACCCAGTTCTCCTGCATTGCAGACAGATACTTTACCCACCAGGGATTTCCAAGCGGATAAAGTTAAAGATACTGCTCTAATACTGTGACTTGTGGGCTACATTCTTAATTTAAGGAAATGCATAATTTCAGTTAGGGATTAGTCAAAATAGTGTTTTTTAAGATAAAGGAATTCTTCCACATGATCTCTAAGACACCTTTTGACTCTCTGATTCCCTCCTTCTCACCAGGCTGTTCACCAACACTCCCTTTCACCTGCTTCTAAATGGCCACCTCCTCCTGATTCCACTGGGCTCCAGACCTTGTTGAACTTCACAGGAAGACATTTTAATGTTGTCTTCACTACCATATTGGAATTTGTCACCCCTAAACTGTCGGGAGTTGTAATCCCCAATTCTGAATCTTCTCGGCCATCTTTTCTGCTAAATCTCTCTGCGCTTCAGTTTTCTCCTTGTAAAAGAGGATGACAATGGTACTTGCCATATAGCTTATCTGAGGATAAAGCAAGTTTCAATGCAGAAAGCACTTAGAATATCAAGTGGAACACAGTGGAGTCACAAAAGACATTAACTGTTTTCTTTTTATTAATAATATTATTCCATTGCTTTTGGCCACTAAGAACTCAGAGAGAAAAATAACAGAACATGCTACCTGACCCACTACAAAGGTGCACCATTTAGCTTCCACTGGATCACAACATCACCTTTCAATTCTTAGTTATTCACCAAAAATTTATCAACAATGAGTGTGAGTGTTTGAGCACTCACTATGTGCTAACCACTTGGTAGATGCTGAGGAATGAGACATACATTTATTCAACAAATATTTATCAAGCACTTCCTGGTGGCTCAGAAGGTAAAGAATCTGCCAGCAATGCAGGAGACCCAAGTTCAGTCTGTGGTCAGGAAGATCCCCTAGAGAAGGCCAAGGCTACTTACTCCAGTATTCTTGCCTGGACAGAGGAGCCTGGAGGGCTACAGTTCATGGGGTCACAAAGAGTTGGACGTGACTGAGCAACTAACACTTTCACTTCTGCTGTGTGGGAGGTACTGTTGCATTATGGCGGATCTAGCAAAGAACAAAAAAGAGGAGGTCCCATGGATATTACATTCCAGTGGAAGTCTTCCCTTTTGATCATGATGGACAAAGTTCCCATTCTGCTGAACCTCACATCTAGTTGGAAGTGACAGACAGTAGATTGTTCAATCAGCAAGCAAACAAATGAGGAAATATCAGGTATTGTGGTGTGTTGTCACATCAGCCATCATCAGCCACCGTTTTACTTTCCCCTACCTCTCTTCCATACGATAATCTTCGGTCTTACTTCCCTCTTGCACCATCTCATTGCCACAATTGAGAATTATGTATTAAACAACTTTTACTTTACTTCTATTTCTTATTAACATTCCCTCCCAAACTCCCATAACTTGAATTTCCATTCCCTCCATTATACTGAAACTACTCTCTCAAAGGTCATTGTTAACTCCCTTTTGATTAAAAGTCCTTTGGGGAACTATATCCCTCTAGGCCTCTCTAAACTGTCCAGTATAGATAATTGGGGTCTGCTTCTCAAAATTATCTTCTTTTTGGAGTTACTGCTCTGTCTGCACCTACCCCACCACCTTCTACTGCCATTTTTCCTGTATTCCTTTTTTGCTGGACTGTCTTATAACTAATGGCCCATTTTCAGTCACTTCTCTTGAAGATTCAATCTACTTGCCCTCCGGTCTTTCCTGACATGTTTGAACAGATGACTTCCAAACCCGAACCTCAAGCACTGGCTCCTCACCTAGGTAGCTCCAGTCACCCACAGAACACCTCCGTCCAGATAACCCAGGGGCCCTTCAAACTCTGTATATTCAGAAAACCAAAGAGTCTCTTGTATCTCTAATATAGTCAACATTCACACTTGGACTCCCCTAGCATGGGATACCTGGTTCCTTCTCCTCCTCTTTATTATCACGAGTGTAATGAGGAGAGGCAAGGTCTCCATGCCTCTTCTCTTCCTCAAATATTAATCTTAGTGGAACCAGTTCCCATGATTGTAGATGGGCTACAACTGGCATTCGGGGGGACAGGACATTAGCAACTCACATATGTGAGCATGTATAGAGCACATACAGGGTACTCTCCAATGCCCTGTGCCCCATGGTGTTAGGCTGAGATAATACCTGTATCCTTGGATAAACCTAACCATATTTGTCTCTCCTCTTGCCAGGAGTGTTGTGAGAGAATCTGACATTCTCTGTGTCTCGGTGGAGTTAAGACTTGGAAGCAGATGAAAGAAGAAACCCATTTATGCAGGCCACATGCAGAGCTCTACACTGTTGGCAGAGTGTTACTTCATGTATCAATTGCCATCATTTCTTATGTACATTTCTCCCTTGGGCTCTCATAAGAAAAGAAGCAGCTGTGGGTATGAGGAAGAAGTCAAGCATTATGGGAGTCCTTGGTCAGATGCCAAGTAATACCAGAAAATCCTTACTGAATTGCTAATAATATTTATACTTCAAGACCCAGTTAGAATCCTTATTTTATAGTAATTAATACCATAAGCTATATTTTGAAGAAGTTCTGTGTATGAATCTCAACTCCACTACTTAATACCTGTGTGAATTTAGTCAAGTTACTTAGCCTGTCTGAGGCTCATCAATAAAAATGTGGGATTAGCAAAGGTTAAAAGAGATAATCCATCATTGTACATTGGCTTGCTATCTGCCACTATTCCTGGCAGGTAGCAAGCATTAAATAAGTGTTCATTATAGCAATATAGGCCTGCATCCCAATAGCTCTCCCTTGTGTCACTAACAATCATACTTTCAGACTTTCCTATATCACTTAAAAAGATAAATTTACAGGACATTAGGTTTATAACCATTGATAGTTTGCTCACTTCTGTGTATTAGTCTTGTCTCTAACATGGCATTTGAATCTCCATGCGGGTCATGCTTAAAGCTTATTCTTTTCCCACAAACCCAAGAGTGACCGGCACAGTACCAGTACTCCTCAAGATCATATTATTGGTCAAAATGCTATACATACATACATATACTTTTTTTTTTAACTGAAGATCAAAAAATGGAGGCTAGTATTCAGACGGAGAAGGCAATGGCACCCCACTCCAGTAGTCTTGCCTGGAAAGTCCCATGGACAGAGGAGCCTGGTGGGCTGCAGTCCATGGGGTCGCGGAGAGTCGGACACAACTGAGCAACTTCGCTTTCACTTTTCATTTTCATGCACTGGAGAAGGAGGTGGCAGCCCACTCCAGTGTTCTTGCCTGGAGAATCCCAGGGATGGGGGAGCCTGGTGGGCTGCCGTCTATGGGGTCGCACAGAGTCGGACACGACTGAAGCGACTTAGCAGCAGCAGCAGTATTTAGACTGCAACTTCCACCATTTGTCCAGATTCCCAGGCTGAGGATTTCCCTAGTGGCCCAGTGGTTAATAAGACTCCAAGCTCCTGATGCAAGGGGTCTGGGTTTGATCCCTAGTCGGGGAACTAGATCCCACATGCTAAACTAAGCACCCACATGCCACAACTAAGACCAGCATAGCCAGATACCTATTTTTTAAAAATAGTGAATCACATCCTGGGTACAGTTGATGTTTTTAAAAAAAATTCCCAGGAGGTAGCAATTCTTACTGTGACTCAGCTCTGCAGAGGGTCGATGGGCCAACCTCACACTCACCTACCTGCATGGTAAGCTAAGGTAAAGCAAGAAGAAAAAAGTACAGAATTTCTCCCAGTCATAGTTTCAAGTGACACCACATCTTCATAGATTATGAAGAAATCAGTCTAAGATGTAACCCTCAAAATAAGTTGATTCATATTGAACAAACATGGTCAACTGCACTTCAAGGCAAAGAAGTAGAATCACAAATAACAATAAATAGCATAGCTTTCACTTCATTATATTGTGATTACTGGAATAAATAATACAGATAACACATCCACACAATATCTGTTAAATGATATTATAACATATATTAATTCATTAAACACACATTTGCATCCCATGGGATATAACTTAAGTTCAGCAAAATATTTCAGAGAATCTTTTCTGTTAGAGTTGGCCTTGTACCTATGTGTGAACTCATCTTTCAGAGCAATGGAAATTGAGGTTTAATAACTTCTCATTTCTGCTTTTCTCTCATTTATCCATCCATTCCTTCAAACTAGGAAACTGCAATGTTTTTAAGAATATCTTTTCCAACACCCTGTGCTTCTTTCCTTTCATGAAGGAATGTAAAGTTACAACTCATTTACTTTACTATCATCACACTGCAATTACAAGGTAAAAAAAAAAAAAAATACTCTGGTTCAGAGTATGAGGTATTATTATTTTTAACGTTGTTTTGGGGGTAATTTGTTTTTCTCTTCAGTCCTTAATCAAACTTTAATCAAGCCGAGAGCCTAAAACAGACTTTTGAAAAGAAAAATGGCCAAATTCACATGCCTAATCATCACTTCTAGGTGAGTATGTCTTCTCTCTGGCTCAACAGAGTGCGAGCCCTGATAGTACATCAGACCTCCACTTTCTTGGTGTGGTTTGGAAGCTAAGAGAAGCAATGCAATTTTAGGCTGTGTACACAACAGCATCCGTCACGGAGCAGTGGAAAAATGCCCCGATGATCTCAGGAGCATCATCTGGTATGAAATACAGCATGCTGTTCTAGACCCTCACAAATCAGGAAAGTTTTGATCAAAGAAGGAAGAAATCAGAGGGGAGTCACAAACGTGGATGGAGGAAGAGCAAAGTTTTTTTACAAACCACGGCAAACATTCTGTGGCCTGGCAATGACTAAGAGGAGCAAGGAAAACATTTACAAGCATAAGGAAACTGTGAACATGAAGGAGAGAGAGAGGGGGATTGTTTGGGGTGCACAAAAGCGGAATAACAGCAGTAATGAGATGAAATTGAGCAAAAGAAAACTTAGGCCGAACATCAACATCTAGGAAGAGTTTGCTAACAGCGAAGCCTATTATACTGCCACACGGCCTCTCAGGGGAAGAGGTTTGAGCTCCATTGCCCAGGTCATTTAAAACAGGCCTGGACAGAAATACTCAGGGAAACATTGTGGGGAATGAGCCTGCCCTGGCAGGGGAGAGTCCAGATGACCTACCGGTTCTTGTTCTCTCTCTCTAATTTTTGTGATATATAACATCACATCATTACATCGCCTCCAAACGGGCCGCTCCTTGGGCTGAGGATATAATGAGAGTGGATTACTTAGCAAGCAGTGTACTCCAGGGGAAGCATGCAGAGGCCCAACCTGGAAACCATAGCTCATTAACCAGCAGCTACTCAAATTATTTTGTGCATCTCTGGCCTAATTCAAATTAGAATTAGAGGGCTTTTCCTGACAGGCCAGATGAAAGCTTTGAGTTCTTGGCATTTTATAGTCTGTTTTACTGTGAGCTATGAATTCTGCACATTTTTTAAACTTTGATTTTTGTCTCAATAGGTATAGAAAGGGGAAAAATGTGCTAGGAAATAATTGGAAAATGGCAACTGACATAGGCAGATTGTTTTCGGCGTCGGCTATGATGCAGCAACAGCTAATAGAATAAAGCCAGTCACTTAGTGGAATAAGGCCTTTTCACTAGAATCAAACTTCAGTCAACCGAAATCCTGGAAGGATTGCAATACACATTCAGATGGTTATGGGTCCCCTACTGCTGTTACTGCTAAGTCGCTTCAATCGTGTCTGACTCTGTGCGACCCCACAGACAGAAGCCAACCAGGCTCCTCTGTCCCTGGGATTCTTCAGGCAAGAACACTGGAGTGGGTTGCCATTTCCTCCTCCAATGCATGAAAGTGAAAAGTGAAACTGAAGTCACTCAGTCGTGTCCGACTCTTAGCAGCCCCATGGACTGTAGCCCACCAGGCTCCTCGGTCCATGGGATTTCCCAGGCAAGAGTAGTGGGGTACCATTGCCTTCTCCATATGGGTCCCCAGTAACCCCTATAAAAACTAGTGGGTGGTGACCAAGTGAGCACTTCCTTACTTTCAGAGCATCTCCTGATCCTCAGATGTGAATCATCAAGAAAATGGAATATTTGAAAATTGGATATCAAGTTTCTATGACTTCTTAATAATATTTTTCCAATGTAGTGAATGGAACTTGGTCTTGATACTGTAAAGTTGCACTTTAAATATGATTTTCCACTCTATTCTATCAAACCCCAGTTTTGAGTGCTCCTCTCTTCTTCATCCTACCTACCCCGCTATTTGGATTTGTGAGAACAGTTATTTGTTAATGATTCTTCCTTCTTTCCTCAGTGAGTGTTTTATACCTTGAAAAATGCCTAATCAATTTAACACTTCCCTGCAGCTTTAATCTGTGTTCTGCAACATCTCAAGTCCCACAATTAACCATTCCTACTCCCAAATTCTATTCACTAATTCTGTATTACTGAGTAATTTTTGCTCTGCAAAATTTCAGCTATGCTATATCATTAATTTGTCCACCATTTAGCAAATAGTTACATAAGCAAATAATAATTGCCGGGCATCATGTTAGATCTGGAGCTACAAAATAACTGCTACTATCCTGGCTCCTGCAAGGCAGGAGACCTGGGTTCGATCCCTGGGTCAGGAAGATCCCCTGGAGAAGGGAATGGCAACCCACTCCAGTATTCTTGCCTATAGAATCCCAGGGACAGAGCAGCCCAGTGGGCTACAATTCATAGGGTCACAAAGAGTCAGACACAATTAAGTGATTAACACTCACTTATCCTGATGTAAATGTGCTCACAATCTAGCTGGAGAAACAGATGAGGCAAACAGAGAACAACGTGGAAAGTACTTCAATTGCAGAAGACATGTTTATAATCTGTTTCTACAGAGATCACCCCTAAACCCTGTAGTGATCTAAGACAGTGAAGTACAAGTGCTGAGCTTTTGTTGGTTAATGTAAAGATATAAGTTTTCTGAATTGTACTTTACTTTCTTCATAGGACTGTAAAGATACTCTAATCGACTTTCTATCTTGCACGATGTAGTAAATGGTTCAAATATGTGTGTCAAAATATGTTGAGTTTGGATTAAAATGTTGATCAGATTTAAAAAAAAAAAAAATGATAAACTGCTTTCAGAGTACAGGCAAAGAGACAACTGCCTTGGCAGAAGTTGACCTGAGAACATGAGGAACATTTGACTGAACTTGCATGTATTCTTATCAGGTTAGCCTAAATCTCCCTTCTCCTTACCTCCACTCTGCCACTGGCTTACAGTATCTACCTCCCAATCTTCCCACTGGAAGCTTCTTGGATAACTTCTCCCACTCGTACTCTACAAATATTCCTCCTTGAAGAGCCATCTAACATATTACAGCTACCTCATTGTTGAGATTGGCAGCTCATCCTTTTGATTCAATGTTTGCTTGTAAATATACCAATGTGAGACTCAGGCAAATCTGTCTCTCTGCCTTTAAAAGACTGGTTTTTTCTTTTAATGTGGTAGTTCTTTAAATTGAAAGAAAATCTAATTCTACATTAATAATATTTTTATCAGTTTCCCAAAAGTCCCAGTTCACTCAAAAAATATTATTTTATTTCTTGAGAACTCAACTTCTCTAGACAGTGGGCTTACCAGGCAGGGTGCAGAAGTAAAGGAACTTCTCAGTTTATATCATAGGTAATCATTTCTCTGTACAGAAGTTCCCCGCCACTGGTTTTACACATTTTCAGTTCTCTGTACCTTCACTCACACTTTGGAATAGCCTCTCTGCTCATCTTCTCTAACATTTAAAAGTCTTATTCTTCCTTAAAGTCTTGGGTCAAAAGTTGCTGCTGCTGCTGCTGCTGCTAAGTTGCTTCAGTTGTGTCCGACTCTGTGCAACCCCATAGATGGCAGCCCACCAGGCTCCGCCATCCCTGGGATTCTCCAGGCAAGAACACTGGAGTGGGTTGCCATTTCCTTCTCCAGGGTCAAAAGCTAGTCTTCATCAAAACTTCCAAAAGAAAACCATCTTTCAGTTAGGGTTAAATCAAGTACAGGCACCTTCTACAAATCCCTGCTTACTCTATTCTGTTTTACATTATTCAAATGAGCATTATAAATTTCTGAAGGGCAGAAGGTGTGACTTACCTGTCTTTCAGTGCTTCAGGCCTTCTGTATATTAGGTACTCAACTGATGATTGTTGAATGAGTAAATGAATACAAATTGCTTTGTAGTCTGTAAAACAGACGACATCTGTTTTAGTCAACCTGGGCTGCCATAATAAAATAATGTATATAAGGTGGCTTAGGCTTTCCTGGTGGCTCAGTGGTAAAGAATCTGCCTGCATGCAGGAGACCTGGGTTCGATACCTGGGTTGGGACGATCCCCTGGAGGAAGGCATGACAACCCACTCCAGTACTCTTGCCTAGAGAATCCCATGGACAGATGAGCCTGATGGGCTATAATCCATGTTTCACAAAGAGTTGGACATGACTTAGCGACTATACAACAACAATACACTTCCCTGGTGGCTCAGATGGTAAACAATCTGCCTGCAGTGCAGGAGACCCAAGTTCCATCCCTGGGTTGGGAAGATTCCCTGAAGAAGGGAATGGCTACTCTTGCTTGGAGAATTTCGTGGACTGAGGAGCCTGGCAGGCTGCAGTCCATAGGGTCACACAGAGTTGGACATGACTGAAGCGACTAAGCAGCAGCAGCAGCAGCAGCATAATAAGTTGGCTAAAAGTGAAAGTTGTTCAGTCATGTCCTACTCTTTGCAACCCCATGGACTGTAGCCTGCCAGATTCCTCTGTCTGTGGGATTTCCCAGGCAAGAATACTGGGATGGGTAGCGATTCCCTTCTCCAGGGGATCTTTTCTGACCCAGGGATCAAACCTGGATCTCTTTGCAGGCAGATTCTTTACTGTCTAAACCACTAAGGAAGCCCCATAAGGTGGCTTAAACATCAAAAATTTATTTCTCACAGTCCTACAGGCTGAAGAGCCCAAAATCAAGGTGCCAGCAAAGTAAGTTTCACTCTGGGGCCTCTCCTCTTAGCCTTAAGTAGCTGTCATCTCCCTGTGTATGCACATGGCCTGTTCTTTGTATGCACACGTAGAAAGAGAGAGAGACGTTCTCTCCTTCTCTTGTTACAAGGGCACTGTTGGAAGGACATGACCGTTGACTGACCCTCAAAGCTGCCCCTGGGCAATCAGAGGTTCATGATCCCTTTCCCTGTCCTTAGAATATACATTTTTCAGGTTTCAAGGAAGCAGCTTCGAGAGAATATGTTGTTGAGTCAAATGAATCAAAAACATGACTGAAACCTATCAAGGTTTTCATATTAACTTTTATGATCCTGGCAGGTAGTTACAGTGATCTGCTTATCCCGCAGTCACCTCTGTGTAAGTCTCTTTACTCTTGATAACTGCCACCTATATGATCTGGAGTGATCTCCTCTCTCTCTGGATCTGTCCTCCAACGTGTGGGGGCCAATTTATACAAACCAACAGGGCACTAAGCACACGGCAGGGACCCACCCTAATGACACCATCTGATCCTGATTACCTCTCAAAGGCCCCAGCTCTCAAGAGTACCATTACATTGGGAGTTAAAGCTTCAGTATGTTAATTTAAGGGGATACAATTCAATCCACAGCAATAATATATTCATAAAGATATGCACACGCACACACACATTCAACTCCTTTTCCATTTAATTTTTCCTGTTACTCTATCCATCCTTTTCAAACAAATAATGAGTTAATGAAGTTCTGTTTATATTTAGGACTGAAGATGGTGACTCAGACAATAAAGAATCTGCCTGCAATTTGGGAGACCCAGGTTCTATCCTTTAGTTGGGAAGATCCCTTGGAGGAGGGCATGGCAATCCACTCCAGTATTCTTGCCTGGAGAATTCCATGGACAGAGCCTGGCAGGCTACAGTCCATGGGGTCGCAAAGAATTGGACACAACTGAGCAAATAACACACAACACAACAACAAGATAAGAAACTGGTGAGAGCTGTAGCTATGTCTAAGAGCTGGGACCCAAGGAGGTCTGCATCTGACACATTATTTAACTAAAATCTCCAGTGCTCTGATAATGGGATTGATTTACTGCCTTATAAATGAGTTTTGTTCTTTGACTTTCATGTTGAAAATACATCATTACACTAAAAAAACAGTAATCCTATCAGAATAAATTCTCTGAGCTGCCTTGCTCATAATGCCTTGGGCATGTGTCTTATGTAGCATGCACTCATATCTGTTTAAACCTAACTGCAGTTACATCTCATGATAAATGAAAGCCTTAAATAAGACCATCTACACATCTTCTCCTTCAGTGATTACTCTTAACTGCTTTCTCCAACAAGATTAAGGAGAAAATGACCAAAATGATTTCCAAAAACTGAGATAAAACCACAGGACTGTGGGCTCTGAGAGTTAGATCTTAGAGGCAATTATAGTAGGAAAAATAAATAACTGGACTTTGGGGCCTTTAGAGTTTAAAAACCATTGTCAAGTTTTATCAATTGTATTTATAGTCCAAATCACTGCCCTTTACATGAATTTTCCTACAAAGTTCCAAATAAACGGTCGATCAACTAAATGGTTTTGGAATATTTCCAGGAACTGAGAACTCACTACCTTACACAATCATTTATCCCCTAGTTTAGAGGGTACTGATCGTTAAAATGTTAAGAGTTGCTCAGTCATGTCCAACTCTTTGCAACCCCACAGACTGCAGCCCACTAGGCTCCTCTGTCCATGGGATTCTCCAGGCAAGAATATTGGAATGGGTTGCCACTCTCTTCTCCAGGGGATCTTCCCAACCCAGGAATCAAACCCAGGTGTCCCAAATTGCATGCAGATTCTTTACTGTCTGAGCCACCAGGGAAGCCCAAGAATACTGGAGTGGGTGGCCTATCCCTTCTCCAGGGGGTCTTCCTGATACAGTAATCAAACCAGGGTCTCCTGTACTGTAGACAGATCATTTACCAGCTGAGCTACCAGGGAAGCCCACTGGTTGTGAAAATATTCTTCTGCGTATTGATCCTAATCAAAAAGCAACCTCCACTCCTTGTTTCTATTTCTGATCACTAAGTCTCACAAAACATGTAAACCTTTAGTCCTCTGGCTACTCTTTTATCATGCCAGCTCTTCTTGTTACCATATTTGGAAAACATGTTGATAATTCTTTCCTGTAATTATTGATAACAGTGGCTAACATTTATGGGGACCTTACTCTATGACAAGCTCCGTTCAAATCCTTTATTTGCATTGACTTGTCTGAATCCTTAGAACAACCCTCTGAGGTGTTCATTGTTTTGATTCACAGAGATGCTGCCAGCACAGAGCTCGTCCGTGCCAGAGACGTTCTGATGACCAGGCTTCAGACCCCAGAATTGTTACCCTTAGCAACTAGGCTAGGATATTTCCTATCACCCTATTCGTTTTCCTCAGTACATTTGCTAGTCTGTCCTTTACATCCGTGTGAGGTTAGAATAATCTATTTCTAATCTATCAATGTGGCAGGCCTCCAAGGCCTGTGGGAAATGTGCTGTTACCCCAGACAGCTGGGGGACTGACTGGACATGCTAGAGACTCCACTCCAGACCCTGCAGACAGGCTCAACAGAGGGGACAGAGGAGAAACTTGAGCATAAGTTTTGTTTTGTTTTGTTTAAAAAAGAAAAATCTCTTCAAGTGATTCTAATGTGCCCCCACTGGTCCAGGGCAACGTTTCACAAGTTTTAATATTCATAGAAATCATCTTAAATTCTGATTCTAAAGCACAGCCTGGGTCTCAAAAACTGACATTTTCATCAGGACCCACTCCAGGTAATTGTGATGCAGACAACATTGAACTATGGAATTCTTATTCTTTTACACACCATGGATTGAAGACATGTGAAAAACAAGCAAAGGTTTCCTACATCATCAACATGTTCAGGAACCACAACAGTCAAGTTCACTTCCTTGTTTCCTCCCCATCCCCAGTGACTCAGACTCCACACGAGCACTGGATACAGACATCAGATACCCAACGTACCTCAACTATGAAACATTATTGAAGGCAAGTTTACCTGCAGTGGGTACCACAGCCTACACTGAAAATACAAAAGATGCACTTTTGAAAAATATTTATAGCAGGCTATCTTTTAACTGTTCTTAAAATATCATTACATGCACACATATCTTTTCACATTCCATCCAATATTTTTATATAAATAAAATCTGCTGACTTCCAGTCAATTCAACAAACATGTTTAGTGCACCTGCTAAGCTCCAGATATTGTGCCAAAGGTGCATAGGGGAGGAGAAAGGGATTATAACAAAAATGAATAAAACATAGCCCCGGCCTCAAAAAGACTCATGTGTATGGGCTGACCCAACTCTTCCCTACAGTTAGCCAAGGAGATGATGCTCAGGTGACCAGAACCCATGAGTATAGGTCTGGACATCATAGCTCTGTGCAAGTCAGAGGCTGCACTCATTTACTTTGTTCCAACAGCTGATTCCCTTTGTGAATTTTTTTTTCTTCTTGTATTCAGATCTTCATTCACTCCTCAGACTAACACGGCACCTCGAAAGCCTTCTCTCTGTCTACCTACTCAGATGTGACCAAGATTTATCCTTGAGTTCCACCTCTCTGGCTACTTTCGGCATATTCCAACCAGTACAATTCTATCTATGTGAACATGAATTCTTTCTAATCAGACCCAAAGCCACAAAGTGGGTGCTGTACAGTTCACAGTCTACCAAGAGATGTGTGCAGACACACCCACAGTTACTCATAAGACAAAATGTGTTACGATATTACAAGGGAAAAAAAAAAAACAAACAAAAAGGCCATGGTGTCATATTGGAAAGAAGGATTAATTTTGACTAGGATGACAGAAGGTAGCTTCAAAGAAATGTGATGTTTGTGACCATTTAAAGAAGGGAAAAGTTAGCAAGAGTTAAATCTTTATGAGAAGAGAGGGACTAAAGGACTGGAGGTGGGCGAAAGTTTCAGACAATATCAGGTTAAAGAAAAAGATTGGAGTAGAAGGGAAGTAGTTAACAAAGGCTCAGAGGTTAGTTGGAAAGGAGACTTGTATGACCTTGAATTCCATACGGGTTTGGACTTGATGCCCTATGGAATGAGTCAGTAAAGGTCTTTCAGTAAGGATATGATAGAATCAGCTATGCTTTAAGAATGATACTTGGACTCCGATTTAAAGGATAAATGGGAATTGGGGAAGGTGACTAAGAAGCAAATCACTAGAAACCATTAGAACTATTATTTATTCTCCATTTGCCCTCAGGGCCACTCTCCACTATCCTCCACCTGCCCACTTACCTGCGGCTCTGACTGCACCACAGCCTCCCTCTCTGCATTCCTATTATGTTCAGCACTGGTGAGGACGCACAGGAGATCTGGAGTGAGTTTGAGGTGCATTCCCTCAGCTCCATCCCTGCTCTGTTACCTCAGGCTGGCCATGTCCTGTCCTGTCCAGATGAAGGTCACGGCTCCTGTCAGCTGGTCTGCTCCATGCCCACCCCTCTCTCTAGGGTTCAGGAACTGCTCTCTCTCCTTATCCCTTCAGGATTAGGGGTGGGAACAGAAGCCCTGAGGTACCACATCATCTGTGATGGTTTTTCTACACGCTGCCCCTTCCTTAGCAAATAATCCCTTTAGCTAACTTTTTCCACTTATCCACTTCCAACGTGCTACTGGTATCTTCCCAGGACCCTGACTGCTGCAGGAAGCACCCAGTGCCCTTGAACCAGGGTGAACCAGGGCCAAGAGCATGGAAAAGGCCAGGGTAGTGCTCCTGAGAGCACAAACCTAGAATGTTCTTCCTTGCTGAGGAGATAATAGCTATGGTAATGCAGCCCAGGGATCTGAGCTCATTTATCCATTTCAGATGGATGGTGCAGTCATAAACCATCTCTGAAACTCAATCCATGTCTGATAGGAAAGGGCTTTTAGTTGTGAGGTGCATTCACGTTCACTTTCCTTCAGCAGTAAGAGGCTACATAGGTTTGAAGCCAGACTAGCATAGCTCACAGATACAGCACCTCAGGACTAGAGAACTGCAATCACAAAAACGATGCTTCCTTTAACACAGGAGACAGGCATGTGACTGTTTATATAACGTATGCAAAGGCTGAGTCGGAAAGGAAAGCACGGAGAAGGAGAAGAGCGAGATGCTGAAGCTGCGGTTCTTTGAGCAGAACTGTAGGAGAGGATGTTTGGAGTCTTCTATGTGGGTCTATATAGTACTCTATTCAAACAGATCAGATAATACCTAAAGGGCAGGTGGCTTATTTGTTCTAAATGCAGCAAGAGGTAATGGCATGCTTAAGTCATTTCTGCAGCAGCCTGTAATTTCACAAGTGCTCAAACACTTCCTTTGACAGCTGTGCTGTGCGTTCATTATGTTGTCAATGTGAGTTCCATAAAGGAGAGAGTGGCTGGTAGGAGAAGAGCTGGGGGGAGCAAGTGTTCAATGTTTTTTATCTCTCCAATTGGCTTAAAGCAATCAAGTACGGCAAGAATCCTCTTTCCTGAAAATATTCAAATTGCCCATTTCACACACTATTCCATCTTTTATGGAAAGATAAAGTTAATCTTCCATGATTTACTTGAAGTTAGCGATTACAAGTATCTACTTTTTTGACCAGCCTTATCACAGTCTCTGGGCATACATTTAAATAGAGTGGAAGAGAAAATCGAATGGCTGTGGGGAGGAGGATATAGAATTTAAACATACACACACACAATTCATGGAAGTCATGGAAATAGAGTTCAAAAAAAATGGAAAATAGAAGTAACTTTTCAGATTTGAATTACAAAGGAAAAGGGGATTTTTCCCTCCTTCATTTCAGAAAGAAAACTTGATAAATACCATACAAGGGAGAACAGAAGGTACGTAATTGTCTCCATCTCCCAGGAGCTCGTGGCCCTGATTAAAGCAGCCTAAGGAGGTGTGAGTCTGGCAGATACCCAGGTCCCTCTATTTGATTCCCTAAGACCCTTTCTTTCTCAATCTGCCCCACTCCCCACGGTGGAAAACTGAGGATGTGAAAACCACAGAGAACCAAGCATAGCCTCTTTATTATTCCCCTTTCCAGCCTCAGCTGGGAGTGCCTCCAACTGAGGACAGGAGTAAAAAGTGGCAATAAATGTAAGGTAGGTTCTATCCATATGACACCAGCCAATTAGAGAGAGAGAAAATTCCTTCAAATTCATCAAATGTGGAGCAACTTAATAACAAAAAAAGCACACTTGACTTCAGCTTCCTATCCAACAGATGCCAGTACACCAAGCTAAGTTCTTTTTTTTTTTTTCACTCTGACTAGCTTGTTAAAATAGTTCAATCGATTGACCTAATTTTTGTTCACCTCCACTCAACTCTACGGAGTGCAATTGGTTCATAACTCCGACTGATTGAAAGGTATCCACGGCCACTGGTTACCCTATTTGAAGCTGATATCTCTTTTCTGTGTTTCTTTTTGTTTTGTTTAGCTTTGCTTTGATACCAAGGCAGTCTCATGATCCTTGATATTTTAAACATTTTAAGTGTACTTTCAGCAAGGCCCAGCAACCCAAAGAATTTAAAGAGCCCATACTGTCTAGAATCAGCTTATGCAAAGTTTTCCTGTTATTTAATGCTAATTGCCTTAATTAGGGTTAATTAAAAAGGTATAACCTCTGACAGTCATCTAATGCAAACTAATTTGGGGGTTTCTGATGGGACAGAACAAATACACTAAATTAAGCTACTTGAGGGAGAGATTGTTTGGAATTAGATCCTATTTTCAAAGAAACCCCATTACAAAATATTTACTGAGTACTTTTTATATGCCAGGCACTGTGATAGGGTAGAGTCCCTACTTTCAGGGAATATTTAATCAATTAGATTCCTGTCCCCCAAGATTTCTGAATCTATACAATTAAGTAATAATTAAGTCCTATAACTTGGGAAGAAAAGGGTGGCTCTGATGGTAAAAAAAAAAAATCTGCCTGTGATGCAGGAGACTGGGTTCGATTCTTGGGTTGGGAAGATCCTCTGGAGGAGGGTACGGCAACGCACTCCAGTATTCTTGCCTGGAGAATCCCATGGACAAAGGAGCCTGGTAGGGTACAGCCCATGAGGTTGCAAAGAGTCAGACATGACTAAATGACAAATACACATGGTAAAGAAACTATCAATAAATAGAGTCAGATATTAGACACATTATTAAGTGTTTAATAAACATCAAACATTCTTCTATATAAAGAGCACTTTATATAGTAGGTGCTCTCATTTACACCATCATATGTTTGAGAAAAATAAAGGTTTGGAAACCCACTAAAGGTCACACAGCTAGTAAGTGGGATTTACTGATGTCAAAGCATGCATGTTTTAACTATTTAGTAGAAAATTAATAACATACACTAAACTTTAAAGGGAGGAACTTGCATATTGAACAGAATGAAATTGCATTGTGTCTAAACAGAACAAAGACCTTAAGGAAAGTTGTCAAGATATGGCTGACAGAAGTTTCCCAATAGTGGGAGGTAGTTCCATGATTCCAATAACTTCCTACCCAACCCCAACTAAGAGTCAAAAAACATCAGAAAGTGGTGAGGAAATGACCTCAGGATAGAAGACCAATCTGTAGTTAGGAGGCTGTTAGAGGAGGGGAGACCCTAGGACACTTTACCCTATTATACATCTGTAATCTTTGGGCTAGCCTGATTATGTAATTTGTGACTTTTTTAATCTTAGTAGCCATACAGTGGATCAGAAACAATACATAAATGCATTAAGGACAATAATGTCCTTTGAATTCATTCATTCATTAAACAAATTTTATTGAGAGCCTAATCTGTGCTTGGTATTCCATTTAATATTGATGCTATAGTAGCAAACAAAACAGTCATGGGTCTTTGGGCAGCCAACATAAAAGCAGGGAAAACATTAAATGAATAACTACATGATAAATGTAACAGGGGGCATGAAGAGATAGTGTACTTGAAAGCCTATAATACAGTGGTCTTAGAAGTCAGGGAAAGTATGTGGTTTAGGAACTGAGAAAAGATCCTCATACTGAATAGCAGAGAGTGAAACAAATGATGCTATGACCTGAGCCTGGAGGGGCTGGGAAGGATCAGATCACGCAGGGTCACATAGACCACGTTGAATATAATACTTTTTATCATAAAATCATAAAAAACATACAGATACATTTTCAGGTATGGGTCATAATAAGATACATATCTTTAAAATGATCCAAGATATCTGGATAGAAAAATAAGAATGCTCTCAATAGCTCAAGAAAGAGATGATGGTTTAGATTCACATAACAACAATGGAAATGAAAAAATGTGTCCATATTCAAGAAGTATTTAAATAACAGAATTGGTAAGTCTTTATTTATGGAGGTATAAGGAGAGGAATCAGGGCTTCCCTGGTGGCTCAGCGGTAAAGAATTCTTCTGCAATGCAGGAGAACCAGGTTCTATCTCCGGATTGGGAAGAGCCCCTGGAAGAGGGCGTGGCAACCCACTCTAGTATTCTTGCCTGGAGAATCGCCATGGACAGAAGAGCCTGGCAGGCTGCAGTCCATAGGGTTGCATGAAGTCAGACACAACTGAAGTGACTAAGCTGCAGCAGCAACAAGAAGAGGAATGGATATACTGAGGACATTTCAAGAATAATAGTGGATGATGGCTGTATTAGTAAGATAAGGACTCCTGGAAAAAAACAAGTTAGGGAGAAAAGATGGCATTCTACTTTGGACTTGTATTTAAGGGTCAACAAAAGAGTGAAGTGAAAAAGGGTAAGTTGATAAGTTTAAGAGTCTGGAGTGCAAAGGAAAAATCTAGGCAGAAGATATAAATTTTAGAAATAGCACATAGTGACAATTAAAGTTATGGATATCAATGAGATTACCTAAGGGGAACATGTGAAGCAAGATGAGAAAAGAATTTCTGCCTTTTTTTTTTTTTTTAAAGTGGCATTTCCGAAGTGCTAAGACATTCTAATATTTAAAGGAAACTTAAAGGTAGCAAGATGTCCAGGGTCATGGCTGCAAGGAAAAAACACTGTTTCTAAGGAAAAGAGCAGATATCCACTGCTGTGATGGTGGCATGAGAAGACTGGGTATTTCCATTCCACAGAAATCAAATACTATAAAGGGAAAAGCTATTTAAGCAATTTCAGGGCACTGGAAAACAACCAAAAGCAAAGAACCACCTCAGAACTGTTTACGCATTGGAAAACTGTCACTCAACTGTGAGTCGTCTGACCGTCTTGCCAGCTGCCATTCCAACCCCACCCAGCTCAGATGGCAAAAACCTACAGCTTTATTTATCAGAAATGGTAGACCCAGTTCAGGGCAGGTAAGAGAGCAGCTAAAATCTTAACTGGGAAATTTTGGAAGTCAAAGAATATTAGAAATGCTGAGATAATAAATTCCCCAAACATCTTTAGATAACTTCCAAGAATGAATACAGGAGCCCTCCAGAATGCCTAGCAAATATTAAAAGCCTGAAGAAATCACTGAATATGTTGTACCTTTGAATGCATTTCTTGTCCCACACACAACTTGGATATATAAAGGATGTAAAAGAATTGGAAAACACCACCAAATAGCTTGGCCTAATTGACATCTATAGAACATTCCACCCAACAACAGCAAAAAACACATTCTTTTCAAGTGCAAATAGGATATTCAACAGGATAAATCACATGCTGGCAATAAACAAGGCTCAATGATTTAGAAGCATTGAAAGCATACAGAGTATGTTTTCTGACCAAAATGGAATTTAGCTAGAAATCAATCACAAAAAGAAATCCAATCCGGGAAAACTAAAAGTGTATAAAAATTAAATAACATACTTCTAAATCACCTATGGGTTATTGAAGAAATCACAAGGAAATTAGAAACTATTTCAAACTAAATGAAAACACACATCAAAATTTGTAGGATAAATCTATGGCAGAGCCTAAAGAAAACTTTACAGCACTAAACACCTATACTTAAAAAAAGACAAGCAATAGGGAAGAATCAATGAACCTAAAAACTAGATTTTTGTTTTGTTTTGTTTTTAAAAATACCAGTAGAATGAATAAATATTTAGCTAGACTAAATAAGAACCAAAAGAAAAGGTTCAAATTAGCAATATCTGGAGTGAGAAAGACAATACTGCTACCGACTTTATAGAAATCAAAATAATTATGAAAAATTTTATAAGTGTTTTTGCATGTATAAGTCTGATAAGGTAAATAAAATATATTCCTTGAAAGACCACTGATACTACTGTTAGTAAATAATGTGACTTGTTACTAAATGACATACTACTAATAAAAATCCTGAATAAGCCTATATCAAGTAAAGAAACTGTATTAGTAGCTTTTAAAGATCCTCTTTTTGAAAAAGCATCAAGTGGCTTCACTGATGAATTCTACCACACTTTTAAGAAAGAAATAATACCAATCCAACAAAAGTCATTCAAAAAATAAACAAGGAGATATTAAACTCATTTTATTAGGCCATTTTTAATCTTGCAAAGACATCATAACAAAAGAAAATTACAACCCAATATCCTTCATTATAATGGATGCAAATATCCTTAACAAAGTATTAGCAAATTGAATGCAAAGAAAATAATACCCGTGCACAATAGTAATTCTTAGTAAACTAAGAAATAAAAGGAACTTTCTCAACCTAGTAAAAAGTATTTATAAAAAAAAAAAAAAACTCTGACGTTAACATCATGTTTAACTAGAATACTAGTACAGAAGGCAAGCATAAGGTCTGGAGTTTTGGGGTAGAGGAGAAGTATCAGGAAAACTCTTCAGTGTGCATAAGCATCACCAGAAATTCTTTTTTAAAATACAGATGCACGGACTTCAGCCCCCAAGAATCTGGGCAGGACACTGGGTCTGCATCTTTGCTAGTCTACAGGTGATTCTGGTATTCACTCGCTCAGTGGCTTCAGTCGTATCCAACTCTTTGTAACCCCACGGACTGTTGCCCACCATGCTCCTTTGTCTATGGGGATTCTTTAAGCAAGAATACCGGAGTGGGTTGTCAAGCCCTTCTCCAGGGGATCTTCCAAACCCAGGGATCAAAACCACATCTCTTATCTCTCCTGCATAGGCAGGCAGGCTCTTTACCACTTGTGACACCTAGGAAGCCCAATTCTGGTACAGATGGTCCATTAAGAAACAGGACTCCAGAGGGAAGCCCTCTGAAAGAGTGATTTTTCTTGGAAGGTTGAGCAATTATTTGCCATTATTAAGGGGCACCTAGAGGTGTTACCTAGGCCACAGGATCCAGTTGGGAGAATGTTCCAATTACAGCCTGAGTAAGATTAAACAACAAAGTCTGACAAGGTCAAAACTAAGTAAGAGCATAAAGCCACATGTAAACATCAAAAGGACTCTTCCACAATAAGGAACCAAGAGTCAGCCAGGAAACATGAGGACAGAGTAGAATCAGTCAGGTCAAAGAGAATACCTAGGGATAAGACGATGGCACCCCACTCCAGTACTCTTGCCTGGAAAATCCCATGGACAGAGGAGCCTGGTAGGCTGCAGTCCACGGGGTCGCTAAGAGTCGGACATGACTGAAAGACTTCTCTTTCACTTTTCACTTTCATGCATTGGAGAAGGAAATGGAAACCCACTCCAGTGTTCTTGCCTGGAGAATCCCAGGGACGGGGGAGCCTGGTGGGCCACCGTCTATGGGGTCACACATAGTCGGACACGACTGAAGTGACTTAGCAGCAGCAGCAGCAGGGATAAGGAATGAATCCTGGAATGGCAGCAAAGAAGCAGAATAAGAGGGCCAAAAATGTAGGGATGAGTGGCCTGGGAGTGGATAGGGAAGTAGATTAATCAGGCATAAAATTATAGCAGTCCGTAATGCTAGTATTGATTAGGCTATTTTTTCACATAATCTTAATGATTCCCTTTTCCACATAAGGAACCAAGGCTCAAAGGGGCTCAATTGCTCACTTACATAATTTAGCTAGTCATAGTACTAGTGTTAGTCACTCAGTTGTATCTGACTCTTTGTGACTCCACGGACTATAGCCCACCAGGCTCCTCTATCCATAGAATACTGGAGTGGGTAGCCAGTATTTCCATGGGAATCTTCTCAGGGGGTCTTCCCAATCCAGGAATTGAACTCGAGTCTCCTACACTGCAGGTAGATTCTTTACCATCTCAGCCATGAGGGAAGCCCAGGCATAGAGGAACCCAGTAATAATCCCAGCTCCTCTGACAGGAATGCCGGGCGCTGTCAAGCCTACCGCACGCTGGTGGCAGAATGCAGTGTCAAGTAGGGAGAGAAGCAGAAAGGAAAGGGAATGCTCACCCTTCACTGGGGGAACAAACCTCTCTGTAGCCAGAACCTCTTCTATCATTGGAAAACTCATTGGGATATATAGATATACAAAAATGCCCAAGATCTACTGGGTGTTTTAAAAGCCATAAGAATTTTGAGTGAAAATGGAAACTCATGGCTCCTTTAGGAGTTCCCTTCAGAGACTGGGGTACAGTGTGAAGTGTTGCCTCATGCTCATGTCTCATTCTGTACCTTCTAAGGTGCTCGATGTACTTACCTTTTAAGACTATTCTCTGTAATCATCCTACACGCCAGTGGGATGTTTCCTCTTGTCAGTCCTACAGTAACAATCCTACAGTGTTAGCTGAGTAACTTTAAGCCACTTGAGATGCCTCACTCAGCAAGCAAGAACAAATTGAATAAGTATGATTTAGAACTAGAGTCTTATTTATAGTATTGTGTACCTGAGGTAATTATTCACAAGATGTAGTGGTGCTTGAGACTATTATTTGTGATCAACTCAATTAATGCAATTTGGTCTGGCCTACAAGTGGAGTCAATTACCAGGCAATCACAAAAAGTCTCTTGATAGCTTCAAGCTGATTGTTCCAAAAACAGCTTCATGTGCCAGGTGGACAGATAAATTATATTTCTTTATATTTAATTTTTTATGTATATGTATACAAATCATTTTTGCATTTGCCTATCTTTTTAGGAAAAACCATTCTCTATTCAAGTCCCAGAGACATCAAAAATAGTTTTCTAACCCTTCTCCTGTCAGTATATTTTTTCCAAAATATTTCTATCAAGTCTCATGGAGATCTGAATAAACTTAAGTGATTACACTAAAACCAGTGACTCTATGTCACTCTGTACTGAGCAGTGTTGGAAAGTGAACAGAAGGCCTGTACTCACACTGTACTGGTGATAGGCTTTCAACAAACCAAGAGCACAGTATCACAAGATGTATGTCTATTTTTCATTTAAACAAGATGAAGAATATGATTAGAATAGAGTTGGTTAACTCAACCACTTAAAACTAACATCTGGCCGTGTCACATAAGGAGACAATGCTGACCAAAATATTTGTCTTCCTTCTGAATTATGGCAATTTGATTGACTTAGTACTAATGGCAGATTATTGAACTATGGAAATTACTTCTCAACATGGACTGCAGCACTTCAGGCTTCCCTGTCCATCACCAATTCCCAGAGTTTACTTAAACTCATCTCCATTGAGTCAGTGATGCCATCAAACCATCTCATCCTCTGTCATCCCCTTCTCCTCCTGCCTTGAATCTTTCCCAGCATCAGGGTCTTTTCAAATGAGTCAGCTCTTTGCATCAGGTGGCCAAAGTATTGGAGCTTCAGAATCAGTCCTTCTAATGAATATTCAGGATTGATTTCCTTTATGATTGACTGGTTTGACCTCCTTGCAGTCCAAGGGACTCTCAAGAGTCTTCTCCAACAGCACAGTTCAAAAGCATCAATTCTTCTGCACTCAGCTTTCTGTATGGTCCAACTCTCACATCCACACATGACTACTGGAAAAACCGTAGCTTTGACTATACAGATCTTCGTCAGCAAAGTAATGTCTCTGCTTTTTAATACGCTGCCTGGTTTGGTCATAGCTTTTCTTCCAAAGAGCAAGCGTCTTTTAATTTCATGACTGCAGTCAACATCTGCAGTGATTTTAGAGCCCAAGAAAATAAAGTATCACTGTTTCCACTGTTTCCCCATCTATTTGCCGTGAAGTGATGAGACCAGTTGCCATAATCTTGGTTTTTTGAATGTTGAATTTTCAGCCAGCTTTTTCAGTCTCCTCTTTCACTCTCATCAAGAGGCTCTTTAGTTCCTCTTCGCTTTCTGCCATAAGGGTGGTGTCATCTGCATATCTGAGGTTAGATATTTCTCCCTGCAATCTTGATTCCAGCTTTTGCTACATCCAGTCCAGGATTTCACATGATGTACTCTGCATGTAAGTTAAATAAGCAAGAATACAATGTAAAGCCTTTCCCGATTTGGAACCAGTCTGTTGTTCTTTGTCCAGTTCTAACTGTTGCTTCTTGACCTGCATACAGATTTCTCAGGAGGCAGGTATGGTGGTCTGGTATTCCCCTCTTATTAAGAAATTTCCACAGTTTGTTGTGATCCACACAGTCAAAGGCTTTAGCGTAGTCAATGAAGCAGAAATAGATGTTCTTTTAGAATTCTCTTACTTTTTCTATGATCCAACGGATGTTTGCAATTTGATCTCTGGTTCCTCTACTTCTAAATCCAGCTTGAACATCTGGAAGTTCTCGGTTCACATACTGTTGAAGCCTAGCTTGGAGAATTTTGAGCATTATTTTGCTAGAAGTAAAATGAGTGAAATTGTGCAGTAGTTTGAGCATTCTTTGGCATTGCCATTCTTTGGGATTGGAGTGAAAACTGACTTTTTCCAGTCCCGTGGCCACTGCTGAGTTTTCCAAATTTTCTGGCATACTGAGAGCAGCACTTTCACAGCATCATCTTTCAGGATTTGAAATAGCTCAGTTGGAATTCCATCACCTCCACTAGCTTTGTTCATAATGATACTTCCTAAGGCCCACTTGACTTCACACTCCAGGATGTCTGGCTCTAGTGAGTGATCACACCATTGTGATTATTTGGATGATTAAGATCTTTTCTGTGTAGTTCTTCTGTGTATTCTTGCCACCTCTTCTTATTATCTTCTGCTTCTGTTAGGTCCATACTGTTTCTGTCCTTTATTGTGCCCATCTTTGCATGAAATAGTCCCTTGGTATCTCTAATCTTCTTGAAGGGATCTCTAGTCTTTCCTATTCTGTTGATTTCCTCTATTTCTTTGCATTGATCACTGAGGAAGGCTTTCTTATCTCTCCTTGTTTTTCTTTGGAACTCTGCATTTAAATGGATATATCTCAACATGGTAGTTGCAGCATCACATCACTAATGAAATACTCAAATTTCCTCTAAAAACTTGACAAAGGAGGCAAGAATATACAATGGATTAAAGACAATCTCTTTAACAAGTGGTGCTGGGAAAACTGGTCAACCACTTGTAAAAGAATGAAACTAGAACACTTTCTAACACCATACACAAAAATAAGCTCAAAATGGATTAAAGATCTAAATGTAAGACCAGAAACTATAAAACTCCTAGAGGAGAACATAGGCAAAACACTCTCTGACATACATCACAGCAGGATCCTCTATGACCCACCTCACAGAATATTGGAAATAAAAGCAAAAATAAACAAATGGGACCTAATTAACCTTAAAAGCTTCTGCACATCAAAGGAAACTATTAGCAAGGTGAAAAGACAGCCTTCAGAATGGGAGAAAATAATAGCAAATGAAGCAACTGACAAACAACTAATCTCAAAAATATACAAGCAACTCCTACATCTCAACTCCAGAAAAATAAATGACCCAATCAAAAAATGGGCCAAAGAACTAAATAGACACTTCTCCAAAGAAGACATACAGATGGCTAACAAACACATGAAAAGATGCTCAACATCACTCATTATCAGAGAAATGCAAATCAAAACCACTATGAGGTACCATTTCACACCAGTCAGAATGGCTGTGATCCAAAAATCTACAAGCAATAAATGCTGGAGAGGGTGTGGAGAAAAGGGAACCCTCTTACACTGTTGGTGGGAATGCAAACTAGTACAGCCACTATGGAGAACAGTGTGGAGATTCCTTAAAAAACTGGAAATAGAACTGCCTTATGATCCAGCAATCCCACTGCTGGGCATACACACTGAGGAAACCAGAAGGGAAAGAGACACGTGTACCCCAATGTTCATCGCAGCACTGTTTATAATAGCCAGGACATGGAAGCAACCTAGATGTCCATCAGCAGATGAATGGATAAGAAAGCAGTGGTACATATACACAATGGAGTATTACTCAGCCATTAAAAAGAATACATTTGAATCAGTTCTAATGAGGTGGATGAAACTGGAGCCTATTATACAGAGTGAAGTAAGCCAGAAAGAAAAACAGCAATACAGTATACTAACGCGTATATATGGAATTTAGAAAGATGGTAACAATAACCCTGTGTATGAGACAGCAAAAGAGACACTGATGTATAGAACAGTCTTACGGACTCTGTGGGAGAGGGAGAGGGTGGGAAGATTTGGGAGAATGGCATTGAAACATGTGAAATATCATGTATGAAACGAGTTGCCAGTCCAGGTTCGATGCACGATACTGGATGCTTGGGACTAGTGCACTGGGACGACCCAGAGGGATGGTATGGGGAGGGAGGAGGGAGGAGGGTTCAGGATGGGGAACACATGTATACCTGTGGCGGATTCATTTTGATATTTGGCAAAACTAATACAATTATGTAAAGTTTAAAAATAAAATTAAATTAAAAAATAAATAAAACCTTTATTAAATATCTTATTTCTTTCAATTATAGGATACATACCACTACATCGCAGGGGGCATGAAGATCATACCTATAAATGACTTGGCATAAATTCCCCAAACCAGATAGAAAGCGAAATGTGTGAAAGCGCTGATCACTAAGTCATGTCTGACTCTTTGCAACTTCATGGACTGTAGCCCATCAGGCTCCTCTTTCCATGGAATTCTCCAGGCAAGAGTACTAGAGTGGGTAGCCATGCCCTTCTCCAAGGGATCTTCTCAACCCAGGGATTGAACCCAGGTCTTTCACATTGCAGGCAGATTCTTTATCATCTGAGCCACTAGGGAAGCCCATATAGTGACTATATGCATTTGGCATTTACTCTGTATCAACCTCTCTGCTAAGCATGATTCATGTAATATTTCACTTAATCCTTAAAATAACCTAATGAGGTAAGATTGTCATTATCTCAATTTTTTATGGTGAAGCTAAGGCTGCTGCTGCTGCTAAGTTGCTTCAGTCGTGTAGACTCTGTGCGACCCCATAGACGGCAGCCCGCCAGGCTCCCCCGTCCCTGGGATTCTCCAGGCAAGAACACTGGAGTGGGTTGCCATTTCCTTCTCCAATGCATGAAAGTGAAAAGTGAAAGGGAAGTCGCTCAGTCATGTCCGACTCTTCACGACCCCATGACTGCAGCCTACCAGGTTCCTCCATCCATGGGATTCTCCAGGCAAGAGTACTGGAGTGGGGTGCCATTGCTAAGGCTGCCACACTAATTAACTAATCCAGGTTGAACGTTGATTTTAGCCAGGCCTATCCGTCTCTAGCTATGAATACTAATTCATGATGCCCGTGGAACAGATCATACCTAGTATCCCCAGCTGCTTAAATTAGAGACCTTCTGGGTACTATGCCTCTTTATATAGAGAAGGACATACGTGCTGAGACAGAGCCTACATTATTATTAGACAAATCTGAAATTCAGGCTAATTGATTCTGTTTTTGCTCTTTAAGTGATAAAAGATCATTTCAAGTTTCTTCCTCCTGTTATTCTGTAACAAAAGCTTATATATTCCAACAAAGATACTTCAGTTTCTTAATTACATCAACTGTCTCTCATTACTATTATCACTGAAGTAGAACCTTTAATAATTAGAGTATTTATTCACCATTGGTTTAGTGTGAGATTGTGATTCTGTTCTACCTTGCAAGGCTTAATATCTCATTTTTCTTGGCCTTCAGATCATATCCCACATCCAGAAATGATGCATGTGAGCAAAGTACCTTAATAAAGCAAATCAGCATTTTCTGAGCATGATGAGGCTCACCTGCTTAGCAGGAGCTTAATCACAGTCAAGAGAGAAAATCACCAAGTATCTAACAGTACTATTTTGAGGACTGATGAATGATCAAAATAAAGAATTATTTTATTATTTAAGGTTAAACCAATCTTTTGGCAAATATGTATTACTCAATCTATTGTCTACATTTTTCATCTACTAATTATCCTGAATAAAAATCTGCTTTTTAAAAATGTTAAGGTTGATTTTTAAAGAAATCATGTATCACTATTTTGAACATACTATAGGCTACATATTTTGAGGGTTTCAGTCACTACAATAAAATTATATCTTGAGTAAGTAACATATTTTTCAATGCACTGATGGTTTACAATAAAATAAAATCTAACAACAGGAGAAAAAAAAAACAAAAACATTGAGCTGAACAGAAATGGTGAGCAACAAGCAATCTGAAAGCCAAGTTACCCAAGAATATAAATTTTTATGTGTCACTGACATCAGGAAGCTGAGCTTTGGGGCCCCTTGCTCAAGAGGAGAGCCTTGAAACTCCTGCATTGAGTCAAGAACCTGGAGAGGGATTAAGGAAGTCTCAGGAAACTATCTTGGGGCCACTGGCAGGAGAAGCAAGATAACCTGATCCCACTATAAATGAAGAACTTCGAAGTAGATTATAGTGGTCTCTGGCAGGGCTGGGACTATGGTGAGAAGAGAGGCAACTAGGATGCAAAGGCACTTCTGCAAGACTCTGAGAGTGAGTGCCTCCATAATTCTGCACACTAGACGGCCTCCCTTGCCTCATCCTAGTCCAGGCCCTGATCTCAGGTTGATATCACTGCCCTGGCTCTGCCAGAAGCTTTCGTCATTCATTCACATCAGACACCTTGCACCCCAATGGACTATAGCCCACCAGGCTCCTCTGTCCATGGAATTTTCCAGGTAAGAATACTAGAGTGGGTTGTCATTTCCTCCTCCAGGGGATCTTCCCGACCCAGGAATCTTTCATTTCTCGCATTAGCAGGCAGATTCTTTACCACTAATGGAAACAAATACAAATCTTCTATGTATAAAGGAATTCCCAACTAAGCCCTTTGGATTCATGCAAAGTTCACCTAAATATGAGTTTGCACATACCACTAAACCCACAAGGTAACAAGTATTAATACTATGATGTAGAATCAGCAGAAACAACAAAAAAATTTCCTGGAAAAAAAAAGGCTTCAGATATTGGAATATCTGATAACAGATATAAACTACTTAAATATATAAAAGATGGAATGAAAAGTAAGTTAGAAATCAAAAAAAGTATAACAATATAGATAAAATGGATAGAAAAGACAGTCCAAAAATAAACCTCACATTTATGGTCTACTGATTTTCAACAAAGATACCAGGTGATACAAAGAACAAACTATTCAACAAATGGTGCTGAAATAATTTAATAAGCATATTTTAAAAAGGAATTTAAATTCTTACTTTATACTACATACAAATATTAACTCAAATCAGATCAAACACCTACACATAAGAGTCAAAATTATAAAATGTCTGGAAGTCTCCAGAATTTTTATCCTTGGGTTAGAAAAAGATTTCTTAGATATTATATTAAAATAATTATCTAGATAAGAAAATGTTGATAAATTAGGCTTCATCAAAATTATAAATTTTTGCTCTTTAAAAGAAACTATTAAGAAAAAGAAAAAACTCATAAATTGTGAGAAAATATATGCAAATCATATGTGATTTTAAAAATCTGAAAGATAAAAGAATTCTTATTACATAATAATAAAAAGCAAACAACCCAATTTTTAAGAATGGGAAAAAAGAACTAGACAATTCACAAAAGAAAATATATGAATGATGAATAATAACATGAAAAGATGCTTAGTATAGAAATCAAGGAAATGCAAATTTAAACCACCATGAGATAGCACTGCACATCCACTAGAAGAGCTAAAATGAAAAGACTGACAAGACCAAATGTTACAGGGATGCAGAACAACTGACTGCTAAGTCAGTTCAGTCGTGTCTGACTCTGTGCAACCCCAGAGATGTCAGCCCACCAGGCTCCCCCGTCCCTGGGATTCTCCAGGCAAGAACACTGGAGTGGGTTGCCATTTCCTTCTCCAATGCATGAAAGTGGAAAGTGAAAAGTGTAAGTGAAGTCACTGAGTCGTATCCGACCCCTAGCGACCCCATGGACTGCAGCCTACCAGGCTCCTCCATCCATGGGATATTCCAGGCAAGAGTACTGGAGTGGGGTGCCATTGCCTTCTCTGAGAACAACTGAAGCCCTTATATATTGACAATGAGAAGGTAAAATAATACAACCACTTTGGGATATTGTTTGGCAGTATCTTAAAAAGTTAAATGTAAACTTACTATATAACAGAGGAATTCCACACCTAGCTATCTACCAAAGAGAAATGAAAACATATCAATACAGTATACTAACGCATATATATGGAATTTAGAAAGATGGTAACAATAACCCTGTGTACGAGACAGCAAAAGAGACACTGATGTATAGAACAGTCTTATGGACTCTGTGGGAGAGGGAGAGGGTGGGAAGATTTGGGAGAATGGCATTGAAACATGTAAAATATCATGTATGAAACGAGTTGCCAGTCCAGGTTCGATGCACGATACTGGATGCTTGGGGCTGGTGCACTGGGACGACCCAGAGGGATGGTATGGGGAGGGAGGAGGGAGGAGGGTTCAGGATGGGGAACACATGTATACCTGTGGTGGATTCATTTTGATATTTGGCAAAACTAATACAATTATGTAAAGTTTAAAAATAAAATAAAATAAAAAAAAAAAAAGAAAACATATACCCACACAAAGGCTTATACATGACTATTCACATAAGCCTTATGAATAATAATCAAAAACTGGGAACAACCCAAGTGTCCATCAACTGATGAATGGATTTTTTTAAATATGGCATATCAAAACAATGGACTATTATTCAGAAATAAAAAGCGACTACTGATGTATACAAGATAGATGAACTTCAAAACATCATGCTACACTAAAGAAGCCAGATACAAAAACTATACATTGTATAATTTCACTTTTAAGAAATTTCTAGGAAAGGCAAAACTACAGAGACAAAGGAAGACAGTGGTTGCCTGGGGCTAAGTGGGAGAGTGGGGTCTGGCTCCAGATGGGCATGAAGGAACTTTTTGAGCTGATGAAAATATTCTAAAACTGGATTGTGGTGATTATTGTAGAACAGGATACACTTCCTAAAAATTATCAAACTGCACATTCACACTGGGTGAATTTTATAATATGTAAATCACACGTCAATAAAGTTGATTTTAAAAATGAATAATAATCAATGATCAAACTTTTTTAAAAAAGAACAAAAGAGAAATTATTATACAAAAAGTAAAATAGTCAAATTTAAAAGTTCTACAGATTGGAACAAGGTACTGTGTACTTAGTCGCTCAGTCACGTCCGACTCTCCGACTCCTTGGACTTTAGCCCACCAGGCCCTCTGTCCATGGGTATTCTCCAGGCAAGAACACTGGAATGGGTTACCATGCCCTCCTCCAGCGGATCTTCCTAACCCAGGGACCGAACCCAGGTCTCCTGCATTGCAGGTGGATTCTTTACTGTCTGAGTCACCAAGGAAGCCCAAGAATACTGGGGTGGGTAGCCTATCCCTTCTCCAGAGAACTTCTCTGGAAAATCTCCAAAGGCTCTCAGCCTCCCGTATAGTCCAGCTCTCACATCCATATATGACTACTGGAAAAACCATAGGTTTGACTATATGGACATTTGTCTAAGTGATATCTGCTTTTTTAATACACTGTCTAGGTTTATCATAGCTATTCTTTCAAGAAGCAAGTGTCTTTTACTTTTGTAGCTGCAGTCACCATTCACATTGATTTTGGAGCCCAGGAAAATGAAATCTGACACTGTTTCCACATTTTCCTTATCTCTTTACCATGAAGTGATAGGAGTGGATGCCATGATCTTCATTTTTGAACGTTGAGTTTTAAGCCAGCTTTTTCACTCTCCTTTTTCACCTTCATAAAAAGACTTTTTGGATCCTCTTCGCTTTTTGTCATTATGGTGGTATCATCTGCATATCTGAGGTTACTGATATTTCTCCCTGCAATCTTGATTCCAACTTGTGCTTCATCCAGCCCAGCATTTCTCGTGATGTACTCTGCATATAAGTTAAATAAGCAGGGTGACAATATACAGCCTTGACCGACTCCTTTCCCAGTTTTGAACCAGTCCGTTGTTCCAAGTCCAATTCAAACTGTCGCTTCTTGTCCTGCATACAGGTTTCTCAGGAGGCAGGTAAGGTGGTCTGGTATTCCCATCTCATAAAAAATATTCCACAGTTTGTTGTGATCCACACAATCAAAGGCTTTAGCGAAGTCAATGAAGCAAATTTTTTTTGGAATTCCCTTGCTTTTTCTACAATCTATTTCTAAGTATAATCCTTATACCAAAATTAGACAAGGACAGAAAAATTTTAGTTCAATCTCACAAATGAATAGAGATTTAGAAAAATCACAAAACAGAATATTAGGAAACTGAGTGCCATAGCAATTAAAAAAACAATGAATCAAGACCAAATGAGATTTTTTTCCAGAAACAGGAAGTTTAACATTAGAAAAACTGTGGTACATATATATAATAGAATATTACTCAGACATTAAAAAGAATGAAATAATTCCATCTGCAGCAACATGGATAGAGCTGGAAAGTGTCATACGGAGTGAATAAGTCAGACAGAGAAGGAGAAATACTGTATGACATCTCTTATACATGGAATCTAAAAAGAAATGATACAAATGAACTTATTTACAGAACAGAAAGAGACTCACAGACTTAGAATACAAATTTATGGCTCCTGGAGGGAAGGGACAGTTAGGGAGTTTGGGAAGTACGCAGTTATATTCAAAATGGATAGCCAACAAGGACCTATTGTATAGCGTATGGAACTCTATTCAAATGTTACGTGCCAGCCTAGATGGGAAGAGGGTTTGGGGGAGAATGGATACATATATATGCATAGCTGAGTCCCTTCACTGTTCACCTGAAACTGTAATAACATTTTTCATCAGTTATACCCCAATATAAAATAAAAAGGTTAAACTTTGAAAAAAAACAGAAAAACTATGAATGTAAAATACCACATTTACTTATTATAAGATAAGCTATATTGTCATTTCAACAAATATAGAAAATGATTTGATAAAATTCAAACCTGTTCATAATTTTTTTTAAAAACTAAATTTTTCGGAACTTGTAATAAAAATGAATCTGGTTCAACTAAAAGGGACTTGAGCAAAAATCAATCTAAAGGGAGAAACATTAGAAATATTTCCTTTAAAATAAATACAAGGATTAATTGGGGCTTCCAGACTAGCTCAGCTGGTAAAGAATCCACCTGCAATGCAGGAGACCCTAGTTCAATTCCAGGGTTGGGAACATCCTCTGGAGAAAGGATAGGCTACACACTACTACACATTCTTGGGCTTCCATGATGACTCAGACAGTAAAGAATCCACATGCAATGTGGGAGACCTGGGTTTGATCCTTGGGTTGGGAAGATCCCATGGAGGAGGGCATGGCAACCAACTCCAGTATTCTTGCCTAGAGAATCCCCATGGACAGAGGAGCCTGGCAGGCTACAATCCACTGGGTCACAAAGAGTCAGATGTGACTGAGCAACTAAGCACAGCACAGCACAAAGATTAATCATTTCACAAGGTGTATACATATCAAATCATTATGTTACACAGTTCAAATAGATACAGTTTTGTCAATTATACTTCAGCAAAGCTGGAGAAAAAATAAAATACATAAAAATAAGTAAATTATGAGGAAAAGTATCCATTATCACCACTTTATTCAATGTTATGTTTATATATATATATATATATATATATTATATACTATAGGTTTCCCAGGTGGTTCTAGTAGTAAAGAACCCACCTGCCAATGCAAGAGATGTAAGAGACATGGGTTCAGTCCTTGAGTTGGGACAATCCCCTGGAGGAGAGCATGGCAACCCACTCCAATATTCCTACCTGGAGAATTCCATGGACAGAGGAGCCTGGCAGGCTACAGTTCATAGGGTCACAAAGAGTCAGACACAACTGAAGTAACTAGCATACACACACACATATTAATAATATAGTTTGAAACAAACTGTCAGAAGAAAGAAACATAAACAGGTCTAAAAAAGATAATGTAGTAATATAAGATGCATAAAACTTGAAAGACTTTGAAAGTCTTCTTCAAAGTCTTGAAAAAATATAACCAACATATTTTCTCAAGGGTGCATGATCTTTAAAACAAGGGAATCATAAACACCAGCAGAGAACGTTTTCCTCTAATGGAAGGCAGAAGGAAGGGCTTGGGAGGAAGCCTCAGAGAGCTTCAAACTGCCAGTATTCCTTCCACTCATGGCTGGGGGAGTAGGCTAGTTTTCTTTTTATTAATTTCTTACACAGTTTATATATATAGTATAAGTATTCTTTTGCATATATCAAATATGAAAATGTTCCATTAGAAAATCAGAAGAGACAAGAAAAATCATGCTAAATTCCAGAGAGATTTACTGAATTCTTTGTTTTAAGGTCCTTTTGTTATCAGGTTTTCAGGGCAGTTTGTTTTCATAGAAAAACTACAAGATTTCTAGTGGGCAGGCAATTATGTTCCTTTAACCTATTCATTTTTAGGAAAACAACAAGGACATGTGGATTATGAGGATCAGTAAGATGTAACTCTTACATAAATCTAGAGCAAGTTCTGCTGGCTAAAATTAACTCTGATATTCTAGGGAGCTTGGAGGAGCATCAATAAAACTAAACGAAACCTTTATCTATGCAAATAAGGTAATTTATATGAAAACACTGTACAAGCATGAGCAAATGGCCAACTGTAAGAGCCTGGACTAAAACAAGTTAGGTTCAAATTTTGGCTTTAACTTATTTAACTTCTCTGAACCAAAGACTCTTCATCTATAAAATGAAGACAATAATATCTCCTTAAACAGTGTGCCAACCCATGGTGATAAAATAACCATAATGTTATAAAGACACAGGAACCATAAACTTTGTTCTTACATAATTCTCAACGTAAATTACCATCATCCTCAACCAGTGTTCATTACAGGCACTATATTTCATTTCTTTACTGGAACCAGTGAAATTTTACCTTCTTAAATAGCTGAATTCAAGCAGCAATATTATTCCTCCTGTAGCCCACTGGAGAAATGCTTGAAGAGATAAATGATCACTCCTATCATCACTATGATGTTTTAAAATAACAAAAATGCTTTAAAAAATAATGAGTTTTTTCTGATCATGGGGGTGTGGTTCATAAAATTCAGCAGAATCATAAAGGCCATATATGAAAAATGCACAGCTAACATCATACTCAGTGGTGAAAAGTTGAAAGCATTTTGTCTAAAATTAGGAACAAGACAAAGATATACAGTCTCATCACTTTTATTCAATGTAATTTTGGAAGTCCTAGCCACAACAATCAGAGAAGAATAAGAAATTAAATGAATCCAAATTGGAAAGAAAGAAGTAATACTGTCATTTCATTATACTATACATAGAAAATCCTAAAGACACTACCAGAAAATTACTATCACTTATCAATAAATCTGGTAAATTTGTAGAATACTAAATTAATACACAGAAATATGTTGTATTTATATACATTAAAAGTAAAATATTAGAAAGAAAAATTTAGGGAAACAACCCCATTTACCATTGAATTTAAAAAGAATAAAATATCTGGGAATAAACCTATCTGAGGAGGCAAAAGACCTGTATTCTTAAAACAATGAAACACTGATGAAACAAGTTTAAGATGACACGAGCAGATGGAAAGATATACTATGTCCTTGAATCTGAAGAATCAATATTGTTAAAATGACACACTGCCCAAGGCAATCTACAGATTCAATACAATCCCTGTAAAATTACCAATGGCACTTTTCACAGAACTAGATTAAAAAAAAATTAAAGTTGTATAGAATTACAAAAGTCTCCAAACAGACAAGATAATCTTTTTGAAAGAAAAAAGAATGGAGCTGGAAGAATCATACTTCCTCACTTCATACTATACTACAAAGCTACAATGATCAAAACAGGATGATACTGGCGCAACAATAGACATGTAGATCAATGTGTGTGCATACTAAGCCACGTCAGTAGTGTCCATCACTTTGCGATCATATGTCCTGTAGGCCACCAGGCTCCTCTGTCCATGGGATTCTCCAGGCAAGAATACTGGAGTGGGTGGCCATTTCCCTCCAAGAGATCTTCCCAACCCCAGGATCAAACCCCGGTCTCTTGTGTTTCCTGCATTGGCAGGCAGGCTCTTTATCACTAGTGCCACTTGGGAAGCCCCCAGATCAATGGGACAGGATAGAGAGCCCAGAAAAAAACCCATGCACCTATGGTCAATTAATCTATAACAAAGGAGGCATAATAGTCTCTTCAATAAGTGGTGCTGGGAAAACTGGACCACTACATATACAAGAATGAAGTGGTAACATTCTCTAACACTATATACAAAGGTAAATTCAAAGTGGATTAAAGACCTAGATGTAAAAACAGATACCATAAAACTCCTAGAGGAAAACATAAGCAGAATACTCTTTGACATAAACCAGAATATAATCTTTGGATCTGTCTCCCAGAGTAATAGAAGCAAAAGCAAAAATAAACAAATGGGACCTAATTAAACTTAAAAAGTTTTTCTCAACTAAAGAAATCATAAAATGAAATGACAAACTATGAAATAGAAGAAAATATTTGCAAACAGTGTGACTGATAAGGGCTTGATTTCCGAAATATACAAACAGCTTACACAGCTCAATTGAAAAAAAAAAAAAGCCCAATCAAAAAATGGACAGAAGACCTATATAGACATACAAAACATACAGATGGCCAAGAGGCACATGAAGAGACACTCAACACTGCTAGTTATTAGAGACATGCAAATTAAAACTATAATGAGGCACCATCTCACACAGGTCAGAATGGCCATTCATCAAAAGTGTACAAATAAATGCAGGAGAAGGTATGGAGATAAAAGAACCTACCTATACTGTTGATGGGACTGTAAAGTGGTATAGTCACTATGCAGAACAGTATGGAGGTTCCTTAAAAAACTAAAAATAAAGTTGGCATATAATCCAGCAATCCTACTCCTAGGCATATATCCAGAGAAAACAGTAATTCTAAAAGATACATGTACTCCAATGTTCACTGCAGCAGCATTTATAATAGCCAAGACACAGAAGCAACCTAAATGTGCATCAACAGATGAGTGGATAAAGAAGATGTTACATCTTTTGCTTCCATTACTCTAGGAGACAGATCCAAAGATTATTGCCCTAGTTTATGTCAAAGAGTATTCTGCTTATGTTTTCCTCTAGGAGTTTTATAGTGTCTGTTTTCACATCTCTCTCTCTATATATAATGGAATAGTACTCAGCCATAAAAAGTGAAATAATGCCATTTGCAGCAACATGAATGGACCTGGAGATTATTTTACTAAGTGAAGTAAACCATATGATATGGTTTTGCAAATATCATATGATGTCACTTGTAGGTGGAATCTAAAAAAATGATACAAATGAACTTATTTACAAAACAGAAATAGACTAACAGACATGGAAAACAAACTTATGATTGTCAAAGGGGAAATGGGCATGGGAGGGAAAAATTGGGAATTTGGGATTAACAGATACACTCTAATATATATAAAATAGATAAAGAATAAGGACCTACTGGATAGCACAGGGAATTATACTCAATATCTTCAATAATCTCTAATGGAAAAGAATTTGAAAAAGTATACATACATATATACAGGACTTCCCAGGTGGCCCAGTGGTAAAGATTCCACCTGCTAATGCAGGAGACATAAGAGATGCAGGTTTGATTCCTGGGTCGGTAAGATCCCCTGAATTAGGAAATGGCAACTCAGTCCAATATTCTTGCCTGGGAAATTCCACGGACAGAAGAGCCTGGCAGGATACAGTCCATGTGGTTGCAAAGAGTCAGACATGACAGAGCAACTGAGCGTGCACACACACATACACACACATATACACACACGTTAATATATAACAGAATTACTGTGCTATATACCTGAAATACTGTACATCAACTATACTTCAATAAAAAAAAATTCAGCAGAGTTCTCTTTTCTGGATTCCACAGCTGTCATCTCTTTCAGCGGAAACCATAAGAAAGCATCTGAGATCCATCAGATCATAACAGTTATGTACTTCACCTACCATCACAGCTCCATTAATAAGGACTGAGAAAAAAATCTTAGAACTGGACAGTTCCCCCAGCCTCCCTATTCTTCAGCACGGCTTCACAAACTGCCTTGCCTCGTCCTGAGATCTTTAGTACTGATCTTTTGGTGTCCTTCACCCACTTTATGTATCTCTGCTTGCTAATACCTCCACACCCATCACAGACCATTTTCGGACTCCATCCACTCAAGCCCTGAACACTTCCACTGTGCCTTCTGGAATTCATAATTAGGCACTGTCCATTCCCCTATATTCTATTCTCTTTCACAGCGCTGGAGATGGAGTAGATGTCTTTCATGCTCCTCAGTCAGCTTTCAAACCATTCATCCTCCTTCACTTTAGAAATGCTCAGCTCTGGATTTCATAATCAGAATATACCTGAATCTCAATAGGTTGCAGTCACTCCCCTCATTTCTAGAAGAATTTTGCTCCTGTCATACTCAACTGTATTATGCCTGTAATTCCTGTTATTTTAATATCCATGTATATGAGCAACCCAGTGCCTTAGCCTCTCACTTCTTTGATATGGCCCTACACTCAATTTCAGACACTCTCTTCCTTGATCATGAAAAGCCTTCACCATAACCCAATATGCTGGCATCTTGATCTTGAACTTCCCAGCTTTCAAAACTGTTAGAAATAAACGTCTACTATTTATAATCCACCTAATTTATGGTAATTCTGTTATAGCAATCCAACTGGACTAACACAGAAAATTGGTACCAAGGAGTTCTGTGCCGCCCTTAAAAATATCTAAAAATGTAAAAGCCTTTTTGGAATGGGGTAATTGATAGAGTCTGTAAAAGTTTTTAAGTACATGCTAGAAAAAGCTTACATTGTTATGAATGAACCATTAGAGTGAATTTGGAGAGGGTTCAGAAGAAGAAGAGAGCTATACAGAAAATATCAGTCTCTTAAAGAATACCTAAATGGTCATGAACAGAATGTTGGTAGAAATATAGACTGCAAAGTTCATCCTGATGAGGTCTCAGACAGAAATGAGACTCTAGAGGAAAAGGTGATCTTCATTCAGTTCAGTTCAGTTCAGTTCAGTCACTTAGTTGTGTACAACTCTTTGCAACCCCATGAATTGCAGCATGCCAGGCCTCCCTGTCCATCACCAACTCCCAGAGTTCACTCAGACTCACGTCCACTGAGTCAGTGATGCCATCCAGCCATCTCATCCTCTGGCGTCCCCTTCTCCTCCTGCCCCCAATCCCTCCCAGCATCAGGGTCTTTTCCAATGAGTCAACTCTTTGCATGAGGTGGCCAAAGTACTGGAGTTTCAACTTCAGCATCATTCCCTCCAAAGAAATCCCAGGGCTGATCTCCTTCAGAATGGACTGGTTGGATCTCCTTGCAGTCCAAGGGACTCTCAAGAGTCTTCTCCAACACCACAGTTCAAAACCATCAATTCTTCGGTGCTCAGCCTTCTTCACAGTCCAACTCTCACATCCATACATGACCACAGGAAAAACCATAGCCTTGACTAGAAGAACCTTTGTTGGCAAAGTAATGTCTCTGCTTTTGAATATGCTATCTAGGTTGGTCATAACTTTCCTTCCAAGGAGTAAGCGTCTTTTAATTTTATGGCTGCAGTCACTATCTGCAGTGATTTTGGAGCCCCCCAAAATAAAGTCTGACACTGTTTCCACTGTTTCCCCATCTATTACCCATGAAGTGATGGGACCAGATGCCATGATCTTCGTTTTCTGAATGTTGAGCTTTAAGCCAACTTTTTCACTCTCCACTTTCACTTTCATCAAGAGGCTTTTGAGTTCCTCTTCACTTTCTGCCATAAGGGTGGTGTCATCTGCATATCTGAGGTTATTGAGATTTCTCCCAGCAATCTTGATTCCAGCTTGTGCTTCTTCCAGCCCAGCCTTTCTCATGATGTACTCTGCATATAAGTTAAATAAGCAAGGTGACAATATACAGCCTTGACATACTCCTTTTCCTATTTGGAACCAGTCTGTTGTTCCATGTCCAGTTCTAACTGTTGCTTCCTGACCTGCATACAAATTTCTCAAGAGGCAGGTCAGGTGGTCTGGTATTCCCATCTCTTTCAGAATTTTCCACAGTTTATTGTGATCCACACAGTCAAAGGCTTTGGCATAGTCAATAAAGCAGAAATAGATGTTTTTCTGGAACTCTCTTACTTTTTTGATGATCCAGCGGATGTTGGCAATTTGATTTTTGGTTCCTCTGCCTTTTCTAAAACCAGCTTGAACATCTGGAAGTTCACGGTTCACGTATTGCTGAAGCCTGGCTTGGAGAATTTTGAGATTTTGTGATCTTTATTATAGAGTTGCAAATATTTTAGTTGAATTATGTTTGTGTCCTGGTGTTTTGTGGCAGGTAGAACTTGTGATTAATGAAATTGAATATTTGCTTGAAGCTATTTCTAAACAAAGTATTAAAGGTGCAACTTGACTTCCCTTGAATGCTTACTGTAAAATGCAAGAAAAAAGAAAGGACTTGAAGACAATTAAGTCCTATTAACTCCCAAAGAAGCAGACTTAGAATTTCAGAAAATTCTCTGCCTATTCATATCTCAAAAATATGAGAAACATGTTCAGAAGTGAACACTAAGAGTGTATCCGTGGAAAGTTTTATAAGGAGAGCAATATGGGTGTGAGCCATAGATTTAATCAACCATGCCAGTGGGCAAACTGCCCATTTGGACTGAAAGAGAAAGTGATAGGAAGGAAAGAAGCACGGTTGTCAGATTTCTTAGATTTTACAGGATGGAGTCATAGCATAGTCATTTAGCAGCAAACGAGTAATATTCCTCAAGCCAAAAACAGAAGGACCCTGGAAAGGACTCAGAGATCATCAGGGCTAGTTCCTCAGTTTCAAAAGAAGGAGGTCATTGCCTGGGTTTCAACAGGCCAGACGAATGCCACCCAAAGCCACAGGGACCCTATCATTGCCTAGCAGAGCCATTGAGTATGGCTCCAGATTTCAAAGAATGGAGCTTCCCAGAACTGCAGGCACATGATGCAGGCAGAGCGCCTTGGTGGTGAGGGTGATATACTGCAAAAAGTCCCTGCTAAAGCGATGCCCAGCAAAGTCGTGGAAGCAGGCACCACCCCACCAACCCCAATGCAGCAGAGATACCAGTGTGTGGCTCCATCCCAAGAGAGCCACATACAGGAAACTTCAATCTGTGAAAGCAGGCACACAGGCTTCACTTAGCAAATCCATGGGGGTGGGGCTGTCCCAGTGTGTCCAGAAGGTGGGATCCCTGCCCCCACCCCCTGGGCCTGGTGGCAGAGGTCCCAGGCAAAGGAACTTATTTTCAAGCCTTACGACTGAATGCTGTTTGTACTGTGGGGTTTTGGCCTTGTTTGGGACTTGTCACCTTTTTCTTTCCTATTTCTCTCTGTTTGTGCCAGTCCCGTCATTGTATTTTGAAAACCCATGACTTGTTTGATTTCACAGGTTCACAGTTAGAGAGAAATTTTGCCTCAGAATGAATCAGCCTCAAGTCTCACTTGTATCTAACTTAGAGGACACTTTGGACTTCAGGCTTTCAAGTTGTTGCTGGAACTAGTTAAGACTTGGGGACTATTGGGATAAAATGAATGTGTTTTGCATGTGAGAAAGACATGGATTTGGGGAAGCCAGAGGCAAGAATGCTATGGTCTGAATGCCTATGCTGTCCCCAAATTCATATGTTGAAATTCTAACCCCCAATATGATATTATTAGGAGGTAGGGTCTTTGGGACCTTGTAAAGAGATCCCAGAGAGCTCCATTGCCCTTTCAACTATCTGAAGACACAGCAAGTAGGCCCTGGCTTTGAAGCAATCAGAAAGAGAGCCTTCACCAGAACCTGACCGTGCTGACACCTTGATCTCAGACTCCCCGGCCTCCAGAACTGTGAGAAATAAGCTTCTGTTATTTTTTCAAAGATTTTTTTTAATGTAGACCATTTTTAAAGTCTATATTGAATTTGTTACAGTATGCTTGTAACATATAAAAGCATAAAATTGCTTCTATTTTATGTTTTGGTTTTTTGGCCACTAGGTATGTAGTATCTTAGCTCCCTGACCGGGGATCAAACCTGTACTCGTATCATTGGAAGGCAAAGACTTAACCACTGGACCAGCAGGGGAAGTTCCATGCTTCTGTTATTTACAAGCTACCCAGTTTATGGTATGTTTGTTGATGCAGCCTGAATGAGCTAAGAGAATCATTTATTGTCAAAACACATGTTCATTTTCAGCTGTGGTCAGTTTTAAGTACTGTACATGCATTTATTAATTAGGTCAGAATATCTATTGAAAACTTTTTATGTATCAAGCATCATTTTAGATGCTAAGAAGTCAATGGTGTGACTTGTTAATTATTGAAATTCTCTCAGCTAACTCCAAGATTGCTTCATTTTCCAATCTTGGCTTATTCAGTTGCTGATCTGACCTTTATCCTTTTAATTGTTTAGTTTACTATGTACCAACTATTTGGCATTGATGTAATAGAGAACAGGAAAGTGTATTGTGCCAAAACAATGAGGTCAAAACAATGTCAAAATGTCCTGGGTCACATCCTTTGTCCTCCAAGGATAGGTCTAGTGACATAACAGTCATTTCCCCAGGCTGTGTTGCTAGCACAATGCCATTATCAATCAGGAATATCAAAGACAATGAGTTCTGTCCTCATATCTTGAATTAAAGGTCCCAGAAAGACCCTTATGTAAAGATTTTCAGCAAGTAATTTAAATGTGGGACTGGTCCTTAGTAAGAGTGACCAAGACTAGAAATGAAAATTCAGGAGTCATATGACTACAGTTGAGAGCTGAAGCCATAAGTCTAAACGGGATTTCCAAAAATGAGGCCATAAAGAAACAAAATTAAAGGTAGACCACGAACCAGTTTTGTGATCAGAAGAGAAAAGAAACAAGGAAGAACATCTCTGTGTGTGTCATCGCACTGTGCAGGGGCTTACAGGATCTCAGATCAGGCATCAAACCCATGCCCCCTCCAGAGAAGGAAGACAGTCCTAATCACCAGACCACCAGGGAATTAGCAAGGAAGAAGCTGTTGTTGTTGTTGTTTATAAGTATAGCATTTTTGAACAATTATCTTTTAAAGAGAAGTTTAAAAAAAATACAGACAGATATAATTTCTAGCACTTTAATTTAAAAACAGTTAAATAATTTAACTTTGTTTATAATCAAAATTAGGGAGAGTGACACAGTAACTGAAAAAAAAAGAATTTGTAAAATAAACAATGGCCCATAGAATAGAACATTATGCAACAGTTTGCAACAATTAAAAAATCACGGAAGTATTTCTTTGTCACTATAAACTGAAACAGAGATGGATTCTCTTTGATTTCTGCAGCTCCATCTCCCTTCTGGACAACTGCTGCTGCTGCTGCTAAGTTGCTTCAGTCATGTCCAACTCTATGCGACCCCATAGACTCTGGCAGCCCACCAGGCCTCGCAGTCCCTGGGATTCTCCAGGCAAGAACACGGGAGTAGGTAGGGCTAAATTCAGAGGAATTCCTACCTCTGTGTCCAACTTTGCCCATTGATCTGATACCACAAATGGGCTTCCCTGGTGACTCAGATGGTAAAGAACCTGCCTGCAATGCAGGAGACCTGGGATCAATCTCTGGGTCAGGAAGATCCCCTGGAGAAATAAATGGCAACCCACTCAAGGATTCTTGCCTGGAGAATTCTATGGCCAAAGAAGCCTGGCAGGCTACAGTTCATGGAGTCGCAAAGAGTTGGCCATGAATGAGCGACTTTCATTTTCACTTTCACTTTCTGATACCACAAAGAGATAGAACTGATTTACTAATCTTTTTCAAGATTGTAGATAAAATGGGGGGAAATGAAGAATGGTAGAGAATCCACTTTTGGAAACTATATGGTGAGCACATTTCCATCTTATTTTAGTTTGGCCCCACTCCTGGTATTCGCCCTATGGTGGAGAACTTAAAAACGGATCCCAAGAGATGATCAAGAGGCACAACTACATGGGAAGGTATGGATTTTTGCAGACCCAGAGCAAGCTACTGAAGTTGGTTGGAAGCATCAGCCAATCTGCCAGCTTCCACCCCAAAGGACTGCCTAGGAGTAAAGAGACCCCAAACAGCATAAGTCTTAAGAGGGTAGGGACAAATCTGAGGTTGGAGAGGGGAAAGTAACAGCCATGATGCTTCTAAAGCCTCAACAGCATACTTAGATGCTGTCATATGTCCTAAAATCCCAGCAAGTTCATCAATGCCAAGAATCAGCAGCAGCTGCACAGAGACTAGAAAAGGACGAGAAACGTTCTATTTGGAGATCAGTGGAGGCGTTCGCTACCTCACTAGCCTGAGGCACAAGCATCCTTAGTGCCAGAGACCAAACGAGGCAAAGACATTAGTGATGAGATATAGCAGAGGGAGAACTTGTGGATGAAACACACATCCTACCCACCAGCCATTCCATACTTTTCAGAGATGTCCCCTTCCTTTTTTGACACCTCAGATGAGCACAAGTCTGTGAATTAGAAAAGGATACGGTGGGGGCAAATCTCCTCAGAAAGGAAAGAAATTTGGAGGACAAGTTTTGAACAGTACCTGAGATTACAGTTCTTGAATTTGACTGCCAAAAAGAGTCTGAGTTTTAAATTGGAAAAGACAAGAATAACTTGAAGACTCATTATATTTCTTGCTGCTAAGGCCAAAAAAAAAGACACTTAGAATCAAGGAGAGCTCATGCAGTTAGGAAATGTTTTCATTTTTTGCACAGATCTGATTTGTGTCTAAGTTATTTTGTGCCAATTACAAATAGTCGATAACAAGAAAAATGCTATGTAGCATACAGTTAAGTGAGAAAACTAGTTTTAAAAGAGTATTTATAGCATAGTCCCATTTTTTAAAATGCATGGATAAATAGGCTTGGAAAGAAAAGGCTGGGCTCTACACTGTTAAGAGTGGCTCTCCCTGAGAGGTAATATTACAAATCTGTTTCCTTTTTCTTTTTTTTTTCAGTTGTATTTTCCAGGGTTTTTAATAAGTAGCAAGGTTTGTTTATTTTAACAAAGAGGAAGAATTTTTGCTTTACAAAGGAAGAACGGCCAACAGTGTTGAAAACTTCAAAAAGGGTGATTCTGCTAAGGATATGAATACTCATGGTTGAGCCATAGAAGAAAGATTTTTATTAAGGCCACTTGTAAAATTCTATTATAGTCTTGGTACCATTTAGCTCCATCTCATACATCCACAGTATAGAGGATTGCTGACTCATTCTTTTATGCACTATGCCTTTCACTGAGGAAGGAGCAGAATCCTAGATGCTTATCCTCATTCTGATAGAAACTATTGATAGAACCTGTTTGGAAACAGTTTCTCACAACCCTGCACTTTGTGTGACAACACAAAGACAAATGCAAGGGGAATGACTCCCAGCTTCCCATGATGCTGCCCTACCTCCAAGGAGTCCACCCAGGTGAGATGCAGAATTAGGGGTTAATTCAGGACTCCTACCTCACAATTTATTCTGTTTGCTTTCATTTTTTATTTCTGTGAGACTGTCACTGTATATGACAGGTTAATGATGATATATTTACTTCTGAATATTTTTAGATATATTTCAGATTGTAGAATAAAGTTTTATAGATATGTGCACAGCACAGCAGGTGGTTGATATCCAAATTAGTTACAGCTGCCGCATTTTAAATTACAGAAGTAGAAATTGAATATATAATAAGATAATTATACATAAGTAGATGAATACAGTGTATTAGATGATGATAAAAGTATACAAACCTTGCAATGACCTATTGTGTCATTTAATGTTACAATTAGCTCAGTTTCTGTTCTATTTCTAACCTTAAAAGGGTGATTTCAGAGTCCTTGAGGAAAAAAGACCTTAATAAGCAGTGTCCCTAATGCGTAATACAATGCTGAAGAAACGGTGAATGTTCAATGAATGTTAGTTGATTGTGACAGCAGAATCAAATTAAGACAATGAAGTTTTTGAATCTGAATACATGTGTGTTTCTTAATAAATACTAAGAATGGGGCTGGTCCAAGAAGAAAAGATGGACAGTTTTCAAGAGTTTCACATTAAATATTTAGAGAGTCTTCTTACTCAGGGACACCTGCTAAGCCATGATAAGAATAATGCACTCTGGGCTGTTCAGAATTGTTTGACCCTCTGAAACATTAAAGCCATTTTATTCTCAAAGGGTTCTCTTATAAAAGAGTAAAAGTAACGTCATTGTTCTTGTAGAGTAACCAAAAAGGAACTCTTACATCAGCTTTCTAAAAAATAGTCTAGCTAATCTCAAAGTACAAAATGCAAGGCCTTTACAGCCATGATCTTACTAGAGTATAAGGTTAACCACACATAATAATAGGTCACTGGGAGAGTTAATAGTACCTAAAGGCTCTTCTGTCCAGAGATTGATCTACCCAGCCTACTATAGTACTAACTCACAGAATCCCAAAGTTGGAAGGTACCTCGAAGAGCATCCTACCCAAAAAATTCATTTTATAAATGAAGAGAAACAAAATGACTCATCTTAAATCACTTTAACAAAAGTGAATTGACAGCTTAGGGACTAAAACTCAGACCTTTTAATTGCCAGAAAATTCGCTCTTCACATTATTTTGGCTGTTTCCCTTTCCTTCTGGTGGTGACAGACTTACCTTTAAGATCCCTACTGGATAAGAAAACAAACTCAACAATGCAGCATCTCCCTAAAATCACTTTAGGAGCACATCAGCATAAGCATATTTGTCATTAGCAATCACTAGTGTGCATTTAGGAGGAAGAGACTCGTGCCTTAGCCCTGCTCAGGTAGCCTTCCCACCTCTGCAAATCACTTCCTCACTTCTGACAGAAACCCTGTCCAACACTCTCCCACCTCTGGATTTCTATAACAACATTCATACACAATCTTCATCTTCCTACTCTACACCATAGAACTTCATTTTGTTGTTTGACTGTTGCATGTTTCTATATGTTCTCTGCCAATTAGTTTGTGCATTTCTTGATGGCTGGCTTGTGTACCTTATCTCATTAGTGTCCTCCATAGAATCCCATGTATATTTTTAAAACAAATGGATATGTTTAATACGCTGTCTCTTTCCAAACAGAATTTAGAGCCATAATAAATATGTGGTGAGTTTAACCAAATGTGAATTCAGGAGAATGCATTTCTGAGAGGGAAAGAGATGATCAAGAGCAGCAGAGAAGTGCTACATGACAAGGTGGACCATGAAGGCCCCCAGCCTTGACCTACTGCACAGCCAAGATAGGCCTGCTGTCATATCCACAAACAGACAAGTTTCCCCTGAAGTCCCTTCATGTTTTATTTCACATTAAGTGACACCATAAAATCTCCAATCGTGACATTTCAGAAACCAGTTGTTCCAAGATATTAAAAGCAGACCCATCACAACTCATCTGGACGGTTTGGATACACAAGGTGATGAAGGTTTCAAGGGCATGCTCTCTTTATTTGCATCTTAGAAAAAACAAATCACCCTGGACTGTAATTTGGTAGTTAAAACTCTAATCATGCCTTGGGTTCATCTACATCACGTTGCTGCGGATATATATAATGTCACTGGGGCACAGTAAACAGGATATAGTCAAGAAATTCTAAAAATCTCAATTTTTCATTAGCAATTTGCCATGAAGCCACTATGCAATATGCATTGATTTAATAAACTTGCATTTGTACTTAAAAGGAAGTCTTATTCCCATGAAGGCAGTTAAATAAGCATTTAGCAAGATAATTATTCTCTTAAAAATAATTACAATTAATTGCAATCATCACTAAAATTATAAAGTGTTTGGCTCATAACCTGTTTATCTACTGTGATTTTTTTTCTTATACCCATTAATTTTTTTTCTCAAGCTTGCAGAACTCTACCTGGTCAAGTAGGTCATAATTCTGAATGTTGTGCTATTAGCTGTCTTTTAATTAGAAGCTATTAATAAAATCAATGTTATTTTTCTTGGCATTAATAAATACATACATTCTTCAAAATGCACAAAATTGTCAATTTAAAAAATAGTAAGGCTTGTGATGAAATATAAGCTGAAAACACAGAAAATATTCTTTTATACACACATTAACAAATCACTTTTAATAGTTGGTAAATGTCAGCAATTGTAAACATAACCACATTTCCCTAGATCACATCAACCTGAAGATTTAATTAAGTCCCAGTGACAATAACAGAACAGCCACTGCTTGAATTCCTGCCCCTTACCCAATGCACCCAAAGTCACTACAACAAATATTCCTGATCATAGGAGTATGCCACATTACTCCAGGCCAACTTACTCTTTGCCTGGAAGCAAGTCATAAAGCATGGAATCTTATCCAAATAAGAATCTAACAACTGAAAAACATTAAAGCAATGTAGAGCATTATAACAACCTAATCATGGGAAAAAGTCCAATGCTGTGAGGAGCAATTGCATAGGAACCTGGAATGTTAGGTCCATGAATCAAGGCAAATTGGAAGTGGTCAAACAGGAGATGGCAAGAGTGAACTTTAACATTTTAGGAATCAACAAACTAAGACTGGAATGGGCACATTTAATTCAGATGACCGTTATATGTACTACTGCGGGCAGGAATCCCTTAGAAGAAATACAGTAGCCATAATAGTCAACAAAAGAGTATGAAATGCAGTACTTGGATGCAATCTCAAAAACAACATTATGTTCTCTGTTCATTTCCAAGCAAGCCATTCAGTATCACGGTAATCCAAGTCTATACCTCGACCAGTAATGCTGAAGAAGCTGAATGGTTCTATGAAGATTGACAAGATCTTCTAGAACTAACACCTCAAAAAGATGTCTTTTTCATTACAGGGGACTGGAATGCAAAAATAGGAAGTCAAGAGCTACCTGGAGTAACAGGCAAATTTGACCTTGGAGTACAAAATGAAGTGGGTCAAAGGCTAACAGAGTTTTGCCAAGAGAATGCACTTGTCATAGCAAACACTCTCTTTCAACAACACAAGAGGAGACTCTACACATGGACATCACCAGATGCTCAATACTGAAATCAGATTATATTTTATTTTTTCAAATATATTGATTATATTCTTTGCAGCCAAAGATGGAGAAGCTCTATACACTCAGCAAAAACAATACTGGGAGCTGACTGTGGCTCAGATCATGAACTCCTTATTGCCAAATTCAGACATAAATTGAAGAAAGTAGGCAAAACCACTAGACCATTCAGATCAGATCAGATCAGTCACTCAGTCGTGTCCGACTCTTTGCGACCCCATGAATCGCAGCATACCAGGCCTCCCTGTCCATCACCAACTCCTAGAGTTCACTCAGACTCACGTCCATCAAGTCAGTGATGCCATCCAGCCATCTCATCCTCTGTCGTCCCCTTCTCCTCCTGCCTCCAATCCCTCCCAGCATCAGGGTCTTTTCCAATGAGTCAACTCTTCACATGAGGTGGCCAAAGTCCTGGAGTTTAAGCTTTAGCATCATTCCTTCCCAAGAAACCCCAGGGCTGATCTCCTTCAGAATGGACTGGTTGGATCTCTTTGCAGTCCAAGGGACTCTCAAGAGTCTTCTCCAACACCACAGTTCAAAAGCATCAATTCTTCGGCACTCAGCCTTCTTCACAGTCCAACTCTCACATCCGTACATGACCACAGGAAAAACCATAGCCTGGACTAGATGAACCTTTGATGGCAAAGTAATGTCTTTGCTTTTGAATATGCTATCTAGGTTGGTCATAACTTTCCTTCCAAGGAGTAAGCGTCTTTTAATTTCATGGCTGCAGTCACCATCTGCAGTGATTTTGGAGTCCCCCAAAATAAAGTCTGACACTGTTTCCACTGTTTCCCCATCTATTTCCCATGAAGTGATGGGACCAGATGCCATGATCTTCATTTTCTGAATGTTGAGCTTTAAGCCAATTTTTTCACTCTCCACTTTCACTTTCATCAAGAGGCTTTTGAGTTCCTCTTCACTTTCTGCCATAAGGGTGGTGTCATCTGCATATCTGAGACCATTCAGGTATGACCTAAATCAAGTCTCTTACCATTATACAGTGGAAGTGACAAATAGATTCAAGGGATTAAATCTGATAGACAGAGTGCCTGAAGAACTATGAATGGAGGTTCATGACATTGTATAGGAGGCAATGATCAAGATCATCCCCAAGAAAAAGAAATGCAAAAAGGCACAATGGTTGTCTTAGGAGGCCTTACAAATAGCTATGAAAAGAAGAGAAGGAAAAGGCATAGGAGAAAAGAAAAGATATAAGCATCTGAATGCAGAGTGCAAGGAGATCCAACCAGTCCATTCTGAAGGAGATCAGCCCTGGGATTTCTTTAGAAGGAATGATGCTAAAGCTGAAACTCTAGGACTTTGGCCACCTCATGCGAAGAGTTGACTCATTGGAAAAGACTCTGATGCTGGGAGGGATTGGGGGCAGGAGGAGAAGGGGATGACAGAGGATGAGATGGCTGGATGGCATCACTGACTCGATGGACGTGAGTCTGAGTGAACTCTGGGAGTTGGTGATGGACAGGGAGGCCTGGCGTGCTGTGATTCATGGGGTCACAAAGAGTTGGACACGACTGAGCAACTGAACTGAACTGAACTGAAAGAATAGCAAGGACAAAAAGAAAGCCTTCCTCAGTGATAAATGCAAAGAAATAGAGGAAAACAATAGAATGGGAAAAACTAAAGATCTCTACAGGAAATTTAGAGATACCAAGAGAACATTTCATGCAAAGATGGGCACAATAAAGGACAGAAATGGTATGAACCTAACAGAAGCAAGAATACACAGAACAATTCTACAAAAAAGATCTTCATGACCCAGATAATCATGATGGTGTGCTCACTCACCTAAAGCCAGACATCCTGGAGTACGAAGTCAAGTGGGCCTTAAAAAGCATCACTATGAACAAAGCTAGTGGAGGTGATGGAATTCCAGTTGAGCTATCTCAAATCCTAAAAGATGATGCTGTGAATGCTGCACTCAATATGCCAGAAAATTTGGAAAACTCAGCAGTGGCCACAGGACTGGAAAAGGTCAGTTTTTCATTCTAATCCCAAAGAAAGGCAATGCTAAAGAATGCTCAAACTACTGCACAATTGCATTTATCTCACACGCTAGCAAAGTAATGCTCAAAATCCTCCAAGCCAGGCTTCAACAGTACATGAACCATGAACTTCCAGATGTTCATGCTGGATTTAGAAAAGGCAGAGGAACCAGAGATCAAATTGCCAACGTTCTCTGGATCATAAAAAAAGCAAGAGAGTTCCAGAAAATCATCTACTTCTGTTTTATTGACTACGCCAAAGCTTTTGACTGTGTAGATCAAAACAAATGGTGGAAAATTCTTAATGAGATGGGAATTTCAGACCACCTCACCTGCCTCCTGAGAAATCTGTATGCAGGTCAAGAAGCAACAGTTAGAACTGGACATAGAACAACAGACTGGTTACAAATTGAGAAAGGAATATATCAAGGCTGTATATTGTCACCCTGCTTATTTAACTTATATGAAGAGTATATCATGAGAAATACTGGACTGGATGAAGCACAAGCTGGAATCAAGATTGCCGGGAGAAATATCAATAACCTCAGATATGCAGATGACACCATGCTTATGGCAGAAAGAGAAGAAGAACTAAAGAGCCTCTTGTTGAAAGTGAATGAGGAGAGTGGAAAAGTTGGCTTAAAACTCAGCATTCAGAAAACTAAGATCATGGCATCTGGTCCCATCACTTCATGGCAAAAAGATGGGAAACAGTGACAGACTTTATTTTATAGGCTTCAAAATCATGGCAGATGGTGACTGCCACCATGAAATTAAAAGACGTTTGCTCATTTGAAGAAAAGTTATGACCAACCTAGACAGCATAGTAAAAAGCAGAGATATTACTTTGCCAACAAAGGTCCGTCTAGTCAAGGTTATGGTTTTTCCAGTAGTCATGTAGGGATGTGAGAGTTGGACTACAAAGAAAGCTGAGTGCTGAAGAATTGATGCTTTTGAACTGTGGTGTTGGTGAAGACTCTTGAGAGTCCCTTGGACAGTAAGGAGATCAAACCAGTCCATCCTAAATGAAATCAGTCCTAAATATTCACTGGAAGGACTGATGTTGAAGCTGAAACTCCAATACTTTGGCCACCAGATGGGAAGAACTGACTCATTTAAAAGACTCTGATGCTGGGAAAGATTGGAGGCAGGAGGAGAAAGGGATGACAGAGGATGAGATGGTTAGATGGCATCACCGACTCAATGGACATGAGTCTGAGTAAACTCCTGGAGTTGGTGATGGACAGGGAGGCCTGGTTTGCTGCAGTCCATGGGGCATAAAAGAGTCAGACATGACTGAGTGACTGAACTGAACTGAATTGAACAACCTCCTAGAAAAATTCATGATATATGGAAAAATGTATCATCATCTTTCTCCATTTCTCCTTTCACTTTCCCAAACATAGCAGCTTCCCCATTGTCTCTCTCCTGTCCCTTTCAAGTCTAGCTTTCCTCTCTTCTCTCCCCTCCACTACCCAGAAAAGCTCCTATTGCAAAGATAAATTTAGCCTCACTAGCACCCAACTTGTCAATTTGGTTCTCACGTTCTCCTCAACAAGGTGACATGTGGATCCCTGAACTCTAAATGCTCATCCTCAACTAGGCTGGTGGTATTCCCACTACACATGCAATGCTTACACCCACCCTGCTTCTTGATTCCATGCTTCAACAGTTACTTCACATCACCAATGTAATGAGGCTACCAGGCAGAACCCCTTTTTCTCCCTGGATCCTATAGAATATTGAAACACTGCTTATTACATATAATCTTCTCTCCAAAGAGCACTGGTACAAAAGTAGAGAGAATTCAGGGAAACAGTTAAGAAAAATCTAGGTCAGAGGATGATATCAATTTTCTTTTTTTTTTTTTTACTTTACAATATTGTATTGGTTTTGCCATACATCAACATGAATCTGCCATGGGTGTACACGTGTTCCCCATCCTGAACCCCCTCCCACCTCCCTCCCCATACCATCCCTCTGGGCCATCCCAGTGCACCAGCCCCAAGCTTCCTGTATCCTGCATCGAACCTGGACTGATGATTCGTTCCTTATATGATATTATACATGTTTCAGTGCCATTCTTCCAAATCATCCCCCCCTCTCCCTCTCCCACAGAGGCCAAAAGACTGTTCTATACATCTGTGTCTCTTTTGTTGTCTCGCATACAGGGTTATCATTACCATCTTCCTAAATTCCATATATATGTATTAGTATACTGTATTGGTGTTTTTCTTTCTGGCTTACTTCACTCTGTATAGTAGGCTCCAGTTTCTATTCTCATGCCAACCCTTCGACCCTGGACCAATCCTTTTCTAAAAGATTTCTAAACAAAGCCCCAGAAATATGTATTGAAGGGCTTCAAGATATATACAGTCTTTTCCCCCTTTATGCACAGAGGCATTCACAACATCTTTATTCTTTTATAATAACATGTAGAAAAAATATAAGAGGGTTCAATTATGACACATGATTGAAATATTACAATGAAATATTAGATAGCTATTTTCAAGGAGATTGATCAAATGATTAGATAAGGGAATGCTCTTTCCCCTATCAAGTTAAAAATATAACTATAAACTAGAAATCCCCTTCATCAAATTAATCCATATTTGATAGCTAAAAATTGTTAGAGCAGATTAATAAAGAATTATGGTTATATACTGAACATAATTGTAAGTTAAAATATAAATGCACTCCTTCACCAAACTTTGCATATAGACCAGAATCTTGGGCCCATTGACTAGAGTTCCATATCATTTGCTTAAATCACACCCATAGTGCTGGAGGATATTAAGCAAGGGCATGACATGATCCTGTTAACATTTTAAAAGGATCCCTCTGATTGCTCTATAGAGAATGGATGGCAGCCAGGCAAGATTAAAAGCAGAGAAATAAGATGGGAGAGTCCAAAAATTCAAAATAGAAATGACAGTGACTTTTGAACAAGGATGGTAGCAGTGCAGATAGAAAGAAGTAGCTGGGCTGAGACAGATTTTTAAAGTGAGCAAGTGCCAACATGGCTTTTTAAGTGATTAGATATGAGGGGGGAGTAGTCACTAGGCCTGAGCAATTGGAGACATGTAGAAACATTAATCAAAATGACAACAATTGGGAACAAGCAAGGAGGCTAGCAAAAAATCAAGAGTTCACCTCTTAACATGTCCCATTTGGGGTATCTCTTAGACATCAAAGCGAGTCAAATGAACAGTTGAATATACAAGCCGGAAACTTAGGGGAGAAATTAGAGGTAGATTTATAAATTTATAAGTCATCAGCCTATAATTGTATTAAATGACAAGACACTGGATGAAGTCATCTAGAGGGAATAGGTAGTCGAAAAAGGAAGGCCAAAAAAATTGGAAAATGGAGAAGTCGGTAAGAAAAGCTCAGAAATAAACAGTGAAATAAAAGGAAAACTTGGATATCTAGGGTCCCTTAAACCAGGTAGAGTGTTGTCATGCTGCTGAGACGTTGAATGAATGAGATGAACGCAGATGACCTGACATTGGCTTTAGCAAGCTAGAGGTCGAGGACAGCCATAACAAGAAGAGTTTCAGTGGAGGGGTGGGGAGAAAATAGTGATTCAAGTAGACTTATTAGAAAGAATGAGAGGAGGAAAATGGACACAGCAAGTCTAGGCAATTTTTCCAATGAATTTTACCATTAAGGAAAGCAGAGCGGTAGAGTGGTAGCAGAAAGGGAACATAAAGGAAAGGTTTTTCCTTTTAAAGATGGAAACGATTGCACCATGTTTATAAGCTAATGAGGATGATCCATTAAGGAAAAACAACAAAGGATGATGAGAGACAAGATATTGCAGAGGCAAAGCATACTAGGAAATAAGAAGGCATGGGAGACCCAGTATGAGAAGGAGGAGCTGGCTGCTGGGGGGAGGAGGGACAGCTTGTCTATAGAAACCAGAGGGAAAGTAGGAAGCAGAGGCAGGCTCGGTGATGGGAAGTGGAAGTGGCTCTCATCTTAGCATTCCTGTAACTAGCTGAGACTAAGGATAAAGCAGGAAGTGTTAGAAGTTTAAAAAGAAAGAATAACATATAAACTTGTCACCCCAGAGAAAAGGACAATGAAGTTACTGGAGAAATACAGTAGGATGAAGCTGCAGGCTGATAACTCACTAGAAATTTGTGGCCATAAATTTAAAGAGACCAGTAAGCATAGTACAGAGAAGTCAATGGCACCCCACTCCAGTACTCTTGCCTGGAAAATCCCATGGATGGAGGAGCCTGGTGGGCTGCAGTCCATGGGGTCGCTAAGAGTCGGGCACAACTGACCGACTTCACTTTCACTTTTCACTTTCATGCATTGGAGAAGGAAATGGCAACCCACTCAAGTATTCTTGCCTGGAAAATCCCAGGACGGGGGAGCCTAGTGGGCTGCCATCTATGGGGTCACACAGAGTTGGACACAACTGAAGCAACTTAGCAGCAAGCAGAGTAAATTGATCATATGGATCACAGCCTGTCTAACTCAATTAAACTATGAGCCGTGCCGTGTAGGGCTACTCAAGATGCATGGGTCATGGTGGAGAATTCTGACAAATGTGGTCCACTGCAGAACGAAATGGCAAACCACTTCAGTATTCTTGCCTTGAGAACCCCATGAACAGAATGAAATGGCAAAAAGATATGCCACTGAAAGATGAACTCCCCATGTCAGTAGATGTCCAATATGATATTGGAGAACAGTGGAGAAATAACTCCAGAAAGAATGAAAAGACAGAGCCAAAGAAAAAAACAACACCCAGTTGTGGACGTGACTGGTGATGGAAGTAAAGTCCAGTGCTATAAAGAACATTATTGCATAGAACCCTGGAATGTTAGGTCCATGAATCAAGGTAAATTGGAAGTGGTCAAACAGGAGATGGCAGGAGTAAACATCGACATTTTAGGAATCAGTGAACTAAAATGGACTGGAATGGGCACATTTATTCAGATGACCATTATATCTACTACTGTGGGAAAGAATCCTTTAGAAGAAATGGAGTTGCCCTCATAGTCAACAAGAGTCTGAAATGCAGTAGTTGGGTACAATCTCAAAAATGATAAAATGATCTCTGTTAATTTCCAAGGCAAACCTTTCAATATTAAGTAATCCAAGTCTATGCCTCAACCACTAGTGCTGAAGAAGCCAAAGTCAAATGGTTCTGTGAAGACCTATGAGACTTTCTAAAACTAACACCAAAAAAAAGAAAAGAAAAGATGTTCTTTTCATCATCAGGGGACTGGAATGCAAAAAGTAGAAAGTCAAGAGATACCTGGAGTAACAGGCAAGTTTGGCCTTGGAGTATAAAATGAAGCAGGGTAAAGGCTAACAGTGTTTTGCCAAGAGAATACACTTGTCATAGCAAACACCCTCTTCCAACAACACAAGAGACGACTACACATGGACATCACCAGATGGTCAACACCAAAATCAGATTGATTATATTCTTTGCAGCCAAAGATGGAGAAGCTCTATACAGTCAACAAAAACAAGACCAGGAGCTGACTGTGGCTCAGACCATGAACTCCTTATTGCCAAATTCAGACTTAAATTGAAGAAAGTAGGGAAAACCACTAGGCCATTCAGATATGACCTAAATCAAATCTCTTACCATTATACAGTGAAGTGACAAATAGATTCAAGGCATTAGATTTGATAGAGTGTTTGAAGAACTATGGTTACAGGTTCATAATATTGTACACGAGGCGGTGATCAAAAGCATCCTCAAGGAAAAGAAATGCAAAAAGGCAAAATGGTTGTCTGAGGAGGCCTTACAAAAAGCTTAGAAAAGAAGAGAAGCAAAAAGCAAAGGAGAAAAGGAAAGATATACACATCTGAATGCAGAGTTCCAAAGAACAGCAAGTAGATATTTTTTAAAAGCCTTCCTAAGTGAACAATGCAAAGAAATGGAGGAAAACAATAGAATGGGAAAGACTACAGATAATTTCAAGAAAATTAGAGATATGAAGGAATATTTCATGCAAAGATGAGCACAATAAAGGACAGAAATGGGATGGACCTAATAGAAGCAGAAGATATTAAGAAGAGGTGGCAAGAATACACAGAACAACTATACAAAAAGATCTTCATGACCCAGATAATCATGATGGTATGCTCACCTACCTAAAGCCAGACATCCTGGAGTGCAAAGTCAAGTGGGCCTTAAAAAGCATCACTATGAACAAAGCTAGTGGAGGTGATGGAATTCCAGATGAGCTATCTCAAATCCTAAAAGATGATGCTGTGAATGCTGCACTCAATATGCCAGAAAATTTGGAAAACTCAGCAGTGGCCACAGGACTGGAAAAGGTCAGTTTTTCATTCTAATCCCAAAAGAAAGGCAATGCTAAAGAATGCTCAAACTACTGCACAATTGCATTTATCTCACACACTAGCAAAGTAATGCTCAAAATCCTCCAAGCCAGGCTTCAACAGTACATGAACCAAACTTCCAGATGTTCATGCTGGATTTAGAAAAGGCAGAGGAACCAGAGATCAAATTGCCAACGTTCTCTGGATCATAAAAAAGCAAGAGAGTTCCAGAAAATCATCTACTTCTGTTTTATTGACTACACCAAAGCTTTTGACTGTGTAGATCAAAACAAATGGTGGAAAATTCTTAATGAGATGGGAATTTCAGACCACCTCACCTGCCTCCTGAGAAATCTGTATGCAGGTCAAGAAGCAACAGTTAGAACTGGACATAGAACAACAGACTGGTTACAAATTGAGAAAGGAATATATCAAGGCTGTATATTGTCACCCTGCTTATTTAACTTATATGAAGAGTATATCATGAGAAATACTGGACTGGATGAAGCACAAGCTGGAATCAAGATTGCCGGGAGAAATATCAATAACCTCAGATATGCAGATGACACCATGCTTATGGCAGAAAGAGAAGAAGAACTAAAGAGCCTCTTGTTGAAAGTGAATGAGGAGAGTGGAAAAGTTGGCTTAAAACTCAGCATTCAGAAAACTAAGATCATGGCATCTGGTCCCATCACTTCATGGCAAAAAGATGGGGAAACAGTGACAGACTTTATTTTTATAGGCTTCAAAATCATGGCAGATGGTGACTGCCACCATGAAATTAAAAGACGTTTGCTCATTTGAAGAAAAGTTATGACCAACCTAGACAGCATAGTAAAAAGCAGAGATATTACTTTGCCAACAAAGGTCCGTCTAGTCAAGGTTATGGTTTTTCCAGTAGTCATGTAGGGATGTGAGAGTTGGACTACAAAGAAAGCTGAGTGCTGAAGAATTGATGCTTTTGAACTGTGGTGTTGGTGAAGACTCTTGAGAGTCCCTTGGACAGTAAGGAGATCAAACCAGTCCATCCTAAATGAAATCAGTCCTAAATATTCACTGGAAGGACTGATGTTGAAGCTGAAACTCCAATACTTTGGCCACCAGATGGGAAGAACTGACTCATTTAAAAAGACTCTGATGCTGGGAAAGATTGGAGGCAGGAGGAGAAAGGGATGACAGAGGATGAGATGCTTAGATGGCATCACCGACTCAATGGACATGAGTCTGAGTAAACTCCTGGAGTTGGTGATGGACAAGGAGGCCTGGTGTGCTGCAGTCCATGGGGCCGCAAAGAGTCAGACATGACTGAGTGACTGAACTGAACTGAATTGAACAACCTCCTAGAAAAATTCATGATATATGGAAAAATGTATCATCATCTTTCTCCATTTCTCCTTTCACTTTCCCAAACATAGCAGCTTCCCCATTGTCTCTCTCCTGTCCCTTTCAAGTCTAGCTTTCCTCTCTTCTCTCCCCTCCACTACCCAGAAAAGCTCCTATTGCAAAGATAAATTTAGCCTCACTAGCACCCAACTTGTCAATTTGGTTCTCACGTTCTCCTCAACAAGGTGACATGTGGATCCCTGAACTCTAAATGCTCATCCTCAACTAGGCTGGTGGTATTCCCACTACACATGCAATGCTTACACCCACCCTGCTTCTTGATTCCATGCTTCAACAGTTACTTCACATCACCAATGTAATGAGGCTACCAGGCAGAACCCCTTTTTCTCCCTGGATCCTATAGAATATTGAAACACTGCTTATTACATATAATCTTCTCTCCAAAGAGCACTGGTACAAAAGTAGAGAGAATTCAGGAAACAGTTAAGAAAAATCTAGGTCAGAGGATGATATCAATTTTTTTTTTTTTTTTTTTTTTTACTTTACAATATTGTATTGGTTTTGCCATACATCAACATGAATCTGCCATGGGTGTACACGTGTTCCCCATCCTGAACCCCTCCCACCTCCTCCCCATACCATCCCTCTGGGCCATCCCAGTGCACCAGCCCCAAGCTTCCTGTATCCTGCATCGAACCTGGACTGATGATTCGTTCCTTATATGATATTATACATGTTTCAGTGCCATTCTTCCAAATCATCCCCCCCTCTCCCTCTCCCACAGAGGCCAAAAGACTGTTCTATACATCTGTGTCTCTTTTGTTGTCTCGCATACAGGGTTATCATTACCATCTTCCTAAATTCCATATATATGTATTAGTATACTGTATTGGTGTTTTTCTTTCTGGCTTACTTCACTCTGTATAGTAGGCTCCAGTTTCTATTCTCATGCCAACCCTTCGACCCTGGACCAATCCTTTTCTAAAAGATTTCTAAACAAAGCCCCAGAAATATGTATTGAAGGGCTTCAAGATATATACAGTCTTTTCCCCCTTTATGCACAGAGGCATTCACAACATCTTTATTCTTTTATAATAACATGTAGAAAAAATATAAGAGGGTTCAATTATGACACATGATTGAAATATTACAATGAAATATTAGATAGCTATTTTCAAGGAGATTGATCAAATGATTAGATAAGGGAATGCTCTTTCCCCTATCAAGTTAAAAATATAACTATAAACTAGAAATCCCCTTCATCAAATTAATCCATATTTGATAGCTAAAAAATTGTTAGGAGCAGATTAATAAAGAATTATGGTTATATACTGAACATAATTGTAAGTTAAAATATAAATGCACTCCTTCACCAAACTTTGCATATAGACCAGAATCTTGGGCCCATTGACTAGAGTTCCATATCATTTGCTTAAATCACACCCATAGTGCTGGAGGATATTAAGCAAGGGCATGACATGATCCTGTTAACATTTTAAAAGGATCCCTCTGATTGCTCTATAGAGAATGGATGGCAGCCAGGCAAGATTAAAAGCAGAGAAATAAGATGGGAGAGTCCAAAAATTCAAAATAGAAATGACAGTGACTTTTGAACAAGGATGGTAGCAGTGCAGATAGAAAGAAGTAGCTGGGCTGAGACAGATTTTTAAAGTGAGCAAGTGCCAACATGGCTTTTTAAGTGATTAGATATGAGGGGGGAGTAGTCACTAGGCCTGAGCAATTGGAGACATGTAGAAACATTAATCAAAATGACAACAATTGGGAACAAGCAAGGAGGCTAGCAAAAAATCAAGAGTTCACCTCTTAACATGTCCCATTTGGGGTATCTCTTAGACATCAAAGCGGAGTCAAATGAACAGTTGAATATACAAGCCGGAAACTTAGGGGAGAAATTAGAGGTAGATTTATAAATTTATAAGTCATCAGCCTATAATTGTATTAAATGACAAGACACTGGATGAAGTCATCTAGAGGGAATAGGTAGTCGAAAAAGGAAGGCCAAAAAAATTGGAAAATGGAGAAGTCGGTAAGAAAAGCTCAGAAATAAACAGTGAAATAAAAGGAAAACTTGGATATCTAGGGTCCCTTAAACCAGGTAGAGTGTTGTCATGCTGCTGAGACGTTGAATGAATGAGATGAACGCAGATGACCTGACATTGGCTTTAGCAAGCTAGAGGTCGAGGACAGCCATAACAAGAAGAGTTTCAGTGGAGGGGTGGGGAGAAAAGTGATTCAAGTAGACTTATTAGAAAGAATGAGAGGAGGAAAATGGACACAGCAAGTCTAGGCAATTTTTCCAATGAATTTTACCATTAAGGAAAGCAGAGCGGTAGAGTGGTAGCAGAAAGGGAACATAAAGGAAAGGTTTTTCCTTTTAAAGATGGAAACGATTGCACCATGTTTATAAGCTAATGAGGATGATCCATTAAGGAAAAACAACAAAGGATGATGAGAGACAAGATATTGCAGAGGCAAAGCATACTAGGAAATAAGAAGGCATGGGAGACCCAGTATGAGAAGGAGGAGCTGGCTGCTGGGGGGAGGAGGGACAGCTTGTCTATAGAAACCAGAGGGAAAGTAGGAAGCAGAGGCAGGCTCGGTGATGGGAAGTGGAAGTGGCTCTCATCTTAGCATTCCTGTAACTAGCTGAGACTAAGGATAAAGCAGGAAGTGTTAGAAGTTTAAAAAGAAAGAATAACATATAAACTTGTCACCCCAGAGAAAAGGACAATGAAGTTACTGGAGAAATACAGTAGGATGAAGCTGCAGGCTGATAACTCACTAGAAATTTGTGGCCATAAATTTAAAGAGACCAGTAAGCATAGTACAGAGAAGTCAATGGCACCCCACTCCAGTACTCTTGCCTGGAAAATCCCATGGATGGAGGAGCCTGGTGGGCTGCAGTCCATGGGGTCGCTAAGAGTCGGGCACAACTGACCGACTTCACTTTCACTTTTCACTTTCATGCATTGGAGAAGGAAATGGCAACCCACTCAAGTATTCTTGCCTGGAAAATCCCAGGACGGGGGAGCCTAGTGGGCTGCCATCTATGGGGTCACACAGAGTTGGACACAACTGAAGCAACTTAGCAGCAAGCAGAGTAAATTGATCATATGGATCACAGCCTGTCTAACTCAATTAAACTATGAGCCGTGCCGTGTAGGGCTACTCAAGATGCATGGGTCATGGTGGAGAATTCTGACAAATGTGGTCCACTGCAGAACGAAATGGCAAACCACTTCAGTATTCTTGCCTTGAGAACCCCATGAACAGAATGAAATGGCAAAAAGATATGCCACTGAAAGATGAACTCCCCATGTCAGTAGATGTCCAATATGATATTGGAGAACAGTGGAGAAATAACTCCAGAAAGAATGAAAAGACAGAGCCAAAGAAAAAAACAACACCCAGTTGTGGACGTGACTGGTGATGGAAGTAAAGTCCAGTGCTATAAAGAACATTATTGCATAGAACCCTGGAATGTTAGGTCCATGAATCAAGGTAAATTGGAAGTGGTCAAACAGGAGATGGCAGGAGTAAACATCGACATTTTAGGAATCAGTGAACTAAAATGGACTGGAATGGGCACATTTATTCAGATGACCATTATATCTACTACTGTGGGAAAGAATCCTTTAGAAGAAATGGAGTTGCCCTCATAGTCAACAAGAGTCTGAAATGCAGTAGTTGGGTACAATCTCAAAAATGATAAAATGATCTCTGTTAATTTCCAAGGCAAACCTTTCAATATTAAGTAATCCAAGTCTATGCCTCAACCACTAGTGCTGAAGAAGCCAAAGTCAAATGGTTCTGTGAAGACCTATGAGACTTTCTAAAACTAACACCAAAAAAAAGATGTTCTTTTCATCATAGGGGACTGGAATGCAAAAGTAGAAAGTCAAGAGATACCTGGAGTAACAGGCAAGTTTGGCCTTGGAGTATAAAATGAAGCAGGGTAAAGGCTAACAGTGTTTTGCCAAGAGAATACACTTGTCATAGCAAACACCCTCTTCCAACAACACAAGAGACGACTACACATGGACATCACCAGATGGTCAACACCAAAATCAGATTGATTATATTCTTTGCAGCCAAAGATGGAGAAGCTCTATACAGTCAACAAAAACAAGACCAGGAGCTGACTGTGGCTCAGACCATGAACTCCTTATTGCCAAATTCAGACTTAAATTGAAGAAAGTAGGGAAAACCACTAGGCCATTCAGATATGACCTAAATCAAATCTCTTACCATTATACAGTGAAGTGACAAATAGATTCAAGGCATTAGATTTGATAGAGTGTTTGAAGAACTATGGTTACAGGTTCATAATATTGTACACGAGGCGGTGATCAAAAGCATCCTCAAGGAAAAGAAATGCAAAAAGGCAAAATGGTTGTCTGAGGAGGCCTTACAAAAAGCTTAGAAAAGAAGAGAAGCAAAAAGCAAAGGAGAAAAGGAAAGATATACACATCTGAATGCAGAGTTCCAAAGAACAGCAAGTAGATATTTTTTAAAAGCCTTCCTAAGTGAACAATGCAAAGAAATGGAGGAAAACAATAGAATGGGAAAGACTACAGATAATTTCAAGAAAATTAGAGATATGAAGGGAATATTTCATGCAAAGATGAGCACAATAAAGGACAGAAACGGGATGGACCTAATAGAAGCAGAAGATATTAAGAAGAGGTGGCAAGAATACACAGAACAACTATACAAAAAAGATCTTCATGACCCAGATAATCATGATGGTGTGCTCACTCACCTAAAGCCAGACATCCTGGAGTGCAAAGTCAAGTGGGCCTTAGAAAGCATCACTATGAACAAAGCTAGTAGAGGTGATGGAATTCCAACTGAGCTATCTCAAATCCTGAAAGATGATGCTGTGAAAATGCTGCACTCAATATGCCAGCAAATTTGGAAGACTCAGCAGTGGCCACAGGACTAGAAAAAGTCAGTTTTCATTCCAATCCAAAAGAGGCAATCCCAAAGAATGTTCAAACTACTGCACAATTGCACTCATCTCACATGCTAGGAAAGTAATGCTCAAAATTCTCCAAGCCAGGCTTCAGCAGTACATGAACCAAGAACTTTCAGATATTCAAGCTGGATTCAGAAAAGGCAGAGGAACCAGAGATCAAAATGCCAACATCCACTGGATCACAGAAAAAGCAAGAAAGTCCCAGAAAATCATCTACTTCTGCTTCATTGACTACACCAAAGCCTTTGACTATGTGGATCACAATAAACTGTGGGAAATTCTTAAAGAAATGGGAATACCAGACCACCTCACCTGCCTCCTGAGAAATCTGTATGCAGGTCAGGAAGCAACAGTTAGAACCAGACATGGAAAAAGCAAGTGGTTCAAAATTAGGAAGGGAGTACATCAAGGCACCCTGCTTATTTAACTCATGTGCAGAGTACATTATGTGAAATGCTGGACTGGATGAAGCACAAGCTGGAATCAAGATTGCCAGGAGAAATATCAATAACCTCAGATATGCAGATGACACCACCCTTATGGCAGAAAGTGAAGAGGAACTAAAGAGCCTCTTGATGAAAGTGAAAGAGAAGACTGAAAAAGCTGGCTCAAAACTCAACATTAAAAAAATGAAGATCATGGCATCTGGTCCCATCACTTCATGGCAAATAGATGGGTAAACTATGGAAACAATGACAAACCTTATTTTCTTGGGCTCCAAAATCATGGCAGATGGTGGATGCAGCCATGAAATTAAAAGATGGTTGCTCCTTGGAAGAAAAGCTATAACAAACCTAGACAGCATATTAAAAAGCAAAGACATTACTTTGCCAACCAAGGTACAAACATTCAATGCTATGGTTTTTCCAGTAGTCATGCATGGACTTGAGAGTTGGACCATAAAAAAAGCCGAGTGCTGAAGAACTGATGCTTTTGAACTATGGTGCCTGATAATACTCTTGAGAGTCTCTTGGACTGCAAGGAAACCAAACCAGTCAATCCTAAAGGAAATCCATTCTAAATGTTCATTGGAAGGACTGATGATGAAGCCAAAGCTCCAGTACTTTGAGCACCTGATATGAAGAACTGATTTGATGGAAAAGAGCCTGATGCTGGGAAAGATTGAAGGCAGGAGGAGAAGGGGATGACAGAGGATGAGATGGTTAGATGGCATCACCAACTCAATGGACATCAGTTTGAGCAAGCTCCAGGAATTGGTGATGGACAGGGAAGCCTGGTGTGCTGCAGTCCATGGGGTCTCAAAGAGTTGCACATGACTGAACGACTGAACTGAACTGAACCCTAGAATAGTTGGGTATTTCCCCCTAGACACATTCAGCTATTTGATTCCAAATATGTAATAAAGCAGGTGGTGGTGGTGGTTTAGTCACTTAGTTATGTCATACTCTTGTGACCTCATGTATTGTAGCCCTCCAGGCTCCTCTGTCCATGGGATTTCTCAGGCAAGAATACTGGAGTGGGTTGCCACTTCCTTTTCCAGGGGATCTTCCCAATCCAGGGATCAACCCAACTCTCCGGCACTGCAGGCTTATTCTTTACTGACTGAGCCATGAGGGAAGCCCAGAGTTATATTTAAATAGGTAGAGTCTTGACCAGTAAAAGAAAAGTAGGGGAGTTAAGGATGTATGCCAAGGAATGATTAAAGGCTATTGACTCTAAGCTGGTCAAGGAGAGACTTGAGGACATAGGTTGGTGAGGGTGGGATAAGATGAACTGTGAAAAAGAGGTGTGGAAGTGGGGGAGAGTTGAATGGGTTGAAGGTCCTGACAGAGTCAAGAACAAATGGAGTGGAATGGTAGGGAAAATGGGACTAAAGAGAGTAACAGGTTCATACAGGATGCTGGGAATTGATATTTTGGTAGTAAGACCAATATTGCCTAAGACAAGGTTGAGGGTATGATTCTGAAGTGCACAGTGAGAAGGACAAGACCATTGGAAGTTAGGCAGTCAAAGCACTGACTGGCAAATGGGTGGATTGCCTGTTTAGTATCAAACTGATGGAAGGAGTTTAAGAGAGATGAGTATTTTAGCCACATGCTAAGTTTTCAATAAATGATACATAGAACTGGTTTACATTATAAACTCTACTTTTGAACTATTAGCTTGTTAAAAATAGAAGCTCTTTATTTTTTATCTTTAATGTCTAGAAGAATGTCTAGTGCATAATAGCTATTTAATAAATGTTTGATAAGCCATCTCCCATAGTTTCTGTTCTTAATTTTCCCCTTAGCCCAAGATCAATATAGCAGAATTGACATGAAAAGGGGAAAGTGAGCCACATATCAGAGATGAATGAAGACATAAAGATGTCTCAGGAAAGCATTAAGCTTTGGTGTTGTTCTCAACAAAAACTTTGTGATCACTTTACCGTCTTTAGAGGGGAGGACCTTGCATCTTTAGAGGACACTCCTCTAAAGACACTAAATCTTTAGAGGATAGGTCCTCCTCTGTCTTCTGTTGAGAACATAGTCAGCTTCTTCTGTTCCCTAACAGTTCAACCCCAGTTCCAAATGTTCATCTCTCACACACACACAAATTAAAGTCCCTATGTTAACCAAACTCTGTTTTCTTGTAGAATAATTTAGCTTCATTATATAAATATGCCTTTTGCATTCTCACCTACCTCCTACTCCAAGTACTTTATAAACACATCTCTTGCAACTTAATTGAATACAAGTCCTTAAATGACCAGTGATGTTTCAGAACTTCTCACAGATCAGCATTCAGTATCTTTCCTGAGCTCTTCAACCAGTCTAGCTCTGTCCCCATCAGGTACCAGAAGAACCAGAGGAGGATTAAGGCAAAACTCATGCCAACAGATGCATGAAAGGTCAATCTATAAAGGTGTTAAAATAACACTGGGATAAATGGTCATATTTTAAATTCATCGTCTATCACAAGATTATAATGCCCTCAAATTAAACACGTCTCTCTACTGCAGATCTAGCTCTACTGAGCATTTTATAGATGAACATTTGTAGGCAGATAAAAGTCAACTGCAATTAGCTGAAATTCCAAAAACTGAATGATGCTTGTTTATTGAAATGCTATTTTATTTTGTTACCTAAATTTTAAGTAATTTTAAATTATTTGCCTCCTAAGAAGTTGTATTACTTTGCTTATTAAAAAAGAAAAGAAATCTGGAGACAGAAGAGCAGCATGTTAATAATATTTATATCTAACTTGAGATTAAATGATTTAACTGATTTAAATCCAGGCAACATGGCCTAGAACTTGAACTCTTCACTATTATACTACTTTTTTGTCATTTTCCCCTCTAAATATTGGTACTGGTTTGGCAAGCAAAAGTAAATTACTGAGTAAATGTTTCTTTTTGCACAATTTGTTGCAATAGACATTTATTTTCTTTCCATCTCCCAGAAAGAAACACTAAATAACTATTTGAAGAAAATTGGCTTTAGAAGGTACAAAAATTTTAGTCTCCCTGAGGCATGCACGTGTTCTGTATTTAGTCCTGAATGGTAGATTGCATTGTTGTTCTCAACTCTATACCTTTCCTTGAATCTATCCTTTGTCATGTGATTCTGCAGTTCCTCCTACAAGATGTGGAGTTTATTTCCTGGCCTTTGACTTGGGGTCAGGTCATGTAACATTTTTAGCCAATGGGATATTAACAAGTAGAGGCTTGAGGTGTGCTTATACAACTGGATGTGTCCTCTTACACTCTGCCCGGGACATGAAAAGAACATGGCCTGAGTAGCCCTGTGATCCCCAAAGAATGGGACGCCTGGAACAAACCTAAGCCTCACCTCCAGTCTGTGGTCAATTCCAGTCTCCCTCAGCTGTCATTGTTTTTCAGGCACCAAGTCGTGTCCAACCCTTTGTGACCCCATGGACTGCAGCACGTCAGGCTTCCCTGTCCCTCACCATTTCCTGGAGTTTGCCTAAGTTAATGTCCATTGAATCAGTGATTCCATCCAACCATCTCATCCTCTGTCACCCTCTTCTCCTTCTGCCTTCCATCTTTCCTAGAATCAGGGTATTTTCCAATGAGTCAGGTGTTTGCATGAGGTGACCAAAGTATTGGAGCTTCAGCCTCAGTATCAGTCCTTCCAAAGAGTATTCAGGGTTGATTTCCTTTAAAATTGACTGGTTTGATCTCTTTGGTGTCCAAGGGGCTCTCAAGAGTCTTCTCCAACACCACAGTTCAAAAGCATCATTTATTTGGCGCTCTCCCTTCTTTATTGTCTAGCTCTCACATCTGTCCATGACTACGGGAAAGACCATGGCCTTGACTATACAGACTTTTGTTGGTAAAGTGATGTTTTTGCTCTTTAACACACTGTCTAGAAGCATTCTAGAAAGTGCTTTCCTGCCAAGAAGCAATCTTCTAATTTCATGGCTGCAGTCACCATCCACAGTGATTTTAGAGCCAGAGTGAGGAAATCCGTCACTTCTTCCACCTTTTCTCCTATATGCCATGAAGTGATAGGACCTCAGCTGAGCCCTGCCAAATCTCAGATGCAGGAGCAAGAGAGAATTGTTTGCTGCTGCCTGTCACTGACTTTCAGAGGGGTTTTTAATCGCATCAATATGGCCAAAATTAACTGATAAACTCTGTTGAAGACCCATGAGGCTTTATAGTCCATTCTTCTACTATCAGACTCTGGTCCAGGAGAACCTAACCACAAACATTTGAAATAGAAAAATATTTTAATTGTCCTTTGGGAGTAAAATATCTCTGCCTTTTAGTATTTACATAAAAGTCTGCTTCCTTATTGTGAGCAACCAAAAAAGAATACATAAAAAGTAAATACAGAAGAGAGTTTGGGGGGCTCTTTGCATTGTTTTCTTTCTTTTTAAATATTTGGTACACTTTACTTTCTTGTCATTAGCACAAAGAAGAAGACAATACAAAAAAGAAAACCCCTCAAGAACAGGATTGTTTTCTCCTTAATGTCAGGATGAGTCATGTTTTTAAATATATATGAAACTACATATTTCATATGGAGGATCAGGGAGATAGAAACCAATTAATGGAACCAGCAGAAGAAAAAAAGGGTGGCACATGATTTTTGCAGGACTTAAAAGGCCTCCCAGGAAGACGGACCTATTGGAGCCTGAGAAGTTTTTATTCAGAAGTGGGGGAAATCAGCAATGAGTACTTACTCCAGTGTATTACAGAAAACTCTGTAGCTGGCATCACTCCAAAATGAAAATCTGAAAGCATTGTCTCATAGGAATGGTTTTCTACATCATGGTTAGAATTTATAGTTTTAACATTATATTCAGTCACTCATTTAACAAATTTTATTTAGCACCTACCGTGTATTCAACATTTAAAAAAACAAGATCATGTCATGCAGTCCCTTCACTTCATGGCAGAGGGGAGAACGTAGAAACATTGACAGATTTTATTTTCTTGGGCTCCAAAATCACTGTGGATGGTGACTGCAGCCATGAAATTAAAAGATGTTTACCGTTTGGAAGTAAAGCTATGACAAAACTAGACAGCATATTAAAAAGCAACGACATCATTTTGCTGACAAAGATCCATATAGTCAAAGCTATGGTTTTTCCAGTAGTCACGTACGGATGTGAGAGTTGAACCATAAAGAAGGCTGAGCGCCGAAGAACTGATGCTTTTGAGTTGTGGTGCTGGAGAAGACTCTTGAGAGTCACTTGAACTGCAAGGAGATCCAACCAGTCAATCCTAAAGGAAATCAACCCTGAATATTCATTGGAAGGACTGATGGTGAAGCTGAAGCTCCAACACTTTGGCCATCTAATGTGAAGAGCTGACTCACTGGAAAAGAACCCTGATGCTGGGAAAGATTTAGGACAGAAAGAGAAGAGGGGAGCAGAGGATGAAATGTTTAGATAGCATATTGGATCAATGGACATGAATTTGAGCCAACTGCAGGAGATAGTGAAGGACAGGGAAGCCTGGCATGCTGCAGTCCATGGGGTCACAGAGTCAGACACAACTTAGCAACTGAAAAACATGTACCAAGCATGTGCTATAGTAAATTATAAGGATAAAGACTTGAAGACTGCCATCCAAACCTAAGCAACAAGTATAGCATTGTCTATGGGGAAATAAGTGTTATTTTAAACTAGTTTACAAATGACCTTTCAGAATATAATCTCTATAAATTAGGAACAGCGTTCTATACATTTTCGCACTAAGTATGTCAGGGAAGCTCAAGGAACTTGTGGATTAAAAATAGACATGTTGGCTAATTTTTAAAGGGAAACTGAAATGAGATTACTACATGGAAAGAGTGGTCAAAACTGCAGTATATATGATTGATTAGTCAGCCTGGAATGGCTTAATTCCAACTGGCTGGTATAACAAATACAGCCAGTAACTTTAATAGGTGCTTAGCTGAAGAGAAGATAGTTTACTGCCTGCTGTTTTAGAAAGCTGATGACAATTCAGGAGAATGCATTTGAACTACAGTTCCTTCTTCAATTAAACACTGTATATATTGAGAACAATTTTCAGAAATATCCCAAGCACATTTTAGATTCAAAAAAAGGATAATTTACACTGTGGAAGTTTGGAAAGCTAGACTGAGAAGCCATATATAGAAAAATCAGAAAAGATTTCCAAATGCCTAACAGCTTGTTGAACCTGGAGGATTCTACCAGTATAGAGTGAGAGACTTTACTGTCATGCCCATAAATCCTATCCAAGGATAGAGCCTATCTTATTAGATCAAAGTGTGAATTAATTGACTCTTTCCGCATAACAGGATCTACTTCAGCTCACACACCAGTTTATGTGAAAATGAGAGCGAACAGCAGAGTAAAGCATAAAGGACTTAAAAGCGGTAATAGTATTCATAACCAGCTGAGTAATAGCAAATTAAACACAAGACAGTGATCTCAGTTTTGAAATTGATGATGCTGAGGATGTCATAAAGAAGGGTTTAGAGACACAATAAATGCAGTTTTGAGAGAAGTTAATTATGGCATTTTCATAATTTAAAGGCAAAGAGGAATAAAAGTGGGTTATTTAATGAACAATCTTGAGACTTGAAAAAAAATTGAGAATCAGGAATGATACAAAATTTAAAAGACTGATTACATTCCATTAAAATATTACTGAAATCAATATGCCTTTAATTATCCATCTCTGTCACTCCATGTATAGTGTCACCATAAAGCCATGAACACAAAGATAAAAGATTCCACCCTCTCACTTGTATCAATTCAGCTAGATTTTATTTAAATAATAAATGCTGTATCTCTGATTGACATATAGGACACATGTACAAATAGAGTAAAATAAACCTTTCCATTTTACGTAACATCTACTTGTTAAGAGGCCTGTCTAAATCACAGATGTCATTGTTTTCTTATGGGTGACTCTGCCATGTTAGTGTAGATTATAATTGCTTAAAAGGAAAAACCTTTATAAACTTTTTTGAGCCAAATATATAAATTTCTGATTTAGTTTTCTTATTATCTTTATTTGAGATGCATATAAAATTGTTGATAGAGCTTGGGCAACATTTTAAGTATCAAAACTAACTGTCATTTTAATTATTTTTCATATTTCTTTTTGCAAACAGACACCTCCAAATGTGTAAAGTTATTATCTCCCACTCAGAGAAGGCTGTTTCTGAACTTATAAGTGAATGCTGCTGCTAAGTTGCCTCAGTCGTGTCCGACTCTATGCGACCCCATGGACTGCAGCCCACCAGGCTTCTCTGTCCATGGGATTCTCCAGGCAAGAACACTGGAGTGGGTTGCCATTTCCTTCTCCAATGCATGAAAGTGGAAAGTGAAAGTGAAAGTGAAGTCGTGTCTGACTCTTAGCGACCCCATGGACTGCAGCCTACCAGGCTCCTCCATCCATGGGATTTTCCGGGCAACAGTACTGGAGTGGGGTGCCATTGCCTTCTATCTTGCCAAATGAGCCAGTACAGATATCATGGATATTAAAGAAATAACTTGAATCAAGAAAAGACTGTAGTTGTCACTTTCGTCTCCATGTGGAAGTCAAATTTATAGGTTTATGCAGAAAGTGAGTTTATTAGCTTATGCAGAAAAGATAAATGGGTAAAGGATGATTTAGAATATTAAACAAAACAAAGAAGAATACAAAACTCATGTTTTTTTTTTTAATTTAAATTTATTTATTTTAATTGGATGCTAATTACTTTACAATATTGTATTGGTTTTGCCATACATCAACATGAATCTGCCACGGGTATACACGTGTTCCCCATCCTGAACCCCCTCCCACCTCCCTCCCCATACCATCCCTCTGGGTCATCCCAGTGCACCAGCCCCAAGCATCCTGTGTCATGCATCGAACCTGGACTGGCGATTTGTTTCTTATATGATATTATACATGTTTCAATGTCATTCTCCCAAATCATCCACCCTCTCCCTCTCCCACAGAGTCCCAAAGACTGTTCTATATATCTGTGTCTCTTTTGCTGTCTTACATACAGGGTTATAGTTACCATCTTTCTAAATTCCATATATATGGGTTAGCATACTGTATTGGTGTTTTTCTTTCTGGCTTACTTCATTCTGTATAATAGGCTCCAGTTTCATCCACCTCATTAGAACTGATTCAAATGTATTCTTTTTAATGGCTGAGTAATACTCCATTGTGTATATGTACCACAGCTTTCTTATCCATTCGTCTGCTGATTGGACATCTAGGTCCTGGCTATTATAAACAGTGCTGCAATGAACATTGGGGTACATGTGTCTCTTTCAATTCTGGTTTCCTTGGTGTGTATGCCCAGCAGTGGGATTGCTGGATCATAAGGCAGTTCTATTTCCAGTTTTTTAAGGAATCTCCACACTGTTCTCCATAGTGGCTGTACTAGTTTGCATTCCCACCAACAGTGTAAGAGGGTTCCCTTTTCTCCACACCCTCTCCAGTATTTATTGCTTGTAGACTTTTGGATCGCAGCCATTCTGACTAGCGTGAAATGGTACCTCATTGTGGTTTTGATTTGCATTTCTCTGATAATGAGTGATGTTGAGCATCTTTTCATGTGTTTGTTAGCCATCTGTATGTCTTCTTTGGAGAAATGTCTGTTTAGTTCTTTGGCCCATTTTTTGATTGGGTCGTTTATTTTTCTGGAATTGAGCTGCAGGAGTTGCTTGTATATTTTTGAGATTAGTTGTTTGTCAGTTGCTTCATTTGCTATTATTTTCTCCCATTCCGAAGGCTGTCTTTTCACCTTGCTTATAGTTTCCTTTGTTGTGCAGAAGCTTTTAATTTTAATTAGGTCCCATTAAATCACCGTTATTCAGAATCAGTATCCTGTACATCAGTGAATGTGAGGATGAATAAGTTAAAAATCAAGTTATGAGTATAATTATAGGATTATAATTAATTTTCTTATACAAAATATGAAAATAAACATGATACTATGGTGAAAATTTTGAGAAGTGGTAGAAAATCATATGCAGCGCATGCCACATCTGATGACTATACCCTTGTACACAAAGTAAAATATCCTTTATATACAAAGGAAAATGCATGCAAGATGCTGGTTAGAAACAGCCACCATTGAGCCAGAGACTGGCAGAAATAGAACTCCAGAAGAAAACCCAGAAAACAGCTCTCCCATTCATGTCAACGGCCACAACAGGATATTCCTCGAAACCCCAGGAAAATGAGACAGACACTATGAGTGTATGCTGCTGCTAAGGCGCTTCAGTTGTGTCCAACTCTGTGCGACCCCATAGCGGGCAGCCCACCAGGCTCCCCCGGCCCTGGGATTCTCCAGGCAAGAACACTGGAGTGGGCTGCCATTTCCTTCTCCAATGCCTGAAAGTGAAAAGTGAAAGTGAAGTCGCTCAGTCTTGTCTGACTCTTTGAGACCCCATGGACTGCAGCCCACCAGGCTCCTCCGTCCATGGGATTTTCCCCTATGTTTATGTTTTCTTTTCTCCATGAAGTTGCTTTGATTTCAGAATTTCCTTAGAAATAGATGAGACTTAGGACTGAAATCCCTTTCAGGAGCACTAAACTCTGAATGAAACAATTCCAGGGTTCTGAAGTCAAAATCACCTTCCATGTCAAGGGCAAATAATCATTTGGTTTCCAATTAGAGTTTGGTTCTATAGCACCATGCCAATGATTTGAAGGTTTTGCTCTCCTTTTTATGAAAAAAAAAAAAATCTTAATAGCCCATTATCTTTTCTTTTGTGGTGGTCATAAAAATACCCCTAATTTTTTTAAAAAACTATCTCTACTGTGTGTCACTCTAAGGCTTATAATAATACACTTGTTGAGGCCACAATATGTCATGAAACGAAGCATCTTAAATGACATCCTTTTAAAGTCTTGAGATGCCTGTATTTGTTATTCTAAGAGTAGCTGTAGGAATACTGACATTAATTATTGAACTGAAGGTAGATGAATGCATTCTTCATGGTGTTCAAAAGCACTCTGGGAGTAGAGGCTCAATCCCGAATCCCTTCTGAGCACCTGAGCCTGTTTCCAAGGTGCTTTTCCTGCCCTTGAAGCCCCACCTGACGCCAACCAAGTCCCTCATTTTTACTAGAGATGACTTGAAAGGGAATTGAAAAATCCACATGCTGCCTAACTTTATTTATCTGGGCAGTTATTAAGGCAGTAACTTATCCTCACATAAACTGCTTTTGTGTTTCCAAGTGCCAAATAGAGAGAAATCCCAGCCCTTTCTCAAATATGTTACTGAAAACCTCGTTTGTCCTCTTCCCAGAAAACAGGCACTTATGTATACTTGTCTCTTATTTTGTCTAGGAGGCTCTGAAAACACTTCAGTCAGAAATGAAGAAGACGTAGCTGTCATTTTCTCTGTGGCAGAAATCTAGCTTCAGAACACATTTTAAATTCCTTTTTCTAAGGATGAGAAGGGCTTAGTTTAAAAATTCAGACGAAAGATGACAAAATTCCATTAACTGATAGTGAAACGATATGCTCAAAAGGCAAGATGTGAGGGAACAGGCTCAAATTGTAAGAGATGTGATTTAGATTTGATATTATAAAGAATTTAATGACATAATGGTTATGAAAATTGGGGAAATTTATCAACAGATAATTGGATGTGCTTTATTTTCAATAAAGGATTTCAGAAACAGAATAGAGTTAGAATCTTTCAAGGCTTCAAGCCACGTTTATGATTTTTCTGTATTGTTTTCATCTCCATTTAGATTCCATTTGTGTTACAAGTTAAACTGTTTTAATCATCTTTGCCCCTTGGTTCAAATGAATTTTATTTCTGAATCACTATGGACAACAGTCCCAGCATCAAAAGAGACCCCTAACTTTTACATATGGTACTTGTTAATAATACAAAATCACAGACAGACCTCCATTTGATGAATTGTGAAGCTAGTCTCCATCACCCCTAGAAACCTATTCTGCCTCTTTTCCTCCCCCAAGGACATCCCCTTCAACTTTTTCCAATATTCAAAATTTTCATGTTTTTCTTTTCATCATCTTGCTTTCACAATTCATGTAAATTATTGATAGCACTTTATGACACCATTGCCTAAAATATGCTGATGAGAAATTAGATCCTTGGGATATTAATGGAACTTATTTGAGAAAAGATCTCATGGTCAAATATATTTTAAGAAATGTTGTGTCAATTTTTTTTATTAGCTCTTGGAGCTTTAGTATGCTTCTGCTGCTGCTGCTGCTGCTGCTAAGTCGCTTCAGTCATGTCCGATTCTGTGCGACCCCATAAATGGCAACCCACCAGGCTCCCCCTGTCCCTGGGATTCTCCAGGCAAGAACACTGGAGTGGGTTGCCGTTTCCTTCTCCAATGCATGAAAGTGAAAAGTGAAAGCGAAGTCTCTCAGTCATGTCTGACTCTTAGTGACCCCATAGACTGCAGCTTACCAGGCTCCTCCATCCATGGGGTTTTCCAGGCAAGAGTACTGGAGTGGGGTGCCATTGCCTTCTCCGTGTAGTATGCTAGTATCGTGCATTATGGTTCACCAGGAGTGAGCTGTAGCAGACAACATTGCCCAAACTTGTCTGGATATAGAATGTTTTTTTTTTTTTTTTCTGAAACAACTATGGATATCTTGAGTTCTCAGGAAGACATTCTAAGAAATCCCAGGAAAAGAAAGTATGCTAGATTGCTGATGGGTCTTCCACCCTGAGGTTTTACCAGCTCCTGTTACTGTGGTCATGCATCCAAGAGTCTTTTACTCAAGTTCCTAAACTCATTCTCCGTATGTATATTAAGTTGATATATAAGACTAAAGTATTAGGAAAAATGTATGTAATATTTGGATCCAAAATACAACTATTCTCAATAGCATGTAGTCTAGAATAAACAGACTAGTTACATTTTAATTTTAAATGTATTGTTTGCATTTGGCTCTATATACACCTCAGTGCTAATACAGAATTTATTAAAAATTAATTTTCTTCAACATGATTTAATGAATCCAAGAATTGTTTGTTTAATGCTTACTATGTGCCAAGCATTAGGCAAAAAAACTCAATAAATATTTGATAACATTATTAATAAGTATGATAATAATATTCAGCGAGATAAACTATCTTACAGGTACAAGGCAAACATTTTATTAAAAGCTAACCAAAGATCTGTTATGTCAACATCAAATACAAATCAACTATGCACTATCTTTTCAAAGGATTGAAATGAGATTTGTATCTCTTTTGACTTATTTCCATGAAAGATAACTTTTTAAGTAATTTTCTTGTTTGTATATATTTACATTCTTTAATATTAATTCATATATAAAAATATTTTTCTTATCTAATGTCCAAAATGCCCATCAGAACAGTATAGAGCCTGACTTTCCTACTGTAAAATATTTCATGCTTTAAAAGGTATGTGAGTGGGACTTTCCAAATGGCCCAGTGGCTAAGTCTCTGAGTTCCCAATGCAGGGAACCCAGGTTCAATCCCTGGTCAGTGAACTAGACCCCACATGCTGCAACTAAGATCTGGTGCAGCCAAATAAATAATAAATAAGTATTTTTTTAATATTAAAAAAAAAGCTAAGTGAGTTCTTTCAGATCATAAAAGTCTCCCACTCTAACCTGAAGAAAACACATAGAACATGAACAAAATAGTTCTAGAACATTTTACTCCATGCTTATTTAATAGTAGACAAAGTCCAGCACTATTAGTAATAAGTTGCTGCTTCTCTATATTAATTAGCCTGAGGCTATTCATGCAGTCTCCAGCTGTGCCTAATTTGTAATCTGTAAGATGCTAATAACCTCCCTGTTTGCATACATGATACTTTGCTAAACATCAAAAAGAGTGACTCAGTTTTCAGAGTCTAAAGAAAAATAATCTTTTGTGGTACACCTGAAATAAAACATTGAATCAATGAAGCAAAACAGGAGCAGTTAATAATTAAAAGAACACAGGTGAGGCACAGAAAGGGTATGTCAAGTTGAAGACTTCAGGCACTTATTATCATATAGATTGGTCTTAAAGTTGCGTAAAAAAATTTGGCAAGGAAGGATGCAATTTCCACCAGGAGGACAGAGTGATATGAAAGAACTAAATTATCTAGAAGATTCAGTTCTATTACTACAGTTCTATTGCTAAATCTACCAAACAGAATTTGAGAGGTTTTTTTTAATGCCAGGGCTGTGATGAAGTACTTGGTAAATTAAATGTTATTAAATTTCAAGTGCATTATTTTCATCCAACTGCATCTGTAAGATATTTTAATAAGTTATGCATATGCTAGATATATGAAAAACTTGTAGGGAGCATTCACACTGAAAGCAATGCTCTGGTAAACACATTTGATTCAATTTTTATAACTGAAAGGACTCAGCTAGATCACTAATGTTTCGAACCAAAGAAGCATATTTCGTCTACAGAACTCTGCATGTTTTTTTAACATTGGCGCTAATCCTCAGAACATACCTGTCACTGCAGGGAGGTCTAGGACTGGGTGATCTTATCAAAACAAGGAAAAAACTCTTACGACATGGGGCCTAGAATCAGAGACTTAAATCTCAGAAAATCCTAAAATCCCAGCAGTAGCTATAAAGTTTTAACACACTCAAGCCTTTTAAGTCAAAGAAATCCCAGAGCACACCTGAACTTAGCTTTGAGAGGAAAGAAACTGCACCTCACAGGGGTGTAATATAAATTCACATACATGAGATTTTGCCCTTCTATTAAATCAAACCAAGAAACATGTATTACAACAGTCCCGAGAGATGTCAGGAAGTATGAATTGGTAAGGGACTTAATCTATATCTATACACATGAGTTTTTTTAATTAGAACTTTGTCTTTCACACTAGCAATTTATTTTAAAAAATAACTTAATCTCCGTTAGGTATAGAAATATGTGTGGCAAGTCAAACATTCAAGCTGAGAGCTCTCTAATTAACTTCCCTTTTTGGTTTGTCTACCAATCTATGGAAGAATCAGCCTATTTGAATGACAGTCATAGATGAGGAGGAAGAAAAACACACCACCCAGAAATATGGATCAGTATATTTCCTGATTTCTCAGAAGCAACAGTTCAAGGCATTTTTGGAGGAAACTCATCTGAAACTGTGTTGCAATTAATTTTATTTCCTCTTTAGTTACAGATCAGCTGTACAGATGAGGGAAAGTCTATATGTGACCGTGTGCCAGGAGCTGAAACATAGTTATGGAAAGGGCAAAAGCTCTCTCTGTTCTCAAAGAGCTAATATTAGGACATGCTGATTTCATATTTTAAACATTTGACACAATGATTTTAAGTACCCATGGCATCATTTTTTATTTTCCAATGTGCTAATATATTCCCATATTGTGATGAAGGATGTAGTCTTAATCATTGGAGATATTAAGACTGGAGAATCACTTTTGATGCATTAATTCATGCATTGTTTCACTCAACAGATATATATTGAGTAGTTACTATGTGCTGGTCAATGTGCTAGATGCTAACAATAAAATGATGAACAAAACAGTCCTTGCCCTCAGCAACTACAAGGGGTGACAATTAATAATGCATATACAGTGCATGCATGCATGCTCAGTCACTTCAGTCATGTCCGACTCTTTGCAACCCTTTGGACTATAGTCCAGCAGTCTCCTCAGTCCACAGGATTCTCCAGGCAAGAATACTGGAGTGGGTTGCCATGCCCTCCTCCAGGGGATCGTCCCGACCCAAGGATTGAACCCGTGTCCCCTGCATCTCCTGCATTGCAGGCAGATTCTTTACTGCACAGGGAAACCCTGAATATACAGCAAAAGGTATTTATTAAGCTCCTAATATGTGCCAGAAGTGAAGAAGTGAAGTGAAGTCTCTCAGTAGCATCCGACTCTTTGCGACCCCACGGACTGTAGCCCACCAGGCTCCTCCGTCCATGGAATTTTCCAAGCAAGAGTACTGGAGTGGATTGCCATTTCTTCTCCAGGGGATCTTCCCAACCCAGGGATCGCACCTAGGTCTCCTAAATTGCAGGCAGACGCTTTACCGTCTAAGCCAAATGTGCCAGGCATTATGCTAAATCAGGAGATACAGCAGTGAGTGAACATAAGTTAGAATACTGTTCAAACAGAGTTCACATCTGAGTGGAGAGACAGAAAAATAAACAAGGAATAAAGTTGATGAGATAAAGAGCAATTCAGGAGGTTAAGTAGGAAATGGAAGGCACTGAAAATGTTTAAACAAGGATTAAAGTGATCCAATGTATATTTTAGGAAGGTTGACTGATACACACAGAAAAAAAAGAAGGCAGCTAGGACGTGGCAAACCTGCTATTCTTCTATTGCCTGAGCCCGGACAAAAAATGTCAGTGGAGAGGAGCAGCCAATAGTATAGTGATTCCCTGTGAACAGAAGAGAAACTGGGACGAGCACAAGATCCTATAGATTACAACAGTACCAACGATAACAACACAGTAACAGTAACACCAGTTTTATGGTGTTTTGCTGTGTACCTGTCAATTTGATTGGTACATGTTAGAAATTCTTAGAGAAGATATTAGTATATCTATTTTTACATACAATGAAACTGAGGCCTAAAAGTTAATCAACTGCAAGATCACATAGCTAGTAGGTGGTGGAGGAAGAATTTGAACTCAAGTTCCTGACTCTAACTCAGAATGTTTAACTCTTAAAGGAACAATTACACTAGCAAGAATGTTTATTGTTCAGTGGTCTGAATCAAGTCTTACATTATGTGCAATTATATAGCTAATTATTATAAAACTTTGATAATTAATGTAGTATATGCTATATAATTATCATTTACCAACATAAGTTACATAAGTACAGTATTTAGTTAGCCAAAGTGTTCACTCCAATTTTCCTTTGCTTGTCTCTTCTCCTCTTCAATGTTAAGAGTTCCCCAAGGCTCTGTCCTAAGCCCACTTATCTTCTTTTCCTTCTCTGTCTCCCTAGCTGACCTTTATCATTTTCAGATATTCAAAGATTATTTTTTGCCAGAGACCGGCAATCAATAAAACAGACTAGAATTCATATATCCAAATATGTCTTCTGGCTATCTTACTCGGTGTCTCACAAAGCATATGAAAAATAGCATGTCCAGAAGCTAACCCAATACAAAATCCGCTTGAATTCCTGTCACCACATCTCAGTAAATGATCCTTCCATCACCCAGTTTTTTATGCTATAAGCCTGGAAACTGTTATTGATTTCCTTCCTCTTCCTTATTTGCAGTACACAGTCCATCACCAAGTTTGGTCCAGTCTCCTTATAAATATATTTATGATCCATCCATTTGTCATTTTTCTGCATCCCCTCTTCCATCACCATTATCAATTAGTTGTATCATTGCAATAACCTCATAATCATCTTACTATCTATTCTTGCCATCTTAATCCAATCGCCATGCTCAGCAGAAAACATCTTTATAAAACATAAATTGCTTCTTATAATCCCTTTACTTAAAATCACTCAAGTCTTGTCCTAGCTAACAAAAGAGGTTCTAACTCCTTACCATCATGTATGACTCCCTGTGTGATGCAGCTTTTGCCTACGTCTCTAGCCCCATCTGTTGCCACTGTCACGCTGGTACAAATAATACAGCCAAATCAGCCCTCAGACGCTACCTCGACCAAGAGAAATTCTTCCCACAGCATTTCACTCTGCCTGGAATGCTCTTCCCACATAGTCCAAGCATATCATCAAGATCTCATCCGAGATTTTTGTTCTTTCAGTCCATCCCAGATTCCTTGATCTAAATTTCCATGTTATCTTCTTGTAACACTAAACATATTTTGGAATTATATATTTATTTTGTGCTCACATAATTTTTATCTTCCCCAATAGACTCTATGTCCAGTAGTAAATAAAACTTATTGGAAAATTAAAGCAACTCAATTTTTTAAATATAAATTTATTTATTTTAATTGGAGGCTAATTACTTTACAATATTGTATTGGTTTTGCCATACATCAACATGAATCCACCACAGGTGTGCACGTGTTCCCCATCCTGAACCCCCTTCTCACCTCCCTCCCCATACCATCCCTCTGGGTCATCCCAGTGCACCAGCCCCAAGCATCCTGTATCCTGCATCGAACCTGAACTGGAGATTTGTTTCTTATATGATATTATACATGTTTCAGTGCCATTCTCCCAAATCATCCCACCCTCGCCCTCTCCCACAGAGTCCAAAAGACTGTTCTATACATCTGTGTCTCTTTTGCTATCTCACATACAGGGTTATCGTTACCATCTTTCTAAATTCCATATTATATGCGTTAGTATATTGTATTGGTGTTTTTCTTTCTGGCTTACTTCACTCTGTATGATAGGCTCCAGTTTCATCCACCTCATTAGAACTGATTCAAATGTATTCTTTTTAATGGCTGAGTAATACTCCATTGTGTATATGTACCACTGCTTTCTTATCCATTCATCTGCTGATGGACATCTAGGTTGCTTCCATGTCCTGGCTATTATAAACAGTGCTGCGATGAACATTGGGGTACACGTGTCTCTTTCCCTTCTGGTTTCCTCAGTGTGTATGCCCAGCAGTGGGATTGCTGGGTCATAAGGCAGTTCTATTTCCAGTTTTTTAAGGAATCTCCACACTGTTCTCCATAGTGGCTGTACTAGTTTGCATTCCCACCAACAGTGTAAGAGGGTCCCCTTTTCTCCACACCCTCTCCAGCATTTATTGCTTGTAGGCTTTTGGATCGCAGCCATTCTGACTGGCATGAAATGGTACCTCACTGTGGTTTTGATTAAAGCAACTCAATTTTAAACAGGGCTACTACTAATGGCTCATATACTTCAGGGGCAAAGGTTTAGGTCACTCACTCTGTGATTTAAAAAAAAAAAAAACCAAACAGCTGATATGCTTAGTCAATAGGTTGCAATATACTACTCTTTAATCAGAATCAGTAATCCAGTCAATGTAATGACAACCTTTTTTGTCAGTTATTGACAACCTCATGGCAGTAGATTGGCATGATGATACCAAGATAGCTAAGGAAAACTCTAATTCCAGGCCAATGAATCAACATTGTGTTCCCTGTGGGAACCATTTCTCCCTTGGGAACTAAGACCTCTCAACAAATAGAGGCCAAATACATGGAGATAGGAAGATAAATTTGCCAGTGATGTTTTTCCATGCATATGTGCACTGAGATCTGGGCAAATACAGTTTATAAACATTTGTATATGATTTTATTAATTCTTTTTTTCATATAAGACTCCATTGTAGACATATTTCTCTGTTAATAAATAAGATCTAGCTCATTACTTTTAATTCAAAAAAAGGTTATGGTTCTATTTCCCCATAAGGGCATACACCAATTTTGTCTCAAATTCAGAAAAATTATTTTAGTATAAACTACATAATCTTTTTCCTCTTCTCCAATAAATCAGCTATATTATCTTACTGGTTCCTTTATTAAAAAGATAAGTTCTTGACATGTATTCATTTTTTTAAAAAAAAAGACATTGCCATGTGAGTTATATGGAGTAATATTTGAATGGAGTCACTCTCACTTTCACACCTTGATTCCCACTCCATGTGTTCTGGCCCTGGGGAAAACAGCACTATGTACCAGTCACTGGTTCAAAGTATATTTCCTGTCTCTGTGTGTTATAATAACAAAAACATCGTAGACAAAAAAAGACAGTATTTTAGCAAGGATAAATCACTGATCCCTCAAAGATGGAAGAATATCAAAATAAACAGCCTGCGGCAGTGAGGCAAGCTGGTTCCCAAGAGGAACTGTGCCATATTTGGGACTTAACATTGGCTTCTATTGTTGACATACTATACACGTGGCAAGACCAGCCCCAGTGGCGGGGGGTGGGGGACCTCTTCTGAATATGCAAAATTCCTTTTTATGCCATCATGAGCATTTTATTAATAATCCCATCAAGCAAGTATTAGCATGCTAGGGAAAGAAACTTACAGGTCATTTCATCCACCTGATTACCAAAAGCCCCCTCTGTAGTAGGTGTTATTTGGTAAGCATTCCTGTGGGTCACAAATATCCTCACATCCTGTGTCCATTTCAAAGTTCCGATCACAATCTCTTCCACATGCCTCCTTGTCACTGACTTCCCAATTGTGTTGTTTTCAGGTCCTTGACCATTTGGATAAACTGTTAGTTATGTCCCTTGAACCCATGTAGATTTTTTTTCTATCCATATCTTATTTCTAGACAAATAGGACAAGATATACTGCTTGATATTCTGTCCACTGGAATGATTCTGTTTCCCATTGTCCTTCCTAACCACTGCTATGTTAGACTGTAATGCTACAGCATCGGACTCTGGCTGGTGCCTGCATATTATACAGAATCTGAATTTCTAAGTCAAATCTGAATTTTTTTCTTCCTAAATCAGATAATAATAGGTATTTTCCATGAGGCATAGATGTAGGTTGAGTGAAAGATGTCAAGGCAGCAAGAGTAAGCTCTATGAAGAGTTTAAGAACTTGCTCTTGAAACTCATGTGTCTTTCAGGCTGCTAGGGACTATTGTCACACAAATGAACTTTTGCATCATGAGAGACTCTAATCGTTGCACATTCTATTATTGCTTAGTGATTCAGTAACATCCAGTTCATAGCATGCAGCTTAGGTCTCATGTCATTTGTTATTCCATGGGGAAGGGCCCAATATCAAATTTTGTCTTTAAAAGGAATAATGATTTGTGAGAAAAAAAAAAAAGATATAGCTTTGCTTCCAAACCTTAAAGATCTGTGATGTGGTTCTCCTGGAGATTGGAGACTGCCTGCAATACAACAGACCACGGTTCAATCCCTGGGTCAGTAAGACCCCTTGGAAAAGGAAATAGCAACCCACTCCAGTACTCTTGCCTGGGAAATCCCATGGACAGTTGAGCCTGACAGGCTGTAGTCCATGGGGTCACAAGAGCTAGACACGACTTAGCGACTAAACCACAACCACATGGTCAATGGAATCATTTTTTTTTAAGGATTTATTTTTGGTGGAGGCAGGTGACTGTTTACTGCTAGTATAAGGAAATATAACTGATTTCTCTATGTTGGTCACGTGTCCTGCAACTTTACTGAACTCGTTTTAGTTCTAATAGTATTTTTGAGGATTCTTTAGGATGTTTCTAAATATAGGACCATATTATCTGTTAATGTATGTTTACTCATTCTCTCCAATTTGATTGCCTTTCATTTATTTTCCTTGATTAATTGCTCTTGCTAGAACTTCCAATACAATGCTGAATTACAGGGGTAAAAGTGGTCATCCTTATCTCGTAACTTTCAGTATACAGGTCTTATGCATATTTTGTTCAAGTTACCCTTGCTGCCCCCACTACTGCTATGTCACTTCAGTCGTATCCGACTCATTGCGACCCCATAGACAGCAGCCTACCCATCCCTGAGATTCTCCAGGCAAGAATACTGGAGTGGGTTGCCATTTCCTTCTCCAATGCAGGAAAGTGAAGTGAAAGTGAAGTCGCTCAGTCGTGTCCGACTCTTTGCGAGCCCATGGATGCAGCCTACCAGGCTCCTCTGTCCATGGGATTTTCCAGGCATGAGTACTGGAGTGGGGTGCCATTGCCTTCTCTGCAAGTTATCCTTAGCTATTTCATATTTTGATGCTATTGTAGATGATATTTTTAATTCCCATTTCCAATTTTTGTTACAAATATATAAAAAGTACAACTGAATTTTACATATTGGTCTTATATCCTAGTCAGTTCAGTCGCTCAGTCGTGTCCAACTCTTTGCGACCCCATGAATTGCAGAACACCAGGCCTCCTTGTCCATCACCAACTCCCGGAGTTCACTCAAACTCACATCCATCAAGTCAGTGATGCCATCCAGCCATCTCATCCTCTGTCATCCCCTTCTCCTCCTGCCCTGAATCCCTCCCAGCATCAGAGTCTTTTTTAATGAGTCAACTCTTCGCATGAGGTGGCCAAAGTACTGGAATCTCACCTTTAGCATCACTCCTTCCAAAGAACACCCAGGGCTGATCTTTAGAATGCACTGGTTGGATCTCCTTGCAGTCCAAGGGACTCTAAAGAGTCTTCTCCAACACCACAGTTCAAAAGCATCAATTCTTCGGCGCTCAGCTTTCTTCACAGTCCAACTCTCACATCCATACATGACCACTGGAAAAACCATAGCCTTGACTAGACGGACTTTTGTGGACAACATGGTGTCTCTGCTTTTTAATGTGCTATCTAGGTTGGTCATAACTTTCCTTCCAGGAGTAAGCATCTTTTAATTTCATGGCTGCAATCACCATCTGCAGTGATTTTGGAGCCCAGAAAAATAAAGTCAGCCACTGTTTCCACTGTTTCCCCGTCTATTTGCCGTGAAGTGATGGGACTGGATGCCATGATTTTAGTTATCTGAATGTTGAGCTTTAACCCAACTTTTTCACTGTCCTCTTTCACTTTTCATCAAGAGGCTCTTTAGTTCTTCACTTTCTGCCATAAGGGTGGTGTCATCTGCATATCTGAGGTTATTGATATTTCTCCCAATAGTCTTGATTCCGACTTGTGCTTCCTCCAGCCCAGCGTTTCTCATGATGTACTCTGCATATAAGTTAAATAAGCAGGGTGACAATATACAGCCTTGACGTACTCCTTTTTCTCTTTGGAACCAGTCTGTTGTTCCATGTCCAGTTCTAACTGTTGCTTCCTGACCTGCATATAGGTTCCTCAAGAGGCAGGTCAGGTGGTCTGGTATTCCCATCTCTTTCAGAATTTTCCACAGCTTATTGTGATCCACACAGTCAAAGGCTTTGGCATAGTCAATAAAGCAGAAAAACATGTTTTTCTGGAACTCTCTTGCTTTTTCGATGATCCAGCAGATGTTGGCAATTTGATCTCTGGTTCCTCTGCCTTTTCTAAAACCAGCTTGAACATCTGGAAGTTCACGGTTCACGTATTGCTGAAGCCTGGCTTGGAGAATTTTGAGCATTACTTTACTAGCCTGTGAGATGAGTGCAATTCTGCAGTAGTTTGAGCATTCTTTGGCATTGCCTTTCTTTGGGATTGGAATGAAAACTGACCTTTTCCAGTCCTGTGGCCACTGCTGAGTTTTCCAAATTTGCTGGCATATTGAATGCTGCACTTTCACAGCATCATCTTTCAGGATTTGAAATAGCTCAACTGGAATTCCATCACCTCCACTAGCTTTGTTCGTAGTGATTCTTATATCCTAAGGCCTTGCTAAATTCACATATTCACTCTAGCGGTTTTTCTATGCCTATTTGAAAATTTACTAATTTGCTATCATGTCATCTATGAATATAGAATTTCACTTGTTCTTTTCCAATCTATATGATTTTGATTACTTTTTCTAACTTAAATACACTAGATCTTTTAGTATAATGCTATATAAAAGTCATAGGAAGAGTAGACATCCTTGACATGTTCCTGTTTATCGGTGGGAAAGCATTCAGTCTTACCATTAAGTAGTTTGTAAGCAGTAGGTTTTCATAGGTTTAAGGAAATCCCCACTAGTTCCTAAGTTTATGGGATTATCATGGATGGTGGTTGAGGTATATCAAAGTATTTTCCCTGCATATTTCAAGGTGATCATAAGTGTTTTCTCCTTTACTCTCTTAATATGATGAATTGCATTGATTGATATTTTTAAACATGTATTCCTGGGATAAACTCCATTTGATCATAATTTATTATCACTTCTTGATAGCGTTTGAATTTGACATGCTATTATTTGGGGGTGGGGGCATTTTTAATCAATATTTAAGATGATTTTGATCCTTAATTTGATTTTCTTATAGTATATATATTTAGTTGTACCAGGTTAATATTGGTATCATAAAGAAGAGTTTTTCTATTTTATGAAAGAATAAGTGTAAGATTTGTTTTATGTCTTCTCCAGATGTTTGATAAAATTTCTTTTAAATCCATCCAAGTCTTTAGTTTTCTTTGAGAAAAGTATTTTAACTATAAATGCATTTTAATAGACATAAGACTATTTAGATTTTCTATTTCTTACTAAGATGGTTAAGTACTTGTATTTTTCATAGAATTTATTGGATTATTTATTTTACCAGCATAAAGATGCTCATAAAAGTCTCTTATTGTACTTTCATATTCCTGAAGCTGTAGTGATGCTCAGTATTTGAATTTCATTTCTGTAGCTGATAATTTTTATTTTCTCTTTTTCCTTGATCATTCTAATTAAAATGTCAGTCTAACTGTCAATTAGGTAAAATTAGCCAATACTCTTGCTTAAGTTTTCTATATTTTTATCGATTTATTGGTTCTATTAAGTACTAAGAGTGGATATTGAAACAATTGATGATAATTTGCCTTTGCCAATTTTTCCTTTCAATTCTGTTAGTTTTTGTTTCATGTATTTTAAAGCTCTGTAATTGACCAAAAAATAAATAAAGAAAGAATTGGAGACTAAGGGATTCGTCTCCAAAATTTAAAAACAAGTTATGACACTTAATAGCATCAAAACAATCATCCCACTCAAAAAATAGAACAGACATCTCTCTAAAGAGGACACACAGACGGCCGATAGGCACATGAAAAGATGTTCAACATTGCTAGTTATTAGAGAAACACAAATCAAAACTACAATGAGATATCACCCCACAGTTGTCAGAATGGCTGTCATCAAAAAATCCACAAACGACAAATTCTAGAGAGGATGTGGAGAGAAGGGAACTCTCCTGCACTGTTGGTGGGAATGTAAATTGGTACACTTACTATGGAGAACAATATGGAGGTTCTTTAAAAACCTAAAAATAGAGTTACCATATGACCCTGCAATTCCACTCCTGGGCATATATCCAGAGAAAAATATGGCCTGAAAAGATATATGCACCCCAGCGTTCATTGCAGCACTGTTTACAATAGCCAAGACATGGAAACAACCTAAATGTTCATTGACAGAGGAATGCATAAAGAAGATGTGGTACTGTGGTACATATGTACAATGGAATATTACTCAGCCATTAAAAAGAATGAAATCAGGCCATTTCTAGGTCCATAGATGGACCTAGAGAGTGTCATACTGAGTGAAGTAAGTCAGACAGAGAAGGAGAAATATCATATGATATCCCTTATGTCTGGAATCTAAAAAGAAATGATACAAATGAACTTACAAAACAGAAAGAGATGAAGGAAGAGATAGTTAAAGACTTTGGGAAGGTCATGTGTCTTGTCATTTAATACAATTATAAGCTGATGACATAAATTTATAACTTTAGCTCCAGTTTCTCCCCTAAGGTCATGTACACACAGATATATTTAAAATGGATAACCAACAAAAGCCTATTGTATAGCACATGGAATTCTGCTCAGTGTTATGTGCCATCATGGATGGGAGGGGGTTTGGGGAAGAATGGATACATGTCCGAGTTCCCTTTGTTGTTCACCTGAAATTATCACAACATTGTTATCGGCTATACCCCAACACAAAATGTTTCTGGTGTTAAAAAAATAAAAATAAAATTTAAAAAGAATTGTACATCTTCTTGATGAATATTTTATCATTATGAAATAATCCTCTTTATGTCTATAAATATCCCTACTCGTCTCTTTTTCCTTAAAGTAATACATGTATGTAGTCCTGCTTTCTAGCTTTAGCGATTGTATGACATACATTTTTCTATTCTTTTAAGCTACTTGATTCTTGCTTTCCCCTCACTCCGAATTCTGACAATCACTGCTTTTTCACTGAATGGTTAAACCAGTTCATATAATTATCATTTTAGTTGGATTTAAATCTGCCATCATGATATATATATATTTTTTACTTATCCCATGCTATTTTTTTGGTTTCTATTTTCCTGCTCTTTTCCTTCCATTTTTTTTGGATTAAGTAGTTGTTTTTTTAAGTTTCCCATCTATTTCATTTGCCAAGTAGCAATCTCTCTTCTTTTACAGTGGTGTGTCTAGATTTAACTAATCCATCTTTAATATATCACAGTCTACCTTCATAATATCACACTGTCATACATAAGATTCACCCTTCTCCACTCATTTTTCAACTGTTTTAGTTGTACTTTATTTCCAAATTCTTTCCAAGTGTCATAGTACAATTATTATGTTTTCCTTGAGGAATAAATTATCCTTTTAAAAAAATCATAAAACAAGAAAAAAAACTTATGTATCTTATAAAAGAACTTCTTTGGCTTTTCTTGCATTGCTGGTCTGCTATAACAAAATTTCTCTGATTATTTCTCTGAAAACGTCTTTAATTATCTTGAAGATGGCTTTAATCTCCACTTTGAAGAGTATTTTGTGACAGCAAATTCTATACTTCTGGGGTATTTTTCTTTCAGTAGTTGAAAGATATCATTCCATAGTTTTCTGGCATGTGTGCTAACAAGAAATAACAGGTCACTCCTATCTTCCTTCCATTTCATATAATAGGTCCTTTTTTTGCTAGGTGCTTACAAAATTTATTTTTTACCACTGATTTTCAGAAATTTGATTGTGTTGTGTCATATTGAGTAGTTTTTCTTTTCTCTTTTTTTAAAAAGGCTGCTTTGTACTCATTGAATTTCTTGGGTATGTAGATTTAAGTTTCATCAAATATAGAAAGAAATTTTCTTATTATTAAAAAGTATTTTTCTTCTCCATTTCTGAAATCCAGTTACAGTATCTTATACTGCCTTATGTTGTCTCACATGCCACAATGCTCTATGCATTTATTGCAATTTTATATTTCTATGTTTCAGTTTGGATTGCTTTGTTTCCATTGTTGTTTTCAAACTCACTGCTTTTTATTTCTTCAGTATCTGATATCCTCTTAAGTCCAACTGGGAATCTTTAGAGTTTCTGATAATGTATTTTTTGCCTTAGAATTTCTATTTTCTTATTTTATATGTATTTCTCTCATAACTATTGATGTTTATTTTTCCTTTAAATCCTTGAACATATTTTAAATTATCTTAATTTTTTAAATTTTTTGATATCCTGTATAGAAATAATGTATACAACTTCATGATTTTGAAGATAGGTATAACCCATAGATCAATCACCACAATCTGTGCTATTGCACCTCCAGAAGTTTCCTCCTGCCTTCTTATTTATTCATATTATCATTGTTGTTCTCATTATTTTGTGATAACACTTAACATAAGATCTACCCTTTTAGCAAATTTTTAAGCAATACACTATTGTTAACTATAGGCACTAAGGAAAGTTATGACCAACCTAGATAGCATATTCAAAAGCAGAGACATTACTTTGCCAACAAAGGTTCGTCTCATCAAGGCTATGGTTTTTCCTGTGGTCATGTATGGATGTGAGAGTTGGACTGTGAAGAAGGCTGAGCGCCGAAGAATTGATGGTTTTGAACTGTGGTGTTGGAGAAGACCCTTGAGAGTCCCTTGGACTGCAAGGAGATCCAACCAGTCCATTCTGAAGGAGATCAGCCCTGGGATTTCTTTGGAAGGAATGATGCTAAAGCTGAAACTCCAGTACTTTGGCCACCTCATGTGAAGAGTTGACTCATTGGAAAAGACTCTGATGCTGGGAGGGATTGGGGGCGGGAGGAGAAGGGGACCACAGAGGATGAGATGGCTGGATGGCATCACTGACTTGATGGATGTGAGTCTGAGTGAACTCCGGGAGTTGGTGATGGACAGGGAGGCCTGGTGTGCTGCAATCCATGGGGTCGCAGAGTTGGACACGACTGAGCGACTGAACTGAACTGATGCTGTATAATAGATCTCTAAGACTTTCTCATCTAGTAGAACAAAACTTTGTATATTTTGACTAATACTTCCCCACTTCTCTCCACAGATCCTGGCAAACACCATTTAACCATCTGCTTCCATGTGGTTGACTGTTTTAGCCTTCACATATAGGAAAGATCATGTATTTTTCTTTCTGTGTCTGCCTTATTTCACTTAGCTTAATGCCCTCCAGTTTCATCTGTGTTTTTGCAAGCAGTAGGATTTCCTTCTTTTCAAAGAATGAATACAATTCCATTGTACATGTATTCGTTTTCTTTATCCATTTATCTTTCGATGAACATTTAGGTTTTCCCACGTATTGGCTATTGTAATACTGCAATGAACATAGGAGTGTGGGTATCTTTTTGAGGTCCACATTTCATTTCCTTTGGACATACACACAGTGGTGGAATTGCTGAGTCCTATGATGGTTCTAGTTTTAATTTTTTTGAAGAACCTCCATTGTTTTCCATAATGGCTGTACTAATTTACATTCCTGCTAAAGTATATGAGTACCCTTTTCTCTACATCCTCGCCAACACTTGTTATTTTTTTGTCTTTTTGATAACCTTTCTAATAGGTGTGAGGTGATGTATCACTGGTTTTGATTTGCCTTTCCCTGATGAGTCCTGATAGTGCGCACCATTTATAATGTACCTGTTGACCATCTGCATGTCTTGGAGAAATGTCCATGCAGATTTTTCACCCATTTATTTTTTTATGGCAGTGGGTAAATTGAGAAGAGGAGAATGGGAGGGTTCAGTGTGGCTACAAAGATCCCTGCAACTGTTTAGGGGCTACAGATCTACAGGGTAAACACAAGTAGCTTATAATTGTCAATTTATTGCACAAACAACCTAGTAGCATAAATAAAAATAATATTTTCAATATAGTCTCTCCTCTTTCATTTCTCACTCCATAAACTATTCTAGACCCTGTGTGAATGCTGGTAATTATTCAGCTTAGAGATGCCAAGTGGTTTTTTCATTGCCCAGCACAAGCAATCTCACTCATGTATACAGAAAAGTTTAGTATTTGAGCAAAGACTCAGGAAATCCCTTGACAGAAATCCAGAACTCCTTCTGTACCTAGCTCCCTACTCTCTGTAACAATGACTCACAAATTCCAGCTGTATCAACCTACTTAATTCCAATCTCTGTCCTTTCAACCCTCTAAAACTGCTATGCTCTGCTTGGGTTTCCTCTCCCTACAGCATGATTCACTCTGTCTCTGAGAAGGAAGGCAGAGCAATCAAAGCTCATCTTGTTTGTTTCTCTTCTCCTGCAATCCTAGCTTGTAGTTTGTTTTCTGGAACAACTTCTCAGTGTTCAGTTAGAAAAATAGATATAATTTAGGTGTTTCAAATAGTAATGGATTCAATATAGGAAAACAGATGACTATTAAACAATTGGGAATTTTGAAAGAACAGTGTCCAGGAAGGACACCACTATATTCAAGCTCTGTTATTAACTTTTAGAAAGGTAGGATGTTGGAGAAATATAGAAAACTCAGACAATAAATTTATGCACCTCTACCACAAACATAGGTGACTTCAGAATAAAGCCTGAGGTCACTGCAAATTTCATGTCTGCTAAAACCCATGCATCTTCTCCCACCGCCAGAGGGAAAAAATGTAGTATCTTTTTCTCATCTACCTTCTATATAGTTCAGGAATGCTTCTTAATGGAGCATAGAAAGGAGAGCATAGAAAGAATGTAGAGTTTTCAGTAATCAACACAAATTGAACCCTTGATTTGGAGCCTATTCACATCCTTGATCTGCCACAGTTATCTGCATGACCAAGACGAGTCACATAACCTCCAGTGTCAGGGATCCAGCCCTAAGACCAACTTCAAGCTAAATAAATTCCTGAAGGACTTCTAGCACTCAGAAAAGCTGTTATATTCATATATATTTATCACAGGGAAAAAGAACATACTAGAATCATCAAAGGCTGAATGTATATAGGAGTCCCAGAGAAATCAAGTATAAACATCCATTTGTCCTCCCCTCAATGAAGTCACACAGACAGTGCTTCAGACAGCGCTTCATTCTCCCAGCAACAATGTGTGGCAATGCATGTGAGGGAAACTCACTCAAATCTTGGTATCCAGAGATTTTATTGGACATTGGTCATAAAGGACAACACAACATCTGTGTGACTGACCTCAAACTCTCAGACAACTGCCTCCCAGAAGGCAAATTGCTAGAATGGCCTAAATCTTCAGGCATACAAAAACAGTTTTTCACTAAAAATCAAAGTGTTGGTGTAAACTCTCTGATGTGGTGTAGGGCCCTTAAACCTAGAAAGACACTCATAGCAGGCTGGTTTCCGAAGGCTCGGAGGTCATCTCCCACGAGCCAACAGACAAGAAATGCACAGCAGCCCAGACCTGCTGATTAGCCCTTTTCTGCACACTTCCCTGAGTTTAGGTTTCACTATTTATAAAGTGAGGCTTGTTCATGATTATGTATACAGAAAGTGCCTGGCATGTAACTGATAAGGAATATGTATACATGTATAATCGGAGAAGGCAATGGCACCCCACTCCAGTACTCTTACCTGGCAAATCCCATGGACAGAGGAGCCTGGTGGGCTGCAGTTCATGGGGTCACTAAGAGTCGGACATGACTGAGAGACTTCACTTTCACTTTTCACTTTCATGCATTGGAGAAGGAAATAGCAACCCACTCCAGTGTTCTTGCCTGGAGAATCCCAGGGACGGGGGAGCCTGATGGGCTGCTGTCTATGGGGTCACACAGAGTCGGACACAACTGAAGCGACTTAGCAGCATACATATATAATATCCCCCTAAAAGAAAAAGGACTTTAGCCTTTGCAATATCAAAACATCTGATGGACTTCCTTCGTGATCCAGTAGTTAAGATTCTGTCTGCCAAGGCAGAGAACACGAGTTTGATCCCTGGTCTAGGAAGATTCCACATGCTGTGGAGCAACTAAGCTCTGCAACTATTGATCCCGCCTGTCTAGAACCTGAGCTCTGCAGCAAGAGAAGTCACTGCGATGAGATGCCCATGTACCACAACAAAGAGTAGCCCCTGCCTGCCTCAACTAGAAAAAGCCTGTGGACAGCAACGAAGACCCAGTTCAGTCAAAAAAAATTTTTAATCTGCATGGTTTTACATATTAAATAAGCAGATAATTAATTTTTTCATACAATCCTGTTTCTTCAGGGTGATGATCCAGAAGTATTGGTACCTAAAAAAAAAAATCATCTACAGTATGCTATTTATACTCATTATGTACATAGACTTTTACTATTAGGGTAGATTCACATCACGTGTAGGCTGTGCTCTGTAACAGTACCTAGCTGAAGCGGCAAGTCAGATACTAAAAAGCAGCCCAGTTTTTTCTTGCCAAGCTGTACACCCCAAGCTTTACCTAGGAACATCTTTTTAAAATTTTCACACATAGGCCTCTTAGAGCATTCTAAATATGTACCATAAGAACTCTAATTACCATTTTATTGAATACAAGATGTATAACTCACCAAATGAAATGATACTTTGAAACCCTTTGATTTAGAATAGGAATGAACAGTTGATATTCTTCCAGAAAAAAAAGTACACCATGAAAATATTCTACACACACCACACCACTTCCAAAAGCTACAAAGAGGATACGTTGCTCAGATCCTCTGCTGTTTATTTTAGCATTAAAGCCATTAGCCCTGGTTATTAGATTCTCACAGGAGATGGGAAGGATTACCACTAATCGTAGGCAGTATAAATTATCATGTATGCTGATGACATTTTAATGTTCATGACAAATCCAGACAAATCTTGGTAGGCTTTGTTGGATTTACTGGATTAATTTATATAATTGTCAGAATATAAAATTAACTGTGCAAATCTGGGCTGACACCAGTGAATGACTTTGCCTAAAACAATTGATCACTTACTTGCCTCTCCCTCAGAAACTACTGAGGATACAATAAAATGTCAAGGAGTCCCATAATCTTAGCAAAATCATAAATATTGAAAATAAAACCAGGCAAAGGTTTACCAACATCAATTTCCTGGCAGATATTTGCTAGCATTTTGGGTTGTTTTCTCCTTATATTCTCCTTTCTTTTCCCCTCTCATGCAGGCATTAGTCTAGGCTTTTCTTACCTGAATACTATCTATCTTCTCAAAATATCTGTCTTTGTAGGGCAGGTCATGAGCAATGGAGTGGCAATTTTTATAAGCTTCTCCATATCAAGGATAAGGTTAGAGTGCATAAAGAGGAAAGAAGGATGAAAGTAAGGAGACATATTTCAGTCAGCAGAGAACTTTTCTCTCGGTTTCCTTGGTTTCTAAACCAAATGACCTGGAAACTGAAATTGAAGTTTGTTTCAGTTTTCTTCTCTCTAACTCTTCCCAACCCAGCCCACTCTCCAGTAATATTCAGTCCCACAGAGTGAGACTCCACAACAAGAAAACTAACTGTCAATAAGTATTCAGTTCTTTTATATATATGTATATAATTTAATTAATTTATTTATTTGTGGCTGTACTGGGTCTTTGTTGCTGCACAGGCTTTTCTCTGGTTGCCACAAGCAGGGGCTACTCTCTGGTTGCGGTACATGGGCTTCTCATTGCAGCGGCTTCTCTTATTGCAGAGCGCAGGCTCCAGGGCACAGGCTCAAGGGCTGTGGCACTCGAGCTCAGTTGCTCTGCAGCATGTGAGATCCTCCCGGATCAGGGATCAAATCTGTGTCTCCTGCACTGGCAGCAGATTCTTTAACAGTGAGCCACCAGAGAAGCCCAATTCCTTTATTTTAAAATCATATTTGAGCAGTATGACTGATACTATTGAGTCAATCACGATCTTCTCTTGATTTGATGCAGAAGCAATCTAACTTGGTGAAGTCTTCCCCAGAATTCACTAAAGCAAGGGATTTCTAAATGGCTAAATAATGCATATTTAACTCCATGGGGTCGCAAAGAGTCAGACATGACTGAGCAACTGAACTGAACTAATTGAATAAGGCATAAACTGAGAATTCTGGGAAGTTATGGTTTCCTGATATAGACAATGGCTCTCTCAGCTTCTTGCTGCCTTCTTCCTGCCTGGGACACAGATAGGATTCTGGAATTATAGCAGTGAACTTGCAAACAAAATTTCTGTCCTTCTACATACTAAGAATGACAGAGCCTGTTCAAACTCTGTATGTAATGTTGTTGTTTGTCAGTCGCTAAGTCGTGTTTGACTCTGGGACCACATGCACTGCAGCACACCAGGCTTCCCTGTCCTTCACTATCTCCCAGAGTCTGCTAAAACTCATGTCCAATGAGTCGATGATGCCATCCAACCATCTTGTTGTCCCCTCTACCCCTACCTTCAGTCTTTCCCAGCATCAGGGTCTTTTCCAAAGAGGCGGCTCATTGCATTAGGTGGCCAAAGTATTGGAGCTTCAACTTCAGCATCAGTCCTTCCAATGAATATTCAGGACTGATTTCCTTTAGGATTGTCTGGTTTGATCTCCTCGCAGTCCAAGGGACTCTCAAGAGTCTTATCCAGAACCACAGTTCGAAAGCATCGATTCTTTGGCACTTGGTCTTCCTTATGGTCCAACTCTGACATCAGGGTTTTCTATTCTTTTCAGCCAAACATCCTCTTTGTAACTGATGGGAGCAACATCTCTGCTTATAAGTTTCACACAGAAAATATATTACACTCAGCATCTTTAATATGGCAGTGAAGCAGTCCATTTCCATGACAGCACTATGTCTCCATAATTGTCAGGCAAATTAAAATGTAGTTAATTGTTATATAATGTTCCTAATATAGTGCCATTTGATGTTTATGGTAAAAACAAAGCCATCAAGATGATGGAGTGTAAGCACAAAAAGATCCCTATAAGAGAGAGCATCGTTATCGTTAAGCCGTGCCTCATCAGAAAAGGGCTGTTGCTGGTTCAGTTGTAGTTTATGGTGAGTGCTGTGATGGCAAGGCAAGAGGAGAGGACTGGCAGATTAATTGACTGGCTTTTAAATCCACTTCAATACGTCTCCAAATATGGCTTTTATTAATACCAAGTGCAAGCTCAGTGCTATCACAAAGCAAGCACGGCTGTAGAGTATAGAATCCCAGCACACACAAGAAATTTTGACAAGCACTAGAAAACATTCTTGGTAGAAAAGAAAATATTTGTCTAAGTTCTCACACAGAAGAGCAACATTTCCATATCTTATTTACTTCTTCTCAAGAGAATAGATGATTTTTACACTGAGTGAGAAAAGGGAGTACTAAACCCAGTCATCATGACACTCATCTGCTTCTCACCAATCAATACTTGTTTGAAATTTCCCCACAATCACACTGCATGTGAATTAGGCAATGCCAAAATTGCTGCACCCTGGCAGAATTGTCAGTGTCTGATGACTGTGATCCAAGCTCCAGTGTTTGCATGTATCCCTTCACCTAGTGGCCAGCCATTGCTCACAGGACACAGTGGAGCTGGCAACTGTCTGCACACTGTATCGGCACAAACGGTCGACAACACTGGCTGCACACCCATCTGTCTTATGCAAGGCAAAATGCTTCAATTACTATGACATTATAAAAGGAACCACTGATAACTGGGAGAGTTATCAAGGGTATCCATCCACACCAAAATAAACATCATATTGTTAATTGTGGTTGACATGTAATTTGCAAAAACACTTTAAGCTATTTGTATTACTAACAGCCATCTGAGGTCTTACTTTATCTCCTTAAATCTGCAGCAGTTTTCTGAATGAATTCTTATGAACACATTTAAGAAAACAATTAGAAGTGCAAATAAAGAATTCCCTAAAGGCCCACTTATCTTGTTTGATCAGAGCCCTGGTAAACAAGCCCTTTGAATAGCTCAGGCACTTTCCCCCGTCTCTTCCTTACCATGATGATAAACCAGTCTAGTAAAGAAGAAGTGTAACTGACATGTGAATTATCTCCTTTGAGAGACATTATGTAACATTAAAAATTAATCTCTTTACCTTTTGGTGTTCCCCAAACTTTTTCTCTCTGTTTAGGCTGCAAGAGTTCTCTTCTAAGCTAGAAGTAACAAAATTTTCAAGAAGACACTATGATCCTTTTCCTCTACAAGTAAACTATGTTTAAGGATTCATCACCATTCAGGTCCTCCTTACATTATTATAAAGTACTTGAAGTATATGTCTACATGGTATTTATGTATATTCAAAAAAGTATTGTTAGGTTCTCAAAACGCAAGATTTGTTTATAAATATGTTCAATAAAAGTGGAAAAATAGGAGTTGACTATATGGCATCATCATTGATTCATCAAGGCAATTTGGAAGTGGTTAAACAGGAGATGGCAAGAATGAATGTTGACATTTTAGGTATCAGTGATCCAAAATCACTGCAGATCGTGATTGCAGCCATGAAATTAAAAGAAGCTTACTCCTTGGAAGGAAAGTTATGACCAACCTAGACAGAATATTAAAAAGCAGAGACATTACTTTGCCAACAAAGGTCCACCTAGTCAAGGCTATGGTTTTTCCAGTAGTCATGTATGGATGTGAGAGTTGGACTATAAAGAGGGCTGAGCACTGAAGAATTGATGCTTTGGAACTGTGGTGTTGGAGAAGACTCTTGAGAGTCCATTGGACTTCAAGGAGATCCAACCAGTCCATCCTAAAGGAAATCAGTCCTGGGTGTTCATTGGAAGGACTGATGTTGAAGCTGAAACTCCAATACTTTGGCCACCTCATGCAAAGAACTGACTCCTTGGAAAAGACCCTGATGCTGGGAAAGATTGAAGGCAGGAGGAGAAGGGGAAGACAGAGGATGAGATGGTTGGACGGCATCACTGACTCAATGGACATGAGTTTGGGTAGGCTCTGGGAGTTGGTGTTGGACAGGGAGGCCTGGCATGCTGCAGCTCAGGGGGTCACAAAGAGTCAGACACGACTGAGTGACTGAACTGAACTGAACTAAAATGTACTTAAATGTGCCAATTTAACTCAAATGACCATTATATCTACTACTGTGGGCAAGAATTCCTTAGAAGAAATGGAATGCTCCTCATAGTCCACAACAGAGTCCGAAATGCAGTACTTGGGTGAAATCTCAAGAATGATCTCTGTTCGTTTCCAAGGCAAACCATTCAATATCACAGTAATCCAAGTCCATGCCCCAACCACTATAGCCGAAAAAGCTGAAGTTGAACAGCCCTATGAAGACCTATAAGACCTTCTAGAATTAACACCAAAAAAAGATGTCCCTTTTTCTCATAGGAAACTGGAATACAAAAGTAGAAAGTCAAGAGATAACTGGAGTAACAGGCAAGTTTGGCATTGAAGTACAAAATGAAGCATAGCAAAGACTAATAGAGATTTGCCAAGAAAATTCCCTGGTCATGGCAAAAACCCTCTTCCAACAGCACAAGAGATGACTCTACACATGGATATCACCAGATGGTCAATACAGAAATCAGATTGATTATTTTTTCTGCAGCCAAAGATGGACAAGCTCTATACAGTCAGCAAAAACAAGACTGGGAGATGACTGTGGCTCAGATCATGAACTCCTTATTGCAAAAGTCAGACTTAAATTGAAGAAAATAGGGAAGAGTACTAGACCATTCAGTTCAGTTCAGTCCCTCAGTCATGTCCAAGTCTTTGCGACCCCATGAACTGCAGCACGCCTGACTTCCCTGTCCATTGCCAACTCCCGGAGTTTACTCAAATTCATGTTATTGAGTCAGTGATCACATCCAGCCATCTCATCCTCCGTCATCCCCTTATCCTCCCACCTTCAATCTTTCCCAGTATTAAGGTCTCTTCCAATGAGTCAGTTCTTCACATCAGGTGGCCAAAGTATTGGAGTTTCAGCTTCAGCATCAGTCCTTCCAGTGAACATTCAGGACTGATTTGCTTTAGGATTGACTGGTTTGATCTCTTTGCAGTCCAAGGGACTCTCAAGAGTCTTCTACAACACCACAGTTCAAAAGCATCAATTCTTGGGTGCTCAGCTTTCTTTATAGTCCAACTCTCACATCCATACATGACTATTGGAAAAACCACAGCTTTGACTAGATGTACCTTTGTTGGCAAAGTAATGTCTCTGCTTTTTAATATGCTGCCTAGGTTGCTCATAGCTTGTCTTCCAAGGAGCAAGCGTCTTTTAATTTCACCATCTGCGGTGATTTTGGAGCCCCCCAAAATAAAGTCTCTCACTGTTTCCATTATTGCCCCATCTATTTGCTATGAAGTGATGAGATCAGATGACACGATCTTAGTTTTCTGGATGTTGAGCTTTAAGCCAACTTTTTCCTCCTCTTTCACTTTCATCAAGAGACTCTTTAGTTCTTCTTTGCTTTCTTCCATAAAGGTGGTGTCATCTCCATATCTGAGGTTATTGATATTTCTCCCAGCAATCTTGATTCAAGCTGGTGCTTCATCCAGCCCGACATTTCACATAATGTACTCAACATATAAGTTAAATAAGCATTGTGAGAATATATAGCCTTGAGATACTCCTTTCCCGATTTGGAACCAGTCTGTTGTTCCATGTCCAGTTCTAACTGTTGCTTCTTGACCTCCATACAGATTTCTCAGGAGGCAGGTAAGGTTGTCTGGTATTCCCATCTCCTGAAGAATTTTCCACAGTTTGTTGTGATCCACACAGTTCAGGTATGACCTAAATCAAATTCCTTATGATTATACAGTGGAAGTGACAAATAGATTTAAAGGATTAGATCTCACAGAGTGCCTGAAGATCTATGGACGGAGGTTTGTGACATCGTATAGGAGGCAGTGATCAAAACAATCCCCAAGGAAAAAAAAGGCAAAATGGTTGTCTGAAGAGGCCTTAAAAATAGCTGAGAGAAGAAGAGAAGCAAAAGGAAAAGGAGAAAAGGAAAGATAGACCCTACTGAATGCAGAATTCCAGAGAAGAGCAAAGGGAGCTAAGAAAGCCTTTTTGGGTGAACAATGCAAAGAAATAGAGGAAAACAATAGGATGGGAAAGACTAGAGATCTCATCAAGAAAAGTAGAGATATAAAGGGAAGATTTCATGCAAAGATGGATACAATAAAGGACAGAAAAGGGATAGACCTAACAGAAGCAGAAAATATTAATAAGAGGTGGCAAGAATACACAGAAGAACTATACAAACAAAGATCTTCATGACCCAGATAACCACAATGGTGTGATCACTCACCTAGAGCTGGACATCCTAGACTGTGAAGTCAAGTGGGCCTTAGGAAGCATCACTACAAACAAAGCTAGTGGAGGTGATAAAATATCAAGTCCTAAAAGATGATGCTGTGAAAGTGCTGCACTCTATATGCCAGAAAATTTAGAAAACTCAGCAGTCGCCACAGGACTGGAAAAGGTCAGTTTTCATTCCAATCCCAGAGAAGGGCAATGACAAGGAATGTTCAAACTATTGCACAATTGCATTCATTTCACATGCTAGCAAAGTAATGCTCAAAATTCTCCAAGTTAGGCTTCAACAGTATGTGAACTGAGAACTCCCAGATGTTCAAGCTGGATTTACAAAAGACAGAGGAAGGAGAGATCAAACTGCCAACATCCGCTAGACCATAGAGAAAGCAAGAAAGTTCCAGAAGAACATCTACTTCTGCTTCATTGACTATGCTAAAGCCTTTGATTGTGTGGACACAACAAACCGTGGAAAATTCTTAAAGAGATGGGAATACCAAATCACTTTACCTGCCTCCTGAGAACTGTATGCAGGTCAAGAAGCAACAGTTAGAACTGGACATGGAACAACAGACTGGTTCAAAACCAGGAAAGGGCTACATCAAGGCTATATATTATCACCCTGCTTTTTTAACTTACATGCAGAGTACATGATGAAAAATGCTGGGTTGGATAAAGGACAAACTGGAATCAAGATTGCTGGGAGAAATATCAATAACCTCAGATATGCGATGACACCATCCTATGGCAGAAAGCAAAGAGGAACTAAAGAGAGTCCTGATGAAGGTAAAAGACGAGAGTGAAAAACCTGGCTTAAAATTCAACATTCAAAAAACTAAGATCATGTCATAATGTCCCATTGTGTTATGGCAAATAGATGGGGAAACAATGGAAACAGTGAGAGACTTTATTTTCTTAGGCTCCAAAATCACTGCCAATGGTGACTGCAGCCATTAAATGAAAAGACACTTGGTCCTTGGAAGAAAAGCTATGAGAAGCATAGATAGTGAATTAAAAAGAAAAGGCATTACTTTTCCAACAAAGTTTCATACAGTAAAAGCTATGGTTTTTCCAGTAGTCATGTATGGATGTGAGAGTTGGACCATAAAGGAGGCTGATCAACAAAGAATTGATCTTTTGAACTGTGGTGTTGGAGAAGATGCTTGATAGTCCCTTGGACTACAAAGAGACCAAACCAGTCAATCCTAAAGGAAATCAGTCCTGAATATTCTTTGGAAGGACTAATGCTGAAACTGAAATTTCAATATTTTGGCCACCTGATGCGAAGAACTGAGTCATTGGAAAAGACCCTGATGCTTGGAAAGATTGAAGGCAGGAGGAGAAGAGGACAACAGAGTAGGAGATGGTTGTATAGCATCACAGATTCAATGGACATGAGTTTGAGCAAGCTCTGGGAGATGGTGAAGGATAGGGAAGCCTAGCGTGCTGCAGTCCATGCGGTCAAAAATGTCAGACATGACCAAGCAGCTGAATAACAACATACAACACGAGTCCCAAGCATGACACAGAATCTATCACCAAACTACCACCAAGGGTGTAGCTGCTGCTGCTGCTGCTGCTGCTAAGTCGCTTCAGTCATTCTCAACTCTGTGCGACCCCATAGAAGGCAGCCCACCAGGCTCCTCCATTCCTGGGATTCTCCAGGCAAGAATACTGAAGTGGGTTGGCATTTCCTTCTCCAATGCATGAAAGGGAAAAGTGAAGGTGAAGTCATTCAGTCGTGTCCAACTCTTCGCAACCCCATCAACCATAGCCTACCAGGCTCTTCCGTCCATGGGGTTTTCCAGTCAAGAGTACTGAAGTGGGATGCCATTTCTTTCTCCACAAGGGAGTGGAGATAGGTACAAACATAATAATACAAGTAGAAATTGATGTATCATTTACGGCTTCCCTGGTGACTCAGATGGTAAAGAATCTGCCTGCTAATGCCGGAGACCTGGGTTCAATCCCTAGATCAGAAAGATTCCCCAGAGAAGGGAATGGCTACCTATCCCAGTATTCTTGCTTGGGAAATCCTATGAACAGAGGAGCCTGGCAGGCTACAGTCCATGGGGGTCACAAAGAGCCAGACATGACTGAGCAACTAACACTTAAGTAAAAATGAAGCAATTAAGGAACTCAAGGGGACACTCTTCCTAACTGAGAAACTAGGGAAGGATTCACAAGAGGATCCATCTGAGAACATGCAGCAGAAAGTATTTCAACAACCAGGGAGAGAGACCCACACTTGGTAGAGGGCACAAGAATGAGAAGAGAAAGGTGAAGAAACAAGGGACAATAGACTGGTTTGTCACAAAAAGTCAGAGGCATGAGGTAGTGGGGCCGAAAATAAATTCCAATTAAAGAATTGGACCAGGGACTTCCCTGGTGGTCCATTGGTTAAGAGTCCATCTTCAATGCAAGAGACACAGGTTCCAGCCCTGGTTGGGAAACTAAAATTCCAACTAATCCCTCCCATGGCGACTACAGCGCACACACATTCTGGAGCCTGCATGACACAGCTGGAGAGAAGCCTTCTCCACAACTAGAACAGCCTCCACGCCACAGCATAGGACCCCACATGCTGCAACTAAGACTTAACACTGTCAAATAAATAAATAGTATATTTTTAAGAATAAATTTTAAAAAATAAATAAATGAATCACCCAAAAGTCACTGGCCTGGAACAGGGAATATACACGTGTTAGCAAATAGAAATCTGAACACAAACTATGATCCACTAGAGTAAGGCTAGCTCAGAGGTCCTTGGAAACCAGCTAAGAAACTGAATTTTTATTTGGTAGAAAATAATGATAAATCTTTATGACACTGTCATGGTGCCATACAAAGGCTGCAATTTTAGTCTGGAAAGAGCGTCTAAGGCTAATCACAGATGAATAGATGGGGCTGATGGGGCTGATGGTTCAAAGTTTCCTGTACACAGTATAGAACACTGGCCATCTGAGCTCTTTTTCTCAACCAATCCTTCAAGAAGGCCCGATATTTACTCTCCTCCAGGAAAGAATCATGTAAATTAATCAAGCACTACTACTCCTAGCCAAGGGGATCACTGGTTTTATCTTCCACTCAAGATTTGGATTAAAGCTTTCTCTGTAGTCTTTGTGAGTCTTCAGAGTTCCTGCCTTCTTTAAACATTTGTGCCTACGTGTAATAATTTCCCAAGTTTCCTATAGTTTTCCAGCAAACAGGAGAGATAACAAGAGGTTTTCATCTCAGCAAGGAGGCTAAAATACATCAATATAGTTAAATTACAAATAATATTCAAGAATATGTATATTACAAATATATTTGTTAAACACAATGCTAATTCAATTTCCTTAAATGCTTGACAAGACCTATTTTCTGCAAGACTTCTTGCTAACAGGCCCTTAGTCACATTAAGTGCTCACAAAGTGCATGGAGGTTGTAGTTTATAGTACAGCCCTAATTGAGCTGTCTATGTTAAAGAAGCTGAATGTTAAGGAAATGTTTATTATACAAGCACCCTTAATCTGAAGCTGGAAGAAAACATTTCTGTAGCTTCGGGTGTAATTTATCCCTGCAAAAGGCAAGAAAAGAGGCCTTTTATCACCCTCTCATTTCAGTGAATTATGTTTATGGAGTCCTTCTACTGCTATGAATCTGGTTTCACTCCAACGTGAAGAGGAGTTAAGTCCCAAATCCCTCTCAGTTGAATCTCATTATGTTCCTTGTCCCTTTTTTCCCATCAAGACATATGCTCTCACTATCCATACAGTGCGGTCACAGTCATTTACACCTGCTCTGACTTATAGCAGCCATTTATTTATAGCAGGGCAAACAAAGTGTAAATCTAGGTATCTAGAGACATTTATTATTTCAAGTATTTATTTCAGTTAACTAGCCATTGGAAAATTACTTATTTTATCTTTTTAATCTTTCTGTTTTTTTTCCCTTGTTGGAAGAAGTGGAAGAAGTTTTCATTTTGCTGAATTGACATTTTCCTCATCTTTGATACTTTTGAACTCCAATATCAAGGTAGTGACAGCTGCCAATTAAATTAAGTATGTCTAGATTAAGCAAATAAAGCAGAATTAAAATTTTTTCTTTTTATTTTGCTCTACTCTGAAACGTCAAAGAGTAAGTTCATCAATAAGATAGTATTGATTAAATCAAGCTATTCATCTGCATCTTCTTAACAAAGGAGATATTCTGTATGTATAGAGTATAGCATTGTTTTATCATCTTTAAATTTATTTTAAAATATAGTGAACAGAAGCTTTCAATATTTTCCAGCATCAGAGTCTTTTCCAATGAGTAAGCTCTTTGCATCAGAGAAAGATAGAAGGCAAGAGGAGAAGCAGGCGGCAGAGGATGAAATGGTTAGATAGCATCACCATCTCAATGGACATAAATTTGAGCAAACTCCAGGAGATAATGGAGGACAGGTGAGCCTGGCATACTGAAGTTCATGGGGGTGGCAATGAATCGGACACAACTCAGTGACTAATCAACAACAACAAACAGAAGTTTATATAGCTTAATTTTAAATACTTTGTGATTATTACCTAGAAAATAAATTTCCAAGAACAACAATTAAATTCAATTGAGAAAATGAAGTGAAAATGTTAGTCGCTCAGTTGTGTCCAACTCTTTGTGACCCCATGGGCTGTAGCCCACCAGGCTCCTCTGTCCATGGAATTCTGTAAGGAAGAATACTGCAGTGGGTTGCCATGCCCTACTCTAGGGGATCTTTCCAACCCAGGGATCTAACCTGGTCTCCCACATTACAGGCAGATTTTTTACCATCTGAGCCACCAGGGAAGCCCAAATTTCAATTAACAAAATTAATAAAATATAGCGATGAAGAAATCATTCTTCCCAACATGAAAAATATCTAGCTTTCATGTGGTATATAATAGTGCTGAGTAATTCATTCATTCATTCAACAAACATTTATTGTCATCTGACTATGCTTCACATAGTCTTCTGAGTATTAGTTATACCACAGTAAATGACTCCATCCTAAGATATCCCTCTGTTCACTGAGCTTCTTACATTCCAGCCAAACATTCAGCAAATACAAAATAAGAAAAGAATTATGTAACTAACTAGAAATGGTCAATTTTTTTAATGTATAAATTTTAGTAAGGTAGAATACAAATATTCCAAATGGAATTTGGCCAGGATACCAAAGTAAAAACTCTCCTTATCCTGTGACATAATTGACTCTTTTCAAAGTCACATCTTCCTCAAATCCCTGGAAGAGCGCCCATTGTTTCTGTAGAGACTTAAAAAGTCATCTTGATTTCAGGGACTAAAATTAGACTACATTAGAACATGAACAGGATTGCATTTATCTTCATGAAAAGATTATTCAAGCATAGTAGAAGAAAATGCAGTTCAATAGTTAGCTATCACACTATTATAAGTTGAGATTCAAAGCCAATTCTCCAAAGCTCTTCCCATAACATCTCACTATGGCAGGAAGTAGCTGAGCAGCAGAATGTGATGGAAACTCAAACAAACGACTGCCACAGAAATTTCTTAAAACACATCAAAATTAAGTAACCATTAAGGAAAGTGACCAATCATCAAACAACTGATGTTTCCTACCAAATTTCAAATTTATAAAGCTCTAAAGCAGTAATAAGCACACTCTTGACGTTTAAACCACAAAATTGTTTTTTTGAAACAACAAAAAAAAATGGTTTGTTGCACACTGTTTTTGAATGCTGAATGGACAGTGCTAGTGAGTGCGGAGAGGATTATTAGAGCTCCTGACTGCTCTCCGTATAGCATATGCTAAACTTCCTCACCTTCACTCATAGTTCTACAAAATTCCTATAACTCCATATATTCAAATCCTACCCTTCTGTACCACTGTCAGCAGAGAGGCAATCTTTTTCTATCCCTCCAGTTTGTTCCTCTTGGTTATGGCTTCGTGGGAAATATGATTTTTCCTGTGGGAGTAGGACTTCTGCCTGTAGCAACTGAGGTTAAATGTATCCTTGTTCTTATCACGAGCAGAAAGAGAGTCACTTCTTCCCAAAAGTCCCAAAACCTTACACCTCTTAATGGTCCAGATTAGCATAGGCCTATTCATTTCTGAGTGAATCCCTGACAACGAGCATGTGGTCACCATAGTCAGTTTACACAAATCATCTGAAGTGGAGTGGATACTAGAGAACTAGCCACAGTGTCCACTACAGCAAATCCCAAAGCCCAAGCCAATGAATTCTTTTGCAAAGCTTCCCTGATCCTCTTTCTCTCCTCTTTCTTCTCTTAGGCTAGAAGTAACTTTTCATTACCCACATCTCTGATTATGTGTCTTTTGTACTATTTGAAGGTGCTTCTCAGTCTTTTGCTTTATTATGGTTATTGAGTGGTAATCCAAACGTGTCCTGGGATCCTTAGGGCAGCCTCTATTTATACTCCATGTTGACTTGAGACCAGATTCATTACTCTTCACCTACCTACACAATTCCCCCAAAATATCCAACTCCAAAAGCACTGGCAGTGAGTAATCCATATAATTTATTTATGGATTCACAAAAAGAAAAGGAACGTGGTTCACTTCATATGTTTCAGGCCACACAGCAGGCCTTTCCAGATCTGGCCTAATGCCTGCTAAATATGGCATCCATGAAGTCTGTAAGAAAGCTGCTTAGCACTGTCTCCAAAATCCTTATGCTCCTGATTCTATGTGACTAATTCCTGTCCAGCCTTTTAAAGCAGGAGACAGATTCAACAAGGAGTCTGCCTGGACATGATGGTCCTCATAGTCACTCTTTGTTGCTTTCTTCCCCCAGATGTTTTCCATGGGGGAAATAGAATGGACTGTTTCCTCACTTTGTAAGTCATAGTGGATTAGTTTCTTGCTTATCTCTGCCTGGCTCCCCTGCTTCAGTCCTAAATAACAATAAATATAACAATAAGAGTAAATATAATGCTTATCCTGATGTTCTTTGATGATAGTCTAACAAAATATCCCATTGGACTTCTCTGTTTCTTGTAAAAGTCTTCTAGTTATGTACACCACTTTATCTCCAGCCATATTGATGGGTGGAGAGCCGAGGTAATGATTTTTTTCTGGTGAATTTGTATATTCCTTCTCTTTCTATAAGAGTATATGATCTTGTAAAGTAAAAAAATAAATAAATAAATAAAACAGTAAACACTTATCAAAAAAAAAGAGTATATGATCTTTAAGGGCAGACTCAATTTTTTTTTATTTTTTTTTATTGAAGGATAATTAATTTACAGAACTTCATTGTTTTCTGTCAAACCTCAACATGAATCAGCCATAGGTACACATATATCCGCTCCCTTTTGAACCTCTTACAGATCTTGTACACCGCATCCCATTCTCTCAATTAATGTTAGATAAAGAAGGAAATTATATATGTACAAAAGTTACTAAAAGAATCTTAAGTTTTAATGTACTTCTCACTACTTTCTCTAGAGTACTGAGCCCTTATGGCTGCCAGACAGAACTCCTCCAATCTGGGTCCAGGATCAGATGAGCTGGAATGTAACTGGTTTTGATTGATTTAAAAGACCAGAAGCTCTTCAGGTAACTCCTCTACTTTATATATCCTTTCCCAACATCATTGATCTTTTTGGAAGGAGATCTAATATAAAAACTTAGGTTATCTGAGAAGGTATTGGTAAGGTCACTGCTTACTCCATTATAGGAAAGTTTTACACTTTTAAAGCCTAAAATACCACGAGAATGAGTTGTTCTATAGAGCACAAGTGGCAAAATCTCACAGCTAAAAGTCAGTGTAAGGCTCCTTGCTTGCCTCTGTCTGGTCCTTATCCTAGGCCTTAAATAACAATAAAAATAACAACAGTAATGATAACAACAATAAGAGTATCTTACCACTTATTGAGTATTTATTATGTGCCAGTCACTGTTCTAAGTGTTTTTCTTACTTTACTGAATATAATTGCAATGCTACCAAATATAAGTTCATATGAGATAGGTACAGCTAACAGCTAATCTCATATATGTTAGGAAATTGAAGCACAGAGAAAATACTTGTCCAAGACAGTAAACAGAACAAGACTGAAATCTGGCTCTGAATAACTTTCTTTGCTCCATTCTGCAGAGAACTGTAACCAGTGGGCTCCAGTCTGAGTGTCTGAACACAGGTTGCTGTCTCCTTCCTGGTGAGAAGTCAGCTTGGAACAAAGCCTGCCCCCTGGGATGCAATCACTCTATTTCAGTCTCATTATGTGTGGTGTTTAAGTAGACCTACCTGACTTGACTTCTGCCCTGGTTTTATCTAGTTTTCCTCTAGGATCAATAACAGAATGCATTGACTGAGTACTTGATCCCCTTAGCAGACCCCACTCCTCCAGCCCCCCAGACTAGACTGCTGTCCATATCACCTCAGTCACAGACTTGTCTCTGACTTACACTGAATGACCCTGAAGATCTCAGGGGCTAGAAAACTCACTTCTGGAGTGCGCTAATATCCTAGAACAAGCCTAAGGGACAGAGGGCATAGGACTCCTGGAGCTGTCAGAGATATTCTACCTTTTAATGGTTTGAAAAACATAAGCCTTAAAGGAAATCAGAGTGAGGGAACTGCAGTTATGAGGAAACCCATAAAAACCCTTATACTCATAAGAACAAAAAAAACCCAACATGCAAACAAATACAATGCCACTGGTATTCTACACCTCTAAAATTAGAAATAATGGGTATAAAACAATCACTATTCATTTATAATATCTTATTCATAGTAATATGTTTTGATTTTTAACTTTTCCCTCCTCTGTAGCTTTTTATGTTATTATGTAGTACATTTTGAATAAGCCACTTAACAGGAGGAAAAGACATATGTTATGCAAAAACAAAAACTTTATTTTTAGATTTAGCTCATTTCCTTAAAAAATAAACCATCATGGAGACAGCAAATGTAATAATAAAAGTTAGCATTTACTGACTGCTCAGTACATGTAGGGCACTTTTATTGTTGCTGTTGTCAAATTGGAGATGAAGAAATTAAGATCAGTAATATCCTAACAAAGAGTATGTAGCATGTGGAAAGCAAGAGACAGCTTTTAATTAGCTAGAGTGCCTGGAGATCTTGAAATTCCATCTCATCTAGGGATTTTATAATGTAACCAAAGTCACATTATAAAAACCCTAGAACCTTTAAGGATTTTTGAGTTCAAAAAGGTATGAAAGAAGAACTGAAAGGAGACAGGCTGTATAAGTAGAATTTGAAGCTGCATCTCAGGTTTCTGAAAAATGCAGAGGGGACACACTTCTTTTCTGGGCAGAACACACATGGCACTGACTGAGGCATGAGTCAGATAGATTCAAAAAGAACTGTTTCAGTTTGGTACCAAGATGGCTTGTCCAGGAACTTGGAATACTGTCTAAAGAAATCACACATCCTGAGTTTCAGGAGAAATTAGGATGAAATTTATTTTAAAAAGACAATACTCCCAGGACTTAGTGGATATAAACAAAGGAAACTACAAAAATCATACTGTTTGTCACGTCTACATATAGCTAAATAAACTACTTGAAATCGTACCAGTGAGTTGTCAAACTTGTACCTGACTTGCTGTTGTTGTTGCTGTTCAGTCGCTAAGTTGTGCCCGACTGCAACCTCAAGGACTGCAGCATACCAGGCTTCCCTGTCCTTCACTATCCCCTGGAGTTGCTCAAATTCATATCCATTGATGCTATTTAACCATCTCATCCTCTGCCACCCTCTTCTTTTTCCTTCAATCTTTCACAGCATCAGAGTCTCTTCCAATGAGTCGGTTCTTCTCATCAGTTGGCCAAAGTATTGGAGCTTCAGCATAAGTCCTTACAATAAATATTCAGGGCTGATTTCCTTTAGGACTGACTGATTTGATCTTCTTGCAGTCCAAGAGGAAGGCATCAATTCTTCAGTGCTCAGCCTTCTTTATGGTCCAACTCTCACATCCATACATGACTACGGGAAAAACCACATCTTTGACTATACAGACCTCTGTCAGCAAAGTGATGTCTCTGTATTTTTTTTAATATGCTATTTAGATTGGGCATAGCTTTTCTTCCAAGGAGCAAAGGTCTTTTAATTTCATGGCTGCAGTCACTGCCCATAATGATTTTCAAGTCAAAGAAAATAAAATCTGTCACTGCTTCCACTTTTTTACCTTCTGTTTGCCATGAAGTGATGGAACCAATTGCCATGATCCTAGTTTTCTTAATGTTGAGTTTTAAGTCAGCTTTTTCACTCTCCTCTTTCACTTTCATCAAGAGGCTCTTTAGTTTTTCACTTTCTGCCATAAGGGTGGTGTCATATGCATATCTGAGGTTATTGATATTTCTCTGTGCAATCTTGATTTCAGCCTGTGATTCATCCACTCTGGCATTTTGCATGATGTACTCTGCATATAAGTTAAATAAGCAGAGTGACAATAAACAACCTTGATGTACTCTTTTCCTACTTTTGAACCAGTAAGTCATTTCATGTCCAGTTCTAATTCTTGCTTCTTGATTTGCATACAAGTTTCTCAGGAGACAGGTAAGGTGGTTAGATATTCCCATCTCTTTAGGAATTTTCTACAGTTTGCTGTGATCCACACAATCAAAGGCTTTAGCATAGTCAACGTAGCATAAGTAGATGTTTTTGGGGAACTCCTTTTCTTTCTCCATGATCCAATAATGTTAGCAATTTGATCTCTGGTTCCTTGTGCTAAGTCGCTCAGTCATGTCCAACTCTTTGCAACCCCATGGACTGTAGCCCTCCAGGCTCCTCTGTTCATGGGATTCTCCAGGCAAGAATACTGGAGTGGATTGCCATGCCCTCCTGCAGTCTGGTTCCTCTGCCTTTTCTAAATCCAGCTTCTATATCTGGGAGTTCTTGGTTCACATACTGCTGATACCTAGCTTGAAGGATTTTGAGCATAATCTTACTAGTATGTGAAATGAGTGCAACTGTACAGTAGTTTGAGCATTCTTTAAAATTTTCCTTTTTTGGCATTGGGATGAAAACTGACCTTTTCCAGTCCTGTGGCCACTGCTGAGTTTTGCAATTTTCCTGACTTATGGAGGGCAGCACTTTAACAGCATCATCTTTTAGGATTTGAAATAGCTCAGCTGGAATTTCATCACCTCCACTAGCTTTGTTCCTGTAATACGTCCTAAGGACCACCTGAATTCACCTTCCAGGATGTCTGCCTCTAAATGAATGACCACATCATCATGGTTATCTGGGTCGTTAAGACCTTTTCTGTATAATTCTTCTGTGTATTCTTGCCACCTCTTCTTATGCTTCCTTAGGTCCTTACTGTTTCTGTCCTTTATCATGTCCATATTTCTATGAAATGTTCCCTTTATATATCTGATTTTCTTGAAGAGATGTCTAGTCTACCCATTCTTCTGTTTTCCTCTATTTGCATTGTTCATTTAAGAAGGCCTTCTTATCTCTCCTTGCTATTCTATGGAACCCTGCATTCAACTGGGTATATCTTTCCCTTTCTCCCTCGTTTTACATTTTTCTTCTTTCTTCAGCTATTGGTAAAGCCTCTTCAGACAACCATTTTGCTTTCTTGGATTTCTTTCTCTTTGGGATGGTTTTGGTCACTGCATCTAATACAATGTTACGAACCTCCATCCAGAGTTTTTAGGCACTCTGTCTACCAGATCTAATTCCTTGAATTTATTTGTCACCTCCACTGTATAATCATAAGGGATTTGATTTAGGTCATACTTGAACAGTCTAGTGGTTTTCCCTACTTTCTTCAATTTAAGCCTGAATTTTGGAATAAGCAGCTTATGATCTGAGGTGCAGTCAGCTCCAGGTCTTGTTTTTGCTGACTGCATAGAGCTTCTCCATCTTAGGCTGCAAAGAACATAATCAATATGATTTCAGTATTGACCACCTGGTGGTATGTCCATGTATAGAGTTGTCTTTTGTGTTTTCAAAAAGTGTTTGCTAGGACCAGCATGTTTGCTTTGTCCTGCTTCATTTTGTACTCAAAGCCTAAACTTGTCTGTTATTCCAGATGTCTCTTGACCTCTTACTTTTGCATTTCAATCCCCTATGATGAAAGGATTTTTTTTTTTTTTTGGTGTTTGTTCTAGAAGGTATTGTAGGTCTTCATAGAACCAGTCAACTTCAACTTCTTCAGCATCAGTGGTTGGGGCATAAACTTGTATTATTGTTGTTTAGTTTCTAAGGTGTGTCTGACTCTTTCACAACCCCATGAACTGTAGCCCGCCAGGCTCCTCTGTCCATGGGATTTCTCAGGCAAGAATAGTGGAGTGGGTTGTAATTTCCTTTTCCAGGGGATCTTCCCAGCCCAGGGACTGAACCCAAATCTGCTTCGCAGGTGGACTATTTACCACTGAGCCCCCTGGGAAGTCCCAGACTTGGGTTACTGTGATGTTGAATGGTTTGCCTTGGAAACGAACTGAGATCATTCTGTTATTTTTGAGATTGCACCCAAGTACTGCATTTCAGACTCTTTTGTTGACTATGAGGGCTACTCCATTACTTCTTAGGGATTCTTGCTCACAGTAGTAGATATAATGGTCACCTAAATTAAATTAAATTTTCCTATTCTGGTGTGACTTGACCCCATCCCAAAATGTCCTAGTGGCTTTTTGAGGTTGGGGAGGTTGTACTTATGTTATATATATTCTCCTTCATGGTAGGTAAAAGCAAAAAAAAAAAAAAAGAAATCTTGAATCCTTGGCATAAATGCTAGTGTCAGTCCAACTCTTTGCATCACTATGGACTGTAACCCACCAGGCTCCTCTGACCAGGTAAGAATACTGGAGTGTGTTGCCATGCTCTCTTCCAGAGAATCTTCCCACCCAGGGATCAAATACATGTCTCTTATGCATCCTGCACTGGCAGTCAGGGTCTTTACCACTAAGCCCTAAAAACGCTGGAATGGTGACTATTACAGAAGTGCAGAGTTAGTGTGGAGAAACTGAATGTGGGAGAGCCAGTTATTCAGCCCAGCTGAGAAGTTGTGAGCTAACCATTGAGTTAGAGGCAGGTAGGCAGGAGTCCAGAAGGACTAGCATCAAAGGGCCAGCAAGAGAAGTGAGTTAGGAATCAGGCAAGCCTGGGGAAGGCAGACTCACACACCTCCACAAATGAGGCAAACACAGTCAGAAATCAAGTAGGCAGACCAGGAGCAGAAGGTATAACCATCACAGAGCAAAGGAAAACAGGCGGCGAGAGCCCTCACCAGACAGGCTAGAACCAGGAGTTCCACAGAGATTCAAGGGACAGGACAAAGCAGGTGAGAAAACAGATTTCTAAGCATGCTGAAATGTATGACATATGTGCGCCTGTTTCTGCACAAAAGTAGCAGAAACTGAATACTGATTCTAACAATATAACAATCTAATGCTGAATTCTGAAGTTTCCTCTCTTTGCACAATTGAATATACTATCTAGTAAATATATACACTATACTTGACTGTCCATTTTCTTCTTTCTTAAATGACCAATTATACAAAACGTTTAGTGTGAGAAAGTTTTCTGTTTCCTAAGGGATCACTGTTATTTCTCAAAACTAAATTTTCACAGTCAGATGTCAATAATACATTACAGTGGTCATGATCAAACACTCCTGAGATTCTAAATTTTTTCCATAGTACTGTCTTTCATCACATTTAAAGATAATTCACAAATGAATAGTATCTATACCCACTCACTTAATGTGGGGAGGAAAATGGCTGAATAGAAATTAATATAATCATGGTTTTCATGGACAAGTTAGAATAAAATATGTTCCTGCTGAAAACACAAAACAAAAAGGAGATGTCTGAGCCTTGGATTTATTTAAATGTTTTAAATGTCTGCAAAACACAGGGTAAAGGTTCTTAAACCAGAAATATTCTTAAACTAGAAATCAAAGATGTGGGGTCTACTCTTTGCTGTACCCCTAAGTTACTGTTTACTAATCTCTTGATCACAGTTTCTTTCTTTTAAAATAAAAGAATATTCCTTCTAAGAGTCTTCTAAGCATTGTAGAGGCTAATAATTAGAATGTGTTAACCAGATAGGCTATAGGATATCTTTATCTGAAAATATATATAAATCAGAAAATTCTAGATGGAATAAAGACTTAAATGTTAAATCATAAAAATATGGAAGGTTTAGAAGAAATTCATAGTCATATTTTACACTAATTTTATAGTGAGAAAATATTTCACACAAAACATGACACAAAACCCTAAAGAAAAAAATAATACATTTTATATGAAAATTATAAACTTTGATACAACAAAGTAAGAGACAATATGACATAAAGTTAAAAATAAACTAATAAAAATGCAACATAGATCAAAAGTGAAAGGTTGATTTCCCTGTTATATAATCATTTTACAAATCAATAATAAAAACGATGTAAACACCACACCTGAAAAATGGCAAAAAAAAAAAAAAAAAAGAGATCCTTATATCACTAAATATATGAAAAGATGTTCAGCTTCACTAATAGTTAGAAACATTTAAGTTAAAAAATAGAGGCATAATTATTCACCTCTCAGATTGGCAATTTTTAAAAATAGCATCACCAGTATTTGTTGAGAACATGAAGAAACAAGTACTCTCATACACTTCTGGTTATAGTATAAACCAGTGTAACTTTTTCAAGAGTGATCTGGCAATAGGTATTATAATTTTAAATGTGTACACCTTTCTCACCTCAGTTTCCTTAGCAGAATTTATCTTACAGAAATACTTGAATGAGTTTTTAAAAATGAACATTATAGCATTTTTGAGAAGGATGAAAAAGAAAACATTCAAACATCTACCAGTAAGAAGCGGGTTACATAAATCACATTTCTTTTGTTCAATGGAAAACCATGCATGGGGGAAAAAAGGACATTTCTGTATTGCTCATAGCTTTTTAACTTGTTCATATGGATTTCACAATACTAAGGACAACAATATAGATGATTGTATTCTCTCATTCTCTTTGACTGTAGAAATAAAAATAATTCCACTGATTGATTTACCCCCTCTTTTGTTTGGCCATGCCTTGCAGCTTGTAGGATCTCAGTTCCCCAGCCACGGATTGAACCCAGGGCACCGCAGTGAAAGCACCAAGTCCTAACCATTGAACCACCTGGGAATTCCCCTTATCCATTTATTTATTCAATAAATATTTTTGCATGTCCATTGCATTGTTGCAATGCCCCATTAGAAAATTGTGTAATAGGGTCTCAAGTTCCCTTCTAGGTCTCTTAGTCAGTTTCCCTTCTTAAATACAGCGAAGACTGTGTTTGTTAGTATTTACGACAACCTGAGAAGTTGATATATCTGATACAACAGCAGAAATAATTTTCATTCTAAAACCAACACACGGAAGCAAAAAAGGTAGAACAGTTAAAGGGTGGTTGTGACAGGTTGGTTACAGAGTTGGTTGGGAATGCAGAGAATTGTTTCTTACTGTTGCCACGTTTCTTACAGTACTCCTGTTGCTTTTTTTTTTTTTTTTTTGGCATGAATGGACTTAAAAGAGGGAAGTCACTGCCTCATCATGTTTATTTGCTCTTTAAAATCTCAGTTCTTTCTCTCATGATATAACTTAAGAGGAAAAGATAAGAGGGAGATTTTCTGCAACATCATGAATTAACATTCATAACAGAGAAACTTGACAGGGCTGAAAATCAACCAGATGCGCTGGCTCTGTTCAGAATGTTGTCAACACATTGAAATCTTTTCTTAATGGTTGGAAGGAAGCCTCTGCTCTGATACCTACAAGAGCTGATCACATTCCTGGCTGCCCAGTCCTGTCCCAGGATTCCCAGGCCTCCTCTTGATATATCTGAAAGTGAAAGTGAAGTCGCTCAGTCGTGTCCGACTCTTTGCAACCCCATGGATTGTAACCTACCAGGCTCCTCTGTCCATGGGATTTTCCAGGCAATAGTACTGGAGTGGATTGCCACTTCCTTCTCCAGAGGATCTTCCCAAACCAGGGATTGAACTCAGGTTTCCCACATTGTAGACAAACACTTTACCGTCTGAGCCACCAGGGAAGTCCTCTTGATAAGGGCCTAATACCTGTCCCAGCAGAAATATCCAGGATCCTGCTCCAGGGCATGGCTAGTGTCCAGTCTGAAGGATCAGGGTCGTGCCTTACCTACCAATTGTTGAACATTTTGAATGGCACCTTGGAGGAATCATATACATTTCCACTTTTTCCTTTCAACAAATTGGGTACCTCTTGCCTTTAAGGGTATAGTTAGGGAGTTGGTGTGGTCACAAACATACTGTCATATTTACAATGGATAACCAACCAGGACCTACTGTACAACATATGGAACTCTGCTCAATGTTATATGGCAGCCTGGATGGGAGGGGAGTTTGGGGGAGAATGGATACATGAATAAGAATGGCTGAGTCCTTTTGCTCTCCACCTGAAACTATTGGAACATTGCTAATTGGCTATACTTCAGGATAAAATAAAAAGTTTTAAAAAAAAAAATGGTAGCTTTTCCTTTGAGGGTACTCAGAAATCTCCTGAGTCATCACCATCCTCACCATCTTCACCACTCAGCTGCCTCACTCTGGTGTTTGCAAATTCCTAGTACCTCCATCATGAACATTCTCACATGTCCCTATTTCCATTGCTCAATCAGGCCCGCTCCACACCTGTCATCCACAGTTACACATGCAAGGCAATGATCACTAACTCCCCACAGGTTTGAATGACGCTTTGGATCCCCCCTATTTTATGCTACTTAGGGCAAAGTTCTGGATTTCATTATCTGTCGTGTAAAAGTAATGTTCATTTTTGTTATCTTACTTAATACTTTACATCATCAACCTTTCTGTCCTAGTCCTATCCTTGTCAGTTTTCAGTGTAATTTCAGACATTTTGCTCACCATATTCACTTTCTTACCTATTAGGACTCCCTTTATGTCTCTGATCTGTCCTCTCATTAAAATTCAGAATTCACACCAGGCTTCTGCTTTGATTGACTGAGTGATTCTTCTCTGTGCGCATGTTTGGCAGGCATTTAATAGTAATTAAAGATTTCTCTGATCTGCTCATAGGGCTCTTGGATAATCAACAAGAAGTCACTTTGATTGATAGTCACTGTCACAAAAATAGGAAGGCAGGACCTCTGAACAAATTTCCATGAAGAAATATTCAGTAGATGAAATGTTCCAAGTGAATGTCCAGACATATTTAACCTCAAAGCAGCGTTTTCTTTAAAGGACAACATGAGCTTTTATTGTCTGGCAACCAAATGAAAGTGAAGCCAGGAATAGGAAATCTGAGAGTCCCTGAGGCCTGAAAAAGCCCCTGAGGTTCCCTTTCTCCTCCTCATTAGCTGGAACTCTTTGATGGTGTGAAGGATCAACTAGAAATCTATAGCAATAAAGCTGGTGGTGAGACCATCCTGGCAGGTGAGAAATTAAGACAGGAAGTGAATCCTGCGGGCTTTAAAATAATGAGGAGAAATGGCAAAACCAACAGCAGTGGGTAAAGGGCATGAACAACTAAAGAGTCTCCATGGGTCATCATTGGAAAACATATTATTTCAGTATATATTCTCTTGATTTAGTGCCTGCTGCTTGAGGTCTGTGGTACCACTAAAGCTAATAAATCATCGGTCTGGATGACAGCCTGAGCACCTGTGTTTTATCATACAGCAGGAAACCTTGTAAATTACCAAGAGAAGCAACTAGTGACCATACAGCAGAGCTAGAATCAGTCAAAGCCTCAGTCCATTAAGCCCATTTCGTTTTATTTGCAGGTGCATTAAAAGAAATAGGGAGCACTGCAAAAAAGATGAGCCCTAGCCTTTTGATTAGTGTTTAATGAGAACGACACAGGGCCGCCAGAGCAGACTCCTAATGGCCTACAGATGGAATATGTCCACAGTGGGACCCCACCCGCTTCTATCTGCCCATTGGCTGTGCTGCAATTTAGCTTATAAAAGCAATAGGGCAACTTCAAGGGAGTGAGTTTGTGGCAGGCACAGAAACCTTGCTTTGTGCTTTTGTGCCTTTGAGCTTTGTTTCACAGAGAAAGTTAGCTGATGAATTCACTTGGTGTGTCACACTTTTCAAAACTTTTGATTCTATTACTTCCTCTCAAACAAATCGGCCAGGGAAAAGAAAATGTGTCAGTCAGATATACCTTCCTTAGCAAATTCATCAAAGTGAGTAAGCTCAACTCGTTTTACCCTTAACATTTTATTCACATTGTTTCTGTCTTGTTATGATAACTTCTGTATTCTTGAGCACTTACCAGAGGTAGAAGTAAAAAGGAAGCTTGAGACTAAAGATGTTTGCACCACTCATTTAATGGCACTATCAGCCATAAGACACATATCCACTGGAGACAACTGGCAAGAGGGCTTTTGTCCAAGCACTTCTTGATTTCAAGTGTCCTGTCATTAAAAGAAAATCTAGTGCTCCTAACTTAGGTCAAGGTGACATTTAACTATGTGGGGCCAAGTTTTTGATTACCCACAGGTCATTAATTTGGGTTGAATATATGCAGTGCTATTCTGAGATGATATTTCTTTATACAGAAGGACTCATAATGCACCTGCTGGGCTTCCAGATACAAGACCACAAGCCCAAATTTCAGCATGCCAACTTCTGCAAGAAAGGAGAAAGGAAGTTGTGATTATCTCTAATCATCTGTACTTATAATAGCCAGATGGCCATAATTCAGCAAAAAAAAAACAACAGTTCTCTCTCTTCTCTGTCATTCTTTGAGAAACTGTGAGCTAGATAGAGACATAAGGTAAGCATTAGTTCTTCCCTTCAAGTTCACGCTCTCTGCTGAATATGGGGAGTCCTTTCTGCACATACACCCATAGAATGATCTCCACTTTGTGCCTCTCTGTGAGTGACCATTCAGTCAGTTCTCAATTATTCAGGGAGAAGGCTGCCATATTCTGAGTAATTTTCATTCTGTGTATCCCTCATGCTCTATCATCGTCTCTTCATATGCTGTCTGCTATTTCTGTTCGTGCCATTGCTGGGGTGACAGAAAGAAGCATCACCCTTCAGCAACCCCCTCCCCGCCAGCCGTGCCAATGGCACTTCAAGCAGGGCTGCTAGAGTAAGTACTCCATCAACTTCCACCTCTCCAAGCTGTCAGCCCAAGATGATGTATCTACAAAGGGATTTCAGAGCTTTATAAGCAAATAATGCCTCCTCCAAAGCACATATTAACTGAGCAAACAATACGCCTTAATTCAGCGTGTGCATTTGCATATTTACACAGAAGCCCCTGCTGCTTATTTGCCTAAGATAATGAAAGAGCATCCAAGGGACTTTATCCATTGGAGCCTAAGCACACATGCAGAAAACATGATGGGTTGATTAAAAGTTTTAATTTCCTTCTTCTGTGGGGGAGAGTCATCATTTGGATTAATTTAGATAACCCATACTATCTGGTAAAAGAGGAACTAGCCTAGGAGAGAAATTCTTATCAATCTTTTTCTTTGCAGTGCTGCTGATTTATTTCAGGATGTTCTGCCAAGTTTACTTCAATCTGAAATAAGGTAATGTAGAAAGACAGGGAGGCCTGATGATAGGAAAAACTGTGACGTTCAATGAAATTTTGTAGTAACATGAAATCCTAACACTGGAAATCAGAATCATAAAATATCTTCAGTCACAGCTGTCCATGGAATAAATGGTTACTCGCAAGCTCCCTAGGTATGTATTGGGTTGGCCCAGAAAGTTCATTCAGGTTTTTCCACATGATGTTATGGAAAAATATGAATGAATTTCTTGGCCCACTCAATAGTTAAAGAACAAAGTCAACAGAATGAATTTTTCTAGACTTTCACAAGGAATTTTCTTTCTTTAAAACATTCCTGAAGATGATTTATGGAGTATATCCTAATCAGCTATGCCTCTAAAAACCCCTTTTTAGCTTATTAAGCAATAGAAGCAATCATTTGTTCAACATTTCTTTTTCTCAGGTAAACTGAATTCAATTTATCATAAAATCATCAATTGAGTTGCATGAAGAAAGGTATCAAGGTTAAAGAGGAAGACATAAAAATGTCTTCTATTTGCACACTAAATGGTAGTGAATGCAGAAGATCATAAGGAATCTACAGAACTACTTCTAGAACTAGTAAGTAAGCTTGGCAAAGTAAGAAGATGAGATCAAGATATTAAAACTATATTTCTATATACTAGTAACAATTGGAAAAAGTAGTTCAAAAATCAATACCATTTACACTAGTTTAAAAAATCAAGACAGTGTAGTATTAAAGTAACAATGGACAAATAGATAAATGGTACAGAATGAAGTATTCAAAAATAGAGTCACACTCGGTGAACATGTTTTAGGCGAAAATGCAAAGCAAGTCAATGGAGAAAGAAAAAGTCTTTTCAACACATAGCACCAGAATAACTATAAATACATTTAAAAAAAAAATTGACTTCTTCCTCATACTGTGCACAAAGAGATGGATATGGGCCTGAACTTAAAGCTAAAATTCTAAAGACTTTAGAAGAACGACTAAAAGAACATTTATATGATTTGGTGTAGAACATTTTTTCAGGGAACACAAAAAGTGCTAACTAACCGTGAAATACTAATTTCATCAAAATTTAAAGCTTATCCAAAGACTTTTCATTCTTTCCATTAAGAAAATGAAAAAGGAAGCTACAGATTGCAAGACAATATTTGCAATACTCTTATCTCACAAAGGACTTATATCTCAAAAATATTTGTAAAATTTAACTTTAAAAAGATCTAGAACTCACGCTTCACAAAGAAGATATAAAGAATGGCCAATAAGCACATGAAAGAACGCCCAGCATCACTAGTCATCAGGGACTGCAAATTAAAACCAGGGTGAGGTGTCACTTCACACGCTCTGTGGGTGTGCGTGCATGTGCGCTAAGTTACTTCAGTCACGTCTGACTCTTTGAGACTCTTGGACTAGCCCACCAGGCTCCTCTGTCCATGGGATTCTCCAGGAAAGAATAATGAAGTGGGTTGCCATGCCTCCCCCAGGGGAGCTTCCCAACCCAGGGATCAAACTTCTGTTTCCTGTGGGTCCTGCATTGCAGGCGGATTCTTTACTGGTGAGCTACTGGGGAAGCCCTCAGAAATGAATAGGCCCAGGCTAATTTAGACCATTAAGAGGGTAGTGTTGGGACTTTGGGGAAGAAGCAACTCTCTTTCTCCTCTTGGATGAGAACAAGGACACATTTAGCCTCAGTTGCTACTGGCAGGACTCCTGTAACCACAAGAAAAATCAGTCTTCCAACAAAGCCAAAACCAAGGAGAGCAGAGGGAGGGATAGAAAAAGACTGCCTCCCTACTGACAATGATACAGAAGGGTAGGATGTTATAGAGTTATAGAAATTTTGTAGAACTATGAGCAAAGTTAAGAAGGTTTAGCATATACTCTATGGAGAGCAGCCAGGAGCTCTAATGATCCTCTCCCCACTCACCAGCACTGTCTATCCAGCGATTAAAAATGGTGTATGATAAGCCACTTTTTTGTTGTTTCAAAAATAATCTTTCGAAAAGTGCGATAGAGACAGTTCCCTTGGAAGTCTGGAGATGTGTCCCCTTTGCAGTAATATACTACAGTCAACTGTGCCAGGCACCGCTAGACAGGTGCTTTAACCAGGTAAGCCTCACCACTGGTTCATACTCACTACAGCAGCTAAAATTAAAAGACTCATAGATTGGTAGCAGAAGTGTAAAATGGTACAATCACATTGGAAAACTATATGCCAATGTCTTAAGTTAAACACGTACCATACCCTATGATCTATTCCATGCTTAGATATTTACAAAAGAGAAATGAAACAAAGATTTGTGGAGAAATGTTCTTAACAACTTTATTAATAACAACCAAAAAGTGAAAACAACCTACATACTATCAACAGGAAAATAGACAAACAAAATATTATATATACATATATAAAAAATGGAATTCAAATCAATATTTTTTAAATGAACTACTGATAAAGAATATACCTGCCAATGCAGGAGATGCAGGAAATGCAGGCCTCTGGGCTGGAAAGATCCCCTGGAGGAGGAAATGGCAACCCACTCCAGTATTCTTGCCTGAGAAATCCCATGGGCAGAGGAGCCTGGTGGGCTACAGTCCACGGGGTCACAAACAGTCAGACATGACTGAGCAACCGAGCACACACACAATGATACCTGCTACAACATAAATAAACCACAAAAACATCATGCTTCGTCAAAAAAGACCCTATTAATCCATCACAAGAATGAAGTTCAAGAACAGACAAAATTGATCTATGACCTTAGAAATCAGAGCAGTGGTTGCCTGTCAGGGGGTAGAGACTGACTGGGAGGAGGCTCAGTAGAATTTCTGGAACTGTGGAAATGTTCTACATCTTGTTTGGGTTGTTAGTCACATGGGCAAATCGTGGTCACATCTGTCTAAATTCATTGCCTTATGAGATTTGTGCATTTTGCTGTATATAAATTTTACCTCAATAAAAAGGAAGAAAGAAAAGTAGTCAGATGGAAAATACAGAGGATCAGTTTTATATTGCCCGTGCCCCAAAACAAAATGTGTCATCTATAATCTAATTGCAAACTAATAATATACTAAAATACTCATCGAATACCTCCTATATACTAGGAACATTTTGGATGGGCACATTTCTTCAATTTTATTTATTTTTAATCGGAGGATAATTGCTTTACAATATTTACAATTGCACTCATCTCACACGCTAGTAATGCTCAAAATTCTCCAAGCCAGGCTTCAGCAATACATCAACCATGAACTTCCAGATGTTCAAGCTGGTTTTAGAAAAGGCAGAGGAACCAGAGATCAAATTGCCAACAACTGCTAGATCATCGAAAAAGCAAGAGAGTTCCAGAAAAACATCTATTTCTGCTTTATTGACTATGCCAAAGCCTGTGACTGTGTGGATCACAATAAACTGTGGAAAATTCTGAAAGAGATGGGAATACCAGACCACCTGATCTGCCTCTTGAGAAACCTATATGCAGGTCAGGAAGCAACAGTTAGAACTGGACATGGAACAACAGACTGGTTCCAAATAGGAAAAGGAGTACGTCAAGGCTGTATATTGTCACCCTGCTTATTTAACTTATATGCAGAGTACATCATGAGAAACGCTGGGCTGGAAGAAGCACAAGCTGGAATCAAGATTGCCAGGAGAAATACCAATAACCTCAGATATGCAGATGACACCACCCTTATGGCAGAAAGTGAAGAGGAACTCAAAAGCCTCTTGATGAAAGTGAAAGAGGAGAGTGAAAAAGTTGGCTTAAAGCTCAACATTCAGAAAACTAAGATCATTGCATCTGGTCCCACCACTTCATGGGAAATAGATGGGGAAACAGTGGAAACAGTGTCAGACTTTACTTTTCTGGGCTCCAAAATCACTTCAGATGGTGACTGCAGCCATGAAATTAAAAGACGCTTACACCTTGGAAGGAAAGTTATGACCAACCTAGATAGCAATTTGAAAAGCAGAGACATTACTGTGGCAACAAAGGTCCCTCTAGTCAAGGCTATGGTTTTTCTAGTGGTCATGTATGGATGTGAGAGTTGGACTGTGAAGAAAGCTGAGTCCCGAAGAATTGATGCCTTTGTTTTTTTTTTTTTTTCCATGAACCTATATTTATTTATTTTTTTTTTTTTAATTTTTTATTTATTTTTTAATTTTATTTTATTTTTAAAATTTACAATATTGTATTGGTTTTGCTTTTGAACTGTGGTGTTGGAGAAGACTCCTGAGAGTCCCTTGGACTGCAAGGAGATCCAACCACTCCATTCTGAAGGAGATCAGCCCTGGGATTTCTTTGGAAGGAATAATGCTAAAGCTGAAACTCCAGTACTTTGGCCACCTCATGTGAAGAGTTGACTTATTGGAAAAGACTCTGATGTTGGGAGGGATTGGGGGCAGGAGGAGAAGGGGACGACAGAGGATGAGATGGCTGGATGGCATCACCGACTCGATGGAGTGAGTTTGAGTGAACTCCAGGAGTTGGTGGTGGACAGGGAGGCCTGGCGTGCTGCGATTCATGGTGTCGCAAAGAGTCGGACACGACTGAGCCACTGAACTGAACTGTTGTGTTGGTTTCTGCCTTGTTCTTGTTGTTGTTCAGTAGCTCAGTCGTGTCCAACTATTTGTGACTCCATGGACTGCAGCACAGTCTTCCCTGTCTTTCACCATTTCCCAGGGCTTGCTTAATCTTATGTCCACTGAGTCAGTGATGCTATTGAACCATCTCATCTTCTGTCAACCCCTTCTCCTCCTGCCTTCAATCTTTCCCAGCATCAGGGTCTTTTCCAATGAGTCAGCTGTTTGCATCAGGTGGCCATAGTATTAGAGCTTCAGCTTCAGCTTCAGCATCAGTCCTTCCAATGAATATTCAGGACTGATTTCCTTTAGGATGGACTGATTTGATCATCTTGCAGTCCAGGGGACACTCAAGAGTCTTTTCCAAGACCCCATTTCAAAAGCATCAATTCTTCGGCACTCAGCCTTATTTATGGTCCAACTCTCACATCCATACATGACTACTGGATAAACCATAGCTTTGACTAGACAGACCTTTGTTGGCAAAGTTATGTCTCTGCTTTTTAATATGCTGTCTAGGTTGGTCATAGCTTTCCTTCCAAGGAGCAAATGTCTTTAAATTTCATGGCTGCAGTCACCATCTGCAGTGATTTTGGAGCCCCCCAAAATAAAATCTGTCACTGTTTCCACTGTTTCCCCATCTATTTGCCATGAAGTGCATGGGACCAGATGCCATGATCTTGGTTTTTTGAATGCTGAGTTTTAAGCCAGGTTTTTCAGTCTTCTCTTTCACTTTCATCAAGAGGCTCTTTAGTTCCTCTTTGCTTTCTGCCATAATGGTAGTTTCTGCCTTACATCAACTTAAATCAGCAATAGGTATACGTATGTCCTCTCCCTCTTGAACCTCCCACCCCATCCCACCCCTTTATGTTGTCACAGAACACCAGGTTGAGTTACCTGAGTCATACAGCAAATTCCCACTGGCTATCCATTTTATTAATACATATAGTTATATATATGTCTCAATGCTACTCTGTCAATTCATTCCACCCAATCCTTCCCTTGCTGTGTCCACAAATCTATTCTCTCTGTCTGTATCTCTACTGCTACTGTACAAACAGGTTCATCAGGACCATCTTTCTGGGCTTTCTGGGTGATGCTAGTGGTAAAGAACCCTCCTGCCAATGCAGGAAACATAAGAGACACAGATTCGATCCCTGGGAAGATATCCTGGAGGAGGAAATAGCAACCCACTCCAGTATTCTTGCCTGGAGAATCCCATGGACAGAGGAGTGTGGAGGGCTACAGTCTGAGGGTCACAAAGAGTTGGACGTGATTTTGCATGCAGAGTACCATTTTTATAGATTCCATATACATGTGTTAATGTATGATATCTGTTTTTCTCTTTCTGACTTACTTCACTCTGTATAACAGGTTTTAGGTTCATCCACAGTTGGGCACATTTAATGGATTTTTTTTTTCATTTTATCCTCATGGTAACCATATGAAAGTATATTTTTTATCATTACCTCCACATTACAGATGAGAAAATTGAGGCTCAGAGATTAAGTAATTTATTCTGGATTACAGAGCTAACAGGTAAAGATATTTGTACCTCACTAACTACAGAAACTAAGCTCTAATACATAAGCTCTGCAGATCATTTGAAAAGCACGCTTTTGGGGCTTTAAAATGGGTTCAATACCAACACTTCAATCAATGAGAAATCTTGATTAGAAAAAGATATACTGTATCCAACAGGTGAAAGGTTTAAGAAAAAAAATGCATAAGTTTAGTGAATTCAGTAAAACATCAGTCATGATGATAAAGATTGCTGAGACTTGTTGAGCACTACTGACTCGATGGACGTGAGTCTGGGTGAACTCCGGGAGTTGGTGATGGACAGGGAGGCCTGGCGTGCTGCGATTCATGGGGTCACAAAGAGTCGGACACGACTGAGCAACTGAACTGAAATGAACTGAACTATATGTCAGACATCACCTAAGCACTTAAATTTTAACTCATTGAATCCTCAAAATGACTCTATGAAGTAGGCACTATTATCCTTGCTTTTACAGATGAGGAAATTGAAAAGGGAGATTTTCAGTCATTCAGTCAAGTAAGTAGCAAAGATCTGCAAGATAGTGAGGAAGAACAGGCAAAATAAAGCGAAGGAATCAGCAGGATGTTTACATTCCTGAAAACTCAAAAGTGAGATGTTATCACCCATGAACACAGGTGAAAACTAGCCATGTTAAGAATGTCATAATGAGAAAATCTACAGACAGAGTGAGTAGAGAGTAAGCAGGGATGGAGCAATACATGTTCCAGCTATATTCGCCTTCAGGGAAGACTTTACACAGGGATTTGTGCATCAGCTAAAGGATGCTCCCACAAGAGGCAGGGCTCAGTTACACATTATGATTAAATTATCTCTGCTTGCAAGAATTTCTGAGGTATCATCAAGCCACTGTAACTCAAACAGACATGGTCTTAGGTTTTAATGTAAAACAGCTAGGTGTCTGTGAATTCATATAACTTCACTTGTTCTACCAGCAGCTACTGCTACATGAAATGAAACCCCAGTCAAGGGAACAGTAAAATATGTTCTCCCCATGTGGTGGCTGGCAGTGTGGGTTTGTGGCTGCCAGGACTTTCCCTGGCCTTGCAGCCACCAAGGCAACTTGAGACCACTCAGAGAGGTGAGGCTGGTAGTCAGGGAAACAAATATGAAAATAAGAACATCTTTTATTGTAAGACTATAAAATCATCCCAACTTCAAAAGTTTGAGTCAAAAGATAGTGGAATGCAAAACAAGTCAGCTTCCCCATGCAGCTCAGCTCTGCCTCCTGCCTTGACGTGTGTCAGGAAGCACAACAGCAGAAGGAGCCAAGCCCAAGTTACTCCTAATAGCTGAGCAAGAAGGCAGATGAACTTCAAATTTTTTCCTTACCACTTATTCTAGGCTGCAGGTTGAGGAAAATGTATCAGCTCTGTAGGCAGAGAATGTAATGCAGCCTTGCTTGACTTTCCTACTCCAAGAACACTGGGTGAACATAAGGACTTGTTTCTGATATACTAGTAGAGAAATGAAGGATGGCAAAGTCAAATCTAGAGGTAAATAGTTAAGATTTTAATAGGTTAACTGTAAGCATATGGTCTAGGAAAAAGTGAAAAAACATCTAATGGCAAATATTCTTCTCTTTTTTGGGAAATTTGAAAAACTGTATGTAACCAATTTGGGAAGGAAACTAAAGAAAAAATGGTTTCTAACACACTAGTTTTTATTTCTCTGTGCTTCTAGAATATATAGAATTTCATGCTTTGAAAAAGCACTCCATAATGACAATGATGAGGACAATATAGTACATTTTGATTTGATTATTGTGAGGATGAAACAATACCATCTCAATTATCTTTTAATCACTAGAAGTACCTGATGTAAGCAGGTATCTTTAATATAAAACATATGAGTGTTTTCTCTGTATAATGCCAGTACCTACATATAATGTGACACTGGAGGTGGCATGGCAATTAGGGTATAATTGCTGTAATTACTGATGGAATTACTCATATTCCTCTATGCTACTTTTTCTAATTATCTTGGTTTAATGAAAATGTGTATTTTTGCAATGAACAGGATGTGGCCATCATTTGGCTGCCTGCCTGGGATGATGGACAGTGGCTGTCCCTTGAATGAACATAGAGCAGAGGTCACCACTTGTTTGCAGGAAGAAGAGGTTTCTGGAACACAACAGGCAATTTAAATGCATGTCATGAACATCCTGCAAAAACTCACAGATGGGTTTCATTGGAAGAAATATAACAGTAGGGGGGGACATTATCCTAGAAGGAGCCCAATAGCTTTACAGTCTTCAGACTTTAATGAGAATGACTTGTAAAAATAGTACAAAGGTTTCATACTGTTTGTCCATTCTTATTCTAGTCTCTGACTCAAAATGGATTCAAAACAGCTCCATTTATCTTGGTTTTGTTACACTATTCATCACAAGAACGATGCCTAAAAGATTGGTGCTTTAAACATTCTGAAAATGACAAGACTTGAAAAAAAGCTTACTGTCATTCTTTTTACTTCATGTATTTTAAATACCTTGGAAACTTAATTGGTAGGCTATGCTGCCTATTTATTCATTTATTAGCCACCTAAAACAGAGGTTAAGTAGCTACCCATTGAACACACAACATATGGCCATTCAAAACATATATCTAATATATCCAGTTTTTTCTTAGGAGTAAAAGGTATCTAGTAAATCCAGGTAATTATTGGTATCACAGTTTTTTAGTATTACTAATCAGAAGAGCTGTAGTATATACTTTATTAAATCTATGCAAACTTTATGATAGGAAAATACAAATAAAATTGGGGAAATTGTCTTGATTCAATCACTTGAAAGTTCTGAAGACTCCTGTCTGGGCCTGTATTAGTTTCCTATGGCTTACAAATTACTACAATATTAGTGTCTTGAAACAATACAAAATTATTATTATTTTATTGCCATGGACATCAGAAGTCTAGGGTCAATAGAACTACATGCCTACTGGAGTTCTAGCGAAGAATTTGCTTCCTGGCTTTTCCCAGCTTGACTCATGGCCACGTCACTCCAGCCTCTGCATCTCTTCCAACCAGCTGGCCTCATGCTTACAAGGACCCTCATGATTACATTGTGCACATCCAGATAATCTGGGATAATCTCTTTGTCTCAAAGTCATTGACTTCGTCACATCTGCAAATTCTCTTCCCCATATAAGGTAACATAGTTACAAGGTTCTAGGGATTAGTATGGGGACATATAAGGGGGCCCCTTATTCTGCCTACCATAAGGCCTCTTTTTCTATCTTAAAATGGAGGCAGAGGGTTTCTCTGCCTCCACTTTTTTAAAACGTCAATAGTTTCTGAAGAGAAGTCAATCACTATTAACTCTATTTTTATAGAGCCAAAAATGTCAGAAATTGCATGTTCAAGATTTCTATTACAGAGCTAGTTTTTACTTCTTTCAGTTTTTACGACTGACTAATCAATGGTTCCAACATGAATGTCAGCACCAAGAAAACACGCACCCAGATGTGTGTTCCTAAATGAAGTGAAGTGAAAGTCGCTCAGTCGTTTCTGACTCTTTGTGACCCCATGAACTACATAGTCCATGGAATTCTCCAGGCCAGAATACTGGAGTGGGTAGCCATTCCCTTCTCCAGGGGTTCCTAAATGAAATAAACTAAAATCCATTTGTTGCCTTCTACCTGCCTCCATACACTGACATAACTGTTAGATTATTTTCCCTGAGCATCCAAGCTTTTGACTTTCCTACTGCAGATCGTCTGAAGTCCCTTATCCCTGTCTATGAGATCTTTTTCATTCTTTGTAGACACCCCTCCAGGAAAGGTTGGAGTCCATGGCAATTCCAAACTTCCCCCTTCCTCATTGAATGCAGATTGAATAATAAACTGAGCAAAGTTAAACCAGAAATAAACGTTCTTATGTGTTTCTGTATCCCAGTGTACATTTTGTTTCCCTAAAAGGTATTCATATAAGTGTCAAAAATGAAATAAGGATATAAGTTGCACAACAGAAAAAAATTCCTGAGTAGGAAGATAAACAATAATCCTGGATAAATATTCCTAGAGAGGTCCACACCAATCCAATACCAGTCCCACAACGACTGGTCACATCTACTCAATGAATATGTAGAAATTAAATATGTCAGCATAGACGACAGAGTAACTAACAGATAATGAGTAATCAATGGGGTCATCACCTAACTGCATATCAGCTGGGATGAATTTATATAAACACAACATAATACAATGCTGTGTGCTGTAGGTCAAACTGACAGGATCAGTGACTAATGATCTGGATTTTTACATATTTTAAATGCCTTGGAAACTTAAATTGCAGGCAATTCTATTTATTTATTTTATCAGTCTGCTGGTAAAAGTAAATAAAAATTTAAGGAACATTCATTATAATCCAAACACTGTTTCAATAAGTATGAATGTTGTGCACATCCCTAAGATTTAGTTCTATAAATCTGTAAATTCAGAAAGCATTTATTTATTTATCCAAGCACTGGATTAGGTATATAAAAATAGTAACCCCTGCCTCCATAGAGGGCTAACATTGTGGTGAGGAACATAGACAATGCACATGATAAAAAAAAAAAAAGAGAGATATATTAGGTAGTGTTATGTTCTAAGGGGAAAAATAAAGCACACAAGGGGATGTGAACTCATGAGAGTGTAAGGAGGTTATATTTTGGACAGGGTAGTCAAGGAAGGAGTCACTGAAATGGTGACCTTTAGGGAAGATGGGAAATATGTGACATTAATTAGCCATGTAGGTATCTGGAAAAGGGGCATTTCACAAAAAGGGGATAGAAATTTCAAAGATCCTGGACTGCTGATAGAAGCAAGAAAGTCAGTGGTGGGAGCTGAGAGAGAAAGATGGAAGTGACAGTAATCAAATCAGAGGTAAAATGAGGAGCAGATGCCATGGAGTGTGTAGGTCATGATTATGACTTAATCTGAGTAAAATACAAGGCACTCAAGTATTCTGAACTTCAATGGGATGACATAATCTGACCCATGCTCAACAGGGTCAGTCTGGCCTAAACTAAACTAAAGGAGAGTAAGCTCAGAATTAGGGAACCAGCCTGAGAGCTAATGCAATAATCCAGAAATGATGGTGGCTTGTGCCAGGCTGGTGCCAGTAGAGGTGGTGAAAAATGGTCAAATTCTGACAGAGAAGAGTTAAAAGGATTTGCTGGAAAACTAGATTTGGAGTGTGAGAGAGAGATGAATCAAGGATTACTCTGAGGTTTGGGGCTGAATAACTGGGAAAATGGAATTGTCATAACTGAGATGGAAAAGACTGTAGGAAAAACTGATTTGTGAAGTCAAATTGGTATTGGGCACCAATTTCAGCCTTTGTGGAATGGGGCATGTTCCTTCCCTACATACCACCAGCCAATTGTGGGGACACCAGCTGGTGTCCTATAATTTAACTCAACTCTGATATTATATACTTGAAGATAACATTAGATTCCACAGGTTAAGGGTAGGCTCAATTCTACAAGAATCCCCCACCCCAACTTCAGATGCCAGTCACAAGCCCAAGTAGTTATCTGTGCTTCTAACAAGTTGGCCATAAATCAGAGGTTTCCATGACCCCATCCTTCCTTGGGTTAGATTAGTTTGCTAGAGTGGCTTACCAAACTCAGGGAAGATTTTACTCAATAGATCACCAGTCTATTATGCAAGGATATAATTAAGGAATGGCCAGAAGCAAGAGATACATGGGGCAAGGTGGGAAAGAGTGAGGCACTTCCACTCTTTCCAAATCTCTAGGCACACCACTCTTTCCAAATCGCCCCATGTTCACCAAGCTGGAATCTCTTTGAACTCTTTCTTTTGGGGCTTTAATGGAAGCTCCATTTCATAGGTCTAATTGATTAAATCATTGGCCATTGGCAACTGAACTCAATATTTAGCCCTTATCCACTCCCTGGAAGTAAGGGGTGAGACAGTTTCAACTTCTAATCACAAGGTTGGTTCTGGCAACCAGCCCTTACCCTTTGGTGCATTCCAGTCACCTCATTCGCGTAACAAAAGGCCTTTCTCTCTCATCATTTAGGAAGTCCTAAGGGTTTTAAGGGAGAAGGCAATGGCACCCCAGTCCAGTACTCTTGCCTGGAAAATCCCATGGATGGAGGAGCCTGGTAAGCTGCAGCCCATGGGGTCGTGAAGAGTCGGACACGACTGAATGACTTCACTTTCACTTTTCACTTTCACGCATTGGAGAAGGAAATGGCAACCCACTCCAGTGTTCTTGCCTGGAGAATCCCAATGACGGGGGAGCCTGGTGGGCTGCCGTCTATGGGGTTGCACAGAGTCAGACACGACTGAAGCGACTTAGCAGCAGTAGCAGCAGCAAGGGTTTTAAGAGCTCTGGACCAGAAATGGGGACAAAGACCAAAGACCAAATATACATTTCTTAAAATAAATCACTATAATGGAAATTCAAGAGCCCAGTCTGGGATATGTTTAGCTTGAAATGCCTATTTTGCAGCCAATTAAAGACATCGAGAAGCCACTTAAATATATGGCTTGGAGACATATTCAGCTGTAGGCTGCCATCCACCTGGCTGGCAGGGAATCCAACCTCAGTCATTATCAGGGTAATTTTCCTCTCCATTGGATATTAGGATCACAGGCTTACATTATGCCGGAAACCAGGAAGGACACGTCCTTACTCTATGCGGATCCCAGGGTTGTAGTTGTTTCTTTTCCTCCATGCTGCCGTCAAGAACTGGTGCTTGAGTCATTGCCCAAAGGCTCATCCACATGCATGACCTTCTCAAAGATTCTGAAGCAAAAGTATCTCTAGAGAGAGGAGGGAAATGTGGGCCTTTCAAAAGGTCTTTCCTTGAGATTTTTCCATAGAGTAAGAATGGGGAAAAGAGATACTATTACCAGTTAATGTTTTTAAAAATCTAAACAAAACTCTCATTTACACTAAGACTATGCACACCCTTAAGTATGTCTTTCTCTCTTACCATTCAGTATTTAAGTTTATACGTCTATTCAAGTCTGTTAGTTTACTTGACTACAACGTGGTGAAGAAATATGAAGCTCAGGAAAGTTCAGGGGTTGACCAGCACTCACACAACAAAAGAAATAGTATCTTTGGATTAAATGACTGCACATAAAACCTAGCACCCAAATTTGAAGTCAGGCATCCAGGTCTTTCTTTTTAGTGCTCATTTACCTTATCACAATTTGTCGCCTTCAAGTGAATAGATGGAAATGATTTGTATCTAGCCTATTAATCATTTAAATGTAAATGAGTGCTTCAGAACTTATATACTTACAGTATATGTTGTAGTCCATGCGCGGGTTGGAAAAGAATTTCCAGACATGAGGCAGAATGCGAGGGAAATAAAGTTTATTAGAGTGGGAGACGCTGTTAGAACAGCAAGCCAGCTCAAGGGAGAACCGACATTGAGAGGGGTCCTTAGTCCACTTTTATACCCAGGGTACAAGGAGTGGGATAGGGGTCTTGTGGGTCATTTTCTGATTGGATGAGGCATGTATACTGGGTGGGGGAAGAGTAGGGCAAATACCTTCTTCCTACAGGGTAGGAGGGGAGACAGGTTATACTGTTCCATTAATAGTTAGAACATGAGGGAGGGAAGGATGATAAGGGTCTGGGTTTCTGTTCCTGCATTCCAAGAATCTCCTTGGTCTTATCTGCTCTTTCATCCTTGGATCACTACAGTATATAAGTATAGAATAATGCTTCCGGTTTATTTCCAGTTTAAAAACAGGTCCTCATTGTACCAAGGGTTTCGTAGCTCACATGGTAAAGAATCGTCTGCCAACGAAGGAGCCACAGGAGACATGGGTTCCATCTCTGGGTCAGGAAGATCCCTTGGAGAAGAAAATGGCAACCTACTCCAGTATTCCTGCCTGGAGAATCCCATGGACAGAGGACCCTGGCGGGCTACAGTCCATGAGTCAGACATGACTTAGTAACTACACCACTACCACCCATTGTACCAAAATGTATCATACTCATTAAATAATCTGACCAAACCCAACATTTTAATCAATCCATCTCATTTATCTACTATATGAGAAAGTAAATATTCTTTTTTTTTTAAACTGTATGTTCAAGATCTGATGTTAGAAATCTTTACTTGTAATTAAGGTGGCTCTTTTATTTTTCTCATAAGTAAAACTTACTTCAAAGATACTTTCAAAAGATAGCTATTCATTTCAGCTGAAAAGCATTAGACCTTTAAATTCAAAAAAAAATTCACTGAGCTTCTTCCAAAGCAAAATTTCTTAAAGTATTCAACCAACTTATGAAATATTTTGGTTTTATATAAGCTTTCACCGATTCTAGGCAACAACATTTTGACAAACAAGTTTAGCATTGAAACTAACAGTTGCAATTCAGTAGAAAGAAGTACTCTCTTTTTCATTTTAATAACATTTCTGCACAAATTCCAAAACGATAGGGTCCCTGTTATTCTGGGTACAATGCTCATTACTCATGTCTGCTGGGGCATTATTGGATGTATACTTTGGAATAAAGGGGGCTTTTACAATGTCTAATATGATGTCCTTTGCAATCTGTTATTAGCCTGTGCATCGCCTTGCCAGTTAATCATCCCATTACAGAATTTGAAAATCTGACAACCCAGAGGGATTGAAATGCAGTGTGCTACAAGATTAGAAATAGCTATATGGAAATGAAGTAAGGATAACAAATGTTGTAGATTGGTACATAAAATAAAGACTTCGAAAAATGTTTGTTCTGGGGATCTCTCAATACTTTAACCATAAAATAAACAAGGGCAACACACAAGCAGGGAGACCAGAGAATCATTGACTTGACCACAGGCGAGGAATAAAATAAAACTAGCAGTTTGTACGGTATTTCTTGGAAGCTCTCCAACACAATTAAAAATCAGATTAATATATACACCAGCTCTCTATTTACCTGCCCTGTCACTTGAGAGCAGAAGAGGCCGATGCATTTCGTCAGTCATCCCCAGAACTGCACAGCGCCATTAATCTTTCCGCTTGTTTATGTGGTATGGTCAGTCCCTTTGCTTCTGTGTACTTTGCTGCCATCTCCAGGAAACTGTGATGACAAGAACAGTCCAAACTAGAAGGCTGTTACAGCCCTAGAAAAAAGTCTTGGGGTTTTTGAACGTGATTGCATTTGAAAGCATCTTTAATAGAAAGTCCTTTGGAAATTGAAAATATTTGCAGCTATCAATGGTATTAGATCACAGATACAATATATACTGGTTATTTGTAACTAAAAAATCACACTTTAAAACAAGTTTCATCAGCAAAATGCCAAATTCACAAGAAATCCCATTAAAATAACATGTTTAATTCCCATACTGTTAAAGATAATAGAAAAATACTTTGTCATGAATATCTTTATTGCTATAACAGGCCAAAGAATTAATGGTAAATTGGTCTACATTGATTATATTGAATTACTGTAAATTCAAATCCTTTTCTGGTGAACAAGTTCTCTAAAGGAGATAGCACACACTGAAATTCCATTTGCTAGTGACCATAAAAGAGCGTAATAAAAAAGCTAGAGGCAGGAATTTGTGGATTTCTAGGAAAAAAATCTAAATCAGGGAGATTGGGGATCAGTGCTAAGGATTTTAAATTTGGTAAACTTCTACCTGTAGGATGGTTACTGCCAGACAAGCCCCCTTCACTGGCATATAAAGAAAAAGGAAACAATTCTTATAACATTCAGGGAAAACTGAAGGTACTTCTCAGCCAGGAATAGACAGCAAGTGCATTGAGGTTCAGTGTCATGAATGACGAGGCACAGACTCTGATCACAGTGTCAGTGCAGGGAAGGCTAGCATGTGACTGCCCAACTTGGGAAAGAGAGAGTGCCTCCTCTGACTTTAATTATTTATGTTTGGTCAAAAATGTACAAAATAATAACTGAACAACTCTTTATTTCATAGATGACATTTGATATCTGAACAATACATGTCCACACTTAAGATAAAGTAATGGATATCTGACCACGCTTTTAATCTTTTAATAAAAGATCATGCACTAATCCTTAGATATTCTGGTAAAAGGTGTATCTTCAATGCCCTGTAGAAAAGAATAGACCTCTAGTATATAGTCAAGGAATTCTTAACATGGGAAGTCTAGATAGTCCATGCTTCAGATCAGAATTTACATTATCTTTTCCCCCTCTTGAATGGCAATATCTTTTACAAAAGAGACAGTGTCTTATTTATCTATAACCTTAGTTCCTAGCAAAATGTATGTCACTATAGACAATCTTTAAATGCTTGTTGAACTGAAATAAATATAATAAACATGTCACTAAAGGTTATTTGTTGATGATGATTTATAAAACTTCTAAAATAACATTTCCAATCCTTGGGACAACTGTCATTGTTTTGAAGCAAACCACTACACCTTTGGAGGAAGGAAAGATAGTTCCCAAGCAGACTTCTCTATGGAAACGAAGCCACAGTCACTGTGCAAATAAATGTGAGAGTAGTACTGCTGCTGCTGCTGCTAAGTCGCTTCAGTCGTGTCTGAATCTGTGCGGCCCCATAGACCGCAGCCCACCAGGCTTCTCCATCCCTGGGATTCTCCAGGCAAGAACACTGGAGTGGGTTGCCATTTCCTTCTCCAATGCATGAAAGTGAAAAGTGAAAGGGAAGTCGCTCAGTCGTGTCCAACTCTTCACAACCCCATGGACTGCAGCCCACCAGGCTCCTCTGTCCATGGGACTTTCCAGGCAAGAGTACTAGAGTGGGGTGCCATTGCCTTCTCCGGAGAGTAGTACAATACTAATAGTTTTTTAATACTGAAAAAAATGTCTAACAATGGACTCAGTTTTCTTGAAAATATTAAGGATAAAAAATTAACAATCATAAGGAAAATATCAACAGAATGAGTCAGCCAATTAAAGATTCCTTGATAGAAAAGAGGCCTTGACTCGGAAAACAAACCAGGGAAAACTAGGTAAAAGATGTCATTTCAGCACATACAGTATATAATAGGTAACAGACAAATGGCAGGCAGTGATCCCACTGCACACAGAATACTCAAAAGGGAGACCAATTAGATTTACCAGAAGACTTTGAACTTTTTGAAGAAGAAAAGACTGATGGCTCATAAATTTGAAAACTACAAGCTTGGTAAATACAAGCTTGGTATTTGAAAAATACAAGCTTGGTTTGCCATAGACATCATCAAATTTACTTTATAAATACAATGGTCTACACCACCCAGACCAGGAAAATGAGCAATTCTTAATTAAGGTCTATACATTTTTTCTGTCCATTGTCTTTAGATTAGACCAAAGGAATGGAAAAGGCAGTTCCCTTCACTGTAAATTAGTCTAAAATGTAATCAGGCCCTTGGCTGTCATCTGCCCAGAAAACAGCTCTTCCAGCAGAGCTGCCAAGTTCACTGCCTTCTGTAAATGGACCCATGTTGAATAAATGAAGGGACCAGTCCTTGTCCTAGTCTGATAAGTAGCCTCCATCCCATTAAGCACAAGACACAAGAAGAGGCAAATACCCATAATTCTAATATACCAGCTGTCCTAATTATTATAGAAAGAAAATTGATATCTTAATGCTGAGTTTAGTAGGCATGAGAAAAGAAAATTTTAGTGGATCAGCTGCATAACAGAACCTGTTTACCAACAGTTTTATCCATCTAAACTATAAGAAATATGTCTATGAAAGATACATTGGCACACCCCAATGTGCCCAATGAATGCATGTGCTAATGTTCAGGGTTTGTAACATATTTCCACAAGATACAAAAATTCCCCCTAAACCCTAAATTTGCCCCAAAACTAATGCCAAAAAAGCAATATTCAACCCAGAAAATAATTTTCATTCATTATACTATCCTTTCAGGGTATTTCCCCTTCTATAGGCTATAATGTTAGTCATTTTTTATACAATAATTTCATGGACTTGTTAGGAGGATGAAATAAGATAATATATACACAAAGTGCTTATAAACATAAAAGAGGTATAAAAAATTAGTTTTTATTTTTACTGAGTAGAAAGGGACTTCTCCCCAAACTTCTCAGGCTCTCAAAATTGTGCCTCAAATATAAATATATACCAAAATAAATTGATACACATATTTAAATTGATGGCATTATGAGATAAAAATTTCAAAAGAGAATGAAAGTATTTTTTCTCAAGATTGGCCCGTTGGAGCATCGGGAACCTAACGCTAAATCATTCTACTACTAGCACAGACTTAAGGGAACCAGCCCAGACCTAGGAAGGCTCAGTCTAGGGGAGAAAGCACAATGCTTTATCAGAACAGGGGGTTACCTGGGTAAGAGTTGGACTCTAGCAGGTGGCACCACGGTTAACATCCCTGTCCAGATCAGCAATGAAGCTGATGGATCATAACCAGGCCATTCCATAGCCACTCTATGACCTCATTGCCCCCTTTTACCCACAGCAACTGGAACAGATTGCATCTTTTCTGCTAACCTGGTTAGGAGGCGTCAGCTGCAGTCTTAAAATGGAAATTAGTACAGACAAAGCAGAAAAGGAGGCAGGAGCTAACAATCTCCACTAAATAATCTTTGAAGGTCTAAATATCCATAGCCCTTTGGAATGTATTTTGTCTTTAAACCATCTTGAAGTTCATTTCCCACCTGTTCCCTTTAGCTTATTTGACCTTCACCAGAATTCTTCTAATCCTGTCTTGACTCACAAAATAACTAGTTGGATGCCTTCTTTACATGCCTATGGCACTCAATGCTCACTTTTCAGTGACTTCTGTCCTACTGAATTAAAATTACCTATGTATCTGTGTATTTCCCAACTGTTCATTTTTGACTAGTACTTTCTTCTATATAGTTCACTCAGACCACCAATCAGAATTCTGTCTACTTGGGTGATACCTCTGAAGGTCATTAAAATTATAATGAATACCCACCTGGAACCCTGGAACCTCTCATATTTGCTCATACCTTAATGGGCACTTCACTGAGTTGCCCACATCCTGAAGCTGTGTCTGTGCATGAAGTCTGCTTAGAACCCAAGAAATCCCAGTGGGGATAGCATACCAAATAGAAGTCAGATGCAATCATGAACATGTAATAAATTAATGGAAAGTCTGGAGAATAGCTGACAGTGCCAAAAATAAATGTGAGTTCAGGAACACTATCTCCTACCTTATGGCTAGTGCAAGAGAAATTGCATAAGCAAAAAAAAAAAAAAAAAATACCTGCCAGTTTTCTAGAAATCAATTTATTTAACTTTTTATCCTGAGTGGATCAATTCACAATGTTAGTAAACATTTATTTAATAACCTACAGTGTAGAAACATTGTATTGGGTGTTGGATGAGGAAACACAAAAAGCTGAAAAGGTTTATAGAGGTCTACCATGTTCATGGAAAGCTTATTCAAGTTACAAGAATGTGAGATGGGGGAGGGAAGGGAGGCTCAACAGGGAGGGGTTATATGTATAATTGTGGCTGATTTGCAGTATTGTAGGATAGAAACCAACACAACATGGTAAAGCAATTTTCTTCCAACTGAAAAATAAACCAAAAAAAAAAAAGGAATGTGACTTTGTGAGTTATTTCATCTTACACCCTATTTCAGCAAATGAGGAATCTCTTGGCAATCATGTGAATGCACTTGGGTTCTATGCTCAGTAGCAGCCAAGCACCTGGAGATGAGCAGCAATGTGCTGCAACCTCTGCTTGTGGCACGTGGCAGTGGTGTGCTTGGCCCACGATGCCGCTCACTCTTTCCTGCAAGTGCTCACGACCTCTTAGTTACAGTGGCGATGATCTTCTGCATCGTTTGCATCGCTTTATTCCTTTATCTTTATTGTTGTGTTTTTGCCTTAACAGTTCAATTACATAAAATCAAGAATGTTCTGTCAGTGAAATGATGAAGCATCAAAGTTTTCTGTGGAAATCACATTTTAGATTTAGGAGAACTCATCCTCGAAGGATATTTCAGGAACAAATTATCCTCTCAAAGCTGAAGAAAGGAAGAGAGGGACAAACTGTAGCATAATAATAATTTCCCCCAATAATTACATAAATTCAATTCAATTACCAAGAAGTTTCTTGAAGAACTGGAAAAATATTTTAAAAGTTCAGAAAGAAGAATCAATATGTGATTGTTGCCATGATACTTGCGGGTGAGAGGGAGAAAAGAATAGTGAAATTGTACCTACAAAACATTTAAATAATTAAACTACACTGACAAAATCAGTATGGACTTCCCAAGAGGCTCAGGGGTAAAGAATCTGCCTGCAATGCAGGAGATGTAGGAGATACAGGTTTGCTCTCTGGGTGAAATCCCCTGGCGAAGGAAATGGTAACCCACTCCAGTATTCTGGCCTCAGAAATTCCATGGACAGAGGATCCTAGCAGACTACAGTACATGGAGTTGCAAAAAGTCAGACATGACAGAGCACTCACAATGAAATCAGTATAATATTGGCATAGAAAGAGCCAAATAGATAAATTAAACAGAAGAGAAAATCCAAAACAGATTCAAGTATACATAATAATGATATATGATAAAATAAGCACTTCAATCTGTTGGAAAAGAGGGTATTTGTATAATTGTGTACATAAATGGAAAAAATTAAAGACAGACTTTCACTTCATATAAAAACAAATTTCAGATGGGTTTATAACCTAAGCCTGAAAAAAAACTGTGAAAAATATTTTAAAATAGGAGATTATTTATAAAACCTCAAGGTATGGAAATTCTTAAGCAATAAAGGGAACCCAGAAGTCACAAAGAAGATAATTAATTTTTTTAAGTAGTAAAACAAAAAGAATTCAGCTTGTTATAAAACACCATAAAGAAGGTCAAGGAAAAAACTATATTCTAAAAAAAAAAAAAAAACTCCAAAAAATTCTTGGCTGACAAATACTTCTATTCCTATAATGCAAAATGCTTCTACTGAGTAATAAGCAAAACAAATCTTGCATAGAAAAACGGGAAAAACAAAATCAAAGGGCAATGTAAGAAGAAGAAATTCAATTTACAGAGACACAAATGCTCAACCTGACAATAACAAGAAAAATACAAAAGTAAAATAACCAGATTTTTTATCACCAATTATTGTTGCAAACAAATAAGACAGGTATTTGCAGTGCTGAGGAGGATGTGGAACCCAGGCAATCTCATGCAGTGGTGATAGGAGTCTGAATTGCTTCTTTTTGTAAAGTATCTGACAGTTTTGCTAAAATATTAAATGTGCACAGCCTTTGACTCAGTAATTCTATTTCTAGAAAACCGTCATATGGAAAAAATCGCAAATACAAAAAGATGCACGTAGGAAAATATTTCCTGCAGCATTGTTCAGTTCAGTTCAGTTCAGTCGCTCAGTCGTGTCCAACTCTTTGCAACCCCATGAATCGCAGCACGCCAGGCCTCCCTGTCCATCACCAACTCCCGGAGTTCACTCAGACTCACATCTATCGAGTCAGTGAAGCCATCCAGCCATCTCATCCTCTGTCGTCTCCCTCTGCTCCTGCCCCCCATCCCTCCCAGCATCAGAGTCTTTTCCAATGAGTCAACTCTTCACGTGAGGTGGCCAAAGTACTGGAGTTTCAGCTTTAGCATCATTCCTTCCAAAGAAATCCCAGGGCTGATCTCCTTCAGAAGGGACTGGTTGGATCTCCTTGCAGTCCAAGGGGCTCTCAGGAGTCTTCTCCAACACCACAGTTCAAAAGCATCAATTCTTTGGCGCTCAGCCTTTTTCACAGTCCAACTCTCACATCCATATATCACCACAGGAAAAACCATAGCCTTGACTAGACGGACCTTTGTTGGCAAAGTAATGTCTCTGCTTTTGAACATGCTATCTAGGTTGGTCATAACTTTTCTTCCAAGGAGTGTCTTTTAATTTCATGGCTGCAGTCACCATCTGCAGTGATTTTGGAGCCCCAAAAAATAAAGTCTGACACTGTTTCCACTGTTTCCCCATCTATTTCCCATGAAGTGGTGGAACCGGACACCATGATATTCGTTTTCTGCATGTTGAGCTTTAAGCCAACTTTTTCACTCTTCACTTTCACTTTCATCAAGAGGCTTTTGTGTTCCTCTTCACTTTCTGCCATAAGGGTGGTGTCATCTACATATCTGAGGTTATTGATATTTCTCCCAGCAATCTTGATTCCAGCTTGTGTTTCTTCCAGTTCAGCATTTCTCATGATGTTAGGAACACCAAAATGACTAGAAACAACCTGAATGGCTATAAATAAAGTACTGGTTAAGTATAATAAGACATGATAGATGATTCTGCAGTTGTTAGAGAGGAGTGGTTTTGTACTGACCTGAAAATCTGATATATAAATAAGTAGAAAAAAAAGCAAGTTGTAGGCCAATATTTATAATATAATCTCATTATGATATAAAGAAAAACCTCTATAAATGTGTATATATTTTCATATATGTATGCAGATCAGGAAGCAACAGTTAGAACTGGACATGGAACAACAGACTGGTTCCAAAGAGGAAAAGGAGTATGCCAAGGCTGTATATTGTCACTCTGCTTACTTAACTTGTATGCAGAGTACACCATGAGAAACGCTGGGCTGGATGAAGCACAAGCTGGAATCAAGATTGCCAGGAGAAATATCAATAACCTCAGATATGCAGATGACACCACCCTTATGGCAAAAAGCAGAGAAGAACTAAAGAGCCTCCTGATGAAAGTGAAAGAGGAGAGTGAAAAAGTTGGCTTAAAGCTCAACATTCAGAAAACGAAGATCATGGCATCTGGTCCCATCACTTCCTGGCAAATAGATGGGGAAACAGTGGAAAAGGTGACAGACTTTATTTTGGGGGGCTCCAAATTCATTGCAGATGGTGACTGCAGCCATGAAATTAAAAGACTCTTACTCCTTGCAAGGAAAGTTATGACCAACCTAGACAGCATATTAAAAAGCAGAGACGTCACTTTGCCAACAAAGGTCCGTCTAGTCAAGGCTTTGGCTTTTCCAGTAGTAATGTATGGATGTGAGAGTTGGACTATAAAGAAAGCTGAGTGCCGAAGAATCGATACTTTTGAATTGTGGTGTTGGAGAAGACTCTTGAGAGTCCCTTGGACTGCAAGGAGATCCAACCAATCCATCCTAAAGGAAATCAGTCCTGAATATTCATTGGAAGGACTGATGCTGAAGCTGAAACTCCAATACTTTGGCCACCTGATGTGAAGAACTGTCTCATTTGAAAAGAGCCTGATGCTGGGAAAGATTGAGGGCAGGAGGAGAAGGGGACAAAAGAGGATGAGATGATTGGATGGCATCACCAACTCAATGGACATGAGTTTGAGTAAACTCTGGGAGTTGGTGATGGACAGGGAGGCCTGGCGTGCTGCAATCCATGGGGTGGCAAAGAGTTGGAACGACTGAGCCCCTGGACTGAACTGAACCGATGCATATATCGGGTTGGCCAAAAAGTTTGTTCAGTTTTTTCCATACAATATTAAAGGAAAACCCACATGGACATTTTGGCCAACCCGATATGTCCATGTGTAGATACACATATATATTTTTTCAAAAAGGAAAAATACCAGGGTACCCACAAAATGTTAACATTGGTTTTTTGTTTTTGTTTTTTTTTTCAGGAAGATAGGATAGAGGCATTATAGAAGGGGAAACTAAGAATTGTTCCTTCATATACCTTTGTATTGTTTGGGTGTTTACAATAAGCATATTAATTTAAAAACTTAAGCTGATCCTGACATTTTACCCTTACTTTAATTAATTTATTTATTTATTCAACAAATATTTATTGGTGTTTAAGCTTAAAATTAAAATTGTGTAATTCCTTTAAAAAATTCAAAATAAACCCAATCAACAAGCAAAATCTTTTAGCTGTTTGGGATATATTTTGCAGTGGTGAAATCATTCAATTAGTTTTACTCATCCATTAGGGTTAAATTTTTATTGCAGTAGTTTTGTGGTTAAAACACAAATTAGTAACATGGGTACAGTAGTGAAAAATATTGTTATTTATTCTATACTATATGACAAAAACCCAAATACCCCATAAGTATTTGACAAGATTCAGGAGTTTTTCTTTTAATATATATTCTACCTCACTTACTCTATGGATCCTCTTATGAGAAGAAATACCTCAAGACAAAAATATAAATCTAAATTCTCATACTTGACTGTAAATCTCCTTCCTGCACTTTGGGTAGCTATTGCGTTTATCAGAAGCCCAGAAGTTCAACTCATCAAGTTCTAAGAGAAGTCACAAACAAATTGAAGATGTGTGCATGTGTGTGTTGGTCACTCAGTCATGTCTGACTCTGTGACCCCATGGACTGTAACCTGCCAGGCTCCTCAGTTCATGGAAACTGAAGATAATAGTTGCCAAATGTTGACTTGAGAGACCCACTACATATAAGAGGCTTTATAAGTGCATTATGTAGCCATTCCTCTAGACTCCCCAGGCTCTCTGTTTCTATTAATGCCTCCATTCCTTCACTTTTAGGGGGAGAGAGAAAATCCCAGGGGAGTCAGTAATAAACATAACATCCAACTATACTTATTATTCTAGGTTCCTGATACATTTATCTGTTCTCCCTTGATATCTGTCTCTTTATTCTTTATTTTTTCCTTTCAATTGTTCTCTTTTTCAAGTGCTTTGGTGTAGCAGTATTATTTTAAATTTGAATCCTTTTATTTTTAATTGGAGGATAATTGCTTTACAACGTTGTGTTGGTTTCTGCCGTACAACAACACAAATCAGCCGTAAGTATACAGATATCCCCTCACTTTGGAGCCCGCCTCCCACCACCTCCCCCTAGTCCCACCCATCTAGGTCATCAAAGAGCACCAGGCCAAGCTCCCTGTGTTATACGGCAACTTCCCACCAGCTAGCTATTTTACACATGGCAGTGTATGTATGTCAATGATACTCTCTGTTCGTCCCACCCTCTCCATCCCCATCTCAGCCCACAAGTCTGTTCTCTATGTCTGCATCTCTATTCCTGCCCTGCAAATAGGTTCATTAGTACCATTTTTCTAGATTACATTTGTTGTTGTTTTAGTTGCTAAGTCATGTCCAGCTCTTTTGCGACCCCACGTACTCTAGTCGGCCAGGCTCCTCTGTCCACGGAATTTCTCAGGCAGGAATACTGGAGTGGTTTCCATTTCCTTCTCCAGGGGATCTTCCTGACCTGTGGATTGGACCTATGTCTCCTGCATTGGCAGGTGGGTTCTTTACCACTGAGCCACCAGGGAAGCGCCCTAGATTTCATATACATTAATATATGATGTTTGTTTTTCTCTTTCTGACTTACTTCACTTTGTATTACAAGCTGTGGGTTTGTTCATTTCAGGTCAACTGACTCAAATTCATTTCTTTTTTATGGCTAAGTAATATTCCATTGTATATATGTACCACAACTTTATCCATTCATCTGCTGATGGACATTTAGGTTGCTTTCATGTCCTGGTTATTGTAAATAGTGCTGTAATTAACATTATGGTACATGTGGTTTTTTTTGAATTATGGTTTTCTCATGGCATGTGTGGTGCTTCCCACAAGGCACTAGCAGTAAAGAACCTGCCTGCCAATGCAGGAGATGCAAGAGATGCGAGTTCAATCCTTGGGTCAAGAAGATCCCCTGGAGAAGGGCTTGGCAACCCATTCCAGTATTGCCTGGAAAATCCCATGGACAGAAGAGCCTGGCAGGCTACAGTCTATAGGGTCACAAAGAGTCAGACATGAAGCGACTTAGCACACACACACACAGCACATGCCCAGTAGTAAGACTGCTGCGTCATATGGCAGTTTTATCCCTAGTGTTTTAAAGAATCTTCTTACTGTTCTCCATAGTGGCCATATAAATTTACATTCCCACCAACAGTGCAAGAGGGTCCCCTTTTCTCCACATCCTTTCCAGAATTTAAAGAACTGTATAATTTTTATTACTCTTTTTTCAAAAATACTAAAGTGTACAAACTTAAGACAGTTCTTTGACACTAGGAAACTAACTAAATAGATATACAGTCTTATTCGTAAAGGTGGATTTATGCTTTATTCATGACTGGGATTAGTGTATTTTGAAAGAGGTACCAAACAGCTAGCCCATCCTTTCACCCAGTGAGGACACAGAGAGAAATCAGCAGTTTATAACCCAGAGGAGGGCCTTTATCAGAAACCAACCAGCACCCTAATCTTGGACTTCCAATCTATAAATTGTGAGGCATAAATTTCTGCTGTTTATAAACTACCTAGTCTGTGGGTTTTTTATTAGAGCAGCCCCAAAAGACTAAGACAAGGATGAAAGACATATTTACTCGATTAGTTCCCCCAATGTATTAGGTTTAAATCTGACAGAACTTAAACTTTCCAGGGGCCTTCTGAAAGTACAAGCACATGTATTAATTAAGCACCACTCAATTAATCTTAGAGTTTGGCCATTCTTTTTTAAGAAAAAATTGATTGCTTTGAGCTTTTCTGCTCTCAATAATAGATTCTTAGAGAAAAAAACCTTAGAAAGTATTTCCTTGCCTGTATTACTCTATTTAAGAATTGTTTCCTTTTTCCTCAAAGGAATTTTTCTTGTAGAGAAGCACCAGAACTCTGCCACCATTGTATAATTCTCTGCCCTGCTTTCTGAGCAATTTAAACTTTCACATTTTACTAAGATTAGTTTTGTTTTGGAACATCTAAGCACTGACTCGTGGAAATTATTTTCAATATAAGTGCAAGCTCTACTACATAAGCTGCTGCTGCCACTCAATCACTTCAGTCGTGACTGAACACCCCATGGACTGTAGTCTGCCAAGCTCCTCTGTCCATGGGATTTTCCCAGGAAGAAAACTGCAGTGGGTTACCATGCCTTCTTCCAGGGGATCTTCCTGATCCAGGGATGGAACCCACATCTCCTACATCTGCATTGCAGGCAGGTTCTTTATCACTGACCCACTGGGGAAGTCCCTACTACATAAGAGGTAACTTCAAAAAAAGACTGGGTCAGAATTAGGAATTTTTATAAGAATTGTATCTAATGTAAATACCTAACTATGTGTAGAGTTCTAATTGCCTTGGAAAAGTGCAACAAAAGCAGAAATAATGGGGGGGAGGGGCTAAGATGGCGGAGGAGTAGGACGGGGAGAACACTTTCTCCCCCACAAATTCATCAAAAGAACATTTAAACGCTGAGTAAATTCCACAAAACAACTTCTGAATGCTGGCAGAGGACATCAGGCACCCAGAAAAGCAACCCAAGTCCTCGAAAGGAGGTAGGGAAAAATATAAAAGACAAAAAAAGAGACAAAAGAGGGAGGGACGGAGTTCCGTCCCGGGAAGGGAGTCTTAAAAAGAGAGAAGTTTCCAAATACCAGGAAACCTTCTCACTGCCAAATCTGTGCGGAGCCTTGGAAGCACAGAGGGCAACATAACAGGGAGGAAAAATAAATAAACAATTAAAACTCACAGATTACGAGCCCTATGGTAACTCCCCCAGTGGAGAAGCAGCGCAGACGCCTGCACAGGCCATTAGCAAGCAGGGGCTGGGCAGGGAGGCCCGGCGTGGGCTTCATCGCTTAGAGTAAGGATCTGGCTTGAATACCCCGAGTGCTATCTGAGCGAAATAATTTGGGCTAGCAAACCAGACTGTGGGATATCTACCACGCGAAAAGCCAGTCCTAACCTAAGACACCGCCAGGCCCGCCCACGGAACAAAGGACTGAACAGAGATAGCCGGCTGCAGACCATCCCCCTCTGGTGACAGGCAGCCAGAGCCAGAAGGGGGCAATCGTAGCCCCAGAGAGACATTATCTATAAAACTGTAATCAGGCTTCTTTGCTAACTAAGACTTCTTGGGGGTCTGGACAGTCAACATCTGCCTGAGAAGGTGCACTGGTTGTACACCTAGATAACCGAGCGGCAGGGAGGCAATAAGTCGCAGCAATCGTGCTCGCCAAACACCTTATCACCTGAGCTGCTCGGACCTGGGAAGGGCACAAAACGCAGGCCCAACCGAGTCTGCACCTCTGAGGACTACCCGAGTGCTTGAACCTGAGCGGCTTGGACCTGGGAGGTGCAAGCAGCCCAGGGCCAGCCACGGATGGTTGCTGGCGGAGCAACCTAGAGCCTGAGCAGTGTGGGCAGGGAGGCCACATGCGTTGTGAGCCGGGGCAGACCCAGTGTGGCTGAGGCATTGCGAGCACACACCAGTGTTATTTGTTTGCAGCATCCCTCCCTCCCCACAGCGTGACTGAAAAAGTGAGCCTAAAAAAAAAAAAAAAGTGTCCTCTACCATCCCCTTTGTGTCAGGGTAGAAACCAGACACTGAAGAGACCAGCAAACAGAAGCTATAACAAAGGGACCACCTTGGAAGCTACAGGCAATAGATTAAAACCCTGTGGTTAGTACTGTCTACATAGGAAGGGGCCTGTAGATCTTGAGAAATATAAGTCGGACCAAGGAACTAACCGAAAATGAACTGAACCCACAATACCGACAACAAAACCAGAGAAAGTCCTAGATATATTTTTACTATTTTTACGATCATTCTTTCTTTCTTTTTTTTTTTTTTATTTTTTAAAAATTTTAAGTCCTCTATTATTCCTTTAATTTTCACTTTTATAACCTACTATTACTTTGCAAAAAAAAAAAAAAAAGAAGACTCTATTTTTTAAAGCAAACTTCATATATATATTTTTTTTATAATTTTTTGACCTTGCTTTGTTTGTTTGTTTGTTTTTTCCTTCTTTTCTTTAACATTGTATTTTTGAAATTCCAAACTCCACTCTAGATTTTTAATTTTAGCTTTTTGGTATTTGTTATCAATTTTGTACCTATATATATATTTTTTTTTAATAATTTTTGTGACATTTTTTCTCTCTTTCTCTTCTTCTTTAATATAACATTGTATACCTGAAATTCCAAACTCAACTCTAGATTTTTAATTTATGCTTTTTGGTATTTGTTATCAATTTTGTACCTATATTTTCTTTATAATTTTTGTGACGTTGTTTGTTTTTGTTTGTTTTTTTTCTCTCTTTCTTTTTCTTCTTCCTTTTTTTTAACACTGTATTTTTGAAATTCCAAACTCTACTCCAGATTTTTAACTTTTGCTTTTTGGTATTTGTTATCAACTTTATACCTATATTTTCTTTATAATTTTTGCGACTTTGTTTTTGTTTGTTTTTTCTCTCTTTCTTTTCCTTCTTCTTTTCTTTAACATTGTATTTTTGAAATTCCAAACTCTACTCTATATTTTTAATTTTTGCTTTTATGTATTTGTTACCAATTTTGTATCTTTAAGAACCCAATCTTCAGTACCCATTTTTCACTAGGGAGCAAGATTACTGACTTGACTGCTCTCTCTCCCTTTGGACTCTCCTTTTTCTCCACCAGGTCGCCTGTGTCTCCTCCCTAACCCCTCTCTACTCTACCCAACTCTGAATTTCTCTGTGTTCCAGACGGTGGAGAACACTTAGGGAACTGATTACTGGCTGGATCTGTCTCCCTCCTTTTCATTTCCCCCTTTTATCCTCCTGGCCACCTCTGTCACCTTCCTCCTTCTTCTCTTCTCTGTATAACTCTGTGAACATCTCTGAGCGGTCCAGTTGTGGAGTGCACATAAGGAAGTGATTACTGGCTAGCCCACTCTCTCCTCTATTGATTCCACCTCATCTCATCTGGGTCACCTCTAACTCCCTCCTCCCTCTTCTCTTCTCCATGTAATGCTGTGAACCTCTCTGGGTGACCCTCACAGCGGAGAAACTTTTCATCTTTAACCTAGATGTTTTATCAATGGTGCTGTATAGAAGGAGAAATTTTGAAACTACTGTAGTAATAAGACCGATAACTGGAAGCAGGAGGCTTAAGTCCAAACCCTGACTCCAGGGAACTCCTGACTCCAGGGAACATTAATTGACAGGAGCTCATCAAACGCCTCCATACCTACACTGAAACCAAGCACCACACAAGGGCCAACAAGTTCCAGGGCAAGACATACCAAACAAATTCTCCAGCAACAAAGGAACACAGCCCTGAGCTCCAAGATACAGGCTGCCCAAAGTCATCCCAAAACCATAGACATCTCATAACTCATTACTGGACACTTCATTGCACTCCAGAGAGAAGAAATACAGCTCCACCCACCAGAATGCTGACACAAGCTTCCCTAACCAAGAAAACTTGACAAGCCACCTGTACAAACCCACACACAGCAAGGAAATGCCACAATAAAGAGAACTCCACAAACTGCCAGAATACAGAGAGGACACCCCAAACTCAGCAATTTAAACAAGATGAAGAGACAGAGGAATACCCAGCAGATAAAGGAACAGGATAAATGCCCACCAAACAAAACAAAAGAGGAAGAGATAGGGAATCTACCTGATAAAGAATTCTGACTAATGATAGTGAAATTGATCCAAAATCTTGAAATCAAAATGGAATCACAGATAAATAGCCTGGAGACAAGGACTGAGAAGATGCAAGAAAGGTTTAACAAGGACCTAGAAGAAATAAAAAAGAGTCAATATATAATGAATAATGCAATAAATGAAATTAAAAACACTCTGGAGGCAACAAATAGTAGAATAACAGAGGCAGAAGATAGGATTAGTGAATTAGAAGATAGAATGGCAGAAATAAATGAATCAGAGAGGAAAAAAGAAAAACGAATTAAAAGAAATGAGGACAATCTCAGAAACCTCCAGGACAATATTAAACGCTACAACATTCTAATCATAGGGGTCCCAGAAGAAGAAGACAAAAAGAAAGACCATAAGAAAATACTTGAGGAGATAATAATTGAAAACTTCCCTAAAATGGGGAAGGAAATAATCACCAGAGAGTCCCAAACAGGATAAACCCAAGGCAAAACACCCCAAGACATATATTAATCAAATTAACAAAGATCAAACACAAAGAACAAATATTAAAAGCAGCAAGGGAAAAACAACAAATAACACACAAGGGAATTCCCATAAGGATAACACCTGATCTCTCAATAGAAACTCTTCAAGCCAGGAGGGAATGGCAAGACATACTTAAAGTGATGAAAGAAAATAACCTACAGCCCAAATTATTGTACCCAGCAAGGATCTCATTCAAATATGAAGGAGAAATCAAAAGCTTTACAGACAAGCAAAAGCTGAGAGAATTCAGCACCAACAAACCAGCTCTCCAACAAATACTAAAGGATATTCTCTAGACAGGAAACACAAAAACGGTGTATAAATTCGAACCCCAAACAAGAAAGTAAATGGCAACGGGATCATACTTATCAGTAATTACCTTAAACGTAAATGGGTTGAATGCCCCAACCAAAAGACAAAGACTGGCTGAATAGATACAGAAACAAGACCCCTACATATGTTGTCTACAAGAGACCCACCTCAAAACAGGGGACACATACAGACTGAAAGTGAAGGGCTAGAAAAAGATTTTCCATGCAAATAGGGGCCAAAAGAAAGCAGGAGTAGCAATACTCATATCAGATAAAACAGACTTTAAAACAAAGGCTGTGAAAAGAGACAAAGACGGTCACTACATAATGATCAAAGGATCAATCCAAGAAGAAGATATAACAATTATAAATATATATGCACCCAACACAGGAGCACAGCAATATGTAAGACAAATGCTAACAAGTATGAAAGGAGAAATTAACAATAACACAATAATAGTGGGAGACTTTAATATCCCACTCACACCTATTGATAGATCAACTAAACAGAAAATTAACAAGGAAACACAAACTTTAAACGATACAATAGACCAGTTAGACCTAATTGATATCTATAGGACATTTCATCCCAAAACAATGAATTTCACCTTTTTCTCAAGGGCACATGGAACATTCTCCAGGATACATCACATCCTGGGCCATAAAGCTAGCCTTGGTAAATTCAAAAAAAATAGAAATCATTCCAAGCATCTTTTCTGACCACAATGCAGTAAGATTAGATCTCAATTACAGGAGAAAAACTATTAAAAATTCCAACATATGGAGGCTGAACAACATGCTGCTGAATAACCAACAAATCACAGAAGAAATCAAAAAAGAAATCAAATTTGCATAGAAAGGAATGAAAATGAAAACACAACAACCCAAAACCTGTGGGACACTGTAAAAGCAGTCCTAAGGGGAAAGTTCATAGCAATACAGGCATACCTCAAGAAACAAGAAAAAAGTCAAATAAATAACCTAACTCTACACCTAAAGCAACTAGAAAAGGAAGAAATGAAGAACCCCAGGGTTAGTAGAAGGAAAGAAATCTTAAAAATTAGGGCAGAAAAAATGCAAAAGAAACAAAAGAGACCATAGCAAAAATCAACAAAGCCAAAAGCTGGTTCTTTGAAAGGATAAATAAAATTGACAAACCATTAGCCAGACTCATCAAGAAACAAAGGGAGAAAAATCAAATCAATAAAATTAGAAATGAAAATGGAGAGATCACAACAGACAACGCAGAAATACAAAGGATCATAAGAGACTACTATCAACAATTATATGCCAATAAAATGGACAACGTGGAAGAAATGGACAAATTCTTAGAAAAGTACAACTTTCCAAAACTCGACCAGGAAGAAATAGAAAATCTTAATAGACCCATCACAAGCACGGAAATTGAAACTGTAATCAAAAGTCTTCCAGCAAACAAAAGCCCAGGTCCAGACGGCTTCACAGCTGAATTCTACCAAAAATTTAGAGAAGAGCTAACACCTATCCTACTCAAACTCTTCCAGAAAATTGCAGAGGAAGGTAAACTTCCAAACTCATTCTATGAGGCCACCATCACCCTAATACCAAAACCTGACAAAGATCCCACAAAAAAAGAAAACTACAGGCCAATATCACTGATGAACATAGAGGCAAAAATCCTTAACAAAATTCTAGCAATCAGAATCCAGCAACACATTAAAAAGATCATACACCATGACCAAGTGGGTTTTATCCCAGGGATGCAAGGATTCTTCAATATCTGCAAATCAATCAACGTAATACACCACATCAACAAATTGAAAAATAAAAACCATATGATTATCTCAATAGATGCAGAGAAAGCCTTTGACAAAATTCAACATCCATTTATGATAAAAATTCTCCAGAAAGCAGGAATAGAAGGAACATACCTCAACATAATAAAAGCTATATATGACAAACCCACAGCAAACATTATCCTCAATGGTGAAAAATTGAAAGCATTTCCTCTAAAGTCAGGAACAAGACAAGGGTGCCCACTTTCGCCATTACTACTCAACATTAGTTTTGGAAGTTTTGGCCACAGCAATCAGAGCAGAAAAAGAAATAAAAGGAATCCAAATTGGAAAAGAAGAAGTAAAACTGTCACTGTTTGCAGATGACATGATCCTCTACATAGAAAACCCTAAAGACTCCACCAGAAAATTACTAGAACTAATCAATGATTATACTACAGTTGCAGGATGTAAAATCTACACACAGAAATCCCTTGCATTCCTATACACTAATAATGAGAAAACAGAAAGAGAAATTAAGGAAACAATTCCATTCACCATTGCAACGGAAAGAATAAAATATTTAGGAATATATCTACCTAAAGAAACTAAAGACCTATATATAGGAAACTATAAAACACTGGTGAAAGAAATCAAAGAGGACACTAATAGATGGAGAAATATACCATGTTCATGGATTGGAAGAATCAATATAGTGAAAATGAGTATACTACCCAAAGCAATTTATAGATTCAATGCAATCCCTATCAAGCTACCAACGGTATTCTTCACAGAGCTAGAACAAATAATTTCACAATTTGTATGGAAATACAAAAAACCTCGATTAGCCAAAACTATCTTGAGAAAGAAGAATGGAACTGGAGGAATCAACATACTTTACTTCAGGCTCTACTACAAAGCCACAGTTAACAAGACAGTATGGTACTGGCACAAAGACAGAAATATAGATCAATGGAACAAAATAGAAAGCCCAGAGATAAACCCACGCACATATGGACACCTTATCTTTGACAAAGGAGGCAAGAATATACAACGGATTAAAGACAATCTCTTTAACAAGTGGTGCTGGGAAAACTGGTCAACCACTTGTAAAAGAATGAAACTAGAACGCTTTCTAACACCATACACAAAAATAAACTCAAAATGGATTAAATATCTAAATGTAAGACCAGAAACTATAAAACTCCTAGAGGAGAACATAGGCAAAACACTCTCTGACATACATCACAGCAGGATCCTCTATGACCCACCTCCCAGAATATTGGAAATAAAAGCAAAAATAAACAAATGAGACCTAATTAAACTTAAAAGCTTCTGAACAACAAAGGAAACTATAAGCAAGGTGAAAAGACAGCCTTCAGAATGGGAGAAAATAATAGCAAATGAAGCAACTGACAAACAACTAATCTCAAAAATATACAAGCAACTCCTACACCTCAATTCCAGAAAAATAAATGATCCAATCAAAAAATGGGCCAAAGAACTAAACAGACATTTCTCCAAAGAAGACATACAGATGGCTAACAAACACATGAAAAGATGCTCAACATCACTCATTATCAGAGAAATGCAAATCAAAACCATATGAGGTACCATTTCACGCCAGTCAGAATGGCTGCGATCCAAAAGTCTACAAGCAATAAATGCTGAAGAGGGTGTGGAGAAAAGGCAACCCTTTTACACTGTTGGTGGGAATGCAAACTAGTACAGCCACTATGGAGAACAGTGTGGTGATTCCTTAAAAAACTGGAAATAGAACTGCCTTATGATCCAGCAATCTCACTGCTGGGCATACACACTGAGGAAACCAGAAGGGAAAGAGACACATGTACCCCAATGTTCATTGCAGCACTGTTTATAATAGCCAGGACATGGAAACAACCTAGATGTCCATCAGCAGATGAATGGATAAGAAAGCAGTGGTACATATACACAATGGAGTATTACTCAGCCATTAAAAAGAATTCATTTGAATCCGTTCTAATGAGGTGGATGAAACTGGAGCCTATTATACAGAGTGAAGTAAGCCAGAAAGAAAAACACCAATACAGTATACTAACACATATATATGGAATTTAGAAAGATGGTAACAATAACCCTGTACATGAGACAGCAAAAGAGACACTGATGTTTAGATCAGTCTTATGGACTCTGTGGGAGAGGGAGAGGGTGGGAAGATTTGGGAGAATGGCATTGAAACATGTATACAATCATGTATGAAATGAGTCACCAGTCCAGGTTCGATGCACGATACTGGATGCTTGGGGCTGGTGCACTGGGACGACCCAGAGGGACGGTATGGGGAGGGATGAGGGAGGAGGGTTCAGGATGGGGAACACATGTATACCTGTGGCAGATTCATTTCGATATTTGGCAAAACCAATACAATATTGTAAAGTTTAAAAATAAAATTAAATTAAAAAAATAAATAAAAGGTAACATGTCTCTCTGGATGTTTTGTGTTCCTAGCATCTTGTACACTGTAGACAGTGTAGAAATATGGGATGAATAGATGAATGGATGAACAAATACATAAAAGAATAAACACACTGTGACCCATTTGTTTAATATTTAAAATGGGAATGATATGCTATTTCTTAGGAATCTATGGACTAGCTAAGTAGATTTTCTGCTGGTTTTGCCTTGGCTCATTCATTGAGCTGTATTTAGCTGCAGGGTCAGCAGGCATAAAAGATCCAAGACTGCCATATTTAGATGTCCCATAATAGTTATTAACTGTTAACTCGAATGCCCTGGTTTTCCTTCACATGGCCTCTCATCTTCTAATAACTTAGACAGGCTTCCTTGCATGACACACTATAGGCAGCATTCCAAGGGTGAAGATAAAAACTGCAAGGCCTCTTGAGTCCTAAGCTTTGAAACTCAAACAGCATTATTTCTGCCACATATGTTGGTCAAAGAAAGATACAAAACCAACCAGGTTCCAGGGATGGTGAAATGCACTCCACTCTGGAAATGAAGAGCCACAAATAATTTGTCCCACAGTCTACCTGCTGCTCACAATTACTTACAATCCCTGCAGGTACAAAATTACTCACCCTCTCAAGAACCCAGAAAAGTCTCATCCAATCACAGAACTCCAAAATCCAATATCTAAAATGTGTATCCATATTTAGTTTACCACCTACCAAGGCACCAGAAGACCAGCATCTTTTAAAATACATTGTAAGAATTTGAACCCTATTAGTAATCAACCTCCTAGACTCCATGGCTCACCCTTCCTTTGCATGACTTCTTCCCAAACTGACACAGTATTTCTCCAACTCCTGACCTCTTGCTTTGTCTCACACTTTTGCCCCCATGTTTGCTGCTCCTGTCAGCTGATACAATGTGTCTGGCATAACCCTAGGAACCTATCTCCGCAAATGTTACAGGTGGGATGAGCCGTGGCTATGAACAGCCTGACCCCAGAAATAGATATTTCTGGCCATCCCAGAGCCAGAATGAGCACCAGAGGCAGAACTAGGCGTGACTGCTGTTTATGATCTCAGAATGAAGAATGCAAGCCAACTGAACACTGTCAAAGCCAGGGCGAGTGCCTGAGGCAGGGGGAAGAAATGTCGTCACTGTGATCCCGACCTCAGAGGTAACAGCTGCCACCAAAGCCATGAGCAGGCACAGGTTACTACTGCCTCCACCTTCCTGGGAGCCTAAGCAGCTTGGCTCTGACGAGGGACACATCACCCGGGGCGATTCCCCTGGGAGAGTGGAATTCCCCTGAGAGTGGGGAAAGACGCACCTCAGACTGTAGCAACTTCCCACAGTTCTCCCTGCAGCAGGCACTCCCCAAACACCCCAACTGTGGCTTCCATACCTCTCTCCCCAGCCCGACTGAGAAAGTGAGCCCTAACAAGCCACTACTTCCGCTCCCTCTAGTCTGAGCAGGAAACTGACACCAGAGGGTGGGCTACAAGCAGAGGTGGGTCCAAAACCAAAGTGGAGCAGCAGCAGCGAAGAAGAGGAAGGGAATGCGCTCGTGCAGCCGCAGGTGCAGCAGATTAAATCTCCCGCAGTTAGCCTGAAACCGTGGACTTTGGGGGCAGGTACAAGCTGGAGTAAGGCCAGATCTGAGTCTGAGCTGACGTCACAGAGCCCTCAGCAGGTTCAGAGACCTTCCTAGAAACATTAGAGGACTTTCTGAGAAGGCAGATTGGCTGGTGCTCCCTGTGTGAAGAGGACAACAGAGGACTCAAGAGGACATTCTTCTTACTACTACTCTATACATATTCTTCTGTTTTTTTTCTTTTTTGTGTTGTTCTAATATTTTTCTTTATTAGTCCTTTAATTTTAATTTTTAACTTATTTTTCCCTTTTTTTAAAACATTTTATTTTTAAATAAACTTTTTTTCCTATTTTTACAGTACTCTATAGTTATACTGCATTCTTTCCATGTTTTTGATTTTGTATTTTTGCTAGTCTAGTTTTTAGTATTTATTTTCACTTACAGGTTTGTTTACTGGCTTGAATGCTCTCTTCATTTTTGATTCCTGTTTTTATTCTTTTTCTCTTTTCTCTTTGTAAGTGTGTATGAGTTTCTTTGGGCGTTCTTGTCTGTGAATGTTGCTTTCACCATTTGTCTTAGGGTTTTGTCATCTGTGCCATGTGGCTTGTGGAGTCTTGGTGCTACCACAAGGGGTCAGGCCTAAACGTCCAAGGTGGGAGAACCAAGTCCAGGAGTCTAGACCACCAGAGAACTCCCAACCCCTGGAACATTAATTGGCAAGAGCTCTCTCAAAGGACTCCATCTCAACACTAAGACCAAGTCCCACCCAAAGGCCCGCAAGTTCCAGTGCTGGACACCTCATGCCAAATCTTCAGCAAAACAGGAACAGAACCCAGCCCATTAGCAGGCAGGCTGCCCAAAGCCATACCAAGCCCATAGATACCCCAAAACACACCACTGAACATGGCATTGCCCTTCAGAGAGACAAGATCCACTGTCCCCCTGATATCAAAACCAGAAAAAGATACCACAAAAAAAGAAAATTACAGGCCAATATCACTGATATATAGATGCAAAAATCTTCAACAAAATTCTAGCAAACAGAATCCAACAACACATTAAAAGGATCATACATCATGATCAAGTGGGCTCTATCCCAGGGATGCAGGGATTCTTCATTATATGCAAATCAATTAATGTGACATACCATAGTAACAAATTGAAATATAAAAACCATATGATCATCTCAATAGATTCAGAGAAAGCTTTTGACAAAATTCAACACCCATTTATGATAAAAAAACTCTACAGAATGTAGGCACAGAAGGAACCCATCTCAACATAATAAAGGCCATATACAACAAATCCACAGGAAACATTATTTTTGATGATGAAAAAATGAAGGTATTTCCTCTAAGATCAGGCACAAGATAAGCATGCCCACTCTTGTCACTACTATTCAAAATAGTTTTGGAAGTCCTAACCATGGCATTCAGAGGAGAAAAAGAAATAAAGATTGGAAAAGAAGTAAAAACACTCACCGTTTGCAGATGACATGATACAATACATAGAAAACAGTAAAAACGCCACCAGAAAGTACTAGAGCTAGTCAATGAATATAATAAAAATGCAAGATATAAAATTAATATACAGAAATCCCTTGCATTCCCATACACTAACAATGAGAAATCAGAAACAGAAACTAAGGAAACAATCCCATTCACCATTGCAACAGAAAGAACAAAATATCTAGGAATAAACCTACCTAAAAAGACAAACGACCTGTGTGTACAAAACTTTAAGACACTGATAAAAGAAATCAAAGATGACACAGACAAATGGAGAGCTATATCATGTTCTTGAACTGGAGGACTCAATATTGTGAAAATGACTATACTACTCAAAGCAATCTACAGATTCAGTGCAATTCCTATCAAACTACCAATGGCATTTTTCACAGGATTAAAACAAAAAATTTTACAATTTATATGGAAACACAAAAGACCATGAATAGCCAAAGGAATCCTGACCAAGAAAAACGGATCTGGAGGAATCAATCTTCCTGACTTCAGACTATATGACAAAGATACATTAATACAATATCGTACTGACACAAAAACAAAAATAAAGACCAATGAACCAAGATAAAAAGCCCAGAGATAAACCCAAACACCTATGGGCACCGTATCTTTGACAAAGGAGGCAAGAATATACAATGGAAGAAAGACAGCCTCTTCAATTAGTGGTGCTGGGAAAACTGGACAGCTATATGTAAAAGAATGAAACTAGAACCCTTCCTAACACCATTTGTCTATTTGTCTCTATTTGAATCTATTTGTCACTTCCACTGTATAATCATACAGTGAAAGTGAAAGTTGCTCAATCATGTCTGACTCTTTGTGACCCCATAGACTATACAGTCCGTGGAATTCTCCAGGCCAGAATACTGGAGTGAGTAGCCTTTCCCTTCTCCAGGGGATCTTCCCAACCCAGGATCAAACCCAGGTCTCCTGCATTGCAGGCAGATTCTTTACCAACTGAGCTATCAGGAAAGTCCTTCCTAACACCATACACAAAAATAAACTCAAAATGGATTAAAGACTTAAAATGTAAGTCCAGAAACTATAAAACTCTTACAGGAAGACATAGGTAGTACTCTCTTCGATATAAATCACAGCAAGATCCTCTTTGACCCACCTCCTAGAGTAATGGAAATAAAAAGAAACAAGTAGGGCCTAATGAGACTTCAAGGCTTTTACACAGCAAAGGAAAAACTAAACAAGATTAAAAGACAGCCCTCAGGGTGGGAGAAAATTATTGCAAATGAAACAACTGACAAAGGATTAATCTCCAAAATATATATGCACCTCATACAGCTCAATATTGAAAAAACAGACAGCCCAATAAAAAAATGGGTAAAAAAAAAACTAATTTCTTTTTCCAAATAAGATATACAGATGGCCAATAAACATGAAAATAGGCTCAACATCACTAATTATTCAGTTCAGTTCAGTTGCTCAGTCGTGTCCAACTCTTTGCAACCCCATGAATCACAGCATGCCAGGCCTCCCTGTCCATCACCAACTCCAGAAATGCAAATTAAAATTACCATGAGGTATTACCTCACACCAGTCAGAAAGACCATCACCAAAAAATATACACATAATAAATGCTGAAGAGGATGTAAAGAAAAGGGAACCCTTCTACACAGTTGGTGGGAAGGTAAACTGATACGGTTATTATGGAGAACAGTATGGAGATTCCTTAAAAAACTACAAATAAATCTACCATATGACCCAGCAGTCCCACTACTAGGCATATTCCCTGAGAAAGTCACAACTCTCAAAGACACATGTACCCCAGTGTTCACTGCAGCCTTATTTACAATAGCCATGACATGGAAGCAACCTACATGTCCATCTAAGATGAATGGATAAAGAAGGTGTGCTGCACATATGCAATGGAATATTAGCCATAAAAAAAGAATTAATTATGGCTGACTCACTATAACTAACACAACATTGTAAAGCAACTTTCCTCCAATTAAAAAATAAATTAAAAAAAACTTTTAAAAAAGACATAAAGGAGAGGTTAAGTTAAACTTTTGAAGTATTTCTAAAGTTGCTTAGAAAATCAAAGCAACTGAATTGTACTTATCCCTTCAGTAACGATTTGTAGTTTAACAGTTCAGTGCTTCGTTCACCTGTCTATAAAACAGAATAAAAAATTTCCCTAGGGTTGTACCTTACCTCCCACCAATTTACAATTTGTTACCAGGAAGAATTCCAAAGATATTGTTTTATATTTTACTTTTCTACCTCATGTTAAAGCTATACTGTTTTAAAGTAATCAACATTTTAATTGGCAAGTTCAATTATATAGTATAATCATCTTCTAAACTATACCTCAAAGTAATTTGATCAAGAAGAATCACTTTTATTAAATTTGATAGAACTCACTTACAATTAGCTTTCTAGAGAATAACTTCTATTTTTAAAATTGCTATTCACGTTTCATTTTGCACTCTTATTATAACCTTGGCCCTGATTCATTATGATAAAGAGAATGAAAATAGATATATTTCTGTCTTTTCAAACAGAATCCTGAAATGTTCATTTCATGTGCCCAAAGCAAGCTGAATGAGGTAACCAAATCATCACAGTGATTCTTTTTGCTAAAAATAGAATCAATGCAGATAAATGAATATTATTTCTCAAGTGTACTTCCTTAATCTTGGTCTCCATTATACATGGACTCTGTGCAAAAGTGATATACCTTGAAATATAATTTACAATTGGAGATACTTGTTTAGAAATAGCATTTGTTATTTTCTGTGCCTAATATAGTTTAAAAAGTGTAGCATGCCATGTCACTGCCTATTTGCAATTTAACTTTGATATTCTCTACTACAATAACCTTAAAATTTCATACTTGAATACTATCTTTAGGCATCACTTAAACCTCCATCTATGTATTCATATAGCTATTTATGCAGAATATTATTAAGGCATTCATACTTATTTTTCAAAAGATACATTTGAACCACATTCTAAACACCTCACTAAGTCAAATATAATTGATTCATTTACTCAACAAACATTGACCCACAATGTACAAGAGATACAGTGATGATAAGAGGAAGCCCTGGCCGCTCACCGATCTTACATGCTAGTATGCAGAGAAAGTCAGTAAACAGATAAGCAAGTAAAGGTAGAGAGAATTGAATGAAGACTTAGTGCCAGGAGGAAATAACAAAACAGGATGAAGAAATAGTGAGCTTCAGGTTGGGGGAGGGGAGAAGAGGATACTGGATTGTGTAGCCGTAATGCCCACTGGATATAGATGAGGCTATCAGCTCTGACGAGTTTCTTTCAGCCCAGGCAACTGACCTCCTGGATACATTTCTAATTCTGACCAAACTCTCTCTTCTTCCCTCCAGGATTATGCAGCAAATCAGTGTCTTTTGTCTCAAATGTTAGTGATCTCAGCACACCAATATCGGACAATAATCTAGACTCCTTCACCTCCTGGTACCTGCCTTAATTCCACTGGGTGTAATTATCATAAAACAACTGACACAAAGATTGTGCTTCTCTTCAGAGACCTATCTTGGAATGTATTTTATTCTGGACAGCAGTCAAGTCAGGTCCTTTGAGTTTGGTAGGACCTCATTTGGGCAAGAGATTAAAGTTCTTTGCAGAGCTCATGACTATTCTTTTTTCCTTTGAAGCTGGATCAGATCTTTTGCCTTTTCTGTCTAAAACCAACAAAGAGAACTGAAAAATATGCCAAAGGCCAAAAACATAAACAGGAAAGCCAAGAAAAAAACTGCACCTACTCTATGTGAGAATAATCTGAATTGCCATCAAATTGAAATTTTTATTTTTTACTTGACTTGGAGATGTTTTAGTTATATGCAGCTTACCTTTTTAAGATCATTATTTTAAAAATCATTATATTAATTATTAACCAAAAGCTGTTATTCCCCACAATTTCCATCTTCTCCACAAAGTCCAGCAGCGTGGCTTTAATCATTTAAATTCCCGTGTTTCTGAAAACGTGATCCTTTTCACACCACCATCTTGTTTTTCAGTTCGTACGCTTTCTGTGCAGTTGCTTTGAACTGCATGGAGATTTGATCTTCTGATATCCTTTTTTTACCCACATGGACTGAAATCATAATTCTACTTATCCTTGTCACCCATGTTCATCTGATTTTCTATTTCTAATCCCAAATCTGGAGACTTCTGTAAATATTCATTAGTGTGCAACATTGTGCTTCAGCAATACTGAATACATGAAGATAGTACCCAAAAAAAACACTGAATATTTAAATACAAAATATTCAGTTATTAACAGATCTATAAAGCAGAAATAACACTGAATGATAGCCATTCAGTGTAACTGAATGTTTCAAGCAGTGCAGAAGATTGTGTGAATTGTTCCAGAAAACCAGTAAAGCTTCCGGCTCCTATGGGGTTATGCTTAGTGCACCAGCTTGATCTGTTTTCCACTGTGGTATGCCTGCAGAAAAATACTTTAGAAAAAATGTTTACTCTGGGTTTTTGCTGGATCACAATCCCAAAAGTGATTCACTAGAGAAAATCTTAAGGTTTTAAGGACTAAAGAGTTTGTTAATTTCAGAGAGAATGAATATTATGAATACCTAAAAACTTTTCTTAATGGAAAATGGCTTTGGGTTAGAGAAGCATTAGAATGAAATTACTATGCCCTCTTACTCTGCTTTCTCATTGTATGATAAATGACAGTTTTTGGGCACTGGCCAATTTTCATATTTTTGAGATATTTTTCTCATGGCCATTGCTATACAAAGTCCACTTATCATTTAAACTTTTTATTAATCATTTCTATCTTCTTCTCTCGCTCCCCATGCAATATAGGATTTTAAAAAACTGTACTACAATTTGAAACTTGGGTATTCATTACTATACTACTGTTATTATAGACTGTATAACCAAAAGGTTACATAGAAATATGCTGGCCAAACTAGCAGAGACTTATGAAATATTAACAGTTGCAGGCAATAAGTTAGTTGCTTAGTCCTATTTATTCAGATAAAGAAGAAAACAAAAGTTAGAGAACTAGTAGATTAAATGGATAAGTATGCATATGACTAGAATACTATTCCTGTGTCATCAACAGTTTTCCCCTGCATAGACTGGCTTTAGTTTGAACATGTTTAGGTTTGTAATCTCTAGGAATGAATGACAAATAAGGAGAGTGATTTTACTAATCCTCTATATTAATGAAAAAACCATTGTGCTGTGGTACAGTTCATCTCTTTAGAGAAGTCTTTTGAAAAATTGAGTGAAGGGGTTACTGATTTTCACTTGAGCAAATTTTATTACATCGAACTTGATCAAACTTGAGACACTCCATTTGTCTCTCCCTTTCAATCTACAAGTAAACAACAAGTAAGACATTTTGTAGAACCTAGAGTCTCCCATGGACAGAAATCATGAGATACCTCTTGGGATTACTGAATGCATGGCCTTTAAAAGTGAATGCAACTTCCAAAAGTTTTAAATTTAAAGTCAAGGTGTACCTAAACCACTAGGGAAATATGGCTCAATTTGTATTATCATTTTTCACCATATCACTTTATGCTTGGTCTCTCTTGAAATTTTCTTCTCAAGTACAGGCAAAGCTTCTATCATTAGGGGACTACTGTAGTGTGAAGTCAGCAAGAGCATTTCAAACTTTAAAATATGCATTAAAGGCATTATAGTTGGAGTCAGTAATTGCAGTAAGCTCTAAAACCTCAGTCTGCCTAACAGGTTCAAGGACAATGCTATAATGGTATATATATATAATACTTGCTATGACACCCTTATGTAAACATGATTTCAAGTAAGGGTTCATTTCATAATGACTTCTGCTATCAATACTCAATCTACTTAGTTACCAGAAATTGTCAATATGCCCTTCACCTCACATGTTCTTAAGTGACACATTCCACTTCTCTAGCTTGTTATTTATTTGTTAGCTTTATTGATTTAAATTCCTTCCCTACTTCTTCTTACACGTCTAGAGGAGAATGATATTAGCACAGACTTTGTCACACAGAGGCAATGAACAGATTAAAGTGATCATTACTGGATCAATCTATAAGGTCAAGGAAAAATGGAGAGAGAGAAGTACATCAAGATGTGTTTACCACTAGTCTTAATTTATAAAAACCAATTTCTATTAATGTAATTACTAAATTCAGCTAATATTTTCTTTTCAGATAGTAACCAAATCCTGTCATTTAATAAGCATTTCTTAGTACCTACTCTATGTTCCCAACAGCACTGGGGAGGGAAAGATGAGAAAGACTTGCTGTTTGTTCACAACCTAGTGGGGAGAAAAGAAATATTTCAAATAATCACACGATGTAGTGAGTACCAAAGTAGAAAATCAAATGTTTGGGGTTTTGAATTTTTTCTTTTCTCTATAAATAATATTAATAATACCTTCTTCCTAAGGAGATCTAATGAAATGAAAGTGCTTGATGGGATTGGGTATGCAAGTTTAAAAAAAAAACCTCAAGAGTTCAATTAATTGCTTTGCATAATATAAGAAGAATTTGACAATTTACGGGAGAGGTCTAAGACAGCTCAGTCCAATAGAAACATATTGTGAGCCATATATATAATTTTAAAGTTTCTGATGGTCACAGTTTTAAAACAAGGAAAAGGGGAATTAATTTTAATAATATACTTTAGTTAACTCAGTATGTCCAAAACATTGTCACTTCAATAATTTAAAAATATTATCAATATATTTTATTTTCTTTTTTCGGAGGCCTCCAAATCTGGTTTGTATTTTATACTTACAGCACATCTGATCTCAAACTGACTTCAATTCAAATGCTTAAGAGCTACCACAGGTGGTCAGTGGCTACAGTATCCAACAACACAAATCTAATAGGTGAGAGAAGAGGAAGTAAGCAATGAGAGGCAAACACTTGTGTACTATGTAATCCAATTTCTTCTGTAACCCCTCACGATCTTCAGTTAAAGATACAAGACTCACAAATATTTGGTGTGAGGGATCTGTGTGAAACAACGAAGTTCAACTTCACAGAAGAACCCATGTGGTGTGAGTCAAATGCATAACAGTATGGTTAAAGACAAGGAGATGTGAAAGGGTGTGAATAAGTAGCTCAAGAAGTGAAGAGTTGTTATTAAGGGATGAAGCCAGACAGAAGTGCTGGGATGAGAATGGAAATGACCCTGTGTACCATGCAAAGGGATTTAGTCCTATGTTGAACACAGTAGGGAACTATTGATTTATGCCTGAGAATAATGATCAGATTTCTCCTGGATGTCCCATAGGCACTTTGAGTTCAATATGATCAAAGTTTAACTCAGCAATGAACCATCCTTTCAAATCTGCCATTTCCATGTGTCATAATTCCTCCCACTCTTATCCTCCCAAACCTACTTACTAATGTCTTATAAGACTAACTACTTTTCCCACTCTCCACTTCCCTAATCCTATTTCAGGACATTACCATTTCTCAATTGGATTGTTACAACTGGTCTCCTTCTTCACTCTTGATTAGTTTCAATCCATTCTCCAAGGAATATAAATTTTTCTAAAAAGCAATGTAAATCCTAAGGTTTCCTGTTTGTCTCCTGCTCTGAGTGATTTGACTCTTCATTACTTCTCCAGCTTCCACGCATTTTCTTCTCACTCTCCATTTCAGCCATATTGAACTTTTCAGTTCAGTTCAGTTACTCAGTTGTGTCTGACTCTTTGAGATGCCATGGACTGCAGCATGCCAGGCTTCCCTGTCTATCACCAATTCCCAGACTCTGCTCAAACTCATGTCCACTGAGTCAGTGATGCCATCCACACATCTCATCCTCTGTCATTCCCTTCATCAAATGTGCCCACCATGGGACTTCTCTGGTGGTCAAGTGATTAAGAATCCACCTCCAAAACATGGGACATGGGTTCAATCCCTGGTCCAGGAACTAAGATCCCACATACTGTGGGAAAACTAAACCCTTGTACCACAACTACTGAGCCCTTGCTCTAGAGACTGCTCACCACAACTAGAGAAAGCCTGTATATAGCAACAAAGATCCAACACAGCCAAAACAAATAAATAAATACTTTTTTTTTTTAAGTGTGCCCATCACTTCAGAGCTTGGCATGTCTTCTGTACAAAAGATACTCCCTAATTTTGTGGTGTTTACTTACATGACCTTTTAGGAAGTCTTTCCAGTTGTCCCTGAGTGTAAGTTAGACTCCCTTCTTTGTGGCTCTCTGCTGCTGCTGCTAAGTCACTTCAATCACATCCAGCTCTGTGCGACCCCAGAGGTGGTAGCCCACCAGGCTCCCCCATCCCTGGGATTCTCCAGGCAAGAACACTGGAGTGGGTTGTCATTTCCTTCTCCAAAGCATGAAAGTGAAGTCGCTCAGTCATGTCCAACTCTTAGCAACCCCAGGGACTGCAGCCTACCAGGCTCCTCCACCCATGGGATTTTCCAGGCAAGAGTACTGGAGTGCGTTGCCATTGCCTTCTCCATTGTGGCTCTCTAGTACCCTATATTCCTCTTATAACACTGAGAATACTGTTTTATAATTTTCCATTAATGTATTATTTTCCCAGTAAACTAATTTTTCCACTAACATAGAGTAGCCATGTATTTTTCTCAGTGGTACCTTTGGGTCAAACCATACCTGAAAAAGATTTAGATACTTAAGAAATGTTGAATGCTTAATTTACATCAATAGATCTGAAGCTTATAGAGGTCAGAGGAAAGTATCAAGTTAGGTTACTATGATATTCTATAGAACAATAAATGTTGAAAGTCTGAAATAGACAGGAAGACTAGAAGTATGTAGGAGATGAGTGAAGTATAGTGAAAGATACTTAGAAAGCAAATTTAATATGACTTGGTAATTACCGGGTATAGGAAGTAAGAGAAAAGGGTTAAGGATGATGCTTAGCTTTAAATCTTAGATGGTTAGTGATGAGAATGAAAGAGGAAACACACCAAAAAAGAGCAGGAAGCTTGTGTGTAGGTATGGTAAATAAAGATGCAGAGGTCAATTTTGAAAATATTCAGTTGCAGGGAAATGTAAACGACCCAACTACTGATAGAGAACTTCCTAGTGGAGGTAAAGCTCTAAAAATTCACTCCAAAAGGGTCACTAAAAATTAGAAACACTACATACTTCAAAAAGTTGTAAATAGTAAATCTTTTGTCACAAGTTCAATGCTTTCATCTAATTCTTTAGTCATCAACTTATCAGACAACCAAGTATTACCAAAAACAAAAGAATATCTACTATGAAATATGAAAAGAAATAGTCAAATAAAAGTTGGAGGGGACTGATTTTGCAGGAAAAATAAAGTTTCAAAGAAAATTGCTATTAATACTCTTAAGTAGAAAATAGAATATTGCAACCAAGAACAAGAACAGGATACCATTAAAAAGGGGTGGGGGACATTCTGAGAACAAAAGAAGGGCAAATTCCTAGAAAAATTAGAACTTTGAGAGTGAAAATGAAAAGTTAAAATAAAAGGTTTGAAGAGAAATTTAGAAAATATTCTAGAAAGTTGAACTAAAATATAAGAAAATAGCCAGTGAGATCAAGAAGTTATAGTAAGATAGGAGTTTTACAGAGTACAGAGAAAAGAAAGAGAGAAGACAAGCCTTTGTATTAGTTTCCTAGGGCTGCTGTAACAAAGTACCACAAAACTGGTGGTTTGAAACTACATACATTCATTTGTTTTCAGTACTATACCGGAGGTCAGAAGACTAAAATCAGTTTCGCTGGGTTACCATTAGAGTGTAGGCAAGGCTCCTTCTGGAAGCTCTAGGGAGGAATTCATTTCCTTGCCTTTTCCTGCTTGTAGAAACCACTCACATTCCTTACCATGTTGTTCCCTTTTTCATTCCTCAAAGTATATTACTCTAACTTTGCTTTAGTCAATACATGGCCTTCTCTCTAACTCCTTCTACATAACTCTTATAAGGACCACTGTGATTACATCATGCCTACTCAGACAATCAGGATGATTTTCCTATCTGAAGATAATTAACTTGACCACATCTGTAAAGTCCTTTTTGCCAGGTAAGGAAAGATTTACATTTTCTAGATATTAGAACATGGACATCTTGGGGAGAAAAGGGGTTGGGATGAGGGGGATCGGAGAGAGCATTATTTAGCCTACTATACTGTGGATAAAGTAATTCATGAAAACATCCCACAACTTGAGATCTAAGTTCAGAAATTAAAAATACAACTTACTTCCCAGCACAGTAATGAATACACAATAAAGTACAATGTAGTAACTTCTAAACTATTAGAAACATATGAAGATCTTATATACTATAGTGTAAGTCATAATCACATAATTCTACTTGAGTATATTAAATATTAGAAGACAATGGAAAGAAATTATTTTCAACTTAGTATCCCATAACCAACTAAACTACTATTCAAATGCCAAGTTAGTACAACCCTGGTAGCCATAGCTGACAAAGATGCTACAAGAAACAAAAAATTAAAGTTCAATATTTCTCAAAAATTAAATAATCCTAAATGAAATATTAGCAATTAAATCCAATATTATATTAACAGGATAAGATATCAACACCAAGTAGATATTTATTCCCAGAATGCAAGGTTAGTTGAACATCTGAATATAATCACACTCAATGTAAATTACTACATTCATAAAGGAAAAAAATAATATAAATATATCAACAGACTAAGATAAAGCAAATGATAAAATTCATCATTTATTAATGATAAAGACCCAGCAAACTAGCAACACAAAAGAAATTTCTCAATCCAATAAAGGATTGTTTTGTATTTTTCTGGTGGACATTGGTAAACTGACCTTAAAATTTATACAAAGATGCCGAGGACCTTAAATAGCAAGACAACTTTGAAGAATAAAGCTGGAGTATTTATCAATACTTACTGTAAATCTACAGCAACCAAGGCTATGTTAATGGCCTAAGGATGAGTAAATAGATCAATGGAACAGAACAGAGTTCAGAAAGAGACCCACACATACAGTCACGTGATTTACTCAAAGGTGTCACTCCAGTTTGGTGGGGCACACAATGCTTTTCTCAATAAAGGATACTGGAGGCTGAGTATCCATACAGAAAAAATGAACAAATAAACCTTGGTCCATACTTTACATCCTATTCAAAAAATTAATTTTAACTAGATCATAAACTTAAATGTTAATGTGAAATTTTTTAAACTCTAGAAGAAAATATAAGAACACTTTATGATCTATTCATACGATATAATATTAAGCACTGACAATTTAGAAAACTTTCATAAACTAAATAATGTGAATGAATACCAAAAAAATATGGAGTGAAAAAATAAGTGCAAAAAAGTATGTATTATATGATTCCATGTTTATGAGTTTCAAGAAGGAAAAATTAATTCAAGTCATAGTGCTCAGAATAATGTTAACTTCTAAAGAGTATTAACTAGTATGGGGCACTAAGAAGCCTTTTGACTGACAGAAATGTTGTATACTTCATTTAGGTGGTATGTATCGGTATGTGTGTATCTGTCATCAAACTGCACATTTAAGATTTGTGCAATTATTATATGTAATTTTACCTTGATAAAATTTGAAAGGCTTAATTTACATTTCAGGATAGAATAAAAATATCTTTAGACATGTAATGTCACAAATATGCTTTCGGTAAGAGATATTCAAGGATGTATGAGAGAGTAACTACAAAATGAGAGAGTAAACTGACAATGAGGAAGACCTGGGCTAGAAAAAAAATAGGTCAAACCAAGGAGAGGAAGTGAAAGAATCCCCAGCATGATGGTATAGATAAAGAACGTCAGTTCTACCCCAGACAGGAGGGAGAATAATGCAGATTAAAGCAAGCTCTGGGAGAGATGACTACAAAAAGATTAATTCAATAGAACATCTGGCTTGTTGGTTGCTTAGTCGCTAAGTTGTGTCTGACTCCTTGCAATGCCATGGACTCAAGTGGTAGTTTGAACATTCCCCTGCAAAGCCTTTGACTGTGTAGATCACAACAAACTGTGGAAAGTTCTTAATGAAATGGGAATACCAGACCACCTGACCTACCTCCTGAGAAATCTGTATGCTGGTGAAGAAGCAACAATTAGAACTGGACATGGAACAAAAGACTGCTTCCAAATCAGGAAAGGAGTACATCAAGGCTATATGTTGTCACCCTGCTTATTTAACTTATATGCAGAGTACATCATGAGAAATGCTGGGCTGGATGAAGCACAAGCTGGAATCAAGATTGCCGGGAGAAATATCAATAACCTCAGATATGCAGATGACACCAACCTTATGGCAGAAAATGAAGAAGAACTAAAGAGCCTCTTGATTTAAGTGAAAGAGGAGAGTTAAAAAGTTGACTTAAAACTCAACATTCAGAACACTAAGATCATGGCATTCAGTCCCATCACTTCATGGCAAAGAGATGGGGAATGGAAACAGTGACAGACTTTATTTTTCTGGGCTCCAAAATCACTGCAGATGGTGACTGCAGCCATAAAATTAAAAGATGCTTGCTCCTTGGAAGAAAAGCTATGACCAATCTAGACAGCATATTCAAAAGCAGCAACATCACTTTGCCAACAAAGGTCCATCTAGTCAAGGCTATGGTTTTTCCAGTAGTTGTGTATGGATGTGAGAGTTGGACTATAAAGAAAGCTGAGCACTGAAGAATTGATGCTTTTGAACTGTGGTGTTGGAGAAAACTCTTGAGAGTCCCTTGGACTCGAAGGAAATCCAACCAGGCAATCCTAAAGGAAATCAGTCCTGAATATTAATTGGTGGGACTGATGCTGAAGCTGAAACTCCAATACTTTGGCCACCTGATGTGAAGAACTGACTCATTGGAAAAGACCCTAATGCTGGGAAAGATTGAAGGCAGGAGGAGAAGGGGACAACTGAGGATGGGATGGTTGGATGGCATTACCGACTTGATGAACATGAGTTTGAGTAAGCTCTGGGTGTTGGTGATGGACAGACAGGGAAGCCTGGTATGCTGCAGTCCATGGGGTTGCAAAGAGTCGGACACGACTGAGTGACTGAACTGAACTGAACTGATGGACTATATAGCCCACCAGGCTCCTCTGTTCCCAGGCAAGAATACTGGAATGTGTTGCCATTTCCTTCTCCAAGGGATCTTCCAGACTCAGGATTTGAACTCATGTCTCCGGCAATGGCAGGTGGATTCTTTACCACTGAGCCACCAGGAAAACCTGCTACATCTAATCATACAAAGAGGAGATTTAGACAACTGTAAATAATTTGAGGTTTAATTAATGAAAGGTACAGAGAAGAAGAAAAACAATAAACAAGTCTTTTTTTCCCCAGGAAACCCATAAATTATATAGGAAAATTAAGGTAAACATAGTTTATTAATTAACTTGGCTCTTTGAACAGCATTTACCTGCTTGTAATCATGTATTCACTAACCATCTAATCAACTATAGCATAAATATAAAAGTGGTTAAATAATAAGCTAAAGGGGTGTAACAGTTTCCTCTAGGGTGGAGGGAAGAGAGAGAGGCATAGTTGGAGATTGATATTTTTGTAGCTAACCTGGCAGCATATTTCAACTCCATAAATGATGTGCATACACAATTTTTACTTAAATAAGAACTTCAAAAATTTTCATAGAGGATGGGAGTGATACAAAAGAGATTAAGAGGTGATCAGTCAGGAGATGAACTTCAGAAGGACTAATGGTTGGATTGAGTGATAGATTGCTGCTGATCATGGTCTAGATGGAATAGCTCAAGGTTTTCAAATTAAGTTTTCAATGCTATACCCTTGCATTTTAAACCCATCATTTTTCAGAGCAAGACAACCTTTCTTCTTGAAACTCCTTTTTTTAAATGCAAAATGCTTTAAATAATTTGTGAAGCGTTCTATCAACATCTTATGCTTACTGAGAAAAGAAATTTTCTTCTCTCTTCCTATTATTGCTATCTCTCGACACTTTCAGCAGAGAATTTACTATAAAGCAGATGCATTCCTTAAGAGTTTCAGGAATTATAAACAATTATAGGAAAGAAAAGTGTTTCCATTACCAAAAAGGCAATAATGATGGAACCACTATTGAATATGCCAGTGAGATCACAGAGTTTAGAGAGTAAGCACAGTGTTTTAACCTTTATTCTAGCTGATAGAAGATGATGCAGTATTCTATTATCCACAATGACAAGTGATTTATTGGGATACTTTCTTTTCTTCCAAACTGTTTAAACCATTGTTTTTTTTCTCCAATTGCACTGATTTTTCATCTTAGTGCATGTACAGGGCTATAAACATTTGAAAGATTATTTAAAAAAAAAATACTAACATTCTCCGTTCTAAAGATACTCATTTTGCTAGTGCAATACCACAAATGGAGGTTTGCCTCATTGCATGCCCAAACAGCTTTATTTAGGCAAAAGTTTTTGGTTGACTAAAAGTAATCAAAAGGCTTGGAAAATTCTAACACTTCTCCTAAAATCTGCTTTCTAAAATCTTATTTTAGGAAAAATCATTTTATGAGGAACCAGATACTCTTGCTAAAAGAGAAAGTTACTTTAAAATAGGATTCCAGACATTTAAGGATGTAGGGAGCAGACTAAAGCCCAATAGTAGGATGTGATGATTATGTATGTGCAATTTTTCAGGCCAGAAATCCTGCTGTGCAATTTCCTTGCCCTCGGGGAGGTGAGATTGACAGTAGTTATTCAAAAACCAATAGACAAGCAGTTTTCCTGAAGTTCTGAAAATAAGAACAAAGCTTTTCAGAACCTTTCCTCCTAATGTTCTTCTCCAATGGAGAGAAAGACCCCTACTCCAGGTCACTGCTTAAGAGTCACAAATTACTATTCAGTTCTCAGGTAGGGAGATGGTTGGGAGGACTAGAATGCTGAGTCAAATGTGCTTTGCAACACTGATATCTTTTTGACAAATTGCCCAGATTTCCTGGTTAATGAGCCATCCTTATCTGCGTTCTGGAGATGTACAAAACGAAAGTTCTGAAAGACTGCCAATCTAGTGCATTGTCCATTTTTGATTGCCCTTTGCAATTTTGTTACATACTAAAACTTAGTATGCATGAAATGGGGAAAAAATAAAAGAGAATGTGTTATTAAGGATAACAATCAGTATAGTTTCAGGTTGCTTTTTATTTTGGAACATAAAATCTAGCAAGCAGGAGTCTAAAGTATTGATATCTAACCTTAGATTAGGGAACAAAAGAATTGGATTCTGACTACTTTACTAAGTGGTTTGAGTAAACTACTTCATCTTTGTACATCTAGGGCTTTATCATCTGTCAAAAAATAAAATTAAAAAAAAAAAGAGAGAGAGAGAGAGACATTAACTCTAAAAACCCTTCTAACTCCAAAAGTGGTTTTATTTTCAAAACATCATTCTCATAGGATATAAATCCAAGATATCTATTTAGAATATTTAAATATTTTCCTATATCTTTATAATTTCTTGCTTACTTTTTTACTGCAAATCTTTTGATTTACATAGTTTTACATCACATTCATAGGGATATTGAGAAAATCTATTGTGTGCAGAGCAATATGAAATCTTTTTATTTGATATTAAAATTATAATATTAATTAAGATGCTGGGAATCTGGGGCTAGAAGATGCAAACTATTGCATTTAGAATATATAAACAAGGCCCTACCTTATAGCACAAGGAATTATATCCAATCTCCTGAGGTAAACAATAATAGAGAATATTTTAAAAGGATGTATATATGTGCAAAAAAAAAGACGTGGCAGCACGCTAAATGTCCCCTGACAAATGAATGGATAAAATAGATGTAGTGCATATAAAACATGGAATGCTACTCAGTCATAGAAAAGAATGAAGTAACACCATTTGCGGCAACATGGATGCAACTAGAGAGTATCATAGGAAGTGAAGTCAGAAAGAGAAAGACAAGTGTCATATGGTATCACTTATATGTGGAATCTACAAAAGTGACACAGATGAACCTACCTGCAAAACAGAAACAGACTCACAGACGTAGAATACAGACTAGTGGCTGCCAAGGGGGAGCAGGGAAGAGAGAGATGTACGGGGGCTTTGGGGATGGTAGATGCAAACGATTACATTCAGAATGGATAAACAAGGTTCTACTGTATAGCACAGGGAACTATATCCAATCTCCTGGGATAAACCATAAGGAAAAGAATATTAAAAAAGAATATATCTATATATGTATAACTGAGTCACTTTGCTATACAGTAGAGGTTGCTAAGAGTGGGACACGACTAAGCGACTTCACTTTCACTTTTCACTTTCATGCACTAGAGAAGGCAATAGCAACCCACTCCAGTGTTCTTGCCTGGAGAATCCCAAGGACAAAGGAGCCTGGTAGGAGGCCATCTATGGGGTCTCACAGAGTCGGACACGACTGAAGTGACTTAGCAGCAGCAGCAGCAGCAAAAATTAGTACAACATTGTAAATCAACAGTACTTCAATTAAAACGTATAAAAAACATTAAAATTTTTTCAATTTTAAGGAGAAGAACAAGATGGTGGAGGAGCAGGTGGACGTGGACTACATCTCTCTCTACGGATACATCAGGAATACACCTTCAGACAAAGAAGTGCATGCAGAACACCCGCCAAGAGAGGACAGGAGTACCTGAGCAGAGCAAAAGAGTACACAGAACCACGCAAAACTCGGTAGGATGAAGGAACTAGGGGGTAAAACAAGAGTGTTCGTAGGACTGGACCTGCTCTCAGTGGATGGGGGAACTGAAGCAGGGATCTGATCCCCACATCAGGGCAATTGTCTGAGTCAGAGGAGAAACATTTAAGGCTGAGAATGAAACAGCTGATTTGTGGCAGCCTAAATGGAATGAGAATCAGATAGTCCTTGCCACAGCCATTCATACCCCAGACAGGGACTAGAGCCCCCTGGAAGGCACAGTGGCTGGGAGCTGGAGTTTCGGGAATGTGGAGCAATCCCAGAGCTAGGGGTGCTGTTGACTGTGGAGAGGTAGATCCAGGGGATGTGAGGGAGGAGATCATGGTGGGAAATGGCTGTGGAGGAAAGCCGGGCAGCCACGGAAGCAAGGGGATACTGCTGAGTCACATCTAGGAGGTGGAGCCATCACCATAGCCTCTCTCTCCCACATGCCAGCATCGGCAGCTGAACAAGACAAGGCTGGCCCATCAAGTGCCTGATGCACTGAACTACCAAGCAGGACCCCATCCAGGGTGCCCCTTGAAGTGCATGACACAATGATCTACAGAGGAGAACCTCAGCCAGGGGGGCCTCGCTACGTACCCAACACACCAAACAACACAGAAGGACCCTAGGCAAGGAAGCCCTTTAACTGCCTGAAAGGGCAGAGCTATGGAGAAAAACTGGCCAAAGAGGCCTTCTCATTGCCAGCTACAAAAGGCTTGAAAAACAGACTCTGATAGGGCCACAACTCCTGAGGCTGAGGCATTCCATGTCCCTGCACACTTGGTGCCGCCAGGGTCCCCACAAGCCAAGCAGTTGCGCCACCTTCACACTCAACTCTCACTGGGGCAGAGCTGCCACAGGCAAAAAAATTCTTGCATCTATGCGCGAAGGGTCGCTTAGGTTGTGTCCGACTCTTTGCGACCCTGTAGACTGTGGTCTGCCTGGCTTCTCTGTCAGGGAGGGGGATTCTCCAGGCAAGAATACTGGAGCGTATTGGCCAACACTGGTTGCCATACCCTTCTGCTGCTGCTGCTAAGTCACCTCAGTGATGTCCGACTCTGTGTGACCCCATGGACTGCAGCCCACCAGGCTCCCCTGTCCCTGGGATTCTCCAGGCAAGAATAATGGAGTGGGTTGCCATTGCCTTCTCCAGTGCATGAAAGTGAAAAGTAAAAATGAAGTCACTCAGTCGTGTCCGACTCTTAGCGACCCCAAGGACTGCAGCCCACCAGGCTCCTCTGTCCATGGGATTTTCCAGCAAGAGTACTGGAGTGGGTGCCATTGCCATACCCTTCTAGAGCACTATATTTCCTGCTGCCCTAGTCACCAACCCCCCTGAGTACCTGGTTGCTGCCAGAACCCCTGTGACCCAAGCAGCTGCATCACCTCCACTTCTGGCCCTCACAGGGGCAAACCCAAGTGCTCCAGGGCAGCCTCAGGAGCCACCCCCATTGGACAACCCACATGCAGAGGTGGAAGCAAACCACAATTGAAACACAAGGGCAGTGTGGCTAAGGAAGAAGACCCAAAACCTTCCCACCAGCTGTACAGGCTGCAGATTAAATCCACATGATCAACTAGGCAGACTTTGTGTCTATGGAATATGTAAAAGATAATTCAGAGCTCCCACAAAAGAAAACAGACTAGTTCTGATAGCTGTGGACATTGGAGGCAAGGACACATAGGGGTAAGACCAGATTAGAATCTGAGTTGCCCCTACAGAAGGTCCAGAGATCAGCAAAGTGTTGGAGGCATCCTAGGGAGGTGAGATGGACTATGACTCCCAGCGAGGGAAAGGACTCTGACAGCAGTGACTAAAGAAAAACATATATTATTCTTATGTTTTGACTTGCTCTGTAGAGATGGGCATACCAGACCACCTGACCTGCCTCTTGAGAAACCTGTATGCAGGTCAGGAAACAACAGTTAGAACTGGACATGGAACAACAGACTGGTTCCAAATGGGAAAAGGACTACATCAAGGCCATGTATTGTCACCTTGCTTATTTAATTTATGTGCAGAGTACATCATGAGAAACACTGGGCTGGAAGAAGCACAAGCTGGAATCAATATTGCTGGGAGAAATATCAATAACCTCAGATATGCAGATGAAACCACCCTTATGGCAGAAAGTGAAGAACTAAAGAGCCTCTTGATGAAAGTGAAAGAGGAGAGTGAAAAAGTTGGCTTAAAGCTCAACATTCAGAAAACGAAGATCATGGCATCTGGTCCCATCACTTCATGGCAAATAGACAGGGAAACAGTGGAATCAGGGGCTGACTTTATTTTTCTGGGCTCTAAAATCATTGCAGATGGTGACTGCAGCCAGGAAATTAAAAGATGCTTACTCCTTGGAAGGAAAGTTATGACAAACCTAGACAGCATATTAAAAAGCAACAATGGTCCATCCAGTCAAGGCTATGGTTTTTCCAGTCATGTATGGATGTGAGAGTTGGACTATAAGGAAGGCTGAGCACCAAAGAATCGATGCTTTTGAATTGTGGTGTTGGAGAAGACTCTTGAGAGTCCCTTGGACTGCAAGGAGATCCAACCAGTCCATCCTTAAGGAGATCAGTCCTGGGTATTCATTGGAGGGACTGATGTTGAAGCTGAAACTCTAATACTTTGGCCACCTGATAAGAAAAGCTGACTCATTTGAAAAGACCGTGATGCTGGGAAAGAGTGGGGGCCGGAGGAGAAGGGGACGACAGAGGATGAGATGGTTGGATGGCATTACCGACTCAATGGACATGGGTTTGGGTGGACTCCAGGAGTTGGCAATGGACAGGGAGGCCTGGCGTGCTGCAGTTCATAGGGTCACAAAGAGTCGGAGATGACTGAGCAACTGAACTGAACTGAACTGTAGATTCTTTTGGATTTTTTTCTTTTTTTTCCATTTCCCCCCCTACCCCTCTGTTGTAGTTGTTGATTTTACTGGCACTATGAAATCTATTTAAGCTTTTGAGCTTTTTTTTTTTTTCTCCATCACATTTTTTATTGCTGTTATAAATCTCTGCCTCTATGTTGGGCTTTTACAGTTTTGTGGAGTTTTTCTTTTATTTTTTTCTCTTTTTTTAATTTTAATTTTTAAACCTATTATTATTTTTTCTACATTTATTCCTTTGTTTGCTTTTCCTACTGTTGTTTTCCCTGCACAGTTAGTCTTTAATGTATACAAATCTTCTTCGCCTACCTCTATTCAACTTTGCATATCTATTCTTTCTTTCTTTTCTTCCTTTCCTTTCCTCTCAACATATTTGTTAGTTTTATTTTCATTGCATTATTCCCCAATTGGCACCTTGTTCTAGTTTTGTTACATTTGTGCTTTAGTTAGTTTTGTTCTTAACTAGTAAATATAATTTTTGATTTACTTTGTTCACCAGGTTAATCTACTGTACTTTATTATGTTGGACTGTTTTCCCTCTGCTCGTGGGTATATATGTGTATATTCCATCATTTTAATTATTATTTGCCTGATTTTGTAACTGCCATTTCACTGGGGTTCATCTTTGGTTTCCCATTTTTGGATATTTATTTTAATCTCACTTAATGCCATAACAAACCACTTGTGGAATCTTCATTCCTGACCACAGATCAAGCCCTCAGCCTTTGGTGTGAGAGCACTGACTCCAAGACCCAAGACTACCAGAGAACTAGCCCTAGGGAATATCAAATAGTGAGAACTTGAAAACCACTTGAATACAAGACCCAGCATCACCCAACCACCAGGAGCACCCTGTGCAGGATGTCTCATCTAAACAACAAACAAAACAAAAATATGAACCCAATCAACAGCAGACAGGATTACCACCTCACTCAGCCTTGCCCATCAGAGGAAAAACAAACAAACGAAAACTCAGCACAAATCTCAACCTATACAAAGCTTACACAAACCGCTGGACCAACCTTAGGAGGGAAGACACCAAAAGGAAGAAAGACTTCAACCTTTAAGCCTGGGAAAAGGAGACCAGAAACACAATAAGTTAAAAAATAATAATAATAATGAAAAGGCAGAGAAATACTACACAAGTGAAGGAACAAACTAGAAACACAGAAGTCCAAATAAATGAAGAGGAACTAGGCAAACTACCTGAAAGAGAATTCAGAATAATGATAGCAAAGATGATCAAAAACCTTGAAAACAGAATGGAGAAAATGCACAAATCAATTAACAAAGATCTAGAAGAATTAAAGAATAAACATACAAAGACAAACAACACAATTACTGAAATTAAAAATACTCTAGAAAGAATCAATAGCAGAATACCTGAAGCAGAAGAACAAATCAGTGAGCTGGAAGACAAAATGGTGGAAATAACTTCTGAAGAACAGAATAAAGTAAAAAGAATGAAAAGAACTGAGGGTAGTCTCAGAGACCTCTGGGACAATATCAAACACACCAATATTCAAATTATAGGGGACCTAGAAGAAGAAGAGATAAAGAAAGGGTATGAGAAAATTTTTAAAGAGATTAGAGTTGAAAATTTCCCCAACATGGGAAAGGAAATAGTCAATACGGTCCAAGAGGCACAAAGAGTCCCATACAGGATAAACCCAAGGAGAAACACACCAACACACATACCAATCCAACTAACAAAGACTAAACACAAAGAAAGAATATTAAAAGAAGAGAGGGAAAAGCAACAAGTAACATAGAAGGGAAACTCCATACGCTCAACAGCTGATCTTTCAGCAGAAACTCTGCAGGCCAGAGGGGACTGGCAGGATATATTTAAAGTACTGACAGGGAAAAATCTACAACCAAGATTACTGCACCCAAAAAGGATCTCATTCAAAATTAATGGAGAAATAAAAAGCTTTTCAGGCAAGCAGAAGAGAATTCAGTACAGTCAAACCAACTTTACAACAAATGTTAAAGGGACTTATATAGTCAAGAAATACAAGAGAAGAAAAAGGATCTACAGATCATCCCCAAACAATTAAGAAAATGGCAATAGGAACATATATATCAATAATTACTTTAAATGTAAATGGATTAAATGCTACAACCATAAGACACAGATTGCTGAATGGATACAAAAACATGACCCATATATATGCTGTCTATAAACCCACTTCAGACCTAAAGATGCATATAGACTGAAAGTGAGAGGATGGAAAAATATATTCCATGAAAATGGGAAGCAAGAGAAAGCTGGAGTACCAATCCTCATATCAGACAAAATAGATCTTAAAGAGTATTACAAGAGATAAGGAAGGACACTACACAATGATCAAGGGATCAATCCAAGAGGAAACCGTAACAATTGTAAATATCTATGCACCCAACATAGGAGCAGCTCAATACATAAGACAAACTGTAACAAACATAAAAGGAGGAATTGACAGTAACACAATAACAGTAGGAGACTTTAACACCCCACTCACACCAATGGACCAATCATCAAAACAGAAAATTAATAAGGAAACACAAGCCTTAGATGATACATTAGATGAAATGGATCTCATTGATATCTTCAGGACATTCCATCCAAATGCAGGATACACCTTCTTCTCAAGTGCACATAGAACATTCTCCAGGATAGACTACGTCTTAGGTCACAAAGCAAACCTCAGTAAATTTAAGAAAATTGAAATATTTAAGAAATTTAAGAAAATTGTATATATGATTCATATACACAATGGAATTTTACTCAGCTATTAAAAAGAATGCATTTGAATCAGTGCTAATGAGTTGAATGAAACTGGAGCCTATTATACAGAGTACGTAAGTCAGAAAGAAAAACACCAATACAGTATATTAACATGTATATATGGAATTTAGAAAGATGGTAATGATAACCCTATATGTGAGACAGCAAAAGAGACACAGATGTAAAAAACGGACTTTTGGACTCTGTGGGAGAAAGCAAGGGTGGGATGATTTGAGAGAACAGCATTGAAATGTGTATATTACCATATGTGAAATAGACTACCAGTCCAAGTTCGATGCATGAAACAGGGTCCTCAAAGCCAAAAACAGGACCACCCTGAGGGATGGGTTAGGGAGGGAGGTGGGAACGGGGTTCAGGATGGAAGACACATGTACACCCATGGCTGATACATGTCTATGTATGGCCAAAACCACCACAATATTGTAAAGTAATTGGCCCCCAATTAAAATTAATTAATGTTTAAAAAGAAAAAAAAGTTTCATGGACAGTATAGTCCATGGGGTCACAAAGAGTCAGACTCTACTGAGCAACTTTCACTTTCACTTTTTGGAGAGGAATACTTTCCATCATCCTGCTAGGAATTCTCAGAATTTATCAGATTCTTTGGCTACATCTGCTCCAGGCTTCCTGCTCCCTCTTTTGGCTGAATTCTTAAGCTCATATGCCTTCTCTCATTGTTGCAATATACACACGGGTGCCGACAGCCACCTTTTTGCTTAACCAAGGACAGACTTAAAACTTAAAAATAAAAAAAGACAACTTAAAGTTTCTGGTCTCTCCCTGACCTGCAGAGTCAGTCTGATTTTCTGTGGGTCCCCACTAGTCATCTGCCAGAGCTCATTCCAATCACCATCAGGAATGTGCACCAGGAGCCAGACACAGGGTATGGTAATATATGAGTAAAGCAAGCAGAGTGCTGGAGTTGGGGGGATCAGTGGGCAAGGTATCACCAGTGACTCATGGGTGGGCTTTTTGATACAGTCACTGATGGGGTTAGGATTTGTGTCTCTTTAATACTATCCAGGAGTTCTATCTGCTACTCCCCCAGCCTCTACAGTGATGTACTTACCAGTACTCTGGACATGATAAGCAAATGGCTGTGCCCTATACAGTTGGGGAAGGTACTTTGCCCAGTTTTTAATTGCAGTGCTGGTTGTTGAGTTTTAGGAGTTCTTTGTGTATTCTGGATATTAATCTCTTAAAGGATTTGCAAATACTTTATCCCATTCTGTGGACTGCTTTTTCACTCTCTTCATAGTTTTGAATTTTACACAAAAGCTTAAATTTTGGTAATGTCCAGTTGATATATTTGTTTCTTTTGTTGCCTATGCTTTTTCTGTCATATACAAGAAACTATTGCCATATGCTTTTCTTCCATACTTTTATAGTTTACATATAGGTTTTTGATCCATTCTGCATTAGTTTTTAAACATGGTATAAGAAAAGGACCAATTTCATTCTTTTGCATGTAGACATCCAGTTTCTCCAGGACCGTTTGTTGGAAAGAGTCCTTTCTACCACACAATGGCTCTAGCACCTTTGTCAAAATCATTTAACTATATATGAGAGGGTTTATTGTGGGTTTTTTATTCTAGTCTCTGTTATTTATATTTCCATAAGCCAATACACAATATATTGATTGCTTCAACTTTGTGGTAAACTTTGAAATCTGGAAGTATAAATCTCTAGCTTTGCCTTTTAAAAATTATTTAAGCTATTTGAGGCCCATTAACATTCCACATGAATTTTGGAATGGGTTTTTTATTTCTGCAAAAAATGTCATTGGGGTTTTAGTGGAAATTACATTGAATCTGTGTACCATTTTATGTAATGCTATCATCTCAACAATACTAAGTCTTCCAGGCCATGATTAAAGAATGTCTTTCCATTACAAAAAAAAAAAGGAATCCAGATTGGAAAAGAGGAAGTAAAGCTCTCTGTTTGCAGATAACATGATACTGTACATAGAAAACCCTAAAGATAGTATCAGAAAATTACTAGAGCTAATCAGTGAATTTAGCAAAGTTGCAGGATACAAAATCAATTCACAGAAATTACTTTCATTTCTATATACTAACAATGAAAAGTCAGAAAGAGAAATTAAGGAATCAATTCCATTCACCATTGTGACAAAAATAATTAAATATCTAGGAATAAACTTACCTAAGGAGACAAAAGAACTGTACATGGAAAATTATAAGACACTAATGACAGAAATCAAAGATGACAAAAACAGATGGAGAGATATTCCATGTTCCTGGGTAGGAAGAATCAATATTGTGAAAATGACTATACTACCTAATACAATCTACAGATTCAGTGTGATCCCTATCAAATAACCAATGGCATTTTTCACAGAATTAGAACAAAAAATTTCACAATTCAAACGTAAACACAAAAGACCCCAAATAGCCACAGAAGTCCTGAGAAAGAAGAATGGAGCTGAAGGAATCAATCTTTCTGACTTCAGATTATACTACAAAGCTACAATCATCAAGACAGTATGGTACTGGCACAAAAACAGAAATATAGACCAATGGAACAAAATAGAAAGCCCAGAAATAAACCCATGCACCTATGGGTACCTTGTTTTTTTACAAAGGAGGAAAGAAAATACAATAGGACAAAGACAGTCTTTTCAATAAATGGTGCTGGGAAAACTGGACAGCTATGTGTAAAAGAATGAAATTAGAACAGTTCCTAACACCATACACAAAGATAAATTCAAAATAGATTAAAGACCTAAATGTAAGACCAGAAACTATAAACCTCTGAGAGGAAAACATAGGCAGAACACTTGATGACATAAATCAAAGCAAGATTCTCTATGAACCATCTCCTCGAGTAATGGAAATAAAAACAAAAGAAAACAAGTGGGACCTAATTAAACTTAAAAGCTTTGGAACAGCAAAGAAAACTATAAGCAAGGTGAAAAGACAACACTCAGAATGGGAGATAATAATAGCAAATGAAACAACTGACAAAGGATTAATTTCCAAAATATACAAGCAGCTCATACAACTCAATGCCAGAAAAACAAACAACCCAATCAAAAAGTGGGGAAAAGACTTAAATAGACATGTCTCCAAAGAAGACATGCAGATGGCTAACAAACATGAAAAGATGCTCAACATTGCTCATTTTAGAGAAATGCAAATCAAAACTACAATGAGATATCATGTCACACTGGTCAGAATGGCTGCTATCAAAAAGCCTACAAACAATAAATGCTGGAGAGGATGTGGAGAAAAGGAAACGCTCTTCCACTGCTGGTGGGAATAAAAATTGACACAGCCACTATGGTATACAGTATGGAGATTCCTTAAAAAACTAGGAATAAAACTACCATATGACCCAGAAATCCCACTCCTAGGCATATGCCAAAATTGAAAATGACACATGTATCCCATGTTCACTGCAGCACTATTTACAATAGCTAGAACATGAAAGCAACCTAGATGTCCATCGACAGATGAATGGATAAAGAAGTTGTGGTACATATACAGAATGGAATATTACTCAGCCATAAAAAGGAACGCATTTGAGTCAGTTCTGATGAGGTGGATGAACTAGAACCTATTATACAGAGTGAAGTGAGAAAGAGAAAGATAAATGTCATATTTTAATGTATATATATGGACTCTAGAAAAATGGTGCTGAAGAATTTATTTACAGGACGGCAATGGAGAAACAGACATAGAGAATAGGCTTATGGACATGGGGAGAGGAGAGGAGTGGGTGAGATGTATGGAAGGAGTTACATGGAAACTTACATTACCATATGTAAAATAGAAATGGGAATTTGCTGTATGGCTCAGGAAACTCAAGCAGGGGCTCTGTATCACTCTAGAGGGATGGGATGGGTGGGAGATGGGAGGAAGGTTCAAAAGAGAGCAGATATATGTATACCTATGGCTGATTCATTTTGAGGTTTGACAGAACACAACAAAATTCTGTAAAACAATTATCCTTCGATAAAAAATAAATTAAAAAAAGATTCTGTCAGTTGTTTAATTAACATTATAAATATTTCAGCTATATTTTAAAGTACAGATATAATAAATATCTACCACCTATTGTATAACTTTCTAGGCCCAAGACAGAGTGCTCCTGCCTGGGGTATCAAGTCAGCAAACTGAAACTAAGGTGAACTTTCCTGTTCCTATAAATGTTCCACTTGACTAGAAAAGCAGGATAGTCAGTCCCCAAAATGAAGCCGGCTCTGGGCTCTATAGTTATTTTCCTTTCCCTTCTTATCTCAAACAAGGTTGACTATGTGGCCATAGCCAATTAGATATTTTCTATTTTTCGCTTCCTTGTCCTTTATTTTTTATCCTATCACAGCTTCCTGCCTCCCACCCCATTTTTCAGTTCTCTGAATAAAGACTGTTTGCTTCCTCAAGTGTTAAGAAATTTTGTTTGTATCACCTAAATTGTCTCCTTAAAGCATTTTTTACCATACTCAGTTTAAGAAAAATTCATTAATCTCCCTTTCTCTCGCATGTTTGATGTTTATTACTTCCAATCATAGTCTTATAATTTTACCTATAAACTCTATCAGTTCAGTTCAGTTGCTTAGTCGTGTACGACTCTTTGCGACACCATGAATTGCAGCACGCCAGGCCTCCCTGTCCATCACCAACTCCTGGAGTTCACTCAGACTCACGTTGATCAAGTCAGTGATGCCATCCAGCCATCTCATCCTCTGTCGTCTCCTTCTCCTCCTGCCCCCAACCCCTCCAAGCATCAGAGTCTTTTCCAATCAGTCAGCTCTTCGCATGAGGTGGCCAAAGTACTGGAGTTTCAGCTTTAGCATCATTCCTCCCAAAGAAATCCCAGGGCTGATGTCCTTCAGAATGGACTGGTTGGATCTCCTTGCAGTCCAAGGGACTCTCAAGAGTCTTCTCCAACATCACAGTTCAAAAGCATCAATTCTTCGGCACTCAGCCTTCTTCACAGTCCAACTCTCACATCCATATATCACCACAGGAAAAACCATAGCCTTGACTAGACGGACCTTTGTTGGCAAAGTGATGTCTCTGCTTTTGAATATGCTATCTAGGTTGGTCATAACTTTCCTTCCAAGGAGTAAGCGTATTTTAATTTCATATGTGTATACAATAAGTACCATCTTGCATATGTCTATTCTTTATAAAATAGTAGTATACTATGGGCTTCCCTGGTGGTTCAGTCGGTAAAAAATCCACCTGCAATGCAGGAGACCCAGGTTCAGTCCCTAGGTTGGGAAGATCCCCTGGAGAAGGAAATGGCTACTACTCCAGTATTCTTGCCTGGAGAATCCCATGGACAGAGGAGCCTGGTGGGCTACAGTCCATGCAGCTGCAAGGAATCGGACATGACTGAGCAGCTAAACAGCAGCATCAGTATACTGTATTTATGCTCTGTATGTATATATGCAAAGTTATACTTTTGAGATTATCTACATTATTTGATGTAACTCAATTTTAATGAATGTGAAGGTAGGCCCACATCTGTAAACTCTCAGAGGAAAATTCTGCTACCCCATCTCCCAGCTCAGGCAGAAACTGGCAAGTTGCTTCTTTGACAGTCTGTACCAGTGAGTAGATATTTTTCAAGTTCACCCCTGACTTTTTCACTGGTGTTGCGTATCTTCAATAGTTTTTTCATTTTATTTTCTATTTCATTTTCAACTCCCTGATTCATGTATCCACAGTGTCATTTTCTGTCCCCACAGGGCCATTAAATTCCAGCTCCTGAGAACTGAGAGATGGAACCAACCCCAACTCCCATCCCCACCTCCCAAGGCAGCTTCCACATTAGTTTTTGTTCTGGGGCTTTGTTTCCTCATCATTTACCTCCTTTGGAATTTTTCAAATTACCTTTTGGGCATATAAATGAACAGTTTTTATGTTCTATTATATGTATTAAAAATCTTCTGTGTGTTAGTAGCTCAGTCGTGTCTGACTCTTTGTAACACCATGGACTGTAGCCCTCCAGGGTCTTCTGTCCATGGGATTCTCCAGGCAAGAATACTGGAGTGGGTTGCCATTTCCTTCTCCAAAAAATCTTCTAGATTTACAAAAATTGAAAGCTGTTTAGGTTATCTAATCCCCCCATCCAGAAAATGAAGCCCTTTAACTTTCTTTAATATAAGTCAATATCAGATATTATGTTTAACATTCAATGATGGAGAAAATAATTTTAGGATTATTAAAAATGAAACCAAATTTTTCATATATAATTCAGTGAGAAATCTTTATATTGTCATATCCAAACAACTTAGCTCTTTCTTAGCTCTTTTTAAGGCTCTTTTCAGATGTCAAAGATGAAGAATTTGGTTTCTTTCAAAGTTCTATTGTTTAATTCATGCAATTTGAATTTATATGAATATAATTATGATTAACTCGTTTATTCATCTCATCTTACATTTTCTTGATTTTTATTGAAATACCATGTGTCATGATCTATTTAAATTCAAAAATTTGTAATTTTGCCGAGTTTTTCCATTATTCTCCTGTAACTAGCCTATGCCCACAATAAAACAAGCTAGAGGGCATTTGACATCCCAGTGTGAAACATTTTTCTGCCTCTGAAACTTTGTTTATGCTTTAAATTATCCATATACTCTTATTCCCCTCTCCTCAAGTCTAACTCTTAGACCCTACCATTCCTGTTTATATGTCTTATAGTCTTCATGAAAGTACTCCCTTATTGCCCCAAATATGATTTCCAGTCTCTTTCTGCATAACTCTTGCGATTTTATAAAGTAATTTTTAATTGGAGGATAACTCTTGTGGATTTTACCATATTCTACCTTGGTATACTGCTTCATTGGTGTTTTTTATATTTTGTTTTAGCTTAGAAAATAAGTGTCTCCTTTTTATTCTTGTAGTCCATAAAACACTTGGAGAATTTGTAGAAAGTCAATAAATACTCATTGAAATTCAAGTTAAATAAAATCTCCTTTGCAATTCAAATGGAATGTTTTAAATAATTATAAGTAGTGTCATTATTTAAAATATAAATCCTGAAGGGGAAGATTTAAAAGTGTTACAAGCTACATAAAAGGTGTGACAACACATGGAATAAACCTCTCTGGATTCCTACAAAAAGGAAGGGTTAGACCAGATGATTTCTAATGTTTATCCTACTTCTAAAATGCTCATATTCTTCTCCAACTTCAGACATGTTTTCATGAACATTTTGGTCAAGGGGCATAGTGTTCACACTGGCAATGAGACAGTCATCTGATGAGAGCCAGGAATGTACTTTCCCCAAGAAACAGTGGTGCTTGAGGACTGTAGCTAGTAGGGGGAGAAGGGGGCAGTAGTTACACCTGGATGCTTACTCCCTTCATGCATTGCTGAAAGCCATGTACGAGAAAGCAAATAAAAGACAGACAGCATCAGAGAGAGGAACAGAAACTCCTTTCTCTTACAATGTCTCTCCACTGCCCTCTATTGTCATAGCTGAACGGCTGCGCCTGTTGAAAGTGAGAAATGATTACAGGATCGTTTCTTTACTGCAGAGCAGGCAATACAGGATGAATTTGAAGCTGAGAGGCAGTAAACTGATGACTGGCACAATAAGGAATATAAATTTCAATACATACATATTATCCTCAATTTAGGAGCATATTTCCTATAATTTAAAAGACGGAATGGTCATGTTATGAGGAGGTAAATTTGGATTTAAAAATTGTATAATTCCCTCAAACACCAAACTACTAGTAAACTAACTACAAGTTCAGTAGATTAAATTACAGTGAAGCAGCTCAGGGCATTACATGGTTTTACCTTATTCTATAAATTTGCAATGAAGAATATAATTTGCCTTTCCATATCTGTTCCAGTTTGATATCAAAGTCTATTTGTAATAAATAAACATGAACTATTCATTAGGAAAAAGACAGACTTGTGCCTTAAGATGAAACAGCATCTAATGGCTGGTATATTAAATTATAATAAAATTTGGGGACTTCCCTGGAAGTGCAGTAGTTAAGACTTCCTTCCCATGCATGAGGTACAAGTTTGATCCTTGGTCAGAGAGCTAAGACCCCACATGCCTCCCACCTAAAAAATCAAAACATAAAACAGAAACAATATTGTAAGAAATTCAATAAAGACTTTAAAAATGGTCTACATCAAAAAAAAAATCTTAAAAAAACTATAACAAAACTTTGATTCTAAACCCTAGGGGTTTACTTGAATAAATAGACACAATATGAATTATATCATGTTCCTCTATGACATGGTAAATCAACTGTACTTCAATTTTTTAAAAAATCACATTCTTTACTTAACGGGATGAAGATCGGTTCTCCACTATGATTTCTGTGGACTTTGTGGACTTTGTCATCTACTTATTTTAAAATATTTTTTATTATATTTAAAAATATAAAAATCCCTTGTACAACATAGGTGGTATGCCATAGTGGTTAAAAGCAGGTAGAATGAGTAGGTTTGAACCCTGGCTCTCACACCGTTGAGACTCTGGGCAACTTGCTTAATCCCTCTCTTTTTCTGTTTTGTCATTTGTAAAATGGGGACAGAGTACCTGCCTCACAGGGCTTTTATGTGTGTGTATGAAATGAGCTAATAAAAGTAAAGTACTTTGCCAAGACATAAGTGACAAAAATCTGCTACTGTTGTTTTTCCTGCTACCAATCCTTGAGGACAAATTTGTCAAGCACCAAAGATTGATTATAGTAACTGATTATGTTAGGAAGAAAACAACTAATTTTCTCTAAAACTCTTATTACAACATCAAAGAACAGAGGTATGAATCTAAAATGAACTCTCTCTCCCCTTAGAATTCCAGAACCATTTCTTCAGAATAGGATCAAATATATTGTTTTACTTTCCTAATACATTGTCAGATAGTCATGACTGATTTATCCCCACCACTCAAGCTTTCAATTATCAATATACAATGTATTTTTATGTTTATGTTTCCTCACCCCAAATCACCCAACAGATCCTCAGAAAAATCTGTTAAGCCCTAAGAATAAAACTCCTCAGACTTCTGATTTTAAAGCTTTCTAAATTTCCTGTTTCAAGTCATGGATATTAGTGCTAAAGAAGTTACTGATATAAAGTTACTTTAAAGAATAATCGGGTCCTGAGAATGTGCTATTGAGCAGCAAAGTGATAGAACATTTTTTTTCTGCCAGCCTTAATATATTTATGTATCTAGAAGTTCAATTCATAATCATTTAATAAAGTGAACATTTACAGTCTTAAATATTAAAAAAGAAACAGGCTATTAAAAGTTAAAACCCTATTGGTATTTAGCTATGTTAAAAAAAAAAAATCCCAGGAATATTGTAATGAGTCTAGGTTTAGGAGCAGGCATTGTGCAAGTTAATGTAAGTAATGAACCTTTCATGTGAAATGATGTAGTGTCACAACTCATTTGCATCCCACTTAAAGTGTAATTAAGTTTCTCTGACAGCATGGCTTATGGCTGAAAGAACAGACCTGGCTGCTAAATTAATCCAGAGTCCCTCAGTTAATAACACTCAGCAAAGAAAACTTTATACACTCTTTCATTTAAAGTTCCTAAACTCCCATTTGCAGAAGCAAGGCAGCCTACAGAGAAATCTTTGTATAAAATTGATGGACACTCACTAGACAGATTTAACCATCAAAACACCTGAAAACTGGCCTTTGATGAATCAGGACATGAGAATATGCTATTTTCCCTCCAGCTAAGGCTGGAGGTCTGGAGGGGTGGATTCACACTTGAATTTCACTGCACCATATATTTAAACTATAGTACATTTTCAAACTTAAGTATGAAGTGCTGGGAATTTTGAACTTATAATCTGAACTGGTTTACCATAATTAAGAGCTCAGAAATAATGGAGTTTATTTTTTCATTCATTCTTTCAGGATGTGAATTACTACATTTAAGTTTCCAAGTGAAGTTGTTATTCATTAAATTTCTTCGAGTTTTTTTGTTTGTTATTGTCCTCATTTTTGTTAAGAATTGTCCTCAGTATTGTCAAGAATATTCACTTTTGTAATCCCCAGAACGGACTATGAAGTTGCCACAAGATTAGAACTACACTGTGTTATTTAGAACAAGTTTTAACTAAACAAGGATTTAATTTATAAATAACTCCAAACTGTTTTTAGAGAGGCAAACGAGAGGATAGGCAAATTTTTTAGGATCGGATTCCTCTTCTCTCCAGGGCAACAAAGAATCTCTGCCCACCAGTTACATGGGCCACTGCGTGGTACTAATATCCTGTTCTACTTTTCCATGACACCCAAGTTCAAAGGCTGACGCAGAAAAGAAATAGTTTATCTTTAAGCTTAAGGTCTCAAAATCAACTATTGTTACCACCATAAATAAACTGATTCCTCAGAGACTCAGTGAAAGTGCTGGATGCTAGAGAAAGATATACTTTTAACATACAAAACATTTCTGAATCCAACAAGTGCCCAATAATTTAATAATGTAATGACTAGTGGACTTACTCTAGTCCACTAAACCAATATTTCTCAGAGTATTTTAAGCTAGGTTAGCATTTATTCTGACAGATGACCTGCAATGCCATCCCAACAAGAAAATTGCCATATTTAGAAAATAAATAATATATTAAAGGGTAACACTGAGAAGTATTTTCAAAGCACTGAGAAAAGCACTATTTTCCTTAAGGGCAAAATTTGCAGCAGTTCATTTTTCTACTTCAGGTCTCAGCACTATGCAATGTATGACTGGCATTTTAACAGAAACATCTCATACTCTGTCTTAATTTTCAAAAGCTCTATTTCAGGGAACAGAAAACTTGCCAGGAAGGATGAGTTGATGGGAAAGAAACATCCAAACAATTATTTTCTCTTATCATTTATTTTTTTAAAAATCATTATTAGTAAAAGATAAAGCATAAAAGCCCTGTTCAATTAAATGATTTATTTCTGGCATGTTGTTGGAACATATACAGTGGTAGCAGACAATGATTTTACTTCAGCTGTCCAGCTGAGGCCAAAAGGTGGTGGTACATGGAGTGTTAAGTGCCTTTCTTCATGAGTTATAACCTGTGTTGTCAGAAGGTAAAGGATCACAGGAAAGCTCTTTCCACAGCTCCAAGTCTGGCTGCTCCCCAGTGATCTCCCATAATCCACTTCAGGTTAAAAGTTTTAAAATACTCAAGGCGATGGCTTCAGGTCACATAGAAAAGAAAAAGTCAAATTTTAAGTATTAAAGACACCACCATGTTTTTATTATTCATTAAATAAAATTTAAAGAAAAATGCACACAAAACCACCAGTCCAAATTCAATTCATGAGAGAGGGCACTCAAAGCCGGTGCACTGGGACAACCCTGAGGGATGGGATGGGGAGGGAGGTGGGAGGGGGGTTCAGGATGGGGGACACATGTACACCTATTGCTGATTCTTGTCCGTGTATGGCAAAAACCACTAAAATATTGTAAAGTAATTAGCCTCCAAATAAAATAAATAAATTAATTTTAAAACTGTTCATTAATATATTGGTTATATTATTTTTAAATGATATAATAATGAATTAGATCTTTTTAAAATATTTTTCTCATGTATACATGTACAGAACTTGCCACAGTATTCATTGAGGAGTAAGAAATCATTATTTCTATACTAACTAATGATTATGTACATACTTTTTTCTTAATTCAAATCTCACCTAAAAAATTTTATATGATCAGTTTGTTGAATTCACATTTTAAGATATGTCAGAATGGTCTGAATCTGAGGTTTACCATGCAACAACAAAGGTATCCTCTCATGTCTTTCAGAAATACAAAGGATCATAAGAGACTACTATCAACAATTACATGCCAATAAAATGGACAACGTGGAAGAAATGGACAAATTCTTAGAAAAGTACAACTTTCCAAAACTCGACCAGGAAGAAATAGAAAATCTTAACAGACCCATCACAAGCACGGAAATTGAAACTGTAATCAAAAATCTTCCAGCAAACAAAAGCCCAGGTCCAGACGGCTTCACAGCTGAATTCTACCAAAAATTTAGAGAAGAGCTAACACCTATCCTGCTCAAACTCTTCCAGAAAATTGCAGAGGAAGGTAAACTTCCAAACTCATTCTATGAGGCCACCATCACCCTAATACCAAAACCTGACAAAGATCCCACAAAAAAAAAAAACTACAGGCCAATATCAACGATGAACATAGATGCAAAAATCTTTAACAAAATTCTAGCAATCAGAATCCAAGAACACATTAAGAAGATCATACACTATGACCAAGTGGGCTTTATCCAAGGGATGCAAGAATTCTTCAATATCCGCAAATCAATCAATGTAATACACCACATTAACAAATTGAAAAATAAAAACCATATGATTATCTCAATAGATGCAGAGAAAGCCTTTGACAAAATTCAACATCCATTTATGATAAAAACTCTCCAGAAAGCAGGAATAGAAGGAACATACCTCAACATAATAAAAGCTACATATGACAAACCCACAGCAAACATTATCCTCAATGGTGAAAAATTGAAAGCATTTCCTCTAAAGTCAGGAACAAGACAAGGGTGCCCACTTTCACCATTACTATTCAACATAGTTTTGGAAGTTTTGGCCACAGCAATCAGAGCAGAAAAAGAAATAAAAGGAATCCAAATTGGAAAAGAAGAAGTAAAACTCTCACTGTTTGCAGATGACATGATCCTCTACATAGAAAACCCTAAAGACTCCACCAGAAAATTACTAGAACTAATCAATGATTATAGTAAAGTTGCAGGATATAAAATCTACACACAGAAATCCCTTGCATTCGTATACACTAATAATGAGAAAACAGAAAGAGAAATTAAGGAAACAATTCCATTCACCATTGCAACGGAAAGAATAAAATACTTAGGAATATATCTACCTAAAGAAACTAAAGACCTATATATAGGAAACTATAAAACACTGGTGAAAGAAATCAAAGAGGACACTAATAGATGGAGAAATATACCATGTTCATGGATTGGAAGAATCAATATAGTGAAAATGAGTATACTACCCAAAGCAATTTATAGATTCAATGCAATCCCTATCAAGCTACCAATGGTATTCTTCACAGAGCTAGAACAAATAATTTCACAATTGTATGGAAATACAAAAAACCTCGAATAGCCAAAGCGATCTTGAGAAAGAAGAATGGAACTGGAGGAATCAGCCTACCTGACTTCAGGCTCTACTACAAAGCCACAGTCATCAGGCCAGTATGGTACTGGCACAAAGACAGAAATATAGATCAATGGAACAAAATAGAAAGCCCAGAGATTAATCCACGCACATATGGACACCTTATCTTTGACAAAGGAGGCAAGAATATACAATGGATTAAAGACAATCTCCTCTCATGTCTTATTGGCAGTTTCTGTGAATCCCTGGTTACTACAAAGCACGTTCACTCAACTCACACAGACATACTGTATACTTATTAAGCATTGGGTTGGCCAAAAACTTTATTCAGGTTTTTCATACTGTATGGAAAACCCGAATGGACTTTTTGGCCAATCCAATAGTTTAATTCATACAACACTCCTGTAGAATGAGCTTTACCTATGTATTATCAAAGTATGCAAGCTTTTACTACCAGTGGCAATGTCACTATTATCATTCATAAAAGCAAACAGAAATCATACAGTCCTGTAGAGTGCCTAGCACAGCCTAAAGGAAGTTGATTCAAGTTGACTGCTATGTAGATTCATTTCCAATTAGGTGGGAGTTGAAGCAAATAATGGAGTTGTTAAAGAGTATAAAAAGCAGGTCAAGCAAAAATGTTAAAAATAATTCAATTGTGTTATACATAAAGAACACAAAAAGATATATATACATCATATTACACATACTTGAATATTTATAATTCTACATGTATGTGTAGTTTTTAACTTTTAGGCACGGTGAAAAAATGATGAATGTTTAAAGCATCTTTCCCCTAAAATGTGTAGCATCTGAAATGAGCAGGTATCAAACCAAAAATTTCAAATATCTATAAAATATAATACACAGGGAATATTTACAAAAAGTAAACCATATTTAGAATTGGGTTGGAGTTATGGAGGGTTGGGCTTCCCTTGTGGAGGGTTGAGAAAATAATATAAGCATATTACATATTTTTATAAATATATTATAAAACATAAAATAATATAAAACATAAAGGTTACTTGTTAGATTTAATTCTATAATTTAGAGAGCCTAAATAATTTAAAATTGTTCCTTGGCATTTTTAGTTCCAATTAGCTCTCATAGTATAAACCAGAAAGTGTTTTTAAATAAATTTGGAAAAAATCTCAGTATATGTGAATAGAGCTACTTATTTTAATCACCAGAAATGCAATGAAAATCCTTCTGGCATATTAAAAAAAAACTTAAGGAGTTGTAGTTAAAGCTTGTATCACCCTCTCCCAATTCATTAAAGATAAAATCTGAAAGTAAATACATAATCAAATTATTTGCATACTCACAAGTTAGGCCTTGTCCATCCTCAATTTCTTCATGTGGTATTGAATCTTCTAATCCCTGATCCATTAATTGCATATGAATTCATTTTATCCATACCAGGTGGAAAATATTCCCAAGGAAGAAATAGAATCCCATTCCACTGTTTCCAGGTAGCGCTGATTTTAAATTGTAAACTCAGATCTTTCTTTCATAGTTTGGAGTTAATAATCAAAAAAGCAATAATTTTCAACTGGCAGAATTAATGTATTAAACAAATAGAACCTAAGTTTAAATTAGACAAAAATGATATGCTTTTTATAAGGCAAGCTTGTAACTCATGGCTCCTAAGTTGAAAACCCATTAGTAATGCCATTGAGTATCCACCCCATTCACAGTTTTATTATTTATAAAAAGTTGAAAATATTTATGTCTGTTATTGGCTTCCCTGGTGGCTCAGATGATAAAGAATCTGCCTGCAGTGTAGGAGACCCAGGTTTGATCCCTGGGTTGGGAAAATCTTCTGGTGAAGGGAATGGCAACCCACTCCAGTATTCATGCCTGGAAAATTCCATGGAAATTTCCATGAAAATTTCATGGTGGGCTATAGTCCATGGGGCCGCAAAGAGTCAGGGGACCACTGAGCAACTAACACTTTCACTTTCACTAGTATATAAAATTTCAGATCATATTGTACAAACAGCTAATCTTTATAAGGGCACAATGATACTAAAGATCTAGGTATTGGTACTTCATGCTTGGAGTTCTAAGGAAAAGTAAGGGAAACTACTTTGCTTGCTCATTAGCCCTATCTTTATTTTAGTTGTTAATAACTATGCAGATCCCTGGCCTGCAAACCTAGACAATGGAGATCTGTAGCAGTCACCATACCCTAATGAACCTGACCTGAATCACGGAGATAACCTCTAATGGATTTTATATGCCCCTACCTGTTTGAGTTAGTCATTTCATTCTTTGTCACTATTTCAGAAACTGATTATATTTATTATATTGGCTATTATAATGCATTCATCAACAACTATTTTATCAGTTTTGTAATTTTTAGTAATTTTCTACTGACATCAATTTTTACCTTTTTAAATGGTTCATCTCATTAATGCGTATTAATATAATCTTTTAACAGGGATAAGGCAAAACAGAGTTAGGCTTTGGAAACAATCCATGTCCCAAATAGAGAATATTGGATTCCTTTTTAACACAGATTATCTCTCCATAGACTTCCTTCCTTTGTTCCCAGATAGTTCCTGTCAACCCTTAATGAAGAATCTAATATTAACTTAAGTCAGCCAGAATCACTGACAATCCTATTTTAAAAATTACCCATTTGGAAAACAGTGATAGTCAAGAGCCAAATTATCTTCTCTGCTTTCCAACTCCATTCCCTCAGAGATCAAGACAATTCAATTAAAAAAAAAAAAACTCTTCAGGGAACTGCTGTAACAATGTTGTCCACAGAACAACTGACAATTTCTATGAAGAGATCCCTAAACCAAAATCTATGGTGTCTGATAAACACAATCCGCTGGTCATAGTGATTCCCCTTGACAGTCTATTTTGCATCTGGAGAAGAAAATATGTGAGGAATTTTACCCCTCTGGAATTGGCTCTATTGTAACTCCATAGAGCTGCCAATAGTTGTCTCCCTTTCAGAACTGTTTTTAAGGAGAACATTTAGGATAAAGGGTCCACTGTGAAATTATTGGAATTCAATATATTATTCTTCTGCTAGGATAATCTCAAGTAACTAGTCTGACTTCCTTTCAAAACAGAAATTTCTGTAAGTTCTCCATTATGACTGTAATTTCTTGATACATTTGAAGATGAGAAGTGTTACCATAAGAACCAAGCATTAACTGTTTGGGATGTCATTTTTCCAAAAGTCATTTAAAAATATATATTTTTTATAAAGATCTGAGCCCACTGAACACCAACAAATCTTAGGATCTAAATTGTTGTTGAGTTATTCAGTTTTGTCTGACTCTGCAACTCCAGGGACTGTAGACTACCAGGCTTCTCTGTCCATAGGATTTCTCAGGCAAGAAGGCTGGAGTGGGTGGCCATTTCCTTCTTCAGGAGATCTTCCTGACCCAGGGATCAAACCCACGTCTCTTGCACTGCAAGTGGATTTTTACCACTGAGCCACTGCGGAAGCCCCTAGGATCCAAATAGAATACCATTATTTTTCTCATTCCACCTGCTTCTGTATCAAGAAGCTTAAATTAATTCCTGACTTTATCAAGCTCCTGATTGTCATACAGTGAGTATTTAATAAGTGCCTGCCATGCAACAGATCTTTTCAAGGAACTGGGCAGATGGTGTCAACAAAACAAAGTCCCTGTCCTCACAGAGCTGACATTTTAGCTACATTCATAGAAGAGACTCTTTACCATTTACTAAGAGCAGAACAGGATGCCAATTTTTATTTTCTGAAAGTATTACAGAAAAACAAATTAATGTTTAGAACTCAGACTATACCAGTAAACCACTGTTCAGCTGAATAAACTTTTTATTATCTGTTATTCCTTTCTGTATGAGAAAAATATAATTCTTTTTTTTTTGAAAAATATAATTCTAAGAGGTCAAAGAGGAAGTCTACCCTGTACACTACTTTGTTCCCATTGTCTAGCACATTTAACACTTAACAATACTGAACATTTGTAGAATGACTAATGAGCATTAGGCCAAATAATAAATGAATATACTGAAGTATCTTAGAAGCTGAAGTGGTCAAACAAGAGACTGGCAACAGTGAACATCGACATTTTAGGAACTGGTAAACTAAAATGGGCTGGAATGGGTGAATTTAATCCAGATGACCCTTATATCTATTAATGTGGGCAAGAATCCCTTAGAAGAAATGGAATAGCACTCATAGTCAACAAAAGAATCCAAAATGCAGTACCTGGGTACAATCTCAAGAATGACAGAAAGATTTCTGTTCATTTCCAAGGGAAACCATTCAGTATCACGGTAATTCAAGTCTATGGCCTAACCACAAATGCCAAAGAAGCTGAAGTTGAACAGTTCTATGATGACCTACCAAATCTTCTAGAACTAGCACCAAAAAAAGACGTCCTTTTCATCATAGAGGACTGAAATGCAAAAGCAGGAAGTCAAGAGATACCTGGAATAACAGGCAAGATTGGCCTTGGAATACAAAATGAAGCAAGGCAAAGGCTAACAGAGTTTAGCCAAGAGAACACACTGGTCACAGCAAACATCGTCTTCCAACAACACCAGAGATGACTCTACAAATGGACGTCACCAGATGATCAATACTGAAATCAGACTGATTATATATATCCTTGGCAGTTGAAGATGGAGAAGCACTACACAGTCAGCAAAAACAAGACCGGGAGCTGACTGTGGCTAAGATCATACCATCACTACAAACAAAGCTAGTGGAGGTGAAGAAATTCCAGTTGAGCTATTTCAAATCCTAAAAGATGATGCTCTTAAAATGCTACACTCAATATGCCAGCGAATTTGGAAAACTCAGCAGTGGCCACAGGACTGGAAAGGGTCAGTTTTCATTCCAATCCCAAAGAAAGGCAATGCCAAAGAATGTTCAAAGTACCACACAATTGCACTCATCTTACACACTAGCAAAGTAATGCTCAAAATTCTCCAAGCCAGGCTTCAACAGTATGTGAACTGTGAACTTCCAGATGTTCAAGCTGGATTTAGAAAAGGCAGAGGAACCAGAGCTCAAATTGCCAACATCTAATGGATCATCAAAAAAGCAAGAGAGTTTTCCTGAAAAAAACCCACTTCTGCTTTATTGCCTACGCCAAAGCCTTTGACTGTATGGATCACAACAAGTGTGGGAAATTCTTCAGGAGATGGGAATATCAGCCCACCTTACCTGCCTTCTGAGAAATCTGTATGCAGGTCAAGAAGCAACAGTTAGAACTGGACATGGAACAACAGAACATCGTTTGGAACAATGTTGTCCCAAACATCATTTGGAATAACATGGTTTCAAATCGGGAAAGGAGTACGTCAAGGCTGTATGTTGTCACCCTGCTTATTTAACTTCTGTGCAGAGTACATCATGCAAAATGCCAGCCTGGATGAAGCATAAGCTGGAATCAAGATTGCTGGGAGAAATATCAGTAACTTCAGGTATGCAAATGACATCACCCTTATGGCAAAAGAGAAGAAGAACTAAAGAGCCTCTTGATGAAAATGAGAGAAGAGAGAGAAAAAACTGGCTTAAAACTCAGTCCAGGTTCAATGCACGATGCTGGATGCTTGGGGCTGGTGCACTGGGACGGCCCAGGGGGAGGGTATGGGGAGGGAGGAGGGAGGAGGGTTCAGGATGGGGAACACATGTATACCTGTGGCGGATTCATTTCGATGTTGGGCAAAACTAATACAATATTGTAAAGTTTAAAAATAAAATTGAAACATGTAAAATATCATGTATGAAATGAGATGCCAGTCCAGGTTCGATGCACGATACTGGATGCTTGGGGCTAGTGCACTGGGACGACCCAGAGGGATGGTATGGGGAGGGAGGAGGGTAGAGGATGGGGAACACATGTATACCCATGGCGGATTCATTTTGATATTTGGCAAAACTAATACAATTATGTAAAGTTTAAAAATAAAATAAAATTAAAAATAAAATAAAATTTCTATATTGAATTATAAAAAAATTTTAATGTAAAAAAAAAAAACCTCAACATTCAGAAAACTAAGATCATGGGATCTGTTCCCATCACTTCATGGCAAATAGATGGGGAAACAATGGAAACAGTGAGAGACTTCCTATTTTTGAGCTCCAAAATCACTGCAGATGGTGACTGCAGCCATGAAATTGAAAGATGTTTGCTCCTTGGAAGAAAAGCTATGACCAACCTAGACAGCATACTAAAAGCAGAAACATTACTTTGCCAACAAAGGTCCGTCTAGTCAAAACTATGGTTTTTCCAGTAGTCATGTATGCAAGTGAGAGTTGGACCATAAAGAAAGCTGAGTACCGAAGAATTGATGCTTTTGAACCGTGGTGTTGGAGAAAACTCTTGAGAGTCCCTTGGACTGCAAGGAGATCCAACCACTCAGTCCTAAAGGAAATCGGTCCTGAATATTCATTGGAAGGACTGATACTGAAATTCCAATACTTTGGCCACCTGATGCAAAGAAATAACTCGTTGGAAAAGACCCTGATGCTGGGAAAGATTTCATGCAAATATCAATCCTGAATATTCGTTGGAAGGACTGATGCTGAAGCTGAAGCTCCAATACTTTGGCCACCCGATGTGATAGAACTGACTCATTGGAAAAGACCCTGATGCTGGGAAAAATTGAAGGTAGGAGGAGAAGAGGATGACGGAGTATGAGATGGTTGGATGGCATCACCTACTCGATGGACATGAGTTTGAGCAGTCTCCAGGAGTTAGTGATGGACAGGGAAGACTGGTACACTGCAGTCCATGGGGTGGCAAAGAGTCGGAAATGACTGAGCAACTGAACTGAAGTATCTATTCACAGGGAAAACCACGACTGTGGTTGATTTAACATCCTTAATTGTTCACAGTATCATCTTTCTCGCTTCCCAAAGTGACTCTTTCATGTAATCTTCCTGTTATATTAGGCAGAAGGCAAGATTCTAAGAAAAATTGTGAAGACACTTATAGATTGAGGTAGCATTTCTGTGCTCTTCCCCCCTTGTCCCTTGTGCTACCTCCCAATATTTAGATATTCTGCTGCTAAATTCTTTAAATTTTGCTCTGAGTGGTGAAGCAAAAGATTCCATCTACTAGCTGGAAGAGGGAACCAATGTACTACTTATACGCTATCACAAAGGCATTCCCTTGATATCCCAAACCTCAGCATCATCAGCTTGCCACCTACCCTCTCAAACCCTAGTTTTTCCTACTGAACTTCTCATTGATTGATTTTTTTAATTGGAAAAATTTAAACTTGATTCAGAAACCACATTAAAATCTGGTCCTCAAAAATATTTCAGGCCAATCTCTTCAAGGTTTATGGTGACTGTTTCTGTAATTTCAAGGAATTCCTTGTTTAAGCATCTGAGTAGAACCAGAGATGCAAACTGAGGCATTCCTACAGTTTCTTTTTAAGGAGGGAATTATCATTTCAGCAAGAAAATCAGTAAAGATCTCCAGTATTCCCCTTGAAACACCATCTCGGCCATCAACTTTGCTTGATTAAGATTACAATAAGGAATTCCCCGGCAGCCCAGTGTGGTTTGGACTCCATGCTTCTACTGCCAGGAGCCCAGGGTTCGATCCCTGGTTGGGGAACTAAGATCCTGCAAGCCAAGTGGCATGGCTAAAAAAGAAAAATACATACAACAGGTTTTTTTTTTTTTTTTTTTTTATCAATTAGCAATATATAATAGAAGGCATCATCATAGTGTACTAGCTGTTGCTTCCCACTAAGATTTTCTGCCACATAGCTTTTACTACAATCCTAGCTAAGATTATTTACATTCAAAATGAACTGATTAAAGTGGTCATTTAAAAAAACTGTATGATTGTAAGGTAATTATAAAAATACAAGTTCATAGGAGACATTCAAGATCTCCTAAATCTGAATATTAAGAGAGGATCCAATGCCTAGAATATAGCCTGGGACACAGTAGGTGCACCCTGCTGCTGCTGCTAAGTCGCTTCAGTCGTGTCCGACTCTGTGCGACCCCATAGACAGCAGCCCATCAGGCTCCCCCGTCCCTGGGATTCTCCAGACAAGAACACTGGAGTGCACCCTAAGCATAAGTTAAAAGAGTAAATGTATGAGATACTAAGTCCTACACTGCAGTGTTTTATTTCCTGAAGAAAGATAACTCATTCTGTGGGACAGAATCATTAGGAATTTCTCCACCTGAACTCTTTGCTAGTCAGGACTTTCCCTGGAATATGAGCTCATTGAAGAAAAGAGCTTAGACTCCTGTTCACACATATAACCCCAGTCACAAGAATAACACCCTGTACATGGTAAATGCTCACAAAATATTTGTTGAATAACCGAATTAGCCTGTGAATCCTCATATTTGTCAAACCCCATATATGATGTCAGGGGTGTTCAATCAGAGTAGAACTCATAAAACTAAATACAGGTAAACCCACACCAGCAAAGTTGAAAGTTGACATTATGATTTCAGTGCAGTTTAATAGCCTATTTTCTTTCCTCAAAAAGTAGTGTTTATAATTTGGGAAGGATTGTAATGGTTCTCATAAAGACATCAGATTCTTCTTATTTAAACCTGCATAATAGTGTCCTACTAAACTGTATTGTTGTTGTTTAATCACTGAGTCATATCTCACTCCTTTGCGACCCTATGAACTGTAGACTGCCAGGCACCTCTATCCATGGGATTTCCCAGGCATGGACACTGGAGTGGGTTGCCATTTCTTCCTCCAGGGGATCTTCTCCACTCAAGGATCAAACCCACATCTCCTGCATTGGTAGGTAGACACTTTACCACTGAGTCACCTGGGAAGCTTGTAAAAACTGTATACACCTACAGCTAAAAATGTGAAGGTGCATTAAATAATACAGCAGATTTTGCAGGTGACACTCATATATCAATGAACTTCTAACATAAAGAACCATCCTCAAAGAAAAGGTACAGTACAGTCTTTAATATAGAAGAAAAAAGTTTTTCTTCCTTTCAGAGCTAGCGGGATTCCTTACTTTGTAGACTCTCAGTGGAGTAGCTTGGCTTGGTGTTGTTTGTTGTTTTATTTTCTGTTCTGTTGTTTCGCTCTATGTTTATTCCAAAGCAGAAGAAGAGATATTTAAAGTAGATATAAAGAAAACATATACCAAAAAAAAAAAAATTCAGAGAAAACTTGTTTTTAAGAAATCCAATCAATATTAACTAAATTAACAAAACATTTTGAAAAAGTGGATACATGTCACTGTAGCAAAAGCTCCAAAAGGGCAGAAACTACATGTTATTTGACTTTGTCTCTTCCGCCCCTAACAGAATCTGACCCATAAAGAGTACTCAGCGAAAGTCTGGTAAATAAATGAATTAATGATTTCATTTCCTCCTAACAAATATATTCAAATAGCCAACTTTGTTTTCATTAATCAAACCCATTTTTTTAACATACCACTTTCAATAGCAATTTTCTTGATCCTCAAGCGCACATAGCCTTTTCCACATAGTAAGACAAAATCGTGCTCCAGTTTTCAGTGTTGATTATGCTAGATACTACAGAGCCAAACCATTTTAAGAATTCAGCAAAACATTTAACTGTATCTGACACATAAACAGACAGCAGTGTTAAATCTGTCACTTTGGTTCAGTTATCTCTACATCTGCTGATGGGATTTTAATCTGGTTGGCATGCACTTAAACAGTATATGCACAGTTCTCAATTTTCATTTTCCCCCTTTTACAAAACAGAAAGTCAAATGGTAAAGTTAATAGAGCTGTAAAAATATAGTACCAAATTTATTTTAATCACTGTGCAAGTGTCATTGATTTAGGACAGCTGCTGTCTAAATAAATAGACCTAAGGCCTAATAACTGTCAAGGCCAAGGCAGATGTCTATTGCTGGGACCTGAAGACTTGTAGGCAGATCACTGTCCAGTTAGGATGACTGGTCTCAGTGGCAGTTTCCCTACAGCTCAGAAAACTGCCCAGCTCTTTTTGTACACAGAGGTTTCTAGATCAATTTCTTACTGGAACAGATTCCTCACAAACAAGGATAATCCTTTATTTGAGGTTTAGTCACTTGAATTCCCCTCTGTTCTCTTCACTGTCAAGCTTTGCAATTTTTATTTATTCTTGGTAGAATGCACTTACTATTGTAGTTATGGCACTTTTCACTTTAAGCCTCTTTTCAGTGTCTTCGAGAGAGAAAGGTCTTTAGTTAGAAATTTCTCATGCTTGTTGACAGTCTGGAAATGATTTATTTTAGAAGAGAATAGAGGTGAAAGGAATAGAAGAAAAGATCATTATTTCACCATCTTTGAGAACTTATCAGTTAATCACTGGTTTATTGTTAAATGTGATGGCTTTCAAGATTTAATTTTATTGGGTTTATCTTTAAGAAGCAACACTGAACTATCTTAAAGTCTCATAAATAAAGTAAATCTAACAGGCTAAAAAAATTTCCTGTGGCTAAATTATTTTAATTTATTCTCTCTCACACTTACATGACAAAGTGGGTTACTGAAAAACTAGACAATGAAAATACGCTTTAAACATACATATTTATAAATAAGTTTACAAATATAGTTTTAATATATGATCTACAGATAGCAAATATTTATTTCATGGGTATGCTTTCAGATGCTTTCAATACTAGCTTCTTCCACACACATGAAAGAATTCATAATAATTATAATTGTCACTCTTTAAAATCTCTACTTAATATTCTGATATTTTAATCCACTGCTCTCCAAAGACTTTTTTCTCCATGAGAATTACTGCATATGTACATACATAGGACTAAAGGATAAAATAGTTACTGAAAGAATTATTTAACAGGATTTCAAAATGTATCAAACTCACTCTGGGCTTTCTGATTTTGCTACATAGAAATAAAATATTTATTTCTTTATTTATTTAATTTCTTTTAGAGAATAGCAAGATTCAAGGCCATCTGTTGCTTCTCTCTCTTCTTTTTCTAATAAAAGAAATTCTTTGAAGTAAAGTATTGCCAATTACATGTTCATCCAAGGAGAAGAGAAAAAAATAGCAAGTGGATTTGCTTTAAAGATTATTCCAACTTCCCAAGTGTGAAATCTTCAATATAGACTATTTAACAGTAAAACCTAGAGTGGAAAATACACAGAGATTAAAACTAGATACTAAAACTATAAGAATTTATAGGAAATTTGTCATTATCTTTTAAATTAAATGCAAAAGCAAACTGTTTATGAAAGTTAAGATCCCTAAACTTATTTTTGATTTCTTATGCTAACCTTAAAGACTCTACAAGAAAAAACTCACTGAAATATTGAATCTGCATACAGATAACAGTTTCTCAAAACCAAGTTATATATCAGAAGCAGAAATAGAAGGAAAGTATGCATATAAATATAAAGTTATAGATCATGTTTATTATTATATTTTTATTATCTGAGCCCTAGAACTTGATTTTATCTCATCCTTGTAATTCCAAATGTAAAATTAAAATAAATAACCTGTATTTTTTCCACTAAGAATGTTTGACTTAGGGTAAGAATAAGCTATTGCTAAATTTAAACTTCTCTTTCTCCTCTTAGGGCAGGAGATCAATAAATAAGAAGTAAGCTGGACATGAATAATGTACATCAGGAAATTCCCAAAGAAGACACCATATCCAGGATAGAACTCAGCGTGTTAGGTAAACGGTACACTGGAGTCAACTTCATGTGAACTGGAGTTGTCTTAGCTGTCGTCCAGAAAGCGTAAGCAGGAATGTAAGGAAAACACATAAGGAAAGATTCTTTTTTTTTCCCTCCAAATTCAGAATAACACACTGATACCACCTTCTTGGGTACTAGGGGACAAACATAAGGGACTGCTGCCTAGCTTCCCAAAGTTGAAAACAATTATGCTCAATTGAAAAATCTTTTTCCAGCAGAAAAGTATTACTTCTCACAAATTCTTTAATGGTTAACAATTTTATGTCCAATCAAACATTGTTATGACTATGTATAAACCACAGTAGGACCATCTGGCAAGTAAATTACTTGGGGCACAAATCCCAACCTGTGATTTAAAAAAAAAAGCACTATATAAAAAGCTCAGTTAGATGTTCGCCAAGATTCAAAATGAAAATACATGCATGAGCCATTCAGAATTCACAAATAAATAAAAATGGAAAGGTCAGCAATGGTCTTTCTTCTTCACTGTACTAGGCCTTTGAAATAAGCTCAGGAAATGTAAGTAGGTGGTTTTTGATTAATTTGATAGAGGTACATCCATGGAACCAATTTACAAGTGATTTGCAGTCAGGCTGGCATTACTGAAATAAACGGTGCTATTACTATGATTTATGCTACTATTCCTAACACAAGTGATAAAGTGAAATTTACAGCCCTTAATTACTACCATGAAAAATTGGGAGGGAGAAAAAAGAGCAAAGATTGGCAATTTGCAAACTTGTCAGTAAGGCAACATGCAAAAATTCATTTGCTTTACTTAAAAAAAAAAAAGACACTGCACAAATGGGCCTTTCTATATTGTTATCAATCCACTGGGGAAGGACAGGCAGCTCAAAAAAACAAATGACCAAAATGTAACCTTGAGATGCCAGGAAGTATGGTTTAGGAAAACAGCTGACAAAATGCAGTCACTAGTTATAAAAAGTAGGGAGGTGACGAAATACTGCACTACACTATATGTTATTTGGGCCATTCACAAGGCCCAGCTTGCTCTTTAAATCACTTCCTTTCAAATGTTTTATAGTGGGGGTGGGATAAAATGAAAGAAATCATATCTGCAACTTTTTAATTGAATGTTTTCTTCTTATCCTATTCATATCCAAATAGCACTGAGAGTCTGTTAAGTTATTCAAAAATGTTTACAGAGACACTGCTATCCAGAGAACTCTAACAAAGCTACACAGAGGACTCTATTCTGAGAGGCATGCTCCAGCACTGCAGTTGTCTAGAGGCTGGAGATTACGTGGACGCCTAGTTTTCTGGGCCGTGGCCCTCTCTCTGTCTTCCATAACTTTCTACTTTAATGGTCCAGCCAAGTTTTATTTCCAATACTCATCCCCTCACGTGACTGACCTGCTATCAGGCAATGCTTAGGGTTCTAATGGACCTTCTAGTCACTATTTGCTGTTTGGTTCAGTATATAGCAATTCCATTCAGTGGTCATTCACACTACTTAACAGTTGCTAAATAGCAAAACTCTGCAAGGTTACAAGATGTGGCAACTAATGGTACATAATAAGCGAGAGAGAATGCAACAAAGATGGCAGAAGTTTCCTGTCTGCTTGATTTAGAAGATAATGGGGCAACTTTAGATAGAGATGCTCAACCAAAACCTGGAAATTGATAAGTCAGTTTCAGGAATGTTAAGTTTGAGTTGCTGTCAGGATATCCACATGCAGATACACAATGAGATTTACTAGGAATGTAGGACTAGCACTCTGGAGAAAAGTTAGGCACAGATATACATATATTTGAGAAATATGAATAGAAATTAAGGTTGAAGGCATGGAAGAGGATCAGATGGCCACAGTGGGCAATGTAAAACACAAGAGATCTAAGAGCAGAAACAAAGAGAAGACATACTTGGAGGACCAGGAAAAAAGAAAACAATGACATCGCAAAGGACTAATCAAAGAACTAGAAGAACTCTGAAATGAATCTCAAGAAGAAAGAAAGGGTCATTAGTGTCACATGCTGCACAGAAATCAGGAAGAATGAGAAAATTCCATTAAATCTGTTGACCAAGATAGCTTCAATAGATAAAAACCAAAATACAAGATTCTGAGAAACACATTTAAGGAAAAGGAGCTCTCTCCACACATTATGGAGAGAATCAGGAAAAAGCTCTTTATACAGTAGATAATAAAGCATATATGTGTCTTATGGATTTTTTATTTCCTGCCACTTCTTAAAAATTTCTTCTTTTATCACTGGGATACTATAGTATATGAAAAAACCCTTCAAACAGGTCTTTTATGGAGTTAATCCCTTATGTAGCAGGACCTCAGTGATCATGATGGATTATCTTACTTTGCCTTGTTCCCAGAAAGCCTAAAAGCATTTGGGCATTCTACAACCAAGCATTTTTTCCATTTGTACTTCCCATCAACTCAGGCTTCCTTCCCACTCCATAAATCTTCTTTTTTTAAAGCATCATTTTCTCCATTTCAGTAACTTATCTCCTGAGATTTTAAATTATAATAAAAATTTCACATTTTCTTTAATAACCTCCTTACTTCAAATTTCATAAATTTCACACTTTTCCTTCAGGAGTTTCCCATACCTCCATTCATCTGTATTTGGATAGTATCTCTTTTCCGTAAGTATTTTCTAAGTCACATTTTCATCACCATACTTGAAATGCAACACATGGAACATGCAATGCTGTTTCTTCTAATTTACATTCCTTTTAATATTTTCATCAGTAGTTAATACCATTTGAAGCCTTACTCTACATATTAAACATCTAATGTAGTCCCTGACATTCATTGTTTCATTTCATAATCTCCAAAGCCTTTGAAGTGATGGTTTTATTCTCTCCAATCCACAGATTAGGAAACTGAGTGTCAGAAAGGTTAGGTCACTAATCAAAAGTCACACAGCAAGGCAGCAACAGAGTTGGCTGGAATTTGTACCCATGTCCATTTGACTCCAATGTGCATCATTTACCTTGTAGAAAATTCTATCTCAATCCTTTTGGTCTTACTTTATAAGACTATCAATGGTCAATTAATGCATTTTCATTTTTGGAACACAGAAAAAAAAAAAAATTAAGTTCTCATTAGCGAAACAGGCCTCTGTCAATTCTGGTTCATCCTAACTCAAAATACTCAAAAGAATAGATTTCAGGATTGTTTTGTTCCTTTTATCCTTTCTTCACACTTTATCAACCAGCATCCTGTCTTGAAGACCCAAGTTGTTTCATGGGTCTTTCCCTCTATCACCCCCCCTTGTTTTTACCTCTACCCTAATTACTCTGAGTTCTTCTTTATTGATAGGAAATATAAATGTGCATAAGATCACCAAAATTTCAAATTACTCCTTGATTTTCATTAATGATACCCACATCTTTTAGGTTTGATTTTAGTTTTTATATTCTTTATCAGAAATAATATACATCATATGCCTACGAGTATAGATACAATTTAATGGTATTAAGTTAGTAGTATATCTTTATATTATATAACAGTATGAATACAAAATTTCAAATTTTTTACCGTATTGTACATTTATATGCACATATATCTGTAATTTAAGGGTGTTAAACCAGCAGCATATTTTGTATTAAGTATTTCTCAAACAACACATAGATTATTTTTTTAAAACCCTTCATTTAGGACTTATCTCTCCTTTCCACTTTCACAACTGGAATGCTAGCTATATTCGTATCTTTTCAGACACATTAAAGATCAAAAAGCACAAATACATTTGAAAGAAAAGAGAAGATGCCATACCTCTATGTGATACTTTTCCTAGAACTTCACTGTTCAATATGGTAGAGATCAGCCTTACCTAGCAATTTAACCTTAAATCTGAATTAATTAAAATTAAACTTTAGTTTCTCAGTTGCACTGAGAAACCACATGTCATGTGGCTGCTGCTGCTGCTGCTAAGTCACTTCAGTTGTGTCTGACTCTGTGTGACCCCATAGACGGAAGCCCACCAGGCTCCTCCATCCACGGGATTTTCCAGGCAAGAGTACTGGAGTGGGTTGCCATTGCCTTCTCCAGTCATGTGGCTAGTAGCTACCATTTAGGGCAGAGCATATGCAGAACATTTCCCAACATCACAGAAATTTCTACTGGACAGAGGTGATCTAAGAAAATTCAAAAGGTAAGTCAATCTTTTGTACATCTTGCTGTTTCTCTTAAGATAATTCTCCTCCATGAATGAATAAAGAAAATGTGGTATATACATATGCAGTAAAATAATACTCAGACTTTTAAAAAGAAGGAAAGTCTGCAATATGTGACAACATGGATGAATCTTGAGGACATTATGCTAAATGAAATAATGCTAAGTCAGTCACAGAAAGACATATGTTGATATGGTTCCATTTACATGAGATATCTAACATAGTCAACTTCATAGGATCAAAGAGTAAAACCCAGGTGCTGGGAGATTTAGAAATGGGGAATTACTAAGCAATAAGCATAAAGTTTCAGTTTAGCAAGATGAATAAGCTCCAGGGGTCTGCTGTACCACACTATATCTACAGTCAACAATAACATGTTATACACTTAAAAATTTAAGAGGGTAGACCCTATGTTCTTTGTTCTTACACACACACACACACACACACACACACACACACAAAGATTGTTTAAATAATGTAGAGGTATATATGGGCATGTTTCTGAGGGAAACAAATGATGAATTACAGATAATAAATTATTCTTTTACCATTAAAAAAAGATTATTACTTCCTTCTTAACTCTTTTTAGAAATTGCTAACCAAAAAGCAGAGACATTACTTTGCCAACAAAGGTCCGTCTAGTCAAGGCTATGGTTTTTCCAGTGGTCATGTATAGATGTGAGAGTTGGACTGTGAAGAAAGCTGAGAGCCAAAGAATTGATGCTTTTGAACTGTGGTGTTGGAGAGAAGACTCTTGAGAGTCCCTTGGACTACAAGGAGATCCAACCAGTCCATTCATGGGGTCGCAAAGAGTCAGACACGACTGAGTGACTGAACTGAACTGAGTCTTAATAAATTTTTCTACTCACTACCAGTTTTAAATAACAATCCTGGAAATATTTTACAATGTAAGATCAATAATGCAAATGTCCACTAATTCAAAAAGTCTCCAATGACTTTTTCTTAAACAATAGATCTTGAATCATTTTTTATCTCCACTTGCTCCAAAATTTAAATAACAAAGTAAAACAAGCCTTCCCAATAGGGTTAGTCACTTGGTTGTGTCTGACTTTTTGTGACCCCATGGTTTGCAGCCCACCAGACTCCTTGTCCATGGGATTCTCCAGGCAAGAATACTGGAGTGGGTAGCCATTCCCTTCTCCAGGGGATGTTCCTGATCCAGGGATCGAACCAGGGTCTCCTGCATTGCAGGCAGATTCTTTACCATCTGAGCCATGATGAAAACCCAGTAGAGTGAGCAATTTTTTCTAAAATCCAGTGATAAGACCACTGTCTCTACAGTGTATTGATTCAGTCCTTTGCTAAGAATTTTGTTTCTAGAGTTGGAGAAGAATTCCTCAGTAGTGTGTTATACTTTTTAATAGGTGGGTCATTATTTCAGTTCCTAAGTCCCATATTTCTACCCCTGTTAGCAATTTTACAACAGGCTTCTGGTTTTTCCCTTGCCTCCCCATTTTCTGAGGTTTCAAACCGATAGAATACACAGGTGAAAAGCTCACAAGAGTTAGGGTTGTAATCTATAGTCATGGGCCACACAGGATACCTGGCCAACACACACATCAAACCTCTAATCCTGGCCTTTTTACACACACTCTTGGACTGAGATATCTTTGACAACAAAAAGCTTATGTCTGAATGTATTTCTATTAGAAAAAAAAAGATACATCATCTACTGTGTCTTTTCTTAATGATTCAAAAGAATTACCAAAACACACACCAAGTATTTTAAATATGAAAACAAATTCCTGAAAGCAGTTGCCAATGGAATAAGACTCAAGTGAGAAATAATGGGTCAAAGGTATATTGTATTCAGTCCTATAAGCCTTTCAGTAGATTTTTGAATCATGTACATTTTACAAATAATTATTTTATTGACATAATTGCTTTTAAAAAATGAAGAGAAACCACTTGATTGTTCATCAGTTGAGGAATATACTGATTTTATCTATTAGAATAAAACTGTGAAAATTGCAAAATATATGAATTTGGAAAATATTTGACTTTTGCCTTAGATTGTATTTACAAAAACATATTAGCACCTCTTCACAATTTAGTAAGAAGAATATACCATTTTTTAAACTTTTAAAAATATTTTTAAAAGATTTTCTATGGATACACACATTTTAAAAGGCAAGAAAATGCTATGGAAATGATATAGACCAACTATAGAATAGTGAAAGCCAAAAAAACTGAAAAAGATAGAAGAAGAAAGGAGGGAAAGAAGGGTAAGGGATAAGAGATGGGTATCAGCTGTGTCTATAAGGATTTATTTTTAATATGTGTCAAATGTACGTGGGAAATGTTAAATTTCATTGGCAGGTGTCATCATTTTCTGTAGTTTTCAGTTATTTTGAAATTTATTCACTTAAAAGAATTTCTCCTTCTTCATTCAAACGTGTCCTCAGTTTACAGAAAATTTTCTAATTAAACACAGTATTCTCTGCTGCTCCTTTTTAGAGAACGGAGTAGAACCTTTAATACCAGAAGAGTAGTGATCATTATTAAATCCAATGTGCAAGAGCACACCTAAAACAACAATTACTGATCCATATTAATTATCCACCCATAAACCAGCCACACCAGTGATATGACATAATATATACATACATATACATACACACACATATACATATGTATATACATATATACACACACAAACATTAGCCTCATACACTTCAGCCCTACTCAAACCTTTGAACTCTCTTATTTGCTTCCTCTTCTCCTAACTTTGAGAAGAAAATAAAAGTTAAACATGAAATATATAAATATTCTAATCTCCAAAGTCATTTAATCCTACATTTTAAAATATAGTCACTGTAAAAACAAAGGCTGATTTGATTGAGCAAAGATTTGTAGTACTCACTGCAAATGCATCATCGTTGGAGAGCAGTAGGACCAGGTGCTGTCTTTGCCTAAGGAAACAAAGAGAATCATAATGATAGAGTTGAAATTAGGCTGATAGTTCAGGCATTTTGAAATTAAAATGTCGTCCAATTTTAATTTTTATCTAATATTATTTGTTATTTTCCAGTATCTCATTCTCAGAAAACTGTACTTAATAGACTAAAGCAAAAAATGAGTGACAGTGGGAACCAGAACCCTTACCATTTACACAGTTTAAAGGTTTGTCTTTCTCCATTTGTGTAGGCTTTATAAATTTCTTCAGTTCAGTTCAGGTCAGTCGCTCAGTCGTATCCAACTCTTTGCGACCCCATGAATCGCAGCACGCCAGGCCTCCCTGTCCATCACCAACTCCCAGAGTTCACTCAAACTCACGTCCATCAAGTTGGTGATGCCATCCAGCCATCTCATCCTCTGGCGTCCCCTTCTCCTCCTGCCCCCAATCCCTCCCAGCATCAGTCTTTTCCAATGAGTCAACTCTTCACATGAGTTGGCCAAAGTACTGGAGTTTCAGCTTTAGCATCACTCCTTCCAAAGAACATCCAGGACTGACCTCCTTTAAAATGGACTGGTTGGATCTCCTTGCAGTCCAAGGGACCCTCAAGAGTCTTCTCCAACACCACAGTTCAAAAGCATCAATTCTTCGGTGCTCAGCTTTCTTCACAGTCCAACTCTCACATCCATCCATACATAATTTCTTCAACCTACTATTAAAAGTATGCTAAACATTGGCTATATCTCTAAACTTCACCTAAATTTTCAGCTGTTTCTATTAATTGAGGAATTGTCAGACAAAAGAATATTAATTTCAGGACCAGTTATATAGATTCAGGGCTTCCGTGGTGGCTCAGATGGTAAAGAATCTGCCTGCAATGCAAGAGACCCAGGTTTGATCCCTGGATCAGGAAGATCCCTTGGAAAAGGGAATGACTACCCACTCCAGTATTCTTGCCTGGAGAATTCCATGGATATGGGAGCCTGGTGGGCTACAGTCAGTGGGGTCGCAGAGTTGGACATGACTGAACGACTAACACTATATAGGTTCATGTTAATAATGTTTAACACACTGTTCAAAATATGCTAAAGTGTTCTGCTCACAAAATAGTCAGATATGGCAACATATCAGGATCAGTTTGGCCTCAGTTTATTCACTGCCTTTCATACAAGAGATGTGTGCATTTCAACTAAAGTATGAATTACGTACATACTTGCCAAATGTCATATTTACAAGGTCAAAAGAGAAACTGCCTCATCAACAATGTTAAGGAATGAATATCTTAGAAGTATCTCTTAAGAATTCAGGTTCTTGATAATGATGTCTTTAAGATTAGAAACTAAAACTAGATTAATTGTATTCAACGTTGTAACATAAACAAATTAAATTGAAGAATTTTAATACTTCTTTAAATTTTACTTGCTCACTTGTAATAATGGACAAAAAAGAAAGACACTCAATTTAGCACTATTTGGCCTACATGTTTAATTCTTATAGTGATGTGTACTATTTATATTTTTAAGAAATCATTTATTTGTTGTTGTTGCTTAGTTGCTAAGTCATGTCTGATTCTTTTGCTACCCCATGGACTGTAGTTTGCCAGGCTCCTCTGTCCATGGGATTTCCCAGACAAGAATACTGGAGTAGGCTGCCATTTCCTTCTCCAGGGGATCTTCCTAATCCAGAGATCAAACACATGTCTCCTGCATTGAAGGTAGATTCTTTACCACTGAGCTACCTGGAAGCCCAGCAGAAATCATTTATAGTGACTGGTAAAAATAATGTTTTCTTTAAAATTGTATATGCTTTATATATTTCTCCACCACTTCACTGACACTCTACAAACAATCTAAGGCTTATGAATTCACACTTTTTAGAAAATAAATACAAAAGTGCATCTTAATATGATTTTGTTCTTTTTCTTCATTAAAAAAATTTTTCAATTTATTTAAACTAAAAAAAAATTTCATCCATTTCATCCACCTCACCTACTCTCCACCTCTCGAGACCACCAATCCATTTTCTGTATCTGTGAGCTTAGATTATCTGTCTCTCTCTCCATCTTTCTGTCTAGACAGATAGATAGGTCAGCATTTTATCATCAGATATTTGTCTTTCACTGCCTGACTTATTACACTTAGTATAATGTCCTCAAGGTCCATTCATCGTTTCACAAATGGTAAGATTTCATTCTTTTCATGACTAAATAATATTCCATTGTAGATATATGCCACATCTTCTTTCATCCATCAATGGACATTTAGATTGCTTCCATGTCTTGACTACCATAATGTGGCAATAAACATGGGGACATACACGTACATGCATCATAATTTTTTTCAAATCAGTTTTATTCATTTCCTTCAGATAAATACCTAGAAGTGGAAGTGGAATTGTTAAGTCATATAGTAGTTCTACTTTTAACTTTTTGAGAAATTTCTATACTGTTTTTTAAAGTAGCTGTACCAATTTACATTCTCACCACAAGTACACCAGGGTTCCTTTTTCTCCATATCCTTGTTATTTCTAGTCTTTTTGATAACAACCATTCTAACAGGTATGAGGTAATAATACCTCATTTTGCTCCCAGCTTGCCTTTGATATGTAAAGTAATCAATCCAGAGACTTCGCTCTCTCTGTCCGGCCACACCACCCAGGAGGCAGTATTCCTCTGCTTTAATCATCCCAGGGCCAGGTATCAGGTAATTAGGGACCACCCTTATAGCTTACAGCCTGGAAAAGTTTTCCAAACAAGCCAAACCTGACCTGTTTACACCGCCCTGCCTTGACTTTTTCTCAGGAAATGCCAATCTACAACATCACCCCCACCCCATCTGGCTACTGACCCATGCCAGTGCTTTCCCATGTTGCTCTTCATGGCATGCCATGTCTTCTGTTTCTAGGACCAATGAGTATAAGACACTTTATTTTTCTGAACTTCTCCTGGGTCTCCTCTAGTGGCCATCTCTAATGACCATCACATCAAGGAACACAGAACATGATGTCTGTTTCATACATGCAGCATGACTGCTAACTATCCATCAATATCTATTCTCTCTTGCTATATTTTAAAAATAGATACAATAGAGTTTAGCTGGCCTCTGACTGCCTGGCTAGAGGTGACATTTTCCAGCCTCCTTTGCAGCTAGATGTGGCCCTGTGATTAGGTTTTTGCCCAACTTATCAATCACATAGATGAGAAACAAAACTTGCTTTTGTTCATCTAAAAGGCAAAAATGGGAACAGCATCTAGCAAGTATATAGAATGAGTTTCAACTAAATATGGAAAATTACTTTCTAACTATGGCAGTCTTTAGAGGCTACTGTCCTTCCAATACTATATCTTTTCTATCAAAGCCTAGACAAAAATCTTTGCTCCAACAACCAGGTGGAAGAGATTTCAAAACTGAATAAAACTTTTAAATAGATGTCCCTCAAAGTTTCTTCCAGCCCCAGTATTCTACAATTCTATGCAAGACAGGAAAAGAAAAGTTGGGACAAGGAAGAGAAAGTAGGAGGCAAGACAAAATGGCCAGAGAGAATGAGCAAAAGAAAAGGAAGAGGTAAGAAAAAGGCAACTTTCAGAACCAATGAAGATTACTGGGAAATACATCTGAGTAACTAGAAAATATTTCCTTTAGTTATCATTTTTATGCAATACCAAGTTTCACATCAGTTCAGTTGCTCAGTCGTGTCTGACTCTTTGCGACCCCATGGACTGCAGCACACCAGGCTTCCTTGTCCATCACCAACTCCCAGAGCTTGCTCAAACTCATGTCCATGTAGTCAGTGATGCCAACCAACAATCTCGTCCTCTGTCACCCATTTATCCTCCTGCCTTCAATCTTTCCCAGCATCAGGGTCTTTTTCAATGAGTCAGTTCTCATTGATGATACTACTTCCTGCCCAGGTGAAGACAATAAGGTAATATGTACATGATTAACAAAGCCTAGCATATGAGAAGTTCTCAACAAATGTTATTTATAAGTTGATCACATTTGTTGTTGTTCAGTCACTAAGTCGTGTCTGACTCTTTGTGACCTCATGGACTGTAGCATGCCAGGCTCCTTTATCCTCCACTATCTCCTGGAGTTTGCTCAGATTCATGTCCACTGAGTTGGTGATGCTCTCTAACCATCTCATCCTCTGCCACCCCATTCTCCTTTTGCCTTCAGTCTTTCCCAGCATCAGGGTTTTTTCCAATGAGTCAGCTCTTTTCATCAGGTGGTCAAAGTATTAGAGCTTAAGCTTCAGCATCAGTCCTTCCAATGAATATTCCAAATTGATTTCCTTTAAGATTGACTGGTTTGAACTCCTTGCAGTCCAAGGGACTCTCAAGAGTCTTCTCCAGCACCACAGTTCAAAAGCATCAATTCTTTGGTGCTCAGCCTTCTTTATGGTCCAACTCTCACATTTATACATGACTACTGGATAAAACATAGATTTGACTATATGGACCTTGGTTGGAAAAACGATGTCTCTGCCTTTTAATATGCTGTCTAGGTTTATCATAGCTTTTCTTCCAAGGAGCAAGTATATCTTAGTTTCATGGCTGCAGTCACCATCTGCAGTGATTTTGGAGCTCAGGAAAAGAAAATCTGTCACTGCTTCCCTTTCCCCCTTCTATTTTCCATGAAGTGATGGGACCACATGCTATGATCTTAGTTTTTTGAATGTTGGCTTTCTAGCCAGCTTTTTCAGTCTCCTCTTTCACCCTCATCAAGAGTTCTTTAGTTCCTCTTCGCTTTCTGCCATTAGACTGGTATCATCTGCATATCTGAAGTTCTTGATACTTCTCCCAGAAATCTTGATTCCAGCTTGGTGTTTCATTCAGTCTAGCATTTCCCATGATGTTCTCTGCATAGAAGTTAAATAAGCACGGTAACAATATACAGCTTTGTCATATGCCTTACCCAATTTTAAACCAGTGAGTTGTTCCATGTCCATTTCTAACTGTTGCTTCTTGACTCAAATACAGTTTCTCAAGAGACAGGTAAGGTGGTCTGGTACGCCCATCTCTTAAAGAATCTTCCATGGTTTGTTGTGATCCACATAGTCAAAGGCTTTAGCATAGTCAATGAAGCAGAAGTAGATGTTTTTCTGGAACTCTCTTGCTTTCTCCATGATCTAAAGAATGTTTGCAATTTGATCTTTGATACCTTTGCCTCTTTGAAACCCAGCTTGTACATCTGGAAGTTCTTGGATCATGTATTGCTAAAGCCTAGCTTGAAAGATTTTGAGTTAACCTTGCTAGCATATGAAATGAGTTCAATTGTATGGTTGTTTGAACCTTCTTTGGCATTGCCTTTCTTTGGGACTGGAATGAAAACTTACTTTTCCCAGTCGTGTGGCTACTGTTCACAGTACCTATAAAATAATGTCAATAATACAACCACTCATATTATAACCTATGTACTATAATTCATTGAATAAACATCCTATGAGGAAAGATTTGCCTATTTTTTCATTACTGTCTCTCCAGTGCCTAAAACAATGCCTGAAACACAGTAAGTATTAAGAAAAACGTATGTTTTTAAATAAATTAATCAGCAATAAGGACATTTTTATAGCAAAACATTTCATTTTCTTTATTATAGACTTTCATTTTGAGAATTATAAACTACATGGACAAATGCTATATTAAGATTAAATGAAGCAGGACTTCTAGTATTTCAAGGCAATCTAGCTCCTTCCAAGATGCCACCTTACAAAGACAATATAGGCAGGCAATAACTACTTAGAGTAAAATGTCTACCTTTATATAATCTGAATAATAAAATCTTTAAAGTGGCAATAAGTGTGGTAAGTTAATGAAGCATACCTGTTAAAAAAAATTCAGAGCAGTCAACACATAAAAACTTGAAAATCCAAAGTGATTCTTGATTTTTTTTAATTAATCTTGGGACTACATAAGACATATTCTTTCAACAGAAGAAAATGCTAATAATTTCAATCTTATCTCCCAACAACATACTTTAGTAGTTCATGATACATGGCAAAATAGCTTATGTATATTTGTTTCTCCATTCAGCACTCCAGAAAATTTGCCAAAAGGTAGTGTTCCAGGTGGAGAAAAAAAGAAAGAAAACATAAATAATTTGAATAACCCATAAGGATTTATATTTGAGGTCTATATAATGACTTGCTGGAGATGTGTAGATAAAATGATCACCAGTCAACTCTGCGAGATTTTACTTCTCCATTTCCCCCAGAACCTTCTCTGCTTTTGAAGAACGATTCCTTACACCTTGAATTATGTGGTTCCGGCAGGGCTGGCAGTGACAGGATCACAGCCTCCTTATAGACTGAAGCGAGAAGAAACCTGTTTCCTTTAAGTTGGCCAAGTTACGACTGCTGCAAATTTTCAACTACCTGAGGCAACTCCCTCAGCACCATCTCCTAAAGGAAACCCTTCTCTACAAGATGAAAGAGTGAGGCAGATACACATAGATGTGGAAGGGATTTAGAGATGAATGGAAAGGGCTGGTGGTGGGTAGGACATGAAGGTGTAAAGAGAAAACAGCAAGAGAGAAATACTCTTTGACATCACTCTAATCTTTGGATTGAAGCAAACTGAAGCAGACCAGCTAGTTCACCTCTGATCTTCTGAAATATCTGAGTCAACAATTCTTTCCGCTCAAATTTCCTTGAGTTGTATTTCTTTCACTTATACATAAAAGAATTTTGCTGAACAGGAGACTTTCAATTTACTTAGTCACAGAATATCTACAGGCACAGTATAAATTATGAATCAAAATATATAAAGTCTTATAAATACTCAAGATTTTAAACTTTGGACATAATTTTTTTTGTTTACTGTTTTTAATATTTTATGCATTTATATGATTAAAACTGCAAAACATACCGGTTTTACTCATTGAACTATTCTCGCTGAGATACAAATGTCCACACAATAAGAGTGAAGAAAATAAGTGATTCATTTTGAAGAAATTATCTTAGTAACTCAAGTTAATATAATTTTTATGTTATCAACAGAAGCAGCATCGGGATTAAAGAGCATGGACTTTAAAACCAGACTGCTCAGATTCAAGTTTAGCCTCTCTTACTTACTATCTGTGAAACCTTGGTCAAGTTATTCAATAGATATATGGCTTCCTTTGTGGCTCAGTTGGTAAAGAATCCACCTGCAATGTGGGAGACCTGGGTTCAATCCCTGGTTTGGGAAGATCCTCTGGGAAAGGAAAGGCTACCCACTCCAGTATTCAGGCCTGGAGAATTTCATGGACTGTATAGTCCATGGGGTCACAAAGAGTCGGACATGACTGAGCGACTTTCACTTTCACTTTCCTCACCTATAAAATGGATTACGGTAGGGCTATGCCAAAGCCTTTGACTGTGTGGATCACAATAAACTGTGGAAAATTCTGAAAGAGATGGGAATACCAGACCAACTGACCTGCCTCTTGAGAAATTTGTATGCAGGTCAGGAAGGAACTGGACATGGAACAACAGACTGGTTCCAAATAGGAAAAGAAGTACGTCAAGGCTGTATATTGTTACCCTGCTTATTTAACTTATATGCAGAGTACATTATGAGAAACGCTGGACTGGAAGAAGCACAAGCTGGAATCAAGATTGCTGGGAGAAATATCAATAACCTCAGATATGCAGATGACGCCACCCTTATGGCAGAAAGTGAAGAGGAACTCAAAAGCCTCTTGATGAAGGTAAAAGAGGAGAGTGCAAAAGTTGGCTTAAAACTCAACATTCAGAAAACGAAGATCACGGCATCTGGTCCCATAACTTCATGGGAAATAGATGGGGAAACAGTGGAAACAGTGTCAGACTTTATTTTTTTGGGCTCCAAAATTGCTGCAGGTGGTGATTGCAGCCATGAAATTAAAAGATGCTTACTCCTTGGAAGGAAAGTTATGATCAACTTAGCATATTCAAAAGCAGAGGCATTACTTTGCCAACAAAGGTCCGTCTAGTCGAGGCTATGGTTTTTCCAGTGGTCATGTATGGGTGTGAGAGTTGGACTGTGAAGAAAGCTGAGCACCGAAGAATTGATGCTTTGGAACTGTGGTGTTGGAGAAGACTCTTGAGAGTCCCTTGGACTGCAAGGAGATCAACCAGTCCATTCTGAAGGAGATCAGCCCTGGGATTTCTTTGGAAGGAATGATGCTAAAGCTGAAACTCCAGTACTTTGGCCACCTCATGCGAAGAGTTGACTCATTGGAAAAGACTCTGATGCTGGGAGGGATTGGGGGCAGGAGGAGAAGGGGCCGACAGAGGATGAGATGGCTGGATGGCATCACTGACTCGATGGATGTGAGTCTGAGTGAACTCCGGGAGTTGGTGATGGACAGGGAGGCCTGGCGTGCTGCGATTCATGGGGTTGCAAAGAGTTGGACACGACTGAGTGACTGAACTGAACTGAAAGGATTTAGGATGTGAAAAGTGCTCAGGATAGCATCTGACACAAGATAAGCATTATAGTTTTGTTAGTCATTGTTGTTGCTGTTATTGTCTATAACAACTGATGAGGCAATTGGCAGATCTTAGGTTTCACCAGCATGATTTGGAAACAGCAATACAGTGCTTTAAAATGCCTCATTGATTGGCTTATTTCATCATCTCATACTTTGCTTCAGTGAAAAAAATAAGGATCAGAACTGCCCGTCAGATGCACAAAAGTTAAGGTGCACACATCCACACTGATGAAGCATTTTAGCAATGTTAGTGATGCTAAAGCCAAGAGTAGCATGGCAGGTTCCCTCTAGTAGAGTAGGTTCCCTCTACTGCTTGCCCATTTTCCTCTAAGGAAAAGGAAGCAATGGAGAGCAAAGTACCTGACTGGGAGTATGGGACTTGAGACAGAAAGAACCTAATGCTGATTGCTTCTGCTGATTTTCTATGACAATATGATAATATGCTCAAAAAAAATTCTGCACTATGACTCTAGGGAAATCATGCTCAAATATTTAGAAGGCTAGGCATGTACTATGACTATGAGAAGCATTCTGAATATAAACAGTTAAACTCAAAATTGTAAAAACACACTATAAGCAAAAATCCTCCAAACAAAGCAAAAACAAACAAACAAACAAAAAAACCCAACTTGCTGGTAATATTTAGCTACTTATATATCAGATTATATCCATCCAAAGGTGGACAGTGGCTTCACCTGGGTAGCAGTATTACAGTTGATTTTTATTTGTATATGTGCTTTATATTATTTCCTAAGTGTTTTTAATATATATGCTTTCTTTTTATTATCAAATGAGAAAGACACACAAAATGTGATTAAAAAAAAAATTACAGGTTCAGTGACTCAGCCAATCCTAACTGAATTTGCTAACTTGTTACAACTAAGAAAATCACAAAACAAGACTTGAGATAAGAGGACGGACATGAATAAGCACTTTAAGGAACAACTTTTACCAAAAGAAAGAGAGAAAAATCTGTGGATGAGGTTACTCTGAAGAGGTGAAGTACATCCTTAGATGACTGGCTGTCATAGAGAAAAGTCCAGTATAGCCTTTTTACCAGGCAGAATGTGAAGTTATTCAAATAGACTGAATGTGGTTCAGTATTTTTTAAGTGTAGTAAAATTGTATTTTATAATCCAAAATGACTATCTAAAGAATTCTTTCTTGTTTCTTTAAAGTTATCTCCATGTAATGCATCTCTTAAACCATACTGCTTGACTGAGCATCTGTACAGATATCAACATTGTTTGTCCAGTATAGTAAGGCCAGAAGAATCCCTATACTCTTGTATAGACTTTGTGTAGAAATTGTAATGCCCTGGATGGAGTTAAATAGATGGCTTTAAATTTTAAAAGTTTCAAACAAATACTTTGGAACTCAATACTTCAGAACTCATCTCATTAGGAAATATCTTCCAAACTTTGCTTGTTAACTTAAAGATGAAGTCTATAAAGTGTAAGGTGTGTGTGTGCATACAGAAGTTACTTAGCAGAATTGAATTAGAGTCATAAATACCCTAAAAAATTGGGTATCATAAGTATACCAGAAGCTCTGTATAATTTTGAGACCTGTGAGACTAGATTCACAAAGTGGTTAGTCTATCTACGTTAGTGCTTCTGACTTGGTATGATGTCTACAATAACAAATATGGTTGGGACTCATCAGTTTGCAAACCAAATAGAATGTCTGACACATTAATGATTTTTAAAAACTATTTGGAAAGCTAACCGAAAGCAGCAATCAACCTGTGTGTATTAAAAGAGAACTTATAGGCAGAGTTCCACCTCTAGATACTGTTTAACCATGCTGTTCAAAAAAACAATTCAACAACTGCAAATAAAAAAACAATCATCATAGTGAGAAATTTAATCCAAAAAGAGTCAAGAAAGTAAACATTTATAAAGAATCATATTCTGAAGAATGGATCCAGTACTTTATATACTAACAACAACAATGGCAACTACTATTTATTGAGTACCTACTATGTCCCCAGTTTTATAGCTATTCTAAAAAATACCTATAAAATTAAATTTTATATTCAGCATTACTGTAAACTATTTTAGAAAATTCAATGTAACATTCTCAAGACCTGTGAACATTAAATGTTAAAGTAATTTATCTTTTGTCCATACAAAACATTCTGTTTCAATTGTTTCCCAAAGTAATTTCAGTGAAAAACTCATTCCATAGCATTTCCATAGATGAAAGTGAAAGTACTAGTCACTCAGTTGTGTCCAACTCTTTGCGACCTCAGATTAGATCAGATCAGATCAGATCAGTCGCTCAGTCATGTCCGACTCTTTGCGACCCCATGAATCGCAGCACGCCAGGCCTCTCTGTCCCTCACCAACTCCCGGAGTTCACTCAGACTCACGTCCGTCGAGTCAGTGATGCCATCCAGCCATCTCATCCTCTGGCATCCCCTTCTCCTCCTGCCCCCAATCCCTCCCAGCATCAGAGTCTTTTCCAATGAGTCAACTCTTTGCATGAGGTGGCCAAAGTACTGGAGTTTCAGCTTTAGCATCATTCCTTCCAAAGAAATCCCAGGGCTGATCTCCTTCAGAATGGACTGGTTGGATCTCCTTGCAGATGGTAGGTATTAAATGTGGGCTTCTCTGATGGCTCAGCAGGTAAAGAACCTGCCTGCAATGCAGGATGCACAGGAGATGTGGGTTTGATCCCTGGGTTAGGAAGATCCCCTAGAGGCAGAAATGCCAACGCACTTCAGCATTCCTTCCTGAAAAATCCCACGGACAGAGGAGTTTGATGGACTAGAATCTACAGAGTTGCAAAGAGTTGGACACAACTGAGTGACTAAGCACAAGTTCAGAACAGTTATTTGACTTCAAGTTCAACCTAAACCACTTTTGCGACCTTGGACAAAACTGTCAAATGCCTTATGCTTCAGTTTCCTAATTTGTCAAACAGAGGTAAAGACAGTGTCTATGTCATAGGACTAATATGTGAAACTTTTAGAATAGTGTTGGGGACATAGTAGGTACTCAATAAATAGTAGTTGCCATTGTTGTTATTAGTATATATATATATATATATATCATATATATTTATGTATATACATATATATATATGAGTATAAAATATGTTTGAGTATGTCAGGTTAATAATATGAAACAGATTTATCTTCTGAAGGATTTGGGAATTACGAAGAAGCACAAGCTGGAATCAAGCTTGCCGGGAGAAATATCAATAACCTCAGATATGCAGATGACATCACCCTTATGGTAGAAAGTGAAGAGGAACTAAAAAGCCTCTTGATGAAAGTGAAAGAGGAGAATGAACAAGTTGGCTTAAAGCTCAACATTCAGAAAACAAAAATCATAGCATCTGGTCCCATCACTTCATGGGAAATAGATGGGGAAACAGTGGAAACAGTGGCAGACTTTACTTTTTTGGGCTCCAAAATCACTGCAGATGGTGATTGCAGCCATGAAATTAAAAGACACTTACTCCTTAGAAGAAAAGTTATGACCAACCTAGATAGCATATTGAAAAGCAGAGACATTACTTTGCCAACAAAGGTCCGTCTCGTCAAGGCTATGGTTTTACCAGTGGTAATGTATGGATGAGAGTTGGACTGTGAAGAAGGCTGAGCACCGAAGAATTGATGCTTTTGAACTGTGGTGTTGGAGAAGACTCTTGAGAGTCCCTTGGACTGCAAGGAGATCCAACCAGTCCATCTTAAAGGAGATCAATCCTGGGTGTTCATTGGAAGGACTGATGCTAAAGCTGAAGCTTCAATACTTTGGCCACCTCATTCGAAGAGTTGACTCATTGGAAAAGACTCTGATGCTGGGAGGGATTGGGGGCAGGAGGAGAAGGGGACGACAGAAGATGAGATGGCTGGATGGCATCACCGACTCTATGGACATGAGTTTGAGTAAACTCCAGGAGTTGGTGATGGACAGGGAGGTTTGGCATGCTGCGATTCATGGGGTCGCAAAGAGTTGAACAGTACTGAGCGACTGAACTGAACTGAACTGAACTGAATATGCTAATATTCATAGTGACTCTCCAAGGGACCATTAGAGTTTACAGTGTTTTCCAAACTTATCTCACTAGAACCTTTTTTTTTCCCCTCAGCTATTTTTCAAAATTAATATCAGTGAACAGACTTGAGGGATGTAAGTAAATAAAAAGAGAATTTCAAAAAGAATTTTTATAAATACAAACTAATTCATCTACTATAATCAATCTAGTAAGGAATGCTAAAAAGTCTAGTTCTAAAATCAGATAACCTGGCCTTTTGAGTACCAGATCCATTACTTATGCCCAAAGTGATCACAGGCAAGATAATGAACTTCTCTGAGCCTCTGCTTCCTCACTTGGAAAATGGTGATAGTAATCATAACCATCTCATAGGAACTGCAGTGAGGATTAAATGGATCAATACTTGTAAAGCGCTTGCCAGAATGCTGTCAGGCAGGGGAAAGAGATTCTGCTCAGGGAATCCCGTACACTGGAGTGTCTCCAATCTTCCACCTCCACTCCAATAAGGCTGTGACCTTCTGATGCCACATAGAACTTGAGAAGCAGGAAAATTCAGATGTCTCCAAATATTTCTAGTTAAAGACACATTATTGCTAGTATATGCTTGCCTGGTGGCTCAGACAGTAAAGAATCTGCCTGCAATGCAGGAGACAAGGGTTCAATCCCTGGGTCAGGAAAATCCCCTGGAGAAGAGAATGGCAACCCACTCCAGTACTCTTGACTGGAGGATCCCATGAACAGAGGAGCCTGGGGGGCTATAGTCCATGGGGTCACAAACAACTGGACACGACTCAGTGACTTTCACATTGCTACTATCAGCTCTTGAGGGCTAACATAAATCCTAATCATAAAAGGCCACAGCATAACAAAATCATTCATCTTCTAAGGGCCTTCATGACTGACACCCTGCTGGGACTGTGTCTCTGCCAAGACTTCAGGGGCCAAAGGAACTTGCTTGGAGAGATCTTGTATCTTCTCCTACTCTGTGTGCACTTGCTTCTGCTGAATTTCTCTAGCCTTTGTTCTTGCAAATTTGGAAATTAACATAATTTATTATAATGCAGTTTGAGTGGAACAGAGGAGGGGAGTTCTTTCTATTTGTAGCTAAATAGAAATACGATAGCAAAACAGTGCCTCAACATTAGCACAAAATGAATATTGTTTGCTGATTTTTGGTTACTGGCTAAGTCATGTCTGACTCTTTTGTGACCCCATGATCTGTAGCCTGCCAGGCTCCTCTGTTCATGGGATTCTCCAGGCAAGAATACTAGAGTAGGTTGCCATGCCCTTCTCAGGGGACCTTACCTACCCAGGGATTGAACTCATGTCTCCTGCGTTGGCTGGCAGGTTGTTTACCAACTAAGTCACCAGGGGAGCCCAAAATGAGTATTAACTGTTAGCTGCCATTCTGATTGGAAACCTAATGCGAAGAGCTGACTCATTAGAAAAGACCCTGATGCTGGGAAAGATTGAAGGCAAAAGGAGAAGAAGGCGACAGAGGATGAGATAGTTGGATGGCATCACTAACTCAATGGACATGAATTTGAGCAAACTCTGGAAGAGAGTAGAGGACAGAGGAGCCTGGTGTCTTATAGTTCATGGGGTTGCAAAGAGTTAGATATGACTTAGCAACTGAACAACAACAACATCATTCCCATTCAGACTTAGACCCAAGGTTTATGGAGCTAGAAATGTATATATTTTGACAGGATCCTGTCTGAAAAAAATTCAAAATTATGAAAACAAAATTAGACATGGAATCTTAGAAGAGATCCATGCAAGTAAGGTGCTAAAATTTCATTAGCTGTACAGTAAATCCACTCAGGGGACAGAAAATACGCATTCTTGCCTTTTTTATTTGTTTGTTTTAAATTTTATTTGTTTTAAATATGACAAGGGAAACAAGACATTATCTAAGAATTTAAACAGCAGTAAAAAAACATCAGAAAAAATTCAAAATTCAATTTGGGGTTATGTAAATGCCATGAAGCAGTATATAATAAATTTCTAAATGAATGGCACAGCAAAATACATTATGGGAATTCAAAAGGTAGAGTAATCACCATGAACGGGATTATCTTAGAAGGCTTCACAGAGGAGGTGATATTTTGGTAGGATTGAAAAGGAAAGATTTGGGTAAGCAGGAAGAAAGGAAAATTCTATGTTGTCAAAGATTCAACTCATTTAAGTTAAAATAAGCAGACCTGCTTGGTTGAGACAGAGATTTCTGGAAGAATAGTAATTGAATAGTTTGCAGAGCAGCCAATCAAAGGCCTTGAGCAGCAGTCTAACAATTTGGGGCTTAACTTTGCAAGCAAAATGGAGCTATTAATCTTTTCAAAAAAAAAAAATAGAGTAATATAATCAAAGTGGTGTTTTAGGATCACCAGCCGGGTCATTGTATGTGGGATAAGCAGGATCAGAGAGACCCAAGGAGCAGAAACACCAGTGGAAAGCAGACTGTAATGGTCCAGACAGTCCTCAAGAACTCATACTAAGAACAGGAATAAAGGAGCATATTCTAGTTCAGTTCAGTTCAGTCGCTCAGTCGTGTCCGACTTTGCGACCCCATGAATTGCAGCACGCCAGGCCTCCCTGTCCATCACCAACTCCAGGAGTTCACCCAGACTCATGTCCATCGAGTCAGTGATGCCATCCAGACATCTCATCCTCTGTCGTCCCCTTCTCCTCCTGCCCCCAATCCTTCCCAGCATCAGAGTCTTTTCCAATGAGTCAACTCTTCACATGAGGTGGCCAAAGTACTGGAGTTTCAGCTTTAGCATCATTCCTTCCAAAGAAATCCCAGGGCTGATCTCCTTCAGAATGGACTGGTTGATCTCCTTGCAGTCCAAGGGACTCTCAAGAGTCTTCTCCAACACCACAGTTCAAAAGCATCAATTCTTCAGTGCTCAGCTTTCTTCACAGTCCAACTCTCACATTCATACGTGACCACTGGAAAAACCATAGCCTTGACTAGATGAACCTTTGTTGGCAAAGTAATGTCTCTGCTTTTCAATATGCTATCTAGGTTGGTCATAACTTACCCAAAAATATGATTATAGGATTTGATAACTGTTTGTGGGGTGAAAAAATGAAGAGGTCAATGATAACATCAGGATCTCAAGGCTGGTAACTTGGAGAGTAACATAAACTGGAAAGTCAGAAATAAAAGTGATTGTGTGTGAGGACGATCAAATCTGGACAAGTTCAGATTTAGGCATGGGAAGTCTGGGGTAAAGAAAGGACATATTCAGGTTTCCATGTTCACAACAAAGTTGTAAATATGGTTTCAAGACAGATTCCATAGAAAGAATTTCTGCTCTTTTAAATTCTAAATAGTTGAAGAAATGAATTTTTTAAACAGGACAATAGCATATCTTGGAAGGTTCCAGACTTGGAGTCAAGAGAACTCAGATGTAGACACAGATATGTTCAAGGGTAGTCAGGCTTTTAGACTCCTACAGATAGAGTTCCAATACACTATGATTCAGTGAAAAATCACTTTGTTTTCCATAACTTATTAAATGAAATTTATAAATTAAAAAAACATAAAATATCTGGATGAAAAATCTTTCTCAAAATATACAGCTATGTTTTTTAGAAATAAGAGTAACAATACTACTAAAAATTTTTAAAGGTATAATTTTATAGTTCTTAGAACTTCAAAAAAAGATTCCCAGGTGGCTCAGTGGTAAATAATTAGCCTGCCAAGCAGGGGACACGGGATCAATCCCTGGGTCGGGAAGATCCTCTGGAGGGGGAAAGGGCAACCCACTCCAGCATTCTTTCCAGGATAATCCCATGGCCAGAAGAGCCTGGCAGGTTACAATCCATAGGGTTGCAAAGACTGGGACACAACTTAGCGAATAAACAACAGCAGCAACAACAAAACTTAAACACTCAACTAAATTTAAGGATGCATGCTTTACAAATGCCACTCAACAGCTGAACAAATCAATTATCTAAATTTACTTCTTAAACTAATGTTTTCATATGAATTGTTAGTACTGTTTCAGAAATAAATTTCTTAAGTGCCTATCAGATACAGACTGTTTATTCAAAAAATTTCAATTCCAGGTCACAGAATTTTTGACTCCAGCTTTCCATGTCACTGAATTTTCAGATACTCAGGATGAATAGCACCAGGTCTTCGGAAACTCTGAGAGGATTAACAGATACTCTAAGAGAGCACTGCCATATATCACAGCACGTGCTCTCTACTTTTCTGAGCTTTGGCACTCAAAATAGAAAATTTTTCAACTTCAGACTCCCAGAGTCCATCAAAAGGCTGTCCACTTCACCTGGTGGTGCTGGGGGGAATCATCAAAGAAAGGAGCATTCAGGTCCCTCAGTAAGTGTTGGACTTAAACTTGAGAGTCACAGGTAAGCCATGCAGCACTGGGTAATTGTGCCTCTGCGTGGTAATTCCACATTCCAGTGGTCAAAACAAGACAGAAGACCAAATCCCGTGATATAAGTAAAGCAACGTCTTTCTAGCCTCCTTGGTCTTTATAAAATTAAACTGAAATAACATTATTTTTACTAATAACCTCAAAGCAGTCAACACCCCCATTACATTTTAAGGAATTATACTAACTGTAATAAAATATTTTTGTGTGGTATTCACCCACAGCAAAATTTATATAAAAAATACTTTGAGGAATTGCTTTTTGTGACTCAACACACAGGTACCTTTATTTATATAGCATTTACAGTGTTCAAACATGTGAATTTGCTCTTATTCATTTGTTGGGGAAGAAGAAAACTTTCCTTTACCCTTCTAGGTTCTTCTTATTGGTCTAAGAATTAAATTGCCATGAAACAGATTAATAGGAGAAAAACAAATTTAATGGGAACCTCCCATACATGAGAGGTTCAAAGACTGAAAGATAAAATGAGGTACAGATGCCATCCTCACCTAAGGACTGGGAAAGGAGCTTGGGGCTTCCAAGGATAGGAGGCTTATTCATAGGACAATACGAGGAAAAGCAGAAGTTTAATAATTAGATCTTTGCCCTGCCATATAGATAAAGCTACTTAGATAAAATTTACCTCTGGCAAAAACTCTTTTCTAGGAAAAACTCCTAATTCAAATTCTTATAGGTAGTAAAGGAAAGGCAGTAGTTTCTCTTGAACCTACAGAGACTCAACTGCCCCCAGCTCAAAACAATCTCCATACAAAAATGACACCTTCTGAAGAGGCTCATTCTGAACCCCTACGCATCCCATAAATAATTTTTGAGAACATATTGTGTGTGCAGCTTTTCACTAGATTCTGCAGGAAAAAAAATTCAAAGTAGCAGATGTAACCCCTGACCTAAAAGAACATATAATCTTTATACTCATAAAGAAAGACAAAATGCACATCTAAAACCCAAAGAACAGTTCAATGAAGCATACATTTAGAACCTGACTGGATAAGAGAAAAGTAATGGAAACAGGGAGATAAATATAGGTTGTAGTAGTCAGAAAATGCCTCCTAAGACTTGAGCTGCACAAGAAAAGAAAATATATATGTTGAATATAACTATCTTGGATAGTTTATTCTGGATGTTTGTTTTGTCTACTTCAATTTCAAGATTTTTGAGAACAGAAAATAATGACATTAATTAGTCAGCATTTATTACACTATATGTATAATATATGTGGTGGCAGTTTAGTCGCTAAGTCATATCTGACTCTTGCAACCCTATGGATAGCCTGCCAGGCACCTCTGTCTATGGGATTCTCCAAGCAAGAATTCTGGAGTGAGTTGTCATTTCCTTCTCCAATAATATACGTATCCCCCTCAAAAAATATCTTAGTGTGTTCCTCTTACCTGGGTATACATTAAATGTTTATTAACTATTAATTAATAATACAAACATTTCTTGTGTAAGTACCATCTGCTTTTCTGTGCTGATGTTAGAACTACAAAAAGAAGATGCTTTCCTTGCCCATAGGTAACTCACAATCTAGTGGGAAAGAGAACTGTGAACAACACGCAAGAAAACTGTGGAAGTGCTATAACAGAAATATGGGAGCATAGGGTAGGGAGCCTCTAGTTCTGACGGTGGGAACTGAAAGAGTTGAGAGTGCCAGCAAAGTTCACAGACGTTGTTAATACAATTGAAAGACATGTAGGAACAGAAAAGGAAAGGCTGCAAGGGTGATTATGAATGGAGAAAACCGCTTGAATGAAAGCAGAGAGCACTGTGAAAGCTGAAAGCAGATGAGAGATGAGATATAAAAGGAATGGAAGGTGCATGGTGGGTGGCAGGGGGATACAGTGAGAGAAATGTTGCTGATAGAAGTGGGTGCAAATCCTGGGGGCTAACATTAGAGTTTATGCTGAAGCCGTTGGAAACCACTGCTACGTTCTAAGCAGAGAATTTACTGACAAGGTTTATGCTTTAGAAGAATCACTCTGAAGAATATATAGAAGAACAAAAATACTTTTAAGAAATCTGAAGCCTTATTGAGAATCATTTTTCTATTCCAATTTCCCCTAACTACATGGGTAAGTCTGTTTTCAAAGTTACAGTCTTTATTTCAAATGATTTTGTGAAATGTCTGTAAGAGAAAGGATCTTAAAGAATAGAATCGAACTGAATTCAGTAACAGGACTCTTTATTCCCTCCCTACAACATAATACTTCTTGAATCTCCTAATGTTAGGTACACTCTGCTGCTGCCGCAGATACACTCACACCTTCCCAATTATTCATTCCTCATTATGTAAAGAAAATTAGCCAAAGTGATTCTGATGGAAGGAAAGAAAGCAAAATTTTGAGCCAGGCATAAATTAATGTAAGCATCAAATGCTATAGGTTTAAATAACCATTTAGAAAACTATCTCATCATAAAAGAAAAAGAAATTTACCTGCACAAAAGTTTATAACTCCATATATTCAGTGATGTTATTGTTCTTCTGCTCCTAAATATTCTCAAACTATGTCTATCTCTGAGCTCCTTTTGCTTAAAAAAAAGAGAGAAAAAATTTTAAACATACTATGTTGAAGTTTCTTTTTTTCTTTTCTTATAAACAATGTTCTTTGCAATATCCCAAAATGGTCAAAGGCATTCTGGCAACTTGGAAATTTCAGTAAAAAAATATCATCTTTAGTAAAAATTCAAAATTTCAAAATAATCATAATTTTGTAGGAAATTTTAGTTGTTTTGTTATATAGTTTACAAATATCAAATGCCAACAAGAAAATTTATCGAACAAAATAAAATGAATATGTATGAACAAGAAGCATATATTTTTTATTCTAGTATTCAAACGTTCTCCAGTATGAAACTTTTGAAGTGAGATACCTATTTTGTTAAACCCACTTTGTATATACAGAAAAACTTAAATGCAAAAACAAAACAAGACAACACCATACACTACGGCTTGAGGTACCCTTATGCTCAACTGCTGATATAATTATGATGTAGTTCCCTTCCTAAAATAGCTTGATGTTTACCAAATTCTCAACTGTCTTCTTTCTATTGAATTTATGAAATTCCCATTTGATGCCAGCACTAACAAAGAACAAAATTTGGACTGATGAGTTTTGTTTTAATCAGATTTCCACAAAGGAATATTATATTACCTGTAGTAACAAAGAGATGTAATTTGGCCAAAAATGCTATGACTCCTGAAAGGCAAAACTACATTATTCTAAACTGGAAGAAATAAACTTCTAAAAGTTAATAAAGACCAAATAACACTTTTAACAGGCGTGTTTTATTGAGCCATATAAACTTGTCTTGTCAGATTTTAAAAAAGAAAGGTCTCTATAGGAAAATCACCAATGATTTTCATGTGACAAATAATAGGAAACCAAGCATTAAAGGTAGGGTGAGGCTGTATCAAATTAGAAAATTTTATTTTTAGATTTTCTACTGATATCTATAAGGGTAAAGAGTTATAGAGAGTTAAACGCAATTATGCTAAGCCAATGGAATCAATATAAATACACAGTCTGGATAAGCAGGATGCAAACTCCTTACTGTATCATTGCTTCAATTACAGGGCTTAAAATTTTTGCCCAGCTCTTTTCAGATAAGTACCTCTATTCTCTATCTTGCTTATGTAGACACAGTCCTAAAAGAAAGCCAATAATTAATGTAGGCTTCTACAGCCATTTTTTATCCCTCTAATAAGTACTTTTGAAGTTCTATTTTTTCAGATCCAATACTACTAGTGAGTTATAATTTTTTTAAGATTTAACTGTAGAGGGGCAAAAAAGTCATAAAATCAAAATGATGTCATTCTCTTTGCAGGGGAATTAGTTTATATTTTATAAAGCACATTAAGTGTCAATAAAATAAAATTATCAGCTTTATTTAATGAGATATAAACAAAGCTAATATTTTATATGTGTGTTAAAATAACCAAGGCTACTATTTTTAATTTGGGGAAATATGAATATATTTAGCTATTACCAAAATGTTGCTTTGTAGAATAAAATGGTGAGGCTGTTTATAATCTGAATTTATTCATCTGAAATATAAATATATAAAAATATATATGTACATTACATACCAGGTAATTTAGTAATCCTGTGTACGATCACATACTTACCAAATTTAAATAAGACAATGCATAGCATTTTTACTCCCATCAAGATAAAAAACAATACTTAATTTTAAGTTTTAATTATACCTTACTTATAAACAAGAAATAGAAAAAGTAGGAACTATAAGCTAAAAACTATATTAAGGTCTCCTACATACGTTTCTAGCAATTAAAAGAGTGATGAAGTAGATACAAATAATATTATAGGAATAATATATAGAATCTGAATTTGGAAAACAGTTACAAGATCCTCATTGAGCTGTACAAAATTCTAACACCATGAAGCTTGTCCTACAGTAGAACAAGGTGATCTCTGAAATTACAAGGCAGTGAATTCAAAACCATAAAAAGGAAATATTACTTCATAACCTTTAGTTAACCTGTGGCTATAGTTCCACAGGAGGTCATAAAATCAAATTCTGTGGTTGGATTTAAAAGCTAGACAACTTTATAGCCACTCATAACATCAGGGTTCAAGCTCATTGCCTTCGACAGCTGGAATAGAAATCTTTGATCATTCACATTGGTAGACACTAGGTATAAAGGTAGGGAGTACTATGTGTTATTCCAAACATTAAATACTAGTTTTTGGAGTCAAATGACACTGTTTACCACCTTGGTCTCCTTTCTAACATGTGTAGAGTGGTGAAGAACAATAGAAGCTGCAGGAAGTTGCCCTCATACGTCAGAATTCATCATTCTCTTATGGAGTTTTCCTACCAATTTACAGACCCACATGCACAGTAAACCTACATTTGATAAAACACTGGCATCAGATAGATGCTAGTGTTCTCATTACAGGCTGCTGAATCTTGAGCGATCTTCTGTTTCTAAGCTGAAGCTTCACTTTTCTGGAATGCCTACCCTCCTACACAGTGCTTTAGCACCTTCCTATATCTATCATTTGCTCAAAAACTACATTTTACAATGTCTTAACTATATAAACATTTAAGTTGCTTTTTAAAATGCACTGTCCTTTCATCACTATACATTATATATGCTTTTAACCTGCTATTTCCTGCTCTGTGCCTTTGCTCATTCTGCCTCTATCATAGGAAAGCCATTCTCTGCTCCTTCCACATCAACTGTCCCTCTTAATTCCAGTTTCTTCATGAAGTGATTCCTGCTCTCCTCAGATTAACGTGACACTCCAAACCTATACTCCCTGTATGTCCAAAATATTGTACCTGTATTTCTAGTATTTATCCATCTTAACCTTATTTTAAATGATGCATAAATGAGTCTTGCTCAACTCCCCTGTAGAATGTAAAAATGTTATAAGCAGTTACTGCACTCAAGTCATCCCTTGTGTGTTTCTCAGCACTTTGTTTAGTGCCTTCAATGTGCCAACTGCTCAGTAAGCATTTGTGGCACAAAAGAATAATTACATGAATGAGGATTGCTATGTATTGGACAGTAATGCACTTGAAGAATTACTTTGCCACATATCTATTTTTTATATACCAATATCTTATTATAATTCTTACCTCTCCTCTTCCAGTAGCAGTTGCTTTCCTTCTTGGTTGTTTTCAAAAATTTCAGTCCTTTAAAATAATAAAAAGAAAATTAATCTCTATAAAAATACAAAAGAAATACACTTTTTAGATCTAGTATGTATATGAAAAGAAATACTTCAGTAAAAATAAAAAAGAATGCTGAGACTGTCATTATTTTAAACACAGTGTTGTGGTTGTTTCTGGGTAGAGTTGAATAAAACACCAAAAATATCATTTTGTTAACCTGCTTCTTCCATCTAGTGGCAAAAAGCAGTAAGAAACAATGTTCTAGAAAAACACTGTGATAAAATGGTTCTAAATGCTGTTTTAGGAATTACTTGATGGTGAGAGTCCAACATCCAACATCCAAGGCTTAAGTTATGAGTATGCAATAATTATTTCAAAATAATTCTAGCAAATTGGTAGGGTTCAGCTCAGATAACTGCCAAAGTTGTGTAAATTCATAAGTGTATTTGCACATTTTAACAAAGACTTCTGATACATATATAAAGCTATATATCACCCTGCATTAAATGGGAATAGATTTGGTTTTGGATAAACAGTTTTATTTCTAGACCAACCTGTTGGATAACTATTTAGAATTCCATTATTTCCTCAGCTATTGGCACAGTGATACTGTGCTATTGCTATTAGTTTCAAGCGGTATAACTGAGAGCCACTGAAAGTGACCTATCCCATTGGAATTACCAGTTAAAATACTTTTGCAATAACAGTCAGTGAAATACATTATGACTTGAGGTATGAGGTCAAACTGAAGGAGGAAAAGAGGTAAAGTTTAAAGGAGCTACCATCAGCTGCTCTTCATTGGCATTCAAAAGCATTAATGAAAAAGTAGTATGCAATATACAGCATAATTGTGTATTCTCTGCACTCTCAAAGGCCACCAGCTAATACCTAATATATGAGGTTTGCCTGCCCTTCTACCACTTTCTGTTTGCCTCACTGCAAATGTAATTAATGTTCTAGATGTTTTAGAAGTTAAATGAGGGTTATGCAGAAATGGATAAAACGTTCTCCAAGACAGCAAGTTTCTCCCCTTCCCTTGTTCAAGTGAGACAGTTAGCAACATTTAATGGTAATATAAATTAAGGGTTGTCAATATATTAAGCTGAAAATATATTAAGACTACATAAAGGAAAATAAAAGAATTAGTGAGTGCCATGATAACCTGAAATTCAGTATTTTGTATTAAAAGAAGACTTTTTGTTTCCTAATTTTCAAGAACTGAAAAACCCTGCCATAACCCTCTCAACCCCTAAAGCAAATTTTAGTATAGAAGGATTGGCTGTTGGTTTTTTCTACTCACCATAGCCATCCTCCCTGCTCAAAGGAAACCAGGTTAAGGTTTTCTGTTGTGCTACATATGGGAGAGAAGAAGGGGAAATAGAGCAGTGACATAACAGAGAGGGTAAATTAAAGAAGATGGGATCACAGTGAAAGTCATGTGCGCAAACAAGGCAGAAGGTGGTTCCCATTTCCCCAATATTCCTGTGACCAGTCTCCCTGGATTGGACCAAAGAAAGGGTGTCAATTAACTGGCAGATTACTGGAGCCATTGCCACTGTTTGCTGCTGCTAAATTGCTTCAGTCATGTCCGACTCTGTGCGACCCCGTAGACGGTAGCCCACCAGGCTCCCCTGTCCCTGGGATTCTCCAGGCAAGAACAATGGAGTGGGTTGCCATTTCCTTATCCAATGCATGAAAGTGAAAAGTGAAAGTGAAGTCGTTCAATCATGTCCGACTACTAGCAACCCATGGACTGCAGCCTACCAGGCTCCTCCATCCATGGTATTTTCCAGGTAAGAGTACTGGAGTGGGGTGCCATTGCCTTCTCTGATTGCCATTGTTTAGGTATTATCAAAGCCACAAGACTCAAAGCCTCACTCCCAATAATTAAATTAACACAAACAACGTTGCCATCTGGTGATGCAGGATGGGGATGGAATTCAGTGGCCCAGCAGGACCGCTGGCACCGGTAGTGGAACCTAGTCTGGTACTTGTCAATTCATTTACTTCATAATCATGAGCTCCCACGTTATAGGCAATTGCAATGTGTCAATCTCTCTGATGGTGTTATAATATAGTTCTGCTAAAACTAGAGACTTTGGTATTTAAAATTTTCTTTCACAATGAACAAATTCAGTTTTTGAGAAGTGAATTTCAGAAAATGGTTTTTCTTGTGGTCATGTATGGATGTGAGAGTTGGACTATGAAGAAGGCTGAGTGCTGAAGAATTGATGCTTTTGAACTGTGGTGTTGGAGAAGACTCTTACGAGTCCCTTGGACTGCAAGGAGATCCAACCAGTCCATTCTGAAGGAGATCAGCCCTGGGATTTCTTTGGAAGGACTGATGCTAAAGCTGAAACTCCAGTACTTTGGCCAACCTGCAAAGAGTTGACTCATTGGAAAAGACTCTGATGCTGGGAGGGATTGGGGGCAAGAGGGGAAGGGGACGACAGAGGATGAGATGGCTGGATGGCATCACTGACTCGATGGACATGAGTCTCAGTGAACTCTGGGAGTTGGTGATAGACAGGGAGGCCTGGCGTGCTGTGATTCATGGGGTTGCAGAGTCGGACACGACTGAGCGACTGAACTGAACTGAAGTAAGAACACACTTATAAAGTACTTGGCAAATAGTAGTTATTCAATAGATATGAATAGATTATTAGTTACAGGGTACTTAACATATACTAAGAATTTTTGTACATTATCCAATAACAGATACATTAAAGTATCTAACACTATGTTGGAGAAGGAAATGGCAACCCACTCCAGTGTTCTTGCCTGGAGAATCCCAGGGACGGGGGAGCCTGGTGGGCTGCCGTCTATGGGGTTGCACAGAGTCGGACACGACTGAAGTGACTTAGCAGCAGCAGCAGCAACACTATTTATATGTGTTTTTAAAATAAAATTGACAGTGCTCCCTTTGGTGCAAATATTTCCTTATCTTGTGTCTTAGTTGCTCAGTTGTGTCCAACTCTTTGTGACCCCATAGACTGTAGCCTGGCAGGCTCCTCTGTCCATGGAGTATTCTTAGAATACTGGAGTGGGTTGCCATTTCTTTCTACAGAGTTCCTTATCATACCTCATCTTTATAAATAGGCATGGGAATTTTTATAAACAATTTTCAAGGCTGTCTCCAAGTCTTTGGGTAGCCAATAAACAATTACAATTAAAATTATGTCAATATTTGTGTCTTGCATTTTGATGTTGCTTAGAAAATCTTAGAAGAAAAGCTTGAGATTAATGCAAGGAAATTTAAAAACACAAAATTTTAAACAAAGAAAAGACAGATGAATAATAAAAAAAAATCTGTTACAGAAAAAAAAGTAGAAGATAAAATAATCATTTAAAAACTTTTAATCTTTGAAGAATAGAACTCATGAATTTCTAGAAGTCTTGCATCCTACGTTTATATAAAGCCAGGAGCCCAGAGAATGAAAAAAGTTACTCCAAAGCACCCCATTAATTTTTCTGTCCCATGTAATATAAGTTGGAGTGAGGCTGTGATATGATAAAAAATTTTTTATGAAAGCATATTTAGAAAACAGAGACATGTTTTCATATTTGGACAGAATACACTCAATACTGAATGCCTATTCAAGACTGAAACTTGATTCTTCGTAATTAAGGAGGAAGAAAAAAGACGGAATTGTCATAATTTGCACACAAATGCAAATGATGTCCATTCACTCTTATTTACTCTTCTGAAGCCAACCTGTAATTACCTTTAATATGCAAAATATTTCTGAAAGACTCCAAGATCACAACAAAAATATGAGATAACTTTAAAACACTTAGGCTTTTAGGTGAAAGTTCTTTTTTTGCTTGTCATATACTTGCTTTTTCTTTCTGAGTCTACACATGGTCTTAAATAAAATCAAGAGTAATAGATGTGCTCCAGTTTTGACTCAAACTACTGGACTTTTCTTTTTTGGCTGCACTGGGTCTTCGTTGCTTTGTGCGGGCTTTCTCTAGTTGCAGTGAACGGGGGCTGCTCTTTGTTGCCATGTATGAGGTGGGCTTCATTGAGGGGGCTTCTCTTGTTGCAGAACACAGGCTCCAGGCATGCAGGCTTCAGCAGCTGCAGCACATGGGCTCAGCAGTTGCAGTTCATGGGCTCTAGAGCACGCACCCTGTGGTTGTAGCGCATGGGCTTAGTTGCTCTGTGTGCAGCATGTAGAATCCACCCGAACCAGGGATCAAACCTGTGACCCCAGCACTAGCAGGCAGATTCTTATCCACTGTGCCACCAGGGAAGTCCCAGATTACTGGACTTTAATGTAGATTTTTTTTTAACAGAACATCAAAACTCTCTGATTTACCTATACAGATCTCTATGTATCATGGACACAAGGTCTGATGTTGAACATTCTTTAACAGTTCTAAATTATTGTGACAACTATTCACTAACAAAAGGATCTCTGGCATCCAGCTTTCTTTCTCATTTTTTGAAATAAAATTCTTTTAGAATTTCCTACAGGAGCTCCTGAAAAAATTTATCCTAAAAATGTAATCCTTTCGCAATAAAACTTTATTTCAAACTCTAATCATTAGAAATATTTACCAGTATAATAGATTCCATTTCTCTGTAATATCTATTTGAAGTTTTACTGCATGGATTTTTTTTTTTATAAACACATAGCAAAAAAAGAAAAAAAAAACTACTCAAGTAAAGTTTTCATTGGACAGGAAAAACTATGACCCTCCCTAACAAATAGCCAGATGGCACTAATGGTAAAGAATCCACCTTCCAATGTAGGAGATGAAAGCAACACGGGTTCAATCCCTGGGACAGGAAGATGCCCTCAAGAAAGTACGAGACAGCAAAAGAGACACTGATGTATAGAACAGTCTTATGGACTCTGTGGGAGAGGGAGAGGGTGGGAAGATTTGGGAGAATGACGTTGAAACATGTAAAATATCATGTAAGAAACGAGTTGCCAGTCCAGGTTCGATGCACGATACTGGATGCTTGGGGCTAGTGCACTGGGAAGACCCAGAGGGATGGTATGGGGAGGGAGGAGGGAGGAGGGTTCAGGATGGGGAACACATGTATACCTGTGGCAGATTCATTTTGATATTTGGCAAAACTAATACAATTATGTAAAGTTTAAAAATAAAATAAAATAAAAAGAAAGTAATGGCAACCTCCTCTAGTATTCTTGCCTGGAAAATTCCATGGACAGAGCAGCCTAGCGGGCTCATGCCCAAGGGTCTCAAAGAGTCAGAGATGACTGAGTCACTGAGAACACACACAACAAAGAGTCACATCCCTACAGGATTAGAAAATGAAAGAAAGGAGTCAAACACCTCTTTGATAAAAAGCAGTACGCAGGACCTCCACCGCATGCTACAATAAGAGTTAGGATCAGGATGAACTTCACTTTTAAAAACTTTAAAGAGAACTACATTTTGAATATTATTTATAAGTTAATATACCTTATCAAGGTTAAGGCATTAAGTTCCATTATTTACTAGAAAATTTATGCTTAATGTTTACTGTCCTTAGTAGTATGGTCCTTGGTTGTGTTTGTTTATTGATAAGGGTGACAGATCAGTGCAGCAAATTTATGGTCAGAACAAGGTGACAAGACCAATATCATATAGGCTAACTTGGAGAGGGCCGCATATAGTCAATACAAACAATGCTCACTTTTTTAAGGTGGTGTGTTCTTTTAAAATATGAGAATGTTGTTAGTGGAAAGAAAAGAAAACTCTGTTCATTTTTTCAATATTTGCATAAATTTCAAGGAAGCATTTTCAGCAACAATTAACTTACAATCAGACTTAAGCCTTAATATGACCTTTACTATACCTCCTACACTAACACTGGGACTACATCTTCATTAATTAAATTATTTTCATTTATTCAAAATTACTTCTAGGGCCTACTGAAACAAAATATTTATGCTGTAATAGGGAAAAGGCAAATTAGCACAAATTATGTCCCAAAGAAGCTCACAGTTTTGTTGGCAGGTCACTGAATACATGGGCTTCCTTAATGGTTCAGAAGATTTTAAGAAGAGGTGGCAGGAATACACAGAAGAACTGTACAAAAAAATTCTTCACAACCAAGGTAATCACAATGGTGTGATCACTCACCCAGAGCCAGACATCCTGGAATGTGAAGTCAAGTGGGCCTTAGAAAGCATCGGTATGAACAAAGCTAGTGGAGGTGATGGAATTCCAGTTGAGGTATTTCAAATCCTGAAAGATGATGCTGTGAAAGTGCTGCACTCAATATGCCAGCACTTTTGGAAAGTGCTGGCATATTGAGTGCACATTTGGAAAACTGCACATATTGAGTCTGGCATATTGAGTGCACATTTGGAAAACTGCACATATTGAGTGCACATTTGGAAAACTCAGCAGTGGCCACAGGACTGGAAAACGTCAGTTTTCATTCCAATCCCAAAGAAAGGCAATGCCAAAGAATGCTCAAACTACCACACAATTGCACTCATCTCACACGCTAGTAAAGTAATGCTCAAAATTCTCCAAGCCAGGCTTTAGCAATACGTGAACCGTGAACTTCCAGATGTTCAAGCTGGTTTTAGAAAAGGCAGAGGAACCAGAGATCAAATTGCCAACATCTGCTGGATCATGGAAAAAGCAAGAGAGTTCCAGAAAAACATCTATTTCTGCTTTCTTGACTATGACAAAGCCTTTGACTGTGTGGATCACAATAAACTGTGGAAAATTCTGAAAAAGATGGGAATACCAGACCACCTGACCCGCCTCTTGAGAAACCTGTATGCAGGTCAGGAAGCAACAGTTAGAATTGGACATGGAACAACAGACTGGTTCCAAATAGGAAAAGGAGTACGTCAAGGCTGTATATTGTCACCCTGCTTATTTAACTTATATGCAGAGTACATCATGAGAAACGCTGGACTGGAAGAAACACAAGCTGGAATCAAGATTGCCAGGAGAAATATCAATAACCTCAAATACGCAGATGACACCACCCTTATGGCAGAAAGTGATCAGATCAGATCAGATCAGTCGCTCAGTCATGTCCAACTCTTTGTGACCCCATGAATCGCAGCACGCCAGGCCTCCCTGTCCATCACCAACTCCCAGAGTTCACTGAGACTCACATCCATCGAGTGAAGAGGAACTAAAAAGCCTCTTGGTGAAAGAGGAGAGTGAAAAAGTTGGCTTAAAGCTCAACATTCAGAAAACGAAGATCATGGCATCTGGCCCCATCACTTCATAGGAAATAGATGGGGAAACAGTGTCAGACTTTATTTTGGGGGGCTCCAAAATCACTGCAGATGGTGATTGCAGCCATGAAATTAAAAGACACTTACACTTGGAAGGGAAGTTATGACCAAACTAGACAGCATATTGAAAAGCAGAGACATTACTTTGCCAACAAAGGTTCATCTAGTCAGGGCTATGGTTTTTCCAGTAGTCATGTATGGATGTGAGAGTTGGACTGTGCAGAAAGCTGAGCACTGAAGAATTGATGCTTTTGAACTGTGGTGTTGGAGAAGACTCTTGAGAGTCCCTTGGACTGCAAGGAGATCCAACCAGTCCATTCTGAAGGAGATCGGTCCTGGATGTTCTTTGGAAGGAATGATGCTAAAGCTGAAACTCTAATACTTTGGCCACCTCATACGAAGAGTTGACTCATTGGAAAAGACTCTGATGCTGGGAGGGATTGGGGGCAAGAGGAGAAGGGGCCGACAGAGGATGAGATGGCTGGATGGCATCACTGACTCGATGGACGTGAGTCTGAGTGAACTACGGGAGTTGGTGATGGACAGGGAGGCCTGGTGTGCTGCAATTCACGGGGTCACAAAGAGTCGGACATGACTGAGCAACTGATCTGAACTGAATGGTTCAGGCGGTAAAGAATCTGACTGCAGTATGGGAGACCTGGGTTCAGTCCCAGGCTTGTGAAGATCCCTTGGAGTTGGGCATGGCAACCCACTCGTTATTCTTGCCTGGAGAATTCCCATGGACAGAGGAGCCTGGCAGGCTACAGTCCATGGGGTGGCAAAGAGTTGGACAAGACTGAGCAACTAAGCACAACAACTGACATATATAAGACACACACACACAAACACACACACATATATATATATGTCTTTGCACATGTAACACAAAATGCAAAAATGATAAAATGCAATAAGAAAGGCATGCAGAAACAAAGTTTTATAAAATTTTTGGAAAGGTGTTTACTAGCAACAGAACAATGATAGTTGGATAGGATGTGGGCATGTTCTAAGAAGAAGTCTTTCAATCATTCATTCACTCCTGTCTGGGACAATTACTCTATTGGTGCATTAATTTAGATTTGTCCACTCTGTGAGAGAATTTTTTTTTTTTAATGTGGTAATTTCCATCCCCATCAACCAGAATATAGCCAGGCTATGTGGTATAGTTCTGAACTGATTTATTCTTGCATTCTAGGGCCTAAAGTAGAAGTTCCCAAGAACCACTTGCATTTTGGTGTGTACATACGTGTGTGAGCATGTGTAAAGGTAAATAATACTAGGCTCTGAAACACTTAAGTGGCCTATTTATGGAAAGAGGGAGTGGTCAGAAAGTTTCCTGAATGAGAACTATAGACAAAGGTTTAGAAATTGGAGGATCTTCTTATGGAGGAGGAAACCCATGCCACTATTATACAGAGCTCTGGGATGTGACAGAGCCTTTGACTGGTTGGGGTAGAACTTGAGGAGGCTGACCACAGAGGAAAAAAGACTTCTGTGTCCAAGCTTGGATAGGAAGCACCTGAGTCATGAGTTCAAGGGAACACTCTGATTTGTACTATCAAAATACTAATGGTAGCCTATGTAGATGAAAGAATAGAAGAAACTGCCACAAATATTTTACACTAAGGAAGACTCCTAGAACTCTTGAAACACCTAGGAAAGATGAGAAGACCCTTGAAACATGGTAGTATTCTGTCAGCCAGGTAGGTGTGGTCTGGGAATAGATATCTGTTTTAATTAAATAAAGAAATGTAACACTTCTTTATCCATATTATAAAAGCAAAATTCCTATCTGCTACATATTCAAATAATCAACAAAAATTTGTCTAGTTTCTACTATATTAGGCATGATTCTGGGGAACATCTCACTTGGAGCTTATATTTGCATAAGGGGGATAAACGTACAATAAAAAATATTTAATATGCCATGCAAGGATCGGTTCAGTTCAGTCACTCAGTCATGTCCAACTCTTTGTGACCCCATGGACTGAGGCACACCAGGCATCCCTGTCCATCACCAACTCCCAGAGCTTGCTCAAACTCATGTCCATCGAGTCAGTGATACCATCCAACCATCTCATCCTCTGTCATCCCCTTCTCCTCCTGCCTTCAATTTTGCCCAGCATCAAGGTCTTTTCCAGTGAGTCAGTTCTTCATATCAGGAGGCCAAAGTATTGGAGTTTCAGTTTCAGCATCAGTCCTTCCAATGAATATTCAGGACTGATTCCCTTTGGGATTGACTGGTTTGATCTCCTTGCAGTCCAAGAGACTCTCAAGAGTCTTTTCCAACACCATAGTTCAAAAACATTGATTCTTCGGCGCTCAGCTTTCTTGATAGTCCAACTCTAACATCCATACATGACTACTAGAAAAACCATTACCTTGACTAGACAGGCCTTTGTTGGCAAAGTAATGTCTCTGCTTTTAAATATGGGCAAAGGCGAACAGAGTTTTGCCAAGAGAATGCACTGGTCATAGCAAACACCCTCTTCCAACAACACAAGAGAAGACTCTACATATGGACATCACCAAATGGTCAATACTGAAATCAGATTGATTATATTCTTTGCAGCCAAAGATGGAGAAGCTCTATACAGTCAGCAAAAACAAGACCGGGAGCTGACTGGGCTCAGATCATGAACTCCTTATTGCCAAATTCAGACTTATATTGAAGAAAGTAGGGAAAACCACTAGACCATTCAGGTATGACCTAAATCAAATCCCTTAGATTATACAGTGGAAGTGACAAATAGATTCAAGGGATTAGATCTGATAGACAGACTGCCCAAACAACTATGGATGGAGGTTCACGACACTGTACAGGAGGCAGGGATCAAGACCTTCCCCAAGAAAAACAAATGCAAAAAGGCAAAATGGTTGTCTGAGGAGGCTTTCAAATAGCTGAGAAAAGAAGAGAAGCTAAAGGCAAAGGAGAAAAGGAAAGATAAACCCATCTGAATGCAGAGTTCCAAAGAATGGCAAGGAGAGATAAGAGAGCCTTCCTCAGTGATCAATGCAAAGAAATAGAGGAAAACAATAGAATGGGAAAGACTAGAGATCTCTTCAAGAAAATGAGAGATACCAAGGGAACACTTCATGCAAAGATGGGCTCAATAAAGGACACAAATGGTATGGACTTAACAGAAGCAGAACATATTAAGAAGAGGTGGCAAGAATACACAGAAGAACTATACAAAAAAGGTTTTCATGACCCAGATACCACAATGGTGTGATTACCCACCTAGAGCCAGACCTGGAATGTGAAGTCAAGTGGTCCTTGGGAAGCATCACTACAGACAAAGCTAGTGGAGGTGATGGAATTTCAGTTGAGCTATTTCAAATCCTAAAAGATGATGCTGTGAAAGTGCTGCACTCAATATGCCAGCAAATTTGGAAAACTCAGCAGTGGCCACAGGACTGGAAAAGGTCCGTTTTCATTCCAATCCCAAAGAAAGGCAATGCCAAAGAATGTTCAAACTACCACAAGATTGCATTCGTCTCACATGCTAGCAAAGTAATGCTCAAATTTCTCCAAGCCAGGCTTCAACCATACGTGAACCATTAACTTCCAGATGTTCAAGCTGGATTTAGAAAAGGCAGAGGAACCAGAGATCAAATTGCAAACATCTGTTGGATCATCAAAAAAGCAGACAGTTCCAGAAAAACATGCAGATATAAGTGTTATTAATAAAAATACATCAGAGTAAGTAAAACAAAGAATGAACAAGATGGGAGTTGCTACATTATATGACATAATAAGAAAAAGCCTATGTGTAAGGCCAAGTAACATTTAAGCAAAGATTTAAATTCAGATGAGGAAATCAGTCCCACATATATCTGCAGAATGTGTGTTCTAGACAGTGTTAACAACAAAAACAAAGTCCTTACATCAAGACAGTGCTAGGAGAAGGCAATGGCACCCCACTCCAGTACTCTTGCCTGGAAAATCCCGTGGATGGAGGAGCCTAGTAGGCTGCAGTCCATAGGGTCGCTAAGTCAGACATGACTGAGTGACTTCACTTTCACCTTTCGCTTTCATGCATTGGAGAAGGAAATGGCAACCCACTCCAGTGTTCTTGCCTGGAGGATCCCAGGGATGGGGGAGCCTGGTGGGCTGCTGTCTATGGGGTCACACAGAGTCGGACACAACTGAAGTGACTTAGCAACAGTTAAATAAATTCTATTTTAAACAAAGGCAATAGATAGTGAAAGCTCATCGTATCCTAATTTTTTTTAAACTCTATTTTACTGTTATCTATACCCTTTAGCTTTTTACATCTACAGGGTACAACTGCATATTTCTTTCCAATTCTGCATTCATGCTGGTCATTAGGAACAAGGTATTAATAAGATTTTTTTAATTTAGTATTTTAAATATTGAATTTAAGAATTTAAAGAATTGTCAGTTGAGATACAGATTTTATTATTTTCCAGTGGAATGAGAAAGTGATTATGTAGATAAGGTAAGAAGATGGCAGGTGACTTTCTAGTCTAACAGGACAGACTCAGAGTTGGGTCTTTGAGGAATAACATAATAGAAGAATCTGGAGAAGGAAATGGCAATCCACTCCAGTACTATTGCCTGGAAAATCCCATGGACAGAGGAGCCTGGTAGGCTACAGTCCACGGGGTCGCAAAGAGTCGGACACGACTGAGCGACTTCACTTACTTACTTACTTACCTATAGTAGAATAGTAATAAGAAATGAGAAATGAAGTATGACCATATGATGTGTTCAGAAAGTAGAATCTGGTTGTTAAACTGGAAGAAAGCTAACCTGGATGCAAAAGTGTTTATAGGTAACAGAGTTTTAAATCATCTATGGTGCCGACAGCAGCAAGATGGGAAGGCCTGGGATTCTCAGACTGTGCCCTGTGATGCCATGGGGTGTCTGTGAACCCAAAGGACACCACGGGGTATTCTAAATTTTGAAGGAAACACAGTGATACTGACATCTGTTGGACATGGCTTGAACTGGTTGCTCAAGGTATTCTCAGTTTCAACATTAGATTGTGCTACATTTATTTTGACAATGATGTCATATCTTTGCAAAGATAACTGGTGGTTTCTGAGATGAAAAAAAAAATACCTCATGAAAATCACTGAGGAACAGAAACAAGGATGGTGATGTTCAATCTTATTCCAAGATTTGAGAAGTTATACAGTGCCCAGCAGTCATACACACCCTATTAATGACTGTGGTTACTTAAGAATAAAATGTAAATGTTATTTTCCATTCCAAAAAAAAAAAGACAGTGCTAACTATATTTGGGGAATAATGGAACTAATGAAGCTTAAATGGAGAATATGAGAAGAACACTAGTCACATAGGAGGTCTGAGAGATAAATGATAGAGACCAAAAACAAATGGCACACTGCTGCTGTTGCTGAGCAGAGGTATGGCACGACCTCACATTATGAAACAGTCTCTGATGGTAGTTCTGGTTCTACCTACGAAAAGGTAATTGCTATGGGACTCGTATGTGGGATTTGCTATGGGTCCTGCCATGAACAAGTAGAAAAACTGAATAAATTATATGAAACCACCACTGTCAGAAAATAGACAACCACCAGTATAAGAAATGGGAAACAAACTGAGTCCAGAATTACCCTGGGTGTTGGCCTGGAAGCATTTCCAGAACTCAGTGCAGGGAGAGATTTTAAAAGTTTCAAAAGGATCGATCTGGTAGAGAAACAGGATGTCACTTCCTATGACAAGTTATAAAAGAACTTCAGCTTCTGTCTTGTGTACACAATTCTCTCTTATAATCCTAGATAGCTTGCTCTCAGGGAAGTCAGCAGCCACGTCCTGAGACAGCTCTGTGGAGAGGCACATGTGGTCTGGAACTGAGTGTCAGCAGCCAGTTGAGTGAGGCTGGAATCAGATCATCCTCTGGTCAAGCCTTTTGATGAGACTGCAGCCCCTATTAACTGCCTGACTACAATCTCGTGTTAGACCTTGAATCAGAACCAGCCAGTTAAGCCATTCTCAAATTCCTAACCCATAGGAATTGTGAGATAATAAATGTTATTATAAGATGCTAATTTGGGGGAGTAATTTTTATATGGACTGATAGGTAATTATTACAATATCTGGAATGAAAATTAAACCTGGTGGAACTGACAGCAGCTTAGAAACTGCAAAGAAGGGGTTAGTGAACGTGAAGACAGCCATAATAACTCTTTAAAACAAAGAATAGAGAGGAAAAGATTGGAAAAGAAATGAAAAGAATTTCGAGTACTCATAACTAAATCAAGCAGGCTTGATTGAGGAGAGAAAGGAATACTAAAAAAAGGTATTTTAAAAAATTCATGGCTATCAGCATAGCTCATTATTAGAGAAATGCAAATCAAAACTGTCATGCAGTAACATCTCACCCTGGTTAGAATGACCATAATCAAAAAATCTACAAACAAAAAATGCTGGAGACGATGTGAGGAAAATGGAACCCTCTTTCACTGTTGGTAGGAATGTAAATTGACACAGTATGGAAAACAGTACGGAGATTCCTTTAAAAATAAACTAGGAATAAAATTATCATATGACCCAGCAATTCCACAACTAGGCATATACCCTGAGAAAGACATATGAAACCCAATGTTCATAGTAGCACTATTTATAATAGCCAGGCCATGGAAGCAATCTAAATGTCCATCAACAGATGAATAGATAGAGAAATTGTGGTACCTATATGCAACTAATATTACTCAGCCACAAAAAGGAATGAATTTGAGTCAGCTGTAGTGAGATGGAGGAATCTAGAGCCAGTTATACAGAGTGAACTAAGTCAGAAAGAAGGACACAGTGTCGTATACTAACACGTATATGTGGACTCTGGAGAAAAATGGTAATCATGAACCTACTTGCAGGGCAGGGAGAGAGACGCAGATGTAGAGGATGGACTCGTGGAGACAGTGGAGGAAGGGGAGGGTGGACAAATGGAGAGTAGCACTGACAGGTACACCACCACGTGTGAAAGAGCTAGCGGGAAACAGCTGTACAGCTGCTCGGTGTGGTGCTCTGTGATGACCTAGAGGGCTGGAAGAGGGTGGTGGTGGGAGGGAAGCTCTAGAGGGAGAGAATACATGTACACTTAGAGCTGATTCACATTGTTGTACAGCATAAACCAACACTAAACTGCAAAGCAATTACCTTCCAATTAAAAATCAATCAGGGAGGGGACATATGTATAACTATAGCTGATTCACGTTGATACATGGCAGAAACCAACACCATATTGTAAAGTGATTATCCTCCAGTTAAACATAAATAAATTTAAATTTTAAAATAAATTCCATAACTTAAAAAAAATAATGGCTAAAATCTTCCCAATTTTTATTAAAACTCCAAATTCAGAGACCCAAGAAGTTCAACACAACCCCAGTTAAGGTAATTGTCAAGAAATCTATACTATGGCACATTATAAACAAGCTGCCAAAACTCAGTGATAAAAGGAAAATCACAAAAGTGAGTGACCAAATGAAGACATGTGATTAAACAAAGGGAAAAAAATAAGAATACAGCATATCTCATCAGCAACTATGCAAATAAGAAGGCAACAAAGTTATGTCTTTATCACACTGAAAGACAAAATCACCCTAGACCTCCATGCTCAATGAATCTGTCTTTCAAAAATTAAAGATTTTTCTGACAAGAAAATTTGGAGAGAATTTCTCCCAGCATACTTAAACTCTAGAAAATACTAAAGGAAGTTTTTGAGGCAGAAGAAAATAACGCCAGATTGAAAAACAAAATCTTTGATTTGAAAAGATGAAAAACAAAATCTTTGATTTGAAAAGAATGAAAGTGCTAGAAATGGTAAATATGGGGGGGAGATATAAAACAAATACTTTTCTCTATTTAAAAATATTTTTAATATAATTGATTAAAAGAAGCAAAAATAAAACAACATATTGTGGGTAGAAGAATAAAATAATGTATTCTGGTAGCATAATGTGAATTCAGTGAGTAGAAGTCATAAAACATCTACTCTTTGAAAGATACATTTAAGAAAATGAAAAAGTCAAGTCAAAGACTAGGAGAAAGTATTTGCAACACATATATTTGTCTAAGGATTTATATCCAGAATATATTTTTAAAACAGTTCAATTATAAAAAGACAAACAAAAATAGGCAAAATATTTAAACAGACACTTCATTAAAAAATATATGAATGGCCAATAGGCACATGAAAAGATCTTCATAATCACTGGTCATCCACACTGAGTAACCAGCACAGCCACACCTGAAAGTTTAAAATTTTAAACACTGACAAAATCAAGATTGGTGAAAGTGGGGAACAACTAGAACTCTTTGTCAGTACTATAAAATGGGAAAGCCACTTTGCAAATTATCATATTCTTAAAAGCTAAACATTACAGTTACCATGTGATCCAATAATTTTACTGTTAGATATTTACTGAAGAGAATTAACAGCTTATGGTTGCAAAAATATGTGTATGCAAATGTTCATACCACCTTTAATCAAAATAGGTAGAAACTGGAAGCAACCCAAATGTCCATCAACAGGTAAATCAATAAATTGTAGTCTATCCATTTAATGGAATACTTCTGAACAATAAAAATACATGTGTGCAACAACATGAATAAATTTCAAAAACATCATGCCAGTGACAGACCATAGACCCAAAAGACTGAAGTCATAGTAATTAATTAAATGAAATTTCTAGAAAAGGCAAAACAGTAGGAACAAAAAATAGAGTAGTTGCTGCTTGGGTATGGGATCAGGGATTGATCACAGATAGGCACAGGGTATATTTTAAAGGAATCAAATTGTACATTTAAAATGAGTACATTTCATTTTATGTAAATCTTCCCTGAAAAATGTTGCTCTTAAAAAGCAAGACTCTGGTTTGTTTCATTGCTTCAAGAAGCAACCGACAAACAACTAATCTCAAAAATATACAAGCAACTCCTACAGCTCAACTCCAGAAAAATAAATGACCCAATAAAAAAATGGGCCAAAGATCTAAATAGACATTTCTCCAAAGAAGACATACAGATGGCTAACAAACACATGAAAAGATGCTCAACATCACTCATTATCAGAGAAATGCAAATCAAAACCACTATGAGGTACCATTTCACACCAGTCAGAATGGCTGTGATCCAAAAGTCTACAAATAATAAATGCTGGAGAGGGTGTGGAGAAAAGGGAACCCTCTTACACTGTTGGTGGGAATGCAAACTAGTACAGCCACTATGGAGAACAGTGTGGAGATTCCTTAAAAAACTGGAAATAGAACTGCCTTATGATCCAGCAATCCCACTGCTGGGCATACACACTGAGGAAACCAGAGGGAAAGAGACACGTGTACCCCAATGTTCATCGCAGCACTGTTTATAATAGCCAGGACATGGAAGCAACCTAGATGTCCATCAGCAGATGAATGGATAAGAAAGCTATGGTACATATACACAATGGAGTATTACTCAGCCATTAAAAAGAATACATTTGAATCAGTTCTAATGAGGTGGATGAAACTGGAGCCTATTATACAGAGTGAAGTAAGCCAGAAGGAAAAACACCAATACAGTATACTAATGCATATATATGGAATTTAGAAAGATGGTAACGATAACCCTGTATACGAGACAGCAAAAGAGACACTGACGTATAGAACAGTTTTGTGGACTCTGTGGGAGAGGGAGAGGGTGGGAAGATTTGGGAGAATGGCATTGAAACATGTAAAATATCATGTATGAAACGAGATGCCAGTCCAGGTTCAATGCACGATACTGGATGCTTGGGGCTGGTGCACTGGGACGACCCAGAGGGATGGTATGGGGAGGGAGGAGGGAGGAGGGTTCAGGATGGGGAACACATGTATACCTGTGGTGGATTCATTTTGATATTTGGCAAAACTAATACAATTATGTAAAGTTTAAAAATAAAATTAATTAAAAAAAAAAAAAAAGCAAGACTGGCTTCTTTTTTAAAAACAGGCTTGGTGGTGCAGATGCAGGGGAGTAGGGCAAGGGGAGAAGCAGGGAAACCAATTCAAAGACTACAGTAATAACTCAAGGTTACAATAATCCAGGCTAGATGGTAGTGGTTTGGGCTAGAGTGGTAGTAATGAAAGTGTTAAGATGTAGTGAGAGTCTGGATATATTTCAAAAGTGGAGATGATGAGATTTGTCAATGAATTGGATTTTAAGAAAGAAATTTTGTTCTGAAGTACAGGAAGACTTGCCATTTAAGATAACTCAGGGAGTATCAGGTATGGTGGCTAAAAAGAGTTAGTTTTGGACATGCAAATATGAGATGATTATTTAGATAACTTAGTGGCAATATGACGGAGAAGGCAATGGCACCCCACTCCAGTACTCTTGCCTGGAAAACCCCACGGACCGAGGAGCCTGGTAGGCTACAGTCCATGGGGTCGCTAAGTCAGACACGACTGAGCAACTTCACTTTCACTTTTCACTTTCATGCATTGGAGAAGGAAATGGCAACCCTTTCCAGTGTTCTTGCCTGGAGAATCCCAAGGACGGGGGAGCCTGGTGGGCTGCAGTCCATGGGGTCACACAGAGTTGGACACAACTGAAGCGACTTAGCAGCAGCAGCAGCAGCAGCAGCAGTGGCAATATGAAGAGGTGTATGTGTTCATGCACACATTAGAAGGATGAAAACATACATTTGGGAATCATTAGTAAATTTACATAGTTTAAACTACAATACTGATTGAGGTGACCAAGGGAGAAAATAGAAAGAAGAGGTCTAAAGATCGATGCTTGGCAAAGTCCATTTTTAAAGTTTGCAAAGGGAAGAAACTAGCCAAAAAGAATTAGAAGAACTGAGAAAGTGATATCTCCAAGACAAGTGAGAGACATCTAAGAAGAAATGATCAACACTGTCAAATTCTGACACAAGCAAGATGATGTCCAAAACGATTATAATAACATAAGAGCAAATTATCTGAGATACCATTTCTCACCTATCAGAATAGCAAAATCTTCAAAGCATAGCATGCTCTGCTGGAGAAGCTGTGGGAAAACAGGAACTATCATACTTTAATGGTAGAAATGCAAATTTCCCTATGGCACATAATTTTGTATTTTCCAGCAAAAGTGTATATGTATTTGCCTTTTGATTCAGAAAATACTATTCTTAGGATCATATTTAAAAGATATACTGGCAAAAATTCAAGTCTTTATGAAATAAATAGTTAGGTAGCAAAACAGCTTATCCCCTTTCTTCTTTTATATGGTGAAAGATGTCCTAAGTAAAAAGAAAGTGCATGTGTGCTAGGTCGCTTCAGTCATGTCCAACTCTGTGTAACTCCTGGACGGCAGCCTGCCAGGCTCCTCTGTCCGTGGTATTCTCCAGGCAAGAATACTTGAGTGGGTTGTAATACCTTTCTCCAGGGGATCTTCTTGACCCAGGGATCAAACTCAGGTGGATTCTTCACCATTTGAGCCACAACAGTCAAATCTCCTTATAAATCAAATCACGAAAAATCTGGTGAAATTATACTTGCTAGCAAGAATTTCCTTGTCAGCAGAATGCTTTTAGCAGGATGTATTTGGTTGGTTTAAGATTGTTTATGATGATATATCATAGATTTGGATCTGTGGGGTAAGGGTCCTTGGAAAATGTCACATAATCAATGTAATAATCTGAATATAAAAGGAAGATGTTTATTGACTAAAATATAGCCCCCCTTCCCTGTAGCTGAAAACATGGGGAGCCTGTTGCCTTTGTTCTTTTACAGGGAACATTGCCTAAGTTCACTTCTCACCCAGTTTTAATTAGTCATGCTAAATGAGAACCGTTAGAATTGTACTAACACTAGCAGTACAGAGTTCTAGGAGGGCAACAATAGACCATTGTTCCAATTAAGGAAAGGGTTAAGGTGTTTTGACTAAGGAGTTTTGATTCCCATTAACCCCCTTTTTAACAGTCCTAGCTACTATACAAGCAGAAGGTTCCTGAAGGTAAATAACAGTTCGTCAAGGATCAAACAAGGTGGTTCCTCTGGTTGCTTCAGTTACATCTAATATGCAAAAACTATATAAGAAGTGTGACAAGCCAAGGCAGCATGTTATGCCATTTATCTATTAAATTAGATATAATCTAATATCTAACACAATGCCTTTTTATCAATTCCAAATTGAGAATCCAACCAGACACAGTTTGCATTTTCATGGAATGGAAACCAGGGTAAATTCACTGTACAGCAAATTACATTTCCTGGCATATTGCCAAAATTTAGTGAGTCAGGATGTGTACTAAACCACCATTAAGAACAAGTTAATGCACTACATAGATGCTATTATGTTAATTGACTCCTCAGAGGAAAAAGGTCAAGAGGAGTTAAGAACCACAGTCACTTTAATGACGAAGAGGATAGCTGATAAATCCAGCTAAAATTTAAATTGAGCCCAATCAGAAATTCCAGGAGCAACCAAACACATTCTTTAAACTGTAAGAAATAAGTTATTACCTCTAGCAAGCAAGAAACTCACAGCTAGGAGGGTTATTTGAGTTTTGGTAAAATCACACTGCTCCTGTAAGACTATTGCTGTCACAAAGTCATTGAAAATAAATCTTATTTTAAGTGGGGTCCTAAGGAAAAAAAAAAAAAAAAGATTTGCAGAAGATAATGGTGCAGGGAGTCCAACTTTGTAATGCAACTGCTCAGATTATATAAGAATATTTGCCTCCTAGAATATATATATAAATGTGAAGTCTTCGGGAGAAATCAAATAGGGCTACTCAGCAAAGACTTCTTGGATTTGGATTTGAAAACTAAGATGCAGCTCCTCATTAAAACCACCTGAAATAGAGCTGCTGTCTTGTTAATGGGTTTTGGTCAAACTGTTCTCAATCAAAGAAGGACATCAAAGAATTCTGAGGCTAGATATCAGTTCTGCCTTGGATGATGCCAGAGAGATACTGAATAGAGAAAAGGCATCACAGCAAAGCAGAGCAGCAGGCAATGCTACTTGGAAGAGGGTACTAGGTGGGAAGTTCGGGGTGAGTGCACTGAATACGAGAGAAAGTTGCTCACAGAGTCAATGAGGAAGCCCTCTGAAGATCTCCCTTCCCTATACTGCTCAGTGGTCCAAGCCCTCTGATTGTCTCCCTAGTCAAGACAAGCAGCGGCCTGGTTTACTAATGGGAGTTCCTGCCTTGAGGGCCATGTTACTGTTCGGAAATTGGCAGCCATCTGCCTGGCTGATAGGAAAAAACCTTGAATCTGCCTTGCTGATAGGAAAAAACCTTGCCTAGAAAGGCAAATCTGGTTATTTGGCAGAGTTGAGAGACAGGTTAGCAGTTGGGAGAGGAATTAGGCTTCTAATCTCACAGGATCATTTAGATAGTTGCAGACTCTGGGTTGTAGTCAATTGCAAATGGGTCCTAGATCATTAGACAATAGAAAATATCCTTATGTGGCACTCAAAGAAAGCTCTGTGGGAATTAGGAACAATTAAAGTGGGTCACAGGCTTCCCTGCTGGCTCAGTAGTAAAGAATCTGCCTGCCAATGCAGAAGACATGGGTTCAATCCCTGGGTCAAGAAGATCTCCTGGAGAAGGAAACGGCAACACCAAAATGAGATTGACTATGTTCTTTGCAGCCAAAGATAGAGAAGACCCACAGAGTCAGTAAAAACAAGACCTGGAGCTGACTGTGGATCATGAGCCACAAAATTTTGCAAAATTCAGCCTTAAATTGAAGAAAGTATGGAAATCCACTAGGCCATTTAGGTATGTCTTAAATCAAATCCCTTAAGATTATACAGTGGAGGTGACAAATAGATTCAAGGACTTAGACCTGGTAAACAGTGTCTGAATAACAATGGATGGAGGTTCGTAACATTGTACGGGAGGCAGTGATCAAAATCATCCCAAAAGAAAAAGAAATGAAAGAAGGCAAAATGGTTGTCTGAGGAGGATTTACAAATAGCTGAAAAAAAGGAAGAGAAATGAAAGGCAAGGGAGAAAGGGAAAGATATACCCAACTGAATGAGGTGTTTTGCAGAATAGCAAGAAGTAGTAAGATGGCCTTCTTAAATGAACAATACAAAGACACAGAGGAAAACAATACAATGTTTTCCTGTAAGACTAGAAATCTTTGTAAGAAAACTGGATATACAAGGGAATATTTTATGCAAGGATGGGCATGATAAGGACAGGAAAGGTAAGGACCTAACAGAAGCAGAAGAGAGTAAGAGGTGGCAAGAATACACGGAAGAACTATACAAAAAAGGTCTTAATGACCCAGATAGCCATGATAGTGTGGTAACGTCACCTCCTGGAGTGTGACATCAAGTGGGCCTTAGGAAGCATTACTACAAACAGAGCTAATGGAGGTAACAGAATTCTGGCTGAGCAATTTAAAATCCTGAAAGATGATGCTGTTAAAGTGCTGCTCAATATGCCAGCAAATTTGGAAAACTCAGCAGTGGCCACAGGTCTGGAAAAGATCAGTTTTCATTCCAATCCCAAAGAAGGACAATACCAAAGAATGTTCAAACTACCATACAATTGCACTCATTTCATATGTCAGCAAGGTTATGCTCAAAATCCTTCAAGCTAGGCTTCGGCAGTAGGTGAACACAGAACTTCCAGATGTACAAGCTGGGTTTCAAAGAGGCCAAGGAACCAGAGATGAAGCTGCCAGTGTTCCTTGGATCATGAAGAAGTCAAGGAAGTTTCAGAAAAACTTCTGCTTCATTGATTATGCTAAAGCCTTTGACTAAGTGTATCACAACCAATCATGGAAGAGTCTTAAAGAGATGGGAATATAAGATGACCTTACGTGTCTCCTGAGAAACCTGTATGTGGGTCAAGAAGCAACAGTTACAACTGACATGGAATGACTGACTCATTTAAAATCGGGAAAGGAGTATGACAAAGGAGTATACTGTCACCCTGCTTATCTAACTTCTATGCAGATGACTTCATGTGAAATGCTGGGCTGGATCAATCACAAACTGGAGTTAAGATTGCTGGGAAACTAACATAGGAAAGGAAATAATCAACCAACCCCAGGAAGCACAGAGAGTTCCAGGCAGGATAAACCCAAGGAAGAACACACCCAGACACACAATAATCAAATGGACAAAAATTAAAGACACAGATAAAATATTAAAAGCAATAAGGGAAAAATGACATATAATATACAAGGGAACTTCTATCAGGCTATCAGCTGATTTCTCAACAGAAACTCCACAAGCCAGAAGGAAATGGCATGAGATATTTAAAGTGATGAAAAGCAAGAGCCTATAAACAAGAATACTCTACCCAGCAAGACTCTCCTTCAGATTTGATGGAGAAATCAAAAGCTTTCTAGGCAAGCAAAAGTTAAAAGAATTCAGCACCACCAAACCAGCTTTACAACAAATGCTGAAGAAACTTCTCTAGAAAGAAAACAAGAGAAGGAAAAGCCCTACCTACAGAAAGTAAACCTAAAACAATTAAGAAAAGGGTAACAAGAGAATCAGATCAGATCAGATCAGTCGCTCAGTCATATCCAACTCTTTGCGACCCCATGAATCACAGCACGCCAGGCCTCCCTGTCCATCACCAACTCCCGGAGTTCACTCAGACTCACGTCCATCGAGTCAGTGATGCCATCCAGCCATCTCATCCTGTGTTTTCCCCTTCTCCTCCTGTCCCCAATCCCTCCCAGATCAGAGTCTTTTCCAATGAGTCAACTCTTCGGATGAGGTGGCCAAAGTATTGGAGTTTCAGCTTCAGCATCATTCCCTCCAAAGAAATCCCAGGGCTGATCTCCTTCAGAATGGACTGGTTGGATCTCCTTGCAGTCCAAGGGACTCTCAAGAGTCTTCTCCAACACCACAGTTCAAAAGCATCAATTCTTCGGCGCTCAGCCTTCTTCACAGTCCAACTCTCACATCCATACATGACCACAGGAAAAACCATAGCCTTGACTAGATGGACCTTTGTTGGCAAAGTAATGTCTCTGCTTTTCAATATGCTATCTAGGTTGGTCATAACTTTCCTTCCAAGGAGTAAGTGTCTTTTATTTCATGGCTGCAGTCACCATCTGCAGTGATTTTGGAGCCCAGAAAAATAAAGTCTGACACTGTTTCCACTGTTTCCCCATCTATTTCCCATGAAGTGGTGGGACCAGATGCCATGATCTTTGTTTTCTGAATGTTGAGCTTTAAGCCAACTTTTTCACTTTCCACTTTCACTTTCATCAAGAGGCTTTTGAGTTCCTCTTCACTTTCTGTCATAAGGGTGATGTCATCTGCATATCTGAGGTTATTGATATTTCTCCCAGAAATCTTGATTCCAGCTTGTGTTTCTTCCAGTCCAGCGTTTCTCATGATGTACTCTGCATATAAGTTAAATAAGCAGGGTGACAATATACAGCCTTGACGAACTCCTTTTCCTATTTGGAACCAGTCCATTGTTTCATGTCCAGTTCTAACTGTTGCTTCCTGACCTGCATACAGGTTTCTCAAGAGGCAGATCAGGTCTGCTGGTATTCCCATCTCTTTCAGAATTTTCCACAGTTTATTGTGATCCACACAGTCAAAGGCTTTGGCATAGTTAATAAAGCAGAAATAGATGTTTTTCTGGAACTCTCTTGCCTTTTCCATGATCCAGCAGATGTTGGCAATTTGATCTCTGGTTCCTCTGCCTTTTATAAAACCAGCTTGAACATCAGGAAGTTCATGGTTCACATATTGCTGAAGCCTGGCTTGGAGAATTTTGAGCATTACTTTACTAGCGTGTGAGATGAGTGCAATTGTGCGGTAGTTTGAGCATTCTTTGGCATTGCCTTTCTTTGGGATTGGAATGAAAACGGACCTTTTCCAGTCCTGTGGCCACTGCTGAGTTTTCCAAATTTGATGGCATATTGAGTGCAGCACTTTCACAGCATCATCTTTCAGGATTTGGAATAGCTCAACTGGAATTCCATCACCTCCACTAGCTTTGTTCGTAGTGATGCTCTCTAAGGCCCACTTGACTTCACATTCCAGGATGTCTGGCTCTAGGTCAGTGATCACACCATTGTGATTATCTGGGTCATGAAGATCTTTTTTGTACAGTTCTTCTGTGTATTCTTGCCATCTCTTCTTAATATCTTCTGCTTCTGTTAGGTACATATTGATAATTACCTTAAATATAAATGTATTAAATGCACCAATCAAAAGACATAGACTGGCTGAGCAGATGAAAACATGTGCATGTATGCACTTCCACTTACCACATCATTCTGCTTGACCCCTCAAATTGTATGTAATTATTTTATATTGTTAAGTTAATCATGTTCCCATTATGGCTTGCAATTGTAATTATCCTTTATTTTCTGTCTGGCTATTATTGTGAAAACTGATAAACATCTTTTACTATTGTGAAAAAAAAAGCAAAAGAAACACACACACACAAAGATTGCTGGGAGAAATATCAACAACCTCAGATATGCATATGACACCACTCTAAAGGCAGAAAGTGAAGAGGAACTAAAGAGCCTCTTGGTGAGAGTGAGAAAGCTGGTGTGAAACAATATTCAAAAAACTGAGATCATGGCATCCAGTCCCATCACTTCATGGCAAACAGAAGGGGAAAAAGTGGAAGCAGTGACAGATTTTCTATTCTTGGGCTCCAAAATCACTGTAGATGATGACTGCAGTCATGAAATTAAAAGACACAGGCTTCTTGGAAGGAAAGCTCTGACAAACCTTAACAGTGTATTCAAAAGCAGAGACATCTCTTTGCTGACAGATGTCTGTAGAATCAAAGGTATGATTTTTCCAGTAGTCATACTGATGTGAGAGTTGGACCATAAGGAAGGCTAAGCACCACAGATACGATGCTTTCAAACTGCACTGCTAGAGAACATTCTTAAGAGTCCCTTGGACAGCAAGGAGATCAAACCAGTCAAACTAAAGGAAATGAACCTTGGAATACTTACTGAAAAAACTTTTGCTGAAGCTCAGTTCAGTTAGTTCAGTCACTCAGTCGTATCCGACTCTTTGCAACCCCATGAATCACAGCACACCAGGCCTCCTTGTCCATCACCAACTCCCAGAGTTCACTGAGACTCACACCTATCGAGTCAGTGATGCCAATCCAGCCATCTCATCCTCTGTCCTCCCCTTCTCCTCCTGTCCCCAATTCCTCCCAGCATCAGTCTTTTCCAATGAGTCAACTCTTCGCATGAGGTGGCCAAATTACTGGAGTTTCAGCTTTAGCATCATCCTTCCAAAGAAATCACAGGGCTGATCCTCTTCAGAATGGACTGGTTGGATCTCCTTGCAGTCCAAGAGACTCTCAAGAGTCTTCTCCAACACCACAGTTCAAAAGCATCAATTCTTCAGCACTCAGCCTTCTTCACAGTCCAACTCTCACATCCATACATGACCACTGGAAAAACCATAGCCTTGACTAGATGGACCTTTGTTGGCAAAGTAATGTCTCTGCTTTTCAATATGCTATCTAGGTTGGTCATAACTTTCCTTCCACGGAGTAAGCATCTTTTAATTTCATGGCTGCAGTCACCACCTGCAGTGATTTTGGAGCCCAAAAAAATAAAGTCTGACACTGTTTCCACTCTTTCCCCATCTATTTCCCATGAGGTGATGGGACCAGATGCCATGATCTTCGTTTTCTGAATGTTGAGCTTTAAGCCAACTTTTTAACTCTCCACTTTCGCTTTCATCAAGAGGCTTTTGAGTTCCTCTTCACTTTCTGTCATAAGAGTGGTGTCATCTGCATATCTGAGGTTATTGATATTTCTCCCAGAAATCTTGATTCCAGCCTGTGCTTCTTCCAGTCCAGTGTTTCTCATGATGTACTCTGTATATAAGTTAAATAAGCAGGATGACAATATACAGCCTTGACGAACTCCTTTTCCTATTTGGAACCAGTCTGTTGTTCCATGTCCAATTCTAACTGTTGCTTCCTGACCTGCATACAGATTTCTCAAGAGGCAAGTCAGGTGGTCTGGTATTCCCATCTTTTTCAGAATTTTCCACAGTTTATTGTGATCCACACAGTCAAAGGCTTTGGCATAGTTAATAAAGCAGAAATAGATGTTTTTCTGGAACTCTCTTGCTTTTTCCATGATCCAGCAGATGTTGGCAATTTGATCTCTGGTTCCTCTGCCTTTTATAAAACCAGCTTGAACATCAGGAAGTTCACGGTTCACATATTGCTGAAGCCTGGCTTGGAGAATTTTGAGCATTACTTTACTAGCGTGTGAGATGAGTGCAATAGCGCAGTAGTTTGAACATTCTTTGGCATTGCCTTTCTTTTGGATTGGAATGAAAACGGACCTTTTCCAGTCCTGTGGCCACTGCTGAGTTTTCCAAATTTGATGGCATATTGAGTGCAGCACTTTCACAGCATCATCTTTCAGGATTTGGAATAGCTCAACTGGAATTCCATCACCTCCACTAGCTTTGTTTGTAGTGATGCTTTCTAAGGCCCACTTGACTTCACATTCCAGGATGTCTGGCTCTAGGTCAGTGATCACATCATCGTGATTATCTGGGTCATGAAGATCTTTTTTGTACAGTTCTTCTGTGTATTCTTGCCACCTCTTCTTACTATCTTCTGCTTGTGTTAGGTCCATACCATTTCTGTCCTTTATCATGCCCATCTTTGCATGAAATGTTCCCTTTGTATCTCTAATTTTCTTGAAGAGATCTCTAGTCTTTCCCATCCTGTTGTTTTCCTCTATTTCTTTGCATTGATTGCTGAGGAAGGCTTTCTTATCTCTTCTTGCTATTCTTTGGAACTCTGCATTCAGATGCTTATATCTTTCCTTTTCTCCTTTGCTTTTCGCTTCTCTTCTTTTCACAGCTATTTGTAAGGCCTCCCCAGACAGCCATTTTGCTTTTTTGCATTTCTTTTCCATGGGGATGGTCTTGATCCCTGTCTCCTGTACAATGTGATGAACCTCATTCCATAGTTCATCAGGCACTCTATCAGATCTAGGCCCTTAAATCTATTTCTCACTTCCACTGTATAATCATAAGGGATTTGATTTAGGTCATACGTGAATGGTCTAGTGGTTTTCCCTACTTTCTTCAATTTAAGTCTGAATTTGGTAATAAGGAGTTCATGATCTGAGCCACAGTCAGCTCCCGGTCTTGTTTTTGTTGACAAGATGGACAAAGATGGAGCTTCTCCATCTTTGGCTGCAAAGAACATAATCAATCTGATTTCAGTGTTGACCATCTGGTGATGTCCATGTGTAGAGTCTTCTCTTGTGTTGTTGGAAGAGGGCATTTGCTATGACCAGTGCATTTTCTTGGCAAAACTCTATTAGTCTTTGCCCTGCTTCATTCCATATTCCAAGGCCAAATTTGCCTGTTACTCCAGGTATTTCTTGACTTCCTACTTTTGCATTCCAGTCTCCTATAATGAAAAGGACAACTTTTTTGGTGTCAGTTCTAAAAGGTCTTGTAGGTCTTCATAGAACTGTTCAACTTCAGCTTCTTCAGCGTTACTGGTTGGGGCATAGACTTGGATTACTGTGATATTGAATGGTTTGCCTTGAAGCTAAAGCTCTACTATTTTGGCCACCTGATGCAAAAAGCTGACTCATTTGAAAAGACCCTGATGCTGGGAAAGATTGAAGGCAAAAGGAGAAGGGTGAGACAGAAGATGAGATAGTTAAGTAGCATCACAGAGTCAATGGACATGAATTGGAGCAAGCTCCAGGAGATAGTGGAAGACAGAACAGCCTGGCATGCCATAGACAATGAAGTTGCAAACAGTCGGACATGACTTAGTGACTGAACAACAACAAAGTGCATCATGTGGATATTCAACAAAAAAATTCAGTGTTCATCTCTGAAAAGAGACTGGAATGCTAAGGTATATGCCTTCATCAGATTCCTGAGTTAGCTACCTGGGTTCTTAAAACCAACAAGTATGGAGGTTTAGATATAGAAGCAATCTGTGTTTCCCCTAGCAAGAGTAAATTTACATAATGACATTTGTAAAAACCTGTACCATAATATGTGGAACAAACCAAATGTGATCCAGAATTTATTTAACAGTATACTCTAGTTGCCATCTGTATAATGTGGAATGTGGATGAGGGGAAGCCATTTCTATTGAGGAGGAATATAATATCCTATAATATTAAATAATATACTATGCTGTGCTAAGTCACTTCAGTCGTGTCCGACTCTGTGTGACCCCATAGACAGCAGCCCACCAGGCTCCCCCGTTCCTGGGATTCTCCAGGCAAGAACACTGGAGTGGGTTGCCATTTCCTTCTCCAATGCATGAAAGTGAAAAGAGAAAGTGAAGTCGCTCAGTCATGTCCGACTCTTAGCAACACCATGGACTGCAGCCTACCAGGCTCCTCCATCCGTGGGATTTTCCAGGCAAGAGTACTGGAGTGGGGTGCCATTGCCTTCTCCAATTAAATAATATATGGTATATCAAATATTAATCTCTCTTCTACAGCTATATGGTATAACAGAGAATTTGTAAGTTTATTTATATCATTAAGTAAAAAAGCAAGATTTATGTAAACAATGATTTCCACGATGAAATAATATTTAGAGGAAGCTGAATTAAGTCTCCCAATAGATCTAACACCTATGGAAACTAACGGGCCAGAGAAGGCAGTGAATTTGGCCTTAGAAAAATTATACACTCAAGTTAAATGTTTCCATCAACACATGAAAAAAAGGTTCAAATAACTGTGAATAAAGAAGGAAAAGGAGTAATTAAGCTGCTAAAAGAAATTTAAAAGACCTATGAAGCAGTGTGGTCATTGTTAAGGTATTCCATAGAGGGAATTCTTGCTCCTTGTTAAAGCTGCTGGCGCATGATCTGTTTCTCTCTGATTACCAAGGGACATTCTCTAGGAAAGAAAAAAACACAGGTGTCCTAGTCTAATTTTTTGGTAAGTGAAAGTGAAAGTGAAGTCACTCAGTCGTGTCTGACTCTTAGGGACCCCATGGACTGCAGCCCACCAGGCTCCTGCGCCCATGGGATTTTCCAGGCAAGAGTACTGGCGTGGGTTGCTATTGCCTTCTCCTAATTTTTTGGTAAACATAACTAAATATCTTCAGGCTAAAGGTATATATTTGTAGGAGTGCCCTTATCTGTGAAATTCTCTTAGCAAGATTATCCCTGGAAATCTATGGTATTATAAGGCATGGCTCCAGAGAAAATGTCACACAAGACATTTACCAATCTAAATACAAAATAGGGAGGCTTCATTGAACAATTCCTTTCTTGCTATGTGAGGTCAGACACAAATCTCATTTAAAGACCTCATCTAATACTAGCCAGAGAATGTATCCAATGCAGAAAGGAAACACCAAGATAGCCACACATGACAAGTCAAATTTCTCTTTCATTTGACTGAGCCTTTTGGCTTTATATCCTTGAAATCATTAGTAAATCTGGATAAGAATCTCTTATTTATTAGTAAGACCCCATACTAAACTGGGTAAGACCCCATAGTTACAAGTCTATTTGCTCCGGCAAATGAAAGAGAAATTTGACTTGTCATGTGCGGCTATCTTGGTGTTTTCTTTCTTGCTTATATCAAAAATGGAAGTGTGAACTATAGCTATAAGGGCACAGAGGTGATGAGTTAGAGGGAACCAGAATAGAGGCCAGACTTCTCTTGAGTATATCTTGATCCATAGATTTAAAGCTGAAATTTCAGAAGTATTTAAAAAAAAAAAAAAACTCCCTCAAAGTGAAAGGGGAATGAAACCAATGAACTCAATTGTATTGAATTTGGGGGCATAAAACGTAAGATAGAAACTACTTTCAATTGGTTTTAAACACAGGAATTTGGGTGTATATTCTTTTGGGATATAGTCTAAGGTCAAAAAGAAGAGCAAAAACAAAAATGCTCTTTAAACTCTTTCTAGTAATCATATTGTTGTTGATAATGCTAATTTATTCAGAGTCTGTTATTGTGGGAAAAAACAAATGAGAAATTATGTTGAAATCACTGAAAACAAATTTGGGATATGTTAGAAGGGTAGGCTGCTGCCTACGGGGTTGCAGAGTCGAACACGACTGACACAACTTAGCAGCAGCCGCAGCAGAAGGAAAACAGGTATAAAATATATGAGATTAAGTAGGAAGTATCAATATGAAACCATGATGTATTTTCTAAAAGGACTAGAAAAATGTACCCAACCTATCAGCAATGAGCACTCCTAGTTTCCAAACAGTGGTCTCTAAATATCATTTGCCACTAACAGGAACCAAGACTTACTGGAGAGATGGCTAGCTCTATGTCTACAGCAGGCAACGTCTAAGACGAATCTGGACCATCTTGTCAGACCAGAAAGCAGACAAGCTGTTGATGATGACAAAGACTTAGAGACTTAAAGAGACTCCACTGACCAAAGATGAAACACATTGAACATCAATGAGAAAACTGCAGTGAATTAACACCTATAAAGAATTTTTAATCCATGAGTTCAGAAAGACACTTTAAAAAATCTCATTGGTCATCTTTAGTATTGCTAGAGGACGAAGTATTCAGAAAACAGCTAAATCAAAGAAAAGCAAGCATTTATCTTGTGAAAACAGTAGTTTATATATGGTTTATATATCCAGATAGCTGAACTGAGACAATTCAAAAGCCATTAAAATAAGTAAGTAATGACAAAACTGAATTATCACTCATGGATTTAAACAATGTTCATCCATGGCTTCTAACACCTCAAAATGGAGACAACCAGACATTATGCGTCTGCTGATAGAAGAATATTGTAATACTATCTATGAAATATTCTTACCAAAAATTGAACCTGGACATAATCAAGCTTCTAGATGTAACTCACAGACAATATGGGAGTCAGATGCAAGCATGGGAATGCAATTATCAAAATTCAAACTGTAAAAAATTCTATAATATTCATAGTGAGGAAAATATCTAGAATAGTGTCATAAATCATTGAGTATTTTCTCATGTGTTGGATTTTGGTGGTTTGTTATTGTGAGGCTTATAACACCCCCAGTCATTTCATATACAAAATGGAAAGATAGTCTTTGAATGAAAATAACCTAAAAGATGGCAGAGCAAGAAAACCACATACAAACAGACCTAGAAAACCTGATGACACCATGAGATTGTCAGCTTCTACATCAAAACTACCAGAAGTCTGACATCCTCTTTTACATTCAAGGTACCCGAGTTGAGCTTACTTTTACTTACAATCCAAAGCATCTTAATTTAGAGATTAGAAAAAGAGCTACATACTGTGGAAAGGACCACTTTTAATGAATATACTTAATATATGAGGCTCTATATCTCTGCAAGTCCTATCTATCTTTTTAAATTTATAAATAGAATCAAAGATTAAAGTAGGTCATAGTCCTTTCCTTAGTTTTTAAGCTGCATAAGAGACACATTTGAGTTTGAGGTTCCTCTCTATATCTTCTTCAGCCACTAATCACTGAGCATCTTTTAGATATTTACTAGTTATCCAGAGGATAATACTGTGAACAACCAGAGTGTTTAAAATATAAGTTCTACTCTCTGACATAAATCACAGCAAGATCTTGTACAACTCACCTCCTAAAGTAATGGAAATAAAAACAAAAATAAACAAATGGGGTCTATTTAAACTCAAAAATTTTTGCACAACAAAGGAAACTATAAGCAAGGTGAATAGACAACCCTCAGAATGGGAGAAAATAATAGCAAATGAAACAACTGACAAAGAATTAATCTCCAAAATATATAGTAGCTCATGCAGTTCAATACCAGAAAAATAAAGAAGCCAATCAAAAAGTGGGCCGAAGACTTAAAGAGGAATTTCTCCAAAGAAGACATACAAATGGCTAATAAACATATGAAAAGATCCTCAACATTATTCATTATTAGAGAAATGCAAATCAAAACTATAATGAGATATCACCTAACACTGGTCAGAATGGCCATCATGAAAGTCTACAAACAATAAATACTGGAGAGGGTATGGGAAAAGGGAACGTTCTTAAACCATTGGTGGAAATGTAACTTGATACAGCCACTATGGAAGATGGTATGGAAATTCCTTAAAAAACTAAGAATAAAACCACCATATGACCCAGCAATCCCACTACTGGGCATATACCCTGAGGAAACCATTATTGAAAAAGACACATGTACCCCAGTGTTCACTGCAGCACTGTTTACAACAGCCAGGCCATGGAAGAAATCTAGATGTCCATCAACAGATAAATGGATAAGGAAGTTGTGGTACATATACACTAGGGAGTATTACTCAGACATTAAAAGAATGCATTTGCATCAGTTCGAATGAGGTAGATGAACCTACAGCCTATTATACAGAGTGAAGGAAGTCAGAAAGATAAAGACAAATCTCGTATATTAACACACGTATATGGGATGTAGAAAGATGGTACTGATGATCCCACATGCAGGCAGCAAAGGAGACACAGACATAAAGAACAGACTTTTGGATATAGTGGGAAAAGGCGAGGGTGGGATATTTGAGAAAACAGCGTTGAAACATACACATTACCATATATAAAACAGATAGCTAGTGGGAGTTTGATGTATGACACAGGGAACCCAAAGCCAGTGCTCTGAGACAATCTACAGGAATGGGGTAGGGAGGGAGGTGGGAGGCGGGGTTCAAGAGGGAGGGGATATACCTATACCTATGGCCGATTCATGACAATATATGGCAAAACCCATAAAAATATTATAATTATCCTCCAATTAAAAATAAAAAGTTCTGTCATAAACCATAATGGAAAGAAAAGTCTATGTTCTACAAATGCTGATGGATTTTGAACTTTTGTGACTAGATCCAAAATAAGAACAAAACTCTTGAAACAATATAGGTACTTGATAAATATGATTCATTCTTCTATTTTAAATTTTATGTAATTATTTATGGGTTACAACTCACTATATAGATTCCAAAAAAAGGGCTTCCCCAGTAGTGCAGTGGTAAAGAATCCACCTGCCAATGCAGGAGGCACAAGAGATGCGGGTTTGATCCCTGGGTCAGGAAGATGGCCTGGAATAGGAAATGGCAACCTGCTCCAGTACTCTTGCCTGGGAAATCCCATGGATAGAGGAGCCTGGCAGGCTACAGTCCTTGGGGTTGCAAAGAGTCAGACATGACTAAGTGTGTGCATGAGTGCACATGAACACACACACACACACACACACACACACACAATGTACTCCCTAAGGGTTTGCAACCTGCAATTTGAAAAGTCATTGATTTAAATTAATTTACTTCAAAATTATTGATAAGATAATCATCTCCTCAGAAATGAAAACAGATACATCATCAAACAGTAAAATATTAAGGACAGGAAAGCAGATACTCACAACTTTTAGGTTTTCTGCACAAGTAGACTATAAGATCATTTGTTGATAGAATGAATTACTGCTAAATTTCTTCAGTTTCTGATATATAAAGATAAAAGACTATTATAGTTATTGCATGTTACTCAAGGGTGTGGTTTTATTGCCAGAGTTTTATAGCTTCTAAAGTTTGTCTTTTGATCTTTGACAAAAACCAAGTTAGTAAAAGCGTTTAGTGTAGATGCGGCCTGGGTTTTCCTCCTCTCTGATATTCTACTACCCTGTGACTCATCCCCTATTTATTTGGGATAAATCCTAAGAGATTTGCATTCAGATGAGCCACCAAAGTATACCTGCTGTGACACTTCAATGCTACAGTAAATGATTCCTAGGGGAACCCAGGGTGAAAAATGTGTTTCTCTTAGCAAATGGATTATTAAAAAGGAGTAACTTGAATACCCATCTTCTCTGTGAGTGTACCACAAAAAAGTGAAGGGCTTATGAACCTCTTTTTTCCTCCTGTTATTTTTATTTATAGAATCAGGGAGGAAATTAGTTTTGTAGCCTCACATCATAGGTGTGTAGGTAAGACTACAGAGGCTGTAGAATAGTTGACAAGTGCTCGGTTTCCAGAATCAAACTTTCTGAGTTCAAATCCACTGTTCCTTAGCTATATGATCTTGGGCAAGATGTTTAATCTCTGAAGCTCTCTGTTTTCTTAACTTTAAAAATAAGCATTCCATGTGATTCTCTTTGAGACTGCTATCAAAACTAAATATATGGTTCCTGAAAAATAAACATTAGAAATTTTAATGAAAAGACTAGCACAAAGTCAGGCAGTTAGGAGAAAAACCAGGACTATTTTAAGAATATAGGACACTTGGGTTTCTACAATACATACTAAAGATTACTACTTGTGGTACTATCTTTTTTTCTTCAGGATATTTTTTCAAAGATCTTTCAAAAACATATACTTGAATTTGGCACTTTTTTTTTTTACCACTCAGAACTGTTCCATTTATAGTTTGGTTTCCTATATCTGCAAAGCCATCTCTTCAAAAGATATACTTTAGGCACTCTATTGCCTTAGGGCATTATTAGAAACATGGGTTTTCAGTGTACTATGAATCAGATATACTATTTAACAGATATTTCAGTGATAGCTGTCACAAGAAAATTAACTCTGCATTCCCTGTTTTTTAGTATAAAGTAAAAAATGAACAGAAAAACATTAAAGCTCTCTCAATAGCAAATAGTGTGATTATATATTATTGCAATTCATACAAATGGTAAAATGAAATACCATTTGACAATATTTTCTACTATTTCTCCTTTAAATTACATATGTGATTTATAAATATCAGGCATAAAATTTACCTATGGATCACACTGTATGGAAAATAATATTTTATGTACTATTTATCACGAAATCATAAGGTGAAATTTGTATAGTCTTCATGTTAAGGCAATGGCACCCCACTCCAGTACTCTTGCCTGGAGAATCCCATGGATGGAGGAGCCTGGTAGGCTCCAGTCCATGGGGTCGCTAAGAGTTGGACATGACTGAGTGACTTCATTTTCACTTTTCACTTTCATGCATTGGAGAAGGAAATGGCAACCCACTCCAATATTCTTGCCTGGAGAATCCCAAGGACAGGGGAGCCTGGTGGGCTGCCGTCTATGGGGGTGTGCAGAGTCGGACAGACTGAAGCAACTTAGCAGCAGCAGCAGCAGCAGCAGCAGCAGCATGTTCATAGGTTAATAACTTCTAGTTTTTTATATTCCTCACACATGTCATTTTAGATCTAGTGATAATCTTTTCACTATTCCTTACATGAAAAATAACAGTTGGTGATAATAAATGGGTATAAGTCAATTTTATAAATTTTTTCTAATAGATAAAAATTAGGACAAGAAGTGAAATGGGTAGTGCTCACCAATTTATTTTCCTATTTAGTGCTTCTTTACTTTCTGGCCCTAGAAGATGTTCTAGATTTACTTTATAATTTCCCCAAACTACTCTTGTCAAGATGTTAAGTCCCAAGTTTAACATCCCATGCCAATAAATCTTGTCCTTATACATTGCCTTCTCTAATAAAATAATTATTAGATCCACTCTAACATGTGCTTCCCTGGCTCCAAGTCCTATAACTTTTCGTTATGCACAGTACTTCTTCCCATGACATGTATTTATCCTTTGTCCCTTCAGCTGTGCTACAATCTGGCCCTCATTCTCAGTGTGGTGAGGAGATGGTATATTTTGGCAAGTATTGCTTCCGAGGCATCTGCCTCAGGTGAGGTTTTAGGGGGAATGTCTAGGCAACTTGAGAATAATTCTCTCTAATGAGGGTAAAGGAGCTGCTGCTGCCAGCCCAAAGGGTGAAGGAAAACCTGGGGTTCTAGATATGACAGAACAGGCTTATCCACACAAATATCTTCATTCTAGGTTTCAGAGTCACATGCTTTGCTTATAAGGCTCCTGGTTTTGACCCAGCCAATTTGTCAAAGCCGAGCATTCAGTCTCCTTTACAGTATGGCTACCCCTACCACTAAATCTGCAACTTAACTTTCTACGTTATTTTCAGTTGTTGGAAACAGGGCTTATTCAAATCTTGATGTGCATTTTTCTGATGCCCACAGTGTGCCTTGAGCTTGTAGTTGGCTAGTTTCTATTTTCGAGGCTTCTAAAGCCTTTATCTATGCCAAAGCCTTTCACTGTGTGAATCACAACAAACTGTAGAAAACTCTTAAAGAGATGGGCATACCAGACCATCTTACCTGACTCCCAAGAAATCTGTACACAGGTCAAGAAGCAACAGTTAGAACTGGACATGGAACAATGGACTGGTTCCAAATTGGGAAAGGAGTATGTCAAGGCCGTATATTGTCACCTTGTTTATTTAACTTATATGCAGAGTACATCACATGAAATGCTGGGCTGGATAAAGCACAAGCTGGAATCAAGATTGCCGGGAGGAATATCAATAACCTCAGATATGCAGAATGACACCACCCTTATGGCAGAAAGCGAAGAGGAACTAGAGCCTCTTGATGAGAGTGGAAGAGGAGAGTGAAAAGGCTGGCTTGAAACTCAACACCTGAAAACTAAGATCATGGCATCTGGTCCCATCACTTCATGGCAAATAGATGGGGAAACAGTGGCTGACTTTATTTTTCTGGGCTCCAAAATCACTGCAGATGGTGATTGCAGCCATGAAATTAAAAGATGCTTACTCCTTGGAAGGAAAGTTATGACCAACCTAGACAGAATATTAAAAACCCAGAGACATTACTTTGCCAACAAACGTCCATCTAGTCAAGGCTATGGTTTTACTAGTGGTCACGTATGGATGAGAGAGTTGGATTGTGAAGAAAGCTGAGCACTGAAGAATTGATGCTTTTGAACTGTGGTGTTGGAGAAGACTCTTGAAAGTCCCTTGGACTGCAAGGAGATCCAACCAGTCCATTCTGAAGGAGATCAGCCCTGGGATTTCTTTGGAAGGAATGATGCTAAAGCTGAAACTCCAGTACTTTGGCCACCTGATGCAAAGAACTGACTCATTGGAAAAGACCCTGATGCTGGGAAAGGTTGAGGGCAGGAGGAGAAGGGGACGACAGAGGATGAGATAGTTGGATGGCATCACCGACTCAATGGATATGAGTTTGGGTGGACTCCGGGAATTGGTAATGGACAGGGAGGCCTGGCGTGCTCAGTTCATATGGTCACAAAGAGTCGGATATGACTGAGTGACTGAACTGAACTGAGCAATATTCGTACATGGTCTAAAGTTGAAAAACAATTTTTTTTTACTACAAACACCCACTCTCAAACACTAAGTTTCTATAGGGTACACTGGTATCTTACTAATGATACCAAACTTTCCAAAATTTTGTGGTGAAACTGTATATTCCTTTCAAAAGAAAATGTTTATGACATGCTTTTTGCTTGCTTGGTATTGGAAGAAGGAAACTATTTCTCATCTAAATAAAAGAATGTTAAGAGATGTTTTGAAAACATCTAAACAGATCAAAAGATGCAAATTAGGTTTTAGAAACATTTTAGGTTTTAGGTTTAGAAACATCCAAATTCAGTATTTTATATGATTTTGATTTTATCTAGGATGTCTGTGCTTTGCTTTGCCACCATATAAATAAAATTTTTGTTTATATCTGCACCGTTGATCCAGGTTCTCCACATTCCCATTAGCACTTGGTATTGCCAGTTGTTTCCAACTTTAGCCACTCTATGAATTTTTAATTTTGGTTATTTAGTGGTATCTTACTGTGATTTTGTCTTCCTTAGTGATGTGAGGTTGAAAGCCTTCCTATATACTTATCAGCCTTTTGTGTATTTTCCTCTGTGAAGTGTTTGATCAAGTGTTTTACTCTTTATTTCAGTTCAGTTCAGTCACTCAGTCACGTCCAACTCTTTGCAACCCCATGGGCTGCAGCATGCCAGGCTTCCCTGTCCATCACCAACTCCTGGAGCCTACTCAAACTCATGTCCATCGCGTCAGTGATGCCATCCAACCATCTCATCCTCTGTCGTCCCCTTTGCTGCCTTCAACCTTTCCCAGCATCAGGGTCTTTTCCAATTAGTCAGTTCTTTGCATCAGGTGGCCAAAGTATTGGAGTTTCAGCTTTGGGATTAGTCCTTCCAATGAATATTCAGGACTTCCTTTAGGATGGACTGGTTGGATCTCCTTGCAGTCCAAGGGACTCTCAAGAGTCTTCTCCAACACCACAGTTCAAAAGCATCAATTCTTCAGCGCTCAGCTTTCTTTATAGTCCAACTCTCACGTCCATACATGACTACTGGAAAAACCATAGCTTTGAATAGACAGACCTTTGTTGATTAGCTTGTCCTTTTATTACCAATTTGTAGGAGTCCTTCATATATTCTGGGGAGAGTCCTTTATCAGATATGCCTATTTTAAATACTTTAACCCAATCAGTGGCTTACATCTTCACTTTTTTTTCCTAGTTCTATTTTTTTAAATTAAGGTATAGTTGATGTGAAATATTATGTAAGTTGTAGTTGTATAATATAGTAATTCATAATTTTAAGATTATATTCCAATTAGTTATTATAAAATATAGGCTACATTCCCTGTGTTGAATAATATGTCCTTTTGCCTTAATACACAATAGTTTTACCCCTTAATCTCCTACCCCTATCTTGATCCTCCCCCTTCCCTCTCTTCAGTGGTACCACTAGTTCGTTCTCTAGATGAGTCTGTTTGTTATATTCATTAGTTTGTTTTTCAGATTCCACATATAAGTGATATTACACAGTATTTGTTTTTCTGACTTATTTCACTAACCATAATGCCTTAAGTCCATTCATGTTGTTGTAAATGGCAAAATTTCCTTCCTTTCTAAAAGCTGAGTAGTACTCATTTATACATGTCTTCTTTATCCATTCATGGATGGACACTTAGGGTGCCTCTGATCTCAGCAACTGTAAATAATGCTGCTATGAACTTTCAGGTGCATGTACCCTTTTGAATTAGTGCTTCCATTTTTTTTGTTGTTGTTTTTTTTTTTCCGGATATATACTCAGGAGTGGACTTGCTAGACTGCCTCTTTGCTTTCTTAATGGAAATTTTTGATGAACAGAAATTTTAAATTTTGATGAAGTTCAATTTCTCTTTTTTTTTTCCTTTTCAGTTAATGCTTTTTATGTCCTGTTTGAAAAAAATCTTTTTCTACCCCCAGGATATGATTTTTTTCTAGAACTTTTTTTATTTCACCATTCACATTTTATTTTTTCTGTAGGTTGTTAAGTAAACTGATTTCTTTTTTTTCACATTTTTCCAGTTATCCCAACTGGAAAACTATTTGTTGAAAAGATGATCCTTTCCCTTTGTCAAAAAATCAACTGACCATATATAGTTCTTTTTCTGGTTTCTCTACTCTGTTCCATTGATGTATCTATCTAAATCTATGCCAAGGTCAAAGTTTCTTCAACACTGAAGCTTAGTAAGTCTAGATTCTAGTCAGGTAGAGTAAGTCCTCCAACTTTGTACTACTTCAAAATTTTTTTGGCTATTTCAGGTCCTTTGTATTTCCACATAAAATTTGAATCACTGTGTCAATTTCTGTCAAAAAAAAGCCTTCTGGTTTTTTTAATGGGAATGCACTGAACCTATTGATCAACTTGTGGGAACAAATTAGGCAGCTAATTTTTTTTCTTTATAAAGAAGTCCGTAGGTAGCAGTTCTGATATGTTACCTTATTGTGCTATTTGCAACCCAGGCTTCTTTTGTCTTGCTACTGACCTATCTGTAGGTTGTCTCCTAATTAAAACAAGGAGCTAGTGTGTTACCTTGCATCAATTCTGCAATTCAGGAAAAAGGAAGAGAGAAGGCAAAGGACAAAGGATATATGGCAGCTGAGTCTTTCATCTGTAAGGCAGCTTTTCTTGAAGCCCCTTCTAACACTGTATACTTAGTCTCATTGAACTGTTTCATAATGTCCTTTCTATCTGCAAAGGAATCTGGGAAAATGTAGTTTTTAAGACGATCCTCTAAAAATTGAAGCTATATAAACTGAAATAAAAAATAAAAATTGAAGCTATAGAAAAGAGTTAGCAAAGGAGAAGAAGTAAAAGTATTATTGTTGGGTAAGCAAATAGATGTCTGTACAAGCAATACAGTTTCCTCTGTAAGACTGCTAATCTCATGTTAAGAAAAATGGTGAAGGACCAAGCAATGGTGAACTTGGTGGAGAAGTTCACAGATAATCTACTAGATGGCTTTAAGCAATGAATTATAACAAAATTTGAAAATTATGGGCCAGAGGTGTTTGATGTTTACAAAATAAAATGAAGACATTTTGACATCTTGTTTAACAGCATGAAGAAAATGTCATTTATTTGCAAATAAAAGCACAATCTGTTGCCGGAATTCAAGACAACTTCATTCTATTTTCTTCTACAGAAGAAAAGTAATCATAAGACAGGAAAAAAACACTGATTAAATAGCACATGTATTTCAATAATGCCTTAACAGATGTGTACCTCCTGTTTAAACAAAATATACCATTGTTTTCTATTCAAGTATGAATAGAAGAGTCTGAGTCAGGAATTATTATATAAACATCTTTCAAAAGGAAGTGCCAATTTTAAAACATTTATTTATTTATTTATTTTGAGCTGCGCTGGGGCTTCAGTACTGACACAGGTGCTTCTCATTGTGCTGGCTTCTCTGGTTGTGGAGCACAGGTTCTAGAGGGCACAGGCTTCAGTAATTGTGGTGCACAGGCTTAACTGCCCCACAGCGTGTGGAATCTTCCCCAATCAGGGACTGGACCCACGACTCCTGCGTTGGCAGGCAAATTCTTAACCATTATACCACCAGGGAAGTCCGAGAATTTATATTACAATGGAGTTCAAAAATGTGCAAATAAGATGTTCAGTTACAAGCTGGCTGAGATTTAGGGAAGTGGGAAGAGAAATAATGATTTTGGCTGACAGAGTCAGGGATATTTGGGGGTGATGGTGACACAAGGCAGATGGTAGAACCTTGACATGATGGCTCCTGGACAAAGTGACTGAGAAACATTTTCACTTTACAGTTAAAATCATATCTGAACTTTCTACTTTCCTGTTAATTCATACACAATTTACCCCAGAAATACTCTATTTTCACTGACCTCCATAAAATATTTATTGTTGAAATGTGTTCATGATATCTTGAAAGAGATTATTATTATTAAAGGGTATAGAGAAGAAATGATTGATACAGTCATCTACTATACTCCTACACATCAGGTTTCTCTATTAGCCACAGGTCTGATTCTGGTTGGTTCCACTTTTCTCCAAGCAGTGTGTTAAAACTGAAAGGCTTGAAGTAATCCAGACGATGGCTACATGCAAAGAAAAAGATAGTCAGAATTGAAATTAATTATATACTTGTGAAAAATTTGTCCTGAGAAGCTATTTATTTTGTCATATCTATTATAGGACAACATTCTGTTTTAAGAACCTCAAAGGTAAGATGTATTCACACGTATAGTTTCCTTACTCTAGCCATCAAACATTCAGCTCTGAAAATATTCACCTGTATCTCAAAGCACTCTCTTTTCAATTCTGCAAATAGCTCCCTCACAGATGAAGGGAGAAATAAAAATCAACTGTCAAAACCTGACTCATTTCATCTAGTCTTAAACAAATCATGTTATATTCTCACAGATATTTTCATATTCAAACTCTGATAGGATTTATATCAGTTATACAAACAATTGTTTTTAAAAAGTTTCAGCTCAACAGATTAAAGGATAGACTCCTTTGCCAAAGCAAGGCAGATTTATGTAAAAGAGAGTTAAATCTAATTCTTTCTCTTTCTAGGAAAATCATTTAACTACTAGGATTTACTATCATTTAACTATTAGCTTTTTACTGTGGCCTAATAAGGAGAGAATTGGAGAAGGAAATGGCAACCCACTCCAGCGTTCTTGCCTGGAGAATCCTAAGGACGGCGGAGCCTGGTAGGCTGCCGTCTACGGGGTTGCACAGAGTCGGACACGACTGAAGCGACTTAGCAATGAGAGAGGGGCTTCCCAGGTGGCGCTGGTGGTAAAGAATCCACCTGCCAATGCAGGAGATGTAAGAGATGGGGTTCGATCCCTGGATCAGGAAAATCCCTTGGAGGAGGGCACAGCAACCCACTCCAGTATTCTTGCCTGGAGAATCCCACGGACAGAGGAACCTGGTGGGTTACAGTCCACAGGGTCACAGAGAGTTGGACATGACTGAAGTGACTGAGCATGCAAAGAAGAGACAGGTTTAGCTCACATGCTGCAGTGGAACTCAGCTCTGAAGGAAATCCCTCTGCGCTAGCCGACAGCATAATCACACTTTTACCCAGAGTAAGCATCCAATAACCTATAAAGAAGAAGCCCAAATACAGAAGTGCATTAGTGTGTGAGAAGCCAGAGAAACAAGCCATCTTGATAAGAAAGCCCTGAGTGAGTGGCATCTAGATTCCTGTCCCACTCTGCCCACCTGACCAAAGTGAACCAGTTTTAGTCACAACTGTCAATCCAGATTAAGCAGCTAAGGAAACATCGAAGGATAAGAGAAAGGAAGGGAGAAAGAAGCTGGTTAGAAAGGGTCAGGACCTGGGAGAAAAGCAAGGGGGAAAGCGGAAAATATGTCAGGCAGAATAAAGGAACAGGTGTGAAGAGATAAAAATCCAAGTAGAGCAGAGTAAGAGCATGACAGGAAGGGCAAGGGAGACAGTGCAGCACTTGCCAAGGGTAAAAAGGTAGGGAAATCAGTCTACCATGGTGCAAAGCCCACTAGGCTGTCTCTATTAGGCTTTTCTAAACATGCAGACTCACTAGGCTACCTTGGCCACTTGAGTACACTCAATAGAGCGGGACTCTCAAGGGCCACTTGAGTACTCTCAGGTTGCCCCAGGACAGTGTCTGGTTTTCCTTCCTCTAAGCGGGTAGTGTTTGCAGCAGTCCATGAAGCACTCAAAGCTGAAACTCCAGTACTTTGGCCACCTCATGCGAAGAGTTGATTCATTGGAAAAGACCCTGATGCTGGGAGGGATTGGGGGCAGGAGGAGAAGGGGGGGACAGAGGATGAGATGGCTGGATGGCATCACTGACTCGATGGACTTGAGTCTCAGTGAACTCCGGGAGTTGGTGATGGACAGGGAAGCCTGGCGTGCTGCGATTCATGGGGTCGCAAAGAGTCGGACACGACTGAGCGACTGATCTGATCTGATCCGATCTGATGAAGCATTCATAAGACTGGCTGGGGGCTACATTCTCCTTAAGTGACGGCTTCAGGTGCAAAGAGATCAGACTTAAATGGAAATTTTGCAGGTGACTCCTTGGCTTGTATGCCTGCTGCCCCACAGGAGACAGTATTTCTTGTAGTAACTCTCTAGGAGTAGCTTCCAGGGTCCCCTCAGGGTACACTACTGTTAAAGTGAAATCCCTAAGCCCTGCTGTCCCCATCTATACTGCCTAGAAATACAGCTGACGTTTTTATCCTCGTGAGGTGACCAGGAGAAGAGAACTAGAGAGTTAACTTAAGGTCAGATTCTTCAGCAGCAGCAGAAAAGATTTATTAACCCACTGCTCACACCAGGAAATATAGATGCCTCTGGTCATTTACCTCTGAAAGGGATCATCAATAAATTTGCAACTATACTTCAATACTAATTGCTATAGTACTCACTAAGAAGATTCTTCTCACACTACTGTGGAAATCTAAGTGCTCTACTGACAGCAGTGGAGAGACACGTATAAGACTATGCTTTTATGTGTCTTCTTTGACCAAAAAATGTTACTGCTACCCTACCACAAATTAATTTAAAAAAAAAAACTCTTACAATTGGGACATATTTTCATTTATTTTCTACTTACAAATCAGGTTTTTGTCCTTGCTGCAGCTCATGTTGAGGTACAGGGTAAAGAGCTTCATAGCTTCTTTCATCTTTTGATCCATGAATTGCAAATGAATTGAATTTTGTCACATTTGGTGGAAAATAACTCCAAGGAATAGAAGCACTGCCTTCCCATTTTGTTTCTCCTCTGGACACTCTGAATGACAGATCAAGTCCTTGCTACAGAAACAACATGTGAAACACAAAAAGCTATATTCATATTTATACTTTAAACTGGAGAAGAAAATGGCAACCCACTTCAGTTTTCTTGCCTGGGAAATCCCATAGACAAAGAAGCCTGGTGGGTTATAGTTCGTGGGGGTCACATGAACAACCCATGAACACGAGTCAGATATGACTGAACAACTGAACAACAGTAACAATATACCCTGTACACTCAAGGATTTTGTCTCATATTTTCATTTACTTACTTTCCACACATTTCTTCTTCCAGAGAGTAAAAGCACCAAATGCTGTCCGTGGCTGTAAAATTTAAAATTCTTCGTGAGTGTTTGAAATGATCATTATTTTCTTCACTATCTTTCACATCTCCACGTGTGTGTGCACATGCTAAGTTGCTTCCGTCACGTCCGACTCTATGTGACCCCATGGACTGTAGCCTGCCAGGCTCCTCTGTCTGTGGGATTCTCCAGGCAAAAATACTGGAGTTGGTTGCCATGACCTCCTCCATGTGCATGCTTGTGACTAAGTTTCCAAATAATTAAAGAACACAATATGCATACTAGATAATTACAGGGAGAGCCAGCATGTTCAGTTACTTAGAAATGACTTATTTTCCAGGCTGCTACTGCTGCTAAGTCACTTCAGTCATGTCCGACTCTGTGCGATCCCATAGACGGCAGCCCACCAGGCTCCCCCGTCCCTGGGGTTCTCTAGGGAAGAACACTGGAGTGGGTTGCCATTTCCTTCTCCAATGCATGAAAGTGAAAAGTGAAAGGGAAGTCGCTCAGTTGTGTCCGACTCTTTGCGACCCCATGGACTGCCACCTACCAGGCTCCTCTGTCCACGGGATTTTCCAGGCAAGAGTACTGGAGTGGGGTGCCATTGCCTTCTCCGTATTTCCCAGGCAAGTGCCATCAAACGCATAAAGTTACACATGTTCAGATTCTTCCTTATATTATTTAAATAAGAAATATGAAATATTTCAGTTGGTTAGACAATACACAGTACGAAAAATGGGTGGGATATTTGGAGTTCATTAGAAAACTTATTTTGAAAATTAAAGTATCCTAAGGGAAGCTGGCACCAATTTCCAGGTCAAAATCCCACAACTTTTTAAAACGTTATTTCTATAAGAAAACTGTCTTGAAGCTCATTAAGGAGATAGAAAATAAAAATATAGGTTGTCTAAAACTACCTAACAGGCTGAAGACTTTAATTTGTAACTATTTCCTAGTACAATTGCCCTTATCCCATCTGCCTGTTGTGTTTTCCTGCTTTCTACCATTAGTTCTGACACTGATGTCCATTTTAAAAGAGAAGCACAACATACCCCCACAAGAAAATTCTAATAGGAGAACATAATTGGGATTATCCCTGTCAGTAAGAATCAAAGGATTTCAAATAGCTACATGAAGCAAATTTACTATCTTTGTAAAAGACTGTATCTAAACATTTGGCACAGATGGTCTATTGAGAGTTTTCCGGAAGGATTTCCTTCAAGAAATGAGTCTAAGAGAAACAAGTATTCTTTTCCATTTAAAAGTTCTCTGCTTACTTTTATTGTTATTATGCAACCATACGAATATCTTAAGAGCAATAAAAGGTCTTACAAATTCAAACATATTCAAATTGCTTTCCTAGAGGTTAACTGTCATAGGAATTGCTTGCCTGAAGCAAACCAAGATTGTTGATTATTAACTGTCCTAATGTATCTAAAACTGAACTTTTAGAATTAATTTTATACACAATGGTTATTGAATAATTTTCTAACAAAAGATAATCTATTCAATGTATTTTGTGCTAAGTCATCATTTATGAAAATAAACTGATACTATCTGACAAATTTAAGCTAACGATGTAGCTTAAGAATTCTACCAGATCCAAGTTCTTGACTAACCTTCCATATAAGTTATAACCTATTTGCCTTAGCTTTCTGATGCATATGGGGAAATTTTCTTACTTCACATTATAGTTTATGATACTTAATCATATTTCTCAAAAAGTTTTTGACATGTTATTTGAAGGGTAACAAAGATATATAGTAACTTCTGAAAAACTATAATTGCAAACAGCTACATTAGCAAGAAATCTAGTATTAGCAAGAAATCAAAGTAAAAGAAAATTGTATCCAAAATCTCATTTAAATCAATTGTTTGGGACTCTGCTTAGTCTACAAAAGGACAAAGACTGCAAGATAACCCTTGCTGAGGAGTACTGAAATGTCTTTTAAAATAGTAATGGTGTATGAATAAATATTTCATTTCTAAATATTAACTTTTCTTACAATTTAGATAACAGGTAGGCATAAATTTACTTTTTGACATCTAGAGGAAAGAAAACTGCCAAACAGGTAGACAGTTCCCAAGGACCAGTTAAATTTGTAGAGAGAGAGTCCATGGTTAATATTTTTGAGTCTAGGAAAAGCCACGTCTGATTTAGTTTTAATCTGTGGCACACAAAGTGACATAGTATATACTCAGTAAATGAATGATGAATAAAGGAGGAATACATTAACACATAGTTATGTAATATATACGATTAAAATTTACCTAGTTATTAAAAGAATCTCCTAAAAGTCATTTTCATAAAGTAATCATTTTCATTAAGTAGTTCAATTCATTGTATCTATATGCCTCTTTATTTCCAAATAGTTAATATATAATAATGCAAATTTACAATGTAAATGAGTTTGTTTTCTAAGAATTTTTCATTTTGCAAAACAACCTTCTAATTTATTAGAAAACAACTACATTAGTGAATTGAAAATAGTATCAATGTAATATTTTCTAAAACATTCTACATTACACATCTACTTGAAAACAAAGAATTATATATAATTCAGATAAATTCAGACTAGCATTCCCATAGAATTAGTGAGCTTTTATTAATCTATATGATTTATAATTAGAAAATAATGTGTTCAAAATATATAGTAATGAGTTAGAAAAAATATTTTTATACTTACGGACAAAGTTCAACTTCTAAATACTGTTCAGTTATGTCATTCAAGAAAAACGCTTCCACAACTTTTGAAAACAGAGATAGGACATATAGAGAAATTTAATTTTGCTTCAACAATAAATAATCTATTTATATCTTTAGAATATAAATGAATTAATAATTATCTTTAATTAAAGCTATATCAGCACAAGGAAAAGAGGAAAATACAAACTAGACACTGCCTGTAAGAAAAAATACATAAAAAATAAATCATCTTTTTTCCCCATATCAGTCAGTCAGTTCCGTTGCTCAGTCGTGTCCAACTCTTTGCAGCCCCGTGGAATGCAGCACACCACTCCTCCCTGTCCATCACCAACTCCTGGAGTTTACTCAAACTCATGTCCATTGAGTTGGTGATGCAATCCAACCACCTCATACTCTGTCATCCCCTTCTCCTTCCACCTTCAATCTTTCCCAGCATCAGGGTCTTTTCAAATGAGTCAGTTCTTTGCATCAGGTGGCCAAAGTACTGGAGTTTCAGCTTCAGCATCAGTCCTTCCAATGAATATTCAGGATTGATTTCCTTTTGGATGGACTGGTTGGATCTCCTTGCAGTCCAAGGGACTCTCAAGAGTCTTCTCCAACACCACAGTTCAAAAACATCAATTCTTTGGCACTCAACTTTCTTTATAGTCCAACTCTCACATCCATACATGACTACTGGAAAAACCATATCAGATAGCCATTAAATAAAAATATTAATAAAGCCTAGTGCTGGTGAGGTTGAAAAGAAAAGAGCATTATCACACAGACTCTGAGCTAGTTATCTTTTTCAAGGAATTTATCCTAAGGAAACAATCACACAACTGAGAAAAGAAGTAACATGCTATTGTATCAAAGTATTACTCAAAAGAAATGGTCTAAATAGTTACCTCCTGTTATATATAAATAAACCTATTTTATAGGAGAGGCTTCCCTGGTGGCTCAGATGATAAAGAATCTGCCTGCAAAGTGGGAGACCTGGGTTCAATCCCTGGGTTGGGAAGATCCCTTGGAGAAGTGAATGGCAACCCTCTCCAGTATTCTTGCCTAGAGAATCCCCATGGACAGAGGAGCCTGGCCGGCTGCAGTCCATGGGGGTCGCAAAGAGTTGGACATGACTGACCAACTAAGTATACATTATATAGGAGAGCTGTTAAAAAAAATAATGAAATCTGTGTACTCCACGTAATAGAATATAATTTAGTCATTAAAATAAAATATACAGTTAAGTATTTTTGATGTAGGAAAGATACAAGGAATGATACTTGATAAGTAAGCTGCAGAGCAATAAGCTAGTATACATGAAACAAAAATATGCACATATACCTGTGCTTAGGGGCCTGCAAAATGTGCACAAAAATGTTACGGCTGTTTATCTCTGACAAGTGGAATACAGGGGGGTGATTTTTCTTTACAGTTTCCTGAAATTTTCTGAGAATGCTTATTTTAAAAATTAGAGAATTCTGAAAGTGATAATATGCTTATTATCAAAACAATATAAACATATATGTAAGTAAAAAGTCAAAGTCTTTTTCTTCCCACTTTGCTCTAAAACCTGTCAGACTTCTGCCTTTCTACAATCTATTTTACTTGCATAGATTAAAAAACTGTATCTATAGAATCATTTTCTGCTTACAATTTGCTTTCTTCACATATACACACACATGCAAGTTTACAACATATAGATAACTAATTCTTTTTAATTGCTGCATAGTATTCTTCTATAGAATGTTAGATATATTAAAGGCAAGTAGCTCAGTCATGTCCGACTCTTTGCAACCCCATGGACTGTAGCCCAGCAGGCTCCTCCATCCATGGGATTCTCCAGGCAAAAGTACTGGAGTGGGTTGCCATTTCCTTCTCCAGGGGGATGTTCCCGACCTAGGGATTGAACCCGGGTCTCTCACATTGTAGGCAGATGCTTTACCGTCTGAGCCACCAAAACCTCACTGTTTACCATTAAAAATTATGACTCTCCTTGAATGGAATGATCAACACTTAAATCACTATGCTAAATGGTAAAGGCGAACACTCCTCTCTGAAATGAAAATCTTTTACAAAGCAATACCAAAAGCATAAGACAACTTCCAGATACCACCAAAGACTGAAAGAATATTTCACCACCTGATTAAAGTACACATGCTGAAGATACAAACACTAGTTGAAGTATAGTCTTAAATATACATGCAAAAACCTAACTAATTTGCATAGAGTGTTGAAAAAGGGCTTTCTACATTCAGTTATGTCTGGTAAGTAAGCCTTGTTTTAAGACATGGGTTTTGTAAATATGGTTATTATTGAGGTCTCCATCTCTTTGGGAAATAAAGGATCAACATATTTTTTAGAAAGAATATGTAAATCACAATAATAGAACCCTAATATTATTCAGTTATAACTATGGCTTCCTTGAACCTTTGAAACAATTTTTCCTGAAAAAATTAATCTGAAACAAACTGAACTACATGTTTTCAACATATATTAATCTTTATCCTGAATTAAATCCTTCCATTGTAACTGTACTTCTAAGACAGACATTTCAGGAATGGTATGAAACAAATCCTATTAGAAATAAAGATGATATTCAATGAATAATAAGCCATTATCACTAAGATCTGATTAATTTTTCATGCCTTTTTTATCCTGACACTTTTCACTGGGAATTCAGTAGTTAATTCTAGAGCATACAGATGTTCATAAAGACTGAACTTGTTTGTTGATCTTGGTTAGCTACTCCATAAATTCCTACAGACTTTAAACATCATCAAATATTCTGCTGCGAGACATTGAGAGGTATCGTCCAGCAGGCTGATATATTCCTGATTCAGATTCAAGAGGGTTATCAGTGAATGTTTCTGCATTAAAATCCAAAGGTTCTGCATCCTGAAGAAGTTCTATTCAGTCCCTTTCAGTCCTGTTATTAGCCCTGGTATATTTAGATGTTGATCGGTTGGTACTCATTTCTGAGAAGTTTGATTCTTTTGGGTCAATATGAACATTTCTGTTTCTAGTGGAATCTTCTCTACTGTGTCCATAACGCTCTTTCCATTCTCTTCTTCTATTTTCACCTTCTTCTTGCTGTTGCCTTTTTCTCTTCTCTAGTCTCTTTTCCTTCATCAACTAAGTCTGATGTCATATCATTATCTCCCATGAACTGCTGGAAACCAAGTAGATTCAAACAAGTTCCCAAGCTAAAATACATAGCAATGCAGAGAATTACCACCAACATAGGATAATATATATAGAACCCATCTGCAATAAAGGATAAAACTTTCATGGAACCCATAATAGATGTATAAGCAGTTGGCTGTGTATTTTGGTGAGAGATGGATGAATCCATGTGGGTCAAACCCAAGAAATTAAGACATAAAGGAGGAGTCAAATGGCAAAATAACATGCCACTGAAAAGAAGGCTATAAGCATCAGTCTGTGATGTGAAGCCAGGTAGTAATAGTTAAATACACGAATCCTGAACACAGTAGAATAAACACAGACGCTGAGGAAGAAGATGGAAAGCAAGCAAGCAATCTTGATATAAATGTAATTGTATGTTTTTCAGCTAGCTGTAGGAAGACTGCAAAGAGGGATAAGACAGGTCTAGTGCTAAAGAATGTACACTCTGACCACACAACTATCACAGAGAATATGGACAACACCACAGCAAGTATCCGATATAACCAGGGTTGCAAAAGACATTCCCAGTACCACTCAACTGTAGGATTATAAAAATATTGAATAAATTTATTAATAAATATATTAACACAATAAATATATTAGTACAATCTTTTATTGATAGACATTTAGGTTGTTTCTAGTTTTCCATGTGTTACTTTTATAATAATAAAATATCTAAGATATGGTCCCATTAACAATTCAGTGAGTCTTATTATTCTTTTTAAAGTCTTTTACCTATGGCAAGATAATAGGATGAAGAAGAGATATTGAATTAGAGAAACACTTAGGAGGTGAAACTGCTAGGACTTAATCCAAATATAGAGACAGAGATGGATATCTTGAAAAGGTATCACATTTCTATATTTGGTGATTTGATATATTATGGTGCCATTAACTTGGATTAGGCAATTAGGGAAAGGAGTAGGTTTATAAGAGAAGTGGACTAGTTGAGTCTAGGATTTGTTGAGTTTAGTGTCTATAGTACCTCCAGTATATAACTCACATTAGTGTGAGTGACTAACATGATCAGGAAGTTTGTATATACAAATTCTATATCAATAAAAAACAATGTATGTTTAAGATGTGATAAATTAACACCAACAAAATGCATGCTATACAAGTGGTATAGAGAAAGTAGATGTTAGTGTGGACTAGAAGAGTCATCAAAGGTTTCTTTGAAGAAATGGAACCTGAATGATATGTATCAAAGGAGGGGGCTAGAATGAGAAAAGGTACATGAGTGAGAATATGACCGAAAGGTCAGACTATCAGCCTTTAGGAAGTTAAGAGCTTTTGGTTTAATATGATAGCTTGATTCATGAATACCGTAAAAGCTTATGGGAAGGATTTGAATCTTATCTTAGGGATAGTAAAGATCTGTTATCTGGGAAATGGCATCTAAAGATTATTTCAGAAAGATAAGTTTGGTAGCTTAATTAGGATTCTTCAGAAGGTGATCATACAGCAAACCTGAAACTGCAATTCCACGGCAGGTCTCTTAGCCTTGCTTTGATGTGTGAGATTATTTGCCAGTATAAAATAAAAACTATACTTCATGCTGAAGTTGATGTAGTTTTTATAATAAGTAAAACACCCCAAAGCTTCCATAAAGAAGGTTTATAAGGTTAAAGTCGCCATTTGAAGATACTTAAAAACAAAACAGGAATGCTGAACTCTTCTCAGAATAGGTAACAGACGTAAAGGAAGGAAATATAGCAGCAATTTAAAAATCTGGATTTGTAATTGCCATTTTTCACTGTTCTAGTTACATAGCCGAAGTCCACAGGTAATGGTGAAAAAGTCAGAATGAGAGATTGGTAGGAAATATCAGAAAACTGCACATGTCAGGGGCTCAGAAGCACTCACTTCCTTAGTGCAAGATAAAATAATAGTTCTATGAGAGGTTATTATAAAAAGATTTATGTTTGCAATAAAATACAGCACTTCTACTTACCTTCATAATCCCACAATTGATTGAAAGGTTTTCCTGGTTCTCCTAGTGGGGCTGGAGGATCATTGAAAAATGGAGCACTGACTTCCATCATCACTCCTCTGTCACCTGGATTCAGCCTGACAAACACTGGCTCATGCTTCACTGGAAAACCATCCCAAGTGTGTTCAATTTTAAAATCCATCTAAAGACTCTAAGGTGGAAAAAAAAGAAGAAACGCTAACAATTTACAAATGTTTCCTTTAGAAACAAATAAAAATTTCCAAGCCAAGTAGCAGGCAGGAAGGCAGCAGAGTGACAAGAACACGGTTCTGAGAGTCAAAAGGCCATTCATGTTGTAGTAAATCATGGATATGGAATTCTATTATAATAGGTGATTGGATGTAAAATTGTTAAAACTAGATCTGCCTCAAGTTACCTTGTAAAAAGTGTATCAGAATAATTTTTAAGAACTGTAATTAAGCCATTGCAAACTGTTCATTTACTTAAAACTATAAGCACTGTAAGTTTATATGCCATTCTTTGTCTCACTGTAATGTATGCAGATGAATCACTGGATTGCCTGAGAATTAAGATCTTTACAGTAAAATTCAATTTGATTTTTTGAAATCTGTATAAGTGAACACAAGCATTGCTGTTAACACTGTTCTTTTGGCTAAAATTCTTTTCCTTTTTGGAGTGAAAATGGAGGGAGGGGCTTCAAGCATTTCAAGATTGGCAAAGTTTAACATTGTCGTCCCTAGTCTCAGAATAAGGTTTTTCTTAGCCTTTTCAATCTTTGATATTTCAAGTGTTAAATGACCACATGGTTAGTTAATCCCTTCTCTCCAACTGAATATGGTAACAAAATCTGCAATCATTAAACTTTCAAATAGACAAAGTACATCTGACACAAGCAGTATTTTCATTTTAAATTGTTACTCTAAGCATTAAACAGAAGGGCACAATGTTAAATTAATAAAATTATGCTCTGTGGAACACTATGGATCAAGCACTTTATAAAAGTTTAATTTCACAAAAATTTGTAGAGAAACTATTATTATATATTACAAATGAAGAAACAGACATTGTTATTGCTATTGCTAAGCCACTTCAGTCGTGTCCGACTCTGTGTGACCCCATAGACGGCAGCACACCAGGCTTCCCCATCCCTGGGATTCTCCAGGCAAGAACACTGGAGCGGGTTGCCATTTCCTTCTCCAATGCATGAAAGTGAAAAGAGAAAGTGAAGTCACTCAGTCATGTTCGACCCTCAGCGACCCCATGGACTGCAGCCTTCCAGGCTCCTCCATCCATGGGATTTTCCAGGCAAGAGTACTGGAGTGGGGTGCCATTGCCTTCTCCGAGACATGTCCGAGATCAAATAGCTAGTAAATCAAGAAACTGAACCAATGTCAGCCATGCTTTCCCAGATGAAGACATTTCAGAAATCTGCAAATAGACGGAAACCTTATTTAGGAGTGACAGAGTCCCCCAAATCATACTAGGTCCTTATGTCTTGCCCAAAAGATAATCTTGATTAGTAAATGAGGATATTTCTAGACTTATCTGAAGTCTTCGAATGCATTTCCTTGCTTCATGTTGTTTTTATTGCAAGTAATAATGTTCTACATTTTGAATAAATTTGCTTCAAGACATTTTTTTCAGGTTTACTGAGGTATAATTGACGAAAAAAAATGTATATATTTAAGCTATACAATCTGATGGCTTCATAAAAACTATACTTGAATAAATTTATTCCAACAAATATATATTAAGTACCTACTATGTGCCCAGCATTGGGAGATCCAGATATATAAGCTGTGTGTCAGATAACGAATCCAAGAGCTTCAAAAACCTTTTTGTAAAGTGTGTAGTTTTCTCAATTTTCACTATAAGCTAACAAATTTTAATAACTTCTAAAATTAAAAAAGTTACGGTATTGTGAGCCATTTGCAGCTAATAGCACTTTAGAAGAGGATATGTTGAGCAATTTATATTCATTATTGAAATAAGCTCAGTAAGTGATAAGACTGTATAAACCGACTCTAATATATGTGGAATTCAGTCCTGATTTGCATGGGATAATATACCCCAATAATAAATTTATTTTCTTCATATTTCTGTTGAAATATGAAGGCACATTCTTTAAAAATAAATATATTACCCTCTACTCCCAATTTTGGTACCAGTACCTTCTTGCAGCATAGAGGAAAAAATAAGAATAAATCAAGATGTTAGAAATGCTCATTAAATCTGATTCTGGCACTAACATGCTATACTCCTGACTTAGGGCTTGACAATTTTTGACAATCCTGGCAAAACATAGCTCAGTGACTAGGAAGTTTTGGTAGATTCACTCATTCTCCATACAATTACCATACACACACACACACACACACAAAACGTTGCATACATTAAAGGGATGCCTATCCTAATCAGTGGGTTTCCACCAGGGAATTTTCAACTCCCAGCTCTTGTAGGCCATCATCTCTATCTATAAATGGAACTAAACCATATGCAGTGATGTGCTCCTAAAAACAGCCTATCACTTCCAAGCACATATGCTGGTTCGTGGTAAGACTGTGGCTTCAAATTACTACAAAATGTCATCTTAGCTGGAAGATAAATAAATGATAAAAGCAGAGCTACTCTCATTGACAGTATAAGGTAGTGATAATCTAAATCTTTCCACTGGTTCCTTCTTCCTTTTCTTCTAAGGTTTCTTTGAATATTATTTGTAAATTACTGCAAGAAACATCAGCTAGACTTCCACTAGCAGGGAAGAGTGCCGTAGTTGATATGACCAAGGGTAGCAACAATGGAAACAGAAACAGACTTTATTACCTTGGGTTGCAAAATCAATGCAGATGGTGACTGCAGTCATGAAATTAAAAGAGGCTTGCTCCTTGGAAGAAAAGCTATGACAAACTTAAACAGCATATTGAAAAGCCGAGATTACTCTGCTGACAAAGGTCCATCTAGTCAAAGCTTTGGTTTTTCCAGTAGTCACACATGGATGTGAGAGTTGGACTATAAAGAAAGCTGAGGCGCTGAAGAACTGATGCTTTTGAGCTGTGGTGTTAGAGAAGACTCTTGAGAGTCCCTTGGACTGCAAGGATATCAAATCAGTCCATCTGAAAGGAAATCCGTCCTGAATGTTCATTGGAAGGACTGATGCTGAAGCTAAAACTCCAATACTTTGGCCACCTGATGCAAAGAACTGACTCATTAGAAAAGACCCTGATGCTGGGCAAGACTGAAGGCAGAAGAAGGGGACGACAGAGGATGACATGGTTGGATGGCATCACCGACTCGATGGACGTGAGTTTGAGCAAGCTCTGGGAGTTGGTGATGGACAGGGAAGCCTGGCATGCTGCACAGTCCATGAGGTTGCAAAGAGTTGGACAGGACTGAGTAACTGAACTCAGAATACAATTTTGACTTAAATTGCATAAAATGACGTTAGTTTCATATCAAAACAACAAACTTGTTAATCTGCTTAAAGAATATATCAACCTAAGTGTACATAAAACAACAAAATCAACTAAAAAGTATAGTCCTGCCCACTAGTTTATAATCTAAAGAAAATACTGGACCTAGACAGAGACAATTGATTTTCTTTTCAACTCCCTAGGGACACTTAGGTTTGTGGTGGCTTAACCCCCACAACCTCTCTATTTTCTTTGTTTGCATATGTGCTCATATGAGTAGAAACGATTCATTTATCAGTGTCCTTCACGACCTGGGCTACTGGGCATCCGAGAAGCATTCCACTCCCTGTCAATCTCTATTGCCCATACACTGCTCTGTTTTGGTTCACAGCACTTAAAAGTACATGACCAACTTGTTTATTTTCTCCCCATAAGCTAGAATGCCTGTAAATAACAATAACTTACTAATTTATCTGTGGAGTGAATAACTGCTCTAGTCTCTGAATCTAAAACTTCATGATTCTAAGATTTTATGCAGGAGAAATCAACTCTATTGGGGTATCATTATCTTTTTCAACACTATAAATTAATATGATGGCAAATAACTAAGATAATATATCATATCTAGAAACTTCCTTTCAAATTAGCTTATCAAAGGTTTATTAGTTACTCATTTTGTTTCAGGCACCATAGCAGGTATTGGATAAATAGTGTATAGAAGTCTATGGGGAGTTGGCAATGGTTTTCATGTAGCTAATCAATCAGGACTCATCCATTATCAACTGGTTCATTTTGCAGTTCGATTTAATAAAACTGGATCCCTACACCAAACTAAATTTTAAATGAATCAAAGATCTAGGGCATTTCCTGGCAGTCCAGTGGTTAGGACTGTGCTTTCACTTCAGGGCCTAGGTTTGATCCCTACTTAGGGAACTAAGATCCCACAAGACAAGTAGCACAGCAGGAAAAAAAAAAAAAAAAAACCAAATAATTAAACATAAATCAAATCACATAAAAACAAGAAAAAAATCGGGAGGTTTTTTTTTATAATATAATCTTACAGTAGAAAAGAAGCCTTTTAAAATATAACAGAATACATTTTCAAAAAAAAAAACTGATACACTGATACATTTGGCTATGTAAGCATTTAAAAAATAAAAGCAAAACTCTATCGTTCTCCACCACAAAGATAAAAACATGCCATTACAGAATCAAAGACAGTCTGGGAGAAATACCTGCAACTCATAGCTGAGATAAATAACTAATTTGTTTAATGTTTAAAGGGCTTCTATAAATTAATAAGGAAAAGATCGATCAACAGAAAAACGGTGTAAAAGTATGAATAGCCAGCACACAGAAAATACAAAATGTTCTCATTCACGGTAGAAATGCAAACTAAAACAATAAATTACTATTTTTCACTTATATTGTCAAGAATCAGAAAGTTTGATAAAATGCCATGATAATGAGGACACTGAGAAACAATCAAGATGTTATTCAGGCATAACTGGCACAGACCCAGTGAAGAGCATCCCTCAGTAACAATCAAAGCAAAAAATGCCAATAACCTTTGACTCAACAACTCTAGTTCTAGGAGTTATTACACCCGTACCCATTCAAAATGACATGCTATAAAGTTATTTGTTGTAACATTGTTCAGAATAACAAAATACCGTTAAGCAACTTAAACACCCACAGGTAGAGGACTGGTAAATAAATTATGCTATTTCATACAATGAAATAGCCCACAACAGTTAAAAAAAAGTGAGGCAGCTCTATATATACCAGCTAAGATATATTAACTTAAAAAAGCAAGGTCCAAAAAGTATGCATTTACTTAATAAAAAGGGAGAGTATTTGCATACAGGAAGCATATTTGAGACACCAGTGCATCCGTAATTGCCTTTTTGGAGGGAATTATCTGCCTGAGATAGCTGAAGAAGTTTTACTTTCACTGTATCACTTTTTTTAACCTACTTGAGTTTTACACTAAAACAGACATGCATTACTATTCAAAAATAATTTAAAATACTAAAAAAAAAAGTCTAAGGCTGGATCTCTCAAATGTTTTTGTGACTACCTCTTGTCTCCCTCACGTTTTGCACGCTGAACATTTCTAAAAAGTCAGTGAATATTAGGAATATTATTGAAAGAATGCATTCGTTCAAGCAGACCACCACCCTAGTATACAATTTTAATGTTGGCTGTGTAGACTTTCTTAAAATGAATGTTTATTAATATGTAGTTTCTCACATTTTAACTTCTAGTCTTCAAATTAGTCTTATGAAAAAGTCAAAAATAATTCTTTTCATACTTTACTTCCACTACGCGAAGATCTTAAAAAGGAAATGAACTATGAGAATGGAGACAGAACCCCGGAGCATTAAGAGTCTAGAGAGGATTTAAAAAAAAAAAAAATTGCACAAAAGATAAAAGAAGGAAGTTATGGAAAATGTGTTTTCTCAATAAAACATTTTGTAAGGAAAATTTCCAAACCCTCTATTCACGAAATTTTTTTTCAGTTTTCTACAGTAAGATTTTTTTTCCCAGTTTGCGTCCTCACCCCACCACCACTTGCCACCTCCTCCACGCATTTAAGAGAGAAACGGAGAAATGAGGAAGTCAGCCCGGAGAGTGGGAGGAAACCGCCGCCAGAACCAGCTGAAAAGTACGTTGCCAGAGAAAAGCCAACAAGACTGGCAGCGGGTGAGAGGAATGACAAGAGGGGAGAAAGCATAACAACAAGAGTACACAGACCCGTGGGCTCTCAGTCCGCCACTGGCTAGCTCCCGGCGGCCTAGGTCACGGGGAGCGCGCTGAGCCCTAGGCTCCGCCCCGCGGCCCGCACGTTCTGGGGGCGGGGCTTAGCGGATAAAGCGCAGACACCTGTGGAAGGACCACGGGTGAACAGCTGGAAGCTTTTAATTGTTCCACAGAAGTTTGAGCGGTTTTCTATAAAGAAAAGGAAGGGAACTCAGCAGTATTTACAATTGTTGCGCAACTTAAAAACCAACTATCTATCATTTAGATTATAATAGAACATGTGCAGCAATAATTCACTTAAAATAATGAAAGACTGCCTAGGTAAGCAAAAAGTGTAAACTATATTACAGTAGCTGTAAATAATATTATCCTAGCTGTAAATTATCCTCTACTACTGGGAGGTCTTAACATGGTGGTTCTAACATTGGGACCCGACTGAGTGAATTCCAATCCAAATTCAGGCACTTTTCAACTGTTATCAGGAAGTTACTCTAAAAAAGAGTTTAAAAATAGCAACTACCTTACACGGTTTTGTGAGGATTAAATGAGTTAATGTACATGGGGCAGAGTACACTCTCAAAATGTGTGTATGTGTGTGTTAGTAGCCCAGTCGTGTTCAACTCTTTACGACCTCATAGACTGTAGCCCCGGAGAAGGCAATGGCACCCAACTCCGGTACTCTTGCCTGGAAAATCCCATGGACGGAGCAGCCTGGTAGGCTGCAGTCCATGGGGTCGCTAGGAGTCGGACACGACTGAGCGACTTCCCTTTCACTTTTCACTTTCATGCATTGGAGAAGGAAATGGCAACCCACTCCAGTGTTCTTGCCTGGAGAATCCCAGGGACGAGGGAGCCTGGTGGGCTGCTGTCTCTGGAGTCGCAGAGAGTTGGACACGACTGAAGCAACTTAGCAGCAGCAGCAGACTGTAGCCCACAGGCTCCTCTGTCCATGGAATTCTCCGGGCAAGAACATCAGAGTGGGTAGCCATTCCCTTCTCCAGGGGATCTTATGCTTTAAAAAACTTTCTTGGGGGGAAAACAACTTTTGTGTTTGTTTTACCAGATGATTATTTTTGTTTTATAAAAATCACTTTTTGTGGGAGAGGGAAATTAGTGCTGTTTAATAGGTGTAGCGTTTCAGTCATGCAAGATGAAATAGTTCTGGAGATCTACTGTACAAGAATGTGCACATAGTTAATGATACTGTGTTCAACACCTTAAAGATTGAGTAGATGTCATGTTATATGCTTTTTACTACAATAATTATAATAATAAAAAAGACAAGCTTAAAAAGTGAGATTGAATTCCCAGGTAATCTTCTTGGTTGGGAAAATATAATTATTATTAAGAGTTTTTTAAAAAATAACTTTTTATGGCATTTAATATCAGACAATGTTAACATTTTGATCCTAGCTTAAATTTCCAACTTTGTATTCTTCATGTTTTTCTCACAGTGCTCAGTGTCAATATATTGCATAAATTAGTATTCATGCAATCTATTGATTTTCAAAGGTTTTCCTTATTGGAGAAATAAATCTAACATAAAAACATGAAAGAGTGACTAGATAATGGTTACAAACATACTAAGGACTTTTCTCTCCCTTTTCTCATTCACTGTACTCAATTACAGTAATAGATATTTTGTATGCACACACGTTCTGTAAGTTAATTCCTTCATAAGATACTTATTGAGTGCTCACTGTGTTCCAGATACTATGATAGAGCCTGAAATCAATATAAAACACTATGATAGACACCGCAGGAAGAAGCATGAAGTAACTACAAAGGGAAGCACCAACCTTGGGCTAAGTGAGTAGAAATCAGACGGGAAGTTTTAAAAAGGGAAAACACTAGAAGGGATGCTTTAAAGATAAGTGAAATCGTAGCAATTTTGTTTTTTACAGATTAAAATTATTTTCAAACCCATTAAAATTCAACCAGTAAAAAATCTTGTAACCAAAATACCCCACCACGCCTCAAAACCCAAAAACTAGTCTGTATCGATCTTAACTGTATAGGCCAAAGAATTCAAGTGCAGAGGTAAAAATTGCAGTTTCAGATAATTTATGTAATGTAAAGACTACCTCATCATTTACAACCAGAAAATACTGTCTGCTTTCACCCACACTAATATAAACTTCTAGTGATGTAGAGTTAAGTTTGTAACTACTTGTTTGGTGCCAAGTTAAATCACCCTATGACAGTATACCAGGTTCAAATATAGGGGAAGATATAAGCAAACCCTTGGGGAGTCAGACATTCCTGAAGAAAACGCCATTGGTTGACCTTTGATAAAGAGTTGGAGCTTGTACTCTCAATTTCTTTTTCCAACAAGTTTTTGTTTGAACTTCATGGCCACTAAAAACCAGATCAGGGACCATCTCATTATCTTAATAGTGAGTATGGAGAAAACCTGTAATGGGACTTCAAATACCTAACTGGATACAGCTGGACACATTTAAAAATTTTCTTCTTCCCTCCTAGCTTAGTCTGTAAAGAATCTGCCTGCAACACAGGAGACCCGTGTTCAATTCCTGGGTGGGGAAGATCTCCTGGAGCAGGAAATGGCAACCAACTCCTGTATTCTTGCCTGGGAAATACCATGGACAGAGAAGCCTGGCGGGCTACAGACCATGGGGCCGCAAGAGTCGGACACAACTTAGCAACTAAAACTACCACCACCATTAGTTTGGGGCTTCCCAGGTGGCTCAGCGGCAAAGAATCTCCCTGCAATGCAGGAGCCACAGGTTGGATCCCTGGGTAGGGAACATCCCCTGGAGTAGGGCGTGGCAACCCACCCTAATATTCTTGCCTGCAGAATCCCATGGACAGAGAAACCTGGTGAGTTACAGTCCATAGGGTGGCAAACAGTCTAACAGGACTGAAGCGACTTAGCACATTAGTTTTTGTGTATCAGTACAAGACAACAAAAACTTCTTGAACTGTTCATCGAGCTACATCTATGATACGTCTATTCAGAAACTTTACCTCAATTCATAAAAACACATATTTACTTTAAAAGCACTAAAACTGGGGACTGAATTCAAGTTAACATTTTTATTGCTGGGATTGAAATTTCCTCTAATCTTAACTGTTAAACTGTGATGAGGTTCAAATCTAGACAATCATTTTTTTTAATGGGGATTGTAATCCGTCTACAAACGTAAAATTTTACCTAATTTTTCTTGAAAAAAATCGTAACTTTTGTCTTCCTTTTTTTGAGGAAGCAAAGTTCTCTCTCAAGAAATAACTGCTGGATTTGCAGGATCTCTGGAGTACTCCTAACTTCATGCCTTATTGCTACACAGATAACTATATAGACAACAGCTGTGTCCTTTCTCCAAAGACCCACGTCACTTTTTTTCTGGAGATTACCAAATTCACACCCAGAAATCCTGCAGCCGCACAGCTCTGGAGGTAGACGCTGAAGACGCCAGCCTGGGTTCCGCTCCCAGACGCAGAAACCTAAGTACTTTCCAACCATCCGCTTCGGTGAGCGGGTTCTCCCAGACCAAAAGTGCTTGGCAACAAAGATACTGGAGCACTTAAAATATGTATTTAATAACCTACCTATGTTTACATTTTTTTCTTTTTGAGGGAATACAAAGGAAAAAAGAAACACTCGGTGACGCCCACCCTCCGAAGACAGGCCCACCAGCGCATCCGCCGCCACACAGGTGGCTCAGTCCGCTGTCATCCAGGTTCCCACAGCCCCGCCCGTCGCTGAAAAAACAGCCAATAATGTGAGAGAACGCCAGGGAGCGCGATGACGTAGGCGCTGACGCCCGCGTGATGACGCAGGCGGCGTCACCGTCTCCAAGGAGCGGTCTGGGGCACCGGTTTCAAAGTCGCAGGGCGGGCCGAGTGGACTTCCGCTGCTGGCCCCGGGCTTCTCGGTCGTCCAGGCGTCGCTCCCTGCCCCTCCAAGAATGCCGCCGCCCGGCTGCCTGCTGGCTCTCTTGGCGCTCTCCTGAGTGGCCCGACACGACCCCGAGTGGCCCGTGGGACGTCCAATATATCCAGCCGCGTCCCTGGTCCTACTTGGCTGGGATTCGGGTGAACGTGAACAATTCACTTGGCGGGTCCGCAACAAACCTGAAATTTGGTGTCTCGCGTGAGCGAGGGACTGTGCTGGGACTCGGGAGAAGGAGGCGCGGCTGGGCTGTTGACGCCGCGTGAGTAGGATGCAGATCACACCGCTCGAGTGCTGGACAACCTCCGGAGGTTTACCTTAGTTTTGCTTTCCCGCATTGCGAGCTTTGTGTCTTTTTGAGAAAAGTAAAGGTAGTGAAAGCTCCAAACAAATTGCATCCAAATGGCCACAGAAATCGACTTTCTGCGAGATCAAAGTAAGCTCCACATTCCTTTATTGAGAATTCTCATATGTAATGTTTAATGTTGTCATCGTTGACTAATACTATCTGAATGCCTGTTGGGTACGTGGTAATTTGTAAAAACTTAAAAGAAGTTAAGCTGCAGAAAAAGCTTGATGGTATATATGAGGATACGCATGCATTAAGCAGAAGCGTTTGGAAAATACTTAAGCCTACGAGGGACTCTGCTAGATGCACGTTTGTTATGCTCCTCACATGCTCTGGAGGAATAAGAGGGCTAATTGCCAGGAAGAGTTTCTAAGTCTGCAGTTAGAACCTGGAGGCACAGCTCCGGCCATTCGTCCAAAAGATATTTATTGAGCCCCACCTGTTTCTATTATGTGCCAGGCACTAGACAAGCATAGCTGCTATGAAGATAAGGAGGACTGTTCTACCCTCCAGTAATTTAATTTGAGGAGGGAAGTATATGATTTCTATAAATACATTGAAGTAACAGCAACTGTCAACTCTTTTGCCTCAGGTTTCTTACAGGGTTGGTCTAATGATTAAACGGCCTTTAAAATATGTCTAGGATTTAGAATAGTATCTGACATAGTGCTAACAAATATTAACTATTACAGGGTTATAATTTACTGTGGTTAAGGAAGGTACTATTTGGGCCGAAACTTGAAGTAAAATATAAATTTACTAGATAAAGAACTGTGTGGTTGAGGACAATATTTACAACATTGGAGGGATTAGGAATGTTTTGTTAAAAACTTTGAAGAAGGTTGGTTTGAATGAAATTTGATGTATACAGGGAAATGGCAAGTAGAGCTGAAAGGGAAGAATTTGGCCAGATGGCAAAGGGCCTTTCTGCTGTGTTTTCAGGAGTTGGAATCATTGCACAGGTTATAGAAATCACTGAAAGGAATCCAATTGAGAATAACTGGATCAGTTTGTGGTTTATTTGAAAAACCCAGCTGGCTGTTATGAGGAACATGCATTACAGCAAGTGCAGTCAGGTGATTGTTGTTATTATCCAGGTAAGAAGTGAGCTAAGGTAGGTATAGTGAGATTGGAGATGAAAGGATTTGGAAGAAAGCGGTATAGGGCAACTTAAGGTTTTTGGCTTGCTTGAGCAGCAGGGAAAATGGGGGAGGGAGGGGAGGAAATGGTACATTACATTTTGGAAACGCCATAGGCCAGTGGTTGAGAACTCAGCCTCTGGATTCAGTCTGTCTAGGCTCTGTGTTAGCTCTGTCTCTTTTGTATGTTTTTTGACCTTGGGCAGGTTACTGAGCTTCTCTGTGCCTCAAATTTATTGTCAAATGGGTGTAATAGCACATGGTGGTGTTTTGAAGGTTAAATGAGATGATGCAAATAAAGCACTTAGCATGGTGTCTAGCACATTTTAGGTGCGCACTTTATATTATCTAAAATCATTAATGACATATGACACTATAACATTATAATTGTTTCTTAGGTTTGATGTGGGAATATCCTTCAGCCCATAAAGAGGACTAGCTCACCATCGTCTGAGTGGTGTGGGACAAGAATTGGTGGAGAGAAGTTTGGTTGGGATGGGAGAGTTCCTGAGACACTCATAAACTATGTTTTAGAGGAATGCACCAGCCAGAATTCTTAAATAAAACTGAAGTCCAAATACCAGAGAGAACGATAGAAGCCATGGTAAATTATTTCTTGAAAAATGAATGGTAGTTCGCCAGAAGAGAAGTGCGTGGAAGAAGGGAATTTTCAGAGGGACCAAAAGAAGCAAAGGCTCGGAGTTTTGAAGTAACTCCTTATTCAGGAAATTGGAGCATGGAATAGCAAGGTTTGTAGGAAGAGATGAAAATGAGTGTCGGATGTCTATGAATCTCCCCTTTTTCCTTTAGACCTCGTATGCCAGTTATAATTGGTGAGTGACCAGATTAGTTGATTAGCTAAACACCAGCTCAGGTAAATACAGAAAGCTTACCCTTCTCCCACCTACCTCTGACCTTCTCTTCATTGACTTCTATTGATTTTGAGCCTCATTTAATTTGTTACAGCATATTTGCAGTACACCATTCTTCCACCTGGAAAATCCCATGGACGGAGGACGCTGGTGGGCTGCAGTCGGTGGGGTCGCTAAGAGTCGGACACGATTGAGCGACTTCACTTTCACTTTTTACTTTTATGCACTGGAGAAGGAAATGGCAGCCCACTCCAGTGTTCTTGCCTGGAGAATCCCAGGGACAGGGGAGCCTGGTGGGCTGCCGTCTATGGGGTCGCACAGAGTCGGACACGACTGAAGAGACTTAGCAGCAGCAGCAGCAGCAGCATTCTTCCACCTCCATCTAAGAAGGCGGGTCTGATAGTCCTTAGGGACCTGTTCAAAGAGGGACATGTATATCAAGCTAAGGAGTGAAGAGTTTATTCACCAGTGGGGATGGAGTCTTTTTTTTTTTTTCTCATTCTCCTAAGAGTGTCTTTCATCGAGCAGAAGTTTTTAATTTCTGTGAAGTTCAGCTCATCAATTTGTTCTTTAATGGATGTGTCATATATAAAAACTTGGGCTTCCCAGGTGACACAGTGGTAAAGAATCCACCTGCCAGAGCAGCATATGCAAGAGATGTGAGTTCAATCCCTGGAGTAGGGAAGATCATCTGGAGTAGGAAATGGCAACCCACTCCAGTATTCTTGCCTGGAAAATTCCCTGGACAGAGGGGCCTGGTGGACTATGGTCCATGGAGTTGCAAGGAGTTGGTTACAGTTGAGTGACTGAGTGCACACACACATCTAAAGATCTTTGCCTTACTCAAGGCTGCAAAGCTTCTCTTCTATGTAGTCTTCTAGAACTTTTATACTCAAATCTATGAAGCATTTTGAGTTAAATTTTGTACAAGGTGTGAGACAAGGGTCAAGGTTCACTTTTTTTTATATATGGATGCACAATTGTAAAGACTATGCTTTCTCCATTAAATTACCTTTGCATCTTTGTTAAAAAGTCAGTGGAACATATTTCTGTAGATCCATTTCTGTTCTGTTCTATTGATCTATCTGGAAACCAATATCCTGTCTTGATTATTACAGTTCTATATTAAATCAGTGTGGCCTTTCAGATTTGTTCTTTTCACAGTTGTTTTGACTGTCATAGGTCCTTTGCACTTCTATATACATTTTAGGATCAGCTTGTTCTACAAAAAAAAAAAAAAAAAGAATGCTGGGATTTTGATAGGCATTGTATGACTCTCTCGATTAATTTGTGTAGAATTCACTTAATGATATTGAGTTCTCTGACTAATGAAAAAGTATTTCTCAACTGATATCTCTTCTTTAATTTTTTTCAGCGGTATTTTATAGTTTTTAGTATATAGGTTTTGCACATATTTGGTCAGATTTATCTCTATTGCTGCTTTTGATACTACTGTAAACTATTATTTGTTTACTTTCCATTTCTGATTTATCATTTCTAGTGTATGGAAATACTTTGTACGTGTGTACTTTACCCTGTCACCTTTCTAAACTCACTTATTAGTTCCAGTAGGTTTAATGCAGATTGGAGAAGGAAATGGCAACCCACTCCAGTGTTCTTGCCTGGAGAATCCCAGGGACAGGGGAGCCTGGTGGGCTGCCATCTTTGGGGTCGCACAGAGTCAGACACGACTGAAGAGACTTAGCAGCAGCAGCAGCAGCAGATTTAATACAGAGTCTTTCAGATTTTCTACACTGACAGTCTTTTCATCTGTAAATAGACTGTCTTCTTCCTTTCCACTTTTGAATGCCTTTCATTTCATTTTCTTACCTTATTGTACTTACTGAAACCTCCAGTACAGTGTTGAGCCAAAGTGGTTGAAGTAGACATCCTTGTATTGTTCTTGATTTTAGGAAGAAAGTATCTGTTTTTCAAAATTAAATATGATACTAGCTGTAGTTTTTTCATAGATGTCCTTACTAGGTTGAGGATACTAATTTCTATTCTAGTTTTCTGAGAGTTTTTTAAATGAGAATGAATATTGGATTATTTTTTTCCAAATGGTTTTTCTACATTTTTTGAGATGATCAGATTTTTTTTTCAATTTTAGTTTTTTAATAGCGAGATTTATATAGATTACTTTTCAAGTGTTAAACTTGCCATTTTGGAATAAACTCCTCTTGGTCATAATGTATTATCTTTTTAATATATCGTTTAACATTGATTATCTTAAATGTATGTTTAAAATTTTCATGTCTGTGATGCTTTATAAAAAAAAAAAAAAAATTTTCCCCTAATGTCTTTGTCTCGTTTGGTGTCAAGATATGCTGGCCTCAGAATTACTTAGAAAGTATTTGTCCTCTCCAGGTTTCTGGAAGATGTTTGTGTAGAATTGATATTTCTTCCTTAAATGTTTGATAGAATTTACTACTGAAGACAATTGAACCTAGAGCTTTCCTTGTGGAAGATTTTAAACTGTAAATTCAGTTCCTTCAATAGATACAAAGTTAGTACTTTGTTTACACAAGACATACCCTTCACAGATCTTACATATATATGGAGTTCTCTGTGCAGCTTTCTCTCCTATTCTTTGTCCTGCCAATTCTAGTTTACTTGGTTTGCACTGAGTCTCAGCTTCATCTCCTTAAATCAGAATCTGCTGATCTTTGCCTGCAATCTTCCTCCCTGTTTTCTGGCATGAAATGTCACACAGGTCATTCAGTTCAGTCGCTCAGTCGTGTCCGACTCTTTGCGACCCCATAAATTGCAGCACGCCAGGCCTCCCTGTCCATCATCAACTCCCGGAGTTCATTCAGACTCACATCCATCAAGTCGGTGATGCTATCCAGCCATCTCATCCTCTGCCGTCCCCTTCTCCTCCTGCCCCCAATCCCTCCCAGCATCAGTCTTTTCCAATGAGTCAACTCTTTGCATGAGGTGGCCAAAGTATTGGAGTTTCAACTTTAGCATCAATCCTTCCAATGAACACTCAGGACTGATCTCCTTTAGAATGGACTAGTTGGATCTCCTTGCAGTCCAAGGGACTCTCAAGAGTCTTCTCCAACACCACAGTTCAAAAGCATCAATTCTTCAGCACTCAGCTTTCTTCACAGTCCAACTCTCACATCCATACATGACCACTGGAAAAACCATAGCCTTGACTAGACAGACCTTTGTTAGCAAAGTAATGTCTCTGCTTTTGAATATGCTATGTAGGTTGGTCATTAACTTTCCTTCCAAGGAGTAAGCGTCTTCTAATTTCATGGCTGCAGTCACCATTTGCAGTGATTTTGGAGCCCAGAAAAATAAAGTCTGCCACTGTTTCCACTTTTTCCCCATCTATTTGCCATGAAGTGATGGGACCAGATGCCATGGTCTTAGTTTTCTGAATATTGAGCTTTAAGCCACCTTTTCCACTCTCCTCTTTGACTTTCATCGAGAGGCTTTTTAGTTCCTCTTCACTTTCTGCCATAAGGGTGTCATCTGCATATCTGAGGTTATTGATATTTCTCCCGGCAGTCTTGATTCCAGCTTGTGCTTCCTCCAGCCCAGCATCTCTCATGATGTACTCTGCATATAAGTTAAATAAGCAAGGTGACAATATACAGCCTTGACGTACTTCTTTTCCTGTTTTTAGGCTGGGGCAATCATAGTGCTCACTTCATTTATTTTATGTTTGTCATTATCATTGCCTGATGTCTTGTACCTGGCAAACCACTGTTTGGTTTTTTTGGTGTGTCAGGTGGGAAAATGGACTATGTTACTTTATCTTAAGCATGAGCAGAAGTCCTGTTCAATTTGCCCTACTTTTTAATCTTAAACACAAATACCTTACTCCCACTATAACTCTTCTTTGACCTCATCAAGACCCGTATTCTTTGAACCCTTAATTTTCTTTCATTTCCTTAATTCTTTTGCAGCCTTTTTTTTTAATACAGGCTGTAACAGTTTTCCCCACTTTTATACAGTTTCCCCATTGATTCATCTGCTCTTTTGTTATTAATCTTAATGTGACCATGCCCCTGCTTTTGTGGAGCACATAATCAATAACAGCTTTTCCATAGCTTGCTTTTACAGTTCTCATACCCATCTGTTCAATAGCCACAGATAAAAACCTCCTAGATAAGTGCCACCACAGTTTCTAGGTTAACTCATAAATAGTAAGTAATTGGGCTGGGGTTTGAACCCAGGCAATCTAGTTTGAACCCAGTGTTTTATGTTCTTTTCTGTCTGGCAAAGACACTTGAAAGAAAAATTATGGGCCTGTTTCACTTATGCACACAGAAACTAAAATCCTAAGTAAAATATTAATAGATTGAATCCATCAATGGCTATTAAGCTCATTTGTGTGTGTAAATATATAATACACATACAGTCACCTTCATATTGGATTCATCCCAGCAATGGAAGGGTGGTTAGCATTAGAAAATTATTAAGTATGTAAGAAAAGACCTAGATTAATAAAGAAACATATCAAATGTATGGATTAGAGCACTCAGTATAGTAAACATGTCAGTTCTCCCACAAATTAATGGATAGATTCAATGCAATCCCAAACCTCTATTTGACATGTTTTTAAAATCTATGTAGAAGAGCTGAAAATGGCCAGAAGAGTTCTAAAGAACATCAAGGTGGGAAATTTTATCAACTATTAAGACATTATAAAAATCCAATTATTAAATCCAACTCTTTGCGACCCCATGGACTGTAGACAGCCAGGCCCCTCTGTCCATGGGATTTTCCAGGCAAGAATGCTGGAGTGGGTTGCCATTTCCTTCTCCAGGGGATCTTCCGATCCAGGAATCAAACTTGCATCTCCTGCATTGACAGGTGGATTGTTTACCACTGAGCCACCTGAGAAGCCCCTATTATACTGGTAGATAGATAAATACATAGATCAGCTAGCACAGAAACAGATGCATACATCCACAAACACTTGTTGTCTGAAAGAACGGGAAATACAAATCAGTGGGAGAGGGATAGACTGTTGAGCAAATGGTGCTAGGATAATTGGCTGTCTAAATGGGAAAGAAAAAATAATATCTTTCTCACACCATATAAAAAAATTATTGGTTGAAGGAATACATTCTCTTTAAACTTTCAGAAAAATAGTTAAGAGGATGTCTTTATGATCTCAGGATCGTGGATTTCTTCAGCAAACATTTTTGATTGAAAGGAAAATATATATGAATAGACTGCATTAGAAGTAAAAACCTGGATATCTCAAGAAACATCATCAATATAATGACTGCCCCAGCCACAGGGAGGGAGAATATACTTAAAGTAAATATAGTGAAATGTTGATTATCATCCACAATTTAAAAAGGTCTTTCATGAACAAAAATACATTCACACTAATAGAAAAAATAAAACCTGATGAGGTACTAAAAATATGAAAATGTCAATCTCATCAGTAATCCAGAAAATGCAAACTATAAAGTGAAATAAGTGCTTGTTGAATGAAGGAAATGGTAGATTCACATTACAGTAAAATTTCCTCCAGTTTAAAGCAGTCTGTGAAGATTGTTTTCCCTCGTTGATGCATAATTGACTTCTTAACCTATTTCACTTACTGAGATGTCAGATGTAGTATTTTTTCTTACTTAAAACCTTATCAAAAAGCAGTAGTTTGTGTTACTGCTAGAGACCAGACCCTAATTTTAGTGCCATGTGTCAGGTAACTCTTAAAAATTCTGAGGATAACAATAAAAACGAATAATTCTTTTTAAACTTAATAAAAGTTAAAAATGGTTTAACTTATTAATACTTTGTAATTACCTATTTTTTCCTCAGAATGATGTCTTGTTTGTGTACCTGCTCATTTGTGTCCTTACTTTGTGACTCCATGGACTGTAGCCCACAAGACTCCTGTGTCCATGGAATTCTTCAGGCAAGAATACTGGAGTGGGTTGCCATTTTCTTTTCCAACATATGTGTCATGTTTCTCCACTAAATTATGTATGCTTTCAAGGAAGGAACTATTATCTGAAGTTAACAGTGTAGTACATTTTGTGTGTGTACATTATATATATATATATAAATTTGTATATAGGTAATATGTATGTTCATATATATGTATATTTGCTTATGTGTGACATGCAGAAAAATAGAGAAAATAAATATAAAGCTTAGAGGATTATTACAAAGCTCAAAACTCATATAATCATAACCCAGGCCAAAAAAACAGAACACTGCTGGCATCCCAGATGACCACTTGTGACTATACCCATTTCCTGCTCCCCAAAGATAAAGATAATATCTGTAATTTTACACTGTAAAAGCTGTTTTGCTTGTGATTAAAATTTATGTTAATAGAGTCATAAACTATGTTGCCTTCTGCATTTGGTATCTTTCATTTAATATTATGTTTTGAGATTTCTTCATATTCTTGCATGTAGATGTAGTATACTCATTTTAATTACTGTAGAATATTATAGTTTATAAATTTATCATTTTTTTCCATTCTTTTGATATATACTTGCAGATGTTTCCATTTTGGGGGCCATTGAGAATAATGCTGTTATCAGTGTTTTCTGTCATATGTGAAGAACTGACTCACCGGAAAATACCCTGATGTTGGGAAAGATTGAGGGCAGGAGGAGAAGGGAAATGACAGAGTTTGAGATGATTGGAGGGCATCACTGACTCGATGGACATGAGTTAGAGTAAGCTCTGGGAGTTGGTGATGGACAGAGAAGCCTGTTGTACTGCAGTTCATAGGGTCGTAAAGAGTGGGACAAGATTGAGCAACTGAACTTGGGTAGTATAGTCATTTTCACAGTATTGAGTCTTCCAATCCAAGAACATGGTGTATCTCTCTGTCAACTCAAATCAGTCTTTGAGTTCTTTCATCAGTGTCTTAACAGTTTTTTGAGTACAGATCTTTTACCTCCTTAGGTAGATTTATTCCTAGGTATTTTATTCTTTTTTGTTGCAGTGATAATTGGGGTTATTTCCTTAACTTCTCTTTTAGATCTTTTGTTATTTATTAGTGTACAGGAATGCAAGAGGTTTCTGTGCATTGATTTTGTATTTTACCAGATTCATTGATTAGCTCTTGTAGTTTTCTAGTGGCATCTTTAGGATTCTCTATGTATCGTAGAATGTCATCTGCAAACAGTGACAGTTTTTCTTCCCAGGTCTTCATTTCACATAGAATTGATTTTTATGAATAATGGTTTGTTCTTTTCTACAAGCATATCCAGCTGACCTGGAACCACTTACAAAAAGATTGTGCTCCCCTCTTTATTACTCTGAAGTGCCCTTTGATCACAGTTGAAGTGCTCATATATATGAGAAATATACCCACATGGGTATATTTCTGGATCCTGCATTCTCTTCCATAAGTTAGTTTTGTTTATATAACTATCACACAGTCTAAATGCCAATAACTTTTTAATAAATCTTGATCTCTGGTTGAACAAGTCCTCCCCCCTTGTTCTTCTTTCACAAAATATTGTTTTTCTTATTGCATTTCTACCTATATTTTTATTTTTTATGTTTTTTATGGATAGGGCATCATGCTATTTTAATTTGCTTTTCCCTAATGCACAGTGCTTATTGTTTTCCAGTAATTCCCCAATGTCGATCAACTAATGCATGCTTATTTCCCATCTCTATATATTATTCTAAAAGATGGCTACACATAGTCCTATTTAATTTGGAGTGTTTGATTTCTTATTGTGGATTTTTTTCCTGGTTTTTTGAGTACCTTGCATGCAAACTGTTCTCCGGTTATGTGTTTTGAAAATGTATTCTCATAGCCAGAGGTTTGTCTTTCCATTCTTTAAACATTGTCCTTTACAAAGTAAGCAGTTTACATTTAATAAAGTCCATATTAGCAATTTTTTCTTTCATGGGTTGTGCTTCTTGTGTTGTATATGAAAATGAATTGTCAAAGTATAACTCATGTAGATTTTCTGTTTTCCACTATAGTTTTGGTAGTTTCATATTTTGTATTTAAGACAATGAAGGATTTTTAATGAATTTCTAAGATGCAGAGTTTGTGTCTTTACTTTCTTATGGTTCTCCATTTGTATCTTCCTCATTTGTTGATGATGACTAAAGACTTAAAAGTCTGTATTTTCTGTGTTACTGTGCTTTTTATTCCTTTGGCCAAGGTCAAGTTGTCTGAGTTTGCATGTGTATACTAGTGGGCTCTATTCTGTTCCATCTATCTTTGTTTTTATTTGTTTAAAATATGATGCTCTCTTGATTATTTTAGCTTTCTAGAAAATCTTGAAGTCAGAAAGTGTGAGTTCATCAACTTCATCAGTATTGTCTTCACTGCTCAATGCAGTGTTTAAATCAACACTGCATTAAATCAATTGTTTAATATCTACAAAATAATCTGCTGAGTTTTTTATTGCGATTGTATTGGTCTTTAAGTCAATTTAAGAGGAATTGACATCTTAATATTGTGGTTTTTGGTGATTAACAAAAACTATATCTCAATTGATTTTTTTTCATTGCTTTCAAGAATGTTTCATATCTTTTTTCTTTAAAAGAAAATCATTCAATTTATTGAAAGAATAAAAGAACCAGTCCATCTATTTTCCTCTGGCTCCCTCTACCCCCACCCTCCACTTCTTACAGTCACCAGTCTGTTCCCTGTATCTGTGAGCTTGGTTTCTTTCTTTTCATGTGATATTTGTCTTTCTCTGTTATTTACTTAACTTCATAATACTCTGAAGATCCATTCATATTGTCACAAATGGCAAGACTTCTTTCTTTTTTATGGCTAAGTAATAGTCCATTGTATGTATACCACAATTTATTTATTTATCCAACAATAGAAATTTAGGTTGTTTCCATATCTTGGCTATTGTAAATAATGCTGCAGTGAACATGTGGTGCATATCTTTTCAAATTATTGTTTTCATTTTCTTTAGATAAATACTCAGAAATGGAACTGCCAGATCATACTGTAGTTCTGTTTTTAATTTTTTGAGGAACTAAAACCTCCAGACCTTCAAAATAGTTGTACCGATTTATATTTACATTTTTACCAATAATACACATCTCCACATCTTCACCAACACTTGTTATTTCTTTTTTTTTTTTGATAATTGCCATTCTAATGGAAATGAGGTGATATCTTATTGTGGTTTTAATTTGCATTTTCTTGATGATTAGTGATGTTGAATATCTTTTCATGTCTGTTGGCCATCTGTTTGCTTTGGGAAAATGTCTATTGAGATCTTCTGCCCGTTTTTTAATCCAGTTTTGTGTCTTTTTTGTGGCTATTGAGTTGTGTGAGGTTCTTTGTATATTTTGGATATGTTCCCATTATCAGGTATATGATTTGCAGTTATTTTCTCTCATTGAGGGTAGGTTGCCTTTTCATTTTATTGATAGCTTTCTTTGCTATGCAGGTGCTTTTTCCTAAGAAGTTTCAAATGAAACTGCATTTTCACAATGAGTCAGTTCAGAATACTTTTCAATTTGTTCTGTCATTCATCCTGAGACCAATAGGTTATTGAAAGGTAATTTCTTACATAACGGATATTTTTCTGATAGTTTTTGTCTCTCGATTCTGGCCTAATTTTGCTATTATCAGGTAATGTACTCTCTTTGGCTTTCCAGGGGAGCAAAAGAAAGTTTCCTGTACCCTTATAGATTGTTGCCTGTGACCCCCTATTATAAAAGACAGACTAATAGGAGAAAACAAACAAGTTTAATAACGTGTTTACCTTCTGTATACATTCTGAAAATGTTTTTTTAACACTGTAGCTTGGGCATTTAAAGGAGTTTTTCTGTTTTTCTGGGTCACTGATGTATACAGTGACCCAGAAAAACTCCTTTAAATGGCAAAGCTACAGTGTTAAAAAACATTTTCAGATAAAGACAAAAGGAGATATTGAAAAAGACGGTGAGCGGTTACAAGAAGTTACCAAGAAAAGTACAGTAAACAAGAGTAAAATTGTTACACAGATTTAAGTCATTACTTTGGGCTTCTCCAGTGGCTCAGATGGTAAAGAATCTGCCTACAGTGCAGGAGAAGACCTGGATTCGATCCCTGGGTAGCGAAGACACCCCTGGGGAAGGGAATGGCTGCTCACGCCAGCATTCTTGCCTGGAAAATTCCATGCATAGAGGAACCTGTCAGGCTGCTGTCTATAGGGTCGCAAAGAGTCAGACACAACTGAGTGACTAAGGCTTTCAGGGCTTCCCTCTGGCTCAGACAGCGAACATCTACTTGCCATGCGAGAGAACCAGGTTTGATCCCTGGGTTGGGAAGATCTCCTGAAGAAGGAAATGTCTGCCCACTCCAGTATTCTTGCCTGGAGAATTCCACGGACAGTAAAGAGCCTGTCAAGCTGCAGTCCATAGGGTCGCAAAGAGTCGGACGTGACTGAGCGACTAACACTTTCTCTCTCTGGTATAAAGAGGGGGACGTGCTTACAAATGGAATTTTTCCTCATAAATGTAAATATCTTTAACAAAAGGGTAACTTCTACTCAATTTTTCAAAGCTTTTCCTATTCTGTTTCTTAAGAATTATCAGCCTAAAATACTTCTTATGCCAAAGAGATGTATTTTAGGGTGGTATATTCTCTTCAGTTTAAGTCTTTTGAAAGTTAAGATTTACTCTTATTTGAAGTTTTAGTTTTTCTTCTTTTTTTAACTGAAGTCTACTTGCTGCACAATATTATATGTTATGAGTGTACGTTATAGTGATTTGCAACTTTAAAGGTTATATTCTGTTTATAAAGTTTTGACTATATTCTCCATATTATACAATATATTCTTGTAGCTTTTTTGTACCTAAGGCGCTGTACCTCTTACTCCCCTACCTCAGTCTAGCCTCCCCCTCTTCTCACTGGTAACCACAAATTTGTTCTCTATATCTGTAAGTCTGCTTCTTTTAGATTATATTCACTCACTTGTTGTATGTTTTAGATTCCACATGTAGGTGATATCATACAACAATTGTCTTCTGACTTATTTCACTTAGCATAATAATCTCCAGTTCCGTCCATATTGCTGCAAATGACAAAATTGCCCTCTTTTTATGGTGGAGTTGTATTCCATCTTTATCTATTCATCCATTAATAGGCACTTAGGTTGTTTCTATATATCTTGGCAATTGCAAATAATGCATGTTATGAATATTGGGGTGCATGTATGTTTTCAGATTAGTGTTTTTGTTTTTTATGGATATGCACCCAGGAGTGGAATTGCTGGGTCACGCAGTAGTTCTATTTTTAGTTTTTTGAGAAGCCTTTATACTGTTTTTTTTTTTTTTTTTTTTACAATGACTGGAACAATTTAACATTCTCACCAACAGGGTAAGAGGGTTTCCTTTTCTCCACATACTCATCAGCATTTGTTATCTGCGTTCTTTTTGATGATGATCATTCTGACAGGTGTGAGGTGATCTCAGTGTGGTTTTGATTTGCAATCCGTGATAATTAGTGATGTTGAGCATCTTTCTATGTGCCTATTGGCCATCTACATTTCCTCTTTGGAAAAAATGTGTTTGTTATTTATGCCCACTTTTTAATCACGTTATTTGTTTCTTGATGTTGAGTTGTTTGAGCTGTTTATGCATGTTGGATATCAGTCCCTTAATCGCCATATGATTTGTAAATATTATCTCCCACCTTGTAGATTGTCTTTTCATTTTTGCCCTTGCTGGGCAAAAGCTTTTAAGTTCAGTAAGGTCTCATTAGTTGATTTTTGGTTTTATTTCCTTTGCCTTAGCAGACATATCCAAAACAATATTGCTTCAATTTATGTCAAGTGTGTTCTGACTTTGTTCTCCTTTAGAAGTTTTATGGCTTCCAGTCTTACATTTAGGTCTTTAATCTGTTTTGAGTTTATTTTTGTATATGGTGTCAAGAGATGTTCTAATTTTGTTCTTTTACATGTAAGCTGTCCAGTTTTCCCAGCACCATTTATTGAAGCAACTGTCTTTTCTCTATGGTGTAGTCTTACCTCCTTTGTCATAGGTTAATTGAACATAAGAGTATGAGTTTATTTCTGGGCTCTCTATCCTGTTGCATTGATCTATGTTGTCTGCTTTTGTGTAGTACAATATTGTTTTGATTACTGTAACTTTGTAGTATAGTCTGAAGTCGGGGATCATGATTCCTTACCTCTGTCTTCTTTGTCGAGATTGTTTCGGCTAGTCAGAATCTTTTGTGTTTCCATGCAAATTTTACAATTATTTGGTCTAGGCCTATGAAAAATGCCATTGACATTTTGATAGGGATTGCATTGAATCTGTAGATTGTCTGGAGTAGTATGGTGATTTTTAACAATATTGACTCTTCCAATCCAGCTTCATAGTATATCTTTTTATATATTTATGTCTTAAGTTTCTTTCCTCAGTATCATATAGTTTTTAGGATACAGGTTTTTTTCTTTATTCCTATTTTATTTTGATATAATGGTCAGTAGTTCAGTTCAGTTGCTCAGTCATGTACAACTCTTTGTGACCCCATGGACCACAGCACACCAGGCCTCCCTGTCCATCGCCAACTTCTGGAGTTTACTCAAACTCATGTCCATTAAGTCAGTGATCCCATCCAACCATCTCATTCTCTGTAGTCCCCTTTTCCTCCTGCCCCCAATCCCTCCCAGCATCAGGGTTTTTTCCCATGAGTCAGTTTTTTGCATCAGGTGGCCAAAGTATTGGAGTTTCAGCTTCAGCTTCAGTCCTTCCAATGAATATTCGGGACTTATTTCCTTTAGGATGGACTGGTTGGATCTCCTTGCACTCCAAGGGACTCTCTAGAGTCTTCTCCAACACCACAGTTCAAAAACATCAATTCTTCGACACTCAGCTTTCTTTATAGTCCAACTCTCACATCTATACATGACTACTGGAAAAACCATAACTTTGACTAGACAGACCTTTGTTGGCAAAGTAATGTCTCTGCTTTTTAATATGCTGTCCAGGTTGGTTATAACTTTTCTTCCCAGGAGCAAGTGTCTTAATTTCATGGTGGCAGTCACCATCTGCAGTGATTTTGGAGCCCAGAAAAATAAAGTCAGTCACTGTTTCCACTGTTTACCCATCTGTTTGCCGTGAAGTGATGGGACTGGATGCCATGATCTTAGTTTTCTGAATGTTGCTTTTTAAGCCAGCTTTTTCACTCTCCTCTTTCACTTGCATCAAGAGGCTCTTTAGTTCTTCTTCACTTTCTGCCTTAAGGGTGGTGTCATCTGCATATCTGAGGTTATTGATATTTCTCCTGGCAATCTTGATTCCAGCTTGTGCTTCATCCAGCCCAACATTTCTCATGATGTACTCTGCATATAAGTTAAATAAACAGGGTGACAATATACAGCCTTGACGTACTCCTTTCCATATTTGAAACCAGTCTGTTGTTTCATGTCCAGCTCTAACTGGTGCTTCCTGACCCGCATACAGATTTCTCAGGAGGTAGGTCAGATGGTCTGGTATTCCCATCTCTTTAAGAATTTTCCAGAGCTTGTTGTGGTCCACACAATCAAAGGCTTTGGCATAGTCAATGAAGCAGAAGTAGATATTTTTCTGGAAGTCTCTTGCTTTTTTGATGATCCAGTGGATGTTGGCAATTTGATCTCTGCTTCCTAATGGTAAATGGGATTGTTTCCTTAATTTCTTTTTCTGATACTTCATTTTAAGTGTCTAGAAATGTAACAGATTTCTGTATATTACTTTTATATCTGGCAACTTTACCAAATTCATCGATAAATCCTGGTAGTTTTCTGGTGGCATCATTAGGATTTTCTATATATAGTATCATGTCATTTACAAACAGTGACAGTTTTACTACTTTTCCAGTTTGGATTCCTGTTATTTCCTTTTCTTCTCTGATTGCTGTGGCCAGGACTTCCAAAACTATGTTGAATAAAAGTGGCAAGAGTTCCTGATCTTAGAGGAAGTACTGTAAGGTTTTCATTGTTGAATGTGATGTTAGCCATGGGTTTGCCATGTATGACCTTTATTGAGTTGAGGTATGTTTCCTGTATGGCTGGTTTCTGAGGATTTTTTATCGTAAATGGATGTTGAATTTTGTTGAAATGTTTTTCTACATCTATTGTGTTGATCATATGGTTTTTATTCTTCAATTTGTTAATGTGGTATATCACATTGATATTTATGGATATTGAAAAATCCTTGGGATGAATCCCATCTAAATATTCAAAAACTCAAGAGACTTACTCTTTTGTCAGCAAATTATCAGTTTTAAATGTTCCATGTGATCTTGAAAGAATGAGTTTTGTATATTTGTTGGGTGCTGTGTTCTATTGTGGGGCTTCCCACATAGCACAGTGGTAAAGAATCAGCCTGCCAATGCAGGAGATGCAAGAGAGCTAGGTTCGATCCACTAGTCAGGAAGGAGGAGGAAATGGCAACCTACTCCAATATATTTGTATGGAAAATTCCATGGGCAGAGGAGCCTGGTGGACTATACAGTCCATGGAGTTGCAAAGAGTCAGACATGACTGAGAGACAGAGCGCACATATACACACATGTTCTATTGGGGCTTCTTAGGTGGCTAGTGGTAAAGAATCCTCCTTCCAGTCCTGGAGATGAGGGGATATGCACGTTCAATCCCTGGGCTGGGACGATCCCCTGGAGGAGTAAATGGCAGCCCACTCCAGTATTCCTGCCTGGATAATCCCATGGATAGTGAGGCCTGGTAGGCTATAGTCTGTGGGGTCACAAGGGGTTGGATATGACTGAGTGACTGAGCACGCATGCATGCATGTTCTATTGTATTGCTTTTCTTGCTTCAAATGGAAATATTATCTTGTAGTTTCTGAGAGTCTTTGGCTCTTCTGGACCTTCTTTTCCATTGTGTCTTGCCTTTTCCTTTTTAATTTGAATGCTTAGTCTTAGAGTTTCTCCTCTGTGTGGAGGTTTGTTCTGAAAGAGAATTTCAGCAGTTTTTAACTTCTAAAGAAGTATAGTTTAGTCTTATTCTCCAACTCTTTTCACATCTAGTAGCAGGAATAAAAAAATAAATGTGGAAGGTACTTTTTCTTGACCTCTAAGAATCTGAAGAGCAAGCCCAGAGAGACTGAGAATTAAAACTTTCAGAATCAGAAAAATTTGTTCTTTTAGCTGTTCTTTTTCCCGTTGGTAGTAATTATTTGGGAGAAGGCAATGGCAGCCAACTCCAATACTCTTGCCTGGGAAATGCCATGTACCCTGGTAGGCTATAGTCCATAGGGTCGCTAAGAGTTGCACACAACTGAGCGACTTCACTTTCACTTTTCACTTTCATGCACTGGAGAAGGAAATGGCAACCCACACCAGTATTCTTGCCTGAAGAATCCCAGGAATAGGGGAGCCTGGTGGGAGGCCGTCTATGGGGTCACACAGAGTCGGACATGACTGACGTGACTTAGCAGGAGCAGCAGTAATTATTTGACTTAGGTGTATAGACTATCTAAATTCTAAAATGATGTCTTCAGAATTATTTATTTTGAACAGCAGTGGAGACTAACAGTTTTGCATTGGATATATCAAATAATATCTACTTTATTTCTGTCTTTCAAAGTTGAACATTACAAATTGGTTTTTCTTTTTGTTTCAGACCAAAGACTAAATGAAACCCTTAGGCGGTATCAAATGGAAAATTTTTTCAAATATTCAACAGTACAGGTATGTAAATTAAATTGGGGTCTAACAAATTAAGTTCAAACTTGGTTGTAAATATTTCTGTATTTGACAAGTGTAGAATAAATGCTACTTAGGATTATTCCATGTGAAGTTGCCTATAGCACTTGAAAATTTTTCTTACAACTCTGATTCCTGTAAGAAAGCAAAGTTGTTCTTGTTTAATGACTATAAATTCTTTGACCATAGAAATTGCCTTTGTCCTCACCAGAGTTTGAGCTTACAATATATGTATATGGTGTTAAAATGTCAGAATTGTAAAATGAGAATTCATTAGACTTTTGAAACATCCCAAAATTGTTATTAGGATACATCCAGTTATAAACTTTAACTCTCAATTCTCATAAATTTAACAGAAGCATGAACTAACTCAGAATAAGAAATAATATAAGGCATTATTTTAATTTTTTTTCTTGGGCATTTTAATTTAAATATTGTATTAATTTTTTTTTTGACCAATAAAGTATACTTACTGGTACAATCTGAGTTACAGGATATTAAAAGAAAAATAGCTCCTAGGTTACTGAATCAGTAAAGAAATACTTTGCTTTTGACATAAATAAATCTTATAATTAAAACTGCAATTGCTTTTAAGGTATTAAAAGGAAGTTGTTTTTTTAAGATACTAGGTGATAGAGAATCTCATGATCCACTAGCCTTGACATTTTGCTCAGATTCGTAGGTTCTTTTGCTTCTGCTTGATGTCAAATGGAAATATCCCTGAAGGGAGGATTCAAACAAAAGATTGATTTTAAAGCCTGAGTAAACCTCTGAGTATGGAATTGCATCCTGTCTCCTGAAATCTGGCTGACTTGATTACGAAAGATGGTTTTACCAAATAAAATTATTGACTGTAGGTAGCCCTTTATGTCGGAGAAGGCGATGGCACCCCACTCCAGTGTTCTTGCCTGGTGAATCCCAGGGATGGCGGAGACTGGTGGGCTGCCGTCTCTGGTGTCGTACAGAGTCGGACACGACTGAAGCGACTAAGCAGCAGCAGCAGCAGCAGCCCTTTATGTGCACCTTCACTGTGTACTGTTAATTTTGTTTGTTTTTGGCTGCACTGGTCTTCACTGCTTTGCAAGGACTGTCTCTAGTTGCGGTGAGTAGGGGCTACTCTTTGTTGCTATATGTGGTCTTCTCATTTCGAAGCACAGGCTTTAGGCGTTTAAGCTTCAGTATTGCAGCATGTGGGCTCAGAAGTTGTGATGTGCGGGCCCTAGAGCTTGCAGCTCTCAGTAGTTGTGGCACATGGGCTTAGTTGCCCGTGCATCAGCAGGCAGATTTTTATCCACTGTGTCACCATAGAAGTTTATATATCCTGTGATTATAATTAAAGCTGACGGTAACATACTAAGTAGGGACAGGTTTTCCCTTACTTCATAGAGTACTCTTTGGTAAAATTATGTAGCTCCTTTAATTCTTTGAAGGTACATGTCCTTACATGTACTATTGTCAGTCATACAGTCAAATCTTAATTTTTATTTCTTATTTTTCATATTAGTATATCGTTACTGCCTAAGATTCCTTTGCGCAGTATGCCTTCTCTTCAGAACATGTTGCTGTCTCAAGACTCCAGTCCCCACAGTCTTGCCTTTCACTATATACTTTGTATTAGTGAGTGGGAGGTGATAGGGAGCTTGAGAGGGAGTTTAATTTGATTTCTAGCATAAAGGTCCTGGAGAAGGCAATGGCACCCCACTCCAGTACTCTTGCCTGGAAAATCCCATGGATGGAGGAGCCTGGTAGGCTGCAGTCCATGGGGTCGCTAAGAGTCGGACACGACTGAGAGACTTCCCTTTCACTTTTCACTTTCCTGCATTGGAGAAGGAAATGGCAACCCACTCCAGTGTTCTGGCCTGGAGAATCCCAGGGACGGGGGAGCGTGGTGGGCTGCTGTCTATGGGGTTGCACAGAGTCGGACACGACTGAAGTGACTTAGCAGCAGCAGCAGCATAAAGGTCCGTATCCTTGGCCATATGCAGTTCACCTTGGGGGATTTTTCACCCCAGAAACCATTATTCTGGTTTCTGATAAAATACTCAGAAGGAGTTTTCTTTTGTTGTTGGTGTTTTTTTTGTTTTGTTTTTGCTTTCTCTTTGTTTCATAGTAAAGGAAGAGAGAGGTAGGAGTTAACTGTTCATTATCAAAGAGTAAGTGGGACCAGGTGCACTGGCTCAGATCTCGTTCCTATAATTTTAGTTGTTGCTACTAGCAACAGAAATTCTTCATAAATTTGTTTGCCCGTTTTGTTTAGCTGCATTTCCCAAGTTCCTAGAATAATTTTTGTTATATACTCAATAAATATTTGTTGAATTAATGGGACAACTATAACCTTCCTCTTCTTCCCTCCTACCTACTTTTCTTCCAACATTGTGTGAGCTCTGTTGCCAGATATAATGAAAGTGGAGATGTAAAAAGTCACGATCAGCTTGAGAAATATAAATAGTTCATGCTTTTTGTTCTGTTTTTAAAGGTAAAATCCTAGTGAACTGTCCTTTTTTCTCATACTAGGTACTGTAAAATTGCCAGGACTTGTGTTAAATGGACATATTTTTGTGAAACCCTTTTTCCAATATCGAAAAAACCTGCAGTAGTTTGATATTTCTTATATTTTAAGTTGGTACTTCAAGGATAATTTTTACAGGAACTGTATTCTAAGTAAAAGCTAAAATTCTTTAGTATTGTTACCATGTAATGATCATTGAGACTTCTTTTGGATCAAAATAAGTTCTGTGAATTGCCTTAAGATTTTTTTATATAGCATTGTTTCTTAAGAAAATACAAGATCTAATACCTTTATAATAAATAGTAATACTTAAATTCTGTGGATTTAAATGGAAAGAGTCTTCCAGTGTCTTTAATAGCTTATATATTTAATATATTTGGTTCCTAATACCTTCATAATTCATTCTTTTTTTTTTTTTTTAATTTTATTTTATTTTTAAACTTTACATAATTGTATTAGTTTTTGCAAATATCAAATGAATCCATACACCGTATACATGTGTTCCCCATTCATTCTTTAAAAACCTTTTCCCTTATAATTTTATATAACTTTCTAAAGATATTTTATTATAATTTGTACTTTATACTGGACTTATGGTTGATTTACAATGTTGTTAGTTTCAAATACAGCAAAGTGATTCAATTATACATAAACATATATCCATTCTTTTTCAGATTCCTATCCCATATGGGTTATTATGAGATAGTGAGTAGAGTTCCCTGTGCTATACAGTTGGTGCTTGTTGACTGCCTGTGTATAGTATCATATATATATTAATCCCAAACTCCTGATTTATTCCTCTCCCCACCTTTCCCGATTGATAGCCATAAGTTTTTTTTTTGACATCTGTTTCTGTTTTGTGAATAAGTTCATTTGTATTATCTTTTTAAATTCTACATACAAGTGATATCATATGATTTTTGTCTTTTCTGCACCTTGGTCACTTAGTATGATAATCTCTGGGTCCATCCATGTTGCTGCAAATGGTATTGTTTCCTTCTTTTTATTTTGAAGAACTAGTTAGCATTATTCAAAAATTAAAAAATCAGCTGCACTAGGAGGGGCTGTACAAAACGGAAGATTTTTATGTATAGAAGGAGAGGAGGTAGCAAAAGGTATTAGCAAAGGAAAAGAAAGGATTATTTCAGGCCAGGCTGTCTTCTAATGGGGGACTGACACTCCAGGGGCCTTTTTCATGCAGTTACTTCATTAGTACTAATTAGGAAATTTCAGGTGGACTGTTTTAAAGGTCACATCTCTAGGAGGGATTGAAACCGTCTTAGTTTTTGCTATGATGGGGATGGGGGAGGAAATGATCCCACTTAGGGCTTGTTATTTCTTTTTTAACAGTGTGATGGTACAATTTTGCATTTCTCTGATAAATAGGTATGTACATTTTCATATGCTTTTTGGCCATCCACGTGTTCTCTTTTACATGAGTTTGAGCAAGCTCTGGGAGTTGGTGATGGACAGGGAAGCCTGGCGTGCTGCAGTCCATGGGGTCACAAAGAGTCAGACACGACTGAGCTGAACTGATGTTTTCTTTTGAGATGTTCCTTTTTAAATATTGTTCCCATTTAAAAAATTGGGTTATTTACCTTTTTAAAAAGATTATTGGAGTATAGTTGATTTTACAATGTTGTGTTCATTTCAAGTGTGCAAGGTGAATGAGTTATGCATATACATATACTCATCCTTTTTCAGATTCCTTTCGCATATAGGCCATTATGGAGATTGAGTGGAGTTCCATGTGCTATACAGTGGGTCCTTATTAGTTATCTGTTTTATATATAATAGTGTGGATATGTCAGTCCCAATCTCCTAGTTTATTTCTGCACCATCCTCTTTCCTTCTTGGTAACAATAAGTTTGTTTTCTATATCTGTGACTTTGTTTCTGTTTTGTAAATAAATTCATTAGTGTCATATTTTAGATTACACGTACAAGTAAATATCATATGGTGTTCATCTCTGACTTCACTCAGTATGACTATCTCTAGGTCCATCCACGTTACTGCAAATGGCATTATTTCATTCTTTTTATGGTTGAGTGATATTCCGTGGTGTATATGTACCACATCTTCTTTATCCATTTCTCTCTCAGTGGACATTTAGGTTGCTTCCATGTCCTGGCTGTTGTAAGTAGTGCTGCAATGAACATTGGTATGCATGTATCTTTTTGAATAATGGTTTTCTCCAGATATATACTACCGAGTGGAATTGCTGGATCATATGGCAGCTCTATTTTTAGTTTTTTAAGGAGCTTTCATACTGTTCTCCATAGTAGCTGTATCAATTTATATCCCCACCAACAATGTACGAGGGTTCCTTTTTCTCCACACCCTCTCCAGCATTTATTGTTTATAGATTTTTTTGATGATGTCCATTCTGATCAATGTAAAGTGATACCTCATTGTAGTTTTGATTCACAGTTCTTTAAGAATAAAGTGATCTTTTCATGTGCCTCTTAGCCATCTTTGGAGAAATGTCTGTTTAGATCTTCTGCTCATTTTTTGATTGGGTTTATTTCATTTTTAATGGCTGAATAATATTCCATCTTAAATATGTAAAGCTAAAGATATTTTACATAACTAATTTCTTGAATGACTCCTTCAGGTTGTTGTGAAATTTAGTTGTCTTTCTTTATTTTTTTTTTTCTGCATAAATAAAAAGTATTTCAAATCACATTGCTCTTTGAGAGTGTAGTAGTGGGCACTGGCTGACAAATATTCAAAGATAAAAAGATTTTATTCAAGAAGGTGAGTGGGTCATATCCTTTTTGCTACATTTCTTTCCTCCTACTCCCCCACCCCCTTAAATCACTCCCTTTTCTCACATGAAAGCTAACTGAATCCTCTTTGTAACCTGTGCCACACTAGTATTATACATGTATGTACTAGGGATGGGATAAGTGTTTTTGTTCTTTTTGTACTTGCTGAGGGACAGAGAGGAATATTAAAAATAAGTTTATTTTCTCTGAAAACTCTTAAAAGTATCTTCCTTTTCTAGCATGAAACTTGTTTTTCTGCCTGTTAGCCCTTGAACTCAGAATTTTTTTTAAAAATTGAGACTCAGGAAAGAGAGGAAATAACATAAACCAGAAATAAAAGGAAGGAAGAAATAAATATAAAAGCATGGTGATAAGAGGTATGAGTTGGTTATGGGAGGAAAAGACAGTCATTGTGCACATTTATTCACCGATAGAGCAAACGTTAATATATTCAACAAATTTTGAGTGCTTGACCACTAGGTAAGCTCTAGGGACAGACCTATGAATAAAATACACAAAGGATCCTCTTTCAGTGGAAGAGAGAGAAATGAATGAACAAAAACTGTGATAGTTTATGAACAAAATAAACAGGGTGCTGAGAGAGATTAACGTGTATACAGTGTGGTGGTGGCTGAGACTTGTTTTTGGTAGAAAAGGCAGAGAAGACTTCTTTATGATAGCAACATTTAAGTTGGCACTAAAAGTGAAGAACAAGCCAAGGAAAAAGCCAAGAAGAGGCTCTGAGGCAGGAAGAAATTAGGCATGTCTTATATAATGTATAAGAGCTGGGCCAATTGTAATCCAATAAGAAGTTATTTGAAATTTATGTTGAAGGAATAGTAGGGCTACTCTTGGTGATCATGAGTTTAGAAATATAAAACTTGATCGATAACAATATAACCAACCACTTTTACTATTTAAGTCAAATTACAAGCTTTCTAGACCAGTACTGTTCAGTGGAATTTCCTGTGATCATGAAAATGCTGTATAGTTCAGTAGTTTTTAATATGGTAGCCAGTAACATATGGGGCAGTTAAGCACTGGAAATTAAGCTACACAACTGACAGGTCTTTTATCTGATTTTCACTTAAGAAATTTTAAATTTGAATAGACTAATGTGGCTTATACAGAGTACATCATGCAAAATGCCAGGCTGGATGAAGCACAAGCTGGAATCAAGATTGCCGGGAAAAATATCAATATCTTCAGATACACAGATGACACCACCCTTATGGCAGAAAGCAAAGAGAAACTAAAGAGCCTCTTGATGACTGTGAAAGAGGAGAGTGAAAAATCTGGCTTAAAACTCACCTTTCAAAAAACAAAGATCATGGCATTTGGTCCCATCACTTCATGGCAAATAGATGGGGAAACAATGGAAACAGTGATAGACTTTATTTTCTTGGGCTCCAAAATTACTGCAGATGTTGACTGAAGCCATGAAATTAAAAGATGGTTACTCCTTGGAAGAAAAGCTATGACCAACCTAGACAGCATATTAAAAAGCAGAGACATTATTTTGCCGACCAAAGTCCATCTAATCAAAGCAAAGCTATGGTTTTTCCAGTAGTCATATATGGATGTGAGAGTTAGACCATAAAGAAAGCTGAGTGCTGAAGAATTGATGCTTTTGAACTGTGGTGTTGGAAAAGACTCTTGAGAGTCCCTTGGACTGCAAGGAGATCCAACCAGTCCATCCTAAAGGAGATCAGTCCTGAATGCTTATTGGAAGAACTGATGCTGAAGCTGAAACACCAATACTTTGGCCGCCTGATGTGAATAACTGACTCACTGGAAAAGACTTTGATGCTGGAAAGATTGAAGGCAGGAGGAGAAGGGGATGACAGGATGAGATGGTTGGATGATCTGACTGACTTGATGGACATGAGTTTGAGCAAGCTCTGGGAGTTGGTGATGGACAGGGAAGCCTGGTGTGGTACAGTCAGTACATGGGGTTTCAAAGAGTCGGACTCGACTGAGTGACTAAACTGAACTGAAAAGTGGCTTATGGCTATTGTTTTTTAGGTAGTGCAGTTCTAAACTCTGCATGTGATGGATTACTCAGGTAAAACTGTGAGGAGTTGATTTGCCTCATCCCATAATCTAGTGAAGATAGAAATCAGTAATTTAGGATTTTAATGAGTCTGAATTAGGAGTTTATCAGTTTCTTAGGTCATACTTCAGCCACCTTTATTGATGAAAATCAGCCTTCTTTTGATAAGAGTGAAAGGTGTAAGAGTTTGCTGCAACCCTCTGAAATGTACAAGAACACCTTCACAGAATGCTAGTCAACCTATACTTTGTTTTCTTCCAAAGGATAGAGGAAAGGATGCTATTTGGTAGCCTGTGATGCTGATTAAAATCAGGAAGACAAAATTAAACATTCAGAACAGTAATTACAATACTTAAAGAGTATGTAGTTGTCTTAGAGGAAGAAAAGTGTCTATAAAATTAGTTTACCTGACTATAATCCAATATTATTGCCACTCTCTGTGATTAATCATCACTGTCGTCTCAGGAAGTCATCTTGGGATAAAAATAGATATAAATTAATTATACAATATCCATTTTTCAAGATTTTTTAAATTCTATAAATCTTTTCTTTTGTATAATTTGTTTAAATTCTGTTTTAGGGAATATAAAGTCTTATAAATACTTTTATAATAAGTCAATTTCAATCCTATTCTCCCAACCTGATTTTTTAGGAAATAATGCAGTCTCTAATTCCTAAAGTTTTACTAGCAAGTAAGAACGGGTTGCTGAATCTGTATTTTTATTTTCAAATATTTATCTTATGTTTTGATTTATTACTTTTATTTCAGAATGTTACAGCTTTTATAATTTAGATTATTGAGTCCTTTATTTTTACATTTGTATCTCCTTAGCAGCTATCCTTAGAAGATAGTTATGGAGCAATGTCTTCACTGAATTCACCTTAATATATATTGAGCACCATCTTTATGTAAGGCATTGTGCCAGGGGTTTTGGCAATGTAAAGGTATGTAAAATAAAATAGCAATTATAGAGGAACATAGAGACTTATAAAAATATGGGATGTGAAATATTAAATAATTGGATAAAAGGCATAATATTTGAATCTTTTAAGAACTTTAAAACCAGCTATTAGTAATAAGAGAAAAAAAGGAGATCATGTATAGTTGGAGAGATCTGGGAGTTTCCTGGAGGATATGTAGTGTATCTGAGAGGCACTGCTAAGTAGGTAGGATTTCGAAAACTTCAGTGGGGAGCCAAAAGAGGGCGTGGTGAAGAGCATTGTAGCTGGACCCACTGGCATGATGAGTAGCCAAAGTGGGTAAGAAAATGAGAGTTGTATTTAGGGACTAAAGCATACTTCAGTTTCCGTAATGTGTTTGGCATATGTGAAAGAAGTAATTGAAAATAAGGTTAGGAAAGGTAGATTGTTCCCACATTATAGAGGACCTTGAATGGTTAAGTTGAACAGTTTGGATTTAAATTCTAGAAGATTATTAAATATTTTTTAGAAGAATGGCTTTCTGAGTAATCTGGAAGAAACTCATCACTACTTTATTATGCATCTATTGCAAATAAAGCACCCATTCCAGTCCATTTTAGTTCACTGATTCCTAAACTGTCGACGTTCACTTTTGCCATCTCCTGTTTGACCACTTCCAATTTGCCTTGACTTATGGACCTGACATTCCAGGTTCCTATGCAATATTGCTCTTTACAGCATTGGACCTTGCTTTCGTCACCAGTCACATCCACAACCGGGTGCTGTTTTTGCTTTGGCTCCATCTCTTCATTCTTTCTGGAGTTATTTCTCCACTGATCTCTAGTAGCATATTCGGCACTTACTGACCTGCGGAGTTCATCTCTCAGTGTCCTATCTTTTTGCCTTTTCATACTGTTCATGGGGTTCTCAAGGCAAGAATACTGTAGTGGTTTCCCATTCCCTTCTCTAGTGGACCACATTTTGTCAGAACTCTCCACCATGACTCATCCATCTTGGGTGGCCCTACATGGCATGCAGTCCATGAGGTCGCAAAGAGTTGGACACGACTGAGCGACTGAACTGAACTAGGTTTGTCCTGGCTTTTCGTCCAAGGAGCAAGCATCTTTTAATTTCATGGCTGCAATCACTGTTCACGGTGATTTTAGAGCCTAAGAAAATAAAGTCTCACACTGTTGCCATTTTTTTCCCACCTATTTGACATGAAGTGATGGGACTGGATGCCATGATCTTCGTTTTTTGAATGTTGTGTTTTAAGCCAGCTTTTTGACTCTTCTTTTTCCCTTTCATTAAAGCGGCTCTTTAGTTCCACTTTGCTTTTTGCCATTAGGGTATTGTCATGTGCATATTTCTCCTGGCAATCTTGATTCCAGCTTGAGCTTCATCCAGCTCAGCATTTGGCATGATGTACTGTGTATATAAAATAAATAAGCTGGGTGTCAGTATACAGCCTTGACATACACCTTTTCCCAACTTTGAACCAGTCTGTTGTTCCATGTCCATTTCTCACTGTTACTTCTTGACCTGCGTACAGATTTCTCAGGTGGTTTGATATTCCCATCTCTTTAAGAATTAAAGAGTTAGTTACTAGGTTAATTAAAAAAATTGAAACCATGATGAGATGTCACAACATAACCTTCCAGAATGGTTAAAAGAAAACATAGCCCCACTGAAAAGTCAAATACTGGAAAGTATGAAGAAAAAAATGAATCAGACATTGCTGGTGATACTGTGTGAAGAATTTTGTAGTTTCTTCTAATTAGAAAGATGGTAACGATGACCCTATATGCAAGATAGCAAAAGAGACACAGATGTAAAGAACAGATTTTGGACTCTGTGGGAGAAGGCGAGAGTAGGATGATTTGAGAGAAAAGCATTGAAACATGTATATTATCATATGTGAAATAGATCTCCAGTCCAGGTTCGATACATGAGACAGGGTGCTCAAGGCTGGTGCACTGGGATGACCCTGAGGGATTGGATGGGGAGCGAGGTGGGAGGAGGGTTCAGGATGGGGAATACATGTACACTTATGGCTGATTCGTGTCAATGTATGGCAAAAACCACTACAATATTGTAAAGTAATTAGCCTCCATACCTGCATACAGGTTTCTCAAGAGGCAGGTCAGGTGGTCTGGTATTCCCATCTCTTTTAGAATTTTCCAGTTTGTGGTGATCCACACAGTCAGAGGCTTTGGCATAGCCAATAGAGCAGAAATAGATGTTTTTCTGGAACTCTCTTGCTTTTTCGATGATCCAGTGAATGTTGGCTCTCTATAATGTTGGATCTCTATAATGCAAATATTAATGTGCTTGATGTTGTCCCAGAGGTCTCTTAAACTGTCCTTATTTCTTTTCATTCATTTTTCTGTTCAGCAGCAGTGATTTCCAGTTCTCTCTCTTCCAGTTCTCTGATCCATTCCTTTGTATCATTTAGTCTACTGTTGATTCCTTCTAGTGTATTTTTTGTTTCCATTATTGTATTCATCTCTGTGTGGTTCTATGTATTTTCTACAAACTTCTGACTTCTTGCTCTGTACATCCATTCTCCTCCTGAGTTCTTTGATCATCTTTATAATCATTGCTCTGACCTTCCCTCAGGTAGATGCTTATCATAACGTCACTTATTTCTTTCGGATTTTATCTTGTTCCTTTGGCTGGGACATGTTCTTGTGCTATCTCATTTTTCCTAAGTTGCTATTCCCATTTTTATGTATATGGTAGTTTTGTTACATTTCTTGACCTTGGAGTGGTATGATGTGTCCCAGCAGCACACAACCCTCTCGTCACTCAAGCTGTGTATTCTAGGACTTGCTCCAGTAGGGCTGCATGGGTCCTTCTTTTGTGGCAGGCTGACTATTCGACAATTTGGTAGGTGTTTTTGGCCCCTAGCCTGGTTAGTTGCCAGGCACTGTGTTGTGTGGATGCTGCTGACTACTGGTTAATGGGACATAGTCACAAGGTGGCTGGCTGCAGAACCGTAGGGAGCTGTGGGGTTAGTACTGGCTCACTGGTGGGCAGTGTCTGCATCCAGAAGACTCCAGGCCATTGCTTACCCACACTGGTGGTTGAAACCAGGTCCTGGGGTTAGTGCCAGACCACTGGCAGGCAGAGCTCTGGGTCCTGGAGTCTGACTGAAGGATCCAGAGATCTCACACCTACTGTCAGATGGGGGTGGTTACTGATACAGTTTGGTATGTGCTTTGTGGTGTCTTGAAGTTTGCATTGGCCTGCTTTGTGGCAGGACTGGGACCCATCTGATCCTAGAGTAGGGTTTTTCCTGATGTAGGCAGGCTAGATATGCACACAGAAGGACTGTGGTTTTCTTGCATCTCTTGTCTCACCTCTGGTGTGTGAGGCTGTTCTGGAGGCTAGTGTATACTTCCTGGAGTTCAGAGTTGGTGCCTGCCCACTGGTGAGTGGAGCTGAGTCTTGGGTCTCTGATGTGCAGTGCTATGTCAAGAGGCATGTCTAGATGTGACTGTATGCTCAGGAAGTCTTTAGGTGGCCTGTCTGCTGACAGGTGGGCCGTGACCTTGCCCAGTTAGTTGTTTGATGAGCTGTGTCAGCATTGGTGCCTGCCGCTTGTTGGATGGGGTCAGCCCTTGGCACTGATGAATTTGGAGGAGGATCTCAAGATGGAGGCCACCAACTGCAGAGTCCATGCAGTAGATAGCCACCACATACGTCTGCCGCAAGTTTCTCTGTCTTCAGGGTGAGCCACAGCCACCCTGCACCCCTCCAGGAGTTTTCCCAAGGCAACCATGTGTGTCTGGTCCAGGTTTCTGTCAATTTATTTCTTTTGCCCTGGTTCCCAGTACATGTGAAACTTTGTGTTTACTCTGTAAGAGTGAAGTCTCATTTCCCTCAGTCCTTTGGATCTCCCAGTATTAAGGCTCATTGGTCTTCAAAGCCAGATACTCTGGGGGCTCCTTTTCCTGGTTCAGGAATCCCCAGACTGGGGTGCCCAACATGAGCCTTAGAACCCTCCCTCGTGTGGGGGAAGTACTATATTATAATTATTCTCCATTGTGCATTGCCCACCTGGGGTGTGGGACTTGATTATATCTTGAGTGTGCTTTCCCTCCTACCTGTTTTGTTATCATTCCTGCTTTATATCTTTGTTTATGGAAGACCTTTTCTGCGTAGGTTCTGATTTTCTCCAGTGATGGCTATTCTGCAGAAAGTTGTGATTTTGGTGTGCTCATGAGAAGAAGTGAACTCAGGATCTCTCTACCCCCCATCTTTGCCAGTCTCCTCAAAGGAAACTTCTGTATCTCTTATGGCATTTGAATCAACAATCAATAACTGCAGAACAGAGAAAAAGCAAATTATAAGGACCAGACAAAAATTTTGATATTACTACAGATGCAATATCATTTAAAATGATTAAATATACATTTAAAATGATTATAGGGTGATTTATAAACAACTTTACACTAATATCTTTGACCATGTAGGTGAAATAGACAAAATGCCTGAAAAAGTAAAACTTACTAAAACTGATACAAAAAGCAGTAGAAATCTGAGTAGTCTTTCATCTGTTAAAAAAGCTGAATTCAGTATTAAAAATCATTTCACATGCCAAGCACCTTTTCCAACCACAAAACTATGGATTAAAATCAACTATTTAAAGAAGCTGCAAAAATACAAACTCACAGAGGCTGGACAATATGCTACTAAACAACCAGTGAGTCACTGAAGAAATCAAGGGGAAATCAGAAAATACCTGGAGACAAATGAAAATGGAAACATGATCCAAAATCTATGCAGTGCAACAAAAGCAGTTCCAAGAGAGCAGATACACCGTGCTCAAATAGGATTTATCATAGATTCTAGGATGGTTCAGCATTGGCAAATTAGTAAAATACGCCATATTAACAAATTGAAGAATAGAAATCATATCTCAATGTGAAAAAAAAGCTTTTTTAAGAAATTTCACATTCATTTATAAGAACTCTGAACCAAGTGTATATAGAGGGAACACACTTCCATCTGGTAAAGTCCATATGTGAAAACCCTGCAGCCAGTATGGTGCTCAGTGGTGAAAAACTGAAAGCATATCTGTCAGAGCAGCTATTATCAAAAATACTAGAAATAACAAGTGTTGGCTAGGATGTGCAATAAAGGGAACACATGCACAATGTTGGTAAGAATGTAAATTGGTATGTCCACTATGGAAAATATATGGAGGCTCCTCTGAACATGGAAAATAGAATTACCATACAAACCAGCAATTCCACATCCGAGCATTTTCAAAGAAAGAAAAACATATATTCTAAAGATATATGCACATTTGTATATATCTTTAGAATATGATATATTGCAGCATTATTTACAATAGCCAAGATATGGAAACACCCTAAGTGCCCATCGATAGGTGAATGGATAAAGAAGATGTGGTACATATGTGCAATGGAATATTGTTGTTGCTTTAGTAACTAAATCATGTCCAACTCTTTGCGACCCTGAGGACACAGAAGCCTACCGAGCTCCTCTGTCCATGACATTTCCCAGGCAAGAATACTAGAGTGGTTACCATTTCCTTCTCCAGGGAATCTTCCCGACCCAGGGGTTGAACCTGCACCTCCTGCATTGGCAGGTGGATTCTTTATTGCTGAGCCACCAGGAAAGCCCAATGGAATATTCAGTTCAGTTCATTTCTGTCACTCAGTCATTTCCGACTCTTTGCAACCCCATGGACTGCAGCACTCCAAGCCTCCCTGTCCATCACCAACTCCTGGAGCTTGCTCAAACTCGTGTCCATTGCATCAGTGCTGCCATCCAACCATTGCATCCTTGCTCATCCCCTTCTTCTCTTGCCTTCAGTCTTTCCCAGCATCAGGATCTTTTCCAGTGAGTCAGGTCTTCTCATCAGGTGGACAAAGTATTGGAGTTTCAGCTTCAGCATCAGTCCTTCCAGTGAACATTCAAGACTGATTTCCTTTAGGATTGACTGGTTTGATTTCCTTGCAGTCCAAGGGACTCTCAAGAGTCTTCTCCAGCACCACAGTTCAAAAGCATCAATTCTTCGGCACTCAGCTTTACTTTCTAGTCCAACTCTCACATCCATACATGACTACTGGAAAAACTATAGCCTTGACCAAACGGACCTTTGTTGGCTAAGTAATATCTCTGCTTTTTTAATATGCTGTCTAGGTTGGTCATAACTTTCCTTCCAAGGAGCAAGTGTTTCTTAATTTCATGACTGCAATCACCATCTGCAGTGATTTTTGGAGCCCCCCAAAACTAAAGTCTCTCACTGTTTCCATTATTTCCCCATCTGTTTGCCATGAAGTGATTGGACTGAATGGCATAATCTTAGTTTTCTGAATGTTGAGTTTTAAGCCAACTTTTGCACTCTCCTCTTTCACTTTCATCAAGAGGCTGTTTAGTTCTTCACTTTCTGCCATAAGGGTGGTGTCATCTGCATATCTGAGGTTATTGATATTTCTCCTGGCAGTCTTGATTCCAGCTTGTGCTTCCTCCAGCCTGGCATTTCACAAGATGTAGTCTGCATATAAGTTAAATAAGCAGGGTAACACTATACAGCCTTGACGTACTCCTTTCTCAATTTGGAACCAGTCTATTGTTTGATGTCTGGTACTAACTGATGCTTCTTGGTTGGCATACAGATTTCTCAGGAGACAGGTAAGGTGGTTTGGTATTCCCATATCTTTTACAGTTTTCCACAGTTTGTTGTGAACCACACAGTCCAAAGCTTTGGCATGGTCAATAAAGCAGAAGTAGTTATTTTTCTGGAATTCTCTTGCTTTTTTGATGATCCAGCAGATCTTGGCAGTTTGATCTCTGGTTCTTCTGCCTTTTCTAAATCCAGCTTGAACATCTGGAAGTTCATGGTTCACATACTGTTGAAGCCTGGCTTGGAGAATTTTGAGCATTACTTTGCTAGCTTGTGAGATGAGTGCAATTGTGCAGTAGTTTGAACATTCTTTGACATTGCCTTTCTTTGGGATTGGAATGAAAACGGACCTTTTCCAGTCCTGTGGCCACTGCTGAGTTTTCCAAATTTACTGACTTACTGATTGCACCACTTAAACAGCATCATCTTTTAGGATTTGAAATAGCTCAACTGGAATTCCATCACCTCCACTAGCTTTGTTCATAGTAATGCTTCCTAAGGCCCACTTGACTTGCATACCAGGATGTCTGGCACACCATCGTGGTTATCTGGGTCATGAAGATCTTTTTTGTATAGTTCTTGTGTGTATTCTTGCCATCTCTTCTTAATATCTTCTGCTTCTTTTAGGTCCATACCATTTTCATCCTTTATTGTGCCCATCTTTGCATGAAATGTTCCCTTGGTATCTCTGATTTTCTTGACGAGATCTCCAGTCTTTCCCATTGTATTGTTTTCGTCTGTTTCTTTGCATTGATCACTGAGGAAGGCTTTCTTATCTCTCTGTGCTATTCTTAGGAACTCTGCATTCAAATGTGTATATCTTTCCTTTTCTCCTTTGTCTTTTAGCTTTTTTCTCAGCTATTTGTAAGGCCTCATCAGATGACCATTTGTCTTTTTGCATTTTTTTCTTCCTTGGGGATGAAAATTCCTTGGGGATGAGTCTTAATCACTCCTGTACAATGTCAGGAACCTCCATCCATAGTTCTTCAGGTTCTCTGTCTATCAGATCAAATCCCTTGAATCTATTTCTCACTTCTACAGTATAGTCATAAGGGATTTGATTTAGGTCATACCTGAATGGTCTAGTGGTTTTCCCCTAGTTTCTTCAACTTAAGTCTAAATTTAGTAATAAGTTCATAATCTGAGCCACAGCCAGTTCCCAGTCTTTTTTTTTTTTGACTATATAGAGCTTCTCCATCTTTGGCTCCAAAGAATATAATCAGTCTGATTTCAGTGTTGACCATCTGGTCGTGTCCATGTGTAGAGTCTTCTCTTGTGTCGTTGGTAGAGGATGTTTGCTATGACCTGTGTGTTCTCTTGGCAAAACTCTGTTAGCTTTTGCCCTGCTTCATTTTGTACTCCAAGGCATCTCTTGTTTGTTAGTCCACGTATATCTTGACTTCCTACTTTTGCATTCCAGTCCCCTATAATGAAAAGGACATCTTTTTGGGGTGTTAGTTCTAGAAGGTCTTGTAGATCTTCATAATCAGCCATAAAAAAAGAATGAAATCTCTGCATTTTTGTTGACATGTATGGTCCTAGATGGTATTATACTAAGTGAAATAAGTCAGAGAAGGACAAATAACTGTATGATTTCCCTTGTGTATGAAATCTTAAAACAGATGAATAAAAATAACAAAACAGAAACACAGCCATAGATGCAGAGAATAAACTGGTTGCCAGAAGAGAGGCAGGGTCGGGGTATGTTTGAAATAGGTATAGGACATTGTTAACTTCCAGTTACAAAATACATGACACACAGAATGCAATATACAACGTGGGAAATAGTGTCAATAATAATATAGTATCTTTGTCAGGTGACAGATGGTAACCAGACTTACTGTATAGGAAGGGCCTACTGACAACAATGTTAATCTTAATTATATTGTACTTTATATCCCCAGTACTTATTTAGCTTTTAAGTGGGTCCTATAAATTGTGGCTTTTGACCACCTTCATCCATTTCTCCCTCCCCTTAGACCCCACCTCTGGTAACCACAAATCATATCTGTGTTTCTATATCTCATAATGGGCATTCCAACTCAAGGTGATGCCAGCAGTAGTATGTGAGATAGTTGCTGGAGCACCTCTCAGTTTCTGCTGGTTACTCATTTTCACGAGGTAAGTACAGAAATGCCATTAAAAAACAAACAAACAAAAAGACAGGAGAGCTCCCTCTAATTTTTCCCCTCCAATCTCTGCCTCCACTTCCTATTTCTGATCCTTGTTGTCCATGGCATCCAGCCCACCTTCCTCCCCTGCCTCCCCAGTCTTTTAGCCCTCAGTCTGCTTCCCAGCATTGTCCAGCTCTTTCATTGTCATGCTGTATCTGTCCCCTCTTCTGACTAGTGTCATCTCTTCTCGCCACCCTACTTTAAGGAGTTTTGTTCCCGGATCTCCGCCTGGTCCTTGCAGACCGTGTGTTTGCTGCCTGTTCATCTTGCTCCTCCCTCGTTACTCTCCTTTTCTTGGTACTCCTTTATGTTTGTCCCTCCTCCTCCTCCTGGTCTTTATTTCTAGCCCCGTGCGCCGTAGTCCTGATCAAAACTCCAACCACCCCCAATCACATCTGGAGATGCAGTTATATCTGGCGACTTGGTATTCTCTATTTTCGGTCTTTATAATTGGTAGATTATAGAGTGAGTTTTCTAGGTAATTGTCTGTGAATGAGAACAGTATTGCATCTTCCTTTTCAGCTTTAGGTCTCCAGCTCCCTGTCCCTGTAGCAGATTCCACTGATTGGAGCCTTTGGTACAATGTTGAATTTTAGCAGTGCTAATGCGCAGCCTTGTATTATTACTGAATTTTGTGCAGCACTTCTGATGTACACTGTCAAGAATAGAAATTGATATAGGTTTTTGGTAGAAATTCTTTATCAATTGAGAATTTTCTTCCTATTTCTAGTTTACCAAGAGTTTTATTATGTACAGGTGTTAACATTTAGCGAAACGTTTTCAGCATCAATTATTTTTTCTTTCTCTTTTGTAATTGCAGTAACAGATTTTCTAAGGTTATAACATTTTTAATTGTATTTAATTTTAAACTTCTGTCAGTTGAGGCTCAAGCGATATGAGAAAATAAAATTTTAAGATGCATTATTTTCTGTTACAGAAAGGTGTCTTCAAAGGAGATGGAGATGACAGATTAGAAAACTCGGCAGCTGACCAAAGGTAAGGTTGTGTTACCAGAAAATATTTTCTTAATTATGTTTAATTATTGTTAAAAATTTTTTTTAGTATTAGGAATGTTTATTTTCTAGTCTACTCTAATTAGGTTTAAATGACCTGTCATTGAATTGACAAGGGAAAAAAAAGCTGCTATCATCATCTCTAAGAGTGGCTCTCAACTGGGTGATTTTGCTTCCCTTCCCTCCCCAGATACTTGCCAATGTCTGCTAACGGTTTTGCTTGTCACTGTTGTGGAGGGCAAGGGCACTAGTGGCACCTAATGGGCAGAGGCCAGTAATGCTGCTTAAGATCCTACAGTGCATAGGTCAGCCCCTACAATAAAGAAAAAAGTTATTCAGCTTGAAATATTAATTGAGCTAAGGCTGTGAGAATCTCTGGTTTAGGAAAAAGGTAAAGTATTGATTGCTATGGAGAAAATGAATATAAAAGTTTTGATGGAGAAAATTAACATAAAAGTTTTGATGTTTATTTATTTCATGTTAGATACTTATTAAACTAGATTAAACAGAATATGCATCTTTCTAACTTTGCATTTTTTCTTAGCTTTTTAGTTCCTCTTATAACTGAGTATGATAAGCATTTGGAAGAACTAAATGGTCAGCTGAAATATTATCAGGTATGAAATCATATGTGTTAATCCTTTGGTAATATTTTCTTTAAAAAAAGAAAAAGTAAATAGAAATTGTTTCTTCACAAATCCTTTGCTAAGGAAGAAAATATTTACCTATAATCAATTTACAGCATTGTGTTAGTTTCCAGTGTACAGCAAAGTGATTCTGTTATCCACATTTATATGTTTGTGTATATATGTGTATTCTTTTTCAGATTATTTTCCATTAAAAGTTAGTATAAGATACTGAATCTAGTTCCCTGTTCTATACAGTAGGTCCTTGTTGTTTGTTTTATATATAATAGTGTGTATCTATAAATCCCTGTATCTTAATCCCTGTATAGTGTGTATCTATAAATCCCTAATTTATCCCTCTCCCCTCTTTTCCCTTTGGCAACCATAAGTATGTTTTCTATGTCAGTGAGTCTGTTTCTGTTAATTTGTATCAATTTTTGATTCCACATATAAGTGATATTGTGTGATATTTATCTTTCTCTGACTTACTTTACTTAGATGTTAATTTCTAAGACCATCCATGTTGCTGCAAATGCATTACTTCATTCTGTATGGCTTGAGTAATATTCCATTGTGTATGTGTGTGTTTATACGTATATGTGTGTGTAATGTGTTTATATATATCGTACATCTTTTTTATCTGTTCGTATGTTGATAGATACTTAGGTTGCCCCCAAGTCTTGGCTGTTGCAGATTGTGCTGCTATGAACATTGGGGTGCATATATCTTTTTGAATTAGAGTTTTTGAATTAGAATTAGTATTTTTTGGACTATGCCCAAGAATGGATTGTTGGATCACATGGTAATTCTGCTTTCCATTTTTTAAGGAACCTCTATACTGTTTTCTGTAGTGATTGTACCAATTTACAGTGCCACTAACAGTGTAGGAAGGTTCTCTTTTCTCCACACCCTCTCCAGTATTTACTATTTGTAGACATTTTGATGATGACTGTTCTGAGTAGTCTGAGGTGATCCTCATTGTGGTTTTGAATTGCATTTCTTCAGTAATTAGTGATGTTGAGCGTCTTTTCATGTGCCTGTTGGCCATCTGTATGTCTTCTTTGGAGAAATGTCTGTTTAGGTCTTTTGCCCATTTTTGATTGGGTTGGTTTTTTTTGTTTGTTTTTTTTTTTTGGCTATCGAACTATTATTAACTGACAGTAACAGAGAGCTCTCTTTTGCACAGATGACATTTTGCTTTTATTTTTAGGATCTCTCTCTCTCTCTCTAGTCGCTAAGTCGTGTCTGACTCTTGTGACCCCATGGACTGTAGCCTACCAGGCTTCTCTGTCCGTGGGATTCTCCAGGCAAGAATACTGGAGTGGGTTGCCATTTCCTTCTCCAATTTTTAGGATAGTGAAAGTTCCTGCTGAATTCACTCTCTCAAAATTTACTATAATGACCTGTGGTTTGTTAGTTGTAAAATGGAATATCTAGTTTCTTGAAATTAAACTTAAATTTTTAATTTTTTCTGTAATCAGTCTGATTCCTTTATCTCTTTAATCAGCTAGTTTACTAAGATATTTAACTTCATTTTCCATTTGTCATTCTCCATCTAAAAGTGATTACTGGATTAATTTCAAAAAAGAGGTAGGTGTAGCAGAACACCCAAGGGTCTGTGATAAGAATAGTTGCTACTTTTAGGGAGAAAAAAGATGTTGACAGCTACTTCTAACACTTGCTCACATAGATATTATTGATTAGCATTAGTTCTTGTGGCTTATCTTATTGACCCAGTCAAAAAATAGTGTATCTCGAAAGCAGGAAATTTTTTGTAATAATTCTCTATATGAAAGATTTTCTTCCAGAAAATGTAAATAATTGGGGAAGTTTTGATGATAAGAAAGTTATGGCTGAATTTTATTTCCTTCCAACTCTTAAATATTTTGAAATATTTTACAGTAAAAAATCTTTAGTGTTACCGTAACAATTTACCCTGAATCCATATTAATGCATATATCCCACCTAATTATTTGAGAAAAATTTTTCAAGATACACTGACATTTTTGAAAATTTTAAAGATCAATCTAAAATTAAAAATACAAAGCAGGAATAATTGCTACAATAAAGTCCAAACCTCTTAGTTAACATGACATTCAAGACCTGCCACCTGCCTTTCCAATTTTACCTTTAATTGCATCGCTTTATGTATGGTCAGTTCTCAGTTATCTGGTAGTGAATTCATTCATTTTGATTTAATTGTGATTCAGGCACAGCAGGGAGCTGGGAAAGGTTCACCTTTCAAGCCAACTTTGTAGTTGTAATTGGCTGTTACTGATTTCCTAGACCAAGCTGCCTTGAGCTTCTCTGGTTGTCAGGAAGAGAGAAAGGCTTGGAGCTCTGCCTGTTCCAGCCTTCCCTTGCCAGGTTCACTCCAGGCTTGGCACTTCTCCTTTAGCCTAGGGTACCCAATCAAGACTAACGGGCAGATCATGAGTTGATTGCAGTTTTGTTTTAAGTATGGTTTTACATGGCCTCCTTCCTGATCTCCATTTGCTCGTTTACTCTTATTGAGAACTGACAACTATGCCTGTGTTGTCTAATAGTTTTTGCTTCTTTGCTTTTACTCATATTTCACCCTGCTCGAAATGTCCTTCCTTTTCTGTTGAAATCTTACAATCCTTTAACCCCTCAGAAAAAATTAAAAATACCTTCATTTCATTCCCTTTTCAATGTGTATTTTATTCTTACTGGTATTTTAGTTAGTGATTTTTTTTAAACTGTATTTCCTACTACTGTATGTGTTAGTAACCACATTGGTTTGCTGTAACAACCTTGTGTATGCAGAGAGATTAAACAACTAATAAAAGAGGTCAATCAGAGACTGAGTGAATTATTGCTAAAGAAGAACTTTATTTGCTTTTTTTCACCATTAACATTTTACTTTTCCAAATTTAAGCACACTTACATGGACTTCCACCTAAAGTAGGATGAAACAAGACATATAGTCAAGGTCTAGGGATCATCTAGTGTTTCTTAGTGACATATTGAGGAATATCTTTCTTTTACTATAAACATCTATAAATCATACAACTTATTTATAAATATTTATTAGTATATTACATAAGAAAGTTTTATTTATATTCTATTCAGAATGTTCTGTATTATTTATATTCTATTCAGAATGTTCTGTATATCATTAAAATATCTAATATTTATTGTTAGACGTGAATAATAATTATTTCTTATCTATAGACTAGTGTCACAGATTGCATGCATATGAATGAACTATTAATACTTAATATAGATCTAAATGTCTTGAAGATGTTTTCCTACAGCTATATTTTATTCTTTCAGAAACAGATGGGTGAGATGAAACTACAATTTGAAAATGTCACCAAGGAAAATGAAAGGTAGATCAGTGAACTGTTTGTTATTTTATTTTTGTCTTAGGTAACTTTTATTGTTACTTGGTATTTTATTCATGTAGTATACTGGTTATGAATGTGGACTCTGGGGCCTGATGTCCTCTTTGACTCCTGGCTCCATTGCTTTCAAGGTATATGACCTTGGACAGTTACTTAACCTCTTTGTGCTTTAGTTTCCTCATCTATAAATGGGAGATAATAGCAGAACCTGTTTCATAGAGCTGACTATAAAGGACAAAGTAAATGCTTAAAATAGGGCATATAATTAACACTTTATAAATGTTTAGCAATCAGTAGTAGTAGAATAGCATAAAATATATAAATACATTAGGAAACATACCAATAAAAAGAAAGCCTGTCAGCCCACCATCCAGTTAAAAGCTAAAATGTTATCAGTACTGGTACACCTATCCATGTTTTCTTTCCCTATGTCATCCCTCTCCTTCCCTCTGCCAGCAGTTAATACTGTCTTGAAATTTTATCATTCCCTTGCTTTTAAAATTTTTATACATACATCTATGCCTCATGATATACTATTGTTATGTTTTTTTTTAAACTTATATAAAACAGTATTATTTAGTCTTCTGAAACGCACTTTTTTTCACTCAGTATCATGCATAAATAGAAGAATTTCAAGGGATGAAATTGCTGGGTCATAGGCCATGTGGTATTCAATCCTGCAATATATCGCCGGCTTAATTTCCAAAGTGGCTACGCCAGTATTCATAAGTGATATTTATGAGTTTTTATTGATCCGTATCTTTTATCAACACTTGCCCTTACCAGGTTTCTTAATTTTTATTATTTTGAGTCCTAAATAGTATTTCATTGTGTTTTTAATTTGCATTTTCTGAATACCAATATGCATTTATTTACCCATGTGATTTCTCATGAAATGCACATTCATTTCTTTTTCCCATTTTCTATTTATCTTTCCCTTAGTAGATCTATATGATCTGTACTGTCAGTATTTGTTGGTGTGCCAGTGTTAACCATAACCATTGTAGGCATTTCAAACAAGTAGAGATTTAGTCACTTTCAGTTAAAATGTAGGTAAGATCATTGGTTTTAGAGTCATACCATAGCGGCTGAGATGCTGTGGTCAGGAATTTATGCTGCTGTAGCCACCACTACAGCATCATTTTCGTGAAGCTGAAAAACTTGACACTGGAAAGTAGGGTATGGGTTGCTGATTTCAAGAACACTCAAGTCTACCAGTTTTGCTTGCCATCAGTCATACCTATAGGAAAATCTTCTCAGCTCACTTCCACCTTCCATATCCCCCTCAAGTGCCTCTCACTGCTGAAACTAATCCCATACAGCACACCAGGTGCACGGAAATTTTGGAAATACAGTTTTAGAATTTTAGTTACTGTAAAAGATGCTAGAATATGAAAAGGGATGAGAATGAAGTGAGTGCCAGTGGCCCATTCGTTCTGTTAGACAATAGGTACATTTCAGGTTCTTGTTCCCAGGTTGTAATATGTTTGATCAACGGAATTTTATTTTTTTTTAATTTTGAGGTAGTTGAATATATCTATCTTTTCTCTTATGGTTGTTGATCTTTGTCTCTAACAAATCCTTTCAGCCTCTGGTGATAAAGATCTTCTCTCACATTTTCTTTTAAAAATGTTCAGGGTTTTATTCTGTTCCAGTTTAATTTTGAAGGTTATGTAACTGGACTGAGATCTGATAGAACTTTTGTTGTTGACATAAAACTAAACCGAAAAAATTAAGAAATCTTTTTAAAGTTTGTCATTCCTTTGTTTGCATTCTTCTATGTAAATCTCTTAACTAGATTTTCCATTTTTCTCACTTATTTCTGTTTTTTCCCATGAAAAGTTTTCTAACTTTTTTATGATGCACTATTCTTTTTCAACATAATTATGAGACAGGCTATGATCTTCCTAGTAAAGAGTATTACTAAGATTTTTGAATCACCAGTATATGTAAGTGAAGTTTGTATTTTAATGTTTTGGGGATAATACGGTGATACATGAATTAGCCAATGATTTAGTCATGTCCTTTATTTGACTCTGTACTCTTCCTTTTATGTCCAGGTCTTTTGAAACCAGACCTCTAAAAACCTGCCTTTACCTTTTTAACAGTGCTGCAGTCATGGCTCATGAATGTATTTATTCTGAGTATAATAGGGAAATGAGAAAAAATGGATCCTGAGCTTGTTAAAAGGCACTTTAAATAACTTGAAATTTTATCAGGTTTTAAAGTAAACTCTCTGTCTTTAGGGCAGTATCCTGCTTTTAAATAAGCATTGCTGTTAAGGACTGCAAAATCAGAAAGAGTTTATCGTTTTTAAGGAAAATATTTTAGATATGATCAGATCTGAATAATGGAAGCCAGCAGTGGCTTGGATTATACAGTAGTATGCAGTTCCACATTTGGGGTTAGGGAAACATTCTACTACATTGTATATAGCTGAATATTACCTAGGAATTGATTACAAATAGAAAATAATGAAGTCATTTTATGAGACCTAGGAAGAGGTGAAAAAAATATTCGTTATATCATCCTCACTTTTAGTCTGTTCCTTGAAATTCAGTTCATGTTGAGAATATACTAGTTTTTATTTTGTTTTTGTCTTATTTTCTTTAATATCATATTTCCTTCTCATAACTTGCCAAAGGAAGGAAATTGGGTTATATAGTGAATAAATATATGTACAGCACTGTCTGGCACTAAGTAAATACTACTTTTTATTGTTATTTTATTTTATTATTGAGGGTTTGAAAGACAATCATTGCCTCTGTAAGAGCTATTTTCCCTTCTTTCATAGTTCATATAACCCTGATTTTGTTCCAGTTTCATTGCACTCAGAGGATATGAGCTTCTTCCACAACTTCAGGTGATAAATCTTTGATTATAACCTCGTGCACATTTCTTTTTGTCAGGAATTTGTTTAAGTATAAACATGAGATTCACTTTTGTCCAATGAAGTAAGGGACAGTCTGTAATAGAGCCACTGGGAAGATTTTTTCACTGATAAGAGAGACTGGCAAGAAGAAAACTTACCTCCTTTCAGTTCCTTGTCATTTTCAATTCAGTTCAGTCACTCAGTCGTGTCCGACTCTTTGCAACCCCATGTACTGCAGCATTTTAGAAAGTGTTATGTTGAAGCTACTGTAGCTGTTTTGTAACCATGATAGTAGATATCAGAAATGCAAGGAGATGGGAAGAAGGGAAAGATGGGGAAACCTTTTGTCCTTAAATTACATTACTGAACTGCTGAAACAAATCTGGAGTCACTTACCTCAGATTTAATATTTGGTGAAGTAATAAAACATGCATCCAATAACTCATAAGTAATTACTAAATTGTCATTGTTGTTCAGTTGATAAGTCATGTCCTTCTCTTTGCAAGCCCATGGACTATAGCACGTCAGACTTCCCTGTCCTTCACCATCTCCCAGAGTTTGTTCAGACTCATGTCCGTCGAGTCAAGTGATGCTGTCGAGCCATGTCATCCTCTGTCTCTAGCTTCTCCTCCTGCCCTCAATCTTTTCCAGCATCAGGGTCTTTTCCAGTGAATGGGATCTTTGCATCAAGTGGCCAGAGTATTGGAACTTCACCTTCAGCATCAGTCCTTGCATTGAATATTCAGGGTTGATTTTCTTTAGGATGGACTAGTTTGATCTTCTTGCTGTCCAGGGGACTCTCAAGAGTCTTCTCTAGCACCATAACTCAATAGCATCAATTCTTTGGTGCTCAACCTTCTTTATGGTCCAGCTGTCACATCCATACATGACTACTAGAGAAACCATGGCTTTGACTATACAGACCCTTGTTGGCGAAGTGTTATCTCTGCTTTTTAATACAATGTCTAGGTTTGTCATAGCTTTCCTTCCAAGGAACAAGTGTCTTTTAATTTCATGGCTGCAGTCATGCAGTGATTTTGGAGCCCAAGGTTTGTCATAGCTTTCCTTCCAAGGAGCAAGTGTCTTTTAATTTCATGGCTGCAGTCTGCAGTGATTTTGGAGCCCAAGAAAATAAAATCAGTCACTGCTTCCAATTTTTCCCCATCTATTTGCCATGAAGTGATGGGACTGAATGCTCTGATCATAGTTTTTTGAATGTTGAGTTTTAAGCCAGCTTTTTTACTCTTCTCTTTCACCCCCATCAGCAGTAGGCTTTTTAGTTCCTCTTCACTTTCTGCAATTGAGTGACATATCTGAGGTTGTTGATATTTCTCCCAGCAATCTTGATTCCAACTTCTGAGTCATCCAGCCCAGCTTGAAGTATTATGAGCATAATCTTGCTAGCATGTGAAATGAGTGCAGTTCTATGGTAGTTTGAGCATTCTTTGGCATTGCCTTTCTTTGGGATTAGAATGAAAGCTCACCTTTTCCAGTCCTGTGGCCACTGATGAGTTTTGGAAATTTGCAGACTTAATGGGTGCACTGCTTTAACAGCATCATCTTTTAGCATTTTAAATAGCTTAGCTGGCATTCTGTCACCTCTACTAGGTTTGTTCATAGTAATGCTTCCTAAGGCCCACTTGCCTTCACACTCCAGGATGTCTGGCTCTAAGTGAGTGATCACACGATTGCGGTTATCTGGATCATTAAGACCTTTTCTATTTTTTTTTTTTTTAAATAGTTTTTCTGTATATTTGCAGCACCTCTTCTTAATCTCTTCTGCTCACTGTTTCTGTCCTCTGTTGTGCCCCTCTTTGCATGAAATGTTCCCTTGGTATCTAATTTTCTTGAAGTGATCTGTAGTCTTTGCCATTCTATTGTTTTCCTCTTATTTCTTTGCACTGTTCACTTAAGAAGGCTTTTCTGTCTCTCTCTCTGCTAGTCCCTGGAATTCTACATTCAGTTTGGTGTCTTTTTCCCTTTCTCCTTTGCCTTTCCCTTTATTTCTAATCTCAGCTATTTGTAAGGCTTCTTCAGACAGCTACATTGCCTTCTTGCATTTCTTTATTTTAGGGATGATTTTGGTCACCACCTCCCATACAGTGTTATGAACCTCTATCCATAGTTCTTTAGGCACTCTGTCTACCAGATCTAATCCCTTGAATCTATTTGTCACCTCCACTATATAATCATAAGGGATTTGATTTAGGCCATACCTGAATGGCCTAGTGGTTTTCCCTACTCTCTTCAATTTAAGCCTGAATTTTGCAATAAGAACCTCATGGTCTGAGCCACAGTCAGCTCCCGGAAGTGTTTGCTGACAGTATAGAGCTTTTCCACCTTCGACCACAAAGAATATAATCAATCTGATTTCTATATTGACCATCTGGTGATGTCCATGTGTAGAGTTGTCTCTTGTGTTGTTGGAAAAGGGTATTTGCTATGACCAGTGCGTTCTCTCGGCAAAACTCTGTTAGTCTTTGCCCTGTCTCATTTTGTATTCCAAGGCGAAACTTGCCTGTTACTCCAGCTATCTCTTGACTTCCTACTTTTGCTTTACCATCTCCTCTGATGAAAATGACTTCTTTTTTTTGGATGTTAATTCTGGAAGGTTTTGTAGGTCTTCATAGAACTTTTCGACTCAGCTTCTTCAGCGTTCATGGTTGGGGCATAAACTTGGATTACTATGACGTTGAATGGAAATGAACCGAGATCATTCTATCATTTTTGAGATTGCACCCACGTACTGCATTTCAGACTCTTTTGTTGACTATGAGGGCTACTCCATTTGTTCTAAGGCATTCTTACCAAAAGTGGTAGTTATAATGTAATTATATGGTCATCTAAATTAAATTTGCACATTCCCATCCATTTTAGTTCACTGATTGCTAAAATGTCGATGTTCACTCTTGCCATCTCCTGTTTGACCACTTCCAATTTACCTTGATTCACGGACCTCACATTCCAGGTTCCTATGTAGTATTGTTCTTTACAGCTTTGGACTTAACTTTCACCACCAGACACATCCACAGCTGAGCAACATTTCCGCTTAGGTCAGCCTCTTCATTCTTTCTGGAACTGTTTCTCTGCTCTTCCCCAGTAGGCTTGGACACCTACCAACCTTGGGGGCTCATCTTCTGGTGTCATATCTTTTTGCCTTTTGATTGTGTTCATCAAGTTCTCAAGGCAAGAATTCTGAAGTGGTTTGCCATCCCCTTCTCGAGTGGGCCACATTTTGTCAGAACTCTCCACCGTGACCTGTCCATCTCCAGTGGCCCTGCAAGATGTGACTCATAGCTTGCTTGAGTTACACAAAGCTGAGACCCATGTGATCATTTTGGTTAGCTTTCTGTGATTGTGATTTTCATTCTCTTGGCTGTGGGATTATAAATCTTGCTTCCTGACGGGAGGGACTGGCTGTGGGGAAAACTGGGTCTTACTCTCTGGTGGGCAGAGCCATGCTCAGTAAATCTTTAATCCAATTGTCTGTTGATGCCTGAGCTGTGCTTCCTCCCTGTTAGTTGTTTGGCCTGAGGTGACTCAGTCATAAAATTGCACGCTCTATGATAAGGTTACTAGCGTGAAAGTGAAAGTCGCTCAGTCCTGTCCGACTCTTTGCGACCCCATGGATTATACAATCCATGGAATTCTCCAGGCCAGAATACTGGAGTAGATAGCCTTTCCCTTCTCCAGGGGATCTTCGTAACCCAGGGATGGAACCCAGGTCTGCCACATTGCAGATGGATTCTTTACCAGCTGAGCCACAAGGGAAGCCCGATAAGGCTACTGGTAAGGCCACTGGCAGCCTCCAAAAGAATTTATACCAACACACACCTTTCAGGACTGCTGCTGCTGCTGCCCCTGTCACCACAGCAAGCCACTGCTGACCCACACCTCTCCAGGAGACCCTCAGACACTCACAGGCAAGTCTCGCTCAGTCTCTTGTGGGGTTGCTGCTCCTTTCCCCTGGGTCCTGGTATGCACAAGATTTTGTTTTTGCCCTCCAAGAGTTTCTGTTTCCCTCAGTCCTGTGGAAGTTCTGTTATCAAATCCCACTGTCTTTCCAAATTAGATTGTCTGGGCATTCCCAGTCTCTTTGCCAGATCCCTAGGTTGAGAAGTATATCATTAGTGTGTGTTGATAATAGCCTATGAACACAAAGTACTAGGTGTTATATATTTGAAATTTGGGAGGAAAGAGTTCTTGTGTATATTTATAAAAAAATAAAAAATGAAGCCTCTATTTTTCAGTACTTGTCCAAAGATGTTATTCTGTACTCAAAAACTTTATTTAATAGCAGAAGATGAATACATTTGCTCTGTTTTCCAATGAAAGAAAAGATATCTCTGGAATTCCATGGTAAACACTGCTCTTCTGGTGCTAATTTATGTCTGTATACTGTGAGGAAAACCATCCTCTTTACTTAAAGTTTAATATTTTTCTTTCTAATAATCTCAGAGGTATACCTCTTATATAAACTCAGAGGTATCCTAATTTCTCTATATGTCTCTGTTTATGATAACTCTGTGTTTGTATATTTATGTATATATATGTCTCTTACCACACCCCCCATAATTACTAGTCTCCAGTCACACTGGTCATCTTACTGGCTTCTTTAAAACTGGCACATGAATGTGAAAGTCGCTCAGTCGTGTCTGACTCTTTGTGACCCCATGGACTATACAGCCCATGGAATTCTCCAGGCCAGAATACTGGAGTGGGTAGCCTTTCCCTTCTCCAGGGGATCTTCCCAACCCAGGGATCAAACCCAGGTCTCCTGCATTGCAGGCGGAATCTTTACCAGCTGAGCCACAAGGGAAGCCCAAGAATACTGGAGTGGGTAGCCTATCCTTTCTCCAGCAGATTTTCCTGACCCAGGAATTGAACCGAGGTCTCCTGCTTTATTGCAGGCAGATTCTTTACCAACTGAGCTATCAGGGAAGCCTAAAACTGGCAAACCAGTTTCTACTAGAAGCCCTTTTGCCTATCAGTATTTCTTCTGCCTGAAATGTTCTTCTCCAGACCTACACAGGACTGTCTCCTTCTCTTCAATCAGGAAAGCATTCCTTGACCATGTTATCCAGCAGTACTCCTCCTCCCAACTTTCATTTTTCTATTACCTAGTTTTATTTGTGATACCTATTACTACCAGAAATTATTTATTTGCTTGTCATTTTTCTACTAAAATATATCCTTCATGAGCTGCAGCCTTTGTCTATTCTGTTTACCATAGTATACCAAACATTGAAAGTGCTTGATATGTATTAAATGTTCAAATAATATTTTGGGGTGGATGATTGCAAATATTAGGATCGTAAGCACCTGTGTATGGGAATACATTTGGCTCTTTTTGCTTCAAGAAATAGAAACAGGTCATTCTAAGTAAGTGAGAGTGCATGATAAGGAGGAACACGGAATACAACTAGAATTAGGAAACATTAGGACCATCTCTGAGGATATGCTTCTTTTATTGGTTGTCTTATGCAGACTACATGGTCCCTCTCAGTAGTGGCACCCCTCTCATATAGCTGCTGCTCCTACTCTTTTAACCAAAAAGCTGATTCTCTGTTCTTTAATCAAATCCTGAAGGTACCCATTCTTGGTACTTTGGGTGGTTTAAATAATGGTCAGTACTTCTATTTGTCAGAGCACTTGATGTCAGTCAGTCTATGATAAGGCTACCCTTGAGAAATATGCAAAACTTTAGTCTAATTATAAACGTCTCTATGTAAAGAATATCCTGTGCTATTCCCCAGATCATGGGCTATTATCAAGGATTACTTAAGTCTGGGCACAGCAGACAATGTAACTATAACACATCCAGTTATAATTGTTGATGACATCACTCTGGTTGGAGAAGGCTTAAGTGAAAGGATGAAATTTGAGCAGATCCTTTAAGAATGAGCAGGAGTTCATCAAATGAAAATTTGTATGTTTATTAAAGTACAGATCATTTACAGTGGCCATATCCCAGCATATTTATATAGGGAATTATGCGCAAGACTGGAATAGTGGGTAGAGACCAGGTAGTATAAGACCTTGCATGCTCATTTCAGTTCAGTTCAGTCACTCAGTCGTGTCCAACTCTTTGCGACCCCAGGAACTGCAACATGCCAGGCCTTCCTGTCCATCACCAACCCCTGGAGCCTGCTCAGACTCATGTCCATCAAGTCAATGATGCCATCCAACCATCTCATCTTCTGTCATCCCCTTTCCTCCTGCCTTCAATCTTTCTCAGTATCAGAGTCTTTTTAAGTGAGTCAGTTCTTCGCATCAGGTGGCCAAAGTATGGGAGTTTCAGCTTCAGGATCAGTCCTTGCAATGAGTATTCAGGACTGATTTCCTTTAGGATTGACTGGTTGGATCTCCTTGCAGTCCAAGGGACTCTCAAGAGTCTTCTCCAACACCACAGTTCAAAAGCCTCAATTCTTCGGCGCTCAGCTTTCTTTATAGTCCAACTCTCACATCCAAACATGATTGCTGGAAAAACCGTAGCTTTGACTACACAGACCTTTGTTGGCAAAGTAATGTCTCTGCTTTTTAGATCTGTCTAGATTGCTCATAACTCTTCTTCCAAGGACCAAGTATATTTTAATTTCATGGCTGCAGTCACCATTTGCAGTGATTTTGGAGCAAAATAAACAAAGTCTGTCCACTGTTTCCCCATCTATTTGCCAAGAAGTGATGGGACTAGATGCCATGATCTTAGTTTTCTGAATGTTGAGTTTTAAGCCAAACTTTCAACTCTCCTCTTTCATGTTCATTAAGAGGCTCTTTAGCTTCTTCACTTTGTGCCGTAAGGGTGGTGTCATCTGCACATCTGAGGTTATTGATATTTCTCCCAGCAATCTTGATTCCAGCTTGTGCTTCATGCAGCCTGGCATTTTGCATGATGTACTCTGCATAGAAGTTAAATAAGCAGGGTGACAATATACAACCTTGAGGTACTCCTTTCCCAGTTTAGGAACCAGTTTGTTGTTCGATGTCTGGTACTAACTGTTGCTTCTTGACCTCCATACCAATTTCTCAGGAGGCAGGTCAGATGGTCAGGTATTCCCATCTCTTTTAGAATTTTCTACAGTTTGTTGTGATCCACACAGTCAAAGGCTTTGACACAGTCAATAAAGCAGAAGTAGATGTTTTCTGTGAAACTCTCTCACTGTTTCGATGATCCAACAGGTCTTGGCAATTTGATCTCTGGTTCCTCTGCCTTTTCTAAATCCAGCTTGAACATCTGGAAGTTCACGGTTCAGGTACTGTTGAAGTCTGGCTTGGAGAATTTTGAGCATTACTTTGGTAGCTTGTGAGATGAGTGCAATTGTGCAGTAGTTTGAACATTCTTTGGCATTGCCTTTCTGTGGGATTGGAATGAAAACGGACCTTTTCCAGTCCTGTGGCCACTGCTGAGTATATGCTCAGTCAAGGAATTTAAACTTGTCCCACAGATGGTGTAGGGAGCTCTTCAGGGATTTTAAATAGAGGAGAGTGTACTGTTGAAGGATTGTACTCAGTGGCACTTCAGAATTTGAAAATTCCAATTTTTTCTGGAAAGAATATATATGAGTCACTGTAGAAGCAGAAGGGAAGCAACAGTTGCAGTTATCAGGCTGTTCTGTATTAATCCCCAAAGGAAACACTGCCCCATGGTGGTGATATCAATACCTTTACCCAGGAAGCTTGGACTTAAGGATGAATAAAGTCTGTAAGGTGAGGGGAGGCATGTAGAGGGGTTGTACAAGACAGTTGTCTAGAATGTTTTGTGATTGTATTTGTCTTACTCTCTCTCCTCTCTTACAGAGTTCTAAAATTCCCTGTTCCCTCCCCTATTTTAAGATCTACAAAATTGAGATGTAGCTGTAGGGAATGGTATGTCAGATTAATAAGCAGCAATTTTTATTTTTAATACTATGTAAAAGAAGTGGTGCATCTTACTATCAATGACAAGTTCAGTTCAAAAACAAACTATTAGAATTGTTTGATTCATCTTTGTCCACTCAAAGATTTAGAAAGTTGTCTTGCTTATTTATAATTGGTTAAAATTTCAGACCTGTAATTTCTGACTGGGTAATTTTCTTAGTACTTTAATCTGTCTGAAGCTCAGTTTCTTTCTTTTTTTTTTTTTTTTTAATTTGAAGTATAGTTGATTTACAATGCTGTGCCAGTCTCTGCTATACAGCCAAATGACATATATACATTCTTTTTTTATATTCTTTTCCCTTATGATTTATCACAGAATTTTGCAAAACAGTTCCCTATGCCATACATTGGGATCTTGTTGTTTATTCATTCTAAATGTAGTAGTTTGCATCCACCAACCGCAAACTCCCAGGACGTCCCGCCTTTCTCCCTCTTGGCGCCCAGAAGTCTGTTCTCTAGGTCTGTGAGTCTGTTTCTGTTTGGTAGATGGATTCACTTGTGCCATATTTTAGATTTCACATATAAATGATGTCTTATGGTATTTGTCTGTCTTGTTCTGACACATAGTGTAATCTCCACTTGCATCCATGTTGCTGCAAATGGCATTATTTCCCTCTTTTTCTATCTTACTACTTGCAGTATTCAAAAGATATTTAAAAAGCATGTAGCATAATCATAAAAATATACAGACAATAAAACTGAAATCCAGTCCCAATCCCTCATTTCATAGATTAAGAAACTGAGTTTTACCTCGTGTGTATTCCAATTAGCATTCCATTGTGTATAGGTACCACATCTTCTTTATCCATTCATCTGTTGATGGACATTTAGGTTGTTTCCATGTTTTGGCTATTGTAAACAGTGCAGCTATGAACATAGAGGTGCACGTATCTTTTCGGGTTATAGTTTTGTCCAGGCGTATTGCCAGGCGTGGGATAGATAGATCATAGGGTAATTCTGTTTGTAGTTTTCTCAAGAACCTTCATACTGTTTTCCGTAGTGGCTGTATCAACTTGCATTCCCACCAGCAACATACGAGGTAAAACTCAGTTTCTTAATCTATGAAATGAGGGATTGGGACTGGATTTCACTTTTATTGTCTGTATATTTTTATGACTATACTACATGCTTTTAAAATATCTTTTGAACTAATACTGCAAGTGGTAAGATATAAAAATAATAAAAAAAACATAACTTAAAAGGCATAGATACATAGTAATTTAATGTAAAGTACCATATTATAGTCAGAAACACTGTTACTTTTTTAAAAAATTCAGTTATATGGTACCTAGCATAAAATATAGTACAAGCCCTCTTTCCTTCTAGATTAATAGGCAGTTTGTAGATTGAAAGAGACAACAAAATGTGTAAGACATGAATACTTTAAAATTTTTTACTCTGTCTTAATATAAATGTGCAGGACTGGAAAAGGTCAGTTTTCATTCCAATCTCAAAGAAAGGCAATGCCAAAGAATGCTCAAACTACCGCACGATTGCACTCATCTCACACGCTATGCCAAAGAATGCTCAAACTACCGCACAATTGCACTCATCTCACACGCTAATGAAGTAATGCTCAAAATTCTCCAAGCCAGGCTTCAGCAATACATGAACCATGAACTTCCAGATGTTCAAGCTGGTTTTATAAGAGGCAGAGGAACCAGAGATCAAATTGCCAACATCCGCTGGATCATGGAAAAAGCAGGAGAGTTCCAGAAAAACATCTATTTCTGCTTTATTAACTATGCCAAAGCCTTTGACTGTGTGGATCACAAACTGTGGAAAATTCTGAAAGAGATGGGAATACCAGACCACCTGACCTGCCTCTTGAGAAATCTGTATGCAGGTCAGGAAGCAACAGTTAGAACTGGACATGGAACAACAGACTGGTTCCAGATAGGAAAAGGAGTACGTCAAGGCTGTATATTGTCACCCTGCTTATTTAACTTATATGCAGAGTACATCCTGAGAAACGCTGGACTGGAAGAAGCACAAGCTGGAATCAAGATTGCTGGGAGAAATATCAATAACCTCAGATATGCAGATGACACCACCCTTATGGCAGATAGTGAAGAGGAACTAAAAAGCCTCTGGATGAAAGTGAAAGAGGAGAGTGAAAAAGTTGGCTTAAAGCTCAACATTTAGAAAATAAAGATCATGGCATCTGGTCCCATCACTTCATGGGAAATAGATGGGGAAACAGTGTCAGACTTTATTTTTTTGGGCTCCCAAATCACTGCAGATGGTGAGTGCAGCCATGAAATTAAAAGACGCTTACTGCTTTTAATTTACTTTTGGAAGGAAAGTTATGACCAACCTAGATGGTGTATTGAAAAGCAGAGGCATTACTTTGCCAACAAAGGTCCGTCTAGTCAAGGCTTTGGTTTTTCCAGTGGTCATGTATGGATGTGAGAATTGGACTGTGAAGAACGCTGAGCGCTAAAGAATTGATGCTTTTGAACTGTGGTGTTGGAGAAGACTCTTGAGAGTCCCTTGGACTGCAGGGAGATCCAACCAGTCCATACTAAAGGAGATCAGTCCTGGGTGTTCATTGGAAGGACGGATGCTAAAGCTGAAACTCCAATACTTTGGCCACCTCATGCGAAGAGTTGACTCATTGGAAAAGACTCTGATGCTGGGAGGGATTGGGGGCAGGAGGAGAAGGGGATGACAGAGGATGAGATGGCTGGATGACATCACCGACTCGATGGATGTGAGTCTGAATGAACTCCGGGAGTTGGTGACGGACAGGGAGACCTGGTGTGCTGCAATTCATGGGGTCGCAAAGAGTCGGATACGACTGAGCAACTGAACTGAATATAAATGTGCACTTATTTAATTTTTTATATAATGCCTAAGATCTTTACTTTGAATAAGACTACTGATTATAGTTCTTTGTTGTCTTTTATACATAAACCATGAAAAATAGTTCGTTCTTTTTAACTTCCAGTTTCAATTTCTTTGAAGAAGAGTGAGAACTTAGAGATCCTTTTGATCTCCTTTTGAATCTTTGATTTGATAATTCTTCTGACTTTTTATAATTATTTTACCTACCTCTAATTCAACAGCAGCTATTTAATAACTCATCTTTATTGAGCCTTTCATATTCAGCTTATGTTTCATAGGAAAAAACCCAACTCATTTGTACTTTTGTTCATTTGGGGTCATATTTAATTACATTGTACAATTATAGTAACAGTTTATGGCAGATATAGTAGATTGGCTTAACATCTGTTCCCCCCTCCTTTATTATAGTATACCTTCTTATACTGGAGAGTCTGGAAAACCAAAATCTAGTTCAGAATGTGAATTGAGTTCTGCTAATGATAATCGCATGTAATGACCTAAATCAGGAGATAAGTAGGAGGAAAAGCAGTCTGAGAATCTGTTTTTGTGGATGAGAATCTAACAAGTGTAGTGTGGCCCTAGTGCCAATAATTCTTGCAACTGCTTCTATCAAAGCTAAGTCAGGATGTTCCTGCAGGCATTACCACTGGCGGTACTTCCTGATCCCAGGATCTCAGCTAAAGAGGTGTGATCCTAGAATCATCAGTTGGCATAGCTGCTTCCTGATTGTCCAGCTTCCTAATCATGGTCTGTGTGGTCTCAGCAAAACAGTTCTGCAGTATAAACCAATAAGATTGCCTTTTTTTTTTTAAGCATTTGCACGAGAAAACAGAGATCAGCTAGTTGATGGTGACTGCAGACAAAGCAACTATGCAGAGAAATGTGGTTCTATTGTTATTAATAAGAATAACACTATTTTCACAAACTTTTATGTGATTTCATTTCTCCTCTTACTGTGAAACCATCCAAATGCAAGGAAACTTACTCCTTTTTCTTTTTTCTACCATTCTTACATTTTGACTTTGTTGTATATTTGAATAAATGCACCTAGGCCCGGAACTCTCTTACTGTCTTGTACATAATATATCTTCAAATGTTTTGTGTGTGTGTGTGCTCAGTCATGTCCGACTCTTTGCAACTCTTTGGGCTGTAGCCCTCCAGGCTCTGTCCATGGGATTTTTCAGCAAGAATACTGGAGTGGGTTGACATTTCCTCCTCCAGGGATCTTCCCAACCCAGAGATTGAACTGCATCTCCTCATCTCCTGCATTGCCATGCAGGTTCTTTGCCACTGATCGACTTGGAAGCCCCTAAATGTTTGTTGAACTTACTTAAATTGTTGTCGTCATTTAGCTGCTAAGTCATTTAGCAACGCCGTGGACTGTAGCCTGCCAGGCAATTCTGTCATAGTATTTCCCAGGCAAGAATACTGGAGTGGGTTGCCATTTCCTTCTTCAGGGAATCTTCCTGACCCAAGGATTGAACCCACTTCTACTACATTGCAGGTGGATTCTTTACCACTGAGCCACCAGGGAAGCCCTTACTTAAATTATTAATATCTAATTTTCAAGATTCATTAACCATACATAAAAAGTAATGCTTTGAAAAAGATTCCTTAAAATCTTTGCATTACTTAAATGACTTTATTTTTTTCAATTATACTGCTAAGATCTTTGGAGAATTAGATAACATGTATTTACTTAGTGTTTATAAATATTATATTACATTATATATTATTTCAAAGAAAACAAGGGCAAAAATAAGAGAGATATAAAAGATACAAAGAGCAAAGAACAAGTTTGAGTGTATATATATATTTTTTTTTCTGCTTCTATTACTCATATATGAACCAACAGGAATATACTATGTTTTCAAGACCCATAAAACATTTTCATAAACATGGACTGTAAACCCTGTCCATCATATAAATGCATACATACAAATTGAGCGTAAATCACATCATAAATTAGAAATAACAGTATGTGGGTGTAAATTATTTCTCTTAACTACATTTTCAACTAACTCCTGATATAAAGAGGGATTGAAAATTAAAATTAAAAACTGCATAAATCAACAGCATTATCAGACTAGTGAGATGCACCCAAACTAGTGCTCAGAACATTTTTAATTAATTGTAAACAAGTTAATTAGAGAGTTTTGTTTGCAGTAGTGGCATCAGACTCCTGAGAAAAACTAGAGAATCTGGACAAATACTAGAAGATCTTGACAAAAATTTGACAATAATCAAATCTGTTTAAATGAATTGGAGTCACTGTGGAATTGTAGAGCAAAGACCTGGAAAAGAAAGAATGCAGGGATATGAATCTGTTTTGGGTTACTTTTTGCTGGATGTATCTCCCTATGTTAGAAGTGAGGAGAGGTTGAAAATTGAGCAGAGCTTGAAGCAAATTCATGAAGCAAGAGAAATAAAAAGTGAAATTCAGGGCCCATCAGACTTGAGGGTGGGTGGCTCAGGAACATCCAGGCTTTGAAGTTAAGGATGATTCCCTCAAAATAAACTACTCCCAAAATGAACTGAAACATGACTCTGAATTATCTGAATCTTTGATGTTGGTACAGCATAATCAGGGATAATATCCCTCTCCACCTGAAAAAAAAGGAAAAGGAAGTCTTTTAGAGAAAGATAACATCATTGCTAGGCCTCAAAGTATCTCTGTAATTTTTGGTGATATCTGGCTCATAATCTGGTGTATAAAGAGCTAGTAGCAGTAAGATTGAAGACAATATGATTGAAAAAAAAATCATAAACAGTATGCAATAGAAACAGACTCACAGGTTTGGTCTTTAAAATAATTATGAACTATGTTAAATGAGATAAGACACAGCTTTGAGAATTTCTATAAGAACTAAAAACTCTTAAGGACCAAATGAAGATTGTAGAACTGGAAAAAAAATGCGGTGAATGAAAATGAGACATTACTGAAGAGTTAATGGAATGCAACCCAAGTCAGAAAAAATTTTCAGAATGAAAACAATATTCAGAAGAGAGAGAAGAGGATAGAACATGCAAAACATAAACTAAGAGACATATAGGATATAGTGAAAAGAATTAAAATTCGTTACAGCTTGAGTTCCAGAGAAGGCAGAGAGACATCAGTCCACAAATTAAAGACACACCATGTGTCATGAGCAGGATAATACAAGAGTACTATACCTAGGTACATTATTATGAAGTAATAGAAAACCAAAGATAAAAAAAAAAAATCAAGTAGGTAGAGATTATCTTCACAGTAGCAGCAATACCATATTAACTAACTTCTCAACAAAAATACTGGAAAACAGGAGACAGTGGAATATTTCTTTTAATTAATATATTTATTTTAATTGCAGGCTAACTGCTTTACAGTTTTGTGGTGGTTTCTGCCGTACATCGACATGAAGCAGCCACGAGTGCACATGTGTCCCACAGTGCTGAACCCCTCCTCCTACCTCCTTCCCCACCCCATCCCTCCAGTTGTCCCAGAGCACCAGCCTTAGGTGCCATGCTTCATTCATCAAATCTGCACTGGTCATCCGTTTTACATATGGTAGTATACATGTTTTAATGCTATCCCGTCCCACCCCCACCTTCTCCCACAGAGTCCAAAAGTCTGTTCCTTATATCTGTGTCTCTTTTGCTATCTTGCATATAGGGTTGTTGTTACCATCTTTCTATAAATTCCATATATATGCATTAATATACTGTATTGGTGTTTCTCTTTCTGACTTACTTTACTCTGTATAATAGGCTGCAGTGTCATCCACCTCATTAGAACTGACTCAAATACATTCTTTTTATAGCTAAGTAATATTCCTTTGTGCATATGTACTACAGCTTCCTTATCCATTTGTCTGTTGATGGACATCTAGGTTTCCTCCATGTCCTAGCTAGTAAACAGTGCTGCAGTGAACATTGGGGTACACATGTCTCTTTCAATTCTGGTTTCTTCAGTGTGTGCCCAGCAATAGGATTGCTGGGTCATATGGCAGTTCTATTTCTAGTTTTTTAAGGAATCTCCACACTGTTCTCTATAGTGGCTGTACTAGTTTGCATTCCCACCAACAGTATAAGAGGGTTCCCTTTTCTCCACACCCTCTCCATCATTTGTTGTTTGTAGACTTTTTGATGGCAGCCATTCTGACCGATGTGAGATGGTACCTCATTGTGGTTTTGATTTGCATTTCTCTGATAATGAGTGACGTTGAGCATCTTTTCAGGTGTTTGTTAGCCATCTGTATGTCATCTTTGGAGAAATGTCTGTTTAGTTCTTTGGCCCATTTTTTGATTGGGTCATTTATTTTTCTGGTATTGAGCTGCATGAGCTGCTTGTATATTTTGGCAATTAATTCTTTGTCAGTTGTTTTGTTTGCTCTTATTTTCTCCCATTCTGAAGGCTGCCTTTTCACCTTGCCTATAGTTTCCTTCGTTTTGCAAAAGCTTTTAAGTTTAATTAGATCTTAAATCCCATTTGTTTATTTTTATTTCCATTATTCTGAAAGGTGGCTTATAGAGGATCTTGCTGTGATTTATGTCAGAGAGGGTTCTGCCTATGTTTTCCTCTAAGAGTTTTATAGTTTCTGGTCTGACATTTAGATCTTTAATCCATTTTGAGTTTATCTTTGTGTATGGTGTTAGAAAGTATTCTAGTTTCATTCTTTTACAGGTGGTTGACCAGTTTTCCCAGCGCCACTTGTTAAAGAGATTGACCATGGAATATTTTTAAAGTACTGAAAGAAAAACTGTTAATATACAGTTTTTTTTTACCCAGTGAAATATCCTTCAGAAGAGAGGTCAGATGAAAAGAAATTGAGAACACTGTCTTTAGAAAAATTGAAGACAATCCTAAACAGATAATCTACCTAAAGAAAATATTAATAATTCCAGATGAAAGCTTAGCATTATAGGAAAGGGTAACTGTGCAAAAAGCCCAATGAATATCAGCTCTTCTAAAGTGATAATAATGTCTCTAAAATATCTATAGAGAATTAAATATTAGGTTGGTGCAAAAGTAATTGCGATTTCAGACTGTGAACTTTGAATCATCATAACTAGGCTCAAACACATCTTTATTAATCAAAATGGGAATCATTACAATCAACACATTTTTGCTAATGAGAAGTAAGTTTGTTTATTCCTGTATCATAAAAATCCATGTCTCTGGATTCAACAAACTCTTGGAAAGCATTTTCTGCCTTGTGGAAGCACTTTCCCTGCAAAAAGTTGTCAAGATGCTTAAAAAAGTTGTGGTTGGTTGGTGAGAGGTGAGGTGAAATATGGCAGATGAAGCAAGACTTTGTAGCCCAGTTCATTCAACTTCTGAAGCATTGGTTGTGCAGAAGAATTGGGCCCTTTCTGTTGATTAATGCCAACCTCAGGCGTGGCTGTTCTCAGTACATCTCATTGATTTTGCTGAGCATACTTCTTAGATATGATGGTTTCACTGAGATTCAGAAAGCTATAGTGGATCAGATGGGCAGCAGACCACCAAAGAGTGACCATGACCCTTTTTTTTTTTTTTTTTTTTTTGATGCAAGTTTGGCTTTGGCTATCTAGCTTCTTCTTGGTCCAGCCACTGAGCTGCGCGTGGCTAGTTGTCATATAAAATCCACTTTTGGACACATGTCACAATCTGATTGAGAAATGGTTCATTGTCGTTGCATAGAGTAAGAGAAGACACTTCAAAACGGCAGTGTTTTGATTTTCTATCTGCTCATGAGGCACTCACTTACCAAGCCACAACATGATAGCAATAAGATAAATTTAGAAAAAGGGTATTTGAAGTTAAAATATTCTCAGGTTCTAGCGTTGCCCAAAAGAGATATAATGCTAATTTATTTTAGAGTTTGATTATTCAGTGATGCATGTTATAATCTTCAAAAGTAAAGCAAAAGATCATGTAACTGCCAACCCAGATAATAGAGTAGAAAAATGGAGTAATAAAAAATAATCTATGGAGTAATAAACAATAATCTAAAAGCATGAAAGAAGAGAACAACCAATAATGGACAGGGCAAATAGAAAGCAAATACTGAAAAAGATATAAACTCAGATACATTACTAATTACATCAAATTTCAGTGTACTACATGCTACAGTTAAAAGACAGTGATTTATCAGAGGAATTAAAAAAGACACTTACATACTTCTTATCAGATTTCTAAAATACAAGAATATTGAATGGTTGCAAATAAGAGAATGGAGAATAGATAAACCATGCAAGTGCAAACTGAAAGAAAACGGGTAAAATTGGGCATATTAATAGTAGACCTTAATGTAAGAGAATATTATAAATAGTGATATTTCATAATGTTAGAAGATATGACAGTTTTAAATTTGCAAGAACCCAATTGCAAAGCCTCAGGATAGAAAATTTCCAATTTTCTCGGGGGTTTTTTTGTTTTGTTTTTTTTTAGTTTAGAAAAATTCAGTGATAGCCTTGAATGGCAAAACAGACAACTCCACCAGCTGGAAGGAAATATAAACAGATTGTTCCTCAGTAATTGAAAGAAAAACTCAAAAAATAGTATTTGAACCATGCAGTTAACATGGGTCATGGTGGAGAGCTCTGACAGAATGTGGTCCTCTGGTGAAGGGAATGGCAAACCGCTTCAGTACTCTTGCCTTGAGAACTCATGAGCTGTATGAAAAGACAAAAAGATATTACATGAAAGACGAACTCCCCAGGTCGGTAGGTGCCCAGTATACTACTGGAGAAGAGTGGAGAGATAACTCCAGAAAGAATGAAGAGACGGAGCCAAAGCGAAAACAGCACCCAGTTGTGGGTATGACTGGTGATGGAAGTAACGTCCGATGCTGTAAGAACAATACTGCATAGGAACCTGGAATGTCAGGTCCATGAATCAAGGTAAACTGGAAATGGTCAAACAGGAGATGGCAAGAGTGAACATCCACATTTTAGGAATCAGTAAACTAAAATGGACTGGAATGGCAAATTTAATTCTGATGACCACTATATCTACTACTGAAGGCAAGAGTCCCTTAGAAGAAATGGAGTAGCCCTCATAGTCAACAAGAGTTCAAAATGCAGTGCTTGGGTGCAAGTACTGAAACCCCAAATTATAAGACAGTTGTAGAAGAGCAAGAGACAAGCAGGATTGAAAGTGAAGTGAAGTCACTCAGTCGTGTCCCACTCTTTGCGACCCCATGGACTGTGACCCACCAGGCTCCTCTGTCCATGGGATTTTCCAGGCAAGAGTACTGGAGTGGGTTGCCATTTCCTTCTCCAGCAGGATTGCAAACTGAGAGATTAACTGAGAGATTAAAACCCTTTCTCCAAATACTTCAGATACTAAAACAAATAAAAATTAACTACATATAGGTAGTCCTTGCTTTGCATATCAGTGCAGAACTCTGAAAAGGACCTTGCAAGGGCAAGGTGTGTCCAGGTTGACAGAATAGGAAAACCCTGAACTCAGCTTCTCTAACCACAGCAAAATTACAACTGTTTGAAGAGCAGCTGTCAATGAGAATCACTTGAATACAGCAGAACATATTTTTACAACTAAAGATACAAGGAAGAAACCAAAACAAGATGGGTAGAACTTCCCTGGCAGTCCAGTGATTAAGATGGCAGGCTTCCACTGCAGGGGGCGTGTATTCCATCCCTTGTCAGGGAACTAAGATCGTGCATGCTGCACAGAGTGGCCAAAAGATTAAGGGAAAAAAGGGGTAGGAGAGGGCAGAGATATAATGTACGCACACCCTCAGGTAGGTGACCCACAAACTGGAGGATAATCACAGTCACAGAAGTTCTCCCGAAAGAGCAAAGCCAACGGGATTTGAATATTGGAGAGCCAGAGGAAACAGAAACTCCGCTCTTAAAGAGCACACACAGAATCTCATTTGCTCTGAGTCCCAGAACAGAAGCAGTAACTGGAAAGGAACCTGTTAAGACCCACTTGCTTATCTTGTAGAGTCTCCTAGACAGGAAGGGGGCAACTACGATAAAGAAACTGAGGCCAAAAAAGGTTAAGGAACATGTTCAAGGTCACATAGCAAACAAAGTGACAGATCCTGGCTTCTCATTCAGGAAGTTTGGATATACCGCAAGAAAATCAAACCAGTCAGTCCTAAAGGAAATCAGCTCTAAATCTAAATGTTCATTGGAAGGACTGATGCCGAAGCTCCAGTACTTTTGCCACCTCATGTGAAGAGCCAACTCATTGGAAAAGACCCTGATCCTGGGACAGATTGAAGGCAAAAGGAGAAGGGGGAGGCACAGGATGGGATGGTTAGATAGTATCCCCAACTCAAATGGCATGAATTTGAGCAAACTGGGAAATAGTGAAGAATGGAAAGCCTGGCTTGCTGCAGTCCATGCAGTTGCAAAGAGTCAGATACAACTTAGTGACTGAACAACAACAAATTTGCTCTTAACCAATAAGGGTTTTGTTTTTTTAAATTGAAGTATATTTGCTGTACAGTATTATGTGTTACAGAGGAACAATATGGTGATTCTCAATGTTTATACTTCATTTATTGTCTAGTCACTAAGTGGTAACCGACTGTTTTGTGAACCCATGGACTGTAGCCCACCAGGCTCCTCTGTGCCTAGGATTTTCCAGGCAAGAATACTGGAGTGGGTTGCCATTTCCTTCTCCAGGGGCTGTTCCTGAACCAGGGGTCGAACCCACGTCTCCTGCTTAGCAGGTGTATTCTTTACCACTGAACCACCTGTACTTCATTTATTTGTTGTTGCTGTTCAGTCGCTAAATCATGTCTGACTCTTGTGCAACCCCATAGACTATAATAAGCCTGCTAGGATCCTCTGTCCATGAGATTTCTATACAAAAAATTTTGGAGTGGGTTGCCATTTCCTTCTTCAGTGGATCTTCCTGACCCAGGCATTGAACCTACATCTCCTTCACTGCAGGTAGATTCTTTACTGTTGAGCCACCAGGGAAGCTCCATACATCATTTATAGTTAATATAAAATATGGGCTATATTCCTTGTGTTGTACAAGATGCTTTCTTAGCTTATTTTGTATCTAATAAATTGTACCTCTTAATCCACTACCCCTATACTGCATCTCCCCCCTGCCTTCACCCCACTGGTAATGAGATTATTGCCTTGTGACTTTTATTGTATGTGATGAACTTTGTTTTCACCAAAGATGTTTTTAAATTTCAGATTGTATTTTTCTAGTTTCAGTGGAGATTGTAGTATTAGTAGGTAATTCTGTTTAGATTTTTCTATAGGGATGGATGCAATTCCTTTGAGAAATTTTTACCTTGAGATATGTTTAGTATAAATGATGTTTTCTGGTTATAATTATACAAATTCAATATTTTCAAGATTTTCTGATGTTAAAAACCATTTTCCCTTCTGTGTGTATATTATACACCTAATTTTTTTATAATTTTAAATTACAAAATATTTGAATTTAATGAATATTTTGTAATTTATGAAATATTTATCACTTTTGAAATATTTGTCATTTATGAAATATTTATAATTTAATATATATTAAAGTTGAATTTAAGACTTTCAAAATTACCATCAAGCTTATTTAAGAAAGTGCTGGCAAGTAAAGCCTCTAGTCTTGATTTCATAACCATCAAGAATTTTATTCTATATAAACTGGAACTAGTCAGAAATCAAATGAATTTTGTGAAACACAGTGAAGAAATTAACAAATAATTCTATAATCCCCTTTCCATTTCATTAACTAGATGAAGTTATTATATTTAAATTTTTTCTGAATGACGTGTTTTATCAATGAATCAGGTATAATTTCAGAATTTTATATGTTTGAAAAATTAAAATCTTCCTAGGACAAACTGAATTATGTATCTTTAAATTGAGCAATTTAACTCATTCAAAATTTTGATGTATTTTTTCTTGTGACTCATTATTCAATGATTTTTAAATACTTGTACATTTAGAGGATGACTTAAAAATGATTTTTGTGTAAACAGTGATTTTTGACCCAAATGTTGATTTAGTTGACCCTGAAACAACAACTACTGTTACTAAAATTAGATTATTGTTGTGTTCACTGTTTGTTCCAAAGGTTGCACAATGAATTAAAAGATGCTGTTGTTGCAAAGCAATTGGAGGCCCTTCCCTTTGGCACAGAGATGGGAAATGAGATATATACAGATGACGAAACAGTCAGGAATCTTCAAGAACAGCTAAAACTGGCCAGTCAGGTGAGTGATATATTTATTATCCTGAATAAACAGAGTTTCTAAAAATCTGTGATCAGCCATTATTTATGAATGATAATAGAATATCGAAATTGTTAGCATGATGATTTTCTACAGTTTGCAAAATAGTTAACAGGTAACAAAACTTGTAATATGTACCCTTGCTGTATGTTACAGTTGCCATGTATATATTTTAATTGAATCCTAATTCTTTTGGCATGATTTTTTGTGTGTTGTAAAATATTGTAATGCAAAAGAAAATTTTTGAAGAAAAGAATCAATTATCCACTTGCCTAAATTTACATTTTTTTCCCATGTTTTCTTCTGATACCATTTTCTTCAGTTTTCAAAGATTATAGAATTATATTTTTCTAAACTTACACTTCTTTTAGAATTATGCTTTTCCTCCTTTTTTCTTCCTGTATGGTTATCAAAATATTTGGGAAGCTATATTGTTTATATCCTGTTTTTAGCATTGTAATCTTTTTGGTTATATATAAGAGAATGTTATTTTAATTTACAATTTTGTATGCCAGGTATCTCATATCTTTTATGGATTTGAATCCCATTTTTATACCTTCCTGTGTTCCTCAGTTTCTTCATTTTATAAATGGGGATTAGAAATTCATTATTAAGGTTTTGATTTTATACTTATCTGTAGGAAGTTGAATTGTCTTTTATTCTTTGGAAAATTGGTTTTGGAATTCTTGGCTTTCAAAAGTGATATCATTTGTTAATTAGATAGGCTATATATACCTTGTTAAGGAGCATTATGTAGCACTGAATTCTTTTTAATATATAAAGGGAAGGAATTTGGAAAGTAATAGAGGGAAAAAAATAATGCGGAAAGCATATTCTTTGCTCTGTTTTAGCCTAGTATTTCAGGAGGAATTTATTAATGTGCATGCATGCATGTCCATTCTGAAGGAGATCAGCCCCGGGATTTCTTTGGAAAGAATGATGCTAAAGCTGAAACTCCAGTACTTGGGCCACCTCATGCAAAGAGTTGACTCATTGGAAAAGACTCTGATGCTGGGAGGGATTGGGGGCAGGAGGAGAAGGGGACGCCAGAGGATGAGATGGCTGGATGGCATCACTGACTCGATGGACATGAGTCTGAGTGAACTCTGGGAGTTGGTGATAGACAGGGAGGCCTGGCGTGCTGTGATTCATGGGGTCGCAAAGAGTCGGACACGACTGAACGACTGATCTGATCTGATCTGATGCATGCATGCTAAATCGCTTCAGTCCTTTCTGACTCTTTTAAGTCTACAGACTGTAGCCCACTAGGCTCCCCTGTCGGTGGAACTCGCCAAGCAAGAAGACTAGACTGAGTTGCCATGCCCTCCTTCAGGGAATCTTCCCCACCCAGGGATCGAACCCATGTCTCTTATGTCTCCTGCAGTGGCAACGGGTTGTTTACCAGTAGTGCCACCTGGGAAGCCCATTAATGTTCACATATAAATAAATAAATGAAAATTAATTTAGACTTCAAAATGCTTTCTAACCAGACATTAAATACCTTTTTAAAGCTGTAGCAGAAGATACATTTCTTATTACTCTTAAAAAATACTGTGACAGACATATATAAAAGAACCCTCACTTGTACACCTTAAATATAGGCAGTGATTGTCAGCCACACCTCAATAAATTCTTAAAAATTTAATTTATAAAAGAAAGAGTGCAGAACTAGATAAGATTTGTAGTTTCAAAAAACAAAACAAACAAAAAAGAATTCTTCTAAAAAGCATCTCTCTGTGGTACTCTTGTTGCTATAATTTCTAACACTCAATTTTATTTCATTTTTTTTTAGTCACATTTGTTCTCATTCCTCACCCCTTTCTCTTTCTATCTTACCGTCTTTGCCTTTCTCCATGTACATCTTGCTTGGTCCCATATTATGTCTCTGAAGATGGTTCTTCCCTTTTGCTACATTTTGGGTTGTTATTTCATAGTAAGTATGGTGAGGTCCAGGTTTGAGCAGTCAAAATTGAAAAAGTTTGTGAAAGAAAATTTTGCCACAATATCTGCAATGTACTTTGTATATAAATGCGAAATTTTAACTGAGTGACAGTTCAAGCAGTTTTATAAAATGTTAACGAATCCATAAAATAATAATGTTAAATGTTAATTCTGCTTATTACTTATACATTCATCTTTATGTATATTACTAAGTTATACGTACAGTCATTTTGGTATCCATCACTAGATTGAAAGACCTTCTTGTCGTGCGTGAAGACTAGGTGAATCCAAACTGAATAAATTGAAAACTAAATACAATGCAATTTATAGTAGAAAATTGAGAGAGAATTCTTTATTATGCTTTATTAAAGCAATAAGTAAAAATAATAAGATTCAAATATCTTCATTTCACAAATATTTATTAGTTGTTCACTATATATGCTGCTACTGCTAAGTCGCTTCAGTCGTGTCTGACTGTGTGACCCCATAGATGGCAGCCCACCAGGCCCTGCCATCCCTGGGATTCTCCAGGCAAGAACACTGGAGTGAGTTGCCATTTCCTCCTCCAATGCATGAAAGTAAAAAGTGAAAGTGAAGTTGCTCAGTCGTGTCCGACTCTTAGCGACCCCATGGACTGCAGCCTACCAGGCTCCTCCATCCATGGGATTTTCCAGGCAAGAGACTATATATGAGACACTGTGATTAGTGTTGATCATGCAGTGGACAATGTTGGCGTCTGCTTTTGTGAAACACGCAAGCTTTTGAAAGAAAAATCTGGTCAAATTTCTTGAGTTTGGTCCCATTCTACTTCCTCACTCTATAATCTTGGGAAATCTTTTTGTGCTTCACCTTCTTCATTTATAAACAGGGATTATAGTAATTCTCCTTCTATGGGGTTCTTAAGATAATTAAAGTTTTAAATCCTCATAAAGCACATAGTGTAATGCCTAGCACATGTGTAAAATAAGTTTACCTATTATTTTTATCATCTTTATTATTATTAGTGCTAAAAAGCAAGGTGAAGAATTAAAATTAGGTGTAAAAAATTCTGTGTGTCTCAAATGTAATTGTTTTGGGAGCCAATAACACTAGTACAATATCAAATGCAGTTCAGTTCAGTTGCCCAGTCGTGTCCGACTCTTGTGACCCCATGAACCCCATGACCCCACTCCCTGTCCATCACCGACTCCCGGAGTCCACCCAAACCCATGTCCATCAAGTCAGTGATGCCATCCAACCATCTCATCCTCTGTCATCCCCTTCTCCTCCTGCCTTCAATCTTTCCCAGCATCAAGGTCTTTTCAAATGAGTCAGCTCTTCACATCAGGTGTCCAAAGTATTGGAGTTTCATCTTCAACATCATTCCTTCCAATGAATACCCAGGACTAATCGTCTTTAGGATGGACTGGTTGGATCTCCTTGCAGTCCAAGGGACTCTCAAGAGTCTTCTCCAACACCACAGTTCAAAAGCATCAATTCTTCGGCGCTCAGCTTTCTTTATAGTCCACCTCTCACATCCATATATGACCACTGGAAAAACCATAGCCTTGACTAGACTGACCTTTGTTGACGAAGAGATGTCTCTGCTTTTTAATATGCTATCTAGGTTGGTTATAACTTTCCTTCCAAGGAGTAAGTGTCGTTTAATTTGATGGCTGCAATCACCATCTGCAGTGATTTTGCAGCCCAGAAGAATAAAGTCAGCCACTGTTTCCACTGTTTCCCCATCTATCTGCCATGAAGTGATGGGACCAGATGCCATGATCTTTGTTTTCTGAATGTTGAGCTTTAAGCCAAAGCTTTCATCAAGAAGCTTTTTAGTTCCTCTTTACTTTCTGCCATAAGGGTAGTGTCATCTGCATATCTGAGGTTATTGATATTTCTCCCAGCAATCTTGTGGGAGCTTGTGGATTCCAATCTTGTGGATTCCAGCTTGTGCTTCCTCCAGCCCAGCATTTCTCATGATGTACTCTGCATAGAAGTTAAATAAGCAGGGTGACAATATACAGCCTTGACGTACTCCTTTTCCCATTTGGAACCAGTCTGTTGTTCCATGTCCAGTTCTAACTGTTGCTTCCTGACCTGCATACAAATTTCTCAAGAGGCAGATCAGGTGGTCTGATATTCCCATCTCTTTCAGGATTTTCCACAGTTTATTGTGATACACACAGTCAAAGGCTTTGGCATAGTCAAGAAAGCAGAAATACATGCTTTTCCAGAACTCTCTTGCTTTTTCGATGATGCAGCAGATGTTTGCAATTTGATCTCTGATTCCTCTGCCTTTTCTAAAACCAGCTTGAACATCTGGAAGTTCATGGTTGACGTATTGCTGAAGCCTGGCTTGGAGAATGTTGAGCATTATTTTACTAGCATGTGAGATGAGTGCAATTGTGCGATAGTTTGAGCATTCTTTGGCATTGCCTTTCTTTGGGATTGGAATGAAAACTGACCTTTTCCAGTCCTGTGGCCACTGCTGAGTTTTCCAAATTTGCTGACATATTGAGTGCAGCACTTTAATAGCATCTTTCAGGATTTGAAATAGCTCAACTGGAATTCCATCACCTCCACTAGCTTTGTTCGTAGTGATGCTTTCTAAGGCCCACTTGACTTCACATTCCAGGATGTCTGGCTCTAGGTGAGTGATCACACCATCATGATTATCTGGGTTGTGAAGATCTTTTTTGTACATTTCTTCTGTGTATTCTTGCCACTTCTTCTTAATATCTTCTGCTTCTGTTAGGTCCCTACCATTTCTGTCCTTTATTACAATATCAAGTCCCTCACTAAATACTTTTATTTTGGAGTATTTTGTTTTCTCATATTAGTGTGATTTATAAAAATCCTTCTGGAGGGCAGCTTGGCAGTAAAAGCCTAGAAATGCTTATATCCTTTGACCAATTAATTTGATGGTGACATTACATAGATTTTAGGAACCTGTCCTAAGAAATTGTTATACATAAAAATATATGAATAAATATATTCATTGTAGTAATGTTTTGCTTGTAAAAAATGGAACAATTTTTTTTTAATCTAAAATATGGAATCATTTCAGTTGTGTTTCTTTTTTCCAAATTATTGGTTATATATTAGTACAGTGGTTCTCAAATTTTAGTGTTTATTATAATCACCTGGGGGCTTATTAAAATAAAGATTGTTACCCTCTCCCCCAAGTGTTTTTTTTACTTTTAATATTTATTTATTTGGTTGTTCTGGGTCTTCGTTGCAGCATGTGGAATCTGGTGTCTTGACCAGGGAATGAACCCAGGCCCCTTTGCACTGGGAGCCTAGAGTCCCAGCCACTGAACCACCAGGGAAGTCCCATCCCCCAAGTTTTTGATTCAAGAAGTCTAGGATATGAGTCAGTAACTTATGTTTCTTATAGGTTCTAAGGTATTGCTGCTAGTCCTTTCAGAACAACTGGTCTAGGAGAATCTGGGCTTTCTACCTAGTATTCCAGATGATTTTTACCATCAGACACATTTGAAAAAATGCAGTTTTGAGATATGAGGCATTTTTATGACTATTCCATTGAAAATAAAATTGTCTTAAAAAAAATAAAATGAATTTAGAGGGTCATTCCACCAGGAATTAGAAATCCAGCCCGAATTCTGGCTCTACATTCTACTTTTGTCTACAGATTTTAAACTGTGTAAGTTTTAGGCAAAACTAATAAAAGGTTTTAGAAGTCAGGATAATGGTTAGTTTTGGAGGATTGTAGTATCAAGAAGAAAGGGGCAACTGGCTTCAAGGTACTGGTAATAACGTTCTCTGTCTTGAACTGGTTGCTGGTCACATGAGTGCACTCACTGTACAAATTTATGATTTGTGTATCTCTGAATGCTTATGCCTCAGAAAGCTTCTTTAGAACTTATAAATGTATTATTTATTTGAAATGTATACTCATTATATTCCAAAAATGCATATCTTTTCACTACACCATCTTACCTACTTATTAAAACTGAGAGAGGAATAGCTCTGACCTGGAATTTAAAAGCTTGGGCTTTAGAGACAGAGAGATGAAGATTTCTTCTTGATTCTCTCAGCAGCTTGCTGAGTGACTCCAGGCAAATGGCCTGAACCTTAGTTTCCACTTTTCTAAAAAAATAATAATGCTTTTTATCTGCTGGCTTAGTTTCTCAACCTTCTTGGTTTAAGAACCCCTCTTTAGTATACTTAAAAATTATTCAGGACTCCAAAAAGCATTTTTTTGTGTGGGATATTTATCATATTACTAAATAAAACTAAGACATTTTTGTTTTATTTTTTTTAATTTGTTAATTTATTTCTTTATTTGGCTGTGTTCTGTCTTTGTTGCTAAGTGGGCTTTTTCTCTAGTTGGGGTGAGCAGGGGCTACTCCCTAATATAGGCTTCTCATTGTGGTGGTTTTTTTGTTGTAGACAGGGACTCTAGGGCATGAAGGCTTCAATAGTTGCATCACACAAGCTCAATATTTGCAGCTCCCAGGCTCTAGAGCACAGGCTCAATAGTTGTGGAGCACGGGCTTACTTCTTAAGATGTGAGATCTTCACAGACCAGGGATCAAACCTGTGTCTCCTGCATTGCCAAGAAGATTCTTTATCCCTGGGCCACCAGAGAAGACGCTAAAATTTATTCTTTTTTTTTTTTTTTGTCTTTTTAACATTTTTTTTTTTTACTTCTTAATTTTATTTTTAAACTTTACAATATTGTATTGGTTTTGCCAAATATCTTAATGAATCCGCCACAGGTATACATGTGTTCCCCATCCTGAACCCTCCTCCCTCCTCCCTCCCCATACCATCCCTCTGGGTCATCCCAGTGCACCAGCCCCAAGCATCCAGTATCGTGCATCGAACCTGGACTGGCGACTCATTTCATACATGATAGTATACATGTTTCAGTGCCATTTTATTGAAGGATAATTGCTTTACAGAATTTTGTTGTTTTCTGCCAAACCTCAAAATGAATCAGTCATAGGTATATGTATATCCCCTCCCTTTTGAACCTCTTTCCCATCTGCCTCCCCACCCCACCCATCTAGGTTGATACAGAGCCCTGTTTGAGTCTCCTTAGCCATACAACAAATTCCCATTGACTATCTATTTTACATATGGTAAATGTAAATTTCCACTTTACTCTTTCCATACATCTCACCCTCTCCTCCCCTCTTGCCATGTCCATAAATCTATTCTCTATGTCTGTTTCTCCATTGCTGCCCTGTAAATAAATTCTTCAGTACCATTTTTCTACATTCTGTATATGTACGTTAGAATATGATATTTATCTCTCTCCTTCTGACTCACTTCACTCTGTGTAATAGGTTCTAGGTTCATCCACCTCATGAGAACTGACTCAAATGTGTTCCTTTATATGGCTGAGTAATATTCCATTGTGTATATGTACCATAACTTCTTTATTCATTCATCTGTCAGTGGACATCTAGGTTGCTTCCATGTGCTAGCTGTTGTAAATAGTGCTGCAGTGCACAATGGGATACATGTGTCTTTTTCAATTTTGGTTTCATCAGGGTATAATATGCCGACGAGTGGGATTCCTGGGTCATATGGTGGTTTTATTCCTAGTTTTTTAAGGAATCTCCATACTGTCCTCTCGGAGAAGGCAATGGCAACCCACTCCAGTACTCTAGCCTGGAAAATCCCATGGACGGAGGAGCCTGGTAGGCTGCAGTCCATGTGGTAACTAGGAGTCGGACATGACTGGGTGACTTCACTTTCACTTTTCACTTTCATGCATTGGAGAAGGAAATGGCAACCCACTAGGTGTTCTTGCCTGGAGAATCCCAGGGACAGGGGAGCCTGGTGGGCTGCCATCAGTGGGGTTGCATAGAGTCAGACACGACTGAAGCAACTTAGCAGCAGCAGCAGCATACTGTCTTCTATAGTGTCTGTATCAATTTGCATTCCCACCAACAGCACAAGTGTATTCCCTTTTCTCCACACCCTCTCCAGCATTTATTGTTTGTAGACTTTTTCTTGATGGCCATTCTGACCAGTGTGAGGTGATAGCTCATTGTTGTTTTTGATTTGCTTTTCCCTAATAATGAGCAATGTTGAGCATCTTTTCATGTGTTTGTTAGCCATCTGTATGTCTTCTCTGGAGAAATGTCTGTTTAGGTCTTTTTTCCACTTTTTGAGTGGGTTGTTTGTTTTTCTGGTATTGAGTTGTATGAGCTGCATGTATATTTTGGAAATTAATCCCTTGTCAGTTGGTTCATTTGCTATTATTTTCTCCCATTATGAGGGTTGTCTTTTCACCTTGCTTATAATAAGTTTCCTTTGCTGTGCAGAAGCTTTTCAGTTTAATCAGGTCCCACTTGTTTACTTTTGTTTTATTTCCATTACTCTATGAAGTGAGTCATAGAGGATCTTGCTGTGATTTATGTCATCAAGTGTTCTGCCTATGTTTTCCTCTAAGAGTTTTATAGTTTCAGGTCTCACATTTAGGTCTTTAATCCATTTAGAGTTTATCTTTGTGTGTGGTGTTAGGAAGTGTTCTAATTTCATTCTTTTACATGTAGCTGTCCAGTTTTCTCAGCACTGTTTATTAAAGAGGCTGTCCTTGCCCCATTGTGTATTCTTGCCTCTTTTGTTGAAAACAAGGTACCCATAGGTATATGGCTTTATCTCCAGGTTCTCTATCTTGTTCCATTGGTCTATATTTCTGTTTTTGTGCCAGTACCATACTGTCTTGATGACTGTAGCTTTGTAGAATAATCTGAAGTCAGGAAGGTTGATTCTTCTAACTCGATTCTTTCACAAGACTGCTTTGGCTTTTGGGGGTCTTTTGTGTTCCATATGAATTGTGAAATTTTTTGTTCTAATTCTGTGAAAAATGTCATTGGTAATTTGATAGGGATTGCATTGAATCTGTCGATTGTGTTAGGTAGTATAGTCATTTCCACAATATTGATTCTTCCTACCCAGGAACATGGACTATCTCTCCATCTCTTTATGTTGTCTTTGATTTCTTTCACTGGTGTCATAATTTTCTGTGTTAGAGTTCTTTTGTCTACTTAGGTAAGTTTATTCCTAGATATTTAATTCTTTTTGTTGCAATGGTGAATAGGATTGATTCCTTAATTTCTCTTTCTGATTTTTTAACTTTTACTATATAGAAATGCAAGTGATTTGTGTGTATTGATTTTGTAATCTGCAACTTTACTAAATGTACTGATTAGCTCTAGTGATTGATAGTATCTTTTGGGTTTTCTATGTACAGTATCCTGTCATCTGCAAATAGTGAGAGTTTTCAGTTCAGTTCAGTCGCTCAGGCATGTCCAACTCTTGCAAGCCCATGAATCACAGCACGCCAGGCCTCCCTGTCCATCACCAACTCCAGGAGTTCACTCAAACTCATGTGCATCGAGTTGGTGATGCCATCCAGCCATCTCATCCTCTGGCGTCCCCTTCTCCTCCTGCCCCCTCCCAATGAGTCAACTCTTCGCATGAGGTGGCCTAAGTATTGGAGTTTCAACCTCAGCATCAGTCCTTTCAATGAACACCCAGGACTGATCTCCTTTAGGATGGACTGGTTGGATCTCCTTGCAGTCCAAGGGACTCTCAAGAGTCTTCTCCAACACCACAGTTCAAAAGCATCTATTCTTCGGCACTCATCTCTCTTTGTAGTCCAACTCTCACATCCATACATGACCACTGGAAACACCATAGCCTTGACTAGATGGACCTTTGTTGGCAAAGTAATATCTCTGCTTTTTAGTATGCTATCTAGGTTGGTCGTAACTTTCCTTCCAAGGAGTAAGCGTCTTTTAATTTCTTAGCTGCAGTCACCATCTGCAGTGATTTTGGACCCCAGAAAAATAAAATCTGACCCTGTTTCCCCATCTATTTCCCATGAAGTGATGGGACCAGATGCCATGATCTTCGTTTTCTGAATGTTGAGCTTTAAGCCAACTTTTTCACTCTCCACTTTCACTTTCATCAAGAGGCTTTTTAGTTCCTCTTCACTTTCTGCCATAAAGGCGGTGTCATCTGCATATCTGAGGTTATTGATATTTCTCCCGGCAGTCTTGATTCCAGCTTGTGCTTCCTCCAGCCCAGCATTTCTCATGATGTACTCTGCATAGAAGTTAAATAAGCAGGGTGACAATATATAGCCTTGACGTACTCCTTTTCCCATTTGGAACCAGTCTGTTGTTCCATGTCCAGTTCTAACTGTTGCTTCCTGACCTGCATACAAATTTCTCAAGAGGCAGATCAGGTGGTCTGGTATTCCCATCTCTTTCAGAATTTTCCACAGTTTATTGTGATCCACACAGTCAAAGGCTTTGGCATAGGCAAGAAAGCAGAAATAGATGTTTTTCCAGAACTCTCTTATTTTTCGATGATCCAGCGGATGTTGGCAATTTGATGTCTGGTTCCTCTGCCTTTTCTAAAACCAGCTTGAATATCTGGAAGTTCATGGTTGATGTATTGCTGAAGCCTGGCTTGGAGAATTTTGAGCATTACTTTACCAGCATGTGAGATGAATGCAATTGTGTGGTAGTTTGAGCATTCTTTGGCATTGCCTTTCTTTGGGATTGGAATGAAAACTGACCTTTTCCAGTCCTGTGGCCACTGCTGAGTTTTCCAAATTTGCTGACATATTGAGTGCAGCACTTTCACAGCATCATCTTTCAGGATTTGGAATAGCTCAACTGGAATTCCATCACCTCCACCAGCTTTGTTCGTAGTGATGCTTTCTAAGGCCCACTTGACTTCACATTCCAGGATGTCTGGCTCTAGGTGAGTGATCACACCATCGTGATTATCTGGGTCGTGAAGATCTTTTTTGTACAGTTCTTCTGTGTATTCTTGCCACTTCTTCTAAATATCTTCTGCTTCTGTTAGGTCCCTACCATTTCTGTCCTTTATCGAGCCCATCTTTGCATGAAATGTTCCCTTGGTATCTCTAATTTTCTTGAAGAGATCTCTAGTCTTTCCCATTCTGTTGTTTTCCTCTATTTCTTTGCACTGATCTCTGAGGAAGGCTTTCTTATCTCTCCTTGCTATTCTTTGGAACTCTTCATTCAAATGGGAATATCTTTTCTCCTTTGCTTTTTGCTTCTCTCCTTTTCACAGCTATTTTTACGGCCTCTTCAGACAGCCATTTTGCTTTTTTGCATTTCTTCTCCATGGGGATGATCTTGATCCCTGTCTCCTGTACAGTGTCATGAACCTCACTTCTTTTCCAATTTGGATTCCTTTTTTTTTTTTCCTTCTCTGATGGCTGAAGCTAGGACTTCCAGAACTATGTTGAATAATAGTGATGAAAATGGACACCCTTGTCTTGTTCCTGATCTTAAGGGGAATACTTTCAGTTTTTCACCATTGAGAATAATGTTTGCTGTAGGCTTATCATATATGGCCTTTACGGTGTTGAGGTAGGTTCCTTCTAAGCCCGTTTTTTGAAGAATTTCAATCATAAATGGTGCTAAATTTTTTCAAAGGCTTTTTCTACATCTATTGATATGACTATATGGTTTTTATCTTTCAATTTATTAATATGGTGTATCACATTTATTGACTTGCATATATTAAAGAATCCTTGCATCCATGGAATAAACCTAACTTGATCACAGTATATGAGCTTTTTGATGTGTTGCTGAATTCTCTTTGCTAAAATATGTTGAGGATTTTTTCATCTATGGCCATCAGTGATACTGGCCTGTAGTTTTCTTTTTTTGTGTGTTGTCTTTCTCTGGTTTTAGTATCAGGGTGGTGGTGGCCTCGTGGAATGAGTTTGGAAGTGTTCCTTCCTCTGCAATTTTTTGAAAGAGTTTAGAAGGATAGGCATTAGCTCTTCTCTCTAAATGTTTGATAGAATTCTCCTGTAAAGCCATGTGGTCCTGGGCTTTTCTTTTTTAGGATATTTTGTTCACAGTTTCAATTTCAGTGCTTGTAATTGGGTTCTTCATAATTTCTATTTCTTCCTGGTTCAGTATTGGAAGTTTGAACTTACCTAGGAATCTGTCCATTTCTTCCAGGTTATCCATTTTATCACCATATAGTTGTTCATAATAGTCTCTTATAATCCTTAGTATTTCTGCATTGTCTGTTGTAACCTATCCTTTTTCATTTCTAATTTTGTTGATTTGATTCTTCTCTCTTTTTTCCTTGATGAGCCTGGCTAAAGGTTTATCAATTTTATTTATCTTCTCAAAGAACCAGCTTTTAGTTTTATTAATCTTTACTATTGTTCTTTTGTTTCTTTTTCAATTATTTCTGCTCAAATCCTTAGGATTTCTGTCCTTCTAATTTTGAGGGTTTTTTTGTTCTTCTTTTTCCAGTTGTTTTAGGTGTAAAATTAGTCTATTCGATGTTTTTCTTGTTTCTTGAGGTAGGATTGTCTTGCTATAAACTTCCCACTTAGAACTGCTTTTACTGCATCCCATAGGTTTTGAGTTGTCGTGTTTTCATTGTCATTTGTTTCTAGAAATTTTTCAATTTCCCTTTTGATTTCTTCTGTAACTGGTTGGTTATTTCGAAATGTGTTGTTTAATCTCCATATGTTTGTGTTTTTCACAGTTTCTTTTTTGTAATTGATATCTAGTTTCATAGCATTGTGGTCAGAGAAGATGCTTTATATGATTTCAATTTTCTTAAATTTACTGAGGTTTGATTTGTGACCCAAGATGTAGTCTATCCTGGAGAATGTTCCATGTGCACTTGGGAAGAAGGTCTTCTGCATTTGGATGGAATGTCCTGAAGATATCATTGAGATCCATCTCATCTAATGTATCATTTAAGACTTGTATTTCCATATTAATTTTCTGTTTTGATAATCTGTCTGTTGGTGTGAGTGGTGTGTTAAAGTCTCTTACTATTATTGTGTTATCATCAGTTTCTCCTTTTATGTCTCTTAGTGTTTGTCTTATGTATTGAGGTGCTCTTATGTTGGGTGCATAGATATTTACAATTGTTATGTCTTCCTCTTGGATTGATCCCTTGATCATTATGTACTGTCCTTCCTTATCTCTTGTAATATTCTTTATTTTAAGGTCTATTTGTCTGATATGAGGATTGCTACTCCAGCTTTCTTTAGCTTCCCATTTGAATGGAATATATTTTTCCATCTTCTCATTTTCTGTCTATATGTATCTTTAGGTCTAAGGTGGGTTTCTTGTAGACAGCATATTTATGGGTCTTGTTATTTAATCCGTTCAGCCAGTCTGTGTCTTTTGGTTGGAGCAGTTAATCCATTTACATTTAAAGTAATCATTGATATATGTGTTCCTATTGTCATTTTCTTAATTGTTTGGGGTTGAGTCTGTAGATCCTTTTTCTTTTATATTTCTTGTCTATATAAGTCCCTTTAAACATTTGTTGTAAAACTGGTTTGGTGGTACTGAATTCTCTTAACTTTTGCCTGTCAGAATAGATTTTTATTTCTTCATCAATTTTGAATGAGATCCTTGCCAGGTACAGTAAGCTTAGTTGTAGATTTTTCCCTTTCAGTACTTTAAATAATATCCTGCCATTCCCTTTTGGCCTGCAGAGTTTCTGCTGAAAGATCAGCTATTAAACATATGGGGTTTCCCGTGTATGTTACTTGTTGCTTCTCCCTTGCTGCTTTTAATATTCTTTGTTTGTGCTTAGTCTTGGTTAGTTTGATTAGTATATGTCTTGGCATGTTTCTCCTTGGATTTGTCCTATATGGAACTGTTTATGCCTCTTGAACTTGATTGACTATTTCCTTTTCCATGTTGGGGAAATTTTCAACTATAATCTCCTCAAAAATTTTCTCATACCCTTTCTTTTTCTCTTCTTCTGGGACCCCTATAATTCAAATGTTGGTGCATTTGATATTGTCCCAGAAGTCTCTGAGACTATCCTCAATTCTTTTCATTCTTTTTACTTTATTCTGCTCTTCAGAAGTTATTTCCACTATTTTATCTTCCAGGTCACTGGTTCTTCTGCTTCAGATATTCTGCTTTCAATTCCCTCTAGAGTGTTTTTAATTTCAGTAATTGTGTTGTTTGTATGTTTATAATTCTGTGTCTTTGTTAATTGATTCTCGTTATTTTCTCCATTTTGTTTTCAACGTTTTTGATCATTTTTACTATCATTATTCTGAATTCTTTTTCAGGTAGTTTGCCCGTTTCCTCTTCATTTATTTGGACTTCTGTGTTTTTAGTTTGTTCCTTCACTTGTGTAGTATTTTTCTGCCTTTTCTTTATTTTTTTTTTTTAACTTACTGTGTTTGAGGTCTTTTCCCAGGCTTCAAGGTTGAATTCTTTCTCCCTTTTGGTTTCTGCCCTCCTAAGGTTTGTGTAAGCTTCATATAGGGTGTGATTTGTGCTGAGTTTTTGTTTGTTCGTTTGTTTTTCCTCTGACGGGCAAGGCTGAGTGAGGTGGTAATTCTGTCTCTGATGATTAGGTTTGTGTTTTTTTTTGTTGTTTGTTGTTTAGATGAGGTGTCCTGTACTACTGGAGGTGCTACTGATGGTTGGGTGATGCCGGGTCTTGTATTCAACTGATTTCCTTTGTGTGAGTTCTCATTCTTTCATACTCCCTAGGGTTAGTTCTCTGGTAGTCTAGGGTTTTGGAATCAGTGCTCCCACCCAAAGGCTCAGGGCTTGATCTCTTCAATGACCCTCGTCAAATTGGTGTAGCCAAAATGCCATTATGTTTCCTCTTAGGGATTTTTCATCCACAGACCCCAACTCTGCTCTGGATCTCATATCTGACCTATCAGAGAACAGCATCTGAAATTGAGAAGTGGTACCCATCCTTCTAATTCATGCTGAGCCCAGTAGAGTAGAGATGGGAGAGGCTGGATGGTGTTCCCAGACTGTCCTCCGAAACTGATTTCCCTGGGCGTCTTCCTTGGAGGGGACTGTAGAGACCCACACTCAGAAAACGCTGCTTAGTTTGGCATTTAAATCCAGCAGGCCAGTAATAACACTCATACTGCTTAAAAGTTTTCTGCTTTCCTCCTCCAGGCAGAAGGGATCTTTAAAGAACGAGGAACTGGGAAAGCCCAATTCCTCAATGAATGAATAAGGTTTTTGCTCTGCTTTGTGGAGGACTATCCTGGTTCTTCAGATGGTAAAGAATCCACCTGCAATGTCCCTAATATATTTTTAATTGAAGGATAATTGCTTTACAATATTGTGTTGTTATTTTCTGCTATACTTCAACATGAATCAGCTGTAGGCATACTTATGTTCCCTCCCTCTTGAACGTCCCTCTCACCTCCCATCCCATCCTACCCCTCTAGGATGTCACAGAGAATGGGTTTGAGCTCCTTGAGTCACACAGCAAATTCCTACTGGCTTTCTGTTTTACATATGGTAGTTTATTGTTTCCATGCTAGTCTCTCCATTCATCCCACCTTCTCCTTCCCCCCAGCCCCATGTCCACAAGTCTTTCCTCTATGTCTGTGTCTCCATTGCTGCCTGCAGGTGGGTTCATCAATACCATTTTTCTATATTCTGTGTTGTTACTGTTCAGTCTCTCAGTCATGTCCAGTTCTTTGTGCAGCATGCCAGGCTTCCCTGTCCTTCACCATCTCCCAGTTCAGTTCAGTTTAGTTCAGTTGCTCAGTTGTGCTAGACTGTTTGCGACCCCATGGACTGTAGCACTCCAGGCCTCCCTGTCTATCACCAACTCCAGGTTTACTCAAACTCATGTCCTTTGAGTTGGTGATGCTATCCAACCATCTCATCCTCTGTCAACCCCTTTTCCTCCCGCCTTCAATCTTTTTCAGCATCAGGGTCTTTTCCAGTGAGTCAGTTCTTTGGATCAGGTGGCCAAAGTGTTGGAGTTTCAGCTTCAGCATCAGTCCTTCCAGTGAATATTCAGGACGGATTTCCTTTAGGATTGAGTGGTTTGATCTCCTTGCAGACCAGGGGACTCTCAAGAGTCTTCTCCAATACCAGATGGAAAGCATTGGTTCTTTGGCACTCAGCCTTGTTTTTGATCCAACTGTCACATCTATACATGTGTACTGGAAAAACCACAGCTTTGAATCTTTGTTGGCAACCTGATGTCTCTGCTTTTAATATGCTGTCTAGGTTTGTCTTACTTTCCTTTCAAGGAGCAAACATCTTTTAATTTCGTGGCTGCATTCACCCTTTCTCTGTGATTTTGGAGCCCAAGAAAAGAAAATCTGTCACTGTTTCCACTTTTCCCCCTCTGTTTGCCTTGAAGTTATGGGACCAGATGCCATGGTCTTAGTTTTTTGAATGTTGAATTTTCAGACAGCTTTTTCACTCTCCTCTTTCACCCTCATCAAGAGTCTCTTTAATTCCTCTTCTCTCTCTGCAATTAGAATGGTATCATCTGTGTATCTGAGGTTGTTGATATTTCTCCTTGCAATCTTGATTCCAGCTTGTGCTTCATCCAGCCTGGCATTTCGCATGATATACTCTGCATATAAGTTAAATAAGCAGGGTGACACTATAAACCCTTTACATACTCCTTTCCTAGTTTGGAACCAGTCCGTTCTTCCATGTCCAGTTCTAACTGTTGCTTCTTGACCTGAATGTAGGTTTCTCAGGAGACAGGTAAGGTGGTCTGGTATCCCAATCTTTAAGAATTTTCCACAGTTGGTTGTGATCCACACAATCAAAGGGTTTAGTGTGGTCAGTGAAGCAGAAATAGATGTTTTTTTGGAATTCTCTTGATTTTCTGTGATACAGCGGATGTTGGCAATTTTATCTTTGGCTCCTCTGCCTTTTCTAAATCCAGCTGTTATATCTGGAAGTCCTCAGTTCACGTACTGTTGAAATCTACCTTGAAGGATTTTGAGCATTACCTTGCTAGCGTTTGAAACGAATGCAGTTGTGCAGTAGTTTGAACTTTCTTTGGCATTGCCTTTCTTTGGGATTGAAATGAGAACTGACCTTTTCCAGTCCTGTGGCCACTGCTGAGCTTTCCAAATTTACTGGCCTATTGAGTGCCCCACTTTCAGAGCATCATCATCTAGGATTTGCGATAGCTCAGCTGTAATTCCATCACCTCTACTAGCTTTGTTTGTATTGATGCTTCCTAAGGCCACTTGACTTTGTCCTCTAAGAAGTCTGGCTCTAGGTGAGTGGTCACACCATTGTGGTTATCTGGGTCATTTAGATCTTTTTTTGTAACGTTCTTCTGTGAATTCATGCCACCACTTCTTAATATCTTCTGCTTCTGTTAGGTCCGTACCATTTCTGTCCTTTATTGTGCACATCTTTGCTCGAAATGTTCCCTTGGTATCTCTAATTTTCTTGAAAAGATCTCTAGTCTTTCCCTTTCTATTGTTTTCCTCTATTTCTTTGCATTGTTCAGTTAGAAAGGCTTTCTTCTCTCTCCTTGCTATTCTTTGGAACTCTGCATTCAAATAGGTATATCTTTCCTTTTCTCCTTTGCCTTTTGCTTTCCTAAATTGAAGAAAGTAGGGAAAACCACTAGACCATTCAGGTATGACCTAAATCAAATCCCTTATGATTATACAGTGTAACTGAGAAATAGATTTAAGGGCCTAGATCTGATAGATAGAGTGCCTGATGAACTATGGACTGAGGTTCATGACACTGTACAGGAGACAGGGATCAAGACCATCCCCATGGAAAAGAAATGCAAAACAGCAAAATGGCTGTCTACAGCGGCCTTACAAATAGCTGTGAAAAGAAGAGAAGCGAAAAGCAAAGGAGAAAAGGAAAGATATAAGCATCTGAATGCAGAGTTCCAAAGAATAGCAAGAAGACATAAGAAAGCCTTCTTCAGCGATCAGTGCAAAGAAATAGAGGAAAACAGAATGGGAAAGACTAGAGATCTCTTCAAGAAAATTAGAGATACCAAGGGAATATTTCATGCAAAGATGGGCTCGGTAAAGGACAGAAATGGTATGGACCTAACAGAAGCAGAAGATATTAAGAAGAGATGGCAAGAATACACAGAAGAACTGTACAAAAAAGATCTTCATGACCCAGATAATCACGATGATGTGATCACTGACCTAGAGCCAGACATCCTGGAATGTGAAGTCAAGTGGGCCTTAGAGAGCATCACTACGAACAAAGCTAGTGGAGGTGATAGAATTCCAGTTGAGCTATTTCAAATCCTGAAAGATAATGCTGTGAAAGTGCTGCACTAAGTATGCCAGCACATTTGGAAAACTCAGCAGTGGCCACAGGACTGGAAAAGGTCAGTTTTCATTCCAATCCCAAAGAAAGGCAATGCCAAAGAATGCTCAAACTATCGCACAATTGCACTCATCTCACACGCTAGTAAGTAATGCTCAAGATTCTCCAAGCCAGGCTTCAGCAATATGTCAGCCGTGAACTTCCAGATGTTCAAGCTGGTTTTAGAAAAGGCAGAGGAACCAGAGATCAAATTGCCAACATCTGCTGGATCATGGAAAAAGCAAGAGAGTTCCAGAAAAACATCTATTTCTGCTTTCTTGCCTATGCCAAAGCCTTTGACTGTGTGGATCACAATAAACTGGAAAATTCTGAAAAAGATGGGAATACTAGACCACCTGACCTGCCTCTTGAGAAATTTGTATGCAGGTCAGGAAGCAACAGTTAGAACTGGACATGGAACAACAGACTGGTTCCAAATGGGAAAAGGAGTACGTCAAGGCTGTATATTGTCACCCTGCTTATTTAACTTCTATGCAGAGTACATCATGAGAAATGCTGGGCTGGAAGAAGCACAAGCTGGAATCAAGATTGCCAGGAGAAATATCAATAACCTCAGATACGCAGCTGACACCACCCTTATGGCAGAAAGTGAAGAGGAACTAAAAAGCCCCTGGATGAAAGTGAAAGAGGAGAGTGAACAAGTTGGCTTAAAGCTCAATATTCAGAAAACGAAGATCATGGCATCTGGTCCCACCACTTCATGAGAAATAGATGGGGAAACAGTGGAAACAGTGTCAGACTTTATTTTTCTGGGCTCCCAAATCACTGCAGATGGTGACTGCAGCCATGAAATTAAAAGACGCTTACTCCTTGGAAGGAAAGTTATGACCAACCTAGATGGCATATTGAAAAGCAGAGACATTACTTTGCCAACAAAGGTTCGTCTAGTCAAGGCTGTGGTTTTTCCTGTGATCATGTATGGATGTGAGAGTTGGACTTGAAGAAGGCTGAGTGCCGAAGAATTGATGCTTTTGAACTGTGGTGTTGGAGAAGACTCTTGAGAGTCCCTTGGACTGCAAGGAGATCAACCAGTCCATTCTGAAGGAGATCAGCCCTGGGATTTCTTTGGAAGGAATGATGCTAAAGCTGAAACTCCAGTACTTTGGCCACGTCATGCGAAGAGTTGACTCATTGGAAAAGACTGTGATGCTGGAAGGGATTGGGGGCAGGAGGAGAAGGGGACGACAGAGGATGAGATGGCTGGATGGCATCACTGACTGGATGGACGTGAGTTTGAGTGAACTCCGGGAGTTGGTGATGGACAGGGAGGCCTGGCATGCTGTGATTCATGGGATCGCAAAGAGTCGAACACGACTGAGCAACTGAACTGCCCTGAAGTGATATTTGCTAATATACAGTATTTGTTTTTCTCTTTCTGACTTATTTCATTGTACATAATAGGTTCTTCATTCATCTACTTCATTAGAATTGACTGAAATGTCTTCCTTTTTATGACTGAATAGTATTCCATTGTATATGTGTAGAAGCTTCTTTATCCATTCATCTGGATGGACATCTAGGTTGCTTCCACGTCCCAGCTATTGCAAATAGTGCTGCATTGAACGCTAGGTTACCTGTGTCCTTTTCAATTATGGTTTTCCCAGGGTATATTCCCAGTAGTGGAATGGTTAGATCATATGATAGTTTTATTCCTTGTTTTCTTAAGGAATCTCCATACTCTTCTCCATAATGTCTGTATCAATTTACATTCCTACCAACCATGCAAAAGGAGTTCCCTTTCTATACACTCTCTCAAGCATTTATTATTTGTCAATTTTTTTCATTATGGCCATTCTGATCAGTGTGAGGTAATAGCCCATGTAGTTTTGATTTGGATTTCTCTGATAAAGTACAATATTGAGCTACTTTTCATATGTTTATTAGCCATCTGTATGTCTTCTTTGAAGAAATGTCTGTTAAGGTCTTCTGCCACTTTCCACTTTTTAATTGGGTTGTATGTTTTTCTGTTACTGAGTTGCATGAGCTGCTTGTATATTTTGGAAATTAATCCTCTGTCAGTTGTTTGGTTTGCTATTCTCCCATTATGTGGGTTGTCTTTTCACCTTGTTTATAGTCCTTTGTTGCAAAAGCTTTTAATTAGATCACACTTGTTTGTTTATATTTCTATTACTGGAGGAGGTGGGTCATAGAGGATCTTGCTGTGATTTATGTCATAGAGTTTTTTGCCTCTGTTTTCCTCTAAGAGTTTTATAGTTTCTGGTCTTACAGTGAGTGAGGGAAGTCACTCAGTTGTGTCCGACTGTTTGCGACCCCATGGACTGTAGCCTACCAGACTCCTCCGTCCATATTTTCCAGGCAAAAATACTGGAGTGGGTTGCCGTTTCCATCTCCTGAAGATCTTCCCAACCCAGGGATTGAACGCAGGTCTCCCACATTGTAGGCAGACGCTTTACCATCTGAGCCATTACATTTAGGTCTTTAATCCATTTTGAGTTTATCTTCATGTATGGTGTCAGAAAGTGTTCTAATTTCATTCTTTTAAATGTAGCTGTTCAGTATTGCAGCACCACTTATTGAAGAGACTGTCTTTTCTCCGTTGTGTGTTCTTGCCTCCTTTGATGAAAGAAAGAGGACATAAACAGATGGAGAGTAATTTCTTGTTCCTGGATTGGAAGAATCAATGGTATCAAAAATCAATATACTATCAAAAGCAGTCTACGGATTCAGTGCAATCCTTATCAATTTACCAATGGCATTTTTTACAGAACTAGAACTAAAAATTTCACAATTCATATGGAAACATAAGAGACCCTGAATAGCCAAAGCCATCTTGAGAAAAAAGAATGGAGCTGGAGGAATCATTCTTCCTGATTTCATGCTATAATACAAAACTGTAGTCATTGAGACAGTATGGTACTGACACAAAACAGAAATATAGACCAATGGAATAAGATAAAAAACCCAGAGATAAATCCATGCACCTACGGGCACCTTATCTTTGGCAAAGGAGGCAAGAATACAAAGCTAGGACATTTTAGAACAAATAGGAACCTAAGAATGCATTTCAGTAGCCATTAGAGCAATGACCATATCACAGGTTACATCATATAAACTTTGGTAAACTCCATTGTAAACTCGTGCAGATGAGAGTAAAAAAGAGAATAATGCCTTCCTTTTATTATGAACGTAATTTTGTCTTCAAGGGTCTCTGTATCACTTTTGAGAATTACTTGTTGAAAGAATAATGACCTGATAAAATTCTTATTATAAAATACTAGATGAAAATAGTATAATACAATCAGCATACTGTATCAGTCCCAGTTTTTTTTTTTTTTCCTTAAGAAAAAAATACAAAACTCTCCCCTCAGATCACATTTATAAACAAGAATACATCTAACATTTATCAAGTTGATTGTGTCCAGATGTTAGCAGTATTTATTATCACATGGTTTTAAAAAATCAGGTAATTTTTTCTTCTGCATTTTTCTGTATTTTCATAATTTTTTAGGATAAACATTACTTTTGCAATCAGAAAAAACCACTTGTGCTTTACCAAGGAAAGTTTTCTTGGCTTATACTTGTAGAATTTTTATGGCTTACACTACACTTTTTTGTGGAACAAGGAAAGTGGTTTAAATCTCTCTCTCTGGTTGAAGGGTTTTCATTTTGCTATTAAATCTGAATAAAAAGAAAATTTCAAACTAAAGAATTTTAATGTTTAGTTTTACTCTCTAATTATTAATACAACTTTATATCATCAAAAATATTGCAACCATACCATCTTGTATAAATTCTATTTTTATTTTGTGACTTTATATATAAGAAGTCATTGTGTAAAAGAATGTGATTCATTTATCCTGTGTGGTAGCCTACTAATAATGGGTTTGCTAATGTTTTTCTTTTATAGGAAAAAGCTCAGGCTGTAGAACTCTGGCAGACTGTTTCTCAGGAGTTGTACAAGCTACAGAAACTTTACCAAGAACATATGACTGAGGCCCAGATTCATGTTCTTGAAAGTCAAAAGCAAAAGGTAATTTTGGATTTCATGGTTTTCTTGTGTATCAACAAGTTGCATTCTGGAGAAATTCAGTTTTGGCGAAGAAGGCCCAAGTCTCTAGTGTAAATTTATGTTGGCAATAAATAGATCTTTGATGGTTAGAAATCTTTTGAACACATTAAATGATTAAAATAGTGCCTAGTGTACATTGGGTTTTATAATGTTATTAGCCCTGCAGGCTGTCTTTAGGGCTAAAAAGTGGCCATAAGATTTTATGTATAAATGAATCTCTAAAACTTTTATACTCTTGATTTTTTTACCTGATTAAAAAAAAGACCAAAACTGTTCATTAGTTTATGGACAGTGAAGAAGGCTACTCAAATGTGACAACACTGTGTAAAACAAAAATGTTAACAACTTAAATGTGACCTTTTACTGAAATAGATGTTAAGTGCCTCTAACATAAATTCATCAGAATAGGATTTTAAAAGAGGAAGGAATCTTAATGGTTATTAAGGATTTCTTTATGTCCAAAGCAAGAATCATTTTATATTCTTTTAAAGTGGGCATATAACTTTTGTTTTATCTCTCTGTTAACACACACTCACTATCTCACAAGACCATCCATTCCATTGCAAAATCTACCTCCCTTATCTTTCCATTGATTCTTTTCTGCTAGGTATATTGAAGACTTTATGACACAGAGCAGGTATCTTTTTTATGCTTTGGTGAACTTAGAATATTCCTTTTTAAGTTCAGATCAGCTTCCAACATTTTATCCTTTGAACTTTCAATGTATGAAATAACCTTAGTATTCCTGTGATGTGAAGTTTTTGCTAGTCCCCCTTCTGGGACATCTTCATCATTTTCATCAGAACTTCTTTCTTCACTCATGTTGAGTTCTCTTTCACTAAGTTACCCTGCCGGTGTGTCTGTACTCTCCTGACTAGTGGCAGTGTCCATGTTCTCACATTCAGATATTTTCTCCTGTAACTTCATTTACAACAACATCCAGAGTTATCACTTTCTGTTTCTTTGCAGCAGTTTTGTCTTCATTGGCTAATTCCTTCTTTCAGTTATCAATTATTTTAAAAATGTCACATGAGTATAGTATCACTGGAAGAAAAGGAGACAGCACAACTGCACACTTTGCTATCTGTGCATGAACTGAGTAACAGAAGCTCTGAGACAAGACACAGACTTCGAAAGTAATTAGACACTGATCATGATGTTCTGTTATCACATAGTCAGTTGTAGACTGAAGAGTTAGCAGTAAAGTCTGTGTTTTATGTAATAATAATTACTATACTGAGTAATATATAATCAATGTTATATATAGTATTATACAGTTAATGTATTGGTGTCTGAAATTTGAATCATGTTATACAGGACTAATATAATTGAACAGCACTGTAGTAAGTGAAAATCATGCATTTCAAGACTACAGGACATGGACTGCCCATACTCTTTCAGTGCATGAGATGCTGCATTGTTGTCTCATATTTCATTCTGTTTAGTTGTGCTGAATTATAAAGTCCTTTAAAATGTGTTTAAAGAGGAACAATAATAAGCCAAATATCGAAGCAACTGGTGGAATAAAGATTCTTCTGACCATATTCTCATATAGTGAAGAAAGCAATTCTCCTTCTTATCAAGACTATGTTATTGGTATATGTGTTGGTTAGGAAGGAGTTGACTTTTCTCACCACAGTATCGGACCATACTTTCTCCAGAGAAATTCATAGTAATTTATACATACATATGTGTGCGTGCGTGCCAAATTGCTTCAGTTGTGTCTGACTATTTGAGATGCTATGGACTGTAGCCTGCCAGGCTCCTCTGTTCATGGCATTCTCCAAGCAAGAATACTGGAGTGGGTTGCCATGCCCTCGTTCAGGGGATCTTCCAGATCCAGGGATTGAACCCACATCTCATGCCTCTCCTTCCTTGGCAGGCGAGTTCTTTACCACTAGCACCACCTGGGAAGCCCCATACATATATGTAATACTGCAGTTTATGTTATACATAATATAATACTTAACAAAGCTAGTGGAGGTGATGGAATTCCAGTTGAGCTATTTCAAATCCTGAAAGATGATGCTGTGAAAGTGCAGCATTCAATGTGCCAGCAAATTTGGAAAATTCAGCAGTGGCCACAGGACTGGAAAAGGTCAGTGTTCATTCCAATCCCAAAGAAGGGCAATGCCAAAGAATGCTCAAACTACTGCACAATTGCACTCATCTCACACGCTAGTAAAGTAATGCTCAAAATTCTCCAAGCCAGGCTTCAGCAGTATGTCAACCATGAACTTCCAGATGTTCAAGCTGATTTTAGAAAAGGCAGAGGAACCAGAGATGAAATTGCCAACATCCACTGGATCATGGAAAAAGTAAGAGAGTTCCAGAAAAACATCTATTTCTGCTTTCTTGACTATGCCAAAGCCTTTGACTGTGTGGATCACAATAAACTGTGGAAAATTCTGAAAGAGATGGGGAATACCAGACCACCTGACCTGCCTCTTGAGAAACCTATATGCAGGTCAGGAAACAACAGTTAGAACTGGACATGGAACAACAGACTGGTTCCAAATGGGAAAAGGAGTACATCAAGGCTGTATATTGTCACCCTGCTTATTTAACTTCTATGCAGAGTACATCATGAGAAACGCTGGGCTGGAAGAAGCACAAGCTGGAATCAAGATTGCCAGGAGAAATATCAATAACCTCAGATACGCAGATGACACCACCCTTATGGCAGAAAGTGAAGAACTAAAGAGCCTTTTGATGAAAGTGAAAGTGGAGAGTGAAAAAGTTGGCTTAAAGCTCAACATGCAGAAAACAAAGATCATGGCATCTGGTCCCACCACTTAATGGGAAATAGATGGGGAAACAGTGGAAACAGTGTCAGACTTTATTTTTCTGGGCTCCCAAATCACTGCAGATGGTGACTGCAGCCATGAAATTAAAAGACGCTTATGCCTTGGAAGGAAAGTTATGACCAACCTAGATAGCATATTCAAAAGCAGAGACATTTCTTTGCCAACAAAAGTTCGTCTAGTCAAGGCTATGGTTTTTCCAGTGGTCATGTATGGATATGCAAGTTGGACTATAAAGAAAGCTGAGCACTGAAAAATTGATGCTTTTGAACTGTGGTGTTGGAGAAGACTCTTGAGAGTCCCTTGGACTGCAAGGAGATCAACCAGTCCATTCTAAAGGACATCAGTCCTGGGTGTTCATTGGAAGGACTGATGCTAAAGCTGAAACTCCAATACTTTGGCCACCTGATATGAAGAGTTGACTCACTGGAAAAGACTCTGATGCTGGGAGGGATTGGGGGCAGGAGGAGAAGGGGATGATAGAGGATGAGATGACTGAATGGCATCACCAACGCTATGGACATGAGTTTCAGTGAACTCCGGGAGTTGGTGATGGACAGGGAGGCCTGGCATGCTGCGAGTCATGGGGTCATAAAGAGTTGGACACGACTGAGCTATTGAGCTGATCTGACTGAATACCTAACATAATATCTTACAGTCTTATTATTTGCAAATGATTTGTAATTACTGAGTGCTTTGTTGTAACTCAGGATTTGAATGTGTCTGTAGAGTTCCCTGGTGGCTCAGTGGTAACGAATCCTCCTGCCAATGCAAGAGACACAAGAGACATGGGTTCAATCCCTGGGTGGGAAGATCCCCTGGGTAAGGAAATGGCAACCCACTCAAGTATTCTTGCCTGGGAAATCCCATGGACAGAGTAGCTTGGTGGGCAACAATCCATGGGATCACAAAGGAGTCAGACACGACTTAGCATCTAAACAACAACAAATATTTAAAACTATGAAATAATTCCAATTCTGATTCCTTTCCTGTGGATTTTTGATAAGGCAGCTATCACTGTGTCTGTCTTCACCTCTTACAGTTTTCAAATTCCAGTTCATGAGTATTTGTTTTATTATCATTACAAATGGGTATTTTTACCTAAAGAAGTCATAATAATACTTACGTTGCTTTTCAGTTTACAAAATGATTTTTCCAAACATGCCCTGGTTTGAAAATAACACACATGTAGTCTGAGCTGTAATACTTTTACGTCTGAGATCTAGAAATCATTTCTAATATAAATATGTTTTTGAAGGCTGTTTCTTCATTTAGGTCAGTAAACTAAGCCATTAGATTTTGTTTTCCACCTGAATAAGATCATTTTTATGGTACAGCTTTGAAGTTAGGGTTTTTGGGGGGTTTTAGTTGTTACTGTTGCTGTTTGCATAGACCTTACAGATAATACTTTGTCTTTATTTGAAGCTCTAGCTATCAAGCTTTAAATCTGTCATCTGACATATTAACAGCTCCTCTCAACTTTATGTCACCTGCACATATGATGTTTAATTTGATCATAGTAGATAATTAAAAGGTTTAAAACTTGTGGAGCAGTCAAACCATGAGACTCATAAAAAGAGGAAAAGGCATAATAATAACTGTGCCATGGTTTGTATTATAGGTTTTAAATAGGTTTGAATGCGGTTTTTCAATATGGGACAAGGTGTCTCTATCATACCTGTCTCCTGATGGATTGATTTCTAGAAATAATTTTGATGTTGTTCAGTCATTTAGTCATGTCCGCCGCTCAGTCATTACCCCATGGACAGCAGCACACCAGGCTTCCCTGTCCTTCACCATTTCCCCGTGCTTGCTCAAAATCAAGCTGTCCATTGAGTCAATGATATCATCCAGCCATTTCAACCTCTGTCATCCGCTTCTCCTCCTACCTTCAGTCTTTCCCATCATCAGGGTCTTTTCTAATGAGTCAGCTCTTTGCATCAGGTGGCCAAAGTATTGGAGCTTCAGCATCGGTCCTTCTAATGAATATTCAGAACTGATTTCATTTAGGATTGACTGGTTTGATCTCCTTGCAGTCCAGGGAACTCTCAAGAGTCTTCTCCAACACCACAGTTCAAAAGCATTAATTTTTTGGCGTTCAGCCTTCTTTGTGGTCCAACTCTCACATCCATACATGACTACTGGAAAAACCATAGCTTTGACTAGATGGACCTTTGTTGGCAAAGTGATGTCTCTGCTTTTTAATATGCTGTCTAGGTTTGTCGTAGCTTTTCTTCCAAGGAAAAAGCATCTTTTAATTTCGTGGCTGCAGTCACCATCTGCAGTGATTTTGGAGCCCCCAAAAATAAAGCCTCTCCCTGTTTCCATTGTTTCCCCATCTCTTTGCCATGAAATGATGGGACTAGATGCCATGATCTTCATTTTTTGAATGTTGAGTTGTCAGGCAGCTTTTTCACTCTCTTTCACCTTCATCAAGAGGCTCTTTAGTTGCTCTTCACTTTCTACCATAAGAGTAGTGTTATCTGCATATCTGAGGTTATTGATATTTCTCCCAGCAATCTTGATTCCAGCTTCTGCTTCATCCAACCTGACATTTCACATGATGTACTCTGCATAAGTTAAATAAGCAGAGTACTCCTTTCCCAATTTTCACCCAGTCTGTTGTTCCATGTCCTGTTCTGTTTCTTGACCTGCATACTAGTTTTGCAGGAGGCAGGTAAGGTAGTCTGGTATTTCCATCTCTTTAAAGAATGTTCCACAGTTTGTTGTGATCCATACAGTCAAAGTCTTTAGTGTAGTCAATGAAGCAGAAGTAGAGTTTTTCTGGAATTCGCTTGCTTTTTCTGTGATCCAGTGGATATTGCCAATTTGATCTCTGGTTCCTCTGCCTTTTCTAAATCTAGCTTGAACATCTGGAAGGTCTCGGTTCACATAATGCTGAAGCCTGGCTTGGAGAATTTTGAACATTACTTTGCTAGTATGTGAAATGAGTGCAATTGTGCGGTAGTTTGAACTTCTTTGGCATTGCTGTTCTTTGGGTTTGGATGGAAAACTGACCTTTTCCAGTCCTGTGGCCACTGCTGAGTTTTCCAAATATGTTGGCATATTGAGTGCAGCACTTTGACAGCATCATCTTTTAGGATTTGCCGTAGCTCAGCTGCCATTCCATCACTTCCATGAGGTTTGTTTATAGTGATGCTTCCTAATGCCCACTTGACTTTGCACACAGAGATGTCTGGCTCTGGGTGACTGATCACAGCATCGTGGTTATCTGGTTCATTAAGATCTCTTTTGTAATGTTCTTCTGTGTATTCTTACCACCTCTTAATATCCTCTGCTTCTGTTAGGTCCATCCCATTTCTGTCCTTTACTGTGCCATCTTTGTATGAAATGTTCCCTTGGTATCTCTAATTTTCTTGAAGAGATCTTTAGTCTTTCCCATTCTGTTCTCTTCCTCTATTTCCATTGTTCTCTTAGGAATTCTTTATCTCTCCTTTCTGTTTTTAGAACTCTGCATTCAAGTGGACATATCTTTCCTTTTCTCCTTTGCCTTTTTGCTTTTCTTCTTTTCTGTTATTTGTAAGGCCTCTTTAGACAGCCATTTTGCCTTTTGCATTTCTTTTTCTTAAAGATAGTTTTTATTACCACCTCCCGTACAATGAATGTCACAAACCTCCATCTATATTTCTTCAGGCACTCTATCAGATCTAATCCCTTGAGTCTGTTTGTAGTCTATTTGTATTTCCACTGTATAATCATAAAGGATTTGATTTAGATCATACCTGAATGGCCTCATGGTTTTCCCTTTCTTCAATTTAGGTCTGAATTTTGCAATAAGGAGTTCATGATCTGAGCCACAGTCAGCTCCAGGTCTTATTTTTGCTAACTTCTCCATCTTCGACCACAAAGAATGTAATCAGTCTGATTTCAATATTGACCATGTGGTGATGTCAATTTGTAGAGTTATCTCTTGTGTTGTTGAAAGAGGGTGTTTGCTATGACCAGTGTATTTTCTTGGCAAAACTCTGTTAGCTTTTGCCCTGCTTCATTTTGTACTTACTCCACAGCCAAACTTGCTTGTTACTCCCAGTATCTCATGACTTCCTACTTTTGCATTCCAGTCCCCTGTGATGAGAAGGACATCTTTTTTTGGTGTTAGTTCTAAAAGGTCTTGTAGTTCTTCATAGAATGATTCAACTTCAGCTCTTTGGCATTAGTGATTGAGGCATAGACTTGGATTACTGTGATATTGAATGGTTTGCCTTGGAAACGAATAGAGATCATTCTATTTTGAGATTGCACCCAGGTACTTCATTTTGGGCTCTTCTTTTGACTATGAGGGCTACTCTATTTCTTCTAAGGGATTCTTGCCTATGGTAGTAGATACAATGGTCATCTGAATTAAATTCGCCCATTCCGATCCATTTTAGTTCACTGTTTGCTAAAATGTTGGTGTTCACTCTGCCATCTCCTGTTTGACCACTTCCAATTTACCTTGATTCATGGACCTAACATTCCAGGTTCCTATGGAATGTTGTTTTTTACAGCATTAGACTTTAATTTCACCACTAGACACATCCACAACTGGGCGTTGTTTCTGCTTTGGCTCCGCCTCTTCATTCCTTCTGGAGCTATTTCTCCGGTCTTCTTCAGCAGCCTATTGGTTCATCTTTCATTGGGTCATGAAAGAGTTCATCTTTCAGTGTCATATCTTTCTGCCTTTTCATACTGTTCATGGGTTTCTCAAGGCAAGAATGCTGAAGTGGTATGCCATTCCCTTCTCCAGTGTACCACTTTTTGTCAGAACTGTCCACCGTGATCCATCCATCTTGGGTGACCTACATGGCCTGGCTCATAGTTTCATTAAGTTAGACAAGACTGTGATCCATGTGATCAGTTTGGTTAGTTTTCTGTGATTGTGGTTTTAATTCTGTCTGCTCTCTGATGGATGAGGATAAGAGACTTGAAATAATGATTTCACATAAAATAATGAGCCACGTTAGTTTCCATATTGTCAACTTATTTAATTTTGTAGTCATTAAACATTTGTTTCTTTTTATTTCTTTGACTATTGATCTCATAGTACTTGTTGGAAGAAATACAAGTGATGTCATCTAGATTTAGGCATAATAATTTTAGACTTGATTTTAGTCTAATTTTAAATATGGGTTTTAAACACAATGTTATTTATGTACCCTTTCTTCCTGCTATAGGATCAGCTGACAAGTTTTCAGCAGCTGACCAAGCATCTTCATGTTACTAATGAGAACGTAGAATTGGTAAGTGAAAATATCCATTTAGTGCACTTATTACATAAATTAGAAATTGTCACTGTAAGTAGTTGTATTTTTGCTAAGGTAAATCAACAAGATAAAAAACTTGAAATTAAAATAGGTAGGCAGTACTCTTTTCTTTTTATCTGTCTTTTCTTTTGCATTCAGTAGCATGACATGGGAGTTTACAGTAGGTTCTAGAGATATAAAACTAACATCTATCTGAAATATATTCTAATCTGAAAATGCTCTTAGGGTTTTTGGTAAGATCTGCTGAGAATAATCTAGACTGTGAGTGCCTCAAAAGTAGGGTTCATTCTTTATTCTTAGTATTTCTTCTAGAATATGGTATTTCAGTTCAGTTCAGTCACTCAGTCGTGTCTGACTCTTTGCAACCCCATGAATCACAGCACGCCAGGCCTCCCTGTCCATCACCAACTCCCGGAGTTCACTCAGACTCACGTCCATCGAGTCAGTGATGCCATCCAGCCATCTCATCCTCTGTTGTCCCCTTCTCCTCCTGCCCCTAATCCCTCCCAGCATCAGAGTCTTTTCCAATGAGTCAACTAAGGTATCAACTAAGAATGGTGGAATTGCTAGACAAATGAGTAGCCCAAATGCTTAAAACCAGTAGGACACTGAGAACCACTTGTTAGTTGATTGACCACCCATCACCTGAATTGCTACACCTAAATTTCCCTGTAATTTTTCCCAAAAGAAATAGAATTAGCCTTCCCAGTTGTGCTCTTTAACCCCTACACACACACTTTTCTTTGTTGTTGTTGTTTTTTGTTTTCCTTCTTGGAATTTTATTTTACCTGATTGTTGAGTAATAGGATTATGACATCTCAGGTAATTCCTCTCTTTCCTTTCTTCATTTTGCTTAGTTACCCTGCTAATCCTTGTTAGTTCCTAATGCAAATGTCTTTGCTTAAGAGTGGAGTTGTGCCATTAAAAGTAAGTTTATCCAATCAATTTTATTCTACTTTAAAAAATTTCTCCTTTAACCATGTAAAAAATAACTAAATTTCTCCCTATTTATGTTAATATTGGAAGTTTCTAATCACTTATTTTTAATAATGTGCTTCTTAGAGTTTTAAAATAGTACTAAAGGGCTCCAAAATAAAATGATGACTGGCTTCCTTAATTAAGAAGTCTTGTTTCTACATGACATGAATAATTTAACCTAACGTCGCAATTGCTTATTCTTTCTTTCAGTATTTCCTAAAAGTGTGCTATTAACATAATCCTCTGGAATTTTATACCACAGTGCCCATATTTTATTTTATTCAACCCTAAATTATTCTGATGAAAGTCATAGAAAGCTATGTAAATATTTACAGGACACACTTAAAAAATTTCTAGTGAATGAGTGAAAGTCACTCAGTCACGTCTGACTTCGCAACCCCATGAAATTCTCCAGGTCAGAATACTGGAGTAGGTAACCATTCCCTTCTCCTGGGGATCTTCCCAACCCACGGATCGAACCCAGGTCTCCCGCATTTCAGGCAGATTCTTTACCATCTGAGCCACCAGGGAAGCCCACCTCCCCCAAAAAAGAAAAAAATTGTAAGGTGTTCATAATAACAGACCAAAACTAAGAATAATAAACTATGGATATAATAATAGAGATACAGAAATGAAAGTTGGATGAAGCACTTATGTTATAAGGAGCAAAGAAAAGACTATCCTGTGGTTAAGGAAAAATACTAAGAGAAATTTTTTAAGAGTTTGTCTTAATACATCATACATTAAGGTGTAAAGACTCTACGAAATGTAAATGTTAAGTGATTGTAAAGATTTTGTAAATCTCAAGAACATTCAGAGCATGGTCATAGAAGCAAATTTGAGTCAAAATCAAATAATTTCCATTAAAAATTTTTCTGATTATATGAATAAACTCTTAAACGAATAGATTCCTATATATGTACAGAAAGTTGATGAGTATATAATAAATAAAATCTTTTACAACCAGTGTACTTTAGTAATAGGCAGAATGTAAAATGCCCTGAACTAAATGATACCTAAAAATATGTTTATATTTATTTATTATTACTATAGATACAATAAGAGTTTATGTTTCCTACAGATTGTCTTTACTGAAAGCATATTTTTCTTGAGATTTATTCATCTCTATAAAGTAACCCAAAAATATTTGTCAGTTGCATACTAAGTTCCTTCCACTGTCATGGGTTCTCTAGTTGAAGAGAAATGTGCATTTGTTCACAGAGCCCCTATCTAACTGGTAGGAGACTTTCAGGGTCCTTTATGCATCTCCAAATTCTATATTATTAATATATTACACAGTTTTCTTTGTGATCACAAATATGTAACATCATAAAGCCATATTCAGATGCAATTGTTGAGCTCTTACTAGGCTTGCTATCAGGTTATGTGTGATTGTTCGCTACGCTAGCTTCTTAAAATTCACAATTCTAATGTATACTTCCACTAATTACTCTACATAATCTACCTTTAAAGTGCTCACATAAACACAAGCACTAGTTATGCCAGTTCAAAGACTATATGTTATAGTAAAACATTAATGGTACATTACAAACGTTATAAAGGAATTCAGAAACATGAATCAGTTTGGGCTGAGTCATTGAGATAACCTCACAGGAGAATTTGAATCGATATTAAAGATCATCTAGTCCCTCAAATGATATAGGCATCCTTCTATTAAATGCTTTTCAGCTTAGATGATCCTCTAGTCACTGCTTTTAATATCCCTTCCTTGTAAGAAATCTTATCATTTCCCCCAAAGAGCCTGTTCCTTTGAATGCTAATTATTAGAAAGCTAAAATCCTTTTACCAGATTCCCTCCCACCGATGTATGATTTTATCTTTTGGAACAACATAGAACAAAATCATTTCCTTTTCAAGTCAGCCTTTCAGTTATATAATCATATGTCTTGCATAGCTTATACCCTATGTCACATCCACTTTTCTGTCTTAACTTTTTAATTTACCTACCTCTCATTATTCTATCCTTTCTCTGTATGCCTTGATGGTCTCTTAAATTGTAGCCTGTGATTTAAATATTAAACTCTGTACTGGAGTTGTCTACTTCCCAAGGTAAAGATATAGTCCTCAGGCTCTCTTTCGTGTCTTAATTAGGAATTCATTCATTCCTCAAAGGTGCAAGTACTTTGAATGTACTGAATCATGTGCAGGATGTTGGCAGTTCTGAGTGGAACTGGTCTTCAAAAATAAGCTCATGTTGTAGCAAGGAATATTAAACTTTAAATACAGTACTTAAATGTGCTGCAGTGTGCATTATGAAAGTATATATAAAGTTTTATCAAAATGCAAAAAGGAAACAGTTTTGTCTTAAGAGTGAGTGGACCACATGGGGTATGCAGTGCTGAATGCTGGCAGAATGAGGACATCCCAAGTAGAGGGATATTACAAAAGTGTATTTAAAATATGAAGTTCATGAAATTGGGTAGAGTATGGAAAAAGCTCAGTGAAAACTGCTTCAGGGACTTTAGTTGGAGAGAGGTGTGAATGATCTGTTAAAATGGGAAGAGACTATCGGTTAGAAGGTAATAATAATTTATATGATGTTGCCTTTAAGGCATATAGCAAATGGTAATGATAAGGAATTTGTATCATCATGGTAAAACCAGCACTTATGGAAGATAATTCCCTTGGAAAAAGAGTTTTTGTACACTTGGAAAGCTGTTTCATATCTTACTTTAGCATTAGCAGACCTTGAGGAAAGCGTCCCAAAGTATATAATTTATTTGGGCAGTAATACCAGGAAAAACCAGTAGGGGAGAGGAGAAATAAGACTAGGAAGGGAGAACAAGGCAGCCAGTAAAGGATTTTTATCAGTTAAGCAAATTAACCCTGTGGGTAACTGAAACTTAATCCCGCAATGAACTCTGGAAGCCAGTTTATAAACAAGCTTAGAGTTATTCTACCATAGAGCAAGGGAATTTGGGATTTTTACCTACCAGTTTCCTTCATTCATTGTTTTTGGGCTCTTAGAGAACAGGCTGGGGACATGAATTCTACACCACCTGTAGCCGTCTACATAGAAAAAGACTACACAGAAAGACTTTGCTCTTTAGGTGAGCAAAGGAGGCTTAGAAGGCCAGAAAAAATCAGAAGATGCAGAAATGTAAATACAAGTGGTGTGAAACAAAGCAGGTGTCTGCTGAAATAGGGAAGGCAAGGAAAGAGGGCTAGGGCTATATTTTATCACTAAAAAAAATCTAATCATCATCAGGAGTTCATTTTTTTCACTTACATACCCTGTAGTTAGTCTGACATAGAGTTTTAAATGTTCTAACACTAAATGTTTCTATTTTTTTTCTCTTGTGGCAGACTAATCAGCATTTTCTGACAACAGTAACTGAACAAAGTGCGGAAATCGAGCAACTCCGAAAACAACTTAGGTATTGTCAAAAATAATTTTTGTTATAATAATTACTTTTCTTCAGTGGAAGTGATGATGTCATAGTTCTTTCCGTGAGTGGTTTTTTTCCCCTCCCTTTTAAACTTCTGTCAGTTACTTCTCCCGTGCCTGGCCTTTTGAGTCTGAAGAGACTGAAATCAAGACTGTCAGTCAGGAGGCAACGATAATACATATATGTGAAAGGATGTCCCATGATGGCAAATCCAGTGTCTATAGAAAAAAATCAGTCCTCTTAAAAATTTGTTTCTACACATATTTTTCTTTGAATTCCCTCATAAGCAGACCCGAAGAGTTTCAAAGCATGTACGTTATTTAGAGGTAATACCAGTGAACAGCAGTAGCGAAGTAGGGAAGTGAGACCGGGGAGGGGAGGAGAAGGCAGATAGTAAAGGGTTTCTAAAAATCACTCAGCTTAATACCGTACATATATTATGACCCAGTGGTTCAATAGTCGTTGCATTAATAGACTTCAGAGGATAAACTCCAAATGACCAAAAATAAACCTTTTTTCACTTTTCATTCCCCTTAGTCATAATACTTAAAATTCAGAAGTATAGTCATATAAGGTTCTGTACTATGATGCTGTCATATAGAAATATCTTTAAATTGTATATTTATATTTTACAAAAAATACATTGTTACTCTTTGTTAAATGAACCTTGCTATTTATTTTGTTTTTCCTACCATCATGTATTTTGCCCTGCAAATACATTAATTGGGTTTTTTAAAGACCTGCTTTACAAAGTTTTATATACCATTCTTTATATTTTTATTTTATTAACTTCATGAACTTTTAAAATTTAATTTAGTAAATTTGCTTTCTTTCTCCCTAGACGGTTTTACTTCTGGGCTTTTATTTAATTCTTATTTCTTTCAGTGTTAATGATTTTGCAATTTAAAATAGTAATGATTTTTTTAATTGCAAGATCATCTTCCTCTTTTTTTTGCAAAATGAAAGTTTTTTAAATTATAAAAGTAATGTAAGTCCATTATAAAAGCACTTTGGATAGTATGAAGATATCACATTGCAATAAAATTCTGACAGGAAGTTAATACAGACTCCATAGGTTAAGAGCACAGTCCCCAGTGTGACTGCACTCAACTCAGACACCAACCACAAGTTCAAGGGTCCCCAGGCCACTCAGACCTCTCTGATCATTGAATGCAAATATGTTGGTGTTCCCCCTAAACCCCCAGAGTTGATAGTTCTCAAAAATGGCTCAGAGAACTTAGGAAAGCACCATACTGGTGATTAAAATTTTATTACAAAGGACGTAAATCACAACCAGCCAAAAGAAGAGACTTTTCGGTGAGATCTAGAAAGATCCCAAAAGCAGAGCTTCGTGTCCTCTCCCAATAGAATCAGTGTGTTTCGCCCTCCTGGGACATCAGTGTGTTTACCAACCAGGAGTCTCACCTAAGCCTCAGTGTCCTAAGTTTTTACTGAGGTTTTATTATGTGCATATGCTTTATATTGGGCTTTCCTGATGGCTCAGCAGGTGAAGAATCTGCCTGCAATCCAGGAGACACAGTTTGATCCCTGGGTCAGGAAGATCCCCTGGAGGAGGGCATGGCAACCCACTCCAGCATTCTTTCCTGGAGAATCACGTGGACGCAGGAGCCTGATGGGCTACAGTGCGAAGGGTCACAAAGAATTGGACAGAACTGAGTGGCTAAGCATGCTTTATATTAAATGTAGACAAGTTTACATTACAATTAAGTGAAATTTATGATGACTGCATCAAAGAGCAAAATCCTATGTGAATCAGTTTCTGAATTTTAAGTGTTATGACTAATTGAATGAATCATTGATCACTTGATTGAACTTAATCTCCAGATCTCCTTCCCTTCCTGAAGGTCAGGAGGTCGGGCCTATATCACATGGCTCAGAGATCCAACTCTGTAGTTACATGGTTGGTCTTTCTAGTAGACCTCCTCCCATACTAAAACTCTATAGGGGCCTACCATGATCAGTTCATTAGCATAAACTCAGGGGTAGTCTCAAGTAAAGACATTGCCTTTACTTGGGAAGTTAAGGATTTATATGCCCCATCCTAGAAGCTTAGACAAAGACCAGACAAAGTTATTATGCAACTCAAGTGGAAAATAAAAATCTCATAATTCCATTATTTAGAGGTAACTATTATTATGCGAAGAGTTGACTCATTGGAAAAGACTCTGATGCTGGGAGAGATTGGGGGCGGGAGGAGAAGGGGACGACAGAGGATGAGATGGCTGGATGGCATCATTGACTCAATGGACGTGAGTCTGAGTGAACTCCGGGAGTTGGTGATGGACAGGGAGGGCTGGCGTGCTGAGATTCATGGGGTCACAAAAAGTCAGACACGACTGAGCGACTGATCTGATCTGATCTGATTATTAACTTCTTATGTGTATAACTTAGGTTTGTGTATTTAAACATTTTTGTAAAAAAAAGGGGAGTGGTCAGATCAGATCAGTTGCTGATTCGTGTCCGACTCTTTGCGACCCCATGAATCGCAGCACACCAGGCCTCCCTGTTCATCACCAACTCCCGGAGTTCACTCAGACTCACGTCCATTGAGTCAGTGATGCCATCCAGCCATCTCATCCTCTGTCGTCCCCTTCTCCTCTTGCCCCCAATCCCTCCCAGCTTCAGAGTCTTTTCCAATGAGTCAACTCTTCACATGAGGTGGCCAAAGTACTGGAGTTTCACCTTTAGCGTCATTCCTTCCAAAGAAATCCCAGGGCTGATCTCCTTCAGAATGGACTGGTTGGATCTCCTTGCAGTGCAAGGGACTCTCAAGAGTCTTCTCCAACACCACAGTTCAAAAGCATCAATTCTTCAGCGCTCAGCCTTCTTCACAGTCCAACTCTCACATCCATACATGACCACAGGAAAAACCATAGCCTTGACTAGCTGGACCTTTGTTGGCAAAGTAATGTCTCTGCTTTTGAATATGCTATCTAGATTGGTCATAACTTTCCTTCCAGGGAGTAAGCGTCTTTTAATTTCATGGCTGCACTCACCATCTGCAGTGATTTGGGAGCCCAGAAAAATAAAGTCTGACACTGTTTCCACTGTTTCCCCATCTATTTCCCATAAAGTGATGGGACCAGATGCCATGATCTTCGTTTTCTGCATATTGACCTTTAAGCCAACTTTTTCACTCTCCACTTTCACTTTCATCAAGAGGCTTTTTAGTTCCTCTTCACTTTCTGCCATAAGGGTGGTGTCATCTGCATATCTGAGGTTATTGATATTTCCCCCTGCAATCTTGATTCCAGCTTGTGTTTCCTCTAGCCCAGCATTTCTCATGATGTACTCTGTATATAAGTTAAATAAGCAGGGTGACAATATACAGCCTTGACGTACTCCTTTTCCCATTTGGAACCAGTCTGTTGTTCCATGTCCAGTTCTAACTATTGCTTCCTGACCTGCATACAAATTTCTCAAGAGGCAGATCAAGTGGTCTGGTATTCCTATCTCTTTCAGAATTTTCCACAGTCGATTGTGATCCACACAGTCAAAGGCTTTGGCATAGGCAAGAAAGCAGAAATAGATGTTTTTCTGGAACTCTCTTGCTTTTTCCATGATCCAGCGGATGTTGACAATTTCATCTCTGGTTCCTCTGCCTTTTCTAAAACCAGCTTCCTGAACATCAGGAAGTTCACGGTTCACCTATTGCTGAAGCCTGGCTTGGAGAATTTTGAGCATTACTCTACTAGCGTGTGAGATGAGTGCAATTGTGCGGTAGTTTGAGCATTCTTTGGCATTGCCTTTCTTTGGGATTGGAATGAAAACTGACCTTTTCCAGTCCTGTGGCCACTGCTGAGTTTTCCAAATGTGCTGGCATATTGAGTGCAGCACTTTCACAGCATCATCTTTCAGGATTTGGAATAGCTCAACTGGAATTCTATCACCTCCACTAGCTTTGTTCGTAGTGATGCTTTCTAAGGCCCACTTGACTTCACATTCCAGGGAGTGGTAAACACACTAATAGCCTATTTTTTTTAGCTTATAGATAACATGAATATCATATCAATATTATCAACCATAACATTGTATAGTATACTACTGTGGATGTGCTATATTTATTAAATTCTTAAATTCACTTTCTACTTTTACTCCTTTTTCATATTTAATAGAATATTTAGTAGCCTTTTTATAGGCTACCTATCCATCAGACATTACACTTAGAGCAGTTTTAGAACAGTAAATACATATAGTTAGTGTTAGATATTGTTATTATTTATAGTGATTAAATAAAATTTTAATACTGCTAAAGAAATTAAGGTGAATCTTATCTAATTTAGGATGTTTAGAAGAAGGGCCAATTTGATTGAATCTTTTGTTATATACATTTTTTAAAACATGTTTTTAAAATTGTTTTATCATAAAAACACTAGATACTAAAGTATAAACTGACAGAAACACAAGATGTGGTAGAGCAAATCCATAATGCTAGTAAAGAGTTAACACTGATATGATCTTTATGTGTTAAATATAAGTTAAATCTGATAAAAATTTAACTCATATAAAAGATGTGACTTATGTGATTAACAACTTGATCTAACACACGTCTGTAAAACAGTGAATCCATTCTTTGAATAAATATTTACAAGCATCAGCTGTGTACCAGCCTCTGCACATGGGCTACATCAATGTACAATACAGTAAAGATCTCTGTCTTTCTGGAACTGACATCTAACAGGAGAAGCAGACAATAAACACGATATCTTAGTATGTTAAGAGGCAATAAGTGCTAGAGAAGAACAAAGCAAAACAAAAAAATCTCCCTTTAATAAATTTTGCTGGGGAACTACTACTTAATCAAAATTTAAGCACAAGCCAAAAAGGTAAAAATTGATTTGTTTGAGTATGTTAAAATGTAAAACTTGCATTATAAAAATTAATATAAGTCAAATGAAGACATTTGCAAAGCGTGCAGCTGACACTGCATTAGTGTTGAGCACACATTGCCTAAGCATCAATAAAAATAAATAAAAATCCATACACTATTGGGCAAGGGATATGAACAAACATTTCAAAAAATATAGCAATCAGGAAAATGCAAATTAATACTGTGGAATATAACAACAAGGTAAAAGACAATTACAGTATGATGCAATTCATATACACTTCCAATGTTTTAAACAACAGTGCAGATTATGGACATGTGTGTTTTAGTTATATATGACATATTCATATATATAAAATAATTTTAAAGTATGTGTGTAATATATATACATGTGTGTGTGTATACATACACGCATATATTGTGCATGTGTGCATGCATGTACTATTATTAAAGAATAAATTAAAAACATGTCCAGAAATAGTATAGGGAAAAGGATAGTAAAATATGGTAATTGCATCCTGTGGAATATTGTTCATCATTTAGAAACATGTATTTACATATAAAGATGTAGTAACAGAATCATAGGGTAGAGCTAGAAAACAAGGTTATGTTGAGAAAGTAAAAATATGGATCTATGGCACAAAAATACATACATGCATATAATAATATATATTTTACCAATATATGTATATATCCAGGGATGTATCCGGAGAAGGCAATGGCACCCCACTCCAGTACTCCTGCCTGAAAAATCCCATGGATGGAGGAGCCTGGTAGGCTGCAGTCCATGGGGTCACTAGAGTCGGACACGACTGAGCAACTTCACTTTCACTTTTCACTTTGCTGCATTGGAGAAGGAAATGGCAACCCACTCTAGTGTTCTTGCCTGGAGAATCCCAGGGACGGGGAAGCCTTGTGGGCTGCCGTCTATGGGGTCGCACAGAGTTGGACACGACTGAAGCAACTGAGCAGCAGCAGCAGCAGGGATGATTCATATTTTAATGTGAACCTACAAAATGAAGGGGAATGAGATAGATTGGAAATGAACAGGAAAATAAAAATAAGAGCAGATTTTTCACAGCTAATAGTCATGGGCAGATCATGGAGTCACAGAAAGAATAGTGTGATTAACTCAACTCTGCATTCAAGGTTCAGAGAAGAGTGGAAGAAAAAAAGAATAAAAGAATATGAGGTTTATGATATCAGTAGGATAAATCAGGGTGTGGAAATTATGGAAGGAAAATGAATAAGGAAATTGGTTCATAAAGACCTACTATAATATGATTGTTGTTATGTTAGTCGCTCAGTTGTGTCTCAGTCTTTGCGACCCCATGGACTGCAACCTGCCAGACTCCACTGTCCATGGAATTCTCCAGGCAAGCGTACTGGAGTGGGTAGCCATTCCTTTCTCCAAGGGATCTTCCCCACCCCAGGATTGAACCCGGGTTTCCTGCATTGCAGGCAGATTCTTTACCATCTGAGCCACCATATTGGGAAACCCAATATGATGATAATGCAAGACAGTTTCTGAGACTATTGTTCAGTTTGATTTCTTCTATAAATTCAGGAAGTTGAGCTAAATGATTATTAAGATACCTCTAGCCATAAAATTTCATGATTCTTCTAATGCCTTTTAGCCCAATATCACCAAGTTCTGCCCATTTTCTCTATACAGAGTTTTTAGTTTAATTATATAGAGACTTTAAAAAAAGACTGGGCTTTTGATACTGGGCTAAAGGACATTGGAAGAATCAAGAAATTTTAGGACTAAAGGTATCTTAATAATCATTTAGCTCAACTTCCTGAATTTATAGAAGAAACCAAACTGAACCAAAGTCTCAGAAATTGTCTTCCGGGGTTGCACAACAAATTCATAGAGGAGCTAAATTAGAACTTGTATTTTGTAATTGCTACTCTAGTGAGTTTCTAAACCTGACTCGAACAGTATTCACAGCAGTAAGGAAGTCAAGAATGAAAGTTGATCATTAAAGAATGATGAGTGGATATATTGTTTTTTGACAACTATGTTATTTGGTTTTTGGGCATCTGAGTCTGAAGATTATAAATTGAGATTACAGATTAACAAAGCTAGTTTTGGTTTTCTAAAGCCTAAAACATCTTAAGTGTTTAACTGTCCATGAGCAACTTTGCCATAATATTTACTGACAATATTACATAGCTTAACACTAAGCAATTCAGAGTTGTATACATAAAACTATGCTTGCTTTTCCTGCCACAGGCTTGAAAGAACAGAAGGATAAGCAGATGCTTCTTTTAGGGAAAAGGATGTTGCTTTCAAGTTTGACAGATTCTGAATGATGGGCATATTGATATTACCAAAATTTAGGTTTTGAGATGCCCTGTATGTGTGTATCTGTGCCAAAAATAACTACATTAGAAGCTATTTAAACACTAGCTTTGTGTAAGTGTATACTTATACTGAAAATTTACTAGTTTCAATTTGTTGTTTGATGTTAATGATACAAAAAAAAATGAGAATCATGTGAACTTATAATTAAATCTTTTATCATTTTTCTTTTCAAGAGTTTCTAGTGATACCATCATAGCAGACAAAACTTGTCAGCCTAGTTTCAAAGAACGTTCATTCACCTGGTCTTTCCCAACCCTCCAGTTAGATACGATAGTCATTTTGCTGTTTCTCATGAAGAACTTTCCATTCCTTCCTTTTTGCATTTGATCTTTATTCTGTTTTGTAGAAAATTTGTAATTTTCTAAATCTGGTTTAAGCTTGCCTTCTCCAGGAATACTTCTCTCATTCATTCCAGCAGATATTTTTACTGTTCTTTTCTTGTGGATATACTGAGCATTTATTCCTTTTAACTGAGATTTTATGCTTTTTTTCTGTAGGTGATTTTTTTGTCATATATATTTGTTTATAATGTATATTCAGCTGAGTCATGAAAATAATTACTTTTCAGGCCATGCGTGCTCAGATTTTATATCTGCCTTGTGAAGTCTGTGAAGGAAAGGACTTTATTTGTGTGTCTTTTGGGAACAACAGTATTATCTTTGTAAAAGTATGTAGTGTAAAGATTGACTCAAAAGCATTTGTGTAAGGGTTCATAGTATCTTTTCATTAGAGAGGCATTATCAGAGTATTTATTTAAAAAAAACTTTAGCCATTAAGGAATGATCTCATTAGCAGGCATAGATAACTGTTTTTGTATAAAGAATTTGTAACTTAGCAGTCTATTTTTATTTATTGAGGACTTACATACTACATGTATGCTCTCAATGTAGAAGCAGTGTTTATTAAGTTTATGTATGACGTGAAAGCCTCTAAATTGTTGAAATTTGACCTATTTCATCTTATGTACACTTTTGTGGCTTCCATAATCTCTAAAGATAAGAGCTTATTAAATTTTTGTAGCTCAAACGTCTCCTGGTTATCTCTACCAAGATAAGTCAGAGGTAATAAGCTTAGCATGTTATTAATATCTCTTGAATCTTCTCTTTGTATTTATAAATGGCACCGTTCAGTTTCTGCTTCACAAAATTAGGAGGCATCCTAAATTCTTTTCTGTCCCAACTCTACCTTCTGAGTGTCTCTCAGATCCTTCACTTCTGCATCATTACGTTGTTATTGCCTTTGCTCAGTCCATCATCTCATCTGAGCTTCTGCAGTAACCTCCAGATTGGCTTACCTCTTCTCCATCTTCCTTTTTCATACTGTCATCAAAATGATCTTTCAGAAGTAAAATCTGATCATGTCAGTCTCCTTCAATGACTTCAAAATGCCTATGGGATATAATGGAAATTATTTAACATGACATGAAGTCTTCTGTGACCTGACCCCTGGCTACTTAACTCTATACCTTGTCGCTCTTCATCTCAGTTTCCTGAACTATTCCCAGTTACCCAAACAGGCTGTGCTATTTCATAAATCCCTCCCTGTGCTCAAATTGTTCAGGGTGCCTAAAATGCCTTTTCCTGATAAATGTCTTCTCAGCTTTCAAGGTTCAGAAGTGTCATATCTTCTAGAAATCACTTTCTGCATCTTATGGTTTCTTCCTCCCCAGGTACAACCAAATGTGCCTTCCTGTGTGCCTCAGCCATAAGCTGTACATTTATCTGTCACAGTATATTTAACACTTTAATGTACTTAATTCTTTACATGTTAATCGCTTTGCTAGGTTTTAAGCTCCTTAAAAGTATGGATCTTTATGTAGCCCTTTTTACCTTACCATCATCTAAGACAGTGCTAGACATCTGGCAAGATGCTCAAAAGGAAAAAAAAAAAAAACAACTTTTTGAGTCGTTAAGTCAGTTAATTCATTAAATTGCATTTCATCAGAGGGGCAAAGCTAAACTCATTTATGTGGATTTTCTATTTGTGTATTTTGCCGCCAATCTTTGGGGGCACAACTGTTTTCTTAGACTGTCATTATTTAGAAAATGACATTTATATTCCTCAGCCATGCAGTAACATGTGTCCACTTAGTAGTCCTGTATGAAGAAATCTCGTGCCGTCGTGTTTTGTGATGCCCAGTTGTGAGTCATAATTTTGTCCACTGTATTCTGCCGTATCCTGTCACTTAGTGGATTACTGCAGTGCCTGTGTTTAAATAACCGTTATTTAACTTAATAATGCCCCAAAGCACAAGAATAGTGATGTTGGCAATTCAGATATGCCAAAGAGAAGCCTTAAAGTGCTTCCTTTAATGAAATGGGGAAAATTCTCTGTTTAATAAAGAAAAAAAGCTTCTGCTGAGGTTGCTAAGACCAATGGTAAAAACAAATCTGCCTGAAATTGTGACGAAGGAAAAAGAAATTCATGCTGATTTTGCTGTTGCACCAAACTGCAAAAGTTACAGCCACGATTTGTGATAAGTGTTTAGTTAAGATGAAAAAGGCATTAAATTTGTACAATAAGAGAAAGACCACATTCACAAAACTTCTATTATTGTTAAAATTGTTTTTATTCATTTTTGCCATTAATTTCTCATTGTGCCCAATTTAAGCTTTGATTTATGTGTTGTATAGAGAAAAACATGGTATACTTCGGTTTCAGTAGGATCCATGGTTTTAGGCATCCACTGGAAGTCTTGGGACATATCTCCTGCAGATAAGGGGGGACTGCTGTATATGTAACTCTGCCAGGTAATAGTTTTATTTTAGCTGAGATAACAGATTTTTCTCAGATGTCTTATGTCCCAATTTGAATAATATTGTGTGTTTTATTATAAAGATGCTATGGAAATCTGGAATTCATCGATCACTAGTTTTGATTCATAGTGACTCTTGGAAACTATCCTTTGTGAGAAATGGCCCTGAGCAGATGTGCTTAGTCATAAGAATTGCCAGACAGTTTCTTATGCGTTGGCAGCTAGTTTTTCTGAGAGTAGAAAACTTAAGAAATAGGGTTTTGCTGTCAGTTTCCTATCTCTTCACCCTATTTTGCTTTAATGTTATTTATGGGGTTACCGCTTATTCAAAAATGTTTGTATCTTTATTATTTAAACTTTCGGGCATAAAGAAGAATATGAGACTTTACTCCTAGAACATACTAGTCAACAGCAGAAAGAAATTCATAACTTCATGTTTGGAACTTTTTCCTCTTACAATAGGTGATTACTAGTTTATTTCAAAATGTATTTTTTATTGATAATTTTATTTCGCAGACACTCCACATTTGTATACCTGACCCAGAAGTACACTTCTGTGTGATGTGAAGTATAAAGAGCATAGACTTTGAAGTCAGACAGCTTTAGATTAGTATTCTTATTTTAAATTTCCTCTTGATTTGGCCACGTTGCTTAACTGAATGAACTTTAGTTTTTGGTTTTTTTTTTAATGTCTATTGAAGTACAGTTGATTTGCAATGTTGTGTTAGTTTCAGGTATAGAGCCAAGTGACTTCAGTTATACATGTACATATATCCTCTCTTTTTTAAATATTCTTTTCCCATATTAGAGTACTGAGTAGAGTTCCCTGTGCTATACACTAGTTTCTTATTATTTATTTTATATGTAATAGTGTGTACATGTCAATTCCAGTCTTCTAATTTCTTAATCTGTGCAATAGAAAAAACTTCTCTCCATTGCTCTGGAAATCAGCCTTTCCTTTGTTGTTGTTGCTGTTAATTTCTAGGAACTAGATAATGCGTTCCTTTCTTTTCCCCTCCTTTCTATTGTTATATCCCCATGTCTTGCCAGCTGTACAACCCTAAACTTGTTTCTTCTTGTATGTTGTTCCATCAGTTATATTCACTCTTTTTACAAATCTTAGTCTCCTATAGTTTCTTCTAAGACCTCAGGTGTGTATACATACCTCCCCTGATGATTCCTCAGATAATTGTATTTTCTGCTTCCCATTCTTTGAAATTGCTTGGAGGAAAAACCTGTATTTGCTGTAGTTGTTCCTTAGAATTTCTTTCAATTTGGATTTGGTCCCCTATCTCTATTCTCCTCCTCAGTTGGGGAGGAGATACCTTTTTTGCCTTAAAACAAAATCCTTCTTTCTCCTTGGTTATTGATTCTTTTCAACTGATGATTTTTATGTCCTTGAAAATTTTTCTACTAGGTCTTTTTTGTTTGTGTCCTGATTTCTTCTGTGACTTTTGTCACTGTTTCTTTTTTTTTTTTGCTTTTCCCATTTCCATCCTACCTGCTAAAAGTAGAAATGTCTTAAATTTCTGGCCATGTTACATAGTTTCCCTGCCCCACCCTCTCCTTGGATGATTGCCTTTACCCTACCCAACTTAAACTTTCATCTCAATGACAGTGTTTCCCACATGTGTACTCTGGTCTTGATCACTTTGTTGAGCTCTATACTTAATACTAGGGCAGTGGTTTTTAAACTATTTTTAGCTAAAAAATCTTGAACACAAAACCCTAATATATTGATAAATGTAGAATTGCTATGATTGATGTGAGGAGGGCAATCTTCCCCATCTTAGTAACTGGTACTATCTTCAGACCAGTGAATCTTGCTTGGTTCTGCTCTTTTGCTTTACCGTCATACCCAAGTCATGTTTGCACTGATCCAGGTGATGATGAGTCCAGTCATCACCACTGTCATTGCTACCCCAAGCCATCACTCTCTCTCTCTTGTCTTTGCCTCCTCTCTGTTTTCCCTGCTTTCTCTCTTACCCCACTGTTATTTATTCTCCACACACCGACCCAAAAAATCTCAGAGCATAAAGCAAATCACATCACTCACTTGCATATAACACTCAGTGGATTTCATTGCAGTTGGAACAAATTCCAAAATTCTTTCCTTGCCCAGAGGCATTTATATTATCTGATGTCTCTGCCTTCCTCTCTATCTTCATCTTACACTTTTCTCTCTATGATGCATCCCAGTTAATTGTTCTTTATTAAGTACCTTTCTCATACGCTTTGCATTTATTATTAATTCTCGCTGCCTGTAATTTCTTCACCTTGTGTGCGTGCATGTGTGCTCCGTCATGTCTGATTCCTTGCAACCCCGTGGACTGTAGCCCACTAGGCTCCTCTGGCCATAGGATTTTCCAGACAGGAATCCTGGAGTGGGTTGTCATTTCCTTCTCCAACTTTCACCTTAGATTTTCTTAAATCAGCCCCATTGTCTTGCTTAGCTCAAATATTCCTTCTTTATAGACAGGTTGTCACTGATGATCCAAGTCTCTCTCCCATTGTTATATATCATTTGCTTCATGGCATTATCACATTCTGAAATTATCTCATTTATTTGTTTACATATTTGTTGTCTGTCTCCCCCTAAAGCAATATAAACTGTATGAGGCTTTTTCTCCCTTGTTTGCCACTGCATCAGCAGTGCTGACAACTTAGTGTAGTTCCGGTGAAAATGAAAGTCGCTCAGTCATGTCCGACTCTTTGTGACTCATGTACTATACAGTGATTCTCTAGGCCAGAATACTGGAGTGGGTAGCCTTTCACTTCTCCAGGGGATCTTCCCAGCCCAGGGATGGAACCCAGGTCTCCCGCATTATAGGTGGATTCTTTACCAGCTGAGCCACAGGGAAAGCCCAAGAACACTGGAGTAGGTAGCCTGTCCCTTCACCAGAGAATCTTCCTGACCCAGGAATCGAACCGGGGTCTCCTACATTACAGGTGGATTCTTTACCAACTGAGCTATCAGGGAGTAGTTTGGGTTGGTGCTCAATAAAAATAAGCATAGGAATCCTGAAATGGCTAAAAATAAACAAAAGCTGAATGAGCCACAAACATGTGAAACTCAACATGTCCAGATTATATTCATAGTGCAAGGCGTATTATAAACATTCAGTAAATATTTGTTCAAAGAGTGAATGGATAGAATCCCTTAAATTCTGTCTCTGTAAAATCTATGCCATCTCTCCCAGTGGAACTGCTTGCTTATCGTTACCATCACTCATGTAGACATTCCCTGCCTTTTATTCAAATTCCTAAAGTGTAGCTCTGATCTCATTATATTTGAGTAGCTCTCCATTGCCCTTAAATTAATACAGATTGCCTAACTTGTCAATTAAGGTCATTTACGTTGTAGCCCCTGTTGCCTTTTTCAGTCTTCCTTCCCTTCTTCCCTAAATAAGCTCTACACCTGCCTACCTTTATGCTTGAACTTATTTGTTCCTTCCTGAAGCTCTTTTTAGATTTACTCTTGTGAGTAAATTTACTCTTGTGAGATCTCTGCTTGTGAGATTTACTGTTCGGCCTCTGCCAATTCTTACTTTCAATACCTCCCACATGGAAAAAGCAAGAGAGTTCCAGAAAAACATCTATTTCTGCTTTATTGACTATGCCAAAGCCTTTGACTGTGTGGATCACAATAAACTGTGGAAAATTCTGAAAGAGATGGGAATACCAGACCACCTGACCTGCCTCTTGAGAAATTTGTATGCAGGTCAGGAAAGCAACAGTTAGAACTGGACATGGAACAACAGACTGGTTCCAAATGGGAAAAGGAGTACGTCAAGGCTGTATATTGTCACCCTGCTTATTTAACTTACATGCAGAGTATATCATGAGAAATGCTGGGCTGGAAGAAGCACAAGCTGGAATCAAGATTGCCGGGAGAAATATCAATAACCTCAGATACGCAGATGACACCACCCTTACAGCAGAAAGTGAAGAGGAACTAAAAAGCCTCTTGATGAAAGTGAAAGTGGAGAGTAAAAAAGTTGGCTTAAAGCTCAACATTCAGAAAACGAAGATCATGGCATCCGGTCCCATCACCTCATGGGAAATAGATGGGGAAACAGTGTCAGACTTTATTTTTCTGGGCTCCAAAATCACTGCAGATGGTGACTGCAGCCATGAAATTAAAAGACGCTTACTCCTTGGAAGGAAAGTTATGACCAACCTAGATAGCATATTCAAAAGCAGAGACATTACTTGGCCAACAAATTCGTCTAGTCAAGGCTACGGTTTTTCCTGTGGTCATGTATGGATGTGAGAGTTGGACTGTGACGAAGCCTGAGTGCCGAAGACTTGATGCTTTTGAACTGTGGTGTTGGAGAAGACTCTTGAGAGTCCCTTGGACTGCAAGGAGATCCAACCAGTCCATTCTGAAGGAGATCAGCCCTGGGATTTCTTTGGAAGGAATGATGCTAAAGCTGAAACTCCAGTACTTTGGCCACCTCATGCGAAGAGTTGACTCATTGAAAAAGACTCTGATGCTGGGAGGGATTGGGGATAGGAGGAGAAGGGGACGACAGAGGATGAGATAGCTGGATGGCATCACTGACTCAATGGACGTGAGTCTGAGTGAACTCTGGGAGTTGGTGATGGACAGGGAGGCCTGGTGTGCTGTGATTCATGGGGTCGCAACGAGTCGGACACGACTGAGCGACTGAACTGAACTGAACTGAAACTAAATGCAAACGTACTACCTACTCTGAATCATAATACTTCAGTCTTTTGTGATGCTTAAAGTGTGCTTTGTGGCCCTCCTAAAGATTACTGTATCTAACCTATCTTTGTGTGTTTTGTATTACCTTAAAGAACACCTTCTGTGTTCTAGATGTCACAGGTACTTGATAAACATTTTTTGAGTATGCCCATTGCATAAGCCTGGTTAATAATAGAAAGTGAATTAATACGTTATACACTTTGTCAGTGGTACTCAAAGTCGTATAACCCTAAAACTGTATTTGAAATAATTGTTTACAGTTTCTTTGTAATGGTAAACATACTGATTGTGCAGTTATTCAGTAAAATCTAAGGCCATAGCTGTGTATCAGAATTATCTGTAGAGATTCTGAAAAACAGAGATGAGCAAGTACCACTCTGACATTCTGAATGAATAAGACTCAGAGGCTGTATGTAATGTAGTTACAGAGTGCTTGCTTTCGTACGAAGAAAGTATGGAGAACTACTACTGAAAAGTAAAAGTGTTCGTCACTCAGTCGTGTCTCACTGGTTTGATGGAAAATTACATTTCAACATAGAAATCGGGACTTTGAACTACTTTGAATTATATATAATTTTGAATTATGTAAAAAATTATGTACAAATGAACTGTTTTCAAGACTGAGTAGCCTCTGTTTTAAGGTTTTGATAGTCCACAGATTATTAATATCTGTTGCTTTCTTTGTAGTCTTCTGTCCTTTGAAAGCTTTTAATCATTAGACTGCTACTAAAGATTAAAAGGAGAGAAAAGTTAAACTTTTTCCAGTTTTGCTACTTGTAGTCAGTTTTCTAAAATCAGAAGTGATCTTAGAAATTCAGAACTTTGTCTAAAATTGGGGATTTTCTAATTTTTAAGCATAAGTGATTGGCTTTATTTTACAGATAATTGCAGATGAACTTGCTAAAGTAATGCATTTTTTTCTTTTTCCTCAGAATGTTATCACTTCTCATTGTGTGAAACAAATACTGTACACATTTCTGTAATTCTCTTGACATGAGCCTGAAAAAGACAGATAAAAACTCTTCTTAAAATGGATTTAAATCTTAAAGATATTTATAATTAAAACATTTAATTTCTGTTCAAGTTAATGCTATAATTTAAGTGTATACTTATATAAACTACATTGAGGTAAATCATATGTTTTATATTTGGTTATACTTTGCTTAACAGAGCAAAGCTTTGCTTTTTAAAGATCAAACTTCTTTAATGAGTGATGAAAATCATATTAAAGAAAAATCTCAGAAATTTTAAATTGCTTGACAAAGAAGCATACCTAAAAGTAATGTGCTTTTAAAAATATTCCTTTTAGCAAAAATAAAATGTAACTATTTTATTTATCAGTTTTTTTAAAAATGAAAACTTGTTTTGACCTTTATAAAAGGATGTACAAGCTTCCCTTGTGGCTCAAACAGTAAAGAATCTGCCTGCAGTGCGGGAGACCTGAGTTCGATTCCAGGGTGGGGAAGATCCCCTGGAGAACGAGATTGCTACCCACTCCAGTATTCTTGCCTGGAGAATTCCATAAACAGAGGAGCCTGGCAGGCTACAGTCCATGGGGTCGCAACGAGTCAGACACAACTGAGTAGCACTTTCACTTTTCTTTGTGTATCTAAAACATTTAAATGTAAAATAGTATAACTAGTTATTAAAGCTCCTTCATAAAATAAAATTAGAATTATTTTTGTTGAAACTAAAGATTTCACAAGTTTGAATATTTGAAGTGACTCCTAAGACTCCACAGAGCTTAGGCACATAAGCTTCTATTTAAAGGCTAAGGATATTGTGCGATAATAAGTAAAAGAGCACAGGGGAAGCTTAGGAGGCCCAAGTGACATCCAGACCCAAATGCTGTATGGTCTTTCTGCACACACAGGTATGCTTTGTCTCCAGGTTGACCCACCAAGATGTTATACAGTGAATCTTGGCTTCAGGAAAACTCAGAGAAGTTTTAGGTTTGTGTTGTTTTTTTTTTTTTTTTCCTTTGCCCCTCTGATCACGTAGTCCAGTCCGGCTGCCTAACCAGTTATACCAGGTGAAAGCCATCAGTGAACAGATCGTGTTTGAGGGTTACCAGAGGAGATTCAGACTTTAAGCAGCACACCATAAATCCCACTTTTCACTTTTTGGCCCAGAGGCAAAGCCAGACATTCAAGCATCCCTCAAGCTTTTGCAAACCAGCTATAAATTAATGCAATACCACACCATTCCTGACAACTCAAAATCTAAAAAGAGGCAAGATTATGATGATAGCTTACATTTGTATAAACTGCTAAAACTCCAGTACTTTGGCCACTGGTTGCAAAGACCTGACTCATTGGAAAAGACCCTGATGCTGGGAAAGATTGAAGGCAGGAAGGGAGGGGGATTACAGAGGATGATGGTGGGATGGTATCACGGACTCAATGAATATGAATTTGAGCAAGCTCTGGGAGTTGGTGATGGACAGGGAAGCCTGGCGTGCTGCAGTCCATGGGGTCACAAAGAGTCGGACATGACTAAGCGACTGCACTGTACTGACAGTAAAGTTTATAAAGTACTTTAATAGGCCTTGCCTTATTTGAACTTTATGATATTTCTGTGAGTTATGCAGGAAAATTGTTTTTATCTTTATTTTACGGCCTCAGTTCTGAACCTTAGAGAAGTCGTTGGCTGAGTTCTCACAGTCTCCTGTGCTGATAGAGTCAAGTGTAAAGGATAGATCTTATGACTTTAGTTCTAGAATATTTTTCAGTATTTCATGTCAGAAGTAGATATAAAGAGCTATCTATTTCATTTCTGTCTTGTAGAACAGTGTAGGAATAAATAAGCATATATAACTTACTGTATATTTTCCTCAAAAAGCGTAATAGCTGTTTGTATGTTTTAGGGAATATAACTTAAGAGATTCTGTTTCAAATGAAAGGCTCTGTTTCAAATAAGATACATTTTGAAGAATTGCTCACAAAATTATTCTTTTAGGATTTCCACACATGAATAAAAAATTGGACCTTCAAGATCTGAGTAAAATATCAAGACAGACTGGTACCTGTGACCCTCTGTCTCCTTTCCTTTTGTGCCCTCTTTGATTTATTTATGATCCATTTACTTGTCTGCCACATGCCAGGCAGTGTGCTATCCATGAGGATTTTAAAACTAATAAAATATGACCCTTGCTTCTAATGATCTTACATTCCATATTTTTCCCCATAAACTCACAGTTCCATGAGAGGAGTATCTGTTAACAGTGTGTAAAGTATTATGAATTATAAGAGCTGACATTCTAGAGACTTTTGCCTAGAAGTTAGAGAAGACTTGAAATGAGGAGACTTTTGAGCTAAGTCTTGAAAGTTGTTAAGGAATTTATCAGTAAAAGCAAAAGAAGTCTACTCAAGTCAAATGTGGAAAAATAGACAAGGCTGTGTTAAAAGAAACATGGAGTTAGTAGTCTGTTATACTAGGAACATAAATCACATGAGAGGAACTAACAAGAGATGAGACTCTTTTGAGGCCAGATGGTAACTAACTATAAGCCATGCTGAGGAGTATTGATTATATGCCCAAAGAAGTGAGGAATCCAGAAATCATTATTATACAAGAATTTTTATCATCAGATAACTTTGGGGGTGGTGTGGGGCAGGTAGGATTCATTAAAGAGGAGACCAGAAGTCAGGAGATCAGTTTGTAATCTATTGAGATAGTCCTGAGAAATAATGATGAGGCCAGTGATTGGGCCATGGAAGTAGAAATGGAATACACAGCTGAGATGCCATTTAGAAGTAGAATCAGTAGGCAGATTAGAAATCAGGAAACCATCTAGTACAGAGTCTTGGTTTTGGAAAATTATCTAATCCACCTCGCCGTTGTGGGACATGAGACTGCTGAGAAACTTGTGGTCAAGTGAACTGAAGTAAGCTACAGCATTGATTGCTCACAGAATTGGGTTCCTGACTCGCAGGTACTCCATATTGCACCTCATTCCCACTGTATCTCTAACACATTTTTTTTTTTCTTTAATCATGCTCTGACCTTCCATTTCTTTATACTTTACAGTGTACTTTAATGTACATTACCTATTTTGACCTGTTCACCAATCTCATGGCATAGGTAGAATAAGCATTATTATCCCTCTTCTGAGGGCAAGAAAGCCAAATCAGAGTGGGTGCTATGCTTGTTCAGAGGTTACTCAGTTTTATCATTACTATATAAAATCTTACTCCTGAAGTTTTCCTTTTTAAAATATATAGACTTTTATAACTGGTAGATTTGTTGATTGATTCATATAGTAGATGCTCTCCTGACATCGTCTCTTAGTTCACATTTTACGTGCATTAGCGTAAGGTGGTCTTGAAGTTGTTTTTGTTTTGTTATTTGGTGAATGTGTAGAAAAAATTTATGGCTAATGAAGTCAGATTTTTATAAACTGCTGCTGCTGCTAAGTCACTTCAGTCGTGTCCGACTCTGTGCGACCCCAGAGATGGCAGCCCACCAGAATCCCCTGTCCCTGGGATTCTCCAGACAAGAACACTGGAGTGGGTTGCCATTTCCTTCTCCAATGCATGAAAGTGAAAAGTGAAAGTGAAGTCGCTCAGTCGCGTCCGACTCTTAGCGACCCCATGGACTGCAGCCTACCAGGCTCCTCTGCCCATGGGATTTTCCAGGCAAGAGTACTGGAGTGGGGTGCCATTGCCTTCTCCGTTTTATAAACTGGGTTCATTTAAAACAAAGCTTATTCATAAGTGCTTAATCTTATGAAACATTATTGGTACCATTTTTCGGTAACAGTATATCACAGAGCCAACTCACTGCAAAAGACCTTAATGCTGGAAAAAATTGGGAGCGCCAGAAGGGGATGACAGAGGATGAGATGGTTGGACACCATTACTGACTCAATGGACGTGAGTTTGAGCAAACTCTGAGAGATAGTGATGGACAAGGACGCCTGGCATGCTGCAGTCTATGGGGTTGCAAAGAGTTGGACTCGACTTAGCAACTGAATAACAACAAATATCTTAGAGGACTCTTTACCTATTTCATTACTTATTTTTGAATCCGTAGGCAGGTTGGCAAACCTGTCAGCATACTGGCTTGACTTCAGTTTGATATAAAAATAGGACTTATTCACAGTTATTGTTAAGTGAGACGATATCCACAGAACATTTAAGGCAGATCCTGGAACCTAATAACTACCTGAAACATTTTAGGTATTATTAGATTTTTATTTCCTGTTGTTTTATGCTAATTAATTATGTAATTATAGATATTGTTAAAGTCAAAAGTAATGAATTAATGTTTATTGTGAGTTTTGCATAAAATAATTTCTTTGGATTCAATAGCGCTGGTATGCTTTGTATTTATAATACATACATAAAATATAATTAAGAAATAAATATCGGCAGTTCCTACACTAAAATACCTTCCTTCCTAAAAATGTATGTTTTCCCCCATAATCCACATGTTCTGTATTTCCACTTAGTGTTTAATTTTAAAATCTTTTTTTGTTTTGTTTTAGTAGTAGTATTCTAAAATCTTTTTTTGTGGGGAGTCAAGAAGATATTAAAACTAATTTGATTCTGCTAAAACATTCAGAAACTTGTCCTTTTTGTCCTTGGTAAAGAAAGTAATATTAGACTATCTTGAGACATGTTTCAGTCCATTATGTTAAGAGGTTGTTCTACTTCTAGTGTGTAAGGAATGATCAAGGTGTTGAAACTTGGGTTCATTTTCATAGAAAGGCCAATAAGCAATATTTCTTTTTGTTCAGGAAATTATAGACATAGCTGTAGTCTACATAATGCACTGACATTCTTATAATTTATCAAGATGATAAAGTTCTTCATGAAATCTGTTGAATTATTTGAGTATAAAATGTAATTTATCCGATTAAAGTATTAATGACTTCCACTTTGAACTCATCCTTTCAGCTCTATTTTTTCTTCACTCTCTTCCACATAGAGAGGTCTTTCAATACGAATAAAAGAATCTTTTAACATTTGTCTCTTAGATTTATTTTTAGATGTATTGTGGTTAGTACTGATTTTACCAAATTTAGGTTTCTTTTCTAATTTAAAAATTTTTTATCGTCTATGAAAACAGTATTTGTTAATTTACTTTGTATTTTAGGCAAGCCAAGTTAGATCTGAGAGTTGCAGCAGCAAAAGTGGAAGAGTTAACTAAAGTGACTGAAGACCTTCAAGGACAGATGCAGAAGAAGGTATGTTCCTTTTTCTGAGACAGCTTGGTATGATGCCTGTAGCTTTGTTTTCTGTGTATTTTATTGTTGATCTGTTTTGGATTAGGTGTTAAAGAGGATTGCTGGAAAAGTGAATTAATCATGTTATTGTCCTCTGAATATGAAATTAGGAAACTGTTATAACACTGGAAATAACTTTTTATTCCTATTCACTATACCTTGTTAATAAACATGATATCATAATCATCCCTTAACACATTGTTGCTGAAGTGCATGTTAATGTAAGATCCAGTTTAGGTTAACTGGTTAGATGTAGATGGAAAAGAGGTATTTAATACTACCTTTTGTTTAATACCACGTTTTGTGTTATTTATTGGCATAAAAGAGTGGTTCTTTTTATGTGTAATAGAGAAGTTTTACAGAGAGAAGATTTTAATAGAGAAGGTGTCATGGAGAGGTCAGGTGAGAGTTGGACTGTGAAGAAGACTGAGCGCCAAAGAATTGATGCTTTTGAACTGTGGTGTCGAGAAGACTCTTGAGAGTCCCTTGGACTGCAAGGAGATCCAACCAGTCCATTCTGAAGGAGATCAGCCCTGGGATTTCTTTGGAAGGAATGATGCTAAAGCTGAAACTCCAGTACTTTGGCCACCTCATGTGAAGAGTTGACTCATTGGAAAAGACTCTGATGCTGGGAGGGATTGGGGGCAGGAGGAGAAGAGGACGACACAGGATGAGATGGCTGGATGGTATCACTGACTCGATGGACGTGAGTCTGGTTGAGCTGTGGGAGTTGGTGATGGACAGGGAGGCCTGGCATGCTGCGATTCATGGGGTCGCAAAGAGTCAGACACGACTGAGCAACTGAACTGAATAATTAAAACTCTAACTCTGGTGCTTGTTAGCTATGTAACTTCTCTAAGCCTTATTTCCTAATATGTGAAAGTTGGTTATAGATTTCCATTAACAGTAGATTTGTGAAAAGCTTATGCAAACCTTCTCATAGATAATAGTTATAAAAATTGGGTTTTTTGAAACACTGCAGCACTCCCAGAAACAGTCACCAAAAGAGATAAGAATCATGAGTTTTTAACTTTCTGGCCTCAGAGTTCTCCTTAATCCCTGCAGCTATGGCTTCAGCAAGCGAAAGCTTTATAGGCTCCTATAGTAGTGCTCGTGGAGAAGAAAATGGCAACCCACTCCAATATTCTTGCCTGGAGAATCCCATGGACAGAGGAGCCTGGCGGGCTACAGTCCATGGGGTCACAAAGAGTTGGAAACGACTGAGAGACTAACACTATAATAGTGTTCAAGATCAAAGTTTAGGGCTAGAAAAGTAGTTGAAGGTAAAGAAGAAATACTGGCAGCAAGAGAACACCACACACACACACACACACACACACACACACACAATTGAGATTCAAATCCTTAATGTAAACGCTGACCAAATCTGTGGCTGATGGTCAAGTTATGCGTGTGGGAGTTGGGAGAGGGTCCCAGGAAACCCAGTGAAAAAGTAGGCTGAGAGAGGCATCTACTCTTGAAAGATATAGCCATATGAAACTAGATGTTTAGGTTTGCTGCTTTTTATACCTGAGTTCATTCCCACGATGTGTGCAGCTTGAGCAGCTGAATGCTGAAGCACTCATATTTGAAGTATCAGTGGGCAGAGCCCAAAGCCAGCAGAGCAGCTGGAAATTACCAGGGAATCTGTAAGAGCGATGAATCCACAAAGAGGATGAGCCCTCCCTCTGCTCAAAAATTGATTGATCCTCAAATTATGCAGGCACAGCTAGTTCCCAGGGAGCCCAGCTAGAAAAGCAACAGTGGAAAAAAAAAAATAATAATGAAATCACAGATGGCAGCTGCTGCACACTGTAGGGGAACCACCTCAGAGTGTGAATCTAGGTAAGGTAATTGCCTAAACTGAACAATAGTTAATAATCCTTGAAAGAACAAAATAGAATCTAGAGAAACTGTGATGGATTATCTTTATTATCCAGTTTTCAATCAAAACTTACTAGATACTAAAGTATAATTGGTAGGGGGAGAGGGAAGAAGAAGAAGTTGATAGAAACTTATCACTTTTCACTGAGTTTGGGTTTGGCTTTTGGATTTAGCAAGCAAAGGCTTCAAATAAGCTGTTATAATATGTTCAAATAGTTAAAGAAAATATTTTTAAATTAGAGTAAAATAAGATTTCAGTGGGAAAAATAGATAAAGAGTTTTTAATTGAGAACTACAAAATAATTTTAAAAATAGAAATTCTAGATTTTAAAAGTACAGCAACCCAAATAAAGATTTTATTAGATGGGCTCAAAATTGATGCTTTTGAACTGTGATGCTGGAGAAAACTCTTGAGAATCCCTTGGACAGCAATGAGATGAAACCAGTTAATCCTGAATGTTCATTGGAAGGACTAATGCTGAAGCTGAAGCTCCAGTACTTTGGCTATCTGACACGAAGAGCCAACTCATTGGAAAAGACCCTGATTCTGGGAAAGATTGAGTGCAAGAGTAGAAGGGGATGACAGAGGATGAGATGGTTGGATGGCATCATCAACTCAGTGGACATGAGTTTGAGCAAACTCCAGGAGATAGTAAAAGACAGGGAAGCCTGGCAAGCTACAGTCCATGGGGTCAGAGAGTCAGACACGACTGAGCGACCAAACAACGACAATAAAAATTAGAACAAGCAGAAGAAATAATCAATGAACTTTAAGATAGATGAGTAGAAATGTTCCTGTTCAAAGAACAGAGTTTAAAAGATGGAAGAAAAATGAACAGGACCTCAGATCTGTGGGACATGAAGTAAGCCAAGAGAAGTGTAATTGGAGTTGCTGAAGTAGGGGGCAGAAAAGCTATTTAAAGAAATATCTGAAAACTTCCTAAATTTGGTAGAAAATATTAGCAGATTCAAGAATCTCAGTGAACCCTTAGTAAGATAAACACTAAGAAAATCACTTTAAACACATCAGGACAAAACTGACAGCCAGTTAGAAAACTTGAAAGCAGCAACAGAAAAATGAAATGAACAGAGATAGGCGGACCTGTCATCAAGAAACTGAAAGCAAAAAACACTGGAGTGGTACACTTGAAGTACTGAAGGAAAAAAGTGCTCGTTAAGAATTCTGTGTCCAGTAGAACTGTACTTCAAAGCTGAGGGCAAAACAAAGCCAATAGAAGAACACACCAAAAGATAGGAAAGGATGAACAGGAAATTTTTATAAAGATGGTACAAATAAAACCTATTAATTTTGATGCCTCACTATTTCAAGAATCTCTGTTTATGATTATAATGGAATGCAGTATAACTTGGTTAAGAGAACATACTCTAAGGGCAGATTATCTGCCTACAAATCACTGTCTTGTTTTGTTAGACTTGTACTATAGAGAAATAGTTGCAATAGTGGTAAAAATCCATATACAATTTCTGATTTGATTATTGTTTTACCTATACAGAATTGATAGGTTCTCTTCCCTGATAGCTCAGCTGGTAAAGAATCAGCCTGCAATGCGGGAGACCTAGGTTCGATTTCTGGGTTGGGAAGATCCTCTGGAGAAGGTAACGGCTACCCACTCCAGGATTCTGGCCTGGAGAATTCCATGGACTACAGTCCATGGGGTCACAAAGAGTCGGACATGACTGAGCGACTTTTACTTTCACTTTCTTTTTCTCTTCCCCTTTTTTAGTATATGCATGCTCTGTTCCCAAAGTAGGATTGCTTCGCTTTTGAACTGTGGTGTTGGAAAAGACTCTTGAAGTCCCTTGGCCAGCAAGGAAATCAAACCAGTCAATCCTAAAGGCAATCAGTCCTGAATACTCATTGGAAGGACTGAGGCTGAAGCTGAAACTCCAACACTTTGGCCACCTGATGCGAAGAACTGACTCGTTGGAAAAGACCCTGAGGCTGGGAAAGACTGAAGGCAGGAGGAGAAGGGGATGACAGAGGATGAGATGGTTGGACGGCATCACTGACTCAGTGGACATGAGTTTGAGCAGGCTCTGGGAGTTGATGATGGACAGGGAAGCCTGACGTGCTGCAGTCCATGTGGTCACAAAGAGTCGGACATAACAGAGGGACCGAACTGACTGACTGAACTTATATATGAAATTCTATCAATATCATTTAAAGCGCTTTAGAGTGTTTTCTTTATTCTGTTTAATGATGTATTGAACTTTTACATACTAAACATAAACATTCAGTTTTTTTTTTTCCCCCCTAGGAGGAGGATATGGTTTCTGCGCAAGGAAGAGAAGAAGCATCAGATAGGCGCTTACAGCAGTTACAATCTAGTATAAAACAATTAGAAGCAAGGTAAATTGTTAAATACATCTAGCTTTGTCTACAAGCTTCAAAAGTTATTCCATATTAGAGTTTGCTTATTATACTCTGTTTTATAAGTGCTAAACAAACTATATAAATCATAGGTTTAAAATCTGGTTTGTTGGATATTGTTTATTTAAAAAGTCATATTCAAAAGATTGAACATATATTTTGAACATATACTCAAAGATCATTTCTCTCTTTGCTTTTTCTCCAAAACAGTATTAGTCAAGTTTGATTAATCCTAAAATTAAAAATGTTCCTTTTCACCTTAAAACAGGAAAAGAGATAATAAAGTTGGGTAAAAATTGTGTAGAAAAATCCTTTCCTTCCTGAGCAGATACATGAGAAAAAATACTTGAGAAATCATTATTGATGTTTTTCCTGAAGTCTTACGAAACAGTAATTTTCAGTTACCTTTGAAGGTCTGGGCTACTTTTTAGGATGTTTCCCCAGGTGATGCAGTGGTAAAGAATCCATCTACAAATGCAGGAGACACAAGAGACATGAGTTAGATCCCTGGGTCAGGAAGATCCCTTGGAGAAAGAAATGGCAGCCTAATCCAGAATTCTTGCCTGGAGAATCCAATGGATAGAGGAACCCAGGGGGCTACAGTCCATGACATTGCAAACAGTCGGACACGACTTAGCAACTGAGCACGCACAGTACTTTTTAAATATATTTTGTAGCTTTGTCTTTGTTATCTTAATGCATACTTGTTGCATACTCCCTTAAGAAACATTAAAATTGTCATTTGTGGTCTATTAAAGATACAGTGACTATAGCCTATAAAATCACATTATGGTTTATAGCTAAAAAATCCACTCTGTAGATTGGACTCTGTTATACTCAGAAATAGTCTACTGATCTAAGCGCATCAAAATTGAGATCTCAGTTCTAGTCACAGATCCATGGCTGATTGTGTTTGTTCAGAAAAAATTAGTGTTTTTGGACTTCTGTTTCTTATTCTCCAAAATGTTAATGAAAGTAATTTCTTTGCTCACAGTGGGTTCAGAACTAAATGATTTTAACTGCTAACTTGAGATTCTGATGAAAGAAGTTGTTATTTTTAAATGCCGGAGTTTGGGATTTTTTTTTTCTAAATGTTTCAGTAGTTGGTCAAATATTTGATTGTTTTCTTGAGCTTATTTTTGGTTTACCTTAGAGAAAAAGTCTGTGGTTGTAGATTTCTTTTTATTTGTTATTTTAGGAGCATTCTGTGTTATGCACATAAATGCTAGAGAACTTGAAATAGTGAAGTCTGAATAAGTGAATTTCACTTCCTTTGATTCTGATAGTACTTCATAAGGAATCAAATTGTTCATTGGTGCTTTAAGTTGTGTTTTTAGTACTTAAGGCTTTGAGATTTTCAGGGTTTTTTGTTTGGCTTTTAGTATAAAGTTATAACTTAATTGAAAGCTTCTGAAGAAGGGATTCCTGCATATGTAAGAAAATCTAAGGGTATTTTTTAAAGTTCAGTATTCAGCTAATTGCCTTTGAAGAGGAAATTTTTACCTTGACTGTCTTTTGGAGCTATTAAATTGATATTGTTTCCATTATGATAAAAATGTTTTACTTTAAAATTTAAAAACACCTATTATTTTATATAAGACAAAGCAGAATTATTAGTGTAGTTGGTATGTGTCTAATGTTCAGCCATTGTTTTAGATGTAAATCTATCCTATTTAATGGAACTATCAGATTGAAAAGCTGTGTTTTTAATGGGCATCTTTGTTCTATAAAATCAAACACATATTATTTATATATAAAATTATTATTTGTGATCCTTTCAAATGCCTCAGACATCTGGGAAGCATAAATCATTTCCTACCATCTTCCAAAGGCAGCCACTCCACCCCCCACCCCACTTTTTTTAGGTAACTCATGGGGACTGGAAGTATCTCTGGGGAATGACAGTTCTTTGTGAAAGACTGCTAGTTTGTATCTGCTCTGTTGAATAAGACTGGAGTGAAATGAATAAAATTGTTTTAAACTACCTCTTCCTATTTTTAAATTTGGTGCTTCTTTCGAAGACTATGCCGATAAGACAGAAATGTGAACCACTGTTCGTTTCGGCCCTTTGTTGCCTCCACCCCATTTCAGTAGACGCCCTCCCTTCAGCTTCCTGAGTACACGTGGAAGGTATACTTAAAAACAGTGTTTAGAAATATCCTTATTTTACCTTTAAAGGTGTTTCATAGTTTGAATAATGAATCCTGTGTTGGAAATTCTAGGTTTTAAATAATTTTTTCCTTAAAAATTCCTTTCATTCAAAATTCCAAATTTTCTTATTTGACCTGTTTCCCCTCCCCTGGAGACTTGCAGGGTCATCCACTCCACTGCCACCACGATTAATATTCTAAAACTGCACAGCATGTACGTTTAGTAAGAATTGTTTTTCATTCATTTTACTGGGGACATTTCAATATACAAATGATGTTCTTCAATTTGGGGGAATTTTTTTCAGGGATCTTTTTTTGGTTGTTGTTGAATAATTTTATTATTTTTTTATCATTTTTTTCTCAAACATAGTATTAGCTGGATATTGGATCTGATGGATTGATTCCCTAATTTTCATATTTTTTCTGTCCCATAGTCCATTCGTTCATTTATTTTCTCCTTTCTTGGGTGCTTCCCTGGTAGCTCAGCTGGTAAAGAATCCACTTGCAACGTGGGAGATGGGTTTGATCCCTGGGTTGGGAAGATCCCCTGGAGAAGGGAATGGCTACCCACTCCAGTATTCTGGCCAGGAGAATGTCGTGGACTGTATATAGTCCATGGGTGACAATTGGAGGTTTCTTTAAATTTTCTTCTAGTTAACCATATGTTGAATATTTTATTTAGCTATCATAATTTTTTTAAAGAGCCATTTCTTATCCTTTGAATGTTTCTTTTTCTATAGTATCTTAGTACAGATAAATGTTACATTGTCTCTTTATTAAGTATTTTACAATATTGTTTAAGATTTTATTCTGCCATCTGCATTGTCTCTGCTTTCTTGAACGTTCGTTTTTTTCTGTATGTCTGTCTGTCTCCTTCAAAGGCTTGGTGATCCTTTCTATCCACTGATATTTAAAAGTAAGATACTGGAATGCTTGCTTCACCATCACATATACTAATAACTGGAACATACAGAGAAAATTAGCATGGCCCATACACAAAACCATGAAACATATCTTATTTTTAAAAACCAAACTCATAGATACAAAGAATAGATTGGCGGTTGCCAGAGTCAAGGAGTAGGGAATAGCAGAAATAGGTGAAGGTAATCAAAAGGTATATACTTCCTATTATATAAAAAAAAAATGAGTCATGGGGATGTAATATACAGCATGGTGACTGTAGTTAATAATACTGTATTGTATATTTGAAAGTTGCTAAGAGAATAGATCTTAAAAGTTCTCATCACAAGAAAAAAATGTCAATTGTATACATGGTGATACATATGAGTTTGACTTATTGTGGTTATTTCAAAATATATGCAGATACTGAAGTATTATGTTTTATACCTGAAACTAATATATAATTGTCCCTCAGTGTCCACTGGGTTTTGGGTTCAGGACCCCTGTGGATGCCAAAATCCATAGATGTTCAAATCTCTTATAAAGTAGTTGCAGTGTTTGTATATAACCTACACACACCCTCCTGTATACTCTAAATCATCTCTAGATTACCTACAAATACAATATAAATACTATGTAAATAGTTGACAATGCATAGCAAATTTAAGTTTTACTTTTTGGAGTTTTTTTGGATTTTTAAAAGTATTTTTGATTTGTGATTGGTTAACCTGTGATGTGGAAAGCACAGATATGGTGGGTTGAATCAGTATAATTTAAGCAGAAGTTTCTATTTGGCAGTATAGTATAGTTTTTAGGAACACTGACTCTGGGCACAAACTTACTGAATTCAGACTCCAGCTTCATCAGTAACTAGATCAATAATGTTGGGCAGGTTGCTTACCCTCTTTATACTTCAGTTTATCTATCTATAAAATAAATATAATGTTTTAACCTGCCCCATTTAGTTTATATAGTATAACCCCATATCTTACATCATAGGCTAATGCTGTAACCTATTTCATAGCGTTGTTGAAGATATTGAGGATTATGTTTTCTTTAACATACATAAAGTACCTAGCACAAAGACTGCTCTTACAAGTGTTTGTGATTATCATTGCTGTTACTGTTATTATAAACAGGGAACTTGACCCAATTTCAGTAAACTGAAAGAAAGGATTCATATAAGATTTGGCTGCAGAGCATGTAGAAGTGCTATATGAGAATAATAACAATAGTTATACATCTTTTATGTTATAAAATTATGGAAACCTTTAAATTATGAAGCTGAGGATCTGAATGTACTATCCTGTAACTCCACTATAATCAAATTAATATGACTTGGCATCAAATAGACAAATAGATTAGTGAATCATGACAATCTATAAGTAAGTCATATTTGCATATTTTTTAAAAATTTAAATTTATTTATTTTAATTAGAGGCTAATTACTTTACAATATTGTATTGGTTTTGCCATACATCAGCATGAATCCGCCACAGGTGTACATGTGTTCCTAATCCTGAACCCCCCTCCCAGCTTCCTCCCCATACAATCTATAAGTAAGTCATATTTGCGTATTTTAGATATGATAAGGGATTATTTCAGTTCATCAGTTGCTAAAGGTACTCATAAAGCTGGCTCTCAATCTGGAAGAAAGTTAAATTGGACTCCTCTCTCATAGCACATTCAGAAGTAAATTCCAGATTAATTAAAGATTTACAGGTAAAAGTGTTTGGGCATAACTTTTCTTGAGGAAATCTAGGAGCTTACATTAACAATCTCTTGATAAGGGAGATCATCTTTAAAAAAACCTGAAATCTCAGATGTTGAAAAAAATAGTCAAATTTAGTTATATTAAAGTGAGCGTTTTTAGTGTAGTGGAATAAAGATTTCTGAAATAGAGTCAATAGGTAACAACAAAAAACTAGATTTGGGAAAAAGTATTTGCAGCATATAGAGCAAACTGAAGGTTAAATATCTTAATATTCAAAAACTTCTTATAAAGGAATAAGCAGAGTAAATAAGCCATCAGAAAAAAAAAATGGGCAAAGGATATGAAGAGGGAATTCAAAGAAGACAATTCACTTAGCTAACAAACTTAAAAAATACTAACACCATACACAAAAATAAACTCGAAATGGATTAAAGATCTAAACGTAAGACCAGAAAACTATAAAACTCCTAGAGGAGAACATAGGCAAAACACTCTCTGACATACATCACAGCAGGATCCTCTATGACCCACCTCCCAGAATACTGGAAATAAAAGCAAAAATAAATGGGACCTAATAAAACTTAAAAGCTTCTGCACAACAAAAGAAACTATAAGCAAGGTGAAAAGACAGCCTTCAGAATGGGAGAAAATAATAGCAAATGAAGCAACTGACAAACAACTAATCTCAAAAATATACAAGCAACTTCTACAGCTCAATTCCAGAAAAATAAATGACCCAATCAAAAAATGGGCCAAAGAACTAAATAGACAATTCTCCAAAGAAGACATACAGATGGCTAACAAACACATGAAAAGATGCTCAACATCACTCATTATCAGAGAAATGCAAATCAAAACCACTATGAGGTACCATTTCACGCCAGTCAGAATGGCTATGATCCAAAAGTCTACAAGCAATAAATGCTGGAGAGGGTGTGGAGAAAAGGGAACCCTCTTACACTGTTGGTGGGAATGCAAACTAATACAGCCCACTATGGAGAACAGTGTGGAGATTCCTTAAAAAACTGGAAATAGAACTGCCTTATGATCTAGCAATCCCACTGCTGGGCATACACACTGAGGAAACCAGAATTGAAAGAGACACGTGTACCCCAATGTTCATCGCAGCACTGTTTATAATAGCCAGGACATGGAAGCAACCTAGATGTCCATCAGCAGATGAATAGATAAGAAAGCTATGGTACATATACACAATGGAGTATTACTCAGCCATTAAAAAGAATACATTTGAATCAGTTCTAATGAGGTGGATGAAACTGGAGCCTATTATACAGAGTGAAGTAAGCCAGGAGGAAAAACACCAATACAGTATACTAACGCATATATATGGAATTTAGAAAGATGGTAACAATAACCCTGTATACGAGACAGCAAAAGAGACACTGATGTATAAAACAGTCTTTTGGACTCTGTGGGAGAGGGGGAGGGTGGGATGATTTGGGAGAATGGCATTGAAACATGTATAATATCATATACAAAATGAGTCGCCAGTCCAGGTTCGATGCACGATACTGGATGCTTGGGGCTGGTGCACTGGGACGACCCAGAGGGATGGTATGGAGAGGGAGGAGGGAGGAGGAATCAGGATGGGGAACACATGTATACCTGTGGTGGATTCATTTTGATATACGGCAAAATCAATACAATATTGTAAAGTTTAAAAAAAAAATGCTTAAACTCTCCAGGAATTCGGGAGATACAAATTAACAGTGAGGAGAAGTTACATTCATCAGACTAGGAAAGAAAAGAGCTTCTGGTTATATTGGTTGAGGGGATTTTTATAAGGCATTCAGTTCAGTTCAGTTCAGTTGCTCAGTCGTATCCTACTCTTTGTGACCCCATGAATTGCAGCATGCCAGGCCTCCCTGTCCATCACCAACTCCTGGAGTTCACTCAGACTCACATCCATTGAGTCAGTGATGCCATCCAGCCACTTCATCGTCTGTCATCCCCTTCTCCTCCTGCCCCCAATCCCTCCCAGCATCAGAGTCTTTTCCAATGAGTCAACTCTTCACATGAGGTGGCCAAAGTACTGGAGTTTCAGCTTTAGCATCAGTCCTTCCAAAGAAATCCCAGGGCTGATCTCCTTCAGAATGGACTGATTGGATCTCCTTGCAGTCCAAGGGACTCTCAAGAGTCTTCTCCAACACCACAGTTCAAAAACATTAATTCTTGGGCGCTCAGCCTTCTTCACAGTCCAACTCTCACATCCATACGTGACCACAGGAAAAACCATAGTCTTGACTAGATGGACCTTTGTTGGCAAAGTAATGTCTCTGCTCTTGAATATGCTATCTAGGTTGGTTATAAGGCATTATTGAATATTAAAAAGCAAGTGCAGAAAAGGGTGTATACTATGATCTTAGTTTTTATAACAGGAAAAATTATGTTTAAAAACCTATGGATATATATGTATATACTGTGTATGCATATTTATGTGTATGTATATAAAAAATCATACATATGATTTTATGAACATGGAAAAAATATTAAAATATATGCATTATTTTAACATGGGTTACCTGGATAGAGCATAAGTAAAGGAGCCAGAGAAAAAGCTAAAAGAAAAATGGACCATATAAACAGAATAACTTTCTTTAAGAATTTGCTTTATAACAGTGTCATGTGACTATTAAGACAGAATGAATTAGTGTGAGTGGAAAAGTGTACAAAGTGTAATGCAATCAGAGAATATCTAGGCTCGTCTAAGCCCCACTGCTCATTATTCATATGACCATAATTAAATGTTTAAGCTCTCTGGGTCTGTTATTCTTTTAAATGGAAATATTTGAAACCTACTTTATAGAACTTTTATGTGAATTAAATGAGAAAATACATGTGAAAGTAACTGGAATAATGCTTATCCTGTAATAGATGCTTTGGAAATCTCCTGTCTCCTTCTTCCTTTTTAAAAATTTTTAACTTTCTCAATGTGACTATTAATTTTTAGATTATCTGTGGCAGTTCAAGAAGCCACCCAAATAAGAGCAGAACGAACACATCTGGAGGAACAGACCAGAGCGTTACAAGCAAAGTGCAGTGAATTAGAAGATGAGAAATACGAAGCTATTGTAAGAGCCAGAAATAGCATGCAACTCCTAGAAGAAGCTAACCTTCAAAAAAATCAGGTAAGAAAATTAGCAAGCAAGTTTATTAAATAATAATAAATATATAATAAATAAAACAATGAAATGCTGAACATTCCTCCATGTGACCTGATAGTAAGGGAATCAGTAACTACACAATTAACACATGAAAATGAAATTGCTGCACTCACTATTAGTAGACGTACTGCTTTCTTGACGTTAAGATTTAACATCATAAAATACTATAGTGTCAGCCCTCTCCTAAAACTTTCATATCAGACTTTTTTATATCTCCATCCTTTTGTAACTAATCTTCATCCCTGTAGTCTCATACTTAAAAAAGATCTTCTGAAGCAATTTACTGCAGTATGTATACCCTGTATTTTGTTCACTTGAATAAGATGAATCTTATTAATGTTTATTTCCCCTTCATTAACTATGTAATTACTCTAATAGAGCAAGAAGCTTAATTGACAGGAAATAAATTTAGTTACGAAGATTTAACTGGAGGCTACATGTCACTGTTCTTTTTTTTTTTTAACCCTCTCACAATTTGATTACTGTGCTATCACATATCACATCTTTTGGCTTTTACCACTTTCATTTAATGATATTTAGTTTATAGAAGTCACAAAATTTGTTTTTAATGTTTCTGGCTCCCTTACATGAAGTGAAGTGAAGTCACTCAATCGTGTCCGACTGCGATCCCATGGGCTGTAGCCTACAAGGCTCCTCTGTTCATGGAATTTTCCAGGCAAGAGTACTGGAGTGGGTTGCCATTTCCTTCTCCAGGAGATCTTCCCAACCCAAGGATTGAACCCAGGTCTTCCGCCATTGCAGGCAGATGATTTACCATCTGAGCCACCAGGGATCATTAAATTATTATTTCATTGAAGTAACGTTTATTGAATACCTAGTACATGTATAGTACTCCACTGAGAAGTATGCAGAATACAAAGGAAATACTTTGTGTATGTTTCCTTTCTTACGTGATACAGGGCTTTCCAAGAGAACTATTAAAAACAAAACAAGCTGTAAGTTACGTCTTAAGAAGCTACTAGGAAATAAAAAAGAAATAATCATCCAAATCCAAGCTGTGGGAATGCTAAAGTGCTTTTTATGTCTTTCAGATAATATTCCCTTCTGTGATTAGAATTCAGTTCAGTTCAGTCACTCAATTGTACCTGATTCTTTGCAATCCCATGGACTGTTTCATGCCAGGCTTCCCTGTCCGTCACCAGCTCCTAGAGCTCCTCAAACTCATGTTCGTCAAGTCAGTGATACCATCCAACCATCTCATCCTCTGTACTCCCCTTCTCTTCCTGCCTTCAGTCTTCCCCGGCATCAGGGTCTTTTCCAGTGAGTCAGTTCTTTGCATCAGGTGGCCAAAGTATTGGAGTTTCAGCTTCAGCATCAGTCCTTCCAGTGAATATTCAGAATGGATTTCCTTGAGGAATGACTGGTTTGATCTCCTTGCAGGCCAAGGGACTCTTCTCCAACACCACAGTTCAAAAGCATCAATTCTTCAGTGCCCAGCTTTCTTTATGGTCCAACTCTCACATCCATACATGACTACTGGAAAAACCATAGTTGTGAGTAGACAGACCTTTGTCAGCAAAGTAATGTCTCTGCTTTTTAATATGCTGTCTAGGTTGATTATAGCTTTTCTTCCAAGGAGCAAGCATCTTTTAATTTCATGGCTGCAGTCACCATCTGCAGTGATTTTGGAGCCCCCAAAAATATAGTCTGTCACTGTTTCCATGTTTCCCATCTATTTGTTCTGAAGTGATGGGACCAGATGCCATGATCTTAGTTTTTTGAATGTTGAGTTTTCAGCCAGCTTTTTCACTCTCTTTCATTTTCAAGAGGCTCTTTAGTTTCTTCACTTTCCACCATAAGGGTGGTATCATCTGCATATCTGAGGTTAATGATATTTCTCCGTGCAGTCTTGATTCCAGCTTGTGCTTCATCCAGCCTGGCATTTTGCATGATGTTCTCTACACATAAGTTTAATAAGCCAGGTGACAGTATACAGCTTTGACATAGTCCTTTACCAGTTTGGAACCAGTCCATTGGTTTTGATCACTGCCTCTTGTACAGTGTCACGAACCTCCATCCATAGTTCATCAGGCACTCTGTCTATAAGATCTAATCCTTTGAATCTATTTGTCGCTTCTACTGTATAATTGTCAGGGATTTGATATAGGTCATACCTGAATGATCTAGTGTTTTTCCCTACTTTCTTCAATTTAAGTATGAATTTTGCAATAAGGAGTTCATGATCTGAGCCACAGTCAGCTCCTGGTCTTGTTTTTGCTGACTGTGTAGAGCTTTTCCATCTTCAGCTGCAAAGAATATAATCAATCTGATTTTGTTATCAACCATCTGGTGATATCAATGTATAGAGTTATATCTTGTGTTGTTGAAGAGGGTGTTTGCTATGACCAGTGCGTTCTCTTGTCAAAACTCTGTTAGCCTTTGCTCTGCCTCATTTATGTATTCCAAAGCCAAGCTTCCCTGTTACTCCAGGTGTCTACTGACTTCCTATTTTTTCATTCCAGTCCCCTGTGATGAAAAGGACATCTTTTTTTTGATGTCAGTTCTAGAAGATCTTGTGGATCTTCATAGACCTGGTCACCTTCAGCTTCTTTAGCATCAGTGGTTGGGGCATAGATTTAGATTACTATAATGTTGAATGGTTTGCCTTGGAAACAAGCAGAGATCATTCTGTGATTTTTGAGATTGCACCCAAGCACTACATTCTGGACTCTCTTATTGACTTAAGAGGCCTACTCCATTTCTTCTAAGGGACTCTTGCCCACAGTAGTAGATATAGTGGTCATCTGAGTTCATCAGTAGTCATCAATGAATGGTGATCTGAATACTGTCTACTAGAACTAGGATGAAAGGCACAAAATATGCAATATTCTTGGAAATTCCTCTAAACACCTAAGTTAACTAGAAAAATTAAGAGCAGGGTAAAATTATTTATCTTCTCTGAAGCTTAACCATGTGAGTGTTCTTAACATCAGATCATAAAGATGATCGTTTTATGTGGAGCACAGTGGACAGAGAAGATAGTAGTGATACTCAGTGCTTGTCCCTTAAATTTTTTCAACCAGGTCTCAAGTCTACAAATGGTCTTGAGTCAAATTTCATGTTTATGTCTGCAGTGTATATTAAGTTTCCTCTTGACTCACTGCTTAATTACCAGAGAGTTACCACCTTTAGTTGCTTGTTCCAAGAAGTCAAAAGTTCTTTGAACCAGTCATACACACAGGCATGAAAGACAGCTTTAGCATGGTTTTCTTATGAAACTTCCCTTTTCCCATTGTCCCATTCTCCCTGACAAGGTTGTTATATCAGAATAGCTGTTACTTCTCACTAGCTTACCTATATAAGTGGGATGAAATTTATTAAAACAAACAAAAAATAGAGATAGGAATGTGTATGGTATCTTTGGAAGATAGTGGTGTCAAAACAGAGAACCACTAGTAAGTAATGATATTTAATTAAAAAAAAAGATTGACTCAAACCTAAAATTTTAGAAGTTCCAGGCTCAGGAAGATATTTGAACTAGAGATATAAACTTGGGACTTGTCAGCATATAAATGATATTTAAAACCATGAGTTTGGATTAGGACACCAAGAGAGAGATTTGAATAGAGAAAAAGACCAAGAACTAAGTCTTGGGTTGTCCATTAATAAAGAGGTTCAAGGGAAGAGGAAGAAACAGCAATGTAGACTAAAAAGGAATAATCAGTGAGTTAAGAGGAAAACCAATATTATGATATGCTAAAAGCAAAGTAAAGAAAGTAAAACAAGGAAAATAAAATTTTTATCTCAAGTAGTGCTTGACAGATCCCATAAGATAATTACTCAGAGGTGACTCTTGAGTTAGCAGTGTAGAGATGATGGTGAAGGCCTGATTATGGTGAACAGAAGAGAAAGTTTTGGAAATGAGCAAGTGCTGACTTTAGAAAAGTTTTGTTCCACAAGAAAGCAAAGAAATGGGATGTGACTGACAACAGAACTAGGATTATAAGAGTGTTTTTTTAGGGGAAATGAAAATGATTGGTTGGTTAGAAATAGCATTGAGATGAAGTGGGTAGTATCTGCAGTGATGGAAGTATGAGGTGACAAGTGACATAATTTGAATAAAAGCAAATAGTGGAAAGGAATGGAATAATAAATTAATTAATAGAAAGGAAAGCCTAAGAGGTTTCTCCAAGAATATAACGTTTAATTTGATTACTTAAATTTGACAAATTTTACATAGGGAATAAAACAGAAAATTCAAACAATTCTAAATTTCCATCTGTAGGGATCAGAAGAGTGATGGTACTGGCTGAAATAAATATCAAAGGAGAATAATAATTTTTTAGTGAGGACAAGATCAGGTGAGGAAGTTAGAGGAAATAAATATCATTCATAACTTAGACAAGATCTCCAACTAGAGATGTCTCAGAAGTTTCAAATAAGATGTATGCTTTCAAGAAAGTGATTAGTAGACAGGTTTTTACCCACTTATTATATAATCTTGATAATGATGTGATCTATAATAACATCAAATTATTTTCTGAAGGCTCTGCTTGAGGAGAAGCAAAAACAAGAAGCTATAGAGGAAATGAAAAAAACGGTTTCTCAGATTGTGAAAGATGCTTCCCTAAGAACCAGGACAGCGGTAAGGAGTTTTAATTATATTTAAAATTGAAAATTTTACAGAATTGCACAGCTTAAGACTAGATACTACCTGAGTTTTTGCCTTATGGACTTAGGTAAGTAACTATCAACTGGTTGTATCAGCTGTACTAAATTTCACATAAAAATCATCTCATGATGGTAGCCCCTAACATTACAGCTGGAGTGAAATAGAGGTTGTGGGTAGAGTAAGTGGGAAGGAGAGAGATTTAGACTAGGAATATAGTGAAGATGAACTCACCTTAAGTATAAAGTCAAGAAGAAGGATCAAAAAGAATCTTGGGATATATAAGAAGCAAAAGAAGAAAACCTCCTGTTATTTGCAGTATCTTAGAACAAGCGTACTAGAGAAATCTGCTTTAATCTCTTATTTCATTGGTAATGAAACTTAAACCCATGAGAGGTTATTGATTCACTCAAAATTATATACTAATTAAAGCCAGAACTTAGACTCATACCTTCTCCTTGCTGTACTGAGCCTGCTGCTGCTGCTGCTGCTAAGTTGCTTCAGTCATGTCCGACTCTGTGCAACCCCATAGACAGTGGCCCACCAGGCTCCCCCATCCCTGGGATTCTTCAGGCAAGAACACTGGAGTGGGTTGCCATTTCCTGCCTAGGGCTATTCAATCACATTATGCTGATACCATACAGTTTGTGAATTGCGTTATTGTTTACAATTCCATTATCAAAACTAAATCTTGTATTTTTGTGTTAAAAGTAATGAGTTGTTTCTTGGTTTGAATTCTGAGCTTTATGAAAGTTAAAAGTGTCTTAGAGGAACTTCTCTGGTGGTCCAGTGGCCAAGACTCTGCACTCCAAATGCAGGGGGCCTGGGTTTGATCCCTGGTCTGGGAACTGGATCCCACATGCCACAAAGAAGACCCAGCACAACCAAATAAATAAATACAAAAAAATGTTTTAAAATAAACTATCTTGGAAATATAATTTTGCCTACATATGAAGAAATAGGGAGGACATAATATTTGTCTTTTCCTGTATTATGAATTAATTCATAAGTGGTGAGGGTAAAGTCAAAAAATTTAAAGTGAGCTTAGGAGTAAGAAACCACAAAAACCCATTTTAAAGACGAAAAATCTAAAAAACAGAGTTAGCTAGCTTTCTTAGGGTTCCACCTCTGGGAAGCAGCATAACTGAGATGCAAATGAGCTCAACTCAATAGCTATGAGAAATTCTTTATAATTCATTTTGTACTTTTTTTTTTTTTTCAGAAATTTCCAAATCTGTGAAAATGAAAGAATTGTATAATGAACACTTATTTCTCTCTCACCCAGAAAACTTTTAGTGTCTTGCTATGTCCATTCCATGTCTCTCTGTGTTCCATACACACTCTTCCCCTTTTGCCACACATTCAGATATAAGATTCAGGCCTCATGACTCTTCATCTTGACATCTGTTTCCTAGACAAAGGGCATTTTGTTACACAACCACAGCAGTATTACCATATCTCTAAAAAATCAGTATTATTTCAATCCACACTCAGATTTCTCTAGAATATTCTTTAAAGCTGCTTAGATTTTAAAGTTCAGGATCCAGTCCATGTTTATGCATCATTGAATTTGACTGCCATATCTCTGTGCCTGCATGCATGAACAGTTGTGTTCGACTCTTTGCCACCCCATAAACTGTAGCCCTCGAGGCTCCTCTGTCCATGGGATTATCCTGACAGGAAAACTGAAGTGGTTTGTCATTTCCTCCTCCACGGATCTTCCTGATTCAATGATTGAACCTGTGTCCCCTGCAGCTCTTGCATCGGTGGGCAGATTCTTTGCCACTGAACCACTTAGGAAGCCTACCATGTCTCTGTTCTTGTTAAGTCGTGTCTGACTCTTTGAGACCCCATAGACTGCAGCATGCCAGGCTTCTCTGTCCTTCACTGTCTCCCGGAATTTGCTCACACTCATGTCCATTGAGTCGGTGATGCCATCCAGCCATCTCGTCCTCTGTCACCCCCTTTTCCTCCTGCCCTCAATCTCCCAGCATCAGGATCCTTTCCAGCAAGTCGACTCTTCACATCACGTGGCCAGAGTATTGGAGTTTCAGCTTCAGCATCAGTCCTTCCAATGAAAAATACTCAGGGATTTTTTTCCTTTAGGATTGACTGGTTTGATCTCTTTGCAGCCCGAGGGACTCTTAAGAATCTTCTCCAGCACCACAGTTCGAAAGCATGAAGTGTTAAGCGTTCAGCCTTCTTTATAGTCCAACTCTCACACCTGTACATGAGTCCTGGAAAAACCATAGCTTTGGCTCTTTGTTGGCAAAATGAAGTCTCTGCTTTTAATATGCTGTCTAGGTTTGTCATGGCTTTCTTTCCAAGGAGGAAGCATCTTTTACTTTCATGACTCCAGCCAACCATCCTCAGTGATTTTGGAGTCAAAGAAAGGAAAATCTATCACTCTTTCCACTTTTCCTCCACAGTCAGAGCCTTTAGCAGAGTCAGTGAAGCAGAAGTAGATGTTTTTCCAGAATTCCCTTGCTTTCTCTATGATCCAGTGGACTTTGGCAGTTTGATCTCTGGTTCCTCGGCCTTTTCTAAACCCAGGTTGTACATCTGCAGGTTCTCAGTTCACGTACTGCTGAAGCCTAGCTTGAAGATTCTGAGTGTAACCTTGCTAGCATGTGAACGGAGTGCAGTTGTGTGGTAGTTTGAACATTCTTTGGCATTGCAGTGAAAACTGACCTTTTCCAGTTCTGTGGCCAGTGCTGTTTTCCCAATTACTGACATATTGAGTTCAGTGCTTTAACAACATCATCTTTTAGGATTTGAAATAGCTCAGCTGGAATTCCCTCACTTCCACTAGCTTTGTTCATAATAATGCTTCCTAAGGCCCACTTGACTTTACACTCCAGGATGTCTGGCTATAGGTGAGTGACCATACCATCATGGTTATCTGGATCATTAAGACTTTTTTGGTATAGTTCTTCTGTGTATTCTTGATACCTCTTCTTAATCTCTAAATCTGCTTCTGTTAGGTCCTTACTGTTTCTGTCCTTTATTGTACCCATCCTTACAAAAAATGTTCATTTTGTATCTCTGATTTTCTTGAAGAGCTCTCTAGTCTTTCCCATTCTATTGTTTTCCTCCATTTCTTTGCATTGTTCATTTAACAAGCCTTTCTTATCTCTCCTTGCTCTTCACTGGAATTCTGAATTCAGTTGGGTATATCTTTCTCTTTCTCTCTTGCTTTTTGCTTCTCTTCTTTCCTCAGCTATTTATAAAGCCTCCTCAGACAACCACTTTGCCTTCTTGCATTTATTTTTCTTTGGGGTGGTTTTGGTCACTGCCTCCTATAGTGTTGCAAACCTCCATCCATAGTTCTTCAGGCACTTCGTCTGTGAAATCTAATCCCTTGAATCTATTCATCATGCCTACTATAAAATCATAAGTGATTTTGTTTAGGTCATACCTGAATGGCTAGTGGTTTCCCTACTTTCTTCCATTTAAGCCTGAATTTTGCAGTAAAGCTGCTGATCTGAGTCACAGTCAGCTCCCCATTTTGTTTTTGCTAACCGTATAGAGCTTCTCCATCTTCAACTGCAAAGAATATAATCAATACGATTTTGATATTGACCACCTGGTGATGTCCATGTGTAGAATCATCTCTTGTTTTGCTAGAAAAAGGTGAGAGTCCATCTTCTATTAAGCCAGAGACACTAAGGAAATTTGCATAAATGTAAAATAATACCACTTTTCTAAATATTTTTTAATTTTTGGAAAATATACATATTTTCAAAAAAGTATATTTTTTTATTTTAACCTATGACAACTTGTTACTTTTACTTATAAGGGATTCAGTTCAGTTCAGTCACTTAGTCGTGTCAGACTCTTTGCGACCCCATGAATCTCAGCACGCCAGCCCTCCCTGTCCATCACCAACTCCCGGAGTTTACCAAACTCACATCCATCAAGTCAGTGATGCCATCCAGCCATCTCATCCTCTGTTGTCCCCTTCTCCTCCTGCCCCCAATCCCTCCCAGCATCAGAGTCTTTTCTAATGAGTCAACTCTTCGCATGAGGTGGCCAAAGTATTGGAGTTTCAGCTTTAGCATCCGTCCTTCCAATGAACACCCAGGACTGATCTCCTTTAGGATGGACTGGTTGGATCTCCTTGCAGTCCAAGAGACTCTCAAGAGTCTTCTCCAACACCACAGTTCAAAAGCATCAATTCTTCAGCGCTCAGCTTTCTTCACAGTCCAACTTTCACATCCATAAATGACCACTGGAAAAACCATAGCCTTGACTAAACAGACCTTTGTTGGCAAAGCAAAGTCTCTGCTTTTTGGGCTGCAGTCCATGGGGTCGCTGGGAGTCGGACTCAACTGAGCAACTTCACTTTCACTTTTCATTTTCATGCATTGGAGAAGGAAATGGCAGCCCACTCCAGTGTTCTTGCCTGGAGAATCCCAGGGACGGGGGAGCCTGGTGGGCTGCCGTATATGGGGTTGCGCAGAGTCGGACACGACTGAAGTGACTTAACATAGCATAGGTTGATCATAACTTTCCTTCCAAGGAGTAAGCATCTTTTAATTTCATGGCTGCAGTCACCATCTGCAGTGATTTTGGAGCCCAAAAAAATAAAGTCTGACACTGTTTCCACTGTTTCCCCATCTATTTCCCATGAAATGATGGGACCGGATGCCATGATCTTTGTTTTCTGAATGTTGAGCTTTAAGCCAACTTTTTCACTCTCCTCTTTCACTTTGATCAAGAGCCTTTTTAGTTGCTCTTCACTTTCTGCCATAAGGGTGGTGTCATCTGCATATCTGAGGTTATTGATATTTCTTCCAGCAGTCTTGATTCCAGCTTGTGCTTCTTCCAGCCCAGCGTTTCTCATGATATGCTCTGCATAGAAGTTAAATAAGCAGGGTGACAATATGCAGCCTGATGTACTCCTTTTCCTATTTGGAACCAATCTGTTGTTCCGTGTCCAGTTCTAACTGTTGCTTCCTGACCTGCATATAGGTTTCTTTAATAAGTAAATATTTTGAAATTTTGTTTTCCTTTCTAATATGATAAATTTTAATAGAAAGAAAACTCACTGTAAAACCAAAAGTCTTTGTTTTTATAGTATACAAGGATCTTAAGACAGGAAATTTAACAATCACTGTCCTTTAGGATTTATCGTCTTGTTCATTTACTTTCACTGTCATGATAAATTCTTGACTCTTCCATACATTTTGTGTTTATCCTTTATGCCTTAAAAATTATAATTTTATTTTTAATCAAAATTAGTAGTATACATGTTTTATTAGATGTTAATTATTTTTATTGTAGACTTAATTCATGTGTATCTTACTTTACAGATTATAAACACAAGAAAACAATATAATATACAGATTTCTCAACTAACAGAAGAACTTTCAGCCCTTCAAATGGTATGTTAGAAAACTATGTTGACATTTTCTTCAGAATATTGCTTATTTTAAAGGTCAAGATCACATTATTGAGCATCCATTTATTCAGAAGATAGTTATTAATGCAGGGACTGAGCCAGATGCTAGGAAAAGAAAAAAAATCAAGATAAACATACTACCTGCAATCTTGGAACTTATGGTCTGGTAAGAAAGATGGATGACATTTATCACGTTTCAATATGATTACCGTTTTTGGACGAAGAATGCACAGGGTACTGCTGAAGCATCCAGGTGCAGTTGCTGCCGTGTGCTGGGTTCATCCGAGAGGTCAGAGAAAAGAAAGTATACACAGCACGGGGAAGGAAGGAAGGTGGTCTTCCAAAGAGAAATGCGTACTGGGGGATGGGCAGGCAAAGAAGGAAGAGGAAAGAGTACTTGTGGAACTCGAGGTGGGATTAAATGTGTAAATTTAAATTTAACTCGAAGATTTGATGAAGTGGAATTTAATAACTTTGTCCACAGGGGCATAAAAGTAAAACAGTTTACAGAGATTAGAAAGACTGTCATTTCCAGTTTTGCAAACTCATCCTTTCTGAATCTCTATGTCATTTTTAATCTTTCTTAAAAAATTTATCAATGAATTATGTCTGGTAATAAGTGTAAGACATCACGTATGCCTTCTTTTCTATCTCCTTGTCTTCCTTCTTGCTCCCTGCCTTCCCTTCTTTGTCTTTCTCCATGAAAGTCTTATCTTTCCAAGTAGCTTGTAAGTACTTCACAGTAGCAAAGTCTTATGCTTTACTTTCTTTTCTCCATCACTTAATACAGTATTTTGCACAATATATTTTCAATAAATAGTTACTGACTAATTGATATTTTAACACCTCTAAAAGAATGATCATATTTTTCTACATTCTAGTCTAGGATTATTTAATAGATGTAAACTCTGGAGGGACAAGAACATTATTTCTTTCTATTTAGAAATAGATACTATATAAAGTCTGCAGAGATTTTAAAAATAATTGATAGCTGTGTAACAGAGCTATATAAACTCACTTTAGAGTAAAAAAGAATTATAATTTCAATGTGTCTTAAGAGATGCTTCTTAGGATTTATAGTAAAACATTCATAACTCATAACTAGGTGGATTTTTATAAAGATATTAAATATTATCTGATATCATATTGGTTTTGTGAAAAAAGCTGTACTAACTGGAGTTTTTTTAAATGTTAAGCACTTAGAGGTATGCTTGAAGTACGACATGTTCAACTGCTTTAAAAAACACATTTTCTCGGAAACTCAGACTGCAGTTTGAGGCATAATAACCTGATGCTGACTATTGATTTCTATTCTTCATTACCAGTTTTACCCTTTATGCTATAAAGATGAAGATAGGGAAGTTAACCATACTTTAGGTAACCCGACCTAAGTTATGCATGCAGGAAAGAGAAAACCTTATATTTTAGGGTATTGTGCAGACTTTTTGGATAGGCATCACTGACTCCATGTACATGAGTTTGAGCAAGCTCTGGGAGTTGGTGATGGACAGGGAAGCCAGGCACACTGCAGTCCATGGGTTGCAAAGAGTTAGACGCAACTGAACTGAGCTGAAGAACAGAGTCAGTTTTATCTCAAGCCATGTACCCCCTTTAAAGAGCAGTGTAACAGAGTTTCTCTTGAAATACTCAAGGTTTTACTTCTGCCAAGTAGCAGAGGTTTTTGTTAATCTACAGCAAATAAGGTAAAGGATTGGTTATAAATTCCCAAATTCATACAGGTAATTTGAGACATTCATTATGATCTTTTTTAGAACCATGATCATGGCCTATATGATAATCAGTGTGATACTGATTCTCAATATTTATTGAGATTGTCTTTATGATACACTTTGGGGGTATGATTTTGAAAATACTCCACAAATACTTGAAAAATTTTCTAGTATCATTTGGACAAATTTCTTGTCCAAAAGGTAGGAATATTGGTGGTGATTAACAGCAGATATCTGCAAAAATTTTTAGACCAGTGAAACTACTGTATATGATACTATAATAGTGGATATATGTCATTATAAATCTTTTCAAACTCAAAGTATACAGCACCAAAATAGAACTCTAAACTATGGACTCTAGGTGATAATGATGTGTGATGTCGGTACATCAGTTTTAACAAATGTGCCGCTACCATTGCAGGATGCTAATAATGGGAGAGGTTATCTGTGTATGATGGAAGGAAGTATAGGGGAAATCTGTAACTTCCCCTCAGTTTTACTGTGATCCTAAACTGCTCTAAGAAATAGTCAAAAAACCACTATGAGGTACCATTTCACACCAGTCAGAATGGCTGCGATCCAAAAGTCTACAAATAATAAATGCCGGAGAGGGTGTGGAGAAAAGGGAACCCTCTTACACTGTTGGTGGGAATGCAAACTAGTACAGCCACTATGGAGAACAGTGTGGAGATTCCTTAAAAAACTAGAAAAAGAACTGCCTTATGATCCAGCAGTCCCACTGCTGGGCATACACACTGAAGAAACCAGAAGGGAAAGAGACACGTGTACCCCAATGTTCATCGCAGCACTGTTTATAATAGCCAAGACATGGAAGCAACCTAGATGTCCATCAGCAGATGAATGGATAAGAAAGCTATGGTACATATACATAATGGAGTATTACTCAGCCATTAAAAAGAATACATTTGAATCAGTTCTAATGAGGTGGATGAAACTGGAGCCTATTATACAGAGTGAAGTAAGCCAGGAGGAAAAACACCAATACAGTATACTAACGCATATATATGGAATTTAGAAAGATGGCAACAATAACCCTGTGTACGAGACAGCAAAAGAGACACTGATGTATAGAACAGTCTTATGGACTCTGTGGGAGAGGGAGAGCCTGGGAAGATTTGGGAGAATGGCATTGAAACATGTAAAATATCACGTATGAAACAAGATGCCAGTCCAGGTTCGATGCACGATACTGGATGCTTGGGGCTGGTGCACTGGGACAACCCAGAGGGATGGTGTGGGGAGGGAGGAGGGAGGAGGGTTCAGGAGTATATCTGTGGCGGATTCATTTTCATATTTGGCAAAACTAATACAATTATGTAAAGTTTAAAAATAAAATAAAATTTAAAAAAATTAAAAAAAAAAAAAGAAATGTAAGTAGTAGCTTTAATGTTTGTAACCTTGGACCCTTGAGTTAATTCGTTTTCTTGTTATAGCCCACCACACCTTTGCCCTATAGGAATGCAACTTTATCTAATGGTTTTGGAGGGTGGCGCCTGACTAATCACCTTTAGAGAAAAACAAGTTTTCTTAAGAAAGGGTCTTAAAATGTTAACAGGCCTCCGGGCCAGAAGATGATGTAAATCACCTAAACTTTTGCATATGATAAGTTTGCAGGAAGAAAGCCTGGCTTACTGCTGACTCTACCCCTTCCCCCATTATCCTCTATGCACAACTTAAGGTATAAAAACTACTTTGGAAAATAAAGTGTGGGCCTTGTTCACCGAAAAAAAAAAAAAAATTACATGAGATGGGTATGAACATAAGCGAAATCCCAAATTTTGTACCACAATACTACCTTTTCATATTAGCTACTTACTACATGAATGTTATCTTACACAGTAAGTTCTCTCTTAATAAAAGATAAACTTAGATTAATTATCTGATTTATTTTAGAAGCTTTAAAAACATTTTTTAAGCTTTTTACTTTGTATTATGGTTTCAGGTGAACAGCGAAAGGACTCAGCCATAATATACATGTACCCATTCTCCCCCAAGCTCTCCTCCCATCTAGGCTGTTACATAACAGTGAGCAGAGTTCCATGTGCTATTCAGTAGGGCCTTGCTGGTTATCAATTTTAAGTATAGCAGTGTATGTTGTACTTCTGTAAAATGTAATTATGATAAAGATAATTGAGTATTAGCAGTGTGTTGTCAACAAAGCAGGTTCATTCATAGCATAATGGTAGGAAATAACCATACCCATTCTCAAAACTAGAGAACAGCTGTGAAGAGCCATCGTTAGAATGATTGTTCTTAGTTTCAGTCTCATTTGCAAAACTTTAAATTGTATTGACTATTGATTAGCTTGTTTGATTTTTACTGATTAAAATCTTTCAAGCCAGTAACCTGGTACTCTGTGACCACCTAGGAGTGTGGAAAGGAAGGGACATGTGTATACTTATGGCTGATTCCTGTTAATTGTATGGCAAAAACCAATACAATATTATAAAGCAGTCATCCTCCAATTAAAAATTAAAAAAAAGAAAACTTTCAAGCCAGAAATGTTTTCTGTTCATGTTAATAAAGTGTTTTACTGTATCAATTTGCTGTTTACAAGTTTTGCAAAAGAAAATTAACCATTGTAGAATTTATATATCCATGTACGTTTTAGGCTAGAGGTTATCCCTATGGTGGTGTGCCACAGTCTAGTTCTGCTACCTTTTTAAAATATGTGATAAGAGTATATGAAAAGAAAAACTAATATGAGAAAGCAGTTTCATTTATTTCTCCCTGGAATCCATTAACCTCTGTATTCCATCTAGTATGTTTACCTAGACCTCCCTGGCTTTCTATACCAAAGTTGATTTCTGTAATCCTGAAATAGGTAGCTTTTGATGATTGAGCTTTTTTTTAAAAAAATAATGAATATGATCTTCTTATATAGATAGGGTAAGTGTGATATTTCTATTATAAACAAATTGTTTTCCTTTTCCATTTTCCCCCATTTTTCTTAAGGTTTTACAAATATGTTTATTTAAAATATGATTTGAATTTATAGGAGTGTGCTGAAAAACAAGATCAAATTGAACGAGCCATCAGGGAGAAAAAAGCAGTGGAAGAAGAACTAGAAAAGGTAAAAAGAAAAAGGAAAAAATAACTACCTAAACCCAACTGCAAATATTCAACATTACTGTCTGCTTTCATCATACTATCTACTAGCAACCCCTATATTATAAGTATTCTCCTGGTGAGTTCTTTTATTTGCTTGGAGTATTTTCAGAATCTGCATTTGAATACTGATATTGCCTATATACATTTCTTTATAAGAGTGGCCGCATTTTTTTGAACTTTTTTATGATGTAACTGTATTCCTTGCTTAGACCACATCCCAATATTAAATTTTATTTTGTCTTTCTTTTTTTAAAATTTCTACCAACTTTTACTGGGTATAGGCCATCTGTAAACATAGCAGGTATATATAACCAAAAAATTATAAATTGCTATGATTTTTACCTTTTAAAAGTACAGAATTTTATTCATAGTTTGGAAAGAATATTTACCCCAGTGGCATTTGAGAAAGAATGTTGGAAGAAGTCTATAGTTTAAAATTTACTTCTTACTTAGATAACTTTTTTTTAATTAGCAGCAAATATTCCACTCTTTTAAAATACCCTGTGGGTAAAAAGGCTGCTGAATTTGATTCAGCACATACTGTGTTTTAGGTGCTGCATTAGGAACTTTCATAGAGAAGTTAAGTAACTTGTCCGATGTTAAAAAAAAAAAAAAAAAATGGTAGACTCAGAGTTTGAGTTTCAAAGAAGAGCTATATAGCATCAAAAACATGTGATATATCTATATTATTGATGTAAAAAGATTATTAGAACATCAGATAGTAAGAGTAATTTACAAAGCAGAATATAGTATATAATCCCATTTGTGGGGGAAAATAAGACATATGCATGTCATTCAAGATAGGCTGTTCATGGTCACTGCTCCTGCAAGATTGATCCCTTCTGAGTTCCCCTCTGTTGTGGAATAGGAATAGATCCCATTTAGATTGCCACCTGCCAGAAGGGTTTGGGATGAGTTTTTTAATATCACATGGCATGGGTTAAGGAGTAGGCTTTATTGGGGAAACGTAAAACCTATGAGACTAAAGGCAACAGATAAAGAAAAGTCGCAGCTTTCTCTTCTTCCACTGTTCTACAGATAGGCATGCTATAGTCAGAATGAATAAGCACTGGTTCTGAAGTATAGGTATGTATTTTACTAGCAGGACATTGACATGCTGATACTGTCTTTTTGTAGAGCAGGAGTAACAGAGCAGTCTGGTCAGTGGGAAAAGACATTGGTTACTTGGCCAAGCAGTCTGGATTTGAAGAGTACCTCTGTGTAGGGTTTGTCTGAAAATGTGAACTGCCTCACATCTGGAGACCTTGCAGTTCATGGAATATTATAGCCTCTGTGTTGAAAGGTTGTTGTTGAATCACACGAATATACCGGGATTCTTGGCCCGCGGAGGAGAAGAATTCAATCCGGGGCCGGAAACGAGGCTTGATCGCTCAGAGCTTTTGTGTAATAAAGTTGTATTAAAATGTAAAGGAGATAGAGGAAGCTTCTGACATAGGCATCAGAAGGGGGCAGAAAGAGTACTCACTTGCTAGTGTTAATAATGAGGTTATATAATCCAAAGAATGTCTGGAGGTTGTAAAGACCTCATCAGACCTACTCCCATAATTTACATTTTAAGATAACACTGTCCTTAGGCCAGATACATCCTTGTAAAGACCAGGTCTACTCCCATAATTTAAATTTTAAGTTAACAGAAGGTTGAATCCAAAGACTGTCCTTAGGCAGGATACATTATTGTTATACAATCCTAAGGAATGTGGAGAAAGAAAAAAGTTTGTCCTTTCTTCCTCCTTGATAATTCCAGACCCCTCTCTCCTTGGGGACCCCTAGACTCCCTATCAACCTGCCTAGGAAATGACTCTCTCAGTGTCATAGGTGGAAGCTTAGTCTCATAGGAAGCAGAACTTGTCTACAACCACTTCTGTTGGGGAAGGGGAAACCTCCATTTCAGCTAAATCAGGGTCTGGTTAACCTAGAGTGAGATTCTGGAGTTACTTTCAGATAGTTCTCATTACACCATAGCATGTATCTGTACTTTTGAATATAGCAATACAGAATTGTCCTGAAAGTGTTCATCAAAGAATCAAAGCAATTATCTCCAAGTGGCAACATTTAGAGTATTTTTTAATTTTAGCTATTTTCAATTTCTTACTAACATATTAAAACTATTTGAATAGTACATTGAATAACTTTCAAAAATAAACAATTACTTTGTATATCAGTTTTCAGCATTTTATTTTGAAAATGTGAGACAACCAAAATTAATTATCGATGTATTATAATGTTATAGTGAGAACAGATGAGCACATCATGAGTTTTTATTTCTTACCATTTATTTCAGTTTCTAAACTGTGTAATTTCTTAAGATAATTTCTTTCTGCAAAGTAATATACACATAAGCCTCTTGTGCAGATTTACCGTGAAGGCAGAATTAATGAAAATGATTACAGAAAACTAGAAGAAATGCACCAAAGATGCCTGGTTGCCGAGCGTTCAAAAGATGATCTTCAGCTGAGACTTAAGACAGCAGAAAATAAAATCAAACAACTTGAAATAAAGTAAGTTATTCTTTTGCATTTTCAGAACTCACACAATTTTTGACAGATTTTTTAGTTTTTTTATAGGATACATAATTGTATCTTATGTAGAAAAAAAACTTTTAGCATTGAACAGAATTTTTTTTTAAGATTATTTTTGAAAGCTAATTTCTTCATAAAGAAGAGATACAGTACTGAACCATTTTATTCTAAATTTCTTGTTTCTGGCAGTTAAATAGGATGTTCATAAGATCTTTTTTTTCATACTGACTATACAGCTCTTACAGCAGCTTGTTTATAATTAGTGCTTTTATACTCAGCTTAGAGGTATTGAATATTCAATAATTCTCATTTTTATTTATTATATTGCCTGTTAAAATGATAAATTTATAATCTGGCATATCCATTCTGAGTATTCCTCTACCTTACCCCCATCCAGAGTATTACTTAATATAGTAAAACTTACTTAGGTTGCATGAAATTTCAATCTCTGTTATAGGGTATGTTTAATGTATATTTTAAAAATAAAATAAAGAGGAGTGATATCAGCAGTATGGCAGAATAAGAGGTCCCAGCCCATTTCTCTCACAGAAACAAATATTTAACAAGCATCCATAGACAAAAGTGCCTTTAGGGGAGCACTGAGATCCATGTAGGAGGTTGTAAAACCCTGGTGGAGCCCCAAAATGAGGAGGCAAGCCTGCATACCAGTGGCAGGCCCTCCAACTGTGGTGTCATCTACGGACTCAAAGCAACCCCATCTTCTGTGGACTTGGCTCTAGCCCTGCTTGCCCAATCCTGCACCTAGCCCCTTCCCAAGGAACCCTTCTGGGTACTCTTCATCAATAGGCCTGCTGACTTCAGACCTGACTGTGGCCCCCGGAGCACTCCTGTTTACGCAGCTGCAGTTCCACTCTCCCGCAGCTTGAACTAATGCTGCCCACCAGGAACCAGCCCAGTAACCAGACGGGAGAACTAACAGACCCGCCACACCTGATTGTTCCCCTGGTAACAAGTCTGCCAATCATTGATGTGACTGCAGATCCAGCAAAAGCCACACTACATGGATCCAACCCCATTCTACCACAGTCTGAGGCAGTCTTACGTGGCCAGGAATGCACCCAAGGCAAGCAGAAGCTCATGCCTGTAGATGCCCCCATTACAGGACCACCAGCCTCAGACTTGACTGAGATCCCTGAAGCAGTCTGTGACCCAGCTCTAGTTTCTCTCTACCACGGTTGAGAAGCAGTGTGGCCTGCCCATAAACCAGCCCAGTGACATGATAGGAGCACCCTGAGAATCCTAGTAGGTATAACGTCTGACTGCACCCCTGGTTACAGCTCTGCCAGCCATGGACCTGGCAACAACCACATGACATTGTCTCAGTTCCACTTAGCTGAGAACCCAGAGTCAGTCCCATCAGTTCTGGGACAAGGCAAGAAAAGGACTTTAGCTGCCAAAACCAGTCTAAAGACTGGAAGAGGAGTCTGCTCCTTCAAATGCACAGATGGCAACAAAGAGCCAAGCAAACATGACACCACCAAAGCAACTAATAAGACTCTAGTAATCAACCCCAAACAAATGGGGATCCATGAACTTCTTGACAAAAAATTTTAAATAATTGTCTTAAGGTAGCTTGGTGAATACAGATGGTTAACTAAATGAAATCAGGAAAAAAACAACACATGGACAAAATGAAAATTTTAACTAAGTGAAACCATAAAAAGAGAACCAAACAAACCCTGGAGTTAAAGAATACAATGAAATTCAATAAAGCACTTTATCAGCAGACTTGATCATGTAGAAGAAAAATCGGCTAACTCAAAGATTGGTCACTTGAAATCAATTCAGTTAGAGGAACAAAACAAAAAAGAATGAAAAAGAGTGAAGAAAACCTACATGATTTATGGGACACCTTGAAGTGAATCAGTATTCACATTATGAAAATTCTAGAAGGAGCAAAGATGAGAAAGGGTAGAAAGTTTATTTAAAGAAATAACAGAAAACTTCCCAAATCTGGGGAGAGTAATGAACATCCAGATCCATGATGCCCAAAGAAGCACAAATTAGGATGAACATCAAGAACTTCACTTGACACATTGTAATCAAAATGTCAGAAGTCAAAAAAAAAAAGAGAATTTGAAAATAGTAAGAGAAAAGAGACTCATCACATGCATGCTGCTGCTACTGCTAAGTCGCTTCAGTCGTGTCCAACTCTGTGTGATCCCATGGACTGCAGCCTACCAGGCTTCTCCATCCATGATGGGACTCCCCAAATCCCTGCATAAATCTATCAATGGATTTCTCAGAAGAAATCTTGCAGGCCAAGAGAGAGTGTGTGGCACGGTATATTCAAAGTGCTGAAAAACAACTGTGAACCAAAAATACTATATCCCGCAAATCTGTCCATCAGAAACAAAGTAGAGATAAAAACTTTCCCAGACAAGCAGAAATCAAAAGGGAGTTCATTACCACTAGACTTATTATGCAAGAAATGATGAAGGGAATTTTTCAAGTTGAAATGGAAGGACACTAATTAGCAACATAAAAACGTATGCAAGTATAAACTTTTAGTGGTAAAGGTAAATATATAGTCAAATTCAGAATACGCTAACACTGTAATGGTGGTACATAAATAATTTTTAACTCTAGTTTAGAAGTTACAAGATAAACATTTTTAAATAGCAATAGGTACAATAATGTGTTAATGGATATATTATATAAAAAGATATAAATTATACACCAATAGTAAAAAATAGGAGAGAAGTGAAATTATAGAGATTTTTATGTGATTGAAGGCAAATTATTACCAGCTTAATATAAACTGTTTCCTATAAGCCTCATGCTAATCAACAAAGAAAAAGTGTGTACAAAGTATACAAAAGATAAAGGAATGAAAGCAGAGTACAAAAATCAACAGGAAGACAACAAATAGGAGTGAAGGAACCAAGGAACCACAAAATAGAAAAGAGTTGACAAGTGGCAATACTGTTATGCCCTTATCTACTAGTAATGACTTTTAATGTAAGTGGATTGATTCCCCAGTCAAAAGACATAGGCTCAGTGGATTAAAAATCAAGTTCCAACTGTATTCTGCCTACCTGGGACTGATTTTAAATATGAAGAAACACACAAACTAAAAGGTAATAGGTGGTGAAAGATAGCCCATGCAAGTGGTACCCAAAAGACAGCAGAGATGCCTTATATAAGGCAAAATAGAATTTAAGTCAAAAATTGTCACAAGAACCAAGACAGTCATTTTATAATGATAAAGGAGTTAGTTTATCAAAAGAAAAGTCATAAAACTATATGCACTCAAAATCAAAGCACCTAGGTATAGTAAAGCAAATCTTAAAAGAACTGAAGGGAGAAATAGAAAGCAAGCAATAATACTAAGGAACTTCAGTACCTTACCTTCACTAATAGGTAGATCATCCAGACAGAAAGTCAATAAGAAAACAGCACATTTGAGCAATGCTAAAGACCAAATAGACCTAATAACTTTCTATACAATGGCAACACAGTGCACGTTCTTCTCAAGTATACACAAAACATTCTCCAGAATAGGTCATATGATAGGCCACAAAAATAAATCTTAGCCAATTTAAGAAAACTAAAATTATATTGGGTATCTTTTTCAACCAGTGATATGAAACTGAAATGCAATAACAGGAGGAAAACTGAAAAATTAACAGAACAGGTGGAAATTAAATAACACACTCCTGAGCAACCTGTGGGTCAAAGAAGAAGTCAAAATGGAAAAAGAAAATATCTTAAGACAACCAAAGATAGAAACAAAATATACAAAATGTATGGGATGCAGTAAAACCAGTTCTTAGAGGAAAGTTTACAGTGATAAATGTGTACATTATGAAAAACATCTAAATAAACAACCCAACTCTACACCTAAAGAAACTAGAAAAGAAGGAAAAACTAAGCCCAAAGTTAGGGAAATGACAAAGATTAGAGCAGAAACAAATCGAATAGAGAGCTGTGCTGTGCCTAGTAGCTCAGTCGTGTCTGACTCTTTGTGACCCCGTGAACTATAACCCACTCAGCTCCTTTGTCCATGGGGATTCTCCAGGCAAGAATACTGGAGTGGGTTGCCATGCCCTCCTCCAGGGGATCTTCCCAACCCAGGGATCAAACCCAGGTCTCCTGCATTGCAGGAGGATTTTTTTTACCTACTGAGCTACCCAGGAAGCCCAAGAATACTGGAGTGGGTAGCCTATCACTTCACCACAGAATCTTCCCGATCCAGGAGTCGAACCGAGGTCTCCTGCATCATAGGTGGATTCTTTACCAGCTCTGCTACCAGGGAAGCCTAAGAAAAGAGAGAAGACTCAATAAATAAAAATCAGAAATAAAAGAGGAGACATTACCACTGATACCACACAAATACAAAGGACTATAGTAGACTACAGTGAACAAAGATACAGTAACAAGTTGGACAACCATGAAAAAATTGATAAATTCTTACAAATATGCAACCTTATAAAAAATTGAAAATCTGAATAGACCAGTTACTATTAAGGAGACTAAATCAATAATCAAAAACCTCCTTGGATTTTTTAAAAGTTCAGAACCAAATGGCTTCACTGATGAATTCTTCCAAACATTTAAAGAAGATTTAATGTCAAACTCTTTCATAAAATTGAAGAAGAGAAAACATTTCCAAACTCATTTTACAAGGCCATCATTACTCTGATACCAAAGCAAGACAAACATACTGTAAGCAAATAATAAGCTAATATCCTTGATAAACATAAATGCAAAACTCCTAAAAAATAAATACAAACCAAATTTAAGAGTGTATTAAAAGGATCATAGTGGGATTAATACCTGGGATGCAAGGATGTTTTGACATATACAGATCAATAAATGTGACAAAAAACTACATTAAATAATAAGGTATGAAATTCATATGATCATTTCAATAGATATAAAGAAAGCATTTCACAAAATATAGTATCATTGATGATTAAAAACTCTCGACAGATTAGATGTAGGCAGAATGTACCTCTACATAGTAAAGGCCATTTATAACAAGCACACAACTAACATCATACCCAGTGGTGAAAACCTAAAAACTTTAATAATCATGGAAAACATAGGAGTGCCCAGTCTTGCCAGTTGTATTCACCATAGTACTGTATGTCTTAGAGAAATTAGATAAGAAAAAAAGTAATAAAACATCTAAATTTGAAGAGAAGTAAAATTGTCTTTGTTTATAGGTGATAATGATCTCATATTTTGAAAACTGGAGACTCAGCGTCAAAGCCATTAGAACAAATACACAAATTCAATAAAGCTTCAGGATACAGAACCAGCATTCCAAACTCAGTTGCATTAGATGCAATTGAACCAGCAGCAAACTATATGGAAAAAAATTAACAATTCTATTTACAGTAGCACCAAAAAGAATAAATTATTTAGAATGAATTTATAACCAAGGAAATGAAAAATCTGTAAACTGAAAAACACTGAGGAAATAATTTAACACTCACAAATAAATATAAAGGTGTTTTTATAAATTGAATGAAATAATAATGTTAAAACATCCAAACTACACAAAGCCATCTATGGAGTCAATAAAATCCATATCAAATTCCAATGGTGTTTTCACAGAAGTAGAGAAAACTCCTAAAATCACATTGAACTTCTAAAGACCTGAAATAGCCAAACCATTCTGGAACAAGGACAGCAACAAAAACTGGATGCGTCACGCGTCCTAATTTCAAAATACATTATGAAGTTTTCGTAATCAAAACAGTACAATGCTGGTATAAAACAGTATATAGTTACGGCACAGAGTGGAGAGTACAGAAATAAATGCATACGTTTGTGGTCAGCTGATGTTTGACAAGGCTGTCAAGAACACACACTGGGAAAGTATAATCTCTTCAATAAACGGTGCTAGAAAAACTGGACATTTAGATGTGGAAGAAAAACTGGACCCTTACCACACACCATATACAAAAATCTGCTCATAATGTATTAAAGGCTTAAATGGGCATTCTGAAATTGTGAAACTGCTAGAAGGAAACAAACGGGAAAAGCTTCTTGACATTGGTCTTGGCAGTGATTTTTTTTTTGGGGGGCTATGACCCCACAAGTACAGGTAACAAAAGCAAAACTATTCAAATGAAGTTACATCAAACTGAGACCTTCCTACACAGCAAATAAAATAGTCAACAGAGTACAGAGACACTATGGCATAGGGAAAAATGTTTGCAAATAATATACCTGATAAGGAGTTAATTTTCAAAATATATAATAAACTTGAACAACTCAATGGCAAAAGAAAAAAAAATTGGGCAAAGGATCTGATCAGATTTTTCTCAGAAGATGACAGAGCTAAGCAATAGGTATATCAAAAGGCACTTATCATCAGGGGAATGCAAATTTAACCCACAGTGAGGTATCACCTCATACCTGTTAGGATGCCTATTGTCTAAAAGACAAAAGATACCAAGTGTTGACAAGAATGTGGAGAATAGGGAACCCTTCTATCCTGTTCAGTTCAGTTCAGTCGCTCAGTCGTGTCCGACTCTTTGCGACCCCATGAATCACAGCACGCCAGGCCTCCCTGTCCATCACCAACTCCCGGAGTTCACTCAGACTCACGTCCATCGAGTCAGTGATGCCATCCAGCCATCTCATCCTCTGTCGTCCCCTTCTCCTCCTGCCCCCAATCCCTCCCAGCATCAGAGTCTTTTCCAATGAGTCAACTCTTCGCATGACGTGGCCAGAGTACTGGAGTTTCAGCTTTAGCATCATTCCTTCCAAAGAAATCCCAGGGCTGATCTCCTTCAGAATGGACTGGTTGGAACTCCTTGCAGTCCAAGAGACTCTCAAGAGTCTTCTCCAACACTACAGTTCAAAAGCATCAATTTTTCGGCGCTCAGCCTTCTTCACAGACCAACTCTCACATCCATACATGACCACAGGAAAAACTGTAACCTTGACTAGATGGACCTTTGCTGCCAAAGTAATGTCGCTGCTTTTGAATATGCTATCTAGGTTGGTCATAACTTTCCTTCCAAGGAGTAAGCGTCTTTTAATTTCATGGCTGCACTCACCATCTGCAGTGATTTTGGAGCCCAGAAAAATAAAGTCTGACACTGTTTCCACTGTTTCCCCATCTATTTCCCATGAAGTGATGGGACCGGATGCCATGATCTTCGTTTTCTGAATGTTGAGCTTTAAGCCAACTTTTTCACTCTCCTCTTTCACTTTCATCAAGAGGCTTTTTAGTTCCTCTTCACTTTCTGCCATCAGGGTGGTGTCATCTGCATATCTGAGGTTATTGATATTTCTCCCATCAATCTTGATTCCAGCTTGTGTTTCTTCCAGTCCAGTGTTTCTCATGATGTACTCTGCATAGAAGTTAAATAAGCAGGATGACAGTGTACAGCCTTGACTTACTCCTTTTCTGATTTGGAACCAGTCTGTTGTTCCATGTCCAGTTCTAACTGTTGCTTCCTGACCTGCATACAGATTTCTCAAGAGGCAGGTCAGGTGGTCTGGTATTCCTATCTCTTTCAGAATTTTCCAGTTTATTGTGATCCACACAGTCAAAGGCTTTGGCATAGTCAATAAAGCAGAAATAGATGTTTTTCTGGAACTCTCTTGCTTTTTCCATGATCCAGTGGATGTTGGCAATTTGATCTCTGGTTCCTCTGCCTTTTCTCAAACCAGCTTGAACATCAGGAAGTTCGTGGTTCACCTATTGCTGAAGCCTGGCTTGGAGAATTTTGAGCATTACTTTACCAGCATGTGAGATGAGTGCAATTGTGCAGTAGTTTGAGCATTCTTTGGCATTGCCTTTCTTTGAGATTGGAATGAAAACTGACCTTTTCTAGTCCTGTAGCCGCTGCTGAGTTTTCCAAATGTGCTGGCATATTGAGTGCAGCACTTTCACAGCATCATCTTTCAGGATTGCTGTTAGTGGGAATGTAAATTAGTGCAACCACAATGGAAAACAGTATGGAGGTGCCTCAAAAAATTAAAAGTAGAACTACCGTATGATCCAGCAATCCTATTTCAGAGTATAGATCCAAAGACAACAAAATGATTGTCTCAAAGAGATATCTGCATTCCCATATTCATTGCAATCAGTATTATTGACGATAGCCAAGGTATTGGGATAACCTAAGTGCCTGTTGACAGAAGAAAAGATAAAGAAAAGGTGTGTGTGTATGGGAATGGAGATATATATTCTCTAGGAATCACCTCCTTTCTCTTTTATTTTCTTACAAATAATTTGTTGAAAACCTGGGTTGTTTGTGTTGTAGAGTCTTCTCTACCCACATGCATTATATCATTTCATTTACCTTGTTTCCTGCCCCATGCATTTTTAAAAAAATTAGATCAAGAGGCCTGATCTGATTCAGCTTTGACTTTTTTGCAAGAATTGTTTATAAATGGTAGCAATTTGGACTCCCGTTTGGAGGCACATAATGTGTTGTTATTTTTGATCTTAGCATCTTTCTGACTTGAGCATCATTTGAGGATCATTATCTAGATCCATCATTTTATTAGGAACTTTATTAGCCAAGTTTGAGACAGGAAAAAAGGAGCTACAAGTATTACGGCAGTAAAGGATCTTATATATTTCCTATGACACCCAATGACTAGGGAATGTTCATAGTACTTGATTACCTGGGATTGAAAAGATGGAAATTTTAAAAGATAGGAATAAAAATTAGCAGTATGTTGAAACAGTATACATGTTTGGAGGTCTTGTCCCTCAGTAATCCATTGTTGAGAAAGTTCAAGAAATATAACCTATTTAAACTGTGATAAAATAAAATAAGTTTATACAACTAGCAGTTTTTTTTTAATTTGAATTGTCTTATGATAATTCATAATTTAGTATAGTCACCAAATGTCTTCTACAGAGTTGATTGATGATTAAAGGAGTTTTGATTATTACCTGTCCACCTTCCTCATCATTAGCTTTCATTTGTCCTCCTGAAGTCCTTGATTCTCAGTGTTAGTAATACTTGGAAAGAGGTTTCACGTTGACTTCCTTAGTGAGTGATAGCAATTCAGTTTTCTGTTATTAGTTAAGATTGCTAAATGGAGTATATTTGGTTGGTGTAACATACATTGTAAAACCGCACAGTTTAAGTCTACAGTGAAGATAAATGACTCAGAACAAAGAAAACAAGTCTGCAGTATAAAATATGGACAGACTTCTTGACGTCTATTCCAGATCATTAAGTTTAAAGGTTCTTTTTGTTTTGTTTTTTTAATCAGTTCCTCGGAAGAGATATCACGTTGCCAAGAAATGATTCAGAAACTTCAAAATATATTGGAGTCTGAGAGAGAGAACTGTGGATTTGTCAGTGAACAAAGGTTGAAACTTCAGCAGGAAAATGAACAGTTACAGAAACAGACTGAAGATTTGAGAAAGATTGCTCTCGAGGTTCAAAAAAAAGCCAAATTAAAGGTATATTCAAATCTAATTAGAATTAAATGTGTACCTGTGAAATTCAAAATATAGAGAATATTTACAGAGACCTATTAAAACATTTTTAAGACCTCTTTTTTTTAGTTTTTGCCTTCTCATCAGATAGCACTAAATCATAATGCACAGCATTAACCAGTCTTTTCTGTATTGTAGAACTTGGCAAGCATACTTGAAAATGATTGCTTTCACTATCCACACACAAAAAAATGCTTTTCCAACCATGAAATGCACTGATATTCCTGCCAAAACAATTAAAGCGGTGCTAGCAAAACTATAGATAACTTTACGGACTGCTGTCCTCTTTTCCCTCTAAAATGTGCTGTACTCAGTCGCTCCGTCATGTCCGACTCTTTGCAACCCCATGGACCTGCCAGGCTTCTCTGTCCATGGGGATTCTCCAGGCAAGACTACTGAAGTAGGTTGCCATGCCCTCCTCCAGGGGAGCTTCCCAATCCAGGAATCAAACCGTCTCCCGCATTGAAGGCAGATTCTTTACCATCTGAACCACCTAATAGCCACTCAAAAATAGAGCTCTTAAAACTGGCTCTGCAGATAATGGTACATCAGTATGCTCTGAGAAGTACTCATAGGTAGTCTAAAAATTCCACTCCAGGGAAAAGGCAAGGGACAAAAGTGTCCTCTGGAAAAAAATTCCCTTTTCTCTCTCCTCCCCACCTGCTTCTTTCTCTAATGCTTATGTGATTTGGCAGTAGGGACGTGATAACCTGTTTGAGGGAGTTTCAAGCACAGGTATCACCATCAGTATGTTGCCTGCCTTTCCCCATTCTGTGTGACTTTTGTAAAAGTGGCATTAACTCTTTTTTTTTATTTTAGTTGACCTTATTATGTTTCATTTATATATAAAACATAGCTATTTATATTAAATATATATGCATTTTGAATACTATTTAAAAATTTTAAAAATTATTTAGAACTGTATCAGTTGATTGTATTTGTGTCTGGGGTGCGAAGGGGGAGTCCTTAAAAGTGGCGTTTACTTTTTATGAGAAAGGTCTGTGTCTTCCATTTTCATAGTAAGGACATGGGGCGGTAGCATTAGTGTTTCACTTGGTCTTTCACTACTGTGAGGACTCATAAGAAGCCACATCCCAACCTAATTCATATCAGCGTATTTTATTGAATGCCTCCTATTGCAAATGTCAAACACTGTGGCTATTTATAAAAGTAAACTGAAAAAGAGACTCTTACATATCATACAAAGAAGCTTGTGCTTTTTTGCTTTAATCTGTGAGGAATCTTTGAAAAACAAAGGGGAAAAATCACACTACCAGGTATCAAGACTTGATATAAAGCTATACTGATTAAGACAGTGTGTAATCAACAGAATAATCAACCTGATCAATAGAACAAACAGAATCCAGGGACAAACCCAGTTTTCATAATCACCTCATTATAACAAAGGCACCACAAAAGTTCAGAAGGGAAATAATTATCTTTACAATAAATATTGTGACTTCAGCTCGGTCCATATTTTTAAAATAAACCTTGATCCTTATATCACACCATTTATTTAAATTAATTTGAGCTGCCTTATAGACCTAAATGTGAAATATAAAATGATGGAGCTTCAAGGAGAAACTTCATGATCTTGGCTAAGAAAGAATTTCCTAAACAGAACAAAAAGAGAGCTAATCATAATGAAAAGGTAGATGAATTGGATTTCTTTAAAATTAAGATTTTTAACTCATCAAAAGGGACACCATTAAGAGAGTAAAAAGTAGAAGAAAGTATTTATAATACATACAACCAAAAAAAAAAAAGACTCATATCTAGAATATAAAAACTTTTACCAGTAAATAATGAAATAGTAAGAAAAAAAGTTAATCAAAAGAAAAAAACAGACACCCCATTTCCAAAAATGAACAAAAGAATTAGTCTATAAAAGAGAATACATGAAAAAAAGTTCAACTTCATTATTTACTGTGGAAATATAATTAAAACTATAATGAGGTACTATAGCATGCATACCAGAATGACTAAAATTTTAAAACCTGACAGTATGAAGTGTGGACAAAGTTGTAAAAAATCCAGCACCTTCGTAGGTTATTTTTGTTATATAAATTGGTACAGCCACCATTTGGTAGTATCTTTTTAAGTTGGACACACATACTATGCCAAATAATAAAAATGCTAGCTACATACCCAGCTGGTATCAGTGCTTGTGTTCATCAAAATATGTGTACAAGAATATTCATAGAAATTTTAATCTTATCAAAACACTGGAAATAATTCAAATGTCCATCGATGTGAGATGACATAAATTATGGTATGTTCATATATGGAATAGATGAAAAGAATGAACTGCATCTATAAGCAATGGCAGATGAGTCTCACAGACATAATATTGGAAAAATAAGCCAGACATTAAAAAACTTACAGTATATTAATTTCATTATATGCAAATGAAGAACAGGCATAATTACCTATAAGGATGGGATCAGAATAGTGGTTGCATTTTCGGTGGATGAATACTGATTAGAAGGGCACATAAGAGAGCCAGTTTCTGAGGTAGCTAAATCTGGGTGGTGATGCTTATATGTCACTATATGTATAAAAATTGAGTTGTACCCTTAAAATTCATGTTCAATATGTCATTGTAAGCTAGAGAGAAGTAAATCTTGGCAGAAGAAGGTAAGTAGAATTGTAGATCAAGCAGGAGTGGCTATGAATTTAATGATTATGGAAACTAGGCGATAAGCATATAGGGATTCATTGTAAAGTTTTTCTATTGTGTATATGCTTGAAAGTTTCTATATTGAAACATTTCCATAATTTAAAAATGACAGTGTACTTTGAAAAAATCTTAAATTTTCTTATTTTTAAATGTCATATTATAAATTTCATATGAATTAATAACTAAAAACTATTAGTGACCATATACAGCATTAGTAGGAAATGAAGTTGAATATTTAACTGATAGATGGGAAAGAACTTTGTCAGCAAAACTGAAAAATGGGAGAATTGCAAATAAATAAATATATTGATAGATTTATATATAAGGTTTTTGTTTTTGTTTTTTTAATTTTATTTTGTTTTTAAACTTTACAAAATTGTATTAGTTTTGCCAAATATCGAAATGAATCTGCCACAGGTATACATGTGTTCCCCATCCTGAACCTTCCTCCCTCCCCATACCATCCCTCTGGGTCGTCCCAGTGCACCAGCCCCAAGCAACCAGAATCGTGCATCAAACCTGGAATGGCAACTCGTTTCATACATGATATTATACATGTTTCAATGCCATTCTCCCAAATCTTCCCACCCTCTCCCTCTCCAACAGAGTCCATAAGACTGTTCTATACATCAGTGTCTCTTTTGCTGTCTTGTACACAGGGTTATTGTTACCATCTTTCTAAATTCCATATATATGCGTTAGTATACTGTTTTTAAATATTTAAAACAACTTTAAAAATATTTTAAAGAGAAATAACTGGATGAAATAGTTTTAATAAATATGACAGAAGACAAAGATCATACAAGGAGCTTTAAAAAATATGAAAAAATTGTAACCCAATAGGGAAACATGTATGAGACGTGAGCAGAATTCACAAACTAAGAAAAACAAATTGCTAATAAACAAGTTTTTTAAAAGTTTAAACTCTGTATTAATTAACTGCAAAGTTGTCAGTTTGAGTGAATGTGCAGCTGCAGTTGTAAAATGGTACACATTGAGAGTCTATAAAATTTAGTCATAATAGAATAATTACAGTGTCTTATAATTTAAGGAAGTTCATTGCAACATTATTTGTAATAAATTAAAAACAACCTATCTAGAAATAGTTAAATTATGGTACATTTATAAAGTGCTGTATTGAGTCATCATTAAAAATCACGTTTCCAAATAATTTATAATGTGTTTGTATTGTTATGTCCTAAGTATTTTTTAAAATGAAAACTAAAAATAAAAATATATTTTAAAAATATTTTTAAATATTTTTAAAAATATATATATGTATTTATATATATTGTAATCCTGTATCCACTAATCTCAATTTTAAAATTCATAAATAACAATGATGTAAAAGTTAGAGGTAGTTATCTCTCTGAGTTGTAGATTACAGAGACTATATATTTGTCTTTTTAATTTTTTTATATTTTGCATAATTTTACAGTATACTTGTGTTTTGGGGATTGGGTTCTTATAATGGGAGAGAAGGGAATACATGAATTTCCCCTACTTGATACTGCATTTAGTCTATCTTTAATTCAGAATAATAACTGATGTTTCTTGGAAAAACAAAAAGAAAGTTTTCCTACCAGAAATGCTCCCTTTATGCCAAGTCTGCATGTAGCTTAAGAAAAGAATCATTGGTGAATAAGGGACTGCTGCTAAGTCACTTCAGTCGTGTCCGACTCTGTGCGACCCCATAGACGGCAGCCCACCAGGCTCCCCCATCCCTGGGATTGTCTAGGCAAGAATACTGGAGTGGGTTGCCATTTCCTTCTCCAGTGCATGAAAGTGAAAAGTCAAAGTGAAGTCGCTCAGTCGTGTCCGACTCTTAGCGACCCTATGGACTGCAGCCTACCAGGCTCCTCTGTCCATGGGATTTTCCAGGCAAGAGTACTGCAGTGGGGTGCCATTGCCTTCTCCAAAATAAGGGACTGCTACTGCTGCTAAGTCACTTCAGTCGTGTCCGACTCTGTGCGACCGCATAGATGGCAGCCCACCAGGCTCTGCCGTCCCTGGGATTCTCCAGGCAAGAACACTGGAGTGGGTTGCCATTTCCTTCTCCAAAATAAGGGACTAGATAGCTGTAATTCTATTTTATGGAGGAGGGCTGTCAGATAAATTGCTTTGTAGCTGATTCCTTCTTTGACAACATAAGAATCTAGTACTACACTTTGCTGCTTTTCTCCCCCATGAAAAAGTGTGGGATCTTTAGGAGCCAGAAAGATCAAAACAGTTGGTTATTCAGAGGGCAGTTGGTTGAGAACCATAACAACTTATTTTATGAAGTTTTCATTTGATCTTAAAGCCACTACCCAGTTTGCTCTTTTCCTAACTCCTTCCTTCTTTCTGCAAAGGATCTACATATCTTTGTGGTCTAAATACTCCTCATAAAAATATAAAATTAGGAGATGGTTAGTTTTTAGCAATCCTGTCTACATGAGTGAATAGTTTTGTGCAAAGGAAGGACACAAAGGAAGAGGGGAAGGAGACCATAAATCTGTTTTTCCAACCCTGCATTCTGAATTGAATCATTAGTAAGACTTTTGTTTTGAAGACAGAGTTGTCTTGGCCCTTATCCATCCTGCATCATTGCAGACCTGTCCAGTTTAAGTCAGAACTGTGTCAACTGAAGGATCTGGGGTTCATTCAAAGACTGAATTTTGATACCTTTATTATGATTCAGACACTAAAGATGTAATAGTAAATGAAAAAGACATGGTCCCCATCCTTAACAACTTATTATTTGCATGGAGGTAGGCAAACTTTAATTGTATCTTTGCAAACTAGTAAATGCTCTTTAGGAAAAGCATAGGACACTATGAGAGCTTTTTCTAGATAGATAGAGAATTTCCCTGTGGGAGCAATAAGTTAGCTAAGTTCTAAAAGTTGAGTAGAAATAACTAAGATAAGCAGGAGGGGAAAGATTATTCTAGTCAAAGGGAGCATGTAAGAAGATCCAGGAATGAGAATGCATTGTGACAGAAACAAAGAGAAGGGAACAGTAGTATAACACAGTCTCATAGAATTAGGTAGAGAGCAGGTTATCATGAAGGACCTTGGAATAAGGCTTGTCAAGCTTGTCAAGTAGAAATGGGGAGTTAACTAGGCAGGAAGAGTGATAAAACTATGTAGATTTATAGATCAGTTTTTAATACATGATGTATGTGAGAGAGACAGAGGCAGAATTAAATATTTCCACCTAAGATATCAGAACCGTGGCTTCTCCAGAGAAAGTGGAGATTGAGGCAAGGAAGGATATTCAGTTCAAAATTTGTAAAATTCAGTAATTTAAAAATGTTTTAAATAGAGCAGAAGTCACAGAGTCTCAGGAGGCTTGCCCAGGAGTAATGCGATACAAAATTAATAAATCCAAGGTAGTTTTTCCAGTGCCAGTATTTATAAAGTCAGTCTTGTACTTGTGTACCATTTGAGAAAGCAAGTTTAAGAGATTTAGGAAGTGTGCAGCATTGAGCAGAAGTAATGAGGACAGAATGTTTGTAGTTTTCCCCCACGAGCCATGAGTTTAGCTGTTGTTGAGTTTTCTTTGTTTTTTGAATCAATAAAATTGAGGCTTCTTATTCATTCTTTTTTCAGTTTGAAAGTAGTCATATTTAATAACTTACTAGAAGCCATTCCAGCTGTGACCATTTTTAAAGTACATTTCTTTAAAATATCACAAGATAGGTGTTCCTTATAATATTTCTTGAGTGTAGCAAGATACAGATAGCCTGAGAGTAAAAGAAATTGTTCTAGTAACTACTTAACTATTTTATCAGTTGCCTCAAATATGGTAATAGGTAGTTTCATTCTAGATGTATATGAAACCAGACAGTTCATTACATACATTGGGTACTTTAGAGCATTCGGGTTAATTCTCTCCTTGAACCTCAAGTTGAGAAAGCTTTAGGGTATCCAAAGAGCATTTATTCATATGTTCATTCTACATTAAGGTTTTTTTTTTTTTACTATAATAACATAAATAACCTAGAAATAATTGAAGACATTTACATATAACTTTCTGAAAAGCATTTTAGTCTTTTCTGGAGGGGAGGGGAAATTGTCCGTGTATACCGTAACTGTGGTAGTAAAGGAATTCCCATATATAATTTTTTTTTTTTTAACTTTACAAAGCTCTTTGAAAGAACCTGAACTTTAGTATGTAAATCAAAAGTGGCTTGAGGAGCCTCTCAGAGGAGCTTTTGATGAACACATCAGGGTGCTGGGAGCATGGCATACTTGGAGAGGGCTTGGAAGCTCTGCACACCCCCTACCATCCTGTACCTTGTTGTGTATCTCTATTCCATCTGGCTCTGCTGGAGTTGTATCCTTTATAATAAGCCAATAAACATCTTTTTGTGTGTTTTAAAAAACATAAATGGGTTCAATTTAAACCCAGCTCTCAGTTACTAAGAGCATGAACATTTATTGTCCATCCAGGCAGCAAAAGTAAAAATAGATTATGAAAGCAGGTTTATATTAGTGGTATGTTTTTTTCCTACTGTCATTTCAAGGTGTTGAGGAAAGTGTTAAAAAATGTGTCAGTCAGTCAGTTCAGTTCAGTCGCTCAGTCGTGTCCAGCTCTTTGCGACCCCATGAATCGCAGCACGCCAGGCCTCCCTGTCCCATCACCAACTCCCAGAGTTCACTCAGACTCACGTCCATCGAGTCAGTGATGCCATCCAGCCATCTCATCCTCTGTCGTCCCCTTCTCCTCCTGCCCCCAATCCCTCCCAGCATCAGAGTATTTTCCAGTGAGTCAACTCTTCACATGAAGTGGCCAGAGTACTGGAGTTTCAGCTTCAGCATCGTTCCTTCCAAAGAAATCCCAGGGCTGATCTCCTTCAGAATGGACTGGTTGGATCTCCTTGCAGTCCAAGGGACTCTCAAGAGTCTTCTCCAACACCACAGGTCAAAAGCATCAATTCTTCGGTGCTCAGCCTTCTTCACAGTCCAACTCTCACATCCATACATGACCACTGGAAAAACCATAGCCTTGACTAGCCGGACCTTTGTTGGCAAAGTAATGTCTCTGCTTTTGAATATGCCATCTAGGTTGGTCATAACTTTCCTTCCAAGGAGTAAGCGTCTTTTAATTTCATGGCTGCAGTCATCATCTGTAGTGATTTTGGAGCCCAAAAAAATAAAGTCTGACACTGTTTCCACTGTTTCCCCATCTATTTCCCATGAAGTGATGGGGCCAGATGCCATGATCTTCGTTTTCTGAATGTTGAGCTTTAAGCCAACTTTTTCACTCTCCTCTTTCACTTTCATCAAGAGGCTTTTTAGTTCCTCTTCACTTTCTGCCATAAGAGTGGTGTCAGCTGCATATCTTAGGTTATTGATATTTCTCCATCTTAATTCTGCTTTCATTAAATTTATACTATAACATAGGATAAGTCTTCATCTATGATGGAGACAAATTATAAAATTAATTTTTATATAGATTCCTCATCCAAACATTTCTGTGCCACAGACCACACAATAAATGATTGTATTTATCAGTGATCACTATGTCTCCTAGAATAACAGAAAAGAAAAAGAAAATACTATTTTCATTTTATTCCTTAGATCAGTACAATGGAGCATGAATTTTCAATAAAGGAACATGCGTTTGAAGTTCAATTAAGAGAAATGGAAGACAGTAATCGAAATTCCACTGTTGAACTGAGGCATCTCTTAGCTACTACACAGAAAGCAGCCAATAGGTGGAAAGAAGAAACAAAGAAACTCACTGAAAGTGCAGAAATTAGAATCAATAATCTAAAGTAAGTCCACTATTAATTCTTTGGTACATTGTACAGAAAAATTATTTAACCTTTAGTTTAATGTCCTTGCCATAATCTTTTTGTAAAAATATGTAAGTCTGTACCTTATATTTTTTACAACAAATATTAAATTACTATGAAAAATGTTGACAATTATAGATCAAACTAACATTGTTTGTTTTATAAATTGTATGCATATCCCAGGAAATACAGTGATTTTTGTTGGACATGGCAGTTTAGAATCATAATACTATTCATGTATAGATATAGCATAGTAATGTTCCGTAGTTGCAACAGAATCTATTTGGCCTGCAAAGCCTAATATTTGTTCTTTGGCCCTTTAAGAAAAAGTTTGCTGACGTTTGCCCAGGAAGAACATGAACTTTTATGATGAATGAAATGGGAAGCTATGAAGGGCTTTTAACAAAATAATATGATCGGGCTTAAATGTTCAACAGGTCACTTTGACTGCTCTATGAATAGCCTGGAGAGGGTCAAGGGTAGAAGAAGAGAAAAGATGAATCAGTACTGTGACAATCCAAGTACAAAATGATGGTAACTTGGATTAAGTTTCAAAGGACTGGAAATCATTTTTTTAAAGTTTGCTTTGGGCCATGTTAAGTATGAGCTACCTAAAAGATCTTTAAGTCAGAATTAAAAAAAAAAAAAGAATATCACCTTGTTAGGTTCACAAGTTTGGAGTTCAGGGAAGATATTGCAACAAGAGCTATAAATTTAGGAGTGATTAAAATACACATAATTTTTAAAGTCATGGAATTAGAAGGTATAGAAAATAAGTCTGGATAGGGAAATTAGGCAACTGAGGACTAAGTTCTAAAATTTAGTTTGGAGAAATGAAAATTTAGCTGAGCCTGAGAAAAAATTCTGGGACAAACAGGAGAAAGGATAGTAAAAAAAAAAAAAAACAACTCAAAAAGAATGACATAAAAATAGATGATATTTACTTTTTACAGATGGATAAACGGAGTCTGAGTGACATAAAGGAACTTGTTCAAGGTCAGATAGCTAACAAAGTAAAAGATCCTGGTTTCAAATTTAGTCAGCTTGGATATAGTCAATATGGTCCTAACCATTAAAGTTTGCTTTGTTTTTTTTTTTTTGCCAGTTTATTTCTTTTTATTGAAGTGTAGTTGCTGTACAATATTATATGTTCTAGGTATACAATATAGTGATTCACAACATTTTAATTTATAGTTACTGTAAAATATTGGGTATATTCCCTGTGTTGCACAATATATGCTTTTGCTTATTTTATACCTAGTAGTTTGTACATCCGAATCCACCACCCCTATACTAACCCTCCCCATTTCTCTCTCCCCACCAATAACCACAGTTTGTTTTCTGTAGCTGCAAGCCTGTTTCTTTTTGTTATATTCACTAGTTTCTTTTCTTGGCCAAGTAGTATTCTACTGTGTATATATTTCACGTCTTCTTTATCCATTCATCTATTGATGGACACTTAAGTTGCTTCCATTTTTTGGCAATTGTAAATATTGCTGCTGTGAACTTTGGAGTGCATGTATCTTTTCGAATTAGTGGGGTTTTTTTTTCTTTCAGATGAATACCCAAGGGTGGAATTGGTACTTCTATTTTTAGTTTTTGAGAAACCTCCATACTGTTTTTTTCTCCCCCTCCTTACTGTTATCGACAGTGAGTGCATCAGTTTACATTCTCACCAGCAGTGTACTAGCATTCCATTTCCACCACATTTTTGCCAGCACTTGTTATTTGTGTTCCTTTTGATGTTAGCCATTCTGACAGGTGTGTAGTGATATCTTATTGTGGTTTTGTTTGCATTTCCCTGATGATAGTGATATTGGACATCTTTTCATATGCCTATTGGCCATCTGTGTGTCCTTTTTGGGAAAATGTCAGATTAAGCAGGTATCACTATAAACTTCCTTCTTAGACCTGGTTTTACTGTGTCCCATAAGTTTTGAATTGTTGTGTTTTCATTTTCATTTGTCTCTAGGAATTTTTAAAATTTCCTCTCTGATTTAGTGCTCTATTGATGATTTTGTAGCTATAGTTTGGCCTCCACGTTTGTAGTTTTATAGTTTTTTCCTGTAGTTGATTTCTAGTTGCATAGATTTGTGATTGAAAAAGATACTTGATATGATCTCAGTTTTCTTAAATTTATCAAGGCTTATTTTCTGGCCTAGCATGTTATCTGTCCTGGAGAATGTTCCATTTGCACTTGAAAAGAATGTGTATTTTGTTGCTTTCAGGTAGAATATTCTCTCTGTATGTAAATTAAGTGCATTTGATCTAATGTGTCATTTAAGGCAAGGATTTCCTTACTAACTGTATGTCTGGATGATCTGTCCATTGATGTAAGTGGGATGTTAAAGTCCCTGACTATTATTATTTCCTGTCAGTTTCTCCTATTATGTCCATTAATATTTACCTTATATATTTAGGTGCTCATATATGGGGTGCATATACATTTATATTTGTTATATCTTTTTCTTGAATTTATCCCTTGATTATTATGTGTTGTCCTCCTTTGTCTCTTCCAGCAATCTTAATCTTACAGTCTGTTTTATCTAAGTATTGCTACTCTGGCCGTCTCTTGATTTCCATTTGTATGGAATACCTCTTTCCATTTCCTCACTTTAGCTTTGTGTGTGTCTCTAGATCTGAAGTCTCTTGTAGGCAGCATGTGTATGGGTCTTGTTTTTGTATACAGTCAGCCAGTCTATGTCTTTTGGTTGGAGCATTTAGACAATTCAAAATTAAGATAATTATTGAGATGTACTTACTGCCATTTTGTTAATTGTTTGGGGCTTGTTTTTGGAGATTTTTCCTTTCTTTTGTTCTCTTCTTTGTGACTTATGACTATCTTTAGTGTTTGGATTCCTTTTTCTTTTTTATGTGTGTATGTCTGTTACAGATTTTTGTTTTGTGGTTACCACAAGGTTTTTGTAAATCATATTGCTTTAGATACAAAGCAGTTTTAATTGATTTTTTACATTCAGTTCAGTTCAGTCGCTCAGTGGTGTCTGACTCTTTGCGACCCCAGGGACTGCGCACGCCAGGCCTCCCTGTCCATCACCAACTCCCGGAGTTCACTCAGACTCACGTGCATCGAGTCAGTGATGCCATCCAGCCATCTCATCCTGTCATCCCCTTCTCCTCCCGCCTTCAATCTTTTCAAATGAGTCAGTTATTCGCATCAGGTGGCCAAAATATTGGAGTTTCAGCTTCAACGTCAGTCCTTCCAATGAACATTCAGGATTGATCTCCTTGGATCTCCTTGCAGTCCAAGGGACTCTCAAGAGTCTTCTCCAACACCACAGTTCAAAAGCATCAATTCTTCAGTGCTCAGCTTTCTTTATAGTCCAACTCTCACATCCATGCATGACTGCTGGAAAAACTATAGCCTTGACTAGACTGACCTTTGTTGGCAAAGTAATGTCTCTGCTTTTTAATATATGATGTCTAGGTTGGTCATAACTTTCCTTCCAAGGATCAAGCGTCTTTTAATTTTATGGTTGCAGTCATCATCTGCAGTGATTTTGAAGCCCCCCAAACAAATAAAGTCTCTCACTGTTTCCCCTGTTTCCCCATCTATTTCCCATGAAGTGATGAGACCAGATGCCATGATCTTAACATTGTTTTACATTGCTGATCTCTAATTTCAGATGCATTGTAAATACCTGCATTTGTACTCTCTTCCCTCCATGATTACTATTTTTTATTTCATATTTTACATCTGATTGTTTTGCGTATCCCTTAACTGCTTATTGTGGATACAGATGATTTTACTACTTTGGCCTTTGAACCTCCCTACTAGCTTTTTGTGTGGATGATTTCCTCCCTTTACTGTGTGTTTGCCTTTACTAGTGAGCTTTTCCATTCAGTAATTTTCTTGTTTTTAGTTGTGGCCTTTCTTTGTCTCCTAGATAACTTCATTTAACATTTGTTGGAAAGCTGTTTTGCTGGTGCTCAAGTTTATCTTTTGTTTATCTATAGAACTTTTAATTTCTCTGTCAAATCTGAAGGAGAACCACGCTGGGTAGAAGATTCTTGGTTGTAGGATTTTTGTTTTTTTCTTTTCATCAATTTACATATATTGTGCCACTCCTTTCTGGCCTGCCGAATTTCTGCTGGAAAATAAGCTGATAACTTTATGGGCATTCCTTTGTATGGTATTTATTGGTTTTCCCTTGCTGCTTTTAATATTCTCTCTTTATCTTTAATTTTTGTCATTTTAATTATCATGTGTCTTAGTATGGTTCCTCTTTGGAACTCTCTGCACTTCCTGGACTGTTTCTTTTCCTAGGCTTAGGAAGTTTTGAGTTATTATGACTTCAGATATTTTCTCTGACCCTTTCTCTCTGAAATGCTAATGCTCTGCTTGACGTTGTCAATGTATGCTTGACAATGCTTGACGTTGTCCCAGAGGTCTCTGACACTATCCTCATTTCTTTTTATTTTTTTTCTTTATCTGTACAGTGGCAGTGACTTCCCTCGTTCTGTCTTCCAGCTCACTGATGCATTCCTCTGTATCATTCAGTCTCCTGTTGTTTCCTTCTAGTGTATTTTTCATTTCATTTGTAGTCTTCATCTCTGTTTAGTTGGTCTTTTATGTTTTCTCTTTATAACAGAAACTACTAACTTCTCACTCTCTGTATGTATTCTTTTCCCAAGTTCTTTGATCATCTTTACAGTCATTACTCTGAACCCTTTCCTGGTATATTGTCTGTCTACACTTATTTCTTCATCTAGGATTTTATCTCTTCCTTCATCTGGAGTATATTCCTCTGCCTCCTCATTTAGCCTAAGTTGCTATTTGTATCTTTACGTATGTGGTAGATTAGTCACACTTCTCAACTTTAGAGAAGCGGCCTTCTGTAGGAAACATCCTATGCATCCCAGCAGTACACTCCCCTCTCATCACTCAAACTGTAGGTTCTAGGGGTACCCCAAGAGGGCTGCGTGGGTCCTTCTGTTGTGGCGGGCTGACTATGTGGCAGTCTGGTGGGCTTGTTGTCCTGTAGCCTGATTGGTTGCCAGGCTGTATCTTATATGGATGCTCCTGTGAACTAGTTAGTGAGACCCAGTTATGAAGCAGCTTGTTGTGGAACCCTCAGGGGCCTCAGGCTAGTGCTGGCTCTCTGGTGGGCAGAGTCAGCATTTATAAGACTCTGAGCTGTTGCCTGCCCTCTGCTTTGTGATTCTAGGTCTGGGGTTAATGCCATACTAGTGGCGAACAGAGCCGCTTCCTGGAATCTGGCTGTAGGGCCCACGGATCCCAGAGCTGATGTCAGATTGCTGATGAGCGGGGGCAGGTTCTTGACACAGTTGCTTATGGGGGATTGCTGTGTTCCAAAGCTTGTGTTGGCCTACTGTTAGTGGACTGGATATGCAGGCTGCTAGATCATGGTTTTCTTGCCTCTGGTGTCTACCTTCTGGTGGGTAAGGCTGGTCTGGAGGCTTGTGCAGGCTTCCTGGATGGCAGGGCTATTGCCTGCTCAGTGGTGGGTGGAGCGGAGTCTTGGTCCTTTGAGCAGGGCCATATTTAGAGGCAGGGAGTTGGTGATGGACAGGGAGGCCTGGTGTGCTGCAGTTCATGGGGTCGCAAAGAGTCAGACACAACTGAAGCAACTTAGCAGCAGCAGCAAGCAGCCTGTCTACTGATGAGTGGTCTGTAACCCCACTCAGTTAATTTTTTGGCCTGAAGCATCCCAATTCTGGGGCCTACAGGCTGTTGGGTGGTGTCAAGTCCTGACACTAATGAGCCAGAGGGAAGATTTCAAGATGGCAGCCACAAGCATCAGTAGCTATGCAATAGATAGCTCCTAAGTATGGCTACCACCAGTGTCTATGTCCACAGGAAGAGTCACAGGCATCCCCACTTCTTCCAGAGACTCTCCAACAAGGTAAGTCTGGCCCAGGCTTCAATCAAATTACTGCTTTTGCCCTGGGTCCTGGTGCACGTAGGATTTTGTGTGTGCCCTTTAAGAGTGAAGTCTATTTCCCTCAGTCCTATGGGGCTCCTGAAATTAAGCCCCACTAGCCTTCAAAGCCAGATCTCCAGGGGTTTGTGTTCACAGTACAGAACCTCCAGGCTGGGGAACCCAACATGGGGCTCAGAACTCTCACTCTGCATATAATTATCCTCCAGTTTGTGGGTTGCCCACCAGAGAGTATAGGACTTGATTATATCAGGAGTCCATCCCTCCTACCCATCTCACTGTGGCTCCTTCACTATGTCTTTAGTTTTATATCTTTTCTGGTAGGTTTTGGGCTTTTTCACTGATGGCTGTTCTGCAGATAGTTATTACTTTTGAGAGGAAGTGAGCTTGGAGTCTTCTTACTCTGCTAGCTTGGCCAACCCCCCTGCCCCCACCACCAACCATAGTGTTTTATAAAATGCTAGTGACTGGTTGAGTAAGATAGAACTGAGAATGAACCTTTCGGTTTGGTACCCTGTGGTGCTTTTATTATTGATAATAAAAATAAGAACAGTTTTGGTGAAATGCTGGAATGAAAATGTATTTAGAATTAGTTTGAAAGAAAGGGAAAATTTTGCTTGCGTTTATTGGTGAGCTAGGACATTTGGACCTGTCCTCTCATGGCTAAAAACGTTACATGAATTATAAAAAGCATCTATTTGCATTAAATAACAAAAAATTATTACCAGTTTGACTTTATCCAAGGAATGCAAAATTATTAAAGCATTAGAAAACAAATTGATGTAATTTACCACATTACTTATTAAAAGAGAAGAATCATAAGGTTATCTCAATAGAGATAGAAAAAGTATTTGAGAAAATTTAATATGTATCCATTTTTGATTTTTAATATGTCTCAGCAAACTAGAAATAGAATTTACTTAATTTTATAAAGGTATCTCTTCTAAATCAAACATTATTCTGAATAGCAAAACATAAATCTTAATAGCTTTTCTTTGAAGACTGGAAAGATGACCAAGACCACTATTACCACTTCTGTTAGTATTTGTACCAGAAGTCCTAATCAGTGCACTATGTCCAGAAAAAGAAATAAAAGGTATACAGACTGGAAAAGAAGAAAACAGTCATTCTTCACAGACATAATGATTGTATGTGTAGAAAATCCAAAATAATTCACAGACCAATTGTGTTTCCACATCCCAGCAACAAACATTTCAAAATAAAACTTTAAAAATAGTATAATTTATGTTGTATCAAAATATATCAAATGTCTGTGAATAAATTTAACAAAGAATGTATAAGACTTTCTCGTGAAAACTAGGGTATTAAAAATAAAGGTCTAAGTAAATAGAGATATCATATTAATTGGTCAGAATCCTTAATATTATACATTTGTTAATACCCCCTGCCCTGACGATATAGAGATATAGTGTAATCTCAGCCAAAATACTTACACATGGAGCAGTATCCAAAATATTAAGTGAAAACGAAAAAAAAAGCATAGTGTACAGTGTGTATACTATTCTACCCTTGTCAGAGTATTTACTAGCTTTGACTGGTGAAAGGACCTAGATACAGTGGCCAGTATTCAGATGCAGGTGAGGTATCCTAAAAGAAACCAGGACTCCTTAGAGAAATGACTGATTACAGATCTGGGATAGGAAAGTATAGGATGAGCCTAGGAAACACTTTGTGGTAGCGAAAGGCATGGACAATACCAAGATTATTGGGATCAAATCAAAAGGACCCAGTAGCCAACTTGAGGAAGCTCCCACTGGCCTATATGGTGACAGTTTGATAGTTCATCAAAGAAAATATCTGTAGTAAATGTTAACATACCAAATATATTAAAAGTCTGTGACTTCAGAATGATATTAAAGAAAAAATTCTTTGGTCACCTTTGGAAGATATTATAGAAACAGCTTTTTCTGGAAAGATGAAGTTAAAATCCAGCATTTATTCTACTTTTCCTCTATTCACTGGACTTCATCAAATGCTACTTGGCCTTTTCCTATCATAACAGTCCTTACTTCACTGGTTAGGGAACCAGTGTATGGATTTTGCCAGTTAGTTGCTTAATATGTCTCCCAATTATGTATCTCAGAATCAGGAAACAACCACAAGGTAGGATTATGGACACCCTGGGCCCGCTGAGACAGCTCAAGCCGAAAGTCCTTTGATGACCCGCCTGCAATTACTTCTCTGCTTGATGGACCACAGTGGTATTTAGAATCTCTAGGAATTTGTCGTTTCCAGTAATCGTTAAAGTGTCTGAATTTCCCTTCCCTGTTGCATGGTTACCCTGCCTACTCTTCACAGGTCCTTTTTAGGGGAAAGCTAGGAGGAAGTATATACGAATGTATAAAAGATTCCTTTAAAGGAACCTGCAACTTCTTCCTCCACTCAAGGGGCTCTGAATCTGAACAGATTTAAGTTTCAGTTCAGTTCAGTAGCTCAGTCGTATCCGACTCTTTGCGACCCCATGAATCGCAGCACGCCAGGCCTCCCTGTCCATCACCAACTCCTGGAGTTCACCCAGACTCACGTCCATCGAATCAGTGATGCCATCCAGCCATCTCATCCTCTGTCGTCCCCTTCTCCTCCTGCCCCCAATCCCTCCCAGCATCAGAGTCTTTTCCAATGAGTCAACTCTTCGCATGAGGTGGCCAAAGTACTGGAGTTTCAGCTTTAGCATCATTCCTTCCAAAGAAATCCCAGGGCTGATCTCCTTCAGAATGGACTGGTTGGATCTCCTTGCAGTCCAAGGGACTCTCAAGAGTCTTCTGCAACACCACAGCTGAAAAGCATCAATTCTTCGGGTTAAAGAGCCATGACACTGTCTTATAGTGATTAAACACTGCTATTCATAAGATCTTGAGCTTTTCTTCTGCAGATCAAACAAGGCTTGAGTAGACTGCCCATCTATTTCAGTTCTAGGATGACAGTGATAAAATTATCAAGCCCCAAAGATCTCTGCAAATCAGATTCTGCGGGTTACTATTTGAACTCTACTGCCGTTGTAATGATGACTGCATTTGCTTTGGAGATTTAAGGCCACAACATTGCCCTTGCTGTTGAGAATTGTATCATTTTCATTAAATTCAGGTAGTCCAGATCCATGGTAGCAGTTCCCACTGTCATTTCTGTCCCCCAGAGAATAGCCACTACAGACCTCTTCAGGGATAATGAGGCACCCCTCCTGACTGTATTTCTCATAGTCCTGGTGAAGGCAGTGTCCTCTAGACCCTCCTGAAGGAGGCAGTCTCCCTGACCTCTGATAACTTTCTCAACACCAGATTCTCACGTGGGGATGAGTGTGTCCTCCTCTCTTCCTGGGAACATTTCTCTTGAAAATATTCAGACACATTAAGGGACACTATTGATAGCTAGTGTATAGGGGCCGGGGGTGCTGGTAACCATCCTGCAGTGCTCAGCACAGCCCCACACAGCAAAGAATTTTCCAGCCAATGGTGTTAGTAGTGCCATGCTTGAGAAAGTCTGCTCCGTGCTGCACAACGAGTTTTTTACATTTCAGTATTCCATATAGGTCGCCTTTGAATCCAGATTTTGTTCAACCAACCAAGCAAACCAAAATACTTGAGCTAATTCATTGGATATAGAATATCTGCTTTGTGAGCCCATATTGGTAAACATGGCCTCATCCAGTGTTGTTGTTTTGTTTTGTTTTTTGCTGTAATCTAGCACCCTTAGGATCTAGTCACACATACTCTCTGATTTCTATGTAAAATTGGCAAAATCATGTAATTATCATGGTGCTTTCTGCCACCTCAGAGGTCTCGTCTTCTACCTCATTTCCTAGAGCTAAGTAGACTTCAATCTGGCCATAGATGTAGAAGCAATGGATGATGGCACGGTAATTCCTGAAAGAAGTTACCTATTCGTTGCAAGGCAACCTCCTTAGGTGAGTCCTTTACATATTCTTCAGGCAAAGGAGACTTATCTTCCCAAATAGAGAAGAAGAACTGCTTCTACTCTCAGAGAAAGCCTTACAGAATTTAGGGCTTCAAGGCTCCAGCTTCATTGGAGTCTGTCTGTTCACATGTCCCCATTTCAACTTGGAGGGGAAAAAAGACCCTGCGAGGTTATGCATTCAGCCTGTGGTGGTATTCAGCCATTCCTGGGATTAGACTTTGGATTTGATTTTCAGAAAATTCAGCTTTGCAACTGCTGGAGATAAGGGTTTCTTTTAGGGTAATAACAGCAGCTTCTGGCCCCCTAACCTAGACTTTGAACTCAGAATTTAAAACTCTGAGCCCTTTATTTTTATTTTCAGAGCTTTCCATTATACCTGGAAGCTGCATTATTTTCTTCATTCCCTGTCATTATTTAGTCACTCAAAATGTTACAGTATACAGGCACTTGATTATACAGGTAATAATTTAACTCTTTTACCATGGATTATCACGGTCCCCTTTACCACTGACCTTTAAATTTAAGCAGAGCATAGAACAATTCTAGGTAATTCACAACCAGTTAGAGTACCCATTCATAAGGTTATATCTTCTGGAACTACTTCTGGTACCAATTTCTCTATGCATCAGGGTTTATTCAAGGAAACAGAACTACTCCGGACAGTACTGAATAGTAATAGAATATGGGATTTATTGTAGGAATTAGACCTTATGCAGTGGCACTGGTAGAGAATTCAATTAAATGCACTTGTCTCTGCATCTGATGCTAAACCTGAGGTCACTGTGGGTCTCTGAACCAGCAGTTGTGAAGGACAGCTGAATGCAGATGAAACAGCTCACAAGGACAAACTGAAACCCTGTTTTCACCTGTCTCTCATCACTTCCACCTCAAACCACTTTGTGGATGACCTGCAGGAGAGGCTGCTGCCCTTCACCATGGATCTGTACATGGTCCAAGAGGCCAAAAGAGGAGGTCTAACAAGAGGCAGAAAATGGAATTGCTGAAGGTTCAGGTGGTGCCCCACACCATTATAGTGACCTAACATATCAGCAGCTGTGCAGGAGCTGCCACAGGGCCAGGTATCCTGCCAGCCTTCACAGCTACTGCACAAACTTCTCTTATGGTCAACACCAGCCCAGGACCAGGCAAGGAAAGGAATCCTGGGAAACATAATTGCAGGTTAACTAAGTTGGTGCAGTCCAAAGACACCACCATGTGCTTGTCATAGTGTAATTCTTGATGTTGTTCAGTTCACAATGCTTATGTAAGGAAGAACAAAACTATATAAGATAAATGAGGTTTAACATCAGTCTAAAGATTATGATGTGCATGCTAAGTCACTTAAGTTCTGTCTCTTTGTGACCCCATGGACTGTAGCTTGCCAGGTTCCTCTGCCCGTGGGATTTTCTAGGCAAGAATATTGGAGTGGGTTACCATTTCCTCCTTCAGAGAATCTTCCCAACCCAGGGATTGAAGCCATGTCTCTTATATCTCCTGCATTGACAGGCAGGTTCTTCACCACCGGCACCACTTGGGAAGCCACACACATATTTCTGCTGCTGCTAAGTCGCTTCAGTCATGTCCGACTCTGTGCAACCCCATAGACGGCAGCCCGCCAGGCTCCCCCGTCCCTGGGATTCTCCAGGCAAGAACACTGGAGAGGGGTACCATTTCCTTCTCCAATGCATGAAAGTGAAAAGTGAAAGTGAAGTCGCTCAGTCGTTTCCGACTCTTAGCGACCCCATGGACTGCAGCCTACCAGGCTCCTCTGCCCATGGGATTTTCCAGGCAAGCGTACTGGAGTGGGGTGCCATTGCCTTCTCCGCACACATATTTATGATGGTAACTGTATGTTGAATATACACTGTTTGCCACTCTACATACTCCTTTAATCATCACAAAAGCTTTATGAAGTAAATGCTATTATGCTCCCTGTATTAGGGTTCTTCAGAGAAACAGAACCAATAAGGTGTATGTGAGAGAGAGAATGTGTGTGTGTGTGTAAAGGTTTATTTTAATGAATTGGTTCAAGTGATTGTACAGGCCTGGCAAGTCCAAACTCTGATTGAGAAGACTAGCAGGCTAGATAGTCAGGCTGTTCCTTTTCAAGTCCAAAGGCATTCATGCTGGAAATCTGAAAGCCAGTGTTACTGTTCGAGTCCAAAAGTCCTCTGTTGCAGAGTACCCTGTTGCTTGGAGGAAGTCAGCTTTTTGTTCTATTCAGGCCATCAACTGATTATATAAGGCCCACCCACATTATGAGAGGCGTTCTGCTTTACTCAAAGTTCAGTGACTTAAATGTAAATCTTATCCAAAAATACTGTCATTGAAACATCCAGAATAATGTTTGACCAAACATCTTGACACCATGGCCCAGCCAATTTGACACATAAAATTAACCATCACACTCCCTATGTCATACATGAGGAAGCTCTGGACTTTAAAAAAATTCATGCAAGTCTACAGTTCATCATCTGCAATTCTAAATTTAAAAAAACTGAAAACAGTTTTTTCCTAAGTTATCTTCCTACACTTTTGTGGCAAAATCTGACATGAAATGATAGGCTATTTTTGATACATGTGTTTCTATATATGCACACACGTATATAGATACACAGAAACATTTATTTCCTTTGTAATGCCTATTAATATGTTTTACTGAAAAATATTTATGATTGTAATCATCTCTGTCATACTCTTAACCCATAAAATACTTTTCTTGAATCCTTGGATTCTGCTATATTGTATAGGTAACTTGTGAACACCAACTAATCACTCCCAGTAGATTATTGATAGTGAATGTGTTTTGTTTTAGTTCGTTATTTCCTGAGGTATGGATCAAAGCACTTGCCAAAAGGAAAGACATAGAATGTTGCATTTAACTCCCTTGAGTCTGTCAAACTAGTTTTAGTACAGCCCTGTCTGTTGCTTATAGTCTGGGCTAGAAAGATTGTTAATGCCCTTTACAAACCATGACTTCAGGAATACCACTTGATTTTTTGAAAAGTAATTTTACCCCAGTTATACATGTATTTTTTATTGTTATTACAATATAGTTTACAGTATTGTATTAGTTTCTGATTTACAGTAAACTGAATCAGTTATATGTATACATACAGCTATTCTTTTTTACATGCTTTTCCCATGTCATTATAGAATATTGAATAGAGTCCCTTGTGCTATACAATAGGTCCTTATTAGTTATCTATTTTTTATATATGTGTGTGTGTGTATATATATATATAGTAGTGCATATATGTTAATCCCAATCTCCCAATTTATCCCTCCTCCTTGTTCTTTTCCCCTCAGTAACCATAAATTTGTTTTCTACATCTGTGACTCTATTTCTGTTTTGTAAATAAGTTCATTTATACCATTTTTTGAGATTTCACATGTAAGAGATATCATATTTGTCTTTCTCTATCTGAGTTCACTCAGCATGGCTGTCTCTAGAAGTATCCACACTGCTGCATTCTTTTTATGGACATGACTAAGCGACTTCACTTTGACTTTTCCCTTTCATGCATTGGAGAAGGAAATAGCAACCCACTCCAGTGTTCTTGCCTGGAGAATCCCAGGGACAGGGTAGCCTGGTGGGCTGCCATCTATGGGGTCGCACAGAGTCAGAGACAACTGAAGCGACTTAGCGGTAGCATGGCTGAATAATATTCCACTGTGTATATATGTACACATCTTCTTTATCTGTTCCTCTGTTGATGGACATTTAGGTTGCCTCCATTTCTTGGCTGTTGTAAATAGTGCTGCAGTGAATGTTGGAGTGCATGTATCTTTTCAAATTATGGTTTTCCCCAGATACATGCTTAGGAGTGGGATTGCTAGATCATATGATAGCTGTATTTTTAGTTTTTTAAGGAACCTCCATAACTATTCTGCACAGTGGCTATACCCACTTTACATTCCCAGCAACAACGTAGAAGGGTTCTCTTTTTTCCATACCCTCTCCAGCATTTATTTGTAGATTTTTTGATGATGGCCATTCTGACTGGTAGAAGGTAGTATCTCATTGTAATTGTGATTAGCATTTCTCTAGTAATTAGTAATTTGAGCATCTTTTCATGTGTCTCTTGGCCATCTGTATGTCTTCTTTGGAGAAATGTCTATTGAGGTCTTCTGTCTCTGGATTTTTGGTTTTTTTTTGTTTTGGTTTGGGGTTTTTTGTGTGTGTGCTTCATAAGCTGTTTTATACATTTTGGAGATTAATCCCTTGTTGCTTCATCTGCAAATATTTTCTTCCATTCTTTGTGTTGTCTTTTCCTTTATGTTTATAGTTTCCTTTGCTGTGCAGAAGCTTTTGAGTTTAATTACGTCCCCTTTGTTTATTTTTGTCTGTATTTTCATTACTCTGGGAGGTGGATCCAAAAAGATCTTGCTTCAGTTTATGTCAAAGTGTATTCTACTTATGTTTTCCTCTAAGAGTTTTATAGTATCTGGCCTTACTTAGTTCTTGATCCATTTTGAGTTTGTTTTTGTGTATGATGTTAGAGAATGTTGAAATTAGAGAATAGGATGATGTGTTCAAAGTGCTGAGAGGGGAGGGGGAAAAAATGCCAACCAGGAACACTCTATCTAGCAGTTATCCCCTCAGAAATTTCCCAGATAAACAAAAACTGAGGAAATTCATGATCACTAGACGTGCCTTACAAGAAATGCTGAATGGAGTTCGTCAAGCTGGAATTTAAAAAATATTAATTAGTAATATGAAAATTTACAATACAGTGATAAAGGTAAATAATCAAGTTCCGAAAACTCTAATACTGTAAAATGGTGTGTTGATAATTATAGTATAAAGGTTAAGGACCAGAGTATTAGAAATAACTATAACTACCATAATGAATACAGTTGTTAATGAATACACAATATAAAAAGAGGTAGATTACTGAAGAGGCAGGGGAGAAAAAAGGCAGAGTTTTTGTATTCAAGCAAAGTTTTTGTATTCAGCATAAAATAGACTGTTCTATCTGTAAGATGTTTTGAGTAAGCCTTGTGGTAACCACAAAGCAAAAATCTGTACTAGATTTGCAAAAGACAAAGAGGAGACTTGTCACAAAAAACGCCAATTCACAAAGGAAGGCAGAGAGAGAGGAAAAAAGGAGCACGAGAAGTGCAGAACAGCCAGAAGACAGTCAATGAGAAGGCATTGGTAGATTTTTACATATCAGTAATTACTCCAAATATAAGTGGATTGAGGGCTTCATTCAAAAATATAGAGCGGCTGAGTGAACTGAACACAAGACCCATTTATATACTGCCTATAAGAGACTCACTACAACTTTAAGGACACAGGCTCAAAGTGGAAACTGAAAGAGAGCAGTGGTAGCTGTACTTAAATCAGACAAAATAAGACTTTCACGTTGTAGTTCCTTTTCTAACTTCTTGGAATAGAAGCATGTCTCACAGGTTTTCATTTTTTCCTAATGCATCTATTCTTAAATGTTATAAAATTTCCACTAGATACTGACATAGCTTTAGCATATGTTTTGATGTATGTAGTATTTTCACAATTACTCAGTTTTAAATATTTTAAAATTTTTATCTTTTCTTCTTTCAGTCCATGTTATTTATAAGTACATTTTAAAATTCCTGAATAAATGAGGATATTTTTCTTATTTTATTGTTAATTACTTCTGTTTTCCATAAATACGTCTCTTAGAAACAATATGTTGTTCTTCTTTAGATCATTTAGTTCATTTATATCCAGTGTAATCTAAACTATACTGGGATTTGTTTTCATTGTTTTAGTAGCTCAGATGGTTAAGAATCTGCCTGAAAGGCGGGAGACCTGGATTCCATCCCTGGATCAGGAAGATCCCCTGGAGAAGGGAATCTTCTGACAACCCACTCCAGTACTCTTGCCTGGAAAATTCCATGGACAGAGGAGCCTGGTGGGCTGCAGTCCATGGGGTCACAAAGAGTCAGACAAGACTGAGTGGCTAACACTTCCACTTCCATACTTCTGTCATTGCTTTCTTTCTGTTTCCTTTCTTGTACTCTTTATTGACTTCGTGTTTTTTCCCCATCATTCCACTTCTCCCCCTAAGATTTGGAAATTACATTGTCACCAGATTTTAAAGTCTGCTTTGTAATGTTTTTGTTTCACCTTACTAATTGTTTTGTGTAATTACAGTTCATTTATATTAGCCCATATATTTACCACTTTCTTTATTCTGAATTTCTTCTTCTATCTCAAGCATTCCAGCTGGAACTAGTTTCCTAGTGTCTTAGTTCAGTTCAGACGCTCAGTCGTGTCCAACTCTTTGCGACCCCATGAACCACAGCACGCCAGGCCTCCCTGTCCATCACCAAATCCCAGACTTCACCCAAACTCATGTCCACTGAGTCGGTGATGCCATCTAACCATTTCATCCTCTGTCGTCCGCTTCTCCTTCAGCCCTCAATCTTTCCCAGCATCAGGGTCTTTTCAAATGAGTCAGCTCTTCACATCAGGTGTCCAAAGTATTGGAGTTTCATCTTCAACATCATTCCTTCCAATGAATACCCAGGACTAATCGTCTTTAGGATGGACTGGTTGGATCTCCTTGCAGTCCAAGGGACTCTCAAGAGTCTTCTCCAACACCACAGTTCAAAAGCATCAATTCTTTGGCACTCAGCTTTCTTTATAGTCCAACTCTCACATCCATACATGACCACTGGAAAAACCATAGCCTTGACTAGACGGACTTTTGTTGACAACATGGTGTCTCTGCTTTTTAATGTGCTATCTAGGTTGGTCATAACGTTCCTTCCAAGGAGTAAGCATCTTTTAATTTCATGGCTGCAATCACCATCTGCAGTGATTTTGGAGCCCAGAACAATAAAGTCAGCCACTGTTTCCACTGTTTCCCCATCTATTTGCCGTGAAGTGATGGGACCAGATGCCATGATTTTAGTTATCTGAATGTTGAGTTTTAACCCAACTTTTTCACTGTCCTCTTTTACTTTTCATCAAGAGGCTCTTTAGTTCTTCACTTTCTGCCATCAGGGTGGCGTCATCTGCATATCTGAGGTTATTGATATTTCTCCCAATAGTCTTGATTCTGGCTTGTGCTTCCTCCAGCCCAGCGTTTCTCATGATGTACTCTGTATATAAGTTAAATAAGCAGGGTGACAATATACAGCCTTGACGTACTCCTTTTCCTATTTGGAACCAGTCTGTTGTTCCATGTCCAGTTCTAACTGTTGCTTCCTAACCTGCATATAGGTTTCTCAAGAGGCAGGTCAGGTGGTCTGGTATTCCCATCTCTTTCAAAATTTTCCACAACTTATTGTGATCCACACAGTCAAAGGCTTGGCATAGTCAGTAAAGCAGAAAAACATGTTTTTCTGGAACTCTCTTCCTTTTTCAGTGATCCAGCAGATGTTGGCAATTTGATCTCTGGTTCCTCTGCCTTTTCTAAAACCAGCTTGAACATCTGGAAGTTCACAGTTCACGTATTGCTGAAGCCTGGTTTGGAGAATTTTGAGCATTACTTTACTAGCCTGTGAGATGAGTACAATTGTGCGGTAGTTTGAGCATTCTTTGGCATTGCCTTTCTTTGGGATTGGAATGAAAACTGACCTTTTCCTGTCCTGTGGCCACTGCTGAGTTTTCCAAATTTGCTGGCATATTGAATGCAGCACTTTCACAGCATCATCTTTCAGGATTTGAAATAGCTCAACTGGAATTCCATCACCTCCACTAGCTTTGTTCGTAGTTATGCTTTCTAAGGCCCGCTTGACTTCACATTCCAGGATATCTGGCTCTAGGTGAATGATCTCACCATCATGATTATCTGGATCATGAAGATCTTTTTTGTATGGTACTTATGTGTTTTCTTACCACCTCTTCTTAATATCTTCTGCTTCTGTTAGGTCCCTACCATTTCTGTCCTTTATCGAGCCCATCTTTGCATGATATGTTCCCTTGGTAGCTCTAATTTTCTTGAAGAGATCTCTAGTCTTTCCCATTCTATTGTTTTCTTCTATTTCTTTGTATTGATCGCTGAGGAAGGCTTTCTTATCTCTCCTTGCTATTCTTTGGAACGCTGCATTCAAATGGGTATATCTTTCCTTTTCTCCTTTGCTTTTCACTTCTCTTCTTTTCACAGCTATTTGTAAGGCCTCCTAGTGTCTAAATTAGATCATTCATAAGTTCCTTTAGTGAAGATATGCTAGCGATAAAATTTCAACTTCTTTTGTCTGTAAAATATATTTACCTTCATTTCAGTCACTCAATCGTGTCCGAATCTTTGCGACCCCGTGGACCACAGCATGCTGGGCTTCCCTGTCCATTACCAACTCCCAGAGTTTATCCAAACTCATGTCCATTGAGTCAGTGATGCCATCCAGCCATCTCATCCTCTGTTGTCCCCTTCTCCTCCTGCCTTCAGTCTTGCCCAGCATCAGGGTCTTTTCAAATGAGTCAGCTCTTCACATGAGGTGGCCAAAGTATTGGAGTTTCAGCTTCAACATCAGTCCTTCCAGTGAACACTCAGGATTGATCTCCTTTAGGATGAGACTGATTGCATCTCCTTGCAGTCCAAGGGACTCTCAAGAGTCTTCTCCAACACCACAGTTCAAAAGCATCAATTCTTGGGCACTTAGCTTGCTTTATAGTCCAGCTCTCACATCCATACATGACTACTGGAAAAACCATAGCCTTGACTAGACAGACCTTTGTTGGCAAAGTAATGTCTCTGCTTTTTAATATGCTGTCTAAGTTGGTTGTAACTTTCCTTCCAAGAAGTAAGCATTTTTTAATTTCATGGCTGCAGTCACCATCTGCAGTGATTTTGGAGCCCAGAAAATAAAATCTGCATATTTACCTTATGTTCATATTTGAATGATATTTTTGCTGGGTATAGAATTCTAAGTTGACTGTTGTTTTCTTCCAGAAAATCAAAAACAACAATCTGTAAATCTCTGGCCTCTCTTAACTTCTGTTGAGAAGTAATCTGCTCACAGTCCTTTGAAAGTAATCTCTTTTCCTGTGGCTTCAAATATTCTCTTTGTTTTTCTATCATTTCATTGTGACATGTATAATAAAGGTTTCATGTTACTGTAATTTGTGCTTTATGAAAGTGTGGCTTGGTTTTGATTCTAGAAAATGCCAGATGTCAACTCTCTAAATATGTCCTCTGGCAATCTTTACCTCCTGCCATAATTGAGAAACTTGTGCCAGACTTAACTTCCCACCAGAAACAACTATTAAACTAGACAAAATGTTTGGAACAGTTGATTCTCTGATCCATCAGAGACAAGAAAACAAAGTGAAATCCATAATCACCTTGGATTTCTGCCTGCAAGCAGTTTGAGAACCATAGTCCACAAAAGGGAGATTCCAGCCACCTCCCAGTGAGTGATCCCTCTCAGTAGCACTTACTGAGGGCTGGAAAATATTTTGGTTACATCCAACTACTAGCATGGAGAATTCTTGTTGAACACACAGGGCATGCAGTAAAAATTCCAGAATCACTATTCCAGTCAAGATATCCTAAATTCACCTTGACAGGACTTAAAACCAAGCCTCAAAATAATCAAACTGTCCTCAAGTAATTTAACTGCCTGCCAGACAAATTCAACAGTTTTAATACTAGATAAGCAAAACTAGTATTCAAAACCAAGAAAAATCAGTGCATAGAAACCCACCCAGAAATGACAGAGGTGATGTAATCAGTAGACAAGAACTTTAAGTCAGCAATTATAAATATCTTTAGTGATGTAACACATAAAGATGACCAGGAGAGAAATGAAATTTATAAGAAAAGGAACCAAATGGCATCTTGGGAATGAGAATTATAATATCAGAAGTTTTAAAATTTACTAGATGGGATTAACAGCAAATTATTACTGCAGAAGAAAAGACTGGAGACCTTAAAGATGGAAGGAAGGAAAAAAAAAAAAAAAAACTATCCAAAAATGGTAGCATAGGGAGAAAAAGAGAATGAACACAGAACCTCAGTGACTTGAAAGACAACATCAAGCAGTACAAAGATGGGTGGAAGTGGGGTAGAAGCAGAGGTATTTTAAGAAATAAAGGCCAAATTTTTTCTAAATTTTATTAAAAGCTTTTATATCAGTTATCTACTCTTGCTTAACAGCTTACTGTAAAACTTAATTGCTGAGAGCAACAGACATTTATTTTCTCAGCTTCTGTGGGTCAGGAATGCAGACAGGTCTGACTCAGAATGCCTCTGACTCAGGATCTCTCATGGAACTGCCATCAAGGTGTTAGCCTAAGCTGTAACTGTCTCAAGGCTCCACCAGGGGAGGATTTACTCCCAAGCGCTCTCTATAGCTGGCAGGCTTCAGGACTTCACTGCTATTGTCAAGACACATTAGTTCCTTGCCTTGTAGTCCTTTTCATAGATCAACTCAGAACATGACAGCCTACCTCCCTCAGAGGAAGGGTGGGGAGAGAAAGAGCAAGAGAGAGTCATACAGAGAGAAGGAGGTAGGGGAAAAACAGAATTAAAAAGTCCTGGTCTTTTTTAACCTAATCTTAAAAATGACATCCCATCACTTAAATTCTTTTTCCATTAATTAGAAGCAAGTTGTTGATACAGTCCCTTGAGTGTGAGGGTGTGAATACCACGGGGCAGGGAAATTAGGGGCCATTGTAGAGGCTACCTACCACACCATTACATCATGCCACACATAAACATAGCTTGAAGTGAATCATGTTCTAAATATAAAAGGAAAACAGTAAAAACTTCTAGAAGAAAATCTGCAGTAAGCAAAAATTTTTTCTGCATAGGACACAAGAACAGCAAATCATAAAATAAAAAAATTGATAAACTAGACTGTATCAAATTTAAAAGTTCTACTCTTAAACCAATGCGATATTGTAAAGTAATTAATCTCCAATTAAATAAATTTATATTTAAAAAAAAAAAAAGCTCTACTCTTGAAAAGCCACCATTAAGAAAATGGAAACAAGACTATGTGAAAAGATTTGCAATTAGTATATTCCACTAAGGACTTGGATTCCCATTATTTTTTTTTTTTAAGTGTTACAACTCAGCAACAACAATAACAATTTGTCAGCTTACTCCAAACTTAAATGTGTGCTTGCCATATGACTGTGCAGTTTTACTCATAGGTATTTACCAAAGAGAAGTGAAAATACATATTCACACAAAAAAACTCATGAACAAATATCTGTAGTTGCTTTATTTATAATAGCCAAAAATGGGAAGCAACCCAAATGTCCATCCACAGATACATGGATAAACATTCAGCAATAGAAAGAAACAAACTACTGATACATGCAGCAAACATCGATGAATCTCAAAACTGAGATGAAGCAAAAAACAAAGAAAATGCATACTGTACGATTTCATTTATATGAGATTCTAGAAAAGATAATTCTGATCTATGATGACAAAACAGCTTAGTGGGTTCCTCGAGCTGTGTTTGGTGGGTAGTGACTGCAAAGGGTTATGAGGGAACATGTTGGGGTGATAGACATATTCTCTCTTAACTGTGATTATAGTTATGTGGGTGTATGTATTTGTCAAACCTCCCCAAGCTCTACACTCAAGGTGGCAGCATTTTATTTTCCATAATTATACCTCAATAAGGTTGATTTTGAAACAAATCCTGCCTTTGCTCATCAATTCTCTCCCCCCATCCTTCAGGGACTCTGTTGTAAGACATCTTAGACTTTTATATTACATTCTTACCTTCTTTATTTCCATGTTTTTCTTTCACTGTGCTGTATTTTGACAGTAGCTTGAAATCTATCTTCTCTTTCATAAGGTCTCTTTTTTATGTTCAATCTGCTGCTGTATATGCCCGTTGAGTTTTTATCCTAAGGTATTTTTTATGTCTAGGATTTCTGTTGAGCTCTATTTCAAGTCCACAGTTTTACATTCTTAAAGCCTCCTGTCCCTTGCTGATATTTTCAGGTTTGTCATGCTTTTCTTTTTGGTGAATATAATGTGAGAGTCTGCATCTGATAACTCTAGTATCGTCACCAGACAGGCCTGTTTCTGCTGGTTTCTGTGCATGTTGTCTGGTTTCTCTGTCTGCTTATTAATAATCGCCCTGGAAAATTTTTGTGACGTGGCTTTCATAGAGAGTCTTTGTCTCTACTTCTGGGTTCCTGAGAGCTCTACTAGTTCTGAGCACGTCAGCCAAGAGGAAGGTTTCTGACCTGCCCTAGGTGTTGGTGCTTTGAGTTCAATCTGTAAGGTGGCCAGTCTGTGGCCACAATTTCTCGGGAGTGTTTCTTTTTCCTTTTCTCTTCCTGTTTTGCTAATGCCCCACATAGCTTCTTTGTAGTCCTGTGTCTTAGAGGGCAGGGGTGTGGATTCAGATATGGTTCACCTTTATCCCGAAGTGATACCCCTTAGGGTCCCAGATCAGTGTCAGAAAGGATCTCTATAAAGCACCCCTTTCTCTGAGTGGGAATAGAATCAGATCCTAAATGTGTCAAGTATTATGAATATGCCAGAAGCATTGGTGCCCCCATAGTCTACTTATTTTTCCATTACAAAGTTTCATTCAAAAAGTGTCTTGGGGGTTTTTGCTGTATTTTGTCTCATTGATGCTTTTAAAGTGTTGTGGAGATTTTAATGGATGGATTAATCTGAACAGCCTAATGTGCCTTTATTGGATCCACACATATACTCTTTAAAACTATCCTGCCTTGTGTAGCATAGTAATGGACATACATTGGTGAAAACTAGGCTTTAGATAACTTTTGTCTTATGCAGTTTACATGTGTCTGTGGTCAGTTACAGATCCTAGAAGCTGAAATGGACTGTAGCTGCAAAGTAAATTAATCAGAGTTGTTACCAGGAATTACTGTCAGGACCGTTAGAACCAATGTTGCACTTACACAACATATTATTTCTAATTAATAAACATTAGCAGTTAATCTTAGTATTATTTCTTAACTAAAAGAAATATGTTATATACCTGTTTGTTTTAATCTGTTACCTTGAGTGAGATAATAGAGTAGACTCAAGAGAAAGAAAGTGAAAGTGAAGTCGCTCAGTCGTGTCCGACTCTTTGCGACCCCATGGACTGTAGCCTATCAGGCTCCTCCGTCCATGGGATTTTCCAGGCAAGAGTGCTGGAGTGGATTGCCATTTCCTTCTCCAGGGGATCTTCCTGACCCAGGAATCGAATCCGGGTCTTCTGCATTGTGGGCAGACGCTTTACCGTCTGAGAGGCAGACCCTGAAATAAGTTTTACAGTTTCTTATACTCAGTTCCCTGGGGTGAACACAGGTCCACTCAGAGGAAGCACAGGGTCAGTCACAGGGCAGAGGGCGTCGGTGGGGATCAGTGGGCAAGAACCTGTATTGTGATTTCTGCTGGACGGAGTGAGGCAGGGTAAGCAGGTCTGTGCTCCAGTGTGCTTAGTCACTCAGTCATGTCTGACTCTCTAACCCCATGGACTGTAGCCTGCCAAGCTCCTCTGTCCTTGGGATTTTTCAGGCAAGAATACTAGAGGGGGTTGCCATTTCCTCCTCCAGGGGATCTTCCTGACCCAGAAATAGAACTTGCATCTCCTGTGACTCCTGCATTGCAGGCGGATTCTTTACCCAGCGAGCCATCGTGGAAGCAGTTTTAGGACTGGCTAATTTGAGTGATTGAAGTGGGCTCTGAAGCATAGGGACTGTCCTTGGTCATCTGATACTGGGCCCTGGGGCAGCTAAGGCAGGTGTACAGCAGCCCAAAGTGTGAGAGCCCAGTAGGGGAAGTGGTCGTGAGTATGAGTCTAATCAACTGCTCATGAAGGAAAACTGATGGGCCTCTGACTAGGGACTCAAATCTGAGTCAAAACAACATTTAGAAATGACTCTATTATGTTTCAGAGCAACTAATTATGTGGAGTCCTAAACCTTAAGGACAATTATTCTTTGTTTACTTCTCTAAAAATGTATTTTATATTGAAACATAGTTGACTAACAATGTTGTGTTAGTTTAAGGTGTACAGCAAAGTGATTCAGTTATACATATATCTATTTTTTTTCAAATTCTTTTCCCATTTAGGTTATTACAGAGCAACTGTTCCCTATGTTATACAATAGCCCTTATTAGTTACCTGTTTTAAATAAGCAGTGTATATGCCAATTCCAGACTCCCCAGTCTATCCCTCCCCTGCAGCCTTCCCTTCTGATAACCATAAGTTTGTTCTGTGAGTCTGTTTCTGTTTTATAAATAAGTGCATTTGTATCTTTTTTTTTTTTTAGATTCTGCATATAAACGACATCAGATGATATTTGTTTTTCTCTGTCTGACTTCACTTAGTGTGTGAAAGACAGTTATTCTAAGTGGGCAGAAGTGCTTAAATTTGATTTATTTGTATCACAGTGTTGAAATGAGAGATGAAAAAGTATGTGTCATATTGGCTGAAATCTCCAAAAGTTTTAGAAAATGTAGCATAATTTGTAACTATGTTAATTACCTAGTGAGGGCCTGCCTATGCTGAGGGTGCCCCATAAAGACTGACCATCTCATTTTCTAACGTGATGGCTTTTCCATCAGTCGGTATGCTTTGGTGATTAGAAACTGTAAGTCTACTCAGAGAAAGTTTTTGTCACTTGGCAGATATTTTGCATCAAAGTTAAGAAAAATGCAGTGTCAGCACTTTGAATCCTCTTACATTCTAAGGATTTCTGGGAAGATGATGATAAAGGCATACGTAGTTCAGGATATAGGCACTATGATTTATATACACACACACATTTGGCTGCATCAGGTCTTAATTTCAGCATGCAGGATCTTCACTGGGTCATGCAGGGTCTTTCCTTGTGGCACATGGACTCTCTAGTTGTAGCATGTAAACTCAGTAATTGCAGAGAGGGCCTCGTCACTCCTCGGCATATGGAATCTTAGTTCCCCGACCAGGGATTGAACTCGTGTCCCCTGTTTTGCAAGGCAGATTCTTCACCACTGGACCACCAGGGAAGTCCCATAGGCACTAGGATTGAGTGAACTAACTTTTTCAAATTAGTACTCTTCATAATTCAAGGCCATACTTCCAGGGGAGAAAATATTACACAGAACAATGTGGCAAGGTTTATTTATCCAGTGACACCTGTACTCATGTTGGAACTTCTGTTCTAAATCTGACACATCGGTCATATATTACAGACCTCTGTGAACTGTTCACGTACATCCACAGGCACCACCAGCGGTTATTGGCATATAGTATTTGTTGAATGTATATGTATATGTGAGTATAAATATTTATGTAAATAAAGTCCATAGCGGGCTTCCCTGGTGGCTCAGACGGTAAAGAATCTGCCTGCAGGATGGGAGACCTGGGTTCGATTCCTGAGTTGGATAGATCCCCTTGGAGAAAGGGGTGGCTACCCACTCCAGTATTCTTGCCTGCAGAGTTCCATGGATAAAGCAGCCTGGCGAGCTACAGTCCATGGGGCTGCAAAGAGTTAGACACAACTGGGTGACTAACACTTTCACTTTCAAAATCCATAGTATAGTTTTGGACACTTGATAAGTAGTCTTTAAATGTTTATAGGTTATTTATTTGAGAATTATTGAAATTAGATTTTTTTAAGGGAGTTTTTGCTAGCCAACAGTACAGGACCAAAGAAGAGTTGCTCCAGCCTGAATTCTGGGCTGCAGTGTCAGCTTTATGAGGAAGCCCAGTAGGTAGCCCTGCGTGTGACCAGTCTACAGGAGTTTACTAGAATGAGTCCTGTGCCAACAATGCTCATCAGTCCTGCTGCCTGTCATCAGGGCACTGTAATGTAATTCTTCTGAACATTGGAAATTGTTTTCGTGGAAGTTTTGGTGTTTTTAGCTAAAATTTAGACACTTTACAAGTAGCCCTGTGGTTTCCAGTACTTGGGAACTTGATAACCTCGATGTGACCCATGGAATGACTTAGAAGAGCCGTCTGCTTTGGCTCCTTTTTCTCCACTCCTTTCCTGGCTTCCAGTAGTTGGGAACTTGATAACAGCCTCAATATGGCCCATGGAATGACTTAGAAGCGCTGTCTGCCTTGGCTTCTCTCTCTCCACTCCTTTCCTGTACCTTCAGTCAGTGCTTGAGGCTGATGTGTTTATCTTTGCTCATTACTCCTTCCTTAGTTCAGGTCTTTCTCCTCTTCTGCCTGGATTATTGCTGCAGCTTTCTGATTGGTTTCTGGAACCCCAAGCTCCTCTTCCCTCTAATCCATTTCCCATGCTATGACAGCGATAACCTTTTAGATTATATATCTTGTTAATTCATTCCACTCTCCCATCCTTTCCCACCCCCCAGTTAGGAAGAAGTTGGCCACAGGGATTTTCTGACCTAGGCCTTACATGTGTTCTAATCTCATTTCCTATCACTTTCCACTTTTTATTACTCTGTTCTACTTAAGAAAATTTTAGAGACATCCCCATCACCTTAAGGATCACTTATTTTAATAAAAAATTACTAGTGTCAGTTTTAAAGATCAAAATTATATCTGAAGCACCCAGACCTTTAAAAATAGCACTTAGGTAATAAACCAGCCAGTCTGCTGCTACTGCTAAGTCGCTTCGGTCGTGTCTGACTCTGTGCGACCCCATAGACGGCAGCCCACCAGGCTCCCCCATCCCTGGCATTCTCCAGGCAAGAACACTGGAGTGGGTTGCCATTTCCTTCTCCAATGCATGAAAGTGAAAAGTGAAAGGGAAGTTGCTCAGTCGTATCCGACTCTTAGCAACCCCATTGACTGCAGCCTACCAGGCTCCTCTGTCCATGGGATTTTCCAGGCAAGAGTACTGGAGTGGGGTGCCATTGCCTTCTCCAAACCAGCCAGTCACTACTTGCTAAAGCACAGGACAGTGATGGGAAGTGGGGAGGGGCAAATACCATACTAACTGCTCAGCTGATATCCAGCAAAGAGGTGTACCTTTTAAAAGACAATAGCTGTGAGCATAACACAAAGCTCTCACCCTTTTTGAGCTTTTATTCCAATAGAGAAGGCAGACAGTAAACAGGAGAAATTAAATATATGATGTAATAGATATACTTAAGTGCAAAAGAGAGCAGAAAAGGGAATAGGCAGGGCATGTATTTTTAGGGGGAGTGGAGTTTTAGAAAGGGCCAGTAGGGATAACCATCCTTAGCTCTCCTGACCCTTTTTGTCTTCTTCCAAACAAGCCCAGGTTAAATCCAACTCCTTCCCCTCTCTGTACTTTGAGCCATTCAGCTCAAAATGGCTGGAGTAAAACACAGCCATGCCAGTGCTCTTACTTTATATTCATGATCACAAAAGGGGCCCTTAACTGCCAAGCAATCAGCCTGGAAAGTCCCTGGTGACTAGTTCATACTCTCTTGTTGTTACTGTTCAGTCCCTAAATCGTGTCCGACTCTTTGCAACCCCATGACCTGCAGCACTCCAGGCTTCCCTGTCCTTCACTATCTCCCTGAGTTTTCTCAAACTCATGTCCATTGAGTCAATGATACCACCCAACCATCCCATCCTCTGTCACCCTCTTCTGCTCTCGCCTTCAGTCTTTCCCAGCATCAGGGTCTTTTCCATTAAGTTGGCTCTTCACATCAGGTGGCCAAAGCTTCAGCTTCATATCAGGTGGCTTCAGCTTCAGCACCAGTCCTTCTGATGAATATTCAGGGCTGATTTCCTTTAGGATTGACTGGTTTGACCTGCTTGCTGTCAAGGGACTCTCAAGAGTCTTCTCCAGCACCACAGTTCAAAAGCATCAGTTCTTCAGCCTTCTTTATGGTCCATCTCTCTCATCCATACATGACTACTGGAAAAACTATAGCCTTGACTATACAGACCTTTGTTGGCAAAGTGATGTCTCTGCTTTTTAATGTGCTATCTAGGTTTGTCTAGGTTTGGGCTTCCCTCGTGGCTCAGAGGTTAAAGCGTTTGCCTCCAGTGCGGGAGACCTGGGTTCAGTCCCTGGGTCGGGAAGATCCCCTGGAGAAGGAAATGGTAACCCACTCCAGTATTCTTGCCTGGAGAATCCCATGAACAGAGAAGCATGGTAGGCTACAGTCCACGGGGTCGCAAAGAGTCGGACACGACTGAGCAACTTCACTTTCTACGTTTGTCATAGCTTTTCTTCCAAGCAGCAAGTGTCTTAATTTTATGGCTGCACTCACCATCCACATTGATTTTGGAGGCCAAGAATATAAAATCTGACACTGTTTCCACTTTTTCCCCATCTATTTGCCCTGAAGTAATGGGACCAGATGCCATGATCTTACTTTTTTGAATGTTGAGTTTTAGGCCAGCTTTTTCACTGTTCTCTTTCACCTTCATCAAGGGGCTCTTCAGTCCTCTTCACTTTCTGCCTTTAAAGTGATATTATCTGCACATCTGAGGTTGTTGATATTTCTCCCAGCAATCTTGATTCCAGCTTGTGAGTCATATACCCCAGCATTTTGTATGATATATTCTGCATGTAAGTAAAATAAGCAGGGAGACAATATACAGCCTTGACATACTCCTTTTCCAATTTGGAACCAGTCCACTGTTCCATGTCCAGTTCTAAGTATTGCTTCTTGACCTGCATACAGGTTTCTCAGGAGGCAGGTAATGTGGTCTGATATTCCCATCTCTTTAAGAATTTTTCACAGTTTGTTTTGATCCACACAGTCAAAGACTTTAGCATAGTCAATGAAACAGAAGTTTTTCTGAAATTCTTTTGCTTTTTCTGTGATCCAACAAATGTTGGCAGTTTGATCTCTGGTTCCTCTGCCTTTTCTAAACCTAGCTGTACATCTGGAAGTTCTCGGTTCATCTGCTGTTGAAGCCTTGAAGGATTTTGAGCATAGTCTTCCTAGTGAAATGAGTGGAATTGTACAGTAATTTGAACATTTTTGGCATTGCCTTTCTTGGGATTGAAATGAAAATTAACCTTTTCCAGTCCTGTGGCCACTGCTGAGTTTTCCAAATTTGCTGGCATAATGAGTGCAGCACTTAAACAGCATCATCTTTTAGGATTTGAAATAGCTCAGCTGGAATTCCATCACCTCCACTACCCTCTTTCAGTTCAGTTCAGTCACTCAGTCACGTCCGACTCTTTGCAACCCCGTGAACTGCATGCAGCACACCAGGCCTCCCTGTCCATCACCAACTCCCAGGGTTCACCCAAACTCATGTCCATTGAGTCGGTGATGCCATCCAACCATCTCATCCTCTGTCATTCCCTTCTCCTCCTACCCTCAATCTTTCCCAGCCATCAGGGTCTTTTCAAATGAGTCAGCTCTTCACATCAGGTGGCCAAAGTATTGGAGTTTCAGCTTCAGCATCAGTCCTTCCAATGAATATTCAAGACTGATTTCCTTTAGGATGGACTGGTTGGATCTTCTTGGAGTCCAAGGGACTCTCAAGAGTCTTCTCCAACACCACAGTTCAAAAGCATCAATTCTTTGGCACTCAGCTTTCTTTATAGTCCAACTCTCACATCCATACATGACCACTGGAAAAACCATAGCCTTGACTAGATGGACCTTTGTTGACAAAGTAATGTCTCTGCTTTTTAATATGCTGTCTAGGTTGGTCAAGGCTGTATATTGTCACCCTGCTTATTTAACTTATATGCAGAGTACATCATGAGAAACACTGGACTGGAAGAAACACAAACTGGAATCAAGATTTCATGGGAAAAAGATGGGAAAGAGTGGAAACAGTGTCAGACTTTATTTTTTGGGCTCCAAAATCATTGCAGATGGTGACTGCAGCCATGAAATTAAAAGACGCTTACTCCTTGGAAGGAAAGGTATGTCCAACCTAGATAGCATATTCAAAAGCTTTACTTTGCCAACAAAGATCCCTAGTCAAGGCTATGGTTTTTCCTGTGGTATGGATGTGAGAGTTGGACTGTGAAGAAGGCTGAGTGCCGAAGAATAGATGCTTTTGAACTGTGGTGTTGGAGAAGACTCTTGAGAGTCCCTTGGACTGCAAGGAGATCCAACCAGTCCATTCTGAAGGAGATCAGTCCTGGGTGTTCTTTGGAAGGACTGATGCTAAAGCTGAAACTCCAGTACTTTGGCCACCTCATGCGAAGAGTTGACTCATTGGAAAAGACTCAGATGCTGGGAGGGATTGGGGGCAGGAGGAGAAGGGGATGACAGAGGATGAGATGGCTGGATGGCATCACTGACTCGATGGACGTGAGTCTGAGTGAACTCCAGGAGTTGGTGATGGACAGGGAGGCCTGGCGTGCTGCAATTCATGGGGTCGCAAAGAGTCAGACACGACTGAGCGACTGAACTGACTGAACTGAACAAGGTTGGTCATAACTTTGCTTCCAAGGAGCAAGCGTCTTCTAATTTCATGGCTGCAGTCACCATCTGCAGTTATTTTGAGCCCAGAAAAATAGGTCAGCCACTGTCTCTGCTGTTTCCCCATCTATTTGCCATGAGGTGACTTTCCTCAAGCCTATCACATCTCCTCCCCTACTCCCATGTGATAACTTCAGTCCCTATTTCACAGAGCAAAGAGAAGCAATCAGAAGAGAACTTCCACAATTCCCATCATGACATTCATCTTCCTGAATGCATCTTTCCCCACATATCTTACAGTAACAATGGATAAACTGTCCCTGCTTGAGTAGGAAGCCAGACTCTTCATTTGTCTCATAGATTCCATCTTCGCTTTGCTGTCCTACCTCCTCATCAGATTCTCAACTGAAAACATTCTTCCCCAAAAAATAAATGCCTAACATAGCAATATGAAGTGGTTATCTGTCTAAGAGAGCAATATGTAGAAATAACTCACAGAATAAGCAATTTAAAACAAAGCAACCAACCTTCTAAGAACGTTCCTACTTAAATCTTAGTGTGTAGACTTATACAGACTCCACGGTGCTAGGGCTCCAGATCACACTAGGTAATAAGGTCTTGCCCAGCCCAGTCACTCAGTTAATATTTTGACTTCAAGTATACTCTTGAATCCAGTGGGTATAACAAGGACTTTTTTCAGTTTCAAAATTTACCACCTTTTGTGTCCAGCCTTAAAATACCAACTGTTGGTAAATAGCCTTCCAAATCCTAAGCAAGTTAGAACTACCAAATTTCCAGTAATTTAGGGACTTTTTTTTACCTCTTAGATAAAAGGGAAAAAACGAAATAGAGTATTTCCTTCAAAATTAAGAGAATAATACCATTACTTGACACCTAACATTAGTAAGCTTATCGTTTTTCTAATATTTTGCAGTATTTTTAAAAATAGTTTCTTACCATCAGCATGAAAGTGAGCAAACATCGCCATTCCATCAGAGACACTATATTCTAGTTGGAGAGTCAGACTGTAAAGAGCTATACTAACAGACGTTTACTCTGCTACTTCATTTTTAGTAATTTGATCTCTACTTTTAGTAAACTAATTCTTTCCTTCTTTTACCATTTCAGTGAATTTAAATTTATATCAAACTAAATTTTTATGTCATTGCTATGAATTTACAGTTCTCAAATCTTATTAAGTAGTTTCAGAATTAATGTGAACTTTTCAAATCATCCGTTTAGCACATAACTAAAGACATTATTATGTTCATTTTATTTCCAGTTTGCATAGGATCCTAAAAAATTCTGTGTGTATGTCTTCCCAAAATAGTCTCTATCTTTTATGTATGACTCTTAACTTGGCTTTTAAACATTGAAAAACGTAAGTTTAGAATCATACATTTACCAATGGCCTTAAATAAGGAGCTACTGAAGTATCAGTTTTAAAGACCTAAAAATTTTCCCCTAAACATGAGTGAGTGACTGAAGATCTTAGTGTAGGAGTCAGTTGGGTCTATAAAAAGCTAAAGCAATAGGTTCAAGTCCAAGGTCTTCACCACAAATACGTGATTGTCTATAAACCAGTTTTCTCAATTCTCAATTTTATTATCTGTAAGAATAAAAACTGGTTTGCTAGGGTTATTTATGAAGTACAAAGCAAATCTTGTAAGCTGTAAAGCATCATACAAACATATGTATTATTAGAATCTGACATGTTCTATACTCAGATTCTTTTGGGTGGGAAGGGGGGTGTTTTTTAAATGCTTAATGTCTGCAAGGGCTTTCCTGGTGGCTCAGATGGTAAAGAATCCATATGCAATGCAGGAGACCCAGGTTTGATCCCTGGGTCAGAAAGATCCCCTGAAAGAGGAAATGGTAACCCACTCCAGTATTCTTGTCGGGAAAATCCCATGGACAGAGGAGCCTGGCGGGCCACAGTCCATGGGATCCCAAAGAGTCAGACATAACTGAGCGACTAACACTAATGTCCCCAAATTGCTAATCCTTGACTGTCCCTGAGATATTTTCAGCATCCTTTTCAATTCTTGTGATCTTTTCCTTTCAAATTTAAATGGATATTATTGTCACTGCTTTTCCTTCTGCTATTCTACTTCAGTGTAACATAATTTTTAATAAATTCATATAAATATATAAGGAAAGAATCCTTTGTTGAATGCTCTTATTAAAGACGAGAAAAAAGATCTAGATTTTCCCAGCCTCTCCTTTTGTGGCAATCTGGTATGATCTTTGTTCCACGAATTAGAGCACTGTTTTTATTAAATTTAAAAGGCCCCATGTCTTGTGACATTTTTGGCAGATTGAGGAAGGTTACTTGAAAGTAAAATCGTTATCAAAAATAAGTAGGTCATTTTTTACATGCTTTGAATATTTAGATTTAGTCATATATTTTAGACATCTTTTTTAAAAGGAGAGTAATTATGCTTAAGTTAAATCTTTCTTGGTTATATAATTTTTATAAAATTATTAAAATGTGAGAAACTATTTTTTAACAAGGCTTCATTGTTTATATTTAGGGTTTTGCATGGGAAAACCTGGTTTTCATAAGATATAGTTAATGTTTGCTTAATATGCCTATGTTTGTTGTTTAAGCCACAGAGTTGAAAATGGAGATACATTCCAATACGCTAAGAAAGTCTTTTGGCGTGTCTCTGCTGTCTCACTAGGATTATGTTAGTATGCTCTGACAGGTCAAAACTAAAATGTTGACTCTCAAAATAGAAAATATTTTCACAAAATTCCACATTAAGATTATTTCCTTTCATTAAAAAAATATATATTTAATAATACTGAAAACCAGTTTAATATTTTTAGCACATAAAGTGGCAGCACAGTATTATGGATAAAGAGCGCTGACTCAGGAGGCAGGCGGACCTGAATTTGAATCCCATGCAACCCCAACCCTTTACACTTACTGCAAACCCAGAGAAAAGGAATTAAATTCTTGCCTAGTGTGTAAAGTCAAAGTTTAGGGAGCAACCAGCAAATACTGGGCTTAGAAAATAGCCTTTACAAATGCTAAGAAATTGTTGTATTCAAAGTTGTTTTTGTTGTTCACTCCCTAAATTGTGTCCGACTCTTTGTGACCCTGTGGACCCCAGCAGCATACCAGGCTTCCCTGTTCTTCATTATCTCCTGGAGTTTGCCCAAACTCATGTCCATTGAGTAATTGATGCCATCCAACCATCTCATCCTCCATGACCCCTTTCTCCTCCTGCCCTCAATCGTTCCCAGCATCAGGGTCTTTTACAGTGAGTGAGTCAGCTCTTCACATCAGGTGGGCAAAGGATTAGAGCTTCAGCTTCAGCATCAGTCCTTCCAATGAATATTCAGGGTTGATTTCCTTTAGGATTTACTGACTGGATCTCCTTTCTGTCCAGGGGACTCTCAAGAGTCTTCTCCAGCACCACAGTTGGAAAGCATCGATTCTTCAGTGTTTAGCCTTCTTTATAGTCCAACTGTCACATCCACACATGACTACTGGAAAAACCATAGCCTTGACAATACAGACCTTTGTTGGCAAAATTGTGTCTCTGCTTTTTAATACACCATTTAGGTTTGTTGTAGCTTTTCTTCCAGGGAGCAGATGTCTTTTAATTTCATGCCTGCAGTCACTGTCCACAGTGATTTTGGAACTCAAGAAAATAAAGTCTGCCTCTGTTTCCATTGTTTCCCCATCTGTTTCCCATGAAGTGATGGGACCAGATGCCATGATCTTTGTTTTTTGAATGTTGAGCTTTAAGCCAGCTCTTTCACTCTCCTCTTTCACCCTCTTCTAGAGCCTTTTTAGTTCCTCTTTGCTTTCCTTCATTAGGGTGGTGTCATCTGCATATCTGAGATTATTTGTATTTTTCCCAGCAATCTTGATTCCAGCTTAGCTTCATCCAGTCTGGCATTTCGTGTGAGGTACTCTGCATGTAAGTTAAATAAGCAGGGTAACAATATACAGCCTTGGCATACTCCATTCCCAGTTTTGAACCAGTTCATTGTTCCATGTCTTTTTCTAACTGTTGCTTCTTGACCTGAATACCAGTTTCTCAGGAGGCAAGTAATATGATCTGTTATTCCTATCTCTCAGAATTTCCCGCAGTTTGTTGTGATCCACACAGTCAAAGGCTTTAGTGTAGTCAATGAAGCAGACGTTTTTCTGGAATTCCCTTGCTTTTTCTTTTATCCAGCAGATGCTGGCAATTTGATCTCTGGTTCCTCTGCCTTTTCTGAATTGAGCTTATACATCTAGACGTTCTCGGTTCACGTACTATAGAAGCCTAGCTTGAAGGATTTTGAGCATTACCTTGCTAGCATGTGAAATGAGCACAATTGTGTGGTAGTTTGAGCATCCTTTGGCATTGCCCTTCTTTGGGACTGGAATGAAAACTGACCTTCTCCAGTCTTTTGGCCACTGCTCAGTTTTCCAAATATGCTGGCATATTGAGTGCAGCACTTTAACAGCATCGTCTTTTAGGATTTGAAATAGTTTAGCTGAAATTCAAAGTAAATCATGCTATATAATGCATGAGATTTATGTATGTGAAATAAACACATACTTATTTCATTTTTAATTGTAAAAAAATTACTAGTTCTAGAATGCATTAAATTTTGTATGAGATTTTATATTTATGAATTGTATCTCCTTCCTCTTTGGAGACATAGTACTGAGGAATATATATGAAATCAAGCTGAAGTTTTGTTTTTTTTTTAATTTGTTTGGCTGTGCTGGGTCTTGGTTGTGCCATGTGAGATCTGATCCCTGACCAGGGGTCAAACCCAAGCCCCATGCGTTGGGAGCAGGGAGTCTGAGCCACTGCACCACTAGGGAAATCGCCATGTTAAAGTTGTTTTTGCAATATAAAAGTGGTCACTGAAGTATTTTCACTGACAAATCTCACCTTAGGTCATAATACAGAATTACATGGCAGCCACAATAAATTTATATTTTTTGAAGTTGAAGATTAAAATTTATGGTTATTCCAGTGAAAAACTATGTTATAAGTATGGTCTGTGCTAGACATACTTGCAGTAGCATCCGTACTGGGCATTGGCAGTTGGATGGATGCTGTGTTGTACCAGTAGTGCACAGGCTGACTGCTCCATGGTGATTCTGTGTCTCTGGGGAAGGAGTCATTTGCTCTCCTTAGAAATGGTTTTGTTTTTAGCATGATTCAACAATACAATCCCAAGTCTTGAACCAATTAGGTCTTTTATTAATAATGTTACAAAATAGACACAGAGCAATACATTAAAAAATTCAAATGGCTCATTTTATGCATTTGACTCTCCCCATAAGGATTTTTCTGTATATGTCATCAATTGATGCATTCTACCATTCAGGTGAAAAGTATTTACTAACAGCTGTCAAAAATGAGCTTTTTCATGTTCGATCCAAGCACCCTGCTTCCTAGCATACCTTGATTGTGCCATATTGAGTGTCAAAGCTTTCCTTCTGAAAATCTTCCCTTTAAAACTTAGTGCTGGTCTGCTCTCACCAGGTCTTGAAAACACTTTGCTGTTTTTCTCTGTCCTCTCTGCTGCTGCTGCTGCTAAGTCGCTTCAGTCGTGTCCGACTGTGTGCGACCCCATAGACAGCAGCCCACCAAGCTCCCCCATCCCTGGCATTCTCCAGGCAAGAATACTGGAGTGGGTTGCCATTTCCTTCTCCAATGCATGAAAGTAAAAAGTGAAAGTGAAGTCGCTCAGTCGTTTCCGACTCTTAGCGACCCCATGGTCTGCAGCCCACCAGGCTCCTCCATCCATGGGATTTTCCAGGCAGAGTACTGGAGTGGGGTGCCATTGCCTTCTCCATCTGTCCTCTCTACATCATAACAATTGAATTCTTATAAATTGTTATCTTCCTTACTATATGTCCACCTACTTACTACAGTTAGGAGAATATTAGAGACCAAAATCAGATACTGAATACCAGGACTGCCTCAAAACACTAGGATACTAGAGCCCTCTCTGCCCTAGTTTTGCTGCCTTTGGAAACCTTGGCTCCTTCTGACAACTGACAATTAAATACTATTACCAGACACCTGTAGTTTCTTAAGATCTTCCCATAAGCAAGTATAGCCATAATTAAATGCAACACAAAATAATTAAATAATTTTCCCGCAGAAGAAAGTTTTTTATCTTAGTATCAAAAAGCTTAATATAAGAAGCTCTTTAAAAATTTGAGCTCCTCTGTGGTATCTTCTTTCAGTTTGAAGTTTGTTTGAATTTGTAAAATTATACTAATTCATCTATAATTACTTCCTCTTGATAAAAGTTACTCTTTTATCTTGAAATATATGCAACACAGAGAATTTTGAGCTTCCAAGGAGATCTATTTAAAAACCATTTAAAGTTTACATATTAACATAGAAGGTCTGTAACTGTAATATATCTGTACTAATCTTACTTGAATGAGAGATTATTGTTATTTTATAGATTAAATTTTAAGATTTCTTATGGGGAAAAAAGATTTGCCCTACAAGAAGCAAAATATATAAAGCTATATGGTATTGGCACAGGAATAGATAATTTGAACAGAACATGGAACATGAACAAATTTTGTGCATGATAATACAGCACTTCAAATGAAAAGATGATGGGAAAATTTTAAATCATTTAGTATATTGTTTTTTTTCTGGTTTATAGTCCTGAGTTTATTCTTGTAGCCATGTGTTCTCCCTCTTTTTTTAATTTATCTTTTTTAATTGGAGTATAATTGCTTTACAGTGTTGTATTAGTTTCTGCTGTACAACAGCGTAAATCAGCTATATGTATACATATATCCCTTCCCTCTTGAACCTCTCTCCCATTCCTCCCATCCCACCCCTCTAGGTTAGTATATTCTTTATTCAGTATACAGAGTCAATTCCAGATGGATTAAAAAGCTAAATTCAAAACAAGGAAAGTATTAGAAGAAATTAGATTATTCTTATTATCTTTGAGTCTTTCTAATCAAAACAAAAACCCACAGTGCAAAAATTGATTAATTTGTTTCACACTAAAAATTAAAATTCTCTATGAAGAAATGCTAAACAAAGATAGAAAAACAAATACAAATGACAAAAAAATAAAGATCGACATGCAGAATCCATAGAGTTCAGTAATTTAGAAAAAGAGTAATAACCTAATGGATGGACACAGTATGTGAGCATGCAGATTACAAAGGCAGATGTACAGAGTTCCTTTAAACCAACTCAGCCACACTATACACTGAAGAAATATTGTATGAAGAAATGCAAATGTAAACAATTTTGCCCAGCAAATTGGCAAAAATGTAAAAGATGCTTAACATGCAGCATCTGCAAACACATGAGAGAACGGAAATGGGGTATACAGTACTGGTGGAAATATAAACTTGCAAATCCTTTGTATGCTGCTGCTGCTAAGTCACTTCAGTCGTGTCCGACTCTGTGCGACCCCATAGACGGCAGCCCACCAGGCTCCCCCATCCCTGGGATTCTCCAGGCAAGAACACTGGAGTGGGTTGCCATTTCCTTCTCCAATGCATGAAAGTGAAAAGTGAAAATGAAGTCACTCAGTCGTGTCTGACTCTTAGCAACCCCATGGACTACAGCCCACCAGGCTCCTCTGTCCATGGGATTTTCCAGGCAAGAGTACTGAAGTGGGGTGCCATCGCCTTCTCTGAAATCCTTTGTATAAGGTAATGTAAAAAAAATTTCAACCTTGCATACTCATTTGCAACACCAGGTACCAGAATCTGTCCAGAAGAAATGCTTGTGTATGTGTAAACACGCAGTAACGTATTTTGTTCCTGCCATCAGCCCAGGCCTTTTTATATCTTTAACCATGGCTGTTAAAGTAGCCTGGATCACCCTGGTTTCTACCATCTTTTTTTTTCCTTCACTCTATTCCATCTTGCATACTGCTCTCAGAAGTATTTTCCTAAAAAGCAAATAGAGTCTGGCCCTGTTTACTTAAATATTTTATTGTTGCCTGAATGTTTAGTTCGGTTTGGGGTTTTTGGGCAGTCTTTGTTCCACCTTATTGTCAGCAGTCTGCCTGTCCCTACCTTGTGAAGGGCATGTTCCAGCCACACTGAACAACTGCCCAAGAAGCCAAACATTGGTAAGGCCAGCCCTTTTACCAAGCCTAGTCTTCACTTCATTTACCCATTATGTATTTATTGAGTGGCACTATTCTTAAAGTACTAAGGATAACAGCAAAGCCCAAGGTCCCCCTCACCTTTTTTGAAGCTATTAGAGTATTGATGGGAAAGAGGAAAATATTGAATAAACAAATATAATACATACATGTAAATAAATAAATTTTCTTCCTTCCAGACCTGATTCAGATATCATTTTTTTCTGTAAGGCATTCTTTATCCCCCTGACAGAGTAAATCTTTTTTCTTCCCGATTCCCATACCACTCTGCTCATTCGTCTTTATGACACTTACTGAATTGTAGCATAACTATCATTTATAGTCACCTCTTCTACAAACTGTGAGCTAACATCCTGCCCCAGTGTGTAGTTGTTCAATAAAATTGTATTGAATATATGAATGAATAATGTACAGTGTGTAATATTATCTTCTCTTGTCCAGTGACTGGACAATTCATGTATATTTATATGAATTACACAGCATTTGAGACTAAGGAATTCTCTTCAGTCTCTGACACATTATTCTTGGCTGTATATATGTAATGTTTGGCTACCATAACTGCTTTTCTAAAAAAAAAAAAAAAAAAATTTTTTTTAAATTTTAATTAGCAGAATGAGAGGCAGCTGCAGGTACTGGCAGATTACAAAATGCGTAATTACTAAAAGTAACTGAAGCATATTATAGTATAATTCAACAGAAAAAAAAACATCTGGCACATACTATGTTAATTTGTCATAAGAGAGTTTCAGAGAAAGCCTTTGCTGCAGCTGGCAGATCCATCATTTCCCTGAAACGAATAGTATACCTTTTGTTTTCGATTCTCTCATATAGTATAAAATGGAGCCTTGTGCGATTTAATCTTTAGTCATCACTAAAGGATGTCATGCATTGAGGAAATTTTCCCTTACGGTGTATCAACCAAAATACACTTGACCCATCCTTAAAACTTAAACTGTCTCAATAATAACAAAATGATCTGAGTAATTATAGTAATTATGATGCCTGAGATACTGGCCCACATTCAAACTCTCATCCCATGCCTTCAGGAACCATGACTTCTCTTCTCTTATTTAAAGTATCTGTGATATTTTCAAAGAGACTAGTGCATTGTGGGAAAGCTTTGCCCTTCACCTCACAGCCACACCTCTTCAGTTGCGTATATACTCTTGAGAGCTGAAGTATATTCAGAGTAGAAATGTTCTCTTTCAGCATGAGTTCAGATGTCTATTTCTATGACAGAGACAAACTGAAAAAGGCTAATTATTGTTATAAAACAGCTTCTAATGTTGACCTTTTTGAAATAATCTGTATTTCCAGCTGTCTACTGAACATTTCAATAGGTACCTCACACTCAGTATTTTCAGTATTGTGAACTAATTTCACCTAGCCCAGGTCCGGTATTTTATTTCATCCCATATTTTTCCGTGTGTGGTACTGTCTACCCACTTGCTCAGCAGAACTCTGGGTGTCAACCCCTTCTTTTCCTCACACCCCTAATTATCAAGTGTTGTTCATGCTGCCTCCTAAGTAACTCTTGAATCCGTCCATTTCCCTCCAACAGTCGAGGCTATCAACATTGCTCACCTAGATTACTGCTAAAAGCCCCTAATTTACTACAGTCATGTTACTTACTATTTTTCCTGCTGTAATCAGCAAGATTCTCTGATTTTTTCATGGTCACTTCTCTCCTTAAAATACTTCAGTGCCTCCCCAGTGGACTGATAATTAAGTCTCCACTTCCCATCAAAACATGTAACACCCTTGCGTTTCCTTATATTACCTTATACATATAAAATCCAAGCTGTATTTCTCCGTTCCCAGCTTCTTCCTCTCCCACCCCCACCCCCATATCCTAGTAACAGTCTGTCCCATTCACACTGAGCTTCCTTTCAGATTTCTAAATTTATTATCCCTTCTTATTTCCTGGCCTTCACACATGGATTTGATTGTAACACTCTTCGTTACCCTGCTTTTGTCCATCTAACTTCTATTTATCTTTCATATATCAGCTGAAAAACCTACTTCCTCTGAGAGCTCTAATCCCTAATCCTCCATTTGTGTTCCCATAGCACTGTGAACTTTTTGTAGCATTTACTACCTATAGCATAAACCTCATAGCTCCTCACAGTTTCTGGTTGTTCCTAAGCTTCACTGTGGCGGGAACTGGATCTTGTTCTTCCTCATCTCCATAGCACCTAGCAAAGACACTCACTTCAGTATTTATTGAACAAGTAGGCTTTATAGTTCTGTCAATCTTATCCTAAGATCAGCATTTAAAATTATATGTTATGAGGAAAATTCACACAGTTCTTTGAAACTTTGAGTTCATTCTTCAAATAAAATAAGCTTTCTGTGGATGATTTCTGTAAATCAAATTCTGTAGCACATTGGTTTTTGTAGCAGTAGTCTCCTCACTTTATCACACCACTTGATGGCTACTTTAAATGTAATCACTGAATTATGTAATTAGTTGTGATATGACAGCAAGTAAGTGGCGAAAACTTTGAAAAAGTGAGATGTAGGATATTAGAAATGTTCTGATTGAATGGACTAGTTAACTGATTCTGTGGAATTAACGAAAATTTACCAGGGCTAAAAATCACCTTCTGTGTGCCAGGCACTGTTCTAAGCTTTGTGGATGTACTTTCTCTTTTAGGACTTTCATTCCAGGATAGGGAGAGAAATAATAAGAAGGTGAACTAACAAGTAAACAAAATGATTCTTTGTATTTTAAATTGCATGAAGAAAACAAATGTAATGGTGTGATAGATGATAATTCAGACAGGTTGGGAGATACAAGGGCTGGACTGTTTCTTAAAAAGTAGTCCAAAAAGGTGATATTTAAGCTGAGGCTCAAATGATAGAAAGAAATCAACTATATGAAAAAGCCAAGGAAATATTCCAGGCAGATGGTAATTAGAAGAATAGTAAGTACAAAGGTGCAGTGCTCAGGAACAGCCCCGTGTTCAATATAGTGAGTGAGGGGAGAGAATGCTGTCAAGGTGAGGAACTAGGCAAGGATCAGACCTTGCAATCTTGTAGGCTATAATAAGTCAGCTGCTTGTACTTAATTTAAGCAAGGTATTTAAGTAGGACTATTTTAAGTTAAAGTCCAAAGTGTAGCAGTAGGAAATCATTGGAGAATTTTAGTCATTTCTAGGTCTTGAAAAGGCCTCTTTAGCAATTATGTGGAAAATAAACTACATAAGGGGCAAAGAGAGTCAGGGAAACCAGATATTAGATTGTGACAGTATTCCAGGTAATAGATGACAGTGGCTTAGTACAGAACATGGTGGGCGGAGATGGAGAGAAATGGGCAGTTAGGAAATATTTTAAGGAGGCATAGGGTAAACCTTCTGGCTCAGCTGGTAAAGAATCCACCTGCAAACCAGGAGACCTGGGTTTGATCCCTGGGTTGGGAAGATCCCCTGGAGAAGGGAAAGACTACCCACTCCAGTATTCTGGCCTGGAGAATTCCATGCACTGTATAGTCCATGAGGTTGCAAAGAGTCGGACACGACTGAGCAACTTTCACAGGGTAAACCTTACAAAAGTTAAACATAAGGGGTGAGAAAATGGAGGGAATCAAAGACGATGCTGAAGCTTTAACCTGAGCATCTGGGTAGACAGTGATGATGTCCTTCGAGGGAGGGAGGAAGCTTGGGAAGGTACAGGTAAGAAGTGGTTGCCATTTTGGACAGGTTGCTTTGAGGTGCTCACTCGTATTCCTCTAGGCTCGTGTTGTCGTTCAGTTACTCAGTTGTGTCTGGCTCTTAGCAACCACGTGGAATGTAGCATGCCAGGCTTCCCTGTCCATCACCAACTCCCGGTGCTTGCCAAACTCATGTCCATTGAGTCGATGATGCCATCCAACCATCTCATCCTGTGTTGTCCACTTCTCCTCCTGCCTTCAGTCTTTCCCAGCATCAGGGTCTTTTCCAGTGAATCAGCCAAAGTATTAGAGCTTCAGCTTCAGCATCAGTCCTTCCAAAATGTCAGGGTTAATTTCCTTTAGGATTGACTGATTAGATCTCCTTGCTGTCCAAGGGATTCTCAAGAGTCTTCTCCAACACCAGTTTGAAAGCATCAATTCTTCAGCACTCAGCCTTCTATGTGGTCCAATTCGGACATAGGTGCATGACTACCAGAAAGACCATAGCTTTGACTATACAGACTTTTGTCGGCAAAGCAACATCTCAGCTTTTTAACATGCTGTCTAGGTTGGTCATAACTTTTCTTCCAATGAACAACTAATTTCATGGCTGTAGTCACCATCCTCAGTGATTTTGGAGCCCAAGAAAATAAAGTCTCTCACTGTTTCCATTTTGTCCTCATTTGTTTGCCATGGGACCAGATGCCGTGATCTTGGTTTTCTGAATGTTGAGTTTTAAGCCAGCTCTTTCACTCTCCTCTTTCACCCTCATCAAGAGGCTCCTTAGTTCCTCTTCACTTTCTCCCATAAGGGTGGTGTTATCTGAATATCTGAGGTTATTGATATTTCTCTCAGCAATCTTGATTCTAGCTTGAGCTTCATCCAGCCCAGCATTTCACATGATGTACTCTGCATGTAAGTTAAATAAGCAAGGTGACAATATACAGTCTTGACATATTCCTTTCCCAATTTTGAACCAATCCATTTTTCCAAGTTTGTTTCTCACCGTTGCTTTTTGACCTGCAGACAGGTTTCTCAGGAGGCAGGTCAGGTGGTCTGGTATTCCCATCTCTTAAAGAATTTTGCACAGTTTGTTGTGATCCACACAGTCAAAGGCTTTAGCATAGTCAATGACACAGAAGTAGATGTTTTTGAAACTGTGCATTCAGATGGAGTTTATCTTCCCTTTTGTCCTTGGCCTTTCGCTTCTCTTCTTTTCTTAGCCGTTTGTAAGGCCGCCTCAGACAACCATTTTACCTTTTTGCATTTCTTTTTCTTGGGGATGGTTTTGGTTACTGCCTCCTGTACAGTGTTACAAAGCTCCATCCATAGTTCTCTCAGGCACTCTCTTTACCAGATCTAATCCCCTGAATCTATTTGTCACTTCCACTGTAGAATCATAAGGGAGTCGATTTAGGTCATGCCTTACTGGCCTAGTGTTTTTCACTACTTTCTTCAATTTAAGTCTGAGTTTTGTGAGAAGACGCTCCTAATATGAGCCATGGTCAGCTCCTGGTTTTGTTTTTGCTAATTCTGTAAAGCTTCTCCTAGTTCGGCTGCAAAGAATATAATCAATTAATTTCAGTATTGACTATCTGGTGATGTCCATGTGTAGAGTCATTACTTGTGTTGTTGGAAGAGGGTGTTTGCTATGACTAGTGTGTTCTCTTGGCAAAACTCTGTTAGCCTTTGCCCTGCTTCATTTTGTATCCCAAGGCCAAACTTGGCTGTTACTCCAGGTATCTCTTAACTTCCTACTTTTGCATTCTAGGCCCCTCTAATGAAAAGGACATCTTTTTTTGGTGTTAGTTCTAGAAGGTCTTATAGGTTTTCATAGAACCATGCAACTTCAGCTTCTTCAGCAACTTCAGTGGTTGGGGCATAGACTTGGATTACTATGATACTGAATGGTTTGCCTTGGAAATGAACCAAGATCATTGTGTAGTTTTGGAGATTGCACCCAAGTACTGTATTTTGGACTCTTTTGTTGACCATGAGGGCTTCTGCATTTCTTCTTAGGGATTCTTGCCCACAGTAGTAGATATAATGGTCATCTGAATTAAATTTGCCCATTCCAGTCCATTTTAGTTCACCGATTCCTAAAATGTGGATGTTCACCCTTGCCATCTCTTGTTTGACCACTTCCAGTTTACTTTGATTCATGGACCTAACATTCCAGGTTCCTATGCAATATTGTTCTTTATTTTCACCACCAGACACATCCACAACTAGGAGTCATTTCTGCTTTGGCCCAGCCTCTTCTTTCCTTCTAGAGCTATTTCTCCACTCCTCTCCAGTAGCATATTGGACTGGGTCATGGCCTAAATGAAATCACTTAGGAGGATCTAAGTGCAGATTGGGAAAGAAGGAACCTGGACTATGACCTTATATTGCTAAAGCTGGCCTGCAAACCTGTGGTGTTTTTAGTTAACTAAATGAGATTTGAACCTGTTTTCATATTTAGGTCTTTTGAGGTCACAGTTTTTGCGGTTACCATTTTGCTGCATGCTCAGGATTAAATTTTTTTCACTTTGCCTATAGATCTTGATATTATGCCACAGACATACTTTAATAATACCTCTCTTAAATGATTGGGCTTAAGGTAAGAGGCAATGTGATTTAGTTGAGAGAACATTTTGATAAAAAGATTGAGTATGAAACTCATTTTTTCTTTCAGTCACTGCCTGACCTTAGGAACATTAATTTTCTGAGTCTTAATTTCTTTATCTATAAGATGAGAATAACTACTACTTGGCAACATTGAAGTTATAATAGAGTGAAAGTCACTCGGTCATGTCCGACCCCATGGACTATACAGTGCATGGAATTCTCCAGACCAGAATACTGGAATGGGTAGCCTTTCCCTTCTCCAGGGGATCTTCCTAACCCAGGGATCGAACCCAGGTCTCCCGCATTGCAGGCGGATTCTTTACCAGTTGAGCCACAAGGGAAGCCCAAAGTTATAATAAGGTACAATATTAATTGTATCAGGTGTAGTGGAAAACCCTCCTGGCTGATGTCCACTTAATCATGGGCATCATCAACCACTGAAGTTTCTGTATAAAGCATGCTGACTAATGCCCAAGGCACTCTGTGTGCTCTTGTCTAATCCACTTAGATACTCTAGTGTTGTCTGACACTGTCGGTATCGGTGTGATTGTTCCCAAACCAGGTTATATGCCAGTTTCAGAACTACATAATAAATTAAACCAGTGATATGTGAGTAGAAAGGAAAAGTTGTTGTTTCTTTTTAAATGGAATTGTATACTTTGGAGAATATGCTATTGAATTAAGTCTAGATAAGCAACTGTAAAATAGGGTGAATACTGTAAAAATCTAGACTAATTCTGTATTTGGATTGTTTGCCAAGTGCCTTTAAATTCTTGTACCACCATAATGAAACCAAAAGTGGAAATAATTAGATGATATCATTATGGATGTGGCTTGTGTAAGAAAGACATTCAACATTAGAACACTCCAATCAGTCTGCTCGTACTCTAAAAGGAAAAAATTTCTTTCAGAATTTTGTATATTCCAGGCAAAAAACTCAGCCAAAATCCTTATCCTTCCTTAGTGCTCAGACCTCTTAAAAATCAGAGGAAGACTCTGGATCTTCTTCCCAGACGGGATAAATGTGAAGATCTGGGGTACAGTTCAGGGTGTTTGTGAACCTACCCAAAGCCTCTCCATGGGCCGGAGGAAGGGCCCTGGCCTTGGTGCTTACTCCTCACCCACTTCTGTCTCCAGTTGAGGAACCGGATGACTTCCCAGTGTTGATTCTAATATTTTCTTAGTAGATGCAGCATTCATTTCTTTGTTTATAAATCATTTTGTGAAATTTTCTCTGCACAGAATGTAGTAAATTAGTTACCTTTTACAACTAGTTTTTCAATTATGATTTGTAGGCGTGACTAGGACTTTCTCTCGCGTGCACATGAATTGATATTTGTGAGCTGAAAATTGTTTAGGACACCAGTGGACTACGCAGCTCCCACTGGGGTTGTAAAGAACGCCTGTTTCTTCTGTAGCTACAGGAAATCGGTAGGAGGTACTTTTACCTTAAACCTTATAACGTGTTATATACTATGCTAGAAATTATACAGAACTTGGGTACAGTTTCATTTAAATTTTGTATCTAGTATAAAGTGATCTTTAGCTGCCATGATGTCACACAGAAACTGGAAATGCCATCTATCTCTGTACCTCCTGGCCGGCTGCGCTTAAGTCATCCCTGATAGATATGGACATTTCTGTTTTTAAAGATTTCCAGTGAAGAGATTATATAGCTTTACTTGGCAAGTGTTTGAAGTGTAATACCACCGTGAAACTTTCTGGAAAGTTTTATTTTATGTATATCCTAAATCACTAATGATGTAGGGAATTCTCAATTATGTTCCCTAATGAAGAGACATTTTCTCATAGATAATACAGAGTCAGATCATCCTCCTGGGTCTTTCCTTTATCCCTGCAGTGAAATATCCTGACAGAGAAATAAGGAGTTGCAAAGTACTGACAGGCAGGCTCTAGGAAGGTCTCAAGGGACAGAGCTAGTGAAATCACTTTTCTCCCCAACCTTTAATACCTTCTAAAATTTCATTCAGGAGTGAAACTTAAAGGAAGTGCTTAACTTAAAAGTTACCTTTTCTTGGGTTCTTCAAGTCCTTTGGAGAAAGTAGCAGACTATAAGTACATTTTTTTTAATCTTTATCTAAAATACGTTTTCTAATTGCTAAGTTCCCTATGAAAATTTAGCCATAAATCTGCAAATATTTATTAAATCCCTATGTGTAAAGTCCTTAGGCATATACAGTAGAAACTAAAAACAATCCCCTTTTTACAGTTTCCATTGTAATTGGGGGCATGCGCGTATGTGTGTACTTGTATACGCATATACACATATATAAACCACCCATTAGAATTACAATAGGCAATTGCTAAATGTCTTCTACATAAGATAAGTATGAACACATTGCTGTGAGAAGAGAACCGTCTGGATTAGAGTGAACCAGGAAGGAGACATGGAAAGAAGTGGAGCAATGGTGGAATGTTAAAGAGTAGGCAGGACTTTCATGGAAAATCCACAAAAGAGGATATAGAAAATGACATGAACATGAGCTTAGAGATGGCACACATGTGTTTTGTTGGCCAGACAGTGAGAACTGAAGTGGAAGGTTCCTATTGAAGAGAAGATTGGAAAGATAAAGTACACAAAGTTTTGGAAGAATCTGAATGTCCATCTCAGAAATTTTGACTGTTTTGTCCAGTAACAGAGAGCCACTGGAAGTTACTGCTCAAGGAAGCAAATTATTGAAGTGGTGCTTTAGAAGGAGAAGTAGCCAGTGGTGGGCACATTAGGGAAAAGTACACTGTTAATTGAGCACCACTGTATGCACCGATGGGTGCTTTGCATACAGTTTTTCACCTGATACTGAGAACCCAAGCAGTTGGCAGCTGCAGTAAATCTAAAAATTAAGTTATAAGAACTTGTTGTGATGGTCACACTGAATAGAAATGAACAATAGATGCAAGAAATCCTACTGCACAGAAGAATCTGTTTAGGGCCGAACTAGATGTTGCATTCAAGAGAAAGCGAGAGATAGAACCAACTTTACAGTTTTTAACCTAAGCAGTGATATTGTCAGTATAAGGACTGAGTAGGAAGATGAAAAATAGGTTGTATCTCAGCACTGAGAGAGAAAGTAGATTGGCAGGGTAGTGCAAAAAGTTTGATGTTAGTCATGTTAAATTTGAGTGTAGGACTGAAGCTTTAGGGAAGAAATCAGAAGTAAAAATATAATTTGTCAGGTTTCCAGGTAAGTATCTATGCTCTTTAAAATACCCCTTACACACACAAACATGCTCTTTTATTTAGTCATCTAACCAACATTCAGCAGTTGCCTGCCGTGGTGCACAGTACAGGGGAGAGGCTAAGAGCACAGGCTGGAACCAAAGGGCCTGGTTTTCCAATCCTGACTCTCAGCTGACTAGCTGTGTGACTCCAGGCAAGTTACTTAAATTGATTTGTAAATGCCTCTGCCTCTAAATCGTCTTGTGTGTAAAAAGGGGATCTCACAGGGTTATTATGAAAGCTAGAGAAGTTAGTTTATATAAAGCACTTAGAGTTCAGTTCAGTCGCTCAGTTATGTCCAACTCTTTGCAACCCCGTGGACTGCAGCACGCCAGGCCTCCCTGTCTGTCTCCAATTCCTGGAGTTTACTCCAACTCATGTCCATTGAGTCGGTGATGGCATCCAGCCATCTCATTCTGTTATCCCCTTCTCCTCCCACCTTCAGTCTTTCCCAGGATCAGGGTCTTTTCAAGTGAGTCAGTTTTTTGCATCAGGTGACCAGAGTACTGGAGTTTCAGCTTCAACATCAGTCCTTCCAATGAATATTCAGGACTGATTTCCTTTAGGATGGACTGCTTGGATCTCCCTGCAGTCCAAGGGACTCTCAAGAGTCTTCTCCAACACCACAGTTCAAAAGCATCAATTCTTCGTCACTCAGCTTTCTTTATAATCCAACTCTCACATCCATACGTGACTACTGGAAAAACCATAGCCTTGACTAGATGGACCTTTGTTGGCAAAGTAATGACTCTGCTTTTGAATATGCTGTCTAGGTTGGTCATAACTTTTCTTCCAAGGAGTAAACATCTTTTAATTTTGTGGCTGCAGTCACCATCTGCAGTGATTTTTAAGCCCAAAAAAATAAAGTCAGCCCCTGTTTCCATTGTTTCCCCATCTATTTGCCATGAAGTGATGGGACTGGATGCCATGATCTTAGTTTTCTGAATGTTAAGCTTTAAGCCAACTTTTTCACTCTCCCCTTTCACTTTCTTCAAGAGGCTCTTTAGTTCTTCACTTTCTGCCATCAGGGTGGTGTCATCTGCATATCTGAGGTTATTGATATTTCTCCCAGCAATCTTGTGGGAGCTTGTGGATTCCAGTCTTGTGGATTCCAGCTTGTGCTTCATCCATCCCAGCGTTTCTCATGATGTACTCTGCATGTAAGTTAAATAAGCAGGGTGACAGTATACAGCCTTGACGTACTGCTTTCCTGATTTGGAACCAGTCTGTTGTTCCATGTCCGGTTCTAACTGTTGCTTCCTATAGGTTTCTCAAGAGGCAGGTCAGGTGTCTGGTATTCCCATCTCTTTCAGAATTTTCCAGTTTGTTGTGATCCACAAAGTCAAAGGCTTTGGCATAGTCAATAAAGCAGAACTAGATGTTTTTCTGGAACTCTCTTGCTTTTTCAGTGATCCCTCAGATGTTGGCGATTTGATCTCTGATTTCTCTAAGTCACAGATTAAAAAAATTCCTCAACAGTTTCCAGAGAACTAGTATTTTATTTTTATTTGACTAAGCTACTTAAAATTAGTCTCTTTAATATTTGAGATTGAAAAAATAAACTTTAGAAACAGAAAAAAGGCATCTATTGCCTTTTCTAAATCCAGCTTAAACATCTGGAGGTTCAAGGTTCACATTTTGTTGAAGCCTGGCTTGGAGAATTTTCAGCATTACTTTACTAGTGTGTGAGATGAGTGCAGTTGTACAGTAGTTTGAATATGCTGTCTAGGTTGGTCATAACTTTTCTTCCAAGGAGTAAACATCTTTTAATTTTGTGGCTGAAAAGTTATGACCAACCTAGACAGCATATTCAAAAGCAGCATATTCAAAATGCCATTCTTTGGCATTGCCTCTCTTTGGCACTGGAATGAAAACTGACCTTTTTAGTTTAGCGTATTTAGAGTAGCACTGTGCAACGTTGCTTCAGTCATGTCTGACTCTGCGACCTGTGGACTGAAGCCTGCCAGGCTCCTCTATCCATTAGATTCTCCAGGCAAGAATACTGGAGTGCGTTGTCATGCCCTCCTACAGGGGACCTTTGCAACCCAGGGATCGAACCCATGTCTGTTATATCTCCTGCATTGGCAGGCGGGTTTTTATCACTAGCACCACCACACAGAGTAAGCACTAGGGGAACGTTTGCTATTATTACTACCATTACCATTATCTCCACTTTCTTGGTGGAGAGCAGTGTTGCTCACTGTCCAGTGAGGGTGACTGCTTGATACACAATAGAACAGACATTTTCACAGATGGAAAAGTAACTTAAAGTTAATAATCTGTTCAAGATGGAGGGGATATATGTGTGTGTATGGCTGATTCATGTTGTTATATGGCAGAAACTAACACAACATTGTAAAGCAGTTGTCCTCCAATTAAAAATAAATGCATTTTTTTAAAGTTAATAATTTGTATCATTGTGATCCTAAATTTTGTGTGAAATTATTACTAATAGTAATTATTAGAAATTATTTGTATTATTCAAATAAATTGTCATGGGTAAGCAAATAGCATAGGTATCAAATCATGCAGTAGGTGTTATCTGAAAAGGTATAGACTGAGTGTTGGCAACTTTATAAATACGATCACTGTATCATCTTCCTCTCCACAGTACTCAGAGGTTATTTCTCCTTAGCGCTAGTGTGCATACCTTTTAATTACATTCAGCCCAGAAGGCTGGCCACATTAGTCATTTTGCTTTTCTTTGTTATGGTGAGGAGTAATAGTAATTTAACCCATGCCTCTTACATCTAACCTGCATTGGCAGGTGGATTCTTTACCCCTAGTGCCACCTGGGAATCCTGTAAGCCACACAAGATACTTTAAGCACAGCAGTTTATCCTACCCTATTGTCATATGTGTGCATGAATGCTCAGTCATGTCTGACTCTTTGCAACCCCCTGGACTGTAGCCCGCCAGGCTCCTCTCTCTATGAAAATTTCCAGGCAAGAATACTGGAACAGGTTGCCGTTTCCTCCTTCAAGGACCTTCCAGGGATCAAACCAGCGTCTCCTGTGTCTCCTGCCTTGGCAGGTGGACTCTTTACCACTAGCACCACCTGGTATTGTTACCACCAAAATTAGCTCAGGTGAAACAATTGAATTTGTCTGTCACGCACTCAGTGACCAGTACTCAAGCTCCTCGTTGTCAGTGGCCTGACCTGTACTGATGAAGCCACTGAGTAGGAGTGAACGTTTCCCATTCATCCGCAAGTTCTGTTATGACACCATCCATGTTGACTACCACCCATAAGGAGTGTTCAGTAGATATTTGTGAAGTTGATTTGTGGACATTTTTTGTTCTATCCTATGTATTTATAACAAATAGCTTGCTGATTTTAACAACTATCCATTCAAATATAGGACACTTACAGGACTTACCAGGTTTTTAGGCTCACTTTGAAAAAAAATCAAAGCTGATAACTGGAAGTGTTGATCTACTGACTTATTTTAGAAGCAGAAGGTCAGAGGATAAAAACCAGTCCTGAATGAACTATTTAATACTATTTAATACTCAGAGATTAATTTGATCTGTAAAAGTTATTTTAAAGTCTCCATTGTATCTGCTTCTAACCTGGGACTTTTGAGATTATCTTTGGCCAAAGGGAATATAATGCTTCTATGTTGAACAGCAACAAAAAAAGATGACACTTATGTGCATAATTCTGTCTAATAAAGCATAAAGGATATGAATGCATAAGATAAAGCAAATAACAACCAAAACTTATATTTTAATCCTGAATATACTAAGCTGAAATGGTGTTTGGAGTGATTAACATTACCTTAAATTTCCAAGAATTGAGCCTCTCTAAGAAGTGCTATATATGAACATTAAAAACAACAAATACTGTATGTTTAATATGAATATACTTTTATTTTAATGCCAAATAATATCAGTGATATAAAGGATACTTTGGCACTTTCGAAATATGTGAGGGGAGGTTTGATTTTTTTATTGTGGTAAAATATACCTAATATAAAATGGACAATTTTAACCTTTATTTAAATTGTAAATTTACTGTCTCAATCGATTTTAAGTGAACAGTTCAGTAGTGTTAAGTGTATTCTCGCTGTTGTCCTTGCACACAAGATATTTTTTGTTTAGAACATGAACATGTACCTCACTAATAAAGATTCCATTTTGTTAGGTTTTTGAACAGCTATATTAATGGTTTTCTCTTCTCTTCTTTTTCCTCTCTCTTGATTAATAGGAGTGAGCTGAGTCGACAGAAACTTCATACCCAAGAGCTGCTTTCTCAGCTGGAAATGGCAAATGAAAAGGTAGTTGAGGTAAGATAATGGCCCTCCTGGGAAGCGCACACTGTAGAATCTTACCTGAGCCAAGTCCAAATTAATTCTCTACTTGGAAATGACCATGCGGATGTGAGTATTTCTTGCAGAAATCATACATAGCACTAAAAGTCCACACATAATATAATGCGAATAAAAGCTTTGGAAGTCAGTGATTCATCATATTTAAATGACAAAGACAGAGCTCCTATTTCAGTTTCACCATATAGCTTGTGCTGTTTCAGAAGTGTTAGGATCCTCTTTATTTCTGTGCATGTCTAAGATTTTTTTTTTTTTTAACCCAGTTCCACTAATTTTGTTTTAATCCATCAGAAAAGACATGTAGGAAATACTTTTGCCTACTGGAATATATGAAAGCATTCCTTTACATTAATGCTTTAGAACTAAAGTTAACAAGGGTTTATTGTCGTTTTCGTTGAAGAAAAAGGGTTAAACAATTTCTAGATTATGATTAGAACTTTCTAGAACTCTACTTCTTTATTTGATGTTTTAATTTCTAACATATTTCTTGGAATTTCATTAACAGGCTGTATGGCCCACTAGCTCTCTATGGCTTTCCGTAGGAGCCATAGTGAAGTCATTGCTCTTCAGTCTTATAGCATTATAAACTGACATGAGAAATTTAGAAAACAATTAGACCATAGCCATTAAAATACTCTTTGATGTAGCTCCCCCTTCCAGGAATCTGTCCTAAGGAAATAATTTAAAATATGAAAAAAATTTTAAAGGAAAATATTCAACACAGTAATGTTAATTTTTTTGGAAGATCAAAAGCAACTCAAATGATCAGTTAGAAAAAGAACAGTTGCATATATTATGATTTATCTAATCTGGATTCTGCTTTCACCATTATGGTAGCAGCACAGAAATATGTACCTTATATATCATCTGATTGTAACTATGAAAATGATTATTATAGAGGATGGCAGTTTTTCCTCAGGTTTTCTCTAATGTTAATGATGTGCCTCTTAAATTTAAGGCTACATATTTAAACATCTTGGTAAATTGGAGCAGCTAATAGAGTTCTCTTCATACAATTTAATTTTGCTTTTGGGCACAATAAGAAATAGAATAAGCACATTTTAACAGGATACTGTTATTTCAGTATTTTGTATTACTAGGCATGACATTCACTCTTACCACTTGTATGTTAGGACACAGGAACTATCTAGTTCAAAAAAACTATATAATAATTCTGTGTGTGCACAGACTTTTTTTTTTTTTAGGCTAGTAGTTAAGCGTGGAAAAGGCTAATACATCTTTTAATTGATAGATTGCTTGCACTTGTCTGCATTACACCGTGTTGTGACAGACTGACAGTCACGATGCCTGTGTAGTTGCCTGAGGCTGCTCTAACAGAGGAAGAGAGGCTGGGGTGACTCAGTCAGCAGGTACGGGCTGTCTCTCAGTTCTGGAAGCTGGCAGTCCAGACTCAGGAGACAGCAGCTCTGGTTCCTTCCGACTTCCCCGGGAGAGAGTGTGTTCAGGCCTCTCCCCTCACTTCCAGTAGCCTTAGGCACTCCTTGTCTTGCGGATGGTGTCTTCCTATGTTCTTCCCTTTGTACGTGTCGATCTCTATGTCCGAATTTCCCCTTCTTATGAAGACACCAGTCACATTGGTTTAGAACCCACCCTAATGACCTCATCTTAACTTAGTCATCAACAAAGAACCTACTCCAAGTAAGGTCTCATCCATAGCCGAGGGGAAAAGGGCTTCAACGCAACCCTTAGTAGTGCCTTAATAACTCCATTGACCCTGATACCCTCTGACATGCAGATGTATTGAGAAACTTGGAAAAGATTTCTTCTTTTATTACTGTTGTTTGTTGTTGTTTTAGGCACTAAATTGTGCCTGACCCTCCAGGCTCCTCTGTCCATGGGGTGTTCTAGGCAAGAATACTGGAGTGGGTTGGTATTTTCTTCTCCAGAGGATCTTCCTGACCCGGGGATTAAACCCATGTCTCCTGCATTGCAGGAGAGCCGGTGGCTCAGACGGTAAAGCGTCTGCCTGCAGTGCGGGAGACCCAGGTTTGATTCCTGGGTCGAGAAGATCCCCTGGAGAAGGCAATGGCACCCCATTCCAGCACTCTTGCCTGGAAAATCCCATGGACGGAGGAGCCTGACAGGCTACAGTCCATGGGGTCACCAAGAGTGGGACACGACTGAGCGACTTCACTTTCACTTTCTCCTTCATTGCAGGCAGTTTCTTTACCACTGAGCCACCAGGGAAGCCCCACCTTCTCTTTTTTAAATAATGCTTTCAGCATATAAATCATTTAAGATAAGTCTCAATAGTGCAAATGTTACTTGCTCAGTCGTGTCTGACTCTTTGTGACCCCATTGACTGTAGCCCACCAGGCTCCTCTGTCCATAGGATTCTCTAGGCTAAATACTGGAGTGGGTTGCCATTCCCTTCTCCAAGGGATCTTCCTGACCCAGGGATCAAACCTGGATCTCCTGCACTGCAGGCAGATTCTTTACTGCTGAGCCACCAGGGAAGCCCTAACTAAGATAAGTCTAATTCTGTAAAAATCAGGATTTCTGGAATGAGTATTTTCTGCTCCTTGACTTTAATAATGTGTGCACGATGTCACCACTTCCCTGGAAGCTCTGCGAGCACAGTGGTTCGAGCGCCCCAGCCAACAGTGTATGCATCACCTGAGAACCTGACAAAAAGCGCAGAGTGTCAGACTGAGCCCGCCCCTCGTGACACACTGCTTTGAGGCCCAGGTCTGTGCTCTCACACTCACAGGTGACAGCAGAGCAGTTTTCTAGCATCTCATACTGAACGTCCTCGTCTTCAGGTTCACTTTGCTTCGGATTTAATTCACTTCCTTTGGTGGTTTGTGACAGCGGTGGGTGGGGGTGGGGAAGACACCAATTTAGTCATAATGTAAAACCAGCTTTGAACTTTGGCGTTCATAACTTGAAAAATATGAATTTGGAGATATATTGTCATTACATTTTGTAAGTGATAAAATAATGTTCAGATTTTTCATTGATAATTCCATGAAACACCTCCATGCCACGTACAGATTTCTAACTTGTCTTATATTTCCCCTTAATAGAATGAAAAGTTAATTCTAGAGCACCAGGAAAAATCCAACAGACTTCAGAGGCGACTGAGTGAAGCGGAACAGAGAGCTGCTTCGGCCTCCCAGCAGGTAGGAAGCATCCTCATTATGCCTGGATGATGAGAGTCTGAGTAAGTCACAGATTAAAAACATTCCTCAACAGTTTCCAGAAAACTAGCATTTTATTTTTATTTGACTAAGCTACTTAAAATTAGTCTGTTTAATATTTGAGATTGAAAAAGTAAACTTTAGAAACAGAAATAAACATCACCTGAGTCTAGAACTGCACTGTCCAACATGGATAGATGTAGCCACTAGCCGCTGTTTACATTTAAGTCAGCTAAATTGAAATCCTCACACTATCAGATTTCACGTGCTCAAAAGCTGCATGAAGCCGTGACTGTCATATTGGCCAGCATCAAATAGAACAGCTCCACAGTCTTCACAGTGAGCACTGCTCTAGAATTATGTTCTGCCTAAAACTAGGCAGGTATTCACGGAGAGATTTGAAAGTGAATCACATTGCTTTGAATATAGTGTTCCAAATTGCACTAACTGTTTTTATTGCAGTTTTTAAATGGAAAAAAATTACCTAGCTTATAGGTTTAACTTCATTTAATGGACATTTGTATGTGACCATATAAATCTCAAATACCACATAAAAGTTGTCCAATGGGAAATAGAGTAGAAAATGCAGAACATCCATGAAATAATAAGGGGCAGTTACTCATAATGCTCACATATCATATAAATGAAATGGGCCATTTGTTCTAAAGTAGGAGCAAATAGTCTCTCCTGTTAGGAACGAAATGAGAGGAGTTTAGTGATTATAAAGATAGGCTGGAAACAGATAGTTTAGACAGAAACAAACCAAGTGTATTATTATATTTGGTTATAAATTTACTGTTTCGATCAAAATTAACATTATTCTTGGATATTATTAGTCTAATAATTAACATTATTCTTGGATAATTTCATATATAGTAAAGCAATTAACTCTAAATACTCACAGAATTCAGTTTGTGATATTTATAGATTTTTTTGTTAACCTGCTTCTGGTATGAGCATGGTGTAGCTCTCAAAATCCAATCATAACTTGCCCTTCTGTTACCTTTCCTTCTTAAAAGTAATTATAGTTTTATCAGGTACGTTTAATTTCTTATGAAATTATGGACTGATGGATGAGATAATTATTTAAGAATTCATTTATTCATTTAGATTATAAGGTTACAGGAGCCAACATGTTCAGGGCAGTATCTTGAGTGGAGGTATTTTGGTGTCTGGCAAATAACCTTGTACCATTAATTAGCCATGTGTCCTTGGGCAGTTTCAACATCTCTAAGCCTCAGTCTGTTCATGTTTAGGATAATAACACCTCCCTGATAGAGTTATTGAAAAATCAAAGGAGTTAACACATATAAAGCTCTTAGCATGGTCATTAAGTGGTAAATAGGTAATTAGATACATAGAAATTAAATTTCTACCTCACAGTCTTTAAAGCTTCAAGTTGATCTTTTTTAAGGACCGTGGTAAAGAAAGTGAAAGTTGCTCAGTCTTGTCCGACTCTTTGCAACCGCATGGACTACACAGTCCATGGCAGGCCAGAATACTGGAGTGTGTAGCTGTTCCCTTCTCCAGGGGATCTTCCCAACCCAGGGATCAAACCCAGGTTTCCTGCATTACAGGCAGATTTTTTACCAGCTGAGCCACAAGGGAAGCCCTGTGGTAAAGAAAATGCCTACTTAAAATCAGCTCCCTGGAGTTGGATAGTAACAAGAGTCCAGGTACAGAACCTTGATGATATAATCCAGTTGGCATCTACTCCCATCCCCTTCCCAACAGCATTAAACCTCAACAGTCCACAGTATTTCTCCTGTTATTTAAACTCTCCAATGGCAGAGATTCTCCTAATCTCTTTGTGAACCTTTTTTAAAATGTTTTGTCAGTAACTGCCTTACAGACTTTTCTTTAAATTTTTTGTTCCTGCCATTCTGTTCTCATTTGAAGACAGAAAGTAATCATTGACTATTTTCCCTAAACACAAAGAGGAATTTATTCCCTGGGGTTAGTTTTTTGTTGTTGTTGTTTTCTATTTTAAAAGTATTCAACTCAAACTTTGTTTCTAAGACATATTCAATTTAAAAAAATTTTTATCTTTGCCTGCTCTGAATCCTTTCTAACTTTCCCATATTCTTCCAGAAATTGGGAACTGCTATTAGAAATACTATCCTGCTAAGGGCTTGATATTCAGTAAAGTAAAGGGGTTAAAAGATTGTTGTTGTCTCTCTCATGCTGTCTTTACTCAGGCCGTCTAGCATCTCCTCATCGGCTCAGCACAGACCCTGCGCTGTAGTCATTGAGTCATGCTCGGAACGTGCTATTGTGATCAGCGTTTTCTGTAGGGCCTTCCTCCGTCTTGGGACAATGGTATAGATGGTTAGATATTCTGAGTGCGTCACTCTAAGCTACTGAATGCCGCGTGGTGTTCTTTTCACTGTATGGGATTTTTTAAAACCAGTGTGGTGACACAAAACCTAGAAACGATGAAAATAAATTAATGTGACTATGTAAGATTTCAGATTTCTGCGTAAAAAAGTAACGTCAGTGACAAACTGAGAAAAATAGTCGCAGTGTGTAATGAAAGGCTCCCGTTCTAAGCAGAGTGGCTAATCAACAGCAACTGAAAAGAAGGGCTGCAGTGGAGCAGAGCGCACAGAAGATAAAAGACAGATGGAATAAAGTGGACTTCAGTAGGGGGAAAGGAGAGCTGTGTATAGTACTTTATCATTCTTCAAAAAAAGTGAAGCAGTAATGTGCACATATTCTCATGTAGGATACTTGAAGAAGTTTGTTTAGAGGCTGGGAGTGGTGGTTGTATCTGGGAAGAGGGATGTGGAATGAAGGCAGGAGATGGGAAGGCTTCCTTTACGCTGTATGCTCTTTTATACTGTTAGATATTTTTCACCGTGTGTCTTTGTCATGAGTTCCAACTTAATATTTAAGGATTATTTCCTCAGTAGACTCACTGTGACCTGTCATCATCTTTTTATTGTCAACCCTGCACTGTGCTGGCTTGCACTTAGTTTGTGTTCTAGTCTCTTTCCTGGTTAACGTTTATCTAGGTGCCTTTCACCCATCCGTTAAATATGTTTTGGAATTGTAAGTATATCACTGAGCTGTGGAAAGTCATATTTGACACACACATCTCTAGTGTAATCATTTTAAAGTCTCAAGAGTAAAAGAGAAGTGAACACAAAAAGTGACCTCTTACAAGACGCCTTACAATAAAGTTGTTTTCAGTAATTGTAAGTTGTGATGCGTTACACTTTGTACTAGTCTAAGATCTTCCATAGAAAAAGTTACCTACTTACTGATTGTTCATTTCAATTGCAGCTCAGTGCGATGACAGTGCAGAGAAGAAGAGCAGCCTCCATGATGAATCTGGAAAATATTTAAAATTATTCAGCGTTCACTCACAGAACCCTAGAATTGGGGAAGTGGTTGACCAGCAGTGTATTAAAATGGTAAAACCTGCATAGAGGGTCATTTTGCACCTGCATTTTCCATTCTGTCTGGAGGGTTCTTGGAAAACAGAAGAGTGACAGCTTCCTGTAAGTAAAAGATAATCCGATATTGAGCTTCAGTGGAGAATAAAGCCCGCTGGGAAGAACGCACTGCCTTCATCAACGTGTCTATTTTTTAATTCCTCCTTTTTCCCTTGGAAAAGAATCATAATTTTCAAACTATGCTAATCATGAGAAAGAGTTTTTTTAAAAATGCAAGAATTTTAGTATTTCAGGCTTCAGGATTTGAGAATTTCACATCTGTTACTCATAATTCATTTTTAAAGTTCCCAAGTCTCCATTTTATTATGAACTCACATGTAATAAATCATGTACTTCCTAAAATGATGCTCTCATGTATTTTAATGTATAATTGCAGTGGTTCATTTTTACCTTGTGTGATTTTCAGTATTTATCAAATATTGATATTTAAGAATTTGGGAAGGTTCCCATTTGTCTGGGGTTTTGGATTTTGAGGTGTTCTTCTTTTGTTGTGTTTTCGCTATTATTCAAAGCAGTATGGATCAAAGGGAATCCTGAGTTCTGAGACTGCGTGGTACTGACCTGTTGCCATCCTGTTGATTTTCATAGGCCCATTGTAGTCACTCACTCTCTGCTGCTAGTTGAACGTGGCGCTCCCTGCTTTCTATGATCGGCTTAGGTGGGTTTGCACCTGGACAGAAAGTTAGGAGACCGTTGCCGTAGTCCAAAGACAATGAGGTGGCATGAGAATGCGCACCTGTAAATGTCCAACCAACAGTCAGAAGTTTAGGACTGGTGCCCACAAATTGAGACAGTCACGGGGTCTTTGGCCTGGAGCTGAGATTCGAAACCACGAGGGTCGGGGCTGGCCCTGAGGCCCTGTGTGATGTTCTCTCACTACCTCGTCCCCCTCATTGCTCGTGCTCTGTCCCTGGCGATGCCCTTCCGTACCTCCCATCATAGCGTTTTCCTCCTCCTCCACACAGGGTCTCTGCTCACACTTTGCCATTTGCATATCCTTCAAGTGTGCAGCTCCCCACAAACCCCTGCCTCAGGCTGCTTCCCCAGACTCAGCAAGGTCCCTTTGTTGTATTGCTCTTAATCTATGCTCTGTTTTTTCCTGTATAGCACTTAAGAAAATCTGTAACTCTTTTCGAAGCTTTTACTTTAATGTTATCTCCTTCCCAACAGACTGCAAGCTCCTTGAGAGCAGAACTGTCCATCACGCATCATTGTATCCTTAGCGCTCAGCGTGGCTCCCGGAGCACAGAAGGTGTTCAGAGCTGTCTGCTTAAAAACTGAAAAAGAGTCTTTAAGGAGAGACCTTAGAAAATGTCTTTGTTGGTTGAATGAGCTCAGGAAGAAATGTCACTGGAGGAGACTGAATAGGAGCAGTGAGAGGCTGGTAACCAAGAGAATCCAGTATGATAAAAACTGAAGGGTGGATGGAATCTAGGCAGGAGGGAGCCAATGGTCGCTAGTGTCAGACACGATGATGAGATGATAATACAGACATGACAGCTAAATGGCAGGTAGGCGCTCAGCTTATTTCCATTTCTTAGAAGATTTTTCATTTGACTATCTAAATTCCCTCCCGTGTCATTCACAGACTGGGTTATAAGAGTTATGTTCATATTTATATTTAGAATATAATGTTTATTTTTAAAACTTTTAATCAGAGAAAATGTTAGAATTGTGTCTGACCAAAAAATGAGACTGTAGGAGAAAACACTTCAGAAACTAACAATCTAGACAAATGAAATATAAGTAGCAGTATCTTTTTCTAAAAAAATAATATAACTTTCCAGACTTTTTTCTTCAAGATAAAATCTTTCAGCATAAGTGCTTTCTCCAAACTTTGGGCTAAAGGTAAATGTAAAATGTACTCTTTACATTTTACTCATAATGACCCCATTCCAGTGGGCAGTCTTTCTTAGGCTTAGATACTCTCCAAGGAAAGGATATGGTACTAAAATGCAGATAAACGGCCTTTCTGATCTCTGTTCAATTTGAACAGACTTAAGCTATGTTTGGAGAAGGCAATGGCAACCCACTCCAGTACTCTTGCCTGGAAAATCCCATGGGCGGAGCAGCCTGGTAGGCTGCAGTCCATGGAGTCACTAAGAGTTGGACACGACTGGGCGACTTCACTTTGACTTTTCACTTTCATGCATTGGAGAAGGAAATGGCAACCCACTCCAGTGTTCTTGCCTGGAGAATCCCAGGTGGGGCCTGGTGGGCTGCTGTCTATGGGGTCACACAGAGTTGGACATGACTGAAGTGACTTAGCAACAGCAGCAGCAGCAGCAAGCTATGTTTAAGCAACAGAACTGAACATGTATGGTGATTTTTCTTCCAGAAAAGTTTGTTCGATAATGATTTTTAATATAAAAATGTAGTATTGTTTTGGACATTCCTCAGATTGGTCAGCCTTGACTTCACAGACAGTAAGTATCATTTACTCCGTGAACTTTATTTTAGGAGACAGGGGAAATGAATAGGAAAGAGAGAAAAGAAATGGCATAAATCTGAAATTGGGGCTAACATAGCTAGTTCATTTTATTTATTCATGTTTCTTTTTCGTGTCTCCCTGAGAAAGAAAAGAGATATGATTACCTCTTCTTCACTCTGTATACAAATATGCAAATCGGGACAGCCAACAATCTTGTAATTTCTCCTCTGGTGTGAGAACTATGGGCGAACATTAGTAACAATTCAGTCATTCGTTTATTCAGCAAATATGAATATTTCATAGCTGTACAGCCTGCCAAGCCAACTCTCAGACAAACCAAGGAAGACTGAAAAAAAACACTTTTAAACATTTTATTATAAATTCTGTTCTTTAACCATAATGTGTTTTATCAGTTTTCTCAAAATAAATCTGTAATGAGCTTTTTTTATAAACCCTTTAATCAAAAATAATGACTAATTTTTTTAGCTTACTTAAAAATGTGTATATACATAGAGAAATGTGTACAGAGGGGAGACGGACCCTGTGGCACCCCAGTGCTGCCTATGAAATCCGTCCCCTACCAGCTCTTCTTTTTCTTTTTTGGCCGCCCAATGCAGCTCATGCATCTGCGTGCAGCCCAATGCAGCATGCAGGATCTATAGTTCCCCAACCCAGGGTGGGGCCCATGGTCCCTGCAGTGGAAGCGTGGCGTCTTCACCACTAGACTGCCAGAAAAGTCCCCCTGCCAGCTCTTAAAGCTTAAAAAAATGTGTGGCTTTTGTGACAATATTAATGTTCTTAGTATTTATGGAAGGAAGAACTAAGTAAATATATGTTTACTTAGGTAACAAAAATCGTAGAATGGAAAGGCATTTTTAAAGTAATTCTTTACAGCACTGGCACCCACCCAACTATAATACCAAAAAAAAAATTACACTGAGTGGTTTTCTAGCCCAAGAGTTCACCACAAAAATTCCCATGTGCTCCCGTGTTCCCGTAGATGCTCTGAACGCCCGCAGTCTAACCTACTCTTGTTTCTTCCCCTCAGAAAGTATATTGGAATGTAAGCAAATGAGAAACACATCATAGAGATAACTTGGAATCTGCTCTGGTTTATTCCTTTTTAAATACAAGTTTTTTAAAGTTCACTCCTTCATTTTTTTAGTGACACATTAGCAATGTTATGTGCACAGCTGCTGAAGTTCACTGTGCCAGGCGGGCAGGTTCCCCTAATCAAACTCTCCAGCAGTGCTGACCGCTGGAAGGTTCTTTCCTGAATGTGTCTCCTGCCTTTGTTCTACCTTGTGCAACAGAGTCTGTCTAAACCATCTTCCATGTGGCAGATCTTCAGCCTTTGGGAAATAATTCTCATGTTCTCCTTGCACTTAGTAGGCATCCCCATTTCCTCAGAGAACTTGGTTTTGAGTCCCTGCGCCTGCCGGTCACTGATCTCGGAAGCCGTTCGCCGTCCTCCACCCATCCGTTAGGTGCTGTGAGCACCTCACTTCAGCCAGGTGCTTGGGATGCGTCGGTCTTAGGCCCAGAGCCAAACGTTACATTCAAGGTATGGACTACTCATTACCTTGTTCTGGGTGACGACTGAGAGCAGTGGGGAGAGGGTGAGTGACACCTGCCCAAGTGGGGGTTAGGGGGCAGCTTTTTAGAATCGCCAGGGGATGGGCGTGGTTTCACAGTCCACACCCCTCCCCTTTCCCTCACCCCGAGAAGAGAACTGGAAGCCTGCTCTGAGAGTCACTGTAGTTAGTGATTCAGGAAAATGTTCATATGATTTCTCATTCGTATTTAGGATGAGAAAAAAGTGAGAATCACACTGTTCTAGTGCCTACCTACTTCCATTAATGCAACTTAAAATCATGTTAGCTTGTTTTAGAAGTTGAATGACACTGTTAGAAAGTCACCAAGCGTACTGTTGACTGAAATCCTGCCTCTTCCCAAGGTTTTGTTGCTTAGCCAGATCTTTGCCCCAGAAGCCAAACTGGTCCTCTGTCCCTTTTAAATTTCATTATATTACTACAGTGTGCTGAGATCATTTTACCTCCTCATTCTGCCATCCAGTTTGTTCCCTATAAGCATAGGAACTGCATCTGTTTAATTTTGTTTTACTGCTATATTTCTTGCATCCATGACAATTTTTTTTTTACTTACAGTGAAGTCCATCTATAGCTTTGATGAACATGCCACCCATATTTTCATGAAAATCACTGAACAAATAAGAACTAGACAGACCTGAGTAGTCAGTCTCTTAGAGCCTACTAACCACTGCCTCCTGTGACAGATGGTAAGCAGGACCCATGAGGCACGGTCAGTCTGTGTTCAGTCTAGCCCTATACTATCATAAAACCATCCAGACAGACCTAGGCTTCTACCTCAGAAGGTTCTTTTATGCCACAACTGTCATACTTCCCAGACCTAATCTAGTAATCCTGTCTGAAAAGATAAGTTAAATTTCTTCTTAGTAAACCCATGCAGCATCCTCGTAATCACTGTGTGTTCCTTTTATGTTTATTTAAAATGCTTGAGTTTTGTAGTATGGCATCATGGAAGTTCTCAGTCCCTATTTTTATCCTTTTTTCAAAGAATAAAAAAGCCATCAGAGTATAATCTGATGTATAAGGACATCTGTTCGCACTTAAATCTGTGAAGATTAAAAATATGAGACTAGGATTTCCTGTCATGGAAACTGTGCTCTAGGAGATAAAGGAGAGTAAGGGTAGTTACATCATGTTTCTACAAGTAGCCAAAAGAAACCACTGGACCCACTGGAGAATCTTCCCCTGGATCTACAATAACCATGCTGATCTGTATGAATAAAGTATGCCTATTGAGTACCTACAATATGCAAGGCATTGTGCTAACATTTTGCATTTATTATCTCATATAATCTAACAGCCCTGCTAGGTAGGTGTTACCATTCCTTTTCTAAAGATGTAGAGTCATAAAAGTCAAACACCTAGCCCAGGGTCATGGAGGAGGAAAGTGTCACTGCAGGCTTTCAAACCAGGTGTCTCCAACCCAGATCCCTCCTCCTCCCAACACTGCATCCTTCATCTGCGGAATCCGTGCTCTGGCGTCTCTCCCGTTCCCTGGCAGTGACTGAGCAGTTGCCTCTATAGGTTCTCTGAGGCCCCTGCTCAAGGAAACTGGACCTCACGGCAAACAGCTTGCTTCTCTCATACACGTACTTCATCCTAGCCTTCAGGTAATTCTGACTAGTGTCCATTCTTTCCTTTTAGTTCATCGATTCGTGTTGTTGATAGGAAATAACAGATGCAAAACAGATTTTGAAAACTTCTTTCACATTTTCATTCATCAACCTTATTATAACCTTATTATAACCTTATTATAACCGAGTCATAGCTGTGACCGGGTCTTTGCTTGCCTTTTCTGATTCTGACTCTAACCCAAAGAGCCCGTTTGGTTATCAAACTTTATGCATTACATAGAAAACTTCCTGAGAAAAGTATTTTCATATCCAAATCTTGAAATTGGCCATAACCTAAAAAGTCAATTAACTGTAGTGAAAAATACAGATCTAAGCAAAGGAAGTTATATAAATTAGTGGGTTATTTCCTTGAAATGTTTCCAGACTTTCCTTTTTTGATTGCCTTTTACGCTTTTTATAATTGCAGTATAGTTGTGCAGTATATTACAAGCATACCATGTAGAGATTCAGTGTTTAAAGGTTATACTCCATGTAGCTATTATGAAATATTAGCTGTATTTCCCACGTTGTACAGTATACTCTTGCAGCCTGTTTTGTATGTAGTAGTTTGCACCTCCTAATCCTCTACCCCTGTAGTTCCTCTTCCTCTCCCCACTGGTAGTGGGAGAGAGGTTGTTGTTTAGACATGCATATCATGTCTGACTCTCTGCGACCCCATGGACTGTAGCCCACCAGGCTCCTCTGTCCATGGGATTTTTGAGGCAAGAATACTAGAGCAGGTAGCCATTTCCTTCTCCAGGGGATCTTCCCGGCCCAGGGATCAAACCTGTGTTTCCTGCATTGGCAGGCAGATTCTTTATCACTGAGCCGCCAGGGAAGCCCAGTTTATTCACTGTATTGGTAAGTCTTCTTTGTTATATTCACCAGTGTGTTATATTTTTTGATTCCACAGTGATATCAGACAGTATTTGTCTCTGACTCACTTCACTTGGCATAATACCCTCCACGTCTATCCATGTTATTGCAGATGTAAAAACGTCATTATTTTTGTGGCTGAGTGGTATTCTATTGTATGCTTATTTGTGTGTGTATACATACACACACCACATATTTATTCATTCATGTTGATGGACACTTAGGTTGCTTCTGTGTCTTGCCTATTGTAAATAATGCTCCAGTGAACATTGGAGTGTATGTCTTTCAGAATTAAGAGTTTATGTCTCTTCCAGATGTATGTATGCCAAGGAATGGAATTGCTGGATCATATAGTAACTACTTGTAGTTATTTAAAGGAAACTCCATACTGTTTTCCACAGTATGAAATTTATATTTCAATCAACCAACCACATCTTTGCCAACATTTATTACTTGTGTTCTTTTTGATAGTAGCCATTCTGACAAGTGTGAGGTGAGATCTCCTTGTGGTTTTGGTTTGCATTTTCCTGATGACTAGCAGACATCTCTTCTGTCCCTGTTGGCCTTCTGCATTTCTTCTTTTGAAAACTATCAAGTCTTCTGCCCATTTTTTAATCAAGTTGTTTTTCTGATATTGTTATATGAGCTGTTTGTAGAGATTGGATATTAACCCCTTGTTGGCCATTTTGTTGTTATTCAGTCAGTCATGTCTGACTCTTTGCGACCCCATGGACTGCAGCACACCAGGCTTCCCTGTCCATCACTAACTCCTGAAACTTGCTCAAACTCATGTCCATTGAGTCAGTGATGCCATCCAACCATATCGTCCTCTGTCATCCCCTTCTCCTGCCTTCAGTCTTTCCCGGCATCAGGGTCTTTTTCAGCTCTTCACATCAAGGTCTGAGTCAGCTTTTCACGTCAAGTGGCCAAAGTATTGGAGCTTCAGCTTCAGCATCAGTCCTTCCAGTGAATATTCAGGGTTGATTTCCTTTAGGATGGACTGGTTTGATCTCCTTGCTGTCCAAGGGACAGAGTCTTCTCCAACATCACAGTCAAAAGCATTAACTGGGAGAGTGGGACCATAAAGAAGGCTGATGCCAAAGAACTGATGCTTTTGAACTGTGTTGTTGGCCATGCCATTTGCAAATATTCTCTGCCATGCAGTAGGTTGCTTTCATTTAGGGTTTCCTTTGCTGTGCAAAAGTGTTTAATTAGGTCCCATTTGTTTATGTTTGGTTTATTTCCTTTGCTTTAGGAGACAGATTCAAAAACATACTGACAGATTTCTTTTCATAGGTGGTAACAATTTCACCAAAAAAAAAAATATTTACCAGATATCTACCAAAAAATAATAAATGTATGTTAAATTGTGTTTAGCAATTATAAAGTGGTTGATACAATATTGTATGATTTCCTGAGTCAAAATAAGCATGGTATTTTAAAGCATGGTGTTTGAAAGGTACTTACTTACTTTGAGTATCTGGGACTATTTGAGGCAAAGATATGCCCACCAGCATTTCATATGAAAAAGAGAAACAATTCAAACTGTAAAGCTGAAGCAGAGCCAAAATGAGCAAGAAAAGGAGGAAAGACTACACGGAGGAGGGAAAACACCAGAGAAAAGATCTGCTTTGTGAAGAAAGTGTCTCACATGGTTCTAATCCAGAAATCAGAATCATCAGCCAGATTAACAGGTAAAATAACCATACTTAACCCATAATTAATAAATGTCGTATTTAAGACTCAGACTATATAAGCCAAGTAGTAGTGAGAATATCGGGATACATCAGTGATACGTTAGGAAGGATAGTATACTTTTTTCTTTTACCTTTGCTATTTAATTTGGCATTACTTGACTTATTTATGAAAGCTAACTAGATTATATACTTTATGTCACAAAAATACTGATTTGCATAGCGTCAATCTAAGTTTTTAAAACAGTTCTAATTGCAGAGTCACTGTCAAGAAACAGTGTGATTTTAGGTGATTCTCTTTAACTTTCCAAGTAATGTGTCAGGACATAGAGAAAATTATCCTTTGCATTCCTGATAGAGTGTTGTTTTTTTGATCATATATGCATATACTTTTTATCTGTAAATGTGTGCACGTGTGTGTCCTACAAATGTATAGGACACTAAAGTAATCCCATTCTTCCTAGAAGGTAGGGACTAACTGACCACAAGCCAAATATATCATGTTGTGTTCATAGTCATTCAACCAGAACATTAACATAGTATTTTAAACCAAGATAATTAGCTTTTCTTTATAGAAATTCATTGAAGTTCACATATAAAATTCTTAGTGTACTCAAAAACACACAAACTAGTCTGTGTGAATGCTCTCTTTATTCTGAGGCAGCAGGGTCCTGGGGCTGGAGACTGGAGACGCTTGGTTCTACCCCCTACCGACCTTGAGCACGCTGCTTAATCCCTGTCCGTCATGCTGTGAGCTTTAAATAAAGTAACACGCATAAAATGCCCAGCAGTGCTTCTGTCGTTTGATAAGCCGTGGGTAACCATCTGCAGGAGTCTGGAGGTTCTCTGATGACTTCGTGGCATGACAGAGTCAGTTATTATTGTGGAAGTTATCACTATGGAGATGGCAAGGCTGAAGCTAACTGGGAGGAGCAAGACTTGAATCAAGGAAACCAGATAGAGGCTGCTGCAATAATCCAGGCAAGAAATGCCATTGAACTATACGGCAACAGATAGTGGGAAAGAAGAAGCAAGAAACACTAAAGAGATACTGTATAATATGTATACCGAGATCACCATTTGGCTCCAGGAGTTGGAGAGATACACGTAAGTTCCAGGCCTGGATGGCATTCTGTTAAGGCAGGGTATAGTAAAAGGATGAGTTCCCGAATCTCAAGCACCTGCACACGTCAAAGAGGAAGTGCCCGACAAGCAGTGCACTAGAACTCAGGAAAGGCTGGACTGCGGCGATGCCACTCGGCAGCCCAGGGACGGTCAGTGTCAAGGAAGCAGATGACACACTTGATTTTACCCTTTTTCAGTCAAAGGTCTGGCCTGCCCCAGACCAGGGTTCATCATCAGACGCAGCTCTGAACATTGGAGGGAAATCACACTGAAGATTTCGACCTGGAAGTTCATTGCCAAGTTTGCTGCAGATGGCGAATGTCTCAGTTAGCTGTTGTTTGCTAAGTGATCTGGGTAAAACCACGAACACGGTCCCTGACGCCACGTTTCCCATCACGTGTTGCACAACTGCCAGCAAGAGACCCTTCCTTTGGCTCTGGGGGACTTAATTTCCCTTGGGAACTATTGTGGTTATTCAACTTGAAGACCTTGTAGGAAGAATCAGTTATTTCTCTCTGGGGTCTTACTCAGAGCAAGCAACATGGAAGTAAATAGTCACTAAGGAGGAACAAGGAGAAATAAACAAGCTTTTAGCCAAATTGATGAACACCAATTCATGTTATTAAAAGAGAAAACACCAGTGGCCAGTTTTACAAAAGTTGAAACTAGGAATGGTACCACCACCCTGCTGTGGCTCCTGTTCATCGCAATATATGAGAGTTAATCTCTGTGTAACCCGCACCTCTTTTGCTGTTCCCAGCACAGAGGTGCATTGTATTACATGCTGATGCCTCCATGTAGAGGTTGAGTAAAGACTTTCCGGCAGGGAGAACACCGGACTAGAAAACCAGAACTGGGGTTGGCCCAGTTCTGCCAGTGCCTAATTAATGCTGTGATCTTCTTTGTAAAGCATGGAGGTATCTCTTTTTGCCCTAATATTGTGGAATTCTGTGATCAAAATGATGCATTTAATGAAACCATTCTTTGAAAAATAATTTTTAATAGTCTCCCTGTCTTTCAGGAGTAACATGTATTTTTTTGCCTCAGAAGACTTACCAGTCAACATTATGTTGGAGAAATAAGTTTCTTAATCATAAACATGACAGCCAAACATTTACTAACTGCCTACTGCTTGCTTTCTATGAGATGCTCCATGAGCTTTCTTCAAATACCAGAGCAAACCCAAGACGATGGAAGGATGTCACTCTTCTTTCTACAGAAGGGAAAACTGAGGCTTATAATTACTAGGTGACTTGGCAAAGGTCACATGGCTGGTAAACTACAGTTTAGCCTTTAAACCCAGGTCTCTCCAACCTGACTAAGTTGCTTCAACTGGTTGTTTTCAGATCCAACATTGTATTCTGGAAAGAAGTCCGGCGAGGGGACACCAAGATCAGGCCATGATTTGTCGGGGTCTCACCATCAAAGCTGAACCAGAAAGCAGCTCAGTGAACCCGTGCTCATCCAGTCTTGTCTTGTACCCAGCAGTCTTCCTGCCAGTGAGACAGCGACACGCGCCATCACATGGGACAGTGTGTACATGTGCATCTAAATATTCAGCAAAACTAGATTTCAAATGACGCTTTAAAATGTATTGCAAAATGTACAGCATTTATTCACATACAGACAAAAAGGCACAAATTCTACTAAATAGTTCAACAAAAAAATACAGCTGTCCTCAACTAGTTTTATAAATACTTTCAAAAAGGGGGTAGAAATAAATACAGGATTGGGCCATGTAATATAAAATAGTCATCTCTACATATACTTTTGTTTTTAATTCTGATTTTTAACTCTTCATGCACCTTTTTTTTTTAACCCAATTTTAGCTGAATGGACACCAAGCTAGGCACATAGTGAAAAATCCTCTGTACAAGGTTACAAATGTAATGACAAGTTTGTCCATGTCAAAATAATTAAGATTTGTACACAACACATATAACCCTTCATTTAGATTTTGTGTTTATAACCTAACAAATGACATTCCAGGCAACTTTACAAAAGTTTAACTAGCCTACATTTTTGACATAATACATTGATCATAATCAAAGATATTTCTTGGTCAGGATGCACACGGAAAGATAAAGCTTTAAAAAAAGAAGAAAAGAAGAGCAAATGGTTCCATACTCAGAGTGCAAGTGGGCAGGTTGGGTTAGTTGCCGCTCATAACCTCATACAGAGTTCCCAGCAGGAGCGAAACTGACTTACAGAGCTGTCATTACACTGTCAGAGAAACTGTACCATTTGCATTTCAAAGCAGGAATTAAAGGTGTGGGCTTTTTGTGTTTGTGTGTTTTGTTTTTGTGTGGGGTTTTTTATTTTTGTTTTGTTTTCTTTTTGGTTCAGCATAACTTGGAACGTTTGAAAGCTTTTCAACCTAAATGTGGGGAAAAAACAGGTAAGGCATTATTTTTGCACAAAACTAGCATTCCTAATAGTGCAAATGAATCTGGTACCTCTTATAAACGGTGAGAGGTCATAGACTTACTAGAATTTAGATTTTCTTTCTATGGCTTGACAGATTATCCCTCTATATACTCTACTCTCACCCAGAGCTGTTGCTGTAGTCAAAAAAGAACTGTAAAGAGTCCACCTTCTTCTGTATCCAGCAAAAGGTTTCTTGCTCTTATGCAAAGAAAAAAAAAAAATCTGATTTTTAAATTATGCTGAGTTAATGTACAACTTGGATTCATAAGAAACTTTTAATATCTGTAGCAACAGTTTATCTGGACAACATTCTTTGAAAAATGAGCCCCATAGCTCAAAAATAGTCAGTCTAAAAACCTGGGTCATTCTTTCCCCTCCCCTGAATCAGTTACTAAAATGTATTTGAAAAGTTAAGACTTGGTTTGAAAATGTCATACATACAATGGGGATGTATCAGATCTACTATTTGATCATCTGATAAAACTTGCATAGCAAGATGGAATTCAATAAGCCTTTTTTCCTTGTTGACAGTCATCTGGAAGACTTGAAAGGTAACTACTACAGAACTCAAAGCATTACTCATTAAGTATCAGAATGTCCCTGCCACATGGAAATAAATGTATAAATGAATCAGGAATCTGAGTACTGGTATTAACAAACTAAGGGATAATTTAGGGGAAGTTGGGCTTGTTCCAAGTGCCCATAATTCTAAATCTCACTGCTACTTAAATTTTCCTTAAGTTTGATTCACAACTACATTGAATTCCAAAGAAAATTAACAGGACCTTAACACTATCCACTGTCTTAATACAAAACGCACTGCAGTGAGTGCAAAAACAGAACATTGTACTCAAATTTAATGCTAAATTTATTGCTGATAACTTACTAGTTATTGCCATTTGCAATCAGAAAGTCCAAGTTACGAATTAGAGCTTAGAACTCTGACTCCAGAAAACCTGTTACACTTCAATCTCTTTCCTGTATAAACTTGGTCAAGGGTTAAGAGGTTATCGCAACTTATTGCCTTTCTATTATTTTTAAAATATAACCTATTTTGGGTTTTTTTTCCATTTTCCTTTTTTTCTCCCAAGGAACCCATTCGTGTTGGAAGGCCGGACTCCCCAGCGTACGCACTAGTGCTCCTCTCTGGAAACACGAGTCACCAGAGTCTGGAAGTCATTGCTTAAACTTGAACAGCCATTGTGTTGTTGGAAGCCAGGTGGCCAGGTATTGCCAAAGGCCAGCGGAATCCCAAGCTAGCCCAGAAGGCAGTGGGTAGGGAAGAGAAAGGTTGAGAGGACTGGTAAGGACGGGACCTCAACTGTCCTTTCTCATGGATGGAGCCCTGTGACACGTCGCTCTCCGCCTGCCCTCTATCCAGAACACAGTCGAGAGCTGCCGGCAGCAGGACCTGGCTGCTTCCATTCACCCTAAATCTCCAAGCTCAGGCAGCTCTACCCTGTCCCTTCAGATCTTCCGGTAATGGCCTTTTTAAAACTTTTCTCTTCCCTTATCTGCTTTATTTACACATGAATTCCCTAGAATTACTGAAGCTTCAGAGCTACTGCCTGTATACTACAATGCAACAAAACAGTCCGTGGGCCAAAGTATAAATATGATTTCAAGATCACCATAGTCCTAGAAAATAAGTTTTATGGGCTACTAAATGATACGTGAGGGTTTCCTCAAGAACCATCTCTGATTCCATATATTCAGGTAACTAAGAGTTTGTGCTTTGGGAAGGATACAGAGGGCAGTAAGCACTCATGAGGCTTAGTTCAGCCTAGCCCTCTTGAGAAACTTACTTCATCCATTCTTATTGTAGTGTTAATTCAGCCTCTAGTCTTAGCAGTGTCTTATGGTTACAATCTACTCTTGTGTTTCCTCAACAAGTTGCAAATAACACACTTCTCACAACAATGATTTATAAATGACTCTGAAAAAAAATTCCAATCAGAATTGCAAGTAAATGTATTTGTGTAGCTCAGGAGTGATGGGTTTCCGCTCGTTCCCCTGTGTCAGAGCTCTCGCCTCCTGCACCATCGTGCCCGTTTCATCAAGAGGCCAGAATGCTTCTCCTGATGATGTCTGTCCTCCTGCTGATAGAGCTGCTGGCGTGGATGCACTTCTTCTCGGAGGCCTCGCTCTCCGAGTCACTCATCTCTACGTCAGGGACATACCCGTCATTCTCGTTGTCAGCTTTCAGTTTGCTTTTTGCCCTCTCCTTGGCTGGAACTCGGCCTAGGCCCAGGTAGGAGTAGTCTGAGTGCTGGTGGCAGGCCGCCTCTGGGGCCTCTCCCTGCTGCTGCCGTTCCCCCTTCTTTGGAATCCGGAATCCTCCCCAGTTCTTCACTGGGCTGGCCGGTGTCGTAGGCACTTTGACTGCAGACTGGTTATAGTTCACTCTGATCAGGGAGCCGTTGCACTTGGGCACCACCTCCTTCCTCGTGCCCGGCGCCGACTGCCCCGCCCCAGGGGAGGCGGCAGCTCTGGCGTGGTCCACGTGCCTCTGGGACACGTCTGTGGACCTCAGAGGCTTGTGACTCTGTTTCAAAGGTCTGTCCTTTACGTCCCCCTTGCTGAGGTCACACTGAAAACGATGGTCTCTCCTGTTCCCGTGGTCTGGCATCACCACACCGTTTTTCTGTTGTGCTGATACGAGCCGTGCTTCTGCAAACGTCTTTTCAAAACTCAGAAAGCTCTCTGGGCCCACCGTCCCCTCCCTTCTGCCCCCCAGGTCTGGCTGTTTTAGCTGGGTTTTGCCTTCGCTCCCAGGGCTGTTCTGCAATGGATCTCGCTTGTGGGGCTTCTTCAGCGAGTGAACCAAGGAAGTACCCATTTGCTTCCTGAAGAACGCAGAATGCCACTTCAAGTCCTCTATCTTGGGAGCATCAGGGCCCACAGAAGGACTGTTAAACAGAAGCATGTTTTCCAGTGAGGAGGAGGAGCAAGAGGAAGAAGGCACACCTGTGAACATAAAACCACAAAAAAAGAAATTGCAGCAGAAGCAAATCCAGAAGAATAAAATTTTAGACCCCTTAGCATGGCCCACTAATGCAGACTTCCCACCCAACAGTACAACATACAATCACCCAGTTTGTAAAAATTTGGTTTTTATAGTAAAGATACTACCTGCCTTGAGAATCTGCATGCTCTAGATGCTCTTTTCTAAAACAGCTTAAGTTCACATAATTTTTTTCATGAAACTGCCTTTTCAAGGAATACACTTGCCTTCAAACAAAATAACTGATCTGATTCTCGTATGTGATTTACTGCAGAATCTTTCCGTGGTCAAGTAAGCATTGCCTCCACCACCCCCCCGGTCTCAGCACCTGCCTGGCCCGCCGCCTGGGAGCAGCACACCCACAGGGGCAGGGAGTGGAGCTGTTACGCTGCTTTCTGCAAATTATCTATCCCACCCAGGGCTCGAGTGAGGATAAATACACATACATTGTGAAATGAATAAAGGAAGGTGTTTAAAAATCATTCTTGACACAGAGTACATATGTTTACTCATTATATGTACAACACACTTGTGAAATTAAACTGATTATCATCTAAACAAGGATAAGTTAAATTGGTGTTTTTCAAGCACTTTTTATGCAAATCACATTAAGAACTAAGTTGCACAATCATAACCCAGTAAAAGTGCACTTTTCATGCAACCATATTAGCCTTCATCACCTGACGTGCACTCCGACATTTTCTGTTGTTTCACATATTTTAATGCTGGTGCTGACCTGCTAAAATGCATCTCACAACCTGGTAACAAACTGTTATCCTCGGTTTGAAAAATACTGGGTAAATCCATAACATACTAGAGTTCATCAGAAGGACCATGTCCTTGCAGAAGCCTCCAGAGCCTCAAAACAGTTGTCATGTTCTCTGAGCCATGAGCCACCAGGAAATGAGGTTTCGTCCAGAGTAGCACAGGAGCCCATGTGAACCTACTGCTGGGCAGGAATGGACACCACGTGTAGACAGAATGAGCTAGCGACTCTAAACGGAGAATCACCACAACCACAGGGGAGGGGGTTTCCAATCTGCTGTTTCAGAAATGCCCGCTTTCTCAGTAACCAAACTTAGGGTCAACCTTCACACCACATTTCTATTTCTTTTACTCAGTCACCCGCTGTGGGAAAATAAAAAGGTAAGAGGTACTGTCCTCTGATTTCCATCGTGACTCGGGATCCAGGCCTCTGAGGAGCCTCGGCTTCATGACTCCCACAAGCACTGTCCCCACTGAGGACACACACCCAAGCAGAACGGCCCTGCCCATCCCAGAATCACGGACAGCATCAACATGGACCTTAGGGACACATTCAAGTCACGGCCATCTGCTCTGCCTCATCTGGAATCCTCTGTCTTAAAAGGTAGATCAGGTGAGGCACAAGTAAGAACACAACTGAAAGTCTAAAACTGGAAAAAGGAAAAAGGCATCCTAAGGGGCTCCCACTTCACTCCCTGGGGCATGGCTTCCAACCAGTCAACCTGGCACGTACTGGGGGTAGGAGGACCCCGCACCCCATTCCTGTTGTGGAACAGCAGGGGGACTTGGGAACACAGGCCCGCATCACAGCTGTTACACAGAACACTGCGTAACCTTCAGAGGCTCAACCACTTACCAAAGAAACACTGCCATGAAACACAAACAAACAACAAAAATGCCCTACGATATCTGTAAGAAATGACTCAAGGAGAATCAGATGAAAGTATTCTTTACAGCTTCCTTTCACAACTTATTTTCGAAGGCAAACTCACTCATCAGTGATCACTCATGACATAAGGACCTAGCAAGTCAGAGAAAGCCCTCCAGGGGCAGAACTCCGTGGGCACAGCTGCACTGGCGATCCCGGGCCTCTGCTGCTGGAGGAGAGTGCTCCACGCCAGCCAGGTGGACACAAAGGGAGAGCCCCCTCTTTTATTTGCATTCAAGTAGGAATAATGAAGAGACATAAGTTCACTTTGATGAATCAGACTGCTGGTACTGGGTTGGCCAAAAAGTTCTTTTGGGTTTTTCTGTACCATCTTATGAAAAAAAAAATACAAACTTTTTGGCCAACCCAATATTTACGATACTGTACCTGAAAAAATTTATTTCAAAAATTTTACAACTGAACTCACAAGTCTAGCTATTGATATAACCTTGACAGATTTGGGGAATATTTACTCTTGCAAAGGAAATTATCTAGGATGATATTATTAAATAAGTTAATGGCATCAAAACAAGGATATCTTTTAAAACTTGCCAAGCTTTTTCTCCTCTTTGTTCAGCTGACCAGTTACTTCTGGTCACATATATCCAGATGGTTTTGTCAACATAATAGGTTATTATTTCTTTGTTCAGTCCATGTTTCATAGTATATGTAAAGAGCCACAAAAGCAGAAGGTTAGAGTAAGCCCGTTGACTGTGCACAAGGAAAGTCGTGCAAAGACAAGCAGACACCCGCTCCCAAGACCTACCTACTAGCGGGTAGGTCTCTACACACTCGGCACTCTTCCTCCTCCTCTGAAATCCTTATAACACCTGCCTTCTGGGGCTTGTGAGCACAGAACGTTAGCCCTTCAAGGCCTTCAGAGGCCAAAATGCTGGACCAAAACTCTTACAGATGGACAGACTTTAGAGAGGTCCAACAACCTGTCCCACTATGCACTTGATCTCAAAGTCACTTAAGTGCTCTCCAAAGGGAAGGAAGTCCATCCCTTAGTTTTTTTCTTTGCCAGAGAAATGCAAAAATAGGCAGCACTAAATACTTTGTGCTGAATCTCAAAAATATTCAAAATTTCAATTACACCGAAAGAATCCACTGTAAATATTATCTAAACGTGGATATGTGCATTGAGTACCCAATCTTAGATATATTTACCATATGTTACAGGTAGACCCAAAGGCTAAATAACCAATACATCTTTTTAGGTATCCCCGAGACTCTGTACATTTATCAAGTGCTTTACAATACATAAGTTGCTTTTTGAGTCTCACTACTTCCCAGGAGGGAGCTGGAGATCTCATCCCAACATTACGTGTGAGGAAATGGAAGAGACTCAGAAAACTTTAGACTCACTTGTGTTGGGCATATAAGTAGGGAATACAGGATTTAACCCATATGAGGCTGAAGCCATGGCCCCGTCCCCTAGACCACAGTGCCTCAAATGCCTGAGATTTCCCTCAACAGCAAAAGCCTTCCCTTTGATTCTTCTAGAGTAAAAAAGAAAATTGAAAAGACACTAGCATGTTTTTCCCCCTGAACAGAGTGTTAAGGCTAACAAACCCCTGCCCTGTTGTTTGACCTACCAGGGCTTAATGCATACCTGAAACTCTTTCTTGCTCCAAAAGCTTAGTGTAAAGATTGAATATCTGTTCCTGGACTTTGCACACAGATCGTTTAATCTTTTCCCTGCGGGTCACCATGTAAGTGAGGTTCCGAACCTGGAACGTAGAGAATAAAGATTCTAAGTAAGCAATATACATTATAACAGTACTTTTTTTTTTTTTTTTAACCTGAGGGGGGAAAAATGTATCCCACTAGGTCCTTGACTGACTTTTGAAATCAAAATATAAATGTTTTATGGAATCTGACCTCCCTTTGTGATGCTAAGTACCACCAGAGAAAGGGCTTGTAGGAGGGAGCCATGCCCCCAACACCAAACCAGGCCAACGGCCTGGCCATCGGCTCATCCCAGCAGAGAGATGCCCAATGGTGTGCAAGGCCAGGCATACCAGCTCTTGCCAAAGGACTCTGCTTATCCTCCCATGAATTCTATTGTCAGAAGCTTTAGAGCAGTTCAGAAGCCACCTTGGTTGCACTTTATCAAGCATCTTCTGAAGATGCAACTAGGCAAGCACAGGGTCAAGGGCCATTAGAGGAAAGAGCCCCCCAAAAAAGCGTTCCTGCATGGGGCCCACGAGAATGCCAAGTGGTCACCAAGAATCCAAGTGAAGTTCCATCAACTGGACACTGAGCTCTCTGAAATACCTTGGAATTTACAGGTAGCTAATTTGTTCCTACAGAGCAAACACCTAGGGCGGGTCCTTGCTTTGCCTCAGATTTGCTACATCAGCATCTTAAGGCCAGCTCTCTGCATCACTGACACTGCCTGCTTCCTGATCCATCTGTCAGTAACAGAGAGCCCAGCGCTACGAGCTCCACTTGGCATCTGATGCGCAACCACTGGGGGCTGCACGCATATCCTCATTAACCTACACTAGCTAATCAACACGAATTTGTTACCCGCTTTCAAAGCCACCTGTGGTCAGTCAATAGAGTCAAAATTTAATGACTTAGTCAATAAACTCCCTTAAATCTCTTCAGTCCTAACACTTATTGGTAAACCCAATCAGTCTGCATGGGCCTGGAAACACAAATGTCAAACGCAACACACCAGATGCACAATTAAACCTGTCTTCAAGATGTGAACAATACCTTCCCAGAAAGCTCAGTGGCAAGACTGAGAAGTGTCTCGGTATCCCGATCAGCTCCTACACCAAAGGCACAACTATACTCTCCCACCACTTGGGCAGTCCCATCCCGTCACCTTCTCAAAGGTCACTCATCTTTCAGCAGCAAGTGGCAACAAGACACACATGACCCTGAATTTTGGCTTATGTTCGGACACCGCCCCTAAAGAAGCCTAGCAGCAATTCCATCTGCTCTTCCCCAGCGGTGTTAAAGACAGCCTCCTTTGCGAAAGGACACAAGGTCAGCTGGCTTTCACGTTTGCATTTTACACATCATAAATGGTGTAATTTCCAGGCCAACAGCAGGAACACCAAGTCAGGCTTCTTTTGTTCCCAAATGATTCACTGTTTAGGAATTTTCTGACACTTGTTAATAAAAATAATTGCAAAGAAAATCAGCCTTCCTATCTCAGAGTAAATATTGTTTCAGTGTCATTCACCCTGGTTAAAACACATTCTGACAGCCTCACCCTCTCCCCGCCAGGCCAGTAAGTAGGTGTTCTTTTTTAAGAATTCTGATCAGTTTGGGGATGGAGGTAGCCAGTGGGTGAGATTTTCTTTACAAATATTCCACCCAAAGGAGATTAAGAGTAGAAGCTCAAAAAGAGGAAGGAGTCGAACCTAGATCCTTATTACAGATTCATTAATTACTGAAAAACAAATGGAGAGTGATTTTTACATTAAGGCAGGGGACCCAACTTGTGGAGCTAGGAAAGGTAAATTCTCTGACAGGAGTGGACAAGGTTACTCTCTATTTAAGTCAGATGTACAACAGAGATACATCTCTTTCCTTAAAATGGTCAAGGAAATAGAAAAGACAAAGAACTTGAACTTCGGCGTCTGCAACCACTTCTCCCAGGAAAGATGTCCACCCTGGCTGCTAAGTGGGAAAACCACACTTCCATTCCCCATGATCTGAGAAGAGACATCTAACTATGACCCCAGGGTTTTCTATTGGAAAAATCAGCCTCTGAATAACCTAGACCTGGGTGGCCACAGAATAGTTGAGTGCCCTAAACCTCACCTCCCTTATGCACCAAACACCCCGTGAAGGGCAACTTCCATCAGCAGCCCCCATATATCCAACTGAACTGAGGCTCTGTCAAGACACACCCTGCCTGGCCTTTCTGTGCCCTGCTAGACCTGACTTCCTTCCCCTCCATCTTCTCCCAATCGCCAGCGAGGTGGCACCCAAAACCAGATCTACCATACCGTGTCAAACCCAAGACACAAAGCCAAGGTTCCCAAACATGAAAGGGCCCTAAAATACAGAATGCTGGCCTCCACACCCAGAATTTCCACAGTCAGAGGTGGGGTCCGAAGGTCAGCAGGTCACATTGCTGCAGGCTGAGGGCCACGCTCTGAGAACCACTGCCCTCGGGAACCCAACAATGATCTCAAGTTTTCTTGAATCCCAAACACTGCTTGCAACACTAGAACTTAACTTGCCTTTTATGCTCCCGGACAACTGCAGCCGCTATCAGAATGTCAAGTGACCATCCCACCGAAAGTTGGGCAGAACGGCCCCCCAGGACCTGCTGTTTTCGATGCCCCAGTGCAGAGGTGGCATATCCTTATCTGAGAAAGTACCCCTTTTGCTGCTGAATTCATGTTTAGTGCTTCCTTCAGAAGACAATGTCTGGGGGAAGAGCGATCCCACCAGTGAAGTGGCAGCCTTGGCAACTTGGCATGGCACCCGCCACATGGGTAATCGTGTCTTCAGGTCCCCACACCGCTGAGAGTCCATTCCTGCCGCCTGTCTGGTCCAGAACTAGAACGCAGGTGTGCAAGGCGCCCCCAAGGCATGTATTTGCAGGAACCACCACCATTTTCACTCAGCGTTGTCTGCATTTCTAATGAGGCCTACTACTCAGTTCTGAAGGGAACACATGCCTTGATCATGCTCCTTCATATTAAGCACTATGGAATGTTAATTACCTAGTGTGAATTACACTACCTAGTGTGTGAATTACCCAAGACTCTTAAAAACAAATTTATGATTTGTTCTTATTGTCACCCCTGCTCTGATGAGTCTTCTGCCCAATACTGTTTATAATTACAAATAACTACTCTCTGCAGCATGGCCAGGATTTCCGTTTTTTTTAAAGCCTCCACCCTAACAGGCCTTGTGGCACATTCTGGAAAACATGGTTTTCATTTTAATAAGCTTATTTTAAACTGACACTAAATGCCCTAAAATCTTAAAAGACTCTTTAAAGTAAATGCAAGTAATGCCACACAGACGAAAATCCTGATTTATTCCCTATTCTCATACATCATTGGCATTCTACTTAAAAAGCAACAGTGATGACTCAAAAAAAACACTTCAGAATTACAGGTGCGTGTTAATCTGAGGATCTTATGTACAGAAGAGTTAGTACACCACAAGCGTTTTCTACACTTTTATTCTGTGGTGATTGAGACACACACACAGTCCAAACATTAGACTTCTCGTCGTCCCTCCTGAGGACTGACGCCAAAGCTCATGCAACCCCAAGTACAGCAGCTGTCGAGCTGGGACAAGGCTTCTCACCAGGATTCCACTGTATCCTTCTGAACCCTTTTCTCATGGCTAACAAAAAGGTCACACAGACCTGTGATTGAGGCGAGGTCTTCTTCACACTCACCACCAGGGGGGGCACGGGAGCAGGAGAGCCTCAATGCCACGCCCCTCACCTCCCCTCTGCCTGAATCCTGGTGGGGTGTCACTGTCAGGTTCTAGAACAGTCTCTTCTAAGGAAGGCCCACCAATGCTCTCACTGCCACGCCGCCTCTGCCAGGGCGGTGCTGGTGTCTGTGAGAGCCGGGCTTTTTCGTTCAGTACTTCCCCCACGTATCCCTATTCGTTGCCTAGGCTCTCACTTCCCATCAGCTCTGAGTCAGATTCTCTCCCAGGCAGGTGAATCACTAATAAGTTAGGTGCTTGGGGGACATGCGTTAACCATTTCAGGCCACTTGAGTGCCTTTCAGCACAGGCTGCTCCTCCGTTCCATCTCCCGTGCACTAATGAATTTAATCGGAGCCGGCTGTTGGCAGCAGGGCAATCAGGGGAGCTGCCGCAGAAGGTGCTCGGAGACGCATCGCCAATTAGTGAGCTTCAGTCAGAAGCTACCTACAGGGAGCAGGAGGCCAGGGGGAAAAGACAGCCTGCTCCTGATTACTCCTGTAGCAGGAAAGGAGGTCCAGACGGGGACTCCAGAGATGCTGGAGAGCTGGGGAAATACAAAGCAGCAACAGCGGAAGGGAAGTGCCGCCAGCGGAGGCTGCGGGCAGAAGTGTGATCCGGAAGTGTGCAACGGAGTGTGCTAGTTAGTGTGCCCACGGGCTCCTCAGTCAGATCACAGGCCTCTGTGCACCAGGAGTCCCACCCCACGCCCACACCAGACAGAGCACACAGACACATGGACACAGCCACACAGCCACACAACACGGACAGCCTCAGTGGCGACGTAGCACCTCGCTGCGGGAGAACCACGGGGAACAGGCATGCACGGGCGTGGCGGTGATGCACACACGCTGGCACCCACACCTGCTCTGCTCAGTGACTGCAAGGGCGAAGGCCCCGCGAGGGAGCCGAGGAACAGGGCTGGGCCGAGAGGCAGCAAGGCGGGGTGCCCCCTCAGGCTGAACAAAAGATCTCCCTCCTCTGCCCGCCTGCCCCACCCCCACACCATGAAATCCGTTCTGGCTCCTCAGTCTGTAAACAATTCTAAGCCCATCCCTTGGCCATTTCCCTGGGGCTGTTCCCTCTAGCTCTAGAATGGAGGAGGGGAAAGAGGCACCCATGTGATCTCCCAGAAGAACAGTTAACTATTTAAAATTAAACCAGAGAAGCTCCCCATTCTGTGGTCATCTTGCGTGTGTGTACATCGAGTTTCCCAGCCATAAATATACGGAACCAACACCACCTCATGCTGCAGTGTGTACAGGGCCTGAGAGTAAATGAACGGCTACCGTCCCTTGCTCCGGGCCAGCGGCCGTCTCTGCCGTCGTCTTCTCTAGGCCACTACAAGGTGTCAGTGTCGGTCATTACCCTCTCCAGGTCCTGCCGCAGGTGCGTGAACAGCTGCAGCCTCCTAAACAAGACATCCTGCTCCCGCTTGGCTAGATTGTCCTCTTCGTCTTTCTTTGGAGTGATGAGGGGCTTGTTGAAGTTGACCTTCCTCTTCAACTTCCAGTACTGGTACAGAAAGTCCACCACCTCCTCGGGCAGCCGCAGGGCCCTGGCTACATCCAGCAGGTTGACGAACGTGTAGAATTCGTCCTCCAGCTGCTGCAGCTTCTGCTTGCGGACGCTGACCCGGTGGGCCTCCTCCCGATTCTGCTCGAGGCCAGCGAAGGGCTCCAGCGGATCCCGCGGGGAGCACTCGGGAGCACCATTCTCCTGAGCAGTCCCCTCACCAAGGCCCTCCTCGGCTTTGCGATGAGAGCTGTGCTTCGGACAGTAGGACTTGAACTTGACTTCGTCGTTCTCTGCCAAGATAGTCTTCATCTCTAGGCCCCGGTCAAACGCACAGGTCACGTGGAAGGCCGTGCGGCAGTTCTTCACGGAGCACTGGCAAGAAAACAGAGAGCAAGAGGTGGGGTTAGGGAGCAAGAGGTGGGATTAGGGAGCGACAGGACCCGAAGTCCTGAGCGCAGGCACCCCGTCCACCTGCACGCACGTGCGTGCACCCGCGCACACACACGCACACACACCGAAGAGCTGCACTTGGAGTGCTCAGGACAGAAAGGCTTTACGTGGATGACCCCCGGCAGATCTAATCGTGTTTTAAACAAGCTATGGCTTGGGATTCAGGAGGCTTTTTTTCATTAACCAAACAGTAACTCTCTTACAAAAGCAACTGCATCCAGAATCACCTCGTAAGGCGGGCGTAATTATACAGGTGGCACGTGCAGATGTTCTCAATACACAGCGTGTACTCTGAGGCATTCACTTGTTTTTTTATCTGAGCTTTTTTAACGTGTATATTAAAAGCCTGAGTGGTGAAATCTCCTCAAGGACGACACCAGTCAGAGTTGTTACAGGATCACGGGGGCCCTTCCTGTGGCCCCCAGGACGAGGCCCAACACAGGGGCACACTCCTCCCAGCAGCAGGGGTTGCTCAAGACCCAGGAGGTGAATTAGAAACTCCCAAAGAGATGCAAGGAACCAGAGACTGGGACCACCCTGCACAGACAGCGTGAGACTAGTCTCTGCACCCTAGGGAAGCTCTGCCAGATGCAGAGGCCTCCTGGCCCATGAGGCCAAGCTCTGAGACCTGGGTGCGCCGCGCCTGGCAGTGCAAGCTCGAGGGACCTACCGCCAGCAGGTGGAAGGAAGGTCAGCCCAGAGGTCAGGCACTACCCAGCCCGATCTCCCACTCACTGCCCCACCAGGAGGACCATGTAGTGCCTTTGATCCACACAGCAAGCTGGAGGCCTAGCAGGAGGAAAGCGATTAACTTCTCCCATCTGATCAGTGCTGGGAGAATGCCAGGGAGGAGGTTCCTGGTGGTGACTGAAGCCAGTCCCTTAAAAAGCAACACGGTATTGTTTGAGGCCAAGTGATCCTGGCCGCGGCAGGGCTGTAGAAAGGAGAAGAACCTGCAACCCGGTGGGGCTTGGGGCCAGCTGAAAAGCTTAACTAAACTCATTCAAAGGAGCCCTGCACAGCATCGTCACATTCTGCAGAGGCTGGGGCTGGGCTTCTTCCCCTCATCACTTCAGTATTTAGGAGGGGACTCGGTGCCAGTCGTGACTTCCTCCATTATGACAAAGTCTCTTCTACCCAGAAGTACAGAAAATCTAGCTCGCTTCACAGAAAATCAGTTCCCCCAGTGCACACACTTCAAGCACACAAACCAACATAAATCTGTAATTTTGTCTTTAATAATAACCTCAATTCCAAGCAACGTGTGAAATCCGCTTTGGTGGCACCACACACACACCCCTGGCCACTATCAGTAAAAGGCCAAGTGCTCCTCCTCCTCCACAGGCAGCCAAGAGGGGAGGCAAGTGGAACGGACGACGGAGACGCTATCAGTGTTTGGTGCCAACGACATTTTACATCAGCGCCCCGACCTGCAAGAGGAACACGCCACAGCAGAGCGTTTATGCTGGGCTTTGTAAAGACGCCAAATGGCCTTCCTCTGGGTTTTCCCATTCAGGTTGACTCAGCAAACAGATGTTACAGAAACATAAGCCTGAGCCCTTCCAGCTGCAGACATTTCAGACAGGAATTCTTTAATAAAATCAGTCTATTCTGTGAAGATATGAAAAATCATCAAACTTCCTTGGCCTCTCCTCCTTCAAATTAATGTTCTGGAAAAAAGAGGTCAATGGCAACAACAACAACAAAAAAACATCATTTTATCGTCTCTGTTTAAAAGAGAAGCAGAGATCCCAATCGCCTGCCTCTTGTAAGCATCAATGAAGGACCTGCTCAGTAAAGGGTGTAGTCTCTACCCTCAGAACATCAGGTACCTCAGAAGAAAACAAATTTCCATTTTTCTTGGTTAGCACAGCTTGTTTCCTGAAAGTATTCACATGGGCAGTCTATACACACATACATATACCCACTCCAATGTCTTTTTTATTTGCTTTACTTTGTGGCTTTTAAAAAATTTCTCCTCCATGTCCTCTGAATACAATTCTCAGGCCAAAGGCTTTTGTCATGTTTTAGTTTTAAGCAGATTCCATTCACATACAAAAAAATCTGCACTATTTTCAAGGTCCACAGCCAAATCCCACCAGCTGTCTCCTGCCTCACCCTCTGAATATTTTTGTTACATTTTGGATTCTTGAACACCAGTGGAAGTGATAACGAAGAAAAGCACAACTGCTTGGCGTGTAAAATGCAAACTTTTTAAAAACCACCAGCCACTGGATACCTTACCGAGAGGAATATCTATCAGCCAAAATACAAACTGATTTTGTCAAATGAGGTCACTTCTTTCAAAGCCGCAACTGGTGGTCTGACCGAGCTTGTGCGGTGTGTGTCTGTGCTGAGCTGCTGTGTTTTCTGCATCAAGAGAGAAGACACCCCAAACCAACACCTCTGCCCTCAGGACATGACCTGGGGACTGAGGAGGAGCGGGGAGGACGGAGGAGGGGGGGTGGAGCCATGGCCCTGAGGGGGCACCCCCCACAGGAGGAGCCAGCAGGGCCCCAGGCAGGACTTGGAGACCTTGGTGGAATAGCGTCTCAGGCCTCTTAAGTCAAGACTAGATGCCAAAAACGTGAGGCCCAGAAATTAACTTCTCAAGCAGTCTTTTACACACACAGAAAACCACCAGGCCATCTATATTTTCTCCTTAATTCTTCCTACATTATGACCTTCCACACTTGCCTGCACATGGACACAGAAAATACAGGCACAATTTTTACATACAGGCTCTCCCCACAACCCCACCTCCCCACACACAAGAGCATTAAAAAAAATCAGAAATCCAGGCTGTGTAGAACCCTAGGAGCAGCACCTCAGGGGTGCCCCCTACCCAGCTGGTGCTCCAAGGTGTACCTGTTTTACCAAACACAAAAGCATCAGCATGCCAAGCTGACTCCAAACACTGTGTACCAAGACAAGGAACCCACGTGCACGCCTCAGACACCAGCAGGGCCCCTCAGCAGGTCGGGGGTGACTGTCCCTCAAGTGCCCAGCCTCCAGCTCGCCACCAGGGCTGTCCCCATGACGCCAGGCTTGTGGCAGCAACGAGAAATAGGCACAGACTGGAACTGCCGGGCGGCCCAGGCAGACTTCTGAGCTGCCCTGTGACGGTTACAACTGGTGTTCTGGTTATAACCCACCAACAAAGGCGCGCACACAGGGTGTGGCCGCACCCCCCGCCCCCACCACCACCACCGCCCTCAGCAACCTGAGAGGGCTGTGCTTCCTGGAGTCCAGTCCCATCTCCAAACCCTGTGAGAGTTAGTTCAGAACCCTGCCCTGCAATGCAGGGAAGGGCAGTCACACTGTCCCGACCGAGCTGATTACCTGTATGGATGCCCCAAACTTCTCATTGCAGAGGCTGCACACAAGCGCCCACCGACTGCTGGGGATGTGGGACACCTTCGTGATGGGCTCCATCTTCTCGGGGCTGCCGATGCTCACCTGGAGGCCGAGACAAAGCAAGACAGAGCGGTAGAGGCCACCAGACAGACAAAGGCAGACCACAGATGGAGAAACTTCAAGATGCTTCCTTCCCCACGACTCTCCTACCAGGGCATGCCAAGGGGCCCTCGCCCTCCTAGCACAGGTAAAATCCCACTTTAAAGGGGCGAGCTCCACACCTGGGCAGGGGGGTTGGGTTTCATCTGATGCAAACATCCTGTTTGTAAAGACATTCAGATATACCAACGTTCACTGCTCACCCAAGTGATAGCTCAGATGTGTACGTATCAGGACAAGGTAAACGAGTACACCTCTGGTCCACAGAGAAGTGGTCAAGGCTGGAAATCCATCTTAAATATACCAGAACACATTGTGAACAACTGAGTAAGTAAGTACTGACTGCTTTTAAACTAGTATCTCTCTTTCACTGGAGAAAAACCATTCTCCTCAGTCAGAAATGTTTACTACATACTAAATAGAAAACTGCCAAGATAAATAAGATGCCCTCTCCATGTTCGGGCTGGATCACTGAACTGTATCCTGTTAATACCAAACTGTGAGATCCCAAGTCCTGAAGCCTCACTTCAAAAATCACTCAGATAACTTTTTTCCTCAGGAGAAAAATGCACCAAAATTACACACCAAAAAATGCTAAAATTTGAATCACAAATGATATTCTCAGAGTGAGCCATGCAAATTAAATTAGTCAAGGTCTGGGACTTGAAATAAATTAGACCAGACCTGAAATTAAAAAGGTCGAGGCTAAGTAAGAATTTTAATAAAAATCACACAAATGTGACCTAGAGCAGTGGTTCTTTAACCACAACTGTGTGGCTTGCGTGGTTCGCCAGCTCCAAGGGGTTACAGCCCACCTCAGGGGAAGGTCGCAACGTGAACGCCATGGGTCCACTCCTGGGAGCTTGTGCGCAGCGGAGACAAATCTGAACACCTCCACCCAGGAATCCAACTAGCTGTGGCTCCCAGTCAACGTCTCTACAAACGTTCACACCGTCAGCAGGTGACAGCGTGCCTCAGATTCAATTTAAGGTGGAAAAAGGAGTAGTAATTCACAGGCGGCGTTTTACTCAACCGCTGCGATGAGGTCTGCTAATTAATGAACGGCTCCCCGTGAGAATGAGCAGCACAGGCTCTGGAGCTGAACCACCCAGAAGGGTACCCACCTCGGGGATCCACAGCGCACAGCTGACATGCACCCACTTGGTCCCGCTGCGGGTGGGCTTCATCGCTCCTCCTTTCTTGGGACACAGCAAACACTTGGGCTGAACGCCTAGGGCGCACGTCCGGCACAGCCAGCTGCCCTCTGGGACCTTGAGGATTCCGTAGCAGGCCTATGAAGACACCGCACATCCCAAGGAAAAGAGAGAAGAGAGTTGTTTTTCCCGTATGTCTATTAATTTTAAACACCTAGAAAGAGTTTAACAGAACTGCCACCAAACAGAGGAACTCCCTTCAGGAAAGGTGCCGGGCAGCCTCACAGTCAGGAGGTGGGGGACACACACTCCAGGGGGGGGCCTGAGAACCACTCAAGGACAGAAAGGTCCAACAGAAATCTGCTGTGTAGCTACAGATACCCCCTGTACCAAGTTTCTAAATATTAGTCAGTAAACCCTCAAAACACTCTCCAGAGCTAGATGGGGTAGGCATCCCTCCGATTTACTGATGCAGCTGAGACAGAGTGAGGAGAAAGCACAAAGCAGCTGAGTCTCCCAAAGCTGTGACATGAGACACCTCTGGACATGAGAAAGAACCAAGGGGCAGCCTGGGCCCCCAGGCTGAGCAAGCTCTACTAACCTGGCCCCCACGCCTCCTCACCCCAAGTGAGCACCACAGGCACAGAAAAATGAGACCTTCTAGACAAAACAAGAAATTTGGTCTCTTTGGCTGATGTTCAAAACAAAGCCTGCTTTACATAAGATGGCAAATTACACAAGACAGCAATAACTGCAGAACTCAAGGCAACGAAAAGCCATTAAGATGGGTCAAAGAAAGAAAAGGCAAACGCTGAAGAAGCAGAGAAAGAAAACCGTGATGGGACCAGGAGCACAGTCAGAGCCGTTTAAAAACACCAAACTGTTCAGAACTGTATCCTTAAATGAACTAACTACGAGTCAGGAAGTGGAGAGACAGAGTAACACAACTCCAATTCTCCAGACAGGAAAAACACAGCCGCTATGCAATCTGAATATCCAGGACGCAAAAAGGAAACCACAGGATGGGAGTGCAGCAAAGTTAAGTGACACTAAGGCTGGAGCTCAGGAGCAGTGTCGGTGCCGTGAATGAGCCACTGTCAACACAGCCCGACTGGAAAAACAAAACAAGACAAAACTTTTTATAGAACTGACACTATTAAGGCTTCAAATACCAAAAAAGTCTATATCAGGCACTCCAGAAAAAAAGTCTCATTTGAGCAGGTAATTTTTTCTTTTTTACTGGAAAAACAAGTCTAAGTAAATTAGAAGATTAAACAAAGGATGCCTTAAAGACAAGTCATGAAGAACATCCCAAAAGAAAAAGGACCCAGAGGAAATACTAAGAGACAATGAGGTGTGGCCAAAAGAACAGGAGACCAGGCTGGGGGGTGGGGTGTCTAGAGCTGCCCCCCACAACCCAGCCCCCACCCTGGGGTTCCAGTTTCAACTCTGCCAGTAACCCACTGTGGGACTCTGAGCAGCCCACCCTGACACCAGGTGACTCATTCATAAAACAGAGGGTTTGAGCAGTTTCCAAGTAGAACTCTTTTTTTCAAACAAAACTTTTCTCAGGATGAGGGGGGCGGGGAGTAAAAATGGTAGGGAAAAAAAAAAAAACTAAATGTCATCCAAGTAAAATAGCACAAAGGAGTGAAATGGTAGCCACAACGCGCATCATGTTGAGATGACAACACCTCTATGAGAATTCTCCATCATCCCAAGGAAAGCTCTTCGGTCATCTGAAAATCCAGAGCTACTATAACACAATCAGCAGGAGACTATGGTTCATGTGTCGTGAGGATGAGATGGGCTAAGGCCACACAGCCTGTGAAGTGCCCGGGCAGAAGGGACCCCCAGGAGGCAGCCAGAAGGACAAAAACAGCCGAGAATCACAAACTCGATTCTTCTTCCCCAGAGGTCACCAAGCCACCATCCCACACAAGTCTTCAAGATTGTTGTAAATCTCAGCATCAACAGGTGAGCTCAAAGCAAGTACCTCAGAAGAGTCTTCCAAAGAGTTTATATGAACACAGTCCCCACAGAAATACAGATTATTATTGTATTAAAAAATAAATGAAAGAAGAGTCGAGACTGAGATTCTCCCAAGCTTTTTAAATTACCCTATGCCCATCCTTACTGAAGCAACCGCCAAATCCTATTGACATCAGGGAGGACAGGAGATAACGTTCAAGAAAAAGGGCCCCTTTCCTCTTGTTTAAGGGCTGAGTTTATCGTGATGTCAGCAAAAGTGATGTTTTGAATTGTGTCCAAAAAGTTTATGTTAAAGTCAGTCCTAACCCAGAAGAAAACAGATGTAGTCAGTTACGATGAGCTCACACTGGAGTAGGGAGAGCCCTTCACCCACTGTGACGGGTCTTCCTACAAGACGGCCAAGTGTCAAGACAGAGACACATAGCGAGAACACGGAGCGACGGCAAAGCCGGAGGCCAGAGCAGTGCACAGCTGCAAGCCACGGAATGCCGACGACTGCCAGCAAGCCACCAGGGGCCAGAGAAGCGAGGAGGGGCGCTTCAGAGGGAGCATGGCCCTGCCGACACCTTGAATTCAGGCTTCCCGTCTCCAGACAGCAAGACAATAATTTCTGTCATTTTAAGTCATCCAGCTGGTGGTATACTCTGTTAGAGCAGCCCAAGCAAATTAATACAGGATCCCATTCTCCTGGCTGTAAAAGCAGCAAGAAATACTTGAAACACCCGGTAATAAGAAAGAGATGGGCACACGTCCTTAGCCCCCCATCTGTGGCTTCCTCCCAGGCCCCGCTGCCCACCTACCTGATGCACGCAGATGTTGCACTTGTCGCAGAACACCATCTCGTTGCCGTCCTCACCATCAGGTGACTGGCAGACGTCACAGACGACATCTTCGTCATACTCGATCCCCAGACCTTCCTCAGTCTCAATTGCATGGTTCATGTTGTCATAGCACCGCTGTTCAAATTCCTCCAGGACCCTCTCCATGGTGTATTCATCTAACTCGGGCATTCCTGGAGGAAAAATGCCGCAAACCTACTTTGATAAATCCATGAGTAAATATTATAATATTAGTTATACTAACGAATTCACAATGAATAAATAAATGTATCCTGAGTGTCCTAAATATTATCTGTTGAACATCTCTCTGACCCTTTCAAGGAAGGATCTTTAAATTAAAAGGGAGAAAGACATATCCACACAACAGTTTGTTCTTTATGGTCAGGTACTGAAGACACAGCACTGGAAGGTAGAAAAGTGAAAGATAAATCCCAGAAGTGCTCAAGGATGTTAAGTATTGAATACATTAGACTGTCATTTCATTACTATATTATATATAACCACCAGCATATAACAGACTTCAAAACCATGACCACATAGTGTGGCTTGGTTAGTTTTTCAAAAAACATTCCATTTTTTCAATGGAATGGAATGTTTAAAATGGTGCTGAGAACAGATTTCACTGTGAATACTCAAATGCTTTTACCTGGTTTATCCCTCCTCATCCTCTGAATTTACTAGTTGAGATGCATAAGCTAATCAGACCCATGAAAGACAGAAATACAAGCAATTTGAAGCAAAGAAGACAGCTCCTTATGAAGCAAATAAAATGCACTCTTCTGCAAGAAATGACCGAACTAAACTGCCGGCGGCCCCCGTGGTTGCACCCGGCGGTGGGTGCGGCTTATTCTCTTCCATTTGTGGGTGTGTCCAGACTTCCTACGACGAAAACACTCATGCAAGAAAGAAAAAACGGGCTGTAAAAAGTGGTCAAACACATCTAAGAAACAACAGAAATGCCGTCAGAGCCAACAACAACTCTTACGCATTACCATAAATTTAACTGACACTTCCAGTTTTTAAAAACTTGGAGAACACAACAGTGCTGGCACCACAGTTAGATAAGCCCTAATAAACACATATTCAAAAAAGCCACCTCTCATCTCAAACCCTATTTAATAACGAGATTGTTTCTGCGTGGCCAGACACTTTCATCTCAATTCTTCCTACCAGTTTTGAAAACATCACTGGCTTTGAAAATACAACCCTATACCCTATAATTAATTTTCACCATTAAAAAAAACAGTGAAAGCCAAGGTAGTCTTCAAGCATGTGTTCAGTATATGTTAGACAACTGCACCACTTATCCTGCCAAATCGTTCAGCACTGCCTCACTGTCCGACAGAGACCCAGCACTACCCCTTGCACCATCCACAGAAGCCCCCAGCCCCTGGCCGTCGGCCCCTCTGCCTTAACTCAGGACCCCCCCGCCAGTCTAGTGGCGTACAGGGGTTTCCACAAAGTCTATGAAGCTGAAACATAGTATTCTGTCCAAGAGGAAACTTCTGAACAGATTCTATAAAGCAACCTTGTCACCTACTAACAGTCTAGCCACTAATATCTAAAAGCAAGGACCATGAGGAACGAATCAGCTTTGTCAAAATTCCCAGCTCAGTCCACAGGGTCTTTCCCACTCAGGGGCTGGGGAGCAGAAGGCGCGGCGGCACCCGTCACACGCCAGGCCCCATGCGAGGCTCAGGGACCCACATAAACACAGTCTCAGTCCTGCAGGGCTTTGAAATCCATCCACCATTTCATACATACTTACATAAGCTAGGCTGCAAAGAGCTTGTGCCACCACTTCCCGACCTCGACCTCCAGCACAAAGCTAATTAATCCTCACAGTCTCTCGTAGGGAACCCAGACTGGGCCTCACTGACTTGCCGTCTCCACACACTCCAGGCAACTCTTAGCAATCAGAAGTGGCGTGTAAGCCGAGACCCAAGTGTCATCCTGGTGGTGACACAAGGAGATGCGAGCAAAGGCGGTACAGGAGCCCTGAGCTGCACACACACAAGAACTGACTGATGTGTAGACAGTTAGATCGCGATGGGCACGACACCCACGCTAACGTGGGGCTTCACCCAGGGAAAGCCAGGACAGACAAATGGAGCGCTCGGGTTTAGCAAAAGACTTCAGGGGATGGCTGAAGTGAAAGCACAAGCGCTACGTCTGGAAATCGGTGCGCTTGGCTGGAGTGGAGTCTACTGTGAGAAACAGCAGGTCAGCGCTGAAGAAGCGATCCGAAGAGCTCAGCCTCCCTAGTTTCCTGGAGGTAAGGAAGTGGCGGGTTCGGGGCTGTAGGTCAGGGTGGGAACCAGGAGCCCTGCTCCTCCCCTCCTCACAGCCCTCCTCAGCCCACCACTCGTCCAGGGAGCACACGCAGACTCGACGGCGCCCCCAGGTGGTGAGGAGCTTCTCCCCTCACCTGCAGGCCTCTACTCATCCTGTACACAAGGCCACAGAGCCCTCTCTCACCCATCTCCTTAAACTCCTCGTTGGTCAGTTCCAGCCACGCGGCGTCCATGTCGTTGAGATCGTAACGACACACACTGTCGGCCAGTGTGCGGATGTCAACGTAGCCCAGCTCCGGAGGCTCGGAGCCTGACGAGACAATGTATTTCTTGGGCCTGATGAACATGAGGGATTTCTCTTCAGATACGACCCTGGTTAAGAAGAAAACAAGGCAGTGGGGTTACCCTTCCTGCCACAAGGAAGCAAGTCTGTCTGTCAGAAGGCCCCAGGCGAGCTTCCACCTCTGACCCTCAAACCCCAGGTCACCACCTGGTTAAGAGAGTTAACACCCTAACATCACTGCTAATAAAATACAGTAGAGTCATTAAAGCCCCTAAAATAAAACTAGATGTCAAGTGACAAAACTACCGAAGTTGTCACCACCAGCTTCTTCCGTGTGGCTTCCCAGGACCCTGCGTGCCTGCCGCCATCTGACAGCAGCGCACACACACAAGAATGCACCCCGCCCTAAGTGTCAAGGGTTAACGACTGATCCCCCTCCACAATCCAGGCCTGCCCGCCCCTGCTGGAGACCACCAAGCACGGGGTTCTCTGGGACACAGAAGAGACAGGAGCAGCCACACAGACAGCGGGTACAGCGGCGCGCTGGGGAGCCGAGGGAGGAACCATCCCCTCCAGGGCTAAAACTCGGGCCTCGGCCATCTCCAGGCAGCCTGAGAATCAGAGTCCCGGCCAAGTTAGGGACACTCCCAACACACACCTGGGATCCCAGGAGAGAAGGCAAGGTCCCTCTGCTCCTCATACTTCCACCTGTGAACACCTGGAGAACTGCTGCCCTCACACCCGCTCAGGAGAAAGACAGCACGTGAGAAGGTCCAGCCACTGCTGACCAGAGACCATGGCGGCCCAAGAGCCGCTCACATCCACACCATCCCTCCACCTCCAGGTCTCAGGGCGCCGGCAGTTTGCATTTATACCCAGCTGTCCAAGGAGTCCGTCATAGTTCCATCACCCTTATAATACCAGAGTGACTTTATCTATTAATATATGACATTGAGATAGGCAAATTTAAGGGAGTTTTTCCTCCTACTCAACTAAGGGCAGGGTTTCAGGTGAAAACTTCCACAAGCTGTGTGGGTGTTTACTTGTCCTTTGCTGGGCTCAGAATGCCTGGGACTGGGGATGCCAGCGCTGAGCAGTTAGGTGGTGCTGTGCCCCAGGGGTGGGTGAAACCTAAAGAGCCCAGGGAACATTCCACTCACTTCCCAGACGGCAGTCCGGCCTGGGAGGGTCATTTAATCCTGTGCACTTATGGGGACATTTGTCCCAGGGACCCCTAACCCAATAATCAGGCTCGATCATCTCAAGCGCCTGAGGCCATGATGGGGGCGAGGGCTGAGGGTAAACTCAGGCCACACTCAGTGATGGTGAAAGAGGACGTTTCGCAAAGCAGGGAACTGAGGTGGCGGTGAAGTCGGGCGCTCTCTCCCTGTGAGCAGCCTCGGACAGGTGAGCAAACAAGCCCAGCTTCATGCTGAGGCAGGTCATCAAAGCCTGACCCTCAAAACCTTTCAGGGGAAAAGTGGTTTGGAAGTAAAATCCAAAGAAAGTCTCTAACAACATGTGGGCAAAGTTTATCCAGGGAGAACTCTAAGGTCCCATCCACATAGCCCTAACCTGACAGGACTGCTCACCCCCGTCCTCCCCCAGAGGTGGCGCTGACCCAGCAGGACGACAGGCAGACACCCCTCCCCAGGAGAGCGGCCTCCAGAAGAGGGAGCCACTGTGCCTACATCCAGGCGTCCCCCCCCCACCCCCCACTTCCCAGGAAGTCCTGGAATTTACCTTCCTCTCGAGGAGAGCAGCACCTTCCAAGGTGGAGGCCCACAGCACCACCTGCGGACCCGAGGCGTGTTTCTACCACCTTTCTTATTCCCCCAGAAGCCCTACTGCTAACTCCACACTGCTCCCCACAGCCGGCTGGCTGGCAGGGCAGTAAGACCGTTGGTGGGGGAGGGGTGGCCCCTCTCCAAGGTACGTCTACCTGGCCACAGGCTGAGGGATGGTCCCAGGGCTCACTGGCACCTGGACCCCTTTCTCCCACTCCTGTCTCCAGGGATCCGCCAGCACGTAGTACTCGTCCGGGTTCAGCTGGTAGGAGTCATGGAGCTTCATGGCAGTGATCAGGTCTGTCCTAAACACCTGGACAGGGAGAGCAAAGGGTCACTGACACTGGGTATTTGCATTCTTCTTCAGAGCACTGGCAGCTGCAGGGTAACCATGGTACTGCCATGTAACCAGGTCACTGTTTCAACAGAGAACCAGTCCACCTACTGAGGAAACCCCTGGGCCTGCCAATACCCTGGGCCGTGCTTAGGATGGGAGCGGCAGAAGCTCAATGCCCTCACTCCCTCCCTGGCTCTGCGAGACGGCCACGTCTGCACCAGCAACGACACAAGAGCCTCAGTGTCCTCCCTGGGAAACTGCTAAGAGACTCCCAAGTCAGCAAGCAGGCTGCTGAAGACGCGTGCCTAAAAACCCCTGGAGGGAGTCATTCCACTCAAGGGCAACTTCCTGGTAAATGTTTAAGAACTAGAACTCCACTAACCATGTAACAACACCAAGCCAAAACCCAGGGCCACCAGGGCTTCTGTTCCCACCCTCAGGCTGCCTCCACCCAGCCCCTGCCCGCTGGGCATCAGAGCTTCCAGCAAGGTGTCTGGAAGGGCAGGTTTTGGGTGGTCAATACCAGGAAGAGCAAAGGCTGCAAAAATCTAGGAGAGAAGCAACGACAGACCAGTGGAGTCCAGGCAGAAATGAGCTTGTAAAGAATGTGTTTGCACTCCTTCACCTAGTGTAACTTCTGCTAGGTAAGCAGCATTTGTCAGGGAAGGAGAGGATGAGGAGAGAAAAAGAAGAAAGCAAGCTACCACCCTCTCCTCACCCTGCCAAAAACAGACCACAAGACTCCAAGGTACCCTCTGCCAAGAGAGCACCTCAGTGCCTCACAGCAGGTCAAGGAGGGACCAACCACAAAAGGAGTCCCCTCACGCCTGCTGCTCCTGATGGAGACTTCCCACCAGGGCCTTGCCTCAGTCCACTCGGGTCTCAGAGCTACAAGAGGAAGTGCTGACCCTGGCATTAGCACCACCCCAAGTTGTATTTGGCACGAAGTAAGCCTGCATCTGTAAGCTACTCTGTTTACACAAGTCACAATGCTGAACTCTCTCTTCTTGGGACAGGGAGTTCTTTCTTGTGCTGCGAAGTACGGTTCACATTATATGCCTGCTAATAGGTCCATATTTGTTTTTCCTGGTGACTTTTCAGGTTGGTGATCACTTTAATAAACGTCACCATAATAAAGTCTGAGGCAGGGTCTGAATAAAAGGGCCGTGTCTCCAGCCTGCCATTTTGGATCTGGACTTTCCCCCTGTATGTCACTGAAGTCCCAGGAACTGGCAGGAACCTGGCTGCGCACCTTCCACAAAAGCACAAGTGAGACCAGGGGCCCATGCCCCAGGGGCGTGAACTGTCAGCCACGCCCTCCCCAGCCCTAAAGAGAGAAGTCCTTTCAAGTCTCAGCTCTACATCTTCAGGAGGCAAATTAGTTAAAAACATATTCCAACAAGTCTGATAAGTATCAGTGTTAATAAGGGAATCTGCCAAAGAAGAAAAAAAATTCAAACTGAAGCAACAAGAAGAGAAAAGGCAGTTACCCCACTCTTTCTGCACTAGAGACTCGGGAGAGGGTGCTCAAGACTGAGGCAGATGCCCTCAAACGGACTTGATATCAGAGGTCCCCAGCAGCGCTGAACCTCAGCACTTCAAGTAGGAAGTCATTTCAACTCAGAAACTTAAAAAAAACAACAACAACCTGGAACAAAACGCAGGTCAGGGCCAAGGCCAGCACCACCCAGACTGCCCAGCGCCGACACCGGGAGGGCTTCCAGCAATGGGGACCGGTGCTCTCACACAGGGACCAGCTGCCTACAGAGCATGTCCGACTGAGCCCACCAGGCTCCTGTCCATGGGATTTTTCAGTCAAAAATACTGAACAATATAATTAATAACAGCTAACAGGTACTGAGCACAATTTACCTCTGTGTATTAATCCACTGAATCCTCATAAGGATCCTGTAAGGTGAACACCTGCATTATCCCCATCTTACAGATTTGGAAACTGAGGAACAGAGGGGTTACATAACTTACCCAAGAACGCACTGACATCAGTATCAACAATCAGGTGTGTGTGTCAACCATATGCACTCACACACACACACACGCAGGACATGCACAGTCACACCAGCACTCAGAAATTACCTCTGAAGGCTTTCGATCTTCAGGTCTGGAGCAGGAACTTCTCCTGTGCTGGGATCGGGAATTCTGGGACCAGGTAGTCGACAGGCCTAAAGACACAAATGTCCCAAGAAAAGCAATCAATCAGAGGTACACAAACCACTGAGTGTTCGCAGCAAGGCGCCCTCAGTGCCACCCCAGGAGACCGCCAGTGCCCCGCCGAGCTCTCCCCTCTCCCCAAGAGCTCCTCCACTCCCACACTCACTTCCCACAGCAAGCCAGCAAGACCACTCCGCAGCCAGTGGTCAGGGCCGCTGCATCACAGCACACTCTCAGAGGGAAGAGGCGCTCAAGCGCACCATGCAGCTGGTGCCTTCATCCATAAGCCCGCACTTCTTCAGAGGTTCAGAGTCTCACAGTGGTATATATAAATCCAGAAGCTTTTAAAAAAACTTTCAGGAACTTTTTAAACGCTAACAGCATTGTGCTATATCCTAAACCCATACCCTAAAACATTAGGAAAAAAGTTCTGACTCCACAAACGAACTTAGCAATTCCTACAATAGGAAAACTCCGACCTGCCACAGACTAGGGGCTGCGGCCAAATCACCTTTAAAATTGCCTGCCCCCCTATCCCAGAAAATGCCTGCCAGCATCGGCCCTTCTCTGAGTTCGGAGGACAGGATGCTCTTATCCCATCATGTGGCCCCTTCCCCCGCTAAATCATGGAAATGGGGAGCTCCACCAGGCCGCCTATGTCTCCTTAATGCCACAATGTCTGAGTTCCTCTTGCTCCGGATGTTCTTCCCCGGGGAGGGCTCGTCTACACCCATAGTCTCACCTGGGAGACTGTCAGACCAGCATTCCCACACTAGTGTCCCTCCCAAGCGCCAGGTCCATGCTCCCCTCTTCGGATCAGACATCACGCAAGCCCTGGGTGTTCCTAAGGTGGGTCAACTCAGCACTACAGTAACTGGGCTCAATATTTTATTCAACCCTGTTTTTCTTCTTCTTCTATTCAAGAGTCATTCTAAACTCTCCTAACTCGGGACACATCCAATTAATGGCCGAGTAGAATGCAGCTGCCCAGGACCTCAGCACCTCAGCCCCTCTTCTCCACCTGTCACTGCCTCCTGTCTCTGGATGCTGTATCACTGCCTGAGATCCAAAACCACCCTAACTACCTGCAGTGTGTCTAGCTTCCTAATAACTCTCCTCCCTGTTGAACAGACTGTAGCATTTCCCATAAATTAACACCACTCCCCCTCCCCCCGAAATAATAGCTAAAACCTGAGGGGGACTGCCATTCTATCAACAAAGTCACTTTTCACTCAAACAGGAAACTCTTATCTCTACAGATTCCAGAGACAAGGGACACAATCAAAGCACCCTTAAGACCTTGGGGATATAAAGAAACAGATTCTGCATGTAAGCCTATCATCAGATTTGCCATGACGGAGACTAAGGGGATTGCCAAGCGTCCCTCAACAGGCAAAAGCACTACCGCTGATGACCAGTCCTGAGCTTGTTTATTGGGTCAACTGACTGTGCGGTTAGGCCAGCAGAACAGATTTCCTACCAGTAATCCTACTGAGTGGTTCAGTCTTAGACTCTTGAATGAACAAGAAAGTTTCAATCCCACACTGAAAGGAATATTCTGGGCATACTGGGGTAAGTCTGACTTGCATGAAGTTCTAAATCTGGTCATTATTGGAAAAAGGAAGACAGAAACCAAATTAGGAACCCAGAGAGGAAGGCGGCTGGGCAGCTCACAGTCTCTAGACAGGCCTGTCTTGCCCCCTCTGATCCTTGGGCCCACCCTCCAGCAGCCCAGCCAGTCTGCACAAGCAGACTCGATGGACTGCCCAGGAGCCCGGGGAGGGGCAGAGACGTAGGGCGCAGAGGGGTGGCCCCTCTACTGCAAATCGCTATCTGAAGTGTTAGGGACAACCTCCAGGCTGGTTCTCAAGGTTCCACGCAGCTGGCACAGAACTCAGTCCAAGGAATGGTGATCATTTTGAAACTTTTCCTAGGACTGCTTTCACATTCTTGAAAAATGTTGCCTGTTTTTAAAAACAGATATTCAAAACTGCTACAAATTTGGCATCTAATTCTATTACCCAAGAGAAAGACTGGTCCACCCAGAAATAGTCTGTCTCTCCTCCTTTTAATTTGCCTAATGCAAAAGGAGGAAGAGAAAAACTAATATTAAACTCACCTTGCAGAAAGGGCAAGATTGGGGTGAAAGCTAAGCTTAAATTATCACCGACATAAGGAATGTTCTTAGTTTACTTATAAAGCCAAAAACCAGAAACCATCCAAATAGCAGCATATCCATACCATGGGGTACTATCTGGCATTAAAAAAGAATGAGCTGTTGATACATACAACATGGATAAATGTGGTAATAATTATGTGGAGTGAAAAATGCCAGATAAAAAGAGTACATATTATTCCATTTATATAAAACTCTGGAAAATATAAACTAATCTATAGTGACAGAAAGTAGATCAGAGGTTAACTAGGGAAAGAGGGAAGGGAAGGATTCTCTTCAGTTTTATGATTTCATGGGTGTAAACATGTCAACATGTATGTGTGAGCAGAAAATAACTGATGATTTTCTGCCATCCATTTAGAATAAAGGAGAAGAAAATGCTCCGTTTTACTCTATGCAGGTGGTCTGTACTGAACCTAGACTTGGCTCAACAGTGAGAAGCAGCTGGTCCCTCCCTCCCTCGTCCAGCAGCAGATACTTGTTGCTCCCTCTAATTCACTTTAAAACTATGTAATAAGTATTTACAACATACAGTTCACCTAACGAAGTCAGTGCTATGCACACGGCAGATTCTTAATGTTTTAAAAAATGTCTTTAAGTAGCCAAAAATACAGTGTCGCTGTTCAGGACTATAACTCAAGAACGGAAGGTGGCAGGTACTAAGAACGTACCGCTGTTTTACCTATTAGAAGATAGGCTTTTGAGCGCAAGGAAAATGAGGTCATGGAAAATAAAGCACTAATGCCTTTAAAGACAGTGTGGTGGGGCCACTGCTTCCTGACCAGAACATATCTCCATCTACAAAGTCCACAGGAGCCTCCAAGCAATGCCTGATGTCCCTACACGAGTTCTCTCTCAGCCACACTCTGGTTCCTCCCAGACCATGATCCAAGCAGAAGAATTCACACTCATTTTTAATTTTAAAAAGTTATGATATAGAACTTTTTAAGTATGTTGGGTTAAAAAAAAAAATCAGTATTTCTAACACGAAAGGACTAGGAGACAACGATTTACTCTACAGTAAAATACTGGCCACTCATTAGTCCTGAAAAGCCATGTGTAAGATTATGCTGGGTTAAATGCTATATTTTGTTTTTGTTTTCAGAGTGCTGACATTTACTGATAAGCTAAGAATATGGCAAGTAAATTTTCTTTTTTATTTTCTTGTTGCTTTCAAGAGAAGCGTTAGGAACTCTAAAAATTCGCAGTAACATTTAAAATTACTTACTGCCCATACACAAGATATTATTACCTAGAGTTAAGTCCACTCTACTGACAAGTGACTTTTAAATTCTTGACATGTACTTTTAGTATCAACAATTAATCTTATTAAACACGGAGAAGAATTAGCGAAAAATAAAGCCCTGCTTTGTTTTATTATCCCCATCTTCCCTTAAAACAGAAATGCAGGGGTGATGAAAGCGACAGAAGGCTCGCAGGTCGCAGCATCACGAGCATGATCCTGTGCGTGCTCTGCACTACTCACCCTGCTTTCTGGTTCTAGTCTGCATTTACCTTCAACACTGTCCTTCGAAATATAGTCATGCTGTCTTGCCCTAGATCCAATAAGGGGAAACCCCAAGAGTAAATCTACTGCATACTGCACACGCCTCCAACATCAGCCTTCCAGGTGGTGCAGCGCACGAAAGGCTCAGCAGAGACTGAATGGCAGGCAGCACAGCTGGGTGCTCACCCCACCACAAATGCAAAATACGAAAGAACCTCACCCCCGACCAAATGGTGCATCTCCTATCTCAGACCCCGCTTCTAGACCCTAAATCCCACGCTGGTGTTTTTAGGAGTGTTAAACCAGCTCAACAAAATGAGGTGCTTAGGACCAGCAAGTATGGAGCCCAGAGGGCCAGTCGATGTCACAACAGTGCAGACTGGAGAGAGCAAGGCGAGGCCAGCCCTGCACCAGTGAGGTGCTGCTGCGGAATGTCCAGTCTGAGAGAAGGGAACAGATTTAACACAGTGCCCATTTGCTTGCGCTGTGTGATAGAAGACCCGCCTCCCACACCACTGCTCCTTCTACCAGGGCCTGACCCCACACCTCCCACAGCCCAAGCCCCTTCCCTCCCAAAATGGCTTGTTAGCTCTGCAGTTTATCTTCCAAAGCACAAAGCTTGATGGGTGCGTGCTCAGAGCACTGGCCCAGGAATGTTTCAACATACCTGGGCCTTCAACCAACTGACACAAATGTTTTGTTTCATAGTCACCCAGCCCTTCTGTTAAGTCCAAGTCCATGTAGCAGATCAGGTGCTAGTTGCTCCTTGAGCTCAAGACGATGCTCTGCCCATCAATGTCGACAAGCCACAAGCTGGGTGTGAAAAGGGATAAAGCCATCTCCACGTGCCTAGAGGAGACACGCGTACTGCACATTCTGCAGTACTTGAGCCAAAATTCCCACATTTCAAGAATTCCTACACAACTCCTCAGTGTCCCAAGATTCAACTGATGGTGGGAAAGGAGCAAATTAAAGGTCCAGTCACACAGGAATAGAAGCGGAAGCAGAGTTACTAACCTTTATGCAAAAGAGAAACCACTGAGAAACCTCTGAAGACTTGTCATGAAGGAAACCAAGCACAGTCAAATAAACAAACAAACAAAAAAAGTGAAAGCAAGTTATTAAAAACATGTAACACAAAAGGTCCAAATGAGAAAGCATGTTTCATCCACTAAAAACTTTGGTGCTTCTTCACTGTTTATCTGTAAGCTGGAGAGAGCCCAGGAAAACCAAAGTCCTCACATAACTTCATGTTTGTCACTCAACAACCTGCATTGCTAAGTGAAAAATTAGTTGGTTGACTTTCTTCTGTGTCTTTGTCATCACAATTGAGGGAGCAGAACTTGGTTGGGTAACTGGAAAAGACAGAAGTGTTTCAGGGTCAGCACAGGTGTGGAAACCGGCAGACCAGGCAAGGCGTCCACAAGGCGCCTGGCTCCGCAGCCCCTCGCCTCACCCAAGACCTTCCCACAGGGAGGTCAACGCAGCCCTGAAATTTGAGGCATGAGGCAAAAATGGTTCCTAGACCCAATTCCAATATGCGCTTGTGGAAGCTTCCACATCCTAACAAGCAACTGTCAGGTGCCAGCAGGATGTCCAAGAATTCAACTCAATTCTGACATGGAGACAGAACTAGATTCCACAGACTCAGTCCCACAAGACCACCATCCGCTTCAGAGGCCAGCTGCCAAGCCCAGGTTGTTACCTGTGCCTCTGACTGGCAGAGGTTCCCAAGACCCTCTCCTCGAGTCATTTGTCAGAGCAGCTCACAGAACTCAAAGAAACACGTTCCATACTAGATAACCAATTTATTATAAAAAAGATACTGAGGGGGATGAATCAATAGCCAATAAAGAGACGCACAGGACAAGGCCTGGGCAAAGGGCACTGGCATCCGAGGGCTCTCAGAGTGCACCGTTCTTGCCAGCCAGCGCAGGGCCACCACCTGCAGGCTCACCGAGCTCTGTGCTTTCAGGATTGTACGGAGGCTTCTTTATACAAGCGTGATTGATTAAATCACTGGCCACTGATGACCAGCTCCAGCTCCTCTCCTCCCCCCTCAGGCTGGGTGGAAACACTGAAACTAGCCCCACTGTTGCATTTGCCAAAACCCCTGAAGACGGAGGCCCAAGGACTCGGAAGAGATAAAGCGCTTGTGTCCCGAGGCTGCGCCCTGGCACAAGGCACTAAACTTCCGAGACTGGCTGAGCCACCCCGTCCCAGGAGCCCAGCCCGCGAACACTCCAACACGGTTTCATCCAACTGCGAGGCTGGCAGTCCAGGGCACCTGGAGAAAGGCTCCCACAGCTATGCCTGCAGCTGGAGGCGGGCTTGCATGGCGCAGACAGTGCCTGTGCATCCCCAACTGTAAATACCATGCAGCTATTCCCCTGCACCAAGCCAGAAATCAAAGCAAAGGGCTCCGGCCCAGGAGGCCAGCCGGGCCCAGCCAGGGCTATGTGGGGGCCGCAAGCTGATGTCTGCAGCTGTCTCTTCTCCACTTGGACATGTGAGGCGCTGGGCTGGGAGCTGCTGCCAAACTTCTGTCAGAAATGCAGGCTGGAAAGGCTGGGGAGTGGCCACTGCACTGACACAGCCCTTGTTATGAGCAAGGCTTCCAAGCACCCAGACTCAACTAAGGGCAGGCTCAGCTCTGGGTACCTGAGTGCAGAGGCAGAAGGCACCCTACTCACACCCACCGCGTGCCTACATGAGAGGATGGCATCCAACGCACACAGGCAGGCTGGTGGCAGAGGCCCACACGGGACAGCAGCCGCCCTCAGAGAAGGTGCAAAGTGTGTTTATGCTGTAGATGTGTGCACGTGTCTCTATGACCCAGCATTCTAAGGGTTCTAAATGAGAGCTGTTTGCCACAACCATCACCCACCCTAACGACCAAATCAGCAGGCCGAGACGGCAGCACAGCCACAAAGTACCACCACACACTTTCCCCTGGGTCAACCATGACGAGGCCAGCCTGCCTTCCTTCTATGAGCAGCTATCGTCTTCATCCTCTACCACCACCGCTCAATTTCCATGTGGAGCCCAGGGCAGAAGAAAAACCAGCTTCGTGGTCTACCTACATTAACCCTCCAGCACATCATAAATATCTACCTTAGTCTGCAGGGAGACCAGCACAGACACAAACATATTAGCTGGAGGCCAAAACCAGCCCATTACAAAGAAGGTGACTTGATGGATACACCTTTGGTGGGGACTTTGGACACCTTTCTTCCTCCTAGAGCTCTGGGTGAAAAAACAGGTTTAGATGAAGCATCTGGTCTTCTATGGGCTGAACTATGTCCCCCCCAAATTTTTTATGTTGAAACATAACCCTCCAGTATCTCAGAATGTGACTGTATTATATTATTTGGAGATAAAGCCTTTAAAATGGTGATTAAAATGATGGGTCCCAATCCAATGTCACTGATCACAAGAGGACATTTAAACACAGAGACATCAAGGATGCACATGGTCATAGGAAAGACCTGTGAAGACTCAGTAAGATGGTGGCAGTCGGTCTGCAAGCCAAGCAGAGAGCCCTCAGGAGAAAGCAAACCTGCCAACATCTTGACCTTGGACTTCCAGCCTCTAGAATCATGAGAAGTAAATGTCTGTTGTTTAAGCCACAAAGGCTGTGGGATTCGTTACGTCTGCCGGCAATGATGAATGGAAGGGCCTCTGGGCAGCTGACGAGGCCTGGACTGGGCCAGGGTCCAGAACTACACTGTCCACTACGGTAATCACTAGCCATGTGGCTTTCTAAATTTTAATTAAGATTAAATAAAATTTTAAAACTCAGTTCCTTACTTATACTGCAACATTTCCCTTCTATTGGGCAGCTCTACTCCAGAAAGCAGAAGGGTCTAAGTCTGAGAGAAGAACCTTTTGTGACTCAGCCCTTCCAAGGTGGACAAGAGGCCCGAGTCAGAGCAAGCATAGACCTGTTCCTCAACCAAAAATGCAGGGGAAGAGGCCTCTCTGGGCCTTTCATCAAGCACTGGAAGTAATTCATGAACCCTTCTTCTGATTAATTCTGAACCTAAAAAGCAATGTTTCCTTTTTGCAATTGCTGCAGGACGACACTGTGTACTCAGCAAGCACTTACTGAGTGCATACAACTCCAGAGGACACTTTGACAGGCACCAGAGGTGCAGAAAAGGGATACCTAAGCTCGTTTTTGCCTCAAGGAGTAAAAGGCCTAAGTAAATATTAAAGAAAACAAGTAGTGAGGGCCATGAACCAACAAGTACCAAGAAGTTCAGAAGGCATTCCCAACGGCTCCCACAGGTGGGGTACAGCCCCCTCACACAGTCCCCTGAAACAGAAGGCAAGCCCCGCGCCTGGAGCGCTCACACCTGGGCCTCTGCTTTCCTCACCCAGTTCACTCCCAGTGGGAGTGCCAAAGGTCAGCTCCCACTGTCTGTCTGGGAGGGTCACAGCCCTTCCCCATCTGGTCACAGCTTTCCCATCACCACCAATTCTCCTCCGAGCTGCTCCATGCCTGCACCCAAAGCTCCAATCAAACTATGTTTGAGTTCTTCTGTTTCTAATAGTTCTGCTGGCTGTCAGTGTGCTGCCCACAGCAAAGCCTTGCTTTCTAATTTGCTGTTTTTAATTCTGCTGCTTTTAATCTGCAGAAAGTGAAGAAGAACTAAAGAGCCTCTTCATGAAAGTGAAAGAAGAGGGTGAAAAAGTTGGCTTAAAGCTCAACATTCAGAAAACGAAGATCACGGCATCCAGTCCCATCACTTCATGGCAAATAGATGGGGAAACAGTGGCAGACTTTATTTTTCTGGGCTCCAAAATCACTGCAGATGGTGATTGCAGCCATGAAATTAAAAGACACTTACTCCTTGGAAGGAAAGTTATGACCAACCTAGACAGGATATTAAAAAGCAGAGACATTACTTTGCCAACAAAGGCCCGTCTAGTCAAGGCTATGGTTTTTCCAGTAGGCATGTATGGATGTGAGAGTTGGACCATAAAGAAAGCTGAGTGCCAAAGAATTGATACTTTTGAACTGTGGTGTTGGAGAAGACTTTTGAGAGTCTCTTGGACTGCAATGAGATCCAACTGGTCAATCCTAAAGGAAATCAGTCTTGAATATTCATTGGAAGGACTGATGCTCAAGCTAAAACTCCAATACTTTGGCCACATGATGCAAAGAACTGACTCATTGGAAAAGACCCTGATGCTGGTAAAGATTGAGGGCTGGAAGAGAAGGGGACAAGAGACGATGAGATGGTTGGATGGCATCACCAACTCAATGGACATGAGTTTGGGTGAACTCCGGGAGTTGGCAATGGACAGGGAGGCCTGAAGTGCTGCTGTCCATGGGTTCACAATGTCGGACACAACTGAGCGACTGAAATGAACTTAACTGAATCTGCCAAAACTTGGAGCACAGAAAAACAACAGTTTGCATAAAACAATTTCATCCTTCAGGACTGCTCAACTCCCATCTCCTCTATAGAGGAGGCCCCTGGCCTCCTCTGAATGTGTGTCTTCTACATATATTCCTACATACTCCTTCCCTGGCCCCTCCCTCCTCTGAATGTGTGTCTTCTACATATATTCATTTCCACAGTGCATAAGAAAGCCATCTCCAACTGTCCTGATAAGATCCAGCTCTGATGGAGAGTAATGTGTCAAAGACAGAGTTCCTTGTAAACAGGCCCAATACCTTTCCCATCACTCAGCAGAGCAAGCATTCTTTCAAGATTTCCCAAATCTGATCTGTAATACAAAACATAAGATAATGGGCCAGAGCTCAGGCACACTGCTAGGTTCAAAATTTCCTTGTTATCTGAAAGACACTCTTCCCTGGGTCGTCTGTGAGCTTCCCAATACACAGACACTGTGTGACATTTATTTTGACTGCCTAGAAGCCAACTAACTTCTGGTTCTCAGCTGCACTGTGAAAATATGAGGATGCCAGAGAGCTGAGTCGCAGACAGTAGTATTATTAAATACAGTCATGTACAAATCCACTGAAGAGCGCTGACTCGTGACCTACTAAAAACCTGTGCTTGATATTTTCACATCACACCAGGCAGCCCAATCTCCCTTCGTATCAGGCTGGACTAGTTAATAATTAACTGGCTTCGATTAAGTTCCCTTTTCATAAAGAACAACTGTGAGGTGCTGTAAATGATGTTTAGGAAAAACAGACACACCAGTGACTCTGGAAACTGGATTATTCACCTTTGGACAACAAACAGGAAGCCTGAGGAATGCCGCCTGCGTTCAACCTCACCCAGGAAGATAAAGACCTGCAGTATCCCACTCAGATGTGATACTCAGGCCTTGGCTCTTTTCTGACCTCCCTGATACATGAAGCGCCTCAGCTCTTTAAAGCATTACATTAAAAAATCCTGTTTTTACGTGGACCCAAACCCTGGTAGGCTCCAAGAACAACAAAGCAGGACTTACTGCCATTGTCGTCAGAATCCTCACTGCTGCTGGGAAGGCGACCTCGTTTCATGATCTCCCCGGGAAACAGCAGGCAGCCTGCAAAGCAATGAGACAGCACTTAACCCAAGATGATAACACACAACCAGCAAGTTGTGCTTCAGACGGCAGCCCAGGATTTACAGCACACAAAACGCAAACAATCGGCTTTAAGTAGCATTTGAATTATAAACAGTAAAAAGACCAAAGAGACGTAATTAGGTGCAATTATTAACAGAACAGGTTCAAAAAGGGCGGGGGGAGAGGTGGAGAAATTACACATCAGCAGGTCTCCCAAAGGTGCCAGGCTTCTCTCTTGCTCCTGTGACATTATCACTACAACTACTCCGGGAGTCTCTTTAGCTGACTGGCAGCAAGCTCTGCAGAAAAAAACCCATGGCAATGAGCACAGTGCTTCCTCACTATATACAGATTCATATTTCACACGTGTATTGGGGTGGGCGGGTGGTTAGGGATGGGGCTATGCCGGGATGTGTGAATATTTACACTGCTCTGGGCAGCATTGCTTCTCAGGCAAATACTGCTGAAAGAATCCTAAAAACTGAATACCTAGAATTCTAGGAGCAAAACAAATCGGACACTGGGAATGCAAATGCCTATCCTAGTCATCTCCAACACCCCAGCAATTCATTCTTATCCAGACTCCTCCCCTTTACTCAGGAGGAAAACTCAAGTCTAAAAGGTTTAGGCGGTGACCTGCCCAAGGTCACATTGTAAGCAGGCAAAATCCAATTTCACTACCTTTTCCCCAACTCCTTACAGGCCTTGTCCAACCCAACTCAACCAAATGAAGAAAGCAGTCTGAGCAGACACCCAGTCTACCCGGCCAGCTCCTGCCAAGCAACTGGTGGTAACAGGCCTCCATCACCACAGAACAGAGAAACAGGGCGGAGGGCTGAGACTGAATGGCCACCACCGAACTCCCACAGATGACCATGAGGTTATATTCAGACAGGGCAGCTTTCCAAACACAACCAAAAAGCTTTTCCAAACTAACAATTACTCATCACCTTGCCATCTTTAGGACCCAGATACTACTGCCATATCGGTAATTCCCAAAGAGAGAGGAGGGCTTTCCAAGTCAAAGTATGGTTGGTCAGCCATCCCCTCCCCGCTCAGCCTCTCAGAAAAGTATATCCCAACCTCTCCCTCCCTGGGAATCCCACCATCGCAGTGTGTTGAGTTTCTATGAGTGGGGCACACAGGAACCGCATGGGGAAAGAATGTGGAGCATCACTATGCTAGAACAGAACAAGACAGAAACTGCTCTACAAGTCAGAAATAAAAACCCAAAGGTCCGCTCTAAGTGGAACTGGAAAACTGAAGTCAAGAAAAGCTGAAAGCATTCCATACAATGCATCTGCTCCCACCTTCAAAGCAGACCTATATGGTTCTTTCAAACATTCAGGCCTCTAATCTATACTGGAAATTTCCTTCTGAGACACTCACCAGTTAAGGTTTGTATGTTTTTACCACATGATTCTTCAAAAGATGATTAAAAGAATTTCCAAGAGGAAGCCAGGACATGAGTCCTGATCTGGGTCACAGGTAGCGTCTACAGTCATAAAATCTACAACCAGTGAGGCCCCATCCACAGCCCTGGCTTTTCTGCAGAGCCCTCTTCACCCGTAACTCTAACACCCAGCAACCTAGGGCAGGCCCACCCCAGATAAAGTTCCTCAGTCAGCAAACTCCTGTGGCCCCCTGCCCACGTGACTATCCTCCCTGCCCTGTCACCCTCTGCCAAAACGCCAGGTGCTGACAGCTGAGCTGTCCTCCCACTTTCTAGAAGGCACCCCTGCCCTCCCCCTCTAAACCGTCAGGAGGCACCAGGGGAAAACAGAAAGGCAAAGACCGACTCGTTCCCAGTAGCAGCTTCAGCTCCTAAATCCTACACTGCAAGAGAGCTTGAGAGCAAGAAAAAGAGAAAAATAAAGTGCTTCCTAAAGAGGAATTCCTTAAGAGTCACAGTGTGGAGCATCAGGGCAAGAAGAATGCAGTCCCCCTATCGTGAGCAGGTTTTAAGAACGGTGAGGAAGAGAAAGAGGCTGAGAAGGTCCCTAAACTCTCCCCGGCTAGAGATGAGGCAACAAATGTTGGCTGCATCTCCACTGATTCGGACAACTAGCATTTACCTAAACAGAAGAGTTTGGAAAACTCAGAATCTTTTTACATCAAAATGCTCTCTTCCTAGTGTTCACACACAGCTCTCAGAGAAAGCACATGCTTTCAACAGTCACTATATGCAAAATGCAAGCACTGGCCAAACAGATGATGCTCCTAACACACAAAAATACTTCCAAGCAAAAACACGCAAGTAAAAGCAAAGTAAAAATAGTATTTCCCTTCTAATGAACTCCATTCTCACCAGCCCTGAAAGAGCCTGAGTAAAGGAGGTGAAGAATGCTGTGCGTGCTGCACTTCTCCAGGGAACCTGCACAGTAACGGGGTGAGGGCACACCAGCATCGCCGCCTCCGTGGCTCTGAGGTACTTAAACCTTGACATCAGGCTGATGTATCTCACCTGGGGTTACTTACTCCATCAAGAAATCAAAGTCTGCACATGTTACTGTCTTTAAGACACACGATACAGTGGTTGTAAGCTGCAAACATCTGTCCAATGAAAACCAACAGAGCAAGCAGAGGGCCCTCAGCATCATTTAGGACACTCGCTGATTATTATCTAGATGGCAGTAAGATAAGTAACAATCAATTAAAAGGGCTACTTGCAACGCTCCAGAGAAAGCAGCAAGAAAACGTAATAGCATATAATGCATCCCACAGACATCTGAATGTCTAATGTATGAGGAGGTGCTGGAGCACAAGGACCGCGTCTGATCTCAGGGAGCTCCTGGTCTAGCTGAGGAGACAGACTGGTCAGCAGGAATTCAACATGGTGAGTGCTTGACAGTGGTCAACACAAGACTAGAGAAACACACGCTGATGGCGTTGGCAAGATTCTGAGCTGAGTCCTGAAGAACAAAGAGGTAACAAAAAGCGGCAGCACATTTTGGGCAAAACACTGTATATTTAACATACATACATATATATATATATAACCTAGCATATTACTCTCTGCAGTGCCTTCATATTCAGAATCTATTTGCTCACTTATTTACTAATATGTATCTCTTCTTGGGCTTCCCAGGTGGCTCAGCGGTGAAGAATCCACCTGCCAAAGCACAAGGCATGGGTTCGATACCTGGGTCGGGAAGATCCACTGGAGAAGGAAACAGGAACCCACTCCAGTATTCTGGCCTGGGAAATCCCATGGACAGAGGAGCGTGGTGGGCTAAAGCCCATGGGGTCACAAAGAATCATGACTAAGCGACTAAGCAACATCAACAACAATCCTTTCTTACCTTTCTGTTCAATTGCAAAGGCTCATCATTTCATAAAATGTGATCCTTTCAAGTCCCCCTACTGCCCCACCAGGTCTCTAGCCACCTACACCTAGACTGCTTTAGGCACTATCCTTCCTTTCTCCATGACCACGGTTTTCTTTGTTGTTGTTCTTTGTTGTTGTTCTGTCACTGAGTTGAGTCCAACTCTTTGCAACCCCATAGACAACAGCATGCCAGGCTTCCCTGTCCTTCACTATCTCCCAGAGTTTGCTCAAACTCACGTCCATTGAGCCGATGATACCATCCAACCATCTCATCCTGTCACCCCTTCTCCTCCTAATCTCAATCTTTCCCAGCATCAGGGTCTTTTCTAATGAGTCGGCTCTTTGCATCAGGTGGCCAAAGTATTGGAGCTTCAGCATCAGTCCTTCCAATAATATTCAGGGTTGATTTCTTTTAGGATTGACTGGTTTGACCTCCTTGCAGTCCAAGGGATTCTCAAGTCTTCATCAGCACCACAGTTCAAAAGCATCAATTCTTCAATGCTCAGCCTTCTTTATGGAATTATTACAGCAAATTAATCCATCCTATGAGGTGACCTCTCCAAGCTATTTCCTCCACCAATCTCTCCGTTTCATACTGCAAATGGCTCCAGCTAGAAACCCAGGTTTTCTACCACCTGGCCCCTCCCTGCTCTACCCAAACATCTCTCCTACCAAGACCCCCTAACCAGCTTGCCTGGCCTCTATCATAAACACCTCTTCTTTCCAGCCTCAGCCTCTACTCCCAGTGCTCCCTGGCCCTTTCTTCCTCACTCATCCATCCCAATCCCATCCCTTCTCCAGGGCTCAGCTCAAAACCACCAAGTACCATCCCACCACTCCAAGTAAAACCACTTACATTCAGTACCACTCATTTCACCTTTTTCATCTTTTAGAACTTTTTCACTCAGCCTTTTAATGTACTATTTTAACACGCAATCAACTCCTGCCTTGCATCATCACTCAAATGGTTTATACATGTGTGTCTCTAAAAGGTTATAGTTAAGTTCTAGAGAACAGAGATTCTCTTGGATTAAATGTGAAATAAAGACTTCACAGAAATGGGTCTTGAGCAAAACTTCAAAAAAAAAAGACTTCAAAGGGCAGCTACAACAGACACCCCCGGAACTCTGGGTCCAGTCCTCAACAGGGCTCTTCTAACATCCTATCTGATTTCATCAAAACTGGCTTCAAAGTGATACAATTTACAGGAGCCTGGAGTGTCCATTTGCCATGAGAAGCATAACAGCTAAGTAGACAAAATACTAATTATTAGGCATTTGGGACTTTGCCCAAAAAGCAAAAAAAACCACCTAGGAAGCCTGATTATAATCTGAACACTGCCTAGAAAGGCCAAGTAAGAGGAAGTCATTGGCCAAAGACGCTGGCTGGATCAGTCAAGTGACCATCCTTTGGAAACAGGGAGGATGAGCCGAGACAACCAAGCGCATGTGGTAGCTGCTCAGGGCGTCATCTCCTCGGGAAGCACAGGTAACATCCTGCATGCAGATCGCTCTCCTTCAGCCTCTCCTGCCACATGGGTTAAAAAGCAGTGGATTAGTTAACATATTCATTCAATTGTATCAAGGTAGATGCCAAAGATATGATGAACAAGGTAGGGAATGGCCCAGAGGCAGATACAGTAAGCAGATACCTAGATAACTAGCTGCAGTGTGGTAACTGTTATGAAGACTTGGGTTCAATCCCTGGGTCAGGAAGATTTCCCAGAGAAGGAAATGGCAACCAACTCTAGCATTCTTGCCTGGTATGGAGGACCCTGGCAGGTTACAGTCCACAGGGCTGCAAAGAGTCAGACACGATTGAGCAACTAACACTTTCACAGGATATGTACATGAGACAGCAAGCTGCCTCAAAACCTTCAAATTTATGTTTTCCTTGGACTGAAATTAGAGTGGGGAATTGGCAAGCACTAAGAGCAGCCCTTAGCTGAAGGAACCCATCCCCAAGTGGTTCAGGAATTTGCAAGGGAACAAATTTAGTGACCTGGGTGTGGTAACAGGGAGGCATGACTGGTATGTGACTCTAGCCAAGAAAGAATGAGAAATGACCCTGGAGGACAGAAAGAAGAACTTTTACAAAAGAATAAGATGATTAAGAATTTCAGGATGTTTATTCAGCGCTACACCTGAGAAAAAGACAGATTTGAGGAACTGTCCAGTTATTAGAATTATTCTGTGGTGGAACAGGCACCATTTATCAGGCCATAAACACTACGGCTATATTAAGGATTGCACCCTAGTGATTTTCATTGCTTATGGTTTATATGCAGAAAGGCTATTTTTTTCATTCAAAGTATCGATTTTGTCCAGTATGTTTTCATTCTTATTTCACTCTCAAGAAGTTCTAGAAAGTACTCAAAGACCTCCTACATATTCCTTCTCTGTGTATCACTTAATACATAACTAATGCAGTGGATGAACGGGGCTTCCCAGGTGGCACTAGTGGTAAAGAATCCACCCGTCAACGCAGGAGTCAAGAGACTTGAGCTCGATCCATTGGTCAGGAAGATCCCCTGGAGTAGGAGATGGCAACCCACTCCAGTATTCTTGCTGGAAGATCCCACAGACAGAGGACCCTGGTGGGCTACAGTCCATGGGGCCACAACGAGTCGGACACGACCGAGTGACTGAACACACCCACGCAATGCAGGACGGATGAACGAGTTCCTGTATGTAAACTCTATCCCATGTTCAACTCAGCTTTATAGAATTTGAGACACTTCACTTTAATATCTAATTGACCTTTAACTGGAGTAACTTCTATTTATTTTCAAATTTATAAGGTGTCCTTCCATGCTCTGTCAAAGTTAATAATCTAATATTTAAATGTACTATATTTTAAAATATATTTAGCATATGTATAATATAAAAACATACATTAAAGAACGGACTTTCAGACACCAAGAAGTCTTACATAAAGACAAAAGATTTTGTAATGAGGTTGCTCTATTTGCTAAGTTCAGACATTCAAATATTATTTTTCAACACTATGCAACATGATTTGTTCCCTTGGTCACTGGTCATAGACTATTAATACTTCCCCCATAAAGAAAGACTCATAGTTTCTTAATAGATCTTCTTGCTTATCTTCAATGAGTATGAAAGTAAAAGTGAAAATGAAGTCACTGTGTCGCGTCTGACTCTTTGCGATCCTGTGGACTGTAGCCCACCAGGCTCCTCCATCCACAGGATTCTCCAGGCAAGAATACTGGAGTGGGTTGCCATTTCCTTCTCCATTCAATGACTATATATTACCCCAAATAAAATACCCAAATATAATAATGACCTATACTTCAAAGTAATCTCTTATCCATAAATGAATGTGAACAAGATCAGCTGGTTTCTTATCTCAGTTTTTATAGCAAACATTAATCTCTTAGACATAAAGTTTTCAAATTAACAACACTATCTAAATTCAAATGCTCAGAGTTTAAAAATACTAGTGTGACTGTAACTCAAACCCAGATTTCTCACTTTAACCAGAAAATTATATCTGGTCAAAAAGACAGTCATAGATTTGATATAACTGACAAACTGCTTAGATCTTAAGTGTTAAAAGCTTTAATCTTGTCTAAATATTTCAACTCAGAAAAAAAGAACTTATAAAACTGTGTCTGTTATAATGTCATATATCAAAATTTGTTTAAAGGACATGGTGCCCAAGCTACTACAGTCTCTGCAGAGACATCTACTTGAAAATATTCAGCTGAAAAAGAGTTTATATTAGCAACAAATAACCAACCACCGCTACCAGAAAGAAGATTTTAATAACTGCCCAGATAATCATAAATGCAATATTCATCCCTGTGAATGTTACTAATAAAATCCAAGTGCTGTAACACACTAGTTTATCATTAAGTTCTTTATAAATTAATCCAATCTCTGTTTATGAGCCCTAAAATAATCTATTAAATCCCTCTTAGGTCTCTGTAATTGATGACAATTACAGTCAGCACCTGAAGAGCAGTTATGACAAAATATTCCAACCATCTGTATTTGGGATGTATTTTTGTTCTCTTTCCATGAATTCACCCCAAACAATATAGGCAACCAGACATCATGGACTCCAACCCTGAGCTTCTACCCGTTTCCATCTACTCAGAATTCCTGGAGTGACTGCAGAATTCTAGACTGAATAGGTTGGGAAATTTTATTTACATTTATGACCTTTTACAGCATATGACCTACATTACTTTGCCAACAAAGGTCCATCTAGTCAAAGCTATGGTTTTTTCCAGTAGTCATGTCTGGATGTGAGAGTTGGACTATCAAGAAAGCTGAGCACCGAAGAATTAATGCTTTTGAATTGGAATGTTGGAGAAGACTCTTGAGAGTCCCGTGGACTGCAAGGAGATCCAATCAGTCCATCCTAAGGAAATCAGTCCTGAATATTCATTGGAAGGACTGATGCTGAAGCTGAAACTCCAATACTTTGGCCACCTGATGTGAAGAACTGACTCATTGGAAAAGACTCTGATGATGGCAAAGACTGAGGACAGGAGGAGAAGGGGATGACAGAGGATGAGATGGTTGGATGGCATCACCAACTTGATGGACATGAGTCTGGGTAAACTCCAAGAGTTGGCAATGGACAGAGAGGCCTGGTGTGCTACGGTCCATGAGTTGTGTCCAAAGAGTTGGACACAACTGAGTGACTGAACTGAACTGAATGACATTTTAGATGACTTTAATTTTTTACCATGATCCTGCACTATGCTATTTGTAATAGTAAAGATTTAAAAATCCAGAACCGTTGTTTCTTGCTCCTCACATTATAGAAGACCCTGGGAGCACAGCTTCTTGGCCCCACACAGGCACCAGCCTAAAATGAGCAGCTACCAATAAACTACATATATTCCACCTCCTTCCTGAGATGTGGTATCAAAGGCTTATCTTGTTTTAAAATACCTGATGAAATAGCATAGGAGGAAAAAAATAGAAAAGGTAATAGGATAATGCCGTAAAATGCTACTATCACTCATTCATTATTTAATTCAAAAGTGAAAGTTTTCAAAACATTAGAATAGCCAGTGTGCCAGTAGCAGGTCACTAAAAATATATGCAGTTAAGAATAGAAAAACTAACTCAGACAAGAAAACTAGGGTTTAAACTACCTTTAAAGAATTCAAAGTCAAATAAATACTCAACCTCTTATCCATTTTAAGAGCAGTACTATTTTTTGGTGGGGGGGGGGGGAGCTACATTCCAGAGATGGTTACCAAACACACCATTTCCTCTACCCATGGCAAGCATGGTTAATAAATTAGGTCATTCTTTTTTTCCACAAGCCCAGGCGTGACCTCAGAATCCTCCTTAACACTTAACACAGTGCTATCACTGTGTCAAAATTCACATGAAAGATGCAGTCTATTTTGCCCTATAGGTCCTCTTTTCACACTTTTTTCTTTTTTAACAAATTACTGGAGAAAACAAACATAAGACCAATCTCTTCATAATATATGAAAAGATAGTTTTTTATATAACATTTCACTGCAATGAGGCTTTTGTGTTCCATTCAGCCCTGGGATCTTTGAACCAAATTCTAATTTTTAACACATACACATGCACATTCTCCAGATCAAACTCTAAAACTTCACTGAAGAGTAACACTTAAAAAAAAAAAAAAAAAATAAGTGTTAGCAGGAGATAGTTCTGAATGAACCAATGTCAAAATAAGGATGGGAAAGGAGTCTACACTTCCTTATATGACTCTTGGAAGAATAAGCCAATAAATGCAAAGTGACTACAGGGTAATTTTAAAAGATTTTTAAATGCTCAAACCAGATGTTCTTATACAGGATATACAAAGCAGCTTCTGCAGAAACCAGACTCAACCAGCTAATGACAATTACACTGTGCACAGGCTGAAATGCAGCTGTTTTGAGGAACTTTGTTCCCTGATTATAGCCGGTTGTCAGAAACTATCAGTTACCACTAACAATGTTAAGTCACCAAAAAATTTTAAAATACAGTTTAAAAAAAAAATTCAGACTTCCAATGTTGTACACTAGAAGATCTAGATGACTCACTTAACAACAAAAACTCCATTTACACATCATCTGAATTATATATTAAAACAAACATTTCATCACAATTGTACAAGTCCTGTTACTACAGTCACGGAAACATAGGACAGTCTCAAAACCTAGCAGCAAGGTCTGCAATGTAGTCTCTGAGGCTAAAGCTGAAAACAGTCTCAGCCATGGATTGTGTCTACAGGACATCTTCCCCAAAGAAACACATAAAATCCTAACTTAATCTCCAGAAAATGTTTTGGAGGTAATTTACCTTTCCTAATTTTAAAAGGAAGTACGTACAGTAAGTTCTGGAGAGGTTAAGCAGCAAGAGCAAAGACACACAGATGGGTCTAGGGCAAAGCCAGAGGCTGAATCAAAGACCTGTGCCATCCATCCTCCTCCCAGGTGATGGGACCGTGGGCTTCCTGCTCCTGGACACCTCCTGAGATTTAGAAAGAGGTTATCGTGAAGATTAAGGCCATGGACTACATGTTATCTGGGGTCAGACAACTAAAATGTACTCAACAAACAGTCTGTTAACTTAGAACTTGAAACATATTTCCTGGCAAGCTGATGTGAAGATGGCTGCAAATGCCATTCTGCCTGCTGGAGAGCTGGACAGACTGCACACGAGTGGTTCCCTGAACACTATCACAGGGCCACGTGTCCTCTGAGCAGCAGGTATTCACTTCGGATTGGTGTGACACACACCCTACGTGGAGAGACATCACACTCCTCTGGAAACGTCTCCCTCTGGATGCAGTCCCAGGTCATAATGTATATTCCCTCACGCAGGGCCTCTTGGCCTGGCCTCCTGGGAGGGTGTGACTACCTAGCTGTGTTTCGCAAGGTGCATGGGGTCCTGTATTACACATCCTACCCTCAAAGACTATCTAGGAACCAAAGAGTTAGGAGCCACAGCCCTGAGTTGAGTCAACTGCCTTCATATTTATCAAACAAACTTCTGATTTCAACTTGTTTCAGGTTCCTATCAGAAACGGAATTCAGTCCCAGCTGGTGACTAGCTAAAACTGTATCACTATACTATACTACAGGCTTCCCAGGCGGCACTAGTGGCAAAGAACCCACCTGCCAATGCAGGAGCTGTAAGATGCACTGGTTTGATCCCTGGGTCAGAAAACTCCCCTGCAGGAGGGCACAGCAACCCAGTCAAAGGAGCCAGGCGGGCTAAGGTCCATAGGGTCACAAATGTCAGAAATGACTCAAGAGACTCAGCACGCATGCATGCACATCCTACACTACAGGTATATACTGTTCTACAGGTATGTATACTACAGTACAGGTTTTCAATATATATATATAGGTATGGCCGTGTCATTATAAATTAGGGGTCTACAACCTGCTGTTGCTCAATACATAAGAATGGTTTTTATGTATGTAAATGGTTTGGGAGAGGGAATCACATTTCAGAACACCTGAAAATTATCCCAAATTCAAATTTCACTATCTGTAAATAAAGTTTTATTGGGACACAGTCACATTCGTTCATTTACTTTTTGTCCACTGATTGCTTTCGCATTTAGGATGGCAGAGTTGAACAGCTGTAATAGGGACTATCAGGCCCACAGAGCCTAAAACATTTGCTATCTGGCCCCTTTACTAAAATAGTTTACTGATCTCTGCTACTGATCAACAGACTAGCAGTAAGGGGGTAAAAGGGCGGGGTAGGAGGGTGGTGTTCTAAGCCAACTTAAATTAAAGCCATGTCTAGAAACTTGTGAATTCTTCTCAAAGGAAAACCCCTGAGGCTCCTTCTTGGGGCCAGTGTACACTAAGTTATAACAACTAATAAACTTATCTGATTTTCAAGCCAGTAACCAATAAGCAGAAAAATGACTGTTCTAGACAGGCATTTTAACTATAATGTGTGGTTTAACAGTGATATAAAAGGATCAGAGAGAAATCATAAAAAGAAGTCACCAGAATTTAAATGCCAAATTGAAATCCAAGGATGCACTTAAAAGTATTCATCCAGACCCTGAAATGACATGCAAATTTTTGAGTAACTCACTTTTTCTGCTGGAGAGGTTCCCACAGGTTTTGGATCTCAAGTGTCCTTGACCTTAAAAAAGTTACAAGTCACAAGTACTCAGCCTACACATCTAAAGTGCATCTTTTTATTTCAACACTGAAATAACTGATGGTCATAAAAATGACCATGACTAATCAAGAAAAATCTTAAATCATGTTAAGTGTATTTTGTGCTAAACAAACGCAAACCAGGCAGCTCCAACTCCAGCAACTTGTTAACCTTGCCAATTCTTGCTGCTTACTCTGGAGAAAGGAATAAAAGAAAAAAATGTTCATCTTATTCTTCAGTTTGGACTCTCCCCAGTGAAACCTTCACTTAAAATAACTGCTTAGAAACTGTCTTAGAAGCTGTCATGAATTTTCAAATTAATAAAATCTCCTGTGCAGACATTATTAAATGTCTGATCCTGTGCAGATCAGTATTAAAAACTATATATTATTGCCAGCTGGAAGTGCTTTCAAAACAAGAGAAAACTGTGATTTAATTCCTTCAACAAATCAGCCCGAAAGAACCAAAGTTTAAAGAAATGAACTTACTTCAACTGCCCTCAATCACCTTAACAGTCTTTAACTCTACCTGAAGAACCAAAAGCAAAAAAAGTAAACACGTAACTTGTTTTAGAGCATTCATTAAAACCTTGGTCCTTGAACACCTGTTAAGGGCACGTAATACACCACTAGTCTAGAGGTAACAAAGGACTCAAAAATGGAAATACCCAGACTCTTCCTATTTTTGTTGCTTTCAGGTAAGGAAGACATCCTGAATAAACTTTCAAAGTCTAGGCTAGATAAGGCCAAGCCACAATAACATGGCCAGAGTCACAATCAACATTCTCTTAGACTAAATTTTCTCTCTGTTCCACAACACTCAGCCCTGCCTAAACTTAACAAGATGCCACTTCAACTGAAAGGCAAAAAGGGGCTCCAGGAGCACTCTCCCATTTATTAGGAATGCAGAGTTTACTTATTCCATCAGAGCCAACCATCTGTGAAAATACCAAAATATAAATCCCTCACAATCACCTATCAATATTTTTTGTATAAACACACCAAGCAAATAGGCTTCTACCCACCTGCAATGCAGGAGGACCTGGGTTCAATTCCTGGGTCAGAAGACCCGCTGGAGAAGGGATAGGCTACTCGCTCCAGTATTCCTGGGCTTCCCTGGTGGCTCAGCTGGTAAAGAATATGCTTGCAATGCGGGAGACCTGGGTTTGGTTCCGGGGTTAGGAAGATCCCCTGGAGAAGGGAAAGGCTACCCACTCCAGTATTCCGGCCTGGAGAATTCCATGGACTGTACAGTCCATAGGGTCACAGAGTCAGACATGACTGAGCGACTTTCCCATTCACTTTCACCAAGCAAATAGCAAGACTCTCAATTGTCTCAACTTTTTGAAATTTTATATACTACATATAATAAACATATCAACTGTCCAAATTTTAAATACATTACCAAATAAAGTGCTGCCAGGTCTTCAAATGGGCATCCCTGGTGGCTCAGACAGTAAAGAATCTGCCTAAAATGCAGGAGACCTGGGTTCAATCTCTGGGGCAGGAAGATCCCCTGGAGAAGAGAATGGCTACCCATTCCAGTATTCTTGCCTGGAGAATTCCATGGAGAAAGGAGCCTGGCGGGTTGCAAAGAGTCAGATACAATGCTTTTACAATGCTTTTGAATTCTGATGCTGAGGGAGACATCTGACGGTCCCGTGGACAGCAAGAAGATCAGTCAGTCAATCCTAAAGGAAATCAACCCTGAATATTCCCTGGAAGGACTGATGCTGAAGCTCCAATACTTTGGCCACCTGATGAGAAGAGCCGACTCACTGGAAAAGACATTTATGCTGGGAAAGATTGAAGGCAGGAAGAGAAGGTGGTGACAGAGAATGAGATGGTTGGATGGCAACATCCGACTCAATGGACATGAGTTCGAGCAAACTCTGGGAGACAGTGAAGGACAAGGAAGCCAGGTATGCTGCTGTCCATGAAGTCGCAAAGAGTAGGACACAGCTTAATGACTGAACAAGATCTTAATACAGAGAAAACCAGCTGAACACTAAAACTTTAAAGGAAACAACCTACTGACTCAGGAACTAAAACTTTGCCAATTAAGGTTCCTATCAGGCTTCTGATACAATCCAAGAAACTAACAACTCCAAGCAAAGTCAGCCTTTATTTGAATTTTTTTTTTTTAATTTACTGTTAAACAAGGCAACAGTGTTCTAACTATCACAGGCTTGAACAGAGACAAAGAAGTTTAACATTGGTATAACTCCCACTGTTTGACCAATTAAGTCAAGCATTTCAATGCCAATCCAAATAAGCAGCAAGATATTGACAAAAGTGTTATATTTTCCTCTAGAGAATGTCTTGTTTTATTAACCATGTAGGAAAACTGGGCATACAACGCAAATTCTGACAGACCATGAACTGTAATAGTGTAACAGGTGCCCCGTATTACTGAGGAAAGAGCTTCACCAACAGAAAGGAAGCAAGCAAGCAGAACTGTGAGAGTCATCTGTCTCCTCCTCACTCCTGACAATGCCTAAAAATACAAGACTTGGTCCGTGTCTGATGTCTAGATGTTTGCTGTTCTAACCACCTCAGTACTGAAACACAGTTAATTTTTTTTTTCTCAGCAAGTGTGCAGATAAATACATCAGGCAAATTTCTTTAAAACAGTTTTCAAATAATCTTCAAACTGAAGACTCTAAATTACACACAAAAAAATGCTACTTAAATTCTAACTTTTTCAAATCCAGTCATGATTAACTCCGAAGACATGCCTCCTCAATGTCATAGGTTCTGTCAAAAAGTTACTACAGATTAGTGTCTACTTACAGGAAATAACGAGATGCAATGATCTTTGATTGGACAGTGTTTTAGACAAAGCTGCTGTTATATTTGGAGGCCAAGGAAGAAAATCTGAATGTATCCCAAATAGACAAGCTAGCTAACAGGAGGAAAAAACACTCCTTACACAACTGTACAGACAGTATGAGTCATTATACATATGTATACACAATTACCTGGAAAATGATAAAATGATGATTTCTAGGTGATAGGAATGTGTTTTTATATGTGCTTCTCTAGTTGAAAACATGTACATGTAAAATAACACCATTTCTGTAACAATACTTTAAGCCACTAAGGGCTCTTTGAAGTAAAAAATCAATTATTTATGAAGGTGAAACACATGGAGATGTGTTTGTATTCTCACCAAGTCCTCCAAGTTTTGTTTGCTTTTTTAGTTAATCCTTCTACCCAAAGTCTCTGGGCTAAGCAACTGTTCATTCTAAAATACAACATGTCCTTAAACTCCAAAAAGTTTTTTCTCCTGTTCCCACTTTTCACACACTCATCATTTCTCACTATTTTCCCTTTATAGCTACTCTTTCAACCTCTGCAATAGGAAACCAAAGTATTCACTTTTAGGCTGAAAACCTGTCTGGTGATGGAGGAGCAACTTGTAGGGGGTGGGGAATCTTGTTCTTTCTAAATGAACATACATCCACCTTTGTAAAAGTTAAAAATCTCTGTTACAACCCACTCAAATTTTCTTCTTAGAAAGCAGCCTATGACCTTAAGATGGAATCAAGTTCAAATTCTACTGCAACTTTAGGCAACTCCTTTTATCTCTGGCTGCTGTAAGGAGGAGGTATGTATGCCAACTCATCAAATAACGTATAAAAAACACATAAACTTATGGGAAAAAAAATAACCAAAGTCAATCTGATTTAAAAGTGGCATTAGATGAGACTAAAATCGTTGGGACAAAAGGGCATTAAGAATTCTCGGGTGAAGGTATTTGCTAGCAAGTGTCACACACAGAACACGCACGTTATCTGTCCAGTATGTGTTGCCCACTCTACTACAATAAATTATTTTATCAAAAGTGTTGTCAGTGTAAGTATAGTTACACTGAACGCTCCTTTTCTCCAGCTAAAAGTGATTAAATCTTGATTAGCGGCGATCTGGTCAAACACAACTTCCTAATCTCTAACCACTGGTGGATCACTACCTAAACCAGCTTCCAGGGAAGTAATTTCTCTGTATCTCAAAACTAGTTCATTAACTTTGAAAGGTATTAGCCTTGAGGTACAAGTAACTAGAGAGCTAGCCGTTCACAGCGGGTTTTCTAAAAAGGAAAAATAGTTCACCTAATAAAAACCTTTGGGAAAGGAGCCCCTAAGTATTTCCATTAATGGAAACTTCAGATTCTCTCAATTTCCTAAAAACGTAGCCGTCTTAAGTCATTCAACTGCAGCTATCACTTTACAAAGAGAAAATTTAAATTCCCCCTCAGCTGTGGTAAATAGAAGGCGACAGACCCTCACCCCGCCGAAGCGAGGTGGGGCGCCTGCCTCCTACTTACTAGAAAACCAGCCAAAGCTGCTTTTAAACGGTCTCGTGGTGACGATGCATTCCTAACGGGTTTCGAAGGCACGTTTAAATCGCCCGCTTTTTTGTTTGCTCGCTGCATTCACCGGGTGCCGGGACTACGGCCGCCCCCGCGCGCCGGGGAGGAGAGCCCAGGGTGGAAAAGCCGGGGCGGGGAGAGGGGGGTACAACCGGGGAGGGGCGCCCGGGGAGGGGGGCCCGGGGCGAGGAGAGCCGGGGGCGGAGGACTCTGGGATGCAGAGCCCGTGAGGGGGGAAGGGGGGCAGGACAGAGAAAGCTGAGGACCCCAGGAAGGCGGGGATCCCGGGGCGGGGAGAACTGGGCCGCCGCCCCGCACCGGAGAAAGCACCGCACGGCGCCCGCCGGGCTGTGCGCAGAGCCGCGGCTTCGCGCAGCGGCGCCGCCCCCTCCCTCTCTCCCTCATCGCCGCCTCCTCCTCCTCCTCCTCCCAAGGCGACAGAAACAACAGCGCGGGAGGAGGGGAAAGTAACTCCCGGCACCTCCGCCGGAATTAGCCCCGGTGCAGTGATGACACCTTCTCGTGGCGCAATCAAGCCCCGCTCCCTCCGCAGCGAGTCCCCGCCGCCGCCGCCCTCTCCGTTTGAAAGTGGCCACCCCCCCGCCGCCGCCGCCGCCGCTCCTCCCGCCCCGCCGCCGCCAGCTGCACCAATCCGCTCGGCCCCAGTTGCAAATCAAACGCTCCCTCGCGTCTAGAAGCCACTTGCGCCGCTGGAAACGGCCGCGCCGTCCCCCCCTCCCCGAGTCCCTCCCGGGCGGCACCTTCAGAGTGGGGCGGGCGCGCCGGCGAGAAACGGCTGTGAGATGGGAGCGGGAGCAGCGGTGACGGCGAGCAGCTCGGAGAGGACTCGGCTCCCGCTCCCGCCCCCAGACAGTTCTGGAAACTGTGTATCACCTCTGTCACAGGAAGCCATCCGGCGAGGAAGGCGGCGCGGAACCAACAAACAAACGCCTGCGGCCGCCCGCCGGAATCAACGCGGGGACGGCGACGGGCTTCGGGCCGTTCCCCGGGCGTGAGCGCGGTGGCCGCCCCCGCGCCGCGGGCTTTGTGCGGGGCTCCCGCGGCGCGGGCGCGGTAGGCCAGGCGTCCCCGCCCCCGAAACCCCCCACCCCGGGCCCCGGCAACGCTGCTGGGACCGTTAGGTGACGCTCCGGCGCGGCTGAGAAAGCAGCGCCTCGGCCGCCGCCCGCCCGTCCCCATTTCCACATGGAGCCGCCTCTCCTCCAGAGCCAGAGGCGGGCCACAAAAGTTGGCCCCGGGGCCACCCAGCACCTGCCCACGTGCCGCGGAGGTTAGCTCCCGGGTCTACCCCGTCCCTTTCCCCCCCACCGCCCTCGGCCGCCAGGTCACCTATTACCGGTGGGAGGGGAGAGAGGCTGCTATTTAAACGCCCGCGGAAGTTGAGGCACCCCCACTGGCGGGTGCCGTGCACCTGCCTCCCGCCGCCGCGCTCCGCCACTTTGAGCAGCAGCCGCGTCCTCGGCCCCGCCTCCTGCCCGCAGGCGGGCGGGGGGAGCGGGAAGGAGGTGGAAGGGATCGAATTTCTCTAGCAAATGGGACCGTTCCGACAGGATTCGGTTCCCCGGTCAACATTCCACATTCCATCCCTCTCCCGCATTTGCAAGCCAGCGCCAACAACCCGGAAAGCCTGCTGGCTACAGAACAACAGCCCCCAACTCACAAATACACACTCACAGGCACAGGACACGTGCACTTGAAGGGCTTCGCAACTTGCAGTCCCGGGGTGCACACTGCACGTTTTCAGGCGGACCAAGCGACACGACACCATCCTCACAATTTGCAGACGGTGCCAAAAGGTTGCAATTTGCAATCCGTTTTAAGTTCATGGTTAATCGGTAGTTTGGTCTACCAATGCAACTCCTTCTTAATTTCACCGATAAAGGGTTTTACACTTCACAGGCAGTCTCACTATAAGTAAAAGGTCCGTTCACTGGAAACCCAATTGGGAAGAACCTAATTGCTAAACTGTCCCTGCACCGCCCCCCCACCCCTCCCTCACTGTCCTTGAATTGATGCAATGAATATTTTGGACATGTGGTGACGCGGTGATAAGAGATAGGGCTGCAGCTACCCTACACAGATGTACCTATACCCACACCTATGTTTTGACTATACAGTCGTCGTCCCTTCCCCCGCACCACCACCACCACGGTCACACACACTCTGGATTCATATATGTACCCGGACCTTGTTCTGCCATTGCCATCTGTCTACCAAGTTGCTATTATGCTTTTCACTTCCATGCAACCTAATGCACTTTAGCTGTTTAAAAAATTCTATAACTAAAGCCAACTAAACTGGGTTTCTACTCCTGAACGCGTTTTAATTGATGATTCGCCTGAAAACCGCATGTTCTTCGCTAATCCAAAAGAAAAAGCTCTTAAGTCTTCAGCCCCCAAAACTGAAAAATAATCATAATAAAACTTACTGATCCAACACACATCAATTCTCAGGATCCAAAAATCATCCTCTCCTCCTCCTCCTCTGGCCCCCGCCCCGGCAATGCCCAAGTTACTGGTGGGATAGTAACGCTGCGCTCGGCGGCTGCCGGCCCTCCCTCCTTCGCTACATATCGAGAACCCAATCTTTTGGCGCCATATTAATGACGTACTATATTATTTCCACTAGGCAGCGACCTTCGGCATTAAATTACTCCCGAGAACTCCCGAGCAAAGCAACAAAACCATCAAATATGGCTGAGCCTCTCGGCTCGTCCTGCAGCCGCCGCCGCTGCCGCCGCCGCGGAATCGGGACGCGCACACGGACCCACACGCGGACACGCGCGGACTCTCGGTCGGCGCGCCCTTCCCGCGCGCCCCCCGCGGCCCGCGCGCGTACCTGCTGCGGAGGGGTTCGGCCGCGGCGCTGGGCTCTTCGCCGCTCGCTCCGCGCCGCATGAGTTCGGGCCGTGGCGGGCTGGCGGACGGAGTGGCGGGCGGGGAGCCGGGCGGGCCCCTGCTCTCGCCGGCGCGCACACACCCGGCGCTCGCGCAGGGAGGCACTCTCGGACGGGCGTTTGGCTTGTTATGGAGGAAGGACTGTGTGAATCAAACTCATTTCTGGGTCACTGCTGCCACAGGGGGGAGCACTTTAATCCCTTGCCAAAACGAGAGGGTGGGGACGGGAGGGCGGAGGGAGTTCGCCGGGAACCGCGGTGCGGGGGGCTCTGTCCCTCGTTAACTCTTCGCGGCCCTCGCCGTAGCAGGCTCGGCCTATGTCAGCAGGGGCTTGCAAAGAGCCGCATGCTTCAGCTTTTAAAATCTCTTCCTTCACCTCTCTTGTGAGCCTAGACTTTCTTGAAGTGTCTCCAAGACACCTCCAGGGTGGTGGCCTTTTAAATTATCCCTTTCAGACTCTCCCAGTCTCAACTCTTGTTTGACATCACTGCACTAGAAAAGGATTCTTTCAAATTACTTTAAAATTATGTAGATTAAACTGTGGCTATTAAGGAATGTAGTTTGGGTGAGAGGTTTTATTTTTAGATTGAATGGAAAAATAAATAGTTCTTTGGTAGTAACAGTTTTGGGGGAGCTGCGGATTATTACGACATTTTTAAATATAGAAAATCCAGTTTGGGAGCCGGAACACATCTTTACCTAAGTTTGTATCGAAATGATAATTCCAAATAAGCATTAATTCATTAGGAAACTAATTATTTGTGAGTTGACACCACCGTTATGTTACACTGTGTTACAGAACGGGACATTGTCTTCCAAATAGGGAGAATTGAGCCTAATGCTAAAACTGGAGCTGCAGACTAACATGAAATTAGTCAGATTAATTCTGGGGTATTTATGTGTAAAAAAGGAGTGGAGATTAACACGCTTCTCTCATGAAAGTGTTAGCCGCTCAGTCATGTCCAACTCTTTGGGACCCCATGGAATGTAGTCCACCAGGCTCCATGGGATTATCCAGGCAAGAATACTGGAGTGGGTTGCCATTCCCTTTTCCAGGGGGTTTTCCCAACCCAGGGATCAAACCCTGGGGTCCTGCATTGCAGGCCGATTCTTTACCCTCTGAGCCACCTGGGAAAGCCCTCTTCTCTCATGGACCCCCCTTAAAGAAATGAGTCTATATGATATTCTGCTTCAAAAGGGAAAAGAAAAAAAAAATGGGGTACAGGTTGAAAATACTATTCAATAATCTGGAACATAGATCACTGATTACAAAATTGAGTATCAAACCCTATGGCATACTTGTCCACTGGAAGAATTCTGAATATGTCAGGTTTGGTTTCATAAAATCTCACACCAACCCATCCACCTACATCGGGATCATAGTAATCTGATAAATGTGGGAAAACAAAACTAATTGAGTCTTTCAATTATTTTTCAGAAAGCAAAGTAAACCAAAGGAAATCTTAAGTATATGTCCTTTTTCTCTCTTGCCTGCTTCACTAATGAAGTACAAAGACACCCTATCAGTACTGTTTATGTGCTCACTTAATCCTGCTCAAAGAAACCACATATGTAAAGCACTATGCTATCATTATTACTGTTATTAATATTGCCCTGAACTTACTGCTATTTTCCTTGGTTCACTTTACACATACTCTACTGCAGAAGTAAAAGGACACAGGCTTCATAGCCAGACAGACCCTGAACTGAATCCGACTCTACGAGTTGTCAGCTACGCAACTGTGGGGTAAATTACAAAACCTCTCTGAACCTCAGTTTCTTCCTGAGTAATAAAATGGGGTTAACAGGCCCTACCTGAAGGGTTGTTAACTGAAATAACTCCATAAACATGCCCAGCAGAGACCCTGTCAGTATGAGAGCCATCCCTCCTATCTCTCATTCTTGGTCTTCTTGCCTTTGAAGACTGCAACTTTTCCACATTCCAGGGAAATTTATTTCACTCATTCCCCTGCAAAAAATAAAAATAAAAAATAAGCTACACTTACCATTCAGCCTTTAACTTTTTTTTTTTCTGACTATCCCCACTCCCAAAACATCAGGCAACAAAAATGAAAGTGTGCTGAGTAAATAGATGAGAAAAAAAGGGGTAAAAGAATACATGAACCCTCAACACTGATTCTATGCTTAAGACTGATGGTCCCAGGAACGTGATGAGGTAGTGCCATGTGCTGTACACAGCCCTGGACTAAAAGTCTGCAGCCTCCTATCAACTCACACTATAACTCTGGACAAATGTCTTTGGATCTTAGTTTCCCCACTGAGATGATAGACAAGATGATATTCAACACCCCTTGTCTTATTAACAGTAATTTCTGGTTGTTCTTACCAAACTTACAAGTTGATGATTGTTTGTAGAAGTGGAGGACAACTTGTATCAATAATGCATAAAAACGACTCATTAATGATCAGCGATTGACTTTTTTTAAATAATAAATGTCTTCTGCCAGATCACAAAGGAAACCTTTATACATCCTATTTCTAAAACGGGACAGCAGTGTCTTGTGGCAGCATATTTAAAGAATAAGAAGCACTAAGCTGGCAATTAGGAAATGAGTTTCTGGTAACACTCTGTCACTTATTAACTTACCAAATCATTCATGATTACAATTTCTTGGTTTCTAGAATGGTCCTGTTAATTCACACTTTATTATCAGAGATAAAAAGGACATTCAAGAAAATAGGTACAAAGTTGTCAGTGTAGTTATCAAGATTCTAGTCTTTTCTGATCTGATCAGTGTTCATGGTGATAATTACTATTCTGTATATTGCTTTCATTTTGCTATTGGCATACACAGTTTAATTATTCGCTTCCATAATAATAGGTTTATAGAAATACTGAATACATATATTCATATTCCTTATTTTGAAATCATACATGATTAAACTTATAAATATTTACCTAGTTATTTCATTTGTGTCTACTCTGCAGGTAAAGAATTATAAAACCTTGACACAAAATTCAGAATTGTTCATCTTTGAAATTAAGTGGATATGTATGCTAAAATCCTATAAATCTCATTCCTTCAAAGAAATTGAGCAAGAAATTCTTCCTGGCAAATACCATTGCCAATTGGTATATGTTATGACATATGTATGCTGCTGCTAAGTCGCGTCAGTCATGTCCGACTCTGTGAGACCCCGTAGACGGCAGCCCACCAGGCTTCCCTGTCCCTGGGATTCTCAAGGCAAGAACACTGGAGTAGGTTGCCATTTCCTTCTCCAATGCATGAAAGTGAAAAGTGAAAGTGAAGTCGCTCAGTCGTGTCCGATTCTTAGCGACCCCATGGACTGCAGCCTACCAGGCTCCTCCATCCATGGGATTTCCCAGGCAAGAGTACTGGAGTGGGGTGCCATTGACATATGTATATACAATGTTTATTGCACAAGTGCTCTCATGGATAAAATGAGTTGTGTTCTAAAAGTTTATATGTACTTTAATTGTGTGGAACTTTTAATTTAATCCCCAATACCTTGTTATAAAGCGAGCTTAAGTTGTCAACTAGTTTTTAAAATAACTCTAATAACTAAATGACAGAAAAGAATAACTTTTTTGAATGATATTATTTGGGGAACAGAGCTCCCTGTCTAACCAATCGATGAAGTCACCAGTCATGAACAACCTGGTAATCCCTCCGAGTAGGTGGTTACAGTACATAGAATGATTGGAAGACCAGTGATCAAGATGCTTTCTTGCAGGTGTCAGGACTGACTAAATTATTGCCTTTCTCAAGGTTCTTCATTTTTGTTTTCTTTTACTTGTCTTTGATTTGGTTATTTTAATTTTGTTGATTTTCATACTTTTAGCACAATGCAAGATGTCAAAGAGAAACGAGTCTGACAGAGAGAAGAGGAAATAACTTAATTCAGCCAGATGGAAATGTCCAAGACTGCAGAAGTTCAAAATAAGAGAAGCTTTTCTCAATCATGAATGGAAACCATGATGGAGAGAATTTTCAAATTTTAGAAAGGCAAAGGAAGATGATATATTGCATCTATATGGGTAACGATTATAAACATTGCCATATATTTTTCAAGTTTTTTTCCTAGGCATTTTTAATAATGTCACATATTTGAATGATGTCATGCATTTCATTTTACAATGTTTCTTTTCACTTCTTTCATTTTTATCTTTTCAGTATTTTACTTTTTAAAGTAATTTTTTTTTCAGGTCTTGGCCAGCCTGCATACCATAACTTCATCTACAGGCCACATCAACCATATATTCTCATAGTTACTCCCTCAAACTTGTCAACTATTGGAAAGTTTCGCCAATTTTAATATCAAATTCAAATATCTCTTTTAGCCACTGCCTCTATGACTTCCAAATTTTGTTTCCCATGGACCTTTCTTGTCTAAAAAGTGACTCCAATTCTACCCCTCAAGTCCTCTCCAATTAGATGCAGAGCAGTGATAACTCAAAATGTGATCTCCAACCAGCAACAACAACTCCTGAGAACCGGTCAGAGATCCATTACTTCCGTCCCCACCCCAGACCTACTGAATCAGAAAAGGAGATCCAGCCATCTGTGTTTTAACAAGCAATTTAACAATTTGAATTGTTTTTCAAATAATTCTGATTCGGGTTTAGCAACCACCTGAGTAGATTTTACTTTCATCCACCATGTTTGAGGTACATGACAAGGCATGGGAGACAAGGCTGCGAGTAAATAGGTAAGCAGGTCTACTCTCTGCCCCGGGTGGTAGTGGTGTAGTAGCTTAGTCCTGTTGGATTCTTGTGACCGCATCGACTATAGCCCACCAGGCTCGTCCATGGGATTCTCCAGGCAAGAATCCTGGAGTGGACTGCCATTTCCTTCTCTAATTCTTTGCACTTAGGGCAGTTAAAAATACAAAGGAGTAATGACAATTAACTATAGGGTGTGGAGGAAGCATAAACCTAAAAGATTACAGGTATTAACCAGATTGGGGGTGCGGTGGGGATTGGGGGGCGTCTAGTGGTTTTCTTGATTTGGAGGTTTATTTTTTGTTTCTTAAATAAAGCCCCTGGCTTCTGTGTGGCAAAAGGATGGGGTAGAGGTGAGACACAAGGTAGGGAGGTTAGTTAGGAGGCTTCTGCAGTTAACAGGTGAGAGATGGAGGCTTGGATAACAGCCATGGATCATGCGAGGGAGACAAGTAGGCAAAGCAGCCTGTGATGGGGGCTTGGGGAACACAGTCCAGCTCTCCAGAGGCCTCAGCATTTGCTCTGGGCAGGGGAGTGAGAGCTCCTCCCCCCAGCCAGCTCGGTGTCCAAGGGATGTCTCTAGGGCTTATGGGGTCTCTGTGGCATCTCAGAAGGGCACCCACTTGGTTGAGGCAGTTGTTCCTCAAGGAAGTAACATCTAGGCAACCAAACAAAAGCCCTGTTGGGCAGTGAACAGCTTGAGCTGTCCAAGCTCTGTCCCTGCACACAGTGCGGAGCCTGAAACTGTAAGCCCCCAGGGCAGACAAGGAGGGGCCCCAGTCAGGAGGACTCGGGCCCCTTGCAGGGTCCTTCTTGGCCCCTCTTCTCAGAAAAGTCTGGATCAGATTCCAGGCCCTTCCTCCCTGGGGTCCCAGGTCCCCACTCCAGTCTCTTTATCCCTCCACCGGAAAGCTCCATTTTCCTCTTTTCTTCCACAAAACACCTTAATGGTCCATTATAACCTGAGCCCAAATCATTAGCTAATGAAAAACTGGCTCCCACTTTCTCTAAGGCCACAGGGGGTGTGTGGGAAGGGGTGGGGGAGGAGGCTGGGAGGGAGGCAGCCCCCCGGCACACTGGTTTAGTTCCAATGTTAATGAAGCAAAGAAGAGGAGGTGAAGCCCACACTTCAGTCTCTGTGTTATAACTGTTTGATAATTTACTGTTTTTTTCTGCCATGAGGCACATCTGTGTGTGATAGATTGGATGCCAGAGGTGAAGAAGCTGGAGTAAAAGATGTCTCCCAAGTCTCTGGCTTAGAGAATTGAATAGACTCCTACATTTGAAATTCCAAAAGATGTTCATTAAACACTGAGCAGGGTTCCTGGTGAAAACGACAAACCCCTGCCTCCGGGGCAAAGGAAAAGAAGGAAATTCCTAAGGAAAGAAAATCCAGTAGTTCAGCTTGAGGAGGCAGACAATTGAAGGTGCCCACACCCCACTCCAGTACTCTTGCCTGGAAAATCCATGGATGGAGGAGCCTGGTAGGCTGCGATCTATGGGGTCGCTAAGAGTCGGACACGACTGAGTGACTTCACTTTCATGCTTTGGAGAAGGAAATGGCAACCCACTCCAGTGTTCTTGCCTGGAGAATCCCAGGGACGGGGGAGCCTGGTGGGCTGCCGTCTATGGGGTCGCACAGAGTCGGACACGACTGAAGTGACTTAGCAGCACAAGGCCAATGGGATCAAGAGTCAGCTGTTCTAGAGGAAGGCTGGGTTGTGAGTATGGGTTTAGGATTTATCAGCACAGAGAGGTTAACTGAGGTCATGGGAGTGGATGAGATCAACTGCAAGTGTCTATAAAGTAAGAAGAAAACCGAGCCTAGGCTCCAAACAAGGGAGTCACCAGTAACAGTCCAGGTTAATTGTCCTCATGCCAGAATCAGGATTTCAAAGTGCCACAGGAGAAAATCACAGACCTGGGCTGGTAGTTTCCACAAGGTGTTCCACCACTTCCACCGTGCCCTGAAATCACTATTTCCCCAGACAGTTCACTCTCCTGCTCTCACTGGGATCTTTCTCAGAGTTTTCTCCCGGTCCTCCTGCTGCCATCCTGCCACTTACCTAGGCATCTTCAGCAGAGCTCCTAACCTACATCACACATGTAACAGCAACCGCTGAAGAGGAAATCCTCTAATCTTCTAACACCAAACTTACAGAAGGTCTTCCCTACAGGCTCACCCACCCCTTTTTCTATCACAGTGGAATGCATATGTCCTTCCCTGCACCTGGGCTCAGAATCCTGAGACTAGCTCACCTTTCCTGATCTCTTAACTCGAGATTATCCCTGCTCTTTCAGGTATTTTCTACTTCTCTGGCTACTAATTCCTTCCGTAACACATTCAAATAAATTTCTGTCTCCCACTAAAAACAAACAAACTCAAATCTCCCTTATTCTCTTTTATTTCTGTCTTCTCTTTTACAGTCACACTTTTTGAAAGAAGATCACCATTGACATTCTTACTGCTAAAATCAGGAGCAATTTCTCATCCATATTCTACTTGACCTTTCACTTCCATTTGACACTTGTGTTGTGGTCCATGCATGGGTTGGAAAAGAATTTCCAGACATGAGACAGAATGAGAGGGAAATAAAGTTTATTAGAGTGGGAGACGCTGTTAGAACAGCGGGCCAGCTCAAGGGAGAACCAACGTTGAACAGGGGTTCTTAGTCCACTTTTATACCCAGCTTACAAGGAGTGGGATAGGGGTCTTGCTGGTCATTTGCTGATTGGATGAGGCACGGATACTGGGTAAGGCAAATACCTTCTTCCTATGTGGGGTAGGAGGTGAGACAGGTTATACTGCTCAGGAGGAACAGAAATCTGTTAATAGTTACAACATGGGGAAGGGAAGGACGATAAGGGTCTGGTTTTTCCGTTCCTGCATTCCAAGACCCTCCTTGGTTTTATCTGCTCTTTCGTCCTTGGGTCACCACAACTTGTTCCTGTGTGCCCTGTTTCATGAAATACTTTCACCTTGAGGCAGGAGGTGGATGAGCACACCCCACCCCACCACACACACCCAGGGTAAAGCAATTTAAGATTTATTCCCTGTGGATCAAAACTCCAAGACCAGAATACCTGACCACACATGTGCAGAAAGGCTCCTTGGAGGCCAAAGGGTAGTTATGTCAAGGGATGTTCTACTCTTTTCGGTAAAATCCATCCTGGCTAAGAGAGGCCTGCGTACACATGGAAGGATCCTGAGATATACCAAATAGGATTGTGAACCAGACAAGTCAAAATGATTGGCCAAAGGAAACCTGGAAGGAATGCCCCGTAAAAGTGAGTCAAACTGTCATGAGGATGAGATTCAGCAACTCTCTGTCCTGGAGTCTAGTTGTGCATCCGTCCACAAGTACTGTATTTTTTTCCTCCTCTTAATAAATAGTTTGTTTCACTACTTTCCATCTTTGTGAGAATTCTTTTCTGGAAAGCTGAAGGGCCAGAGTCCATGTCACTGACCACTGGTCTAGTGGCTAGGATCTGGTACTTTCACGGCCATGACCCAGCCTCAATCTCTGGTTGGGAACCCAAGCCAGGCTCCAAGCTGTTGCAGGTTGAGGCCGCCTGAGATCAACCTGGCTTCCATAATGTCAGCAGTCTTCTGGTTTCTCTCCTATCTCTCTGCCCTCTTAATTTGCTTTCTGAGGCTCCTCTTTCTCTTTGGTTAAAGCAATGCCTCAGACAAACTGTTTTTGAGTAAATGAGAAGCTTTCAAAAAATTCAACTGAAGGAGTCATTTTGGTTGAGACATTTTATAAGAAAAAATGAATGATTCACCAACCATGCTTAGAATGGATACAAAAAGAAAAGAAAAAAAAAAAGAACATCTGGTTAAAGATTATTAGGCTAGTCAATCAGCTGGATGGGTAACCCTAGCTTCCCAGAAGGAGTTCTCAGTCTTATTAAAGTCTGTCAGAAAACTGTTCACGCACTTTATCAGGAATGCTAATTGCTTCCCAGAAGGGGTTGTAAATTACATCACACAAAAAAATTTCTGTCCCACACCAGCTTTGAGTTAATTTGCTTTCTCCCTTTCAGTCTCCTAAATGTTGGTTTTCCTTAGGGTTCTCTCCTAAGTCCGACTCTATTCTCATTCTACAGGTATCTCTTAGTGTTCTCACCTGCTCTCATGACCACCCCCCAAAACATACATGTGTATTTGTGTCTTCAACAACTTTTCTGAACACCCCGGGTACTGGACTCCCCACAGGTGATTCAAACTTGGTGTACCCCAAAAATGAACTTATTTTCCCTCCTACTTCATGATTCCTCATCTGTCCCAGATCTCAATTAGCGGCACCACCGTCCACAGCTGCCCAAACTGGGAGTCAGAACATCATCCTTAGCTCTTGCTTTTCCTTGACATCTCCTCCACCATCACCACCACTAATCCATTCTATCACCAGACCACATCTACGTCAGGTTTCTCTCTCCATCCCTAAAGCCACTACCATCATCTCAGTGACTTAAACCACCACCTGTCTGTCTGCAGTCCTGTCCTCTTCTAATTCATTCTCTATTCAATAGTCAGTGTGATCTTTTAAAGCAAAAATATGATCACAGCATTCTCATTAACACCATTAATTGCCATTTTTTTCTTTGTTTATTCTTAAGGATAGAATGTGTCATCAACATAACTACTTACTTTTGCTAGTTCTCCTTCCAAAACCTCCCCCTGCTTCCATGGCTTGTCAGTAGTAGTATCTTCAGTAGTAGTATCCATTCAGAACCTTTGAAAATCTTAGCCCTAAACTCAGAACATTCTTCCCTATCTACCACCACTTCTTTTGGCTCTAATTCACTCAAGTTCTACCAAAGAGACTTATCTTATCTCCCTAACCCCCACCTTTTTCTAAGGTTCCATGACACTCAGTATTATCATTATATTATTGCTTCTCTCACTGTTTTGTCATTTTTTTTTACCCCTCACTAGACTATCTGTGATTCAATGACTTTGTCAATTATTCTCTCCATTATGTTTCTAGTACTGGGCCTAACAGCTGGTAGGCAGTTAATAAATGTTTTTAATGCAATGGATGAATGATCAATATATTTGTGTAATTAAATAGCCTCCAAAGCACCATTTAAAAAAACAGATAATGTTCATTCTTATTTTCTAATGCTGAAAGTATTAAATATTATGTTTCAGAGAAGACAAAATTAAAATTGAAATCACCAAAAAGCTATTACTCAAAGATAATGACCACTAAAATTTTGATGTATATTTTTACTGCCTTTTGTATATTTGTGTGTGGGTATCTTAATAGACATACATAGTTTAGACAAATGAGGTCATACTGTATTTCTATTTTCTGACAATATTTTACTTAGTTTATCCATATAGTTGGAGGTTTATGTTATTTCTGTGTTTTTACTAATAGAAAGAGTACATTAGTGAATATCCTTATATCCTTATAGTTCTATAATCCATGATTAGGAAGTTGAAGTTTTATTGACAGTATAATATTTACCATATACAGGAAATTTGAATGATTCCTGATTCTTTAATGTTGTACATTTATGTTTTTCTAAATCCATACTTCTACAAATAAGGCTGTAAATATTTCTATGCATAAATTTTTGTTTACCTACTTTACCATTCTTGGGATAGATTTTGAAGTAAATTACTAGGTCAAAAGTTTTAAGGCTTCAGATTCATTGTGCCAAATTGCTTTCAATGAAACAGGTTGTAATTTAGATTCACCATTGTTAATGATTGGGGACTTGCTGCTGCTGCTGCTAAGTCGCTTCAGTCGTGTCCAACTCTGTGCGACCTCATAGAAGGCAGCCCACCAGGTTCCCCCGTCCCTGGGATTCTCCAGGCAAGAACACTGGAGTGGGTTGCCATTTCCTTCTCCAATGCATGAAAGTGAAAAGTGAAAAGTGAAAGTGAAGTCGCTCAGTAGTGCCGACTCTTAGCGACTCCATGGACTGTAGCCTACCAGGCTTCTCTGTCCACGGGATTTTCCAGGCAAGAGTACTGGAACGGGTTGCCATTTCCTTCTCCAAGGGACTTGCTGAGTATTTGCCAATTATTCAGCATAGAGCTAGACTCTGTGGAGGGTGAGCAGTATGCTCTCAAAGAGACATGTATGGAAAGCTCCATGGGCTTCCCCGGTGGCTCAGCAGTAAAAGAATCCTCCTGAAATGCAGGAGACATGGGTTCAATCCCCGAGTCAGGAAGATCCTCTGGAGGAGGAAATGGCAACCCACTCCAGTATTCTTGCCAGGAAAATCCCATGGACAGAGGAGCCTGGTGGGCTTCAGTCCATAGGGTTGCAAAGAGTTGGACACAACTGAGCATGCACACATAATACCAACAGAAGCAATAAAGGTAATCTGACCACATATAAAAATGCCACAATAACTTGTAGGTAATCTAAACAATGCTGAAATAGGTTAAGCAGGTTTCATAAATGAAGTAGAATAATTAAGAACAAAAGAAGTAGGAAGAAAGAAATGGAGATTGTGGGGAAGATGCCAGGAGAATCTGCACAGGGAGCAGGAAAGAGGAAAAGAAACAATTATTGAATGTTTTCTGTGCATGTGCCAGGCACTGCACTAAGCATTTCACACCTAATATCACATTTTCTTCTCACAACAACCTGAGAAGTAGGAATTATTATTTTCATCCAGATCCAGATCTAAATGATGTGAAAAACTGACATTCAGGGGGATTAACTAATTTGCCAAAGATCATAAAGCTTCTGAGAGGTGGCACCAGGAACTGCTTGAACCCAAGCAGTCTGCCTCCAGAGTTCACGCTTTTAAGTGTATGACTCAACTAACTCATTACAAACTCAGAATCAAGTACCCAGTCAGAAATTGTACTGTGATTTAGTATCAGGGACGTGAGTCAGTTCACGCTCACTAGATTGAGAAAGAAAATGAGGGCAGAAAGGATTCTACATGCTAAGACTTATTTCAGACAGTAGAGATGTAAAAAGTTACTTATTAAAATATGTGGCACAGACTTAAATGTAAAATTATAAAACTTTGAGAAAAAAATACAGGAAAAAATTTGGGGATCTATGGCTAGACAAAGAGTTCTTACACTTGACACCAATAGCAGAATCCATATAAGGAAAAACTGGTAGATATGGGTCTCTCAAAATTAAATGTTTTCTTTCCAAAAGTCCCTGTTAAGAGAATGAAATATCAAGCTATAGGCTGAGGAAAATATTTGCAAACCACATATTCAACAAAGAATTAGTATCTAGAATATATGGAGAACACTTAAAACTCAACAATTTGAAAAAAATCAAACAATTCAATTAGGAAATGGGCTAAAACCATGAACACATTTCCCGAAGAGGATATACAGATGGCAAATAAGCATTTGAAAAGATGCTCAATATAATTAGCCATCAGGAAAATAATGCAGATTTAAACCACAAAGAGGTATCACTACACTACTATCAAAATGACTAAAATTTAAAAAAAAAATAGTGGCAACACCAAATGCTGGCAAGGATGTGGAGAAACTAAATTGCTCATACATTGCTTGTGGGAATGTAAAGTGGTCCAGCCACTCCTGAAAACTGTTTGGCAGTTTCTTTTAAGACTAAACATGCAACTACCACAAGGCCCAGCAATTGCACTCTTGGGCATTTAGCCTAGAGAAATGAAAACTTATGTTCACATGAAAGCCTGTACACAAATGTTCCTAGCAGCTTTACTCATAGTAGCCAAGAACTGGAAACAACCCAGATGTCTTTCAATGAGTGAATAGTAAACAAACAGCAGTACATCCATACCATGAAATATTACTCAGCAGTTAAAAAAAGAAAAAAACTATTGATACATACACGAAGCTTCAAGAATTTATACTGAGTTTAAAAAGCCAATACAAAAGAGTTATTCACTGTATGATTCAATTCACATATCATTCTTGAAATGACAACATATAAGAATAGAGAACAGATTAGTGATTACCAAGTGATAATGAGGAGGTCAGGGAAGGAGGGAAGCCTATGTGACCATAAAAGGGCAACATGAGGGATCCTTCTGGTGATGAAAACCTTATAGAACTTGACTGTATCAATGCCAATCATATTTTACAAGAATGTCTCCCATAAAATGTTACTATTGTGGGATACTGGGTAAAGGGTACATAGGATGTCCCAGCAGTATTTCTTATAACCGTACGTGAATCTACAATTATCTCAAAATGGAAAGTTTAATTTAAAAAAAAATAGGCAATCGGAAAAGAATTTAAACACTAACATATTCCTAGAAAGTAGCCTAAAAGGTAGAGAAATCTCCCAATGTCATTCAACAGAGCCACAGGAATGAAAAATTCATGTGGCCTAAGCTGATGCAGATGTGTAAGTCCCTACGATTTCTGCTCTCCTGCAGGAAGGCTCACCTTTTCAGTACCAGTACAAACAAAAGGCTAAGCAGGCTTGCAAGGGTAGCAAGAGAAAAGAAGTATTGAAAATACTGTAAAAAGGAAAAAAGGAGTGGCTCTTCCTAGAGCCCTTTATAAATATTCTCTGTCACCTGGCTTTCTGTTTTCCATCTAAATGGCCAAGAAGAATTAATGACTATGCCCTTTCTATGGTAGAGACTCACCAGGACCCTGAGGGCAGGGGAAGAATTTGAGTCTTGCCTCACATCAGCCAGATCTTACCTAATCTCTCACACATATTTCTCCACTCCAGCCCCAAGGCTTCGCCCTCGAAGCCCTTCCCACCCTACCAGAGGCCTGTTCCCCTAGCAGCTCCACTGCCCAGAATAGAGCATCCATGTAGACATCTCATATATCACTCACTGACTTCTAATCATGGGTCGAGCCCACTAGGTCACTCTGTAACATTCATCTTAGTTTTAAAAACATGAGAGGGACATTGTTGGCAAAAATCCAGGAGTAATGAATTCTATGTTCTAGAAACAGAGAAACTGAACTATTTCAATTTGAAAGTAAGAGCTGGCAGGAAACCAACAGAAGCAAAGTCCTCTGGGGAGGAAACGGGGGGAGGGAGCAAGCTGGTGAGTTAACTTGTAGGCCTGTAAGGTGGGCAGATCTCTTTAAAAAGCAAACAAAGCAGTTTTAGACTTGAGAGACTTAATTGGCATCCAAGGCCAAGAATATGAATAATGTTACATAAAAACCTTGCTCAAGTGAGAATTCTGCAATCGAAGCATTCTGACTGTAATAGGTAAAGTTTAAGGGAGAGGAATATAGAAAAAGATGTTTATTTTTCCAGTCATATAACATATGGGCTTCCCTGTTGGCTCAGTGATAAAGAATCCGCCTGCAATGCAAGAGATGCGGGTTCAATCCCTCAGTTGGGAAGATCCCCTGGAGAAGGAAATGGCAACCTACTCTAGTATTCTTCCCTGAAAAAATTCCATAGACAGAGGGGCCTGGCAGGCTAAAGTCCCTGGGGCTGCAAAGAGTCAGACACAACTGAGCAACTAAACAACAACAATTATAACATACACCATTCATGGTATAAAGATTTAAATCTCATCTTTTTTCTTCATCATCATGGCAAGAAAAGTTTGATGCTTTTCAGAATTTCAAGGTCTAAGAAAATAGGCTGGTTTTGTAGGTTACAGACAGTGCCAGGATACTAGGATGCATTTGTTCTTCCCTCCATTAAATGAGAAACTTCATGTATGGACAAGGGAAAGTTAGAGAATCAATAATAGCTCAGGGACCTCCCTAGTGGTCCAGTGGCTACCAGTCCATGCTCCCAGTGCAGGGGACCTGGTTTCGATCCCTGGTCAGGAAACTAGGTCCCTTAAGCCACAATTAAGAAGTTCACATGCCTCAGCCAAAAAAGATCCCATGTGCAAAGACTGAATATTCCTCGTGGCACAGCTAACACTGGCACAGCCATATATATATATATATATATATATATATATACACATATATATAATTTATTTAAATATATATTAAATAAAATATATATATATAATGGCTTAACAGCAATTCCAGATCACTTTAGTAATGACAGACAGAAATAGAATTCATAGAAAATTAAAAATCTATTTTTTTATGGCTCTTTTCAGTTTATTGCATGAAGGAGTTACACTAGTCCAAGTTAAAAGCAGACCCCAAATGGTTACATTATACAAGCTGTGAGGTTTTTAAACTTGTGACAAAGGACAGAAGGGAAATTGTACTCATTACAAGGAAATCCTCACTTAAGCTTCAGTGAGCCAAAAGCACTTAAAACCCATGAACCTTCAGCTGGTCGTCCTTAGGCAGTCCAGTCTCTACCAGGAACTGGCATATGTTCTTGTGCTGGTCACCCTGTAGCTGAATTACTTCTCCATATTCTGGATGCTCAATTCCAGTACTATTGCAGGCAAATTTCTTCTTAAATGCCTTCACTGGTTTTTTTTTTTTTATCGTAATCATCAGCGATCCCTTGGATAGTAGTGAGGGTCTTCCTGCCATTTCTCTGTTGAATTCTTATATGGATATAATCCTCAGTGCCAGCAGGATGCAGATCATCACCCTTACTTGCATCAACAAAGGGGTCGAACGAATGGAGGTTCTGGATAGCAGACATATGATACGATTCCTTTCCTCGGTGGAAAGGGCCAGCAGAAGGCAGAGGCGGGAGAAGGTGGGCAGGTGGGGGGCAGAGCGCGGGGAAGCCAGGGGGCTCGACGGGGAGGCTGCTGAGTCCCTGGTGATGGCTCAGTGACTGGGCAAATCTATTTGTTTTAACCCTTTCCCTTTCTTATACCCTCCTCTGTCCACCTAAAATATTAGCAGTGAAATGAAAGAAAGGCACACAGGCAGAAAAACAACAACGCAAGAGCCTGGGGAAACTATATCTATGTTATATTCTTTCAAATTACAACAGCCGTTATAAGTATCATTGGATAGACAGAGATTTATGTAAAAATGCCCATTTCTGGGTTATTAATTTTATTATAGCAAAGAAGGGAAACAATGTAATGTCCAAAAATAGGAAAATATTTAAGCATTTTATGGTATGTTGATAGGGTGGAATGTTTTGCAGCCATTAAAAGAAGTCATAATTTCAGATAGCAAAAATTAAAGAGTGAATACCTACCAATCGTGGGAATAAGGAGGAAAGGGGACTCTCATACAATGCCAGTAGAAAAGTGAATTGTTACAGCCTTTTAGGAAAGTAACCTGGCAACATGTATTAAAATTAAAAAATACACTGTCCAGACAAAGACCCTGATGTAGGTAAAGAGTATTTGAAAACACAAAAGCAAAAGCAGGTAAGGACTATGCCACGGAATCCTCTTATACAAACATGGGATGCTTTTCATGGAAGTAATCCCAACTGAAAAAGCCTACTTCCAACTCCCTGACCACTCATCAAGTCTCTGGGGTCTACCCTGTGGGATCCTCAAGGCTTGCATTTCCCTTTAATCCCAGACCTCCGGGTAATACCATCTCTCACTTGGCAACCACTCAGCCATGTGCAGGGACCACCCATATTGTACAGTCACCTAGATGCTTCGCTTGCTTTGCTCGCTTCCTCCCACCCACAACATATTAACTGCCAAGTCTGGTTAACTTCAAGTTATTTTCTTGGGCTCCAAAATCACTCCAGTGACTGCAGCCATAAAATTTAAAGACGCTTGCTCCTTGAAAGAAAAACTGTGACAAACCTAGATGGCGTATTAAAAAGCAGAGACATTACTTTGCTGACAAAGGTCCGTATAGTCAAAGCTATGACTTTTCCAGTAGTCAAGTATGGATGTAAGAGTTGGACCATAAAGAAGGCTGAGCGCCGAAGAACTGACGATTTTGAGCTGTGGTGCTACAGAGGGCTCTTGAGAGTCCTTTGGACAGCAAGGAAATCCAACTAGTCAATCCTAAAGGAAATTAGTCCTGAATATTCATTGGAAGGACTGATGGTGAAGCTCCAATCCTTTGGCCACCTGATGCAAAGAGCCGACTCATTGGAAAAGACCCTGATGTTGGTAGATTGAGGGCAGGAAGAAAAGGGGGCAACAGAGGATGAGATGGTTGGATGACATCATTATTTCAATGGACATGAGTTTGAGCAAGCTCCAGGAGATTGTGAAGGACAGGGAAGCCTGGTGTGCTGCAGTCCGTGGAATTGCAGAGCTGGACATGACTGAGCAATTGAACAACAACTGGTTAACTTTGAATTTGCAATATGTCTCCCACTTGTTCCTTCCTCCTCTTCCCATACCATCTATCCTGACTCAAGATGGTATTTCCTATCACTTGAATTATCCAATAGTAAAACTGGTGTTCCTTCCTCCTTAGCCCTGCTGGCCCCAGTTTATTTAGCACGCTGTGACCAGAGCAATCCTCCATGAAACTCTGACCATGATACTCTCCTGCATACAGCACTCTGTGCCTCCTCTGTGGGTAGAGGGCAAACCTCAGCATCCTCAGCAGAGCACTCCACCTCCTCAAGCACCTGGCTCGAAACAGGACCTGAACTTGTAGCCCCAGTGCCTTTGTGTGTTGAATGGTATACTTAGTTGAATAGTATCCCCTCAAATTCATGTCCACCTGGACCCTCAGAGTGTGGCCTTTGTGGATGTAATTAGTTTAGATGAGATCTTGCTGGATAGTTGGGGCTCTAAATAAAACGACTGGTGTCCTAATGTGAAGGACACATGAAGACACAGAGAGACATACAGAAGGAAGACGGCCACGTGAAGATGGAGGCAGAAATGAGAGTGATGCAGCTACGAGCCAGGGAATGCCAAGGCTTGCCAGCAACCACCAGAAGCTAGAAAGAGTCAAGGAAGTAATCTTTTCTAGACTCTTCAGTAGGAGCATGTCGCTGCGGACACCTTGGTTGCGGACTTGTACCTCCCAGAACTGTGAGAGAACACACTGTTGTTTTAAGCCACCAGGTTTTGATAATTCATTACAGCAGCAATAGGAAACTAACACAATTCATTAGGAGAATTGCAAAAAAAAAAAAGACAATGACAACAAAATCCAAAAAACTCAATTTAGCTGAAGGGAAAAGAAATTTATCAGAAAGGTATTACTATATCTCAAGGATCCCAAGAACAGAAATGCAGTTGAACCACAGGAATGTCCAAAATCTGAGACACAACGGTCACCAGGATTCCCGGTCTGTGATGTTTTTCCCCTCTGTATGCCCTCCATTTCTTTTTCTTACTCTTCCTTTCTCTTTTCCTCTTTTCTTTCTCTTCTCAAGGTCATAGTCATCGAGAGCTCCAAAACTTAACTTCTGTTAACCAAGAGAAAGTGACTACTTTTTTGCTTAGTTTCAGTTCAAAATTCCCAAGGAAGAACTGAGTGGCCTGTTGAGTAAAAATTCCACCAACATTCAGCAACTAATATTATATGGTCAGAAGATGATTCTTACAGAAACCATGTGATCACACGGTACCAAGAAGATGATTTTTATAGAAATACAACTAGGAGGGGGAAGGAAAAAGGAACCATTTGTGTCCTTTGATATTCATGCTTCTTTTTTCCTGGAAGTCATTTTTTATTCTTTATCTCTGCTTGCTGAAACTGCACACACCTTTCAAACTCTGGCTTAAATGTCACCTTTTCCACAAAATGTGTTAATCTCAGCCACTAGACTACGAACTCTCAAAGCAGGATAGGAGTGGGGAGGAGCACCCTGCACTGCTGAAGGGCAGAGGAGGGCGGAAGCAGGGTGGTGGGGAGGGCAAGAGGAGGCCTCCGGGAGAATTTGGGATTGAGAGGTTGTGGTGATTCCTTAGTCAGCAGGAGTGGACGCTAAAACTGGTGGGAAGGCCAGCAGGGCCAGGCACTGGACAGGTGCCACTCTGAAGATCAGGCCATCCTCTGTCAGACAGCAGCCCTTACTCTGGCACTTGGCACTTCCAAGGCTCTTCTCAGGCATCCAGATGCCGTCTCAGGCAAAGAGCATGAACTGGGAGTTGAACTTTGATGGAAGACACAAAAATACAACTAATGGAAAATTTAAGAGTGCTCCTGTCCACAACCTAGCTGGGTAGGAGGTTCAGGCATAAGATCAGTTACAGTAAATTTAAAACTTCAATATTACAACCAAAAGCTACATGTGAGTCTGTGCTATAACCCATACTAATCAATGTTTGGCTATATTTTTGTTTTATAAGTCATATTATGACAATGTGGTGAACTTGCAGCTTTTATGTCTAGGACTTGCTGATGTGCTTTTTTTTTTTTTTTAACTGTACTCATTGCTTAATACAGCCACAATTAGTCCTGCAGGTCAGTTAGAAGTCCCTTGGACAATCAAAGAGCAAGTTAATAAAGACCAGTATGCCATGTGCTCAGCTTTTTTGGAGAAAGAAAGAATCATGCTGTGACTTGGAATTAAGGCTAGTGTGGCACTTATTACATGCAAGAGCTCAAGGAGGTGGGAGGGGGAACAGACAGTACCGACAGAGGTCTGGCTCCTTGCCCCCCTCCGCACCCTCGGGCCCAGGCAGAGAAGAGTTCTTAACTGTGGACCAACTCAGTCATCAGGCCAGAGCACGAGTCAGGCCCATGCTTCTCCAGGCAGGGTTGACCCATCAGTCAAAATCTCTCTTCCCCTGCTTCCCCACCTGCCATCCAAGTAAATCTATTTACTCAAGGTGAACTTTAATGCATTCAAAGAAAAGTATTCAAAAGTTACTTTGGTTTTGAAAAATTAATGCTTGCCTTTACAAAATCAAAATCCAAGGAGATATTTATGTTAGCTTATACTGGTGGCTCAGAGGGTAAAGCGTCTGCCTGCAATGCAGCAGACCCGAGTTCGATCCCTGGGTTGGGAAGATCCCCTGGAGAAGGAAATGGCAACCCACTCCAGTATTCTTGCCTGGAGAATCCCATGGACAGAGGAGCCTGGCGGGCTACAGTCCACGGGGTCACAAAGAGTTGGACGCAACTGAGCGACTTCACACACACACACATATATAGATTTATAAACTTTTATAGATAGTTAAATTTAAACAATCCCTTCTAAAGGGACTTTTGATTAATAGTTGGTCACATTAAATGGTTGGTCATTAATTAATCTATTTAAAAAATTTATAACTTTATAAATATTAATATATATAAATATATATATTAAGTTCTTCTGTTGAATGACCAAAAATTCAACTGAAACCAAAAAACACTTTCAAGTACTTAAGTAATTTACATATATCTAATAAATTAATCTTATAAATATGTTAATTTTAAGTTCTTTTAAATGTCTAATGTTGCATTTACATTTGAAACATTTCCACTTAAAATCACAAATGCAAATCAATTACTTAGTTACACCTTTTAAATAAGCATTACACATATAACGTGTTATTATTCTATTAGATCTTCTAAACATTATAAAAACTTAAAATACTAAATATACAGAATCCTTTACACAAAAATACTAATACCATGTGTTTCATTTTTAGTACATTTCTATATTTAATTGTAAGCTTTCCCAATGTTTTAAAAAATGCTTATTGCTTAAAAAAATGTTTATCTTCTCAAATTCTTTTGACGACATTCTAAAGCTGGTTGAATTGCATATAAGGTCTGGAGCCATAAATATCTAGGGGAATTTTTCTCATATAACACCACAAAGAAGAGTCCCTTTATACTCTTAATATATCATAAACTACAAAACCAGAAAAGGGACTTGACACCCTCCAATGATGCTACCCTCCTGTTAGTCACTCCCCTGTGTAGATACTTCTACTCTGAATGAGCCTGACCTGTAATCAATAGGATACTGTGGAAACAATGGAGAATGACTTCTGAAGCTAGGTCATAAAAGACATTGCTTCCTCTACCTTGCACACTGCTGGATTGTTTATTGTGGAGGAAGCCAGCTACTCATGCAGCCCAGGGAGAGGTCTATGTGGTGAGGAACTGAGTCCTCCTACCAACAGCTAGAATTAAATTGCCATGTTTATGAATCTGGGAAACAGCTACTCTAGCCCCAGTGAAGCCTTCAAATAACTGTAGTCCTGCCGAACATACTGACTGCGACGTTAGGAGATATCCAGACTCGAAACTGAGCAGTCTCACCCTACCGTGTGGTCCTGGTGTGGAACCTGGTCTCAGTCTCAGCCTTGCTGGACCAAGGAATCCTCAAAGTGAGAGCTTTGAACCGTCATAAAAATATGTAAGCAAGATTCCAATGTCCTGCACACTGAAGAAATGTACTTACTGAGGAGTGGGTAGAAGGTAATGGGGGTAAAATACCACTTGCTACTCATAAATCTAAGTCAGAAGAACATACCAAGGAAGAAAAGCCAGATCCTGAGAAGGCAGAGGAAAACATAAAGACAAACTTTCAAGTGAAGGAAAGTGCTAGTTGCTCTGTGGTATCCAACTACAGCCTGCCAGGCTCCTCTGTCCACAGGATTTTCCAGATAAGAATACTGGAGTGGGTAGCCATTCCCTTCTCCGGGTGATCTTTCCAATCCAAGGACTGAACCCGCATCTCCTGAACTGCAGGCAGATCCCTTATGGTCTGAGCCACCAAAGAAGCGCATATCAAGTGAGGTAAGTAACACCCTCTTCTAACAACACAAGAGAAGACTCTACACATGGACATCACCAGATGGTCAAAACATAAATCAGATTGATTATATTCTTCACAGCCAAAGATGGAGAAGCTCTATACAGTCAGCAAAAACAAGACCAGCAGCTGACTGTGGCTCAGATCATGAACTCCTTATTGCCAAACTCAGACTTAAATTGAAGAAAGTAGGGAAAACTACTAGACCATTCGGGTATGATCTAAATCAAATCCCCAACAATTATACAGTGAAAGTGACAAATAGATTCAAGGGATTAGATCTAATAGACAGAGTGCCTGAAGAATTATGGACAGAGGTTTGTAACACTGTAGAGGAGGTGGTGATCAAGGCCATCCCCAAGAAAATGAAATGCAGAAAGGCAAAATGGTTGTCTGAGGAGGCCTTACAAATAGCTGAGAAAAGAAGAGAAGCTAAAGACAAAGGAGAAAAGGGAAGATATACCCATTTAAATGCAGAGTTCCAAAGAATAGCAAGGAGAGAGATAAGAAAGCCTTACTCAGTGATCAATGCCGAGAAATAGAGGAAAACAATAGAATGGGAAAGACTAGAGATCTCTTCAAGAAAATTAGAGATACAAGGAATATTTCGTGCAAAAATGGGCACAATAAAGGACAGAAATGGTATGGACCTAACAGAAGCAGAAGAGATAAAGAAGAGGTGGCAAAAATACACAGAAGAACTATATAAAAATGATCTTCATGACCCAGATAACCACGATGGTGTGATCACTCACCTAGAGCCAGACATCCTGGAATGCGAAGTCAAGTGGGCCTTGGGAAGCATTACTATGAACAAAGCTATGGAGGTGATAGAATTCCAGTTGAGTTATTTCAAATCTTAAAAGATGATGCTGTGAAGTGCTGCACTCAATATGCCAGCAAATTTGGAAAACTTAGCAGTGGCCACAGGACTGGAAAAGGTCACTTTTCATTCCAATCCCAAAGAAGGGCAATGCTAAAGAATGTTCAAACTACCACACAATTGCACTCATCTCACACACTAGCAATGTAATGTTCAAAATTCTCCAAGCCAGACTTCTACAGTATGTGAACCATGAAATTCCAGATGTTCAAGCTGGATTTAGAAAAGGCAGAGGAACCAGAGACCTACTAGCCAACATCTGCTGGATCACCGAAAAAGCAAGAGAATTCCAGAGAAACATCAACTTCTGCTTCATTGATTACACCAAAGCCTTTGACTCTGTAGCTCACAACAAAGTGGAAAATTCTTCAAGAGATGGGAATGCCAGACTAGCTTACCTGCCTCATGAGAAATCTGAATGCAGGTCAAGAAGCAAAAGTTAGAACTGGACATGGAACAACAGACTGGTTCCGAACTGGGAAAGGATTACATCAAGGCTATATACTGTCACCCTGCTTATTTAACTTATATGCAGAGCATATCGTGCGAAATGCCAGACTGGATGAAGCAGAAGCTGGAATCAAGATTGCCAGGAGAAATATCAATAACTTCAAATACGCAGATGATACCACCTTTATGGCAGAAAGTGAAGAGGAACTGAAGAACCTTTTGATGAAAGTGAAAGAGGAGAGTGAAAAGGCTGGCTTAAGACTCAACATTCAAAAAACTAAGATCATGGCATCTGGTCCCATCACTTCATAGCAAATAGATGGGAGAAACAATGGCAACAGTGACAGACTTTATCTTTGGGGCTCCGAAATCACTGCAGATGGTGACTGCAACCATGAAATTAAAAGACGCTCGCTCCTTGCAAGAAAAGCTATGACCAACATAGACAGCATATTAAAAAGCAGAGACATTACTTTGCCAACAAAGGTCCATCTAGTCAAAGCTATGGTTTTTCCAGTAGTCACATATGAATGTGAGAGTTGGACTATAAAGAAAGCTGAGCACTGAAGAACTGATGCTTTTTGAACTGTGGTGTTAGAGAAGACGCTTTAGAGTCCCTTAGACTGCAAGGAGATCCAACCAGTCCATCCTAAAGGAAATCAGTCCTGAATATTCATTGGAAGGACTGATGTTGAAGATGAAACTCCAATACTTTGGCCACCTGATGCAAAGAACTGACTCATTGGAAAAGACCCTGATGCTGGGAAAGACTGAAGGCAGGAAGAGAAGGGGATGAGAGAGGATGAGATGGTTTGATGGTATCACTGACATGATGGACATGAGTTTGAGCAAGCTCCAGGAGTTGGTGATGGATAGGGAAGCCTGGTGTGCTGCAGTCCATGGGGTCGCAAAGAGTTGGACACAACTGAGGGTCTGAACTAAAGTCATCTATAATAAAAATGTAAAGTCTGATTGAATCAAACACTGATGCCTGCCAAGGAATGGGAGATGAAAATGTTGAGATAACAGGGGATGATGGATCAGGCAAATGATAAAAATGTGGTTGCCATTGAGGCCCTAAATGATGGTGAGCTACAGAAAGCCATTGACTTGTTTACAGATGCCGTTATGCTGAATCTTCTCTGTATGCCAAGAGAGCCAGAGTCTTCATCAAATTACAGAAGTCAAATGCTACCATCTGAAACTTTGACAGAGATACTGAAATAAATCCTGATTCAGCTCAGCCTTACAAGTGGGCAGGAAAAGCACATGTACCTCTGGGCCACTGGGTAGAAGCAGTCCATGGTCCTGCCCTTGACCGTAAACTAGATTACAATGTTAGTGTAATGCTGAAAGAAGTTCAACCAAGGGCCCAGAAAACTGCTGAACAACAGAGAAAGTCTGAGTGAAACCATGAAGACCAAAGGCTCAAAGAAAAAATGGAAAGGGTTAAGAAGGCTTGGGAGAAACAGAGAAGACCCCAGAAGGAGGGAGAAATCAGAAGACAAACAGGAGCTCAATATAGCTATTTTTCAGGTGGCTTTCCCTGGGCAACACCTGCTAATTTTCCTGGAAGAATGCCTGGAATGGGATGGGGTATGCCTGGAATGGCAGGAATGCTTGGGCTCAATGAAATTACTAGTGATCCAGAGGTTCTTACGGACATGCAGGTTTTAGAAGTTATGACGGCCTTCTAGGATGTGATCCAGAGCTTCAATATGTTGAAATATCAGAGCAGCCCAAAAGTTGTGAGTCTCATCTGTAAATCGTCAGCCAAATTTGGAGGGCAAGCCTAAGGCCCTTCTGACAAATAAAGCCCATGCTGAAGGAAAAGCAACTGAGATCACCTAATGGATGTCACAGTAAAACAATCCAGTGTACTTCTGACCTGCTGACGAAGGAAAAGCTATGGTGCTCTGAAGATAGTCTCTCTCCCTCTGTCCCAAATGAAGCTGAAACAATTTTCAGTGGTTTGCCATTAAAACAATCATTCAGATAATACTTTCCTACTGGGAATCAAAAACTTTAAACATTTTTAAAACCTGAAAAATATTAAAACAAGAACAACTATTAAGCAGCCCTTTCCACTGAAAAACAAAACCCACTAAGCTGATCCCAAATTCTTGATCCATAAACACTGTGTAAGATAATAAACATTTATATTCTTATTAATTTAAATTTGGGGGTAATTTGTTATATAGCAGTAGATAGCTTACAAGGAATGGCCATATTAGCCCATATCCCTAAATCCAAATCATATCATTATCTAATTTTCAAGCCTGATTGGTTCTTATAAACCTCCAGTCAAGTGATTATACCACTGGCTTGGATTAAAACTATTTATTGTTTCGCTTCATCCTGAAGTTTTTTTCCTGTCTTTTCTATGTGTTGGGTCCACAATGATAGAGAAACACTAAAATATATCTAATCCCCCTTCTCATAAGTCTGTTACTGACTCTATCACAACCTCAAGGAACTGCATTCTACCGCCACCTACGATCACAGCATTCTCCACTTGACCAGATTGAAAGCTCCTTTTTAACTGCACCACGCAGTTTGCCACAGCAAGTGTCACAGTGGTAAAGATGCAGGTTCAACCCCTGGGTCAGGAAGCTCTCCTAGAGAAGGAAATAGCAACCCACTCCAGTATTCTTGCCTGGAAAATTCCATGGATAGAGGAGCCTGGTGGGCTACAGTCCACTGGGTTGCAAAGAATCGGACATGACTGAGCAGCTGAGCACAGCACGTAACGTGCAGGATCTTAGTTCCCCAAGCAGGGACTGAATACACACCCCTACAGTGGGAGCAGGGTCTTAACCCCTGGGCCACCAGAGAAGTCCTGAAAGTTTATATTTTAACAGTAAAAGATGGAAGCATATTTTCTAGCAGTCCACTACTAAAATATCCACAAAGTCTAATAAACATCTCAGACTTAACATGGTTTAAAAGAGCTTTTGATTTTCCTCTCCCCTACCCTACTCATCCCAGTCTTCAACAGCTCCGTCAGTGACATCATCAACCACCCAGATGCTTATACCAAAACCTTAAGTCACTCTTGATTCCTCTCTCCTTCTCACAAAATCGACAATGCGGTTCCCACAGATTCTACCTCCAGAACATATCCTGAACTTGCTGACTTTTCTTCATCTCCATAGCCTGTCTCCATTCCATCTCCTATCTTTCATCTACATCTTAGCCTAGGCTATGCCATCATCTTTCACCAGAACACTGCAAAGAGCCTCCTAATTACAACCCTTGTTGCTTTTGTCTATAAACATTCACATACAGGTCTTTTTGTGACACAGTTTATTTCTCTTGGTAAACATCTACATGTGAGATTGGTGAACCATATGGTAAGCGCCTGTTTAATTTTATCAGAAACTACTTAACTAATTTCCATTTTGCACTCCCACCAGTAACATCTGGGAGTCCCAGTTGTTCTTTATCCTCTCCAGCACCTGGCATTTTTTAAGTCATTCTAGAAGGTGTGTAGTAGTTCTTTTTTTTTGAATTGGTATAAAATCCATGTACAATGAAATGCACAGATCCTAAGTGCACAATTCAAAGGAGTTTTGATAAACATGTATACTCATGTAATCAAAATACACATTTCCATTACCCTAATAAATTCTCTACTAAACCTCTTCCCGTCGTCTCTAGCCCCTAGAGGCAGCCTCTTCTGATTGCTATCACCACAGATTAGTTTTACCTTTTCCTAAACCTCATAAGAGGATTAGTGTAGTATATACTGTTTTGTGTCTGCCTGAGTTTGCTCGGTATAATGGTTTTGAGGTCCATCCATGTTATTGCGGTAGTTCTTTGTGTTTATTGCTGAGTGGTATTTTACTGTATGGACACATCACAGTTTATTTATCCATTCACCTTTTGATAGACATTTGGGTTGTTTCCAGCGACTCCATTCCTAGGTATTTACCCAGGAGAAATGAAAGCATATGTCCACAAAAAGACAATAATCGCCTGCTTTCTCTCTTGATCCTCTATAGTCCCTTCTCCATGTAGCATCTAGGGGGATCTTTTAAATAAATTACTCAAATCCCATCTCTCTTCTGCTAAATAGCCCTAGTGACTCCCCATTCCACTTTAGAAGAAAATACAAACTCCCTACCACGGCTTGTGAATCCCAGATATCACCAATCCTCAACCCAGGCTGCACAGAGGCCTCTGTGAACTTCTGTCGCTTGGGCTCCACCTCAGATCAAGTGAATCAATCTCTGGAGGAGGGATCCCAACATTTTTGAAGCTCCCCAGGACACTCTCACAGGCCCCCAGGTGGCCAGGCCTTGCCAGGTGATCTGGCCCATGGCTTTCCTGCTTTATCTCACACCGCTCTCCCCCTCAGGTGCCGCACTCCAGCCACGCTGGCCTCCTTTCAGCCCTGTGAACACAGGGATTTTATCCCTACCTCCGGGGCTCTGTACTAGTTTGTCTTCTGCCTGGAATGTTCTTTAGATCTTAGTGTAACTGGTTCTTTCTTGTGATTCAGGTCTCAGCTGAAATGTCACCTGCTTAGAGGAGCTTTTCCTGCCCACTCAACCCAAAGGAGCCACTCTGCAGCGTGTCACTTGTTCAAATACTCTAGATCACATTTATGTCGAACAGTGCCCTGTCCATGCATTTTTCTTTGTGTTTATTGTCTGTCTACCCCGTCTAGACTATAAATCCCATGAGAATAAGGACTTTGCCTGCCTTATTCTCCACAGTACCCTTAGTATTTATAATCATGCCTGGCATACAATGAAAGTTTCAGAAATATTTGTTGGAACCAGGAAAGAGTATAAGTACAAAATGTACATATTACCTGGGAGGGAGGGCAAAATCCACAGGGGTCTCCTTTCTTTCTCTCCCCAGCTGTTAGCATGGGATCATCGATTTACAGGAAAACAGACTCCAGCAGAAGGGAATTAAACCCAGATACTAGATTTCATTAGGTCCTAAAAGGCAGAGAGACTGTTTCTGGCTTCAAGTATCTTAACTTCAGTCCTAACCTGACGCTGTACACATTATAGATACTCAATGAATTCATTTCTATTAGCAGTGAAGTGACTGTGCTCTGTTTTGAGGGTCTAGAGGGATGTGGGAGAGAGGCATGGGAGGTAGAGCATTCGAGCCGGGATTAGCGAACCATGAGAAAAGGAGACAGAAGTATATTTATGCCTTTATCCTCACTTTAAGGAGCTGTCACCAACTCAAAGCATGAAATTCAGTTTAATCTATCCCAGCCAATTGGATTTTAAAACACTATCCTATTCTATATGTAGTTTCTCTTTGTAAGCAAGGCAATATGTTAAAACAAAGTTTTAAAGAAATTTAAAAAGAAAGGAGAGAAAAAGAAGAGTGATCCAGAGAAGAAGAGAGAAGGCAGTAGGGAAGAATTTAGGAACATCTTCTTTGTGCTACACACAGTACTAGGCATGTTCAGGCATTTACTTATTTATCACAACCCTATGTGAAATAAATATGGAGACAGAATGAAGCATAGATAAACGTAACTTACCACTTAACTGTTAAAGTACTAGACAAAAATAAACAAGATATATATATCAAATATGCAGATGACATTAACAATGGAAATGTCACCTAATGTAAGCAAAATAGATCAAAGATTCAAATTACTCTTACAAGGCTAGTGGTTAGCGACAATGTAGTACATAAATTAAATCTTGCCACTAGCTACACAGGTACAGAAAGATGGAGACCTCGTCTGACCGGAGTTTGTGTAAAAACATCTTGTGGATTTAGTTGACTGCTAGTTTAATATAAGCCAATAGTAGATGCTAAAAATATGAATAGGATAACCCTTAAGTATTGCATGAGAGTCCTTATCTTAAGCGACTTCTTTTCAGTATTTATCGCTGGAGATATTTTTTTAAATTCTCTTCTCTCCTGACTTCTGTTACATCTGATTATTTTTCCATCTCTGAAGCAGATCCTCATTAATACAATGCTAATAAGACAATAGCCCTCATTTAATAAGGGTTCTGTGCCAACTACACAATTACTATATTTAATCCTCCCTCTTAATAGCACTAATGAAATAGGCATAATTATTTCTGCCATCTTTTAGATGAGAAGACAGATTTAGAAAATCTAAGTAATTTTCTCAAGATCAGGCAGGTAACAGCATTCTTGGAGCTCAACGATAGCAGCCTGACTTAGAGCCCAACGGTTCTAACCACTATTCCTTCTACCCCAGACTTTCTTTCAGAGCATGCCTTTCCTTTGCTCGTTCCTTAAGTGTCGCTGCACATTACAGTCCAGTCCTCAGGTCCCAGCTCATTTTACTTCATTGTCTCTCTGGTTAATCATCGCTAGATCTGGGGCTTTGATGGACAGCTTCTACACTGATGAGTCCTATGACAGCCACAATAGTGCTGCCCTGATACCCCTTACCCTTTCCACAGCCTTCCTTGTTGGTAGATGCCTCCATAAGCTTCAGAGGAGGCTGAATCCAGCCCCAATCCTGGCTCCAGAGACAGAATCACGATTAGTTTCAAACAGAGGACATGATGCTTCCTCTGCCCCTTCTTTTTGACTAGTTTAAGCACTAGAAGAGAATCAGCCAAGAAATTTTTCAGAAAAGTTGTCTAGGCTCTTAAATGGAAATATTCATCAACAAGTAATCTTGTTGTGTCTGTATGTGCTGTGGAGAACTAAGTCAGCTATCTTGGAGAGTTCAATAATTTTCAAGAGCATAAAGGGCACTTGAGACCAAAATGTTGGTCCAATGCCTAGTCCATACCAGTATCATCCTTCACCAAGTTATTGAAACAGTTCCTAAATGGTTTTCCTACTTATAAGCTGAGCATGACCAACCCCAATAAACCTGCTCTCTGCATTACTACCAAGGTGGTTTTGCATGTGTGTGTGCTAAGTCACTTCAGTCATGTCCAACACTTTGGGACCCTATGGACTGTAGCCCAGCCAGGCTCCTCTGTCCATGGGATGCTCCAGGCAAGAATACTGGCGTGGATTGCCATGCTCTCCTCCAGGGGATCTTCCTGATCCAGGGAGAGAACCCGAGTCTCTCATGTCTCCTGCATTGGCAGGCTGGTTCTTTACCACTAGTGCCTTCTGGGAAGCCCTAAGGTGATCTTACTAAATGCTAATCAGACACCTGCTTAATCCTGCAGTGACTCTCGGTGGCTTTCAGTTTAGCACCTAACACTCTACTTCTCTTGTTCACACAACTGTTCACCCCAGCCATTCACAGGTAATTGCTGTTTCCATCAGAAACGATACTGTCTGTTGTTTCCCTGCTTTCCCACTTTTTTCTTTTGCTTCTTTTTTTTCCTTTTTTGGTCTTCGGAGCAGAGGACATTTACTATAGTAAACTGGTTACAAAGCTGATGAAAGAGCTAAGAAGTCAATCAGGACAGTGAGGCAAGCAGAAGCAAGCAATGATAGCAAACCACCACCAATGGCAAATTCTATGAGTGGAAAAATAAAAGGAGGAAGTAATGTCACCAGATCCCAGGGATCAGGGTTACCCAGGGAATTCTAGAACTATAGTAGACCAATTCTGCATGTGCCAGGACCATGAAGGAGCCAAGCCACTGCCAACAGTGTCTTCCAAAGCTAAGCTTCCTCATTCGCTCTTAAGGTCACACTGTCATGTTCTATCCCTTCATTCTCTAGCTAGCTAACATCTGCTGCTGCTGCTGCTGTTACTGCTAAGTCACTTCAGTCTTGTCTGACTCTGTGCTACCCCATAGATGGAAGCCCACCAGGCTCCCCCGTCCCTGGGATTCTCCAGGCAAGAACACTGGAGTGGGTTGCCATTTCCTTCTCCAATGCATGAAAGTGAAAAGTGAAAGGGAAGTCGCTCAGTTGTGTCTGACTCTTCGCGACCCCATGGACTGGAGCCTACCAGGCTCCTCCATCCATGGGGTTTTCCAGGCAAGAGTACTGGAGTGAGGCGCCATCACCTTCTCCAGCTAACGTCTACTTCTTCTTTAAAACTCAGCTCAAGGGTCATTTTCTACAGGAAGCTGTCTCTAAGCCCACGGAATACTTTACCTGGCCCTTTTCTATGCTTCCAAAGCACCATTTGTCAAAGTGGTCCCCAGAAAGTAGTAGAAGAACAAGCCCCTTGAAGACTGGGCCAGCCTCTCTTTCTTTGGTATTATTAAACCTAGGACAGTGTCTGACTATAGTGCTGGGAGCTATTTTATGTGCTCAGAAAATGTTTTATAAACATAGTCATGAATTACCTCTGAGGCAATTTGCTTTTGGCATGACTTGCATTTTCTGAAGTTTTTTTTTTTTTTAGTGTGTCCAAGGCCTGGACAGTTCAGGGTGTTTTCCTTCACATACCAGCTTCTTCATGTAGCCCTTGAAAGAAAAGTTATTTCACTTCTTAATACCATCTCTATACTGTGGGATATATAAAGATGCTTTCTGAAGCCCAAGTTTCATGGTCCCCTTCAAACTGTGCTTTCCTAGGGTGTAAGCCTTGCCTCAGTGATTTCTCCTAATTCTCACACTTGGAACATTAAATTTTTATTTTACAAACCGCTTTCGAAAGAAGCCAGAAAACTGTTCTGTTGGTCTTTTGTGCTTTTTTAATGACCTTTCTTCTGCCACTTCAGATAAAAGTAATAGGTAACAAAAGCTTAATTATATTTTGGGAATCCCTTCTTTGCTTTTAGAAATGGCCACTAACATTAGTGCCTGGCCATCTGTTTGAGATAGTCTGTGCATGCACAAGTACCAGGGAAAGCTTTTTGGACACTAGGAAGATGCTGAGCCTGGCATGAGGATGACTAAACTGCCCGTGGACAGTATTTTTTCCCTTAACAGCTTCATTGAGATATAAATCAGATATCATATAATTCACCCATTTGAAGTGTACAATACAATGGTTTTTAGCATATTCACAGGTGTGTACAACCATCACCACCATTTTAGAACATTTATATCACCTCAAAAAGACACCTTGTACCCTTTAGATAACCTCTTCCCCAACTCCCCCACCTCTACCCTTCAGCTCTAAAACTACTAATCCACTTTCAGTATCCGTAGACTTCCCTGTTCTGAACTTTTATATGAACAGGATCACATGTTACGTGGTCTCTGAGGACTGGCCTCTTTAACTTGGCACAACATTTTCAAGGTCACCCATGTAGTTGCTTGCATCAGAACTCCATTTTTTTGGACAGTCCTTTCCAAACATGCCAACTGGACTGGGCCAGCACAGTCACCAGAGCACTTAGTGTGAGCTTCTTGGGTGAGAAGATTTTCTGCCGTGGACCTTTGCTGGTGACTCTCATGGGAGCCTGCTACATGCACCTCTTTACCTAAGCCACCACTATGAGCTGGCACTGGGCCTTACGTGAAAATGCGGAAATTAAAAATCAATCAGAATTACAGAATCCCTAGAATCACTGTCTGACTTTTGAGCATTAGAATTCATAAGAAAATCACCTCAGGCTGTTTCTTCACACGGTTCTAGTGGACTCTCTAGGCATATCCAGCAGGGAAGTCCAGGCTTACGTGAATGTTGTTGGTTCCGTGGTTCTCAGTGCAGACGCTCAGACCAGTAGCATCAGTATCACCTTAGAAACTTGTTAGAAGTGCACATTGTCAGGCCTACCTACTAAAGCAGAGACTCTGGGAGTTCAGTAAATCTGTTTCGACAAGCTCCCAAGTGATTCTGATCTTAAGCTGGAGAACCACTGATTGGTTTACTGGTATAATTAATACTATTAGTATTGGCATATGAACACAAAGTAATTACTGACTCATACCCTGTTTTGTATCAGGTGTATATACTCAGTGGATGAAGAAAAATTGCTGGTACCTAAAGTGTAGATTATGGTATATAGGCTGAATTTCTGTGCATTCATATGACAGGCTATTAATCTTATTACTCCTCATTTCCCATCTTTATTTCCTTTTAAAACAATGCTTTGATAAAAACTTACTTAAAAAAAATCTTGATAGGGAATTCCCTGGTGGCCCAGTGGCTAAGCCTCTGTGCTCCCAATGCAGGGGCCCCCCTGGTCAGGCAACTAGAACCCACATGCCGCAAGTAAGAGTTTGTACGCCAAAACTAAAGATACCCCATGCCACAACAACAACAACAAACAATCCTGGAAAACTTGTCCTCTTTATGGAGTTTATTTCTACTTCAGACTGAGTAGATCTTTAGATTTTACAGGCAGTATCCCTAGAAAATGGTATTTCTACACATTTTTCAGGAAAAATTAATTCCTGCTGCTGCAGCTGCTAAGTCACTTCAGTTGTGTTCGACTCTGTGCGACCCCATAGACAGCAACCCACCAGGCTCCCCCGTCCCTGGCATTCTCCAGGCAAGAACACTGGAGTGGGTTGCCATTTCCTTCTCCAATGCATGAAAGTGAAAAGTGAAAGTGAAGTCACTCAGTCATGTCTGACTCTTCGCCACCCCATGGACTGCAGCCTACCAGGCTCCTCTGTCCATGGGATTTTCCAGGCAAGAGTACTGGAGTGGGGTGCCATTGCCTTCTCTGAATTAATTCCTATCAGTTCAGTTTAGTCGCTCAGTCATGTCCGATTCTTTGCGATTTCATGAATCGCAGCACACCAGGCCTCCCTGTCCATCACCAACTCCCAGAGTTCACTCAGACTCACATCCATCGAGTCAGTGATGCCATCCAGCCATCTCATCCTCTGGCGTCCTCTTCTCCTCCTGCCCCCAATCCCTCCCAGCATCAGAGTCTTTTCCAATGAGTCAACTCTTCACATGAGGTGGCCAAAGTACTGGAGTTTCAGCTTTAGCATCATTCCTTCCAAAGAAATCCCAGGGCTGATTTCCTTCAGAATGGACTGGTTGGATCTCCTTGCAGGCCAAGGGACTCTCAAGAGTCTTCTCCAACACCACAGTTCAAAAGCATCAATTCTTCAGCGCTTAGCTTTCTTCACAGTCCAACTCTCACATCCATACATGACCACTGGAAAAACCATAGCCGGGACTAGACAGACCTTTGTTGGCAAAGTAATGTCTCTGCTTTTCAATATGCTATCTAGGTTGGTCATAACTTTCCTTCCAAGGAGTAAGCGTCTTTTAATTTCATGGCTGCAATTACCATCTGCAGTGATTTTGGAGCCCCAAAAAATGAAGTCTGACACTGTTTCCACTGTTTCCCCATCTATTTCCCATGAAGTGATGGGACCGGACGCCATGATCTTCGTTTTCTGAATGTTGAGCCAACTTTTTCACTCTCCACTTTCACTTTCATCAAGAGGCTTTTGAGTTCCTCTTCACTTTCTGCCATAAAGGTGGTGTCATCTGCTTATCTGAGGTTACTGATTTTTCTCTCGGCAATCTTGATTCCAGCTTGTGTTTCTTCCAGTCCAGTGTTTCTCATGATGTACTCTGCATAGAAGTTAAATAAGCAGGGTGACAATATTCAGCCTCGAGGTACTCCTTTTCCTATTTGGAACCAGTCTGTTGTTCCATGTCCAGTTCTAACTGTTGCTTCCTGACCTGCATACAGATTTCTCAAGAGGCAGGTCAGGTGGTCTGGTATTCCCATCTCTTTCAGAATTTTCCACAGTTTATTGTGATCCACACAGTCAAAGGCTTTGGCATAGTCAATCAAGCAGAAATAGATGTTTTTCTGGAACTCTCTTGCTTTTTCCACGATCCAGCGGATGTTGGCAATTTGAGCTCTAGTTCTTCTGCCTTTTCTAAAACCAGCTTGAACATCAGGAAGTTCACGGTTCACGTATTGCTGAAGCCTGGCTTGGAGGATTTTGAGCATTACTTTACTAGCGTGTGAGATGAGTGCGACTGTGTGGTAGTTTGAGCATTCTTTGGCATTGCCTTTCTTTGGGATTGGAATAAAAACTGACCTTTTCCAGTCCTGTGGCCACTGTTGAGTTTTCCAAATTTGCTGGCATATTGAGTGCAGCACTTTCACAGCATCATCTTCTAGGATTTGAAATAGCTCAACTGGAATTCTATCACCTCCACTAGCTTTGTTCTTAGTGATGTTTTCTAAGGCCCACTTGACTTCACATTCCAGGATGTCTGTCAGTGATCACACCATCATGATTATCTGGGTCGTGAAGGTCTTTTTTGTACAATTCTCTGTGTATTCTTGCCACCTCTTCTTAATATCTTCTGCTTCTGTTAGGTCCATACCATTTCTGTCCTTTTTCGAGCCCATCTTTGCATGAAATGTTCCCTTGGTATCTCTAATTTTCTTAATGAGATCTCTAGTCTTTCCTATTCTGTTGTTTTCCTCTATTTCTTTGCATTGATCGCTGAGGAAGGCTTTCTTATCTCTTCTTGCTATTCTTTGGAACTCTGCATTCAGATGCTATATCTTTCCTTTTCTCCTTTGCTTTTTGCTTCTCTTGTTTTCACAGCTATTTGTAAGGCCTCCCCAGACAGCCATTTTGCTTTTTGCATTTCTTTTCCATAGGGATGGTCTTGATCCCTGTCTCCTGTACAATGTCACGAACCTCATTCTATAGTTCATCAGGCACTCTATCTATCAGATCTAGGCCCTTAAATCTATTTCTCACTTCCACTGTATAATCATAAGGGATTTGATTTAGGTCATACCTGAATGGTCTAGTGGTTTTCCCTACTTTTTTCAATTTAAGTCTGAATCTGGCAACAAGGAGTTCATGATCTGAGCCACAGTCAGCTCCTGGTCTTGTTTTTGTTGACTGTATAGAGCTTCTCCATCTTTGGCTGCAAAGAAAAATTCCTATACACACCTATATTAGACACAGATCTCTAGAGATGGTTTTTCAGAGTGAATGTTTTGTCCACACAGAGACAGTATCAGGGAGTGCATTTTTAAAGCAATTGGTAACCTGATGCCTGTATTGATAAAATACCCTGAGTTCACTTTGAATACACCAGGGACTTTATCTGTTCTTTGTTGTTAAGACCAAACATTTTTTAGATAGTCTGAGAATAGTCATTATCTCTTTCAGAAAGAGTACAGGAATGGTTTATTCTTGGTTAATCTAAATAGATTTGACTCATGGCTAATTTTAAAATTCTGCTAAAATGTCCTTTAAATACTCAGATAAATAAAAGTGTAATTGTTAATAAAAAGCAATTTCATTTGTAAGGATGCACTACTGTGTAATTCTTTTGAAACAGTATTATTTCCTCAGCATCCATTTTCATTTTGCTTTAAATACCATTAAAATTGATTTTTTTAAAATCTTAGACACACAGAATCCTGTCATGAGGTACTTACCACACATGGCCTTATGCTTTTAATTATTATTTTGTATATCTCTGTCTCATCCCTCAACTATATTTACACTCCTTAAAGGCAGTAACAATTTCTTATACATATAATGTTTATCAGATGTCCTCAACATAGCAGGCATCTGTCAAATTTGTGTGTATTGATTGATAGTTTTGATAGTAACTTGAAACAGTCAGTCCCATTGTCAGGAATAGAAGCTCTCTCAGATTAGGTCAGTTAAGAGATAACAACAGACCACCTCACAGATATCAAGGACATAAGCAAAGCAAACCTAGACCATGCAGGCCATGGGACTGGATGTACAGGACCCAAGGCTAGGCCTTTTCTCACAGGACCCTGGGGCTTCAGGTCTTGGCTTATACCTGTGTAGCTCCTTCTTTCTCAGTGGTTTTAGTAGACTGACTTCCTTTGTATTGTGGTATCTCTATTCTCTGAAAATACGCTCTTACATTTGCTTTGGATCTACTCAACTATTTTATTTCAAGACCCCATTACAGCATCTAATTGGTTAAATTTTAGTGGCCCAATTCCAAATTCCACAGAGACATCATGTGATTAGGGTAGAGTTCAGCTCTAGTACAACTGGCCATGAGTAGCAAGTAGGAGGTGTGGAGGAAATCAGGTAGCATACAAACTTATTCTCTGGTGGTTATTCCCATAAATAGGGCTTCTCTGGTGGCTCAGATGGCAAAATCTATCTGCAATGTGGGAGACCTGGGTTCTATCCCTGGGTCAGGAAGATCCCCTGGAGAAGGGAATGGCTACCCACTTCAGAAATCTTGCCTGGAGAACTCCATGGACAGAGGAGTCTGGCGAGCTACGGTCCATTAGGTCACAAAGAGTCAGACATGACTGAGCGATATTTTATCTGATAAAGTTATTCGTCTCCAAGAAATGAGGGGAACAGGTTCACTAAGAAGCGGTCATGAACAAGGAGATAACAACTGACACAGCTACTCCTGTTTATCTACTACATCCTAGAACTCAAGACAAGTATACAAAAGTTAGACATCAGAGGTAACTATGGTCTCGGGTAAACGTCTCCCTTAGTCTAGATGAGGCTTGTCATCCATGACCCTTGGGACACATCCAGCCTGTGGTCTGCTTTTGTAACAGTGAAGAATGGTCATTACATGAAGAACAGACTACAGAGATTGTAGGTGACAAACATTAAATATTTACTCATTGGCCCTTGACGGGTTAGAGTTTGCTAACTCGTGCTCAGGTGACCTTTCTTTATTCTTTATTCATTCATTTCACAAATACCCACTGAATATCTACTATGTTCTAGGCACTATTACAAGTATTGTAGATGCAGTGATGTCACAAAAGCAAGTATGGTTCCTATCTTGGAAAAGCTTAGATTCTGTTGTGGGAGAGAAGAGATCAACAGTCAGCATATACATTAACAAATAAATAGGACAATTTTAGATTATAAGTGCTATGAACACAATGAGCAGAGGATATTAATAAAAGGGAAAAAACAAGGGAAGGAGACAGGTTGGGGAGATCCTATCTGTGGAGGTGATGTTTATGCTAAGACCTAAAAGATAGGAAAGAACCAGTCACGAGGAGGCCAGCATTACAGTCAGGGGAAAACGAGGGCAAAGTCTCTGAGGCAGATAAGAGGTTGGCTTAGTCCACGGACCTTAAACACGCCCATGGTATGAGGGCAGAGCATGGTAGGAAATGAACTTAGATGGTAGGGAAGGGCCAACTCATCTATAGCCCTTGAAGGAAGCCACTGAAGCTGACGCAACCTCATGAAAGACATGATGTTTAAAAAAACCTCTCTGGCTACCACAAGACAGAGTATAGAGAAGTAAGAGTGAGTTCTATTTAAGAGATTATTGTAACTGTTCAGGTGAGATAGGGCTATGATTTAAAGTAAAATGGTATCATGGGAATGGAGAAAACTGGATGAATTAAAATATTCTGAGGGACGTCCCTGGTGGTGCAGTGGTTGAGAATTTGCCTTGCAATGCAGGGGATGTGGATTTGATCCTTGGTCATGGAACTAAGATCCCACATGCTGCAGAGCAACTAAGCCCATGTGCCACAACTACTGAGCTCGCGTGCCGCAACTAGAGAGTCCATGCGCCGCAACGAAAGAAATCATATGATGCAACTCAGACCCAAAACGCAGACAAATAAAATATATATATATATTTTATATGTGTGTATACATAAAGGACAAATAATGAGACTAATAGACTGGGTATGAAAAGAGGAAACAACATGAATCCTAGATTTCTGTTTGAGCAGCAAGGTAGATGGTATAGGTCTTGTCACCTTATCCATATTATCTCTGATAACTGAGTAATTGAGTCTCTGGAACTAAGAATCACACTTATATATTAGAAAATTTTTTAAAGTAAAAAAAAAATTATTCTCAGTATTGAATTTTCTTAACTTTTGTTGTTGTTGTTGTTTTTAAATTTTATTTTATTTTTAAACTTTACAATATTGTATTAGTTTTGCCAAACATCGAAATGAATCCGCCACAGGTATACCCATGCTCCCCATCCTGAACCCTCCTCCCTCCCTATACCCTCCCTCTGGGTCGTCCCAGAGCACCAGCCCCAAGCATCCAGTATCGTGCATCGAACCTGGACTGGCGACTCGTTTCATGTATGATATTACACATGTTTCAATGCCATTCTCCCAAATCTCCCCACCCTCTCCCTCTCCCTCTCCCACAGAGTCCATAAGACTGATCTATACATCAGTGTCTCTTTTGCTGTCTCGTACACAGGGTTATCGTTACCATCTTTCTAAATTGAATTTTCTTAACTTTTACATGTGTTCTCTTCTACGAGGGATAACTGAACAAAAAGGCACTTCTTTAGCAAACGCCAGACTATCTACTTGGAAAACTGCAAGCAGTCTCCCCTCTTCAGAGTAACAGCCTGCGCGTGCTCTCTGAGAGGGAAGGACCTCTCAGGGTTGCCAGTTTGCCCCTTGGTGTTGTGACTCTCTCCCTCCCTTTGGGAGATTGCTGTGAAAAGGCGGAGGACAGCGAGTCACCAAGTCACGTCCAATAGGAGACGCCTGACCCACTCCCTCTCCCCATCAACGGCTGCGCACGGCTGTGTGCACTGAGGTTTGTTTTGAAGCATTTAAAGAGGAATGCTCAGGGGAAGCTTTAAATTTCTTTCTACTTAAAGAAGTTGAATTGTAAGACCCATCTCCTTCCCCTTAATCACCAGGTCTAGTGTGAAGCCAGCCAACTTCAAAGAGTTAGTTAAAAGAAGTGACTAATGACTCAACTTTCTTCTTATCTCCCTCTCTCTTCAGGTTTGATCTCAGACACTCGGGCTGCACTTTCCAGCTCTCACAAGACCTTTTTCAATGAACTGCAGAGCCCAGGGAGCTCTGTATTTAGAGGCTGGTCCTGTACCACCATCCAACCGACTGCTGGGGAACTTCAGTGTCCAGAAGCCTGGGCCATGAGTAGAGTGGAGTGTGGAAGAGTGAGTCTATACACCAGGCCTCTAGAAATGTCCGAGTCCACAGCGATGGCTGAGACAGACCCAGAATCCCTGCGAGGACTTGATCATTTTAGTTTAACAATTTGACCCCTATTATATAGAGAATCTTCTTTGAAGTTCTTCTATAAGTCTGTTTTTGTCTCTGCTCACTGACTCCTATAAGGATTTATTTTAGAAGCTTTCATGGTTATTCCCATTGTTCCAGCTTCAATGATCAAAACATCCAGGACTGCGTTTTGATTCTACCTCTTCGTAGTTATTTTATCATAAGTATTTCTGAATCTTAGAGTATATGGAGCAGTTATTAGTTACTTTCAATCCACAGATTCACTGCATAATCCCTGATTATAATTTTATTGGGCTTCCCAGGTGGCTCAGATGGTAAAGAATCTGCCTGCGATGCGGGAGACCTGGGTTTGATCCTTAGGTTGGGAAGATACCCTGGAGAAGGAACGGCTATCCACTACAGTATTCTTGCCTGGAGAATTCCATGGACAGAGGAGCCTGGCAGGCTATAGTCCATGGGGTTGCAGAGTCGGACACGACTGAGCGACTTTCACATAACCAATTATTACTCTCTCAACAATCTTCCATCAGAGTCAGCTGTTCAAATCACACTTATTTCTAATGATGTCCACTCTCCTCCACAAACAGGGGCTCCTTCTACTCCCCTTCACCATAACTGCATGCTTCCAGGAGGTCCTTTGCCAACATCTAGTCAGATGTATCTTAAGTAATGAAGTTAACAGGGGAAAATAAAGGATGGAAATAAACACACCTAATACCAGTGAACTTGTTTAACTATTTAAAAGCATATTTCAGAGTGTAAGTGTGTTGCAGCCTGTTTTGTAAAGCAGTGCTTATAAACCACTGTGTTTTCAAAACAATTTTTTCCTAGTAAGCCTGAATCAAGAAGTGGGGTTAATTTGCCAGAGTACTTTTTTGTGATAATTACAGGAATTGTAGATTAGCAAAAATGAACTGAAAAGGTTCTGAGTTAATAAAAATACACGCAAAAGTTATAATATTCAACTACATTGAGATTCCTCATGAGGAAAACATTAACCATCCCTGACAGGCCAGTTTTGAGTTCAAGCCAGTACATTAAAAACACTTAGGGAAAGACACCTTTCAAGTGACGTGTGGTCCAGCATTCCCCATAATGAAAGACACAGTTCTGTTATTCAGAGATTTGAAACAAACAGTAGGTGAACTAATAAAGGATAAATTCCATGAATTAGAAGATACTTAATAAATGCTTTTTTCAGGTGATAATTATTTGCCAGCCAGGCAATATAGCTCTTTACTTCTTAAAACCAGATGTAAAATATTGTAATCTGGCACTGACCTCTAGGAACACATTACCATTTACTTCATGAACATTTGCTAAGTACCTACTGGGTGTCAGGCACCGTGCTAGGAGCAAGAGATGAAATCCCCAACATGTAACCCTGTCTAAACACTTTGCTCAGAGATCCTATGACTAGCATCACTTATGTTACTTCAGATTGGCTGAAACTATCATTCTAACTGCATGTGAGAGAACTTTGAGGATCGCAAAGGAGTGAGTCCCCTGGTCTAAAATGTAGAAGCTCCTGGCCATCAGTGTACACTACTGGCCACTTCTCAGCTGTCTTGGGAATCTCTCCAAGTTCCAACTAATTATATAATTATATTATCTACTGAAGGGTTATGAAGTCTTCAGCTTTGGCAAACTCACTTATAATCCCAAGAGTGGGAGAAGAAAAACACTTCCTGTGTGTTTCTGCAGAGATCTCCTGTGTTTAGCAAAAACAAAAAAAAAGTAATAATAAAACAAAACAAATAAAAAACCCTTCCCAACTGGAAGGGAGGAAAGAACATTTTTGCCTTGAATTCCATTAACCACCGACTTCAGGATCCTTACTTTTTTTCTTTGTTTGGTCATGTCAGGGATCAAACCTGCATCAGCTGCATTGGAAGCACACGGTTTCAACCACTGGACCTCCAGGGAATGCCTCATGACACACTTTCAAAGAACAGTTTTAGATTTATAGAAAGAATGGAGATGGAGGGTTTCCGTAATACATGCCAACTCCACCTAACCCCCAAGTTGCCCCTATTTTTGACATATTAGTACAATAATATTATAATTAATGAACCAATATTGATACATTATTAATATCTGAAGCCCATTCTATTTAGATATCCTTAGTTTTTACCTTGGAGAAGGCAATGGCACCCCACTCCAGTATTCTCGCCTGGAAAATCCTATGGGCGGAGGAGCCTGGTGGGCTGTAGTCCATGGGGTCGTTAAGAGTTGGACACAACTGAGCGATTTCACTTTCACTTTTCACTTTCATGCATTGGAGAAGGAAATGGCAACCCACTCCAGTGTTCTTGCCTGGAGAATCCCAGGGACAGGGGAGCCTGGTGGGCTGCCGTCTATGGGGTCGCACAGAGTCAGACATGACTGAAGTGACTTAGCAGCAGTTTTTACCTAATGGCCTTTTTGTGGTTCCAGGATACTACATTATATTATCTGTCATGTCTCCTTAGGCTCTTCTGGGATGTTAAGAGTTCCTCAGACTGTCTTTGTTTTCGATGACCTTAACAGTTTTGAGGAGTACTGATCAGGTGTATTGTAGCATGCTCTTCTACTGGAATTTGTCTGATGTCTTTCTCATGATTAGCCTACGATTATGGAGTGTTGGGAAGAAGTTCACTGGGGTATAGTGATGCTCTCATCACATCACATCCAGAGTACATACTGTCAACCAGATTTACGACTCTTGACATGGCCCTTGATTACCTGGCTGAGATAGCATCTGTCAGGTTCCTCCACTGTAAAAGTACTCTTTTGTCATTTCTCCCCTTCCCCGTACTGTCCTCTTTGGAAAGAAGTCACTATGTGAAGCCCACACTTATGGAATGTAGAGTTATGTTCCTCCTTATTGTGTGTGGAACATCTGCATCAATTATTCGGAATTCTTCTGCATAAGAGATATGTCTCTTCTTCCCCATTTATTAATTTATTCAATAATTTATTTATATTAGTAAGAACTCGTGGATATGTATTTTGGGTTATAGTTCATTACTACAGTACCTTATTATTAAGTTGCTTGAATTGTTCCAACTTTGGCTACTGGTGACATTCTCCCTGTGTTTTGGTTTGTTTTTTGAGCACTTCATGGCCCCCCTTGCAGTCTAAGAAAGAATCTTTTATGGTCAGTCTCTTATATTGAGATTCACGCAATGGGAGAGAGACTTGTTCAGATATTTGTGTCTAGCTTCTCAAATCTTGTGAGGAAAGTGCCTATTTTCATCCGGATTTAAATTGTTCCTACTCTTCACCTCCCATCCCTGCCCCTGCCTGTGCATAGAAAGGGGGTGAGGTTTATCCCTCAGTTCATGGTATGTTATTGTCACTGACACAGGTACTTTTTCTCTCTTGTTCTACTTATTTATTCTTTTTTGTTTCCATGCTTCATTCCCATTTTTCCTTCTCTCTCCCACCCAAGGAAACTATTCTAACGTAATTGATGTGTACAAGTTTGATTGTTTAAAAAGCTCTTACATGATTGTTGTTATCTTGGGAATTCCCTGGCTGTCCAGTGGTTAGGACTCGGTGCTTTTACTGCCAGGAACAGGGTTCAGTTCTTGGTCAGGGAACAAAGATCCCACAAGCTGCATGGTATGACCAAAAAAATTACTATCTTTTATAGGTACAAAGATAGCATTGCAGATACATACAGAAAATGTGCCCATATTTTCAAAATTACACTGTGGACTATATTGGATCAAAGTATATGAAATCTTGAATTTGTTTTAAGATACTTTGACAAAGTAAAAATTTTAATGAAAAAAGGATAGAAGAAGCAAACATGACAAAATCTTACTAATTTTAAAATCTGGGTGATAGCTGTATGAAAGTTCTTTGTTCTATTCGTCATACTTCTGACATATTTGAACATTTTCAAATGAAAAAATGAAAAACAAATTCTTTCCTCCCCCTAGGTCACAGATAGTTTCCTATATTTTCTTTTATTAACTTTATAATTTCAACTTTCATATTTAGGCCTTTAATCCATGTGGGGTTTTAGGCAGGTATCCAGTTACATTTTTTTTTTCCTCATATGATGAGTAAGTTTTCCCAGAACTATCTACTAAGTTATCTTCTCTTCATCATTTTTGTGGTACCACAAAATTAATAATAATTATAGGTACATTAATATATCTTTGTCTATTCTATTCCATTCATTAATTTGTTCTTGTGCCAATACCACCCTGTTTTTATTACTCTTTTTTACTACAATTTAATATATTTTTACTCATTTTTATACTCTTGTTTTTAAAAGTTAGCTATTCACATGTCATTTTCATGTAAGTTTTAGGTATGGTTATCAAAAATATTTCAAGTCCTTTTTAAAAATTTAGTAGTTTAAGGTTATAATATAGATCAAATTTGAAATTTATAGATACAATTTAAAAGAACTGAAAGGTTTATAACTATTTCATATCTATTTTCCTATCATACAAAGAATGATTCTATATATCTTCTTTCAAAATCTGGCCAATCCATGTTGTCTATTAACAAGCTGCTGCTAAGTCACTTCAGTCGTGTCCGACTCTGTGCAACCCCATAGACGGCAGCCCACCAGGCTCCCCCGTCCCTGGGATTCTCTAGGCAAGAACACTGGAGTGGGTTGCCATTTCCTTCTCCAATGCATGAAAGTGAAAAGTGAAAGTGACGTCGCTCAGTCGTGTCTGACTCTTAGCGACCCCATGGACTGCAGCCTACCAGGCTCCTCCATCCATGGGATTCTCCAGGTAAGAGTACTGGAGTGGGGTGCCATCACCTTCTCCACTATTAACAAGCTAGCACTGCAGTAAAAGCACCATAGATCTGGTTGTAAAACACTAAGTGGATGGCAAAAAATCAGAAGTCAAAGTTAGGAGAAGATATTTATTCAACTCGTAATTAGTCTAGTCTACACCAAAAAAGACTACATCCTTTGGAGGATTACATTTAAGCAGACAACACTGAGTGCATAAATGTACAATCTTTAGCACAAAAAGTCACAAGAATCTTTAAGAAGTCAACTAATCAGTGAATGGACTAATGTGTTTCTAGCACACAAAAGTGGAGAGTGAATGCATATTAGGGGTGACAAATAGAAGGTGGGCAAAGGCAGGAGAGAGAGCCAGGGCAGACAAAGTGTAAGAGGACAACAAGATTTACTGTTGCCTGAAAAAAGTAAGCTAAATAGTGTGTAAACCAGATAGCCATTTGTATGAAAAAAGGGAAGAAAAAATGTGTATTTATGTAATTTTTCTTGTATATACATAAAATATCTCTGGAAGGATACCAAAAATCTAATAGCATTTGTTGTTTGCAGGAGTGGAAATGGACTGGCTGGAATGAGAACAGAGAAGGGAGAAAGACTTCTTACTGTGTACTCTTTTATATACTTTTTAATTGAACTAGGCAAATTATCTATTTAAAATTTTTCAAGTTAAAAAGTTGATGGATCAGAAAAAAATTTTTTACGATTATTTATAATATGGAATAGGAACAGCAGGCATGCATACACATTTGTACACCTACATCAAAAGAATTTTGTTCCACTAATTCAACCACTAGTTCAACCTTACATTTGTAAGAAAAAAAGGAAGAGACCATGATAGAAGTTCCAAGTGTGTTAACAAAGCCTATAAGCCACACAGAATATCCACCAATATGAACAGAACAGAACGAGGAACAAGGTATTGAAGAGGTGGGTCTAAGTCATCCTTGATGTTCTGGCGATCTTTTGAATTTTAGAGTCTGAAAGATAATTACCCACAAGCTACAATCTCAGTTTACTCTCCTATACCACCTGCCACTAGGATGTTGGTAAAACAACTTGGTCAGTTTCTTTCTCCTCTCAGTCAGTTGAAATCTACGTCCTAAGTTTAATGATGGAGTATTGATCTGTACAGTATAAGAACCGAAAATTACTCAGCTATCCCAGCAAGTTCACTGACAACCATTAAAAGGTTACAGATAGTGCACTGTAAACAACACGAGAGAGACAGATTTCTACAGCCTCACGGGAGCGAGAGCTAACAGTAAGGCTCAACAGCCTTCTTCCAGCTCATAGTCCAAATATTGTATTTTGCAGGTAATTCTTTCTCTGAGTGACAGATTATTCCTAAATTGATTTATATAGTTTTATCCTTTCTACCACTGGAGAAGGGAATGGCAAACCACTTCAGCATTCTTGCCTTGAGAAACCCATGAACAGTATGAAAAGGTAAAAAGATGAACCCCCCAGGTCATAGGTGTCCAATATGCCACCAGAGAAGAAGTGGAGAAACAGCTCCAGAAGGAATGAAGAAGCTTAGCCAAAGCAGAAACAACACTCAGTTGTGGATGTGTCTGATGGTAAAAGTAAAGTTTGATGCTGTAAAGAACAATATTGCGTAGAACCTGGAATGTTAGGTCCATGAATCAAGGTAAATTAGCAGTGGTCAAACAGGAGATGGCCAAGAATGAATATCGACATTTTAGGAATCAGTGAACTAAAATGGACGGAAATGGGACAATTTAATTCAGATGATCATTATATCCCCAGGTAGTTCTAGTGGTAAAGAACCCATCTGCCAATGCAGGAGACTTAAGACACCCCAGTTTAATCCCTGGGTTGGGAAGATGCCCTGTAGGAGGGCATGGCAACGCAGTCCAGTATTCTTGCTTGGAGAATCCTGGGGACAGAGAAGCTTGGCAGGCTATAGTCCATGGGGTTGCAAAGAGTCAGACACGGCTTAAGTGACTTACCATGCAAACACCCTAGCATGCACATGGGTAAGAACTCCTTAGAAGAAATGGAGTAGCCATTACAGCCAACAAAAGAGGCCGAAATGTAGTACTTAGGTGCAATCTCAAAAATGACAGAATGATCTCAGTTCATTTCCAAGGAAAACCATTTAATATCACAGTAATTCAAGTCTATGCTCCAACTACTAATGCCAAAGAAGCTTAAGTTGAATGGTTCTATGAAGACCTATAAGGCCTTCTAGAACTAACACCAAAAACAGATGTCATTTTCATCAGAGGGGACTGAAATGCAAAAGCAGAAAGTCAAGAGATACTTGAAATAACAGGCAAGCTTGGCCTTGGAGTACAAAATAAGCAGGGCAAAGGCAAAGAGAATTTGGCCAAGAGAACACACTGGTCATAGCAAACACCCTATCCAACAACATAAGAGACAACTCTACACATGGACATCACCATGTGATGGTCAATACCAAAATCAGATTGTTTATATTCTTTGCAGCTGAAGATGGTGAAGCTCTATACAGTCAGCAAAAACAAGACCAGCAGCTGACTGTGGCTCAGATCATGAACTCCTTATTGCCAATCAGATCAGATCAGTACTCAGTCGTGTCTGACTCTTTGCGACCCCATGAATCGCAGCACGCCAGGCCTCCCTGTCCATCACCAACTCCCAGAGTTCACTCAGACTCACGTCCATCGAATCAGTGATGCCATCCAGCCATCTCATCCTCTGTCGTCCCCTTCTCCTCTTGCTCCCAATCCCTCCCAGCATCACAGTCTTTTCCAATGAGTCAACTCTTCACATGAGGTGGCCAAAGTACTGGAGTTTCAGCTTTAGCATCATTCCTTCCAAAGAACACCCAGGGCTGATCTCCTTCAGAACGGACTGGTTGGATCTCCTTGCAGTTCAAGGGACTCTCAAGAGTCTTCTCCAACACCAGAGTTCAAAAGCATCAATTCTTTGGCGCTCAGCCTTCTTCACAGTCCAACTCTCACATCCATACATGACCACAGGAAAAACCATAGCCTTGACTAGACGGACCTTTGTTGGCAATGTAATGTCTCTCCTTTTGAATATGCTATCTAGGTTGGTCATAACTTTCCTTTCAAGGAGTAAGCATCTTTTAATTTCATGGCTACAGTCACCATCTGTAGTGATTTTGGAGCCCAGAAAAATAAAGTCTGAGACTGTTTCCATTGTTTCCCCATCTATTTCCCATGAAGTGATGGGACCGGATGCCATGATCTTCGTTTTCTGAATGTTGAGCTTTAAGCCAACTTTTTCACTCTCCTCTTTCACTTTCATCAAGAGGCTTTTGAGTTCCTCTTCACTTTCTGCCATAAGGGTGGTGTCAGCTGCATATCTGAGGTTATTGATATTTCTCCCGGCAATCTTGATTCCAGTTTGTGTTTCTTCCAGTCAAGCGTTTCTCATGAGGTACTCTGCATAGAAGTTAAATAAACAGGGTGACAATATACAGCCTTGACGAACTCCTTTTCCTATTTGGAACCAGTCTGTTGTTCCATGTCCAGTTCTAACTGTTGCTTCCTGACCTGCATACAGATTTCTCAAGAAGCAGATCAGGTGGTCTGGTATTCCCATCTCTTTCAGAATTTCCACAGTTTATTGTGATCCACACAGTCAAAATTGAAGAAAGTAGGGAAAACCACTAGATCATTGAGGTATGACCTAAATCAAACCCCTTATGATTATATAGTGGAAGTGACAAATAGATTCAAGGGATTAGATTTGATAGCCAGAGTGCCAGAAGAACTATGGACAGAGGTTCGTAACATTATACAGGAGGTGGTGATCAAAACCATCCCCAAGAAAAAGAAAGGTAAAAAGACAAAACAGTTGCCTGAGGATGCCTTACAAATAGAAAAGAAGAGAAACAACAGGCAAAGCAGAAAAGGAAAGATATACCCATTTGAGTGCAGTTCCGAAGAATAGCAAGGAGAGATAAGAAAGCCTTCTTAAGTGAACACTGCAAAGAAATAGAGGATAATAATAGAATGGGAAAGACTAGAGATCTCTTCAAGAAAATTAGAGATACCAAGGGAACATTTCATGCAAAGATGGGCTCAATAAAGGACAGAAATGGTATGGACCTAACAGAAGCAGAAGATACTAAGAAGAGGTGGCAAGAATACACAGAAGAATTATACAAGAGGTCTTAATGACCCAGATAACCACAATGGTGTGATCACTCACCTAGAGCCGGATATCCTGAAGTGTGAAGTCAAGTAAGCCTTAGGAAGAATTACTACAAACAAGCTAGTGGAGGTGATGGAATTCCAGTTGAGCTATTTCAAATCCTAAAAGATGATGCTGTGAAAGTGCAGTACTCAATATGTCAGCAGATTTGGAAAACTCAGCAGTGACCACAGGACTGGAAAAGGTCACTTTTCATTCCAATCCCAAAGAAAGGCAATGCCAAAGAACATTCAAACTACCACACAATTGCACTCATCTCACACGCTAGCAAAGTAATGCTCAGAATTCTCCAAGCTAGGCTTCAGTAGTACACGAGCTGAGAACTTCCAGATGTACAAGCTGGATTTAGAAAAGGCAGAGGAACCAGAGATAAAATTGCCAACATTTATTGGATCATAGAAAAAGCAAGAGAATTCCAGAAAAATATCTACTTCTGCTACACTGACTACACTAAAGCCTTTGACTGTGTGGATCACAACAAACTATGGAAAATTCTTCAAGAGGTGGGAATACCAGACTACCTTACCTGCCTCCTGATAAACCTGTATGCAGGTCAAGAAGCAAAAGTTAGAACCAGACATGGCAAAATAGACTGGTTCCAAATTAGGAAAGGAGTGCGTCAATGCTGTATATTGTCACCCTGCTTATTTAACTTATATGCAGAGTACATTGTGTGAAATGCTGGGCTGGATGAAGTTCAAGCTGGAATCAAGATTGCCAGGAGAAATATCAATAACCTCAGATAAGCAGATGACACCACCCTTATGGCAGAAAGTGAAGAACTAAAGAGCCTCTTGAATGTAAAGGAGAAGAGTGAAAATGCTAGCTTAAAACTCAACATTCAAAAAAACGAAGATCATGGCCTCTAATTCCTTTCCTTCATGGCAAACAGATGCAGAAATAATGGAAACAGTAACAGACTTTATTTTCTTGGGCTCCAGAATGCAGCCATGAAATTAAAAGTCACTTGGTCCTTAGAAGAAAAGCTATGACAAACCTACACAGCATTATTAAAAAGCTGAGACATCACTTTGCCAGCAATGGTCCATAAAGTCAAAGCTATAGTTTTCCAGTAGTAATGTACATACATGAGATTTGGACCATAAAGAAGGCTGAGTGCCAAAGAATTGATGCTTTTGAACTATGGTGTTGGAGAAGAATCTTGACAGTTCCTTGAACAATAGGAGATCAAACCAATCAATCCTAAAGGAATCAACCCTGGATATCTATTGGAAGGACTGATGCTGAAGCTCCAACACTTGGGCCATCGGATGCAAGGAGCCAACTCATTGGAACAGACCCTGATGCTGGAAAAGATTGAAGGCAGGAGGAGAAGGGGACAACAGAGGATAAAATGGTTGGATGACATCACCAACTCAATAACATGAGCTTGAGCCAACTCTGGGAGACTGTGAAGGACAGGGAAGCCTGGTATGCTGCCGTCCATGGGTCTCAAAGAGTCAGACACGACAGAGCCACTGATCATATCTTTTCTACCACCAGCAACGGTGATAGATTTACATTACCTTGACAATTTACCTATGATATATTTATAAATACCACATCCATGTCATAGCTGTATATATCTGTGTTAAAAGTCCCCTAAATTAAAATTTGCATATTGATTTTGAAAATCACATACATTCATCAAGTATATACATTCTGATCCTTTAGATTTTAATCTTAACAGATTATCTTCTTGCTTTTTTGAAATTCTGAGTTATGTTCTATGTTATGGTTTTACTTAGAATTTTTCACATAAAATGTTTTTCTCTGATAACTATCATTTAACAATTGTTTGCTACCACTGAAAATTTTGTGCTGGATTTTTAAGCACTCTTCATTATAACTTGTTTGGAATCATGAATATGAGCAAAGATCTGGAATATGATCAGGTCCACACAAAATTTTTAGGTTGCCCATACCCTGAGATTTGTTTCCTACTGAAATATTAGAAAAATACACTTCATTTAAATCTTTATAAATGAAGTCAAGTACAAATTCTATTAAAAAATCAAAATGCTACTGCAGTTAATTACATGGACAGTGTAACCAGGCTGCTTGGGATCAAATCCCAGAGCTACCACTTACCAGCTGTGTAACCGTCATAAGAGACTTATCCTCTCTGGGTCTCAGTTTTCTCATCTGCAGAGTTGGGCTAATAGTGGTTTGTGAAGAAGATTATGAGTAAATATACATAAAGTATTAGAACTGTGTTGATGTAGGAAGTTTATTATTTCTGCCAAAATAAGTAATTTGTGGGTTGATTACCTGGGAGTTCTATTACCTCTTTTTTTTTTTTTTTTTTTAAATTTCTTTTCCTTTACTTTCTTTCATACAGTTTCCCCTTTTTAAAATAGCTCTAGACCCCCCATCATTATCAAAGTATACTGTATTATTCAGTGCCTATGCTGGTGTACCTCAATTTCCTATAGAAAGAGTTAGCTATGACTTCATCAATGTTCAAGGTCAATTTTGCTAAGGTAACATAGGTCTTTTTTTTTTTTTTCCCTCATTTGGTTTCTTTCTCTGAATCTTTTCTTCTCATCATGAACCAGATGCCACATAGGGTGATAATCAAATTGAGAAGTGAAATACAAAGGAAAAGGCAATCTGACTTTTAGAGCTCTAAGAGAGTTTATGAGCTAAATGAAGACAGAATCCAGACATTATACCTAGTGAATGCCCAGGGGGATAAAAAGGACAACAACCTCAACCAATAAAGCACAGTAACTACAGAAGCTTTTCCACATCACAACACATCCTGACCTTACTCAGAGAGCTTTTCGCTACTTAATCTTTTCATGGATGTCTTATGCACCAGAGGGGACAAGAGCAAGAACAGAATAAGCCATAGAGTTTCAGAAAGAATAAAGTACAGAGATTCAGAGGAAAAAGAAAAGAATTTTTTATTTTTTAAAAAAGAGACAAGTTTTGACAAAAAGGAAATGGGAATAGGAATGGAGATGGAAATGCCATATGAAAACTGCATATCCAGGGAGAAATATGGGAATACATGCAGTGCTTAGGAGATGACAATAAGCACCATTCTACTCTGAAAGGAGAAACCAAAAGAAAAAAAAAAATCAGAGAACATGTGGGAAAATACATAGAAAGCACCTGAAAGGATGAACCTGGAAAGAAGAAAAGAGCTTAAATTCACATTTGAGTGAAGAAAGGCTTTCTTCCTTTTCAAAATCCCCATGCCCGACCAGCAGCGGTCTTTGTAGTATTCACACCTCCATCCCCATTGCCCAGTCTTTTGACATATATTTTCATTCAAATAGGCTGCAAATCACCCTTACTAGAATCTTGCCAAATCATATTTCAAAAGTCTGTAAGAGATGATGCTCTTGGAATAGTGTCTTGGGACTAGCTGTTAGGTCGCTGAGCTGTAGGCTCTGCTTGAAGAGCCACAGCAGTAGGGAACAGGATGAAAGTTAGCTCACCAGGTTAGAGCTCAGATTACTTCCTCAGGCGACCCAGTTGGCTTTGCTAGCTTTGTGGCACAAATTGAATCTCTAGTCCCAGCCAGCTGTCACAAAGCTGCCAATGCCCAAAGGATGTCTGGGTTCTTATACAGCCTGAGGATTCCGCACAGTTTAGCCCAGAGAGCATCATGGCTACAACAGGGAGGATCAGGATTAGAACCCAGTGTCCTAGTTGAAAAAAAGCGCTTTCACCTCGGAGGTGAGATTTCTGGAGTCTAAGCATGGCTAAGTAAGGCTTGCTCGAGGACCTTCATTTACTGGGAGACTACTGTTTGGACAACTGTTTTTGTTTTCCTTTCCTTCTTTCCTACCTCTATTAGATGGGTAAGGTTTTCTGGGCTTTTCTTCTCCTGGTCCTCTTGTCCTCCCATCACCCTATACTGGTTTGGAAGTTATGATGTTTCATTTCTTTTAGTGATTTCCATTAATTAAAAAAAAAAATACTATGGGATTTTTCAAACACATATAAATAGAGTGAATGGTATCAATTTCCCAATGTACCTATTGCCTAGCTTCATCAGGTATAAATAAACTGCCAATTTTGCTCCACCTTGGATTATTTTTAAGAAATCCTAGAGAATACATCAATTTACCTACACACATGTTACTATGTATCTCTAAAAGATAGGGACTCTTCTAAAAATATATACATAATCACAATGGTAGTACCACACCTAAAAACATTAAAAATAATCCTTTTATATTCTCAAATATCCAGTGTTCACAGTTCCTCCATGGCCTTCATTTGTCTTCCTTTTTTCCTTTTTTTTTTTTTGGCAGTTTGCGGTTGTTTGGGTCAGTATCTAAATAAGGTCCATACACTGCAATTCTTCAGTAAGTGTTTAAGTCTCTCTCCTTTCTCTCTGTTGCCCTTCTTTCTCTCTGTTTTTATCTTGTAATTTGTTCTTTGTTTTTCCCAAGTGTGAGTTTATTTCAAAATTATGAAGATTTATATATTATTTTTTATTACATATAATAAAGCAATCTTTAGCTTAAAGTAAAAACTTTCACATTTAAAGTTTTTATTTTAAAAAGTTATTTTAAAAATGTAGACACTTAAAAACCACAAAAAAGGCTGAATGTATCTTGCAGCATAGGCTTATCCTTAAATATTCACATCCCAAATGCTGTTTAGAAAAGATTTTAAAACTGGCTAAAAATCATTTACAATTGGCAATGATTGAAATCTCCTTGTCTCTGGATGAATAGATTAATGACACATAATGAATTTACTGTCACAAGCATTTAACAGTTTAATCAGCATGTAGTTTTTATCAATATACAAAATGGTCTTAGATGGTCAGTGCAGTTGTTCTGGAGTGAATACTGTATCAGGAAAAGTACACTTCACCAAAAAGAGAACATCAAAAAAAAAAAAAAAAGAACATCAACTTTCAAATGGTCTTTTCAAAAAGTTTCCTTCTTACCAAAGAGCTTTCAGCTCAGGAGAGAAGAACAGCACTTAATTACTACAACCCTTGCATATGGGATGTATGGCAGACTATACCAGGTCATCAACAGGAACTGCAATATGCAGAATAATATAGTCAGCCCCTTCTTATGCCGCCAAAAAGCAGTGCACAGTGTGAGCACCAAACACAAAAGTATAATAATTGTTGGAAGCAATCTCGTTGTTTCAAACATTTTCTTCAGTTGTTTCATGGGTCCCATTAAAAAGCATGTACTGGCTAAGGCAGCAGTATATCCAAAGGTATAAAACACTTCAAAAAGCTTTATGCCTCCAGGGAGCCACAGCAATCGAGTTCCAAGGATGGAGAAGATGCCGCTGACAACGCACATCGCAAACCACTTCAGCCTGGTGTTGAAACTAAGGGATAAGGCATCAAGGAGCTGCGTGGTCAGGCCCTGCTCCTTGTTGTCCTGGACACTCAGGACCCACAGCAGCTTCTCCACGGCCCTGCTCTTGGGCCACAGCAGCGGCAGCTGCCCTGCCGGCCCTTCTCGCCCGCTGAGAAATCTTGTAATTTGTTTTTTAAGTGAAGAAACTTTTTTTTTACCTACTAAGTTTCCCACAGTCTATGTTTTGCTGACTGCATCCTTTAATGTTTTTTAAGAAAATATATTCCACTGTCTCTTATGTTTCCTGTGAAATTATAGTTAGATCTAAAGTCTGGAGCAGATTCAGGCCTTTGTTTATTTATGTGTGGTGTTTGTTGGCAATATAGCTTCATGGATGGAGCTGCACACGTGTATCAAGAGACATATAATGTTCAATTATGACATTACCAGATACTGATGGTCACTAATCTGCTGCTGCTAAGTCGCCTCAGTTGTGTCCAACTCTGTGCGACCCCATAGACGGCAGCCCACCAGGCTCCCCCCATCCCTGGGATTCTCCAGGCAAGAACACTGGAGTGGGTTGCCATTTCCTTCTCCAGTGCATGAAAGTGAAAAGTGAAAGTGAAGTTGCTCAGTCCTGTTCAACTCTTAGCAACCCCATGGACTGTAGCCTACCAGGCTCCTCCATCCATGGGATTTTCCAGGCAAGAGTACTGGAGTGGGGTGCCATTGCCTTCTCCGGGTCACTACTCTAGAATCAGTTAATTAGAGGATACATATGATGATATATTTTTCTTTTTCCTTCTTTGTTAGCTGGGATTTTTTTTGTAGAAAAAACATTTCCCCCATCAAATACTGAGTTACACTGAAATGCAGATAATATGGGAAAGATAGGATAAGTTCTTAATTCTGTCTATTAATCACATTTTAAATTAGCTAGCTGTTTCTAGCTTCCTTTAAAGGTGATCAATAAAATTGAGAGTCTGTATTTGTGGGTGGGGAGGGGAAGAATCTCATTGTGAATTAATGGATTCAAACATAACTGTAAGCAAATAAAATGGTGTGGTTTAAACCAATAATTTTGGAGTCATTTGTAACACGGCATAACATAACTGCAGCAGACCCCTTTCATTTAAAGAGAAAGCTTTGTGAATAAAGGTGTTCATTAAAGCATCTGTCATTATCCTTTTTGCTGCACCCATGAGCTAGCATGCCATCCTTGATGGGCAGGTGGCCATTGCCATTAGTTTTAGAAATCACTCCCCATTTGTGCCCATCCAGGTTGCCTGATCACTCCATGTTTCCCTCATGTCTTGTTTGACATTACTGCCTCATGGATCATGTACTACATTTGCCTCTCAAGAGGCAGCCCCTTGCCCATGGCCAGGTTATCTGGTTTCTGCTATTGCTTCTAATTCACTAGTGACTCATTTATTTCAAATCAGATGTCCAGGAGGCTCTTTTCCTGAAGACAGAACTTTAAGCAGAACTGGTCAGTCTCTTTCAGTCACAAAAAAGCCATATTTAATTTGCAGGATACTTTTGATATTACTAGAACTATATTCCTGTCCAAATGACAATGATTTGTGTGCAATTTCATTTGAGTATGAGGCATTGGCATACAGCTTTCTTAATAATCAGTCTCTGTCTGGGAGCCTATGGACTGATGGTAGGGCTAAACAGAATAATATTCTTACAGTAATTTTTTTTGTTTTGTTTTGTTTTTCTAGTAAAACTTTAATGGCTATGTCTAGAGACTTCTTGAGTATCCAGATCTCCAACATTCTGTAATGAAGACATAACTAGATTGTTTACTAGCTAAGTGAATCTCACCCACCAGCTTTCAAGCTTGACCGATTTCTTTTCTGCAAAGTACTTTAAAGGCATCATCTCATCTAACTCTCACAAAATCCCTAGGAAATGGGATTCCTGATTACAGATAACAATACACCAGCACTTTTCAGGTCACCTGCAAATAGCAAAGCTGTAAAAGTTAAATCAAAATGTGCTAGGGGTTTGCCCCACTGACTCTAAGTATAGATCATTCTCATCATCAAGGTATGTTGGAACCCTAACTAGGCACTTGGGGGGCTACTAAAAAGGTATAAAACAGAACCTGTAACTTTGGTGCTCTTAGCCCTTTGAACTGTTAGCTAAATGAATGACACATACTTGCTGACTGCTCTGTGGACACTCCCATGGTTTTGGTGTGTATAAATTCCCCACAAGTGAAGGGGGGTAAAAAAAGCTAATCCTAGGCAGAGGCGCTGGGTAGAGAGAAGCAGAAGAAAGAAACCAAAGAAGAAAGAAGGCTCTTTGACATAATAAGACTTATCCATAGACCAGGTATATATAACTCAGGCCAGAAGGAAATATAGTAGACTTACATTGCTCCTTTCTATGTTTTACTGTAGTACCGTAAGATTATAGCAAGAAAGGAAGAACAAGAAAAACACTGAAACACCATAACAACAATGTTCTGGTAGGCAGCTCATCCCCTCATGGTGATGTTTTCTTTGATCAAGTTGCTAATGTTATGATTGAGAGGGAGGGTGGTTGTTGGGTGGGGTAGTGAGGATACCCAGGAATAGTTCTTAGAAATCCTTGATCAGGTTCAGTAGCATCTTGCTAAACCTCCAGCCTGGTAATTTATATACAGTCTTATGCAAAAACACAGACACACTCTTCTGCCCTGGTCTGCTAGCAAAAAGAAGGCAGCTTATAGCTGCAGAGAAAGCTCACGTTACAAAGACTTCATTACTTTTACAAAATATGCACCCAAGGACATTTACTAGTGTATTGAGAGCTATTATCATAAATAATTAAAACTAAACTATTCTTCTCTAAATAAATGTATAAAGTACATTGGGTGATTCCAAGCACTAAGCTTTCTCAACATACTGCTTTGTAGACTTACAATGCAAAAACCCACCCAGGCCATTAAATTCACATTCCTGATTTTTCCAGAGAGATTTTATAAAGCAAATTTAGATGGGGCACAAGAACTCAGGACATAGAACTCATACTTTCTAGTTGGTCCTTTTATCTTATGGTAATTATTTACAAGGAAGTGAAAATGTTTATAGACAGCTTTGCAGAAAGGACTCTCACAGTAGTATTTTACACAAATACTCTGATGCACAGTTCAAAAAGCCCATGTGTCAAGCAACATGACATTTCTTAAGCATCACTGCTGTCTTGGAAGCCATTGTAATTTGCGTTGAGGAGTTTCCTTCTGCAGTCTTTCCTACTCAAAGAACATAAAATGAACAGACATCACAAATCCACACTATGACTGAAAGGATTTCCTATGCTCATGAAACTAACATGCACTCTGATCTGTTGCTCAAACAGTAAACTGGATATTTAATAACTGCTCGACTTGCTCCTACATTAGTCCTTGAGGAGACTGAAGTTGCCTTGAGAGTGAAAAGCTATTTTAGGGTTGATTTCTACAGGCAGGATTCTCCATATTTGGTTGGTCAACTTCCAAGCTTATCCTGATTTGAGTCTTCTGAAGATGAGTAGCTTTCTGGGGTTCTGAGATATCCCAGAAACCCTGAGGTCCTCTAGAGTTACTCTAACCCAGTTAAATTCTCAAATCTGAACTTTAATTCAAAAGCAGCTTGCAAAGAATCTAACCGAGGTTTTTATTCCTGGGGTCTCCTTAAGCCAAACTAGAGCTCTTCTTCCTCCACCCCTCTTCAATCTTTACACTTGGCAGAAACCTGCTGAAGAACGCAGGCTCTGTGTTTTGTAGCTCTGTTACCTAAAGACTGTAAGCACTCGTGTGGCCTCCAAATCAAAAGAATTCATGCTAGATTTTAGGAAAACTTATGTCATATCATTTTCAAAAGTTAAATTAATAACTAGAGGATAAGCAAAGAGAAGACTGATATGGTACAGAAAGTGAAAGAGTTTCTCATTCTTGTTTGACTCTTTGTGACCCCATGGACTGTAGCCCACCAGGCTCCTCTGTCCATGGAATTCTCCAGGCAAGAATACTGGAGTGAGTTGTCATTTCCTTCTCCAGGGATCTTCCCAACCTAGGGATTGAACCCAGGTCTCCTGCACTGCAGGCAGATTCTTTACCATTTGAGCCATCAGGTGTGGACTTCATCTTATATATCCTGAAGCTTAGTATCAGTAATCAGAGATAGTATAGCAAAACGAAGTACAAGCTTCATTTTGCCCAAACTGTTAAACCCATCCTCTCTCAGTTTTTTCATGAAAGTTGCAGTTAATGTGGTCTTCTGACTTGCCCTGTTTCCTTCCACTTCAACCATATCACCCACCACTAGCCTGAGCAGGATTATAGTAGTTTAGGATGTTCAAACACGTGTGTTGAGTCCACCTTCTGGTCTTGATTTCTGCTTATTCTTTCTCCTTCCCTACAAAATTTGAGAGAAATGCATAACCCTGAAGATATATTTGGGTTAACTGTATCAAAATGGCTCAATAAAAACATCATATTTCAGACTGCCCTGGTGGTCCAGTGGTTAAGAATCTGCCTGCCAATGCAGGGGACATGGGTTTGCTAGCTGGTCCGGGAAGATTCCACACGCCACAGGGCAACTAAGCCCAGGCACCACAAGTACTGACGCTTTCAAGCCCTAGCGCCTGTGCCCCACTGTAAAAACCACACACGGACACCAGAGAGCAGCCCCCGCTCACCACAACTAGAGAAAGCCCACGTGCAGCGACAAAGACCCAGCACAGCCAAAAATAAGTAAACACAGTTCTTAAAAAGATCAATTTAAGAAGTGTCACATTGGACAGATTTGTATTCCATCGTATGTAAGATGTTCTATTAACCATTCCATCATGGATTGTACATACTAAGAGGAGCATCATCAAAAGGTACCCAACCAGAAGGCAAAACCACCAGGGTACATAGTGAGAAGCTGAGGAGTAGGGGTAGCGAGATTTCAGAGGCACTGAAAAGCCTTCTCAATCCAAACTGTCTTCTGTTATTTTTCCTATCACAGACTGTTTCCACCATGGTGTTTGAAAAAAATCACCTTACCCTCCCTTTGGGTTAAATAAGGCTAGAAAAATATGTGGCACCCCGCTGCCATCACTCCCCATTCCACTCTCGGGGTAGACAGCACTAACCCATTATGATTTTCTGTTCTGCTAAATGCAAAAGTGTCACTCAGAGAGCCACTACCAACTGTTGGTGTTAGCCTCCTAGAAGAAGCTGCTTGCTATTCTGAGATTAAGGCTTTGAAGTCTTAAAAACTAAACGAAATGTCAGACATAATGTCATTCTTGGGCATAAAAACTGTAAATCTCAAATGTTTGTATTAACAGCTTATAAAACCTGCAAAAATGGGAAAGTATTTGGCAGTGAAGAAAGAAAGGAAATGTCGGGATATGAATTGGGGGCAAGGAGTAGCTCTCTGTAAAATATTCTGAAAACGGGAAGATTAGTCTGCAATATGAATAATCACTCTCTCCACTGTCTGTCTGCTACAGATGAAGTTTTCATAAAGCAGTAATTTTTCAGAATGAAAACATTAAGATTTCCAATCCATTTGTTACTCAGTTTTACTTAATCAGAGACTAAGATATAATGTGTTTTTATAAATACTTAAAATGTAGACAGAATGGAGAGATCAAGAAATGATTTTATTTTCAATAGTAAGTTTCCCATTTCACCTCTCCTGTCAAGTTTGTCCTGCTCTACAAGCGCAAAAGTGAAGAAAACTGTTGAAGGACAAGTTTAGAAGGCAGAAAAGTGTGATACAAGGTAAACACATAAAGCCTGGTGAAACAGAAGTCAAAGAATCTTAGTATAATTACAGCAGCAGGAGCTTTCACTCTCAGGGGACTGGGGGAGGCTTACTCTTCCAGTTCAAAGCTGGAAATCTGCAATCTGGGGGACTGCTTCTGGATTCTGCGTGGGGGCAGGGAACTGGAATTTGTCCTTAAGTCAAGTGTTTTAGTAACAAGGTCGGTTAGACCCACCTGGATTAATCCATTTGGGCTGCTGTAACAAAACAGCACAGACTTGCTCCTTGACTACATTTTAGACTCCTTGGAATCTCTTCTGGACTCCTTGTCAACTATGGCCCCCAACTTTGCTGTACAGCTTAAATGTATCAAGAATCCTGTTAAGTCAGTGTAGAGAGAAATCTTCCACCCGTGGTAACGGATCACCATAGCCTGCCTTTAGCAAGAAATCTGTTAAGTCAATTTAACAATAATCCCCCTACTCTTGATGCCTCCTCATTAATTTTCTGCCCGGGGACTCATCCCCTCGACCCCTCGCCCACTCCTTGGCTATAAATCTCTATTCATTCTTACTGCTTTTAGAGTTGAGCCCAGTCTCTCTCCCCTACTGCCATAGTCTTGATCACCTATCAAAATAGTCCTGAATAAGTCTTTCTTACTGTTTTAACAGGTGTAGGAACAACTTTTTCTTTAACACTTATGGTGCTACAACTTAGATGTGATCAGATTCATCATCAGACCCTTGGGCTGGAAGTTCTTCCTGGCTCTTCGTTTCAAATGGTGATTTATTCTCTGACTCCTGGGCTGGAAATTTGTTTCCTAGCTCCTTCTGAAGCTTCTTTGTTCTCTCTGTTTGTTTCCTGCTTTCCCCCACAGAACTTCTCAGTTGACTGAAACTACTTGCTAACTACATGCTCCACCATTAATGGACTAACTGTCCACTTCCTGTCTTGCTGGCATGATATTATGAAGGATAATTTGAAACTAAGGATCTCTCTGAACTGACTCACCTAAGACTTCTCCCTTTCCATCACTTCTCTTCCTTTCACCACTTTCCCTTTCCCTTCATTCCTTGAATCTTTTGATAAATCCACCTTCAAACAATGCCTCCTTCACTCCTCTACCTAGCCCTGCTAGAACTTCTCTTTCCCTCAACTCCCTATAGTCAGTAGAATTTTAAGCCTCTGGCCCCATGAGGGCTCTCAAGAGACTCAGGGATCCCCAGAAGCAACTACATGAGGAAGAAAAAAAAAAAAAGGCTAATTTTAAACAGATTGGATATTGTATCCACTCAGATGAGCCTTGAAAATATTTAGACAACTGACTGAATATTCCCTCAGTCTCTCACCTAAAATTCATTCCACAGCTTCTTTTTTTTCCTTTTTCTTTTTTTATTGAAGGATAATTGCTTTACAGAATTTTGTTGTTTTCTGCCAAACCTCAACAAGAATCAGCCATAGGTATACATACATCCTCTCCCTTTTGAACTTTCCTACCATCTCACTCCCCATCCCAACCCTCTAGATTGATACAGAGCCCCTGTTTGAGTTTCCTTAGCCATACAGCAAATTCCCATTGGCTATCTATTTTACATATGGTAATGTAAGTTTCCATGTTACTCTTTCCTTACATCTCTCCCTCTCCTCCCCTCTCCCCATGTCCATAAGTCTGTTCTCTATGTCCGTTTCTCCATTGCTGCCCTGTAAATAAGTTTTTCCAGTACCATTCTTCTAGATTCCGTATATGTGTATTAGAATATGAAATTTTCTTTCTCTTTCTGACTCACTTCACTCTGTATAATAGGTTCTAGGTTCATCCTCCTCATCAGAACTGACTCAAATGTGTTCCTTTTTATGGCTGAGTAATATTCCATTGTGTATATGTACCATCTCTCAATGGACATCTAGGTTGCTTCCATGTTCTAGCTATTGTAAATAGTGCTACAATGAACAATGGGATATGTGTGTTTTTTTCAATTTTGGTTTCCTCAGGGTATAGGCCTAGGAGTGGGATTGCTGTGTCATATGGTGCTTTTATTCCTAGTTTTTAAAGGAATCTCCATACCATCTTCCATAGTGGCTGTATCAATTTACATTCCCACCAACAGTGCAAGAGAGTTCCCTTTTCTCCACACCCTCTCCAGCATTTATTGTTTGTAGACTTTTTGATGATGGCCATTCTAACTGGTGTGAAGTGATATCTCACTGTGGTTTTGATTTGCATTTCTCTAAAAGACGCTTACTTCTTGGAAGGAAAGTTATGACCAACCTAGATAGCATATTCAAAAGCAGAGACATTACTTTGCCAACAAAGGTTCGTCTAGTCAAGGCTATGGTTTTTCCTGTGGTCATGTATGGATGTGAGAGTTGCACTGTGAAGAAGACTGAGCACCGAAGAACTGATGCTTTTGAACTGTGGTGTTGGAGAAGACTCTTCAGAGTCCCTTGGACTGCAAGGAGATCCAACCAGTCCATTCTGAAGGAGATCAGCCCTGGGATTTCTTTGGAAGGAATGATGCTAAAGCTGAAACTCCAGTACTTTGGCCACGTCATGCGAAGAGTTGACTTATTGGAAAAGACTCTGATGCTGGGAGGGATTGGGGGCAGGAGGAGAAGGGGATGACAGAGGATGAGATGGCTGGATGGCATCACTGACTCGATGGACGTGAGTCTGGGTGAACTCCAGGAGTTAGTGATGGACAGAGTGGCCTGGCGTGCTGCGATTCATGGGGTCACAAAGAGTCGGACACAACTGAGCGACTGAACTGAATAATGAGCGATATTGAGCATCTTTTCATGTGTTTGTTAGCCATCTGTACGTCCTCTCTGGAGGAATGTCTGTTTAGGTCTTTTTCCCACTTTTTGATTGGGTTGTTTGTTTTTCTGGCATGGAGTTGTATGAGCTGCTTGTATATTTTGGAAATTAATCCTTTGTCAGTTGTTTCATTTGCTATTATTTTCCCCCCATTCTGAGGGTTGTCTTTTCACCTTTTTTATAGTTTCCTTTGCTCTGCAAAAGCTTTTAAGTTTAATCAGGTCCCACTTGTTTACTTTTGCTTTTATTTCCATTACTCTAGGAGATGGGTCATAGAGGATCTTGCTTTGATTTATGTCATCAAGTGTTCTGCCTATGTTTTCCTCTAAGAGGTTTATAATTTCTGGTCTTACATTTAGGTCTTTAATCCATTTTGAATTTATCTTTGTGTATAGTGTAAGGAACACCTCTAATTTCATTCTTTTACATGCAGCTGTCCAGTTTTCCCAGCACCATTTATTGAAGAAGCTGTCTTTGCCCCATTGTATATTCTTGCCTCTTTTGTCAAAACTAAGGTACCCGCAGATGCATGAGTTTATTTCTTGGCTTTCTATCTTGCTCCATTGGTCTATATTTCTGTTTTTGTGCCAGTACCATGCTGTCTTGATGATTGTAGATTTGTAGTGTAATCTGAAGTCAGAAGGTTGATTCCTTCAGCTCCATTCTTCTTTCTCAAGACTGCTTTGGCTTTCTGGGTCTTCTGTGTTTCCATATGAATTGTGAAATTTTTTGTGCTACCTCAGGACTTTCCCTGTGTCTCAGCTGGTGTAGAATCTGCCTGCAATGCAGGAAACCTGGGTTCAATCCCTGGGTTGGGAAGATCCCCTGGAGAAGGGCATGGCAACCCACTCCAGTATTCTGGCCTAGAGAATTCCATGACTGTAAAGTCCATGGGGTCACAAAGAGTTGGACACGACTTAGCAACTTTCACTTTCACTTTGTGCTAGTTCTGTGAAAAATGCCATTGGTAATTTGATAGGGATCGCATTAAATCTGTAGATTGCATTTGGTAGTATAGTCATTTTCACAATATTGATTCTTCCTACCCAGAAACATGGAATATCTCTCCATCTGTTTACGTCATCTTCGATTTCTTTCATCAGTGTCTTATAATTTTCTGTGTACAGTTCTTTTGTCTCCTCAGGTAAGTTTATTCCTAGATATTTTATTCTTTTTGTTGCAATGGTATATGGGATTGATTCCTTAATTTCTCTTTCTGATTTGTCATTGTTAGTACATAGAAATACAAGTGATTTCTGTGTATTGATTTTGTATTCTGAGACTTTGTTAAATTCACTGATCAGCTCTAGTAACTTTCTGATAGTATCTTTAGGGTTTCCTATGTACAGTATCATGTCATTTGCAAACAGTGAGAGTTTTACTTCTTCTTTTCCAATCTGGATTCCTTTAATTTCCTTTTCTTCTCTGATTTCTGGAGCTAGGACTTCTAGAACTATGTTGAATAATAGTGGTGAAGGTGGACACTCTTGTCTTGTTCCTGATCTTAGGGGGAATGCTTTCAGTTTGTCACCATTGAGAATAATATTTGTAGTAGGCTTATCATATATGGCCTTTACCATGTTGAGGTAGGATCCTTCTATGCCCATTTTTGGAAGAGTTTTAATCATAAATGAGTGCTGAATTTTGTCAAAGGCTTTATCTGCATCTATCGAGATGATCATATGGTTTTTATCTTTTAATTTGTTAATATGGTATATCATATTGATATCTGCATATATTGAAGAAGCCTTGCATTCCTGGAATAAACCCAACTTGATCATGGTGTATGAGCTTTTTGATATGTTGCTGAATTCTGTTTGCTAAAATTTTGTTAAGGATTTTTGCGTCTATGTTCATCAGTGATATTGGCCTGTAGTTTTCTTTTTTTGTGTTGTCTTTGTCTGGTTTTGGTATCAGGGTGATGGTGGCCTCGTAGAATGAGTTTGGAAGTGTTTCTTCCTCTGCAATTTTTTGAAAGAGTTTTAGAAGGATAGGCATTAATGCTTCTCTAAATGTTTGATAGAATTCTCCTATGAAGCCATTGGCTCCCGGGCTTTTGTTTTTTTGGGAGATTTTTGATCACAGCTTCAATTTCAATGCTTGTAATGGGGTTGTTCATAATTTCTATTTCCTCTTGGTTCAGTCTTGGAAGATTGAACTTTTCTACAAATCTGTCCATTTTTTCCAGGTTGTCCATTTTATGCCATATAGTTGTTCATAATAGTCTCTTAGATTCCTTTGTATTTCTTCATTGTCTCTTGTAACCTCTCCTTTTTCATTTCGAATTTTGTTGATTTGATTCTTTTCTCTTTTTTTCTTGATAAGTCTGGCTAAAGGTTTGTCAATTTTGTTTATCTTCTCAAAGAACCAGCTTTTAGGTTTATTCATCTTTACTATTGTTTCTTTCATTTCTTTTTCATTTATTTCTGCTCAGATCTTTATGATTTCTTTCCTTCTATTAATTTTGGGGTTTTTTGTTCTTCTTTTTCCAGTTGTTTTAGGTGTAAAGTTAGGTTGTCTGTTTGATGTTTTTCTTGTTTCTTGAGGTAGGATTGTATTGCTCTAAACTTCCCTCTTAGGACTGCTTTTGCTACATCCCATAGATTTTGAGTTGTCATGTTTTCATTGTCATTTGTTTCTAGAATTTTTTTATTTCCCTTTTGATTTCTTCAGTAACCTGTTGGTTATTTAGAAACGTGTTGTTTAATCTCCATGTGTTTGTGTTTCTTACAGTTTTTTCTTGTAATTGATATCTAGTCTTATAGCATTGTGGTCGGAGAAGATGCTTGATACAATTTCAATTTTCTTAAATTTACTGAGGTTTGATTTGTGATCCAAGATGTGGTCTATCCTGGAGAATGTTCCACGTGCACTTGAGAAGAAGGTGTATTCTTCTGCATTTGGATGGAATGTCCTGAAGATATCAATGAGATCCATCTCATCTAATGCATCATTTAATATTTGTTTCCTTATTTTCTGTTTTGATGATCTGTCCATTAGTGTGAGTGGGGTGTTAAAGTCTCCTACTATTATTGTGTTACTGTCAGTTTCTCCTTTTATGTCTGTTAGTGTTTGTCATGTACTGAGCTGCTCCTATGCTGGGTACATGAAGTGAAGTCAAGTCGCTCATTTGTGTCCGACTCTTTGTGACCCCATGGACTGTAGCCTACCAGGCTCCATCCATGGGATTTTCCAGGCAAGAATACTGGAGTGGGTTGCCATGACCTTCTCCAGAGGATCCTCCCGACTCAGGGATCGAACCCGGGTCTCCCACATTGCAGGCAGATGCTTTATATGGCTTCCTCTTGGATCGATCCCTTGATCATTAGTGTCCTTCCTTATCTCTTGTAATCTTCCTTAGTTTAAGGTCTATTTTGTTTGATATGAGGATTGCTACTCCAGCTTTCTTTTGCTTCCCATTTGCATGGAATATATTTTTCCATCCTCTCACTTTTCAGTCTATATGTGTCTTTAGGTCTGAGGTGGATTTCTTGTAGACAACATATATATGGGTCTTGTTTTTGTATCCATTCAGCCAGTCTGTGTATTATGGTTGGAGCATTTAATCCATTTACATTTAAAGTAATTATTGATATATATGTTCCTATTGCCATTTTCTTCATTGGAGTTGATTTTGTATATCTTTTTTCTTCTCTTGTATTTCTTGACTATATAAGTCCTTTCAACACTTGTTGTAAAGCTGGTTTGGTGGTACTGAATTCTCTTAACTTTTGCTTGTGTGAGAAGCTTTTTATTTCTCCATCAATTTTGAGTGAGATCCTTGCCAGGTACAGTAATCTTGGTTGTAGATTTTTCACTTTAAATATATCCTGCCATTCCTTTCTGGTCGTCAGAGTTTCTGCTGAAAGATCAGCTGTTAAACATATGGGGTTTCCCTTTTATGCTACTTTTTGCTTCTCCCTTGCTGCTTTTAATATTCTTTCTTTGTGTTTAATCTTTGTTAGTTTGATTAGTATGTGTCTTAGTGTGTTTCTCCTTGGGTTTATCCTCTATGGGACTCTTTGTGCCTCTTGGACTTGATACTATTTCCTTTTCCAATTTGGGGAAATTTTCAACTATAATCTCTTCAAAAATCTTCTCATACCCTTTCTTTTTCTCTTCTTCTTCTGGACCCCTATAATTCAAATGTTGGTATGTTTCATATTGTCCCAGAGGTCTCTGAGACTATCCTCAGTTCTTTTCATTCTTTTTACTTTATTCTGCTCTTCAGAAGTTATTTTCACCATTTTATCTTCCAGTTCACTGATTCATTCTTCTACTTCAGATATTCTGCTATTGATTCCTTCTAGAGTATTTTTAACTTCAGTTAACTGTGTTGTCTGTCTCTATATGTTTATTCTTTAATTCTTCTAAGTCTTTGTTAATTGATTCTTGCATTTTCTCAATTTTGTTTTCAAGGTTTTTGATCATCTTTACCATCATTATTCTAAATTCTTTTTCAGTTTGCCTATTTCCTCTTCTTTTATTTGGACTTCTGTGTTTCTAGTTTGTTCCTTCATTTGTGTAGTATTTCTCTGCCTTTTCATTATCTTTTTAACTTATTGTGTTTGAGGTCTCCTTTTCCCAGGCTTCAAGTTTGAACTCTTTCTTCTTTTTGGTTTCTTCCCTCTTAAGGTAGGTCCAGTGGTTTGTGTAAGCTTTGTATAGGGTGAGATTTGTGCTGAGTTTTTGTTTGTTTCTCCTCTGATGGGCAAGGCTGAGTGAGGTGGTACTCCTGCCTGCTGATGACTAGGTTTGTATTTTTGTTTTGTTTGTTATAGATGAAGCAGCCTGCACAGGGTGCTGCTGGTGGTTGGGTGATGCTGAGTTTTGTATTCAAGTGGTTTCCTTTGTGTGAGTTCTATTTGATACTCCCTAGGGTTAGTTCTCTGGTAGTCTAGGGTCTTGGAGTCAGTGCTCCCACTCCAAAGGCTAAGGGCTTGATCTCTGGTCAGGAATGAAGATTCTACAAGTGGTTTGTCATGGCATTAAGTGAGATTAAAACAAATATCCAAAAACAAGAAACCAAAGATGGACTCCAAGCACATGGCAGTTACAAAATCAGGCAAATAATAATTATAATAATGGAATATACACATATACATATATCAGATCAGATCAGTCGCTCAGATGTCCAACTCTTTGTGACCCCATGAATTGCAGCACGCCCATGAGCAAAATCAAAACAGTCCAAGAAAAATAAAGTACAATAGATTGACCAGGCAAACAAAAGAAATAAAAAATTATATTTACCAGTTAAGAACAAAACTAACTAAAGCACAAAGTGGAAAACAAAATTAAAGCAGGATGCCAAGTGGGGAATGAAGCAATGAAAACAAAACTAACAAGTATATTGAGAGGAAAGGAAAGAAAGAAAGAACAGATATGGAAAGTTAAATAGAGGTAGATGCTGCTGCTGCTAAGTTGCTTCAGTCGTGTCCAACTCTATGCGACCGCATAGATGGCAGCCCACTAGGCTCCTCCATCCCTGGGATTCTCCAGGCAAGAACACTGGAGTGGGTTGCCATTTAGAGGTAGATGAAGAAGATTTATATATGTTAAAGATTAACCACAAGGGGAAAAGAACAGTAGGAAAGGCAAACAAAAGAATAAATGTATAAAAAATATAATAGGTTAAAAAATTAAAATTATAAAAAGATAAGAAAAAAAATGGAAGAAGGAAAAAAAGGAAAACTCTCCAGAAATGCAAAAGCCCAACGTAGAGGCAGAGATCTATAACAACAATAAAAAACGTGATTGAGAAAAAAAAAAGCAAAAAAACAAATCTCAAAGGCTTAAATAGATTTCATAGTGCCAATAAAATCAACAACTACAACAGAAAGGGAAAAAAGGTGGGGGGGAAATTTTTTAAAAATCCAAATAAATCTACAGAACAAGTCCAAACATAAGAATAATAAATGTTTTTCTTGAGTCACTGCTGTTAGGGTCCTTTCCCTCTCTGGGAATCAGTCCACCTTACCTCCCTAGGATGCCCTCCAACAGTGTGCTGATCTCTGTACCTGCTGTGGGGGCAGCTCAGATTCTAATCTGGTCCTACTCCTGTGTTCTTGCCTCCAAGGCCCACAGCTATCAGAACTAGTGTGTTTTCTTTTGTGGGAGCTTACCTTTTATATATTCCATAGACACAGAGTCTGCCTAGTTGATCGTGCGGATTTAATCTGTAGCTTGTACAGCTGGTGGGAAGGTTTTGGGTCTTCTTCCTTAGCCACACTGCCCCTGGGTTTCAGTTGTGGTTTTATTTCCACCTCTGCATGTGGGTCATCCACTGGGGTTTGGTCCTGAGGCTGCTCTGGAGGGCTTGGGTTTGCCCCTGTGAGGGCCAGGTGTGGAGGTGGTGCAGTTGCTTGGGTCGCAGGGGTTCTGGCAGCACCAGGTACTCAGGGGGGTTGGCGGCTAGGGCAGCAGGAAATGTAGTGCTCTAGAAGGGTATGGCATCCAGAATTGGCCAATACGCTCCACTATTCTTGCCTGAAGATACCCCCTCCCTGACAGAGAAGCCTGGCAGGCCACAGTCTACAGGGTCGCAAAGAGTCAGACACTACCAAAGTGACCCTGCGTGTATAGATGCAAGGCATTTTTTGCCTGTGGCAGCTCTGCCCCAGTGAGAGTTGAGCATGAAGGTGGCACAGCTGCTTGGCTTGCAGGGACCCTGGCGGCACCAAGTGTACGGGGACACAGACTGCCTCTGCCGCAGGAGTTGTGGCCCTACAGAGTCTTTTTTCGAGCCTCTGGTAGCTGGCAATCAGAAGGCCTCTTTGGCCAGTCTTTCTCCCTAGCTCTGTCCATTCAGGCACTTAGAGGGCTTCCTTACCTGGGGTCCTTCTCCGTTGTTCGATGTGTCGGGTACATAGAAGGGCCCCCCTGGCTGGGATCCTACTCTGTAGATCAGTGTGTCAGGCACTTCAAGGGGCGCCCTGGATGGGATCCTACTCTGTAGTTCCCCTGCATCAGTCACTTAAAGGAGCACCCTGGGTGGGGTCCTACTCTGCAGTTCAGTGCGTCACACATTTGATAGGCCAGCCTCTCTATTGTTCATCTGCCAACGCTGGCATGTTGGGGAGAGAGGCTATGGTGATGGCTCCACCCCCTACGCATGACTCAGCAATATCACCTTGCTTCCATGACTGCTCGGCTTTTCTCCACAGGCATTTCCCACCACAATCTCCCACACATCCTCTCAATCCATCTCTCCACAGTCAACAGCAGCCCTCACCCAGGGATTGCTCCACAATCCCTAAATTCCAGTTCCCAGCCGCTGCTCCTTCCAGGGGAATGTGTCCCTGTCTTGGGTATGTGTGACTGTGGCAAGGACAGTCTGATTCTCATTCCATTTAGGCTGCCACAGATCAGCTGTTTCCCTCTCAGCCTTAAATGTTTCTCCTGACTCAGACAACTGCCCTGATGTGGGGATCAGATCCCTGCGTTAGTTCCCTCACCTGCCGAGGGCAGGTCCAGCTCTACTCACACTCCTGTTTCTCCCCCAAGTCCTTCGTCCTACCAAGTTTTGTGTTGGTCTGTATATTCTTTTCCGCTGGTGAGGTACTCCTGTCTGCTCTCAGCTGGTGTTCTGCATGTACTTCTGTGTCTGAAGGTGTATTCCTGATGTATCCGTGGAGAGAGATGTTTCCACGTCCACCTACTCCTCTGCCATCTTGTTCTCTCTCTACAGCCTCCTTAAGATTACATATCAGAGCGAAAGAAAGTCTTAACATTTCCTCCATAAATATTGTTAAAATCCTTTAGCTCTCTATTGACTAAGTAATCTCACCTTGTCCTGTTTGCCAGAAACACAATTCAGATAAAAATATAAAGTGGTGCAACTATTGCATGTAAATTGGTGAGTTCACATTATTGTGTTTATCAGGCTCATCACTAAAATTTCAGAATGGGAGCTATTTTGTCTCGTGTCTGTATATTTGTATATGTTTATGTATGTACATATGTCATGTATATGTGATATTTTTCTACTTCCAGATGGTATTACCAAATTAATTTACACAATCTCATAAAGTAGCTCTCAAATTGGTTTAAAGACCTTAAATAAAATATTCTTAAAACTCTCAGAAATATAGAAACGAACCCAAATGTTTTTGAAATTCATGTGACCTGCCTGAGTAAATTTTTGACTAGTCTGGTATCATAAAAATGATTATGTCATAGTGTTAGCATTAAGCATACTTTTTTATTTTACTTGGGTTTACTAGTCAAATAAGGTAATAGTATATCTATTAGATGTTTAAGACTATAAAAATTATAAGAACAAATGGACAAGATGAAATATAAATAAATTTTGTGATATCCATTATCCATTACTTTATGCATATCAAGCACAGGAGTAAAGCAAAAGAACCCATGTATTTAACCTTTATAGGTTTTGCATTTGTGATACATGCCTAACATGCATACGCTATAAAAATAGCTAAGAAGGAAATAACTTGAGATAATATTTAAATTTGTTTAATAACATATCTGCCTGAAAATAGTTTCCAAAGTCTTTCTGGTAACATGTAAACTTTGAGTTATGCCAAGTTAAGTAACAGATATGTGTTAAATATCTAGATCATTTCTAAGTAAGATAAACTACTGAAACATTCATTACTAAGCACAAGGTTACATATTTTTGGCTTTTTATTTTACATAGACCACAGAAGCTAAACATATTTGGATTTGTTAATAAACATGCTTTTTTTGGCCACATCGAAAAGTTGTACTATGAGGAAGCTTATACCTATAAAAACTGTAAGATGGAGTGATGGTTAATTTTATGTATCCACTTGACTGGGCTAAGGAATATCCAGATGGCTGGTAAAACATTATTTCTTTGTGTGTCTATGAGGGTGTCTCTGGAAGAAACTAGCCATTGCATCAGTAGACTGAGCAAAGAAGATGACCCTAACGAATGCTGGTGAGCATCATCTAAATCAACACGGGTCTGAATAGAACAAAAAGGTGCAGCTCTTTTTACTTGAGCTGAGACATCCGACCTCTTCTCCTCCTGGACATCAGAGCTCCTACTTCTTGTACTTTTGAAATCAGAGTGGGACTTACACCATCAGGCCCTCGATTCTCAGGCCTTTAGACTCAGACTGAATTATATCAACCTTGCCTGGCTCTCCAGCTTGGAGATAGCTGACTGTGGGACGTCTTGGTCTCTGTAATTGTGTGAGCCAGTTCCTATAACAAATCTTCTCTTATCTATATATATCCTATTGGTTGTTTTTCTGGAAAGCCCTAACTCATACAGATTACATACTCATTAAATTCACTAGTCTACAGAATGGTGGTATGTGACAGACAATCATAACTGCCTACTTACCAATTTTCCTATATTGAAAAAAGGTTACAGCCTCTTCAATAAGTGGTGCTGGGAAATCTGGACAGCTACATGTAAAAGAATGAAGTTAGAATAGTATCTAATACCATACACAAAAATAAACTCAAAGTGGATTAAAGACTTAAATGAAAGATAGGACACTATAAAACTCTTAGAGGAAAACATAGAAAAAACACTATCTGACATAAATCACCACAAGATCTTTCTTGATGCACTTCCTAAGATGATGATAATAATAATAATAAATAATTGTGACCTAATTAAGCTTAAAAGTTTTTGCACAGCAAAGGAAACCATAAACAAGATGAAAAGACGACCATCAGAATGTGAGAAAATATTTGCAAACAAAGCAACAGACAAAGGATTAGTTTCCAAAAGATACAGACAGCTTATGGAGTTATATATCAAAAATACGAACAATCAAAACAAAAATGGGCAGAAGACCTAAACAGACATTTCTCCAAAGAAGACACATAGATGGCCAACAAACACATGAAAAGATGCTCAATATCACTAATTACTAGAGAAATGCAAATCAAAACTACAATGAGGTGTCACTTTATACCAGCCAGAATGGCCATCGTCAAAAAATCTACAAACAATAAATGCTGGAGAGGATGTGGAGAAAAAGGTTCTCTCTTATACTACTGGTAGAAATGTAAATTGGTACAGCCACTGCAGAGAACAGAATGGAGATTCACTAAAAAACTAAACACAGAACTAACATATGACCCTGCAGTCCCACCACTGGGCATATACCTGAGAAAACTGTAACTCAAAAAGACACATGTACCCCATTGTTTATTGCAGCACTATTTACAATAGCCAGGACACGGAAGCAGCCGAGACGTCCACTGACAGATGAATGGATAAAGAAGATGTGGTACCTATATACAATGAAATATTGCTCAGCCACAAAAAGGAATGAAACAGAGTCGGTTGAGGTAATGTGGATGAACCCAGAGCCCGTCATACAGAGTGAAGTGTGTCAGGAAGAGAAAAACAAATACTGTACACCAGCAAATATATATGGGATCTAGAAGAATGGTACAGATGAACCCATTTGTAGGGAAGGAACAGAGGCACAGATGTAGGGAATGGACTTGTGGACACAGGTGGGGAAGAAGTGGAGGGGGACGAACTGACAGAGCAGCACTGACATAAATACACTCCCATGTGTGAAATAGATAGCTAGTGGGAAGCTGCTACATAGCAGAGGGAGCTCAGCTCCGCGCGCTGTGAAGGCCTAGGGGGGTGGGATGGGAGCATGGGAGGGAGACTCAAAGTGGGGGATATATGCATCATATGGCTGATTCACAATGTTGGCATATTCTTTTTTGGCCTGACAGCATGTGGGATCTTAGTTCTCTGACCCAGGGATGGAACCCATACTCCCTGCACTGCAAGCGCAGTCTTAACCACTGGACTGCTAGGGAAGTCTGATTCATGATGCTGTACAGCAGAAACTAACACAACATTGTAAAGCAATTACATTTCATTAAAAAAAAAAAATCAATTTTAGGGCATTCCCTGGTGGTCCAATGGTCAGGGCTCCGTGCTTCCATTGCCAGGGCCTGGGTTAGATCCCTGGTCAGAGAGCTAAGATCCCACATGCTGCACAGCATGGCCAAAAACAAAGAAAGAAATTTTTAAAAATGTCATTAATGGCTAAGAATCATCATATGTAAATAAAACTACTACAAATTGTAACGATGAAGAGAAATAACTTTGCCTGAAAAGAAGGAAATGTAGGAGGTAGTTTTGTTAAGGGAAGAAGAGTAATTTTGTCCTAAATTAAATGACTGGTTGCTCCAATATGAGAAAAGGGAAAGTATAAGACAAAAACTGAATGAATATAAAGTTTTTCTGTGGAAAGTCTGCAGAAAAGGAATCTTGAAAAGGAAATCTTATCTCATGTGGTCAAAGCAGACTCAGATTGGATGTGCTTATTTATAAGTTTCTTAATGAACTTTGATAGCAAAAGAATACTGATGCAAAAATAGAATTTGACTTTCTGCTAAAAATGGTAAGATTTTTTTAGATTGTTGTTCTGCTCTTAATAAGAGATCGTAAATCTTTTTCTTTACCTTTTGCATGATATGCTTAGGAAAACAACATTTTGTGTCATATCATAATTTTCCTGTGCTTTATATAAATGTTTATCACACCCTTGATTATTTATGAAGACCAAGTCTCAGTTTTTAAAAGAGCCAATAAGGTTTTTTACAATCATGTTACCTCCTATAGTTATTTTTGAATTATTTTGTCACTTTGTTTAAACAGGTAGCTCAGTTTCATTTCACAGTGATTTATGATCTTATTTAATCAAGTGTTTGAAATTTTTGACAATTTTGCCTTCCCTAAATCAAATTCTAGATAAAATGTTGATATTGAACTGACTTTGAGATTTCTCAGAGGGCTTCTGGAAATTTTCAAAGGTTTGTTCTTTTACCTTGTAAAAAGAGAGATATTAAAAATTAATTAGATTTATCTGTATGTTGAATGACATGAAAATCATTGTCAAGTAAGAACAGATGCTTAACCTTCCATAGATTATATTTGCATGGGTAAATGTCATTAATATAAATATTTTTAAGATTGTGTGAAGTTCACAGAAATTTGTCAGTACCCTTGCTGTCCATATGTCCAGTATAATGTTATCAGTCATAATTTCAGTTATTATTTTTAAATGTTGCATGCCACAGAAATAACCAAATTCCCCCAAATGAACTCCCATCAGATATTTAACAATGGTCATGTTAAGTCTTTTGTCATTCACAAGTAGTTATTCTTTTACTGTGATAACTTTCTTAAATGTGTTTGCAAGCAACTACAGGCGAGACTGCTTCATCTTCAACAAAAAGAGACGGACTCAGAGACTCAGGGAAAAGAATATAATAGGCACTCTGGGATACAGGCCAAAATTCACCAAAATGGCATTGCTTAAATAACTTTGAGACCATACCAGTGAAACGAGTAAGAATTTCCAGAACTGTAGTTGAGAAGCTACAGGTTCATAAAACTGCTAACTCAAGATTAAGCAGAAGAAAAATTAATTACATGAAACTGAATGAGCTGATTAAGGGCAATTATGGCTTTGTCTTTGGAACTTTGCTAGTTCTTTAATGTTCTATGTTCTGATAGTACCTTTTTCCCTTTTCTTAACCCACAAAAATTTAATAATTATATTTTTATAAACACAAATTGAACACATTTTTTCTTCCCAGTCTGGCTTCTCCAGAATTAAGAAATTCTCATTGAGTATTAATTATTTGCATAAATTCAGTAAGAATCTGTCCTTTTTGTAACACAGCATAACTGGAAAAATTAGTTATATAACCAAGCTTTGACTAGAAAGTCATTTTTGGAATGATGTACCTAGAATCAGATGTGACCAGATAAAACCAGGTAGTTTTAAAAAACTAAGACTGACTTTATGGAGCCAGTGCTTATGAAGCCTTCTTGGAAAAACCAGTCTGGTACTTGACTTACAGGATTCTTAGTCTTACAGGTAAATAAATAAAGTCACTTCCTGGCAGGCCCAGGAAACCTAGGATATTTTGAGGGGCCTCAAGAAGAGAGGAAATCACCCAAATCTACAAGTATTTTAGGTAAAGTATGGTAGTATGCTTTTGGCTTGGCTTCCTAGTTTCAAGAGGTTTCTGAAAATCTTTTGAGATTCCCTACTAAAAGTTCCAGCAAAATAGACTTAAAAAAAAAAAAGCCTATGTGGTCAAATACATTGTTGCTGAACTTATGTAAATTATTGAGCCAAATATAATGAAATCAGATTTATTTTGTAAACAAGAATCAAAAAGGAGGGTGACTATATAAAGAAATTTCATGTTTCATAAACTACAGGAAGTAGGTACACTTCATAAATTATAGGAAAACTGTAGCACACCCTTGTGGGTTATCAGATTCTGGTCCGATTCATTGTCTATGAGGTTTTGTTCTCTATCTGCAAATTAAACTAGGTCCTGCTCTACTGAACTTTTTGTTAGTCCTTACTAAATTTTCAATTTTTCTCATTTCCTCCAGTATCTGGCTACAACTCTTCAAAATAATGTTTTCAACTTTTCTTGCACTCTCCTGCCTTAGAGCTACTGAGAATTAGAACCTGACTGTCCAGGTCTTTATCTGAATTCTGGGTCATCTTGTACCTAAAGAAGTCCTGCTCGCTAAAGCTGGACATTGAACAGCCTCTGTGCCTGGAGCTACTGCTGTGTGGGCCACTTGGAAAGTTCACTGGAAGACTTACATCTTCCACGCTCTGCTTCAGAGAATAACCACAATTGTGACAAAGGAGCCTGGCGGGCTATAGTCCATAGGGTCACAAAGAGTTGGACACGATTGAAGTGGCTGAGCATGTCACACTGATGTCTGTCAGAGACATTCAAACTACAAGCCAGGAAATTGATCATTATCACGCCTGTCCTCGTTCCATCATCTTAGGATGTTTCAAGGCCAACATCTAGAAATCTTCTCAATTGGCTGCCAAGTCTCAACAGATGGTTCAGCTAGTCCCTGAACAAAAAGCAACTGATAAGCAATGGACTTGAATTATTTGAGGGAAGAAAAAAAATGTGTCTTCTTTCCTTGAATGAGAAGAGGAACTGACAAAAACTTTCTTTGACCAAACTGTAGACGTGCTCCTCTGAGCCCTCTTTTTGACTATGCCTTGGCCCCCATCTTTCCTGGGCCTGCAGAGCTCAGTTGTAGGAAAAATCCTGCTAAGTCAGTTTAGAGAGAATCCCCTACTCTTGATGTCTGATCAGAATCCTCAACCCCTACTCTTAACACCTAATCACTTCATTTTGAAGTCACACACTGCCGAGACAAAAATGCATGGATTGTGCATTTCAGAAATCATAAACAACTATGATTATCACTCCTATTTCAACATGCAAAGAAAAAAATTTATGCTATTCACCACTTTAAGAAGCAGAATGGAAATGATTTCTTGGATGTAACATCAAACACACAGGTAACAAAAGGAAAACAAGACAAATTGGAGTTCATCAAAATTGAAAACCTTTGTGCATCAAAAAATTTAAAAGAGGAACCCACAGAATGGGGAAAAATCACTATTTGCAAATCACTATTTGGTAAGGGATTAATACCCAGAGTATATAAAGGTGTGAATAGTAGTTATTGTTTGATGGGTTTATCAGTATGGGATGATGAAAAAGTTCTGGAGATGGATAGTGATGATGTGAATATTCTTTAAATGGGTAAAATCATAAACTTTATGTATATTTTATTAAAATAAAAAAAATAGCCTAACTACCAAAACACCTGAATTTACTAAACCAATAAATTAGGAGATAGTTATTGGACTATAAAAGGATTTGTCAATTTTCAAATTATTTCCTTTAAGGAAGACTCTTTCCTAGAGTTTTACTGTCTTTTCACAAACTATTACACATTTGCTAAAGCAGCCAAAAGTGGGTAAAGGGAAAGGTGAAGAAAAAATGATCTTTGAAAAACTGTTTGTCCTTTTACAAGGCTACTGAGTATTCTGTTTATATGAGTTTTCCGAATGTTTTCTTTTGAAAAAAATGAAGAACTTATAGGTCCAGTCCAATGAGCTTCTGTATATCTGTCATCTGTGTTCATCAATTTATAACACTGTCTTTCTTCCTCTCTCTTTCAATACATATATAATTGTTATAATTTTATTACTTTTGATGAGCTATGAAAGATTAGAGTGTAAACTCCAGACATCATGATTCTTTACTCCTAAATAATCTTAGCATGTATTTCATAAGAACAATGACTTCTACTTCATAGATATGGTACAATGATCATATTCAGGAAATTTAACATTGGTGCAGTTCTATACATGCATATACAGTTTTTTCTAGCTGTCTCTTTATTGTCATTTATAGAAAAGAATAATTATCTTTTCTAGAATCTAACCTAGGATATGCATTTAGTTCAGATACTGTGTTCCTTAGTCTCTTTTAACCTGGAGCAGTTCAACCTTTCATGATACAAACAATTTTGAAGAGTACAGGCCAATTACAGTATGTCCCTGAATTGGAGTTAGTCTGATTCGTTTTCTGATTCGTTTTCTGATTAAGCAATGCATTTTTGGCAGGAATACCACACAGGGATGTCGTGTCCTTCTCAGTGCATCACATTAGGAGACACCTGACATCAGTCGGACTATTCTGTGTTCCCTTAATTAAGGTACTGTTCCCAGCTTTCTCCACTAAGAGGTTACCAAAGATATTCCCTTTGTTATTGTAATTTGTAGGGCAGTACTTTGAGATTAAGTACATATCCTGTCCAAGTTGAACTCAATGGTTTTAGCACTCACTGATGATTCTGGACCGAATCAATTATTTCTATAATGCTTGCAAAATGATAATTTAAACTATCATTTCTCTACTATATGTTGTTTTAAAATGTAATGTTTCATAGCAAAATAAATGCAATCTTTTATATGGCAGATATATCAGAAATAAATTTGTATTGTGGTTATTAAGGTGAAAAAAGTACATCACATTTTTAACTTGCAGAAGACATAAAAAAGGAAACTAAAGAGGTATCGGAAAATGGACAAGTTATTTCAGTATTGTTTCCAAAATGCAGAAACTTCTTTTGGATGAAAGCTGCTGCTGCTGCTAAGTCACTTCAGTCGTGTCCGACTCTATGCAACCCCATAGACGGCAGCCCACCAGGCTCCGCTGATGAAAGCAGTCACCCAAAACTCAGTAGTGTTTCAAATAAGGTGGTCTATCCTAAGATAAAGATTCAGAGAGTGGAGGAAACATTTTAAAGTCTGATTATAAATAACCAAGCTTCGGATAAACATCAATTGGTTGCAATTAGGGCTTCCCTGGTGGCGCTAGTGGTAAAGAACCTACCTGCCAATGCAGGAGACATAAGAGATGTGTGTTCGATCCATGGGTCAAGAAGATCCACTGGAGAAGGGCCCAGCAACCCAATCCAGTATTCTTGCCTGGAGAATCCCATGGACAGAGAAGCTTGGGTGGGCTACAGCCCATAGCATCACAGAGTCAGACATGACTGAATCAACTTAGCATGCATACAAGCAGGCGTTAGTTTGGTTCTGGGTATTTATTTCTTTAAAGATTATTTAAGATATTATCTCAAAATAAAGTATAGTAGTTCTTATTTTATTTAACTGTGTTTCAAAAGTACACTTAATTTTTTCTTTAAAAAGTATGAGTGTGCCAAATGTTTTTTCTTAGTTTCTTCTACTTGAAGCCTAGCTAGACCATGACCCACAGAACTAACGGATCATTACTCATGTAACAGCAGGATACAGTAATAGCACATAATAAACTAGAAAAAAACATCTTCAGATGCCGAACTTGCAAAATAAATATATTAAGTGAGAAAGACCTTAACTCAGTTGTTCTAAACCCTGATAGCATGCAAGAAACACCTGGGAGCATTTAAAATGCCAGGCCCCACCTCAAACTAGTTATTTCCACCTAGCACTGGTATTTGAAAGAACTCCCCAGGTGGTTCTAATGTGCAGCTAGCACTGAGGACCTCCACCTAAATCCATCACCTATTGAGGAAACAATTAGACCTCAAGCTGGTTAAAGCTTCCTAAACTTCACTGCTTTTTTCATCTCAGGCTAAGATCTTTGGCTCTTCCCAAAGCACTTTGGGATTTGGCTAGAGGACCTCTTTCTGCAGCTGTAACCACGAGTCCCTCCTTTGAGGCAGGACAGGACACACAGTAAATATTTCCATTTCTCCTGATTCCTCTCCTGCAAAGAGTTCCTTTCATTTAAGAGTTTTTCAAATGCAACAAAGGAAATAATAAAACATATATTGCAGAAATCATGAATATTGTGAAAAATTGTGTTAATTTTTAAAACAGCTGTTGTTTATTGAAATATAAACAAATTTTGCCTTGCTTTTCTGTTTCCACACCTCTGATGTTGGAGCGTTTCTTACCACAGTGGTCTTAAGGATCTGCAGTTTCAGTAAAGAAGCTATAATGTTTCTCTAATACTCATTTATTTGCATTTAAAGGTTCATAATTGCATGCAAAAGGCCATCCTTGTTTTCATTTGCAAAGCTGCACCTGATGAGTTTTATGACTTCACTACAGCAGAACCAAGCAGGGCTCAGGCAGGTAATCTTCCCTCGGCCCTTCAGCAACACAGTCACACCCCCGTGCCCTCCTCGATCTACAACACTGACTTCATACTTTATGTCTTTGAACATAAAGTGCAGTTTTTGATAACAGATAGGCTTCCACAGAGGCAAGGCTAAAATCACAATCGCTGACTTCCATTGAAATAAATAGTACCAAATACAGTGGCTTTCAGAAAAATCCCAAGCTTGTTTTTAGTGACCAAGTCAAAAGACAGCTTCCAAAACTTGAGTCACTGTGACAAATGACCTGGCTGAATGTTTCGCTCTCTACTGGACACCTGATTTAGGCATGATGAGAAGAGAAAAAACAATAATTTTCTAGTTTCATTATTTTATTTCAAAAGAGAGATTGTTATAGTGAACCTGAGTACTTATTTTCTGACTTCAGCAATTATCAACATTTTGCCAGCTTTGAGGAAAAGAAGAAATTTAATACTAGGGAGAGCTCCAATAATTAAGACAGTCACAATGAAAATATGACAATCTGATCTGGAAATTTTTACAGGAGGAAAAAGAAAAGGACGGTAGTCAATTAGTAGAAACTTGCTTTCCTTTGGCCCAGCATTCAGTTTTAATACTGTAAAAGAAATTGCTGAATGGCAAAGAAAATTTTCAGCTGAAAAAACAATGTAAACATTTTGTTTTTTCACTGTGGGTTTTGTGAGACCCTGACTGGGAAGAACGGCACTGCGCTTCTTCCAAGACTGCTGCAGGGTTCTAGTTTCCAAAGATCATGGCGGATGTGAGAAATGGGGAAAGACAGTTCTTCTTCTAGAGGCTTTCTGTGAGGAAGAAAGCCCAGGATGAAACCTGCCAAGATTTAGGTTCTGTCCTCAGTTCTGCAGATAGGTGGCTGGGTGACTATTAATAGAATAAAGCACCATAAAAAATCAGGGTTAAAAACAAACAAAAAGATGTGGAAGGAAATTATGTAGAGTCTAAGATTATACTAAATAAACTATAGCAGTCTGGGCAGATTAAGGTTTAAAATGGGTGCCTTGCTGAAGAAAAAAAAATGATCTTGAATCTAATCAACCTCTAGGCTTAACCATCAATTATAGGGAGTACAGGAACAAGTTAAATAACCACAAGGAAACAGTCAAAAGCAGAATTGGGGACATGCTACAGGAAAACAAAGAGCCGGTTTCTATAACAAATTGATGCATAAGAAGAAAAGAGTTAAGGAAATGGGAAGGGGGAGGACCTTACAGAATAAAACAGACTTAAGAACCATAACAAACAAATGCATTCTCTGGACCATTTGGGGATCCTAACTCAAACCAACTGGAAAATACATCTTTAAGAGAGCCGGGGATGTGCTCTGTGGCAGTCTAGAGGGGTGGGATGGGGAGGGAGACGGAGGGGCTTTCAAGAGGGAGGGGACACCTGTATACCTGTGGCTGATTCATGTTGATATATGGCAGAAAGCAACCTAATATTGTGAAGTGATTATCCTCCAATAAAAAAGAAATTTCTTTTAAAAAGAGCTGGGGCAATCTAAAGATGGCCTAAGCATTAGATATTAAGAAATTATTCATAATTTTGTTAGGTATGATAGTGGAATGATGGTTTTTTTTTTTTTTTAACATCTTGTTAGAGATATTTCCTTTGAGAAGGAAATGGCAACCCACTCCAGTACTCTTGCCTGGAAAATTCCATGGACGGAGGAGCCTGGTAGGCTACAGTCCATGCAGTCACTAAGAGTCAGACACGACTGAGCGACTTCATTTTCACTTTCTTTCACTTAGAGATATTTATAAAGTATTTACAAGGGAAATGACATGTTATCTGAGACTATTTAAAACTTTTCAACAGAAAGAAGGAAGGGAAAAAAGGAAGTAAAGAAATAGAGGAGGGAAAGAAGAGTATGTAGGGAGGGGATAGATGAAATGGGACTGATAAAATGTTAATCTTTATGTTAATGTTAATCTCATGTAATTAATACATGAGGTTACATTGTGCTTTTCTGTCTACTTTTGTGTATGTTTGAAATTTTATATGATTAGACATATTTTTAATGGATGTTATGGGGCATTTAGGGAGATGATGCTGCTGTCAAGTCCACCTGCTCCTTGGGATTTACAGCTGAGAATTTTTCATTCTGTTTTAAAGCAAACAATGTAGTAGCACTTAAAGGACCCGGGCAGCCACAATTTTAGTCAGTCTTATTCCAGCATTGTCTTTGTGTCATAATTTACCACTGTTGAAGGGCTATTTATTTCCTGTTTATTTGCTGTTTCTGCACCACAACATTTTCTAGCTCTTGAATTCTGTGCTTTATGAAATACCATTTATAAATTAAACACTATGTGAGTCCCCAAGTTGGGCCATTTAGATGAAACTGAAGGTGTTCTTATACCTCCAGAATGCCCAGGAAACTACTTTTCATTCTGAGAACACACTCATGGTCTTAGGTGAAAATGCACTGTGGAAATTCTGAGCTTTACTAGTTGAACTGAACAAAACTTGTTAACTCAAGGTCCTAGCCCTGAACAAATATGAATTATGGTGCTCTCCCCAACACTACATGAGAATTTAATCTTGTTCAATGACAAATTTGGGTTTCACCTAGGGCCTCTGCCCCATATAAGCAAAAGCTACTAGCCAGGAGTTGGCAGCGGTGTGACTTTCTCACCTCCAAAATAGGTATCTCTCAGAACAGAAAATCCCGACAAAGGCCTCTATGAAGAAGGCAGGACTTCCCTGGAGGTTCAGAGGTTAAGAATCCACCTGCCAATGCAGGGGACATTGATCCCTGATCCGGGAAGATCCCGCATGCTGCGGAGCAACTAGGCTCGTGTTCCAGGGCTACTGAGCCCACACTGTAGACCCTGGGAGCTGCAATTACTGAAGCCCAGGTGTCCCCAGAGCCATGCTCACAACAAGAAAGTCACCACACTGAGAAGCCCGTGCACCACAACCACAGAGAGTCCCCACTTACGGAACCTAGACTGAGCCACAGACAGCAACAAAGACCCAGCGCAGGCAAAAACCATATATAAAAAAAAAAAATGAAGGCACACAGCAATAACTATTTGAGATCTGAATTTAAAGAAATATTAGCCAAGTTTTTGTATACTAATTTGCTTTTAAGGTAAATTTCCAGCAGAATTCTAAATATTCTACAGCAGCCGTTAAATTATGAAAGTAAATGTGTTAGTCGCTCAGTCGTGTCAGAATCTTTTTGACCCCATGGGTGTAGCCCACCAGGCTCCTCTGTCCATGGGATTCTCCAGGCAAGAATACTGGAGTGGGTTGCCATTTCCTTCTCTAGGGGATCTTCCTAACCCAGGGATTGAACCTGGGTCTCCTGTATCGCAGGTGGGTTCTTTACTGCCTGAGCCGCCAGGGGAGCCCATGAGTGAACCAAAATGTGGTTGAATTTTTTTCAAAACTGGAAGAAAAGCAGGAATTTTTTAAAGATCTTTAACGATACCCCTAAATGCTCATTCTCTTTTGAACAGAGGCCCAGCATGGGAAAACTGAGGCAAGTTTTAGAGATGCCAAGAATAGAGTCTAGAATTAAAACACTACCAACAATTGACATATACCGAAATATAGCCCTTAAAACATCTGGCATGTATTTTTCACTATATTGTTAATAAAAATGTGCAAATATGCAGGTAAGTGTATAAAGAATATTCCCACAGTGATCACAGCTATGTATCCACCACTCAGATCAGAAAACAAAAACATTACGCAGCAGCCCCCCTGTTCACCACCAGTTTCAGCTGCCGCAGACCCCACTGTAAGCCCTATGTGGTGTTTGTTCACCGCCCTTTATTTTTTGTCTGTTTTAAACTTTACATAAATGGAATCATGTAGGATGACTTTTTTTATGTACCTCTTTTGCTCAACATTGCTTGTAAATTCATCCATATTGTCTCAGGAGCTGTTACTCTCACTACTGAGTAGTATTTCACTGTGTAAATGCCCCATAGTTTACCCATTCTCTGTTGAAGGGCATCTGGGTTATTTCCAGTTTGGAGAACTACAAATGGAGCTGTTATGAAATTCTCATGCTATCTTTCATTGCACCATATCCATAAGAATGCATAGCTATTGAGGATATGTAGATGGCATTTGTTTTAATAAAAACTGAGACTTACAGTGCAGACACCATATTTTCTTTATCTTTGTGGTCCCAAGACATACTAGTGCTTGCTACTTGGATATTCAATAAATCTTTGCTAAATGAATGAATGGATGCATGCTATCTGTGGCCCATTTTCTTTCCTTCAAGACCTAATGCCACACCACCCAAATCCGTATATTTTGGGGTGTCTTTGAAATCTGTTTATCTCAGTTTTCCTTTTGTTAGGTGTTAACACAGAGGTTTTCTACAGTAGGTATCTGTGTGTTGTAACTGAAATGATTGATGCCCTGCAGGCCTTTCAGACAACAACATGCATATTAAGACTGCCCTCTGCCTGGTGCTGTTTACAGCTTGCTTTATGCTTTGTGAACTGCCTGACGCTTCTGCTCACAGAGTCATTTGTCACTGAGGCTGCATTCTACGTTTATCTGTCTACTACTCTTTTTTTTTCCAGTATACCATAATATAATAAGACTTTTTTACTTGAATTATCTCTGGTTATAATATTAGCTCTCACAAGTTGGTTACATAAACTTAAAAAAAAGTGAACTTTAAACTAAAAGTTTGACTTTTATCTTTTTGCAATGTAGGCGTGGGACAAAAAAGAGCATTTTCTGAGATGTATTTATATGAAATGGGAAATGCTGTGGCATATGCTGCAGGTGCTGATATGTTGCCAAGAGAAATGGCTAGCAATATTAGAATCTTACCTTATTTTTCTTTCTCTAGTGCAGTAAATGTTACTTTTTCCATTGTGGGTGGCATTTATTAATATAATGAGATGATAGAACAAGACAGAAAAGTATCACAAGCCCTTCATGAAGCTACCGACACTGATGAAATGCCCACCCAGGTAGACTTCCAGAGGGTGGCAGGGCATGGGGTTATGTGACTCTTAACATTAGCATTATTTAGAACAGGAGACCCAGCATCACTGGTGGCTCAAAATAATTAGCTCTAAAAACATAAAAATCTAGAAATAGCACATGACTTGCTACACATTTTTGTTGAAGATGAAATATCTTCATGAAGGAACTGGTTTAGAGACATCAACCCACAGGTCTTTCAAAGGAAGAAGTTATCTTAAAAGAACAGTCACTTCTGCTTGTCCAATTAACTTAGAAATATCCTTGACATTTTTCCTCTGGGAAGAAAGACTTTGGGTGACAGTATTTTATATTGCTGTTGTTTGGGGTTGTGGAATCTTCTCCTTCATTGTTGTCAAGCCCTTAAGCAATGGGAAATGGCCTTGAACCTAAGCTCTGGAGTTGTGTATCTCCTTGCATGTAGCTACTTTCTGGGTCACTGTACTTGGGGTTACCTTTTCTTTTTTTTTCTCCTAAAATCACTCTGATATCTCATCATCATTTAAAAACTACTGTTCCCAAAGGCCTCCCCTAGTGGTCTTATAGATAACTGATTACAATCAAAAGAGGAGAAAGAAGTAAAATAAACTTTAAAATAAACCTAAAGAGAAAATGGGAAAAATCCAAACCATTTAAATCAGTGCCATAAAACTATTTTAGAAAACCAGCTTTCTATATTTTAATGCTTTCCATGTCTGAGGCATTTCTCCAGACTTTGGTGCTATAATTGTAACACCATCTTGACACTTCTACTTTTAAGCCACAAAGTTTTTGCCTTTTCCTTTTTCAAAGAAAAAAAGTTGGAGCCAAGTGACCACTATGCATACTCATGACTCATAGGTAATGGAAGCAGCAGGGACAGGTCCACGTGGACAAGCAGATAGAAGCTATGCTTTTTGATGGCGCATGTTTAGGGGAGGTGGCCAGGGCACTGAGGAGGGAGAACGGTTGAAGTTTACACCTGCTTTAATGGGGGCTGGGGGTGGGGGAATGGCTAGGAGACAATGTCTGCAAGGATGATTCCATTGTGAGATTCAGAAAACAGGACTCTCTGAATTGCTCCTTCAGAGTAGACCCTTTAGAAAAGAGCCTCCTTTTCCCAGCTGATGCAAGAGAGTATCAGGCCAGATGTCAGACCCTCTCAGAGCCCTGGACCAAGTGCTTTGTGCTGGATACAACCTATACAATCAAGGTTGTGACCACCACTGCATGGCAGCCTTGCGATTCACCTTCAGTTGGCTGTCCCATCCTGAAGGAGCATTTGTCCATGTCATGTCTAAGTCACCCAGCAATGGCCTTCCAGCCTGCCCCATTGGTGTGTGAATTCTGAGGCATAAGCAGCTACCTGAGCACAGTTTAGGGTTGGTGGAGAAGGGGACAGGGACAGATTGTGATTAACAGACTCATCTCAAGACCTTCTTAAAAAAAAAAAAATCTGTCACCTTATGGATCCATACTTCTTTTCTCTCTCCTATTTCAAAACTCTCTGCTGCTGCTAAGTCGCTTCAGTTGTGTCCGACTCTATGCAACCCCATAGACGGCAGCCTGGTTCCACCTTTTTACCACTCAAACCAAAGTTATGCCAGTTATGCTATTGCTTTTATCTGACACCAAGTCTTAGGACACTCTGGTCCATATTAATGGGTTTCTTTGATTTTAATTTTAGTTAAGAAAGGTCAGCTCCTTCCCTAGGAAAATTCTCTAAAGATGATTTCCTTATTCTTTTCAGCAAAAAGCTCTGCTTATCAAGGGTCAAAACCTGCCTGCCTTTGACAGGTCCCCCAAATTTTCATCACATCTTTCCCCCAGAAAATGAACACTTATACATCCTAACTTACAAAACTAAGGGGCATCAGTCACCAAATGCTCCATAAGGAAAGTCTGTCTGTTCTAGATGACTTGTTCTTTCACCCACTGGGAGAAATGGGGGTCACCTTCTGGTTCCCAGATACACCATCTTCATGAGCAGGAATGTCATGTACATTTGTGTAGGTTGCACACTGCATAAGACATTTGGCTGAGAAGAGGGTACTGTCTTCTAATAAGTACAAAGGAGCTGTGTGATGGCCAAGCCACTACTTGCAGGACTATATCTGCCCAGGCACCGTATGAGATAGCTATGCACCACCTGTTTGTGACTCTAAGACTTTAACTAACTTCTATTGATCTTAGTTAGTTTTCTCATCCATAAATGTAGGTAAATATCCAGGGTCTATGCTTTCTCTTCAGTAAGATAAGGAAAATACCTTACCTGGAGGATAAGGAAGAATAGATAGATTTTAAAGTTCTCCACGAAGTCTAAGGAATTCTGCCCTATTTTCTCTTTACAGAGACTCTGTGACCTGTGTGATCCAATCTAAAATAGTCACGGTCCAGAGCCATTCTCTATTACATCATATTATATCATCTTGCTTATTGTTTATATTATCTGAAAATATTCTATTTATTTATTATTTACTTGTTGATTGTCTGTCTCTTTCCCATCCCCCATTGTTTTAGAGTATGAGCTACAGAAGATCAGAAGCCTTGTCTCTCTTGTACACGGCTCTATCATCCAAGAGTTCCTGGCACAGAATAGGTTGACAAATGGTTAATTTTGATAGTACTGTGAAATTTTAAAAATTTTCCACAAAGTACTATTACTAGTAGAAATTCAGGGCTTTGATAATTTATGTATTTCTCTCATCGAGAGCTTGGCTTTTCTTTAAGCCGACTTATCACTTTTACTATTGAGACTTTTACCAAGTTTCATGACTTTTATGAGTGTAGGAAGACAGGAGTGAAAGACAAAAGAAAGGCTGAAGTGCCAGCTTGTAGATGAAGAAACCAGGAGTTATGTCTTTGCTTTTATGCTATGCCTGAGTTGAAGACAGCAGTTACATTGTTTCACCCATTCAGGAACACCATTTTAAATACATGTGGTAAAGGTCATCAGTTCAGGCTTTTTGCCACAGTAGAAGAAATCTGCCAAAGAATAACCAAGAGACTGCTGCCTTGCTCTGAAGGCAAAATGGAAGCTCACAGGTGATTGGAGAGCCTTTATTTGTTCTGTGTGCCGAATCCCCCAAAGGCATTCCTCATTTCAAGAAAGGTCAGGTTTTCCACACTCCTTATAACCTCTCTCAAAGAGTCAGGCCAATCAGAAACTCCTCTTCTCCAACAAAGCTGGGTCCTTTTCACCAGCTTCATGTTCCAGGATTCCTGCCAGCTTTCTACTTGTGGAGCAGTCAGGGTATGTATTAATATTTGTTTTTTTCTTCAAAGTGATAGCCACTCCTTATTTTTAAAAATCAGAATTTTTTCAATTTCATATAGGTGTTCTATTATTTAGGCTTTAAGTAAAATAAAAAGTAAGAAGTAGAAAGGAAAAGGGAAAAATAAGGAGGGGAAGGTCTGCTCTTGATTGATGCCGTGAAATATTAAAATGCCATTGACATTACCCTAGTCATAAACAGAACAGAGATGCGCAGGCAGCATTTTCAGGGTGTGATATGTGTCCTTAAAAGTAAGAAGGCGTAAAAATGAAATGGGATAGAAAACAGACCAAGAGTAAAAAAGCATAAGACAAAAATAAGCAGCAGAAGAGAATTCCTTCTGATCACTAAGAGAACTTGTTAAATAACATTTAAAAAAGAGAAATAGTCCAATGCGACTTTATCTCTTTAGTATCTTGAATCTTTAAAAAAAAAAGATGTACTGAATTTAATAGTAAAGATGTTTCTTCTTTTAAGTAAAGATGCTACAGTTTCCTATTATATGAACTGTTGTTAAGTAGATAAAAAATAATGCTTTGCCATTTGATCATTTTAAAAAATGTAATAGAATTTCAAGATTAGAAAAGTAACTTTTGATAAGATAACCAACACATGTAGTATGTCCATAGATGAACTATTTATAATACATTAAGATCGATATGTATTTATCACAGAGAATAATGTTTTCAAATAGAGAAGACAAACTAGCAAATTCACAAAAGGAGTTTGGTTCAGTTTTATCTTACGATAACAATTTGTTTGCTTAAGTAAAAGTCTGGACCTTGATTAGCATGTCAGTATATAAACATGGAGCTTTGGTCCCAGCTTTTAAAAACCCCTTATATGTTCTTTGAAAATTATATCATTCACTAGTACTTATTAATGATAGAACTGAAAGACAAAGGGTTTCCCTGGTGGCTAAGTGGTAAAGAATCCACCTGCCAATGCAGGAGACATGGGTTTGATCCCTGATTCAGGAAGACCCCACATGCTGGGGAGTAACTAAGCCCACGTGCCACAGCTATTGAGTTTGTGCTCTAGAGCTGGGATCCACAACTACTGAGCCCGACAACGTTCATGTTGCCCATGCTCTGCAACAAGAAAAGCCACTGCAATGAGAAGCCCGAGCAACTGGAGAGGAGTCCCCACTAGACTCAACTAGAGAAAGCCCACGCAGCAATGAAAACCCACTGCAGCCATAAATGAGTAACATATATATATATATATATATATAGAGAGAGAGAGAGAGAGGAGCTTCCAATTCTTTTATATATAAAAGAATTGGAAGACAAAGACAACTCAAGAATGGTTGAGACAACGTATATGATACTGTGGTAAGGTATCACAATGAGACATTAAACAAGATTAGGCTTTGAAATCAGTCTTACTCTACCACTCACTCCCAAGATCTTTAATAAACTTCTTAAATTCTGAACTTTGGCTTCACCAGCTTTAAAATAGGGAGATTATTACTCAACTCACAGGGGTTTCGTCAAAATCGGTGTAATGTATTTGAAAGCATCGTGGTCTCTACTGGGCACACAAGTACTCAAGGAACGTTCGTTTTCTCAGTTTACCTGCTTAACGAAATGAGGGTATGTTAAATTTCTACATGCAAGATACTCTAAAGTATTACAACATTTAGATTTTCTGAAATAATTCTAAATAAAACTATCCATAAGGGAAAAAAAAATAAGACTGAATTTACCATGGGATACATACTTATAAGGAGGATTATAAGTCTTTTGAAGTCAACAAAAGGCAGTATCAAATTTAAATATTTCCTTTTGAAACCTAAAATGTTTTAAAAATATATAGAGGGATTTCCCTGGTGGTCCAGCGGTTAAGACTCTGTGCTTCTACTGCAGGAGACACAAGTTCAATTCCTGGTTGGGGAACTAAGATCCTGCATGCTGCAACAGGTGGCCAAAAAACAAAAACAACATATTATCATGATATCAGGCTCCATGACATCATGGATCATGGTAACTATCATGATTGCTATATTGGTTTCAACTTTTTCAGTTTATAAACTCAGAATAGGCGACGTCTGGCAGGGATCAAACTGAACTGTAAGACTGGCTTCTGACTCACCAAGCTCGTCTCTCTAAGTGACTGCTATTTCATGAATTTAAACAAGTGCTCGTTTCCATGTGTGACATTTTTGATATGCTTCCAGGTCTCAAACTGGATAAGAGAGCCAGATTACAAGCCATTTCGCTTAGTGTGAACAATGAACTGGCTCTCATATAACCCCTATAAAGATTTTCAGTTAAGTTCCTCAAATACTAGTCTGTTACTTTGGCATGAACATAAGGAGCTAATCACTTTCTAACATGCAGTGGAAATACAATGGATAGGATAGAGAGTGTTTTGTGACAGAAAGATTTTTAGAGGTATCCAAGACTGGCTGCTGCTGCTGCTGCTAAGTTGCTTCAGTCGTGTCGGACTCTGTACAACCCCAGATGGCACCGCTGTCCCTGGGATTCTCCAGGCAAGAACACTGGAGTGGGTTGCCATTTCCTTCTCCAATAATGAAAGTGAAAAGTGAAAATGAAGTCGCTCAGTCATGTCCGACTCTTTGCGACCCCACGGATTGCAGCCTATCAGGCTCCTCCGACCATGGGATTTTCCAGGCAAGAGTACTGGAGTGGGTTGCCATTGCCTTCTCCAATCCAGGACTGGCTAGAACACTCTGGAAGCTCCAAGCAAGAAAACAATTATGTGTACTATCTCATGGGTAATTCAAGATAAAAACTACTCCAAATCATATAATAAGAAGTGCCAACGAAATTCTGAGTTTTAACATGATGATGACTATAGAAGTCTTTTTAAAAGAAATGGCAAGATATAAGATGAAAACACTTTTCATCTCTGTTTCTCTTGCTTTGCTGATTGACACACAAAGTTGTCAACTACAAACTCCCTAAGAAGTCACTGATAATCTGTTTATTAAGCATGACTAAGTTTGTTAAGTGTACTGCAAGGAGGGAAATTACCTCCTGGACAGAATCTTAGGAATACCACAGAAGGAGGGGTCAGAGGCAGAATGTACAGGGTTTGTGGTGTGGGTCTTTTAAAGAGAGAATCAGGTTAACACTAGGAAAAGTTTATGATACAGTAGTTTGGAATTGATAGATATAGCTAAAAGAGGCTCTTGAAGCACATCTTGGTAAATAAATAGTTATTTGGTAAGAGAGCCATTTGCTCAGGTAATTAATCTATTGTCCTGAGAATAATCATTTGCTCTAATGAGCAATTTACTGTTCAAAAAAATTGGTTTGGGAGAATTTCCTAATGCAAACAGTGAAATTATTTGTTGCTCTACAAGTTTATCTTCCTGAGCAAGAATTTCCTAGACAAATAATAAGTCATGTTGCCACAAGTGGTCTTAGGTCTTGGTCCTGGTAGTCAAGCTATATGGATATACAAGCGGGATCAGTTCTCATTGCCTAATATGGAATCTCACACAGGGCAGAACCTCAGCACTGAGTTAGGTATTGAATTAGGAATAAGAGATATGGGGTCAGTCAACAAAGGGATGTGCAAAATAATTTCAAGAAGACTTGAATAAAGTTACCTGTTTTCTCTAAAAGAAAAAGTTTGTTGCTCCTACTGCTGTTTAGTGGCTAAGCCATGTCTGACCTCTTTGTGATCCCATGGACTGTATGTAGCCCACCAGGCTCCTCTGCCCATGGAATTTTTCAGGCAAGAATACTGGAGTGGGCTGCCATTTCCTTCTCCAGGGTATCTTCCTGACCCAGGGATGAAATCCATGGGTCCTGCTTGGCAGGAGGATTCACTATCACTGAGCCACTTGGGAAGCCCCTAAGGAAAAGGTATGAAGGACTTAAAAGTTCAAATTTTGGCCCAATGGTCCAGATAGATCTGAACTTCAAGGAGTAGAGACCAGAAAGAAAAGATTCTGCTGAAGTTTATATGTAGACCTGACTAATCTGTTTGACTGATCTGAGAGGCCTGGATCTGATGGTGTGTTCCTTGAAGGCTGGACCTATCCATTCAATTTTGTATCACTGACGTGGGATACTGAATCATTAAGTGCTCCATACCTGACTGTTGTAATGAATGAGGCTCTACTAAACGTTGTAGATTTGTCTCTGAATAGGGAGCTAGATAGACCTGTAGATGTAGGTCTGCCTGGTTGGCAACAAGCCCGTCCATGTTTAAGAAGCTGAGCATTAACAACAATGAGAATCTCAGACTAAGAAAAAACTATGACGATGCTTAAAGGACACAGAAACAGACGAGATTGGGGGGGGGGGGGAAAGCAGAGGAAGAAGAGACACCTGATAATTAAAAATAGCTTGAGTTTACATAGCACCTTTTAAAGTACAAAGTGTTTTCATTTATGTTATTTTATTTGATCTTCACAACATTCTTGCAAGTAAAGTAGAACAGGCATTATTATCACTATTTTATGGATGAGAAAGTTGCAGCTCAGAGATGGTTAGTGTCTTGGCCAAGGTCACAACACTGCAAAGCTGCAGATGGGGCTCTCAGGCCTAAATCTTCTGAAGCATTTTGCAACTGCTCAGAATTGGAAGCAGAACTAAAACTGTGAGAAGAGTGAGAGGAGTGTTTCTCTTTACCCCTCCATCCATAAGGACCATCGTTTGCCGAGTTGTAAGTTCTGTAAATAGATAAGCGTGTGTTGTGAACTGTAACTGAAGGGGAACTGTCGATGGGAGTTGTTGGATCCCATATACTCTGCCTGGGTTCCCTTAATGTAGCCTCTGAACACCAGAAGTCTACTCTGCCATCATTTAAACACAGATTACTGTTTTTTTATGCCAAAGTCTCGCCTGGCCATGTGCTTCCACAGGCAGCAAAATTTCAGTATCCCTGTCTGGCTGGGCTTAAGTTTTTGGCAAGAATTTCCCCTTCTCTTGTGAACATCTTGGAAAGCTTTTTAACTGAGCACAAAGATGTTTATTTTGAGAGGCAAAAGGGACTAACTAAATAAATCCAAAAACAATCTTTACCTCTCCCACCAGATGAGTCTTGCTTTTCATGTGTCAGGTATTTCGCTACCCCACATCTAATCTAGGCAGCACCCCCAGGGGCACCACCTGGAATGACTCTGAAGATAGTGGCAATTCTCTCCGTGACTTCGAGCCCTGGAGAGGTATTAGGAATCTGGGGGTTGGGGGGAGCATTGAGGGAAGTAGAAAGGGAAAGAAGTGATGGATCTAGGAGGGGAAGAGTGGTTGTGACCACAGGGGACTGGTTCCAGGACTACCCCCTGCCTGACTCACCCCACCCAGATACCAAAATCCAAGAATGCATTAGTCTCTCATACAAAATGGTACAAGACAGCTGGCCCTCCTTAGGCAGGTGAGGAACCCATGGATGTCGAGAGCCAACTGTGTTGTTGGCTCAACTGCCTGCCCCTCAACTGCCTGCTTGCTTCCCAAGTAACTTGTGGAGCAGTTTTCACCCTGATTTTAGAAAGTGTCATGTCCAGACATAGAACATACTTTGTTAGGCCCTAAGGATAGTGGCACATATCACAGGGTCAATGATCATTGAGGGACGTTGATATACTATCATGTCACTTTAGAATTATACTTTACAGTAATTGGTCTAGGTTTCTCATTTGAGAGATAAGGAAACTAAGGCACAGAAAATTAAGTGATTTTTGCAAAGTCATACATGATTCAGCAGTAAATCTAGGTAACGTGATTTTTGTGAAACAGTGATTCTGAAAGTTAACATTGCTTTTTTTTTTTTTCCCTTTGAATAAAGGTTCTCTTCTTTCGACATTGGATTTCTCACTCTTTTACAATACTGTCAAACTTCTCTTCCAGTGTGAAGGGCCCTGACAAAGGAAAGGCTTTCTTAACTGAAGTTAGAGGTAAAAGGATCTTTTCTAAAAGTTGTGTTTAGAGGCCCAGACTTTAAACTTTCTCTTGAAGTATCCAGTAGAAATATGGTAGTAGGGGCAAGGATGCAATGAAAAAGGGACAGAACTGAACTTCCTACAAGTGAGAAGGCAGATCCTTGAGGGGACAAGTAGAGGACACTGTCTAAATTAAGATGAAACCTTAATTTACTCATAGTGGAAACTGGCAAAAATTCACAACTAGGTCCTTGAAGCTCTTTTTGAGCCATTAATTAGTATAGGAGAGAATCACACCACTAACACCAACAGATGGTGTAAAGTTATAAATCGGTTTGGTTTGGGGAGGCAGAAGCTTAATTTGACAGATCAATACTCTTTATCTCCTAGAACAAACTCAAGTGTAGGGACCAAGTGGGAGAGGAAGTCTCCAGGATCCCCTAATACTCACAAGCTCTTAAACTCTTAGTATTCAGTTTCCAGGGCTTCCTAGGTGGAGCTAGGGTTAAAGAACCTGCCTGCCAATGCAGGTAGATGTTAAGAGACATCAGTTCAATCCCTGGATCAGGAAGATCCCCTGGAGGAGGGCATGGCAACCCACTCCAGTATTCTTGCCTGGAGAATCCCAGGGACAGAGGAGCCTGGTGCTCTACAGTCCATGGGCTGCAAAGAGTCGGACACGACTGAAGCAACTTAGCACACACGCACACATTCAGTTTCCACACTGTGTGCTTCTCTCCTACAATTCTACACCAAACACCATAGTGCTTTTGCCAGCGTGTCCCATGATTTACAAGGAGACGTCCAGTTTTCTGCCAATGCTAGGTGATCTTGATTACTTTTTCGTTTCTGTAAGTTCATTTCATTCTTCCTTTTATGGTCCCAAAGACTCCAAATTCCCCCTCTCCCCCAACACCATAATCACAGGGCACGTCTCTTCTTTCTCTTAAGAAAGCAATAACCACTGAATTTTATGTTTCCCCTTGCCCCTGAGGGAAGGAAGCAATACCAGTTTGAAAAGGTCCTTGTTAATATTGCTGCTCTAGGCAAAGTATTATTTTTCTTTTTAGCTAGACTCGCCTTACTTCCTGGGATTTGTTTTCTGAAGTTAACTCATGATTTCAGCTCAGGTGCAAAGAAATTCTAACAAGCCAGAATCAAACCAAGAGGCAAAAGATAAAGGTTAGGGGACTTCCCTGGTCGTCCAGTGGCTAAGACTGTGCTCCCAGTGCACAGGGCCTGGATTCAATCGCTGGTCAGGGAACTAGATCCCACGTGCCACAACTAAAAGTTCACACGACACAACTAAAGATCCCATGTGCTGTAACTGAGACCCAGTGCAGCCAAATTTAAAAAAAAAAAAATATATATATATATATATATAGAGAGAGAGAGAGAGAGAGATAAAAGTTACAGTGGCTCAGACGGTAAAGCATCTGCCTGCAATGCAGGAGACCCTCCAGTACTCTTGCCTGGAAAATTCCATGGATGGAGGAGCCTGGTGGGCTACAGTCCATGGGGTCGAAAAGAGTCGGACACAACTGAGTGACTTCACTTTCACTTTCAAACTATGGCCCAGTGCAGCCAAATAAATAAATATATATATATGATAAAGGTTACCTATCTTTCTAACAGCTACAGTTGCAGACCTTCCAAAAGGAGAAGCAGTAGCAAAGGAAGTCAAGGCTCCAAGTTTAACTGCCATATCAATGAAGATAAGAAGCAACCAAAGTCATTAGTTTCAAGAGGGAGGGGATATATGTACACATACAGCTGATTCATTCATTGTACAGCAGAAACTAACATGGCATTGTAAAGCAAGTATATTCCAATAAAAATCAATAAAATATGGACTATATCTAAAAATTTTTAGAAAAAGACTTTTAACAGAAGAACAAGAGCTGAGCTAATTGTAACAGGAATTCTGAATGTTATCACTTTCCCCCCACCTCCAAAAAAACCCCCCAAAGTTATTAGAGTGTTGATCTTCGATTCTTCTCCCTGATGGCATTCTCACAATCTTGAGGGTTCTTTTCCAGTTAGTTAAATTGCCATGGACTAAATGTCTATATCCTCCCCCAAAATTCATATGTTGAAATCCTAACTTCCAAGGTGACAGTATTTGGAGGTGGAGCCTTTGAGAGGTGATTAGGTCATGAGGGTGCCACCTACATGAATGAGATTATTGTGCTTATAAAAGAGATATCTCACCCTTTTCACCTTTTGAGGTCCCAGTAAAAGGACAGCTGTCTAGGATGCCTAGCCTCTCAGAGCAAACAGAATCTGCCAACCCTTTGATCTTAGATTCCCCAGCCTCCAGAACTATGAGAAATAAATGTTGGTTGTTTATAAGCTACTCAACCTATGCTATTTTGTTATAGCAGTTAACATGGATGAAGACATAAATGCAGAAATGTTTCTTGTTTGGCTGTAATGATGTTTTAGTTTTCCTGGTGGGAACATTCTTCCTGACTCCTAATAAGTATTGTGGTGGTTTAGTCGCTCTATAATGGACAGTGCTCTATCATACGTAAATGCTATCCATGGGGTCGCAAGAGTCAGACACAACTTAGCAACTAAACCACCACAATAAGTACCAAATTATTGGAATTCCATCACTTACATATTATACTCCTAGGAACTAGTAAGAGCTTTTCCATTTCTCTGACATTGAAGCTTGAATTTAAGAAACTGCCTTTTCAATAGAAATTCAAGCAAAATAATTCAGATGATGAAACCACTGTGGTTTGGTCTTTTAGGGTTTTTCCCCTCTTTGGATTACAAAGTTCACACTTTACTCATCTATGACTGCACAACTCTTAGACATCTCAGAGCAAACTGGCAAGCTATTGTTGACCAAAGAAGTGACGTATCAATTCCCAGCAATTGGAATTTGGTTTTGTGAAGCTGTTTGGTTTTGGTCACTTAGTTTTGTGAAGCTGTTCAATGAGCTGGGAATTTTATTTGGTGCACAAAATGCCAAAACGTGTTTTAAGTTAGTGTGTTTTTTTAAAACATGTTCACAAAATCGTTATCATACCTACCATCAAAAGGTTTAACCTAATTCCCCTCCCTTTGAATGTGGGCAAGACTTAGTGAAGAGCTTCTGATGAATAGAATGTGGTAGAAGTGATGCTAAGTGAGGCTATGTCCAATGCTGGCACATTAAGAGCAATTGCTTCTGCCTGGTTCTCACTCTCTTGGGTCACTTGCTTGAGGGGAAGCAAGCTGCCATGTCCTGTGAACACTGGAGAATCCCTAGGAAAAGTTTATGAGGAGAAGCCCTCCACCTCAAAAGCAAGTCACATGTATGAGCAATCTTAAAAGGGGATCCTCCAGCCCCATCAAGCCTTCAGACAATTGCAGTTTCAGCTAATGTCTTGACTCTAGGCTCTTGAGAGACCCCGAGCCAGAATCATCCACCTAAGCTGCTCCAGAATTCCTGACCCATAGAAACTGCCAGAGATCATAGATGTTTGTTGTTGTTTTAAGCTACTAAGTTCGGGGAAAATTTGTTATGCAATAATAGATAACTAATATAGGAAGCAATTACCAGAAGATACTGTTCTATTTTTGAAACCCTTGACATGAAAATAACAATTATTGTACAATCAGAGAATTCTTTTTTTTCCAGCTATTTACATTTAACTCTCATTCATTTGGATCGCAGAAATCCCACCCAAAATGCTCCTACTTTTCTTTCCATCTGTTAACGTTTGAAAGGTTGATGGGAATTATTTGCAAGTGAATGCATGGATGTGAATGGAGCAGAAATGCCAAAAAAAAAAAAAAAAGGTTTAAAAAACTAAAAGTTAGATACAATTCCCCTGCTGCTGCTGCTAAGTCACTTCATTCATGTCCGACTCTGTGTGACCCCATAGACGGCAGCCCACCAGGCTCCCCCGTCCCTGGGATTCTCCAGGCAAGAACACTGGAGTGGGTTGCCATTTCCTTCTCCAATGCATGAAAGTGAAAAGTGAAAGTGAAGTCGCTCAGTCATGTCCAACTCTTCGCAACCCCATGGACTGCAGCCCACCAGGCTCCTCCGTCCATGGGATTTTCCAGGCCTGCTACGGCTACTGCTAAGTCACTTTAGTTGTGTCCGACTCTGTGTGACCCCATAGACAGCAGCCCGCCAGGCTCCCCCGTCCCTGGGATTCTCCAGGCAAGAACACTGGAGTGGGTTGCCATTTCCTTCTCCAATGCATGAAAGTGAAAAGCAAAGTGAAGTCGCTCAGTCGTGTCCGACTCTTAGTGACCCCATGGACTGCAGCCTACCAGGCTCCTCCGTCCATGGGATTTTCCAGGCCTATTACTCATTAAATATTTTACTTTTTAAATCTCCTTTAAAATCCTGTTTCATCTTGGAGAAAATGCTCCAGATTGGATTAGTGTAAGCTCTAAAGTACTAGTTTACTTTAGGGCCTCATTATATCTTGAATGAATTACTGAGAAATCCTTATCTTTTGCCCTCTGGTAAGATTCTCTTCTAAGGTACAGACACGACTATATCACCTTTTCACTTAAAAACTTCCAAGATTATTCATTATATTCTGGATTGAGGTCAGTCATCAGCTCCCCTACCCCATGTGTGGAAATATACAGGGGTCAAAACAAGACAATGTCTGGGAGAACCATGAGGCATATTCAAGTATGACATATCCTCCTCCTCAATGTTACGTAATTCCTCATAAGGTCTTCCATGTTCTAAGGGATTAGCGTCCACTGGCAACCTGGGGATACTAATACCTGTTTTCCTTGGTGATTAGGTTTACTGGAGTCTTTCAGATTTGTGGCTATTTTTTATGTAACACAAGACTGCGTATCCTCTCCTATCCCTCTGCCAATCTTCATTATGGACTTGAGGTCCTACCCTAGTTAGGACCTCTCTTGTTTTTTCAAGAAGAGAATTTCAAAAGGAAAGGCAAATTAGTCTCTAGTCATGGTGGCTGTTCATGTAATCTGCCTGAAATGGGGAATGGGAATTGTTAAGAAGCATCTTTCTGTTAAACAACACAGAGGAAGAAAAATATCTTTTTTCTTGGCTGGGACTTGGTAACAATAGACAGATTAATAAGAAAAAAGCACACAAATGTATTTAATGTAAGTTTTACATGAGGGAGGAGCCTTCATAAGGAAATGGAGACCTGAAGAACAGGTTAAACTTGAAGTTTTTTTTTGGCCTCACAGCGCAGCATGTGGGAACCTAGTTCCCCAACCAGAGGTTGAACCCACATTCCCTGCATTGGAAACTTAGAATTTTAACCACTGGACCACCAGGGAAGTCCCTTAAACCTGAATATTTTTATATTAGGTTTGAGCGATAAGTAGTGGAAAAATGAGAGAGGACAAAGGATGTAAGTTGTGAGTGGTAAACTGGGAGACACTTAGCTAAGCCTGTTTGCTTAGCTTCCTCCCAGTGTCCCTCCGTCTTTGGAGATAAGGATGATATGGAGATTAGGAGATAAGGATGCTCTTTTCCTCTGGGTATGGAGAGGGCACCTCTCACATGAGGATCTTATGACCTGCTTCAAGGATGTCAGAGACTCCCAACACCTGCTATTTCTCAAATTCCTTCAAGCTTAAAATATTCAATATGCCAAGGGGCCCTTCTTTGGGATAGCATGTCCCAAAGCTCATCACCATTAAACCATGGAATTTGTAAGCTGGGAGTCATGCTGCAATCATGTAGGGCAATAGCCAGTCATTTCCCAGCATTTCTTTAACTGGGTGTGATCTGCGGTAATCTGCATTTGTGATAGTAACTAAATTTTTACTTTAAATCCCAAACCCAGTCTTTGATATTCTGCTCTGCATTTCTGCCTTGCCCGTGGCTCCATGTGAGACTCTGCTAGTAGCAGATGCTGAGGGAAGACTACAAGGCTGCTTTCTCTTTGCTTCCAGTTGGCTTCCAGTCATCTTGGGGTCCTGTCCAGCAACACTTCTTCATCCCCAGAGCAAGCGGTTCCTTCCCAGGGCAGCAGCTGAATTCACTTTGTAGTTTTCCAATAGCTGTAAAACCGGTTCTATCCCCACCCAGATACTGAGGACCCTTTCCTTAGATGTCTGAGTTTCATCTTCTCAAGATCCTCTTTTAAGATTTGAAGTTTTAATAATTGCAACCTCTTACCTTTCTTCTCCTAAGCCCAAGAGTGTGTGGTAGCCATGAGAATGCACCTCACAGAACTTCAGCCGTATGAAGTACAATTAGGATTAAGAGACCTCATAAATAAAACTGTCAGGTGGATGCCAATTAAATATGAATGACAAATAACTTTTTAATATAAGTATCTCACATGCAATACTTGGGATATACTTATACTAAAATTTAATTCGTTTATCTGAAATTCAAATGTAACTGGATGTCCTATATTTTATCTGACAAACCTAATTTTAATTGACCGTACTAACTGAGCCTGCCAAAACAATGGGGCATCTGATTCCTGGGAGACTGGGACTCCTCTGACCAGCCTCTTTGGCCCAATAACTTTTCTATGGCTTGGCAAAACGTCCTCTGATTTTATGGCCATTTCTTTCTCACTCAGGTTATACCTGCATCTCAGCCTTCCCTGCTCCCTCTGGGTTTCCTCTACACAGGCATTTCCCCTAATAAAATCTTTGCAGGTTCAATCCTGTCTTAGTATCTACCCTGAGGTGGGTAGGGTAGGGTAATAACAGCTTCACACAGTTACTACTCTGTAATGCTTTAGAATTCCTCTTTACCCTTTCAATTACCTACTAAACAACTTACTACCTTGCTAACACTGCTTTACATTAAATCTTCTCTCTTCAAATAATTGATGTGGTTTCTGTCTCTTGACTAGACCCTGACTGAGTACCTCTGAGCTTAGTGAGAACTCTAAATTGCTCCAGGAAGTTTAACCGGCTAAGCCACTCCATTAAAGGGACGTGAGATGTTTATTTTCCTTCACTTTCCCTTGTTATTTAACATAGAGTTGGCAAAGCAGGTTGAGCGAGGTGACGGCCTGATGTCAATGTGGCATCAGACATGTGTTATGTTGTGTTTTGGACACACTGAAAACTAAAAAGCTTCTGCAGGAAGGTAATCATGAAAATAAGCAATCCTGAAGCCATTCCTTAGGAGGTGCATACTTGTTTAATCTGAAGAAGACAGACAGCAGGAGAATGGGGTAACTGTTCTCAAGAATCTGAAGGTCAGATGGAAGCTGGATTAAACTTACTTGGCATGGCTCCAGATGTTAGAACTGGAACTAATCAGCAGTGCGAGAATGAGATGAGGGCTCATAATCTGGTAGCAATGCAAGCCTGCATTTCTTTAATATTTGTTAAACACGCATCTGGCAAAAGCGGGAGAAACTTTTTTTTCTGCCAATAAAATGTATAGTTCTTTATGCTTAAAACAAAGGATTTATTAATGTGGAAACATAACAGTATGCTTTTAACTTAAAAAAATTTTTTTCCAGCTTTTATGTCACTCACAACTGGATAGCTTAAGTCACTTACGCTCTCTTAAGAAAAGAGGTGATTTACATGTGTGTCATTAAATATCCTGTCCAAATACATTTGAGATTCTTTATCTGACTTTCATGTTGGTGCACATTTCCTTCTTTTATCCAATATGTACTATATTGTAATCGTAGGCTATTTTATTATCTCAGTGGGAAAATTATGGCCTAATAAAGTGCTTATAATTTGTAATAATAAACCAACCATTCCTAGTAAATATCATGGCATTATTGGGTTTTGGAATTTTAGGTGATCAAACTGTTAGATGCCAGTGAGTAAGTTCTGGAGTTGGGGGACCAGCCCTTATCTGCCTTATGCTAAACATGCATTTGCCTCTAAAAAATACTCGAGAGAGATCACTTAGTATAGATGAGGAATATACATTTTTCAATTTCCCCTTGAAAGCACTAATTCTAGCAGAACCAGTTTATAGGACCTCAGTTATGTGAGGAGTGATGTGTGTTAACTGTCAGCATTTTACAACTGAGCTTAGGGATACTTTCAGTTCAGTTGCTCAGCCATGTCCGACTCTGTTACCCCATGAACCGCAGCACGCCAGGCCGCCCTGTCCATCACCAACTCTCGGAGTTCACCCAAACCCATGTCCATCGATACTTTAGCACTTCTTTTAAAATTAATACTCAGTAGCTGCCTGGTTTTTCTACACCTTAATTCAGATATTCAGTGAGTAAGAATTACAGGGGAGCATATTTCCACCGGTACAAGCAAGACCTCTCTAAGAACTAGAGTTTCTAACAAAAATTGTGCTACCTGGCAATACACAGAGCTGCTCAACGTTGACCATCACTTATCATGGACATAACAGAAAAGAACCCTGCACTGGGAAGGAAAACAAACTAGAATAATAGAAATAACTTCATATAAATAAATGTAAACTGTCTTGTTACACTTTATCAGGTTGTAGGAGACTGACAAAATAATGACTCATAAAATATGTTAAGACATATTCTATGATACTTGAAGATAAAGCAAAAGAGTAGGCTATATGTTCTTTTAATGTCATACTGGGAGATTGTTTAAGAGGGCAGTTAAGGATGTTTTCATTTTCCAGGAGTGACCTCATTTGGCTTTGTTATTTACTTATCAATTAGAGCCTAAAAACTATGAAAGTAATATCACCTTAGAGGTTTTTACCTGATAGAGATGCAAGTGATTTCTCTTTGGTGGAAAAGAAAACTTCAAAAGTTATGATTTATTGGCCAATAAGGTATTAAACGTATTTTTTTCTAACTTAAAAAGCTTACTGCAATGTGCACTTCTTGATGGACTATATATTTCTTAGCTTCTCAAATAGTTTTAAACTAGCTTTATTATTAATATCTTATGTTTCTTTTACTAATGAGTTAAATAAATTTTTTGACCTGTGTTTATTTTATATTTCTATGAAAGCCATGCTTTAATCTTTTGAAAATGTTATTTGACAAGGAGTTAAAAATTAAAGTGACAGGCCAAATTATTTAGAAAATATTAACTCCAGAATTCAGAATACACTATTCCTTGAACTAATCAGCTGATGCCTGTGGCATCTGATTAGATTCTGGGTATCTCCTTGGACTTCAAGGAGATCAAACTTGTTAAAGCTAATAGAAATTAACCCTGAATATTCATCAAAGGACTGATGCTGAAGCTCCAATACTTTGGCCACCTGATGCAAAGAGCTAACTCATTGGAAAAGACGCTGATACTGGGAAAGGTTGAGGGCAGGAGGAGAAGGGGGCAACAAAGGATGAGATAGTTGGATGGCATCACCAACTCAATGGGCATGAGTTTGAGCAAGCTCCTGGAGATAGTGGAGGACAGGGAAGCTTAGCATGCTAGCATGTCCATGGGTCGCAAAGAGTTGGACATAACTTAGCAACTGAAGAACAACAAAATCTCACCTTCAGAGTGACATTGTTTATACAAGAAGAGGGCAGCTAAGATGATGAGAGGTCTTACAGACACATTAGTTAAAGTATTAACATTACTATAGTACAAAGACTTAAGAGGGATGTGTTGTGACAGTTTTTAAGCTTCATCTCTGATTGCATCAAATGTGATAATCACAGTACTATATGAATTGAGGAAAGTCATTAACCTTTCTAGGTCGCAGTTTCCTATTTGTAAAGTTGGACTAGCACTAAAATCCTAAGATAACTGTAATCATTATTGAAAGTTTACTGAACAAAAGATTAGATTTATTCTGTGCATTTCCCAAGAGCAAAACTAAGCCCTCTGGTTAGAAGTTATAGGAAAATAGAATTTTGGGCTAAGTACAAATAAAAACTTTTCTAACTATGAGAATTATTCACAAATAAAACAAGTTATCTTGTGACATGGGCTTCCCTGGTGGCTCAGTGGTAAAGAATCTGCCTGCCAATGCAGGAGATGAGTGTTCAATCCCTGGGTCAGGAAGATCCCCTGCAGAAGGAAATGGCAACCCACACCAGTATTCTTGCCTGGAGAATTCCATGGATAGAAGAGCCTGGCGGGCAATGGTCCATGGGGTCACAAAGAGATGGACACAACTGAGCAACTAAAACAACAACAAATCTTGCGAAATACTGTGTACTAGGGCCATTTCGGGAGATCTGTTGAGATACTCCTGTGGACTTTACTTGCTAGTGTAAGTAAACTGCATGGCCCAAGAAGTGATTAAACTCAGGCATATTTTTTCTTGTCTCAGATTGAATGCCAAATAACTGTATTTCTAAAGATTTTCTTTTTCCTGATTTTGTGCTTTAGTTTCTGTTCTTAGACAAGTTTGCTTGTTTGTCTGTTTTGATTAACTTATGGTCAAGCAGTTTGTCCCACAGCAGATTACACTGGTTTGTGGGAACTAAATATATGAATCCCTTCCCAATTCTGCATTCATGATGTTGTGTTGGTAACACAATCAAAAAGAGCAATTATAGGAAAATTTACACCATAGGAATAAGCATACATTACGGCTTGTTTTGGGGGAGAGCTGGTATATATGAACCTATGCATGTCTTTCCACAACTAGGTCCAGGCACTAAGCCCATGTCTTGTCTCTAGCCATTAGACAGGTCTCAACTGCATAATCTAGAGCATCCCTATAAAACTTACAAGCTGGGCCAAGTCTTTTCCTAGAATCAAGACTTCTAGGCAGGTCTCAACTCAAAAGTTAAGACTTGACCCCATGGGTATATATGCACATGGCTGATTATAATGGGAAATTTGGTTTTACCATCTGACCATTTGATGATCTCTCTCAGGTGGATAATGGGCATCTATTTTCCATCAGGTGAGAGTTTAAAGCTAATCCAACTTGTTAATCTTTTTCTTGGACTATTTATATACTGTGAGCTCGAATCAATTAAGAAACAATTTTGTGCCCACTTGAAAGGAAAACAGCCCATTGAGAACTAGAGTGGTGAGGTTTCGTTTTCAAGTTTACTGGTAACTGAAGCTGAAGTTAAACTGTAACTGAAGTTATAAAGCTGAAGTCAGGTCGTTACAGCTGAGAAAAGCTTTTCTCTCTCATCATGTGTGTGAAACACTTTCTTACCTCTGGAGGGTATTAATAGGGTGTTTTAAATCGAAAGAACTCTGCTCTGATTGACTTATAGAGTAAGTCTATTGTTTATACTTACAGTATGAATACATAAATCTAGTATCTCCAGAACTTCTAGAAAATAAATACAACAGAATACTCTATAAATGTTCTAGCCTTTCAGCAAAAATAATCTTTTAGAAAGTGCTAAGAAGTATTCTATATGATAATTTAAATATATATGCATAACTTATAATTCATAATAAAGTCACACAATTAAGATGACTCTTTGGATAAATCACACTAGCTTATAATTGTGTTTTAATAAAAAAAAATGTATCTTTTCCCCTCATATTAGTGTAATCAGAATATATTTGTACATTTTATTTTTTAGAAGATCTAAGTTTGTTTTCTGAGCATCCTCAACTTTTTCTACTGATTATTGATGAAATAAGTTAGTATTACTATTTAATAATGTTAAAGATTATGAAAAATGTAAAATTATGTGTCTAACCAAACTGAATTAAAATTGTGACAATCTTTTTGGTATCAATTATTATGTTCTATAGTACATTAACTAAAATATAACTTTTAATATTCTTTAAAATATTGGACTATTACATCAACTTAATGAATAATCTTTGGATACCTAGATAACCTCTAAGACTGCTAAAACAATGATCACTAAACATAGTTTAAATAAATATATATATATCATTGTTTAATACCAGGCTATAGAGTAGTGTACATTTATGTCATGTTAATGAACGAATTCATTTGAGCTTGTTTATAAGTACTCAATTCTCAATCACCCATCTCTCAGGTTTCTCTGTGAAATGGAGGTTAGTTTGTCTAAAAGTTATGGTTAATAATGAGTAGTGTGTGTGTGCTCAGTCACTAAGTTGTGTCTGACTCTTTGTGACCTCATGGACGTCATGTGACCTCAGCCCACCAGGCTTCTATGTCCATGGAATTTTCTAGAAAGGAGTACTGGAGTGGGTTGCCACTTCCTTCTTCAAAGGATCTTCTCGACCTAGGGATTGAACATGTCTCCTGCATCGGCAAGTGGGTTCTTTACCCCTGAGCCACCTGGGAAGCCCTACTATAGGTAGTAAGATCATACTAAGGACAATAGTGACAATCTAGTGTAAACTGTAATGAAGACAAGAACAACTTTTGTAAAGAAATTTGTTTGGTTTTTCAATGAAAAAGTGAGTAGCTTTGTTCTAAATGAAAATACCTGTTCCAGAACATGAAACATGATAGGGAAAGACAACATTTGAATGGAGACAGAAAATTATAGGAGGTTTACTGAAAGTAAAGCACATTTGTCATTTTTTTTTCCTAAAAAGAAGCAATGAAATATGTTCAAATTTTGGCAGAGAAATCTTTGTTTTGATGGGTTTATTCAAAAGACAATTTTTTGAAAAGGAACTTGGAATTCTTTATTGCCAAATATTGAATTAATGCAAAAATAGACTGGCTTTCTCTCTATTAAAATGTTAAATTTGTATTAGAGCTCTTAACAAGGGGTAACAAACAGGTACTATTTACACCTTTTGTGTAATCCATTCAGATAGCAGAGATTTATATTACATGAGAATAAGCTTCTTTATGTTGATTATATCATATCTGTGATTACTTTAAGAACAAAGAAGAAAGTCTCTTCACATATGAAAGAGCCAATATTGCTTAAATTTGTTTGACCTACTTCTCTATTTTAAATACTGTTTTAATGATTAGGCAAATTTTTTTCTCAAGCATCCATGATCCTATTTTAATCATGGACCAAGTTTACTCTATTAAATCTGTTGCTTTTGCCTTCCCAAAATTGGACTCCAAGTTCAGAAAAAATAAAACGATCAGAAAACTATCTTGGAGATACTCAACTTCTAGAAAATCCAAAGATTTGTTCTCTTACTTTATAAAAAAAGAATATTAGACATAATTAGATTTGTTGGGCAGCATAGTACATTCTTAAAATAAATTCAATACTATTGTTAAGAGTAGCATAGGAAGAGTCATCCAATTAGAAGAGATGCTCAGCGTTCACCAAGTTAAGTTTATAGAGGTAAAATGTTTTTATAAATAGTTCAGAAATAGTACAATTTACAGAGAGGTCTTAAGACTGCCACTGCCCTTGATGTCCATAATATGTTATCCTCAGGGGAAACACTGATCAGACCGTTATGCAACATGCACACATTAGACAATTTTGTTCTCCATTCTGATATTGCTGGTTACTGTAATAAATTAACCACAGCCATTCAGTCTTAGAGATCATTTCTTCTTTTCTCTCATACTTGCCTGAAGGCTCTGCTCCAAGTTACAAATCAGAGATTGGGTTGGATCTTTAACAAAAAAACCTTAGAGCCTCAAGAAAACAACTGTCCTGTGCTTTCTAATTATCAATACTTCAAAGAATGGACTCAGAATACAGGCTTCTGAACTGACAGCCCTTAGACAACTTTTAGACTGTACCAAGACTCTGAGTCAGGATTTCCAGGACTTACTCTTTGGTCCTGAAGCTGATAACTTTGTGAACTCAGATTGCTAACCCAAAACCCAGTAGAATAAGAACAGGATCAAAGGAGCTGATGAAAGGGATGTAATAATTGTGGTTATTTGTTTGAAATGTTGGGATTTTGAATATTTTCTGATGGGTATATTATTAATTTTTTAGATGGCATGTATGTTTTTTAAGGGATTCTTTTCTCTTAGAGGTACATGCTGAAACATTTTCATATGAAATGATATAATTTCAGATTGGCTTCAAATAATCTGGGAAATAAAGTGAACACAGTAGATGAAATGAATTTGCTTTGCATTAATAATTGTATAACAAACTGTTCAATGTAAGGGTTCATCATGTAAGTTTCTCTACTTTTTTTTGTCTGTCTGATATTTTTCCATAGTAAAAACTTTAAAAAATTCAATTATCATACATTTTCCTGTGGTGTGTTTTTAAGCTCTTCATAATCATTATTTAAATACCTATGTCTTATTTAAAAACAGAGACAAATGTCTGTTATCAATCTTTATTGCTAAATTCAGGTTGCTTTTATTATTGTTACAAATAATATTAAAATATAGCTTTTTGTGCATTAACTTTTCACTATATTTTGAATTGTCCCCAGAAAGGGGACATCGTAGACGAGAGGTATGACGTTCTAGGGCTCTTGGTCATAGAGCCATTCAATTTCCCAAATGTCTTTACTAAGATATACACCCTCATTGGCACTGGGTATTGTACTTAAGTATTTTCCAGTTTTGGGAGGAGGATAGTATCTTCCACTTTCACTTGAGAGTTATTTCCAGCGGGCTGTTCCATGCTGCTGTTAGAAGTTTCAATATCTTGCACTCACTTTTGTTTGGATAATCAACCCTACTGGGCCTTTGGTTTTGGACTGCTGTGGTCATGATCCCTTTTCACTAAGCCAAATGGAACTTCCTGGAGGTACTAATACTTGTGATCTTGAAATTTTCTGGCTCCAGGTATGAAAAGAAGATCCAGATGAGTGGGAAAGAACAGGTAATAACTGGCACAATCTGAGGTCCAAGCCAGCAAGGACAGAACAATGCCCCAAGCATGTTTGGAGACTAGAGCCTGGGAAGAGCTAACATGTGAAACTTACATCAGGGTTATGCTTTACATCCCAGTTATGGCCTCTGCCACTAAAACACGAAGGAGGAAAATGTGAGCTTTCTAGACCAATAAACCATCCACTGGTCAATATTTTTATCTTAAAGTTGGATTTGAAAATGTCAGTACAATTTAATGAACAGAAAGTATGTTGAGAAACTGCACTTCATCTGAGACTACGTTGACGTAGTAGGTGGGTAACTAATCAGCTTTCTGTAGGTGGTTCAACAGTGTCAGGAGTAAACCACCTGCCGACAAGGATGTGACACTTCCTCATTTTTCTTGAGTCAAATTTTTTGGATACAATGCTAAAGTTTTCTACATTACCCCAGTACCAAATCTTCCATGATGACAACTTAAAAGAAAGAGACAATTTAATGGAAAAGGGAGATACAGCAGGAGAATGATAACTGGCTTACAGAGCCTCTCTGTGAACATCATCTTTTTTAAGGAATCTTTTTAAGAAATCACCTTGCCTGGTTACTTGATAAATATGTTTTTATTTATGGGTCTGTTAGGAAAATTTGTGAAAAACATTTTTAAAATTTTTATTTACTTATTATTTTAATTTGTCTGTGCCAGGACTTGGTTGGGGAATGTGGGATCTAGTTCCCTTATCAGGGATTGAACCTGGGCCCCCTGCATTGGCAGTATGGAGTCTTAGCCCCTGGGCCACCAGGGTAGTCTCTGGGAAAGACTTTGAAATGGGCGGAAGATTACTGGATATCCTTTCAGTGGGAAGCTAGGGCATTGTTTAGATGACCAATGGGGCTTATCTGATTTTATAGGGATCTGTTCCTTTTACTGCCTTTGACTAGGCTACTTTACAACTCTGTAAATAGTAGAAGGCTGATAGTAATGCAAGTGATTCTTCTCCACAGAGATGCAAATGAATTTTGTTTTGTAGAGATACATTTGATTTTCCCTTGCAGAAAAGAAGATTCCAACAATTACATTTTATTAGCCCATGAAGTTTTCACATCTATTAGCAGCTTAATTTTCTCATTTCCCATTGCCTGTATATAAGTGTTTGCTCTTCAGATTTTTTCCTTTAAACTGGTTGTAACATCTTACTGGTTTAATCACTAATGAAAGCACCCAATAAAATCTTTGGCATTGGTTCACTTCATACTTGCATGAGAATCTTGACTTTAATTTAAAATAATTATCTTTTAACAACTCCAACCTCAATTAAATATGTATTATTTTTTTCCAGCAGCCATTAATAATGTTTTTTCCCTAAGAGGCCCCAGATTTTTTCCAGCATCTGCCAAGAGAGACCCATTCCCATTCTGTTAAAAGAACTGAACCAAATATTATCTCTAAAGTGGCTAGGTTTCTCTCTCAATTACTGTCTATAGTGTAAATCAATGTCTGAGGTCAGCTTGGACTCTACCTGAATTTGCAGAACTTCTAAGTACTTAAGTGCAGCCACTATCTGTCCACAGAAATCTTCACAAGTACAGAAAACACACGAGAGAAGTGGAGAGAAAAGACGGAAGATAGGAAGGTGCAGTGTATGCAATGGGTCTTTTGAGGTGAGCTCTGTGAAGTAGTGTTATTCTCTGTAGACCCTTAGAGCTGGGCAGTAACTGGCCTCGAGGGCTGAAGAGTGCAAAGTCATTTCTAAGTGTTTTGAACTCATGTTTAGAATAGACTTAAGAGAATATTATTGAGAATGATAACATGGATGCTAAAGTTTCCCTTAAGTGTCTGAATGGTGTAGCGTCTGCAGAAGGAAGAGACCAAGTACAATAGTGAACTGAGAGGATAGCAAAGGATGTAACGTACATGTCAGCCTCCTTCATTTCCCTTTAAAGATTTCCTTTAGCATTTTAGGGCAATGGTGAGTAGTCTCTTGAGCCTACTGAGTTATCCATCTGGGAGCCACATTTTTTAAAACCCTTCTCATATCTAAACTCTGTGTCTTGACTTACCCATCTATGAAATGAGGATCATGACTGTATTGCTTCATGGGGACTTTGTGAAGTTTAAATGAGTTAACTCAAGTAAAGCACTTAGACAAGTGCCTGACACTAGTAGCCTTGCATGTGTTAATTGCTCAGTCGCGTCCGCTTATTGCAACATGGATAAGACTTATCCCCATGGATAGACTGTAGCCCACCAGACTCCTCTGTCCATGGTGTTCTCCAGGCAAGAATCCTGGAGTGCGTTGCCATTCCCTTGTCCAGAGAATCCTCCTGCCCAGGGATAGAACCCAGGTCTCTCACATAGCAGTCAGATTCTCTATGTCTATGCCACCTGCCACTAGTAAGTGCTACATAATTGTTAGCTGTTAAGAAGCAGCATGTGATTACAAACTGGATTCAAATCCTGACTCCACCTCTTTCAAGGTATATGTCCAGTGGCAAGTTACTGAACTTCTCTGTGCTCCAGTTTCTCAACTGCAAAACGGGGAAATCGTAGTTCTAACCCACTGAGTTGCTGCGAGGATTAAATGCTAAGTACTTCATCCAGCATGGACACAAAGTACATGCTGTGTCAAGTAATTATTATTACTACATCCGTAATTATTAGATATCATTATTTGTATGTATACTTCCTCAGTGCAAACCTCTACCTTCCTTTAAGAAAACTCCACCTCAGTGAGGAAGAAAAGATGAAAACAGAAAATAAGAAAAATAAACTATTTACATTTATAGAAACTGATTCAAACAAATGTAAAACATAAAAAAGACAGTCATGAGACAACTGAAAATGTGAACACTGAGTAGATATTTGTTGCTCTGAGGAATTACTAGTTTTTAAAGGTAAGATAATTTTGTTATTTGCAGCAACACAAATGGACTTGGAGGGCACTGCTGAGTGAAATAGATAGAGAAAGACAAAGACTGTACAACATCACTTATATGTGGCATCTGAAAAATACAGTGAACTAGTGGATATAACAAAAAGAAGCAGCCTCAGAAATACAGAGAACAAACTAGAGGTTGCCGGTGGGGACAGGTGGAGAGGGTCAATAGATGGGTGGGGTGAGTGCGAGACACAAACTGCTGGTTTTATGGCTCAAAGATGTATTGTGCAACATGTGAAATTGTTTGTAATAACTATAAATGGGAATTAATTTAAAAAAAAAAAAAGGTATTATGGCCATGTAAAAAAGGGAATCATTAACTTGAGAATGAAGTCATATGTACCTGGGATTTGCTTTAAAGTTGTGTCAGGTAGCAGGATAGGGTAAGATTAGCAAAAGTTGTGAATGAGTGAGGGGAACATGGAAGTCCATTAATCCATTCCATCTTTTTTGGGGTACATTAATTAAAAAAATAAGCAGCAGCAGGAGGAAGAGCACTAGGAGGAGAAGAAAGAAGAAAATTACACCCCTAGGATCTGGTCTTACCATAGGATTCACCTCTCTTCTAGGAGCTAGCCATCTCCAGCAGTATATTTTCTAAAGTGAGTTACTCTGTGAAGAGCAGTATCAAAGCGCCTTCAGCAGGACAGTTGAAGGAGGGCTGTCGCACTCACTCCATTTGAACCACCTCAGATTTTCCCAGTATGGTGTGTGAGGTGAATATACACTTTCACATGCCCTCTAGTCAAGAGCCAGTGGGTGGGGTGGGGTGGGGGGAGGCTTCTGTTGAGGCGTCTGTTGCATAACACACACACACACACACACAACATTTTCCAAAGACAAAAACTAATTTTCAGAAACAACAGAGTCAAAATCCCATATGCATCATAATTTCAGAACTGCTGCTTCCCAGGAAGAAGATAGTAGCTTTCATTGCCATTTTTATGCAGAGAAATGTCAGTTCCCTTTGTTTTTCCCCATTCTGTATCATGACACCCCCCACTGCATAAGAAATGGGACCCATCCCAGAGCACTCAACCTCTCCATGGACACCCTTAGGTTCACAAAGACCCGGAAAACGCTTTAGTATTTATGGCTCTTCCCCCTAATTATTTAGCCTGTGTCTTACATTTTTCTGGTGTGGAGATTATAGAAATGCAGAAAGATGTGCAAGTTTAATCTCTTCTTCAAGCAGACCCCCTGAGGATTAGGAGTAAGGAGGAGAACTGTGGGAGATGAAGGGGTGGAGATAGGGGTGACAGTTTGTTCTTTCATTCACAAGAAACAAAGTAGATACCACAGATTGTTAGCCTTGAAAGGGCCAGAAAGATAATTCTAGACCAGTCCCTTTAACTTACACTGAAAAGGATGTTTATGAAAGTAAAAGTACTTGCCGCAACCCTACAAAGGGTGTTTATAATACATATTTAAATGACTCTTCTCACAAAAACCTAGCTAATGACTAAAATCAGAAAAATCAAGAAAACAATATTCTTCTGACTTTTAAAATCATTAAATTAGTACCTCGACTCCAACCTTTAAACAAAGTTTTATGTACTTTTATTACAGTTGTTAATTTCAAAATTATCTGCACTTTGCTTATTGTATCTCCTCCTTGCTGAAAACATTCAGGCATACTTATCAAGGGCAGAGACGTGGAGCAAACCTCTCTGGGCAGGCAGTCAGGGCCGGCCTTGTCTAGAGAATGTAAAAGCTATAATTAAACCATAGAGAAGGAAATGGCAACCCATTCCAGTATCCTTGCCTGGATAATCCCACGGACAGAGGAGCCAGGCAGGCTGCAGTCCATGGGGGTTGCAAAGAGTCAGACACAACGAAGTGACTGAACAATAATAAAACCAACTAAGAGTTAGTCTGTTTTTTATTAGCATCATTCTCTGTAATTCTAAACAATGTCAATGATGAAAACTGCCCTCCCTGAAAAAAAAATTTTTTTGGCCTAAATTTAAATTCTAAACAATTGCTGCAGTTACTGTTAACTTTGAATATATAAGTAAGCTTCAGATTTGCACATTTATTACATTTTCTTTAATAAACATTGTAGTCCATATAGAAATGGATTCAGAGGTCTTCCAATCACCCAGTTAGCCTTAGACTTGAGGGAGGACAAGACACATGGACTTGAGGGAGGAGGTAGATGGGTACCCACCCCCACTCCCAGGAGACAGTGAAGGACAGGGAAGCCCGGAGTGCTGCAGTCCATTGGGTCGCAGAGTCAGACATGACTAAGCTACTGATCAACAGGGTAAAGCAATGGGAGAGTCATCCCTATGAAAGGAAACTCCAAGAGGAGAAGAGCAGGACAATTAAGGCAAGGAGTCTGGTCCCTGCCCACACCACGTATCTCTCGTTCTCGACATCAGGAGACCTCCCTGACTGCACACACGCAGATAGGTCCCTTGGAGGCCAAATGGGAGTTATGTCTAGGGATGGTCTACCCAGACACTTTTTCATTAAAATCCATCTTGGCTAAGAGATGCCTGTGCACACAGTGAAGGATCTTGAGAGATATCAAATAGGGACTGTGAACGAGGCAAGTTCACAATGATTGGCCAAAGGAAACCTGGAAGAAATGCCCCATAAAAGTAATTCAAACTGCCGCAAAGGTGCAAACTCAGCGACTCTCTCTCTCCCCCTGAGTCCGCCCATGAGTCTATCAACAAGTACTGTACTTTTTCCCCTCTTAATACTTTACTTGCTTTACTACTTTCCGTCTTTCTGGTAATTGTTTTGAGCAAAGCAAAGGGCCAGGGCCCTTGGCACTGACCACTGATCTAGTGGCTAGGATATGGAGCTTTCACCGCCGCCACCCAGCCCCAATCTCTGGTTGGGAACCTAAGCCCTGTTCTAAGCTGTTGGAGGCTGAGGCCTTCTGAGATCAGACTCGGCTCCACATTTTCTGTGGTACTTCATATCCCTGTATTTAAAATTGTGATGTGTAATAAATGATAGTCCAACACCTTTAAAGATAAAGAAACAGAACTTCTTACTTCAGTTGTCAATCTATGTGACCATTTGCTTTTATTTGTGCAGTGATTTTGTTAAATGCAGGTTTTAGTTCATACATGAAATATTTTTACTTTGAATGCTATTTTTAAAATAGAATTGCATTCTTTTTAAATTGCTAATCATTTCTGAACTAGCAGTAAATCAAGAGAATAAAATATTACATTGGTGATATAATTTAGTACTAATAGTTATAAGTAATTTTGGCAAAGTTGTAGTTTTATTAAGAATTACTCATTAGTTATTAAATATTTTTAATATAAAATACTATTAGATTATAACCAACAGATGAAAGTTCAAACTGTTGGAGAGAGATAAGCTATCAAAACAATCAAAGGTGCTGCTCTGATATTGCCAGAAGTTATCAAAAGGGTAATGTTCAAATTTTCCTTGAATTTTCTATCATTTACTCCAAGGATTGGACAGTCACTCTCATTTAGACATTTTATCTGATATTTGCTTTTGACTGTGTGGATCACAACAAACTGTGGAAAATCCTTCAAGAGATGGGAATACCAGATCACCTTACCTGCCTCCTGAGAAATCTGCATGCAGGTCAAGAAGCAGCAGCTAGAACCAGACACGGAACAACGGACTGGTTCCCTACTGGGAAAGGAGTACATCAAGGCTGAATGTTGTTACCCTGCTTATTTAACTTATATGCAGAGCACATCACGCAAAATGCCAGGCTGGATGAAGCAGAATCTGGAATCAAGATTGCTGGGAGAAATATCAATAACCTCAGATATGCAGATGACACCACCCTTATGGCAGAAAGTGAAGAGGAACTGAAGGGCCTCTTGATGAAAGTGAAAGAGGAGAGGGAAAAAGCTGGCTTAAAGCTCAACATTCAGAAAACTAAGATCATGGCATCCAGTCCCATCACTTCATGGCAAATAGATGGGGAAACAATGGAAACAGTGACAGACTTTATTTTCTTGGGCTCCAAAATCACTGCAGATAGGTGACTGCAGCCATGAAATTAAAAGACACTTACTCCTTGCAAGAAAAGCTATGACAAACCTAGATAGCATGTTACAAAGCAGAGACATTACTTCACTGACAAAGGTCCATCTTGTCAAAGCTATGGTTTTTCCAGTAGTTATGTATGGATGTGAGAGTTGGACCATAAAGAAAGCTGAGAGCCAAAGAATTGATGCTGAATTGATGATGAAGAATTGTGGTGTTGGAGAAGACTGTTGAGAGTCCCTTGGAGTGCAAGGAGATCAAGCCAGTCACTCGTAAAGGAAATCAGTCCTAAATATTCATTGGAAGAACTGATGCTGAAGCTGAAGCTACAATACTTTGGCCATCTGATGTGAAGTTACTCATTGAAAAGACCCTGATGCTGGGGAAGATTGAAGGCAGGAGGAGAAGGGGAAAACAGAGGATGAGATGGTTGCATGGCATCACTGACTCAATGGACATGAGTTTGAGCAAGCAGAGAGCTGGGGATGGACAGGGAAGCCTGGTGTGCTGCAGTCCATGGGGTTGCAAAGAGTCGGACATGACTGAACGACAGAATTAAACTGATGATATTTGCTAAGAAGAAAAATTTCAACTTTTATGAAATATAAATGAAATCTATGATGAATTTTTCAAAAGAGAAGATATTTTAGTGTGAAATATGTGACTGTGGGTTTTCCAGGTGGCTCAGTGGTAAAGAATCCACCTGCCAATGCAGGAGACATGGATTTGATTCCTGGGTCAGGAAGATCCCTAGAGGAGGAAATGGCAACCCACTTCAGTATTCTTGCCCGGTAAATCCCATGGACAGAGGAGTCTGGCAGGCTACAGTCCATGGGGGTCACAAAGAGTCGGACACAACTGAGTGAGCACATGCACACATGTAACTGTGGAAACATTTGAAAACAATTAGAAATGATCCAAAAGAAACTAAGACCTGAAAGGTATTGCAATTTTTGGAATTTGTTGCAAAATGAGATTTTTACAAAACTCTGCAAAACTTTATGTTTAACACTTTCCTTATTTATCTGCTGCTTCATGTGAAATTAAAATAAACCAAAAGTTTTCTTTGATTAACTATGAACAAAGAGAGACTAAGAAATCTGTTAAAATGCTTGTTAAACCTAAGTGTGTGAAGAAGATCAATTTTCATAAAATCTTTGACAGATTGGTGACTTTTGCAATAAAAACTCCCATAGGGTGCCAGAGCTGGAGAGAAGTAAAATGATGGAAGCTAAGAAGGATTTGTTGAAGACAAGGGAAGCCAAATCTGATGGTGATTTACATTTGGCAGTTGAAGACTACCAGGAAGGGAGATTTTGTTTTTTCCATTTTGGTGTGCTGTAACTTACTCTCATTAATATTTTTTGAAAATGGGGGAGGAAGAGTGAAGAATAAAATGACTGTCAATAGAGGGCCAGTTTCCTAAGTGACTCTACATGTCATCCTCAGAGATGAAACGTGGCCTGGTGAAAGAACACAGACTTAGGAACTAGATACCAAAGCCTGAATCCCAACTCAGTCACTTTCCGATTGAGTGTAACTTACGTGACAGTTATCAGAAAAGCAAGGAAAAGAAAGGGAAGCTTTGTCTTCTGTAAATGCAGGTAATAGCTGTTTTGTAAGAATATTATAAGGACTAAATGAAATGATGTTTGTAAAATGCTTAGTACCATACCTACTATATTATATAATAGATATGGAATCATAGTAACCTATATTAATAATAAAGGCATTTTTTAACTAGATTTGGAGGGTCTCTGCCTAAACTTCTGTTTCTAATGTTCTAAAGTTAGTACTGTTTTGTGCTAGTTTTGCTTAAAATATACATATATGTATATATTGGAGAAGGAAATGGTAATCCACTCCAGTATTCTTCCCTGGGAAATCGCATGGACAGAGGAGCCTGGTGGGCTACAGTTCATGGGGTCACATAAGAGTCTGACACGACTTAGTGACTAAAACAACAATGTGTGTGTGTGTGTGTGTGTTTAGAGAGAGAATAAAAACAGTACTCAATAAATAGTGGTATGCAAATACCTGAGTAACCAAACTTTTCATATTCTAATGACTGATGGCAAAACCAAGAACTTAGATAATCTCTTGTAGGTAACAGGAAGTCACCTCCACTTCACCTGTAATTCATATATTTTCACCAGCTCCTCTCCTAGTCTCCTCTTCATGACCACCAAGGAGAGCTAAAGGACCTCAGAGGAGGCTCAGAATAGTACTGCCTTGATTTTGGCAACATGCATATTGTTTCTTCAGCTAACTCAGCATGCTTGAGATCATTTTAACAGCATAGTGTTATCATGTGGTTTCAGTAGAAAAAGTCCCTATGTAAAAATAGCACCTTCTTCCTCAGCATGTCTGCTCCTTTAATGAAAATAAGACTTTAGCTTAGATTGAGCCAATGCAGCTATCAAGAAGTGAGCTAAAATCTCATCTGCTTCAAACACTGTTAGCTAAATTCACTAACCATGGTACTTACCACCATTGACAATAAGAAAGACAATGCAGTAAGATACACGAACAATACAGGATAATTCATGCCCAATACACAATACTTAAGTAGCATTTTCCTAGAATGAGCCCTCAGAGAATGCAGTCAATGAGAAGAGTTGCAATTGCTCTGCAAGAATATTTGCAGCAATATAAACAAACCAAAAATGAGGGGAAAGAAATAAGTAACACTCTCAAATTCTTATAAAATCCAATTAAAAAAAAAAAAAAGAGGGATACACTAATATAATTCAGGCCATATGGCAACCTAGTAGGTTGCTTCTTCTTGGAGAACGATGTTTCATTCATTCTACAAGCCTGCCGGCATTCTATCACACCGTGTTCTGTTTTGGCATTGGAAAAGTATGTGCATTATTGATATGAAAATAAAAGAACAAAGGTAGTTTTATTTTATACTTTTAAGGAAAGACAACTATATTTAAAATGTAGGTTCAGAACCTATTATTAGGTCATCAGCAGCATCTCATATCATCTTCAGAATCTGTTCCATTATCAAGTCATGACTTGATTAATTATATTTAGTATTCCCTCAGCATACACAATAGTATGGCTACAAACATATACTTCTACAACAGACCTATCCACAGGAACACCATCAAGGAATAGAGAACAGGAAATAACTGGAAGTATGTCCATCTTATGACCATCAGAAATTTCACTTTCAGGTCTTCCCTGGTGGCTCAGTGGTAAAGAATCCGCCTGTCAATGCAGGAGACATGGTTCGATCCCTGATCTGGGAAGATCCCACACACCTTGGAGCAATTAAGCTGGTGCGCCACAACTACTGAGCCCGTGCTCTGGAGCTGGGGAGGCGCAACTACTGAGCCCACGCTGCCTAGAGCCTGTGCTTCACAAGAGAAGCCACCGCACTGAGCAGCCCACACCGCAACTAGAGAGTAGCCCACTTTTGCCACAACTGGAGAAAAACCCATGTAGCAACTGAGACACAGCACAGCCAAAAATAAATCAAGTAATTAAAAAAAGAAATTTTACTCTAAATGAATGAAATTTACTCAGACAGAAGAAATGTTACCAGGAGCTTAATTTTGGGCCCTACAAGTCTCTAAGCACATTTATTAGGGGGAAAAAAGGAGAATTGCAATTTTATTTTATAATCCATTTCCCCAGAAACCAGATCTTTAAGAGAAAAATGTATCTTTTTGGCAAACCCTAAGATACCTTTAGCAGAAACTCTTTGAAAGCAGTTTATGGCTGTCAGATACCTCTTGTTTATTACAACAAACAGAGATCTCCAGAGTCTCATTTCCTTTGGTGTTACTGCAGCCTTTACCTGGGTATGAGTAGCTGTCTGGGATGCTACCTGTGCAGATTCCACATCTGCCTCTTTTTCTCCTATTTGAAAGTAATCCTAGAAGATGTTCACCCGGCCAGTTAAGAGGGACCACAGGACCTTGCGCAAAGTAGGCATTCAGCAGATGTTAGTCACACACTGCCTACCTCCTCCCTCCCAGTCCCTTTTATCTGAAGGAAAATTTAGAATCAACTGACTTACAGGCTGTAAGGGCATTATATAGCTCCCAGAACTATCTCCTTAGTTTGCAGCCAAAATAGATTTCAGGGGAAATATAGGTCAAACATTTGGGTGAAACTAGTCAGTGGGCCATTTGGTGGAAGATGGAGTCAAATTTAATAAAAGTTCAGGTACTGATGAAATCAAGTACCTAGAGGTTTGTAATGAAGCTGTGAATGTGAGTGAGTTTACTGAGAGGATGTAAGAAAGAGAAGGTAGACGAGGACAGAACCACATATATGGTCATGGGAGGAGGAACAGAGCTCTGAAAAGAAAATAGGAAAAGCAGCCAATGAGCTAGGGAGAAAATTAATATTTACTTGTAATAGAAACCATAAGAAGTGAATTCCAAAAAAGGAGGTTAACTGTGTTAAGAACTACAAAACAGTCAAGGGTCTGCGAAGACGTCACTGATGACTGGGCAGTAGCTAGTTAACCTAGTTATAACCTCTGTCACTTCTTAGCTGCTACAGAAATTGGCTTTCAAGAATTAAGAAGTGAATCCAGGAGAAGAAAGTAAAGGAGATGAGAAAAGTTACTCTTGTAGGAGATTTCATGGTAGTAGGAAGAGCACTAGCTTAGCATGTCAGAGGGGTAGCAGAGCTGAAGTCTCCAAGACGTGCACATGCTGCTGAGTCATGGCGTGAGTACCATGAACATGCTGCTGCTGCTGCTAAGTCGCTTCAGTCGTGTCCGACTCTGCGCGATGCCATAGACGGCAGCCCACCAGGCTACCGTCCCTGGGATTCTCCAGGCAAGAACACTGGAGTGGGTTGCCATTTCCTTCTCCAATGCATGAAAGTGAAAAGTGAAAGTGAAGTCGCTCAGTCGTGTCCAACTCTTAGCGACCCCATGGACTGCAGCCTACCAGGCTCCTCTGCCCATGGGATTTTCCAGGCAAGAGTACTGGAGTGGGGTGCCATTGCCATCTCCGACCATGAACATGGTAGACTACAAAATGAGCATGAAATCCATCCTTATATGTATGATGCTTCTCACTGTGACTTTGTAGTCTCTCCCATCAAGATGGAGCGTATTTCTCCCTGAAATTTGGATTTGACTGTAACTTGCTTCGGCCTCCAGGTCACTAGCAAACATGACACAGTAGAGACTTAAAAAGTGCTTGCATAATGAGGTTCGCTTTCTCTTGTCCACCATGTAAACAAGCCTAGCTTGTCTGCTGGATGACAAGAGATGACATGGAGAAAGGTCCCAGCTACTCCAGCCCTCACTGAACCGTCCCAGATTAGGAAAATTATCTAGTGAGCCACAGAATGGAGAGAGATAAGAAATGTCTTTTGTTGCAAGCTACTACACTTTGGGATGGTTTTTTACACAGCAGAAGCTATCTAATAGGATGAGATATCCCCCCACCTCACACACGCCATGCAGCTTGTGGGATATTAGTTACCTGGGATTGAACTGGGCCCTCAGTAGTGAAAGGCCAGAGTCCTAACACTGGATCATCAGGAAACTCCTGAAATATTTTCCTTTTGTTCCTATTCTCTGGACTAACTTAATTCTGAACTAATAGTATGAGACCCAAGTGTTGAGTAATGTCATCTTAGAAAACAAAGGAAAATAAAACTTGTAACAATAATTTTCTATCTGGTGATAAGATTGCAAAAAATCAAAAGCATACAGAATATAGCTATGGATTTAGGTAGCATCAATGTAAAAGATGTCCAAGTATCAAGGAAACTCCCTGCCACCAAGTCTATGCGATTTATTTATGGCAGAAGCCCAGGTCATTTCTAAGTCTTTATATCATAACCTGCTGATAGAGGATTCTATAAAAATATGGTGCAGTTTTTAAAAGATCACTGATATGATTTCTGTAACAGCTATCAGTACACAAAAAGGTTACAGATAAAGTATTAGAGCACCACTGGTTAAAGCAGGAAGAATAGAAACCAGAACATATGTGGGACCTGGGGTTAAGAGTGGAAGCCAGCATAGTGGTCATAGGCAGGAAAGACGAGCATCATTTCTGGGCCCAGGAAAGACTGCGGTGGAACCCTGCACATTTCACCAACCCCTGAGGAGGTCCGGTACTAGTGCTCAGGAGTAAAGCTGATGTTCACAGCAACGACTCAGAGCTGTTAAGAAAACATTAAATGATGTTCAATATACTTGGTTTGGGCTTCCCAGGTGGCTCAGTGGGTAAAGAACCTGTCTGCAATGCAAGAGACACGTGAGATGTGGGTTTAATTTCCGCGTTGGGAAGATCCCTTGGAGGAGGGCATGGCAACCCTCTCAAGTATTCTCGCCCGTCAAATCTCATGGACAGAGGAGCCCGGCAGCCCACAGCCCACAGCCCACAGGGTCGAAAAGAGTCGGACACGACTGAGCAACTAAGCACACACGCGGGCACATACTTGGTTTAATGAGGCCAAGAAGAATGGAATCTATTTTAATACAATTTCCATCATAGTAGCTAAATTTTTTAAAGTTTGCTACTTAAAGGGTCTAAGCTTCAGTTCAATGAAGCACTCACTTCTTTGTAACGTTTCATTTTCTGACAATACAGATCAGTGGTGTATTTATTTAGACATAGTCAGTTGGCATTTATTATAGAATGCTAAGACTGCAACACAATAATTATTTGCAGAGACAGAAAGGAAGCATTGTCCAGCAAGTGGAGAACAGAGCAGTACCTTGTTAAAATTAGGAAATAAATATTGATTTTTTTTCATGGTTTCTTTTTCAAAAATATCTGTCAGCATTCTGTGGCCACCATTGTTTTTAATTCACATTTCTCTGTGGATGGATACTATTTAATATCATTATTCACTTTGCCTCTTCACTCGGCAGGTACTACAGTGACCCCTGGTTTTTGTTCACAGTTTCAGGTTTTTAGATCAGCCTCCATGAAGAGTCTCTCTTCAGCAAGCCTACATTTTTGACTCCCAGTCCTTCTCTATCTTTACTGTTGTTTCGTGAGTATGACATAATTACTGTCATCACAGTTCTCGTGACTAAAAATATTCATTGAGGACCAACATACCAGTTTTCACGTAGGAAGCAATTAGTGGTTCTGCAGTCCTTTGTCCCACCTTGTCTGTTACATCATTCAGCAGGTCTAATTCTGGAGCCAAATTCCCACTCCCCAGGCTACATGCACTCATCACTTTAATCAGTGGGTCTTTGACCTAAGCCGTGGGCTTTATAATGTTCTATCAGCGCTTTTACTATGTTCTCAAACTTCTCAATTATCTCAGTTTAGTTCAGTTCAGTTACTCAGTCATATCCAACTCTTTGTGAGCCCATGGACTGCAGCACGCCAAGCCTCCCTGTCCATCACCAACTCCCAGAGTTTACTCAAACTCCTGTCCATTGAGTCAGTGATGCCATCCAACTATCTCATCCTCTGTCATCTGCTTCTCCTGCCGCCTTCAATCTTTCCCAGCATCAGGGTCTTTTCAAATGAGTCAGTTCTTTGCATCAGGTGGCCAATGTCCTGGGAGTTTCAGCTTCAGCATCAGTCCTTCCAATGAATATTCAGGACTAATTTCCTTTAGGAAATCAATTATATAACATGGGCTGCTATTGCTAAGTCACTTCAGTCGTGTCCGACTCTGTGCGACCCCATAGACAGGAGCCCACCAGGCTTCCCTGTCCCTGGGATTCTCCAGGCAAGAACACTGGAGTGGGTTGCCATTTCCTTCTCCAATGCATGAAAGTGAAACGTGAAAGTGAAGTCGCTCAGTCGTGTCCGACTCTGTGTGACCCCATGGACTGCCGCCTACCAGCTTCCTCCATCCATGGGATTTTCCAGGCAAGAGTACTGGAGTGGGGTGCCATTGCCTTCTCCATAACATGGTCTAATACTCCACAAAACCAGTTCCACTGGTTTTTGACTTGGATGAAAGTGTTTCTAAATTCAACGTTAAGTATTTTTAAAGTACAGACTTGGGTGTAAGATTTGAGTTCTAGTCTTAGTTCTAGAATAAGATTATTTTGAGCTGATTACTTTTGAGAAACTACAGGCAGAGGAGAAGCTCTGAAACAGAGTAGACGTTACCCTTTTAGAAGGGACATTTATATTCATAAAGGAAGTCTCTATTTAAGCATCTCTCTGTACCAGAAAGAGGATGACTCCAAATCAGAAGAAACTCTTGTCAGTGGAGATGGCACAGACTTAAATCTGCATAGCAAACCTTACCCTTGTTTACTGAGCCTTTTCTGGTAACCTCTCATAAGTGGCTTCCCCATCCTTCCCACAGCTTCCCTAGTGGCTCAGCTGTAAAGAACCCACTTGTAATGTAGGAGATGCAAGAGACACTGCTTCAATCCCTGGGTCAGGAAGATCCCCTGGATGAGGGCATGACAACCCACTCCAGTATTGCCTGGAAAATCCCATGGACAGAGGGGCCTGGTGGCTACAGTCCACAGGGTTGCAAAGAGTCGGACACAACTGAAGGGACTTAACATGCATGCATCACCACCCTTCCCAATCTTCTTTTTGTCTTTAGGGGAAAACAGGATATAAACTGGTAACTTGGGTCATCTCAGGGAGTTACACAGTTACTTTGGGTGGGTTTTCTCTACAGAGCTGCCTGCCTACAAGACAAGCTGGCCCTCTGTTCCAGCATCCACATGGTATTCCATGTGGTCTGGAGGACCACATAGTGAGAAGTTAGCCGGCCACCCTACCTTCTGCCTGGGCGTGTGCTCTGCAGATCCAGTATGTTCCTCCCATAAGTCCCAAGGTTCAGACTTGAGGCAAAGGAGTAGAAGGCCTGATTTCAGTTGTAGTCCTATTCTCCTAGTCTAGCCTTTTTCAGCAAGAAAGCAGATACTTAGATTTTAATGGACTCTGTGACTATTTGTTATTTGGCATATCAGAGATCTTAGTAACACCCTACTAGTGGGAACAGAATTGAGTATAAATTTATGTCTTCTATTTCTCCTCATTAGTACATAGTTATTATGGGAATATGTTAAGAGGAGAACCTTATACCATGAAGTACCTGCAGTGCAACCTTTTTCATTTTATAGACAAATAAAATGAGGTTCAGAGGGACTGATCACCCAAGCTTACATGCGTACACAGTTGCTTAGAATCCAGTTGTCCTGACTTCTGGCCCAGTACACTATTACTCTTAGCAAAGCATAGTTTAAAGCAGGTCTCAGCTTGTGGGCAAAATTCTCTGGAACCTCACACTAAGTTCTGACTCTTATCTCCTAGGTTTCTATCCCATGACCAGTTTGGATCCAATTATTGCAAGCTTCTGGTCCTCTTACCCACCTGTTTATGAAGGGCTGTGTGCATCCTAAATACGGGTATCTCCCAATACATCTCTAGATTGCAAGAGAATGAAGAGTCACAGATGCAATTACTGAGTCTTTTGAATCAAAACCACCTAATTTGGAAGTAAGGCATATACGGTCAATTCTAACATCCCAGGAACTTTATAGTATCAACACTTTTTCCATGGCTAAGCTCTGTGGAATTGTCTTACTCTTCCTTTTTTTAAAATATTCGATGTGCTAACTTTAGAGCCCACTAGAATGATCAAAGTACTATAGCAATGATATTCCACATCAGTATATAATTATGTTTAATGACAAAATTAGGCAGAATTCTTATGAGAAATATTTACATATAACACATATACACCAGGTGATGGATATGACTATACGTGAATTTCCCAGCTATATACTATGCTAAGTCACTTCAGTCGTGTCCGACTCTGTGCGACCCCATAGACGGCAACCCACCAGGCTCCCCCATCCCTGGGATTCTCCAGGCAAGAACACTGGAGTGGGTTGCCATTTCCTTCTCCAATGCATGAAAGTGAAAAGTCAAAGTGAAGTCGCTCAGTCATGTCCAACTCTTAGCGACCCCATGGATTGCAGCCTAACAGGCTCCTCCGTCCATGGGATTTTCCAAGCAAGAGTTACTGGAGTGGGGTGCCATTGCCTTCTCCAAGCTATATACTACAAGTCCCAAATCATGCATTTTCCGATCATCCCAACAAAGGCAGAGGGGATAGAGACCTTGGGCAACGCATGGCCTCTACAAATTACAGTTGTATTTCCACTTCCAACTCGTGACAATGTGTTCAATCCCAGCTTACTGGGTGGCATCAAAGCACTGGTCCCTCGCTGCATAAAGGTAGAGAAGCCCCATGAACCGAGCAGGATCAGTGACTGGTCTCTGTAGGGCCCAGGTGATGCTGACTCTCAGACTGCACATATAACTGTGTGTGTGTGTATTTGGTAGTGGAGGAGAATGGGTAACTTGGCAGTACAGCATGAAAGGCTTCTCTGAACTTCCCCTTATGCCCTGGCTTCCTGGAAGCCAGCCACCTTCCAAAGAGAAACAGCTACTGCGGTCACAGTGCAGAGAAACACCAGGGCAGAACCTCTAGTCTACTAACCTGAATGGCTGATGCTTTAAATGTCCTAATGAGAGATTAATAGGGATGGTGTTTTTTGGAAATATTCATCCTTTTTTTTGGTAATCTCCTTTTTCGCCATTATCATTCCCAGCAGTGTAAGCAGAGGACCAGACAAAATCTACCTTTTGTGGAGGAGTTATGAACTTAGAAAAGCCACTACCCAATAGTGAGGGGAAGGGGGAAACTGTTCTGTCTTGGAGATGATGAGAATCAAGCAGTTAGCCATTTGTTCTCTGATTAGACCTCTGTTGTAACATTCTGGAGGAAAGAGCAATGAGATAGATTTCAAGAGAAATCCAAAGGTAGAGAGAGTCCGTGCCCCTCTCCTCAGGTCAGAAAATGCCCTAATGGTATAATTCATCAGCAGGCACATTTTATCTCCAACTCCAGCTCCCAGTAGACAGCACCATGTGAGGTACTCCCCTGTGGCCAAGAAGCCTCAGCAGAGTGGTGGTGATGGCCCAGTACAGTATGCCGCAACTATAAAGATTCCTAGTGTTGCCACTAAGACCCAGCACAGCCAAATGAATATTAAAATGAAAGAAACCAGCAAGGATCCAGAGGAGAGAGAACCCTTGTGTCTGAGACTCTCTATCTCCTCCCCCGATACGGGTGTGTGCCATTTTTGGAAGGAACAACAAGAGAAAGAGAGAAACAAGTTGGAAAGGGTGGTGTGGTAGACAGGGAAGGGAATTAAGAAGGCAGATGGAATTAAAGTTGCTATATGAGAAACGCTAGGCTGGAAGAAGCACAAGCTGGAATCAAGATTGCCGGGAGAAATATCAATAACTTCATATATGCAGATGACACCACCCTTATGGCAGAAAGTGAAGGAGAACTAAAAAGCCTCTTGATGAAAGTGAAAGAGGAGAGTGAAAAAATTGGCTTAAAGCTCAACATTCAGAAAACTAAGATCATGGCATCTGGTCCCATCACTTCATGGGAAATACGTGGGGAAACAGTGGAAATAGCGTCAGACTTTATTTTTTGGGCTTCAAAATCACTGCAGATGGTGATTGCAGCCATGAAATTAAAAGACGCTTACTCCTTGGAAGGAAAGTTATGACCAACCTAGATAGTATATTGAAAAGCAGAGATATTACTTTGCCAATAAAGGTCTGTCTAGTCAAGGTTATGGTTTTTCCAGTGCTCATGTATGGATGTGAGAGTTGGACTGTGAAGAAAGCTGAGTGCCAAAGAATTGATGCTTTTGAACTGTGGTGTTGGAAAAGACTCTTGAGAGTCCCTTGGACTGCAAGGAGATCCAACCAGTCCATCCTAAAGGAGATCAGTCCTGGGATTTCTTTGGAAGGAATGATGCTAAAGCTGAAACTCCAGTACTTTGGCCACCTCATGCGAAGAGTTGACTCATTGGAAAAGACTCTGACGCTGGGAGGGATTGGGGGCAGGAGGAGAAGGGGCCGACAGAGGATGAGATGGCTGGATGGCATCACCGACTCGATGGATGTGAGTTTGAGTGAACTCTGGGAGTTGGTGATGGACAGGGAGGCCTGGTGTGCTGTGATTCATGGGGTTGCAAAGAGTTGGACACGACTGAGCGACTGAACTGAACTGAATCAACTGACCTTAAAGTAGAGAGATTATCCTGGATTGGTGGTTTAGTCGCTTACTTGAGTCCAACTCTTGTGACCCCGTGCCAGGCTCTGGCCAGGCTCCTCTATACATGAGATTCTCCAAGCAAGAATACTGGAGGGGGTTGCTATTTACTTCTCCAGGGGATCTTCCCAACCCAGGTCTCCTGTATTGCAGGAGGATTCTTTACTGACTGAGCCACCAGGGAAGCCCTCATGTAATGTAAGAATCCTTAAATGTGGAATAAAGAGAGGAGTCAGGGCAGAAGGAAGAGATGGAAGAATTTCGCCTGCTGATGCTGGCTTTGAGAATGGAAGAAAAGGGCCATAATCCAAGCAATATGGAAAAGGGAAAGTAAAGAATTGTCCCCTAGAGGACCCAGAAAGGAACCAGCCCTGTCAACACTTTAATTGTAGCCTAATGACACCCATTTCAGACTTCTGAGTTGTAAGATAATAGATCTGTACTGTTTTAAGCCACTAGAGTTACGTTAATTTTTTCAGCAGCAACAGAAAACTAATGAAGGTAGCAAATTGTAGTGACTGAATAATTATTCAAAATAAGACTATCTGAAACTAGAAGAGACTAAAATGGCTTTAAATGCTAATTTTAAGTTGGTTTTGTTTTTTTCCCCATAGCACCTAGTGTGGGGAAAGCTAGTGAAGTAAGATTAGATCTTTTCTAGAAATCAAAAAAGCTACCTTTTGTTTTTCACAGTTCTGAGTACAGCAAGTTAAATTTGAGACCTTGTTGCAACTTTTGTTCTGAGCCTTGATTTTCTGTTGAAACCAACTCCCCTTGGAAGAATCACACATTAAACTTTTCAACATAAATAAGTTTATCGGATTGCTTCTGAAAACAGGAGCTGAGTAAAGGGAGAACAAAGGAAGTAGAGTCAAGGCTTGAGCTCTGAGATTCTTGCAGGGGGACGTGCTGAGGCCAGGCGGGTCCTGTCTCAGGGTGGGGTGGACACCACCCCCTCCCCACCCGCGTCCCCAACACCTCGCTGTCCTTGAGCAGAACAGTCACCACTCCCCCTGGACATTGCTCTCTGGGACCAGTCTCAGAGGGGCTGTAAACTCTGCATTGTGTGGCACTGAGCACAGGTAGGAGTTCATTATGCCCAACAGTGAGACCAATCACTTCATGCTATTTAGGGTTTTCACATCTTCATTGCTTCTTTCCGCTGCATTTTAGATACTCGTGGTTTCAGCTCTGCGCTTGGAATCCCACACTTCATTACTCGTCTCTGACCCTCCAAAGTAAAGACTTTGTGAATCAAAAGCTATGTTATTTTTAATTTTTAAAATAACCTTTCTGTCACCCTCACCATTGATTAGTATTCTCTCTTCTCAAAATGAGTCTTAACAGTATAATACTAGCAAAAACATTGAGTAAGAAATGGTAAAATGCCACATTCTAAGCATGCCCCAACACCACTGTAATGACTGCCCTGGATTTGTTGTTTCAAAGACACACAAATGTGTGGCGGTACTTTAAGGGCAACTACACACATACCACGGATGATCTGAAGTTCACCCTCAATTTAGCAGCAGTTTTTATTTAGAATAGGGAGTGGGGAATAATGCAGCATCAGAGGAGGGAGGCAAATGAGAATCTAATGCCAAAGTCACTGGGAGGCATTGGGATCTGAGCTTCAGTCTAAGTGGGTTCAAAGTCACTCCAATACTCTGACTCTCAGAGGTGACTTACCCTCTCTGTACCTCTATGTCTACAAAAGAAAAAATATTAGGGTGGAAATAATAGTGCCTGTTTCATAAAGTTAATGTGTGACCAAATAATTCATATAAAGCTCTTAGTTCAAGCTAGGCAGTAAATGCTTGATGAATACTAGTGATTTTAATACAGAACCCAGAAGTTGAGAAATCAACACTTTTGCCAGACCACAAATATGTTTCTCATTTATGGTCCATATTTACTATACATCAAGGTAAAAGTCTAGTTCACTGTGATGCCCTCCTCACGTGAGGCTGCTGTCCAGTTCCACACATACCTGGAGTGCCTGAAACATCTGAGAAGACTGATGCTGTTTCCAGGTTCCCTTATCAGCGCTCCATTCTGTTTCCTAATCCCTGCCCTTCTCCATGTGGTTCCAATATCAAAATATTTAGTCCATCTGTCCCAGAGGGGTTTGGACTTTCTCTTCATTTGTGCTTCTTGAAATAATATGCTCCTGAGGCACAGACTGTTCCTTCATCACTAAAAAAGGTCAAGCATTTATTAGTCTGTGTATAAACATGACAACAAAGGAGCCCTTGTAAAAATGGAATGTTCAGCTTGGATAGAACACAGAGGAGTTCCTCTTGGATCTGGCAAATTCCCTTGGATTTCATCTCTTTTAAATACACCACGTTAATGTCACTGTTTCTTTCTGGCGTCTCAAGCCTTACTTCTAAATCTACATGAACCCTTTGAGGTGCAAGTTTCTCATTTATACAGTCTGTAAGTGCAATTTCTTTTTCAATTCAAACACATTAACAGTTTCTTCTGATAAAGCAATCCTCCTACTATGAATAAGAGGTGTGCTCTCCTGCGTGTCACACAACCGCCTGTCACAAAGAAGGGAATTGACTTTGCTTTGCTCACCAGCAAGCATTTCATACAAACATTATTCCCACTCTTTTGGGCAGCAACCCATGGAAGCCAGATCTCTGATTTATTAATATCTTCCTCTTTAGTTGTCCTCTTCCGATGACCTTGATCCAAAACACAACTCTCCTTCTATCACCTTGGTCTTCATATTCATCATGGCAGCCAACCACCAGCTACAAATACAGGGAGCCTATTCCCTTGATACCTGATCCTTTCAGATTAATCTCTCTTGATAAAACACAGCCTTTGATCCAGTGCTATGCATAATCTAGCTTTAAATCTAGCTTTTCCAATTTCCACGTTGTTGGTGCTGTTCTTTAAAGAAGATTCTTTTGGTTTCCTTCTTTGAGGAATGAAGAAGAGATGACTTCCATACTGAGACATTTTCTAGCCAGCCTCAGGTAAATCCTATCTTGGAGAATGGTGACCATGTTTCATGTCCCTTTAAGGCTAACAAGAGTAAAAAATATCCATCTTTAAAAAAAAGTGAAAAAAACTCCACTGATTGGAGAAACCAGATTTTATGTTCCTAGTGAGGTGTGCAGGTATCAAAGGCTCATTAAAAGCAGTGTGATCACTGCATTCCCTTCTCTGCTAAGACTGCTTCAGTATGAGAACAGAGTTGTTGCTCTTCTTCTTTTCTCTCCTCCCCTTCTCTTCCCCTTCCAGTTCTCTTTTCCCCTTATCCTCTTCCTCTCTCTTTTCATCTTTCTTTCCACCCCCCAACCCCCATTTTTGTCCAAAGCTGCCTAGGGAGGCTTGGAAAAGAATCTAAAGTGCATTGGCTCAATAAACACTTATTTTACTGCTATGATTTTCTCTGGTGTATGGCAGGAAGTCACATGACAGTCCTTTTTCAACTTAATGTCAACTTGCATTATTTTGTAACTATGTAAGTGAATGTCAGCCCTAAAATTCAGCAGGCTTATCCTTCTCACAGGAAGTACAGAGTACATTTCATTCAAATAAATGAAACAACATCTGCTTTCATGGGCTGGCCCCAACTTACTTTTCTAGTTTCTTCTTTTACCATACTCCTTCACTTCCCGCTCCCCACCACCTGCCTCCTTCATACAGTGCTATTAGTACACCATATTACTCCCTCTTCTCTGAGGTTAGAGCAATTTATGAGCTCCAACTAGGTGAAGAGATGAATGAAATAAGCTGTGCAATTACAACTTGTGCCTTTGCTCATACTTTTCCCTGTTTTTGGAAAACTACCCTTCCCACTATCCCATTTTTAGTGGGGAAATTTCTACTCATTTTCCAAGGCCCAGCTTGCTGCTGTCTCTGCTTGATGTTTTAACTCAATATCACTGTCTTCCTCCTCCTTACATTCACAGTTTTTTAATTCTTAAATGTCACACTCACTTTGTCTTTGTTCACTTACTTGTCTTCCTCTCCCCTTACAAGTTCCTTCATGGTACGGCATGTCTTGTTCATCTCTGTATCCCCCAAACTTAGCACTACTAAGTGGGACAATTTCTATCCCATTCTTTGCGACGCCATGGACTGCAGCACGCCAGGCTCCTCTGTCCTCCACGATCTCTCAGAGCTTGCTCAAATTCATGTCCGTTGAGTCGATGGTGCTATCTAACCATCTCATCATCTGCTGCTCCCGTTTCCTTTTGCCTTCAATCCTTCCCAGCATCAGGGTCTTTTCCAGTAAGTCAGCTCTTTGCATCAGGTGAACAAGAACTCTAAAACACATGCCCCCTACATGATGAAGTCGTATTAACATCTTACTGTGGGGTTGCTGTGGAAAGCTTCTCAAGGAAAACCCATGAGGGCATGAAGAAAATTACCCATCACTGCTGAGCCTTCAGGAGCATTTACAGCAAAAGATGCCTTCAGATGAACATTCTAATTTATTACTATTGAAAGAGTCAATTCCTAGGTAGGTTGATAAGTCCAGGGTCCCTGAGGAGGAGAAAGGGGTCTGGGGCTCTCAAGGAGAAGAAAAGGACAAACTTTTTTTCTACATTGCTTTGTCTTAGTCAATGTAACAATGTATCCTGCTCAAGGACATGTTTCTCCTTAACAAAACATTCTGACTAATCTTGTTATCTTAAGACTGTATGTTGTGGGAGTGGGTCTGATATGACTTTTTTGCCCTTCTAATCTTGTTAATTTAAGATGTATGTGTGTTGTGGGAGTGGGTCTGGTAAAAGTACATAATGCCTTGATAAACTAGTGAGTGGGGCACTCTCCGTCCCCTTCTGCTGTCTGTGTCAGAAGCTTTCTCTGTCCCTTTCTCACTTTAATAAAACTGCTACACAAAAAGCTCTTGAGTGATCAAGCCTGGTCCCTGGTCCCAAAGCTAAATCTTCTTCAGAGATCATGAACCCAACATCGTTCACCGTAAGCTATCACTATGATACTGATTATCACAGTTTAATTTATATTAATTTGGATTTACCTTACTTATATTAAAAGAATGCATGGCCTTCTTCCTTAAATTGTTTAAATTAATATCAATATGATTACTTTTTTGTGTTATCTTTGAGGAGGACAGGAGACTCAGCTATCTATTCTTCTATCCACCACCCACCCATCCATCCGTCTTTCTATCCAAGTTATTCTTTCAGTTCAGTTGAGTTGCTCAGTCGTGTCCAATTCTTTGTGACCCCATGAACTGCAGCACACCAGGCCTCCCTGTCTATCACCAACTGCCGGAGTCAAGCCCTCTTATTTAGTGGGTTTTATGGATGGGGGAGCCTGGTGGGCTGCCGTCTATGGGGTCACACAGAGTCGGACGCAACTGAAGTGACTTAGCAGCAGCATGCAAGTTCCTGAGCCTAAAAAGATGAATAGGACCAGATTCAAGACCCAACACAGTGACCACCCAGTATGAGGAATTTGATCTAAAGCAAAAATTAGGCCAGTGTTCAGGATGTGTATCAAATTCTTTTAAAGCAAAACCCAAGTATATGCTTTAGGCAGCATCTCTGTATTCCTTCAGTATACTAATGTTCCCTGACATTATTTGCTATCACTGATAAATGTCAAAGGGGAGAGTGATATTTTGGGAATTGATTTTTTTTTTTTTTTACTCTATACAAAAATAGATTATAAACACATATGCATATGTCATAGAAAGAATTTAGGCTAATATTTCTATACAGGGATAAGCATTAGCATATTTTCAAAGTTCACAGTTACATTCCTGTTGTCAGTTATAATCATCTGCTGGTTTGAATTCCTTATTTTATGATAGCTATCAAAATCTATTGGTAATATGCAATCTGATTAAATTTAGCAAGAGTATAAGAATTTTATAGTCATAGAGTTCCTGAAAGAGGCTGTATGATTCAATATTTTCATACAACCATCTTTATAAAGGCATAGCATAACATAAACCAACAAATACTGATCCCTAAATAAACTTAACACAAAGTTATAACTCAATTCAAATTCATAAATGTTTAATTTTTCAGTTGTTTCCTGTTTAGGACATTAGTCTAAGTCAGTATTTAGTTATAACATACACTAGGTAAGCGCTTTGGAGGAAGCACGTAAATACTTATGCAAAGCACAAATGAGTCAAAGTTATCCCTGCTGTCATGCTACTCTACCACAGGCCCCATTGCTCCTCTTGGAAGGCTGTTGGTACCTGCAGTGTTGGAGGAGGTACTAAGGCAAATCTGGACTGCAGTAAAGAGAAATGAAAGACACAATGCCTCTCATGCAGGTCTCTGGAGAAAGCCAAGATTTCTCTAACCTTGGAGAAGCGTACCCTCACAAAGAAGCCCTTTCCTTGATCTGTTAGCAGTTGGAATGGTATGCCATTCAACTTTATTTAGTTCAAGAAGGCTGTGGGGGCAGTGTCAAAACAGCAGGCACAAGGGCTGAAGGAGCTTCTATTATTCATCACATGTTGGCAGCTTGACAGGTAAAGACCAGTACTGATGAAGCAGACAAGTCACTAACTTCATTTTCCTACTCCACTCAAATGGCATGAATCAGTCAGCTCTGCTGCTATGCAAACAACCCCCGTCACCCCCCCGATTTTTAGTTAAAACTACAAAGGCTTTTTCTGGGATCTGTAATGAAGAAGACACACACATCAGCCTTGTCTTTGTGTTTTCTTCATTCCAGATCCAGGCTGAAACAGAAGTCCATTTTTTGGCCATGCCATTCTTATGGCAAAGAGAAAACAGCAAGAGAGCTGATGGGAATATACAATGAATCTGTGTGTGTCAGTTAAGTCTGCAATACCAAAAATACCAGAGAGTGAGTGGCTTAAACCACAAACATTTATTTCTCCCAGTTCTGAAGGCTGGGAAGTCCAAGAACAAGGTACCAGCAAATTCAGAGTCTGGTAAGGGTCTGCCTTCTCGCTTATAGATATTTGTCTTCTCATTGTATCTTCACACAGCTGAGAGAAAGAGGTCATCTCATGTCTCTTCTTCAGTTCAGTTGCTCAGTCGTGTCCGACTCTTTGTGACCCCATGAATTGCAACACAGCAGGCCTCCCTGTCCATCACCAACTCCCGGAGTTTACCCAAACTCATGTCCATCAAGTCGGTGATGCCTTCCAGCCATCTCATCCTCTGTTGGCCCCTTCTCGTCCTGCCCTCTCCCTCCCAGCATCAGAGTCTTTTCCAATGAGTCAACTTTTTGCATGAGGTGGCCAAAGTACTGGAGTTTCAGCTTTAGCATCATTCCTTCCAAAGAACACCCAGGACTGATCTCTTTTAGGACGGACTGGTTGGATCTCCTTGCAGTCCAAGGGACTGTCAAGAGTCTTCTCCAACACCACAGTTCAAAAGCATCAATTCTTTGGTGCTCAGCTTTCTTCACAGTCCAACTCTCACATCCATACATGACTACTGGAAAAACCATAGCCTTGACTAGACGGACCTTTGTTGGCAAAGTAATGTCTCTGCTTTTGAATATGCTATCTAGGTTGGTCATAGCTTTCCTTCCAAGGAGTAAGTGCCTTTTAATTTCATGGCTGCAATCACCATCTGCAGTGATTTTGGAGACCCAAAAAATAAAGTCTGACACTGTTTCCACTGTTTCCGCATCTATTTCCCATGAAGTGATGGGACCAGATGCCATGATCTTCGTTTTCTGAATGTTGAGCTTTAAGCCAACTTTTACACTTTCTTCTTTCACTTTCATCAAAAGGCTTTTTAGTTCCTCTTCACTTTCTGCCATAAGGGTGGTGTCAGCTGCATATCTGGGGTTATTGATATTTCTCCCGGCAATCTTGATTCCAGCTTGTGCTTCTTTCAACCCAGCGTTTCTCATTATGTACTCTGCATATAAGTTAAATAAGCAGGGTGACAATATACAGCCTTGACGTACTTCTTTTCCTATCTGGAACCAGTCTGTTGTTCCATGTCCAGTTCTAACTGTTGCTTCCTGATCTGCATACAGATTTCTCAAGAGGCAGGTCAGGTGGTCTGGTATTCCCATCTCTTTCAGAATTTTCCACAGTTTATTGTGATCCACACAGTCAAAGGCTTTGGCATAGTCGATAAAGCAGAAATAGATGTTTTTCTGGAACTCTCTTGCTTTTTCTATGATCCAGTGGATGTTGGCAATTTGATCTCTGGTTCCTCTGCCTTTTTTAAAACCAGGTTGAACATGTGGAAGTTCATGGTTCACGTATTGCTGAAGCCTGGCTTGGAGAATTTTGAGCATTACTTTACTAGTGTGTGAGATGAGTGTAATTGTGCGGTAGTTTGAGCATTCTTTGGCATTGCCTTTCTTTGGGATTGGAATGAAAACTGACCTTTTCCAGTCGTGTGGCCTCTGCTGAGTTTTCCAAATGTGCTGGCATATTGAGTGCAGCACTTTCACAGCATCATCTTTTAGGATTTGAAATAGCTCAACTGAAATTCCATTACCTCCACTAGCTTTGTTCGTAGTGATGCTTTCTAAGGCTCACTTGACTTCAGATTCCAGGATGTCTGGCTCTAGGTGAGTGATCACACCATCGTGTCTCTTCTTACAAAGGCACTAATACTATTCATGAAGCATCCACCCTCACAACCTAATCACTTTCTAAAACTATCACACTGGGCGTTAGGGCTTCAATGTATGAATTTTGGGGGAGGAGAAAAAATGTCTGGTTCACGGTAGCTTTAGAGCTTTCCCTTGAATGGGGCATAGTCAAGGTTGCCCACAATCCATTGGCCAGAGTACTCAAGTCCAAGCCTGACATCAAAAGTGCAGAAACTGTGTACTGTCCCTCAGGAGGCACTGCAAGTTGTGTAATCCTGTTAGAAGGAGTGTGAGATGCTGGGAATGATAACACAATCCACCACACCAGATTCCCTTTGGCAGTCCCCACCCAATTCTCCAGCTGCTTCCTTCAGCCCCCTCCCCTTGCTGCCAGCCCAAGGAGGGTACTGTGCTGAGTCCAGTGGAGAAAGACCACACAAGCAGTGAGGCTGCAGCAGCTGTTGTTTCTACTTTTGACTTTTTGTTCTCATCCGTCTCTGAGCACAGACCCCAGGATGGGTTGGGCATGAAACTGCAGATGAGGTAGGAGACAAATGAGAGAACAAGACCTTTCTCATTAACTGAACGGGCCACTCGGGTAGTGCCTGGGGCAAGAGACAGAGTGACCTTTGTGTGCATCTAGAGGGCTGCGGCTGAGAGAATATAATTAAGACCACTCCTCAAAGCCATCATCTTCAATTAATATTTACTGAGCACCCACTGAGACACTGGCCTTGGACTCAAAACTACAAACTCTCTCAGGCTGGGAAAGGCTCTGACTAATTTGCACATTAAAAAGCAAGCAGACAGAGGGAAACCCACCTTTTTCCCCTTCCTAGTCACCCTGGGAGAGAGAACCTCTTCTCTTCTCCATTCATGTGTGGAATCCCAATTAAGCATAGTAAACAAAGGAAACTTCTTACATTGTAGTTTCCCTCCTTCTCCCCTTGCTTTATTTGCTGTCTGGATTTATAGCTCAAGAATTGCCTCCTCTAAGCACCATCCCCTATTAACCAGAGAGATAAAAGCCATAAAGGGAAGGGAACTCCTTCAGTTCTCTGCCAGTTGTGAGGCAGAGCAGCGCCTTTGCAAGGGAGTTGACATCTGTTGCCTGAGACTGCCTGTCCTGCACCAGAGCTGTGCTCTCGCTCCGAATGTAAACTGCAGCCATCAGAGGCAGAGCCGGGTTTGATAACTGCTTGAGCTCAGAGCAAATCTGCTTGGGCACTAGAAAAGAAACTGTGTAGTTTTAAAGCAGATGTATGTTCTTAATGTGCTTGGCTTATAAAGCAATAGAACATGGGAGTTTTTCCCCCTTAGCTTATCACAACTGATAAACAGTGTAACTTAAGACAGGCTGATTCGATCACAATTCCATGTAATATTTTGTCCCTATACCAGAATGAAACTTAGATTTGCATCATATATATATAAGGCATTTCATTTTCTCGTGCATGGTACGATATTAGCAAACAACATATGTCTCCATGGTTATAAACAAAGGTGGCATGTTTGCAAAACAGATCCTACATGTAGAACTTGTATAAGTGGGATAAAATACAGGGTTTTTGCTGGTTGGAATGGCATTAACTATTTCAATTAGCATGATCTTTGTAAGAAACATTTTTTTCCTTCTCTGTGAATGCTACCAATCACTGTCTTTGTATCACCTTTCTCATAACCTGAGTTTTTGGCTCGTCTCTTCCACTGTGACCTTGAAAAAAATCAACTATTCTGAGTCTCTATTTCTTTCCTTGTTAAATAAAGTTGAATCAGGATTTCTCTATTCTGGGGAACATTTGCTTCTGAGGAAATTAATGGGGGTCATGTGTTTTAAAAAGAGGTTCTGTGATCGAAGAAGTTTAGAAATTGTGACGTTAAGCAATATTAAACACACTTCCTTACTCAGAACTTTAGCATGCTAATAATATTCATTGTGATTCTCCAAGAGAGAGAGAGAGTAGTGCCTTGTTTCCCCAATTTATTTAGCCAGAAATTTTTTCTTCCAGATTGTTTCTCAGAATCAGTCTAAACATCAGACTTTAAAGATCCTTCAAATGATAACATTCTATGATTCTGTTTTCTATTAATTCTGCCTGGCTTTCCAATTTCTCTCACCTATTTCAGAAAAAGAGCTACCTGGGCTTTCTAACTTTTTCATAAAGTAAAAGTCAGTCTGTTTGTCATTTCTTTGCCCCCCTGCAATTTATTTGAAAATTTTCAAACTCACACAAAAGTTGAAAGAACATTGCAATCAATACATACTCTTCACTTTAGATTCAGCAACTGTTAACGTTTTGTACCAATTTCTTTCTCTTTCTCTCTTCTCTCTCTCACACACATACACACACTATAGTGTGTGTGCACTATATGTATAATTTTACTACTGAATCATTTGAAAATAAATCGCAGACATCATGACACTTTACCCTTAAATATTTTATGATGTATCTTGTAAGACAAGCATTCTTCTATACAACGTCAGAACCATTATTACATATAAGAAGTTTAATATTAATACCATGAAATGTATATGCTGTATATGAATTTTCCAAATTGTTATTCATAATTTTTTCCAAAATGTTCTTCCTAATATTTTTTTAATCTCTAGGATCTATTCAGTTTATACTCATTAGAATCAGTTATGTCTCTTTGGCTTCTTTAATCTAGAACTGGCTCCCTAATTTGTTCATCTTTCAAGAGATTAACTTTTTTGGGAAAAGTTCAGGTTGCTTATTTTGTAGGTCTAACATTTTAAATTTGTATGATAGTTTTCTCATAATTAGCTTTGGTTGAAATACTTTTGGGGAAAAAAGGGGGGGTGATACCATTGCATACTTCAAACTGCATACCAAGAGAGGCATAACATCACTTTGTCCCATTATTGGTAATGTTTTGAGTAACAGCATGGTTAAATTGGTGTTTGCTCTATTTCTCTGTTACAAAGATATCCTTACCCCTTGGTAATTAATAAGTGATCTGATAGTTGATGTTTTGAGACTTGTGAATAACTTATTGCCTAATAACCCTTCACCCAGCAGCTTTAGCATTTGTTGATGATCCTTGCCTGGACCAGATATTACACTGGGATTGAAAAACAGTGATTTTTTTTTTTTCTAATCTAATCCCTTTCTATAGATAAGAATTTTCTCTTCTTCTTTCTCCTATTTCTACCTCTCATCGAGTATAGTGATGTACCATAGATTCTGTTTTTATTCAATGTTTTATAATCATTGTAATTCATCCTTTTAACATGTATTCAGAGACTACTCTGTACCAAGTACTAAAGTGAGATTAACCTAACATTAATCTTAGTCTCCTTTACCTCCCCCTCTAAGTACTTAAGAAAACTATCAGTGCAACATTAACAACTAATCCAGATTCTTAAACTGGCCACCACTTAAGCCAACAAAGTTTTGGCAAAGATAAAGGGAATCCTTTATAGATAGAGAGAGCTGAAAATGAAGATGGGAGTGCAGAATGATCTCCAAATTGTAATTTTTATTCCCCTTTTGTAAATCCTAGCCAGGCAACTATGGTTACAGCAATCATCAAATCATCAAACAGAAAAGAAAAGAAAAAAAATCAATTATCATCTCTGTGGTGCGATACTGAATCTGCCTCAGAGGGAGAGAATTTCAAGAACTTGGTCTCAGTACATGGGCTCAGGGTCCACAGGGGGAGAATCATAATTCCTATTCAGAGCACAAAATAGGCATTTAATGATCACTCATGTCATTAGGAAGATGGGGGAAATATGTCCATGTCTTTTACAGGTTCTTAAGCCAATATCAAGGTATCAAAGGCCTTGGTCAAGACAGGAGTCCTAGAGCACTTCCCTGCCACAGGTCCTACATGGGCAGCATTCTCACCTCCCCAAAAGGATCTGAATGATGAATTCCAAATAACTAATCACCTAATGAAACAGAAAACAGCTTTCAGTGGAAGGAAAAAGGACCCTATGTTCCAGGGAAAGAATAGACTGACCCGTTCTGGTCCAACTGTTTAGTGGAAGGAGCGTTCAGAGCTTAATGCAGGAGGCAGTGCAAGAGCCTAGAGCTGTAGCTCCCTGCCGACTCTCAGGGGCCAGAAGACAACACATCCAAAGGACAGACTATCCTTTAGACTTGACATTTTTTCTTTTGTGGGAACTGCTACTGCTAAGTCACTTCAGTCGTGTCCGACTCTGTGCAACCCCATAGATGGCAGCCCACCAGGCTCCCGTCCCTGGGATTCTCCAGGCAAGAACACTGGAGTGGGTTGCCATTGCCTTCTCCAATGCATAAAAGTGAAACGTGAAAGTGAAGTCGCTCAGTCGTGTCCGACTCTTCGTGACCCCATGGAACGCAGCCTACCAGGCTCCTCTGTCCATGGGATTTTCCAGGCAAGAATACTGGAGGGGGGTGCCATTGCCTTCTCCGAGGGGTGGGGTATCCTGCTCCCCATGGAGCCTAAGAGTGTCTCCTCCAGGCCTAGAAGAATGCACAGTCTGTGCTCCCACAGGGTAGGGGCAGGCAGAACAGTCAGAAACTGGTGTCCTGCCAGAGAACCAGGAGCCGGGGGCAATTGCGATCCTTGGAATCTTTGTTACCTTAAGGTTTACAAAACTCCAGGGTCTTTCTGAGGTCATGGGAGAAGATGTCCCTAGCCGTCAGAGCACCTCCAAGGGAGTAAGAGCCCAGTGGGAAAAGATTAGGTTCAGAAGTCCACAAAACTTGAGTCCAGATGCCATCCTGGAAATTCATGAAGTATAAAGCCTAGGCAACTTTTGTTACTATCCTTATCAGTAAAACAGAGATAGAAAATACCTTATAGATCTGTTGTGAAAATCATGTTAAGTAAGGTACAGCACACACATCACTTTATTGGTTAGGATTCCTTACATTCCAGGTAATAGAAATCAACCTGAGCTGGTTTAAGGGGAAAAGTGAGAGAGAATGAGACAGAAAAAATTAATTATAAGGTTATAGTGATATCCTATTGTTCTTAAAGTCAAGAATTCAGCTAAGCCTTATAATGATGTTGTGACCAAGAAATAAAAAGTCATCAGGATCCACTGTAGCTTCTTTTTGTGTATTTGATTTTTTTTCTCTTTGTGTGAGAACTCACTTTATCTCCCCTAGACCCACAGAGCTGACTGACCCATAGCCTTTGAGCTTATATATCCTTTTCCAAGACACTTACACAGAGGTAGCAGGAATCCATAACTCCAATTCTTAAGTCTCACAAGAACATTTGATTCTTTACCTTATGGCAAGAGTTCCCTCCACTCTCAGTGGAGAGTAGCTAGGGCTGTAGGGTATAGACTGAGCATAAACAGGACTAAAGGGTCTCACCCCGTGGTGAGCAGCGTGGCTGAGTGGATCCTTGTGGACTGTGTAGACATTCCAAAATGTGTTTTCCACAGGTACCTAGCCAGTATCTGCCACATAGTAGGGTGTTATTTTTCTTTTTCCTTCATCTGAGATATAGCCAGTCTAAGAAAAGAGATGGGGAAAATTACTCAGATATCCTGGGGCATGTAAGGCCATGTGATAACTAAAATGGAAATCATTAGGATTAACACAGGATTTGGCAATAACATCACTAGGATAAATAAGGCAGGCTGTGTACTTTTTAGACCTTCCTTATCTTCCTAAATTTGACTTTTTGTTGTGTTCTCTGAAATGTTTCTGCCTACCCTTTGAAAATCCCTTGAGTCTGGTGATATGAATGCAGGGACAATCCTTCTACGGAGAAAAGAATTCTCTACAGAAGTGGGTGAGTTAGGAGGTAACTGTTGTTTAGTCACTAAGTCGTGTCCGACTTTTTTCTGACCCCACGGACTGTAGCCCTCCAGGCTCCTCTGTCCATGGAATTCTCCAGGCAAGAATAAGGGAGTGGGTTGCCATTTCCTTCTCCAGGGGATCTTCCCAATCCAACGATTGAAAACGCATCTCCTGAATTGGCAAGTGGATTCTTTATCACTGAACCACCAGGGAAACCCCTAGGAGGAGATAATGGTTGGGGCTAATGGTCAAAGAGAACATTAAAAACAGAATTGCTACGGACTTAGCTGGCTTTTTCCTACTACTGCAGACCACATTGCCAAGTGTAGCAACTGTGCAAAAGTGAAAGTCGATCACTCGTGTCTGACTCTGCAACCCCATGAACTACACAGTCCATGGAATGATCCAGGCAAGAATACTGGAGTGGGTAGCCTTTCCCTTCTCCAGGGGCTTTTCCCAACCCAGGGATAGAACCCAGATCTCCCACATTGCAGGTGGATTCTTTACCAACTGAGCTATCAGGGAAGCCTCTAACTGTGCAAAGAACCAACATTTATTCCTTCTGTCTTTCTTCCTTCCCTGTCCTTCTTTATTATTTTTTTCTTTTTTTCCTCTCTTTCATGCATTAAGTGTGTACTGAGCATTTTACTATCAACAGAGATACAAAGAAAAGTACTCGCATGTTTTACATGCTCACCTCTTTCTCCTGAGAAAGCAGATGCTCAGCCAGGAATTTCTGGAACTATAGCCAGGCATGAGAGTAAAGAATACTGTCCCTGATTATAGGAAGCTGATTAAAGTGCCACTTCAGCCCAGAAATTGAAGGTCAAAGTATCCAGATCAAAGCCCTTTATACATAGACAGTGTGAATCTGGACCAGCGAGTGGACAAGAGTGAGCCCACGTGGCAGAGCCAGCAGGTGAGGCAGGCCTGGCATGACCCCCAGAGGCTGTAAGCCGCCCACGGCAGGAACTTCTTGTGCAGAAAACGGCCCTTGGCCCTAAAGGGAGCTCTAAAGTCACTCAGACCTTTTAGTCCTTGGGAGAACAAAAAAAGAGTTCTGAAGGGAGAAATGTTCTCCACACCAAGTATTTTCCTAATAGTTTAGATGAGAGTATAAAAACCTTCTTCAGTAATTCTATTTCCTGCCCACTCCCCAACATAACTTGCAAAATTGTAATGAAAGAAACATTTCTCTAAAGTCACTATTGAGACTAAAGTGCTCAAAGGAGTTAGGCCAAACATAGGCTCTTTCCTTAAGAACGAACAATCTTCACGTGGCCACTTAAATACAAATTTCTTGACATTACACACTGAAAACAAATTATGTCCAGGTGGTAAAATATATGAAAGTGAAAGTCACTCAGTTGTGTCCGATGCTTTGCAACCCCGTAGACTGTACAGTCCATGGAATTCTCCAGGCCAGAATACTGGAGTGGAGAATTTCCCTTCTCCAGGGGATCTTCCCAATGCAGGGATTGAACCCAGGTCTTCCACATTGCAGGTGATTCTTTACCAGCGGAGCCACAAGGGAAGAACATATCAGTTTGGATTAATAGCTTAGATTTGAGGCAGCTTTTTATCTTCATACACTGGTGTTTGTCCCTACTATGTTTTCACACAACTGAAAACCCCTCAATCACTGGGAAATGTTCAATAGGTAATGAGACTCACTTGAATGACAAGTTCTATTTGACTCAGTAGCCCAGCCATGTCTTTACTATTGATATAAATGCTTCCTTATTATATTTGCATCATTTATATCCATTGTAAAAAAATTTATTTCAACAGTGTAAAAATAATGTAGCAAGAAGGCAACCCTGGGGTGTTATAAATATCAAATAAGTCATAACTACAATGATAATATTGGGATTTATCTTTAGAAGATAGAGGCTGAACTTAACAAGATGCCACCAGTAAGCAATAAAGACCTTTTTATTGAGTGCAGATAAATTTCAGACTTTTGATAATCCTGTTAACCACTCTACAGTTTCTTATTCTTAATGCTATCCTTTAGTTTTAAAACTGCTCACTGCTTTTTACAGTTACTGCTTTTTGTTGCTTTTCCATGTCTGATGGTCTCCAATAAAACACAAGTCTGGTCTCCAACAGTCTCATTCATTCTCTGATTTTACTTCTTCCATCCAAAATTCTTTTCCCATCTCCCTTCTCCCCACTATCTTCTAACTTCTACACCTAATAGTAGGAAAAAGACACAAACAAGGAAAATAAAATCCAAATAAGAACAGGAAAGACAGAAGTGTAGCACCTGCTGCTGCTGCTGTTAAGTAACTTCAGTCGTGTTCGACTCTGTGCGACCCCAGAGACGGCAGCCCACCAGGCTCCCCCGTCCCTGGGATTCTCCAGGCAAGAACACTGGAGTGGGTTGCCATTTCCTTCTCCAATGCATGAAAGTGAAAAGTGAAAGTGAAGTCGCTCAGTTGTGTCCGACTCTTAGCGACACTATGGACTGCAGCCCACCAGGCTCCTCCATCCATGGGATTTTCCAGGCAAGAGTATTGGAGTGGTGTGCCATTGCCTTCTCCTACTTGCCCTCTTTTCTCAACCTAAGCAAATCTTACTCATCCTTAAAGGCCACTGTATTAGTCTACACAGGCTCCCATAAATAAAGAAAGTACCCCAGACTGTGTGGCTCACGCAGTAAACTGATAAACTTATTTCCTTGCAATTCTGGATGCTAAAAGTCCAAGATCAAGGGGTCAGCAGAGCTGGTTTCTTCTGGGACCTCTCCTCGGGGCTTGCAGATGACTGTCTTCTCCTTGTGTCTTCATGTGACCTCTCCTCTATGTGTCTCTGCATCCTCAATCTTCTTTGAGAAGGATACTAGTCACATTGGATTAGGGCCCATGCTAATGGACTCATATTTCTTTAAAGACCCTATACCAAATACAGTCCCATTCTGAGGTATAAGGATTAGAATTTAACATATGAATTAGGGGGCACATAATTTAGCCCACAGCCACCCTCATCTACCTTTACTAAATTCCACTTCTCTGCCACACCAGCCTACTGCTGTTAACCATACACAGCCTTGTAGATCTCTGGCATTATACTAGCGGTTGATTAAATTTAATTGGAGACTTATGGACACTGTCTTGAGTACAATAGTTTTCAGATGAAAGTCATTTCACCCTCAACAAGATCCATTAGCACAGTGACAGCTTTTAATTCCTCTCAATGCCTAGAACACAGTCAGCACATTAGCAGATAGGCTTACAATAAAACAGAAAAGCAAAACAAATCTCAAATGAATTGAAAGTGTCATTCTTTCAGTTGCTGAGTTTGTACATTTTATCCCTTTGAGAAGAGAAGCCCCTTAGAGGCAACACTGTGCCCCTCTGAAGAGAAAACAGAAGAATTAATTCAGTTTGGCCAGTGAAAATGAAAGTTGGACATTTTTCAAAATCCTTTGTCTTTTCAATATGATTTTTAAGTATACTGATGTGAAAGCTTTATTTAAAAAAGGTCAATTCCAATATTTTCACATATTTGGCTGAGATTTTGTTTATAGGAACTTAATTAACTTTGGATGATGATCACTAACCATCTTCTTTGTAGAATAAATTTATAGAACACTGTAGCACAGAGACTGAAAGCCAATCTTGAAAATAGTCACTAGCAGAGGTACCACTCATACTTTATTTTACACAGTTTTATCTTTCCATTTATAGAGCCACCTCATATGCCCTTCTTAACTTCACAAACATGGTGGGTAAGGGTTTTAGCTGTGACCATGACTTTGAGGATGTTACCTGGCCTTCATCCCCTTATAACTGCATTAGGCTCTTTTAGAGCTCACTTTGTTCACGCTTGACAATGTGCCCTCCAATAATCTACTCAGTTATATTCTTTTATCTGTTTGAAAAAAAATCAGTCTCAAACAAGAAATGAAATCTATATCATTTTTCTGACTCTCTAGGGATGTAAGCAAATATCCACCTATTAGGGGGGAAAAACCATAATTCCTTTGCATAAGAAATAAAAGCCAGATTGAGGAAATTCCATGGCTGGAATCATGGTTTATGTTATCTTCCAAGGCAGCTCCAAAGAGAAATTAACCCCCATTGTGTTAGTTGCTCAGTCGTGTATCACTCTTAGAGACCTCATGGACTGTAGCCCACAAAGCTCCTCTGTACATGGGATTCTCCACGCAAGAATATTGGAGTGGGTAGCCATTCCCTTCTCCAGGGGATCCTCCTGACCCATGGATGGAACCCAGGTCTCCTACACTGCAAGCAGATTCTTTACTGTCTGAGCCACCAGGTAAGCCCTAACACCCATTATCAGTTAGATATTGATAAAGACGCAAATGCCAGGAACTTCTGATTGAATGCTGTCTGGACTGTTCATTCTTCAACAACCAGGAAAATAATAATGATGAGGGTGGTAGTTCTCAAAAGGAATTGGACATTTGAATAGTGTTCAGCCTATTAGATGATACCTATTTTGAGTGAGACTAGGATGTTATTAGGCAGGTGAGAGGCTATGTCCAGGAATGCTCACTGCATCCCATTTACTACCATGGGCCAAGAACATTGCATACATTACCTAATTTAATCCTCACAGTGAGGCAGATATTATTCTAACCATTTCATGGATGAGAAAACTGGAGAGTCAAAGAGTTTTTGGACCTTTCCCAAAGTCATACAAAAGTAGGGGAGAGAGGAGTGTCAAAATGTACACTTCCGGACTGTCACAGCCAATCTACCCAAGACTGTATCAAGTTATAGGCATGAAATTTGGGTAGGAGAAATGTTTGCTAAAGTGACAGGCTGAGGGGTTTTTTTTTAATCCTCTTTAATGTGTTTCCCTGGTCTGACTCCTTCAAGAGCTGTCCCTATTCTCAGTTTCTGACTTCTAAGAGGAAATTGACCTGTCAGAACAATCCAGGGCTTCACCTAAGACTTTCCACATTGTTACTGATATTAAAAAAGAGCATCTCCAAACTGCCTGAAAGACAACTATTTATGTAAGAAATAATTATATTGCATTTTGGTAAGAGAACATTTCTCTTCTCAGAATGTATAGGAACAAGCACCACTTATAGCTGAAAATAGAAGGGGTGTCTTTTGCTTTCAAATGACTGCAAACACATCACAGCATCTCATTTCAGGTAATTATGTCCTTATTTAAAGTTCTGTTGGGGCTCTCCCTGAGCCTGAGTCTTCTGTGTAAAGTACCTCTGATCTGCCTTTTGCAGTAGTTGACAGCAAGGACTGTGCTACTCTCTGAGGTCCCAAGCAGCCCAACCACAGGCGCCAGGGCGAGAAAGAACAAGAGCAGTAGCTCCCTCGGTGAAAAATTACTTATGAGGCACAAGCTTTCACGCACATGGTTTCCAGAGAGATTTTAGCCAGACCCAGCAGTCCCCCTAGTCATCAGAGCCTCTTGTTGATTCCCACCTTCAGCAAAAATCCTTTCGGGCAGAAAGCGCAGCAGGAAACCTGTCATTAACAACCACCATAGTGTCACATCAGCGATTCTCAGGAGTGTCGGCTCCACTATTTAACTCAGCTATTTACCTCATCGCAAGAGCTTTGTTTGATTGTCAGAAAATAGAACACGTACATTTGTCAGTCATAAACACACACGAGTTCTCCAGAGCACAAATAAACAAAATGATCATGTACGCTGGTAAATGTGTTTGCATTATTTAACCAAGCCAGAGGAAGGATGTGAATAACCCTGCATATCAAGTACCATCGAGTAACTTGCTTGTAATCTGTCTTGTACAATACAGTCATTGCCACTCATTCCACTCACCCAATTCAGACCCTGGAAATGTACTATTTTTAGAACAGCTTTGTACACCACTATTTACAAAGCGCGCTGTTAAATCCTTTGAATAGCAGCCAAGAAGTTGGGTGAGAACCTAGAAACCTGCCACACAGATCAGCATCCTAATCAACCCTGGGACAGCCAGCGCTAAAGATTTGCCTTTGTTTCCTTTCCATTCTTTCCCTTTGTCTCCACAGGAATATCAGTGTCAAAAGGCAAGGAGACAAAGAGGTGGGCCTTATCTGTTCCTGTCCTTCAAATGAGTTGCTTTACTCACTCTCCTAGATAACAGTGCGTTTGTCAACATCTTTGGTGATTTAAGCTGTTCTCTGTCAAAACCACTTTTGGAAAAGATTTGACCACTGACTTACTTGAGAGCCAATGTGACGGCAGCAGGTGCGTCATGGAAATTCAGACGTGGGTGCTGCGCAGAGGCTGGGACTTGGTCACGTGACGGCCTGCTGTTCTGGGCCAATCCGCTGCTGGCAGACTGGCCAAGTGGCCACACAGGAAGCAGAGACAGAGAAGAAAACAGTAGGCAAAGTGTTGGCGTGAGGCAGTTGGTGGATGAAGCAACTGTGAAGGATTGCGACACCAGGGAGGAGATGAAGGGCCTCATACTATTTGGCAGCCAGCAGGAAACCTGAAGGAACTAAGAACTAAGTTTGGCTCTCTTTTGACAGCTTGAGAAAAGCCGAGAAGGGAAGCAATGACTGGGCTAATTCTGGACAAAATGTTTTTAAAAATGATATTTGAGAGGATCCCACGTCTTTGCCTTCCTTCTTAGCTTCTGTATATATTGCAACATTTTCCAAATTATTTATTTATTTTTCAGCAGGTGACTCAAATTGATTTGCATTATGTGTAAGTGGATGGGATCCTCTGAGACATCCCTGGTGGCCTAAGATGTGAAGACTTCACTCCTTGTTTCCTTTTGTCCACCTTCCTCCTGATGCCGTTCTGTCCCTTCACTTAGCCTGGATTGGCTGGTAAAAGTGGTGCAGCCAGGCAGTGATATCCCGTCTCACCCCTGCTCCTGGATGTGCTCACAAGAGTATTCCTTTCACTTTACAAAACTAATCGGAGGAGAAATTAGAAGGGGAGGATTTTGAGTACTCTGGATCAAAAGTGTTCTCTAAATTTAAGGCATTTTATTATCTTACTTATGATTTCAGGTTCAATGGGGTCTTTATATTCATTATAATATTAGAGGCATTTGACAGAAAAGCAGTGTGTCAAAATGCATAATAATAGTAAAAACAAAAGCAACTTACTTTTGAGCCCATATGTTTACATTTGAGCCCATATGTGTCAGGCACCCTTCTAGACACTTTATAGAACAGCTACCCAATGAATAGCTATCCTTACCAACAGCTCTGCAGCTAAACTTCATTTTCTCTCATTGTGGAGAAGTACTGAGGATCAGAAGGTCACTTGGCCAAAGTCACCAGCCAATCAACCACAGATCCGAAATTCAAATCTAGGTATGTGGGGCTCTTTCTACTACATCAGGTAACACCATTTGTAAATGTGAACCCATTCTGAGCACCAAAGGGCACTGACTTTAACTTGATGACTTTCAATTCCCTATTAGACTCAAGTTATTTTACCAGACTCAACATGTTCATTTACCTAGAACTTTTACAGAAGAGTAATAAGATTGGTGCATGCATGCATGCTAAGTCGCTTCAGTTCAGTTCAGTTGCTCAGTTGTGTCCGACTCTTTGTGACCCTGCAGCACGCCAGGCCTCCCTGTCCATCACCAACTCCCGGAGTTCACTCAGACTCATGTCCATTGAGTTGGTAATGCCATCCAGCCATCTCACCCTCTGGTGTCCCCTTCTCCTCCTGCCCCCAATCCCTCCCAGCATCAAAATCTTTTCCAGTGAGTCAACTCTTCGCATGAGGTGGCCAAAGTACTGGAGTTTCAGCTTTAGCATCATTCCTTCCAAAGAAATCCCAGGACTGATCTCCTTTAGAATGGACTGGTTGGATCTCCTTGCAGTCCAAGGGACTCTCAAGAGTCTTCTCCAACACCACAGTTCAAAAGCATCAATTCTTTGGTGCTCAGCTTTCTTCACAGTCCAACTCTCACATCCATACATGACCACTGGAAAAACCATAGCCTTGACTAGATGGATCTTTGTTGGCAAAGTAATGTCTCTGCTTTTGAATATGCTATCTAGGTTGGTCATAGCTTTTCTTCCAAGGAGCAAGTGTCTTTTAATTTCATGGCTGCAGTCACCATCTGCAGTGATTTTGGAGCACAGAAAAATAAAGTCTGACACTGTTTCCCCATGTATTTCCCATGAAGTGATGGGACCAGATGCCATGATCTTTGTTTTCTGAATGTTGAGCTTTAAGCCAACTTTTTCACTCTCCTCTTTCACTTTCATCAAGAGGCTTTTGAGTTCTTCTTCACTTTCTGCCATAAGGGTGGTGTCAGCTGCATATCTGGGGTTATTGATATTTCTCCCGGCAATCTTGATTCCAGCTTGTGCTTCTTCCAGCCCAGTGTTTCTCATGATGTACTCTGCATAGAAGTTAAATAAGCAGGGTGACAATATACAGCCTTGACGTACTCCTTTTCCTATCTGGAACCAGTCTGTTGTTCCATGTCCAATCCTAACTGTTGATTCCTGACCTGCATATAGGTTTCTCAAGAGGCAGGTCAGGTGGTCTGGTATTCCCACCTCTTTCAGAATTTTCCACAGTTTATTGTGATCCACACAGTCAAAGGCTTTGGCAGAGTCAATAAAGCAGAAACAGATGTTTTTCTGGAACTCTCTTGCTTTTTCGATGATCCAGTGGATGTTGGCAATTTGATCTCTGGTTCCTCTGCCTTTTTTAAAACCAGGTTGAACATGTGGAAGTTCATGGTTCACGTATTGCTGAAGCCTGGCTTGGAGAATTTTGAGCATTACTTTACTAGTGTGTGAGATGAGTGTAATTGTGCGGTAGTTTGAGCATTCTTTGGCATTGCCTTTTTTGGGATTAGAATGAAAACTGACCTTTTCCAGTCCTGTGGGCACTGCTGAGTTTTCCAAATTTGCTGGCATATTGAGTGTAGCACTTTCACAGCATCGTCTTTCAGGATTTGAAATAGCTCAACTGGAATTCCATCACCTCCACTAGCTTTGTTCATAGTGATGCTTTCTAAGGCCCACTTGACTTCACATTCCAGGATGTCTGGCTCTAGGTCAGTGATCACATCATCGTGATTGCTTTAGTCACGTCCAACTCCATGCGACCCCATAGACGACAGCCCACCAGGCTCCTCTGTGCCTGGGATTCTCCAGGCAAGAATACTGGAGTGGGTTGCCATTTCCTTTTCCAATGCATGCATGCATGCATGCTAAGTCACTTCAGTCATGTCCGACTCTGTGCGACCTTATAAACAGCAGCCCACCAGGCTCCTCTGTCCACAGGATTCTCTAGGCAAGAATACTGGAGTGCATTGCCATTTAGTTACTTGTGTTTTATCTCATAGAATTAGACTTGCTTGCTGCTACTTTTGGAGAAGGCAATGGCACCCCACTCCAGTACTCTTGCCTGGAAAATCCCATGGACGGAGGAGCCTGGTAGGCTGCAGTCCATGGGGTTGCTAAGAGTCAGACACGACTGAGCAACTTCACTTTCACTTTTCCCTTTCATGCATTGGAGAAGGAAATGGCAACCCACTCCAGTGTTCTTGCCTGGAGAATCCCAGGGACGGGGGAGCCTGGTGGGCTGCCATCTATGGGGTTGCACAGAGTCGGACATGACTGAAGCAACTTAGCAGCAGCAGCAGCTGCTACTTTAAATTCTTTCATATCTTTTAAGTATTCCATTTGACCTGATCTTTTCCCTGGATGTGTTATGGAGAGTGTAGTCTCTAGTACTAGTGCATACAAATATCATGGCTTCTTTTTAGATGCATTAAAAAATGAAAGAATTTACCCCTAACACTAAGCATGTAGACACCACCACTATATAGCAGGCTTGTATGCACACGTATACTGGACTTAAACCAATCATTGGACAAAGCTTGGGCAAGGGTTGTTGCTAAATAGGAAAGGGGACAAAGCTCATGAAGAGGGGCAAAGAAAACAGGAAGCATGGTGAACTTTGCGTGTACAATAGTATTGCCATTATAGAGAATATCTGCTCAATAGATTATTCCCATGTCCCTCTTATATAGCCGTGTATTTAGTTGATCACTATCACCCAAAAAGGATAATGTGAGGAAATAAGGGAACTGTAGGTCTTAACATAATTTAAATGAAAATGAAAACTGCTTTTTATAGCTCTGAATCCAAAGCTTATGGTCTTAATGTAGATCAAAGATATGTCTACACTCTTTACCTGGATTTTTTCATTTGCTTGTATTTGATTTGCTTGTATCACCATGTTCCATTTCTGTTTTTTCTGAAAATAAAATGAAATAGAATTACCTCCTACACTCATACTGCTATTGACATTAAATTTCATCTTCTTTCATTATGATCAGCAAAGTTACTCATAACACTGGAATTTGTTTTCTGCTTTTAAAGTTATAGCTACTGTTGTTGGAAAAATTAGTATTGCTTTGGCACTGTGTTTCACCTAAACTCATGGCATTTCTGTACTATTTACCTTTCAGAAAGCTATTTTACAAAAAGAAAAAAGAAAATGGAGTACAGACTTCCAACAACACACATCTTTTCTGCTTTCTCCTTGGCTCTGAAAGAGGATGCATGAAACAGAATTTCAGGCTGTAATTAACGCAGCTCTTCATAAGATAAGAGGTTCTTTTATCTGTTAAAAAAAATTGCTGTACTAATTTTCAAGAATCAGAATGTTCCAGTTAATGCTTTTCCTACAAGAAGAATTCACCTTTTCTACTCTATTTGCAGTCAAATTTTCATATTTTTTAAAGGAAATTGGACATGGGTAAACATGCAATGATAGCAATATTATTTCATAGGACTGAGTCTAGAAAACTTAAATATTAACAATATGCTCAGATAAATCCTGAATAGGTGTTGCACAGAGAATTTCAAAATAATATCTACTCTACAGAAATGTACTTGTAGGCACAGACCTTTTGAATACAATTTACATCCAGCCCTTTCAATGGAGGTGGTAAACAAATTGAGAAATGTACCCTCGTTTGACATAGTAAGGGAATTCTTATGCCTTATAGTACTGTCCAAAGAAAGAAGAAACCTCTGCTGTTTCCATCCTGATTTAAATATCTCCTTGTATAATGCACATTGCAATTCAGAAACAATACTTTCTTTATGTATGTTTTGTGTGTGGGCTTGGAATAATTGGTAATGCATTGGCACCATGCTCCACCGAAACGCATGCCATGTGTATACTATTCAACTTTTTAAAAAATCCATTTCCCAAGAAGAAAATAGGAGTATAGCAAATAACTAGAAATTACAGACCACAAAATTCTTCCCTAAAGATCTGGTCGAAGAAGACCCCACTGAAAGCCAATATGGCTCACGTCACACTGCTGATTCACTGACCCCTTTGGATGGTCCTCCATTTCTGCATCCACAGATAACCAGATACCCATTCTTTCTCTTTCATCATGACAACCCTGTGAGATGGGTGTGAAAGGGAGTAAACTGTCATTGGGCACAAAGGCTAAGATGTTTGGTAAAAGCAGGAAATTAGGAGGTTTGACTTAAAAATCTAAGTAGATTTTCAATCTAGATTACTACAAGTAAAAATGAGTGGGAAGTTTTAGCAACAAGGTGACTGATATTTATGGTATACTAACAATTTATATTTAAGTGAAAATATATCCGTTACACTTCAAAAGTAGAAAATGATAATAAAGAGAATGGCAGTATAGCTTCTGGGTCTGTCCAGTGTTCACTTTTTCTTTGCACGTCTGCCTGTGCCTCTGTGCACACACATACACACATGTAGGATCCCTGGCCAGAGAAGAGTTCTTTCTTGTGTGTTCACAAAGAGATGAGAATTTTAAGCTCAGAACCTCTTGAAAATGAGAAACTTTTCTTGGCAGACAATCAACCGATTCTGAGTGAACAGAGCTGACAGAGCCCTTCTCCTTCTTTCTTTTTGTTCATATTGTTCACCCTCACACAAGGAGGGCTGCTAGGGAAGGTAAGAGGACCCTCAAATAAGATGAAGGTGAATTTTTCTGGACTAGCTGCCAAGCAGTGCTAAGCTTCAGTTAACCTGTTACCTGTCTTCCTTGCCTCTGGCCCTCAGTTTTCCTTTTGTATCCTGAAAATAGCATTGACATTAAATTGGGTCAGTGGAAAAAAAAATCAGTGACCAACTCCAGCTTATAATTTTGCTCCCCAAGAAAACATTTTGTAAATAGCCCTTATCTAGAGTGTGCACTATATAAGGCTCCTAGGGTGGTAATTGAATATTTCACCTTAGGAAAAGATGCTGATTATTTTAGACTTGAATTTCCACAGTCAGAAAATTCACCTAATGCCATTCTAATGTGTTATGTTTCACAAAGAGAGTTTTAAATGAATGTAAGTAGATATATACCCAATAGAAGTCCTTGCAATATACACTATGGGACAAGCACAAGAATGTTCATAGAAGCACTATTCAAAATAAACTATCTGGAAATAGGCTAAGTGGAAATTTTCCTATTTCTGGATATAGGAAAATAAAGTGAGGCATATGGTCATATATGAAATATTACAGAGCAGTAAAAATGAATGGACTACAGCTACATATGACAATATGGATGAATCTTTATTTTTTGGCTGTGCTGGGTCTTAGTTGGGGCATGTGGTATAAGTTCCCTGACCAGGGATCGAACCTGGACTCCTTCCATTGGGAGTTTGGAGTCTTAGCCACTGGACCACCAGGGAAGCCCCCATATGGATGAATCTTAAACATAATACTGTGTGAAAAAGTAAGTTCCAAAACCTCAGATATGCAGATGATGCATATCTAATGGCAGAAAGCAAAGAGAAACTAAAGAGCCTCTTGATAAAGGTGTAAAAGGAGAGGAAAAAAGCTGGCTTAAAACTTAGGATTCAAAAAGTTAAGATCATGGCATTTGGTGTTATCATTTCATGGCAAATAGAAGGAGAAAAAAAGGAAATAATGACAGACCTTATTTTCTTGGGCTCCAAAATCACTATGGAGGGTGACTGCAGCCATGAAATTATAAGACGCTTGCTCCTTGGAAGAAAAGCTATGACAAACCTAGACAGCATATTAAAAAGCAGAGACATCACTTGCCAAAAAAGGTCCATATAGTCAAAGCTATGGTTTTTCCTGAAGTCAAATAGGATGTGAGAGTTAAGAAGACTGAGCACCAAAGAACTGATGCTTTCAGACTGTGATGCTGGAGAAGACTCTTGAGAGTCCCTTGAACAGCAAGGAGATCAAACCAATCCATCCTAAAGGAAATCAGTGCTGAATATTCATTGAAAGGACTGATGCTGAAGCTGAAGCTCCAATCTTTTGGCCACCTGATACAAAGAGCCAACTCATTGGAAAAGACCATGATGCTGGGAAAGATTGAGAGCAGGAGGAGAAGAGGACAACAGAGGACTAGATGGTTGCATGGCATCATGGACTCAATGGACATGAGTTTTAGCAAACTCTGGGAGATAGGAAAAGACAGGGAAGCCTGGCGTACCACAGCCCATGGGGTTGCAGAGTTGGACATGACTTAACGACTGAACAACAACAACAATATCCCCTTTAAAGTAAAAAAGTAACTATGAAATTCATTTAGCAGGTGTATATATATATACACATATAGTGGTAAAACTATAAAAAATGCAAAAAAATAGTGCTTATATTTGTAGTGAGTCAGAGATGGGATGGAAGAGCAGGACATAGGTAGATTTTTGTCAATGTTTCAAATATGAAATGTTAGTTCATGTTTGCTTATTAAATATTAATAATCAAAGAAATAAAGGGACATACTTAGGAAGAAAATCAACAAGAAATAAAGTATTGACAGAATATGTCATGGTGTTTACATAAAAATGCAGTAGGATACTGAGTTTTATGCAAAATAAAATAAGTAACAAAAGACTGAATGTATCATAAGGGCAACACACTACAGGATCTGGATCTGGCCACTTCTGATTGTCCTCATATGTGATCCTTCCCGAACTCCTTTGGGAGCCATCTCCCTTCTAGTTTGAATTCCTAACAGTGGAGATTCCTTATGACTTTATCATTCATCATTTCTCTTCTCTTGTCTGTTGGTAATCTCTCTTTGGAGAGTATATCCATTTGCATGTCTCTGCCTTTCAGATGACTCCTCAGACCTATCCATCCAATGATGAATTCCCACCAGCAGCACAATCCCAACTGCTCAGAGTATCTCTTCATGGATTCTAGTCATTTTCTCAAAGCTAATCACTGAGATGACCATGAACTAATTACATAAACTTTCTGATGTTAGCTTCCTCATCTTTGAAAATAAGTGTCTGTGAGTATAACTTTTAAAGCCCTTGAAGTGAAGCGAAGTGAAAGTCTCTCAGTCATGTTTGACTCTTTGAGACCCCATGGACTATACAGTCCATGGAATTCTCCAGGCCAGAATACTGGAGTGGGTAGCATTTCCCTTCTCCAGGGGATCATCCCGACTCAGGGATCTAAGGTCCTTTCAGTTCAGTCACTCAGTCATGTCCAGCTCTTTGTGACCCCATGGACTGCAGCATGCCAGACTTCTCTGTCCATCACCAACTCCCAGAGCCTACTCAAACCCATGTCCATTGCATTGATGCTGCCATCCAACCATCTCATCTTCTGTCATCCCCTTTTCGTCCCGCCTTCAATCTTTCCCAGCATCAGGATGTTTTCTAATGAGTCTGTTCTTCACATCAAGTAGCTAAAGTACTGGAGCTTCAGCTTCAGCATCAGTCCTTCCAATGAATATTCAGGTCTGACTTCCTTTAGGATGGACTGGTTGGATCTCCTTGCAGTCCAAGGGACTATCAAGGTCTTCTCCAACACCACAGTTCAAAAGCATCAATTCTTCGGTGCTCAGCTTTCTTTATAGTACAACTCTCACAACCATACATGACTACTGGAAAAACCATAGCTTTGACTAGACGAATCTTTGTTGGTAAAGTAATGCCTCTGCTTTTTAATATGCTGTCTAGGTTTCTCATAGCTTTTCTTCCAAGGAGCAAGTAATTTCATGGCTGCAGATACCATCTACAGTGATTTTGGAGACCCCCAAAATAATGTCTCTCACTGTTTCCATTGTTTCCCTATCTATTTGCCATGAAGTGATGGGACCAGATGCCATGATGTTAGTTTTCTGAATGTTGAATTTTAAGCCAACTTTTTCACTCTCCTCTTTCACTTTCATCAAGAGGCTCTTTAGTTCTTCATCACTTTCTGCCATAAGGGTGGTGTCATTTGTGTATAGGGGGTTATTGATCTAAGGTCCTTATGATCTCTAAATTTGAATTTATAAATTATTGACTCTTCTTCACATTAGTCATTTGTCCAGGATACTACCATGATTCTAGGCTTAACTTTGACATATTTCTAGTTTTGTTTATACCCAATCAAACCAAACTTTGTCATTTTTAAATGCCTCTCAAATTTATCCCATTTTTTCCATTTCCCTGGTTTTACCTTAGCCCTGGACCTTATGAGTTTATACCTGAATTAATTTAAATATATTTTTAACAGATTTTCCTGCTTACCATTCTCTTCTTCTTCCAAGCCCTCTCATACATTACTTCCAGATTATTCATAGAAATAGCTTAAAATATTATGCCAGGCCAGCCATGATTCTTTATTACCTCATAAGCAATCCCAACAAGTCCATCCTAAAGGAGATCAGTCCTGAGTGTTCATTGGGAGGACTGATGCTGAAGCTGAAACTCCAATACTTTGGCCACCTGATGCAAAGAACTGACTCATTTAAAAAGACCCTGATGCTAGGAAAGATTGAAGGTGGGAGGAGGAGGTGACAACAGAAGATGAGATGGTTGGATGGCATCACCGACTCAACAGACATGAGTCTGAGTAAACTCCAGGAGTTGGTGATGGACAGGGAGGCCTGGCATGCTGCAGTCCACAGGGTCACAAAGAGTCAGACATGACTGAGCGGCTGAACTGAGCTGAAGCAATCCCAATACCCTTAACAACAAGTTTAAGATCCTATATAACTTCATAAAACCATCTATCCAGCTTTTTCTCTTACCACTCCTCAATACTTAAATCTCAGTGAAACTACCATCATCACTGTCACACAAATACACGCAATAATTTCTACTTCTGAATAATTTATGTTAATTCCTCAAACCAAAATGTTCTCTTCCCTCTTTTTTCAACCAAAGATGCCCATTTTTTTCAAGAACCAACTATAATTTCACCTATGTACAGCTTTCTCCAACACCTCACATCTCTGTTGAACTTTCTTTTCACCCAGATACCACGGCAATTTAGCTTTCATTATGGACAATTAATAATTGCTCTTTCTCAAGTTACTGGGTTAAAAAAAAAATCTTTCAACTGAATTACAATATTCCTAAAGGAATATCCAGAGGAAACAGAGATTAAATTGCCAACATCCATTGGATCATCGAAAAAGCAAGAGAGTTCCAGAAAAATATCTATTTCTGCTTTATTGACTATGCCAAAGCCTTTGACTTTCACAATAAACTGTGGGAAATTCTGAAAGAGATGGGAATACCAGACCACCTGACCTGCCTCTTGAGAAATCTGTATGCAGGTCAGGAAGCAACAGTTAGAACTGGACATGGAACAACAGACTGGTTCCAAATAGGAAAAGGAGTACGTCAAGGCTGTATATTGTCACCGTGCTTATTTAACTTCTATGCAGAGTACATCATGAGAAACGCTGGACTGGAAGAAACACAAGCTGGAATCAAGATTGCCGGGAGAAATATCAATAACCTCAGATATGCAGATGACACCACCCTTATGGCAGACAGTGAAGAGGAACTCAAAAGCCTCTTGATGAAGGTGAAAGAGGAGAGTGAAAAAGTTGGCTTAAAGCTCAACATTCAGAAAATGAAGATCATGGCATCTGGTTCCATCACTTCACGGGAAATAGATGGGGAAACAGTGGAAACAGTGTCAGACTTTATTTTTCTGGGCTCCAAAATCACTGCAGATGGTGATTGCAGCCATGAAATTAAAAGACGCTTACTCCTTGGAAGAAAAGCTATGACCAACCTAGATAGCATATTAAAGAGCAGAGACATTACTTTGCCAACAAAGGTCCATCTAGTCAAGGCTATGGTTTTTCCAGTAGTCATGTATGGATGTGAGAGTTGGTCTGTGAAGAAAGCTGAATGCCGAAGAATTGATGCTTTTGAACTGTGGTGTTGGAGAAGACTCTTGAGAGTCCCTTGGACTGCAAGGAGCTCCAACCAGTCCATTCTGAAGGGGATCAGCCCTGGGATTTCTTTGGAAGGAATGATGCTGAAGCTGAAACTCCAGTACTTTGGCCACCTCACGCGAAGAGTTGACTCATTGGAAAAGACTCTGATGCTGGGAGGGATTGGGGACAGGAGGAGAAGGGGACGCCAGAGGATGAGATGGCTGGATGGCATCACTGACTCGATGGACATGAGTCTGAGTGAACTCTGGGAGTTGGTGATGGACAGGGAGGCCTGGCGTGCTGCGATTCATGGGGTTGCAAAGAGTTGGACATGACCGAGCGACTGAACTGAACTGAGATCTAAAACTGTGCACAACCTAAAAAAATCATTATCTATTAGAATATAGTCGATTTAATCTTTATTGAGTACTTGTATATGACACTGTGGTAAGCACAAGGGCCTTACAAAGTTAAATATATAATTCTCCTCAAGAAGCTCAGAATCTATTGAACTTGGAGTAATACAGTCTTTTACTTTCAAATGTTTAGACTTAAAATCTAACCTCTCTCTAGAGATACAGACCAGTTATATCCGACTCCCTTCAAGATCTGTAATTAGAGGTTTCACAGGTACTCATTTCAAATATAACTTCCTCCTACACCTATCTCTCCCAATACAATTCTGTCAAATTTTGTTATATAATTTAAAGCTATGTTATTAGCCCTATTTAAATTAAAAATTGTTATATTGTCCTGGGAATTGTCCTTTCATTATTTAATCCCTTATGATACTTCATTCCTTAAAAAATATTTTGTTTGATATTAATTTAGAGAATACAGCTGTCAAATTTGTTGATTTTATTTTTAACCCTTATACTTCAAAATATGCTCTTAAATTTTAGGTATGTTACTTATAAAGATGGTAAGATTATCATTTTTTTCTCAATCCAATTGAGAATCTCAATCTTTAAGCTGGAATATTTAGTCCACTTGTATGTATTATAATTTTGATATATCTAGTTATTTCTCTTGTCTTCATTTACATCTTGTCCTTGCCTTTCTTTTTAGTGTTGTTCCTGTTTTTCTTTTTTAAAAAATTCTAGCCTTCTCTTGGATCAATCATTATTCCTACTTCCTTTCACTAATGTTTTGGACAGTATATATACCTTATAACTACCCTCTTAGTGTTTAAGTTTTAAAAACATCTATATTCAAATTAAAATTAATCAATTGCTCTAATTTTAAACAGATGAACCTTAGATCCCTTTAACATCCGTTTGATCATCTCTCCTTCATTTTACATGTAATTGTTGTCCAAATTTTAGTTCTTTTTATTAACATAAAATCAGACATTATAATTTTGTGATTTATTCAATTATGTATTTATTCAGCTACATGTTTAACAACTTGTCCATTCTTTCTTACACTTAAACTTTCTGCATAAAAATTTTCTCTTCCTGAAGTACATCCTTTATAAATTCTTTTATTAAGAAGAGTTGGTTGTAGGGAATTCCCTGGTGGTCCAGTGGTTAAGGCTCTGTGCTTCCGCTGGACGGGGCACAGGCTCAGCACCTGATCAGAGAACTAAGATCTTGCAAGCTGTATGGTGCGGTCACAAAAATGAATAAAATACAAATCTACATATGAGTGCTTATATGTCCAGAAATGTTTCTTATGCCCCTCATGTTCTTTAGTGATTATCAGTGTATGACTTTGTAGTTCAGTTATTTTATCTTAGCATTGTGAAAATATTATTTTGTTGTCTTTTGGCTTCTATTGTTGCTATCAGTCAGTTGCTAATATTTAAAGACTGTTTTATCTATACTCAGCATTTTATAATAACTTATAATGGAAAAGAATCTTAAATATATACACATATACACATATGTGTGTGTATATATATGGGAGTTGGTGATGGACAGGGAGGCCTGGCATGCTGCAGTTCATGGGGTTGCAAAGAGTCGGACACGACTGAGTGAGTGAACTGAATTGATATATATATATATACATTTCTGTATACCTGAAACTAACACAACATTGTAAATCAACTATATTTCAACAAAAGTTTAAAAACATAAAGACAATGTCTTTTTTCTTTTGATTACATTAAATTTCTTTAAATTACTTTTAATATCTCTCCTTTGATTATTTTTTCTTGTAGTTCCCCAACAATGTGTCTGCTGCTGCTGCTAAGTCGCGTCAGTCGTGTCCGACTCTGTGCGACCCTGTAGATGGCAGCCCACCAGGTTCCTCGTCCCTGGGATTCTCCAGGCAAGAACACTGGAGTGGGTTGCCATTTCCTTCTCCAATGCATGAAAGTGAAAAGTGAAAGTAAAGTCGCTCAGTCGTGTCTGACTCTTAGTGACCCCATGGATTATAGTCTACCAGGCTCCTCGTCCATGGGATTCTCAAGGCAAGAGTACTGGAGTGGGGTGCCATTGCCTTCTCCAAACAATGTGTCTAAGTGTATATTTATTTTCATTTGGGTCCCCTTGTGCCTTCAGAATCTGATGATTCATATCTTTCATCCATTCTGGAAAATTCTTAGCTCTTATTTCTTTGAATATTGTGTCTCTATGATGATCTCTACTCTATCTGGTATTCCAGATAATTCTTCTCATTCCTCCATATCTCTTACTCTTTTAAATATTTTTTTTCTATTTCCCAATTTACTAATTTTCCTTCTATTGTAGCCAATTTTCTATTTAACTGAATTTTTAAATCAAATAACTATATTTTGTATTTCTAGAAGTTCTATCTTATTCATGTTTTCAAAATTGTATTACCCTCCAAGCATCTTATTCTTTTCTTATGGTTTAATCCTTTTATGTCTTTAGCCATTTTTAAATGTTTATTTTATAATCTTAAGTCAGTAGTTCCATTATCTCAAATATCTGGGAATTTAAGTTTGCTCTTATTGTCTCTGTGGATTCTTACAGTGGAGTCCCTCTCCTCCACATGTGCTTTATAGTTTTTGATTGGATTCTTCTTCAGCAAGGCTTTATCTGTAGGAATCTTTGCATAGATCACATTGAACTTATGGTTCTCCAAAGAAGGTCATTTGCTTCTATTGGGCAAATCTGTGTTATCTCTGGCTTTTAATGTGGATTTCTAGGCTGAAAATTTTTTTAGACAATTCAAGCAGTATAAATTAAAATCCAAACCTACATGAGAAATTTTTTTCCCCTCTATCCAAAGCCCAGGCCAAGATAGGAAAGCTTCCTTATCACTTCACAGTGTCCATAGTTGTTTTGTTTTTATTTTTGTTTTCTTTTATGGCAGGTATAGCCCTCAATGACCTTTGCTTTATGCACTGACCCCTTTTCTATCCCTTGCTTCACTGGCACTCAAGGCTTAACTTCCTGCATCCACCAGAAATCTCCTTTGAAGTTTGCTAGAATTCAGTTCATGCCTAGATTTTTTATTTTTCTTCAATCTTAACTTTTATTTATTGGGGATTTACTTTTCATGCTATAAGCTCAACTATGCATTTAATGCTATTTTTTTTTCAGAAGGATCCTCACATTATGTGATCTGCTTTATGCTACAATCTAAAATTCTAGCCCACTGTTTTAGATCTTGGTCTTGTTTCTCCACCAACTCCCATGGACCTGGTGTTTCAGACTATTCTTTTCTTTCTGAAGCAGCCTAACCCAGGACTCAAACATTTTGATTTGCTTTCTCTCCATTCCTATGCCTGTGCCAACTTTCAGGGATACTGGCCAGGCTCTGACCCTGATCTCTGCCTACCAAGAAGGGAATACTGGCCAAAAAATTGTCTGTGTGTGTGTGTGTGTGTGTGTGTGTGTGTGTGTGCAGTCCACCAGGCTCCTCTGTCCATGGGATTTTCCAGGCAAGGATATTGGAGTGGGTTGCCATTTCCTTCTCCAGATGACCTTTCCGATCCAGGGATCAAAGCTGCATCTCTTGTGTCTCCTGCATTGGCAGGTAGATTCGTTACCACTAGTGCTACCTGTGCTGTGCTGTGCGTAGTTGCTCAGTAGTGTCCGACTCTTTGCGACCCCATGGACTGTAGCCCTCCAGGCTCCTCTGTCCATGGGGATTTCTCCAGGCAAGGATATTAGAGTGGGTAGCCATGCCCTCCTCCAGGGGATCTTCCCAACCCAGAGATCAAACCCAGGTCTCCCACTGCAAGCAGATTCTTTACTGTTGAGTCACCAGGGAAGTGCTACCTAGGAAGCCCTATTTCATTGCCATATTCATTGTCCTTTGCCTTCTGGTCCATCTTTAAGATTACCTCTTGAACAACATTTTCTAAAATTCAGATCTGATTATGTAACCCCCTATATAAACTCTCCAGCACCAAAAAAAGGATAGTTCTATTTTTTAAAAAGGCTATAATATTTAAAACTATTAATGCTATAAAAGTCAAAGAAAGGCTATAGAGTGTTCTAGATTAAAAGAGTAAAAGGACATAATAACTAAATGTGATTCTTTATCTTAGACTGGATCTTGTCCTGGAAGGTGCAAAATGCTATTAAAACATGTTATTGTTTCAGTAGACAAAACTGGCATATGAATCCCAAGTTAGATTAAAAAGTATTATATCAGTGTTCAATTTACTAAAGCTGGTAACTGTTGTGTGGTTATGAAGAGGGCATCCCTATTTCTATGAAAAACACACAAAGGTATTTAGGAGAAGAGGATCATGATTCCACTTACTCTTGAGTGGTACAGGAAAACGTATGTGTATGTATATGTGTACACACACTTATGTATGTATGTATTATGAGAGAGAGATCAAATAAAAAAGCAAATGGGACAAAATATTAACAATAAGTGAATCTGAGTAAAGGAGATATATATGTGTTCCTTATATTAATACTCACAATTTTTCTGTAAATCTGAAGTTATTTATAAATAATTAAGGGTAAGAATGTTAAAACCTTTTGGAGCTTCCCTGGTGGCTCAGTGGTAAAGAATCCACCTGCCAATGCAGGAGACCAGATTAAATTCCTGATCCGGGAAGATCCCACATGCCACGGAGCAACGAACCTGTGTACCACAACTATTGATCCTCCTCTAGAGCCCAGGAACCGCAGCTACTGAAGCCCAAGCACCCTAGAGCCTGTGTTCTGTAACAAGAGAAGCCACCACAGTGAGAAGCCGGCACATCACGACTAGAAAGTAGCTCCCACTCTCCACAATGGGGAAAAGCCTGCACAGCTATGAAGACCCAGCACAGCCATTAAATTACCAAAAAAAAAAACCACCTCTGCTGTTTCTCTGCTACCCAAGGATGTACATTAGATGCTTAATAGCCTGGCTTCAATGTTTTTCCTAGCTGCATCTGTTCCCATTTCCCTTCTCACACCCCAGTAAGCAGCCCAGTGTTTCCCAATTCCCAAATTCAGATCACAGCTTCCTGCCTTGCACAAGCAAGTCCCTATACCTGGAGTATTTTTGTGCTCCTTCCTGCTCAGAAAATTTTCATTTCTTCAAGCTCCAGTTCAAAATTTTCTTTCCTCCAAGAAAGTTCCCTGAAAAAGTTTATGGAATGCTTTAAAACAAAAGTAAGATGCTCAGAAAGCTAGGAAGAAATAAATATATTTTATTTAAAAAAAGAAACATGTGGAAAACAAAAGATTTTGAGAGAGTGGGCTAATTTCATTTTACACTTTAAAAAAATTTTCTGTATGGTTCAGCATGAAAAGGTGAAGTGAAAGTGTTAGTCACTCAGTTGTGTCCGACTCTTTGCAACCCCATGAACTGTAGCCCATCAGGCTCCTCTGTCCATGGAATTCTCCAGGCAAGAATACTGGAGTGGGTAGACATTCACTTCTCCAAGGGATCCTCCAGACCCAGAGATTGAATCCAGGTCTCCTGCATTGCAGGCGGATCCTTACATAGCTTCAAAGTCTTCCACTCAACCTGGAACTTGTATTTGAAATTTTCTCCTATGTCACAATATGCTATGTTATATTACAACAATATTTTTTACATCCTATAAGATAACATGTGTATTACTAGTTCTTTGAGCATTGGTTTCACCAGTCACAATGTGGAGCAGCAACTATCTTATTCATTTTTACATCCTAACATATGGCAAGATACCTAGGATGTAGAGGATTCTAAATAAACAGAATAAATCATTGTATAAAACAACCACCTAAGCACCAAATTTAATTTTAACATGCATATGCACATATCCTCCAACCTTAACACTGCTATCATCCTAGTAAATAAATAGCAAACACTTGGCAAAAATGTTTTCACTGGACCTACTCCTTCCCATGGGCAATCTAGTGAATACAATCCACTTTTCGCCAGTTCTCACTAGGTAGTATGATGTGTAATGGGTAAGTGAATAAATGGCTATAGGCCTATACATATTGAGGCCTTTAAGGAGCAAATTTACATAAAGCCAAACCTAGTTATGGTCAGAAATCAAAAATCCCACCAGACGCAAAGCAATTTGTAACAAAATTCCATTTTAAGTCTATTTGTCTTTGGTTTCTTAGACTGTTAAAAATACTTCTGACTCTAGGTACATCAGTTTTTGAACAAACATCAGCATCTGTGTAGCTAGATTTGCCAGATAAATGTATGTATTCATTTGCCCCTGTTTTTAGAAAATCTGTAATTTTGTACTTTGAATTCATGAAGACAATTATATTAGTAGATATTTAAAAAAGCACCATTCATGTACTAGGTTTTCTAGAGAATAAAGAGAAGAGAGCCTTCTAGGATTTAAATTTAAATTAAAAATCAAGTAAACTTATATTTTTATAGTCCACAAACCACTTGGAAATGGTACAACTTTCCCAAATCTAATTTAAATCGTAGCTAAGAATATCCTAGCATATCAGTTGTTTCCTGGAATTTTAACTAATACTGGAAGAGATGTGAAGAGACATTTTCTTTTAAGGATGGAGTTAAATAACTGTTAAGAATTTTATTTTTTATAACAAAGCTATAATATTGAGTAAAATTTTATTGCATTTTAGTGCAATATAAAGTCTATAGATTCTGATGTTAATCTAGGTGTCTCAGACCACAGTCTTTATAAGCAAAAGGTCTCACCTCTTATTTCACTGAATCTCCCACTCATGTTACAATTCATGGCATTTGATTTCTTTTAGTATGGCTAGTCTTTTCACAAGCTAAAAATTAAAGATGTGCTGCAACTAGAGTTCTTGAATTACAAAGCTCAATGATTATATTTGATATAAGCTCTTCTAATCTACAATTAGGGACTAATGAGGACATGCTGTTGACTCAAAAAGGTTGAGAAGCTTACATTTGATGACCCAGGATAAATTCCAACTCCTTGAGTTCTAATAATAAGCCACAGCACATTATTTTCTTTCTTTCACTTGACCTTTGTCCCACATATGACATATAACTCAGAACTAGAGATGTGTTTCCTGGAAAAAGAAGAAAATTAGAGCAAACATAATTGCTGTCAGCAAATACTTTGCAGACCTTGGCTCCAGAGGGCAGAGCCCATGGGTAGAAATTCATAGGGATAACAATACCAACTCAATGTAAAGAGTTTCCAATATGAAAAGCTACCACATAATAGAATGGGCTGCTTTCCAACTTCCTGTCAGGCTAACTATTTAAGTAGCAGCAGGTGACCACCTACAAGGCTGTTGTCAAGGCGATTCCAACACTGGACCAGGCACTGCTACAGTCATCTAAAGTCTAAAACTCTGTAATTCTGTAATATTAGAGATTTAATGCTTATAGTATTATTGTCATTCGGTCTAGTTTCTGTTACTATCAAAGTCTTGCTGACATTTTTATCTGTATAGGTTAAAGTCACTGAAAATGGTCAGTGCCCCTGACGTAAATGTCAGTTTCCTAATCTAGAGAGTGAGAGGGTTGATGAAATGATCTCCAGAATTACACCTACTTCTAGCCATATTCTGAAATCCATAGGAGGAGGGTATTTACCTCACGAACACTTTTGGAGTAACACATAAGAAATTTAATAAATGCATGCTGTTTTTCAACAACACTTATAATCTTTGGGAATTTATTCTTTGTAACTGATTTTAGTAATTTTGATTGCTTTTGTCAGTGGGAAAGACAATGTCACATAATTAAAATAATAATCTTAATAATTTGTGTTTGTTAATCTGTGACAAAACCTCCAGCTTTATTTTGTCAGAAGTAAATTACAAATAGCACATAACTTGCAGCTCCTACAATTTTTCACAATTTAAAAATTGAAGGTGTGTTGCAACCAGAGTTCTTGAATTTCAGGCTCAATGATTATATTTGATATAAGATCCTCTGATCTACAATTAGAGACTTATGAGGATATGCTGTTGACTTAAAAAGGTTGAGAATCTTGTATGTAATGACCCAGAGTAAATTCTAATTCCATGAGTTCTAATAATGTCACAGCACTATACACACACACATATATACACATATGCTGCTGCTGCTGCTGCTAAGTCGCTTCAGTCGTGTCCGACTCTGCGCGACCCCGTAGACGGCAGCCCACCAGGCTCCCCCGTCCCTGGGATTCTCCAAGCAAGAACACTGGAGTGGGTTGCCATTTCCTTCTCCAGTGCATGAAAGTGAAAAGTGAAAGTGAAGTCGCTCAGTCGTGTCCGACTCAGCGACCCCATGCACTGCAGCCTACCAGGCTCCTCTGTCCATGGGATTTTCCAGGCAAGAGTACTGGAGTGGGTCTCCATTGCCTTCTCCAATATACATATACGCATGTATACAAATACTCACATATATATACACACATATGTCTCCAGGAGATGTACATCTTTACCTGACCAGCAAGTGATATATGCCACATTATAGGATTGCCAATACTCCATTCACTGAGACTGCATTAACACCAAGTCACTGAGCTTCCTAATACCTCATGTGGACTCCTTCACCCTAATCTGTGGTATTCTTGACACCTAACCTCTGAGATAACCAACACTCCAGCAGGTATTGAAGTTAAATCCTCTCAGACCAATGCTACACATTAAATGTGGACTGTGAGATTGAGAAACTGAATTTTATTTTTAAAATTAATTAATTTTAATTGGAGGCTAATGACTTTACAATATTACAGTGGTTTTTGCCATACATTGGCATGAAATAGCCATGGGTGTACATGTGTCCCCCATCCTGAACCCTCCCCCCACCTCCCTCCCCATCCCATCCCTCAGGGTTGTCCCAGTACACCAGCTTTGAGTGCCCTGGAGAAACCAAATTTTAAAAGTGATTTAATTTTAACTCCTCTAAATAATCACACAGTTTGTGGCACATATTTACTGGCGTAGCTTTAGGTCTTACTCAAGCCCAACTTCCTTAGGGCAGACTTATCTAAGTCCCCATCTGGGTTCAGAGTCCTCTCCCTCATGACCCTCATCCCTGCCTATAGTACCTATCTTACTTTGTACATTCATTGCATGATTATTTTTCATTGTGGCTGCATTTGCTCACCAGTATATCTCGCCATCTAGCATAGTTCCTGGCACACCAAAAGTATTTCTCAATATATGAATGAATGAATGAACACTGTGACAGAAGAAGAGAGGGCGCAGATTAAAACTGCTGCCAATAATCTTCGATGGATAATCCTTTCCAAAGAAAGATGACTATGCTACTAGAGTTACGGGTGGCATGAACAAGAAAACTGGACAACCCATGTCCCATGTCTACTGGCCAGCACTGCTGCCAATGGATACAAGGACAGATAACACTGACGCTTGAAAGCAAGCTCCTTGCTCTCAGACTATAGGTGTCATCTCGTTACCCACCACCATCTACCAGGTTACCAACTGCCAAATTTCAACTGTCAAAACAATATCCTTTTCCAGGAGAGCTAAGAGCCTGATAATTTATTCTGATATACTTATACTCAGGCTGCTACTGACTTTTCATAATTTTAAAAATACTGGGGTAATGTATTCAAAAGTAAAGAACATTATTTCAACACCTGATTTACTCAATTTAACATATGGCTTATATCTAAATGTGTTTGAAAAAGATTATACATTCTCAAATGAATAGAATTATAATTTCCCCTATTTAAGGGTTACATAATTAAATGTAGGCATGTAATTTTTGTGGAAACAGACATAATATCATCTAGAACATCCTAAAATATTCCTGTTGCATCTCCTACTGATATTCTCCTCAGGAAAAAAATAGGAAAAATTAACCTCACGGAGAATCCTCCACGTCTAACACCCTAATTCTTCCTGTGAGAAGTTTGAAAATTCCTTTCTAAAGTCAAAAATTCTTGAGGACTCTCCATTTTATTGTAATTATATTTTCAGCGTTCAGTTGGATGAGAAAACATGTAACAAAAAAGGCTTCTGTAAACCCACTAATGTTCTGAAATGAATAATCACTACAGGGTTTATACTTCCTTCTTGGCTCAGACAGGTAAAGAATCCACCTGCCAATGCAAGAGTTGCGGGTTTGATCCCTGGGTTGAGAAGATCCCTGAAGAAGGAAATTGCAATCCACTCCAGTATTCCTGCCTGGGAAATCCCATGAGCAGAGGAGCCTGGTGGGTGACAGTCCACGAGGTCACAAATAATCAAATATGACTAAAACACACAAATATATGCATCGTATTACTTATTTACAATAAAAATAATGTTTGCAGTGAAAACACATGCTTGCTCATCTAACTCCATTATTTTCACCACAGCTCACAGCCCTTAGGTGGGGGGAACGTTAGGAAAGAGTTTTAAGCATATTTACTGTTATATATTCAGTGGTTCAATATCTCGAAAAATGGAAGGAAGAGGAAAATGGAGTAACTGAGCAGAGACAATCTTAGGCAAAACACACATGCAAAAAAATTTTTTCCCTCTTATATGTACTTTTCACAAGGGAATTATAGACTTGGAGACATTCCAAGAGTTTATCTGAGCTGTTTCCTACAATGCAATGGAACTGTATCTAAATCATTCATAATAGAAATAGCCAGATGATTTAGGGGCATTCAGCAATGAAACAATGCTACTATTTTACACTGGTTTTTAACATATTAAAAAAATAACAGTATTACCTCTCTAGTTATGACTATAGCCATTGAAACTTTTCTACTTCTACTACTTATAAGTGTGTTAAAGAGTACAAAAGTCTAGTCAATCAGAGTCTGTTCACAATAGACCAGCCTACCAGTCAGATCATTTCCTATATAGTAGCCTTTTGCTGATTCAAATTGTACTTCAGCCACAGGGCATTCACTCATGACATTTCTTCCACTCCTTTTATGATAATGGTTTATATCAATCTGGTTTTTGCATGTAAATGTCTTCATTCTTAGAAGAACTCCATCCCACCCTACCTAGTTATGACAAGCATAAGTACCCATTTTAAGAGCTCTTTAGGTTTTGCAAAATGTGGTACGTTGCATTTGTATTTCAATAGAAACATACCCAGATGAGGATGAAAAAGCAAACTTTCTTTGTACAGTACTCATAGGGCTAAGCTATTAAATATTGCTCCATTTGTAGTTAATTTTCCTACATCTTCAAGCTGTAGTTTCCTATATCTTCAAGTTCAAGTTATAGAGCTTCTGGTTTTGTAAGGCATCTTAAATGATTCATAGAGAAACAGCTGCTCCTCTCAGACCAGGTCTATTTGTATAGATTGTGCTGATTCCAGACTTCTGAATCATAAACTCACCTCCTTCTTGATCATGTAATCTGATGATGCTTAAGGTGAGTCTCTATCATGTGATCCTTCCTGACTCAAGTCCTTTACAAAAAAATCCCATTTTGCCTATATCTTTGAAGACTTACGTTTTACTGGTAGAATTTTGCGCTTATTCAACCTCTAAGGTTCAGCTCAGTTCAGTTCAGTCGCACAGTCGTGTCTGACTCTTTACGACTCCATGAAAAACAGCACGCCAGACCTCCCTGTCCATCACCAACTCCCAGAGTTCACTCAGACTCACGTCCATCGAGTCAGTGATGCCATCCAGCCATCTCATCCTCTGTTGTCCCCTTCTCCTCCTGCCCCCAATCCCTCCCAGCATCAGAGTCTTTTCCAATGAGTCAACTCTTCACATGAGGTGGCCACAGTACTGAAGTTTCAGCTTTTGCATCATTCCCTCCAAAGAAATCCCAGGGCTGATCTCCTTCAGAATGGACTGGTTGGATCTCCTTGCAGTCCAAGGGACTCTCAAGAGTCTTTTCCAACACCACAGTTCAAAAGCATCAATTCTTTGGCGCTCAGCCTTCTTCACAGTCCAACTCTCACATCCATACATGACCACAGGAAAAACCATAGCCTTGACTAGACGAACCTTTGTTGGCAAAGTAATGTCTCTGCTTTTGAATATGCTATCTAGGTTGGTCATAACTTTCCTTCCAAGGAGTAAGCATCTTTTAATTTCATGGCTGCAGTCATCATCTGCAGTGATTTTGGAGCCCCCAAAAATAAAGTCTGACACTGTTTCCACTGTTTCCCCATCTATTTCCCCTAAGTGATGGGACCAGATGCCATGATCTTCATTTTCTGAATGTTGAGCTTTAAGCCAACTTTTTCACTCTCCACTTTCACTTTCATCAAGAGGCTTTTGAGTTCCTCTTCACTTTCTGCCATAAGGGTGGTGTCATCTGCATATCTGAGGTTATTGATATTTCTCCCGGCAATTTTGATTCCAGCTTGTGCTTCTTCCAGTCCAGCATTTCTCATGATGTACTTTGCATATAAGTTAAATAAGTAGGGTGACAATATACAGCCTTGACATACTCCTTTTCCTATCTGGAACCAGTCTGTTGTTCCATGTCCAGTTCTAACTGTTGCTTCCTGACCTGCATACAAATTTCTCAAGAGGCAGGTCAGGTGGTCTGGTATTCCCATCTCTTTCAGAATTTTTCACAGTTTATTGTGATCCACACATTCAAAGGCTTTGGCATAGTCAATAAAGCAGAAATAGATATTTTTCTGGAACTCTCTTCCTTTTTCGATAATCCAGTTGATATTGGCAATTTGATCTCTAGTTCCTCTGCCTTTTCTAAAACCAGCTTGAACATCAAGAAGTTCACAGTTCACATATTGCTGAAGCCTGGCTTGGAGAATTTTGAGCATTACTTTACTAGCATGTGAGATGAGTGCAATTGTGCGGTAGTTTGAGCATTCTTTGGCACACAGCGGCAATTTGAGCAGTAGCAACTGTCCAGATAGCAAAATGCATGCCCAATTTCTATACAGCCAGGTTACACAGCATGCTGCAGGGAGAGCTCTGAACTACTCCTGACTCCTTTATGTTGATTGGCAATTCAGGTTCCTCTGTTAATTCCACAATTACTACTAACTGTTGCATATCACAACTCATAAAAGACTATTCCAGGGAGTTTCCTCATTGCCTAGTAGTTAGGACTTGGTGCTTTCACTGCTGTGGCCTAGGTTCCATCCTTGGTTGAGGAACTGAGATCCCACCAACTGCACAGTTCAGAAAAAAAAAAAAGGAACTATGTCCAAGACTCTTACAGAATTATGGGTACTCATTTGTCGAATAAATTAATGAATTAATTTACAGTCTTAGATGAGAAAACCAAAGGACTTGACCTCTTTTCTGTAACCACAGCATTTACAGGCTGCCTTCCACACAGTGTCACCTCGTTTCCTAGAATTTCAGCGTGAAGTCAACATGTCCCAGGAATGGGACACGTGTGTGCAAAACAATACTGTACTGTGAAATATAAGTTGTCAAGCTATTTGTGTGAAACGCTGTAAAATTTTCTTTAATATATAAACTAAAATCAAAGGCAACCTCTGAGTGTCATCCCATGAAGCCATCTGTGGCCACTATGCCCAGGGATGGCTTCCGCCACAGCCACCATCGTGCCACCCTTCACTCTCTCCCTCTGCCTCGTCTAACCAAAATCTGAGGTGACTCTGCACTTACCTAGCCCTTATTATTTTTTTGTATCTTGGTTTCAATAAAAACACGTGGAATACCTCAAGTAATTCCTTTCTCACTCTATGAATACCAATCCAAAGAATGATTTCTAAAGAATTATTAAAGCACATACAAGAATTTACATTATATCCAGTAGGTAGGAATCGATTGAAATTATCATCAGTGCTTTATAGTGTGGGGGGAAATTCTAGCTTTTTAACATTAAGACTATAAATAAAATCGTGGGCAGTGATGGATGCCCTTTTTATATAGCTGGTCAACATTTTTTCATTTCATTTTAATACACAAATTTATGATTTTAAGTTAAATTCTGCATTCAGTTGGCATAAAATATCAGCATAGCTGGAAAGCATTTTTGCATTTTACATGATAATATCTTTACCCTCACATAGTTTGTGGCTTTGAAAATAATTTTAATAATTTGGTATCTTGTGGTTAATACATCAGACTGAAAATATAGGTAACATATACATGTTTATATACATTTAATTATAATCCACCTGAAGCTATACTGAGAAAAAAACCTCTATATAACAAATATATGTACTAGCCCCAGTGATCCACTTCTAGGGAATCTTATATAAACCAAATTCTGGTTTGGCCACTGGACTTAGGCCCTCGGAGTTTTCTGCTACCTCAGGTGCAACTGAATGTAAAATTTTCTATCTGGAATTTCTGTGGCAATTAAAACCCTTAATTCTTTTTTCCCTTTGTACCTTTAGAGGCAATTAATGACTTGGCTTTTGACCAATTTAAAAACAAACACTTCTTTCTATTGTGATGACAGATGTCATTTTTTAGCTCTCAGGTGCCAATGGGAATTGACCCTGATAGTCATAAGCAATAAAGTTTTATATAGATACAATCTGATTTAGTGGAGGAGAATTTTCCATTCAGAAATTCCTTCTAATAAGAAATGACTAGAAAGAACTGATTTTTCATTTTACCAGTGAAACTGCCCTCATTCCAGGCCCTACCACAGTGACATCTCTATTGTACTACCAACTCACCGAAGTGGTGACAGGAGCCATGGGATTGAGCTGTGGTGGCGACTAAGTGAGCCCCATATGTCTGCAATTTTCCAAAGCCACCCCACAGTTGTATGGCAGCTTTACTCAGCCTCATGCGGCGGTCTGTCTGACCTCATCACCACAGAGCAAGACAGGATTTTGTAGAACATTCTTTTTCAGTCTCTTCAAAGAGTACAAGCAAGGACACACAAAAACTAGAAACTGGTTTCTAGGAAATTCAACCTCTCAAAATACAGGTGTTATCTAATGATATAGTCATTCACCAGCTGCTGCTGTATAAATCCAGTAAAAGATGAAGAAAACTAGGGACAAATTAGCACAGTACTTGGGACTAAGGATAAGATTATTAAAGTTACACATCAGCCTACACAAAGCAACAATTTTCTTAAAAAAAAAAAAAAAAAAAAAGAGTTGCTAAGTGTCATCGTCCAGTGAGGCTGCTGGCCACAACTCTTACAGAAACCAACATATACTTCTTCTGTGCCTCTGACAACCCACCCCAGTGATGAGTGCATAGGAGTCGTTGAATTGCATCTCACACTGTTTGCACTGAGATGGCACCAAGCTTTAGAACTAACCATGGCTCTGCGGAGAGGAGGTCAGACCTACTCTCCCTGGGTGGCTTGGTCTGCCCCTGCTGTCAGGACCTGCCCAGGGTTTCATCAGCATCACCTCTGACTCACACTCAGCGTTCAATAGCAAGATGGAGTCGCCAACAATGAAGACCTGGCAGAGGGCCAACCTATTGGTACTAAAGTAAAGCCTGCCACAGTGCAGCAAGCTGGGCCAGACATTTATGGGAAATGGCTGACAGCTGGATAAACAAGCAGCTCCATTTTTGGTGAGCTGCAGCGGAAGCAGAGATGACAGAATAAAGTCTTTAGGTATATGCTTCAGATGATTCTGTGTTATGAGTGGAGGATGAAAAAGCTGGCTTATAACTCAACATTAAAAAAAACTAAGATCATGGCATCTGGTCCCCATTACTTTATGGCAAATAGGTGGGGGAAAAGTGGAAAGAGTGGCAGATTTTATTTTCTTTATCTCCAAAATCACTGTGGATGGTGACTGCAGCCATGAAATTTTTTGGAAAAAAAGCTTTCTTCTTCTTGAAAGAAAAGCTATGACAAACCTAGACAGCATATTAAAAAGCAGAGACATCACTTTGCAACAAAGGTCCATAAAGTCAAAGCTATGTTTTTATTCAGCAGCTATGTATGGATGTGAGAGTTGGACCATAAAAAGGCTGAATGTCAAAGAATTGGTGCTTTTGAACTGTGGTGTTGGAGATGACTCTTGAGAGTCTCTTGGACAGCAAGGAGATCAAAATAAACAATCCTAAAGGAAAACAACTCTGAATATTCACCGAAAGGACTGATGCTGAAGCTCCAATGCTTTGGCTACCAGATGCTAAGAGCTGACTCATTGGAAAAGACCCTGATGCTGCGAAAGATGGAAGGCAAAAGGAGAAGAGGGTGGCAGAGGATGAGATGGTTGGATGGCATCACCAACTCAATGGACATGAGTTTGAACAAACTCCAGGAGATGGTGAAGGACAGGGAAGCCTGGAGCACTGCGGTCCATGGTGTCAAAAAGAGTCTGATACGGCTTATCAGCTGAACAACAAAAACAACAGGCTTCTAGAAAACAGCATCAGATGGGGACATCAACAGATGTCCAAGAAGGCACCAGGCACCAGAAGGGAGAAAGAGGTTGAATGGCAAATCGCATCAGCCCACAAAGCCAGTCATGGAAAAGAGTGAGAAAAGGCTGGTTAGGTGCAGTCCCATTCAGAAATAGTAGGAATTGCTGTGTGTGAGGAGCCACTCTCACCACCCAAGCCACTTAGCGCTGAATTCTGAACCCCACTGAGCAAGGAGAGATCCTTGTTCAGTGAGGAACCTAGAGACTCAAGATAGAGAGGAGCTGTGGGTTTAACTCTGTGGTAGAGTGAAGTAGACAAGACTTGTAAAATTAGGCAATCAGAATATGTGTGTTTTTCTCCCCAACTCCCCCTCTCCCCACCTTACTCTCTGCCTGCATGCCTAAGTGAGTCACTTATGGAACTTGGTTTAGGTTTTAAGGCAATTTGGGTTTTTGAGACATATTTAGCACAGATAAATTCAACGTAGCATCAGGAAGAATTCCCAATTTTTTCCTTTGTGTGGCTTTTCGGAACAACAGAATGAGCCAGGTATGGGCAAATAGCAGTCAGCTGAGATAAGCGGCTGTTCTGGGCACAGATGCCCTCATGCCAGGAAAACAAGAACAAGCATGAGCCAGAAGCAGGAAAACCAAACCCACAAACACAACTCTTGACTTACAGCTGGGAGACAATACTTCCTTTTCTTAGACACCAGGCTCTGCAAACTCCGACTCACAGGAGGGTGGGTGTGCAGTGACCTGGAGAAGGTGGTTGGTGACAGGAGTAAAATTACAGCCTACTCTGCTGGCCCCTTGGTGCCCCTGGGTCACTGCCAGGCCCATCCTGATCCCAAACCATGTGGAAAGTCAGCACATTTAGACTGAATAGCAGGAGACGAGACCTGAGGAGGTTACCAGTGAAACACTTTCTGAAAAAAGAAAAATAACTATTTTTTAAGCATGAGTGAAAAAGAAAAAGTTTCTTTGTTGCTAATTGGAAAGCTCTGCTAGTATTGGCTTACTGAGGAAAATGAGGACAGTCTGGTACACAGCTCTGACGACATGGTAGTGACTGTCGCTTTCCACGAAGGCCCATCACCATACATTGGCGGCCCAAGAGTAAGCTGTTAACCAAAGATCTTATGTATTGGGTTTTGTCCGAGTTGGACCCACATGGGATAGGGAAGGGCGAAAAATGTTGGTACAACCCCAACTGTCAGATTATGGTTCAAAATCATTTTCTTAGAGATAGTGTGTCTACAGGAAAACTTTGAGTAAAGGCAAACCTAGACAGCAAATTAAAAACCAGAGACATCACTTTGCAAAGTCAAAGCTATGGCTTTTTCCAGTAGTCATGTATGGATGGGAGAGTTGGATCATGAAGAAGGCTGAGCTCTGAAGAATTGATGCCTTCGAACTGTGGTGCTGGAGAAGACTCTTGCGAGTCCCTTGGACAGCAAGGAGATCAAAACAATCAATCCTAAAGGAAAACAACTCTGAATATTCTCCAGAAGGACTAATACTGAAGTTCCAATGCTTTGGCCACCTGATGCCAAGAGCCAACTCATTGGAAAAGACCTTGATGATGGGAAAGATTGAAGGCAAAAGGAGAAGAGGGTGGCAGAGGATGAGATGGTTGGATAGCATTACCGACTCAATGGGCTTGAGTTTGAACAAACTCCAGGAGATGGTGAAGGACAGGGAAGCCTGGGGTAAGCTGCAGTTCACGGAGTCCACAGAGTTGGACACAACTTAGCGACTGAACAACAACAAAAGCAAATGAAAGGCTTGAGTCTAAAAACAGGCTTCCAAGAGTAGAAATAGGATACAGGAAGTGGAGAGGTGAAAAAAAAGTATATCAGCCAGGATGGAAAGAGTAGAGAGAGAAGTAGAAAGACTCCAGGGCAGAGACTCTCTAAGGAAAAGCTTTGAGAGAACAGGATTGTGGCTTCCCAGCTTCATCTCAGTTATTGCCTCACACAGCTCACTTAGTGTATCGTGAGACAGGGCTCCCATGTGTTTTTTTCCACTCCCCCAAGCATGGAGAGGTGAGTGAACTATACACAGACTTCTTGCAGCTGTAACCTTAATAGCAGAAATATGTAAGATGGAGACAGAGGTGTTCGTATCTTTTTGTCGTGTTCTGATGTTTCACTTTACTTCTAGCCCAGACTTTCCAACTGTATACCAATCAGGTCCACATCCATGGTCAGCTCTCACTTCCTAGCACAGTGCACTGCATAGGTACGGGTACAAAAAATATTAGCTGAATGATGAATAAAATAGCCCAGTCCACCACAGAAAGCCCTATCTTATCTTTCCTCCCTGATTCTGGTTCCTGGCCCATCATTATCTTCTAAGGAGGACACAATTTACAAGGGGCTGTGTAATTACTGGGAACTCCAGTTGATGGAACAGACTGGCTGTGAGGGACTATGCAGTTGAATTGAATAATCTTCACTGACTGTGACAGACCCTGAACTAGGCAATGAGGGTGTTCAGATGAATAAGACATGGTTCCTGTGGTTGAGGAGCTCACCATCAAAGGAGGAGACAGACGAATAAGTTGAAAATAACAATTCAATTTATTGAATTGAATTGAATACATCATAAAAATATGATGTATTGGGATACAGGTAAGAACCAGGGCTGCAGGCCAAGGAAAAGGGGTACCTCACCCGAATGAGAAGGTGTTGGCCTCAGTCCCACAGAATAGAACTGCTCACAAGATAACTGTGCAGCTTGGGACTTGGGCTGATTTCAATGGCATCACCACCTCCAGCTGTCTCAGGTCTTATCTCCCTCTTTTCTCAGTGGCTCCTACTTTTGGTCTTTCCAACATGACACATGTTTTTCAACTCTATGTCCTCAAGCTGCTGGCTGAGCTTTTTTATCCTTTTACTGTCAAAGCACAGCCTATACTTTCCTGCATTTGTTTCCTACCCTGCCATTCTCCCCGACTCCAGTACTCTTGCCTGGAGAATCCCATGGACAGAGGAGCCTGGTAGGCTACAGTCCATGGGGTCACGAAGAGTCCGACACGACTGAGCGACTTCACTTTCACTCATTGGAAAAGGAAACGGCAACCCACTCCAGTGTTCTTGCCTGGAGAATCCCAGGGATGGAGGAGCCTGGTGGGCTGCCGTTTATGGGGTCGCACAGAGTCGGACACGACTGAGCGACTTAGCAGCAGCTGCTGCCATTCTCTACCTACCTTTGATGTGGCCTCCTTATCACCAAATTCAATAACCCTCACTCACTTTACACACAGTTGACTCTGTTAACTACCACCCTACAAGTTGAAACTTTCATCTCTTTCAATTCAGTTCAGTTGTTCAGTCATGTCAGACTCTTTGCAACCCCATGGACTGCAGCATGCCAGGCCTCCCTGTCTATCACCGACTCCTGGAGTTTACTCAAACTCATGTCCATTGAGTCAGTGGTGCCATCCAACCATCTCATCCTCTGTCATCACCATCTCCTCCCACCTTCAATCTTTCCCAGCATCAGGGTCTTTTCAAATAAGTCAGTTCTTCACATCAGGTGGCCAAAGTATTAGAGTTTCAGCTTCAGCATCAGTCCTTCCAATGAATATTCAGGACTGATTTCCTTTAGGATGGACTTGCTGGATCTCCTTGCAGTCCAAGGGACTCTCAAGAGTCTTCTCCAACACTACTGTTCAAAAGCATCAATTCTTCGGCGCTCAGCTTTCTTTATAGTCCAACTCTCCCATCCACACATGACTACTGGAAAAAACCATAGCTTTGACTAGACTGACATTTGTTGGCAAAGTATTGTCTCTGCTTTTTAATATGCTGTCTAGGTTGGTCATAACTTTTCTTCCAAGGAGCAAGTGTCTTTTAATATCATGGCTGCAATCACCATCTACAGTGATTTTGGAGCCCAAGACAATAAAGTCTCTCACTATTTCCTCATCTATTTGCCATGAAGTGATGGAATCAGATGCCATGAGTGTTAGTTTTCTGAATGTTGAGTTTTAAGCCAACTTTTTCACTCTCCTCTTTCACTTTCATCAAGAGGCTTTTTAGTTCTTCTTCACTTTCTACCATAAGGGTCGTGTCATCTGCATATCTGAGGTTACTAATATTTCTCTCAGTAATCTTGATTCCAGCTTGTGCTTCATCCAGCCAGTGTTTCTCATGATGTATTCTGCATATAAGTTAAATAAGCACAGTGACAATATATAGCCTTGACGTACTCCTTTCCTGATTTGGAACCAGTCTGTTGTTCCATGTCCAGTTCTAACTGTTGCTTTCTGACCTGCATACAGATTTCTCAAGAGGCAGGTCAAGTGGTCTGGTATTCCCATCTCTTTAAGAATTTTCTTCTCCTTCAGTCTCTTCCCTTTGCTTCAATTGGTACCAATTCCCTTTCCTATCCCCCTACTGGGAGTGTTCCCCAGTGAACAGCCACAGGGACCTCACCTATGTCTAGAGTTCAAACTCCTCTCCATGCTGATGACACACATATCTTTTTCTCTAGTTCCAATCCTTCACTTTACTTCTAGCCCAGAATTTCCAAGTGTATATCAATCAGGTCACATGCATGGTCATCTCTGTCTCAGAGCATCTCTAGCACAAAGCATTGCATAGGTATGAGCACAATAAATAGTATTAGCTGAACAATGAATGAATGAATGATAAAAGAAATAAAGAGCCATACCCCACTGAAGGCCCTACCTTGACTTCCTTCCTGACTTCCTAGCTTATGGTTGTCTTCCAGGAAGTAGGCAATTTGTAGTTACAGAGGAGTCTCATGTACAAAGCCTGGTCATGGATCTTTGTAATCACAGAGAAAGTGGTATAGTTGTCTTATGCCCCCACCAATGTCTTTTCAAGAACTCATTTTCTTTTTTGGTGAAATGGAACAAAAATTATCGGCCCTGTGGTAAGTATTATTACTCACAGTAACGCTGTTCTGTCTTGTAGTTGATTGGCACCAGGACTAACACTCAGCCTCAACATGTCCTTTCCCATGATTTTTAACCTCAAAACAACAGCAAACACAACAATAATAGCACTTGCTATGTGCCAGGCACAGTGCTGTGGTAAGTATTATGTATGCATTATCTTTCTAAATCTTCTCAAAAATCCTATAAGGCAGAAAACATTTTATAGCAGAGGAAACAGAGGCTTAGGGAGGTTGAAGCGACTCGCTGAAAGGTAACTGGCTCAGGGACATGGAAGTGAAAACATCTACTCTTAATCACTTCAGTACACAGCCCCTCAGGTCTACTGGATCCAATTCTAGAGGGCTTGAGTGGTTCACACCTACAAATCATTGAGTGCCTGTACATGCTAAGCATTGTGGGACTCAAAGGTTTAAAAAGATCAAGTCCATGATCTCAAGGAGTTTGTAGTCTAGAGGAAAAGCATCAAGATGAGACTGATGCCTGGAAAGTGAAATGAAACTCTCAGAAGAAAGGGTAGCATTCACACAAAGCACACAGTTCAGTATTACAGGTCCCTGCCCTTGAAGATCCCAGCTGCTGGAGTTCTGCCTATGCAATGTTTCATATTTAGCTTCCCCTCCTCTTTGATCAGGCTCCTCTGTCTTTCTAAAGCTCATACTATACATATAATTTCCATTCAAATTCAAAATCTTTCCGATTATTGTAGTGAATGCAATGTTATTCAAGGATTTTTTTTCTAAAAGAGCACCTATCTGACATGCATTTTTAATTTTATGTGCAATATGCAAATGTCATCACTGTAGTTGTTAACCGCAGTGCAGGATTGCAATTAACTATGGAGCTGTGCATTTTAGTTATATGCTAATGCTAATGAGATTTTCATAAAGCAAGTCCAATTACCAGCCCTATTTTTTAGCTGCAAGAGCTAGTGCAAAGCAAAGGTGTTGACTTCCTTTGGAATAAATTACCCTTTGTCCTTGGCTCCTTCATCATATTCAATCATCCTAAAAAGTAACTCCTGCTACTTTGAATATTTTATCCTGCCTTGCTCTACAGTGCCATATTAATGGAGACTGTGGGCAAGATTGTTTAGAAACCAATTTACACTGCACAGGCAATAGGAAAACTTCCTCCCAATGTAAACTGCACTAGCAGAGGAGCAGAGCTTTGAATAAAGTAAACAGGACCTGAAGGAGACTAAAGACTCAGACAGTGAGTTAGCAAAAATAAACCACAAGAGAGCACATACATGATGTTATCGTGGAGTGAGGAAGTTGCACACTATTAACGGGAATTTAAACTCAGATTTATGATCAGATGTGTTACTGGTTGATAGTCTTAAAAGGATAGTTAGTCTTTCTTTCATTCATTCATTCCATTCATTCAAAACACAATTTTTGGGTTTCTGTGTGCCAGACACTGAACTAGGTAGGCACTGAAGGTTCACATATGAATAAGATGGTGGTCGGGAGACTGAGGGAGTTAGAAGTGAAAGGAAACATTCATGTTCTGTATGGTTGATTCTTTTACAAAAAGAAAATGTTTATGAATTACTTGGTCAATGAAAGAATGATTAAGCCTTTGGCGAGCTTATAGTCAAATAGAAGGACACTAACACATCAAGTAATTTTGCAGTCAAGTATGGTACATGTTATTAGACTTATTCAGAGAGGACAAACTGAAGGAAAACGTCAGTTGGAAGAAGGGAAACAAGAAGAAGTTGGAAGGCGGACAAGAAGCTTCACAAATGACAAGAAGTTTCTTGAACTGAGCCCTGAAGGTGAATGTGTATTTCTTATTAATAGAAGGATGGGGTTGCAAGTCAGTCCAGAAAAGAACAACAAAAAGAAAGAGCAGATTTGAAATAGCACAGGTTACTGCAAGCAGTTCAGGGTAACTGGAGGCACAGGGTGTGAGATGGACAGAGGTGAAAGATGGCATCAGGATCAGCCACTGTGGGTTTTAAGTAGCAGAGTGAACAATCAGGTTTGCCTCTCAAAATTACTACTTGGGCAGCAAAGCAGGAGGAGGTCAGGTGGGGGAGGTAAACCAGCTACCCCCATTTCCTTTTTGGCCAACTTTTGAAGAATATTTTTTGAGAATCTTTTCTCGGTTCAACTCAGACTCAGACAAACAATCAGGTTATATTTTCCATCAAGAAGGTGTTTTCTGTGCCCCTGTGGAAAGAAATCACACAAAAGCCCTCTTTTTAATATTTTCAAAATATCAGGACGCAAAAAGAACGAAAGCTTGATGCTGCTGATGTGTAGTTTGAGTATCGTTTCTGCTCTGGATCAACTTCTAAACAAGGTAAAAGGAGCACAGAAACTAAAGCACAAGAGAAGAGAAAAGAGAGGATGATACAATTTTGCTAAAAACCGACCAGAATTACATATAGGTAATAGAGCAACGTTTTCTTCTTTTCACACTCAACACTCCCCTGCTCTCCCTCAACACCTATTAATATCATCTCTGTGAGGAAGAGGAAAGCCAGGAATTGGGAAAGGACATGGCTTTTCCAGAGGTAAGCTGATGGAAGCAGACTAATATATAATCAAGGTTGGGAAGAAGACAGAAGTTCTTTCAGTACCATGGGCTTCCCTGGTAGCTCAGAGGGTAAAGAATCTGCCTGCATGTGGGAGACCTGGGTTCAATCCCTGGGTCAGGAAAATCCCCTGGAGAAGGGAAAGGCTACCGTCTCCAGTGTTCTTGCCTGCAGAATTCCATGGACAGAGGAGCCTGGCGGGCTACAGTCCATGGGGTTGCAAAGAGTTGGACACTACTGAGCTGAGTGATTAACACTTTTCAGCCTAAAAATAAAGTTATTTTAGCATAAAAAAATTTTAAACACGTCCTAAGAGTGTGGTTTGAGAATCTGAGAGAAGCATTATACCTGTGTGGATGAGAAATTTGAATGATTTAAAGAAGGTAAAAATGACTTACAGAAGTTCTAGCTACTCAGCCATTACATAAGCATCATTCTTAAAATATAACTGCAGGAGTTCCAGTGATCACATTCATATTTCCAGGAATCTGGATGGAGAAACAGACTAGAGGAACAGGGCAAAGGATATGTGCCCACTGTCTTTTAAAAAGCTTCCTAAATGCCTCCATACTACAATTCTACTTATATCTCATTGACCAGAAATTAGTTGTATTTCCACAGGATAAGCAGATGGATAGGCCTCTAGCAGAAAAGTTTTATTCCACTGTAACAAGACCAGAAGATTAAACATCTCAGTACAGAGACAATAAATGTAGTGATGGGAAATTGAGTCATTTCCATCAGATTTCTTCTATTTTAATTAAAGATGAAGTAAAGTTATCTCCTGAGAATGACATGGTAAGAATTAATGACAAGGAAGAAGTTTGAGCAAGCAGATAGAGAGTTCATCCAAGACTGGGGTTTTGCAAGGTAACTTCAATGGAAGGACCAAGAGTCAAGGGAATTTAGAATATGGACAATATATTCTGGATAGAAGGAAACTCAAGAAAGGAATGGCTGATGGATAGGCAGAAAGGACAGAGGAGAATTGAAATGAGTAAGCAGGAAGGATGTGAGAAGGTGGTCAGACAGGAAGTTGTCTGTCGTTGCTATTTCAGAAAAGGAGAAGTTTCAGGTGATATTCAGGTCCAGGGTGAAGCTATGGCACCGAAAGACAGGGATAGAGCAGGGAATGGTCACTGAAAGATGAGGAGGTCAAATAATTGAATTGTCAATGGTTAGATAGTCCACACAGAAGGATCAGCAAAAAACCAAAAGAGAACAACATCAACATCATATTAATAGATATGAACTGTAAAGACACAGGAATCCTAATGTAGATTATTGATGATCTAACCAATAGCCTTCCCTCATCCTTCATCGTTTCCTTTTTTTTGGGGGGGGGGGTGACAGAGCCTCTGTTCCCCACAGAGGCTATATACATGGGTTTATGATACATATCCAGCCAACAGGATTAGCAGGCACCATACTGGTGGTAGGGGTGTTACATACTGAATGTTCGTGTTCTCTCAAAATTTGTATGTATAATTCTAACATCCCCTCCACCACCATCACCATGTATTAGGAAGTGAAGCCTCTTGGAGGTAATTAAGTCAAGAAGGCAGACACTTTCAAATGAGGTTAGTGCTCTTATAAGAAAAAAAAAAATGTGATTGAGAGAAATTTTCTCTCAGCCACATAAGGAAATAACAAGATTCAACTGTCTGCAAATCAGGAAGTGATTTCACCAGATACTGGGTCTGCCAGTGCTTTGATCCTGGACTTCCCAGCCTCCAGAATTGTGAGAAATAAATGCTTGTTGTTTACGCCACCCAGGCTATAGTATTCTGACAGTCGGAACCGGCTAAGACGGTGCGCTTCTGAGAAAAGAATTTCTCCCTGTTAAGAAACTGTAGATGAGGAGACACTGCCCTTTGTATCTTTGGATATTGTAGGTAAGCCAAATAACAATATTTAGAAATATCAGGTGCTAATCCCTGGAATTTATACATGTGAGTTTTTATGGGCAAAGAATCTTTGCAGATATAATGAAGGCTAGGACATGAGATGGGGAGATGATCCTGAATTATCCAGGTGGGCCCTAAATGCAATCACACGTGTCCCAATTTTAAGAAAGAGGCAGAAAGGAATTTGATACAGAAGAGAAAGAAAGACACACACAGAAGAAAAGGCGATGTGAAGATGAAGGCAGGGACTGGAGTAATGCAGCCACAAGCCATGGAATAGTGACAGCCACCAGAAGCTGGAAGAGGCAAGGAACAGATTCACACCTAGAGCATTTGGAGGGAAGATGGCCCTGCCAACACCTTGATTTCAGCTCAGTGATACTGACTTCAGATTTCTGGCCTCCAACAAGTGACAGAATAAATTATCATAGCTTAAGCCACCAAGTCGGTGACAATTTGTTACAGCCATAGGAAATTCATACTGAAATAGCTGTGAGGGATGTCATATTTGGAGTTACGGCAGCCATCTTGTGACCATGAAGAAACAAGTTAAAGGATAAACATGTGGAAGACGACAAAGTAGAAATACGGAAAGAGTTGCTGAATTAGCCAGAATGAGATTTCTTATAATGTGAGATTATGAACTTCCTTTGTAACTCTATACATTAATTAGTATGAGTCTATCCAAAAGGATGGGGGCAGTCATGGTTGGGAAGCTGCAGTTGAGTAACAAGGAAGGGACTTGCCCCGCTTTTCAACTCTGAGAATACACATAAAATTCCACATAAAAACGTGGAAAATGAACAGCTCCCATTTGAATGGGAAGCAGAACTGATAACTCAGGGGAGAGCCAGAAAATGTCTAGGGAAGAGGGAGGCATAGGGGCATTTGTTACACAGCAGACTTTTTAGAGGACAGTTAAGTGTTTAGGAAAAAGGGGAGGAGTGGAAAATGTTCTTAGAAAAGGATTATGTGAATCAGTACAGAGCACTATTGTAATAAGATTATATATAGGGTATAGATAGAGTGGAGAATAGGGAGAGACTCACACTTTGGACAGTGACCAAAGAAAATAGGTATAAAGCTTATCCAGCCCCAGGGCTGCCAAGAAAATGTTTCTATCAATACTGAGGCCAAAGTGCTCTTTAAACTTAAGCGTTCAGAAAGTTTTTCTGTGGAGTTTGTCAAACATTCCCAGGCCCCAGATCCTTACAGAGCAGATCTTGGCAGGGCCCAGAAATCTGCATTAGTAGTGAACATCCCACAGGATTCAACTGCAGTTGATCTAGGACCACACCCTGTCCTGAGCAGTGGCTTTCAAATGTCTCTCACTATAATCTACATTAGAAATAAATGTAGCATAAGGCACGTACACACACACAAGGTGAAACAATCTGGCTTAAGATCATAGAATTTCTTTTTACATAAAGCTGATGGCTGGTGTCCCTGGTCAAGTAAGTGACTCTTGTGGGTGGCATTCCTTCCAATGATGACTCAGGGACCTAGGCTGCTTCACACTGTGGCTCTGACATCTTGTGGCTTCGAGGTGGCCCTGGTGTCATCCACCAGATATATGGAAGGAAGAAACTGGGAAGCCTACGTGGGCGAGTTCCACGTGCCACAGATCACCCTGGATGTGCTACCACAGCCAGACCTCAGTCACCTGGCTGGTTGTAAGGGAGACTGGGAAGCGGGCGGAGCTCCCAGTAAGCACTGTCAGACTCTCCACTTTTAACTAAAAGCAAAAGCTCACAAAATAATACTTACTCCTACCACATGCAATGTCCTCTGATATTTTTCTGTTTTGTTCTATTTCATTCCATTTTCTTTATTTTTAAAAATGCCAGCCTCCCCAGCTAACATGTTCTATTAAACAATCTACCATTTAAGAAGCATTGTCCCGGAGCCTGTCTGCATCTGTCCAAAAGTGGGTGGGTGGCCCCATGATTTGAGGAGCTCTGTTTCCTCTGAGTACATTCAGGACCCCTCCCCCCACCAGTCAGGCACACAGCATGTGTTCAGTCAGGGGTCACTGTTATTGCTCCCATGACTTAGTGGTGAAAAGGAGGGAATACAGAAAAAATACAACAGCTCCTCTTCCCTGAAGTTGTACAACTTTACAATTAAGCATAAAACGGTCTCTTGGGTATTTTGGGTTAAGACTTTAGAACTGAAACTTGTCACTGGTGTAAGATGCAGGAGGAAAAAGGGAGGGAAATTGTCTATAAATTAAGGGAGGACAGAGAGATGTTCAGCTTGCTTACTATGTGGTTGGCTTTCTCCCCACGGTCACATAAGCCACAATTCACAAGTTCACAATGTTAACTTCACCGGGTTTGAAGTGTCAGAAACCCCAAACTGTAGAGGTTTTCCTAGAGGTTTCTTACTCTTTCCAATCTAGATTGACTTGGATGATTAGTTTTTGGATAAATGACCCTCACCTGTATTTCAGAAGCTTCAAGTTAGGAGATGGGGCAGGAAAGTGAGCCTAACTCCAACTCCTCCACCAGCACCTGCAGTTTCCTGCCCTTCCTGCTGTCTCAGACCTTGGTTTGATCTGGGAGGAGAAAAGGAAGAGAAAAGAGGACTCGGAAAATGTGGGGAGAATGGGAAATGGAAGGGAGAGAGAGGGTAGAAGAGAGGAGAAGGGGCATTGGGGAAGCCTACTTCAGAGCAATTTTTACTGGCTGAAGAGAACGCAGTGTAAACTACTCTTCACTTTTTTTCCCCACCTTAAGCATGGATTTAGGAACAACCAACCAGAGGATGCAGGAAATTTCAGAATTCACTCAGTTTTTTGAGAAATGAAAAGTACCTGAGGAAAATGCTAAATGTCATTCAAGCATCATAGAATAAAGACAGCTCATTCTAGACATGTTAATATGAGGACTGAAAATTAGAAAGAGGCAGCTGTTGGGAAAGTCAGTGAGGGGTGCTAAGCCAGACAAGAGACCTGGAGCAGCTCATAGACCATCCTTTCTCTGGGGTAACTTTAGCCCTCAGAGGGCCTGTAGAGGTGAGACTAGAGTCCATCTTTCTATTTTTAATTCATAGTGTAGAGATAAGAGTTAAATATAAAGCAGATTAAGACTTCCCTTAAATCTCCTCTCCAAAAGAAAAACTGGAATTAATCTACAGGGGACTACTCTGTGGATGGCTCAGTACCATCATTTTCTAAGAATAAAATTGGAAGCAGAAAACTGTGTCCTTATCCTTTGACATCCAAGAATTATTGCCATCAAAGTACTACAGCCCATGAAATTACTTTCCAGGTTATACTCATTATATTGAGCATTTTCATTCTGTAGACCTGTGGTTTTAATGGAAAAGAAAAGAAGAAAAAAAAAGAAACCCTCACTTCATAAGACAACTGTTCCCATATACTGGCCCATTAATAGGTTGCTAATGCATGTGGAAATCATTATAAAATCACAAATGCTGAACTGAGAAGCAGATTTCAAACACTGATCGGCCTGGGCTTGTTGTGAAGTTTGGACCGTGAGAGCGTTGGATTCAGATAAGTGAACTGTAGCCTATATTCCCTACACCCTGCAGCTAATGAGGCACTCAATTACAGGCTGTGATTTTTTTTTTAACTTTTAATCACATTATATATTACCTTTATGGATTAGACATTACACAGGATGCTAACCTGGCTGCTAGAGTCTTCCTCAGTGGATGTGTTAAGCAGATAACACAGATGCAGCAGAACAATGAGATTAAGTGTGAGGGCTCTGGAGCAGGGGGCCTGGGTTTGAATCTGAGCCCCACCAATGACTCACTGTGTGACCTTGGGCAAGTTGCTTAATCTCTCTGTGCCGGAGTTGCCACTTGTGTAGAGGGAAGATAATAACAGTCCATGCCTCAAGTAAGGATTAATTGAGAAAATGTATGCAAAGAACTAAATCAGTTCCTGGCATTGTGGAGAGCACTCACCAGCAGCTGGGGTTTATCAGTTTCATGGTGCTGGAGATGCAAGAGAAATGAATGTGGAATGGCTGTGCACTCTGGTGGTGTAGTCCAAACTGCTGAGGCATATAGAGTCCTTATGACATCTCAGGCCTTGTCCTGTAAAAGAAGAAAAACCAGTCGACTTTCACTGATGGTCTTCTGTGTATCCAAAGTCACTGTAATGCACTGGGCCTTGCGTGGCATGTAATGCCTCAGTGTGTGCATTTAGATCCGTCCAAGTCAGGGGGCTTCCCAGGTGGCACTAGTGGTAAAAATCCCACCAGCCAATGCAGGAGACGTAAGAGACTCAGGTTTAATCCCTGGGTCAGAAGATCCCCTAGAGGAGGAAATGGCAACCCACTCCACCATTCTTGCCTGGAGAATCCCATGGACAGAGAAGCCTGGCAGGCTACAATCCACGGGGTCACAGAGTCAGACACGACTGAAGTGACTCAGCATGCACACACAGGAAGTCATGATGCTTTTCTGAACAATTCTCTCTGTGTGGTGCTTTCAGAGACACAGAAGAATTATAAAGAAGGTAAAACTCTGTCCATGATAAATGAAGACTGTGCTTAGTCGCTCAGTTGTGTCTGACTCTTTGTGACCCCATGGACTGCAACCCTCCAGGCTCTTCTGTTTCCAGGCAAGAATACTGGAATGGGTTGCCATGCCCTCCTCCAGGGGATCTTCCCAACGCAGGGATTGAACCAGGGTCTCCTGCACTGCAGGCGTCTGAGCCACAAGGAAAGCCCATTATATAAAGACTGGTTAGAGAGATTCTGTTTAACTAGGAAATACAGCAAACTCTTTATGGGGCCTAATATGAGAAGCAACTTTATGTATGAAGAGCAACTTGGATGCAAAGGTGGGTAAGAACCGATCTTTGCTTTCAACTTTGCAATCAGCAGAAGGATAGAGTTAAGACATAAGGCTGAGAGAGTTATGTCTATCAAAGCAGAACAAACTGATTGTTACAGAGTCTCTGAAGAGGAAACGACAAAGACGACACACACTAATGAAATTCTCAAATGTGTTCTATTGCTAATCGAAGAGCAGCACACGCTAATTCATTTCACAAATACTTATCTATCATTTTCCAGGAACAATTCTTAGTGTTGGGGTTGTGTCACTGACTTTCTAATGGACAAAAAGACAATTAACAAAACAAAGTCCCAAAGTACATCTGTACATACATACACACACACACACACACACAGAGAATATGTTAAAGTGTGAGTATTGTACAGAAAATAAAGCAGGATAAAGTGTTGAGGAGTGATGAGGAAAGAGATGCTTTATGACAAGTGGCTAACTGTGAGGTAAAGATAAAACATGCAAAAGAAATTAGAGAAGGTAAGATGTGGATATTTGGAGAAGGCAATGGCAACCCACTCCAGTGCTCTTGCCTGGAAACTCCCATGGATGGAGGAGCCTGGTAGGCTGCAGTCCATGGGGTCGTGAAGAGTCAGACACGACTGAGTGACTTCACTTTCACTTTTCACTTTCATGCATTGGAGAAGGAAATGGCAACCCACTCCAGCGTTCTTGCCTAGAGAATCCCAGGGATGGAGGAGCCTGGTGGGCTGCCGTCTGTGGGGTCACACAGAGTCGGACACGACTGAAGTGACTTAGCAGCAAGATGTGGATATGGGCTGAAAGCACTGTGGGAAGATTTTGCGGCCTGGGAAGGACACCGTAGAAGGAGTGGCGAGCTGGTCCTTCCAGGCCTGGGACAGGGAGAGCAGAGTGCTGCCAGAGGAGAGGCAGGGGCAGCCTGGAGGCATGGGCACCAGCAGGCAGGATGGGTGGGGGCAGATTACCATGGGCCTGGTAGGGGGCCACGGGGACTGTACGGTGTAAGTGTCAAGAGCTCCTGCAAACTGCCTGGGAAACACCAGCAGTTTTAGTTTCACATCAGCTGGTGAACGGGGACCAGAGCCTCAGGACCACGTTGAGGCCTGGAGATATCAGAGCACCTTCTCTTTCTCTCATCACTGTATTATTAAGAAGCTCAAAAACGCCTCTCTCCATGTGATAGAGAAAAGGCCATCTGCAGCCTCACGTCCGCATCCTCTGTGCTAGTCATGTGCAGGAGCTGCGTGCTCCCAGCGCCAGCTTATGCTTTGTTTCAAGGAAGCCTGAGCATCACTTCAGCACTTCGGCCAGTGGTGGGGGGCATTATACGCGGAGTGATAAACACATAGAGAAGAGGATGTCTCCAAAGGAGAGGAAGCTGGGGTGGGGAAACGTCCATCAACAGGGCTGCACTTCCATGCCTGAGCCTTAGTTTTCCTGCCTCTTCCTTCAAGGACACAGAGACTGGCTTCAGTAGCCTTCCCTGTCCCCCTGAGGTTGCAGCCTCAAATTTCTATGGGTCATGCAATCAAACAAAGATATCTTTTAAAAATACATATAAGCATGAAAACAACTTTGAATGAGAGTTTAAGGAGGACCATTCATTCATACCTTGAGCTATCTGGGGATATTCAGAGGCCTTTTGTAATAATTATGTCTCTGTTTCTGTGGGTTGAGTTGGCTGAAATCCTAAAGGGGACAAAATAGTCTGTATGAAGTAAATATAATTCCTTAATGTAAAATCAAAAGGTCAGGTGTATCAGGTGAGTTTGCCTTACTTGGAGACTTGAAGGAGGCAGTTTAATTCAGGGTATGTGTAAAATATGTTATTCTTTTTTTTGGTAATCAAATCAGCCTAAAAGTCAGTATTTCTGACATACAGACTCTCTCCCATGACTAGCTCCCTAGAAAGCCCATAACTTTCCTCGAACTGACCTATTTTGTTTCAATAACCAGCACATTCTATGCCCCATTGATGTAAAACTGCTATTTAGAAGTTTGTTAATTCACTTACTGTATTTAACAAATATACTGAGCACCCAATATGCGCTAAGTACAATGCCAGGTGCTAGGGATTCAGAGGAGGACAAGACAGGTAAGCCATTGCCTTCCTATATGGAAGGTGTAAGCCACAGTTCTTCAGCCTTCTTAGATGGGCTTCTCTAAACTCCAGCTGAGAAATTCTGCCTCTAAGAGCTGTGTTGTCATTAGTTCTCTTTTAGACACTGCATCTTATTTCAGCAATCAAGTCATTAATCACAGAGCAGGGAAATATTCCGTGATTCATATTTTCAGAATATTATAAAACATTTATAAAATCAGAATATAAGATGAATATTGTGAATAAGCAAAAACAGCTTTGAAATTCCCTGTAAGACGGTACCAAACTGGAAACCAACACATGCTCAGTTCAGTCACTCAGTCATATCTAACTCTTTGCCACCCCATAGACTGCAACACTGGAGAAGGCAATGGCACCCCACTCCAGAACTGTTGCCTGGGAAATCCCATGGATGGAGGAGCCTGGTAGGCTACAGTCCATGGGGTCGCTAAGAGTCGGACATGACTGAGCGACTTCACTTTCACTTTTCACTTTCATGCATTGGAGAAGGAAATGGCAACCCACTCCAGTGTTCTTGCCTGGAGCATCCCAGGGACAGAGGAGCCAGGTGGGCTTCCATCTATGGGGTCGCACAGAGTTAGACATGACTGATGCAACTTAGCAGCATCAGCAGCAGCAGACTGCAACACGCCAGGCTTCCCAGTCCATCACCAACTCCTGGAGCTTGCTTAAACCCACATCCATCTAGTCGGTGATGCCATTCAACCATCTCGTCCTCTGTTGTCCCCCAACACATGCTATATCTGAGTAAATCTAACTTAGTGTTTTCTCTGACTTTGGTTAGGCACTAAAGTAAAGGGTTGACTTTCATTTAGGGGCAATATTGTTGATAAAAACAACATATCTTTAAAACACAAGAACTGCATTCAGCATCTGGTAACTGGGGACTGATTTAGAGAACAGTAGATCAGTGTGTAGGCTGATTTGAAATAGTCATGAATGAGTTCTGTTTGCTTCTAATAATTCTAATGGCAATACAGCTCTCAATCATCAAGTCAAAGGCATCCATGGCATCAGAAGTCTGAAAGCAGCCTCACCCCCTGCCCCTCAGTCCATGTACTCCACTATTCAGGGGAGAAAAACTGAGGGTTCCTTCATCCACGAGGAGGATGAAGACATGCTGAGAGGGCCATTGGACCCAAAGAGGCCTGGGTTAGATCAAGGGCAATGTGCAGAATATGAACATGGAGCCTGGACTGCTAACCATCAGCAGTAAGATGCTGTTACAAAGTCCACAAACTAAAGAAGAGAAGTCACGTCTCAGTCGAGGTCAGCAAAGACCAGAGAACACTTGGACAAGACCTGTAACTTGGGTCTTCCCTGAGTAGAAGGATGGTGAAGGGAAGAATACTACTGGTGTCCAAGTATGTGACCAAAGAGACTAAGTATAAAACTAGAAGTGACGGAGTTAATTTTAAATAACAAAGTTTACATTGCCTACCAAAAATGAGGGCTTGAGGCCTAAGTTGTGTTCAGTTATGAAAAAAACAAAGTCACATTTCTATGTATATAAATGGTCTACACATTGTAAGTCAGCTACACCTGTCTCGCAGGTCCGTCTCTCTAACACAACCTCAGTAAGTAGACTGTCAGAAAGAATCACCAGTACAATTTAAATGGTTGCTCTTGTGTATTGAGAGAAATATATACTGAGTTTTCATAAATTAAATGCATGAAGACTCCATCTACCCATGCTCTTTGTTCCCCATTCCAACAGCTCTCATAACAGTAGGCTCAAAGAACACAACAGTCTGCTTGGATAAACATCGCAGTGTATATCCACCAATACTCACATCCAAACTCTCCAAGCACAGGAGAAATGAGAAATTTCATTTATTTATGCTTAATATCCTTCTGGGTTTAAATGAGACGAAATTCTTTTATCACCTGGAATCTAGGCATTTCTTACTTTAAAAGCTACTCTAGGACTTCCCTGGCGGTCCAGTGGCTGGGACTCCACACTCCCAATGCAAGGGGCCCAGGGTTCGATCCCTAGTCAGGGAACTAGATACTGCACAGTGCAACTAAGAGTTCGCATACTACAACTAAAGATCCTACCTGCTGCAACTAAGACCCGGCACAGCCCAATGACCGAGTGATTAAATGAATAAATAAGTAAATGAATATTTTTTTAAATTAAAAAATAAAAGCTACTCTAGAATTATACCCCATTCTGTCTTATTATCCATTATTAAATAGGGCCCAGATATACTGTAAATGGGCTTCCCGGTGGTACAGTGGTAAAGAAGCCACCTGCCAACACAGGAGACACAAGAGACCCAGGCTTCAATCCCTGGGTTGGGAAGATTCCCTGGAGGAGGAAATAGCACCCAACTCCAATATCCTTGCCTGGAAAATCCCATGAACAGAGGAGACTGGCAGGCTCTAGTTCATGGGGTCACAAAGAGTAGGACACAACTTAGCAACTAAACAACAACAATACTTCTAAGCTAGACTGGTCAACAGGAACTCGGGCAGGTTATATATTCATATAAATTAAGAATTGTCATATATTCTTAATATGAATTGATAGACATATGGAAATTTAGTCAGATAATATGATATTGAAACATACCCAATGCTGAAATCCTAGGATTTCTAGGCTAAACACCCTGCATAACTACAGTTAACATCTTTAGGGATAAAAGAACATTGATTCTGTTATGGGAAATAGCATCATCTTTTGCCATCCTTGGTTCAGTTCTCCAAAATGTTACTTTTAAGAAGCCCCCGCTATAAAGGTGGGGTGGACCTGGTGTTGGGATGATGGAAACAGATTTTTCTTCTACCTTGTTGAAAAGAACTATTCAGTTAGGTAGGGTAGGAGACTAAAACCATTAGTGCTGCCCAGGGCAGAGCGGAGTAAGACGATTAAAAGGTAGAAACTGAGAACAAATCTATTACAGACAGGCAATTAGCTTTGGAGATCAGTGTCTCAGAGTCATCTTTACCGCATAAAGGCAGCTTCTCCTGGTGACCGGGACATAGTTGCACAGCTGTGCAGGCCTTGAAGGCCTAAGGAGAGACAGTGAGCAGAGGCAAGAATGTCTATGGAGATCCCAGTGCCCAGCAAGCACATCTCTGTTCACATGTGCTGGCAGGCTGCCCAGAAGGCATCAGCCCAGCTGTTGGATCTGGTGGCAGTCTGTTTAACTCCACCATATGGGGAGCAAAATCTTAGCTCTCCAGTCAGTGAGGCATTTTCCAGGCAAAAGCTCTAATAAGCATTTGGTTCAGTGGTCAATGCAAATCAGGAAGGGCTGAAGGAATGGCAGGCAGATACATCTACCTTCTCAAGGAGGAAAGCTAGTTTGGATGTTTTATGGCTAGTGACACTATGATAGCTGAAACTGGCGTCATAGCTATTAGCTAAGAATCTCTAAATCATATATATTACAAAATTCTAGAGCTGAAGGAGACTTTAGAGATTGTCCAGTTTTTGGAAAAAATTAGAAGCTAAGGGTTTAATGGTTTATCAAAATTACACAGGTATTTCACAGTAAAGCCATGACAAAACCCCAAACAGCCTGACTACAAATTCAGGGATCTTTTCATTATACTGAACAACTTTTTGAAATAAATAAGACATCTCTCACTTGTTACTGTCCAGTCATCATCACTTCCTTCCCCTAAGTATCTAAAAAGGGTCTTTCTAAGTGTAAATATCTGGAAAACTTTTGCAGGTTTTGTTTAGAAAGCTTTTGCTTGCTACCAACATCCTTTTAACATTCTGTGACATTTTCCTAAATGTATTTATTTTTCTAGCTGCAGAGATAAAAATGATAATGATTCAAAAGTTATAGAAATGAAAAAAAATTTTTTAGTAATTCCTAGCCTTTAGAGTCAGCCACAAATAAGTTAATGTAATCCTTCCAGATATTTACATATATAATATATAGATATATACACAATTTATATTTTACAATTATATAAATATATATTACAAATATATACACAAATACATATAAAATGTGATATGGTATATAATATGTGAGTTGTCAACAATTAAATGCAGCAGGACAGGCAGAATGAACCATATTATAAAGCTTTTGTTATCTGAGGAAAAGCACACTATTCCTACTTGGTGTAGAGGAGATGAATTACTGAACATCTGAAGAGTGATATTTCTTACTCGGAGAAAATATAGCCAGGCCTTTGACCATAAAGTCTAGACCTGCTTCACCAAAACTCTCTTGTGCCCTCACTCCTCACTATCCTACTGGTAACATATTTTATGTTTCTCAAGCCCAAGGAAGAGAATCTAAGCTCAGATCAAGGCTGCCTATTTGGAGAGCAAGAAGGCAGAAGAACCCAACCTTTAGGAGAGGGAGGAGGGAGCACTGGCTTCCAGAAGACAATAGGCTGAACCTTTCTAAACTGCTAAGTTCCAAGAGCTGATAGCAACTACAGCAGTGAAGGAAGTGTGTGCCTAGGCAGGCCAGGAACTTGGCATCCTGAGGGAGGCTCAGTAAAGATATCAGTGCACAAGCACCAGCATGGAGAACGAGATGTTGCCAGAGGAGTTGCCCGCCCACAAATACATTCCGTGGGCAGGAAGACCAAGCTCTCAAAGAGAAACTCCACTGACTGATAACCAGGGACTTCATCCCCATTTATCTTTGACCAATAGGGCCTAAAAGAGTTCTTTTATGATCCCAAATGAGTGAAAGGGGCTCCCTTCAAAATGACTGAGAACAGACTCCCCAACAATCATGATGGAAGGGACTGAGTCTTATTGAAATAGAATTGGAACAAGAGTGGTATGTTAACACTCTTTTACCTTTGAGCTGTGGAGCAAATCAAACATGTAACACATATATGATATGATTTCATGTGATATTATTTACATATCAGGATACCCAAGGATGAAAAAAATTATTTCATTATATTTGCACACCTACGTTATATTAAATATGAAGATTTAGTCAAGAGAGATTAAATACTTAAAAATTTTTAAACCAAAATCTCAAAAGAAATTTTATGAAACTATATATATATATATATATGAGCTAGGGATCTGGGAGACCTTCCTACAGTTTATATCAAAAAAATATAGAAGTGATACAAGGAAAGATGGGTATGTTTGATACATAAAAATATTTAAAATTTTGTTTTAAAAAAGGCATACAATTGATAAAGTTTAAAAGTAAATGCTAGGTTAGGGAAAAATTGACATGGATATGTCTGATAAGGAGCTAATCTCAGTAAAATGCAAAAACTCCCACAAATTAGTAAGAAAAAGATAAAGCAATTGTAACAGACATAAAAGCAAATAATATGAATAGAAAACTCACAGATGAGCAAATGCAAATGATGATGAAATCCATAAAAAAGATGCTTTATTTCACTAGTTGCCAGGGAAATATAAATTTAAAAAACAATGATATATTCCTCCTCACTCATAAAATAGGCATTTTTTTAGAAAGGGATACTCTAACACATTGGTAAAATTTAAATACACACAAATATTCTCTAACCCAGAAATCCCACTTCAAGTAAATCAACACCAGAAAATCTGAACTATCTCTTTGATGGCACAGGAAGAAAGATTCCTTAAACAACACACAGGAAAAAACATGAAACATAAAGGAAAACATTGATAAATTGGCTATATTAATGTTTACTTCTACATGCCAAAGGATGTCTTAAACACATTTAAAATAAAAGTCTTAAACTGGCAGAAGACAGCTGACATTCATATAATGATCAAAAGATTAATGTCAAGAAATACTTGTTTTATGTGGAAAGTGAAAGTGTTAGTCACTCAGCTGTGTCCCATTCTTTGTGATCACACAGACAATACCCCACTAGGCTCCTCAGCCCATGGAATTCTCCAGGCAAGAATACTGGAATGGGTAGCCATTCCTTTCTCCAGGGGATCCTCCTGACCTAGGGATAGAACCCGGGTCTCACACACTGCAGGCAGATTCTTTACAGTGTGAACCACCAGGGAAGCTTTGTTTTATAATATGTAACTGCCAATATTCAATAATTTTGACTTACAAAAATGGCAATTTCATGTGATTCAACCTAATACAAAGAACTCTTCCAAATCAATTTTAAAAAGACCATCAACCTAAGAGAAAAAAAACTGGACAAAGGATATGAATTCACAAATAAGGAAAACTAAATGGCCAATAAATGTTTGAAAATATGCTTAAATCACTAGAAACATGGGAAATAAAAACTATGATGAAGGGCTTCCCTGATGCCTCAGTGGTAAAGAATCCACCTGCTAATGCAGGAGATGGGGGTTCAATTTCTGATCCACGAAGATCCCACATGCTGTGGAGCAACTAAGGCAGCATGCCACAACTACTGAGCCTGTGCTCTAGAGCCCAGGAGCCACAACTACTAAACCCACACACCCTAGAGCCCGTGCTCCACAACAAGAGAAGCCACCGCAACGAGAAACATGTTCACCACAACTGGAGAGTAGCCCCTGTTTTCCGCAACTGGAGAAAGCCTACATGCAGCAACCAACACCCAGCACAGCCGAAAATAAATAAAGTTATAAAAAAGAAAAACTATGATGAGATACCTTTCACATGATAAGGTTGACAAAGATTAACAAGCACTGGTAAAAATGTGGGGAAATAAGAATTCTTACACATTATAGGAGTGTAAATTATTATAAATTTGGCAATATCATTATGAAGTTGACAAGTACAGTCAGTATCTGTCCCACCAACTTCACAGCCAGATTTACACATAACTATACATACACCTAGATAGCTTATTGAAAAGCAGAGACATTACTTTGCCAACAAAGGTTCGTCTAGTCAAGGCTATGGTCTTTCCTGTGGTCATGTATGGATGTGAGAGTTGGACTGTGAAGAAGGCTGAGCACCAAAGAATTGATGCTTTTGAACTGTGGTGTTGGAGAAGACTCTTGAGAGTCCCTTGGACTGCAAGGAGATCCAACCAGTCCATTCTGAAGGAGATCAGCCCTGGGATTTCTTTGGAAGGAATGATGCTAAAGCTGAAACTCCAGTACTTTGGCCACCTCATGCAAAGAGTTGACTCACTGGAAAAGACTCTGATGCTGGGAGGGATTGGGGGCAAGAGGAGAAGGGGATGACAGAGGATGAGATGGCTGGATGGCATCACTGACTCGATGGACATGAGTCTGAGTGAACTCTAGGGGTGATGGACAGGGAGGCCTGTTGTGCTGAGATTCATGGGGTTGCAAAGAGTCAGGCACGACTGAGCGACTGAACTGAACTGAAACATACACACACACCTCCTTATAACTACACCTCAAGGAGATATGGATAAGGAAGATTAATAGACCATGGTTTAAAACAGTAAATAATTGGAACTAATATAAGTAACAATGCATCTTATAAGTGATTATCAGATAAGTAAACTGGTAGATTCAATCCATCAAAATTTAAAAATGTGCTCTAGGACTTCCCTGGTGGTGAAGTGGATAAGAATCTGCCTGCCAATGCAGGAGACATAGATTGAATCCTTGGTCCAGGAAGATCCCACATGCCACAGAGCAACTAAGCCAGTGCACCACAATGTGAGCCTGTGCTCTAGAGCTCATGAGCCGCAACTACCAAGCCTGTGTGTTGCAAATACTGAGGCTGTGTGCTGCAGTTACTGAAGCCCACATGCCTAGAGCCTGTACTCCAAACAAGAGAAGCCCATGCACCTCAATTAACAGTATTCCCTGCTCACTGCAACTAAAGATAGCCTGTGTAAAGCACAAAGACCCTCCAAAAATTAAATAAATAAAATAAAATAATTTTCTCTACATGGGTTAATGTGGATAGGTCTTAAAAGATACAATGTTGAATAAAAAACAAATTGCAGAAGGATACCTGGAGTATCCCCTTCATGGATCACTACTTTGTCACGGCAAAGGGGCTTGTGTAACTCAGTGAAGCTGTGAGCCAAGCCATGCAGGGCCACCCAAGACGGTCAGGTCACAGTGGAGAGTTCTGGCAAAATGTGGTCCACTAGAGGAGGAAATGGCAAACCACTCCAGTATGCCTGGGGTGAGAACCCCATGAACAGTATAAAAAGGCAAAAAGATATGAGACCAGAAAATGAGCCCCCCCAGATCAGAAGGTGTCCAATATGCTACTGGGAAGAGCAGAGGGCAATTACTAATATCTCCAGAAAGAGTGAAGAGGCTAAGTCAAAGCAGAAATAACACCCAGTTGTGGATGTGTCTGATGGTGAAAGTAAAGTCTGATGCTGTAAAGAACAATACTGCATAGGAACCTGGAATGTTAGACCCACAAATCAAGGTGAATTGGATGTGGTCAATCAGAAAATGACAAGAATGAACATCGACATCTTAGGAATCAGTGAACTAAAATGGATGGGAAAGGGCAAATTTAATTCAGATGACCATTATATCTACTACTTTGGGCAAGAATCCCATAGAAGAAATGGAGTACCCCTCATAGTCAACAAGAGTCCAAAATGCAGTACTTAGGTGCAATCTCAAAAATGACAGGATGATCTCAGTTCGTTTGCAAGGCAAAACATTCAACATCACAGTAATTCAAGTCTATGCCTCAACCACTGATGCTGAAGAAGCTGAAGTTGATGAGTTCTATGAAGATCTACAAGACCTTCTAGAACACTAAAAAAAAAGAGATGTCCTTTTCATCATAGGGGATTGAGATGCACAAGTAGGAAGTCAAGAGACACCCAGAATAACAGGCAACTTTGGCCTTGGAGTACAAAATGAAGCAGGGCAAAGGCTAGCAGTTTTGCAAAGAGAACACATTGGTCATAGCAAACACCCTTTTCCAACAACACAAGAGGTGACTCTACACATGGACACCACCAAATGGTCAATACCAAAATCAGATTGATTACATTCTTTGCAGCTGAAAATGAAGAAGCTCGATACAGTCAGCAAAAACAAGACCTAGAGCTTACTGTGACTCAGAACATCCATTCCTTATAACATAATTCAGGCTTAAACTAAAGAAAGTGGGGAAAAACACTAGACCATTCAGGTATGACCTAAATCAAATCCCTGATGATTATACAGTAGAAGCGACAAATAGATTCAAGGGATTAGATCTGATAGACAGACCACTTGAAGAACTATGGACAGAGGTTCATAACATTTTATAGGAGGCAGTGACCAAAACCATCCCAAAGAAAAAGAAATACAAGAAGGTAAAGTGGTTTGTCTGAGGAGACTTTACAAATAGCTGAGTAGAGAAGAGAAGCAAAAGCAAGAGAGAGCAGGAAAGATATATCCAAATGAATACAGAGTTCTAAAGAACAGTAAGGAGAGATTAGAAGGCCTTCTTCAATGAACAATGCAAAGAAATAGAGGAAAACAATAGAATGGGAAAGACTATCTCTTCAAGAAAATTGGAGATATCAAGGGAACATTTCATGCAAGAATGGGCAAGATAAAGGACAGAAACAGAAAAACCTCAACAGAGGCAGAAGAGATTAAGAAGAGGTGGCAAAAATACACAGAAGACCTGTACAAAAAGGTCTTGATGACCCAGATAAACACAATGGTGTGGTCACTCACCTATAGCTAGACATCCTAGAGTGTGAAGTCAAATGGACCTTAGGAAGCATTATCATCAATAAAGCTACTGGAAGAGATGGAATTTCAGCTTAGCTATTTAAAATACTAAAAGATGATGCTGTGAAAGTGCTGCACTCAATATGTCAGCAAATTTGGAAAACCCAGCAGTGGCCACAGAACTGGAAAAAGTCAGTTTTCATCCCAATTCCAAAGGACGGCAGTGCTAAAGAATGGTCAAACTACCTGACAATTGGGCTCACTTCCCATGCTAGTAAAGCATGAAAGTCACTAAGTCATGTCCTACTGCAGGCGGATTCTTTACCATCTGAGCCACCAGGGAAGTACCTCCCCTCCCCTGCCCCACCCCATGCTAGTAAGGTTATGCTCAAAATCCTTTTAAGCTAGGCTTCAGCAGTACTTGAATCAACAACTTCCAGATGTACAAGCTGGGTTTAGAAAAGCCAAAAGAACGAGAGATCAAATTGCTAACACTCGTTGGATCACAGAGAAAGCAAGGGGATTCCTGAAAAACATATACTTCTGTTTCATTGACTACATGAAAGCCTTTGACTGTGTGGATCACAACAAATGCGGGCAATTCTTCAAGATATGGGAATACCAGACGATCTTACCTGTCTTCTGAGAAGTCTGTATGTGGTTCAAGAAACAAAACAGTTAGAACCTTACATGGAACAACTGACTGGCTCAAAATTGGGAAAGGAGCATGACAGTGCTGTATATTGCCACCCTGTTTATTTAACTTACATGCAAAGTACATCATGTGAAATGCATGCCAGGCTGGATGAGTTACAAGCAGGAATCAAGGTTGCTGGGAGGAATATCAACAAACTCAGATATGCAGATGACACCATTCTAATGGCAGAAAGCAAAGAGGAACTAAGAGCCTCTTGAGTAGGGTGAAGGAGAAGAATGAAAAAGCTGGCTTAAAACTCAACATTAAAAAAACTAAGATCATGGCACCCAGTCCCATCACTCCATTCCAAATAAAGGGGAAAAAGTGGAAGCAGTGACAGATCTTCTCTTCCTGGGCTCCAAAATCACTGTGGATGGTGACTGCAGCCATGAAATTAGAAGACGCTTGCTTCTTGGAAGGAAGACTATGACAAATCTAGACAGGATATTAAAAAGCAGAGACATCACTTTGCCTACAAAGGTCCATATAGTCAAAGCTATGGTTTTACCAGTAGTCATGTACAGATGTGAGAGCTGGACAATAAGGAAGGTTTAATGCCAAAAAAAATGATGCTTTTGAATTGCAGTGCTGGAGAAGACTCTTGAGAGTCTCTTGGACAGCAAGGAGATCAAATCAGTCAATCCTAAGGGAAATCAACCCTGAATACTCACTGGAAGAACTGATGCTGAAGATCCAAATCTTTGGCTACCTGATGTAAAGAGCCAACTCACTGGAAAAGACCCTGACGCAGGGAAAGATTGAAGGCAAAAGAAGAGGGCAGCAGAGGATTAGATGGTTGGATGGCATCACCAACTCGACTGACATGAACTTGGGCGAACTCCAGGAGATGGTTATGGACAGGGAGGCCTGACATGCTGCAGTCTATGGGGTCACAAAGAATTGAACACAACTCAGTGACTCAACAACAACAACACCTGGAGTATGAGCCTAGTTATATAAATTTTTAAATTAGAGAGAACTGTGTATACATAGTAAAACATGGAGGTGAACAATACATAGCTGTTTTAAAGTAGTTATAAGGGAAGGGAAAGAAATAGAATGGAAGAGGAATATAATGAGATCCTTTAGAGAACAAACTTGTGGTTACTGGAGGAAGGATGGGGGTATGGATAGTTAAGGAGTTTGGGATGGACACGTACACACTGCTGTATTTAAAACGGATAACTGACAAGGACCTACTGTATGAAAGTAAAAGTTGCTCAGTTGTGTCCCACTCTTGCAACCCCATAGACTATACAGTCCATGGAATTCTCTAGGCCAGAATACTGGAGTGGGTAGCCATTCCTTTCTCCAGGGGATCTTCCCAACCCAGGGATCGAACCCAGGTCTCCCACACTGCAGGCGGATTCTTTACCAGCTGAGCCACCAGGAAGACCTAATGTATATAGCCAGTAGGAATGGGACTGTGCTCAATGTTATGTGCCAGCCTGGATGGGCGGGGAGTTTGGGGGAAAGTGGATACATGTATACATATGGCTGAGTTCTTTCAATGTTCATCTGAAACTATCACAGCTCTGTTGACTGGCTATAACCCAATACATAAAAAAAGTTAAAAAAAGAGGTCTTTATAATTCTAATATTTTTTAAAGCCTGAAGTAAATATTCAAAATGTTAATAAACATTTTAAAAATAATGTTTAAAATGTTTAAAAATAATGTTGAGTGCTCCAGTGTTTTTGTATTATCACCCATTTCTTTCTGTAAATTAGAAATATTTATAACATTAAAAAGTGAATAAACATTTGCTTTATAAGCTTCCATGAACAATGAAGCTTGTTGCAGCATTGTTTATAGAACTGGGCCAATACTGATGCCCACTGACAGAGCAGAATCTGAGGAAATCATAGTACATAGTACATCCATATCATGTACTTCCCTCATCTGTGGATTACAACACTTTTAACTATTTTAACTATTAAAAATAATGTGACATTAATTTAGTATCTCTCATTGTTGAAGTAATGAAAAATGGGGTCCCATGATAAATAGTATCCCAAAACTGGCTATGTAATATTTCATCATATACAAGCAGGTGACATCATAGGTGAAGGCTTGCCCACTTGCCTCATCCTGTTTATTAATTGTACATTTTCTTCCCTCTGCCCTTTCTACGTCTTTGGAGTTTTCAGTTGGAGAGTCATTTACCAACTTCCAATTTTTCTGTGGTTACAGCTGGAACCTCCAGGTCACATCATTTTGCAGGAGAATAAATTATGACACAAGGGTCTTTGGTTTGATTTCTAATTAAACAGAAAGGCCCTTAATAACTAACTCATTAATTTATGTGGGTGGCAAATGTCAGAAAGCACTTTGGGATTTCAGAGTTCTTCTTCCCTATCACCAAGGGAAGAGTCACCCCACCAACTTGTTACCTCTATGCCCGTGGCCCCTTTCTCCAAGAGTTCAGTTACCCTCTGGTCACCATTCTCCTGTACTGCTGGGTGATGCCAGGCAGGAGATGAAGACACAGACATTCTTAGAGCATTTCTGCTGAGAATCCAGGGCACTGCAGAAATAGTAGATAGTGTGTGTAGAAAAAGACTAATAATAGATAATGGCTAACAAGGGGTCCTGCATCCCTAGGGACCTCTGTGCTGTCTCCATGAAGTCAGTTCTCTATAAATACAGCCCATGGAGACTGTTGCTTTATCACAGAGGGTTATACCATCATTTGAAGGATTCAGTAACATTCACATAGCTCCTTAAAGACATACTTCTCTCTCTCAACTGTTCGTTTGGTTGATATTTTAAGAGCTACTTCTATACTCTGGATATGTAGTCCACTGATGTTCCACAGCTGTGAAAGGATCACTCATACACCATGCCAAGGCCTTCCAAAGCCCTCATCATCCAGAAATAAAATTCCATTTCTTAGGAGGAAAATGAAAGTTGGGGTGGGTTTTTTTTTTTTTTTTTTTTTTTAAATAATGTTGAGAGTTTCTTCTCACTATAGCAGATTGGATCAAAATCTCACAAAGGAGCATAGAGACAAAGGGAAGTGATCTGAGGCTTCCTGGTGAAAGGAGGTCACGTTATTGTCCTTTTCGCCTCTTCCCTGTCAACACCTCTGCAGGAAGTGAGCCTTCAGAAAGGCGACTGCACACACGGGCTTCTCCAGACTGGGAAACAGGACTCAGATTGATAACTACCACCAGCACACTGGCCATTTGCAAACTGTTCCCATGTGAATGTTTAAAAGCCCTTTTTGGACCAATTGAGGACAAAGGAAATGTTGGACGAAAACAAGTTAGTGATTTTAACTGCTTCCCCTTCAGTGGCTAGCTGATTTCCAAGATCTTCTTTACCGGAATGGTTTGAATGCCAGGGCATTCTTCCTGTGATGCTGATGTAGCCAGACAGTAGAGTACTAGAGTCACGCTAGGGGTAGCTGGCAGGCATGGGCTTTCCACAGAGACTTTGTAAAACCCACAATCCAGTTCCCAGAGACAGAAAAACATTAGATGTCAAATGTGGCATATTAAAGAAGAAAGTGTTTTTGTTTTAGATTATATCTAATACATAGTACTAATGCCCACCCAAACATTAAAATCAACCCCCAGATGGAATGTATTTGCTGTTTTTTAAGATGCACTTTTAAACCTCCACCCTGTAATAACTCTGGCCTTTTATACAGCTCATAAGCCCAAGGCTATATGTTCTTCTCATCAGGGTTCACTTGAGATGGCCTGTAACCTTTCTGGTGAGGAAGCATGACTTCTTTTTCTCAGGCTTTTAGATAACTCTCCTAAAATATCACAGTGATGGGTCTGGTCTGGGACTCGGGAGTGTTGTCCACAAAGGATGGAGAAAGTGGATGTTCAGGCACTTGCACATTCCAAGTTAAAATGCCCCTGTGACAGGAGCTGAGACTTCTGTGAATTAGGTTTTCACCCAATTCAGGATCACCTTATAGCCTAGAATCCAAGGGCCTTCATATTTTTATTAGTTTGCTTCTCCTTGAAATTTTCTTAGGAGCTTAAAACACATCAGTGTTTTCTGATAGACCTGTTTTACACCCTACTTGATTGTACTTGGAGAGTTACGGAAAGCCAGGGGTTAGGAGGCTGAAGATGGGGAGGAAGGGTCAAGATTCCCTGGAGGTCATTCTCATGGCTGTTGTAGGGACTTTATCTGCACGTCACCCTTCTTGGGGCTGCCTCTGTTTCTTACAGTCCTTGTGCTTTCCCACTACTCATAACAATGGCACTATTTAGGCATTGGCCACTTTTGCTAGCCTTGATGTAACTAACTCATAACTCAACTGCCCAGACTGATATAAATTTGTGATTTTCTTTATTCAGCATTTTTTTTGGGGGGGTGGGGTGGAGGAAAAAGGATCCTCTCTAGAAAGTAAACAGTCTATTACCATCAATGTCCCTGGCAGACCCTGGCATTACTTGTTTACAGACAAGTACAAACTGAATTTCCAATAATAAAAAGCATTTAAGCAGCTTATTCTGAACTTGAATAACAAAAGTTAATTGCATACTCTTGAACTTCTTCTTCCCAATTCCTCTAATTTATCTAAACTTTGTAGAGAAATTTCGATACTATGACATGTTCTGCTAGAAAGCTTTAGTGCTCCAGACCTTCAGGATTACTTTTAAGAATTAAATTAAGTCAGCATACTCCATTCCATTATTCTTAGACTCCTCAACTAGGAGCGTGGTGGTGGGGAGCCTGGTATGGAGTCCTCAAGACTGAAAAACGTAAGAAACCAATGGAAACTGTCCTGTTGGTTAAAACTGGCAGAGATTCCTGAGACTTCTTTTAAACACTGCATTGAAATCATGATATCAGCTTCACATGACTGTAAATAGTTTTAAATATTTACCTTTTTCTTCCCTGGTGGCTCAGAAGGTAAAGCATCTGCCTGCAATGCAGGAGACCTGGGTTCAATCCCTGGATCAGGAAGATCCCCTGGAGAAGGAAATGGCAACCCACTCCAGTACTCTTGCCTGGAAAATCCCATGGATAGATAAGCCTGGTAGACTACAGTCCATGGGATCCCAAAGAGTTGGACATGACTGAGCAACTTCATTTTTACCTTTTTTAATAAAAATAAAACTAGCAGTAAAAATCTACTATGTGGTTTTCCTCTAATTATACTCCCACTCCTCTATTGTCTTTATTATTATTATTTCTTTGGCTGTTCCACATCGTAGTTATGGCAGTTTTTGTCTAGCCATCAAAGAAACATGTGGTCTTATATTATTCTTAAGACGATTATGTGTTTTCTGTTGACTAATTCTGATGCTTTTTGTTGACTGCTGCTTTCAGGTGGTCTAATTGGGAACAGTACGTGTTGGAATTAATCATTTGGTTTTCCCGAAGGAGCTCATTATAGACAACTCCCTTCCAATCCCACCATATATACAACATCACCTTCTTTGGATGAAGACCAGCCTTTGGTGTGGCTGGTATGGTTCACTTCGCTGGCCCCACAATCTCTTCCATTCCACATTATTATAAAGTATCCACTTTACAATTTGGTTTAAAACAGAACATCTTACCATCAAGAAGGTACACCTCCATCCCACCCCCACCACCAAACTTACATGGAATCTAAACATCAAAGCAATTAACATAACTAAGCTGTTGCAAATGATTTTCAATGCTTGGATATTTTGAGTATGTCAGCTATCTCCCGTGTCATATGATGTTGATTGTTCTCAATGTCTCAATTTGATCACTATTAACTTTATCGGTCTGCCAGACCATGGAGCATCATCCAGCAAGAAATCTCCAGCACAAAACTTCGCAAACTACTTTTGACTTGTCTGATCAGTCATGGCACCTTCTTCATACACTGCACAAACCTTTGTGTTTCAGCTGTGTTTTGAACTTCCTTGAAATAATAAAGCGTAATATGCTGAAAATGTTTTCTTCCACTTTCAACATTAAAATGGCTACACACAAATTCATCAATTTTGATAAGTTTTTTAAAAAATGCACACTGATATGACAGTTGTCACAATATAATCTAACAAAATTTTTTGAATGAAGTTAAAGACAACTAAGTGCTATTAGAGCCATCTTACAAAAAAAAAAAACAAACGAAACTTTTGGCCAACCCAAGATATATAACATACAAGGTTGTTGTGAAGATTAAAAGAGATTTCAAAGAAAGTGTTTCTCAAAGAGCTACAGGCATTACAATCAAAGGATAAGCATGGGCTGCCCATGTAACTAACATTGGGCAGGTATTTGGAGTCAAGCATCCTAGAGCGTACCAAGAATCAAACATTAAACTTTAAATACTCTTTGAAATTAGCACTATTATTATTGTTAAATATTTAACTTTTACTGTTCTCTAGGGGACCAAACTCTGTGGAGCACATTGATTTGGATATTCACTGACTACTTGAATCCAAAACTAAAGTGCATATATAATAAAAACATCTCATATAAACTATTATGTACATTATGGGTAGTAGTGGTTACACAAGTATACATGTATTTAAAAAGTAAATTTCACTATGTGATAAATAAAAATAAATATTAAATAAATGATTTATTCAGCTGTGTGGGGTCTTAGCTGCAGTATACAGGCTCTTCGATCTTCGTTCTGGCATGCAGGATCTTTAGTTGAGGTATGTAAACTCCCAGCTGTGACATGTGGGATCTACTTCTCCAACTAGGGATTAGATCCAGGCCCCCAGTATTGGGAGCCCAAAGTCTTAGCCACAGGACCACCAGTGCAGTCCCAAGTGTGATAATTTTTAATAAAAAAAAAAAAAAAATTTTAAACCAATAGTAAAAAAAAAAAAAACAACTCATAAACATAATAGAACAGTCACTCTATGAAAGGTACTTAAGAGACTACACTTTCTCAATAACATGGATACCAGGTTCAAACTGGCCAAGTGGAGAGGCTCTCAGCCAGCCTCACTCCTCTGGGAATGATGCAGACTTATTACACTGAGGGTTTTGTGTGTGGAGTATGCTTTCTGACCTGAATTTTTCTGCTACAAAGGGTCTATGGTTGATAAAACAAACACAACCAAAACATTAGAATCCATGGAAATTTATCAAAATTTCCTAACTACTGCTCCCAACAATTCTTTGTGCTAAATCACTTCAGTTGTATCCAATTCTTTGCAACCCTATGGACTGTAGCCCGCCAGGCTCCTCTGTCCATGGGATTCTTCAGCAAGAACACTGAAGAGAGTGGCCAAGCCCTCCTACTGGGGATCTTCCCAACCCAGGAATCAAACCTGCACCTCTTACGTCTCTTACATTGGCAGATGGGTTCTTTACCACTGGTGCCACCTGGGAAGTCCCAAATTCTTTAACTCTTTTAAACAATATCTTATAATCTTTGTGTTTACTTCTTAGAACCCTTTGTCTTGGATCTAATTTTGAGCTTTACATTGTCCCTACTTAATGCATAGAGAATATTTTGGAATTTTAATAGAGTCATAAGAAGTCAAACTCACAAGATTAGTTCTCCTGAATCAAGAAGCAATAGATAATTTGAACAGACCAATCACTAGAAGTGAAGTAGAATCCGTAATTTTAAAAACTCCCTGCAAACAAAAGTCCAGGACCAGATGACTTCACTGGGGAATTTTACCAAACACAAAGCAGAATTTATACCAACTCTTCTCCAACTCTTTCAAAAGACTGAAGAGGAGGGAACACTCCAGAAGTCATTCTATGAAGCCTCCATCATCCTGATACCTAAACCAGACTAATGAAAAAGAAAATTACAGGCCAATTTCTTTGATGAATATAGATGCAAAACTTCTCAACAGGCAAACTGAATCCAATAACACATTAAAAAGTTCATATACTATGATCAAGTTGGATTCATCCCAGGGTCATAAAGGATGGTTCAACATATGCAAATTATTCAATGTGATATACCACATCAACGAAAGAAAAGACAAAAATCACATGATCATCAATAGATGCAGGAAAGGATTTGATAAAATTCAATATTCATTCATGATAAAAATTCTCACTAAAGTGGGTACAGAGGGACCATATCTCAACATGGTAAAATCTATTTATGAAAAAACCACAGCCAACATATTACTCAATGGTGAAAAGCTGAAAGCCTTCTCACTGAGATCTGGAACAAGACAAGGATGCCTACTCTCACCACTGGTATTCAACATAGTATTAGAAGTCCTAGTCACAGCGATGAGACAAGGAAAAAGTAAAAGGCATCTAGATCAGAAGGAAAGAGGTAAAACTGTCATCATATGCAGATGACACGATGACTAGATGACTCTACCTAGAAAACCCTAAAAAATCCACATAGGGCTTCCCTCGTGGTCCAGTGGTTAAGAATTTGCCTTGCAGTGCAGAGGACACCAGTTTGATTCCTGGTCTAGGAAGCTCCCACATGCTGCAGGGCACCTAAGCCTGTGTGCCACAACTACTGAGCCCTCATGCCCCAGAGTCTGTGTTGTCTGCAAGAGAAGCCACCACAATGATAACCCCATGAACTGCAACTAGAGAAAGTTGCTCACTTGCTGAAAATAGAGAAAGTTTGTGCATAGCAACAAAGACCCAGCACAGACAATGAATAAAACATAAATACTTTTTATAAAACTCCACACAAAAATTACTAGAACTGATAAATGAAATCAGCAAGGTAGTGGGATACAAAATTAACACACAGAAATTGATTGCATTAAATATCTCTTAAAATTGCACCAAATAATTAAATACTTAAGAATAAACCTGACCAGGGAGATAAAAGATCTATATACCAAGAACTACAAAACACTAGTAAGGGAAATAGCAGATGATTCAAAGAAGTAGAACAATATACCATGTTCTTGAATTGGAATAATTTAAAGCGGCCATACTACCCAAAGCAATATACAGATTTAACACAATCCCTCTCAAATTACCCATGGCATTTTCCACAGAACTAGAACAAATAATACTAAAATTTATATAGAACCATAAAAGACTCAGAGTTGCCAAAGCAATACTTAGGAAAAAGAACAAAACTGGAGGTGTAACACTCTCAGACTTCAGACAATACTACAAAGCTATAATAATCAAAACATCATGGTATTGGCCAAGGCAGACATATGGATCAGTGGAAAAGAATAAAGAATCCAGAAATAAACCTACAATCAATTAACCTACAACAAAGGAAGCAAGAATATACAATGGAGAAAAAAACAATTTCTTCAGAAGTGGTATTGGGAAAGCAGGACATACAAATCAATTAAGTTAGATCACTCCATCAACCCTACACAAAAATAAAATTAAAATGACTTAAAGACTTAAATATAAGACCATAAAACTCCTACAAGAGAACATAGGAAAAACATTCTCTGACATAAATCATAGCAATGTTCTCTTAGCTCAGTCTCCCAAGGTAACAGAAATAAAAGCAAAAATAAACAATTGGAACCTAATCAAAATTATAGACTTTTGGCACAGCAAAGGAAATTATAAACAAAATGAAAAGACAACCTATGCATTGGGAGAGAATATCTGCAAATGATGTGACTGACAAGGGCTAAATTTCCAATATATACAAACAGCTCATACAACTTAATAACAAAAACAAAAAACCAGAACAACCTATTCAAGAATCAACCTATGGCTGATGCTTGTTGATGTTTGACAGAAAACAAAAAAATTCTGCAAAGTAATTATCCTTCAATTAAAAAATAAAGTGACAAAAAAATTTTTTTAAATGTGCAGAACACCTAAATAAACATTTCTCCAAAGAAGATATACAGATAACCAATAGTCACATAAATAGATGTTCAACTTTGCTAATTATTGTGTATGTGCTTAGTCACTCAGTCGTGTCAACTCTTTGTGACTCTAAGGACTATAGCCCACCAGGCTATAATCCATGGACATTCTCCAGGCAAAAATACTTGAGTGGGTTGCCATTTCCTTCTCCAGGGGATCTTCCCAACCCAGGGATCAAACCCAGGTCTCCTGCATTGCAGGCAGATTCTTTACCATCTGAGCCACCAGGGAAGCTAATTACTGAAGAAATGCAAATCAAAAGTACAATGAGATACCACCTCACAGTGGTCAGAATGGCCATAATTAAACAGTCTACAAATAAGTCTGGAGACAATGTGGAGAAAAGGGAACCTCCCTACATTGTTGATGGGAATATAAATTGGTACAGGCACTATGGAGAACAGTATGGAGGTTCCTTTAGAAACTAGAGTTGCCATATAATCCAGCAATCCCACTCCTGTGCATATATCTGGAGAAAACTCTAATTTGAAAAGATATATGCATTCCAATGTTCACAGCAGCATTATTTACAACAGCCAAGACATATAAGCAACCTAAGTATCCATCAACAGATGAATAAAGAAGATGTGGTATATACATATAATGGAATAGTACTCAGTCATAAAAAGAATGAGATAATACTTGCAGCAACATGAATGGATTTAGAGATTATCATACTAAGTAAAGTAAGTCAGAAAGATAAAGATAAATATTTTATCACTTATATGTAGAATCTAAAATATGATACAAATGAAATATTTACAAAACAGAAGTAAACTCACGGACATATAAAACAAACTTATGGTCACCAAAGGGAAAAGAGGGTGGAGGAGGGATAAATTAGGAGTCTGAAATTAGTGGATAGTTGCTCAGTCACATCCAACTCTTTGTGACCCCATGGACTATAGCCCACTAGGCTCCTCTATTCATGGGGATTCTCCAGGCAAGAATATTGGAGTGGGTTGCCATACCCTCCTCCAAGGGATCTCCCCAACCCAGGGATCAAACCCAGGTCTCCCACATTGCAGGCAGACCCTTTACCTACTAAGCCACCAGGGAAGCCCAGATACAAACTGCTGCTGCTAAGTCACTTCAGTCGTGTCCGACTCTGTGCGACCCCATAGACGGCAGCCCACCAGGCTCCCCCGTCCCTGGGATTCTCCAGGCAAGAACACTGGAGTGGGTTGCCATTTCCTTCTCCAATGCATGAAAGTAAAAAGTGAAAGTCAAGTCGCTCAGTTGTGTCCGATTCTTTTTCCAGGCAAGAGTACTGGAGTGGGGTGCCATTGCCTTCTCTACAGATACAAACTTCTATATATAAAACAAACAAGGTCCTACTGTGTAGCATAGGAAACTATATTCAATATTCTGCAATAAACCATAAAGGAAAAGAATATGAAAAAGATTATATAAAATATATAATCAACAAGGACTCACTGTATAGCATAGGGAACTCTACTTAATATTCTATAATAACTTATATGGGGAAAGAATCTGAAAAAGAATGGATATATGTATAACTGAATCACTTTGCTGTACACTGAAAGTAACAACACTGTAAATCAACTATACTCCAATAGAAAATAAAAGTTACATTAAAAAAGATGAAAAAATATGTGTATATATATGTATGTGTGTGCATATACATATATATACATATATATAACTGAATCAGTTTGCTGTACACTAGAATCTAACACAACATTGAAAACCAATTACAACTCAAAAAACAAAAACAAAACCCAGAGTTTTTGTTTTTGTTCCTTTGTTAGGGTGGAAGAATGGCTATTTCTTCTTTTGTACTTATTCTGTCCCCAGCAAGTTTTTCTTTGCTGACATCTCACACAGAGTAAACGTACTTTAGTGATTTGGTTGTATGGTAAACACAGCAGAAAACCTAAGAGAGTCACCAACAGGGAGGCAGAAAAAAGCATTACAAGGAAGCACTAAAAATGATTCAAATACTGTGGTGTCTGAATTTTGGGGGGAGCGGGGCACTGGCAATAATGCTAGGAATACTAATTTGGGAAAACTAGCTGAGTATATAGTTAATAAGAAAAGAATTATCTTCTTTAAAAGTTTTGACCATTTTAAGAGGAAGCTATAAAACACAAGTTCTTAAAATCACGCCAGCAAAAAGTATATCCTTTTATTTATATGGGGCATTAATCTGAACTGGGCCTTTTGAGCCTGGCCCCAGACTGTAGTCACCTAGATTAAGCTGTTGCTGATTCCTCTGGGAGAAAACATGGATTTTTAGTAGGGATTAGGAGCAAGGAGAATCGCTGGGGCAGCACATTATCACAGTGATTCCTAAATGGGAATCAGCCAATAAAAGCCTTGCAAAGTATGAGATCCGTTGTCTCTCAGGCCAACAAATGATACCTATAAGTAGGACCACTGAGGCGACCTGGATCCACAAACAGCTGGCTCACTTATGTTAGTCATGATGGTCCAAAGGGAGAAACCACAGTCAGATCTGCCCAAAAAACTCCAGAGTACATAGGTTCATTGCATTCTCTTTCATCCCTAACCCAGCTGTTTCAATTTGATCTGCTACTACCTCAACTAAACTCATTTCTTTCCTCTCTTGTGTTAATAAGAATGAAAAACTTGATCATCTCTTGCTGTTCATTGTTAAGTATTTTTCCAAGTGTCTTGCTGACCAATTTATATTTGCTTGCTTCTATTGATTTTATGAAGTCTATTTATACCAACAAAATCTAACTATGAATGACTACACAATTATACCCTTTTACATATGGAGTATGTAAAAGATAATTTTCCATTCACATTAATTTGTTAATTAGAATTTATTTCTATTTTAACAAGTTTTCCTAATCTCAAATATAATCCAATATATATGTATGCTGCTGCTGCTGCTGCTAAGTCACTTCAGTCGTGTCCGACTCTATGTGACCCCATAGAAGGCGGCCCACCAGGCTCCCCCATCCCTGGGATTCTCCAGGCAAGAACACTGGAGTGGGTTGCCATTTCCTTCTCCAATGCATGAAAGGGAAAAGTGAAAGTGAAGTCACTCAGTTGTGTCCGACTCTTCGAGAGCCCATGGTCTGAAGCCTACCAGGCTCTTCCGTCCATGGGATTTTCCAGGCAAGAGTACTGGAGTGGGGTGCCATTGCCTTCTCCAATATATATGTATATAACATGTCTAAATATATATCAGTCATATAAACATGATAGTTTTAATATAAACTGGAAACTAATAATGCCCAATAGTGCTATTTATTTACCTTCTCGATACTATTGAATTTCTGTGTAAGAGTTTCTACATAAGTTCACTGTTAATATGTATATAATTTAATTTCCCAAATACATTTGAATTTCATAGTTTATCATTTCATACCAGAAAAATACTCAGCCAATGATTTTTGCCTACTCTTCCTATGAAGATTTAATTTATCTTAGAAATGATTAGTATGGAATGACTACAAATAGTATATTTAGTTTATAAATTTCCTCAAAATTATATGGACTTTGACCTGTTAGACTTTAAAATGCTGTAAAAGCCCTGTAAAAATACACTCAGGTTGGAATTTTTTTAATCAAAATTTTACTCCATTATCAGGAAGAATATTCAGAAGCCTGTAGATTACTCATGTCTTAAGAAGCTAGATCATTTGGACCTGCGTCTTAGCCAACTGTCCAAGGTCAGCAAAATGCTATGGCATGTTCTGTTTGATGGCCCCAGGCAGGAAGCCATGGCATTCTCACTATTAATATCTCTTGACCTTTCGACTTACAAATAGAAGCATCCCTGTGGCCATTTTTTTTTTCCTGTATATCCCTGAAAAACCAAGGATCTAGAGCTTAAGAAATATTTAATCAGTTTTTGCATAATCTTGGGCTTTTCTGTAATGAATGGACTCTGTATTCATTTCATGAAATTTTCTTAAGCACCAATTATGCACAAGTAGCCATGCTAAGTGTCAGGAAAACAAAGGTACATGAATCAGGACGTGCCCTCAAGGTGCCTATGCTCTAACTGGAGAGAATGAATATAACAAAATCTTACAGATTAGTTAAAAAGTAGTAAATACCACAAAGAAATACAGACAAGATGGTTTGGGGGCTCAGAAAAGAGAGATTATTGGATTTTATGGGTTGACAGTGGAAGGGAGGGAATTTATGATTAATCTGAGAAGAAGGTGGCATTTGAACTTGCCCTTGATGGACAGAATTTAAGCATGTGGAAAGGAGACATAATTGTGGACATTATAGATTGAGAGAACAGCATGATTAAGAGCATGGAGATCAGAAAATATGGGATAATAGAACAGTTTCAAGTAGTTCAGTTTGGCCAGAGAACAGTGTGTATAAATGAAAAATCGTGGAAAATCAAGTTGGAAAATTAGTTTGAGAGCAAATCTATAGGGCTTTTAATGGCAGATGATGGAATGTGGGCTCTATTTTACAAACAATGGGGCCCACAAAAGGAGAATGCCACATTTAACATATGCTTACGAGGTGTGTTGGACAGTCATGGGAAGGGGAGTGCCCGGAAGTGAGAATACTGATTCTTGGATCTCTTTTACAACAATCCAATAAGAAATAGCCTAGATTCTCTGGGGAAAAAAAATAGCCTGAAGCAAGGATTTAGAGGGCTGATGCATTATTTGGGAAGTATACACCCAGGCTAGCAAGGCTAAGGAAAAAGGAATGAAGGGAAGAATTTGAAGCAATGCAAAGTGGTGCCTGACAGACTGGCTTCTGCTTTGTGAAAAACCATAAAGAGGCACAGCGAGTCACGCGGCAGTTCTGACCTTCACCATGTGAGACCTCTTTAAATGAGGTACAAGGAGAAAACATGCCTCTAATACTCTCTGGGAAGGACAAAAGAGAGGGAGTTTATCTTCCCAGCTACTTCCCATTGCCTGGTTCTCCTTGGTCAAAATTTGCCCCACTGGGAATTTACTCCCACATTTCCAAGTTACATCAAGTGACCTCCCCAACTATTAGGGGTGCTAGACCCCACAACCTGGTGTGTGGTGTTTCATCCAAGTGTGGAAATAACAGGAAGAGCCAAAAACTCTAGGTGAGTGCTGGTTGGGGTGGGTGTATGTCTGCAGTTGAGAGGTGAGGAGTTAAGAGGGCTTCCAAGGCCTCTGGTCAGTCTCAGCCAGAGAGTGTGTCGGAAGGGGGAGCAAATGGGAGATGGTTGTTGAGTAGCTGAAGATCCTAGAAATGGGCAGTTATTTAAGATGATGCATGGCCTTGGTGTTGGAAATAACAATTCAAGAGAAAAGAAGAAGCATTTACACCACAGTTAAGAAATAATTCTTACAGTGGCAATCATGCTCCTTGGGCTAAATGCTTCCCTTTGAACATTAGGAAATCACCTCACTTTCAAGTATGAAGCCTTAAGAACCAAAAACCATTAGCTTAAAAGATATCTCTGTCTATTATCTAAGTTAGTAGGATTTGAGTATCACATTTCTTTCATTCCAATTCTATGACCTGTCATCATAAAATTTTGGCACGTACAGCTCGTCTTTGGAAAAGGGAATTAGAACTACGTAATACTTGATAAAGTAACATTTATCATCTGAGGATGGGACTATAAACACCAATCTGGACATAATGGAGCACATTTAGCCCTCTTGTTTGGAATCGTAAGGAAAATAAGGTCGCAAAGAATCCTCTGCCCTTAAGAAAAAATTCTCAGCTACAAATCACTTTTGAGTACCAGTGCTGAAATGCAATAGTTTACCCTCAAGACTGAAAAGGGAAAGGAGAACTTTTTCCTACTTTTTTTTTTTCTTACCCTACCAAAAGCTGGTGCTAGCCAAATTTATCTTTATTGTTTTCTTTTTTTTTTTCCCTTTTTTCCCCTAATCAAAAACAGGCGTGGTACACTCAAAAAGGAATTAGAATTGCGGTCACACATTCCGGCCTCAAGTGGCTTCTGCCTCTGTGTAAAAAAACCAGTAACAACCCACTTTGAAACAGTCTCCTCGACTTCAGAACGCTGATAATGATACTTACCTGCCAACCTCAGGGACTGTTCTAAGAACTAAATGAGACAGAGCTCTGAAATGGTGCTTTTTTTCCTTACGATTCCAAACAAGAGGGCTAATGTCATAAGGTGCTTTTCGAATGAAGTTATTTTCCTTTCTAAATAGTTAAAGGCAGTTCTCTCTAACTGGGCAAAGTCAAAGCATGGACAGAACCTGACAAACAAGACAGGCTCAAGGGCTGGAAAAAGAAGAAAATGCCTTAAATCTCTGCCTCACTCAAAGTATGAAAAATGCCCAAACCACACTGTATCAGGTAGTGTTAAGCTGATCCTAAGGTTTCAGTAATTTTAATGCCTTTCTAAGAGACCTTGCCAATCCTTCATCTACCAAAAGTCATGCTGCTACTATCTGTAAGTTTCCTCAGGCTTTGAAGATTTCTCCAGCAGCATTTGACTTGCTTTGTCTTTGATTCCAAATTTCAGCTTAAGCACTTATTAGATATATGACCTGGACCCTTTTGAACTCATCTGAGCCTCGGTTTCCTTATCTATAAATTGTGACTAAGAAGACCTAATTTTTAGATGTCATAAAGTTTAGAAAAAAACCATTTCTAATACTTCTAGCCTGCCTGATACATAGTAGATAGTTGATAAACGTCAGCTATAACTATTTATTATTATGGTTATTTTTAGCATGATATAGTAGAAAGAACAACTGCTTTGAAATCAGACACTTCTGCTTTAAAATCAGCTCTGTCACTCACAGAGAGTATCATGCTGAGCAATTTAAAACTTGAGTTTTAAAAAAAAGTTGAGTTTTGAGATAATGATACATGTTTTCAGAATATAATGCCCAGCATCTCAGAGGTATTGTAGTGGATTAATGATCCCTCCCCTCAAATTATATATTCAAGCCCTAATCCCCAGAACCTGTGAGTGTGACCTTATTTTTAAAAAGGGTCTATGCAGATGTATTTAAATAAAGAATCTTAGATCTTCCTGGACCACCTATGATAAGGACCCATAAAGATAATCCAATGATGAGTATCCTTATAAGAGACAGGAGAGAAGACACAGAGATGGGAAAAAGAAATGTGACTAGAGAAGCAGAGATTAGAGTGATGTGGCCAGAAGCTGAGATCAGAAGAAGTAAGGATTCACCACTACAGCTTTTAAAGCTTCCATTTGATGGAGGATGGCCCTACAGACACCTTGATTTCAGACTTCTAGGCTCCAGAACTGTGAAAGAAAGATTTTGTTTTAAATCACCAAGTTTGTGGTCATCAGACCTTTGTACCCTAGGACATTAATAAATACAGCGTCTAATGCAGAATGTCTGGTATGATGCTGGCATTTGGCAGGTGCTCAGCAAGTGGTCCTTACGTACTAGGTCCCTCAGCTGTCCTCACCAATGCCTTAAGAAAATACCTGTATAAATCCATAGGTGGCCTTCTGAGAGTGTTGCCAGGGAGCAGAGTGCATAGTTAGCCTCAACCCAAGGAAGACAGTAGGCTGACCTGCGTTTTATAAATACCAGACTCTACCACCGGCAATTGACACCAGGGTTCTCCCACTTCATAATAATACAGAGCCAGTGTCATTACCCATTGAAGTTTGTTCTCCTAAAACTCTCACTGCCCCGAAGGTTTAGAATTTAAAAATAACAGCAAATCTCTGTTCAAAGGAATGAACAATACACTTTAAGGTTCTTCTTGTAACAATAGCCTCCCTTGTCCTGAAGTGCTATAAAAATTCAGAGAGCAACTTCACCCAGTTGTGGAAGATAAAAGAACAACAACTAAAACAGGCAGTCAGACCAAGGCAGGGGAGCAGCCTGTTGCCCCTGGGCTGAAAATGGCCCTGAATGCTGAAAGACAGAAATGGCTCTAAAGAGGGGCGGATGACAGCCTCCTGCAGCCTGTGTTTCTATGCTTAGTCTGCAGAATGAAGCAGGACTATTGACAAACGACCCCCAGGGGCTGCTATTGTAGGTGTGACTCTATTAGAGCCAAGTATCTGTCTCTGGTGGGCTCCAAAATTTACACACCACAGATGAGACGGAGCAGACATGGAACTTTATTTTTAAAGTTTCTCTAACGGATTTCAACTTCCTCATGAATCATCATCCTGGAGGACAATGATAATAGCAAACCCTTACTGTTGGTTGCTTTGTGTGCCAGGCACTCTTCCAAGGACATGAGATATATTAACCATTTAATCCTCACATATCCTAGGGGGTGGTGCTATTAGGATCCCCATTTAACAGATGAGCAACCAAGGTCAGAGATTTAAGGTATTTGCCCAAGGGCACACGGCTTGCAAACAGAGCTGGTCATTTGGCTCTAGAGCTCATGCTCTTAGTCACTGTGCTAAACTGTGAGAAATAAAATTAAATTTGCCATTGAAATTATCTTCTCTCTTCACCTCAGGTTTAAGCAGCCTCTTCCAGATAGTCTCTCTCTTTGGGGTAACTGCCCAGTCATGTCCTCATGTCTATAGGGAAGGGACCCCTGTGGCCTGCTAGTTCCTGGCCACCTGGTAGACATCACTGCTGAGAGTGCAGCTGGGAAGTCCTGCAGTCTTATGCGTTAGTCTCTTTACCCAGCAGGCCTCTGTTACTGGCAGCGCCTAGTGGCTGGCTCACTCAGGCCGTAAGAGAGTGGTCATGAGTGGCCAGTAGGGCACCTCTTCTGCAGCCCTTTGCCATGGAGGACAATATGGAGGTGTGTCTGCTCCCCACCTCAACCCTCCACTCCCTCAGCTTTGGCTGGTCTCTTCAACCAGCTGAGCAGGCTCTTAGTCTTCTCTTGGCCCACCCGAAACTTAGCATGCCTTGTACTGTCAACATCAGCTCCAACAAAAAGGAAAGGACTACCACTGTCCCTTCCTGACTCTCACCCAGCCATTTCCAAAACACCACCAGATGCCGCTCCAAGGGAGCGTACAGCTTTCCCAGTTTGCACTCAGGGAGGTTGAGATGTAAACATTACAACTCAAAAGTGTAAAATATGTAACTCATTTTCTATTATGAATCTCAATTTGCTATAGGGCCCCATTCCCACTCAGTAGCTAGAGAGAGAATTTTTTAAAAAATTTAAACTTCAGTCTCTTCTGCTTTTAGAAAAATCTCTATTGTACTCACTCTCTTTGAGGTAAATATTCAATCAATTCAAAGTTAAATCTCCTCTCAGTGATGATTCTTACAAATCCTTTAAGAGGGCTCTTCTCTCCCTCTTACTTCCCAAGATGGCCTCCAGGGAGGGACGGAAGTTGAAAGGAGGAACTCTGGTCTTCCAGCTAGCTGGTATTTTTGGTCTTGTTTAGTCTTTGAGTGCCCTCTGCTGGTGTCCATCAAGGTGTGGCTAGTCAAGGGGGTTAAGCTGGAACCCACTGCTGGATCCTGAGGTTCCTGCCTCAGGTTGGAGGTCTCCACCCTTTGTGACCTCCTTGTCTTGTTTCTAGGTCTCTTCAGATTCACTGTTTTATCAAAATCTCTATGTCCTCTTGGAACTCTTGGTTCACAAGCAACCACTGATTTGGAGGTGAAAGTAATTTGAGGCAGTGGCTAAACCCTCAGTCAGACAGGTTCCTCCAATAAACACAGTGGAAGAAATCTTTGGCTTTTCCTGGTGTGACACTGACGCATAGGAAAATATATACATATATTAGGTCATTCAGATGACCAAATGTATACATATATATGTGTGTGTGTATGTATTTCTTATATATTTGGTCTTCATCCACAGTTCCTGGCTCACAGATTCCCAAACCCTTGTGATGTCCTGACCTATAAGAGCAACGGGATATTTAGTCCCTCTTCCCCAGTTCCTAAAAAAGCTTCAGAGAAGGTGAGTTTTGGATCCCACCCCAAGGTGGAGGCTGGTTGTCAGGAGGACCAACCATATGATTAAAAGGTTGGAACTTTCAGTCCTATCCATTGATTTCCAGGCAAAGGAGGTCGAATCTGGCACCTCTGGCCAAGGATTTAGTCAATCATGATTATGCAATGAAGTCTCCATAAAAACTCAAAAGGATAGTTTTTGACCCTTCTTGGAGAATCAGTGACTCTGCCATGCTGTGGCACCATACCAGAGGACAGAAGCCTCTTTGGGATCTCCTCTATGTATCTCTTTGGCTGGCTATTGATTCATATCTTTTAATATCTTTTTATAATAAATTGGTACTTTACTGAGTAACCGGGTTTCCCTGAGTTCTATGGGCTGTTCTGGCAGATTAATCAAACCCAAAGAGGGGGTCATGCAAACCTTTGATTTACAATCATTAGGTCAGAAACACAGGTAATAATCTAGACACGTGACTAGCATCTGAAGTGAAGGGTGGTCTTATGGGACTGAGCCCTTTGCCTGTGGAGTTTGATTCTTTCTCCAAGTAGATCATGTCAGAATCATGCTGGAATTGGGATTGGGAACCCTTTTCACTTGGGGGTAGCTTTGGAAGCATTTCTGCCACCCAGACTTCAACATCACAGGTGCCTCTAAGAATAATGCCATGGTATAGCTGGGCAATTCTTCTGGATGTGCTGTACTTGGCTGATTTGTTTTTGTGATGTAGCTTCTAAGCCTGGTTCTGTTCAGAAATTGCTGTGAACTAATACTCTTAAATTTATCATTTTCTGCTTAGACTAACTCTAATGGAGTCTGTTGTCTGCAACTCAGAATCCTGAGCAATGCAGTAACCCTCTTTCTATTACACGTCTCCCCCTCCTTTCACAACATAAACAAAAGTAAAATCATGTTCATAGAATTCACATAAATTACTATAAGTAATACTATAAAACTAGAGGGCTCTCTGTCTAGTCAAAGCTGTCTTGGTTTTAAAGAAGAGACATTAACTTGTGTAATTTTTCTAAAAGGAAAATTCATTAGAAGAACTCTGAGAGCTGTTAGTGCCCTGGAAACTGGAAAACCCTCAGGAGACAAGAAAAAGTGTCTCTTTTTTCCTGTCTCTTTTATGCTTCTCCATGTACAGTGCCTGACTTTATAGACTTAAGATTCAGCCACAAGTACAGACTTTATATTTTTTTGGAGCCAATTCCAAATTCGTGAAAGAAAGCTCAAGCCTAGAAGGGGTCAAGTTGTCCACCCTAATCCAATCAATTAAGGCCAGAGGACTGCATAGCATAAATATATGGCTGTAGAGTGACAAGGAGTATTAAAACATGAGGATAATAGACCCTTCAAACCATCATTCTCAGAGACCTATGTTTAGAAAACTTCAGTTCAGTTCAGTCGCTCAGTCATGTCCGACTCTGCGACCCCATGAATCGCAGCACGCCAGGCCTCCCTGTCCATCACAAACTCCCGGAGTTCACTCACACTCAAGTCCATCGAGTCAGTGATGCCATCCAGCCATCTCATCCTCTGGCGTCCCCTTCTCCTCCTGCCCCCAATCCCTCCCAGCATCAGTCTTTTTCCAATGAGTCAGCTCTTCGCATGAGGTGGCCAAAGTACTGGAGTTTCAGCTTCAGCATCATTCCCTCCAAAGCCAGAGTGCAAAATTCTAGGGTTCAATAACATTTGAGTGATAGTCAGGGGTCTACAATATAGCTCAATGTATTTTGAAGTTGTCAAAGCCTCTCGAAGCCTTCCATGATACCTTTGGGAAACCTCTTGATGTGGAATTTTGCTAAAGCTATTAGAAACCAGTAGCTTTGCTCTTAATGGCTGTGGTAGCCATTAACCTGATTTCTCATGAGCTTTTCGCATTCACACCCCCTTCTCCAATGTTGTTACTATAAAGTCCCTGTCATATGCAGCTTATTTCAATGAAGTCCAAGCTCAAGGTGAAAACATCATAGGATAGATTACTGATTTTCATTTTCTAGAAATATATGTTGAAGATCCCAAATATGCCATGGTGGCTACTCTAAATCTTTACACTTTGTAGAAGAGCACCAGAAACCTCAAGTCAAACATATAACCAGTTTGCCAACCAAAGTTCTCACCAGACAACTCAATTAATGGTAGAGCCCAGGTCCTCAGAAAGCTGGGATTAACTAGTTTAAGTAGTATTTACATTTTCAAATGAGACTAAGAATTACGGTCTAAAAACACCAGGGCTCAACCATGCACTACGTACCACAGAACAAGATGGAACATTTCCTATTGTCTCAGAATTCTGGCTAAAGCCCCAAAGCTGGAGACAGTAACTACTAAGTATTCACATAAGATCCAAAAAAAAAAAGACTTACTAAAACACAAAAAAGTCAGTCCAGCTATTACCACACTGTCCAGACTAATAAAACTAGAAATTTAAAAATAGATTCTTAGAGGGATCACATAGGAACAGACGCAATCGTAGAATAGGCAAGTCTGCAATGAAGGGAGATGGTCATGTTTCTCTCTATCTGGATATTTGCAAAACTTCCCAAACTCAAAGGTCTAATTTCTGCTTCCCTGGTATAGTAGACTCAGTATGGTAGGAGACCCTACAATAACTATATCTGGCATGAAACAAAATTTTAAGTACACTGCTAGACTCAAATCAAATGAGGGAAAGCACCTAGGGTGGAAAAACAAAGTCAAACTAAAACAACAAACCTATTGATTTGAAACCAAAGTAGCAAGTGAGAACACATATATGAAAGAGAATTTTCTCTGAAGGCAGGTGCTGACAGTGGTCCAGGAGCCGATTGTAGGTTGGAGTGTAGGTTAGATTTCAAGACTAAGCAGGCTGCAAGGAGAGGCCAGCTGTGAGTATACTGTTAAGGGTCACAGTAAGTCAGCCAGAGGGTAAAGGGTTCTGGAAGAAAATCAAGGGTACAGAGACAAGATCATAACACTGACAGATAAGAGACATTTCCACCTGGTCCCTAATCCCTCTTCCCTGGCTATGTGCAAAGAAGGAAGAGAGAACCATAGGCAACAACTGACGAGAAATGAAAAAGAGAAAAATGAAAGAAAAGACCACACTTGTCCTCTCTCCAGGGAAAACCTAAGCTTCCTAGAAGCTGCAGGTTAGGGTTATTAGGAGGGAAGGGAGAAGATATGAGTGGACCTTAATATACTGCACCTGAAAATGGCTGGAAAACCATGCATGGGGAAGGGAGATCCAAGAGTATGTTTTCAGACAACAACAGAAGAATAAACTCCACTGAGTTCCAGCTATTCAATAAACAAATTACTCTCACCCAGACAGCAGGCAGCCTGACCCTGCTTCATAGCAGTCTCAAATGACTGAGCATAATCCTGGATTAGATTCCATAAAGAAGCCCTGAAAATTAGCCTGGGACAAGGAACTGAGGCAATCTGGCTGCCAAACAAATTAAAATCAAATATCATGGTTCACGTTTACATGGACTTATAGATACCATAGCAAACATTCTTTAAATGACGCTAGGCAAAATGATAGGATACTGAAAGAGAAACTCCCCAGGTCAGTAGGTGCCCAATATGCTACTGGAGATCAGTGGGGAAATAACTCCAGAAAGAATGAAAGGATGGAGCCAAAGCAAAAACAATACCCAGCTGTGGATGTGACTGGTGATAGAAGCAAGGTGCGATGCTGTAAAGAGCAATATTGCATAGGAACCTGGAATGTCAGGTCCATGAATCAAGGCAAATTGGAAGTGGTCAAACAAGAGATGGCAAGAGTGAATGTCGACATTCTAGGAATCAGCGAACTGAAATGGACTGGAATGGGTGAATTTAACTCTGATGACCATTATATCTACTACTGCGGGCAGGAATCCCTCAGAAGAAATGGAGTAGTCATCATGGTCAACAAGAGAGTCCGAAATGCAGTACTTGGATGCAATCTCAAAAACGACAGAATGATCTCTGTTCATTTCCAAGGCAAACCATTCAATATCACAGTAATCCAAGTCTATGCCCCAACCAGTAACGCTGAAGAAGCTGAAGTTTTACAGTTCTCTGAAGACCTACAAGACCTTTTAGAACTAACACCCCAAAAAGATGTCCTTTTCATTATAGGGGACTGGAATGCAAAAGTAGGAAGTCAAGAAACACTTGGAGTAACAGGCAAATTTGGCCTTGGAATATGGAATGAAGCAGGGCAAAGGCTAATAGAGTTTTGCCAAGAAAATGCACTGGTCATAGCAAACACCCTCTTCCAACAACACAAGAGAAGACTCTACACATGGATATCACCAGATGGTCAACACCGAAATCAGATTGATTATATTCTTTGCAGCCAAAGATGGAGAAGCTCTATACAGTCGACAAGAACAAGACCAGGAGCTGACTGTGGCTCAGACCATGAACTCCTTATTACCAAATTCAGACTGAAATTGAAGAAAGTAGGGAAAACCACTAGACCATTCAGGTATGACCTAAATCAAATCCCTTATGATTAAACAGTAGAAGTGAGAAATAGATTTAAGGGCCGAGATCTGATAGAGTGCCTTATCAACTATGGAATGAGGTTCATGACATTGTACAGGAGACAGGGATCAAGACCATTTCCATGGAAAAGAAATGCAGAAAAGCAAAATGGCTGTCTGGGGAGGCCTTACAAATAGCTGTGAAAAGAAGAGAAGTGAAAAGCAAAGGAGAAAAAGAAAGATATAAGCATCTGAATGCAGAGTTCCAAAGAATAGCAAGAAGAGATAAGAAAGCCTTCCTCAGCGATCAATGCAAAGAAATAGAGGAAAACAACAGAATGGGAAAGACTAGAGATCTCTTCAAGAAAATTAGAGATACCAAAGGAGCATTTCATGCAAATATAGGCTCAATAAAGGACAGAAATGGTATGGACCTAACAGAAGCAGAAGATATTAAGAAGATGTGTCAAGAATACACAGAAGAACTATACAAAAAAGATCTTCATGACCCAGATAATCACGATGGTGTAATCACTCATCTAGAGCCAGACATCCTGGAATGTGAAGTCAAGTGGGCCTTAGAAAGCATCACTATGAACAAAGCTAGTGGAGGTGATGGAATTCCAGTTGAGCTATTTCAAATCCTCAAAGATGATGTTGTGAAAGTGCTGTGCTCAATATGCCAGCAAATAGGGAAATCTCAGCAGTGGCCACAGGACTGGAAAAGGTCAGTTTTCATTCCAATCCCAAAGAAAGGCAATGCCAAAGAATGCTCAAACTACCACACAATCGCACTCATCTCACATGCTAGTAAAGCAATGCTCAAAATTCTCCAAGCCAGGCTTCAGCAATACGTGAACCATGAACTTCCTGATATTCAGGTTGGTTTTAGAAAAGGCAGAGGAACCAGAGATCAAATTGCCAACATCTGCTGGATCATGGAAAAAGCAAGAGAGTTCCAGAAAAACATCTATTTATGTTTTATTGACTATGCCAAAGCCTTTGACTGTGTGGATCACAATAAACTGTGGAAAATTCTGAAAGAGATGGGAATACCAGACCACCTGACCTGCCTCTTGAGAAATCTATATGCAGGTCAGGAAGCAACAGTTAGAACTGGACATGGAACAACAGACTGGTTCCAAATAGGAAAAGGAGTACGTCAAGGCTGTATATTGTCACCCTGCTTATTTAACTTCTATGCAGAGTACATCATGAGAAACGCTGGACTGGAAGAAACACAAGCTGGAATCAAGATTGCTGGGAGAAATATTAATAACCTCAGATATGCAGATGACACCACCCTTATGGCAGAAAGTGAAGAGGAACTCAAAAGCCTCTTGATGAAAGTGAAAGTGGAGAGTGAAAAAGTTGGCTTAAAGCTCAACCTTCAGAAAACGAAGATCATGGCGTCCGGTCCCATCACTTCATGGGAAATAGATGGGGAAATAGTGGAAACAGTATCAGACTTTATTTTTTTGGGCTCCAAAATCACTGCAGATGGTGATTGCAGCCATGAAATTAAGACACTTACTCCTTGGAAGGAAAGTTATGACCAACCTAGATAGCGTATTCAAGAGCAGAGACATTACTTTGCCAACAAAGGTCCATCTAGTCAAGGCTATGGTTTTTCCTGTGGTCATGTATGGATGTGAGAGTTGCACTGTGAAGAAGGCTGAGCACCAAAGAACTGATGCTTTGAACTGTGGTGTTGGAGAAGACTCTTGAGAGTCCCTTGGACTGCAAGGAGATCTAACCAGTTCATTCTGAAGGAGATCAGCCCCGGGATTTCCTTGGAAGGAATGATGCTAAAGCTGAAACTCCAGTACTTTGGCCACGTCATGCGAAGAGTTGACTCATTGGAAAAGACTCTGATGCTGGGAGGGATTGGGGGCAGGAGGAGAAGGGGCCGACAGAGGATGAGATAGCTGGATGGCATCACTGACTCGATGGACGTGAGTCTGAGTGAACTCCGGGAGTTGGTGATGGACAGGGAGGCCTGGCGTGCTGCGATTCATGGGGTCGCAAAGAGTCAGACACGACTGAGCGACTGAACTGAACTGAGAGGTAACCTGCTGCTGCTGCTAAGTCGCTAAAGTTGTGTCCAACTCTGTGCGACCCCACAGACAGAAGCCCACCAGGCTCCCCCGTTCCTGGGATTCTCCAGGCAAGAACACTGGATTGGGTTGCCATTTCCTTCTCCAATGCATGAAAGTGAAAAGTGAAAGTGAAGTCACTCAGTCGTGTCCGACTCTTTGCGACCCCATGGACTGCAGCCCACCAGGCTCCTCTGCCCATGGGATTCTCCAGGCAAGAGTACTGGAGTGGGGTGCCATTGCCTTCTCCAGAGGTAACCTACCCAGTGCAAACGGTGCTTTTCCAGGATCTCTACCATAAAGAAGGGGGCACTGCTATACTGCCTCTATTCCTGGAGGGTTTCTGACATTATTGAGAAAATGACACATATGTAAACCTCAGTCATCTGGATGTACTGGGAGAAAGGGCAAAAGGTAAGTGAGGGATTCAATAGAACAATGGAACGTGAAAGCTAATCACAGAATTAGGAGAGTGGATCATTTTGTTACTTTTGTATAATCACAATATCAAACAATTGCAGCCCAAATTTAAAGAAAGGATAAAAATTAAGATGAATGTGAATGAAAACCATCACAAATCAACAAGCCTAAGAATGTTCCACAGTCAGGTGTCATAAACATTGTATTTTCTTTTCTTTGTCAAATTAGATGCTGAACCTGGAAGATAAAGACATTTTAATGAAATAATTTTCTAAACTGCTGATTTTAGACAAAACTGTTCTCATAAGTATTTGTTGTTTTCAAAATAAATGCTTATTTTGAAGTTGTGATTCTGTAACAATTATGTGTTCACACCTAGATTTCACAAGCTTTAAATTCTGAAAACTTTAAATAAATAACAATGAATTGTATTTTCTCAGTCATTTCAGAAGAGATAGCTGAAGGCTGGCTAAAAGAAAGGGGTCCTCTTTACCCTCAAGTATTTATTAGAGGTAGACAAACTTTTAGTGGATTCTGTACTTTCAATAAAGGATTGAGCACAACAACAATTTCATCAACCTTCCATGGACACCTTACATGTATAGAACTCCTAGCAGTATTCAAGGGGCTTCACCAAAGCTGCAGCAGTTACTAACTTAAAATCAACCACGGAAGTCTGGGTCCTAGTCCATTACCCACTGGTTTGTGGCTTCCAGAAGCCAGTCAATCTCTGAGTTTTGATCTCTTCATTTATTTAAAGAAAAAAAAAGTGGGGGGGGGTGCATTTCATAACCTATCTCAATGTCTCTTCCTGTCTTCTTCAGGGATCTTGACCTCTTAGCAACCAACTGACATAGTGCAGTCACTTGGGTGAATATGCAGAGAAGGTGGTGAAGTTACGCAAGCTAAAGAAAATGCTTATGGATTCAGAGCATGGTTAAAACTTACGTGTGAGTAGTTCAGACAAAGCAAAAAGGAAAGCACTTTTTGGAATACTTTTTGAGATATGTATGCAATTTATTTCCTTAAAAAAAGACAGAGCATTTTCATGGTTGGTGCGAGTCCAAAGCTGACAGAGATGCCTGCACTGCATCTGGCTATTTTAAAGTGTTAAGCAGTTTAGTGACAAGTGCTCTTCCATCTCTTTTTTAAAATTATTAGACTTTGGGGGTGAGGAGAAAATGTGGCGGGAAGACTGAGTAATCCTTTCAAGGGCTTCTTCTTACTTTGGCACATGAATAGTTCTCAAGAGGAAAGAAGACATTTTTTCAACCATGTAGTCTTCCAGGAACAGGAAATTCATAGCAAAACATTTCCCTTTGTTTTGAGGTAGTCACAGCACCACAAAACCCAAGGGCCCGTGCTGAGAAAGTCATCTATAGATCTTTGTATGTGAGCCAACATTCCTTGCCATATTTCTTATTTAAAACATACACGTATACCTGAATTCACAGACAAGTAGGAAATTTAAATGCAAATATCTTTTACATACCTATCACATGCACACTAAAGGCAAGCTTATATAATAAGATTAGCCAAAAACATGCACTATGAAGATTCTGATCTTGTTCAAATACCCTAATAATGTACTAAAGTTATTGTCAAAGAGGGTCCTATGGCACTTTGGTATGTCAGAGAAAGCTTCATAAGTGTACTAATATATTTTAAATGATGTGAAAATTTTATTTTGGCTACATCCAAGTATGAAGGCTATTATTATGATGTCCATTAGATGGACAGAAGCAACATGATGTAGAACAAATGGATAACTTGCTCAGTTGTCTCCAACTCTTTGCGACCCCATGGATTGCAACACACCAGGCCTCCCTGTCCATCACCAACTCCCAGAGTTTACTCAAACTCATGTCCATTGAGTCGGTGATGCCATCCTGCCATCTCAACCCTCTGTCATCCCTTTCTCCTCCCGCCTTCAATCTTTCGCAGCATCAGGGTCTTTTCAAATGAGTCAGCTCTTTGCATCAGGTGGCCAAAGTATTGGAGTTTCAGCTTCAGCATCAGTCCTTCAAATGAACACCCAGGACTGATTTCCTTTAGGATGGAGGATAACTTGCTAGGATTGGACATAAGGCAGTGGTAACATCAAACCAAAACAAACAAACAAAAAAAGATTCACTGGAACAAGGAAGAACTTTGCCCTTAGAAGCTTGAAGAGAATAAGTCAAATCAACACATTGTTCAAGAGAAGTGATAAAACACAACCAATGTGTGTGTTAGTAGCTCAGTCGTGTCCAACTCTTAGTGGCCAATAAGAGCTGTTATATCATGGAAGTTCTATAAAGATTGTTGACTTGCTAATTTTCCATTTCTTTCAAGTGTACTGACAAAAATTCTAATACTGGCAATTATGCTGTAAACATAAAAAGGGTCATAATCATTATTATAAGAAAGCATTTGGGATTTGGTCCTGACTTTCCTACACTGCCCAGACATAAATACACCTCACCCTCCTGTAGGTCTCATAAGGCTTCTGGGCCAAGCCAGGTTCATTCTGATCTTTTAGAGGCCATAGAATTAAGGATGGACTTTGACAGTATCTGTCATCCAAGAGAAAAAGGTCTATGACTGGAAAGAGAGAGACTGAGATAGGTGGGAAGGGAACAGTCTTCTCTCTTGGGGACCTGGCCAGAGGTCACCACCAGGCGGTAGATAGAAGTTTTTCTCCCAATGAGGCAGAAACAAGGCAGAGAGATGAATCTTGCAAACCAGATCATTTGTTTTTATGTAACTCTTAGTATTTATTTCTCTTTTGTTACCCCAAGTTTTTGGTACCTAAAAATTTGTTTAAAAGTTACAGTTTGGTCACAGCCACACTGTGCTTTGGAAAATTAAGGAGAGGAGAATTAAGCCCACTCTTGGTCCTGAGAATTAGTGGAGGAGGAATGTCTGATGGGGATGAACGTGGTGACAATACCATACTAAGAAATCCCTAAGTGGAAGGGGAGTCTTGGGAACAAATGTTTGCCATAAAACCTGGCTGTCCCTCCCCAAGGCACAGATTCTTCCTTCACTGCTAAGCTTTGGTGGATCATGCTTCGACTGACCAAGGGGTCTTGCAGGTTCCTTTACATACACAGGAAGGAAGATGGGCAAAGGATGGCTGATAAGTCCAGAACTACAGGAAAGTCAGTTTCAAACCTAAAATGCTATCACAACAATGACAAATCCTCAGCGTGAGATACTGACAGGTTAAACTGCTGAAGGAACATCAACCCATTCATACTGTACTTGTGTGTGTTATACTTAGGCAGCTATTTTTATATTCTGAATTTAGTATGTGCATTTGGAGGTGACATTTATCAATTTTTTAGCTTTTAAATTAAGAAGCGTGTTGAATAGGGACAAATCCCAGGATGTCCTAATTCAAGAGTACTAAATTTCTCAGCTTAAATTCTTTCATTAAGTGTCTGCAGTGTTGCTTATGAAAAAAGCTGGCTGTGATTCCTAAAACCAAGCTGGAGTTCAAGCCTGGTAGGAGTTTTGTTTATGGGGACAGAGAGGAAGCCAAAGTGAAACAGAGATATGGGATGAGAATTTAGATTAAAAAGTTACTTTCCTAAAAAAACAAGGGTGACCCCAAAACCACCACAACCCTTGTCTATCGACACCATGACACTGAAGCTCTTAGACATACAGCTTGGGCCAGAACTCAAACTTTTCAGAAAGCCATAGACTCACACACAAATCTATAAATTTGTCTGTCCTTAACAAGCATAAAACAACAACCTTCCCAAGAGCAGATAAGAGTAACTATCATGGTATTTTGGTCCTAGTAATCCTTGTTGATGACTATGTTATATGATTAATGATAGTTTCCATGGAGGGAATAGGTTGATAAAAAAAAAAAAGTCTACAAAACGAACTTCTGTATTTTGGCTGTAAAGTTATGAATGATAGTTATTCTAAAATAAAAGGTAGAACCTTACCGTCCTCTCCCCCATCTCAAAACACACCCAACATATTAAAAAAAAAAAAAATCACCAGTTGAAAGAGCAAAAACTTTTTTAAAATCAAAAAGATGTATAACTTAGAACTGCAATACTCAAAATAAGTCATCAAAAACAATGTTAATCCCATTGACACAATGCCCCTCTATGTCAAGTATATGACATTATTGCTTGTACGTTGAGATTATTTTTCCTGTTCATAATGAATTTGCACTGACACATCTACATACTTTCTAGGGGCCCTTTGCACATTGGCATGAACCACAATGCACATTTTTCAAGTGGTTTCTAGGGTAGCACCACGAGATAAGATGACCTTAGCCAGGTGGAGCAGGAACTGTATCAGTGGCCAGGGCTCTATTAACATGAAGCTCCATCAGCTGAGCTCATCGAGAGTGCTCACCTGTGCTGATGATGCAGTGAGCAAGGGTGGAGCAAGCCAGCCATCTCCTGTGCCTGTCAAGTCCCTCTTTCAGGCTGCATCAGAGCACTTGGCATCATTCTTACCTTAATTCATGTTTAAACATTATTTGTTAGCAGGTGATGTTATTTTTCTTTTTTTCCTTGAAGCATAAATGGAATAGCCATTGATATTCCACTTGGGGTGGCTGAATAGGCTGGTAAACAGAAATTTAGGACTAAAATCATTTGTTGTTACAGCTGGAAGGAATTGAGGCCAATATCAACACTCTGCAGATGAGAAAACTGCAGCGTGGAGAGGTTAAGTCCCTTGCCCAAGGTCACGGAGTTATTAAGTGTTGGAGCTGGGGCTAGAATTACATCTTCCATCCTTGAACTGGTCTCCACAGTGAAGGCTTCAGGACTTCACACTGGTATGTGGAGGAAAGAGTTGCAAGGGTAGGAAGAAAGACCTTTGATGTCCCAAATGACTCAAAAGTTCTTTTACAAAGTGAATTTTGTTGGCATGACTGGGAGCACTGCCCTGGCAAGTCTCTTTCTGTCTGACCTCCTCCACACAGACCCAAACTGGGTCCAAAGGAGTTCAATGCTCTGGCTGCCTTGAGGGTCTAGGCAGGTGCAGGGAAGCCTCTCTGAAGCTCAGGCCAAGACAACTACACATACACCCAGGGTGGTGAGGCTCTAGTGCCCAATCACACTTGGTGCCTGGCTGTGAATCTCAGGCAGTGGTTGACCAACTGATAGCGATATCAACATTTAAAAATACTTAACAACCAAACAACTGTATCAGCACACACAGCAGTCCTGGAGTCAGTCCTGCATATGTCCATTTCAGATGAAATACTCTGAGAAACACTCTGCTTATAAGTTTCCCAAGAGGTAAATGCAACACAATATGCTGTTGCATGGAACATCGCCCGAAGTATGGGATGTGCGCAAAGGACTTGAGGCCCAGGGTAGATCATGATATGCTGGCCCCAAATTCACCCCAACCTCTCACATACAGAACCCCTGCCACCACTCCACAGTCCCTTATACACACACACAGAAAGCAAACATCAGAAGCAGTTTTGAAAGGATGTCACAGAAGGACATGAGCCCAGGGTGTATGTGTATATGAGTGACTGGCATGTGAGTTTCCTTGTCCTCTCTTCCCCTCAACTACCTCCCTCATCCACTAAATAGATTTGGGCCCTGGGAATGGCTGTATCTATCAGATCATCTTTTCATCTAGTCAAGAACAAGCAATGAAGTCAAAAGACACTGTCTATAAAATGTGCTTTGGCCTGGATTTGCAAGAAGAGCGCTTTGGACTTTCCCAGCACTCACTCAATTACTGAACCTTTTTTCACTGAGCTTTTGTGTTTTCTGGACAGAACCCAAGAGAAAGATATTATCATAGTGGGGTTAAACAAGGCCACTGTGGTCTGAGTGACCGACAGTAACACCCTAGCTTCAGAAAGGTACCTGTTTTTCAGGATGGCGTGATCATCATTAGGCAAGAATCTTGCAAGCCATCTTTTACCAGGAGGCTATCAAGATCACAGAAGGCAATACCGGTTTGCTCAGTGACAAGCTGTTTCCTAATCAAGTTTTCTTACACTCAGAACGACGGAAACATTTTCAAAGGTATTATTCTCGGCAGGTTTCCAGTAATTCAACATTTCCAGACTTATCCAAATGGCTTCTGAAATATTTTCTGTTTGTGGAGAGCAGCTTTCAGGATGAGGTAATTAAAAGAAACCTATCAATTTGAGATTTTTTTTTCCATGAGTAAATAATGTTGACATACTGTTCAAATAAACCCACAATTTACTGCAATCTGTTTTTAGACAAACCCTCCACTTTAACCTCCAAGTGGGAAAAACGGAGAGACTTTCCTCTTCTCGTTTAATCAAGAACATATGTTCAAAGATAATACCGGAGGCTTATTCTGGGAAGCGTTCTGCTCTTCCTCTGACAGCGACGCAGTGAGCTCACGAGGCAGCCTCCACACATAATGAAAGCTAACGCCACCATAAATCTCCCGGCCCGCGGAGGTCACTTCAGAAAGATCGCCCACTGCTCAAATAAGCACCGGCTACGCGGAGGCGCACTCGGGGTGAAAAACACCAACTGTGATAAACACCAGCAGGTATGCACCGGACCGAGGCAACCCAGGCAGCCAGGAAAGAAAGGAGCCAGGGACAGAGCAGGTGTGTGTGCTGCGTGTTTACACACGACCTCACCAGCCCCGTGTGTTCTTTCTGAGCAGGAATGAGCAAGTTCACCAGAGAGGAGCTGCTTCCCCCCTTAGGAGGAGAGCTCGGGAGACACCAATTTTCATTAAACCTTAAAGTATACACAGTGGCAGGAGGCCAAGACAGCCTTCAAAAGTGAAGCTTTTAAAAACATCTGTTAGGGGTTTTGAGATCCTACGGAGAGAGAGCAAGGGAGCTAGAGAGAATTCAGAGGCCAGTGCTTTTCATTTCCAGACTGTGAGTCATAAAAAAAGAGTGCGTAAATCTGGCTGGCCAGAATACGCTGACCCAAGTCTGGGTTTACTAACACCTGAAGTACATTTCATGGGAATTAGGTTTAAATATCAACCTGATCATGAAGCTTGAAAGGCTTTTCTCCCATCTCAGGATGCCAGGAGCCCTCTGGAACCTGGAATGGCATTTTCTGACAGCAAAGGTTTACTGTAGCATAAAAGAAATTATGGAGATTTCCCCACTAGGCATAAGGATGTGATCACCATAGGCACCTGTGGCACAAGCAGGCTACCCACCAATATCTTTTAAACACCAAATTATGAACTATTAGGCCACTGCTTCACGGCTTCCGCGAATGTAAAACCTTGACAAATTCCCAAATAAAAGCCATAAAACCAATCATTTTTAAACCTGCATGAGTGACACCAGAAAAATTAGAGCAGTGTGGCAGGTCACTGTGAAATAAAGCTGCCATAAAGAAGCTTATGATGCTGTCATGGAAAAGGCAATTAGAAGGTTACTTCCTCTCGGGTCTAAGATTGGTTCTTCCTCCAGCCCCCTGCCTGCCACCTCCCTGCTACAAAATGGATCAGTCTATAATAAGTAGTGGTTATATATCATAAGGAAGCAATTCCTTTTAGTTGTTCCACTATAAAAAAGCATCCAGATTTAGAACTTGACAGGAACCAGTATCACCTGCCCCTGAGAGCCGATAGAAAGTCTGTGTGTCATTCAGCCAGCATGGAGTCCGGGTGTTTTAAAAGCTTTAATTTGAAGGGGATAAAAACCTGGGTGTTAAGCAATTTGGCTGTGGATATTTAATGTATCGACCACACTACAGAATTGGGGCTCCCTATTTAAAATGAGAAACTGAAAATTTACAGGCTCTGTAGGCAAGGTGTAAGTAAATATTGGATGGTGAGCAGAAATCAGCCGAGAACCTGCAGAAACACCATTAGAAAGACTAATGACATGTTCAGCAGTGGCCTTAAATAAATACAACGTTATCATTTGCAGGTGTGTAAAAACAAGTCTGGCTTTTAATTAGCCAAAGCCATGTCTCCCAGCATTTAGGTAAAGAAAGCAATGGCCCAGGAAGCCATGGACCAGGGAGGCTGAGGTACTCAAGTCACTCAATCGTGTCTGACTCTTTGCAACCCCATGGACTGCAGCAGGCCAGGCCTCCCTGTCCATCACCAACTCTTGGAGTTTACTCAAACTTATGTCCATTGAGTCGGTGATGCCATCCAACCATCTCATCCTCCGTCTTCCCCTTACTCCTCCTCAGCCTCCTTTGCCCCAAGGTACATGACTTGCAATGACAGCATCAAGATTGGAACCCATCTCCTGCTCTCTCACTTCCACTCTAACACATCTGTGGGAGGCAGAATACTATACCCGAGATGTCTACCTCCTAATCTGCAGAATCTGTAAATATGGAACCCTACGTGGTAAAAGAGACTTTGCAGATATGATTAAGTTTTGAGTGGAGAGATAATCCAGTGTTATCCAGGTGGCCCAAAATAATCACAAGGGTCCTTAAGTGAATGAGGGAGCAAGAGAGTGAGGGCTAGAGTCTGTCAGAGAAGTCATGCTGCTGGCTTTGATGGAAAGAGAGATCACAGGCTAAGGAATACAGGCGGTCTCTAAAAGCTGGAAAAGGCAAGGAAATAGCTTCTTTCCTAGGCTCCTCCAGCAGGAAAATCTCCGGAGTTCTAAACCACACATTATTACAGCAGCAAAAGGAAACCAATACTACACTCTAGATGGGTGTTGCATTTCCCATTCTATTTTGATCTACTTGAAGTAACACCATTATTTCAGTGGTGGTCAAAGCCTTTATAAAAACCAAAAGGAATCCCTCCCCAACTCCCTTTAGTCTTTAGCACCTCTGCTCTCCTTTCAGATCCTCTCTCTGGCTCCCTTTTCTGTATTTTCTTTACCATGTAAAATACTGCTAAAAGGAAAGCTTTTTTCTAGTTGTTGACTGACCCATCTTGAGAAATTAGTCCAGTTCAGTCACTCAATCGTCTCTTTGCGACCCCATGGACTGCAGCAGGCCAGGCCTCCCTGTCCATCACCAACTCCCAGAGTTTACTCAAACTTATGTCCATCAAGTCGGTGATGTCATCCAACCATCTCATCCTCTGTCTTCCCCTTACTCCTCCTGCCTTTAATCTTTCCCAGCATCAGGGTCTTTTCAAATGACTCAGCTCTTCGCATCAGGTGGCCAAAGTATTGGAGTTTCAGCTTCAGCATCAGTCCTTCCAATGAACAGTCAGGACTGATTTCCTTTAGGATGGACTGGTTGGATCTCCTTGCAAATTAGAAAATATTTGGCAGGAATTTAATATGTTACAGTTCATCAACTATTTCCAATCTATTAGAATACTCTATTTGAGTATGTTTTCTCGTCCTATCACGGCTGCCCCCTGTAAAACCTACAAGACTCAAAATGAAGTTAATCTCTAAGGGTGGAACTTTGGGTTCCTGGTTTGGATTAACCTTTACCAGAGTGTCTCAAGTCAGAGTGGAGACACGGGCTGTGGGGTCAGAGAGACCTTGATTTGATTCTCTGATTCACCACTTATTAGTGATGTGACCTTTGGGAAAGTATCAAGCCTTGCTTTATCTCTAAAATGGAGAACTTGATAATCACCTTGCTCCATACTGAGAAACTGAGATTCTGTGCTTTTTAAAGTGTTCAGCACAGTGCACTCCATGAGTAGTGGTGGCAGTAGGAGTAATAAAGATACTTGGCACAGTGATACCTGTTATCTCCCCAATTCCAAGGTAGTACAAAGCTCATTCAAATCCTGTGGAACAAGAAGTTTCCGTTTCTGGTATTGTGAAGAGACACCTACCCACTGTGGAACAGCAGCAAGTATTTACACATAACCAGCTGTGTATTAATATTTTCTTCTCAGATACTGGGAATTCTCTGGGCAAACAAGTCACCAAAAAAAGTTTACTTCCCTGTCCAAAAGAAGTTCATAGGTTAGTAGGGAGCAGATATAAAACATAATTACTGGACTTCGCTGGCGGCTCAGTGGATGAGAACCCGCCTGCCAGTGTAGGGGACATGGGTTCAATCCCTGGCCCAGGAAGATTTCACTTGCCATCCAGCAACTAGGCCCGTGCACCAGAACTACTGAGCCTGTGCTCTAGAGCCCACAGGCCACAACTACTGAAGCCCGCGTGCCTAGCGCCTGTGCTCTACAACGAGACCCCACCTCCACGGAAAGCCCACACACCGCAACTAGAAAAAGCCGTGCAAAGCAATGAGGACCCAGCACAGTCAAAAAAAAAAAAAACCCACAATTACTGGTATTATCCCTCTGCATTGAAGACTTATGTACAATGAAGGGTGGTAGGAGGATCCAAGAGAACAAAATCTTCCCAAGGGAACCAAGAACAGGGTCCTGGAGATGACTTTTGAGTGGGGTCCTGAAGGATGACTAGAAGTTTGCCATACAGAAAATAGAGAAGGAATTTATTGAGCAAAGAAAAATGTGCATAAAAATAATGAAGTAAAAGAATATCAATAGGAAACATCTTCTAAGCATAACTACAATACTGAAACAACTGGAACAAATTAAATCCAGTTCAACAAGTTAAATCTGCAGCCACTTGCTCTGAATCATCAACAAACTTTCTCTGGATCTGCTACAAAGTGATTTCAGGGTCACACTAAACACTTCATTCTTCCTTGACGAAAAAACGGTGCCTTGGGAATTCACTGATGGGCACAATACTATCAATATTCATCAGGTCATATGCACTGGCCCCGAGATAACAATCTAGAATCCCAGTGTATGAATTCATACTTAATCAATACTGCCTTATATGAATAGAAGATTTTTTTTTCACATTCCAAATCATTTTAGTAGGATGCTAAGAAAAATCAATAACTTATTAAATGCCAGTTGCCTCATTACAACAAACTATTAATCACTTTTTGTTGCTATCATACTGGGGTCACAGATCTGACTTTATTATGTACTGGGGTACCTGTTCATGTTTATTCCAATCACTGGAAGAAATGATGCACAGAACAACTGCACACTGCAGCCAAGATGGGGCTACAATAGGACTCCCAATGCATTGTTGAAGAAAAAAAAAATCTCAGTTCCCAATGCATTATTGAAGAAAAAAAAAATCTCAGTTAAGGAAAAAATGCTATTAACTTCAGCTGAAACTGCTGAAAATTAATTGCCAGGAGTAAGAGAGACTTAATAACAATTTCTTGAAATATCTCCAACACCTGAAATCCTCTATCATCCTTGCAACACCAAGAAATAGTTATATTAATCTCGTTTTAAGATGACCCCTTTTTAGCCACTTGAAAGTACACAATATACATATGTGTTTTGTGAAATGGAAAAGTGAGATCCTCTCAACCGTAGTGTTAAGTATTATACATTTCTCAGCAAATGCGAACATCTTATCGTATTTCACTGAATTGTTAGGGGGCTTATTTCCCTAGGGATGGTTAACTTTTTAATCTTATTGAACACAAATGTTAAGTTGCCTCCTCCATTGCCATTCTGCCATCATTTTCTCAGGAATATACAGAAAAATTTGAACTATATGCTTATGAATTTATGAATACAATACTCCTATTACTAATGGAAATGTCCATTTACTTAAATAAAGTCATCTTTATGTGAATTAAACTTGAGAAACACTGGGTTAAAATAATCTTACAAAATTATATAAGATACAGGTACTTTGCAGTAATCTTTTGAGTAACATTTAAGAAATTGTGGCATTTCTTAAGAAACTATGATCATGAAACCCAAATAACAGAAAACAGTCATTTTATTTGGAAGTGATTAGTTTTTGCACAAATATTTTATCCAAGAGCATCCACATCTGTCTTCCCTACATGCTGCATGGTATGGTAGAAAGACAGACACTCCATATATGAGTTCTGAATTTGAATCTTGTCTACCCACTCTCAAATTTAGACTTGGTCACTTGACGTCTCTAAGTCAGTATTCTCAGAGATGAAATGGGATAAGTAATGTTTTACCCACCCACCTCACTGAATTATTGTTATGATCAAATGAAATCACATGAGTAAAAGAATCTTAGAATATCTGTGACCCCAATTGGTAAGCCTTAGTGTGGCATTGCAATAAAAGAAACCCAGCAACTTAAAGTTATTCTGATATTTTCTTGTACCTCTTCAAGGGCATTAAAAGAGGTCTATTTTATTATTCACAGCACTATTTTGTAAAGTCCCTTTACACATCTCTCCAGTTCTCTCATACTCCATGGTTGTTTTGAGCCTCTTGCTCTATAAACTTCTCACTCTCAACTCTTCCCCCAACAACTTTCCAATAGGTAGGAATCAAGGCTTGTCTATGCCCCAAACCCCTGTGAACCACCCCTCCTCAAGCTGTTCATCAGATTCATCATTTCAGCCTCTTTGCCCTCCTGCCACCCAGCCATTCCCCAGATTCTTCACAGGAAAGCCTAGGGGAGAACCCAGCAGGCAGGAACCTCCCACACAATACTCCTGTCCCCGGTGACAGGCATGGGGTGAAGAGAGGGGATGGTGAATATTTAAAATGACTTTTATCTGTTTCAGCATACTAATGTTTTTACCCTAGTGTTTTTGACACATATTAGTTTATTGCTTTTTACATTTTAGCTAAGGCAATTATTTTCAAACTAAGGAAAGCAAATCACAAGGAAGTGACCCCACAGTTGATCTGGGTTCCAGAACTGGTCAAGACTAGGAAGAAAGTGGGCTTCGTTTCTTTCTATCTACAGAGCCATGGTTCTCAAAGTGTGTTTCAAGACATTCCTAAAGAGGCTTCTGAAAAATAAACCCAAGGCCAAATTTCAACAGGGAAATGTTGCATTCTGTCTCCCTTCAGGGAGGCCCACAACTGAGAGAAGTCCTGAGGGAAAGAAATCCATTCACTAAAAACACATTAAATGTGAAAAGCAAAAATTTAGAATATTACGGACAGCATCTTTACAACCTTTGGGTAGAGAAATACTTCTTAAATTAGACCCTGGAAGCACAACTGTAGCAGAAGATTAATAAATCCATCTGTATTAAAATGTAAAACTTCTCTTCATGAAAGATACCTTTAAGAAAGTAAAAACACAGATAGGGAGAAGAAATTTACAAACATATAATTAAGAATTCCAATGAAGAATGCAGAACGAATTCCTACAAATTCATAAGGAAAAAACAATTTAATTAGAAACCAAGCAAGAACATAGACAGCATTTATAGAAGATGAAACTGAAATGACCAATAAACATGAAAAGATGATTAAACTCACAAGAGAAATGAGAACGGTAATCAAAATGAAATAGGCAGAAAAAAAAAAGTTAAGTCTGACATTACCAAGTGTTGATGAGGATACACAGCAATGAACTTAAAAGTCTGGAGTGAATAAAAATTGTAACCATCACTTTGGTTGGTTTATCCTACAAAGTTGAAGTGCCAACTCTCATATCCAGTACATTCTATTCTTAGATATGTACCCTAGAGAAATTCTTGTGCACGTGCCCCAGGAACCATGTTCAAGAAAGTTTGTAACTCCACTGTTTGTAACAGTAAACCACTGTAGCCAACATGATATCTATAAAAAAGAGAGCGGTAAAATTGTGGGATATTCATAGAACAGATAATAACAATGAAAATGAGTACAGTTGTGCATATCAATGCCTGTAAAAGCCAGGAACATAGTTGAAAGAAGAGCATATCTCAGAAAAATGTCTACAGTATGCTATTGATATAAAGATAATTCAAAAGCATATAAATTTTTAACTACATATACATATAGTTGAACCAGATGAAAAGCAAAACTCAAACACAAAATTCAGAAAACTGGTTACATTGGGAGAGAGGAGGACACAATCAGATACAGGCACCCAGGTGGATTGATGGGATTGGTAATATTGCATTTATTAAGATGGCTTTTTATTGCTACTCACAGGAGGGCATGACAACCCACTCCAGTACTCTTGCCTGGAGAATCCCATGGACAGAGGAGCCTGGTGGGCTACAGTTCACAGGGTCTCATAGAGCTGGACACGACTAAAGCAACTTAGCATACACGCACACATATGTTTTTATATAGATTTCTGTTATGCATGAAAGTTATTAACACATACATACATTTAAAATTTTAATTTTAACTTGTTTAATTCAGTCTCTCACAAGCATTATCCATGTAATCCTTTTATCTCCTCACATATACTAACACCCTGTTGAGATCAGTTTGGGAAACACTGCTCTAGGTCTTAGAAACCTCTCTTTTTTGGCAAAGAAATTTCCTTCAGCTAAATTTCATGGCCATTTACTCCAGCAGGGCCTGGATGCAGCCACAGATGCAGAGTTCCCCCAAGTTGAAGAGTCCCAGGATATTTTTACTCATGCCCTTGTAAGCACATGTGAACTGTGTGTATCCCTCTTACCTTGGATTTAAAAAGCATTTGTCATGGAAGTAGCAGGTTGTCTGTTGATCTGTACAAAAGTAACTAACGTTCAACTCTTCCGTGTCCTTAGAGTCCACTTGCTCTCTCCAAGCTGTCCAGACACCCCCAGCAGGAGAAATGACACTCCAAGCTGAGTGAGATGCAGACTCTCATAAGAATGAAAGTTACTCTGGAGAGCTCCACATTCTGGGGTTTGCCACACAAGTAACCAGTCAGAGGCACCATTTTCAGAGGCAGTTCCTCTCTGCAGCTGATGCCTAAATAATCTTCAAATATAAGTAGATCCTGCTGGGCTATTGAAGTTCACACGTTGGTGAACTCATTGAGACATTCTTTACAGCTGGCTGCGTTGCTGAGAGCCTGATGTTTTCCTCCCCCACGCTTGTGCTGATAAAGGCCTTTTGAATTGGGGTGATTGTAGCAACATTAAACTCTGAGCCTTGACCATTGGATGCTAGTCCCTCATTAGTATCAGGTGTAATGAGGTCGGGCTAAGAAGGGATTGTGTGGTATTAAACTGAGTTGGTATTGATTTGTTACTAATGGTGGAGCAGCCTACTATACTTTAAACCTCTGGTTTCAAAGGATATTTCATTTTTGCTGACTTTGTCTTCTGTTGTGAAGATTGATTTCAGCATAATGATCCATCACCTGAGGAAATTCACTCTGCTGCTCCTAAACTCCTATCTTGCAACTATACCTTTCATATTCCACAAGTACCCTAGTTCTCAGCAGCCCTGCTCACGGCGCCCACACAGCTCCCTGCTATTTGCTACAGCTCTTGCTTTTCCATCTCTCACACCTCCTGCTTTCAGACTCTGCCTTACTCTCTCCTTACAAGGGATGCCATGAAGATGCTGGGCTCTCACTGCTTTTTTTTTTCCTTTGCTTCTTCTAGAAACCTTCTCACTTATGCAGTTTCTAGCTGAACGCATTCATCTATCATCATATAAGGTGAAAACATAGGGCAGCATGTGCTGAAGCAGAACCAACATGGTAATGGCAAATTTGTTTTCCCAAAGTGTTAAATCCTCACCACACTGACTTTACATATGGGATGGCATTCTAAGGGTATGTGTGTGTGCTCAGTCGCTCAGTCATATCCAACTCTTTTGTGACTCACATGAACTGTAAACTGCCATGTTCCTCTTGCCATGGGATTTCCCAGGCAAGAACACTGGAGTAGATTGCCATTTCCTTCTCCAGGGAATCTTCCCAACCCAGGGATCGAACCCACGTCTCTTGCTTTGGTAGGCATTTTCTTTACCATTGCACCATTGGGAAGCCCCAGTTTGAAGGGCAGACAGCTGATATTTTCCTGAACTCAAGGGCAGGAGGTCAGCTGGGCAGCGAGAAAATATTGGAATCAGAACCTGGAAAGTTATCCAGACTCTCTCCCTGTGTCTCATGTCACCATTTTTCTTTGCACACTGACTCAGTCACCTCTGTGTTTGTTCACGAGCCATTTCTGATCCCTAGAGTGGAACTTAAGACTGCTCAAGTCTCCTGAGGATACACAGTACAATCCAACTGTATTACTCTGAGTCCTAATTCCAAACTGCAAGGGTTGCAGTTTTGGTTTACCCAGCTTGAGTCAGCTATCCAATCTACTGGAGATTGGATATGTGGCTGGAGATCAAGGTTATATTCAGCCAAATGGTCCTGGGGCCATTTTCTCCAAATCTGGAAACCCAGTTAAAAGGGTTATTATGAGCTAAGCAGACACTCCAAAACAAAATGTGTCCCCTATATGCACCAGGTTAAGGACTTAATAATAAAAACATCTCTAAGATGCATTCTTTCATATCTTTATCAGATATTTAATGCACTCCTAATTTGTCAGAAACTGAGAATTAATACAGATGAGCTCTAGCCCTCCAACAGAAGAGATAAAGACCAACCAATCTGCAAATAAAATAATAATAGTTTGGAATGACTGCTGAACAACAACAAAAAAATGTAAAGAGTGATGTGATAGACTATTTGAGAAACGTATATGAAGGTGTGCTTACCTGAGGCTTCTTTAAAGAGATGATATCAAATATCTAAGGAAAGCGGTGATCCCAGCTGAGGGAACCCAGGTTCTACGTTGGTCCTGAGATGGGAAAGGACACACAGGATCCCAGAGGGCTTCAGAGAAGGGGACAAAATCCAGCTCACCCAGGGCCTTGTATGCCCTTTTAAGGGATTGGGATTTTATTCTAAATGCAGTAGGAATATGTCAAGGAAGATTAGGAGGAGAGATGAAGACATCATCTGATTTATGTTTTTAAAAGCTGACTTTATGGTAGAATTTTAGGAAAGCTGGAGTGAAAGCAGGGCAGCCAGCTGGAGAGTTGTTATGTCAGCTCAGGAGAGCGAGAGTAGATGAATCTTTGGACCAAGGAAGGTGGTGGTTATTAGGATGGACAGGACAGGAGAGTCCAGATTCTAAATATATGTTAAAGTAGGACAATCAGAACTTGCTGATGAGTAGGATTTGAGGAGGGGGAAAAAGGAGAGGAAGTATAGATGGCTCCAAGCTAAGGTTTGAGTGGCTGGAAGAAGGGTGAGCTATTTTCTGAAATGGGTCAGATTGGACTGGCAAATCAGGTCTTCATCACAAAAGATGCCAAAGCAAGATCTCTGATCCCAGACACAGAGGTCCCTGGATCTTGATCTGGTGATATATGCTCATAGGTTCTCTCTGTAGTCCAGGTCCTATCCCTTTAGAACACCACTATAATCCCACCTCAGCTATGTTGGCCTTCCCATCCCAGTTACCCCAGCCTCCTCCCTGTTAAAACTCACCTAAATTCCAAAGTCTCTCCTCCTCCTTGAGGAGCTTAGATGAAGAAAGGTTTAGGGTTAAAGCAGTTTTAGGAGGTAGTGAATTAATCCAAATATCAATTCTCCCCTTTTCAGCTTTACACATTATTAGGAAACATTGCTCTGAGTGTCTCAGCCTCTCTATCCATAATAAAGGTAAGGAGAAGATACTCCATTTTTAAGATCGAAACCTAAGTGCCATGTCTGTAAAGCACTTAGTACAGTGCCTAAACTATGTCAGGTGTTTAATATATATTAGATATCATTGTTCTTAACATTTCTTCCTTTTACCTATTTTCGAAGTAAATGTATTACCAAATACCAATTTATTACTTATATAAAGAGCCTAGAAGTAAGTCTTGTTTGTCTCTAGCTATACTAAGAATGTTTTGTAGCAATATGATTATTCAGGCAAAAAATTCCACCACTAGGAAGATATATTGACTACATTTCCTCAAACTGAAATTAAGATGGATTAAGACAGAGTATCTTGTTCTAATTTGTGAAGTTATTTGTATGAAAAGTCTTACCAAGGTATAAAATTCATTGAGCTTAACCCACTCCAGTGTTCTTGCCTGGAGAATCCCAGGGACGGGGGAGCCTGGTGGGCTGCCATCTATGGGGTCACACAGAGTCAGACATGACTGAAGCGACTTAGCAGCAGCAGTTATATATTTAATTCTTTACTGAAGAGAATAAAATTATATGCAATAACTTTTCCATAAACTCAGGACATATGATCACTGTCCAATGGAAATCAATTTAATGGCAGTTCACTTGGATTTCCTGGCAAAGAATAGTTTCCTTAGAATATAGACATAACTTAGAGGTTGAAGAGAGTAGAAGAATGTCTCACTGAGGAACATTCTGGTACCTCTTCACCTATAAATAACCCAAGTGTGGGGAAGACAGATGTGTTCACTAAAATAAATCTTGATAATAAATCTTCTGCGAGTTTAGAACTTACGCTATCTAATATGATTTCCTCTATTTCCATAACCACACCTTCCAAGTGCATTCTCATTTGGGTGTCATTTCATCAAATAGGAAGATCATAAACTCTCAGGGTTAGGAGGTACCTTAAAAGTCAGTGACCTTTATTAATAGCAATGGCTGTTATTCTCATCATCCCATGTTCAGTTGCCCTTGCAGGAAAATGTAACAATCCTGCTCCATTGATGGGCATAGCTTCACTATGTGTACAGAACCAAAGCAATCAGAGTCCCATGACCGGCCTTCTCTTAGTCTTAGTGGGTTTTCCACTTGTAGGAAGTCCCCTTGACTCACAGATATCTAATAAAGCTTGGTGTCATAGGCAAAATAATGACCCCTAAAGATGTCCATATCCTACTCCCTGATACTTGTGAATATATTATGTGACATGATAAGGGAGAAACAAGGTTATCAATGAGTTCACTTTGAGATGAGTTCACTTTGAGAGTTCCCTTTCATCCTATCCAGTGTAATCACTTATAAGTCCTTACAAGTAGAAGTAGGAAATGAGAGAGTGAAGGTCGGAGTCAGTGAGAGATTGGAAGAAGCTACCCTGCTGGTTTTGAAGATCCAAGAAGAGGCCACAAGCTAAGGAATGTGGGAGACCTCTAAAAGCTGAAAAAAGATAAGGAAACAGAGCCTCCAGAAAGGAATACAGCCCTGCTGGCATATTGATGTTACCCCAGTAAGGCCATTTCAAACTTCTGACTCCTAGAACAGCAAAAGGATAAATTTGTGTTGTTTAAGCCACTAGAAATGGCTTCCATGGTGGTTCAGTGATAAATAATCCACCTGCCACTGCAGGAGACATGGGTTCGATCTCTGGGTCAGCAAGATTCCCTGAAGAAGGAAATGGCAACTCACTCCAGTATTCTTGCCTGGGAAATCCCATGGACAGAGGAGCTTGGCGGGCTACAGTCCATGAGGTTGATAAAGAATCAGACACAACTTAGCAACTAAATAACAACAAAACCACTGGAAAACGAACACACAGGTGGTTAAATGCTAGAAGGTGACAAGAGACAAACATCATTTCCTTCCAAGGCTGCTGGGAAATCTCACAGGAAGCAAACATCCCAAGTGCAGAACTGCCTGTCTTTTTTGACCTCCAAAGGTCAGCCTGCTACTCCTCAACTACTGAAGGCCTTTTTACCATGGTAGAATGATGTGAAAATTCCAGGCTAATTAGACATCTATATGAAAAATAGTTTGGAGAAGAGAGTGAAAGCAGGGAGAAATTAGAGGGCATCATACAATAGGCCACATATGAGATGATGGAGCACAGGAACCTAGTAGCAGAGATTAAAAAAAGTCATGACTATCAGGATTACCCCACTGCCACCAAGCCCCAGCTACACTAGCCTTCTGTGCCTGGACCTCCCGGAGCTCATCCAGAGCTTGAGCCCTTCTGCCTGGTAAGCTCCTTCCCCTATGGCTAGTGCATGGACTTTCAGACGCACCCTAAATGGCACCTCCTGGATAGCTCCTCTATAGCAACCACCCAGGCAGGATTACATCACTTACTTTAATTCTCTTCTGCTGTTGCTAAGCTGCTAAGTCGCTTCAGTCGTGTCCGACTCTGTGCAACCCATTGATGGCAGCCCACCAGGCTCCCCCGTCCCTGGGATTCTCCAGGCAAGAACACTGGAGTGGGTTGCCATTTCCTTCTCCAATGCATGAAAGTGAAAAGTCAAAGTGAAGTCCCTCAGTCGTGTCCGACTCTTAGTGACACCACAGACTGCAGTCCACCAGGCTCCTCTTTCCATGGGATTTTCCAGGCAAGAGTACTGGAGTGGGGGTGCCATTGCCTTCTCCGAAGTCTCTTCTGAGCACTTACCAATAATTTTCTGATTTATATGCTTACACACTTGTTTATTATCTATCTTCCGAAGACAGAGTATAAGCTCCATGAAAGCAAGGACCTTGTCTGTTCCTTCACACATATCCTCAGGGCTTACCTCAGTACCTGGCACTTAGAAAGAAAGAAAGATAGCGCTAAGTCGTGTCCGACTCTTGCGATCACATGAACTGTAGCCTGCCATGTTCCTCTGTCCATGGGATTTTCCAGGCAAGAATACTGGAATGGGTTGCCATTTCCTCCTCCAGGGGAACCTTCCCGACCCAGGTCTCCCACATTGAAGGCAGATACTTTACTGACTGAGCTATGCGGGAAGCCCCTGGCACTTACCAGGTGCTCAATAAATATATGTATAGCATGAACAAATGACAAAGGAAAGCTCTTAGTGACATATTGGATACAGGTGAAAACGAAAGGACGAGTCACATATGGCTCAAAAGTTTGTAGTGTTAAGTGGCTGGGAGATGGTGGTGCCACCAACATAGGCAAACAGAGGAAAAGGAAGTTTGGGCATAGAGCCAGGGATGAGTTGGGCGTGAAGTAAGAGCAGAAAGTCCTCTAGGCATCTGAATTCAGCAAGCTCAAAGATCCACTGCTGTCTCATTATCTTCCTGAACTGGCTCTCATCCGCTCCATCTACCTCATCTGGTGACACCACATTCAGGCAAACGTCCACACTGGAAAGTTCAGAATTTGTTCTGGACTCCTTCCTCTCACCCATTCCAACATCCAATGAGGACAATTTTCAAACTGCCAAACTTAAATAAGAGGCATATTTTTTCTTTTACAGAAAGATAAATAGCCTACGTTTGCTGCATTATCTTTGATGGTATCAGTATACTATCTCCCAGTTGTTTCTGAAAACAAAAACAAAAGCAAATAAACAAAAACCACATAGTGCCTTCAAAATAAAGGTAACAGTTTGACAATGAATGAGAACAGGAGAAAAAAAAACAACTGCTTTTCAAAAGAAACCCCTACGGAAGAGAGATTTGGAAAGAATGTTTGGAAATGTTTCCATCATTTTGTGGTATTACTGCCAAAATGATATAAAGGCATCATGTATACGAACATTTGTACAGAACACTTTAAAGATCTGGGATAGACACAGAATTTATTAACCTATTTTTATAATTTTTAAACAGAGGTTTAAAAATTGAAGCTGTTAACACTATGAAAAATACATACCCATGCCAATTAGCTTACAAGAACAATTGATTGATACCAGGGATAAAGGAAATTTACTGACTTGAATTTCAACAAAACGATTATGTAATTTCTAGATAGAACTAGAACTGAGTCTCATGACTTGGGAAGTGTACTTCTTCTGGGGTCAACATCACTTTATGAGGCCTTTTCCACTACATCAGCCATTAAAACCAAAACTGAGATAAACTTAGTGCAAGACCTACAAATCATAGTATCACAAGTATAAACCAAGATTAAAAAATAATAGACACATTCCATCATGGGTTTTTTAATAAGTAAATAAAATAAAAATTATTCTAATTATTCTAAATGTTTTAATCTCATTTTCTTATTCTTTTACAGTTTTCATTTTGGAGGATGTTTTTAAATGGGCACAATATTAGCACAGCAATAAACATATGTAATTTACGTAAAAAATAACTACTTTGGGAGTGTGTGGCTGAGATTTCCTTGCCCACAGGATGTCCAATCACTGCTCTGTGAAGCCAGAGGAATTGCCATAAAACGAATGTGAGCCCACAGCGTGGGAAACCTTCCACAGCTTTGAATTCTCAGTGTCCACGGTTCTCTCATGACCAACAAAATGGGTAATATACATACATGGAGGTGCACTGTCCTCTGGATGTACCCATGTTTGATGAAGCTCCAAAACCTTGATAAGAAGGTAAAATGCAGAGGCGATTCATTAATGCCATGAGCTAGCTTGCTGCTTGGATGAGGTGAGCAGAGAGTTATTCTCAAGTCCTGGCTCCTAGCCCTAGCTTGATCCCTTTCTTTCTCTCTTTCTCAAAAAAGCATATGGAATGCCAGTGGGAGAGAGTCACTATATTATGGGGATAACCTTGAATTTGCTCTAATTTAAGTTTTTAAAGGAGTAAAGCCATCACAAAACTAACACTTTATTATTAGTAACACATTATTTAGTTATACCTGGTGAGTCAAAAAGCCTCTAACTTACAGAATCAAATCTCAACTCCTTGGCAGTGTTCCTGACCCCACCTTCCTCTTAGGTCTCACTTCCTACCAACTTTATTCTCACACTTTACACTATGTTGCCTGCACATACTATCTTTCTCACTTATCATACAGTCCTCTGTCCAAAATTTCCTCTATTCTGTATCCTCATCCACCTAATTTCTATTCTTCCATTAAGACCAGGCTCAAACCCCCTATTCCAGGAAGTCATCCTTGACCCATCTCAGGCTATCTTAGATGGTAGTCCCGTCATAATCTTTATGTTCCTGTTATACTTTTGCATAGCTCTATTACTGCATCAAAATTATCTATTTACGGGTTGGTCATCCCCACCAGACTGTGAGCTTTATTTTAGGCTGAGGATGGAGTCTTACTGGTAAACACAATGCCTGGCTTGTAGCAGACATTCCACAGATGTTTGCTGAATGAGTGAGACAGTGAGTGAGTGAGTGAATCAGTAAGCTGTTGGATATCGAGGACTGACAGAATCAAAGGTTAATCTAATGACAAAATATCTACATTTTAAATTTTTGATCCGTCATTGCCTAAGAATATAACTTTAGTGGAAATTACTAAAGAATGACAAATTACAAGGGAAGCAGCATTGGAAGAGGGAGGTCAGTGAAAGCCTAAAGAGAATGAGAGGACCACGGATGGGGTCCCTCAGCCTGCCCTCCCAAACAAGGCTACTTCTTCACAGGTATTACCACAGAGCAAAGACCTCTTGAGGTAGCTTAGGGCTGAAGCAAGTTGGCAGTTCCAGGACTGCCCAACATCAACTCCTTAGTTGCTGTACTGTCCAGAGGTCTAGAGGAGCCAGGAAGTGTGGAAGTGGAGAGGGGCTCTCAGGGAATCCTACAACAGGTATGAAAGTATTTCAATTTTTTTTTAAACAACTGGTACAGCCACGTCAGTGAATATCAGCTTAGTATCACCTTGCCTGTAGGTAATATTATCTATACTCCCATATTTCCATGGAGAATAATGGCCCCTTTAAAAGCTGAGGATTTATTTAATTGGTTAAGAACTACTTCCCTCTTGACATTTGAGAACATTTTCTTTCTCAGGACTTGGTGGATAGAGCAAGCTCTAAACAAGCACGGAGTGATGGGTTTTTCCCACTCCTTTTGTTCCCCTTAAAAACTTGCCTGTAATTGTGTCTGGTAGCTCTGTTTTTCCCCTTAGTGATGAAATGAAAACTGATTCAGACCTTACCATGTGGGGGACTTTTTAGTCACAACAAGCACTAGCTTTATAGTTATTTGCATTCTAAGCTTCCTCCCTCATGTAATTGGAAGAGATTTTGATTGAGTCCTTAACCTAGTTTTTACAGAGCCTCCACCAAATGCCTCAGACACAGACATACTTTATCACTCTTGGCTAAATAAATGAAATGGGCTTTCATCAGAAATGATCAGTTCTCCTCCCAGAGAGAGTTTCTATGATTCCAGCAGTTGATGGGGTTTTTCTCTTCCCACCTAATGGATTTATTTCTCACTTGATTGTCCTTTCCACATCAAGTATAAGCTGCAGCTCTTTCCCACATGAAGCTCACTCGGTGTTTTCATTTTCCAGGATTGACTCACTCTCAGAAGATGAAAGGTGGCCGGGGGTGGGGGGGTGGCGGTGGGGGAGTGGTCTGAAATGATCTAAAATAACTGCAGTGTACAAAGCAGCTGATTAAATTATTTTGAAGGGCTGATGAATGCTTTCAAAATCGCTGCACTGAATGTAATTACCAATGTAGAGGGAATAAAAATTTTTCCTCTACTCTTCTGGGTTCTTTGGTTGGTCTAATAATCAAATTAATATAGGACAGATTAACAGGAGAAAAACCAATTTAACTACTTATGTACAAGGGCCCCATAAGAATATGAGGCCCACAGGCACTTAGGCACTTGAGGCATATGTGCCATTCTGAGCCAAGGAGAAAAGGGTAGGGATCTGGCATTTCAAGGGGAAAAAAAACAATTATTTGCAAGATGGGAAGTCCGAATGTTTGGTAACAAATACTCCAATGCAAACACAATGAGACAGGGAGGAACTGGATCTCCAGCTCAGCCGTGCTCACCCCCTGCTTACCACACCCAGCCCATATTCTGTGTAATTATCTGTGGTAACAGATCTCTTCCTAGCCAGGCCCTCTACCTAATTTCTTTTAGACAATGAAGGGGAAGGTAAAATATAAAATCTGCTGGGTGTGGATTGCCTTTAGCTCAGAACAGTCTATATGTCAAAGTGGCACATCTGGGACAGCCTTGTTCTAAACCCCTTCACCAATGTTTCTCAGAGTGCACTTTGAGGTCACCTGCCTCCCAAACACTTATGTGCTTCTTAAGCATGCAAAGTCCCTGGCCCCATCAAAGGAACATACTTTTCATCATAAGGGCCTGAAAATCTGTACTCGATAAAGGTTTTTAATAAAAAGTTTATTATACATACAGATGAGTACACTCACCATAAATGGGCACCTTGCTGAAGTTTCACAACTAAACCTGTCTCAAAGACCAGCTCTCAGATCAAGAACAGAATATCACCAATATGGTCCCCTTCTGCTCCCTTTCCCTCACAACCTATTTCCCCACCTAGGGTTAACCATTATCTTAACTTCTAAGGCCATAGATTAGTTTCATCTGAGGTTTTGAATTTTTTGAAGTCTATAAATGGAATCATACAGTAATGCATTCTTTTCTGTCTGGCTTCCTTTATCAATTATATTTATGATATTCATCCATATTGTTGCATGTAGCTGTAGACTGTTCATTCTCTTTGGCTGAATGGTATTCCACTGTGTGATTATACCAAAAACTGTTTACTCATTAAACTTAAATGATAATGAAATACCTGTATATAACCACCAGAATGGTTAAAATTAAAACAGAAAATACCAAGTGTTGGTGAGGATGTGGAACAACAGAAATTCTTACACACCAAAAGAGGGACTATAAATCGGTATAATCACTTTGGAACACCCTTTGTCAGTATTCTCAGTTCAGTTCAGTTGCTCAGTTGTGTCCAGCTCTTTGCAACCCCACTGACTGCAGCATGCCAGGCCTCCCTGTCCATCGCCAACTCCTGGGGTTTACTAAAACTCATGTCCGTTGAGTCGGTGATGTCATCCAACCATCTCATCCTCTGTCATCCCTTTCTCTTCCCACCTTCAATCTTCCCCAGCATCAGGGTCTTTTCAAATGAGTCAATATTCTACTAACACTGAATATGTGGCTAACTGATAATGCCAAAATTTCACTCCCAGCTATATGCCCCACAGAAACACATACATATGTTCACTACAATGACCCAAACTAAAACATTCACAGCTGTTCATAATAGTCAAAATCATTGTGCTACCTAAAAGTCATCAGCAATTGAGCCAAATCTGCATTTTTAATAAGTTCACCAGAGGATTCTTATCTACACAAACTTCTGAGAATCTTTGCATTCAATATTCTGCAGATTTACTTTGAGACTAAACCTAGGAATTTCAGCAACTATCAAAATCCATAAGGTCAATATGTTTGAATTTGTCAAATAAAAAAGATGTTTTCTCATCATTAAACTTACAACAGGGCTTCAAGTAGGAGTTTATATTAATACTTAAGCACCATGTACAGTTCCTCATTACTTTGAAAGCTGAGCACTACAGAAAAGTGTTTCACAAAACACGTTAAAATTTTAATTGTATTCTCACAACTGTGGACTTAGGGCAGCTGCTGAGATTCCTCAATCACACCATTACTGTGATGAATAAATATTTTACATAATGCTGTTTTCCCATGAAGTTCCTGTGATTAAATAATAACTTCAATTTGTAAGATCAAGAAATGATGGGGAAAGCTCAGATCTCAGAAACTTTGACAAGAAGCAATTGAGCAGACCCCTACTCTGAAGTAAAGTGTGAGAATGTATTGTATTTTGGTGGCAGCTGACAGATTTTGAGTAATCGCCTACAAAAAGGGCTACCCTTAAATAATGGCCTTAAATAACAGAGCAATAACTCAATTATCACTCCTAAGGAGGTGGGAAAACACCCACAAGCAAACCATCTTAAAGATGAACAAAGAAACAGCCATTCTTACACCACAGGATTTCCATAGACTAAAAATGATCCACCCAAACCCCAAATGCAAACTATTTGGAATCAAAATGTTTAGAACCAAAAAAGACCCTAAAGAGCATCTACGAAGAGGAAAGGAGACTCTTACGTGAATATAATCAAGTAACTAAAATTATACAAAGCTATGATTTTAAAATAATGCTCCATAGCCAAATTCTTAGGCACTCAATAAACTGAATTTAGACTCTGTATGAGACATCTCAGCAGTTATTTAAAAAGCACAACAAAGGCAAATTTAGTGTCTCCAGCTGCAAGCTATGAACCTGTCCTTCTAAAACTAATATAATCACATATACTGTTCCTTTTGTTATATTTATAATGGACTATTCAGAGGTAACCTAAAAAATTACAAGGTGAAAGAGCTTACTAGTAGGCACCAATATCTCATACCTAAGGGTCAGAAGGGCATAGGACTAAGGACAAGTCTACCTATAAGAGGAAGTGTATGTCAGCCTTAGCAGGGGAAAGAAAAAGAGTATTGTCCCTGGGCCTTGAAAAACAAACGCCTTCTATGTGCAAGTGACTCTGATGTGACAAATATGGAAGAACTCTCACAGCAGGAAGTTCAATGGCTGAGGAGGGAGGGTGGGGAAACCCTCCTTTCATCATTAATCTGCTCAGTCTCAAGAGAGATGGCAAATACTTAAAATATCAAGAGGCTTGATCACTTACAAGAAGCAGCCCATCTGGGAATACACATCTAATCCGCCCTAAATTCCAGAACATCACTTCGCTGGGCCCTTAAGATCACATTTAACTTGCCAAGCAGTGAGGTTACAAGGACAGGGAGGGAGCAGGGTGGGGGAGGTGATAAGAGCTGGCCTGTGCACAAGAAAAGGGAGTGCTGGCAAATCTGGGCTTTGGAATGTCCTGTCTTTGTGACCTCTGAGGACTCCACCACCCTGTCATTCATGGTAGACAGAATGGCAGCCTCAAAGGATATTGTCAAGTGAAGGACTCTCTTTGTTTTGGTAGTTTTTTGTAGAGAAAACAACTTGACTCTTTAGGACAATGAAATGATTCTAAATATGGTGTTTTTTCTTTCTTTTTTTTTTTTTTTATAAGTTAGATGCTAGCCTGGCAGTTAGCTGTTCTTTGAGACAAAAGCTCTAGCCTCACAATGTAGTTTACTTGGACTGCACAGGAGTTTTCTAATTAAAAATGGTCTCTAACAGTGTTACTAGTGAACTCACTATAATTTCAGGTTTAGAAAACAGCTAAGCCCACAGACAGCAAAGACAAATCAAGGACAACAGCTCTGGCCAAATGGAAACCCTTTGAGTGGGAAGTAGATGCTGCACCCATGGATTGTTCTGTGCTCCCAAGCTCTAATTAAGTTCACCTATACTTCTAGTTCACCTAGACTTCCCTGGTGGCTTAGACGGTAAAGCGTCTGTCTGCAATGTGGGAGACGAGGGTTTGATCCCTGGGTTGGGAAGATCCCCTGGAGAAGGAAATGGCAATCCACTCCAGTACTATTGCCTGGAAAATCCCATGGACAGAGGAGCCTGGTAGGCTACAGTCCATGGGGTCGCAAAGAGCTGGACACGACTGAGCGACTTCACTTTCTTTCTTTCTTTATACTTCTTAAGGTCTTCCCTGGTGGCTCGGATGGTAAAGAATCTGCCTGCAATGCAGTAGGCGCAGGTTTGATTCTTGGGTCAGGAAGATCCCCTGGAGAAGGGAATGGCAACCTACTCCAGTATTCTTGCCTGGAGAATTCCATAGACAGAGGAGCCTGGCAGGCTACAGTCCATGGGACTGCAGAGTTGGACATGACTGAATGACTAACACACACACACACATACTTCTTAAACAGCACTGATAAAGCCGCCAGCACGAGCCCATGTGTTTGTGCCAAGCAGACCTGTTGTTCTGCTGCTTGCACCCCACTACGGCCATCCTGGTACTACACTGGCCCAGGCTGTCTCACTTGCTCCTTTATGGGTCAAGCAAGCAATCCAGTTGGGAATCCCTCACATTTCTGATAAACAAGGGAAACTTATGCACTGTATGGATGTGAGAGTTGGACCATAAAGAAGGCTGAGTGTCTAAGAATTGATGCTTTTGAACTGTAGTGTTGGAGAAGACCCCTGAGAGGCCCTTGGACAGCAAGGAGATCAAACCAGTCAATCCTAAAGGAAATCAACCCTGAACACCCATTGGAAAGACTGAAGCTCCAGTCCTTTGGCCAAGAGGACTGGATGCTAAGTCCTCTGATGCTAAGAGCCAACTCATTGGAAAAGACCCTAATGCTAGGAAGGATAGAAGGCAGGAGAAGGGGGCGACAGAGGATGAGATGGTTGGATGGCAACATCGACTCAGTGGACATGAGTTTGAGCAAACTCTAGGACATAGTGAAGGACAGGGAAGCCTGGCGTGCTGCAGTCCATGGAGTCACAAAGAGTCAGACACAACTTAGCCACTGAAAAACAAAGTGCACTGTTTAGACTAATTCCCATTGACACGACCCCGGTACAAAGCTGATTCCCTCACATTTGTGTGGTGTGGGGGCATGGACAAAGGTAAACATAGCCAAATACATAGGACTTAAGCTGCATGAAAGCAGGTGTTTATGTGTGCTCTATTCATGTCTACCTCCCCAGGGCCTAGAAGAGTGCCTGGCATATGGTAGAAGTGAGATGAATGTTTGGTGGATGTAATGCTGGTGAGAGAAGATAAGAGCATGAGTTAGAAGGAACTGGGGCTTAGCAACTTGGGCCTGCTTCTTAAGAGCTACAACTAAGAGAAAGGCATCTGTACTTGGGAGAATTCAACACCCACTGCAAGCTTTAAAAAGAAAACTGAGATCATCAAGATAAATCCTCCCTCATTAGTGGTTTGTTTGTGTGTGTGTGTGTGTTTTTTTTTATGTATATATTTCTTTGGCTGCGCCAGGTCTTCATTGCAGCATGTGGGATCATTTAATTGCAGACTTTGGGATCTAGTTCCCTGACCAGGGATCAAACCCAGCCCTCCTGCACTGGATCTGGAAGTCTTAGCCACTGAACCACCAGAGAAGTCCCCATTAGTGTTTTTTCATTAACTTGGCAAATATTTATTGCTTACTCACATTGTACTAAGCACCTTCTAGGTGCCAGGCATACCAAAATGAACAGACAAAATCAAGTTCTCATGAAGTTTTGCTGTTGTTGTCCTTCAGTCGTTCAGTCATATCTGATTCTTTTCAACTCCATGGACTGCAGCACGCCAGGTTCCCCTGTCCATCACCAACTCCTGGAGCTTGCTCAATCCCATGTCCATTGAGTCGGTGATACCATCCAACCATCTCATCCTCTGCTGTCCCCTTCTCCTCCTGCCTTCTATCTTTCCCAGCATCAGGGTCTTTTCCAAAGGGTCAACTCTTGGCACCAGGTGGCCAAAGGATCGGAGCTTCAGCTTCAGCATCAGTCCTTCCAATGAATATTCATGGTTGATTTCCTTTAGGATTGACTGATTTGATCCCCTTGCTGTACAAGGGACTCTCAAGAGTCTTCTCCAACAACACAGTTTAAAAGCATCAATTCTTGGGCACTCAGCCTTCTATATGGTCCAACTTTCACATCCACACATAACTACTGGAAAAACTGTAGCTTTGGCTATATGGACCTTTGTTGGCCAAGGGACATCTCTGGTTTTAATATGCTGTCTAGGTTTGTCATAGCTTTTCTTCCAAGGAGCAAGTGTCTTTTAATTTCATGGCTGCAGTCACCATCTACAGTGATTTTGGAGCCCAAGAAAATAGTTTGTCACTGTTTCCACTGTTTCCCCATCTATATGCAATGAAATGATGGAACCAGATGCCATGATCTTTGTTTTTTTAATGTTGAGTTGTAAGCCAGCTTTTTCACTCTCCTATTTCACCTTCATTGAGGCTCTTTAATTCCTCTTAGCTTTCTGCCATAAGGGTGGTGTCATCTGCATATCTGAGGTTACTGATATTTCTCCTGGCAATCTTGATTCCAGCTTGAACTTCATCCAGACCGGTATTTCACATGATCTACTCTGCACGTAAGTTACATTAGCAGGGTGACAATATTCAGCCTTGACAGACTCCTTTCCCAATTTGGAACCAGTTCACTGTTCCTTGTCTAGCTCTAACTGTTGCTTCGTGACCTGCATACAGGTTTCTAAGGAGGCAGGTAAGATAGTCTGGTATTCCCACCTCTTTAAGAATTTTTCACAGTTTGTTGTGATCCACACAGTCAAAGGCTTTAGCACAGCCAATGAAGCAGAAGTAGATGTTTCTCTGGAACTCTCTTACTTTGTCTATGATCCAGCTAATGTTAGCAATTTGATCGATGGTTCCTCTGCCTTTTCTAAATCCAGCTTGTACATCTGGAAGTTCTCAGTTCACGTACTGTTGAAGCCTGACTTGGAGAATTTTGAGCATGACCTTGCTAGCATGTGAAATGAGTGCAATTGTGTGGTGGTTTGAACATTCTTTGGCATTGCCCTTCTTTATGATTGGAATGAAAACTGATCTTTTCCAGTCATGTGGCCACTGCTGAATTTTCCAAATTTGCTGGCATATTGAGTGCAGCATTTTAATAGCATCGTCTTTTAGGACTTGAAATAGTTCAGCTGGAATTCCATCACCTCCACTAGCTTGAAGACATGCTAGTAACAGCCAGACAATAAACACAAAAGTATTTTGAAGAGTTTTAAGTGCTAAGAAGAAAACAAAATAGTTATTAAAGCAGGACAGAATGATGGGGGAAGAAAAGTACTAATGCTTCTGCTAGGACTGTCCAAAAAGGACTCTCTAAGAACTGCCTGGAAAATCCCATGGACGCAGGAGCCTGGTAGGCTGCAGTCCATGGGGTCGCTAAGAGTCGGACACGACTGAGCGACTTCACTTTCACTCTTCACTTTCATGCATTGGAGAAGGAAATGGCACCCACTCCAGTGTTCTTGCCTGGAGAATCCCAAGGACGGGGGAGCCTGGTGGGCTGCCGTCTATGGGGTCGCACAGAGTCGGACACGACTGAAGCGACTTAGAAGCAGCAGCGGTAAGGACTGCATATTAGACCTGTGTGTTGAAAAGAAAGCAATCAGGTAAACTTCTGGGAAAGGAACATTTCAGCTGGGAAGAGCAAAGGCCCAGAGACATGAGTGCCTTGGGCAGATCGAGGGACAGAAAGGTAAAGATAGAGGTTGAGACAGGGAATGGGAGGAGGAAGACTGAGGTGTGGGTCCTTGCAGGCATTGGTGAGGAGCTTACATTCTATTTCAAAGTGAAAAGAAACCATAAAATAAATGTAAGTGTGAGAGTAGATTGATCTTTACTCGATCTCTCCAACTGCTGTAGAAAGAATGTCTATGGAAGGAAACAGAGAGACTATTAGGAGACTGTAACAATGGCATGGTTGAGCTGTAGTAGTGGAGGCATTGAGAAGTGGTCAGCTTTGGATACAGTGTGAAGCTCCAGGACATAATGATGGATAATAGGTAAGGTATAAAATAAAGTGGAGGATGATGGGTGACTCCTAGGAATTTGACAAAGTGATTGAGTAAACAGTAGTACTATTTACTGGTAATGGGGAGTTTGAGAGAGGAACAAGTAAATGGAGTGTATGTAGAATCAAGAGTATCTTTAGCCATGTTGAGTTTGAAGTTGACTGTTAGACATCCAAGAGTCTCCTGAGTTAAACAATAGTTGGATATAGAAATCTAAAGGTATGAGCAAAATCAGAGCTGGAGATATGACTCAGGCCATCAGCATATTCATTGTGTATAAAGTTCTGGGCCTGGATGAGATTACCTCAGCAGAGTAGCTGCCTACAGAACTGGGGTAAATGGAGAGCTCCCAAGCATGTGGCTAACTTATTTATTGTTATTCAGTCACTCAGTTGTGTCTGACTCTTTGCAGAGTCAAACACATGGAATGTAGCATACCAGGCTTCCCTGTCCTTCATCATCTCCCAGAGTTTGCTCAAATGTCCATTGAGTCAGTGATGCTATCTAACCATCTCATCATCTGCTGCCATCTTCTTCTTTTGCCTTCAATCTTTCCCAGCATCAGGGTCTTTTCCAATGAGTCACTCTTCCCATGAAGTGGCCAAAGGACTGGAGCTTCAGCTTCAGCGTCAGTCCTTCCAATAAGTATTCAGGGTTGAGTTCCTTTAGGATTGACTGGTTTGATCTCCTTGCAGTCTAAGGGACTCTCAAGAGTCTTCTCCAGCATCACAGTTTGAAAGCATCAATTCTTCAGCGCTCAGCCTTCTTTATGGTCCAGCTCTCACTATCATACATGACTACTGGAAAAACCATTGTGTTGACTACATGAACCTTTGTCGGCAAAGTGAGGCAAGATTTATTTCAGACCCTTTTGTATTTCCTCCGCTAATGTAATGTCAAAAAAATGAGGGGAAATTACCAGGACAAAATATCTGACCAACATGAAACTTCAAGGATGATGAAAGTTCCTTTTTAAACTAGATAATCTAGAGGGGAAAGCAGCAAAATATAAAAGCAAAACACAAATAATCATTCCTTTCTAAGTCAGTTTCAAAGCCTGTTTTCCTAGTTAAGCTAATGCCATGTGAAATACTGGGGTGGAGGTAGGAAAGAGCTCCAAACATTCCTTTTAGATGACATCATTGATTCTAACCAAAGAATCAAGGGCTCTTGGACAGCAGGACTTAGGAGATAAGGAAAAGGGCAAACCATTAACATTTAGCGAATATAAATACAGAACCTTTTTGGTTTTTATGATTTTAAAAAATTCCACTCTGAAAGCTATGATATTTAATTCCAAATACATTTGATTTTCATTTTAAATTGTAAGGTCTCAAATTTACTGCAATAAGCTTCAAAGGCACATCTGTAATTACAAAAAAACTAAAGCTTAAAGTTCTATAACAAATAAATCTAGTTTTCTATTTTGCTACTGGGAACCTAGGAAGACTGCATATTATGTTTTATACCTGAATCCTCCTTATACAAAACCTAAGCCATATACACACATCTCTACTTTGAAATAGTGTAATCTGGGGGTACAGCTGACCTTCACAAAACAAATCAAGGAATTTTCCATGATGCCAAGAACTTTAGTCAGAGTCTGTAGTATATGAAGTACCACTTTCCCCTTTCACCCAGTTCAAATATATTTTTAAAAAAGAAAGGAGGGAAAAATCAGAGAGAAGGAAGGAAAGAAGACCCATATATCTTAGATAGCTAGAAGACAGATGGACAGATGTTGTTCAGTAGCTAAGTTGTGTCTGACTCTTCGCAATCCCATGGACTCTAGCACACCAGGCTCCTCTGTCTTCCATTAGTTCCTGGAATTGCTCAAATTCACGTCCATAGAGTCCGTGATACTATCTAATCATCTCACCCTCTGTTACCTCCTTGTCTTTGGCCTTCAATCTTTCCCAGAAGCAGGGTCTTTTCCAATGAGTCGGCTCTTTGCATCAGGTGGCCAAAGTATTGGAGTCTCAGCTTCAACAATAGTCCTTCCAATGAGTATGCAAGATTGATTTTCTTTAGGACTGGCTGGTTTGATCTCCTTGGAGTCCAAGAGACAGATAGATAGCTCTTTCATGCTTTTACACTTTTGCACACATTCTGTCCTCTCATCACACTTATTTGTTTCACAAGCCTATGTCTCCCATTTATATCTTTTACATTCATACCCCGGTCTATCTTAACACCTAAAGGAAGAGATCACAAGTAGAATATTTTAAAAATTCCTCCCAATTTAGGTCCTTTGATATTGATTGTATTCATGTATTCATTTTTGTCATGTACCTTGGCAGTGCCCTCATGCTTTGAGTTGAATTTTCTGCCTTACCCCTGACACTGGGATTAGACAGGGGACTTGCTCTAGCCAAAGGGGTGTTAGCAAACATAATTCAGGCAGAGGCAATAAAAAATATGCTTGCACATTTCTACTTGTACTCATGTGTGTCTGCCATTTCCGTGAGAACATGTTCAGACTAACTTGCTGGCTAGTCATGTAGCAGAGCCAAGTTATCCTGGTTGCCACATAGCCAAGGCTATCCTAGAGTAGTCTACCAATCCTTAGACAAGTAAATGAACCCCACCTAAATTAGCAGAGTTGCTGAGCCAACTCACAAATGACCACAGATTCATGAACAAATGCAGCCCGGAGAAACCAAGCCCAATACAAAGAAGAGTCATGAGCTAAACCAAGTGTCAGCCAACTATGGTCCATGGGCCAAATCGCCCACCACCTGTTTTTGTATGGCCCATGGAAAAAAAAATAATCACAGGCCATTCAATTTCATGGTTTAAAAAAATAAAATAACATTTCATAACACATTAAATAATATTTTATAGTCTGAAAATTATATGAAATTCAAATTTCAGTTCCATAAATAAAGTTTTATTGGAACATAGACACATGCATTTGTTTATATATTGTTTATGGCTGCTTTTGCACTACAAGGGCAGAATTGGGTATCTGTGACAGAGACTGCACAGCCTATGAAGCCTAAAATATTTACTGTCTGGCCCCTTAAGGAAAAAGACTGCTAACTTCTGAGCTAAATGAATGTTCATTGCTGTATGCCCCTGGGGCTCAATGGTATTTTGTTACGACGCATCACTGGAACAAAAGTTCACTGACGTATCTCATCTGAAAGCTAATTCCCTTCCCTACTCCCCCAGCAGAGAGTGCTAGTAAAGCAGCAAGGGCTCAGGGTCAGAACAAAAGCAGCCGCTCTTCACCACCACAGGAATGGACTTCATGACCAGGGCTCCAAGGATGAATGCCAGTACATCAAAGAATGCCACATTCTTCAGTGATTCCCCATCCAGGGAGCAGATCACATCAACCTTTCTGCCAGTGACCAGTGACAACTGGAAAGCCTCCTTATTCTGCTGACAGTGTCACAACACCTATGAGCCACAGATTCCATCCATTGCCAGCTTTATACCAGAGATCAACTTGCCAAGGAGCAGAAGTGGGGAGAAGAAATATGGAAGTTGAAAGGAAGCTGAGTGTTTACCCTGATCGTAATATTGGACTAAGTTTACCAAACTGAACTAAAATTTCATTCCCACCTTGGAATCCAGTGGTGGAAACTTGGGAGGAACATTATTTTAATTAATACACAAAAAATTAAGAAGCTACATGTTCTTTTCCTCTTTCAATATAATATGGATGAACTCTGCAAACCTGATAGGAATTTTTGTGGAATAAATAGATCAATGAACAAATGAATGATAAACTCCCTACCATATTACTGTGTGTTCTTACCACCATCTCCTGGCATTTCTATCCAGTCAAGGTATCAGTCCAGAAATAACCCATTCTTCCTCTTGCAGTACTTTCCAACTTTCAGAAGCAAGCACCAGCTTCTCCATTCAGGTCCCCTCATTCAGAAACACCTCCCTCTCCCTCTGATCCTTCAGTTAGTGAATCTAATAGGTAGTCTCAGACTCTTAGACAAATTTACATGAAACAGACAATTATCCTCCAGGTTAGAGGAATTTGGATCTTTCAGTAGACTTTGGCCTTAAACCCGTACTAAATATCTTCTGAGACTGTAAGGAGGCAGTGTTTTCCCCAAGAGGAAAAAAAGTCAGATTTCCACATCTGGAGTTTGACCTTTGTGCATGTTGTCATTTCACCCACCACAGGAAACCTTTCTGGGCTGGGTTGAAATGTGTAACTTCTCAACAGCGAGGCTGGTAGCAATCCCACCCAGCTGTGTGGAACGGGAAGTGACAGGGCAATTAATATTCTGTTAAAACTTCAGGGGGCTACACTGAAGCTGGCCACATTCTGGGGCTGACTCATCATGTTAAAACCAAACATAGTATATTGTCTGTTCACTTCTGCTGACTCACCTGTCAGCCCTAAGAAATACGTACCAGGCAGAACTGCAAGGTCTCAGACCTGCCTTGCTAGGATGTTACCCTTCAGCACCAGCCATGCCAGTTCCCTCTGTGAATAAGCTTCTTTATTGAACCATGGATGATTTCAAATGTGTGAAAGATTGTTTTGTGAAGGGAGATGACCAACCTCTTTTTCTGCACTGTTTTATACGGGAAAACAAAAAAACAGCATGGATCACAATACAACTGACATTTGAAAAGAGCCATAGCATTTCCAAGCTGGACGGAGGCTTAGAGATCAAGTTGAAAGTACTTTCCTAGGAGAATGGGAGGGTATCGAGCATAGTGGATAAGAGCTTTGAGTCAGGCATCCTGAATTCATGTCCCATCTCTGCCACTCATAGTGGAATTATAAGTAGGAGGCTAATGTAGGTATTAAGTAACTTTAAGCAAACTGCTCAGGCTCCCTGAGCTTCGATTTCCTTATCTGTAAAATGAGGAATAATTATAGCACCCATCTCATTGGGCTATTGTGAGGATTAAAGGGGATGAAGTATAAAAAGAGTACAGTGCTTTGCACAAAGTGCTCAATAAATAGCATCTATTATTAAGGCTGCTGGGGCAAGCCATGGAAACCTCTTTCCTGGAAACAGGATAGATCCCCCATGTGTTCGGTATTAGATGGGTAAAGTGTAGAAGAATGTCACTACAAGCTGGGTATTGGTGGGGGTGGGGCAGGCAAAGAAGGGAAAGTTGCCCAGAGGAAGGATGGGTCCTCAGTGGCTTCAAGGACTGTGCCTTGGGTCCCCATCTTTCTGGGGAAAGGGGCTCATCTTAGGGAAGGTTCCATCACTCTGTCACAGTTTTAGATCTGCTGAAGATAGTCATTCATTTTTTTAAAAAAAGACCTCTCTGATCATAAGTCTCTGAAGGCTCTGCTCAGATTTCCCTTTAGGGGCCTTAAAGGCACACACAAGTAAAGCACAGACCAGTTTTAAAAAAAAAAAGTCTGGCTAGTAAAGGCCTACAGAAACTGATACTTACATGATACTGTTAAGTGCACTCTTTTTAAACCACTAATTCTTATTCCACGGAAAGTGGTCTTTATGTCAAAGTCCTTAAGAGGTCCAACAGCTTGTATAACCGGCAAACCTCATGGCTGGTTAGCAGCTTTCAGGGCTTGGATTCCCAGTGATAAACAAAAGAATTCCAAAGGCCACAATCCATAAACTCTCTGGAGAAACATATGGAACTACTTAAGTAGGTTGGCTCAGAGTTGTTGTTTTGAAAACAAGTCTCCTCAGCCAGAATCTCCGCTGAGTGCTATTTATTGAATGGTTGGAGAAGGGCAAGACCCCCTGGGTCCTGTAGGGCAGCTCTTCAGCAGTCTTGAACATTTTGCAGATATCTCTCTAAGTCTCCTGATACCCAGGAAAAGATACCGGAAGTCTGTACGTTTGTATCCATTCTCCAGAGGCATTGAGCACGCTCACTTAGGAGCCTGTATCCTCAAATACCTTCTACAAATCTCTGATTGCAAGAGCAGTAGTCTCCAACTCTTTTCTTTCTTATACTCAGAACTTTTTTGATTATCACCTCTACTGTCAAGATTCAACTGGCCACCCAGTCCTTTGCACCTTGACAAAAGTCCATGTGAACTTACATAATAACTGATTCCAAGAGCCAGTCTCCTACTATTGAACTGGAAATTCCTTGAGAGCAGCAACTTTTATCTGCTTCTCTTCCATATCTCTAGGATTTGGTATAGTAGGTGATTCACAATTCTTTTCTTGTTGAATTAATAACATCTAATTAATTAATATTATAAATCATTTAATAAATAATTAGGTCCTGGCCATCCTGACCTTTTTGGTCAGTGGGAGAGCCAATGACTAGAACTCAAAATTCTGATACTATGATGAGTTACTTCACAAGGACTGACACTAAACCCATCATGTAATTGTTTGTGCTCTCTGATGGTAAATTATGTGGCCACTAAGATGCAGATGTAGAATAGCTTTGGGATCCACCATTATGCTTTAAAACACAGACAGAGCCAACCTTTTTGGCTTGTGCTGTGTGAGTAATTTGTCCTGGTCCCAGATCAACACATATTGTCATTCTCTTTTTAAAACAAATAATGAGATTTTTTTCCCCTTCATTATTAAAGTATTACTCAAGATTTTCTGTTCTAGCAAAATGCAGACTAAGATAAATCTCACTATAAAACCTAGAAATGCTGTATAAAACATAATTTTTAAATGTTTTAAATTCATAGCTAAGCTCTCAAGAAAGAAAGAAAAATCCACAGGCACCAGAAACAAAGAGGTAATTGAAAACAGAGCAAAGTTTCAAAGTGTCTGCTCATGATGTAGCTGCATTATAGTGATGGAAAGTTTATTATTGATCTATTCACCTAAGTGCTTGGAATTTCATGCTTGTGTGAGGACATAGCATGGGCACTGGGCCCATATGGACAAAGATGGAACTGAGAACACTGCATAAAAGTTACAACACTTAAAGGATTATACCCTATGTGAAAAGGCAGTCTAAGTAAAAATCTATCCATAAGTACAGGGAGATGTCAAGGAAATTAAAACTGTATATAGATGGGTTAAATAGCAATTTGATACAGCAAAGGAGTTCATAAACTGGAAAACAGATTTGAGGAATTTATCAAAAAGGCACAAAGACATAAAGGTCTGGAAAACATGAAAGATTAAGAAGAGGGAAGAGGGAATGAGGAAGTCTAATATATATTTAATTCCAAAAGTAGAAAATAGGATACTTTAAAAAAATTTTTTAAGATAATGGCTGAACTTTTACATAAATGACTAAAGAACTTGAATCCTGAAGTTCAATAATAATAAGTTCTGAGGAGAATAAGTTAAACTAATTCCAAAGTTAGCCACAACATAATAAAACTTCAGCAATTCAAAGACAAATAAGAGATCTCGAAAAGCTATGCAAAAATAATCATAAACATAGAATTCAATGCCCAGCTAAACTTTCATTAAAAAGTGAAGGTGAAATAAATATTCTTTTTAAAGACCAAGAAAGTTTACTGCTCACAGATAATGATGAAATTAGCACCTCCATAACTGACCAAACTTTATGCTATGATTTCTAAAAGTTAAAAACTGAACTGACAAAAATATTCTAATATTCTACTCACTTGAACAACTATCACGACCCCTTTACAGATCTTCAATGCCATATTCCTCTATTTCTTCATAACAAAGAAGCCCCTCTTTTTTTTCTTTTGTCCTCAACCAGGGATCAAACCCTCACCCTTCCAGTGGAAGCACAAAGTCTTAACCACTGAACCACCAGAGCAGTTTCTGAACCTCCTTCTTTTAAAAGGTATAGTTGAATCTCTTTATGTACATATGTATGTATATACATTTGAACTCTTTCAGCCCTCTTATTTTGACAATGTATAGCTGACTGTCTTTTGAAATTTGTTTATTTGTGAGTACTAGCCCTCCCTTCCTTGTGGATCCTAAAGTAATTCTTGGAAGGGGTAAATGTTTGCATGAGGGTGGAAGGGAAATCCGTATTCACATATAAACAAGAACTTATAAAATGTATGTATAAGGAAATGAATCGTGATACATAGTTCTGGCCTCTGGTTGCCAGTCTTTTCATTTCTTTTTGCATAAAGATCTTAAATAAGTGACAAAAAGGCATATTTTAAAAGCCTAAATCTGTGGACCTTTATTGAAAAAAATACTAAGTATATACTCATGAAGAAGAAACTTTAGCCAAAAAGTAAAGAAGTGGAATGCAAAGAGCAAGGGTGATCAGATAAATTAAATAAGCATATAGTGGGAATTTAAAATGTGGATAAATTTAACAAGCATGTATTGGGAATTCCCTGATGGTCTAGTGGTTAGGACTCAGCAATCTCACTGCTGCAGCCTGGGTTTGATCCCTGGATGAGGAACTAAGATCCTGAGGCACACCAAAGAAACAACAAAAACCAAGCATGTGTTAGTCGGAGTTCTCCAAAGAAACAGAACCAAGGGGATATATATATACATACAGAGAGAGAGAGCGAAATAAGAAGAAATTTATTACTGAAGTCTCAAGATCCACCATCTGCAAGCTGGAGAACCAGGAAAGCCAGTGGTATATATAAGTGAAGTCACTCAGTCGTGTCCGACTCTTTGTGATCCCATGGACTGTAGTCTACCAGGCTCCTCTGTCCATGAGATTTTCCAGGCAAGGTTACTGGAGTGGGTTGCCATTTCCTTCTCCAAGTGGTGTACATAATTCAGCCCAAATTCAAAGGCCTGAGAGTAGGGGAGTGATGTATAAAGTCCCGGTCAGAATTTAAAAGCTCCAAAACCAGGACCACTGATTTCTGAAGGCAAAAGAAAATGGATGTCTCAGCTCAAGCATAAAGAGAACATTTACTCTTCTTTCACCTTTTTATTCTATTCAGGCCCTCAATGATTGGATGATGCCCACCCACATTGTGAAGATGATCTTTTTTACTCAGTCTAACTGACTGAAATGCTAATCTCTACCAAAGACAACCCCACAGGCACACCTGGAAATAATGTTTTACCAGCTATCTGGGCGTTCTGTAGCCCAGTCAAAGTTGGATACATAATATAAACCATTACAATGGAGAAAAAGGAACCAGCCTACACTGTTGGTGGTAGTATAAATTGGTGCAGCTACTATGGAAAGCAAGATGGAGGTTCTTTTAAAAAAACTAAAAATACTGTTACCATATGGTCCAGCAATCCCTTCCTCCTTGGGCACCTAGAACACCAACTCTCCTGAAGCTCCACTGGCCCCTTGTTCCCAGGAGACAGACTTGCCCTGCCATGGCTGCTGAAATACACTTCTAGGTGGGAGAGCATACTGGTCATGCAAACTGCCTATGGCAGAGCAGTGCGTGCTCAAAGTTGTTCACTGTGCTCAGCTTCTCCAGGGATCGCAGGGCTCCCTGTCAAACCTTATTCTGCTCCAGCCTCCCTCCAAGGAATTTTGGCTGTGGCTTCTCATAGCCTGGAGCTGCAGGCAGGCCTTGCCAGCCTGTCTTGAGAGCCAAGGGGATCAATATCTGTAATTGATACTTGGCATTCCAGGGTACCCAGCACATGTTAGTAGCTCTGAATTAAATCAAACTTCTTAATTATGTTGCTCAAATTTGCTACATTCTTACTAATTTTTTATCTGCTTGATCACCCTTTCCCATCTTATGTCTTTTATTACTTACATAATTCTATTCTTTCAAAACTTTGAGTTAGTCATTATTATTGTGCTAATCAGCTGCCTTTGCTCTCAGAATACTTAAAATCTACTCTCTTGGCAAATTTCAGGCAAATTTCGAGTATACAATACAGTATTATTAACTAGAGTCATCATGATGTACATGAGATCCTCAGAAATTATTCATCTTATAATTGAAGACATGTATACTTTGACCAGCATCTCCCTATTTCCTCCATCCCCTAACCTATTACATAGTTAGGGGATGTAACATGGTTAGAAGCTGCCAAATCCTTTTAGAGAATAGGCCTGGAAATGATATAGTACCACTCTTTCCAGCTCAACTGGTCACAGAAGTCACAGGCCAGCCCATATTCAATGAAAGAAAAAACAGACCCCACTTCTCAATGGGAAGAGTGTCAAAGAATTCATAGCAATCTTTAATCCAACACCAGTGCTTTTGTCTGTTTGTGACTAATGTTCGGTTCAGTTCAGTAGCTCAGTTATATCTGAATCTTTGCAACCCCATGGACCACAGCACACCAGGCCTCCCTGTCCATCACCAACTCCTGGAATCTACCCAAACTCATATCCATAGAGTCAGTGATGCCATCCAACCATCTCATCCTCTGTCGTCCCCTTCTCCTCCTGCCTTCAATCTTTCCCAGCATCAGGGTCTTTTCAAATGAGTCAGCTCTTCACATCAGGTGGCCAAAGTACTGGAGTTTCACCTTCAACATCAGTTCTTCCAATGAACACCCAGGACCGATCTCCTTTAGGATGGACTGGTTGGATCTCCTTGCAGTCCAAGGGACTCTCAAGAGTCTTCTCCAACACCACAGTTCAAAACCATCAATTCTTCGGTGCTCAGCTTTCTTTGTAGTCCAACTCTCACATCCATACTTGACTACTGGAAAAACCATAGCCTTGACTAGATGAATCTTTGTTGGCAAAGTAATGTCTCTGCTTTTTAATATGCTATCTAGGTTGGTCATAACTTTCATTCCAAGGAGTAAGCATCTTTTAATTTCATGGCTGCAGTGTGCACTTGAGTAATTGCCAAGCTAGAGGCAAGTAACTGCTCTAACAGTTCATTGGCATAGTGAATTTTAAACCACTCATTATGTGAATTTTTGTTTGGATTTGTCTTTTGCCAAAGTCTGAGTTCAGTCCTTGAGGCAGAACATTCACTAGGAGATCAGCGACCTAGCTAGCTGGATAGATATATTGACTGTTAGATAGATCATAGAGAGATACATGCATATATACACAGATGATAGATTTGTTACAGGTTTGACCTTATACAATTGTGGTGGCTGGCTAAGCAGTCTCTATAAAGCTCTAATTTTAGTATCTAATAGTGGATGTGAGGTCCACAAAGGAGGCAAAACAGGTGTAAATGAGGAAGAGCAAAGTCAAGCTAGAACCCACCAGCATGAGCTAGAATCAGAAATTTCAACATTACATTGGTCAGTGAAATAAAGAACTTTAAAAGATTTCAGAATAATTTCAACTGAATTGCTTTTTAAATGTCTTAAGTAATTTTTGTCATTTGGCCAAAGTTTCTCATTGCTTTTTTTTTATAACAACAATTTGGAGAGATTAGAAGAAATCATTATTAATAAGTCTTGATCAGGAATGGTATATAGTCATTTCTAATATAAAATTTGATACAAAAAGGTTATGTTTATGAAAAAAAGTTTATCATATAAAAATGTGAAAACATTTTAACTAGGCATATAAAAATGTAATAATGTTTTATCTAATGTTTTATATATTTTTATAATTATATAAAATGAAGAATGTGTAATAAATATTTTGCTAAACCCTACAAAACATTTTCAGGCTTCCCTGGTGGCTCAGTGGTAAAGAATCCACTTGTCAATGCAGGAGATCTGGGTTCGATCCCGAGGTCAGGAAGATCCCCTGAAGAAGGAAATGGCAACCCACTCCAGTATTCTTGCCTGGGAAATCCCATGGACAGAAAAGCCTGGCGGGCTAAAGTCCAAAAGAGTCAGACACAACTTAGTGACTAAACAACATAGAACATTTTCAAATCAATTCCATCTTTTGTTACTGTGCTGTACAAACTGTACAATTTTCTATATGTGTCAAAGGATTAAAAGGATTGAAATCACTGATATAAAATGACATATATAGATTTTTGTATCTAACCAAAAAAAAGTCACATTATGCTTCAGTTCAGTTCAGTTTAGTCTCTCAGTCGTGTCCGACTCCTTGTGACCCCATGAATCACAGCACGCCAGGCCTCCCTGTCCATCACCAACTCCCAGAGTTCACTCAAACTCATGTCCATAGAGTTGGTGATGCCATCCAGCCATCTCATCCTCTGTCATCACCTTCTCCTCCTGCCCCCAAACCCTCCCAGCATCAGGGTCTTTTCGAATGAGTCAACTCTTCGCATGAGGTGGCCAAAAGAAAGTCACATTATGCTTAGGTGTACATTATACATTTGCAGAGCAACAGCAAAGAGGAAAAAACCAAACAAACCAGGAAGTGTGGGGAAAAGGAAGCAAATCTAAAGGTCTGTTCACAGTTCCAAATTCTGCAGACCCTCCTAGAGAATGAACCATTCTTTTCACTTTCCATGCATCCACAGTCCTTAGAGATCCTTGCACTTCTTATTTTGACAACCTTTTAAATTAAATTATAGATAATTCAGCAATAATTTGAGGACATGGTTGCTTCCATTAATAGAAAGAAGATCTTTGAAGTACTATGTTTTACTATCTTCTTCAAAAACACATAAAGTAATGACATATGTAACTACAGAACCAACATAAGTAATACTGATTCAGAAGATGAAGACAAGCTGCGGTGTTTCCTAGAGTCTATACCTTAAAGTCTGAATCACTTGGAATCCAAATATGGAGAATATGTTAGAAGCAGGAGTATTTTGGAGCAAAGGAACAAAGGCTAAAATATAATAGTAAAATATTAACATTATATGTCAATTTTATATTTTAATAAGATTGGGAAAAATTAGGAACTGTAAAAACAAATACCTTCTTATAATAGATATAAGTGATATAGCTGTCATATTAACTCTCGTTTCCTACTCTTCCTACCACTTTTCCTAAATGGGCATAACCAAAGGAAGACATCTAATGCAAAGGCAGCCAATTCATGGGCCTGTCAGCAATCAATGACCTGGAATCTGAATAAAACAGATGAGTTTGGCCAGTCAAATTCCTCCCGTTAGGAAACCGAACCAAAAGACTCTAGGGAAATTTTCAGTTATCAGTAGGGGTAAAAGCCAACTGGACATATCAAAAGGTGCCGTGATGTAAGAGGTCTGGAGTCCTTATTATAGGCCACATAGATGTGGTTATAAGGGAGCCAGGCAATAAAGAGGGTGGAGGCAACATACAAAAGGAATGTTTTGTTTGTGAGGCCAGAGAAAGAAGTAGGAGGGAGACAAGAATGGCCTCGGTCCATTACAGCTTCCCTTTAGACCCAACTATAATTCAATTTCTGTCTCTGGATTCCTCCGAAATCTCTCTGAAACCTAACTTTTCTTATAATTAAAAGGGCCCAAAGCAAAGCAGTACAGCCTAAAGTTAGTACACTTCTGGCCAAACTTATATATAGTTTATTTATCTGCAAGAACTGGAACTCAGAACAAAGGCCTTACATTAATTAAGGAAACAATTTGCTATAAAAGAAATTGGTTCCACTGTGATTTTCCACTGTGATGTAATCTTGGGAAATTCACTGTATCTCTCAAGCCTCACTTTTGTCATCTATAAAAAAAGGCAAACAGATTTCAGGCTTGTTGCAGAAACAACAATAATGCATGTAGAACACCTGGCTCCTGGCACTCAAAACCTGGTAGTTGTCACCTTCTTCAGAATAAAACCTAAGACTTGTTCAAAACTTTTCTACTCTGTTTATTTAATTTGGTACACTCTGCAGCCCTGATGAGGTAGGCAGGGCAAATATTCCTCTCTCTATTTTACACATGGCTTAGTGAAGACTCAATTCCCCAGCTGGCAAGTGAAAAAACAGAGACTTGAACACAGGGCTTCTGACTGCTGGTCAGTTTGCATTTTTCACCAGAAAGCCTCACATTTCATCAAAGTCCAAAGAGTGCACTCATGGATTAGGAAAAAAGTTGCAACGGAGAAGTTGAAAAATTATGGAGAGAAGGATCCTGATTAACCCTCAGGTCAAGAAAAAAAAAAATTGTTCCATTAGAATACCCTTTCTGTGTTCATTTCTGATTTTAGGTTTTTATAGTTCTTTGAAATACTACAAGATTAACAAAATGCACGCACACATATAGCTCCAAGAGATAATGGAAACAGTGGTACTTTCTAGGGTAGAGGAAGAGAAATTCATTACATTAGACAATCCTGGAAGAATGACCTGAGAGGCCAGGATGAATGCAAGGAAATGTAGAAAAGGAGAGAGGAAGAGGGGGAGGGAAGCGGGGAATTATTTCTGGCACACCTAATTACTGCAGAAACTCACCTGCTAATCCCCAGAGTAATTCACACTTTTATAGATCAGTATGACAAATTACTTTTTCAAATTTTATTAAAACAATCCTGAAAGTTTCAGATTTAGATAGTGAACAATCCTGAAAGTTTCAGATTTAGATAGTGAACTTTGTCAGATGCAACGACATTTCTAAATAAAAGTTCGTTTCTAAATCTAAGTTTCCAAAGTTTCCCTTTTATATAAAATAAGAAAGGTTTTAATTATTGTACATATTTACCTTCTTATGATTTGAATAATTAAAATGCTAAAACCACAGCCATGTCCTAGTACATAAAACCCTCAAGGGGCAAAACTTTCACTTTCTAAGAATTCTGTTTGGCACCTGGAATGTTGTGAGCACACGACACAAACTAAGCACTGCTCCCTGTTCATTCCTATTGGGAGCCTCGACAGGAAGATTCAGGTCAGATGAGACAAAGCACACAGTACTCTCATACAACTGCTCCAGGGCCTCAGGTTCCCTGATGACATGACCCCTAAGGTCTCATCCAGAGCTAAATTTCTAAGCTCTATAAACTTTCAGCCACTTCTTCAAATCAAGTTTAATGATGATATCAGATGACTGAACTTCCTCATAAGTCCAGTCAATGTTTATTAAGCCCTGCATATCTTGTATGACTCCGAAGTCTAAAGTGACCATAGTCTCAGGGTTAGGAGCTTGAGCTTTGGCATTTATGAGCTGTGTGGCCCTAGGAAAGTAACTGAATCTCTCTGTGCTTTGATTTACCCAATTATAAAATGGAGTAGTACCTACCTCATAGTATTTGTTGGGAGGATTAAATAAGTTAATGAATTGAATACACATTAAAGAATGCTTATAAAAATGCCTACAAGTTGTAAGTTCTCAATAATGTTAGCTGCTTATTATCCTCTTTCAACAAAGCAACGTTCTTTAATATACGCAAGCACAAAGTCTATAGAAGCACCTGCCACCAGGGAGAAAAGACGAAGTCAAACATTCATAAAGATGAAGGACAGGAAAGTATGACACAAGACACTGCTTGCTGCAGGCTGCATCTGCGCAGCTCAGCTGAGGCGAGCCTCATGGTGCGTGATTGGCCTTCACCACCAGCCGCTGCTGGTCGATGGGATGACAGAGTGTGGGCGGATCAGGAGAAATCCCTTCCCATTACCCGTCAAAGAGCCTGGCCCAGCATTCCCTGCTGTCCCCCATTAGAGCACAGTGGACCTGATACACTGCTAACAGGTTTTGAAAGTTGAGAAGTTGAGAGGAAGAACCAAGGGCATAATGGAAGAGCTGGCATTCAGGCTATCTCTGTGAAGTGTTGTCAAGCTGCTTTTTGCGGGCAGGTGCAAAGAGAACTCGGAGAAGGCAATGGCACCCACTCCAGGACTCTTGCCTGGAAAATCCCATGGATGGAGGAGCTTGGTGGGCTGCAGTCCATGGGGTCGCTATGAGTCGGACACGACTGAGCGACTTCACTTTGACTTTTCACTTTCCTGCATCGGAGAAGGAAATGGCAACCCACTCCAGTGTTCTTGCCTAGAGAGTCCCAGGGACGGGGGAGGCTGGTGGGCTGCCGTCTATGGGGTCGCACAGAGTCGGACATGACTGAAGCGACTTAGCAGCAGCAGCAAAGAGAACTTGGGGAGAATGGAGCAGAGCTTTCCAGATAAGAGGAGTAGCATGTGTGTGCCCCTGGGCATAAGGTTTGAGGAACCCCACATGGAAAAAGACCAATGATGCTGCCAGGAAGAGAGAGCATGAAATAAAGTATAGCAGTAGCTACAGCCAGTAATACCAGGGAAGATTTTTGCCTATTTCGCCAATTTACAAAGAAATAACCTCTGCAACTGGGTGTGCTTTGTTGTCAGGTTAACTGCCTTTTAGGATTATATTTAGACTTTCTTTTTCTTTTCTTAGAAAAATCTCAAGTGACTGCAAGTTCCACAGAATATTGGAATATTTAAATAGGTTACAATAACCAAGGAACGCCTTTTCCCTTTCAGGCAGAGCCCTGAAACTCTAGATTCCAGAGAACTAGATTCCTCATTCATCTGGGGGACAGAATGGCAAATTTGACCTGCCCACTCCCATCTCCCTCCATTCTACTTAAGGACTCTCGGTTCACTATTCAGAAAAAGGAAGGAGCATTTTCTCAGAATGAAAATCAATTCTCCAGTAAAAGAAAGCTGAGTGAGGGTTTCTAAAGGTTAGAGACTTCTCACACAAGTCAGAGCATTTTATATCACTGGAAAGGGATAACCAAGGGGATTACAGGGATATTACTATAGAGAAAAACAATAACATTTAAAACTGCAAACCCCACTCGGTTCCTTATATGGCAACCAATAGTGATGCTCAATACCTGCTGTCAGGGCCCAATAGTTAGATGAGAATCTCAACTCAATCACAGAACTCTTTCATCCATGCTGCTCATACAGGGAAGAGAAAAGGAAAGGAAAATCTTCTAGGGAGAACTTATTTTCTTTTTTAAAGTTCATCGTGGGGTTCAGGGAGAATTGGGAAACAATAGTCTAATTAGGAAGAAGTTATCCTCACTGGGACAGGCACATCCCACCAGCCCTTTTCCAAGCTATCAACACATGGTGTACCCACTGTGGAGTCATGGCTTCCCAGAATCTTTGTCTGATCTTCAATTCTTTTCCAACTGGGGAAAATGTTGCCAGATATTTTCACTGAATGTCACTTCCACCAAAAAGATTCTGATTAAGAATTTTGGAATCTTGGACTAGAATACTTTCCAGGACAGTTATTGTATCCAAGGCTTCAAAGGAGTGAAAATTGAGGATAAGACAGAGAATTACAGAAGATAATCTGTAAGACTTTAGTTATTAGTTACCCATCCGCCTGGATTCTGGCTTTGCTCCTTCCCTGTGAACTTACTGTTGAGATTCTGTTAGCATTCCATCTAGGACCAGGGGATTTATGACAGCACAATATAGAGAATAAAGGAGAAAAGAAGATGATTCCAAGGCTCCAAGCCCAAGACAAAAAGATAATGGGGTAGATGATATAGGGAAGAGGTTCATTTTTGGGAGGAAGATAATGGAGGTAGGCTGAGAGACAGAAACATAAGACTGGAGAGAAGATGTGAGGTCTAGCTTCAAAGATAGGGTGACAGCTAAAACCATAAGATAAACTCTCTTAGGATAAAATAATTAGCAACACAAGTTAGCATGTATGTCCAGGTACACAAATGCACAAGGCCTGGGTTTTCAGTGTAACCAGGAGGAGGAGGGGAAAAAAGGAAAGACACAGTGAGGATAGATCAGAAAAGTAGGAGGCAAAACTCTAAGATGTTCCGAAGCCAAAGAGAATATTTCACTATGGGGAAAAGAAGTAAAGAAGGAAGGAGGAAAGAAAGGAAGAAAAACAGGAAGGAAGGAAGAAAAACTTGTGTTACAGTATTAATATCATACAAGGTAGATTTAAAGGAAAATTCATCATTCCAGGTAAGAGATCACTATATAATAAAAGTCAGCTTACAAGGAAGATATAATAGTTCTCAAGTTGCATGGCAATGAATAACACAGTCTCTAAATAAAGCAATAATTGAGAGAACTTCAAGGGAAAAAAACGTTCTACCATCATACGCAGAGCTTTTTACACTCTTTACTCAGTAAATGATTATCCTAAAAATCAGTAATATCATAAAAATATCTCTAATGATTTCTAGCTATCAAGTTCCAAATTATTTAATGGTCTTTAATATTCTTATATCATTTATGTTCCTCCTACTTGAAACTCTCCAACTTGAAACATGAACTCTAGTCAAGCCAGTTCACCAAACATACCTTCTTGGTTTCACTTCTATTTCTATCCTCAGGCTATGTCACCTAGTTAAAATGGTCTCTCCTCTCCAAAGACTTTGTTTCCTTGCAATTGTGAAGCAGGCTGAATCAGGGTTGGCAAAAGCAGATTTCTGGATCACAATGATGAAGGAGACAAAAAGACAGAAGATACAATATCATTCCTCAACTTCCACTGGAAAGTTATATTTGTTTCTAAGTCTCCCTACTGGTTGCAGGCCATTCATCCCAATCAGTGTACAAGGACATAGCTTTGATGAAGTTTGGGGTGACAATCTGTGTAGAGTATGGAGAACAAGAAGGATTGGAGGGTCAATTGTGTCCTCTCTTTCAGGAGAAAGTTGGTGGCCCAGGAAGATAGTGAGTGGTCCTGAATGAAGTAGATTCATTCACCTGAATGGGTGGATGAAGGAGAAGAGGAATAGAGCATCTGGGATGTCAAGCCAGAATATGACAAATAAGGGAAGAGCCAAAAAATAACTTGAAGGTACCAGTGAATGAATGAGAAAGAGGAGATTAATGAGACACCAAGATACAAGTTGAGTCTGTATGTAGACCAAGTATAATTAGTTATATTGTGAAGTTTTAGGATTGGTCTCTTAATCCTATTAAGAAGCCATAAAATAACTCCTTGGGATGGACTCTCGACATTCTGCCTCTTCTGACGGGTGAGCCTTTATCAGAATTTAGGCACACTTTGACCCGAAGACACAAGGAAAGAGGTGTACTGCTTCTCTTTCTAACTCCTATAGTTGTAATGCACCTGTAAGTAGTCGGTATATATAAAGTGACAAGTCATGACAAAGATAATGCTGTCTGCAACTTTCCCTAAGGGCAAGAAAAGCAGAGGAGTCAATCACCTTCCTAAACCAGACTATGGTTCTGGTCCTGTTATCACTGTCAGCACTTTATGAAAAAATATATAAATAATTCAAATCTAAGTGCCAGATGACAGTTTTAATAAACTAACAATTTTATGGCATGAAAGCCATGTTGTTCACTCATATTACTTGCTATCTAAAATGAAAACAATAACAATAATATACCCAGATATACACCCTTAAATAGAAATTGTAAAACCATATAATGTCAAAAAAGGCCCTTTTCCAAATAAGCAGAAAGTCATGAAAATCAATAAGCCCCAGGCTATCTCCACCCTGGGGATACTGTCTAAGAATCAGATGTTTCATAAATCATGCTGCTTTCTTTATGCTAATCACAGATGGTCCCACCCCTTTCACAGCCTCAGAAAAGCCAGAAAATGCCATGAAGACAAATTCACTCAGGTGTAGGTTGAGGCTGCTGTCAGCACAGGCAACTGGAAGAGGGCTATTCTTTCACAAGGACATAGCTTTGATGAAGTTTGGGGTGACAATCTTTGTAGAGTATGGAGAACAAGAAGGATTGGAGGGTCAATTGTGTCCTCTCTTTCAGGAGAAAGTTGGTGGCCCAGGAAGATAGTGAGTGGTCCTGAATGTAGTAGATTCATTCACCTGAATGGGTGGATGAAGCAGAAGAGGAATAGAGTATCTGGGATGTCAAGCCAAAATATGACAAATAAGGGAAGAGCCAAAAAATAACTTGAAGGTACCAGTGAATGAATGAATGAGTGGATCTTGGCAATTATTTTGTGGATTTGACACAAAAAATAAAGGCAACAAAAGCAAAAATAAGTAAGAAGGACAGCATCAAACTAAAAAGCTTCTACACAGCAAAGGAAATCAACAAAACAAAAAGGCAACCTACCAAAAGGGAGAAAATATTTGCAAATCACTTATCTGATGAGGGGTTAATATCCAAAATATATAAAGAACTCATATAACCCAATAGCAAAAAAAAAGTTTTACATGAGTAGAGGATCTGAATAGACAATTTTCCACAGAAGACAGAAAAATGACAAAGTACAGGAAAAGTACTCAACATCACTAATCATCAGATCAGATCAGTCGCTCAGTCGTGTCCGACTCTTTGCCACCCCATGAATCGCAGCATGCCAGGCCTCCCTGTCCATCACCAACTCTCAGAGTTCACTCAGACTCATGTCCATCGAGTCGGTGATGCCATCCAGCCATCTCATCCTCTGTCATCCCCTTCTCCTCCTGCCCCCAATCCCTCCCAGCATCAGAGTCTTTTCCAATGAGTCAACTCTTCGCATGAGGTGGCCAAAGTACTGCAGTTTCAGCTTTAGCATCATTCCTTCCAAAGAAATCCCAGGGCTGATCTCTTTCAAAGTCTTTGACTGTGTGGATCACAATAAACTGTGGAAAATTCTTCAAGGGACGGGAATACCAGACCACCTGATCTGCCTCTTGAGAAATCTGTATGCAGGTCAGAAAGCAACAGTTAGAACTGGGCATGGAACAGCAGACTGGTTCCAAATAGAAAAAGGAGTACGTCAAGGCTGTATATTGTCACCCTACTTATTTAACTTATATGCAGAGTACATCATAAGAAACGCTGGGCTGGTGGAAGCAGAAGCTGGAATCAAGATTGCCAGGAGAAATATCAATAACCACAGATATGCAGATGAACCACCCTTATGGCAGAAAGTGAAGAAGGTCTAAAGTGCCTCTTAATGAAAGTGAAAGAAGAGAGTGAAAAAGTTAGCTTAAAGCTCAACATTCAGAAAACAAAGATCGTGGCATCTGGTCCCATCGCTTTATGGCAAATAGATGAGGAAACAATGGAAACAGTGGCTGACTTTATTTTTCTGGGCTCCAAAATCACTGTAGATGGTGATTGCAGCCATGAAATTAAAAGATGCTTACTCCTTGGAAGGAAAGTTATGACCAACCTAGACAGCATATTAAAAAGCAGAGACATTACTTTGCCAACAAAGGTCTGTCTGTCTAATCAAGGCTATGGTTTTTCCAGTGGTCATGTATGGATGTGAGAGTTGGACTATAAAGAAAGCTGAGCACAGAAGAATCGATGCTTTTGAACTGTGGTGTTGGAGAAGACTCTTGAGAGTCCCTTGGACTGAAGGAGATCCAACCAGTCCATCCTAAAGGAGACCAGTCCTGGGTGTTCATTGGAAGGACTGATGTTGAAGCCGAAACTCCAATACTTTGGCCACCTGATGAGAAGAGCTGACTCATTTGAAAAGACCCTGATGCTGGGAAGGATTGAAGGCAAGAGGAGAAGGGAATGACAGAGGATGAGATGGTTGGATGGCATCACTGACTCAATGGACCTGGGTTTGGGTGGACTCTGGGAGTTGGTGATGGACAGGGAGGCCTGGCGTGCTGCGGTACATGGGGTCGCAAAGAGTCAGACATGACTGAGCGACTGAACTGAACTGAACTGATGGAAGCTCAGCTGAAAAGAAATAAACATAGCAACATCAAGTATTAGTGATATCAATAATATAGCGGATAAGAGATGCTGCTGAAGGGGGTGGTGACTGACTGAAGGGGGGATGGTGTGGGAAAGGGGATCATAATACTATTGAGAAGACAGAGGATAAGGCCCAACAGTGAGAACAATGATGTTCACTTGGGTTCTACCTGAGAGTAAGACCTAGCACCCAACTTCACATTATAAAGGATTTCCTAGTCTGTCAGTGTTTCTATGCAACTCAAAGGAACAATTCTGTTGTGACATTTGAATGTTTCCCGAGTTCTTAGACTGAGGTCCAGTTTTTTCTTGGTTTAATGCCAGTTCCCCCATTTCTTTATGCCAGGCTCTGTGTTGTTTTGTAATTTACACAATAAAATGCTGTCTGTTCAAAGGGGAAGATCATTAGAGGATTTGCAAAGGCCCCTCAAATACTCCATTCATTTTTAATGGGGCACTTGACGTCCTGCAAAGTTCACACACACGAGGAAGAGATTGCACAGCGTGAACTGGAAGAAAATCCACTGTTCCTCCAGGAGGAGGCTGATAACATGAGGTGACTAGTACATGGCATGTTTTATAGGACAGCTCTGTAAATGGTCATGCCCTTCAGCACAAAATGAATTAAAACATAATCATAATCCCAGTACCACAGTTACCACTGGGTGGCATTCTTTATGATTAAATATATATCACATTGTTTCCACGCCTGCTAGGGTAAAAACTGCTGAATTCAGATTGCCAGTTTACTTTAAGTTTTAAAAATAAAAGTGATGTGCCAAAAAACTGTTTTTCAATTAACACTTTATTTTCTGTTACAAATCATGACAAATGTTGAGGAGGTATCCATAGATCTTCCCAACACTGTAGTTTTATGATGTTGAATATTGTTCAAAATAAATAAGACATTTGGTAGATATTTTTAAATTTTTCTTTATGGTTTCAATTTACTGTCAAAGAATCTAAGACATAAAAAGTCAGATTTATAGAAAAGATAAATTGGAGAAAGGATGTTGTTTACACCTTCTTCAAGATTCACCACAGGATTCCTGTATAGCAAACCCCTGTGGTAAAATGACAGCTCCCAGGTTGGTTCCTGCTACTATGTGCTTTGGATAATTTTCTTCTGCCAACATTCGGAGAGATCAAAGAGAAGCATTTTATTTCTCTTTCAATGAGCAAACTATTCCCAGCCTCCTCTTTCTGCCAAGCTCCACATTTAAGATCATACTCAACAGCCTGATGCAAGTTGGCTACCAACCTTTGATACTGTTTGAGGAAGGGTACCCATTGTTATTTCTCCACAACTTTAATTCTTCCTTTCTCAGTTTTAGGTAAAAATCTTTCACCAGCATTTGGAGACCCTCTGAGACGAGTCTCTTGTGGTCCTGGGCACTTACACCTCATGGAAAGAAAATGGGTACTGGTGTCCGAATCCCAATTCTGACTCCACGACTTAGTAGCCAAGTCACTGTAATATTCCAGAGCTTCCATTTTCCCATCAATATTGGACATTATAATACCCAGTTGATTGGAGAATAAGAGGATACGTTGAGCGTTGATAAAGCATCCAGGCTTGGGCCTGTTACATAACAGGAGCTTAACCAATGGGAGTTTTTGAAATGGCAGCTATTATTATAAGTGCTTTGTCTTATCTTTATAACTGTTTTTTTTTTCCTTGTCTGTTTTTAATGTTCCTCCAGTAGGTTCTCAGTTGATCCAGAGTTTCTTCCCCTTAACTTGCACCACGCCCCATAAACTCCTCTTACTCTTACTCTCCCTCCTCAACCAGTGGATCAGCAGTCCCATCACTCTCAATAGGAACTATCATGCCTTTCTCCTTAACCCCTCCTTAATCTGAAGTCTGACACTATTTCCATAGAATAGTGATGCATCTGCGTGTTATCATAGTTCAGTTCCTCTGGATCCAGTCAAGTTAAACCCTAACCCTAACCCCTAACCCTAATCCACAGTGACTTTTAGGGAATGGAGACTCTGAAAAACCTCCTCTGTACATTTTAAATAGGATTTGATTAACAATAACTTAGTGTACAGACAACTTTCTGGTTCAAGTCTGTGGTTCTTGAGAAGTGAGTTTCCCAAGTTTAAAAAGAAGTTCTCTGTGCGACTTCCCTGGCTGGTCCAGTGGCTAAGACTCCAAGCTCAAAATCCAGGGAGGAATTGGATCCCTCACGCTGCAACTAAGAGTTTGCATGTTGCAACTAAAGATCCCACATGCTGCAACGAAGATCAAAGATCCCACAATGAAGGTGTAGCCAAATAAATAAATAAATGGAAGTTCTATGCAATATTGGGGCTTCCCTGATAGCTCAGTTATTAAAGAATCCACCTGCAATGCAACAGACTCTAGTTCGATTCCTGGGTCGGGAAGATATGCTGGAGAAGGGAGTGGGTAGACTATCCCTTTGTACAAGTACTGAGCCTGGATAGGAAAGTAGATAGGAATAAAGGTACCTAGAATGTAGTGCGGAGAAGGCAATGGCACCCCACTCCAGTACTCTTGCCTGGAAAATCCCATGGACGGAGGGGCCTGGTGGGCTGCAGTCCATGGGGTCGCTAGGAGTCAGACATGACTGAGCGACTTCACTTTATTTTTTCACTTTCATGCATTGGAGAAGGAAATGGCAACCCACTCGTGTTCTTGCCTGGAGAATCCCAGGGACAGGGGAGCCTGGTGGGCTGCTGTCTATGGGGTCGCACAGAGTCAGACACAACTGAAGTGACTTAGCAGCAGCAGCAGAATATAGTGAGTGTCTATTAGTGCAAGGTTCTGTGCTAAGTATTTCACTACTATTACATTACTTAATCTTCATAACTACCCTCATAAAATGAGTATTGTTTCTTTGTGATGAAAAAACTGAGATTCCAAGAGGTCAAGTGACTTGCTAAAGGCATAAAGTTAGTAAGTGGCAGAGTCAATATGAAGCTAAGACTGCCTCACTGTTAATGGTACACAGAGCTCTATAAAATGTAAAACACAATAAAACATGCCTTTCTTGTTGGCTTAATATTTTACCTAGTACTTTGGCTCATTGGAGGTGAAAGACCCTCATGTACGTGGCAGTAAGAGAACTCTGACCCCTTCAGTACCTGGATAGTTGCAATACTCTAAAGTTGCAGAAAGTCTTAGGAACCAGTCTTACACATTTTTCAAGGTTTCTAGAAAGCCACTAATTGCCTAGTGAAAAATTTTTTGATTCGGTTCTCACAATCACATGGAAAGTACTAATTCTGTTGACCATAAGTTAATCTCCCTTTCCAAAAGCTGTGTATGAACAAATGTATAGAAAGACTTTGGCTTCTTCCATTCTGAGATGAACAAGCCAGGTAAGGCCCAGAACTACAGCCTTAACCAGGAACTATAACATGACTGGGAGCTCAAATTCCACTGAAAATATAACCCCAGGTTATTGAAAATTATATTTATCAGGCCTCCTTTTGGGGAATATACTGAGTGTGTCTGAAAGCAATGCCTTAAATGCTGCTGGAGGTGAGAGAAAGAGATTCACAGGGCTATGACAAAGTCATGATGGACAAGCCCTCAGTTGTGTTCTAATGAGGTGAGACTGGGATGACTAGCGGACTCTTGTTTTGTAGGGTGAGGTTTGCATATTTGAATACAGAACTAGAATGTCCAGGAGAGGCTGAGTCCCGCCACCCAGCATTCATTAATTCACTCAATACAAATACACCAAATGATCTCTATATGCTGTGTTCTGTTTGTGGTGCCGGGGATAAACCAAAGAACAAAAAGACAAACAAAAAGACCTCAGTCTTTCTGCTAGCTAAATACTAAAAAGTACTTAAGGGCATCTTATGCCAGCATGTGGCCAACAAAGCCAACACAGAACCCCTTCATCTTACAGACTAAAAATGTCTGACATAATATAACAAACAATGTCTTTAATATAGTTGAGATTCAAAGAAAGGATACCCCCGGTATCAGAAATAAAAAAGAAACATAAAGTTGGAGTAGTAACAGTGGCCCAGAGAAGGGACTGGACTAAACACCAGAGACCTCAGTCCATTAAGTGCTAGGATATTAGTTGTGATAGGTGTCAGGAGATATGGCCTTGGGCTCATATGAGACATAAAGTTGGAATGGAAATTCTGAACTAAAGCTGGTACTCACAAAGTTTAATGCCCAAAGGGAAAGGGTCTAAAAATGTCTGTTTTTCAGCATCAGAGAAGTGACAAAGAACACAAAAGAGGGTTTCTATTCCCAGAATATTTGGGTGAAAAATAAAAAACACAGATTTGTGCCATGTCCAGTTTAGGAGTTCTCATTTACATTGAGAAAATGAACATAAAAACCAGTCCCAGACTGGCACGTGTCAAAAAGAAATCAAAACCATTCTCTAGGGCAAGGAAGACTTTATAGAAAAAAACCACTGCAGTTGAAGATGAGCTCACAAAGCATATGCATAAATAATCTACCTTGGGAAAGAGTGAGCAGACAAAAAAGTTTTGGAGGATTAGCACACCCAAATAGTTGAGATAGTAAAATAATCTGGTATAGCCTATTTTAAAAAGAATGTCTAAAAAGATTAAAAAGAAAAAAATAATTGAAACTATAAGGAAAGAACTAGATACAATGGGAAAAAATTAAGCATATCTCTTGCTGTACCAAATTATTAACCCACTGTGAATACCACAGTATTTATCAAAGTATCAAGTTACCTTGAGTGTCCTGATTCAAATCCTGCTTTAATTTTATGATTCTGTAATTCTTTATCACATTCAGAGAACAAGCATTTACCAACACAAGGAACAGAATTAAGAGAATAATTTTATTAGTGTTTCAAGAACTTCTCAATTCTATGTACCTATCTTTCCTTTGAATAATGGGGGAACAAAGGAACAAAGACATCAACTGAATTTACCTGCTGTATTAGTCGGGATAAAGGCTAAGCTTTTGTAACAAGGAAATCCCCAAATATGGACGTTTAGAGAAGACTTCTCTCCCAAGTAATTGGCAGGGTATCTCTGGCTACAGGTTCCTTCTATCTTATTTCTCTACCATCGTATAGGGCTGAAGGGGAGCAGATTTGCCACCCCAAAATATGCTTCCTTGGCATATTCATTATTTCAAGCTGGTTATTTTTTTAAAAACTTCAAATGTGACAGAAGCTCTGAAAATTGAGTACAAGTTAGCCTTTTGTAAAAAAAAAAAAAAATTACATTCACAAGGGAAGTCTCCATTTGTAAAAGTGTCTCCCACTCTTACCGAGAAGAATGACTCTAAGTAAGAAATTTTTAACAATGGAAAAGGTAACAACTTAAATCCACATAACAACCTTTTTTTACTGTGCTTGTGCAGGTAACCATTGATTCCCCACTCCCCAAATCTTTGGCCTTCAGCTGAAGAGGTGTTTTTTAAGGCAATGACATCAGCTGTTTGAGTTACTCAGTTTTCCTGGGCATCTCCCATGTATACAGGAAGTATGTGCAGGTTGCATGTTATTAAACATTTGTTTGTCTATTAATCTGTCCTATATCAATTTAATTTTAAAGCAGAATCTAGAACCAAAGAACTAGAAAGACCTAGAAAGAAAGAAGGGAATTTTTTTCCACCTCTATAGGGCATTTTACCTAATCTGCATGGTCAAGTTGTTAAAGGAAACACTGAAACCACTCACCCTGGCCAGGCAAGATGGTGGTCAGTTGCATGAGCTATCGTACAACAGGAAGTCCTGGTAAGGAAGGCAGAACTAATAAGCTACCACCAATAGGAAGAATTCACGAAAGGTCAAAAGAGAGAGAAGATACCAGTCCATATGTCCTACCAACTCCCAGAATCCTTCTCACTGAAATCCATCCTGGCTGAGCAATGTCTGCGCCACCAAGAAGGAAACTGAGTCAGAATGATTGGCCAGAGACAATCCAGAAACTAACCTCATCACCATAAAACCCAAGACTGCAAGTCATGTGGCAGAGCAGTTCTCCTGGGTTCCATTACCCTGCTGCTCTCCTCCTGGACACACCTTCCCAGTAAAGTCTCTTGCTTGGTCTGCATGTGTGTCCTCTTAGACAATTCATTTTCAAGTGTTAGACAAGAGCCCCCTCTTGGACTCTGAAAGGGGTCTCCCTTCCTGAAACAAAGTCTGACTCATGAAAAAGTCCTGTTTCACTTAAGGGACAAGGGGCTGGATCAAATGGGATCACTGGCCTACTGTTCTAAAGCAAAGTTCTAGAAATGGCACACATGACTTTCACTCTCATCACTTGGGCCAACTTCAGTGACTCGACCTCATCCAACTGCAAGGGTACCTGGGAAATACAGTTTCTAACCAAGTGACCATGTATCCAGCTAAAAATCTATCACTATGGAAGAAAGGAGAAATGAATTGAGGATTGAGGGCCATCTAGCAGTGTGTCACAGGTATAATTAGCAACTACTGGGGGGTGAGGTGATTAGCTAAAGGTTTTTCATTTTTATTTATTTTGGCCAACCAGGGATTGAACCTTGACGGTGAAAGCACCGAGTCTTAACCACTGGACCACCAGGGAATTCCCACTTTTTTTCATTTTTAAAATATGTTTCAGCCCATCTATCAGTCAATCACAACTATTTGTCAAAGTCCTGCTATTAGTTCATCACTGCAAGTAGCAGAAACAAACAAAAAGAGGTGACAATTGAAGAGTAGCAGAATATGCCATCCCTAAATATTCCTCTTTGGCTTAAATATTATTTTAAGCTGATTATTTTATAGAAAAAAAAATGTACACAGGAGAATTTCTAAACATGTAGAATTTACTCTTTTGTAAGGGAAACCTCTACTTGTAAAGGTACCTCCCTCTTTGTACCAGAAAGAGAAGGATGACTCTAGGTCACAAGAGACTCTTAGCAATGGAGAAGGACACTTAATTCTGTATAACAACCTTACCCTTGTTTATCTTACTTTTCCTGATAACTTCCCATAACTGACCTCCCCACCCCTTAACAGCTTTCTTTTGTCTTCAGCTGATGATGATATATCAGGTGGTGACTTGGGCCATTTCAGAGAGATTTACTCAGTTTTCCTGGGCATCTCCCAGGTATACATAAGGTATACACGTTATTAAGTTTCTGTCTGGTTTTATCTTGTTAATCTGTTTTTTACTACAGGGAAGTCTCAGTCAAGAACAACAAAGGGTAAAGGGGAAAGTATCTGAAAGTTACCACTCAACCTTGTTGCTCTCTCTCTGCCTCCATAACAGACTGCCATCCATTTCTATTGGTTCTACCAACAAATACTTATTGCTCCTCTTGCCTCTTTTCTAGCTCAGTTGCTTATCATCATTTCTTCCGAGGATTATTGAACAGATCTTAAGAGTTTCCTTTCTTTCTTGCCTCCAAACTATCTAAACTCTTCCTGAGTGATCTTTCTAAAACACAGATCTAGGGACTTCTCTGGTGCTCTAGAGGTTAAGACTCTGTGCTCCTAATGCAGGGGGGCCCAGATTCAATCCCTGGTTGGGGAACTAAGATCCCACAGCCACAACGAAGATTCCATGAGCCACAACCAAAGCCCAGTGCAGCCACATAAATAGACAAATATTAAAAAAGGAATCAATAAACACAAATTTATTTTTCTGTCTACCTACCTACCTATCTGTTCTATCCATCTAGTGTATACTTTGTGGCAGGTACTGTCCTAGGTGTTGGAATTCAATAGCGAACAACAGATTCAGATGGCCTCATGATGGAGGCCATTTTCATAGGAGGAGACAAAGCGTAAATAATAAACAAAACTCTGAGCACATTATAACGCATGTTAGAAGGTGATATATACCAAGGAAAAGAGAAATGTAAAGCAGAGTAAGAGCGACTGAGAGTGTTAAAGGTGGGAGTAGGATGGTTGGCCAGGACTCAAACTGACTGAGAAGGATGTTCATTAAATGAGAAGGTAACATTTAAACCAATGAAGAAAGTGAGAGGGTTAGCTGTGAAGATCCAGGCAAAGAGAATTTCAAGAAGAGGGACAGCTGAATTGCAAAGACCTGTGGTGGGAGCCCTCCTGGCAGGTTCAAGAAACAGGAAGGAGGCCAGTGAGGCTGCAGAAGAATGAGTGAGTATAGAGATGGGATCAGAGAGGTTTGTAAGGACTTTGGTGTTCACTTTGAACCATATTAGAAGCCACTGGAGACTTTTGAGCAGAAGAGTGACATGATCTGACTTAAATTTTTTAAAGGATCATTCTGATTGTGCTATTGAGAGTAGACTATTGAGGGAGGCTGAGGGAAGGAAGAGTGGAAGCAGGAAGACCAATGAGAATGCTGTTGCAATATGGCAGGTGAGAGATGATGGAGGATTCTACAAGAGTAATACTAGTGAAAAGCTCTGATATATTTTGAAAGCAGAGCCCATAGGATATGATGTAAGATACGAAAGCAAGATATAAGATATGAAAGGATGCCATCATGGCATTTGAGGCTAAGCAAATGGCCAGATGCATGTATGCATGCTCAGTCACCCAGTTGTGTCTGACTCTTTGCAAGCCCATGGACTGTAGCCCACCAGGCTCCTCTGTCCATGGGATTCTCCAAATAAGAATACTGGAGTGGGTTGCCATTTCCTTTTCCAGGGAAATGGAAGGATGGAGATGCCATTAACTGAGATGAAGAAGACTGAGGGAGGGGTTACATGACATTTTGAGGGACAGATCAGGAATTTTATTTTAGAATAATAAATTTGAGATGTCTATTTGACATCAAAGTGAGGATGCCAAATAAGCAACTGGTTGTATAAGCCTGGAGTTCAGGCACGAGGTCTGGCCTAGAGATACAATAATAAAGCCAATAGGTATATATGCGTATATACTGTTACAAGTATTTTACATTTGCTAACTCCTTTAACCCTCACAACAATCCCAAGAGGTAGTAGGAAATATCATCACTGTTACCAAACTCAGATCCAGCTACTCACCACTCAAAAATCAATACCAGTTGTTGGTAGAAAGGAAAGTTGTTCTTAATCATAATGTTGGCAATCTGGAGAAAAGGTTGGACTCACTATTCCCCCAAAATCACCTCCAGAGATTCTGCTCAGTCATGAAAATTTTTAAAGAGTAAAAGGGCAGTACTCTCAGTTAATCACTGAGATAGGGGGTCAGAGTCACAGCCATCCTCCACTGCATGCAGGTTTGTCGACTTCTTGTGATCTTTCCTTAGATGTGAGCTTGTTCACACAGTTTGTTCAAGAGATTACTGAAGTTGCAGCTAGGGAGGAGATCTGGTCATCTATAAATTACTTCTTCTTTATTTCTACTTCTTTGATCTATAGAAAGAAGCAACAGGTTAGGCAAGGTAATGCATGAATGAAAGATCTGAAAGGTGTGCTAGGGCCAGAGATGAGTACAGCATCTTTCCTGCCCAAAGCTACTTACAAATCCCCACTTGTCAGAATGCCATTCCATTTCTATGGGATCATGAGCAAAGGTTCATCTTCTGTAACTTCATGTGACATAGGGCATTGTATTCTTAGAGTGGAAGATGTCAACATGGGTCTGTGGCATCTCTTTGCTGACAGTTGTAGTTGCCCATTTACATAAATGGGTGGAACAAGCTACAATTATTCTGATGCCCACAAAGATATAGATTGTTATGAGCTATAGGTTAATTTCATTCTCTAAGGCCAGTTCTTGGAATTGTGCTAGCCATAGGTTCAGTACTGCTCAAGATATAGCAGCTTTTGTCATAGCTACAGTCTGGTCAACATGTAGTTAACTTTTTCCCTCTGGTGGCGATTAGAATCTCCCTAAAACAACTCAGGCACGTGCATCAAACACCGAGTCTGTGACACTATTATCCTAATCATTAGCTGCTTGAGCCTGCACTTTTGTGACTCAGAGAGGCCTGGAAGACTTCAGCTTTTCTATAAATAGGGGAGGCAGGGGACATGGAGAGGCTTTTGTACTTGTGGGGGCAGGGAGGATGGCCTGCAGAGTTCTGCTCAGTTCCATCTCTTATTTCACAGACTGGATAACTGAGGCATTAGAGATTAAGTAACTGAGCTCACAAAGGCAGTCTGTGGATGAGCCATGATTTTAATTCAGGCACTGAAGTATCACAAGCCATGCTTTGAGCCACAGCGATATAGTATAGGTAATAAATTTGAGCCTTCAGTTATGAAGGAAATTCAAAGTTTTGAGTCTACATGAGATTACCAAGAGAATATGATATCAAAAAGATGGTCTGAGAATCTGGTTAATAATAAATGGGCTGGGATGGAGGGAAGTGGGTAGGAGCATCAATGAAATAAAATTGGACCTGATAACTATAAAGCTGCATAATGGGTACATGGAGGTTCGTTATACTTCACCATTTTGTGCATGAGTAAAATTTTCCATAATAAAAGCTGAAAACAATGACAGAGAGATGAAGAGGAATCATCAAAGGAGACCAAGAAAAAGTGACAATGAGGCAGGAAGAAAACTAGGAGTGTGGCATTCTGGAAATCAAATGTCCCGATTGCCCATTGCTGCATAAAAACCATCCTAAAACTTTATAACTTAACCAAACGATAATCATTTAATTTGCTCAGAATCTGCAGTTTGGGCAGGGCTCAGTGGGAACCTGTCATCTCTGTTCCAGCGGTGTCAGCTGTTGGCTGGGGTGACCCTCCTGGGCCTGAGGACCCATCTCTGAGGTGGTTCATTCATGACTGGTAAGTTGCTATGTCAGCTGGGAGCTCAGTTGGCTCAGTCCTATCTTTACTTGGGGTCAATCCCCAGATTTAGTAAAGATTAAATACTCCAGTGCAAATGAGAGTTACTTGAAACTTCTTCAAGCATGTGCCTTACTCTCAACTGACAAATGACACTTCAGAGGTCGTTGAGGAAGATTCCACTGATGCTGGGATTGTTTTCTTTATAACAATTACGGGAAACAAGAAGGACACATTTGTTATCTAGGTCTCTGTAAATGCCAGGAGAGCGCCTGGATTTTACAGTAAGAGATTCTGAATTTTGTGCATACCCTTTGGCACAGCTCCTCCTTGGAACTTCTCCTTTGTAAAATACTTAAAATATAGCAAAAACTAATGTTTCCTTAATCTTCTTATTCATAATTCAAAATAGTTCTGCTCGTGGGTTTTTAGAAGTTTTTTTTTTGTTTTTTTTGTTTTTTTTTTAATCATGGGTGGGCCAGCTGGTTGCTCCTCACAGCATTCTAGGGAATTGACTGCCAATAAAGCCCATCAGTGTTCACTTGAGGGTTTTAACACTGAGACCTGATTTCTGAAATGCTTTGACCCTTCAAATCAGGTGAGAGGTTGGAGTGCCAGGGCTGCATCTCTCCCCAAGTACACCTAGAAATTAGAGAATAGGAGGGGCGGCCGATCCTGAGACAAGTGGTCACCTTACCTGCCGCTGAATATACACCACTGGGACTGCTGGGCTGTTGCAGAAGAACCAAGGGTGAAACAATTTTTTAAATGCATGGGGAGAACTGAAAGACAAGTTTTGTTTTTACTTCATTTCTGCTAACTTGACTATATAAGGGGTATCTGAAACTATCAGGTGTGAATTAGTACATGTTCTGATCACGGTGCAGTATTTCTGCAGGTTGTCTTTGCTTGTATTTTATTATCTGAGAACAGATTTAAATGAGCCAGTTTTTCCTCTGTGGTGAAGTTTCCAAGAGCATCATTCTCAACAACAGGCACCCATCATTGACCCATGTCCTTGGCCAGGAGTTGAAGTATTTCTCAAATACTCCAAAATTGACACAAGTCTCCTGTGTGCGTACTAAGTCACTTCAGTTGTGTCCGACTTTGTGTTACTGTAGCCCACAAGGCTCCTTTGTCCATGGGATCCTCCAGGCAAGAATACTGGAGTGGGTTGCCATTTCCTTCTCCAGGGGATCTTCCCAACCCAGGGATCGAACCTAGGCCTCCTGCATGGCAGGTAGATTCTTTACCATCTGAACCACCAGGAAAGCCTATAAATAGGAATGTTAGTTTCACTCAGTCATGTCTGACTCTTACAACCTCATTGACTGTAGCCCACCAGGTTCCTCTGTCCATGGGATTTCCCAGGACAGTAGCCATTTTCTACTCCAGGGGATCTTCCTGACTCAGGGATCGAACCTGAGTCTCCTGCATTGCAGGCAGATTCTTTAGTGTCTGAGCCACCAAGGAAACTCTACCTCTCTAAAGTCTCAGGAGAAAGTATTAACCCTTCCACCCTCTACTTTCCACTAGTGTAACTTGGTCCAATCACAGTAAGTTAATGAAGTATCTGGAAAGAAAACTCTACTTCTTTATCAATAGACAAACACGTGTTGAATTCTTTTTTCCCTTCACCTTTCCTAATCACCTGTTAGTGCTTACCATCCTCTCTTAGGAGGTCATTATCTCCTGATTTTCCTCTACCTCTCAGAGTTCCTCTACCTTCCTTACTTTGATTCTGTACCCAGCCCCAGTGTGTGCACTTTTTTCCCCACACCATGCAATTCTGTGATACTGTGTTTCCTACAATTCAACTCAATTCTGACACTATCTGCTTGGACATAGCCTCAGATTCCACAAGTTTAGGCCTCGGTCCAACAAGACTGCCCCCTGATCCAAACTTCAGATGCCAATCACAAGTCCAAGTTGCCACCTGTGCTTCTCACTCATCAGCTATAAGTCAGAGGTTCCAAAAACCCTTTCCTTGGGTTCAATTAATTTGCTAGAAAAGCTCACAGAACTCAAGAGAAACATTGCACTTACTAGATTATCAGTTTATTATAAAAGGATATAACTTAGGAATGTCAGGTGAAAGAGATGCATAGGCAAGGTATGGAAAAGGACATGGAGCTTCCTCGATCTCTGAGACAACCACTCGTCCTGAACCTCCAGGTGTTCATCAACCTGAAGCTCTCCCAACCTGGTCCTTTTTGGGGGTTCATGGAAGTTTCAGTACAGAGGCGTAATTGATTAAATCATTGGTCGTTGGTGACTGAACTCAATCTTCAAACCCTCTCCCCTCCTTGGAGGCCAGGGGCTGGGGGGGCGGGGTAGGGGGAGGAGGTAGGACTGAAAGTTCCAACATTCTAATCACGTAATTTGTTCTCCTAGCAGGCGGTTCTCCTCCTTAGGTTCCTGCAGGAACTTTCTAAAAATCACTCATTAATAACACAACAGGACACCTTCACTGCTCTCATCACTTGGAAAATTCCAAGGATTTTAGAAGCTAGGTGCCAGAAACAGGACAAAGGCCAAATATATATTTCTTATTATAAATCACAACATCACACTTACACTTCTCAGACTCTTCTTCAGCTTCTCACACCATCTCCCCATCAGCCTTACTATTGCTGTGGGAGTAGTGGCAGTGGTAATAGCAATAGATAGAGAAACAGCACCAATGTCAATGTCAGCAACAAGAGCAGTAAGTAATGGCACAGCAGTGTCGTTAACTTCAATTACTGTAGTAGCCCTCTAAAACTACTCCCTAGCCTCCATCTTGCCCCTTATTACATTCTTCACATTACTGCTAATATAATTCTTCCAAAATAAACATTCAATCATATCACACCCTTTCAATTTTCTAACGGCCCCAATGACCTCGGGAATAAAATATGAATTCTTAACATGGTATAAAAGGCCTGTCACCACCTAACCCTGTCTACATCAGCCCCTACAATATGCCCTTTGCCATAGCCACCCCATTTAACCACCGAAGGTAGGCTATTTCTCACCTCTGTTCCTGGAATGCCCTTCCCTTCTCCTGCTGGACCACCAACCCAACTGATTCCTATGTATCCTTCCAAAAACAGCTGCAGTAAAGTGTCCTCTCTAGGAAGATAACCTCAAGCCTCCAGACTACATCAAAATCACATTATAATAATAATTATTATTATTTTGCTTTTTGTTAATTCCCTCTTTCCTGTGTGCCCAGTAGCTGATTGTAAGCATGTTAGAGATACTCAAGAAAAGGTAGAATGAATGAATGAGTGAATTATAGCTCAATTATAGATTAATACATACACTGCTCTTCTGTTCCCAGTTACAACTTGCCTTATCCCCTCAGGTTGCTCACAGTCTAGCAAGGCATACAGAAATGTGAGTAGAAACCTATTATCATAATTTTAGAGGATTCATGGACCCCCTGAGGCTCACCTGGGAACCCATGTTAACAACCAATTAGATAATGATGAAATGGACACATAGGATAAATGAGATCAACATCATTTGGTGACACATAGTGTCAGAGTTTTGTCAGAGCATCAGCTTTATAAAATAAAGAGCAAGGCCACCAGGCTGACAGTAACCCACCAGGAAGCACCTTTGGAGAAAGGTCACTCAGCCAGTTTTGAATCCATCTAGTTGAGGGCAAGGCAAAGTACCTGATAAAAATGCTTTGCTGTAATTCTTTGCTTTTCTCAGATCTACTAACTTCAGAAACTTTATTGTTTAAAAATTACACATTAGTTTTTTATTTCTCTGGACTTTATCTACATAAAGGCTTGAGAGTCTCTTCCTGGGTCCTTTGAGCTCTGGCCATTTCACATAGAAACTTTCCATTCTGGTTCTCTGATCTTGCCTGACTCAATTGATTTCTTTTCTACTTTTCCCTAACCCTACTTTCAGCAATCCAATTCACAGGGCGTGACTGCTCATTTCAGTACCTAACCTAAGCTCTGTTCATCACTTTCCTTAATCACAAGCTTTTTCTTCCACACCAAGCTTTCTTTTCTCATCACTTCTGGCATTCTCTACCTTCCTCCTTATCAGCTTTCCATCTAGTCTTGCCCAGGCAGCAGCCTCTAGTTCACCCTGAAATGTAATCTCCAGAGTCCACACATATTTGCATCTATATCCTTTCTTGATACAGTGGTCCCTTGGAATCCACCAGGGTCTATTCCAGGGCCCCACAGATACTAAAATCCTGGATGCTCCAGTCCCTCGTATAAATGGCACATACAAAAAAGTAAAGTGAAAGTCACTCAGTCGTGTCCGACTCTTTGCGACCCCATGGACTGTACAGTCCATGGAATTCTCTAAGCCAGAATACTGGAGTGGGTAGCTTTACCAACTGAGCTATCAGGAAAGCCCCATAAAATGGCATAGTATTTGCATATAATCTATGCACATCCTCGCGTGTACTTTAAATCATCTCTAGGTTACTTATAATACCTAATACAATTTCAGTGCTATGTAAATAGTTGTAAATACAATGTAAAAGCTATGTAAATACTTGATGCTACCTGGAAAATTCAAGTTTTGCTTTTTTGGAACTTTTGCATCCTAAGATGAAGATCATAACACTTCCTGACTCTTTCTTTGCTTGTTAAAAGGATTAAATGAGTTCATAGGTGGAGAGAGCTTCAAAGAATGCATGGCTGACCCAGAGAGGTGGTGAATAAATCTTTGGTACCATTGTCTTCGAAAATCATACCCTATTTGTAAAGAAGGTTTATTGAAGTATCGTGTGTGCCCTCATGCTTAGTCATGTCCGACTCTGTGATCCTGCGGACTGTAGCCTACCAGGCTCCTCTGTCAATGGAAGGAAGGCCTGGGGGCGAAGTGCAAGTGACTCAGCACAGTCCTACTATGACAGACCTGGGTCAGTAGTCAGGACCGTCGTCCTACATAAAGTACCACAGACTGTCCCTTTGCCCTTGTCCTATAGCACATGAAATGGTAGCCTGGGGGCTGAGAAAGGGGCATTAGCTTCATCCAACAAAGTGACTAGCTCCACAAAGGAGTTTACTTTCCAAGGTTTACTAGAGATTTAGGTCAGGTGAAAGATTATACACATTGTACAGCTTTTCAACAGAAACAGACTGGGCCATTTGATTAGGCTTGTAAATCTAGGGTTAATTGGGAATTGAGCATTGCAGCTCTAGGAAACAGGGTACTTGGCATGTTTGTATATTTCTGAATCTGTCCCCTGTTTACAGCTACAAACATATGCCATTAATTTATGATTTTACTTCTATAGGCTTCACCGGGGAAACACAAATACAGATTAGTCATTAAACCCAGGAGGAATTTGAGAACAGGACATAAAATTTAAAGAAGGTTATACACTGAGACCAAAAAAAAAAAAATGATGGAAGAAGTAAAGGCAACAGAAAATTAGCTGCTAAATCTTCGGGATAACGCATTTTTCAGGTTGTTTTTTAATAATATTCACTGTATTGTGCTTTAATCTGTGGTTCTCCAAGCTAAGCTAAGTGATTCCCAAGAGAAGGGGAGAGGCTTTTCTAACTAGAGAAAATAAGTTTTTCGAATTAAAAAAAAAAAAACACACACAAAAAAACCCCGAATCTCGTCTTTCCTGAGTTTGTATTTTCTTTATTACTTTTTGTCCACCAAACCTGCAGGGAATATAGAGTGTATAGATACTGACTCTATTTCCAGATTGTCTGCCATCCCAACTAAAAGCTGGAATCAGAAGACGAGACCTGAGGTTCTTCAGGCTCAGCCCAAGTCAGACTCCTTCCTGGCCAGTGTAGGAAATGCAGGAACAGCTTTGTCAACTTCTTGCCAAGTTAGAGTGGAAGGAATTGATGGTGATACATTCCATATTCCCCAACCTCAATTCCAAAATCCAAAAAGCCCTGCAACCAAAAGTTTGTCTCATAAATTTGGCCCAAAAATTCTTCTGGTGGCAAAATCTGACCTTCTTAACATATAGCTGAGGATAGTCATTCTTTGTCTCACTCAAAGTGTGATGACACATACATTTTGTGGTGGAAATAAAATATTTGAGTATGGGGTGCTGATCCAGACTCCGCTGGAAATAATATACAATATATGAGACAACTACCATTTTACCTTTCGAAAACCTAGAAAATTTGGCTTTCTAAACATATCTGGCTCCTTGTGTTTAGAGAAAGGATGGTGGACCTGTCCTAAGTGTTCTGAGGTAGTAAGAGGTCTGAGAAAAGAAACACATTCTGGCTCTGCAGAAGGAGATGTGAACTGCAAATCTAAAAGCGCTTCAGATGGAATGGAATTCAAGGCGAGCTGTCGGCATTACCTATCTCAGCAGAGGAGCAGGAAAGCAGTGCCCTGAGTGACAAAAATCAGTCAGCAGCCACACTCCGTGACCCACTGGGCCTCACTGCCCACCCGTCCAGGCTGTGGCCCAGCTGATCACACACAGAGGGTACCGCCACCCTCCCTCCTGGAATCCTTACCTCGGAACCCACACAGGTGCTTTTGCTAACATCTTCACTTTTTTCCACTCTCTTTCACCATCTCTCTTCTCTAACAATTCCTCTTCTAGTCTTACAAGTTCTATACTAATCACCATTCAGAGTTCACTGGTGATGATAGCAAGTTTAGGCAATCTAAAAAGAGCAATGTTAGTTTCATTATGGTTATATTTGTTTTACCTTTTTATTCTGGATTCAGACTGACAGGGTTCAAATTATGGATCCAGTCACCTATGTGAATGTAGATGAATAATTTAATCTCCTTGTGCCTCAGTTTTCTCACTTATAAAATAGGGATAATAGTACCATTTTCACACAGTTGTTGAGAGGGATTTAAAGGAGCTAATACTATACAAAGCACTTAGAGTAGGGCTTGGCAAATTGTAAGGACTCCACAAATGTAAGCTACTACTATTTCTGTGGCTGTCTGCAACTGTCTTCTAAAAGAGCTTCATACAACGAAAACATGTTTTTTTCCTTATAGGATTTCTTATATCAAATTTCCTAAAATGGTATCATAAGGACACTGGCTGGTCAATAATTATTTGCTAGATATGATGATAAAGGAGAAGAAAACACAAACAAAAACCGGTTGCAGAATCAAAACCTTAGTATGAAATTACAATTAGCTTTCATCACACTGGCGACTGTAACATTCTTGTAGTATGCACAGCTTCTCTCCCTCCTCTATGCTCCTTTCGCTACTTTGTTTTAAAAGCTAAGAAATAAAAAGAGAATAACAAAACACTTGGTATACAAATTTAAGAATAAAACCATCAAGCAGGAATAAATCTTTGAGGAAGTCCTTCATTGTATATTCACATTTTTGTTTTCAGATTACCCACCCCTTAATGTAAATAATATTAATCACACTGTCCAGAAAAAAATGCACTAAGAAAAATTAAATTGTGCATTAAATTGAATTCCAACTACTTAAGCATTATAACTAGGAAAGTAATATTTCCAATGATATCTCCTTCCCTAATAGCTCACAAAGCTCTTCCATTCAGAGTCAGACCTTGGAGAACTTACTCCTTGACCTTCCCCAAGACATCAGAACTGGAGCATGGGTCATCTCCATCAACGTACTCATAATTTTCAGCTGCATTTGCAGTGCTCCCCATCCTGTGGCCCTGGGTGTGGAAGGAAAACTAGGAACCCCATATATTCACTATTCCTCTCTCACCTCCCAACCTGACTATGGAATTAATGTTGGGGCAGCTGTGGCTTTTTTCTAAAGTCAGCCCTAATTGGACCAACTCATATTTGTCTCAGTCGAATTCACCTCTACCCTATTTTATTTATCAAAAAGAATGCCCAACTCAAGGTGGGAAAAAAAAAAAATCACAGCTAAATGTACGTTTAAAGCTGAGGAGACTTGAGATTGAAAAACTGCCAGTTCTTACTGCTCACTTACTCACATGAGGGTTTACAGCTCCTGAAATCATGCCAGGACTTTGAAAATGAAAGCTTGCAGTTAGAAAACGATGGCTCATGACAGCAAAGATCAGTCATGTGATAGGCCAAGCGTTTTCCGTCATTGCCTTCTTCAATCAGACAGAGCTCAGAAACAGAGGTTAATCGGTCAGATAGCATCCACAGGGGCTGAGGGCAGCAGAATCTGGCTGCAGCAATTAATCATTTAATTGCTTTCTGATTCACTTTAAATGTCTTTTAAAAAGATATTAAAGAAAAACATTATTGAAAGAACATTTTAGACTATTTAATAAAGATCCAATATACCCTTTGTGAACCAGAAAATAAATGGATCTCCAGCTAAACTCTGTTCAGTGTTTGCTTGGGCAGCACTTACTTACACAGAGGAAGGAATGACAGAGTCTCTGCAGCAGGCAGAAAAAAAAGCATGTATAAAAGCACTTAGGAAAGAAAATATGCATGTAAATAAAAATAGGCTTTTTGTTTGTTTGGCTATTTGTTTTTTTCTGGCTAAATAGTAGGGTGTGTGACAGGGGTTGACAAGAGAGCCTAGAAATACAGTAAACTAGATTTTTAAAGGGTCTTGAATGCTGAGATACAAGAGCCTGGACTTCAAAAGAAAAAAAAAACAAAAACCTGATTTGATCAACTAATCAGGCAATGGGAGCCACTGAAGATTTCTAAGCAGAGAAAGCAGCACTTGTTGGGAACAGCATGAACTATGAGGTTCACCAACCCTAGGTTATAATTTCTAGCCATTACTCTCATTAGCCAGTGTGGCTAGAACCTCCCAAGCTGAACAGTGGAAGTAACAATACCACTTCCAAGGTTACTGAAACATTCGATACGACGTACGTAACACCCCCCTACCCGAGGCTTAGCACATAAAAAGCATCTAGTAAATGGTGTTAGCTATCCTCCTGCTATGCTCTGGGTAGGAAGGTCAAAGGGGAAGAGATGGACTGAGGGAGACCAGAGAGAAGAAAGTCTAGACAAGACAGAGTACAGGCAAGGAAAGTGGTAAAGAGAAAATAAGACAGACTATAAGGAACACAACAAAGGTAGTGCTTAAGGAAATGGAGGCCAAGAAAGATCAACTTGCTCAGTGCCATTTGACAATGACTGGACATGACTGAGAGAAGAGAGGAAGCCAGAGAGCCTCCAAGAATCCGGCTGAGATAAGCAACACACGGGTTGGAGAGATGCAAACTTCTATGAGGTCCAAAATAAATAATACATGTAAATAAACGCCGAACACTGAGTTTGCATTTCTCGAACGACTACAGAAATAGCCGTAAACATCTTTCTTTCTGCAGTGATCCCATCTGAATTCCTAATAATGAAAGCTGCCCTGAGAACAATTTTTTAAATCCACAGGGCCAGATGATTTGGGTCATGACATTATGCAGGGTCGAAGACCAGTCAGGGTCATCCTCCCATACGTCTTCCCCACACACCCCTTTCCGCGTCATCTCCACCACAGACATGCCACCCTCTCCTCAGGCCCATTCCCCACACACCCCTTTTCGCGTCATCTCCACCACAGACATGCCACCCTCTCCTCAGGCCCAGCTTCACTGTTGTCACTCACTCTATGATCCTCTCAGCACAGACGACTGCCTGCTCTCCTCAGGCCCATTCCCCACACACCCCTTTCCACGTCATCTCCACCACAGACATGCCACCCTCTCCTCAGGCCCAGCTTCACTGCTGTCACTCACTCTATGATCCTCTCAGCACAGACGACTGCCTGCTCTCCTCAGGCCCAGCTGCCTTCCTCACAAGACTCTGCTGCTTGGATAACAGGTAGAGAAATACCTGGTGCTTCAGAACAGCAGGGCAACGCCTAATAACTCACGCACCTGACATTTTCATTACACACTACATTAGAAGTTTCTTCAGGAAGCAGCCTTAATAATTTTGCACCACTCTGCTCAGTGGGGATTAATATTACTTACTTACATGTTTGCGGGGGGCAGCCACTCTTTCAGCACAAGCTTCAATCCTCATCTGGGTCACTGAGGGTTTCAGCCTGGTCAGCTCCATGTAATTCACAAAGGGATCAACCCATGGACACTTCCCAGCCTGCAGGACACACAGGGGAAACTTTATCGTGTATATAAATGAACTTTAATATTGCAGTATACCTTTTGGGATGTACTTCTAACTTGTTAGAACAGGTAGAAAAGCTGACAAGCCACTTTGTGCCCTTTAGGAGGCCTCTGCTTTGCACCAGCTGGCCTATAGAAGCACAGGATCACACTGTCTTCCCACTCAATGCCTTCATGCTCTCTGTACAGGAGTGTTCCCACCTAAGCTTGCTCTGGAACATTTAGAAGTTTAACTTAGACTACAGAGTGTTTTTTTGAAGGTTTTTTTTTTTTTTTTGGACTGTGCTAGGTCTTCGTCACTGCACTCGGGCTTTCTCTAGTTGCAGCAGGCAGGGGCTACTCTTCACTGTGGTGTGTGGGCTTCTCATTGTGGTGGCTTCTCTTGTGGCTTGGTAGTTGTGGCACACAGGCTTAGTTGCTCCAAGGCATGTGGGATCTTCCCAGACCAGGGATCAAACCTGTGTCCCCTGCATTGGCAGGAGGATTCTTAGCCACTGGACCAGCAGGGAAGCCATTTTTAAATTTTTTAAAAATTTTGGCCACACCACGGGCCATGCAGGATCCTAGTTCCCTGACCAAGGATCAATCCCAAGCCCTCTGCATTGGAAGGCAGAGTTTTAACCATTGGACTGCAGGAAAAGTCCCTTAACTTTATTTTATTCTTAACTTCAAGACAAATGTCATGCTGACTTATCGCCAGTTAATGATGTTGTACTTCCTATGCAACCCAATGGCCTCCAGAATAACAGAACTCCACACATGTACAGTGTTTTGTAGGCAAAGATGTTTTATGCTTTACAAAAGGAAGTGAGACTTGAGAAGGGGGTTGATGACAACACAAGAAGGCCAAAGGTTGCTTAGAAGTCAACCCATTCAGGTGGTGCTAGTGGTAAAGAACTTGCTTGACAACACAGGAGACTTAAGAGACACGGGTTCAATCCCTGGGTTGGGACGATCCCCTGGAGGAGGGCACAGCAACCCACTCCAGTATTCTTGTCTGGAAAATCCCATGGACAGAGGAGCCTGGGGGGCTACAGTCCATGGAGTCACACAGAGTCGAATACAACTGAAGTTACTTAGCACACACATCATAGATAGTAAAGTGTTTCTTCTGGATTCTTTACAATATTCTTAATCCAGGAGCACTTGGCATCGGGCACTAAATGTACTATTTGCACAGATGACCCTCTGATGGTGTGCAAACGTTTTTCTTTTCATGTTACTCCTGGTTCTGAGGAGTGGAGACTGATATCTACCATTAAGATTTCTACCTTTATTTCCCTCTGTGTACCAGAGTAATATTAATGATGGACATCTGCTATCCACATAGTGCTACTTATGTCTCTTTTACTCCTTTGTCACCACTCTGTGAAGTAAGGTGAAAAAATTATTACTCGTAATTTACAGATGAAGAAACTGAGCCTTACAGAATTTAGATAACTTACTCAAAGCCAGACAGCAGTAACTGGGAAAACCAGAACTCGAATCCAGGTTTCTTTTGTGTCAGACTCAGAGTTAAAAATCATAATAACTCACTGGAACAATGACATCCACAAATGACATTGCAGGAGCATTTACTGGAAAATTCTGGCTCGATACCCACAATAAAGGGGAAATAAGTCTCAGTACTTACTGCTATGAATTTGATTCCACATGCATCTCTGAGTGTATGATGACCTTAACTGTTTTAGGAAAAGCTACATCAACTCTACAATATTCATCGACTTCTTAGTCTATAAAAGGCACACAGCTAATTAATCACTGAATGGAGGAGGTTGGATGTCAAGAAGAGTGAGATATCCACTTCTTAAGGTACCTACATCCCAGCTGGGTAGATAGGCCCTAAATACATGCAGTGTGTATACTGAGATGATATCAGGAAAGGCATTGCAAAGATTCATCACCAACTTAACAATACACAGCAAGAGCACTAGGGTGAGTCAGGTGAGGGGGGACTCCTCTCCAAGCAGGAGGAGCCAGAGAAGACTAGATGGGAGAGATGGGAACCAACAGAGGAGAAGCACCTGGTGAGGTTGGAGATTGCTGGTAAGTGAAAGCCGCATCCAGGACAAGTGAGAAGATATCCCTAGAGTGAAGTTGAGGCCTCCTCATAATGAGTCTCATGTTATCACCCCATGCTTGACTGGAATGCAACATGAGTCCAGAGAGTCAACACTGACAGTCAACACTGTCACAGGCTGAATTGTGTCCCTTAAAATTCATGAGCTGAATTTCATGAAGCTCTAACCCTCCTCTGTCACTATATTTAGAGGCAGGGCCTTAAAAGAGGTAATTCGGGTTAAATAAGGTCAAAAGGGTGGGCCCTTAATCCAATGTCCATATAAGAAAAAGAAGAGACACCAGAGCTGCTCATGCACTGAGGAAAGACCACGTAAGGACATGGCAAAAAGTCAGCAATCAGCAAGCCAAGGAGAGAATGCCAACACTTTGATCTTGGACTTCCAGCCTCCAGAACTACAAGAGAATACATTTCTGTTGTTTAAGCCATCCAGTCCATGGTTTTCTGTTATAGCAGCTTGGTAGACTAATTACACACACCTTCATCTATTTCACACACCACTTCTCTGCTTCTCTACACTGCCCTGGATCCAGCTACCTGGAGTAGCAGGTTTCTAAACCTGTGGGCTACTCCATGTGATTATCATGAAGACCTCTGCTGGAATGCTTGAACAAGCTGAGGATGATCTAAGGCAGTGCATCTCAAATTCCCCGTGATGAAGAACCAGTTTTCCCCCATTCTTTGGCTGACGGATACATGATCTTACTATGCTTGCTAAGTAGGCAGCAGCAGCCACAAGCAACTCACTGTGCAAACTTAACAACATTCTATCCGATAGTGTCCCCTGATCAGGTGTGTGGATATGGCAGCTAGGCAGTGGTGAGCTGGTAAATGTTCAGCACCCGGGGTGTGGGGGAGGAGTCCTGATCTGTGGCATTTGCCCATTTGTTAGATAAAAATACTTCTTGTCATGACTGATTCCAAGCTACCAATCTGAAGTTAGCCACAGAGATGGGAAGGAATGCTTGTAACTGGCTCCCTCCAGCTGGTACCACCTACCTTCAGCCCATTACAGCAGCAATGTACAATTACTAAAAAGTTCCTACTTATTGTCATTTTTGTACTTAACTCCTTGCAGAAGGCAGATCGCACTTTGCATAACACTGGCTTAATTTTTTTAAGTGTGGGAATCCCCAAAGAGGTCCCCTAAAGCCCATCAACTCACTAATTTTACTAGCATAAATTCTGGACCCACAAAGTTCTAAAAAAGTATTTTCAGAAAGGGCCTGTTTACCCAAAATTACCTATGAAAAAATGGCAGAAGCTCAGCTTTTCTCTCTTTTTTCCTTCCCTTCATCTATTATCTACAGATCTTCTCCCTATCTCTTACTTTTCCCCTTCCCTTGTCCTCCCTTTCCTAAAAGATTGTTCTTCCTTTTGAAAAGATAGAACATTTCCTCTGGTCTCTTTAACATCATAGTTAAGCACAACCTTTCCAATGGTCCACTCTCTTTCTCCTACAACTTGGCTTTATTGTGGGGATGAAATCCTAGTCTTTGTTATAAGAAGAAAATGAAGGGATAAATCCACTCAGGCAATTCAAGGGTAAAACTGAAGCAGTAAGCAGATTTAAAGGACCTATAAGATTAAAGGCAGAAAATGGAGAGTTATATTAGTCCTCTTTATCCTTGCCTTCCCAGAACCAATTCAGCTTTGTTCTTTTTTTCTTTCTTTTCAAACACAGAGCTAACTGTTAGTAGAATAGCCAAAGCCTGTGGCATACAGAACAGTGACTGGAGTGAGAGTGACCAGCACTGAAACCCAGACAAGAGGTAATTAGGGCTGACCTTGGGAGGTGGCCATGAGAATAGAAACTCAGACACAGACACAAGTCATAAAGCCATATTCTTAAGTAAAATCAACAAGATTGGACCATGGATTAGAGATAGAATAGCAAGGGCAAGGGAGGAAGATGGCGCAAGGCTCTGAACACTGACTGCAGCCAGATGAGTCATCCTAGAGCTCGGCTCCAATTGAGTTTACTCAAATGAGAAAAACCTTTGGATGGCTCCAAGCCCACTGCACATAGAATGAAGTCTAAATTCCTATATAAGGACTGCCACAATTCTGTGCTGAGTTATTAGCAAGCTTGGACTCATTCATTCAAGGGACATTTATTGAACAGCTATTATGTATTATGCTGGATCAGAAATAAAAAATGGGGGAAAGGCACAGTTCCTGACTTTGATGAATTCAGTCCCTAAAGGGGGTAACCTTCAAATAAATCAATTCACATATGCTCAAGCTCCATTCACAATGTTCTCTTCATCTGAAATCCATTTGTTTATTGAGTGCTCACTCTATGCCAGAGACTGCTCTTGGCCCTAGAGACCCAGTCAAGTTATTTCTATTCATTTCCCAATCAGACCTGTGGATTATTGATTTGGGATTTTCTGCGTAGAGAGCTGAGGCCAAAGGGAACCTCAAAGGGGAAAGACTGAGGAAGAGGAAGAGAACCAACACCAGACTCTTGGAATCGTGCCTACAGTTCAAGGATTAGAAAAAGGGAGAAGAGCCAGAAGTGGCCAGAGGAGTAACAGAGGGCCAAGAAAATCGAGTCATAGAAGCTGAGTGTGGAGAGTTTCAAGAATAAAGAAGAATCTGAACTGTGTAAAATGTGGCTGAAAGGCTAAGAGAGAAGACTGATGAAGGAACCAATTCAGCCTCTCACTTCAAGTGATAGAGGGAAAGAAGTCTGTAGCGAGGGACAGATCAAAGATGAACAACAGAGCAAGGGAGTGCTTTATGAAGACTCTGGGGCAGAAAATGAGAGGGTACAGAAATCGTAGACACGAGTAAAGAGGTTGACCTTAGAGAGAAGAGAGACAATTTTTTCCCCAAGACCAGAAAGAAGGACAGGACAGAAGAATATCCAGAAACACGGGTAAAGAGAGGACACAGGGGGACCCCAGGGGTGTTTGAAGTCAGACAACGCCAAGTTTGGATCTCAGCTCTTCCACTTACTTTTTTTTTTTGGCATGTGGGATCTTAGTTCCCCGACCAGGGATTGAACCCATGCCCCCTCCAGTGAAAGTGTGGAGTCTTAACCACTAGGCTACCAGGGAAATCCTTCTTCTACTCACTTTCTGCATCATATCAGGCAAGTTGATCAAGCTCTCTGATCCTTAGTTTCTCTATCCTCTTATAAGATGAATATAATAATGCCTTTCTCATATGGCTGTTGTGAGAACACACTGAGAAAATATATATATGCCACCAAGCTTCCCCCTTGCCTTATCAGCTAAGGTACATACGAGGTCACATGAATAAATTTTACTGACCCTTGCCCCTATATGCTCATACAGCACTGTAGCCCTCTGCAAAGTACTCTTATAAAAGTGCTCACAAGTGAGCCCACCTCGCTGAGCTCCAGGGGGTCAGCCGAGTCTCTGTTGTCCCCACACTGCTGCAGCTAAGGTCCTGGAACAAACAAGATGCCAAATCTAAACACGCTGCCTGGTACTACAGTCTTGATGAAGCATCCTTTTCAGCTTTTACTTAAACTCCTTCCCCAAAACAGCCTCCACCAGTCTCAGTCTGGGCCTGGATAAAAACCAGAATGAAAAGCACGTTGCTGTACCTTGAATTGTCCCTCCGCTCTTATGACCAGGTTTGAGTCAGGCTCTGGGAGTCTCTCTATCCTCTAAGTGAATACATTTCTGGTAGGCCCTCTCCATTAACTTGCTAAACACCTCCTGGTATGTATCAATCCCAATCATCTAGATTACATCTAGTAGACCCTGGCGCACAGTACGGGCTCAAGAAAGTTGACTCCTTCTTCCTTAACTCACCTCCACAGTTGCATTTCTACTTCTGATTTCTAGTGTCCTTTCTCCCATCCTCAGTCATATCTGGGTTTAACCGAGGTGCACAAAGACTCGGTTATACTTCACAGTGGTGAGCTTGTAAACGTTTAGCAACCAGCTCTCCAGGAGAAAAAGCCAGATTTTGTAGTGTTTGCCAATTTTCATGCTGCAAACACTCCCACGCTAGTGGTAAAGAACCTGCCTGCCAATGCAAGAGATGTAAGAGACTCAGATTTGATCCCTGGGTCTGGAAGATCCCCTGGAGGAGGGCATGGCAACCCACTCCAGTATTCCTGCCTGGAGAACCCCACAGACAGAGGAGCCTGGCAAGCTACAGTCCATAGGGTCACAAAGAGTCAGACACGACTGAAGCAATTTAGCACACATGCACAAACACTCCCACCATGGCTCATTTCAATTTACCAACATACCATCAACCACCTTGCAAAACCACTGAACCGGTTACCTGGGAATCTTGGCTAGTAGTATACTGAAGCAACTCTGAAGTTTCTGCCCATTGAATAAACACCCAGGTATATCTAGCTACTGCTTTGTAAAGACGACATTCCACCCCACCTGCATTGCAATGGGGATGAACTGTAAAGGCACCAAGTCTCACTTAGGGATCTTCAGTACTTTCATGTGGTTTGGGAAATGATTGTGTTTAAATGGCATTTTGAGGGAAACAGACACACCCTGATGGGTGAAATCTCAGGGATGATCAGTGAACAAAAACACTGTCACCGAGTAAGTAAACAGTGACAAGTTTATAAGATGCTGTTGGCAGTAGCTGGATTTCTCAGTGCTGAACACTTGAGTTGGGCATGGCGGGAGCGGCTGGTTAGCCATTTGTCAGGCAAAGTCAAAACAGCCCTCCAGCTACAGCACAGACGGCAGACTGCAGCTCGTCAGCATTTTATTTATGACTCTTAATTAGCAAGCAAAAAAGGAGGGAAAAAGTTTCCAGCTTGGGATATACATACTTATATATTTCCCAGAAATTGTCTTTGTCAAAATAACTTAAATCCCCATGACCCTGAGAGGTAGATATAATTTACATCATATAGACAGGAAACTCCACCCTGGTAGGTAAATATAATTATCCTAATCTCACCAATGAAGGTTCAGAGAGGCAAAGTGACTTTTACAAGGTAACACAGCTTGAACACGAGACTGACAACTTTCAGACTCTAATGCAAAGGCTCTTTCAGTCACATAATGGTTGGCTCTTACCTCGCACATCAGAGTAACAGTCCATTGACTTGGACTGAAAAAGCTGAATACCAAACTCACTGCTGCTGCTGCTGCTAAGTCGCTTTAGTCGTGTTCAACTCTGTGCGACCCCATAGACCGCAGCCCACCCTGGGATTCTCCAGGCAAGAACACTGGAGTGGGTTGCCATTTCCTTCTCCAAAGCATGAAAGTGAAAAGTGAAAGTGAAGTCGCTCAGTCGTGTCCAACTCTTAGTGACCCCATGGACTGCAGCCTACCAGGCTCCTCCGTCCATGGGATTTTCCAGGCAAGAGTACTGGAGTGGGGTGCCATTGCTTTCTCCAACCAAACTCACTACACTGGTGAATAAACTTCATATTCTTATGGTTAGATAATTAATTCTTTGGAGGGAGGGGAATTATTGAGGGAAGTGAGAAACAGGACAAATGAGTGAGTAGGTCAGCTTCCTGCCTGCTCTGGAATAGCCTGGGGTCTTATTTTGCAACCAACAGAGTCTAATCAGGTATAGGGCAGAAATAAAGAGTGGGACCTCACAGCCCATGAATTTAAAGTGACTCTGCTCTATGGAGGTGTCTTTGAGCTGCTGGGCCTCCAAGTGATTGTGAGGTACAGGAAGCATCAGAAACAAGAACAGACCTGGCTACTATAAACACAGAGGACTGCTACCTCAGCCATCTATTACAGATGACATTCAGAAAGGAGTGCACTGATTACTTCTGATCACTGAGTGGAGCCAAAAACATTTAAAAAATGATACTTACATAATAAATTTAAATTTTTATTGATATAAATCATCTTGATTATGGGTTTAAAATTAAAAAGTTATTTTGATTTTTAATTCCTGTGAAACCCAAAAAAACAAAAGGTTTCTATTGATTCTCAAGGGTTCCATGCCTCAATAAAGGATGAGTTGGAAGGTGGCAACTTGGAAGCTCTCTGAGGAGCTGTGTAGGTCATCAAGGAGGTCACCGACACGTCTGGTTCTCTTGTTCTGCAGGCACAAGGACGGACTGAACTTCTTCATCCCCCTGAAGATAAGCATGGCCACAAGACATGCTCTAGCCAATGAATATGATCAGGTGTAAAGTGTGTCACTTTACAGGGGCCCCGGGGAGGGTGGGGCAGGGGGAGACTTAGTTAAGAGTTCAGTTCAGTTCAGTTCAGTCGCTCAGTCGTGTCCGACTCTTTGCGACCCCATGAATCGCAGCATGCCAGGCCTCCCTGTCCATCACCAACTCCCAGAGTTCACAGACTCACATCCATCGAGTCAGTGATGCCATCCAGCCATCTCATCCTCTGGCGTCCCCTTCTCCTCCTGCCCCCAATCCCTCCCAGCATCAGAGTCTTTTCCAATGAGTCAATTCTTCACATGAGGTGGCCAAAGTACTGCAGTTTCAGCTTTAGCCTCATTCCTTCCAAAGAAATCCCAGGGCTGATTTCCTTCAGAATGGACTGGTTGGATCTCCTTGCAGTCCAAGGGACTCTCAAGAGTCTTCTCCAACACCACAGTTCAAAGCATCAATTCTTTGGCACTCAGCCTTCTTCACAGTCCAACTCTTACATCCATACGTGACCACTGGAAAAACCATAGCCTTGACTAGACTGACCTTTGTTGGCAAAGTAATGATTCTGCTTTTGAATATGCTGTCTAAGTTGGTCATAACTTTCCTTCCAAGGAGTAAGTGTCTTTTAATTTCATGGCTGCAGTCACCATCTGCAGTGATTTTGGAGCCCCCCAAAATAAAGTCTGACACTGTTTCCACTCTTTCCCCATCTATTTCCCATAAAGTGATGGGACTGGATGCCATGATCTTTGTTTTCTGAATGTTGAGCTTTAAGCCAACTTTTTTACTCTCCACTTTCACTTTCATCAAGAGGCTTTTGAGTTCCTCTTCACTTTCTGCCATAAGGGTGGTGTCATCTGCATATCTGAGGTTATTGATATTTCTCCTGGCAATCTTGATTCCAGCTTGTGTTTCTTCCAGTCCAGCGTTTCTCATGATGTACTCTGCATAAGAGTTAAATAAGCAGGGTGATAATATACAGCCTTGACCTACTCCTTTTCCTATTTGGAACCAGTCTGTTGTTCCATGTCCAGTTCTAACTGTTGCTTCCTGAAAGAGTTAGGGCACAATTATCCACTCTCACTCCCTCTGCGGCAGAGCTCCCCAGAGCCTGGTGAGATGACAGGCTGTCTGCTATTAGGACCCAGGGTCACTCAGACAGGCAGAATCTGTCCTGAGTTTGGAAGCTATCCTCACTGCAGCATAACTTCACCTATCCTACTAGGAGAGAATTGTTTGGTGAGAGAGGAAGTTAACTAAGAGGAAAATTTAAAAGTAATTAGTGGGGATCCCTAGTGGTCCAGTGGCTAAGACTCGTGCTCCCAATGCAGGTGACCCAGATTTGATTCCTGGTCAAGGGCTTCCCTGGTGGCTCAGATGGTAAAGAGTCTGCCTGCAGTGCCAGAGACCTGGGTTTGATTCCTGAGTTGGGAAGACTCCCTAGAGAAGGAAATGGCAACACATGCCAGTATCCTTGCCTGGAAAATTCCATGCACGGACAGAGGAGCCTGGAGGGCTATATAGTCCATGGATTTGCAAAGAGTCGGACATGACTGAGTGACTTCTTTTTCTTTCAGGGAACTAGATCTCATGCCACAATGATAGTTCGTATGCCACAACTAAAGATCCCGCATGCTGCAACTAAGACCAAATGGAGCCAAAGAAATACATAAACATATAAAGTTTTTAAAGTAATAAGCCAAAAGCTGAAGATTCTTGGACATTTTGAATCTCATCAGAGGCCTGGGACTCTGAATGCTGAAAAACTCAGCATCTAGGGTGTTCTTCCTGAACGATCAAGAGAAGGTAGAATTCGGTCAAAATGAATCTGTACCTTCACGTTTCCAAACAGATAACTGGAAAGGATCTAGACTCATTAGGATCTAACAAAAACTCTCCTGAAATTAGAAGTATCTATTGAGCGCCCACTCTTTATATAAGATGATGTTTGACATTGTGGGAGATGCTTAGCAGGACAGAAGCCTTTTCTTTCTTTCAAGGAACTTACAAGCTAATTAGTGAGTTCAAACTGAACATCAGGAAACATCAATTCATATTTTTTTCTTAAAAAACTTCAGGTAATGATAAACATGATGCCATGAAGCAGTGCAATCAGTGACCAAATTCACCATATATAAAAATCCCTATAGATGGGTTGAAGGAACTCTATCACCACTACAAACCTAACAGTAGTTTGCACCCTACTTTATCCTCACATCCACTGTTGATGTACTGTCGGCACCTTACAGCTGAGACTGGTACAACTGGAAAAGTCAGAGAGGATATTCAGGCTCTCAAGGCACACAGCAGCAGAAGAGTTCCTCAAATTCTTGGCGGTTTATAACCAAAAGCAAATAAGCTGCTTTGTGAGGCCTGCCTCGTTTGGCCGCACGCCCTCAGTGTAACAGTGAAGAGACTAGGGGAAGGCAAAGGCCCAAGACCAGTAAACTGTAGCAGCTACCTGGCCATCACACCCTGCATGCCCCCCTCACCCCTACTCCAGATGATTGGCAGTAACAAGCAGGGGTGCTGCCAACTCACTGGGCAACAGGGAAGCTGCTCACTGCTCGTATGTTATGGCACCCAGAGGTAGCCCTTGAGAATCTCTCTTGGGATTAAAATATAAGCCAGATCTTATTAAGAAAAACTTGATTATAACAAGGAGACTGGTACCTAATCCAACCACTATCCTCTCCTCCCTTAGCCTGGCCCCAAACAAACCTGTGCTGTACAAAAATGGCATGACATCATGGTTCAAATAAAGGTTCTATTTCCCTTTCTCCAAGTCTCCCGAATCATTGAACGTTGAGTGTAAAATACCACCCTTAAGATCATTCTCCAAGCTGCATGACTGCAAAGGAAAAAAGAGGTGAAGAGTTCACCTTTTACTAGAGTTTGAGCAACCTACCAGGGCAGCAGTACCCTGCCAACAGGACAACCAGCATTGTCAGGCCTCAGAGAACAATGCTGCTCCTGCCCTTGTATGGAGGAAAGGACAAAATATCAGTCAGTGCCTTTCACATCCACAGCCATCCTGAAAGGAATGTCAGTGCCTACTGTCCAGGCTGAGGGGCACCCTAAGTAGGTCTTTAACAAAGGTGACTCAAGGACTGCCAATTACAGTCTGGCTCATTTTTCACGAGGTGGGTAGGCGTCCAAAGCTCAATCCACACAGAGACTATGTGATTATGTAATCAAGCCAAGGAGACTCTCCTTCTCTCTCTCTCCCCTGCCCCCCACTTCCCTCCCTCCCTCTCTTCCTTTCTTTTCTGGAAATTGAATGAGAAATATGGGGAATAGGGTCATTGAGTTGTCAGTGGGAATAGAAACTGGAAAAATGTATACAGGAAGCACACACCATGTAGGAAAACTATGAGACAGAGGGTATGAGAGTGCCAAAGTTGAGACTAAAGAAATAAGCTACTGAAAAGATGCACAGTGCTAAAAGCCAGGCCAAGTTGGTGGCCGTCGTCGTGCTGGACACATAAGCAAGTCCCTGTGATGGCTAAAGTGGGGACGGGAATTTCCATGGCTGAGCTGGGCTGGCTTCCCCAGTTTCAGCTTCCTTGTGGCCTCCAGTAAACTAGTTTCCCATAAGTCCTGTCCCCTGTATCTGCCAATAACCCCCATCAGCAAAGTGCCTTCAGTGCATCCCAGTTCTTGCCCTAAAACTAACACACAAGCAGAGGGCCAGGTTCTACAGACACTTGGACATCAGCCAGCCTGGACCAGCTCCAAAGCTCCCTTACCCACATCACCTGATGCTTTTCCCCTCAGGCATTTGACACTTTGCATGTCAGGCTATATTCTATTACTCATTTGTGCAGGTTTTCATGCTATCTCAAAAGCTATTTGTTCTGTGGAGTATTTTTAGCATGAGATGAGGGAGGGGGCTGGGAGAATGGTTGGGGAAAAGGAGAAGTGTTCTAGCCGGGGACAGCGTCTCATTCTCAACGCTGTGTTAAGTGCCGTGCACAAACGCATGCTCCAAAAATGATTGTGGATGATGCTGTCTTAATCCCACCTTCCTGTGTTTATAAAGACAAGTACAGGCAATTGAAAATGAGGTCTCAGGGGATCCCTGACAATTGAAACTCTTCCTCCCTCAGGGAGCAAACCAGGAAACGCATAAGTGCACCCATGTGGTCTTCATAGGAAGATATCACATAGGCCCGAAGATTTCAGGGGAAAAAAAAGAAAAGAAAAAACCTTTTTCAAATCCTTTTAAAGCAATCTGTGCAGCTGTTTCCTGAACTCTCCGGAAGAACTGAGATGCAAAATGCTGTATCTCCCCTCTATCACTCCCCCCACCCCCACCCTGCAAACTGGCTTTCAGGTGACGCAATGATGAGACCTCCGTGGTGAGCTCGGTCTGGAGGACGCAGCAGCCTACAGAGCGTGGGGTGCTGCCACCTCTTGGAGGTTCACAGCCAGAGCAAGTCTCCGTCCCAGAAAGGATGTGTTTTAGTGATATTATGAAATGTTAACGGGCAATCTGTTCTGAAATAATTGCTCAGTGTGTTGGCCTCCTTTTCCATTTTAGAATTTCAAAGGCATTGCAGGCCGAAAGCACTGCCAGCCTGTTTGTGGTACCTACACTGATTAAATCTAGCCCATCACAACCATGGCTACACAAAAGCCCCTTTTCTCAATTAATAAAATGCAATTAATGGTATCATTGAAAAACTCCTGCCACTTCCATTTAGAGCCAGTTAGAGCTTCAATTTAGAGCTGTGTGCAAATTTTTGGATATGCATTTTCTTTTCAGTTGATGTGATTAACATTACCTAATTTCTGGGATACGCCCAATTTCTGTAGGGCAAAAGAATGTTTACCAGAAACATACACAATAATGACAGCTTCCTTCCCTCTACAGACACACACACACGGGCTCATGCATGCAACCGAGTTCAATTCCACTTATTCAACGACCACACTGCCTCTCCCACCTATGGGAAATGTCATATGATCACATTGGAAATACCCAGGGTGGGTGCTCTGAAGTAGGATACAAATTCTAAGGCCTTTATTGGATGATGGTCCTTTTGAAATATTTTTATTGATCAGTCCAGTTCCTGAGAAGAAATAGATTGTTTCTCTTATTCTCCCAGGTATAGGTCATTTGAGCAGTTGGGTTGTCATTTTTTTAATCTTCACGTTTCCCTGAGGATAGTGAGAGGATGATTTCAGCAGCAACATTAGCTGCTTTAGGCTAGATTTTCAAAGCTACACCAGGGAGTTAAAAGCGCAAATCCTGTTATTGTTACAGGATTAATGCACAGAAGTCCCAGAATACCACTTTGGAAATGTAGCCAAGGAATATTATTTCAATGTACGGTATGTTATTTTTAGACTCAGCTATAGCCCAATTATCAGCTGGCATATCAAAAATGAGACAAGACAGATAGCTGTCTTTAATCCAAAATTCTAATGAGGTTTTTGTGTTTGTGTTTTTTCAACCCTTAAAAATCTGGATATTTGGAGGAAAAAAAGTAGAAGAAACTACAGCAGCTACTTCCTACCTGCTCTGCTGAGTTAGAGGCTGCAACTTCTAAGGAATAAATTAGTATTGCTTTGTTTCACTTTTTTTTCTAAGAGAGACAGGTGGTAGGAAAAAGAGGCACTGAATCATGGGGACCTCTTGACCACACCATAAAAAGTACAAATCAACAACAGCATACTAATGATTTCAAGGCACAAGTCAGGGCTCCTGCCATCACTCATTTCTATTTCTGCTTTAAACATCTTAGTTTGCTGTTCAAAAATAACTATCTGCAAAAAGTCCTCCAGTTGGTGTAACTTTGCTTCCCAGTTGCCCTGTGGGCATCAACCAACATTTATTGATTCTCTAGATGCTTGTTGTTGAGTTTTATTAAACTGGGCTTGCTTTTCCTTTTGGCCTCAGTAACTGCATAGATGGGAGATGACCACATCACCATCTCTAGGCTACATCTAGCCTGCTAGATGACACGCCATGGAAGAACTCCTACCTTTCCGTTAGTCAAGAAATACCCTACATGAGTAGTTCCTTTCACTAACTTTCAAATCCCAGAGTGTTTTCTGTTATCTCAAGAGGCATTATACCTTTCTAAAAAGGAAAAGCATTGCTTGCACAAGTCTGTTTCTGTGTGGGTCTTGGTGATGGGAACACAACCCCACTTTCAAAAACTCTAGGATTTCACTATGTCAGTATGGGAGGGTTCACTTGGAGCTCTTCTTCTCTGGCCACCAAGGACTCACGCACCCTCAGAGACATCTCAACAAGCAGAATTGAACCCTTTTTGTACAACTTGTAACTGCCAGCTCTGATTTTGCTTTTTAGAGCAGTTGTGAGGAAGACTAAATAAGTAGCATTCTAAGAAGCAATTTGCACAGGGCTGGGCACATTGTAGGCTCCCTGAGTTAAGGAAGCAGCGGTGTCAATGGTTTTAAAGATTCATCTCATGTTTATAGGCATTTTTAATTTATAAAAATATTTCTGTACAGTATATCACTAGAAATACAGTGATAAGCCTTGGGGTGGATACTCATGCATTTAAGTGGAGCTAACTCAAGTTACATGCGGTTTTTTTTCCCATGTATTTTGTACACTGAGGTTGTGCTATAAATAGGACTAGAATGAAATTCTCCATTTCAGTGTCTGGGGCATTGTTCATATCAGTAGTGGTTACACTACTCATCTGTGTTTCAACTCTGAAACAGCGGTCATTGGGTCCTAGACACTCAAAAACCAGAAGATATATTTTAAAAATATGTTACATATTTGAAAAAAAATTAATAGATTAATAATTCTTAAGAATATCTACTGCTGCTGTAACTCAATATATTAGGCACTATAATATACTTTATGAACAGCTGCTCCCTTTAAGAAACACTTGCTTAAGAACTATTAGGATGCTTGTATACACTTATATTCTACCAAGAATACAAACTTATCTAACACAGTAGCATACCTAATATCTTATAATTCTACATACTCATGAAATAAATACACAAATGAGTAAAGACTATGAGTCACTAAGGATGAATTTCAATGTCAGTAGGTACAGGTAGGAGAGTCAGAGAACTTGTTGCCCCTTCTATAAAATGGGAGGACCAGAAATGCATTGGAAAATTACTATGAGAATAAAGTGAGACAAGATATGTGAAGGACCATGTATGTAGGCAGCCTTCTAAAATGGCTTACAATGATCCTGGCTCCCCAGCTTTCAATGCCCTGTGTAATCCCCCACACTTAAGCATGAATTGGTAGCTTAATAGAACTAATAGAATAAAAGGTGATGGAAGGTCACTTCTGTGATTAAGATATAAAGGGCTGACTTCCATCTTGTTAACACTCTCTTTCTTGCTGACATCTCCCTCACCCTCTCGCCTGTGAGACACTCATGTGTACAGAGACTGAGATAAACCTTTGACCAAGAGTTTGTGAGGAACTAAGACCTCAGGTCCAACAGCCCATGAGCAATGGAATCCTGTCAAAAACCATGTGAAGGAAAGAAATTCTCCCCTGCTCAAGCCTGGGTTTGACCATAACCTTGAGTAACACCTTGACTGAAGCTTTGCGAGAGACTCTGAAGCTGAGGACCAAATCAAGGCACACCAGGACTCCTGATCCATGGAAACTGGGAGATAATAAATGTTTTCAGGTACTCCATTTTGGGTAATTTGTTACACTGCAGGAATAGGGAATAGATAAAAGGAACTATCACACCATGGCCATTTAAAAATATGTAATATATAGAAGTCATTTTATTATAGTGGGGTTGCAAATTAAAGTGGGCTTATTTACAAGGCTAGTTTTTAAAACTAGCAAAGAAAATGATAGAGTTGCCTTTACTAAGGAGAAGAGCTAAGTAGTGAGTAGAAAGGAATAAGTACTAATACCCTCAGCAAATAGCAGAAGCTAGTCCTATATGGCAACCAGCTCCAAATAGCAGTGAGGAAGGAAATTCTTCAATTACACAGCTGATGGGCAAAGATAAGTTAAATTCATTACTGCTAAGCAGGGGTTGAAATGGCAGTGGTCTCCTGGAACCACTTCTGTAAGACATTGGGAAACATGCTTGTTTAATATGAACCCTGGCCTTGCAGAAATTAAATGATTCCCTCCGCAGTCTTATTTTGAACTGTGCTTGTTGCCTGCTGAAGACAGTTGGCTCCTAATCCATTTTATCAAAGCACTTTCTGTTCCTTGGATAAAAGGAAGTACATAAATTTCAAGTGCCATATTACCATACATGCATGGTTCTGTTTGGGCACAAGCACGCTGTTCTTGTCATAAATTCTGACTCAGAATGGGAACTCAGGATTTACCATCTCACTCTTTATAGTTACAAGATTGACTAAATTGATTACAAGAAGAAATATGTAAGCTCTGAAACTGTTCACACCATTGATGTGGTTCAGTAGCTTATAAAAGTTGCAAATAACAGCAAGCCAAAAGAAGGAAATTTCAGTAAAGATATAGTCTTAAAAACACAGGCTTGGTTGTGTTCAGAACCCAGGAACAGTTGGTTCTTTTGGGAGCCTAGAAGAGTCTCTCTGCTACCTATTGTTGGACTGTGGTTCTTAGAAACTTGGGTTTATTGCCCTGTAGCCCTCCCTCCAAGGCTTCCCTGGTAAAAGTGAAAGTGAAAGTCACTCAGTTGTGTCCAACTCTTTGCAACCCCATGAACTACACAGTCCATGGAATTCTTCAGGCAGAATACTGGAGTGGGTAGCCTTTCCCTTCTCCAGGGGATCTTCCCAACCCAGGGATCGAACCCAGGTCTCCCACATTGCAGGCAGATTCTTTACCAGCTGAGCCACCAGGGAAGCCCAAGGATACTGGAGTGGATAGCCTATCCCTTCTCCAAGGGATCTTCACGATCCAGGAATCAAACCACGATCTCCTGCATTGCATGCAGATTCTTCATCAACTGAGCTATCAGGGAAGCCCTGGTGACACAGTGGTAAAGAGTCTGCCTGCTAATGCAGGAAATGCTGGTTTGACCCCTGGGTTGGGAATAACCCCTGGAGAAGGAAATGGCAACCCACTCCAGTATTCTTGCCTGGGAAATCCCATGGACAGAGGAGCCTGGAGGGCTACAATCCATGGCGTTGCAAAAGAGTCAGACACGACTCAGCGACTAAATAACAGTCCTCCCGGCATCACACTGGAGTTGCTGGGACCCTGTTCCAAAGGCTGGTACCTCCAGGAACTGAGGAGCAGTCATTCTGAGAGATGGAATTTTCTCAAATCCTTTAAGTCATCAGTTACAAATTGTATCTGTGTGTGTGAGTATATTGGTTTGGTTTGTTTGTTTCAGCCTATCAAAAGGGATCTAGGGCCCCATTATAGACTTTTTTGCCCTTGTCCTAGTCGTTAAGCAGGACAGTACAGCCACTAAAATGAAAGGCAATGTAGGTAGAGCACAAGGGTATGAACTTCAAGCCTCACTAGCTGTGAGGTCTTAAATTATCTAAATCTTCTAAGACTCAGTTTCTTCATATAAAAAAGAGCAGAATCTTATTTCCTCCTCATATTGTTAAGGTGAAGATTAAATGTGATAATCCATATAAAGCACTTAGCACTGTGCCTGACACAGTAAATATAATGTAAATTTAATGCTTATAGGATCATCGTTCTTTTATGTTATTTATCCTACTTTCATGTGTTGAACTGTTAACTCTTTGAGGACAAAGAATGCTAGGATTTGGGGCATAGAATTTTACATACAGTTGTCCCTGGTATACCAACTCCCCACAGATACCAAAATCCACAGATGCTCAAGTCCCTTATATAAAATGGCATACATAAAACCTATGCACAACCTTCTGTAGACTTTCTTGAGAACACTTACAATACCTAATATAATGTAAATGCTACGTAAATAGTTGTAAATACAATGTAAATACTATGTAAATTGCTGCCATGTGCAGCAAATTCAAACTTTGCTTTTTGGAACTTTCCAGAATTTTGTTTCAAATATTTGAATCTATGAATGTGGATCTCTCAAATACTGAGGGCAAATTGTAGCTAGACATTTTGGAGCCATTTTCCAATGAGATTACCTAGGCTGAAAAATCCCTGCCAAGCCGTCCTGCGAATGTCCTCTTTCTATTCAATCTACATTCCCTCCCTTGGTGATTTCATCCCCTACTGACTTAAAATACTGTACACTTACTGCCAACTCCCAAATTTCTATCTCTAGCCTAGATCTTGTCTTGAACTTCAGATTCTGTACCTAACTGCCTTTTTGAAATCTTCTTTAGGAAGCCTGGCAAATATCTCAAACTCAACAGATCCGAAACAGAACTCCCCGCAAAAAACCTACCCAACCCATAGTTCGTGGTAATCCCATTAAGTCAGGTGCTCAAGCCAAAAATTTTGGAGTCATTCTTGTACTCTGATTTTCTTTTATAACATATCTCAAATTCACCAGGAAGTCCTACTGGTTCTACCTTCAAATTATATCTAGAATCTGACCATTTTCCACCAACACCACTGTCACCTCCCTGGTCTAAGTCACCATCATCTCTCACCTCCAATAGCCTTCTCTTAGAAATAAAACTATTTAGAAATAATTTTAACAGAATATTCTGAACTTTTTTAGAGTAAGTCCTATCACCTCAAAGCACCCCTTAACAAGTATTTTCCAAAAACAAGAACACTGTCCTATATAACCAGCATACAACTCTTTGAATTAGTAAACTGACATTGTGTGTGTGTGTGTGCACACTCAGTCACTAAGTCATGTCTGATTCTTTGTGACCCCCTCATGTATTGTAGCTGACCAGGCTCCACTGAGACAATACTACTACTCTACCACCCAATCCCACTCAAATTTCATTAATTATCTCAAGATAGTCCAAGATCCTCTTAAGAACACATGTTGTGTTTAGCTATTATGATGCTATATCTCCTTTGACCCAGAACAATTCCTCAGTCTTTCCCCATTTCTCATTTACTAGACACTCCGTAGCATATGGTACATTTTGTAGGATAACCTCTTAGTTCATTAGCGCTGTTAAAACAAAGTATCATTGACTGCATACCTTAAAAACAAGAAACATTTATTTCTCACAGATCTGGAGGCTGGGAAATCCAAGGTCAAGGCACCAACATGGTCATGTTTTGTGGTGAGGGCCCTCTCATGGTTCATAGTACACATCTTCACACTATGTGCTCATATGGTGGAAGGGTACTAAGGAATCTCTCTGGAGCCTCACTTACAAGGCACTAATCTTGGTCAGAAGGGTTCTACCCCTATGACATAAGCACCTCCCAAAGGTCCCATCTCCTAATGCCATAACATTGGGTGCTGAGATTCCAGCATGTGAATTTTGGAGGAATACATTCAGACCATAGCAAATTCCATCATGGAATGTCTGATGTTTCCTCATGATCAGGCTCAGGAAATTTATTCTTGGCAAGAATTCCACAGAAATGATGCTATGCTCTTCTCAGTGCATTACACTGAGATACATAACACTGAGTATAAAAGATGTTGTTGTTCAGTCGCTAAGTCATGTCGGACTCTTTGCAACCCCATGGATTGCAGCACACCAGGCTTCCCTGTTCTTCACTATCTCCCAGAGTTTGCACAAACTCATGTCCATTGAGTTGGTGATGCCATATAACCTTCTAATCCTCTGTTGCCCTCTTCTCCTGCCTTCAATCTTTCCCAGCATCAGGGTCCTTTCCAGTGAATCAGCTCTTCACATCAGGTGGCCAAAGTATTGGAGCTTCAGCTTCAACATCAGTCCTTCCAATGAATATGCAGGGTTGACTTCCTGTAGAATTGAGTGATTTCCTTGCTATCTGAGGAACTCTCAAGAGTCTTCTCCAGCACTATAATTCAAAACCATCAATTCTTCAGTGCTCAGCCTTCTTTATGGTCCAACTCTCACATCCGCACACAACTACCTGGAAAAACCATAGCTTTGAATATATGGACTTTTGTTGGCAAAATGATGTCTCTATTTTTAATACACTGTCTAAGTTTGTCATAGCTTTTCTTCCAAGGAGCAAGAGCCTTTTAATTTCGTGGTGTAAAAGTGTAACAGATATGTAACATCAATCCACACAACACTGGTGATGTTAACCTTATTGATATCTGCCAAGTTTCTCCACTTCTTTTCTCTTTGTAACTGTTTGATATTTTATGAAGAGCTATCAGTCCTGGGTGTTCTTTGGAAGGAATGATGCTAAAGCTGAAACTCCAGTACTTTAGCCACCTTATGCGAAGACTTGACTCATTGGAAAAGACTCTGATGCTGGGAGGGGTTGGGGCAGAAGCAGAAGGGGACGACAGAGGATGAGATGGCTCGATGGCATCACTGACCCGATGGATGTGAGTCTGAGTGAACTCCGGGAGTTGGTGATGGACAGGGAGGCCAGGTGTGCTGCAATTCATGGGGTCACAAAGAGTCGGACACGACTGAGCGACTGAACTGAACTGATTCCTAGATTATATTGAAATACCCTGTTCCTCATGGAATCTTCACCCTTCAGCCTTAGCTGATTTCCTATTTCAGCCAAAATCAACCAAATCTGTTCAGGCTTCCAAATCACAGTTCTCTATTTATATTATTCATGCTACATTTATTAGTTGGCATTCTACAAGAAAGACAAGATTTCTCTTCATTTATTTATGTATATGTATGGATTCATGGATTCCTGATATATTCAATGAGTTGTAATCTATTATTCCTTTTTTAATGGAAAGATTGTCCCTGATTTGGCCAGTGGGAACCCCTGCATCCTTTTGAAATGTCCCCATCACTCACTGAGTATTTCCTTATTTTACAACACAAGATGTTTCAAGTCATGCCCCCATCTTGGAATCAGCCGTTGGCCATTTCTCCATGGATCCCTAGCTTCTTTTATTGTAGGATGGCTATTTAGACACCAATATCTGGTTGTTCATCATACTCATAGTTTCTAGATGCCATTGCTTCTAAGTCCTCTCAGTTGACAGAGCTAGGAGGTATGTATACGTGTATTTATGGACACACATATATCTTACTTATATATCTATATTGAGAAAGAGATCAAGTGAATCAACACTCCAGAGTTCTTTCTAGACTCTCCCCTTTCTGTGCTCATTAGTTCCTTCTCCAGCAATGAGAAACTTGGCTTCTATTATCCTCATTATATTTACTTACATGCACAATTAATTTACTAGTTTGCTCAATATAATTGACCCACCCCCACCATGCTGGCCAGTTCTGCCTACCACCTCCACACCATACCCTCTCTGCAATATTCTCAGCTGCTGGCCCACCAGTCCATACCTCCCCAACCCCAGCCCTTACTTCTGCATGGTTCTCCAAGCCCCCTCACTGCCCCATGATTTCAACTGTCATGCTGTGTCCTCCACATGGAAGGAAAAATGATGGAGACAGGGTTGCAATAGCAACCTCACCCACCAGGGTTTATTCTCAATCAAAAGCCAGAGAGATTTTAACAAAATGTAAGTCTAATCATGTCCATTCTGCACACAGTACCCACGGTGACTCTCCATTTCATTCAGTGTAAAAACCAAAGCTCTGACAATGGCCTGGAAGGTCCAACATGATCTGGCACTTTACCGCTTTGACTTTACCTCCTACCATTTTCCCTCTCACTCACTCTGCTTCAGCAACAGTATTCTTGCTATTCCTCAAACATGCCTGACATGCTCTTGCCTTAGAGCTTTTGTCCACATACTCCTTACCTAGAATAATTCTCCCCATAGAGCTACACAGCTAACTGCCTTATCTCCTTTAAGACTTTGCTCAAGTTCAGTTCACTTTAGGAGCTCAGTCGTGTCCAACTCTTTGTGACCCCATGAATCACAGCACACCAGGCCTCCCTGTCCATCACCAACTCCCGGAGTTCACCCAAACCCACATCCATCGAGTTGGTGATGCCATCCAGCCATCTCATCCTCTGTCGTCCCCTTCTCCTCCTGCCCCCAATCCCTCCCAGCATCAGAGTCTTTTCCAATGAGTCAACTCTTCACATGAGGTGGCCAAAGTACTGGAGTTTCAGCTTTAGCATCATTCCTTCCAAAGAAGTCCCAGGGCTGATCTCCTTCAGAATGGACTGGTTGGATCTCCTTGCAGTCCAAGGGACTCTCAAGAGTCTTCTCCAACACCACAGTTCAAAAGCATCAATTTTTCGGTGCTCAGCTTTCTTCACAGTCCAACTCTTACATCCATACGTGACCACTGGAAAAACCATAGCCTTGATTAGATGGGCCTTTGTTGGCAAAGTAATGTCTCTGCTTTTTAATATGCCATCTAGGTTGGTCATAACTTTCCTTCCAAGGAGTAAGCGTCTTTTAATTTCATGGCTGCAATCACCATCTGCAGTGATTTTGGAGCCCAGAAAAATAAAGTCTGACACTGTTTCCACTGTTTCCCCATCTATTTCCCATGAACTGATGGGACCAGATGCCAAGATCTTCGTTTTCTGAATGTTGAGCTTTAAACCAACTTTTTCATTCTCCTCTTTCACTTTCATCAAGAGGCTTTTTAGTTCCCCTTCACTTTCTGCCATAAGGGTGGTGTCATCTGCATATCTGAGGTTATTGATATTTCTCCCGGCAATCTTGATTCCAGCTTGTGCTTCTTCCAGCCCAGCATTTCTCATGATGTACTCTGCATAGAAGTTAAATAAGCAGGGTGACAATATACAGATTTGACGTACTCCTTTTCCTATTTGGAACCAGTCTGTTGTTCCATGTCCAGTTCTAACTGTTGCTTCCTGACCTGCGTATGGGTTTCTCAGGAGGCAGGTCAGGTGGTCTGGTATTCCCATCTCTTTCAGAATTTTCCACAGTTTATTGTGATCCACACAGTCAAAGGTTTTAGCATAGTCAATAAAGTAGAAATAGATGTTTTTCTGGAACTCTCTTGCTTTTTCGATGATCCAGTGTTACCTCAATAAAGCCCACCTTATCTATCCTTTAAAAAACCCAACTCTTCCAAGTACACATAATTCTCCTCTTCCTTTATTTTTCAACTCTATATTTTCCATTGCATTTACCATCTTTCAACATGCTGTGAAATTTAGTTAAGTATCATTCTTATCATTTATTATCTGTCCCCCTCCTTCTCACCATCTCCACTATATCATAAAATTCTTTGGGGCAAGGATTTTATTTTTTACTGATGCACCCCCAAGCACCTAGAATATTATCTGGCACATAGGAAAAAAAGCTCAATAGATATTCAACAACTATCTATTGTTGAATAACTGAATTAATTAATGGGTTAATATGAGATTATCTCCATCTTACTTTGAGGAACATGCATTCAGAAAAGCCAAAAGGATTTTTCCAGGACTCACAAAAGCTAAAATAAATTGCCCCAAGTTCACATAACATTAAGTCATTCTTGAAATTCTATCCCCAAATTGTTTAACTTCTAAAACATTTGGCACTTTAATAAAATTGACTAATTTGATTGGCTGAGAATGAGCACCTCCAAGGTATCTAACTTAAAACAAAAAAAAATCTGAAGAACTATGATTACTTATTGTGTATTAGTTATTAGCATTTCCTCAAAAAGAAAATCTTAGTTTTGTTACATGTTAAGGAGCAGAGTCATAAAGAGGTTCTTGAGAAACTGGTGATATCTCAGAATCACTGAGATCTTCAACATGATTTATTCTATACTTTCTAATTCTACTTCCCTTATTGGGCCAGGCCAGAATTTATATTAATGAAGCACTTCCCTAAGGATAAATGACTGTCTATCTTCCCTCATAAAGAAAGATAATCCCAGAGTAAATGAGTTTTATACATAAAGATGTTCATGATGGCATTGTTTATTATAATAAAATAGCAAAAACAACCAAACATCTACCATATGGGAATGGTTAAGCAAACTCTGGTATACGCTTTTGTCAGTAATTGAATTTGTACTTGCGGTCCTCCAATTAAACTCAATGACAGATTTACCGAGATTAAACTATAATGACAAATAACATACACTGAAGCACTTACTACATGCCAGGCAATGTTTCAAGTAATTTATATGCACTATCTCTTTTAACTCTCATAAGAACTCTGTGAGACAAATACTATTACTATCATTAACACTATTTTACAGATGAGGAATCTGGGGCTCAGGAAGGCTGAGTCAAGGAGTAACTAATGAGAGAAATGGCCTCTCCATTATGCTAGAAAGGGAGAGATAGACACTCTGGCTCTCACTCTGCTTCCTCCCCTTTATTAATCTAGGTCTAATCAGGAGAAAGAGCACACATAGTGATTTAACAGGAATGTTTAATATAAAGAACTACTAACTACATCAGCAGATTGGAGTAAAAGGGAAGTGGCCACAAAGAAGTAAAAGGAAGTCTAAAGGATATGGAATTAAGGAGGAACTACAACCCCCAGGGCTAAGACACAGTACCTAAGGAACAATCTCAGCCTCTCTTCAAACAGGGGGAAATCCAGACTTCACTGGAGAAAGTACAGACACAGAATGAATGGTAGAGAAATAGTGATGGTGTCATGTTGACCAAACATGCTGGAAATCTGCTTTCTGGAACTTGCAGGATATTCCTTCTCCAGTGCATTGGGAAAGGTCTTCACAGGAAGATGTCTCACTAGAGGCATTTCACTACAAAACCACCCAAGAAGAGATGAAAGAGTAACATGCTGGTCACTGGGTACAGCTGGCTACCATGTATGATAGGTGCTGTTCAGAGCCAAGTGCTGGAGAAACCACATCACTCCAGGAACCTACCTAGGGAGCAAAGGCCAGGCTGGAAAGCAAAATTCTTTCCTCCTGCAATGTCTCTCAAGCATTGTTTACTGACAAAGCTTAACATGGTGCCAGCTGGTAAAGAAAAAAAACACTTAAAGAGCGCAGTGGTGGCGCAGTGGTAAAGAATCTGCCTGCCAATGCAGGAGACTCAAGAGATGCAGGTTCTATCCCTGGGTCAGAAGATCCCCTGGAGAAGGAAATGGCAATCCACTCCAGTATTCTTGCTTGGGAAATCCCATCAACAGAGGAATCTGGAGGGCTACAGTCCATGAGATCACAGAGTCCGACACAAATGAGCATACACACTATACTATCCACTCTCTCAGAGTAGACAATGAAAGACAAATTTGCAACTGTGAGGCAATAAATTGTTAATTGACACATCCTCCAAGGCAGGAACATCACTTATTCTTGTTGATTTTGGTTCCAGGAAAGTTCAGTGTAGTAATAATTATCATCAACAAAAGTGTATAGCTTATTGATGTAAATTCTTCCAAGAATGCAAAAGATTGGTGAAAGGGTTGTTGAGCCTTCCAGATCCAGAGACCTACTATGAAGAGTATCTGCTGAAGCCATGTGTCTCATCTGGTTCAGATCAGAGCAAGAAAAGCCATGCTGAGATACGCTACAACTGCTCCCACCCTCTGAGGACAACTTGCTGCCCATAGATTTCATACCCCTGCCTTACTAATCTGGGAACATGCTCAAGGCTGATCTATTTGTGTATGTTATGGTCTCCTCCATCGAGTCGTGTCCTTTCTGAAATGCCGCTGCACTCCATGGATGTTAAACAACCACCAAAAATGTTATTTAAAAAGAATCCATGGTAAAACGGGAAAAAAGCTTATGTTATAATTCACATGGAAAAAAAGAAGGGTGCAATACTGTGATATGCAAAACAAGCAAAGCTGCGTAGGAAAGAAGGGAATACCCACCAAACCAGTCACTGTCTCTGGGTAGAATCAGGATAATTTTTCTCTTTTTCCTATTATTCTGTATAGTTTACAAATTTTACTATAGTGAACATGTACTGGTTATAAATTTGGGACAAAATCATTTATATACCAATAACAACAACAAAATATATATGTATATATCTTGAAGTATTAAGTTGAGCCAAGGTTTGGGATCTAGAATTTGACAAATAGAGTTCTCTACTAAGTGTTTGAACCAGTTCTCTACAGTTTACCCAAGATAAGATGACTGAAACTCCATAGCGGTTTGAACTACTGAGATTAGACAAATTAGCTACCCTGGACGAGCTAGAAAAGGGCTGTATATATACAAAATAAAATGGATCACACTTTCTGAAACTCAAGTTGTTGAGACATACATATATCTGAATAAGACATAAGAGAAAATCCACTATAAAGAATTAGCCAGCCAAAGACTGAAATTCAGCCAAATCTAAGTAAAACTAGCAGAATTTGAAATGTCAGCAACTTTCTCATCCAAGAACCAGGCAAGTCAATCTCCTTAGAGTTCTAACAGCAATTTGGAGGAATCCCCTAAACACAGAACCCTGTTTAGACCTCTAGTCCGGGAAATTTTTATTTAAATGTCCCATTATAAAGCAGTAATTTCCCCTAAATCATACATGCTAAGTTGCTTCAGTCATATCTGACTCTTTGTGACCCCACAGTCTGTAGCCCACCAGGCTCCGCTGTCCATGGGATTCTCCAGGCGGGAATGCTGGAGTGGGTTGCCATGCCCCCAAGGGATCTTCCCGACCCAGGAATTGAATTTACATCTCTTTAAGTCTCCTGCATTGGTGGGTGTATTCTTTAACACTTAGTGCCACCTGGGAAGCTCCCCGCCCCAATCATAATTGCTGCTAACAAGTAAGAGCTCTGCAGTTCTAAACTCTTAGGACACCCTCACAATTCCCTTACAAAAACCTGGGCAGCAATGCCTCTCTTCCAATCCCATAACGACTTTTAAGGGAAAAAAAAAACCTGGATAGGATGTAAGAAACTCAAATAGCAAATAACAAAAATTATAAAATGATGGAAATAGCATTGACCTGTTCATTATCTGTGGACAGCCCTGCCCAGCCTGTCACTGGGAAAAGATGATCTGAAGGGACCATTTAAATGAAACCTGCTAGGAGGCAGAGGATGACTTCATGACATCTGAGAATCCCTTCCAGTTCTGGAACACCATTACTGGCAGAGATCTGGTATACAAGGAACATGTTAGAAAGAAGAATTAATCCTATAACAGAATGAAGAAAGGAAGACAAGTTGAGGCTATGAAGGAGGAGGAATGCTAATGAGGGTAACCACAGTTTGCCAAGGAATCCTTGATTTTAGCACTGGAAGTCCCACATCCCCACAATCATGGGCAAACCAGAATGTCTGGTTACCCTACTTGACCTGACAAAAATGAGCTTCTTTGGGTTTCCATGAAAATTAAAAGCTCTAGTTAACTAAACCTCATGAACACCTTGCCAGGAGAAACTTTCAGCTAATGACACTAATTTCTGCCCCTTCCACCCAGCTCCCTTTAAGCAAATTCTCACTATTATCCACACAAGACCTAGTTTCTGTGAGTGCTTCCGATTGGAGATCAGGAGGAGTTGTATGTGGTTAAATCCTGGGTCCTGCTGGAAACATGGGCAAAAAAGCTTATTCCTTCCTTTGGGTGGTGCTGGTTTAGTCACTTAGTTGTGTCCGACTCTTTGCAACCCCATGGACTTTAGCCCACCAGGCTCCTCTGTCCATGGAATTCTCCAGGCAAGAATACTGGAGTGGGTTTCCGTTTCCTTCTGCAGGGGATCTTCCCAACTCAGGGATCGAACCCACATCTCCTATATTGGCAGGTGGATTTTTTTTTACCACTGAGCTACCTGGGAAGCCATTATTTCCTTCACTAGCTATAAAACGGCAAGCCCTCCAGGAGAAAGAGGCCTCCTGTTTGGTGGCTTCTCTGACTACATGAGAAATGTACTGCTTAAACCCAACAAACTCAGAGACCCGCATGGTTCACTTTTTGATGAGCACTCCCTTCAGGAAGCACAGTTCAACAAGCCAAATTATTCAATAATCAATTATATTATTTGCGTGCTTCCTTTTTAAAGGCAATAAAGTGTATCTACATACATGATCTGTATAATACTTTCCTTTTTCCCATGCTTCTCTCATCTACTTCCTTTTGATGTTTAAATCTCTCCACCAGCCTCTGTGATCCCCAGAAAATATCCTCCTCCATCCCCAGACTATGTAGTTTTCTTTCCTTTTTCTCCTCCTACTCTTAGCATATTAGCCTATCGCCCATAAAGACAGAGCTTTTCCATAAACAGGTGGGAGGAGGGGAGAAGTTATTGGTAATTACAGGATTCTCTTTGGCAACCTAGGAAAGATAGGAAGCTTGAGAACATTCCTATGTTAATTATTTTTGTTCCGTGCCACTCCTAATATTGATAAGTATCTGACATAGATCTCAAAGCATGCTGTGCTGAAAAGGACCATAGAATTCATGAGTGTAATCTCCTACTTTCAACAAATGAGAGAGCTAACAGATATTAAATAATTTGCACAAGGTCCCCAAATGTCCTCTTCATTGTTCTATGCTGTATGTGTTTAAATCCTGTGACTCACGGTTATCAAAAGGAATACTGTCAATGCCCTCCAGCTGGAGACCACCAGAAATACACCTATAGTTGAATATGTTAGGATTATGGGGAAAACACACCCAGAGGAACCACAGCACATTTCATAAGAAAGTGTTAAAAAGGACTTACAGAATTTGGGCTCTATTAGATAATTTGGGAGAGGGATTAAGGAAGTAGGCTGTCCTCTGGATTGGATGCTATCAGGAAGTGGGAGTACTTCTATGACTATCTTAATAAATCTTATCTAGAGAGAGGGACAAGGACTTTCCTGGTTGTTTGGTGGTTAAGATTCTGTGATTCCACTGCTAGAGCTGTGGGCGCTATCCCTGGTTGGGGAGTTCCGCATACCGCGCGGTACAGCACTCGGCCACTCCAAAAAAGAAGGAAGACTAGAGCCAGGTTGAAACTGTAATTGCTAAAGAATCCACAGTCACTCACATTAGCCAGGATAAAGAAATGTTTGGTTATGTTTGTGGATTGGACAACGTCCATATTTTGTCTGTGTTCAAACATGGTTACACAGTAGTCTTGTTGTTGTTGCTTTCTTTAATCCTCCACAGTCACAGAGTGGCCTCATCCGATGTTGATGGTTTGTGAAATTGTTTAGCAGGAAAGCACTAAGACCCCTTGGTGTCTGTCCGGCTCGTGGATGTTGAAGATTGCTTTCCTCTTTCACATAAACAACAAAAGTGCTCCAATGAGTACTTTTGATGTGCCAGGAAAGTTTTCATCTTCATCACCAACCCAGGAGATAGCTATATAATTCTAATTTTCAGATGAAGAAATGAAGGCTTGGTGAGGCTTCTCCTTTGCCAATGTCACAGAGCTAGTAAATGGTAGGGCTGGGCCTCAAAACTAGGCAGGCTCTCTTCAGGGACTGTACTCTGCCCTGCTCTGTGATGTTACCAAATGTACACCAGAATGTTGGTGGCAGGGGATGGGGTTGGGGGAAGAGTAGCAGTTAATCCATGGAGATATGGGACATTGTTGCAATAAATACAATGTGGGGAATAAAGTATCAGGAATCACAGGCTGCAATGAATGACTGGATCATGAGACACTCAAGATGGAAGAAGAGAAAATGTGAGGGAAAAAAGCTGTGACATTTTGACCATAAAACCTTTGGGAATAGTCTAATAAAAGGACAGCTGACTTATTGTTCCATAACTGAAGAATGACTTTTATGATTTAGAATATTATTTTAAACTTTACTCTCTGTTTTCAGTGTGAATTTAAATCAACTGAACAAAGAAGGAAAGAAAATCAGTAGCAACTCCTCTGGCAGAGTCAGTCAGAGCAACTCAAGTGTAGTCAAATGGCAAAGTAAAATTGTTCAGGGCTTTGTGATGAAAGCTGCAGGCACCTGGCAGTACCAACGACTTAATCATAATGATTAGGGGAGAAATATGGTTATTAATAGCCTTATAAAGGCATTCATCTTTCAGAATCACCTTACAGAGTGAAATGACAGAATGAAACTCAAATTAACAGACAAAAACCCCTATTCCACGGTCCCCCCGTACATCCCCAGCTCCTCTTGACTTTAGTGTGTATCCTGGACACAGAGAAATAACAGGAGCAGGGTATTTATCTATTCCTAGTATTTGAAATAATTCTTCTCTCTGCAAATTTCAAGGCAGCCAAGATCCTAATGTTACAGCAGTACCACATTCTGAGCTCACCTTAATAGATCCAAGCACTGACAGGCAATATGCACTCCTTTACCAAACTAAACAAAAACAGAGTTCGTTCAGGTGTGCAGTGGGAGGTGCTAGGGAAGTGGTTTGATACAAAGAAAGAAAAATGGGATTGGAAAAGCTTACTCTTCAGCTCTCACAGCCTTTTCACCAATCTGTTCTTATTGCACATTCACGCCTGCAGGTGCCATTCAACAACCTGCAGTGCCTCAACTGTGCTAGGCTTTAGGAATGAAAAGTCACTTAAGACTCAAGGCTGGCTGGTTCTATGAAGACCTACAACACCAAGAAATAATACCAAAAAAAAAAAAGAAAGAATACAAAAAAAAAATAATATCAAAAATATCTAGTTTTCATCATAGGAGATTGGGATCTAAAAATAGGAAGTCAAGAGACACCCAGAATAACAGGAAAGTTTGGCCTTGGAGTACAAAATTAAGCAGGACAAAGCCCAACAGAATTTTGTCAAAAGAACACACTGACCATAGCAAACACCCTTTTCCAACAACACAAGAGATGACTCTACACATGGACATCACCAAATGGCCAATATCGAAATCAGACAGATTATATTCTTTGCAGCCAAAGACAGAGAAGCTCTATACAGTCAGCAAAAACAAGACCTGGGGCTAATTGTGGCTCAGATCATGAACTCCTTATCACAAAATTCAGGCTTAAATTGAATAAAATAGGGAAAACCACTAACCATTCAGGAATGACCTAAATCAAATCCCTTATGATTATACAGTGGAGGTGACAAATAGATTCAAGTGATCACATATGGTAGACAGAGAGCCTGAAGAACTATGGATGGAAGGTTGTAACACTGTGCAGGAGGCAGTGACCAAAACCATCCCAAAGAAAAAGAAATGCAAGAAGGCAAAGTATTTGTCCAAGGAGACTCTACAAATAGCTGAGGAAAGAAGAGAAGCAAAATGCAAGGGAGAAAGGGAAAGATAAACCCAACTGAATGCAAAGTTCCAGAGAATAGCAAGGAGAGATAAGAAAGTCTTCTTAAATAACAATGCAAAGAAATAGAGGAAAACACCAGAATGGGAAAGACTAGAGATTTCTTCAAGAAAACTGGAGATATCATGCAAGGATGGGCACGATAAAGGACAGAAATGGTAAGGACCTAACAGAAGCAGAAGATATTAAGAACAGGTGGTAAGAATGCACAGAGGAACTATTAAAAAATAAATAAATAAAAAGTCTTAATGACATGGATAACCACATCAGTGTGATCACTCATCAAGAGCCAGACATCCTGGAATGAGAAGTCAAGTGGGCCTTAGGAAGCATTACTACAAACAAAGCTGGCAGAGATGATAGAATCCCAACTGAGCTGTGTTTCAAATCCTAAAAGATGATGCTATTAAAGTGCTGTACTCAAGATGTCAGCAAACCTGGAAAACTCAGCAGTGGCCAAAGGACTAAAAAAGGCCAGGTTTCATTACAATCCCAAAGAAGGGCAATACCAAACAATGTTCAAACTATCGTACAATTGTGCTCATTTCACATGCCAGTAAGGTTATGTTCAAAATCCTTCAAGCTGGGCTTCAGCAGTACATGAACCAAGAACTTCCAGATGTACAAGCTAGATTTAGAAAAGGCAGAGAAACCAAAGATCAAATCGCCAACATTCACTGGATCATGGGGAAAGCAAGGGAGTCCCAGAGAAACACCTATTTTTGCTTCAATTTTATGCTAAAGCCTTTGACTGTGTGGATCACAACAAACTGGAAAAATTCTTAAAGACATGGGAATACCAGACCACCTTACCTGTCTCCTGAGAAATATGTATGCATGTCAAGAAGCAACAGTTAGAACTAGACATGGAATAACTGACTGGCTCAAAATTGGGAAAGAAATATGACAAAGCTGTATATTGTCACCCTGCTTATTTAACTTAAATGCTGGGCTGGATGAATCACAAGCTGGAATCAAGATTTCCAAGAGAAATAACAACTTCAGATACATAGATGATACCACTCAAATGGCAGAAAGTGAAAAGGAACTGAAGAGCCTCCAGATGAAGATGAAAGAGGAGGGTGAAAACACCTGGCTTGAAACTCAATATTCAAAAAACTAAGATCAAGGCATCCAGTCCCATCACTTCATGGTAAAGAGAAGGGGAAAAAGTGGAAGCAGTGACAGATTTTCTTTTCTTGGGCTCCAAAATCGCTGCAGGTGGTGACTGCAGCCATGGAATTAAAAGACACTCGCTCCTTGGAGGGGCTTCCCAGGTGGTGCCAGTGGTAAAGAACCTGAAGGTCAATGCAGGAGACATAAGAGATGCTGATTCCATCCCTGCATTGGGAAGATCCCCTGAAGGAGGGCATGGCAACTCACTCCAGTATTCTTGCCTGGAGAATCCCATGGACAGAGGAGCCTGGTGGGCTATGATCCATAGGGTCGCAAAGAGTCAGACGTGACTGAAGTGACTTAATACATACACATGCGTGCTCCTTGAAAGGAAAGTTATGACAACCTAGACAGTGTATTAAAAAGCAGAAACATCACTTTGCCAACAAAGGTCCATATAGTCAAAGCTATGCTTTTTTCAGTAGTCATGTATGGATGTGAGAGTTGGACCTAAAGAAGGCTGAGTGTCAAAGAACCAATGCTTTCAAACTGTAGTGCTGGAGAAGACTCTTGAGTCCCTTGGACAGCAAGAAGATCAAACCAGTCAATCCTAAAGGAAATCAACCCTGAATATTCATTGGAAGGACTAACTGTGAAACTCCAATACTTGGGCCACCTGATACAAAGAGTTGACTCACTGGAAAAGATCCTGATGCTGGGAAAGATTGAATGTGAAAGGAGAAGGTGGTGGCAGAGGATGAGATGGTTAGATAGCATCACTGACTTAATGAACATGAATTTGAGCAAACTCCTTGAGCTAGTGGAAACAGAGGTGCCTGGTGTGCTGCAGTCCATGGGGTTGCAGAGAGTTGGACATGACTTAATTGCTGAAAAATAACAACCCTGCTCCCTGCAAATTCCACTTAGATTCTATTTTGTTAGATTTTCCTTTTTACCACACCCTTTTTATCAGTACTTGATAGATGTTTCTTACTGATTACAACTATAATGATGATATTGGCAATGATGACAATGATAAGCACAGCAGACAAGTGTAAGAGGCAAATATGAAAAGAGCCTGTCTCAAAGACACTTTTATTCATCCAGAAAGTACTTACTGAGCAATTATTTTGTGGTTACAACATTGCCCAGGGCACTGTGAGAGGTGCAAAAAAGGTTTCCACTCCCAGGAAGGCCTGGTGATCCTTTCAACTCAGTCCAGAGTAGGTAGAAACCCCCAGGGCAGATTTTGGTTTCTCCAATCCTCAGAATGACCGATGGTCAATGGAGATTTGGCCTTGCCACTTCAATTTCCATCACACCTCTAGAGTGGGTTGCAAATTGGCCCAGGGAAGTAGTATAGGGGACAAAAAACAACAAATAGAGTCAACCTACTCATTCTCTGGGCAACAATAACAGAGAAAGCACTGAACATCCCACATTTTCAAGGCACTGCATTTAAGACAAAGCTACCTCTTTGGCCACAGCAGGACAGCAGCACACAAAAACCACATGAGCTCATGCCTGCAGCTTACCTTCTCCAGCACAAAGCCTGAAGAAGATGTATCTGGAAGGGAAGTCACTAGACTACACCATTAATTGAAGTAACCAGTTTCACTTTGTTATGTAGTTAGAATAGGAAACAGGAGTCCAGAATGGCGGTGGCTAAAAGATAAGGAAGGGAAAAGCCCGCGAAAACAGAACAAAGGAATGTCTGAGGACCGGAGTGAGGACCTCAGGTAGAACAAACAATACTCCTGGAAAGCCCAATTTACATAGGGCAGGCCCAGGAAGAGGAAAAGACATATAAAAAGAGGAGCCAAAGGGCCAGGGGTCTCTCTCTCTCTCTCTCTCCCTCCCCCGTGTGCTGAGGTGCTCTTCTCTTCGCGTCTTTGGGTCGACATGCCCTCACGCCTCAAGGATGGATTTTCCTGCTGTTTTCTAAATAAAATAGAGCTGTAATATGGAGCTGTAACACTGATTTGTCTAAGAGCTATATCACGGTCTGTTCGAGACCTGAGAGCTATAACACGGTCTGTCCAAGACCCAAGAGCTGTGACACGCCGAGGCCTTTAAAGTCAGTCACTCCAAATCTTTGTTGTGACGAGACAGAACCGAGGAACATACACTCGCCTGACAACTTCAAAGTGTGTCAGTGAGCACTGTTCAGGCACGGAGCTACAAAGTGAAGTGACGAAATCATGGATAATTTCCCAGATACTTTGCAGGAGCATATAGCATTCACTGGCTATGGGATGGATTCTCTGAAGATGCACATAGCTGCCTCTGCCCAAATAAGAAGGACCATACCTTTGCCTGCCTCCCTGCCCCATCCCCCCTATCCCCAACTTGAACAGCCTTGCAAAGGCATCTGCTTTTCTGGATTCCCAGACAGTCCACCTCATCCAAACTTCCCTGCACCCTTAGCCAAGCCCTGGATTCTATATCTGCTCCACTTTTCTCCATTCCAGACAACCGCTACATCTTCACGTTTGCTATTGTGACAATTGGTGAACCACAAAGATGAGGGTGGATAAGGATAAAGATACACTTCTTTACAGAGAGTACAGAAGAGAAGAGATGGTCCCAGATTAAACCAAGGGTTCTTAGTCCCAGTAATTTTTTAGAAAGCAGATGAATCTCTGCTGATTGGGATCAGTACCTCGAGACTCTCCTTAGCAAGCCTCTTCTATCGATTAAAACAAGCCAACAGGAAAAGAAATCTCATGTGTTGAATACTTACTATTTGCCTGGCCCTCTGTTAGGTGCCTAATATTATCTATTTATCTTCATATTAATCTGGCAGGTTTGATATTATTATATTCAATAATTTCTGCAAAACATTCTAGGGCCTAAAATAAGATAAAGGATTTGATCAAAGTTACCCAATTATTCAGTAAAAGAACTGAGCTTGGAGTCCAAGTCTATCTGATATCACAGCTTTCACTACATTCCTTAGGTGTTCATTCTGAGAATGTACAGCAGGGGGTTATGGGAGTGAGAGACTTTCCTTTAGTCCATAAAGTCATAAAGTCAACAAATCATACTTACCTCTCCTATAAACCTGACATGGGAGCAAATGGATTCTAAGTCCTTAGATTATCTAAGTACATCTGTGATTTTTGTTAAAGCAAAATAGCAATTACATACTTGAAATATTTATAAAATAAGTCAAATACATTTGAGGAAAAATATAAAAGCATTGCAATTAAACAGATCTGCACACACTGCAGGATATATTTCTAACAAAAGGAGTAAGGAATAATGCTGCTAATAAAAACAATGATGATCATGTTTAAATGTTCTAATAACTCATTTCACAGTGTTCTGAGTGAAACTGTATATTAGTAATTTCAAATAAAGTCTTTGATGAAAGATTAAATATATCTTCTGCTCATTCTCCTCTGCAAAGCTAGTGATTCAAGTAGGCTAATTTGTACCCTTTCTTCTAGTAAAATGTTTTCAGTGATCTATAAATGTTGTTCTCCTATTCATATTGTAAGAGGAACCAAATGAATAATAATGATTAAGGATAAGGAGTTATACTGATGTATTTCAAAGTAATGTCTCCACCATCACCATCACCACCACACATAGACACACATGCACACTCACTAACACACACACACACTGAATTCTCACTTGGGCTTCTAATAAGAAACAGGTAGATCTCACACTGCAAAACAGATATTCATTCAGGAAACTACACTAAATAGGAACTAACCTAAAACAATTTCCTAGTCACCTTTGGAAAGATTATCATGCTAATTAATAAAAAGCAGGGTTTGGTTTTGTTTTCAGAAAGGAGGGAAGATCTAAAAATGTACAATGTAGTATATATTTAGCTCTTGGGATTCCCTAGTGGCTCAGCTGGTAAGGAATCTACCTGCAATGCGGGAGACCTGGGTTTGATCCCTGGGTTGGGAAGATTTCCTGGAGAAGGGAACGGCTACCCACTCCAGTACTCTGGCCTGAGAATTCCATGGACTGTGTATAGTCCATGGGGTCACAAAGAGTCAGACACAACTGAGCAACTTTTACTTTCACTTATAGCAAAAATAAAGAATGATTGGTTAAATTCTAAACTGAAAAATGTCTCTTTGACATTTCAAACCAACAATGTACAGTATCAGTAGTACCTCTAAGCTGCCAGTGTGGGAAACACAAGCCAATCCATTTTAGTCTCTTTTGGGATGTAGGACACATAGTGATAGATCAAAACAATCACATGCTGTGAAATGGTCTAGTCTACCTAAATGAACAAACCTACACTTTGCAAACATATCACATTGGTCATTTTTTTTAAACTCCTGTTTATAGAGAAATATTGGAAATAAAGAGCTTTCCTGATGGCTCAAACGGTAAAGAATCTGCCTGCAAAACTCGGGTTCAGTCCCTGGATTGGGACGATCCCCTGGAGAAAGGAATGGCAACCCACTCTAGTATTCTTGCCAGGAGAACTCTATGGACAGAGGATACAGTCCACAGGGTCTTAAAGAGTTGGACACGACTGAAGCAACTTAGCAGGCAGGTAGCATTGGATATAAAAACTTTTGGCTACAGAGCTATGCTGAAGTTCTCTAATGCAAAGCAAACGGGTATAGTACTAATCATTCTCTGTATACGTAATTCACTGCCTTCACAGCTGCTATGGCTTCCTCTTGGAGAAAGTATCTTATTCTTTCTAATTATCAGTTCCTAGTATTAAGCATTCAATAAAGATTAGCTTTATGGAATGAATGGATCCATCAATTAACATTTGGTCTGAAGTAATTTCTACACGAGTATGCATATTTTGAATGTTTTCTTCATCAGATATGATCTAAAAATATTCATTATAATTTTGAATAAAACAGGTCAAGTCTTGTTTCTGCAACCCAAAATCCAGCCATAATCCCAAACACATTGATTCAGGCCCTCCAAAAATGAGCATCAAAGCAAATACTTTCCTCTGTGGAAAAGATTCAAGCTTATCAAAGACAAACCTTGTGGCTCTGCCTGATTCCATTCCAGCCCAGGGATGCAAAATCCTTGAGGAGGAAACTACAACAAGAAGAAGCACAAGGTTATCGAGTGATTTACTTGCTCCAAGTTAAGGTGAAATGAAAACTCAAAACTCCTCTAAGAGGGGCAAACACACTTGGAAGCGCAAAAGGTGAGGTGTAAAGAAAGTCTGCATAAAAGAGCCATCTCTCTTCCTGCATAAACAAATCAATGAAAAACCCCAGTCCTTCAAGAGCAGAAAGTCTTCTTTAGGATTGACATTATAAGTGTAAATTTAGGCTGATTCCTGATAAAAGGGTAGGTGAGACTCTGGTTCATTCATCTTTCTTTATTTTTGTAATGTTATTCTATTACTATTTTTAGTTCTTGTAAAGGTTACTTTTGTAACTCAAAATAATGTACTTAAATCTTTTTCTTGGTTAGTCAACAATCGACTTAATTTCTTGACCATTTACTTTGTAAGGTGAGGCTATCCATACCTCCCTGCCTTTTTTAAAAACACTTCCTTTACCTTCTAACTTCTCTCAGCAGTAATTTTGCTAGGGTATCATTATAAAATGTCTATAGCCGATGACTAAACAAACATGTAGGGGAAATTCCACAGTGATCCAATGGTCAGGATATTGCACTTTCACTGCTGAGGATGAAGGTCTGATCCCTGGTTTGGGAAATAAGATCCCGCAAGCATGCAATGCTGCCAAAAATAAACAAACATATAGTAAGTGTGCTTTTAGAGATATGAAACATCAAACAAACTAAAAGCAGAAATAGTTAAAGGTGTCGGTTTCTGAGAAGTTAGGAGCGTGATGGTGCAATTTCGCAATAGTAACTCTTTCACACTTTTATTTTTTTTAGTTTAAACCATGTTAGTGGTTTTCTTATATTTTTAAATTGTTTTTAAAATGATACATGAGCAACTTAGAAAAGCTGCTAATCTCCAGGACCTCCTATAAACTCACCAAGAACAATTCATCCCACACCAGCCTGGACAGGATAGGAGGTTGGTAGGAAAAGATCCTATTTATTTCTTTACACTTCACACAGTACGCAGAATATAATATGCATTCAATAACTTTCTCTTGAATGAATAAATGAATGAATGACAGCTCAAGTTTCAGCCATTCTTAAATGAAGTCTTTGTGTATACAATGAAGGAATTAAGGCGGAGGAGAGTACAATGGATGTTTTGTCTGACTGAATGTGGCTGAATCTTTCCAGTTGAAAAGCCCTAGAGTTGGGCATGTCGTAATTCCACGGGCTTCCCTGGTGGCTCAGACAGTAAAAATCTGCCTGCAATGGGGGAGACAAGGGTTCAATCCCTGGATCAGGAAGATCCCCCTGGAGAAGGGAATGGCAACCCACTGAAGCATTCTTGTCTGGAGAATTCCTTAGACAGAGGAGCCTGGTGGGCTACAGCCCATGGGGTCATAAAGAGTTGGACATGACTGAGCAACTAACACACACACGTAATTCCACATCCCTCCCAATGATTGCCAGCAGCTTCCGAAGCATGGTTACCAAGATCTGCCAGCAACCGTGATCAGCACTGGCTGCAGGGATTTCACCCTCCCTGTGCCCAGATATGACTCTAGCTCCACAAAAGTCTCAAACGCCAAGGGGGAGTTTTCCCTCTGTAGCTGTTAGGTACATTTAGCCGTCATTCAACCTTCAAAAGGAGCAAATCTATTAAACAGCATGAAAACATTAGTTTGTGTTAGATTTGATTTTAATAACTGGGGCTCACTGTTTGTAATTTAATAATTTATCTGGCTTTCAGTTTCTCTGCTGCCAAAACATTTTGAAGGTAGGTCTCCACAACTGAAATGAATCACTCAGTCAAGTCGAGAGATAAAACACTGCATCCAAATTCAGAGCAGAGTGAATGATTTTCCAGGTCTGGATGGCTCCTGAATACATAACTTCATTTAAAAAAATTCCCCAACATCTGGTTCTTTTTTTTTTTCTGTATAAGGACAAGCACAGGGAGAGGAAAATATGCCATCTGTCCTGAATGTAACTAATTTATTCCTCGTAAGGCTAGGTGGAAACCACAATTTCACAAGTCACAGAAGAAAGCTTTAGAAATAATCAATGAAATAACCTTAAATATACCTTTGTTAAATACCAGACAATGTGTTCACTTTTAACTTGAAGTTTTCTTCCTCCTAAATATAATACCTTCAGCTTGAACGTAATATGCTAGTACATGCTTGAAAGAAAATGTAAGACCTGTGTTTCCATGAAGGAAGTCACTTTTGAGATGGATTTTGAGAGATGGATCAGATTTCACCAGGTAAGAGTCTGGAATGGAAAATCATTCCAGGAAAAGAATAATCTGGAAGTTTAAATATAAATAAATGCAAAGCAATTCTTTTTTTTTTTTTTTTTTTTATTTTTAAACTTTACATAATTGTATTAGTTTTGCCAAATATCAAGATGAATCTGCCACAGGCATACATGTGTTCCCCATCCTGAACCCTCCTCCCTCCTCCCTCCCCACACCATCCCTGTGGGTCGTCCCAGTGCACCAGCCCCAAGCATCCAGTATCGCGCATCGAACCTGGACTGGCAACTCGTTTCTTACATGATATTCTACATGTTTCAATGTCACTCTCCCAAATCTTCCCACCCTCTCCCTCTCCCACAGAGTCCATAAGACTGTTCTATACATCAGTGTCTCTTTTGCTGTCTCGTACACCAGGTTATTGTTACCATCTTTCTAAATTCCATATATATGCGTTAGTATACTGTATTTCTGTTTTTCCTTCTGGCTTACTTCACTCTGTATAATAGGCTCCAGTTTCATCCACCTCATTAGAACTGATTCAAATGTATTCTTTTTAATGGCTGAGTAATACTCCATTGTGTATATGTACCACAGCATTCTTATCCATTCATCTGCTGATGGACCTCTAGGTTGCTTCCATGTCCTGGCTATTATAAACAGTGCTGCGATGAACATTGGGGTACACGTGTCTCTTTCCCTTCTGGTTTCCTCAGTGTGTATGCCCAGCAGTGCGATTGCTGGATCATAAGGCAGTTCTATTTCCAGTTTTTTAAGGAATCTCCACACTGTTCTCCATAGTGGCTGTACTAGTTTGCATTCCCACCAACAGTGTAAGAGGGTTCCCTTTTCTCCACACCCTCTCCAGCACTTATTATTTGTAGACTTTTGGATCGCAGCCATTCTGACTGGTGTGAAATGGTATCTCATAGTGGTTTTGATTATGCAAAGCAATTCTTAACAGCTATGTCAGAATGTCATTTCTGAAGCCAAATTAAGTTGCCACAAGTGACTTTGCTCCCTTACCATCCTCCCCACCACTATCCTCTCCCTGAGGTTCTCACTCCATGAAGCAAGCATAGCACATCAAACTAGAAACCTGTGACTCCAAGACAGGGAGCCCAGCTTGACAGGAGCAAAGCTGAATAGCTCTCTAAATCCAGACTCAAAAGCTCTGCCATTGAGTCTTAATGTCATTTAATGATAAATGATCTTTTCCCCACAATTTGCCACTGTTGTTAAAACAGGGGCTCTCCCACCTGTGCTCTACCTTTGCAATTAGTACATCTGGTCTCAGTGCATATATTTCAAAGGTGACTCACATATAAGCTAAGTGATAGGTAACCAAATTTCAAGGCTATAAATACATCAAGTGTTGCCTGGGGAAAAAAAAGCCCAAGTGGTTTATGAAGTCAGCAGTATTCTGACAACTGATCCTTACAACAGAGCTTGGTTTTCTTTCTCACCCTCCTCCTCTCCACTTAGGTAATTTGATATTATATATGTCTCTAAGCATAAATAACAAGTGAATTATTGGGAAAAGGTAACTTGGGTCTGCAAGACGTTAATTATAGCAACATTTTTTATTCATAAGAAGTCTCAGCTGGACAATCTCCAAACAGTCTACCCAGAACATTTGGAAACAGGCAAGGGCTCATGGTATACAAAGCAAATCTGGCCAGGCACCAAATGATTTCTTCCCTTGGTATTCTCATTTTGTTTTTTTCTGTTCAAAAAGATGTTACCTACTGAATCCTAGAAAGAAATCTACTGGGTAGGATTTCCTAAAGTGTGAAATACCAGGTTTCACAAATCAAAAGGACTAAAACTGGCAGGAGACATCATGATAATGAAGACAACCAACACTGCATGGAAATTTACAGTTAATACTTTGCCGATTTCTACTCTTCCCACACCAATATCACAGGTATTTTTATTTAAATCTTAAAAATTGTCCTCCTCAGCATAAATGACTAAGCACTTAATCTGAACTTCTCTTATACTGTTATGTCATGATATAGTTCTGACTCCTCCCTGAAAGCAAGAATGATGCTTTCTGCATCTTTGTACCCCAAGCACCTGTTACAGAGCCTGATGCAAAATTGGTGCTTATCAAATGTTTGTATTGAACTATAAACCTAATCAAACAAGTCTTGAGTCCATGTGGTGTGGGATGTATGTGTGTGTGTGTGCATGTGCGTGTGATCTGTTTAAACCTTCTGTGAACTTCTTGCTGTTTATAGCTTAAAATCTACCCCCTTCAGTGTGACATAGGGGATTTTTCTCAATCTGACGCGAATCTTCCCTTCTGGCACAATCCCCTGCCACCCCACCTCAGCACAGTATCTGTGCTCAGCTTCTCCAATGTCAGGGCAAAGATTTACTCTCCTCCTAGGCACATTGCCTAGACATTTATGGAATGATAATCTCACCTAATGGAAGTTGAGTCTTTAGACATTCTTATAAAGGTCAGAAGCAGAGACAAGAGTGAGTCTTGCAGTGCACAGAACAAAAGTTAGAAAACAAAGACACTGTAAAAAGAATGAGAGAAGAAATTGAGGCTTAATTTTTTCCCCTAAAAACTAGGCCATGACGATAGGTAATGGGAATGATATTCATGGTAAAAGGGGAAGAAGGATGGATTTTGTTCCAGGAGATAAAGAATTAGAAAGTCAGTCTTAAGTTTAGTGTAAAAGCTAGAACAGAACTAGTTTTACAAATGTACGCATAGTCCCCCACACATCATGTCACAAAGTAAGCTATTTTATTGATTATGGTGACTCATTACAAAGTCAAAAGCTTTTTCCCATTTGCCATGTTTGCTATCACCATTGTCACACAGAGAGCTCAATCTCAGTTGAGGCCATCATCAGACAGGACAAGAACCATGGGGGGATCCAGTCTGTAGCAGCTTTCCTACTTGGAGCAGGTTCTCTGCACACCCTCCCATCCCCATACTGCTGGGATTAACTCAGACTACCACAGGAGTCAGAAAACGCGGCTCAACTAGTAGGGACCAGGGCAACAGGACCCCTGGCAGACTTACAGACAGATTAGATGCTGAGACACGTAACTTCCTGAGGTTGAATGAGACCATCAGAAGTCAGTATTTGTAGAGGTGATTCTTCAGGCCTTACCATAGCAAGCTCACCAAAGAAACAGAAGCCTAAAATGGTCAAATGACTTATGGGAAACATGTGGCAAATCAGCAGGAAAAAGGCATTTCCCTCCGCCAATTCACTGCTTCATCCTCAGAACCATATTGTCTCTCCTTTTAAATATGTCCTGGGTCTGTGGAGTAAAAAATTTTCTTGAAAACACGGAATACTGCACTTCCTAACTGAAGAATTGTTTCCATTTCTGTGGACTGCCCTCTCTCAAATCTTTTCTTGTGAAAGTTATAGTGAACCTTTCTTCATAACAGTAGAATTAGTCCAATGAGATTAGCTGCCCCAAGGGAATCGTCTCTGCTTATAACAAAGACCTCCCCTCCCACCACTGTAGAATAGCAGCTCTCTCCTGCAAACGAAATGGAATCAAGACCAAAGGAAGCACAGGATGCAAAACCAAGTCTGGATTTCTTCTGAGGCAAATTGCATTTCTCTCTCTACCTGCATTCCAAGAATTGAAGGGTTGTGGAGGAGAATGGCATAAACGCATCCATAGCATCACAGGATATTTTAGCTAAATGAAGAAACTGAGGCCCAGAGAGGTGACTAACTCGCCTGAGATAACACAGTAAGGCTCTGTCTGGAACTCAGAGTCTTACCACCTGATTTATTGCAAGAGGAGGTGGAGCAGAGTGTAGTCTCTGAAGTCAGACTCCTGGCCCGAATGCTGGTGCTGTGGTGACCAGTTATGTGACCTTGGGTAGGTTTCTTAAAGTATATACTCTGTTTCCATGTCTGTAAAATAGAGGTGATTAATCCTCCCATGGAAGTTTTGTAAGGTATAAATGAGTGACTATATGATCTGTCATATAGAATGAAAATTTAGAATGACAATTATTAGGACTTAGAAAGCAATTATTGATAGCCTTGTTTTAGCTGAGGATCTTTTCCAAAATTATCCAACAGCAAACCAAAAAACTGGTTGTGGGAGGGGGAAAAACACTACAGAGCGCAAAAACAAGTTTTTCCTATAAAGCCCATGTCATTCCAGTCTCCTTCGTACCTCATGATCCGTTAAGGCAGGCAAGCTACAGTATCATTCCCTGTACCTTGTTCCTTTGCCAACTAGAGCTAAACACTTCTTTTTTTAACTTTTTAAAACTATGATCCTAAGATGCATCCTCTCAGTGACAGCATTACTGGTCATACCAGTCAGTATAAAACTATCTTCTACTCAGTGTTGCAAGGAATCATCCAGTGAGGCTGTACAGTTGCTCTCCCTCGTCTCACCAAGGCTGTGCACCTCAGGGTGTGACAACACGTAGGGCTCATTTGATGCCCTGGTCTACTTTGGGCTGGGAAAGGAAACAGAGAACCACTTCATGAGTGACTGGGAACAAATGAAGATCAGTCTTCCACCCCTCCATTACATCAGGAGCCCTGCAAAGGCACAGCGAGCACAGACAGGGTCCTAGAAAGAGACAGTGATTTCCTGCAGTGACCTCAGGAAGGAAGTGTCTGGGTATTTCTAACATTGTGCACTAGGGAACTGTGGTGGTACTGATATAAATTTGAGAAATGCTAAAGAGGAACTGAAAGAAATAGGAGGGGATGAGGAGGCAAAATGAACAAAATGCCAGATATGTCCACGTGCCAACAAGGAAGACGTGAGGAGGTGAGGTGTGAGGAGAAGTCTGTCACAGTGGCCAATAAACCATGAGGGCCAAATGTTTGGCTTGAATAACTCAGAATCTGTTCCCTGCCTGCAGCAGGCCTTGGCAGTGAGTCAGCAAATCCAGCAACAGAATTTCTTTTTCAGGAGCCACAGACATTCCATTTACATACATACATGCACACACACACATGCACATACACTATCTCCTGTAGATACACCCTTTATCAGCAAGGAGAAAAATATATAGCATTTCTTATTTAGATTTCTAAAACCATGTATGTTGTCAAAAATTATCAGGGCCCATTGCCAAGAAATCAAGATTTTATTTAAGCGTCATTTTGAATATTCTACTAAGAATATGCCACAAGTCCTATGGCAATTTCTTCTAATTTCTCCCTTTGTAGAAAGCAAAACAAAAACATGAGAACATATCCAAAATGTTAACAGAGGCTATATCTGAGTTATAAGATTAAAAGGTGATTTTTCTTTTCCTTTGTTGTTTATTTGCATTTTCTAATTTGTCTTTAATAAACTTGTATTATTTTTCTAATATTTAAAAGATATGTTAAAGGTAACAAGACAGTGAGCAAAAGCAAAAAAGTTTCCTGTGAGCAGCCTTGCTATACTCAAATGATACCTCACTAAACCAGCAAGTATCAACCCCAATATCCTCTAGAAAGGGCACGACCGACCACCAGGGAAGGGCAGAGGGAATTTAGAACACAGGGCAATTGCAGAGATGATTTCAGTCTTGCAGGAATGCTGAAGCCTGTGTGGTGACTGTTCAAGATATACTTTAACACATGGAGGAAGCTTGGCAGGACATCAATATCCATCAGGCACAAGGGCAGCAGAAGTCCCCAAACAGGACTCCCTGGTGGCTCAGTGGATAAGAATCCATCTTGCCATGCAGGGGAAACTGGTTTGATCCCTGTTCTGGGAAGATTCCACATGCTGCGGAGCAACTAAGTCTGTGAGCCAAAACTACTGAGCCTGAGCTCTAGAGCCCATGAGTCAGCAACTACTGAGCCCACATGATGCAACTACTGAAGCCCACGTGCCTACAGCCTGTGCTCCGCGGCAAGAGCAGCCACTGCAATGAGAAGACTGTACACCCCAACTAAGAGTAGCCCCGCTCGCTGCAACTACAGAAAGCCTGCGGAAAAAAAGCAACGAAGACCCAGTGCAGCCAAAAATAAAAAGAACCCCTTACACTACTGCTGGCCTCAGGTAAGCCCTCTGCAAGTCAGCTGGAACTCTCCCTCTGCAGAGATACTCACAGCTTTCACATCACACACGAGTTTACATGCTCACTGGATGTGGGCAGAAGTCCATGTAGTTGAAGCAAGTGCTGTCTGATGATGTCAAAGGCCATTTGGTTCTAGGTGTCACGCAGACTACAAAACAACTGTGCATTCCAAAATCTCTTCTGCCCCACTAAGTGTAAAATATACTTAAAAGGCCCACTGAAGAGGCTCACTTGGGTTTCAAGTAACATCTTCCACACCTCCACCTGGTGCCCCTAATACTGAGGAAAGCACACCCCCAGAAGCCCTGACCCTCCCTTTAAAAATCTCAACTGTTGCCCAGCAAACCTTCCCAAAGTTGTCTCTAACTATTGGCATTCAATTCAGAGTCATCAATTCCCACAAACTACAACTATTTTACATAGACCAGAGATCACGTCAGCTTCAGTTGCCATGTCATAGAATCTTTAGTGCACCAGAGGTGATGGGCAACCTCATGTGTCGGTTATTCAGCAGATATGCCCCCAGTACTTGGCAGCTGCAGCTAAACAGAAGCAGGAGTAATTCAAGCAGAAGGAAGGCCTGGGGTTTGGGGTGGGATATCATGGTCCTATGGACAGTATCTGAAATGAAAAAGGCACACTGGGATCCCATCAGGTGTCACATCTCAGGGATGGAGTGACACGGACAGGAGACAACAGCTGGGAACAGGCAGAGGCTCAGCTGTGATCAAGCCCCGACCTGCCTCCAGTAGCTGGATCTCTATCTGAACCAACTACATAGCAGTCAAGTTTATCTAAGCTCTTAATTATCTCCACAGAGCTTACAGTTTATAATCCTGAATGCCAGTCCTGAAGTGGAGGTCCTGCCTCCACTCGGCAGCCCCCTTTTTATGCTGCATGTCAGCTTTTACCCTGCATCTCAGCATTTCCCACATATTATGGTTCCCTTACATATGGCAACAGGGTGAGGAAGAGGACCTAAACCTGTGCTTAAGCCCCAACTACCAGCTGTGTGACCTTGGGCAAGTTATTTTTATAAACTTCAGTTTTCTTTTTCACAAAATGGGAACAATAAGAATTTCTTCATCCTGGGATGTCGTGTGGATTAAATGAGATAACAAATGCTAAATTGACTATGTGTCCCATGGTGAGTGCTCAATAAATTTTAGGGATGATAATGAAAAAGGATGAGGAAAACAGAATGGAAAGTGGATCTTCTTAACACTGGTCCCATGCCTGGGATTCAACGAGACCACAGTGGTTCTCAATCAGGGGTTATTTTGCTTCCAGGGGACACTTGGCAATGTCCAGAGACTTTACTGGTTGCATTAATTGGGGGCAAAGGGGAAGCATGGGGTGTGCCACTGACATCTAGTGGGTAGCAGCCAGGGGTGCTGCTAGCCATCTACCATGTGCAGCACAGCTCTCCTCCCCACAACAAAGAATTATTTGGTCCAAAATGTCAGTAGTGCCAAGGTTGAGAAACCCTGCCTGCCAGTCCCAGCATCTCTGACTCCCTTCAGTCCTACAGCCAAAGTGCCCCTGGCAGGTATCTGTGGCTGATCTTGAAGACCTGACCCCTCCCAGGAGTGGCCCATCCCACTGTCTCCTGAACTCCTACTCCACAAGATTCTTTGTCAAGTGGCCACAAGGCTTCATTGGCTTCAGCTGAGTTCATAACAACAGGGATGGAGAGAATGACCAGGCCTTCCCTCTGACCGGCAACAGGCGAGAAACTGCTTCCTGCAGGGCCGTGGCAGAGAGCCACGTGAAAACAAGCGCGGCAGCTAGTGGAGCGTTCCACCCAAACTGGCTCCTCACCAGGCCCAGACCATGAGTCACTACCACATGCTGCCGCCTCTGCCGTGACCTTTCTTTATCCCTTCATTAGCTGTAAATCTTCAGGAGCAAAACAGCAGAGAACAGACTGGGAAGGCCTTGGCAGAATATCATGCCTGGCAAATGCCCAAATCAAAATTCAGAGTTAAGTACCCAGGCACTGAATAAACACCAGTCCTGGCGAACCAAGGCTCCGGGGAGTCGTCCCTACGCACCAGAGAAGTGGACAAATGGAACCCTCTCTCTTGACATAATTTAAATCGTGTGGCAGCACTGGAACATCCTCTCCAGGAGAAGGAACAGATGTGTTTAGCAATACCCAGATGGCTGGGGACAAATTGAAGGACCCGTATAATGTTTGCCCATAATTCATGCTTGCACCAAACCACATTGCACCCTTAAAGAAATCTTCCTTGTGTCCCTGATTCCTCTTGTGTCAAATAGAATTAATATTGTCATCCATGCAGTGTTGTGAGAAACAATTAACAAACAACATCAGTTATTAAACAGTGCTTTGGCTCAAAATAAAGCAAAACTGGATTTTTTGTTTCTGAGTTCCAGAAGCAAACCATCATGCTGGGGAAAACGCCAAAGCGCGGGCAGTCACCTTCTGCAGGGGAATTTACTCTGCCCAGTCTCACCAGAGGCATCTTTCTCGGAATGTAGTCTAACCACCTGCGTCAGAAACACCTAGAGTCTGAAAACAAGCTGATTCCCAGGCTACGCCGACAGTCTATTGAACTTCTGTGGATGAGACTCTGAAAGACGGCCTTCAAACAAGTTCCATATTTGAGTTTTACACCCATTACAGTTTGAGAACTTTGTAACAGTGAATAAACCCCAAGACAGCACTGCCACTGTCACTATTTCCAGGAGTAAGAAGAAAGACTGGGTCCTTTGCTTTCTTTTCTCTGCTGATGTCACCCCATCTTATGCAAGTGGAATTCTTGGACGAGACAGGACACATCCAGAATGATTCATCTGAACTGAAGTGTCCACCCTTACACTTATAATACTGACAGCAACAAACTGCCATTTGCCCTTCTGAGTTTTGTAATGTCTCTCAACATTCCTGAAGTTTTAAACGACTTAGTGTTTTCCCCTTTGCTGTCAGATGCCTGCCACCCTGAACAAATCCCGAGCTCCGATCACTTGTTACCAGGGAACTTGTCATAAATAAACCTGACCCATGAGCCATCAATCCCTCCTCTCTTCCCCCTCGACAACTGTTGTGAATATTTGGAACATGTTCCAAACATTTATATTCATTATCCTTACAACAATCTTGTGAGAAATTATCTCCATTATACAGATGAGGGAACCAAACCATCAAGAGGCTACATAAGTAATAGAACTGGTATTTGACTAGACAGTCTGACTCCAATCCCAATACTCTCAAGAAGAGCTCAGCTTGTACAAACTCAATGCTCTAAGCTACTAGGAAATTATAATTCTAAGTAGTTGCCAATTGAATATAGTTGTTTAGAGTTTAAAATCTCCTAACCATACCATTAACAAGCATGTACATGCAGACCAACCAGAGTGGAATTATTTGATGACTATTAGACCATTCAATATCATTCATCCATTATAGATAACTTCATGAGCTTCTGAGCTAATAACAACAGCTAACATTTTTTAAGCACTTGCTGCTGCAAAGAACTGTTCTAAGTGCTCTAAGTACTTTAACTTGATAAATCCTCCCAACCTTCCTCTGAGGTTGACACTACCATTGTTCTGTATTCACAGCTGGGAAAATTGCTACACAGAATTGTTTAGTAAGGGGTCTAAGGTCACACAGTGAGTAAACGGCTAGGTTGAGAAATATACCCAGATAATAAGGCTCCAGAACCAACAGCTTAACTAACCTACTTTACTGTGTATTCCAGTATTAACACAATGAGAGCCACATCAATGCAGACAATGAGGCAGGGTTGGGGAGGCGGGGGAGGTTTGCTTTTCCTAAAGATCCTTCTAGCACCCTAGAAAATTCATATTGTTTTGAACTGGTTTCTGAAATGCTATAGAAAACAGAGACCCATAAAATGCTGTACAACCTGGAAGATAAAAGTTCTAAAACAGTATGGGATTCTGCCATAAATAAAGTCCCAGAAAGAGTCCAGGTCTGCAATGTGCTTTCAACTAAGGGTAGGGAGGAGCTTTGTTATGATTATTACAATCTAATTTAAAGCTAAAGCCAGGCTGGAGGGGAAAAAAAAATGGAAAATAAACGCTCTCCTAAAGCTGTCAGTCTGGCTGTGGTCTCCAACTGTTTTAGTCACTAAAACTCTGTATTTAATGGTCACTTTTATAACAGACACTAAAGAAATACAAAGCCGTAAATCAGAATTTATTTCTAAAGAATGGAAAGAAATATGTTGCAGTGCTAAGGAAAGCCACAGAGAGAGAGTGCCACCCTGCTGCCCTTGCTGCTGGTGATTCTGAAGCAAGTGCTCAGCAAGACCTCCAGTTTCAAGCTGTGACCCAATAACCTTACTCCTGCTGGAAGGAAATCCCCCGTGTATGTGCTGAGCCCCCATCATTCCCAACATCCCAAGCAACAGCAACTTCTGTCCATTCGTCCTGGATCTGGAGCTCCCCATTCACGCTTCAAGTGACCATCGTTTCCCATCTGATCGGCATATATTTTACACGGTGTTACTGCCACAGGAAGTAAATACTGGGTGGCCCAAGAGAAAGTCTCCCATAATCCTTATTAACAAAGTCCCAGGGCATTTATCTGCTAAGCCCTAAGGATGTGGTTTGTCTCTATGTATGACATCTTTCAAATTCTTTAGCTCAGAACATTCCAGGAATTCCACTCTGGTCTATCATTAACTGCAGAATCAAAAGACCAAATGCTAAGACTGCATTCGGCTAGACAGTGTTTTCTAATATTAATAAGGTCATGTGATCAAACTAAAATCAGGTAAATATAATTGAGGCAAATGAACACATGCCTGTGTGTGTGTGTGTGTGTGTGTGTGTGTGTGTGTGTGTGAAAGTCACTCAGTCATGTCCAACTCGCTGTGACCCCATGGACTATACAGTCCATGGACTTCTCCAGGCCAGAATACTGGAGTGGGTAGCCTTTCCCTTTTTCAGGGGTCTTCCCAACTCAGGGATCAAACCCAGATCTCCCACATTGCAGGCAGATTCTTTACCAGCTGAGCCACCAGGGAAGCCCAAGAATACTGGAGTGGGTAGCCTATCCCTTCTCCAGAGGATCTTCCTGACCCAAGAATTGAACCGAGGTCTCCAGTATTGCAGCCAGATACTTTACTGACTGAGCTACCAGGGAAGCCCTAGCAAATGACTTCTTATCCTTAAACCCCAACTCCAGTGTTTCCTCCTCTTTGACTCTCTGAAGTTAGTCTCTCTCCCTCTTCTGGGTTCTCAAGACATTTCATTTATAGCTCAACTGTGGCACTGAACACCATGTTTCTGATTATCCTTCTTAGGTCAGCCTCCCTTATACTATGGCTCCTAAACACCAGGGGCCATTGGTCTATTATCTTAATGTTCTCAGTATTTAGAAGAACTGGCAAGTTGGCTTTCAATAAACAGTCACTGAAGAAAAGAATGTGAAGGGAATCATATTAACTAATTAACCACAGTACTGGGTCAATATTTCTGTGGCTCAAGTTTTTGACTTGGCCTAGCTCTCATTCTAGTTCTCTTCTACTGTGAACCTTACATCAGAGACTTTAGGTACTCTGAAGCTGATGTGAAAGATAAATAAGCATATAGGTTTACAAGAGCAAGAAAGTAACTAGTGTATGGCTGCCTCATTTTGCATTAGCAAACTGGGTATAATGAATTTAAGACTGTGTCCTCTCAGCTTACCCCACTCAGAGGGAGGCAAGCCTAGATGGCCATTCCCACAGTCCACAGGAAACCAAGAGGACAGATCATTTGCCCCCATCATTATCCTCTTGGGCTTTCCTGGTGACTCAGCAATAAAGAATTTGCCTGCCAATGCAGGAGACACAGGTTAGATTCCTGGGTTGGGAAGATCCCCTATAGAAGGAAATGGCAACTCACTCCAGTATTTTTGCCTTGGAAACTCCATGGACAGAGGAGCCTGGTATGCTACAGTCCATGGGGTTGTAAAGAGTCAGATACAACTTTGCAGCTAAACAACAAATTATTCCTGTACTCTGCACCAACAGCTTCAACTCCATCCAACATAAGGGCATCATGACTCTACCTCCAAGTTACAGATGTCATAAAGTCCCTTACTCAAGGGAAGCCTTGGTAAAGGCAGGACCAGAAGAATTAAGCCCTGACCTTTGTCCCAACATGCCTGAATGTATTCCTGAGCTAGAGACACATTCCAAAGTGCTCTCTTCTTCTATCACACATTGTGTGTGTATGTGTGCGTGCTTAGTCTCTCAATTGTGTCCAACTCTTTGAGACCCCATGGACTGTATCACACATTAATCACCCTTTATTTCCTAGGTGACAGAGAAGATTTATTAACAGGTGAGAATTCTCCAACCCACCTGCAAGCAGAAGAATTGTCTTTGTCAGCCTAGTTCATCAATCTTTTATGATACAGAATCAGAGATGAGTAGCGGGAAAGAAGTCCAGAGAGGTGTAAGAAAAAAAAAGGAAAACTCTAATCAGAGAAGCTTGGTCAGTCTACACAATAAAGAGTTGGGAGGTGGGTGTAAGAGAGGGTAAATCTGGTTGTCAGTGGATACATTGGGTAGTAGTGAGTGAAAGAAAACTAGAAAGGAAAAGAAGCCACATTTTATAACATGCAGCTGACGGATAAGAACAAGTGCCCCTTTCGTGTCCTTTGAGAGACCCAAGTAAAGACTGAAATCACTTTTGAATAATTCGTGGTCTAGGCTGGGCTTACTTAGAGGGGATTCCATGCAGAGATTTGACCATTTGGGCTCTCAGCTTGCTTTAGAGTTATACTTTCCATTACCTAGTGTGGTAACACCTTTCCAGTTTGGGATACTTGTCTATGGTAAAAAATCACTTTGCCATATCCTTTCTAATATATTCCACAAGGGGCCAATCTGTGTCTACAAACGATAATTAGACTTGTTTATAAGAAAATATAAAATTAACTTTTATTTTATATACCGACTATTGGCCAGGCACTGTGAAAACTGCTTTACATGTGTTTACTTCTTTTTTAGTAATGACTTTTTTATCCTGTCGCTTTTAAGAAAGGCTAAAAAAGCACCTTAGAGTACTTAAAACACAATAACATAAATGAAAAGTGAGAGCAAATCTAAAAAACAGAACAAAACAATGACAGTGTATAAATGGAGCCAGGTATGAGGCTGAGATTGTACACCATAATGATGTATGAAACTGATGGACCACACATTCGGCTCCAGGCTTTCTAGCAGCTAGTTCAAAGACGGAAAACCAGTCAGGTATACAAATCACCAAATCCATAAGATTAAAGCACAGCAGGAGAAGTGAAACTTCTTGATATTAAGACCAAATAAGAATTTCTCCAGTGGAGAGGAACACTGCATGATGGACAAAACAACTTCCTCTACAATATCCTTAAAATAAAATTTCAAATACAAGTGTCAAACTCTATTGCTTATAGTGACATTTGAATATAAGCTGATGACTTTTAACTAACTAAAAGCAACTGTGCCCAGAGCTGGGCTATTTTAAAACTCTGTGAAGTTGTTGGGAAAGAAGAAAAAATTTCCTCTATGTTTCTTAGGCCCTTTTGGTTGGTCTAATAATTAAACTGACATGAAACAAATTAACAGGAGAAAATCTAATTTAATTTCATTAGTACAGGAACCCCATGTACATGAGAAGGTCAAAGACAGAAAGGTAAAATGAGGTATATGTGCCATCCTGAGCTAAAGAATGGGCTGGGGGCCTGAAATTTGGTGATTAGATGTTTGTCTGGCCTATAGATGGGTCTGTTTTGATAAAAATTTATCTTCAATAATAAATTTTCTGGGATAAATACCCAATTTAAATTCTTCTAAGTAGTAAAGGGAGAGGCAGTAGTTTCTCTTGAACCTATAGAGAGTCTCAATTGCCTCTCAAAATAATGTTTATGCAAAAGTGCAAAATCTGGGGTACCCTTGTTCTGAACCCTTACAAAGTCAAGATCACTCTCCAGCCTTGTAGATAAGGAAGTTAAGACTCAAAGAAGTTAACTGATTTGTCCATAAATACACCAAATGAGGTAGACATTCAGGTTTAGGGGTTTGTATAGGGCCATCTCAGAGAAGGCAATGGCAACCCACTCCAGTACTCTTGCCTGGAAAATCCCACGGACGGAGGAGCCTGGCAGGCTGCAGTCCATGGGGTCGGTAGGAATCAGACACAACTGAGCGACTTCACTTTCACTTTTCACTTTCATGCATTGGAGAAGGAAATGGCAACCTGCTCCAGTGTTCTTGCCTGGAGAATCCCAGGGACGGGGGAGCCTGGTGGGTGCCGTCTCTGGGGTCGCACAGAGTTGGACACGACTGAGGCGACTTAGCAGCAGCAGCAGCAACATAGGGCCATCTGCCTCCAAGGCCCAAGCTCTTTGTACTACCTGTGCTACTCTAGCAATGCCAAACCATATAACAAAAAGACTCCTCTTTTACGATTAATATTGTTATTAATCTTTGTCAACTTGATGGGGGAAAATAAGACCTCATTTAACTGTTCCATTAATTATGAACGAGGTTCAACATTGTTAACTGTGTATAAAAAATGGTTTTTTATTGAAGCATAATTTCTTATTCTATATTAAAAAGGTTAATTGCGGATGGTGGGAGCCCTGAACCGTGCTATGGAGGAGTCCAGTGAGCCGCAGTTGGATGCTAAGTCCAAGGTCACCAGCCAGCTCATAGATTTTGAGTGGAAGCTGGGTATGGCTGTGAGCTCCGACAGTTGCAGATCTCTTAAGTATCCTTATGTTGCAGTGATGCTCAAAGTGGCAGATCATTCAGGCCAAGTGAAGAACAAGTCCTTTGAAATGACAATCCCACAGTTTCAGAATTTCTACAGACAATTCAAGGAAATTGCTGCAATTATTGAAACTGTGTGAAAACTGATTCTAAACCGAAAATAATCTAAAATCACGGACTTCACTTTCTGCAACAAAGCTGCTTAAGGATCGAATGATATTTATTGAATGAAAATTATACTTTTGGTTTTCCACTTTTTAAAATAATAATAAAAAAATCAGACAAACAGGAAAAAAAAAAAAGGTTAATTGCTTCTCTGTCATTCAGTTCAGTTCAGTTCAGTCGCTCAGTCATGTCCAACTCTTTGTGACCCCACGAATCGCAGCAAGCCAGGCCTCCCTGTCCATCACCAACTCCCGGAGTTCACTCAAACTGATGTCCATCGAGTCGGTAATGCCATCCAACCATCTCATCTTCTGTTGTCCCCTTCTCCTCCTGCCCCCAATCCTTCTCAGCATCAGGGTCTTTTCCAGTAAGTCAACTCTTCACATGAGATGGCCAAAGTATTGGAGTTTCAGCTTTAGCATCAGTCCTTCCAATGAACACCCAGGACTGATCTCCTTTAGAATGGACTGGTTGGATCTCCTTGCAGTCTAAGGGACTCTCAAGAGTCTTCTCCAACACCACAGTTCAAAAGCATCAATTCTTTGGTGCTCAGCTTTTTTCACAGTCCAACTCTCACATCCATACATGACCACTGGAAAAACCATAGCCTTGACTAGACGGACCTTTGTTGGCAAAGTAATGTCTCTGCTTTTCAATATGCTATCTAGGTTGGTGGGGCGGCGGCCAAGAGGAGCAACACTATGTCCAAGGAGCGGTGACTGCATGGGCATAGGAGGGCCTAGAGGAGCTACTCCACGTTCAAGGTCAGGAGGGGCTGCAGTGAGGAGATACTCCTCATCCAAGGTGTAGCCATCATGGTCAACAAAAGAGTCTGAAATGCAGTACTTGGATGCAATCTCAAAAATGACAGAATGATCTCTGTTCATTTCCAAGGCAAACCATTCAATATCAGAGTAATCCAAGTCTATGCCCCAACCAGTAACACTGAAGAAGCTGAAGTTGAATGGTTCTCTGAAGACTTACATGACCTTTTAGAACTAACACTCCAAAAAGATGTCCTTTTCATTATAGGGGACTGGAATGCAAAAGGAGGAAGTCAAGAAACACCTGGAGTAACAGGCAAATTTGGCCTTGGAGTACAGAATGAAGCAGGGCAAAGGCTAATAGAGTTTTGCCAAGAAAATGCACTGGTCATAGCAAACACCCTCTTCCAACAACACAAGAGAAGACTCTACACATGGACATCACCAGATGGTCAACACCGAAATCAGACTGATTATATTCTTTGCAGCCAAAGATGGAGAAGCTCTATACAGTCAGCAAAAACAAGACTGGGAGCTGACTGTGGCTCAGATCATGAGCTCCTTATGGCCAAATTCAGACTTAAATTGAAGAAAGTAGGGAAAACCACTAGACCATTCAGGTATGACCTAAATCAAATTTCTTATGATTATACAGTGGGAGTGAGAAATAGATTTAAGGGACTAGATCTGATAGATAAGAGTGCCTGATGAACTATGGACAGAGGTTTGTGACATTGTACAAGAGACAGGGATCAAGACCATCCCCATGGAAAAGAAATGCAAAAAAGCAAAATGGCTGTCTGGGAGGCCTTACAAATAACTGTGAAAAGAAGAGAAGTGAAAAGCAAAGGAGAAAAGGAAAGATATAAGCATCTGAATGCAGAGATCCAAAGAATAGCAAGAAGAGATAAGAAAGCCTTCCTCAGCAATCAATGCAAAGAAATAGAGGAAAACAACAAAATGGGAAAGACTAGAGATCTCTTCAAGAAAATTAGAGATACCACGGGAGCATTTCATGCAAAGATGGACTCGATAAAGGACAGAAATGGTAGGGACCTAACAGAAGCAGAAGATATTAAGAAGAGGTGGCAAGAATACACAGAAGAACTATACAAAAAAGATCTTCATGACCAAGGTAATCACGATGGCATGATCACTCACCTAGAGCCAGACATCCTGGAATGTGAAGTCAAGTGGGCCTTAGAAAGCATCACTAGGAACAAAGCTAGTGGAGGTGATGGAATTCCAGTTGAGCTATTTCAAATCTTGAAAGATGATGCTGTGAAAGTGCTGCACTCAATATGCCAGCACATTTGGAAAACTCAGCAGTGGCCACAGGACTGGAAAAGGTCAGTTTTCATTCCAATCCCAAAGAAAGGCAATGCCAAAGAATGCTCAAACTACCGCACAGTTGGACTCATCTCACACGTTAGTAAAGTAATGCTCAAAATTCTCCAAGCCAGGCTTCAGCAGTATGTGAACCATGAACTTCCAGATGTTAAATCTGGTTTTGGAAAAGGCAGAGGAATCAGAGATCAAATTGCTAACATACACTGGATCATCAAAAAAGCAAGAGAGTTCCAGAAAAACATCTATTTCTGCTTTATTGACTATGCCAAAGCCTTTGATTATGTGGATCACAATAAACTGTGGAAAATTCTTCAAGGGACAGGAATACCAGACCACCTGACCTGCCTCTTGAGAAATCTATATGCAAGTCAGGAAGCAAAAGTTAGAACTGGACATGGAACAACAGACTGGTTCCAAATAGGAAAAGGAGTACGTCAAGGCTGTATATTGTCACCCTGCTTATTTAACTTATATGCAGAGTACATCATGAGAAATGCTGGGCTGGAAGAAGCACAAGCTGGAATCAAGATTACTGGGAGAAATATCAATAACCTCAGATATGCAGATGACACCACCCTTATGGCAGAAAGTGAAGAGGAACTCAAAAGCCTCTCGATGAAAGTGAAAGAGGAGAGTGAAAAAGTTGGCTTAAAGCTCAACATTCAGAAAACGAAGATCATGGCATCCGGTCCCATCACTTCATGGGAAATAGATGGGGAAACAGTGGAAACAGTGTCAGACTTTATCTTTTGGGGCTCCAAAATCACTGCAGATGGTGACTGCAGCCATGAAATTAAAAGACGCTTACTCCTTGGAAGAAACATTATGACCAACCTAGACAGCATATTAAAAAGTAGAGACATTACTTTGCCAACAAAGGTCCATCTAGTCAAGGCTATGGTTTTTCCAGTGGTCATGTATGGATGTAAGAGTTGGACTGTGAAAAAAGCTGAGCACCAAAGAATTGATGCTTTTGAACTGTGGTGTTGGAGAAGACTCTTGAGAGTCCCTTAGACTGCAAAGAGATCCAACCAGTCCATTCTAAAGGAGATCAGTCCTGGGTGTTCTTTGGAAGGAAGGATGCTAAAGCTGAAACTCCAGTACTTTGGCCACCTCATGCGAAGAGTTGCCTCATTGGAAAAGACTCTGATGCTGGGAGGGATTGAGGGTAGGAGGAGAAGGGGACGACAGAGGATGATATGGCTGGATGGCATCACTGACTCAATAGACGTGAGTCTGAGTGAACTCCGGGAGTTGGTGATGGACAGGGAGGCCTGGCGTGCTATGTTTCATGGGGTTGCAAAGAGTCGGACATGACTGAGCGACTGAACTGAACTGATCTAGGTTGGTCATAACTTTCCTTCCAAGGAGTAAGCGTCTTAATTTCATGGCTGCAATTACCATCTGCAGTGATTTTGGAGCCCAGAAAAATAAAGTCTGACACTGTTTCTACTGTTTCCCCATCTATTTCCCATGAAGTGATGGGACCAGATGCCATGATCTTCGTTTTCTGAATGTTGAATTTTAAGCCAACTTTTTCATTCTCCTTCACTTTCATCAAGAGGCTTTTTAGTTCCTCTTCACTTTCTGCCATAAAGATGGTGTCATCTGCATATCTGAGGTTATTGATATTTCTCCCGGCAATCTTGATTCCAGCTTGTGCTTCCTCCAGCCCATGTATTTTTCAAATAAGTTTTTCAAGTTTAAAAAAAAAAAAACTTACTCTCCTCCAAACTCATCATGATACATATACATTTTTTCTCAAAAACATAGAAAAAAGATCTCAGAAGATCTCAGCCACGTTATCAGCCTCTGTTATAAGGGAAGGACTCTCATATACTTTAGGGTGGTATCTATTCCAGCATCAGTGTGTATGTTTAAGTGTATTTGAAGTTGGTATTATCCATCAGTGATGGCCCTGAACACCAGCCTTCAAAAGAGGCTGAACCTGTGGGTGGCAACCAAGATCTTATGATTTATGTGTCTTCCCAGGTGTCCTCCCTGGATCAGCAGGTGAAGGCTTCTTGGAACATCTCCTTCTCTTATAGAATGGGATGACAGGAAGAGATGCTCATGAGAAGAGAAACAGGAAGAGGAGAATGGGGAGGAGATTTGGTCATACTGAAGGGATATCGGAGGCATGCTAAACAAAGAGGAATGTGCTGCTATATTCAAAATGGGTAACCAACTAAGGACCCACTGTATAGCACATGGAATTCTGCTCAATGTTACGTGGCAGCCTGGATGGGAAGGGAGTCTGGGGGAGAATGGATATGTATGGCTGCATATGCATATGTATAGCTGAGTCCCTTCACTGTTCGCCTGAAACTATCACAACATTGTTAATTGGCTATACCCCAACACAAAATAAAAAGTTTAAGAAAAAGAAATGTGTTGCCCAGACTCAAGCAGCTGAAGAACCACAGGCCCCAAAGTCCAGAGGAACAAGATGAAATTTCTATGTACAGGGCAGGAAAAACTGGACAGCAGTCCTCAAATCAGAATACCACAGACCTTTCTGGAATCACATTCCCAATCCTATCCCAGACTACTGAATGAGAATCCCTGGGCCAGCTGACCTTGGGAGATTCTGATACACAGAAAAGTTGAAAACCACTGAGAAGTGAGACTTGAAGTGAGATCAGGTTTTTAAATGCACAGATATTCACTAAGGGCCTTTTATGTGCCAGAATTTAATCCAGACATAGGAAAAGAAGGATGAGCAAAAACACAAGACCTGGTCCTAGAGCTCACAGTTCAGTGGAAAAAAGATATTAGATAAATAAACATACACTTCCAAACCTACACCTTTCTCTTTCCCTAGAATCAAGTCTGTGAATAGACCGAATTTGCCAAGACCCAGGAAACTTGGCTTTAAGACGTGTGAAGAGTTGCATTTCTAAAAGGCATAACCTGAAAGGAGGAAAGCACCCTCTTGTGGCCCTGGAGTTGGTGGCACCTAAAATAACCCCCAGTTCTAAAGGATAGGAGGCTACCCTGGGCAGGCAACCCTAGGTAGGAGGCCCTAAATCAGCAGGAGTGTCAGCAGGCCCTGTTTTGCTTCAGTCATAAATCTCTCTTCAATGTCAAATCAGCCACTTCACCAGAAGACATTTTCCCTTGTGTCCATTGCTAAGCGGTTTTACTTCTGACCACCTGGGCTCTCTGGTGTGGCGTCAAGTGACACATTCTACAGTCAAGGCAGCAATCCCAGTTCATTTCCACTCTCCCCACAGCTCTAACACACAGCAGCGCCTGGAACAGGGAGGTATTCAATAAATATGCAGTGAATAAATAAATGGAGTGTACTATCCCATCTAGCCCAACATTGCCTGCTTTGTGGGATCTTGGGAAGACTGGACAAATAGTCACAGTGGTTGAGTCCCAGAATTCTCTGAAAATAAATGACTTCTTAAAATATAAAATACAATCTATGTCCCTCCTAAAAGTCTCTATGAAAACGATCATATTCACAAGGGATATACTTTGTGCTTGGAGCTAAGCCTGGTAGAGCTTAATTTGCAGTAGAGTAACATGTAAATTTATGATAATAAATTATATTATTTAAATGAATTTATAAAAATAAGAGTAGCTCACTTATATTCAACTTTCATGAATGCTGACACTTCTTGAAGAACATGGAGGTCTGATTTGTATTCAGGCCTGAATACCAGCGAGAACCACAGTGCCCAGGGACTGCTGGTTTCAAGTGTGTAGATCGGAAGCCCCAGTCAAAGACCAGAATGCTATATTTAGCTTTTCCCGCACGTCTCCACTCAAGAAGCTGTGAGGAATCAACTCAGTACAGGCCTCTGGGTTATGAGATGGTGCTGACAAAATCACTCAACACTATTTCTCAGAGGTCACCAGGAAAGAAGGTCAGAATGAGAAGGAGGAAAGGAGTAGGTTACAGGGTATGATCAAAGAATCAAAAGGGCAGAGAGAGAGAGAGTAAAACACTGAATGAAAGAAAAAAAAAAAGTTTTAAGAATTATTTGCTCCAGTATTTAATCCACAGAATCCAAAAGTAAACAAACCAGTAGCCTCTGAAGGAGGGAACTGATTTTGAGATATGGTGATTATATGTCTACTTTTGAAGCTTGCAAAATATTCTATTGAGTTAAGAAATACCAGAGGCTGAGAAGTACTTCTGGCCAAAGAGTTAATCCATCTGAGTTGAATAGACCACAGCACCCAGGAGAAAAGATGGTTGACTAAACAGCCCATTACTGCATCATCATAGTCCCTCACCAGATCCCACTTCTGGATCTGAGTCTCCTCTACTCACCACATCTGGCTGAGCTTAAAGCATCAACTCTAACACCTGCAACTGTGGGGTGTTTGCGAAGCAGTTAATGATGGCCAGAGAAACAGCTTCAGTCACCTCCAGATAAATCACATTAAATCCTCAATATTCACAACTGTAGAACCCTATCACTGAGGTTTGCTGAATGTAATAATCCTACATTACTCCCAATCACCATCCTCATAAAATATATGGGAGGAATGGTCAAAAACAGCTTCAGAGTCAGACTCCAGGGTTTGAACTCTGGATTTGTCAATTAGTAGCTGTGCAAATTTGGGCAGCTTACTTAACCTCTCTGAGCTTTCATTTCAAAATGCGGACTATAACAGTATCTACCTCACTGGATTATCTGTGTGTGTGTGTGTGTGTGTGCACACTTCAGTTGTGTCTGACTCTTTGCAACCCTATGGACTGTAGCCCACCAGGCTCCTCTGTCCATGGGATTCTTCAGGCAAGAATACTGGAGTGGGTTGTCATTGCCTTCACCAGGGGATCTTCCCCACCCAGGGATCAAACCTGCATCTCTTACGTATCCTGTATGGGCAGGCAGGTTCTTTACCACTAGAGCCACCTGGGAAGGCCTCATAGGATTATAGTAAGAACCAAATGACATGGCATATGTAAATCTCTTAGCAAATGCATGGAAAATAATAATCTTTCAGTAATTTTTTAAAAAATTTCTTACCTGAGTTCAAAGATATCAAATGACTTCCCTGAGCTGACACAGAGGCAACCCAGCACCATTTGCTCTTCTTTATCATGCATAAGGTTTCCATTACTATTTGTGCTCCATATTACCTATTCCCTCGTCTATTAGTAAATGTGCTGAATTTTAAAAGAGCCTTGTTTCATCCCTCCTAAACATTTCAACCTTCTTTGGAGAAATAGTTATTAATCATCATTCTCTGTTCATAAGTATTCAGTTAGGCTCACATCCAAATGTCAAGTATTCAGACCTGTAAATGCTGAAATAATTTTTCCAGTAAAATTTCATGAGTTTCCTCATAAAGTGTTTCATTAACTCCACTTTGCTAGATATATGTAATCTTAATCCTTAAAACTGCAATTAAGCTTTACTAGTGGTGTTTGGTTTTCTCTTTAATTGAAATTAAAATATCCCTGAGGACAGGATTATGGCTTCCAGTTCCTTCATATCCTACCCAATATTGGGCAGTATTAATATCTGTCTGATTAGTTACATCCTTGATTCATTGAACACAACTATAATCATCTCTAGTTCAGGAAAAGAAACAAACTGAATCTCTTTTCTCAAACTAAAGGCTAGGACTACAAAGTGATAAGAAAAGTTTGAGAAAGAAGTTTCAATCAAAGCAACCACTTTGAGACGTTTGTGACAACTTCAGACTACACAGAGAGAGTAAAACAGCCTCCTTGAGTTCCCAGACCCAACATCCTCACCAATCCATTCATATAGTCAGAAGGAGAAAATATTCATATTGTTAAAAACAATTGGAGTGATAAAAACCATACGATCTAAAGTTCATCATCCTGTGCGTACACACGAGACATCATGGACGATAGTGTGACGCCATTACCTCATGGATTTGAATAGTGAAGGACCTCAACACCACTACCCTTCCCTAGCCTTTCTAGTTACACGGCAGCTGCTACTGTTGTGATAGTAAACCGTCCTCCTATGACCTTTACTCTGCCCACCATTCACACTACACTTCAAATCACATAATACAGTCCCTTCCTTGCCAGTCTATGGAAATTCTAAGTCTTTGCCTAATGTTCATAACCCTAACCACCAGACCCCAGAATGGTAGCATGTTCCCTTCAGGGCTCTCTTGATGGCAGACCACAGCCATCCTCACAGCGCAGGAGAGAATGCCACAAGCTCTAGGTATCTGCACTTATCAAGTCCGTGTATGTCATGATATCATGGCTGGATACATGTGCCCCAGAGTCAGACTGCCCAGCAGAGGATCCTAGCTCTAATACTTAGGTAAACCTGTGAACTTAGGTAAACAACTGAACCTCTCTAAGGCTCAGTTTCCTTATCTATAAAATAGGGATAATACTGTTAACTCAATGGCTTATTATAAGGAGTGAATGAGATAACATTGTAAAGCAGCCAGTATAGTATCTGATACATAGCAAACATTCAATAAATGTTCACTATTGTTATACCTTGAGAATGAATCATTGGAGAATTACTTAACGGCTGGCTGCTATATCTGACAAGGAAAATCTAGAAGTAAATCCTTTTTTCTTTTTTTTTGCCAGGCATTGTGTTGTTGCTGTTCAGTCGCTAAGTCATGTCCAAATCTTTGCAACCCCATAGACTGCAGCACACCAGGCTCCCTTGTCCTTCTCTCCCAGAGTTTGCTCAAACTCATGTCCATTGAGTCAGTGATGCTATCTAACCATCTTATCCTCTGTCGCCCTCTTCTCCTTTTGCCTTCAATCTTTCCCATCATTAGGGTCTTTTCTAATGAGTCGGCTCTTTGTATTAGGTTACCAAAGAATTGGAGCTTCAGCATCAGTCCTTCCAATGAATATTCAGGGTTGATTTCCTTTAGGATTGACTTGTTTGATCTCCTTGATGCCCAAGGGACTCTCAAGAGTCTTCTCCAACACTACAATTCAAAAGCATTGATTCTGCAGTGCTCAGTCTTCTTTATGGTCTACCTCTCCCATCCACACATGACTACTGGAAAAACCATAGCTTTGACTAGACAGATGTTTTTTGGCAAAGTGATGTCTCTCTGTCTAAGTGTGTCATATCTTTCCTTCCAAGGAGCAAGCATTTTTTTAATTTCATGGCTGCAGTCACTGTCTGCAGTGATTTTTGTCAGGCATTATTCTGGGCCATATCATACAGTTTAATATTCACAACCACTAAAGTAAATGTTCTCACTGCTTTTATAGGCTCATAGAAGTTATTTACCAAAATTAATTCATCTACATAAAGGAATGAAAGTAGTTGTCCAAAGCCCCTGTTTTATCCATTGTGCCTCTCATGCTTCAGAAAACTTGAGAGCTTTTTATTGGTGCAGTAATAACACTGAAATCAGCAGCACACTCACAGGTTTAATCTGTGGTCTGGAAAGTTGCCTGATTCCTGCCTGTTTCAGTGTTTGTCCGTAGCTCATAAGGGTGCAGCCAATGACACAACTATTGGATTATCACCTTTGAAGTTTATTTTGAAGTCAACAAAGATGTGCTTTCCCAAAAATAATCAGACATGATCTTCAGGCATTGGTAACCTCCCAGCAGGAATCCAGCCGTTCATTTATCTCAGACTTTGGAACAATGGCTCTTCCCAGCTTGTTTGCAGAGAAAAGCTCTAAATCGTTCCGTCCTTCCTGACACTGACTTTCTGAACTGGGTTTGGAGACCCTTGTTTGGAGAAGCAAGCAAAGGACCTATGACGAGGCCTGCACTGCTCCTTTTAGCCTCTGGCATGAAATACTCACTAGGGCTGCGTATGTTGGAGAATTCAGGCCATCACTCAACAGTCAACCTACAGCTCTGTGCTCAATGACACCCTCCTCTGTGATACTTTCTGAGTCCTCACCCATCAGGAGGTGCCATCTTTGATACTTTAGGAGGCTAAATCCCAGCAAGACCTTTCCTAAATCTTTACATGCCTCTCATTGAGTCAATGATGCCATCCAACCATTTCATCCTCCATTGTCCCCTTCTCCTCCCAATAAATATTTAGCTGGATGGATGCATGAATGATGGACAAACAAATGGAATCCTCAGAGACTTTGTGAAGAAGCAGGTGCTTGAGCAAATCTAACATGAATTTTTCTCTTTTATGATGTCATCTTTTTATTGGATGACAAATTGAGAGACTAATAGAGATGACAATACCATTAACCAATTTCTCCTACTCCTTTCCCCCCTTGTGGTTCCCCTACCGATTTAAATGGCAGAAAAATAATCCCATTCTTCTTCATCCAACCATTTTCTTTATAGGTAAGCAAGTTTCTTCAAAGGGATATGCTTAGTCAATTTCAAGTACTAAGGAGCTTTTTAAGTACCATCTTATTTACCTCTTGGAGAGTCCAACCTTGCAGACTACTGTAATACTGATATTAACAGTACTTAAAATAGCTGATGTTTATTGAGAGGCACTGCACTATGGCTTTACATGTATTATCTCATTTTATCCTCATGATAGCCTTATGAGGCTCAGATAGGTTAAACAGCCCACCTAAGACAATACATCTAATAAGCAGTAGAGCCAGAATTTGAACACAGACAATCTACATTTAGAGCACTACTTGCTTAATATAGTCTCTGTGATAAAAATCACCACATCTGTAGAAATGTTGAGGGTTTTATTCTTAATGATCAACTGCTTTCATTCTATCACAGATGTGAAATATTTCAAATATGTTGATGCAAAGTATTATGCAGGATATATTTAGGAAGTGATTTTATTCCTAAATTAATCCCATGAAATGAGATAGGCTTCTGTTATGGAGGATCCTTGAAATGAGAGATCAGATGGGAAACAGAACAGGGAAGCACATGGAAACCCAAGGTGCTGTCTTTGCTTACTGTGCCAGCCAGCAGTTGTTCCTGAGAGAGAGAGAGCAGTGAAGTCACAGGGGATCATCTACTCTGTGTAAGGTAACACGTCTTGATTAAATTTTTAAAAGGAAGAAAAGGAAAGTGTAGCCTCTGTAATGCCTACTTGAAGGTTACAACATATGCAAGAGACTAATGTTTTCTCTTACTTGCTGTTGAAATGTTTCATATAACTTGTGCTCAGGAATCAAGTTTGGGAAGGGAATTCCTACCCATGAATTCTTAGTAGCTGGCTTTATTAGCATCTTGGGACATTAATGTTCTCTCTATCCTAATTACTGAAGCTATTTTCAACCACAGATTGTGTGACCACCAACTCAGTCCAAAGACTAAAGTAAAACAATCCTTGGAAAATTCCCATGGCATACTCATCAAAGAGGGACATGACCTTCAAAAGGTTTACTGAAATGCTTGCTCAAAGTGCCAGCATTCTCTGCTCCTCATATGCACACCCGAGCATTCCCAACTGAGACTATATTGGCAGTCTCAAATTCTTTACTCACCCCCACCTGCTGGGCAAAAGGCTTTCCCTGCTGGAACGTGCCACAACTTGTAGAAAGAACTCCATCTAGTTAGGGATGCTGCCTGGACAATGGTCATGGATAAGTTGTGCCCATGTGTTCACATGTCAAGAATACCAGCCATGTTTGGTTATTTATAACACAAAGTCAGGGCAACAGAAGCTGAGTCTCATGGGCTGCTTATCTGGTTGCTATGCTGCATTCTAATTCATATCACATACTAATTAAAAGCACTAAAATGTACAACTTTAGCTAAAATTTTCAAAAGGGAGAGAAAAGAAGGAGTCCAAAATATCCTGAATACCTATTAAAGTGCAGGTCTTATGCTGGAAGATCTTTACTTATGTTACTTCTTTAGTTCCCACTGCAATCATATGAAAGAGATATTACCATCTCCATCTTACAGATAAGGAAACATAACCTCTGAAGGATAAAATATCTTGCCCAGATAAGTGGTAAGGCCAGGATGGGAAATAGGAAAATCCAAACTGAAAACCCAAATTTCATGTTTATTTTCACTAACAGATCAAAATTTCCCCTAAATTGCCTAGTCCAGGACCAGGAACATAAGAATATTGGTTTAAAAGGTACAGATTCTGCAGCTGGGCTTCCCAGGTGTTTAATCTGCTTCATCACTTTCTAGGTGTGTGACCTTGTCAAGTTACTTAACCTCATTAAACCTCAGTTTCCTCGTCTTTAAAAAATAGAGATTATAATGGTACCTCATAAATTTTAAATATTTGACAACAATTTTGACTATAGCCATTTTCTTTTCCACAAAGCCCCCTCATCTGCTAAAAAGAATAATAACAACAAAAGTTAATTTTAATTGAATACTTACTACAAGGTGGGCACTATGCTGAGGGTTTTACATAAGTTATTCCATTTAATTCTAATAATAATTCAATGAAATAATAATAGCTAAAACGTCTTGAGCATTCACTATAGTCCAAGATCTGTTCTAAACCCTTTACTCACATTAACTGGTAAATAACTGAGGCAGGTAATATGGTTGTCCCAGTTTTGCAAATAAGAAAACAGAAACTCAGAGAGGATAAGTAAGTCACCTGTGGTCACACAGCCAGGAAAATGTGAAGCCATCTTAAGAACTCAGGCCACCAGATTTACAAGTTCATAGTCTTAACCCGATGCTGAACCTGAAGCTCCAATACTTTGGCCACCTGATGTGAACAGATGACATTGGAAAAGACCCTGACGCTGAGAAAGACTGAAGGCAGAAGGAGAAGAGGGCAACAGAGGATGAGATGGTTGGATGGTATCACCGATTCAATGGACATGAACTTGGGCAAACCTGGGAGATGGTAAGGGACAGGGAGGCCTGGCATGCTGCAGCCCATGGGATCACAAAGAGTCAGACATGACTTGGTGACTGAACAACAACAGTCTTAACCTTGACTCTTATGTTCCTGAACTGGGCTGGGCCACAGAAAACATCTGACTGTCCCTGTGCTTAAAGAGTTCCCAAGCATATTATCATGCTGAGGACCTACACATGAGGAGGCTATAACATTCTGTAGCCAAATGTCCAAAATACAAAAAATATACACTAAGGATCTTGGAAAATAAATGAGAGAATGGAAATGGTGGCTTGTGGATTCTGGGGAAGACTTCCTAGAGAATTTGGGACTTTCACTGAGCCTTGAGGGAGCACCATTAGTCAAGAGGTGAGGTGAGAGGAAATGTCTCAGGAGGGAGACTCACCAAGTGCAGAGATGTATGTGTGAGCTGTGATTGGCAAAGAATAATGAGGAGATTAGCCTGACAAAAAATAAGTTTCATGTTGAACAAGAGAGATAAAATTAGACATAAAGTAAGGACAAACTACATACGGACTTTCTCAGGTGACTCAGTGGTAAAGAATCTGCCTGCAATGCAAGAGCCCCAGGTTCAATCCCTGAGTAGGGAAAATCCCCTGGAGAAGGAAATGGCAACCCACTCTAGTAATCTTGCCTAGGAAATACCATGGACAGAGGGGCCTGGTGGGCTGTAGTCCACTGAGTCACAAATAGTCAGACACAACATAGTGACTGAGCACACACTCAAGGACAAACTACAGGGACCTTTGACAATAGTCTAAAAAATAAGACATCACTGATAAGAAGCAATAGGAGGTATCAGACTCTTGAGGAGGAGGGTCATCTGTTAAGAGTACACTGTGCTGCATGGGTTAGTGTGGGGAGAATGCAAAGAGACAAAGAAAGTGCTCTGGCAGACACCTCAGCATGAGATGGTAAGAGCCCTCTCTGACTAAAGTGAGACAGAAGCAAGAGCCCACCCAGAGGTACCCTGAGGACAGAATCAATGGACACAGTGAAAGACTGATGCAGGTCTTTCAGAGAACAGGTCTATGAAGCTGGGATCTGTGCCCAGCTCAGTCAATCATATCCCCACAGCAGGCTCTGTTAATGATTGACCAACACATTGTCGATGCTGAAAATATATTTGTTAAAACATGAGTGAGTCACCTAGCTTCCAGTCCAGGTCCTTCATTCTGCCCATGAAGAAACAGATCCTGAAGGTTATGTGAATGAACCAAAAGTATGTATGTGAGTGGAAGGATCTAAACTAAAACCCCAAAATTCTGACAACTATTCCAGAATTTTTTGTTATACTGCTGCTGCTAAGTTGCTTCAGTCGTGTCCAACTCTGTGTGACCCCATAGACAGCAACCTACCAGGCTCCCCCGTCCCTGGGATTCTCCAGGCAAGAACACTGAAGTGGGTTGCCATTTCCTTCTCCAATGCATAAAAGTGAAAAGTGAAAGTGAAGTCGCTCAGTCGTGTCCGACCCTCAGCGACCCCACAGATTGCAGCCTTCCAGGCTCCTCCATCCATGGGATTTTCCAGGCAAGAGTACTGGAGTGGGGTGTCATTGCCTTCTCTGTTTTTGTTATAACTCATTCTCAATTTAGAAAATCTTGAGGATTATAATATTAGTGATACCTACAAAAGAAATTGAGATTTGGGGAAAGATTACAGGCTCTTAGATAATATTAATTTGGTTTTAGGTATATAAACATTGATGTAATGACAGAACTTCTAATTAGAAATGTCCAGTAAGGGTTTTCAATCAGGGACTAGAGTAAAAGTGAGAATTAATGACTAGGGATAGAAATATTTGAGAATCAAAAACACAGAACTACTAGCTGAAGACCTGAGAAACATATTTTTATAATATCATGAATGAGAGATGTTTTCCATTTCCCATTAGTTTAATTAAATATTTTTTAGTCTACTGAAGACTTGTTGAACAAGCAGTGCACTTAACTGCAATCAGTATGTTAATGTTGTTGGAATCACTTTCTTTGCCCACATTAATCTTGCTCTGCCTGCACACACAAAGATTCAAGGACTGCTAAACTGGCTAGGCTCTACTGGTGCCCCCTGAAAGCACTGCCAGGCTCCAGATCTGTCTCTGGGGATCAGGTTGCCATCTTTATTCTGTACTTTAGTTAGAACTTGCCAACTATTATTTCCAAAGTAAAGCAAAATAATCTTACATTTTGTTTGATATTTACGGAATATGCCTATTTCATAAATGAAGCAGAGGCCTTGGATATGTTTGCTGCCTCATCGTTCATGTGAGCCCACACATTCCCTCACCTGAGAAGTTTTGTTGAAATCCAATCTGTGACCGTCGTATCTACCCTATTAAGCAGTTAGTCATTCCTTTCCCTTCATTCCTTTAGTACTCCAAACATATCTCAGTTAAAGAATATGGCATGCTGTTTCCTAATTGCTTCTGTGTATCTCTCTTCAGCTAGTCAACATGTGTGTCCCTAAAAATAAGCCTTATAATCTTCTTCATCTTCATGACAACAGTACTGGCACATGGCAGAAATTAAATTCATCTTGTTTAAACTTTTAACATCTGGGCACCTGAAGATTTAGGGCCATCAAGGTTGATCTAGTAGTTCAAGGGAAGAATAAGCCAGGTTCACACAGATTCATCCTAGCAAGAGGGAGAAATTCTTTCTCAATTATAGAAACCCACATACAAATGAGTTTGGAAGTGAGCTAAGGAGTGAGAATGCGTGTATCATGAATGAGGAAACCAATCTCACTGAAGCAAAAGAGCAGAAATACAATAGGAAAGGCAGATAATGCTGGGTAGGTCCAAAGGGGGGTCTCAAGGGGATATGAATGAGTCTTGTACATTAGTTTCCTATTGCTACTCTTTAACAAATTACAACAAATTTAGTGACTTAAAAATCACAAATCTGTTATCTTACAGTTCTGGAAGTCAGAAATAGGTGAGTCCTATTGCCATCTTTATTCTGTACTTTAATTAGAGTCTCATCAACTATTAAAACCAGGGTTGGGCTAAAACCAAGGCTGCATTCCTTTCTGGAGGCTCTAGGGGAGAATCCACTTTCTTGCCTTTTCTAGCTTCTAGAGGCTGCCCTAGAGTTTGGCTCATGATACTCTTCCACTTCAAAGTCAAAAATGGTCATTGTTTCTCACATGACCACACTCAACACTATCTTCTGCCTTCCTCTTTCACTTTTAAGGATGCTGTGATTACATTAGTGGTGGTTTAGTTGCTAAATCAGCTCCAACTCTTGCGACCCCATGGACTATAGCCTGCCAGGCTCCTCTATCCATGGGATTTCCCAGGCAAGAATACTGGAGTGGGTTGTCATTTCCTCCTCTAGGGGACCTTCCTGACCTAGAGATCGAACCCAGGTCTCCTGCATTGCAGGTAGATTACCGTGGGCTCACTCAAATCATTCAAAATAATTTCCCCATTTTAAGGTCAGCTGATAAGCAATATTAATTTTATAAGAACCTTAATTTCCTGTTGCTATGTAACCTAACATATTCACAGGTTCCAAGGATTAGGACATGACAACTTTGGAGGCCATTATTCTGACTACTACACTCAGTATAGGATAGGACGCCTCTATCCAGCTCTTAAACCATACAAATGCCAAATGCCGAAAGAAAGCAAAGAGCTCCAGACTGGGCTGCCCTAAACTGCCCTTTCAAACCTTGCACAATATTGTCACCATGAAGGTTTTTTTCCTTTGTGCACAAAGAATGCTTAAAAAAAAAAAAAGCAAATATATATTAAGTGCTTCACTCACATCCATATAGACAGATAACAAGTGAATCTTTCTGTGTACAGATGATGCTGGACCTAAAAAATAATTCAGTTGCCATATGGTGGGATGCTCACTTGTATAATATTTTGAATGATTTTAATTCATTTAATAGGATCTGAGCTCCTATTAATCTGGTGGGTAGTCTGGATCCCATGACACTGATTGGGCTGTGTGATTCTTTCACTTTTGCATAACACTAATTAATAATGACAATACAAATATCTTGAATGTAGTTATCATCTCTCTTGGAGCTCAAAGGGTTTCACAGAATTTATCCATTTTCTCTCAAAAATGTGCCTATGGGGTTACCAGCTGCAGTATTGCTATTTAAGATTAAAATAAGAAATAATTTTTCAACATCAGTAAGAGGCATAGGGAAAATTAGAAGTACAATGACCTGATTGAAAAATAGTCGAACTCTTTGTTTTCATATATGCAAACTGTAAATTCAAAGATGCTTAAGTGAGGCTTTCTAAAGTTGACTATTTGTATCTTCAAAGTACAAAGTACAGGTGACCATGTCTGCATTCATTTATTCACCTTAAAGAGTGTTTCATGTAAACTCACCTACCCGATACTGTTCTAGGCATAGGGATTCAGTTAAAAAAAAGACAAGGTCAGTGTACTCAAAGAGCTTACTACCAGTAGGAGAAATATCATACAATTTATAACAAACAAAATATCTTTTAGGTAGTGAAAAGTACTTTGAATAAAAAGAAAATAATAACACAGAACATAAAGAGAGAGTAAGAGAGACAGAGGAATGCTATTTTAGTTAGGGTGGTCAAGAAAGGCCTGACCAGATATTTGACTAAGGAGCAACTTATGTGAACACTATGAAAAGGCAAAAAGATATGACAGTGAAAGATGAACTCCCCAGGTTGGTGATGTGAGGTGAAGTGTTAGTTGCTCAATAGTGTCCAACTCTTCATGACCCCATGGACTGTAGCCTGCCAGGCTCCTCTGCCCATGGAATTCTCCAGGAAAGAATACTGGAGTAGGTTGCCATTCCCTTCTCCAGGGGATCTTCCCAACCCAGGGATCGAAACTGGCTCTCCTGCACTGCAGGCAGATTCTTTACCATCTGAGCTAACTGGGAAGACCAGATATTTGAATAAGGAGCAAGTCATGTGAACTATATGAAAAGGCAAAAAGCTATGACACTGAAAGATGAACTCCCCAGGTAGGTAGGTGCCCAATATGCTACTAGAGAAGAGTGGAGAAATAGCTCCAAAAGGAATGAAGAGGCTGAGCCAAAGTGGAAACAATGCCCAGTTGGTGATGTGTCTGGTGGTGAAAGTAAAATATGATGCTGTAAAGAACAATAATCCACAGGAACCTGGAATGTTAGGTCCATGAATCAAGGTAAATTTGGAAGTGGTCAAACAGGAGATGGCAATAATTAACACCAACATTTTAGGAATCAGTGAACCCGAACGGGCAAGTTTAATTCAGATGACCACTATGTCTACTACTGTGGGCAAGAATCCCTTAGAAGAAAAGGAGTAGCCCTCACAGTCAATATCACAGTAATCCAAGTCTATGCCCCAACCAATGTCAAAGAAGCTGAAGGTGAATGGTTCAATGAAGACCTACAAGACCTTCTAGAACTAACACGAAAAAAAGATGGCGTTTTCATCATAGTGGACTGGAATGCAAAAGTAGGAAGTCAAGAGATACCTGGACTAACAGGCAAGTTTGGCCTTGGAGTTCAAAATGAAGCAGGGCAAAGACTAACATAATTTTGCCAAGAGGACACACTGGTCATAGCAAACACCCTCTTCCAATAACACAAGAGATGACTCTACACATGGACGTCATCAGATGGTCAATACCAAAATCAGATTGATTATATTCGTTGCAGCTGAAGATGGAGAAGCTCTATACAATCAGCAAACACAAAACTGGGAGTTGACTGTGGCTCATATCATCAACTCCTTATTGCAAAATTCAGACTTAAATTGAATAAAGTAAGGAAAATCACTAGACCATTAAGGTATGACCAAAATCAACTTCCAAAGAATTATACAGTAGAAGTGACAAATAGATTCAAGGGATTAGCTCCAATAGGCACAGTCTCTGAAGAGCAATGGACGAAGGTTCATAACATTGTACAGGAAGCAGTGATCAAAACCATCCCTGAGAAAAAGAAATGCAAAAAGGCAAAATGGTTGTCCGATGAGGACTTACAAACAGCTGAGAAAAGAAGAGAAGCTAAAGGCAAAGGAGAAAAGGAAAGATATACCCATTTGAATGCAGAGTTTCAAAGAATAACAAGGAGAGCTAAGAAAGCCTTCCTCAGTGATTAATGCAAAGAATTAGAGGAAAACAATAGAATGGGAAAGACTAGAGATCTCTTCAAGAAAATTAGACATACCAAGGGAACATTTCATGCAAAAATGGGCACAATAAGGACAAAAATGATATGGACCTAACAGAAGCAGAAGATATTAAGAAGAGGTAGCAAGAATACACACAAGAACCAGACAAAAAAGATCTTAATGATCCAGATAACCACCATGCTGTGATCACTCACCTAGAGCCAGATATCCTGGAATGTGAAGTCAAGTGGGCCTTAGGAAACATCACTACAAACAAAGCTAGTGGAGGTGATGAAATTCCAGCTGAGTTATTCCAAATACTGATGCTGTGAAAGTGCTGCACTCAATATGCCAGCAAATTTGGAAAACTCAGCAGTGGTCACACAACTGGAAAAGGCCAATTTTCATTCCAATCCCAAAGGGCAATGCCAAAGAATGTTGAAAATACCATACAATTGCATTCATTTCACATGCTAGCTAGGTAATACTCAAAATTCTGCAAGCTAGGCTTCAACAGTACATGAACTGAGAGCTTCCAGATGTTCAAATTGGATTTTAAAAAGGCAGAGGAACCAGAGGTCAAATTGTCAACATCCACTGGATCACAGAAAAGGGAAGAGAAATCCAGAAGAACATCTACTTCTGCCTCATTGACTATGCCAAAGCCTTTGACTATGTGGATCACCACCAACTGTGGAATATTCTTAAAGAGATGGGAATACCAGACCACTTAACCTGCCTCCTGTGAAACCTGTATGCAGGTCAAGAAACAACAGTTAGAACTGGACATGGAACAACAGACTGATTCCAAATTGGGAAAGGAGTGCATCAAGGCTGTATACTGTCACCTTGCTTACTTATGCAGAGTGAGTGAGTGAAGTCGCTCAGTCGTGTCCGACTCTTTGGACTGTAGTCTAACCAGGTTCCTCCATCCATGGGATTTTCCAGGCAAGAATACTGAAGTGGGTTGCCATTTCCTTCTCCAGGAGATCTTCCTGACCCAGGGATTAAACCCAGGTCTCCCGCATTGTAGGCAGACACTTTACCATCTGTGCCACCAGGGAAGATCCTATATGCAGAGTATATCATGTGAAATGCCACACTGGATGATGCACAAGCTGGAATCAAGACTTCTGGGAGAAATATCAATAACCTCAGATATGCAGATGACACCACCCTTATGGCAGAAAGCAAAGAGGAACTAAAGAGCCTCTTGATGAAAGTGAAAGAGGAGAATGAAAAAGTTGGCTTAAAACTCAACATTCAAAAAATGAAGATCATGACATCCAGTCCCATCAGGGCAAATAGATGGGGAAACAATGGAAACTGTGACAGATTTTATTTTCTTGGGCTCCAAAATCACTGCAGATGGTAACTGCAGCCATGAAATTAAAAGACATTTGCTCCTTGCAAGAAAAGCTATGACCAATCTAGACAGCATATTAAAAACCAGAAACGTTACTTTACTGACAAAGGTTCATCTAGTCAAAGCTACAGTTTTTCTAGTAGTCACGTATGGATGGAAGAGTTGGACCACAAAGAAGGCTGAGCACCAAAGAATTGATGCTTTTGAACTGTGGTATTGGAGAAGACTCTTAAGAGTCCCTTGGACTGCAAGGAGATCAAACCAGTCAATCCTAAAGGAAATCAATCCTGGGACATTCGCTGGAAGGACTGATGCTGAAGCTGAAGTTGAAGCTCCGATACTTTGGCCACCTGATTCGAAGAGCCAACTCATTAGAAAAGACCCTGATGCTGGGACAGATTGAAGGAAGGAAGAGAAGGGGACGACAGAGGATAAGATGGTGGATGGCATCACCAACTCGATGGACATGAGTTTGGGAAAGCTCCAGTAGATGGTGAAGGACAGGGAGGCCTGGCATGCAGCAGTCCATGGGGTCACAAAGAGTCAGACACAACTGAGCGACTGAACAACAAGAGCAACAATATGTGAAAAAATGAGAAAAGCGTGAGCATGCCAATTTGTTTCAATGAACAAATATTAATTAAGCACAGACTCTGGGTTGGGAATCATTTTTGGTGCTGGGGAGAAAGCAAGTATAAAGATTCTGCCTGAGGCAAGACAAGCCTGAAGAAATTAAGAAAAAACAGTAAAAAGAATCTGTAACATTGAGTTATAGGAATAAATGTCATTACCAAACACATTTACGCTGTAATTAATTATTTAACAAGTGAAATAATTATAAAAAGCACAAAATCTTCCTAGGAGAGGTCAGTCTAACTACCTCTCTTCCTAGAGGTTTTTAATTTTTTGCAATAGGATCACTTGCATAAACAAAGTCTCATGTGGAGTTTCGACATATCAAACAAAGTAATTTCTTCTGTTGAAGGATATGTGGTTATCCATAGCCTTAACTATTCTGCATCCTCTCAAAAGTCCCTATCCATTTTTGGATATTAATTTTGGATATCCATTTTGTAGTGATATTAACTTCTTAGTTGTGATAATTGTACCATGGTGGTATAAAATATTAACATTAGGAAAAGCTGGGTAAAGGATAATATGGGAACTCTACATAGTACTTCTGCAACTGTTCTATAAGTCTAAAATTATTTCAAACAAAAAAGTTCAGAAAAAAACAAACAAACTCCATTACCATCACTAACTAGGCAGCCCACTCAGGATACATGGGCTATCATGTGAAGCCATTAACCCTGCTAACTAGCCACGCCTGCTGATTTAGACTATTTATATGAGACCTTAAGAAAAGAGAAGTTCTTTTTTGGGTAGCCTATTCTGGTTTTTTTGGAGAAGGCAATGGCACCCCACTCCAGTTCTCTTGCCTGGTAAATCCCATGGACAGAGGAGCCTGGTAGGCTGCAGTCCATGGGGTCGCTAGGAGTCGGACACGACTGAGCGACTTCACTTTCACTTTTCACTTTCCTGCATTGGAGAAGGAAATGGCAACCCACTCCAGTGTTCTTGCCTGGAGAATCCTAGGGACAGGGGAGCCTGGTGGGCTGCCGTCTCTAGGGTCGCACAGAGTCTGACACAACTGAAGTGACTTAGCAGCAGCAGCATTCTGGTTTTTAACCATCTTTCACACCAGAAAAGTATTTCTTATGACCCTTTAAATTTTTCATGCTCTGGGATATACCCACTTTTTTCAACTTCTGTCATCCACAGACAATTAAACTGCCTTTAAAAATAATACCTTGTGATATATTTATAGACCACATAACTTTCCATCAACCTTCTTTCTAGAAGTTAAGGGCAATGCCTTCATCTTTTCTCACAGGCCTTCTTTTTCCACATTTGAATCATTCGGGGGAGTCACCACTGTAACTTTCTAACTTTCTAACTTTTCTAAACTATGGTATCCACAGCTTATCACTGAACATTAAAAAATAAATAAATAGAAATAAAATTAAAAGAAGAGCCAGTGTCAAGTACCTTGGGACTGAGGGCTATATTACCACCTAGACTTTATATACAATATTCCTATTTGGATATTATTGCTGTAACAACCTCACTACATTACCATATTTTGTTTTTTCTTACACATATTTTCACACCACTTATGACAGTCGTTAAGTCAAGTGCCCCAGGCATTTGCTCCTAACCAATGAAGAGCCAGACTGAGAACTTCAAGTCTTCTACAGAGTCACAACCGCCAAAAATGTTCTCTCACCAAGAGACATATTCCCTGAATTATATAAAGTAGAAACTTGCTCTGAAATTATTCACCTGTTATCATTAAACAATAAGGTAAGAAAACCAACTAACTCTGTGACCCTGTCTGCTGGACCCCTCCATGCTTTAGTTTTCTGTCTGAAAAGCAAGGATAAGTGTTTACCAACTTCACGCGGGTGTTGCAAAAGTTGATTAATGCTTTTAAGGCATCATGTGATGCAAGGCTCTGGCTGTATCACCCAAGTCATCACAGGCTGAGGAATGTCTGGTTCCCTCAAAGGCACTCCCTTGAAGCTTGGTACCATGACTGTGGGTGACTTGCTGCATCCCATTACCAGTTTGTGACCCAACTGTACTTTCAGACGTGCATGCTGAGAGACCAGTAAGGCTATCACCCAAAGCTGAAAAGCAGTTTTTCTAATGCTGCAGGCTCATGCACAAGGCACCAAAATAGCACTAGAAATACTATACCCATATTGCTTTATCCTAGACATCTGACACTTGTAAAGCTGATGCCAAATTTCTTGTCACATATGTGTCTGGAAGCCTTCGTGCTGAGAGGCATTTCTTATCTCCTGACATTTCAGAGAGCTGCTTGGAGCTAGACAAGCACAGACCCTCCTTCAAAAAGGCATGAGGCAAATGCAAGAATTCTTTCTGAGTGACCTCCACAGCCCTAATTAGAGGAGAGCCAAGACACCCTTGGGCACATCTGTAATCCTTAGAATGTTCCAAATGTTTGAGTACACTTCTTCCAGTGAGTAAGAACTGCCCTGGCTCTCCAAGGTCATCTGGAAATGATATGCCCATTAGCCAAATGAGGAAATGCTACTGCAGGCAAACCAACCACAAGATCAAAAGATCCTCAGGGGTCCAGCAACCCAGATACTCTGTCTCTGGTGACACAGGCCACCTCCATTTATTAATATCAGGCTTCAGTTAACTCTAATTACTGTTGTGACTGACTCTCCCAAACAGAAACTAAAGTAGGATTCCTGCACATGATACAACAGTAGATAATTTCTAGCGATTTCCTTCTCTTCTGCTCTTCCCTCCACAACCTGCCTGAGAAAGCAGGCGCCGTGGAGACCCCATCCCCAGCCACCAAGGAGCAAAGGTTTCTAATAGGAGAGTCCCTAAAGCAATATGTGTCAGAATAATCTAGTTTTATGTTATGTTAATCCCTGGGCCCTATTCCAAACCTTTGAATCATCACCTCTGGTAAATAAGATCCAAAATCTGCATTTTAAACAAATTCCCCAGATGACCTTTCTTTAACTTTTATTTTCCCAGGTAGTTTTCACACACATCAAAGTTTCTGAACTTGATAGAATTTCCAAGTAAATTTAAACTCACACAAACCCTTAGCTTGCTGGGAGAGTTTCTGGGCCCAGGCCTATGTTTGGTGGTCACTGAGTCATCTATCCTAAACTTACCCGTAGGCAAACCATGACTGCTCAAGAGGAAGGAATGCATTTCACAATTTCCTCCTTCTCCAAGCCTCATTGTTCACGCCTTTCCTTTGGGACTATAAGCACTGCCACAGGATGCTTCTGGCATCAGTTGCCTTGTATTATTTAACTTTTTTTTATTAGTTTTCTACTGCTGCCATAACAGATTACACAAACTTGGCACAAATTTATTATATTATAATTTCGTAGGTTAGAAGTCTAACATGGGTCCTACTGGGTTGCACCCCACAGGCCTACAAGCCCAGTGCTTGCCAGACTTCAAGACTGAAAAGGGAGCCTGAAGTCAGATACAGAGACATCAATGGTTTAGTTATGAGAGTGCTTAACGTATCTGAAGCAAGGTCCTGTGTGTGGCACACGGCAGGCAGGCAGGCAGGACGAGGTGGCAGTCCTCACTATGTGGGGTGAGGGGGATTACCAGGTACAGGGCTGGGGAACTAGCATCAGGTGGGCTCATTAGTTGCCATCTAACCAGTAGAGGGGCATGCCCATCACCGCCCCTTTGATAACAACAGTCACTAGTTGGGGCCTGGGGCAAGTATTAATACAGAGAAAGGTTAGTCACATGCTCAGGGTACCAGTGAAGGAGGCAGGGGATGTACAGAGAGCAAGAGAACAAACATCTTGAGTGGCCTGACCTTATACTCCATCCCTTCATACCCTGCACGAACCTTACCATCTTGGTCTGCCCCTTGGTCTGCTAACCCAGTAGGGCTGATTCCATTCTGGAGGCTCTAAAGGTAAGTCCATTTCCTTGTCTCTTCCGGCTTTGAGAGGCCACCCACAGCTCTTGGCTCATGGTTCCCTACCTCTGTCTTCAAAGGCAATAATGCTGCATCTCCCTGACTATTCTTCACATTTCCTTCTGACTCTCCTCTTCTGTCTCCTTCTGTCACTTTTTCCTTCTGACTCTCCTCTTCTGCCTCCTTCTGTCACTTTTAAGGACTCTTATGATTACTGATGTTTTTGAGTAAACTCTGGGAGTTGGTGATGGACAGGGAGGCCTGGAGTGCTACAGTCCATGGGGTCGCAAAGAGTCGGACACGACTGAGTAAGTGAACTGAACTGATGATTACACTGAGGCCACTCTGGTAATCCAGGATAATCTTCCCATCTCAAGGTTCTTTATATGTGATTCAATCTTCAGAATCCCATGTAAGGTTAAACGTTTTCACAGGTTCCAAGAACTAAGATGTAGGCATCTTTGGGGGCCCATTATCGTGCCTACTACACTTTTCATCTGAAATACGAAAGATGTCTTCATTTGGGTTTCCCCAAAAGTAGACCCTAAGGCAAGGAAGGATTTGAGTATAAATCCCAGGAAGCCAAGATAAGCAGTGAGGAAGTCATGCAGTAAGGGAGGAAAGCAAACAAGTGAGTTAATGAGCAAGATTTCAGTACAGGCAACAGACTGAATTCCTCCAAGGACTGTGTAGAACACATCTCAAAAGAGTCCCACCAAAGGGCAAGAAACTGGGGCATTTATCCACCAATTCTTTATCAGTTAGGAGTCACATTAACTCCCTGGCACTTCTTGCCTCCCTGACTGTGGAAGCTAGAGAATGACCTTGGCAGAGACACACAAGAGGCTGTAAACCTGCTCCATTTGAGGGGTCTCCAGAGTGGGCCAAGGGGCTAACAGTATCTGAATCAAGGGTTTGGTTTTTGAGGGAAGAGTGGCATTATGTATCAAAAGTCTAGATGCTCATATTCTTTGACATAGCAATTCCATCTCCAGGTAATTTATGTAAGGGCATAACTGGATAAATATGCAATGATTATTTATAATATTCTAAAGAACTGGAAATGATTTAAGTTTTCATTAATAAAAGATTGGTTAAATAAACTATGGTGTCTTCTATGAGTATAATGATGCCAGTATACATTTATTGATAGTGAAGCATTTCCTGTTGTACTTCTGAGTCAAAAAAGGCAGGTTACAAATAGCAAATATGTTATAAGTCCATTTATGTAGAATTATGCATGTATATGTGTGAGTGTATGGCATACCAAGATGGCTCAAAGAATGTTCATCTAAACTCTTAACAGTAGATATTTCTAGGAAGCAGAATTTTTCATCTTTCTGGGACTTCTCTGGTGGTTCATTGGTTAAGACTCCATGCTTCCACTGAAGGGGATGTGGGTTTGATCCCTCGTGAGGGAACTAAGATCCCACATGCCACATGGTGAGCCAAAAAATTAAATTTTTAAAAAAATTTTTCATCTCATATTTTCTCCTTCATACTTCTATATATTACAAAATATTTTATAGTAATCAATATATTATTACAATCAACCTATTACAAAGGTATTTTCCCTTAAGAAAAAAATTCAAGTTTCCCTAAAAGTTTTAGGTCTAATATGATATTGTTCTATGTGCTTATATATACTTTCCATTTAAAAACTGTATGAGGCTAGTGACCATGTATTACATAGAATAAGTGTAAATGAAAGTATTAGTCACTTAGTCATGCCCAGCTCTTTGCGGCCCCATGGACTGTAGCCCACCAGCTCCTCTGCCCGTGGAATTTTCTAGGCAAAAATACTGGAGTGGGGAGCCATTCCCTTCTCCAGGGACTCTTCCTGACCCAGGAATCGAACCCAGAGTCTCCCACATTACAGGCAAATTCTTTACCATCTGAGCCACCCAGGAAGCCACTATTACACAGAATACTTATAGGGCATTATTTTGATACATGTGAGTGCTAAGTTGCTTCAGTCACGTCCAACTCTTTGCGACCCTATGGGCCATTCCTCTGTCTATGGGGTTCTCCAGGCAAGAATCCTGGAGTGGGTTTCTGTGTCCCCCTACAGGGGATCTTCCCAACAGCAGGTGCTTAATAAATATTTATTCTTTAATTGATTTTCATCAGTATAAAATTCAGTAAAACAACAAACTTAACAGTGGGTCACAGTGAAATTTTTAAAATGCATGGAGATGACTTTCCAGTGAGTTTATGGCCTTATCAGGCAGGGGCCTGCAGCTGCAGGCAAGGGCAGGCCTATCCTGCCTGGACACACCCACACCATCCCAGAGATACTATTGAGCCCCGCTCCCCTTAGGTAGAAGTGAAAACAAAACTAATGTGAGTATAGCCTTATAGTGGTTACAGCACAAATAAGACAAGTGGAATTTGTGTCAATCTGCAAGAAATTAATTAGCAGTTTGTCCTCTAAACCCTAGGCCTTCCTCAGAAACAACACTCCCTTCTGGTTACGTGTTATGTAGAGTTGACAGCAAGTACAGAGAAAAAACAACAAGTGAGCAATCAAGTCACAGTGTGCCCAAAAAGTCCAATCCCTGATCAAGAAAATAAGACCCCACATGGCACATGGTGGCAAAATATATAATTATTTTTTGGATACCACATCATTTCTTTGAATTATCCTTGCACAGAGACTGAGCCCTATGGAACTTCAATTATGTCTGGTTTATAATAGGTTACAGAAAAGATCCTTAGATCCTAAAGGATCCTTAAAGATACCCCAGTCCAAGCTCTCATTTCAAAAGTGACAAATGAAACTGGAAAGCTTTCATTGTCACACAGCAGTAAAGCTGAGAACACAGCAGTGAAACTGAGAACTATGGAGATCAGATCTTAAGTTTTCTGAAATCTACCACTCCACCCCCATTTAACACTCTTCCTGCTATTGTTTATACAAAGAAACAATTTGAGGATAAACATGATTAGAACTGTAGTTATGCCCATGGCTCAACTGAATTTTTCTAGCCTTTAGAACAAATCAGTTAGACTGGCATCAATCCAAACAGTTGTACAGCATTGCCTAGCTAACAAGCCTAGCCATGGAGATTCAGACTTTCTGGCCCAAGCCTGGAGAATAATCAGTCCTCACAATGGCAATGTTGCCCCCATCTCCTTTTAAAAGGCAACAGGAAAATACAATAGTTGCCACTGATTTGTGCTCTTATCTATGCACCCACTCGGGCAGGTGAGTCAGAGCCCTCTGTCATTGGAATTTGGAAAATTCCATTTTTAGATAGGAATTTTAAAACTACTAATTGCCACTAATGTAAATAACACCCATCTGTGAATCACATCAGAAATTTACAAAGTTAATTATGGGACTGCATCTCTGATGCTCTCCCAGGATGGCTCTGGCACCTGCTATGTGCTAGGCGCTGGTCTAGACATTTTACATATGGCATCTCTTTAATACTGACAACAATCCTATTACATGGGTATTAGTCACCCCATTTTGCAAGTCAAAAAACTGAAAACACAATGGAAGCAGGACCAAACAAGTAAGAGACAAATTCTGATTTCAATACAATATCATTCAATACAATACAAAGCTCAAGAAGGGTAGACTTCTTGATGTTTTAAGGCTAAACCAAAAGAGTCACCCCCATGCCTATCAGTCTGTCATTAGCTCCATTCATTTGTGACTTAAATGTCCTTAATAGTTACCTATGAAATTTAGCCGTTCCCTTCTCCAGAGGGAATCTTTCCAACCCAGGGGTCAAACCCAGGTCTCCCACATTGCAGGCAGATTCTTTACCAGCTGAGCCACAAGGGAAGACCCTACAAGTGGAGTACCTCATTTCCACTCACATTCTGCTGTACAGAATCAGTCACATGGCCAACCTAATTGCACAGACAGCTGGGAAATATATGAAAGCAAAGCAGTGAGTGATCACTATACTCTCTAGCACACTCCTAAAGAATTATAGCTTTGCTTCCTATCTATCAATACATCAGTGAAGAGTTAGTTAACAACAATAGACACAAGTAGTATGTAAGGAATCTCTTCTTCAGGACATAATTAGAAATGAAGAGATAGAAAAAAAGAACAACAGAGAAAAAATGTACATACTTGAGAGTTTTGTTGGGTTTTGCCCAACTTGAAAAATCAGTTTAAAAAAAATCAGTTAATAGAGAAATCTATTAAACTGTGAGGAGAAAAAAAAAAAAAAACCATTCCAGCTCACTGCTCAGACTTTCAAGGGCTTTGGCTGTGTGATGAGTTAGACCTTACATCTTGTAAGTATCAGTTCAATTCAGTTCAGCCTCTCAGTCATGTCCGACTCTTTTCGACCCTACAAATCACAGCACGCCAGGCCTCCCTGTCCATCACCATCTCCCAGAGTTCACTCAAACTCATGTCCATCGAGTCAGTGATGCCATCCAGCCATCTTATCCTCTGTCATCCCCTTCTCCTCCTGCCCCCAGTCCCTCCCAGCATCAGAGTCTTTTCCAATGAGTCAACTCTTCACATGAGGTGGCCAAAGTATTGGAGTTTCAGCTTCAGCAACAGTCCTTCCAATGAACACCCAGGACTGATCTCCTTTAGGATGGACTGGTTGGATCTCCTTGCAGTCCGAGGGACTCTCAAGAGTCTTCTCCAACACCACAGTTCAAAAGCATCAATTCTTCGGTGCTCAGCTTTCTTCACAGTCCAACTTTCACATCCATACATGACCACAGGAAAAACCATAGCCTTGACTAGACAGACCTTTGTTGGCAAAGTAATATCTCTGCTTTTCAATATGCTATCTAGGTTAGTCATAACTTTCCTTCCAAGGAGTAAGCGTCTTTTCATTTCATGGCTGCAATCACCATCTGCAGTGATTTTGGAGCCCAGAAAAATAAAGTCTGACACTGTTTCCCCATCTATTTCCCATGAAGTGATGGGACCAGATGCCATGATCTTCGTTTTCTGAATGTTGAGCTTTAAGCCAACTTTTTCACTCTCCTCTTTCACTTTCATCAAGAGGCTTTTGAGTTCCTCTTCACTTTCTGCCATAAGGGTGGTGTCATCTGCATATCTGAGGTTATTGATACTTCTCCCAGCAATCTTGATTCCAGCTTGTGCTTCTTCCAGCCCAGCGTTTCTCATGACGTACTCTGCATGTAAGTTAAATAAGCAGGGTGACAATATATAGCCTTGACGTACTCCTTTTCCTGTTTGGAACCAGTCTGTTGTTCCATGTCCAGTTCTAACTGTTGCTTCCTGACCTGCATACAGATTTCCAAGAGGCAGGTCAGGTGGTCTGGTATTCCCATCTCTTTCAGAATTTTCCACAGTTTATTGTGATCCACACAGTCAAAGGTTTTGGCATGGTCAATAAAGCATAAATAGATGTTTTTCTGGAACTCTCTTGCTTTTTCCATGATCCAGCGGATGTTGGCAATTTGGTCTCTGGTTCCTCTGCCTTTTCTAAAACCAACTTGAACATCTGGAAGTTCTTGTAAGTATAAGTCCTCTCAAAAATATCAGAACTAAATCTGTTTGCTTTATTCAAAGGGGCATGTAGGTATTTGGGGCATTAAAACTAAATAAATATTTTCCTGGTAAGTTGACTGTAACAGATATCAATAAATTGACTTTTTTTCATTTATTTCTACCATAAAACTCAATGGCAACAAAACAGTTGGCACCCTCTACCCACCCCCCCAAAAAACACAACAAATCAAATTTAAGACTGCATAAAATTTTTAAATCATATATTTAAAGGAAAATTATGATTTATTAAAATATTAATAATAGCTATTTGTGCATGACCCAATTATTCTAGAAACCTGAATGAAACCCTCCTTTTCACTCAGTCTAATCACCAACTGCATTTTATTTTATCAGCAAAATATCTCTCAAGTTCATAATCTTCTCTTAATCCTTCCATCCCCATTGTGGCTGTCTCAAACCTTCTCACCTGGATAATCACATTACCTGCTAGATGATCTTCCTGCATTTAGTCGTGCCCACTCCCTCAATCCTACTTTGAGAAAGAGTGAGCTTGAAACTAAAAGGTGGAAGGCACATGCTGATTCCAAAGGTTTCCCCCGGAAATTCTGATTCAATTCAGTGCAATTCAGGCCTCTGAATTTTTAAAAAGTATTGCAGAAGATGGTAACATTGCGGTCCTAGGAGAAATGCTGCTCCATACAAAATCTCATTAAGAATCCCAAATCTCAATTGCCAGTTCTCTGTTCAAAGCAACTGAATGGCGCATCACTACATGGTGGATAAATTTAATGCCCTTTATCATGGATTATAAAACCTCCAAGACCTAGGCCTTGAATATCTTTCTGGGCTTATATTTCACAATTCCTCCTCAAACTTTATACTTTCAGAACCACTAATGCCAAATTATTTGTAATTCCTGATCATACTGTATTGTTTCATGCCTCCACATCAGCCCATGTTCTAGCTACTAAGAATTTCCTCGCGCATAGTTTTTGTTAAACCAGAATTTACCTTCAAAACTGATCTATAGTCATCTCCTTTGTTAATCTTCTCTAACAGGCCACCATTACTTTGTCAGTGTTAACGTCAGTTACTTTGTCAGTTCTTTCTCCTATCTGCTCCTGACCTCTGTACAACTTCTATGACTGCACATCTTTGTTTACATTCCTCTCATTCCCTGCCTTCTCATCATCTCCTCTCGCTGCTTCATCTCTGTGCCTGACATGTAGAAGGTACTAAATAAACATTGCTGAATGATCAGTAAACAGAAGAGTTGAGCTCCTTTGGAGATAGAAACAAATGAAGCTTCCTCTTTGGATTGTCTGGCTCATTAAGTTAAATATTTTAGTTCAGTTTATAGCATTTTCTCTATCCTACATTATTCAAATCAATTCTACACTTATTGAAAGCCTATTATGCATGTCTTTGTAACAATAGAGCTTCCTAAAATTCTATGTTCACATACTAGAAACAATGAGATATAGTTTGCCTTTGTCTTTTATTCTTTATTGGTCTTTCATTAATTTTCTTATTTTTACTAATGGTTTCTGTACCACTTAGGTGAGCTATTAGCATCTTGAAGATATATCTTTTGAGAAGCTTAAATTATTATTAACTGTTTTTCTCTAAACGAAGCTAAAATTTCTTTCCAAATAATGTAACAGGTAGTGTTAAAATTTTTCACGTTTGTGTTTCTACCTAATAGGTTCTTTAGAAAAGTACATGAGAAAGTTAATAGCAACCTAATTACTTTGTCAACAAAGGTCCATCTATATATATATATACAAGGCTATGGTTTTTCCAGTGGTCATGTATGGATGTGAGAGTTGGACTGTGAAGAAAACTGAGCGCCAAAGAATTGATGCTTTTGAACTGTGGTGTTGGAGAAGACTCTTGAGAGTCCCTCGGACTGCAAGGAGATCCAACCAGTCCATCCTAAAGAAATCAGTCTTGGGTATTCATTGCAAGGACTGATACTGAAGCTGAAACTCCAATACTTTGGTCACCTGATGGGAAGAACTGACTCACTGGAAAAGACCCTGATGCTGGGAGGGATTGGGGGCAGGAGGAGAAGGGGACGACAGAGGATAAGATGGCTGGATGGCATCACTGACTCGATGGACATGAGTTTGAGTGAACTCTGGGAGTTGGTGATGGACAGGGAGGACTGACGTGCTGCAATTCATGGGGTCGCAAAGAGTTGGACATGACTGAGCGACTGAACTGAACTGATACAACTCCTTGCATATTTTATTGTGTAAACTTGTCTCTCAAAAGAGAAAATGTTAAAAAAAAAGAAAGTAAAACTCTTAAACTTGTCAACATTTTAAAATAATTTTCTAACAGAGGAAAACACTGCTTCTTTTCAGCAGAAGAGATAAATTATTACTAATGTACTCTTTCTGACATCAAAATAGTAAGAATGATTACTTTTCCTGTATTTGTTGCAATAGATTTATCTGGATGTGGCAAAAATAGCACCAAGAGGAGTCCTTGCTCTAGCCATAAACCTGCAAATTTTCCCTACAAAGATGAAAACTGTTCAGAGCAATCAATAGCAACACTCCAAGTCTGACACTCTTGGGCATCTAAACAACACAGTGCTGACTGGACAAAGAGCCCTGTTGTCAATAGCATTAACCACAAAATCACAAAAAGCACACTCATTCTCCCCAAGGGACAAGTGTCCTTAACTCTGCAATGGACCAAAACTCAAAGGTGTCCCAGAAAATATACAATGTTGTTGCGTAGCTTCAGTCGTGTCCGACTCTGTGCAATCCCATAGATGGCAGCCCACCAGGCTCCCCCATCCCTGGGATTCTCCAGGCAAGAACACTGGAGTGGGTTGCCATTTCCTTCTCCAATGCATGAAAGTGAAAAGTCAAAGTGAAGTTGCTCAGTCGTGTCCGACTCTTAGCAGCCCCATGGACTGCAGCCTACCAGGCTCCTCCTTCCATGGGATTTTCCAGGCAAGAGTACTGGAGTGGGGTGCCATTGCCTTCTCCGATGGAGGGTTGCAAATATGCCCCATGGAAGGATAAGAATTTATAACAAAGTTTCAAGTCATTTGTAAGGCGGCTATATTTTTAAAAAATAACAAGTGTTGATGAGGATATGGAGAAATTTGAACTCTCGTACATTGCTGGTGGGAATATAAAATGGTGACACTTTTTGGCAGTTCACCAGATGTAAGTCAGACATAGAATTATCATATGATTCATCAATTTTACTCTGAAGTATATACCCAAAAGTATCAAAAAAAGACTCAAACAGAGCCTTATACACAAATGTTTATGGTAGCACTATTCACACCAAAGGGTGGGAAAAACACAGATGTCCATCAACAAATAAATGGATTAAAAAAATGTAGTCTATATACACAATGAAATATTATTCAGCCTTAAAAAGGAATGGAGCACTGATAAATGCTACAAAATTGATGAACCTGGAAGATATTATGTTAATAAAAGAAGCCAATCATAAAAGGCAACACATTGTATGATTCCATTTATATGAAATATCTAGAGTAGGCAGAAAACAGATTAGTTGCGAGGGGCTGTGGGGAGAGTAGAATGGGAGTGACTGCTTAATATCTCCCATTTACTTTAGGAGTGATGAAAACATCTAAAGCTAGATAGTGGTGATAGTTTCATGACACTGAGTGTCCTAAATGTCAGTGAATTATACACTTAGAAATGGTTAAAATGAGACTTTTATATTACATTAATTTTACAATGAAAAAATCATTTGGCAACTAAATAATTTTTAAAATGTAGTACAGTTCTAAGATAGTCCACAGTAATAATACTTTAAAAGTACACGTATCAATACAATTATTTGTAAACTGCTTGAATTATCAAATGTCAGCCTCAATTTATTATTTTTTAACTTAAATTTAAATAAAGTTGCCATTACAATAGAATTTCAAGGAATCCTGAAAACAGATGATATTTGGTGAATATTTAGTGTACTGAATTAAAAAGCAGCAATGCTATAAAGTCAAATAACATAAATCCCCAATTCATAACACTTTTGGTAATGTAAAATGATTATAGATATCTATGATTAAATGCCCAAAAGACTGCAGATTCCCTAAAGTCTGAGAACTAATGTTCTGTTTTGAAAATGATGAAATGCTTAGAATCACAAAGAATTACTGGCCTTTGTCATTACTCAGTATTATGTACATATAAATGGTTTTATCAACAGAATTTATGTTGAATGCTTATTGTGTGTCACACACTATTCTAGGTATTGGAAATATGAAATTTACTAACGAAAGGTTCTTTCCCTGAAGAATCTTATGAATAAAATGAAAACCATGCATGTTTCACATACTGCAATTTTACATATGCCAATATCGTCACCCAGAACAGTAGAGGGATGAATAGTCAACAGTAAGTAGAAATAAAGAATTTACTGCAATTATCTTCCTAAGTGGTTTTTAAAGCAACCGATATGCATGCACACACCAGTAAATCGGTATCATTATGTTGTCATCCATATAACTGCTGAGAAACATGCTGGATATTTGAGTTGGTAATCACATTCTCCTAAATTCCTAAGCTCTGTTTTATTCATGTTCTGTCTCCTCAATCAATCAGAAAAGTGGGTAAATGTTAGGTTGTTATCATTTGAGGAAATAAATTTTTAATGCACAGAACCCTGTTCTAGGCACTATGGATTACTCAGAGTACACTTACCTTTGTGTAATCTGTCATCTGACTGGATAGGCAAAATGTCCATCAGAACTATTTAAAGAGCAATTATTGAGTGACAAAAGATCTAAATACAGGTCAATATAATATAAATCAAGCTTCCAAGAGCTGTGAGAATGTGAAGAATGAAAGACTCACACCAGAGCATTTACCTGATACTTATGCTCTTCTGATACAACACAGGCTATGGTTTACCCATTCCTTTAAAATCAAAAAAACACTAACCCTGACCTATTTTCTCAATATCACATTCAGGGGTTGGGAGGAGGAAATTTAGGACTTACTGTGCTGCTTGGCACTTTGGTGAGCATTTTAATATTTAACCTCACAAAACCCCAAGTAAGTTCATCATCATTATTCCCATTTAACATGTGCCCAAGATCACAGAGCAACCAACTATGATAATTGAAGAGGAGTAACTGAACTCAAGTTTGATTTCAAAGACTACTTTTTCCACACTACTCCATGATTCCACACTCCTGAGACTATACTCTAGAGTTGCTTCCCTAAAGTAATGGCTCTTTTTCAGAGATGTTTCTCAGAATTACTCCCGAGGGCTTTTTCAAAATATACATACTGAGTATCAAACCCCAGATACAGAGCCAAATGCAGTTATTTATCAGTCAAAAACTCTAGGGCTGAAGCCTGGGCGTCAGTTCAGTTCGGTCCCTCTGTCATGTCCGACTCTTTGTGACCCCATGGACTGCAGCATGCCAGGCTTCCATGTCCATCACCAATACCCAGAGCTTGCTCAAACTCATGTCCATTAAGTAGGTGATGCCATCCAACCATCTCATCCTCTGTTGTCCCCTCCTCCTCCTGCCTTCAACCTTTCCCAGCATCAGGGTCTTTTCAAATGAGTCAGTTCTTCGCATTACGTGGCCAAAGTATTGGAGATTCAGCTTCAGCATCAGTCCTTCCAGTGAACATCCCAGGATTGATTTCCTTTAGGATTGACTTGTTTGATCTCCTTGCAGTCCAAAGGACTCTCAAGAGTCTTCTCCAACACCACAGTTCAAAAGCATCATTTCTTTGGCGCTCAGTCTCCTTTATGGTCCAACTCTCACATCCATACATGACTACTGGAAAAACCATAGCTTTGACTATGACTAGATGGACCTTTGTTGTTAAGTAATGTCTCTATTTTGTTAATATGCTGTCTAGGTTGGTCACAGCTTTTCTTGCAAGAAGCAAACATCTTTTACTTTCATGACTGCAGTCACCACTGCACTGATTTTGGAGCCCAAAAAAAGAAAGTCTGTCATGGTTTCCATTGTTTCCCCATCTATTTGCCACGAAGTGATGGGACTAGATGACATGATCTTCATTTTTTGAATATCAAGTTTTAAGCCAGCTTTTTCACTCTCCTCTTTCACTTTCAGCAACTAAAGAGGCTCTTTAGTTCCTCTTCACTTTCTGCCATAAGGGTGGTGTCATCTACATATCTGAGGTTATTGATATTTCTCCCAGAAGTCTTGATTCCAGCTTGTGCTTCATCCAACCCAGTATTTCTCATGATGTACTCTGCACATAAGTTAAATAAGCAATGTGACAATATACAGCCTTGACGTATTCCTTTCCCAATTTGGAACCAGTCTGTTGTTCCATGTTTGGTTCTAACTTTTGCTTCTTGACCTGCATACAGATTTCTTAGGAGGCCAGTAAGGTGGTCTGGTATTCCCATCTCTTTAAGAATTTTCCAGTTTGTTGTGATCCACACAAAGGCTTTGGCATAGTCAGTAAAGCAGAAGTAGATGTTTTTCTGGGACTCTTTTGCTTTTTCTATGATTCAGCAGATGTTGGCAATTCGATCTCTGGTTCCTCTGCCTTTTCTAAATCCAGCTTGAACATCTGGAAGTTCTTGGTTCATGCACTATTGAAGCTTCACTTGGAGAATTTTGAGCATTACTTTGCTAGTGTGTGAGATAAGTGCAACTGTGTGGTAGTTAGAACATTCTTTGACATTGCCTTTCTTTGGGATTGGAATGAAAACTGATCTTTTCCAGTCGTGTGGCCACTGCTGAGTTTTCCAAATTTGCTGGCATATTGAGCACAGCACTTTCACAGCGTCATCTTCCAGGATTTGAAAAAGCTCAACTGGAATTCCATCACCTCCACTAGCTTTGTTCGTAGTGATGCTTCCTAAGGCCCACTTGACTTCGCATTCCAGGATATCTGGCTCTAGGTAAGTGATCACACCATCATGGTTATCTGGGTCATTAAGGCAAAAAGATATGACATTGAAAGATGAACTTCCCAGGTCGGTAGGTACCCAATATGCTACTGGAGAAGAGTGGAGAAATAACTCCAGAAAGAATGAAGAGGTGGAGCCAAAGTGAAAACAATGCCCAGTTGTGGATGTGACTAGTGTTGGAAGTTAAGTCCAACGCTGTAAAGAACAATATTGCATAGGAACCTGGAATGTTAGGTCTATGCATCAAGGTAAATTGGAAGTGGTCAAACAGGAGATGGCAAGAATGAACATCAACATTTTAGGAATCAGTGAACTAAAATGGACCAGAAAGGGCAAATTTAATTCAGATAACCATTATATCTACTACTTTGGGCAAGAATCCTTTAGAAGAAATGGAGTAGCCCTCATAGTCAACAAAAGAGTCTGAAACACAGTACTTGGGTGCAATTTCAAAAATGACAGAATGATTTCTGTTCTTTTCCAAGGCAAGCCTGGGCATATATTTCTCTAAAATTCTACAAAGTTATTTTATACACCCATCTAATTAAGAAGGTCTGCCTTCAAATACACTGGCAGGGCAAAACCCTGACTACATAATCTTTCAAAAAATTATTCCACACACCTTTTTCTCAGGAAGGAGTAATCTTTTATGATCCTTTTATTTCTGCAGTATCAGCTGTAATTTTTCATTTCTGATTTTATACTTGAATCGGCTCTTTTTCTTGATGAGTCAAGCTAAATGTTTTTTTAATTTTGTTTATCTTTTTACAGAATCTTAGGTTCACTCATCTTTCCTATTGCCTTTTTAGGCTGTTTCATTTATTTATGTTCTTATCTTTGTTACTTCCTTCCTTCTATTAATTTTGGGCTTCATTTGTTCTTATTTTCCTAGTTTCTTGAAGTATAGTTATGTTGTCTATTTAAGATTTTTCTTGTTTCTTGAGGTAGGGACTTATCATTATAAACTTCCCTGTTAGAACTGTTTTTGCTGCATCCCCTAATTTTTGGCATGTTGTATTTACATTTTTGTTTGTATCAAGATATATATTTTTAAAATTTTGCTTTTTATTTCTTTGTTGATTCATTGGTTGTTCAGAAGCATGCTGTTTAATCCCCAAATATTTTTTTTAATTTTGCAGATTTCTTCTTATAATTGATTTCTAGCTTCATACCATTGTGGTTGGGAAAGACTTGATATGATTGAAATCTTCTTCAATTTATTAAGTATTGACTTGTGACCTAATATATGATTTAGCCTAAAGAACGTTCCATACGCAGTAGAGAAGATTGTATATTCAGGGATTCTTGGGTGGAATGTCCTGTATATATCTGTTCAGTCTACCTGGTTTAATGTGTAATTTACAGCTGATAGTTCCTTACTGATTTTCTGTCAGGATGACCTATCCATTGATATAAGTGGGGCTTTACAGTCCCCTACTATTACTATATTGCTAATTTTCCCTTCAAGTCTGTTAATATTTTTCTTTATATATTTAGGTTCTTCTACATTGAGTGCATAAATATTTACAAATGTTATATCTTCCTGTTGCATTGATCCCTTTATCAATATGTAATGCCCTTCTGTGTCTCTTATTACAATCTTTGTGTTAAAGCCTATTTTGTTTGATATAAGTATAGCTATCCCAGCTTTCTTTGGGCTTCCATTTGCATGAACTATTTTTTCCATTTCTTTCCTTTTAATCTGTGATATCTTTACATCTGAAGCGAGCCTCTCATAGCAGCATATAAATGGGTCTTGTTTTTAATCCATTCAGCCATTCTATGTCTTTTGATTGGAGAATTCAGTCTATTTACATTTAAAGTCATTGTTGCAAGGTATGTACTTAATACCATTTTGTTCACTGCTTTCTGGCTGTTTGTAGCTCCTCTGTTCTTTTCTTCTTCTCTTTCTTTCTTTATATTTTGACAATTTTCTTTAGTGGCATGTTTAGATGCTTTTCTCACTACCTTTTGTGTATCTGCTATAGGTTTTTGCTTGGTGGTTATCATGAGACTTACACATAACAACTTATAACAATCTAGTTTAAGTTGATAACAATTTAAGTTTGAATACATTCTAAAGCTCTGGAGTTTTACTTGCCCCAACACATGTATTTTGCTTTTCATGTCACATTTCACATCTTTTAAGACTTTCTTTTTTAAAAACTAATAAATTTATTTTTATTTTGTCTGCACTGGGTCTTCATTGCTACACATGGGTGTTCTCTAGTTGCGGCGAGCAGGGACTATTGTCTGGCTGCAAAGTGCATGCTTCTCATTGTGATGGCTTCTCTTGTTGTGGAGTATGGGCTATAGGGTACACGGGCTTAAGCAGTTGCAGCATGTGGGCTCAAGAACCGTGGTATGTGAGCTCAGCAGTTGTGGCTCGCAGGCTCAGTGGTTGCAGCATACAGGTTTAGCTGCTCCATGGCATGTGGAATCTTCCCAGAACAGGGACTGAACCCATGTCTCCTTCATTGGCAGGCAGATTCCAAAACATTGGACCACCAGGGAAGTCTAAGACTCCTTCTTAACAAGGGATCTGACACAGAAGACAGCAAAGGGAATCCCCAAACAGGTGATAATGGGTAACACCAGACAGACAGCTGTGTAGCAGGCCAGGGGAAACTAGTCTAGGTTGAAAGATCAGAAACCAAATTAGAAAGTTCCAGAAGAGACTGCTCCAAGAAGTTAATAGAATATCTGTTGTTTCTGGATATATTTAGAGCAGGTACTCTGCAAATCTGCAGAGTTTGAGGCTAAATTATATAAACTGAATACAGGCAAACTTTTCCTATAAGGGCCAAAGAGTAAATGTTTCAGGTTTTTCAGGGGATGGAGGCTGGTATACTATTTAACTCTGCTATTGCAGGGTGAAAGCAGACATAAACAGTATGTAAACATATAGGTATGATTTTAGTGAAATTTTTACAAAAACAGGTAGTGAGTTGAATTTGGCACATGAGGTATAGTTTGCTGCCCCCTAATATAAGCACAGAAATGCAAAGTGATGTCATCTGAGGAGGCTTTACACAGCTGAGAAAAGGAGAGAAGAAAAGCAAGGGAGAAAGGGAAAGAAACACCAAACTGAATGCAGAGTTCCAGAGAATAACAAGGAAAGAAGACTTTCTTAAAGGAACAATGCAAAGAAGTAGAGAAAAACAATAGCATAGAAAAGACTAGAGGTCTCTTCAAGAAAATTAGAGATATCAAGGGAACATTTCATGCAAGGATGGGCATAATAAAGGACAGAAATGGTAAGGATCTAACAGGAGCAGAAGAGATTAAAAAGAGGCAGCAAGAATACACAGAAGAACTAAACAAAAAAGGTCTTAATGACCCAGATAACCACAATGGTGTCATCACTCACCTAGCGTCTGACATCTTAGAGTTTGAAGTCAAGCGGGCCTTAGGAAGCATTATTACAAACAAGGCTATTGTAGGTGATGGAATTCCAGCTGAGCTATCTAAAATCCTATATGATGATCCTGTTAAAGTGCAACACTCAATATGTCAACAAATTTGGAAAACTTGGCAGTGGCCACAGGACTGAAAAAGGTCTTTCATTCCAATCCCAAGGAAGGGCAGTGCCAAAGAACGTACAAACTACCACACAATTGCCCTCAATTTGCATGCTAGCAAGGTTATACTTATTGGAAGGACTGATGCTGAAACTGAAGCTCCAGTACTTTGGCCGCCTGATGCAAAGAGCCAACTCACTGTTAAAGACCCTGATGCTGGGAAAGATTGAGGGCTGGAGAAGAAGGGAGCAACAGAGGATGAGATTGCAAAGAGTCAGACAAGACTGAAAAACTGAACAGAAACAACAAGCTTATGCTCAAAATCCTTCAAGCTAGGTTTCAACAGTAAGTGAACCGAAAACTTCCATATGTACAAGTTGGACTTAGAAAAGGCAGAGGAACCAGAGATGAAATGGCCAACATCTGTTGGATATTAGAGAAAGCAAGGGAATTCCAGAAAAATATCTACTTCTGCTTCACTGACTATGCTAAAGCCTTTGACTGTGTGGATCAACAAACTGGAAAATTCTTAAAGAGGTAGGAATGTCAGACCATCTTACCTGTCTCCTGAGAAACCTCTATGTGGGTCAAGAAGCAACAGTTAGAACCTTACATGGAACAACTGACTGCTTAAAAATGGGGAAAGGAGTATGACGAGGCTGTATGTTGTCACCCTGTTTATTTAACTTATATGCAGAGTACATCATGCAAAATGCTTGGATGAATCACAAGCTGTAATCAAGATTGCCAGGAGAAATATCAGCAACCTCAGATAGGCAGATGATACGCTCTAATGGTAGAAAATGAAGAGGAACTAAAGAGCCTCTTGATGAGGGTGAAAAAGGAGACTGAAAAAGCTGGCTTAAAACTCAACATTCAAAATACTATGATCATGGCATCCAGTCCCATCACTTCATGGCAAATAGATAGAGAAAAAGTGCAAGCAGTGACAGATTTTATTTTCTTGGGCTCCAAAATCACTGTGGATGGTGACTGTAGCCATGAATTAAAAGAAGCTTGTTCCCTGGAAGAAAAGCTATGACAAACCTAGACAGAGTATTAAAAGCAGAGACATCACTTTGCCAACAAAGGTCCATCAAGTCAAAGCTGTGGTTTTTCCAGCAGTCATGTACAAATGTGAGAGATGTATCATAAAGAAGGCTGAGTGCTGAAGAATTGATGACCTCGAATTGTAGTGCTGGAGAAGATTCTTGAGAGTCCCTTGGACACCAAAGAGATCAAACCAGTCAATCCTAAAGGAAATCAATCCTGAATATTCACTGGAAGGATTGGATGAATCAAAAGCTGTAATCAAGACTGCCAGGAGAAATATCAACAATCTCAGATAGGCAGATGATACACTCTAATGGCAGAAAATGAAGAGGAACTAAAGAGCCTCTTGATGAGGATGTACCTCCAATACTTTGGTCACCTGATGTGAAGAGCCGACTCATTAGAAAAGACCCTGAGGCTGGGAAAGATTGAAGGCAAAAGGAGAAGAGGGTGGCACAGGATGATATGTTAGATAGCATCACTGACTCAGTGGACATGAATCTGAGCAAACTCCAGTAGATTGTGAAGGACATGGAAGCCTGGCATGCTGCAGTCCATAGGGTTGCAAAGAGTCAGACACAACCTAGCAACTGAACAACAACAATGTAAGCACAGAAAAAACTCAATGAATTTGTAAACATGGAAATTACTGATTCCCAAAAAACCCCACAAAAAGTTGTATAGAGAAGTAAATGTTTTCATGACTCAGATAAATGTGAATAATATTTACATAATCATAATTATAGGGCTTCCCAGGTGGTGCTAGTGGTAAAGAATCCACTTTTCAAACACAGGAGATGCAGATTTGATCCTTGGGTCAGGAAGATCCCCTCAAGAAGGAAATGGCAACCCCCTCCAGTATTTTGCCTAGAGAATTTCATGGACAGAGGAGCCTGGCAAGCTATAGTCCATAAGGTCCGCAAAGAGTTGGACACGTCAAGCCACTGTTGTCCAGGAGAATTTTTGTTACTCAAAATATTTTATGGGACTACCCACACGGGGGACTACAAGAAAAGAAGGACTGCTACCAAAATCAGGCTCTAGGGACTTCCTTGGTGGTCCAGTGGTAGAGTGTCCACTTGCCAATGCAGTTGGACATAAGTTCAATCCCTGGTCTGGGAGGATCCCACATGCCTCAGGGCAACTAAGCCTGTACACCAGAACCACTGAGCCCACACTCTAGAGCCTACACACTGAAACCACTGAGCCTGAAGGCTGCCACTACTGAAGCCCATGCACTTAGAGCCTGCACTCCACAAGAGAAGTCACTGAAATGAGAAGCCTACACACCACAACTAGAATAGCCCCTGCTCACTACAACTAGAAAAAACCCACACACAACAACAAAGACCCAGAACAGCCAAAAATATAAATAAATTTTAAAAAATTTAATTATTTAAGGAAAAGACAGACTCTGTAACTTCTCTCTCATCAACACAATAAGACAAAAATATCTGATCCCTCAGAAAGAATTTATCTGCTAAGAAAGATACAGACATATATATATATATATACACACACACACACACATACATATAAATATATATAATCCAGTAGAAAGAGAACCATAGTGTTGCACATCCACTTCCAATTTTGACTGAAATCTTCACAGAGAGGCAAATATCTCACAGATATCAGTCGATTAAGCCTCAGTGCTAAAGACTGGACTATGAGCAAATGCACAGACTGGAATCAGTAATAAAAAAACTCACAGTCTTTTATTCCCCAGGCCACATGGAGCAAGAACAGGAAACTAACCTAAACTCTTCTCTAAGCTACTCAACTTGCATTCTCACCAGCTTCTCAGGGATTTCAGAACCCTTGGAGAGCTTATGCAATTGTCTTTTAGCAATCTAGATCAGTTGGGCCACCAGTTACTTTCAACATCTATATAAAACTTCAAAGTAAGGAAATCTTCTAGACGTTGCTATTTTGAAATATGTAGTGACATATTAATAGTATCTTAAAACATTAACCTTTATGGCTCTATTTTTCTGAATTTCATTGGATCCTATCTTCATCAATTTCACATTGCCATACAGAGAGTTAGGACAGTTACAGCAATAATTACAGGAGCAGGGCACTGAGTTTGTGTCATAGTAACAAACTTGGAACAGACTAGAGAAAGGGAAATGATCCTCTTGGCCTCTCCCAGGTTAATCTCTCTCTCCCAGGATCCCTTGGGCTCAGGTTCAGAGGGAAATAGTGGTGCAGGTGATTTTTTTTTTTTTTTTGTAAACAACTAAAATAGACCTGGAAGAACCACATGGTAATTAATACCAGAGAAACACATGGAAGCTGAGCCAATACTCATTAACTAATCAATATTATACTAATGAAAACCATGTGTCAGCCATGCTAAGTGAAAATACACTATTGACAAAGGCTGACACGTGATCCTTGAAACATCTAACTAGATAGATACGCACTCATGCCCCAAAACATGCTGAATTCCATATGAAATGCGTCTTAAGGGATATCCTAGGAAACTCCTAAGTGCATGACACCCAGAGGAGCAGTGGTTCATGAAAGGGTAGCCCTCAGCAGCATGTGAACTTGAATGAGACTAGACAGTAAAGAAATCTCCAATCACAGACAATTGGGCTGTGTGGGCTCTATTAGACTACACAGTTACCAAAGCAGGCACTCTTTAAGGAATCCAGTCTTAATAAGACTTATTTTTGTCTAGATATTTTAAAAGCCCATGCCATGTATGTGAATATAGCATTCTCCAAGCCTCCACTTCCCTATGTGAAATTTATCAAGGTGTAAATTAGTTCCCCTTAAGAAACAAGCTCCTAAATTGAAAGCCTTAGTTGGTCTCTTATTAGAATGAGGGATTCATTAGCAAGAGTCCCCACTGGAACTCCATAAATGAGACAGCTTACATGAGTCCTTTGGACTACAAGGAGATCAAGTCAGTCAATCCTGAAGAAAATCAATCCTGAATATTCACTGGAAGGACTGATGCTGAAGCTGAAGCTCCAGTACTTTGGCCACCTGATGTGAAGAGCCAACTCCTTAGAAAAGAACCTGAGGCTGGGAAAGATTGAAGGCAGGAGAAGGGAACAACAGAGGATGAGATGGTTGGATGGCATCACTGATTTGATGGACATGGGTTTGAGCAAGCTCCAGGAGATGGTGAATGACAGGGAAGCCTGGCATGCTGCAGTCCATGGGGTCGCAAAGAGTCAGGCAAAACTGAGCAACTGAACAACAACAAATAAGACAGCTACTAATCCCACACAGTGACTTGAACATCCAAACAACAACCAAAGAGAAAGGAGTAACACTTCCCCTTGGGTCCTTGGTACCTTTAAGCACTTGTATGCTATTTTCATGTCTTTTTTTAAAAAAATACCTTTTTAAAGGGAGTCAACACCATTGCATTTATTGGCAAAGGTTGAAAGTTCTATTGAAACCCTGCATCTCTATTCAATCTTTACAAATAAATTATGACCAGTACAGTAGGCCCTCTATATTCACTGGTTCAGCATCTGTGGTTTCAACCAACTGCATATCAAAATATTTCCTCCAAATTCCAGAAAGTTCTAAAACACAAAATTTAATTTTCCATGTGCCAGCAACTACTTATACAGCATTTACATTGTATTAGGTGTTATAAGTAATTCAGAGATGATTTAAAATATATGCTAAGTCGCTTCAGTTGTGTCCAACTCTGTGCAACCCCATAGACGGCAGCCCACCAGACTCCCCCTTTCCTGGGATTCTCCAGGCAAGAACACTGGAGTGGGTTGCCATTTCCTTCTCCAATGCATGAAAATGAAAAGTGAAAGTCAAGTTGCTCAGTCGTGTCTGACTCTTTGCAACCCCATGGACTGCAGCCTACCAGGCTCCTCCGTCCATGGGATTTTCCAGGCAAGAGTACTGGAGTGGGGTGCCATCGCCTTCTCCGTTAAAATATATAAGATGAGGGAATTCCCTGGCAGTCCACTGGTTAGACCTCCATACTTGTACTGCAGGGGGGCCCAGGTTCAGTCCCAGGTCAGGGAAGTAAGATCTCACAAGTCACACAACACAGTAAAAAAAAAAAGAAAGAAAAAAAGGTAAACAAATAAATAATAAAATATATAGAGGATATGTGTAAGTCACATGTAAATACTAAACCATTTTACATAAGTGACTTGAATAACCACAGATTTTGGTATCTGTGGGGTCCTGGAATCAATCCCCCGTAGACACTGTACTACATTGTCAATGGAAATCTATGCCATCCTTGTTAACTTCTGCCATTCAAATCTAATAAATATGAAGAAATCTGAGGTCAACAATACTATGCATATTTATTTAGGAATTTTTTCAGAGATGTAGTAGTCTTTCAAAAAACAGAATAGATAGTGATGTGATAATAAATCCGTTGAATCAAGAATATGAGAAAGAACTCAGACCTTCTCTTACAGCAAGTAGGAGATGCCACCTAACAAGAAACCTGCTTTCTCTTAATAACGCTTATGATAGGACAATGTGCCATGTGGCATTAGGTAAGAAAGTTGGTTCAAGAGATGGACTAGAGTTGAAAGGGCCAACCGCAGTTCCCAAATCCTCAGTGGAATAATGTGGCTCAAGGAGAAATGTGGTGAGAGTGTAAATATGCAGGTTATAAACAGTAGCTAAGGGCAGACAAACTGATTTGTGTCTGAGGCAGCTCTTAATAAATTTCTGGATACCTTTTACAACCCTATCAAACTAGCTGTTCCAAACACAACTGCTGTGTTGTCTGACTTAGACTAAGTAATCAAATCTTAACAAAATGAGCAGGAGTTGCTGTCATGATAACAAGCTACGGAACATAGTGAAAATGTTCCATAAGTGAAAATGTTTGTTAAGGGCTTAAAGCAAGTGCTAAAAGGAACATGGAACATGGGATAAGTACTCAGAAGGAAGTTGAACAGAAGCCACAGTGAAGAACAGATATTTTTATCAATGCACTGAAGGTTAGAAAAAGAATAGTAGACTTTAGGGCTGGGAGAAATCTAACAGTACCTAACCCAAGACTCTCTTTTCTAACATATGAAGAAAATAAGAGGCAGGAAAGGGTCTTTGAGACTTGTCACTTGAGATTTCTTTATTTTCTGCATAGGTTGTTTCTACCATACTATTTTGGCCTCCTCTACCTGAGTTTCTTGAGGATAGGACTTTAGCTTTCTAGAACATCCTTCCATTCCATAACCCTTGTTTAACGAGTGATATTGTAGTCATAAACTCTGGCCCCATAGGCTTCTTCCCTGCAAGTCAATCCTTTCCTTCCAATTTCCGTATACCATGCAAAACAAGCAAATACTAATGAAACATGTTGCTCTTCATGACTTCATGAGGAAGTAAATAAACAGCCAGGTCTACCAGAAAATCATTTTGTTGTTCCAAAGATGAAAGAGTCATATAAGCATTACCCCTTAGAGAGACTAAAATTCACTCCTAGAGGAAGTTGAAAAGCTAACATGATGTACATGTTACAAAACAAATCTGCCAAATCACATCTGCTGGTGGAAGAAAAAGTGCACATTATATGGTTGGTAAATATTTGCACTGGGTCCCACTTGGGTGATTCACAAATATCAAGTGAGGAATTAATTTGAGAAGGTCATATGGATAATTTCATCTCGTTTTTGGTGATATAAATGCCCTTCACTCTTTTAGAAAATATTTATCTACTCTGTGCCAAGCACTGATTAGACACTAAAGACATAGTGGTGGAAAAGCCAAGGTCCTTGCCCTTAGTCACTCAAACACAAAGTTATAGTCCTTCTGACCATTTTTCCCCAGTCCCTCTACTATTCAGCACACTGCATCCTTTCAAATGACTCTTTTATTCCTTTATCTCATTTATGTTTGCCTCTAGAGCCAGCACAATGAGCTCAGGCCTTTATCACCTAAGCCAGTTTTTTAACTGATCCCCCAACTTTCTTTCAACCTAAATTGTACATCCTGGTCAGATTATAGTTTTGAATTTCCTGATTTGTTCTGATTAGTTCAAGTCTCAAAAGCTTCAAATGGCTCCACATAGCCTATCTCAAACTCCTGTCATATCTCAGCTTCTAAGTTCTGGCTCCACCTCTTCTGTCCAAATTTAATCAACAGGAATAGTACTCAGAAGCAATTTTAAACTGTATTAATATTTTAAACCACATATCCTATAAATTTATACAAAGAGAAAAGATTTGCAGGGCAAGTAATTCTTCATTTATGTGAATTAAGTTCATGGAAAAGCTATTTTAAATCAACATAAAGTAAATAGACTTTAGTTTTCCCAGAGAACCAATGTCATTACAAATATTTTTCACTCTTGACTAAGAAGCTAATGCCCAACACACTTATTGCAGGTCAAGATAGTGGAAGAAGTGCTATAAGTCAAAATGGTGTCAGTAGGATTTTCTTTTCTGTGAAAATAGCTATACTTCTAACCAAGCATCTACTTAGCACCCCTTTGTGGAACCTACAATCACTGTCTATTGTCAACTATAAGTCACCTCCATGTGTATTATTCTAAACTATATGTAAGCAATCAAGGTAGTCCAGTCATAAGAATGCATTTAAAATGATATGCTATCAACACTTACAACATTTTCTTTGCCTACTTGATAACTTTCCCTTTATTTTCACTTCAGTAAAGCAAAAGGTGAGAGGCACCTTTTCCAAGGACTCAGAATTTAGGAGGCTTACTTTGGGTCAACTCTGACAGCATCTTCAAGGAAGAGAGACATAGGGTCACTTGTGACTTTTTCAATGATACTGACAGATATCTAAATTGTTGGTGTCCCTTTATTTTCTTTCAAGAAAAATTTTCTTATAGTAAACTTAAAAGTTTCAGCATTAGAGATTAAAAGTCTTCGTGTCTTTGAAAGCTTTCTTGAGTGGCAATATCACTAGCCTAATCATCTTATAATATCTAAAAGTGAGCCTCTTGATTAAATTTTAATATTTTTAATCTCTTGCCACTTATTACTCCATAGTGTTAAAAAGACCCAAAGTGTGATGGACAAAGTTAAGCCCAAAGAATCTGGTAGTAAGTTTTATTTGGATCAAGTGAAGGAAGTCTCTCCACCTCAGTCACAACTGAGCTGCTAGCTTATAGTTATGGAACATCTAATCAGTCATTTAGATTATGCACTCAGGTTAGTGGCTAATTTTTTTTTTTTGACAAACATATGAAACTGTTAAATACAAATGTTTTTGCTCCGGTATGTATCAAAAGCCTTTAAAATGTATGTGCCTGTTGATCAGTAATAGACTCAGCAAGTTAACTTATAGTCATCTTCTTCTATGAAAATAAGCATCAAGTATGCAAAGATGTATTTATAAGAACATTCCTCACAACATTGATTATAACAATGAAAAAAGGAAATGATCAACATGTCCATTAAAAAGAAAATAATAAATAAGAATGCATCCAGGGCAAAGCAAAACTGTTTCAGACTAGGTCTGGACATAAAGTAGAAGCCTAAAGGGCTTGAGTTCAGGTAGTTTATTTTGAGAGGTGAACCGAGGGAATGGTAGTAAGGGACCAGGAGGAATGGGACAAGGAAGAAGGAAAACCCAATATAAAGGTGTATTTCCAAACCAGAAACTATGGGAAATTGAAGCTTGATCTGACTGGAGGCCTCTAAGGAATTATGTACAGTGTCCCTCTCCAGGAGATAGAATCAGGGAACATTTACCCACCAACTCTCATATCCCATTGGTGAAGCTTTTCCCATAAAGTTTAACACCCTCACACTTCAAGTATGCCCATGCTCAAATGCTAAATGGGTCCCCATGGATTTCCCATATAGGATATGAGAAACCCAGGGCAGAAACAGAAATACCTGGTGTAGGTAAAGCAGGTACATGTAAGATAACACCTGTGCAATGGCTGTAGTAAAACTGGGGCTGAGAGAATGTGAGGTATGAGAGATAGAGGTATCTAACACAAAGACCAGATGCCACAAAAGCTATGACATTGTTCTGTTATCTATTGACCTGAGAGGTGTCTGCTATTGGTAAGAGAAAGACAAAGTTGTTACAGCGATTTAAAAAACACTATAGATAGTATGATTCCACTCATTCTAGACAGCTAGCTTTAGTTTCTACTAACAAAGTCCCTCAGATAGATTTTAAAGGGAAGAGGGTGGTTTAGCGGAAGAATCAATTGAGCAATAAGAGAAAAGGATTTCAAAGGAACGTGCACAGATAGCCCTCGGGGAAAAGGAAAGTCTCTCAATTTGGAGGTAGCTCTGAGACTGAGCATTCTTTCCACTTTGCTCTCTCTCACTCACAACATAATTCTTCTCTTCTCTCACCCTTGACTGGCTTCCTAACACTTTTCTTCATATCTCTGAATCTCCTCTTTCTCATCTGAGATACGGTTTCTGCTTCTTTACAGGCTTTATGTCCCACTACAATTGTGCTGGTTGTTTATAGGTGGATCCACTCTAATTAGTAAATGAATATGACATACCATTTGTTAAATATTCTCATATCAACTGTTTATACACACATGCACACACACATTTATGTATTATGCATTTATGGAGGAGGAGAAAAGACATGGAAGAAAACAGAGAAGAAATCATCAGAGAGAAAAGAACATGAACAAGAGCCAGTGGAGGAAACTATAACTGTCACCGCACACAAAATGTTCAGTTTATGTATACAGTAGCAATAAACACACAGAGGAATTTCCTTCAGTCCAATGCCAGAAATAACTCTTTCTCCTTTTAGCCTATATGCAGAATGTGGTTAGTAAAAGGAAGAGAGAATACAAAAAAACTTGTTCTCTCCATTTCCAGAGAATGTGTGCTTCCCTGGAGAAAAGGTGAGGAGAAAGTAGCTTCCCTACAATATACCAAAGCAGTCAGGTACTCGGGCTCTTATAATTAAATATATCAGAGCTAGAAAACATAAAGCTCTCATAGCAGCCATCGCTCTCATAAAGCCTAACTTTAAGAGTTAGATGGTTTCCCAGGTTTCCCCATAAGTAACTTGAAGGAGAAGACCTTTTGTACTCATCTTCACATGTTCCACCACACAGTAAACAGTCAATATCAGTAAACATCCCATCAAAATTTCAAGTAGTTTAGTTAAATATTATTTATAGCTGATATCTATCATATTGGCCCCTATATTCATCATGAAACTCCCTAAAGGAACTACCTTCCCACCAACTTGAGACCATATGGTTTGAATGACGTGTCCCCACTCTTAACTTGAGAGCGAGGCATGGCAGAACTAAGTTAATCAGCAGATTCAATTCTCTTACACAAAGTGACTGATTCAAGGATGAGAATTTGACCTAGTGCAGGCATTGAAAACCAGAAACAGGGCTTTTGATCATCTGCTGAAAATGAGAAGTATTCTCTGCCCCAGTAGATAATTCTAAGAACGAGATCTATATATGGAAGAGAGAAAAGTTGAGGTAAGACACAGCCCTTAAGACTATTTCTGGAGCATCTGTGTCAAGCAACAATTAAGCCAGTCACCCCACTGTGACTGTTTAAAAAGCCATTAAACTCCTTTTTTAATTAAAATCATTTAGGTTAAACTTTCTTCACTTTCAACCAAAACAAACTTAATTGATACACTACTTATAACATATAGCTGCTGATTCGTTTCTATGATTTCTTCCAGGGATATATATACATAGATCAGACCCAGTCAGAAACAAGCCTTGCCAATGGAGGGGCAGAGGGATAAGGGGGTCATTTTTTTTTTCAGGTTTTGAACACTCTGGACACTGGACCCTTAAATCTTGAGCTTAACTGATTAAACTGGATCCTTACAGTATAAATACTTATAAAGAGACCTTACATGATCTAAATTTTAGAACTTTATAGACTTGTTGAGAGTGATAATGTATCTTTTTGAATGAGACTTGTAAACAAAAATGAGAACTCTAAAAAATATTAACTACATTTAGCTACTAAACTGTCTCTAATTTTGTCCAGATTTCTCTTTTCCCTTCATTGTCCTCCGCCTTTTTCATCTTAGGTATGGGGCAGCACACTACCGCCTGACATCAGGGTCCTTAGTCACAATCATTACAGTTATTTGCAGTCTCTATTTACAGTGCCTCTAAATTTACTTTAAAATATGAAGCCCTTATTAATAACACTCTTAAAGAGGTCTCACCAGGCCTTCCTAGTTACTTCAGACAATTTTTAGCTCTATGGTTCTTCCCAATTTAAAAACAAAATGAATTTCACAAACAGAATTGAAATGTCAAATTTTACTACCATCTGGATTTAAAGACTGCAAGAAAAACTAGGTTTGGGTTGTTTTATTTTTGTAGCCAAAGTGAATGTATTACAGTGCATTTGTTTTCAGACCATTTACCTCTCTATCCTGCATTTCACTTCAGGGGAATAAGGTATTCAAGTGAAAAAGAGGAGACCATCCAGAAAATTCTAAGAGGGAGCCTATAAAATTCAGTAGTTGTACTCGATATAATGGAAGAAAAATCTTCCAGCTCCTCTTCATCATCATGACGATGATAAACCCGATCTGCTCACTGCACTGAATTTAGAACCATGAATGTGAGTTAACAACTTGGCTCTGCTCCTCTAGGGGCTTACAATCTGATATAAGTACAGACATAAAAGGTATACGGACAACTTAACCAAGGCTTTTATGGTCCATCCTTTAAAGACACAATGCAGCTCTAGTAGCTCCAGGGAAGGGGAAAGAATGGCAGCATCTGAGACATATCAGGTGGGATAGATCTAATGAAATAGGAGACGTGCTATGAGTTTAAGTCACTCCTGCCTTGGGCAGCAAAGACATCATCTCAGGGAAGAACCCGGCACTGTGACTCATGCAAAAGGTAGCTGAGTACACCTTTATATTAGAACAGGGGTCCCCAAACCCTGGGCCACAGACCAGTACCAGTCTGTGGCCTGTTAGGAACCAGACTGCACAGCAGAAGGTGATGGCCTGTGAGCAAGCTAAGCTTCATCTGTATTTACAGCTTCTCCCCACTGCTAGCATTACTGCCTGAGCTCCACCTCCTGTCAGATCAAGTAGCTCAACTGTAAAGAATCCACCTGCCGATGCAAGAGATTCAGGTGACACAGGTTCAATCCCTGGATCAGGAAGATCCCCTGGAGGAGGAAATGGCAACCCACTCCAGTATTCTTGCTTGGAGAATCCCATGGACAGAGAAGCCAAGCAGGCTACAGTCCATGGGGTTGCAAAGAGTTGGACATGACTGAGCAACTTAGCATGCACACATCCATTGCTTGTATTACTGCTGGAGCTCTACCTCCTGTCAGATCAGCATCAGCATTAGATTCTCACAGGAGTGCAAATCCTACTGTGAACTGTGCATGTGAGGGATCTTGGTTGCCCACTCCTTATGAGAATCTAATGCATGATGATCCAAGGTGGAACTGAGGCAGTGATGTCAGCACTGGGGAGTAGTTACCACTTGTCTCCCTTCACAGCTAGGATGGAACCATCTAGTTAAAGAAAAACAAGCTCAGGGCTCCCACTGATTTTGCATTATGGTGAGTTGTATAATTATTTCATTATATATCACAAAGTAATAATAATAGACATAAAGTACATAATAAATATAATGCACTTGAATTATCCCTAAACCATACCCCGACTCTGGTCATGGAAAAACTGTCCTCCACAAAACCAGTCCCTGGTGCCAAAAAGGTTGGGGACCACTGTACCAGAAGACCCTCTACAGAACACATCATTTGATTCTCTCAAGAACCCCAGTGAGAAGCCGGTCAAGGACTTGAACAAAGACTTTTGCTGCCATTACAGTAAACAAAGGATGTTGTAGACAAAAGCCTTCAGCAACTGCTGCTGCTGCTGCTAAGTCGACTGCTTCAGTCGTGTCTGACTCTGTGCGACCCCACAGACGGCAGCCCACCAGGCTCCCCCTTCCCTGGGATTCTCCAGGCAAGAACACTGGAGTGGGTTGCCATTTCCTTCTCCAATGCATGAAAGTGAAAAGTGAAAGTGAAGGCGCTCGGTCGTGTCCGACCCTCAGCGACCCCATGGACTGCAGCCTTCCAGGTTCCTCCATCCATGGGATTCTCCAGGCAAGAGTACTGGAGTGAGGTGCCATTGCCTTCTCTGTTCAGCAACTGCAGCCATCTTCATTAGCATCCAGAGGGGAACTCAGGACTGAGATAACAGGATACTGGCTTAAGATAGCTAATGTGCATATTAAAAGAATAGCTTCAAAAAGCCCAGTCTCTTGTACAGTATCTTTCCATACACAGAAAAGGAGAAAATTCATTAACTAGAGGTGTCTGGTTTTTCTTTAATTAGCAGTCATCCTTTGATGTTCAACTGCCTGGTTTTTATTTTGGTTTGACTGTTTTTGCAAAAACCTCTATATATTCTGTCTCTTCCTTTCCTTACCTCTTTGGAACAGTCTCTCAGAAATGAGAGGCTGTATCCCAGGCTTAGGTCCTCAGTAAGGAAGACAGAAACAGTCTGAAGACACAGATAAAAGTGAAAAAGAAAGATGATATGAAAGAGAATGAAATGAAGCCTACCAAGATGTGATCAGAGAAAGCAGCAAAAAGATAAACTAAAGGAGGGCCAGATTACAGAGAGCTGTACACTGTGCAAGCACTATGTTTTTATCTAAGGCAATGGAAAGTCAGGAAGGGTTTTAACCAGAAGAGTGACACAGGCTTACACTGATGAAAGACTATTCAAAACTCCAGAGAAGAAAATGAACAAAAGGGAGGGAAGGCAAGCCTAGAGTAAAACACCAACTGAGAGGATATTGTAATAGTGGAGCTTAAATCAGAAGGAAAAAAAAAAAAAAAAGCTGTACTTATAAAACCATTAAATATTAATAGAATCAACCAAAAAACTGTAATTATGCTAACTAAATGAAAAAACTTATCTTCTCACAAAACAGGAATATCCAAGGGCAGGCTTAGGTACAACTAAATCAAGGAATTTACATGAAATCAACAGATCCCCCTTTCTACAACACAAATCTATGTTGGAAATGTATCACTTGTGGCTGCCCCAAATCATTCTTATATCTTTATAGTTTTCCACATTGTCAATTCTGCCTTTCAAAAGTAGGATATAAAAATTACATTCACCAGACTCCTTTGCAGCTAGACCAAAAACATATGATCTATGCTTTGCCAAACAGATTTAGCCACACAAGACTTGCAGTGTTGGCCTCTCACTGGGAAATTTGTTGATTTTTCTGACAATATCAGTAGTCAAGTTGTCTTAGTCTTCTGGGGCATCAGTGGCACAGATTTTGACATAAGGTTCAGGGTTGGGGCATATTAAGTGGCAGCAGGTAACAGGGATGGTGCTTCTTCTAGAATAATTTTTTAAAGAGGTTAGTCATTTTTCTTGGCTATATTGTTCATGGCTGCAATGTTTCATGGCAATGAAATATCAATTATGTTTTCCAGTAATCCTGGAAATTCCTCCAGCTACCTAATGTTTTTTAATAAATCCATTTTTTGTTTAATTTAGCTGGACTATCTGGAATTGATTCTGCTGTTCACAACCAAGAATGCTGACTATTACACTACTCACTCACTTCTTCTTGGCTACTTTTATATGTTGGCCTCATTCTTTTCATGTTGACTTTCTCCACATAGCAGAAAAAAAAGCTATTAATTGGCATTTTCCAGCTCCATGACCCAAAAGCAAGCCCCCTTTCACCTTAGCACCAAATTAAAAACTGAGGGGAATAATAACAGCTGCCAATATATCACATTAATATATAACACTAATTAGCAGACAACTTTCAATATGCTCTCTCTATATTAACTCATTCAATCCTTACAATATCTCTAGGAAGCAGGAACTATGATTTTCCCTCATTTCTCAATGAGGGAAATAATACAGTAAATTTCTCAAGGTCATATAGATAGGAAGTGACAGAATCAGATGTTCCCAATGCTGGAGCATTCCAATGTAGAGGTTGAATAACAAACAATAACCAGCAAAAATCCAAAAAGGTCAACCCATGAGATAGGAAAAAAGTCAGAGAAACATGTGGCAGTTTAGAGAAGAAAGTTTCAAGAAGAAAGGAGATATTTATCTACTCAATCAGTAATTAGCAGTTACTCTTCAAAATATGTCACATATTCAATTATCAAGTGTGCTTTACCAGGAGATAGCTGAGGAATTTCAAAAGGGAAAGATGGGGTCTTCCCTGGTGGTCCAGTGACTAAGACTCCAAGCTCCAATGCAGGGGGCCCAGGTTTGATCCCTGGTTAGGAAACTAGATCCCATATACCACAACTAAAAGATCTTACATCAACAAAGATCAAAGATCCCAAGTGTTGCAGCTAACATCCAGTGTAGCCAAATAAATAGATTTTTTTAAACTTTTTTTAAAAAAGGGAAAGCTGCACCTATGAAGGAGTCAAAGTCAATTGTCAACAGGATTACCTATTTACAGTCATCACTTCAGAATTATTCACTACCACGTTTCATTTGTGAAACAAACAATAAAATCATTAAATATGAAAAGAAGATGAAGAAAGAGGAGAAAGAAAGAGAGGTCACCTGTGTCAGATGCTAGTAAGAGGCTGAATGAGGTGAGGATAGAAATTGACCATTAAATTGATAATTGACAAATTAGATGGTAGTAAACAGACCAATTTCAGCAGAATGGTAGGTACAAAAAGTATCCCTGGAATGGACCTGTGAAAACAAAAATGGGAAACGAAGACACTTATAAACAAATAATTTGAAGATTATATAAAGAAAGAGAGAGAAACAGAACATACAAGTGGGATGTGGGACCAAAGGCAGTTTAATTTTAAACAACTATCCATAGTAATACATCAGATGTAAGGAGTGGAAACACTACTCCCAGTGTAACAGAAGGAAAATAAAATATGTGGAGGTACAGATGCAGGTAGGTTAATAGTTTCAGTGATAGGGAGATAGGGTAGCAATTAGTTATCTGCATTTAATTGGTTAAGATTATAAATGGGATGAAAGTATGGAGGTTTGAGAATATAGGTCATCCTAGAGTGTAGTAGAGTTAATGTGCCAGGAAACTATAATAGCATTGTCTGGCAGCATTGGATACCCTTTCAGATTTAGGGTGGATAAATTTAGACAAGCCCAGTCAGCACAGTTGTATAAACTTTCTCTACAAACAGCAGTTGCTCAGGTATGGTCACAGCATAGGATATCTGGGTTTCACAAGGTTGGGTTTTTTCAAATGAGTATTAGAGAGAGAGAAGAACAATTGAATTCAGCTTTTCTGCAAAGATGTGACTAAAATGCCAAGTCACAGAAACTAGCTGGGCAAGAAGGTAAACAACAATATGAAAGAGAAGAAAATTTTTAGAAAGCCTAGGGTCAATGGATTGAATGTCCCTATGGCATCCAAGAAGAGTTCAAAGGGAACTGGTAGGAGTGAGACAAATTTCAGAAGGTGGTTATCAGATAGCAGGACAAAATTTACTGTCCAGAGATTTTGAAGGAGGGGAAGCTATTAGTAACACTACCAAAAATATGTAGTGTAACCACAGGAGTGTCAATGACTGGCTGCAATGGAGTGGGGCGATTACGGGAATTGAGAAGTTCAAGCAATTAAGAGACCAGGGTTTTGAGTGGATCACCTACATAGCACTGGTGGGCTGATGGTTGCTTACACAGATATGAGGTGCAGACAGAAGGGATGTAGTCTATCTCAGGGCAGAAAGTTTTATGGCAACTGGAAAATGAGGCCAGGTGAGGAGCTGGAGTCACTAGTACCTCTTCTTTTGAAGAGGTAAAGGAGATTGTAATTGTTTTCTTATCACCAGGAATTCTAGCTTTTAACCAACAAATTTCCTTTGCTCTGTTTTGTCCTATTACACTGAACTGTATCTCTTTGGACTCTAGAAAAGTCCTCTTCTTCCTTGACCATGATTTTAAGAAATGATACAGATCAGATCAGTCGCTCAGTTGTGTCCGACTCTTTGCCACCCCATGAATCGCAGCACGCCAGGCCTCCCTGTCCATCACCAACTCCCAGAGTTCACTCAGACTCATGTCCATCGAGTCGGTGATGCCATCCAGCCATCTCATCCTCTGTCGTCCCCTTTTCCTCCTGCCCCAAATCCCTCCCAGCATCAGAGTCTTTTTCAATGAGTCAAGTCTTCGCATGAGGTGGCCAAAGTACTGGAGTTTCAGCTTTAGCATCATTCCTTCCAAAGAAATCCCAGGGCTGATCTCCTTCAGAATGGACTGGCTGGATCTCCTTGCAGTCCAAGGGACTCTCAAGAGTCTTCTCCAACACCACAGTTCAAAAGCATCAATTCTTTGGTGCTCAGCCTTCTTCACAGTCCAACTCTCACATCCATACATGACCACAGGAAAAACCATAGCCTTGACTAGACGAACCTTTGTTGGCAAAGTAATGTCTCTGCTTTTGAACATGCTATCTAGGTTGGTCATAACTTTCCTTCCAAGGAGTAAGCGTCTTTTCATTTTATGGCTGCAGTCACCATCTGCAGTGATTTTGGAGCCCAGAAAAATAAAGTCTGACACTGTTTCCACTGTTTCCCCATCTATTTCCCATGAAGTGGTGGGACTGGATGCCATGATCTTCGTTTTCTGAATGTTGAGCTTTAAGCCAACTTTTTCACTCTCCTCTTTCACTTTCATCAAGAGGCTTTTGAGTTCCTCTTCACTTTCTGCCATAAGGGTGGTGTCATCTGCACATCTGAGGTTATTGATATTTCTCCCAGCAATCTTGATTCCAGTTTGTGTTTCTTCCAGTCCAGCGTTTCTCATGATGTACTCTGCATATAAGTTAAATAAACAGGGTGACAATACACAGCCTTGACGAACTCCTTTTCCTATTTGGAACCAGTCTGTTGTTCCATGTCCAGTTCTAACTGTTGCTTCCTGACCTGCATACAGATTTCTCAAGAGGCAGATCAGGTGGTCTGGTATTCCCATCTCTTTCAGAATTTTCCACAGTTTCTTGTGATCCACACAGTCAAAGGCTTTGGCATAGTCAATAAAGCAGAAATAGATGTTTTTCTGGAACTCTCTTGCTTTTTCTATGATCCAGCGGATGTTGGCAATTTGATCTCTGGTTCCTCTGCCTTTTCTAAAACCAGCTTGAACATCAGGAAGTTCACGGTTCACATATTGCTGAAGCCTGGCTTGGAGAATTTTGAGCATTACAAGACAGGTAAAATTGAACTGCTTTCATGCAACATTTCAAACAAACTCCAGTGATATTTGAAACTTCAGATAACTACTGCTTCCTTATCACCTTTGTTCCCATTCCCATTAAAACAAAATATAGGTAGACAAAGGTGCATGATAGAGAGAAAAAGAGGATAGGCAGACTGATAGATGGATAAACAGAAGGATGACAGATAATAGATGAGTGAGAACAGGGAAAGAGAAAGGAAAGGAAGAAAACAGAAAAGAGAAGAGTAAGGGAGAGGAGGGGAGAGGAAAAGAGTTAGGGAAGTGAAGAGATAAGTTAGGATCTGGGTAACCCTTTAAGGGCTAAAAAAATGTCTAGATATTCTTTGGACTAATCCATTCCTACAACCCCATGAAAAGGATAATCTTATTTCAAGTCTAATTAGCAAAATGAAAGCTAATATCCTAATCCCTCAACTTCTACATCCAAAAATATTAGTACAACTTCCAGACTAATGCAGATAAGTAGGAAAGGTTGAAGAGTTAGAAGGCCACTTTGGAACTGTCTTCCTAACCTTCAAATCAGAACCGATCTTAAAATCCCTCGTGTATATGAATCAGTTCAGAGGCAAAGTTAGAGAGCATTAGTCCAGAGATCTGCTATAAATAGAACATGACCTCTGCTCTTGCCAGGAAAACAAGTTTCTTAAATCAGAGTTAATCTCACTATTATGATGAGGAACCTGCATTGTCTCTCAAGAAGGATTAGCCAGTGGATTGCTGCAGCTCAAGAAGGGAATCAGAAGCAGAGTTTCAAGGGCCGTGCCTAAGGATACTTAAAATTCTTGTAGTAATCTGATTCGATTCCCTCAGTGGCCCATAAGACTTTCTGTATCTTCCCTTTAAATAAGTACTGCAGTTTTATTTTTGGTTATAGAACCTATGGGAAATTTCAGAGACTCAGATGAGAAAGTAGACGTAACCTGGACCATAAGTTCTCACACTGTTGAATGTCTGAATTCCCCAATACAGAGAGTTATAATGGTAAGCTCCAAGCACCCAACCCTTGAAGCTGATCATTTTACCCTTCCCTTAGCTTCATCTTCATGTGCAATCTCTGGACAAGATGCTTCCATTCCTATTTTACAAATGAAGAAACTGAAGCTGAAGAAAGTTAAGCAGCGTCACCAAGTCACTCCATTAAAATATGGGAAGGTTGGTCTTATGTGCAGGATATCTGATGCCAGATCCTGTGTTGTAGCAATTCCATGAACACCGCCTTGTCCATTATAACCATAGAGTGGGGCTTGAAATTCAGGGGAAAAAAAAGTGTTGTTCTAAAAGTTGGGTGGACTTCAGGTTTCTTTCTAATTAAATATCACATCCACACATGAACACACACAAAACCATTTAGCACTTTTAAAAGCTGGCATGGCAGTTATCCAAAAATGGGAACTTGTTTAAAGTTCTACAGTATTTCAAAGGAAGTAAAATTAACCCCAAAAGGTGTGAGAGTTATTCCTCCCAAGCACAGAATTATTTATGTGGCTACCACAAATATTAAAACAATGTTGATGTATGATGACATTTGTTCCATTAAAAAGAGAGGAAGAGAGAACTCTCCTGACCTTTTCAGGTTGATTGTTACTTGATTAGTCAATACAAAGAAAGCATTCCAGGCATTGTTGTACAACAGCTCCATTCTGTATTCCAAAATATTTATATAGTATGACACACTTGAGCTATGTTTACTTATAGCAATTAGGTTTAGAGACACTTTAGGTTATACACAGAACTGTAATTTAGCCAGCAATTCAACCAGACTTCTTCAGAACCTTCCATCCTCTCCAGCCTCCTCTCAAATGTTTCTGTCATCCCTCTTCCTCTCCTTTCTACCAGCTACCAGCATCTTCATCCCTATCCAAATGTACTCTAGTTATCAATCATCTCATTTCACTTACATGCATCTTCTAGATCTCCCTCACAATGCTTTCTTCACTCCTCTCACACCATCTTATTTTCTAAAACTTTACTTAATAATCTCTCCTAATCTCAGGTATAGGTCATCTGACTTCCCTACTATCTGCCATCCTTCTTCATGGTTGTCTATAGACCTAAAAGATCCTTCCCTAGCTGCTTTAGAACCAGGATCCACATCTTCTCCCATGTCCACTGTTCCATCAACATCCTTGGCTCTTCCTCTGCACCATGGGAAGACCCATACCTACCAATAAACCCTGTTAGGACACTGGCCTCCCTTCTCTGCAATCCCAGCAAATTCTGTCTTCATTCCATCTCAGCCTCCTTTCAATGCAGTCAAACCTTAGCTTTCTTACAGGGAACTCAACTCAGTATGCTTCAAATTTTGCCTCTCACCAGAACAAGATCTGGCAAAAAGTTGGTCTTTGGGATGAACAAACTCTGAGAATATGAGCAAACTAATCAACCGCTCTGGGTCCCAGTTTCATGGTGCTGTGATGAGAACTGAATGCTACAATATATTTTTTTTAAAACTTATCTACAGATTAGAAAATAACAGGTGTAAGGATACAAGATTAATATACAGAAATCTGTTGTACTTCTTTACACTAACAATGAAATACCAGAAAGAGAAAGAAAAAAAAAAAAAAAAAGCTGCTTAAAAATCACATAAATACCTAGGAATAAACCTAACCAAGGAGATGAAAGACCTATATACTGAAAACTATAAAATATTGATGAATGAAATTGAAGAGGATTTCAAAAAATGGAAAGATATCCCATGTTCTTGGCTTAGAAGAATTAATGTTGTTAAAATGGCCACACTACCCAAAGCAATCTACAGACTTAATGTGATCCCTATGAAAATATCCAAAACATTTTTCACAGAACTAGAATAAATTATCCTAAAATTTATATGGAACCATGAAAGACCCAGAATTGCCAAAGCAATCCTGAGGAAAAATAACAAAGCTGGAAGCATAACCCAAGTAGACTTCAGATAATACTACAAAGCTACATAAGTAAGACAACATGGTATTGGCACAAAAAACAGTTCCATTTCAATGGAACAAAATAGAGAACCCAAAAATAAACCCACATACCTACACTCAATTAACCCACAACAAAGAAGACAAGAATATACAATGCAGAAAAGACAGCCTCTTCAGCAGGTGGTGGTGGGAAAGCTGGATAACCTCATGCAAATCAATGAAATTAGAACACTCCCTCATAACATATACAAAATAAACTCAAAATGGTTTAAAGACCTAAACATAGGACATGACACCATAAAACTCCTAGAGAGAATACAGACAAAATATTTTCAGATATAAATTGTAGCAATATTTTCTTAGATCAGTCTCCCAAGGCAAAAGAAATAAAAGCAAAAATAAACAAAAGGGACTTAATCAAATTTAAAAACTCTTGCACAGAAAAAGAAACCATCAACAAAATAAAAAGACAACCTACAGAATGGAAGAAAATACTTGCAAATGAGGCAGACTGACAAGGGCTTAATTTCCAAAATATACAAACAGCTCATACAATTCAATATCACAAAACAGACAGCTCAATCAAAAAACAGGCAGAAGACCTAAACAGACATGTTTCCAAGATGGCCAACAAGAATACAGTATAACCTAACATTGGTCAGAATACCCATCATCAAAAAGTCTACAAATAATAAATGTTGGAGAGTGTGGAGAAAAGGGAACTCTCCTACATGGTTGGTGGGAATGTAAACTGGTACAGCCACTATGGAAAACAGTATGGAAATTCCTTTAAAAAAACTGAAAATAGAGCTACCATATGATCCAATAATCTCACTCTGGGCATACATATGGAAAACACAAAAACTCTAATTTGAAAAGATATACACACATGAATATTCACAGCAACACTATTTACAATAGCCAAGACATGGAAATAACCCAAATGCCCATCTACAGATGATTGGCTTAAGAAGATGTGGTATAATAGAATATTATTCATCCACAAAAAGGCTGAAATATTGCCATTTGCAGAAAGATGGATGGATGTAGAAAATATGAACTAAGTGAAATAAGTCATACAGAGAAAAATAAATAAATAAAATATATATATATATCACTTATCTGTGGAATCTAAAAAGTAATACAAATAATTCTATATACAAAACAGAAACAGATTTACAGACATAGAAAACAAATTCTTGATTACCAAGTGGAAAGGGGCATGGGGAGGGATAATAAGAAGCATGAGATTAACAGATATTAACTACTATACACAGAAGCATTTATTGTATAACACAGGGAACAATATTCAATATCTTATAATAACCTACAATGGAAAATAATCTGAAAAAATACATACTGATCATTTTGCTGTACATGAAACTAACAGAATATTGCAATTTGAGTATACTTCAATTTAAAAAATGAAGAAAAAAAAAGAAAATAACAGGCATAGTATAATAAACAGCTAAGCCTGTCTCTTATTTTCCATGTAAATGACTCCCAAGCCTAAATCTGCAAACTATACTCACACCAGAACCCCAGACCCAAATGTACATATGTCTCCCTTGATAGCTAGACAGCTCATCAATCTCAATAATTTGAAATTATTCCAAACCAGTTCCTCTCCCTCTTCCCCATTTCTATAATAATACTACCATTCTCCCTAGAGATTATCATAATAAGTGAAGTAAGCCATACAGAGAAAGACAAATATCATATGATATTGCTTATCTTTAAAAAAAGATACAAATGAACTTATTTACAAAACAGAAACAGACCAACATAGAAAACAAACTTATGGTTACCAAAGGAGAAAGCAGGTGGGAAAGACTCTGGGATTAACATATACACACTCCCACATATAATGTAAAATAGATAATCAACAGGACCTTCTGTATAACATTTTGTAATAACCTATTAGGGAAAAGAACAGATATATATGTGTGCATGTACGGCTGAATCACAGTGCTGTATACTTGAAATTAATACAACATTGGAAATCAATTATACTTCAATTAAAGAAATGGTTTTCTTTAAATATCTGTTAAATTCACATGTATATATATATATGTGTGTATATATATATGTGTGTGTATATATATATATATATATACCTTTAAGGAATCACACATTGGAATTTAGTATTTTTGAAATTGAACAATTATGATCATTTGTATGCAGACAAAATGTAACTTTCAAGGCATCTTGGTGACGTATCTCTTAGTAATTGATAGAAAGACCTTAAAAGACATATTTATCACAGTTGTGAAATTTCTTCCCCATCTCACTCTGGCCTTGTACTCAAATCACAGTGATGGCTAAGCATATAGATGAAATTATCACTTTAGAGAAAAATGATTGTTGTAATCTTCTTTCCTGGTTAAAAAGACAGGAAAATATCCTTCCCTCTGAAAAGCCTAACATGAGAGATGAAGAATTATGTCAATTCAGAAACAGCAACTGCAGGGATCATTTGTCAAGGCTTCAGAATACTTTGTAAAACCCACCATGGATTTAGTCCTTGCAGTTAGCAAATCCCAGAAGCTACATGAAGCATCAAAAGGGCTTTACACTTATCCCAGCTCACCACTGATAAACTATGAGGCCATCACTCCATGCTCTTGGCCTCAATTTCCCCATCTTAAAATAAGGAAGTTAACATACTAGGTAATCTCTAAGGTTCTTTCCATCCCAGACCTTCTCTGACCCTGAGACATAGATGTCTCTTCTCTGCAGCCATTTGAAGCAATGTAGCAATGGAGCAAAGAATCTGAGCAGTCAGACCCAGCAGGGATCTAAACCTGCCCTGGTGCTTCCAGTTATAAACAATGAGGAAAATACACATCCTCTCTGTTCCCAGTTTCTTCATCTGTAGGAGGACTATGGTGATAATACTACTAGTAACTATTTCATAGGTTACTTTAAGGATTAAAAGAGATGTATAAATAGCTTATCACAATGCCTGACACATAGAAAGTGCTTGATGAATTTAGTGATTATTAAGTTAAATGGGATCTATTTTCAAAAACAGTAAGTGTATCATGAGAACACTAAGTGAGCCACCTTCCACAGGTATGTACCCAAGTAGGTCCTTAGGCTGCCAGATAATGGCCATGAACTTCTGAAGCCAGAGGTTATAAACTGGCAACCCAAAACATATTTTAATATATTTTTCACATAGGTGTATTTACTTGGTATAAATAGTGTTAATGTTGTTGTTGTTGTTGTTATTTAATTAGTTGCCAACATTTAAAAATCAGGGTTTCACATTTCTGGCTTCTTTTGAAAAACAGCAGTATCGGCAATAGTAAACTTGCATTTCTACATAGCATTGATAACTAGAGCTTCCCTTAAAGTTTCCATCACTCCCTATTGTCCTCCACCAAGCCTCACCCCTCAAAGCACTGCAGTTTTGATCCCTATTCTAGGAGATGAGAACAGCTGTTCTTCTCCATTAAAGAGAGTTCACACTTTTCCCACCATATGCAGAAAGTCTAAGAAAGAATCAATACACAGAGAGAAGTGGAGTTGAAACATGAAGTTGGAGGGAGCCCTAATTAAATAATTTGATCCCTGGATCCAGCTCTTCCTGAAATCCATACATCCTTACATTTCTCAATTAAATGAGTCATTAAATTCCCTTTTTAAACTGAGGTCACTTTATTTGAACTTCAGTCTCTTGCAACCAAAGAACATAACCAATTCCATGACTAGGGTGGCCAACTCACCCTTGTTTTCTCATTGGAAGCCCCATATCCCTGGAAAAACCTCTCAGGTCTATGCAAACTGGGATGGCTGATCAGCCTATTCATGGTGGAGATATGATTCAAAGTAACTTAAAGCTGTTATCAAGGCATATGTTCTCTACCTCACTTTCATTTGCAAAATTCATTATTATATGATCAAAAACTGGACCAGATCTTGCTTTCTAATACCATTCTCCTACAAAATGAACCATGGCTCCTTGTAGAAATGGCTGATTCTAGGGCTGGTCCAACAACATACAAGATATCCCAGAGCACCTTTAGAACCAGAAAACAAGGAAATGCTCCAAAAACAAAAATGATGGGTACATATCAAAGAGACACAGGAATTAGCTGAAAGAGTTTCCAATGGCCAAAGCTGGAACTGTCTGAAAAACAAAATAAATAACAAAGTATTTTATTATAACACAAAGTATAAAGCAAATATAATGTGTTCATACTGGTACAAATAAATGATTAAATAAATAAGAAGAGACAAATCTCCCTTACAGAAGAATTCATGATAAAACTTTCCCCCTCCAAGAAGTGAAACTTAATTTTCCCCCTATTACTCCATTTAGAGTAGGCTGGCCCTTATGACTGGCTTCAAAAAGTAGAGTATTGAAAAGGAGTAAAAAGTAACTTTGCAGTATATAAACCTGACCACCATGGCAAGGTTAACATCAACCTGATGAGTCATGTTGACCATATGTAATAAGATGATATCTTATTACATCATATTACATCTTATATGTAATATGATGTAATAAAAGTGGCACTACTCTTCTGTGGTCTTCTTCCCCAAAACCCTTGTCTAACCATGAGAAAAACACTGAAGAAATCTAGATTGAGGGACAGTCAAAAAAAAAACCCAACTAACACTTCTAAAACTATCAGGGCCATCAAAGACAAAAGAAGTCTGAGACATTGTCACAGACCAGAGGAGGTTAGGGAGACATGTTAACTAAACATAATGTAGTGTCCTCTGTGGGATCCCAGAATAAAGAAAAGGACATTAGAGAAAAACTGGTGGAATCTGAATAAAGTATTAAGTTTAGTTAAGAATAATATACCAATATTTATTTCTAATTTGTGACACATGTACATACTGAAATGTGATGTTAACAATAAAGAAAAACTGGGTGAGGTGTTCTCTGTACTATCTCTGCAACTTTCCTGGAAATCTAAAATTACAGTAAAATTTAAAAATTATCTTTAAAATAATAGACCAGTTCATGTTATAAAGGAAAGCCCCACTATGAAGAATGATATGCCTTCAACCATTTCAAAAACTTAACCTAAAAAAAATACACTATAGAAAAGACGGATTTTATGCATTTTATACACTTTCTGTATAAAGTAACATGCAGTGTAGTGTCATCTGTCTGGACAACTTTTTCCAGTATAATTGCAAGTTAGCTGTACCGTAAGATTTGATTGACCTACTTAGAATTTCAGTTCTTCTAAACATTCATTAAACTTACAAACTAAATTAATGCTTATTCTTACATGTCTTGGCAGAATAAATTAATACTATGTGAACAAATTAATAACCTTGGCTCCTAACTCCTGTGATTTTGGCAGGTTATACTTTCAGTTTCTAAAGCCTATACACAGAGGAGTCCTGAGGTAGGGAACTGCTCTCCTGTCTATACCCATATGGAGTTATCCTTAATGAGTGTTAGAAGCATGCCCCAGAGGAAGAGCAGACCCCATCATACCTTCTTGTCAAAGCCATAAAAAGTTGGCCCAGTGCCCTACTAAGAGACTTCGATGACAACATAAAACACAGTAAGGAAGCAACTCATTCACTCAACAACACTTTTCTTAACACCTGAACTAAGAATACAAAAATGACAGACATTGAAGGGTTTCCATTCTTACTTCAGGGGCAAAATAGCAACATGTTGTTAAACAGGAGGTGTAGAGATGTTAAACAGATGAAACTGAGTTCTTGAAACATGCAACTGAGTATTTCTAGCATATCAGAAGCAGTGAGTAGTAAGAGTAAATACACATTTCATGAAAAAACACTGATCATGTGTCTCCGATCGACTGCCTCTTGTAAACCCAGTAAAGGTTGCAGATTAGGACACAGTCCATGCCCTCAAGGCACTAGCTGTGTGGTAACCGAGAGGGAGGAAGTACATCATTAGTTACAAGCACAAAGTAGAAGTTAATATGTCCCCCAAGAAAAGTACAAAGTGCTCCTGGATGTCAAAGAGGAAAACATTAAATCTAGTTACAAATAGGAAAGTACAGACAGCATTTTGAGATAGGCTTAAATTGTGGTACAAACTAGATAGGGTTGAATGGGAGTATCACAGACAAAGATATAATCTCAGCAAAATCACTCAAGTTCTCCTCTTCATCAAGGGTATGTATATGTGAGTCTTGGGGAATGTGTTTTTATAAAGAAAAGACAAATGCTAAGTCTAGAGGAAAGAGTAGGATAAGTGAAAGTGAAGTTGCTCAGTCTTGTTCGACTCTGTGACCCCATGGACTGTAGCCTATCAGGTTCCACCGTCCATGGGATTTTCCAGGCAAGAATACTGGAGTGGGTTCCCATTTCCTTCTCCAGGAGATCTTCTCGACCGGGGATTGAACTCCGGTCTCCGGCATTGTAGGCAGATGCTTTACCGTCTGAGTCACCAGGGAAGTCCCAGGAGTAAGATAAGGAGCATACTTATCCTCTATGCTCATAACACTTCTCTCCTCAGAATGCTTACCAGCTGTTAAGGGGGAAAATCGCAACCATACTGTGCAGAAATCAGATACTTTAATCAAATGATCAATATTAACATGACCAATGAGGAGCAGATAGACATCATGTGACTCCAGATGCCACATGCTGAGAAGAATATGACATTTCTTTTGTAGTTTTCTAGCCAAACATTGAATTTCCTCAGGAAGAAATTTGAATCTTATCGCAAAGAAACATCAGACAAATTCTAACTGAGGAATATAAAACAACCGGTCCATATTCTTCAAATATGCTAATATCATAAAAGACAAAAGTAGGGAAGATTAAAGGAAACTAAAGAAACAACATGACTAAATACATTATATGGTCTTGGACTGGATTCGGAACTGGAGAGGGGCAAATGCTAGAAAACAACAAGGTTAGGACAATGGACAATTGAAATATAGACTGTACATTGTTTAAAGTTTTATATATCCATGTTAAATTTCCTGAATTTAATAATTATACTGTGTGTACACAAGATAATATTGATATTTTTAGGAAAAATGCACTGAAGATTAAGAGAGTAAATGGGCATGATGTACCTCCTACTCTCAAATGATACAGGAAAAATATGTACATATATAAGGAAACAGAGAAAGCAAGTAAGAAAACAAATATAACAAAATGTTAAAAATCAGGGACTACAGGTATAGGGTCAGGGAGAGTTACTGACATCATTCTTGCAACTTTTCTGTAGTTTAAATTATTTCAAAATAAAAACTCTTTTAATGTTTTTAAAACACTAAAGTCAAAATTATTTCCAGGGACTTCTCTGGCAGTACAGTGGTTAAGACTCCTTGCTTCCACTTACAAGGAGCACAGGTTCCATCCCTGGTCAGGGAACTAAGATCCACCATTCTGTATGACCTGGCCAAAAAATTTAAAAAAAAAAATTTAATTATTTTCATGCATAAAAGTTTCATAAGCAATTTCTTCTAAGATATAAACTTTTCACATAAGTAAAAATTACTATTTATAGTACTTAAAATAGCAATTGAAACTTTAGGATCTTCTTTTTTAATATTTTTGTCTTATTTAAACATTTTGTTTAAATATTGTCTTATTTAAACATTTCCATGTAAAAACTTGGCCACATATCATTTTTAGTAACTATATATTCACTACGATGTAATTATTCTTCTATTGAAGAGTTGTTACCTCCAATTTTCTCAATTATAGTATTACTGATATGAGTATAGCTATAAAAACTACTTTACTTCCTTTGGGAACATTTGCTAGGGATTTTAGAATAATTCTGTAGAACAAGGTACAAAAAGAAAACTACTATTTTAGATGTCAAACTTACATGAATTGAGATCCACTCACTCTAGAGGACATTTTCCATACTTTTGAATATGGAATAGGTTTTGAAAATCACTCATGAACACTGGTGCCATTGCCAGACAACAGCTCCTACACATACACACACCATTCACCAAGCCTGCAGAGTAAACCGAAAGAGAAAGAGAAGGATACGCAAGGAGCCAAGCTGACAGACTATCATTGTGTTGATTCACCACCAACTCAGCTGGAAAGCTTTTCTAGTTAACACAAAGCACAGCAGACCAAAGATGCCCATGCTCAGATACACTGCCTTTAGTCAATACATCTTATTCTTAACAAAACCTTCTCAAGACTTTAATACAAAAACTGCTTAGTTAAAAAAAAAAAAAAAAGACATGTACACTTTGACTCTAAGTGTGTCTGGGGAGCTTGAGCATCAAACAACTGAAGAATTCTTTTGTATGTAATAATAATTATGTCAGGCTATAGACCAACTGGAGTGAATGATTGTAAACAAGGAACACCAATTAGCAATTTCATCAATTAGAAACTGGTTTGCAAAAGGATAAAAAGAAGCTCATGGGATTTTGTGAAAATCCTATTTCTGTCTTTAAGGAAGTATACACACATACACATTAAGATGTATCTTTGCTGAGATAGGTAAAATGTATGGATACACATAAAATGTAAGTACTTGAATTCTTACTAATACACACAAGGAAAGTTTTCAAAGAGTTACCTAATACAAGGGAATGTTTAGGAGCAATGGAAATGATTTTTATCACAAGAACTAAATCATCTATATGGTTCTGAAATTGGTTACATGAGTACATGCATTGATAAAATTCTCAAACTGTTCACTTAAGATCTACAAATTACTCCACGTAAGATATGTCTCAAAAATGCAATAGAAAACACACAAAATCAGCAGACCTGCTCTGTCACTAACTAGTTTTATGTGCTTAAGCAAGTCATATAACCTCAGTTTCCTCATCTGAAAAAACAAGAAGATAATCTCTTTAACATAATCCCTAGATTCTTTACCAGCTTTAAGAGTCTAATTGACAATTTTTTCAAGTAGCGACAAATTTATGGAAATTAATAACCTGACTGAGGACTTTGACAATTTTAACTTTACAAGTTTCAATCACATTTAATACATGAATACATTATCATCATAAATAAAAGTTCTTGCAATCCTAGAGGGGGCTTGTCCTGCCAGGTTTCAGTGAATTCTTCTAGACCTTTTCGTTGTTGCTGCAGAGGCAGTACAGCTCTGTGGATGCACATGAAGACTGTGGAGTAGTGCTGTCTAGTCCACAGCCCAGCAGCACCTCTAGCCAGGGTAGACCTTGTTGAAGACATCCAAAATCCCTGTGCTTCAGTTTCCCCATCTAAAAACACTGACAAAAATGGCAGCCATTCCTGGGGTTGTAGTGAGAACAATATATGATACACACAAAACACTTAGACCCTGGCACCCAGGAAGTGTCACTTACTACTGATAAACTCTTCACTATTTCATAATAAAATATCTACACTTGTTCCTTAAAGAATAAGTAATTTAAACACTAACTCTATCTCAAAGTCACTTAAAATGCAACACTAAATACAAAGGCACTCAGAAAAATAGGTCTCTTTGCCAATTTAATCATTGGTCTTAAGCCAAAATATTTCTTCACTATCATTCAATACACCTTGTAGATGGAAACCAGGCCCATCAAATTTCTGTTACCAATATTTCAGATTTTTAAATATGAAAAGCATTAAATGAGTGAGGGTGCGGTGAAAATTGAATTCAACAGAGCCACATTCCGTCTTATCTCTGTAGGTCTGCCCCATCACTGAAAATCACCAAGCAGTCATGATACCTAAGGACCCAAGGATGGCATAAAATGTCACAACATACAGCCTGATGAATGACTGAGCTCTGTGTCTCGGCTTAGGAAAGGGGGATACAACGTGCTTCCTATTATTCACTCTGCATTTACTCTGTCAAATTTTTTCATTTCCTAATGCAGAACCCTTTAGTGAAGGAAAAAAAAGCCTGCCTGGTTGGATTTGCATTTATTATTTCAGTGACACAGAAAGACATGGAAACTAAACTTTCAATTGACATGATGGAGAATAAAATGCCACATTTTCTTCCAAACAATTTTTCACCTTTACACAGAGTTAAGAGCCTGAGCCAAAGGTTCTTGACTCTATCTATGTGAAAGGACTCTGACAACCATTTAGTCCACAAGTCAACAGCCTTAAATATCAAAAATGTGAGGACTCTGAATGTGAATTTGTACAGTTCGTGGCTCTCCTGGAAACTGTCTGCTTCTGGAACAACCTACCTGCAGAGGGTAGCTAGGTAGTGCCCTGCTAGAGGTAAGAGAACCAAGAGGATGGGGAGAAAGGCCTGGAATTGCCCTTTAACCAGACACAAGCATGTCTCCCTTGTTTTCTTGGCTGAACATCGTATCAACGTGTTTCCAAGAACAACGCCTGACCTCGGGTTGCAGAGTGAACTATGGCCCTTTTGGTTTGATTTAAAGATCCCTCTGCTCCAAATTTCCCCTCACTCTCCTTTGCAACTGCCTGATAGCATGTATTTGATATTTATTCCTTTAGTTAATATGCATTGTCTTAGAATGCCAAAGACAGTTTTTTCTTTTTTAATTGAAGTATAGTTGAATTACAATGCTGTGTTAATTACTGCTGTACAGCAAAATGACTCAGTTATACATACATATACATTTTCATATTCTTTTCCATTATGGTTTATCACAGGATATTGAATATAGTTCCCTGTGCTATGCAATAAGACTTTATTTTTCATCCATTCTATATATACACCAGTTTGTATCTGCTAATCGCAAATCCTCAACCTAACCCTCTCCTACCCGGCTCCCCCTTGGCAACCACCAGTCTATTCTCAATGTGGGACAGTTTGTTAATGCACTAAGTCATCCATCAGTCACTCCCACTAGGGCATGTGTGCATTTATCCATTCCCTTCTTTCTACTAGCTGGCTGAAATCACCAAATCTAGAGGATAAGAATTATTGAGTTATGGATTGCGCACATTCCATAAAATGCATATGGATTATGCTTTATTTCTGCCATTCTGTTTTATCTTTTGACTCAGGAGAAGACTTTCAAAGGGAGGAAAAGATGATTTTGGAGCATGGAGCACTACCAAGGAAGGAAGAGGAGAGAGAGGTGACAGAGTAGGCAGCTGGAGGACAGCAGGAGAGACCTGATGCCCCAGGGTGAGGAAAGGAACCAGGAAGTGAGTTTAACTCAAAAAGCCCCAATATTTCCCAACTTCGGGACCAGTTCACTTTCAGGGAATATGACTTCAGATCTGGGCAATGACCTAAAGTTGCATAAACTCTGCTTATCTTTCAAATTAAACCACTGAGTTTAATAAGGGAGCAATTTTTCAGTGCATAAACTGAATTTTAAACAACCCAATAACCACATGAAGAAAGCATTAGAAAAAATTCTAAATGTACACACATCCCATCATGTACATAATCGTAATTTCAGCGAGGAGTGGAATTCTGGAGCTGCAAGTGACACAGAGAAAATTACCCATCTACACATTTTTCCCTCTTCACTGAGGCAAAGTGACAGCTGTGGCAGTCTTCTGCGTGATGACTTTGGGTGGGTAAGATGATCTTCCCACCTGGTCTGGCTATATTTCATATGGCCATGGCCACAACAGCTATGAATTTGCTTCAAATAAACTATTGTTTCTCAAATCTACTTAGACTATAAGAATTGTTCAGGGTGCTTATTTAAAGCATGCTGTGTGCTGTGCTTAGTTGCTCAGTCGTGTCCGACTTCTTTGTGACCCCATGGACTATAGCCCGCCAGGCTCCTCTGTCCACGGGATTTTCCAGGCAAGAATACTGGAGTGGGTTGCCAGGCCCTCCTCCAGGGGATCTTCCGAACCAGGGACCGAACCGAGGTCTCCCACAATGCTGGTGGATTCTTTATTGTCTGAGCTATCAGGGATGCCCAAGAACACTGGAGTGGGTAGCCTATCCCCTCTCCACGGGATCTTCCCCACCCAGGAATATGAACCAGAGTCTCCTGAATTGCAGGCAGATTATTTGACAGCTGAGCTACCAGGGAAGCTCTGTTTAAAGTATACTATTCCTCAAAATTCAGATTCAACAGGCCTGGAAAGGATCCAGAAAACTGCGTTTTTCACCAACACTTTAGATGATTTTTATAATCAGGCAAGTTTTACAAATACTAAGATAAGAAATGCACAATTTCAGAAAGAAAACTAGGAAAAGGGAGAGGGCAGAGGAAGTTGTTTATCCTCTGAGTTTGGGAATACATGTTGCTGTCCCTTTCAAAGAATTAGGTACATTATTACTTCAGGTCCCATCCACTGCCTATCTTGAGCTGAGAACTTTTCAACAATACACAGGAATCCAAGCTAAAGAGGGAATTCAACTCTTGAAGTTGTATAAAGGCCTATTAATACCCACAAACTCACTATATACAACAAAACATACAATGAAAACCTAGTATTGTATAGCTCTTCTTCCATGCTGCTGCTAAGTCGCTTCAGTTGTGTCCGAATGTGTGACTCCATAGACGGCAGGCAGCCCACCAGGCTCCCCCGTCCCTGGGATTCTCCAGGCAAGAACACTGGAGTGCGTTGCCATTTCCTTCTCCAATGCATGAAAGTGAAAAGTGAAAGTGAAGTCGCTCAGTCGTGTCCAACTCTTAGTGACCCCATGGACTGGAGCCTACCAAGTTCCTCCGTCCATGGGATTTTCCAGGCAAGAATACTGGAGTGGGTTGCCATTGCCTTATCCTCTTCCATGTGCTGATGATAAAGTCATAGCCCCACCACCAACACCAAAAAAAAAAAAACCACACAAAGATACATCTCAATACTGTAATGGTGCCACCAAAGTTCTAAGATAACAGACTAAAGCTAGCTAATTACAGTAAGTTAAATGTGGGTACTACCAGAGCTGGTTTGAAGTACAACCCTCAAATGGAACACAATTTTTCACAAGAATTCCTCCACCACAGAATTGCAACAGGAACCCCATTTGGCAGCTTCACAAACACAGAGCCTAGGCCTAGAAAAGAACATTGGAGAATAAAAACAGTGATTTTAAGTGAAGTCTTTCTATATTTTTTCCTTCATTGTTATTTTAATGATACGTCATAAAAAATTAACAATTGTTGATGTATTACTTACCATTTTTCCTTTGTTTATTTGTTTTTTGGCCATACCTCCCAGCTTGTGGGATCCTAGTTCCCCAACCTGGGCCCTTGGCAGTGAAAGTGTGGAATCCTAACCACTGGCCCACCAAGAAATTCACCAAAGCATTACTTACTATTAAAGGCAATGGCAACCCACTCCAATACTCTTGCCTGGAAAATCCATGGACGGAGGAGCCTGGTAGGCTGCAGTCCATGGGGCTGCTAAGAGTCGGACACGACTGAGCGACTTCACTTTCACTTTTCACTTTCATGCACTGGAGAAGGAAATGGCAACCCACTCCAGTGTTCTTGCCTGGAGAATCCCAGGAAAGGGGGAGTCTGGTGGGCTGCCATCTATGGGGTCGCACAGAGTTGGACACGACTGAAGTGACTTAGCAGTAATAAATCACTATTTTGTCAAAAAGAAAATTTAAATATTCCTTCATGACAACTGAATCAGTTTACTAATTGCTCCCACTGATGGAGATATTATATTCTATCAACACATTTCTTTGTCACAAACTTCATATTCAGACACAGAAGCGACATGAGGTATTGAGAGTCACATCCCAATTTCAGGCAAAGCATTTACTATACTATAAAAACAGAATTAAATGTTTATTAAAATAGCACTAATTAAACACAGAATTAAACAGAATTAAACACTATTATTCTCAGGTAAAATTTGATATTATATATTTATACTTTCATTTTATAACAACTGGAATTACTACAACTATTTTTATAATATAATATTGATAGCTTATATACAGGCATATTTCATTTTATTGTCTTCACTTTATTATGTCTATAAATACCACATTTTTTTAAAAATGAAGATTTGTGGCAACCCTGCACTGTCAGATGATGATTTGCATTTCTTAGCAATAAAGTATTTCTTAATTAAGGTTGTATGTTAAAAAAATGTTGTATGTTGTTTTTTCAGACATAATACTATTGCACACTTAATATGCTACAATATAGTGTAAATATTACTTTTATATAAACTTTAAAATTAAAAAAAATTTCTGTAACTAGCTTTATTGAGATATTTACCTTATTGTTGTAATCTGAAACTGAACCTACAATATCTCCGAAGTATGCCTGTAGATGAGTTGATTTTATTTTCAAGTAATGCTGCTAGAGCTTTACAGCTGTAATAGGCAGTTAGAACACTTAAGGCATCAAAAGTGGCCAAATGAATGAATAAAAGAGAAATAGACAATGCATATTACACATAGTGGAACCAAAGGCTAATTGGTGACTAAGGATGATGACCAAGATGTAACCAACCACAGCAAGTATTTTGACAGCTCCCATTTTAATAGTCAGTTCCCCCTTCCCAACAGGAACACACTATAATGTATCTGCACACTCTCCCGTCATCTCCTCTCTTCCAGATTCCCTGGTAACCTGGGCTTTCTCTCTCTCAAAGTACCTCTGAATCCATAATTTCAGAAGGTTCCTAGCAAAACAGTCATGACATAGAAAATGTGTGCTGGCAGAGCCTCACTAGGAGTGCAAAGAAATTAGGAGCCTAGCTCCTGAGTAGAAGAGTAGGAGAGCACAATGGTAAGTCCTGGCCCTACTGGCTGGTGATCATGAACAAGTGACTTAATCTTTCTAGGTCTCAGTTTCCTCATATGTAAAATGAAGATGAAACCGCTCCTACCCCATAAAGTTGCTGGGAGAACTGTCAAGATAATGTAGGTAAAGCACTTCCTTCATTACCCGGCAGGTAGTAAGGACTCAATGGGTGTCAGCCATTGCAGCCTTTGGGGATTGCTGAGTGACAGCAGCCATGTCCCTCAAGAACACTGTGGGACAACTTAGGCACAAGTGCCAGCATGGGAGAATCCTGACCCTCCACTGAGCCCCTGCAATGCCATGTCAGGGGAGTCCACATGGTACAGACTGCCTGGATGCAAGTGATCAGGGTTTAGTTGTGTGACCTGCAATGGTTGCTTAACCTCATTGTACCTCAGTTTGTTCATGTGTAAAGTTGTGATAATAATAGTACCTGACCAACACATTATTGTGAGGATTAAAAGGAATATGTGTGTGTATGTGTATGAACTTACACAAACATGTAGTCTGTTTACAACTGTATAAATTAGCTGCTATTATTCTAAGCCACCCTCGGTTTTCACTTGCTACCAACATCTCTGTGTTGAAGTAGACAGATAAATGACATTTTGTGTGGTCACTGAGGGAAATTTAAAATATCTTGCTATATTTTTCAAATAATCTGAGAAATACTCTGCACTCTATATTTCTGTTGGAAGAAGTCTGAGACCAGCATATCAATAAGTCTTTTTCTTGTTTTAAAATATTTATTATTAAACTGAAAAAGCCTTGAACAGTATGTGACAATGTACAAGAATTCGTATTTTTCCTAAAAAAGTCAGACTCTTCTGCCCCTAAGTGTTTCAGACAGTGAAAGAGAAAACTCTAGCTTAAGAGAATTGTTTTGCCAAATAAAAGTGGCCTCAAAAGTGTTTACAATTCTCATTTGATTATTCTTACTGCTGAAAAAAGTGGAAATGCTTATGAGGACTTTAAATAAAACTTTCATTACATGCAAAGGAAATGGTACAAACTACACACTAGACTATTCTCCAGTTTTTTAATTAAGTCAAGTAAAGTAAGGAAGCATTCAAGATAAGGCTGAAACACACCCTTCCCACTGGTTATCTGCCACTCCTGATAAAAAAAAAACTGTAATCGAAGCCAATCCTGGGTAAAGCAAGGTCCTGGCAAAAGGCACTATTTCCTCCTACAAATATTCACAGCAAGGTTGTACCAAACCATTTTTTCACGCAGTGCTGTCTTGGTCACTAAGCGTCCACCACCCCCACACCGTCCTCTCTCCCTTGCTCTCTTGTTTCTTTGTCTCTCTCTCTTACCCTGTGTCTCTCTCCCTCTCAAACACATAGTCAGTCTCAATGATGGTTTGGAGCGAAGATGAGAAATAGTAGACTGAACAGCTTTTCATACAGTTGACATGCAGAGCCTTGTTATAAGTACTGAGATACCCAGCAGTAACTAGCTCTCCCCACCATCCTTCCCTGGCCAGTTTCCAGACATGAAAGAAAGAATCCCTTTAAAAGGCTATGTCAAAGATAGCCACAATGTCCACCTAATCTTGCACATTCCAGAATTCTTCAGAATACAACTGACCCTTGAACAACACAGGTATGAAATGCATGGATCCAACTTATATACAAATTTTTAAAAAATAGTAAATACTAGAATACAACACAATCTACAATTTGTTCAATCCATAGATATGGAGCCGCTGATATGGAGAAAGTGTATCCATGAAGGGAGAGCCAATTTTAAGTCATGTGGGGACTTCTGACTCCACCAGAGGGACCCCCAATTACACCATCAACCCCTTGCCATTGCTGAAGGGTTAATGAAGCATTTAATGAACCCCAGAAATGTCAGACTACTAAAATTCTTCTGGCAGTGATACCCAGATTTATGACTATTGCATCTTAAGCTAGGAGAATACTTAGGGAATTTTAAATTCTAGCTCCCTTAAAAATGTCTATCATTTATCATCCAAATTTGCCATATGTCAACTTTGGCAGCTTTTTAGCAGTCTATGTAAAGAGTCAGAGTACTTAGTCCAATTCCAGACAACTGATCTCCAGGTCACATACCACCTGTACTCAGGACAACTCTGGATTTAGAGTGTTCCCCTGAGGCTTAGTGGGTGACAAAACAGTCCAGAACAAGGAAACCCAGAACCCCACAGAGCCAAGAGGAAAGCTGGTAATGAAGAAAGGTTCCAAGAGGAACCACTGGTGGGAGGAATTCAGTATCTTGTTGTGTTGTGGTCAGTTCCTAAGTCATGTCTGACTCTTTGCGACCCCATGGAATGCAGCACACCAGATTTCCCTGTCCTTCACTATCTCCCAGAGTTTGCTCAAATTCACGTCCACTGAGTCAGTGATGCTATCTAATATCTTGTTGCAATAGAGTAATGGAAAGTACTGTTGGACTAGAGGAATGAATGTATGTGTGTCTGCCAGGCATTACAGTCTGACAGGAGGGAACTTTTAAAAGCATATGCTTTCTCAGCCCACAGAAAATCTGGGGTCTCAGGAAGCACACCAAGCCAGAGAGGGGACCAGCTGAGGCCCAGTCACCAGTCATAGTGAAGTGTGTCACATCAGATCTTTTCAAGAATTAGTGATGGTATGGTTAAACACATAAATACATAAAACTATACATGGGAGAAAAACTCTAGAAATTATAAGATTAGGTATCTAGTCTCATGTTTACCCCTTCCAAGTTAGGTGACCTTCAACAAATCACTAGGCCTGTTTCATCAGCTTTTCTTTTTGGCTGCATCATTCAGCATGTGGGATCTTTGTTCCCAACTCTCTGCACTGAAAGGGCAGAGTCTTAATCACTGGACCACCAGGGAAGTCCCTGTTTCAACAGCTTTAAATGGAAACAATAACCATTACACCTATTGTATGTGTTGTAAAGGTCTGATACAAAGATAGATGTGAAAACAGTTTATAAACCAGCTCTAGACCTGTGACATGGCTTATTTTCACTTTACTGCATATCCAAGGGATGCTCTGGACTTGCAAGAGGAACAGTGGCTGACAGTGTTAGGACTGTCACCACAGCAGGAAGTAGGGAAGCATTTGGGCTGGTAAAGTCTCAGAATCTGTGCAACTCTTTAAAGCCTCCTCCTGCAGACTCTAATGCCCTGCTGCCCTACTCCGCCCCAACAAACACACACTGAGAGTCAGTCCTCTAGTCCAATAGTATTTTCAATTACTCTATTGTCAACATAATACTTGACTACCCTATTGTAAGCTGAAACTGGAAGTGTGGAGACCCCAAGGCCCACAGATGTGCTTTCCGTGGCCTTCAGTTTGGCCTACAAAAGGTACCTCTGCTCCCACCCAACAAAAATTACACATATCCTCTAGTTTTTATAATGTTTAAAAATTATGAGATTCCCATAAAAATTTACTTTTCTAGCTTCTCTTGAAAAATCAAAAGATCTAGCAATACTGGGCCCAAATTCCCAGAAGGCAACACTCAAACTTTCAGGAGTATAATAATCAAGGGGAGAGATCATTAAAATACAGACTGCAAGACCCCATCCTAAGAGTTTTGATTCATTAGGTCTGGGATGGGACTGAAAAACTGCATTTCTAACAAGTTCCAGGTGATTTTGATGTTGCTGGTCCCGAGATGATACTTTGAGAAGTTCTGCGCTAGATCCTTGCATGGGCTATTCCTGTTAAATAGGGACTCCAGTTTACCAAAGTCCACACCACCTTCTACTGTCAGTGACAAAAGTATCTGTTGTTAATTACCATGTTTATTCTGTAGTTTCTCTTACACATGCAAAGCCACTTAACTAACTTAATATGCCTGACCTCTTAAGTGTGTGAATTACCAGCAACCTCTGCTACTTGTAGGCAAGAAATCTGCCTTCTGCACCCCCTCTTCCCTCTTCAACCCCTGTCTCTCTGCTTCTCTCAAACATACACCCTCACCATCTTACACAGTGACATACACATAGCGTTCAAATACGTTAGTTGATTTGAATACCTGCAGAAAGTCTGAATCCTTCAAGGCCTGAGCTGATAGCAAGACTTTTTAGCCAGGAACTGGTTTAGGTTTCCTTCCCCTCATCTACTGTATCCTGATCTAAGACACGATGCTGCCTCAAATGTGGAGGTGAAAGGCAAAGAACGAAGATCATCATACAGGATAAGCATAAGTTCTCCCAAGACCCACTTCTCCTATTAGGCTTGTTGCATTCAGTACTTAGCTCCAAATCCTCAAATTAGTTATTATCCAGGTATATTATCAATTGATCGATTCAACCAACTGCTTTCACTAATTGGTTTCATGATCATCAGCTCGAGGGCAGGGGACAGGCCTGAGTGATAAATCTAGGTTCCCTCTAACTTTCTTTTCTATCTGCCCATTAATGATGACTTAGAATGAATTCGGTTGTACATTTTAAAATCCACCAAAATGCAGGCCAGGCTCCTCCCTAGTGTCTACCCACAATGCACACATGCTCTGTCTTGTATCCTTGGCCCTGAATTGTGGTTTGCATACAATGGCCTCAAATATATAATTTCCACTAAGAGTTTAAATGTTTCTCTTTTCGATAATGAAATACAGGCAGTTCATTCCAGAAAGCTGTAAAGAATGCCAGTCCTTAAGGTTAAGAAATTTTATCCTTCTTTTACAAGCTGACAGCAAATGAAAAGAGTTTGTTTTGCCAAAAGGGATATCAAGGTAATTTGTGAAGACCTGATCTCATTAAAATATTCTTGAAATGTGACCAAAAAGGAAGAAACATCTAAATAAACTGTTAGAAGCCTATCCTATGTCAAAAAGTGGCCTCGGAGCAGTATTATCACTTCTATTTTATGAAAAACGGCCCTGAGGCTTATAACAACCTCTCCAGGATTATACAGCTGTAATCAAAGACAGAATCAAACCTCCTCTTGAACCTCCTCTCAAGCCCACAACTTCCCCATTACCAAGTTATCTTCACTATCCATAAGTCTTACACCCAAGGCATATCTTCCCTCTAAACTGCCTCCAAAAAGTTTAAGAACTCAGAGGCTCAAGATGACTCAAAACACAGAACATAAACTAGAAGATGCCACGGTAGTTGCTTCTTAAAACTAGGAGAAACAAAATGAGCACATAGTAAATAAGACCAAAAATATGCAAACGCATTTTTGTAAGCGACAAATGACTCACAGGCCAGAAAGGCTTTGCTCGAATGTAGTAACAAATCTCAAGAAAACATATCCCTCAGGAGACTATGAAGTAGCAGCAAAGGTAAAAGAGCCTGAGAAAAGTCATCAAAGACCATTAAGCACTCTTCAAGGAGAGTTCTAGCTTATTGTTTCAACTCTATTTTAATAAAGAGAGATGCCTAAAACCTGTTAAATCCAAGAAGCTCAAAAGCCATGAGGGAAAGACCAACAGATTTGAGCACAAACCAATTAAACTAAAGGATGCCTTGAAAAGGTGAATGAACCAAGAGGAGAAAATATTTGAACATATGTCAGAAAAAGGGTTAATATTACTACTACTATAAATATGTTCCATCCCCGCAAAATGATCAAAGACAAACAATCCAACAGAAAATATGAACCCGAGAGGAAATTAATAGACAAATCATGGAACAGGAAATGCAAATATCTCAAAACACACAGAAAAATTCTCGAATTCATCTATAGTCAGGAAACTTGCAAATCAAAACAAATGTACACTGTTTCTACTGACCAAAGAGCCCCCCTGCAAAAAAAAAACCAAACCTAAAAATATCAGTATCATCAGAACTAGTGAGGAACAGACACTACTATCCCATGATTTTTGGGAATATAAAAATGCTACACAATCCCCGGAAAATAATTTGGCCACATACTGATTTAAAAATAAGTATGACCTCTGACCTCAAATCTCACTTTGGAGAATTACATATTGAGGCATTTTAAGTGGCAAAAAACAGCCTCAACATTCATCAACAGAAGAAGAAAAAAGTCTGCTGCTGCTGCTAAGTCGCGTCGGTCATGTCCGACTCTGCGAGACCCCATAGATGGCAGCCCACCAGGCTCCCCCGTCCCTGGGATTCTCAAGGCAAGAACACTAGAGTGGGTTGCCATTTCCTTCTCCAATGCATGAAAGTGAAAAGTGAAAGTGAAGTCAGTCAGTCGTGTCCGACTCTTAGCCACCCTATGGACTGTAGCCCAAAGTCTGGACCTCCATAAAAATATTATATAGTCACTGAAATGAACAAAAATAGCATTATTTGGAAGACAGCAAAAAGCAGTGGACTTGAGAGCCATATTGCTCAAGTTCAAATTGCTGCTCCCATTATCTTTGCAACCTAGGGCAAATTAATAACATCTCATTTCCTTGTCTACCCACTGGGGATAACAGTACCTACCTTATATGGTTGTTGCTAAGTCACTTCAGTCGTGTCTGACTCTGTGTGACCCCATAGATAGTTATGGCATAAATACGATAAAGCATAGGTCCTGGCATTCAGCAAACACTGGATATCCTGTTGGCAGAGCAGGAGAGAACTATACAAATTTTATAACACAGATATATTTTAGTTGAAAGTATACATATTGCAAAGCACACTATGTATGTATGTGTGGTACTGAAAAGAAAAGGAAGTTTTTGTGCAAACTCTTTCTTTGCATATCTCTGGGTTGTCTGTCTTGTTGCAAAGAACACTAATCCAACAACATTTTTTTGAAAATGGTGTGAGTGAGAGTGATAGCAGGAGACAGGCATACAAAAGCATAATTAAAGACTGGGAAGTGAATCTGGAATCTGAGAAGTCTAGTGTGTCTGGAGCACAGTGTGCAATGGAAGCAGCAGGCTGGGTAAATGAAGGAAAGTGTGTTATTAGAAAAGGAGAGTAGACTTTCTTTAGATATTCACAGAAAGTTCTTTGGGGAAAAAAAGGAATGCAAAGTATCAGCTCTACTTTGGCAGGGTTAAAGATGTACTTTGCCCCTCCACCAAAACAAAAATTTTCAGTGGCTCCTTTTACAGGGATAAACTCCAGACCTACTTGGGTCTGTGAGGAGCTCCCCACGTGGCTCAGTGGTAAAGGATCCACTTGCAAAGCAGGAGATGCAGGAGACACGGGTTTGATCCCTGGATGAGAAAGATCCCTGAAGAACAAAATGGCAACCCACTCCAGTGTTCTTGCCTGGAGAATCCCATGGTCAGAGAAGCCTGGTGGGCTGCAGAGCATGGGATCACACAGAGCACACACACACACACTTAGGTCTGTGAGTCTGAAAGCCAGGCTTCTCATTCTACCTCCCTGAACTACTTGTAATTCTTCGAAAGTTGTGCTCTCTCCAGCTTCCAGATCTTTGCTCAGGCTGGCGTTTCTGCCCGAAGTGCCCTTCCCCCCAGCCACCCCACCCCTGCTGCCTTGTTCTGCCTGACTGACTTCTCAGAGCTCAGTTCAAATAACCCTATCTCCAGAGAAGCTCCAAGGCTTGATCCCCCAAGGCTCAGTTTCCCTTCAAGGTCCTCCTATGTCACCCTGGCATTAACCTAAAAAGAGAAGTTTTGACATTGGTTTTTAATTGTTGGTTTGTTGTCTGCCTCTCCAACTAAACTGCAAATCCAAAAGAACTGGTGCTTAATAGTATTCCTTGTTGATTCTTCAGTGAATAGCACAGAACATAAACTGAAGTCAGAAATATATAAATGCTTGTTAGATGAACATCTTGAAACACATAAGCCATCTAACTCTTTCTCCTTTTTTGTATTCTATGTTTTCCCCAAAAGTTTCTCATTTAATGCCCTATCCTATGTATGTCAGTCCATTGCCAAGTCTGGGTCCAAGTGACAGTTACACTGCTCACTGAAAACTAATAAATTGGCATATGGATTTTATATGTCAATCCTATACTTTGGCTAACATAAGTTCTGCCCTTGAGGAAAAAAACTCCATGTGCTGGCAAAAGCTGACATCTGAGCATTTAAAACAAAGGGCCACAACCCTGAACTATGGTAAATTACTAACGCAAAGGCCTCTTGGGAGGCCCCCTCAGGCTACATCTGGACTTGAGTCTTTCATTCATCCAGCAAATATTCAATAAACTTCCACTAAATGACAACCTTCATTGCAAGTTCTGAGAGTATAGCAGGGAACAAGACAGATGAGCTCTACCCATCATGGAGTCACATTCTACTGGAGGTTAGCAGAAAGATAGATAAAAAACATGTGAAAAATAAGATACTTTCAGGCAGAATCAAATACTGTGAAAACAACTAAGCAGAATAGGAAATGAAAGTTTGGTAGAAGGGGTGACAGGCTCTTTAGTGTTGTCAGGATAACGCTTCTCTGAGAGATGGACATTTTGTACTAAGTCACTTCAGTCATGTCCGACTCTTTGTGATCCCATGGACTATAGGCCACCAGGCTCCTCTGCCCATGTGATTCTCCAGGCAAGAATACTGGAGTGGGTTGCCATTTCCTTCACCAGGGGATGGACATTTTAGCTGAGACCTAAGCAACGAGAATGAATCAGCCATGAGAAAATCTGGGAGCAGATAATTCCAGGCCTGGAAAAGAGCAAATGCAAAATCTCAAAGATAGGAATGAGTTTGGAGCACTCAAAGACAGAAAACCAATCTGACTGGAGAACAAAGAGCAAGGAATGTGACTCAAGAGCAATCAGAGGGTAGGTGTAGAACAGACCATAAAGGCTGTGATTATGAGTTTGGATTTTAATTGCAAGGTAAAAACATCAGTGAAGTATAGGTAAGGAAGTGATAATCTGATTTATATTGTTAAATGGCTAATGACTGAAAGTAAACTCTATGAAGGTAAGAGTTGCAACCCAGGAGCCAGACAAGAGGCTGCTGTCATGGACTAAATGAGAGCTACTGATGGCTTGTACCAAGATGGTAGCAGCAGATATGGTGAGAAGTGGTCAGTCAAATTTGGAATAATATTTTGGAGGTGGGATCAACAGGACTTGATCTTTGATCGGATGTTACAGACATGAGAAAAAGAAGAATCAAAGCAGTGATCTTTTGGCTCGTCTCATCAGAAATTCTTGTACCTGCTTGCCAATAAAAATCTGTGTTCTGCTGGAGAACCTCCTTTCAGTAACCATAACAAAGTCAAAGCCAGTCAAAATTTCCACTAGCATATGACAATATTTGAATTATGCATGCCAATTTATGACAGAAGATTCAAGAACAGTTTATTCTGCATTAAACTAAAGCTTTAATCTCTTTTTTTTAAACCTAAAAAGCAGCTCATTTTCTAAAGACCCAAGTTGCTTACAAAGAAAAGACTGGGTCCCTTTAAAAAGTGTTATTTCCCCTGAAATATTAGAGATCTATAGGCTCAGAGCTTCTATTATAGTTATCAGATATTTATTTTGCCTTATATTTTCTCATATGAGGGCCATCTTTTATATTATGATTTTATGAATATTAAAAGGCATAGCAGGCCAAGTAACTTACAGCACAGGAAGAATGGCAAGACTGATCTTAGAGTCAACCCCTTAATGTATTCATTCACCTTCTATGAAACTCTGGCAATAGTGTGTCTTGAAGAACCAACTGTTTAAGGCTATCGAGCAATTATCTTTCTCCTGAACTTAACTCTTCTGATGTTTTATATACCGCCCAATAACAGTCCTTTAGAAAACATTTTGAAAACAAACTATGCTCATTAATATGTATGGATCTATGAAACACATACAAAAGAGTATTAGAAAAAAACAGGCTGGATTGAACCTAATTTCATGACTTTTTCTAGGAACATTCACAGTAGTATTTGCTGTGTTAATATGAATAGCACTGATAAAGACTGAGAATCTTTAGGGGACTCTTCCTCCCAAGTTGTGAGCCAACCGAAAAACAGGAAAAAAGAGTAGACAGCTGAGAACACCACTCATACTGATAAAGTTGATCCTGGAGGTAAGATAGCACCAGTGGGCCTTCCAACACTGATCCCTAGGACAAGGCAGATGTGCAATGGAGTTGCTGACTGGCAGAGCAGGACGAGAGAAACTCTCCTGCCCACCTACCCCAAAGATCTGTCTTTATAAACTCTGCAGCAAAAAGGAACATACTAGAAGTCATGATTCCTGGTAGCCTGGCCCCAAGATCAAGACTAGACAAAGGGCTGACCTTTCTCACCCACTTCCTCACTAGCATCTTACTCAATAGGAAAGAGAAAGGGCTGGCCCAAGATGCCAAGAATGTTAATAAAACCCGCAACTTACACCACACTCCCCATAATTTTATTCTCTTAACCTAGTAATCTACAAACTGGAATAAGTCTACCCTGGGATTCTACTTTCCAAGGGGAATACAAGCACAGAAAATATTATCAACTTTCACCTACTCTTTCCTAAAATTGAGTTGTCTAAAATATTAGTGAGGTTGACATGTCATTTCAATTCAGTTTTTCTAATTCCATTTTTAAATCATTCTTTCCTCACTTATAAAAGACAGGCATCCTCTCACCCATCCCAGATCCTACTATGACAAATTGCTCCCATGTGCAAAAAGCTTCTAAGGCACCAGACAAAGGAATAATTCTGAATACTGATGTCAATATTTACTTTAATCAATGCATCATAAGTGGCAAGGAGATTTCTTGGCTTTCTTTCCCTTATCTTAAATATATTTCTATTAAGAAAAAAGCATGGTGCTAGAAACTGAGTATTTTGGTCTGGGCTGGAATGTTCTGAGTTCAGATATATTGTAGAGTGGGATGCAGGAGTTATGATCATTTTTGTCTAATACCATTTCCTCTTCCATTCCCTGATAGTGTTAAAGAAAACCGTTGAGATAACAAAAAGGAATACTGAAGGAGTTTGAGCCCTACTTCATATGGGTAACAAACTCACAGTAAAGTTTCATGCTCCATATATCTCTCTCAGAATTCAAAAATGAAAGATCTGTGGAAAACATTCTGGGAAATATCAGTCAGTTACAAGGTACATCTGCTCAATAATGAGAGAGAACTCTGTGTCTTTCTCCTGTGTCTCAACTGCATATTTCAGATAATTTCAAGGAAAAGGATGTTAAAAAATTCCAAATTTCCTTCCAACAGATCAACATTACATATAAAAAGAACATATCTCAGAGATACATTAATGTTTTGCAGTGCTTTTTGAACAATTATTCAGACTTATGGGAGAAAATATTTTCACTAGTTTTCAATGTTTTGCAGTGCTTTTTGAACAATTATTCAGACTTATGGGAGAAAATATTTTCACTAGTTTTCATCTGAAGATTATTGAATACAGTAAGTCTATACTCATTTTTTTACCCAAACACTGTTGTAAATAATGCGCTGAACAACAATCATTTATTCATCTTTTGTAAGCCCCACGCCTAATAGTCCCCCAACATGTTTTCTTATTCTGTGTCCTAGCAGAAAATCGGGCTTCCCAACTGGCTCAGTGGTAAAGAATCTGCCTGCAGTGCAAGAGACAAAAGTTCGATCTCTGGGTCTGGAAGATCCCCTGGAGGTGGAAATGGCAACCCACTCCAGTATTCCTGCCTGGAGAATCCCCATAGACAGAGGAGCCTGGCAGGCTACAATTCATAGGGTCACATAGGGTCAGACACAACTGAGCACACAGCACACCAGAAAATTATATTCAGGAACTAATTGGAGAAGGGGAGCTACATCCATTTCATTGTAATAATTATAATAATAACTCAATCCAAAACAAATTTTAGAAACTTTTGGAACTTTTAAAAAATTATAAACAACTTTGTAATCACCTAAAAAATGACAGGGTAGGCAATAAAATACATTTGAAGATAAAATATATTTTTAAGGCTTTTGTGGGGAAGTAAAATAAAAATACAAATTAAAAGAGAAAAAAAAAAGAATAATGTAGGGACTTCTCTGGCAGTCCAGTGCTTAAGACTCTGTACTCCCAATGCAGGGGGCACTGGTTCAATCCTTGGTGGGGAAATTAAGCTCCCAGGGCAAAGCACTCCCCCCAAAAACAGAGAATGCAAAATTTCTGTAAAAATGGAGATGTGAGTATTCAATTTCTATTGGATTTAATTTCACTAAATGCATTTTTAAGTAACATAAACCTTTTTACTTTACATTATACCAGAATTACATTTTTTTGCCACTAAGGACAAAACTTTTACATGTGAAGCTAAAAATTATTTTGAGTGGTATGTTAGTATAAATGTATGAAGATCATTCCCTTAACCCTTTCAGCTTACCCACTGAGATTATCTTGGGATATGGTTAGCTCCCTTGGGTAAGAAGTCAGCAGTTAGTTGGGGTAGTCCTGCTCCCATCTTCATAAGTCCACTTCAGTACTAATTTCACTTCTTTTGTAGAATCTCATGGGACCGCTGATAAAGTGTAGGTTTTGTTGTCAGAACCCCTGACTGGGTCAGAACAATACACCAATTAAATGAGCTCCCATGTTATTCTGTACATGGGAGCTGTAATTCACAACCTGTTCTATTGCCACTTCAAATTATGTCCCACTATCTTGTTCAACATTACTGGAACAAGATCAAATGGTAACATAAAAATACTCTAAAAATTAAGAGCCAAAAAGATGTCTTTAATCTGATTATGATCTCCTCCCAGTGTGAATTTTCCAGCAAGAAATGAAAAGCTCAGAGATTACATTATCTTGTTCTGCTGAATTATAGCCCAAAGTAATCAGGACTGACTTCATGTTAAAGTCCAAAATTATTAATGCCCAACTTGTTAACTCTCTTGCTCTTGTGAACTTAAGTTCAAATAACAGATTTTATCACTTCTTGCCAGTGAACTTAGCTCCAGCCTGAAGTTTCCCTTCCCCCAGAGCACTTAAACTATTAAGCTTACCCCAAGCCTCCCTGGGCCTAGGCAGGCCACCCTCGGCATGGGCAAACCACTGTAAAACTTGTGGTATGAAGCAGCAGAGTAGAAAGCATACTTTCTGTGGGCGGCCTGGCTCCCATGAGAAAAGAGAGAGGAAGGTGGGCTGCACATGCCAAACTTACACATCAGGAAACTTGCTAGAAGTGCTGGAATAAAGTATCAAGTGTTATGTTAGTGGCACCCCCTCCATACTTCAAGAAACATCTGATGTGGGAAAGAAGTGTTTTCTCCTAAAATAGAGAAATAGAACAGAATTATAAGAAACAGTCTCTCTTATTTAAGAAATATTTATTCAGCTCAAATTTCTAAGCTAGGTTTGCTGAGAGATTCCTTAGTGAATCAGAGCTGGATGCTGCCTAACAACCAACCACCAACATTTGTAACATATTCATATACGTCAATGCCATATATTTTAGGTTTTTGTTACAGCAGTGCTCTACATCCAGTACCAATTTTTGTATTAGATCAGTCTTCATTTGCTACCAAACAACCCCAAATATCTCAGTGACTTAGTATAGCAGAAACATATTTCTCACTCATACAACCATGTGTGTTAACTAAGGACTCTTTTCCACTTCGTTCCGACTCTCAGACCCTGGGTGATGAAAGCAGCCACCATGTGGAACACTGTTAGGGTGGTAGATTAAATAAGGCTACAAATTCTTTGTCACTCTTCTCCCAAGTCCCCATCAAGAAGTGGACTTTATTTCCCCTCCCCTTGAAACTAAGTTGGCCCTGTGACAGCCTTAACCAATAGAATGAGTTATTTCCACACCTAAGTCTTGGAAATAGACTGGAAGGATCTGAAAGCTTTTGCAGTTCTGAAGAGTCCTGAGCCACTATGTAAGAAGTCTACTCTGCAGGAGAAGCCATGGGAAGTGAGGCCCTGGAATAACACTGGGAAAACAAAGGCTCAGTCATTCGAGCATCCCTGTCACACCTCCAGATTACTCCAGCAGGACAATACCCGGCTGGAACCACATAAGAGACCCCAAGCAAAATGAGACAACTGCTCGTGAGCCCATTCAACCCACAAAACCAAGAGAGATTATGAAATGGTTATGGTTTTAAGTCACTAAGATTTGGGACGGTTTGTTATGCAGCAATATATAACTAAAACATGCCATCACTATGCCAAAAGGAGACATGGGAAACTGTGCACAGGTTCCTATATTAATCACTTTTGCTTGCAAGTGACACAGATCACTTCAATCACATTTCAGTGGCCATGCTGAGTTCAAAGGAGCAGGGAGATGCAAGTCAGCTATGTGTCTGAGAAAAGAAATGGAAACATTTGTTGGTTAGTACTAATACCTCACAGAGAGGGGTCAAGCTTAAAGAGGTATATCTTCCATAGAGATGACAACTTAATCAGTAAGCACTGGATTACATTGGTAAGGGAAAGGCAGGGAAGCCATTTGTGGATTTACAGAGAGCCAACAGAGTTTCTGAGATAAAGGAGTAATGGAAAATCAGTATACATGACTAGTCCATGTAGGAATGAAGGGAAAGACAGAGCAGGCCACCAGTTTGAAAGCTACTGCAGTATTCAAAACAAGAGTACCCTACTGGGAGAGATATTTTCCTGCGGGGGGAGAAAACCTAAAAAAGAAAAGAAAAAAGAGAAAGGTTTCAAGTGTAAAACTGAGATATTTATCAAGAATATAAAAGAAAATGTTTAATTCTCAAGGCAGACAATGTTAGTTACCTATTCAACATTCCCTCTCCATGCCATTTCCTTGACAATGTAACTTCAATACTGTTTGACTCCTCTCTTCCCTCCAAACCATTCAGAAACAAACCAAAAAAATCTATACACACATAACTCAGTTCCAAAATAAATTCCAATTGGTCTGAGCCAGTGGTTCTTAACCAGTATCATCTCTTGAGGGTGTGTATGAGGGATGGAGGGAAACAGGGTTTTTTTGTTTGGATTGGTTGTTTTTTTGTTTTTGTTTTTGTTTGGTGTCACAATGTCTGGGGTTGCTACTGACACTCAGTAGGAAGGCACCAGAGATGCTAAATGACCACATTTCTGTGTAAGAACTGTGAAAAGCCAGAAACACACTCACGAATCATGGTAATCCTATGCTCCATGTCAGTAACTGGTTTAGAAACTAGCTAACAGCCCAACTTTGGAAAAATAAGATATAAGGAGTGACCTGCTACGAAGTCTCTGGGGAGATTTCTGTCCACTGATGTTGTATGAACTATGTGACACCTGGGACTGCTATAGTCATCTTCCTCAAAAACCAGTTTCTTCCCAAGCTCCCTGTTTCCATCATTGGCACCACATTCTTTTTACCTGACTTCCCTGGTGGCTCAGATGGTAAAGCGTCTGTCTACAATGTGGGAGACCTGGGTTCGACCCCTGGGTTGGGAAGTTCCCTGGAGAAGGAAATGGCAACCCACCCCAGTACTCTTGCCTAGAAAATCCATGGACGGAGTAGCCTGGTGTCCACGGGGTCACAAAGAGTCGGACATGACTGAGCGACTTCACTTTCTTTCACTTTAAGGTAGCTTTGATTTGTCTTGATCTCTAACCGTATGATGACTACATGAGGTTCGTCTGAGACAATTTTACTCCTATTCTCCCAGTGTGGTTAGTGAAAAGCTGCGACATAGTTTTAACTGGATCGCGCCCCGAAAAGGGGTGTCTTTTCAATCGTGGGCGCCGTCACGCCTGTCCAGAAGCCCGGAACGTGGGCTCGCGGGCAAAGTTACGGCCCAGAAGTTTTGGCGACGAGCTGGAGTCGCCTGGCGCCAAGAGAGTGCACGGAACTCGCATTGGGATTGTTTGGCGAAAGGGTTAGGGTTAGGGTTAGCTACGTGCTGTCTTCGAGGACAGCGAGTAGCCACTTCCCAGTGGTTTGGGCCAAGGCTGCTCCTGTAGAATTTTCTTTCACATTTTAGACGAAAGGTGTCGTTATTCCTGAAGTCGCACTCACTGGGGCAGTAGGGAAGTGGATAGGGTGAGGTGGTCCTTCAGTTCGCTTATTTAGCTTAATCTACAGGTCCACCTACCTAGGTCTTGTAGTCTTAACCTTTCGAGTCCTTAAAAATCGGCGTAAATGTCACCTCTGAACCTTTATACTGAGCCCCTCACCTCACGCTCTGAACTCCTTTGTTGTGCTTCCTCTCGCCCCAGTTTGTTTTGTGTCACTAGTTCCTCCACCCCTACCCCCTCGCTGTAAACTACCCTTGTGGTGAATGAGGTGTGTCAAGGGAGTAACAGTTTTCGTTTAATCCTGAGGAACCTGCGGAATGGAGGAGAGACACGGGCAAACTGGAGCGTATGGTATGCTAATTAGGGAAACAGCAAGTGGTCCATTTTGGCTTTAAGTACCGCAGAGGAGCGAAGTCTGGAAAACTAAGCTTGTAATCTTAGTATCATGGAATTGGCTTGGACTTTATATTGCTGGTGCTTCCCTGGTGGCTCAGAGGGTAAAGCGTTCGCCTGCAATGAAGGAGACCTGGGTTCGATCCCCGGGTCAGGAAGATCCCCTGGAGAAGGAAATGGCAACCCACTCCAGTACTCTTGCCCGGAAAATTCCACGGATAGAGAAGCCTGGTAGACTGAGCAACTTCACTTTCACTTGTGACAGGATCAAAACTCTTCCCTAGAGCGATTATCTACTAGGATTGGTATGAAGGGTTGGAGTGCGGAAAAGAATGGGAAATCAGATAGTCGGCTAAGGTATTTGTGCAGGAAGTGGCAGGAAGTGCGGGTATGTAAAGGGCCAGACATTAACATTTTAGATGTTTCTGTCATAGGTACTCAATTTTGCCTCGTAGCGACTTCACTTCAGAGGTATAAAAGCAGTCCATGGGCTGAACCCCTGCTTTAAAGGTATTTTCTTAAGGCAGAGTGAACAATGGGAAGTAATGCTCCAATCTAGACTGTTTTTTGAAGTGAAAGTGGGCACTATTAACTATACTGGGAGAATGAAGAAGTGAAGTCACTTCAGTCGTGTCAGACTCTTTGCGACCCCGTGGACTGTAGCCTGCCAGGCTCCTCTGTCCATGGGATTTTCTCAGACAAGAATACTGGAGTGGGTTGCCATTTCCTTCTCCAGGGCATCTTCCTGACCCAGGGTTCCAACCTGGTTCTTCCGCATTGCAGGCTGACTCTTGACCTTCTGAGCCGCCAGGGAATTCAAATTTATACCTCTGGAAGGTTTTAAGAAACAAAGTTTTTTACACTTTTAAGTGATTGGAAAACTTATTTCATGGTATCTAAAATTATCAAATTAAAATTTCAGTGTCCATAAAGTTTTATTGGAATACAGCCAGTCATTCCTTTAAGTATTTCCAATGGCTGGTTTCCTCTACGAGGCAAACTGTTACTCCCTTGACACACCTCATTCACCACAAGGGTAGTTTACAGCGAGGGGGTAGGGGTGGAGGAACTAGTGACACAAAACAAACTGGGGCGAGAGGAAGCACAACAAAGGAGTTCAGAGCGTGAGGTGAGGGGCTCAGTATAAAGGTTCAGAGGTGACATTTACGCCGATTTTTAAGGACTCGAAAGGTTAAGACTACAAGACCTAGGTAGGTGGACCTGTAGATTAAGCTAAATAAGCGAACTGAAGGACCACCTCACCCTATCCACTTCCCTACTGCCCCAGTGAGTGCGACTTCAGGAATAACGACACCTTTCGTCTAAAATGTGAAAGAAAATTCTACAGGAGCAGCCTTGGCCCAAACCACTGGGAAGTGGCTACTCGCTGTCCTCGAAGACAGCACGTAGCTAACCCTAACCCTAACCCTTTCGCCAAACAATCCCAATGCGAGTTCCGTGCACTCTCTTGGCGCCAGGCGACTCCAGCTCGTCGCCAAAACTTCTGGGCCGTAGCTTTGCCCGCGAGCCCACGTTCCGGGCTTCTGGACAGGCGTGACGGCGCCCACGAGAGAAAAGACACCCCTTTTCGGGGCGCGATCCGGTTAAAACTATGTCGCAGCTTCTCACTAACCACTAACCCGCGCCCTCGGAAACCTGTCTGAGAGAGGCCTCCTCAGCAGCCGCCTCAGCGCACGTGAAGCTCTCACGCGTTGCGTCGGCGAAGAGGCGGGAGCTGGCGGACGCAAACCCAGACCAGGGAAGGGGCGGGGTTCGTGGGCGCATGCGCACTGCCAGAAGACTGGGCAGGCCGTGCCTCCCAAAGGGTTTGCAGAGGAAAGGAGAGCGCGTGGCGCCCCGGAACCCGCGCACGCGCCGTAGCTTCGCCCCGCCCGTACGCGCGCGTGCGCGCGCGACCGTCGCCGCATCTTCTCTTCAGACCCTCCCCGCTCTTGTACTTCAACTAGAGGAGGAGACAGGCGAGAGCAGGGAAGTGTGGGGCGAGGTGGGCGGGGCGTCGCACGCGAGCGCGGCCAGCAAAACGAAGGGAGAGGGAGAGATCCAAGACTACGTTACCGCGTAAACACCCAATCGGGAGCCGGCCTGACTCCGCCCCCTACCCCCACGTTATTGGCTAGGAAGCCCCATATGGGCGGGGCCGGCCGTGGGGTTGGGGAGGGCAGGGGGCGGGGAGGAGGAGGAAGGCGCTGGCGGGCAGTGATGGCGGCGGGTGATGGGGACGTGAATTTAGGCACCCTGGGGAGTGGCAGCGAGAGCAGCAGCGACGGTAGTAGCGAGAGCCCGGGCGGCGCGGGAGCGGCAGCAGAAGGGGGCAGCTGCTTGGCAACGGCGTTGGCGCTTCTGACGGGGGGCGGGGAGATGCTGCTGAACGTGGCGCTGGTGGCGCTGGTGTTGCTGGGGGCCTACCGGCTGTGGGTGCGCTGGGGGCGGCGGGGTCTGGGCGCCGGGGCCGGAGCGGGCGAAGAGAGCCCCGCTGCCTCTTTGCCTCGTATGAAGAAGCGGGACTTCAGCTTGGAGCAGCTGCGCCAGTACGACGGGTCTCGCAACCCGCGCATCCTGCTTGCGGTCAATGGGAAAGTCTTCGACGTGACCAAAGGCAGCAAGTTCTACGGCCCGGGTGAGGAGGAGTTGGAAGGGGAGGGTGAGGACCCCCTGCAGCTCAAGCTCGACCCCCTTCTGATGGGGAGGCCCCTGGGCACAGGGTTAGTTGCCAGCCTTCTCGACATCTGGACCCCCGAGCCGTATCCGCAGCACCTGAGACGGCCCGCCCCCCACACGCCCCAGCCGCGGGCCCCACCGATGTTTACCCCTCCGATTCGGATCCCAGTGTCGCCCAAGCGACACTGAGTTTTCATCTTTTTCCTATCCCATTTCTCCTCTCAGCCTTTTCTTGGGCTGAATTTTTCGAAATCCTTTTAGTTGTCGCCAGTCACGCTGGCCCTCAGCCTTTACTGAGCTTTCTGATTTCTGGAGTCGTCAGGGGCAGGAAAGAAGGAAGATTTCTGAAGTAGGGACCTAAAGTTTTAGACCCTGTAATTCACAACTTTCTTTACTTGTGTGTGTGTGTTGTGTGCGCGCCACAGAGCGCTTATCCACTACTCCCCATAAGGCCACGTTTAAGTACACGTAGTTCCAAGTCCCAGCCTTCTAGAATCTATTAAATCCGGTCCCATATGCAGCACCTTGACTGTTTTTTTTTTTTTTTAAACCGGTTTTGATACAAAGATGCTTTCCAAGATTAACAGTATATGTGAGATGAGGCTGATCAAAATGCAGATCCTAATAAATAATGGCGAGGTTATTCGCCCCGAGTTTGGGAGGTGGAACTCATATACCCAGCAGGCGTGCTTGTCCAGTTTCTTTTTCTTTTTTTGTAGCAGGAAGGCAAGTATTCAAATACACGTTATCACTTACTTTGTTTTCACTGAGGAGAAAGAAATTTATAAACAACTATAAATTCATATCACCATGCACCAGTTCTGCAAGTTAAATGTTTCTAAAGCTTTACTTTCAGAGAACTGTGTATGTAAGGTGGTTGGTTTAGAAACCCTTCTTTAACAGTGTAGTTATAGCAGACATTTCAGTTCAGACTCATGAAACCTGTTGGCATGCCATAAAATTGAGCAACATTGTACATGCTGGTTGTGTAGTTATTCTGAGCTTTTAAGGAGTTACTACAATAAAAGTAAAAAAAATTAGAGACCTATAGTGACCTGTTAGTTGAAAGAGGACATCCAAGTCTTAAAGTCAAGGGGTTGGCAAATCTAAAAAGTTGGTTTCCTCTAATCTGTTAGTCCATGATGTTTATTGACACCTGCAACTGTACACTTACGATTTATGTGCTTAGTGGATGGAAGATATTTTAGAAGTGTTTTGGTTTGTTGTTTGTTAATTGGATTAGAGAAGAGAAATGGGAGATTGTACACCCGGTAACAACAAACGTGTTGAACTGTTTCTTAGTTGCTTGTATTTTGTGTATATATTTACATTCAATCCAGCCAAGTCACAGATAGCTTATAAAGTACTTGCTTCTGGTATAAAAATGAAAACCAGATGTCTACCCACTCATATCAGCTGAAACAGTTAATACATTTTTGTTTACTTAAGCGAATGTGGGTAAGACAGTGGGGCCAAAGGACAATATTTAAAGGAACAGACCAAATTAGTTAATTTCTTTTTAAATCAAGAATTTACACAGTTATTATGTATTCAGTGATTAGAAATTGTGTACAGGTTTAGGTTTTTAATACAGAACTTACCCAAACTAAAAACACTGCTTTTGTAGCCCCTATCTAAACGGACAGTGAAGCAACCAAGTGTTACTGCAAAGAAGCCTATCAGTCCTCACACATTAATGCCTTGCCACTATCTGAAAATAGCTAAGAGAGACAGCCATGGACACAATTTGGCAGCACCCAGTGGCAAATGTTCTGCAACAGAAATTTTTAAATTAAGATGAGAGTTATAGTTATAATACAGATAGCCTTTGTGTGGCTTAAGCCAGTGAGGGGGTTCTCCTCAGATGACAACAGAGGACTCAGTTTTAGGTTAGCTTTCACTGATTTCCAGGTCCTTCCTGATGAATAGGCAGAGCGATACCCCATTATTTGATTCTAAGTAGTTTTGAACAACCTAAACAGATATTTGGAATATTTTTTTATTGAAAGAAACCTTAAAGTTAGCCAGATCAGTTTATGGATTTGGAATGTATTTCACATTAAGAGGATATCTAACATTTCCCAGAAGTCTTGAAGCAAAATTTCGGGCTATAAAACAAATTGAGTTTTTATTTTAATTTTTTGCATCCTCAAATCAATTAAGGAATTTTGTAGCAGAGTAATTCAGAAGTAAAAATCCTTATATGAGACTTCGTAGCTTGAAAGAACGAGTTTAGGGAGTCTAACCAATATCCACTCCCAGTTCTCAATAATGGTTTTAGAGTTAAAAGATTATTTGTGAGGCTTTTTCTGTGTTGAAGTTATTTTTATTTTTAGTCATAATTTATAAAGTTTGAGTTCTTAAAAACTTAAATGTTGGCAGTTTAGTGGAGTAAACAGACATTGGGAAACAATTGGCATTAACTACATTTGTCAATATTAAGTTTAGTAACAGTTCGGGCACTTGGCCAGTGTGTGAGGAAAGTGATCATATAAGAAAGAATATGGGAGGAGAAAGGAAACAGATTTGTTAAGCAGCTACTACATCAAATCTATTAATTTGTCATCTCCACAATGCTTCAGTGAGGTTAGTGAACATTCCTATCCTTATGACAGACAGCTCGAGGTTTAGGAATTTGGGGTAGATTGGCTTGGATCACACAGACATGGTATTCAAATCCGGATATATTTGACCACAAAGCCTGTCTACTCTATTTCAGATAAACTGCATTCTGAGATAAACTTATATAGAGAATCTGTTGTTATTTTTATACCCTCTCCTGGTTCCCATAAGGATTTAAAGCCTCAGAAAAACACACTTTCATGGCTTTATGTTGTGCTGTTCAGTATGGTAGCCACAAGCCACATGAATAGAGTTTCTCCATATTAGCCATATTTCAAGTGCCCAAACAGTGCACTTTATAGAGCATTTCCATCTTCCCATCGAGTTCTATTCAATAGCATTGATTCTAGAGGTTAGGGTAGAAGGAGGAGGAAACTCCCATTTGGGGGTTATTATCGTTTAATTTCCAGACAGCTCTAGGAGATAGGTAATGTTCCCATTTTACAAATGTGGAAACTTGAAACTCAGAGGTTTTGCCCAAAATCACGTATCTAGTAAATGGCCAAGCTAGAAATCAAACACAGTCTAACTGGCTTCACAGGCTATGCTTCCTTCCTACTGTATCACAGCATAATATAATTTCATGTTTCCAGCATCATAATCAGAGAAGGCAATGGCACCCCACTCCAGTACTCTTGCCTGGAAAATCCCATGGATGGAGGAGCCTGGTAGGCTGTAGTCCATGGGGTCGCAAAGAGTCCAAACATGACTGAGCGACTTCCCTTTCACTTTTCACTTTCTCGCATTGGAGAAGGAAATGGCAACCCACTCCAGTGTTCTTGCCTGGAGAATCCCAGGGACGGGGGAGCCTGGTGGGCTTCCGTCAATGGGGTTGCACGGAGTTGGACAGGACTGAAGCGACTTAGCAGCAGTAGCAGCATCATAATAGATGAGGAAGACTGATCTATCATTTTAAATATTAATAATTATTAATAATTTGGTATAATATTTCTGCAGTGGGATTCTAGCAAAACATTGTGTTTTTTTATTCTTTAGAATGGCAAGAAATTATACCGTTATAGTTTATAATAGTTTATTCACATTTCTGTTATTAAGATACATAGCTTCCCCCTTATTCCATGTAGAGTATTCTTTGATATATAACAAAACTGTAATTTCTCCAACATACCATTTAAATTCCACTGGAAATAAAAAGAAGCTTGTAAGAAGTAACCCCATGAGATGCCTAATATTTAGGAGATGGGGAAAAGGAGTTCATACACCTTTTATGTGTTCTTCCTCCTTTTTTAACTTCATATTCACATGTTAATTTTATTTGTAGTTTGCAAAATTGCAGCTGAAGCAAGAGTTGCAACATATAGACAAACATATTCTTTCATGAATGTCCTATTGACACTACCCAACTTTCATCCTAGTCTTTTGTTTTGAAGCCAACTGGGTCTGTGTTAGGTCTAATGCCTACTATGCACATTCATTACCTACCAATTAGATAAAAGGACCAGCTAAGTTTTCTGATGAATTTTGATACTCTGCTCAAATTTATACTAATTTCTTTTCTTTCTTTCTTTTTTTTTTTTGGCTGTGCCATGTGGTTCATAGGATCTTAGTTCCCCAACCAGGGATCAGACCCACCCCCTGTATTGGAAGTTCAAAGTCATAACCACCAGCTTGGCAGGGAATTCCCTTTACTAGTAATTTCTACAGTACCTAGTTGGTTGGCCCCTCTGAGTTCAACATCATTCCGTTGTTTTTAATCAAAGAGGGAATTGTATTAAATACTAACAGAGTATAAAAGGATAGCTTAAAGCATGTATGAGACCAGAAGATGTTATTCAGGTTGAAGGAAAGGAGTAGATTAACATCTGGAGGTAGCCCGTTTTAAGTTCTTTTCATAGTTCTTTAAACCATGTGGCATAGGTCACTCATCCCCCACATACTTGTGAGATACATCACTAAATAACTGCTGTACAAGAGGCAGCATTTTGTCTCAAGATCAGTTCTGAGAGGGAGTTACCTGGATTTCATCACACTTGCCTAGGTAAATGTTTTGAGTAATTCTGAGTCCTCAAAACTTGTACTTCCCAGCCCTCATGGAGTTTATGTTCTGTTAAGAAAGACAGATAATAAACAATCATTCAATACATGATTATAATAAAGGACTTTATTTATTAGCATTAGATGGTAAAGAGAAGTACTTATTTATGTTGGTTTGTCAAGAAAGTGGGGATTGATACTTAAACAAAAACCTGAAGGAACCAGCCTTACAAAGATTGGGAGTATCATTGTTTTGAAACTGAACTGAAGCACTAGATCTAGAACTGATACCATGTTAATCAGAGGAAGAAACATCCTTATCACCTTACTGATTTTCAGATTTGACTTCAGGCTTCATTTGATAAGTATTACCTCAGCAGTTCTTTTTCCATCCTTTTAAGCAATCTTTTATTTTTTCTTTATAAACAACATAGCTGGATTTTTTAAAGTTAAATTTAATGCCAATACTGTCTTTTAACAACTTCAGTTCAGTTCAGTCGCTCAGTCGTATCCAATTCTTTGCAACCCCATGAATCGCAGCATGCCAGGCCTCCCTGTCCATCACCAACTCCCGGAGTTCACTCAGACTCACGTCCATTGAGTCGGTGATGCCATCCAGCCATCTCGTCCTCTGTTGTCCCCTTCTCCTCCTGCCCCCAATCCCTCCCAGCATCAGAGTCTTTTTCCAGTGAGTCAACTCTTCGCATGAGGTGGCCAAAGTACTGGAGTTTCAGCTTTAGCATCATTCCTTCCAAAGAAATCCCAGGGCTGATCTCCTTCAGAATGGACTGGTTGGATCTCCTTGCAGTCCAAGGGACTCTTCAAGAGTCTTTCCAACACCACAGTTCAAAAGCATCAATTCTTTGGCGCTCAGCTTTCTTCACAGTCCAACTCTCACATCCATACATGACCACTGGAAAAACCGTAGCCTTGACTAGACGGACCTTTGTTGGCAAAATCATGTCTCTGCTTTTCAATATGCTCTCTAGGTTGGTCATAACTTTCCTTCCAAGGAGTAAGCGTCTTTTAATTTCATGGCTGCAGTCTCCATCTGCAGTGATTTTGGAGCCCAAAAAAATAAAGTCTGACACTGTTTCCCCATCTATTTCCCATGAAGTGATGGGACCGGATGCCATGATCTTCGTTTTCTGAATGTTGAGTTTTAAGCCAACTTTTTCACTCTCCTCTTTGACCTTCATCAAGAGGCTTTTTAGTTCCTCTTCACTTTCTGCCATAAGGGTGGTATCATCTGCATATTTCTCAGTTTATATTTTTTGTCACTACTCGCATATTTAGATTTATTTCTACTATCTTATTTAGTAATTTATCTGTCAACTTTTCTTTGCCTTCTTTCCCACCATTGTTTCTTGCTGCTGCTGCTGCTAAGTCACTTCAGTCGTGTCCAACTCTGTGTGACCCCATAGACGGCAGCCCACCAGGCTCCCTGTCCCTGGGATTCTCCAGGCAAGAGCACTGGAGTGGGTTGCCATTTCCTTCTCCGATGCATGAAAGTGAAAAGTGAAGTCGCCCAGTCATGTCTGACTCTTAGCGACCCCATGGACTGCAGCCTACCAGGCTCCTCCATCCATGGGATTTTCCAGGCAAGAGTACTGGAGTGGGGTGCCATTGCCTTCTCCGATTGTTTCTTAGGTGCATTTTTTTATTCCACTTTTTCTCCCCTACAGATTTTTGTTATTTCATTTTAGTATAGTTGATTTACAGTTGTATTAATTTCTACTGTACAGCAAAGTGTTTCAGTTACATACATACATACATTATTTTTCATATTCTTTTCCTTTGTGGTTTCTCACAGGGTATCAAATATAGTTCCCAGTGCTATATAGTAGTACCTTTTGTTTATCCATTCTCTATATACTAGTTTGTATCTGCTCATCCCAAACTCCCAATCTCTGCCACCCCCACTCCACCCATCCCTTGGAATCTAGAAGTCTGTTCTCTATATTTGGGAGTCTGTTTTTGTTTCATATCTCCCTGCTAATTTGGATGCATTCTATTTGTATTCTTTTGGTGACAAGAGTCTTTTCCTTAAATTTTTTTCTATAGGCACTTTCACTCTGAACAATATATGAATGTTAACCAAACATTTTTGTACAAATTAGAACTGTCACTTTAAAACACTTTACTGCCATTTGACGGTATTTCTTCATATTAAATATATAAAACAATCATGTAGACAAATGTGAGTGGTGCCCCCTGGAGTTGCACACAGCCATACGTTGTGGCCTTGGTTAGAAAGCTTTAACTCTAGTCCCTCCCCACTCCATTTTATGTTATTTCTATTAGAGTTTTACTGTAGGTAATTTTTTAAACACTACCCTCAAACTGAATAATAAACTTTTTTTAAATAGCCAATTTTCATTTAAATTTAGCAATAGAGTTACCATTTTCTTTATTCACTGTCATTTCTTATATCTCATACTTTTGTTCAGAGTTCAGTTTTCATTTTAGTGAGGTATGTCCTATAGTTTTGTCACTAATAAAAAAAAAAAAACCAGTTTCTATCTGCCCTCACTCAGGAATTATAGTACAGATCCAGTTCCAGTTCAGTCGTGTCCCAACTCTGCCACCCCATGGACTGCAGCAGAAGCCTCTCTGTCCATCACCAACTCGCGGAATTTACTCAAACTCATGTCCATTGAGTCAGTGATGCCATCCAACCATCTCATCTCTGTTGTCCCCTTCTCCTGCCTTCAGTCTTTCCCAGCATCAGGGTCTTTTCAAATGAGTCAGCTCTTCGAATCAGGTAGCCAAAGTATTGGAGTTTCAGCTTCAACATCAGTCCCAACTGGTCAGATCTCCTTGCAGTCCAAGGGACTTGTAAGAGTCTTCTCCAACACCACAGTTCAAAAGCATCAATTCTTCGGCGCTCAGCTTTTTTTATAGTCCAACTCTCACATCCATACATGACTACTGGAAAAACAATAGCCTTGACCAGACGGACCTTTATTGACAAAGTAATGTCTCTGCTTTTTAATATGCTGTCTAGGTTGGTCATAACTTTTCTTCCAAGGAGCAAACATCTATTAATTTCATGGCTGCAGTGGCCACCTGCAGTGATTTTGGAGCCCAAAAACACAGTCTGTCACTATTTCCATTGTTTCCCCATCTATTTGCCATGGAGTGATGGGACTGGATGCCATGAACTTAGTTTTTACTTTAACAATGCAAACCTTTAACAATATTTTAATATATTGAGAGCCTTCTGTATCAGTTTGGAAAGAACTTTTGATTTTTGGAATGTGTGTGTAATTCTGTTATGAATATATCATTTAATAGTCCACTTTTAATGAATATTTGTTTCTAGTCTCTTGCATGTTATACATGCATGCATGCTCTCGCTTTAGTCATGTCCAGCTCTTTGTGATCCTATAGACAATAGCCCACCAGGCCCCTCTGTCCATGGGATTCTCCAGGCAAGAATACTAGAGTGGGTTGCCATTTCCTCCTGCAGGGGAACTTCCTTACCCAGGGAACAAACCCATGTCTGCTAGCGCCTTCTGCATTGCAGGCAGATTCTTTACCTACTGAGCCACCTGGGAAGCATGGTATCATGTACATATCATTTCAAAATGTTACTAAAATGATAATTATTAAATAAATTACTAGAAGTAAGACTACTGAGTCTTAGGTTATGGACATTTTTAATTTGGATACTTCTTTCTAAATTGCCCTCCAGAGATGTTGGACCAATTTACACTCACATGAAAATGCCTATTTCTCACTCTCTTGCCAAAAATGTCATATAAAATTTTTTGGTCTTTGTCAATCTGAGAAGTTAAAATAGTATTTCAATATTATTTTAATTTATATTTCTCTCTTTCTCAGTGAATTTTGGTTAGTTACATTCAGAATTTATTTAAGATGTGAAGTAAGCATCAACTTTTGTTTTTGTTTTCTTACAGAGGGCTATTCAGTTATTGCAACACCATTTATAGTTTTTCTTCCCTGATACTTGCAGTTAAGAGATTATCTAGTTTGACCTCCACAATTTTAGGCATGTAAAATTTGCCTCAAATGTAGGGTGTGGCCTCGAACCCAAGTATCTTGGCTTGGAAGAGGTATTCTTCCAGTTTTACCATGCTGCCTTCCCTCTAAAAGTCCTGGGAGTTCCTAGAACCAAATATAAAAAAGACTATTAGTTGGATTTCATTTAATCACTTTTATATATGGTTTGATTTGTTCCCAGGTCCATTATAACCATATTTGGAATAAATTACTCTGTGCATATGTGCTCAGTTGTGTCTGACTCTTTGCAACCCTATGGAATGTAGCCTTCCAGCTTTTCTGTCCGTGGGATTTTCCAGGCAAGAATACTGGAGTGGGTTGCCATTCCCTTCTCCAAGGATCTTCCTGACCCAGGGATCGAACCTCCATCTCCTGAATTTTCTACATTGGCAGGTGTATACTTTACCACTGAGCCACCTGGGAAGCCCTATACCAAGTATTATTAGATTTTTTTTTTTTTAACTTGCTTTAATAATCGCAGAAGACTATTGTCAAAACATGTCAGAAAACTAGGCTGTTTAACTTTTAATGAATTAAAGTTTGTCTCTGCATGCTATGGTTTTTATACCATGAAAATAACTAAAATATTCCTTCTGGAATTTTCTTCTCTTCATAAATACTAATGTATTAATAGATACATAATCACCCTAGTAGAAAATTATCTCTTACGTATTTTAGATGTTTACTTTCTCCTGGAGTTTTTTGCTCATTAAATTAGTGTTTTACAATAACCATATGTTGTTCCCTTTTCAAAAATATGTCACTCCATTATATTTGATTGTATGATAGCAGTTTCAGGATGCAATAATTGGTAGATTTATTGATTTTTGAACTTTATAAAAATCTGTATCATAAGTTGTGTTACCTCTTAAAACTATTAATGAAATCTGGATTCTAACTAGTATAATGTCATTTTGGTATATTTAACAGTATCATAGAAGTAAGATTTATCTGTAAAATAATGTCCTAGAATATTTGTTTTATAAATACATTTTAAAGAGTCTGTCTTGGCTAAATAATTGGGTTCATTTTTTGTAGCAAGAATATTCTTGAAATAGTAAATCTAGTTTTGTATCAGCATTATATTTTAGTTTTAGAAGGCAAGAGTTTAATTCTCTTATTATTACTGAAATGTTAATGTTTAAATGAACCTTAATAGTTAAAACAATCTGATTAGTTTATATAAGCTAGCCTTTTAATTTTTTTTATAAATTATACCATACCAAAAGACCTAAGAGCATTTTAAATGTGCTTTCCTTAGGTAGCTCTCTGTTGTTATAGTATTATGGATAGCCAAGAGTAGTCACCAAAATGTTAGAATCATAATATTTAGGTCAATTATATAAGGGGGTAGTGGAAAGGGAAGGTATTACTGAACTCTCAGATATGATTCTGATTGTGTTAGGGATGCAGAGGAATATACTTTAACTGGACCTCAAATCCTCTTTTCTCAGCAGGTCATCCTTTTCCAACTCTAGTTCTTAGTCTTAATACTACATTCTTTTTGATCTTACAGGAAAAATAAAACTATTTTCAAAAAGACCTTTTCAGAAGTTAAATGCTTCCTGTGGGAAATTTGAAATATGTGGAGAAGTCATTCTTTTCAATAATTAACAGAACATCATTTTGTCTAGGATTAGGCTTGCATTATTAACTGTTGCCTGTAGTTCACTCTTAAGTTAGTGAAACCAAAAAACAGCATTCCCTCTTAGGGAAGTTGGCAGAAAATTTTACTAAAGAATACACTGGTATGTTATCCATATACTCAAAGATGGAGGTTCTTATGACTTCTGTTTTTATAGTGATCATCTTTTCATCTCTCCTTTTTACCATTTGGATGTGTTTAAGCTTGATGAAGTATCCTCAAGTAGATTGAATGTTGTAGACCAAGCAGGTAAATATTATGTAACATAATGCTAAGAAAAGCTGTTGATTTCTACAGCTTTTTGTGGTTAATGTTCTTCCATTTTAAGAGGTATTTTAAAATAGCCATTCCCCTGAAATTTTGTGATTAGTGAAATGCTCCAGTTTTCAGGGTTGTCATTTCATCTTTGGGTTTGTGGGTCCTCTGTGTTTTCTCAAGATGTACTGTGTTTGGTGTAGTTGGAAAAGTGGTTGATTCTGTTAGTAATTTTAGGCAAGTCATTGAATAACTTTGCATCTTTTCATCTGCCAAGAAGGGAGGGCAAAATTATCCCTTCTACTTTGCAATACTATGAGAAGGAAGTGAGATTGCAAGGAAATTCTTCAAAAAGTTGAAATTCTTATTTTCTACTTATAGTTTTTTATAGCCTTAATCAGTTTTATTTTTTCTTTTGTGTTTGACTCATCACTGTTCTAAGTTTGTAAGCATTGGTCCAGTCAGCATTAAGATTTTTTTGGTCATTATTGTTTCTTAAGAAAATATTAGTGTTTTTATATATATATATGTATTTTTTTTTTTTCCCCCATGTCTTGAAAACAGCCATTGCCACGTGGAGTTATACCACAGAAAAACTAAACTGCTTTAAGGCGGACCACTTTTCTTTCCCTCAGGACTGTTCTCTCTTAATTTTAGTGTTGGGTTTTCTTTTTTTTAACTTGCTTAGTTTTAAAAGTATACCTGTGATGGATTCATTTTGATATTTGGCAAAACTAATACAATTATGTAAAGTTTAAAAATAAAATAAAATTAAAAAAAAAAAGAGAGAAGCAGGTCAAAGAAAATTTTAAAAACAAAAACAAAACAAACAAAAAAAAAGTTAATGTTAGGAATTCCCTGGCAGTCCAGTGGTTAGGACTCAGTGCTTTCACTGCTGGCGCTGGGTTCAGGCCCTGGTTGGGGTCTTGGAAGCCACATGGCTTGGTCAAAAAAGCAAACGTTAACATTTCTCATTAAAAAAGAAGAAGAAGAAATAATGTCATTTGCAGCAATATGATTGGACCTGGAGATTATCATAAATGAAGTAAGTCAGAAATATCATATGATATCACTTATATGTGAAATCTTTAAAAATGATACAAATGACTTACTAATAAATACAAGACATAGAAAACAAATTTCTGGTTACCAAAGGGGATGAGGGGAGAATAAATTAGGAATTCGGGCTTAATGTATATACACTACTATATAAAAGCTTCCTGGTAGCTCACTGCCTGCAATACAGGAGACCCAGGTTCGATCCCTGGGTTGGGAAGATCCCCTGGAGAATCCCATGGACAGAGGAGCCTGGCGAGCTACAGTCCATGGGGTCACAAAGAGTCAGATATGACTGAGCAACTAAGTACAAGCACAATATTAAAAAAAGGTAACCAAGCACCTAGTATAGCACAAGGAATTAGACTCAATATCTTGCAATAACCTATAATGGGAAAGAATCTAAAATATATATACTTTTTAAAAATCACATTTTTTAAAGAATTACTTTGCTGTACACTTGAAACTAACTCAGCATTGTAAATTAACTATACTTAAATTTTAAAAAAGAAAGTAATGTTTCTCCAAATCAATTAACTCCAATTAAAGAACTTCAGATTTTACTTTGTAAATAGAAATTTACTACTATTTACTATTTACTCTGTACATAGTATTAAATTTCTTAAACATTTAAATAAATACCTTTTTGAATGTCAGTTGAGATGATGGGTAGTGTTTGAAAGTTACCAATATTGACCAGTTGTAAGTAATGTCCCATTTTCTTATATAGAAGACAAATTTAGAAATAGAAAATGGTAGCCTAAGTTTATATTAATAGGTTTATATTAATTAATAGGTATATCCATTCAGTGAGAAAATACATAACCATTAAATGAGAATTGTGGTAGTCACCTAATATTAAGGAGCAATATGGAAAGTACTTAAGAATGGGAAAGCAGGATAAAAAAGTACTTTACTGGAAGTATTACCTTTATTTTTGTGTTAATATATTATTGCCTAATACTGGTCCTTAAATTTATTGCTAAGGCTCCTTTTTTGTTCCATGCAATAAACTTTTAGGGAATGAATTTTCCTAACTCATTCCTAAAACTTATTAGTTTTCCTAAGTAACCCAGTGAGCTTTATGGTGCACTGCTCACTGTAGTTCAAACTAAGGTTCATAAATGTTTAGAAATTTTTGAATTTTCTTCTTAAAGGTATAAATGCTTTCTGACACATAACCTTCAATTTCCTAAATGCTTTCAAGTATGAATATGGGTATAATTATTTTACTCATTTAAAAATCAGGGAATTTCCTTTTTTTGTACTGTGTACTGCTCATTCGAAAATACTTTACTCTGTTAAATGGACAGTAAGCTTTTTCACTGACCACTCTGTGACTCATAATAGTTAAGCCAGCAAATTGGATTTTTAAACTGTTTTCTCTACATTTCTTTTGTCATGTATTGATAACTTTTCAGACTCAGGAAAGAAATTTTTATATATAAAATAATGTATTTTGTAAATTTTATTTATTAGCACATAATTCTTCAGTTCAGTTCAGTTGCTCAGTCGTGTCCGACTCTGCGACCCCATGAATTGCAGCACGCCAGGCCTCCCTGTCCATCACCCACTCCCGGAGTTCACTCAGACTTACGTCCATCGGGTCAGTGATGCCATCCAGCCATCTCATCCTCTGTCGTCCCCTTCTCCTCCTGCCCCCAATCCCTCCCAGCATCAGAGTCTTTTCCAATGAGTCAGCTCTTCGCATGAGGTAGCCAAAGTACTGGAGTTTCAGCTTTAGCATCATTCCTTCCAAAGATCACCCAGGGCTAATCTCCTTTAGAATGGACTGGTGGGATCTCCTTGCAGTCCAAGGAACTCTCAAGAGTCTTCTCCAACACCACAGTTCAAAAGCATCCATTCTTCAGCACGCAGCTTTCTTCACAGTCCAACTCTCATATCCACACATGACTACTGGAAAAACCATAGCCTTGACTATATGGACCTTTGTTGGCAAAGTGGTATCTCTGCTTTTGAATGTGCTATCTAGGTTGGACATAACTTTCCTTCCAAGGAGTAAGCGTCTTTTAATTTCATGGCTGCAGTCACCATCTGCAGTGATTTTGGAGCCCAGAAAAATAAAGTCTGACACTGTTTCCACTGTTTCCCCATCTATTTCCCTTGAAGTGATGGGACCAGATGCCATAATCTTCATTTTCTGAATGTTGAGCTTTAAGCCAACTTTTTCACTCTGCTCTTTCACTTTCATCAAGAGGCTTTTTAGTTCCTCTTCACTTTCTGCTTCTTAAAACGTTTTAAACAGGGAAATCTACATGGTCTGTTCTACAAACTAAGATGAAGAAAAAATTAACTCTTAAAAGATTTATATTATAAAAATTGTTTTTTAAATAGCCAGACTTGGGAATCCTCTGGCAGTCCAGTGGCTAGGACTCTTAACTGCCGAGGGCCCAGGTTCAATCCGTGTTCAGGGAACCTAAGATCCCACAAGCTGTGGCATGGCCAAAAATAAGTAAGTAGCCAGGCTTAACCAATTAAATGAAGTAAAACTTCTCCTCTCCATTCCCCAGAAACATTGCTACTGTTAAGTACTTGGTTTGTATTCTTCCTGGTGCTTTTTTCGTGCATATACAAATACAGGTTAAATGTGCATATGTGTATATCTTTTTTTAGTTCAAAGGAGGTCATACTATGGACTTCTCTGATGGCCCAGTGATTAAGACTATGCTGCAGGGGGCACAGGTTGGATCTCTGGTCCAGGAACTTAAGTTCCCACATGCCATACAGTGCAGCCAAAAATGAATAAAAAATAAAATGAATCATACTGTGTAATCTAATTGCTTTTTTCAGTTACTATATCATAGACTTCTTTGTGCATCTGTACATACAGAGTTACCTCATTCTTTTTATAGCTATGTACTATTTCATTAAAGTAATGACCTATGATTTATGTAAGCAAATTCTTGATATAGAACATTCGGTTGTTTGGATTTTTGTCTGTTAGTATGTGTTTATTTTGTTCCTACTTTATGTCAGGCACTGTGGTAAGCATTGAAGGTATAGAGATGTGCAAGAGAGTTGCTGCTCTCAAGGACACACTTTGGGAATGACTTGCTTCTGGTAGCCATTCCTCCCTAGACAAGGTGGTTCCTGATTCTTTACACTAATTATTTTGTGTCCTTTTAGCCATATATATATATCCAGCCAATGTTCTGTTGATTATTTTTAGATGCCACAAGTAATTAACAGTAATCAATAAGGCATCGTTTCCCCTCAAGAAAACTGGCTTCCAAACCTAACTCTTCTAAGTTTCCTCTTCTCTCTAATACCTCACAGTCTTCATCTTTAAATAAAGTTTTTTTTTAATATTTGAAGTAACTGAAATCTAAATTTTCAGTGAAAAATGTTACTTTGGTCAAAAGGTAGATTTCTAAGAAATTTCTTCTCATTATCCTGTTTAGTGTCTGCATGTTTTGAAATCAAGGCTGAGTACCAGATAAGAGTCATGAGGTTTCTTTTATTTGACATTTTCCTTTGAGACATTCTAAAATATTTTTAGATAATCTAAATAATTTCTTTTTTTTCCCCAGCGGGTCCATATGGAATATTTGCTGGTAGGGATGCCTCCAGAGGACTGGCAACATTTTGCCTAGATAAAGATGCACTTAAAGATGAATATGATGATCTCTCAGATTTGAATGCTGTACAAATGGAGAGTGTTCGAGAATGGGAAATGCAGTTTAAAGGTACCTTCATTTTGTTGGGTTCTTTACAAATACTAATTTTATGGCCAAAGAAAGTACATACCATTCCATTACTCCTTAAGAGTCTAAGGATGCTATCTGTTTGCATTGCCCTCATTATTTGATGATAAGCATAGCTAACTGTCAAAACAATTGTTACATGTGCTTATTGTTAATAAAATCCATATTTTAAAATTCACTTGTTACGAACTATAAAATTTACAAAACTTGTGACATGTTTAGTCTTATAAGGCTTGTTCATTGAGATAGAGGTTTTTTAAACAGGTTTATATTTAAAACTGAATTGATTACTGATACTGCATATTACTTTATTTTTTACATGATTTAATTGATCTTAACTTCAAATCATAAAGGAAAAATGTCATTCTCCTTCATTATGTGCTTGTGACATCAGTTTTCACTGCCTCAGTGAACACTCTGGACTGCTGCTTATGTGACTTACGGATCTCTTGAAATATCTCTTCTGGCTTCTTGGCACTTGTACTGGTTCTGCTGAACCAAGCAGTCCTCCTATTTCATCCTCTTGATTTGTCAGTTAATTGACTTAAACTCAGTTCAGAATCCTGACCAAGAAATGACTAAATATTACATGAACATAACAATGGGCATAACAGTGTTCTAAATTAAACACATGGTAACATAAAAACAAGTGATGTCACATCTAAGAAGAGAGTTTAATAGGAGGAAGAAAAATAATATACCGAGAGTCATATATCGGGACCTCGAAGAACACAAGATAATAAGTAACAAGTGAATTTTCATCTGTTCGTTTGGTTTGTTTTCTTAGGGACTACTACATGTGTCACATTTTCTCCCCAAGAATATGTCCAGGTTGGATTTACTTTCCATGTGATTTTCCATCTCATATTCTTCTCCCTACTTCTTCAGCCCCAGGAAAGTCACCATTAACTTTTTTAAGATCTTCTCACTGTTGGAAATGCCCTGTGTTGCTACCTTATTTAATTACAATAATTACAGTTACTTTGGGTTATTAAATTTAAAGATCTGCTCTGAGACTCAGTGCACATTAGAGGTAAACCAGTTTCAGAGTACATGTCATCAGACTTATTCCAAGAGTCTGGCATGGGTCCTGGACTCACATATATTTTTAAAATATCTCCAAGTGATTCTGAGGCAGTGTCCTTGATTAAGAACTGGTTGTATGAAACACTCTCCTCCAAAGCACAAGTCCAAAGCTTTATAAATTCCCTGATCCTGTTTTCTTTTGTTCAAGCCTTACATGAGTATAAAAAGACTGGACAAGGTAAACGATAGGGAAAACTTACCTTATTCTCTATGACTAAAAGAAGCATACACCTTCCCTGCTGTATAATGGAATCATGAAACAAATTTGATTGCTACTGATTTTCTTTTGATGTATCTTTCAGAAAAATATGATTATGTAGGCAGACTCCTAAAACCAGGGGAAGAACCGTCAGAATATACAGATGAAGAAGATACCAAGGATCACAATAAACAGGATTGAACTTTGTAAACAACCAAAGTCAGGGGCCTTCAGAACTGCAATTCTTACTCCCTTTCACAGAATGTCCAGCATCTTTGGGTTTGGTTCACCTGCTGCAAAAAACATTCAACCGATTGTACAAGCTACATGAGTCTCACTATGAAGATTTGAATACTAGACATTATGTATGCTGCCAGACTCATTTGTTGCAGTTATTTGTAATGTCTGGTGGGGCTTCATCCTGAAAGAAGGAGACAGGGATATTTTTAAAGAGCAAGAGAGTCACAAGATTACTTTCTCCTTTTTTTCTTTCCTTTTTTTTAAATCAAAGACAACCTGATATGTATTTGCTACTTGAGTGTATAAGAGATTTTTTTGAAATCTCTTAAAAAACACAGCAAGGAATTCCTATTTCATGTGCTGTGTTTTTGTTTTAGCAGTGAGGAAGAGAGGAGACCTGGGCAGGAGAGGTGAGGGTGTCCATCAATTTTAAGTAGTTAAGGCTACTGAAACATTAAAATGGTAAATGTGAATCCCAAGCTTTTCTTTTTGGATTTTGTCAGGGAAAAGAAGAAAACCTTTGTTTCTAAGAAATCTTTGGAAATTAGAAGAATGGATTTCAGGTGGATTTAAGTCAAAGCTAATTCCCCAACAGCAAGATCATTTGAAACTAGTTTTTATCCCTTTCCTTCCCCTAGATCAAATCAATATTAATTGTGCCTTATTTCACTTACATAGACTTGAATTATTTTTAGGGAAAGCCCCTATGTGAATTCTGAAGTCACTACAAAGCAGCATTGAGACTGAAATTGGAATATTCTGTTGACTGTAAAACCTTGATGTCATTCTGTGTATATAGAATGTAAAAGGAATATTCAGTGTTACTGCCATATATATGTTAATATACACAAACTTCATTAGCATTATAATGGCCAAATGCATTCCCCCATGCTTTTCTCTTTTCAAAAAAAAAAAATTGAAAAACAAATCAACTCTGTCCCCTAACAGCTGCCTAATTTTAAGAGTCTTGACTCTCACATCTCACTGGTGTGGGTGCATGGGGCTGTAGTATGGATGTTGTGTGGGTGTGTCTGAGTGTGTGTGAGAGCGCCTTGGAAGGGACTCTGCAGATACTGTAAATACCCGTACCGTTTTAATAAAGCATGTACAATAAACCAAAATAAGCTTGAGTTGGACTTTATATACAAACTGTAAACCAGTGCATTATAATATGGTAGTCAAGGTTGTGTATTTGATTCAAGATAAGGAAAAATCTTGGAATGAAAGGCAGACACTGGTTAACCAAGTTGTACACATTGTACCACATTCACTGTAACTTTAGGAAGAAATTCCACTTTGTGGAACATTCTCAAGAGATCTGAGATTATTCAGGTAAGAATTGATATATTAAAATGTACATATTTTTACTTTATATTTTGATGCCAACTGATTATACTAGAAGTAATAGCACTTCAGGTGGTAGTTACTGAACACAAAACAATAAAGGATATTATACTGATAGGTTTTAAATTCTGTTGTTTGAAAATGCTCTTAACTAAAAAGCCCTATATATGTCTATTATTTGATTTCATCATATCATGACTGTTTAGGTTCTTAATTGGAGACAAGTTATACCCAAAAAGACTATTTTATTTAATGTCACCAGTTAGAGAAAAGAATTCTCCTGCTGTATGAGTATAATATATGCAGAAGCCATCAAAGAAAGAGGAAGTTTTAATTGCAATAATAAGCTAAAGTATGTAAAATACTACATTCTATTGTACTCAGTCTTGGAATGTTTTGTAGAAAATGATGAGTTTCAGCCAAATCTTTGCTGAAGGCTGGTTGCAACAACTGAAGAGTGTTGGTAATGCTTTGTGTGTTTTTATGTAAAATATTTTCTAAACAGATTTGTTAAAAGTACGTGTCCTCTGGAGTAAATTGATATTGAGATATATATATATAATGAATCATTTCAGCCTAAAGTTAAGTAAATCTACACTTGTGAATAGAGAAACCCTAAATATTGATGCAGTAAAAATTATGCAGTCTGTTAAGAAAAATGATTAATTTTGTGTTTTGGACTTGAAATAAACAGTGTTCTATGGACAATTCCTCAATTTCAGTTGAGTGTTCTCATTCTCAGGTAGTTTGATGGGCAGTCATTGAGTATGGGGATGGGAGCTGTGGTGACTGATGTTGCTGCTGTTCCTCCCCCCAGCCCCTTAATCACTGTTTCCCCAACCTTCCTGGTTATTAGAACCACTTGAGGTGCTTAAAATACAAATTCTTGGTCCCCAGTCCAAACCTGCCACCCAGTGACCCAGAATGGAAAAAGTGAGTCTTGGACTGTAAGGAGTCCCTTGGGTATGATCAGGCACAGTTGAGAACACCACACCGGTCTTTTCAAGTTATACAATTGACCTTTGAACAACAAGGGTTTGAACTGTGTGAGTCCACTTTTATGCAGTATTACTATATGCAATAAATATTACAGTACTTCATGATCCACATTTGGTTGAATTTGTGGACGTGGAACTGTAGATTTCAGAGGGCTCTAAGAGGAGTTTCTGTCAGCACAGGTTGGTACCTCTAAACCCCCACATAATGTTCAAAGTTCAACTGAAATTGTCTTTGTTTTCTACTTGAAATAGACTTAACCTTTGGACAATTTTGGTCTGATTCCCTGTATGCGTTTTTTTGATTCATTCCCTAAACATCCATAGTGTTTCTGAGTAAAAAATGAGATTTCACATAAAAATGTAGTGTGTGATTTTTTTTAATTTATTCTCATTACTTTTTATTTTTTTGATAGTGTCTTCAAGTTGGCATTATGTTTCCCAAATAAAGACTGTATTGTGTGTACTAGCCAGTTTCTCTTCATTAGAAGGTGAACCCATTCAGATTACAGGTCAAGTTTTTTAAAACTTTGACTATGGTGCTTAATGGTTACTTACGTTTTCCTGACAGAGATTCTACCTGCCTTCTTTGAAATCTGCAGAGTCTAACACATTTATCCCCACCTATGATCTAGAAAGCAAAGTTAATATATTGAACTAGTACTGGGGGAAATTATTCTGTTGAAAACTTGAGATAAATCAGACTCTCCTCACCCAAGTAGCCTGTTTATATCTTGATAACTGAGAAGTGCAACACATTGCTAGAAATAGATATCGCTGGCATGTTAACAGTGTATAGCCTTGATTACACTGTGCCTTTATGGATTAGAATAAGCTGAAGGAGGAAACTAATTTGCAAAGACACCTGTATCCCAATACTCAGCGCAGCATTGTTTACAATAGCCAAGACATGGAAGCAACCTAAATGACTTAATAGATGAATGAATAAAGATGTGATATATATATATACATGGAATACTGCTGCTGCTGCTGCTAAGTCGCTTCAGTTGTGTCTGACTCTGCGACCCCATAGACAGAAGCCCACCAGGCGCCCCCGTCCCTGGGATTCTCCAGGCAAGAACACTGGAGTGCCATAAAAAGAATGAAATAACGCTGTTTGCAGCAACGTGGATGGACCTGGAAATTATCCTATTAGGTGAAGTTATTTATAAGTGGAATCTGAAAAGGTGATACAAATGAACTTATTTGCAAAACAAATAGACCCACAGACATAGAAAACAAACATGGTTACCAAAGGGGAAGGGAGGAGAGAGTAAATTAGGTGTCTAACATATACACACGTAAAAGAGAGAAATAATGACCTGTAAAGCACCAGGAAGTATATTCAATAGGTTATAACAACCTATAATGGAAAATAATTTGAAAAAGTATATATACATAATGTATATGTATAACTCAATCTATTGTACACTTGAAACTAACACAACATTGTAAATTATACTTCAGTTTCTTAATGGTTTTTTTTATTAAAAAAAAGCTGGTAATACTAAATTTATTAAATGTAAGTTGCTTTGAACATAATGAAAATAAGTTACTGAAATGAGCATGGTTCTTTTCCTCTAATGAATTAAAAGTGGCAAATGTTCATTGATAGCTTTTGAGTATGTGTGTTCCATTAAGGTCAGCTATCAATCTGCTAGATGATAGTAATCACAGAGTATGATCTATTTGTTGTGGCAAGGAAGTTCAAATGAAACCCACCCAACTTTTCCTTTCTGTTTTTAGGCAAAATTCATCATTCCCAGGCTATGTCAGAAAAGCCTGAAACTTCTCAGACACACTTGTGAGTTACATTTCTGAGGAGACACTGGGCTAGATATTTCAGGTTTGCATTTGTTCTACCATCAATGGTGACAGAACATTAGGAGTGCCTATGATTACTCCATTCAAGAAAGCACTTAACATGCTGTGAACACTTTATTCATAAGAGATTTTTCTGTCTTACTGTATCTACAGAGAGTCCAACTAAACCAGATTGTAAAGTTAGTGTAAGAAAACTGGTAAATTGTTGCATTTTTCTTTTGCAGTCATGATTTTTAGTGGCTGCATAGTATTGTTAGTGAAAATGTAGGATATTACATGGTATGCTGCCAGATGGGTTAAAGAGCAAAGTTTGGAAGATAAATCAACAGGCTTTATGCATTTTCCCATTTATAAAAGTAATTTGTTTAGTATACAGAGAATAAGAAAATGAGAAGCAAAATTAGTTTAAGCAATCTCTTAAACTAATTTAAACTGATCTCTTAAACTAATCTTCCCACATCTCTTTTTTATTTTTATTTTTTGGCTGCACTAAGTGGCTTGCAGGGTCTTAGTTCCCTGACAAGGGGTTAAACCTGCACTGTCAGCAGTAAAAGCTTGGAGTCCTAACCACTTAGGCTTTTCCCCTTAGATACCCATCTGATCATGCAGGACCTCTGCACCTGGAACCTCAACACGAATGCATCCTTTTCCTCCCAGACTTGCCTCTGCTCTCATGTTCTCTTATCAGAGAGCTACTGCTCTTGACTCTCCTGGCTTGTCTTCCTACCTCTCTACTAGTTCTCATCAAGGTCATTGTCCCTATTGGCAATCTGAAATAAATTTGACCTCTTTGTTTCCGTACCTTAAGGCCTTAAGTGACGACACCTTACTTCCAATTTCAAGACAGGGAGGGCTTAGGCCTCTTCATCAGTTCCCACTGAACTATTACATAAAATGACTAGTAGCTTCCAGAATACACCTCTAGCTACTTACCCACTCCATTCTTCAGTCTATATTATACTCTTCCCCACACCGTTCCAAGTTTTAACTGCCCTCCTAGCTAATTGGCCCAGTCATAGAGACTCAGGCTTGCACTCATTGCCCCCAGACTGAATTAGAGAGCCCCAGTTCCATGGCTGCAAGTATCACAGGTAATTCTGTATCACTGAATTCACTATTGTGCTGTAATCATCTGTCTTCCCTGATAAACCAGGGACCAGAGCATACCCATATTTTAGGCCCAGTCTTCTTCCTAAGGGCTTCCCTGGTAGCTGAGCTGGTAAAGAATCCACCTGCAATGCAGGAGACCCTGGTTCGATTCCTGGGTTGGGAAGATCCCCTGGAGAATGGATGGACCACCCCATCCAGTATTCTTGGGCTTCCCTAGTGGCTCAGACGTAAACAATTTGCCTGCGATGTGGGAGACCTGGGGTTGATCCCTGGGTTGGGAAGATCCCCTGGAGAATGGATGGACCACCCCATCCAGTATTCTTGGGCTTCCCTAGTGGCTCAGACGTAAACAATTTGCCTGCGATGTGGGAGACCTGGGGTTGATCCCTGGGTTGGGAAGATCCCCTGGAGGAGGGCACAGCAACCCAGTCCAGTATTCTTGCCTGGAGAACCCCCATGGACAGAGGAGCCTGGTGGGCTACAGTCCATAGAGTCACAAAGAGTCAGACAGGATTGAGTGACTAAGCACACTTTCTCTAAACTTAGTACAGTGCTAGCTAGACACATAATATTTGTTCATAATTTTTTGTTAAGTTCATAAAATGAGAGGGTAGACTAAATCAATAAACTTTAAATGAGGGCTCCAAGGAAATACTAAGAACTGAGGGGAGGCACTCCTTACCTGCTCCCAGCTGAGGCTGCTGAGGTGCCTCAGTCCACTGACACATGATTTTCTACCATTTCTTGGCAAAAATGGCAACCAGTGATGCTGTTCTGAAGTGATTGTAGCAGAAAGGTGCAGAAGCAGATCAAATTATTGAATATCTTAAGCAGCAAATTGTTCTAATTAAGGAGAAAGCAATTTTGCAGACAACTTTGAGAGAAGAGAAGAAACTTAGAGTTGAAAATGCTAAATTGAAGAAAAATTGAAGGATTGAAATGAGCTAATTAAGGCAGAAATTCAAAATGGAGTAAAATACCATTTCCATCTGGTACTCCACTAAAAGCTGATTCCACAGTTTCCGAAAATGAGATACAATCTATACCAATAACAACCATATCTTCTGGTGCTAAAGAGCAAATAAAAGAGGAGGAGGAGAAGAAGAAAAGATGAAAGAGAAAACTGAAAAGGAAAAAGGAGAAAAACAGCAACCAGTAGCTGACTCTAAGCCTGTTGATGTTTCCCCACCTGGATCTTTGAACTGGGTGTCTCATGACTGCCAGAAAACACCCTGATACAGATTCTTTGTATGTAGATGAAGTAGATGTTGGAGCCCCAAGAACAGTGGTCAGTGGCTTGGTGAAGCATGTTCCTCTTACCAGATGCAAAATCAGATGGTGGTTTTACTTTGTCTCAGGCAATGGTGATGTGTGAAAGTTCACCAGAGAAAGTTGAAATCTTGGCACCTCCTAATGGATCTGTTTCTGGAGACAGAGTTACTTTTGTAAGAAGCTCAGCAAAGTAACTTTTCTTTTGAGCAGATGTATAGCACATGCTTGGGAAGCCCATGTGGAAGGATGCTCTTTAGTCCAGTCAAATGATCCAATCCCACTATTATCTTAGTCCCCTCTGAGTTTTTTCCTACTTGCTACCCCTCGCTGTACAGAAAACAGCCAAGCACCATGCAGGTCAGTCATCAATGGTGGGGAACCAGAAGGCTATGTTAGAACAAGCGCTGGCAAAGGTCATGAACTTGGGGTTGAACTGCAAAGAGATAATGGGGCCTGTGTGTTTGCCATCCAATACAGCTACTTTTATACCACTCTCTCTATTCCAGCATGGATCTTGCCATCCTCTGAACAAATCATAATAAACTGGGAGTCTGGGGTAAACGAGACCTCCTTGCTGTTAGCATAACCCCCAAACATGCATCACCACTCCCTTGAATGCATCAATCAGATAGATGAAGCTGCCTTGGTGGAGATGAGGATGAGCTTGCCATCACTGCTGAACTTAAGCCCTGTCCACTCACAAATCCAATCATACTGCATCTTAAATGTTGCAAATGGCCCCTTATCAAAAGAGCGAAGATCATAAAGTTTGACTATTCCAGAATTGACACCTGCAGCAAAAATTAATCCTTCTGGATCAAAAGAACAAACTGGCTTGCCCTGTAGATGCATGAGACCCTGGCAGTTAGGAGAGCAGAGATCCCAGAGCCGAATGGTCTTATCAAGAGACCCAGAAATGAAAGTGTCATCCACAGGTGACATGGACAAGGCCACCACCCTTTTGCTATGTCCAGGAAAGTACCTGATATATTTGTTGTCATGCAAGGACAGGTAATAACAATATTGTCTCTTTTGTTAGAGCTGTAAACTACTGTATTTGCTGCACGAGTGTATCTGATGAGATCCACGCCGTATTTCTTACTGTACAGGGTTCTCTTTGGTTTGCCCTCCTGGCAGTCATAGAGCACGATGGAGTCGTCGCCACTCCTCGAGATGACCAGCCGCTGGGGCTGAAGTCGAAGAGTTTTCACGGAACACCTTGGCGATGCGGAAGCTCCGCAGCACTCTGTTGGTCAGCTTCAGGGCGGCGGTTGCCTACCATGACAAGGAGCTGAATCCTAAGAAGAAGATTCCGGAGCAGATCCAGCCTGATCTTTACACTAATGATGAATGAGTGGCTACATACAAAGGCGCCCCCTTTGAGGTGAGATGAAAGGGAGTGTGTAGGGCTCAAACTATGGCCAACAGTGGAACAAAATAAAGCACTTCAGTTTCTGAAATACATTAGAGAAAACAATAAAAAGAAATATATTTGTCAGTCATACCTAAAATAAAATTTTTTAAAAAAAGAGAGAGAATTGAGGAAGCCTAAGAGCTACATCAGAGCAGCACCTCTTCTTTGTTTTGTTTGCAGGCTTACAAGTAAGTTTGAAAAGGTTTTTGTGCTATTTAAAAAAAAAATGTGAGAAAATCATTGGACTAGATAATCTCTAGTACCCTTTAGTTTATAAATGCAATTCAAGGGAAGAACCATATAGTCTTATTCATATCTAGCAATGCTATATGACAGCAGAATACAGATTCATCTTCATGACACAACTAGATCAAGGCACAAGCACCACAGAGCAATTTTGACCTGAGTGCCTATTTAAACAAAATTTGCAGGAACAACGGCTTACAGGCTTCACTGAAGAGGTGATCCAAGGAAAACCAGAGGAAAGGGGAGGACTCCCTTTTCTTTTTCCTTATAACTAAAAACACTCATCAATGCCTTGAAACCCCACCCAGGAAGTTGTTTTCACCCTCCCACAATGCCCCCTGGTCTCCACCCCCAACACTCCCATCACTGTGGCACTGATTGCAGCTCCTGGTCTATTCCAGTGGTGATGCAGAAGAAGGCAGGTAAGGTGAGACACAAGTTTAAATTTGATCTAACCAAAGACAAACTGCAAATAAAAGCATACTGAAAACAGTCCCAACTGCTGCACTCACCTGGAAAGAAATGCCTTATTTGTGGGGAAAGACCTTTACACTTAGTACTGTGCTAAAGGTGAGAAAGGAGACAAACGCAAGATAAGATAGGAATAAATCACCTTTGTTATGTAAAGAAATGCCAGAGCAAACATTTTAGTTCCTTCTGTGTTTCAGCTGGGTCTTAGAGGAAGCGTTTAGGCGTTGAAGGGAATCTGCTGCTTTCTGGTGACCTTGAGCAAGTTTCTGAATTCTATGAGCCCAGTGTCAGACTTTATCTTTGGGGCTCCAAAATCACTGCAGATGGTGACTGCAGCCATGAAATTAAAAGACGCTTACTCCTTGGAAGGAAAGTTATGACCAACTTAGATAGCATATTCAAAAGCAGAGACATTACTTTGCCAACAAAGATCCATCTAGTCAAGAAAACCGTCTATGGTTTTTCCTGTGGTCATGTATGGATGTGAGAGTTGAACTGTGAAGAAGGCTGAGTGCTGAAGAATTGATGCTTTTGAACTGCGGTGTTGGAGAAGACTCTTGAGAGTCCCTTGGACTGCAAGGAGATCCAACCAGTCCATTCTGAAGGAGATCAGCCCTGGGATTTCTTTGGAAGGAATGATGTTAAAGCTGAAACTCCAGTACTTTGGCCACCTCGTGCGAAGAGTTGACTCACTGGAAAAGACTCTGATGCTGGGAGGGATTGAGGGCAGGAGGAGAAGGGGACGACAGAGGATGAGATGTCTGGATGGCATCACTGACTCGATGGACGTGAGTCTGGGTGAACTCCGGGAGTTGGTGACAGACAGGGAGGCCTGGCATGCTGTGATTCATGGGATCACAAACATCAGACACGACTGAGCGACTGAACTGAACTAAACTGATTGGGTTTCCCTGGTGGCTCAGACAGTAAAGTGTCTGTCTGCAATGCAGGAGACACAGGTTCAATCCCTGGGTTGTGAAGATCCCCTGGAGAAGGAAATGGCAGCCCACTCCAGTATTCTTGCCTGGAAAATCCTATGGATGGCGGAGCCTGATAGGCTACTGTCCATGGGGTTGCAAAGAGTCGGACACGACTGAGTGACTTCACTCACTTAATTTTCCTATTAGACATCACCAGATGGTCAATACATTGATTATATTCTTTGTAGCCAAAGATGGAGAAGCTCTATACAGTCAGCAAAAATAAGACTGGGAGCTGACTGTGGCTCAGATCATGAACTCCTTATTGGAAAATTAAGACTTAAATTGAAGAACAGAGGGAAAGCCACTAGGGCATTCAGGTATGACCTAAATCAAATCCCTTATGATTATACAGTGGAAGTGACAAATAGATTCAAGGAATTAGATCTAATAGACAAGAGTGTCTGAAGAACTATGGATGGAGATTCACAACATTGTTTAGGAGGTGGTGATCAAAACCATCCCCAAGAAGAAGGAACGCAAAAAGGCAAAATGGTTGTCTGAGAGGCCTTACACATACCTGAGTAAAGAAGAGAAGCAAACGGCAAAGGAAAAGAGGAAAGATACACCCATTTGAACGTAGAGTTCCAGTGAATAACAAGGAGAGATAAGGAAGGCTTTTTAAGTCAATAGTGCAAAGAAATAGAGGAAAACAATAGAATGGGAAAGCCTAGAGATCTCTTCAAGAAAATTAGAGATACCAAGGGAATATTTCATGCAAAGATAGGCACAATAAAGAACAGAAACGGTATGGACCTAGCAGAAGCAGAAGACATTAAGAAGAGGTGGCAAGAATACACAGAAGAACTATACAAAAAAGATCCTAATGACCCAGATAATCATAATGGTATGATCACTCACGTAGAGCCAGACATCCTGCAATGTGAAATCAACTGGGCCTTAGGAAACATCTCTACACACAAAACTAGTGGAGGTGATGGAATTCCAGCTGAGCTATTTCAAATACTGATGCTGTTAAAGTGCTGCACTCAACATGTCAGCAAATTTAGAAAACTCAGCAGTGGCCATGGGACTGGAAAAGGTCAATTTTCATTCCAATCTCAAAGAAAGGCAATGCCAAAGAATGTTCAAACTACTGCACAATTGCACTCATTTCACATGCTAGCAAAGTTATGCTCAAAATCCTTCAAGCTAGGTTCCAACAGTATATGAACCGAGAAATTCCAAATGTACAAGCTGGATTTAGAAAAGGGAGAGGAACCAGAGATCAAATTGCCAACATCCATTGGATCTTAGAAAAAGCTAGAGAATTCCGGAAAAACTGCTTCACTGACTAAAGCCTTTGACTGTGTGGATCATAATAAAATGCAGAAAATCCTTAAAGAGATGGGAATACCAGACCACCTGACCTGCCTCCTGAGAAACCTGTATACAGGTCAAGAAACAACAGTTAGAACTGGACATGAAACAATGGACTGGTACCAAATTGGGAAAGGAGTACATCAAGGCTGTATATTGTCAACCTACTTATTTAACTTATATGCAGAGTACATCATGTGAAATGCCCAACTGGATGAAGCACAAGCTGGAATCAAGATTGCCAGGAGAAATATCAATAACCTCAGATATGCAGATGACACCACCCTTATGTCAGAAAACGAAGAGAAACTAAAGAGCCTCTTGATGAAGGGAAAAGAGAGTGAAAAAGTTGGGTTACAACTCAACATTCAAAAAGCAAAGATCATGGCATCCGGTCCCATCACTTCATGGCAAATAGATGGAGAAACAATGGAAAGAGTGTCAGAATTTATTTTCTTGGGCTCCAAAATCACTGTGGACAGTGATTGCAGCCATGAAATTAAAAGACGCTTGCTCCTTGGAAGGAAAGCTATCCAACCTAGACAGCATATTAAAAAGCAGAGATATTACTTTGCATACAAAGGTCCATATAGTCAGAGCTATATGGATGTGAGAGAAGGAGAAGGTTTTTCCAGTAGTCATGTACGGATGTGAGAGCTGGGCAATGGAGAAGGCTGAGCCCCAAAGAATTGATGCCTTCCGAATGTGGTGCTGGAGAAGACTCTCAAGAGTCCCTTGGACTGCAAGGAGATCAAACCTGTCAATCCTAAAGGAAATCAACCCTGAATATCCCTTGAAAGGACTGATGCTGAAACTGAAGCTCCAATACTTTGGCCACTGATAAAAAGGCCGACTCATTGGAAAAGACTCCTGATGCTGGGAAAGAATGAAGGCGGGAGGAGAAGGAAACAACAGCGGATGAGATGGTTGGATGGCACCACCGACTTAATGGACATGAATTTGAGTTTGAGGAGATGGTGAAAGACAGGCAAGCCTGGGGTCACAAAAAGTTGGACACGACTAAGCGACTGAACAGCAACAATTTTCCCGTTAGTCTCTTCAGAGAGACTAATAACACCTATCTCACAGATGAGAAATAAGATAAATGCCACCAACTCCATGACATATACTGCACACTAGCCCTTCCTTTGCAGTGGTAGAAAGACATTTAAATGTCTTTTAGGTGGTATATAATTTTGTTCTTATCTGAACGTAACAACCTTTTGTTAATTGAGAATTCTAATGACACTAGATTTTCCTCAGTTTACCAGTAACAAAGAATTGATGTGTTTACTAACAGAGCATCAAGGCAATACTAAACTTCAGCAATAATGCCAGGGGCAATAGGTCCACATTTATTAATATTCTCAAATGCCCAACTCATAATTTATTTAGAATCTAGATTCAGGTTGAGGTTATCCTGAAATCATTTCCGTAACTTAGTTAACCATTTGTGTAACTTGCAGATGAGATGTCAGAGACAAGTGAGTGATTCTATTAAGTTGAATGCACCTCATTACTGACCAGTTTCACTGTAAATAGTCACACTGTATCTAGGCTAGCTATCTTTAACTAAGACCAAATGTGAAAATGCATGATTATGGCAATGAGTTCAGTGTGTTTACTGTTAGCTTCACAGATTTGTGTGCATTGTTTTAGTTGACCTTATTTCAACTGCCATGAAATAATTCAAATTATCTCACAACCTAGTTTGTGTTAAGCACAACTGGTGATTAGAATAGCTAAATATATTGCAAATGCACTATTCAAATGTTTTTTTCAAATGACTGAATCTTTTAAAGCAAATTAGAACTTTAGTCATCCTAAGTGAAAAAATCACTAGACTTTCTGTAAAACAATTATCCTTTAATTAAAAATGAATAAATTTTAAAAAAGGAAACAAAAAAGAAGCAGTATTGTAACAAATTTAATAAAGATTTTTTTAATGGAAAAAAAATCACTAGACTGGCATATCTCTAACATATATTTTTGAGCAGTCAGAATTTAGTTCAAATTAGACTTTACTCATGATGGTTAACTGTGTTAACTTGGCTGGGGCTTCCCAGGTGGCATAGTGGTAAAGAATCTGCCTACCAATGCAGGAGACACAAGAGACTCAGATTCAATCCCTGGGTTGGGAAGATTCCCCTGGGATAGGAAGTATTCCAGTATTCCAATATTCCAAGTATACTGGAGTACTCCACTCCAGAATACTTGCCTGGAGAACTCCATGGACAGAGGAGCCTGGGGGGCTACAGACCATGGGGTCTGCAAAGAGTTGGACATGATTGAGCATGTACATGCGTGCACACAAATTGGCTAGTCTATGATGCCCAGTTGTTTGGTCAAACAGTAGTCTAGATGTTGCTGTGAAGGTATTTGTGTTATGTGATTAACATTTACAAGTCTGTTGACTTGAAGTAAAACAGATTACTCTCTATAATGAGGATAGGGCTCATCCAATAAGTTGAAGATGCTGCTGCTGCTGCTGTTAAGTCGCTTCAGTCGTGTCCAACTCTGTGTGACTCCATCCATAGACAGCAGCCCACCAGGCTCTGCGTCCCTGGGATTCTCCAGGCAAGAACACTGGAGTGGGTTGCCATTTCCTTCTCCATTGCATGAAGCTGAAGATGAGGTTTCTGCAAAAAAGAAGCGGTTCTGCCTCAAGACTGCAACATATCAGTATAAACCCTGCCTGAGTTTTCAACCTGCTGACCTGCCTTGTAGACTTCAGACTCAAGAGTGTATCAACTTTTACCTGAGTTTCTAGCTGGTCAACCATGAAGACTTCAGGCTCACCAGTCCCCACAAATGTGAAAGCCAATTCTGATTCTCTCATTATTTATCTGTCTAGAGAGAAGATATAGATATTTATATATCTATAATTCCCCAAAGATTTAGATCTGTATTTGAAGATTACACGTATCTCTGTCTGTATCTCCTATTGGTCTGTTTCTCTGGAGAACTCTAACACACTACTATTTTCTAATTATTAGTACATATGAGACTTTAACGGAGAAGGCAATGGCAACCCACTCCAGTACTCTTGCCTGGAAAATCCCATGGGCAGAGGAGCCTGGTAGGCTGCAGTCCATGGGGTCTCTAAGAGTCAGACACGACTGAGCGACTTGACTTTCACTTTTCACTTTCATGCATTGGAGAAGGAAATGGCAACCCACTCCAGTGTTCTTGCCTGGAGAATCCCAGGACGGGGGAGCCTGGTGGGCTGCCGTCTACGGAGTCGCACAAAGTCGGACACAACTGAAGCAATTTAGGAGCAGTAGCAGCATGAGACTTTAAAAGTCCTACTTCATTTTTGTAATTAAATGACAAATCCTTTCTTGATTTAGTTCAGTACTTAATACTTGATCTGATAGGGCTACCTGGGCTTCAGTTTCTGAAGTATCTCTGAAGGATACTTCAGCCATGAAATATAATACTTTCACCAATATGCGTCCCATTGTTCCAGACAAAACCTGAAACACCTTTTTATCTAATCTCTGAAATAAGATTCCATCAGAGGTTATGAGATGGACAAAGAGGAAAGATTAACAATTAACGCTTCTACTCCCAAAGATACCAAAGTCAATGTGAAATTTAGGAGAAGAGCATAACCTAGTGATTTTATGCAAAATCACTTCCACTGACCACAAGATTTTTAAAAATAATTTTTACACTAATTTAACAGAAGTAATCCGAAATTATTATCCTGGGGGAAATATCTTTGGGGAGAAACAAAACCCTCAAGCATTGTAGCTAATGGAATATTTGACTTGCCCAGTCTCCAATTCCTGATTTCTTTCCAAAGACAACTATGATTTTCAGTTTAGTATATATCCTTCTGATCTTTTTTCCTAAGCATTTACATTCATTTAGCTGTTCCTGTGGAAATATTGCAAAACTTAAACTCCAGAATCTATAGGCAAACCACCCTGGGTTTAAATCCTAGCTTTGTGACTTTAGGTAAGACACTCAACTTCTCCACGCTGTTTTCAAATCTGTAATATGGGAATGATAATCATAGTACCCAAGTCACGGAGATGCTTTGAGTGTCAGTGAGTGCGCCTACGTAAAGCTCTTGGAGAACAGTGTCCGGTACGGCACGTAGTAAGTACTGCAAAGTATCGTCTCTGTGTTAGTCACTCAGTCACATCCTGACTCTGCAACCCCATGGACTGTGCCTGCCAGGCTCCTCTGTCCATGGAATTCTTCAGGCAAGAATACTGGAGTGGATAGCCATTCCCTTCTCCAGGGGATCTTCCTGACCCAGGGATCAAACCCAGGTTTCCTGCATTGCAGGGAGATTCTTCACAGTCAGAGCCACCAGGGAAGCCCTAGCTATTATCATTTTCATCTCCTTTTTGAAAACCATATATGGCATCCTACTACTGTGTGTTACTTTGCGAATTTGTTTAGAACAGGGACTCTTGTGGCCCAGTGGCTAAGACTGTTCTCTCAACACTGGGGCCAGGTTCAGTGTCTGGTCAGGGAACGAGATTCCCCCATGTGGCAACCAAGAGTCCACATGCTGCAACTAAAGATCCCACATGCCACCACTAAGGCCTGGCCCAGCTAAATTAAAAAAAAAAATGTAATTTGTTTAACCCACTCATGTATTTTGGAAATATTTCTGTAATATTACAAATAAAATCTACCTCTTCTTTTTTCAACTATTTCAAGTCTCATTTTCCATATAATGATTTCAATCTACTCCTCAGTACCTAAAAGAAATATCTACATTTATGTACCCAAGTAGTTCTTCTCTTTTTCTGTATGGTTCAGTGAACTAATGCATCTGGGGCCTTGGGGTGGGGGAGGGAAGTGCTTGGTGAACTAAAAAGCATTATGTAAATATCTGTATAGATGTCTTCACTGGGTATCAAGAGGAGAAAGAGATAAGACTCCGCCTTATGTGGGTCATACCCATTACTACCCTAGGTAGCCTCCATTCATTTTTGAGGCTTGGTTTTCATTTACTAAAGGTGGTGACTCACCAAAGATGTAAACAGTCTTTGGCAAAGCTACCATACTCTGACTGTTCTATTTTTCCCTTCTTCCACTTGAGTTGCTGCCTCACTGCCTTGAATGAAGCAGCATGTATGTTTAAAGAAAAGCAAGGGAGGACAAATGATTGGCATGGTTGAAGGTGATGTTTACATTAAAGTTCTACTTCCTTTTGAAGTTCCCCTTTGAGGGCATCTCCTCTTTTGGACCCAAAAAAGGTTAGGAAGTGCTGCCACCTCATCTGGTGCTGTTGGAGCCCACCGCAGAGGGCCAGGTGAGAGAGCAAGGGAGAGGGCAAAGGGAGGTGAGGGAGACTGCTGCTTTGATCTTCCTTATGTTACCCTCAGGCTGTTCTTTAAGGAGACATAGAATCTGATACAATTCCTAGTGCAAAGCAGGCAATTGGCAAATGTTTGCTGATTAAATAAATGAATCAATTAAACCTTTACTTGCCATAGCAGAAGAGAGTATATTTTCACATTATAAAAAAGTGGGGGAAAGGGTTCTGTATTATCAACATCTATTTTTATCTCTCCCACTTCCCTGTCTTAGATCCTCACCCTATGACATTAACTCTTAGGAGCAGAAATTCTGTCTTATCTATCTTTGTGTCTCTAGCCCTAGGACAGTACCTGCTTATAAATATTAATGAACAAATGAATAAATAATTTTAGCTAAATTAGGTTTGTGGTAAAGCAATACTTACTTTTTATTGATAAGTTAAATCCAGAAATACAGAAGCCCCTGAGAGTGCTCCAAAAGGCAGAAGACCTAAGGTGAGGCTCACTCTAGCTTCCTCTGGGAAAACTCACCTTCATGAGTCTGAGTCAGACTAGTCAGTCTGTGAATCTTCTAAATATTGGGAAACAAGGCAGATGCTCCTGGGGCATTCTGTTCTTTTGCCATCCACCAAGCTGCAAAGTACTCCTCATTCTTAGCCGATTAAGTCTTTGAATTAATATTTCTTCCCAGTTACAAGTCTGAACTGATGCAATGGTGTTCTAGAGGTTATAAGAGAAAAGTTGCTGACAATCATATCTGAAAGATCCAATCCTTACTTCTGTTTATGTGGCAAAGGTTTTTCACAACAATCAGCCTTCTCAAGAAGTATACCCACAGCTTGCCTGACCAGGCCTCAGTGAGAGACAGAGTGTGAAGCCATGGACAGGCAGAAAACATTGTTTGCACTCTTGAGAGAATAACATCACTGTCAGCACACTTGCCAGGGTGCTCAGAGGACGAAAAACGTATACAGTGCCTTAGAAGAAAGAAGAACAGAAGTCTGAGTCCTGGTGAGAGTTTTCAAGTGGATACCAAGGCTAAATAAATGAATGGTGTGTCTCTTCATACAAATATAGCTAGCAAAGGAAAAGGGTGGAACACTCAAGTGGGCCCAGCAAAGACACTGAATTTTCACTTTTACAAATGGCATTGTGAATGTGAGAGCTGAAAGTCGGAAGGAAAGTTAAAATGGTGCGGTAGAAAACAATCGCTTCCTTTGCCTCCCACATCTTGCTGTGCTCACGTTTGTCTAACTTGGCAGAAATACAGGATCCAAATCCTTTTTATACACCAGATGTGAGTTCCCAGAGAATCCTGGGGGAGATAGGACTGATCTGATGTGTTGGGGCAGAAGGAAAGGCAACGCAAAGAGAGGAAAAGGGCCAACATAGCATTTTTCAAATAAAGAATTATTCCCCTGCCTTCATTCCTAGGGGCAGAAAATTTTATTTTCGTGAGATCACAGGAAAGTTTCCTGGTATAAACTACAAGCTCTTCTACACTGATTCTTCAGAGGATATTCCAAACTCCAATTCTGCCCTGCCCTATGTCATTTTGGATGTGGTATTTGAAATAAGAGTGTTTAACATTTCCCTCTGCGCTGGCTTTGTGCCTGTACATTAACTTGGCAGTCACCAGGACTTCCATTGCATTTACCTTCAGCCAGGCCTTACCTTGCTAAAACAAATCATATACTGTGAACTTCACATAAAGAAAAGATAATTTTACAAAAGTTTTACCCTTTTAGAACTTAAATAAATTATGACCCTAGGCTTTTCAAAAGTCATACTGTTTATGTGGTGGTGGTGGTTTAGTTGTTAAGTTGTATCCGAGACTCTTTGTGACCCTAAGGACTGTAGCCCGCCAGGCTCCTCTATCCATGGGATTTCCCAGGCAAGAATACTGAAGTGGGTTGCCATTTCCTTCTCCAGGGGATATTCCTGATTCTGGGATCATCCTGCATGTAGACTGATTCTTTACAGACTGAGCCACCAGGGAAGCCCCATACTCTTTGCATATCCCCTCAAAACAGGGCCTAAGCTTATGGGGCTCTAAAGATGGGTTTCTTGGGCGTCTACCAAGAGCTGAGGCAGCCAAGAAATAACTCACTGCAAAGAGTCAGGAAGACACCCTTTCTGCAAGCTCTCAATCCTGTCAAAACATACCTCACAAAGACATGAACACTCTGTTCAACACAGCCCCTTTGAGACCAAATGGAGCAGTTACATAGTCAAACCATATAATCAAGAGTATAATATATAGAACTTCTTTTTTTCCTATAAACCTGTAACCAATTAAATCTCTATTTTGAACTTGCATTTCCCTTCATAATGGATGTAAAGTGGCCCCAAGTTCTTTGTAGCTATTCACACTGAGGTGGAATCCATTTCTGCACTCCCTGAATATGGAAGGGTCCTGTGACTTGCTTTGACCAACAGAATGTAGTAGAAGGGCCAAGTGACTTCTGGTCTTTACTTCAAGAGGCCTCACAGCTTCTGCTCTTATCTTTTTGGAAAGCTTCCACCATTCTGTGAAGAAGACTGTGGAGAGAAAGGCCCAAATGTCCCATCTGAGGCAGCAGACCTATTAATGAGGCCATGTTGGATGGTCTAGTCTCAGGCAATCCCCAGATAACTGCAGTTCCGAGGTGACCTCAGGCAAGAATGGCAGACGAGTCTCTCCAGCTAGGTCTGGCCCAATGCCAACCAATAGAAACTGTGAGAAAATGAATGATGGCTTTTTAAGCCATTAACATGTGGGATGATTTGTTATGCAACACTAGATAACTGATACAACTCTGGTGGTTGAAACCATAATTGTAGTCAATTCCAGAAAAGTGAGTTTGATTTAAATTCAATTAATTTAAAATTTCCTCATCCGTAGCCTTCTCTCAAAGTGGCATATAAAGTTCTATACAATTCCTATATCTAAGATGTGAACAATGCATTTGATATACTCAAGCTATTACATAAAACGCTACATTCAACAGAGAGTACACTTTAAAGGGATCCTGGCAATCCAATGGTTAAGATTCTGTGCTTCCAATGCAGAGGGCACAAGTTCAATCCCTGGTCAAGGGAATTAAGGTCCTACATGCTGAGTGGTGAGGCCAACACACACACACACACACAAAACAACAAACAAACATAATACAAAGTGAATCTCATAGATTTGGGGCATATACATAGTGTTTCCACCATAGGGCTTACAGTCCATGGGGTTGCAGAGAGTTGGACATGATGGGCAGCATGGCAGCAGGGGTGGCTGAGGTGGTGGCAGCTGTGGTAGAGGTCGGCTCAGCCCGGCAGTTTGAGGAGCTGCTGCACCTCAGAGCCAAGTCCTTTCTTGTGGTCCATTTCTGGGCACCATGAGCTCAGTGTGCTCAGATGAACGATGTGATGGCAGAGCTCGCCAAAGAGCACCCACAAGTTTCATTCGTGAAATTGGAAGCAGAAACTGTTCCTGAAGTATCTGAAAAATATGAAATTAGTTATGTTCCCACCTTCCTGTTTTTCAAGAATTCTCAGAAAATCTACTGATTAGATGGTGCCCATGGCCCCAGAGTTGAGCAAAAAAGTTCAGCAACATGCGTCTGGTGGCTCCTTCTCACCCAGTGGTAGTGAGCACCTGAAGGAAGACCTCAACCGGCCCCTGAAGAAGTTATTTCTCGCTGCCCCCTGCATCCTGTTCATGAAAGGAACACCTCAGGAGCCACGCTGCGGTTTCAGCAAGTAGATGGTGGAAATTCTTAACAAACATAATATTCAGTTTAGCAGTTTCCACATCTTCTCAGATGAAGTTCGCCAGGCCCTCAAAACCTATTCCAATTGGCCCACGTATCCCCAGCTCTATGTTTCTGGAGAGCTCATAGGAGGACTTGATATAATTAAGGAGCTAGAAGCATCTAAAGAACTAGATATGATTTGCCCCAAAGCCCCCAAGTTAGAGGAAAGGCTCAAAGTAAGGACAAATGAAGCTTCTCTGATGCTCTTTATGAAAGGAAACAAACAGGAAGCTGAGAGTGGCTTCAGCAGACGATTCTGGAAATATTAAATAGTACTGGGGTTGAATATGAGACATATGATATACTGGAGGATGAAGAAGTTCAGCAAGGATTAAAAGCTTACTCCAACTGGCTAACGTACCCTCAGCTGAATGTGAAGGGGGAGCTTGTCAGAGGACTGGACATCGTTAAGGAACGGAAAGAAAATGGGGAGTTGCTGCCCATACTGAAAGGAGAAAATTAATGAACGTTAGACTTGGTGCCTACCCACTGCAGGAAGGATTCCTCCAGAGGAGCAGTTCATGATTTAGTCCTCAGAAATGGACTAGGAGGAGAAAATGCTCCTAACCAGTATCACTTTGTGTATTTCACGAGGCTGCGCTAAATAACATATGTGACCTTTTTTCCACCAAAAATAGAACCCAATAAACATCTTCAAGTTCAATTTAAAAAAAATTGGACATGACTTAGTGACTAAAACAACAACTAAGTCTTTAAGGTAAGTCTTTAAACTTCAGTGTCCTGGAAGTTGAAATCAAAATTATGCCCATGACACCAGGCCTTCAGGTTTTTGTAAAGGTTGCCATCCTCCCATTTGTGATTGATTCTGAAAGTCTTCTCTTAGACAACTACAGAGAATATCTGAATGTCAGGCTATGCATGATTTTGTGTATTTAATTTTCTCCTGTTCAACTTTAAAAAAAAATTCAGGCTTTATTGAGGTACTTGTTGTTCAGTCGTTAAATTGTATTCAGTCCTTTTGCAACCCCATGGACGGTCGCCCACCAGTTTCTTCTGTTCATGGGATTTCCCAGGCAAGAATACTAGAGTGGGTTGCCGTTTCTTTCTCCAGGGGATCTTTCTGACCCAGGGATCATATCCATGTCTCCTGCATTGGCAGGAATATTATCTACCACTAGCCACCAGGGAAGCCCTTTATTGAGGTACAGTTGATGTATAAAATTGTAAGATATTTAAAATGGTCACTGTAGTGAAAAGATCCCCCTCATCTTAATGTATCTACCAAATTCCTGCTCAACCTTTACCAAAAGTCCAGATGAAGGAAATATGCAAGGTATACATCTTGAAGAACATAAGCCATTTCCCTAGATGGCTCACTTTATTCCCTGGATTATGATAGAGTTGCATATGAAATCCAGTCTTCCTTCGGTCTGAGCATTCTTTGGCATTGCCTTTCTTAGGGATTGGAATGAAAACTGACCTTTTCCAGTCCTGTGGCCACTGCTGAGTTTTCCAAATTTGCTGGCATATTGAGTGCAGCACTTTCACAGCATCATCTTTCAGGATTTGAAATAGCTCAACTGGAATTCTATCACTTTCAGTAGCTTTGTTCGTAGTAATGCTTCCTAAGGCCCACTTGACTTCACGTTCCAGGATGTCTGGCTCTAGGTGATTGATCACACCATCGTGATTATCTGGGTCGTGAAGATCTTTTTTGTACAGTTCTTCTATGTATTCTTGCCAACCTCTTCTTAATATCTTCTGCTTCTGTTAGGTCCATACCATTTCTGTCCTTTATTGAGCCCATCTTTGCATGAAATATTCCCTTGGTATCTCTAATTTTCTTGAAGAGATCTCTAGTCTTTCCCATTCTGTTGTTTTCCTCTATTTCTTTGCATTGATCACTGAGGAAGGCTTTTTTATCTCTCCTTGCTATTCTTTGGAATTCTGCAGGGAATATCTTTCCTTTTCTCCTTTGCTTTTGGCTTCTTTTCTTTTCATAGCTATTTGTACAGCCTCCTCAGACAGCCATTTTGCTTTATTGCATTTCTTTTTCTTGGGGATGGTCTTGCTCCATCTCCCGTACAAGGTCACGAACCTCTGTCCATAGTTCACCAGGCACTCTATCAGATCTAGTCCCTTGAATCTATATCTCACTACCACTGTATAATCATGAGGGATTTGATTAGGTCATACCTGAATGGTCTAGTGGTTTTCCCTACTTTCTTCAATTTAAGTCTGAATTTGGCAATAAGGAGTTCATGATCTGAGCCACAGTCAGCTCCCAGTCTTGTTTTTGCTGACTGTATACAGCTTCTCCATCTTTGGCTACAAAAAATATAATCAATCTGATTTCAATGTTGAGCATCTGATGATGTCCATGTATAGCATGCAAAATAACGCTAGCAAAATAATGCTCAAAATTCTCCAAGCCAGGAGAATTTAATAATATGTGAATCATGAACTTCCAGATGTTCAAGCTGGTTTTAGAAAAGGCAAAGGAACCAAATTGCCAACATCTGCTGGATCATCAAAAAAGCAAGAGAGTTCCAGAAAAACATCTATTTCTGCTTTACTGACTATGCCAAAACCTTTGACTGTGTGGATCACAACAAACTGTGGAAAATTCTGAAAGAGATGGGAATACCAGGCCACCTGACCTGCCTCTTGGGAAATCTGTATGCTGGTCAGGAATCAACAGTTAGAACTGGACATGGAACAACAGACTGGGTCCAAATAGGAAAAGGAGTACATCAAGGCTGTATATTGTCACCCTGCTTATTTAACTTATAAGCAGAATACATCATGAGAAACACTGGGCTGGATGAAGCACAAGCTGGAATCAAGATTGCCAGGAGAAATATCAATAACCTCAGATATGCCGATGATACCACCCTTATGGCAGAAAGTGAAGAACTAAAGAGCCTCTTGATCAAAGTGAAAGAGGAGAGTGAAAAAGTTGGCTTAAAACTCAACATTCAGAAAACAAAGATCATAACATCTGGTCCCATTACTTCATGGCAAATAGATGGGGAAACAGCGGCTGACTTTATTTTGGGGGGCTCCAAAATCACTGCAGATTGTGACTACAGCCATAAAATGAAAAGATGCTTACTCCTTGGAAGAAAAGCTATGGCCAACCTAGATAGCATATTAAAAAGCAGAGACAGGGAGGAGGGAGGAGGGTTCAGGATGGGGAGCACGGGTATACCTGTGGCGGATTCATTTTGATGTTGGACAAAACTAATACAATATTGTAAAGTTTAAAAATAAAATAAAATTAAAAAAATAAATAAAATAAATAAAAAATAAATAAAAAGCAGAGACATTACTTTGCCAACAAAGGTCCGTCTAGTCAAAGCTATGGTTTTTATAGTAGTCATGTATGGATGTGAGAGTTCAACCATAAAGAAAACTGAGTGCCAAAGAATTGATGCTTTTGAACTGTGGTGTTGGAGAAGACTCTTAAGAGTCCCTTAGACTGCAAGGAGATCCAACCAGTCCATCCTAAAGGAAATCACTCCTGAATGTTCATTGGAAGGACTGATGTTTAAGCTGAAACTCCAATACTTTGGCCACCTGATGTGAAGAACTAACTCATTTGAAAAGACCCTGATGTTGGGAAAGATTGAAGGCTGGAGGAGAAGGGGATGACAGAGGATGAGACAGTTGGATGGCATCACCGACTCAATGGAGATGAGTTTGAGTAAACTCCGGGAGTTGGTGATGGACAGGCTTATGCTGCAGTCCATGGGGTTGCAAAGAGCTGGACACAACTGAGCCACTGAAGTGAACTGAACTGTCTTCCTTCAGATCACCTTTTTGAATGATGTATACTGTTATATCTTTGGTTTACATAGAGGAATGGTAGAGGACACTACTGACCGTATCCACTATCATGTTTATTGAGGAACATTAAAGATGTCCATGTGGCACTTGACCACACATGAAAACCCATACAGATGTCTTACAGACCTAAGAAACAATAAAAGTTTCCTTTCTCCTAAAAAACTGAATTGCCATTGCTTTAACTGAATGTGATGTTTTAACCTATCATGTTTCACTTTTTACCTTAGCTATTAAGCAGCTCAAAAAGACATTTGCATCCCAATTGTAAGAACAATAAACTACTTTAATCTATAAATCTGGATGCTATCAAAGCTTTAAAACTCTATTTTTTAAAATTTCCATTTATTATAAGGTTAAAATTCTTGTAAATTACCTCAATTCCTTTACAGAATGAAGTAGGCAAACATAAATTTTAAAAATATCTCCCCAAAATTGATATTTTGGGGAGTCCTTGAATTGGAATGTAATCTTCATATAATGTAACCATATGGTCTTCCAAGCTGGTGAGTTATATCTGGAAGATAATTTTCACTCTATTTAGTGCTTTTCAGTTTTCAGTTTCCAGGACAAGAATGTTACCCACAAAAGTGGCTTATCTGACCAGTCACAGACTCTCTGGAGGCTATCAACTGAGTAAACAACAGGCATCCTAACATCAGGTGTTTCTTGCAACCTCTGTTAACCCAGTCCTTTCAGTCAGTTCAGTTCAGTCGCTCAGTCATATCCGACTCTGCAACCCCATGGACTGCAGCATGCCAGGCTTCCCTGTCCATCACCAACTCCCAGAGCTTGCTCAAATTCACGTCCATTGAGTCAGTGATACCATGCAACCATCTCACCTTCTGTAGTCCCCTTCTCCTTTTGCCTTCAATCTTTCCCAACAACAGCGTATTTTCCAATGAGTCAGTTCTTCACATCAGGTGCCCAAAGTATTGCAGTTTCAGTTTCAGCATCAGTCCTTCCAATGAACACCCAGGACTGATCTCCTTTAGGATGGACTGGTTGGATCTCCTTTCAGTCCAAGGGACTCTCAAGAGTCTTCTCCAACACCACAGTTCAAAAGCATTAATTCTTTGGAACTTATTCCTTTAGAGGAGACCTAAGGGGCATCTGGGAAGGAAGACAGCTGTTCTCCAAGGGGCCCACGTCCTCCCACACCTTCATTAGACTGCTCTTTTGTGAGTAGTAATCCTGCTTCTCAGGGTGCCAGAATGTTCTTAATCTTATTACAGATCTGATCATTCCATAGACGTTCCTCTCAAGAGAAACAAGATTCACCAAATGTGGTCAGATAAGTCTAACTGCAATTTCTCCTTCTAGACAAATACTTAAAGGTATTAGAATGACACAAATGCAAAACACTGCCAACACCAAATGCATGTGAGAATCTGGAGCAATAAGAACATTCATTCCTTGGTGGTAGGAATGCAAAATGATACAGCCACCTTACCTTGGAAGACAGTTCAAAAGTTACTTGCAAAACTAAACATGCTTTTTTTATATAATCTAGTAGTCCCCCTCTTTGGTATTTAACCAAAGAAGCTGAAAACTTATGTCCACACAAAAACCTACACACAGATGTTTGTACGAGTTTTATTCATAATTTCCAAAACTTGTAAGCAACCAAGATATCTTCCAGTAGGTGAGTAGATAAACTGTGCTATACTTAATGGAATGTTCAGTTCAGTTCAGTCACTCAGTCATGTCTGACTCTTTGCAACCCCATGAATCGCAGCACACCAGGCCTCCCTGTCCATCACCAACTCCCAGAGTTCACCCAGACTCACGTCCATCGAGTCAGTGATGCCATCCAGCCATCTCATCCTCTGTTGTGCCCTTCTCCTCCTGCCCCCTATCCCTCCCAGCATTAGAGTTTTTTCCAATGAGTCAACTCTTTGCATGAGGTAGTCAAAGTACTAGAGTTTCAGCTTTAGCATCATTCCTTCCAAAGAAATCCCAGGGCTGATCTCCTTCAGAATGGACTGGCTGGATCTCCTTGCAGTCCAAGGGACTCTCAAGAGTCTTCTCCAACACCACAGTTTCAAAGCATCAATTCTTCGGCGCTCAGCCTTCTTCACAGTCCAACTCTCACATCCATACATGACCACAGGAAAAACCATAGCCTTGACTAGACGAACCTCTGTTGGCAAAGTAATGTCTCTGCTTTTCAATATGCTATCTACATTGGTCATAACTTTCCTTCCAAGGAGTAAGCGTCTTTTAATTTCATGGCTGCAGTCACCATCTGCAGTGATTTTGGAGCCCCCCAAAATAAAGTCTGACACTGTTTCCACTGTTTCCCCATCTATTTCCCATGAAGTGATGGATTATTATACAGTGCTAAAAAATAAGTGAGCTTTCAAGCCATGAAAAGACATGAAGGAACCTTCTTAGTGGAAGTGATAGTTGCTCAGTCATGTCTGACTCTGTGACTCCATGGACTGTAGTCCAGAAGGCTCCCCTGTCCATGGAATTCCCCAGGCAAGAATCCTGGAGTAGATAGCCATTCCCTTCTCCAGGGGATCTTCCCAACCCAGGAATCAAACCTGGGTCTCAAACATTGCAGGCAAATTCTTTACTATCTGAGCCACCAGAGAAGCCCTGAGAAGGAACTTTAAATGCATATTACTAAGTGAAATAATCCAATCTGAGAAGGCTATATATTTCATGAGTCCAACTATACAACATTCTGGAAAAGAGAAAAATTATGGAGATAGGAAAAAGATCAATGGTTTCCAGGGTTGTGGGAGGGATGAATAGGTAGAGCACAGAGGATCTTTAGGCAGTGAAAATACTCTATATGATAGTATAATGATGGATACAAATTATTATACATTTCTTCAAACCTATAGAATGTACAACACCAAGAGTGAACTCTAAACTATGGACTTTAGATAATTATGATGTATCAATATAACATATCATAATTTATATGATGTGATTTATTTTTTTTTAACGAAGACTGTTTTTTACAAGCATCCTTGGTGAGAAACAAATGTGCCATTCTGGTGAGTGATGTTGACAGTGAGGGAGGCCATTCATGTGTGTGGGGATACAGGAAATCTCTGTACCTTCCTCTCAATTTTATTGTAAACCTAAAACTGTTCTAGGAAAAATAGTCTTTCATTTTTTTTTAAAGCACGTTTAGAAACCCTCTGGGAAATACTCTGGAAAGGTATTCAGGAAATAAATGGAGAAACAGGGAGAAACAAGTGGGAAGAAAGACTTTTGTCCATATACTGATGTGAATTTTGAGCTGTATGAATGTAATGTCTATTCTAAAAAGAAATAATTTTTAAACTATATTAAGATCCAAATTTGGAAGGCCTAAATACTACAGAATTTCTTTTCAGCAACACTGAGTGACATGATTAAAGTGGCTTTTATGAAAGGAGGGTCTCACATTAGAGGACAGGATAGAGAAAGGTGGGAGGGACTAGACGAGGCTTTCCTAGAACTTTGAAAGCAAGGGCTTAAACTTCTATTTGTAGCCCTGGCTAGTAAGCTTGCCCCTAGTAGGCTCTGGTAACATGTCCATTGCTCCTGGGGTTGTTATCACTGTGTTATAAATGTTGATGGTGGCGACAGAGATGAGGGCGATGATGACACTTGGTATGGTAGGGATTCAGGAGAATCCCAGGGACGGGGGCGCCTTGTGGGCAGCCGCCTATGGGGTCGCACAGAGTCAGACACGACTGAAGCGACCTAGCAGCAGCAGCAGCAGGAAGCTTTTGGAGCAATTCACACATGCTGTTTGATTCTCACTTCTCTAAGTCCCCTCTTCTGTTCTGACAACCACTGCTCCAGTTTAAATCTGACCTAAAACAATGAATAAGATAGTATCTTTGCTACCGAGAAATTCACAAATGGTGGCAGAGTACAAAAACAATCCACTAAGTGCAACATCTTCTATGGTAGCGAGTGCTTTAGAAGTCTCAGCATCCAACGGTAGCAGAAAGGATAGAGCAAGCAAAGAACAATGTAAAATCCTTAGGTATATTCAGAATTTTCCAACTCAAAAAATTCTTATTTAATAATCACAATAAGCCTGTGGGGTGGATACTGTTGTTCCAGTTCTTAGCCAGAAAAGTTGAGATCAGCAAAATAAGAGCAGGGGTCCTGGCTCTGCCACTAATTAAGTAAATTCTTGAGCAAGTTATTAACCTAAAATTATGTTTCCTCACACAAAACATTAGGTTCATAACAGTATCTACCACACAGAATTGCCATGAGGATGGAACAAAAAAAGTATATGAAAGGTTTCTCATGGACTCTGGTAACTAATAGTACTCAATACTTTTTGCTCTTTTCCTTCTTTATTCTTCAGCCTTCTCCACAAAGCTATCTCCAACTCACTCATCTTGGTTTCACCCACTCAAGGCCTGTCTCCCTCTTTCCAACTAACTTTTTATTTTCTGAGAAATTACAAGTTCCTACTTCTGTATCACTACAAAGCACCTAGCTCATAATTTATTTTGTTTTATATCCAAATCTTTTTTATAGTGGTAAAATATACATATCATTAAAATTAAAAATTGTTATCATTTAGCATTTTTAAGTGTATGATTCAGTGGCATTAAGTACCTTCATAATATTAGGCAACTGTGCATTTTCAAAACTTTTTCATCAAGACTTCCCTGGAAGCCCAGTGGCTAGGACTCAGCGCTTCCAATGCAGGGGGCCCAGGTTGGATCCCTGGTCATAGAACTATATCCCGCATGCTGCAACTGAAGATTCTGCATGACATGACTTAATATCCTGCATGCTGCAATGAAGATCAAAGATCCTGCGGATAAATACATAAACTTAAAAAAAAAAAAAAATTTTTCATCAACCCAAACACAAACCTTATACCCAATAAGCAGTGACTCCTCCTCTCTCCAGTCCCTGGTAACCTCTGCCTTCATTTGTTTCTGTGAATTTGCCTATTGTATGTGCTTCATCAGAGTGGAATCATATGCTATTTGTCCTTTTGTGTCGGCCTCCTTTCACTAAGCAGAATGTTTTCAGGTTCACCCACGCTGTAGCACGGGCTTTTTTATGACTGATTAATATTTCACTGCATGGATAAACTGCATTTTGTTTGTCCATTCACCTGTCAATGGACATTTGTTTTATTCCACATTTCAGCTACTGTGAAAAATGCTGCTGTGAACATTGGTGTACAATTATCTGTTTGCTTCCCTGTTTTCAATTATTTTAGGTATATACCCAGAAGTAGAATAATTGGTTCTTAGGGAAATTCAATGTTTAACATTTTGAGAAACTGCCAAATTGTTTTCCACAGCAGTTGCACCATTTCTATCAGCAGTGCACAAAGGTTCTAATTTCTCCACATCCTTGCCAACACTCTCCATTTCTTAATTTTTAATTTTTTTTTGAAGTATAGTTGAATTACAATGTTGTGCTGTTAATTTTTGCTTTTATAATAGGCTTCCTAATGAGTATGAGTGGTATCTCATTGTGGTTTTGATTTGTAGCCCCCTAATGACTAACAATCCTTTAGGTTAGTACCTTGATGCACTCGAAACTAAGATGAAGTTAATATTTTGAAAACAAGGTGATTCATTCTGATGGCTTAATGAACACTTTACTGTTACTCTTTTGCACTGAACTTTGCATATTTCTGGGAAGAGGTGAATTTGTCCAAGGAAAAAATATTCCACAGTTCATGGGGAAAATAAATTGTCTGTAGTATTGATATAATGTCACTTTCTCATATGATCATGGTTTAAAGGATTATCTTGGTTCAATATGTATTGGTTAGATGTGTAAATGTTCATATCGTTAGCACACATTAAATGATTTTATACATAGTTTCCAAGGGTGGGTTAAGAGTGGCTTGTGAAGCAACTGGAAGCAAATGGTGGCACAGAGACTATCCAGGGAAGACTTTGTGATAAGGGTCTCATAAAAAGAGCAAGGGAGAGAGACGGTGTAACAGTTATTATTATAGATTCACTACATGGAAAAATATTTTCCAGAATTATGAATTAACAGCCTAGAATTTTTTTTCATGAAGGACTGCAAGGCATTTTGCATAGCTTTCATTTCTTTAAAACTGCTGCTTTCTAAAATTCTCTTGTTTCCACACTTTTTGGGGGAACCCAACTACTGATCAGAAGAGTTTCACCCAAGAAATAGCAATAGTTGGACGTTTCTGAATTTTTCCACATTGCTTTTTTTCTTGGTATATTTATACTCGATTTTGAAGGATTGCTTATGCTTGTGTGACTGCAAGCAATCAGTACCCAGTCATTGTGTAACACATAATGATACTTATTGTACAACAAAGCCTGAGTTTTTATCAACTGTAAACCCTTAGAGTTAGGTGTCTCCCTCCTAATCCATTCATCTGTACCATGGCCTTTCTCTTCACACTCAGCAGATTCATAAGGTTTATTTGCCTTTAGTGATTTTACTTTCTTACAGTATGAAATGATGAAGGTTGATAAAAGGAGAGATTACATTTTAAAAAATAAATAAATAATAAAGAACAGGAAAGAAAAAAAAGTGAAAAGTGAAGTCGCTCAGTCATGTCCAACTCTTTGTGATCCCATGGACTGTAGCCTACCAGGCTCCTCTGTCCATGGGATTTTCTAGGCAAGAGTACTGGAGTGGGTTGCCATTTCCTTTTCCAGGGGATCTTCCTGATCCAGGAATTGAACTTGGGTCTCCCGCATTGTAGGCAGATGCTTTACCCTCTGAGTCACCAGGGTAAGTAAAGAACAGGAAAGCAAAGCTAAAAGAAACAGCAGCTCTAGTTTATTTCTCTGTGAGAGTCTCAGGTCTCCTTAAGTGTTGTCCTGTTTTGGCTCTTCAAATCCAGCCTAAGCTAAAATGAAGAGGTATGGTAGATGCTGTTACATATATGCGCAGTTCCCAAAGGTCCCAGTAGGGTAAAGACCAAAAGGAAGCAAAACTAAAAGAAGATAAAACAGGAGAGCTGGGTTCACCCCTAGTTTGGGAAGATCCTCTGGAGAAGCAAATGGCAACCCACCCCAGTATTCTTGCCTGGAGAATCCCATGGACAGAGGAGAGCCTGGTGGGCTACAGTCCATGGGGTTGCAAAGAGGTGAACGTGACTGAGCGACTTTCAGTCACTCACACTCAATGACTAATGATGTTGGTCATCGTCTCACATGTTTACTGGCCATTTGTTTATCTTCTTTGGTGAAATGTCTATTCAAGTCTTTTACTCATTTTTAAATTGGGCTCTTTTTGTTGTTGAGTTACAGAGGTTTTTCACATATTCTGGAGGTTAATCTCTTATCAAACATATGATTTGGAAGTATCTTCTCCTATCTTGTAAGCTATGTTTTCATCCTTTTTACAGTATCATTTGATGCATAAAAGTTCTTTATTTTGATAATGTGCAATTTATATATATATTTTTTGCCTATGCTTTTGGTGTTATATTCAAACCATCAACAAATCCAAAGCCATGAGGATTTTCTCCTATATTTTCTTTTTAAGAGTTTATAGCTTTAGCTCTTAAATTTAGGTCTTTGACTTATTTTGAGTTAATTTTTGTATGTGGTATAAAAGAAAGGTCCAACTTCATTCTTCTGCATGTTGGATACCCAGTTTTCCCAGCACTATTTTTTGAAAAGATGGTCCTTTCTCCATCGAATGATTTTGGTACCCCTGTTGAAAATTAATAGACTATATATCTGAGGATCGTTTTTAGGCTCTGTATCTATTCCTTTGGTCTGTATGTACATCTGCATGCCAGTATCACATTTTGATAATAACTTTGTAGGAAATTTTGAAATTGGTAAACATGAGTCTTACAATTTTGTTCTTTTTCAAATTTCCTTCAATAGCTCATAATTTGTATGCAGATAGATTTGAATATTTAGCAGATGCATTCAAGACAAGAAGGGAAAAACTCAAACTCATGACCTTACAGTTCTCCACCTGTGACAAGGTCCCAGTGAATGTCTTTTTAATCACACAGGTCTACTCTGCACTCCTAGAGGTTTAGTGCAGTGTTGGGGAGGAAGAAATTTTCCTCTCCCCTTCTAGGTTCTCTGGGATGGTCTTAATTAATTCTTTAATTCTTAATTGACATAAGAGAGATTAACAGGGAAAAAAATCAAAGTTTCACAACATGTATATATGGGAGAAGCCCAGGAAAGCTGATTAACTTGCCCAAATGGCCAAAGCCCTCACATTAAATACCATCCTCAGCTAAAGAGAATGTTGAGGGTGGGAAGAGTAAGTTAAGTAAGTACAGGGAACAAGGGTAAGACTATATTTGGATTTAAGTCCTTGCCTTCTCCAATGATAAGAGTTCTTAAAGATTTGGTCATTCTCCTCTTCTAGGTAGATGGAGCTGCTGCTGCTGCTGCTAAGTAGCTTCAGTGGTGTCCGACTCTGATACCCTTACAAATGGTGATTTCCCTTACAAATGTAAATATTTCTTACAAAAAGCCAATTCCTACTTGGTTTTCAGAGTCCTTCCCATGTCTGTTTATGTTTATCAGAAAATAACCAGCTTAAAAGAGTTAATATGCTGTGGAGATATATTTTAGGGTGGCAAATTCTGCTCCCCTACAGTAGCTTGTGGTCACATTATAAATAAATGGTCATGATGCTACAGTACTGTAATTAAGTGATATATGGAGAACCCTTTGTAAGGAGACCAGAAGTGAAACTGAGGAGGACCCTGTGGGGCTTCTGGGCATGGAAGTGTTTTTGTCCCCCATTCCCTGTAGGTGGGACTCCAGCCTCCATGACCTTCTCTGAGTTCCATCAAACAGTTACTAATCAAAGAAGCAGCAACCAAGAAACCACCTGAGGCAAGATTAAAGGGACCAGAGAAGCTCATCAAGATTAGGAGACCTGAGACTATTCTTGTCAGCAACACTACCTTGAACTACTGCTATAAAACAACTCATCAAATTCTTCTGGGTTGGGACACATAGCTTTTTAAGTGTGTCCCCCTTTGCCAGGCATAGCAATAAATCTATCCTTTTCTACCCTGCCCCAAACTGTGTCTCTGAGGTTCAATTCAGCACTGGAATACAGAGATGCTGAGCTTTCCACATCAGAATCAGGATTCTAGTTCCAACTCTGCACTTACAAGCAGTAACTTTAACAAATATCTCACCTCTCAAAGGCTCAATTTACTGATTTTTATTGATCTATAAAATGGAGATTATGTACCTCCCCTGCGTACCTCATGAGGACATACAGAGGTTCAAGTGACAGAAATGTGTGGCAGGCTTGGTAGACGTAGGAGATCCACCCATGTCCTTTGCCTGCCTCTTGTCTTAGAAAAGTTGCAGTCTCCCAGGCTCCTAAGTCACAGAAGCCTGGCTCAATGATTGAAAGGATATGAACATGTAGCAATAAAAATAGCAGTTGAGCCAGGAAAATTGGTAAGAATTCAAACGGTAAATCAGCCATATGGCAGTCACAGAATCTAGTTTCTCTCTGAAGTACCTAGATTACAGTATCTGATGCACCAAATGGAAGAAGTTAACTACTTGATGACCATGAGCACACAGCCCCCAGACCTATTGGAGCCTGAGCATTGATAATGCTAACCCTTGTGACATTACCCTATTCAGATCAGATCAGTCGCTCAGTCATGTCCGACTTTGCGACCCCATGAATCGCAGCACGCCAGGCCTCCCTGTCCATCACAAACTCCCGAAGTTCACTCAGACTCACGTCCATCGGGTCAGTGATGCCATCCAGACATCTCATCCTCTGTTGTCGCCTTCTCTTCCTGCCCCCAATCCCTCCCAGCATCAGAGTCTTTTCCAATGAGTCAACTCTTCACATGAGGTGGCCAAAGTACTGGAGTTTCAGCTTTAGCATCATTCCTTCCAAAGAAATCCCAGGGCTGATCTCCTTCAAAATGGACTGGTTATATCTCCTTGCAGTCCAAGGGACTCTCAAGAGTCTTATCCAACACCACAGTTCCAAAGCATCAATTCTTCGGTGCTCAGCCTTCTTCACAGTCCAACTCTCACATCCATACATGACCACAGGAAAAACCATAGCCTTGACTAGACGAACCTTTGTTGGCAAAGTAATGTCTCTGCTTTTGAATATGCTACTAGGTTGGTCATAACTTTCCTTCCAAGGAGTAAGCGTCTTTTAATTTCATGGCTGCAGACACCATCTGCAGTGATTTTGGAGCCCAGAAAAATAAAGTCTGACACTGTTTCCACTGTTTCCCCATCTATTTCCCATGAAGTGATGGGACCAGATGCCATGATCTTCATTTTCTGAATGTTGAGCTTTAAGCCAACTTTTTCACTCTCCACTTCCACTTTCATCAAGAGACTTTTTAGTTCCTCTTCACTTTCTGCCATAAGGGTGGTGTCATCTGCATATCTGAGGTTATTAATATTTCTCCCAGCAATCTTGATTCCAGCTTGTGTTTCTTCCAGTCCAGCGTTTCTCATGATGTACTCTGCATATAGGTTAAATAAACAGGGTGACAATATACAGCCTTGATGTACTCCTTTTCCTATTTGGAACCAGTCTGTTGTTCCATGTCCAGTTCTAACTGTTGCTTCCTCACCTGCATACAGGTTTCTAACAAGGCTGGTCAGGTGGTCTGGTATTCCCATCTCTTTCAGAATTTTCCACAGTTTATTGTGATCCACACAGTCAAAGGTTTTGGCATAGTCAATAAAGCAGAAATAGATGTTTTTTCTGGAACTCTCTTGCTTTTTCCATGATGCAGCAGATGTTGGCAATTTGATCTCTGGTTCCTCTGCCTTTTCTAAAACCAGCTTGAACATCAGGAAGTTCACGGTTCACATATTGCTGAAGCCTGGCTTGGAGAATTTTGAGCATTACTTTACTCAATTACCCTACCCTATTACCTCAGTACCTTGGCCACTCATGCGAAGAGTTGACTCATTGGAAAAGACTCTGATGCTGGGAGGGATTGGGGGCAGGAGGAGAAGGGGGATGACAGAGGATGAGATGGCTGGATGGCATCACTGACTCCATGGATGTGAGTCTGAGTGAACTACGGGAGTTGGTGATGGACAGGGAGGCCTGGCGTGCTGCGATTCACGGGGTCGCAAAGACTTGGACCTGACTGAGCGACTGATCTGATTTGATCTGATTACCTCACCATTAACCAATCAGAATTGTGTATGAGCTGATCACATATCCTGAAACTCCCCTCCTTCATCTTGATTTTAAAAATGATTCCCTGAAATTCATCAAAGAGTTCAGGTTTTTTGAGCATTAGCTGCCCCAGAGTCCTTGTCTGGCGCTTTACAATAAATTGCACTTTCCTTCACAACAACGCAGTGTCAGTCAATTGATTTCACTGCCAAGAGCAGCAGAACCAAGTTTGGTTTGATAATAAACAGAAACTGACTGATAAAGAGAACAAATTAATGGTTACCAAAGGCACTTCCCCTGGTGACTCAGAGGGTAAATTGTCTGCCTACAACGCGGGACACCAGAGTTCAATCCCTGGGTCAGGAAGATCCCCTGGAGAAGGAAATGGCACCCCACTCCAGTACTCTTGCCTGGAAAATCCCATGGACGGAGGAGCCTGGTAGGCTATAGTCCATGGGGTCGCAAAGAGTTGGACACGACTGAGCGAGTTCACTTCACTTAAAGGTAAGTAGGGTTGGGGGAGGGGCAAAATAGATGAAGAGAATTAAGAGGTACAAACTATTGGGTATAAAATAAATTATAAGGCTATAAAGTACCACACAGGGAATAAAACTAATATTTTATAATAATTTGCAGGATTATCTATAAAATATCGAATGACTATGTTGTGCACCTGAAATTAATATTGTAAATCAACTCTACTACAATAAAAAATGAATAAGAGTTTGTTGTTTTAGTTGGCATCTTTTTAACCCATCACATTTCATGTCAACAACCAAGAGAAAGTAGACTCCATAACAGGCTGTGAAGGGGAACAGATTTTGATGCCCCCAAATACCTATTTTAAGTTTTCATTTTTTTTTTTTTTTTTTTTGGCTGTGCCATGTGGCATGTGGGATCTTAGTTTCTAGACCAGGGAATCTAATCTAGGCCCCCTACAGTGAAAGTGCAGTGTCTTCACCACAGGACTGTGAGGGAAGTCCTTAAACTGTTTTGTTTTTGTTAATAGCAGAAATGAGAGAAGTTCTGAAAACTGAGTTAGAAGTCAGCCTTTTGTAAGAAACATTTATATATGTCAGAAAATTTTCTCTTTGTAAGGGTGTCTCCCTCTTTATATCTGAAAGAGGATCACCAAATCTCTGGGAACTTATCACAGGACAAAGGCAAGACTTCAATTTGCACAAATATTCTTGTTTACTGTACTTTTGCTGATAACCTCCCATAACTGACTCCTCACCCTAAACATCTTATTTTATATTTAGCTAAAGACAGTGAGGTCTTCTGACATTTCGGTGAGTTAGTTTTTCTGGGCATCTTCCATGTATATACGTGTACATGGAGGTATACATGTTATTACATTTTGTTTTTCTCTTTTACATTAATTTATTAGGACATCAAAGAACCTAGAAGAGAAGAGGGAAGTTTTTTTTCTGCCCTTATAACTGCTTTAGTCTATCGATGTCATATAGATAAGTGAAGACCCTGTGAGAAAAGCAGAAGACTGTGGGAGATAAAACTCAAATGCATCTGGGAAAATCCCTTATTCTGTCTCCTGAACCTGAAAGGAAATATACAATTGCATACTCATTTATGAGAATCTTTGGCTGGTGAAATAGCAAGGGCTAGTCACAACAAGCCTTTTCAAAAAGACAAAACAAGTGAAAACAACAAAAGCCCTTCCCATTAGCTGTTGGTTTCACTTATAAGCAATTACCAGGACTCTGGCAGCAAGTCATTTGGGGCCCTCTTGACAAGATTCAGACACACGATCTACAGAAGGTAGGGAGAAATCTCCTCATTTCTGCATGTTAATTAAGGAAGACAGATGGCCCTGTGATTATTCAACCATATGTAGGTCAAGACTAAATGAATTAATAAGCAACTTAATTCTCAGCCGCCTCCAAGAGCTTATGGGGCATCTATGAACAAACAATTGCCACAGTATCCTGGGAAACAGGAGATGGGAGTGGGAAGCAAGATTAAATTTCTTCCCATTGCACACTAAGTTCCATAGCCTGGGGAGGAACAGCTCAGTCCCTCCACCACACGTTATCTTCTATATTGTATTTGCAATGTTAAATGAGTCATGTTATAAATCTTAGTTTCCCACCTATAAAACATAGTTCACAGGGTCGCTCTTTTTTTTTTTTTCTCCTTGAAGTTAAGCTTTCCTTAATTGATCATTTTAGGACTGAAAAAAGCACAGGAACTAGAGCCTACAGCCATAAGGAGAAATGTAACAAGACAGGCAACACATGCTGAAGGAGAAAGGTTGGTGTGTATGTGTCAGAGAACAAGTTCTGAAAGGGCTCAGAGGACCAGGGGCTGTGGGAGGTAGAGCTTGATCTGGACCTAAAAAGGCAAATGGACAGCCGTGGGGTGGGGGAGGGGGACCAGGAAAACTGTGTGCAAAATGCAGGAAGCTGTGCACGGCATGCCAGGGACGGTGATCAAACCAGTATGACAGGATGACGCAGGAGAATCAGGAGAGAGGTCAGTTGGTAAAAGTGTTTAACAGCTAATAGAGCCCTGGATGCTAGCAGTGCTGGGTGTTTATAGGAGAAAGCAGCCTCTATCCTCTTCCCAGCATTGCTGCCAGACTCCCCAGGACAGAAACTAAAAACCCTCCAGGAGTTTGTACTGGGAAGAGTTATTTCTGTGCTTCTCCCAGCTCTCAATCTTCCTGTGCAAGTGACTGGTGATACTGGCAAAAGAACTGAGTTGCCCCACTCAGTTCCTCTCTCCCTTCCTCTTACCAGGTTGAACTCCCTGTAGAACTAACCAGTTTTCTGTCTTAACCTCCTCTCCTCTTCTAAAGGGTGAGCCTCTTGCCTCTGAAGAGAGGCCTGAATTTGTCCAGTTGTCTCTGGATGGGCAAGTTTAATATTTTGAGCAAAGGTGTGAGTATTAAACTCAGTTGTCAGTGTTAGTAGTAAGTGATAGATATTTTGTTCCCTTTCTGACTCTACCTGAGTTTGTTTGGAGCACTGAAGAGGGGGGAAAAAAGAAGCATAATTTATTATCTCTTGTGTAAAATCCCAACATCCAAAAATCTGGAAGAGATACACATAGAATTGCTGTACTAGTCACCTTACAGCAAAACCAAAAGGACATATTAGGATGAGTCAAAGTAACAAATCTTAGTTTCTTAGCATTGTGAAGCTTAGGAACTTAAAAAAAAATTCTTAAAAAAAAATGTACACATAACAAACAGCTTATACAGCTCAATATTAAAAAAAACAAACAACCCAATCAAAAATCGGGCAGAAGACCTGAACAGACATGTCTTCAAAGAAGACACACAGATGGCTAAAAGGCACATGAAAAGATGCTCAACACTGCTAATAGTTAAAGAAATGCAAATCAAAACTACAATGAGGTATCACCCCACACAGGTCAGAATGGCCATTATCAAAAATTCTTCAAATAATAAATGCTGGAGAGGGTGTACAGAAAAAGGAACCTTCCTAAACTGTTGGTGGGAGTATAAACTGGTGCAGCTACCACGGGAAACAGTATGGTGGTTCCTTAAAAAACTAAAAATAAAGTTATCATATGATCCAGCAATCCCACTCCTATGAATATATCCAGAGAAAACTGTAATTCAAAAAGATACATGCACTCCAATGTTCAAAGCAACATTATTTACAACAGCCAGGATATGGAAGCAACCTAAATGCTCATGGACAGATGAGTGAACAAAAAGGAATATTATTCAACCATTAAAAAATGAAATAATGTCATTTGCAGCAACATGGATGGACCTAGAGAGATTATCATACTAAGTGAAGTAAGCCAGACAGGGAAAAATAAATATCATATAATATCACTTGTATGTGGAATATAAAAGAAAAAAAAAAAGAACAAATGAACTTATTTGCAAAACAAAAAGAGACTTACAGACAACAGAAAACAAACTTATGGTTAACAAAAAGAAAAGAGAGGTGGGGGGAGGAATAAAATATGAGGCTGGGATTCACATATATACACTGCTGCTGCTGCTGCTGCTAAGTTGCTTCAGTCGTGTCCAACTCTGTGTGACCCCATAGACGGCAGCCCACCAGGCTCCCCTGTCCCTAGGATTCTCCAGGCAAGAACACTGGAGAGGGCTGCCATTTCCTTCTCCAATGCATGAAAGTGAAAAGTGAAAGTGAAGTCGCTCAGTCGTGTCTGACTCATGGACTGCAGCCCACCAGGCTCCTTTGTCCATGGGATTTTCCAGGCAAGAGTACTGGAGTGGGGTGCCATTGCCTTCTCTGACATATATACACTACTGTGCATAAAATAGTTAACCGGGACTTCCCTGGTGGTCCAGTGGTTAAGAATCTGCCTTCCAAAGCAGGGTGCTCAGGTTCAACCCCCAGTCAGGCAACTAAGCTGCCACACTGCAATTACTGAGCCTGAGGGCCACAACTAGAGAGCCCGCATTCTGCAGTGAAGATCCCACCTGCTGCAACGAAGACCTGATGCAGCCAAAAATGAATAAAATAGATAACTAACAAGGGCCAACTGTATAGCACAGGGAACTATACTCAATATTATTATGTAATAACGTATAAGGCAAAAGAACATATATAATATACATATAACTGCTACTATGCTGTATGCCTGAAACTTATACAATATTGTAAATAAACTATACTTCAATAAAAACATTTTAATGTACACATAGCATAACAGCATTTTGAAAGCTATTGCTAAATCTTCAATCATAGAGCTTTTGTACCCGTTTATACTCCCACCAATGTTGATTAACATTTTTCATCATGTGGTTCTCTTATGACTTTCTATGATCCCTTCCCTAAATGCAAGAACTCTAGTGGTCAGCTGACACCAGGTATTGCATTTGCCCTGTCACCAGGCATGAACTTCCCAGTTTAACAGCCTTCACAGCTTCTGTTCCAGCCATGATGACTAACATTCATCTGCAGAGTCAACAGGTTCACACTGTGATCAGAGGCATTAGGTAAAGGAACTGCCATACTTAACCTCTTGAATTCTCTCAGAGATTTAAAAGATTTATGAAAGAAATAAACACAGGTGGCAGTTGACCTAGTTAACTCTCTGGCATCACTTGGGATCTACTTAAAATAGAAGTCACACACAAGGGAGGAGATTCATAAAGCACATGCTATTTATGATACATATAAAATAATTACACCAACTTAAAAGCAATCTTTTGAGTAACTTTAAAATGTAAGAGCTATTTTAATTGCGTGGTAGGCTAGAATCAACAATGTAAGTTAAAGCAAATTTATGTTTCCTTCTTATTTTTCTTTGACAAACAACCCTGCCATCCTTAATATCCTCTCAAGTAAGGTCCCTTCCAGTGCCATTTTGCATTTAACAGAGCTTCTTCCCTTGCTTCACACTCTAAAATTATCCCTCCTTTCCAAAATAAAATCTTTTCACCCTGTATCCAATAAATTCACTCATATATAAGTGATTTGATAAATTGTTTTTCACCTGGAGTGGCTAATTACATATACATATACAGTGGCTATTACATATACATATATCCATTTTCAGATTACTTTTCATTATAGATTATTACATGATATTGAATATAATCACCTGTGCTATCAAGTAGGTCCTTGTTGTTTATTTATATACAATAGTGTATATAAACTAGATATAAATTCCCAAACTCCTAATTTACTCCTCTTTCCTCATTAAGATTCTTAATAGCAAGAGCAGGTTAGTACCAAATGTTGTTTAGTTGCTCAATCCTATCTGACTCTTTGCAACCCCATGGACTGTAGCCCACCAGGCTCCTCCTCCATCCATGGAATTTTTACATGTATTTTCATTTAAATACTAGAGGAGAATAAGCAAAGATGGATTAACCTAACTTGCCCAGTGATTCAGCAGAATCAGAATTTGGATGCAGAGCTACATAACTCCAGAGTCTGCACTTTCCCCTCCTCCCATCAGTGTGCAAACATTTTTCCTTGAAAACCTTGTCTAAGATAATTTTCATAAATGTATGTATCCCTCACAAATTTTAAGTTGTTTAAAATTTTTCATTTTAATAGCTGCAAAGGTCATAACTTTCAGCATATTATAACTACAGTCTGACAAAGTTATAAATATCACTTTTTCTTCAGGCACTATTTTTTAAAAAACGCATAGTATCATTTTTCACTCTTTAAAATCACATTCAAAAATCGGCAAAGGAACGCCCTGGAGAGTGTAGATGGGAGGGGAAGGCCCGCAGATTCAGCCCCGGTGGAGGGTGCGACACCACAGGGCAGTGACTGTAAATATCACTTTTTAAGTGAAGTCAACGAAACCCAAATATAATATTTAAATCCATTTTCAAAAAGTGTGTAAACAAGCTCTTCTTTAACATTTAGAAAACTTATACATTTCTCTTTTCTCCTTGAACTTGTATTTCCATTCCATTTTCTCCAGATTTTTATCCTAGTACATTTTAGTGTTTGAATGTCTTATTGAACATCAGATATTTATCTACAACAAAAATAAGTATACAATTAAATTTTTTTATTTTCTTCTGACCATAAGTGGCTGTAATTGACAAAAAAATTTTTTTCTTCTGTATTGGAGTCATTATTACAAATAATAATACATAATGACTGAGACAATATATATATACACATTTTGGTAATTATTATACATAGGTAGTAAACTTTTCATTATCAGTAAAGATAATACTAACTACTGTAACTCCAAGCTCTTGATGGCTTAATATAATAGAAGACTATTTTTTGATAATATAGAGTCTCATAGTGCAGATAAGGACATGGGTTCCTCCATTTGGAGGCTCTGCTATCTTGAACATGTGGCTTCCACACAGTCAAAAAAGGAAAGATTGAGCATGGAGATGGCACTTAGGCAGGTCTTAAAGTAGTGCCCCTGACCTCCTCTGCCTTTCAGTATCCAGAACCAGTTATACTGGCAAGTCTAAAGCAGGAGAATGAACATGCAGTGTGACCAGGGGAAGGAGAAATGAACTGGATAAATAACTTGACAATCCCCACCACAAGTTTTATGGTAAATGCTTATCGTCAGAAGAATCATGATCTAACATTTAATGAAACTTAATGAAAGAGAAGTTTTTTGTCTGCTAAAAACAAATCTGCTTGGCAGCTATTTTTAAAATGATGTAGCTTATAAATAGGAAGTGGAAAATTGTAAACATTTTATCAGGTGAAATTAGATGAGGACTGACAGTAATTATAGTATATATTTTGTATGATTTGGTAAAAACATGTTCTAACTCTCATTAAATAACACATTGAACACCAACCAAAATTACACACAAAACCTTCTGTTACCCTTAACAGAAGTATTTATAAAGCAGAGAAATTCAGCAAGTCTTATGAGTTTATGAGAGCCCAACAAATCATTAGATTTCAACCTTTATGTGGCCCGTGATGGCCTTCACATCTAGAGTAATATTTTGGATGGGTAAGGGCAATGGCTTTCTTTTATAACATGGGAAAAAAGACTACTAGGAACTCAAGCATATTATTGGATAAGTCAATTTTAGTAAAGAGTACTCATGTAACCTGAGAATCTGGACACTGATTTCTTTAAAATGATCTATGCCTATGTAAACCCCTCCGCAAGGATTTGTGTTCTCCTGGGCATACCAACAACTTGAGAACTACTACATTACACCATAGTTTCTAGATGACCCAACACAATCTCTAAAAGTGTGTTTTAACAAACTTGTGAGATATTTCGATGCCTCCCTTGGCTCTTACACTGTATACTCTGCCTCTTACAAAAGAAAGTAAGTGGCAATGAATGGCAGTGTGGCAGTCACTGGAGTGTGCCTGAGTCTGGGAGAGGCATGGGCCATGGAAAGGCAGATTCTCATGTCTTGTTCAGGGACTGGATATTTATGATGAGGCAGAAATAACAGATTGTGGTAAGGTTGGGAAAACACAATGAGCAAAACTGTTAACTGAATAAAAAAAAAAAAAAGAGGCAATAACTAAAAGTGAGACATTACCATAATCAAATCCATGACATGGTGACTGCTTCACAGAATTCCTACCCTTGTCAGTTGTTCAGAGTCAGCAGAAGTTTAGCAGCATCTAATGATGCTAAAGCTGAAACTCCAGTACTTTGGCCACTTCATGCGAAGAGTTGACTCATTGGAAAAGACTCTGATGCTGGGAAGGATTGGGGGAAGGAGGAAAAGGGGACGACAGAGGATGAGATGGCTGGATGGCCTCACCGACTCGATGGACGTGAGTTTGAGTGAACTCCGGGAGTTGGTGATGGACAGGGAAGCTTGGCATGCTGCGATTTATGGGGTCGCAAAGAGTTAGACATGACTGAGCGACTGAACTGAACTGAATTGAAGCACCCTACTTCTCATGTGGAGGTGAGAAGGGCAGAAAAGTATTCATATGTTATTATCCTAGGACAACAAAACAATGTCAAGGAATCTCACTTTTTCCTACTGACTAAAATGTTTTAAATAAATTAATTTCCCATGAAGATTTAAAATTAAATTCACTGTTTACTGGAGAAAGTATCTTTACAAATGTGAAGATAACCAGTTCAGCTCTTAATCCTAATAATAGCTAATGTTACTGAGTGCTTATTGCAAGTCAGTCACTGTATTAAATGCTTTACATTTAATCTTTATAACACTATGAGGTAAGTGCAATTTTGTAGATGAAGGACTGTAACTTAATGAGGGGAGCCAGGATTCATATTTCTAACAAATAAGTTGTTTCTAGAGAAGTGGTTATTAAACTTATTTGGGATCATAAATCCTCACAGAAATCTGATAAAAGCTATGCATTATTACCCCCAAAAGTATGTAAAATCCTGCGTATGAAGTTTTGGGGTCTCACAGACCTTCCCTCTCAAAGCCCTTCTATTGACTCATTAAAAGTCAGTCTCAGATTATACTCAAGGACACTCAACTAGAAACTAGAAAATTTTAACATTAAAAAATTACAGTACTATGATTATGTTCATGCTGTAATGAAGGTCTCACATACCTTAAAATACCCTGAGAAAGGTACTCAGTTTTGTAGACCTGACATATTACCTGGAAGAAATGAAATCAACACAAAAAACAGCACATTCTGATTTTTTAAAATCTGAAGCAAATGTGTATAGTGTATTGGCAGAAACCATTCTATTAACCAAATCATGTCTTTAATTGGACAAGTTAAAAGCAAGCTAATTCCCTGGAGAAGGACTTGGCAGCTCATTCCAGTATTCTTGCCTGGGGAAATCCCATGAACAGAGGACAGAGGAGCCTAGCAGGCTAAGTCCATGGAGTCACACTACCAGCATGCAAAACAAGATGAAATATTAACAAAAACTGGAAAATAAAAATTATTTTAAAAATTAAAAAAGGCTCATTGTAAAGAATTCAGAAAAATTTTTAAAAAGTATATGTTTTAAAGCCAGAGCTGCTTCCTGTTAATTAACCATATGGCATATTTCCTTCAAGCTTCTTAAAAATTAGAACACTTATTTCTAAATAGTATAGGATCTTGTATCTGTAGTTGACAATAATAACTCTAATGCAAAATTTCTAATCATATTCTGAATAAAATGTTTACTTTTTTTTTAATCTTACCTAATTCTAGGAAAATATTGAAACACATGAATGATATTGTCATTAACCATGACTCATTTAATATAATTATTCCACTAGACCACTAGTTACTACAGAAGATGCCCAAGATAAAACAACATTAGTCTTAACCACAAGAATCTAATCTTGATTTTATAATAATTAAGAATCACAGCATTCTGAGTTTTAGAGTCAGGGTTCATATGTTTCAATATTTCAGGCTATTAAAGAACAGTCTGGTTAAAATGAAGAGCTTGAAGTCTAGGCCAGACTACTTGAGTTCAAATTCTTGCTCTGCCATTCAACTAACTGCATGATAACTTTTAGTTCAAGTCATAAAAGTACCACCTAGTTTTAAGTTTCTCGTGTTTCAGGAAGGATTTAACTACATAGCTTAGGTTAGCTAGACAAATTAAACAGATACATCTTACAATTTTCTTGCTTTGTTTACATCTCAAGAGTTAATCACAAATAATGCTAATGAAGTACTACAAATTTTTAAATGAAATGACCAAAAAACCCAAAGCATTTTTATCTTTAATCATATGCAAACCTTAATTTATCTGTATTTATTTACTAATAACTAAGCAGTTTGACATTGCTGTAACAAGGTAATCATAAGTTGTTAACATGTGACTATTAGGAATGCAAGAGTAATTGATATAATTACATGTTACCACAAGATGGAGTAAGAGTGGAGTGAGAGTTATACACACACACACACAATCACAAGATGGAGTAAGAGTGGAGTGAGAGTTACACACACACACACACACACACACACACACCTGTCAAAAGACTTACAGATCTGACTTATTCCATTCTGCCATCTAGTGGTGATAAAATTAGGTATTACTCTCTTAGATCAGTCTCCTGTATAATAAAATAAAAGCAGCTTCTTAAGAGCTAAGAAATTAGGTGAAAGATACGATTAAGCACAGAAAGGAAAGCGGTAATATCATTTAGTATAATGGCAAGAGGAAGCATCAGAGAATGTTAGTATGAAGTCCCAATCTGTCAAAAACAAGTTTAAAAAATAAAATCTGTTTAGAAACTAAAATGATATCTATGTTAACACATAACTTTCTTATTTCATTCCTTTTAGTATAAAGAATTCCAAAGATGGTTTCAACCATCCCTTTAAAAGGACAAGTAATTTAAACATTTTAATGTTGCCTTTTTTATTTAATAAAATTGAAAACTACAAAATCACAAGGATGGAAGCATCTAAGGTCTCTAGTGCTGTGCTGTGCTGTGCTTAGTCGCTCAGTTGTGTCCAACTCTTTGCAATCCCACAGACTATGGTCCGCCAGGCTCCTTTGTCCATGGGAATTCTCCAGGTAAGAATACTGGAGTGGGTTGCCATACCCTCCTCCAGGAGATCTTCCCTACCCAGGGATGGAACCCAGGTCTCTAAGGTGGATTCTTTACCATCTGAGCCACCAGGAAAGCTCTCTAGGAACTTATATAAATTTTAAGTAGGACTATTTAGATTTATAGTCAATAATGTTTTTCTTTTCATTGAATAACAATGCTTTTATTTGCTTAAGTTTCACATTTGGCTTTAAGTGGTATAATTTTTTAAACTTTTACCAAAAAAATGTACATACTATGTCAAATATACACAAACAAAATTAGAAAGCAAAGGATTAATAGTCTTGCTAAGTAAAAAAGCTCTATAAATTAATCAAAAAAGATAATCATGCTAAAAGGAAAACATAAAAGATATGACCAAGCCATCTACAAATATTATAATAAACAATAAAATTATCAGTCATTAGTAACTTGATTAAAATGATGACCTTAATAATGACATTAAAATAATATTTTTTGCTTCTCAATCTATCAAAGAAAAGATTTATAATAACCAGTGTTGGTAAGGACATAGAAAAGCAGATGCTATTAGTAAAAGGGTAAACTTTACAACCATTCTAGAGTACGTTAATTGGGAATATATTTTCACTTAGAACTTCAACTTCTAGGAATTTATGTTAGGCAGTAACTCCAAGTTTACGCACAGATTTATCTGTAAGGATATTATCAATTAAACTGTTGTTTGTAACAGCCCAAACCTGACCACAGACAAAATTTCAACCACATGTGATTTAGCTAAATAAACTATGACACATCCACATGCTACAATACTATATAACTTGTAAAAGTCATGGTGTAGAAATATTAATAACCAGAAAATGCTTACCTCTACAAGTAAAAGCAGGTGATAATGCTGTATGTATAGCATGATACTGATTTTGTTTTTTCCTTTTTTAAAAAAGTACTTTATTTTCATCTTTGTGCTTTCTAAATTGCCCAATGTACATGTATTGTTTTTATAATCAAAATAATATGATAAAACTACTAATTTATTACACATCACAAAACTCTTGATTATTGTATTTTTACATAAAATATACAATTTTCATATACAAATTTCAAATATACATTTGCATATTTAGGTGAGTGGAAGTAATCTTAACGTTAAATACAGGTTTCAGATGTAAATGTTCAACACAAAAAGGGTATTGAGAAAGATTTTTAGATCAATTCAAGAGAGCACTCAAAGCTAATAAGCATGGTTTGGAAAGTCCTCACTGAAAAGCCAGAACTACATATGCATGTAAGAAAACATTTTAAAATGTATTATCTAAATCTATTTGTTTTACTTTTGATTCTGTTCCCAAGATCTAAGTAGATTTTCTGAATATTCAAATTTGACAGTTTCTTAGAAGTAATATATCAAGATGACTTCCCAAATATTAAATATTAAACAACTACAGATTATTGCTTATTCATGGGAAATAAAGTAATGAAAATCTCTTATTTATTAAAGGCTAGTCCATTTATCCAAAGAAAATATGTATTTCAATGTTGTCATTCTATAATGACAAGACATCAAAGAGAAAATAATAAATTAATTTAGTATCTTAAATTAGTTGCTTATTCCCAATACAGGAAAATATATGTTAAATAAAAATGGATATAAGTTTAACACTAAAACTTCATTCACAAAATACAATGGCCTTCTAATAGAATTTGAAAATTACAGCTTTTCAACTATATTCTAAACAAAAATAATTAAAATTCAATTCAAATAATTTAGAATAATTGCTTTATTTTAATTCCCACAAAAACTAAAACTATCATTTACATTAGTTGCAACAGTAATAAAAATTAGAAGTAAATTTGTTTTTGAAAACACTTATAAGCATAAAACAAAACTAAAAGACACAAAAAAGGAAAAACTAGGTATTCCTTTTAAACTGAGGATAATCTGACTACTTGTGACATACAGACCTGCAGATGTACAAAGAGCAAATGCATTCAAAACAGTGCAAGTTTTAATTAACTTAGGACAGTATTCCAACCAATCCCAACTCCAATTTCAATTACTTGTGCAGGTTTATATAGTCACAAAAAGTAAATCCATCCTAATATATAATTGACTGATGTCAATTCAGAACACTCCACATCAACACAACAATAACTATGGAAGTCATGAAGTATGACTTGGTGGGGGAGGGGAAGCAAAACCCAACATTCAAGGTACATATACTTCAATATAACTGCAATATATCTCTACTTTTGTAAAAAAAAAAAAAATTTTTTTTAAACCATACATCTAAAAGAAAAGCAATTGTGGTATTTCACATTCTTTTTCTGAATTAAAAAAAATATATATGTAATCTTCCTTTGTTTTTGATAAGTTCAAATATGAATTGATAATGGGGTAATTGGATTCTTTAAGAGCTCTACAGAAGAGATGAATACAACATACTATATCTTCTTTAAGAAGTATGAGCTGTAATGTTAGGCATTCCTTGTGATGTTTTTATATATATTTAAGGAAGGCTGTTCTTGTAAACAATAGCTTTGAAAAAGAAATACTGAGACTAAAATATATTACTAGAGGATCTCTATAAAAGGTTACCAAAACTATCCTTGGTGAAATCAAGGCAACATTTTTAGAATTTATCCTGCTAGAAAAAAATGCTACCATTTTTCTTCCTTCTTCTTTTTTCTGATTATCACAATTAAACATCAGAAGATTTTCCCAAATAAATACTGATGTAAATGTTGATTTCAAGGGTAAACAACTTTTGTTAAGAGTCTATTTCTCAGGCAGTTCACCATTTGTTGGGACTGAGGCAGCATTGTTCTGGTGTGAATTGTCACTGGACTCCTGTGAAGTGTTCCTTCTGGGAGAATTTATTGGAACCTGAAGCTGATTAGCAGGTGTAGGCTTAGCAGCACTTGGTGGCTTTGTAGAGGAATTAGATGGAAGTCTATGACGATTACTCTCCTCACCAGAAGTAGATGAATGTCTTTTTCTTCCAAACTCCTCACCAATAGGGGGCTGCAAATTATGAAAGACAACATAGTGATGATTTTACTATTTTTTTCTCCCTTCAAAATCTAAGGTCAGAATTTTTCAACAGAGGGAAACTTTAGATTTTATTAGTACAAGGAAAATGTAACAGAAATTTAAGATATTAAACTTAAATTTCCTTCCTATCAGTTAATTCTTTCATTCAACACATGTTTATTAAGCTTCTCCTATGTTTTAGGGCTTGAACTATATGGTAGAGCATAAACATACACTGGGTTCCATAACTCTGGGAAAACGTTTCAGAGAGGCTATTTTTGTTCTTTATGCAACTTTCATCAAGTGCAAAGCATTTATAACTCTAATCTTTTCCTCCTCCAAACTTCTACTGTATTTAAAAGCAGAGGTCTGAATTCTTGAACACTCTTCAGACAGGGCAAAAGTCACTATAATATTATAAAGCAAGGACATCTTTGTGACAGAACTGGCTGGACCACTCTGGAAACACAGCTCTGTAATTCCAGAGATGTCGGTACTTCTGTTAACTGCACCCCTGGACTATCAAATCTATTTACACAAAACTGTAAGACAAACAAATTATAGTACCTAGTTTACCTTTCACCTCTCTCTTTTCTGCTCCTTTTGATTCTTCTTTCCTTGTTTCTCTTTTCTCTTCTTTCCCCTTTTCCTTTATCTTATGCTCATTCCATTCTCTTTAAAAAATGTTTCCTTTTCCTCTTGAAATCAAATTGGTTAAAGTGACTGACAACTCCACTGTGGTTATATAAGATATTAACATTTAGGGACTGTGGGTAAACTGAGTATATGGGAATTCTCTATACTATTTTTGCACCTGTTTTGTTTTTTTCTTCCCTTTTTGGCCTCATGGTATGTGGAATCTTAGTTCCCTGACCCAGGATCAAACCTGTGCTACCCGCATTGAAGTGTAGAGTCTTAATCACTGGATTACCAGGGAAGTCCCATTTTTGCACCTATTTTAAAGTTTGATTTCAAAACTAGAAAGTTGAATTTTCAAAATGAAAGTTAAAAAATAAAAACTATAAAATTAAAGTTAAGAAAGTCACTGATAAGCCCAAATAGCTCAAATGTAAGAGTAGTAAAAATAATACAGTGAAAGAATTTAAAACTTACATCAACACGGAAGTCTTCCAGCTTCTTAAAGCTACAGAGGTATTCCTGAAGTTTGGGGTCAATAGATTGTGTTTTAGATTGAGAATATTTTAGATAAGCCCAAAACTTTTCTAATCCATACAGCTGACCTAGTAACAAAAAATATATACAATAAAATATACAGAATCCTTAAAAAATGATTCATATTGACTATGTCTTACCAGCATTAAGCCATGTCTTCTAATATACACTTTATTTAGATCTTGAGGCTAACACTGTAATGAATAATGGCAGCTAACATTTATTAAGCATTTGCTATATAACAGGTATTATTTAAGTGGTTTATTGTATATTAAACTAATTTGACCTATACACCACCCTGTTATATAGGTGCTCTTATGTAAATATTACTGATGAGTCAACTGAGTTAAGCAAGTTAAACAAGGTTAAATTAAGCAACTTAACCATGGCCACAGAGCTACTAAGGGGTGGAAATGGAATTCAGACTCTAGCCCAGAGCCTGTATTGTTACCCACTATACTATTTCACCTTTCCTAGCACACTTACTCATATTACATAGAATTTTCACATAATGGAAGGAACATCAGTGAGTAGTCATGTAAGTCAAAGGAATAATGACAAAATGCAAATCCATAAAGAAACTCTTGGGAGTGATTATTTTCCAACATCTCACATGAAAAACCTTCTTACATATGGTGTTCCATCCTTTATAACAAATCATAATAGTGGCCTGAAAGTCATATTAGTCTGTCCCCCACCCCCCAAAAAAGGATACAATCTCCCTATTTATTGACAGATTCATATTTACAATTTTCAAATTGAATAAAGTATTGTTTTGTTTTTACCAGATTCGTAGTCTTTCTTGGTTTCTTCTTGGAAATCCTTAAAAATTTCATGTCTGAATTTTTTTTCCAGTCCATAACTATAAAACCTGAACAGACATTCTAATCCATACCTGTGTAGGGGGAAATGGTTTATAATAAAATTTTCGCTACGATAATGCAAATAATTATACTTAACAGCACTGACATAAGCAAACATGGCACAAATAATCACAAACAAGAATGTTTAAATGTATGTAGTTTTTTAATCCACGTCTGGTTTTCCTATTTTTGTTGACTCGGGCACAGTATCTCATGGAGGTATACTAGAGATGTGCAAAATAAGAGGCAGCCCATGAACAACTAGAGCATGGCTTCTTTGAACAGACAGAGGATCTCTTCCTGTTATTTCTGAAGAACTCCTTGGTATTTCAAAAGATTTAGTGACAAATTGGCAGTTTTAGATTTTTTTCCAACCAAGGCTTGCAATGGTGCTTTAGTACATGGTATTAAATGCTCTTGAACATAATCTCTACTCTAGGAAAATAAAGACCATACTCTTGGGTCACAGACCCTAGGTGTGGTTGACCCAATCAACTATAAAGTGAAGTGAAGTTGCTCAGTTGTGTCCGACTCTTTGCAATCCCATGTAGCCCACCAGGTTCTATTGTCTATGGAATTTTCCAGGGAACAGTACTGGAGTGGGCTGCCATTTCCTTCTCCAGTGGATCTTCCCAACCCACAGATGGAACCCAGGTCTCCCACATTGCAGGCAGACACTTTACCATCTGAGCCACCAGGGAAGCCCCAACTATAAAGGGACAAACCTAATTAAAACTGTCTTCTAAGAGAGCCTTCCTGTTTATAAAGCACATTAAATAAAAGATAATTTGCCAAAAGAATTGTATCACTGCATAAATCAGAAAGTAAATTTCTTTCTTCTCACAACCACCTAGAGAACCTGAGACAAGTTTTGGACAGTGGATCAAGAAACTACGTGGGCTCAACCTGCAACTAACGGGGATGAGCAGAATCCATGAGAGTGGACACGGAGAAGTCGATGGACAACAATAAAGGTGCCACCTAGCTCATTCAACTAAAACATGCTACAATTTAAAAAACTTCCTCACTTAGAATCTCTAAATCATTCTGGGCACCTCAGTGGAGGAGAGGCAACATTTCTTTATTCCTGGTAACATAACACTGCCTAGCCATTACTCACAAGAGGACGTGTGTATGCATATGTCTTTTGTAACCAGCTTATTTAAAATGGAGTGATGGTCTGCCTGGAAGAATAAACAAATTTCTTGGCAAGGTGCCAAGAGAAATGTGGACTTACCAACCACACTAACCTGAGTCCTTTCCTTTGGTAGCCATAAATGATGCTTTTCCTTAAGTTTGTCTGACTGAGGACTCACGAAACAACAGTTAAGAATGAAAAATCTATCTTAAAACTCTTCTTATGGGATCATATTATATTGATACCAGTGGTCCTCACCTTGACTACATATATGGACCACTGAGGGAACTTTTTAAAAAATGCAGGCTCCACTCCAAACCAATGAAATCATAATCTCTTGGGATGAAGCCGAGGCTTCTTTCTTTATGGAAAGCAGAATTGAGAAAATTTAGGTTATACTGAGTGAATGATATTTTAGAGGAATATTAGGATTCTTGGAGAAGGCAATGGCATCCCACTCCAGTACTCTTGCCTGGAAAATCCAATGGACGGAGGAACCTGGTGGGCTGCAGTCCATGGGGTCGCTAAGAGTCGGACGCAACTTAGCGACTTCACTTTCACTTTTTACTTTCATGCATTGGAGAAGGAAATGGCAACCCACTCCAGTGTTCTTGCCTGGAGAATCCCAGGGATGGTGGAGCCTGGTGGGCTGCCATCTATGGGGTCGCACAGAGTCAGACACAACCGAAGTGACTTAGCAGTAGCAGCAGTAGGATTCTTAGATTACTGGTAAAGGACAACTGACTACTACAATCTCTGGATTTTCAGTTTTTTAGAAAACTAATTCCAAAGATCAAAAGCATGACATTAATACTACAACTCAAATATGTAGCATAACTGCTGGAGGAAAGAGAAGAGGCATAGGACCAGCCTCTCAGCTGTCATTTATTCACTGAGCCATCACTGTGAGACAGCTTAGATGAGTGGAAAACATAAAAGTTGAGAACCAGAAAGAACTATATTTGAATTCTAGTTTATAATCATATCTCTAAAAATGAGGGTAATAATATCCTACTTTTCAATGTCAGATAATATTTGTAAAGCACTAAAAAACCAGACCTGGCACATTGCAGATATCTATGAAACGTTGTTTCTCTCCTTCCTTCTTGAAATCATCTAATGCTAATGTTAATTAATGGATATATTTAGTATTGGTCTTCTTTCTAATAAGAATAATCACTTATTGAGCATATCAGGCAATATGTTAAGCCCTTTAAATGTTGTGTTTTCTTTTTTAAATCTTCACAATAACCCTACGAGGGTATCTACCATAGTTTCCCCCACTTTATAGATAAAGAACCTAAAGCTTACTGGGATTATAACTTGCCAAGGTCACAGTAAGTTAATGGGTTTGATTTGAAAGCCTTCAGGTGCTTAACCACTGAGCTATACTTGCTAAGGAATAGCTAATCCAGTCTCATCATGAAACACTGCAGAAATAGATAAAATTATAACACTGTTTTAAAAATCTATATACAGGATAGCACAGGAACAAAGAAGGAGAGTTGCCAATCTATACTTGGATAGAAAAGTTTTTAGAAAGTCCTGAGGAACAAATAAAAATTGTTTGCATAAGTACCAAAATATGATGACACTAATTATAACAAAAGCTTTAAAACTTAGTTCTAACAATAAGAAAAATATTTTACCTTGTGACAGTCAATACAACACATATTTGTATACATAAAAACATATATAAGTTTTGAAAATAATTTTAAAATTTGCATTTATCTATGAATTGTAAAACATATTAACTTCACTATCATCAGTGAAGTCTCATATTTTCTATGTAAAATAAAAATTATTTATTTATATGGCAGTACTTGGGTGCATCTCAAAAATGACAGAATGATCTCTGTTCATTTCCAAGGCAAACCATTCAATATCACAGTAATCCACATCTATGCACCAGCCATTATTGCTGAAGAGGCTCAAGTCAAACAGTTCTATGAAAACTTACAAGACCTTCTAGAACTAATAAAAGATGTCCTTTTCATCATAGGGGACTAGAATACAAAAGTAGGAGTCAAGAGATACCTGGAGTAACAAGCAAGTTTGGCCATGGAGTACAAAATGAAGCAGGACAAAGGCTAAGAGTTTTGCCAAGAGAACGCACTGGTCATAGCAAAGACCCCCTTTCAACAACACAAGGAAAGACTCTACACATGGACATCACCAGATGGTCAATACTGAAATCAGATTGATTATATTCTTGGCAGCTGAAGATGGAAAAGCTCTATACAGTCAGCAAAAACAAGACCTGAAGCTGACTGTAGCTCAGCTCAGGAGCTCCTCATTGAAAATTGAGGCTTAAATTGAAGAAAGTAAGGAAAACCACTAGACCATTCAGATAAGACCTAAATCAAATCCCTTATGGTTATACAGTGAGGGTAACAAATAGATTCAAGGGATTAGATCTGGTAGACAGAGTGCCTGAAGAACTACGATGTAAGTTCATAACACTGTACAGGAGGCAGTGACCAAAAACATCCCAAAGAAAAAGAAATGCAAGAAGGCAAAATGGTTGTCTGAGGAGACATTACAAATAGCTGAGAAAAGAAGAGAAGCAAAATGCAAAGGAAAAGGGGAAAGATATACCCATCTGGATGCAGATCCAGAGAATAGCAACTAGAGATAAGAAGCCTTACATGAACAGTGCAAAGAAATGGAGGAAAACAATAGAATGGGAAAGACTAGAGATCTCTTCAAGAAAATTAAAGATACCATGGAAACAGTTCATGCAAAGATGGGCACAAAAAAGGAGAGAAATGACAAGGACCTAACAGATGCAGAAGAGATTATGAAGAGGTGAGAAGAATACACAGAAGATCCAAATAATCATGATGGTGTGGTCACTCACCTAGAGCCAGACATCCTGGAGTGTGGAAGTCAAGTGGACTTTAGTAAGCATTACTACAAAGGCAGTGGAGGTGATGGAATTCCAGCTGAGCTATTAAAAATCCTAAAAGACAATGCTGTTAAAGTGCTGCACTCAATATGCCAGCAAATTTGGAAAACTCAGCAGTGCCATAGACCTGGAAAAGGTCAGTTTTCATTCCAATCCCAGAGAAAAGCAGTGCCAAAAAATGTTCAAAATGTCACACAATTGTGCTCATTTCACATGCTAGTAAGGTAATGCTCAAAATCCTTCAAGATAGTCTTCAACACTACATGAACAGAGAACTTCCAGATGTTCAAGCTGGATTTAAAAAAGGCAGAGGAACCAGAGATCAAATTGCCAACATCCGCTGGGTCATAGAAAAAGCAAGGGAATTCCAGAAAAACGTCTACTTTGCTTCACTGACTACACCGAAGCCTTTGACTCTGTGGATCACAACAAACTGTGGAAAATTCTTGAAGAGATGGGAATACCAGACAACCTGACCTGCCTCCTGAGAAACTTGTATGCAGGTCAGGAAGCAACAGTTAGAACCAGACATGGAACAAAGGTCTGGTTCAAAACTAGGAAAGATGCACATGAAGGCTGTATACAGTCACCCTGCTTATGCAGAGTACATCATGTGAAATGCCAGGCCGGATCAATCACAAGCTGGAATCAAGATTGTCAGAAGAAATATCAACAACCTCAGATATGCAGACGATACCACTCTAATGTCAGAAAGCAAAGAAAAACTAAAGAGTCTCTTGATGAGGGTGAAAGAGCAGAGTGAAAAGGTTGGTTTAAAACTGAAAGATTGTTGTTAAGCGACGAACGACTCCAGTAATTCTTGGTGTCCTGAGGGGAGGAATTCCATCCAGGGCCAGTGACGAGGCTTGATCACTCAGAGCTTCTGTGTGATAAAGTTTTATTAAAGTATAAAAGAGATAGAGAAAGCTTCTGACATAGACATCAGAAGAGGGCATAAAGAGTGCCCCCCTGCTGGTCTTTAGCCAGATGTTATAGCTACTAGCAGTTTGCCGTCTATGGGGTCGCACAGAGTCAGACACGACTGAAGCGACTTAGCAGCAGCAGCAGCAGCAGTCAGCTAATTAGAGAAAGGAAATGTCTCCAAACTCAGAGACTGGCACCAGGCCCCTCACCCACAACACGCATTTTGACATAACAATGGCACAAGGTGAGTTGCCCTAGCCATAAAATGATTGACATGAATCTTGAAGAAAGGCAGGTTCTCAAGCAAATACAGTCTTATTAACATAGCTTTAGAAAAAATTTGCATGAGTAAAACATACTGGTTTGTCAAGTAGGTTCATGAGTCTTGGGTAGAAACAACTTGAAGACAGAGTCTAGGGTCAATGCATAGTTCATTAACATAGCTTAAGACAAACATTTCCAAAACAAAAACACATCTCATCAGCTAGCTCAAGGTTTGAGAAACGTTAAGTTCTGGTGGAGCCAGGTGTCCTCACGGAAACACAGAATTTAAAAGAAACCTCTTTTTAAATTTGGTTCAGGTCAGTTCAATTCAGTTGCTCAGTTGTGTTTGACTCTTTGCAACCCCATGGACTGCAGCACACCAGGGTTCCCTGTCCATCACCAACTCCTGGAGTCTACTCAAACTCATGTCCATCGAGCCTACTCAAACTCATGTCCATCGCATCAGTGATGCATTCCAACCATCTCATCCTCTGTCATCCCCTTCTCCTTCCACCTTCAATCTTTCCCAGGGTCTCTCCAAATGAGTCCGTTCTTTACATCAGGTGGCCAAAGTATTGGAGTTTCAGCTTCAGCATCAGTCCTTCCAAAGAATATTCAGGACTGATTTCCTTGAAGATTGACTGCTGGATCTCCTTACAGTCCAAGGGACTCTCAAGAGTCTTCTCCAACATCACAGTTCAAAAGCATCAATTCTTTGGCAATCAGATTTCTTTATAGTCCAATTCTCACATCCATAGATGACTACTGGAAAAAACATAGCTTTGACTAGATGGACCTTTGTAGGCAAAGTAATGTTTCTGCTTTTTAATATGCTGTCTAGGTTGGTCATAACTTTTCTTCCAAGGAGCAAGCGTCTTTCAATTTCATGGCTGCAGTCACCATCTGCAGTGATTTTGGAGCCCAAAAAAATAAAGTCTGACACTGTTTCCACTGTTTCCCCATCTATTTGCCATGAAGTGATGGGACCGGATACCATGATCTTAGTTTTCTGAATGTTGAGTTTTAAGCCAACTTTTTCACTCTCCTCTTTCACTTTCATCAAGAGGCTCTTTAGTTCTTTGCTTTCAGCCATAAGGGTGGTTTCATCTGTGTATCTAAGGTTATTGATATATCTCCCAGCAATCTTGATTCCAGCTTGTGCTTCATGTGTTTCTCATGATGTACTCTGCATATAAGTTAAAAGAGCAGAGTGACAATATACAGCCTTGACGTACTCCTTTCCCCATTTGGAACCAGTCCATTGTTCCATGTCCGGTTCTAACTGTTGCTTTTTGACCTACATACAGTTTTCTCAGGAGGCAGGAGAGGTGGTCTGGTATTCCCATCATTTAAAGAATTTTCCTCAGTTTGTTGTGATCCACAGAGTCAAAGGCTTTGGCATAGTCAATAAAGCAGAAGTAGATGTTTTTCTGAAACTATCTTGCTTTTTTGATGACCCAGCAGATGTTGGCAATTTGATCTCTGGTTACTCTGCCTTTTCTAAATCCAGCTTGACCATCTGGAAGTTCATGGGTCACGTACTGTTGAAGCCTGGCTTGTAGAATTTTGAGCATTACTTTGCTAGTGTGTGAGATGAGTGCAATTGTGTGGTAGTTTGAACATTTTTTGGCATTGCCTTTTTTTGGGATTGGCATTCACATCAGGTGGCCAAAGTATTGGAGTTTCAGCTTCAGCATCAGTCCTTCCAAAGAATATTCAGGACTGATTTCCTTGAAGATTGACTGGTCCAAGATTGAGAGTCCAAGGGACTCTCAAGAGTCTTCTCCAACATCACAGTTCAAAAGCATCAATTCTTTGGCACTCAGATTTCTTTATAGTCCAATTCTCACATCCATAGATGACTACTGGAAAAAACATAGCTTTGACTAGATGGACCTTTGTAGGCAAAGTAATGTCTCTGCTTTTTAATATGCTGTCTAGGTTGGTCATAACTTTTCTTCCAAGGAAGAAAAAATGGACATTTTCCAGTCCTGTGGCCACTGCTGAGTTTTTCAAATTTGCTGGCATATTGACTGTAGCACTTTCACAGCTTCATCTTTCAGGATTTGAAATAGCTCAACTGGAATTCCATCACCTCCACTAGCTTTGTTCGTAGTAATGCTTCCTAAGGCCCACTTGACTTCACATTCCAGGATGTCTGGCTCTAGGTGAGAGATCACACCATCGTGGTTATCTGGGTCATAAAGATCTTTTTTGTATAGTTCTTCTGTGTATTTTTGCTACCTCTTCTTAATATGTTCTGCTTCTGTTAGGTCCATACCATTTCTGTCCTTTATTGAGCCCATCTTTACATGAAATGTTCCCTGGGTATCTTTAATTTTCTTGAAGAGATCTCTAGTCTCTCCCATTTTATTGTTTTCCTCTATTTCTTTGCACTGATCACTGAGGAAGGCTTTCTTATCTCTCCTTGTTATTTGGAACTTTGCGTTCAGATGGGTATATCTTTCCTTTTCTCCTTTGCCTTTACCTTGTCTTTTCTCAGCTATTTGTAAGCCCTTGTCAGACAACCATTTGCCTTTCTTTTTCTCGGGAATGGTCTTGATCACTGCCTCCTGTAAAACGTCATGAACCTCTGTGTTTAGTTCTTCAGGCACTCTATTAGATCTAATCCCTTTAATCTATTTGTTACTTGCACTGTATAATCATAAGGGATTTGATTCAGGTCATACCTGAATGGTCTAGTGGTTTTCCCTACTTTCTTCAATTTAAGTCTGAATTTGGCAATAAGGAGTTCACGATCTGAACCACAGTCAGCTCCCAGTCTTGTTTTTGCTGACTGTATAGAGCTTCTCCACCTTTGCCTGCAAAGAATATAATCAATCTGATTTCGGTGTTGACCATCTGGTGATGTCCATGTGTAGGGTCTTCTCTTGTGTTGTTGGAAACTGGCTGAATATTCTTATGGCTGAATAATATTCCATTGCATATACATACTGCATCTTTTTTATCCATTCATTCTCTGAAGGGCACTTAGGTTGTCTCCAGTTCAGTTCAGTTCAGTCGCTCAGTCGTGTCCAATTCTTTGCGACCCCATGGACTGCAGCACACCAGGCTTCCCTGTCCATCACCAACTCCTGGAGTTTATCCAAACTCATGTCATCCAACCATCTCATCCTCTGTTGTCCCCTTCTCCTCCCACCTTCAATCTTTCCCAGCATCAGGGTCTTTTCACATGAGTCAGTTCTTCACATTAGGTGGCCAAAGTTTTGGAGTTTCAGCTTCAGCATTAATCCTTCCAAGGAATATTTAGGACTGATTTCCTTGAAGATTGACTGGTTGGATCTCCTTACAGTCCAAGGGATTCTCAAGAGTCTTCTCCAACACCACAGTTCAAAAGCATCAATTCTTTGGTGCTCAGCTTTCTTTGTAGTCCAGTTCTCACATCCATACATGACTACTGGAAAAACCATAGCTTTGACTAGATGGACCTTTGTAGGCAAAGTAATATCTCTGCTTTTTAATATGCTGTCTAGGTTGGTCATAACTTTTCTTTCAAGGAGCAAATGCCTTTTAATTTCATGGCTGCAGTCACCATCTGCAGTGATTTTGGAGCCCCAAAAAATAAAGTCTGTCACTGTTTCCATTGCTTCCCCATCTATTTGCCATCTTGGCTATTGGGAACACTGCAATAAACATGGGAGTACACTTCTCTCTTCAAAATACTGTTTTCATTTCCTTTGGGTATATACCCAGTAGTGGAACTGCTGGGTCACATGGCAGATTATTTTTAGTTTTTTGAGGAATCTCTTTATTGCTTTCCATAGTGATTGGACCAATTTACATTTCCACCAACAGTATATAAAGGTTCCTTTTTCACCACATCCTCAACAGCAACTGTCATTCTTTGTTTTCTTGATGCCATTCTAATGGGAGCATAACTCTTAAATTTTAAGTGTGAATGGAGAGATCACTATCTAAGGCTAGAGGGAAACCCATTCAGATCTTATTCAAAAATTGCATTTTGATGAAGATGATGAAACAAACATATGTCCAAACATAACGTATCCTTCCTCTTTCCAAGCAGGTAGGTCCAAACTTATCCACAAACATCAGAGCCCCTCTCTTTCTAAAATTATTTTGATTATTTCTCTTTTTTCTTAGATAATAGCTTAGCCAAAATTTTTTCAGTGCCCAACCCCAATTCCTCAAGCTTCACTTTAGCCTTATTCCTGCTCAGTCTTCCTTTTTTTAACTTTATTTTTAATTGGAGGATAACTAACAATATTGTGATGGTTTATGACATACATCACTACACAGTCTTCCTTATTCATACAGAATAAAGAAGTCTCTCTAGAAACAGATTTAAGATGGCACTCACCTTCTCCTATGAGACCAAGTCATGCACTCATCTCCTGTGAGACCACCAAAATCGCAACTAGCTGTTTAACAACAATTGACAGGACACTGGAACCCAACAATGACAAAGGACTAGGAATTCCCAGAGAATGTGACTTTGAAGGCCAGCAGGATTGACTGCAGGACTTTCACAACCGTTAATTGGTTACGCCCCAATACAAATATTAATAAAAACTTTTTTAAAAAAAAATAAGTCTCTGAAAAACCATTCAAAGAGTTGAAGCCAATGTGAAATTCTCTTCTCAATCACTGCTTTCTCACTTTCTCCTCATCTCTGTACTCAGGTCTAACACTCCTTTCGTCTTCTCCACATTCCACAGGAAAATAAACCTATTCTAGGAGTCCTAGGCATTCCTTGGGCTGTGGTCAATACCTGCAGGCAACTTTGTTGGCAGGATTTTCAGCAAAGTGGCTGGTGGGGAACTTGCTTGAAGATTAATAAAGCTGGGGGAGGGTTTGGCTTGACAAAGAGGCACAGTATTACCCTCCTCTTTGGCTGTGGTGTTAATAGAAAGCCTCAACTCCATCACCCACCCTTGTAGTTGATACACATGCGTAGTGGTGTGCGGGCCAATAGCCCGAGCCTCTGTGCTTGCAAGGAGGTTCGAGATGCACGTGGCCACCCTATTTAAATTTGCATAGAAAAGGTGAAAAAATCTGGACACTTGTAGTTTGTTTCGTCCTGCCGCTTAAGAGAGAGAGAAAATATGTCTGACACTTGCTGTCTATTTCCTCCGTTTGGAGACCCCTGGCCTTCCTGCCTGTTACCCTCTCAAAAGTCAACATTCATAAAACTAAGATCATAACATCTGGTCCTATCATTTCATGGCATATAGATGGGGAAAAGGTGAAAACAGTGATAGAATTTATTTTCTTGGGCTCCAATCACTGTGGACAGTGACTACAGCCATGAAATGAAAAGGTGCTTGCTCTTTGGAAAGAAAACTATGACAAACCTAGACAGCATATTGAAAAGTGGAGACATCAGGTTGCTGCTGACAGTCTGTATAGCCAAAACTATGGTTTTTCCAGTAGTCATATACGGATGTGAGAGCTGGACCATAAAGAAGGTTGAGTACTGAAGAATCAATGCTTTGGAATTGTGGTGCTGGAGAAGACTCGAGAGTCCCTTGGACAGAAAGGAGATCAAACCCGTCAATCTTAAAGGAAATCAACCCTGAATATTCATGGCAAGGACTGATGCTGAAGTTGAAGCTCCAATACTCTGGCCGCCTGATGCGAACAAGTCAACTCATTAAAAAAGATCCTGATGCTGGGAAAGATTGACAGAAGGAGGAGAAGGAGGCGACAGAGAATGAGATGGCTGAATGGCATCACCGACTCAATGGACATGAGTTTGAGCACACTCTGGGAGATAGTGAAGGACAGGGAAGTTTGGTGTGCTGCAGTCCATGGGGTTGCAAAGAGTCCGACACGACTGAACAACTGACCTACAATTTATTTGGCTGAGTCAGGTCTTAGTTGTGCCACATGGGTTCTTCACTGCATCATGTGGAATCTGTAGTAGTTGCAGCATGCAGACTTAGTTGCCCCACAACATGGAGGATCTTAGTTCCCTGACCAAGGATGAACCCACGTCCCCTGCATTTACTATTTTTTTAAGTAAGTTAAAACCATTAAATTGATTTCAACCCATTAATGGGTAGCATACCACAGTTTGAATGAGAATATCTAGATCAGGCACTATGAAGAACAGTACAGAGAAAAGTGAAAAATAGAACTACCATATGACCGAGCAATCTCATTCCAGAGCATATATCTGGAGAAAACTATAATCTGAAAAGATACATGCACCCCAATGTTCACAGTAGCACTATTTACCATAGCCAAGATATGGAAGCAACCTAAATGTCCATCAATAGATGAATGGATAAAGAAGATGTGTACATATATACAATGGAACCTACTCAGCCATAAATAAATAATAAAATAATGCCACTTGCAGCAACATGGATGGACCTAGAGATTCTCATACTAAGTGAAGTCAGACAGAGGAAGACAAATATCATATAATATTATATATGGCATCTAAAAAGATGATACAAATGAACTTATTTATAAGACAGAAACAGACTCACAGATCTTGAAAACAAACTAATGGTTATCAAAGGGGAAAGGTAGGGGTAGGGATAAATTAGGAGATTGGGATTAACATATACACACTACCATATATAAAACAGATAATTAGCAAGGACCTACTGTATAGTACAGGAAACTACTCAACCTATCTGGGCAAAGAATCTGGAAAAAATGGATATATGTATAAATGAATCACTCTGCTGTACACCTGAAACACAGCACTATAAATCACTATATATATATATATATATATTATATATATATATTATATATATATAATCACTATATATATAAATCACTATACCCCAATATAAAATTTAAAAAAACCTTTTTTAAAGAAATGGCAAATTTTGCCTTTTGTGCCAACTCAGATTAACTGGCAGTAGCCATTAAAGGTGTGAGAAGAAAGACTATAAATCTGAATTCAAGAACAATATTAAATAATGCTGGGATTGATTAGAGATGTCAGTAATGAGGTATACATGCCATTTATCTATCATTCCTGATCAAGATTCTAGATGAAAACTAAATAGGCTTTATTTTTACACAAGTCAGTGCAAGTGTAAAAAAAAATTTTTTTTTTTTTTTTCAGAAAAAAGTTTTTGCAGCATCTTGTATTTCTCTTAAAGATCACAAACTGATTAACAATGGATTCTTATTTGAGCTTTACAAGAGAACTTCACAGATCCAATCACACATGGATTATGGAGTACTATAGTATTTACAACTGAAGAAAACATGCATATAAGTGGACCCATTCAGGTTCAAATTGGTATTGTCGAAGGGTCAACTGTAGTAGGAAAAAACGAGATTGAACAGGTGAGTCAGGAGGTATCATGAAAGGCCTTACTTCTTCTTGTCTCAAGGAATCTTAACAATTGGTTTGGCTCTAAGCATGTATCAGTTTGGGGATGTATATATGCACATCCAAGGGAAATCTGTAATGGCGGGGGCAAGAGAGAGAAAAATGTCTTTCAAATTTCATTTGGCTTTTGTACCAGCCACTAATACAGTTCTGGACAGTCCCACCTCCTGATATACACAAACCTGTGTAGCTCCCTCCTATATTATACCAGGGTTGGTTTGTGTGAACACAATAATATGGCAGAAGTGATGTTAGTTTCGGGTGTAGGTTATGTAAGACATTGAAGCTTCCATCTTGGAAGTTCTCCTCTTTTTTAGATCATTCACTCTGAGTGAAGTCATATGGTGAAATGTCTATGGGGAGGCCTAGGTGGTGAGGTACTTAAGCCTCTTGCCAATATCTAAGTGAATGAGCTTGAAGAAGATCCTCTAATCTCTTCAGAGACTGCAGCCCCATCCAATAACTTGACTGCAATCCTACAAGGGAACTGAGCCAGAGATTCTCAGTAAAGTTGTTCCTGGAGCCTTGACCCTTAGAAACTATTACCTAATAAATGTTTGTTATTTTAAGCTTTTAATTTCTGGAGTATTCTGCTATCCAGCAATAGAAAATTAATACAATCTTTTCCTTAGCTATCACATGGTATTTTCACAGTCCAAAATCAGACTACTTCAGGGACTTCCCTGATGGTTAAGAATCTGCAGGCCAATGCAGGGGACATGGATTCTATCCCTGGGTCAGGAAGATCCCACATGCCACGGGGCAACTAAGCCCGTGAGCCACAACTACTGAGCCATTTGAACTAGAGCCTGTGCACCGAAACGAGAGAAGCTATTGCAGTGAGAAGCCCATGCACTTGGTGCAACTAGAGAAAGCCCATGCATAGCAATGAAGACCTAGTTCAGACAAAAATAAATTAACTTTAAAAAATAAAAACTCCCTCCAAGTGTAAAAATAGGAGAAAATATTTGACCTGTAATTTTCTTTTGCATCTTCCCAAGCAAGTTGTCTAAATTCCTCATACATTTTTTTATTGAAGTGATCTCTGAGGAAAAAGGACCAGAAACGAAAGAGGGTATTCATTTCTTGGGACTGGCCAATTCCCAAGCGTTTTCTCTCTGAAAAAAGTCAAAATGGCAGACATTTTATACAGCATAAAATAAAGAAAGCTGAAATACATTAATCCCCAAAACATATTTGGGTTTCTTCTAAACAAAGAATCATTTTTCTGACTCATTGCTCAAGTTTAAGCATTTGTCAATAGTAATGAGAACACAGTAAAGTTTATTCCCTAATGTATCTAAACTATAAAATACATGAATAAAGAATATATAAAAATATTTAAGGTAATTAAAACAAAACAAAAGAATATTTTAACCTGATATTAAATGTTACAACTTGAATTTTTTACAATTATGTTTTAATCATAAAGATGACTATATAAAGGAAAGCATCTTACCACTTAGGCATCTTCTACGATACTTGTGGTACACTTGTTGGGTAAAGCCGTTTTCCTTCAAAAGTTCATGAGAAGGGTGCTGGAACTTGGGGAATGAATGAGGAGTACATCCGTAACTTCCTATTAGTGGTGCACCTTCTGAAGGCGAAGCATTTGAACTGCTGTTTGAGGAGGGGGGAAAAAACCTTCAAACTGAAATATCGAGAACCAAGTGTTTAAAACAATTTGCACTGTTTGTTACTGAGAGTCTGAACAGTGAAGGCATTAGCCCCTAAAACTCTCCTAAACTAATGATATACAGCTACTCATGTTCAACACATGGGTTAATTCAGAAGTAGATAAAGGACACGGTCATAAATCCTCAAACTGAAACAGTAAGTAGAAGCAGATAACTGACCAGCTAGCTTACTCCTCTTTTCCAGATCTGTTAATTTAGTTTATATTTATTTTTTTCTTATGGTACTGGAGAAATTTTCAATTTTTATGAGTAATTAGGTTAATAACATAAATTGAAAAAGTAGAAATGAGGAATAAAATCCAGCACACAGACAATATTTTCATTATCCTAAAGACATACCTACAACTCTGTAAATCAATTTCACCTCTGAAAATTTCACCTATATCCATCTTTTCCTTTTCATCTTCACTCTATTATTCAAATTGAGGCTTTCCTCCTTTCACTTGAACTAACTGGTGTCTGGGTTTTTCCAACCTCCTTCCTCTATGCTGTCACCAAAGTGATCTTCCTAAAACTGATTTACATCACTGGTTCTCAATATGTGGTCTGCAGATACTTAGAGGGGTTTCCAAGAACCTTTCAGAAAGCCTGCAAGGTCAAAACTATTTTCAAAATTCTAGACATTATTTGCCCTCTTCGTTGTGTTCACATTTATACTGATGGTACTAAAGCAACGGTGTATAAAACTGCTGATGCAAACTGAAGCATTGGCACCAAACCTTACTTACTACTGGTTGTATTATTCACTGCTATGTAATACTTGAATTTTTTTCTTTTGCCAGTTTTATCTTAAGAGATCCTTGATGAAGCAAACAAAATTAACTTTATGAACTATCAACACTTGAGTACATCTTACTGTGTGTGACAAAATGGGACAGAAGCTTTAGTTTTGCAAAATGAGAATGTTCTGGAGATGTTTCACAACAATGCAAATATACTTAACACTGCTGAACCGTACTCTTAAAAATGGTTAAGATGGTAAATTTCATTCTATGTGTTTATTATAACAATCAGGAGGAGAAAAGCACTTTTGAAGCATATCAAAGTATGATCAGGCTGTTGTTATGGACTGTTCGTTGACTTGCTAACCCCCAATGTGATGATTTTAGGAGTAAATATGTCATGATGGCAGAGCCTTCATGAGTGGGATTAGTGCCCTTACGAGAGGAGATATAAGAGTACTTCCCGCTCTCTCAGCTCTCTGCTATGTGAGGATACAACAAGATGGTCATGAGCAAACTAGGAAGCAGGCCCTCACCAAACACAGGATCTGTAGGCACCTAAATCTCAGATCTGTGAGAAATAAACACTTGCTATTTAAGCTCCTCAGTCTATGGCATATTTGTTACAGCAGTACTATGATTGTTGTACTAAGTCAAAGCACTCCTGAAAAAAAGTTGTGACCTGGACTAGGAATTTTTCATGGAATACCATTTTTAATTAGAAGATTAAACAACAACTTAGTTATTCAGACTTTGTTTTGGCACAGGCATTTCCTTGAAAATGAAAACATGAATCTGTTTATTTCCTCAACAAAATGTTGAGGAAAAATCAAAATTTCATGCAAAAATAAGGATTTTGGAAACTTTTTATTTGTTACCATAAGCCTAGTAGTTTCCACTCATATCTAAACACTTACCTAATGAAATCAGTGGCTTTTTTTTTTTTAAGACTTTGTGTGTGTTGTAAAATATATATGATATTTGTAATTTTAATCATTCTTAAGTGTAGTGGCTCATCAGTATTAAATATTCACGTTATATCACTACTATCTCCAACAAAAACTTCTTTATAATCCCCAACAAAAACTCTATTCATTAAATAATGAATAATACTTTCCCTCTCCCTGTAGCCCCCAATAAATTCTATTCTACTTTGTCTTTGAAATTTGACTATTCTAGGTACCTCATATAAGTGGAAGCATACTAAATTCATCCTTCTGAGTCTGCCTTGTATCACTAAGCATGTTTGTTCTCAAGGACCATTCATGTCGAGGCTTAAATCAAAATTTCATTATTCTTTATGGTTGAACCACATTCCATTGTATGTATATACCTATTGTGTTATCTAGTCATATGTTGATGGACTAGGTATTGTTTTTACCCTCTGGCTATTATGAATACTGCTTCTATAAACATGGGCATAAAAATATCTGTTCAACTGACACTTTTCATATCTTTTAGATATAGATTTGGGAGTAAAATACCTAGGTCATATGGTAATTCTGTTTTACCATTTTGAGAAAATGCCAAACTGTTTTCCATTTCTCCACATCCACACAAACATTTACTTTCAATTTTTTTGATTATACACATCTGTATTAGCTCAACTGCCATAACAAGATACCACAGACTGGGTGGCTTAAACAATAGAAATTTCTATTCTCACAGTCCTAGAGGCCTGAAGTCCAAGATCATAGTGCGAGAACTGTTGGTTTCTCAGGAGGACCAAGGAGCCTGGTGGGCTATAATCCATGGGGTCGCAAAGAGTCAGACATGACTGAGCAACTTGTGTGTGTGTGTTGAAGTTGTTGAAGATTTTCTCAGACTATTAACCCCCTTTTCAGATATATAATTTGCAAATGTTTTCTCCTATTCACTAGGTGGGTTTCCCTGGTGGCTCAGATGGTAAAGAATCTGTCTGTAATGCAGAGACCGGGTTCGATACCTGGGTGGGGAAGATCCCCTGGAGGAGGGCATGGCAACCCACTCCAGTATTCTTGCCTGGAGAATCCCCTTGGACAGAGGAGCTTGGCAGGCTACATACAGTCCATGAGGTTACAAAGAGTCGGACACGATGGAGTGACTAAGCATAGCACATTCAGTAGGTTGTCTTTCCACGTTGATAGTATTCTTTTTTTATACAAAAGTGCATAATTGTGACGAAGTAAAATTTATTTGTTTTTCTCTTTTATTGCCTGTGCTTTGGTGTCATGCTCAAGAAACTACTGTCAAATCTAGCATCATAAAGATGTTCCCCTATGTTTTCTTCTAAGAGTTTTATAGTTTTAGCTCTTAGGTTTATGTCTTCAATCCATTTCAGTTAATTTTTTTGTATCTGGTATAAAGTATGGATCTCATCCTTTTACACACTGGATATCCAGTTTCCCAGCACCATTTGTTAAAAAGATGATCCTCTCTTTCATTGAACAGCACCACTGTAGAAAATAAACTGACCATATACGACAGTGTTTATTTCTAGACTCTTTTCTGTTCCATTAGTCTACATGTCTGTCCTTAAGCCAAGACCAAACTGTTTTAATTACTGTATCCTTGTAGTAACTTTCAAAGTTGGCAAGTGTTGGTCCTTCGATTTTATTTTTTTAAAAGGTCATTTTGGCTTTTCAGGGTTCCCTGCAATTTTATAAAAAATTGAGGATAAGCTTTTTCCATTTTTGCAGGGACTGTGTCAAATATATATAGATCACTTAGAACTGTAATAATGTCTTAACAATGTTAAGTCTTCCTATCCATGAAAATGGGCTGTCTTTCCATTTATTTAGGTCTACTAAAATTTTTTAGTTTTCAGTGTGTGTCTTTTGCTTCCTTGGTTAGATTTATTCCTAAGTATTTATCTTTTTAAGATGCTAATGTAAATAGAATTGCTTTCTGAATTTCTTTTTCAAATTGTTCAGTGCTGCATATAGAAAGACAACTGATTTATGTCTATTTTGTACACAGGAATTCCAGCATAACAGTGAATACCAATGATAAAAGCATGTATCCCTGTCTTATTCCTGATCTTAGGATGACAGCTTTTAGCCTTTCACCAGAGTATAAGGCCCACCATGGGTTTCTCATAAATATCTTTTATCATGTTGGGGAATTTTCCCTCTAATTTTAGCATTCTAAGACTTTTTAATCATGAAAGGACAGTGGATTGTATCAAATAACTTTTCCATGTCAGTTGAAATGATTACATAGTTTTTCCCCTTGGTTCTATTAATATGATGCATTATATTGGTTTCCTTACACTATATTGAATCACATACTACTGGGATAAATCCTATTTGTCATGGTGAATAATCCTCTTAATACACTGTTAGATTTAATTTGCTAATATTTTTTGAGGACATATGCATTTATTTATAAGGGATACTGGTATGTAATTTTATTTTCTTGTGATGCCTTTATCTGGTTTTGGTATTAGGGTAATGCAGGCCTCAATAGAATAACTATTCCCTTCTCTTCAGTTTTTTGAAAGAGTCTGAGGAGAGTTAGTGCTAACTCTTCTTCAAATATTTGGTAGAATTCACTAGTGAAACCATTTGATTCAGAATTTTGTTAGAGGTTTTTGATTACTGATTCAATCTCTTTATTTCTTATAGGTGGGTTGAATTTTTTATTTTTTATTAAATTAGTTTAGGTAATTTATGTGTTTCAAGAATTTATTCTAGGTTATGTAATTTGATATATAACAATTTGTTCATAGTATTCTCTTAGAATCCCTTCTATCTCTGTAATGTCAGTAATAATGCCTCCATTTTCATTTCTGATTTGAGTTTCTTGCATCTTCTTTTTTTTCCTTCATGGATGAGAAATCCAAGATATGGAGGGTCAAATGTATTTTCTAATTTCCACTGTAATTTCTTCTTTGACCCATGGGGTACTTGCTGCTGCTAAGTCGCTTCAGTCGTGTCCGACTCTGTGTGACCCCATAGACAGCAGCCCATCAGGCTCCCCCGTCCCTGGGATTCTCCAGGCAAGAACACCGGAGTGGGTTGCCATTTCCTTCTCCAATGCAGGAAAGTGAAAAGTGAAAGTGAAGTTGCTCAGTTTGTCCGACTCTTAGCGACCCCATGGACTGCAGGCTCCTCTATCCATGGGATTTTCCAGGCACGAGTACTGGAGTGGGTTGCCACGGGGTACTTAAGAATATGCTATTTAATTTCTACATATTTGTGAATTTTCATTTTCCTTCTGTTAGGGATTTCTAACATCCCATTGTTGTCAGAGAAGATACTTTGTATGATACCTCTTTTAAAATTTATTAGAAATTCTGTTCTGGTCAAACATATAGTCTATTGTGAATGCCCCACGTGATCTTAAGAACTTGTATTCTTCCATTGTTAGGTGATACGGCCTTCCCTGATAGATCAGTTGGTAAAGAATCCGCCTGCAATGCAGGAGACCCTGGTTCCATTCCTGGATCGGGAAGATCTGCTGGAGAAGGGATAGGCTACCCACTCCAGTATACTTGGGCTTCCCTTGTGGCTTAGCTGGTAAAGAATTCACCTGCAATGCAAGAGGCTTGGGTTCGATCCCTGGGTTGGGAAGATCCCCTGGAGAAGGGAAAGGCTACCCACTCCAGTATTCTGGCCTGGAGAGTTCCATGGACTGTATAGTCCATGGGGTCGCAAAGAGTCGGACATGGCTGAGAGACTTTCACACTATTCACATGCTATTGTTAGGTGAAAAATTTTTAAATGTGTTAGGTCTAATTGCCTTATAATGTTGTTCGTGTACTCTATTTTGTTTATCATTTTATATTGGGTTGGTTGATCTATGCATTATTGAAAGCAGAGTATTGAAATCTCCAATTATGCTTACAGAATGTTTATTTCTCCTCTTATTTCTGTCAGTTTTTGTTTCATATATCTCCTGAAGGGCTATTAGTTACATAAATGCTATGTCTTCTATATTGAACCTTCTATTAATAAATAATGTCCTTATCTCTTGTATTTTTCTTATAGTTTGTCTGATATTAAAACAGCTATCCGAGCTCTCTCAAATGTACATCTTTTACCATCCTTTCACTTTCAATCTATTTGTGTCTTTGAATTTAATATGAGTCTCTGTAGATGTATATAGTTGGATCATGTTTTTTACCATTCTACCAATCTCTGTCTTCTAATTGGAAAATGAAGGCTATTCATATTTAAAGTAACTGCTGGTAAGGAGGGACCTGCCATTTTGTTATTAGTTTTCTATATGCCTTATAGATTTGCTGTCCCTCACTTCCTCTTACTAACTTTTGTGTTGCTTCTTTTCCTTCTGAATAAAATATTTTGACTCTCTTCTCATTTCCTCTTATATATGATCTATAGATATTTTCTTTGTGGTAGTCATGAGGATTATAATTAACAAAAACTCTACTCTTATACATATCTGTTCCCTACTTTCTGTTACTGATTAAATCTTTATATAGTATATAACAAAGCAGTAATTTTTTAAAAGTTACTTGTCTTTTAAAATGACATAGAAAGTAAAAAGTGGAGTTATAAGTTAAATTACAGTAAAACTCTTACCAAAATTGCTTCTTTCTTCATATGTGTTCACGTTACTGTCAAGTGTCCATGTCAAACTGAGGACTACCTTTAGCATTTCTTACTGGGCAAATCTAGTGGTAACAAACTCCTTCAGCTTTTTTTTTTTTTTTTTAATGAATACTTTATCTTTTAAAGAAACATTAGCATTATGGCAAACTGAATGGAAGGTATAGAGATTTCCCTTATACCATCTATACTCCCTGCTCCCCAGACCATGGCTTCCTCCACTATCAACATCCAGCACATCTACCACCAGAGTAGTAACATTTGTTACAACTGACCAATCCACACTGACATTATAATCACCCCAAGTTCACAGTTATATTAGCCTTTACTCTTGGTGCTGTGCATTCTATACTTTATAACAAGAAGTAGCTATCATTACAGTGTCATACACAGCCTAAAAATCCCGAGTTCCAACTATTCATCTCTCCTTCCCCTCAACCCCTAGAAAAAAAACAGTCTTTCTATCCATAGTTTTCCTTTTCCAGAATGTCAAATAGTTGGAATTTTACAGTGTGTAGCCTTTTCACTTAGTAATATGCATTTAAGGTTCTTCCATGTCTTTTCATGGTTTCATAGCTCATTTCTTTTTTACTACCAAATATTATTTCATTGTCTGGATATATCACAGTTTACCGAAGGACATCCTGGCTGCTTCCAAATTTGGGCAATTATAAATAAAGTTGCTTTAAATATCCATGCACAGATTTCATGTGGACATAAGTTTTCAGCTCCTTTGGGTAAGTACCATGGAGGGTGACTCCTAGATGGTATGTAAGAGTATGTTTAGTTTTGTAAGAAACTTCCAAACTATCTTCCAAATGGCTGTACCATTTTAGATTCCAAAATATTGCCAGTGAATGAGAGTTCCTGTTAATCCATATTCTCACCAACATTTATTAGTGTTGTCAGTGTTCTGGATTTGGCCATTCTAACAGGTGTGTTGTACAATCTCATTGCTGTCTCACTTTTCCAATTCCCTGATAATATATGATGTGGATGGAGTATCTTCATGTGCTTATTTGCCATTTGTATATCTTATTTGGTGAGGTGTCTGTTAGGTCTTTGGCCAATTTTCTAACAGGTGCTTTTTAATTTTTTTTTTGTTTTGTTTTACTGTTGAGTTTTAAGAGTTCTTTAAGAGCTTTATTGATGAGTTTTATTGTATATCACGGACAATAGTCCTTTCTCAGATGTGTAGTTTATAAATATTTTCTGCCACTCTGTGGCATGTCTTTTCATTCTCTTGGCAGTGTCACTCATAGAGCGAAAGTTTTCCACTTTTATTAAGTCCAGCTTCTTGATTTCTTCCTTCACAAACTTCACTTTTGGCATCATATCTAAAAAGTCAACAACCAACCCAGGATCGTAGATTTTCTCCTGTTATCTTCAAGGAGTTCTATAGTTATGTGAGGTCTCTGATCCACTTTGAGTTAGTTTTTGAGAAGCATATAAGATCAATGTTTAGACTTTTTTACATATGAATGTCCAATTGTGCTAAGCACCATTAATTAAAAAGATTATCTTTGCTCCACTGTATTGCCTTTGCTCCTTTGTCAAAGACCATTTGACTTTATTTATGTGGATCTATTTCTGGGCTCTCTAGTTTGTTCCATTCATATATTTATCTAATTTTTCACCAATATCACACTGTTTTGATCACTGTAGTTTTACAGTAAGTCTTGAAGCCAGGTAATATCAATTTTCTAACTTTGTTCTTTTTAAATATCATGTTGGCTGTTCTGGGTCTTTTGCTTCTCCACAAAAACTTTAAGAATCAGTTTGTTAAAATCCACAAAATAACTTCCTGGGATTTTTTTTATTGGAATTGTTTTGAATATGTAGATCTAGTTGGGAAGAACTGACATCTTAACAGTACTCTTTCTATCCATGAACATGGAATATAACTCCATTTATTTAGTTTTTTTTTTAATTCCTCTCATCAGTTTTATACTTTTCTTCATATAGATCTTGTACATATTTTGGGCAGGGTGATAATGCAAATAGTATTTTGCCCTTAATTTCAAATTCTACCAGTTCATTGCCGGTACATAGGGAAGTGATTCACATTTGTATATTAACCACGTAACCTGATTATTTATGACTTTCTATATAAACAATAATGTCATCTGTGAGCAAAGACAGTTTTATTCCTTTTTTCTAAATCAATGTACCTTTTGTTTCTTTTTTTTCCCCTTCAGACTTTATCTCTGTCTCTCAAATTTGAAGCGCAATTTTGCCAGATAAGGAATTCTTAGTTGACAGGTTTTTCCCCCCTGCACTTTGAATATATCAGTTTACTGGCTTTTGGCCTACAAGGATTCTGCTGAGAAATTGGCTGATACGTTTACTAAGGATCCCTTGTATATGATGAGTATCTTCTCTTGTGCTGCTTTCAGGATTTTCTCTTTGTCTTTGGTTCTCAATAGTGTGATTATAAAGTGTCTTGAAGTTAGTCTCTTCTGGTTTATCCTACTTCAAGTTCATTAAGCTTATCAGATCTGTAGATTCATGTATTCCATCAAGTTGGGAGCCACTATTCTTTCAAATATTCTTCTTGCCCCCTTTCTCTTTTCCTTCTGAGATTCCCACAGTGTGTGTACTGGTCTAGTTCATGTATCTGACAGATCCCTTAGATACTGCTTGACTTTTCTTCGTTCTTTTTGTTCCTCAGATTTGATAATTTAAACTGTTCTATCTTTAAGTCTGCTTATTCTTTTCTTTCTGTTTGATGAAAGCTACTTTTGAACCCCCTGGTATATTTTTCTTTTTAGTTACTGTATTTTCAGCTGCAGAATTCCTTTCTGGTTCCTTTATATAATTTCTCTCTCTCGATAATCTTGTTTTCTTCATACACTGCTTTGCTATCTTTGTCTATATCTTCCTTTATTTAACTCTTTAGTTTTAAAGACTCTGATTAAGAAAAATGGGAATGGGAGCTTCATTAGGTACATTTTTCATCAATTAATTTTATTCCTTCAAATGGACATAATTTTGTTAACAATGAAAATTTGAATCTTATACTGTGGTAACTCTGGAAATCAAATTCTCCCTCTTGCCCAGCATTTGCTGTTTTGTTTTTTTTCTCAATTTTTGTAGGGTAATTCTGTGCTGAGGTAAGTCTGAGGTGAAAGCTTAAAGTCTCTTAGATCTTTTTCTGAGCCTACATCTTTTCTTGGGCATGGGTGATAGTTTTCTAAATTTCCCTCTTTAGTGGTTGCTTTTGAATGTCAAAACAAAAACAAAAAAAGACATTCATGGATGAAACAATGGCCACCAGACTCTGTCTGTACTTTGCTGATCAGAGGCAGTTAGCAGTCAAAATACAAACTCCAATATTTGAAGGACAAGGTCTTCATTGCCTATTTTGGATCCAGCAAGCCATACCAGAGTGGGGGTTGCCATCTTCCCAAATGCCGGTCACAGGGCTGGGGGTGGTGGAAGATAGACAGCTGCTACTACACAAAAGGCTGACATCAACCAATATTGACAAGTTACCCAACATGCTTTCCTCTGGAAGCTTTAAGTGTTTAAAAAGACTGTAAAGTTCCAAAACTGTCAATACAGACAATTTCTGAAAATATAATTGTTGTTTAAGTGGTTAGACAGATACCTACCTATTCCTTCCCACTCTGTTATCTGCCTGACATTACTCTCCTTAGTGTGTTTAAGGCACCAAGCAAGGCATGCAGGAAGTTAATGCTTCAAAGACCTGAACTCCCCTATGGCTTTCAGGGAAAGGTTTTCAAAGACAGGGTGAGGCAGACCAAGATCAGATACGTGGTTACCAAGGTAGAAGGAGGGAGCAAGAGGGATGGTCTGGGAGTTTGGGGTTGGTATATGCACCCTATTACACTTAAAATGGATAAACAACAAGGTCCTACTGTATAGCACAGGGAACTATATCCAACTGCTTGGGATAAACCATAAGGGAAAATATGAAAAAAAAAAAAAAAGAATGTATAACAGGCTTCCCAGGTGACTCAATGGTAAAGAATCTCCCTGATAATGCAGTAGACTCGATCCCTGGGTCAGGAAGATCCCCTTGAGGAGGAAATGGTAATCCACTCCAGTGTTCTTGCCTGGGAAATTCCAGGGACAGAGGAGCCTGACAGGCTACAGACCACAGGGTCGCAAAGAGTAGCACACGACAACTGTGCACAGCACAGCAGCACATATATATGTGCAACTGAGTCACTTTGCCGAACAGTAGAGATTGCCACAATACTGTAAACTGACTATACTTCAACAATAACAACAAAAAAAAGGTGAGGGTGGGGGATTGTGGGGTACATGATCAGCTAGTTCTCATTCTGCTGACTGGTTGGTGGTGAGGTATCAGGAGTTAATTTTGGTTCCAATGGGTATGGGGTATCTACGCTTATGGGCAGCACACAGTTAACTTCTTCCACCTGGTGGGGGTTTCAACATCCCCTTTGATAGATGCTACGGCCCTCACGGGGTCTCTATCACGAGATTTGAAAATATTCCTTCTGCACTTGCAGTTTTGAGGCCTTATTTCAATAAACATCCAGAACTGTGTGTACTCCTCAGTGCCTGCCCACCAGCTGGCCTTCCTCTCTCCATCACATATTTAACGCTGTGTGTTTTAACGCTGTGTGTCAGGCACGTGTGATATACTCATTCATTCTGTGTTGGTTGTATTTTCTCTAGGGGTCCTCTTAAGAAAACACTGTAAACTAGCCAGAAATAACTTTTTAATGGTTGCAGAGTTCTTTTTTGTATCTGTGGAAAGCAATATGTGTAACTGGTGCCCTATTGTTGGACATTCATGGTGTTTCCTTCTCTCTTTCTTCTCTTTTTTCTCTTTCTTCCTCTTCCCCCTCCTCTTTTCCTCCTTCTCCTTCTCAGGGGTTACTTTTTAAAATGTGATTATTTTGAAATTGTATTTTGAGATATTTCATCATTTAGAAGTCTGCATAACTAAGTTAATCAAGTTTACCAGGTGACCAATGATTCATGATGTTACAAAAGCATGCATGACAAAAGAGCCATTCAAAGTGGAAGAAGTCCAGTGGCTTTTAATGTAACAGAGTATGAAAACTTCACTGAGTATAAGAAAGTCATTGACATATGGTTTCAGACTCCACATTGCAACTAACTTCTAAAAAACTACCACTTGTTCAACTTTGGATAACATCAAAGAAGAATACCTACTTTGGATAATATCAAAGAAGAATAAATTTCAATTATCTGAAAAGGCTATTAAAACATGTCTCCCTTCCCCAGATTTTATTATTCTATTTCAACAACAAAAAAACCCCACAAATGACAAGACAATATAGAAACATATGAGTATCCAGTTATCTCATATAAAACAAAACATTAAAAAATATGTAAAACTTTAAGACAAATACTATTCAGGAATTTTTTGAGAACTATATTTCATAAAAATGTTTATTTATGTTAATATAGAATATTTATCAGTTATTTTAAATGAATTAAACATTCAATTTCTTTCAGCTTTACTTTTAAATTCAATTTAATTTTTTATTAAACATTTCTTGTTAAATGAAAGCTAACAGAATTCATTGCCAAAATATCTGCACAAGAAATATTTAAGAAATGAAGAGCATTGTAAATGGTAAAAATGAGAATATTTTTAAAACTTCCTTTTTCCTGTTAATTGCTTTAAAACCTAATTGTCTAAAAAATAATAATAACAAAGGATGGGAGGAGATGGAACTTTAGTAAGGTTCTTATCCTATACATGTAATGATGTATCATTTAAAAGGATACATCATTAAAAGGATATGTTACAATGTATACTATAAACCGAGATACAAGCCAATAGTAGAGATAAAACAGAATCATTACAAAAACTAAGCTGATCCAAAAGAAAGTAGGAAAAAAGAACAAAGAATAGATGAGACAAATAGAATATAAGATGACAGATTTAAATACAATCAATACTTACATTAATGTAGATGGTCCAAAGATATGTTAAAGCAATTAAATAATCCTTCAATTAAAAATACATAAATTTTTAAAAAAGATATGAATGTTTATAGTGGGGAAGGTTGTGGTGAGGGAGGCAGGGGATGCAAAAGGTATAAGGGAACTCTGTACCTTCCACTCAATTTTGCTTGTAACTAAAACTCTACAAGGTAAGTCAATTAAAAAAATTCACCTCTCATTATAGTAATTACATACTTGTCTGCCATCTTTGAATTAAGGTCTGTAAAGGCAGGGACTATATATATCGTCTTCTCTGCTATGTATCAGTGCAACATTTTTCATCATTATCTACTGATCTCTAAACATACTCCTCCAAAAAAAAATAATAAAGAAACAAACTCTGAAAATGACTTAGAATACAAAATAACTGTAAGTAGACTCCAGTACTCTTGCCTGGAAAATCGCATGGACGGAGGAGCCTGGTAGGCTGCAGTCCATGGGGTCGCTGAGGGTCGGACACGACTGAGTGACTTCACTTTCACTTTTCACTTTCATGCATTAGAGAAGGAAATGGCAACCCACTCCAGTGTTCTTGCCTGGAGAATCCCAGGGAAGGGGGAGCCTGGTGGGCTGCCGTCTATGGGGTCGCACAGAGTCAGACACGACTGAAGCGACTTAGCAGCAGCAGCACCAGCAGCAGACAACAGATGTGCAAGAAGAGCATATAGACATTTTATCTTTTAAGGAAAATATATCTAATGAGAACAAAATGCAAAGTACCACATGAATATCCCTGGAAAAAAATACTTGGAGATTTTCAGATCATGATAAACTCTCTAGTTTTTCTTTGAATAAAACTAATTCTTCCGTTATAGTAATCAGTCAAAAGAGACTTGTTTTCCTAAAACTCATTTTCCAATTAGAAAGTATAATTATTCTGAAAATATCTATTCAAACGCAAGACAGGTTTTCAAGAAACACAAAGCAATAGTAACTCACCTCTGTATAGGACATAGCATAACCATATTTTTATAATGTACTTAACAGGCGTAGTAAAAGTTAGCTCTGTCATCTCTTTTGAGATAAATAATAATCTTTTGTAAAATTAAAGCTAAAAGAAAAATAATCAGCTAATCTATTTTTCCCCAAAGGAAAAACTCTAAAATATTAATGTGTTTTATTTCCATATCCTTTACATAGTTTGAGCAGATTGTTTAGCACATTAACTCACTAAGAACCTACTATGCCATAAAATATCCGGAATCTTTCCAAAGATAATAACTTTAATAGACCTAAATATTATTAATCTAAGAGTACACATTTGTGGAAATTACTTCAAAAGGGGGAAAAAAACCTATCCTACTGAATTATTCCTTAACATACTTATTGTAAAACGTATTTCCTCTTCTTTGGCTTCTTTTTACTATTTTCATTGTTCTATAATTTGCTAATGTATCAATTTCTAATTAGTAACTGTTTCCAGTGAACTTAAAATCAAGAACAAAGCAATGTTTGACAGATACAGTACCTGACAGAGGATGTTCTTGGCCCGTGATCTCTGGAGTCCATTACCCAACCAACATGACACTCTAGAGGGGGATTTGTACTATGTCTTGTTTTTCTCTTTCTTGGACTCTAAGGAAAAAGAAGTCAAACATTGCAATTACTTTCAGTAGTGTGAACCTCACAAGTAAATTAAAACCCTCTGACTATAAACCAACTCAAGCATTTTCATACTGTGGATGACACATTATGAAATCATATGAAGTCACAAAACTCAAACATCTCACACACAAGTTACAAAACTTAGCAAGGCTAAGGTTTCAATACAAGGATTAAAGAAAACACAGCTTAAAATGATTCTTTATTACACCTTCTGATCATCTTTAATTAACACTATCCATGAAATTAAAAGACGCTTACTCCTTGGAAGGAAAGTTATGACCAACCTAGATAGCATATTCAAAAGCAGAGGCATTACTTTGCCAACAAAGGTCCATCTAGTCGAGGCTATGGTTTTTCCTGTGGTCATGTATGGATGTGAGAGTTGGACTGTGAAGAAGGCTGAGTGCTGAAGAATTGATGCTTTTGAACTGTGGTGTTGGAGAAGACTATTGAGAGTCCCTTGGACTGCAAGGACATCCAACCAGTCCATTCTGAAGGAGATCAGCCCTGGGGTTTCTTTGGAAGGAATGATGCTAAAGCTGAAACTCCAGTACTTTGGCCACCTCATGCGAAGAGCTGACTCATTGGAAAAGACTCTGATGCTGGGAGGGATTGGGGGCAGGAGGAGAAGGGGACGACAGAGGATGAGATGGCTGGATGGCATCACTGACTCGATGGATGTGAGTCTGAGTGAACTCTGGGAGTTGGTGATGGACAGGGAGGCCTGGCGTGCTGCGATTCATGGGGTGGCAAAGAGTCAGACATGACTGAGCGACTAAACTGATCTGATTGTAAAGAAGTTATTCCTTAACCTGAGAAGACATCACTATGGTAAAATATCTTTTTTTTTTTTAACAAATTCCTGTAACTTAAAATACAATTTTTTATTGTGATAGAAACTAAAAAAGTCTCATTTTGTAATGGTGAAGTATACAAAATGTAGGCTTTATATTTTTGGTGTTCTGTGTACCTTTACATCAATGGCTTTGGGTTCTTTAACAGGATAAAATCTTGGTGTTTTATTTGGATCTTGTAATCGAGGTGTTCGTGGTGTCTTGGGTGTCCTTGCAGGGTAAATTCTGGGAGATTCTGGAACTGCTGTGGGCAATGAACGGGCCATTGTTGCTGAAGATACTTCTGAAACATCAAACAGCTTCTGAGCTAATTCATCAGTCAAATCTGCCAAAAAAAAAAAAAAAAAAGCTGTTAAAAGTATTTCAGTGCTAGAAAAATTATTTTATTACTGAGAACAAGGATAATTCTGAAATTCTCTATTCTCAGAGTACTTTTTTCATTAGAAATATTTCAAATATACAAGAAAGAATTTAAAAACAAAAAAACACTTGTGGACACATCATCTAGATAACTAAATTTTAATTTTGCTTCGTTTCAAACTTTTTTTTTAAAGAAAAATATGCCTAATAACCTTTCCTAATCCCATTTTGCTTTTCCTCCTCAGAGATAACCAGGCTCTTAAATTTGATATTTTTATCTATATATGTAATAATATTATTTTGCATAATTAACTTGATATAAATGGTATCACAGTATAATATCATTTTGCAGGCTTTTTCAGTCAATATTTTGTTTGTGACCATTATTCAAGTTCTATTAATATAGCTTTGGTTTATTCATTTACACTGCAGAATATCATGTTGTATACAAATATTATAATTTATTCATTCTCCTGAAGACAGTGTTTTTACATTTTTGGTATAATCAATAGTGCTGCAGTAAACATTGCTGAAAATGTCTCTGTACAGGTATGAGTATTTCTCTAGGGTTTATATCTGAAATGGAAATACTGAGTCAAGTGCAATGTGCATGGTCTGGTTTACTAAATATTGTTTGCCAACCTGCTTTCTATAGTGGTTTCACCAATTCATACTTTTGACTAGCAGTTATCTTGGTCAAGGCTAGGTTTTGCTTAGACTTTTAAATACTTTTCCATCTCATGGGATTTAAAAGGTATTCACATTTCTTTGGCTACTAGTGAAGTTGAGCATATTTTTATACAGTTAGTACTCAGATTTCCCTTGTGTGAGCTTGCCATTCATATCCTTTTGATTATTTTTCTGTTGGGTTGCTTTTATTAATTAGTTTGTGAAAATCTTAAGGTAAAACACTAAGTAAGCAAGCAAACAAATCAAGTTAAAGTGTCAAAACTGCAGGCTCTATTTCTACATGGTTTTTCTTCAGACTTACCAACTTCTTTTGATTCATACAATAAACTTTTGTTCACTCAACAAATATTACTGAGTACCTAATACATTCCAAGTACTATTTAGACACAAGTTTGTAAACTCAAAAGGGAACTAACCCACTCTGTTACCTAGTCTCACTATCTTGGTATTTTCCTTCCTAGTCCATTATCTTTACTGTTGCCGGGATAATTATTCTAAGGAGCAAATTAGGTCATTTCACATTTCTACTTAAAAATTTTCAGGTTTTCCCCATTGCCTCTAGGAGAGGCATTGGCTCTTTAGCATGGCATATAATACTCTCCTGATTGTGCTTCAGTTTTGCTTCTATTGTCATTCTCCATTTCAGTCTTGACGCCCCAAATAGCAACCTACTTGTTATTCCTATTTTCTGTTGTTCTTGTTTTCTTGTGTCATATCTTTTCATATGCTTTTTCCTGTATCTAAAAGTCCCTTTCCCTCATCTTTTTACACCCAATTAGACTCACATCATTCCTTTAAAATCCAGCACAAATCCTGAGTACTTTCTCTGGGAATGTGTAGCATTGTTCAAACATCTTCTGCCAACAGAATTAACCATTAATCAATTATTTTTTGTGCCACCTCTGCATTTTTATCCATTTATTTTTAGATTCATTAAATTGAAATTTATTTTCTTATATATCTTCCATTAAATGCTAGCAGTAAATCTCAGTGTTTCTCTGAAAGCAAGGGCCACAATCTATATATGTACACCAGGATCTACAATTGTACCTAGGAAAAAGTATATCCCCATCCAATGACTGAAAAACTTAACTGAATTGTGTTAATGGTATTTTTCTGTACGGTAAGATGATACACAATCTCAGGGGTTAAAAGTAGGAGCATACACTGAAAAATATGGTAAATCCAGTGCCCTTGTAAAAGAAATATTCAAAGATCTAGGAGCAGTAACAACCCAGAAATCCTAAGTGTCCTAGCATCTAGATTATGGCTTCTAAATTCCACTTCCCACTGATCAGTCTCCTTTAAAAAAAAAAAAGTCTGAAGCACAAAGTATTATAAAAGCCTAGAAAATCTTGAGCCAGAAAGCAATGAAGTTAAAAATGAAAATATTAGCATGGTTCATGAAGACATAGCAGCAAACTTTAGGAGACACTGCCAGTCAAAACAATGACCGAATTGGCCTAAGAACATCAAATAAACAGACCCCATGAGTTCATAATGGTTACTTTAAAACTTAATCAAATTTCTAGGCTGCTATGGCACCAACTCATTATTCTGAAAATGATCAATAGAATACAAGAAAATAAAAAAGAATTTAACCTGTCTTTTTTGTAAATTGAATTCCAGAATAAATAAAGAGTTAATTAAAAGAAAAAATTCTTCCTTACAGAATTCTAGGTTAAGAAACATAAAAGGAATAACAAAATTAGAAGATGACTATTTTGCAACTTTAGTGAAATAGAGGATCAGGAAAATATTCATCAATACCTGCTAAAATCATTTGGTAAAATGCTGAGGAGAGATTTAATGACCCATGAAAGAAATAATTGTTATACTAACTTCTGTAAAAGGAAAAACTTCGGCTTTGAGAACAACACTTTGAAGAGAATAAAAAGACAAGCCACAGAATGTCAAACAGTATTTGTAAAACACACATATGATAAAGGACTATTATCCAAGATACACAAAGGATTGTCAAAATTCAACAACAATAACAACAAAAACCTGATTAGAAAATGGGCCAGAGACCTAACAGACGCCTTACCAAAGAAGATATATAGATGGCAAAAAGCACACGGAGATACTCCACATCAGATATCATCAGGGAACTGCAAAGTAAGACAACAATGAGATTGTGCAACACATCTATTAGACTGGCCAAAACCCAGAACACTGACAACACTAACAAATGCGGATAAGAATATGAAGTAACAGGAACTCTCATTCACGGTGGTATTGTAGAAATGAAAAATGGTACAGCCACTTTGGAAGACAGTTTGGAAGTTTCATACAAAACTAAACATACTCTTACATACCATCAAGGAGTCACCCTCCTTGGTACTTACCCAAAGGAGCTGAAAACTTTCGTCCACACAAAAATCTGCACATGGATATTTAAAGCAGTATTATTTATAACTGCCCAAACTTGGAAGCAACCACATGTCGTTTAGTAGGTAAGTGGATAAATAAATGCTATATATGACACTATAATGATGACTACATCTCATTATACATTTATCCAAATCAACAGGATATACAACACCAAGAGTAAATGCTGGGACTTCCCTGGTGGTCCAGGGAATCCTCATACCAATGCAGGGTACACGGGTTTGATATCTGGTCTGGGAAGATTCCACATGTCACAGAGCAACTAAGCCCAGGAGCTACAACTACTGAGCCCACACGCGGCAACTACTGAAGCCCACATGCCTGGGGCCCATGCTCAGCAACAAGAGAAGCCACTGTAATGAGAAGCCCTCACACAACTAGAGTAGGCCCCACTCACTGCAAATACAGAAAGCTCACACACAGCAACAAAGGGCCAGAACAGCCAAAAATAAATTAAAAACTTTTAAAAGAATAAGAAAAACAGAAACTAAAAAAAAAAAAAAGTAAATGCTAATGTAACTATGGACTTTTGCTGATTATGATGTGTGAACGTAGGCTCATCAATAGTAACAAACGTACCACTCTGATGTGGGCTGTTGCTCTGAGGAGGCAACCTCTTTCACCAGATGGGTAATAGCTAGTAAGCTAGGGTCAGGGTGTAAATGTGAAATCTCTGTACCCTCCTCTAAATTTTGCCATGAGCCTAAAACTGCTCTAGCAACAAAAGCCTTGGGGGAAAAAAAAATTAAGGGAAACTTTATGATGAATAGATCAGGCTGATAACATCTAAACTCAGTGATAACATCAGTAAACATGCTCAGGTGCTTCAGTCCTGTCCAACTCTCTCAAAGAGAGTCCATATATCATGGACTATAGCCCTCCATGCTCCTCTGTCCATGGGATCCTCCAGGCAAGAATACTGAAGTAGGTTGCCATTTCCTTCTCCAGGGGATCTTCCCGATCCAAGGGATTGAACCTGAGTATCCTGTGTCTCCTGCATTGCAGGCTGATTTTTCACAGCTGAGCCACAAGGGGAAGCCCAAGATAAGTACATGGGAGTTCATTAACAGTTTTCTCTGCTTTTATCTTTATCTGAACATTTTCATATTAAAAAGTTAAAGTTTTATTTCAGTCTTACATTTATTTTATTCCAGGTTTAATTAGGTCTGAATTTGACCCATCACCAAGAGCAGATATACCGTTTTATGAAGATTAAGATCTATAGAGTACTTTTTGTTATCTCAAAAGAAACCTTTTACAAAATTTGTGTAGTGTATCATTTACCAATTTATAATATTTTCACAAAAAAAATTACCAAAAATAGTTAAGAAAATTGCAAGTACATAAAATATATTCAGTACAAAAATTATATTACTAGAAATATAAGTAGTTAGGAAATAAGAATACATTAAAAGTATTTTTTATAAAATACAAAGATGACATATAAATATCATTTAGATATTATAACTTCTTTTTAGTTAAAATCATGGGCCATCTCTTATATGTGAATGTTCAAAATAGCATTTTCCATAATAGCCAAAAGTGGAAAAAGAAAACAAATATACACCTATTTCCAAATGGATAAACAAAATGCAGTATGTCCATACTATAGAACACTACACCTTACAAGAAGGAGAGAAGCACCAACATAAGCAACAACATGGATTAATGTCAAAATTATTATATTAATTGAAAGAAGCCAAACACATTGACTACATTTACATCCCATTTATATGAAATTTCTAGGAAGTGCATAAACATAAAGACAGAAAGCAGATCACTGGTTACATCAGACTGAAATTGAGTGCTGACATTGACTGCAGATGATTGTGAGGGAACTTTTAGCATGATGCAATTTAAAAATAATTATGGGGGACTTCCCTGGTGACCCAGTGGCTAAGACTCCATATTCCTAATGCACGGGGCCTGGGTTTGATACCTGGTCAGGGAACTAGATCCCACATGCTGCAACTAAGACCCAGCACAGTTAAATAAATTTAAAAACAGAAACAAAACAACTAAATTATGGCACTGGTGTACAAATACACAAATTTACTGACATTAATCACACTATACACTTAAAGTGAGTTAATTTTGTGTAAATTATACCTCAAAAAAGCTTTAAAACACAGAAGACCAGGCCATCTGCTCTTTGGGAACATCAATTGTGATCGTCTACCATACAATTTCTGCTAAAAAGTTTATCAAATAAGACTGATATTTCAAGGATTAGGCTAAAGTACTAATTTTCAAAGTGCAGTCCCAACCAGTGGGAATAGCAAGAGAACTAGAATTACAAGTGGAGACTGAAAATGAGACTAAATTGCTGTAATCTCATAAGAAAGTGGTTTCTTAAGATGAGATCTACTTATTCCTAATGAAGATGCTGTGAAGAATGTAGAAATGACAACAAAGAATTTAGAATACTGTATAAACTTAGTTGCTAAAGCAGTGGCAGGGTTTGAGAGGACTGACTCCAATTTTGAAAGAAGATCTACTGTGGGTAAAATGCTATCAAACAGCATTAAATGTCACAGAGAAATTGTTCATGAAATGAAGAGTCAACCAATTCAGTGGACTTGATAGTTCTCTTATTTTAAGAAACTGCCACAGCCACCCCAACTTTCAGCAACCACAACCCTGATCAGTCAACAGCCATCAACACTGAGGCGAGGCCCTCCGCCAGGAAAAGGACTGTTACAACTTACTGAAGGCTCTGATGATGGTTATCATTTTTTTAAGCAATAAAATACTTTTAAATTAAGATATGCTCATTTTAATTTTAGACATAATGCTATTGCACACTTAATAGACCACAGTATAGTGTACACATACTGTATACTGACTGTAAAACCAAAAATTCATGTGACTTGCTTCACTGTGGTATTTACTTTATTATGGTGGTCTGGAACCAAATACAAAATATCTCTGAGGTATGCCTGTATCTCTAAAGACCCTACAAACATTGAAAGAATAAAAAAGGAATATTACTAAAAACACACCCCAAAATAGACAAACTCTTTAATATATAAACTACAAAAGTTCACTCAAGAAAAGCTAGATTACCTAAATAGGCCCATGTCTCTTTAAAAAATTAATTAGTAGTTAAAAACATTTCAACAATTCTAGACCCAGATGACTTCACTGGCAAATTCTACCACGCCTATAAGGAATCAAAATACAGAAGAGGAGGGAATGCTTACTAACTCATTTATAAGGCAGTATTCCCTGATACCAAAATCAAGCAAAGATAATCCAAGAAAAACCAATATTCTTCATTCCGCTAAAAAAAAAGCAAATGGAATCTAACAGTGTATAAAAAGGGTAATATGTCACAGTCAAATAAGGTTTATACTGGGCTCATTATTTGAAAATAATTCAATGCAATTCACAATACAAATAAGCTAATTAAGACAAACATGCAATCATTTCAAAAGACCCAGAAAAAAAAATCCCCCCCCCCAAAAATCAGCATCCATTCATGATTAAAAACTCTCAGGAGAATAGTATTGAAACATGTATATTACCATATGTGAAACAGATCACCAGTCCAAGTTCAATGCATGAAACAGGGTACTCAAAGCCAGTGCACTGGGACAACCCAGAAGGACGGGATGGGGAGGGAGGTGAGGGGGCAATTCAGGATGGGGGACACATGTATACCCATAGCTGATTCATGTCAATGTATGGCATAAACCACCACAATACTGTAAAGTAATTAGCCTCCAAATAAAATAAATAAGAATTTTTAAAAAACTCCCAGTACACTAGAAATAAAATCTACAACTATTATCATACTTAATGGTGAAAGACTGAATGCTTTTCTCCTAAAATCAGAAACAATGCAAGGATGTCTTGTAACTTCTATTCAACATCATGTTGGAGGTCCCAATCAATGTAATAAGACAATAAATGAAAGTATATAAAAATAAGAAATGAACTGCAGCTATTCACAGACAACATGACTATCTATGCAGAAATCGATCAATGTAAAATATATTGAAGAATCTACAGAAAGAGCTACTAGAACTATTACTGGTAAGTTTATCAATATCACAGGATACACAGCTGTATTAGTCAGGATTCTCCAGAGTAAAGGAACCAACAGGATAGAAAAGAAGATTTAATATGAGGAATTGGCTTACAAGATTATGGAGGATGAGAAATCTCACAATCTGTCATCTATAAGCTGGAAACTTAGAAAAGCCAGTGATGTAATTCAGTCTGAGTCCAAAGGCCTGAGACCTAGGGAAGTTGATGATATAAATACCAATCTAAGATGAGACGAGACGTCCCAGTCAATAAGACAGCAAAAAAGGAGCAAATTCCTCCTTCCTCCACATTTTTGTTCTATTCAGACCTTCAGTGGATTCGATGATGTCCACCCATACTGAGGATGGCAATCTACCATGCCCAACAATTCAGATACTTATCTCATGCAGAAAAAGCGTCACAGAGACACCCAGAAGCAATGTCTAACCAGACATCCGGTTATCCTCTGATTCAGTTAAGCTGACACTTAAAATCAACATCACAAAGAATAATATGAAAAAAATCTATCCTATTTCTATATACTAGCAATAAACAATGGATAATAAAAATTTTAAAGCACCATTTATAGCAACACCAAAATCATAATATACTTAAGGACATAGGTTACAAAATGTGTACAAAATACAACAAAAACCATAAGACACTGAAGAACAAACACTTAAAAGGAGAAGTATACCATATTCATAGACTGGAAGATTCAATTCTGTTAAAATTTTATAATTCTTCCTAAACTGTAGATTCAGTGCAGTTCCAATCAAAATACTAGTTGGAATTTTTATAGACATCGATAAGCTATTTTTATAATTTATGTGAAAATGCAAGGAAACTAGAATAGTCAAAATATTTTGGAAATAAAAAGAGAAAAAAAGGTGGACGGCACATATTGATTTTTAAGATTACAGTTATAAGGACTTCCCTGGTGGTCCAATGGTTAAGAATTTGTCTTCCAATGTAGGGAACATGGGTTCAATCCCTGGTCAAGGAATTAAGATCCCACATGCCACAGAGCAACTAAATCCAAGCACTGCAACTATAGAGCCTGTGCGCCGCAACTAGAAAAAAACCCCTTGCACTGCAACAAAGGCCCAACACAACCAAAAAAGAAAAAAGTTCTGCTCTTCAAAAGGTGCTCTTTTTTTGGCCACACCACACAGTTTTTGCAAGATCACAGTTCTCCAACCAGAGATTAAACCAGGCCACAACAGAGAAAGTCCTAGATCCTAACCACTAGACCACCAAGGAACTCCCAATAGGCATTCTTAAGAAATGAAAAGATAAATCTTTAGATTGGGGGAAGATATGTGAAAATTACATAGGAATCAAAAGACGCTTACTCCTTGGAAGGGAAGTTATGACCAACCTAGATAGCATATTCAAAAGCAGAGACATTACTTTGCCTACAAAGGTCCGTCTAGTCAAGGCTATGGTTTTTCCAGTAGTCATGTATGGATGTAAGAGTTGGACTGTGAAGAAAGCTGAGCGCTGAAGAATTGATGCTTTTGAACTGTGGTGTTAGAGAAGACTCTTGAGAGTCCCTTGGACTGCAAGGACATCCAACCAGTCCATTCTGAAGGAGATCAGCCCTGGGTGTTCTTTGGAAGGAATGATGCTGAAGCTGAAACTCCAGTACTTTGGCCACCTCATGCGAAGAGCTGACTCACTGGAAAAGACTCTGATGCTGGGAGGGATTGGGGGCAGGAGGAGAAGGGGACGACAGAGGATGAGATGGCTGGATGGCATCACTGACTCAATGGACATGAGTTTGAGTGAATTCCGGGAGTTGATGATGGACAGGGAGGCCTGGCGTGCTGCAATTCATGGGGTTGCAAAGAGTCAGACACGACTGAGCGACTGAACTGAACTGAACTGAACTGAACTGAATAAAGACTTGGATTAGAATAAAGAACTCTGAAAGCTCAGCAAGGAAACAACTAAAAAAAAAAAAAAAACCTCAAAATACTTGAGCAATCACTTCACCAAAGATATACCAATAGCAAAAAAAAAAAAATGCTCAGCACTGTTAGTCATAATGAGACACTGCTGCTGCTGCTAAGTCGCTTCAGTCGTGTCCGACTCTGTGCGACCCCAGAGATGGCAGCGCACCAGGCTTCCCCATCCCTGGGATTCTCCAGGCAAGAACACTGGAGTGGGTTGCCATTTCCTTCTCCAATGCATGAAAGTGAAAAGTCAAAGTGAAGTCCCTCAGTCGTGTCCGACTCTAGCGACCCCATGGACTGCAGCCCACCAGGCTCCTCCATCCACGGGATTCTCTAGGCAAAAGTACTGGAGTGGGGTGCCATTGCCTTCTCCATAATGAGACACTACTACATACCTAATAGAAAGGGAAAAATATTTTAAAACTTTGCAATACCAACTGCTGGTGAAGACATGGAGCAATGGGAACCCTCATACATTACTGGTGGGGATGCAAAGTGACATAGCCACTTTGGAAAACCATTAGACAGTTTCTTATAAAGTTAAAAACACTTACCACATGATCCAGCAATCCCACTCCAAGTATTTACCCAACTGACATGAAAACTTATCATCTTACCAAAACCTATAAGCAAATATTTATAGCATCTTTATTCACAATCACCAAAAATTAAAAACAACCCACATGTTCTTCAACTAATGGTAAATTGCTTATATCCATGTGAAGGAATATTACTTACCAGTAAAAAGGACACACAAAATATGGGTGAATCTCAAATGCATTACTGTATTTACATTACTGTAAATAAAAGAAGCCAGACACAAAGGGTTACACTCTATACAATTCCATTTATATGATATTCTGGTAAAGGCAAAATTATAGAAGTAGAAAACAGAAAACAGGCTGCCAAAGGCTAGGCATGGGGTTGGCTACAAAGAGGCATAGGAGAATTTGAGCAGAGTAATAGAACTTTGCTGTAATTTGAGTAGTTGGTAATTACAAGACTATGCATTTGTCAAAATTCCCAAATCTGTATATGCAAAAAGTGAAATTTATTGAGTATAAATGATATCTTTTAAAAAAAGAAATAAAAAAGACAATTCTGGATCCCTGTAAAGTGGAATGAAAGGAAGGAGACAGATTAGGAGTTATAATTAACCAATGTAAAATGATGGTAGCTTTTGTGTGATAGAAGTAGTGAAGATGAGAAGTGGTTAGGTTCTGGATATATTTTAAAGGATAATGGAAATAATCTGCCAAGGAATAAGAAATAAGAGGTTGAAAAAGAAAGAGATCAAAAATAACATCAAGATTTTTTTTCCCCTGTACAACTAGAAAGATAGAGTTAACATATCATAGAGATGTGGAAGTCTGGGAGAATTCCTTGGAAAGGGGTGGGAATTCAGACTTTCAATTTTCACCATATGAAGTTTGACATGTTTATAAAATATCCAAGTGAAACTGCTGAAACACAGTTATTTATTCAGAATACAGGATGGAGTCTGTACATATAAATTTGATAGTCACTTTTATGCATTGGAGAAGGAAATGGCAATCCACTCCAGTGTTCTTGCCTGGAGAATCCCAGGGACAGGGGAGCCTGGTGGGTGCCGTCTCTGGGGTTGCACAGAGTCAGACACAACTGAAGCGACTTAGCAGCAGCAGCAGCAGCAGCAGCAGTATAGGGATTGGAGAAGGCAATGGCACCCCACTCCAGTACTCTTGTCTGGAATATCCCATGGATGGAGGAGCCTGGTAGGCTGCAGTCCATGGGGTCGCTAAGAGTCGGATACAACTGATCGACTTCACATTCACTTTTCACTTTCATGCATTGGAGAAGGAAATGGCAACCCACTCCAGTGTTCTTGCCTGGAGAATCCCAGAGACGGGGGAGCCTGGTGGGCTGCCGTCTACGGGGTCGCACAGAGTCGGACACGACTGAAGTGACTTAGCAGCAGCAGCAGCACTATAAGGATGCCATTTAAAAACATGAAACTAAATACTATTACCTGCAGAGTTACTGAGAATCAGAAAGAAGAAATTTGAAGATAAAGCGCTAAAGCATCCAAAGCCTGGGGAAATGGGAAAGAAGCAGCAAATAAAAGACTCCATGAAGTTGAATGAGAACTAAGCAAACAGTGTCTAGGAAGAAGAATGTTTCAAGACAAAGAATGACTGATCCAGTGCTGTCAGGGAAGATGATGATTGACTTGACCCGTCTTAAACACAAAGATCTCTAGGGCAATAGCTAAAGCTGATTTGGGGGTGAGGGGTGGAAGTGTGTTTGGATTAGGTCTAGAGGATAAACAGGAAGATAGATATTAATGACAGTGAAAACAAAATTTTTTTTTTCACCTCAAATTCTATTTTTTAAAGCAACAGCAATTCTTTATTACTATCAGCGTTTTATAGCATTTCCTATCCTTTCACCTTTCAATCTCTGTGTATACTTATGACACACAACAGCATAGAGCTGAATATCCTTTAAATCCAATCCATAACTGTCTTTCTAACCGAAAGTTAATCTATTCAACATTTTTCAGCAATATATTGGATTGATTTCTGTCTTCTTAATTTGTGCTTAATTTTATTTTTGTTCATATTTTTAAAACTTGGAGATTATAGCACATGAAGGTTTACACACACCCACACACACACACACAGACAGACTTTAAAATACAGTTGATTTAGAAATGAAAATGAGAACAAGAAACTAAGTATGGAAAAAATTCAAGCTTTCCAAAAACACTGTATTAAAAAAAAAACCTTTGGGTAATTATCTGAGACTTTACTTAAAGAGCATAATCATTTATATTCAGGTTGGTACCCACAAACCCACCAAGGCCAAAACATAAATTTCAGATGCAGGCAAACCATTTGCAGACTCTCCAGATAGAATTCCTTCCGTTTCTCAGGAATTAAACATTGTATATATATTAAACACTATATATATATTGTGGATGAAGCAAAAACTGGAATCAAGACTGCCAGGCATACAGCATAGTGACTCAATATATTTATGGATTTTATTCCATTTAAAGTTACTACAAAAGAATGGCTATATTCCTATGTACTGTACATTATAATGTAGCTTATCAACTTTATACACATATGAGTATGTTTTTCCATAGGCATTTTCCTATGGCTCACATGGTAAGTAATCTGCCTGCAATGCAGGAGACCCAGGTTCAATCCCTGGGTCAGCAAAGAGATTATTGAGAAATATCAATAACCTCAGATATGCAGATAACACTACCCTTATGGCAGAAAGTGAAGAAGAACTAAAGAGCTTCTTGATGAAAGTGAAAGAGGAAAGTGAAAGAGATGACTTAAAACTCAACATTCAGAAAACTAAGATCATGGCATCCAGTCCCATCACTTCATGGCAAATAGATGGGGAAACAATGGAAACAGTGAGAGACTTTATTTTGGGGGGCTCTAATCAAGGCTATGGTTTTTCCAGTGGTCATGTATGGATGTGAGAGTTGGACTGTGAAGAAAGCTGAGCGCTGAAGAATTGATGCTTTTGAATTGTGGTGTTGGAGAAGACTCTTGAGAGTCCCTTGGACTGCAAGGAGATCCAACCAGTCCATTCTAAAGGAGATCAGCCGTGAGTGTTCTTTGGAAGGAATGATGCTGAAGCTGAAACTCCAGTACTTTTGGCCACCTCATGCGAAGAGTTGACTCACTGGAAAAGACTCTGATGCTGGGAGGGATTTGGGGGCAGGAGGAAAAGGGGATGACAGAGGATGAGATGGCTGGATGGCATCACTGACTGATAGTCATGAGTTTGAGTGAACTCTGGGAGTTGATGATGGACAGGGATGCCCGGCGTGCTACAATTCATGGGGTTGCAAAGAGTCAGACACGACTGAGCGACTGAACTGAACTGAACTGAAAATCACTGCAGATGGTGACTGCAGCCAATGAAATTAAAAGACACTTGCTCCTTGGAAGAAAAGCTATGACCAACCTAGACAGAATGTTAAAAAGCAGAGACACTACTTTGCCAACAAAGGTCTGTCTAGTAAAAGCTATGGTTTTTCTAGTAGTCATGTATGGATGTGAGAGTTGGACTATAAAGAAAGCTGAGCACCGAAGAACCGATGTTTTTGAATTGTGGTGTTGGAGGAGACTCTTGAGAGTCCCTTGGACTGCAAGGAGATCCAACCAGTCCATCCTAAAGGAAATCAGTTCTGAATATTCATTGGAAGGACTGATGTTGAAGCTGAAACTCCAAAACTTTGGCCACCTGATGCGAAGAACTGACTCACTGGAAAAGATCCTGATGCTGGGAAAGATTGAAAGTGGGAGGAGAAGGGGATGACAGAGGATGAGATGGTTGGATGGCATCTCCGACTTGATGGACATGAGTTTGAGTAGGCTCCAGGAGTTGGTGATGGACAGGGAAGCCAGGTATGCTGCACTTCATGGGGTTGCAAAGAGTCAGACACAACTGACCGACTGAACTGAAACACTATATTAAAATTTTTAAATTAATTCCCCTTGCTCTTTATGGTTTCTACAAGCTATCCATGTATCCATGAATTTTATATAAGACGGCACTAAATTTAGTGAACTGATTTTTTTTTTACATCCTCTACTTTTAAGATTAAACCATTTTGTCACAAATAGCTTTAGATCTTTTATTTTCCACTACTGCATATTTTTCCTTTATGTCAATGGGTGCTTTTTAGTTTTCATTTGTTTTTTATATTATGAATTATGCTGCTACAAATGTTCTTTTTGGTAGCATTTGCAAGAGTATCTCTTGAAGTGAAACTGTTGGCTTATAATATGGTATATCACCATGGTTTTAAATGGCAAATCTCAGCAAATAGTATGGTATCTTTTCATATTTATTGCCATATAATTTTTGTCTATGTGAAGCTCCAGTTTGTTTCATTTACTACTTTTTCTACTGATGTTAATCTTTTTTCATATTGATTTCTTCATATCCAAGTATAGTTGATGTACAATATTTTATTCATTTCAGGCATACAGCATAGTGACTCAACATATTTATGGATTTTATTCCATTTAAAGTTATTACAAAACAATGGCTATATGCCTGTGTACTGTACATTATAATGTATAATGTAGCTTATCAATTTTATACATAGGAGTATGTTTTTCCTAGGGATGTCCCTATGGCTCAGATGGTAAGTAATCTGCCTGCAATGCACGAAACCCGGGTTCAATCCCTGGGTCAGGAAGATCCCCTGGAGAAGGAAATGGCAACCCATTCCAATATTCTTTCCTGGAGAATTCCACAGACAGAGGATGCTGGTGGGCTACATCTATGGGGTCACAAAGAGTTGGACACAACTAAGCAACTTAACACACACACACGTTTCTCGTAATCTCATACCTCTATCTCCCTATCCCATTCCTTCCCTCTAATTCTTTGTTAATCTTATGCACTATAAAATTTATCTCTTTGGAGCATAACAATTTAGGAATGTGCCCATGGTATGGTATTAAGTAAAATGAGTAACATGAAGAGAGGCAGATATGATGCAATTCAAACTGCATATGGGAGAAAATTTACTTTTTGGCAATGGAAGATACTGATGGTTGACCAGATCACTGTCTTTAAGAGGGCTCGATTTTCAAATGAATCACATGTATTTTTGTAGCTGTGAACCATATCCTCTATGCTTCTTTCCTTTTGAAAGCAGAGTGCTATATTTTTCCCTTTGCACACAGCAATACATTTGCCCAGTTAACAAAAAAAATTACTGATACTATCAGGAGATCAGAGTGTAATCTATAGTTTATTCCAAGATTTTACATATTTCTTTAATAGTTCTCAGAGGATATAGTCCAAGGTGCCAAACCAAACGAAGATGCTAACATGAAATCTTTGTTTATTCAAAATGTGGTCACTTCTAAACAGACATTTCTCTAAAGAAGACATATATATGACTAATAAACACATGAAAAGCTGCTCAACATTGCTTAACATTAGAGAAATGCAAATCAAAACTACAATGAGCTATTGTCTCACACCAGTCAGAATGGCCATCATCAAAAAGTCTACAGACAATAAATGGTGGAAAGGGTGTGGAGAAAAGGGAACCCTCCTGCACTGTTGGTGGGAATGAAAATTGATACAGCCACGATGGAGAACAGTATGGAGATTCCTTAAAAATGACAAATAAAACTACCATAAGACCCAGCAATCCCACTCCTGGGCATATACCCTGAGGAAATCATAATTGAAAAAGACACATGTACCCCAATGTTCACTGTAGCAGTATTTACAATAGCTAGAAAAAAAAAAAAAAAAAACAATAGCTAGGACATGGAAGCAACCTAGATGTCCATTGACAGATGAATGAATAAAGAAAGAAGTTGTGGTACACATACACTTAAGTGTATACTGGAATCTTATTCAGCTATAAAAAGGAACACATTTGAGTCAGTTCTAATGAGGTGGATGAACCTAGAGCCTATTATACAGAGTGAAGTGAAAGAAAAAGACAAATATGGTCTATAAAGATGGAGAAGCTCTATACAGTCAACAAAAACAAGACCAGGAGCTGACTGTGGCTCAGATCATGAGCTCCTTATTACCAAATTCTGACTTAAATTGAAGAAAGTAGGGAAAATCACTAGACCATTCAGGTATGACCTAAATCAAATCCCTTATGATTATACAATGGAAGTGAGAAATAGATTTAAGGGCCTAGATCTGATAGATAGAGTGCCTGATGAACTGTGGAATGAGGTTCGTGACATTGTACAGGAGACAGGGATCAAGATCATCCCCATGGAAAAGAAATGCAGAAAAGCAAAATGGCTGTCTGGGGAGGCCTTACAAATAGCTGTGAAAAGAAGAGAAGTGAAAAGCAAAGGAGAAAAGGAAAGATATAAGCATCTGAATGCAGAGTTCCAAAGAATGGCAAGAAGAGATAGGAAAGCCTTCCTCAGTGATCAATAAAAAGAAATAGAGGAAAACAACAGAATGGGAAAGACTAGAGATCTCTTCAAGAAAATTAGAGATACCAAAGGAACATTTCATGCAAAGAGGGGCTCGATAAAGGACAGAAATGGTATGGACCTAACAGAAGCAGAAGATATTAAGAAGAGGTGGCAAGAATACACAGAAGAACTGTACAAAAAAGATCTTCACGACCCAGATAATCACAATGGTGTGATCAATCACCTAGAGCCAGACATCCTGGAATGTGAAGTCCAGTGGGCCTTAGAAAGCATCACTACGAACAAAGCTAGTGGAGGTGATGGAATTCCAGTGGAGCTATTTCAAATCCTGAAAGATGATGCTGTGAAAGTGCTACACTCAATATGCCAGCAAATTTGGAAAACTCAGCAGTGGCCACAGGACTGGAAAAGGTCAGTTTTCATTCCAATCCCAAAGAAAGGCAATGCCAAAGAATGCTCAAATTACCGCACAATTGCACTCATCTCACATGCTAGTAAAGTAATGCTCAAAACTCTCCAAGCCAGGCTTCAGCAATATGTGAACTGTGAACTTCCTGATGTTCAAGCTTGTTTTAGAAAAGGCAGAGGAACCAGAGATCAAACTGCCAACATCCGCTGGATCATGGAAGAAGCAAGAGAGTTCCAGAAAAACATCTATTTCTGCTTTACTGACTATGCCAAAGCCTTTGACTGTGTGGATCACAATAAATTGTGGAAAACTCTGAAAGAGATGGGAATAACAGACCACCTGATCTGCCTCTTGAGAAATTTGTATGTAGGTCAGGAAGCAACAGTTAGAACTGGACATGGAACAACAGACTGGTTCCAATAGGAAAAGGAGTACGTCAAGGCTGTATATTGTCATCCTGCTTATTTAACTTATATGCAGAGTACATCATGAGCAACGCTGGACTGGAAGAAACACAACCTGGAATCAAGATTGCCGGGAGAAATATCAATAACCTCAGATATGCAGATGACACCACCCTTATGGCAGAAAGTGAAGAGGAACTAAAAACCCTCTTGATGAAAGTGGAAGTGGAGAGTGAAAAGTTGGCTTAAAGCTCAACATTCAGAAAACTAAGATCACGGCACCTGGTCCCATCACTTCATGGCAAATAGATGGGGAAACAGTGGAAACAGTGTCAAACTTTATTTTTCTGGGCTCCAAAATCACTGCAGATGGTGACTGCAGCCATGAAATTAAAAGACGCTTACTCCTTGGAAGGAACGTTATGACCAACCTAGATAGCATATTCAAAAGCAGAGACATTACTTTGCCAACAAAGGTTCGTCTAGTCAAGGCTATGCTTTTTCCTGTGGTCATGTATGGATGTGAGAGTTGGACTGTGAAGAAGGCTGAGCACCGAAGAATTGATGCTTTTGAACTGTGGTGTTGGAGAAGACTCTTGAGAGTCCCTTGGACTGCAAGGAGATCCAACCAGTCCATTCTAAAGGAGATCAGCCCTGGGATTTCTTTGAAGGGAATGATACTAAAGCTGAAACTCCAGTACTTTGGCCACCTCATGCGAAGAGTTGACTCACTGGAAAAGACTCTGATGCTGGGAGGGATTGAGGGCAGGAGGAGAAGGGGACGCCAGAGGATGAGATGGCTGGATGGCATCACTGACTCGATGGACTTGAGTCTGATTGAACTCCGGGAGTTTGTTATGGACAGGGGGGCCTGGCGTGATGCAATTCATGGGGTCGCAAAGAGTCTGACACGACTGAGCGGCTGAACTGAACTGAATGCATATATATGGAATCTAGAAAGATGGTACTGATGATCCTACTGCAGAGCAGCAAAGGAGATGCAGATATAAAGGACAGACTTTTGGACACAGTGAGGGAAGGAGAGGGTGGGATGATTTGAGAGAGTAGCATTGAAACGCATGCATTACCATATGTAAAAATAGATAGCCAGTGGGAATTTGCTGTATGTTACAGAGAACCCAAAGTCAGTGCGCTATGACAACCTTAGAGGGGTGGGTTTGGGAAAAAAGGTGGGAGGGAGGGGACATACGTATACCTATGGCTAATTCATGTTGACATATGGCAGAAACTATCACAATATTGTAAAGTAATTATTATCGAATTAAAAATAAAATGAAAACGTGGTCACTTCTTTAACCATGAAAAAAATACACATGCTAACTCTGACTTCAAAAATCACTTTAAATGACTTTGAGTCACTGAATTTTAAAACTGTATTGTATAGCATAGCATAATTTATTAAACAGTTAAAAATGGATCCCAGGAATTTAAATAAATAAATAAATAAAATAAAATATACCCCATGGGACTTTAATTCTATGATGTAGGGAAGAGCATAAATTGTTAATTTTAATGAACTCAAATTAAACAACATGAAAAATCTTATAATTACTCTGAACATCCCTAGTGGAATACCCTAAGAACATTTTTAAAGTTTAAAAATATAAAGTTTTAAACAGTTCAAATTTTAAATGTTTAAAGAACTTTAAAACAAGTAAGCTTCTTTTAGTATTTACAGTAATATTATTGTTATTTTTAAATTATTATAGGATAAACAATTCTGTTACTGTGCATAGGAATTTTTTTTATGTAAGTAAAAAGTGGTACAAATATAAAATCTAATAAATTAAAACCTTTAATCTTAAATGTGAACAAAAATTATCAACATAAATTCATAATGTAATTTTCCTTAAAAAAATTTCCAAGCTCTTTCAATGGAAAAGGCCTAGAAACAATAAGCAACTCAGTAGCAAATAGAATACTGACAAAGCTTAATTAACATCAGGCCAGCTGGCAAATAAGACAGTTAAGAATCCAACTCCATTATCACAAAACAAAGCAACGAAAGGTAGATAAAGTCAATAAACTGATAAATGGCACAAGTATCAACAAGATGAGAGTATAATTCATCAAATACATTTAAGAGATCATAGTGATATTTTAATCAAAGTATAGCTGATACACATTATATAAGTTGGAGATGTACAATATAGTGATTCACAATTTTTTATAAAGATAACACTCCATTTATAATTATAAATAATATTGGCTATGCTATGCTAAGTCAATTCAGTCGAGTCCGACTCTGTGCGACCCCGTAGACGGCAGCCCACCAGGCTCCCCCGTCTCTGGGATTCTCCAGGCAAGAACACTGGAGTGGGTTGCCATTTCCTTCTCCAATGCATGAAAGTGAAAAATGAAAGTGAAGTCGCTCAGTCGTGTCCGACTCTTAGCGACCCCATGGACTGCAGCCTACAAGGCTTCTCCATCCATGGGATTTTCCAGGCAAGAGTACTGGAGTGGGGTGCCATTGCCTTCTCTGAATGTTGGCTATATTCCCCATATTATACACTATACCCTTGTAGCCTATATCACACATAATAGTTTATACCTCTTAATCCCCTAACCTCATAATCTCCCCATTCCTTCTCCCCACTGGAAACCACTAGTTTGTTCTCTGTATCTGTGAGTCTGTTTCTTGTTTTGTTATAATTCACTAGTTTGTTGTATTTTTTAGATTCCACATATAAGACATATCATAGAGTATTTGTCTTTGTCTGATTTATTCCATGTAGTATAATGCCCTCCAGGTCTATCCATGTTGCTGCAAATCGCAAAACTCTGTTCTTTTTTCATGGCCATCCTAAAGGAGATCAGTCCTGGGTGTTCATTGGAAGGAATGATGTTGAGGCTGAAACTGCAATACTTTGGCCACCTGATGCGAAGAGCTGACTCATTAGAAAAGACCCTGATGCTGGGAAAGACTGAGGGCAGGAGGAGAAGGGGACGACAGAGGATGAGATGGTTGGATGGCATCATCGACTCAATGGACATGGGTTTGGGTGGACTCCGGGGGTTGGTGATGGACAGGGAGGCCTGGTGTGCTGTGGTTGATGGGGTCGCAAAGAGTCGGACACGACTGAGCAACTGAACTGAATTGAACTATCTATATGTATCATATTTTCTTTATTTATTCATCTGTTGATGGACACTTAGGTTGCTATAGATTTGTAGTATAGTCTTAATTAGGGATTCTGATTCTTCCAACTGTTATTCTTTCTCAAGACTGCTTAGAGTCTTGAGAAATAAATCATTTGGCACCTTTTGGGCTTCCAATTTATTCTAGTTCTGTGACAAATGCCATTGGCATTTTTTTGCGGGGGCAGGGGGCCTGCACTTGGTCTTCATTTCTGTGCATGGGCTTTCTCTAATTGTGAAGAGTGGGTGCTAATACTCTCCAGTTGTGGTGTGTGGGTGTGTCATTGTGGTGGCTTCTTTTGCTGTGGAGCACTGGCTCTAGGGTGTGAGGGCTTCGGGAGCTGTGGCTCATGGGCTCAGAAGTTGCAGCTTGTGGATTCCAGAGATCAGGCTCATTAGTTGTGGCGCAGTGGCTTAGTTGCCCCACAGCATATGGAATCTTCCTGGACCAGGGATCAAAACCCGTGTCCCCTGCATTGGCAGGCAGATTCTTTACCACTGGAATACCACAGAAGTTTATCATTGGTATTTTGATAGGGACTTCATTGAATCTGTTCATTGTCTTGAATAGTATGTTCACTTTAACAATATTAATTCTTCCAATCCAAGAACATGGTATATCTCTCCATCTGTCTCTGTCATCTTCAGTTTCTTTCATCAGTTTCTGACAGTTCCAAGTACAGGTCTTTCACCTCTGTAGGCAGGTTTATTCACAGGTATTTTATTATTTTTAATGTAATTGTAAACGGGATGGTCCTTAATTTCTCTTTCTGATAGTTTGTTGATAGTACGCAACTGATATCTATATATATATTAATTTTGTATCCTGCAACTCTACCAAATTTATTGATGAACTCCAGTAGTTTTGATCATAGTGATAATTTTTAAATTATTATTAATTATTAAATTTAAAAATTTGAAATCACTAAACCAAAAAGAATCCTCATTGCTCACCAAAGAAGGATGTAGACAACCAGCTTGTTACTTTGGAAACAGTAAACAAAAACAAAGAATTAAGCATTTATTCCTTTTCCTGTTAGAACTCTATCTCAGGATAAACAGTCAATTAACGGAAATTCTCTTTATTGACGTAATCTACTAAATTAAGAAAGAATTATGAAAACAGAGTTATCACTATTTTGAAGCCCCATGTGAACCAAAAGCTACAAGCAATGACTGTCAATAGCTAACATCAACAAAAAGGAAGAATCAAGCATTATGTGCCTCATGGTCTAGTTTTCACAACAATATATGACATATTCTTACTGAGCCTCAGTCTGTTCAAGCCTCTGTATCAAAATCACAGTTAAAGAAAATTCAGGACCAGAAAATGGCTGGATGACCATGGGGATGCAATCAGCAAAATCCAGAATGTGAGATACTATACAGGGCAAACAATCTAGTTTCTACAACAATAAAGTTCAAGGGGAAAAAAAAAACAAACCAGTATGAACCTATATACTAAAAGAGACATATCAACATACTGCAATGTTTGGAACTTTTAAGGATCCTGATTTTTTTTTTTTAAAGTGAGGAATGAGAAAATTTGAACACCAACTAGGTATTTCATATTAAGGAATTTTACTAACAATTTTATTTAGTATGATAATGGTACTGGGTTATTTATGTGTTAAAATAGATGTCCTTTTCTTTTTAATAACATATACAAAAATACATAAAATTACAAAATATGAATAATATGATTAGGAGTTTGCTTCAAAATAATCCAATGGGAGGTAAAGAGAATGAGTGGAGTCAAGATGAAATAAAATTGGCTACAAGATGATTAAGTAGCTAATGCATAGGTAGATAATGGGCACATGGTGTTTCATCATACAATTTGTTCTATTTTTGGACATGTCCGAAGTTTTCCAAATTAAAAGTTTTTCTTTAATCTGCCTTTCAGAAAAACTATAATAAAATCAGTTACACTTGTCTGAAAATGTCAGATTCAATTTATGAATCTCCCAAATGTATTTCCATTTTCACACAAAGCTAAGGCCTTAAAGCAAAAGAATTATACTGATGGTATATTTTAAGAAATCAGCAAGTCACTGAAAAATTTTCCTTATTCTACGAAGAGAAGGATTCCCAGCAAACTTAAAATCAAGAAAGACACATACAGAACCAATCAATTAAGCTTACTTTTTAAGTAAGCATTTGGATTTGAGCATGATCTGGTAATATAATACACAACTCCTGGTTCACCTTTGTCATTGATCACCTGCCTGTTTACCAAGAGTAAGATGGGATTTCAACTATGTCCATTTACTACATGGCTATCTTACCAAATTTACAATCTGTATTTTTTAAGTCTTTAAAATGTTTTGAAGTTCATCAAAGGATAAATAAAAGCTGAGTTTTAAAATTCTAGTCTTTAATCAAACACCTAAACATTTTTCACAAATAACAAAGCAGCAAACTTTAAAAACAATTTAGAACTGCTTTAACATTATTTAGACACTTACAGAAAAGCAGACTTACATACCTTGCCTGGACTGTGAAGCTGCTACAGGAACTTCTTGGTTTGGCTCAAAAGGAAGCTCAGGTGTTAGGTTTTCAAATTGCTCTTTACTAATGAGATTTAGCTTCTTAAAGTTCTCAACTTCTTGCTAAAGTAAAATGGAGGAATCTAATTACTAAACTGGCTAAGAGAGTAACCAACAGACAATAATTGATACCAATCTCAAAAAAATGAGTTTTAAAAACCGGAATTGATTGCAACAGAATAAAAAAAGATGTTCCAATAAAGAATCTAGCATTACACTTAAAAATAATTAATATTCAGAGTCTAAAGGTGGCATCAAGAACCCTAAAATGTTAGGAACATTTTATAATTAAAACATATTATAAGAATATACATTCTTATCATTAATTTCTTATCGAGCATTGAGACACAAGACCATTAAGGTATTATAGAGGTTACAAAGTAATCTAATACACATTTCCTATCCTTAATGAATTTACCAGTTAGATGGAGAGAAAGAAATGTACAAATAAAAATAATATTAGACAGTATATGAAAACTGTAATATTTGGTATAAGAATTGAGATCATAAGGGAGGCATCACAGAGGAGATGAGACAAAAGAAGCTCCTTAAATGAGAATTTAGAGAAAGGGAAAATAATCCTAAATTAGGTACTATGAGCACAAATGAGAAGCTTAGAATAAAGTCATTTATTAGAAGATACTCAAATAAATGAGAGAATTTATTTAGAACTAGTGGCAAAAAGCCTTGATAAGGAAGTTGGAGAAAGCTAGGAGAAGGCAATGGCACCCCACTCCAGTACTCTTGCCTGGAAAATCCATGAACGGAGGAGCCTGGTAGGCTGCAGTCCATGGGGTCGCTAAGAGTCCGACACGACTGAGTGACTTCACTTTCACTTTTTACTTTCATGCATTGGAGAAGGAAATGGCAACCCACTCCAGTATTCTTGCCTGGAGAAACCCAGGGATAGGGGAGCCTGATAGGCTGCCATCTATGGGGTCGCACAGAGTCAGACACGACTTAAGCGACTCAGCCACAGCAGCAGCAGTAGACTTTTAATACTAGTCCAAGAAGTTTCTACCTCATTTTCTAATAGGGGAAACATATGATGGGAGATAAATCTAGATGGATCTGAAGGTTCATTTCCAAGCCCCTTTTATAAACTTAGCAGCAAGGATGCTGAGTAGGTCTAAGTTGTTAGCTCTAAGGAAGAATGGGCCCATCCATGTCCCTAGGCCACCTTCTAATTTCCGTTACATAATTACTTAGATTTTCCTTGCCCTAGACTACAAATATGCAAAACATTACAAAGGTAAAGGCCATTCTCTACTGGAAGGTCATTCGGCCATAGTGCATGAAGACTATCCAAGCCTGGCCAAAGCCATGGGGGGAGGGAGGAAGAGTTTGAGGGGCTGCTTATATTGTATTACGTCTGGTTATTTTCCCCCAATAAACCCTATATCATGTCTACATCACTCAGTGCTATTATGTCCATAACCTTTTACAGCGTAACATCTAAAAAGAATGGACACAGGTAAAAGACAAAATAATTTGTCTGATGAATCAAATTAAACTTCATTACAAAATAGTTGTGACATCTTGCTCTTAATAGCTAACAACCTTTTCTTTCTGTATTCAAATATGAGTAGCTACTTGCCAGTTCACACCATTTAGGAGATCCAGTTAGCCTTTCAAAATAGGATCTATCTTTTTTCCATGAAAATGTCTTAAATGATTACTTCCCCCATACCAAAATTACTTTCCCAAATGTCTTCAATAAACTCTTCAAGCTAATTCAGAGTTATTATTCTTCACTGGCCCTTATCTTGCTACAGAGCTTGCTATTAGCAACTCACTTGAGTGAACATTTATTGTATGCTTCTCACATGCCAAAAATGAATAAACACAGTTCTGATACAAACACAAATTATATGTTTCTGTTTTGTTTTTAATTTTTAAAATTAACTAAGGTATAACACACCCAAATTTATATATATCAGTTCAGTTCAGTCGCTCAGTCATGTCCGACTCTTTGCCACACCATGAATCGCAGCACGCCAGGCCTCCCTGTCCATCACCAACTCCTGGAGTTCACTCAGACTCACGTCCATCGAGTCAGTGATGCCATCCAGCCATCTCATCCTCTGGCGTCCCCTTCTCCTCCTGCCCCCAATCCCTCCCAGCATCAGAGTCTTTTCCAATGAGTCAACTCTTCGCATGAGGTGGCCAAAGTACTGGAGTTTCAGCTTTAGCATCATTCCTTCCAAAGAACACACAGGACTGATCTCCCTTAGAATGGACTGGTTGGATATATATACACATTACTGAGGACATAAATCATAAGTTTATATCTCAATGAAGGGTCAAAAGTGAATGAACCTGTGGGACCACCATTTGGGTAAAGATATAACTAAGCACCCTAGAAGTACCTTCATGCACCTTCCTATTACTACCCTCTTTCTTCCTAAAGATAGCCAACACTCTGACTTTAATTCTATAGATTCATTTGCCTGTCTTTCAAATTTATAAAAAAGTAATCACAACATATGGTTTCTTTTACACAAAAATATCTTTACGAGATTCATTTATAGTCTGTGACTCTACACCAGAGATCAGCAAACTACAGCCCCGAAAAGCCAAGTTTGTTTTTGTTAAGTACCTATTTGTTTATATACTGCATATGGCTGGCTCCAGTGCTACAACTGCAGGGTTGAGTAGTTGCCATAGTCAATGTATGACATACCAAGCCTAAAATATTTACTACATAGCTCTTTACAGAAAAAGCTTGTCCATCCCTGCAATGATCAAACCATGATTTTTAAAAAATCCATTCTACTGTTGATGAGCATTCAGGTCCTTTTCAGACAGTAGTCATTATAAAAAATGTTACCATAACTGTTTTTACAAAACACTTACTTTGGTCAACAGACATATTTTTTCCCTCTTTTTAAAAAATTGTTATAGGCATACAGTTGATTTACAATGTTGTATTACTTTCAGGTGTACAGTAAGTGAATCAGTTATACATGTATTCACTTTTTTACGATTCTTTTCCCATTTAGGTCATTATAGAGTATTGAGTAGAGTTTCCTATGCTATACAGCAGGTTATTATTAGTTATCTTTTTATTTATAGTAGTCTATATATGTCAGTCCCAATCTCCCAATTTCTCTCTCCCCCTGCCCTATCCCCTGGTAACCATAAGTTTGTTTTCTATATCTGGGACTCTTAAAATATAGGTTTCTTTCTTTTCTCTCTCTCTTCTTTTTGGCTGCATAACATGGCATGTGGGATCTTAGTTCCCAGATTAGGGATTGAATCCATGCCTCCTGCAGCAGAAGTGTGGAGTCTTAACCACTGGACCACCAGGTTAGTCCCTTTCTCTTTTTCTTTTAAACTGAAGTATAATTGACATTTATTTTGTGATTGTAAAAGCTGGACCATAAAGAAGGCAGAGCACCAAAGAACAGATGCCTTCGAACTGTGGTGCTGGAGAAGACTCCTGAGAGTCCCTTGGGTTGCAAGGAGATCAAATGAGTCAATCTTAAGGGAAATCTACCCCAAATACTCATTAGAAGGACTGATGCTAAAGCTGAAACTCCAGTATTTTGGTCACCTGATGCGAACGACCGACTCATTGGAAAAGTCCCTGATGCTGTGAATGATTGAGGCCAGAAAGAGAAGAGTGCATCAGAGGATGAGATGGCTGGATGGCATCAATGATGCAATGGACATGAACTTGGGCAAACTTTGGAAGATGGTGCAGGATAGGGAGGTCTGGCATGCTACAGTCCATGGCGTTGCAAGGAGTCAGACACAACTGGGTGATTGAACAATAATAATTGATATATAATATTTTATATATATATATCCGGTCCCATCACTTCATGGGAAATAGATGGGCAAACAGTGGAAACAGTGTCAGACTTTATTTTTTTGGGCTCCAAAATCACTGCAGATGGTGACTGCAGCCGTGAAATTAAAAGACGCTTACTCCTTGGAAGGAAAGTTATGACCAACCTAGATAGCATATTCAAAAGCAGAGATATTACTTTGCCAACAAAGGTTCATCTAGTCAAGGCTATGGTTTTTCCTGTGGTCATGTATGGATGTGAGAGTTGGACTGTGAAGAAGGCTGAGCACCGAAGAATTGATGCTTTGGAACTGTGTTGGAGAAGACTCTTGAGAGTCCCTTGGACTGCAAGGAGATCCAACCAGTCCATTCTGAAGGAGATCAGTCCCGGGATTTCTTTGGAAGGACTGATGCTAAAGCTGAAACTCCAGTACTTTGGCCACCTCATGCGAAGAGTTGACTCATTGGAAAAGACTCTGATGCTGGGAGGGATTGGGGGCAGGAGAAGAAGGGGACGCCAGAGGATGAGATGGCTGGATGGCATCACTGACTCAATGGACTTGAGTCAGTGAACTCCGGGAGTTGGTGATGGACAGGGAGGCCTGGTGTGCTGCAATTCATGGGGTCGCAAAGAGTCAGACACGACTGACTGACTGATCTGATCTGATCTGATCTGATTCTATATTATACAGGCTATCCCCAGGTGCTCAATAGTAAAGAATCTGCCTGCAATGCAAGAGACTTCCAGGATACGCCAGTTACATTCCTGGGTCGGGAAGATCCCCTGGAGTAGGAAATGGCAACCCACTCCAATATACTTGCATGGAGAATCCCATGGACAAAGGGGCCTGGTGGGCTAAAGTCCGTGGGGTCACAGAGAGTCGGACACAACTGAGCAACTAAACAACAACAAGAACAATTCTATGTGTAGGGGTACAACACAGTAGTGCACAATTTTTAAAGGTTATATTCCATTTATAATTATTATAAAACATTGGTTATAGCCCTTTGATATGTACAACATACTAAGGATATGTACAAGCTACCAAGGATAAGGTAGCTTATCCTATACTCAATAGTTTGTACTTCTCATGCTGTGGTTCGGTCCTGCCTTCTGTAAGTCTTTGGGGCTTGAGCCAGATCCAGAGATGGCTAAGTGCCTTCTGCTACTGCTGCTGGTGGTCCTGTCCTCACTGCTCGGACTCCCGCAAGCTCTAGAATGTTTCCAGTGTAACAGAGTCAACGCCAGCGGGGTCTGCGAGACTGGGGGAAGCACCTGCCAGACTCAAGGCAGCCAGCAGCGCTTTCTGAGGAGGATCTACGAAAATGGCACGCTTTCCTATGGACACCAGGGTTGTAGCCAACTATGTATTCCCATGAAGCTCTTTAATCCCAGCGTTATTGTGGAATATAAATGCTGTCATGACTCGCCTCTCTGCAACAAGTTCTAAAGTCAGGGCCCCCAGCTTTTGCCCTGATCTTTTATGGATGAAGCTAATTTCAGTTCAGTTCAGTTCAGTTCAGTGGCTCAGTCATGTCCAACTTTTTGCGACCCCATGAATCGCAGCATACCAGGCCTCCCTGTCCATCACCAACTCCCGGAATTCACTCAGACTCACGTCCATCGAGTCAGTGATGCCATCCAGCCATCTCATCCTCTGTTGTCCCCTTCTCCTCCTGCCCCCAATTCCTCCCAGCATCAGAGTCTTTTCCAATGAGTCAACTCTTGGCATGAGGTGGCCAAAGTACTGGAGTTTCAGCTTTAGCATCATTCCTTCCAAAGAAATCCCATGGCTGATCTCCTTGCAGTCCAAGGGACTCTCCCTAAATTGCAACCACCGCAGCCTCCAAGATTCTCTGATCTGAATGTGAATCCCCTATGAGAAGCAGTCTCAGACTTGTTCTGTCTTCAAACTCCTTTTCCTTCACTTCAAGAAGCCCCAGGGATGTAGTCTTTGAAACCAAATTGGGATGAAGATTAGTGGGCATAGCTAGGTCCAAGGATACTTTCTTCCTTTTCAGGTCCTAATTGGCAGTCACACTGATTGGCTGCTTAAAAAGGCAGGGTCTGGGGAAGGCTGAATTTGTGATTCTGCATGTTCTGGAGGCAGGAATTGAAGGAGGAGGGGGAGTCTTCCAAGGCTGAAAAAAGTAGAAGTGTGAGGGGCTCCATAAATGATGGGTTAGTTCAGTGGGCTAGGTGTTGTAACACAAATCTCTTAAGTATCAGTGGCTTAAAAAAAATGGAGTCGCTTATGTCAAAGGGATCCAAGATGGAGCTGGGAGGCATTAAGGAAGTGGAACTTACACACATCAACTGCTAAACCCAACATAACCTTCGAACCCAGACATCCTGAGACCACCTAGAACTTTCTTCTTTTCTCCTTAGAGAGCACAGCTTAGCAACCAATCTGCTGCCAGCAAGTGACTCAATGCCTGCCAGCACCAATCATAGTTCTGTAATGATAACCTTTGTTTCTTCTCTAGAATGTCTCTGTTGCCTTTAAAATCCCCCACTATTGTCTATTGCCCCACCTGGAGCACATGTGAGTTGCCATTCAAATGGTTGCCTCCCAAAAGGCAATTCTTAGCACTCTCAATAAACTTTCTTATTTGCAAAAAAAAAAAAAAATAGTTTGTACTTCTTACTAACCCACCTCTATATTGCCCATCCCTCCTTTCCTCTCATGCTGGTAACCACTAGTTTGTTCTTATATCCATGAGAATGTTTCTTTTTTGTTATATTCTCTAGTTTGCTGTTTTTTAGATTCCACATATAAATGAGATGATACTTCCTCTGACTTACTTCATTTAGCATAATGCTCTCTAAGCCCATCCACAGTGCCGCAAATGGTAAAATTTTGTTCTTTTTGTGGCTGAATAGTATTCCATTGTTCTGTGTGTGCACATAAACACATATAAACACATACATCACATCTTTAAGCACTCATCTGTTGATGCACATTTTGGATGCTTCTATATTTTGGCACTTATAAATATTGCTGCTATGAACATTGGGGTGTGTGTATCTTGTTAAATTAATTTTGTTTTTTTCTCAGATATACACCCAGGACTGGAATTGTCAAGTAACATGGTGGTTCTACTTTTAGATTTTTGAGAAACCTCCATACTGCTTCGCACAGTGGCTGCACCAATCCACATTCCAACCAACAGCATGGAGGGTTCCCTTTTCTCCATACCCTCACCAACATTTGTTATTTGTGTTCTTTTGGATGAGAGTCATTTTGACAGATGTGAGGTGATATCCCATTGTGGTTTTGATTTGCATTTCCCTGATGATTAATCATGCTGAGCATCTTTTCTTGTGCCTGTTGGCCACCTGTCCTCAGGAAAAATGTCTATTCAGTTCTTTGACCCATTTTTTAGTCTTTTTTTTTTTTTTTAATTGAGTTGTATGAGCTATTTATACATGTTGGTTATTAACCCTTTACTGGTCATATAATTTGCATATTATCTCTCTCTATTGGTAGGTTGTCATTCACTTTTGTTGAAGATTTCCTTTGCTGTGCAAAAATTGTTTAAGTTTAATAAGGTTCCATTTGTTTACTTTTGCTTTTATTCCCTTTACTTTAGGAGCTAGACCCCCCCAAAAAATATTCCTGTGATTTATGACCGCAGACATGACATATATTTTTATTAAGTATTTACTAGGAGTGGAATTGCTGAATTAGGTGGTACACTTCAACTTTAGTAGAAATTGGCAAATACACTTTCATAGTGATTGTGCCTATTTATATTCCAACTAGCAATATGTAAGTTCATATTGCTCTACATTCTCATCAACACTTGGGATTGTCAGTTTTTAAAAATTTAGTCCTTTTGAAAAGAATGAAACTATGAATATAAACATTCTGAATGGACCTCAAGGGCATTATGACTGAAAAAAATGTCAGTCTCAAAGGGTAACATGCTATACGATTTCATTTATGTAACATTCTCAAAATGACAACATTGCAGAGAGAGAGAACAAATTAGTGGCTACCAAGGATTAGGAATAGCAGAAGGGAGCAGATGGGTGTAAGTTTAATAGCAGAAGGTAGATCATTTTTTTTTTTTTGAACACAAGGGAGATCTTTATGCTGAAAAAACAATTCAGTGCCTTGACTCTGAGGGTAGTTATGTGAATCAACATGTGATAAAATGACACAGAACTATACATACATATTATCATTGTGATAATGTACATCAATTTCTTGGTTTTAATATTGTGCTTTAATTATGGTTTATCTAATATATTAGATTTAATTATCTAAGATGATAACCTTTCACGGTTATCTAGATGAAGCGTACAGTGGACCTCTTTGAACTATTTTTCCAACTTCTTATGAATCTATAATTATCCCCCGAAACTTAAAAATTTAAATATTTAGCCACTCTGGTAGATATGTTATCTGACTGTGGTTTTAATTTGTATTTCTCTGATGACTAATAATGATGAAAATCTTTTTACAAGTTATTTGGATAGCTTTTTTTTTTGTGGTAGGACTATTTAATTCTACTGCTCATTTTCCTATACAGTTGTCCTCACTGACTTTTAAGAGTTCTTTAAAAGATGTTTTAAATGGTTTTTCCCCTACTCTGAACCATGCCTTTTCACTCTCTTATGGTGTCTTTTGTAAGAGACAAAAAGCTAAATGTAGTACATTTTATCAATCATTAGCATCATTGTGTTATATCCTGGTTAGTAAATCTTTCTGTACCAAAAGATCTTGGAAATAGTATCTTAATCTTCAATTCTCACAAAGCCTGGAACATAACTGGCTATTAATGAATATTTGTTGAAAAAAAAAATGGTACCCCTTTGGTTCAGCACTTCATTTCATCTCTGGATTACAATTAATGAATTGTAACTCATCCTCTGGCCTCCCCTACTCTGACCTAAACTAATGCCTCTGTGAGATTAAAACCTTATTAAACCATATTTTGATCATACTACTTTTCTTTATAAGAAGTGCAACCGCTCCTTATTCTAAATTTCTACATAGCTTTTAAGACACTTCACAATCTGCTCCCATCCCATCTACCCAAACAATCTTTAACTTCAGTACATTAAAACAATATTGATATTTAACTTACAGAAATTTGATTTTACTTGTTCAACAACAGAAACTTTTTTCAAATTATTGTTTTTTAATGCAACAACCATTCTACTCAAAGAACATATGCACGCACTGGAGAACTTAAAGCCCTAAAATGTTATCTCACATAAAGAAAAACACAACAAAATGATATATACATTTTAATAATGTCTTGACCATGAAAAGATAAAGTGTTCAGGGAATCCCCTGGTGGTACAGTGGTTAGGATTCTGCACTTCCACTGCTGGGAGCCCTGGTTGGATCCTTGGCTGGGAAAATATTACAAGCCATGCAGTGCAGCCAAAAAAAGGATTAAAAGGTAAAGTGTCCATCCAAACAAGTATAGTCTCACTGAGCACCATCACCATGTTTTTTTAAAAAAAGTTGAGAACCATAGAGAAACACTAACTAAATCGAAAAATCAGCTCTTAGGAAAAAGATGACCATGAACAGAAAGAGCCACCAAGTTAGAATCTTCATAAATTTGCTCCAGTGCTTCCGACAGGGAAACACTTGAGTATTTTATAAATATGATCCTGCTACATTATCATACACATAATAACTTTACATATGCATATTATGATATGAGGTTGTACTTAAAACCACATACATACTTTACAACTGGTTAAAGGGAATTTTAAGAGTATTTTGGCCATACTCAATTTTCAACTTAAAAAGGACTCTAGAACCAATTCCCAAATAATTTTTGACTTCACTGCATTAGAGAAGACACAGTTATGTCTTCTTAGACCAATCAATCAAAAGGTTGAGCAACTTTTCTTTACTCAAGAAAGTCATTTAAAAATTACAAACTGTATTTTTCATAAATTATCTTTTATCAAGATATTAAAAAGTACATCTGTGTTACACATGACTGCAATTCCATCAAAGAAGGAATAGGTCAGAATTTTACATGTAGAATTTTATAAACTATATGTTTCATTGTAATAGCTAGCTTTAACATTATCTTTGAAGGAGATACTTTAGAAACTGATTTGTTTTTCATTTATTGACATAAATTATTTTAGTGTTCTTGGTCATTCTTCAATCCACTTTTTTAAAACACAAGATTTTCATCATCATTGTCCTTAGCAATAATCACAAGGTTTTAACATTTTCTTGAGATAGTTCACCCATTTCCAGCACCAGTGGCTACTTTCTGTCCTCACCTCTCTTTTCTCCATTTTCCTGCTTCAAGTCAACTGGCTACCTTTGCTAGCTGGACTACCTATTCTATTTTGATTTTGTACATTTCCCAATACTGCCTAAAAACCAAGACTAAGCTCTTGCCTGCATCAAGGGATGAAAAGTTTGACAGAAGTTATAAGGGGACAACTTTTCAACCACTGTTATGGTTGTAAAAACCATAACAGTTGTAAAAACATTTCTCTGCCACAGAAACCTGAAAAGGAAATCAAGCAGAGTCCCAGGAAAAGGCAAGATATGAGTCAGTTGTAGGGCTGACTAGTCCACACCTTAAACTGAACATACAAAAGAGGTTCCTAGTCCAAGTTCAACAAACAGGGGAAACATAAAGGACCTTGGGCCTGTAAATGCCACGACAGCAGGGACTTTTTATTTAACTCAACACTGTATACAAGTGCCTACCAGTATACTTGACACCTCACAGGTACTCAGGTATCTGTAATGAATGAACAAATGAATGGATGATTGAATGAGAAACAAGACAGAAACTGAAGTCAGGAAGAATGTGTTCCACAGACTTAGGGAATAAACTTAGAGTTGCTGGGGTGAAGGACGGGGGAAGGTATAGTTAGGGAGTTTGGGATGGGCATCTACACACTGCTATATGGATAACCAACAAGGACCTACTGCATAGCACAAGGAACTGTGCTCAATGCTATCTGGCAGCTTTCGTGAGAGGAGAACTTGGGGAAGAAAGGATACATGCATATGTATGGCAGAGTCCTTCTGCTGTCCACCTGAAACTATCACAATACTGTTAATTAACTATACTCCAATAAAAAGTTAAAAAAAAAAAAAGTATACTGTATGGTAACATTTAGATAAAGCTCAAAACCAGGCCAAAGGGGGGAAAAAAAAGATGGTTGTAACAATTTAATCTAGCACTAACTGTAGTATCTGAGTTCCTACTGCACTATTCTTTACAAAGACTGAATTCTGTCAGACTAACTTTATGATGTAAAAGTTATGATCTTCTACTTCTTTATATGATAGAGGAGCTGATACAAGCCTATTTCTCCCAATGAAAATAACTGAAAACTGATATAAGACTCCCTAAGACATATCCAAAAATGCCTGCAGTGAAACTGAGCTAAAGACATATATTAAAGGTCAATAGTGTTGGAAGATGATGACGTATAGACCCAATTGAGAATGGAGACCCCTTGTTAACCACTCATCAACACGCAAGGGATCCAGTTGAGATACACTTTAAAATTAGGCCATGCTATAGAGTAAGGCCCACACCCTACAGTAAGACTTACTCTAGATTCTCTAGCAGAGGTGTAACCCAATACTTGACAAGATTTTAAGGGGGCACAGAGTTTAGAGGTTAAATTCTATAAAGTTAGAGGTTTTTCAAAGATCTGACCCAACAAAGAGTAAAATCAAGCCAACAACATTTTAAGTTGGGCAACCAATAAGAAAAAAAAATCAACAATCCTCAGAGGAAGATGACAATCTATAATCTCTACAGTATAAGCAGATAATATCTATAATGTCTAGTAAAAAGACATTTCTCATTTAATATTTAAAATGTAAAAAACAAAAACAGGGAATTGTAACACACAGTCAAGAAAATAAGTCAATAGAAATTGTCTTCCAGATATTTCAAGTGTTGGATTTTACAATAGGGACTTAAAAATAACTATTATAGAGTTATCTTTGAGGCACTAAAGGAAAAGATGATCTTAATGAATGATGAGATAGGGAACTGCACCTAAAAAAGTAAGACTACAACAAAAATGAAGCAGGGCAAAGGCTAATAGAACACACTGGTCATAGCAAATACCCTCTTCCAACAACACAAGAGAAGACTCTACACATGGACATCACCAGATGGTCAATACCTAAATCAGATGGATTATATTCTTTGCAACCAAAGATGGAGAAGCTCTATACAGTCAGCAAAAACAAGACTGGGAGCTGACTGTGGCACAGACCATGAACTCCTTATTGCCAAATTCAAACTTAAATTGAAGAAAGTGGGGAAAACCACTAGGCCATTCAGGTATGACCTAAATCAAATCCCTTATGATTATGCAGTGGAAGCGACAAAGGTTCAAGTGATTAAATCTGTTAGAGTGAGTACCTGAAGAGCTATAGATGGAGGTTCATGACACTGTACAGGAGACAGGGATCAAGACCATCCCCAAGGAAAAGAAATGCAAAAAGGCAAAATGTTTGTCTGAGGAAGCCTTACAAATAGCTGCAAATAGAAGAGAAGGGAAAAGGCAAAGGAGAAAAGGAAAGATATACCCACCTGAATGCAGAGTTCCAAAGAATAGCAAGGAAAGATAAGAAAGCCCTTCTCAGTGATCAGTGCAAAGAAATAGAGGAAAACAACAGAATGGGAAAGATTAAAGAGCTCTTCAAGAAAATTAGAGATACAAAGGTAACATTTCATGCAAAGATGGGCACAATAAAGGACAGAAATGGTATGGACCTAACAGAAGCAGAAGATATTAAGAAGAGGTGGCAAGAATACACAGAAGAACTATACAAAAAAGATATTCATGACCCAGATGATCACGATGGTGTGATCACTCACCTAGAGCCAGACATCCTGGAATGCGAAGTCAAGTGGGCCTTGGAAAGCATCACTAGGAACAAAGCTAGTGGAAGTGATGGAATTCCAGTTGAGCTATTTCAAATCCTAAAAGATGATACTGTGAAAGTGCTGCACTCAATATGCCAGCAAATTTGGAAAACTCAGCAGTGGCCACAGGACTGAAAAAGGTCAGTTTTCATTCCAATCCCAAAGAAAGGCAATGCCAAAGAATGTTCAAACTACCGCACAATTGCACTCATCTCATATGCTAGTAAAGTAATGCTAAAAATTCTCCAAGCCAGGCTTCAACAGTACGTGAGCCATGAAATTTCTGATGTTAAGTTGCATTTAGAAAAGGCAGAGGAACCAGAGATCAAATTGCCAACATCCGTTGGATCATCAAAAAAGCAAGAGAGTTCCAGAAAAACAGTATTTCTGCTTTACCGACTACGCCAAAGCCTTTGACTGTGTGAATCACAACAAACTGTGGAACATTCTTAAAGAGATGGGAATACCAGACCACCTGACCTGCCTCCTGAGAAATCTGTATGCATGTCAGGAAGCAACAGTTAGATCTGGACATGAACAACAGACTGGTTCCAAATCAGGAAAGGAGTACATCAAGGCTGTATATTGTCACCCTGCTTATTTAACTTATATGCAGAGTACATCATGAGAAACACTGGGTTGAGTGAAGCACAAGCTGGAATCAAGACTGCCGGGAGAAATATCAATAACCTCAGATATGCAGATGACACCACCCTTATGGCAGAAAGTGAAGAGGACTAAAGAGCCTCTTGATGAAAATGAAAGAGGAGAGGGAAAAAGTTGGTGTAAAGCTCAACATTCAGAAAACAAAGATCATGGTATCTGGTCCCATTACTTCATGGCATATAGATGGAGAAACAATGGAAACAGTGAGAGACTTTATTTGGGGGGCTCCAAAATCACTGCAGATGGTGACTGCAGCCATGAAATTAAAAGATGCTTACTCCTTGGAAGAAAAGTTATGACCAACCTACACAGCATATTAAAAAGCAGAGACATTACTTTGCCAACAAAGGTCCATCTAGTAAAAGTCATGGTTTTTCCAGTAGTCATGTATGGAAGTGAGAGTTGGCCTATAAAGAAAGCTGAGTGCCGAAGAACTGATGCTTTTGAACTGTAGTGTTGGAGAAGACTCTTGAGAGTCCCTTGGATTGCAAGGAGATCCAACCAGTCCATCCCTAAAGGAAATCAGTCCTGAATATTCATTGGAAGGACTGATGCTAAAGCTGAAACTCCAAAACTCTGGCCACCTGATGCGAAGAACTAACTCAATCGAAAAGACCCTGATACTGGGAAAGATTGAAGGCTAGAGGAGAAGGGGATGACAGAGGATGAGATGGTTGGATGGCATCACCAACTCAATGGACATGAGTTTGAGTAGACTCTGGGATTTGGCGATGGATAGAGAGGCCTGGCCTGCTGTAGTCCTTGGGGTCACAAAGAGTTAGACACAACTGAGTGACTGAAGTGAACTGACAACAAAAATATAAATTACATAACCGAAAACTTTGTCCTTGGGTGTGCTTAAGAAAAGAACAAAGATGGCATTAATTAAAATGAAGACAGATTTGTAGAACAATTTAATCTATAAAACAGACGAAATATATGTAAGAAAACAGACAAAACTTCAGGAGTCTGTGAAACTACTGAATGGTGTAACATACATGTAATAAAAATTCCGTAATAAAAGTAGTAAGATTAAAAGTACAAAGAAACAACAGCTGAAATTTCCCCAGTTTTGAAGAAAAGCATCAAATTATTAGTCCATGAATTTCAGTTGTCCTATAATTGGATAAATTCAAAGAAAATCACTCTGAAACACATCACAGCAAAACTGCTGAAAAATCGGTAGTACGCGAGAAATCTTGAAAGTAGCCAGGGACAGAGGATGAGGGGAGGACAGATTAAGAAATATACTAGAACAACAATACAAATAATACTTGACTTCTCATTAGAAACTGTATAGTACAGAAGACAATGGAATATCATCTTTAAAATGCCAAAAGACTGTCAATCCAGATTCTATATCTAATGAAGACATTACAAAAATTAGAATCAAATACATTATCAGTAAATGAAAGCTGAGATGTATTATTATCAGATATACACTACAAGAAATGCTAAAAAATATTCTTCAAGTAGAAAATCATATAGAAACTTGAAAAATAAAAGGAAACAGAAAGAGTAAATATAAAAGACTATGATTTTCTTTCCACAATTTCCTTAAAAGACAACTGTTAGTTTAAAGCAAAAGTATAATACTTTAAAATGGGATTTAGAACACATGTAAAAGGATATGACAACACTAGCACAAAGGCAGTAGAATCATATTTTTGTAATTACAAACTATATTTATAAGCCAAGAAGTACTAAATGTCAGATGAGAAGTGAAAAGTGTGAAGTGATATAATAATGTCTTTAAATAGATCTTGAAAAGTTAAAGAAAGAACGTAAAGACTCTCAGTCGTGTCCGACTCTTTGCGACCCCATGGACTGTAGCCTACCATGCTCCTCTGTCCATGGAATTTTCCAGAAAGAGTACTGGAATGGGTTGCTATTTCTTTCCAGGGGATCTTCCCAATCCAGTGATCAAACCCGGGTCTCCCGCATTGCAGGCAGACGCTTTACTGTCTAAGCCATCAGGGAAGCTAAGTTAAGGAGGCATATTATTAGCACTAGAGTAATCACTAAAAAATAATATTTAAAGAAGCATAACTAAGAAGCCAAGAGAAAATAAAATGTAATATTACAAAATGTTTGATCAGCTCAAAGAGGTCACAAAAGAAGTTAAAAGGAAATAAAAATATTAAAACTAATAAGACCCAATTATGATGTCTACAAGAAATCCTCCTTTAAAATAAAGGCACTAATCAAGGAATTCACTGGTGATCCAGGGGCTAGGACTCAGCACTTTCACTGCCAGGGCCCAGGTTTGATCCTTGGTTGGGGAACTAAGATCCTGCAAGCCACCTGGTGTGGCATAAAATAAAGGCACTAATAGGTTGAAAGTGAAAAGATGAAAGGAAGCTGGTAACTTTGGCTTCAACATCAGCTTCAAGATACAGTATTACAAGAAATTAAGAGGCATATTTCAAAATGATTAATCAATTCATCAATAATATATAACAATATATGCATATTGCATCTCATAACAGATGTACATACATACATCATATACATGAATGTGAAACTGTTGGTTGCTCAGTTGTGTCCAACTCTCTGCAACCCCATGGACTGCAGCCCACCAGACTCTTCTGTCCCTGGAATTCTCCAGGCAAGAATACTGGAGTGAGTTGCCATTTCCTTCTCTAGGGGATCTTCCCAACCCAGGGATCAAACCTGGGTCTCCTGCATTACAGGCAGATTCTTTACCCTCTGAGTCAACAGGGAAGCTCCCTGCATCATATGCATATATGTATTTCATAATAGAATTACAAAATTTATGTAGCAAAAACTGACAGCTCTAAAGGAAGAAATAAATGTTAAGCATAACTAACGATTTTAATATCCCTCTCTCAGTAATTTATACAAGAAAAAAACAAAACATCTACAGGATATATAAGATTTGAACAGCCCTATCAGATAACAACCTGGCCTAGTTGATATTTATAGATTACACCTAAAACCTGCATATTACAAATTATTTCCAAGTATACATAAATTTCCACCAAGATAAACCATATGCTGGGCCATAAAATAAGTCTCAATAAATTTTAAAAGACTGAAATCTAACAAAAGATTCTCTGATTTTAAAGGAATTAAATTAAAAGTCAATAAATGAAAGGTGTCTCAAAAATCCCCAACAATGAATTGTATCTTTAAAAATACAATTGGTATTGTATTTTGGTAAGCTGGTTATTGGTATTTTACCACATTAAAAAAAATAATTTAATCCCCCAGATACTTAGTGTTAGGTAGTTAGAATAGGAAACAGGAGTCCAAAATAGTGGTGGCTAAAAGACAAGGAAGGGAAAAGCCTGCAAAAATATAACAAAGGAAGGTCCGAGGACCGGAGTGAGGACCTCAGGTAAACAAACAGCACTCCTGGCTAGCCCAATTTACATAGGGCAGGTCCAGGGAGGAGGAAAAAACATGAAAAGAGGAGCCAAAGGGCTGGGGCTCTCTCTTCTCTTTGGGTCAGCATTCCCTCACACCTCGAGCATGTATTTTCCTGCTATTTTCTAAATAAAACTGAGCTATAACACGGAGCTGTAACACTGATCTGTCTAAGACCTATAACATGGTCTGTTGGAGACTCGAGAGCTATAACACAGTCTGTCCAAAAGCTGTGATGCACCGAGGGCTTTAACGTCCATTGATTCAAATCTTTGTTGTAACGAGACAGAACTGAGGAGATTACACTCACCTGACACTTAGAAATCTTTAAAACATACTTCTAAGGAATCTATGAGTCAAAGAAGAAATCACAAGGGAAATTATAAAATATTTCAGACTGAATAATAAAAACACAACAGATCAAAATTTGTCAGATGCAGTTAAAGCAGTGCTTAGAGAGAAATTTATAGCTTTAAATGTCTGTAAAGGAAAAAGAAGAAAGGTTAACTAGTGAACAGTATATTTCTACCTTAGGAAGCTAGAAGAAAAAGAGCAAATTATCTCCAAAGTAAATATTAAGAGTAGAAATCAGTGATACAAAAAGGAAAACAATGAGTACATAAAACAATATTGTGAGTATGAAACAATTCTCATTGTGGTTTTAATTTACAACTTTCTAATTAATAATGAGGTTAAACATTTTTAAAATTCTTCTTTCAGTCACTGGGATTTTCTCTTTTGTAAAACCCTATCTAAGCATTTTTTAATAGGGCTCTCTGTCTTTGCCTATTGAGTCATAAGAATTCTCTATACATTCTAAATAATTATTTTTGGCTGTATATATTCCAAAATATATACTCTCAACTTGTAAATTATTTTTACTTCCCATATGGTATCAGTTCAGTTCAGTCGCTCAGTCGTGTCCGACTCTTTGCAACCCCATAAATCACAGCACGCCAGGCCTCCCTGTCCATCACCAACTCCCAGAGTTCACTCAGACTCACGTCCATCGAGTCAGTGATGCCATCCAGACATCTCATCCTCTGTCGTCCCTTTCTCCTCCTGCCCCCAATCCCTCCCAGCATCAGAGTCTTTTCCAATGAGTCAACTCTTCACATGAGTGGCCAAAGTACTGGAGTTTCAGCTTTAGCATCATTCCTTCCAAAGAAATCCCGGGGCTGATCTCCTTCAGAATGGACTGGTTGGATCTCCTTGCAGTCCAAGGGACTCTCAAGAGTCTTCTCCAACACCACAGTTCAAAACCATCAATTCTTCTGCGCTCAGCCTTCTTCACAGTCCATACATGACCACTGGAAAAACCTTGACTAGACGGACCTTTGTTGGCAAAGTAATGTCTCTGCTTTTGAAAATGCTATCTAGGTTGGTCATAACTTTCCTTCCAAGGAATAAGCGTCTTTTAATTTCATGGCTGCAGTCACCATCTGCAGTGATTTTGGAGCCCAAAAAAATAAACATTCTGACACTGTTTCCCCATCTAGTTCCCATGAAGTGATGTGACCGGATGCCATGATCTTTGTTGTCTGAATGTTGAGCTTTAAGCATATGGTATACTTTAATAAATATACTTATTTTTAATGATATAAAGTGCATCAACAACTTTGCTGTTGCTGCTAAGTCGCTTCAGTCGTGTCCAACTCTGTGCGACCCCATAGACGGCCTCCCACCAGGCTCCCCTGTCCCTGGGATTCTCCAGGCAAGAACACTGGAGTGGGTTGCCATTTCCTTCTCCAATGCATGAAAGTGAAAAGTGAAAGTGAAGTCGCTCAGTCGTGTCCGACTCTTTGCGACCCCATGGACTGCAGCCTACCGGGCTCCTCCATCCAAGGGATCTTCCAGGCAAGAGTACTGGAGTGGGGTGCCATTGCCTTCTCTGATCAACAACTTTAGGTTTATATATTTATGGGAAAAAGCCTTCCCTGCACTCCCATCATTGAAATATCTTTCTCAGAAAAGTTTTATTGTTTTGTCTTTCACATTTAGGTTTCTCCTCCACTTAAAGTTGAGGCAAATACAGTTTGAGGCATACGTCAAATTTCTTTTTTTCCCCATAAGAGTATATTTTTGACTCAGAATCATTATTTAGTGCATTCTTTCCTCTTTGTTCTACAATACAGCCACCTGTGACATACATCATGTTTCTATATATGAGCAAATTCTTGGTTCCCTGTTCTCTCAGATTATTTACATATGCATAACCTATACTTCATTGTTTTAATTATTTAAAAATATTTTTTATCATTTATTTTGTGAAAAAAAAAAAGCCCTTGGTATCTGGTAGAGCAAGACAACCCTGTGCTTTTTCTTTGAAAGTGTCTTTGCTACTATAAGCTTTTTGCAGTTCTATATAAATTTTGGAATCAGCTCCTCCAATAGAGAGGGAGAGAGGGGAAAAACATTAGGGATTGCAAAAAATTTACAGGTCAAGATGTTGAGGACTGTCTTTACAGTAGTAACTGTCTTTACAATAGTAACTCTTGCAGTCCATAAAGATAGCATCTCTATTTAGATCATTTAATAACTTTTTAATAAAGTTTATAATGTTCTCCCAAGGATCTTGTACAGTTTTTGTTATGACCAAGTCCTAGTTCCTTCATATTTCTTTCATTATCTATTTTTGGCTGTGCTGGGTCTTTGTTGCTGTGTAGGCTTTTCTCTAGTTGCAGCGAGTGGGGGCTACTCTCTAGTTTTGGTGCCCTTCTCTTTGTGGTGGTTTATCTTGTTGCACAGCACAGGGGACAAGACTTCAGCAGTTGCAGCTGAGAGTTCAGTAGTTGTAGGTGCTCAGTAGTTGTAGCTCCAGGGCATTAAAGCACAGGTTCAACATTTGTGGCACATGGGCTTAGCTGTTCTAGCATGTGGGATCTTCCTGGATTAGGGATTAAACCTAAGTCTCCTACACTGGCAGAGGAATTCTTTACCACTGAGCCACCAGGGAAGCCCTCCTTCATATTTCTTCCTTCATATTTCTTAACCCTATTATAAAATACTAGCATTTTTTAAAGTTTCATTTTAAAATTTAATTTTGCTGGAAGAAACACAAAAAGATTTTTAGATACTGATTTTTGTATCCAGCAACAAATATCTACAGTCTAATTCTAATAATTCATTTTTTTAATTTTCAAGGTTTTCAAAATAACTATTAATTTCATCTTATTCTTTAAATAAATGCTTTCAAATTTTTAACATTATGTATGATGTTAAATTCAGGTTCCTTGGCAGATATTTTTATTCACATTACAGAAATTTATATGTATTTTACAATTTCATTTTTCTAAATCATAAATATTAGCTTATCAAATGCTATTGCTCTATGCATTGTTTATATTTTTCTCTTCTGATCTCTAAATGTGGCCAATTGGTTTCCTAACATTTCCTAAAATAAGCCTCACATTCCTGCAAAGCTCGACTTATTAAATTTGTATTTCATGATTTGTAGAAATTTCTTAGCCCTATAACCCTTATGGCAGAAAGCGAAGAAGAACTAAAGAGCCTCTTGATGAAAGTGAAAGAGGAGAGGGAAAAAGTTGGCTTAAAGCTCAATATTTAGAAAACTAAGATCATGGCATCCGATCCCATCACTTCGTGGCAAATAGATGGGGAGTGGAAACAGTGGCTGACTTTATTTTTCTGGGCTCCAGAATCACTGCAGATGGCAACTGCAGCCATGAAATTAAAAGATGCTTACTCCTTGGAAGGAAAGTTATGACCAACCTACACAGCATATTAAAAAGCAGAGACATTACTTTGCCAACAAAGGTCCATCTCGACAATGCTATAGTTTTTCCAGTGGTCATATATGGATGTGACAGTTGGACTATAAAGAAAGCTGAGCGCCGAAGAATTGATGCTTTGGAACTGTGGTGTTGGATAAGACTCTTGAGAGTCCCTTGGACTGCAAGGAGATATAACCAGTCCATTCTGAAGGAGATCAGCCCTGGGTGTTCATTGGAAGGACTGATGTTGAAGCTGAAACTCCAATACTTAGGCCTCCTGATGCGAAGAGCTGACTCATTTGAAAAGACCCTGATGTTGGGAAAGACTGAGGGCAGGAGGAAAAGGGGACGACAGAGGATGAGACGGTTGGATGGCATCACCGACTCGATGGACATGGGTTTGGGTGGACTCCGGGAGTTGATGATGGACAGGGAGGCCTGGCATGCAGCAGTTCATGGGGTCGCCAAGAGTCGGTCACGACTGAGAGACTGAATTGTACTGATCTCTCTTCATGTATTGCCTCTGCCCATTCTTTCCCTGCATTTTCTGGAACTCTAATTAGATCTGTACATTCTAACTCCATTTCCTGAACCTCTTTCATACCTTCCCTTTCACTCTGTGCTTTATCCTGGGTAATTTCTACTGACCTCTCTTAATTTACAAATCCTCAGTGTCTCATCAACTTTGTCTCACCTGCTATTAAATCCAACCATTGAATTCTTAACTTCAAATAAACTTTCACTTCTTATAGGAGCTTTGTTCCTTTATTTTTTTCAAATCTGAACTGTTAATTTTCCCTTTCACGTATTTTGAACCTCATCATTCGTTAAATAACCATGTAAACATTTATATTCTGTGACTGTTATTCTGTGCTTTGATAATTGCAGCATTCAAAGGACCTATGGGTCTCTTTCTGCTGTCATTTTGGCTACAATAATACACTTGGTAACTTATTTCCTTGCCTACTTAGTCATTCTTTTCCTCTGATCACTTAATTTCTCTAAAGAATCCTTATGGGAATATTTGGAGGAATATTACATTCCAATAATACTAGAATGAAGTCATTCTACATCAATGGGCCAAATTTGGCCTGTAGTCTGTTTTATGTAGAGCCCTCTAGCTAAAAACAGTTTTTACAATAAATGGCTACATTTAAAAACAAAACAAAAAACCATGAAGCAAAGTACAGGATACAGAGAACCGAAATCCTAAGTAGCTTGAAAGGCAGAAAATACTTACTACCCAGCCCAGTACAGAAGAGTTTGCCAACCTCTGAAATAAGTTCCTCCAGAGAGGATATAGGCATGCTTATGCCAGACACCTGTGATGATTAACAATCTAGAACTACTTTATATTCTCAGTTCAGTCGCTCAGTCGTGTCCGACTCTTTGCGACCCCATGAATTGCAGCATGCCAGGCCTCCCTGTCCATCATCAACTCCCAGAGTTCATTCAAACTCACATCCATCGAGTCGGTGATGCCATCCAGCCATCTCATCCTCTGGCGTCCCCTTCTCCTCCTGCCCCCAATCCCTCCCAGCATCAGAGTCTTTTTCAATGAGTCAACTCTTCACAGGAGGTGGCCAAAGTACTGGAGTTTCAGCTTTAGCATCATTCCTTCCAAAGAAATCCCAGGGCTGATCTCCTTGCAGTCCAAGGGACTCTCAAGTGTCTTCTCTAACACCACAGTTCAAAAGCATCAATTCTTTGGTGCTCAGCCCTCTTCACAGTCCAACTCTCACATCCATACATGACCACTAGAAAAACCATAGCCTTGACTAGATGGACCTTTGTTGGCAAAGTAATGTCTCTGCTTTTCAATATGCTATCTAGGTTGGTCATAACTTTTCTTCCAAGGAGTAAGCATCTTTTAATTTCATGGCTGCAGTCATCATCTGCAGTGATTTTAGAGCCCCCAAAAATAAAGTCTGACACTGTTTCCCCATCTATTTCCCATGAAGTGATGGGACCAGATGCCATGATCTTCATTTTCTGAATGTTGAGCTTTAAGCCAACTTTTTCACTCTCTTTTTTTCACTTTCATCAGGAGGCTTTTTAGTTCTTAGCTCTAGTTTTTCAGACAGAACTACGTTATGTATTTGAGCTGCAAATCTAAAATGTCTGACCATCAGGTGGTTACTTCCTACCTGCCTCCATTCAGAATCAAGACAAAAACAAGCAATTTTTCTTATAGCTTCTTCTCTTTACTCCTCAGTTGAGTGGTACATTTAAGATGTACCCCTGTCTCCTATTTTACTTCCTAACTTGGATGAATCTTAGGGTTTCTCTACAGTCTCATGTTGATGAGGATGTGAATTTCAAAACTGAGTTTATCTGATTTACTACATGCCCTCTGAGTATATGCCCATTTCTAAGCTCAGTTTCTTTTCTCTGGGATCTCATTTTCAATTTGTAAAATGAGCATACCCTTATTTTTTTGTCTAACGAAGTCTGAAACACGACTAGGAGTTTATGTAGCAAAGATGATGGAGGCAAAAGCATTTCAAGGGTTTGGAGAAACACATGCAAAAGCTTAAAGATGAGAAGAGTATCTTTGGGAAATTTCAACTCCAAGTACTTCAGTGTACAGAGAAAAGAGCAGTGACATGAAGCCGGAAATATGGAGATATGGAAGAATTCATGACGTAAGAGTAATATCAACAAGACTACTGACTAATGTGAGGCAAGAGGGATATACCCATGCCAATCAATATGCAGGGACCGCAGACCCAATCACCAAGATGGGAATCATAAATCAACTGGGGACTTCTGTTAAGTTGGAGGAGGAAAAGGAACAAAGAAGCAGGTTCTGAATGGAGAAACTTGGTTTGGGGCATGTTGTTTTTTAAAGAACTATACGATAAATATTATGAAAATGTCCCAGGAACAGCTAGACCCATTGTATCTGAAATTCAGGGTCAAAATCTAATTTAGATATAAAAGCATTGGGATTTAAAAAAACAGTGGTAATAGAGTCCTGAGTAGAAAGAGTGCTTAGGGAGAGCAGTTAACAGTAAGAATATAGAGGGCTTAAGTCATAAACTAGAAATTGCTGAAAATTAAGGAACAGATGGAAGATAATTGTAAATCTGACTGAAAAAAGAATGGCTACAGAAGTAGAAGGAAAGGCAAGAAAATATGGTGTAATGGGAAAGTCAGAAAGTTTCAAGAAGTTAACAGCTTTAAATGTTCATGACCAAGTAAGATCGAGACAGGATCTTATCTACCATTTTTAGAAATAAATCAAAAAGTATCTTGGTACTGTCCTCCATTTTCCTGTCTGGTCTCTTTGGTCTAAAGCCTCTCTAGTAAAATTTCTGCAACAAAAATAGTCTGTAGCCCTCCCACTGCTCACCAGAAATCTTTGATTTTTCCAAGAACCTTTATTTCCCGTTCTACAAAAATGACTTTTTAACTTTGTCACTCTCGACCCTTTGACCAACCACATAACCCTGACTCATTTCATTGAGAAGGGTAAAATCATGAGAAGAAAATTACTTTTATTACCAACTAATCTACAAACCCATCTACACGCTCATGTTCTATTTCTTCCCTCCAGGTAAAGAACCCAAAGCCTTTCTTTAAAAGACCAATACTTCTATATCAATTACTCTCAACTAGAGATGATTCTGTGCACATAACTCTCTTCAAGGTACATTTTTTAAAATTGTCATGGGGGTGGGGTACTTCTGGTATCTAGTGGGTAAAGGCCAGGGATGATGCTAACCATTCTTTGTTGCACAGGATAGCTCCCATGAAAGAATTACCTTGTTCCAAATGTCAACAGGGCCAAGGCTGATGAATTCTGATCCATATGCTCTGAATCTTATCCAGTTTCACAACCTGAAGAATTTAGCTCCATTTTCTATTTCCTTTTATATCCTCAACTCTCCCATTCCACTGGACCATTCCCATAACCATATAAAATGTTCCAGTGCTTTCCAATCTTTAAAAATATATTCATACACAAATACACACACACAAAACTTTGACTCCTTATCTCCTTTTGTTGCAGGGAAAAACCAATCCTGCTTCTTTGACTTGCTTTTTGTTTCTTTTGTTACTACAATCATACATAAAATGGCCTGCCTCAGAGGACCCTGCCCCACTGCCTGGTTGTTAAACTAAAAAGCCTTTGTTCAGCTCATAGAGAGATAGTCTCCCCTGCCCACCCGTGAATAGCTACAACAAAAAGAAGAGATTAACACGTCCCTTCCAAAGGCTGACCCTTCCAGGAGATGTTTTGCAAGACTGAAGACTCTTTTTACTTTTCTTCCTCACTGCCTCTCCTTCCCTATTCTGCCTTTTGACTTTAGCTCCTCATTGCTTCTCTTTCTATGACTCTATAAAAGAATCTGGCATCGAGAGTCAGTAACAAGATGCTTACTTTGAGACATTAGTCTGTCATTTTCTCTGTCAGCTTACTTTCCAAATAGTCATATTCCTTGCCTCAACATGTCTCGGGGATTTATTGGCCTGTTGTGTGGCCAACTGAGCAAGCTTGGACTCAGCAACACTTTTAGGCACTGCCATTTCTCCAATAAATTATACCGAGCTTCAATATTCATATTATATTGCTAATGTAATATTCAATACTTACATATATCTGAATGTATTACATTCTTCCACTTGTCATTTCTTCATTCAGGCTTTTCCCTTAACTGCTCCACTGTGATAAATCAGCAAGTTTCTTATTTCCTATTTATGAAGCAGCTCATAACTAAATTCAACGGTCAATCATGGATGGCAGTTATCTATTATCTAGATTTTCTGAATTAATTATATCCATCCACACTTTCACCAATGTCACCATCCTGAAATACCACATTCCTAGCCCCCAACACACAGCAGGTACTCAAACATATGTTAATGAATGAATTCCTGGCAAAGAAAGTTAACTTAAAACAAAGCTACCATACTGTATCAAGGCTGTATATTTTCACTCTCCTTATTTAACTTATATGCAGAATACATCATGAGAAATGCTGGACAGGATGAAGCACAAGCTGGAATCAAGATTGCCGGGAGAAATATCAATAACCTCAGATATGCAGATGACACCACCCTTAGGGCAGAAAGCAAAGAAGAACTAAAGAGCCTCTTGATGAAAGAAAGTGAAAGAGGAGAGTGAAAAAGTTGGCTTAAACCTCAACATTCAGAAAACTAAGATCATGGCATCTGGTCCCATCACTTCTTGGCAAATAGATGGGGAAACAATGGAAACATGTGAGAGACTTTATTTGGGGGGGCTCCAAAATCACTGCAGATGGTGACTGCAGCCATGAAATTAAAAGATGCTTGCTCCTTGGAAGAAAAATTATGACCAACCTACACAGCATATTAAAAAGCAGAGACATTACTTTGCCAACAAAGGTCCATCTAGTATGGATGTGATAGTTGCACTGTAAGGAAGGCTGAGTGCTGAAGAACTGGACACGAGTTTGAGTAAATTCTGGAAGTTAGTAATGGACAAAGAGGCCTGGCGTGCTCCAGTCCATGGGGTCGCAGAGTCAGACACGACTGAGCGACTGAACTTGAAATCAAACCATATTTGAAGTATGTGTATTAAAATAAGGAACTGACTTGTGCAGGGGCTTTGGCTGGAATTAAACAGTGAGCTAAAATTAGGTGTAATTCACTTGTCTCTTCAGCAGGGAGAAGTCAAATCAAAACCATTTCTAAAGACAGAATGACTACAGTTGATATGGGGCCTCATGTTGAAAGTAAATTTGAGGAAGTCTTTCAAAGAAAGATATTAGGAGGAAAAATTAAGAGTTTTGCATTTTAAAATACACAACACAAAAGGAATTATGAAAATATCAGACCCTATAGTACTTCCCTGGTGGCTCAGAATCTGCCTGCAATGCAGGTGACCCAATCTACCCCGGGTCAAGTAGATCCCCTGGAGAAGGAATTGGCAACCCACTCCAGTATTCTTGCCTGGAAAACTCCATGAACAGAGGAGTCTGGAGGGCTATAGTTCATGGACTCACAAAGAGTCGGACATGGCTGAGTGACTAACACTTTCACTTTCACAGTGCCTGTAGAGGGGAAGACCTCTACAGACTGCACTTTGATGTCACAATTTCTATGTAATGCCTGAAGTTTCGGCATTGTCTTTAAATTCCTGATCTCACCTCCATTTGTATCATTATTCCTCCACATAACCATATGGCCTTTGTTCTTTGTCACACACGCTCAGTCTTTCAGTTTTCAAAAGTCTTAAAAGCAATTTCCCTGGTGATCCAGTAGCTAAGATTCTGCAGTCCCAATTCAAGGGTTTCAGGTCATAGAACTAGATCCCAGATGATGCAATGTTAGAGTTCACCTGCCTCAACTAAGACCTGATACAGCCAAATAAATAAATAAACAAAATATATATTTTTAAGTCTTTAAAACCCAGTGAGGTAAAGAAGACGAGAATGATCCTCATCTGGAAAAAAAAAAAAAGAATGATCCCCATTTGAAGTTCAGAGAAGTTAATTTTTGGTCCAGAATTGCACACAGTGAAACTTGCACACAAGTTGACTCCTGGTCAAGAACAGTCCCCGGCTATTGCCAGAGAGGTTCCCAAGTTGGTGTCCTTCTCTAGTGAGAAGAGGAACAGCTCAAATGGTGGTGGTGACTCTCCGCTTGCCAAGTCAATATGATGTCATGTTTCTGTCTGCCAAGTGAAGATGTGGCATCTCCTGGTGAATTTGTACACCACTTCCAGCTATATACCAAAGATATCACCACAACTGAAGTTTCTCTTACCATGTGCAACAAATACAAAGACCTGCTTGTATTTGTAAGGGAAATGCAACAGAAGGCAGCAAAGTAATCTACACAGTTACAGCCATCAGGTCTCCCAAGGCTTTAGGCTTCACACATTCAGAATAAGTCATGGCAGAAGAGAGCCTATTCCAGTCTACCCTCTCAGCAATGAGCCTGCTGATGGTCTCAGTCATCCAGCAAAACTGAGTATGTTCTATCATACAATACAAAGGCAGGAAAGCCAAGGAGAACTCTGGAAACTGACACATAGACCTGTGTTAACTTCACATAATCCTCGAAGAAGTACTGGGCAAAACTGACATAATGCACAACAGCAAATGCTATAAGCCTAAAGATGAGACTGACTGACTGACCAGTGTAATTCAAAAGCTTCTAATTTGAAGATTCTTCCTGAAATGCTAGGAAAAAAAGGCATGAGCATGTTTAGGTTTCCGCACAAGCAACTTGGACAGAGGGTATAATGACAGAAGAACAGGTTGTAATGGTTTCTCTCCTTTGTTCTGCAGTTTCAAACTCAAGATTTCTCATTAGGGAGAGGTATCATGAGAGAGAGTAGACTGGACAACTCTTGACCCTCACAAGCCCAGAAGCCAGCCAGCAATATAAGTGACAAGATGCAGAAGCCCAGCCGCCTGTCTCTTCAAAGAAAGCCCTATCTTTAAATCTGTTAATGAAGCCTTCAACAACATATAGCTTTACACCACCACCCAAAGGAGACTGCTGAACAGGAATACAAATAGCTGTATACAAAAAATGAGAACAGGTTCAACATTACACCTGAAAAATAACACAATATTGTAACTCAACTATACTTCAAAAAAAATTTAAGTTTAAAAAAGGAGGGGGTGGGGAGGGCCAATCAAACCTTGATTTTAGCCCAAGAACAACCTTGCAGTTCCAAGAAGTAAATAACTCATCTTTGGCTTACCTCTTCTTGTCCCACACATTCCCATTCATGCTAGCTTGTTCTTTGCATTGTCATAAAATATGCCACATAAGAAAATGTGTTATACATACATGCGCAACTTGTTTAGAAAACTAGTATGTAAAAGCTACTAGAAACATAACACTGTTAGTACACTGGAAACCCTGTGTATTTTATTCCCCACAGAAACAACTCAAACCCTGACTTACATGATAATTATCCCAGACTTTTTCTTTATATTATCTTATATGTATACTTGTACATATTTCTACAAAATGCACCTTTGAATTGACTTGTTCTCAAGAGCTTTATGGAATCATAATCTGTTAGCAACTGTACGTAACTTCTTGTACTCACCATTGTTTTCTAGATTAACAAAGATGTGTACTACCTGACACTCATTTTTACTACTATATAGTATCACATTGTTTACTGTACCACAACATATCCAGTCAATTGCTGCTGGACATTTTGGTTATTTCCAGTTTGTGAATTTAATGAATAATTTTGCTATACTGTTACATATTGTTCCTGATGAACATTTCTTGGGTTCTGCTAGAGAAGTACTGTTCAATACATACATACCGAAAATCACAATGTAAAGTTTTCTAGTAGCTACATTAAAAAGGTTTTTTAGGGGCTTTCCTGGCTGTCCAGTGGTTAAGACTCCATACATCCAATGCAGGGGATACAGGTTCAATCCCTGGTTGGGGAACTAAGATCTAGTGTGCTGCATGCTATAGCTTAAATAAAGTTTTAAAAACAGTTTTTAAAAAGGTTTGTTAAAAGAGCTGTGGTACATGTATACAATGGAGTATTACTCAGCCATTAAAAAGAATACATTTGAATCAGTTCTAATGAGGTGGATGAAACTGGAGCCTATTATACAGAGTGAAGTAAGCCAGAAAGAAAAACACCAATACAGTATACTAACGCATATATATGGAATTTAGAAAGGTGGTAACAATAACCCTGTATACGAGACAGCAAAAGAGACACTGATGTATAGAACAGTCTTTTGGACTCTGTGGGAGAGGGAGAGGGTGGGATGATTTGGGAGAATGGCATTGAAATATGTATAATATCATATATGAAATGAGTCACCAGTCCAGGTTCGATGCACAGTACTGGATGCTTGGGGCTGGTGCACTGGGACGACTCAGAGGGATGGTATGGGGAGGGATGAGGGAGGAGGGTTCAGGATGGGGAACACATGTATACCTGTGGCAGATTCAGTTTGATATATGGCAAAACCAATACAATATTGTAAAGTTAAATAAAATTAAATTAAAAAAAGAAAAAAATAAAAGAGCAAATATTTTACTATTTTACCTAACCAAACGTATTATCATTTCAGTGTGATTATTTAAAAAATTGAGGGTTTTTTACATTCTTTTTTCTTACTAAGACTTTAAACTGTACATTTAAAGCACATCTCATTTTAGACTATCCACATTTTGAGGACTCAATAACCACGTGTGGTTATAACAGCTATGACATTTGAACAATGCAACCCAAGAGCATATTGAGTAGAGATGGTAAGCATAGGGTAAAGTTCTATATTTGGCATTACCATAGACGGATTAATGAAGTTCTCCTTCTAAATACTCCCAAACACTTCTGCCTGATGTTTTAACTTTGCTAATGTGCTTTTTACAATGAAACTTCTTTATTAATAACTTTGAAGACCTTTTCATAATTTCAATCATTGGACTTCCTCTTTTGTGAAACATTTGTTCATGTCTCATAACTAGTTTTTACTGGCTCTTTCAGTGTTTTTTTATTTTTTAACTTCTATATACATTTGTTTTATAATATCTATCAAATAATGAATGAGAACCATCTCTTCTTCACTTTGTGGACTATGTATGCCCTCTCTTTGATGTTTAATGAAAAACCCTTTTTTTAAATTTACCAATCTTGTCATTTAAGATTGTGATTTTTGTGTCCATTCAAGAAACTTTTCCCTACTCTGAGTGCATTAAGACCTTGTACTGTTATCCATTAATAATGTTTTTGCCCTTCACTGATATGAATGACACTGTAAGCCATTAGTCTGTAATTTCACTTTTTCCCCTTTTCCAGTACTATTTATTAAAAATCAGATCTCTTTGATACATAATCCTGTCATTTGCCAAGTGTGCACAGATGGATCCAATTGTTTCTGTACTTCCTATTTCATTCCTAGTCTATCTCATATCTTTAATTTAATAAATCATACCTTTAATTTAATAAAAACAAGTTGCCTCACTTTTAGGAGTGTGATGAGTTTCCTGTCCGTTACATTTCCATATAAATTTTAGAATCAGTTTATAAAATTCCTTAAAAAAAAAAAACAACACTGTTGAAATATTTATTGGAATGTAATTGACCTTTCAATCCATTTGGGGAAAATCACCTTCTTTATCACATTGATTTTTCAAACATGAACTTTGGTATTTCTCTCATTTGTGTCTTCACTAAAAACTTAAAAAGTATTATAATGCTGTCCTTAAAAGTGTGATGTATCCTTTTAAAGATCTACCTTATACTAGGCAGAAGGGTCTCTCATAGATGTACAGATCCCAATCTCCACAACATGTAACTACATTGCATACATGACAAAAAGGATTTTGCAGATGTAACTAAGACTTTCTGAGTGATCTTATTATGCAGAAAAGTTTCTCCAACTACAGGCAAAAAGAGATGTGGCAAGAAAGATTCAAAGCAGGGTTCCACCGATTGCTGCTGATTTAAAGAGTGACAGTGCAATCTGACCAAGAACACAGGTGTTCTAACGAAGTTGAGAGGCATCAGTCTGCCAAAATGGAAATGACGGACCTCACTCTACATGGAGCCACAAAGAACTGAATTCTGCAAATGATCTGAATGAACTTGGAAGTAATTTCTCACATAAAAGTACAGATAAGAGCCCAAGATTTTTCTTGTAGGCTCAGAGTAGAGAAACTGGCTGAGCTCACTTAGACTTCTGATTTATAAAATTAAATGATAAACTCATGTTGTTTTATAGCTGCCAAATTCATAGTAATGTGTCATGGCTGCCATAGAAAATATATAGATTCTTTCATGGTTGTTTCATATTATCATAAAATAAAATCTTACAAGACCATCATTTGTATTTTCATGAATTTCTCATTCATATTCTCTTCAGGTGTTAGTATCAAGGTTATGTTCTTTTCATAAAATGAATCAAATATTTCCTCTTTTCACCTCAGCTACTCAACAAATATTTGAATATTTACTATTAGTCACTGGAAACTGTGCATGGCTGAAATTATTTCAATTTTAGAAGAACTTGCTAATAAACCTAAGTTAAATCAAAGTTTGAAGATTATTTAAATGGTCTTTAGCAACTTATATTCTTTTCTAGTCAGTTTTGGTAATTTACATATTTTTCTAGAAAATTTCCCTTGTCTGAATTTAAATGTTCAAATTATAGGTCTGAAGTACTTTTAAAAATAAAAATTTCTCCACAATCAATAAGTACACTCCCACTTTCACTGCAGCTAAAAATGTACATTTTCCTCTATTTTGTCTAAGTGTAATCTTAGTTTTCTCAAATAATTATATGATTAAAACCTCTTTTAGATCAATTATTTCTTTCCATATACTTTTATGGAAGTTTCATGCTAGCAAAGTAATGCTCAAAATTCTCCAAGCCCAGGCTTCAACAATACGTGAACTTCCAGATGTTCAAGCTGGTTTTAGAAAAGACAGAGGAACCAGAGATCAAATTGCCAACATTCGCTGGATCACTGGAAAAGCAAGAGAGTTCCAGAAAAACATCTATTTCTGCTTTATTGACTATGCCAAAGCCTTTGTGTGGATCACAATAAATTGTGGAACATTCTTAAAGAGATGGGAATACCAGACCACCTGACCTGCCTCTTGAGAAATCTGTATGCAGTCAGGAAGCAAGTTAGAACTGGACATGGAACAACAGACTGGTTCCAAATAGGAAAAGGAGTACGTCAAGGCTGTATATTGTCACCCTGCTTATTTAACTTATATGCAGATTATACCATGAGAAACGCTGGGCTGGAGGAAGCACAAGCTGGAATCAAGATTTCCAGAAGAAATATCAATAACCTCAGATATGCAGATGACACCACTGTTATGGCAGAAAGTGAAGAAGAACTGAGGGGCCTCTTGTTGAAAGTGAAAGAGGAGAGAGAAAAAGTTGGCTTAAAGCTCAACATTCAGAAAACGAAGATCATGGCATCCGGTTCCATCACTTCATAGGAAATAGATGGGCAAACAGTGGAAACAGTGTCAGACTTTATTTTGGGGGGCTCTAAAATCACTGCTGAGGGTGACTGCAGCCATGAAATTAAAAGATGCTTACTTCTTGGCAGGAAAGTTATGACCAGCCTAGACAGCATATTAAAAAGCAGAGGCATTACTTTGCCAACAAAGGCCTGTCTAGTCAAGGCTATGGTTTTTCCAGTAGTCATGTATGGATGTGAGAGTTGGACTGTGAAGAAAGCTGAGCACAGAAGAATTGATGCTTTTGAACTGTGGTGTTGGAGAAGACTCTTGAGAGTCCCTTGGACTGCAAGAAGATCCAACCAGTCCATTCTAAAGGAGATCAGCCCTGGGTGTTCTTTGGAAGGAATGATGCTAAAGCTGAAACTCCAGTACTTTGGCCACCTCATGCGAAGAGTTGACTCATTGGAAAAGGCTCTGATGCTGGGAGGGATTCGGGGCAGGAGGAAAAGGGGACGACAGAGGATGACATGGCTGGATGGCATCACTGATTCAATGGACGTGAGTTTGAATGAACTCCGGGAGATGACGATGGACAGGGAGTGTCCATCACGCTGGTGTGCTGCAGTCCATGGGATCGCAGAGTTGGACACGACTGAGTGACTGAACCGAACTGAACTTATGGAACTTTATTTTGCTAATTTTTGTAACTTCATGAGAAATTTCTAGCTTTATAAAATCTATAGTAGATTCTATTAATATTATTGTTCACAGCCCGAATTTCCTAGATTAAAGGACCATGTAATTGCCTTTCATCTCATTTGAGCATATACAACTCCAGCCCATACACTTAGCCGTGTGATTTGCCTTAGCCAGTGGACTGAGTAAATATACATAAAACCCACAAAAGCAGCAATTTTGAACACAATAGTACACTTTAGCTCATCCTCCTGTTCACCCCATCTGCTATATGAATGAATGAGCAAATGCTGTATAAGGGCTCCTCGTTCAGAATGAATACCAATCAAACAGAACCACACACACACACTTGCAGCAGCCCCTATCAAGCAGTGTGAGAAATTTTTATTTTAAGGCTTTGAGACTTGGGGGAAAATTTTTATACAGAAAAAATAATAACGGTGATTGGTTTATTGATTTCAAGCATTTTACCTAATATTTGCATTTAAGTCTTATCTCTCTAGGTGCACCTTTAAAATTTTGCTAACATGCCACTTAGATTTTCTAATTTTCACTATGATTTCTTCCTTGGTGAGTTATTTATAAAATATAGCTTTGTTCCAAAACAAAAAGGGTTTTATTTCTATTAATAAACACCAAATTATTTTAATTCTAATGTGTTTTATGCATTATTATGTTTTATGTATTATGCTTAAAAATTTGCTATACTCTGCAGTTGCTAGGTACAGAGTTGTTTATCAAATTATTCTTTTTAAATTACTTGAACATTCCTTATTTACTTAGGAGGTAAATTAAGCCACTATGACTAGATTTGTTCTATTAACTTTTTGCTTCACATATTTGAATATTCTGCATTAAATACATCAAATTTTAAGTTACACTTTTCTGATGAATTTCTTCACTTTTAATCATTATTTAAAAAGACACTCTCTAGCACTAGTAATTCTTTTTGTCTTCAAGTCTAATTTGTAAGCTTATTCTGTCTGATATTAATATATGTACCAAAGTTTTTTTCTTTACTTTTTATTTACTTGATAAGTGGCTGGGTTTCTTTTATAATTTTCACCTTTAATTGCGGTTAAAAAAAAGCAAATAACAAAATTTACCACCTTAACCATCTTAAGTGTATAGTTCTGTAGTGTTAAGTATATTCACCATGTTGTGGAACAAATACCAAACTATTTTTATTAAGCAAAATTGAAATTCTATTCCATTTAATAGCTCCCCATTTCCCCTCACCCCATGACCACCACTCTACTCCTGCTTCTATGAACTTCACTACTTTAGTACTTCATATAACTGGAATCATACTGTATGTCTCAGTGACTCATTTCATTTAGCGTATCTTGACTATCGCTGTAGTAGCATGTGACAGATGTCCTTCTTCCTTTTGAAAGTTGAATAATACCCCATTGCACCTATACACCACCATTTTGTTTATCAATTCATCTGATAATGGACATTTTGGGTTGTTTTCACTTTTTAGCTATTGTAAATACTGCTGCTCTTGAGTTTTGTAACTGCCATGCTGTTTCCCATAGGAGCTATACTATTTTATGTTTCCACCACCAATGCAAGGTTTCAATTTCTTCACACCCTCTCCAACAAATTTTCTGTGTTTTGCCTTTTATTTTGAAAGTAGCCATCCTAATTAGTTTGAGGTGCTAACTCATTTGATTTTGATTTGTATTTCCCTTGTTGAGTAATGATGCTGAGCATACTTTCATGTGCTTATTGGCCATCTGAATATTATTTTTGGAAAAACATCCATTTGAGTCCTACGACATTTTCTAAACTGAGTTATTTTGTTGAGTTGTTGGGTTTCTTTCTACATTCAATAGTATTAATATCTTATCAGTTATGATAAGCAAATATTTTGTTGTTTTGCAGACTGTCCTTTCATCCTGTTTTGTGTCTGTTAATACACATAAGTTTTTGATTTTCATGAATTCCAACTTGTCCATTTTTGTTTTTTTCACATGTGCTTTTGGTATTATATACAAAAAATCACTGTCAAATCAAATGTTCCAAGGTTTCACTCCTATGTTTTCTTCTAAAGACTTTGGGTTTTAGGTTTTAGTCTCTAATCTGTTATTAAAATTTTTAGGTATTATGGTGATACAGTAAGGGCCTATCTTCATTCTTTTGCATGTGAATATTCAGTTTCCCCAACACCATTTGTTGAAGAGGTTGTCCTTTCCCCATTCTGTGGTCTTGGCATTCAAGTTCAAAATCATTACACCATAGAGTCAACTCAAGGGTTTGTTTCTGGGCTCTATAATTCCATTTGTCTATGTCTATCTTTATGCCAGTGACACTGTTTTGATTACTGTAGTTTTGAAATGTATTTTGAAATCAACAGCATGAGATTTCCAACTTTATTTCTTCTTTGTAAATACTGTCTTTGGTTCTTCAGGCTCTCATGAGATTCCATATAAATTTCATTATCTGTTATCCTATTCCTGCAAAAATTGTCATTCAGGGATTGCGCTGAATCTGTAGATCACTTTAGGTAGTACTGTCTTCCAATCGATTGGAGAAGGCAATGGCACCCCACTCCAGTACTCCTGCCTGGAAAATCCCATGGATGGAGGAGCCTGGTAGGCCACAGTTCATGGGGTCGCTAAGAGTTGGACACGACTGAGCGACTTCACTTTCACTTTTCACTTTCATGCATTGGAGAAGGAAATGGCAACCCACTCCAGTGTTCTTGCCTGGAGAATCCCAGGGACGGCAGAGCCTGGTGGGCTGCAGTCTATGGGGTCGCACAGAGTCGGAGATGATTGAAGCGACTTAGCAGCAGCAGCAGCAGTCTTCCAATCCATATACGCAGGATGTCTTTCCATTTACTTATTTAAAAATCATTTCATTAAGATAAAATCCAAATATGGTATAATCTATCCCAGTGTATAATTGTTTTTAGTACACAATTTTGCAACTACCATCATAATCAATATTTCAACATTTTTATCACTCCAAAAATAAACCTAGTATCCACTAGCAGTCACTATTTTCTTTATTCACCCCAAAATCCACCCTAGGCAGCCACCAATTTAATTTCTCTCTGTTTTGGGTTTCAGATGAAGAGAATCCTATCATATGTACTACTTTGTTACTTGCTTCTTTTATTTAGCATGATGTTTTCATGTAGCATTATCAGTAAATTCACTTTTTTCTATTGCCAAATAACGTTACATTGTATGGCTATACCACCTTTATTTATCCATTCATCAGAAAAGAATATTTGAGTTCTTTACACGTTCATAATGCTGCAATTAAGATTTGTGTACAAGTTTTTGTGTGGACATATGTTGTCATTTCTCTCATGTATATACCTAGGAATAGAATTCCTGGGTCATATAATAACTCTGTTTAACATTTTGAGAACTGCCAAACTGCTTCGCAAAATAGCTGAACCATATTACATTCTAACCAGTAGCCCATTAAGACATTTATTTTTAAATGGGTATCCTACAAACTGAAAAATAATAACTTTTAAAACTGAAAAATAATCAATTATCTTCTTTTCAGACACAAAAGTATCTTTAAGTACTCTCTCAGTTTGTGTTAATGTTAATCTGTAAGACAGTTATTATCTTATAAAGTTAATATTTATTTAGGTTTTATTTACATATTTATCACTTGCTTTGCTCTATACTCCTTTCTGCACCTCTGGCATCTGGAATCACTTTTATTTCAATTTTTGAAATTCCTTTGATGAGGTTCTGCTGTCTGCAGTTTCTCTTATATTGCACTCTCTTACTTGAAAGATATTTTTGCAAGGCATACAATTATGTGTTGGTAGTTATTTTCCCTTGCTATATGAACATCATTATTCCATGGTCTGTTGCATTCAAATGTTACTGGTGAGAAGTTAGCTGTCAGTTAACTGTCCAGCCACTCTTCTTTAAAGTAACCACTCTTTCCCTGGCTACTCTACTCTGGTACTTCTCTGCAGCTCAGAAAATGTCCTAGGTATTACCTTTTAAAACACTGACTCTGTCCCATTTACTCTCTTTTCTTCTGAAACTCTGAATAAATATCTATCCTAGACCATGTTTTTCACTCTATATTCCACTTGCTTTTTACTTTTCTCAAAAATAAAAAGATTTATAATAAAATCCATTAAATGTTAACTTACAGAACTAGATTTGAAATATACCAAATAATAGCAACGACTTTCTAGAATACCATTCTATACCCTCTTTCATATATTTTATCTCTTTGTCTATTGATTTCTGAATACTTTCTTGTAACCTATCTTCCAGTTCACTGATCCTTTAATTGTATCTAATCTGTTGTTAATCCCTTTAATTAACTGAGTTTTTAATTTTAGCCTTTAACTGTTTTTACTTCCAAAAGTTCTACAAAGGTTATTCTTTAGAATTTCTTTTTCCTTGCAGATATTCTTTAAACATAGTAAGCACAGTTACTCTATACTATGCTTAATAATTCTACTACCTAAATTTTTTCATGGTATGGGCTTATTGTTTGCTAATTCTGTTCATTCTCACATGTGATACCTTGCTCAGCACAACTAAGGAAACATGCTTTGTAGTCCTCTAGAGAAGCAGATCGGAGAAGGCAATGTCACCCCACTCCAGTACTCTTGCCTGGAAAATCCCATGGACGGAGGAGCACAGTAGGCTGCAGTCCATGGGGTCGCTGAGTCAGACGTGACTGAGCGACTTCACTTTCACTTTTCACTTTCATGCAATGGAGAAGGAAATGGCAACCCACTCCAGTGTTCTTGCCTGGAGAATCCCAGGGACGGGGGAGCCTGGTGGGCTGCTATCTATGGGGTCGCAAAGAGTCGGACATGACTGAAGAGACTTAGCAGCAGCAGCAGAGAAGCAGATGAGAAAGCAGTTATGTGCCCTTTCACTAGGGTATAGTTTTTCAAGTACCAATTCAGTAGGGGAAGGGACTCCTATTAGAACTCCTGACTCTGACTAGGCCACAGGTTTGCCTTTCACTCTGTATTTTGGGTGGCTTTTGCAAAGCTGAACTTCACAAACTATCCAAATTTCAAAATGCTCTCCCGGGCAAAACTGGTTTTAATCCTCTACTCCTCTTTGGTTTTATTCTGGTAACTTATCTTTCAGATCTGCAAGGATTTTAAGTTCATATTTTCTCATTTATTAGCAGGCCATTTTAACTGTCTTTAAGCAATAAGGACATGTCAGAAACAGAAGGCCTATACCTACTCTTTGGTACATACACTTCAACATAGCTTATGGATTTAGCAAGACTCCCTTCACAAAGTCAGAAATGATCACCAAACAACCCTACCAATTTGGCATTCTTTTCATTCATACCTAAACTCAATCTGTCCAGCTTCCAGCACATCTGATTATTCTCTCCTTATGAAGACAGTGTTCAGCTTCCACAACACCAGTTTCCTATACAACTCCTAAATGGTCCTTCCTTAAGATTCAGACCTGGGTCATCTAATTTCTACACTTCCTTTGCCACCAATTTATCTTAAATTACCAACATACACCTCCTGGACTACTTTAATAGACTCCCAACTGAATTTCATCTGCCACTCTTGTCCCCATCTAATCCATTCTCTGCCATAGTAACCAAAGTGGTATTTCTAAAATAAAAATTAGATCACATGCTGTCACCTGTATAAAATTCTTCAAGGTACTCCATTTGAACTTTAGGTAAATTCCAAATTACTTAACAAGGCCCACATGTTACCTTCTATGATCAGATACATGCCTATATATCTATAACTGTTCTCTTGTATAAATACTATAAACACTTTTTTTAATTCCTCAAATATACCAAATTCTTTCCCATCTCATATTCTTGACACTCGTTATTCCCCTTTCCTAGAATATGGTTTATTTATTTGCATGGTTCATTCTTACCTATACTTTCTATCTCACTATAACTGTGACTTTCTCACAAGCATTCCCTTATAGCCTAATTCAACAGCACCTTAATTTGTGATCAGGTACTTACTGTGGTTTATTTTAATGTCTATTGTCCCAAGTATATGTAAGAATAGGCATGTAGAAATCCTGTTATCTTTCCATTTCATGCCCAGTACCTAATATGGTGTCACATACACACAGTAGGAATAATAAATAATTAAATAACTGATTTCTCTCCCTCTATACAGAACCACAGAAGAAGTACAATTCTAATGAGAAAGTATATGCTGAGCACAGAATTAGAGAAAAGACGAACAAGTTAAACAATAGGGATTAGGTAAGACATAATTATGAACAGACCCATAATGCTTAAGAACCATATAGCCAAGACTTTTTTCCCTGGACCAATATTCTTTGGCTAAGGCAACAGATGAGGTAATTGAATTTAATTACTGCTGTCTACACTTTCAAGCAAATAGTCACCTGCCAAGAGCATTTGCTTCAAGGTGACTTGAAATTTCATTATCTGGACCTCTGAAAACATCTTCTCTTAAAACCAACATTACACACAAAGGTTAGGTTCTTCTGGTGAGTTCATAATGTTTAATCTGTAATTCATTATGCATTTTAACAAATATGAATTGAGTACTACTTTGCATCAGAAACTGTAACAACTGTGCTACAACTGGAGATACGGCTATACAAAAAAAACAGGACAAAAATCCCTTCCTCACAGATCTGACATTTACATGATCAAAAGTGCAATACACAGAACGGCAGATGGTGAAGAACGATGCAGGATAGAGGAATAGGGAATGGAGGTAGGGCAATCTTAACCTATTGTAAATTTATTTTCTATCTCTTTCTGTTCCCAAAAGGATTTAAGTTAGATGTTATTTAAAGTATCACAAATAATGTAACAATTCTTATAGAAGTTAAGATTTCAACCAAGAAATTTTATAAAAACATACTTCCTTTCCCATAGCAGTAGGACTGTGAGAATTGCTCAGGCTCCAATTTACTGACAAGCTACCATATTCCTGAGGCAGGATCTTCAAAAAGGCAGTGGTGAGACAAGAGGATAAAAGCAGTGATGGAAATTCCGGGAAGAAGAACTGAGAAGGAGAAAGCACACTTCTTGATGATATGAAGCTTCACACACAGCCAGTTCTGTCCAACCATGAGTTGGCTGGCTTTTCTGTCTAAAACTCTATTTCTAAAATCTCTTTCCTATTTGGCATATTATACAACTTTTCCTCATTATTCTAACCTCAAAACAAATATTTAATTTTGGGGAATTTTCTAATCAATTTAATGGCAGAAAAAGATTCTTTTAAATCCCTGTCTATACCACTAAAAGTCATATAAAAGGAATGCAGACAGCCAGTAGACTACTCTAGACTCTCATATTTTATCTTAGTAACCGGTGTAGGTACCAGGAGGTTGGGTGAAATTCAAGATGAAAAACTGGAGCAAACTTTCAAACAGGTCCTGCAACAAAGTAATGATCAACAAGGAAAGATAGTGTAATCTTGTCTACTTGTCAACAACGAGTTCCACTGTCACAGAACATGCACCATGGACTAAAGTGAGAAGCACACAAAGGGCAACGAAAGTAACTACTTTCTGAAGCCCTGCTCACACAGCTGGAATGCTTATAGCCACATATGTAAAGAGCATATAAACTAAGCCAGCTCATAACTTTAGTTTTTATTTCTTCTAATGAGGAAAGGCCTTCTTACTACTTTCACCTAAAAAAAAAGGTAGGATTTTTTTAATCAGGGAGTGCTAATATTTTTTGGTAATGAAAGCACTTATTCACTGTCATTTTTGTTTTTGTTTTTCACTGTCATTTTAATAAAATAACTTTTTCAGGTTGTAAATATATTTCTAGGAATTTTTCAAATTAAATATAATTTATTTATACTCAAAATTTCATAAAATAAGGTCTCAAGTTTAGGAAAACCTAAGCAGCAACATGCAATCAAAACAAAGTATCAATAGAAAGATGTTGACTATAAACAATTACCTTTATGGCTGTGTGTTTGTTTTCATATTCTTCCATCCACAGATCCTGCTCATAATAATATAAACCATCGTTGATAACTTTAGCAAGTTCAGATGTAATTTTTGCCTGAGACATGTGGTAACCTGTTCGATCTCCTCCAGGATGTTTTCTCATGTAAGGAGGTGTCTGAGTTACAATCAAAATCTTATTTAAATCTTGATCATCAATTTCATAATCTGAATCATTATCAGACCAATCAGTAAATGTGTTTTTTTGACCTTCTATTTGTTCCATCTCTTCATCAAAGAAAAAATCAAGTTCTTCTTGTTCTTGTTCATCTGGAAGATATAGTTGATTTGATGCCTCTTCAGGAAGAGATGGTGGTTCCTAGAGGAAGGAATTGGTATTTTATGTAAAAATATTATCACTTTTATAATAAATGTTGTATAACAATGTTAATGTAAGTAATATCAAGACTGTTCAATAACTGGATTAACAGTCAAATTGGTAAAAGAAAATCATGCCAGTATTATTCTGGCCCAATAAATAGTAAGCAATTGCTAAATACTAAGTTCAAGACTAAAAAAACCCACAAAACTGAATAAAAGAAAGATTATACTAAAAACTCCTCTAAAATTAGCATGATCCTTAGCACATTCATTACAGCATACCAACTTATTTTACAGATGAGGGAAGAAAAGGCCTATAAATGTGACATTGTTGCTTCACAAACTCAAAATTAGTCTATGAGTATGAACTAGACAACCAAGGTAGTCTTGTAGCACATCATGTGGGATCCTAGTTGCCAGACTAGGGTTCAAACCCAAGCCCCCAGCAATGAAAGCGCAGAGCCCTAACCACTGGACTTCAGAGCTATTCCCAGAAAAAATAAGGTCTTCGGACTTCCAGATTCAATGATCCTCCCTATTCTCAATCTTTTTACCTCAAAATTTCATGTTAAATTCACTAACACTCGCCGAATTATTGAATTTCCACCCTCATGAAAAATGTAAAATAGCTTACTGTTGGGTGACATATATAAAGTCCAAATTTGTAGATTTTAGATTCTCTAAAATCTAACAATCTAGATTTTCAAACTCTCAACACAAAGAAATAGATTTTTCAATGTTCTCATCTTCTAATGCCATGCTCTGATCAATCCTTATCCTTCAGTAAATGCTAATTCACCTATTTCTAGAATAAGACAATTGTTCTCTCCAGAATTCCTATTCATGTGAATCTATATTCATTCATTCGGTCAATAATTATCTGGATCCTCACGTGAACTGGGTACTGTTGTAGGTAGGAGATTATAACAATAAATATGACAGCAATTCTGCCCTGATGGAGCCAACATTCTAGTAAATAGAAGTTTTTACTTTTTTAAAAAAGGAAGTTTTAACACTCTGTGAATATAATTAAACACAAAACTACATATCCTATTATTCACATTTGCAAAAACATGAAAAAAGTCTTAGAAAAACACCAAACTGTTAATAATGATAAAGCAAGGAGAGAGTCTTTTGTTATTTGGTATCAGTTATATATAAATTTATATTTTATATATAAATTTTTTATAATTTATGAGGAAGAGACAAAAAAAGTAGGGGTTAAAGAGTTTTTTAATGTGGAGGAAAAAATGTAGATCTTGGAATAAATGAAATATGGTACAAATTTTTGTCAATGAGTCCAGGATATGATCCACCCAAGTTATCCAGATTTGCCATGACAAATACAGAAATTAATCAGGATCTTCAGAAAATCTCTTTTTGATATACAATGGAGAAAAGACAATCTCTTTAACAAGTGGTGCTGGGAAAACTGGTCAACCACCTGTAAAAGAATGAAACTACAACACTTTCTAACACCATACACAAAAATAAACTCAAAATGGATTAAAGGTCTAAACGTAAGACCAGAAACTATAAAACTCCTAGAGGAGAACATAGGCAGAACACTCACAGACATAAATCACAGCAAGATCCTCTATGACACACCTCCCAGAGTAATAGAAATAAAAACAAAAATAAACAAATTGGACCTAATTAAGCTTAAAAGCTTTTGCACAAAAAAGGAAACTATTAGCAAGGTGAAAAAGACAGCCTTCAGAATGGGAGAAAATAACAGCAAACAAAACTGACAAAGAATTAATCTCAAAAATATACAAGCAGGTCATACAGCTCAATACCAGAAAAATAAATGACCCAATCAAAAAGTGGGCCAAAGAACTAAATAGACATTTCTCCAAAGAAGACATACAGATGGCTAACATATAAGAAGATGCTCAACATCACTCATTATCAGAGAAATGCAAATCAAAACCACAATGAGGTACCATCTCACGCCAGTCAGAATGGCTGCTATCAAAAAGTCTACCAACAATAAATGCTGGAGAGAGCATGGAGAAAAGGGAACCCTCTTACACTGTTGATGGGAATGCAAACTAGTATAGCCACTATGGAGAACAGTTTGGAGATTCCTTAAAAAACTGGAAATAGAACTGCCATACGACCCAGCAATCCCACTGCTGGGCACACACACCAAAGAGAATTGAAAGAGACACGTGTACCCCAATGTTCATTGCAGCGCTGTTTATAATAGCTAGGACATGGAAAGAACCTAGATGTCCACTGGCAAATGAATGGAAAAGAAAGTTGTGGTACATATACACAATGGCATATTACTCAGTTATCAAAAAGAACACATTTGAATCAGTTCTAATGAGGTAGATGAAACTGGAGCCTATAATACAGAGTGAAGTAAGTCAGAAAGAAAAACACCAATATATTAACGCATGTATATGGAATTTAGAAAGATGGTAACGACGACCCTATGTGCAAAACAGCAAAAGAGACACAGATATAAAGAACAGACTTTGGACTCTGTGGGAGAAGCTGAAGGTGGGATGATTTGATTTGAGAGAATAGCATTGAAACATGTATATTACCATATGTGAAATAGATGACCAGTCCAAGCTTGATGCATGGAGCAGGGCACTCAAAGCCTGTGCACTGGGATGACCCAGAGGGATGGGATGGGGAGGGAGGTTGGAAGGGGGTTTGGGATGGGGTGACACATGTATACCCATGACTGGTTCATATCAATGTATGGCTAAAACCACCACAATGTTATAAAGTAATTAGTCTTCAATTAAATTAATTAAAAAAATCTTATTTTGAGAAGCTGCCTTAGGCTTTTAAAATAACCCAAGGAAGAAAACCTTAAGTATGCTGAGTGTAACCACCATTGCTAATTTAAAAGCTATCTTTTCAAGACAGAAAAGACTAACAGACATAAAAAACTTATGGTTACCACAGGGGACAGTGGGAGTTGGAGTGGGATAAATTAGAATTTGAGTATCAACATACACAATACTATAGGTGGCACAGTGGTAAAGAATTCACCTGCCAGTGCAGGAGGAACAAGAAACAAAGGTTCAATCCCTGGGTTGGAAAGACCTCCTCCATGGAGTAGGAAATGGGAACCTACTCTTATTCTTGCCTGTAAAATTCCATGGGACTAAGTAAGCACATGTACACACACGTATAAAATAGATAAACAACAAGGTCCTACTGCATAGCACTGGAAACTATATTCAGTATCTTGTAATAACCTATAATGGGAAAAAAAAAAAATGAAAAGAATATATATATATATATATATATATATATATATATATAAAACTGAACCACTCTGCTGTACTCTTGAAGCTAACACAACACTGTAAATTAAATGTATTCCAATTTTTTTTTTAATGGCATATAAGTAAGTACAAAGTTATCTTGGATTAGGGCTTCAAACTCAGCATTAATGACATGTTGGGCTTCATAATTCTTTAGGATGTGTGGTGGAGGTGGAGGTGTCCTATGCACTACAGGATATTGAATAGCATCCCTGGCCTTCACACTCATAAGATGCAGTAGCACTTTCAGTTTTAATAACCAAAAACTGTCTCCAGACATTGCAAAACATCCTATGCTGAGGTGAAATATCAACATCCTTTTCATTCCTCCAATGAAGAAACACCCTTAAGTCCTTCATACTTTCTTTGTTCACACTTTAATCTTAGGAATAAAGAGCCCTACCGTAGTAATCTTTAACATTAATGATAGCCTTCTTCAGTCTTCCTACATTTGGGTCTGTTATTTTTTGTGACCTCTTCCTTTTAGAGCTTACTTTGAATATTTGAATTATTTTAGTGGCACTGTTACCAAGTTTATTTTCAGTAAGCTTTTTTACTTTGAGTTAATTGTACATTCACATATAGTTATAAGAAATAGAAATCTTGAGGACTTCCCTGGTAGTCCAGCACTTCCAATGCATGGGTTGTGGGTTTGATCCATGGTCAAGGAACTAAGATTCCACATGCCACACAGCGCAGCCAAAAAGAAAGAAAGAAAACAGAAATCTCGTGCATTTTTTACCCCCTTTCTCCCAAAGTTAACATACTGTAAAACTATAGCAGACTACCACAAGATAAACATTGATGTTACCTATCAACCTTACTAGGATTTCCATTTTATTTGTACTCATTTGTGTTTGTAGCTTATATCAGAGCCATTTTTCATCACATTTCAAGTTCACATATCCAACCAACCATCAGCCAAAAATACAGCAGTTCTATTGCAAGAAACTCTCATATAGTTCCCTAACTACCATCATCTCACTTCTTTGTGTGCCCCCAAGAAATTTATTATTTTCCTTTCTTACTGTAAAATCACCAAAACATAAACAAACCAGACATGTATTCTCTACAAATAATTATATGTAAAATAATTCTATAATTAAGGTTACATATAATGTGGCAAAGTTATAAATTCAAAATTTAGAAAAATGTTGTCATCTTTAAAAAAACTGAAATGTATTCAAACAAATTTCAAGTAAAAAGATTAAAGCAGAATATTTTAAAAATCATACTCAGAAAAAAGATAATTTTTTAAAATTGATACAATTATTTTCAACTTAGTAACCTGTAAGTTTTTACTGAAGGGCAATGGTTCCAAATTTTACCATTGTTTTAAACTTTACCAAATTTTATATATGTATCTCAAAAACAGTGGCCTTACAAGCCACTCAGAATATAGAATACAAACTTCACTTGGGTCATAACAACTTACCTTCAGTTTCACTGGGGATGGATGATGTCTCTTTTTTACTTCTATCCAAGGTTCTGAGTCCAAGTTGGGCAAACTGGTAGATAAACCTCTAGACATTCCTTGAAGATTACTTGTTTCTGCATTTTTCTTTGGGGTCAGTGGACTTCCAATTCTTGGAGAATTTGGGGCAGACTCTAAAATTTTAAGTTAGTTCTATAGTTAAAATAATGGTTTACTTACTTATAAAGCACATTTTTTCTTTACTTGGGCTTGATTATTTTTTTTCTTCACAAAAACATGATAAATCAATCTCAATTATAACCTTTCAATGATATTCAAAACGAAAGGGCTCTGTAAGATGTAGAATGAAGCCAATGAATAACAGCAGCAATGTTATCAACCCCTACAGAGACACATTCATTCAAACCTGTCAAGAACATCAATGCCAGTCATTTATTAATTATGACAACACATTTATTTCAGTCAATTCTCTGTGAAATCTTAGGTTCATAAACTGCAATGAAATTAAGGAATCTTAAAAAATGCTAAGCAAATAAAATGTCATTGGTTCTACTAGAATCTACACTAAGACAGCCTTTTCTCCTTTTCCTAATAAGGTTTACTTAAATCCAGTAAACTGAATACTGTAAAAAGCATAATGTGTCACATCATTAAAGTGCACTGCACTGGCAATAATATTTAGTTAGAATATTTTACAATTCTGCTGGAATTTAAAATGCCTTTCTCCACAATTTTAATGAAAGTAATTATATACTTTATAAAATACAAATCATAATTTCCTTTATAAAATTTTTTTTCAAAAGTGAAAGAATATTAAGTTATAATGCATTATGCACTTGCTTTGGACAAAACGTGTTTCAGAAACAAATTTATACCGTAAACTTCTAAGCGTTATTTACTCCTCAAAGCCAATTCCTTGAAAATACTGCAAAGTAGAATATTACATAGAGAAAGTTGAATAAATGAATACCAACAATCCTTTTAGTTTACTAAATGAAAATGCAAGGGCACATGCCAGGAGTTTGAGAAGAGTATTTCAAGATTTTACGTTCATCTACTACATACTACAATTAGATGGATTTATTATCGTTTCCATGGACACGGTTAGATCCAAGATTCAACCACCAAATTGCTATATTGCTTTAAAAAGAAGCATATTATTTCATAACAAAAAAGGCTCTAAAACTGCATTGTTCAACACAATAGCCACTAGCTACATGGAGGTACGGAGCACTGGGAATGTGGCTACTCCTGAAATGTGCTCAGGATATAACTATAAAATATGCAGCAGATTTCAAAGACTTGGCACAAAAATAACATTGGTCCATAATTTTTAATGTTCTAACATTTGGATATATTAAAATTAATTTCATGTTTTACAGCTTTTAATACTATTTAAATTATTAGGATTACATGTGTAGCAAACTAAGTATTTCTATTGGACACTGCTGTTCTACAACTTAATGGTACAAATTAATTGAATCCAAAAAATTAGTTTGAGTGAAAAGATCTGGACTGTTAGTATTAACATTGAAAGTTGTACAAAATGGGAAAAACATTAACTTCAGAGAACTCTATTACTGGTGCCATGAATTGTTTCTATTCATGCAGTGAATTAAAAGTAGATTAAGAACCAGCACTCTAGTAACTGGGAGAATTAACTAAATTAGTATGCAGAGTTCATGTATATATTAGAACAGTATCTGGCACAAGGCAGAGAAATCAGTTATGTACTATTTTTAACACAGAAATTGAAGAAAACCTGTAAAAACCTATGTAATTTAATCATCTCTAAATGCTCTTTAAGCTTGAGTAATGTTTTTGCTATGAAGTTATATATTTCACAATATTCACAACTCATGTGCTCATAAGGTAAACGACATTAAAGAATTTGGTTAAGAAAACTTAACCAGAGTCTTTGATAGTTTTTAAAGGGTGTTCACTATACAAACTAAACATATGTTCTATATGATTTACTATATCTTTTACAGAGAAAAGACTTCAAACTATGTGTGTATAAATTTTAATAATAATGTGTGTATGCTAAGTCGCTTCAGTTGTGTCTGACTCTGTGTGACCCTATGACTGTGGCCCAGACTCCTCTGTCCATGGGATTCTCCAGGCAAAAATACTGCAGTGGACTGCCATGCCCTTACCTGGGAAGCCCATTTAATAGTAAAGCCCTAATCTTCCAAGATCAAATGAGTTTGAGTATGACTTGGATTATTTGACATTAAACTTGTTTATAGGAACTCATTGGCTCTGCAGTGGTTAGGACTCTGCACTTTCATTCACAGATTCAAATCCTGGTTGGGGAACTAAGATCTCAACAAGCCATGGGATGTGACCCCCAAAAAATTAATACCACTTAGTCATGGACAAAAATTAGACACTACTTTGAGACACTTAATAGGTTCCAATTTGCAAAACCTAGAAAAAAAATTTTTTTTCCTAGTTGAAAACTGACAACATGACTTTTCAGAGATAAATTACCATATATATTTCATGATATCTATTTCATGACATCTTTATCCACCTTGAATCATAGCTTTGGGTAACTATACAGATTGACTTGATTCAGACAATACGTACGTGCATGTAAATAAGTATATATTCAAAGAAACACAAAAATGTACAAACATTGATTTTATTCTTGTAATTTTATTAACAATGCATAAATGATTAATGGACAGGCATCACCAACTTGACTATCTTACCTACCCTGTTTCTGTTTTACAACTGACCTAATGCCTGTTCATAAGGTTAAATATATCATCTTGGACCCCAGGTTTATACAATAAATTAATCTATCTTATACAATCAGACATCATATTTTTTTTAAAAACCTAAAAAACTGTCACTTGAAGTTCTCAAACTTTTAAAACACCTGCCCAAATTGCTTTCTAGGCAGAGAGGCACAGAGGGCTAACAATCAAAGAAATGCTCAATAAAAATATCTGTGAGACTGTCCATCAGTGCTTTATTGATGGCAGGTCTCTATAATGGTATATCAAAAATAGATTTCAAAGAGAAAAAAAAATACACTTGTTCATTTCTTAAGGTTTCTTATCCTTAATAGTCCACATTAATAAATCTCATAGTCCGTGTGAAATATTATGACAATAGGTGAGTTACACAATGTACACTATACTGAAAACAGCAAAGGATTTAACAAACTGGGAAATTCCACTCAAGCCTATTTCTGCTTTATTGATCTGGACACAAGTACAGAAGTATGGAAAGAAAAGACAGAATCTTGCAATATTTCCAGAATGATAATTAACTTTCCCACCGTGAATAAACTGCACATGCAGCTCAGGCTAATTACAAGCAAATGGGCAGCTCCTATTAAAAACAACAGCAGTTCTCGGGTCTGTCATCATCATCACAAAGGTGTTATCTCCATTGTAGTGTTGGCCCAATCTCCTCCACAAGGAGTGGAAGTAGAAAGTCTTGGAGAGAAGTCTGGTCGCTTTCATTTCTGCAGCACGATTTGTTCCAATATTTATAATGATATTTCATTGAGTCACCTATTCCTCTGCATATTCCGATGAAATGACATCCAAGAGCATCAGTAGATCATCACCCTGACTGAAAAAAGTTTAAGCACACATATTTTTTTCCCAAGAGGGAATGTCTTAAAAATGATCCAGGAAAAAATTTTTAACATTAAAGCAATTTTGGGAAATTCTAAATACCACCAATTCTTTAACATATAATTATAATAATTTCATAAGAGATCCCCAATTCTGCTTTAGAATATAGGTCATCTTATGATTTCAAGACCAAGTTGAAGTACATTGGAAAAAAAATTAAAGGAAGGCTACCCCCACTCTTGAGTGTAAGACTTTTAGACTATTCCAATCTTACAAAGGGAAACAAGCAGAATATATCTATAACCATTTAGTAAAATTAAGATAGGAAAAAAATCCAAACATGACAAAGTATACAAATAAGAATAAATAGAGCAGAGCACTTCCCATAATTCCTAAATCCCTATTTAACTTACAGCTTTCTGTGGGAGGCATTATTAATAAAATATGAAGCATCAAAACATTAAATTATCTATAATTTTCTACTGAGTCTAAATAAACTTTTACAAAGATAGGTAAATTGGAGTAAATACCCCACTGTTAATGCTGTTTGCTCTAGAAGAAAAGTTGTTACCTGTATGTGAACCAAACGCTTGCCCTGGTACAAATTCTGGGCAATCAATCAGTTGAGAGAAGTCTGTTTGTGGCACACTCCGTGGAACAGGGCCTGGAATCGGCCATTTTTCTGGTTCTATCTTTTTTCTCATTTTCTCATCCACAATTTCCACTTCTGTGCTATCTTTCAATGCCTATAAATAGGTATTTTAATTATTAAAGCAATTTCACTCAAAAATTTAACTGTACACCCTGTATTTCTAATTTAAGTCTGAAATCAGCATATAGTATCATGTTTTTAAAAATATCCATGAACAGAAAAAAATTTTAAATCATTTGCTCCTGCACAGTATGAAATATCCTGATTTAGCATGTAGCACATTATCCTAATTGTGAAAAATTTTCAATTCAGGAGTATTTTCAATTAGGTTCAACTATAATTTTATTGTCAATTTTCTCCTTTCCTGTTAATATTTCCTTTTGTTTTCCTTAATATCACCAGGTAAAATTTAAGCAATATACCTAATTACTATAATAAATCCCACCATTATTGAATAATAAACACACATATGCAGAGATTCCTCGTAACACCTTGTAAATATAAGGTGGGATTCATAGATAAGAAATTGAGGCTCAAAGAAATAAAGTAGGGTAACTTGATAAAGGTCATAGACTTAGAATGAGGCAATACCAGGTCAAACTATTATCTGTCCCCCATGTTGAGTTTTAAGCCAACATTTTCACTCTCCTCTTTCACTTTCATCAGGAGGTTAGTTCTTTGCTTTCTGCTATAAGGGTGGTGTCATCTGCATATCTGAGGTTACTGATATTTCTCCCAGCAATCTTGATTCTAGCTTGTGCTTTATCCAGCCCAGCATTTCTCATGATGTACTCTGCATATAAGTTAAATAAGCAGGGTGACAATATACAGCCTTGACGTACTCCTTTTCCTATTGGAACCAGTCTGTTGTTCCATGTCCATTTCTAACTGGTGCTTCCTGACTGCATACAGGTTTCTCAAGAGGCAGGTCAGGTGGTCTGGTATTCCCATCTCTTGAAGAATTTTCCACAGTTTATTGTAATCCACACAGATGGTGAAGAAGAACTAAAGAGCCTCTTGATGAAAGTGAAAGAGGACAGTGAACAAGTTGGCTTAAAGCTCAACATTCAGAAAATGAAGATCGTGGCATCTGGTCCCATCACTTCATGGAAAATAGATGGGTCAACAGTGGAAACGGTGGCTGACTTTATTTTTATGGGCTCCAAAATCACTGCAGATGGTGATTGCAGCCATGAAATTAAAAGACGCTTACTCCTTGGAAGGAAAGTTATGACCAACATACACAGCATATTAAAAAGCAGAGACATTACTTTGTCACGTCTGGTCAAGGCTATGGTTTTTCCAGTGGTCATGTATGGGTGTGACAGTTGGACTATAAAGAAAGCTGAGCACCAAAGAATTGATGTTTTTGAACTGTGGTGTTGGAAAAGACTCTGGAGAGTCCCTTGGACTGCAAGGAGATCCACCCAGCCCATCCTAAAGGAGATCAGTCCTGGGTGTTCATTGGAAGGACTGACTTTGAAGCTGAAACTCCAATACTTTGGCCACCTGATGCAAAGAGCCAACTCATTTGAAAAGACCCTAATGCTGGGATCGCAAAGAGTCGGACATGATTGAGCGAATGAACTGAACTGAACTGAATATGACAACTCTTAGCCCCTAGGATATGCTGGCTCTCAAAAATAAACTTCAAAAAATAAATAAATAAATAAACATGGTATAATTTAAGGACAAAATAAAACTATAAGAAAATTTCTTCAAAATAAAAATTAGAGTCTTACTAATTTGAATCTTAACTGAATTCAAGGGTACTCACCTTTAGAGACAAGGAAAAAAGACAAGTTATAAAAACTCAACATACAAAGTGTTAACATAAAGATTTAAAACTCACTGTATTTTAGTTGGAGAACACATTATATTTATTACTTTAAGTATCTTACACTTGTATACCTTAATATTAGCATCATGCTTACTTTTCAAGTTATATTTTCTGTAATTGGACATTAATAAAGTTAGTATTGAAATTTTTAAAAACAAACTCTTGATGAGAATCAGGATAATCACTGAAAGAGAAGAGAGTCTGAAATATGGAATGAAGGAAATAAAGAAGAATCTCTTTTTATTATTTCTTTTTTCTTACTCATCCTTGTATTTTATCTTATTACTATTAATCTTTGGCTGTACCAGGCAGCTTGCAGGATGTGGGATCTTAGTTCCTGACCAGGTATCAAACTCAAGTCCCCTGCATTAGGAGCACACAGTCTTAACTACTGGACTGCCAGGGAAGTCCCAAATAGGGTTTTGAATTTGTGATACATGTATGGTTTTTTTTGTTTTTTTTTTAATATATTTTCCTAGTTTTGTCCACTGAACCATCTGGAAGCAATGACACTCTGGTAGCAAAGCAGTGGACCAAGCATCCAGATCTTGCAACAACACGGATGAATTTTAAAAACTATAAATGATGGAGAAGGAAATGACAACCTACTCCAGTACTCCTGCCTGGGAAATCCCATGGACAGAGGAGCCTGGTCGGGCTACAGTCCATGGGGTCACATAAAAAATCGCATATGACTTAGTGACTAAACAACTTTACCCCAGATCCTGTTGATACCTGAGGTTTTCAGTTCAGTTTATATCAGGTGGCTATAGTATTGGAGTTTCAGCTTTAGCATCAGTCCTTCCAATGAATATTCATTGGATTTCCTTTAGGATGGACTGGATGGATCTCCTTGCATTCCAAGGGACTCTCAAGAGTCTTCTCCAACACCACACTTCAAAAGCATCAATTCTTCGGCGCTCAGCCTTCTTCACAGTCCAACTCTCACATCCATACATGACTATTGGAAAAACTATAGCTTTGACTAGACAGACCTTTGTTGCCAAAGTAATGTCTCTGCTTTTTAATATGCTGTCTAGGCTGGTCATAACTTTCCTTCCAAGGAGTAAGCGTCTTTTAATTTCATGGCTCCAGTCACCATCTGTAGTGATTTTGGAGCCCAGAAAAATAAAGTCTGTCACTGTTTCCATTGTTTCCCCATCTATTTGCCATGAAGTGATGGGACCAGATGCCACGATGTTAGTTCTGAGGTCTGGTGCTGCCTTTTTCCATCCACCAGAGGGCAGTGTTCTACTCTGTCTGATACTCAGCCTCCCCTTTGGGATCTTCCCTTTCAAATCCTAGTGTTTCACCTCCTGAAGTGATCCCCAGTGTCTCAAAATTTGATTTGACCTTTAGAAAAACATCTTACATTGGAACCTCACAGAGATATACATCCATATGCAACTCTGTATGTCTATATATAACAAAAGTTTCATAAAATAACCCTTGTCTTCACAGAGAACAGACTTGTGGTTGCCGACCGGGTTGGAAGAGGGATGAACTAGGAGTTTGGGATCAACAGATACAAACTATTATATAGAGATGTATGGATAAACAACAAGGTCCTATTGTATAATATGAGGAACTATGCTCAATATCCTGTCATAAACCATAATGGAAAAGAACATGAAAAAGATATACATATATATATGTATAACTGAATCACTTTGCTGTACAGGAGAAATACACTGTAATCAACTATACTTCAAATAACATTAAATTAAAAAAAAAAAAACCCAGAAATGAAAGAGAAAGGAGACAGAAAAAGTCCATCTATACAAACATAAATAACAGACAAATCTATGGTAACAGAAATCACAAAAGTGGTTTGGTTAGGCAGGGCAAAGGACAAGAGGATGGGGAACTGACTGGAAAGGGCCACTGTGGAAGTTTTTAGAATAATGAACTATTGATATATCTTGTTTGGAGCAGGCTTATACAATTTTCAAAACTCAAACTGAACACCTAAGAGTCCTGCATTTTACAGCATATTACTTATTACACCTGAATTTAAAAAAGAAAGAGAAACATCTCCTTAAAACTTCCCTATGGGTTTTCAAAGTACTTTGAATAAAAGACTACCAGTGGTGTTCACTGGGATGTGAAGACAAACACTCTGAATGGCAATAGTTTCAATGGGCTCAATACTTTGGAAAAAATGTTTAGCAGTATTTACAAAAGCTAAGCTCATATACTATATATATATATATTTGTATACATACACTCACACACACACACATATATATATCCTGTTACTTATCAATTTCACAGGACAATAAATGTGTATGTCCATCCAAAAGTATGTACAATAACATTCACAACAGTCACATATTCATACCGTAAAGAACCCAAATGTCTACTAATAGGAGCATGACAAAATAGTATATTCATAATGATACAATTAAATATTACTGCAGAATGGAAAATAAACTGCCACACGTAACAATAAGCTTTACAGAAATAATAAGCAAAAGTCGGGTATAAAAGAATTCAAATACTTTATGTAATATTTTAAACAGGTGAGGGAACTCTCTGAAAAGCAGCTATGTTTGAGGAGAGCAATGATTCTGACTAGGACAGGGTACAAGTGCACTCTCTGGGATGGTGAAAATGTTCTACCTTAATCTTAATATTTAACATGAGTACATATATACGGGAAAAGAAAGAGAAAGTCGCTCAGTTGTGTCCAATTCTTTGTGACCCCATGGACTATACAGTCCATGAAATTCTACAGGCCACAATACTGGAGTAGGTAGCCTTTCCCTCCTCCAAGGGATCTTCCCAACCCAGGGATCGAACCCAGGCCTCCTGCATTGCAGGTGGATTTTTTACCAACTGAGCTATCAAGGGAAGCCCAAGAATACTGGAGTAGGTAGCCTATCCCTTCTCCAGCAGATCTTCCCAACCCAGGAATCAAACCAGGGTCTCCTGCATTGCAGGTGGATTTTTTACCAACTGAGCTATCAGGGAAGCCAAGCTTCCTTAAACTTAATACTTAACATGAGTACATACATAGGGGAAAAGAAGTCATCCTTAATCTTATAATTTCTTATTTACAGTGTTTAAGCTATGTCACAATTTAAAGAAAAAATTTCAAGAAAAAATTAAAAGTTCTTTATATGGAATGATATCCCAATATATGCTGTTTTTATTAAAGGAGCAAAACAGTATTATGTAGTAAAACATGCATGATCTCAGGAAAAATACATAAAAAGGCGTAGCACTACTTGCCACACCAAGGAAGGTTTAACTAGCTCACTGTTGGTGAAAGATGAGAAGGAAATTTTTCACTATATACCCACTGAATCTTGAATCACAGGGGATTCTCCACTGAGGGGAAAAAATTCAAGAAAATAAAGAAAATAGAAAGGAGAAAAATTGTTGTTCAGGCCTTAAAAGATTCATAGCATACACAAATTAAGGAAAAGATCTAGACAAAACAAGTGTTAAAACATATTTTTACTAAAACCAAATCTTGTTATCTTGAGCTCTGAAACAATGAGTCAGTTATTTCTGAGTCTCTGAGGTTTTTTCTGTATTTGGTCCTTTTTTTCTGTACTTGGTCCTGTTATTATGAGCAACCAGCAATGCTGGAACATATAGATGTTATATCCCTAGGTCCAGGTCCTATGACTGGTACTAAGAGAAAGACTAGCCTGTGCAAAGACAAAGAAGTAAGAAAAGAGCAGCACACATTTTGTGGAACCGCAAGGTCAGCCAATTTGGGCAACAAGGTTTGAGATGAGAATAGCAAGCACAGTTCTAAGGACTTTATGATTATTATATTAATTACTCCTCTAAGTCCAAATACTCTATGATAGCTTAAGCAATTATTTGTTGTATTTTAACAATGAGAAAACTTTAGCATGTAAGATGTTAAATAACTTGAATACAACTGACTAGATGCAGAGACAGAATCAATTAAATCTAACAAAAAAAGAAGACACAAATAGCTCAGTTTTGGAGCAACAATCAAGAATGCAATAAGCTGGATCAATCACATGATCCAGCAATTCCACTCACTTCTAGGTATATATCCAAAGAAAATGAAAAATATTCAAAGAGATACATGCACTCCCAAATGTACTGCAGCATTATTCACAGTAGCCATGATATGAAGACAACCTAAATGACCTCTAAAAAATGAATGGATAAAAACCATGTGGTATATATACACAATAGAATACTACTCAATCATGAGATAGGAGGATATCCTGCTGTTTCTGACAACATGGATTAATTTTGAACACATTATGGTAAGTGAGATAAAAAAGGCAGAGAAAGACAAACACAAGTATTGTATAATATCACTTATACGTGGAATCTAAAAAAATGAAACTTGTTTAAAAAAAAAAAGAAGAAAATGCTTACCAGGAAATGGATGAGGGGATAAGATTGATGTTGTTTAGTACTACTTACTTATAAGTAGTAGTAAATAAGACAGCAATATAATGCACAGTACAATGACTATAGACAATACTGTACTATAACTGTTAAGTGACAATGCTGCAAGAGCATTCAAAACACAACATACATATGTAAATAAGTAAAAAAAAAAAAAAAGAGAGAGAGAAAGAAAAAGAATTCAGTATGGTGAAAATGAATGGGAAAGGAGGAAACAGATTCAGTAAGTGTGGCTATGTAGACATTCTCAACCAAGGTAGATATGGGAAATAGATAAAGAACATTTTGCTTCCTTTGATAGCTTTTTCAGAAAGTTAACACGAGCATATTCAAATACATATTGGAAAAAGCTGATTAAAAGGAGTATAAATAGAAGGATATAAAAGCAACAGTATATTTTTATTTAGAGCTTAAGGTGTATGCCAGATACTGTCATTACACATTGCATACTTATAACAACCCCATGAAGTATGTATTATAACAATTTCCACTTTACAGAAATCTCAGAACACTGCCTGAAGTGCTTGAAGTCCAGAGCTATGAGGACTACAAAGCCTAATGAAGCCCTATCTTCCTAAAGGAAAAAAAAGACATCTTTCCTACTGTAATAAGTGGTAGGTACATAATGAATGTTAAATGAATACAGACCTATGCTGTTCTAAATCATTATGCTTATGTGTTTCTGTTTCACAACAGTTTTATTTCTTACTATAAATCAGCCACTACGTATCAATAATGCTAACCATAATAGTAATGCAAAAGTTCTTTTAAAAATATCCCTTCCCCACTGCTGTAAGTTTTATAATAGAAGTAGACAGTGATATAAAAATTAAGGACTTAATGGGAATATGAACAGACCAAAAAAGGATGCAATGAATTAACCAGATTCTTACAGAGGCAGGGAGGAAATCGATAACTTCACTGAAATCTTACAGAGGTAAGGAGGAAATCAATAACTTCACTGAAAATGACTGCAGAGCTAGAGCTTGCTTAGCGATCTGAGCATGCTCAGTCATGTCTGACTCTTTGCGACTATTATTCAAAAAACCGAGAATACCATGTGCTGATGAGAAGTAAATGGAATTCTTATACAAAATGGTGGCATGCAAAATGGTCAAATCCATTTTGGACAATAGGTTGGCAACTTCCTATAGTTAAACATACACTTACCACAGATTCCAGCAATCACAATCCTCAATATTTAGATCTATGCTTTATTCATAATCTCCAAAAACCAGAAACAATCTATATGTCTATCAACAAGTGAACTGTATGTAGTGCATCCTTACTATGAAATACCAGTCAACAATAAGAACAAACTACTGATACATGAAACAACAAGAATGAATCTCAAAAGCACTATGCTAAGTCAAACAAATCAGAAACAAAAGGCTACAAACTATTGATGTATAATTTATTTACATGATAGTCTAGAAAAGGCAAAACTAGAGGGACAAAAAAAAAATCAGATCAGTGTCCCAAGGGGCTATGTATGAGGAAAGATTGGCTACACAGGTGGCACAAGTGTGTAAGACTGCCAAAATTCAGAAAACTATATAGCAAAAAGGGCGAATATTATGAATATATGAAGAGAACGGAAAACCAAAAATGCTGAAACCATTCTACAACAAAACAGACAAGAGATTTAATAACAGCTTTGAGAACACAACTGGAATAACTATTTTAAATTAGCCCTCGGTATACAGGAAAATTTCTCAAAATTTTAATGATGAGAATACAAGCTCTTTTACAGCAATCTAAATACTAAAGGACCAAGAATACCCAAGAATATTTAAGTTTGTTTTGGGGTTCAACCCAACCAAGAAGGGTGGGTTAAAAACAGGTGGAAACATCAGTAATCCTTTGAGGGGTTTCCAAGGTTAAACATTTATTTGGATTTTATAAAATGGCAAAAAAGCCTTGAGATACAGTCTCAAGAGTCTTAGGTTCCTGTGCTGTGCTTAGTCACTCAGTTGTGTCCACCTCTGCGACCTTATAGGCTATAGCTCTTCTGTCCATGGAGATTCTCCAAGCAAGAATACAGGAGTGGGTTGCCATGCCCTCCTCCAGAGCATCTTCCTAATCCAGGGATCGAACCTAGGTCTCCCACATTCTAGGCGGATTGTTTACCATCTGAGCAACCAGAGAAGCCCAAGAATACTGGAGTGGGTAGCCTACCCTTTCTCCAGGGGATCTTCCAAATCCAGGAATTAAACTGGGGTCTCCAGCATTGCAGGCCAATTCTTTACCAGCTCTGCTACCAGGGAAGAATGTTTTTACTTTTTTCTTAAAATTATTTAATAGATTTATTTAGAGCAGTTTTAGGTTCACAGCATAACTGAAAGTACAGACTGTTCTGTATATGAATAATTACCTCCAAAATGAGATTAAGGTTTGTAGTGAGAGCCTGAACACGGTGGAAACCAGCAATCAGGGAAATAGGCAAGAAACCTTGCTCGTCCATCTTTCTCCTAAGAAAGAAATCCCGTTCCAAATTTTCTATACTGAAGTAATACTCACTGAAAAGAAAAAGAAGTAAATATAAATTTCATCAATTTATTTGATTGGAAATTAAAATATCTATTGCTTAAGATATCAACTGCTATAAAACTATTTTGATTTATTGTAACATTATACACATTTACTGTAATATAGGGTAAATATAAATAGCTGTAAAACCCTACTGTTAGTAAATTCTCTTACACAAATAGAAAGAAATTTAGAATACTATCTTCTCAAAAACTAACTTGTACTTAGATCAGCTTTACCTAAGCATAAACAATTAAAGAGTGTTATTCTTTAAAACAGTTAAATAATTAGCTTTCTAATGAGTCAATTAAGTGAAAGTTTCATTTCAAAGCCACATTAACCATATGTAAAATAGCCAACGGGAATTTGCTGTATGGCTCAGGAAACTCAAACTGGGGCTCTGTATCAATCCAGTGGGGTGGGATGGGGCAGGAGACAGGTTCAAAAGGGAGGGGTAATATGTATACCTATAGCTGATTCATGCTGAGGTTTGACAGAAAACAACACAATTCTGTAAAGCAATTATCCTTCAATAAAAAAAATTTAAAAAAAGTCACATTAACTTGCTTCATTTAAACACTAAATAACAAAGTTAAACATGTCAACAGACTGCCTTCCAACTTTTTCCCATCACTGAGAATAATGGTATATTAGAAGCAGTTTTTATTAAGTTTACAGAGTAGATTAGTTTGCTGTGTTTTCTAAGCTGGTAGGGTAATGACATTGTTTAATACGTCCAAAGTCTAGCATACAGCACAATGTTTAGTAACAGCTGAGTGAATATATGGACACAGATGCACACACCCAATTTTATATTTGAATGATTCAAGACCCTCAGCCTCCCCTTTGAGAGGGAGAACTATAAAAGACATTAAAAGTGAACAGAATATAGCTAAATAAAGAACATCTATAACACCATGAAGTATAAACATAGGCAAAAAACTATAGAAGCAAACTTTCACACCTTAATTGTCTCTCTAGGAAAGTAGAGAGGGAGATATAAATGAACAAGCTGTGGGATCGACAAGTTCCAACATACAAAGATAATATGAAGAATACATATTAATAATGGCATTTCAGAAACACTTGTTTAAATTACAGCTTGCATATTTTAAAAAATGAGAACAAAATTCTAGAGAAACAAAACAAGAGGATAAATGGGGGGAAATGTAGAAAAGAATAATACAAAAGAAATATATGATATTAAATGATATGGCTTACAGTTTAACAATCCTACACTATATCCAAATCACAAAGCAAGTTTTCAAAGGGTGGCAACTGGGTGACTAAAGATACCCTTGAAGTATTTAGGTCAAATTCTTAATTTTGAAGAAATAATTACCTATAAATGAAAGCTGGCTTTGAGCTACCTTTCACTGCATGAGAAAAAAATCTCATTTTAGAAATGTAAATACCCAAGTTGTTTTTTTACACTGATATTTTCCAACTATCAAAGTGCAAAGCTCCTTTAGATCAGTGAAATACAACTAACATCTCAGTAGCACTAGGTAAATCATTTACTCTCCTTAAACACTGAAGAAAATTAAGAAAAAAATCTAAGTCTTGAAGAAATGAACATTCTGATTTTTGTTATACCTCAAAAGCCCTTTTCACAGTGCCTGGCATGTGGTGCGCACATAATACATATGTTTAAATTTGAAAATTTTCAGACATTAAGACATCTGATTTAACCATGAGTTAAAAATGTTCTTAGACTTAAAACTTCTCTGAACCATTAATTTTTTTAATCTAGTACTCTGAAAAACACAATACCTAAATAAACTCATAAATCACTAGTACTTACAGTATACACTTTTTAAAACTTTTAATGGGCTGCAAACATACTTATATCTGAATGCCAAGAGGCTATCTCCCAATAGTTAATGCACATTTTCAGTTAAAATTATTTTAAGAACTCAAACACCTATGATACAGTTAAGCCTCTTCAAAAATATTTAGCATAATATCCCACAAGTACAAGAAGCTTTTCAGGAACTTCTCAAAGAGAAAAATCTAAACACTAATGAGTGAATAAGCCTGTATATGTATGAGAAACTTTAAAGACACAAAGTCAAAAAGCATGACTCCTCAAATCTAGATGTGCACTAATCAGAGAATGATAACAGTAAACAGCCATTCTAAACTTGGTACTCTAGTACCTGCCAAAAACTCTGCTGCTAAACAATGACAAGAAAAGAAGCCATGCCCAGTGCTGTGTCTGACATTTTGTCCACTGTCCTAGGGGACATTATCATGTCCTACACCTTGAAGCTCTGGATTCTACACTGCATGGTCAGAAATTTTGTCAACACTGAAGTAGCTGTTCTCCTCCCTCACCTGTATGAGCACATTGGAAGGCCAGTTATCCTGACATGGAGTTGCCTGTCCACTGTCAGGTCTCAGAAGGGACCTGGTAGCAAGAGTTACCAAAACAAACAAATGAACAAACAAAAAGGAATAATAATTTGAAGTTGATAGCCACATGCCAGGCACTTTCTGCCCATAAAAAGGCCCTTTTCTTCAGTGTTTTCATCAACTGTAACAAAAGAAGCAAGAAAAAAATAAACATGTTGCTTCATATTGTAACCCAATCAAATCCATCATGATGGAATCTGAGGAAGATGGCTAGCTGATGCTGATGCAAAAATTATTTTCTAGTAATGGGCCAAGGTTCATTTTCTTTTTTAAAATAAAAGTAGATATTTTTAAACTGCTATGTCCTTTCAAAAACAGCCTTTCCCTTCCCTTTATAAGAATTTAAAAAAAGAAGTTGAAATTTTAGCAAATTAGATATGTAAATATCTATATTAATATGCAAATCACTATATAAACATGTAAAACATCCTACACAATACTAATACACAGAGGGTTATTTTTTTCTTGCTTAAAGATAATAGAACAAGCAATATTCTCCTAACATCAACTTCAATATTCAGAAAGCAACTATTATAAAAAGTCTGAACTAAAAAAGATTAGTCTCCTTTTAATATGTGTCACAGAGAACTTAAAAGTTAAAAAACAATCAGAATTCTGAAATCAATTGTGAAAAAAGTCAGAAGACAGCAACCATTTTTTGCCGTTTATGTTCATCTGCAAATTTTAATATAAACATTTATTTGCAAATTAGCTAAATTTCACTTGTTCAATTTTAAATATACACACTTGTTTCCTCAGTGGCTCAGATGGTTAAGAGTCTGTCTGCAATGCAGGAGACCCAGGTTCGATCCCTGGGTTAGGAAAATCCCCTAGAGAAGGTAACAACAACCCACTCCAGTATTCTTGCCTGGAGAAGCCCATGGACAGAGAAGCTTGGCGGGCAATAGTCCGTGGAATCACAGAGAGTCAGACACGATGGAGCAACTAACAGTTTCACTTTTTAAATTCTTATATTTAATCATTCATATTATGCTTTTTTCACTAATATCCTTGTAAGCAGAGAAATACCTCAGTAGAGAAAGCAGGAGTCATATAAACAACAACATGAACCAATATAAATTTTCTAAAATACTCTCTATACTTTGCTAACATTTCCTAGAAATAAAATATAAAATACTATTAAAATCCTCTAATTTTACTAATAAACAGCTTAGAAAAATGTGTTATATTCATTATCAATGATGTTAAAGTTTGACATTATAACAGATTTTCCTACCCCATCTGTTCAGCCTCTGATGACTTACATTTGGCGCTTAATATACTCTTTGAGCAATGCTTCTTCCACAGGATACACCTGAACGCCTGTACCATCGTCATAGTAATACATCATACTGGCATTAAGCTCTGTTTGAAATGCTTGATCAGTCCTTTCATCATGTTCTTGATAACCATATGAATATTCAAAGTTCACTTGAAGTAGTAAAGAAAGAAAAATGATCACAGATTGAAAAAAAACAAAGAACAGTTACTATAAAGAAAAATCCAAAGTGAAGTTTCTCAAGGGCTAACAAATACAAAACCATCTTTATTATCAGACAAAAATCAGTTGAAACACTATACGGTATAGTGGGAAAAACAGAGGATCTGTACATTTTTCAATGTTCATCTAAGTTAACAAAACAAAAATCATGTCTTACATCGAGGATTTCCTCTGCCCCGGCCTCTTCCTCGTCCTCGGCCTCGTCCTCGGCCTCTAAAGGAGCCTCGGATATTACCACCCTCACTTCTCACACTGGAAACTTCATCTTGATCATCTCTCTTTTCTCTTTCACGCCTCCAACCTTTTTTAAAATAAAAATATTTTTATACATTCCAATTTGCAAATATGATTAACATCTTACCTTATAAAAATGTGGTAACCACCCCACTCCACTTTGTAATCAGTTATTAGCAACTGGTCATTCTTCAGAAATATAGAAACTGAAGAGATTACATAGGAGTTTGTCAAAATCTCTGGCATAAAAGACATCTTATGTTGTTGCTGTTCAGTCGCTAAGTCATGTCTGACTCTTTCCAACCCTATGAACTGCAGCAATCATGGCTTCCATCACTATCTCCGTGAGTTTCCTCAAACTCATGTCCACTGAGTCAGTGACGCCATCCAACCATCTCATCCTCTGATATAATAATTATAATAATAATAGTATCTTATTAGAAGATATTCTAATAAATAAAATAACATGCTACAAAGATAATGAGATCCTTTGCTAAAACTGTACTGTTAAAAATTCAGGAAGTTCCAAGGTAACTGAGTTTTATACTATACAAAACTCCAAAAGAAAAAAAAAGACAACTTGTTTTCACCCTAACAACTTATTTTCATAAATATGATTTTTGAAGGAAACGATATTTCTATTTAAGCAAAAGACTTTTTTCTTTTCTTAAGAAAAAAGGAAATGAAAACAGAAAAACTGAGAGAAGATATCAGAAGCACAATACACGAATTATATCCAGCATACATACAGAACTCACAAATGTATCTCATGCACATGCACATTCTCACACATGCAGTGACTTAGATGGAAAAAAAATCATTAAAAGACTGGAAGGGCAAACAAGGAAATGCAAAGAGACAATAAAAAAATATGTTCAGTGTCACTGACCTTGAGAAATGCAAGTTAAGACAATCAAAGGGTATTTTCTAATCTGTACCAGTGTGAAAAATATTTTAAGGTCCTATAATATTAAACATTGACCAAGATAGAGAAGATAGAACTTTTGTATAATGCCAGAGTAAAAACAAATACATTTCAATTTTAAAAAACTGCAACAATGAAATAAATGTAAAGGTGTGTATACCCTAGAGACCAGGGTTTCTCACCCAGGGCATTATTGACATTTTTGAATCAGATAACTTTTTAGTGTGGGGGCTGTCCTGGGTACTGTAGGATGTCTTTGTGTTATCCTTAGTTTCTACTCACTAAATACCAGTAGCAAGATTTATAATTTTATATAAGTCATATTTTGTGGACAATTGAGTAAATATAACTATTAACTAGATTTTAGATGATATAAGGGAATTAGTGTTGATTTTCTTGGATGCTGCATTTTCTTGGGACATCAGTGCTCAAGTGTCACAATATCTGCAAGTTACTTTCAGATGATTCAGCAGATGAATTAAAGATAGCCAAATTACTAAATCTAGATGGTGATTAGACAGGTATTCGCTGTACAATGCTTTCATAGGACAACATGCCTTAAAAATTATTAGACTCAGTAGAAGGTGCTTCCCTGGTGCATCAGTAAAAAATGCACTGGCCAATGCAGGGGACACAGGTTTGACCCCCAGTTCGGTATAAGTTTCTGCATGCTGTGGAGCAGCTAAGCTTATGTACCACCACTACTGAGCCTGCGCTCTAGAGCCCATGATTCACATCAAGAGAAGTCACTGCAATGAGAAGCCCATGCGCCACAACTATAGAGAACTACTCCCCCACCACAACTGAAGTAAACTCACACAACCAAGATTCAGCACAGTCGAAATTAAATAAAATATTTTAAAAATAAAAAACAAAATACAAAGACTTCAATAGAAAACTATAAAACCAAATGCTCAGGGAATTCCCTGGTGGTCCAGTGGTTAGGCCTCTGCACTTTCACTGCCAAGGGCACAGGTTCAATCTCTGGTCAGTGAACTAAGATCATGTTGTGTGGTGCACCAAATATATGTATGTATGTATGTGTGTGTGTATCTGTTTAAGTATATATATATGTGTGTGTCTATATATACATACACACATTTACCATACCACCTAGCAATCCCCTCCTAGATGTTTACAGGAAATAAAGACATATGCCCACAGAAAAGCTTGTATACAAATGTTGATGGCAGCATTAGTCATAACAGCCAAAAACTAGAAACATGCCAAATATCCATGAACAGATGAATGGATAAAGGAGTATATCCATTCAACAGAAAACTGTTATGCAATAAAGAGGTAGAAATTACTGATATATGGAATAATACTGATGAATGTGAAAATCATTATGCTGAGCAAAAAAATACAAGAGGATATAATTTATATGGTCACTGACCTAGAGCCAGACATCCTGGAATGTGAAGTCAAGTGGGCCTTAGAAAGCATCACTACGAACAAAGCTAGTGGAGGTGATAGAATTCCAGTTGAGCTATTCCAAATCCTGAAAGATGATGCTGTGAAAGTGCTGCACTCAATATGCCAGCAAATTTGGAAAACTCAGCAGTGGCCACAGGACTGGAAAAGGTCCATTTTCATTCCAATTCCAAAGAAAGGCAATGCCAAAGAATGCTCAAACTACCGCACAATTGCACTCATCTCACACACTGGTAAAGTAATGCTCAAAATTCTCCAAGCCAGGCTTCAGCAATATGTGAACCGTGAACTTCCTGATGTTCAAGCTGGTTTTAGAAAAGGCAGAGGAACCAGAGATCAAATTGCCAACATCTGCTGCATCATGGAAAAAGCAAGAGAGTTCCAGAAAAACATCTATTTCTGCTTTATTGACTATGCCAAAGCCTTTGACTGTGTGGATCACAATAAACTGTGGAAAATTCTTCAAGAGATGGGAATACCAGACCACCTGATCTGCCTCTTGAGAAATTTGTATGCAGGTCAGGAAGCAACAGTTAGAACTGGACATGGAACAACAGACTGGTTCCAAATAGGAAAAGGAGTACGTCAAGGCTGTATATTGTCACCCTGCTTATTTAACTTATATGCAGAGTACATCATAAGAAATGCTGGACTGGAAGAAGCACAAGCTGGAATCAAGATTGCCGGGAGAAATATCAGTAACCTCAGATATGCAGATGACACCACCCTTATGGCAGAAAGTGAAGAGGAACTCAAAAGCCTCTTGATGAAAGTGAAAGAGGAGAGTGAAAAAGTTGGCTTAAAGCTCAACATTCAGAAAATGAAGATCATGGCATCCAGTCCCATCACTTCATGGGAACTAGATGGGGAAACAGTGGAAACAGTGTCAGACTTTATTTTTTTGGCCTCCAAAATCACTGCAGATGGTGACTGCAGCCATGAAATTAAAAGACACTTACTCCTTGGAAGGAAAGTTATGACCAACCTAGATAGCATATTCAAAAGCAGAGACATTACTTTGCCAACAAAGGTCCGTCTACTCGAGGCTATGGTTTTTCCTGTGGTCATGTACGGATGTGAGAGTTGGACTGTGAAGAAGGCTGAGCGCAGAAGAATTGATGCTTTTGAACTGTGGTGTTGGAGAAGACTCTTGAGAGTCCCTTGGACTGCAAGGAGATCCAACCAGTCCATTCTGAAGATCAGCCCTGGGATTTCTTTGGAAGGAATGATGCTAAAGCTGAAACTCCAGTACTTTGGCCACCTCATGCGAGGAGTTGACTCATTGGAAAAGACTCTGATGCTGGGAGGGTTTGGGGGCAGAAGGATGAGAGGACGACAGAGGATGAGATGGCTGGATGGCATCACTGACTCGATGGACATGAGTCTGGGTGAACTCTGGGAGTTGGTGATGAATAGCGAGGCCTGGCGTGCTGCGATTCATGGGGTCGCAAAGAGTCTGACATGACTGAGTGACTGATCTGATCTGATAGTTGAATTTATTATGAAAAGGTAAATAAAATCTGACAGAAAGTAAACTTGTGGTTAGGGACTTGACAGTAATTTCAGTGTAGTTTCTTTGATTATTAGCTCAGTAAAGTTGACTTTTTAAAGGATCCAGAAACATACATAAGAGGCTCCCAAGAGCCAACTCTGAGACAATTTGAGCATTAAAATAAACAATCATGGTAATGATTTCAACTGCTGAAAATATAAGACGACTTTAGTCCATACCAATAATAACAGGGAGTTGTTCCTTACAGTGGAATGCCAATAAGGAATGCTGCAATAGCTAAATTAGCATTTGTAGCCATCATGGTTAATACCTCAGTCATGTAAGAATAAAAATCATCAGTGGAAACTAAAGCTCATATGAAAAGTCTGATGAAAAAAATGGGTATTCTCAAAGTCTCTGACCTCAAATCACATATTAATCACCAAGCGAAGAAAGAGTATCTTTATCATAAGGAAACCTGGATTACCTCATCTTAATCAAGTGCTGCTCAAAGTTAGTATCACCAATTATAAGATACACCAATATTATATGTATTTTCAAGTTACACACTTGAAAGAAAATCATTTAACCTTTGCAGTATTCTTGCCAAAAACTCATAACCCAATCATGAGGAAACATCGGAAAACCCAAAGTGAGGTACGGCACAGACACATAACTGTCCTATGTCCTTCAGAAAAAGATCATCATGAAAAGACAAAAGTAGAAGAACTATCTCAAACTAATAGAGATGAAAGAGAAGACAAGTAAAAGCAATGTGTGATCACAGGTTAGATTCTGCGAAAGACAGAAAAACTGCAAAGGGCATTATTGAGAAATTCTGTCTGTGGACAGACAGACTGTGTTACTGTTCTTATGATATATACTCTTTAACTCTGAATAAGAGGCACAATATCTGCAACTTACTCTCAAATACTTTATATTGTATACATGGTTATTACAATAATGAGCATTAAGGCTAAATTAGTCATTTTTCTCTTAAAATGTTACTTACTTCGTGTGTCATTTCTCCTATTGTTATGTGATGATTTATTTGCTTCAGGTTGACATCTTGAGCTATTCCGGGACCCTGGTCTTTCTTGACTCTCTGGTCTTACATCTTCTAAGTGGAGTGGTACCCATCTGTGCTTATTAGCTTGAAGAAAACAAAATAAAATCATTTAAGGACAATGTACAATTTTCATTAAAGCTTTGCAATTGTGAAAGGACTCTAAATTTTAATTAAATAAATGAAAACTGCAACGTTTCTAAAGCTCAAATTAAAAGACAATGATAGAATATAACTGGAATTCTTTTGCTTTTAAGTGAAATGCACACTCTTCAATTTAATTCTGACAAAGAAGTTATAAAAAATATTAAGTATACACACTACTTTCATCTAATACTTGATACTTAGGCTTTAGAACAGGGTACACCTGATAATTGTTTTAATATTGATTCAAAACACTTTTAGTTTAAAATAACTGCCTCAAATTTTAGTTTATCCAGCATAACTACTAATGAGCTTTTTCAAAATGAAGTTTAACTGCAAATCTAACTGCATTTGATAAATCTTTGTATTTTCCTAATTTCTTAAGAGATAAAAGCAATTTGACATTATTTGTTGACTAAATGATAGTGTAATTAATAGCTATAGTACAGTGAAATCTTTACCTATTCATGGATTGCACAGTTAAGGTTTCAAAATGTTCAGATTTCTGCCCAATACAATTTTCGACTAAAAGAAAAAGATTTATGGGCAAAGGGAAAACTACCAAATTAATTAAGAGAATATTACTGTATTAATTTCCTACAAATATGGCAAACTATGGACAGATAAGGAAAAGGGAATACGAAAGAATCTAAAAGTTCTCTGAAGTCTATACTCTAAATTCTAATGAGTATCAGTGAGATTCTTTGGGGATAAATAAGCCCTTGTTTTAGGCTTCCCTGGTGATAAAGAATCCACCTGCCAGTGTAGGAGACACAAGAGATGAAGGTTTGACACCTGGGTTGGGAACATTACCTGAGTTGAGAAGTAAATGGCAACCCACTCTAGTATTCTTGCCTGGGAAATCTCATGGACAGAGGAGCCTGGTATGCTACATTCCATGGGGTCACAAAAGAGTCAGACACAACTTAGTGACTAACAACGACAAACTCCTTGTTTTAAAGATAAACGTGCGCTCTGTGTGTGTGTGTGTGTGCTCAGTCACTCAGTTGCGAAGAAATCCAAATTACTCACTGGTGACTACCAGCAATCAACTGATTAAATACGATTCTTCATTACTACAGCTCTCTTTAAATACTTAAAATCAAAATGAAGGTATAAACAAACTAACCTCTTTTTCGTTGATTACTAAACTGAGCCTCATCCTCACTGACATTTTCACCAGGACCATCTAATTTTGTTTCCCGGTTTTCTTTGCTTTCATTGTTAACACTTCTCTTTTCAACCTTGTCTTCTCTTTCTTTTCTGTTTTGTGGCTTCTTATTGCCTTGACTGATGACACTCTGACACTGCAAAAGGTTTTACAGAGTTAAATTTTCATGAACATTTTCTCTAACATATTCCCAAATTTGTGGTAATACCTTACCTACATATCGTAAAACAAATGACAACTCTTACAAAAATAAAAAACTACAAAAGACACTGTTAAGAGAAAAGTCAAGTGAAAGACAAGGAGAAAATAGTTACTAAGTATCTGATAAAAGGACTTGTATCCAAGATATATAATGAACTCTAAAATGCAGCAACAAGGAAACAAAAAGTGGGCAAGGGTTAAACAGACGTTTCATCAAAAAGATATACCGACGGCAAATATACATGAAAATGTACTTGACATCAACAGAAAAGTGCAAAGTAAAACTACAATGTGATACCATCAAACACCTTCTAAACTGATTAAAATTAAGACTGACCATGTCAAGTATTAGTGAGAATATAGAGCAATTAGAATTCTCATACACTGCTGGTGGAATAAAAAGTTTAGTAATTTAACATTTTAAATAGCTACCATAAAATCCACGTATTCTACTCCCAAGAAAAATAAAAGCATATATCCATGCAAATTTTGTACACAAATGTTTATGTAGTAGCTTTATTCCTAACAGTCAAAAAACTGGCATCAACACAAATGTTCACCAGTAGGTGAATGGACAGCATTATATCTATCAATTGACTACTACCCAGTAAATAAGAACAAACTACTCATATATATAACATAAATAAATCTCAAAATAATTAAGCTAAATGAAAGCCAGGGGCAAAAAAAAAGTACATGCTGTATAACTCCACTTATATAAAACTGTAGTAAATGCACTGTATATCAACTATACTCCAATAAAAATTTTTTTTTAAACTGGAGAAAGGGCAAATTAACTAAGTACAACTTATCAGTGGTTGGGATAATGGCGTGGTGAGGGACATGACAGAGAAGAGTTACAAATCAAGTTCATTACCCTGTTTGTGGAGAAAGTTTCACAGGTCAAAGTATATCAGACTATACCCTTCATATACAGTTTATTATGTTGTTTATTCATCAAGTTGTTTCATATATATTAAACTATACTCCCATATTACTGCACAAAATACAAATAACAAAATGTACAGTGTCAAATGAAACCATGGAACCAGATGACTATATATACTACTTCTTTAAAAAGAAAATCCTTTTTATTTTTTATTATTATTTTTTTATTTGACTATGGCTCCAACATGTGGGATCTTAGTTCTCCAACCAGGGACTGAACCCATGTCCCCTCCAGTGGAAGCATGGTCTTAACACCTGGACAGCTAGGGAAGTCCCTAAAAAGCCTTTTGACAGACTATTTCAGAATATCTTTTTAGAGCTTCTTTCATAGTTAAATTAGAAATCCATTTACTAAGACTTCCCTGGTGGTCCAGTGGTTAAGAATCACCTGCCAATGCAGAGGGCATGGGTTTAATTCCTGGTCCAAGAAGATTCCTCAAGCCCGGGGTCAACTAAGGCTGTGCACCACAACTGCTGTGCCTATGCTCTACCCCTGCTCACCATAACCAGAGAAAGCCCAAGAGCAGCACAAAAACCCAGCAGAGTCATAAATAAATAAAGCAAACATAAAAATCTAAAACTGTTTTAAAAAATCCATATATTGAACATCTTTTGATATGTTATACATATATATATGTATGTGTATATAAAGACTTAAGACTTCAACACATTGAAAAAATTTTACCCAAATGTATATAAAATAAATTTTGAAATACAAAATGGGCTTCAATTAGACATTACTTTAAAAAATAATCTATTTGTAGGCATAACATGAAGTTGACATCACAGTACCCCACCTTTCCAAATATATGGTCCTGAGAATACAACCAGATGAAGGCAATGGGATGAAAGAAATCAAAGTATTTGAAAAATGGGTACTTTATCAATGTGATTCTCTAAATTTGAAGTAAAATAAAGTTTGCATGTGAAATGAGAATACTTTCCCTTTATTTAAAAAAAGGTTTTAAAAGAATACTCACTTCAGTGTTCACTAATTCACTTGGTGTTGGCCAATTTGCCATATCACTGAAATCACTAGCCTAAGAAGTAATAAAAGAAATGTTACACAAATTAGGAATTTTTTAAATAGAAAAAGATTTTTCTAAAAGTAAATGTAACTTTTAAAATCATCTACATTCATTTATATGTAGGCATTTGCCAAATTAATCCAAAACTTTCTCCAAACAACAGAACCCAGAAAGAATGCTTTGGTCTTATAATCCAGCTTCTGGCACGATTAACAACTTTGACTAAACTGATAGATGCAGCATAACATATACACATGGAGATCTGGAAAAGGCTACAATTCTCTAGTATATTAATATCAAACATCAATGACAGAAGAGAAAAATACACAGTAATCTGAGGAGTTCCTTTCAGAATAGTCAAAAATTATTTATTGTCAAATATACCTTATTGGATTTCTTTGTCTTGAGTTTTCCTGCTTTTATAATTTGAGGGGAACTGAGCTCTAAAAAAAAAAAAAAAATACAAAGAACTGTTTTTTACAGCCGTATCACTTAAAATATTTGACAAAGTAACAATTAAAGCAATTTCAGTAAGTCAACGTAGTCATTATTTTCAACAAAATGCAAAGTTCTAAGACTCAAATTCCTAACAAGAAATCAACCACATTTCAAACATGGACTGAAAGTGGTCTACAGTGTTCAAATAAAGAAGAAAATATTAACAGCTTACTGAACTGACAGACCAGTCCTTTCACTAACAGGTGTAACATGGAAAAATTAGAAATATAACACATTTTTGTAAAGTTGGCGAATCAATTCCCAATGGGATTTATATATATTTATATATATATATATATATATACGTGTGTGTGTGTGTATATATATATATTACGTGTGTGTGTGTGTGTATATATATATATATATATGTTGTTGCTGTTTAATTGCTAAGTAGTGTCTGACTCTTTGCAACCCCATGGGCTGTAGCCCTCCAGGCTCCTTTGTCCATGTAGTTTCGAGGCAAGGAAATGGGTTACCATTTCCTTCTCCAGGGATCTTCCCAACCCAGGATCAAACCCATATCTACTGCATTGGCAGGTGGATTCTTTACCACTGAGCCACCAGGGAAGCCATATATTATATATATAATACATGTAATATTTAAATATATAATATATAAATATATTTGTATATATAAATATATTCACATACATCAAGAAGCATCCAGAAAATAAGTCAGAAGACTTCAATTTGTCTTTGGAAAAACCAAAATAGCTTATCTCTAGAATCAAGCCATAAAAAATAAAACAGACGTCTGTAAAAGCATGTGTAAGACTATCACAGTATCATCACCTGTCCCTATCTTGAATAAGAAGACAATGATGGATAACAATAGTCTCCAAATGAAGCTTTAAAATGTCTTTTATCTAGCACAATGATTATCTAGTTAAACATGCCCTAAAGTAAATATTAAAGTCGAATAAACAGAAAACACAATAATTTAGTAAACAACGAATCCCATAAATCATGGCAATGACTAATTCAGAGTAAAATAAAATGATTTTTGAGTTAAAACCAGAAAAATTCAAATAAGATATTATGAAAGGAAGCTGGATGAAGGATGACGACATCCCCAGGGATGGGCACACAAGGAATGTGAAAACTGTAGAAATTCTATTCCTAAAGCAGATAGTGAGTACATGCCTATTTGCTCTACACTTCCTTATACTTTAGGGACACAAGTAAATGTGTAAGTAAACGTCAGTTGCTCCGTCATGTCCCCCTCTTTGTAACCCCATAGGCTGTAGCTCGCCAGGCTCCTCTGTCCATGGAATTCTCCAAGCAAGGGTAGCCATTCCCTTCTCCAGGGAATCTTCCCAACCCAGGGATCAAACCTGGGTCTCCTGCACTGCAGGCTGATTCTTTAACATCTGAGCCACCAGGGAAGCATATTGTGTAGTCAGTCACTAAGTCATGTTCGACTGTTTGTGACCATGGACTGCAGCCAATCAGGCTCCTCTGTTCATGGGATTTTCCCAGGCAAGAATACTGGAGTTTGTTGTCATTGGGGAGCTTTCCAACCCAGGGATCCAAGCGGCATACCCTACATTGGCAGGAGGATTCTTTACCGTTGAACCACAAGACTATTATTAACCTAATGAGCAATTCACTATCAGGTCCAACTATCCTATTTCAACAATTTCCCACCACAATTATGAACTCAAAATTTTTCAGTAGCAACCATAATACAGTTTCATTTTTAATATGACTACTTAGCACTGTTTTGAAAACCCTGACAATTTTCAGCTTATCAATTATTTCATAACAAAATTCACAATTGTGCTTCCATTTATAAATAAATCCCCCTTCTCCAACTTGCTTCACCTCTTCTTAAAAAGTCTACAGAAACTACTACAGGGAAATGTATACATGCATATAAATATGCATAGGGATAAATACTTCATTAAGAAAAATGAGATGCAGAAAAAAATATGATGGATGGGTAGGACAAAAAGGGAGGCAGGAAAAAAATCTAATCTAACAAAAACAGTATTTGTCCAAATATTATCTGGAATTTGACTAAGGTATGTTCTATAAATAGCACATATATTTTATGAAAGTTACACAGTATCAAACATTTGAAAGACTCTTCCCTTAGCCAAATAAAAACACATCCCAAAATATTGCTAAGTCAAGTAAATTATTGCCTGGTGGTTACAAAACACAGCCTTACACAAACTATTTGATGTAATGGGAAGTAGTTAGGCATAGGCCACAAAAGTGAGTTTTATTACAAATCAAGAAGACATTAATAATCACAAAATTAAGGTCAGAAATTTAAAAATTATTCTGACCACATAAACTTTTAAACTTCAGTATTAAATGACAAGTAAGTTATTTACAAACAAAAATATTCGAATGTAAGTTAATAATCTTTTTGATTTAAAAATCAACATGGTGCCATACCCTACACAGACACTGATTATAACCTCTGGCTAAAAGAAGTTGGGAAGGTAACCCAATACTGTAAATCAACTATACTTCAATTAAAAAAAAAAAAAAGTTGGAGGTAACTCCCTGGCGATTCAGTGGTTAGCACACAGTTCTCTGCCAGAGGCCTGAGTTCAAACCATGATTTGGGAACAAAAGATTCCACAAGCCATGCAGGGCAGCCAGGAAGGTAGAATCTTGGATCTTTATTTCGTCACACATTTAAAAATAAAAGGAAAAGAGATTTTTACTTCAACCAATTCTTTTGTTTAAATTTTAATCTCTCAACTCCTCAGGTAATACATGGGAAAATTGATCGCATTTAATTCTGTGGCCTCTATAATTCTGACATTTTATTGATAAGAGTATCTTTAAGTACACACTGTAATTTGGATATTTATAGTTTACCAATATGGTAATTTATTTTCATCAAAAGATATTTGACAAATTATGCTGGCTACTGTGGTTGGATACTCCGGGATAAGAAAGAAGGATTTCTTAATACTGGTTACCAAGTGGCACTTTTAATTTACTTTTTTAAAAGGAAGACTGTCCTAGAACATTCCTGTTCCCAAGTCCCAATTGTTTCCACAGAAACAATGTTTCCTGATTAATGAGTTTAGGAAAAGAACTGACTTGCAAAGCCAGCACCTTTCCCCTCTTTCCTTTGGGAGCTAGCTGTCCACAAAAAGTAAGCATTCTGGTCTGCTCCTTCATGCTATTAACCACACAGGGTAGACTACCCAACAGAGGCAGAAAGGGAACACGCAGTTGTGCAACGCCAACTGTGAATACATTTGTCTAATTCCAAATTCAACATAAGGAAGTCCTTTGTGCTGCTCTCTTAGACCACCTCATCAACCTACTCTTTTTTTAGTTAAAAGAATGACATAAGCTTTAAAAAAACAAATCTGAATAAAAGATAAATATGATTCAAAAACGAAATAGCAGTAGCCAAACACGAAATGGCACTAAGAAATTTAAGTGAAGACAATTTTCACCTATTGTGCTGACAAAAAAGAAAATGCCAAGCGTTGAGAAGCCTGTATAAATGGACATTTCTCTCATGCTGTTGGAATGAATATGAAGTAGTAGACTCTTTCAAGGGTAATCTGTCATTTAAAATGTATATACTATTTTTGGAATGTCCTGCCAATCCAGTGGTTAGGATTCTGCTCTCACTGCCAAGGGCCTGGGTTCAATCTCTGGTGGGAGAACTAAATAAAACCCCCAAGCCACGTGGCAAAAAAGTACTACTACTACTAATATATATATATCCTTTTAAAAGATAACCAACAAGGACCTACTGTATAGCACTGGGAACTGTACTCAATGTTCTATGACAACCTATATGAAAAAATAATCTGAAAAAGAATGAATATACATTCTGAATCACTCTGAGGTACACCTAAAACTAACACAACATTGTAAATCAACTGGAATCCAATAAAGTTTTTAAAAATTAAATAAAATGCATATACATTTTAAGGAAAAAATTCCATTTCTCAGAAATTATCTGAGAATCAAGACAAGATACAAAGATGTCTGTATAAAATTTTCACTGTAGGGATTTCTGGCGGGCTAGTGGTTAATATTCCATGCTTTCACTGCAGGGAACATGGGTTCAACTGGACACTCTGGACACTAAGATCCTGTTTGCCGAGCAGCACAGCCAAAAAACTATGTTCATTGTAGCAGATAAAGGGCTTCCTAGGTGGCTCAGTGGTGAAGAATCTGGCTGCCAATGCAGGAGACACAGGAAATATGGGTTTGATCCCTGGGTTGGAAGATCCACCAGACTTCATTAAAACAAATAACCTCTAGGAAGTTCCCTAGATAACTGTATTTAAATAAATAACCTCTAGGGAGGTCCCTGGTAGCTTAATGGTTAGGATTTGTGGCTTTCACTGCCATGACTGTTCTAGAAAACTGCTCCAGAGATCCCACAAGCTGTGTGGCATAGCCAAAAAATAAATATATAACTCCTATATTCAACAATATAGTAGTTATATTATTGGTACTGCTGCTGCTGCTGCTAAGTCACTTCAGTCGTGTCCAACTCTGTGCGACCCCATAGACAGCAGCCCACCAGGCTCCCCTGTCCCTGGGATTCTCCAGGCAAGAACACTGGAGTGGATTGCCATTTCCTTCCCCAATGCATGAAAGTGAAAAGTGAAAGTGAAGTTGCTCAGTTGTGTCCGACCTCAGCGACCCCATGGACTGCAGCCTTCCAGGCTCCTCCATCCATGGGATTTTATTGGTAATTTATAAAAAATAATGCAAAACTTAAGAAATAAGACAAATGTGTATGTATTAATATACCAGATTCTACATATAATTTTATACACACATATAGAACAGGCAAAACAAGACCAAGAAAATATTTTCATTTTCCCATGTTCCAAACAAAATGGAGGAAGCTGTTCTTCCAGTATGTCATTAGGTAAAAATCTAAGACTAAAAAAGAAAGCCAACCTAAAAACTTAGAAATATAGAAACTTTAATTTTAAAAAATTTTCAGACAGATGAAGCCTAAGAAATTTAAGCTCCAATGTATATATACACACACTCACGTTTATATGTGTATATACATATGTATATATATGTATATATATCCAACATATATACACACACATATACATACATGTATCCGTGTATATACGTATATATACACACATATATACATACACATAAACAACTACGTGATCTTCATATATCCATTTTTCAATCACTGGTGAGCCAAAATGCAACTTTGAGTATTACTGCAATATCTTAATCTATAAGGAAACAATTCCTGATAAGAAAACAACTCATTTGAAAAGCTTGGATAGTGAGAATAAAAAAATGCAACATTATAGGTGATTTTACTCTAATTTTCATGACCATAATCTTTAGCAAAGTTTTAATTAAGAAAAGGCATTGACAGTTATAAATCATCAATCACATGGTTTTATTATATTTAAGGGAGAAATGTCATCAAATGCCATTTTATTACAGTAAATGAGTGCCTTAAAAAAATATGTAAAAAAGCCTACTTAACTTCTCAGACTCTAAAATTGATACTATCAATCTGTAGTCACTTTAGAGAACAACCTGTCAACAAATACACTGTGACCTAACAATTCCATGTAGCTATCCTAGAGTAAATCAGACAGTATATAAGAGAAATGCATAAAGATGTTTGAAACAACCAGGATGTTGATTAATGGGTAAATGGCTAAACTGACTACATCAGTTATATTTATAGACCACTTCTCTGCAGTTTTTTAAAGTTTAGACTAAAAAGCATCAACTTTATCACAAGAAAAAATTTTTATAAAAAGTATGTAGATGGTAGTTAACTAAACATATGGTGATCATTTTGCAATGTTGTTGTTTAGTTGCTAATTCGTGTCCAACTCTTTTGCAACCCCATGGACTGTATGTAGCCTGACAGGAAGCTCTGTCCATGGGATTTTCCAGGCAAGAATACTGCAGTGGGTTGCCATTTCCTTCTCCAGGGGATCTTCCCTACCCCGAGATCAAACCTGTGCCTCTGAAGTCTCCTGCATTGGAGCCAGGTTCTTTACCACTAGCACCATCTGGATTTTCTTGACCCAGGGATCGAACCCGCATCTCCTGCATTGGCAGGTGGATTCTCTACCACTAAGCCACCAGGGAAGTCCACAATATGCATATGCAAATCTGAATCACACACCTGAAACTAGTGTTAATATAATTTAAAAACTCACTGTAAAGAAAAATAAAAGGATCAGGAAAAATTTTTAATTGAGAATAGTCTAAATACACATACAAAACACTGTATTTAGAAATAATTTCACAGAAAGGTCTGAAAGGATATTCAATAAACTGGTAACATGACTATTCTTCTTTTTGAAGGGAACAGCAAATTTGTGTTTATAAAAACATATTAATGTATAATTTATATAACAAGTAAAACATTATTAGATTTACAGTAAGCTTATTTGAGGTTTCTGGGAAACACACTTGGAGAAAAGGTTGATGGGGGTCAAGAAGACTAAAGATGAAAAAGAAAAAAATAATTTTTTGTATTGTGACCCAACCACTCAGCATGAAGGGTAGTTCCCCAATCAGGGACTGAACCAGGCCCTCTGCAGTGAAAGAGCCAAATCCTAACCACTAGGTCACCAGGCAAGTCCCCAAATCAATATTTTTGTGAGTAAAAATTAAATTTAGAAAGCTGATTTTTAATATGCAAAATATAACCATGAGTACAAGGTAAGTGACTCATAAATCCCATACTGTGACTTTAGTAAAGGTCTTCAAAATAAGTAAAATTACTTTAAACATGGATCGGGGAACAATTCTTTCTAGTCTCCTGACCAGAATTTAAGACCACAGTGATACTATTCTAGGCTCTCTTGTGGGCCAGGCTTTCGCTGAAAAGAGGTTCTTATCTGGATTACCAGAAACACCAATACACAAGCCAGAACCATCCCCAAAGTGGAGGAAAGTGTGTCACAGGGCTGAAGAATTCCTCACTTGCAATTCAGTTAGAACTCCAGGTTCTAACAAAAAATTCATGACTACAAGTCCAGAAATACTTCCCTACATCTCCTATGTTTCTATCTCTGGTAGTAAACTTTCTGGCAAAAACTTTATGGATGGAATTCTGGTACTTCATTAAGTAACAGTAAATCCTCGTTTGGCTAGGAAAAACGTAAGTTTAATTCTGACATTATAGCATAATTAATATCCTCTTTCCCTCTCATGAATCTCCTGGTTTATAGGATAAATCACATAGGTTTCCAATGAAAAAGATTATTGTACTAATTTAACACTCCCCTAAGTTTGCACCTATTCTGGACTCTGAACCATAAAGGGCGTCTGCTCCTATATCATTATGATTGAGGTTGCAAATTTACTTAGGAAAATAGAAAGCTGGCAGACCTAGGTTACAGAAGGCCCTCTGGTATTAAGAAATGAAAGAAAATACATCCACTTCATTCATTTACAAGGCCCAGAAATCTTGCTGAAAGTCAACTAGCTAGGTAGTAGCTAATCTGGTCTAGAATGCAAGCTGTGCATTTCTACTCCACAAACTCTTATCTAAGTTACCTAGACAAAGTTTTTCAGTTACGAATAGAAGTTGTGTAGAAGTTTTGTGTAGAAGTACAGAGTCAGTGTTGGGGATAGACTATAAAGTTACTACAGCACTCCAAATATAAAGAACAGTATTCCTGCAGGTACAGAATAGATTCCAAGAACAGAAATGTTGCCTACAGAGAAACATCAGCAAAATTAAAGTCCATGGGAACCACACCTGGTTAATCACCAGATGCTTAATCTGCAACAAAGATTAAGGTCCCTAATGAAGGCACCTGCAGGCTAATTATAATAAACTGTTAAATATTTTAGCAAGGTAATCTCCAATTAAAATTTGAGTCTTAAAACCTGTCAAATTAATTGTACAACCAAGAGGTTTGTTTTTTTTTTTTTTTTGGTAGATCACTGACTATAATGTATAATGTGTGTAAGTCTCAAAGTAGGGAGGTGAGACAGACATTAAGATTCACTAAAGTTTTCGATTTAAGACTTCTGTTCTCTTCAGTTAGTAATAGTGGTAAACAAATGGAGCTTTGCAGGTAGGAGAAAATAGTGTTAAGTTTAAATTTAGAGAAAAAATTTTGAGTAGATTTTTCTGTGTTAAGATTTATCAAATGATAATTTAAAGACCATCAAACCCCAGATGTAAAATAACTATTTAAAGTTATACTGTTCTGCAGCATTAAAAAATGATTATTACTGTGCAAACCAACTCTTATCTCCCTCTATTGGAGTTCCTTAGAAGAAATGTTACTATAGCTGCAAAATGTGTCTATAACAATCACCTTATATTTGACCATTCCTTAGTCTCATTTGATCCTCACAACCCTGTAAACACGCTTAAATTTTCCCTGTTTCACTGTTAACCTTTAAGAAAAGCAAACACTTGTAAGTAAACAGCTGTAATTTCTATATGAAAAGCTTAACTTACTACAACTTAATTAGACAGCAAAACTAGTCTTCGTTTTATTTAGGATATCTATTTAACTTAAAAAAAAAACCTGACGCTGTTATAACCAAAATAAATCTCTAGGGAACATAGGGCATTGGTCCGCATCAAATTCAGTGGCACAATCTTACCTCCTCTAGGAAGGAGAGGTAACTGAATGTTTGTTGTTGTATAGTCGCTAAGACGCATCTGACTCTCTGCGACCCATGGACTGCAGCCAATCAGGCTCCTCTGTCCATGAGATTTCCCAGGCAAGAGTACTGGAGTGGGTTGTCATTTCCTTCTCCAGGGGATCTTTCCGACCCAGGGATCCAACAGGCATACCCTACATTGGCAGAAGGATTCTTTACCGTTGAACCACAAGACTACTATGACTACTATTCACCTAATGAGCAATTCACTCTCCGGTCAACTACCCTATTTCAACAATTTTCCACAATTATGAACTCAAAACTTTTTACTAACAACTACAGTACAGTGTCTCATTTTTAATATGACTACTTAGCACCGTTTTGAAAACCCTGACAATTTTCAGCTTATCAATTATTTCATAATAAAAAAATCACAACTGCTCTTCCAATTATTAATAAATTCCCCGTCCGACTTGCTTCACCTCTCCTCAGTCTACAGAAACTTCTGTAGGATGAACTGAACATCTACCTCAAGTCAGCTTTCCCAAGTCACTACCACGTGGAGGCAAGACAAAACTGAGGCAGTGCCAGCGGAGTGGCTCAGCTCCATTGCCCCCGCCGTGCCTCCACTAGTCAAGGAGAACCCGAGGTCCCACCTCTTCCTGTCGCTCCCTTCCCAGATGTCCATTTATGTAAATAGGCAGAATGAATGACACCTTGGAACGAAACACCTCCGACTGACAGGGCAAGGAGCCCTGCCCCTGCCCCTCCCCCAGCCCCGCGGAGCCTTGGTCCCCATGAGTCGCCCCTGCACACACCCTCCCGGTGCCTACCGCAGAGGAGCCACAGACCTGCCTCCAAGGTTTCCAGTGGGGGCAATGGCAGAGGCCCCGTCCCGGCGGGGGACAGGTGCTGGGGAGGCTTTCTGGTCCAGGGATTCTCCTTCGGCGGCGGTGGCGGCGGCTGCAGCTTTTCCTCAGAGCTGGCCGCCGCCTCCTCCTCCCGGGCATTCTCGGCCGGCGGGTCCCGCGGCAGCGGTCGCGGCGGCTCCCCGCCAAAGGGCCCTCCTGGCCCGCGCGCCTTGTGCGCCAGGTGCAGCGCCAGGGGCTTCACAGGCACGGCCGCCTGAGGCACGCTGTGTCCCAGCACCGGCGTCGGCGACGGCTCACCCCGCGCCCCCGCGCTGGTGGCGGTCGCGGCCCTCTCCTCCCTCGCCGCCTCCTTGCCCTCCCGTTCGACCGGGGGTAGCTGCTCAGCCTGCCGGCTCGCCGCGGCCGCCAGCGACTCCCTCTCAGTTGCTCCCGCGGGAGGCTCCTCCCGAGGGTGAGCGGCGGGCACTGGAATGCGAGCAGACATGGTGCCCCTGCCCCAGCCGCCCCAGCCAGGGGGGGCCCGGGGCAAGGGAGCCCGGCTGCCCGTCGCTCCGCCGGGACACCGACTGGCTCCGGCCTGAGGAAGAGAACCCGAGAACCCGGCCGCCGTCGCCACGGCCGCCCGCGTCGGGTGAGGAGGCCGTGCAGCTCTCGGCGTGCCGCCCCTCCCCGCGTCGAACGGGGCGCTAACCGCCCGTCGGCCCAGCCTGCCTCAGCGGCGCTAGCCCCGAGCCTGCCAACACGCGCCGGGTGTCGCAGCCGCAGCCGCGAGCCCTCACCCGACGCGGGCTGAGGCAAAAGCACCGCAAGCCCAGGCTTGAGGACCTCTAGCAGAGTCGGAGAGGCGCGCGCTACCTCAGCCGGTAACTGCTCGCGGGGGCGGAGGCGGGGCCGGGAAAGGGGGCGGTCCGAGAGGACGGAGCGGGGGCGGGACCTCCCGGAGGAGCGTGACGTGGCTACTCACCGGCTCCAGACCTCGCCAGGCCGCCGCCCGCGGTGGGTGACTGACGAGCCCGCCTGGGTGCCGCCCTGCTTGAGGGCCGGCCCCGCCCCAGCGGCCAGCCGAGGGGAAAGGAGGGCGAATAGGGCGAATCCCCGGCTCCCGGGCCGCGGCGGCCCTCGCTACGGGCACAGGGGCGGGGCGCGCACCAGGCCTCTGTGACTCGCAACCGGCTTGCGCTTCGCTCCGCCGGCTCTGAGGGAGGGGCGGGGCGCCCGACGCACGTGGCTCTGGGCAGCCCGGGGCTGGAGTCTCTGTGCCCCGGTCCCTGAAGACCAGTTCCCTCGGAGCAAAGTGGGTAATCTGGGCGGTCGACCCCGGGCTGCTCCCGAATGGGCCTTAGTTTCCCACCACCACCACCCGGCCAATTTGCTCCCCGCGTCCGTCCCTTCGCCCGGTGAAAAGGTTTCCCCCGGCGTTTTGGGCACTGTGACCTGTGATCTTGCTGCTGCTGCTAATCACTTCAGTCGTGTCCGACTCAGTGTGACCCCATAGACGGCAGCCCACCAGGCTCCCCCGTCCTTGGGATTCTCCAGGCAAGAACACTGGAGTGGGTTGCCATTTCCTTCTCCAATGCATGAAAGTGAAAAGTGAAAGGGAAGTCGCTCAGTCGTGCCCGACTCTTCGCGACTCCATGGACTGCAGCCTACCAGGCTCCTCTGTCCATGGGATTTGCCAGGCAAGAGTACTGGAGTCGGGTGCCATTGCCTTCTCCCCTGTGATCTTAAGCCATGTCCAAAATAAAAAACAGTGTAATCTATAGGTAACTTTAAGAAACCTTTGCCCCGGGACCAGAATTAGTGTATTTCCCCGTCCTTATTCCCACCCACAATCCGAAATAATCTATAGGTAACTGGCGCTGGGAGGGATTGGGGGCAGGAGGAGAAGGCGACGACAGAGGATGAGATGGCTGGATGGCATCACCGACTCAGTGGACGTGAGTCTGAGTGAAATCCGGGAGCTGGTGATGGACAGGGAGGCCTGGCGTGCTGCGATTCAAGGGGTCGCAAAGAGTCGGCCAGAATTAGTGCATTTCCCCGCCCTTATTCCCACCCACAATCCGAAATAATCTATAGGTAACTTTAAGAAACCTTTGCCCCGAGACCAGATATAGTGCATTTCCCCGCCCTTATTCCCACCCACAATCCGAAATTTTTAAAATGCTTAGGAGTAAAACAGATAATACTAAGCCGGCTTAAAAAAAGAAAAAGTAAGTTACAGGTTTTGTCTGTGTCTTTTTAAAAAAAAACTTTTAAGTGTTTCAGGTGTACAGCACAGGGATTCAGTTATATACATTCTTTTTCAAATTATTTTCCATTATAGCTTGTTATAAGATATGGAATATAGTTCTCTGTGCTATATATTATGTTCTTGTTTGTTTATTTGGGGTTGTGCTAGGTCTTTCTTGCTTCGAGGGGTACTACTTTTCTAGTTCCAGTGGTCAGGTTTCTCACTTCATGGCTTCTCTTGTTGCAGGAGCAGAGGCTCTAGAGCTCCAGGGCTTCAGTAGTTGCGGCTCCGACACTAAGGCACAGGCTCAATAGTTGTGGACCATGGGTTTAGTTGCTGGGCATTTGTGAGATCTTCCCTGACCAGGGATCTAACACATGTCACCTGCAATGACTGGTGGATTCTTTACCAGTGAGCCACCAGGGAAGCACTGTTTGTTTTTTATAGAAGGTTTTGTTTTGTTTTGCTTTGTAGAGAACCCTTGTTTATTAATTAACCCGTAGTCCAAATACTTTTTCATGGAATGGATATACGTTCAATTCAGTTCAGTCGCTCAGTCGTCTATAACTCTGCCACCCCATGAATGGCAGCACGCCAGACCTCCCTGTCCATCACCAACTCCCGGAGTTTACTCCAATTCATGTCCATCAAGTCGGTGATGCCTTCCAGCCCTCTCATCCTCTGTCTTCCCCTTCTCTTCCTGCCTCCAATCCCTCCCAGCACCAGTCTTTTCCAAAGAGTCAACTCTTTGCATGAGGTGGCCAAAGTATTGGAGTTTCAGCTTTAGCATCAGTCCTTCCAATGAACACCCAGGACTGATCTCCTTTAGAATGGACTGATTGATCTCCTTGCAAGAGACTCTCAAGAGTTTTCTCCAACACAACAGTTCAAAAGCATTAATTCTTCGGCACTCAGCTTTCTTCACAGTCCAACTCTCACATCCATACAAGACCACTGGAAAAACCATAGCCTTGACTAGATGGACCTTTGTTGGCAAAGTAATGTCTCTGTTTTACAATATGCAGAAAGACTAGAGATCTCTTCAAGAAAATCAGAGATACCAAAGGAACATTTCATGCAAAGATGGGCTCGATATAGGACACAAATGGTATGGACCTAACAGAAGCAGAAGATATTAAGAAGAGATGGCAAGAATACACAGAAGAACTGTACAAAAAAGATCTTCATGACCCAGGTAATCACGATGGTGTGATCACTGACCTAGAGCCAGACATCCTGGAATGTGAAGTCAACTGGGCCTTAGAAAGCATCACTGCAAACAAAGCTAGTGGAGGTGATAGAATTCCAGTTGAGCTATTCCAAATCCTGAAAGATGATGCTGTGAAAGTGCTGCACTCAATATGCCAGCAAATTTGGAAAACTCAGCAGTGGCCACAGGACTGGAAAAGGTCCATTTTCATTCCAATCCCAAAGAAAGGCAATGCCAAAGAATGCTCAAACTACCGCACAATTGCACTCATCTCACACGCTAGTAAAGTAATGCTCAAAATTCTCCAAGCCAGGCTTCAGCAATATGTGAACTGTGAACTTCCAGATGTTCAAGCTGGTTTTAGAAAAAGGCAGAGGAACCAGAGATCAAATTGCCAACATCTGCTGCATCATGGAAAAAGCAAGAGAGTTCCAGAAACACATCTATTTCTGCTTTATTGATTATGCCAAAGCCTTTGACTGTGTGGATCACAATAAACTGTGGACAATTCTGAAAGAGATGGGAATACCAGACCACCTGACCTGCCTCTTGAGAAACCTATATGCAGGTCAGGAAGCAACATCAGAACTGTACATGGAACAACAGACTGGTTCCAAATAGGAAAAGGAGTACATCAAGGCTGTATATAGTCACCCTGCTTATTTAACTTCTATGCAGAGTACATCATGAGAAATGCTGAGCTGGAGGAAGCACAGGCTGGAATCAAGATTGCCGGGAGAAATGTCAATAACCTCAGATATGCAGATGACACCACCCTTATGGCAGAAAGTGAAGAGGAACTGAAAAGCCTCTTGATGAAAGTCAAAGTGGAGTGAAAAAGTTGGCTTAAAGCTCAACATTCAGAAAACGAAGATCATGGCATCTGGCCCCATCACTTCATGGGAAATAGATGGGGAAACAGTGTCAGATTTTATCTTTTTGGGCTCCAAAATCACTGCAGATGGTGACCATAGCCATGAACTTTAAAGACGCTTACTCCTTGCAAGGAAAGTTATGACCAACCTAGATAGCATATTCAAAAGCAGAGACGTTACTTTGCCAACAAAGGTTCGTCTAGTCAAGGCTATGGTTTTTCCTGTGGTCATGTATGGATGTGAGAGTTGGACTGTGAAGAAGGCTGAGCGCAGAAGAATTGATGCTTTTGAACTGTGGTATTGGAGAAGACTCTTGAGAGTCCCTTGGACTGCAAGGAGATCCAACCAGTCCATTCTGAAGGAGATCAGCCCTGGGATTTCTTTGGAAGGAATGATGCTAAAGCTGAAACTCCAGTACTTTGGCCACCTCATGCGAAGAGTTGACTCATTGGAAAGGACTCTGATGCTGGGAGGGATTGGGGGCAAGAGGAGAAGGGGATGACAGAGGATGAGATGGCTGGATGGCATCACTGACTCGATGGACGTGAGTCTGAGTGAACTCCGGGAGTTGGTGATGGACAGGGAGGCCTGACGTGCTGTGACTCATGGGGTCGCAAAGAGTCGGACACGACTGAATGACTGATCTGATCTGATCTGATCTGCTGCTGCTGCTGCTGCCAATTCACTTCAGTCGTGTCCGACTCTGTGTGACCCCATAGACGGCAGCCCACCAGGCTCCCCCGTCCCTGGGATTCTCCAAGCAAGAACACTGGAGTGAGTTGCCATTTCCTTCTCCAATGCATGAAAGTAAAAAGTGAAAGTGAAGTCGCTCAGCTGTGTCCAACTCTTAGAGACCCCATGGACTGCAGCCTACCAGGGTCCTCTATCCATGGGATTTTCCAGGCAAGAGTATTGGAGTGGGATGCCACTGACTCCTCCTAATATGCTATCTAGGTTGGTCATAACTTTCCTTCCAAGGAGTAAGCGTCTTTAAAGTTCATGGCTGCAATCACCATCTGCAGTGATTTTGGAGCCCCCCAAAATAAAATCTGGCACTGTTTCCACTGTTTCCCCATCTATTTCCCATGAAGTGATGGGACCAGATGCCATGATCTTCGTTTTCTGAATGTTGAGCTTTAAGCCAACTTTTTCACTCCACTTTGACTTTCATCAAGAGGCTTTTCAGTTCCTCTTCACTTTCTGCCATAAGGGTGGTGTCATCTGCATATCTGAGGTTATTGATATTTCTCCCGGCAATCTTGATTCCAGCCTGTGCTTCCTCCAGCTCAGCATTTCTCATGATGTACTCTGCATAGAAGTTAAATAAGCAGGGTGACAATATACAGCCTTGATGTACTCTTTTTCCTATTTGGAACCAGTCTGTTGTTCCATGTCCAGTTCTAACTGTTGCTTCCTGACCTGCATACAAATTTCTCAAGAGGCAGGTCAGGTGGTCTGGTATTCCCATCTCTTTCAGAATTGTCCACAGTTTATTGTGATCCACACAGTCAAAGGCTTTGGCATAATCAATAAAGCAGAAATAGATGTGTTTCTGGAACTCTCTTGCTTTTCCTATGATCCAGCAGATGTTGGCAATTTGATCTCTGGTTCCTCTGCCTTTTCTAAAACCAGCTTGAACATCTGGAAGTTCACAGTTCACATATTGCTGAAGCCTGGCTTGGAGAATTTTGAGCATTACTTTACTAGCGTTAATAAGGTATAAATATGTTTTGAGTTTTAAAATACAATAAGAGCTTTCTACTAGGCACTCTAGTAAATGATACTGGTGTATTGGTTTCATGTGAGTTTATTTTATGAGTTAATAATGTTTTTGTGCCCTACAAGTTTACTGAAAATGAGTTCAGCTAGGTGAAAAAGTTTTACCTGCAGGACTGGCCCCCCAAACCCTGCAAAATATCTGTACCTGACATCTGTAAGGACCTGGCTTTGGATCCCTCCTGGCTTCCTTTAAGGGCTGAGAAATGTGTCCAGGACTCACCTACCATGAGTCTTGTTTTGATCACATTAAACTTGAGATAAGTATATTTTTTGTTTACTCAAAAGTTGTACTAGGTGTAAATTCCTTATTTTCCTAAGACTAATAAACTATTCACACATTACAACAACTATAAACAATAAAGCCTCTTCTTGTTTTCTACATCACTAATTTACAACTTACCCCATCCTAAGCAACCTTATAAACCTTTTTCTAGTCATTGTTCTTTAGTTGCTACGTCACGTTTGACTCTTTTGAGACCCCATGGACTGTAGCCAGCCATTCTCTTCTGTGTATGGAATTTCCTAGGCAAGAATACTGGAGTGGGTTACTATTTCCTTCTCCAGGGACTCTTCCCGACCCCAGGATCGAACCCGGGTCTCTTGCGTGGCAGGCAGATTCTTTACCTTTGAGCTATCAGGGAAGCCCATTTCCAATTAAATAAGTCATTGTACGTCCACGTTAAAGTGTGTTTCCAGAGAGGCACCATCTTTACTGGGCTTCCCAGGTGGTGCTAGCGGTAAAGAACCTGCTTGCCAATGCAGGAGATTTAAGAGAGAGATATAGGTTGGATCCCTGGGTCAGGAGGATCCCCTGGAGGAGGAAATAGCAACCCACTTCAGTATTCTTGTCTGGAGACTCCCATGGAAAGAGGAGCCTGGCAGGCTACACTCCATAGGGTCACAAAGAGTTGGACAGGATTGAAGCGACTTAGCATGCACCATCTTCACTTACTCTTATTGGTGAAGTCTTATGCTTTTACCTATCAACTAGGTGATCTTCCTGTTATAATCAACCTTTTGGAATTTCCCCAGGTACTTCTTCAGTCTCTTTTACAAAAGCTTGTTAAAATGGTATCTGTTCTCAGTTCAGTTGCTCAGTCGGGTCCGACTCTTTGCAGCCCCATGGACTGCCGCAAACCAGGTTTCCCTGGCCTTCACCAACTCCCAGAGTTTGCTCAAACCTGGGAGTTGAGCATCGAGTCGATGATGCCATCCAACCATCTCATCCTCTGTCATCCCTTCTCCTCCTGCCTTCATTCTTTCCCAGCATCAAGGTCTTTTCCAATGAGTCAGCTCTTCACATCAGGTGGCCAAAGTATTGGAGCTTCAGGTTCAGCATCAGTCCTTCCAATAAATATTCAGGACTGATTTCCTTTAGGATTGACCAGTTTGATCTCCTTTCAGTCCAAGGGACTCTCAAGTCTTCTCTAACCACAGTTTGAAAGCATCAGTTCTTTGGCACTCACCCTTCTTTATGTTTGAACTCTCACATCCATACATGACTACTGGAAAAACCATAGCTTTGACTAGGCAGACCTTTGTCAGCAAAGTAATGTCTCTGCTCTTTAATATGCTGTCTAGATTTTTCATAGTTTTTCTTTCCAGGAGCAAGCATCTTTTAATTTCATGATTGCAGTTACCATCTGCTGTGATTTTGAAGCCCAAGAAAATAAAAGTCTATCACAGTGTCCATCGTTTCACCATCTATTTGCCATGAAGTGATGGGGCCAGATGCCATGATCATCGTTTTTTTAATGTTGAGTTTTAAGCCAACTTCCTCACTCTCCTCTTTCACTTTCATCGAGAGACTCTTTAGTTCTTTGCTTTCTGCCATAAGGCTGGTATCATCTGCATTTCTGAGGTTATTGATATTTCTCCCGGCAATCTTGATTCCAGCTTGTGCTTCTTCCAGCCCAGCATTTCTCATGATGTACTCTGCATAGAAGTTAAATAAGCAGGGTGACAATATACAGTCTTGATGTACTCCTTTCCGTTTGGAACCAGTCTGTTGTTCCATGTCCAGTTCTAATTGTTGCTTCCTGACCTGCATACAGATTTCTCATGAGGCAGGTAAGATAGTCTGGTATTCCCATCTCTTTAAGAATTTTCCACAGCTTGTCATGATCCACACAGTCAAAGGCTTTGGCATAGTCAATAAAGCAGAAGTAGATGTTTTTATGGAACTCTCTTGCTTTTTTGATGATCCAGCGGATGTTGGCAATTTGATCTCTGGTTCCTCTGCCTTTTCTAAATCCAGCTTGAACATCTGGAATTTCTTGGTTCACATTCTGTTGAAGCCTGGCTTAGAGAATTTTGAGCATTACTTTACTAGGGTGTGAGATGAGTGCAATTGTGCAGTAGTTTAAACATTCTTTGGCATTCCCTTTCTTTGAGATTGGAATGAAAATGGACCTTTTCCAGTCCTGTGGCCACTGTTGAGTTTTCCAAATTTCTTGGCACATTGAGTGCAGCACTGTCACAGCATCATCTTTTCAGATTTAAAATAGCTTAACTGGAATTCCATCACCTCCACTAGCTTTGTTCCTAGTGATACTTCCTAAGGTCCACTTGACTTCACATTCCAGGATGTCCGGCTCTAGGTGAGTGATCTTTTTTGTATATTTCTTCTGTGTATTCTTGCCACCTTTTCTTAATATCTTCTGCTTCTGTTAGGTCCATACCGTTTCTGTTCTTTATTGTGCCCATCTTACATGAAATTTTCCCTTGGTATCTCTAATTTTCTTGAAGAGATCTCTAGTCTTACATTCTATTGTTTTCCTCTATTTCTTTGCATTGATCACTGAGAAACGTGTTCTTCTCTCTCCTTGCTGTTCTTTGGAACTCTGCATTCAGATGGGTATATCTTTGCTTTTCTCCTTTGCCTTTAGTGTCTCTTTTCTCAGCTGTTTTACCATTTATTTAAATAGAGTGGATTAAAGATGTAGATTCAGTTGAAAAGATGGGTATGTGGAGCGGTTCCTGAAGTTAGATTCATATGGACTACTTAACCATGGTTGGTGGTTTTGTTTGTTTGCTGTTTTGTTGTTGTTGTTTCTGAAGTGAAAAATCATAATGCTTTATTGAAGAAACACAAAAGGACTTTCTTGGCAATAAGTTGTACTTGCAAGGAGAGAACTGGAGGGTTAGTGTGTATTCAAAAGGCCTGCAAAGAACTCAAGATGATAAGGTATCTTCACTCTAGTGCATTACCACTGATGTCAGTGAAGGGAGCTGGCTATTTGTTGTCCTCTTTCAAACACATGTTACTAACTCTTGCTTCCAAGGAACTGACTGTTGGAAACAACCTCACCTGTCTCCTATTTGCTCCTCCATATCTGCTCTCCACCCCTTCCCTGCTCTTGTGTCAGGAAGAGCTGACTCCGCCTGGATTACACCTGTGATAATCCCTTGTCCTGCTTGGTATCTCTGTGGATTCAGGTAGTGAGACGTATCTGCTGGAGATTCAAGGCCAGAAGATAGTGGGGTCATAGTCCTTATTGCCTAAGATGGATCACCAAGGGTTGACTGCAGACTCTAAACATTCCCTTTGCCTCTAGAGGCCTAAGTGTAATAATAACCGCTAGCCCTTGAGGTAGTGCACCATCACTTGTTGGTTTTCCCTGACTCTTACCTGCACCTCTGTAAGTAATTTAATGTATGTGTGTGCTCAGTTGTGATTGACTCTTTGGGATGCTGTGGACTGTAACCCACCAGGCTCTGTCTGTCCCTGGGATTCTCCAGGCAAGACTACTAGAGCAAGTTGCCATTTCCTCTTCCAGGGGATCTTCCGGACCTAGGGATTGAGCCTCCTGGGGCTCCTGCATTGGCAGACAGATTCTTTACCACTGAGCCATTTGTTGGGAAGCTCTCAAATAATTTAATAACTCTCTTCAAATTATTCAGTTTGCACTTTCCACCTGATATCTGATGGGAACTTACCTGACCTCATTTGCCACTGCTGAACCTCTGTTAGGTTAAGTCATTTGGCCTGTCCTCTGCCAGATTCTGCCTCTGCTTCTTAGTTCAAAATAAATGAAAAAAGACTCGATTTAATTTATGTTTTGTACCCAGATCACACAGGTCATTAGCCATCCCATGAATTATCTGCCCTTGGGTAGGCTCCCTATCTGGCCTGGAGAAAAAAGTTATTTGGTTCAAAATACTGCCATCAAGGCAATGGGGATGAGAAAACCAGACACCAGTAGGAATGTGAGAAAGGTACATCCTTTAACCAGGTTTCCTTCCCTTTTCCCTATCTTAGTGAGTGTACCACCATATAACCTAGGAGTGACCCTTTACTCCCTTAACCCTCACTCTCCATAATCTATTAATTTACAAATATCTCTCAAGCATCTGCCAAGCAGGTTCTAGACACTCACCAAGACCAGTTGATTGTACCTCCTAAGTGTCTATCACAAAGTCTTACTTTCTCCACTGCCACTACCCTACTCTAACTGCCTTTATGCTTCTGTAATACTGTTACATTGAAAAGACTAATGCTGAAGCTCCAATACTTTGGCCACCTGATTCTAAGTGTTCACTCCTTGGAAAAGACCCTGATGCTGGGAAAGACTGAAGGCAAAAAAATAAGGGAACCGCAAAAGATGAGATGGTTGGATGGCATCACAGTCTTGATGGACATGAGTTTGAGAGAACTCTGACAGATAGTGAAGGACAGGGAAGCCTGATGTGCTGTGGTCCACTGGGTCGCAAAGAGTCAGACATGACTTAGTGACTGAACAACAATACTGTTACAATCTTTTAACTGGCCAGCCTCTCTCCCTCCACTTAGACTTATTTAATATAATTACTGTGAAGATTATATAAGATAATATGTGTAAAATGCTTACCAAGAGCTTAGCTCAATACTACTACCTATTTTTATGCTTTTAAATGCATATGCTTAACCAACCATTAATTTTACTGCATTACCAAGGTTAGAAGTCTGATCTTTTTTTTTTTATTTAAATGGGAAACTGGAATCTAGAACAGAGGTATAGGATTATCTTTTCAAAAAAGAAAGAATGGGTCTCTAAGGCTCAGAAGTAATGGAATATCTAAAGTAATTATACAAACTTGATGATCACATGTTCAAATGAACCTCTAAGAGGTGAATCTTGTTTTTCCTGTTTAGAATATGTTAATATATATCTTCAAGGGACTTTCCAAAGTCCTAAATTTCAAGGATAAGATAAAACTGAGCCCAGAGATTTTTTTTTAGACTTTTTTTTTTTTTTGGTTGTGCTGGGTCTTCATTAATGTGAGAGGGCTTTCTCTAGTTGCAGAGATAGGGGGCTTCTCTTGTTGTGGAGCACAGGCTCTAACCACACAGACTTCAGTAGCTGTGGTGCATGGCTTAGTTGCTCCACAGTATGTGGGATCTTCCCGGACCAGGGATAGAAACTGTCTCCTGTGTTGGCAGGGGTATTCTTAACCACTGGATCACCAGGGAAGTCCCCTAGAGATTTTTTTTAATTCATATATTTTTGGCCGTGCTAAGTCTTCATTGCTGCGTGCAGGCTTTCTCTAGCTGTGGCAAGTGGGGGCTACTCTTCGTTGTGGTGCACCAGCTTCTTATTGTGTTGGCTTGTCTCACTGTGGAGCACAGGATTTAAGACGGGTGGATTTCAGTAGTTGTGGTGCACAGGCTTAGTTGCCCCTCTGTATGTGGGATCTTCCCAGACAAAGAATCGAACCCATGTCCCCTGCACTGGAAGGCTGATTCTTAACCACTGGACCACTGGGGAACTCCCGAGTTTTTTTTTTTTTTTTTTAACTACCTATAAAATAACATTTTTTAAAAAGATTTTTAAACTAGATATGCTACTGCTAAGTCGCTTCAGTCGTGTCCAACTCTTAGCGACCCCATGGACTGCAGCCTACCAGGCTCCTCCACCCATGGAATTTTCCAGGCAACAGTACTAGAGTGGGTTGCCATTGCCTTCTCCAATTGAGCCATTATTACCTCCTATTGAAGAGCCTTAGACTCTGTTTATCATAATAATTGCTTTAATAATAAGCTAATTCTAAGGTAAGTAGTAAATGCTTCCACTTATCTCTAAGCTTCAACGTAAGATCAATGATAATGTGCTTTGCTCCTTCCCTTCACTTAATACAACTGAGGTATTCAATGTTAGATAAAGTCAGAATAAAAGCACCTTTATAAAAATTTGCTTTTTTTTTTTTAACCTTATCTGTGTCATACAGATAGATAAAAACCCTGTGCTTATCATAGCTTCAAAACAAAACTAGGCTACCTTTCAGTCAGATTGCCGTTCCTAACAAGGTAGATCTCTCTACTTTTAGGTAGGTTCAAATTCAGACTTAAATTGAAGAAAATAGGGAAAACCACTAGACCATTCAGGTATGACCTAAATCAAATCCCTTATGATTATACAGTGGAAGTGAGAAATAGATTTAAGGGCCTAGATCTGATAGATAGAGTGCCTGATGAACTATGGAATGAGGTTCGTGACATTGTACAGGAGACAGGGATCAAGACCATCCCCATGGAAAAGAAATGCAAAAAAGCAAAATGGCTGTCTGGGGAGGCCTTACAAATAGCTTTGAAAAGAAGAGAAGTGAAAAACAAAGGAGAAAAGGAAAGATATAAGCATCTGGAGGCAGAGTTCCAAAGAATAGCAAGAAGAGATAAGAAAGCCTTCTTCAGCGATCAATGCAAAGAAATAGAGGAAAACAACAGAATGGGAAAGACTAGAGATCTCTTCAAGAAAATTAGAGATACCAAGGGAGCATTTCATGCAAAGATGGGCTCGATAATGGACAGAAATGGTATGGGCCTAACAGAAGCAGAAGATATTAAGAAGAGGTGGCAAGAATACACAGAAGAACTGTACAAAAAAGATCTTCACGACCCAGATAATCACAATGGTGTGATCACTGACCTAGAGCCAGACATCCTGGAATGTGAAGTCCAGTGGGCCTTAGAAAGCATCACTACAAGCAAAGCTAGTGGAGGTGATGGAATTCCAGTGGAACTATTTCAAATCCTGAAAGATGATGCTGTGAAAGTGCTGCACTCAATATGCCAGCAAATTGGGAAAACTCAGCAGTGGCCACAGGACTGGAAAAGATCCGTTTTCATTCCAATCCCAAAGAAAGGCAATGCCAAAGAATGCTCAAACTACCACACAATTGCACTCATCTCACACGCTAGTAAAGTAATGCCCAAAATTCTCCAAGCCAGGCTTCAGCAATATGTTAACCGTGAACTTTCTGATGTTCAAGCTGGTTTTAGAAAAGGCAGAGGAACCAGAGATCAAATTGCCAACATCTGCTGCATCATGGAAAAAGCAAGAGAGTTCCAGAAAAACATCTATTTCTGCTTTATTGACTATGCCAAAGACTTTGACTGTGTGAATCACAATAAACTGTGGAAAATTCTTCAAGAGATGGGAATACCAGACCACTTGATCTGCCTCTTGAGAAATTTGTATGCAGGTCAGGAAGCAACAGTTAGAACTGGACATGGAAAAAAAGACTGGTTCCAAATAGGAAAAGGAGTACGTCAAGGCTGTATATTGTCACCCTGCTTATTTAACTTATATGCAGAGTACATCATGAGAAATGCTGGGCTGGAAGAAGCACAAGCTGGAATCAAGATTGCTGGGAGAAATATCAATAACCTCAGATATGCAGATGACACCACCCGTATGGCAGAAAGTGAAGAGGAACTAAAAAGCCTCTTGATGAGAGTGAAAGAGGAGAGTGAAAAAGTTGGCTTAAAGCTCAACATTCAGAAAACGAAGATCACGGCATCTGGTCCCATCACTTCATGGGAAATAGATGGGGAAACAGTGGAAACAGTGTCAGACTTTATTTTTCTGGGCTCCAAAATCACTGCAGATGGTGACTGTAGCCATGAAATTAAAAGACGCTTACTCCTTGGAAGGAAAGTTATGATGAACCTATTAAAAAGCAGAGACTACTTTGCCAACAAAGGTTCGTCTAGTCAAGGCTATGGTTTTTCCTGTGGTCATGTATGGATGTGAAAGTTGGACTGTGAAGAAGGCTGAGCGCTGAAGAATTGATGCTTTTGAACTGTGGTGTTGAAGAAGACTCAAGAGTCCCTTGGACTGCAAGGAGATCCAACCAGTCCATTCTGAAGGAGATCAGCCCTGGGATTTCTTTGGAAAGAATGATGCTAAAGCTGAAACTCCAGTACTCTGGCCACCTCATGTGAAGAATTGACTCATTGGAAAAGACTCTGATGCTGGGAGGGATTGGGGGCAAGAGGAGAAGGGGACAACAAAGGATGAGATGGCTGGATGGCATCACTGACTCAATGGACGTGAGTCTGAGTGAACTCCAGGAGTTGGTGATGGACAGGGAGGCCTGGCATGCTGCGATTCATGGGGTCACAAAAAATCGGACACGACTGAGTGACTGATCTGATCTGATCTGTTCTGAATACACCAGTTTAATGAAAGTGAAAGAGGAGAGTGAAAAAACTGGCTTACAACTCAACATTCAAAAAATGAAGATAATGGCATTCAGCCACATCACTTCATCTCAAATAGATGGGGAAACACTGTAAACAGTGACAGACTTTATTTCCTTGGGCTCCAAAATCTGCAGATTTTGACTGCAGATCATGGCTGCAGATGATGACTACAGCCATGAAATTAAGAGATGCTTGCTCCTGGGAAGAAAAACTATGACAAACCTAGACAGCATATTAAAAAGCAGAGACATTACTTTGCTGACAAAGGCCTGTAGTCAAAGCTATGGTTTTTCCGGTAGTCATGTATGGATGTGAGAGTTGGACTATAAACAAAGCTGAGCACTGAAGAATTGATGCTTTTGAACTATAATGTTGGAGAAGACTTCTTGAGAGTCCCTTGGACTGCAAGGAGATCAAACTAGTCAATCCTAAAGAAAATCAGTCCTGAACATTCATTGGAAGGAATTATGCTGAAGCTGAAGCTCCAATACCTTGGCCACCTGATGTGAAGAACTGACTCATTGTAAAAGATCCTGAAGCTGGGAAAGATTGAAGGCAGGAGGAGAAGGTGATGACAGAGGATGAGATAGTTGGATGGCATCAGCAACTCAATGGACATGAGTTTGAGCGAGCTCTGGAGTTGGTGATGTATGGGGAAGCCTGGTGTGCTGCAGTCCATGGACTCGCAAAGAGTCAGACATGACTGAGCAACTGAACTGAACTGAACAAAATAGGAACTTTCAAAAGTTTAAGTGTCTTTCTTGAAAACTCTCAGCCAGTAATGCCTAGAGTTGACACTCAACAACTGTCTGCCTTTCCTGCCACATTATTTACTCTTTGTGCTTTTACAATAACTTGAAATAACACAAATAATAGTTAAGTAATATTTAATCTTTAAAAAAATGTCTTAAAAGTATAAGCTCAAGGAAGCATATCTTTTTCTCTTTCAGTTTTCAAAGAACAGATTTTCAAACAGTAGGGTATACAACAAATTAATAACCCTTCTGAATTCTTCAACCAGTTAGATTTAATATTAGTATAGCTTTATGAATACTGGCACAAATTCAAGTTCAAATCAGTGGTTGACATAAGAAGAAGTAAACTTTGTAGAGAAATTAAGGAAAAGTTTTTATCACCTTCTTAGTATTTAACTGGAGAAGGCAATGGCACCCCACTCCAGTACTCTTGCCTGGAAAATCCCATGGACGGAGGAGCCTGGTAGGCTGCAGTCCATGGGGTCGCTAAGAGTCGGATACGACTGAGCGACTTCACTTCACTTCACTTTCACTTTAGTATTTATCATAGTTTATTATTGGTAAATTAATAAATATGCACTGGGTGCTTACTGTGATCCAGTGGCTGGGCTAGACCCTTGGAATACACTGGTGAACCTGGTCACTGGTTAGTTCTGAAACTTATACAGAAAGGCAGAATGCATAGTACAGTAGCTTTCACACCTCGTGACTCTCTCTCTATATATATAATTGAGTCAAAAGCTTCAAAACCAGTACTCATCCTTACTAAATGAGTAAGGATTTATTCTTTTCCATTTTAATTTTTTTCAAGAAGCCCTAAATTTCTTGATACAGGTACATATAGATTGTAACCTACAGTTAGAAAATAAAAATGACAGTGGCACTGGTTAAAATGAAACTACACTGCCTGCCCAGTCGCTTCAGTCATGTCTGACTCTTTGTGGCCCCGTGAACCCCTCCAGGCTCCTCTGTCCATGGGATTCTCCAGGCAAGAATTCTGCAGTGGGTTGCCATGCCCTCTTCCAGGGGATCTTCTCAACCCAGAAATTGAACCTGTGTCTCCTCCAACTCCTGTATTGGCAGGCGGTTTCTTTACAACTAGCACCCCTGGGGAGCCCATAACTAGACTGTTGTTGTTCAGTCATCTGGGTTCAAATAGCAGCTCTGCCACTTCCTAACAGTTGTTGTTCAATCACTCAGTTGTGTCTGACTCTTTGCAACCTCATGGACTGCAACACACCAGGCGCCCCTGTCCTTCACCATCTCCCAGAGCTTACTCAAACTCCTGTCCATCGAGTTGGTGATGCCATCCAGCCATGTCATCCTCTGTCATCCCCTTCTCCTCCTGCCTTCAATCTTTCCCAGCACCAGAGTCTTTTCCAATGAGTTACTTCCTTGCATTAGGTGGCCAAAGTATTGGAGCTTTAGCTTCAGCATCATTTAATTTTAATTGGTTTATGTTGTGTTCTCAGGCTGCATCAGTTTTTCAAAAGTTGAGCCCTGCCCCCTTCCCTCCTGTTTCATTTATGGTCCACCTTGGAACTGTCATAGTGCCTGTGGATGTTTCATTTAGTTTGCTGTGTGTTGAAAGTGAAGTCGCTCAGTCGTGTCCGACTCTTTGCGATCCCATAAAAAGAAGTAAATCCTCCATCCATGGGATTTTCCAGGCAAAAGTGCTGGAGTGGATTGCCATTTCCTTCTCCAGGGGATCTTCCCGACCCAGGAATCAAACTCAGATCTCCCGCATTGCGGGCAGAATCAAACCCGGGTCTCCCGCATTGCAGGCAGACGCTTTACAGCCTGAGCCACCAGGAACTATTAATTTGTTGCTATGTGTTACAATGAGCCTATACTGCAGCTCAAGGTTTAGTGGAAGATGACTCATCTGCCCTCTTGAACCCATTTCGTTCTAATCAGTTTATGTCATGTCCTTGGGCTATATCATTCTTTTAAATGTTATGCCCTGCCCTCCTTCCCTCCTGTTTTATTACTATTATAATAATTATTAAAGGAAACTAACAAAGAGCAAACAAACTCATTACTTACAGATTATTGATAAATGTTATGAAGGAAACAAATAAGGTAAAATTTAACTGAGAATTAAAGGATGAGAAGAACCAGGCTCTGGGACAAGTATTTAAAGTTAAAATGAAAGTATTTAAAGTTAAAATGAAAGAAGTTTGGTGTTAAGGACTGAAAGAAGATGAGTGAAGAGGGAGTGTTTTTACTGAGGCCTGATAAGAGGACTGTAGCTAGGACACAATAAACAAAGCATGGGTTGGAGAGATTGGAGAGATAGCCTAAGGCAAACCTGCAGCTTGCAGAGGTGGTGAAAGTGAATGTGTTAGTTGTTCAGTCAGGTCTGACTCTTTGTGACCCCATGGACTGTAGCCTTCCAGGCTCCTCTGTCCATGGAATTCTCCAGGCAAGAATACTAGAATGAATTGCCATTCCCTTTTCCAGGGGCTCTTCCTGACCCAGGAATTGAACCTAAGTCTCCTGCATTGCAGGCAGATTCTTTTCCATCTGAACCACCAGGGAAGCTATAAGTGGTAGGGCTTGAATTTTATTCTCAGAGTAATAGGAAACCACAAAAAGGTTTCTATCATTGAAAACAATTGCTGCAAAATGGAAAATAAAGGGAGATGGGCAGTGACAAAAGCCAAAATGTGATAAAAATAAGTGATTGTAGCAGTCCAGGAATGAAACATTGGTCTGGATTCAAGTTGTGGCAGTACATATGGCAGTAGAGTGACTTAAGATTCATTTTGGAAATAGGACTTGCTGATCTAATAGCTGTTCAAAGTAAGATAAAGAAAAGAATCAAGTTCTAAATTTCTCCCTAGAATAACGGGTTGAGATAGGAGTGTGGGTATAGACACTTTGCCTCATCTTCTTAGTATCCTTAGCATGTAATTAAGTCAGAGAAATTTTTAAGAATTGACTGAGAGTAAAATCGGAATCAAAATGTGAGGACTAAACATGAAAATCAGGTTCAACCTCATTCGAAATTAGGGGAAAGCATGGGAATTCCCAGGCAATTTAGTGCTTAGGACTCCAGGTTTCCACTGCAGGGGTCACTGGTTGATCCCTGGTTGGGGAACTAAGATCTCAAGAGCTTTGTGGCATGGCAGAAAAAGAAAGAAAGAAGTCAGGAAAATACAGGTTAAAACCACTATAACCCATCAGTGTGGCTACAAAAAGGTCTGACACTTTCAAAATTATTGATGAGGATGGGGATTAATGAGAACTTTTATACAGTAGTAATATAAATTAGCACAACCATTTTGGAAATCTGTTTGCCAGTATGTAGTGTGGTTGAACATGAACATATCTCTGACCCAGGCATTTTACTCCTATGTATATACCCAACAGTAACTGGCGCACCAAAAGACATGAACCAAATGTTCATAGCAGAATTAGTTTGGTTTGTGTGTGGGGGGGCAGGGGAGGATGTGCCATGAGGCAGGTGAAGGATAGAACCTGTGTCTCCTGCAGTGGCAGTGCAGAGTCCTAACCACCAACCAGGGAATTCCTACTAGTATTTCTTACAATGAGAGTATTTTTAAATTTGAACATCTCAAAGTTGTGATAGACATATTTGTCCACCATAAAGTACATAGGCATGAAGATACCTCCTAACTCTTACTCTCCATTGCTCTTGAGTCTATGATGACCAAACCTGTCTTTTCATCAAAAATTTGCCTATTGAGGACTTCCGTGGTAGTACAATGAATAAGAATCCACCTGCCAATGCAGGGGACATGGGTTCAATTCCTAGTCTGGGAAGATTCCACATGCTGTGGAGCAACTAAGCCTGTGTGTCCACAACTACTGAGCCTGCATGCTGTGACTACTGAAGCCCATGTGTTTAGAATCTGTGCTCTGTAACAAGAAAAGCCACCGAAGTGAGAAGCTCTCACTGCAACTAGAGAAAGCCCGCACAAAGCAAAGACGACTCAGTGCAAACCAAAAATAAATTAAAAAAAAAAAAAAAGATTTGCCTATACAGAAGGGATTTATGGATTATCTTGATCAGGACTTGGCTAACTGTAACCTCTGGATCAAACCCTGTCCACCACTTATTTTATACAGGTGCAGTGTAAGAGTAGCTTTACATTTTAAAATTTTAATTTGATTTTTATTTTATATTGAAGTATAGTTGTGGCTCAGATGGTAAAGCATCTGCCTACAATGCAGGAAACCCAGGTTCGATCCCTGGGTCAGGAAGTTCCCCTGGAGAAGGAAATGGCAACCCACTCCAGTATTCTTGCCTGGAAAATCCCTTGGACCAAGGAGCTTGGTAGGCTATAGTCCATGGGGTTGCAAAGAGTTGGACACGACTGAACCACTTCATTTCACTTCACTTCATAGTTGATTTACAATGTTGTGTTAGTTTCAGGTCTACAGGAAAGTGATTCAGTTACACATATTCTTAGATGGGTTATTACAGAATACTGACTGGCTTTTACATTTTTTCCCTCTTTTTTGTTCCTTTTTTTTTTTTGTATCTTTGGATATTTTTTAAAAATAAAATACTACATATTTAAGGTATACAGTATGATGGTTTGATATACATAAGAATAGCAAAATGACACTTTCAGTTCAGTTCAGTTCAGTCGCTCAATCGTGTCCGACTCTGCAACCCCATGAATCGCAGCACGCCAGGCGTTGCTGTCTATCACCATCTCCCGGAGTTCACTGAGACTCACGTCCATCGAGTCAGTGATGCCATTCAGCCATCTCATCCTCTCTCCCCTTCTTCTCCTGCCCCCAATCGCTCCCAGCATCAGAGTCTTTTCCAATGAGTCAACTCTTCACATGAGGTGGCCAAAGTACTGGAGTTACAGCTTTAGCATCATTCCTTCCAAAGAACACCCAGGGCTGATCTCCTTTAGAATGGACTGGTTGGATCTCCTTGCAGTCCAAGGGACTCTCGAGAGTCTTCTCCAACACCACAGTTCAAAAGCATCAATTCTTCAGCGCTCAGCTTTCTTCACAGTCCAACTCTCACATCCATACATGACCCTGGAAAAACCATAGCCTTGACTAGACAGACCTTTGTTGGCAAAGTAATGTCTCTGCTTTTCAATATGCTATCTAGGTTGGTCATAACTTTTCTTCCAAGGAGTAAGCGTCTTTTAATTTCATGGCTGCAGTCACCATCTGCAGTGACTTTGGAGCCCAAAAAGATAAAGTCTGACACTGTTTCCACTGTTTCCCCATCTATTTCCCATGAAGTGATGGGACCAGATGCCATGATCTTCGTTTTCTGAATGTTGAGCTTTAAGCCAACTTTTTCACTCTCCTCTTTCACTCTCATCAAGAGGCTTTTTAGTTCCTCTTCACTTTCTGCCATAAGGGTGGTGTCATCTGCATATCTGAGGTTATTGATATTTCTCCCGGCAATCTTGATTCCAGCTTGTGCTTCCTCCAGCCCAGCATTTCTCATGATGTACTCTGCATAGAAGTTAAATAAGCAGGGTGACAATATACAGCCTTGATGAACTCCTTTTCCTGTTTGGAACCAGTCTTTTGTTCCATGTCCAGTTCTAACTGTTGCTTCCTGACCTGCATACAGGTTTCTCAAGAGGCAGGTCAGGTGGTCTGGTATTCCCATCTCTTGAAGAATTTTCCACAGTTTATTGTGATCCATACAGTCAAAGGCTTTGGCATAGTTTTACCATATATTTTTTTATGATGATAGCAGTTAAAATTTATGCTCTTAGCAAATTTCCAGTATTTGATAGTGTTTTTGTTTTTTTTTTTAATATCCATTTATTTTTTTGGCTGTGCCAGGTCTTAGTTGTGGCAAGCAGGATTTTTTGTTTGTTTGTTTTGGTACCAAATTAGTTTATTTGAAGGAATGGTACTAAAGAAAGAACTTAAGTAGATGTTTTGGTACAACTTATAGAAAAGATGCTGCTACTACTGCTGCTAAGTCGCTTCAGTCGTGTCTGACTCTGTGCGACCCCATAGACGGCAGCCCACCAGGCTCCCCCGTCCCTGGGATTCTCCAGGCAAGAACTCTGGAGTGGGTTGCCATTGCCTTCTCCAATGCATGAAAGTGAAAGTGAATAGAAAAGATGATTATAACCCAAATATACATGTACTGCCTTGGTGACTAGGGAAGTCACCCCTGTGGCTACGGGAAGCCAGCTTGAGGCTTAGCTCTCACTGTGTCCCAGGGTGTGCTTGTCAAAGAGGTACTCTGCCATGCCAGATCCAGGGGCCCGGATCTTGTGCAGACTGGTTTTGTGGTCACCCAATTCTTTGATGGCTTCCACCTGCTTGTTCAGGTAATGCGTCTCCATAAAATCACACAGATGGGGGTCATTTTTTTCAGTGGCCAGTTTGTGTAGTTCCAGTAGTGACTGATTCACACTTCTTTCCAAGCATGGTGCACATTCCATTGCATTCAGCCCATTCTCCCAGTCATCGCGGTCTGGTTTCTTGATATCCTGAAGGAAGATTTGGCCACCTTGTCGGTTGTGCAGCTTCATCCGTTTCTCAGCATATTCCCTCTCCTCATGAGATTGGTGAAGAAAGTATTTGGCAAAGTTCTTCAAAGTCCCATCATCACGGTCAAGATAGTATGACATGGACAGGTAGACATAGGAGGCATTAGAGCTCCAGGTTGATCTGGCGGTTGATGGTGGCCTCTGAGTCCTGGTGGTAGTTCCAGCGCACCTGCGACTGGGATGCGGTCGTCATCGCAGGCGGCTGAGAAGAGGCGGTGGTGGTGGCCGCTGTGCGGCACTGGAGCAGCGGCGGGGACCTTGGGCCTGTTGGAGGGCACGGTCAGGTGGTGAGGAGTCCGGCTGGGGCGGGGACGAGCAGGCGGGGGAGGAGCTACCGGGTTCCCTTCGAGCACTGTTGGCGCAGAAAACCCGGGCGACTCTCCACGAAGACTGTCCATGCAGGAATTTCAGTTGCAGCATGGGGACTCTAAGTTGTGGCATATGGGATGTAGTTCCCTGACCAGGGATTGAACCTGGGCCCCCTGCTTTGAGAGCAGAGTCTTAGCCACCAGATCACCAGGGAAGTCCCTGATACAACATTAAGAACTGTAGTCATCATGTTGTATATTAGATCTCTAGACTTAATAAGCCTAACTTTTAAACGACTTTTCTCCATTCACTTTACTCCCCCTCCCCCCACCCCACCAGACTCAGTTATTTGCTTGTCTTTCAGCATCTGTCAGGAACTCTTACAAGTAATGCAGGAAAACCTGAGAAAATCAACTTCCTGAGCTAGCTTGCAGACAGCTTACAATGAAAACCCCACTCCAGGACAGGAAAGGGCAGTTTCTGCCTTTCGGTACTTCAAAAATTGTCCCCGAGGGGGTGCACCGTTCCTGGAAGTACTGCAGTATCAGGTCGTGAACAGAGCAAGTTCCTATTCCAACTCTCTGCTTCAAAAATCCATTTAATATATTGTTCTCGGATAGAGGATGTATCAGATATTAAACTGATAAGAACAGATACTACACTTGATCTTAGCCAGAAGGCTGAGAAGCCATAAATTCACTTTTAAATATGATAATGGCTGGGGTCAATAGCTATTAGCTTGGAATTTGACCTCCATCAATGTAATAATTGTATATTGCATAAAATTTTAAAGTCTAGAATATATTTGATGCAAACTTTAAAAATGTTGGACCTTAGACATCTTGTTGAGGTTCCCCCTCCAAGGAAACCAAAGCCATAAGGTCAGTTGTATAATTGAGCAGCTTTTCAAAATAAAAATCTAGCTCCTTCTGACCGCAACACCTTTTCTAACCAGATCTTTCAGCCTAAAGGCCTGAATCTTAATTTTCCTCTTAACTTGTTATTATATCTTTTAGTATTAAAAAGTAAAAGGAAGTTTTTGTGGTACATAAAAACTATATGAAATTTAAATTCCAGTTGTATAAATAAGTTTTATTGGGATGCAGCATGCTCATACATTTATGTACTGCCTATGGCTACCTTTGCACTACAATGGTAGAGTTGAGTACTTGTGACAGAGACCATATGTGGTGCTTTAACCACTTTGTACTATTGCTAAAAGGCAGATATCCAGAGAATAGAGTCTAATCAAATGCTGTAAATGGCTTCCAAAGGATGGTGAATATGTTTAATTAAAAGCATTTGCCTTAAATGGATATCAATCGTTTGGCAGCACATATCTGCATGAAAAGTTGCTTTTAAAGTTGAAATATGTGAAATTTCGTTATGGAACAGCATTTACAGATGACTATTTGGAACAGATTTTGATGTAGATCTGGAGTGTTTTCTGACACCATCCATCAATTCTATTTCCTGACTCTCCTACACCACCTGGGTGTCCAACAGTTCAGTTCAGTTCTGACATGAACTACTTCAGAAGTTAAAACACCCAGTCCCATAAGTCTGCCCTCACTTTAGTTTTTATCATTTTTTTCTTTTTTTTTTAAACTTTTTATTTTGCATTGGCGCATGGTCAATTAACAATGTTGTGATAGTTTCAGGTGGACAGCAAAGGGACTCAACCATACACATACATGTATTCATTCTCCCCCAAACTCCCCTGCCCTCACTTTAGGCATCAGCAACAAACAGAGTACTCAGGCCCCCCACACTTTTGCCCAGCCAATTACAAATCAGAGGTTCCCACAACCTCCTCTTTAGGTTTGATAATTCATTCGAAAGGCTCATACAACTCAGGGAAACACTTTGTTTACATTTTTTAATTTATCATGAAGGATACAACTCTGGAACAGCCAGATGAAAGAGATGCACAGGGCAAAGTATGGGGGAGGAGGGACTGAGTTTCCCTCCTCTCTCCCAGCATGTCACACCCATCCTCCCCTTCACAGCACCTTGATGTGTTCACCAAAAGTTTCATCACTTAGCCATGTTGATTAAATCATTGGCCATTGGTAATTAATTCAGCCTCCAGTCCCTCTCTCCCATTGTACTGACTGTACAATAAAAGCCAAAAGAATGTACATGCTGCCAAGGTAACCTGCAGGCCAACCATGTATATCAGCCGCAGAGGTGTCCATAAGAACTCTACAGAGCTGGCTCGCGACCTGTTCACTAATTTCATAGAGAGAAAGGGAATTATAAGATGTGCAAATAACTGCATGAATACAGGTAAAAACAGAACCAACTAATGGGGTAACAGAGGGAGGGAGGCTCTTCTTTGGATGTTTGACCCTAGGGCAGCAGGGGCCAGGCTGAACAGAAAAGGGAGCTGCACTAAAGCTCCCCTCCTTTTCCTGAAGGATCTCTCAGGGTAACAAGCAAAAGGATGACCAGGCCCCCAGTCTGGCCCCAGATCATCTATGGAAAGGAAAAATGTGCCCCCAGACTGGAGGAGGGCATGGCAACTGGAGGAGGGCATGGTAACCCACTCCAGTAGTCTTGCCTGGAGAATCCCATGGACAGAGAAACCTGGTGGCCTACAGTCCATGGGGTTGCAAAGAGTCAGACACAACTGAGACGACTTAGCATGCACACACAGGCAGGGGCCACACTGTCACCTGGAGCTCTGTTTGTCTCCGCTGGCTTTGCCACTGAACCGTGTCACAGGATCTTCAAAGGTGTGAGTTTTCTAGCCAGGAAACTGGAGGTCTAATCCCAAATCAGCAGCATTCCTGCAGCCAGAACTCAGGCTTCACAGAAAAGTCTCAACTGCTGCCTTAGAAGCCTGCCTCTGCGAGCGTTTCTTTCCGATCTCTCCTCCTTCACTAGAAAAGTGACAAAACCAGTTGCATGGGGTATAAGTCACACGAAGCAGGACTTGGGTGGCCCTGCTTACCCAGAGGAATTGGAGCTGGGGCAGCTTCTGTGGCGTGGCCGGGGAAGCGGAGACTGAGCCACCAGGGGGCCAGTGGCGGCATCCCCACCGCCTGGGGTGGAGAAGGTGGGGGCAGCCTGCTCAGGGGGCCCGCACAGCAGTGACGGCGATCCCCTGGTCACCAGTGTATCCTCTGTCCGCGTGCTTCAGGGCCTTTGTACCTCCAAAGGGATTTTCAAACTCTACTATGTGGCCTGCAGATAGATCTAGATGCTTTCTTCGTACAGGCATTTTCTTTGTGTCATTCATTTAAATTTCCCCACAGGTGGAGAATATCTCCATGACAAGATCCTTCATCACATGCTTCATCAGCTTCCTGATACGCACTTTGTGGGGTTTCAGGAAAGGTCTCTGCTTTTTTTCCTTTTTCATCTCTTTTAGGTGGTTTGCATGGGAAGCAGGAACACCACCTTTTGGCACATGTGCGTCGAGAGAGACTTAAGTGGCACAGGAGCTGCTGGGAGCTGGAGGTGCTAGATGGACTGACTTGCTGAAACTTTCCCTGGCCCTTGAGCTGCTGCTAGTGTTGGGGTCACAGCTGGAGGTGGAGCAGGATGAAGATCTGCTGCTACCCTTGGAAGCACTGTGTCTATTGTTTTACCCCTGTCTCAATGCTTCTCACTTTACTCCTTGGTGCTCCTTTATCTTTAGAGCGATCCTTAGATGTCTCACTTCTAACTTGAACCTGGGAAAGTATCCCTAAAAGATGGCTGCTGCTGCTGCTAAGTCACTTCAGTCGTGTCCGTCTCTGTGTGACCCCATAGACGGCAGCCCACCAGGCTTCCCCGTCTCTGGGATTCTCCAGGCAAGAACACTGGAGTGGGTTGCCATGTCCTTCTCCAATGCATGAAAGTGAAAAGTGAAAGAGAAGTCACTCAGTTGTGTCCAACCCTCAGCGACCCCATGGACTGCAGCCTTCCAGGCTCCTCCTTCCATGGGATTTTCCAGGCAAGAGTACTGGAGTAGGGTTCCATTGCCTTCTCCCTAAAAGATGGCAGTTCTCACCAAAGAATAGGATCTTCCACCAAGGCTATCGCTTCCCTCTCTCCTCAGCTGCTGAATCTAATGTACAGTTGATCCTTGAACAACAGGCGGTTGAACTGCTTGGGTCCGTCCAAAATACCTGGACTTTTAAAAAAGTAATAAACACCACAGCACTGCAGGACCAAAGCAGTGTTGGTAGAATATAGGAATGCTGAGCAGGGAATACTTTGGAACCAAGTACACCTAATGTGGGGCTGGCTATAAATTATAGAAGGATTTCTTGCTTTGCAGAGGGTCAAAGCTCCTAACTTAACCCCTGAGTTTCAAGGGTCAACTGTGGTTTAAAATTATAATCTGGTACACGGAAAAGAGCACTACACTCGGAATGGACCAGCTGGTAGTCCTTGAACTATTCCAGCATAAAAAATGAATCAGACCTGCTTGTTTTACAGACTGGGTTTGGAGAGGGTGGGGCACAAACAGTTGAGTACTTAAATATAATGAGATAAGGGTAAGATAAATGTAAGCTCTGGGGGTTATAGAAAGAAAAGATTAGAAACTTTATTGTTGTTGTTCAGTTGCTCAGTTGTGTAAAGCTATTTGGGAGCCCATGGAGTCTCCTCAATCAGGAAGATTCCCTGGAGAAGGAAATGGCAACCCACTCCTGTATTCTTGCCTGGAGAATCCCCATAGACAGAGGAGCCTGGTGGGCTACAGTCCATGAGATCACAAAGAGTCAGACATGACTGAGAGACTAACACACTAAAGTGGACATAGTAATTCTAGCCATTATTGTGAACTCATTTGTTACGATATAGCAAGATAAGTGAAAATATCTTTAAAATTGCAAAACATTAATAAATGTGTTAATATGAGCATCCATTTTAAAGAAACGTTTTTAGTGTAAAACAACTTGAAATTTATAGAAGTGCTATACCAAAGCCTTTGACTGTGTGGATCACAATAAACTGTGGAAAATTCTTCAAGAGATGGGAATACCAGACCACCTGACCTGCCTCTTGAGAAACTTGTATGCAGGTCAGGAAGCAACAGTTAGAACTGGACATGGAACAAAAGACTGGTTCCAAATAGGAAAAGGAGTTCGTCAAGGCTGTATATTGTCACTCTCCTTATTTAACTTCTATGCAGAGTACATCATGAGAAATGCTGGGCTGGAGGAAGCACAAGCTGGAATCAAGATTGCCGGGAGAATGACAGAAAGTGAAGAGGAACTAAAAACCCTCTTGATTAAAGTGGAAGTGGAGAGTGAAAAAGTTGGCTTAAAGCTCAACATTCACAAAACTGAGATCATGGCATCCGGTCCCATCACTTCATGGCAAATAGATGGGGAAACAGTGGAAACAGTGGCTGACTTTACTTTTTGGGGCTCCAAAATCTCTGCAGATGGTGACTGTAGCCATGAAATTAAGATGTTTACTGCTTGGACGGAAAGTTATGACCAACCTAGATAGCATATTCAAAAGCAGAGACATTACTTTGCCAACAAAGGTCCGTCTAGTCAAGGCTATGGTTTTTCCAGTAGTCATGTATAGATGTGAGAAAGCTGAGCACCGAAGAATTGATGCTTTTGAACTGTGGTGTTAGAGAAGACTCTTCAGAGTCCCTTGGATTGCAAGGAGATCCAACCAGTCCATCTTAAAGGAGATCAGTCCTGAGTGTTCATTGGAAGGACTGATGTTGAAGCTGAAACTCCAATACTTTGGCCACCTGCTGTGAAGAGCTGACTCATTTGAAAAGACCCTGATGCTGGGAAAGATTGAGGGCAGGAGGAGAAGGAGATGACATGGTTGGATGGCATCACTGACTCAATGGACATGAGTTTGGGTAAACTTTGGGAGTTGGTGATGGGACAGGGAGGCCTGGTGTGCTGAAGTCCATGGGGTCGCAAAGAGCCTGACACAACTAAGGGACTGAACTGAACTGAACTGAAAGGAAGTAGCAAGATTTCCCAAATGACTTTCATTGATCTACACCTAAAATCTTAACGTAACTATGGTTCATTTGTCAAAACTAAGAAAGTTTCCCACTAATGTCCTTTTTCTGTTCCAGGATAGAAAACAATGGTTTTTAATGAATCAGAGAGTGAAAAGTTAATATGGTTTGAGATACCACATTGCATTGTTTAAGAAACTATCACTTATGGTATTTGGGTGTAGTATCAAGGAGGAATATCCTCAATTATCTAAAAAGGAAAACACTTTTCCTTCTTCCAGCCAGATTTTATTCACATCCTTTTAACCTTTCAGAACAGATCAAATGCAGAAGCGGATATGGCAGTCCAGCTGTCTTCTCTAAAGTTAGATATTTAAGTTTCACAAGACTAAAATAATGCTACACTACTAAAAATATTTTTTTGGGGTATTGGAAAACAAGTTACTTTTTATTAAAACTGTTAACATTTGTGAGTGTTCCAGTCTTTAAAAGTATTTATTAATGTTTGACTGCATCTGGCCTTAGTTGCAGCTTGTGGGCTCTTCATTATGTCATGTGAGATCTTTTGTTGGGGTGCACGGACTCTCTCATAGCTTCCTTTGTGGCTCAGCTGGTAAAGAATGTGCCTGCAATGTGGGACACCTGGGTTGAGTCCCTGGGTTGGAAAGATTCCCTGGAGAAGGGAAAGGGTACCCATTCTAGTATTCTGGCCTAGAGAATTTCGTGGACTATATATATATGTATAGTCCATGGCGTCCAAAGAGACGCAACTGAGCGACCTTCACTTTCATGGACTGTCTACTTGTGACACACAGGCTCAGCTGCTCTGTGACATGTGGGGTATTACTTTCCCAACCAGGGATCAATCCTGTGTCCTCTCGCATTACAAGGCAGATTCTTAACCATTAGGTCACTGAGGAAGTCCCAAGATAAGTTCAAGTCTTAACCTCCAGTACCTTGAATATGATCTTAGGAAATGGATTTTTGCAGATGTAATCTAGTTAAAATTAGATCGTACTGGATTAGAGTGGGTCCTAATCCAATGACTGATGTCCTTATAAGAAGAGAGTAATTTGGATACAGAAATGAGAATGCCATGTGAGGAAGGAGGCAAAGATTGGAATCATGCATCTACAGGCCAAGGAATGCTACAAATTGTCTTCAACCATCAGGAGCTAGGAGCAGGGCATGTAGCAGATCTTTCACTGTAAACTTCAGAGGGAGCAAGGACCTATGGACACCTTGAGTTTGGCCTTCTAACCTCCAGAACTGCGAGAAAATTTCTGTTGTTTGTGGCTGCTGCTGCTACTGCTAAGTCGCTTCAGTCATGTCTGACTCTGTGCAACCCCATAGACAGCAGCCCACTAGGCTCCTCTGTCCCTGGGATTCTCCAGGCAAGAATACTGGAGTGGATTGCCATGTCCTTCTCCAATGCAGGAAAGTGAAAAGTGAAAGTGAAGGTGCTCAGTCATGTCCGACTCTTAGCGACCCCATGGACTGCAGCCTACCAGGCTCCTCTGTCCATGGGATTTTCTAGGCAAGAGTACTGGAATGGGTTGCTATTGCCTTCTCCTTCTTTTGGTTAAGGCCATTTTGTGTTACATTTTTCACAGTGACCCTAGAAATCTAATACAACATGTATTGGTTTATTATTTTAAAATTAATCAATATTTTAAAATATTTCTTAGTTTCAATTTGTAAAGTGGTAATATTGATAAATGTAATCCACATAACTGAAAGCTCCCTAGGGCCTTCACGTGTTAAATGTATAAAGGGTTCCTAAGATCAAAAAGAGAACCGTTGTCCTTTTTCTTCCCTAGATGCCTCAAAATCTTAACCATACCTATAATATCAGTCACCCTATAAACACTGGTGGTTCCAAGTCTTTTTTTTTCCCCCTTCTGTCCAGTTCTCTGCTCTGAGTCTCTGATTTACATATCCTACTGTCTATTTTTTAGACATCAAAAATCTGTATATGCCAGACTGGGTTCTAGATGCTTTCCCTCACACTGGTCTTCTTCCAGGGTTCTCTTCGAAAGGCTTATACCTTATACCACTTGCTTATACCTCATTCCAACTCATCACCAATCCATCATCTGAAATCCATCCAGCTCTCTCTGTATCCACCCACTGCTATCATAATCTTAGCTATAATCATTCTTCACCTGGGCCACTTTAATAGCCTTCTAGCTTATCTCTGCAAGGACTGCCGGCCCCCTACAACTTGTTCTTTTCATTGAAGCCAGAGTTAATTTCTTAAAACACATGAAATCATATATTTAATCTCCACCAACTTCATGTCTCCCCCACTTCATCCCCACCTGAAGAAAACCCTTCATGGCTTTCTGTAGCTTTGCATGAATACCAAAATCCTTAACCTAATCTACAGGACAATGCATGATCTAGTCATAACACTTCTAAAATATTTTTAGGAGCAGATTCCGTTAAACAGACTTAACTCTTTGATCAGTTCTTCTATGCTTAGTCACTCAGTTGTGTCCAACTCTTTGTGACCCCATGGACTGCAGCTTGACAGGCTCCTCTGTACATGGGGGTTCTCCAGGCAAGAATACTGGAGTAGATTGCCATTTCCTTAGAGCAGCAGTTAAGCTAGTTTTATTTTTATACTGTTTTTTAACTAAAATAATTATGGGGGTGTGTGTCAATTCTTGTCCCTTTTAATTTTACATTGTGAATGTTCTTTAAAGATTTTTTTTTTTTTGGCTGTGCCCCACAGCTTGTGGGATCTTAGTTCCCCAGGCAGGGATGGGACCTATGACTCCTGCAGTGGAAGTGCAGAGTCTTAAACCACTGGACGGCCAGGAAGTCCCAAATTAGGCCATGTTAATCAAATGTGACATGGGTGTTCTGTATTTAGAATAAAACCTCTTGAACATAACAAGTATTTTTTTAAATAGACTTTTATTGTGAATATAAAATATCTGGAAATGATTTTAAAATTTCAGTTACAGAGTTAATAATTCAATGATCTTTACAAAAGAAAGCACCACATTAAAATTTACATTCATAAGACACAATCTAAAAATGCATATGCTAAAATGATTCAACAGTACTTACAGTTTTATCTTGGAATTTTTTTAAACCACAGATCTAAACTGAGGTCTCAAGCTCAGATGTCTTCAGGGCCAAGTGGGAAACACAAAGCAGTGAAGTAGTCTCATGTAAGAGCCTGGAGTCTGGTGAGCTATGGCAAACGGGGGACTGCATACCCAATACAAAGACTTTCTGAATTCAGAAGTTTTGGAGTTATGCACACTGAATAAAACAATTGTGGGCCAAGCTGGCCTGAATTGACTGTCAGTTTGCAGCTCTGGGCTAAATGAATTTCTAGCAAGTTACGTACCCAATCTTAAAAATGAGAACATTTCTTTAGGTAGTTGTGTGGATATGTTCTTAAAACATCTGACTAAGAGAAGAAATTTTTAAAAATACCTTTTTTCACATTTATTTAGGAGAAATTAGTTATGCCTAAGAGTTTATTAAAATTAAATGAATTTTATTCTTTTACAAATAGAAAGTTACATACATTATTATGTACATTATTGCTTATAGGAAATATTTATGTGAAAAATAAAGTACTGGGTTTGCTCAAGCCATTGCTCAGAAAGCATTCAATCACCTCACTAAATACATAAGAAAATACTTGTATTTCAGTTAACCAACAAGTTTATCTTTAAAGAGTATTTTGTTGGAGAACTTTAGTAATTTCATACTGTCAGTATAAAGGTTCTAATCTAAACAAGTAAAATTTTACAGCTCAAACCATGTTTGTTCATTATGTCAAAGCAGTTTTACAGAATTTACAACATTGTATGCCATTGGTGACTTCACGTTAATCATTTAAAAATAGTTTTTAAAAATTAAGGTGATGGAGGCATTATAAGGACAAATAAAATCTCCTTAAAAAAAGGCTGCAAAAGCACCTTATAATTCAAATATCCTTACTAGAGTACGACTACTTATAATAAAGTAACCCACAGACAACACATACTTCAAACAAATGCAACTCAAATACATTTATTCCTACCAAAATATCTTCTACTTTTAAAAAACATTTTAGCTCTTGGCTTCAGAAGTTTAACATAAAAAGAAAGCACCAAGTGTAACCATATAATACTTCTTTTTAAAAAGGTTTAAAAGTTACTAGTTATTATATCTTTTCTATAAAGTGAAGTGTATATGGGACAAATCAATTTTATAAGTGGCCATTAATTTCTGAAATTAAAAAGTCAAAGCTGTTTAAGTATCTGGCTTAAAGTTAGATGTTTAGCAAACTCTAAGTATGTATACAAGAAAATGTTAAGAAATTGTTTTCAAGTAATGCAATACGTCTGTGTCCATTTTCATTTTTCATGAATTGAAACTTTTCAAGTAGGGGAAATATGTTTGGCATTTTTTTTTTCTAACCTAATATTTGGCAAAGTTTTAAAGTCTTATGCATCTTATCTTCATTCTCACATTCAATTATTAAAAGCACTTAAATACAAAGCAATCAGGATTTCTTAGAATTCAAAGTTAACATTAACACTGATTTTACACAGAATTATCCATGGCAGAAAATTAGTATTGAAAATAGGATTATAAATTCACTATGGATCCATAGAAGAAACATGTTTCTCAAATCAAGTCAATAATAGAAATACCATGTAAGGGAATATGTACAACAGCAGGCTGACATATTACAAACCAAGTTTGATTTAGCAGTTCTTTAAAAACCAAAAGGGTTTCTATGAATGCCTTTATTTTAAATCAATAAATTATTCATAATAAAAATGTAAAGTTTTCATAAATAACAAGAGACTAGATAATTGATTTTTATGGGACTCCCACAAACTAACAAAATATTTAACATTATTTCACCAAATGTTGGTTTAGAATTATTCAAATGTATTTAAAGATAACAGTTGACTGATTTGTAATATAAATTCCAGGCTCAACTGACAGCAGGTAGAGTATATAGTGCTGTCTGCGCTTGTTCTTCACATCATCAAAGGGTGGAGCTCCTTTTGTGAGAAACATGATGGCTCCACTGGCTGCACAGAGTGATCCCATTAGTTGGCGTATTTACGGAGGAAGCGTTCAAATGCATCATAGATGGCTCGCCTAAAATTAAACATGAAAGAAAAACTTCAAGTATTTGGCAAAAAAGGGGGACAGACAATGCTTTTACTATAAGTTATTTCCAAATACCCTGTGGCTTGCAACCTGGCCTTGTCTCCAAACGGACAGGTACGTGAGGGTGTCTGGATCCATGTAATTCACCACTATTGGAAAACTTCAAATGTGCTTCCAACTTATGGTTCAGAAACTGATGGTTTATAAACTCAAGGTTGATAAAAGCCATCTTTTCCTGAGAAGCACTTTTTTTGTGCCTTGAAATTTATGTTATTTTAAAATACGATAAAATGAAAAGGAACTGGTTCTTTCTATTCTTTCTACTTGTTGAAAATTAACTGGTTATATAACTTTTCAAATGTCATATTCAATCTGTTTCATAGATTATGATATAGCAAATGAACTCAAAAGCCTTAGTTTCCTACATTAACTTCTCTAGGTATTTTAATATTTTAATTGGAAAGAAATAGTCAAATTGACCTGGCCCAAGTTCATAAGATATTATTTGTCAGGCTTATTTTGGCTTTTTTTCCTATTGTCAAATACATTTTCATTGTATAAAATTCAGAAAAAGAGAAAAAAGTCATAATCCCATCACTCTAAGGTATGTATGTTTAATCTTTTCCTACAGGCTTTTTTTTTTTTTTAATGCTCATGTCTGTATTTTTTCCTCAGTTTAAATAATAACTGAGGAACTTCCCTGGTGATCCGGTGGTTAAGTGTCCACGCTCCCAATGAAGTGGGACAGGGTCTGATCCCTGGTCAGGGAACTAGATTCCACATGCCACAACTAAGACCTGGCATAGCCAAATAAATAAATAAAAATTTTAATAAATAAATAATAATTGAGATCATATTAATATTAATCCTATATTGTACTTGTTTGACTAAGCATTTCCCTACATCCTTAAAAAGATACTAAGATTAACTTTAAAACTGGCACCTGCTATGTACTGTGATTTCCAATTTGTTGGAAAGAAAAAGTTTTGTATCATTCTTGTGTGGCTCAAAAATATATAAAATGAGACCCAAGGTTGCAATCTGGGCTACTGTACATGGTATGAGAAGGGTTAGTAAAGGTATACATATGCATTTTAAATCACTTGAATAGTCTCTTACTCACTTGTACTATCAATCCAAACAGCTTAACCCAAATTCTTAGAGCACACAAAGGATTGGCTTGTTTTACTTTTAAATCTGATGAGTGATAAGGATGAATTTGTAAAGTTCTGCTATTCCAATGTCATCTAAACTTCGTTAGGTTTTAAAGTGACTAGTGGGGAGTATAAGTCAAATAGCTTAGTATTTATTCCTCCTGAGCAAGTTATTTAATCTTTTTTGTTCTCTGTGTTTCTGTATAAAAGGGGATATTAAAAGTAACACCAGAAGAAATCGCTCTAGTACCTGGCACATACTGATAGCTAACATTTATTTCTTTCTCAAATGAAGCCTTCAAGTGAGCACTGAGGAGTTTTTATAGCTGACTTTGATTACATCTATTCTTCTTAATGCCTCTCAGCCATACTCCCACATTTATACATAAAAGAGTAATAAAATAAATTTGATAACAATTTACTAAAGCAAGCATGTGGGTTCTCTGCATTCACATGTAACAGAACTTTAGACTCTTCTTGGGCAACCCTAGCAACCCTCCCTACGCACAATTTTTGTTTGCTTTTGTTTTAGTTTTGCTGTGCCAGAGGGTCACTTGAGTGTTGGGTAAATAGTCTGCTCACTGACTAACTCACTGCTTTACAAATGAGTATTTTTTTTTTAAAGATCATACTATATAAAAAGAAAGTCTTACATTCTTGAGGACATTACAGACTTGAAGAATTAATCTGTACCTCAAGAAGGTGACATCTCTACACTGAACTACATAAGCAACAACATACAGATAATTATTTCTTAGATTAAAAAAGAGCTAAAAACATGTCAAACATACCACACACACAATTCTTCTATGATATGACTGTCCAGTTGGCATTTTTGGAACACTGCACAGGGCACTGGTCTAACCTCTTGATGTGAACTGATTAATGATAAATATTCTAATAATAACTGTTACAATCAAACGAACAGAAGTAGAAAAAAACTGGCATATCAAAAAACTAGAATAATAGCATAAAAGTTTTTATAAGTGAGTGAGTGAAAGTTGCTCAGTCGTGTCCAACTCTTTGCGACCCCATGGACTATACAGTCCATGGAATTCTCCAAGCCAGAATACTGAAGCGGGTAGCCTTTCCCTTCTCCAGGGGATCTTCCCAACCTAGGGATTGAACCCAGGTCTCCCGCATTGCAGGAAAGCTTTTATTTATAAGTTCTAACAAATATGGAGTCATACAAGATTATTAACAATAAAATCAGTATTTCACTTCTCATTTAAGGTTCAATATTTACTGGCTGCTGGAACACACTGCTAGATTATTCCATGGGATGCTCAGGTCATTCTGACAGAACATCAGAGTGGAGTGAAAAATTCATCATGAGTCAAAGCAAGTTTTACAAACCCTAGTGTTCCTCCCTACACTCTAAAATACCTGGTTATTAATATTTGAGGAGGGTAAAACCACACAATAAAACACGCCTATCACATGCTATTTCCTAGTTCTCTAGAAGGAAAAGAAAATAAGACAAGATAGGAAAGAGCATCACAATGTGAGAATTGAGACAAGCAGGAAGGAAATAAGAGGACTAAAATCTATAAGACAAATATCAATTTTTTCATATTTATTGAGAAAAAAACAATCCCCAAAACAAGTAACAGACACCATACACCAGTTAGACCAATCATCTTACCTGAAGAGTCCTTGTTTAAAAAGATAAGCACTAATATGACCCCCTTCTAGATATCGGATTTCACAACCAGGCCAAATTTCTTGCAGACTTCGAACTCCTGTTCGTGGAATATAGGCATCTTCTTTGGCTTGAACCACTATGATGAGGCTTGGGTCAACTGGAACTAGGCACAGGATTTTTTAAGATGCAACATATATACTTTGAAGAAGCTCTAAGAATTTTATATATAAATACTGGTAACCATATTGAAAAGTAAAATACGCCATACAATGCAGTAAGTATGCAAAAAATACTTGCCAAACTAAAACTTTTGATCATTAAATTAAAAATCAACTATACTGGATTTTCCTGGTGGCTCAGTGGTAAAGAATCCACCTGCCAATGCAGGAGACATGGGTTCTATCCCTGGTCCGAGAAGATCCCACATGCTGTGGAGCAAACTAAGCCTGTGTGCCACAACTACTGAGCCTGTGCGCTAGAGCCCAGGAGCCGCAACGACTGAAGCCCGAGCACCCCAGAGCTGAGCATGAGAAGCCACCGCAATGAGAAGCCCATGCAACCAGGAGAGTAGCCCCCACTACCTGTGGCTAGAGAAAAGCCCACATAGCAATGAAGACCCAACAGAGTGAAAAATAAATAAACAAAATAAGTTTTAAAAAAATCAACCATACTAAACCATAACATTATAATATTCATCTCTAATACAGTAAGATGAGTATTCTAAAGAAGATACAAACCCCAATGTTTTTAACGAATAAAATGGTCTTGGATTTTCATGGATAAAATTTAAATATACATTTAAATAACTCACTTATCTTAGAAAACACATTGTGGAGCCAACGATAAATGAAATTATCTTATAGCATACTTTAAAAATATTTCACACATTTTACCTATCATCAGCATATATTCTCAATTTCATATGAAAATTAATACCTGAGAAATTTGCTACGTGAGTACATTCGTCCATAACTCCTTTCATAAATATTAAAGATTCTTTCTGAAGATTGTTTCTTCTTTGTTCTTTACTGAGTAGGTGGCATGACTGAGGACTGCAACTTGTATAACTACTTTTGTTGGTTGAAAGTGTGTGATTGAAGCAGTCCATCTTAGAGGTATCTTGTAACAAGAGTCCTGATGTGGCACTGATAGATGTTTTACTAGATTTATGGCACTCAACAGGTTTTTGGGACACAACTTGGTCCGTCGTATCTAAATTTAAAGTTCTAGAAACCAGATTAAGGTTAGTTAGCTTGTCTGCACTGCTAGGGAAGCGTTTCACGAACTCTTGTCCCATTTTGAAAGAATCTGTCTGAACATATGAAAGAGAAGAAAATGTCATTTAATATAAAATAGGGTTTTATGTAACAACCCTGTCAAAACAAAGAGAAAACACATATATCCATCAAGGAATAAATGGACAAATGAAATATAATATATACATATAATAGATTATTACTCAATCTTAAAAGGGAATGAAATTCGGACACAGGCTACGCCATAGATGAACTCTGAAGACATTCTGCTAAATGAATAAGCCACACACAAAAGGACCATATTGTATGATTCCAGTTTTATGAGGAATCTAGAGCAGTCAAATTCATAGAGACAGAAAGTAGAATGGTGGCTGCCTGGGGCTAGGAAGAGGGATGAACAGAGTTTAGTGTAATGGGTACAGAGTTTCAGTTTCAGATCAGATCAGATCAGTCGCTCAGTCATGTCCGACTCTTTGCGACCCCATGAATTGCAGCACGCCAGGCCTCCCTGTCCATCACCAACTCCTGGAAGAGGAAAAAGTTCTGGAGATGAATGGTGGTGATGGATGGAGGTGATGGTTATACAACATTGTAAATGTACTTACTACTACTGAACTGTACACTTAAAAATGGTTAAAATGGTTAATACTAATGAACTGTACATTTAAAAATGGTTTAAATGGTAAATTTTATGTGATATATATTTTACCATAATAAAAAAAAAAACAGAAAAAAAGGCATCCAAATTTAACTGAGGACTAAGACAAATTGTATTTTATTGCTAAATGTTTCCTACTAAATGATAAAGATTATCATTTAGGCTGTGACACATTTTGTTTTGTTTGTTTTGGCTGCACCACTAGGCTCGCAGGACCTTAGGTTCCCAGACTAGGATTGAGTCTGGGCCCCCAGCAGTGCAAGTGCAGAGTCCTAACCACCGGACAGCCAGGGAAATCTTGCTTGTGTCATGTTTTTATTGTCACAGTTTTGAAATCCATGATTTGTTTTAACCTTAGAACTTCTAAAATTCTTAGGAGTGCATCCTAGCAGTAATACTTTAGTCACCCCAAATTCTTTTCTTAGGCTGAACTAAGACAAATTAAAAATTATCAAGAAAAAATATTAATTATTAAAATTCCCAAAGTATAACACACACTAAGTTTAAGAACTTACAATTTAAGTAAAAATAAAGTTTGTCAGATACTAAAAGCAGTCAAAGAAAAGAACAACAGCCTGGGAAAAATATATTTGCAACTTATATGACAAAGAGCTAACTGCCTTTACAATATTGTAGTGGTTTTTGCCATACATTGACATGAATCAGCCGTGGGTGTAGATGTGTTCCCCATCCTGAAAAATTTTAAGAATGCAGAATGTCTGGTAATTACAAGTATCTCAAAAGCTAAAATGAGAAAAATACAGAAAGTAAGTACTCATTGAATAAATATTATTTTGCTTTGAGGGAGCCAGAAAAGATTCCCTTCCAAGAAATAAGTAATAATGATAAAAGATGTAATTAATACACTATATCTCTTTTAAGCCTTAGCATGCATTTCACCTCAGGACAATTCTGATTTTGACATTCTTAATCTCCTTTGTCTAGAACAGGACCCCATTTTAAGCCATTATTGGAACAGAGTTCATAATCTAAAGCCATTTTTCTCCATAGGATGTATTCATTTTAATACAGAAGCTGCAAAATGGCAAATGACTAAGTCAGTTAAAAAGAATCCATAGCATAATAAATATAAATTTACATTAACTGTCAACAAACTTCTACATGAAGCCTAAAAGTTGATACAGTACAGGTGAGAACATGATTCTTCCATGTTCTCAGACTTTGTTTACTAAATAATACTGTCATAAGATCTGAAAATAAACTTTAATGGGTCTTCCTAAAGCTGCATAATTTTCCAAACAATTTTCCTTTGATTACAGAGCCTGTTCATCCCTTCACTCCTTTTTCGTTTTTCTAAATTTTTTATTTTGCACTGCTGCTGCTAAGTCACTTCAGTCGTGTCCGACTCTGTGCGACCCCATAGGCAGCAGCCCACCAGGCTTCCCCGTCCCTGGGATTCTCCAGCCAAGAACACTGGAGTGGGTTGCCGTATAGCCTATTAACAATGTTGTAATAGCTTCAAGGTGAACAGTGAAGGGACTCAACTATATATGTATATGTATCCATTCTTCCCCAAACTCCCTTTCTATCCATCAATCCTTTTTCAGTCCTTTAACTTTCGAAATGTTTTCTTGACATTTTTCCTTGGCCTCAATCAGCCTTGCCAATTTCTAAACCAGTGCAGCACTTGCCAGAAACAATGGAGTAAGGACTAAAATAACTGTTGTAAGGAAGCCATGTGGATCTTTTGCAAGCCTATACCACAACATACTCAGCCCAGGCCTGTACATCAAACATCTTTGCAGAGGCCTTATGCTTGAGTGAAAGTGAAAATGTTAGTTGCTCAATTGTGTCTGATTCTTTGCAACCCCATGCACAGTAGCCCACCAGGGTCCTCTGTCCATGGAATTCTCTGGGCAAGAATATTGGAGTGGGTTGCCACTTCCTTCTCCAAGGGACTGTTCCCACCCAGGGATCGAACCTGGGTCTCCCACATTTCAGGCATGTTCTTTACTGTCTGGGCCAGGAGGGAAACTTGAGTAGTCTCTGATTTTGTCCTGGGATTATTAGCCAGTCACATTTTCAGGTGACCCTTGGTTGGTTGTCTCCTTTAGCTCTACCATACACTTCTGAGATAAGGCTTAAATTCTGTTATGTTCTCATGTACCTCAATTACAGATTCCAAGCTCATGCTTGGAGGAATAAATATTATTTCTTTAAGGAATATTCTTCCATCCAAAAGGGACTGAAACTGGGTTTGATCTCCAGACCGGACCAGCATGGCACCTGAAACCATCTGCACTTTTCCTTCATACTGGTGTTTCCCCTTCACTCACTCACCCTTCCTCACCAACCCCCTCCTCAGCCCCCACCGCCATCCCACCTGCATCCGGCCCCTGGGGCCACACTCAGCTGACCCTCCCTCCGCCTGGGGCTCACATGGTGGGGGTGTGTGAGAATCAGGGGTGGTTCCCGCCACTCCTTGCAAAGTACCATGGCTGCCTCAGCTAACACTGGGGCAAAACCTGTGCAGTGGGTGCCACCAGCCTCCCCGACTCCCAACTCACCCAGATTATCAGTAACTTTCAAACTGAATGTGCAAAACTTTAAAATTTATGAAAAGAATGGTTACTTTAGGAGAGTAATCAGGAAGCAATTCATTTCCCTGAATTGGTAAATTGGTAAATTAAGGGAAAGAATTAACCCTTTCCTATATGAACTGAGGCTCAGGGGCAAAGAATCTGTGTGCCAATGCAGGAGACTTGGGTTCCATCCCAGGGTCAGGAAAATCCCTTAGAGAAGGAAATGGCAACCCACTCCAGTATTCTTGCTTGGGAAAGCTCATGGACAGAGGAGCCTGGCAGGGGTTGCAAAAGAGTCAGATGAGACTTGGTGACTAAATAACAACAATATGAATTGAACTATGAGACAACCAAATAATTAGCAAAGGAAGTGACTTTTTAAAATAAAAGTATTTAAATTAATAAATGAAAAAAAAAAAGGACAGAATTAGAGTATCAGCATTTTGCAACTCTCAATGTAATAGACATAGGCATTAAGCATCAATGGCTGCTTACACCACAGGAAAGAGCAGCCAGACATTACCTGCTCCCTATACTCTCGACAAAGAACATGGAGGAATATACATGAGAATACAAACAAAAATCTCCACTGTGAGAAACTCTACAAGTAAATAGCCTATGTTCTTCAACAGATAAATTATAATGAAAAGAAAGGAATGAAGAAGAATTTATAGATTAAAGATACTTAAAAGACACATCAAATAAAAGATGTGTATCTAGGAATGCATATCTGGACAATAAAATTATCTTAAAGACAGAAGGAAGTAATTACTATAAAAATCAGGATGATGATAACTAAACAGTAGAGGGAGGAGGGCCTTTTGATTAGGACACATGAAAGACGTTTTTGGTTTGGGTGCTAAAGTGCTGAGCTGGGTGGTCAAGTTCTATTCTTGACCTATTACAAATGCATTAGCTATTTAATAAACGTAGTAAGCTATACATTAGCTTTGCATGATTGTGGTTAGGACTCTGTGCTCTCACTGCCGAGGGCCTGGGTTCAATCCCTGATCAGGGAACCAAAGTCTCACAAGTCATGCAGCATGGTCAAAAAAAAAAAAGAAAGAACAAATATATATATATTTTTTAAAAATCTGCAATTCTTTTAAAAAATCTGAATCATTAACCATGGTCAAAATCCACCCCCCCATGTTATGCAAAAGTTAAAAATACTTACTCCACAGTATTCAAGCATGTGAATAATTTCTTCTTCATAAACTGTCTGTGTGTAATACTGCTTTTCTAGTTCCCTCCAATTAATTGATTTACTTAGCACGCCCTGAAATAACAAACTAAATTAAGATCAGATCACATCTGTAAAGCATGTTGTCCAATAGTTTGATTATTCTTACTGTGCAGAAAAAAAATTAACAAAGCAGGCTTGAGATTTCCTATCTCTGGACAAGCCTACTTATAAGGTTGGACCTATTTAACTAGTAAACAATAATTCTTTACCCTGATATAAAACTTCCAAAATGATGTGGGTCTCTAAGCCTAAACTGCTGATACAAACAATGCTGTTTCTACTAAACATTGGATTTCCTTCTGGAATTTTAGTATGTGAGGCTGAGAATACCTAAGAACTCTGACCTCTGATATAAACCCCGGACTTCAAGGCTCAGGTGAGTTTCATTGAGGGACAACAATTTGCACCTATTGTCATAACTCACTGCTGAAGAAATTAAACACATTCTGAAAGACTCCTTTGGAAGCTTATGCTTGGTTTCTTCTGGACTGTACCCTGTGTGCCTTTTTCCTTGGCTGATTTTATAGTGAATCCTTTTGCTGCAATATGTTTTAGTTGTGAATATGACTATATATGGAGTCCTGTGATTCCTTCCAGTGAATCACCAAACCTGGGGGTGATTTTGGGAACCCTGAAAATTATTATGTTTAATTATATATAGCTATCTAAATATTAACTGCAATTAAATTACCGTAGTGAAGACCCCAGATGCTGTGGACCACGACAGACATGGAATCAATGGCATGGGCTTAGGCCAGTTGGATACTGCTAAGGAAGCCATCTGTAAGATAACACAGAGAGATTCAGTTTAAAGTTCACAGTCATTAAATGAAAAATATTTAATATTAAGAAGCACTTTGGGACTGGGATGGGGAGGGAGGTAGGAGGGAGGTTTAAGAGAGAGGGGACAAATATATACCTATGGCTTATTCATGTTAGATGTATGGTGGAAGCAATCACAATATTGTAAAGTAATTATCTTCCAGTTAAAAAAAATTTTTGTATAGTAGTTGGTGAAATAAAACATGAACACAAAGTCTCTTAAACACTCATGAGAATGTCTAGCAACCTCTCCAAATTCCCCAGATCATAAACTCAACAATGACATATAATTGCCTCCTAAAAAACCAATAAAGTATATTAGGAAATTTTAAGTATCTTTAAATTTTAAGACCCTTCACAGAAACCTACCTTCTACTGGGTAAATATAGAGCAAACATGCTGGGATGTAGATCCTGGGCAGTAGGCTAAGCACACTCATTACTTAAGTGACCTGCTCAGGCTGAGCAAGATTGTAACTAAAAATCTCAGACTTTTGAGGTTGACTGAAAGGTGTCAAGAATTTGGTGAACTACAAAGCAGATTATATAGCTGATATAAAATGATGCAGTATGTTTAGAGAAGTGAAATGTTACTTTTGGCTAGAGGAATTACAGAAGGCTTCATGAAATAGCGATCTTTTAGGGGAAAAGATAGACGGGATCTTGTCTTCTATATAAAGAAGACGGTATGATCAAAGGCAGATGGTGAGAAATACAGGGTCTGGTGGGGAAACAGCCAATATACTTCAGTTAGGCTGGTCAATAGGGCACATGTATCCAGAGGAGTAGGGAGACAGGTAGGGCCAGAAAGCTTGATCAGGATCAGATCAGAGGTTCCTTTGTTCCATAGATAATGGGGAATTAATAAAGAAACTGGAACAAAGTAGCGTTATTGTCAAAGAATTGATTCAATGAAGCTAAAAAGTATTTTATAAGATTGATTAGAGAGGGTGAGATTTGAGGTAGGGAAACCAGTTAATAGGTAGCAGTCCAGCTTATAAGTTACAACACTCTGACTTAGGTCATAAAAATGGAAACAGTACTAGATAGGAAAATAAATCTTTTGCCACCTTTCAGTTTCAGTGTCTTTAGTTGTTTCAAATTTGAGTTTTTGAAGCTAATTTTATCAGTTTCAGCCTTTGGTAATTGCTTTGAATTTGAGTAAGTTTTTAAACTTAATCTTATAACTCAAATGAATTATAAAAAATATGTATCTATAGATATAGATATAAATGTACTGAATGCTTGTTATGTCCAAGAAATGAGCCAGAGGGTCATGTTCCTGGCCCTCACTGAATCAACTGCTTTACAGAGAAAATGGACTGCTAGACAAACAGCCACAGTGCAAAGAAATAAGTACATGTTACTGAAAAATGAAGTGTGGTCTGGGAATCAGGAAGAGCTTCTTCCAGCTCTAACCTTGAAGCGGAAGGGCAAGCTGCTACCTGGCTAGGTGATAAGGAGTGAGGGGGCACTAGAGGGATGCACAGCTAGTGCCAGTTCCATAGTAAAACCTTTGGCAGGTTTTAAGCAGGAGAGAGCAGAGAACAGATTTAGGAAGACCACACTAGTTATAGTGTGGGAAAAAGCTCTTAAGAAAAAGATTGAGGAGAGAAAAGACTAAATGGAGAAACCAATGAGGAGACTGTACACTCTAGAAAGCAAAGATAAAATAGGTTGATGGTAGGGGATGGAGGGAAGAGATAATTGAAAAGTGTTTTGCAAATCAGCTATCTTCAGGAATTTAATAGCAAAATAAGGCATTTATAGTTGAGATTTGAAAAGCTAATTTTTATTATCAACTTTTAATAAAATATTAAATCTAATACCTGAAATATAGCTGTGAAGTAAGTAGTAAAATCAGTATCTCCATAAATCACAAAAAAATCATTATTTAATAATTGGAATAAAAGTTTAGAATCTGTTCCTGCAGGATTTCCCTGGTGGTCCAGTGACTGGGACTCTGCACTCTCAATGCAGGAGCCCGGGTTGGATCCCTGTTCAGGGAACTAGATTCCATATGCTGCAACTACAAGATGCTGTGTGCTGCAATTAAGACCTGGAGAAGCTAAGTAAAAAAAATAAGAAGAAATATTAAAAAAAATTGGTTTCTGCTTTCACCAAAAGTAAAATTAATTCTATACCTAAAGTGATTTCTTTTCTTTTGGCCATACCATGCAGCATTAGTTCCCTGACCAGGGATCAAACCCACACCCCTGCACTGGAAGCATGGAGTCTTAACCACAGGACCTCCAGGGAAGTCCCTAAAGTGAATTTGTAAATAATTAGATTCTCTAGACCTTCCACCCACTTCACAACCCTCTTCAGTGCTCATAGCCCACAGGTAAGGAGACAGGGCAATAGTTTGAAGCTGCAGTTTTCTCTGGCATGGGTCTACTGTTAGATGCCCACAGAGGACAAGCCATAAATCCATTACCATGCTTGATTCCATAGATCTTATAAACATAACCACAATTAAATATAAGTTGAAATGAAAATGCTTACGTGTCCTCCCATGGATATTCCGGTCATTCCTAGAGGTCCATAACCCTCCCTCTCTAGCCAGTGCAAGAGAGCTGCAGATTCTAAAACGAGAGCTCCTCCCATCACAAAAAGGTCGGACACGTTTTTTAAGCTGGACCTTCTAGCCTCGCAAAACAAAAGAGAAAATTATTTATGTTTTTACATTTTTATACACACAAATTTACAATAGGCAGCCAAAATGCATGTTTTTCTTTTAAAGGACCAGATAGCTAAGTATTAATAAAACAATGGTATAAATTGATTAAAATTAAATTGCTGCTAACATTGTTCTACATATTAATCACCTAAAATTTAAAAAGTTGTATCTGCTCTACAACATACAACCTTCATTGAATTTCAACTACTGAGCTATTTCGAAATCCAGAGGAGAACATATTATTTATTTGACAGAACTTAAAAGTGTTAAAATATGTATGGGAAAATAATATTTCTATATTGTCAATTTTTAGTTAAATTACCACATCAATAAAAGGAAAAACAAATTTACAGTTGTCCCTTCTTAGGAAAAAAAATTACAATAGAGCTTAAAGCTCACATTAAAAAAAAAAATATATATATATAAAAGAATTGAAACCTAATAGTAATTTTGTTTAGGTTTAATTGAAACCTAATAATAATTTTCATAGAACCAGAGCAAAAAACTCTTAAATTTGTATGGAAACACAAAAGACCCGAAAAGCTAAGGCAATCTCAAGAAAGAAAAATGGAGTCTGGAGGAGTCAGACTCTCTGATTTCAGACTGTACTACAAAGCTACAGTAATCAAGACAATATGGTAATGGCACAAAAACAGAAATCTAGATCAATGGAATAGGATAGAAAGCCCAGAAATAAACTCATGCACCTATGGTCATTTAATTTATGACAAGAGAGGCAAGAATATACCATGGAGAAAAGACAGTCTCTTCAATAAGTGGTGTTGGTAAAACTGGACAGATACATGTAAAAGAATGAAATTCAAAAACTCGCTAACACCATACACAAAAATAAACTCAAAATGGATTAAAGACCTAAATGTAAGACCAGAAACTAAGAAGTCTTAGTGGGCTTTCCTGGAAGTCTAGTTGTTGAAAATCTGCACTTCCAAGGCAGGGGGTACAAGTTTGATCCCTGGTCAGGAAAATAAGGTCCTACATGCTGCGTGGTGTGGCCATAAGATTAAAAAACACAAAAACCTCTTAGAGGAAAACACAGGCAGAACACTCTTTGACATAAATCACAGCAATATCTTTTTTTTTTGGCTGTACCACACAGCATGTGGAATCTTAGTTCCATGACCAGGGATTGAACCTGTGCCCCAAGCATTGGAAACACAGAGTCTTAACCAATGGACTGCCAGGAAGTCCAGCAGTATCATTTTTGATCTATCTCCCAGAGTAATGAAAATAAACAAATGAGGCCTAACTAAACTCAAAACCTTTTGCACAGCAAAGGAAACCATAAACAAAACAAAAAGACAACCCACAGGCTGGGAGAAAATATGTGTAAACAAAGCGACTGACATACAGCCCATGCAGCTCTACGTAAAAAAAAAAAACAAAACACACACTCAAAAAATGGGCAGAAGATCTAAAAAGACATTTCTCCAAAGAAGACAGGCAGATGACCAAAAAGCACACGAAAAGATACTCAATATCACTAATTATCAGATGCAAATCAAAACCACAATGAAGTAACACCTCATACAGTCAGAATGGCCATTAACAAAAAGTCCACCAAAAAAAAAAAAAAAAAAAGTCCACAAACAGTAAATGCTGGAGAGGGTAAGGAGAATAGGAAACCCTCCTACACTGTTGGTTGGAATGTAAATTGGTATAATCACTAAGGAGAACAGTATGGAAGTTCCATAAAAAAATAAATAAATAACTACCATATTATCCATCAATCCCACTCCTGAGTATATATCTGGTGAAAACCAAAATCCAAAAGGATACACTCATCCCAGTGTTTGCTGCAGCACTATTTACAATAGCCAAGACACGAGTGAGTGAAGTCGCTCAGTCGTGTCCGACTCTTTGAGACCCCATGGACAGTAGCCTACCAGGCTTCTCCGTCCATGGGATTTTCCAGGTAAGAGTACTAGAGTGGGTTGCCATTTCCTTCTCCAAGACATGGAAGCAACCTAAATGCCCACTGACAGAAGAATGATAAAGATGTGGTACATATATACAATGGACTATTACTCAACCATAAAAAAGAATGAAATAATGCCATTTGCAGCAACATGGGTGGATCTCAAGATTACCGTACTAAGTCAGACAAAGAAAGACAAATATCATAGGCTATCACTCATATGAGGAATCTAGTTTTAAAAGGATACAAACGAACTTATTTACAAAGCAGAAACAGACTTACAGATATTGAAAATAAACGTATGGCTGCCAAAGGGGAAATGTGAAGGGAAGGGATAAATCAGGAGTTTGGAATAAACATGCCCACAGTACAATATATAAGATAGATAACCAACAAAGACATACTGTATAGCACGGGGAACACTACTCAATATTCTGTGATAACCTATATAAGAGAAGAATCAAAAAAAGAATGACTAGATGTATAACTGAATCACTTTGGTACACCTAAAACTAACACAACACTGTAAATCAACTATACTCCAATAAAATTAAAATATTAAAAAAGGAACAAGGCAACAATAACAAAAGGAAAATAAATAGCAATGTAAAAGAATTCAACCTAATACTAGTCTCCTGGATTACTGAAATCTCGACTATTAGAAAAATGATTTTTATAAAAATACATGTTTTAATGAATTTAAACATACCAATTCAACTGAAACTTTGTTTTAGAAATTGATTGTACATACAAGTATTTACTTGTAAGAATTATTTTACGCCATATTTTTAGAATCCAGAACCATTCTTATATAATGATAAAAAATATGACTTTATTACTAAAGTGACCAAGTTATAATCTATTTTTCAAATTTAATTCACATAAAGACATACTCCTATAGGAAACATTGCCAGAATGTATAAAAATTCACTTTGTCAATGGTTATTATATGTAGAATAATTATGTAGACATATTATGTGCCTATGTAGAATAATTATGTGCAAAGAACCAAGTGCCATAGGAATGCAAAGCTTTGAAAAACAGAACTCTGGCTCCCAGAAGACCTTATCTCCACTGTCCTACCATATCCTCTTAGAGTTAAGTCCACAAAGCAGCTTTCTCTTTATAGAAACTATGCTATCTTTTGCCAAAATAAATTATATTCATCATCATAAAAAGGCCTATTTATCGTTACATTGGATTTCTATCCTTGTTCCAATTTTCTATTTATGATCATAGTTCTCCTGATTACTTATTTTAGCCTGGTATGGAAGTTTGAAATCTTAGTTCCACTTCAGTTGGTTCTTTTACATAGAAGTTACTAATGTAGGTTCTAGGACAATGGTTCTTTGTAACAATGGACTGAGTCTCAAATGGTTTAACCATTTTTGATGAAAGCAGGCATAGATGGCTTTGAGAGAGAGAAAGAGAGAGAGATGAAAGTGAGAGAGAACTGTTTATTATAATTTAAATTATAGGCAATTTCTTACTTAGGATGAATTGTTCAAGAAAAACAAAATAAAGTATTATATTTCTTGGGTATATAATATCTGATAGGATAACTTATAAACATAATTCTCAACAATCCTTCATGGAAGAAATTATTTAGTATTCCCACTTCATAAATGAGTTAACTGATACTTGGAGAGACCAAGGCCATACAATTAGCAAATGGTAAGTTATGATTCCAAAGTATATTTATGACTCCAAAGTCACAGTCTTCCTATTAAACTTACGCTGATTCTTAGAACTCAATAACCTCTTGTACTTTTTAACCACTTATATGACACACCTAGTTCTGAATTTATGGCATGGCTCCTGAGTAAGAATTCTTGGACTATTTAGTTTTGCATTTTAACTTTTCACAAGGTTTTGAAAGGAGATTCTAAACTACCCTTCACAGAATATAGGTTTGCCTCCACTGCACTGTGCTTTTGTCTGTACCTCTTTCACGTTCTCACCACTTTATAAAGACCTATGGTGGTGGTTTACTTGCTAAATTGTGTCCATCTCTTTGTGACCCCATGTACTGTAGTCTGCCAGGCTCTTCTTCCATAGGACTTCTCAAGCAAGAACACTGGAGTTGATTGCCATTTCCATCTCCAGGGGATTGTCCCAGCCCAGGGATCGAACCCAGGTCTCCTGCTTGGTAGGAGGATTCTTTACCACTGAGACACCTGGGAAGCCTGTTACGACCACTTTGAACACGTGACTTCTCTATCCCCAGCACTTTCCATCTTCCTACTTCTTCACTTGAAGGTCTAACAGTCATTACAAGTTTAACATGTCCAAGGAAGAACTTTTGATCTCTTACCTACAATATTCAATTTTTTAACAAGTCGTCTTATTTCAACTTGTAAATTTTACCTAAAGTACATTAGTACTTCATTTCCTCTGCTACCACTTGACTTTAGTCAAATTTTCCCCTGCATTATTGAAATTAACTTATATGCAGAGTACATCATGAGAAACGCTGGGCTGGAAGAAGCACAAGCTGGAATCAAGATTGCCGGGAGAAATATCAATAACCTCAGATATGCAGATGACACCACCCTTATGGCAGAAAGTGAAGAGGAACTCAAAAGCCTCTTGATGAAAGTGAAAGTGGAGAGTGAAAAAGTTGGCTTAAGCTCAACATTCAGAAAACTAAGATCATGGCATCTGGTCCCATCACTTCATGGGAAATAGATGGGGAAACAGTGGAAACTGTCAGACTTTATTTTTCTGGGCTTCAAAATCACTGCAGATGGTGATTGCAGCCATGAAATTAAAAGATGCTTACTCCTTGGAAGGAAAGTTATGACCAACCTAGACAGCATATTCAAAAGCAGAGAGATTACTTTGCCAACAAAGGTCTGTCTAATCAAGGCTATGGTTATCCCAGTGGTCATGTATGGATGTGAAAGTTGGACTATAAAGAAAGCTAAGCACAGAAGAATTGATGCTTTTGAACTGTGGTGTTGGAAAAGACTCTTGAGAGTTCCCTGGACTGCAAGGAGATCCAACCAGTCCATTCTAAAGGAGATCAGTCCTGGGTGTTCATTGGAAGGACTGATGTTGAAGCTGTAACTCCAGTACTTTGGCCACCTGATGCAAAGAGCTGTCTCACTGGAAAAGACCCTGATGCTGGGAAAGATTGAAGGTAGGAGGAGAAGGGGACGGCAAAGGATGACAAGGTTGGATGGCATCACCGACTCAATGGACATGGATTTGGGTGGACTCTGGGAGTTGGTGATGGACAGGGAGGCCTGGTGTGCTGCGGTTCATGGGGTCACAAAGAGTCGGATACGACTGAGCGACTGAACTGAACTGAATTGTAATAGTCTCCTATGTGAAGCTACTTTATTGCTACTCTTGCCCCAGTAAGCCAGATAGGCCTTTAAAAACATAGATCAGATCACTCCTTTGCTTGAAATTCTCCAGAGGTTTCCCAATGCACATACAGTAAAATTCAAAGCACGGTTGTTGTTTATGTCATGTCCGACTCTTTGTGACCTCATGCACTGCAGCACGCCAGGCTTCCCTGTCCCCCGGAAGTTCCTTTTCATTATATCATGTCCTCATATCTAATACTGCTTCAACCATGCACTCACCCCCTATAATTCTTTCTCCCATTTATCTGCTTCATTTTCTTCATGGCATTGATAAGCACCTAAAATTATCTTTTATTTTTATCTAGCTCCCATACTAGAATATAAACTCTATGAAGGTAAGAACCTTGTCGTTTTGTTGCTATCTTACCAGTGGTTAGGGTCAAATATCTATTGAATGAACCAAAATCAAACACAATATATTAATAAATTATGGAAACACAAGAAAACTGATTTAAAAGTTTATCATTTTAAAAGACAAGAAAATAAAAAAAGCTTATCTTCAGATTACCTATACTACACATTGCAAGAATAAAAAGAGTAGTGTTTCATTTCACAAACTAAATGTACCTTAAAAAGGGAAAGTCTTTTAATTTCTTTGGTTACAGTTTTACAAATACAATGTATCTTTAGTCAGCCTATTAAAATTTCTTATTTATCTTTTTATTAGACATTGCAAAAAGCTTAAAACAACAATTTAAGATAATATGCATTAAATTTTCAGTTTTATAACAGAAAATCTTCCCCAATAACACTTGGATATTAAACTTAAAAATGTTTAGCCTATCAAAAATTTCAGAATTGCTGAAAATTTAGTATAAAGAATGGAAAATGAAGGTAACACATACTTACATTTGGTCCTTGGGTTTCCTGCAGCCATTTAAGGATGTGGGTCAAAGAGAAAGTTTGACAATAATTAAATGTACTGTGTCTCAAAACACATGAACTTAAGCAAAACAGTTAAATTTGAAGACAATTTAATGCTGAAATTAACTATTTTTCAGTTATCTCATATAAGCTGTTTATAAGTTCTCAAGTTTTTCAACTTAATTTTCTTTTTTAAAAAAGCTTAATTGAAATATAGTCACAACCAGACAATTCACTCATTAAAGTGTACAACTCAATGTTTTTAGTATATTCAACAAGGTTGTGTAATTGTCAACTTGATTTAAAAATGAAGTTTATTGGTTTCTTTCTTCATGTATACATTTTTATAGAAAATCTTGAAAATACAGAAAAGCATGTTTGAAGAAAAACTATTTTATCTACAGAAAACCATAATAATATTTTGGTATACTTCTTTCCAACATTTTCACTTCTGCACAGTTTTTTTTTTTTTTGCACAGTTTTTTAAATGAACTTACTGTTCTAGGTTTTTTTATACCTATGTCATATCATAGTTTTATACATTATTTTTGCATTAAAAATACTTTTCATTCATTATTGTAAACTTTTAATAATAACTTGCTAAAATCTACTGAATGACTGTTATTTGCCAGGCACTGTTCTAGAAAGGAATAATCATTTAATACTTTAAATAACCTAAGAGATTATTCCCATTTATGAAGGAAAAGTTGAGGCACTAAAAGGTTCAAGGTTATACAGGTAGTAAATGGCAAAAAGTAACAAACATAAAATAACCAATCATACAACATTCCAATGTTATAAACCACAATTTAATTAACCATTTTCTACTATTAGACATTTAATTTATTTCCAGTGGTTTTATCTTTAGAGTAAACGTCCCAGAATTAATATGACTCTGTCAAGGGATGTGAGATTTTTAAAGGCTCACAATGCATATGGTAAAAATGCTTTCAAAAGGTTGAACAGTCATTAGTAATGAAAGTGCCCATTTCACAACAGCCTCATGGCTACTGTGTTTTATTTTTAAAAATTTTTTGTAATTGCTGCTTTAACTTTACATTTCTGTTATTACCACCAACGCTGAACATTTCTTTATATCTGTGCATCAGTTTCCTTCCTTCTTCTGGGAATAGTCTGATGTCATCTTGAAATTTAAGTTAAGAACTATTTCTAAACCTCAACTGATATTTAAATGTAAATGCATTTAAAATATGAGCTTCCAAAAAAAAAAAAATAAATAAATAAAATAAAATATGAGCTTCCTTAGTAAGTCAAACACTTACTTCCCATATAAAACTCAAAGGAACCAGAAGGGCAATTTATCTTTATTATACAATAGAAATAAAATCTATAAATTGCCTTTTAAAAAGGTATGAAACAAACAAAAAAAAAGATATGAAACAATTTTTCACTTCTTTTCATTCTTGCTTCTTACTTCTTAAGCATTTTCTGAAGTGACAAATTTCACTGCCGTAGAAAAGCTGGATAGTATCTATCATGCCTTTTGATAACTAAATCTATAAATAAATAAATAAAAGATTTCAAGGTATTATAAAAGGATATAATAAGGGTTTTCTAACAGCAAAGAGGCCATTCGGGCTTCTTTAATCATAGGACGAGCCATTAGTGTTCGTCGTCTCCAGTAATGCTAAGGAAAGAAAAGATGACTTACTTAAGAATACAGTAAGTAAATTAGAAGTTTGAGATTAACATATACAACTACATATAAAAATAGAAAATTAAGAAGGAGAAGTAGCACAGGGAACTCTACTAAATATTTTGTAATAACCTATAAGGGAAAAGAATCTGAAAAAGAATGGATATATGTACATGTATAACTGAATGACTTTGCTGTACACCTGAAACTAAGACAACATTGTAAATAAACTATATTCAAATATAAAATAAATAAATCAAATTTTAAAATATAATAAACACATCTATTAAGGAGAGTAGGTGGGTGTCATAATAAAGTCTTACATGATCTCCTGTTCCAGCAAGATGAATGCATACAGGTCTGTATTTGCTGTTCCACTCTTTAGGCACAATAAATTGGAACCTATTTAAAATAAGATGGCACATCAGTGAAACTAAAAGGTTTTAAATACATACTTTGAATTCTTTAAAGTTCCATAATTAAATTTTTTGGGAGAAAAAATCATTTAGAATTTTGACATTTATATTTTAAGTGACTGATTAAACTACTGTTTGCCCAATGGCAACAAAGATATTGTAAATTTGCTTTGTATTACAGTGTTAAAATATTTAATTATAAGCACAGAATTTAGCATAGTCATTTTCACCTTATTCAATACCACAACTTTATATATGCAAAATGAAATTTTCTTATTTTGTAAAGACGTCAACAAACATAATTAAGTCCTAGAAAAACAATTCTTTAGACAGGTCTACTTTTTCTCCTTGCAGGAATAATGCTTGGCTGTACAAGCTGTTGATGTATCAACAAAATAGTTCATGGTTATCTTTTTTTCAATTTGGAGTGTATGACAGGATTTATTAAAACTTTTATGTTTGACGGTAAAAGCAAACCACGCCCCCGCAGAAAATATTTATTTGTCGTCTTCTTATTATAGTATTTGGTCTCCTCTATAATGTTTTTTCCTATATGACTTTAGCCATTGTAGTAAGATATATACAGATAAAATTTACCATTTTTAATTGTACAGTTCAGTGACATTAAATACATTTACATTGTTGAGCAACCCCTACCACTATCCATTTTCAGAATTTTATCTTCCCAAACTGATTTATTTTTCTCTTCAGTTTTCTTAGCAGTTGACATTCTGGAATAATTATCATAGTAGAATTCTGCATTCTGTCAGTCAAGGTTTGACCTCAGATGGCTGCAGTCTTGGGCAATATAAACCTGAATTCTGAGCTTACTTTGCCTGGGCAAGGGAAAACACCACTACTTGTACGTGCTTAGTCACTCAGTCATGTCTGACTCTATGCAACCCTTTGGACTGTGTCCTCTGTCCACAGGATTTTTCAAGCAAGAATACTGGAGTGGGTTGCCATTTCCTTCTCCAGGTGATCTTCCTGACCTAGGGATCAAACCCGAGCCTCTTGTGTCTCTTGTACTCCAGGCAGATTCTTTAACTGCTGAGTGATCAGGGAAGTCCCACCTACTGTAAATAAATTGTTAAATAGAATATAGACAAGTAAATTTAGGATGGTTTAATGATTATTTCTATTCTATGCTCATGCAAACTAACTCTTAATTTTCTATCTCATAGTCAAAACTACCAATGTTAACAGTTCTGCTTCATTTTGGGCTTCCCTGGTGGCTCAGTTGGTAAAGAGTCTGCCTTCAGTATGGGAGATCTGGGTTTGATCCCTGGGTTAGGAAGATCCCCTGGAGGAGGACATCCCCTGGTGGGCTCCTCCATGGGTTTGAAAAGAGTTGGACATGACTAAGTGACTAAGCACAATGACTGCTTCTTTTAGTATTCCCAGCACTCTACTGCTTCTTGATATATTGAAGATTATGCTGGTAACAGTTTAAGTTCAAATGTATACTAAACTTTAAACTTTTACTCTCTCTCCATATTTTAATGGAAAAATACTGAATAATTATTGTAATTAAAAAGTAATTTGAAATAATGACATTGATATTAATTGCATACATCAACATAAACAACCTACTACCGTAACTTTCTAAATAAAAATTCTTACCTAGCAATAACAGATTCAATTGGCATGATATCAGGCACATAATGGGCCATGGGGGAAACAAAGTGTCCATCTAGGATCTTACAATCTGATTGCTCTTCAATCTAAGAAAAAGCAAAACCAAGTTGTATACACAAGGATGAAGATATCTCAGTCTATCATAGATATTTTTCTATTTAAAAGTTCTATTTATCTGTTCTGGAATTAGACAGGGATAGCTGCACATTTTGGAATATAATAAAAAACTACACTGAATTGTACGTTTTAAAAGGGTGATTTTTCTGTATTTGAATTATTTCTCAATGTTTGAACACTGAGAGTGAGAGTGAGATAAGGTTGGGGGAGAAGAAGGATATCTCCAAGAAAGCATTCTAAAATCCTAACAGTAATTCCTCCCAGGGAGGAAAATGGAAATAGGGAGTAAAAAGTGCCCGGAGTTAGAGTTCTGATCTTTATGTGGTATGTTTTAAATTTGTTTAAGCCTATGAGTCTTTCTTCTCATTGGAGAAGGAAATGGCAACCCACTCCAGTGTTCTTGCCTGGAGAATCCCAGGGACAGGGGAACCTGGTGGGCTGCCGTCTCTGGGGTCGCACAGAGTCGGATACGACTGAAGCGACTTAGCAGTAGCAGCAGCATGAGTCTTTAGCAGAAGAAAATAGAGAAAATGGAAATATTTAGCCACGTTTGAGGGAGAAATGTTCTAAATCCAGAAGATATAAGGAACTGCTATATGGTATAGAGGAGGGATTTCCAATTTACAAGATTCTGTGTTTAGCAGTGAAAGTCTTTTATCCAATATACAAAAGAGATGAAAGTGGAGTTATTTTGGTTGATGGCAGTGAGGGATATGAAGTTTAACCATTTGCAGCTCCTCCCCAACAACACTAAATATCCAATTACATAAACCTAGAAATATTTTACAAAAAAACATGGCTGCTTAAAAACAAAACTATTTCAAAAACATGTTCTCATATTCTCTAATTTTATAGCATTTTTCTTTCTACCCTTCTCTCAACAATTAACTGTATCCCATAAGAATTCCCTGATGTTATATAACAATTGTTTGGCTAACAACTTCTCATGTGCTGATTCTAACTAGAGTACTTCCCTGTATTATTTGTAATTCTTCTGAAATGTTGAATAATTTACTTTAACTTTCTTGAGCCTAAAGATAAAAGATGAGGTTCAAAAAGATCCAGCCCTAAATATTTTCTTGTATTTATCTAAGTGTTAAAAATATGCTCCTATATATAAACATGCAGATAGTTATTGTAAGCATTCAGTTAGAATATATACAATAATAACATTTAAAAAAATATTAAATGAAAAAAATCTATACTGTACTCATTGTTTTAGAATTCACTGTTATTATACTCCAACATTCAGCCCACTCTTGCCACAGTTATATAAAACCTGAATTTCTATAATTGCATTTCTTTCATTTGAATACCTTATCGATGTACACTGGATAATCACTTGAAACCAGATTCTGACATCTTTCTCGATTTCCAATAATCTTTCTGAATTCAAAGAGTCTATTATGGGAAGGGAGGAAAAGGGAAAAATTCATTATTCCCATTATATTGAGACTGTTGAAAAGTAACTAAAAATTAGCAAGTCCAGTTTACAAACTGTATTAAAATTTAATTTTAATAATTAACAAAAAATTAGGCTTTGGTTTTTTTCAAGACTGAAATTTTGTTTCAGAAAAAACATGAGAAATATCATTGTTCTGAAAGTAATTAACATATGCAAGCCTCAAAATTAAAGTTGCAAATTCTGAATTTTCAGAAATCCAAATGTTTCCATGAGCTATATAGTATATCACAGTTTTATAGTCATCACAAATTCAAGTTATTCAAGAAAGTTCAGTCCTTGAAAACTCTAAGCAATAATTCAGATCAGATCAGATCAGTCGCGTCCGACTCTTTGTGACCCCATGAATCGCGGCACGCCAGGCCTCCCTGTCCATCACCAACTCCCGGAGTTCACTGAGACTCACGTCCATCGAGTCAGTGATGCCATCCAGCCATTTCATCCTCTGTTGTCCCCTTCTCCTCCTGCCCCCAATCCCTCCCAGCATCAGAGTCTTTTCCAATGAGTCAACTCTTCGCATGAGGTGGCCAAAGTACTGGAGTTTCAGCTTTAGCATCATTCCTTCCAAAGAAATCCCAGGGCTGATCTCCTTCAGAATGGATTGGTTGGATCTCCTTGCAGTCCAAGGGACTCTCAAGAGTCTTCTCCAACACCACAGTTCAAAAGCATCAATTCTTCAGCGCTCAGCCGTCTTCACAGTCCAACTCTCACATCCATACATGACCACAGGAAAAACCATAGCCTTGACTAGACGAACCTTTATTGGCAAAGTAATGTCTCTGCTTTTGAATATGCTATCTAGATTGGTCATAACTTTCCTTCCAAGGAGTAAGCGTCTTTTAATTTCATGGCTGCAGTCACCATCTGTAGTGATTTTGGAGCCCAGAAAAATAAAGTCTGACACTGTTTCCACTGTTTCCCCATCTAGTTCCCATGAAGTGATGGGACCGGATGCCATGATCTTCATTTTCTGAATGTTTAGCTTTAAGCCAACTTTTTCACTCTCCTCTTTCACTTTCATCAAGAGGCTTTTGAGTTCCTCTTCACTTTCTGCCATAAGGGTGGTGTCATCTGCATATCTGAGGTTATTGATATTTCTCCCGGCAATCTTGGTTCCAGCTTGTGTTTCTTCCAGTCCAGCTTTTCTCATGATGGACTCTGCATATAAGTTAAATAAACAGGGTGACGGGGTGCGCAGGAAAACTAAACCAGTTGCAATTTGGTGAAGTCTTCTAATATCTTTGCGGGCGCAGGAGGGCCTAGAGGAGCTATCCTACGTTGAAGGTCAGGAAGGGCGGCGGTGAGGAGATACCCCTCGTCCAAAGTAAGGAGCAATGGCTGCCCTTTGCTGGAATAGCCATGAAGTGATACCCAACACCCAAGGTAAGAGAAACCCAAGTAAGACGGTAGGTGTTGCAAGAGGGCATCAGAGGGCAAACACACTGAAACCATACTCACAGAAAACTAGTCAGTCTAATCACACTAGGACCACAGCCTTGTCTAACTCAATGAAACTATGCCATGCCCGTGGGGCAACCCAAGACGGGCGGGTCATGGTGGAGAGATCTGACAGAATGTGGTCCAGTGGAGAAGGGAATGGCAAACCACTTCAGTATTCTTGCCTTGAGAACCCCATGAACAGTATGAAAAGTAAGCAATAATTACCAAAGTTAAAAATCTATGTCTGAGAGCTCTTTAAGTCTGAATTACTTTAAAAATAGTTCAATTTATGATTATGTGAGTTAAAACTTAACAGCAATAATTAGACAAGAGAGAAAATAATTATTTTATTTAATAGTTAATGCTTAACTTACCAATCACTTTATATTTACAGAAAAAGGCTTTTTTAAAAACTGAAATGAAATTTTAAATGTTTACTAAAACAACGAACTTGGAGCAGGCATGCAGAGAAACTGCTTACCTTTTGAGATCCTCTGGCCTTCCCCATCCTCTGATAAAAAGTTTTGTAAGGAGTAGTCTCCGGTATAGAATATCTAACTTGCTCACACCCATCAGTAGCAAACAAACATCTACAAAACAAACATTTAAACGACCTTGAAATATTTTATTTTACTCAGCAGGTCAATTTTCTAACTCTCTCTTTACATATTAGGTACAAAGTAAAGATTGATCTACTCTTAGCAACTTTCCAATATACAACACAGTATTGTTAACAATAGTTACTATGCTGTACATTACATCCCTGTGACTTATCTTATAGGAAAAAAAAAATTGTTACTCTGGTTACAGACTGATGGATGTTATCTAAACTTGTGGTAAATGCATCACAATATATACATATATCAACTCATTGTGTTGTATACTTAAATATAACATTATATACCAATAAGACTGGGGGACAATGAAATAATAAGATTAAACTAGAACCTTGAATTTATTCTCTTGGGAATAAGATACAAGATACAGGAAAAAAGAACTAGGACGAAAGTAGAGAAGATGAAGTAGAGCTCTGAGCATCAGTAAACTGAATTCTCTAAGGCAGCACCTTCCCATTCTCAGCACAGTGACTGACAGCAAATACTCAATATCTGTTGATAACAATAGGAGTGGCTAATATGTAATACTGTTTTATCTGCCAGTCACCATTTAAAAACTACACACACACACACACACACACACAAGTTCTTGTTTAAACCTTCCAACATTTTTATGAAGAAAGATATAGTACCCCAAGACAAGGAGAGGATAGGTGATTAAGGTCACGCAACAAGTGGGAGACAGACCTGACTAACGCATGACTAAAGATCTAACTACTCTTCTGTACTACAGTGCATGAAAAGTCATAATTAATCAGTGTGACCTCTTCTGTACCACTTACCTGTCTTTCCCAAATAGTTCTGAAGCTTTTAAAAAAATATCTGCCTCAGTCTTTTCAAATCGAATGGTGCAGTTTTGATTTGCAGGCAAAACCTGATTCAGGTTCAGGGTTTATTCTACTTAGAAAAATGGATAATGGAAACTAAAAGTTCAATCAGTGAGGTTTCATAAGTACTTACCTATTATTACTCTGAATGTTGGGGGAACCACCATTTACATCTTATATTTTTACTCTTTGATTTCTAACAAACAAGTTCATTTTAGTGCTCTTCTTTGCATTAAGTGTACAATCTAATCCACCATCAACTGCACTAGCACTTTATTATTTTTATGACTGGACCAGCAAAAACGTTTATTATTGTGAAGAAATTTCACTAGAATTCCATTCAAAACTTCTATCACCATTATTGTATTAAGATATTATCATATTATTGTGGCCATGTTAGTATATCAATGTATTGAAGGAGCAAATCTATCAAATACTAATCGTATAGGACTTCTATAATTTATGATAGTTTATAGGAGGAAGATCAATTCCATTTAAAGAAGAGGATGAAAGCAAAAATCAATTTGAAGAATCCTTATGTACTCATTTATTTGCCACTTCCTCTGAAAAAGATTTTTTTAAACATTTCCTAAAACATTCTAAGAATTTTCAATAGTCACTTTAAAAGTTAATCCAGAACTGAATGACATCAGCTTCCTAGAATACCTACAGATGATGATAAAATACATTTTCGGCTTTCTTTTACTACTTTACAAAAGTATAGTCAATATTTTAAATACAGTCAAAATTTAATGTTAACAAGGGAGAAATGTCAATAATGTTGACATTATCTGTTAATAATTTTCTACTCAACTGGTTTGCATTGTTAATCAGAGAGGGGAACTCCTGTTACTAGTTTTTGTGGCAGTGGCTAAAGCCTTTGTGTGTTATTACTTAAACTTAACAACTTTAGTTTCAGCTGAATCTTGTGGGACAAAAAAACCTAAGAATTTCCTTACCTTAATGCACCAACCTCTTAAATAACATTTTCTCTCTTTTTTTTTTTCTTAAATAACATTTTCTGACTGAAAGATTTTTAGAACTGGACATGGAACAACAGACTGGTTCCAAGTAGGAAAAGGAGTCTGTCAAGGCTGTGTACTGTTACCCTGCTTATTTAACTTATATGCAGAGTATATCATGAGAAATGCTGGGCTGGAAGAAGCACAAGCTGGAATCAAGATTGCCGGGAGAAATATCAATAACCTCAGATATGCAGATGACACCACCCTTATGGCAGAAAGTGAAGAGGAACTCAAAAGCCTCTTGATGAAAGTGAAAGAGGAGAGTGAAAAAGCTGGCTTAAAGCTCAACATTCAGAAAACGAAGATCATGGCATCTGGCCCCATCACTTCATGGGAAATAGATGGGGAAACAGTGGAAACAGCGTCAGACTTTATTTTTTGAGGCTCCAAAATCACTACAAATGGTGACTGTAGCCATGAAATTAAAAGACGCTTACTCCTTGGAAGGAAAGTTATGACCAACCTAGATAGCATATTCAAAAGCAGAGACATTACTTTGCCAACAAAGGTCTGTCTAGTGGTCACGGATGGATGTGAGAGTTGGACTGTGAAGAAAGCTGAGAGCCGAAGAATTGATGCTTTTAAACTGTGGTGTTGGAGAAGACTCTTGAGAGTCCCTTGGACTGCAAGGAGATCCAACCAGTCCATCCTAAAGAGATCAGTCCTGGGTGTTGATTGGAAGGACTGATGGTGAAGCTGAAACTCCAATACTTTAGCCACCTTATGAGAAGAGTTGACTCATTGGAAAAGACCCTGATGCTGGCAGGGATTGGGGGCATGAGGAGAAGGGGACGACAGAGGATGAGATGGCTTGATGGCATCACTGACTCGATGGACATGAGTTTGGGTGGATCCGGGAGTTGGTGACGGACAGGGAGGCCTGGGCGTGCTGCGATTCACTGGGTGGCAAAGAGTCGGACACAACTGAGCGACTGAACTGAACTGAACGAAATTATATACTATTTTCAAGCTTTCCTCAATTACCCATTTCTACATGTTTTACAAGTAGAACATGTTTTACATGTTTTACAACTACGTGGTATTCTGACATTAATACATAGTTTGCTGAAAAATCTTTTGCTGTCACCTAGTGAAGTCAAAGTCTGCATACGATAAGAATCGTCCTATGAAGTATGAATAACCAGATGTGATGTACTAGCAAAGAGCTGTGATGAAAGGCAACGTCATTTGAACATTCGCAGAGGCTGCAGAGATGGTGTAGAAAGGCAAAGCTTGGAGACTTTCCCAAGTAGTTAGGAGTTCACTCAATTTGTTGTTGCTGTTTCTGTAACTTTTTAAATAAACTGAAGTATAAAAGTAGAAATCCTAAGTATAATTGATTTATTTTCATAAAATGAACAACCTATATTTTATATAGATGCTTATAGTTAAAAGCAGTTACAAAAAAGAAGGAAAGGTTATAAAGAAAAATCAATGTTTTAACTGAGTCTTCAGGGAGATTAGTCAGGCAGATAGAAGATATGCCAACACAAAAGGGAAGATGTGAGAAAAAGTGTGACTTGCTGAAATAACACTGAGGGTCCAAAGAATAGCATCTCAAATGAGCAGGAAATACGTCATGCTATTATTAACATTTATCTAGTGGAGACTGATTGTTGACTTTAAAGATTCATAATAATTTTCTATAGAGATTGGATTTGAAGTCTTTACCTATCAGATTCATAGCAAAAAGCTTTCACCATTCCACTAATTTTAAAAATTAGTTTTTTATGCATTCCACATGTTTTCTTAAATGTTTATATAATCAAACCAACCCATTGCACCATATCCAAAAGAACTCCCTAAAACACTGCAGTAAATATAAAATTCAATTTTTTTAATGTTAAATTCCTTTTTCTTATCAGAAGTCACTTGGGATTTTGCTTAATGGGGGTTCATAGTTGGTACCCCATCATCAAACTGAGTACTAACACATCTGTAAAAATTATTCTTAGCTTGTAGACCATACAAAAACTGGCAGGTTGGCCCAGAGGCCATAATTTGCTTACTCTTGAGCTAGAAAATCAAATAAATCATAGGTATGTCATGAATATCACAACACTGTCAAAAATGCAAAGATGAACTAAAATTGCATAAATAAAATACAGATATTGATTTTAAGAGAATTCATTATGTCAGAAAATTGAAAGTGTTAGTTGCTCAGTTGTATGGACTGTAGCAACCCCATGGACTGTAGCCTGTCAGGCTCCTCTGTCCATGGAATTCTCCAGGCAAGTATACTGGAGTGGGTAGCTATTCCCTACTCCAAGGGATATTCCTGACTCTGGGATCAAACCCAGGTCTCCCACATTGCAGGCAGATTCTTTACTGAGCTGCCAGGCATTATGTCAGAAGGTAGACCTAAAATTTGTATTCTATCTAAAATAATTTCAATTAGCCATATTCTGTCTTAAAATTTAGAATTTGGTAGCTGTAAAAAGTGGAAGCAAGGCAAAATGTCATGTATACATTGTATGTATATATACATGTGCTGTGCTTACTTGCTTAGTTGTGTCCACCTCTTTGCGACCCCATGGACTGTAGCTCGCCAGGCTCCTCTCTCCACGGGGATTCTCCAGTCAAGAATACTGGAGAGGGTTGCCATGCCCTCCTCCAGGGGATCTTCCCAACCCAAGGATTGAACTCAGGTTTCCCACATTGCAGGCAGATTCCTTATCATGGAGCCAGCAGGGAAGCCCCAAAATACTGGAGTGGGTAGCCTATCCCTTCTCTAGGGGATCTTCCTGACCCAGGAATCGAATGGGGGCGTCCTGCGTTGCAGGCAAATTCTCTGTCAGCTGAGCTACCAGGGAAGCCGGAAATATACACACAATGACGTATTATTCAGCCTTAAAAAAGGAGTAAAATTCTAACAAATGTTACACTATATGATGCTACATTTATGAGATACCTAGAGCAGCCAGATTCATACATGGAAAGCAGAGTGGTGGTTATCAAGGGCTGAGGGGAAGGGGAAATGGAGGAGGGTGATGGGTGTACAGTTTCAGTTTTGCACACTGAGAATTCTACAGATGGATGGTGGTGACAGTTGCACCTAATACCACTGAAGCATACAATTAAAATGGCTATGTAGGTGAATTTTATGTAATGTGTATTTTACCATAAAAATATGAAACCATTTTAGAAGTTGGAGTTGATTTGATTTGATAGTTTCTCTTCAAAATTTTTCAGAGGAAGTAAACTGACAATTTCCCTCTTAACAACTTTCTCAGTAAGCAGAAATAATTCATTTGTAAGTAATTCTATTGACCCTAGAACAGAACTCAAGGCTCTTACTATTCTCTTTAAAAAACACTACTGTGTAATTTAAATATTTGAAGACTTCACTAAGACCTTTAAATAAAAGAATCTGAGAAACAAATCTTCTGAATCAAGTTGGTCCCTCCCCTCCCTCTGCCCCCACCCTCTGTCTTCTCACTTCCCCTGTCTTGAGGATTAGTTCCAAGAACACAGGCTACTTGGGTTTCTGCTTCAGGGTATCATGTAACTCTTATGAAGGTTGTTGGCTGAGCTGCATTCTCATTTGGAAGCTTGAATGGAGAAGAACCGGTTTTAAGTTCACTCAGGTTGTTAACAAAATTCATTTCAGCTTCATTATTTTGCTCAGCTAGAGGCCAGCCTCAGCTGCTACGGACTACTCACAGCTCCCTACCACATGGCTCTCTTCATAGCAAGTTCACAAAAGTCTACTTCTTTAAGGCCAACAGGACAGTGAGAGTGAGTGTGCTGACAAGATAAAGTCTTATACAGTCCTGCCCACTCAAAGGGAGGGGACTACCCAAAGAAGTAAACAGGAGGGCTACCTTAGAGACGGTCACACGGGGAGAAACCAATTGTACATCTCAGGCTTTGAGTAAAACGACTGGGCTGACACCCTTATGGCTCTCAATGCCAGAGGTGACAATCACCATCTTCTCACTGTACCACCAACAGGAAAACACACAAATTGCATAGATCTGAATAAACATCTGTCTATAAGCAAGTAAGCTCTTGAAAGTTTTTCTAAATCACATTTATATATTTCCATTCACTCAAGAACACCTGCCCAGAGAAACAAACAAAATCCCTCAAAGCAAAATAAAGACCATTGCATCTTAGTATTTTCTTTTTATAACATTTTGTTTTTTACTCACTAAACAAATTATAAAAGGTAAACTGGCTTCTAAAATGTTGTCCTCATCATATATATTTTCTAATTTAGTGCAATTATTAAAATCAAGTAAGTATATAAAGTTTATGTTTAAATTGCTTGATCAGCTTTTTTTTTTTTTTTCTTTACAGGGTAAATGTCAATATGTGTAGTCTTTGATCCCAGTTCCTGGGGTGGAGCTCCTAAAACTTTTAGAATTCCCTGAATGATAGGAGTGTCTTTATGCTAATGAGGTGACTCAAGGTGAGGCCCTAGATAGAGTCAGGATAATTTCTGCCTGGACACCAGAAAGACCAACTATTTGGTCTACCCCAGCTGGGTATACTCAGCTCAACTCTGATATTAATCACCCACAGATTAACACCACAGGAGTTAGTGCAGTTCCCACCAGTTAAAGGTTCAGTCCTCCAGATGCCATTGCTTCCAATGCCAACCACATTTTTAACTGACTTGGCTATAGGGAGTTCCTGTGACCACTTGGGCTAATAATTTGCCGGAACAACTCAAAAGAACTACTTAAACCACTATACTATTCTTCTTCTAGCTTCTTAATAAGGGATACAACTTAGCAATAGCCCCATGAAGAGACAATTGAGGCAAGTCATAAGAGGGAGTGTGAAGTTTCCATTTTCTTTTATTCCAGAGTCAGCGTGCATCATTCTCCAACACAGGTTCATTAACCAAGAAGCTCTGCCATGCCTCAGTGTCTGTAGAGTCATCATCGGGGTCTTCATGATTGATTGGATCCTTAGCAATGTGATTCAGTGCATCTCTGGCTCCTTACTTCTCTTGGAGGTCAGGCTGGCCCGAAGTCAGCCCTCTAATCAAATAGTTGGTCTTTCTGGTGTCCAGGCAGAAATTATCCTGACTCTATCTAGGGCCCCACCTTGAGTCACCTCATTAGCATAAAGACACTCCTATCATTCAGGGAATTCCAAGAGTTTTAGGAGCTCCACCCCAGGAACTGGGATCAAAGACTACACATATTGACATTTACCCTGTAAAAAAAAAAAAAAAAAAAAAAAGCTGGTCAAGCAAATGGAACAGTTTATTCTTTAACCAAATAGCAAAATTCTGAGTTAGTGTTCCATATTTCAAATAAGGGCTTCCCTTGTAGCTAAGCTGGTAAAGAATTCACCTGCAATGCAAAGAACTGGGTTCGATCCCTGGGTTGGGAAGATCCCTTGGGGAAGGGAAAGGCTACCCACTCCAGTATTCTGGCCTGGAGAATTCCATGGATTGTACAGTCCATGGGGTTGCTTAAGAGACCAACTCTGTATATTAAGATATACAACTCTAGCATAAAGAAAAGACAATACTGAGTGATAAATGATAATTTTAATTATTTTATTCTTTCATCTTTCTGGAATTGTTAAAAAAATAGTATTGATACATTTTTGTGTACATTTATCACACTGTAGGAGAACAATGGCATGTCATTACAACACAGGACTTCATAATTTTCTGCAAGTATTTTAGACTACTTACTTTCTTTACAGTGGCAGGAAAAAAATGGGGGAGGATGGTCCATTATCTTCCTGTTACATCCATACCATCAACAGCAATATGCATATTCCAAGTTAGTGTAAAAAAGAACAAAATCCCAACACTTGTGTTTTACAGTAACAAAAGTATGTGAGACAACCCATTTTTCTACATCATATTCTTCTGAGTTGGTAACAGATAAACAAACTAAAACAAACACACAAAAGTAGAAAGTTGCAGGGACTTCCCTGATGGTCCAGTGGTTAAGATTCCGTGATTCCAATGCAGGGGACATGGGTTCCACCCCTGGTCAGGGAATCAGGATAATGCATGCCACACAGCATGGCCAAAAAAAAAAAGAAAAGGTAGAAAGTTGCCAAAGAACAGGAAAAAGTGAAAGTGAAAGTGTTAGTCACTCAGTGGTGTCCAACTCTTTGCGACCCCATGGACTATAGGCTGCCAGATTCCTTTATCCACTTCAGGTAAGAACACTGGAGTGGGTAGACACTCCCTTCTCCAGGGGATCTTCCCTACCCAGAGATTTAACTCGGGTCTCTGTCATTGCAGGCAGATTCTTTACCATCTGAGCCACCAGGGAGACCCCCAAAGAATGGAAATGAACCTGAGAAAAGTGAACTCTTCAAATATTTTGTAAAGTACTATATTTATTGTTGTTGCCGTTTAATAGCTAAGTTCAAAGTGTCCAACTCTTTTGCAATCCCATGGACTGTAGCCCGCCAGATTCCTCTGTCCATGGAATTCTCCAGGCAAGAATATTGGAGTGGGTTGCCATTTCCTCCTCCAGAGGATCTTCTTGACCCAGGGATCGAACCCTCGTCTCTTATATCGCCTGCATTAGGCAGGCGGGTTCTTCCCAGAAGCCCTCTGGGACTCTGGGGTTACACTAAAAGCTCAGTTGTTAAGTGGTGTCGGACTCTTTGCAACCCTGTGGGCTGTAGCCTGCCAGCAAAGTTCTCTGGCAAAAATAGAGTGATTTGCCATTTCCTTCTTCAAGATCTTAAACCCCATTTCATCACTAAGAACAATATAAAAGACCAAGTTTTCTGGGATGCTCTAAACTTGTAGGTTTTTCCAAGCAGGGCTAACTGCTATCCAGTGCCACCATAAACAGATTTTAATCCAAACCCAGGGTAAAGATAACTCCCATTTGCCATGAGAAGGTACCATCTGGAGCCACATCAGATACTTTTTAAAGCCCTCGACTGACATTAGTGAGCTTCTGCAGAAACCGGACCCACTTTCAAAGTTTGTATCAAGCCAGACTGACACAATTGTCATCTATACTTTTACATAGCCAAAGCAAAAAAGAAAAACAAAGTGAAACAAAAATAGAAGTTCTAGCACAGTGCCAAAGAATGAAAAGTCTTTCCTAGAAATGTGCTCCATTGCTAAATCACACTCAACATCTATTATGCCATCTAGTACTTTCATCTCTTATCACTCTGTACGTAAGCATTTAAATGCAACCCTAATTGTTTCTGGACATTTATCCTCAAATGGTTGATAATGGAGATATGTGATACACACATACCTCAAAGGCATACATGAAATTATAACACCATGTATAAGAACTTTAATCCACAAAAATCTAGACTTAATTTTTACATTTTTAAAAAACTTATTTTCAACACAAATTTAAGTAGCAGTTTATACTGGAGTTAAGATACACCTGATATCCTCTATTAAAATTTACTACCCTACCTTGACAAATTTAATTCCTTTTAACCTTACACTGCTGCTGCTGCTGCTGCTAAGTCACGTCAGTCGTGTCCGACTCTGTGCGACCCCACAGACGGCAGCCCAACAGGCTCCTCCGACTGGAGAAGAGTAAAAAAACAACTTTATTTATTTGTTTGGAGGGGTATCTAGTCTAGCTGTCTATCTGCTATGTATTCTATTCTAAGCAGTCACCTACGGAAATTCAACAGGCAGACTGTCTCATATGCTTATGTGAAACATTCAGCAAATAATCAAATTTCAAATTTAGTTCTACTTTTCCACGGGCTTTAAAAGAAATATTTAGGTTTTTAAACATTTTTTAAAAATGTTTACTTTGACTGTGTATGTTTCCTAAGAAATGATTTGTTCTTTTTCTTCTTTTTTAATTGGTACAATTCACAGAGCTTATTTACATTTCATCAGTTGTTTCATTCCATGTACTTCTGCCATCTAAAGTCATCACTTGGAGGCAACAATGGAAAACAGCCGTGTCAGAAGACCTGGGTTCCTCCACTAGCAGTGTGACCTTGAGTAAGCCACCTTAAACTATAAAAGGGGAATAACAGCTGGCCTAATACATAATAGCAAATTATTTCATTTATATAAAAATTGATAATCTATTTTGAAATATTTTGAGAAATATGGGAAAAGATTCTTCTTTACATTTTTTTCATAGGAAAACTGGTGCTGAAAAGCACAGGCTTTATAGTCAAGAGTCCTGTGTTTATGAGATTCTAGTTCTATTGCTAATTACTTACACATATTACTTAATCTCCATATTTTCAATTTCCTTGTATGCTCGAGACAATTCCACTTTTGAGGATCGTTGAAGGGATGAAATGAAGCAATTCAGTAAGTATTCATTCAACATATATTATTTAGTAACCATTCTGCTAGGTGCAATATTGGCTAAAAATTCCTTTGTCAAATATATATATGTATGTATATATGCCATACACTGTGCTAGACTCCAGAGATTTAAAAAGAAGTCAAAGATATATTAAAGCAACATCATGACAAAAAATACTAATTTTACCCATGTACTTTCTTGGAACCAGTCATAGAAATCCGGTATGTTTTTGTAAATTGTTACAAACAAATCTGCAAGACTGAATCCAGTACACAGTGTCAGGTCTGGATTCAGAAGATAATCCTGAACTAATAAACACATTTCAAGTTTAGTTGTTTACCAGTGGAATGTGTCTAACAGGATACACACAAGGTCACAAACAAGACAAAGATCAGAAGTGATGGTATATTACCATACAACACATTAACTAGTACAGGGCCTGGCACAGGATAAGTGCTCATAAATATTGATCAAAAGAATTGAATCTGGGTCCCAACTCTGCCACTTTCAGTGAGTGATTCTGGGTAAGTTATTAACTTCTCTAGGCCTTAGTTCTCTGTAAAGTAGAAATGTGTCTGCTTTACCTATCTCATAGGACTGTTGTGATCAGATGAAATCACATAAGAATGTATCTAGTGCTAATAACAAGGTAATTGTGACACACATGACTGCTGCTACCAATTAGCTTACTGGCCTGCTTGTAGGGGTAAGATGTTAACATGTAAGCGCCAGGAAAGAAACAGCACCATGATCTACTGAAACAAACAAAAACAACCCATAACATACTTCTTAAAATTGTCATATTCCTTGTGATGAAAAGAGCTGGTCATTGTCAAACTGGTGCTGTGTCTTTTCTAACCCCGAGGTTACAGCAGCAGACTCTGCTGAGTGACCTCTTGCAAGGCTGAAGCCCCCAGTCCACGCAGGCTGCAAAGGGTTCGAATCTGAGGAGCAGCTGGACCTCATCTCCATTCCAGGTCCTAATAAGGCAGTACGGATAAGGTGCCTTTGAAGTTAGCCGAGCAAAGAAAACCACGGCGCGTAGACACTTCCACCTTCCACAAGAGGAGGGACAGCCCGCCAGCCCACCTCACTCCGGCTGGGACCCCCCGAGTCTCCCGCCAAGCCTTGCGCTCTCGGTACTTGCCTCCTGGCACGTAGGCAAGCGCTGCAAGAGGCTTGGGAAGCGCGGCCTGGAACAGCTACTCACTCAGTGGCCGCTTGGCGGACGCCTGCTGTCCAGCTGGCCGAGACTCCCAGCGCCACGGCTCCCTAGGCTCCTGGGACTCGCCGTCCTTCTGAGCCCCAAACGCAGTGACAACAGTCTCCCCAGAAACTGAGAAGCGAGAGGTAGACGACAGAGCCGTGCAGGGAGGAGGATGAACTCTGGGCAGAGTGGCTGTTTGGACACGCCCCCAACCCTCCCTGGAGGCGGAGAGGATCGGACTTGAGAGGAGGATGAGGACTTAAAGCTCCGCCCTTAACCCCCATCATCCGCTCGGCACCGCCCCGCCGCCTGCGTGACCCCGCCTCTGACCCGGGGGCGCTCCGCCCTTTCTGGTCGCCTTGCGAGCCCGCGCACTTGCCGGCCTGTTTTGACAGCTTCAGGACGTCCTGAAAGGGAGGGAGCAGGAGTTGTCGCGAGAGTTGGCCCCAAGCCTTGTGGGAGCTGTAACTATGGCGAGTTTAGGGGTCGATTCTGAGCAGGAGCCGCTCTTAGGGGACAGGACACCCGGAAGCAGGTGAGCGGATGTTGGGGGAAGGCTCCCCTCACTCTCCTGCGCGGTTGGAACTGGCGCCTTTCCCTGCGTCAGGCTTAGTGGGCAAAATAAGGGGTGCCAGAGCGGCTGCAGCCGGCGGCAAGTAGCGCGAGATTGCAAGATGCGCTGCCACTGTCTACAAAGGGCATCGAGTCGCGGAGCACCTTTGAGCCGGCGGGTTCTGGTGAAGGTGTTAGAGAAATGCAAACTGCTTCTTGTACTTTCACTCCGTTGGTGATGCAGCAACCAGTTGGCCTGTTACATAACCGACCACTGTATACGTTTCACGCTGTTTTAATCGGTACTTGGCCTTAATAGTCACTTAACTGATTGCCTGATAATGATACTTTTTTGCAAGTAAACCTAAGATGAACTCATCTTTGTCCTATGCCAAATGCATAAGTAATAACTAATTTTTAAGCATTTAGGTGATGAGGTGTATTTTGACCCTAGTTTATGGACTGTGATTCAGAATTGTTTGTTTCTTACTACGCAATCAAATACGTATTTTCACATTTAGGAATACGAAGTTAAGTATCATTTTATGTTATACATACATCATTATCACAGTAAGTTAACCAATAAGTTCACAGGTAAGCTTCAGCTGTCTACAAACATGTTAATTTTAGCTCTTTTGTCCCTCTTAAGTACCAAACCTTTTTTAAAAATCACTTCTTCTGAAAGCCTGTGGAAAATGTGTTCGTCGAATCCCCGATCCACTAAACAGAATATATGAAATGTAATTTTATTTAGTTTTTTTTGAGATTATTAAAATGAATATTACTTCGGAAGTATAGTGTAATAGAGTGACGTCCTCTGGGCTTAATGAAGCATTTGTGACTATGCGCTTCTATACTGATTTGTTCTACAGTGCCATACTTTTCACGTCGGTTTTTTTTTTTTTTTTTCCCTGCCTATTCTGTTTCTAGCAAACTATTTCTCCTCGTATTTTTGTTACCTGTTGGCAACCTCTGCTTTTGTTGGTGTCAGCAAACCTCTCTTCCCCCAGCTTTACTTGGGGATTTCTAATTTGCTGTGGCTTTGAAAATCATATATGTAAGTTTAATAGAATTGTGGGTAGTTAGAACACAGAAGCTCTGAATGAAAGCTAAAGATCTCTCCTACTAGTTAAGTGTATGAACTTGAGTGCATGGACTATGGGACTTTTAAATTTCTTAGTATTGTTTTGCTTCTTCCTAGTCCTTGGGAGTTTTCCACGTAGATTCAAGGATCCTTGAATTATGGTTAGATGTAGTCTTAGGGTACATTCTGTCACTTTGTCCAAATAAGGGTTACTCAGTCGTGTCCGACTCTTTGTGACCACATGGACTGTAGCCAGTCAGACTCCTCTGTCCATGGAATTCTCCAGGCAAGAATACTGGATTGGGTCGCCATTCCCTTCTCCAGGGGAATCTTCCTGACCCACGGATCAAACCTGGGTCTCCTGCCTTGCAGGCAGATTCCTTACCGTCTGAGCCACCAAATAAATCTACTTTAGGAAGGGAATTTTTTTTCCACTTAATTCTTAGCTTCAATTTTGTCCAAGTAAATGATAATGTTGTTATGGTTGTTGCATCGCTCAGTCATGTCTGTCTCTGCGACACAGTGGACTGCAGTGTTCGAGGCTTTCCTGTCCTTCACCATCTCCTGACGCTTATTCAAACTCATGTCTGTTAAGTCAGTGATGCCATCCAACCATCTCATCCTCTGTTGTCCCTTTCTCCTCCTGCCTTCAGTCTTTCCTAGCATCAATGTCTTTTCCAATGAGTTGGCTCTTCGCTTCACGTGGCCAAGTATTGGAGTTTCAGCTTCAGCATCAGTCCTTTCAATGAATGTTCAGGATTGGTTTTCTTCAGGATTAATTGGTTTGATCTACTTGCAGTCCAAGGGATTCTGAAGAGTCTTCTCCAGCACCACAGTTTGAAAGCATCAATTCTTTGGTGCTCAGCTTTTATGGTACAACTCTCACATCTGTACATGACTATTGGTAAGACGTTAGCTTTGACTAGATGGACCTTTTTGGCAAAGTAATGTCTCTCTTTTAAATGAAGTGTCTAGGTTGGTCATAGCTTTTCTTCCAAGAAGCAAGTGTCTTTTAATTTCATGGCTGCAGTCACCATCTGCAGTGATTTGGGAGCCCAAGAAAATAAAAGTCTCTGTCATTGTTTCCATTGTCACCCCATCTGTTTGCCATGAAGTGGTGGGACTCTATGCCATGATCTTCGTTTTTTGAATGTTGAATTGTAAGCCAGCTTTTTCACTCTCCTCTTTAACCTTCATCAAGAGACTCTTTAGTTCCTCTTCACTTTCTGCCATAAGGGTGGTGTCATCCTCATATCTGAGGTTATTGATATTTCTCCTGGCAATCTTGATTCCAGCTTGTGTTTCATCCAGCCCGGCATTTCACAAGATGTATTCTGCATGTAAGTTAAATAAGCAGGGTGACAAAATACAGCCTTGACGTACTCTTTTCCCTATTTTCAACCAGTCTGATGCTCATTAGGTTCCATTTAAACTCAGATGTTCTATCCATCTGAATTTAGATTTAGCATTTTTATGAATAAAAAGGGAGTATTTTGAAAATAATTCAGTAAGTTTACTGTCTTTAAAAACATAGTTTCCCTAGTAAAAGGAACAGATGTAACACTAATTAGTAAGCCCTGTTCTCTTTGAATAAATTGCAAAAACATGAATCTATTTCACCACCAACCGTTCATCACTAAGAAGGCTGATTCTGATTTACTGATGTGGTGAGTCCTTAGTGATCCCCACTGACCCTATCCATAGAGTTTAAGAGCACAGGGGTTGGTAAACTTTTCTTGTAAAGGCCTGTATGGTAAATATTTTAGGCTTTGCAGGCCAGGAGGCAAAATCAAAGTTATTATATACATACTTAGATGTATATAATACATCTAAGTATGTATATAATACTTATACATTACTTGTATAATGTATACAAGTAAGAAAGTAAGCTTCCATAAAATTTTTGCAGTAATGAAATTTAAAATTTAACAGTAAAAGTACAGTTTTTTATAATACAGGTCTAATAGACGAATAGAATTCTTGTGAGGGTGGCATTTTGTTTAATTGGAGTTCAGAGTTAATGTTTTCTGTCATGGAATTAATCACAAGTATTCATCTGTAAAAACTATTCTTAGGTCACAGACCACACAGAAACAGGTGGTAGGACAGATTGGCTTATATAGACAGTAGTTGAATATCCTAAAGTCTTACAGGTGCTTAAAATTTTTCTTTGCAACTTCAGCCTAATCTCTGTAAAACAGATATTACTAGCACTCATGGTTGTATAGAAGATCCTTTATGAAACACTCTCAGTTTATTTCTGTCTTTTAATTTCTCTAACTTTACATCATTACACTATTCTACCAGTGACCACAGACTCCTTTCTCTTATCCTCTGTCAGTATGGGTTCTTTTTTGCTCTTCAGGAGTTAACAGATGCTCTCTGGTAAAGGTACGATTTTATTTTTTCCCTCAGGAAATCCAGTCTTTTTTTTGGCAAGTAAAGTATGGCTGCTTACCCAAGAATCCTTCTGTTAGATCTTGATCTATTGAGCCTAAATATGGTACCTTTTACTTATTCCTGTTGAATTTTATCTAGCTAAGTTTGGTTATCCATTTACTCCAATAGGTTGTATATTCCTCATTGTTTAAGTCACAACTTTGATAAGCATGCTGCTGTTTGAGGTATAGTTTGAAATGAAAATATTAGACATGGTAAAACCCTTAGCACTGCAATTTTACTTGAAGGAGAGTCTCAAGTGGAGAACTAATACCAGAATACAGCAATGATAATAGAAAGGAACCAAAATGTTAAGTCACCTTGGCAGTGCAGAATATTTTCTTTTCCATTAATGATACAAGAACGAAGCCTTCGGGAAATTACTCTCAGTCATGTGACAGGGTTGGTTGAATCATCAAGGTTAAGAAAATGTAGTAAAAATGATAACTTGATTGAAGGACAGTTATATTCTCCTATATTCCTACTATTTCCAACAAGGAAAAAAGATCCATTTCTTCACCAAAGTTTTATTTTTTGAATTGAAAAGAAGGAAAAGTAAAATATTTGTTTTGAAACATTTTAAATTCAGAAAAATGGACAATACAGTATAATAAACATCAAATTACCCTGTCACTGTTAGCCTTTTCCACACTGTTCAAATCTCTCTTTCTACACACACACACACACACACACACCTCTTGCCAAACTCAAAGTAGGTTGCAAACATTATGTCACTTTATCCGAAATATTGTATTCTTCAGCCTACATCTCCCCAAAACATATTCATTCTTTTACATGGCAGTTTATCACTGTTACCACAGCTAAAATACACTATTAATTCAAAATATATACACTGTACTTATATTTTTCCACTTGTTCCAAAAATATACTTTATAGCTATTATTTTTTAAATCATATCTAAGTAGTGTTCAAACTTTGATCCTTTAGGTCTTTTTAGACTCTACCATCCTAAAACTGTCCCCTGACTTTCTGTTTCTGTTCTTCCCAACGTTGAGTCCTCTGGCAAGTCTAGGTTAGTTTTCTGTTTTCTTTGGAACATCTCACATTCTGGATTTGTGGACTATTTCTGAGTAGATCCTGGTCAAACATTTCTGGCAAGAACATCCCATGGCTTATGTTGAGAACATCCCAGTATGTCAGGGTGCAGTGGATGCCAGGCTATCCCACTGTTGGGAATGCCAAGCTTGACTACTTGGTTAAGAGGGTTACTGGTATATCTCTCAATTATAAAGGCTCATTTTCCATTTTCTGACTAGTAAGTCACCTGACAAGTGATACTTGGAGGTCATGTGACTTTCCAACCAGTTATTTTTGGATCCCTGATGCTCTTTGCTTTTATCCATCGTTATATGGAGAGTAATAGTGATTTTCTATCCTCCTTTTAATATTTGATAGCTGTCATTGAAAGAGAAAGACTTTTGACTGACTTTCCAAGTCAAAGTTACTCAAAAAATTTTATTACATTTTTTTCAGAATCAAATAGTTTTCTTCTCTTGGTTGTTTCTATGACTTAGATAGGATCTGATAAAATTGATTATTTGAAAATGTTTAGGCTTATTTTAGTGATACTTTATGGTTATCAATTAGATTTTTGTTCTTCAGAAAATAAAAATGAGTTCATTAAAATTATAGTAGTAACTCAGTACTTTAAATATAAGCCAGAATTCCGTGTGAGGATTGAATGGTGTATATTTTGCTGATATATGGAATGTAAAAAGTCATTTTCTGTTATGTTTGTCTTAATTCTTTGAAAACATAATGCTCATATTAAGGTAAATTTGCTCTTTTTGTATGTATATGTGAAAATGTAAGGAGTACACACACTAATGTATCACCTGACAAAGGTAGTCTATATGATTAATATACGTACCCTTAATCCAGGTCACAGGCTTATATGAAAACTTAGCCCAGCCTGGAGGGGCTTGGTCTCTCTTTGGTCCACTAACAGAACTTGTCTGGTAACTCATGTTGGAGCAAAGGCAAGTGTTTCAGGAAGTCTCAGGGCTAGGAATGTCTTAAGTCACATCAAACCTTCTTGGTGTCACTTATATTAATTTTGCTTCAAGTATCCAGCCAAAGTAGTTTCCTACAGCAAAGTTAATTTGATGTCATCAAGTAGAGCATGTCATCATGGTGACAGTTATTATCTTTTTTTTTTTTAATTAAAAATTTGTTTTTGGCTGTACTAGGTCATTGTTGCTGCTTGAGCTTTTCTCTAGTTGCAGCGAGTGAGATCTACTCTCTAATTGCCCTGCACCGGCTTCTCATTTTAGTGACTTCTCTTCTACCGGCTGTAGAGTGTGCAGGCTTCAGTAGTTGGGGCACCTGGGCTCAAGGGTTGTTGCTCCCGAGCTCTGGAGGGAGCATGGGCTTAGTTGCGCCACAGAATGTGGGATCTTCTGGAACCAGGGAATGAAACCATATCTCCTACATTGGCAGCTGAATTCTTTACCACTGAGCCACCAGGAAACCCCTGTTATTATCTTTTAATAGTTACTAGTTATTTGTCCTACCTGTAGGAGATTGAAGTAACTAGTTTATTTTATTTATTTTTATATACTTTATTCATTTTGTCAGTTTAGCAAATTTCAATACTTTTGTTTATAAGTTTTGTAGCATGCCAACAATAGCAAAATAATTGGTTCACAAAATATTTTGCCTGTTCAGCTACCTCATGTCTCCCTAGTTTCTATGCACAATGATGCATAAATACAATCCATGGAAATTAAAAGATATAATACTTATTTATAGATGAATTAATACAGTAGAAACCATTATTGGTAAATTAGACCTCTGTCATATAATTTTAATGACTTTAGGAGAGAGAAAATAAAATTGTGCCACAGAAAGATTTGCATATAATGAGCTAACTTGATACTACTTTTTTTCTTCTTTACACTTAGAGAATGGGATATTATAGAAACTGAGGAGCATTATAAGAGCCGATGGAGATCTATTAGGATTCTGTATCTTACTATGTTTCTTAGCAGTGTAGGTAAGTATTAAATTATAAGTAATTTAAAAAATTTAGGTAAAATTTGACATATTTGACATATTTGAATGTCATTTAATTAAAAAAAATTTTTATTGTGGTAAAATCCATATAACATCAAATGCACCATCTTAACCATTTCTAAGTTCAGAATGTTAAATGTATCTAGATGGTAGTAACCAGTCTCCACAAATGGTAGTAACATTTGTGTCTTGTAAAAACGGAAACTCTATACCAATTAAACAATGACTCATTTCCCCTTCCTCATCAACCCCTGTTAATCATCATTTTGCTTTCTGTTTCTATGAATTTGACTACTCTAGATATTCACATAATGGAATCATACAGTATTTTTTATTTTGTGACTTGATTTATTTCATTTAGTATTACGTCCTTAAGTTTCATTCGTGTTATAGCATGTGCCAGTATTTCCTTCTTTTTTAAGGCTAATAGTCTGTTGTGTAAATTGTAGAGAGGGATAATTTTTCCTCTATTTTCTTAGTATTTACAGCTGGGGCCTGTGAATTAAACTGACAAAAGGCAGGTCAACAGGAGAAGATCATAAAAATTTAGTTGATGTTAATATTTTTTATGTTTCACAGGGGGCTTCATAGAAAAGAAGTGAAAACCCCAAAGAAACATTCATGATGTTATATACTTACTATTTTAATAAAGGGCTGTGATTGTGGAGAACTGACTAGACAAAGGAAAGGGGTTGGGCTTCTGGGGATGGTAACTGTGGGAAAGTGACTTGGAAATACATGGGCAACGCTAATGGAGGATGCAGGTGGTTTTGTAAGGTTTGTTTGTAACAGGCTTATCTCAGCACCTGTGCTTCATCTCCAGTGATAAGAATGTTTTCTTCTTCCTGGTACTGGAAGAGTACATTTCTCAGGGGAAATTTATGCCCTATTTTTGGGCAGAAATAGGGAGGGCAGAGAGCCCTACTGTGTCTCCTGTTAGTTACCTTCAGCTCAAAATAATCAATATGCCAAAGCAGCATATTTTGAAATAACATGTTTTGATCCCCTTCAGTGTACACCACATCTTGTTTATCCATTTATTTGTTGATGAACATTTGAGTTAATTCAATGTCTTGTTTCTTAGAAATAGCTGCTGTGAACATGAGTGTGCAAATATCTCATTAACATCCTGCTTTCAGTTTTTTTGGGTATATAAGAAGTGAAATTGCTATATCATATGATAATTCTATTTTTAATTTTTTGAGGAACTGCTATACTTTTTCCCATAGCTGCTGCTGCATTTTACATTACCATTGACAGTCATGGTCCAAATTTTTCTGCATCTTCACCAACTCTTATGTTTATTTAATAGTAGTCATTCTAATGGGGCTTCCCAGGTGGCTCAATGGTAAAGAACCCACCTGCCAATGTAGGAGACTCAGGTTCAATCTTTGGATAGGGAGGATCCCCTGGGAAAGGAAACGGCAACCCACTCCAGTATTCTTGCCTGGGAAATCCAGTGGACAGAGGAGCCTGCTGGACTACAGTCCATGCAGTCGCAAAAGAATCTGCACAACTTAACAACTAAATAGCAACAAGTCATTCTAATGGGCATGAGATGGTAGTTCATTGTGATTTTGATTTGCATTTCCTTGATGATTATTTACACTGGGCATCTTTTCACGTGCGTATTGGCCATCTATATATGATCTTTGAAGAAATGTCGTTTAAGTCCTTTCCCCATTTAAAAAAAAAATAATGTTTTTGTTGTTTTGTTTTTGAGCGGAGCCTGGTGGGCTGCCATCTATGGGGTCGCACAGAATCGGACATGACTGAAGCAACTTAGCAGCAGCAGCAGCAGCAGCAGAGTTCTTTGTATATTCTGAATATATTTGCAAATATTTTCTACCATTCCAGGACTTTTTTTTCTTTCACTCTGATGATTGTGCCCTTTGTTCACAAAAGTTTTAAATTTTGGTGTAGTTCAGCAAATCTATTTTTTTCTTTTGTTGCCTGTGAACCTCATTTAACTTTTATATTGATACATACAAATAGTAAAGTGCTCAGTCATGTCCAGCTCTGCGACCCCATGCACTATACAGTCCATGGAATTCTCCAGACCAGAATACTGGAGTGGGTAGCCTTTCTCTTCTCCAGGGGATCTTCCCAATCCAGGGAATGAACCCAGGTCTTCTACATTGCAGGTGGATTCTTTACTGGCTGAGCCACAATGGAAGCCTGAGTGAAGTGCAAAAATCTTAATTTATAAAGCTTGATGCATTTTAACCTATTAACATTATTTTTGAAAATATATTTACTAAAAAGTTAATCTTTATCAGGAAAAAAAATTAAGAACTGTAATTGTGTTCGAATGCTAAGGAATATACATATTTTTTCTCAAATACTATATATATAGTATTTCTTAATACTGTGATAGTTTTTAAAGGAATGTTTTAGGGGATTAATTTTTTTTTTCCAAGCTTGGATCCTCTAAGTCAATAGGCACTAATTTTGCAACTGCTTTCTTCCTGAGATGGATTTAGTGGTCATTTGACTAAATTTTTTTCCATATTCTTTCTATTAATCCTGGGTCGTTCTCTTGTTTTCTGTCACTTGCCAATCTTCCTTATGATTCAGCATTGAATAAAAACAGATTTTATATAAAGCTAAAACTAAAGAAAAGTACAAAATAAAGGATATTTTTAATATTTTATTGGATTGTATATTATTATGATCTCTACAAATATCAGGAAAAAAAATGTTGATTCAAATCGGTTTGAACAAGTATGTTAACAACCTGACAATGATGACCAGTAAATGTAGGACATCAAAACTGATCACTTTAATTTATATTGGTAATTTTTTCTTTATTTTTTCTGTCAATAAAATCCTTAAGAAAAGCAAACAAACAAAAAATTGTCTTGAACAGTGATGTTTTCTTATAAGATGTCCACAGGGGAACAACTCCAGGTGACCCTCCCTGGCTCTGCTTCTCAATAAGTATTTTGGTTTCGCTCTCTTCTGTGTATGGCCTTCATCCTTAGGCTATGGCAAGGATGCAGCAGCACTTCCAGGTGTCAGTCCTTTCACAGAAATTTTTACTGACTGAAAGGGGCTTATTTTTTAAACCTCCAAAGAGATGAGGAGTTCTTTCCTGGAGGTCCCAAAGTAGACCTCCCCTCGTTTCGCAATGATCAGAACAGGGTTACCTGTTAACTTCTAAACCCATCATCAGCTAGAATGTTGGGACCTAAGGATTGACCCTCTGGAATTTGGGGTGGACACAGTGTCCTCCAAAGTATGTGACTTTGTGAACGAGGATAAATACTTGAATACAACCAGGATTCTATCAGGAAGTGGGGGTGCAAATGAATGTTGTTTAGGTAGCAAGCTCTGCAACAATTGTTTTTCATTTAAAACACTTCTAATTTTTTAGTACTCAATTATCTAAAACATAAGTAATAATTTCAAATTGAACAGCAAAAAAAAATTTAACTTCAGATTTTAATTGGTTTAATTGGTTAAACATTTTACCTGTTTACAAGTTTCTTGATTGTGCAATAGTAGTCTTGTTTTCAAATATTTGTTGACTCTTTGAACCCTGTTTTCATCGAAGTCATTGTGTTAATTCAAAATACACTAAAATGAAACTAATAATTAAATTATTTTTTAAGTCAGACTTTTCTCAAATCTGGTGCTCTGTGACAACCTAGAGGGGTGGGAATGAGATGGGAGGTGGGAGGGAGGTTCACAAGGAACGAGACGTATGTATATCTATGGCTGATTCATAGTGATATATGGCAGAAACCAGTGCAATATTGTAAAGAAATTATCCTCCAATTAATAATAAAAAATAAACCAGGCTTTTAAAAAAGGAACGAAGTATTGACACTGCTACAACATTGATGAACCTTGAAAGTATTATCAAAGAAAGAAGCCAGACAAGAAAAACACATACTGTATGATTCTGTTCATATGAAAATCCAGGAAAGGAAAACCTATAGAGACAGAAAGTAGATTTCTGGGTTGCTTATGGCTGTAGGGGAGAGGATGGAGGGTAACAGAGGATAACTAAGGGTCCAGGGTTTCTTTTTGAAATGACTGTGGTATTCCAAAATTGACTACAGTGATGGTTGCATATATTTGGAATACTAAAATTCATTGAATCATACACTTTAAATGGGTGAATTCTATGTGAATTCTATCTTAATACAACTTTTTAAAAAATAGCTTTGATATGATTTTGATTGGATATGCCTAATATTTAAAATTGACAAACAGTATTGGAGTTAATCATTACAGTTGTGTGTGTGTTAAGTCTTTTCAGTCATGTCCGACTCTTTGCCACCCCATGGATTGTAGCCCTTCAGGCTCCTCTGTCCATGGACTTCTCCAGGCAAGAATACTGGAGTGGGTTTCCATGCCCTCCTCCAGGGGATCTTCCTGACACAGGGATCAAACCCGGGTCTCTTATGTCTCCTGCATTGACAGGCAGGTTCTTTACCAGTAGCACCATCTGGGAAGTCCAATGATAATCATCGCAGTTATCAAGCAATAAAAGCTAGCAGAGACAATTTTCTGTTACGGTATGCCCATCTTGAGGAATCCTGGTTCTTTTTAGCCACTGTCCCCTGTAAAGGTCATTTTCCTTCTTAGTCCTCCCTACAGTCAATTATTTCTCTCAAATAAAATATTACAAATTTAGCATTCCTCTATAACAGAGTGGCCTTTCCTCCATTTATTTTTGCTGTAAATGCTTAACAAAGCTTTCAGTAATTTTCAGCTACAATAAAGACATGTGAATAAGGAGAAATATAGGTCCTCTGCTTTTATTATGATAATTATAGTGAGGGACTATAATTATATATATATTTTCAAGTCTTAAGTATTTATTTTTCTTCTGATAAATAAAATCCCATTGCTTGATAAATTAAACATTTGTGGTAATAAATTTGTAAATTCAGAATGATGTTTTAAAATTCATGTTCAAAAAATTGTATCTGTAGTGATGAAATTGTAAATATAAATAACAGAATTCGCCTCTTCACAGGATTTTCTATTGTGATAATGTCAATATGGCCATATCTCCAAAAGGTTTGTACACTTCATTCTTCTCTTAAGTAGCTGTAGTAGTAACTGTTATGTAGTTATCTAGGGGGTTTCTGTAGTATTCTGATTTAATCTTTACTAGAATAACATGAGCATAATTCCTCTAAAGAGGGTTATAAGTAAGGTGACCATATGCTTTATTGTGCAAACCAGAACACTTTTGAAGTGAGAAGAGTATTATAGCAGAATATAGGATTATATCCAGCAGTCCTAGGCAAACACAGATATATGGTATGTGTGTGCTTGTGTTCAGTCACTTCAGTCATGTCCAACTCTTTTTGCAACCCCATGAACTATAGCCAACCAGGCTTCTCTGTCCTTGGGATTCTCCAGGCAATAATACTGGAGTGGGTTGCCATGCCCTCCTCTGGGAGATCTTTCTGACCCAGGGATTGAATCCTGTCACCTGCATCTCCTGAATTGCAGGCAGATTCTTTACCCCTGAGCCACCTGGGAAGCCCTTAGATATATGGTCACATCCTTATTAGCCATTTTCCCATCCTCTTCATACCCCTTCCCTGATAAAAAGGAAACTAGGTTAGACATAGTCTGAATTCCTAAAATGTACACATTTCATACTTTCCGATAGAATTAATTTGGGTTGTCAGGTGACATTGTGGAATGAATTGACAATATACATATTTTGATGCTGTGGTTACTGTCAGTAATGCCTAACGCGAGTCCTAGATGGGAAGGAGAGAGTGAAAAGAAGATGAAAATTTGGTGGGTACCCTGACATCAATTGATCATCAAGTCCTGTCAAGTCTACCTGTTACAAAAATATATTTGACATGTAACTGTCAGTTTTATCTTAAAATTCCAGTAATGAATTTATTTAAAAAAATCAGTATTTAAGTTGGAAGCATAATGAATCTATAATAATATTTCAGTCAAGGTTTCTGAAGGAATTCTTTAATTCCTAATTCCTGTTCACTCCTTAACTTGCTACAATGTGATTAACTCCTCTGCTACCCTGAAACTGCTCTTGATGAGTTCTTCAAAGACTTACTCACCGAATAAATACTAGATACTTTTCAGTCCTTACTTGAGGTGACATTTGGGTAGTGCTTGACATTGTTGTCCTTTCTCTGCTTCTTGAAACCTTCTTTTAGCTTCCATGCCATTACCCTAACTCTTTATTCTTAAATTATTTTGTGTATTGTTCTTTATCAACTTGCTCCTTGTATTTTGGTTTTCTCCAGCAATGTGTATGAGTGTTTCAGCCTAAATCCTGAGCCTTCGCCCACATTATATCTATAATAAGTTTTAGTTTCATGAGTATTGATTTCATGTAAAATAATGTTTTAATCAGTTATAGTTAATTTTCAAAATGGCAATGAAAATGTGGTACTAAATCACTAAAAGTAAAATTAGTATTTTCCTTCTATATTTCCTTTAAAAATAGCATAAGAAAATAACATTTTAAGTTAATAATCATAAAAACTACTGTCCCTCACCTCGCTTTGGGTTAGAATGTTTTCCTATGTGCTTCTATGTCCCTTTCCCGTTAACACTTATCATTGAGTGTTGTAACTGTGTGTTACAGAGAGTTTACCTAACTTCCCTGGTAGGTTGTTAGAGTGGCTGGAGGGCTTCAACAAAAATACTAGATATATTTGATGACTGTTTAGAGTTTAAAAATTATACTGTACTAAAAAATCCAAAATGAAATATAAGATGTCAATAAATTTTTTATGCCTGGTTTTTTTGCATGCTCACTTGCAAAATTTATTAGATACATGTACTTAGATGAGCCTAAGATGCTTCAGATCTTTGCACATTTTCCTCCTTTTTTTTTTTTGGAATGATTTTTTCTCCTGCATCTCTCCTTTCTTCTGCCATTCCCTTCCTCCCTTCTTCTCCACTATTTTCAGGCCTTTGCTCCAATGTCCCTTCTGAAAAGCCTTTTCTTACTGTCCCTCACCTCACTTTGGATTAGAAGGTTTTCCCTTGTACTTCGATATCCCTTTATCATTAACACTTACCATTGAGTGTTGTAACTGTGTGTTACAGAGAATGTACCAAACTTCTCTACTAGGTTGTTAGAATGGCCGGATGGCTTCAACAAAAATACTAAACATAATGTGATGAATGTTTAAGGTTTAGAAATTATACTTATTCAGTGGTAAAGAATGCACCTGCGATGCAGGAGACATGGGTTTGATCCCTGGGTTGAGAAGATCCCCTAGAGGAGGAAATGGCAACCTATTCCAGTATTCTTGCTGGGAAAATCCCATAGACAGGAAGGAGTCTGGCGGGCTACAGTACATGGGGTCGAAAAGAGTCGGATGTGACTGAGCATGCAAAAACACATATAAGGAATTTATTGACATCTTATATTCATTTTAGATTTTATTAACTTAAAATTCTACTTCTTACGCTATCTTTAAAAGAAATATAGGAAGAAAATACTAATTTTACTTTTTAGTGATTTAGTGCCCCAGTGTCATTGTCATTTTGAAAATTAATTTAAACTAATTAAAGCTTTATTTTACATGAAATCATTACTCATGAACTTAAAAACTCTTTCCATACCGACAGAGTTATTAGAGTAGTATATGTCACAATTCTGAAGCAACATCTTCTGTGCTAAAATATATATTTCCATATATCAAAACTCTTGATTTCAGTGGTCTCTGTGTCTAACCTCAAAATTTTCAAAAAAAAAGGTATTTGCACAATTAGGTCTACTCAGCATAATACATTGAATTTTGAAATTCACTGCTTTCAGCAAATACTTGAAATCTCTTCAAAAGAAAAATTATTGAGGTCACATGAACATATCACTAGTTCTTTAGCAATACAAATATAACATTTTCATTCAAAATCTTGTGAAATAATTTTGTCAAGTTATTTCATAATAGTATTAATATTATTATAATAATTATAATTATTAATAACTTACTGTGTGCCAGGCACAAACATGTAAATTATCTTTTGATTTTCTTAACAACTCTGTGAGGTGGTTATTATCACTCCTGTTTAACAGATAAAGAAACTCAGAGAAGTTATGTAGCTTGCCCAAGATCACAGCTAGAAAATGGCAGAATCAAGCCTATCTGAAACCAAAATCTGACTCTACAGTACTATGTTACCTACTGCCTTAAAATTTTTCATTCTTTCTCTTTCTAATTTTATTTATTGAAGTGTAGTTGATTTATAGTGTTTCAGATGTTCAGTAAAGTAATTCAGTTACACACACAGACATACATATCTACATATATATTTTTTAATTATAGATTATTATAAACTATTGAATATAGTTCCCTGTGCTATATAGCAATTTCTTATTGTTTATCAAAATTTTCATTATTAATTTGAGGTTACTATCTCTCTTATGATAATATGTTACCACATATTGCTTAGCTTAAAAGTCATCTCTGAGAAAGCTAAAAAGCTGGGCCACCCCTCTCCCCCCTGCCAGAAAAAAACCCAGAAAACCCAAACAGTAAATTATCTGTCTGAAAGAAATTTGCTACTACTGTGAATCTCTGGCTTGTGCTTCTGGCCATGGTTGATAGACCGCTATCAGCTGGGTGGTTCCTTAGGCTGTATTGCCCAGCTGCTACTGCTGCTGCTAAGTCGCTTCAGTCGTGTCCGACTCTGTGCGAGCCCATAGACGGCAGCCCACCAGGCTCCCCCGTCCCTGGGATTCTCCAGGCAAGAACACTGGAGTGGGTTGCCATTTCCTTCTCCAATGCATGAGAGTGAAAAGTGAAAGTGAAGACACTCAGTCGTGTCCGACTCAGCGGCCCCATGGACTGCAGCCTACCAAGCTCCTCTGTCCATGGGATTTTCCAGGCAAGAGTACTGGAGTGGGGGTGCTATTGCCTTCTCCAGTGTTGCCCAGAGTTGTGCTTAATTTCCAGGAAGAATCATATTCTTAAACCTAGATTTTGAATTGGGATAATGGGTTATCTATAGGTCCAGGAACATAGTGGGGATACCCATGCATGAATTACAATAAAATATAATAATAAAGCTGACATCAGTAAAAATAAAATGCTAAGAAATATTAATGTTTTTATTGCATAGGTGACATTCATTTAGTGCATACTATATGCAGATATGGCTCTAAGTACTCTACATGTATTGCCTTGAATAATTCTCATAACAGCTCTGTGAAGTTATCCTTATTTGACAGAAAAAGAGTTAAGCATGCTGGTTTTTTCCCCTCGGTCAAAAATGCAGGATTTTTCTAAATCAGATGAGTAGAACTTGATTTGGAATCTGCTTGGTGGCAGGGAACTGTTTACTCAATTTGTATTCGTATTGCCTCACACAGGTTTTGTCACAGTGAAGGCCTTAATAGCTGTAATTGGATGAATAAGCAATAATCTATAAGTAAATAATTGAGGGGGCTTCTAGGTGGCATAGTGGTAAAGAATCCACCCGCGAATGCAGGAGACATAAGAGGTGCAGGTTTGCTCCCTGAGGCGGGAAGATCCCCTGTAGGAAATAGTAACCCACTCCAGTATTCTTCTGGACAGTTCCATGGACAGAGGAGCCCGGTGTGCTACAGTCAATGGGGTCGCAAAGAGTCCGACACAACTAAGCACACACAGCGCAGCCCAGCAAATAGTTGAGAAGGCTTGGAACACATCTCAGCTCCCATGGCAAAGCTTTAAGATTTCTAGAACTTTGTCATTATTATTAACATGTTTAGAGAAGAATATTTTGAAATTCAATATATGCTTTGTCTTTTGTTTTAAAGGGAAGCTAACAGATCTGACTTTCGCTGAAGTGTGCAAAATCAAACAAGTTTACAGATAAAAAGTGTGTGTGCATGCATGCCTTTGTGTGCTCATGCACAGGGCAGAGAGAACTAGAGATGGGGAGAGAGGCAGGCAGAGAGAGAGAAGGAGTGAGCAGGAGGGGTGATAGACATACACAGACAGACAGACATGGGGGTTAGGAGATGTTGCTAATCTAGACCAAAGAGATCCTGGAAGATTTTCCAAAATCAGTTATATCAGAATTGAATTGGGAAGGCCCTCCAGAAATTGACCACCTGAAGGAATGATCAGGGCCAGGAAGTAGGAGGTTAGAAAGGCATTCCTGATGGAAGGTGCAGTAGAGAAACCTGTGCAAAAGCCTGGAAGCAAAGAGCTTGACTCATTTTGGAAACTTTAAAAAGTTCTGTGTGGCTGGAAGTTAGTAGCTGGGGAGGAAGCATGCAGAGAGATGAGGTTGGAGAGGAGAGACAGTGGCCAGCTAGTGAGCTAGTTTTTCTTAAGAAAGAGTTTAGGTTTTATCCTGAAAACAATATGAGGGGGATCATTAGAGGTGGCCAGAGGGCCGGAAACAGGATGCTGTTATTACAATGAGGGAGAAGCACACAGGAGCACAGCTAACAGTTCAGTTACTAAATTGAACTTTCTGTTGTAGTATAGAACCTGTATCTTCCAAACCATTTTACTTTCCTGTTACAATTCTAGCAGAATTCTAACAGATTGCAGTTTCCCAGTCATTGTAAATAGTATCCAACTAAAATAGCAGATACTGTTCAAAGTGTTACAGGCACCTTCAAGAATCAGTTCACTTCTGTCCATGCAATGGACACTTGACTATGATCAATTAATATCCCGAGAAGACACTTTTATCCTTTGCTTTCAAATTACTGGACATCTAATATTAAAGTTTAGTTTTCATTGCTTTTTAAATTGTTACATGTAGGACATGAAGTTGTTATACTTGTTCACTCTTATTTCTCATCTGTACAAACAAAAAATATACCTAAATATAGTCATTTTCAGCTATTTAAAAATACCTTTGGAAAAAAAAGCCCATGGTTTTTCTTGTTAAATTATTCTACCATTTAACCTGCATAGGTTTAACCTTATGTCCCAATACATAATGGTTCTTACTTTTCTAAATTATTATATAATCTACTGTATATAAAAACAATCTTCTGATTTATTCCATAGTCCCTTTGTAAGCTAGAATTCTCTGTTTTCTGAAAGTATTTTCTGAGTTTTAATCATTTAGTTCTTCCCTCAACATTCATGATATATAATCCTCTTTGGTAGAACTCTGGATTGTCGATGCTGAAAGGAAGAATTAGTAGTAGGTTTAATGAGATAAATTTTATTTGGAATTTGATTATTGTGTGCAGTTAGTCCCAACAAATAATAATAAAAAAGCTAATAAACTGTAGCTTATTGAGTTGCATAAGGGTAAATAATTGTATTTATAAGAATTAAAGAATGGCATATAAATTTTATGATGCTATTGTTAGGTATATAATGTGAATATTTTTTTAACAAGTTTTATGATGTAGAATTTTTATAGTTATTCTAAAAAATGAAGCTTCTTAAGCACTTTTCCTTGTGTACTGAATTGTTAATATAGTTAATGTCAGAAGCTTGAATTCCTTATTATAAGTAGTAGTGTTATAAGACTTATGCGTTAGAATTATTGATTTTATTTGTTTTAATAAGAAATGTTAAATGGTCAGAAAAAATGTATGCAGCTTTTTAACTTTACTTTTCTTGGTTAACAATTCTTAAAGCATATTTCTTTTTTCTACAGATTGATCAGACTGCTGATGCAAGTTTTTTGGGCTGGGTTATTGCTTCATATAGCCTTGGCCAGATGGTAGCTTCACCTATATTTGGTTTGTGGTCTAATTACAGACCAAGAAAAGAACCTCTTATTGTTTCCATTTTTATTTCGGTGGCAGCCAACTGCCTCTATGCGTATGTCCACGTTCCAGCTTCTCATAATAAATACTACATGTTGGCTGCTCGTGGATTGGTAGGATTTGGGGCAGGTAATATGTATGCATATATATTTTTGATTGTTTTGAACTTACATTCATCCTCACATTCATGGCCTTTTCTCATCTAGGGTCACCTCTTTTCAGTCTCCTATACCTCATTCATCATACAGATGTCTCATTACAAATATCTTTGCTATCATTTTGCCTTTTCTAATGATGTTGCCGTTACTTATATTTTCTCTTTTCTGTTCCATGGTTCTTCATCCTTCAAGATTCAGTTCAAGTTCTGCATCTTCCGTGAAGCTTTCTTAGGCTACCCTACACCTTAACAGATCTTTCCCTTTAACATGTCTCTGGCATTTGCTTATGTACCTTTTTGTACTGTTTTCATCCTTTATCACCAACTAGATAGTAAACTTGGTGTAACTAGAGACAAATGACCACTCTTAAAAATACTCTGTAGCCCCTAGCAGTGTCTCTTCAACATAAGTGCTCAACAAGTTTTTTTGAGTTAAATTGTTAGGATTTCTTTTTCTGTTTCTTATGTCATAGTATAAGTATGCCGAGTGTGTAGCAATTAGTAGTACTCCACTCACTCAATTCTTTCTCAGTATTTAATGATGAAAAAAATTTTAAGTTTCCTGTAATGCTGTTTTTTTTTTTTAATTCATTCAAATCTTTAACCGTTTTTTCATATTAGTAAAAGTAATGGTTTCTATTAACTGATGGATTTATTGACTCTAAATGCTTTGTATATCATAAAGAAGAAGCAGTGACTATGCTGCAGATTAATATTTCTTCCGTATAGAGCCAAATTAAATTGAATTTTATAAACTATAAAATATTTTCTTTATTTTTACTTTACTTTCTTTTGGATTGTTGTGTCTTTTCTTAGGAAATGTAGCTGTTATTAGGTCATATATTGCTGGTGCTACCTCTCTTCAGGAAAGAACAAGTTCCATGGCAAACACAAGTGCATGTCAAGCATTAGGCTTTATTCTAGGTCCAGGTAGGTGTTCTTCAGTTGTCATTACTTAGATTTGAATTGGGTAAACTTTTGAAGTTCAAATGTTAGGTGAAATCCAAGAATAAAACCCCTGTGTGTGTGTGTGTTAGTCACTCAGTTGTGTCCGACTCTTTGCAACCCCATGGACTGTAGCCCACCAGGGTCCTCTCTCCATGGGATTCTCCAGGCAAGAATGCTGGAGTGGATAGCCATTCCCTTCTCTAGGGGATCTTCCCGAGCCAGGGATCAAACCCAGGTTGTAGGCAGATTCTTGACCATCTGAGCTGCCAGGGAAGCCCATAAAACCCCATAGCAGATGGAAAAGGAAGGGAAATGATATTTTTTAATCCAGCTGTGAGGCTAAGCTCTTTGTATGTGTTAACTCATGTTCCACTAGATTAAGTGTTATTAGTCCCCATTGTACAGATTAGAACACCAAGGCATAGAGAATATAAGTAAATTATCCAGGGTCACTCTGGATAAATGGGAGGCGTGAAATTCAGTCCTAACTCTTTGAATCCAAAGTGTATGTTTTGTCAGGTTATCATTTAGCTTGGTATCTCAGCAAGAGTTTCCTTTTTTTTTTTTTTCCCTGTTTATGAGAAACAGAGTTCTTTTAACTGAAGGATTTGAGGAAAGTTATAGCAAGTTCTTTACCCTTTTGCCTTTTGTCCTTACCTTTAAAGAAAATTTACTAGTCTGTTCTTTCCAAGCATTCATACTTTAGCTGAATATAAAAGTATGTTAATAAGATTTAATATTTCTGTAAGACCAGTTAATTTTCTGCTAAATGAGTAGAGAAATTAATTTTTATGCCTATAACAACATTGAAAAGACATATAATTTGCCCATGCTTTTAATATTGCAGTTATAAATGGCATAAATTTGAATGTAACTCAGTTTACTTCATCATCACCCCAGGCCGCTCTGGTTTCCATCATTTCTTCTCTTTAACAATAGAGAATCTAATTCATCATTCACCAAAATCTAATATTTCAGTTTGGTGTTCTGAAATAAAATATAAGAAGAGATCTTATTTTAAAATATATTATAAAATACAAGAGGGCGTAGTCTGGGTCTTTTTAAATTTGCCATTTCCCCTCAGTGTCTAGCATAGTACCTGGTATATAGGCTCAGGCTCTCAGTAAATATTTTGACCATCTAAAAAGCATTTTAAAGATTATTCAGTAAAAAATTTTGTATTAAAGATGAGCAGCTGTAAGCCTAAAAAGATGAGACGACTTTTCCAGTAATAACCACACCACTAAGTACAAACATTTATTCACTGCTTGTGGTTGTTGCTGTTTAGTTGCTAAGTCATGTCCGATTCTTTTGCACATTCAGTTTAGTTCAGTTCAGTTGCTCAGTCATGTCCGACTCTTTAGACATTAGCAGACAGATTCTTTACTACTGAGCCATCAGGGAAGCCCATTGACTGCTTACTATGTGCTAGATATTGTTCCAAGTGCTTTAGGTGCAATATTTTACTTAATTTTCATTCTAAGGCTATGCGTAAAGTAATGGCAGAACCAGATGCAGAATCTAAATCGGGAGATTAGATACTTTTCCAATCCAATTTTTGCCACAGATCCAAGTCGAAAATGATATTAAATATATAGTTTAAATACTTTATCCACGGTAATATTTAATAATATTAAGTTAAAATGTGGCATTTTCTTATAAGGAGATTGGTTAAAGTTTAATAATTTTTTATGGAATAAATTGTATAACTTAAATATTCTCAGTTCAGTAGCTCAGTCGTGCCCTACTCTTTGCAACCCCTTGGACTGCACCACTCCAGGCTTCCCTGTCCATCACAGAGATCTTTTTTTTAAAAAAGAAGATACATGTTATGTGAGGAGTAATCCTTTGTGAATGTCTGTACATCAGTGCTTCTCACCCATTTTTTACATCATTGTCTCCCAAAGGAGGCTTTTTAGACTTTTTTCTCCTAATTATTCCATCCAATGAAATTATAATATCACACATCTGTATCACATATATTTTTTGTACTGTTATATCTGTGTTTTGTACAGAAAAAGTAAATTTTTTGTCTCTTCCCCCCCAAGAACCAATTTTCTTGCTTCTTGAAATCCGTGTTGAGATTCCATACAGTATTTCCAATTTTGTGGTAAATGTTTTTCATATTTGTTTTATCCTGTACCTCCCATGTAATAATTCACATATACATATTTTGTTTTAATAAGTTTTTCAGACTTGTTTTGCACTCATTGGAGAAAAGGGCGTGACGTGGGATGTCATTAAGCTGCAGATAAACATGTACACAGCACCAGTTTTACTGGGCGCCTTCCTGGGAATTTTAAATATTATTCTGATCCTTACTATATTAAGGTAATTAGATAGAAATGATAAAACTACTCTTGTAAATTGTGAAAATAAATAAGCATTATCACTATTGAAGAATTATTTCTGTGATGTCTTTATTTGGTTTTTGATGTCTCTTGTACTTATATTTTTTAATAAGCAAATGCATGTGGTACTCTTAACTAAAATAGTGGATGATGAGTAAGAACAGATTATAAATTCTTTGAAGATTCAAAGTTTGGTCTTGATTTACTAATTATAGGTTTCTAAGTAAGGTAATAGCATGAAAGCAACATTTTAAGTAGATTAATGATTAGTATCAACCTTAGATACAAAAATTCCTCATAATATGTATTTCTTATCTTTTATATATCAGAAGAAATTTTATAAAACTACAGAAGTTTTGTTACTATATATTACTTTGGAGTGTTTTATCCAAGAGTCCACAGATGTTTATAACTCATGTTGAAAACCATTGGAAAACTTCAAATACTGATTAAGGTAGCTCATGTGTGCTCTTAGATTAATTATTTTTTCCATTTTATATGATAAAGTAATACAGTAATAGTTGTAACATATCATTTTAATTTTATTGGTTATATCATAATAATTTCATTACTCAGAAGGCAGTAAAAGAAACTATCAGAATGTGAAAAAATAGAAAGCTAATAATAAATTTAAACCATTCATCTATTATACTAAACCTTTCATGGATACAATATTTATGTTTTTCTTTTAAGAGAACATCGTGTGGATGACTCAGGACGACAGTGTAAAAATATTAATTTTGAAGAAGGTACTATTAACCTGTTTGATTAAATTACTATAATATTACAGAGTATTTCTAATGATTCTATCTGTTTGATATTTACTTGAATCTTATTTCTGAGGACAACACAATGGGTAATTGGGGAAGGTCTCCAGAGTTGAAATTTACCTAATTTATTATTTTTACAAAGGCATACCTGTATCAGTGATTTGGTGTGCACAGCTGGCAGGGTAAAACCATTGCTAAAAATTACTTCATCTTGTTTTCCAAGAGCAATATCCTAAAATCCTTGAGATCTTTGAAGTGAATTCAGTAGTTTTGCTATCAAATGTATCTTTCTGATTCAAGTATTTCTTTGTTCACTTAATCATCAGTATAAGTATGGTTTCTCTTTTGCATTTTTATTCTTTCGGTATACTCCACAAATGCACATTTTCATCCTATAGCTCTTTCTCTGGCCCATAAATAGGTTCCCAGTCTGGTAAGTATGTATAGTTTACTAAATAAACCATTATTTAAGTACTTCTAGTTATACCCTCTTTGGGGAGTGTCCCTTCGTGAAAAAGAATGCAGTTTAGTCCTTGCCCTCAAGGAGTTTATAAAGCTTTGGAAAAAACAGTATTATTTTGCTGAGTTCTTTGATAGGCATTTTATTTAATTTTCACAGCAAACTACTGGAAGGTAAAGTTAAAAGTAGTTCGGAGGAAAGCAGAGTGATGAGAAGCTATAGCAAATTTTGAACAAAGGAAAGTATGATGTTAGTCACATTCCAAGTGAGGCTAATCCAGGTACGTGAAGACCTGAACTACAGCAGTAACTGAGAATGGAGAAATGATAGATATGAGCTCTCAAAGAAAAAAGAAAATCAAGATTCTTGACAGGCTGGATAGGTAATGCTAAACAATGGAGGAGGTTGTTGAAGATGTCTGCTAGGGTTTGATTCCAGATAGTTGAAAGAATGAGAGAAAAAGAATTTAAGAAGGGATATTGGCTGAAAAGACAAAACGATTTCAGTTTAGATCAAGCCAAATACAATGCTACTCTAGGAACAACTAAAAAATTCCAGAGGCATTTGTAATTTTGATGGTAGAAACCAAACCTAGAGATAGAAATTTGGGAGACATCCAATGAAAAACACTGTAGCAAAAAAAGAGAAAGGAGGAAAGGAAGGGATAGATGGATCAAGTGTGGCAAAATATTGTTGAATGTAGGGCATAGATGGATAAGAATATGTTTGGAATTTTTCAAAAGAAAGAATGCATGGTGAAGGAGTACCGACAGTGGAAATAAGCTACTTTTGGGAACAGGTGTAAAATTGGATGCTAACTTAAAGGACCTATCAGATAAAGAGAAGGAGCAAGTTAAAGAGGATGTAGTTGGGGGCCAAGAAAGGGAAGATACACAAGAAGCAAAATCTTTCACAAGTTGAAGGAGATAACCATATATAGATCCTTAGAAAGCACCTGGGAACCGTGTGAAAACGCAGACTGTTTCAGTAGGCCTAGGGTGAGGTCTAAGTAGGGAGAATCTACATTCATAATAAGCTACCATGTGAGCTGATGCTGCTGATCTTTGAACCACACTTTGAGTAGCAAAGACCTACAGCTACACTGTCCAGCGTGGTAGTCACTGGTCAAATTTGACTGCTTAAACTTAGTTACATTTAAGAAATTCCTGGAAATTCCCTGGCATTCCGGTGGTTGGGACTTGACACTGTCACTGCCAGGGTCCTTCTTGTCAGGGAACTAAGATTCCTCAAGCTGCACAGTGAGGCCAAAATAATGAAGAGTAATCTTAAAGAAAAAGAAATTCCTTATTTTCACCATCTCACTAGCTACATTTCGGATTTTTGTTTTGTTTTGTTTGTGTGTATTTGCTTGCAGTTCTCTGTGGCTTGCAGGATAGTAAACCAGGGGTTGAACCCAGGCCACAACCATGAAAGCACTGAGTACTGACCACTGGCCTGCCAGGGAAATCCCACACTAGCACATTTCAAGTGCTCAGTTGATGGGTATATGTGACTAGTGGCCGACTGTATTGGACAGCACAGAGAAAGGACATTTCCATCATGTCAGGGTTCTGTTGGACAGCACTGCTCTGAAACACAAATGAGAGTTTTAAAAGGAGTAATCTATTATGTTTCATAAGATTTCTAGGACCTTCAAAATAATTTTTATAAAACAGATGATTTTTAAATTTCAGTAAATGTTTAGATGAAATATATCAGGTTTGTTCCTCTTATTAAAGGTGTTATCATGGGATCAGGTTTGATTTCCAGTTACACAGTTTTTCAATCAATACGTTAATGTAGTGTTTTCTTAAAATTCTTATGATACCTAGTTAATTCCCGCAGTTTAGGATGCATCATTTCTGAGTCTCCCCACTAAAGCTAGCGCTGGTTGGAGGCTGTGGAAAACTAACCACCCATTTATAAACTATAGTCTAATTTGGGGCAATGTTGGTATTTGATTCAAAGGATTAAAGACTGGCTTAGGTGGTAATTGAGAATCAGGGAGGTCTATCCAAATAATTTAAGGCCCACAGGGACCAGAATCTACCCCAGAAAAGGAACTGGGCAAAGATGACTGGTTTTCTTTGTGTAAAAGGGAGGTTATAACCCTGTGTTGAGTGTTCAAGGTGCCTAATTGCCCACAAGTATAACAGACTGATATTGGAAAAGAAACTCATTCTCAGGAATCTTGAGATATAAAGGCAGGCACTACTATGAAAAAAAATATAGAAATTTGCTACATCTTAGGAAAGTTACCCCCTGCTCCTACTTCGGCTGTGCATACACTTAAAGATAGCATAAGTAAATATATTCTTGTATTATTTACCTCGTTTACTCTGAGTAAGTAGGTAAATTATTTAAAAAACATGATGAATGTATATAAATACATGTATGTAACTTCATATTTCTCAATTACATCAGATACAGCTTATATTGAGTTTGTTGCTTAACTTCATAGTTCAAGATCAGTGAATATCTGAACTCATTTGCCTTCCTAATTTACGAAACTGCCATCAAATCTTGGTAGTTCTTTGCAAAAAATATAAATGGTAATGTGAGGACTTTCAAAAATTCTGGTAAAAAATGCAACAATATTTAGTAATACTAATTCACTGAAATTTAGAATATGTATCCATTGAAGTGAATCATAGAACTGAGAACTGATTTAGTAAACTATTCGAGGTCTTCATGAAATCCTTGTAAATTTAAAATTTCAGTAAGGTAGAAAAAAAATTGCAACTGAAATGTACTCGCATGAGATGATTTTATAGAATTCTATGGACATACAGTTCTCTTTTTGAGAGATGCCAAATAGAAAATCTGAGTATTTCCTATAGATAACAGAATTGAAATGTATGTCTTGGAAAGAAAATTCACTTTAATTTTCAATGCCATTTAAAAATTATTTCTATCATGTAAATTCTGTTACTTTTAAACTATTTTGAAGCCTAAAAACCATTTTAAATGTTTAGTCATTGAATTTTCTACGTATAATTTTTACATTATTTTAGTGTCATGAGAAAATTAAATATGTAAATAATATAATTTTTCTTTTGTTTACTGTAGCAAGTACAGATGAAGTTCAAGTCCCCCAAGAAAATATTGATCAAGTTGCTGTTGTGGCCACCAATATTCTGTTTTTTGTGATTCTATTTATCTTTGCCCTTTTTGAAACGTAAGTTTTTTTCTGTTTTCATCTAAATCAGATTGTATAAATAATCTGTATTTCTTTATGCAATATTAATCAGGCTTATAGATATTCTCAAAAACCTTATGTGAGGCATATTTTTCTTATGATGTAAAAAGGCAAGTATAAATTATTTGCCTTTTAACTTGAATGTAGTTAATTCTCTGTCGATAAACTTACTGCCTTATCATGAGTCTGTTTCACTATTCTTCCTTTCCTTTTGAGTTTTATGATAAATATAGTTATAAAACTGTGTATTAATTTACTTTAAGCTATGTAGTTCCCGACTTATGTATATTGGATTCAGTCTAGAAATTTTAACTCTATTTCAGCCCTAATCCTGAAAAAAACTAGTATGTCTGCCTTGTGTAGGCTTTATTGACCTATAAAAGTTATCATATGGCTTTATTTTTAAAATACTTTTCCATTATATTATTAAAATAATATATTCTTGTTAAAAATATTCCAAACACTGCAACTGTATTTCCATATCCACTACTTTCCCTGGAGGTAGCCACTGCTAATACATCAGTGTGTGTTTTATTTTCCTAACAATTTTTTCTATACAGCTGTAAGTATTGAGGTTTGTGTGTATGTGTGTGTCCATTAAGCCAACATAGAATATGTGATAGTATCATTTGACGGCTTGGTGTATTCACTTACCAATATATTGTAACATTTTTATGCTGGTATATTTTATGCCAGATCTACTTAATTTTTAAAAAATTATTGAGATATATGAAAGTTTTACCTCATCTCCTTTTGTGGGCATTTATTTTATTATGGTGAATATTGTTGTTCAGTCACTCAGTCATCTCTCTGTGGCTGCATGGACTATGGCACGCCAGGCTTCCCTGTCCTTCACTATCTCTCGGAGTTTGCTCAGACTCATGTCCATTGAGTCAGTGATGCCATCCAACCATTTCATACTGTTTCTCTCTTCTCCTGCCCTCAATCTTTCCCAGCATCAGGGTCTTTTCCAGTGAGTCGGCTTTTTGCATCAGGTGGCCAAAGTATTAGAGCTTCAGCTTCAACATCAGTCCTTCCAATGCATATTCCGGGTTGATTTCCTTTAGGATTGACTGGTTTGATCTACTTGCTGTCCAAGGGACTCTCAAGAGTCTTCTCCAGTACCACAGTTTGAAAGTATCAGTAAAACTTTTTTTTTCAATTTTAAGAATTTAATTTATTCTCTTGTATATTTATTTCCCATTAATCCATGTTGAGCCATGTTAATGGTGGTGGTGGTTGTTTGGTCGCTTGGTTATGTTCAACTCTCTTGCATCCCTATGTACTGTAGCCCTCCAGGCTCCTCTGTCCATGGGATTTCCCAGGTATGAATATTGAAATGGGTTGCCATTTCCTTCTCTGGGGGATTTTCCCAACCCAGGGATTGAACTTGCATCTCCTGCACTGGCAGGCAGATTCTTTACCACTGAGCTACCAGGGAAGCCACGTGTTACTGGACATGTATTAAACTTTTAGTCTGCTATGATTCTTAGAACTTTTCTGCCATATTTTCTTTTTTTTTTTTAATTGAGATCAAATTTGTATATAATAATGTACTTGTTGATTAAGGTATACCACTTTACTTTTTGTTTTGGCTGCAATGGGTCTTTGTCCCTGTGCTGGCTGTCTCTAGTCACAGTGAGCAAGAGCCACTCCCTGGTTGTGGTTCGTAGGCTTCTCATTGTGGTGACTTGTCTTGTTGTGGAGCACAGGCTCTAAGGTGCCAGCCCTTCAGTAGCTATGGTGCCCAGGCTTAGTTGCCACACAGCATGTGGAATCTTTCTGAACCAGGGCAGTCAAACCCAAACCCTGCATTGGCAGGTGAATTCTTTACCACCAGGCGTGTCCCTGTTTTAATTATCTTTAATTGTACAATTCAGTGACATTAAATACATTCACAGTGTTGTGCAACCATCACCACCACCCATCCCTGGAACCTTTTTATCATCCCAGACAGAAGCATGACTACACCCATTAATCAGTAAGTCCCCATTCCTTCTCACCCAGCCCCTGGTTGCCTCTATTCTACTTTGTTTCTCTATGAATTTGCCTATTCCAGATACTTCATATAAGTGAAATCATGCAATCTTTATCGTTTTGTGTCTTGCATGTTTCACTTGGCATGATGTTTTCAAGGTCCTTCCATGTTGTACCATGTGCCAGAATTTTATGCTTTTAATAACTGAATTATTCCATTGTATGTATATACCAGTTTTGTTTATCCATTCATCTGTCAGTGGAAATTTGGGTCATTTCCACCTTTTGCCTATTGTAGATAATGCTACTATGAACATTAGTATATAAGTATCTGAGTCCCTGCTTTCAGTTCTTTTGGGTATATACCCAGAAGTGGAAAGGCTAGATAATATGATAATTTTGTGTTTAGCTTATTGAAAAACCACTGAACTGTTTTCTAAAGCAGCTCATCTGATTTTAAAATAAAAAATGATGTTAAAAAAATGGTGATGTTCTGGCACTTGACTGGTGGTCCAGTGATTAAGATGCAATGCTTCCAATGCAGAGGGTGCTGGTTCAAACCCTGGTCAGGGAACTAAAATCCCACATACCATGTGGCCAAAAAAAGTGATTTTTTTCTGAGATTTTTTTTCCACTTATTTATTCATATCATGCCTTATGGAAATTTCTCTTTTTCCAACTTTTCTCTCTTTGATGTTATTTGCCTGGTTAAATGTTGCTGTAAAAATCACTAAGGCAAATGGAAATGCTCTAAATCTGCCCAAAACAGGTAACGCCTGGAGTTCTAGAGCAGAGTAAATAAAGGTTCACCGAGAGGCCACGACACCAACAGATGCCCCTTCCTAACGGAGTGGATGGGCTGAGGAATCTGCTGATGGTCATTACTTCCCTCTGGAGCAGTGGCCACTCACCTTGGCTGCATATTGGAATCACCTGGGATGCTTAAATAAACACCAATGCCTGGGTCCTACCCACCCCACCCAGACTCTTACTTGGGTATAGTCTAATAGTGGAGATATTCTTTCCAAAGTCCCTGGCATTCTGATAAGAAGCCAAGTTGAGAGCCACTGCATTAGGAGACTGGATTGTTTGATTTAAGTCCTACATCACCTATCAGTCTAAGGGATAAGCTATGGGGCCTCAACTTTCCTTTGACTCTGTTTAGCCATAGCCCTTTATGTACATCCATATCTTTGTTAGAAAAAATATGTCCCATTTGTGGTAATTTTGGTAGGCTGAAATATGGATGGCTGCTATTATCAAGACACGTCTACCTTGTCAGATGTCTGCAGAAGCTTTCACTCTTGTTCTCAAATAAACTTTCTTTTTTTGAAAAAAAAAAAGTGACTTTTTTTTTTTTTAAAGAATGACTATTTTAAATATTTTTAAATTCTTTTTGTAGCAATTAACAGAAGGAGATAGAAAGTCAGAAAAGAAGATTGTCAAGGAAGGAGACAGATAGTCATATAAAGAAAGAGTAGCCTTAGATATAGGGAGAAAAATATGTGCATTCAAAGTTATAAAAGAAATTGAGGAAGAGAAAAAGCAATCCCATAAGTTTCTCATAACTTAATCATAGTAATATTATTTCATTGAAAAGAGACCAATTTAAACCAAAATGCAACCATGACTTCTTATAATAGAATGGTAGGAATTATGGTTTGTTTTCTTTTCCTGTTTTTCAAACTTTTTGCAGTGTGGTATGTTACTTATATAATTATAATAACTATTAAAAAATAAAAATGCAAACAGCCAAACTTAGTAGCCTGTGTTACTGTGATATTATGTTACAATAAAATGTCCTTAAAATGTGTTTCTATTTTTGTTTATGTAGATCTGATGTCATTGATAAAAGGGATACAAATTCTTAAATGTGTTGGTATCTAATGAAGCTTACTGTTTCAACTTTAACAATGACTAAGGTTTAAATAAAATGAGAATTATTTATTTTTTGTTTCTATTAGCATTGTGACTCCATTAACAATGGATATGTATGCCTGGACCAGAGAACAAGCTGTATTATATGATGGAATAATACTTGCTGCTCTTGGAGTTGAGGCAGTTATTATTTTCATGGGGATAAAATTACTTTCCAAAAAGTAAGTTATGTGTCTTTGTTTTTATTTCACACCTGTTTTTTTTTAAAATAAGGCATGAAACAGAGCTAATGATGTAAGTGAATGTATTAGTAAAATAATGTGAATCTTTTTTCTTATTATTGTATGAGTTTTAGTCCTTGAACGTTTGCAAACATTTAAAATTTATTAAAGGAGCATATTTCTATACCATGTAGAAGATTTTTTGGTAAAGCAAGAATATCTTACAAAGTGAATAATTGTCTTCTAATGTATCTTTTGTATATTTTATTTAAAGTATCTCTGTAAGTGTATTTCATAAAATATTGTTCTTCTATGTGGTAATATATGTTATACAACAAGAAAGATTAATAGTTAAGTCTGGAAAATTCTGGTTAAAATAATCAAACTCCTTTACTCTAAAACTTCTAAATCTTCAGTATATATACTATATCATCATGACAAATAGAGAATGTAGCATTTCTCAAAGTTAATTGCAACTTTGATCATAGAACACTTTTTTAGTTTTTTTATTTTTAAAATTTATTTTTAATTGAAGGATAATTGTGTCACAGTGTTGTGTTGGTTTCTGCCATATATCAACAGAAAATAATAGGCACAGGTTTACGTATGTCTCCTCCCTCTTGAACCTCCCTCTCACCTCCCACCCCATCCCACCTCTCTAGGTTGTCACAGAGCACCAGGTTGAACTCTCTGTGTTATAAAGCAACTGCCCATTAGCTATCTGTTTTACATATAGTAATGTATATGTTTCCCTGCCACTCTCTCAATTCGCCATTCCACCCTCTCCTTCCCCCACTATGTCCATAAGTCTGTTCTCTGTGGATCATAGAACACTTTTTTAAAGAAGCATTTTGCAAAAGTAAACTGTAAGGAAATTCTTGTATAAAATTTAGTTCATTCATATAGTCTGTGGTGGCATGTTAGTTGATGAATTCAGCTTTAACAATTTAATTATTCCTGAATACTTTAACAATGTAACTTTAATAAAGTTCTAAGATCATTTGACAAATACTGAGTCAGTGCATAGGGTTGGGTGCTATGGGGAATACTACGAAGATTCATGTCTTTATAGAGCCAAGAAAGAGGCCAAATTATACAGTGGAAGTGAGAAATAGATTTAAGGGACTAGATCTGATAGAATGGTGGCTGCAGCCATGAAATTAAAAGATGCTGACTCCTTGGAAGAAAAGTTATGACAGCATATTAAAAAGCAGAGATATTACTTTGCCAACAAAAGTCCGTCTAGTCAAGGCTATGGTTTTTCCAGTAGTCATGTGTGGATGTGAGAGTTGGCCTATAAAGAAAGCTGAGAGCCAAAGAATTGATACTTTTAAACTGTGGTGTTGGAGAAGACTCTTGAGAGTCCCTTGGACTGCAAGGAGATCCAACCAGTCCATCCTAAAGGAGCTCAGTCCTGAGTGTTCATTGGAAGGACTGATGCTGAAGCTGAAACTCCAGTACTTTGGCCGCCTGATGTGAAGAGCTGACTCATTTGAAAAGACCCTGATGCTGGGAAAGATTGAGGGCAGGAGAAGAAGGGGATGACAGAGGATGAGATGGTTGGATGGCATCACTGACTCAGTGCACATAAGTCTGAGTAAACTCCGGGAGTTGGTGATGGACAGGGAGGCCTGGCGTGCTGCAGTCCATGGGTTCGCAAAGAGTTGGACACGACTGAGTGACTGAACTGAAAAAGGCCAATATACAGATATGGACATAGACATCGATTCATATTCAGTTAAAGTAATAGTAGATGTATTACATCTTGCTACAAAGATAGAGTGTCCTGCTGATATTCTTACAGGTTATCCAATTTCATACCTTCCAAGAGCTTGTATTCTATGGAAAGCCAGTAAACACAAGTATGGAATCAGGTCATAATAAGTAGTATAAAGAATAGAGCACAGGAAGAGAATGAAAAGTGGCATGGGTAGTGTTCTGATTGGCTTCTCAAGGAAAGCAGCTCAGTTTGAAGTTATATCTGGGTTGAGACTTCAGTGAAATCAGAATAGCCATTTCAGGGGCCTGGAACTCTTGCCTCAGAAGACTGACCTTCATATGATTAAGGAACAAGCAGGAAGGCCATTTTTGCTAGAGCAGAATGAGAGAAATGGCAAATGAGAGGAGATCAGGTTGGAAAGATATGAAACCTTGTAGGCATTCTGAAGGTGATGGGAAGTGTTGGGTTTCTTTTGTTTTAGGAACCTTTGATCTTGTTTGTGTATTTCACATTTTATTATGGAAAATTTCTAACATATGCAAAGGTGTAGAGAGAATCATGTCCTGAATGTCTAACATCTATTATCCAGCTTCAACAGTTATAACCTTGGATAATCTTGATTCATCTATACCACTCCCTATCCTCTACACCTGGATGATTTTGAAGCTAATGTTAGACATCATTTCATGTCTTCCATAAATATTTCAGTATGTATCTCTAAAAGTTGAAGATGACAACATTATCACATCTAAAAAAATTAACAGTGATTTCTAAATATCATCAAATATCCAGTGTGTATTCAGATTTTCTACACTCTTAATTTTTTTTAAAATTCGTTTTGTCTTACATTATTTTATAGCTTACTCACTTGACTCAGGCCCTTGTGTTTCTTAAATCTCTTAGTATAGCTTTTAGAAGAGAGATAGAGATTCTTTCCTTTTATTAACTGATTTTTAAAATAACTAGTGGATTCTGTAACATCCTCTTAAGTTACCAAGAATATTTTATTTTAATATAGTATGTATTTATAGATTATAACATTTTTATGTGTTTCAAGTCATTGTCACTACTATTCTCTTTGGTATTCACGTCGTGTTTTTGGCCAGCTTCCTCAAACTGACTCTGAGCACTTATTTTTGGCTGCACTGCACAGCATATGGGATTGTAGTTCCCCAGCCAGGGTTCAAACCTGTGCCCCTGTGGTAGAAAGGCAGAGCTCTACCCACTGGACAGCCAGGGAATTCTTTTATGACCAGTAGTCACTGATAATTTCTATTGTTTCTGGTATGGTAAGATGTCAAGGCTCATCTTAATGCTTCTTGTCCCAGACTTGAAATCAGCCAGTGTTCAGAGGAGTCCTAGTTCCTCTTAGTGGGAAATTATAGTTTGTATTTGTTTTAATTAATATATCACTTTAAGTATCAAGATATTATTTGTTTATAGTTTTAAAAATTATAAAGGTAATAGAACTATATGTTATAATATACTGTTTCATGTTTAAATTACAGAGTTTCTGTTCTTTAACAGGATTGGTGAGCGTGCTCTTCTACTGGGAGGACTCATCATTATATGGGTTGGCTTCTTTGTCTTGTTACCTTGGGGAAATCAGTTTCCCAAAATACAGTGGGAAGGTATAGCCATTCATAATTCTATAATGTTAGCCCCTGTTATTCATCTAAAATTAACAAGTAACACACTGTACTAATTTTGTTTTCATAGATTTACATAATAACTCAATCCCTAATACCACATTTGGAGAAATAATTATTACTCTTTGGAAGTCTCCAAGAGAAGATCACAGTGAAGAACCAACTGGTTGCCCAGTTGAACAAGCGTGGTGCCTGTATACCCCCATGATCCATCTGGCCCAGTTCCTCATATCAGCTGTGCTAATTGGAATAGGCTATCCATCCTGCAATGTTATGTCCTATACATTATATTCGAAAATTCTGGGACCAAACCCTCAGGTGAGTCCGTTATTCTGACGTTGCAGTTATGTGGGGTATATGTATACTTGTAAGCACTCACATTTTTTTTTTCCATCCATTCTCCATTTTTACATAAGCTGATTTAGGGGATTTTTATCATACTCAGCATTTTAAATTTAAAACCCCACCACTTTCATAAAGTACTTACAAGATTGTAAGCTGAAATTTAACAGAAAGTACTTTAAGTTAGAACTAAGGATGTTTTGAACTCAGATTATGAGCTCTAAGTTATTTTCATAGAAAAAATTATCTGAAGCATACTTTTCAGAAACTCATTGTTAAACTAGGCAACAGTTAGCCAACCAAAATTGATAGCCAGATTTGGATCTAGACTTAATTTCATGTGGTCCTAGGGACAGTTATTAAGAGATGAAAACACAGTAGTTGGAAAAGTATGCAGCAGTTTTGTTATTTTAAATTTGTTCTTATAAGAATTTCCATATTCATTATTTAAAACTTAGAAAAAGTATAGAAGCAAAATGGAGAAAAGTATCAAAGAGACAAGTACTACAGTTTGGTGAAATATACTTCCACTTAGAGTCTTTATCCGTGTGTGTGTGCATGGGTGTGTGGGCCTAACACAAAAATAGGACTATATCTTTGATACTATTTTTTAAACTGTTTTTTTAAATTATGCTGCAAATATTCTCCCATAACATTTTATATTAAGGAATTATTTTTTAATGGAGACATATTCCATCTTATGTATGTATCATCATTTACTCAGTCATTTTCCTGTTATTGTACATTTAGGTTATTTCAGATTTTACTTCTGACTTTCCTTCATGCATGCTTAAGTCGCTTCAGTAAGTCTGACTGCGATTGTGTAGAGTGTAGCCCGTCAGTCTCCTCTGTCCATAGGATTCTCCAGGCAAGAATACTGGAGTGGGTTGCCAAGTCCTCCTCCAGGGGATCTTTCTGGTCCAGGGACCAAACCTGCATCTCTTATGTCTCCTGCATTGGCAGGCAGGTTTTTTACCACAAGCACCACCTGGGAAGCAGTTATTTAAATGGCAACAAAATGAAAAACAGTATCTTCCTTTTTATAAAAATTAAACTGATGGTTTTACATTTTCAAGGTAGAAATTAGTGTTTTTCTTTAAATAAAGCAAAGATTAAAAAAAGTTCATTATCACTGTTTTTAAACTAAAATCATAAACATTTTAGTAATTTCTGGATTTTTTAATCTATAAAGTTATATTTTCACATTTTCAAAATCAGGAATAAATGCATATTAGTTACAAAAACAATACATGGTAGTTGCAGGAAAAGTCAAATAATTTGAAATGTATATAGCAGAAAAGGAAGGATCCCCTTAGCCCATCATACTTTAGTTAACCACTTCATAGTGTACTTCATTTGTACCCTTCATGACTTTTGTTATGCCTTTTCAAGTATATCCACCCTCATGCCTTTTAAAAAAATATGAATTATATCTCAAGTATATAAAGTTTTTTCTACATTTTGGATTTTTTTCCCTTTAATATACCATGACTTTCTATGTCAATGTGAATAGATGTTATTCTCATTATAAGATCTTATTCTGTATATGGATGGCCTTTTAAGCAACTGTGTAGCATTCCATTTATTAAATGTGCCATAAATTATTTACTTAATCCACATTTGACAGGTTATTTACAATTGGGGGGATATTAAAAGTAATGCTGCATTTTGGACATTGTAGTTGGAGCAGTGACATTGTGGTGACATGGAAATTAATACAGTGGAGTCAGCCAAATAGGGCTTCGAATCTCTTGGATAAGTTACTTGAATTTTCTGAGCTTTAGCTTCCTTGCTTGCTAATTTGGGATAATACCAATCATAGAAATTTGTCAACATTGGAAATAATATATGTAAAGCACCTAATGTAGTGTCTGGAAAATAGCAAGTACAAAACAAATGTTAGCCTTAAAAGGTAAGTTTATAAATCATTTCAGTAGACAGTATTTGTTCTTTTATACACTTTTATTTTTCCTAAATAGTATATCAAATAAGTTTATCATTCATTATTTGTGGTATTTATAGAGAGGCACTTTGTAATTAATTTAAAAACAACAGATAGAGAAAATGACTACACCTGATTACGAGTGTGCTTCTCCCTCCACAGGGTGTGTACATGGGCTGGTTAACAGCGTCTGGAAGTGCAGCACGGATTCTTGGACCTGTGTTCATCAGCCAAGTGTACACTGCCTGGGGTCCACGGTGGGCTTTCAGCCTAGTGTGTGGGATGGTGGTGCTCACCATCACACTCCTGGGTGTGGTTTACAGAAGACTCATTGCTTTTTCTGTAAGGCATGGAAGGATTCAAGAGTAACCTAGCTAAGACTGTGTGGAAAGTACACTTGTGTGGAACTTTCTCTTTTTTAAGACTCTTCTTGACAACTGCTACGAGTCAGTTTCCTAAAGTCAGGTTGTAGGTAATAGTGTATTACCTACAAAACAAGAACGTATATTGAATAAAATAGGGAATTCTATGTGTAATTGTGACTAGCAAGGTAATATGAAAATTCTAGATTATAGTTTTCCTTATCTCAAAAAAAGAAACAGTTTCCATAAGACCTTTTTTGGGGGATGGCATGAAGTCATGAATGAATAGATGGTGCTCTATAAATGTGAAGTTATATCCTTAAGTCAAACTGCAGAAGTGTCATTAAAATAATGAGAAGATCTATGCAGTGAAATCATAGGGAGAGTTCTGTATGAATTACCTGTGATAGAATGAAATCACAGAAATTATTTACCTAAATAGGGGGATTTTTATTGAAAGACAGCTCCTTTTTATTTACTAAAAAATATATTTTGTTATTATCAAGTTTTCCTTATAAAATAAAATCATGACTTAAAATTTCCACTTACCATGCCTGTCATCCTGCCTTAGCTTCTATAAGTCATGATTTTTAATACTATACTTTGCATCTTACTTTAGTTTTGGTTCTTACTAAGTAACCCCTAAGTTAATAAATGTGTATGAATAATGCTCATATTTGAGCAATAAAGAAAGATCATCAATAGATCAAAATGGATTTCACTACCTGTAGTAGGGATGACTACTTTTTTCTTTCAAGGCCTAATAATTAAATCAACTTTAGAAACATAAGCCAGATAATGTGTTATTATATACATATACTGAACACCAAAATGTTAAAATTATTGGCATTTTCCAACTCCCTTAAGTTCTAGAGAAAAACTATTATTTTATTTACTTTTTCTCTTGTCTCAGTAGTGGTAGGGAAGACCCAGCAGTTTTCAATCTTGTCTGCATAGCTACTCAGAACCACAGGATTTAAAATTTGGATAGGCTATGGTAGCCCCAATATAGTTATTTAATGAATATCTAGGTAAAATGCCTTTAACAGTTTACCGAGTTTACTAGAAGTTGGCTAAATTACACTATGTACACATCACTACCTCACACGAATCTGAATGCTGCTAAACGGGACTAGTACAGAGCTATATAGATGGATGATCTGTATTACCCCAAAATGCAAAAATGTTTCTAAATACTTTCCCAAATGTTTCCTACTGTTATAAAAATTTTCAAAACCGAGAGTAAACATTATAATCTGCACTTTATATTGTTTGCTGTCCTTTCTTTGGTGGTAGTGGTGGGGTGGCTTGAATAACAAATTTATTTCTCACAGTTCTGGTCTAGAAGTCTAAGATCAAAGTGCTAGCAGGGTTGGTTTCTTCTGAGGCTTTTCTCCTTGGTAAGTAGTGCGTGCATACTCTGTCATGTCTGACTCTTTGCGACCCCCATCATTGTAGCTTGCCAGGCTCCTCTGTCCATGGAATTTCCCAGGCAATACTGGAGTGGGTTGCCATTTCCTCCTCCAGGGGGATCTTCCTGACTGAGGGATTGGAACCACATGTCCTGTGTCTCCTGCATTGGCAAGTGGATTCTTTACCACTGAGCTACCTGGGAAGCCATCTTGGTATGTAGAGGGTTATCTTTTTCCTGTGTCTTTTTGTTTTTTCTGGCTTTATTGAGATATAATGGACATATAACGTTTAAGGTATACAACATGTTGATTTGATCCTTGAATAATGCAAAATGATTACAATAGCATTAGCTATCACCTCCATCATATCACATAATTAGTTTCTTTTTTTATGGTGAGAACCTTAAAATCAACTCTTAGCAATTTTTAAGTATACAGTAGTGTTACTAACTATAATCACCAGGAAGTTTGTACTCTTAGACCAACATCTCCCCATTCCCTTCACTCCCTTGCCCCTGGCAGTTATCATTCCACTCTGCCTCTAATAGTCTGGCTCTTTTAGATTCCACATACAAATGGTGTCATACAGTATTTGTCCCTCTCTATCATTATTCACTTAGCATAATGCCCTCAGGTTCCATCCATGTTGTCACAAATGGCAGAATCTCCTTTCTTATGGCTGAGTAATATTCACACACACACACACACACTTAACTGAAAACCTCCCTGGTGGCTCAGACGGTAAGGCATCTGCCTATAATGTGGGAGACCTGGGTTCCATCCCTGTATCGGGAAGATCCCCTGGAAAAGGAAATGGCAACCCACTCCAGTATTCTTGCCTGGAAAATTCCATGAATGGATGAGACTAGTAGGCTACAGTCCATGGGATCACAGAGTTGGGCACAACTGAGCAACTTTACTGGCTCACTGGTTCCTTATCCATTCGTCTGCTGATGGACACCTAGGTTGTCTATCATCTCATTGCTGTTGTAAATAATGCTGTAGTAACATGAGAAGGCACATGTCTCCTGATATCCTGCCTTCATCTTCTTTGGATATATACCTGGTGGAATTGTTAGATCACATGGTAGTTCTTAATTTTTTGAGGAATTTCCACACTCTTGCAGAGGCTATACCAATTTACATTCCCATCAGCAGTACATGAATGTTCCCTTTCTGTACACACTTAGTTTTTATATTTATCTTTTTGATGATAGCCATTTTTAACAAGAGGATATATTTCACTGTGGATTTTAAAAATTATTTAGGCTGCCCTTGGTGTCCACTGCTGTGAACAGGCTTTCACTAGTTGTGAGCGGGAGTTCCCCTTCACTGTGGTGCGGTCTTCTCACTGCAGTGGTTTCTCTCGTGGAGCACAGGCTCTAGGTGCACAGGCTTCAGTAGTTGTGGCACGCCGGCTATAGAGCATTATGTAGATCTCATTTTGGATCTTGTTTTAAGTCAAATGTAAGATGATATTGTTGAGGTAATTGGAGAAATTACCTCACTGGAGGGAGTGAGGTCAGTGGCTCAGTTTTGGAGCAAGTAGTGTCAGGGTTCCCAGAACCTAGTCCCCTAGCTTCATCAGGGTGGGTGTGGGGTCTGTGCTGAGCATGGGTGGCAGGGTGTCTTCTGGGACAGCTCATGCATTGTGATAACAGCCGTTGTTCCTAGCTGCAGAGCCTGAATCTCTGTCCCTCCTAGAGGGTCTGAGCTAATATCCTCTAATAAATACTTTCTCCTTAGGTTAGATTGTGTTTTAGTTTGTAACTAAAACCCCTGGCTGATATAGGAGGCCAGAGTAGATGTTTGAAGATGTGAAGGAAGCTATTGTCATAGTAAAGATGTGTGATGCTGGTGACTTCAGTTACGGAACTGACAGTGGAACTGGGAATTAAAAGCATGTTGAATGCAGTTTAGAGGTAGAGTTAGCAGGATTAATTTGTGACTAGATTAAAGGTAAAATAAGGTGTTAAGAATGAGTGCCAGGATTTGAAATGAAAAACTAGTGATGCAGATGCCATTTACCGGAATTACTGAGGAGAAACAGGGAAAGTGTGCAGTTGACCAAATGTTCTGATAGATAACAACAGCATGCCAGATAGATATGCCCATAAACAGATAAAAACAGAATGTATTATAAAATGAGCTGAAAGAAACTGTGAACGAAAGACAAAAAAAAATGACAAAACTGTATTTTGAAAAACTGAGAAATGGGAATATTTCCCAATGAACTAGGAAAATAAGATAATAAGGTATGAAAATATTGCTGGCAGAGCTCAGGAAATAAGAAACTTAAAAAAATAATTTCAGACATGAACAAATTAGAAGGAACACAAGAGTAATAAGATGCCACAGATAATTTTATAATGGAAATTAAAGATGGAGGAAAATTAAAATACTAGAGATAATATGCATACGAAAAGGAAATTCAACCTGAAAGAAGGGAGTAAAGGAAAAGAAAAGCAAACAAGTAGAAAACACAGAATAAGCTGGAAAATAAAATTTTTTAAAAAGTTGGAAAATAAATACAACAGAACTGTAATGACAGTGAAATCAGAAATGATAATAAATGTAAACAAAGTAGACTACAGAGCATATTACATTGGATTGAAAAAATTTAGCTATATAGTATATATAAGAGAAATGCCTGAAACATAAAGACACGTTAAGACTGAAAGAGATAATTTAAAAAAATACTTAAATTCAGTCAAAGCAAAATATATTTGAGTCTTTAGCTTCAAAATTAAGCTAAGAACTCCTTTATTTCTATTTTTAAGAGGAAATTCTTACATTTAATCATATTTTTCTCCCTAAGAGAATGGTTTATATAATTTTCTTCCCCAAAGTTGGATTGCCAGTGTATTAAAATATGTTAATTCTAATATTGTCAGATTGCTTTTTCATTTATACTCTAATCAACAACACCTGAGAACGCCCTCCTCATGGTAGCACTAGGACTTTTTTTTTTAACCAATCTCTTTGATAAAAGGAAATTATTTTTTAGTCTTATATTTCTCCAACTTCAGATGTGGTATGTTCTGACTCATTTATGGATTTTCTCCTTTGTGAATTATCTGTTCATATCTTTTGTCCTTTTTTTTAAAATTGGGTTGTCTTTCTTATTAACTGTGCAATTTATGCCACAAACTATTATCTTCTCATTGCTTTAGACCGCAACCTCCAAATCAGTGTTGAATAACTGTGACAACAGGTATTCAATGGAATGGCTCCAATATTCTCTGATTATAAAAATCAGCAGGAAAAAAAACACTGTGTAACAGTTTATTATATTTAAGTAGTTTCATTTTATTCCTACTTTACCTTGAGTATTTCATTAAGAATGGCTGTCTCACCATCGAATATTCTTTTTCCTTATGTCGCTCAGTCATATCTCTGTGACTCCATGGACAGTAGCCTGCCAGACTCCTCTGTCCATGGGGACTCTCCAGGGGAGAATACTACAGTGGGTTGCCATGCCCTTCTCCAGGGGATCTTCCCAACCTAGGGATCGAACCCAGGTCTCGCAGATTACAGGTGGATTCTCTACTGTCCGAGCCACCATTCCTCATGTTAACTGCACTGTTGAATTCTTCATTGTTAAAATGTTTATCATTAATATATAGATATTTTCAGATAAAGGTAGAGAAACAATGTACTTACCATTTAAAAAGTTAATTTTTAAAATTCATTTGCCTCCTCTTAAATAGGCAATAAGTTTACTAAGTTATTTTAAATTAAGTAAATAAATCAATAAAGTAACTTATCACTATTTATTTTTTTAATAAAAATGCATTTGCAGAAATGTTTCATCACAAACTAGTGCTACAAAAATAAATATAAAACAAATATACATGTTTACATATGTTACTTATAACATATACATTATTTACATGTTTAAAATTCAGAAACTCCAGCATGTTTTGTCCATGATTCTTAACATGTCTAAAGTAGGGATAACAATAAAAAAGCACAAATATACCACACACCATCTATATTTTGGCTTCAAAAGACTGTTCAATACAAACATATAAACACAGTAATTTCAAGGGTATATGTTCTAAGAGCAAAGTTAGGTGTTCTATTTTAGTCTATGACCACTACATTTTGTGACTGAAGTTCCATTCTGCTTTGTTCTCTCATTGGAAGACAGACATCCTTTATGGTACAGATTAAAATTCTCTTTTACAGAAAGGCTTTCTGAAGAAGTTTTTTAAAATAAAAATGTCACTTGAAAGCCAACAAAGAAGTTATTTATTAAACATATATCTAAAAGGAGCTTTAATCAATGAAAACTAGGAGTTGGATTAGAAAACATCAAAAGGATGGAAGAAAGACACTGTAATTTCTGTTTGATGTATTCTGGTAATTTTTCATTTTCTCCATACCTAAGTGAAGCAGAAAAGAAAAAGATAAAATCATAACTTAATCACTTGGTTTGTACGAATACCAAAAGGCACAGTAATTTTTCAATGGCAAAAGGCAGTGCAGAAAGATTATACAAAATTATTAAGACACTAAATCATACTCATTTGTATCCTTTTAAAATAGATCAATTTCTAAATGTATTTAAATAATAAAATAGATCAAAAAACTTGAACAGATTTTATACAAGCTGAAAATCTAGATTCCTCATTAAGTTGAAGACCCTAAAGAAAATACAAGCTAAACACATTATAATAACATTTCCATTAAATATCAAGATTTTCCAAACTACCATATCAAGTAAAAATCTGAACTTTTATCTTGAACATTTTATACCTGTATCTTTCCACTTTCTAGAACATTTGGAAGATGTTGTTTTAACAAGACCCCTCAACCTGTGAGTTCTTTAAATGATGGTACTGCATATATACACACAAAAGCAGTTGGTAGACACCCACAAACTATGTGTATCCCAAGTATTTCCTCCACAATAAGCACTTTTCATAAAGTAGCATGTTTGTATTGGCATCATTGGCACCCTCCCTCTTTTTAGGAAGTTATGGTTTGAAATGTGGAAACCAAACCACTGCTTTTGTTGTTGTTGACAGATTTTTCTTTGTTAGCATACGTATTGTATTAGCCTGGCATATACCCTCATTCAGAATGAATATATACATTCAAAAACTTCTTTTAATCATTAATCCCTTTACATTAGATCAGGGGGTACAGCCTTTCATTTGGGAAAAATAGTCTGGTTATCTATTAAGATAAAGATTCTTTGTTTCTGTGTTCTTTTATATAAATTATTAATACATTACTTAGAACTCAGAAGTCCATTACTTCTGAAAAGAGTCAACTTAGTTAGACTAAAGGAACAGTAAGGCTAAAGCAATCTAACCAACTGGTGTGGATAATACATACCAGCTACCTTGCACTCCTGTAGATAATCATAAAATATGGATTTCAAAAGACCATAAGCTGCTTTGAATATGTAACAGTTTAAATAATAAGATGAACTTTGTCAACATGAAAAGAGTAACTTATGTCATTTATTTCAACATATAGAGAAAAAAAATTATAGCAAAGGGCTGAATCTCAACCAGTATTTTAAAACTTACCTAGTTGTTTGACCATCTGGTGATGTATAACTAATAGAAGACACTCCTGCCTGCACGACCAACTGGGACCCATCATTAAACTGAACCCACACAGCTCCACTAGTTAACTAGAAAAATAGTAAGCATACAAAATTACTATATAGCAGAGCATACATTTTTAAAAGGCACTTGTGTTTAACAGGTTTTTCACATAGTTAAAAAATAACAAAAAAACAACCCTTTAGGTAACTACAAATTTGGGGCTGTGATGGCAGCAACATTTGAGAATACCCGTATTTTTTTCAGGTGATTCCTTTAATAGATAGGACATCAGAAATTAAATTTATTCTACGTAAATCCTGTTTTCCATTAATTTCTACTAGGATGTCTGAACAAGTGTTTTTCCTTTCCCATAGTGTTTCTAGCTAAGAACAGATTTAGAAAATTACCAATCAACACTTCATTAGATTACAATTTTCATCCATTCTTTGTTCTTAGGCCACAAGAATTTTTGTTCTGCCTGAGAACGTTACATCTGTGCTTTTGAAACTTGTTCCTTTAGTCACTAATACTTACAAGTGCCTGCCACTCCAAACTGTACAGGAATCCAACACTGGGGTTTACATCCAGATTCTGTCAACTAACTAGTAGCAATGTGCAAGTCAACCTATCCATCATAAGCCATAATTTTACTATCTGAAAGGAGATGGCATCAACTTTACTAGGTTTTATTTTGGGAAATAATGTGACAATGTATGTGAAAAACATGGTACTACATAGGAGGTACTCACAAATGCTGCGTTCCCTTCATTTCCTACCTCCATAAAGGACTAAGCTGTATTTTACTTCACTGGTAAGTAAAAATTCCATGTGCTATACTCAAAAGTCTCCAAAATTCAAGTTTTCAGATAACATACACATATAGGTTTACACCTACATAAAATTCTTTAAGTTTGCAATTCAGTGTAGACCCAACTTTAAAATTCAAAAAATCTTTTCAGCCAAATCAAAGTTACTCTAATATAGATTACAAATACTTTCTAAAACTTAAAATGCCTGGACGTTCTCAAGTCCTAATGTTTAGCCATTATTATGACCTCTACTTGGTATCAACTAGTTATCTAGAGTTTTCCAAGTGTATACAAATAAAAAATTTTGAAAATTATTAATGACACACCCAATGCAAAAAAGGTGTAAAAACTTTCTTGCAAAGAGAAATCTTTAATTTATATTTTTTGGTCACTGCCAATCACTGTGGAAACCAAATTACTACATACTTAGAAAATTAAAATTCACTTGCTTAAAAGCTTCTCACCTGTGTAGCCCAACCAACATTTTTCACAAAAACAGACTTCAAAAGTTGTGCTGATTTAGGGAGACAATCTTTAAGACTTCTAGGAGAGCTGTTTGTTTCAGAAGCTGCACCCGTAAGGCCAAGTCCTTCATTTGTAACCACCTACAAACAGTAAAAGAAAGGAAGATATCATTTCTAAGCATTCCAGTAAATGAACCTTAGCAAAAGTAGATAATGACCAGATTTTCATTATCTTAATTTATAAAAAAAAAAAAGGTAAAAAAATATTATCACGTTATAGAAAATAAATGCACAGGACAGGAAAAAAACATTTTCATTTTGGTAGACTTCTTTTATTCATTTCCCCAAAGATATAATTTTTCATAGCTACAATTATAAATGTTTGTGAACACACACACACACACACAGATCTATTTCTTTAATCTTGTATTTTACTATATTGCTATATCATCTTCATTGGCATGATAGTTCATTTGGTAAAAATATAAGTTTATTTAACCATGACCCTATCATGGATATTAAGGAAGTTAATGATATTTTACTAGCAAAAATAAAACTATATATACATTAGTATATTTGGTGTTTTCCCTGAGGAGTCAGGTTAGGCCTTGCTGAGGTAATGCTTAAACTGAGAGCTGGAGGAGGAAAAAGCAAGCCATTAAAGGGTTCAGGAAAAGAAAAGCAGGTCAAGTGAACAACATGTGAAAAGGCCCTGAGAGTTTGACATAATTAAGCACAGACAGTGCTGGGGTAAAGTAGTTCAGGATGAGGCTGGAAAAGTAGCTAGGTGATGGTAAGACCACAGGTGGTTTTAATTTTATATCAAGGACATTAGGCAATCATCAAAGAGTTTAAAAGTACAGAAGTGACATATATTTACTTACAGGAGGATTAAGTACTGGTGCCTGTTTTGGAGAAGCAGCACTATTTATGATCATTCTATTCAGAGATGGTGTCTCTCTCATTGGGTAGTTTGGATCCACAGGAGGAGGAGGTGTTAAGGCCTTAGGTGAACTAGTACTACTAGGTCTTCTGAAGGAGAAAGACATGTCAAATACATTCCCTTAAAGCTTTCAATTTACAGAAAACAGAAGATGCTCATAATGTAAACACTAAACTTAAAAAATTTACACATTTTAGTCATATTTAATACATTTCAAACATTTACCTTCCTACGATTATGGGGAAAAAGGGAGCACTTCCACTTTTCTTTTCCTCTTCTGAAATTATGGATTCCAGTGCTAAACAAATACGGTGGCCCTGTTTCAAAAGAGTGCTTTCTGTCATTACTTCACCTATGTCATTTGTAATGTTATTAACTGGTTAAGAAAACACCTACTAAAAGTAGGTACATACCTCATTAGCATGGTTCATATACATTTTTACCTCCTCTTTTAAGCTATTAACTTCACTTTCACCTTTTAAGGTGTAAGATCTGCCAGTCTTTTCGATCACCTGAATTAAATCTTCTGTTTTGTGTATCTTTGCTCCTTAAAAATTAAGCAGAAAATGTTTTATCATTTCTATAAATATTCATTATATGTATATAAATATATATGTGAATATATATGATATTATATTCATTATCATACTCCAGTATACAATAGCTCCTAGATCAAGGTATCATTTACATTTACTCACTGGCCATTAATAAAATGAGGCTCTCAAAGTAGTATTCCAATAAATATATGCCATTTTTCTTTTCTGCATACATCTGGCTTAAATTTGATACTTTTATATTTTTCAAAAACCACTACTCATACAAATACGTAAGTGAAGGACAGCTATAATTATGTGTACTGTGTGAGTATATATTCTGTGTCCCTTAGGACACATAAAGGAGGAAACTTTACAGATTAAAAAGTAAACATCTTTATAGATTTAGAAAATAAGATTCTCTGGTTCAACCTTATCCTTTTGCAATATTTATTATTCTAAACATTTGTTATATGTCCATTTAAGTTCTAATAAGAAGTAGCATATCAATCAATGTTGTTAAACACACACGCACGCACGCACGCACGCATGCTGTGCTAGGGAATTCCCTGGTTCTCTAGTGGTTAGGATTTTGAGCTTTCCTTCCTGTGGCCTGGGTTTTAGTCCCTGGTCTGGGAACTGAGATCCCACAAGCACATGGTGTGGGCAAAAAAAGAACCAAACTGTGCTGAATTAAAAAAACAAACCCACAATTACAAAGTTACAAGCTAAAGGGGAAAAAAATAACCATTTCTAAATGGCACTTACCATCATAAAACCAAACCTCAAAATCAGCACCAGGGGAATTCTCCATCAAAACACATTTAGCATATCTTGTAAAATAAGTAATTTTAGGAGATTTAGATCTTACAAGCTGTACAAATCTGGAAGCATATTGATATTTTCGCCAGTACTTTTCTAGGCAGACAAAAGAAAGAAGTTACCTAATCTTAGGGAATGAAAATGTTGACATAAATTCAGTAATGGTCTTAATATTTATTTCTACTCTTTCTCAAAAATTTAAGTCAAAAGTTAATAATTCCATTACCCATGGTTAATAATCCTATTAAAAATAAAATATTTTAGAGATGGAAGTCTACTATTTTAATGAAAACTACAGACAGTATAATAAAATTCCCAAGATGTATGTAACAAAATCTGATGGATTAGTATCATGACTATTAAAAAAAAAATCTCTCTTTGAATCACTGACTCCTTATTAAAAGTAAGATAATGACTCTAGGGAAGTTTTAATAAATGAAAAGAGTTCTATCTAAGATATCAGAACCAAATGACTTTGAGAAAAAGAAATGTAGCACTTTTTATATTAGTAAAGTACAGCATGCTAAATTTTTGTAGTTCCCTATAACCGTGGTCATTTATGGGTTTCCCTGGTGGCTCACGGAGAAGGCTATGGTACCCCACTCCAGTACTCTTGCTTGGAAAATCCCATGGACGGAGGAGCCTGGTAGGCTGCAGTCCATGGGGTCGCTAAGAGTCGGACACGACTGAGTGACTTCACTTTCACTTTTCACTTTTATGCACTGGAGAAGGAAATGGCAACCCACTCCAGTGTTCTTGCCTGGAGAATCCCAGGGACGGGGGAGCCTGTGGGCTGCCATCTATGGGGTCGCACAGAGTCAGACACGACTAAAGCGACTTAGCAGCAGCAGCTGGTGGCTCAGATGGTAAAGAATCTGCCTGCAATGTGGAGGACCTGGGTTCAATTTCTGGATCAGGAAGATCCCCTGGAGGAGGGCATGGCAACCCACTCCAGTGGCTCTTGCCTGGAGAATCCCCATGGACAGAGAAGCCTACCGGGCTGTAGTCCATGGGGTCACACAGAGTTGGACATGACTGAAGTGACTAAGCAGCAGAAGCAGCAGTGGTCATTTATAATATTTAATAGTCTTGCCTACCTGCTTTAATTCTAATAAGGTTAGGTTAGATAGGTTCTCTCATTTTCTTTTAAGTCACCTTAGGGAAGTCTTACTGCTCAGTACTTAATTTTCTAATTCATAATATCCAGAAACTGAACTGGGAGTCAAATTTGATTAACCACAATTACAAGGCATCATTATGTAGCACAGAAAGATTTCAAAAGTAAAAAACCAGATACTTCACGTTGAATTTTTAACACTATTCTAGACAAATTGTAACTAAACAAGTGTACAAAGTATATTTGTGGACACATGACTAATATTCCAGAGTTAGTTTTTCCTTAAATAAAGTAAAATTCCATTTTAACACAGAACATGCCTGAACACTGAATTAGTAAGGTACAGCACATCTCACCAGATACAAAGTTATAACAACATAACTTGCAGCCCAAATGAAGGCAAAATACCTACAATTTATGATATCCACATGTATAGAGTTTATGTCTATGGATTTATATAAATCCATTATCTAAATTTATTCCCTGGTAAATTTACATACCTGGTAAATTATCAAAACTGTACCTACTGATGTTATCAGTAGGTGAGGGTGGTCTATCAGCAAGAAGAAAACCTCTTCCATCATTTGGATAATAAATAGTGATCTGTCAAAAAATTTTAAGAATTCTAATTATATGCCATTAAGTTAAAGAACTATATTTTGTCACTAAAATTATAAAAAGAGCTCACATGAATATTAAATTTTATTTTTATTGAAAACACTAAATACTCTAAAAGTAATTTTTTCACTGTTTAAACTTAAGCCTAAAGTTTAGATTTTGTTACTAGTTATAATTATTTTTAAACCACACTATTTTAGTATGCTATTTTAGTTTTTGAATTCTATATATACTATCATATCAGGAAAAGTAATTTAAAAAATTGTTTTGTAATAGAATGAATGGAATGGTAAATACTTAGGTGATGAAGCTGCAAGATAATAAAAGTGAATCTACATTACCATACTCCCGTCACTAGATATCTGAAGAACTTCTTTCACATATTCTTGAGATGCATAATCCTTCAGAAGCTCCACACATACCTCCTCTGAATCAAGTATGCTCACCTACGAAAAAAAACAAAAACTAAAATCAGTAACAATTATTTATCAGAACATTCTGACATATATATTAGTGAAAAGCAAAGTACTTAACCATGGCAAAACCAAAAATTAACATAAAAATAAAATAGCTGCTTCACTGCAATAGTCTAGATCACAGGTGTATGTGAGCACAACTGTGAAACATAAGGAGTAAAGGTGAGATGGTATAATGAGGCGTGAAATAACCAGTGAGCAGAAAGGAAGCAGAAGGCAGGGTGGAGAATTTAAGGGCTTTGGAAAGAATAGCCCTCCAATTAAAGGCAAGACTGGGTGAAATGGAAAACAAGGGACAAACAGGATGAATAGGGAATTAAAAAGTAAATATCACTATTCCCAATACACACAACATTAAAAAAAAAAAATCCTCTACTTATTTTTCATATTCCTGTTAAAACATCAATAGTTCGAGATGTTAAAAAGTTATATTTTCTAGTTTATCTTTTTGAGACTGGATTAAATATAGAAATGAAAACAAAAGATAAAATACTAATATTAATTTAGTGATTAGGATTGTGAATAATATTTAACACAGCATTTGGCCAATATTACTTCTAAATGTTTTTCATTATCAACAATTTAAAGTTCATATCAGTTCACCATTCTTAAAGTATCCAGAAGAAAACAATAGCTATTTTTCCATAAACATGCAATCTCTTTTCTCTTACGTGAGTTTATCAAGTACATATAAAAAATGCAGGGACATTATAGGGAACCGAAAAGATACCATGCTTGATACCAGAAACCATATACTCAAGGAAATCATACAGTGATTTAGAAAAATAACAGACATACCACGGCCTTTTTGGTTTTCTGTCGGATTGGTTTTAACCTATGAGCAGTCAAAGGAGATGTAATGCTTCGTAATGTACGCTTCTGATAGACCAACGGTGGCTCCACACCCCTAGTCTTGCTTTGTTCACAAGAAGGATCTAAGCCAAAAACAGATTCTTGTTGAATTATTTCAGGTTTAGTGTGATATGCAGTCATATATTTCACGGTATTCAAATGTTTTACAGAACATGCATTGTCAGAAGCATTGCGGCTTCTTTTGGCTCTTGTATCAGTCTAGGCATTTCCTGATGTGTCCTGCAAATCTGGATGGCCCTGGAAATCTGTTTGGGCTAATACTGTGGTGCTCAGTAGCTTCTCTTAAATGAGCTACAGTATATATAAAATAAAGCAACTTAGTGAATAATTAAAGTCAATCTACACAAAACAATGTCATGCTGGTTACAACAACATAATTTTTTATGAAGAACAAAAGAAATCTAGTTTAAAAAAAAAAAACATAATTTTTCAGTTTAAGATATGGCATAAGGGACTTCCTGGCAGTCCAGCCATTAGGAATTGGAGCTTTCACAGCCAAGGGCCCAGGCTCAATCCCTGGTCCGGGAACTAAGATCCCACAAGCCATGCAGTGCGGCCACAAAAAGAGAAAAAAAGATATGGCATAATAGTGACTTTAAAAAAAGATAGTGACTTTAAAAGGATATTTTAAGCTAGCCTGCAAAGGAATACCTTTAAATCTAAGACTAAGAAAGAAAAGATACCAATATGAAATTAATTTTTCAATCAAAGCAAAAACTAGTCACCTACTAAATGGGTCACCTACTAATGCTAAACAAGCAACTGCCAATGCTGCAATAAATACAGATTTGAGAGGAGTTCCCAAATAATCATTCTACATAGCATGTAAGCTAAGGACTATTTCATTTTTACTTACAAAATATGCAACTAAAGCTAAAACACACTGAAATATACTAATAGCTTTAATATGATTAATACTTAATATTACAAATGTTATTTGTAGCTACATTGCTAAAAAAGCTCTTGTTGAACTTTACCTATTTAAATTTTATATATCAACAGTTCTAGAGTTCACATGGAGACAGACATTATTTTTTTAAAAGCCCTTAAAATGATTAGAGTATATAAAACTTCTTAAGGCAATTTTTCTAATGCTAAATCTAAAAATCTGTATCTCGGTTTTCCCCTTAAGTGACTTTTACATGCTTCCCCTCCTCACCACCATTATAATAGGAAATATCTTATATCAAGTAATATACTTTAAAATTGCAGCAGCACTACTAGAGTATTATAAACAAGGTTACCCCAGACATGTCCATGTTACCAAACAAGAAGTATCTATAAACACAGTAGAAGGTTAAGTACAAGATTTAAGCACAGGGCAGTTTTATAGTTTAAAACACATAAGGTTGAATTATCAGCTTTAACAAGTACATACGAGAAGATTAATTATCTTTTGGGCTCTTGAAAATAATACACATACAAAAAAATAGATTTGTGGTGACAAAACAACTCTACTTAAATTACACCCATATATTATGTACTTTGTCTGAAGTAATATGATACTTAGTAAAAAATTATCCTCTCCTCTCCATATGTTTCTTCCATATGTTTCTTTTTTATTCTCACTTTTGCCCATAATTATTTTCCAACCCACTTCTGTGAATCTAGCATGTTCATGAAGGAGAAATGTTTAACTTTCAAACTCTGGGTCTATAAATGAAATAATGACTTAATGACAGCTGTTTAACAGTGTTTAGGTTTTAGTAGCTGTGTAGTGTATGCGAGGTCCCATTGGTATACTATGATATCCATACCCCCTTATAGTTAAAAATAAAATCAACCATCTTTTGATTATTTTATAGGCACTGATACAGGTACTAATTACAGAGAGACTGTGAGAGCAGAGGGGTTTAGAGACTGAAGTCTCTGAGCCAGAGTGTGTGTTAGACTCATGTCTCTTCTATTTATGGACAGTGTGGCTTGGCAAATTAAGCTTTGTGCACTGTAACTTCCTCATTTGTAAGACAGGATAATAATAGTGTCTTCCTCCTATAGTTTTTGTGAGAATTTAAAAAGTTAATAATATATGTTAAGCATTAAAGACAGTGGTTGATAAATACTCAAAATGTATTGTTATTACTATTATTATAACTAGGTTTATTCAAAATGCCATTATTTCCTTAAGAAAATCCAAAGAGAAAACTGCAATGCTTGCTAAGTGGCCAAATTATTAATATTTTATTAAATAGTCCATTAAAAACTGACCATTTATTTGCAGATTCCCAAACCATTGTTGCACCATTTCAGTCTGAGGTGTCTGGTCAGGAAATGGAAAGGGAGTTTTTCCTGGACAAAGATGATTGGAGCTAAAGAAAGAAAAAAAATTTTTCCATAAACTAATAAAAAATTATCTGATAATAACTTTGTAAGATAAAAATACTTTTAAAAGAGATTTCTTTTAATACGAACACCTAAAAACTTAGATTAATAGTAGAACTCAATATTTACATAACTAAATTGTCTCTACAAAGCTAAATTCCCATGCCAAAATGCCCAAAGCACTGTGACACTATTTCTATATGGCTACAATCCTCTTGTAATTTAAGAATAAAAATTAGAGGGAAAAAAAAAACCCAAACACTAGTCACTAAAAACCTAGTCTTCACATGAGAAGCAGGTAACAGTATGATTACTCGTCACTTAAGCTCAGCTACTCTGTGTGTGTGTTTATGTATGGTTACTGTTAAGAGTACTTTAGGGATCACACATGTTTAAAATATGATATACTGCACTTGAGACCTGCTTCATATAAAATTAAACATGACACTAAAAATTCCAAAGTATTAAACACATACTACAGATACATCCATGAGCACATATACTCATTTTAATTCTTAACTACAATTCAAAATTATCATTCTGACTTTCTCCCTATTAAAAAATAGAAATCATAGTTAAGAAGTGCCCCAGGAATATCTGATAGGGTTAGAAAAAAGGTACCCCCAACCTAAGTTATAAGCAGCTTCATGTTTGTGATAATACAATGCTTATCTAAAAGTAAAATGCTTTTGATAGAATTATTCTTACAGTGCTTGATTGTTATCAGGTCCTTCAAAAGATCCAGAACTATTGGATGTTTTTTCCTTAAAGAAGTGAAAAATATTAGCATCGTTGTTTGTGGGTGAGTATCTTTCATTTTCCTCCACTCCTGATCGTTTGGATTTTGAAAGCATTTCTGCTGAGTAACATCGTTCCATTGTGTATGTTTTCACTCTAGACTGACCATGAGAAGTCTCAGATCTATCAGACGAATGGGCTCTACGAAGGTATCGAGAATGTGGTCTTTCTTCTGCCTCTTGGATTACTCTTCCCCTTCCACTATTACTGGTTTCTTGTTCTTGATTGCCCCATGAAGTATAAAAGCTGCTTCCATCTCCTGAAGAAGAAAAATCACTTGGATTTTTATTCTTTGGAAATATAGTCATTTTATTTGGGAGTGGCTGTTCAATCAAAAGTCGTCTTCTGTCAAATAAACTACCACTTATACTGGTACTGGAAGAAGCTGTAATTGCTGTAGAAATTGTGGCATGTCCACTATCAATCGAGTCTTCTACAGTTCCTAAATCCTTGCTTTTTTTTGAAGAATTTCGGGACATAAAAGGATGATCTAATACTGAAGACAGACTTAAACGATCTGCTGGATTTCTACGAAGTAACTGGTGAATAAGGTCCTTGGCTTCTCTTGACAAAAAAGTTGGCATTTCATAATCTGCCAATACTACTTTATTTAATGTGTTCTTGACTGTGTCAGTGTCAAAAGGCGGTCTCCCAATAAGTAACGTATAAAACATACAGCCCAAGGACCAAATATCAGATTCAAGTCCATGTGCACTTCGAGTTGCAATTTCTGGAGAAATGTAATTAGGAGTTCCACATAACGTATAGTGCTTTTCATGTGGCATTTTCAACTGAGCTGCCAGCCCAAAATCAGCAATCTTGATGTTCATATTACGTGTAAGTAAGAGGTTAGAAAGTGTGAGGTCCCGGTGTAATATACCATGCGAATGGAGATATAACATTCCTGTGATGATTTGGTGCATGAAGTGTCGAGCTGTTAGAATGCAAAAAACAAAAGTTACAACTTATAAAATCTGAAGATTCAGTATTTAGAATACATTACGAAACCCAAGCACATAAGCTAATATTACAATTAATGAACTGGTTTGTGGCTTAGTTTCACCAACCAAAATACCACTCTGATAATTTTATAATATTCTTTAATATTTCCCTTTAAGACATCGAGGCACTCCTTGTAATCTTTGTCTTTTACAACTGATGAGTTTTCTAATACAGTTAAGGGATACTTACTTTTATTAAGAATTGAGAATGACTAGAGTTAACTAGGGTAACCAGAAGTCCATAGAAATTAAGAGAAAATATTTATAATTAAACAAAAAATTCATAAACATGCTCAAATTTTAAAAAAGAGGAAAGCAACCTAAAGTTCCTTTGATGTCCCTATGTTCTGCACGCATACTCAGTCGTGTCTGACTCTTTGCGACCTCATGAACTGTAGCCCATCAGGCTCTCTGTCCATGGGATTTGGTTGCCACTTCCTTCTCCAGGAGATCTTCCTGACCCAGGGATTGAACCCGCATCAGCTACATCTCCTGGATTAGCAAGTGGATTCTTTACCACTTCACCACCTGGGAATTGGCCAGCTATACTTTCTCTTCTGTGAACAGTGTCCTTATATCCCTCATCCATTTTCCTATTCATTTGTCTTTTTCTTTTTAGGCATGCCTTATTTTTCTTTTTTGATTGCGCTGGGTCTTTGCTGCTGTGTGCGGGCTTTCTCTAGTTGCAGCGAGCAGGGGCTACTCTTCATTGCATGGTGCATGGGCTTCTCACTGTGTGTGCAGAGCATAGGCTCGTAGTTATGGCACATGGCTCAGGTTTCGATGGCTGGTTCTACAGCAAGAGCTTAGTCTCTCTGTGGCGTGTAGAATCTCCTGGGTCAGGGATTGAACCTATGTCCCCTGCATTGGCAGGGGGACTCTTAACCACTGTACCACCAGGGAAGTCCAGGCATGCCTTATATTTTAAATGTTAATTGGCCAGCCATTTATTTTATAAATATTTTCTTCCTATCTTTAACTTTGAAATTTGTTGAAGTTGCTCAGTCGTGTCCAACTCTTTGCTACCCCATGGACTGTAGCCTACCAGGCTCCTTGGTCCATGGGATTTCCCAGGCAAGAATACTGGAGTGGGTTGCCATTTCCTTCTCCAGGGGATCTTTCCGACCCAGGGATCGAACCCAGGTCTCCTGCATTGTAGGCAGATGCTTTACCGTCTGAGCTACCAGGAAATTTGTTGACAGTATCTTTTGTGATATACATTCTTGGTTTTAATTAAATTGGTAATTCATTTCCTTCCTACTTTTTGTAAGTTATGTCTTATATAAGAAGACCCTACTATATAAGAAGACCCTACAGTATTATGAAAATATACAGTATTCATCATCAATATGTATATGAATTTTTCAATTTCTATAATGTACTTACTTTCAGTCTAAGGATATAAACGTTTCCATGACTCTTAATATGTGTGACCAAATTGTTTTCTAAATGGGTTAAATATAGAATCAAATGGACAAAAAAGCCTGTCAACAACCATCTTTCTTAGATTTCAATCTAGCCTGCAATCTCAGTTAGCAGGGTAAGATAATTTGAAAACCATCATTTCTGGAACTTCCTTGGTGGTCCAGTGGGTAAGACTCCAAACTCCCAAATCAGGGGGCCCGGGGTTCAATCCCTGCTTGGGCAACTAGATCCTGCATGCATGCCACAACTGAGTCTGCAAGCCTCAATGAAGATTCTGGGAGCTGCAACTAAGACGCAGCACAGCCTAAATAAATAAATAGACAGATAGAAAACAATCATTTGTATGATGATACATGGACCTTACTTGATCCTGATCTGAAATATAAAAATGTTACTTCTAAGAAACTGTGGAAGCTGAAACTGACAATGTGTTTGATAGTAAAGAATTATTAGGTGTGATAGTGACTTTGTGCTTACTTTTTTTTTTTTTTTTTAAGTCTGTCTCATTTAGAGATAAAAAGATGTCTATGATTTGCTTCAAAACACTCTGGGGCACTGGGGGAATAAGAAGAGTAAGATGAAACTATTTGACCATGAGTTGATAGTTCTGAAAGATGATTGGTAAGTTCATAGGGGCTCATATTACTCTCTCAGTTTAAATGTTTGACATTTTCTACAGCAAATGGTTTCAGAAACTACTTTATAATTTTCTAGATGTCAAAGGATACACATTAAACTGTGACCAATGATTTAAAATAAAGGATAGTAAATTTCTCCTTCTACTTTATTTCTGTAACATCTAAATTATTCACATGAATTAACAGCTGTTTAAAGTTTGGTGGGGGGGAACAGTCTCCTTTTGTAGCCTAAAGTAATAATTGAAACAGTTTTACTAAATATTACAAAATAGTACATTCGTCAAAACTACAAAAAGTAAAACTCATATCTACCAAAAAATTTTTTTAAAGGAAAAAAAAGAAGTATGGCTTACCTTCATTTTCTGAGAATGGTTTTCTTCTGTTTTTTAAATACCTGTTCATTTCTCCGTTATGGCACATTTCTAATACTAGGTACACATAATTGTTATCTTCAAAATAGTTATACAGCTGAAATGTAAAAGGGTGTAATAAATTATAATAGAGAAAAATTCAATGTCCTTGGCCACTTTTATAAAATGTGTATCTTACCTCCAAGATAGAAGGATGTTTCAACTGGCAATGTATTTTCACCTCATTTTGGACTCTCTGTACCATTCCAGCTTTGTACATGGCTTTCTTATCTATCTAAAATAACATGAGAGTTTCAAACATTCACGATAAACTTTCAAATGTGAATTTGTCATGTTAACTTTGAAAAAAGAAAATATACTTTGAAATATTATTTAGTCCTTTTATCTACTTTTTAGATCAATTTATTCTGTTGTCTGTTTTCCCCATGCACTCAGCAGAGTGCTTGGCAGAATGAACATTCAATAAGTTTCTCCAATACATTCCAATATACTCTATCAACTTAAAGAATTTATAGCTCAACTATAGTATCTATGATAACAACAACAACACAAATTTAGCAAAGTTTTAAAAGAAAACTTCCCTTTTAAAAGAAAACACCTACTGGTTTAGGTGTTTATTAATCTGCTTATATTACTCCAGTTAGACTGACTCCTAACAATCAAGAATAGTATTTTAGCTTGTTACAGTGCAAAACAGAATTATGCACAAGGGTATTCTTCTTCTTATAAACAAATTATTATTTGTTCTTTGATTTCTACCTATTACTCCAAGTATGCATAATTAGAACAGATACTAGATCTAATGAACATTAGTAAAGATAAGGCATTTATTTAAGATATCCTTAAATTCACCTGTTGGAATTACCGTCTTTTGCTTAAGCAATGCGTTTTTTACACCATAAAGAAAAGGCTGGCAGGTAAGGAGTTTCTAACATCTCAAGTAGCAAACCTCTCTAGTTATTTGCAAAGTAGAAGTGAGAAACTGATTAATATATTCTTACCATTTTGATTGCAACTTCCAAACCAGTGTGAATGGACTCAGCTCTATAAACACCAGCAAATGATCCTTTACCAAGCAGATTTCCAACTCTAAAATCCTTAAAAGTTAAAATTAAAGAATATGTGTGATGACTCCCAGAAGTAGAAAGGAAGAGAAATAGGAAGGAACTGGAAAGAGGATAAAAAGGATCGAAAGGAGAATTTGCATTTAAAATTCAAGCAGGTATTACACCTCAATACAGCTGGTGTCTGGGGTAGACAGCATGTTGACGGCTTGTGTGTCTGTGAGCTTCCAGGCTGGTTTCTAGATACAGCACCCTAATGATCTGGTTCCTTAGCCTCAGCAACCTCTTCCCTCCTCCCACCTCCAGCCAACCCCTGAGAGCTAAGGGCTGGAACGGAATCCCGCCGCAGGTCCCGCCGGAGGTAACCGCCATCCCCTTGGAGAAGGGGGAGACACCCTAGCCCAGCTCTAGCGCGGCAGCTCCGGCGGGATCACTGACCAGGGGGCGCGGTATCTACGGACAGAAGGGCGGGGCCGCAAGGGACTCACCTGTCCCACCGCCGCCGCATCTCCGAGGGGCGGGCCGCTCCGCCCCCAAACAGCCGGGCCCGGGTGGTTGGGACCCTCCCCAGGCACTTCGGAGCCCGCCCAGCAGCAGTTAGTTTCGTCTTATCCCCTTCCTGCCAGGGTCTCGAGACCCGGCACTCCGACTCCCGCCCGCCCTACTGGGGACTGCCGAGTCTTTTCACCTCGATCTTGTCTCCGATGCAGGTCGCCATATTTCCAGGCCGCGGCCCGTGCTCCCCGGATCAGCTCCCTTCACGCAGTTCCTTCGAGGCAGCACTCCAAGCAGCCAGCAGGTCTTGGCGCCCATCAGGCTCGGCTCTCTAGGCCGCCGCTCTTTGCGACGACAGCACAGCCACAGAAAGGTCTACCGGGCACCTTCTGACGCCTGGGCGGCGCCTCCGCGCTCCCATTTTGAAAAACTCCCGCCGGTGGCTGTCCTTAGAGGTTGGAGGTGACGTAAAGAGGCGGGTCGCTCCGAAGAGGTTGAGCCGGGCCGCGCATGCGTGGTAGGCGCCTTAGCCCTCCCGCCCCCGCACGAGGACCGGAAGTGTTTCGGAGTCCTGCAGTCTTGGCCGGAAGTGTTGGCAGTTCGGCTTTTGGGAGACCAGCTCCAGAAGGATAGAAAGGGTAACTTGGAATATGGACATTTACTTACTTCAGGGTGGGAAAAGGTCCTGCTTCCAATTCCGTAAAGAATTTAAAACAATTTTTAAATTCCAAATACTTAAAGTTGACGGAACAGCTTGTTGTTCAGTCTTTTCCGACTCTTAAAACTCATTAACTTAAGCAGTCCTTTATAGCTCAATGCTTACTCCGGTGTTTCATAACTGAAATGAGTGGACGCGGTACTTTTAAGAACATGGACTCCTTTATTTGTTTTGGTAAATTTCTTTTAATTACAATGCTATTTGTGTAATAACTCATGTTTGAGAGATCTTACACACGTGTGATAATGTATGTTGACTTAAATGCAAAAGGTATGAGTTACGAGTAAAGTTTTACTTGAGGCAAAATGAGGTTAATAGGCGGGGAGACAGCATTTCAGATAGCTCTGAGAAAATTGCTACAGAGGCAGGAGGGGAAGCTTAGTATATATATGTGATTTTGGTGAAGGGGAGTACAGTGCAGTCAAGCACATATATTTTGCATAATGTTTCTGCTAGTCTCCTGCTACCTCTACAAGTATTTTAAGTCATGTGCTGCTGCAGCTGCTGATTTTCAACACTCGTGAAAGGAGTTAGGGTGGAGGGTGGAAGTGAGGCACTCTGTGCTCTGTAAAAAGCTGGCAGAACAGGTCTTCAAATAGATATTTTCAGGAGCCGATTTTATCAGCCCAATTCTTATACCTCCTCATATCTAGAAAAACACTAGAATCCTCATGGTGAAGACTGTTTCTCCTGACTAGCAAAAAGCTGCTTTACGGTCTGAGCCACCAAGGAAGCCCCAAGAAGGAAATGGAAACCCACTCCAATATTCTTGCTTGGAGAATCCCTTGGACAGAGGAGCCTGGTGGGCTACAGTCCATGGTGTGGCAAAGACTCTGACATGACTGAAAGTGACTTAGCGTGCATGCATAATCATGCAAAATCCACCCTTCACCTTAGAATTCTCTTTTGGTGTTGTATACATTCTATGGGTTTGAAAAAATGTGTAATGACATATATCCATCATTATAGTATTTTCACTGCCCTAAAAATCCTCTGTACTCCTCCTGTAAACCTTTCTCCCACCCCCAGTGCTACCTGCTAAGTCCCTTCAGTCATGTCAGACTCTTTGGGTTCCACTGGACTGCAGCTGGCCAAGCTCCTCTGACCATGGCATTCTCCAGGCAATAATACTGGAGTGGGTTACCGTCCCCTCCTCCAGAGGGTCTTCCCAACCCAGGGATCGAATCCATGTCTCTTAACGTCTCCTGCATTGGCAGGTGAGTTCTTTACCTCTAGCGCCTGGGAGGAGAAGGCAATGGCAACCCATTCCAGTGCTCTTGCTTGGAAAATCCCATGGGCAGAGGAGCCTGGTAGGCTACAGTCCATGGGGTCTCTAAGAGTCGGACACAACTGAGCGACTTCACTTTCACTTTTCACTTTCCTGCATTGGAGAAGGAAATGGCAACCCACTCCAGTGTTCTTGCCTGGAGAATCCCAGGGACGGGGGAGCCTGGTGGGCTGCCATCTATGGGGTCGCACAGAGTCGGACACGACTGAAGTGACTTGGCGGCAGCAGCAGCAGCAGTGCCTGGGAAGCCCCACAAATCTTTTTACTCTCTCCATAGTTTTGAATTTTCCAAAATGTTGAATAGTTGGAATCATATGGAATGTAGCCATTAAAAGACTAGCTTTTAACTTAGGAAATATGCATTTAAGTTTCCTCCATACCTTTTCATCATGTGTTAGCTCACTTGTTTCAGTGCTAAATAATGTTCCACTGGGGCTTCCCGCATGGCTCAGTGGAAAAGAATCCCCCTGTAATACAGGAGACGTGGTTCAATTCCTGGGTCTGAAAGATTCCATGGAGAAGGAAATGGCAACCCACTCCAGTATTCTACCATGAAAATCCCATGGGCAGAGGAGCCTGGTGGGCTACAGTCCGTGGGTCACAAAAAGAGTCGAACATGACTTAGTGACTAAACAATAATAATGTTACATTGTCTGGGTATATTACAGTTTATTTATCCAGTTACCTGTTGAAGGACATTTTAGTTGCTTTCCAGTTTTGGCAGTTATGTGTGAAACTGCTATAAATGTCCTCTTGCAGAATTTTCTAGCTACACATTTTCAACTCCTTTCAGTAAATACCAAGGAAAGCAATTTCTGGAGCATATGGTAAGAGTGCGTTTTAATTTTCTAAGAAACTTCCAGACTGTCTTCCAATGTGGTTGTACCATTTTTCATTCCCAGCAACAATGAATTAGGAAGGTTCCTGTTGTTCCACATCCTCACTAGCATTTGACCTATTATCATTGTTCTGGATTGTGGACGTTGTAATAGCTGTGGAGTTGTATCTTGTTTTCATTTGCATTTCCCTGATGCTGTATATTGTAGGGCATCTTTTCATATGGTTATTTGCTGTCTGTATGTATCTCTTTGGTGAGGTATCAGTTGAACTCGGACTTATTTTTTTTAATTGAGTTGTTTGTTTTCTTGTTGTTGAGTTTTAAGAGTTCTTTGTATTTTTAAACATTCCTTAATTAATTTACCTGGCTGCCCTGGGTCTTCGTTGCTGTGTGCATGCTTTCTCTGGTTGTGCCAAGTGGGAGCTACTCTTGGTGGCGGTCCTCAAGGTTTTCCTTGCAGTGGCTTCTCTTGTTGCGGAGCACAGACTCTCAGCTCATGGGCTTCAGTAGCTGCAGCTCTCGGGCTCTGGAGTTTGGGCTCGATAGTTGTGTGTGGGCTTAGTCGCCCCACAGCATGTGGGATCTTCCTGGACCAGGGATTGAACCCACGTCCCCTGTAACAACGGGCAGATTCTCATCCACTGTGTTACCAGGGAAGTCCCAAGAGTTCTTTGTATTTTGGATAACAGTTGTTTAGCAATGTTGGGTTTGCAGCGTCTTCCCAGTCTGTGGCTTATCTTATCGTTCTTGATGCTGTCTTTCTTTAAAAAAAAATAATTTTATTTACTTAATTTGGCTGTGCTGGGTCTTCGTTGCTGTGCGGGTTTATCCCTGGTTGCTGTGAGTGGGGCTACTCTAGTTTCAGTGCTCAGGTTTCTTGCTTCGGTGCCTTCTCTTGTGGCTGAAAAAGGGCTCTAGGGCGCGCAGGCTTCAGTAGGTGCGGCACATGGGCTCCATAGTTGTGGCTGCTGGGCTCTATGGAGAAAAGGCTCAATAATTGTGGCACATGCGCCGTGTCATGTGGGATCTTCCTGGACCAGGAATCAAACCCATGTCTCCTGCATTGCTAGGCAGATTCTTTACCACTGAGCCACTAGGGAAACCTGATGATGTATTTTGAAGAGCAAAAGTTTTTCATTTCTTAAAGAAGTCCAGCTTATCGATTATTTTTTTCATGGATTGTGGCGTGGTGTCGTATTTAAAAAGTCATTGTCATTCCCAAGATAATCTTTTTTCCTGTGTTATCTTCTAGGAGTTTTATAGCTTTACTCTTAGGTTTATAATCCATTTTGAGTTAGTCTTTGCAGTGGACATCACAGAGACAGGACTGAGCGCGCAGGGGGACACACACCCCCCACCCCAGTTGTTTTATCACCGTTTGTTGAGATGACTGTCTTTTGCTTCATCCTGTTGCCTTTGTTATCCTTTGTCAGTGATTATTGGCTGTATTTCTTTGGGTCTGTTTCTGGGCTCTCTCTTTTTTGTCATTGATCTACTTGTCTGTTGATGAATACCACACAGTTTCTAGATTGCTGTAGATTAGTAACCCTTACCTGTCGAGCAGTACCACTCCTCCAACTTTGTTCTCCTTCAGTATTCCATTGGCTATTCTGGATCTTTTGTCTCTCTGGTATACAGTTTAGAATCAGCTTATTGATAGCCATAAAATAACTTGCTGGGATTCTGATTGGGATTGCATTGAATCTGTAGATCAAAGTTAGAAAAAAACTGGCATCTTGACAATATTGAGTCTTCCTATCTGTCATCATGGAATATCTCTCCATTTATCTAGTTCTTCTTTGATTTCTTTCATGAGAGATTTGTTGTATTTGTCATATGAATCTTGTACATATTTGTTAGATTTATACCTAAGTATTTCATTTTGGGGGTTGCTGCTGTAAATCACGTATTTTTCATTTCAAATTGCACTTGTTCATTGCTGGCATATAGGAAAGCAGTTGACGTTGTATATTAACCATGCATCCTGCAACCTTGCTATAATCACTTACTGGTCTCAGGAAGCTTTGTTGTTGATTTGCTTGGTTTCCTAAATAGGTGATAGTATCATTTGCAAACAAAGACAGTTTTATGTCTTCTTTCCAAACTTGTACACCTTTTATTTCATTGTCTTGTTTTATAGTATTGTTAGTACTTCCAGCATGATGTTGAAAAGTCATGATGAGAGGAGACATACTTGCCTTGTTTCTGATACCAACAGAAAGGCTTCTAGTTTCTCACCATTAAGTATGATGTTAGCTGTCGGGTTTTTTTTAATAGATGGTCTTTATTGAGTTAATGGAAGATTTCCTGTACTGCTAGTGAGAGTTTTCATCATCAGTGGATATTAGATTTTGTCAAAAACTTTCTCTGCATCTGTTGATATCGTCATGTAATTTTTCTCTTTTAGCCTGCTGATGTGGTGGATTACATTAATTTTTGAGTATTGAACCAGCTTTGTATACCTGCAGTAAATCTCAGGAATTGGTCCTGAAAAGGAATTGGTCCATTTCATCTAGGTTATCAAATTTGTGGGCATAGAATTGTTCAAAGTATTTTTTTATTATCCTGTTCATGTCCATGAGATCTATAGTGGTAACCTACCTCTCTATCATTTCTGATATTGGTAACTTGTAACCTTTTTTCTTAGTTAGCCTGAGTACAGTCTTAGGAATTTTATTGATCTTTTCAAAGAACTAGGTTTTGGTTTTGTTGATTTTTCTCTATTGATTTCCTGTTTTTAAATTTCATTGATTTCTCTATTATTGTTTCTTTTCTTCTGCTTACTTTTGATTTAATTTGCTCTTCCCCCCCCCCCTAGTTTCCTAAGAGAGAAGCTTAGATGAATTTTATGAATGTGTGTATATATCTGTCTATATGTTTATTTTGTTTTTTCTTTTCCATTGTGGTTTATTACGGGATATTTAATACAGTTTCCTGTGCTATACCATAGGACCTAGTTGTTTATCCATTGTATATATAGTAGTTTGCATCTGCTAGTCCTAAAGGCCCAATCCATCATTTCCACCCTCACTGTCCCTCTTCACAAACAAAAGTCTGTTCTCATGTCTGTGAGTTTGTGTTTCGTAGGTAAGTACATTTGTGTCATATTTTAGATTCCATATATAAGCAATATCATATGGTATTTGTCTTTCTTTTTCTGACTTATTTCACTTGGTATGATAATCTCTAGGTTCATCTATGTTGTTGCAAATGGTATTATTTCATTCTTTTTTTATGGCTGAGTAATTTTCCATCACATGTGTATACCATATCTTTTTTTATCCATTCATCTGTTGATGGATATTTAGGTTGTTCTCTTGTCTTGCCTATTGTAAATAAGCGCTGCTGTGAATACTGGGGTGCATGTATCTGTTCAAATTAGAGTTTTGTCCAAATACGTGCCCCCAAGTGGGTTGCTAGTCATATAGCAACTCTACTTTTGGCTTTTTGAGGAACCTCCATAGTGGCTGCACCAATTTACACTCCCATCAGCAGTGTAGGAAGGCTCTCTTTTCTCCACAACCTCGCCAGCATTTGTTATTTGTAGACTTTTTACCGATGGTCATTCTGACTGACCTTAAGTGGAACCTCATTGTTGTTTTGGTTTGCATTTCTTATAATTAGTGATGTTGAACGTTTTTATCATGTGCCTTTTGGCCATCTGTATGTCTTCTTTGGAGAAATGTCTATGTAGGTCTTCTGCCTATTTTTATTGAATTGTTTTGTTATTGAGTTGAATGAGCTGTTTACATATTTTGGATAGTAAGCCCTTATTGCATCATTTTCAAATATTTTTCTCCCATTTTGTAGTTTGTTTTGTTTATGGTTTCCTTTGCTGTGCAAGAGCTTATAAGTTTGACTAGATCCCATTTGTTTAGTTTTGCTTTTATTTCTATTGCTTTGGTAGACTGATCTAGAAAACATTGGTATGATTTATATCAGAGAATGTTTTGCTATGTCCTCCTATAGGATTTTTATGGTGTTGTGTCTTATATTTGAAGTCTTGAAACCATTTTGAGTTTATTTTGCATATGATGTGAGGGAGTGTTCTGATTTCCTTGATTTATATGAGGTTGCCCAGCTTTCCCAGCACCACTTGCTAAAGAGACTGTTTTCTCTCCATTGTATATTCTTGCCTACTTTGTTGTAGATTAATTGACTGTAGTGTTTATTTATGGACTCTATTTTGTTCCACTGATTCATGGTCTTTTTTGTGCTGATACCCTTCTGTTTGATGACAGTAGCTCATTGTAGTATTGTCTGAAGTCTGGGATGGTTATGCCTCTTGCTTTATTCTTTTTCCTCAAGATTGATTTGTCAATTCTGGGTCCTTTATGGTTCCATATATAAACTTGAGGATTATTTATTCTAGTTCTCTGAAAAATATAATGGGTATTTTGATAGGATCACTTTAAATCTGTAGATTGCTTTGGGTAGCCCAACGGTTGTAACATTATTAATTCTTCCAAATCACAAGCATGGGGTGTCTTTCCATTTCCTTAAATCATCTTCAGTTTCCTTCCTCAGTGTTTTATATTGTTCTCAGCATATGGGTCTTTTACCTTCTTGATCAGGTTTATTTCAAAGTATTTTTTTGATGCCATTTTAAAAGGCTTTTTTTTTTGCTTTTCCTTTATGTTATTTCATTGTTTGTGTAAAGCAATGCAACTGATTTCTGTATTTTAATCTTGTATCCTGCTACCTTGCTAAATTCATTTATGGGTTCTAATAGTTTTTGTGTAGTCTTTAGGGTTTTCTGTATTTTAGTATCAACCATTTACATATAATGATAATTTTACCTCTTCACTTCCAGTTTGGATACCTTTCATTTCTTTTTCTTTTTTTAATTGCTGTGGCAAGGACTATGTTAAATAGAACTGATGGGAGTGGGTATCCTTGTCTTGCTCCAGAATTTAGCAGGAAGGATTTCAGTTTTTCACCGTTGAGTGTTATGCTGGCTGTAGGTTTGTCATAAATGGTTTTTATTATGTTGAGATATGTTCCCACTGTACCCACTCTGGTAGGAATTTTTTATCATGACTGGATGTTGAATTTTGTTAAATGCTTTTTCTGCATCTGTTGAGATGACTGTGGTTTTTGTCTCTTCTTTTGATGTGGTATATCGCACCGATGGATTTGCAATGTATTGAACCACTTTGTGACTCTGGGATGAATCTTACTTGGTCATGGTGTGTAATCTTTTTTATGTGTATGTGTTGTTGGATTCAGTTTGCTAATATTGTGTTGTGAATTTTTGCATCTATATTCATCAAAGATACTGGCCTGTAATTTTCGTTTGTGGTAGTGCCTTTGTGTGGTGTTGACTTCCCTGATGGCTCATACGATAAAGTGTCTGCCTGCAATGTGGAGGACTCGATTTTGATCCCTGGGTTGGGTAGATCCCCTGGAGAAGGACATGGCTACCCACTCCAGTATTCTTGCCTGGGAAATCCCTTGAACAGAGATCCTGGTGGGCTGCAGTCCATGGGGTCACAAACAGTCAGTAACACTTCACTTTGTCTGGTGTTGGTATTAGGGTGATGGTGGTTTCGTAGAATGACTTTGGGAGTCTTCCCTCCTTTTCTTTCTTTTGGAAGAGTTTGAGAAAGACTGGATAAGTTCCTCTTTGTATGTTTGGTAGAGTTCCCCAGTGAAGCCATCTGGTCCTGGACTTTTGTTTGCAGAAAAAGTTTTTTCTTTTTTATTACAGTTAAGTTCGGCTCTCTGCTTAACCGATTTCTTCCTGCTGTCTGTGTTCATTTCTAAGAGAATGGTGTTTGATGTCTCCAGCTGTGATAGTGGATTAATCTATTTCTCCTTGCTGTTATATCAGTTTGTGTCTCACACAGTTTATGCTCTATTGTTATATTTTATAAACGTTATAAATTGTTACTTTTTCTCAGAGTATTCACCCCTTTATCTTATGTAATGTGTTATTTTCCCCTTTATCCTATAACTTCCCTTAGAGTCTGCTTTGTTGGAGATTAATATAACCTCTGCTGCTTTCTTTTGACTAGTGTTAGCATGTTATATTTTTCTCAATCCACTTACTTTTGATCTGAGTCTTCATATTTTAAGTGGGGTTTCTTGTAGTAAGTTTAGATAGTTGAGTTTTCATTCTGACAGCCACTTCCCTTTGATTGATGCATGGGCTGCAAAGTAATTATTGATATATTTGGATTAATATTTACCGTATTTGTTACTGCTTTCTGTTTGTTGTCTTTGTTCTGTGTTCATCCATTTTTCTTCCACTCTTTTTCTGCCTTTTAATTAGCCGTTTTATTTGATTCCATTTTCTCTCCTTTTTTAGCATATCATTATACTTTTTTAAAAAAATCATTTTTTAGTGGTTTTCCCAGAGTTTGCAGTATGCATTGACACTAATCTAAGTACACTTTCAAGTACCACTACATCATTTTGCTGTAGACTGAATGTTTGTGTCCCTCCAAGTTCATATGTTAAAACCTTATGGTATTTGGAGGTGTGAGGATTATGCAGTGAAGGGGGAGACCTTCCGAATGGGACTGGTTCCCTTGTGAGAGAACCTAGAGTGCTCCGTGCCCTTCCACCGTGTGTAGACGGAGTGACAGGACAGCGGGCTCTGAACCAGGGAGCAGTTTCTCACCAGGCACCAGATCTTCTAAATAACTTCTTTTAACATTTTTTGCAAGGCATTTTTTTTCCAAACTTATTTTGAATAATTTCAAATTTACAGAAAAGTTACAAAAATAATAGAGAAGGTTCTCTACCAGTGACCTCTGTGTGTCCAGGTGTACTATGTATCCTTCAGGACCTGTGAATAATAAACCTTGCTGGTTTTGTTTTTCTCAGAGTTTCATGATGTTTACTGCTGAAGGCATCTTGCAATCCTAAGAGCCACAAGGGCTGGTTCAACTACAGCAGTGGTTCCAAAAGGGGAAATGTCCCTGTGCGGGACTCACTGACTTCTAGCCCATAGAAGAACACTGTTGATATGCTGATGCTGGTGCGAAACGCACACTGTTTTCTTTTTGCGTTTTCTTCTTGCATTGTTTGTTTTAGCTGTGCTGGATCTTCACTGCTGCACATGTGCGTTCTCTGGTTGCGGTGAGCGGGGCTGCTCTCTCGTTGCGGTGCATGGCCTTCTCATTGGCAGATGGATTCTTTTCTTTTAAATCTTAACATGTATTATTGAAGTATAGTTGACTTACAAAGTTTAAGGTGCACACAAGCTGATTCAATTATACATATATATTATTTTTGAAATTATTTTCCATTATAGATTATTACAAGATATTGACTATAACTCCCTGTGCTATATGGTAGACCTTTGTTGCTTGCTGCATATCCGTTTTCTTTTTAATTAGAAATTAAGCATTCTATTCATACTAAGTCAAACAAGTGGAATCAAAATGTCATAAATTTTTTAGGCAAAAGTTCATAAGTTTTCTAAAAAATACATATATATATTATATATACTATTTATACATATGTATACAAAAGCTTTTCTGTTATGTTTGATAAAGACTCTAGAAAACATCAAAAAAATAGAAATTGGAAAACATAAATGAATGGGAGCACTGAATATGAAATAGAAATAGTGAAACAAACTAGATAAAGTATCTTATAGTCCAGTTGTTTTTAAACACTGCTTCTCATTACAAATATATCTGAAGCTTTGGAGGAAAAAAAGCAATACCTGGGCATTTGTATTTTTCAAAAAAATTCCAAGATTATTCTGATAAGAATCTGGAGTTTAAAAAGTGATTACAGATTCTTCTATTAAATACAGTTTTGGTGATGTAGAATTATATTATTTTTCTGTGGACCTATCATGTAACAGTGGTATTAAGTGAGTAATAGTTACATAATTCCAATAGTAAAAGATGTTTTATCGGTTTTCACAGTCAATAGCCAAAAAATAAAAGATAATTATGATTGCAAGCCATAATGAGAACATGATTAACCTAACAACATAAAATAATTACGTACAATTTGGGGTGTCTAACCAAGTGATGTGGTAAGTGGCAGTGAATATATGCACATGTTTTTGAAATATTTATGTTCATCCTAAATATTCCCTCTCTTTCTCTCTCTCTCTATAACTTCACAAGGGTTGGATTCTCAGGATAAATGCTCACAGTTGAAATAAATGTCCTCAAGTGGCTCACATATGTATGTCTGTTCATGATGGGTATGAAGGGTGCATGGTTTTTCAATCAGGACTGTGATGTATTTTAGGAAACTAACCTTTTTATTTGTGGTCTGTGACTTAGTAGCTACTCTTATTTTATAGCAAATGATGAATGAGGACTGGCAAAATGAGTTTTCGTGGCTGCTTGTTTAAGGATGTGAATAGGCAGTCTTGGCAGCTGGAATCATTTGTGTCCACACAACAGGCCACAAGGCGCTTCCCTGGTGGCTCCAGTGGTAAAGAATCTGCCACCAATGTAGGAGACATGGGTTTGATCCCTGGGTCAGGAAGACCCCCTGGAGGAAGAAATGGCAACCCCCTCCAGTATTCTTGCCTGGAAAATCTCATGGACAGAGAAGCCTGGTGGGCTCCGGTCCATGGGGTCACAAAGAGTCAGATACAACTGAAGTGACTTCACTTGCACGCACACGTGCACGCCACAGGCCACGAGGCCTGAGTGCCACATCTCCCTTACGTGACTTTATTCGCCTCTGCTCGGGATCCGTTTGATTCTTGTGCAGTGTTTGCTGTAGAAAACTAACATGAGTAAACTAACTTACTCTACTGCTTATATTAAAATATTCCAGTTGACTTTATGATATAAGAAAACTTTTCATTTGGTGAGTTAATCAGTTAACAACTAGAAGGAGTGTCTTTGTTGACAAGGATACAGAGAGCTCAGACAGTTTCACTGGGAAAAAATGCTGTCATTCATTAGTTACATATATGCTTAGGTGTGTGGAGTATGTAGCATATGTGCTAACTCTTACATAGCACCCTTATCTAGCTCCTATTATATTCTGAGTGCTTTGTTCAGTCGCTCAGAAGTGTCTGACCCTTTGCGACCCCATGGACTGCAGCGAGGCTTTCCTGTCCTTCACCATCTCTTGGAGTTTGCTCAAATTCATGTCCATTAAGTTGGTGATGCCTCCAAACATCTCATCCTCTGTCATCCCTTCCCCTCTGCCTTCAATCTTTCCCAGCATCAGGGTCTTTTCCAAAGAGTCATTTCTTTGCATCAGGTGGCCAGAGTTACTGGAGCTTCAGCATCAGTCCTTCCAATGAATATTCAGGGTTGATTTCTTTAGGATTAACTGGTTTGATCTCCTTGCAGTCCAAGGGACTCATAGAAGTCTTCTCCAATGCCACAGTTCAAAAGCATCAATTCTTCAGCTTTCAGCCTTCCTTATAGTCCAACTCTCACATCCATACATGACTACTGGAAAAACTATAGCTTTGACTAGAGGGACCTTTGTCAGCAAAGTAATGTCTCTGCTTTTTACTGCACTGTCTAGGTTTGTCATAGCTTTTCTCTTGAGGAGCAAGTGTCTTAATTTCATGGCTGCAGTCACTGTCTGCAATGATTTTGGGGCCCAAAAATAAAGTCTGTCACTGTTTCCGTTGTTTCCCCAGCTATTTGCCATGAAGTGATGGGACCGGATGCCATGATATTCGTTTTTTGAATGTTGAGTTTTAAGCCAACTTTTTCACTCTCCTCTTTTACCCTCATCAAGAGGCCTTTTAGTTCCTCTTTGCTTTCTGCCATAAGTGTGGTATCTTCTGCATATCTGAGGTTATTGATATTTCTCTCGGCAATCTTGATTCCAGCTTGTGCTTTATCCAGCCCGACATTTCACATGATGTACTCTGCATATAAATTAAATAAGCAGGGTGACAATATACAGCCTTGACATACTCCTTTCTCAATTTTGCACCAGTCCATCGTTCCATGTCTGGTTCTGTTGCTTCTTAACCCTCATACAGATTTCTCAGGAGGCAGGTAAGGTGGCCTGATATTCCCATTTCTTTAAGAATTTTCCACAGTTTGTTGTGATCCCCACAGTCAAATGCATTAGCGTAGTCAATGAAGCAGATGTTTTTTTCTGGAATTCCCTTGCTTTTTCTTGTGATCCAATGGATGTTGGTATTTTGATCTCTGCTTCCTTTGCCTTTGTAAAATCCAGCTTGTAACCCTGGAATTTCTCAGTTATTGTGTTGTTGAAGCCTAGCGTGAAAGATCTTGAGCATTACCTTGCTAGCACGTCAAGTTAGGACAGTTGTGCGGTAGCTTGCACATATTTCGTCATTGCCCTTCTCTGGGACTGACCTTTTCCAGTCCAGTGGCTGCCGCTCATTTCCCCAAATTTTCTGGCATATTGAGTGCAGCACTTTAACAGCATCATCTTTTGGGATTTGCAATAGCTCAGTTATCATTCCATCACCTCCGCTAACTTGGTTCATAGTAATGCTTTGTAAGGTCCACTTAACTTCACACTCCAGATGTCTGTAGGTGAGTGATCACACCGTGTGGTTATCCTGGTCATTAAGATCTTTTTTTGTATAGTTCTTCTGTGTGTTCTTGCCCCCTCTTCTTAATCATCTCTTCTGTTTCTGTTAGGTCCATGCCATCTCTGTCCTTTACTGAGCCCATCTTTGCCTCAGATGTTCCTTTGGTATCTCTAATCTTCTTGAAGTGCTCTCTAGTCTTTCCCATTCTATTGTTTTCCTCTGTTTCTTTGCACTGTTCACTTGAGAAGGCTTTCTTATCTCTCCTTGCTGTTCTTGGGAACTCTGCATTCAAATGGGTGTATCTTTCCTTTTCTCCTGCCTTTAGCCTTTCTTCTTTCCTCAGGTGTTTGTAAGGCCTCCTCAGACAGCCATTTTGCCTTTTTGCATTTCTTTTTCTTGGGGATGGCTTTGGTCGCCACCTCCTGTAGAATGTTACAAACTTCTGTCCATCGTTCTTCAAGCAGTCTATCAGATGTAGTTCCTTGAATCTATTTGTCACTTGCACTGTATAATCATAAGGGATTTGATTTAGGTCATACCTGAATGGCCTAGTGGTTTTCCCTACTTTTTTCAATTTGTTCCTGAATTTTGCAATACAGAGCTGATGATCTGAGCCACAGTCAGCTCCTGGTCTTGTTTTTGCTGACTGTATTGAGCTTCTCCATCTTGGGGTACAAGGAATATAATCAGTCTGATTTTGTTATTGACCATCTGGTGATTTTCATGTGTATAGTTGTCTCTTGTGTTGTTGAAATTGGGTGTTTGCTATGACCAGTGTGTTCTCTTGGCAGTCTTTGCCCTGCTTCATTTTGTACTCCAAGGCCAGACTTGCCTGTTACTCCAGTATGTCTTGACTTCTTGCATTCCAGTCCCCTGTGATGAAAAGGGCATTTTTTTTGGTGTTAGTTCTAGGAGGTCTTATAGATTTTCATAGAACTGTTCAACTTCATCTTCTTTGGCATCAGTGGTTGGGGCATAGACTTGGATTACTGTGATACTGAATAGTTTGCCTTGGAAACAAACAGATGATTGTGTTGTTTTTGAGACTGCACCCATGTACTGCATTTCGAACTCTTTTGTTGACTATGAGGGCTACTCCATTTCTTCTAACAGATTCTCGCCCACAGTAACATATATGATGGTCGTCTAAATTAAATTTGCCCATTCCGAAAGGAATGTTAATGTTCTCTCTTGCCATCTCCTTTTTGACCACTTCCAATTGACTGTGATTCATCGACCTAACGTTCCAGGCTCCTGTGCAGTATTGTTCTTTCAGCATCGGACTTCACTTTCACCACCAGACATATGCACAACTGGGTATCGTTTCCAGTTCGGCTCAGCCTGTTCATTCTTTCTGAAACTCTTTCTCTGCTCTTCTCCAGTAGGATGTTGAACACCTACCAACCTGGGGGTTCATCTTTCAGTCTCATATCTTTTTGCCTTTTCTTACTGTTGATGACGTTCTCAAGGCAAGAAGACTGAAGTGGTTTGCTGGTCCCTTCTCCAGTGGACCACATTTTGTCAGAACTCTCCACCATGACCCCTCTGTCTTGGGTGGCCCTACATGGCATGGCTCATAGTTTCATTGAGTTTCACAAGTCCATGATACATATGATCATTTTGGTTAGTTTTCTGTGATTGTGGTTTTCATTCTCTCTGCCCTCTGATGAATGAGGTTAAGAGGCTTGTGGAAGCTTCCTGATGGGAGAGGGTGGCTGTGGGGAAAATTGAGTCTTGCTCTGGTGGGCAAGGCCATGCTCAGTAAATCCTTAATCCAACTTTCTGGTGATGGGTGGGGCTGTACTCCCTTCCTGTAGTAAGGCATAGAGAGGTCAAGTAACTTTATCCAGGTCACATAATTAGTAAGTGGCCAAGGCAAGATTGAATCCAGGGAGTCTAGCTTTAGGGTTTAGATTCTGAACCACTGTGTCAGACTGCCTTTCTGTGTATTATCCCATTTTGATCGAGAGAGCACCTGGATCAGCCTAGTTAGTAAAGGCCTCACGTTCCTTTCCTCGTCTAGGATGCAATAGTGGTCTTCAGTGTGATGCTTACTAAACATAAGTTATAAAGGTGTCTATCACGCTTCTTTCTCTTCCAGGCTAGTAAAAATTTAGGTTCTTGACCTTGCAAAATGAGATGACTTTTTCAAACAGAAGGGTAGGCCCCAGGGTGAATAGGTACTCATTTTGGTGACATTACCTGAAGGTGACAGGGAAAGTTGAAGACAGTGGTATAGTGTAAAGCCTTCCAAGCTCATTATTTGCTCTAAGTTACGTGACACTTTTTCCTTTCAAGTGATCATTAAGTGCCAGGGCTTCCTCGCTGGCTCAGCCAGTAAAGAATCTGCCTGTAATGTAGGAGATCTGGGTTAGATTCCTGGGTCGGGAAGACACCCTGGAAAAGGAAATGGCAATCTATTTCCCATTCTTGCCTGGGAAATCCCATGAATAGAGGAGCCTGGTGGGCTACAGTCCTTGGGGTTGCAAAGAGTAGGTTATAACTGAGCAACTAACACTATTACGTGCTAAGTGCTTAACTGCATTATTTCATCTTTTCATCACAACAGTCCTAGCAGGTAGGGGTTTATCTGCTTTACACAGATGAAGAAACTAAGACTAAGGGAGATTAAGTAAAGTTTTTAACTCCAAAGTCTATTTCAGTGGTATTAGAAATTTTCAACTTCTTTTGTTTTTGTTGCTGCTGAATACTAAAAGTTTAATGAAAATCCCCCAAAGCAAAGCAGTGGTAGTGAGTACCCGGAAGTTACCGTCAGGTTCGTAACTGTCCTTCCCCAAAAGCCATCCCTGACTCCTTAATTCTTCACAGATCACATTTGGGAAACCACCGAATGTCAACCACTTTTTCAGCTTAAAAATACATGACTTGGTGTGGTTGACTGGTTGATGTCTCCTTTTATAGGAAGATTCCTAACCTGGGGACCTTGCCTAGCCACTTAAAGACAGACTCCCTTTTTAACTCAAGATATAGAAAGAAGTACACCTTCCTTGTCTGCAGGGTTTTCAGACTTCTCCAGCACCAGGTTGCTTTCCCAAATCTCACTTGAATTTGAATGTAATATTTTGAAAATACTTGTTATCCCCTCGTAGGTAATCAGTGGTAACTTTGAAAGTGTCCCTTCCCTACCTTCCTACTTGTGTACATATATGGTGTGTGTGTTATATATATACATTTCCTGTTAAAGAAATGGGATTATATGTACTGCAACTTATATTTTTAACTCCCAGTTTATCAAAATTATTACTCGATAGCCACATATGAATTAAACTTACAATTTTACATACTATGGACATACCAAAAGCCTGGTATTTTCATATAAGAACTTGTGACATTGGCTACTGGAAGCCTAAGGCCTTTATTTTTTGGTTACCCTCACCCACTTGTTTTTCCCTAGAGGATTCTGAGTGAGGCTTTTGGATATTCTTGGGGCTTAGCTAGCTGTTTGCAACACAAAACTGATGACCCCAGGAATGGGGGCACTGAGCTACCTTCCATGGTCCAAAGTGCAGGACTCCTTCCTTTCAGGCACTTTCCAGAGTTCCCTTCCCTGGAGGGACCCACTGTCCCCTCCATACCTATTCTTTTTTCTTTTAAAAATTTTTACTTAAACTATATATATATATATAAATTAGATTCTACATAGAATGTGGTGGTTTTCTTTCTCTTACTGACTTGCTTTACTTAGCATAATGCCCTCTGAGTCCACATGTTACAAATTTGTGTAAGATTTTTTTTTTCTTTTTTATGGCTGGATCATATTATATATGCAAAATACATCTTCTTTAATTATCCATCAGTGGACATTTAGGTTTCCATATCTTGACTATTTTTAAACCGTACTGCAGTGAACGATGTTGTTGTTCAGTTGCTCATTAGTGTCCAGCTCTTTCTGCGACCCCATGGACTGCAGCACGCCAGACTTCCCTGTCCTTCACCATCTCCCGGAGTTTGCTCAAACTCATGTCCATTGAGTCCGTGATGCCATCCAACCATCTCATCCTCTGTCATCCCCTTCTCCTCCTGCCTTCAACCTCTCCCAGCATCAGGGTCTTTTCCAGTGAGTCGGCTCTTTGCATTAGGTGGCCAGAGAATTGGAGCTTCAGGTTTAACACTGAGAGGGGTGCATGTATATTTTTGATTTAGTGTTTTTGTTTTATTTGGATAAAAACCCTGAAACGGAATTGGTAGTGCATTTTCTAACTTTTTTAAGGAAACTCCATACTGTTTTCCATGGTAGTTGCATCAATTTGTATTCCTAACAATGCACAAGAGTCATTTTTCTCTACATCCTCACCAACACTTTTAAAAAATAATTTAATTGGATAATTGCTTTAAGAATTTTTTCTATCAAACCTCAACATGAATCAGCCATAGGTATACACATATTCCCTCCCTCTTGAACCTCCCTCACATCTCCCTCCCCAACACTCCCCTCTGTGTTGATACAGAGCCCCCGTTTGAGTTCCCTGAGACACACAGCAGAACCTGATGACAGCTCTTCTGAGAAGTATGATGAAGTAGTACCACATTGTGGGTGTTTGGGGTTTTTTAGGTTTCTTTTATATTTTTAAAAAAATGGAAATATAATTGCTTTACAGCAATTCTGTTTGTGTTAGTTTATGTTTACACATTTCCCCTCCTTGAGCCTCCTTCCCACCTCACTGTCCATCCCACCCCACTAGGTCATTCACAGGGCACTGAGCTGAGCGTCCTGTGCTGTCTACAGCAGCTTCCCACTAGCTAGCTATTTCACCTATCGTAGTGTATATACGTCAGAGCAGCTCTAAATCTGTCCCACCCTCTCCTTCCCGTCTGTGTCTGCAAGTCTGTTCTGTGTCTATTCCTGCCCTGCAGATAAGTTCATCAGTACTGTGTTTTTTGCGATAATATACAGTGTTTTTCTCCGACTTATCTTCACTCTGTAAGGTCCAGCCATGTCTCTGCTAATGGCACGATTTTGTTCCTTTTTTGTGGCTGGATAATATTCCACTGCATATATGTACCACATCTTTATCCATTCGTCTGTCAATGGACATTTAGGTTGATTCCATCAACCTAAATGTGTGTGCTATTACACCTGTAAACAGTGCTGTAATAATTAACACTGAGGAACATGTCTCTTCTGAATTATGGTTTTCTCAAAGTATATGCCCAATTGTGGGATTGCTGGGTCATAAGGTAGTATTGGGGTTTCCCTGGTGGCTCAGATGGTAAAGAATCTGCCTGCAATACAGAAGATCTGGGTTTGATCCCTGGGTCAGGAAAATCCCCTGGAGAATGGAATGGCTACCCTCTCCAGTATTCTTGCCTGGAAAATTCCATGGACAGAAGGATCCATGGGGTGGCAAAGAGTCGGACACGACTGAGTAACTAAGCACATTCCATCATTATGGTTAAGAAACATCCTTGTAAATACTACATGTAGTTCTTTAAGTTTATGGTACTTGCATTCCCACAGTTACTGATATGTAATTTCTCTTTGTTCTCTTTGCTTACGACAGGGTTAGTTTTGTTTACTACAAATTCTTTATTTACTCTCTTATTTTCTCTTTATTTTTGGCCATGCTGGGTCTTCGTTGCTGCATGGGTTTTTCTCTGGGTGGGGGCTACCCTCTGGTTGCGGTGTACAAGCTTCTCGCTGCAGTGACTTCTCTCGCTGCGGAGCACGGGCTCTGGGGGCACGCAGGCGCAGTGGGTGCAGCTCCTGGGTCCTGGCGCACAGGCTGCGTAGTTGTGCACAGGCTTAGTTGCTCTGCAGCATGTGGGATCTTCCTGGACCAGGGATCTAACCTGTGTCTCCTGCATTGGCAAGCAGAGTCTTCACAACTTAGCCACCAGGGAAGCCCCTTTTATTTACTCTTAATTTAACCTGAATCTTTTTATGTCTAAAACCAGTACACAAATCCTTTTCAGGGAGATTAAACAGGAGATCAAATGCTGCTTGATACAACTGGCTTCGAATTGCCTTTTGGCATTTGCAAGATGCATGAACCAACTTGAATCTATTACTTTAGGAGTGAGGGATTGAGGATAAAATATTAGGAATTACAGTCAACAGACATTCCTTCTTCACCTCTGGAAGGTTATCAACTCTTTGTTCATCACTAGGGACTGTGGGTTAAAAAAGCAATATCCTCTCCAGTTCTCCTGAAAATCAGGATAAGATGAACAGCTATAAACTGCCAGTTGTTCAGCCTTCTAAACTTTGAAAGTACTTATTTGTACTTATATTGGAAAGTTTAAAGTTTGTGGAGGTATACATATTTTCTGTGGATTAAGGATTTATTATCCTTTGTACACAAGTTGGTTCAAGCACTAGAAGATTAAGCATCAAATGCTGTAATGTAGACCCGGAAACCCCAGCATGCCATTTGATACATGTTCATCTGGAATAGCAATTCTCAAAAAAAGGTTAAGAGAAACTCGAGCAGGGAGCTCCTCTCTGTGTACTGAAAATCTTTATAAAAGTTTTCTAGTTCATTTATTTCTAGATTTTCTTTTCCAATACAAAGTTATTCTGTGACAACACTTCCAGTATTCGAAAACTACTATTGTAGTTTTCAGAATAAACATCATTGGAAGGTTTAAAAAGTTTGCCTATTTACTCAACCCTCATTGCCAAGCAAATGTATATAAATGGCTCTGAAAACCTGTCCCCAAACCATCAAGTCACTGAAGATAACGTGAACATTAAGCCTCTGCTGTGCAAAATTCAAAAGTAAGTTTACACTATGTCTTGACAGTGTGCACTTACTGCTGCTGCTGCTAAGTTGCTGCAGTCGTGTCCGACTCCGTGCGACCCCAGAGACGGCAGCCCACCAGGCTCCCTCGTCCCTGGGATCCTCCAGGCAAGAACACTGGAGTGGGTTGCCATTTCCTCCTCCAATGCATGAAAGTGAAAAGTGAAGTCGCTCAGTCATGTCTGACCCTCAGCGACCCCATGGACTGGAGCCTACCAGGCTCCTCCATCCATGAGATTTTCCAGGCAAGAGTACTGGAGTGGGGTGCCATTGCCTTCTCCGATGCACTTACTATTAGTGAACAAATAGCAACTGATAAATGCATTTTGTCAGTTATTTGTTCACTAATATGATGATGCCATTTTACATACATAGAAAATGTTTTATATACTCTGATTCTGCATATGTAAACATTTTATTGGCTATGCTTTGTAAACAAAAATTGTATACCACCTATATAGGAGTTACATCGGAGAAGGCAATGGCACCCCACTCCAGTACTCTTGCCTGGAAAATCCCGTGGACGGAGGAGCCTGGAAGGCTGCAGTCCATGGGGTCGCTGAGGGTCGGACACGACTGAGCGACTTCACTTTTACTTTGCTGCATTGGAGAAGGAAATGGCAACCCACTCCAGTGTTCTTGCCTGGAGAATCCCAGGGACAGGGGAACCTGGTGGGCTGCCATCTCTGGGGTCGCACAGAGTCGGACACGATTGGCGTGACTTAGCAGCAGCAGCAGGGGTTACATATAAGAATGTTACCAACTTATCATCATAAACCATTCTCGTGTTTGCTCACTGAAGCTAAAGGTCTGGTATATGCAAAACCCAGTTTGTTGATGATGTTCGGCATTGCACTGGTCACTGTGCCAACAACAAACGGGGAAATTGAGAAATCAAATGTAGTAGTTTTCTTTAAAAAAACAATTGTCGGATAGTAGGAACTGAACTACCAGAAGGTATTTTATACTAATGACTGGAGTCGGAGTCACTATGTATATAAATTATTTTAATAATGGTTGGAGAAAAGAAAAATAATGTGGATACCATATTAGTACTAAACAATTCAGTAGCTTCATTAAAAAATTGCTTCTGTATTAAACAACAGTGGCTTCATCCAGCCAAATACAATTTTTTTTTTTTTTTACTTTTACTGTGAGTCTCCTTTCAAGACACTAAGCCATAAAAGTATTTCAGGGGAAAGAAACAACGCTTTAAAGCTTCCTTTACTTAGATCTCCATTTCTAATTACATTTTTACATCTACATTCTGTGTGGGTCCATATGATTTCAAGAGCATGTTAAAACTCAAGTTCATGGAGGCAAAAAATTAAGAAATTCTAAAAAAACCCAAGGAAGATGCACAACACATGTATGTAATCAGAAAGCAGCAAAAAATGGAAGGTATCTTATCTTTTAACAACTATTTTCAATTTCTGACCCTTTTGTTACATTGATACTTGGATTAAAAATGAAGGATGCTGGTTACTTATAATACACAGTACTCACAAAATTGACTTCTTTTGGTCCAGAACTACTTAAAAGTATTCAAGGTCAGAATATGAAAAACCTATTAAGCCAATATCAAATTTTAGAGGTATTACATATGGAAACTTACAACATGGCTTTTTAAGTATGAATTTCAGAGTCAAAAAAATTTTAACAGTAAGATTTGGTTTTAAAGTAAAAAGACAGCTAATAAAATCAGTTATCAAGCAAAGTGATAGGAAAACTTTTTTAAAATACATGAAATAAAAGACTTGAATAATCCAAAATAAAGCAAAATATAATGGAAATAAAATGATTATGTAATTAAATGAGAGGATAAATAAAACAACAGGAAGGACTAAGGTAATATCTACTTACTTTAGTTGTCTTATAGTATATAATGTATATACTATAATGTATAATGTATATTATAGTATATAATGTATATAAGACAACTAAAGTATGTAAAACATTTTGAAGTTCATGAATCTCTTTATAGGATGAGTAATCAATACACTTCCCTAATACTCATCATGTGACCTAGGACATGATAGTAAATCAGAGATCCCAAAGATCATGCCATTAATGTTTTTGTCGATATGCATTTTGACCTGCATGACAGACTAAATCAAATGTTCATGATTCAATTATTAGTTTTCTTTCTTTGACTTGAAAGCTCCAAGTTATTTAATAATGTATTTTTAATATGTGCTTTTCCCTTTTAATGCTTACTCTAACAATATGCTAGAGGTCTGGACGGTGACCAGATCCTAGAGATCTGGAAGGTGAAAGAGCCATTACCACTTGCTGACCACTGACCACTGGCATAGATATTTAGTGGTTTTTTTTTTCCCCTTCTAAGCAGTTCTTAATATTCCAGACATTTCAGGTGCCCTGTTATGGTATGAAACAGTTACCCTTGAATTTAGCAAGGGGAAAAAAACCTTAGACATCTGGTTATGTTATAAACCCAGAGTTATTTGTTTTCAGAAACACGAGTATATGGAAGAATGTTAATTTTAGTTTACTTTATACTAAGAGATGTGAAAATAAGATAAAGCTTTTGTTTGTTTTGGTTAAAGACTTGGTTGGTTTTGATCTGCATTAAATCTTCTTTTTTTTATCAAAAGAAAAGATTATGTGCTTCCTGGAGATTATTTTAAGATTATACTAAAGATTGACAAAACAAAAGGTAATTTTAAAGCTTTTTTTGTTTTTTGATCAAAAAGTCTGGATCTTCTGAAACTAAGATTAAATATTTAGTTTGATAAATGATAGTTGTAAAACATACTATAGTTAAGAGGATAATAAAATATTCGAATCAAACTTTATAAGCATTCCCTACACCTGTGTCATTGGAAAAGTCATCAGTGGCTGACTTTAATCAATGTCATCAGATTTTAAATACTGATAAATCAATACAATTAGATTATACGTCTCATTAAGTTTTATAGAATCAAATACCACAAAACAAATTACACTTAAAACTTGGAAGTCTAATCACAAAATAACATTTCTTTTAGAATTGAATTTTTTTTTGTAAATCTCTAAAAGTTGAGAAAGATGAAGTTAGATTTTTCTATCACTTGTAAATCTATGATATGTAAAATTAATAACAAGGCTTCAATTGTTGTGGACTCCCAGTATCTGCTGTTAAAAATAAAACGAAATCCTAAGGGTAATGTTTATAGGCTTGGTATTACAGTTCAAATTTATGCAAATGGAGGGATGGTTGTTAAATCTATTTTGGGTTAGTTGATCTTAAACATAATTTTTCAAAACAGTTGAAGATGTACTAATTTGGATAAAATATTTTCACAGTCACTTTATAATATTGATAATTGATTTCCCAAATTCACTTTAAAGACTTGTAGCTAGGAAATATAAATATACCAAAAACTGACCCCCCCAAAGTCTAAGAAATCTGTATTTCTTAATTTTTACCTTTTTAAAATTGAGATGATCTGTTATTCCAATAGCCTAATTCTTTGGTGTGCTGTTTGTAGTTATTTTAAAACTTAAGTATTCTGTACATAGCTAAGGAATTAAAACACTGCAAACTTTCATTATATTATTTAACAATCTTTGTTTTTAAAATCACTATGATTGGTTATTAGGAGTTGATTTCTGAAACCACGTAACTTATATTTTTCCATAGAGTTGAAGTGTATTAATTATCCTAAATATTTCCTATTTAGTTCTTATTTGCATATTACTACAGGAAAATATCCTATTTTGCTATATGTTTTTTTTTTTTTTCTTTCTTGGAGAATGGCACTGAAACATGTATGCTATATGTTTTTTTAAAAAAATCTTTAATTTTTTGTCTAGCATTGCATACTTCATACAGATTAAAATTAAACTGAGCCCATACCATCTACCCAAAACTAGATTAAGTAGAACATTTTCTCTTTTATTAATGTACTCAAAACAACTAATTATAAGGTTAAGGGCTTTTGAAAATCATTTAAGTTGAATAAATGGGTAAGAAAAGTATACACATTATTTTTGGATATATTTAACTTATAAATAAAGTGGTACATAACTACAGGAACTGGAATATAATACTGATTAAAACAGAGAACTATATAAGCTAGTAAGGAACTGAAAATGTCAGGATGTACTAGACAGTTGAGATGCAGAAAGGGTTGTTTTTACATACTCGGAATTAGAGGTACAGCTCCTAACAAAGTGGGTGGAGATTTTCTTAAGAGAAAGCAAAAAACTCCTTACATGTACCTTATTCCCTTTCATAACTCTGATGCTGTTACTGAAGTGAACCTATATATACCAACATAGAAATGAAAAGTAACAATACATGGTTAACAAATGTTTCATCATTGCTAATGGATATGATTATTTCATTAGTTTGAAGACAAAAAATATATTGGGTCTATATGATTTTTTTAATGCAAAAAAGGGACATCTCCTTCCTCTGAAAGGATGAATAAAAATCCCTGCAAAATGCACTGGTCTGTACTCTCCTTTCAGTGCATACTACATTGTAGAAACAAAATCTCTCTTAGAGAACTAGTTGTGAGTAGTGACTATCCCTAAAGATACTGAACTCTCAATTTTTACTAAAGGAAAGTCAATATTAATTCTTAATATAAAGATGTAGTTTTGTGAAAAACAGAGCTTCTCAAAATTTTAACATAGGTCAATCTAGATGACTGGCATTAAGAATGCAAGTGCCCGTGCATTCTCTGTTTCTTTTCTTTGTAGGTTGAACAGTCTGCCTCCCATACTGAAAATTTTCAAGCTTTTGGACAGAACTGAACAGTGAACAAGTCTGGTGATGAAGCTTGGACTACTTAAAGTATCTTAGTTTCATAGTCCCTCGTCCCATATAAATATATGAAGCACCAAAACTGGAGCCAAGGTCTGAACAGGTTATGTAACAGCAAGAACTATAATTTAATCACATCATATCATATTACACTATGTAACATTCTATATTTGCCTGTTGATATGTAACAGTTTACTACAAGCATTATTTCCTAAGACTTATGTGGTATAAGTGTTTCTTTTCAAGTATTACGGCTTATAGTGTTTATGTTAACAGTAAATCACTGATAAATGTATATAATGCAATACACATTGTGCCATTTCTCCCTACCCTGTGTTAACATTAACAAAATGAACTAAGAAAACAAAAACTATTTAAAACTAAAAACAAAGGCTATCAACATCACAGTTGCACGTCTGAGTAAGTCAACAGCATTTCCCCCTTAACATGAAGGTATTTTCATCAAAAATGCTTCATCGTTTTTAGGCGAGCATTACTTTAGCAGCAGCTGGTCTTCAGGACAAGTAGATCAGACGTTTCAAGTGCAAAAGACACTGAATTACTCTGAGAAACATCAATCCACATGACTAATGAAAAGAAGCAAACTGCTGGTGTCACCTTAACATAAAATTGTGCATTTTCCCCTTCAGTGTGTGTTTTAGTTCATTTATGTGATAATAAAGTTTTGGAGTTCTCATGGCACACCACTGATATGGACTAGTTTGTCAAGGAACCTATTTGTTTTTAATGTTTAAATTATAATAGTACAATAACTACAAAAAGGTCAGTGCCTTGGTGGCTTTAAACCACATCAGTTTCAATGTTTTTAAAAATAATGATGCAATTAAATCTATGCTTCTGCAACAATAGTGCAATATAGTATCCTTTCCTGAATAAAGGAGCTGAGGTTTATCCAAGTAGAAGCTTTAAGTAAGGTAGATTGTTGCCAACTACTTATCAGTCTTGCATGTTTGACCTAAAATAGATTAGGAAAGCTTAAACTGACTTGTTAATCTATATTCAGCTAAAGCTTCACATAAGCAGCAATGGAAATGAATGTAAGTGCACTCAGTATAAAACACTTTTCAAAACTACTCCAAAAAACAAATGACAGAAGGTGGTTAAGAGCAGCTAAACATCTGTTGTGTGTACCAGGTGTAAAAGAAGAATGGACTCTGTGGTTACTTGCACTATTGGAATTACGTGAAGGTAAAGTTAAGACTTAGTCCACTTCCATCTCTCCAGAAGACTTAGTATGCTGTGAGTTGTCTTTTGTTGAATCTGGTTTAGTTTCAGCCCCACTCTGTCCATCCATTGGTCCGTTGTGTTCACTATTATCTTTTGCCTTGTCTTCAGCAACCTCTACTTTCGGTTTGGGCTTATAAATGATGGGGTTACAGAAATTATCGAGTTCCTAAAGACATGAAGAAAATTGATTATATTAAAAACATAATTTAACAAGGTACCACTAACTTTCTGAAGTTCACATATAATTTCTAAATTTCCACATAATTCCACATTGTTGAATAGCTGTTAGCTCAGCTAGATAACCAACTAATTCTTAAAATACCTTAATGAATTATTTACCTTCTTGGCTAGTATATGTCAGTGGTTTAAGATACTATTCTGTCTTTGATATAATAATACATTCTGTATTTATTGTTACTAAATTTCTTCCTCATAATTTATTTTGGTAGGGATAATCTTTATATATTTATTTATTTTGGCCATGACACATGGCATTCAGAACCCCCTGACCAGGGACTGAACTTGGGGTCCTTGGCAGTGAGAGCACAAAGTTCTAACCACTGGAATGCCAGGGAATTCCTAGGAATAATTTTTAATTCATTCCTTTAAATTAGGCCTAAAGCTCTGTTATGAGAAGTATGTCACATAGCACCTATTTCATAAGTTAAAATTTCTCAAAATTACTTGAAAACTATTTTCAGTTCAGTTCAGTTGCTCAGTCGTGTCTGACTCTTTGCGACCCCATGAATCCCAGCACGCCAGGCCTTGCTATCCATCACCAACTCCCAGAGTTCACTCAGACTCACGTCCATCGAGTCAGTGATGCCATCCAGATATCTCATCCTCTGTCGTCCTCTCATCCTTCTGCCCCCAAACCCTCCCAGCATCAGAGTCTTTTCCAATGAGTCAACTCCTCGCATGAGGTGGCCAAAATACTGGAGTTTCAGCTTTAGCATCATTCCTTCCAAAGAAATCCCAGGGCTGATCTTCAGAATGGACTGGTTGGATCTCCTTGCAGTCCAAGGGACTCTCAAGAGTCTTCTCCAACACCACAGTTCAAAAGCATCAATTCTTCGGGGCTCACCTTTCTTTACAGTCCAACTCTTACATCCGTACATGACCACAGGAAAAACCATAGCCTCGAGTAGACGGACCTTTGTTGGCAAAGTAATGTCTCTGCTTTTCAATATGCTATCTAGGTTGGTCATAACTTTCCTTCCAAGGAATAAGTGTCTTTTAATTTCCATGGCTGCAATCACCATCTGCAGTGATTTTGGAGCCCAAAAAATAAAGTCTGACACTGTTTCCACTGTTTCTCCATCTATTTCCCATGAAGTGATGGGACCAGATGCCATGATCTTCGTTTTCTGAATGTTGAGCTTTAAGCCAGCTTTTTTACTCTCCTCTTTCACTCTCATCAAGAGGCTTTTTAGTTCCTCTTCACTTTCTGCCATAAGGGTGGTGTCATCTGCATATCTGATTTTTTGATATTTGATATTTCTCCCAGCAATCTTGATTCCAGCTTGTGCTGCTCTCAGCCCAGCGTTTCTCATGATGTACTCTGCATATAAGTTAAATAAGCAGGGTGACAATATACAGCCTTGACGTACTCCTTTTCCTATTTGGAACCAGTCTGTTGTTCCATGTCCAGTTCTAACTGTTGCTTCCTCACCTGCATACAGATTGCTCAAGAGGCAGGTCAGGTGGTCTGGTATTCCCATCTCTTTCAAAATTTTCCACAGTTTATTGTGATACACACAGTCAAAGGCTTTAGCATAGTCAATAAAGCAGAAATAGATGTTTTTCTGGAACTCTTGCTTTTTCCATGATCCAGCGAATGCTGGCAATTTGATCTCTGGTTCCTCTGCCTTTTCTAAAACAAGCTTGAACATCAGGAAGTTCACGGTTCACGTATTGCTGAAGCCTGGCTTGGAGAATTTTGAGCATTACTTTACTAGCGTGTGAGATGAGTGCAATTGTGTGGTAGTTTGAGCATTCTTTGGCATTGCCTTTCTTTGGGATTAGAATGAAAACTGACCTTTTCCAGTCCTGCGGCCACTGCTGAGTTTTCCAAATTTGCTGGCTTATTGAGTGCAGCACTTTCACAGCATCATCTTTTAGGATTTGAAATAGCTCAACTGGAATTACATTACCTCCACTAGCTTTGTTCATAGTGATGCTTTCTTTTTTGTTTTTTTTAAGAGAAAAGCACTTAACATTTAATGAATTTCCCAGCATGTGGCTTCAAGACACCAGGACACAGGCCCCACCTACACCCTTAATCTTCTCCTCAGCTCTTCTGCTGAAGAATTTGGCCTTCACAATGACAGGCTGCTTTGGGAGCTTTCCTTTCCCCAGATCTTTGTAGTAACCTGATGGCACCACATCAATGACAGGAGCAGCTCCTGTCTTGTTCTTGGCAGCATTTACTCGTGTCTGCTCACTAACCATGGTCCACAATTTATCAAGATTGACAGTCGGGCAGAAACTCTGGTTCCTCTTAAGTGGTAATGCCTCATACCAACTTTCCCAGAGTATCCTGGGTGATACTTGTCGAAGTTGATCCTGTGATGATGCATGCCACCAGCATTACCTTGGCCTCCCGGGTGTTTCCGGTGTTTGCCGATGCGGCCGTGGCCATGGCTCACGTGGCCCCTAAGTTTCTGGGTCTTCCTTAGTCTGGATGGCATGTCGGCAGCCTAGACGAAAGAGCCCTAGTGATGCTTTCTAAGGCCCACTGGACTTCACATTCCAGGATGCCTGGCTCTAGGTCAGTGATCACACCATTGTGATTATCTGGGTCATGAACATCTTTTTTTTACAGTTCTTCTGTGTATTCTTGCCATCTCTTCTGAATATCTTCTGCTTCTGTTAGGTCCATACCATTTCCGTCCTTTATCGAGCCCATCTGTGCATGAAATGTCCCCTTGGTATCTCTAATTTTCTTAAAGAGATCTCTAGTCTTTCCCATTCTGTTGTTTTCCTCTATTTCTTTGCATTTATCGCTGAAGAAGGCTTTCTTATCTCTCTTTGTTATTCTTTGGAACTCTGCATTCAGATGCTTATATCTTTCTTTTCTCCTTTGCTTTTTGCTTCTCTTCTTTTCACAGCTATTTGTAAGGCCTCCCCAGACAGGCATTTTGCTTTTTTGCATTTCTTTTCCATGGGGATGGTCTTGATCCCTGTCTTGGTAGTATACACTAACTTCACTTTTGGAAAACAGAGTAGCTTTTTCTGTCGAAGGAAAAATAAGCCATGGAAGTAAATTCAACTTAATAATTATTTCAGATATTATATCCTTGGTTTTTACAGAAATAAAAGACCATTTCAGTAATGCTACTGAACACTTTATATTCTTTCAAGACCAGTGTCACAGAAATTGGGTGGGGTGGGAAAATAGGAGGTAACATCCTGGGGGAATGTTTTAGTTGGCAAACTGTTCTTGTCACACTCTGCCTCTCACCTGGTTAGGAGTAAATTATAATAGATTCTCTGTAAAACTTTCTCAAAAAGGAAAATAACTCTTACTGCTTTATTATTTAAAAAAACCCCCAGTTTGGCACAGAAGTTGCTCAACATCACTATTCATCAGAAAAATGCAAATCAAAATCACAATGATATGTCTCATACGTGTCAGAATGACTGTGTTCAAAAAGAACACAAATAACATTTTGGTAAGGATATGGAGAAAAGGGAACTCTATGTACATTTCTAGTGGAAATGTAAATTGGTATAGCCATTATAGAAAACAGTATGGAGGTTCCTAAAAAAGCTAAAAGTTGAATTACTATATGATCGATCCAGCAACTCTACTCCTCAGTATCCAGAAATAAATGAAAATACTAATTTAAAAACACACATGCACACCAGTGTTCCTAGCAGCATTATTTACAATAGCTAACATGTGGAAGCAACCTAAGTGTCCATAAACAGATGAACAGACAAAGATGTAGCATATGTATACAATGGAATAAAAAGAATGAAGAATGAAAACTTGCTGTCTGCAGCAACATTGATGTTACTGGAGGGTATTATGCTTACAGAGAGACAAATACTATATCTTATTACTTACATGTGTAATCTAAAAAATAAATGAATATAACAGCAACAGAAAAAAAGACTTACAGAGAATAAACTAGAGGTTACCAGTAGGGAGAGGGAAGTGAGGGACAAGATAAGGATACAGGATTAAGAGATACAAACAAATATGTATAAAAGAAATAAGCTACAAGGATATACTGTATAACAGAATATAGCCAATATTTTAGAATAACTTTAAATGAAGTAAAATCTGTAAAAATATTGAATCACTGCATATACACTTATAATGCTGTCAATCAAATATACTCCAGTAAAAAAAACCCCAAACCTGTTTTTGTTTTTAAAATAAATCAAATACCTATGAGCATACTGAACCAGACTTTAAAAAATCACCTGATATGCCATCTCCTCTGGTGGTAGTGGTGTAGTTGCTAAGCTGTATCTGACTCTTGCTACCACGTGGACTGTAGCCTGCTAGCTCCTCTGTCCATGGGATTTCTAGGCAATGGAATGGTTTAACTTTTCCTTCTCCAGGGGATTTTCCCAACCTAGCAATTGAACCCTGGTCTCCTGCACTGCAGGCAGATTCTTTACCCACTAAGCTACCATCTCTAGATTATTAGCCTTTTGGTGAACATCCTTCTAGATATATGTCCATGCACACATATATCCAAACATACAAATCTTAATGAACATGCTAATTTATAGTGAGATAACTTTAATTTAGATTCTGTAATCCTTTTTCATGCATCATGCATAAATCTTTTATCTCAATATATGTACTGGGCTTCCCTGATGGTCTAATAGCTAAGAATCCATTTGCCAGTGCAGGGGACACATCAGGTTCAATCCCTGGTCTGGGAGGATCTCACAGCTGCAAAGCATCTAAGCTTGTGTACCACGACTATTGCGCCTGTGCTCTAGAGCCCACAAGCCACTAACTAAGCCCATACACTACAACTACTGACGCCTGCGCTCTGCAACAAGAGAGGCCCACACACCATAAGGAGAGTTGCCCCTGCTCACCCCAACTAGAGAAAAGCCCATGCACAGCAACAAACACCCAAAGCAGCCAAAATTAAATCTGCAAAAAAATATTTATTAAATACTATGGTTAACTATTATAATGTATATGCATCAGTTTATCTAATTTCTTATTGATAGGTATTTAGGTTGCTGCCAGGTTTTTGGTATCATAAGCAGGGGTTTATATACTTATGCAATAGTCAAAGTGAATTCCTAGAATTGTTATTTCTGCATTAAAGGTAAACTCATTTTAAATTTCTATACATTTGAAATGATTTCCCAGAAAAAAGCAGTAACAAATATAACCAAACTGCTCAGGGAAAGGTGTCCATTTCTTCACACCCTTGGCAATTATGGCAAAGATTGTAAATGTAAACAAATAACCAAATCAGAGAAAAGAAATTTGCATTTCTTAGATTAGTAACAAAGATGAGTATCTTTTCATATGTTTTTTAGACATGTATTTCTTTGTCAGCTGTTTTTCCAATGTCTTATTTTTCTACTTAGATGCTGATCTTTATTATAAAGTTTATCCCCATGTTTTTCATGACGTTTTCTGTAACTTTTGACATTTTCAGTAGTAACACGTTTTAACATGGAAAGTTTATCTCGGAAGTAAGATTTTACCATGAAATTTTATACATTTCAAACTATGTCAAAAACAAGCATATACCGTGGTTTTAGAATGGAGATTCAAAAGTTTTATCTAGCCTAGAAAAATCAGACATAATCTTTAGTTGTTGCATTGTTTTATTTTATTGCTTTATTTTACACTTAAAATCTAAAAGCTGTTTTGTGTGTAAGACTAATTAAATCAAGAAACATGATCCACCTAGAATCTTTTTACCCCCCCCCCCAAATTAAAGATTAGCCTCAAATTCCTATTTCTGTTTTTCTGTAAGTTGATTACTTCTCAGAGTATGGCTCCCATTAAAAAATTTTAGTGACTGAATCCATTATAAAACAGAAGTTTATAGTTTCTTACCTTTGACTTTGCAACTATTTCTGAAACTTTCACCACAGGATCTTGAGTGAGACTTAGTTTGTTCTGTGCATTCATCTTACTGTTCAGCCAACTCATGGCTTCACTGATATATTTTTCAACCTTTTCAATTTCAGCAGGATCCAAATGATCGTATCTTTCATCCTATTAGGGAAAAAAAAAAAAAATGAGAGGTTTTTCAATAAGCACCAACTTATTAATAATTTCTGCTTAAACGATTTAGACTCTTATTGTGTATCTCATATATACTCACATGAAGAAGCCATTTACAAATTACATAGAACTGAAGAAACTGAGAGAAAGAAAAATCAGTATGCCTTTTTAAGAGGAAAGGCCTTCTGAAGAAGTCAGGTTTGGAAAGGAATGACTTGTGAAGAATATTAAAACTGAAAAGTAGTTTTCAGAAAGAAGCTGCATGGAATTAAATCAGTCAAGGAGTAAAATGAAATAAGGTAAGTAGGCACAAGCAAGCTAGACAGAAAATTCTGACTCTATACAGCAGACTCTGATTAACTTGTTGATAAGGAGAAATGAAAAATAAAATTGAAAAAGACACCTGCAGCTGTCACATGTAGAAGACAATCTAAGAAGTCATGGTTTAGACTGGTGGTCTCAAACCAGAAAGAAGTGATGGTGCAACATACGGAAGGAGGATCTCCTCCCCATCCATCTGTCTACATACTTTTAAAAAATCTCTAGCCTGAACATTTTCCCTGAACTCCCAACTCTATCCAACTTCCAACTTGAATTCTTATTTGAAAAGTTTGAAACAACTTACCTGTGTTTCAAATTCACTATTACCTCCCTATCTACTCTTCCAAGTTTTGCTCATCTTAGTAATTAACAACTTTATCCTTTCAGGCCGAAAATCCTTAAAGTTATTTTGACTCCTCTTTCTGTTTTATCTACATAAAAATTATCAGCCCTGCCTTCAAAGTATATGCAGAATTCCAGCCACTTCTTCCCCTTCCACTGTCCAGACTTAGGGTTCCGTCACTTCTTGCCTGTGCTATTCTAATGATTTAACTCGTCTTTCTGCTTCTTTAGACTTAAATCATGCTGCTCCTATATTCAGAAGCCTCCAATGGACTCCTATCTCAGGGTAAAAACCAAGCTTTTATAATGGCCCCTGGGCCCTGCATGATCTGGGAACTAATAACCCCACCCCTACTGTTCTGAGTCCCCTTGGGTTCCTTGCTGTTACTCCAGCACTTCCTTTCCTTGAGATTTTGCAATTGCTTCCTGTCCCCACCCCTACTTTTAGAACATTTTTCTTATAATTATCATACATCTTGAACCCTCCCTCAGCTCCTTTAATTCTCCCCTCAAATGATGTCATCTTATTAGTCTGCCTTTCTGACAAGTCTCCACCTCTGGCAGTCCCTTACTTTTCCCACAGCTCTTAGCACCATCTGACTTCACTAACCCATTACTGTCGATCTTTTCCCACAAACATATTAGAATAAGTTCAATGTTTTGTTTGATGCTGTAGTTCCAGCACCTTGAAGAGAGCATGGAACATAATAAACTCAAAATTCTTGAGCATAAGTGAAGTCTTGCCTTGCTCTGAATAACAGTTTACAGCATCTTCAGGAAGCTTTTGACAGCATGGCAAACACTAGGTTGTAATAATAATAAACAGACCCTCCAATACCAGATTTGAAATATTCTTGGTGTTTCTATTTGTCTGCTTGTTCCTTCTTTTCCATTATCCTTACATTCTATTTGTACCTGTATGGACACTGACGTTGGCAGGCACATTCACAATTGATTGGTACCTGGATTATTCCTTTAGGTTGGTCGGACTGCACTCTATCTTAAAAAACGTACAAATCTTTTATTTCTAAAATAAGTAACCACCATTCCCACACTGTGTAGTGAAAAACAGTGTAGCTGTTAAGGGTTTGTATGTTGATTTTAGACTGCTTAGATTTTATCCTGACTACATCACTACTTCACAAGTTGCTTAAGCACTGCTATTTTCCTATAAAATAACATTCTTGTCAGAACTGAGGTAATCCATGCAAAGTGCTCAAAATTTAGTAAGTGCTTGATAAATGTAAACTATGATAATGCCCTCCCCTAAACCTTTGGTGCTGGTCTCTCCAGCCCACTGATGGAGTTTTAACATCAGTGATAAAATCTGGGGGAATTACGGTGAATATTTAAAATTTTAATCGGCAAACTTGGGGGCTCCCTGGTGGCTCAGTGGTAAAGAATCTGCCTGCAGCGTAGAAGATGCAGGAGACTGGGGTTCGATCCCTGGGTCAGGAAGATGCCCTGGAGGAGGAAATGGCAACCTGCTCCAGTATTCTTGCTGGGGAAATCCCATGGACAGAGGAGCCTGGTCGGTCACAGTTCACAGGGTCACAAAGGGTCACATGACTGAGCACACACACAGAAAACCTGTCCTGAAGGGAAAATTAAACCTGCTGAGTTTAATAAAGTTATTCTGGAATACTACCACGCCCATTCGTTTACAAACTTGTGTATTTGCTCTTGCACTACAACAGCCAAGTTGAGTGTATATAGTAGGCCTGCAGAACCTAAAATGTTATTTGTTCATTTAAAGGAAAAGTTTGCTACCCTCTCGCAGAATGGCTGCGATCCAAAAGTCTACAAATAATAAATGTTGGAGAGGGTGTGGAGAAAAGGGAACCCTCTTACACTGTTGGTGGGAATGCAAACTAGTACAGCCACTATGGAGAACAGTGTGGAGATTCCTTAAAAAACTGAAAATAGAACTGCCTTATGAAACAGCAATCCCACTGCTGGGCATACACACTGAGGAAACCAGAAGGGAAAGAGACATGTGTACCCCAATGTTCATCGCAGCACTGTTTATAATAGCCAGGACATGGAAGCAACCTAGATGTCCATCAGCAGATGAATGGATAAGAAAGCTGTGGTACATATACACAATGGAGTATTACTCAGCCATTAAAAAGAATACATCTGAATCAGTTCTAATGAGGTGGATGAAACTGGAGCCTATTATACAGAGTGAAGTAAGCCAGAAGGAAAAACACCAATACAGTATACTAACGCATATATATGGAATTTAGAAAGATGATAACAATAACCCTGTGTACGAGACAGCAAAAGAGACACTGATGTATGGAACAGTCTTATGGACTCTGGGGAGAGGGAGAGGGTGGGAAGATTTGGGAGAATGGCATTGAAACATGTAAAATATCATGTATGAAACGAGATGCCAGTCCAGGTTCAATGCATGATACTGGATGCTTGGGGCTAGTGCACTGGGATGACCCAGAGGGATGGTATGGGGAGGGAGGAGGGAGGAGGGTTCAGGATGGGGAGCACATGTATACCTGTGATGGATTCATTTTGATTATTTGGCAAAACTAATACAATTATGTAAAGTTTAAAAATAAAATAAAATAAAAAATAAAGGAAAAGTTTGCTACCCTCTCCTTTAGAGGGAAAAAAAAATCAGTTTAATTTTGTCAAATCTTACTGTTACATCCAAATGCAGCTAACTTTTATATAACTAAATATTTGAGGCTAAAAAACAGTGGAAAGGCTAAGAGTAATAAGACAGATCTGGGCACAAATATAAAAGAATAAAGGACATGGGAGTTACAGATAAGCAAAAGACTGGAAGACTAAGAGCAACCAAAAGAGGCACCAAGGGACAAAAGGAATGCTGGCAGAGTCCGGTTTCAAAGATGCCAGTAAAAAAAGGCTCAACAAAACCTCTTTTTCACTGTATCAATAATGAAATCCCTAAGAAGAAAACAATGAATTTGTTCACTGGACTAATTCAGGGAATTCTAAAAGATTAAAACCACACAACTGCACTTTGGTAGCAACAACCGCTCTGCAGTTGAGAACTTTTAAGATTTACCCCATCCTCTGCATACCACACACATTACCATTACCACCAATTTACTTTGAGTTTTAATACCTTGTTTCTGTATGCTTCTATCAGTTTCATGACAAGTTGGATCTTTTTTCCCAAGTCGTTTAAAGCTTTTGGTCTTTCTTCATGTTCCATGTACCTTACTTGAATAGGCTGGCCATATTTCTGTTAAGTTTTTTAAAAAGAAAACGTTATTAACAGAAAACAACTTTTATTGTGGTCCACTGGAGGAGGAAATGGCAACGCACTCTACTGTTCTTGCCTTGGGAATCCCATGAACAGTATGAAAAGGCAAAAAGGTATGACACTGGCAGATAAGTCCCCCCTCGCCCCAGGTTGGAAGGTATCCAATATGCTACTGGGGAAAAGCAGAGGGCAACTTTATTCATAGCTCCAGAAAGAACGAAGTTGCTGGGCCAAAGAGGAAACAGTGCTCAGTTGTGGATGTGCCTGGTGGTGAAAGTCAAGTCCAATTATGTAAAGAACAATATTGCATAGGAACCTGGCAATAGATGTGAATTTGAGCAAACTCTGGGAGATAGCAGAGGACAGAGTAGCCTCAGTTCAGCTCAGTTGTGTCTGGCTCTTTGTGACCCCATGGACTGCAGCATGCCAGGCCTCCCTGTCCATTACCAACTAGACTTTACTCAAACTCACCTCATTGAGTCAGTTATGCCATCCAACCATCTCATTCTCTGTTGTCCCTTTCTCCTCCTGCCTTCAATCTTTCCCAGCATCAGGGTCTTTTCAAATGAGTCAGCATTTCACATCAGGTGGCTAAAGTACTGGAGTTTCAGCTTCAACATCAGTCCTTCCAATGAACATTCAGGACTGATTTCCTTTAGGATGGACTGGATGGATATCCTTGCAGTCCAAGGGACTCTCAAGAGTCTTCTCCAACACCACAGTTCAAAAGCATTAATTCTTCGGCACTCAGCTTTCTTTACAGTCCAACTCTCACATCCATATATGACTACTGGAAAAACCATAGCCTTGACTAGACGGACCTTTGTTGACAAAGTCATGTCTCTGCTTTTCAATATGCTGTCTAGGTTGGCCATAACTTTCCTTCCAAGGAGTAAGCGTCTTTTAATTTCATGACTGCAGTCACCATTTGCAATGATTTTGGAGCCCTGAGAAATAGAGTCTGTCACTGTTTCTCCATCTATTTGCTGTGAAATGATGGGACCTGATGCCATGATCTTTGTTTTCTGAATGCTGAGCTTTAAGCCAACATTTTCACTCTCCTCTTTCACTTTCATCAGGAGGTTAGTTCTTCTTTGCTTTCTGCCATAAGGGTGGTGTCATCTGCATATCTGAGGTTATTGATATTTCTCCCAGCAATCTTGATTCCAGCTTGTGCTTTATCCAGCCCAGCGTTTCTCACGATGTACCCTGCATATAAGTTAAATAAGCAGGGTGACAATATACAGCCTTGACGTACTCCTTTTCCTATTTGGAACCAGTCTGTTGTTCCATGTCCAGTTCTAACTGTTGCTTCCTGACCTGCATACAGATTTCTCAAGAGGCAGGTCAGGCAATCTGGTATTCCCATCTCTTTCAGAATTTTCCATAGTCTATTGTGATCCACAAAGTCAAAGGCTTTGGTGTAGTCAATAAATAGATGTTTTTCTGGAACTCTCTTGCTTTTTCGATGATCCAGTGGATATTGGCAATTTGATCTCTGGTTCCTCTGCCCTTTTTTTTTTTTTTTTTTGCAGTTTTTTGTTTTCTTTATTTTGTAGTCACACTGGCTTTATCGTTAGAAGTAACACACACAATTGCAAGTTAAAAGAAAGTAAAGCTCCCCTACCCTCCTCAAGTCCTTTCTATTTTAACTTCCTCTGACAGGCTACCACTGTAACTTTTACTGGCATACTAATATATACATTTCTTGATTTGCCAGTTCAGACATTACTGGTGGTTTAGTCGCTAAGTCATGTCTGACTCCTGTGACCCCATGGACTGTAGCCTGCCAGGCTCCTCTGTCCATGGGATTCTCTAGGCAAGAATAGTGGAGTGGGTTGCCATTTCCTTCTCCTCCTCTGCCTTTTCTAAAACCAGCTTTAACATCTGGAAGTTCACGGTTTATATATTATTGAAGCCTGGCTTGGAGAATTTTGAGCATTACTTTGCTAGCATGTGATATGAGTGTAATTGTGCGGTAGTTTGAGCATTCTTTGGCACTGCCTTTCTTAGGGATTGGAATGAAAACTGACCTTTTCCAGTCCTGTGGCCACTGCTAACTTTTCCAAATTTGCTGGCTTATTGAGTGTACCACTTTCACAGCATCGAAATAGCTCAACTGGAATTCCATCACCTCCACTAGCTTTGTTACTAGTGATGCTTGCTAAGGCCCACTTGATTTCACATTCCAGGATGTCTGGCTCTAGGTGAGTGATCAAACTATCGTGGTTATCTGGGTTGTGAATACCTTTTTGTACAGTTCTTCTGTGTATTCTTGCCACCTCTTCTTAATATCTTCTGCTTCTGTTAGGTCCATTCCATTTCTGTCCTTTATCGAGCCCATCTTTGCATGAAATGTTCCCTTGGTATCTCTAATTTTCTTGAAGAGATCTCTAGTCTTTCCCATTCTATTGCAGCACCCTAGAGGAGCCTGGTGTGCTGCAATTCATGAGGTCAAAAAGTGTCAGGCACAATTTAGCAACTGAATGACAACAAATACAGGAAGATGAACAGGAAAGAAAGGTGGTCAGATCAAAATCTGTCCCCTCTTATTTTCCTACATGGAAATGAGTTCCAGTGGTTATGTGCTTATTCAATCCTACACAGGGATGTCTCTATCGTATGTGCTCCTCTCATTCATTAAGATTACCTTTCGATTCCTCTCAAATCCAAAGAATGTTAATTTCTTTAAAGTTGGGTGTTAAAAGTTTAAAACTACTAAGAAAACCATAAGAACTATACTGCATCCAGAAATAATGTATTTGAAACTTGATTTCAAATATTTATAATGCGTATAACTCTGTACATGCAACCAGGTTATTGGGATTTCCTGGTATTTAATACCTATTGACTATTATTTATGTCATATTTATTCATTAGATTAGTATGTGTATTTTAAGTATAGTGCTTAAAAACAAGAAAGCCCTTTGGCCCCTCACCCCAGGTGCATAGAAGTAGAGAGTGTCTAAATTTTATAACAGCTTCTGTAACTGTGAGGAGGGGAGTACATTAGAAAAAAAGATAAATATTTTCTTCCGAATTCATTACATACATAAATAAAATCAGCTTATTTTAGAGTAATTTTAGGTTTTCAGAAAAGTTACAAAGCAAACAATGGTAAACCAAGCACCTTTTATTGCTTTTTTCTAATGTTAGCATCTTACAGCATTATGGAACATTTGTCAAAACCAAGAAATCAACACTGGTGTATGACTGTTAAATACTGACTGAACTCCAGATTATTTGGATTTCATCCTTTTCTTTTCCAGGATACCATACTGCATTTAGTCTATTTTCATTGTACTTTCAATTGTAAATGTTTTTGAAAGGGGAGTAAGTTATAAAAGCCATCTTATAAAAATAGTAAAGCCTGTGAAAACTTCTATAACATTCACTTCTATGGTTACGTATATATTGGAAACAAAATAATACGTTCTTGGAGCTTCTGGGCTTTTCAGTTATTTCTCTTGGCCTCAGCTGTCTGGCTTGTTCCTCCAGCCCAATTTATATATATATTCCTTTAAAGGAGATGAGGGGTAAAAAACACCAAGAGGCTAAAATATGGTAAAGCTTAGTTTTGCTTTCATAAGCGTAGGCTTTCAAGTTGCTTTTTAAATATTCCCTTTGGAAGTAATTTATTGCCAAGATACTAACCTTTAAACAATTTTTTTTACATGTACCCCAATATGCATTGCAGCACAAATTACAATACCCAGGACATGGAAACAACCTAGATTCCATCGAGAGATAAATGGATAGAGAAGATTTGGTGCATTTATTTTCTTTTGCTTTCAAGTTACATAAATTCTTTTGCACTTCAACCTCCCCATCACTAAAGGGCTGCCTTTCCCCATACTCTAGAAGTCTTTATTAATGTCATCACTTAGCATATGTGTATTTACTCACTACTCAAAGAATGGTTCAGGGACCAGCAGCATCAGAATCTCTCGGAAGCTTATAAAAAATGCAGAATCACGGACCCAACTTGGGTATACTGAATTTTTTGCATTTCAGTAAAGGCCCCAGGTTATTTATGTGCACATTAAAGCTATGATCCTCACTAAGATGGAAAGACTAAAATTTCCTGTCATCCTTCCAATCTAAACTTCTACACTTTTGAAGCTTTTTGTTTTTTGTTCTTCCAGGTTGGGGGCTGAGGGTTTGGTGGTAAGCAGGAGGAAAAGAGTAATAGTGTTTTTTTCTTAAATCTGACCACTGACCTAGAAAAAGGGGACCTGATGGACACACCTCCTTATTTATTTTTTAAAAGGACACTGAAGACCAGGGGTACTATTTTTGAAGTTCTTTTGGCCTGGTGTCCCCAGGAGTGTGAACATACAAAAGGGCAGTGTGTTAACTCCTCAAAATCAGAGCAGTCGAGGGGGAGAGAAGCAAAGCACGAGCGACTCCTCTAATGGATAAGGGGTTAGGGGTCAGGTTGACAAGTCACTTCTTAACAACATCTCAGAAATCATGGCTTATATAAGAGTAATATTAACACTCTGGTCATGTGCTAATTGGAAGTGGTCAAACAGGAGATGGGAAGAGTGAACATCAACATTTTAGGAACCAGTGAACTAGAAGACTGGAATGGGTGAATTTAACTCAGATGACCATTATATCTACTGTGGGCAAGAATCCCTTAGAAGAAATGGAGTAGCCCTCATAGTCAACAAGAGAGTCCAAAATGCAGTTCTTGAGTGCAATTTGAAAAACAACAGAACAATCTGTTCATTTCCAAGGCAAATCATTCAATATCACAGTAATCCAAGTCTGTGCCCCAACCAGTAATGCTGAAGAAGCTGAAGTTGAATGGTTCTCTGAAGACCTACAAGACCTTCAAAAACTAACACCCCAAAAGATGTCCTCTTCATTATAGGGGACTGGAATGCAAAAGTAGGAAGTCAAGAGATACCTGGAGTAACAGGCAAATTTGGCCTTAGAGTACAAAATGAAGCAGGGCAAAGGCTAACAGAGTTTTGCCAAGAGAACGCACTGGTTATAGCAAATACCCTCCTTCCAACAACACAAGAGAAGACTCTACACATGGACATCACCAGATGGTCAATACCAAAATCAGATTGTATTCTTTGCAGCCAAAGATGGAGAAGCTCTATACAGTCAGTAAAAACAAGACAGGGAGCTGACTGTGGCTCAGATCATGAACTCCTTATTTCAAAATTCAGATTTATATTGAAGGAAGTAGGGAAAACCACTAGACCATTCAGGTATGACCTAAATCAAATCCCTTAACGATTATACAGTGGGAAGTGACAAATAGATTCAAGGGATTAGATCTGATAGACAGAGTGCCTGAAGAACTATGGACAGAGGCTTATGACATTGTACAGGAGACAGGGATCAAGAACATCCCCATGGAAAAGAAATGCAAAAAGGCAAAATGGCTGTCTGAGGAGGCCTTACAAATAGCTAAGAAAAGAAGAAAAGTGAAAAGCAAATGAGAAAAAGAAAGATATACCCATTTGAATGCAGAGTTCCAAAGAACAGCAAGGAGAGATAGGAAAGCCTTCCTCAGTGATCAATGCAAAGAAATAGAGGAAAACAATAGAATAGGAAAGTCTAGAGATCTCTTCAAGAAAATTAGAGATACCAAGGGAACATTTCATGCAAAGATGGGTTAAATAAGGGACAGAAATGGTATGGACCTAACAGAAGCAGAAGATATTAAGAAGAGGTGGCAAGAATACACAGATCAGATCAGATCAGTCGCTCAATCGTGTCTGACTCTTTGCGACCCCATGAATCGCAGCATGCCAGGCCTCCCTGTCCATCACCAACTCCCGGAGTTCACTGAGACTCCAGCCATCTCATCCTCTGTCGTCCCCTTCTCCTCCTGCCCCCAATCCCTCCCAGCATCAGAGTCTTTTCCAATGAGTCAACTCTTCGCATGAGGTGGCCAAAAAAGAACTATACAAAAAAGATCTTCATGACCCAGATAACCACGATGGTTTGATCACTCATCTAGAACCAGACATCCTGGAATGTGAAGTCAAGTGGGCCTTAGCAAGCATCACTAGGAACAAAGCTAGTGGAGGTGATGGAATTCCAGTTGAGCTATTTCAAATCCTGAAAGATTATGCTGTTAAGGTGCTGCAGTCAACACGCCAGCAAATTTGGAAAACTTAGCAGTGGCCACAGGACTGGAAAAGGTCAGTTTTCATTCTAATCCCAAAGAAAGGCAATGCACTCATCTCACACGCTAGCAAAGTAATGCTCAAATTTCTCCAAGCCAGGCTTCAGCAATACATGAACCATGAACTTCCAGATGTTCAAGCTGGTTTTAGAAAAGCCAGAAGAACCAGAGATCAAATTGCCAACCTCCGCTGGATCATCAAAAAAGCAAGAGAGTTCCAGAAAAACATCTATTTCTGCTTTATTGACTATGCCAAAGCCTTTGACTGTGTGATTACAACAAACTGTGGAAAATTCTGAGAGAGATGGGAATACCAGACCACCTGACCTGCCTCCTGAAAAATCTGTATGCAGGTCAAGAAGCAATAGTAGAACTGGACATGGAACAACAGACTGGGTTCCAAACTGGGAAAGGAGTGCATCAAGGCTGTACACTATCACCCTGCTTATTTTATCTATATGCAGAGTATTTAACATATATGCAGAGTATATCTTCCCAAATGCCAGGCTAGATAAAGCACAAACTGGAATCAAGATTGCCGGGAGAATATCAATAACCTCAGATATGCAGACGGCACCACCCTTTTGGCAGAAAGTAAAGAAGAACTAAAGAGCCTCTTGATGGAAGAGGAGAGTGAAAAAGTTGACTTAAAACTCAGCCTTCCAAAAACCAAACCACAGCATCCAGTCCCATCACTTCATGGCAAATAATGGGGAAAACAACAAAAACAGTGAGAGACTTTACTTTTGGGGGCTCCAAAATCACTGCAGAGGGCAACTGCAGCCATGAAATTAGAAGACGCTTGTTCCTTGGAAGAAAAGCCATGACAAACCTAGACAGTATATTAAAAAGCTGAGACATTATTTTGCCAACAATGGTCTGTCTAGTCAAAAGCTTTGGTTTTTCCATTAGTCATGTATAGACGTGAGAGTTGGACCATAAAAAAAGCTGAGCACCGAAGAATTGATGCTTTTGAACTGTGGTGTTGGAGAAGACTCTTGAGAGTCCCTTGGTCTGCAAGGAGATCAAACCAATCAATATCCTGAATATTCATCAGAAGGACTGATGTTGAAACAGAAACTCCAATACTTTCGCCACCTGATGCGAAGAACTGACTCATTTGAAAAGACCCTGATGCTGGGAAAGATTGAAGGCAGGAGGAGAAGGGGATGACAGAGGATGAGATGGTTGGATGGCATCACTGACTCGATAGATATGAGTTTGAGCAAGCTCCGGGAGTTGGTGATGGACAGGGAAGCCTCATGTGCTGCAGTCCATGGGGTTGCAGAGAGTGGGACACAGCTGAGCCAGTGAACTGAACATCTGCTAAATTTTCATATCTGAGTATCATAATAGACAATAATGATTATGCATTATTGAATTTGAATTATCATGTAGCAATCCTCACCTCCTAAATGAAGAGAGAGCATTTCCTGTTACACATATCTGCCTTAGAAATTTCTTATGTATTAATTAAACACATATACTGTGTTCTTACACCATAATTTTTAGGACAATTTAATGTCCTGTTCAACACTAATATGGACTTTTAAAAAGTTTACCTTTAATTCTTGAAGCTTATCCATATATACTTGTTTAGGTTGGTCCTCTCCTTCTTCATAAAGCCAATTTTCTGTGTCCTCCAATATTGCAGATAGTTTATTCAAGTCCTAGTTATATAGTTAAGAGATACTGATTGAAAATACTCTCCTTAGGAATAAAAATCATCAAGCAAGGACAAAATGTTTTTCAAATATAAAAAATTACTTTTTTTCTGGTTTCTTATTTATAAACATGTTTTCACTAGACTCTTGAAATTTGGAAAAATAACTAAGAACCATTCCTAAATGTGCTTCAAAAAGAGTGACAACAAAAACATATTTGCAACATTTATTTATATATTTATATTAGCATGCTCAAGCAAACATTTTAAATAAGTCTAATAAAAAACTACAAAACTTAGACTTACTTCTTGAGTGATGAATTTTTCATAGATAGTGCCAAGCTTGTCTCTAAAATCATATACATATTCTTCAACAGCATTCTTCGCATCATTTCTTTCTTTCTCTAACTTATCCTGCATTATCATCTTCCCCTATTCAAAAAGTTTTACATTAGTTGCCATGAAAACACTAGGGAAATAAAAACCAAAACCATAATGAAATATCACTTCACACCTACTGCTGCTGTTGCTGCTGCTAAGTCGCTTCAGTCGTATCTGACTCTGTGCAACCCCATAGACAGCAGCCCACCAGGCTCCCCCATCCCTGAGATTCTCCAGGCAAGAACACTGGAGTGGGTTGCCATTTCCTTCTCCAACGCATGAAAGTGAAGAGTGAAAGTGAAGTCACTCAGTCGTGTCCGACTCTTAGCGACCCCATGGACTGCAGCCTACCAGGCTCCTCCGTCCATGGGATTTTCCAGGCGAGAGTACTGGAGTGGGGTGCCATTGCCTTAGGATGAGTATAATCAAGAAATGGAAAATAAGTATTGGTGACTATTTGTAGAATTTGAAACCCTTGTACATTGCTGTTGAGAATGTACAATAATGTTCCTGTTAGGGAAAACTTTGGTGGCTCCTAAAGAAGCTAAACCAAGAATTAGAACGTGACCCAGAAGTTTCACTCCTAGACATGTAATTAAAGAACTGAAAGCAGGAACTCAGTTATTTGTCACCCAATGTTCACTGCAGCATTATTTACAATAACCAAAAGGTGGAAACAACTCATTTGTCCTTTAACATATGAATGGACAAATAAAATGTATATATGCAAAATGGAATGTTATTCTACTATAAAAACAAAGTTCTGACACATGTTACAAACTTGATGAACCTTGAAAACATTACGCTCAGTGAAATAATACAGACACAAAGAATAAATATTGTATGATTACATTTATATGAGTTATACAAATTCAAAGAGATAGAAAGTAGATTAGTTTCTTGGGGGTTGGGGAAGGGAGGAATGGTTGAGTTATTAGTGGTTAGAGTTTCTGTTTGGGGTGATGAAAAAGTTTTGGAAAAGACAGTGTCAATTAAAAACTTTTTTTTTTAATAGACTAATGTATGTTAGTGTTCAAATCCTAGGTTTCCCATTTATTAGCTTTGAAATTGCAGCAAAATTGCCTAACCTAAGCCTCAGTTTTCTTATCCTAGAGAGCATACATCTATACATCTTGTATGGCTACTAATAAGATTGACATATTCACATAAAGTATTCAGGACAGTGCCTGACACATAACTGGTACTGAATAAACGTTGGCTCTGGTAAGTGATACAGGATAGTGGCTGTAATCCTGAGCTTTGAGACAGACTACTGGGCTCCAAAACAAAGGTTACTTGCTGAACTTGGGAGATTGAGTCTACTTCTGCCAGTTTCCTCATCTTTTAAATGCAGATCTCTAACAGTACTTTGATTTTATAGGTTTGAAGATTAAAGAGGATATCAAAGTATTTAAAGATGTTAGCAAAAATTATTAAATCAAAAGCCAAGAAAGAATCTGTAATAAATATTTGTACTTTAACAAAAACATAATATTTTAAACATAATACAATGCACTGATATTTGTAAATTTGAAATAATAAGACAATTAGCACAACATTGTAAACTACACTCCAATAAAATTATTTTAAAAATAAAATGAGGCATTTCAAAAATTTGAGAAAAAATCTTACACACAAAATTTATCATAGCCGCACTTCCACACAATTCATTTCTTTGGCAAAGTTAGTCTCAAATAATACAAATTCAGAATTATTTGGGATCTCTAGAAATGCTTGCTTCACATAAAATGTAGCTTTTAACAATTCATGAATAGGTGACATAGGTGGGTATTAGAAAAAGAACACTGTAAAGTCAAAATCTCTTGAGGAAATTCCTAGAATAATGTGCAGCAGCTGGAGAATATGCAGCACTTCCAAAGAAAACTGCTGGTCAAGCCTGTAGAAACTAACAACTACCACCTAAACGTAAATTAAAACAAAAAAACAACTTTTTACACAACTATTGGTAAAGAAACCAAACTCTTTTCCTCAAGAGAGTATAAAATGAAACATATAAACATGTAAAGAAAATTTGAAGAATGACAACAGTTTCTAAAAAAGTATCAAATGGAAGTAAGAAGACATTCTGAATTGAACCTTAATCTTTAAGGACCACACATTTGAAGAGGGGAGCTGGTAATACTTTCCTATACAATGTCTGCTGAGTGTGCTACTGTTAAGATACAATAAAAGGGGTAAGAATTATTAGTGCTGGAAAGGCCTTTCTCTGTAGTGGAGACAAGCCATGTTTTTCATATAACTAAGGTGAAAGCTACAACTGTACATGACACTAATACAGCTCAGCATTTTGTCCAAAGTAAAGCAATTCAATAATCTATTTAATAATTTCTTACGAGTTATAGACTAGTTCCCTAAATTTGAGGGATGATTATTCTACAAAAAAATTTCAGAATACACCACCACCGATTTCAACATCAATTCAGGTTTATATACCTCATTTTCAATGTAGCTGTTGAGGAGATCTTGGCCCAGCTGCCTACACAGGCTACTCTGGATAGGCAGATCAATACTTTTGACTTTCCCTTTTTTAATGTTCTGGTTCAGTCGCTCTTGTTTCTCTGAGAGACCAGACTGCAAAAGAAATGTAAGAGAAGTATAAGTTTCTCTAGCTTAAAAATAGATTTAAGAGGCTGATTTCTGATGAAACAAAGTAAAATCAAAACTATTATCTACCATACCTTAAAAATATTATTTTAATACTGATAGTATTTTACATTCTTGTATACACCAAATCTTTCTACATAAAAAAAATCCTGGGCTGGGAAACAAACTGAAACCACAATGAAATACCATTTCCTACCCACTAGGATGACTTATAATGAAAAAATAAAAGAGGAAAATAAGAGATGGTGAAAATATAGAGAAATTGGAATCCTTATACATGGTTGACAAGATAGAAAAATATGACAGCCATTTTGGAAAATAGGCAGTTCCTCAAATTGTAAACACAGAGATATCATATGACCCAGCAATTTCAATCCTGGGTATGAGCACAAGATAAATGAAAATATACATCCACATAAAACCTGTATATGGTTGTTCAAAACAGCATTATTCATAAAAGTCAAGAGGTAGGAAAAATCCAAGTGTCCATCAGTTGATGAATGAATAAATGTGGTATACATCTGTATGATACAGTATTACTCAACCATAAAAGGGAATGAAGTACTGATATATCCTACAACCTGGATAAACCTTGAAAATATGCTTAGCAAAAAGAAGCCAGTCATTAAAGGATCACATACTGTACTGCTGTCTAGAACAGGCAAGTGTATAATTCAAAAATATTAGTGGCTGACTAGGGCTGGCAGGGGGAGGGTTTGGGGGGAAATAAAGAGTTACTGCTAATGGGTGGGGTTTCTTTTTGGAGTGATGAAAATGTTGTAAAATTGTGATAATGATTACATAATTGAGTACATTAAAAACCTTTGAATTGCACTCTTAAATGGCAGAACTGCATGATATGTAAATTATGTCTAAATAGAGCTGTTGAATAAAGACGAAACACTGAATAAAATAAAAAATTTAGAAAAATAGGTTTCAGGTTTTATATTGCTTGAGAAACTAAGATTTAAAATCAAGTCTTTACAGCCTTTGGAAAAAAAATCTATACAAACCATCCCAAATTAAATTATGTTTGGGTTAGAAAAATCTGTCGAAGATGGTAGTATAGAGCTGTAGCCAGCCATCTGGGTGGTTGGTGCATGGTATTTCTCCCTTCTCTTTTATCAGCACTCATTTTCTCAGTAAAATAATGACTCTTAATAGCTATTTATCCTTTAAAACTTTACTTCCAAATATATAATTTTTGCACTAAGAATGCTTTATGATATGCAGCATGCACCACAGAGTGGTTAATTTTGAGGTGCTGCATTATTGCTAATTTAAGTTTTCTTCATTTGTCCTATTCTAGTTTCTATTTTCTGAGATTGTATGATTTTTAATGAGAAAAAAAAGTTAATGAAAAGACATAAAAAGACACAGCCACAATAATAGTATACTGGTTTCCCTAGTGGTTCAGATGGTAAAGAATCTGCTTGCAAGCAGGAGACCCGGGTTCAACCCCTGGGTCGGGAAGATCCCCTGAGAAGGAATTGGCAACCCACTCCTGTATTCTTGCCTAGAAAATCCCATGGACAGAGAGGAGCCTGGCAAGCTACTATCCATGGGGTTGCAGAGTCACACAAGACTGAGCAATTAAGCACAGTAATAGTGGAACAAACCTTTGTTTTGGTTCCTGTATGGTCAATTTCTTCCTCTGGAGTGTGTTCAGCATGACATTTTTGATGACCTCCTTCTTCTTGGTCAACCTGCATTTTATCCTGCAAAGAAAATAAGTAACTGACAATATCTCTAGTCTCTTTCTTTTTTCTGTTTTTGGTAATGAACAGCATATCTTAAGAGTTCAAGCCTGTTTTCACATGTGTGAAGATAATAAAGTAGAAGCTCACTGTTTCTGAAATAGGAGTAACTATTAATATAAATACTCAGGTTGACAGTAAGTAAAATGAAAAGATCTATTTGATGCTATGTGAATAAATCTTATTTTTCACCCGTGACCAAATAACTGCAAATACATGGAAAATTGTTCTTAAGTCAAATTCACAAACCAAGATTGACCAAAAAAAAGAATGTTAAACTTTACACAAAAAATGTTCATAAAGAACTTAATGTGGGAAAATAAACTGAAAAAGATACAAAATTTATGTATTACACATAAATTAAATTGTATTTTTAAAATCTAGGAAAATACTCAAATACATAAAAACTGTCAAAGTAGATGTCTCTGAATTATCAAATGTAAACTTTTACTTTTTTTTTTAAACCTGAAAGACAAATTTCCAAGCCATAAGACTGCCAAAATGGATTCCCAACTTGGCAAAAAAATCACAAGTATTAGGTTTTTCTGGTCTTCCTTAATCTTACCCACCACTATCCTCCTAAAAGGAAGAAAGTTTGGCACTCAGGAATTGCGATAATTTAGGTGTTCAGATATACATGGAGTTAAACATTATTACATATAATGTCCATAAGGTTATCTTGGCTAATGCTTATTTGTGCCCAAAGAGAAAAACATGTTAGACGAAAACTTAGAGCAGTGTTCTTTGTTAAGTCAAGAACTGAAATTCCATCCCCACTGCTCCCTGCCCTACCTCCTTCCAACTCTGTAATTTTCCCAACCTTATGATGGAGAAGAGGTGAAAAAAGTGTTACAGTGCCCGGTTGGGGTAATGCAGATAGAGACAACAGATACATTATTAACTATTTCATGTAATACTAAGAAAACAATGTTTCTAGTTAAGGCTGAAATACTTTATCACTTGGCATTTTAAATTTAATACTTATATATATTCCTATCTCTAAAGAAAAAAATAAATCAATTAATTTGGTTAAGGTATTTCTAAAACTTTCTCACATGTATAACCCAACTCATCTAAATCACATAATTCAGTTAATGATGTCTGAATTGTTCTATACATATTTGTCCTTTGTGCTATCAAGAACATTAGTAGCCCAGCTATTTATTTAAAAATTGCTCCAGTATCATCTCTAAGTTTTCTTATAAGCCACTGATACCTATTCTACAAATTTTATGATTTTTTTTTTCTGTATTTTACCAGAAGGAATCAGTAAATTATTTTCAGACAACAACCAAGACTAATATTCCTTTCTTGAATGGTCCTTATACAATTTAATGTCAAGGGGTCGCAACTGCCAACTCATGCCATGAGGAGTAATAATCAAGTTCATACATGTACAGATGATGAGAACTTTTCATGATTATTGCCACAGGCAACAGTGAATGTATAATGTCATTTGCACGATCCATCCCAATTTCAGGTATATTAATAAGGAGAAACTTGTACATCTTAACAGTTGATCTGAGAGTAATTTGGTAATCTTTTAAAATACTTTTAAGAAGATTCATAGGAATATTATGCCTAGTGGGAAAGTTAATAAAAGTGCCTCTAGACTTGGCTTCTCTGATTTTAAGCTTCATGAGGGTTGAGACTGTTTTTCTATTCACTGCTGTATTTAAACACAAAATTTAGGTACTTTTAGTTATTTGACAAATAAATAAAAAGCACTTAAAATCCAGAATTATTATCTAATCTGTCCTGTGATCTACTTTCTCAATCTCTTTTTCTTGTTACTCTCCCCTTTTCTATATCTTATTATCAGCTACCTTTGTAACAAAAAAGGTATCCTTCCCTCAGGGCCTTTGTACTTGTTATTCCCTTTGTCTGGACGCCTACCTGCACCTTGCTCCTTACTCTGCCTTTTCTCGCGCTAGCTTTCCTCTTTCCTCCTGCTGTCCTCATTACTTAATTACATCTCCTACTATTAATTTCCTTTATATTTATATGATATCCTGTTGCTTCTTGCCTGTGCTTTTCCATTAGAATGTAAGGGACAGACCTTCTTTATCCTGCTTCCCAATATATCTTCAGTGCCTAGGACAGTACCTGGTACATATAAGTTAATCAGACATTTTGAATTAAAAAATAGATAAAAAGATAACCTAAATGGTGAACAGTTGAGGATCAGTTAAATTACGGTATGATAGTCTCTTTGATCCTTCACTGTGTAATGAAGCCTAAGTTGTGATACCTTCCTAATATGTCCTGCTACTGCTGCTGCTAAGTCGCTTCAGTCGTGTCCGACTCTGTGCGACCCCACAGACAGCAGCCCATCAGGCTCCCCCGTCCCTGGGATTCTCCAGGCAAGAACACCGGAGTGGGTTGCCATTTCCTTCTCCAATGCATGAAAGTGAAAAGTTAAAGTGAAATCGTTCAGCCGTGTCCGACTCTTAGTGACCCCATGGACTGCAGCCTACCAGGGTCCTCCATCAATGGGATTTTCCAGGCAAGAGTACCGGAGCGGGGTGCCATTGCCTTCTCCCCTAATATGTCCACATAGTTATAAATACCTAGAAGAAAAGTGTTCACTTTCTGAGACATCTTTTTACTGTACTGAAGAAAAGCTGGCAATCTATGCTACAGTTTTTTAGGAAAATTGAAGATATCTTAATTTTTAATGAAAAAAATGAGGCCCATAACATAATCTCTCATAAACTAACTTGCATGCAAAGAAAAAAAACAAAAACAACTACTGCTGCTCACTTATACATACCTAGGTTTCATCTGCCAGCAATGTCAGCAACGAGGAACAGTAAAAACGATCTTACTGTCTTATGTTCTCCTCTAAAGCTTAAATAATTAGCTTCCAGGGTCTACTTCGAATTTACTCACTCTACTCGAATTTTTGGAGGGGGAAGGGAGAGACTGCTTAATGATAGTATTCAAACCTTAAGCTTTTAAACTTCTGGATATAGAATTAAAGAAAAAAGTCCTAGAGAGAACCACTAAGCAAGACAGTACACAGGATGTTTTCTACACAGAAAATAAGAATAAGGAAATAAACTACAATTTATTCAACATGGGTTATATCGGCTAAGGTAGAGATTTAAAAGGAGATGATATATGTGAATGTGCTCTCCGACAATGCTAACTATATGACCCATAATGTCAGTAACCTTTTTTTTGTCCCTTGATTATATAAATTACAGAAGATACGCTCAGGAACATCTCACTCAACTGGAAGAAATACTTTATATGGAACACCAAGTACCTGGAAATATTCTCTAGTAAGCCAAAAACACTCTTGTAAGCAAATCAATCTGAGTGCCCAAAGCAGATGCTATAAATTCATGCATTTTATACACAAGTGAGTTTTTTAAGTACACATTCAGAAGTCATCCTAAAGGGCTGGCGAACTGGATTTCAAGCCCACATACAAATAGAAGCAGCATATAAGAAATGCGAGAGGTGGAAAATGGGTGCCACAATCTCCTTGTTTTTAGTGCCCGGGATTCACTAACATTACACAGAGAAAACTCAAGGTCTAAAACATTACACAGAGACTTTTTAGAAAAAGAGGTGAAGAAGTTAAACAGCTGTAAAAGAACTTACTCCAAAAAGAATACAGAATGCTTTAAATTTTGGTAAAACTAAATCTTAATGGATTAAATTTACACGTCTATCACAGTTGTTGTAAACCATAATTAAGAAAATTAACTTTTCAACCTATTATTCTTATGTTTATTCATGAAAATTGACTATCCTTACCAACATATTGGGACAGTATTTCCTTCTCCTTAATTCAAGGAAGGAAGGATGTAACAGGAAAATAATACATGTGAAGAAAAATGAAAGAAAATGCCACACTTCTTAAATGAAGTAGTGGTAGAATTCTGATCATTCTGAAAGAAAAGATTTTACAGTAATTTTTAGTAAAAACAGACAAAAAGACAACTTTTAAAAATGGGAGAAACTGTCTTGAAATTTAAAATGTTAAAATCCACTCTTAACATGCACAAATAGATGAAAAATCGAGGGCAGACACCCAATTATGGTTTGAAAAAAATCTAACCAAAGTCTTTAAAGTAACTTACAAATACTATATATAAAAAGAAGAAAACTTTATGTAATGGAATACAATCACTTTCTCTTAAGATTCTTTCACTGATACTAAGCCAACACAACATTAGAGTCACATTAACTCTTTCATAAAGAAACTATCAAGAATCTATTGTAATGTTACTGAATGTACAGCACGTTTTTCTGTTCAGACACTAATGAGCGACTGAACACACACACACAAGAGTTATAATTAAGACACTGTATATATTATTAGAGGAGCCTTTTAAAAATAGTATTTCCACATACCACATCATCTTTGCTTTCATTCTTAAAAGAAGTTTCTGTCTCCATAGGAATATCACTGTGATCTCCTTCTATATTTTGCTTCTCAATTACAGATGCACTAGCCACACTGAAGATTCCATGGATATTAATACGAACTTTAACCTTAACTTTGGAACTATCACCATCAGATTGTGGGAAAACATTCTGAATAGTAAAGTTCCCTTAAGGAAAAAAGAACTTTGATCAGAACATAGGCCTCAGATTAACTCATTCAATTCATTCATTCAGTAATTTTATGATCATTTTCAAATGTTGGCAAAAAACATCTTAAAATTATGATCATATTCTGATTAATTATTGTGGGGCATGCATTTCCCCCAATCACCTTTTTTTAATATAATAAACCTGGTACAAATAAAAACTCAAAAGGTTGTAAACCAATTGTCCTTCAACTAAAAAAAAAAAAAAAAAAAGACTCAAAAGGTTAAACAACCTGCCCCAAGTCATCAGTGACAGGAAAGAGAGTTAAGGATCTTAAGCACAATCTTGACTGAAGGCAATATCACTTTTAGGTTTTACAATATTGCCATACTAAGACCAAAATAGCAAAATTAAATTTTTGAAATTTAAAACCAAATACATATTACCTGTTTGTTATAAACTGTGCAAATCATTATCATCTTGGTAACTCACAAAGCAATTTAAATTTCCTTTTCCTGGAACTTGCCTATAACAAAATTGCTAAGCTATACAGTCACTACTACCTAGTTTACACTAATTTTTTCAGTTTAAGAAATCTGGTGTTTTAGGGCTTCTTTGGTAGCTCAGTGCTAAAGAATCTACCTGCCAATGCAGACGACATGGGTTTGATACCTGCTCTGGGGAGATCTCAGTAAGAGAAAAAGAAATCTGATATTTTATTTTTTAGAAAAAAATCTCAAATATATAATGTTTCCATGGTAAAGAGAGAATACTAGGCAGATTTTTATAGGTTGAATTGTGACCTTCCCTCTAGCCCCAGTGCATATGTTGAAGGCCTACTCTCCAGTAACCTCAGGAAATGACCTTATCTTGAGACAGGGTCTTTACAAACTAATCAAGTTAAAGTGAAGTTATTGGTGGGCTCTAATTCAATGACCTGGTGTCCTTATTTGGAGATGGATACACACAAGAGGAGAAGGACACATGAGCATGATGATGGCCATCTATGAGCCAAAGACAAATGCCTGGAATGGATCCTTCCCTCACAGCCCTCAGAAGGAATCGATCCCACCACCACCTTAATTTTGAATGTTCCAGCCTCCAGAACTGTGAGACAGTACATTTCTATTGTTGAAATATCTAGTTTGTGGTGCTTTGTTATAGAAGCCCTAGAAAACTAATACCATTTTCAATAGTTACTTCTACTGTTTTAAATAATGTACTTGAAATATTAATACTGTCCTCATTTTAATCAATAAAAGTAGCACATATAGAAAATTTTAAAATTTTATTTTCTTTTAAATGATACAAATCATACTTTTTTTGGTATCTTCTAAAAAGATAACTCAGCTGAAATGGATATTAGTCTCCTAGTTTCACTTTCGTATTAATCCAGTAATACTCATTCTATCTGTTGCCCGTGGGTCGAACCAGTAATACTCATTCTAGTTGTTGCCAGTGTGTTGAACATGAGTTTAAAGTCACAATATGTAGTCAGTCTGACAGCATTGACTACATATTCAAGTTTACTGATTAGCTTTTTCATTAAAAAATAACCATCATCCAACCTCTCAAGCCAATTACAGAACATTTTAAATATAGATGTTAAAAATGAATTAAAAATATTCAAACCTGCAGTTATCCAGAAATAAAACTCTAAGCACCAAAAAGTGCATGTTTAGAAAAAAGTACGACTATCTTTGTTTAAAAATCCAGTGTTGGGTTAGCTGAAAAGTTAATTTGCTTCCTCGATTCAAATACTGTTAAGAGGCTAAATTTTATGGAAAAAAAAACAAAACAAAAAACTGGGAGTTTTCTTACCAATTCTTGGATCCGGATAAGGCACTTCACGTAAATTAGTATAAAATGCTTCTAGTTCAAATGGTTCTTTCTTGTGGAAAGTAATGACTTTTGAGAATGGGGCAGGATGGTTCTTACAGAATACTTCGCATTCCCTAAAATGGAGCGGGAAAACAGTTAAACAGAGAGCTTCCTATGAACCTAATCACAGAATCCATCTCATTTTTAATTCATAAGCAGCAATTTTAAATACCTCTGCACAAATGTTAAGAAAAAGAATTATTGGTTTTGCTACAAATAAACATACAATGAATTTTGACAAGTTTATGGCTCAAAGTTTTAGAATGTCTGTCATAGTAACAGATAATTCTCTCATACTAAAATGGGAAAAATTACCTGAGAGGAGGTATATTTTAAGGCCAATTTATAGGGATTTTTGTTGTTGTTGTTCACATCTGAGGACCAAATTCTGTCGATTAGTTTCTAAAACACTTATCATATGTAACCCTTTTTATTCTAGCTCCCTTAAAAATACTTTTAATTGGAAATAATTTCAAACTCATAGAAAGGTACAAAAATAAAACAAGGATAAGGAACACCTGTATATCTTTTACCTAAATTTGTTACTGTTTTAACCCATTTATTTCATCATTTTGAGTACACACACACACAGTTGTATGTGTACTTTTTTTTTCTGAACAAGCTGTGGGTGTTACATACATGATGGCTCTTTACCCCAAAATTTTTAAAGGTATTCTTCCTAACAGGGACATTCTCTAATATAACCACAGTACAGCTATCTACTTTATAAACTTTTAAAACTTTAATCTATAAACCAAATTCCAAGTTTTTCAGTTGATGTAACAATGCCCTTTATAGTATTTTCTCTTACAGGAAGCTTTAAAAGCTACAAAAACAATTCCTATTTTTTAAACAGTGTAACAGAAATGACTTATAACTACTGTTTATAGTGACCCAGAAACTCACTCTTTATTATTATGTATACCACCATTCAGAGAAGGCAATGGCACCCCACTCCAGTACTCTTGCCTGGAAAATCCCATGGACAGAGGAGCCTGGTGGGCTGCAGTCCATGGGGTCGCTACAAGTCGGGCACGACTGAGCGACTTCACTTTCACTTTTCACTTTCCTGCATTGGAAAAGGAAACGGCAACCCACTCCAGTGTTCTGGCCTGGAGAATCCCAGGGATGGGGGAGCCTGGTGGGCTGCCGTCTATGTGGTCGCACAGAGTCGGACATGACTGAAGCGACTCAGCAGCAGCAGCAGCATACCATCATCCTATTACTTATGTATGGTTTGAAAATGTCACTTTTATGGACCTTTACCTCTATCCTACCAATACCTTCTACTTTCTTATTGTAGTCACTAGAATATATTTAAACTTGCAATGTATTTTCTTATAAATTTTTTTGGATCACTTATACTACACTTAACTGAAATTAACTTTAAAAAATAATATTTCTTGCCTCAAAGTTGACATTAACATATGTCCTGCAAAACCTTCCAATTAGGTTGATAATCCATATTTTTTAAATTTTGCACAAAAATTTCAAGTTCTAGGGAATGTGTAGAACACAGAACAAAATCTTAAAAGCAACTTCAAAACCTAAATACAGGTTTACTTTATTATACAAACTGTACTTCTAAAAAGTCAAATATAGTATCAAATACAGATTTCTATTTTGGAAGGAAAGTAAACAATTTAAATGCTGGGCACTTCATGGAAAAGGAAATGCTAATGTCAAAGCACAGAAAGACTAGCTTATTACAGTCAGAAATGAAAATAACAAAGTGCTAATTGTCTTTACTATTAGAATGTTACATTTAAATATACAGGAGAAAATGAGCTAAAATAATTATCTCATACAATGTTATTAGGAATATAGCTTGGTATATTCTTTTTAGTGAATAATTTGGCAATATTAGTTAAAATAATGTTCATAACCCTCTGGCTCAATTTCAGTCCTACATAGTTACCTTAGATATATCAAACACAACCAAACAAGGAGATATGTACAAAGATAGTCCTAACAGCACTTGCTTACAACAGGAAAAACATAACTTTACAATATACTGGTTAAATTATGGCACCTACAATTGTCTGAAAAGTTACTGTCTGTTGATATGGAAAGGTGATATATATTTGAAAAAGCAATTTTTATGGATATATACACATGATCATGTAAATATTTTAAAAGTACATGTTTTTGTTTGGATATTGAAAGAAAATGACTTGATAGATACATGTGTGTGTGCTCAGTCATGTCCAACTCTTTGTGACCGTATGGACTGCAGCCTGCCAGGCTCCTCTATCCATGGAATTTTCCAAGCAAGGATACTAGAGTGAGTTACCATTTCCTCCTCCAGGAGAATATATACTCAGCTGTTAAAATAATTAGTTATCTCAATAAAATGGGCTAAGAGAGTTGGAGTATAGCAAATAGAGGTTTTTTTAAGTTTTTATATTTCTATACTGTGATTTATATTTGAAACTGAGAATGTTTTACTTTTATATTAACATATTAACTAAAAATATGCCATTCATGGTTTACAGATATATCATGTTTTTATATTCTCCTTGTTTCTAAAATAATAAAGTGTTTGACAAGTTTAAGGAGTATCAGTTCAGTTCAGTTACTCAGACATGTCCGACTCTTTGCGACCCCATGAATCACAGCACGCCAGGCCTCCCTGTCCATCACCAACTCCTGGAGTTCACTCAGACTCACGTTCATTGAATCAGTGATGCCATCCAGCCATCTCATCCTCTGTCGTCCCCTTTTCCTCCTGCCCCCAATCCCTCCCAGCATCAGAGTCTTTTCCAGTGAGTATAAATTCCTCTAATTTAGAAAAGTAGGTTCAAAAAAAAGAAAAGTAGGTTCAATTTCTTATTTTGATAAGCTCTAACCAAGGCTTTAAAAGTAACTTACCCAGTTCCATCTTCAAAAGAGGTCTTCCATCTTAATGTGATTGAATAAGGAACAATGTCTGTTATGGAAAATTCACGCACTTTAAATGCTGGTGAGAGAATTGCACACTGAAAATAAGATGGATACCATATTTAAATAGAAAAATGCCAAACATACCCCATGTTACCATGACTGCTTAACAAAGTTGTTATAATAAAACTGTTCCATTTAAAAAATTTCTGGGTTTTTGGTAATAACTAGTAAAATTTTAAAGTGTCAGCGCACTCTTTCTGTGACTTTACAAAAATTTATGTAAAATATTTTTTAATCTCAAAAAAGTAATTTTAAATAGGAATAAACACAAGAATTCATAAAATAAATGTCTTCAGTGTAGTTAATGGCATAGAGTCCTATGACAGCTTAAAAACAAATTGGATAGACATAACCTTTATTTATCAGGAATAATTTTAATTTCAGTTCAGTTCAGTCGCTCAGTCGTGTCTGACTCTTTGCGACCTCACGAATCGCAGCGCACCAGGCCTCCTTGTCCATCACCAACTCCCGGAGTTCACTCAAACTCGTGTCCATCGAGTCAGTGATGCCATCCAGCCATCTCATCCTCTGTCATCCCCTTCTCCTCCTGCCCCCAATCCCTCCCAGCATCAGAGTCTTTTCCAATGAGTCAACTCTTCACAGGAGGTGGCCAAAGTATTGGAGTTTCAGCTTTAGCATCAGTCCTTCCAATGAACACCCAGGACTGATCTCCTTTAGAATGGACTGGTTAGATTTCCTTGCAGTCCAAGGATCTCTCAAGAGTTTTCTCCAACACCACTTTAGCTAATTGTTGAGTGGTTGGACCAGATAAGAAATTAAAAAGTTCTTTGAGGCCTATCACCATATTTCTGGCAAAATAAAGACTAATAATCATACCTGTAATGCACATCCTCTTGCAACAGCTTCATCAGCATTTAATGTGGTACTTATGTCTTTAAGAAAGAATTTAGTGATTTGCTCTTTCACAGCAGGAATTCGTGTTGCTCCCCCTACAATTTCTATACTACTTATGTCTTCACGTTGTAAGTCTGGAAAAGAAAATGTTTCAAAAATTAAGACAGTCTTTATAAAAAATGTGAATAGTAGACTCTGGAAAGTACTTTTTTAAAAAAATGAATTTTTTAAATTTACTCAAAACAAGGTAGAACAAAAAGAAAATAAAAATAAATTTGGAAAAAAGCAAAATTTAATAGATATTTATTATCTACACATCAGGCACTGTACTTGGTCCAGATGATGAAGTGACCATAAAACAGACAAACACTTCATGGACTTTAAAGAAACTGTTCAGAGTCCTTCATTTTTTCTAACTTCTACCTCACAAATCCCCATAGGAACTAGTTTTTAATTGGTCATGAAAAACCTTAACAAAAAGCAGTCATGTTCTCACTTCTACTTCTGATCAATCTTTAAAAACTTACTTATAAAAATACCTTCAAATATAACTAGCATTAGTTTTATGATGTAAACAGTATGGGCCAGGATGAGTTCTCATAAACTCTGATGTCTAGTGGCCCTTGTCTTATGAATAAAGAATGAGTTATAAACTCCTTCTCTAAAATAAGAAATACTAACCTTAAAAAAAAAAAAACACATGACTTTTTTATTGCTTTTACAAATTTCTACCCCATTAAAGTAACACCATGGTACAGTTTTGATGGTTAGTTCAGGAACTTTCACTTACTTGCTTGTTCCATTACTGCTTTTAATGGTGGTTCAACTCTGGCTAAGAGGGAAGCACATAATTGTTCAAACTGAGCCCTGTGGGAAAATGAAATAAAAGTCATTATTTGGGGGTACAAAAATAGAGCCTATCTTCTGAAATAACAGAATGAAAAAAATTAGACACAATCCAAACATAAAATGAGGAAACACTTTTCAATTGAAAACATACATGGTACCTGTTCATTTTACTAGAAACATCAAGGTCATTCATGAAACACTCAATGTTCAGTGGAAGATCTGATGCATTTGCACTCATTAGCTTCTTTAATTTTTCACATTCCTGATATAAACGCAACAAGGCCCGAGAGTTTTCTTTCACATTTATCTTATATTTTGTCTTGAACTCTTCACAGAAGTAGTCTACTAAAACCTCATCAAAGTTCCTGCCACCCAAATATGGATCAAAGGTAGTAGCCAAGACCTGTTTAATTGAAAAACCAGAACTGAATTTTCAGAAATATTACATGCTTTCAAAAATTAAACCTCCCTGAAAAAACCTTTTAAAATTAAAACCAAAGAATTTTTCAAAAATTACAGGTGTGCCAACTTTGGAATCACTTATATTAATTATATTTAGCCAACGTATTTATCCATTCTGAATTATCTCCTTTATAGATCTATATACCTATGTGGGAGAGTAACTTTAATTCTGAAAAGTTGAGTTGCAATGACTAAAAGTTCATTATCTCACATTCTTTGGTTCTACAACAGCACTGAACAGATGGGCCAAAAACCAAGCTTAAGAGAGCAAAGAAAGAGTCCTAAGTATGTAACCAAAGACAAAACAGCCAAGAGAGCCAATCCAAAGATTAAATATAAAATATTTTAATTGATCAAACATGGAGCTCTGCTCAGTGTTTGTTATGTGGTAGCCTGGATGGGAGGGGAGTTTGAGGGAGAAATGATAAATGTTTATGTATGGGTGAGTCCCTTCAGTGTTCACCCAAAACTATCACAACATTGTTAATTGGCTATACTCCAATACAAAACAAAAAGTGCTTTTAAAAAAGTTTTAAAAAAATGTTTTACAAATTTACAAATCAAGAATTACTGCCCCCAATCCCCTAAAAAGCCAGACTATTTTTATAAACATATAGAAGGAACAAAAGAGCATGTAAGGAACCAAAAAAGAAAATTAAAAAAAAATGAAGAGGAGAGACAAGAATTTAATAAGCTTGTTGAACAACTGGCCTCAGCTAAGCAGTCTAATAGAAAAGGAGCAGAAAAGTCACACACTTCAATGATATAGCTCTTGAAACCATAGAACCAAGACATCTAGTCTATCTCCCTGTGGCAGAGGGTAAAAATCTAGTTATAATAGTAATTGCCAGAAAGTAGAGTTCCACATTGGTGTGTTTCAGCCTTTTGCATAAGGATGGGTGGTGGAATAGTGGTAAACATCACAGTAGGATGTGAGCATAGTCTGAAGGGGCTGTCGTCCCACAGATTAACATGGAGAATCAGTGAACAGACTCCTATATTCACTATGAGTAATTTCCCTTTAATTTTATGATTACAAGGATGTTAATATAGTAATATACACTTCAACACAAAAGGCTCTAAAAGGTTCTGGGTAACCCAAAGCATTTAATCTTCTGAGCAAATTCTATACATGTGTGTAATAGGGACAGAGAGTGTGTGTAAGTCTGGGTAAGAGAATTAATGTAGAAATGAATATAAAACCAAAGGCTATAAAAAGATAAGCACAGAGAGATAAATAAAACCACACTGTAGAAAATTTTGATTAGGATTCTTGGATAGAAAGGCTTCTAAAGACAATGGGAATCATTTTAGAAAATGTTTCCTATGTACATTTATAAATATGTAATTTATGCTCCCTGATAGGTGACAAACACCTCAACACTAGTAAAAAATAGCTAACACGTAATAACCGCAATATGGTATTCCAAGCATCTTATAAACTTTAATTCATTTAATCCTCAAAAATTCTATGAGATACTTACTGATAATATCCTCAGGTGAGGAGCCTGAGATTTGGGGAGGTTACATAACCTGCTCAAAGTCACAGTTTTTAAGTGGCAGAACCAGGGTTTAAATCCATGCATTACAGTTCTCAATTTAGTCTTATATGCTCTTAACCATTAAATTAAATACAGCAAATCATTTACTTACTTTAAGTTTTCCTTTGTTAAAAGCACAAACTGAGACCTGATAGGCAGAATGTCCCATATCAATAAATATTACATTTCTTGGTTTCTCATCTAATGGAGGAAGATCCTGTTTATAAATTCCATATGCTAGAGCAACTATGCAAGAACAAAGAATGAGATTAGCAAAGCCATCGCTTGGAAAACAATAAATAAGTCATGTTGATACTACATTTTAGTTAGCTTCAAAGTAAAATAGCTTTTCACAATTTGGTTAATGTTTTATTTTTTCTACCCTATAATGTTAATGACCCAAGAGTCAGTGGAAGACATGTTTAATCTCTGCCAAAATGCTGTACTCCAAAATGATAAGCTTATAAGATATCAGGACATTACAGAGTTATTAAAAATAAATGCCTTGTACTAATTAGGAAAAAACTATAATAATATTTTAATGACAGTGATTTTCAAATTGCAAATGGCTCACCTGCAGTAGTTTCATTCATTAACCTTAAACAATTTAAACCTGCAACCTGGGCTGCAGCCATCACAGATCTTCTCTCAGCATCAGTGAAAAAGCTAGGAATCTGGTATTGCAAAACAATAATCAAGAGTATTAGTTCATTGGAATACATTTTACTTAAACATTTCATCAACTGAAAATGAAAATAATTACACCAAAACTTACGTAAAGTAATAAATGATGCTCTAATTAAATAAATGAGAAAAAATACTGTGTTTTTTTTTTTTTTTTTTAGGTTGTGCTTAGTCGCTCAGTTGTGTCCAATTCTGTGTGACCCCATGGACTGTTCCCTCCCAGACTCCTCTGACCATGGGGATTCTCCAGGCAAGAATACTGGAGTGGGTTGTCATGCCCGCCTGCAGGGGATCTTCCCAACACAGGGATCGAACCCAGATCTCCCGCATTCCAGGCAGAGTCTTTACTATCTGAGTGACCAGGGAAGCCCTTTTTTTTTTTTTTTTTTTTGTCAACTGCTATATCAAAAGTTTTGACCTAAAGTATGAACACAAATTTAAAGCAATTAGTAAAATAGAGGAATACTGTAGAATTTCAAAAATATGTTCACCTAAATCCATCTCATGTTGGTCTATTCTATAAAAATACATATTTGTTTATATTTTAATAATGAAACATTAACAACCCAAGAGTCTGTTAAAATGAGATTGGTTAAATATGTTATATCCACATAAAGAAATTTGATGTGGATGTTAGAATCAGATCAATCTGAACTGTCATGGAATAGTATCTTTATTACATTAAAAAAAAGGGGGTGTACGTATAGCATGATTTCATTTTTGTGTGTGTATGTACTACTAGAAGAATACACTCCCAAATGATTACAATGGTTATATTCCAAAGGGAGAGGAAACTATATTGCAGGTGCAGGGGCTTACGATGAGCATGTGTTTCTTTATAAATCACCAAAAAACATTAAGTTATGTTTCTATTAAAAATAAACTCATAATTTAAAACATAATTAAGACTACATATACTTAGTATTATCAAAGTAAGAAGCACTTTCCTTTGGTCTAGAGATTTATAAAAAACTGAGTACATTCATGTACAAAATGACTTGGGACTCTTCCAATTTCAAGTTAACTGCTTTCTGAATTCAGAAATTTCATTTAATAGATGATAACACTAAAAGAACTTGAATTTTGACAAGTCTGTATATCCTGATTTTGGTACTATCCTTCTGATAAAAATTTACATTATAAGCTATGGTTCACTTAATATTCACTGAGAACTTATGTACCAGGTGCTTTTTTAGCCATGAGAGATATGACTACATAAACAGAAAAAAATTCCCCTTGTATAGTTCACACAGGCTTAGTGCACTAATTACAAAGTTAATAATGGCCAAGAAATTCACAATGCCATATTCTGATACTAATTTCTGACATAATTACTAAATTCACTGAAAAGTCATAATATTCCATTCTTTTGATGATGTGAGGCTTGAACTTCTGTAGCCAAGTTTAACAGTACTAAGAATACATTCACATTTAGGTGACAACATGTAACTTAAAACCTAGTTGTCAATATATAGCGGGATCTCAAGAGATAAAAGACAGGGTAAATGATTAAATGTTAAGAATCCTTAAAAGACAGATCTTTTCTTTCTGAAAAATAATGCATGATCTAACCTATATGTGGAATCTGAAGAAGTCAAATTCATAGGATAGAATAAAATGGTGGTTACCAGGGATAGGGGAGTGGGGGAAATCAGAAGTCAATGGTCAAAGTGTATAAAATTTTATTTATGTAGAATAACTTTTAGAAATCTAATGTATAGCATGGTTACAGTTAATAATACTGTATTATATGCTGAAATTTGCTAAGAAAGTAGATCTCAGGTACTCTTGCCACACAAACACAAAAAATGTCACTATAGGAGATAGATGTACTGTTTGACTACAGTGATCATTTTCATCATGTATATCAAAGCACCATGTTTTTCACCTTATATACAAACCATTTTTACCTTAAAAGCTTAAGTTGATTTTTGAGGGGTGATAAACATGTTTATTATACTGACTGTGATGATGTTTCACGGGTATATGCATATGTCAAAACTTGTATACATATGCATATGTATTTATGTATACATGTTAAATACATCTAATTTATCATTTTTAAAAAAGGATCTTTCTTCCGGATACAGAATATACACAATCTCAAATTTCCAACTGGGCATTTTCAACCTTTGATGTAAGTGTTAAGGTTCCCTGAAGCTGGGATGTTTAAGCGCCACCTAGAAAGATTCTTAAGGGTAAGTGGCAGGTACAGCAATCACCAACTAATCACATACATTAGTTTTTTTCTTTAAAGATTAGCTGATTATCACAATTAACTTTATGGGAAACTCATTCCTGAATGAAAAAATTGGAGGTTATTTACTAGATAAGGGAAGAAAAACATTTCCATATAACATTAATATACTGGAAAATATGATTCAAGAGTGTTCAGTACTGAGGTAAAACTTACTGAAATCACACAGTCAGCCACTGGTTTCTTCAAAGCATTTTCTGAAGTCTCTTTAAGCTTAGCCAACAGCATCCCAGTAACCTGCTCAATTGCAAAAGGTCTTTCTTCTTCTAGGTATCGCACCTGAAGCCCAAGTGGAGATATTTAATGAGTCATTTATTCATCTAGTATTTCATCTAGTATTTAATGAAAAAGGCAGAGTCCTAACTCAATGAACTTACATACCAAAAATATTGCTCTAGTATCATCATATCTCATCTCTGAAGTTCCAGTGCCTTACCCATAGTATTACCTAGTATTACAACCAGATCCCCATCTCCCACAAAAGCAAGTTTTATCATTTACTATTCTTGTAAACAAATAAGGGGAAAAAGGTCAAATTATCTTTCTTTAAAATGAAAACTTTAGTAATACAGTTTTGTGAAAAGAAAATGAGAACACAGGAAAAAAAATTTTATTTAAAAAAAAGAAAACTATATATATTACTCCAAGGCCTCAGGGGATAATTACCAAGGCCTCAGGGGATAATTAAACATTAGAGATGCATACATGGAATTTTTAAATTTAAAAAAATAACAATTTCATACACAGGTTTGACTAGTTTGAATTTAAGCACATAAAATGAAACTTTACAGTGCTTGACCAAGGAATACTATGCTTTATTCAAATAAGCAAACTCTTTCATAATGACAACCACAATATTTATAAGCAATAGAAAGTTAACTTAGAACCCATACAATAACTACAACTAATTTACATAAGAAAAGGCTATGTATTTAATCTCTGTATCCCCAAAAGCAAATAATTTTATACTAAAACACTAAACTTTGGATGAGCTTTAAAGAACTTCTCAGGCAGTACAATGTAGGTATTTATTTAACTGTGTAAATATGAATAACTATATAATATTTACAATGAAACAGACCTAAACTTGATATCCATTTGTTTCCAAATCAATTTACAGGTAAGTTTAAAACCAAGAATTACATGAAATTATGTGAAATTTAAACATAGGAAGAGTTCAATGCACGATGCTGGATGCTTGGGGCTGGTGCACTGGGACGACCCAGAGGGATGGTATGGGGAGGTAGGAGGGAGGAGGGTTCAGGATGGGGAACACATGTATAATTTTTTTAATTAAAATTGAATAAAAATAATAATAATAATAAAAAAGATAAACATAGGAAGAAATGAAGCATACCAAAATAAGGAAAAATGAATCAAGTACCATGTGTCTTAGTCTGATTATAGGAGGCACAACAATACAGAGTTATTTTGAAGAATATAAAAGTTAGATGAAATAAACATTAAAGCATATTCAAACAAACGTCAGAGTAAATAAATGGATAAACTGCTTGAGGCACTGAATGCTAAAGATCTTCAAAGGATGAAGAAACTTAGTTCAACACATGGTTGAGTGATGTTTTCAAAGCCTCTTCAACCAGCTTACATGCACTCACTATAACTGCATAAAAATTATATCACTTAAAAATTAGGTTTTGACTTTCTGTAAAAATTATTTTGTTTTTAATCAAACTACTCACAAAGCGTAGTTTTTAATTTTCTTTTTAAAGAATAAAACACTTAAGTAGTTTAGAATAAAACTGTTCCACATAGTCATTAACTGGAAGTTATCATATCTAAAGGACACGTGAACATTACTCTTTATCACATTTATTGCTATCATAACCCATCAGCTTCCTAGTCAGCACATCTTGATCCACAAATTTCACCTAAAATATGACTTCCTAATTTTCAATTTGTCCTTAATCTCTTACCGTGTCTTTTTCTGAACTATTGTTAAGTCTCATGTCTCCTTACTACAATTCATCATCCATCCTGTAGTCAGAACCCTCTTCTAAACATGGAAATATGTGCACCTTAAAACATATATATCAATTTGAAAATCAGCTATTAAAATTTTTAGCTCTGAGATATAAATCTTATTGCATAAAGTTTATCCTTCTGAAGTGTGCAATTAAGTGGTTTTAGTATGTTCAAAGTTGTATACTGATTATCACTAATTGTAGTACATTTTCATCAACTTAAAAAGAGTGCTCCATTAGTAGCAGAAGTAGAGATACCCATTCCTAACAATTAAGAAGTAGAGATACCCTTAATTCCTAACAACCATAAGTCTATTTTCTGTGTCTACTGATTTGCATTGATTCTGGAGAGCCACACAAATGAAATCACAAAATATGTGGCCTTTTATATCTGTTTTCCTCCCCCCAGTTAGCATGTTTTCTAGATACTGTCTTTTTATGGCCAGATAATACTGCCACTGGATAACTATACCACATCTTGTTCATACACTCATCAGCTGGTGGACACTTGGTTTGTTCCCACTTCTTGGCTATTATAAATAATGTTATTATGAACATTAGTGTACAAATTTTTGTGTGCACAAGTGGTTCAATTCTCTTATGTATATACACCTAAGAGTAGAACTGCTAAGTCATACAATCTATCTGTTTTGCGGTATTCTGTTAGTTTTTGTTAACCAATCTAAAACTCTGTCTTAGGATATAGAAGTCAAAACCTAGAATCCATCTCTTACTTGGAAGAAGAATTTGCTTTAATATTCCTAACACAAGATTCTTCTAAATTAGAGCAAACTCATTATAGCAGTTAACATACTTTTGGGCTTATTTTTCTAAATCACATATGCCTCTGCCTTTGTCCCTTAAAAATGGTTCACCTCTAAAAGTTCTCCAAATAATAATACCTTTTTCTTGACAATAAAAGTATTTGGATTAAAAAGATTATTATTCTATATCAGATTTTTTTTGGTGCAGTCACTAAAGCACACTACAAAAACTGCCTGTTTCTTGGTATGCATGTATTTCACCTAAAGGAAAAAAGTTAAATTTTTTTAAAGTATTTAAAAATAGGCAATATTACTGCATTTGGTTTCTTTAATTTGAACAAATGCTTGCATTCTGGGAATATAAACTTACCTTAACCCCTGCACTTCCATTCGGCATCTTCTGCAGCTCATAGGGAAGCCTGATCCTTTCAGTTTGCACAATAGGATCGTCAAAAGATCGCCCATGAAGTTTTTTGAAACCGTGAATTGTATTTCTTACATTCGTGACTATCTGTTGGCAGTAAACACTTTTATCAATTACTGAATTAATGCAAAGTAAACTACGCTAGTATTTGTGAATCACCAAGTCTCTTTATCCTACACATCTGTATAAGTTCAGAATTACACACTATCATTTAATTTTCTGGTTTCTAATTGATAGAAGTCCCCTTGGACAGCAAGGATGTCAAACCAGTCAATCCTAAAGGAAATCAACCCTGAATATTCATTGGAAGGACTGATGCTAAAGCTGAAGCTCCAATACTTTAGCCACCTGATTTGAAGAGCCAACGCACTGGAAAAGATGCTGATGCTAGGAAAGACTGAGGGCAGGAGGAGAAGGGGACGACAGAGGATGAGATGGTTGGATGGCATCTACTCAATGGACATGCGCTTGAGCAAACTCCAGGAGACATAAGGACAGGGAAGCCTGGTGTGCTGCAGTCCATGGGGTCACAAAGAGTCAGACACAACAGAGCAACTGAACAAATTGATAGAAACCACTATCTCCTACCCTTGGAATGTTAAAAACAAATACTGGATGCCTGGGGCTGGTGCACTGGGACGACCCAGAGGGATGGTATGGGGAGGGAGGAGGGAGGAGGGAGGAGGGTTCAGGATGGGGAACACATGTATGCCTGTGGCGGATTCATTTTGATATATGGCAGAACCAATATTGTAAAGTTTAAAAATAAAATAAAATTAAAAAATAAATAAATAAAAAGAAAAAAGAAAGAAAAAAAAGAACAAAACTTCTCAAATACAATGAAAATCTATCTACAACTCATTTATTTGGCTTTCTTCAAGACTTTCAGGCTAATGAATTAGTATCTTTGATTCTTTCCACTTTCATCTGTGTTTTTATTAATATTTACACTATGTCTTTTATCACCCTGTTTTTCTTTTACACTAAATATCTTCTGTGAACTTTATCACGTATTACTACATTGCTTTCACTGCTAAAAACTTCTCCTAGGCTAGTAAATTAAAAATCCTTCCATATAGCATGGTGCTAAGTTAATGTGTCTTCATTTGTAAATAGCTTGTATTTTGGCAAAGTAGTTTTTTCTTTAATTAGAACATGTAGTTCAAACTACAGAATATCACTGAGATCCAGTTGCTGTCCTCTTAGTGACCTTCAATTATAAGATGAAAACTACAGGGATGCTGAATTACTATATTAATCTCTTTAGCTTTTTAGGAAAAATAACTTATAGTTTGCTTCCTTCAGAGACTCTAAGCCCTATGATACCTTAAATCAGCCAGAAGACGAGAAGTAACTTTTAGTGAAGGGGTCATTTGGGCACAAACATTTGGTTATGTGCAGTATGAAAATGGAGGAAAAAACCATATTCACACTCAGGCCGACTGCAAGACAATTTGATTAAAAAAATCTTAACAACAATTCCTGGATAAATGAGTCAATTATGTCTACAAAGTCATGAAAAAAAAATAGCTCCATTAAACAGTTATTTTGTAATAAAGAAAAGACCCAGGTATATATTAAAAGGTAAAAACTAACTGTTAAGGGCATTTGGTTCATGGCCATAAACAAAGTCTAAGAAAAATAAACCTGTAGCATGGAATGTTAAAGTGAATATTTTATGCAAAAGGATTTCAGAAGCCTAGAAATACGAATAGTTAAACAGATTCCATGTAAAGTGGCAGCCACAGAGAATTAACTCTGGAAACCAGTTTCTCCAATTTTTCCCACCTTCTTTAACAAAGATATCATTCACTTGTTGTAGAAGTATGTATTCTAGATAGCATGCTGCTGCTGCTGTGTCACTTCAGTCGTGTCCGACTCTGTGCGACCCCATAGACGGTAGCCCACCAGGCTCCCCCGTCCCTGGGATTCTCTAGGCAAGAACACTGGAGTGGGTTGCCATTTCCTTCTCCAATGTATGAAAGTGAAGAGTGAAAGTGAAGTCGCTCAGTCGTGTCTGACTCTTAGTGACCCCATGGACTGCAGCCTACCAGGCTCCTCTGTCCATGGGATTTTCCAGGCAAGAGTACTGGAGTGGGGTGCCGCTGCCTTCTCCTCTAAATAGCATATCCCTCATTAAAAGTGACCATACCAGGAAAACCTGACGCCATTTGACAGCATAACCTAACCTCACAACTAAGAATTTTAAAAAAATAAAATTCAAGAAATACTTTACAATCCAAAGCAAAATATATTTAGTAGATACAAAAATATTAGGATCTGTCAATTTCTTTATTCTCTTTTTTAACTTTTAACTATATAAACTGGGAGCTTAGCTGCCATTATGAAGTTAATTCTTCTTATAAGTCAAAACATCTACATTAACAACTCACCTGGCTCTTAGCTGCATTTCCAATGGCTCGTGTTCTTGATCCCAAAGATATACACGCTCTGAACAGGGAAAAAAAAAAAGTGTTCCCAAGGTATTTTTACATTAATGTACTACTACTGTGCTTCTCTTTATACAAAAATGAATTTAAGGATGAATATAATCATGTAGTATTCAAAAAATAGGTTATTGAAATCAGAATTTTACATATTTTTAAACTTTCCTAAGTAATAGCATAGTTGTCAGAATGTCAGAATTTACAAAAGTGTGCTAATAGTTGGCAACACTATATTGGTCCCCAAATTATTTTATTGGTCCTCAAATTATTTTACTGGTCCCTAAATTATTTTTCAAAATTTTCAGTAAGTCTATGACTTGGATCTAAATCCTGGCTCTGCCACTTAACAGCTGAGTAACCTTGTAGGAATTACCTAACCATTATTTGCCTCAGCTTCCCATCAGGAAGACAGTGTTGATAATAATACCTACTCAGAGAGGTGTGTGAGGATTTAGTGACTGACTATAGGTAAATGATCTCTGGAACCAGAGATCAAATTGCCAACATCTGTTGATCATCGAAAAAGCAAGAGAGTTCCAGAAAAACATCTACTTCTGCTTTATTGACTATGCAAAGCCTTTGACTGTGTGGAAAATTCTTAAAGAGATGGGAATACCAGATTGCCTGACCTGCCTCTTGAGAATCCTGTATGCAAGTCAGGAAGCAACAGTCAGAACTGGACATGGAACAACAGACTGGTTCCAAATAGGAAAAGGAGTTCGTCAAGGCTGTATATTGTCACCTTGCTTATTTAACTTATATGCAGAGTACATCATAAGAAACCCTGGGCTGGAAGCAGCACAAGCTGGAATCAAGACTGCTGGGAGAAATATCAATAACCTCAGATACGCAGATGACACCACCCTTATGGCAGAAAGTGAAGAGGAACTAAAAAACCTCTTGATGAAAGTGAAAGAGGAGAGTGAAAAAGTTGGCTTAAAGCTCAACATTCAGAAAACTAAGATCATGGCATCCAGTCCCATCACTTCGTGGCAAATAGGTGGGGAAACAGTGAGACACTTTATTTTCTTGGGCTCCAAAATCACTGCAGATGGTGATTGCAGCCATGAAATTAAAAGACGCTTGCTCCTTGGAAGAAAAGTTATGCCCAACACAGACAGCATATTAAAAAGCAGAGACATTGTGCTGCCAACAAAGGTCCATCTAGTCAAAGCTATGGTTTTTCCAGTGGTCACGTATGGATGTGAGAGTTAGACTATAAAGAAAACTGAGCGCTGAAGAATTGATGCTTTTGAACTGTGATGTTGGAGAAGACTCTTGAGAGTCCCTTGGACTGCAAAGAGATCCAATCAGTCCATCCTAAAGGGAATCAGTTCTGAATATTCATTGCAAGGACTGATGCTGAAGCTGAAACTCCAATATTTTAGCCACCTGATGTGAAAAACTGACTCATTTGAAGAGACCCTGATTCTGGTAAAGACTGAAGGCAGGAGAAGGAGATGACAGAGGATGAGATGGTTGGGTGGCATCACTGACTCAACAGACATGAGTTTGAGTAAACTCCAGGAGTTGGTGATGGACAGGGAGGCCTGGAGTACTGCAGTCCATGGGGTCGCAAAGAGTCGGACATGACTCAGCAACTGAACTGAACTGATAGTTAAATGAACAATATGTTGTTTTCATTCCTGCATTTAAATGTATTAATAATTCTGCTTATAAAAGTGTAGAGTACCATTTTTATCAAAAAACCATTTCATGCTGTGATTCAAGAAAATGTTTCCATGGTTTCAATATTAATTACAGATTGTAATTCAGTTGTAATTCATTCAATCAACAAATACTTACAGGCATTGTGTTTATACTAGCTACAATCCAATGTGCTTGGAGAATTTAGTCTATCAAGAAAATTAACATATAAAATTATGAATGATACTAGCAAAAAAAGAGAATAATCACTTGTAGATAATATGGCTTAGGAAAAGCAAGTAGAAGATGTGATTTCTTAATTAAGACTTGAAAGAAAAGAAAGCATTTTAATATGTATCTGGTTTTATGGAAAAGGACATTACCAGTATATAGGTATACCACCTATTCTCAATATAACAGCCTGAGTGATCTTTTAAAGACAAAGTCCTCTGCTAAAAACCCTGCAATGGTGTCCTATTTCCCCAACAGCCAATAAACAGCCATGATTTGCTTTGTAGCTGCTCTACCCTGTAACTTCAATCTAGGCACAGAAGTCTCCTTGCTATTTCTACAGTACGGCAAGTACATTTCTGCCTCAGGGCCTTTGTACATGCTATTCTCTCTGGAACACAGGCTTTGAGCCCTCATTTCATGTCTCTGGCTCAAGTATGAGCTTAATAGAAATACCTTTTCTCTCTTACATAAACAACATTCTTGCTCCTCCCCAACACACACATCTTCTGTTTCCTCATTTTTCATAAATGTATCACCATTTGATACAATTTTTTTTTTTTACTGACTATATATCCACATTAGGGTGTAAACTCTGTGTGGGTAGATAATATATGTCTCATTGCCTTGATCTGCAGTATCCAGTATGGTAGCCACTAGCTAGTAAAATTTAAACTGACTAAAATTAATAATCAGTCACATTTCAAGGGCTCAATTTTCAAGTGTTTCAAAGCTACATGTGGCTATTGGATATGCAAAAAACAGAAAGCACATAGAACATATACTGTAGAATAGGAAGTTCTACTGGATAGCACTGCTATCTGTACAGTGTCTGGTACATAACCAAGGTACTTACTGAATGAATGGAAAAATGGCTCTGAAGGGTAATGCTCATTTGGAGACTAGGAAGAATGCAACTTTACTAGTTTCATAGCACATTTTGGTAGATCTATTGGGGCCAGATTATATAGTGTCTTAAATGATATATTATAAATGTGAAATATAATTAGGTTTTAAGAGATCATTAAAAGCTTTTGAATAGCAGAAAGAACATGCCATGCTTTAAAATATTATGTGTGTGTATGTATATACATATGTGTATATGTATTACATAAACTGAAAAGGAAAGATCCCAGAACAGTGCTTTTCAAGGGCTGAACAAGATACTATTACATTGCAGACACTGGATTCTCAGTAAAGGCAAGCAGTTAAGTTTGTCAATTTAACAGATGAATGCTGAGTAACTACTACATGCCTGGCACTCTGTTGGGTAAGTAGATCTATAATAATGAGGGGCAAAAAGTCAGACATCATAATGGCTCCCCTGGCACTTACATTGCTGTAGACTCACTCCAATGTACAAAGTAAACTAGGCGGTACCCAAATGAGCACACATGGCAATGAAGAGTCGACAATAACAGGAATTGACCTAAAAGAGGAGGATCGGGGATGGCCTACCTGAGAAAATGATGAGATTTGAAAGAAAAGTAAACAATGACAGATTCAACTAGGGGAGTGTTTGGCAGAGGTCATTTACACTATAGGAATGGGAGTAGCACTAGAAGTCATCAATAATCTCTTATCAGGACAGTGGCAGTTGAGATAAAAGGAAAAGAAGTAAGAGATTTTAGGAGCTAAAACTCAAAGGACTTGGTGATGAACTAGATCTTCAGAGTGCAACAGGCAGCCACCAGAAACACATGGCTATTACGCACATGAAATGCAGCTAGTCTGTATAAGTAATGTGCGCTAACTGACTATACCACTGGGGCCCCAGTGCAGCTAGTCTGAATCGAGATGTACTTAAAGTATGAAACAATATCTTATTAACTTAAAAATACTGATTACATGCTGAAATAAGATTTTGAATATACTGAGTTAAATCAAGTATATTAAAATTAATTTTGTCTGTATTTTTATTGAAACAATTAGAATATTTTAAATTATGTATGTGGCTCACATATATTTATTTTTACTGAATAGTGCTGGAATAGGTAATAGGAAGAGGTAAGTAATAGGAATAACATACAGGTTTCCAGTTTGCATTGGAGGGTAGATAGTTGTGCCATGCAATAAGACAGAAAATGCTGTAAGAGGGACTGTTTGGGGATGGACCATCACAAGTTCTATTTTGGCTATGTTGAGGTTGAAGTGCCTTTGATACATCCAAGGAGGTATTTATTTAGAACTAAATGTTAAATGTGATGAACTGATACACGATGGAATCGAAGTTACTTTTAATTGTGATCTGGTAAAAACAGGTAAACAGGATATATTAAGAATCAGTGGTTCAGGTGACACCTTCATTTTTCTTGCAAATAATTCCTTGATTCAACATAGTCTCTGCCAGAGTAGACTTTGCATGCCTGATACAGAAATCCATGTAGATGGTTGGCATTCCATTCTAAACTCATCAGAGAAAATACGGACTTGCCATCTCTTGGCCAGCTTTATTTTGGGAGTTGAGACCCATTTTGCTGTCAACTCCATTATCTGGATACACTTTGAAAAACTTAATTTTTCAGCACAAGGATATCATTACTTTAATGCACAGAAAATCTTAGGTTGATTCCAAGAGTTAAACTTCTGTTAAAACTCTCAGATCCAAGTAAGATTGATTCAACTATCATTTATTGCTGTATTCACTGTATTTGCTGTATTCAGTGCTGTATTCACTGAAATATGTTTTATGCCTATATCTTCTCATGAAGAAAGCTACAGTTATCATTATCAGACATTCTCTTCAGGTTAAAAGCAGACAACTTGTAAAGTTCAAAAATTAAATGTTATAACTTGGAAATACCCAGTTTCAATACAAAGAAAACTCTCCTCACATACTGCATGCGTGCCAAGTTGCTTCAGTCATATCTGACTCCCTGCAACCCCACGAACTGTAGCTCACAAGACTCCTCTGTCCATGGCGTTCTCTAAGCAAGAATAATAAAGTGGGTTGCCATTTCCTTCTCTAGCTAAAGGTCCTTCTCACATACTAAAGGTCTTCAAATTCCCTCAAATTTTTTTTCCCCAAAAGATTCTATAGCACAGCCATTATATAAGTATCTGTCAAGGATTTTCAGAAAAATCAAAGTATAATTTAAATACCTATTCTCTTTCAAAACTTTTACCTAATTTTCAGTAATACCAAGGCAAACAGACATATTATACTATATATTAGGTTGACACAAAAGTTTTTCTAGAAAAGGATATTCAACAGTTTATCCAACTATATATCACAAAATCCAATTACACTTTTTATAGATTATTTCAACTACTATTTAGAAAATCCATTTTATACCTAAAAGGAAAAAAAAAAAGAGTTTACAATGCAGCTTAAATCCATTATATTTAGGCTGATGTTGCCATTGTAACAGTAGTCCTAGACTCTCAAAGAATGCCACAAAATTAAACAAATAAGCAGAACTTCTAAATGTTCTGTATAACTTTTAGTAGACAAGGGGCATAAAAATCAAGACAGGATGTTACTTAAGAAAGCTATATTTGTATTTTCCCCTAAAATCTAAAATTAACTGTCTTTCTTATAAAGCCAAGCATGGTTAGGTTGGAGAAAACACACACTGCCAACAGACCATCAAACTTCTCACCTAAGAGGTCAACACTCTAGATTTGTTTGCTTCTTTGTAAATCTCCACTAAGGAATCAAAACCTCTTGATCTTATCACTGACACTTTTAAAATAGCCCTATTTTTAGAAATTTCCACTTTCCCTTGTCAGTTCCATAAGATCACAATTACTATTTATAGTCTCTGCTATCACTGAGTAGATGCAAAGAAATACAATAGCTGAATTAATAATATAAGAGGACAATCAATTGGTTTAAATAAGGGGTTTGTTCCTTATACAGCCAATTTGGCTCTGAATCAGACTGTCAACCGCTGAGGAACTCCTTTCAACTATAGCTGCCAAGATGTCTATAGAGCAGGGTTTCTCAATCTTGGTACTACTGACATTTGGGGCTGATTTTTTGTTGAGGGACCAGGGCAATTTTGTGCACTGTAGGATTTTAGAAGCATCTCTGGCCTCTACCTGCTAGATATTAGCTCTCTTCCGTTCCTTCTCCCAGTGTGACAACTGCAAGTATCTTCAGACATTGTCAGATGCACCCTAGAGTACAAAATCTCCTCCAGCTGAAAACCACTGCATCATTTCCCAAATAGTGTTCTGTACAAAGTAATCCCTTAGTGGTTCAAATAAGCTGAGGAAAACATTCTTTTCTATTTCAATGCCTCTAAACAAATTAAGGATTTGAGACTGTGACAGTAAAGAAAACGTGATTATTATTTCTCAAACTTAACTATCTGGAAAAAAAAGTAAAGGAATGATTGTTACCATTTCTTTTTTAGTTTGCTACTTAGAAATATTAGACTAGGAAACAGGAACCCACTCCAATATTCTTGCCTGCAGAATCCTATGGACAGAGGAGCTTGGTGGTCTACAGTCCCTGGGGTCTCAAAGAGTCCAACACGACTGAGCAACTAATGCTTAGAAATATACAATTTTTAGACACCTATGATTTAGTAATAATATAAACTTTTCAATCTTTCAATATGGACAATGAATAAAATATTTTAACATATAAAAACAAAAATTCCTTTAGTAGTCTCCAAATGCTTCTAATAAGCATAACTCCCAAATTAAATTTGTTCTTAACTTAAAACCATCAACAGAAATCTGCTGCATGTGTGTGTGTGCTCACGTTATGTCCTACTGTGACCCCACTGATTGTAGCCTTCTGGACATCTCTGTCCATGGGGTTTCCCAGGCAAGAATACTAGAATGAATGGGTTGCCATTTCCTACTCTAGGGGATGTTCCCAACCCAGGGATTGAACCCTCGTTTCCTGCATTGGCAGGCAGATTCTATACCACTGTCCCACTTGGAAAGCCCCTACAGAAATCACACACACATTTACATAGCTGATTTAATTTTTATTTAAAAAGCTGATTAGGTACTTTAAATTAGACACACTGTTTAATTATTACAGTATTTTGAAAACTGATTATCTTACTCAAAATTCATCAGTTCAAAGACAAATAACAATGCATAATAATTTTGTCATTTTTATCATGACTGCCTAGAACAAAGATTTGCAAATTACCACTTACCACAAATTTTTGTGAATAAAATTTAATTAGAACATAGCTATGCTCATTAATTTGTATTATAATGACCACACACTAAGTGAAGTGAAAGTCGCTCAGTTGTGTCTGACTCTTTGTGATCTCATGGACTATAGAGTCCATGGAATTCTCCAGGCCAGAATACTGGTGTGGATATCCTTTCCCTTCTCCAGGGGATCCTCCCAATCCAGGGATTGAACCTAGGTCTCCCACATTGCAAACAGATTCTTTACCAGCTGAGCCACAAGGGAAGCCCAAGAATACTGGAGTGGGTACGGGTAGCCTATCCCTTTCTCCAGCAGACCTTCCCGGCCCAGGAATTGAATTGGGGTCTTCTGCACTGCAGGCAGATTCTTTACCAATTGAGCTATCAGGGAAACCTAACCTCATACTAATCACATACTAAAAGGCATGTTAAACATCTTAAACTCAATGTATATTATGTAATTTGTACCTATCATTCCTGCCTTCTAGAATTTTTTCAGAATTTTTCAGCTACAAATTCAAGGCAATGACTAGAGATTCATTTTGTTTTGTGGATAATATTCATACTAAAAGATTTCATAGTACTAGCTTTGGCCATGTTAAAGTGTGGGACGTCTGCCCATCCACTCATTTAGGCACAATTTCATTTAAAAAAAATTTCACTGAATTTTTGTTTGTCAACAGCAAAATACTTTGTAACACACACTAATAGACATGTACAGATAAATGGAATACTGTACATACATTAAGAAGAATGAGGTAGAGTCATATGAGCTAATTTGAGATGTTCACATTATATTTTGAAAAAGCCAACTGCAGAATGTATAAATGTAATTCTACTTTTGCTAAAAAAAATCCCAGTTTAATACATATACTCACTATGTATAGAAACACACATATTAAAGTTTAGGAGGTAGCTGGGAAGAGACAGAGGAGATATACTTTATGTAATTCTTCAGTATTTAAAATACTTTAAATTAATGTAATCTCACAGAACATACAAACAAAACCATTTCATATGATACAAAGAATAAATAATTTTAAAAATGTAAAAATTTTCTCCTAACCTGAACTGCTATTACTATTAAAAAGTCCTCCTACCCAGCAAGTCACTGTTAATGTCTGGAGTTTCCTGTTTTCCATGTAGAAAAATTTTTTATTTTCAGTATCTCAAGGTAAGTGATTTCTACTTTTGTGCATTGAACAGGACATCTCACATATCTGAGATGTGGTGTATAAATAATATTTTCCCATATTTTCAGATTATACGTATGTTGATAAGGACAGAAAACCAGAGAACTGTTTAGTCTGCTAAGTTGGATCCTGCAGAATTTTAATAGTAAAACGAATATATACATCTAACAAAAATGTCTTGAAATAAGTTTGATTAAAAGATCCATTTTCTTTATTGTAAATTAAGTTCATAAAAATTCAAAACATTACAGACTATGTATTAAGAGACACTTCCATAATCTACTTCCAAGAAATACCCACTATTAATAGTCTTTCCACACCGCTTTCCTCCATAGTTTTGCACTAACATTTTGTGTACCTACTTTTATATCAATTTCTAAATTGAAACAAGATTTTTACATCTTCTTAAAATAACTTAAAAGCATACTAAAATAACATTTTAAAACAAGATAATATTTCTTAGAAACTAGACAGTAACAGATGACTTTACTGATGCTTCTCTATACAGTAAATGCCCAGACAGATAATTTGTTCCAATACAGCCCATTGCCCAATATATAGATACCATCTGTATGCCAACAGATAATGTAAGGGCACTGGGTTTCTGGGGTCAAAGAAGCCTGAAACTAAATCCATTTCACTGCTATTTCTTGGCCAAGATATTTAATTTTGCTTAAGGCTTCTTAGGAAAAAAGATAGCTAGTATTATCAAACTCATAGAATTGATGTGATACATATGCAAGTGCGAACAATGCTAAGCCCATAGAAATCATCACTAAATATCAATTTAAAATGCAGGGAGCATGTTTTAGCTGTGAGAGTTGGACCATAAAGAAAGCTGAGCACCGAAAATTGATGCTTTTAAACTGTGGTGTTGGAGAAGACTGCTGAGAGTCCTTTAGACAGCAAGGAGATCCAACCAGTCCATCCTAAAGGAGATCAGTCCTGAATATTCATTGGAAGGACTGATGCTAAAGTTCTCTGGCCACCTGATGCTGGGAAAGATTGAAGGCAGGAGGAGAAGGGGACGACAGAGGATGAGATGGTTGGATGTCATCACCGACTCACTGGACATGAGTTTGAGGCAAGCTCCAGGAGTTGGTGATGGACAGAGAAGCCTGGTGTGCTGCAGTCCATGGTGTCGCAAAGAGTCAAGACACAACTGCGTGACTGAACTGATGTTTTATCTGACCACATGCTTTAATCTGATATTGAATGAGGATTTCTGGCTCCAGTTTTCTTTTCCCATGTGTGAAACTAACCACTTTGATATAACTGAGTCTGAGATGGAAATTCCAATCCCTACATCTATACTTAATTGAAGAATATAAACATATTCAAGGCCTGAAAAATGTGCACACTCAGTAATTCTAATTCTAGAAGCTTACTTGAAGGAATTAAGGGTCAAAAATTTAGTTACAAATATAGTTATTGCAGCACTGCTTATAAAAAGAAAATATAAACAACCTGAATACCAATAAGGGATAATAAGGAAATTCTGTGTTTAATTATACAAACACTGAAATTGAGTGCTATGTGCTAAGCCACTTCAGCTGTGTCTGACTCTTTGCAATCCCATGGACTGTAGCCCACTATAGGCCAAAACTTAATTATCTTTTTCATTAAATTGTCCTTGGTTTATACATAGGATTCTCCCATGCATACATAATTATGTATATTAAAGAATGAAATGTGAAAAAGTGTGGATGCTGAAACCAACTAAATCAAACATTTTCTACTTTTTTTCCCACACGATCTTTTTAAAATGTATTTGCATCTTAGCAATGCCTTTGGCATATTACATTGATGTTAGCAAAAGGACATACAAAGAATTTTTTTTTTTGCAAAGCTAGTTTATATGTATTATTAAATACTGTGGTATATCAGAAAAGTTTCAGGTCCTCCAGTAGTTACGCTTTTTGCAAGATAGGCATTAATGAATAAACATTTAAGAATCAGGAAGGGCTATGTTTTCGCTCAATAACGTAAGCCCCACAAAGTAAACACACACTGTAAGAGCACCAGACTACAATGAAGTACTAGTTCAACAACAAGAAAAGGTATACTCCTGAAACACACGACAGTATACAACTCCAGAAAGAAGGGCAGAGTTGCTGATACAAGCGAGGGATACAATCCTTCCACTTTTAGAACGTTCTACTTTGGTTTAGCCTCATTAAATCTAGATATCAGAAGTGATTCTCTTACATACAAATCAGAAAGATAACCTCAGCCACACAGAATTTGCCAATGTGCTTAAGAAGATTAACAGAGACTTTAGAAGACTTAAATGAGCAAGCCTAATTTCTAAAGAACTCTCTTTGAAAGTGTGGCCAGGCTCTTTAAATTTAAAGAGTCATGGAACCACTAATAAGATTTTTGAGCCTAGAAATGCAGTATCTGTTTTACAATTCTGGTTTCTGATCTTTTAGGATAAGGCTTTAAAAAGGTAAGGGGAACATCCATCCGACCTCTCATTTTTTCTCTATAGGCTAAGTTCCTGAAGCCAAAAACTGCCCGCATTAACCTTTACTCTGATGAAAGAGGAGAGTGGAATTTCCTAGTCCTTTTCTGGCAGAAGCCCATATCTGCTGTGACTTAAAACGCTGTAGAGATGAAGTCATCAGTAGTTCACAATTTACGCTTCACTGTCTCATTGTGCATAAAGCCAGAGAAAGATGTAAAAAGAAGCAAGAGTTCTAACAGTACTATGAATATTAACTGACCTATGCTCACGTTTGAGACTGTAAGTATACAGGAATTTCAGCAAAAGAAATATAATGCATATATCTAGAAAAAGGTGGTATAAATCTTCTAGAATATTCTTTAAAAGAAACTAAAGCACAAACTGCTCCAAGTAAACTATCGTCAAAACCTCCTTGACGTAATTTATTCATAAAAGATTAGCAATATAATTATTTAAAGGCTTAGCTTAACACTGATCTTGGACAAGATTAGTCTTATGTTTAAAGTAGTATATTTTGGACCATTCAGAAAGGTCAAATCAACATGTTTGGTTGCTTAACCATAGAAAATAAGACACTGGCAGTTAGTTACCTCATAAAATTACCAGTAACAGGAATCTACAATAAGAAGCTAGTTTTTCATATCCCTGTCTTACTTAATTATATTATTTGCTAACTTCCCAGGCCACAGAAACAATGAAACATGTGGATACATGTTTCCATGACATAATGCCACTCCTTCTATTCTTTCATCAAGTGTTCATAATAGAATCACTTCATAATCATGTTTATACAGGACAGATGCCTCTGACTCTCCAACAATTCATTCTGTAGAAATACGCTTTCGACAGGTTCTAACTCCACTACTTTCCTTTAATGGATGAACATTACCGACACGTGGGCAATGACTCCCATCCCTGATTCTCTCCCTATTAATGCACCACTAACCTACGCCCCTGGAAACCCGTCCGATTACCCCCAATTCTCAAGGACACTGAGGTAAAATCCCTTCTTTTAAAAAACAAACAAAAGAAGCCCTTCTGGGCCAGATGAACCTGCAACTCATATTCTGACATTTGCATTCTAAGCTTTCATTTCTTACTTTTCTGAGAGAAAGCTGTGGCGTTGACAGATGGGCAGAGGAGGAAGGGGAGAAACAATAAAGAATTTTTTTACTGAGCGAGCGCGGATGCCCGCCCTCGGCCAATAATCCCAAACCAGCCAGGCGAGGGGGGAACTAAAGATCTTTCTCTAATGTTCAGAACGTCGTGGTGGTCCCGCACCAATCCTTTTCCTGAAAACTAAAGCAGGGCCGCCGGGGGACCGAGGCGTGGTGGTGGGCGCGCGTGGGGACTGAGGGGTGGGGAGGCGGTGAGGGGCGGGGGGGTGCGTGGGTACACAGATGCGCCAACTATCCGAGTTAAGTCCCTTGTCCTTGAAGGAAAAGAAGCTTTGCGGAGCGAGGTAGTCCGACTCCCACCTGGGCCCGCCACCCCGCGGACTGCAATTGATGGGCTGCACCTGTCATCTCAGAGTTCGGCGCATCAGAAGAAACCAGCAGGCGGGACAAATGCGAGGGTCGGGAGGAAACGTTTCCCAGGATTACCACCAGACCGGGCACTTACGGCGTACACCTGTCGCTGTACTCATTGGCGATGGTTTCGATGCCGCCACTCCTCGCTACTGCAATGTAGCAGTTGAGAAAGCCGAGGTCAATGCCGACCACAGACATCCCGCCGCCTAAAGGTAGGGGTGATGGTGCAGAAGCCCTCGGTGCGGGGACCGCGTCCTTTTCTGGGCTGTTGCTCCTGGAACTACGACTCCTACGAGAAGCAAAGGAGAGATGACCCCAAGTCGCTGCGCATTAAATCTAGGGCAGCGCGTCGGGGAACCTTGGAGGAAGGGAAAGCCGCCCGCGCCGCAGCCTTCGCCGCCCAGGTCTCTCTCCACTGCGGTTCGGCAGCCTCCAACCGGCAGTTACTCGGGTCTGCGCCTGCGCGCTCAGCCGCCGGGGCGGCGCGCGAGCTGCCCCTTCGTGCCCGAGGCTGCTCCTGGCCCTGACTTCGGTCTCTTCCGTCAGCGCTCGGGCAACGGCTGCCCGAGGAGCTGCGGGTTCGAGAAAAATCTGGAAAATGGAGGCGGCTAAGCCAGCAGGAGTGGGAGGGAGGAGAAGGGGGAGCGGGGAGGATCAGGCAGGAGAGGAGGAGGGGAAGCGGAGCCGGTTGGCTCGCCACCGCGCGGCTTCAGGGCGCACTGCGGCTGGACGAGGTGCGAGCCCCGGCCCGGCCAGAGGTTTGCCCACGTGTTTGGAAGAACCCCTTTGGGTTGTTTTGGCAACTGGGCATCGGCGTGCTGCAGCCGCAGGGCACTGCCCGGGCCTGCCCGGCGTCGGGCGCGCAGCCTGGCGGTTGCTGGCTCGGCGCCGCCGCCTCGGTGTTTTCCTCCGAGGGGCCCGCCCGCAACACCAGCACCCACCCGACGGCCTCGCCGCCCCGAGGGGCCCATGTGCTGCCAGCCAGCGCGCTTGCAGTCCCGCCGCGCGGCCCCGCCGCCCGCCCGCCGCGCCCAGCTCTGTGAGGTGGCGCCCATTGTGCGGCCGCCGGTGGCCTCGCCTCGCCTCTTCCCCAGGGGCGCGCGGATCCCGAGGGAAAGGGGTCCTATGTTGTGTGAAAGCCGACTGAACAGTTTACCCCAGCCTAACAAGGGCTTGAAACACCAAAAAAAAAAAAAAAAAAACATGTCAAGAAACAACACGCATGCAACTCTCCCTTGGTATAACTTCCCTCGCTTTATCCTAAAAGGAGCAGCCTCCTCCACTAACCCTTACTTACCTCTGAAAACCAGTTTTACAGGACAGTAATATTAAGTGTGTGTGTCCTGTGACACCAGGCAAGCCTGTGCATAGCCGCCACCCTTTGGTCCCCAGAGAAGAAGCCTCCAGTAGTTCAAATGGCTTTCTTCTTTTGATCAGGATAAGTAGTGGTGTCTGAAATTTAACCAAGTTATAGTTAACACTTACAAAGTTTGGCTGCCCTGTTCGTTTTCATTCAATTCTTCCTGAGTGTTTTCTTCCTTCTTGTTCAGTTCTTTGTGGGTTTCCTGTTCCTTGTCATTTGGTTCTTTGTGGTCCTGTTGGTCGTCGTTCAGTTCTTCGTTGGTTTCCCATTCCTCATCATTCGGTTCTTCATAGTTCTGTTCCCTGTCATTCAATTCTTCCGGGATTTCCTTTTCTTTCTTGCCCAATTCCTTGTGTGATTCCTGTTGCTTCTTGCTTGATTCTTCATGTGTTTCCTGTTTCCCGTTTGTTGGTATCATGAGAAAGACTTTTTTACGAGGTTTTTTCATAGGCTCATTGTCCTTATTTGTCCACTTCTTAAAAGAACTGAGACTTTTTACCACAATCAGTGCTGCAATAGCAGCAGCAGCAAGGGTGGCTATAGCTCCTGCTGCTGTTGCTATGAGGAACATGAAATCCATTTTCAAGGGCGGTACTGAGGAAACTGTGATGTACTATAATGTTCAGCAATGTTTTGGCTCCGATCTGTCTTCATTAAAGAATTACATCTCTCTTCCATCTCACAAGCACACAGGAAACATGGTAACTCCCGACGACGACGCCATCCTCTGTCCTCTCTGCGGCAGGTGTCACGGCCGCGTCTCCCAGCAGGCAGTGCGTGAGCAGGGCAGGGATTGGGAGCTGCTGCTCGCAATAGAACCCGGGCCCCAGTGCTGCTGGGCGGCCCCTGGCGTGTACCCACTCTCAGTTCCCCTTGTAGCCCCCGTCCTGTTAGGCCTGCCACCATCTATTTATTCTAGAATATCCTGAAATTCTCCTAGGACCATTTAGTTCTCCACTGCTCTCTGTACAACTTGAGAGTGTGAGAATAATTTTCCTATTAAAAAACACTTAAAAGAGCAAAAAAGAAACAACTGGGGTCAGGAGCAAGAGATTACTATTATTATTCTTTATCATTTCTGGGAGGAAATGAGACCACCTCCTGTCTGAAAGCATGACAGGTTTGGTGGGTCACAAGAATTGGGTTGTGGTCCCAGCTTGGTCTAACTTAACTAGTGGTAGGACCTCTGGCAAGTTACTTAACTACCAAGCCCTAGGTTTAAAACTTGTTAAAATGAAGAAGATACATGTAACTATAAGACTGTTGTTATTATTGTATAATGTGAACATAGTCACAGTGCCTGGCACCAAAAAGGCCAATACATGGTAGATATGCCCAGCTGCTGTTGCTGCAATGTAGGGATTTTGTGGAGTTACGTATATTGATCAGTGAGTGTATCCAGCAATCCTTCTGTATTCTTATAACTTCTAGTATTCCTAGAGATTCCTGGATTTTCTGTATATAGAACCATATGGGCTGGGAAATAACTAATACTTTTTCATTTTTAATCTTGTTTTCTCTTATGTTGCTTATCAGTAGTACAATGAAGAATACAAGCTGTAATGGCAAGCATTCTTGTTTTGTACTTTACATTAAATACATCCGTGTTGACATTACAGAACCTGAATTTATCCTCTTTTCCTTGCTAAGCGGTTTCTCCTAAGTGGATACTAAAATTTAACAAATGCCATGCATCATCTATATTTTGAAATGATCTTTTTTTTTCTCATCAGTTAATGTGGCGAATAATATGAACAGATTTTCTAATTCATATTTCCGAATAGATTTCTAATTGCTGCACTCCTAGGATAAACCTGTTAGGCCATCCATGATGGTTCTGTTTTAGATACATTTGATTTAGCTTGTGATTATTTTATTTAGAATGCTTATATCTGTAAGGTTTAATTTTCCTTTATTCTTCTTGCTAATATCAAGATTATACTGGCTTAATTAAAGAAGTTGAGAATGTTTCCTCTTTTTCTTTTCTCTGGTCAAGTTTTGCAAAGACAAGCCTGAAAACCATTTTGACCTGGAGTTTACAAGCAGATTTATGACCATGGGTTTAAGCTTCTTTAGGGGATATAGTCTATGTTTTCTATTTCTTGTATCAATATTTATATTTTTACTGAAAAGTGACCATTTCATCTAGGTTTTCATGTTTGTTGGCATAAATTTGATTATTCATTAAAAAATATCCCTTCTACAGCTGTATGTCCAACTTTCTCAATATTATTTGAATCCCTTTTCTTGGTTCCTTATCAGCTTTACTGATAATACTGATACTAGAGAAGTGTGTCTGTTGACTTGCAATTACTGCGCTCCAGAATTAAGCAGACGTACCTACCTAGTTTGGAGAAGGAAATGGCAACCCACTCCAGTACTCTTGCCTAGAAAATTCCATGGATGGAGGAGCCTGGTGGGCTACAGTCCATGGGATCACCAAGAGTCAGACACAACTGAGCGACTTCACTCACTTACTCACCTACCTAGTTATAGTAATACACATAGTTTTGTATACATTGGGATCTGCCCCTGAAACATTTTAAGGAGGAAGAAACCAAAATGTGTGCAGGCTCCCAAGAACACTGATTATCCCCCAATTTACCAAGTTATGTTACCTCTCCCACCCAAAAGTCTTTTATAGCCAGAGTTTGTCTAAGTTTACCAATATGTTTACTTCACTGCTTTTGCATCCCTCTTTCCATCTGGGTTCAGTTTTCTTTCAGTAATTGTTTTAGTAAAGGTCTCTGAATGGTGAACATTTTTGTCTAAAAATGTTTTAACTTAAAAAATTTTCTTGTATTGGAGGATAATTGCTTTACAATGTTGTGGTATCTCTGATTTACCTTTTGAATAATAACTTGGTTGCCAATAGAATTTTTGATTGACAGTAACTGTCCCTTATCTTTTAGCATCCATTATTATTGATGAGTCTAAATATTGTTCCTTTCCAAGTTACGAGTTTTATCTCATTATTTCATTTTATTTTGTAGTTTCATTAGGATGCATCTAATATGGATTTTATTAGGCAAAATCTACTCAGAATTTTTTTTATTAACCTGAGGATGGATGAACTTTTTAGGTTCTGGAGAAGTCTGTCATTGTCCTTTGATTACTGCCTCTCACCCCTTTTCAGTGTCTTCTGGATCTATTAGAATGTGTAGGGACTCTTTAACTTCTATGACTCTTAGGTCTTTTCATCATGTTTTTAATTTCAAACACTCTACCATTTCTAGATGTTCTTTCAAACATGACTCTTAGCTTTTTGTCATGTTTTTCATTTCATTCATTTCTAGATGTTCTTTCAGACTTGCCTATTCTTCTTTTAACTACACTATTTGTATTATTTTGCTTCCTTTAAAACTTTATTCATCATTTTAAACATTCTAAGTCTAGAGCCTTTTAGAGTATTTTATCACATTTTTAGTTCTAGGGGTGCTAATTCTGATTGTATAATACCTACCAACTCTTCCACAGAGTGCTTGTTTCCTCGTATGATTTGTTTTCACTATAAATTCACCTGCAATAAGGTTGTTTTTTCTGTGGGATATTTTGTGTGCCCTGGGTCACAGAAGTGTCCCAGAGAGGTTTTGTTATTTGTTTCTGTCAGAGCCCTGAGGAAGTCTCACTGGTCCTAGAACAGTTTTAATTATTCAGGTTGGAGTTCCTGTATCACAGATAGTGTTTACATATATATTCTGAACTTTTTGTTGTGACTCAAGCCTGGGGGTTTTGATTTCTCACAGATGACTTTCCTTTTTCCTAGTCATTGCTTTGAGGTAGTTGGCAATCCTCCCTATGTATTATGGTCTGGAGCCTCTTAGTTTCTCCTTTTAAATAAAACGCCTTCCAACCTTTCAGCTTTATTGTAGAGTCATGTGGTTGGTAGGCACAGCATGTTGTTTCAGTCCCCTAGGTAACATTTCACTTTCTTTTGTCCTAACTATATACATGTTCCAGCCTTCAAAGAATACACTTTTGGTCTGGTGATTTAGTAATTAAATTCCTGTTTGCTCTCTATGGATGCCATTCAGGATTTTAAAGACTTTTTGCTTCTAAGCATGTCCCTGAACAAGCTGAAAACTTTTATCTTTTCTTAGTTTATGTTTGTATGGGACACTGTTACTGTTTTATAATTTTAAATGCTTTGGTCCATCTTAAATCTTCCTTTTTTGTAGTAAACAGAATTACTGATAATATAGAAGGAAACAAAAACATGTATCTTGTTATTTAACTTTTTGTGTTACGTTTTGTGTTAAGTTGACCTCTGCAAGAAATCATGTTAAGCGTTTTCAAAAGAGTTAACTTTTTTCCTCAAGTGATAGCACCCAATAGACTACAAAGTATACTTTGGATTATTTTCCTTGAAATATACTTTGCCCTGTGCACCAGGACGTTCACTCACTCTGTTTTGGTTTTACCCACTCATTGCCTCATAAAATCTTTCTACAGTTTACTCCCACTAGCTTAATATTCCTTTACCCACTAAAACTTGTAAAATCTTGGGGATTTCAAATGTACTATCTTCTATAACATTTCTGAAAAACCAAACAGACTCCTGTACAAAACCCTGAAAACTCTGCTTTCTGTCTTTAAGCCAGTTCCCAATTCTGATAAAAATTTGGTTACTCTCTGCTTATTAATAATGTTAGCATCAAGGAAAATAAGGCTCAGGCATAGCCAGTTTTAAACTTTTTTATTTTCATCAATACAAAGTATACAAACTAATTTTCAAGGGGATAATTTTTGTTCTAAGATACATTCACATTTAACAAGATTTTATTTATCTTAAAGATAAAAGCTAGCATATATGCCATCTTTATATCTTTCACTTTCCAACTACAGGTTTACAGTGTCATTAAAGTCATTATCATTTTTTTATAATCAGATATAGAATCTGTGCTTATTAAAAACTATATGATACCATAAACACTATACATAGTAATAACCTGAGCTGCTTTAGTAGAGATACTGTAGAAGAAAGCTTACTTATGCCCACAGATATCATGATGACATCTCCTGATAAGCTTTTAAGAAATATTTGTCATATCATATGATTTCAAAAGATAGGGAGACAGTTAAAATAATATAATTTTAAAAGAAGATACTTTCATTTCTTAGATTTTAGCATTGTACATTTTACCTTATCACAAAAGTAAGAAAAAGATTTTAAACTAATAAAAATAACACGTACCACTTAAGTAAAATGTCTCATTAAAGTGAGTTTGAATCTAAATAGGAAAGAAACTGCATTTATCTGCTTTTTTAGTATTTAAATTCTTGAAAAAAGCCTTTGCTTTATTGCAGAATTAGCACTTTAAGAAACTACTGACAGTAGTAACACTATCAAAACGTACACAAATGGCAGCTATGTAAGTTGTATGTCTAAGAAATTAACCATATCCATTTCTCAATTTAATCGCCTGATGAACTACCTCCAATATCAATATTAAGGAGGTCTTTAATTTTATCATACAATACCAAGACCAAAGCACCCCCTGTACCACGAAGGATGTTGGAGAAGGCACCACGAAAAAACGCACCAATTCCTTCCTGTTGGTATATCTTCATAAAGCAGTCTAAAGTTCCTTTATATTGCCGTTCAGCCTCACCACTCTATATAAAGACAAACAGTTTTGCCATTATCTTAGTATCTTTTATCATAAGAGATTTTATGTAGCACCAAGGATACATTTAAATTAATACTGTGTTGAATAAGTATGTTGAGTTAACAGTCATATATTGAATACTGTCTCCACTGACTGGAGAATACTCATACTTTTTCAGGAATACTTGAAAAATGGCCAAATATTAGGCTTAACAAATTTTAAAAGATGGCATCACATAACATGATTTTATCATTTCACCACACTATAATTAAGTGAGAAATCAATAGCAACAAAAACAAAAACAAAACTAGAAATATATTGCATTTGGGTGTTAAGAAAAACATATCTTAGAAAATTTTTAAAACTTACTTATAACCCTAAAATGCCTCAAATAAATTTGTAAGATGTAGCCTGAGTGGTAACTTGAACCACCAGAAAAAAAGGAAATAATGCAACAGAAAGAATAAAAAATAAAAACGTATTTGATATACTTTGACCAATGTGTAGAAACACTATTTCAGGAAAAACAAGAAAAGGCTCTTAAATTATTAGAAGTGGCAAAGGTAACATCACCGCAGATGACCCAGAGATTAAGAGAGAGCAACATGATACTATGAACAACTTTTATGACAATTATTTTGAAAACTCAGAATAAATAATTTCCTTAAAGGTATAATTTACCAACAGAATAGGAAAAAACACTGGAATAATACTAAATTTGTTACATAAATTCAATCAGTTGTTGAAAATCTCATAAATTAGAAAACCACATATCCAGATGGCTTTATATGTGAGTTCTACTAGTCAATGAACATTTAGTTCCAATCTCACAGAAACTATTCCAAAGAAGAGAAAAAGTGGGGAGACTCCCCAACATATTTTATAATGATTGCATAGGCCTGATACCAAAGTTAGACTAGGATAATACAAGAAGGAAAAAAATATCAAGCTTATGTCAGAGAAACAATGGATACAAAAATCCTGAACAAATCCCAGCAAATCAAACCTAGCAAAGGGTACAAAATATAATACACCATAACCAAGCTGGATTGATCCCAGGCATAAAAAGTTGGTTTAGCTGTGGAAAATAGATTAATGTAATACATATATTAATACATGAAAAGAGAAAATAATATGACCATCTCAATATAGAAAAAAAAAAGACCATTCATGATTAAAAATTACTGTAATCCAAAACAGAAAGGACCAATCGTAACATAATAAAGGATAACTGAAAAATTCACAGCTAATTATTAAACTTTGTAACACTGAAGGCACTTCCTGTAAGACAAGGAACAAAACAAGGTTGCCAGTTATTACTTCTTTAATATAACACTGAATCAGAGGTCTCAACCAGTACAGAAAGGCAAGAAAAGGAATAAAAGGCATAAGAATTGATAAGAAAGGGGGAAAAAATGTGGTATATTTGCAGATTATATCACTGTGTAAAAAAAAATAACTTCAAAAGGTATACATACTGATAAGTATTTGTAATAAGGCTTAACAAAGTTGTGGGCTATAAAATCAAAATGCAAAATTTAAAGACGACTGTCACAAATTGTGTCCTCACAAAATTCATATATTAAAGACCTAACCCCAGAACCTCAGACTGTGACTATATTTGGACAGAGTTTTTATAAAGATAATTAAAGTTAAATGAACTCATTAGAGTGGGCCCTTACCCAAAATGATCATAAGAAGAGGAACAAAAAGGACCATGAGAAGACAGGGAGAAGGCCATCTACAAGCCAAGAAGAGAGGCCTTCAGAAGACACCAACCCTGCTAGACTGTTAGAAAATAAATCTCTGTTGTTTAAGCCACCCAGTTTTTGGTACTTTGTTATGGCAGTGGTACTATGTTTTATATATATAACAATGTACACATAAAAATCCACACCCACAATTTTTTTATGAATTATTTTGACAGTAAGTTGCAGCTACAGTTGCCCCTTAAACATTTCAATGTGAATTTTCTAAGAATAAGTATATTGCCCTACATGCCCAAAGTAGTTATCAAAATCAGACAATTTAACATTAATACCAAAACATCTACCTAACTCAATTTACAAATTAATTTTCTATTTTCAAAAGTTTTTCAATTAAACCAGAGCTAGACATAGATAACGGAGAAGGCAATGGCACCCCACTCCAGTACTCTTGCCTGGAAAACCCCATGGATGGAGGAGCCTGGTAGGCTGCAGTCCATGGGGTCGTGAAGGGTCGGACACGACTGAGCAACTTCACTTTCACTTTTCACTTTCATGCATTGGAGAAAGAAGTGGCAACCCACTCCAGTGTTCTTGCCTGGAGAATCCCAGGGACGGGGGAGCCTAGTGGGCTGCCGTCTATGGGGTCACACAGAGTCAGACACGACTGAAGTGACTTAGCAGTAGCAGACATAGATCAAGAGGAAAACAGATATAAAAGAAACAACTTTAAGGATAGTCCATATGAAGCAACAGGTTAAATAGGTTAGATATGCTTTACCCTTTCAAGGAGATCCAACTAGTCCATCTTAAAAGAAATCAGTCCTTAATATTTATTGGAAGGACTGATGCTGAAGCTGAAACTCCAATACTCTGGCCACCTGATGCAAAAAACTGACTAATTGGAAAAGACCCTGATGCTCAGAAAGACTGAAGGCAGGAGAAGGGGACAACAGAGGATGAGATGGTTGGATGGCATCACCAACTCAATGGACATGAGTTTGAGTAAACTCCAGAAGTTGGTGATGGACAGGGAAGGCCTGGTGTGCTGCAGTCCACGGGGTTGCAAAGAGTTGGACATGACTGAGCGACTGAACTGACTGATGGTCCCTTTCATGTGGCCCAGTGGGTTCTTTCAAGACCATCCTGTAGAGGATAATGAGGACAATGATAGTAACCACACTGCACAGTATTAATTTGAGAATAAATGAGTTAAAGTGTAAAATACTGAGGACAGTTCTGCCACATAATAAACATAGCTTTGCTGGCCTCATTATTTTCACTTGCCCTTATGAAAGCTATCATATATGGGTTATACTGAAATACTTTTTAAGCCATACCTTTAGGAATGTTTTTTCCCCTCTGCTGAGAATGTTCTCTCACTATCTTGAGAAAAAGCCTCTTTTCTGAGATTTAGCTCTTTAAGAGGCCATATCTGATCACTTTTAAGCGCATGAGTACCCCTCTCCTACTGCATTCCTGGAACTTATGCACATTTCTATTTAAACCATTAATAGTATGCTTTCAATAGTATGCTATGAGTTTGGGTGCAGGTTCTGCCTTATTTTATTTGTGTCACTGAAAGTGTCAGTCACTCAGTCGTGCCCAACTCTTTGCGACTCCATGGACTGCAGCCCACCAGGGATTTTCCAGGCAAGGATACTGGATTTGCCATTTTCTTCTCTAGGTGATGTTCCCGACCAAGGGGTCAAACCTGGGTCTCCTGCACTGCAGGCCGATTCTTTACTGACTAAGCTACCAGGGAAGCCCATTTGTTTCACTAGAGCTTGGTGAATAGTCACTCACTTATTTGCTAAAGGAATGAATATAATAAGTATCAGCAATGGAGATCAACAGTATCAAAATTTTGGTCTGGGGATTTACATTTAGGATATACATCATAATAAATATGTTTTCCTCCTTGGAGTTAAAATTATTTACTTTTACTAAAATATACTACAACAAATGATTACATATGTCAGTGGCCTGTGACTGGGCTTATTCTACTTAATCTAATATTCAGTTAAGACAGACACATTCTCATCTAATCCCTGCCATGCCCCTCCACTCTCCAAACAGTAATATACACTGCAGGAGAGAAAGACATTGCTGTTCTGATAGCAGACATGGAAGAAACTTTGCTGGATGATGACTCACTGCTTATGACAGGAATCAAAACAAAACATATCATGTATTAATTTTAGTAATAAAATGAAGGGCCTATGTCTTTTAGTCAAATGTCTCTAAATTACACTTGAATATCAGAGATATTAGAAAACTCAATTAAGCTTACAAATAATATAAAATACCTGCATCATCATACGTCTTCTAACTGTGTCAAAGGGATAAGAGAGTATTCCAGAGCACGTAGTCACAACTTGAGCAATGAAAAAGGAGACAAGAAAAGGTGTCTCCTTTGGTTTTGGTAATAAGCCCTAGAAAAGAAAAATTATCAAATAACCATCTAAATTTCCAAAATACCTTAAATTATTAAGTCAAAGGAAAATTCATATATATATATATATATATATGAAAGAGGGCTCAATTATATTTAAAATGCAATAAAAAAGTTGGATTTAGTATGGAAAGATTAAAATAATAGCAGGAGATCAATAAGAAAGGAGAACCCCACACATGGCTATATTTTTTACGTTTATTTGAAAAAGAATAGTATATCTGCAATTATAGGAGATTTGTTATTAATAGCACTGAAAACGAGAGGAGATGGTAGCCAGTGACCAAAAAAGTTCTTCCATTGCTCTTCCTCATAGAGTTGGAATCAGGATGAAAGAATGCCTATTACTATTGACAGATGACATTTGATAAGCTTTAAAGCTCTAAGCTAGTGAAGACACATTTCTAAATTTTACAACTACTACGGCTTGTAATAGAGAAAAGCAGAGGGAGAGTGAACATAAATTTTTCTACGATTAAATAAACGTATATAATATCCTGTAATTTCCATTAATCTGTCTGTCTAAAAAACACACTACGAACTAAAAGCAATATGTCCAGACTGTAATAAAAATGACATTCAACTACAGTTGTACTGAACAGGGAGAGCAGAGATAATATATGACACCATCATAAAATTTCCCTCAGGTTTTAATCTTAATAGTAAATAATACTGATATTAATTTCATTGCTTCTTTTTAGAAGCATTATGATATAGTGATTAAGAACATGGGATCTGTGCTTGCCACATAAATTACTTGGCCATTTCTAGATTATTTATTTTTAAAATGGGATATATTAAAAGCTCTCATAGTGTTTGGATATAAAGTCCTTAACAAGGTTCTTGAAACTAAGTAACAGATCAAAAAATGGCAGCCATTATTACTATCTCTGTTTCCTACCTTACGGAAGCACTACTAACATCTGAAATGAAAAGGCAAATAGCAGAACCTGGAGAACAATACAAAATTTAATAATACCCAACAGATCACTGAGCTATAGTAGCATATTTATCATATTTAACTATTATGCCTTGCCTGTTTTCCAATGATGATAGTAAGCTGACAATATGCATGTAAAAAAGTGATAACAAAATGAATGTAAAATTAGAAAATAACTGTTAGAAGATGCCTACCTATATACCAAATATTCAATTATGATATAAATCTAATTAGCATGTTTTCTATTTGAGTCTTCCAGTCCAAGCAGCACAAACACTTTATGTCTATGCTTTATATCCAAATTCAGGTTCATAATGGAGTTATAATTTAATTAGGTTATGGCAAAGTCATGATTAAACAGAATGCTATAATGTCTCTTATGTCATCATTTTGATTTCTATAATTAAAGTAAACATACTTGCTGAACATATTACTAATTAGAACAACAAAAAGAAACAATTTTTTTAACATATACTAAAGTATCAAATTACCTTAACTGTGTCATAAGCTCCAAAATAAGAAGCTCGGTACACAATGATGCCTTGAACTGAAACACCAAACCCTTGGTATAAACCAACAATTCCATCTGATTTTGCTATTTTCATAATACAGTCACCTAAACCCTTGAACTGTCGCTCTTCAGGACCTAAAATACAGCCATTTAAAATTTATTAGCAACATTATAATCAGATAAACACTTTAATCAAAGTAAATTAATTAAACATTTTACAGATTTAAATTACCTGGTACTAACACTTAGAAATCTTTCTAACAAACAAGGCACAAATCGAAACCTTCCCATTCATTTAAAGATAATTAAGATGTCAAGTAGTATCAAGATATTTTAACTGCAAATATATAAACAATCTATATATAAACAATCTAATTCAAGCAATCTGACTGGCTTAAAACATTTCAATAAAATTACCATTCAATAAAGTTACTAGTTAGCATTCAGAAAATACTTAGGCATTAAAAACGTCTACAACTTGCTTCAGTTGAAGAGCAAAAGGACAGATAACACAAAAAGGAAAAGCTAAAAACTAGTAACTTTAAGGATTATTAATATTTTAGATGCGGTGTCATATATTTCTAGTGTTTGATGGGTTTTGTTTTTAATTTTCCCTTGACCTAGAAATCTTTGATAACATTTTAGAATTATATATAGAATACAATGTTTCAAAATAAGGTTCTTCCAATTTTGAGAGAAAACAAAACTATAGAATTGAAATTAAACCAGGATGCATGTTATTTTCATTTTCTTAACAAGAAAATCTGGACTGCCAGTTAAACATGATAGATCAAACTCCTCATCTTTGTCCAAACTGTCATCCCTTCTGAGGCCTTTTCTCTGATCATTTATCTAAAATTGACATCATTCTCTTCTCCTAAATTTTTTTCCCTAGCATTTATTGCTAAGTGACAGTAGATTTACGTCATTTTTTCCTTTTTTTATTACTATAATCTCCACTAGACTGTAAGGTACATGAACCATGAGCTTCATGATTAATATGGTGTATCTCAAGCAGGACCTACTTTACTGGAGGCACCAAATAATACTTGTTGAATGAATCTCTGCTTCCTTGAGAAATTCTATTAAAATAATAATAAGGGAAAAACAGGTTTAAAGCAAAAAAGAGTACATGACAAGAATAAAGTTCACAAATTTTGGCAAGATGGAAAGGAGGTGGAAGAGTGGTAACTCACTCAGAGTGAGCAGAGAAAGTTGAAACCTTTCTTGCAGAGGGAGATACTGTTGAAAAGAGAACTACATGTCTCCAATAATCACAGAAATTTAAAATTAAAGGAATTAAGTACTGTTGTGGTAAGGCTCCAATTTGTGCTGGAGTCACATGGGGCCAACCTTCACAATTACTGAAAAAGACACACAAAGATACATCATTGTGAATGTCAAATCATCAGGGATATAAGGTAATTAAAAAGAAAAAAACACCAAATGGATGATGAATGCACTGTAGGGGGGGCCTGGAGGCCCTGGAGTGGGGGGGCCTGGTGGCTTCTGTGGAGGCTTTGGCAGCGGCACTGGTGTCCAGGGCTGAGGTTGCAGAGCTTGCAGAGGCAAAGCCAAGGGCATCACCAAGCTGGACCACCTGGTCAAGGACATGAAAATCAAGTCCCTGAAGGAGATCTATCTCTTCTTTTTGCCCATCAGGCTATCTGAGATCATTGACTTTTCAGATCATTGACTTTTTCCTGGGGCATCCCTTAAGAGAAAGGTTTTAAAGATTATGCCTAGGCAAAAGCAGACCTGTCCTGGCCAGTCGACCAGGGTCAAGACATTTTGCCACCACTGGGGATTGCAAGAGACATGTCAATTTGGGTGTCAAGTGCTTAAGGAGGTAGCCACTGCCATTCATGGGGCCACCATTCTGGCCAAGCTCTCCATCGTCTCTGTGCTGTGAGGCTCCTGGAGAGACAAGAACAGCGAGCCCCACACTGTCTCTTATAAGGTGACAGGCCGCTGCTGTGGCTCCGTGCTGGTGCGCCTCATCCCAGTCCTCAGGAGCACTGGCACTGTCCTAGCCTCTGTGCCCAGGAAGCTGCTGCTGATGGCTGGAACTGACGACTGCTGCACCTCTGCCAGGGGCTGCCCCGGAACCTTGGGCAATGTTGCCAGGGCCACTTCTGATGCCATTTCCAAGACCTACAGTTATCTTACTCCTGATCTCTGGAAAGAGATGTTGTTCGCCAAGTCTCAGTATCAGGACTTCTCTGACCATCTCGTAAAGACTCATACTACAGTTTCTGTGCAGAGGACCCAGCCTCCACATAGCCACCAGATAGTTTTATATGAGAAAAATATAATGAATGAAGCCAGAAAAACAAGAAAGAAAAGTCATATACAGAAGGATCAGCAGTAAGAAAATGATTTCTTAAGAGCAGTATTAGAAACTAGACTCCAGAGTAATGCTTTCAAAATTGTGAAAGAAAATGATTTTAATTCCAGAATTTTACATATGGCCCAATATTAAAAGAGTGAAACAGACGTTTCAGATAGCCAAGATCTCACTTTATCTCCTATCCACCCTCCTTAGAAAGCTATCAAAAAATACATCTACCAAAACAAGGGTGTGAAGAAACACAGAAAGATGTGATAAATAAGTAAGGACAGAGGAAAAGGGAATCTAAGGTGAGAGTTATACATGTAACCTAGAAAGGGGCCACAGTCAAGACAGGTAAATAAGTGCATGAAGGGATCTAGGGGATGGCTCTCTAAATAACAAAAACAGAAACAAACCAGAAGTTAAGTGCTCTTTGTGGCTTACTTTTTTGTTACTATAGTGTTGGCCTTCCTTTCCCTAGTTTAAAAGAAAAGAAAAAAAGTAGTAATCTTTAGGCTCTATGGACTTTACCATTTGGTTGAGAATAAAATTTTTAGGTTGAATGCAACACTACTGTTAAAGCATAACTATGATAAATAATACAGTGTTCAAAACCACAAAGAAGGAAGAGTTAGCATTTCTAATAATCCCGTACCTTTTCCAATATCAGCACCTAATCGGGTTCGGGCAAAATCTAGTGGGTAAACTACACATAAGGATGTTGCCCCAGCAGCTCCACCAGAAGCCAGGTTTGCCAAAAACCACCTCCAGAACTGAAACATATTAATTAAAAAGTAGTTATTAAACTATAGAATCTGATTTTTAAAAATCCTTTATTTTTATAAGGTTAAAAAGCCAGATTTACAAGATGCTTTTATAAAATAAACACCTAAAATAAGCATGTATTATCAACCAAAATACTTCATGTCCACGCAGGCTTTGTTTCTTACCAGGCAGTCTAGGAGATACAGGCTAGATGCTGATATATTGAAATTCCAAGATATTTTAATATCCTCCAGCAAAAGCGGCCCAGATTAGCACAAGAAGCCACATAAGATACTCCACTCTTTAGACTGTATAAAGCTTTTTATTAATAATATATCTTTTTATTACTAAAATGTTAGGTATCTGTGGAGGCCTCATCCATATCAGTTGCATGGACATTTAGGTTGTCTACATTTTTCGAGGCCTTAATTCTTAATTCATTTGTTTATTTCACAAAGCAAGTCATGGGGCCTTGTCCAGAGTAAGAGTAATGCATTCAATAAATATTTGTTTAATGAAGGGTACTTGGACTCCCACAGTACCTTTTAACGTGAAACTCATAAGTTCTACTGTACAGACAGCCATGTTTCATAATCACATAGAGATAATGAGACCAGAAGATAGCTAATCCATAGTTTGTAAGATGACATGTAACCTGGCAGAAAAAGAGGAGCTAGGCCACAGTTTAAATCTTAGAAATGTGAATCTAGAAATTCTAGGCCAGTTAGTAGTAGGGACAGAAAAGGAAAAAACATTAAATAATGTTTTTAGGTTTCAGTCTACTTTGAGACTGTTGAAAGCTACAGATACTTTCCCAATAAAAATCTCACATATATAAACACAGTTTTATTGTAAAAGTTTAAGTTATTCCTCAAGTTTGCATGGATCTCAGGTAAAGAACCCCACCACCACTTGAAAGGTTAGTAGGAATCACTATGATATTAACACTGAACTTAAAAGAAATAAAATGTAGGGAAGTAAAAAAGATGGGCAATAATGAGAAAATGCAGAGCAAATAGATACACACAAAAAACCAGATCATTACAGACAGAGATAGACTAAATGACCTGGGAGACAAAGATAAAGAGTATATAGTTTGATCCCTACAGCTGCCTGTGGTTCAAATTCCACTGCAGTAAATATGTCTTTTTCTTGAAGTAATTTCTCTGCTTCTTACAAGCAAATAGGCCAAATTAAATAGGCTACGCAGCACAAAGATTTATAAAGTGCATCTTAAGTTCAATTTAACATTCTACTTTCTTCCTAGATAAGAGAAAGAAAACAGATCTATAACTTTCTGGGTGAATGATTGTATAATTTACATAATTTACTATTCAAACAGGGACCCCTCTGATAGTGAAAGTGGGGCCAATGAGAAAGCAATGCAGGCAAGCACAAAATGTATAAATAGTATGGCCAAACTACTAGGGGAAGGAAGGCAGGAAAGGTTAAGGAGGATGGAAGGAGGAAGGAGACAAGAAGACTCCATGCTGAATGATAATTCTGCAAGTGTTTCCATAACAGATAAAGTCTGTCCCTCCACAATTAAGCTTGAAAATAACACAGACCCAGAAGTTGTTTTTTAAGTTTGTAATTTCAGATATTACTATACTGTAAAAGAGGGCTTCCCAGGTGGTGCAGTGGTAAAGAATCTGCCTGCCAATGTAGGAGATGAAAGAGACGTGGGTTCAATCCCTGGGTCGGGAAGATCCCCTGACGAAGGAAATGGCAACCCACTCCCAGTATTCTTGCCTAGAAAATCACATGGACAGAGGAGCCTGGTAGGTTACAGTCCACGGGGTAGCAAAGAGTCAGACACAACTGAGCACCACCACCAAACTATAAACGGAGAGGGAGTGAAAGCAATCAGGAAAGGAGAATAAGAGGGTTTAGGGGGTTTGGAGGAAAATAATCCTATTCATTTTCATCTGTTGACAAATAGATGATAAACTGCCTCCAAGCACAAATACCTGGGACCAAAGTTCTTTCTAACAGTTTGTGTGGGCATGGAAGAGAGCAGGAAGCTCTAGTCTCCGATGAGGGCTGTGCTGGTAGCTGCTTAGGAGCAGCAGAGACGTATTTTATGCCCAGGTTCAGCTAACACTCATCTAGTTTAGTCACCTCAGCTGAAAGAGGAGTAAGAGTATGGTAGAAAGAACTGAATTTGGGAATTAGAAAGACATGAACAAATGACTAGGGCAAATGCTTTAAGCTCTGTCTTGTTTTCCTATCTGTACGTTTGAGGTAAAAATAACTACCTCAAAGGGCAAGGTAAAAGTTCAGTGAAAGAGTATATAGTAGGCACACACCTCCCTACCATGGTTATTTTTTAAAAACCTTTTACTCTGACATAATAGCAGATTAACATGCATCCTAGTACATATGAAGTCTATAAACTTTTCAAGCAATTTTCCCCAAAGATAATATCTAGCATAATTACATGTGTGCATGCTCAGTGGTTCAGTCGTGTTCGACTCTTTATGACCCTACGGACTGCATGTAACCTGCCATCCTCTGTCCATGGGACTCTCCAGGCAAGAATACCGGAGTGGGTAGCCATGCTCTCTTCCAGGGGATCTTCCCAACCCAGGGATCAAACCCAAGTCTCCTGTGACTCCTGCATTGCGGGAGGATTCTTTGCCCACTGAGCCACCGAAGCCCAGCATAACTATAGTAGAGGAAATTAACATTGATGGAAATCCACCTTATTCAGATTTCACAAGTTTTACACACTCATCAGTGTGTGTATTTAGTTCTATGCCATTTTACCATATGTGCAGATTCATATGACCACCAATTATCACAGTGGACAGTTCCATGATAAAGATCCTCCATTTATGGACCTCTTTATAGCCACCTCCCTCTCTCCTGATAACCACTATTATGTTTTCCATCTCTATAATTTTCTTACTTCAATAATGGTAAATAAATGAAATCAGAAAGCAAATATTTTTTGAGATTGGTATCTTTTCAGTTAGCATTCAAAGTTGCTGTTTGTATCATGTTTGTTCTTTTTTAAAACTATATGGTAAAACTTACTGTTTAGGCATTTTAAGTGTATAATTCAGTGGCATTAAGGACAACACTGTATAAACATCATTACTATTTCTAGAACTTTTCATTATGCCAAACATAAACTCTGTACCTATTAGAGAATCTCCCTCCCTCTTACCCGTGGGAACCTCTATTCTACTTTCTGTCTCTATGAACTTGCCTTTTCTAGATCCCAAGAGGATCAGACAATACTTGTTTTATTAAAACGTGTTTCTCTTTATTGCTTAGTGATCTTCTATGGTGTGATGTACCACAGTTTAAGCATTCACCTGGGACATCTGGGTTATTCCCAAATTTTTGTCTATTATGAAACAATCTTCTATGAACATTGTATACTTTGCTTTTTTGTGAACAGAGGTTTTTTTTCTCTGGGATAAATGCCCAAGAGTTGGACTGTATGATAAGCATATGTTTAGTTTGTAAGAAACTGTCATATTCTCTTGAAAGCGGCAAGATCATTTTACATTCCCACTAGCAGTGTAAAATTCAGCTTCTCTGAATCCTTGCCAACAGCTAGTACTGTCACCAGTGCAGCCAGCCCGAGAAGCATGTAGAGATATTTACTGTGGTAGACCAACTACTTTTAAATCACATACACTGACTTGTTTTTTCTATCTTCTATGTTTCTTTGAAAACCAGATAAGAAACCCAAAATACTGAATTTTCATTTTCAGGGTTTTTTTTTTCCACTTTTCTTAGGGCAGGAACAGAGATAGGAGAAAATTTTGATGTCTAAGGGCAGAATTAGAAGGGTCATTAGTAGCCAAATTTAACAAATAATATATATTTAAACATTACATATTACTTTTGACTGAATATCTTTACATTCTAAATAAGACTGCATGTTCTTTCTTTTTTATTGTTCTTTTCTTATCTTTTGGCCACACCTTGCAGCATGTGGGATCTTAGTTTCCCAACCAGTGACAACCTGTGCCCCTTGTATTGGAAGCATGGAGTCTTAACCACTGGACCACCAGGAAAGTGTTAGCATATTCTTTAGAAGCATACTAAAAATGTTTTTACCTCAAGCTCTACTGATTTGAAATTTATTACAGAGTTTTAACAGAGATCAGAGTTAACTGAAACTTTTAGAGCCATGTTATTTACACTGTTAGGGACAGATGTTAGTAACATAAATTTTCTAGTTAATTCTGGAGTTAATTGCTCCATCTGGCTTAGTTTTACAGGAATTATCTTTTGGGGGAGATAGGGTGGAAAATGTTCAGTAAAGGGTTAATTCAGCAGGCTTGTGTTGCCCAAACCCTGCACATACTGAAAAGATCTCCCTCCTTGACCAAACTCAAAGGTTCCTTTGAGGAAACTTTCTGAGCCCGTGGAATATCCTATCTAGTAAGACTGTCTTTATATGCCAGAAGCTTTGGCAATACCAGATAGTTTATACTAACATTGATTTATGGTGAACACCCCTTTGTATACTTGGGGCTTTGGGCTAAACTATATCAATTTGACCTTTTGAGTAGGTGGCAGCTGTAGCTGGAGACTGAGTAGCTGAGTCTATTATACATGCCTATGAAACTGACTCCCCTCCCACAAAGACCTGACCACCACGGCTCAAGTGAGCAACCTTATTTGACAGTATATTATATATGTTGTCTCACTTTATTGCTGGGAGAACTAAGTGCTGTCCAGCTGAGTCTACTAGGAGAGGACACCCAGAAGCTTGCACCTAGTTTCTCTTAGATTTTGTCCTATGTGCTTTTTTAACCTACATCTTTTTGCTGTAATAAACCAGGAGTATAATAGCTTTTCTGAGTTCTTTGAGGGCTAGTGAATCACTGAACATGAAGACAGTCTTGGGGACTCTGATACAAGTCCGTAGTCAAAAGAAGTTCCAACTATTACAAGTTCCAACTAAAGATCCCTTAGTTATTAAATTTGTGTTAAGAGGTTTATAGAAACTTGTAAAAGTTAATATAATTCTAAATTTCCATATGTAATTTCTATGACTTAATACATATTATAATATGCTAACAGTTATTAATGCTTTAATTATTATTCTTTCCACTACTTAAGCACCTCCTCCCCAAATAAAACTCCACAGATTTTTAATGGATAAAGAAGATGTTGTACATATACAATGGAAAATAACAGCTATAAAAAAAGAATGAAATAACACCATTTGCAGCAACATGGATTAACCAGAGATTATCACAGTAAGTGAAGTAAATCAGAAAGAAATACGGTATCACTTATATGTGAAATCTAAAATATAAAAGAAATGGACCTATCTACAAAACAGAAGTAGACTCACAGACATAGAGAACAGACTTGTGGTTGCCAAGGGGTATGGTAGGGTGAGGGAGGGAAGGAGGGGGGCGTTGGGTTAGCAGAAATAAAATACTATATATATGATGGATAAACAAGGTTCTACTGTATAGCATAGGAAACTATAGTCAATATCCTATGATAGGCCATACTGGAAAAGTATATTAAAAAGAACGTATATATACATGTCTAACTGCTTCACTTTGCTATACAACTCCAATACTTTGGCCACCTCATGCGAAGAGTTGACTCACTGGAAAAGACCGATGCTGGGAGGGATTGGGGGCAGGAGGAGAAGGGGACGACAGAGGATGAGATGGCTGGATGGCATCACCGACTCAATGGATGTGAGTTTGAGTGAACTCCGGGAGTTAGTGATAGACAGGGAGGCCTGGCGTGCTGCAATTCATGGGGTCACAAAGAATTGGACGTGACTGAGCGACTGAACTGAACTGAACTGAACTGCCTCACTTTGCTATACAGCAGAAATTAACACAATATTGTAAATCAACCATGCTCTAATTGGAAAAAAATACCTCAGGTAAGACAAATCCAACTACTTCTTAGAAAATTTTAGAGACATTAAAATATAATTACCTGCTTTTTCTAAAAACAGAACTACCATATGATCCAGCAATTCCACTCCTGGGTATATGTCCAAAAAATACAAAACACAACTCAAAAAGATACAGGCACCCCAATGTTCATAGCAGCATTATTTGTAACTGCCAAGGTTGTAAAGGTATGTAATCAATCCAAGTGTCCATCAACAGATGAATGGATAAAGAAGATGTTATATATATAAAATGGAATACTACTGAGCTATAGAAAAGCAAGAAAAATTTCTATTTGCAGCAACATGGACAGACTCTGATGGTATTATGCTAAATGAAGTAAGTCAGAAAAAGACATACACTTCATGATATCACTTCTATGTGGAATCTATAAAATACAACAAACTAGTGAATAAAACAAATAAGAAGCAGATTCACAGATACACAAAACAAACTAGTGGTTACCAGTGAGAAAAGGGAAGGGGTGCAGATAGGGGTGTGGGGGAAAGGGTTACTATGGGATAATTTGAATCACATATGTGAAACTGTTAAAAACTGTAAAGCACTATATAATTTAAAGAAGCTTTCATTCAATTAAAAGTAATAAAAAATAATTACCTGTTTTTCTTTATTAACTCCAGACATGAACAGTTGTTTGTATTTGTCTTTGAAAGCAAAGTTTAGAGCTTGTGTTGGAAAATACCGGATTACATTTGCCAAATTGCCACGCCAATAACTGAGGAAACCTACAAAAGAAAGCATACTAAATATAAACTTGTATTATTATTAAATAATTTGCATAGTTTTAACAAACTTAGCTGTTTGAACTACCTAAAACTTACATCTTTTCTCATGAGAAAAAAAAGAAATTTACATGTGTCTCCAACTGAAGGAAAAAAGGCTGTGTTAACTCCAAGCACTCCATTTCAATTTTGTTAATTTCCAATAAGAAGCCTTGACTACCTAAAAACCTATGGAAAGCATTACCAGCTGAATATAGGTCTCTTCACTAATAGAAAAACAGAGCTTACTAGTACTCATAAGAGAAGTTTAGTCTCATTTCAAATCATAAAATACAATTCCTATGGTGACAAGTCTGTTGGAACAAAATTGTGTTGTATATATACTCCTGAGAATGAGATAAAAGAGTCTTACCTTTATATTTTATAACCTAGCCAAATAAAAGGAATTCACAATTCAAGTTTCCAGAGGCCTGACGAAGAGACAGGAGGAAACTTTCAAGGTTAATAATCTTCCCAATTCAAATCTCCATGGACTAAATGACCAAACTTTATAATTCAGTCACTGTGTTACCTGATAAGTCAGAGCTGCCTTTATAATCCTTTAGCTGCCCCAGAATACAACAGGCGATCCCTTCAGGACCCATAGTTGTATTTACAGATGGTTGAACCCTGCTACTCTTAAGATAGCTCTAGTCCCAGCTTGGAGAAAAGAATACCCATAAACAGTCTCCTAAAGATAAAAATTTGAATGAAGATAATCTCAGTTGACTGCGCCCAGTGCTCAGAAACTGAAAGTTGGATCAGATAAATACACAGAAAGATATTTATTTGTTAAATAAATAAGTATACTTTGTGGGAAGTAAAATTGAGTATTAGTGAATCCCAAGGTGAATGTAAAGCAGCTGTATAGAGACAATTAAGATGTATATTAATGGCCAAGACATAATCTTTTCAGTCCTCACAGCTGATTCAGTTACCTGGCATTCAGTTGCAGGCATAAATTACTAGGGCATTTAACATGTAATGATAACAGCCACAACTTCCTGAGCACTCAATGTGTACCAGGCACTGGCAAAGGCTATACTTGTACATTTAATTTAATCATCACACTAAGATTATGATACATGTTCTCTTATAGTACCCATTTCATACATGCACAAACTGAAACTTTTATAAATTTGAAAACTATAATCAGGATTTAGAATCAAGTTTTATGTCTGTCTCCAAAGCTCTACTGAAGCTTTGAGTTTCTGGAGAAGCAAATCCTAGAAAAGTTTGAAAATGATTAAAGTATGGTAAGTAAATAAAAATCTATTTTTTTAAAAAATGGAAAATGATTATTGTAAAAATGTTTGAGGCAATATTAAAAAAAATACTAATTTCTAGGAACTGTTTTTTATTCATTTAATCCTCATAATCACCCATGAGGTAGGTAATATTAATCTCTCCATTTTATATATGAAGAAATGCATTAAAAACAACTTCTAAGGCATAAACAAGTTAGTTAAATAACTTGCCCAGTATCACTTAGGTCAGAAAATTGTACACCTGGAATTTAAACTCAAGCAATCTGGCTCAATAATTCAGTCCCTTAACTACAATACTTTCCTTAATCATGCAAATATCTTTTGTACCTAAGAAAGGTCAACGTTTTCTTTAATGGAAGCAAAATAAAAATCTTAAAACATGAGAAATGTAAGCAAATTATAAAAGAATATTGCTTGCTAGTTACAGCCACATTGAATTCCTGAGGGAGATTGATGAATCTAATTTTCAGAGGTATTTTTAGTGATTTCTAAGTTCTTCATAGTTAACAACATTTAACAACATAGTTAAGCATTTGTATTTTCTGCAGACTTGCGGAAGAGAAACACTGAAAGTAAAATATGACTGTAAATGATACTGAAGAATAAGATTTTATTTTCTACACCTGTGTTACAGTAACACAATAACAGATTACTGGCTGAGGATAGAGTCGATCTTAAAAGTAAAAAAAAGAACATGTTGGCTGGAGAATGGCCAATGCAGTCAAATGGGATTTAAATTAAAAATCATCACTTGTTTTTTAAAAAACTAATAAACTGAGCTTAAAAAGCGTTGTGTATAAAAAATGTATTGGAATTCCCATTTTATACATGGCTCTTATTTATTAATAGTCATTTTGGAAATGGTTGATTTAGATGGTATTGAGATATTACAGGTTTCAGATTGTGAGCTGTTATATAATATGATTATGAAAAGTGTGAAAGTGTTCATTTCTCTGTCGTTTCTGACACTTTGTAATCCCACGGACTGTAGCCTGCAAGGTTCCTCTGTCCATGGAATTCTCTAGGCAAAAATACTGGGGTGGGTAACCATTCCCTTTTCCCAGGGATCTTCTGGACTCAGGGATCAAATCTGGGTCTCCCACACTGCAAGTAGATTCTCTACTGTCTGAGCCACCAGGGAAGTCCGATTATAATTACAGTACTGAATTAATATCTATTTCACAAAAGAGTATCACAAATAAGTAGTAAAAAGCTTTTAACTTTGGCTAACGTATTGAATCGGAGAAGGCAATGGCAACCCACTCCAATACTCTTGCCTGGAAAATCCCATGGACGGAGGAGCCTGGTAGGCTGCAGTCCATGGGGTCGCACAGAGTCGGACATGACTGAAGCGACTTAGCAGCAGCAACGAATTGAATATAAAGAGAAAATTCTGATGACAGACATCTGCAGATTAACAGGAACCATGACAGAGTGCCAGATTTATGACTGAGATGGTTTGGTATTGTTGACAGAATGTATTCCTTTTAGCAAAATTGTATTTGCGTGAAACAACCTAGAGGATTCAACAAAACAACTGTCAACATCTCGATGAAATTCTAGAAACAAATAAACCACTAGAAGAATAACAGGAAAACTGGCAGCTTTTAATGAGTTATGTCTGAAAAAATATTTCTCTCACACAAAAATTCTATTGCATGGTTACTACTGATTCGTGGATTCCCTGAAGCTACAGGTATCAGGTTAAAAACCCTTCCTTTAGCCTTTTTCCACATTATCATGCTGCAAAACCTTACTCTTATTCCCTTTTTTTCAACTCACTGATGTACCAGGCTTTTAGGAGTGCCAATGTCCTTAGTAAGAGTACAAAGAGGAGGAACTTCAAAGTGGAATTCTGAATACATTTTCTATAGAAATATAATTTTGGGAGGCTAGGTTTCAGCATTTTATTAAACTATACTCTAGGTACACTATGTACCATGTAGGTTCTTTAGATAAGATTACAAAAATCTACTTTATATGTAAAACAAATTTATCCCAAGTACATTCATTTACAAATGATGATGAGGAATGAACATTTGTAAATTCAGGAATGTATTCACAATGATTAGAGTTAAACTGTATTAAGCACTAACCATGCAACAGACACAAGGTAGAATATTTTATAGCACTCTTTTTTTTCTAACTTTTTATTTGATATTGGAGTATAGTTGATTAACAATGTAGTGATAGTTTTAGGTGGACAGCAAAGGGAGTCAGCTACACACATGTATCCATTCCTACCCCAAATTCCCCTCCTAAGGAGGCTGTCACTTGAGTTCCCTGTGCTATACAGTAGGTCCTTGTTGGTTATCCATTTTAAACATAACAGTGTTTACAAGTCCATCCCAAACTCCCTAACTATGCCTTTCCACTATTCTCTGCCCCTGGCAACTACAGGTTCATTCTCTAAGTCTGTGAATCTGTATCTATTTTGTCAGTAAACTTATTTGTATAAATTCTTTTTAGATTTTGCATATAAGGGATATCATATGGTTTTCCCCCCCTCTGACTGACTTACTTCATTCATTATGACAGCTCTAGGTGCATCACTGATCCTGCAAATGGCATTATTTCCTTCTTTTTAATGGCTGAGTAATATTCCATTGTATTTCTGTATCACATCTGCATCCATTCCTCTGTTGATGGACATTTAGGTTGCTTCCGTGTCTTGGATGCTGTAAACAGTACTGCAGTGAACACTGGGGTGCGTGTGTGCTTTATTTATTTATTTCTTGGTTGCACTGGGTTTTCATTACTGTATATGCACTTTCTCTAGTTGTGGCAAGTGGGGCCTACTCCTCATTGCGGAGTGCGGTTCTCATTGCGGTAGGTTCTCTCGTTGCGGAGCACTGGCTCTAGGCTTCAGCAGTTGCGGCAGGCGGGCTCGGTAGTTGTGGTGCATGGGCTTTGTTGCTCTGCGGCATGTGCAGTCTTCCCAAATCAGGGATCAAACTCATGTCCCCTGCAGTGGCAGACAGATTCCCATCCACTGATCATCAGGGAAGTCCCAGACCATGCTTTTCTCCAGATATATGTCCAGGAGTGGGATTTCAGGGCCATATGGTGGCTCTATTTTTAGAGGAACCTCTGGACTATTCTCCACAGCCACTGTACCAATTTACATTCCCACCAAGAGTGAAGGAGGGTTCCCTACTCTCCACACTCTCTCCAGCCTTTACTGTTTGTGGTCTGTTTTATTACAGGGATTATCCTGTTTAACCATCAAAACTACCATATGAGGTAGGTAATAAAATTATTGGGCTTCCCTGGTGGCTCAGATGGTAAAGAATCCACCTGCAATGCAGGAGACCTGGGTTCAATGCCTGGGTTGGGAAGATCCATTGGAAAAGGGAACAGCTACCCCCTCCAATACTCTGGCCTGGAGAATTCCATGGACAGAGGAGCCTAGTGGGCTACTATCCACTGGGTCACAAAGAGTTGGACATGAGTGAGCAACTTTCACAAACATACAATATTATTATAACCAGTACAGAACTGAGGAAATTGAAGTTGAGAGAGTTAAATTAAAGTTGTTCAAGGTTACAAGGTAAGGAAAAGACTGGGATTCCCAGTCTTTCCTAATTCCAGATCTTTCTACATCTATCTGACTACAGATCTAGAACTATTACATCTCTATTGCCTCTAGGGAAAAATCCACTTTGAATAAAAACAGTAGTATTTTTTGATCAGAATAAAACAAAGGAAAAGCAAGAGTGATGGAAATGTAGTAGTATTTCATTTTCTACTCATTAAGATTCTCGGAGAAGGCAATGGCACCCCACTCCAGTACTCTTGCCTGGAAAATCCCATGGATGGAGGAGCCTGGTGGGCTGCAGTCCATGGGGTCGCTAAGAGTTGGACACGACTGAGTGACTTCACTTTCACTTTTCACTTTCATGCATTGGAGAAGGAAATGGCAACCCACTCCAGTGTTCTTGCCTGGAGAACCCCAGGGACAGGGGAGCCTGGTGGGCTGCCGTCTATGGGGTCGCACAGAGTCAGACACAACTGAAGCGACTTAGCAGCAGCAGCAGCAGTCATGCAGATTAAAGGACAGTTTCCAAATATATAATCACAAAATTGATACAGAAAAACATGGGGATTGTGGTATATTTCTCCTCTAACAGCAGAACATCTAAGGTGTGTTGCCTTTTTTTTTTTTTCCTTAATTGCTTAGTAAAAATAATCTCTTCAAAATTTAAAGATGATAAAAAAACCTCCTTGGAACTTAATTCTGAGAAAGTAATTAAGAATTAATATAAAACTTAGGGGAAAATGGGGAATAGTTACCAGGTCAGTTACTGGTCAACTTACAAGTCAAGAATGGAAATGCTAGGCATGTTTGGGTATACAGTTGACCTTTGAACAATATGAGAGTTAGGGGCGCTGATGACCCACGCAGTCAAAAATCCAAGTATAACTTGTAGTCTGCCTCCCCTATATGTAGTTTCTCCACATCCACGATTCTGCAACCATGAAGTCAACCAACCGGGGATCATGTAGTACTGTAGTATTTACTACTGAAAAAAAAAAAAATCCACACAATTCAAACCCATGGTGCTCAAGGGTCAAGTGTATGTATATTTGAGACTTGTACACTCCAACATACTTAGACAGTCTGCCTATTAGTTAAAAAAATGCAATCAATGATTCTCAAATATGTACATACTTAAAAAAGCAAATTATGTACCTTTGCCACTATACCATCCTGTTATGTGCATCTGTAAAACACATCCAAAAGAGAAATGAAAGAATGAGATAAAGCTTCTTCATTCACACGATACTGTAAATCAACTATACTCAATAACTATACAAAAAAAAAAAAAGGATTCTTCATTTAAAAACCTTTTATGTGATACCAAGTACATAGCAGGGGCTTCTCTGGTGTCTCATATGGTAAAGAATCTGCCTGCAATGCAGGAGACCCAGGTTTGATCCCTGGGTCGGGAAGATCCCCTGGAGAAGGGAATAGCAACTCACTCTAGTGTTCTTGCCTGAAGAATCCCATGTACAGAGTAGCCTAGCAGGCTACTGTCCATGGGGTTGTAAAGAGTCGGATATGACTGAGCGACTAACACACACACTCACAGAGCAGACCTGCTAGGGACAGCACTGGGAATAAAGTTCTTGGTCTTATGGAACTTACATTACAAAGACAGACAATGAAGAAATAAATGTTAGGTGTCCAGAAAAAAAAACAGTAATATGCAGAAGGAGAATGAGGAAGGACTATTTAGATAGGGTGGTTAGGTCAAACTTTAAGATATTAGGACACAACTGAGCGTTTATTTTACTAGTTAAAACACAGTACTTTCAAGTATCTTGCTAATTATGATGTTTTCATACTATCATCTGCTATTATCTCAAGGCACCCTTAGAATGAGGTTCATTCTTAAAAATAATGTGAATCTATATTTCAAATAGTCTTGACAATTTCAAATATTCAAATAGTCTTATCTCTATAAATCCATTTAACAGAGCCAACATAAACTATATTTATTATACAATAATTGAGCAAGGGCTCCAGTCATCCCTTTTCCCCTGTGTTACTCTTTTTTCAGGATGCCTTAGTGTCCTGTGATATATAACTGACACTTGGCCAATCATAGGTACCAGAGCCAAGTCATTTAATAAATATCAGTAAAGTTTATTTTCCTATTTTATTTACATAAAGCATATACTTAAGGAGATCCAACCAGTCCATTCTGAAGGAGATCAGCCCTGGGATTTCTTTGGAAGGAATGATGCTAAAGCTGAAACTCCAGTACTTTGGCCACCTCATGCGAAGAGTTGACTCACTGGAAAAGACTCTGATGCTGGGAGGGATTGGGGGCAGGAGGAGAAGGGGACAACAGAGGATGAGATGGCTGGATGGCATCAGCGACTCGATGGACGTGAGTCTGAGTGAACTCTGGGAGTTGGTGATGGACAGGGAGGCCTGGTGTGCTGCGATTCATGGGGTCGCAAGGAGTCGGACACGACTGAGTGACTGAACTGAACTGAAACCTAATATTTTAATACCCCCAAATATCATCTTCAAGATTTAAAAACCTCACTGCTTTAGCCTTCAGAAAAATATGTTTGGAAAAGTTCATATTAAAAACAGCTGATGAACTCATGTCCAGAAATACCTGAAAGAGAAGAGTTCTGTTGGGCTCTTAAAAACTGAGACTTATAATATCCTTGAAAACCTATGTTACAATATACTAAATAGAAGTTTATATTAATTAAAATATATTTACTGATACATAGCTTGCTCAGTGAAAAAGAATCACTCTCAAGACACTAAAATGTTAACTGTGGTAATATTAGCAGTTTTTTTTAAACTTTTGGTTTCTCTATATTTTGTAATTTTCTATAAGAAACATGCATTATTTGTATAATGAAGGTTTGAACAGTACTAAATAATAAAAGTATACATACAAAGTTGGAAAGTCATAAAACCAACTAAAGAATAAATCTTTAAAAACAGCATTAGTCAGGTTAAACCCTTTGATACTAAAAAGTATCAAAGACACCCAAAGAGATATTTAAAGCTATGTTCAGAACAAGAATGAAGAGATGTCTCCTTGAGGTGTAAAGAAAGACGTAAGGTAAGAAGATAGTGAGAGAGCACCTAGTTTTGCCTTCTGAGTTCACTGTCTCTTATCCTCATTTCATATTGCCTAAAGAAAGGAAAAGTTATCAGTAAAACTAGAATATGGAAAACAAGAGAAACTTCAGAACGCTGAGATGGCGATGTACCTTGATTTTCACAAGACAGAAAGTAAATTCCAGAAAACAAAAGCCTTAGAATCTGACTGCCTAGTAAAGTTCCAGAATGATCTAGCACAGTGATTCTGAACCCCACCAGGTTCCAGTTTTCCATACATAATAAATATTTTACAATGCTTCCTTTACTGCCTATAAATAGAATACAAAGACAATAACCTCTTCACTAGCTCAAGAAAAGTCAATATAATGCCTTCTTTGCTACATACAAAGAGGAAATAAGAGTTTATAATATGTATTTTTAATTAGTAAATTGGTGAGGTGTGATCACGTCAGAGACATAATAGTAATGAATCTGTTGTGTTTAAGATATACACTGACATTTTAAAAAAAGGACTTAATAATTAGTATATCTATACAATCATAATTCAATATTTAAAAATGAAGATGATGTAAGTGGTGATCAAATATGACACACAGAGCTGTTAACATGAGTTTCCACAATGATGAACACCTCTCAGTAAAATTCTGAGCAAAACAAAGTACGGTCTTTCCTCTACTTACACGACAGCTGCATTACTGAAATTAGTGTGTACTAAAATCATGCCCTGGACAGTTTACGTTGATAAGTAAATAATCAAAAACAGGTTTGAGTGCCATAAGAACATCCAGTGGGAGATCTGAGTTATTCCATTGTAGGATATGTCTTTGTTGTGCAGGACTGACCATATACAGGGGCAGCAGGATGTTTAGCAGTCCTGGATTTTGCCTTTCATATCACTGCATTTAAGGATTACTCCCCTCTTTGTGCTAAACAAAAAATTCCTCACAAGTTTCCCCAAATGCCCCTAGATGGCAATATTATCCCTGTTGTGAATTACTAATCTTTTAGCATAGGATATACCATGTGTATTGATAACAAGGCTTTGTATGTACTAGGAAACATTTTCTTAAAATTCTGCTTAAAGAAAGCTGGAGCCATAATACTATTCAGAATGGTCTCAATTTACAAGAGCCATATTGAATGTGTGTGTGCATGTACTCAGTCTTCAGAGGTGTCCTATTTTTGCAACCCAAAGGACTGATGTTGAAGCTGAATCTCCAATACTCTGGCCACCTGATGTGAAGAGCTGACTCATTTGATAGGACCCTGATGCTGGGAAAGATTGAGGGCAGGAAGAGAAGGGGATGACAGAGGATGAGATGGTTGGATGGCATCACCGACTCAATGCACATGGGCTTGGGTAGGCTCTGGGAGTTGGTGATGGACAGAGAAGCCTGGCGTGCTGTGGTTCATGGGGTCGCAAAGAGTCAGACACAACTGAGTGACTGAACTGAACTGAACTGATGGACTGTAGCCCGCGAGGCTCCTCTGTCCATGGGATTTTCCAGGCAAGAATACTGGAGTGTGTTGCCATGCCCTCCTCCAGGGGATTTTGTAGATCCAGGGACCCAACCAAGTCTCTTGCACTGCAGGCAGATTCTTTACTGCTGAGCCACCAGAGAAGCTTCATATTTAACATATTTAGGTTTAAATATTACAAAAAACATTTAAAATATAAAATGATTTAGCATTGGTCAGCACAATCTTTCCAGAATATTTAACTTTACCTCACTAAATATTTAAAGCATATTAGTAAATAATAAAGAGGCTCCTACTTCTCTGAAGAGAAATGGGAAGCTTGCTCTGATAAAATAAATGGAAGTGAAAAGATGTGAGCCATTAACTATGAAAGATCTAAATTAAGCTCCCAGACAGGGCACACTATATCCACAGTATAGATTATGCCTTAAGAGTCTATATCCTCAACCCTAAATACTCTGCTTGCAGGGTCTTAGTTCCCCCACCAGAGATCGAACTTGTGTCCCCCTGAAGTGGAAGCCTGGAGTCCTAACCACTGAACCACCAGGGAATTCCCAGGAATCCTTTTTTTATAAGAGGAAACGTAACCTATCTTAGACTTAGGAGTGAAAGAAAGGCCTGCACTTGAGTTGAACCCACTTCACATCTTGTTCAGAATATACAACAAATAGGCCTATTTCCCTTTTTAAAATTCTTATAGATGTTTCAATTGAATCCAACTATATATGGGAGGCTCAGATGGTAAAGAATCTGCCTGCAATGCAGGACACCCTGGTTCAATCCCTGGGTCAGGAAGATCCCCTGGAGAATGGAATGATATTCTTGCCTGGAGAATCCCATGGATAGAGGAGCCTGTCGGGCTACAGTCCACAGGGTCACAAAAAGTTGGACAGGAGTGAGCGACTAATAATACACTATACAGCTCAAAGTTTCTGATCAATTTATCCTCTATTCACTTAGCTAACTTAGAAGCCAGTCTGCAAGGTGAGGGCAATGAATGATTAACAAGGCATTTTCATTATTCCTTAAAATCATTTCAATATTAACAGGAAAAACTCCACAATGAACCAAAATATCAAAATTTTACATAAAAACAGAGCCTGATGCAAAAAAAGAAAACTGATCCTGTCTCTACTTAGAGTTTTTACATTGCTCACCATAGGTTTTTCTCATTAATTTTGATTTCTAAAAATACTGCATTAAAATAGTTTGTTTCTAGACTGAGTGAGGTTCCCATGAGGCACAGTGGCAAAGAATCCGCCTGCCAATGCAGGAGACACCTTCGATCCCTGGAGGGGAAGATCCCCTCTAGAAGGAAATGGCAACCCACTCCAGTATTCTTGCCTGGAGAATCCCATGGACAGAGGCACCCGGCAGGGCTACAGTCCATGGAGTAGCGAAGAGTCGGACACAACTAAGCACGCACGCACCACTGAGGTTTTTTGGCATCTTCCTAAAACATGTGTAGACGTGAGTGCCTGTTAAGCTTCAACCCCAGTCAGTCTTCAGTAGTTCCTGAGAACAAACAAGCTCTTTTCACTGAATACGTACTAGAGAGGCCCCAGTGCTTCTCTATTTGGCATGCTGCTGCTGCTGTTGCGTCGCTTTAGTCATGTCCGACTCTGTGCGACCCCATAGATGGCAGCCAACCAGGCTTCCCGTCCCTGGGATTCTCCAGGCAAGAACACTGGAGTGCGTTGCCATTTTCTTCTCCAATGCAGGAAAGTGAAAAGTGAAAGTGAAGTCTCTCAGTCGCGTCCGACTCTAGCGACCCCATGGACTGCAGCCTACCAGGCTCCTCCGCCCATGGGATTTTCTAGGTAAAAGTACTGGAGTGGGGTGTCATTGCCTTCTCCATTTGGCATACTTGTCTTAAACATGTTATTTCAGCAATTATTTCAGAACCTTAAAGCACTTATTAACATACAGCCAAGTGCCTAATGGCATCTCCCCCAATCCTGGGAGGTCAACCATTTCCCTCTTGAGCCAGGTAGAGGCGCACTGGGGTGCAAGGCCTACTAGGAAGGAGAAATGTAGAGGAAAGAGAAGGTGGTGATCCCTCCTGCCCAAGGACTGCTCACGTGTAGGCCTTCTTGACCCTGGGAAAGCAGAGCCTCATAGACTGGTTAAGAAATTGTATTATCCCAGGCACAGAAATCAACTCCCGACACACATAGCCCTGGTGCCCGCGCAGCGTCCCCTCCTGGCTCACCCACTCCCTTTTCCCAGAAGCTGACCCTGCGCGGAGGGAAGGTTGGAGCATACGCACCCTGCTCACGGGGAATCCGCACCAGGCAGTCCACGATGCCTTTGTACTGAGCCTCAGGGCTGATCTGCTTGGACGACGCCTGGACCTGCAGCAGCAGCTTCACACGCTCGATGGGCGCCACCGTCGTCTTGGACACAGCCGCCGCCACCCCGCCTGCCAGCAGGTCCTTCCCGAAGGATGTGGCGTCAAAAAGCCGCTTTTCCACCTTCTTCTCTTGCTTCCTCTTCGGAGGTTCACGCTGCATGGTGGAACAACTGACGTAAAAACGGGTAGCAGAAGCTCAAAATAAGAGCCGGAGACACGCGAGGACGAAGCCGAAAACCGCTTCAGCGTAGTCCTGGCGGGAAAGCCGCGCTCAGGACGCTGGGAGAAGGTCGCGCCAGGGGCGGGGAGCTGCGCAGGTGCCTCCAACCGCCTCCAGCCAGTGGAGCCGGTCACGTGACTCCCAACACGTGGCTCTTCAGCGTGGTACTGTCTACGCAAGTAGAGGTGCTTGGCTGCGCTTGCAGCGGCGGACAGGACTGGGAGGCTGTGAGTTCTCATATGGGAAGGGATCCGGGAGAGCCAGGCCTGTAAAAAGAGGTTTAGTAGCCCAAACACGACAGAGCAGCAAAATCAACCGTGTTGGACTAACCAAGTTTAGTTTTGGTTCCTAGAGTAACCCTTGCACTTTCTATTAGAAATCGCTTTAAAATCTTCTCCTTTAAATGTAGCAGGGGTCTTCTGTCTAGTCACTGTGTCAGTGTCTGGTTTTACTGACTGTACCCCCATAACATAATTCAACACATTTCCCTCTCCTGTATTTTATTTAATTTGGTAATTCTATCTAGAGCAGTGGTGTTCAGTCAGACGAATGCACAAATTAGAGGTGTTGTTAGGGGGTGGAGGGAGACACGGGTTTGTGCCCGGCTGTCTGTGCTTGAATTTGAATTCCCCAGGTAATTTTAATGTGCAGAGTTGGGAACGTGTTCTAGAACAGCGGTTCACAAGCTGATTTTAGGATACCTTTTCACTCTTCATGTAGAAGGCTGCAAAGAAGCTTCTGTTTTTATGTTATATATTATTTCAGAAATTGTAACAGAAAATTTTAAAAATCTCATTTAAAATAACAGTAAACCCCTACATAAGTAACATTTTTATATTAAAGAACAATTATTTTGCCAACAAAAAATGTAGTGAGAACAGCCTTGTTTTATATTTTTTTAAGTCTTTTTAAATGTCTGGCTTAATAAAAGCCTGATTTACACAGCTGCTTTTGCATTCCGTTTGCTGCAGTAGTGCCCAACATATATGTAACTGCTGGAAAACTCCACTACACACTAATGAGGGAATGTGTGAAAGAGGCAAAAAATGTCCTATTATTATTAATAAAGAAATATATTCTGAATTCCTCTTTACAACTTGTTTGATGGTTTCTACTAAAGGAAGGAAGCTTCCATTTTATCATCTCGTACTCTGCAGGACTTGCAGTCTTTAAACACATCTATAAAATGTGAGATGAGTTACTGGCTTTTTTGAACTTTAGTTTGCATTTTTAAATTTATTATCCCAAGTGTGTTGTAACACTTTTAATAGTACTTGTCACTAGTAAAAAGCCAAATGTTTTGGCCAGAAGCATTCCAGAGCAGGAATTTTGTTAATCTTTTGGTGACCTCGTAAAACTAGTTGGCAAGTCCTACTGGTACCATGTCTGATGCTACCTTCCTTTTCTTGGCGGCTCACTTGACTCAACTGGTTTTTCAGCCTGAGTTTCTTTGTATATTGTATGCTGCTGACATATTCTTTCTAAAGTAATTTCATTTATCATTATTCCTAGCTTGAAAAATTTAAAATTTTCTCACTGCATTGACTTAAAAATCGTTTGTGAAATCCATAACAAATTCAAGAAATGATGGGCATTTTATCTGCAAAGATCTGGAAAATTAAAGACTTCATTCTCTTTTATGGTAATTTAAAGCACTTAGAAAGAAATTTAAAGGGGGAACTTCCCAAATCACACTCCAAGCAAGAATGTCTCTTTAAGGTGCCAAAAGAAGTTTAAAGGAACCATCTCTGGTCACAGGAAACATAAGTTATTTTCAGAAGTCAGAAAAGCCTGCTGCTGCTCCCCAAGGCAATTTTCTCTCCCTTGCCTTTTTGCCCCGCCTTCTGCCCTCCCCTGACGTGACTCTGTAGTTAACAGTGTTTATAGCATGTTCCTTTATGATATCCTCAAGCTTACTTTTGACATATATTCTTTGTTAGAAGACAGCAAAAGTGAAAGTACTTAGAAGTGTAGCTTTTTTTTTGACCCTATTAAAGAGCTCTGAATCATCTCTTTTCAATAGATTAAGCTGCAAATATTTATTTTAATTTGCTGCTTTGCATTTTATTTACTGATTTACTGAATGAAAAAAGTTCTGGTGATTTATATGTTGATATTAAAAATAGAGAGTCTCAGGGCCTTTGCACTGTTCACTTTTTCCTTAGGAATCAGCTTGGTTAGTTTCCCCACTTACTGCAGATCTGAGGCCATCCAAGCAACCCTTTCCCTAGCCACCCTGTCTCTCACACTTCATACTCCATTTTCTTGCTTCACTCTTTCTTTTAGCTTTTGTTTTACTTATTTGTGGTCTACCTCTCCCACTAGAACATAAGCTCCATGAGGGTAGCAATTTTTGGCTGTTTTGTTCATTGCTATATCTCTGGCATTCAGAACAGTGCTTGGTACAGAGCAGAAACGTAATAAATGTTTGTTGGATGAATGGACAAAAAGTCAACACAACTGCAAACAAACCTCTGCACATCTTTATTAAAAACTGTCAATATAGTGCAAAAATAACTTCAGTGATATAGAAGTACAACTCTAAAAAATTAATTTCCACGCAGTACAGTATATAAAGTTTTAGTAATATTTATTAAAGTATTTTAAAATATTCGAAGTATAAATCCTCATTTTAAAAGTGTTTAGTGCTGAATAATTTTTCTTAGCTTTCCAACATTTTGTACAGTAGAGGGTATGATTTAGATGACTCCACTGTTTTCAACCAATGGATATTGAATAATAAGTAGTGGTAGTAGTAGTAGTAGCAGCTGCTAACACTTTTATAGCACATAATGTGTGCCAGGCACTAGTTAGAGGGAAATCACACAGACAACAATAATTATTCACAATGTTATTTTCAAGAATGTTCAAAGTGGACAAACCTAGTAAATTGGTTTCATAGCTCTTCCCATTTGTATCAGAAATATAAAAAAGCAGGGACTGCAATTTACTAACTTGCCAGTATGCATCATCCTTGAGGTCCCTTGGCACAAAAAGAGAAATTCTCTAACATGACAAACAGACAAAAAAGAGAAATGGAGAAATGGGGGTTGAAATCTAAAATGTAATTTTGTGGGGGGATGGGACTAAAAAATATATGATGGTGGTAAGACAGCACTTGCTTTTTTTTTTTTTTTTTTTAATGCTGGAAATATAGTCTTTTGCATTACAGTCTTTGGTGAAAAAGAACGTTTGCAGGATGATAAAATCCAACCTAAGAATGTTTCTATACCTGCAAAAGCATTCTATGTCCCTCTTTATTTAAAGTTGCAGACAGGCACTTATTGTCCAGTGAGTCGCATCTACTCTCAGGTGTGAATCTGAACATATATGGAAAAATGAGCAGCTAAGTTTACAGTACTTGCCACACTTATTTTGATATCTATTTAGAGATAAGAGCCAAGATAATGTTTGGTTTTCTTTCTTAAAAATACAATGTCTCTGCAACATGCACATTACAGAGCACATCTGCAGTACTTCACAGGACTTGGCTTTATATAAGATCAGTAGTCTGTCTTTTTATTTCAGTTATTAAATAGTGGTCTTCTGATTCTTTGAGACCAGGAAAACAGTTCAACAGATCAAAATTTCACTAAGTGAAACAAAAAGTTCCTAATGGTAAGTCCCAAGTTCAGTCTGTTTGAAAATCTGAGGTGATCAATGGCTGCATTTATAAATAATTCTCCATATTAAAAATAGCTTCATGGTGTTTGAGGGAACATTATCAAGAAATTTAAGACATTTACTAAATACTCTTAAACAATACTTTGATACTTATATATGTGCACAAGCAGTCTTAAGACAGTAGTAAAGAGTCTATCATTTGACCAAAATTATAATCTGAAGGGGAGGATATTGCAAGCCATTTTCTACCAAGTTTCTTGCTCTGTTTTGAATGCCAAAATTAAGGCCCACAAATCACTAATAGGACAGGTATAGTGGTTTGCATCTTCAACACCTGGGGGGAAATCTCAAACTCACGACAGAGGGATAATAGTGTTTCTTCTAAGACCAAATATTTAAAATGGTGCATCCACTATGTTTTTCAGTTAATTCTGATTAAGCTGGAGGTCTCATGCTTGAGGTAGGGAAAGGCAGAGACTGGCTTTAGATGTGCTGGTGTAAATTGCCTTCGAAAGGTAAATCCTGACGAAGAGAGAACCCAGTGCTATAAAGTCATGGGGGCATCTGAGAATTCAGGAGAATCCACTGGGTAAATGTCAATTAAGAATTGTCATGTTCTTCCTTCCTTTCAATCTGCCAAATTCTGACAGCTAAAGAAAATTCTGATCTTAGTAACTTTCTTTCTCTACTCATGGTTAAATAAATTATTGTTCATTAAATAATTAAAAATTATTGTTCATTGTACCCCTTTGGGGAAACCCAATACATCCAGATTTGTAAGGCAAAACTTTGTATTGATTGGAAGTCACCATAGAATTTCTTTAATTAACTTTTTCAGTGTTTTCAACATGATAGGGTTTTTTAAAAAAGATTTAATACAACTTTCCTAAAATTCGTGAACTTGTATAAAATGTGTGTATACCTGAACATACTTCAAAAAAGAGAAAAACAATGAAAGTATATGAACAAATAGTTTAAAAATATATATCCTAGTCAAAATAGAACTGACCTGAATGAGTAAAGAAAATCAAATAAATAAAAAAGTCAGTTTAATTTTCACTCCTCTCTTCCCCCACAGTGAGGTATCTACTAAAACACCCAGAAGAAACATATCTGATCTAAGAAGGAATCAGTGCTCAACATTACAAATAATTTAGGTACCAAACAATAGGTTAGAGGGGGAAAACTGCACATTTTACTGAAGAGGATCTTTAGACACCTCAAAGCAATCATTTCATTTGTACATGAAAAATCTGAGCTCAGAGAGGTACAAAAACTTGCTCATGGTCACAACACTAATTAGTAACAGAACCTGGTCATCTCTTCCCAATTTCATGATTATTTTGCCAGATATCAATATTAGTCTTGATAAAAATACACAAAAACTTGGGTATTTTTCCAAGATAAACATTCTTATATTAATTTTACATAAAACACATCACATTATTTCAAATCAGTAAATAAATTAATGTTATATACCAAAATGGAAAATAAGTTAACAATCTCTTTTTCATATTTTGATCAAGTATTTTCTTCAAAAGTCTCAGAATAAGATTTAGTGCATCAAATCCAGCAGCGTATCATCTCAGTCTTCATCAGCCTTATGCTCAGTATTGATTAGTGAAAATAAGTTAAACCTTATCTCTTTGTGAACAGATCTCAGCAGTTCTAACCCTGCTTGATGGTCTATGCACAGTGTTGCTATGCATCAAGAAAATACAGCTACAAGGTTAATCCAAAGAACAGTTTAAAAGCCATTTCAATGGCAATTTCTGTAACTGAGTCATGAAAACAGACATAAAGTTCTTGAAGTTTGGGATGAAGAAAGAGTCTCCTGTAGAGAAAAAGAACATATTAATTTCAGAAATTCCAAGAAGGAAAAAACTCCAACTCTCCAATATATTTTACTACATTTTTTTGGTTTCTGAAAGAATAAGTCATAAATTCAATCACTAGTCTAAATCTACAGATTTAGGGGGAAATGCAGCTAGATTTATAATTAAATAATCTATGCCTTCAGTTCAGTTCAGTTCAGTTGCTCAGTCATGTCCGACTCTTTGCGACCTCATGAATTGCAGCACACCAGGCCTCCCTGTCCATCACCAACTCCCAGAGTCCACTCAAACTCACGTCCATCGAGTCGCTGATGCCATCCAGCCATCTCATCCTCTGTCGTCCCCTTCTCCTCCTGCCCCCAATCCCTCCCAGCATCAGAGTCTTTTCCAATGAGTCAACTCTTTGCATGAGGTGGCCAAAGTACTGGAGTTTCAGCTTTAGCATCTTTCCTTCCAAAGAACACCCAGGACTGATCTCCTTTAGAATGGACTGATTGGACCTCCTTGCAGTCCAAGGGAGTCTCAAGAGTCTTCTCCAACACCACAGTTCAAAAGCATCAATTCTTTGATGCTCAGCTTTCTTCACAGTCCAACTCTCACATCCATACATGACTACTAGAAAAACCATAGCCTTGACTAGACGGACCTTTGTTGGCAAAGTAACGTCTCTGTTTTTCAATATGCTATTAGGTTGGTTGTAACTTTCCTTCCAAGGAGTAAGCGTCTTTTAATTTCATAGCTGCAGTCACCATCTGCAGTGATTTTGGAGCCCCCAAAAATAAAGTCTGACACTGTTTCCTCTGTTTCCCCATCTATTTCCCATGAAGTGATGGGCCCGGATGCCATGATCTTCATTTTCTGAATGTTGAGCTTTAAGTCAACTTTTTCACTCTCCTCTTCATCAAGAGGCTTTTTAGTTCCTCTTCACTTTCTGCCATAAGGGTGGTGTCATCTGCATATCTGAGGTTACTGATATTTCTCCTGGCAATCTTGATTCCAGCTTGTGCTTCTTCCAGCCCAGCGTTTCTCATGATGTACTCTGCATTAGGTCAATTACATTTATTTTTTCAGAGTGTAAAAATTTCTATAGTCATATTCCTTAATTTTAAAATGTTAGTTATTATTATTATATAGTCAATGATGTACCATCATTCTAAGTACAATAGTTATTAGACATCGAATTGGGATTAACATTGAACTTAGATTTTCTTAAAGTTAAAATTTTAGTCTTTTTAATCAATACTAATGTATACAAAACATTAAACCATTTCTGACTTCCTTTAATTTCTCTATTCTGCATAGATCAGCATCATCATAATTCAACACCTATTGATTTTTTCAATTCCAGTTGTGAAAGTAGTTATGGCTCTACTATACACCTGCATCAGAGAAGGCAATGGCACCCCACTCCAGTACTCTTGCCTGGAAAATCCCATGGACGGAGGAGCCTGGTAGGCTGCAGTCCATGGGGTCGTGAAGGGTGGGACACGACTGAGCGACTTCACTTTCCCTTTTCCCTTTCATGCATTGGAGAAGGAAATGGCAACCCACTCCAGTGTTCTTGCCTGGAGAATCCCAGGGACAGGGCAGCCTAGTGGGCTTCTGTCTATGGGGTCGCACAGAGTTGGACACGACTGAAGTGACTTAGCAGCAGCAGCAGCAGCAGCATACACCTGCATGTGTGCCTAACTGGTTTTCTTATCTCTATTCTCTCTCATGTCCACACCATTCCATTTGGCTCCCAGCTTGATCTTCCAATAACACAGCGCTGATCACTATACACTGAGTTTAGGTCATGTTGATGCTCCCAAGCGTGGCTGGTTATACATCAGAATCACAAGTGAGTTTACTAAACATACAGAGTTCCACTCCCATAGACTCTAGTTCAGTAGGTCTGAGATGGGGTACAGGCATTTCTGATTTTAATAAGTGACTCAATCAGTCATGTCTGACTCTTTTCAACCCTGTGGACTGTAGCCCATCAGGCTCCTCTGACCATGGACTTCTCCAGGTTAGAATACTGGATTGGGTAGCAGCAGCAGCAGCAGCCATTCCCTTCTCCAGGGGATCTTCCCAACCCAGGGATCAAACCCGGGTCTCCCCTATTGCCGGCACATTCTTTACCATTTGAGTCATCAGGGAAGCCCTGGTTAATGTGACTCAGCTGATTCTAAATCCTGTGGATCAGCACATGGGAATTACTGCTTTGGATAACATTTGTAAAGCATTTCTCATACAGCTTAGTACTACATGGTAGGTGTCGAGTAACATTAGTACCACCCAACTCTGTGCTCCTTCCTCCACCAACTCTCTACCCCAACTCAAAGAACTATCAGTAGTTCAATATTTGAAGGCTCTCTGCAGTGATCCTAACAGCTTTCTAGTTTTATCTTTCACTTCATCTTTGTATATGCCATTCCTCTACCATCCTAGCAAACCAGTCTACTCACAACCAAGCCTTGTGATTTCCCTTGTTTGGGTCTTTATTCATCCCATCCTTTACCTAGAATGTGCTATCCAAATCCAATTCATTTCCTAAAGCAGATCAAATGGAATCTCTTAGCTTTTCTTTGTAATCTCAGATTTCCTCCCCTTTTTCAGAATTTCCAGAGTGTGTGGTTGTATTACCTAATTTACTTTTTTTTTTTTTTTTTTTCTTTTCATTTGCGTTTATTTAAACACAGTTCTCAAAACATTTGAGTGAAATTGGGCCTCCTTTGGTAAGCAAAGGACCTGAAAGTAATATTTAAAAAAAGAACAGGCAAAGTCTTCAGATCATCCACAACACAGGTGTAGTGTTCCCTTCTTTTTTCTCAAAACTCTGAAGCACCCAGTTTTTCCATAAAGTCTTAAAAGCTAGAAGAACAAGAGTACATTTGTGGTGGAATGTATTGTCACTTGCTGATAACTAATTGAAATACCATTATCCCCTTCTAACAGCTTTAAGAAATAGCCTTTTTAAGGCATACATTGTGTAACTCATCTTATTCCCTGCTATATATAATACAGATTACATAAAGGCTGACAAATTCACATTTATATAAGCATTAAGCATTTGCTGTATTGAAAGATCTTTAGTTTTTAACACTAGCAGTATAGAGTTACAGAGCGTAATTTTTATCACTTAATTGCAGGTATATTAAGTATGGTATGTTTCATGGACTCGAGGAGAACGGGCATTTTTGTCTTTAATTTACTACTGACAATCTAATCTGAATAGTTCTGCTAAGCATTGATATGTTAGAAAGAAAAGTAAAAACCAAACTTTATTGTTGCTTTTTGCCATTTGGTAGCATTTTACACACAGGCTTCGATCTTCAGAATACCCTGGATTCAGTAGAAAAACCATTTAAATGAAGTTCTGTACAATAGAAACTTCTCAGCAGTCAAAATTTTAGACTGTAAAAAAATACATGCAAAACATACTTTTCTGAAAACACTTAACTTTGAACAAAGCACCGAACTACACAAATGCAGAATGAAAACAGCATTTCAACTCCACCAAAAGTAGTCATCATAAAAGGTGTAAAAGTCACCTAACTTCACTAGGCACTGTCCTAATTTACTTTTTATAGAAGTACAGTGGTGTCACAATGTCACAATGTTGTGTCAATCTCTGCTATACAGTGAAGTGACTCGGTTTTACACATATACAATCTTTTTTTATAGTATTCTTTTCCTTATGGTTTATACCAGGAGATTGGATATAGTCCCTTGTGCTATACAGTAGGACCTTGTTGTTGATCATTCTAAATGTAACGGTGTGCATCTACCAACCTCAAATTCCCATCCATTCTCTCCCCCTACCCCTCGCCCATAAGTATGATCTCTGAGTCTGTTTTCTGTTGTGTGGATAGGTTCATTTGTGCCATATTTTAAATTCCACATACAAGTGATACCATATAGTATTTTCTTTCCCTTTCTGACTTGCCTCACTTAGTATGATAGTCTATAGTTGCATCCATATTGCTACAAATGGCATTATTTTCTTTTTTGTGGTTGAGTAGTATTCCGTTGTGCATACTGCATCTTCTTCATTCATTCGTCAATGGATATTTAGGTTGTTTCCACAGAGGTGCGTGTATATTTTTGAATTACAGTTTTATCTGAGTGTATACTCAGGAGTGGGATTGATGGATCATATGGTAATTCTATTTTTCGTTTTCTGAGAAACCTCCATACTGTTTTCCATGTGGTTATACCAACTTACATTCCCACCAACAGTGTAGGTGTGTTCCCTTTTCTGCACACCCTCTCCAGAATTTGTCGACTTTTTTAATGATGGCCATCCTGACTGGTATGAGGTGGTACCTCATCATAGTTTTGATTTACATTTCTCTAATAATTAGTGATGCTGAGCATTTTTCATGTGCCTACGGGCCATCTGTATGTCTTCTTTGGAGAAATGTCTATTAAAGTCTTCTACCCATTTTTCAGACCACCTGACCTGCCTCTTGAGACCTGTATGCAGGTCAGGAAGCAACAGTTAGAACTGGACATGGAACAACAGACTGATTCCAAATAGGAAAAGAAGCATATCAAGGCTGTATATTGTCACCCTGCTTATTTAACTTATATGCAGAGTACATAATAAGAAATGCTGGGCTGGAAGAAGCACAAGCTGGAATCAAGACTGCTGGGAGAAATATCAATAACCTCAGATACGCAGATGACACCACCTTTTTGGCAGAAGGCAAAGAAAAACTAAAGAGCCTCTTGATGAAAGTGAAAGAGGAGAGTGAAAAAGTTGGCTTAAAGCTCAACATTCAGAAAACTAAGATCATGGCATCCAGTCCCATTACTTCATGGCAAATAGATGGGGAAACAGTGGCTGACCTTATTTTTTGGGGCTCCAAAATCACTGCAGATGGTGACTGCAGCCATGAAATTAAAAGACGCTTACTCCTTGGAAGGAAAGTTATGACCAACCTAGATAGCATATTCAAAAGCAGAGACATTACTTTGTTCACAAAGGTCCATCTAGTCAAGGCTATGGTTTTTCTAGTAGTCATGTATGGATGTGAGAGTTGGAGTGTGAAGAAAGCTGAGCGCCAAAGAATTGATGCTTTTGAATTGTGGTGTTGGAGAAGACTCTTGAGAGTCCCTTGGACTGCAAGGAGATCTAACCAGTCCATCCTAAAGCAGATCAGTCCTGGGTGTTCATTGGAAGGACTGATATTGAATCTGAAACTCCAGTACTTTGGCCACCTGATGTGAAGAACTGACTCACTGGAAGAGACCCTGATGCTGGGAAAGATTGAGGGCAGGAGGAGAAGGGGACGACAGAGGATGAGATGGTTGGATGGCATCGCTGACTCAATGCACATGGGTTTGGGTAGACTCCGGCAGTTGGTGATGGACAGGGAGGCCTGGTGTGCTGTGGTTCATGGGGTCGCAAAGAGTTGGACACGACTGAGCGACTGAACTGAACTGACCCATTTTTCAATTGGGTTTTTTGTTGTTGAGTTGTATGAGCTGTTTGTGTATTTTGAAGATTAAGCCTTTGTTGTTTACATAATTTGTAAATATTTTCTCCCTTTTCATAGGTTGTCTTTCTGTTTTTCTTTTTTTTTTTATGTTTTTCTTTTCTGTACAAAAGCTTGTAAGTCTGATTATGTCCCATTTGCTTCTTTCGTTTTTATTTCTATTGCCTTGGGAGACTGACCTTTAAAAAAAGTTAAAATATAGCCAGCTATATCTGTCTCTCTCTCTCCATAGAATATTCATCCATAAGTACATAGATATTTAAGCATGTTTCATATTTCTTCTGCTGGATGTAAGATCATCAGATGCAATGACTGTGTCTTTTTCTTTGTGTTTGCCAGCCCACCTAAGCATCACCACATATATTTTGCCAAGCACAGCTCCATTTACTAATCCTTACATATTTATCAAGTGACTTGTGTCAGGTGTTGTGCCAGTGGGGGACAAGGCAGATACAATTCCTGATCTCATAAAACTGACATTCCAGTGACAGAGAGAAAGATGATAAACAAGAAAATTAAAGGGGTGATAGGGGAGAGAATAACTTTAATGTAGGAGAGAGATGACAGTTGGTCTCTTTGACAGGAGATGATACCACTGGTCTGAATATCGAGGAGCCAGATAGGCAAAGGTTAAGTAGAACATCCCACATGGAAGGAACAGCAGGAACAGAGTTCAGCTGGTGCCAGTGTGGCTGTGCACAGTGGCTGGAGGAAGAGAGCGACAGGAGGTGGAAACACAGAGGTGGCCGGGGGACAGATAGGGCCAGGTCTTGTAGCTGGTTGGGGACAGGGGGAAGAGAGGGAAGGGAAGGGGAAAGAAAGGAGGAAAGAGGGAGAGAAAAAAGTTAGAGACAGAAGGAAATAGCAATGGGTATGAACTCATTACCTTTTAGTGTCTTACTAGTACAATGTTGTAAGATAAGTGAATTAGTTTGTTTTTTTTTTTTGATAAAAAAAAAGACTTGGGAAGAATTTTAAAGGCGTTATTTAGTAAGCAGAATTCTAAAATACACTAAATATTAGAATTATGTTAATAAACTCATGGTGTGTGTTGTGTTCAGTTGCTCAGTCATGTCTGACTTTTTGCAGCCCTATGAACTGTACCCTGCCAGGTTCCTCTGTCCATGGGGTTTCCCAGGCAAGAATACTGGAGTGTTTTGCCATTTCCTCCTCCAAGGGATCTTCCTGACGCAGGGATCAAACCCACATCTTCTGCATTACAAGCAGCAATAAATCCATGCTTATATCTTAAAATGTTTATCTCCTTTACCCCCTTTTTAACATTTAAAAATATTTTCTTCCACTTACCCTACTACCCAGTAAGCCATAACTGGTGGTGCTTTCCTCTGATCAGTCCAGTTTTCAGGTGAGCATTCAAACAATACACCATGTTCTTTCACAGGGTTCAGAGAAGACACTGAATTTGTTGAACCTGAATGATCTTTACCATTTAGTGCTTTCTTTTTCTGTAAATTAATAGGTATTATTAGTCTTGGCTGGTATTAATAGTGCTGCTTTAAATGTTTTCATATATAGATTTGAACTGGCTGATCCTAATACCATAAGTGCCCACAATGACATTCTTCTTTCTCTTTACCTGCAGGAAAATTTCCACTCTTCCTCATACTTTAAATGCCGTCTCCTACAAGAGACTTCACGGATAAAGTTTCTCTTGACTCTCCAAGGACACATTTGTTTCACAGCCTCACCTTATTAATATTTATACTATATTAGCAGTTTATAGGTTTTTCTTCCCCAGTACATTAGAATCTTTTTCCCAGGGCAGAGACTATATGCCGTTCATCTCTGTATTCCTTGAAAGCAGTTGTGTTTGGGTACACAGTAGATGCTTAATGAATAGATTACTAATGAGTTACTAAATGAGTAGATGATTTTATAATGTATTTAAAACACATACACTTAAAGTAGTATTTTTCCTTTGAAGCATACTCTCTAAATTTCTCACTGATAAAATCATTAGTAAACCAATGACCCACTTGGAATATAAAGACTTTCTGTAAGGCTCAGGCCAAAACAGTGGAGTGATCCTTGATTCTTCTTTCAAAATGCTTATTGAAGACACAAATCCTTTTGGCTCATCCTCCTCATCCTCCATTATATCTGCAAGATCCAAAACCCACTGATATTTCTTGCTTTGAGAATTTCCACAGATCCTTGCCTACCACCCTCTCTATCTACCCTGCAAGCTTGTTCAGAGTAGCCTGAGTGATCCTTTGAAAACTAAGGAACATGTCCTTGCTCTTCTCAGAACTACCCAGGAACTTCCCATCTTCTTCCGGATAAATCTCAAAAGGTCCTTAGCCTATCAGGCCTTGCATGACCCAGTCCTGCTGCTTTTGCCATCTCAACTCCTACTGCTCTCCTCCCGACTCAGGCTGCTCCTGCGCGCTCTCAGCCGTCCTACCTCCATGGCTGTATACTGGCTGTTCCTTCTGTCTGGAAGCTCAGCCTCCACATTTGCCACATGGCTTTGTCCCTCAATTCCTTCTGGTGTTTGTTCAAATATTACTTGACATGATCAGAGGGATCTTTCAAAATAGTAACCACTACCTCTCATCCTTGACTCTGTTTTGTTATAATTGCTGTTGAAACTTACCCTACCTGATATATTAAACTGCTTGCTAATTCATTAGCTTCCCCTGCTAGAATATAGACTTCATGATGAAAGAGACTTTTTGTTCACTGCTGTATCCCCAGCATCTTGAGTAGTATCTGGAAAATGGTAGGTACCTCTAAGTTTAAATAATAGGGGAAAGGCTAATTTATATTACTAAGTAAGTTAATGAAATGAACCTTACAGAATCTATTAGTATGTTAAACAGGAAAGGAGGAGCATAAGAATGCAAAGCACACAGAGATACACAGTCAAACATAACATTTTGCCGAATACCAATTTCTGGTAGCTCGAAGAAGAAATCCTATAAGACAAAGAGTTTCACTGCTGAATGAGTCCTAAGAGATTATATAATTCAGCTCATTCACTTTATAACTGAGGAAGTAGGAAAAGTTGAGGCCCAGTCTAGGAGTCCTTACTCCCAGCCCGATGCTCTTCCACCGTTACACCGAAGCTCTTCACAGATTTAGCAACCTTGGTGCGTGTATTGCTATACACGTTACATTCATTTTCCAGTCTTCTTTATTTTGTTTTTTTGGCAGTATGATGTTTGACCAGTCACAAATAAACTTATATATATTTATCTTTCTCAAGAAATTTAATACTTATCTTTCCCTGCTATTAAAACTATGTAATTGAGATTTTAATTGTATACAACATGACTACTTTTCTGGAGGTACAATATTAAATAAAACTTCATTCTGGATTGAAAAGCAAGCAAGCAACCAACCAAGTGGCTAAAACATATATAACACTATTGTGTAAATTCTGTTCTTTATTCCTTTATATTCCAGATACCTTATCCTGCCTTTGAAAACTTAAAAAATTTTCAGTTACAAAATGGTAGAGATAAATGTCCAAATAATGGCTGAATCACAGATATCAAATATGGGAGGCAAGTTTACATTACAAACTACTATATTCTATTTTGCTATAGAAACACACAGGCCCACCATTTCCTGAAACAGTAATCTGGGACATCAAACTCAGAATTATGAAAGAAAGTTTTAAAGTTAAGTACAGTGAATATAATCCTCTGGCATTCAAATTAGATGGAATGACTATTAAAAAAATTAAATGAAAATAGTTATTGCTAAAGAGTTTCAGACAGAATATTTAGAGATCTAGAAGTAAAATTGACAGAGAGCTATATTTATAGCAGTGCCCTACCTCTTTAGCCAACGTCTGCTGGAAAACTGCACGAATGGAGAGACAACACTGATGGAAATTCTTTATCAGTTGAGGGTGGATCGAGCCACTCAGCTGTGCCACCTCTTCATGGGTAGGAGTAATGAAGATCCCTTGCACTGTTTCTAAGGCAACATAATGGAAAAGTGTGTTCTCAGGACCAGATGTCAATCTTGAAAAAAAAAGGAATTAGAGAGATATTAGAGTAAACTTAAAAATGTTGCTTCGTTTTGAATTTTGTAGATGTCTAATAAGCTTCTAACTACAATAGAACATTAGTATAATTAGGGAAAAAAAACTAGGCCAAACATTGAAATTCCCACTTCCTCCTTATCTAAAATACAGGCTAGGGTTATTTATCAGTTCCCTTAATGGAGGCAAATACTACATGTTATTCAAGGATAAACACTAATTCATTTGCAAGTAACTTAATCATCCCCTTGCTAAACAACCCAAACTGGCTAAAGCCCTCTTTTTCCATGGTTGGTAATGAATAACTCAGCCTGAGTCTGGCCCAGATATCTACAAGCCATAAACAAGGTATCAGTCTAGGGTGCACCACATACAAAAACACATTCCAACAAACTAAGATTTTCAGTTAGTAGCTTAGTAGCAATAGTCTCTTACTATGACAGTCAAATGGACCATCCTGAAGAAAAATAAAATCAGTATTACCAACTACAAAGCTGAGTTGACATTCTAGAATCCATGGCAATTACTAGAAGTATTCCACTACTTTTCATCATTACAGTCTCTTACATGTTCTCTTACTATTTTCACTTCTCCATTCTTTTCTATCCTTTCTTCCCCTACTGGGGTTTGAGACTCCAGCAGAATCTATAAGTACTGCTTATTTCTACCAGTGGTAAGAAGAGTAAAGAACAGTAGCAGTGACAATGAAATAATGGTAATAGTTATCATATACCGAATGCCCTCTATGTGCCAGGGTAGGTGCTTTAAAATATCTTAGGCTTAATTCTCATAATTACCCTGTAAGACAGTAACTACTACTATCCTCATTTTGGGAGTCTAGTGGCTCAGATGGTAAAGCACCTGCCTACAGTGTGGGAGACCTGGGTTCAATCCCTGGGTCAGGAAGATCCCCTAGAGAAGGAAATGGCAATCCACTCCAGTACTCTTGCTTGGAAAACCCCATGGACAGAGGAGCCTGGTAGGCTATAGTCCACAGGGTCACAAAGAGTCAGACACAACTGAGCAACTTCACTTCATCCTCATTTTAACCAAAATCAATGTTCAGAGGACTTGGATTAACTTGTTTGAGGTCACACAGCTCAGTGTCAGAGCTTAGCTGATTCTGAGGCCTGCTCTACTACACCTTGCTTTTTCCTGATTGTCAGTCTGTAAACATATGGACCAAAATCCCCCATCAGCGCCTCCTGTTAAACTGTTAATTAGGCAGCAAGATCAGAATAACTTTTTATCACTAACTAATGGTTTTGGTTTTCTTTAGAGAGGCCAAAGATAGGCAGGGAAGGAGATCATCTATAAATTTTTCTCATACTTTTCCATAGGGTGGTGGGTTCATTAACAACTGGTGGCTGGTATTTTTTCAATTAAGTAAAAAATAATCAAAATACAAAAACTGTAATTATTCAAAAAGAAAATAATTGAAAACATACCATTTAATTCTGAGGTTTTCATATTCAAGAAAAGGTACAGAAAAGGAATGATTCTTTTAAAAAGTTATTAGTAATGTTCATATTTAGGGAGGTTTAGAATTAAAATTTATATTAACTTCTTTAGTTTTCTCTCAGAACAATCCCACAACACAATGAGCACCTCTGGTTCTTGAAAATCATAAATTAACTCAGTGTATATTAACTCACTCAGTGTATAAACTGAAAGTTTAACAATCATCAAATAAGCAATTACCCAATGGAAGGACAAGTATTTATTTTTAAAACATGCAGATTAAATCGGATTTGTTCTTCAGAAAGGTCACTCCTATAGCAGAGGATAGATTCAGGATAGGATGGGAATTGAGAACTGGTTGCAGTATAACCAGGTGAGAGAACAGGAGCTTGAACTAGGGTACAATTATTAGGTGCTGGGTGGATTCAAGAATTACTAGAATGCAGAATGGATAAGACTTGTTTACTGAGTGGAATATTTTCCACATATTATTTAGTATATTATATATTTTTATTTTACAAAACAAATTAGGATAGTATATTACACCCCGGTCTATATCACACTTTTTAAATTAACTATATAGTTTGAACATCTTTCCATGTCAGTAAGGAGAATAAATATGCCTCTGTAGCATCCTTTTAAATAGGAGAGCCTATGATTTACATCACATATTAATTTATGTTTAAAAACAATTATAAATTTATATTGTTACAATATAACCTTTTGTTAAGCTATAAACTTGGAAAAAATATTTTCCAAGATATAAAGCCCAAATAACATATATATACATACATATTAAAATAATATACAGAGGTAATAAAAATTCAGAGCAGTAGTTTTTGTTAAATGGAAGATTAGGGATTGGGAAGTTATTACAGGCTTCCACCAGAGGTTTGATTTAGATTTCTTTGTTTAAAAAATATTTTTGTTTTTTAAAATAACTAATTTTCTTTAACTACTAAATATTTTTTTTTTCATTGCAGAAGAATTTATTTTTTCAGATGTTAAAATGTGTTATAAACTTTTAGTGAATATAATATATTAAACATCACATTAAATTCCAAATTTTAACACGTTAGATTTTCAATGCATTATTTTATGAAGACAAATTACCTTGTTTTTGCCCTGACTTTATGAAAAAAGTTTTTCCTGACAACTCTGTGAAACATATATATGAACTTAATATAAAACATTTCAATGATTAAGAAGGTGGTAGCTCTAAAATGTCTTTTTAAAAATTTATTTTTAATTGGAGGGTAATTGTTTTACAATGTTGTGTTGGTTTCTGCCATACAACGATGTGAATCAGCCCTAAGTATACATATGTCCCCTCACTTCTTCCCAGCCCCTCACCTTATCCTACCCCTCTAGGTTGTCACAGAGTGCTGCGTTGAGCTCCCTGTGTTAAACAGCAACTTCCCACTAGCTACGTATTTTTACACATGGTGATGTATATATTTCCATGCTACTCTCTCAGTTCGTCCCACCCTCTTCTCCCGCTGTATCCATAAATCTGTTCTCTATGTCTGTGTCTCTAGGCCTTCCCTACAAATAGGTTCATCAGTACTGTTTTTTTAGATTCCATATATATGTGTTAATATACAATATTTTTAAAAATTTATTTATTTGTTAGCACTGGGTCTTTGTTGCGGCATGCAGGATCTTCAGCTGTGACATGTGGGATCTAGTTCCCTGACCAGGGACCGAATCCAGGCCCCCCTGCATTGGGAGCACAGAGTCTTCGTCACTGGACCACCAGGGAAATCCCCAATATTTGTTTTTCTCTTTCTGACTTACTTCACTCTGTATAACAGGCTGTAGGTTCATCCACCTCACCAGAACTGATTCAAATGTGTTCCTTTTTATGTCCGAGTAATATTGAACAGCTTTTTTTTTCTTTTAATGTGAATTCGATTTGTACATGTCTGCTTGCTCTAATGAAAGTGTGCTGCTGCTGCTGCTGCTGCTGCTAAGTCACTTCAGTCGTGTCCGACTCTGTGCGACCCCATAGACGGCAGCCCACCAGGCTCCCCTATCCCTGGGATTCTCCAGGCAAGAACACTGGAGTGGGTTGCCATTTCCTTCTCCAATGTGTGAAAGTGAAAAGTGAAAGTGAAGTCGCTCAGTCGAGTCTGACTCTTAGCAACCCCATGGATTGCAGCCCACCAGGCTCCTCCATCCATAGGATTTTCTAGGCAAGAAGAGTACTGGAATGGCGTGCCATTGCCTTCTCTGATGCATGCTATCATAATACCATACAAAGCTTAGGAAGGAAGCCCTGCAAGTCACCACATAATAGCTGCTGCACAACAAGAAGTGAATTTTTAACAGTTCATATTTTAATAATTATAGACAGATTAAGTTCTAAACATGCTCCTCCCACTCAGCACCTTTCACATCAGAATTCCCTATTTACTTTTACCTATTTCCTAAAAAGGGTGTCATAGGTCAATTCCCTGGCTCTAGACTCTGATAGGGAGATATGCAGGGAGGAAGTTTATTAGGGAGGACTTTTGGGGACAATAGCTGTGGGGGTAAGCAAGAAGGAAGCAGGACTGAGCAGAGGGAAAAGCTGAACTGAGCTCCAGTTGAGGACTGGAGGACTCAGCAGATACTGCCAGGATGTTTGAAACTTGGATGGCTTTTCATGGATGGCTTTTCAGAGTTTTGTTGAATTTAATAGGGGCTAAGCCTGTACTCACTTATCGATTAGTCATTAGATGTTACTCCTAGGGAGAGGTTGTAAGATTGGCGGAGTTAATAAACTTCCAAGTTGGACAAGGCCAGGGTAGGGGGACTTCACTATGAGCCATTAGCAACCAACACTCTCAAGCACTGGGAATGAGTACTCAGAGCTAAGGAGTATCTATAAAACCACAGCATCCATGAGAGTCTAAAAACAGTAAACTAATTTAAAAATTAGACACACAAAAGGGAGGCTACCTGTGGAAGAGACATAAATGGAAACTTTTACATTTTGAAATACTACTTTGTCTTTTTTATTTCTTATGTTTCTTATACGCACAATGAAAAATATCAGGGAAATAGCATAGCTATCTTCCTTCATATAGAAGACATATCATATTTGCTGAATAAAATCTATATGTTATGGAACTGCACTTTTTCACTGTAAAATTTCCTCGAAGACAGAGAGTTAAGTGAAAAAGAATGAAACAAGGAAGTGTCTTACTTTACTGTGTTATATATATCCAGTTCTTTTTCTGAAAGGTCCTTTTTCAGGTTCCCCAAATGAAATGGATTTGGAACAGCAGACTTCTTTTTAGTGACCTGAAAAGTATTATTAAGTAGATCTGTTTATATCTAAGAATGGAAATCAAACAGAAGATATAATGTAAAACTAGAAATCTTTCAAGGAGAACTACTTATTATTTTTCAATGTTTCTGTTAGGAGAATGGCTGATCAAAACCACCCACCCTGGCCAGACAACAGTAGTTAACTACTTGCATGAGTTATCTGACAAGAGGGGTCCTAGTAAGGAATGCAGAAGTGACAGGCTACCACCAACTGGAAGAATTTGGGAAAGGTCAAAAGGAGAGAGGAGACACCAGTCCATATGTCCTACCAACATCCCAGAATCCCTGCTGGAATCCATCTTGGCTGAGTGATATACACGCCACCAGGAAGGATCCTGAGTTAGAATGACTGACCAGAGACAACCCGGAAACCAACCCCAACATCATAAAACCTGAGACTGCAAAACATGTGGCAGAGAAGTGCTCCCTGGGTTCCCTTACCCTGCTGCCTGCTGTTCTCTGTCAGGGAGCCCCTTTCCAGTAAAGTCTCTTATTTCATCAGCATGTGTCTCTTCAGACAATTCATCTCCAGGTGTTAGACAAGAGCCCCCTCTTGGACCCTGGAAGGGGTCCCCCTTCCTGCCAACATTTCCTTTAAACATTTTAAATGCTAACTTGTACCTCTTGGCTTATCCTATGCTAGCAGGAACCGCAGTAACACATGTGCAAGGATGTGACAGTTCTCCAATGTTTTATTACTTGGTATTTCTTTCTCTCTTGGCCCTAAGTCATTGGTTTGCCAACAGTGACAAAAACCACCACTAGTACAAATGAAGACGGGTTTGTCATTAAAAATTCCCTTGAAATTACAAATAAGGACTGGAGAGACAGTTTAGCTCCTAGAATGTACACATAGGAATGAACACATACCTTAAGCAAGGCCCCAGTTTCTTCTGAACCATGAGAACCCTGAGATTCCGTAGTGTGGGGGCTCAGACCGACACCTTCACCTTCAAGACCACTGTCAGGCCCTCCACTTCGGGATGGACTGGGCTTACGTGTCTTTAAGGAATAGTCACTGAAAAGAGTTCTTCTGCATGTTGGAGAGGTTGCGACCCTGGAAGCACCGTGCAGCCTACTGAGGATAGGTGAGGTGGTTAAATTATCTAATTTTTCATGTGACCCAGCGAGGAACCAGTCAGCACAAGACAAGCAGGGGGTTGGAGAAGAAGCTAGCCGTTCATTTATGCGGGAATCTACCCCTTCCAGCTGGTGAAGAGTTGTTTTGACCTGATCCACATATATACAATCTGGTCCAGGATTCCCAATGGCTCTGGATGCACAGCCTCCAGCTTCTAATAGTACACATAACATGTAATGTCTCTATAAGAAAAAAAAAATTAATACAGGTTTCAGTTCAGTTCAGTCGCTCAGTCGTGTCTGACTCTTTGCGACCCCATGAATCGCAGCACGGCAGGCCTCCCTGTCCATCACCAACTCCCGGAGTTCACTCAGACTCATGTCCATTGAGTCAGTGATGCCATCCAGCCATCTCATCCTCTGCCGTCCCCTTCTTCTCCTGCTCCCAATCCCTCCCAGCATCAGAGTCTTTTCCAATGAGTCAACTCTTCACATGAGGTGGCCAAAGTACTGGAGTTTCAGCTTCAGCATCATTCCCTCCAAAGAAATCTCAGGGCTGATCTCCTTCAGAATGGACTGGCTGGATCTCTTTGCAGTCCAAGGGACTCTCAAGAGTCTTCTCCAACACCACAGTTCAAAAGCATCAATTCTTCGTTGCTCAGCTTTCTTCATAGTCCAACTCTCACATTCATACATGACCACTGGAAAAACCATAGCCTTGACTAGAAGGACCTTTGTTGGCAAAGTAATGTCTATGCTAATACATGTTTAGCTACATGAAAATATATGTATGTAACAGGCATGCATAAATTTATGAATACTAAACAGTGCTAAAGAACTGATGCTTTCAAATTGTGGTGCTGGAGAAGACTCTTGAGAGCCCTTTCGACAGCAAGGAGACAGTAAACCAGTCTAATCCTAAAGGAAATTAACCCTGAGCATTCATTGGAAGGACTGATGCTGAAGCTCCAATACTTCAGCCACCTGATGCAAACAGCCAACTCATTCGAAAATACCTTGATGCTAGGAAGGTTTGAGGACAGGAAGAGAAGGGCACGACAGACGATGAGATGGTTGGATGGCATTACTAACTCAATAGACATGAGTTTGAGCAAACTCCAGGAGATACTGAAGGACAGGGAAGCCTGGCATGCTGCAGCTATGGGGTGGCAAAGAGTCAGACATGACTTAGCGACTGAACAACAAACAGATATGGGCATGTGGCATAATTATGTGATGGTTATTAAAAACTCCTCCCTCCTCTTCTTAGTTATCCTCAAGGCTACTTGATGACCCTTGAAAACAAATCTCACACTGCCTTATCCTGATACACCATCAGCTGCCACTTCTGGCACATGGACTCCCCTAAGGTAGCCTTCAAAGAGCCTTCATCCGTGGTATCCTTTCATTTTCAATCACATATTTATCATTTCTGATTCTATATCCTTTTCATGTCTTTCTATTTCCCAAAACAAACTAGAAGATAAAACCTCTGGTTTTAAAGAAATGGGAACAAAAAAATCTTAAGAACCTGCTAAAATCTTATCTTGGGGTTCATTACCATTTCTTTATGAGTATTAAATGGATATAAAATAAAAGAAATAAAGGAGAGTAACTTTTTTGAATACTAGTATTTGACATGCTTATAATTTTAAATGATCATTTTTGTATATTTATTTAGACAATCAGTAAATGGCAAAAACAAACAAACCCAAGAAAGAAACGAAGGTAAACTTACCAAGCCAACGATTAGCAAAAAATATCTCCCTTCGGGTTCCTGAAAGACTTCAGTGTTTGAGTCTGCAGAAGGCTGGAGGTGATGTCGAGGAAATACTTCCCTCCATATTACCAACTGACCAATTCTCTGTTTTGCTGCCAAAGGCAATAGGCAATAGTGGCGACAGTATACAGCAATATCAATAAGATCATCCTTAGGCAAATGACTGCATATCAAATACCCCTTAAATTGAACCACAGAAAATAGAAGTTGATTAGTGACATAGAGCAATAATCCTATAATATATTTTTTAGAGTTTTACAGGTATTTCTTCAGTTGGTTTAAAATATTCCAGTTTTAAGTGGAATAAAGAAATAACAAAAATGTTTTCTTTCAACTATTCATCAAGTATGTATAATAACTTAGGTCTGTAATAGACTTTAGCATAAAGCAGGATCACCTCTAAGTAGCATTAGTCTGAGAATTTGGCAAAATTACAAAGAACTGAATTCTGAAGGTGAAAAGCAGAGAAGTATGAGTTGAGGTGGGGCGAGACTTTTCACACTTACAGTTCTGTATTGTCTGATTCTCTTTCAATATGTTTAATTCTGTGCTTAAAAATATACAAAATTAAAATACTTAAATTCATTTGATGAATTGAAACTTTGAATTAAATTGAAACTTAACTTGCTTTACATGGAAGTTAACTACCTCATTTTAGAAAATTTATCAATAAGATACAGTTACTTTTCGAAGATAAGGGAAAATTCTACACAACTGCAAAAGGAAATAAAGTATTGCTCTTTTCTCATATACACTTGATTCTTTTGAGTACTGTTTCTTTCTTACAAATTTGTAAATGCTTTAAAATGAAATGAAACTGAAATATTTAATGTATTTATAAATATTAGGTATAAGTCTTGTTTTAAGATCCAGATTTTATTGTACCTACATTCAGAGGAAAAGAGATAAATGCATTTTTCATGTCTGTAAGAGTTTGAGAAAATTTAGGTTTGTTCACAGAACAGTACAACATTTAAAAGTCAAGCTTAACTTACCTTGTAAAATAGAGAAGACCCCAAAATTGTATATAGCCGTCTCATGTCATAGTAATCCTCAGACTGGGGGAAAAACCACAGTGGATTTATATATGTATATATATTTTTTATGATTTAAAAAATATCCTAGTTAAGCTACAACAGTTATAATGGACATTACATCCCTTAGTAACTGAAGTTTCTCCTTTTTGGTATTTATTTATTTATTATGGAAGCACAGTTGATTTACAGTTTCAGATGTACAGTAAGGTGGTTCAGTTACACATACACACATACATTCTTTTTCAGATTCTTTTCCTTTATAGGTTATTACAAGATAATGAATACAGTTTGCTGAACATAGGTCCTTGTATTGAGGCATAAGGTGCCTATGTATTTATTTTTGACTGAAAACAACCTTATTTTTGATTCTTATAAAATACTGTTGAATAGAGACACCTAAGAGTAGAACATAATGTTTGTTACCCTAAGAGGGATTGAAAGGGATCATCTAAAATATTTGATATTACCATATACTATTTTTGAAAGTACAAACTGGTACAACATATTTGGGGTTTAATAGTATGTAAAAAAAATTAAATACACATACCCTTTGAGTAATTCCTCTTTTATAAATCTACAGAAATACTTGAACAAGACAAGGTTTTTGTATAAAAAGTTTAGAATTTCTAATAAAAAAATAGCACCCCCAATGGTATGTGTATGTATGTGTGTATATATAGGCATGCATGTGTGCTAAGTCGCTCAGTGCGTCTACTCTGTGCGATCCATAGACTGTAGCCCACCAGGTTCCTCTGTCCATGCAGTTCTCCAAGCAATAATACTGGAGTGGGTAGCCATTCCCTTCTCCCAGGGATCTTTCCAACCCAGGGACTGAACCCAGGTCTCCTGCATTGCAGGCAGATTCTTTAGCATCTGAACCACTGGAGAAGCCCATATATATATGTAATATGTGTATGGCATGCCCTCCTCCAGGGGATCTTCCCAACCCAGGGATTGAACCCACATCTCTTAGGTCTCCTGCACTGGAAGGCGGGTTCTTTACCACTAGCACCACCTGGTTATATACATATGTATTGGCTTGTACAGGGGTATGTATGGGCTTCCCCAGTGGCTCAGACGGTAAAAAAATCTGCCTGCAATGCAGGAGGCCCAGGTTCAATTCCTGGATCAGGAAGATCTCCTGGAGAAGGGAATGGCAACCCACTGCAGTATTCTTGCCTGGAGAATTCCATGGACAGAAGAGCCTGGCATGGGGTCGCAAAGAGTCGGACACAACTAAGCAACTAACACTTTCACTTTCATGTATGTGTACAGAAAAGAGTCTGGAAGAATACATTCCAAACTGTTGGAGCAGTTACAACTGGGGATGGAACTGGTGGAGAGGGATGAGGAAGGAGGATATGTGTTTTTAGTAATCATGCTTGCATTTTTTTTTTAACCCAATATGCATGCATTACTTTTATAATTAAAAAACAACACAACAAAACCTAAGGAAAACTTGAAATAACCTAAATATCCCTCAACTGGGGAATGGACTACTGTATGCAGTAAAAAGAACTGAACTACTGATACAGACAATGAATGAATCTCAAATAAATTATGCTACGTGAAAGAAGTCAAACTCATCCTTGTTCATTTGTTTTGACTGCTTTTATGTCAAAGATATTTCCTGTGATGCTTTACTGTCCTCACACTTAAGAATGAGGTGTTAATAAATTTATTGGAAGCTTTTTGAGGGTATGGAAGCTCTTTGGCTTCACTGTAGTTAAACTTTTAGAAAGAATTTTAATTAAAAAATTTTACATGGTGAAATATACATAACAAAATTTACTGTCTTAATAACTGTTAAATGTACAGCTCAATAGCATTATGCACAATTCACACTGTTCGCAACCAAATCAGAACTTTTTCCTCTTGCAAAACTGAAACTTAGTATCTATAAAACAACAACTCTCCATCGCCCTTCCTTCCCCCAGCCCCTGACACTCACTCTTCTACTTTGTTTTTATGAATATGACTACTTTAGGCATCTCCTACATTCTTGCCTGGGAAATCCCATGGACAGAGGAGTGTGATGGGGTACGATCCATGGAGTCACAAAGAGCTGGACACGACTGAGTGAGTAAACAACAACAATGGGGAAATCGTGCACTATTTTATCCTGTTGTGATGGGCTTGTTCGCCTTTGTGATGTGCTTGTGTTGTGGTGTCCTCTGGGTTCATCCCTGTTGAGGCATATGTCAAAATTTACTTCCTTTGGGGGGCTAAGTCATGTTTCACAGTATGTATTATCCATAATTTCTGTCTGTTCGTTCATCTGTTGGTGAATGCGGGTTGCTTTCTCTTTTTGGCTGTTGTGAATGATGCTACTGTGAACGTGGGTTTGCAAGTGTCTCTTAATTCTTTTGAGTATATCAACTGCTCGGTCATGTGGTAGTTCTGTTTTTTATTTTTTTTCGGAGACCACCATGCTGTGTTTTATAACATTTGCACTGCTTTGCATTCCCACCAACAGTGCACAGGGCTTCCAATTTTTCTACATTCTTGCCAACAATTGGTATTTTGGGGGTTTTGTTTGTTTCTGTAGTTGTTGTCTTGGACCCTGCTTTTTCCACAGAAAATGATCTTGAATATTTTTTCATGTCAGTAGACAGTTTTCTAAACATTATTTCAATGGCAATATTATTGAACAGATTCCCTTATGTAGTATTTTGTTTCCAGTAATTTTTCAGGGTATAAATAAGGCTGTGGAGAATATTCTTAGAAAGAAAATCTTTGTGTACATCCCTGATATTTTCCTTAGTTGAAAAGTTCCTGGAGGTTGAATTCCTATACCAGAGGATATATATTTTTTAATGTATATTGCCAGATTGTTCTCCTGAGAGGTTGCATCAATTTATATTCCTACTAGCAGTATGACAGTATCATCTACACTGAACATTTCAGACAGAATTACTTCCATGCAAGATCATAAATACAAGGTTACCAAGAATATCCATCAACTGATAACAATGGGTAGCTCTGAGAACAGGGCTGGTTTTGATGTATGAGGGTCAAGCAAAATGCTAGCTTTATGTTTGCTGTTTGCATTTCCCCATAAGAATGTACTCATGGAATATTTGTGAAACTGAATATTTAAACTTCCTAATTAAAAAAAGTCAGATGCAAATTATTTACCATATGATTCAACTTATGTGACATTCCAGAAAAGGCAAAAACCATGTGCACAGTAAACAGATCAGTGGTTACAGGGACTGGGGGTAGGGAAAGGGACTGGCTATAAAAGGGCACAAAAAATTTATTTAATATAAATTATACCTTAATAATAATCTTAAAACACTAAAGAACACAGAATTAAAATATAACATTAAATCTTTAATGTCACAAAACGTTTAGAATAGATCCCTCTTTTTTTTTAATTAATATAAAACTGTGAATTATTCTGCCAGTTCTGACAAATGTGTACAGATGTGTAAGTGCCACCAACATCAAGATATAGAACAGTTACATCAAAACTGTTGCCAATTTTTTTTGCTGAGTATTATTCCATTGCATATATATATATCATACTTTGTTGATGGACATTGATTCTTTGAATGGTCTCTGACTATTAAAAATTAAGCTGCTATGAACATTTGTTTACAGGTCTTTGTATTGACATAGATTTCATTTCTCTTGGGAAGTTAGATAGCAATGAGTCGAGTTGAGTTCAGTTGCTCAGTCGTGTCCGACTCTTTGCAACGCCATGGACTGTAGCACGCCAGGCCTCCCGGTCCATCACCAACTCCCAGAGTGTACTCAAACTCATGTCCATTGAGTCGGTGATGCCATCCAACCATCTCATCCTCTGTCATCCCCTTCTCCCACCTTCAGTCTTTCCCAGCATCAGGGTCTTTTCCAAAGAGTCAGTACTTTGCATCAGGTGGCCAAAGTATTGGAGTTTCAGCTTCAGCATCAGTCCTTCCAATGAATAGTCAGGATTGATTTCTTATAGGATGGACTGGTAGGGTCTCTTTGCTGTCCAAGGGACTCTCAAGAGTCTTCTCCAACATCACAGTTCAAAAACATCAATTCTTTGGCGCTCAGCTTTCTTTATGGTCCAACTCTCACATCCGTACATGACTACTGGAAAAAACCATAGCTTTGACTAGATAGACCTTCGTTGGCAAAGTAACGTCTCTGCTTTTTCATAAGCTATCTAGGTTGGTCATAACTTTTCTTTCAAGGAGCAAGTGTCTTTTAATTTCATGGCTTCAGTCACCATCTACAGTGATTTTGGAGCCCAAAAAAATAAAGTCTGTCACTGTTTCCATTGTTTCCCCATCTATTTGCCATGAAGTGATGGGACCGGATGCCATGATCTTAGTTTTCTGAATGTTAAGGTTTAAGCCAACTTTTTCACTCTCCTCTTGCACTTTATCAAGAGGCTCTTTAGTTCTTCGCTTTCCGCCATAAGGGTGGTGTCATCTGCATATCTGAGATTATTGATATTTCTCCTGGCAATCTTGATTCCAGCTTGTGCTTCATTTAGCCCTGCATTTTGCATGATGTACTCTGCATATAAGTTAAATAATCAGGGTGACAGTATACAGTCTTGAGGTACTCCTTTCCTGATTTGGAACTAGTCTGTTGTTCCATGTCCAGTTCTAACTGTTGATTCTTGACCTGCATACAGATTTCTCAGGAGGTAGGTAAGGTGGTCTGGTATTCCTATCTCTTTAAGAATTTCACACAGTTTGTTATGATCCACACAGTCAAAGGCTTTGGCGTAGTCAATAAAGCAGAAGTAGATGTTTTTCTGGAACTCTCTTGGTTTTCTGATGATCCATTGGATGTTGGCAATTTGATCTCTGGTTCCTCTGCCTTTTCTAAATACAGCTTGAACATCTGGAAGTTCACGGTTCATGTACTGTTGAAGCCTGGCTTGGAGAATTTTGAGCATTACTTTGCTAGCGTGTGAGATGAGTGCAATTGTGCAGTAGTTTGAGCATTCTTTGGCATTGCCTTTCTTAGGGATTGGAACGAAGACTGACCTTTTCCAGTCCTGTGGCCACTGCTGAGTTTTCCAAATTTGCTGGCATATTGAGTGCAGCACTTTCACAGCATCATCTTTTAGGATTTGAAATAGCTCAACTGGAATTCTATCACCTTGACTAGCTTAGTTCATAGTGGTGCTTCCTAAGGCCCACTTGACTTTGCATTCCAGGATGTCTCGCTCTAGGTGAGTGATCACACCATTGTGATTATCTGGGTCATGAAGATCTTTTTTGTATAGCTCTTCTGTGTATTCTTGCCACCTCTTCTTAATATCTTCTGCTTCTGTTAGGTCCCTACCATTTCTGCCCTTCATTGTGTGCCCATCTTTGCATGAAATGTTTCCTTGGTATCTCTAATTTTCTTGAAGAGATTTATTGTTTTCCTCTACTTCTTGCACTGATCACTTAGGAAGGCTTTCTTATCTCTCCCTGCTGTTCTTTGGAACTCTGCATTCAAATGGATATATCTTTTCTCCTTTGCCTTTTGCTTCTCTTCTTTTCACAGCTATTTGTAAGACATCCTCAGACAACCATTTTGCCTTTTTGCATTTCTTTTTCTTGGGGATGGTCTTGATCACTGCCTCCTATACAATGTCATAAGCCTCCGTCCATAGTTCTTTGGCACTCTATCAGATCTAATAATCCCTGGAATCTATTTGTCACTTCCACTGTGTAATCGTAAGGGGTTTGATTTATGTCATACCTGAATGGTCTAGTGGTTTTCCCTACTTTCTTCAATAAGTCTAAATTGGGCAATAAGGAGTTCATGATCTGAGCTACAGTTAGCTCCTGGTCTTGTTTTTGCTAACTCTATAGAGCTTCTCCATCTTTGGCTGCAAAGAATATAATCAGTCTGATTTTGGTATTGACCATCTAGTGATGTCCATAGTACAGATGTTTAGCTTATTAAGAAACTTCCAAACTGTTTTCCAAACAATTATATCATTTTACATTATCAATTTATCAACTTTTTTCTTTTGTGTATTGTGTCTTGATGTTGTAGACAAGGAATCCCAACAGATCTTTTTCTAACCAGTTAGTTCCACTGTTCATTAAAATGATGTTCTATGAACACACATGTTAGAGTTTTAATTAAACTTACAAATCTAGGTTCTGAAAACCTACATATTTTAATACTTTGGATGTAAACTGCTCCTAATGATTAGTATCCAGTTAATTTTTTTTTCCCCATTGGTGAAAAAACGTACATCCTACGAACAGTTCTCCTTGCTTAAATTTCCACTCTTTTTACAAACAAAATACCCTTCCATTTGCTCTGGATCTTAGCTAAGACTAAGCCACCTTTCAAGTGAACCACCTCTCCCCACTTTCAACAGCAATCTGCTAAAGAATGACCCAGCCTCACTGCTTCTACTTCCTAATGTCCCATTTACTTTAAAAAAAACGTTCATTACTGAAAACATTAGCATATACTAATAGAACAGAATAATAGAATAATATATTAGAATAGAATAATAGAATAGAATAGAATAATATATTAGCTCCTAGGTACCCATCAACACCCAGCTTCAACAAAGACCAGTACGTGGCTAACATTGTTTCATCTCTCTCCTTCCTCCCTCTCCCTGATGAATTATTTCTAAATCAATTCCAGATGTTGTATCATTTCATCTGTAACTACTTTAGAATGTATCTCTAAAACAGAAGAACTTTAAAAAAAATACATACCCAGAATATCATTACCACATCTAAGGAATTATTCCCACCTAATATCCAGTTATCTGTGTTTATGTGTTCTTGATTGACTCATACACATTTTAAAATATTTTGTTTGTCTGAATCAGAATCCAAGTAGATCCATATACTGACATTGGTTAATTTTCTTGACTCACTTGTAACTGATAGGTTCTCTTTCAATCCAATGCAGTTATTATCTTTATAGATGTTCAAGTGGGAGCTTCTTCAAGTTGTCTCCTAATTACTTGAACCTTAAATTAAACCTAGTAATTTTTGAAAGCTTCCTAGATGTCTGATATAACAAGATGTTGCCAAGCTTATCTTGTACATTTTCAGCCCTAAATCTGGATTCAGCCATTTCTCATAGCAATCTTGGTTGCCTTAAGTGAAAAATATTATTTATACACAATGGCCTGGGTGCTAGTGATGCTCTAGTGGACAGAGCTAGGAAATATATTTCACTAGACAGAGCTAGGAAATATGTATCTATTTTAAATGATTAAAAACCATACTACTGAGCACTATAACATATATGGTCTTTCTTTCAAAGCCCAGTTATAAATGATACTGCATATAATGATTATTACATGCCTCCTTGGAAAATACTTAGAATAATGACTGATTTACAAAATAAGAAATAAACAACTTTTCCTAAAATCCACTGCTTCTCTTACCAGTTCTGCAAAGTCTGCGGCCTCCAAGTCACTCAATGCTGTGTCTAATTCCAACTATACGGAAAAAAAAAAACAAAAAAAAAACTGTAACACAAACATTTAATTTATATTACTTATTTTTTAGTACTGGCCATATAAAAGTGCTTAATTACTTGTGTGTGCTAAGTTGCTTCAGTTGTATCTGACTCTTTGTGACCCCATGGACTATGGCCACCAGGCTCCTCTGTCCATGGGATTCTCCAGGCAAGAATAATGGAGTGGGTTGCCATTTCGTCCTCCAATAATTACTTGAAGAAGTAAATAAATATCTCTCTCTCCTTTGTGTTATTTAAGGAATGTCCCAAAATGGAACATCTTGCTTTTAAGCTTTGCAATTACAAAAATAAAATCAGTGTATTTTACATATAGGCATTTTTCACTTACATCTTAATTATTGCAAAATGGGCTTCACTCTGTATTCAATACAAACTAATTTATGAAGTTACAAAGCTGCTTTACAGTTTTGTCAGAAAAAATTTTAACCTATAAAAATCTTAAGAGTAAAATAAATCAATCTTGATATAGCCAATCTATTATGAATTATTTTTCTATTTTCTATATATTTCTCAACAGTTCGATCTCGGAAAATATCAACATTCTTCCCTGTCTCTTGCCTTTAAACTCTTTTGTATAAAAAGACTGTTAATCTTTATTCATGGATTAAATCATGAAAGCAAGTGTTCCCCTGGAACCTGGCACAGTTTAACCACCCTACAGAGTTATTAGAAAAATCTCTTACTTAGGATTTAGCTTCTGTTCCTATGGAATTTGCCTGAACTCTTTCATGTATTTGTCCTTCCCTAAAGCATTCAAAAATTTAAAGCAGAATATATTTAATCTGAAGTTTAATCTGTAATGCATATATATAAACTGAAAACTATTGACAGTTAAAGTTTGTAGCGTGTATGGTATTTGTGGAAAATAATCCTTGTTTTTTATTTTTTTAAAGGCCAAGGGCACTCTCTGCAGGACCGTTTCACAAACTGTGTCTTACTGAGATGACAGAAGCTTTGGAAACATTAGTCATGCCTCTCAATGCTTTTCACACAGTGTGACTTATTACTCATTTGTGACCTACATTTTTCTGCATCTAGCAAATACTTCATGTTCTCCTTTTTGTGGGTATAGTTTCTGTTGTGAAAAACTACAGGACAAAAAGAAAATTACCTACTTAAGATTTCTGATCACAGAAATGTGAAACAGGTTGCTATTCCTGCTACTGAACTCTACAGTCTAAAACACAAGGTGACTGTAACTGTTTCTTCATACTGCTTAAGAGAAAAAGTAAAATATCTTTTCTCTTAATTACTCCAGTGTATCTTAGGGAAAAAAAATTTTTTTTAAAGTCTGACATATAAAATAAGGAAATTCTCAAACACCTGGGAAAGAAAACTGAAGTGCAACCTCACCATATACTAAACTCAGAACAAGTATATTTTTCTCCAACTTAAAAACAATTATTCCCACCTAAAATGTATCAGGTACAAACGACCTCACACACCTATATGTTTTTAACTAGATTTCTCAAGGCACAAAATTTCTTATTGTTTTCCATTGGAATATATATAGTCAGTAAATCCTACAGTTTTTAATCACAGTAAGAAATGTCAAAGGGAAAAGCAAAGCTTTTGAGTTCTTCGAGTCTGCTGATAAAACAAAAACGTCAAGGATTACCATGTATTTCAAACTTTACATTCATCAGAGACTTTTAGATCACTTTATCAGAGCGTATCTATCTCTTTCCAAAAATATTATTCTTAATTCTCTTAACCAGACTACAAAATGTGAAAACGTCTCAGCTATATCCTCATTGTTTCCTGTGTAGAAGTTCCACCTACCCAACTACACTGTGAGCATCCAAAGGACTTTTCTGGATTCCCAGAGCACAGCACACATCTGAGTACAGGAAGGGGACATATGTATGCCTATGGCTGATTGATGTTGATGTGTGGCAGAAACCAACATAACACTGTGAAGCAATTATCCTTCAATTAAAAATTAGTATATTTTTAAAATGTATATAGTCCTTTTAATCAAATATATGCTAAGCTAAGGGAATAATGTCAATAAAAGAGAAATCTGAATACAGGAAGAAGCCTTCACATGGAATTTATAAGACTGAAGTAGCCTGTATTTTTAAATGTCTTAAACTTCTTAGAAGGAAAATATTTAATCTTAATATATCCAAAGTCTAAATATACTTCCCCTAAAAACATTTAGTCTTATATCTCTACTCTCACAGAAGAGACGATATACTTTGTGGAGAAAACATTTCTTTAAGTGAAGAGAGTCTTCGGGGAGAGAACTTGGGCAAAACTCATGAGATGATAGCGTGTGTGCTTAACTGCTCAGTGGTGTCTGACTCTTTGCAACTCTGTGGACCATAGTCCACCAGGCTCCTCTGTCCATGGAATTTTCCAGGAAAGAAAACTGGAGTGGGTTGCCATTTCCTACTCTAGGAAAGAGACGATGGCACCTCTGACAATGGGTCTCATGTCTTTCAGAAGGAAAAAGACCCCAGAATGGACATGAGGCAGACTTTGGAACCAGGGTCTTTCTATATTAAATTTAAGGTTATCTAATTAAACTCTGTCTCTTATTGATGGGAGTAGAATTCTATATTTCATACTTTTCAGTATGGAAATGATTTAGGAAAATGATAATCATTGGCCTTGGTTAAAAAAGGCAGCAGGAGGCAGTTGACAGACGCAAGGACAAAAAAGAATATCAGAAGGTAAAGTTTCCTTTAAACATGCTCTAACCCCTCAACTCCCTCCAGTTATACAATATATAATACTAATTTCACAACTATAATTACAACAATGTGCAAGGCATGACTCTTAAGCATTTTATGTATTATAACTTCTTTATGAAGTTGATACTATTATTGTTCCAATTTTACAGATAAGAAAACTAAGTAAAGAGACTGATATATCAGTTTAAATTATTATTAAACTGTCAAAAGGCATAATTATTTGATCATATATTGTAGAATTCCATGAAGAGCAGAATCTTGAATTGGGCTTTTACTACAGCATAGCTTGAGTTTCTTCATGGACAAGGAACTGCTATGGCATGGTGCCTCATTAATACTGTTACAAATGCTGTGGCTAAATATACTGTTGTTGATGAATATGTCTGAAATGAGTCTTCATTCAGTCATTTCAGTCCATAAAGTTATTCTGGATCTAGAAATGACTAAAATCTCATTGATAACCCTCATGAACATTACCTTTGGGTGAGCTATCTATGGGACAAGGCTAAGGGTAATTACAGATGCTCATGTAAACAATGGAGAAGGCAATGGCACACTCCAGTACTCTTGCCTGGAAAAACCCATGGACGGAGGAGCCTGGTAGGCTGCAGTCCATGGGGTCGCTAAGAGTCTGACACGACTGAGCGACTTCACTTTCACGTTTCATGCATTGGAGAAGGAAATGGCAACCCACTCCAGTGTTTTTGCCTGGAGAATCCCAGGGACGGGGGAGTCTGGTGGGCTGCCGTCTATGGGGTCGCACAGAGTCGGACACAACTGAAGTGACTTAGAAGCATGTAAATAAAGATTTTGGTATTATTTGTGGAGTTTGTATTTTAGTTAAGAATATTTGTTAGCCAATCATTTCATCCACCTAACTCAATGACCCTGCATTATAAAATCAAAACCACAGAATTAAAAAGTAAGACACACATATAATTATGATTTCCAAAAAGTATTCCAAGTTTGAACAAAGTCTGAATGTTAAAGTAAAATGAGAGAACTAATTTTTATTTAGAAAGAAAAAGTTCACTGCACTGGACCTCCTACCATATCAACTAGTTGCCCTTTTAACTCTTACCTGCAATCCTGAAAATAACAAAAAGCCTATGGGGGAGAAAAAAAAAAAAGAGAAAATAAAGAATTATAAGGCAACTGGCTCTGATTCTTATTTATGACACCTAAGAGTACCTTAATTTCCTGGGGAAGTGTGAGCCACCGAACTCCAGGGAGATTGTCTAAGAGCACTGCACTGGAAGCATCGTACTGCTGTGTGCTGGGACTGGCACTCGAATGCAGTTTAGTGGGCTGAAGTGCTCTTTGAAAAAACAAGCTGAAAAAATGATCCAAACGAGGAACATTCTCAACCTGGCAAAAGGCACTGAAAAAACAAGAGCTGTAATGTCAGAACAACACACGGAAATGGTGGTCATTGCTTGTACAAACCTAAAGGGACTGGATCTTGCCCAACTACACAGGTTCTCTTCCTCACTCCTCCCTTCTTAATAAGAATTATAGCCATAATGTTACTGATGGAGTATATAAAGAAAGTCACCCTGTCAATATTTTTTACCCTAAAACTTTATTCTCAAATGCACTGGGCAGAGGGTGCATGGTGCCCTATGGGAAAACCACAGGGCTAACACAAGTGGTGTATCTAAACAGAATGGGCTGAAGTACCCTTTTGGCAAAAAATGTAAGTTGCTTTCACTTTTATTTCTCAACCATTTACAACTCCCAATATCTTTCAGTCAGCATAGGATAACAAAAAGATTTTGAGCTTCTAGAACAGATCTGACTGAACCCTATCACTGCTTTTCACTAGATAGATCTCTCAGGAAAATCATCTAACCTTTCTCTGAACTTTTGTTCCCAACTGTAAAAACAGGGATAATACAATCTAACTCTCATGAAAAGTACCTAGTATACAGCAAGTACTTATTATGCCTATTACTTACTGGTATACAGTAAACACATGATTAGCCTAAGTTATTTCCTCCCCTCTTTGCTAATGAAGGCACAGCTATTTAAAAACTAAAAAACAAAACAAAACAAAAACTTGGTTTCAGTGATGTAAAAGTAGTATAGCATTACCTACAACCATTCAGTGGTATAAACTACTGGATAACACAATAACTGATATATATATAAATACCATTAATATATCAGACTAGTATTCACTGATTCATTCAACTAATTACTTGAGTGCCTACTGTGTTTCAGGCACTATTCTCATGCATGGAGGTACAGCAATAAAAATATCAAGACAAAAGACAAAGTCTCTACTCCCCTGGAGCTCCCATTCTACTGGAGAATGATGATAAATGATCAAAAAGTAAAAACATGAACTTGTACAAAGGACTAAGCACAGAACAAGACTGTCTGAATGGGTGGGGTGACTGGCTGGCTATTTTAAATCAAATGGTTAGGGGAGGATCTCTGCGAAGGAACAGGGCATTTAAGCTGAGGTCCTGATGTCAAGAAGGTCTAGTGAGATGGAAGAGTACAAAAGCCAGGGTGGGAACAGGCTTGACCAGGATGCCTGCAGAACAGTACAGAAAGGCAGAGGGCATTGAGATCTGAAGTCAGAAAGGTATGTGGGAGCCACATAATAGTGTAGAAAGATCATTCTAACTTTGGAAATTAAAGAGGCAAGAATGGAGGCAAGGTAATCAGGAAGTTACTGTAGCAATGAGCCACAGCAGTAGTTAGTCGGACAGGGTTAATAGTGAAGATGGAGAGAAACGGATGGATTTGAGATTTATTTTGGAGACAGGCTGATTAGGATTTGCTGATGAATTGGTTGGGAATGATGAAGGAAATGTATCTTTAATTTGATCACAACTCTAAACTTTGTAAAGGTATAATCAATTTTCTGTCACTTACAGAGGACTAACCAGCTCACAACTTACAAGTGGTAATTTAAGTTTTGGACTTTTCAGTTATTTCATAATTTTTCACAATGGGCCTTTAATATCTTTCATAATCAGAAAACTTGTGATTAAAAAATTATTGCAAAATGACTTAATATCATGGATCCATACTGCTTCTTGGTTTCAAGAATTCAGTGGATCTTGACATTTATTATTTTAGTTTGCCTTTCAAATTCTAACTTGGGTAAGGAAAAAACTGCTTAAATTTGCTGACAACTTGGAGATGCTTCCAAATCAATGGAAGCTAAATATCCAAATGAAATTCAGAGAAATCAAGAATCCCTTGGCCCTCAACCTACTCATTGGAATTTATAGAACAACTCCAATTGCTTTATCTTCATATACAAAATTCATTACAGGAATTTATTCTTTGATCATCTCTAGTTTTTGAAAATAGAGATTCAGTTAGGGTAAAGCATAGCAATATTTGCTCATCTAGTATAAATTTAAGGAGGCAGTTTATAACCACCTTAAGAGTCCTTACTTTCATTGGTTAACATTCTTCTTACTAGTAAAAGGTAAAAGCACTATATATGAATGCCCAGCCTTTTGTAGTTCACACATTTGGAAAATGCTAATATGTAATTGGATTTGAGAAGAAGGTGTCTCCTAAGAGGCACCTGGAGGAAAACAGTGCAAATTAGACAATTTCTCCAGATGACATCATCACAGAAAATTCCTTTAGGCAGCTCTGAGAACAGTGACAACAAAGCTGATACTACTATGGTTTGGAAAAGTGTATAAACTGTCTTTGGAATTTTTATATTGATATACTCTTAAGGCTTTAAATTAAAGGTACCATTTTAGCCCTCTGAAGTACTGGGAATTAACAACAATCCTCCAAAGAGAAAAAAAAATCTACTTCTCACTCATAATTTTACATGTTCAAATGTTAAATGACTACCTCAAATTTCCTCCTTAAGATCAAGAAAGATGTAGCACATACTGCGAGGTTAAAAAAGCAAGAAGCAGAAAAATATGCACACTGTGAACTCACATGTAAAAAAAAGAATGTGTATATTCATATTATATAGACAATATTGGGTTGGCCAGAAAGTTCATTCAGGTTTCTCTGTAACATTTTGAGGGAAAAAAAAAAAAATGAACTTTTTGGCCAACCCAATATACGGAAGAATATACATGAAAATAAATAGTCAATTACCTTCTCCACTGTGTCTTTTATTTATTTTAATAGCACATTTTTTTACTAAAAAAAATTTTTAAGGAAAAATATCACATTTTAGGATAGTAATTTGACAATGGTCTTATAATCAGAAGAAAACACAAAAAACTTATTTGAAATCTTCTTACTCTTTTCTGTATCTGTTCTGAAGAAATGCTCTTACATTTGCCCCTACGAAAATATATCAAATCACAATGTAATTGAAATAAATTGTAATTTATTTCACAAAATAGTGATGTAAGATGTAAAAATCAAAGATTATTTCACTGATTTTTATTTCACTGATTATTATTTCACTGATATTTCTTTGATTATGAGATCAAAAGAGAAAAAGCACTGGATCAAATGAAAACCTGCCTATAGCTGTAAAATAAAAGCCAGACATGAAGGATGAGAAAATAAGAAAACAAACAACTAACTTGATAACCAAGAACACTATTAAGCACAAAAAGTAATTTGGAATCATATACTTAAAATGTGAGATTCAATTCAAAGAAGTACTCACCTGTCTAAAGAACCATACATAAATTTTATGGTTTGGGCAACATCTTCTATCATATTCCTTAGCTGAGGAAGAGGTACTCTAAAAAAAAGCAAAATAACATCTGTTCATTTATAACATAGACAATTGATTTCATAACAAAAGAAGCAGATCTTTACATTATACATATATGAAAAATGTGAAAAGTATGTATGTTAACTGAGTACAGCTGTGTAAAATGGTTGTTTCCTGCATAATCAAAAACTCTGATGTCTACATTTGGGGTACTAACATGGGTCAAGTACAAACTTTTATATCACCACGTACATGGAAATTATTTAATCCCCTTAGGACTTAATTTCCTTTATGTACAACAGGACCATAATCGCGAAACGTTCTCAGGTTCATTTTGAGGATTAAATAAAAGTAACACATTTAAGAAGTTGGTACAATATCTGGGCCCATAGAAACAAAAGTGAATTCTTTTTTTTTTTTTAATTTTTAATTAATTTTATTTTATTTTCAAACTCCACATAATTGTATTAGCTTTGCCAAACATCAAAATGAATCCACCACAGGTATACATGTGTTCCCCATCCTGAACCCTCCTCCCTCCTCCCTCCCCATACCATCCCTCTGGGTCGTCCCAGTGCACTAGCCCCAAGCATCTAGTATCATGCATTGAACCTGGACTGGCATCTCGTTTCATACATGATATTTTACATGTTTCAATGCCATTCTCCCAATTCTTCCCACCCTCTCCCTCTCCCACAAAGTCCATAAGACTGTTTTATACGTCAGTGTCTCTTTTGCTGTCTCGTATACAGGGTTATCGTTACCATCTTTCTAAATTCCATATATATGCGTTAGTATACTGTATTGGTGTTTTTCCTTCTGGCTTACTTCACTCTGTATTCTTGACACTTTCCAGTAATACTAAAATCTCAACTGAACCTCTAACTCTTGTGACAAAAAGATACCCCTTAATGAAAGAGAAAGTAGGAGAAAGGAAAGAAAGTAGGAGAAAGGAAAGAAATGGACTTAACACTTTCTTGTTGAAGCCTTGTAGGAATTTTACAAAGCAGGTCTTATTATTCCCATTACACCAATGGGTAAACTGAGGTTTAAGAAGTAACTTCTGCAAGGGAACCCAGGGAGAAGAACCTGCTGCTGCTACTGCTGCTAAGTCGCTTCAGTTGTGTCCGACTCTGTGCGACCCCATGGACTGCAGCCTACCAGGCTTCTCCGTCCATGGGATTCTCCAGGCAAGAACACTGGAGTGGGTTGCCATTTCCTTCTCCAATAGAACCTGCTGGTGGGCTCCAAAGTTATTCTCTCTACTATCCTACACTGTCTTCCTGGTTACGTCCTCACTATTCACTGCAGCCATCACAGTAAGATGATCTCCCCACCAAGAAAACGCATGTTACTACTAGAGTATAGGCCCCACTCTGTCCTCTGTGGGGCAATGCTTTTCTCATCCTGATTGTAAAAGGTACAGTGATGAAGAAAGAAACATACAGATGGTGGCATTAAGACACACAAGGGAAAAAAATCCCAGGGACACCAGTTCAGTTACAAACCACATGGGATGTTGGGGGCCAGAGTGAGGTACTCCGCCCATGACAAAGGTCATGAGGAAGGAGGCTCGACATACGCAAAGGCGGGATCGAGCCTCAGGAGTCCCCCTGGAACTCCTCGAGCATCTACCCCCATTACCAGAGCCTGCCTACTTTACTACTTTGTGCTCTTTCCTACATCTCTGACTTTACAGGGGGCTGTCCCCCACCACCTCTTTCGGAGAAGGAGTTAACCTAGAGCTCCAGTCAATAAAAACTCTTGGGTGTGACAAGAGTGTTTTAACCCTCAAACTCCTCTGAAGGTTCTCTGGCCTGCCTGACAGGCTTGTCCGGCCACATGTGATCGCTCACAGCACAAGATGCTTTAAACCTTCTAAAAACAGGTTCCTTAGAAAAGTTAGAAAACTATTAGTATAAGTATAATGGGCTAATTAGAAATTGTGTTGGTGAAGGGTTTTTCATTTGTTGAGCCAATGTTTGTTGCTAAGTCTCCATATCCCCTGCCCTTACACACATTAATGAATATATAGAATTAACCTTTGATATTAATCACGTTAGACCTTAGGCTAAGTAAATTCTTTCCTTAACTAAAACCCACTACACCCTCACCCTGTAGGAATGTAACTTCATTTGGGTGGCGTCTGTTTTGAGAATAATCAGCCCTGGAGAAATAAGTGTCCTGATTGACTGACCGCTGTCACAAGGAGAGGGTCAGAATTGTCAGCAGGCCCCCTGGCCAGAAGATGATGTAACACCCCTAAGACCTCTGTATACATTTGTATGAAGCACCTGACTTTGATAAAAGTCAGGACTGCTGACCCCGTGACTTTGCATAACATCTCAGTGTATAAAAGTAGACCATGGAAAATAAAGAATTGGGATCAGTTTCTCGAAATACTGGTCTCCCCATGTCTCTCTCTCACTCTGGTTGAGTCTCCATCTGGAGCGCGAACCCACCATGCTTACTAATTATGCCTGGGCTTCTAAGATCCGACCGGGAGGCCTCAGTGTCTCCTCTCCTTCGGGAGAACGGAAGGGCGCCTGCGGCCTCGTAAGTGGTGCAAACTTCTTGTCTTGAAGTTTTATTGGTCTCCCGCGTAAACCAAGCTACTCAGCCTCTTTTCTCCACTGAATTTTCCTACTGAGCTATCCTCATCCTATTAATCTTTATATCTTTAATTAATATCTAATTGAAGCTATCGTATCCTGATCTTCGCCTATGCCGTCTCTCCTTCGAATACCCTGGATCAGCCGGGGTGATGTTGGAGATACAGAGATGTACAAACTCACATTGAGGAGGCGCTCGTGCATGATCTCTCAATACTCTATTTCCCAATCAGAACAAATGAGAACAATAACAACTACCTTTCACAGTCATGTGAAACAAGATGAAACAAAGGAAAAGAGTCTGCTACAGAGCGGTTGATATGAGCAGTAAGACAGCTGGGTGAAGAGGTGGCTGGGACTATTTCTGACTTGAAGCTCAGGTTAGAGAGGGAGGAGGACCTTCCAATTTATTCTAACTTAACAAGCCAAATTCTCTAGGAAGGAAATGACATAAGAATTTAGGAGAGGCCCCCTCCCCACCCCCACCCTAGTCATAAAGACTGAGAAAATGGCTAGAGCATAATCTCCTTATCGAGCAAAACCTTGATCCAGAGCTCAGCAGTGACAGTCCTTTTTTGGCTTCAGGGCAAAACCTCTGGACACTGTCTCTAGCTGCCTAAATGTGACTGGTGGCATCATACGGTGACATCAGAACGTGGGAGAGCAGCCTCTGCCCACTTCTTTAGCTGGGCCTTCCTCTTTGCTCTCTAACTGCCCACACGACCTTATCTTACCCCTGTATTATCTGTATCTTTTCCCTTTTGGGCTACTACAAAAGTCTAAAGGCACGACCCTGCCTTTTACCTGCCAGTACACTGTAAAGCATCTTATTCTGGATATTCTCCAATTTGTATAAACCCATACTGTGAAACCTCATGCAAAAAGTTGACTCATTGGAAAAGACTCTGATGCTGGGAGGGATTGGGGGTGGGAGGAGAAGGGGACGACAAAGGATGAGATGGCTGGATGGCATCACCGACTTGATGGACATGAGTTTGGGTAAACTCCGGGAGCTGGTGATGGACAGGGAGGCCTGGCGTGCTGCAATTCATGTGGTCGCAAAGAGTCGGACACGACTGAGAGACTGAACTGAACTGATACTGTGAAAACAACTCGATTTTTCATTATACAACCCATCGCATAGGGCAGTCTCCTAGCAGGGTTCATTAAAGTCCTTTTTTAGACAGAAAAATGCACATGCATGCTAAGTCACTTCAGTCGTGTCTGACTCTTTGTGACGCTATAGAGTGTAGCCTGCCGGGCTCCTCTATTGATGGGATTCTCCAGGCAAGAATACTGGAGTGGGTTGCTGTGCCCTCCTCCCAGGGATCTTCCTGACCTAGGGACTGAACTCACATCTATTATGTCTCCTGCATTGGCAGACGGGTTCTTTACCACTAGCACCGCCTGGGAAGCCTGAAAAATGCACATTAGCTGGTTAAAGAGAACCATCATGTAACAGCACCACTATCCCTTCATGTGAACATTTTTGATTCTCTTTCTGTCCAAAACTAAAGACCCTTTTAAAACACAATCATTTTAATATTTTTCACTGCAGCCTCCTTTGGAGTTCCTGTTTGTGGTGTTAAAACAAGTCCACACATTGTTTGATACTGTTGCCTTTGAGTGTGGGCTGGATTTAGTAACTCACTTCTAATACATATATAGATAAATGTCAGCCCATTCTTATAGCCAACTATTAATAGTAAAATAAGATATATTTCAAAATACTTACAAAAAAGTTAAGAAGGGGACCATGATAAGACATACCATTAAAGAAATCACTTTAAAGTTAAAAATTCATTATTTGGTCAAAGATGCTCAACATCAAGGCAAAACATCTTTCTGCTGACCTTTACTTCTTCAAAATCACCAACAGGAAAAAGAATAAAAACTGTAAATATGCAAAATCCAAACCATGATACTGTCAAAAGTCTGAGCAGAGGACAAGCTGATCTCAGCCACCTCTGTACTGGTCGCATCTTAGAGGAAACGGTATTGACAGCCTTTCTGATTAATCTAGGTGGGCTGTCCTGGTGCCTTTCTGCAATCTTCACACCAAATGAACACAGGTAGCTATTAAACCAGTGCAGCAAACCTTTCAATTGTAAAACTTCCTGAATTGACCTTTTGACCAAAGTGTCATCATTTTAATGAAACAGACTTTATCAGCAGTATTTTAGAAATGAATTTAAGGTAAACAAAAATCCCAACTTACTCCTCGGCAGGCAGGCCAATTAACAACAGCTTGTCAGTTTCTTTCCAATAAGCTATATGAATTTGTTTTCCATTTAAAAGAAGGGATGAGCTAAGGAAAAAAACAGAGTCAAAATGAAATTAAGAATATCTTTAAATGTCATAAAATTATAAAGAGTCATTTAGAAAAGATTACATATGGTTATGATTTAAGAACTGCATGCTTAATAAGCAAATTTCTTGGCATATACCTAATTGCCACACAGAAAAGGCAAGGAATTGTACAACATAAACATATTCTAAAATACATACTTCAAAAAGCTCACAATAACCTGGTCAAACAAAAGACTCATTATAGCAAAAAACTATTGAAACTCTTTTGCTAACATTAATTGACTATATACACATTTTTTAAAGAAGAAAGCTTCCATCTCAGTGTGTTAACAAATTTTTACTGATTATCTATTTATGAACCTAATTTACTAAAAGAGATTACAAAGAAGTAAGATGTAGTCCCAGGCTCAAAACATGATCAGTTAGTATGGAACACGTAAATAAGTAACCAAAATGTTGTCAGATTTAAACGTATTCTCAAGGAAACATTTGGAGTGATAGATATATTCATGATGGTGATGGTTTCAGGGTCTATACCAATGTCAAAAACAATCAAATTACACAGTTTATGTATGTGCCATTTACTATACTTCAATTATATTTCAATTAATTTAGAAAACAATGTGTTCTAAAGAGAGATACAACAATAAACTATGGAAATAGATAATATGATTCAATCTTATAGTGTGGGGAGGTGGTGAGAAGGTGTATTCTTTGAAATTAAAATATGCCCATCAATCTTTATCTATTGAGTCCCAGGACATAGTGTACTTTCTATACTATAGTAGATGAGTATATGAGATTTTAAAAAGGATATTAGTTTTGCCTTAATAAAGTTTTAAAAATGCATGTACTTTTAGACAAATATTAGATTATAGTCATAATTAATTTTACTATAGTTTTAAAACTGTATGCAACAAAAGACACATGTTGCTAAGGCATCCCTGAAATAATAATAATCTTCATACTCTTTCAAAAAAGTTTTTCCTATATATATTTAGTTTTCCACATCTGATGATGGTTTAGTTGCTAAGTCACGTCCAACTCTTGCAACCCATGGACTGTAGCCTGCCAGGCTCCTCTGTGTATAGGATTTCCCAGGTAAGAATACTGGAATGGGTTGCCAGTTCCTTTTCCAAGAGATCTTCCCAACCCAGTGATTGAACTTGCATCTCCTACATTGGCAGGCAGATTCTTTACTGCTGAGCCACCAGGGAAGCTGCTTCCACATGTCTAATCCACATCTTATCTAACAAATATCTAAATATCAAAGATCTAAAGTATCTAGAAAAATAAAATCCACATCGAGAAACTTAAAACACATCTTCTTACTAAAAAGATTAGAAATGAGGCCTGCACCTTAAAAACATGTTAAGAGAAGGAAGCTAGTCACAAATAATGACGTACTTCAATTTCTTTCTTACAAAATGTCCAGAATAGGGAAATCTAGAGAGACAAAAAGTAGATTAGTGGGTGCTTAGGGCTTGGGGGTGGGTAGGTGAGTGAACTGCTGAAAGGTACAGAGTTCTTCTTTCAGATAATAAAAATGTTCTAAAACTGGCTCTGGTGATGGTTTCACATCATCTTCAAATACCAAAAACCATCCAACTGTATACTTTAAGTGGGTGAATTGGATGATGTATGAACCATATCTCAATAAAACTATTAAAAAAATTTAAATGCCTATGACATGCTTTTATGAATGTGTGTGCTGTACTAAGTCGCTCAGTTGCGTCCAACTCTTTGTGACCCCATGGACTGCAGCCCGCCAGGCTCCATGGGGATTCTCCAGGCAAGAATACTGGAGTGGGTTGCCATGCCCTCCTCCAGGTTTATAAATGTGAATATATTCTAAATGGAGCCTCAGTTACTAGCATTCTGTAATGAAATAGTCTTTTATATATACACTATATGTATATAGTGTATATAGTCCCAGAGTTAAATATCACTGTCATTTAGAAAAACAAAAAATTCTTCCTGTTAGCTTGCAGATCCTATCTATTAAGATCCTAGACAAAGACCTACTGTATAGCACAGGAAACTATACTCAATATTTTATAATTACCTATTACAAAGGGAAAAGAATCTGAAAAAGGATGTGTGTGTGTGTGTACACTGTGCTGTATACCTGAAATTAACACATTGTAAATCAATAATATACTTCAATAAAGAATAAAATCCTAAAGGTGTCGTTTTAATCAGAAGATGGGAAAAGAAAAGCTAAAGCGTAGAAAATCCAACTTGATATTGTATCAGTATTGAAAGGCTCATAAAATTTGAGATAAACTTTTTTTTGGTAAAGTTCAAACTGTTGAAATATCAAGAAAAATAGTTTATAATCTGTATATCTATTTCATGAAAAAAAAAAAAAAACTCAAAAACTTTGAACCCCCTCTTTCCATAAGTTAACTATAAAATTTCAAAGTCAGGAAATATTATAGATGATATCACCTTCTGAATACTCTTTTCTAAAGTGTATATATATTGTGTGTTTTTCTACCATTGTTTTAAGAACAAAACATTTTGAACTATATGAAAAATTTGTATTCAGTCATCCTTACCAAACACAAAGCTATTGTCGAGCAAGTTAATAATCAAGATACAATCATTAAAAAGCCAAAACTCATCATAATGCCATGCTTAATAGAAATCACATTTATGAAAAAATTCTAAAATGCAGGTCATTAGTCTAATTTTGTTATGTAAAGTGTGCCCAAACACCCAGATCTACAGCTGTACTGAGAATATAATTTTCAACAGATGAGTAGTAGAAACAACTGAGGTGAGAAAGAAATTATCCAGAGATATCATACCTGCCATATAAATATTTCCATTATAGATACAAACATATTTGTATAACAGATACCTGCATTAGTGTTTTGTCAGAACCAAGGTAAAGAACTTGAAAGAAAGAGAATTAAAGCTACACAAAAGTCAATTATTACCTCGTAACTTGTGTCCCAGTTACATTTTCCAACATGTCACAGAGTGTGAGAAATATCCCTCTCACACTCTGGAGTTTCTGAGATGCCTCAGAAACTGGATAATGATAAAGGATTTCCTGCTGTTAAATGAAAAGAAACAGAAATATCAATCCCTCTGAAATTTTCCAACAATAATTTTTTTCATGCCAAGTATAGACTTCGAATTAAGGAAAAAACAAAAATAACTCCTTTCAGCTTCAGTGGGAGTTTTATGCAAACATAAGAAGAAAAGTATGCCTGGAATTTTAACACATATACACATTTAAAATAAGTTAGACTATCAAAATTGGTCATGATATATATGCTGAGTAGAATACTGATTAGTTGGAATAGTTAAAACCAATTACCAGCAATGCTTCAAATATTAATCTCCTTTACAATATAAAATTTATTGTATGTTAGTATAAATACTAACATTTATATTTCATTATATAGATATTCTTATCTCCTATGGTTACATACGCATACAGACACTAAATGAAACAAGGAGTCTTTAATTACTTTCATTACCGACTTTTAAAAGATAAGCTTCATCTTTGGTAAAACATAAAATTTTTATTTAAACACAAAGCTGTAATTAAACTTACAAAGTGACAATACAAAATTAAAGTCATGCAGATAAGAAGAAAGAAGTATTAACGATACTATAAAATCTTCTGTTTCAACTTGAAAGCATTTGCCCGTCATAAATTAATTTGAATTCAACCTTTAAAAGGGACATTTTAAATTATGGAAAATACTAAATCCATAGGACTATTCAAAAAATGCTTAATAGTTTTCTGTTTTCAAGAAGAGTATATTCCCAGGACACAAATATTTTCATAAAATTAAATAAATTTCAAAACCAGGATGTGCATTGTTAGTACTTTTCCATGAAGAGATGACTCAATCTGTACCTCACTTTTTTGCTGTTACTTAAAACAAAATGCTATTTTTCTCTATAACAAATTAGAAGCAAGCAAAATAAAAATTTCTAGATAGAAACTATAGAGAATTCAGAGTAATTTCCATTTATGATATTCAATGACAAACCATGATTGAAACTCAAACTTTTAAAATGCTGTATCTTTTCTTTTGTTCTCTCTCTAAAGAGTGTTCTACACTTTGCTTTCAACTCTCTTTAAAAGAAACAATTATGTGGCTTGGAGTCCATCTTAGCAACTTCCATATTAGGATAAAACATAAATAATAACAAACTGGACACATCTGTTTTTTATACTTACCAAGCACATTTAATATATGCAAACTGCTATGGAAGATGTGCGCTAAATACAGCCTGCTTAATAACCTGAATTTCTGGTAGTATTTCTAGTGTAAAAGTAATCACAAAACATTTTATCTCTAGAAATTAAGTCAAACACCCGTTAAGATCTTCTGTTATGTCCATTTAATAAATTTGAACCTTAACTGGCAAACAAATTTACAGTATTTAGCCAAATACCCAACACCACTTTAAACAAATAACCATATAGTCTTCGATTAGTTTTTTTTTTTTTTAAGTCCAAATCTTGTAACTTGAAGAAAACAAGCTGTTATTAAATATGTAACTCATGAAAACAAAATGACCCTATGACATTTAATTGTAAAATAAGTAATACCAGAATACAAAGGTCATTTGAGAAAGTCTCTGCTTCAACCTCTGCAGCAACCAGCCCACAAAGCCTCACTATTCAAGACCTGGCAACCGCCACAGCTCCTAACCAACTTAATTAGCTGCGTTTTAAAGCACTTGTTAGTAGCATGTATTTGCAGCAGCTTCCACTCTGTTCAGTAAGAATAAAAAGCCTCTCCTAATGACAGTGTTGATACAGGGCTGTCAACAGACCGAAACCTGTTCATTAGAGAAACATCGACACACTTTCCCATGGAAAGAAAGGCGAGGATGACAAAAGGCCTCAGCACTATCCTACTCCAAGACAACCTTAAAAGATGCAGGGTGCTACCAGCTCAGAAATGTGCTGTGTGTTTTATTTAATACATAGTTAAATTTCTCATTTGTTCTAAAGATACAAGGGGCTAGTAATATGTGCAAGAAATTAGAATTATCACCTCTAGGTCTCCATGTATTCTTCAGAGCACAGCAAATTATAAAAATATGTGTAAGTAAATTCCTTCCTTTCTGGTTCAGTTATTGGCTAAATTCTGACATATGAAAAAGCAACACAAGGAAATATACACTTTGAATAAAAATGGACTTGTCATTGACAGTATAGACTGCAAGGATTTCAAAACGAAAGAAATATAAATTAGGTATAAACTTCTAATTTTTTAAAAAATTATTATTTAATTATTTATTTTTTGGCAGCATCTCGCAACACGTGGGATCTTAGTTCCTCAACCAGGGATGGAACCTGCACCCCTGCAGTAGAAGTTCAGAGTTTTAACCAGGGAAGTCCCGGTAAAAACTTTTTTGATTTCACTTCTGCTTAAAGCATTATGGTACACTAGGTGCTGTGAGACCCTTGTGCTGTAAAACAACCAGATTCATGGCCAAAACATACTTGTTGAACTGCTCAATATAAAAGAACTAGAGAAGTCTCCAATGATATCCTCTCCATAGCCTTCCTTCGGGCCTCAGCTGGGAGTGGTAAGTAGAGGCCAGAAGGACAGAGGCAGGTCGTCTTGAGGGCTGATACATACAATGTCTTTGGTCAGGACACTGAGCTTTGGGCCAATAGCTAGGTAGGTGAGTTGAGCCTAGGACCATCATGTTAAACCCAAACCTTTGGGTGAGGCTGAAGTGCCCTAGGTCAGTGATAGAAGCAGAAGAAGCAAATTCTCCTTGCAGGCAGGTATTCCCCATTTAGAACCAAAGGACGCCCAAAGATAAAAATCAAGCAGCAAGTTTAGTCAGTGATATCCTAGAACATAACAAGGTAAGCCACCACAAGTCAGAGTCCCCATCAGGAGAAGAGATCTGTATGAGATGCTTAGAGAAAGTAAAGAATCACTAAGACAAGCAAGCAACAAGTGATTATCAGGAACAGTCCAGCAGATTTGCATGTAAATTAGTTAAAAACTTTTCAGGAGTTTCTCAAAATAAAAATGGGACTGTTTAAACAAACAAATACCACGGAGAGGTTAAAAAGCAGTTTGGACATAGCAGAAGCAAGAAACTGAACACAGAAAATACAACAGTTCTTGAAAAGGAATAATGGAGAGTCATTAATTAATATCAACTATGCAAGTCAGAAGACAAAGAAATACTGTCTTCAAACAGATTAGAGAAAAAAATTTTCTGTTTAGTTGGCATGACCAATGCCATGTGTTGACTTCATCTTCTTAGCGACACAAGAAGACTTATAAAGGAAGTATTACAGGAAGGATTACAAAGCTACCTCTCAAGAAGGGTGAAAAAGGCAGCATCAGATAAATAACAACAAAAAGAATTCAGTGAAAGAGAAATGCCTAAAGTATAAGTTTTAGGAAGAAGAAAAATAATCAAATAAGGTGAGATATAAGAATAGTGAATTAAAAAAAGGTAAACATACATGCAAATTTAAAGATGATTCATCTGTATGAAATATGACACATAAAATATGAACTTTATGATATATAATTTATACATTCTATAATATATAAAATACAATAATAAATAGTACCCCAGTGATGGCACCCCACTCCAGTACTCTTGCCTGGAAAACCCCATGGATGGAGGAGCCTGATAGGCTGCAGTCCATGAGGTCGCAAAGAGTCGGACACGACTGAGTGACTTCACTTTCACTTTTCACTTTCATGCATTGGAGAAGGAAATGGCAACCCACTCCAGTGTTCTTGCCTGGAGAATCCCAGGACAGGGGAGCCTGTTGGGCTGCCGTCTCTGGGGTCGCACAGAGTCGGACACGACTGAAGCGACTTAGCAGCAGCAGCAGTATCAGTAGTATAATTATGCTCAATTTGTAGAATTTTAAAAAATGATGGCACTTAACTACTGATGATAATAGCATGTATGTGAAGAGGGGAAAATCTGAGTTAAGGTGTACTAAGGGCTTTGAATTATTTTGAAAAAGAGTTAAGGTAGTGTTTAACTTTAGAATCTATTAAGACAAATATCATGAGAAAATATTTAGAGTAATCACAAGAAAACAGAAATAAGAACATACAGCAAGAATAATAATGATACAAGCAACCAAGTATAGGTTAAAAAATATCATGGAAAAAGCAGTTCAAATAGACATTTTAAAAGAAGATAAGGAGAAACAAATTCAAATATTTTAGTAATCTCTATAAATGGGCTCACTGAGCTTGTCAATGTGAAGACTGCTGTGTGGAAGAGAGATACCAGAAACACAAGACACAGAATGGCTGAGGAAACTTACCATGCATTTGGAAGTCTACAAAAACGTCCTTGTCCTTACTTTTTCCCTTTGCACTTTTGAAAAGACACTCACCTCTTCCTTTGATGTTTCCGAGTCAAGCTGTAGCGTGAGGTACATAACGATGTGAGGAGTGTTTAGAATATTCTGCTGGATACCTTCTACCTCTTCTCCCCACAGAAGTTTGACTAGATCACTTGTGTTCAACTGTGCCTTTTTCTGTCTTGGTTGAGTTGTTTCCTTTTTCATAGCATATGCATTTTCGAATGTCAGTTTCACCTTTAAAAAATTAAAATGTATTGATTTTATAACAAGGGAAAATCAGCAGTGGTTTTCACAAAGAAGACTCTGTACATGCACATTCACTCCAGTATGCATAAAAAAATCACTGTAGAGTATGGGCAGGAATTGTGTATTCTATTTTTATTTGTATCTCCAGCTCCTAGGACAATGGCTGGTACATATTATTACAAACATTTATTGAGTAAGAACGTATAAATCTCTGTACCTAAGTTCATTAATTTAAACATAGTCATTGTATTTTAGGGACTTCCCAGATGGTGCTAGTGGTAAAAAACCTGCTTGCCAATGGAGGAGGATAAAAGACATGGGTTAGATCCCTGGGTCAGGAAGATACCCTTGAGGAGGAAATGGCAAACCACTCCAGTGTTCTTACCTGGAGAATCCCATGGACAGAGGAGCCTGATGGACTACAGTCCATGGGGTCACAAAGAGTGGGACTGAGCGACTAACACACACACATTGTATTCGAAATATTGACAACAAATACAAGATATGCCACGGGAAAACAAAAGTTAGTATAAGCTGACAGTGTAATAAAGAGTAACACTACATTACAAATACTAATAGCACTGACTCATCTGCGGAAACTGGCAGGAAGAGATTCAGGATTAAAAGCAATCTCATACAACCAAAATTAGCTCTCCTTTCAAATGGTGATATTCAAATATTCTTCTCTTAGATATTCTTTGTGGTCCTTTAAAATAAAGGCTAACAAGAACAAAAACTTATCAACATGCTGGATCTTGAACTGTGGCCCTAAGAAGATTATCTATCTTATAAAGATAGTTTAATTTCATGGCTTGATGTCAAATAAGATTGGTAAGAGTCCAGAATGTGGCCATTTTCCAGTCGTTGAAAGGTAGCTTCCACTTCTCAATTACCTTTCCTTGAAAAAGGAGATATGTGTCTAAATGCCAGCTGGCCAAAGACAACTTGCTTATCTTGAAGAAGCACCAGTGTATCTTGACTAAAAGAAGTCGTCACTAAATATAGTTAATTTTGGGTAGCAAGGACATCATCACAAGCTACATAGGCACAAAATATTCTTAATGTTTAAAATCTTATCAGAATACAGATAAGTCAGGACATTCTAATCATAACAATCTATATAATTTTAAATTTAGACATTAAAGTGCAATGACTTTTTAAAATTAAATTTTAAAAATAAAAAAATAAATTCATGCTTGATCCAGAATACAGAAGTCTGGATGATATATGTATATTAAATCATCACACTGTACAATCTAAACAGATACAATTTTTATTTGTCAATCAAACCTCAATAAACTGGGGGTAAAAGAAATCTCTTCAATATTTAAAAGCAGATAAAATTGTTTATATGCAGTAAGTTGTATTTTGAGAGGAAACGTTTAAAAATTACTATCAAGGCAGTAATAATCCCTATTTTTAATAACTTATTAAAAGAGGTACTGTTTTCAAGGCCAACTTTAAATATATGATAAATACTAATATATCACTGTCATTTTAAAAAATGAGTCTTAAATATATATATTCTCATAAAAATATAAGCATATTATTTTAAAAAATTCATAATTCCATCAGCCTATCTATTGTTAGTATTATACTGTGAAATAAATCTACCCGATGAATAAAACTTTCCAAAAGAAAAACTATCTAGATATCTTTCTTTTTTGGTTGGCAAAGAGTGACTATGGTTGCATTCAATTTTGCTTATCTGTAGCTGTCTGATATTTCAGGGGCGCTGAGTTATCTTTGTCTACCTAAGGTGGTTCAGACAGTAAAGCGTCTGCCTGCAATGCGGGAGAAGGAAATGGAAATCCACTCCAGTATTCTTGCCTGGAAATTTCCATAGACAGAGGAACCTGGCAGGCTACAGTCCATGGGGTCTCAGAGAGTCAGACACGACTGAGCGACTAACACACACACACACCTACAGTGAATTTAGTTAAATAAACATCCTTTCTAAAATAAGTTTCAGATTTATTTTACTAACAAGCAGAAAAGGGACATAAGGTCTAAATTCATCAATATGCATATATTCAGAGTTAAGATGAACCAAGTCATGGCTAGACAGTAGGAAGGGAGAAGTTCCTCATGAAGTTTTTCTGAGGCCAAATGTTCATGTTATAAAACATTTAATATTCCAAATGGAAAAGATCAACCCTTACTAACTGCAATGTGTTCTATAAACTTGATGCTGAAAAATGTGCCCTTGGTATTAGAACACTGTATCTAGAAAGGCTAGGGACTTCCCTGGTAGTCCAGTGGTTAAGACTCCACGCTTCCACTGCAGGGTATGCAGGTTCAATCCCCGGCTGGGGAATTAAGATCTGCATGCTGTATGGCCAAAAAAACCCAAAGGTAGTAGAACACTAGTATAACTGGGCAGTGGGGGAGGTGTTGGAATATTAAGTAAGCTAAACAAAAATATAAACAAGTTAGAGATCCTATATAGGAACACTCAAGAGTTATCTGAAAAATTAATATAAGGATAAGAAGGATGAGGTGAAGAAAAGCTGAAGAGACACTGTTTCAGAAATGACCTTAGAAAGATGCGAAAAAGAATATTTGGTGTGGTTTTGATCCAAACAAGCGATATGGAACCAATACATGGCCTGAAAGACTTATGTTCTGAGGGTGGCATCTGTTCTAGTACGTAATGCTCAATATATGTATATATAAATAAAAATATAAAAATAAGCATAAATATTGGAGAAGAAAATGGCAACCCACTCCAGTATTCTTGCCTGGATAATTCAATGGACTTAGGAGTCTGGAGGGCTACAGTCCATGGGCTTGCAAAGAGTCAGACACGACTGAGCAACTGAGCATGCAGAAGCATAAATATATTAAATCCTTGAATGAGGACCTGATGAAGCAAAAATGGCTTGTTACTTAGGGTGTTCTTTTATCTGAGAATAAGGATTTAGGAATGTCCAAAAGAAAATATATGGTAGTCTTTGGTGGTGTTCCTTGGAAATGTGAGAAATCTTTAGAATTTGGGGAAATCTCTAGTGCAGACCTTGTACCCTTAGAGAGGGTAGCTGTGAAGACTGTCCCCAGCACTGGGCTCTAGGGTGGAGCTGGTCATATGAGTGAAATGGAGGGTGAGAAATCTGACTGTAGCAAGCAGGGGATGAGTGACAACCTCAGGGAGCAGGCGTCACAGAGGCGGGCTGGGTCTGATGGAGCGTCTCTCTGTGAGAGGTGCTCAGAGAAAGAAATGGACTTGTGAACAGGAGGGGCATCTTCTCCAGCTCAGATTCTCACGGGTGGAGAGGTCAAAAGATAGGGTATGACCAAAGGAAATTAGCTGGTAGATTTATAAAAATTTACCAATTCTACTTTAGACAGCTACAACAACCTAAAATTTAAGACTGGTATGTTATGCTGGTGAAGAGAGACACACTTGAAAACAACTTTTCCCCTCACTATGAGAAAAACTCAAAGAAGACACACACCACAGAACCACCCGTTAACATTCTTTAAGGAACTACTTTAGCCGCTATTCTTCTGATGTAAGTAAAGCTGGCTCCATAATGCAAAGATAATTACACTTTAGCAAGATATTTTGAAAAGTGTACATGCTAAGTAGCTATAAATGTCAGGAATCTGGTTGCTTTGATAAAACCATAAAAGGGTGAGACAGATAACCAAATTAAAAGTTAAGCACTATTTTTTAAAAGGGGTTGATATATGTAAATATTAAGGATATCATATGTTTTATAGGAAAAAAACTTTTATTGAGTAACATTTAATATAAGATAGTTTATATCAACCTTCTTATAGAAAAGTTTTGTCTTGAGTTTATATGAAACTTCTCATTTTAAAAAGGGTTTTCTTCTGTTGAGTTTATGTGAAGCTTCCTAAAGGAAAGGTATTCTGTTGTTCCTACATGGACATTAAACTGTGACAAGTTTCATCATCTCCTGTCTCTCTCAAAAGGTTTTCTTATTTGTGCAATTTACCAAGCCTTTCTTTCCTCCTCCCTTCCCTCCACCCCCCGACACCTTCAGGGGATGCTGTACCTTATTCTCAAGTCCAAGGACATGCACTCTATAACTCACCACTTCCAAAACCTTGCTGCTTTAATTATCCTCTCCTATCCACATCGTATAACAAGCAATGTTGCTTTGGCCTCTGCCAAACGAACCAGCCAACGCTCCCTTCCCCATTAGCTGCCTGCCACGCCAGCCTCTCCACACGCGGGACTGCACAGCCAGACCACAGGCTCACTTCCGCCTCATCATCCGCACGTCTCTCTCACAACGTCTTCGCTGCTCTCCATGTGTCTGATCCTTTCTCCTTTGTCTGGCAGATGCTCTGAATAGTCCTTAGTCAAAAGTCTGAAGGAATTGAGTCCACCTGGCTCAGCAAATTCTCTCAGATCCTCCTCTTTTGGACAATATCACGGGACTACTCAAGAGAAAAACTGGAAGGCACCGTGGACTCCATTATCTCCTGCAGAGTGTACTGTCCTCTTTACTTCCCGCATACTTTACCTCTCACCTACTTCACCTCTCACCTGCTTCTTCTCCTCCGTATCCACAGCCAAGGCCTTTGCCCAGACCATAACCCCCTCTCTTCTGGACTATCATAAAGCTGAGCACCTGGTTTCCCAATCTCCAGTCCCATCCAGAGGGATATATTCCTAAATGCAAATCTGATCACATCAGCCATCTTCTTTAAAATACTGGCATTGACTAGTTACTTTCTGGGTTCTGAGAGAAAAAACATTTACAAATACTTTAAAAAAATGTGTCTGTCTACTTCCTAATCTTTCCACAATATATATGAGCACCACTTTTGTGTAACAAGGAAATAATAAAAGTCAAAATATTCTACTCAAGTATCATCTCCTTTAAGAAGCCTTTTTTCCTCTCATAGGCCTAAGAAGTAATGTTCTACAGGCTGGTCTTCCAGAAAAGGGGTTGGATTCCTCCAAAGTTTCAGGAAAACCAGCAATGGCCCGGTACTTACGCAATCAGTCCTGGTCAACTGCAATGCTGCTGCTGCTGCTGCTGCTAAGTCACTTCAGTCGTGTCCAACTCTGTGCAACCCCATAGACGGCCTCCCACCAGGCTCCCCCGTCCCTGGGATTCTCCAGGCAAGAACACTGGAGTAGGTTGCCATTTCCTTCTCCAATGCATGGAAGTGAAAACTGCAATGTTTGGACCCAAATTCCCTGACGAAGCCAGGGGATGGGGGGATGGTGTTCTACCTGCATGATCACTTGCTGGTTGAATGAATGAGTACACAGAGATGTGGCAACAGATCAAGATCACACAAATCAGTCATTAGAAGAGTACTGGCACCTTCGTTCTTGTCATTTTGAATTTCTGAAACATTTTTTTTAAACCTACAACTTTTTATTTAAAAAAATTTAAACCTACAGAAAGTTGCAAGAAGTGTACGATGATCACCCATACATTCCCCTCACTCTGCTGCTGCTAAGTCAGGTCAGTCGTGTCCGACTCTGTGCAACCCCATAGATGGCAGCCCACCAGGCTCCATCGTCCCTGGGATTCTCCAGGCAAGAACACTGGAGTGGGTTGCCATTTCCTTCTCCGGTACATGAAAGTGAAAAGTGAAAGTGAAGTCGCTCAGTCATGTCTGACTCAGCGACCCCATGGACTGCAGCCTACCAGGCTCCTCCATCCATGGGATTTTCCAGGCAAGAGTACTGCAGTGGGCTGCCATTGCCTTCTCCGTCCCCTCACTCAATTACAGCCATTTTTTTCTTAACACATTTTGCCACACTTGCTTCCTCCCTCCTTTCTCCCCTGTCTTACCCACCTCTTCTTATATCCTCACCTTCTTTCTATTAAAAAAAATAATTTTGCCTGAACTACTTGAGAACTACTTGCAGCTACTTTAATACTTCACTGCTAAGTACCTTAGTACGTATCTCCTAAGGCTACACGACCAAAAATAATTATGACATTTAGGGATATGACACACAATACTCTTCTCTAACAAAGATCATATTCAAATTTCCCCAAATGTCCCAATAAAGCTATTCCCAATTGCATTAGAGGATCAAAAAAGGAAGAGTTGCTGCATTTAGTTGTATGTTAGCTTAGTCTATCTTAATCTAAAACAATTCTCTAGCCTTTTTTTCTTTCATGACATTAACATTTTTGAAGAATCAAAGGTAGCTGTTTTGCAGAATGTCAAAACCTAGCTTTAAAAGAAATGATTTGGTCTCCCTGTGCTTCACCTAGTGTCCAGGCTTTGCTGTTGGACTTCATGCTGGTATTCTGAATCTATTTATAGCAGAACTTATTTAAAATTCAAATACAGAACTGTAGAGGTGGAAGAGGGCTCAGAGATTTATTCTCACAAATGCCCTCTGATTATAGATGAGGAAAGTGAAACCCAGAAGACTTTTGAAAATTGCTCAGAGCGAGGTTTAAATAGAGATCTGCCCTCCTTCTCCTCAGTGACCTTTCTGCCACATTACATTCTCTCCCGGGGCATCTTCTGCTGGATGATGAGAAGCATTTCAGGCTATTTTTATACCCTGAGTATAAGCTTAACATGCTACTGTTGGTTATTTCCAAAATTAAAATAAAGTCTCCTAAGGTATTCTTTGGGCTTCCTTGGTGGCTCAGCTGGTAAAGAATCCACCTGCAATGTGGGAGACCTGGGTTCGATCCCTGGGTTGGGAAAATACCCTGAAGGAGGACATGGCAACCCATTCCAGTATTTTTGCCTTGGAGAATCCCTGGAGAAGGACTGAGGAGCCTGGAGATTCCCTGGAGAAGGGAAAGGCTACCCACTTCAGTATTCTGGCCTGGAGAATTCCATGGACTATCCATGGCATTACAAAGAGTTGTACACGACTGAGTGACTTTCACTTTCACTTTTCAAGGTATTCTTTATAAATCAGCATTCCTCTTCTCTTACTGCCTGAATCACCATTTTAAATGCCATAGGTATGAACTAGGTAGAACAGCTTTTTCTAAGACAAGTCCACTGCAGTTAGGTGTGGCAAGAACAAGGGCATACAGACACAAAGACGCACCCAGGCTGTGCGTGCAATCGGAGCATCATGCTGTGGAGTCAGTTTCGGCTCCAGTTCTTTGAGTTATTAATTCTGTAATCTTGGACAAATCATTAATTCTCTCCTAGAGTCTTTTTCTCTCATGTGTAAAATAGGAGATTAATACAGACTGTTATGGAGGAACAAATGAAATTATCAAAGGGAATGCTATTAGCAAAGCACCAACATACTTCCTGGCACCCTACAAACTCTAGTTCCCTTCCCAATTCTCAGGCTGTATACGGGCAAAATCCCCTTGAAATTACAATAGGCAGGCAAGGCCGTGCTGGAGTTCAACATACTCTCTCAATATGATCATTCTGACCCACAACAGTGTTTCTTCCATCTTTGCTGTTTCCTCATTTTGTTTTTTAATTTTTAATTCTATTTATTTATTGACCATACTGGATATTCAAAAAATAAGGAACACTTCCTGAACTTGCATGTCATCCTTGTGCAGGGGCCATACTAATCTTCTCTGTATCATTCCAATTTTAGTATATGCACAGCTGAAGTGAGGACTGCTGTTTCCTCATTTTGGGACAAGATATAAGAATTGGCACTTAAGAATAATGTTGTAAAAAAATATATAAATATATATACACGGTTTATATATATAAACGTATGTTTAAACACAGAACATTTAATGCAGTTGTAATGGCAAACTGGGCAGCAGCAAATATACAACTCCTATTTCATGCTTAACAAGGACATGGAAATGGTGGGTGAAATTGGTCCAAAATATTTAAATCATTATTTCTTTCTCTTCCTTTTTCTGCCAACTGTGCATGGCCAAATTTGCAAATGCTGTGTATTAATTAACTGTAAGAATAATGTGACTCCACTGGAAACATAACTTTTTGTGAAGGCAGAACAGATGTGGCTGAACTCTGGCAGTACTGTCGGGACACCTGCAAGTGACACACGTAAGAAAGGAGGAGCCCTCATTCGGGGCTCACGTGCAGCCACTTTACTTGGATGACGCTGTTTCAGGCTTTAAGATACTGTGATTTTTCATTACTGACTGGTAAGTAGCTCCTGTCTGAGCCCAGTGAGGTGCTCTGGTACCCCTGGCCCACCCTTGTTCCTCTCCGCATCTAGCAACTAAAGGGGATACCAGCACACTCTGCTCCAGCACTATGTCTGGTGTGCTTAGTCACTCAGTCGTGTCCGATTCTTTGTGACCCTGTGGACTGTAGCCCTCCAGGATCCTCTGTCCATGGGATTCTCCAGGCAAGAATACTGGAGTGGGTTACTATTTCCTTCTCCATGCCTGGTGTCTGCAAGATTCTTTTTTTCATTTCAAACAGCATCATCTGTCTAACCACTCCTAGGCATGGCTGGTCACTGGCTATCATAGTTATTCCAGCACTTTCATTTTGCATTTCCAAAGACAGCTTAATTTACAGAGCATCTGTGTGCGTGTGTGTGTGTATGTTCAAAGTATGTGTGCACACGCATGTGTGTGTATTTTAAGAAGGAAGTGAATACAACAAAATTTTACTTCTTAGAAAACAAGAAACTTTGTAATGAGTCCTGTTACCTCACAGTCTCAATCAGATGCAGGTATGACTCTGATTTATTAGGCATTCTGTTCTTCATTCCCATAAATCTAAAAACTGCTTCCTTCTTTTACTGCCTGATGGAGACTCTAACCTTTCTAAAGCATATCATCCTTCCTATCCCTCTAAAGAGAGAAAGCCAATTCCCCATGCTAACAAGAGTAGAACATTCTTGAATAGGAGGTACGGCATCTTAAAAATACATCTAATGACCTAAAAATGTCATCTATAATACAAAATGTCAATGCTTACAGTATCAAAATAACATATTATGGAAAAAATTTATTTTTACCTTACAAGGAATGAAAAATAATTCATTATGTGGCTAAACAAAAGCTTAGGAGTAAGGCTAAACTAGATAACGTAAAAATCAAGAAAAGAGTATAGTGTTTAAACAAAACCAAACCACATTTTTAAAAACTTTATAGAAATTATGATTTTAATAAGTCAGAATAGAAAATTCCATGACTGGTTAAAAATGACTTCTCGAGAAACTGGATTTTCATCAATATGTATGGTACTTACAATGGCAAGTTGGTTATTATGGATGTTTTTAGTATTGTTCTTACAGATATTTCTCTTTCCTTTTAGAACTATTTCCAAAAGCTAAAAATGTTGAGAGCTAAAAATTTTAAAGTATTCTAGTGTATAACTCACCCATTATACATGACTCTTCTCAGAATTTTATAAAAAGAAAATAGCACAAGACGCACCTATTTCATCACAAAACACAGAAAAAGAATGCCCACCTGCATAGGTCCAGGAATGCAAGACAGAACTCTCTCTATGTTCTCAGAGGTCACCTCTACATCGTTCACAGCAACGAGGACATCACCTGAAAACACGACCACAATGAAAGACAGTTGTGTGAGTATCCAAAACTGAAAAAGATCTGGAGTTGGAACATTAAAAAGTATCTAATCTGACCTTCCAAGTGCAGTACAAAATGTGGTGCAGACATTCAGGGACTTGCTCAAGATTATAAAACTCTTTAGTGGCAGAGCTAATCTGCCACCCCACTCTTAAACTATAATGCAGCCCAACACTGCACCATAACTAAACATAACCTATGAATGTTTAAAGAGATGAATATTCTTATTTTTTCTACAATTGGGAGAATTATATCAATCCAAGGGACAAATGGAAAATTTGTAGCATTAAGCAAGTATTACACTTAACAAAATTGAATCTAAACACTTAGACCCACACAGTAAAAAAATTCAGCTGAAATTTTAATTAAATTCATGTGGTACATCCAAACTCAAAATGCTGGGTATTCACTGTTATTACTGATCTTTGTCTACACACAGCATTTTGTTTCAAAAGCCCCCAACCACAATAAAATCTACAGCATGTTTCAGTTAAAATATCCTTTTCCATGGCTTTCCCTTAAATGTGTATATTATCAAATCAAGTGGTTTTAATAAAATAAAGATCAGTGTTAAATTTGGAAATTTACTCCCAAAATATGAAGGTAATATCTAAACACCAGTGAACTGCAATACACATAACAAGGTTATTTTTTCTCATCATTCTTACTGATAGGATATACATTAAATAATTACAACCATTCATTAATTCATCCAACAAACACTTATTGTATGCCAGGCACTGTTGTAGGCACTGCAGATAGAGAATGAACAAAACAGACAAAAATCTCTATACATATGGAGCTTAATATTCTTTGGAGAAGACAAAACAAACAGGCATATAGATAAAACAGTGTTGTCAGACAACTCTCTATTGACCTTTCATGCTTTTCTGTATCTTACAAGCCAAGGAACTGAAAGTCTTTGTTCTGAATTATCTTTTCAAGATTGTACAGAGAACAGTTTTGGATGAAATAATGTCTCCCTCCAGAGCAAAAGTACAGAATAATAAGGATAACTTCTCCCTCAGTGTCTTATTATTAATAATTGTTCTTTATAAAAGATTTAGGCTTCCTAAACTCAAGTTCCTTTCCTTTAAAGCAACCCACTACTGTGTGTAGGTGTCCCTTGCTCCTCTTCATGATGACCTTTGTGAATGAGGGCTGGGGAACAGGTGAAACTGACATTACTTTGCCCACTGCTGTTCTCCCTTCCTCTCTCTGCCTTCGTTCCTTGGTTTCCTTGATATGCTGTCATACGGGAAAGGGGCAAAGTGCAGAGTGAGCAGGAGTTTCTTAGGCCAGCCCTGTGAGAGCCTGCAATGACCTGCCTAGGTTTAGATGCTCAAGAAATGCCATTCAGTTGAGAATGGCATTGGGTTTGGCCACCAAGTCTGACATGATGGTTCACTATTATAGCACTTTGAGCAACCTCATAACTTTTCTTAAAAGTTGAGAATTTTGAGATGTACAGAAATATCAAATCACTATGCTATATAATAGGAACCAACACAGTGCTGTAGGTCGTTTACACTTACAAAACAAATATTTTCTCCCATTCTGAAGGCTGTCTTTTCACCTTGCTTATGGTTTCCTTTCTTGTGCAGAAGCTTTTAAGTTTAATTAGGTCCCATTTGTTTATTTTTGCTTTTATTTCCAATATTCTGGGAGGTGGGTCATAGAGGATCCTGCTGTGATGTATGTCGGAGAGTGTTTTGCCTATGTTCTCCTCTAGGAGTTTTATAGTTTCTGGACTTATGTTTAGATCTTTAATCCATTTTGAGTTTATTTTTGTGTATGGTGTTAGAAAGTGCTCTAGTTTCATTCTTTTACAAGTGGTTGACCAGTTTTCCCAGCACCACTTGTTAAAGAGATTGTCTTTAATCCATTGTATATTCTTGCCTCCTTTGTCAAAGATAAGGTGTCCATATGTGCGTGTATTTATCTCTGGGCTTTCCATTTTGTTCCATTGATCTATATTTCTGTCTTTGTGCCAGTACCATACTGTCTTGATGACTGTGGCTTTGCAGTAGAGCCTGAAGTCAGGCAGGTTGAATGGGAGAAAATAATAGCAAATGAAACAACAGACAAACAACTAATCTCAAAAATATACAAGCAACTCCTACAGCTCAATTCCAGAAAAATAAATGACCCAATCAAAAAATGGGCCAAAGAACTAAATAGACATTTCTCCAAAGAAGACATACAGAGGGCTAACAAACACATGAAAAGATGCTCAACATCACTCATTATTATCAGAGAAATGCAAATCAAAACCACTATGAGGTACCATATCATGCCAGTCAGAATGGCTGCGATCCAAAAGTCTACAAGCAATAAATGCTGGAGAGGGTGTGGAGAAAAGGGAACCCTCTTACACTGTTGGTGGGAATGAAAACTAGTACAGCCACTATGGAGAACAGTGTGGAGATTCCTTAAAAGACTGGAAATAGAACTGCCTTATGATCCAGCAATCCCACTGCTGGGCATACACACTGAGGAAACCAGAATTGAAAGAGACACGTGTACCCCAATGTTCATCGCAGCACTGTTTATAATAGCCAGGACATGGAAGCAACCTAGATGTCCATCAGCAGATGAATGGATAAGACAGCTGTGGTACATATACACAATGGAGTATTACTCAGCCATTACAAAGAATACATTTGAATCAGTTCTAATGAGGTGGATGAAACTGGAGCCTATTATACACAGTGAAGTAAGCCAGAAAGACAAACACCAATACAGTATACTAATGCATATATATGGAATTTAGAAAGATGGTAACAATAACCCTGTATACGAGACAGCAAAAGGACACTGATGTATAGAACAGTCTTTTGGACTCTGTGCGAGACGGCAAGGGTGGGATGATTTGGGAGAATGGCATTGAAACATGTATATTATCATATGTGAAATGAATCGCCAATCCAGGTTCCATGCACAATACTGGATGCTTGGGGCTGGTGCACTGGGATGACCCAGAGGGATGGTATGGGGAGGGAGGAGGGAGGAGGGTTCAGGATGGGGAACACATGTATACCTGTGGCAGATTCATTTTGATATATGGCAAAACCAATACAATATTGTAAAGTTAAAAAATAAAATTAAAAAAAAAAGCATTGTACTAGGCAATAAATGGTTTAAACCAAACAAACAAACAAACTCATAGAAAAAGAAAATGGATTTGTGGTTACCAGAGGCAGGGAAGCCAGGAAGGGGAAAATTGGATGAGGTTGGTCAAAAGGTACAAATTTCCAGTTATAAGATAAATAAGTATTAAGAATGTAATTACGACATAAGTATAATTAATGCTCCAGTATGTTACATAACAAAGGTGTTTAGAAAGTAAATCCTAAGAGTTTTCATCACACACAAAAATTCTTTTTCTACTTCTTTAACTTTGTACCTATATGAAATGATGCATACTCACTAAACATTACCACTTATTATGGTAATCATTTTATGATGTAAGTCAATTTATTATGCTGTACACCTTAAACTTCTATAGTGCTTTATGTCAGTTATATCTCAATCATACTGGAAGAAAAGAAAGAACTTGCAAACTAAATTTCCAACGTTAGTTCAACTTGGAAAAATAAAAAAGCAACATACTCCCCTAGTTATTTTTAAACAAGAGATTAAATAAGTATACTATATAACATTATTTATACCTATACTGATTTTTAAAAGGAAGAAAGGAATGGAAGGAGAAAGGGAGAGGAGGAGAGAAAGAAAGAAAATAATGAAAGAAAAAGAGGGAGAAGGAAGGAAGAGGGGGCAAGGGAAAGATGAAGGAATTTGAACACAATACAGGAGTACTGATGTAAAACAAAACCACTTCTGGATGATACCAACCATGAGTTCTACTGTCTGTAGATTATTCTGTCCTCAGGACACTTAAATAGTGAAACGATTTAAAACTTGTTCCTTTAAACTAAAACCACCTGATAATGTCACAAATGACTCCTTTCCTCCCCCCCACCCCACACCCTAATGAATACAGTTCTGTAGTTGAGTATTGTAGGAAGTGTAGTCTGAAAGCACCATGTCCAGCAAACCTCTAAAACTAGGAGACATGAATCATCACAAAAGGCATGAAAATTAATCCTAGAACAACTGTAGTATGTACACAATATTTTAAAATGTTTAGTAGAAAACTGTCTCTTTCTATAAAGAGTTGTATCTCCTTTCCATTTCCCAGATATTTGTTTTCCTTGTGTTTTTCTGAGCACCTCCTGTGAGGTGAGTCAGAGGTGGCAGGCTTCCTGGACATCACATCACTGCAGTGGGCAGCCTGTGCCCCAGAAAAGCTCTTTCTCAACAAGTGCATGGGAGTCATTAGTATGCATGGTGCCATCTCAAAGGCTGAAAGGAAATGAAATGCATGAATTGGTTTGAACTGTTAAATAAGCAATAGTCTGAGGATTATTGATGGGTAGAAATAAGAGGGAAAATCTACCAAGTTTATCAAGAGATACATTCAAGAATCAAATAAAACCTACAGAGAGAAGGTTAGTTTATCATAATGCTTAAGTCAATTCCTCAATGTAAAGTTTATTATTTCAGAACACCCATCAATCTCTCAACATCTACTTATATCAAATGACAAATGTGTACTGAAGCATACTAACTACATTAGGCATCATGGACTATGGAAATATATATGCAAAAGTTAGTTTACAGTTCCACTAACATTATATGCAAAATGAATACACAATTTAAGAAATTACTTTTGAACAAAATTATTACACATAAATGTATGAAAAATAAAGGACACACACCAAAATGCTGTCTTTGGGTGACTGGACTTTTTCTTTGCTTTATTACATTTTCTAAATGGTCTACAATAAGCATATATTATTACTACTGCAAAGAAAAAAATAACACTCATATCTTATAAAACAAAATAAAAAACACACACTGTGGTAGGCAGAATAGTCCTCCAAAAATGTCTACATCCTAATTTCTAAAATCTGTGAATATGTTACTTTACATAGCTAAGAGACTTTTCAGATGTAATTAAGAAACATGAGATTGGGAGATTAATCAAGTGAGTCCCATGTAATCAAAGGATCTTTAAAGGAATGAGGCAGGAAAGTCAGTCAGAGAAAGACTTCAAGATGCTACACTGCCAGGTTAGAAGGTGAAATTAGGGACCACAAGGCTAGGAATGCTTGCCAAGGAAAGGAGTTCTCTAGAAGCTTGCCAAGGAAAGGAGTTCTCCCTTGGAGACTCCAGACTGAATGCAGCCCTTGTGGACACATGCATTGATTGTAGTGTAGGAAAACACATTTTAGACTTCTGATTTCCAAAACTGTAAGATGATAAATTTGTGCTGTTTTGAACCACCAGGTCTGGTAATTTGTCACAGTAGCAATAGGAAATTAATATACCCACTGAACAACATAAAGCAACCTTGACTAAGCACCAAATGAGAGTCAGAGACCAAGAATGCTAAAGAACAGATGGATATACAAGGTACCTTTGGAGGTCACCGGGGAAAGAAAAAATCAGTCCTGTTAGAAGTGAGTATTTAATGTACAGGAGGACTGGAAAATACGTATGAGATGGGGGGTTGGGATCAGATTGTGAATTTAAATTGTTCATTTAAATTAAGCTGAATTTGACTTAAGAGGGGAAAGCATCTGCTTTTTTAAGCAGTTACGTACTGCCATTTTATTCATTAAAGTTAATGCATTTACTGACAAAATCTTAAGTTTTGAGAGAATAAAAACTACTATATTTTTTAACTTCAATATCAATCCCTCAACTATAATACTTAAGCACTAAACTAGAGAAAATCAAGGTCCCTCCCAACCTACCATTCTAGAGTTCCTTGACTAATGATAGCACAAATATTGTAACTACTAATATTGTACAGAATATTAATAATAACTTATTTATTAAGTAATATTAAGTAATAATAACTACTAATATTATGAAGTGAAGTGAAGTTGCTCAGTCGTGTCCGACTTTTTGTAACTGCATGGATTGTAGCCCACCAGGCTCCTCGGTCCATGAGATTTTCCAGGCATCAATACTGGAATGGGTTGCCGTTTCCTTCTCCAGGGGATCTTCCTGACCCAGGGATGGAACCTGGGTCTCCTGCATTGTAGGCAGACGCTTTACCATCTGAGCTATCAGGGAAGCCCATGTAAAATTTAATATGATATTAAAATATCATATTGTCAGAAGATGATGAATAAGAAACTATTGTAAGGTTTTCATTTCTCATTAAAATAGAAAATAATACTACAGAAATGTTGGGAAAAACCACTGATGACTATAAATTATTTATGGCACTAATTGTCGTTGTTCAGTCACTCAGTCGTGTCCAACTCTTTGCAACCCCATGGACTGTAGCCCACCAAGCTCCTTTGTCCATGCAATTCTCCAGGCAAGAATACTTGAGTGGGTGGCCATTCCTTTCTCCAAGGGATCTTCCCAACCCAGGGATTGAACCTGGGTCTCCTGCATTGGCAGATGGGTTCTTTACCAGCTGAGCCACCTATAGCCATGATTCATTTTGAAAATTATTTTTAGTCTTTACCTCTGTTCACACAAAGGAGTCATCAGGAATTATTTTTTCCTTTTAAATCTCTCAAGGAATAAGAATTTTTATGCTGGTTATATAGTTTTTAGAATTATAACTTTAATGGTCAAATAACAAATAATTTATAATTATTAAATTATAATTTAAATAACCATACTGTTGGCCTGACATTTTCATGTTTTTTGTTTTTTATTCTAACTGAAAAATGCTTCAACAAATGTTTTCATGCACATAGTTTTTCCTCTTTTTACATCAGGGGTCAGCAGACTTTTTCTGAAAAGGCTCAGATCAGTAAATACATTAGGCTCTGCAGGCCATATGGTCTTTGTTGCAACTCTTCAACTTTGACATTGCAGCTTTAAAGTAGCAATAAACAAATGAATGTAGCTGTGTTCCAATGAAATTTTATTTATGAACACTGATGTCTGCATTTCATAAAGTTTTCATATGTCATAAAATATCACTCTTTTGATTTGTTTTCTAACCATTGAAAAAGGTTAAAACCATTCTCAGTTTGCAGACTGCACAAAAATGGGTGGTGAGTTCATTGGAAAGACAGAATTTTAAGAGATTTTAGGCTGGTGGGCCTGACTTGAACTGCTGGGATGGCTTGCAGGTGTGTCTTATAGATGACTTCTTGAGAACAAATGTTTCAAAATGGATTCACTGGATTAAACAGTACATTGTGGTAGCTTATTTCCCAATTACATTTTTGAAAGGATTAAATCATTTCTTTTTTGTTTCAAAGGGAAATCTTTTGGCACTCCCCACCCACTCAAGTGAGCAACATGGTTAAGTGAAAGAGCTCTGTGAACAGAATTCACAACCCATAGATTCCAGCTTTATCACTGACTGGCTGGCTGTCTGCTCTTGGATAAGGAACATGACACCTCCGGTGCTCACCCACGGAGGGAAGTAACTGCACCAGACTCTCTCTACAAGGGCCTAAAATCTCTTAAAATTCTCTTTCCAATGAAGTCACTGCTTCAGTGTCTTTACTAGTGGATCAAGTACCATGGGTAAAAATATGGGGGATAAATTATATGAGAGAAGAGAGACAAGTAAGTAGAGTTATTTTCATTAAACATATAGAAATGGGGACTTCCCTGGAGGCCCAGGGGTTGGGACTCTGTGCTTCCACTGCAGGGCACCTGGGTTTGATCCCTGGTCGGGGAACTAGGATCCCACAAGCCACACGGTACAGTCAAAAATAAACAAACAAATAAAAGTAATTTTACTTGGGGATTGTAAATATAGGAAAACAAAGAATATCAAAGTGTTACAACTATAATGGGAGAAGACAAAAATGTATACCAAATAACAGTCTACCAAAGATTAGATAGTAAAATCACACATTCAGTTCAGTTCAGCCGCTCAGTCATGTCTGACTCTTTGCGACCCCATGAATCACAGCACGCCAGGCCTCCCGGTCCATCACCAACTCACAGAGTTCACTCAAACTCATGTCCATTGAGTTGGTGATGCCATCCAGCCATCTCATCCTCTGTCATCCCCTTCTCCTCCTGCCCCCAATCCCTCCCAGGATCAGAGTCTTTTCCAATGGGTCAACTCCTCGTATGAGGTGGCCAAAGTATTGGAGTTTCAGCTTCAACATCAGTCCTTCCAATGAATACCCAGGACTGATTTCCTTTAGGATGGACTGGTTGGATCTCCTTGCAGTCCAAGGGACTCTAAAGAGTATTCTCCAACACCACAGTTCAAGAGCATCAATTCTTTGGCACTCAGCTTTCTTCACAGTCCAACTCTCACATCCATACATGACATGTTCATAAAACCCAAAGCTATCTTTTCAAAAGAGAGCTTCAGATATTTTAATTGCAAACCCCCAATGTCTGTCAACAGTGGAATGGAAAAACAAATAGTATGCATTCATACAATGGATTACTACATAGTGACAACATCCACATGTCTCATAGACTATAAACTAAAGAAAACAGAAACAAGAGAATACACACCATATACTTCCATATACATGAAGCTAAAGAAGAGGTGAAATCAACTGTTGCTAGAAAACTTCTGACTTTTAGAAGATTATCTTTGGTGGGTGTACCAATAAGGAGGATGCACCATGGAGCATATGGGTACCCACCTGGGTTGTAGTTACAAAGGTATATAGATACGTTAAAATTCACTGAGTATTCATTTAAGATTTGGGCATGTTATAGAGTAACACCTCAATTTAAATGATTTTTAAAAGTAAATCAAAAAGCTCTTCCAAAATTTTTTTAAAATTTAAAAGCAAAACAGCACAAATATTATATAAAACAAATCTATTTAGTGACCACAGGGGAGCATATCAGAAGTTGATACAAAAAGAACTTGAAATAAAAACTTTGTTTATTCTTCATCAGAAATAGTCTTCAGGGTATGCAGGGTCTAGAATACCAATGTGTACTTCTTCTAACCCTATCCTTCCCAATCCTTAAAAGAACACCTAATTTTAAATGACCTGAATAATAATCTTGAAGAAAAAAAAAAACACAGATGATAGCCAGTTTCTAGGATGTAGATAAAAGGAGAACTTCTACTTGCTCTTGACCGAGATGGGGACCTGCTACAGGTGGTTCAGGAGCTATTATCTGTCAAACTTTAACAGAAATATAAAAATAAACATGCAAGCCCTTGGCAGCCTGAACAGCAAAAATGGCACCAAGAAAGGGAGCAAAACCCCCAAGAAACCAGCAAAGAAGAGTGAGAATAGAACAGATTTCTGCTGTCGTGAAAAGAAAGAGGAGTCACCAGTCTCAGTGTGCTGCTCAAGGGACTTTAGCCAACGGTGGGTCACTCTCCAATGAGACAAGGGCAGGTCACCCGGAGCAAGCTGCACTGATCGGGACAAAGCTCTCATGATCCTCCTGCCTGTGGGGCGACTGCAGTGTGCACGTCACCGCGAGAGAAACAAGTGAGGAATTACCACCACAGAAGCACCTTGTGCAATTGAGCAAGGTGCTTTGCATTTAGCAAACTCACCATGACATTACAATTGTCCACTGATGGGTATGAACACATACCCGACTTGGAACAGGGCTTCTGATCTTGATAAATGAGGGCATCTGCCCAATGAAGCATTCAAGGACGAAGGCTCTTTCCTAGCAGTGATTTATATGTCTGGTGTAAGTTAGGTTATGAGGTAATATTCATTATTCAGAAGCTTAATACCTATGACTGCTCAGAGAATTTTAAAAAATAAATGCTGAAAAAAAATCATCCATTCTTTATTCCCAAATTATGTAATTTTAAAACTACAGGGCTTAATCATAAAGTTCAAAACTTGAAAAAGCAGACAACAATCACCCATAAAGCCCCCACACTAATCCAACACCACAGCGTTTTGCTGTATTTATATTAACTTCTAATTGTTTTCCCTGCATGTATTTTTTTTAATTTTATTTTTTAACTTTACAATATTGTATTGGTTTTGCCATATATCGAAATGAATCTGCCACAGGTATACATGTGTTCCCCATCCTGAACCCTCCTCCCTCCTCCCTCCCCATACCATCCCTCTGGGTCATCCCAGTGCACCAGCCCCAAGCATCCAGTATCGTGCATGGAACCTGGACTGGCGACTCATTTCATATATGATATTATACATATTTCAATGCCATTCTCCCAAATCATCCCACCCTCTCCCTCTCCCAGAGTCCAAAAGACTATTCTATACATCAGTGTCTCTTTTGCTGTCTCGTATACAGGGTTATTGTTACCATCTTTCTAAATTCATCGCAGCACTGTTTATAATAGCCAGGACATGGAAGCAACCTAGATGTCCATCAGCAGATGAATGGATAAGAAAGCTGTGGTACATATACATAATGGAGTATTACTCAGCCATTAAAAAGATACATTTGAATCAGTTCTAATGAGGTGGATGAAACTGGAGCCTATTATACAGAGTGAAGTAAGCCAGAAAGAAAAACACCAATACAGTATACTAACGCATATATATGGAATTTAGAAAGATGGTAACAATAACCCTGCATGTATTCTTTTTACATAGTTTATTCATTCAGTACATGTTTTTGAGGGCTTATTATGAGCCAAGCATTTTGCCCTGTGCCAAAGATGAAATAATCATTTTATTTCAACAAATTTCCTTGTCTACTTATTTGTAAGTTATAATCTTTCTTTCTAACTTTTTATTGCTATTTAGTACACATGCAGGAAAAGTGCATAAATTGTAGTACAATACATGCTACCTCACTCAAGTTAATAAAGTAGACTACTAGCATCTCGGGTACCTTTAAATTATTTTAACAATAAACAGTAGGCCCACCCTGGTAGTCTTCCTCTCTGGTTGATTCTCTTTCCTCCCATACAGAGGCACAAAGATCACACCCAGAGGTAACTGGCATTCCTAGGAGGGTCAGCAGACTGGAGTGATTATCAGGGGAAAAGAAATAAGGAACAGGAGGCTAACTGGTCATAATGACCTCTCTGTTAGGTTTCAAGAGAAATGGGTACAAAAATTTTAGAAATTTGTCTAAAACTCAGTCCAAATGGGTATTCCCAGCAAAGGCCCCAGGTGAGTATAAAGAGAGGACATGAGCTGGGGTTTTCCAGCATGTGGGATCCTACAATTATGGTGGCAATCCTGCAACAACCAGGCAGGATTTCATAAGCAGGTATGCTGGCCTCCTTTCACAGAACTAAAAGAAAAAACCCTAGAGATATTGTGGCCCAATCCTGTAACTTTACACAGAAGGAAGGTGAGGACTTCAGAGAATGAAAGTATGCACTAGCTCCTGTTCCAGGTGTCTGTTACTGCCTAAGTGATCACTAAAAACTCACTAGCTTCAAACAATAATGATCATTTTTGTAACTATATGTGAAGATGGATGCTTCCTAGACTTATTGTGGTGATCATTTCAGAGTATACACAAATATAAAATCATTATACTGTATACCTGAAACTAATATGTCAATTATATCTCAGTTAAAAAAAAAAAAAGAAACAAACACCAACCACCATTTATTATCTCTCCCGGTACTGGGGTGGATGGGGTTCAGCTGAGGTTCTCACTAGGGCTTCTCATGTAGCTGCAGCCGGACAGTGGCTGGGGCTGGAGTTCCCTGGACAGACTCTTCACTCACATCTGGTGGCCATTGGGAAGGGTAGCTGGGGCCTCAGCTGGGGCCATCAGCCAGAATACTACTACTCAAGGCCTCTTCATGCCACCTGGGCGTCCTCACAGAACAGTGACAGGCAAGCACTTCCTCACAGAATGGTGACAGGCAAGCAGCATTGCCTGTTTACGATCCCACTTCTTAAGTCACACAGTACCAATTAAGCTGCAGGCGCAGGCCAACCAAGTTCAAGGCCAGGGAGGCGGGGCAGAGACACCCACTCAGACTATAACTCTCCATGGGAGGAGTATCAAAATACATTTTAAGGAGAGAAAATGGAGATCTTGTTGCAACCAGTTAGAACACACACTTTGCACAGATGCCCTTCCTATAAGATTCCCCCTTGCAAATCCCCATCGTGGCATTTATCACACTGCAGGAAACTGCTTATTTTTGACCCACCTCTTCCACAACAGTTAAGTGAAAGTCACTCAATCGTGTCTGACTCTTTGCAACTCCGTGGACTATACAGTCCATGGAATTCTCCAAGCCAGAAGACTGGAGGGGGTAGCCTATCCCTTCTCCAGTGGATCTTCCCGACCCAGATATCAAACCGGGGTCTCTGAATTGCAGGCAAATTCTTTTCTAGCTGAGCCACAAGGGAAGCCCTTCACAACAGTATGAGCTACTTAAGAGAAGTAACTGGATTATTAGTGTAACCTTTGTATTCCTGGCATTTAGCAGATGCTCAAAAAATTATCTGTTACATCAATGACAAACAAAAGTTGGACTTTTAAGTAAAAGATATTTTTAAAATATTTTAAATGGTTTCTAAAGAATCTAAAAAAAACTCCTTTATCAAAAGCTCTCAGACTGAGTCAGCTTAAGACCATCAGCTTTGAGAATTGTTAATACCTGTAAGTTTCATTAACAACAGAGTCTCGTCTTTAACTAATTTATCTTAGGTAATAAAGTTGCTACTAATTCAAATATATCCAACAGCTTAAAATATATCAGCAACACAAAATGCTCATCTTAACACATATTCAGAATAACTCATAGGTTTATTATTTTCCCTTCAAAATTGGTAGGATATTTTATGACAAATGCCCATAAAAGGAAACTTATTTGTAACACCACTGTTGCTAAATGTGCCAAAGGAAATCATTAAAAAACCACTCCAAGAACTCAGTGTGCTTAAGTCCAAACATACAATTTTAAAGTATTTTTATTCTTAAATTACATATTTTTGTATCATGTTATTGGATATAGGTCATTCAAACCTAAATTATCACTGTACTGTCAATTTTCTTTTTCTTGTCAGCAAATAAAACAAAGATGCAATAAAATTTATAAAAACTCAAAAATTAGTTAAGTTGTTCCCTGGCTGAATAAGGTATGCATGCATATTCAGTGCATAAAGTGCTTGTCTAAAGAACACTGCTCATTGCAGTACACCATCCTTACAATTTCACTACTGTCCCAAATATCCCAAATGATATTGTCCAAGTATCATTGAGCAATCTTTAATTAGTTGAGACTCAGTATAATTTTGTTTTAATCCCTTTCCTCACAAGGCATCATCAACCATTAACCCTGCAAACAAGGACTGATGTTCACCAGCAGGACTTACCAATTAAAACCTGACCACTCTTCATTGCAGATCCTCCTGGCAGCAGGCCATGGACCACAAGCCTCTCTCCACCGCCCTGTTTTCCAGTTCTTCTCCAGCTCCACTTGGTCTGATGGATAATCCCAACAAGTACTTCCAGAAGCTTGAGCTGCTCTTTGGCTTTGGTGACCGTTAGCTTTTTGGGGTTTACGTAGATATTCACATCTTTGTGCCGCTGCTGGACAATAACTCCCGTTTTCTGATTGGACTGATGCTTTAGAATGGATACTGGCCCGCTGGCATTACTATTTTTTTTATTATAGCGCTTGGGTAAAAGTTTTTTACTTTTTAAAATCTTGGTAAACCGCTTGAGTTTGGGTTCATACTTTTTTCCTTCTCTGTAATCATCTTCTTCGATAATAATCTCGTTTTCACTAAATCTGACATGGTTCACGGTAGGTGTTTCAGGAAGGAGGCTTTCCTCCTCATCCTCACTCAACTCCAAATAAAACAGCTCTCCATTTTTCTGCACACTGTCCAGCCATTCAGGCTCAAGGTCACTATGGAAAAGAAAAAAGACAGTCTGAATCGCAGCCAAACATAAGAAAAACAGTTATGCCTTTCCAGCATGGGGATGAGGGTAGGGGCTGGGGTGAAGGGGGATGGGAAGGGTGAAACCTCCTTGATTATCTCAAAGTCTCCTTACTGTTTCTAATTTACTGTGAGCATCAGCATTATTTACTGTAGAATGCTGTTTGTAGAGCCTTGAAGAACTGGGGTTGGAGGAGAGGGGATCAAAATGGCACAGTGATAGCAAAGAAAACAAGTGAAAAAAAGAGATGGCCCTCTTCTAGAATCTAAGGTTCTGTTTTGTTTTTTAAATTTAATTCCCTGTGTGATTTTTGTTCACTTTAGACAATTTCACTGGACAATAATTTATGTTAGTAGTTGATTATGCAATTATGTCCACAGATGTAAGACATTTGGAAATTGTACATAAAAACATCTTATTTGCATAGAAATTATTCATCATGGCTGACATGCTAAAACAAAAACTAAAGCCTACCAATATTAAGAGACTTTGTTTATATAATAAAGTTTCAAAAAAAGGAACATTCACTCACCATGGACTAAAATCTTTGCTGAGATCAACTAATTTATCATACAATCACAGTTAATCATAATCATTTTGTAGCCTAAAATTTCCATAAAATTCTTTTTAATGAACAATTTTAGCAGGAAAAGTAAACCACATATTACATAATCCATCATGTGATTATTAAAAAAAAACCTTTTAACTGGGAAGTAGGACATTGAAAAAAACAAAATTGTTGCTATTAAAGTGATTGAAACAGCACTGAAAAACAAAAATACTCTTCTTAAGGTAACAGAACTAACCACAAACTCTATCCTGTTCTATGTTACAGTTTACCTTTCAAATTGGTATACTTTAAAGCAAAATTTGTTACAGTGGAAAAAAACTAACATGTGGAGAGAGTTTTTTCAGAAACATGTACTGTAATACGTTGGCATGAAAGGGTATAATCTGTGTCCTCATCATTCAGTTATAAGACATCTCTATTTTCTGCAGTATTTATTATTAGCAACTGTGGTTCTTTTAACTTAAGAGTCAAGTGTCTCTTTCTAAATATCGTGAAAATTAATCCAAAAAAACGCACTATTCTATTACTCACTCTGAAACTAACCACTGCCCTGGTCTGTGGTTGGTAATTAATACTGAATTTTCAACTACATATGTTTGGTTAAAAAAAAAAAAAAAAAGCATAACTATCCCCAGATATCAAAACTAACATTTCTTTGGCCCTTGCTGGTCCCCAGTGTGTGGATCATTTTAGGCACTTAGGCACATGTGTATTATTCACCATTATCAGTTGCTTTGAATATATCTATCTATACCTGCAGAAATCAGCATTTAATAACTCTGCAGTTCTACTGATAAATAACTGTGTCCTTGCCATAAAAAATTAGATAACAATGTACCATAATTTAAAATGGCACAATGAAAATACCATAATTATACACAATTACTTATGGAGATACATATCAATAAGAAAATGAATGAAGCTGATTTGCTTTATCATCTCACCCTTTTAATCTGCTATGTTATTTATATTAAAGATCATCATCATCATTATGCTCAGTCGTGTCCGACTCTTTGCGACCCCATAGACTGTAGCCTACCAGGCTCCTCTGTCCATGGGATTTTCCAGGCAACAGTACTGGAGTGGATTGCCATTTCCTTCTCCAGGGGATCTTCCCAACCCAGGGCTCGAACTCGGGTCTCCCACATTGTAGACAGACGCTTTACCATCTGAGCCACCAGGGAAGTCCTATATATTAAAGATACGTGATCCCAAAGAAACATTTATCCCTCCCTGCTAAACATGATTTATCTTATTCTCTAAAATCTGAATGTGAAACCACTTTTTGGTTACGAGTTAATGATCCCAGCAGGGAAGTGTGCCAGGGAGGGTGGCATTCAGTAGTGGAACAAATAAACAGCACCAGGCACTGTGCTGAGTACTAGAATTACAGTGATGAAAACATCAGTTCCCTCCCTTGTCCAGAGGAGAGGAGAAACTGAGAAAGAGCTCATGACAATACACATGGTCAGTGCAAAAGAGAGTTTATCCAGCTTGGTCAAGTTGAGGGTGGGATCAAGGGAGACTTTCCAGTAGGGAGACCACACAGGTGAGTTTTAAAGTGGCCAGGGAGGAGGGCTTGGGAGGCTGAAGCAGAGGACGAGATGAGAATTCCAAACAAAAGTACCAGGATGAGCAAAGGCCTTGACGGGTAGTCTCCTCGGTCTATGTGGACAACCACAGCCCGTCTGTGGTTGTCAGAGTAGAGTTGGTGAGTTGGGGAATGATAGGAGATGTGGAGTTCTAATTTTGCAAGGGACCCCTGCAAAAGATTTGGATTTTGTTGTGTAGGTAAGAGAGCATCAGTGAAGAGTTTTAGTAGAGGGTTTCCAAGTCAGATACCCTTTGAACAGCTCTACGTTGACAGGATGATAGAAGAAGTTGAGGTGGACAAAAATTCAAGAGGCCATGCAGGGGACTGCTTCCATAGTCCAAGCAAATATGATATAACTAAGGCAATGGGAGAGGAGACGGAAAGCAGGAAAAACATTTGAGACATGCTTGAAAATCACCAGGATGTTGAGACTGATTAGATGTGATGATGAGCAGGAGGAAAGAATTGATGCTGATTAGATTTCTAGTTGGCAACTTGTACTTTCATGCATCCTTTCTTATATATATAGGCAGACTCATTTTACATAAATGGGCATGTAATTATTGTACAGGTCATCTTCCCTTTCTACCTTTCTCTGACATAAATGATGTTAAAATCTATGTACCACACAAGGTCTTGCTATATAGCACAAAGAACTATAATATCCTGTAATGAATCAAAATGGAAAAGAATATGAAAAAGAATATAGATATATAAGTACAACTGATTCACTTTGCTGTATACCAGAAACTAACTGGAATTATATATTGATACATAACATTGCATATCAACTATACTTCAATAAAAAAAAAATTCTGAAAATCTATGTTCTTATAACAATATAATATATATATAGGGAAATCTGCTACTGTTTGTTTTGAAAAAGTGATTGGAACCTACACATATGCACATGCACACACACAAGTATAATTTATCACTTAAAATCATGATTTAGAAATCCCTAATGGCTATATCCCTTATGGAAATGTAGGGAATTTGATTACTCACCTACTGATAAGCTTTACATTCACTTTTTTTTGGCGGGGGGTGTGCCTATGAACAACAATACAATAACCATCCTTCTATGTAGGAAAATATATATATGTACATACACACACATATATATACACTTGTGATATATATGTATATACATATACATTTTTACCCAAAGACTGTAGCAATTCACATTTCCACCAGCAATGAATGAGATCCATTTTCTTAACCTCTAGATTTAAAAAATAATTCACTTTAAGCAGAATAATTTGCTTTTTAAGAAGAGGAAGAAATTTTTAAAAAGGGGGTAAGAGACAAAAATAAAGACAAGGAAATGACTGTAGTATACAAATGAAGACAAAACACATAATAAAAGGAAAATGAACTGAGAAGTCACAGACCTTGGTTCAAACTGTTCTTTTGAGATTTTCACTTATGATACTCTGGACTGGATCTGGGAACCGAAAAAGGACTTAAGCAGAGGAACGGTGAAATCTGAATAAAGTCAGTTTAGTTAATAGGACTGTACTAATGTTAATTTTGACATTACTAACTAACATTACTAATGTTAGTTTTGACAAACGTACCATATTTGTGTAAAAGGTTAACATCAGAGAAAACCTGGGTGAAGAATTTACAGAAACTCTTTGTACTACCTTCGCAACTTTTCTGTAAACATAAATTTATTCCAAAATAAAAAATTCATTTTTAAGTCTACCAGTTTTAATTAAGATTTTTATGATATATAAAAATCACAGTAATCAATATTAACATAAATATCCTTTCCTCTCTTTTTCTGAGATCCTATGGTGCAAGCTGCAAAGCTGTTATTGTGCAAATGTCTTTCAATGAGATTCTTACTTGGTTTATTCTGCTTTGCTCTAAACAGAAATAACTGTGTATTTATAGTCGGCCTGCAAAGTTTGATGGCACATCAATTGGGTTCAAACTCTAAATGATGTGGTAAATATGGGCAGAGGCCTTCTTCCTAGAGAAAAACTTGCTAATTTGCAGATAGTTTGCTTACATAAGCTGTAACAGAAATATATTAAAGAAAACAAACTTTAGATAATGCTAATACGTTGCTCAATTATTGATGTATTCAAGAATTCCATGTTGATACTACATCTTTTTTTCTTCTTCTAAGTTATGGAATCTCTCAGATCCTTAGCTGCATTAATGTCAGCATTTTATCCAAGTGAAATAGCATCAGCATTTCCTTGGTCACCACAAAAATGAGAAAAACGTTATGAAACAGCCAGCCCTCACGGCACATTTCCTTAAGGAAAACAGATTTTGGCTACAATTTCAAACCTCTTACGTTATACTTTTTTACTTTTAGTGGGAAAAGCACACATGCTTTACCTAGGCAGCCAACACATGTGGCTATGTAGTTACACAGTACTAATAGGTACAGCAGGGCAAGTCTAGGGACAGAGAAAAACCACACACAACAAAAGCAGCATGACAAATTATCATGGATTCCACTGCGGCTTGGTTCAGTAAGGACTGGTCTGCGTAATGCTTTTCTGTGTTTTCATTTCTATGTTCTGTCTACCAGCAATATCTAAATTTTCATCTCCAAAGTCTTCTCCCTGTTTTCTAAAAGGAAACAATGATTTTTAATGGATAAAATCTGTGCTAGCTTGAGAAGGTGGGGAACCTGGGGTGGGCTGATGGTGTTCCTTCCAGTCCAGCCACAGCCACCACTGGAACAAATGTGAAGCACAACAGAGAAGGGGTGAGCCAGTGAGCTAACAACTGTGAACCTGTTGCCTGAAACAACTCTTTACACCAGGGACACATCTCCACTGGAACTATGCTAATAATGACCCCATCTCCTATCCCAATACTTCAGCTAAACGGGGCAAGTCTACAGTGCACTAAGTTAAGGATATAAACACAGACTAGCAAATCGGTTTCTGCTAGAACTTTACTGTGCTTTTAAAAGAAGTCAGGTGGACAGACAGCTCTTCATCTAGCTCAAACACAAGTGCCAAAAGTGAGGAATGAAAACTGCTATAAAGAAAACAAGGGCTTCCCTGGCGGTTCAGGAGTAAAAGAGTCTGCCTGCAATGGAGACGTGGGTTCGATCCCTGGGTCAGGAAGACTGCCTAGAGTAGGAAATGACAATCCCCTCCAGTATTCTTGCCTGGGAAATCCCATGGACAGAGGAGCTGGCCATGATGTCACAAACAGTCAGACATTATTTAGTGACTAAACAACAACAACACAGGAGAAAAACTGTTACTGGAGAAATCAAATCTTGTTATTGTTCAGTTGCTAAGTTGTGTATGACTCTGTGTGACCCCATGGACTATAGCACGCCAGGCTTCTCTGTTCTTCACTATCTCCTGGAGTTTGCTCAGATTCACATCCATTAAGTTGGTGATGCCATCGAACCGTCTCATCCTCTGAGTCCTCTTCTCCTTTGCCTTCAACCTTTCCAAGCATCAGGGTCTTTTCCAGTGGGTGGCTTTTCACATCAGGGGGCCAAAGTATTGGACCTTCAGCTTCAGCATCAGTCCTTCTAATGAATATTCAAGGTCGATTTCCTTTAGGATTGACTGGTTATATCTCCTTGGTGTCCAAGGGACTCTCAAGAGACTTCTTCAACACCACAGTTCAAAAACATCAATTCTTTGGTGTTCAGCTTTCTTAATAGTCTCACTCTCACATCCATACATGACTACTGGAAAAACCATAGCTTTGACTACATGGACCTTTGTTGGGAAAGTAATGTCTCTGCTTTGAAATATGCTGCCTAGGTTGGTCATAGCTTTTCTTCCAAGGAGCAAGCATCTTTTAATTTCAAGGCTGCAGTCCCCATCTGCAGTAATTTTGGAGCCCAAGAAAATAAAACCTGTCACTGCTTCCACTTCTGCCTCTTCTATTTGCCATGAAGTGATGGGGCCAGATGCCATAATCTTTTTTAATGTTGAGTTTCAAGCCAACTTTTTCACTCTCCTCTTTCATGCTCATCAAGAGGCTCTTTATTTCTTTTTCACTTTCTGCCATTAGAGCGGTATCATCTGCATATCTGAGGTTGTTGGTATTTGTCCTGGCAATCTTCATTCTAGCTTGTGATTCATTCAATCTTGATTCCAGCTGTGGCATTTTGCATGATGTACTCTGCATATAAGTTAAATAAGCAGGGTGACAATATACAGCCATGACATACTCCTTTTCCAATTTTGAATCAGTTAGCTGTCTGGTTCTTGACCTGCATACAGGCTTCTCAGGAGACAGGTAAGGTGGTCTGGTATTCCCATCTCTTTAAGAATTTTCCACAGTTTGTTGTGATCCACTGCTGCTAAGTCGCTTCAGTCGTGTCTGACTCTGTGCGACCCCATGGACGGCAGCCCACCAGGCTTCGCTGTCCCTGGGATTCTCCAGGCAAGAACACTGGAGTGGGTTGCCATTTCCTTCTCCAATGCATGAAAGTGAAAAGTGAAAGTGAGGTCGCTCAGTCATGTCTGACTCTCCGCGACCCCATGGACTGTAGCCTACCAGCCTCCTCCGTCCATGGGAGTTTCCAGGCAAGAGTACTGGAGTGGGGTGCCATTACAATTAAGTCTAAAAAGGATCAATTAAGGTTCCAGGAGAAAGTAGCACTTAAATGGGATCTTGAATGATGATGACAAGTAGAGACAGGAAGAAAAGGTATTTCAAACAGAGAGAACAAAGTATGTACAAAGTGTAGGAGGAGTAAAAGAACATTTAGGAATGAGAATGGGTGACCATTTCAGTGTAATAATATTATGCACTGAATTCTTATGTTCCCCCAGAATTCATATTTTGAAACACTACCCCCCAATGCAATGGTATCAGGAGGTGAGGCCCTTGGGATGTAATTAGAATTAGATGAGGTCACAAGGGTGGAGCCCTCATGAATGGAATTAATGCCCTTAGAAGAGCCACAGAGAACTTGTTTCTCCTCTCTACTATGTGAGAATACAATGAGAATGTGCAGTCTATAACTTGGAAGAGGGCCCTCACCAGAACTTGGCCATGTTGATATCTTGACCTTGGACTTCCAGTCTCCAGAGCTGTGAGAAATAAATTTCTACTGTTTATATACCACTCAGTTTAGGATTCTTTTTTTCTTTGCTATGTTACATGGCTTGTGGGATCTTGGTTCTCTAACTAGGGAGAACCTGTGCCCCCTGCAGTGGAAGCATGGAGTCCTAACCACTGGACCACCAGGGAATTCCCTAGGATGTTTTTAAATTAGTGGCCAGAGCTAAGACAAGTAGGAATAAAGGTGACTTAAAGGAAGATCATCAAAGATGGATCTGAGAGGCTAAAGAACAGATCTAAAATAGCTTTAAAAAGCATCCTAAGGAATCTGGAATTTATCTGGGAGGACAAAAAGCTTTTGAGTAGAAAAATGATTTAATAGATTTTTCTTTTTAGAGCAGTTTCAGGTTCACAGCAAAACTGAGCTGAAGGTACAGCAACTTTTCATATACTCCCTCCCCATGACATGCATGACCTCCTCCACTATCAACATCCTTCACCAGTGTGGTTCATTTATTACAATTGATAAACTCATAATCATAATCACCCCAAATCCACAATTTACGTTACTGTTTATTCTTGGTGTTGTACAATCTACAGGTTTAGACAAATGTATAATGCCATGTATCATCCAACCACTATATAGCATCACACATAGGAGTTACACTGCCCTAACACAATTATTCTAATATTTTCAATTTTAAAATAAAAGTTAAAAAAGATGAAGGCTCATAAAGTTTCCCAGTTACCAGGAAGATAGTTTTTATGTTAAAGAAAAGCATGTCTTTTCTAAGGCAGCCAGACAAAGATTTCATTTCCAAAGAGACAGAAAAGCTTATACATTTAGCCTTTATTTTCTCTTCAAGTGTTTGCCCCTTAGAATATAGCACTCTTGAGACATCTTGTAAAGTAATAAGTTATACCCAAGAACTAATTCTGAATTCCTAAAAACCAGAGAAAACTTGATGAAATTAAAATGTCAACACTTTCAGGTTTTCAGAACCCTACTCTTAATCTAGTACTTATTACACTGAACCAAAATGCCTCTCATAATAATCTCCTGAAAAAATTATTTTGACATTGCAAATATGCTATGGATACTGAAAAAATCAGTAAAAGTTTCAGTTGTTTCAGGCTACATTATAAGAAATTTCATTGTAATTGAAGTGGCTGAATTCTTTGAACAATAGTCTGCAGTGATCAAACCTGAAATATTAGATAAGTTTTTTAATCTCAGCCTTCTTTTCCTGATCATAAGGATGATCTGGTTAAGGACATGGATATCAACTTCATTTTAGTTAGCTTTGTTGGTAATATTCATGTGTGTGTTTAATTATACTTTTGATCCAAACTGCTACACTGTATCTTTTTGTAATAGGTTCTGTACAAGAAAAACAATTTAGAACTGTAGTTTAGAAAGTAAACACAGTCAGCTGTATGGAAGAAAGACAGCAAACAGGAGAAATTAGAAGCACCCAGACCAGTTGTACGGCTACTCCACTGGTATAAGGGACATGCGAGCAGTTTAAGTAAGGCGGTGCCTGTGAGAAGGGGAAGGAGGTGGTAGGGTGGATATTAGAAAAGTAAGTCAACAGGATTGGAGACTTATCAGATCTGAAGACCTGAGTAAAAACAGAGTGAGGTCAGCAAATGAGATGGGCAACACTAGTGAGGAACTAGGCAGACAATGAATTCTTTTCAATATGCTGAGATGGAGATGGTGGCAGAGAATTACCATATCTCATCATAAACCTAGCTACATACTGTTTCACTTTTTAATCGATATAATTTGATAAAAGAAAAATTAAAAGAAAAGAGAAGTCAAGGTTCAGAGTAGGAGAGAAAAAGGAAAATATTGTACTAAGCTGGATATTATTAATAATATATTGCACCACAACTCTGAATGAAACATTTTGATTCTTCACTTAGCACCTTCCCACATTAAAACCCAAGAAAAAGACAAATTTTGATATATCCAAGGAATTCTATTCAGAAACAAAAAGGAAAGAACTACATCTAAGTAACAAAATGAATCTCAAAATAACTATGCTCAATCCTATTCAGAAATAAATGGAGTCCTATTCTGAAATAAAAAGGAGAAAACTACATTTAGGCAACAATATGAATGAGTCTCAAAATAAGTATGCAGAGTAGAAGAAGCTAGACAAAAAAGAGAGTCCATACTGTATGATTTCATTTTTATAAAACTCTGGAAATACAAACTCATCTATCACTACAGAAAGCAGGTAAGTGGTTGTAAGGAGTGAGGCAGGCATGAGTAGTATTGGGGAGGCACACAGGGAAACTTCTGGAAGACAAGGATATGTTCATTATCTTGGCAGATGTATACATGTCAAAACTTATCAAATTGTGCACTTTAAATATGTATGATTTATTATATGTCAGTTACACTTCAATAAAGATGTTAAAATATCCCAGAAAAAAAATTTAAAGGACATATTTCTCTTCTCCAGTCAGTCTTCTTATTTTCAGTGGACATTCTTTAGCTTTTTATAGCTGAATTCTCCTTCTAAAGTATCCCTTTTTCTCCCCATCAGTCAAAGTTTTAAAACTCACAACAATAAACAATTCACTTTGAAAAATCAAAACTCTAGGTCAATTTTATGAAAACTGGTAACTTTGGCCAACACAAACCATGTGGCTTCAATGAGTAGGATAACTGTAAACCAAAGCAAAGAAACATGGAGTTATTGCAAGTAAAGTGTTTCTGTCATTTCAGGACTGAAAACTAGTCAATGGTTCCCTCAACCCAACCCACCCTCCAGTATTACCTCTGAAGCTTCCTCAGGGACTAGCCAATATGCCAGGTTAGGAGGTACTGCACTAATTTAAAAATTTCCTCTTAAAAGTACCTATTAAAAGTACTATAACCAGAATGTACCTTAAAGACATCTTCTCTAAAAAATGATAAACTTATTAATTCTGTATTGACAATAACTTGCAGCTCAAATTGGTTTTCAAAGCATGTCAGAAACAATGACAATTTTCAGAAAGAATATGCAGAAATTAACTGGAACCTTGAAAGTTCAGAACACTTTATGTGAATCAGTAAGTGGCGTAACTTCCTTAATAACCTCCATGTAGGCAATGAAAGACAACAAGCAATTCATCTCTTAGCTTTGATGAGAAAGCTTAGGTTCACATCCCTGCATCTTTGATCCGCATGTTCCAGTGTACTGTCCAAGCTGGGAAGGCCATCACTTGCACTGGTGACTCTGCACCTTAGGGAGGTAAATATCATAAGGAAAAAACCGACAGAAGCCTACCTGGTCAGGTCAGTATATCAACTTGTACGTTCTAAACACCAAGAAATGACAGCCATAAAATCTGTATCTTGGTAGGACTTGAAATGTAGACCAGCTAAACAGTTTACATTTGAGATTTCCTGTAGTCTTATTATTAGGATGTTAAAGATACTGGGACATATGGAGTGACCAGGAAATGACTGATACAGAAAATTTAAAGGCCATTAAAGAAAAAACTAAAATATAATACATATATACATGTATTCAGAATCACATTGCTGCTGCTAAGTCGCTTCAGTCATGTCCGACTCTGTGCGACTCCGTAGACGGCAGCCCACCAGGCTCCTCTGTCCCTGGGATTCTCCAGGCAAGAATACTGGAGTGGGTTGCCATTTCCTTCTCTAATGCATACATGCATGCTAAGTCGCTCCAGTCCTGTCCAACTCTCTGAATCACAAAATGCTTTGAAATAACACATTTTCTGACACAAGGTCCTTAGCTTGCTCACTTTCCAGGTAACAGGGCTAGCTCATTTATTTATTCATCAAAATCAAAACACCCCCTTTGAAAACAGGTCTCCTAAATTTCTCCACTGACAGCACTCAACTGTGTGACCTTAAAAAGATTATAGATGCTCTCTGGACTAAAAGTGTGTGATTCTAAGATGTAGAGAAACCAAGAGTTTGAATCTCACATTGTCTATGGCTCCAACAGCAAGACCAAAGAAGGTTCCACATAATCCACACTTCCCTTCAAGCAGCCTGGCTTGACAGCCATGAATTTTTAAATTATTTTTTAAATGACTACAGTAGAAGATTACACAAAGTATTTGATATTCTTTAATTTGCTCAAGTCTTCCAGAATATAATCTGTCCTCATTAAGCCTCTAGAACACATTTAAGCAGCCAGTAGTGATGGTTTTCTCCTCCTACTTTTTAAAGATAATGATAAAAATGTTTTACATACCTATGGGTGAAAATAACTGCCAAGTAACTGATACTCCTAAATACACATTAAAGACTCCTGTTATTTTACAATACATATAAAATGTCATTCTAAGAATGACTATATATGGCAGTCACTGATTGATGCTTTGGCACCAGAACAGTTTCACAGCTAGTTGTTTCAAGCAAACACTAATTACTTTAATTGACCTTTCCAAAAAGTTCTCAATCCATAGCAGCAAGGGATAAATGCCTTCAAAACTGAAGCAGCATTGGGTACTGTGAACAAAAATAACTTTGCATCATTTTTAGGGATAAGAAAGTAGAAAATAATACTTGAGATACTCTGTATTTAAAAATTACATTATGACACAAAACAGAAAACAAGAAAACCATGGAAGTTCATAGGAAAATACAGCAGAAATACCATCCCCCTCAAAGCTAAAATAAAGCAGAAACACCCCCAAAAAAGTTGAGAGCTTGTTCTCTTTGGTGAGGCTAGGGTTGATCTACTTTCTTTTATACATCTACTCAGTTTTATAACGGCAGAAAAACCTACATAACTTAAATAGCTGACCAAACTTAGAAGGTGTCCCTTCACTCTAAATACTGTTGAGATTAAAGTCACAAAGATCATGACACCGAAGCAAGAAGACACTGCGACAGAACAGAATTTTGTGAACACTCTAGCAGATTATACTCTGATACTAAACTCACCAAAGAGACCCTCCTCCTTAAAACCTACAATAACAAAGAATGTACAGTAACAGTCATTTCGGCTCACATCGCACAGCTGAAACCTGGTGCAAATAACCCCCACTTATTATAGAACCTCAAACACTTATTCTCTACCACGCCAACACTCTCGAAGTCTCCCCAGCCCACGTGTACACTTTCGGGACAGAAAGGATGGATTTAATTGTCCCTCTTCGAGAACCTTACTTAGAGTCTGTACTCGTAGAGGAGTATGAACCCGAGCCGCTGACCGGATCTTCAGGATCATAATCCTGACGATCTTCTTGTGATGAAGGCTCTCCAGGGAGTCCCTCTGGGCTCCGAACCGAACCGCACAACGGCAGAGACGCCATCAGCAGGGATGCCGCTGCTAAAAGCAGAGTAATTCAAACCCCGCATCTACTGCTTGCCGGCGCCGCCATGTTGCCTCCTCTCGGGAAGCGAGCGGGGCCACGTGACCACCAATCCTCAGCTGCAATTGGTGGCAGCTCAGGTTGCCAGGGAGACGGGGAAGCTTCTTGGAGAGAACTGAGATCCACTGAAAGGAGCCAATGAACTAAAAATTCTAGGACATCCGGGAAGAATGGAAGAAGCTAAAACTTAACCACTTACGCTCCCCGAAAGACACTCATTTGGAACAGCTTAACTTGCTAAAACTAGTGGAGGCCCACTGGGTTTTTTTTATTTTTCTTGCAGTTTGCACTTTGTTGCTACGCCGAAAGCCTGTCCAAAACCTTAGATGGGCTCCGCCTGGGTTTCCCTAGAGTAAAGGAAAACTACCTTCTACCTCTCTGTACGTGCTTGGAATGGACGCTTTTAAGCAATGCCATGTAGGTGTTAATGTAAATATGCGCCATTATTTCTTTGGTTTTCTTATTGTTTCACAGAAGTAAATATTTTCACAGTTCTTCCAAGCAGATGTTGTAGAGGTGCTTCAAATTGGTGCCAATATTGTGAAATCAACTGCGTGTTCATTTTCTAGCTGAAAATTTTATAATTTGATGAAGTGTTCTCATCACCGAAGTCGGAAGTGTACACAGGTAAAATTTACCTGTCTTTTGCGAATACTTGCACCAACTATTTTTGGAATGTACAAAATAATAGCACTTATTTAGATTCGGCCATTGCTCTAATTACTTGTTCTATTCATGGGTATATGAACATACATGAACTAAATTTCTCTATACAAAAATAAGGAAACTGAAGCTTAGAGAGGTGTTATTCATCTTGTTTACGATCACACGGGTAGCAGGAAACAAAGCCAACAAGAGCGAAGTCATTAACCATTAGATTATATGTACTCCTCAGCACCCAGTAATTCAGCTATTCAGTTCAGTTCAGTCGCTGAGTCGTGTCCGACTCTTTGTGACCCCATGAATCACTGCAAGCCAGGCCTCCCTGTCTATCACCAATTCCCAGAGCTTACCCAAACTCATGTCCATTGAGTCGGTGATACCATCCAGCCATCTCATCCTCTGTCGTCCCCTTCTCCTTCTGCCCCCAATCCCTCCCAGCATCAGGGTCTTTCCATTAGAGATGAGTAATTCAGTATTAGAGATCTATTCTAAGAAAATAAGAGCTGCAAATAAAATTTATAAAACTTATAAAAATAAAAAGCTGAAAGCAAGCTTAATGTTCAGCAAAAGGGTAAAAGTTAAATGTCTTTACATATAAAGTATGATCAATATTATGATGTTAATAGAAATGTTTTCAAAAGCAATGCATGGGAAAATGTTCCTATTATAGCTGTTAATTTTTTTAAAAGATCTTAATGTTATTTTATGATCTCAATGGATGAGGGCTGGGGATTCAACTTAAACTATATGGGTAGATGGTAGAGACTGAAAGATGAATGTGCAATTTATAACATATAGTGTACTGTGGTAAATACAGAGTTCTAATGGAATACCCAAAGGAAAACAAACTTGGGACATGTAGGGCCACAGCAGATTTCTTAGAGGAAGGCTTAACTTATCTTGTCATTACAGAATAGTATGTTCCAAACAGTGAAGAGTAGTGAAAGATGAGTCATCCCATAGCCCAGAGAGATATATGCATATATATTGCCCAAAAGAACCTGGGCAGTAGCCATTAAATATTTAAACTTTCAAGCTGCAATGTAGTTTCATTTGTCACATTAAATTATGTATATTTGAATATCCTAAGTTTAATGGTTTTAGGGTTAGGGTTAGACGCTTGCTCCTTGGAAGGAAAGTTATGACCAACCTAGATAGCATATTCAAAAGCAGATACATTACTTTGCCAACAAAGGTTCGTCTAGTCAAGGCTATGGTTTTTCCAGTGGTCATGTATGGATGTGAGAGTTGGACTGTGAAAAAGGCTGAGTGCCAAAGAATTGATGCTTTTGAACTGTGGTGTTGGACAAGACTCTTGAGAGTCCCTTGGACTGCAAGGAGATCCAACCAGTCCATTCTGAAGGAGATCAGCCCTGGGATTTCTTTGGAAGGAATGATGCTGAAGCTGAAACTCCAGTACTTTGGCCACCTCATGCAAAGAGCTGACTCACTGGAAAAGACTCTGATGCTGTGAGGGATTGGGGGCAGGAGGAGAAGGGGACGACAGAGGATGAGATGGCTGGATGGCATCACTGACTCGATGGACGTGAGTCTGGGTGAACTCCAGGAGTTGGTGATGGACAGGGAGGCCTGGCGTGCTGCGATTCATGGGGTCCCAAAGAGTCGGACACGACTAAGCGACTGATCTGATCTGATCTGATCTGAATGGTTTTATTTGTATTGATTTCTAAATTTGCTTTTTAATAATTGTTAACTAGCTATTGAATTTTGTTTTGCAGTTTATTTGTATTAATTTATAAATTGTTTTTATCTTATGAAAGAGCTGTAAAACACAGAGCTTATACCTGCTTATTTTAAATTAGAGTAAAGTTTGTCATCCCTGGAAATCTGTAAGTCTTTCCTGAAAAGAGAAGTCCACATACCACAAATATTAGAAAACAGGGGACTAGTTCATAAAGGGATAAATGGGTAAAGGGATGATGACAGAAAGAGATGGCACCTAAGGAACAGATGGAGAGATATGACCTTGCTCAACACCTCGTCTCTGAAGCTGGTACCCAGAGGAGGGTGCAGGTGTGGATGCTGACTTGCCAGTGGCACTCAGGAGGCTAAGGCAGTCTCCACGTGATGGTGTTTATTTTCTCTAGTAGTTAGAAGACAGTCTTGCCAGGTAAAAGTGATGGGGAAAGTAATGGAGTCAGAAGCCTCAAGAGAGTGGAGTCCGGAAAGAAAAGAAACATATTTCCATCAATATTGAGTACCCCCCACCCAAATAAAGGTGTATTACTTTTAAAATTAGAGATACTATTAAAAGGTGGAACTGCTATAATAGTTATATTGTGTTTCATCTTAAAACATACATATTCTCACCACAATCCCTAAGATTCCATTCTAAAATTAAAATGCTTTCAGTGCCTCTTTAATAAAGTTAGACTTTCCTCATTTTAAAAGCACCTTATTGGAAATTAAAAAAAAAAAAAAAGACATTTTAAATTTTAACAAAGGCGCTAGTGGTAAAGAACCCACCTACTAATGCAGGAGACATAAGAGACACAGGTTCGATCCCTGGGTTGGGAAGATACCCTGGAGGAGGAAATGGCAACCCACTTCAGTATTCTTGCCTGGAGAATCCCATGGACAGAGGACGTGGCAGGCTATAGTCCATAGGTTGCAAAGAGTCAGACATGACTTAAGTCCCTTAGCATGCATGCACACATTTTCTACTATAAATAACACTTCATTTTTTTCTATAAGCATCTGATAATTTCATACCCTGCTCATAAGTCACAATGCCACCCCATTAAACAGAGAATAAAATCCAAATTGTGGAGTCTCTAAAAACAATACCTTCCAGTTCTACAAATAACTGAGCACTAATATGGAATTAGAGACTTTATTTCCTACTATACATTAATCAAGTTAATCAAACTGTCGAACTTAACTAATTGACACATCTTAACTGAGATGCTTGTTAAACATACAGCTTTAGGATCCTACCCCACTTCAACAAGATCAGGATCTCCAGGGGAGGAGCCTGAAAAGCTCTGTTTTGAAAAGTAGCCCTAGTGATCCTCAAGTTAAAGGCAAACTTGGGAAAAACTGCCCTTAGCCTTCCTTTGGTTCTATGCTTCCTACTTACAGGCCCACTGACCATCTCCTAAACAGGAACCCATTCCCACCTCCTAGTTTTGAGCCTGGCAGCAGAACTCTCCCTGCCTTAGAAACAATCATGGGTTTAATCTTGAGTGAAAAATCTCTCCACACTTTACTTTTCCTACCTGTGAGTTAGGATATCGGTACCTATTTCACAGGACTGTTGAATCCAATGAGTCAATGCATGTAAAATACCTAACACGTAAAGTGTCAGATTTTTTTTAACTCTTCTGTAGATCATTTACTCACGCAGATCTCTCACTATGGAATGCTGCTTATCCAAAACACTACATTTTCCTTCAAGATCCAATTTCAAGTTGTACTTTTTGCAAGAAGTCTCCCCAGGCTCTTTTCCTACCTTAGTAAGAATTCCTCTTTCCACCTTCCCTTTATAACATATCACATAAAGTTCTAATTAACTGCCAGTCTGCCTAGTATCTAAATTATGTAGGAATACATCTATATTTGCTACCAAATGACAATTCCTAGAAGACATGACTTTTTTTTTTTTTCAGTCTTCTATCTTACATAAGGTTGAACCAGGGCAAGAAGTGTCACATAAAAGTATATCTTTAGGAAAAGTTCTTTCACACTAGGTAAGTATTTGAGTTATGTCAACTTAATTTCCATAAGTTTAATGAACAAAATTCCTCCCCCTCCCCAGAAAAAGTTTTCCCTTTGCCTGATCTTTCACAGAAGAAGAAATAATAGCAATCCTTTAAAATTCTTATTTAAAATTTGAGGGTAATCTGATTTCCAGATTTCTAACTTTATATATCATATTTAACTAAATTAATATTTGATACCATTAGATGTATTGGAGAGGATGAAGAATGGAAAAGAATTTTCAAGGACTTTGTAAGAATACTGACTTTGCAGAAAGACTCAAAAGATTTAGGTTCTTTTTTTTTTTTTTGGCTGCACTTGGAGGCTTGCCTGGTCTCAGTTTCCTGACCAGGAGCTGAACTCTGGGCCATAGAAGTGAAGCCCAAAATCCTAACCAGTAGGCTACAGGGAACTCCCAGGCCTAGGTATATTCTTATTTTCTGTTCCACTACAAATAGCCAGCCATCTTCTGAGGCCCAAATATGTTTAGTTTAATACATGAGACATCAGGTCCTTATTCCATTGATTACCATCTCAACTAGGCAAACAATACAATACTGACATAAAATACACCAGATAAGACCATAATTAAATATTTAGTATCTTTAGCAGGTTCAAGAGCTCTTTCCTAAATAGTAATATAAGCTAGCAATGAGAACTAAATGAAAATAGGGCCACAGGAGGTCATGTCCATTAAAAAAATTTTAATTGCAAGATAAAAACTCATGTAACAGAGGTCTATTAGGAACTAATTATATTGCCTTAATTGTGAAGATGGAAATAGTAATTCATGAGCTATATAGTAATACTGACAACCACAGTCATTTTAAAATCATGAATAATTAACTGGTAGACTCGGCAAAATAGCATTTTAAAACCTGAGACTACATAATGTGGAATTTTTCAAATTTGGGATAGATTCATAATACATAACATTTCAGCAATCTCATGTTTATAGAATTGCATTATGATGGAAAATTTCACTTTCCTGTATAAAAATTGAACTACCTATAAGAATGCATGGAATTTGTTCCAAGATCATGCATACTGCATCTGAACAATAATGGAATATAGATGAGAATCTAGAAGTGAGCATAAAGCTAACTAAAGTAGATGGCACAAAGCTGAACCCAAAACCCAGTTCACTTACTCCTACTATTCTCATTTCATATTTTCATTTACAAATTCTAACAAATTTGGTGAACTGTTCTACTGCCATAGATCAGTAGCTGACAATCAAAACAGGAATACACAGCAGCAAAAATTCTTAATGCCTGACAATCTGCTGATGAAGAAAAAAGTGGGAAACACATGAGATTTACAAAAACCATAGCTTCTAAATGAGCGTCAAGTACCCTCAGTAATATCTTTAGAAAGTCGCTATCTGTCAAACACTACAATAATAACAACTATGAAAATGCTTGATAATCCATAAGCGCCATGCATTCCCCAGTTAGGGGAGCCAGGTTCTCATCCTGATTCTGGGACTAATAACCAACTGACTGTGAACACAATCAATTTCTTCATCTGAAGACAGCAATAATAATCCCTGCCAACTATACAGGGTTGCTAAGAACTAAATGAGATAACCTTTGCAATTTAATGTCTTACATGTTAGGAAATAGAGCAGTGTGTGATATATACTGTATTTTCAAAGAGCTTTGATCTTACTGATTTTAGTTTTTACTTTTTGAATTTAAGAGGATATTTTATTCATCAGGATTATTATCTAATGGGACATCTTTACCCCTGAGACTTCTGGATAGTTGAAGTATTTTAAAGATGCTTATTTTGCTGTTGCCAATTTAGGTCATCAAACATTTTCAGAGATTCACATTTAGCTCACTTCCTTTGAAGCATCAAAATGCTGGCACTCTAGCCTGGACCAGAATAATACATTAGCCTTTAGGCTTTGGGCAAAAGTCACTTAGCTGAATTTTCTCAGAGTGTTTAGCAATAGGTATCCTTTTGTGTTTTGTTTTAATTTCTTAGGGATTACTTGTAAACAGAATTCTTTTTATTTCATAGAACTTTCATTTTATAGAGCATTTAAATATCACCTGAAGTTTACCCACCATTCTGTAAGGTGGATATATTACAGAATGAACAGGAAAGTATAGACAGGTTGTCTTGCCAAGTCCCACAACTATGTAGTATGTAAGAGAATAGGACTCCAAGGGAATGAGTAAATTGGAGTAACCTTGTGCACACATTTTTTTAAAATCTGCAAAATTTGAGTGCTAATATTATTTGGGTACTTCCTATAATCAAGATTGACACAAATATTTATTGATTTTATTTAAGTAAAATACCTGAGAAATGCAATAATGAAGCTTTGAGTCCCTGACTCAAACAACCTGTATGTAACTTTTTATCAAAAAACAGAATAGCTGAATATTTTTTGCCGAGCTATTGTTTCATTTTAATACTGACATATTTTGAAGCTAACACCTCATGCAGAGAAAAATTTGGCACTTTGCTTCAGTCTTTGTTTGGCTGAAGTATCTTTTTCAAAAGCATAGCAATTTAACGCTTTACATTTTGAAAACCATATTTACAATGGAAAATATACAAGTAATTAAAAAATAAACACTCAGAAGAATCATCCTTTAAGATGTAAAAATAGAATAGTCTTCTATTTTCTCTTGTCTATAAAATTTCTATGGCTCATGGCTACTGGTTTCTTTAATGCAACTGCTCAAATTTTGTGGCTATCTTACAAGGGATGTTTTAAAGGAAAAACATAAAAATTTTGTAAGACTGATATAAAAACATAGGCCATGCACTGGTCTAGAGCTTGAGAACTGTGATGATAAATGAGTGTAATTTAAAGGTTATCTGACTTCTCTAATTTCTATTATATTATGTCTCAACAAATCTTTGCATATACTAGCAAAAGACATTTGATTATACATAAACTTGTGTGAAAATCTATCTTCATTAAATGAAATAGAAACATCTATAGATGTCTGAAATTTTTAAATAAATCTGTTTGAAAACAAAAATAATGTATTGCAAAAGCAGAAAGATTTTCAGAGAATGTTAAAAATAGAGAATTATTAGCCATCATATTGACAAAGACACTTACAGTTTCAGATCCCATTGGTTCCTATAGCATGTGGGAGCAGTTATTTGTAATTCAGATAAAGTAGCTTTTCATATACTGAGCAGGTTTATTCCAGAAACACTCCACTACTTACTTCTGAAATAATCATCTCAGTTTTGATGGCTATAGTTTAAACATGCTCTTTTGTCCCGGTTCATTCAGACAGGTTTGTGCTTTGGATCCGAAAGCCTGTAGTGTTAGTCAGTTTGGAATTTTTTGGCACCTGACATTTAAAACATGAAGGAATTCTGTTGCATCAGAGTTTTAAGCATTTAAAACAAACAGTCCTCCTGACTTTATCAAAGTCATGCTGTGAATGAATTTCTAGTTAATACTTTGGGGGCTTATTCCTGGACTGTAATTTTATCAAATGCAGGGAGAATTGTCTTTGGGAATTTAGCAGAATCCCCTTTTAGTTGCTCATTTGATAATATTTTATTGTTTATGGCAGGGGCTCTCCAGGGGGAAGAAGAGAAGAAAACCAACTGTGGAAAATTGCAGGTTTCAGAAGACAGTTTTAAAATTGAAGAGACCCGATTTCTTCCTTGCACGATGTCTTTCTTCTTTACTCACACTTCTAACAGAACAGGATTTCTACAGCTCATATGGTTTTGTACAAAGACTTAAAAGGGTCACATGAAACGTTTGCAGATGAGAGAACTCACATAAGCCTCCCCCTGACAGTTACTTACTAAGCGCCACTTACACTTTCTCCCTACAAATGTATTCAAGAGATACTTTTGATATATTTCTAAAAGAGTTTTCCCCACATTATGTCTTACCAAGTCCAGGCTTTCCTAGAACTAAAGCAGCATTAGCTGCCTGGCCTTTCAACCATTCTCTCTTAATCTTAGAATGGAAAGAGAATTTGCTCTCCATGTGAATTCTTACTTTTTCTTCCATAAACCGCTTACCGTTACCATGGGATTTAATGTTTGTTAGTCCATTTTATATAAAGTTTAAGGTTAGACAAAGTAAATGACTACATTAGCAGTTTACCGGCAAGTTGGGATTCTCACCCTTCTGAGACGAGCTCACGTTTCTTTTGTGCAGTTATGTGTGTGGACGCGCATCCGTGAATCTATATGGGTCTGTGGTGGTGGCACGTAGAATTTAGAATTGTTAAAAAGTAGCTCCTTCTAATTCAGATCACAACCAAAATCCACACAAAACTCTCAGCTCTTTTTTTTTTTTTTTTTAATCCTGGAGAAAGTTTAGAGGTGTTGAAAGAGCAGCTTGGCTTTCCCCCTCCGTGTATAGTAAGAAAGTGATGTATTTTGCAGTGAAGTGGATAACCAGGTCCCGCGCGGAGGTAGACTCCCCGCGACCAAATCGGGTGAATCCGAGGCACCCGATTCTGGAAGGGGTGGAGGCTAGGACTCAACTCCCATCCGGAGGACCGCACGGAGAAGAATCCCAAAAGAGACGTTCCTGGCAAGACCCCGGAAGGAAAGGTCGCCCCTCCCCTCGCCATCCTCCCCGGGAACGAAGGGAGGTCTTTCGCCGAATACCCCGGCCCAGCACTGACCTGTGTAAGAGGACGCGCTGCACAGAGTCCAGGTCCTCCAGGCTGTGGGCGGCAGGTTTGGGGATGCTGGCCCTGCCCACCTGAAACATGCCCACTGCAAACAATCGCTGCAAAGGCGCACAGCAGGTATTAGGCGCAGAGGTCGGCGAGGTCTCTCCCGGGGCGCTCGAGGCGCCGCCTGCCTGGGGCACGGCTCGGGCCGCCGCCGGGAAACCGAGAGCTGAAGGAAAAGGCTGCCCGCTTCCGTTGCGAAAGAACCTGGGACTGAAGGGCTGAAGTGTTAGCGAGCGCCCTCCCTCTCCTTCGCCCTCGGGCCAAGCTGCGCGGATCTCGGAAACCCCAGGGCCCGCGGCCGGACCGCCCCTGCGCCGGAGGACCCGGGCAGATGGGCGCTCTGTCGGCCGCCACCCCACCTGGGGCTGACCAAGTCCGGGGCGCCCCGCTTCCCTGTCTGGGCCCCTCGCCCCTCCCGCTTGATCGAGCTCTCAGCAGGGTCCCGAGCGCCCGCGGCGAGCCGTCGAGCGTCTCCAGCCCCGCGCCCGAAGCTGCGCTCTTTCGCCGCCTAGTGCTCTTCAGTCTTCCTTCTCGGATCGCAAGGCTGTCCCAGGCGAGGGACATCCGTGTCCACGCACCGCCCCCAAGAAGCTACCACCTGCAGCTTGGAGGGCCAAGAACAGGAAGAGTAGAGGGGCCGCTGAGGGGCTCGGAGGCATGAACTGCTCCGAGGGAGGCCAGAAAACGAGTAAGGGAAGCGAGTTGGGTAACCGTTATTGGTGGGAGTTTACATTCTGACTAAAAAGACCAGTTACATTCCTTCATCCAGGTCATCGTATACGTTATTACTTGACATGTGCCAAACTGAATTTTAGTCTTTGGAGATACAACGATAAATAAAAAATAGTGGCTGCCCTGCCTAGTATAGACCCTTTATTCTCTTTTTGGAGTCCATTTGCTTTAAAAATACACTTGACATTAGAATATAGTGTCTAGGAGAAAATCTAGATGACCTTGGGCATGTAATGACTTTTTAAATATAACACCAAAAAGCAATCTATGAGAGAAATAATTGATAAAGTGGACTTCATTAAAATTAAAAACTCCTCTGCAAAGGTGCTGTCAAGATAATGAGGGAAAAAAGGCCAACACTGGGAGAAAATGTTTGCAAAAGACATCTGAAAAAAGATTGTTGTTCAAAATATACAAAGAACTCTTAAAACTCAACATAAGAAAAGAAGCAAACTGATTTTTAAAGATGGGCAAAAGACCTGAACAGACACCTCACCAAAGAAGAAATTTAGTTGTCAAGCAAGGTATGAAAAGATGTTCCACATCATATGCCATTGTGTATATTAGGAGCTCTGTCACCTCCAACTCTTTGTGACCCCATGGACTGTAGCTCATCAGGCTGTTCTGTCCGTGGAATTCTCCAGGCAAGAATGCTGGAGTGGGTTGCCATTTCGTTCCCCAGGGGATCTTCCCAACCCAGGGATGGAACCCTGGTTTCCCACATTGCAGGCAGACTCTTTACCATCTGAGCCACCAGGGAAGTCCTAATTAGGGAACTGCAAATTAACACAATGAGATAGGGCTACACATCTGTTGGAATGTCTAAAACACAAACACTGGCAACACTATGCTGGTGAGGATGCGGAGCAACATGAGTGTTTGTTCACTGCTTATGGGAATACAAAATGGTACAGCCACTTTGGAAAAATACTTCAGCAGTTTCATACAGAATTAAACCTACTTTTACTACACAACCCAGCAGTCACATTCCTTGGTATTTACCAAATGAGTTGAAAACTTGTTCACACAAAAACTTGGAACAAGGATGTTTATAGAAACCTTATTCATAATTGCCAACACTGGGAAGCAACCAAGATGTTCTTCAGTAGGTGAAAGGAAAAACAAACAGGGTACATCCAGACAATGGAATAATATCTAGTGTGAAAAATAAATGAGCTGTCAAGCCATGAAAAGACATACAGGAAGCCTAAGTGAGAAGCTAATCTGAAAAGGCAAAATACATTATGATTCCAACATATGGCATTCTGGAAAAGGCAAAATTATGGAGACAGTAAAAAGATTGGTGACTGCCTGAGGAGGGAATAAATAGGCAGAGCACAGAAGATTTTTAGGGCAGTAAAGTATTCTGCACGATATTATAATTGTGGATAAATGGAGAACACGCTGGAAAATGTAGTTTGAGTTGAAAGATACTACTGATTGCAGATTACAGATATAAAGAGTAATAGATTAATTTTAAGACATAGAATTATTAAATGGGGCTTAGCTTTTCATTGTAGGATTTCCAAATGTCATTATCTGCAGGATTTTTCTGTTGGATCAGTGTCTTGAATCCTGGCTGCCGGTGTTTTGGGAGCCAAGTGAATGAAGAGGTGAATAATGAAGATCTCATCTCTTAACATACATTGACTTCTACTTAATCCTTCTGTTTTGAGTAAGGTACCTCAGTTCTGCCCTACACTCTGCCTAGTGGCCTTGAGTCCAAGAGTTTCAAGAATCTGAAAATGTTCATATCTTTTAATTCAGAAATTAATCCCAAGGAAATGATAAAAAATGAAGATCATAATGTTCATCATACTATGTTACCACAGCAAATATATTAAAAGTATAGATATCCAAAATTAGTGTAACTTAAGTAGGTTAAAGTCTATTCATACAGTGAACTAATGTGTATTTATTAAAATGAAATTTAAATAGAATGGTTAATGACATTCAGTTAGGAAATTGAATGCATATTCACCAAATCTTAAAAATGGTTACATCTGGAATTAGAATTGAGTGACTTTTATCTTCTCCTTTATGCTTTCTGTACTTTTTTCAGAATGTAAAATAGCAAATATATATTACTTTTAGAATCGATGTATTCAACTATAAATATATAAAAAGGATAATTTGAAATTGGCATTCTGCAAGTGAAAATTTTCTATTATTATGTTTTTTAGACTTCCATTCTCAGATATACATGTCATTTTGAAACACTGTATCATTTAAGGATACATGGTAACCTACTTTTTAAAGAAATCTCATTATAAATCTGTTATATACAGAAGTTATTTTGTAACTATTTTGGGTAATTACTATTTCACTTTAAGTTTTTACTAATTAATCTTTTGTTTGAAAGGGTTAGATAACTTTTCCTTCCAATTTTAAATTTTGTGAAAAGCCTATGATGTTATAGATCACTATTCAGTTGTGTTTTCATTATAAGTCTGGATTTTACATGTGTAATATTTTCTTAAAGTGAGCTATATCTAGAGCTACTTGTTTGCCCTTTGAAGCAAAAAGCCTTCTCTGGCTGATAGCAGAAGAGGGAGTTAGAGAGATTGGCATGAGAAGAATATACAGGACTTCACCAATTTGGAGATGGAGAGGGCTATATGAGAAAGGCCTCTAAAAGCAGAAAGTGGTCCATGCCTGCCTGCCTGCAAAGAAATGGAGATTTCTACAACTACAGAAAACTAAATCCTGCCAACAACCTGAACCAAATTGGGAGAGGGTTTTTCCTCAGATCCTGCAGATAAAATCTTAGCCCCGCTGAAACTGATTTTGCCTTTGTGAGACCCTAAGTAGAGAATCTAGTGGAGCCCTCCTGGACTTGTGACCTGTGGGTATGGTGAGCTAATAAGTGGGTGTTGTTTAAGGCCACTAAGTTTGTGGTATTTTTTATGCAGGAACTATTTGCATAATAGAAAACTAGTACAGAGTGTTTTTAAGATTGGTTATGGGAAATTGTTTATGGAACAACTAGTCCCATGGGTCGGAATATCTCTAGCTGTGCTTGGCAGCTCTGAGGCAGGCATGGTTTCCAAGACACCACACTCTATGGCATTCTCTGGTGCCTCTTCCATCTCACAAACTCCCTCAGGCACTTAATAACTTCAAAGGTCCAAAAGACCATCATGCAGGGCAGAGATTGTTTTATCCAGTACAGCTTCTGAGGTCAGAATTAGGACAAGTAGACTTTTCTAATACCGAAGTAGATTTATACTTTATACCACAAGTTGGGTTCCTTGAGAAACTGCCTCTGAGATGAGATGGAGATCTCCATGTAGGAGATTTATAGGGAAGTGTTCTTAGAATCAACAACCATAGGGAGAGTGAAGGGAGCAGGACTGGGCAGAGTGAAAAGCTGAACTGTTATACCACCTCAACAAAAGCCTCAGCCTATTCCATGGGCTTGATGTGAGACAGTGTCCTGAGTTGAGGCAAAAGGGAAAAAACCTTTGTATCCTGGTATCAGTTCAACCTAGAAAAGAGGTGTCATGTTGGGCACAGTGACTCTCTTCAGCTGAGGACAGTTCCTCAAGTGAGATGCAACTGAAAGGCTCACCTGTTGACATTCCCAGTGGGATCAGGAAGGGGTGCCTCCATCCTAAAAGGGGCAGAGAGGGTGCAGAGAGGAGAGGAATTGGAGCGGTGCACCATAGCATTTAGTGCAATATAAAAAAAGACTCACCATAGTGAGGAGGCTCTTTGTCATTGAGGGAGTTTATCAACAGAGCTTTCAGGACCTGGCAAGGATGCTGCACAGTGGAATTCAACACTGAACAGAAAAGTAAAGTGGATTGTGAGTGTCTGGAGAATTTCCAAACTCTTTCCTTCTCTAACATGCCTGGTTGCTTCAGTTGTTCGTGCCAGCCCTGCTCTCCCCTGGCAGTTCTTAGGTGGTGACTGTGTGTGGATACTCTGCCTAAGGAAAAAGATAACAACGTGGGTGAAAGCATGGAGTGGAGTCTTAGTAATTGGCTGCCTTTGACATATCAGACATGATTTTGTCTTTCTACATCCCAGAACAATATATATACAGGATGTCTAGAGTTTTAAAAATTACAGAAGCATCTTGATCTACTCTTTACTCTCTACCTAGAGAGATAAGCTTTCTTCAGTCTTCTTTCAGTTTCTCATCATTTAGGAGGATCTTTTAGTCTAAAGATAGATTGAAGTTATTATTAATAGTCTGAAGAGTTTTGTTTGCTGAGTAAGGTGCTTCTTTATGAAAAACTTGAGGGACCACTATTGTACCAGAAAATAGAGCCAAAAACAGACTGCAAAATCCTTGACCACAGAAGACACCAGAATGATGCGTTCCTCAGCAGGAGAAATTTGGAATAAGTGAGGACTGAGGAAGAGAAATAGGACTTCTGAGTACACACTGGCCCATGTAACATAGGTAATTAGTGTTTCGTACTATCTGAGCCTTAAATATGTTTATGATTGAACTCAGGTAAGATTGTGTTCTTTCTGCCAATGATCTGTACCTGTTTTTTACACTCTTCCAGACACTGTGAGGGCTCGATGACAAGGTTATAACAATTTAACACTTCTGACTTTTTGTCATGCACATCATTCACTTAACAACAAATTATATATACATAGGGCTTCCCTTGTGGCTCAGATGGTGAAGATTCCATCTGCAATGCGGGAGTTCTAGGTTTGATCCCTGGGTTGGGAAGATCCCCTCGAGAAGGGAAAGGCCTAGAGAATTCCATGGACTGTATAGTCCATGGGGTTGCAAAGAGTCAGACACGACTGAGCATCTTTCACTATATATACATATAGCTGATTCTCGTTGTTGTACAGCAGAAACTAATACAGCGTTGTAAAGCAATTCCTGTGTTATCATTAAGAATGCTTCTAAAACCCTCTATCACTTGGCTCCTGTTCCATCTTCCTAACCAGTGTAGGGGTGGGGGTTGGGGATCTTGTTTGGTTTTAAGCCTCCCATAAGACCAGGGGTCCTGGTCACTTTCTCAGGAATTGGCTCTTAACCCTGGCCCTCCAGGCTCTGCCCTGTCTCGTCTCTTCCCACTTCTGTTCCACTGGCATTTAACAGGAGTACTTACACCCTGTTAATCTGATTCTCTACTGATACACCTTTGCCATTTCCCAGGTCACTGAACCGACATTCCAGCTTTTTCATCCTGATACTTATTAAATGTGTGAAGTGATGGATAGATAGAATGATAGGTAGGTGGATCAAGTTTTATTTGCCCAGATCTGAATCCTTTCTGAATGTAAATCCTTAGAACAAAATAGGGAAGGGCTGTTCCACCAACTCCTCTCCCTGCCATGTAACCACTTCTTCAGAAGAGCTGCAGTCAACTGAGTGGCATTGAGACCTCTGGTGACACCCCTAAATTTTTGAGTTGGAAGATACAACTCAGTCATAGAATACAGGAATGTGTTTTGAACACTCTCTTGGATTCTGTGTGATTGTGTCAACTGGTGACAGTGGTATAGTTTAATAATGGATTGTATCAACTTTCATTGAACCTTTGAGGGCATCACACAGATAAAAGTGAGGTGAGCCACACACTTGTGTGGGATTTGGGAGTAGACAGTTCAGTTCAGTTCAGTTGCTCAGTCGTGTCCGACTCTTTGCGACCCCATGAATCGCAGCACGCCAGGCCTCCCTGTCCATCACCAACTCCTGGAGTTCACTCAGACTCATGACCATCAAGTAGACAGAAGTGCTACAAAACCTCTGTGCCTTTTTCAGTACCTTTTAGTTTGTCATGACCCAAATATAAATAATGACATAATGCAGTGGTTAAAACAGAGATGATGTGTCCACATAAATGAGAGTTAAGGAAGTGAGATGAAACCTGAAAGGAAATCAGGCAATGGCTGCATAGAACATCAGTGTACTGACCTCAGTGGGCTAAATGGAATTTAGAACACTTAAACAGATGTTTTCTGTAAGGGAAAGACAGCACGATTTATTTAAGATTATTACATCTGGCTCATATTTATTTGGGGGGACATATATGAATGAGGACATACAGACATGATACATAATCTGTTTTATCATTCAAAAAGTCTGCATGATATTTCCCAGTGATATGAAGGGATAAAGTGATGAGGGGGTAGGCTACTTAAAAGATGTAAAGAATAGTATTAAAAACATAAAACAAAAACTCTCTGGCAAGAGGACTGTGAATAGTAGGGGCCTCCAAAACTGAAGAAGGTAGGGCTGGACAGGCTTAACAATTTATAAATAAGGAAAGCATGTATGGACAGTGACATCTTTATACTTGAAAATATCACTTGTCACTAAGCTATTTTGGCAATTCTAGTTATTATGGGATAAACTATAAGATCTTGATAACTATATGCATGGATAAAAATAAGGGATATTTAATTTCAATAATGGAAAAGACATGAGAAATTAATCCACATTTAGATATATCCATGTGTATCAGTTACATACAGAGCCAGGAGAGGGACCTGAGAGTCAGTTAAGATATAATCTCAATGTGTATAGTGTAGAAATTCAAGATTTTAAACAAAGTAATGATCTTGGATACAAGATTAAGGCTATTATCAACCTTAGGTCAAAGACATTTGTACAGCAGCATTCCACATACAGTTTTTGATGATATCCTATGTTTAAATCATAAGGAAATCAGAAAATGCTTCCAAAGAAGAACTTTAAATGATCCTAAAGATGGGTACGTTGAAAGTCCATAAGGGATTAGAATCACAGTCTGAAAAGAATGACCAGGAAATGTGATTTATTGTCTTGTTTTCTAGCTTAGGTGGTAAAGAGTCCACCTGTAATGTGGGAGACACCAGTTCGATTCCTGGGTTGGGAAGATCCCCTGGAGAAGGGATAGGCTACCCACTCCAGGATTCTTGCTTGGAGAATTCCATAGACAGAGGAGCCTGGCAGACTACAGTCCATGGGGTCACAAAGAGTTGGACACAACTGTAGGTTTTCACTTTCAAACCTATAGAAAAGTTGGAAGACCAATGCAATGAACACTCATATGCTTTTTGCTTAGATTGAATCAATTTGCATTTTTCCACATAGCATATTGAAAAGCAGAGACATTACTTTGCCAACAAAGGTCCATCTAGTCAAGGCTATGGTTTTTCCAGTGGTCATGTATGGATGTGAGAGTTGGACTGTGAAGAAAGCTGAGCGCCAAAGAATTGATGCTTTTGAACTGTGGTGTTGGAGAAGACTCTTTTGAGAGTCCCTTGGACTACAAGGAGATCCAACCAGTCCATTCTAAAGGAGATCAGCCCTGGGTGTTCTTTGGAAGGAATGATGCTAAAGCTGAAACTCCAGTACTTTGGCCACCTCATGAGAAGAATTGACTCATTGGAAAAGACTCTGATGCTGGGAGGGATTGGGGGCAGGAGGAGAAGGGGACGACAGAGGATGAGATGGCTGGATGGCATCACTGACTCAATGGACGTGAGTTTGAGTGAACTCCGGGAGTTGGTGATGGACAGGGAGGCCTGGCGTGCTGCGATTCATGGGGTCGCAAAGAGTCGGACACGACTGAGTGACTGAACTGAACTGACATTCATACTCTGTTTTTCCAAATCATTTGAAAATAAATTGCAGACAGATGTTTTATTTCTAATACTTTAGGGCATTTTCTTTCATAACTGCAATATTATTATCAAAATATTACTGATACACCAATGAGTATTATCAATAAATGGGCCATATTCCAAATTTCCAGCTGTTCAATAATATTTCAGTAGCTTAAAAAAACAGAAGCCAATCAACAATTGTTGCATTCAGTTGTCATGTCTCTTTAATATTTTGTCTTGAACACACTATCAGTCTTTCTTGTGGGGGCCTTGACTTGACTTTTATGAAGAGTCCAAGTCAGTTATTTTGTAGAATGGTCCACAATTTGCATTTATCTCATAGTCTCCTCATGACTGGCATCAGATTAAACATTTTGATATGAATACTACATAGGTGATATTGCTTTCAATGCATGGCATTGGAAGGCATATAATGTCAATTTGCCTCAACTTTGGTGATGTAAAGTTTAAACATTTGGTTAAGGTGAAGCTTGTCAGAGCTCTCCTCTATAAAAGTAAATATTATTCCTATTCATAATCAATGAACAATCTTTGGAGTGTTGTCAGTGTTGTATTCCCCAATGACTTTTTAACCAGATGTTTCAGCATTCATTGATGATCCATATTTATTTTCTCATTCTTTCATTGCTCCTTCACTTACTAACTGGCACAACCACCCTTTTAAGGATTACTATGGTCTTGCAGGTTCTTTTTATGTATAATATATTATAATCCTCTCTACAACTATTCTCTTTGATGCTCAAATTGTTCTAGCTCCCGTGTTCCTTAGAATGTCTTCAATTTTTAAGGATTCCCTGTTTTCTGACATAATAGGATATGCCAGACCCACCTGTACCTTCCTTGCTCCAAACTTATAATCAGCCATTTGTCAAAGGAGTCTTTCTTTTTTTTAAGTGTGGAATAATATTTAGACACTTAGATCTAGATGCTGGTTCTCTTATGCTTCTGTACATCTTGTGAATGATGCAGTAACTGCCCTTTGCTCTGGATGGTCTTTACAAAGATGTTTGTGTAGTTAGTGAATAGTCGTAGAAGATATGCCTTCTCCAGAGCCAAGGACAGGTTTGTTTCCTGTCCAGTATAGTAAAGATAATGTCTTTCTCTGGGGCAAATGCCAGACAGCCTTCGCATTCTATAAGATTCAGATTACCTAAGTTCAGTGTCCATCTGTAATAGAACCCCCTGCATGTCCTGATACCACCTGGTTCTTTTCACATTGCCCGTGGAAATTGGGGCTGGGCAGCTGGCACAAATGGTGACTCTGTGCTTAGTGGCTCAGGTGTGTCCGACTCTGCGACACCATGGACTGCAACCCACCAGGCTCCTCTGTCCATGGGGATTCTCCAGGCAAGAAAACTGGAGTGGGTTGCCATGCCCTCCTCTAGGGCATCTTCCCAATCCAGGGATCGAACTCAGGCCTCCCACATCGCAGGCAGATTCTTTACTATCTGAGTCACCAGGGAAGCCACTGCCGTTTCTATGAATAATGGAGTCCTTGGCTGACCCAGAACTTCCTTGTATTCTGCTAGCATTCATGAAGCTCTGGCAGATTGGTTTGTTGGGTTGCAAGCAGGATAAAACCTCAGACCCTGAACAGTTTTTAACATTGAGAAACAGGTGTGTTCACTTAGCTTCTATGTCCTTCCAATGGAGATAACTAGAAAATATATATTTTTTAAAAATTTGTTTTGATATACTGTATGGGCTGTGTTTAGTCACTCAGTTGTGTCTGACTCTTTGCACCCCCATGGACTGTAGCCTGCCAGGCTCCTCTGTCCATGGGGATTCTGCAGGCAAGAATACTGGAGTGGGTTGCCATGCCCTCTTCTGGGGGATCTTCCCAATCCAGGGATCAAGCCCAGGTCTCCCTCATTGTAGGCAGATTCTTTACTGCCTGAGCCACCAGGGAAGCCCATGAATACTGGAGCAGGTAGCCAATCCCTTCTCCAGGGGATCTTCCTGACCCAGGAATCAAACCAGTGTCTCCTGCATTACCAGCTGAGCTACCAGGGAAGCCCCTTTGAAATACTAATACCTCCTATTCCAAAACCAGGCCCCAAGTTTCTTCCTTTCCATATATACATCTCCTTTCTCCCATAGAGAGAACCTCATTTCCCCAAATACTCATTCCTTTGCTCTTTCCTATAATTCGTATAAATTTTAATTAGAGTTATGATGCCAAGTCCACTACCAAAGCCAAACATTTGAAGTGAAGTTCAATATTTGCTTGCAGTTCTTTTTGTCCTTAAAAGTGTGTCACCTAAGGATAAGGTCAGATTACTGTAAAGATACTTTAGTTCTTTTTCTATAATTATGTCATCAATTCAAAACATACTTCATTTATTTTTATTAGAATTCAACTTTGGAGTTACATAATAATCAATATGTCAATGTTCAATGACATATTCAATGAGGCTCCTAAGGATGGCCATCTAGATGGTTCCTTATTTTTGCTATTACCAGTAAGGCCACATTTAATAAACTTTTGCAGGTGTATCTTTAGGGTAAATCCCTAGAAGTGAGAATGCTGGAACAAAGAATAAATGCTTGCACAGTTTTGGTAGATGTTGCGTTTCCACTGAGTGGATTGTATCATTTTTCCCTGTCAACCACTGAAAAGTTTGAGAATGCCTGCTTCTTCATCAGTTCAAGTGTGTAGTGCAAACCTCCTAAATTTCTGCCAATATGAGAAGTAAAAAAATGGCATCAGCATTTTGCATTTCTCTCTTTTGTTTCAGTGTTTGTTTTGGTAATTACCTTTTATTGGAGTATAGTTCCTTTAAACATTGTGTTAGTTTCTACTGTACAGAAAAGTGAACCATCCATATGTATACATATATCCCTTTCTTTTTTGGATTTCCATCCCATTCAGGTTACCATGGAGCACTGAATTGCATTTCTCTTAAAAATGAAATTATTCATCTTTTCATATGTTTAAGAGTATTTTTCTTTTTAAAAAAAATTGTCTGCTCCTATATTCCAATTTTTCTATTGGGGTTTTGGTCTCTTTTCTCTTCTTCTGAATTTTTCAAAAAGTTTTTTTTCCCTTATAGTTTTATACTGAGGAATAATCAACATGGGATAAACAGTACCTGTTTAGAATATACTATTTTTGAGCTTTAACATATGTAATGAACATACTGATTCCCTTGCATCCTTTGTAATCCATCTCCTTTTCCTCCCTCACTCCCATCCCTAAGCAAGCTCTGACCTCCTTTCTGTCATGACAGATTCATATTCTACCAGATTCCACATTTCAGGCTTCTCCACTCAGGCTTGGGGGAAATAAACTATTCCCAGTGCTGTGTAAACTCTGAGGATTGTTCCATCTGCTCCTTTCCAGTGGTTCTTTCTCTGGCCTCAGGAGGTTGCTTCACATGCATGTTCTTACCAGAGCTTAGCTGAAGACTCAAGAGGAGTCCTCTTTAGTTCTCTAGCTGCACAGCCGTCTCCTGCCCTAGCAACTTCTTCCTCTGTGGTGCTCTGCCCCACCCTAACCTCCTCCAAATTCTGTCTCCTCAACTCAGTGGTGACAGCCTGGCTCTGAGTTCCTCCTCCCTCTTTTGTGGCCTGGAAACTCTCTCCAGGCAGAAAGCTGGGGCCATCAAAGGCATCGCTTCATTTGTTTTGCTTCTCTCGTGCTGTGCTGCCTGTGATTCAGTGTCTAAAAACCATTCTTTCAAGTGTTTTGTTTGTTTTTTCAGTTAAGATGGGAGCGTATTCTAGTCTCTGCTACTTCATTGTGGTCATGGTCTTCATGGTGGGGACAGTTTTTTTTCCTTTAGCTTTTAGGATTTTTTTTTAACATGTTAAATCAGCCCTTTGTATATGACATCTATTCAAACATTTTCTTCTGGCTTGTCATTTATCCTTTGACTTTGCTTATGGTATTTAGTCTTTTTGTTAATGCAAAAGATTTTTCTCTTTAGGCAGTCAAATTTACTTAACATTATCATTAGTTGCATCTGCATTCCTAATCATTTTTAGAAAGTTTTCCCCATGTTCTGATTATAAGGGAATTTATCTGATTTTTCTACTATTGTAGGGTTTCTTTCTTTTTTTTCTTTCATACTTGATTGGTCTTTAACCATTTGGACTTTATTCTCATGTATGGTGAGAGGTGTGGATCTAATTTTCTTGTTCAGTTGCTACATCATATCTGACTCTTTGCAACCCCCTAGACTGCAGCACGCCAGGCCTCCCTGTCCTTCATCATTACCAGAGCTTGCTCAAATTCATGTCCATTGAGTCGGTGATCCCATCCAACCATCTCATCCTCTGTTGTACCCTTCTCCTCCTGCCTTCAAACTTTCCCAGCAACAGAGTCTTTTCCAGTGAGTTGGCTCTTTGCATCAGGTGGCCAAAGTATTGGAGCTTCAGTTTCAGCATCAGTCCTTCCAATGAATATTCAGGGTTGATTTCCTCTAGGATTGATTGGTTTGATCTCCTTGCAGTCCAAGAGACTCTCAAGAGTCTTCTCCAGCACCACAATCGAAGGCGTCAGTTCTTTGGCTCTCAACCTTCTTTATGGTCCAAACCTCCCATCCATACATGGATGACTGGAAAAAATCATAGCTTTAACTATATGAAACTTTGTTGGCAAAATGATGTCTTTGCTTTTTAATATGCTGTCTAGGTTTGTTGTAGCTTTCCTTTCAAGGAGCAAGAGTCCTTTAATTTCATAGCTACAGTGATTTTGGAGCCCAAGAAAATAAAATCTATCACTGCTTCCACTTTTCCCCCAACTATTTGCCATGAAGTGATGGGATCAGATGCCGTGAGCCTAGTTTTTTGAATATTGAGTTTTAAGCCAGGTTTTCACTCTCCTTTTTCACCCTTATCAAGAGGTTCTTTAGTTCCTGTTCACTTTCTGCCATTAAAGTGTATCTGAGGTTGTTGATATTTGTCCTGGCAATCTTGATTCCAGCTTGTGATTCATCCAGCCTGGCATTTCGCATGGTGTACTCTGCATATAAGTTAAATAAAAAGGGTGACAACATGCAGCCTTGATGTACTTCTTTCCCAGTTGTGAACCAATCAGTTGTTCCATGTAAGGTTCTAAGAGTTGCTTCTTGACCTGCATACAGGTTTCTCAGAATATAGGAAATAGGTAAGATGGCCCAGTATTCTCATCTCTTTAAGAATTTTCCAGTTTGTTACAATCCACACAGTCAAAGGCTTTAGTACAGTCAATGAAGCAGAAGTAGATTTTTTTTTTCTGGAATTCCCTTGCTTTCTCTATGATCCAACGAATGTTGGCAATTTGATCTGTGGTTCCTCTGCCTTTTCTAAACCCAGCCTGTTCATCGGGAAGTTCTTGGTTCAGTACTGCTAAAGCTTAACTTGAAGGATTTTGAACATAGCCTTCCAACATGTGAAATGAGTGCAATTGTCTGGTAGTTGAACATACTTTGGCACTGCCCTTCTTTGGGATTGGAATGAAAACTGATCTTTTCCAGTCCTGTGGTCACTGCTGAGTTTTCCAAATTTGCTGGCATATTGAGTGCAGCACTTTAACAGCACCATCTTTTAGGATATGACATAGCTCAGCTGGAATTCCATCACCTCCACTAGTCAGTCATGTATTACTAGGATAAATCTAATTTGATCACAGTGTACTATTTTCTTATTATGGTTTTAGGTTCTGTGTTGCTCATATTTTATTTAGAATTTTGCGTTAAAATTCATAAGTAAGATTGGCCTGCAATATTTTGTCCTGTTTTTATCATATGTGAATATCGTATGTGGATATACTTACTTTGTAGAAAGAATCTGGGGGATTTGCCTCTTTTCCTATGCACTGTGGGTGCTTAGTCACTCAGTTGTGTCTGACTCTTTGCGTCCCCATGGACAATAGCCCACCAGGCTCCTCAGTCCATGGGGATTCTCCAGGCAAGAATACTGGAATGAGTTGCCATGCCCTCCTCCAGGGGATCTTCCCAATCCAGTGATTGAACCCAGGTCTCCCGCATTGCAGGTGGATCCTTTACCATCTGAGCCACCAGGGAAGCCCTAGGAATTACCTGGTCTTTGGTGTTTTGGGTAGAATTTGCCTGCTAGAAATCATCTGTACTTGGTGCTGTCACATGCAGTAGTCCTGTAATAACTTTTACTGTTTTTTTTCTATACACTTTTTAAAACATTCTATCTGTTATGGAATCAATTTAGTACCTTGCATTTTCCTGGGAAATTATCTAGTTCATTTTCTTACATAGTAATCTCACATGACTTAAAAATATCCTGTTTTAATGGTTATTTCTCTTTTATAATTTCTTACTTTGTGGAAGCCTATTTACATTTACTGCCATGTCTCAAATGTTTGGTTTCAACTCTGTCCTTTAATGAACACCTAATGGCACCCCACTCCAGAACTCTTGCCTGGAAAATCCCATGGATGGAGGAGCCTGGTAGGCTGTAGTCCATGGGGTCGCTAAGAGTCAGACACGACTGAGCGACTTCCCTTTCACTTTTCACTTTCATGCATTGGAGGAGGAAATGGCAACTCACTCCAGTGTTCTTGCCTGGAGAATCCCAGGGACAGGGGAGCCTGGTTGGCTTCCGTCTATGGGGTCGCACAGAGTCGGACACGACTGAAGCGACTTAGCAGCAGCAGCAGCATTCTTTGATTGGTGACAGTATTTCATTCCTGACAACCGCACCATCACAGTAAAACCACAATTATTAAAAAGTATTTCTGTGAATTTTAATGGGAAAATGATAATATATTTCATCTCAACTCAAATAACCAAACACTTTTCACAGATAGAAAAAAATATAACAATTGAATGATGCGAGTGATATAATAAACAAAATTTGGAAGTAAGTAAATTGAGATTTTACATAAAAATAAAACAATGAAGAGTTCTCATATTTTCCAAAAGAGAAGGAGATGATTTGATAGTGAGTGGTGGAGGAGGGTGTGAGAGATTCACTCTTTGGAAGTTTTGCTCTTCCTTCTGCATGAAGTGCATCAGTTTTTAACCGTTAGGAGGCTCACAATCATTTTGCACCTGACAAGAAAGCCATAGCAACTGAAAACAATATCACAGTGCTTTGAAATACATGAAAATAGCTAACGTGCCCCACAACATGCAGAGAATGTATCTCTTGGCATAGATGGATCTACTTAGCAAAGTATTTTGAATCATCTTATCTTAGAGCTCAATTCAGATTTGTTCCATTTGAAATTTCCTGCCCAGAAGTGTTTTGAGTAAATTAGTGACTGTATTTTTCTGAAAGCATGACACTGAAATTTCACTTTAACAGTGAATTTAATTAGGGTGCTTTGGGTATAAATGTAATTACACCAAAAAGAGAAGATCTGAAAGGCAGTATAACTTTTTAAAGTCATTTAAGTCAATAGTAATTATATAAATGGAGTCTGTGTTTCATTCAATGGTACTGTTCTAATGGATAAGAAAAGCTGAAGTTATCATGTCTAAGCAGTTTATTTTAGTAGGGATATTGAAGATTTATCCATAGACACTGAACGTTTCCTAGGCTGGTTATCACGGCCTTTCGATTTTTAATTCAGAACCTTGATTTCTAAATACTACCGATTGTTCTTGGATAAAATTCACTTTTCTTAATTCAGTCAAAAGATCCTCCACTTCCTGGTGGCAACAAATCTCTCCTAATCTTTTATTTTTCTCCCTTCCTCTAGAACTGTGTATTTTAGCTATGTTAAAATGTTTTTACTTTATAGAATTTGACCTACTCTATTTCACCCCCAGGCCTTTATAAAAGGTGTTTCTTGACCTAAAACACTCTGCTTCTTGTTTTTTGCCTCTTTCTCTCCTACTTTGGAGTCTCTGCTTAAATTTCACTTCTTATGAGGTTCTTCTCCTTCTCTTAGACTAGAACAGCCATTAGGTTTCCTTGCTGTGCTCCCACAGTATCCTCTATTTCCTTAATTACAATAGCCTTTGCTGCTGCTGCTGCTAAGTTGCTTCAGTCGTGTCCGACTCTGTGTGACCCCATAGACAGCAGCCCACCAGGCTCCCCCGTCCCTGGGATTCTCCAGGCAGGAACACTGGAGTGGGTTGCCATTTCCTTCTCCAATGCATGAAAGTGAAAAGTGAAAGTGAAGCCCTTCAGTCCTGTCCAACTCTTAGCGACCCCATGGACTTCAGCCTACCAGGCTCCTCCATCCAAGGGATTTTCCAGGCAAGAGTACTGGAGTGGGTTGCCATTGCCTTCTTTGACAATAGCCTTTAGTATAACTGATTGCTTCACTGTATGCTTTCTGAACTCTCAAGCTCCAGGGTGATGAACAACAAAAGCAGCTTCAGCAAAAGCAAGCTCTGCAAGTATTTCTTGAATGAATGAAAGAATAGGTATACAAACTATTCCATTAAATATCTTCCTTTAAGGTTATGTCAGTCCTATCATTTTAAAAAATGTTTTTTGATTATAAAAGCTCATATTTTTGTATCTATATCTGTCTCCTTGCAATGACAGTTAAAGAACCCTGAAGCAGAGGCACAGAACATAAATATAATACCTCCCACAGTTAGGATTTACTTACAAAAAAGCATGTCTACATCATAAACATTGCTAATTTAATCCTTTAGCTTCTTTTGAAAACTGGCACAGCAAAGTTGTTAAAAATATTATACTTTATAACTTAAGACTTGTTTTTTAAAAAATATTTTTCCTATAGAAAAGGTATTTTGTATATAAAAAAAGAATGACTATACAAATTAGAGATTTAGGAGAGGATTTTCTGTAATTACCAGTTTTTTTAAGGATAGATTTACATTAGGTTCTTAACACTTTCCTTTAGAAGAATGCAGACATTTACAACTTTATTTTAAAGATTTAGCAATGTGTTTAGTCTTGGTTTTATTTGATTAACATTACAGTTTGATCTAGTTCATGGTATTTGGAAAAACATTGTTTACAATGTGACAAATACGGTGCCAATGCACTCAAATGATTTCAAAAGATGGCTGAAGACCTATGAAATAATCAGTCTAAACCTGTATTAAATTAAGAAAACACCAGCCTCTTTCAGTTTTAAAAAGCAAAAGAGCTCCATCTGGTGTTGAGCTAAACTATTGAATTATTTTTAGTTGATGATTTAGAATTGTTCATTTTCTAAAGGGTGTATTTCAGAATGTTTTTCTCAGTATTCTATTTATGGTAATACTATTGATATTGTGCTCAAATTATGTGGAATTGGTTCTTTTTAGAAACAACCCATGAATTTCCGATAAAAATAGGACTCTTTGACATTTTCAAGAATTTTGAAAAGCTTTTCTCCTACACCTTCCCTTCATACCTTGTGGTAGGGCAGTAACAATGTTCCTTAGAGAGGGAAGGCCACTGCTGCAGTGCTTTGAGACCCATCCACCCCTTGGTTTGGTCCAGGCTGCACCTCCTGTTGGCGGCTCCCACCAGGGACTGAGTGCAGTGATGTACTGAGGCTGACCTTGTCCTGGAAGATAGGTGAGACTCCTTTGTTGGCCCAGTTTGGCTCTAGGCCTTCCCCCACTTTTTTTGCCAAACCTTCTTTAGACTGCACAGCAGTCTCGCATGCATCCATCCATTCATTCCGTCTCTCAGTCTCTTATTCTCACAGATTAGATTTGTATGTAGTCTGACGACTCTCCCAGCCTTTCCCAGCACCCTCCCTATTTCTTTTATTAAAGCATTTTCCTTTAATAGAATTCTTAATCCAGTTTTGGTAGAGATCTTGCTCTTTGGAGATCCCAGACTAACAGCAGTATCCATTCCAGAAGTTTCATGGAAAATGTGAAAGTGGAGATATCTGTCTTATTTTCTAGTACCTGGGTTACCTACATCTTAAATTAGATTTTGACATCTTACACTCAGGTCTAGGTCTCTCCTAGCTTGGCTGATTAGTGCATATGTGGAAAAGGGCATGTGTCCTGTGGGGCCACTTGACTCTTTGATGCTTCATGACCTGAGGTTGGACTCCTAAGTTAGAACCCTTTTGTTGTTTGTACCAATCAAAAGGGACATACATTATTGAAATAGTCTAGAGAATAATCAATTCCATGGAGTAAAAGACATTTCGCAGTTCCTGACAGAAGACCACTGAGCTCCAGTATCTTATAAGTCCTGGAAAGTGACCAGGGGCCTTGTGCCACTGCTCTGTTCTTGGTTTACTTCCATCTCCCTGATACTTACACTAAGAGGTAATGTAACTCTAGGACAATAAAACTTCATGCTACTTTGTAGTGTGGTATGGTGGGAAGAACCATAACCTGGAGGACAGACTACCTGTGTTTGGGTTGGCTTCCCAATGTGACAACCCTCAGGACCTTGGTAAAGCCACTTACACTCTTTTAGCTTCAGTTATCTTATCTCTAAGACGTGGATACAAAAAACTTTGATTCTTTTACAGTCATCAAGGTTAAATGAAATAATCCACATAAAAAAACTTCTGTTAACTAAAGCACATAGCACATGCAGGTTATATTATCATTGTTTAATTGTCTTTCTAGTGAAATTATTTTCTAGTGACTTTATTTTTTGGGGCTCCAAAATCACTGCAGATGGTGACTGCAGCCATGAAATTAAAAGACGCTTACTCCTTGGAAGGAAAGTTATGACCAACCTAGATAGCATATTCAAAAGCAGAGACATTACTTTGCCAACAAAGGTTCGTCTAGTCAAGGCTATGGTTTTTCCTGTGGTCATGTATGGATGTGAGAGTTGGACTGTGAAGAAGGCTGAGTGCCAAAGAATTGATGTTTTTGAACTGTGGTGTTGGAGAAGACTCTTGAGAGTCCCTTGGACTGCAAGGAGATCCAACCAGTCCATTCTGAAGGAGATCAGTCCTGGGATTTCTTTGGAAGGAATGATGCTAAAGCTGTACTTTGGCCACCTCATGCAAAGAGTTGACTCATTGGAAAAGACTCTGATACTGGGAGGGATTGGGGGCAGGAGGAGAAGGGGACGACAGAGGATGAGATGGCTGGATGGCATCATTGACTCGATGGACGTGAGTCTGAGTGAACTCCGGGAGTTGGTGATGGACAGAGAGGCCTGATGCGCTGCGATTCATGGGGTCGCAAAGAGTCGGACACAACTGAGCAACTGAACTGACTGAGTGAAATTATCTGCTAAAGAAGCAAATAGGTGGGGCTTCCCTGGTGGTTCAGTGGCTAAGACGCTGCACTCCCAATGCCAGGGACCTGGATTCGATCCCTGGTCGGGCAACTAGATTCTGCATGCCGCAACTAAGACCCAGCACACTCAAATAAATAAATATTATAAAAGAAACAAATAGGTATTCTGACTTTTACAGGAGTTATGAATTTCATAGTTCATGCTAAGACACGGACTTTTGCTTTCTTAAACAAAAATGTTTGAAAGTAACTATTTACGTGAACAAAATTGGCCTTATTTTACTTTCTTTCACGTAAAATATATAAATTGTTTAATAATAAAGATGACTGAGTCTGAGTAATCAGTAGTTTGTTAGATATGTGGTGTGCTTTTCAGACAGATATCCTCTGTGGAAGATAAAGCACACAAACTCCCTTAGACAAAGGAACAACTTTAAGAAACCAGTGGCTCCATGGTTAACAAAGTAGAAAACCTGGCTACAGCCATATGGGCTTCCAGGTGGTTCATTCTTCCAGAGATGAAGAATCCGCAGAAGATAACATAGGAGAACCAGGTTTGATCCCTGGGATCGGGAAGATCCTCTGGAGGAGGAAAGGGAACTCACTCCAACATTCTTGCCTGGAGAATCCCATGGGCAGAGGGGCCTGGTGGGCTACAGTTCATGGGGTCGCAAAGAGTCAGACACGACTGAGTGACTGAGCACACACACATTCTGGTTAGCTGAAGCAAAAAGAGAAAATAATAAGATAACTGGTATCTCACACAGATTCTGAGGAAAAGTTGAATGTCTATACCTTGATTTAATTTCTCATAAAATATGTCGGAATTGGTGGTTCTGAGGATCTTGGAAGCAGCTTTTCATCCTCTCTTCACTCTGTCCAAGATTCATATTCCTCAAAGTCTGACAAGGGCTGCATTCCATGCCCACCCTGTGGTCTTGAGAAGGTAAAATGCCCTCTATGCAATACCAATCCCACGTACCAGAAGAGGTGTGGTGCTCTAAAAGAACGTGAAAGGGTACTGGTCAAGAAAAAAAGAAAATCCACTACTCGATGTATTCAACTCAAATATTTTCCAATGCTTTTTTTGGTTTGTGATTGTTGTGATGATTTTCCATAGTTAGTGAAACGATATGCAGTGATCTGGTCACCAACCAACATGCTTTAGTGCCTTTGCTTCTCTGTAAGCAAATGCTGCATAAGATTGACCAGGCACTGGTTCTTGATAATGGAGGAACTGGCATTTTTCATTCTTGTTATGGTTGCTGCTGTGTAAAGTTAAGCCAAAGCACACTGGAACACAGGAGTTTGACAGGTCCAGATAAATTGTGTTCCTTTACTGATTTTTCTTTTCATCATTGTTATTACCAATGGGAGACTCAAAGAGAGGCAGAAGATGTTCACGGAAATTGTGTTTTGTCTTCCAGAGATAGAAGCTCTGTGTATGCATACCAATGGACAGGGAAAAGTGTGGTTTTGTGACTAAGTACTTGTATAGTGATGCTTTAAGAATGTCTCCTGTAACTACTTCAGTCTGGAATTTGCGAGAAAGGTAGTAGTAGAAAGACAGGATGTACTTTTCAGGGATGTAAGCTGCCCTGTATCTGAAAAATGAACAGCTCTGATTTCTATCACCTTTGTGTATACATTAAAATAATATCTATTATTTAGGTAGGACAACATTTAATGAAATGTCTTGCTATTCCATTTTTTGGTAGCATTTAGAACATAGACTTCAGAGTTTATTGTTTATGAGTTTATTTTTTAAATAGTTATGAAAATATAATTTGCATATTCAATTTTTTTATTACTAAATCTGATATTCTAGCAAGAAACACTAGAGGGCATTCATTGCTCTGTTCAAAGACATTTGTACACTTTTGTTTTTACACTTCCAATGCAATTCATTCATATGTTTGAGAAATAAAAATGAAAATTTTCATTTTCTAAATTATGTCAGTATGCCATTGAATGCTAAAACAAACAAAAGTAAAACCAAAAAATGGATGAGTGAGCCACAGGGCACAAGAATATACAATATACATTGAGATTATAATAGAAAGAAATCCTTAATTTTTAATGTGATTTAATTTCTCATAAAATATAACAATTTAAAATATTAATATTAAAAAGTAATACAAAATACAGTTTTTAGAGAATTCCTGATGTAAAAAAATTTGACATAATTTTAGACTTACCTTTATTTAAATGCTCATATAATTAAAAAATATAAAAATAAATTATGATATAAAAGTAATATAATGAGTTAAATGAATCTAAATATTATACAGTTTCCACTATAAGATATCACTGAAATTGTTCCACTTTTATTTCCATTCAATCTTCCTTATTATGCTTACCTATTTTCTTGCTCCCTATACAATTTAATTTAGGAAGGAATGATGCTAAAGCTGAAACTCCAATAATTTGGCCACCTCATGCAAAGAGTTGACTCATTGGAAAAGACTCTGATGCTGGGAGGGATTGGGGGCAGGAGGAGAAGGGGACGACAGAGGATGAGATGGCTGGATGGCATCACTGACTCGATGGACGTGAGTCTGAGTGAACTCCGGGAGTTGGTGATGGACAGGGAGGCCTGGCGTGCTGCAATTCATGGGATTGCAAAGAGTCGGACACGACTGAGCGACTGAACTGAACTAAACTTACAAACTTATCTCTTTTTTGGACACATTCTCTATGCATAGGTATTATGTTGGGTATTGCAGTTCTCAAAATATTTTGTGTATGCCATAGCAAAATGTGCTCAAATAATTTGAGACCCATTACAAGTCCTCATGAACTTTTACTATGGAGATGACTGAAAGAAGCAATTTCTTTAAGCTTCAGTTTTCTTTGGAGAGGTTTATTTTAGACTGGACATAAGGCTGAATATTTAGTTGCTAGCTTTAGGGCCAGACATTGTTTTTTTTAGCATTTTTATTCCTAATTTTTGTATTTATATGTGAAAAATTAATCCAAGTTAGTCCAAGTATCATAAGCATAAATATTAATATATTCCACACCTGCCTAAGGAACTCACTTTTTAAGATCAAGGAGACTCTATTATTAACTCTATTATCAAGGAAGACTCTATTATTAACTCTGAGAGTTAAATAAATTGAAATAATACACATGACATCCTTTAAGAAGTAGAAAGTACTATTTGATTGCAAGAAGTTGCCCTTTATCAGCTCAGTGTTTTCATCTATAAAAATGAGAATGGCTCATTTTGTGAGTTTCCTTTACCTTTTTGCCTCAGTGTTTTCCTGAGAAATGACAATCTAATTGATGGATGGTGTCTAGGTACATCAGAAGGTGTGAGAACATCTGAGTATCCAAGGAACAGCAAGGTAAAGGCAAGGGGAAATTATGTGAAATAAGGGAAAACTGCAAACTTTAAGAATTGTCTCAATTGTATTATAATGTAATGTAATGCTACCAACCTAAAAGACGAGAATACAAAGGAAACCATTTGCCTCTCTTTTAAGTCACGAACCTTACAATATCTTGGTTCTCAGCTTTCCGTACATGGGCTTATCTGTCTTATGAATTACCCCAACAGGTTCTGGAACTTCAGGGCCTTCTTCTAATCAGCACTGTTTCCAGTCTCTCTCTTACATTATAAATTAGTGTGAAATTAGGCGGGCGGCTGCGACCGGCGCACTTAGGCGCGGCAGAGAGGAGCTACCCCACGTCCGAGGTCAGGGGCAGAAGCCGAGAGGACCCCATGCCCGAAGGGCGGCGGCCAAAGGAGTTACCCCACGTCTGAGGTCAGGGGCAGCAGCCGAGAGTGCCAGGCTGCGATGGCGCAGGAACGGCCGAGAAGAGCTACCCAAGTCCGAGGTCAGGGACAGCAGCCAAGAGGAGCTACCCCACGTCTGAGGTCAGGGGCAGCAGCCGGGAGGAGCTACCCTACACCCGAGGCCAGGGGCGTCGGCCAGGGGGACCAACCCCACGTCCAAGGAGCCATGGCTGCGCGAGTGCAGGAGGGCCTAGAGGAGCTATCCCACATTGAAGGTCAGCAAGGGCGGTGGTGAGAGATACCCCTCATCCAAGGTAAGGAGCAGCCATGAAGAGATACCCCACGCCCCAGGTAAGAGAAACCCAAGTAAGATGGTAGGTGTTGCAAGAAGGCATCAGAGGGCAGACACACTGAAACCATACTCACAGGAAACTAGTCAGTCTAATCACACTAGGACCACAGCCTTGTCTAACTCAGTGAAACTAAGCCATGCCCGTGGGGCAACCCAAGATGGGCAGGTCATGGTGGAGAGATCTGACAGAATGTGGTCCACTGGAGAAGAGAATGGCAAACCACTTCAGTATTCTTGCCTTGAGAACCCCATGAACAATATGAAAAGGCAAAATGATAGGATACTGAAAGAGGAACTCCCCAGGTCAGTAGGTGCCCAGTATGCTACTGGAGATCAGTGGAGAAATAACTCCAGAAAGAATGAAGGGATGGAGCCAAAGCAAAAAGAATACCCAGCTGTGGATGTGACTGGTGATAGAGCAAGGTGCGATGCTGTAAAGAGCAATATTGCATAGGAACCTGGAATGTCAGGTCCATGAATCAAGGCAAATTGGAAGTGGTCAAACAAGAGATGGCAAGAGTGAATGTCAACATTCTAGGAATCAGCGAACTGAAATGGACTGGAATGGGTGAATTTAACTCAGATGACCATTATATCTACTACTGCGGGCAGGAATCCCTCAGAAGAAATGGAGTAGCCATCATGGTCAACAAAAGAGTTTGTAATGCAGTACTTGGATGCAGTCTCAAAAACAACAGAATGATCTCTGTTCGCTTCCAAGGCAAACCATTCAATATCACAGTAATCCAAGTCTATGCCCCAACCAGTAATGAAGAAGCTGAGTTGAACGGTTCTATGAAGACCTACAAGAGTTTTTAGAACTAACACCCAAAAAAGATGTCCTTTTCATTATAGGGGACTGGAATGCAAAAGTAGGAAGTCAAGAAACACCTGGAGTAACAGGTAAATTTGGCCTTGGAATATGGAATGAAGCAGGGCAAAGACTAATAGAGTTTTGCCAAGAAAATGCACTGGTCATAGCAAACACCCTCTTCCAACAACACAAGAGAAGACTCTACACATGGACATCACCAGATGGTCAACACCGAAATCAGATTGATTATGTTCTTTGCAGACAAAGATGGAGAAACTCTATACAGTCAACAAAAACAAGACCGGGAGCTGACTGTGGCTCAAATCATGAACTCCTTATTACCAAATTCTGACTGAAATTGAAGAAAGTAGGGAACACCACTAGACCATTCAGGTATGATCTAAATCAAATCCCTTATGATTATACAGTGGAAGTGAGAAATAGATTTAAGGGTCTAGATCTGATAGATAGAGAGCCTGATGAACTATGGACTGAGGTTCGTGACATTGTACAGGAGACAGGGATCAAGACCATCCCCATGGAAAAGAAATGCAAAAAAGCAAAATGGCTGTCTGGGGAGGCCTTACAAATAGCTGTGAAAAGAAGAGAAGCGAAAAGCAAAGGAGAAAAGGAAAGATATAAACATCTGAATGCAGAGTTCCAAAGAATAGCAAGAAGAGATAAGAAAGCCTTCTTCAGTGATCAATGCAAAGAAATAGAGGAAAACAACAGAATGGCAAAGACTAGAGATTTCTTCAAGAAAATCAGAGACACCAAAGAAATATTTCATGCAAAGATGGGCTCGATAAAGGACAGAAATAGTATGGACCTCACAGAAGCAGAAGATATTAAGAAGAGGTGGCAAGAATACACAGAAGAACTGTACAAAAAAGATCTTCACGACCCAGATAATCACAATGATGTGATTGCTGACCTAGAGCCAGACATCCTGGAATGTGAAGTCAAGTGGGCCTTAGAAAGCATCACAAAGCTAGTGAAGGTGACGGAATTCCAGTTGAGCTATTTGAAATCCTGAAAGATGATGCTGTGAAAGTGCTGCACTCAATATGCCAGCAAATTTGGAAAACTCAGCAGTGGCCACAGGACTGGAAAAGGTCAGTTTTCATTCCAATCCCAAAGAAAGGCAATGCCAAAGAATGCTCAAACTACCACACAGTTGCACTCATCTCACACGCTAGTAAAGTGATGCTCAAAATTCTCCAAGCCAGGCTTCAGCAATACGTGAACCGTGAACTTCCTGATGTTCAAGCTGGTTGTAGAAAAGGCAGAGGAACCAGAGATCAAATTGCCAACATCCACTGGATCATGGAAAAAGCAAGAGAGTTCCAGAAAAGCATCTATTTCTGCTTTATTGACTATGCCAAAGCCTTTGACTGTGTGGATCACAATAAACTGTGGAAAATTCTTTAAGAGATGGGAATACCAGAGCACCTGACCTGCCTCTTGAGAAATTTGTATGCAGGTCAGGAAGCAACAGTTAGAACTGGACATGGAACAACAGACTGGCTCCAAATAGGAAAAGGAGTACGTCAAGGCTGTATATTGTCATCCTGCTTATTTAACTTATATGCAGAGTACATCATGAGAAACTCTGGGCTGGAAGAAGCACAAGCTGGAATCAAGATTGCTGGGATAAATATCAATAACCTCAGATATGCAGATGACACCACCCTTATGGCAGAAAGTGAAGAGGAACTAAAAAGCCTCTTGATAAAAGTGAAAGAGGAGAGTGAAAAAGTTAGCTTAAAGCTCAACATTCAGAAAACAAAGATCATGGCATCGGGTCCCATCACTTCATGGGAAATAGATGGGGAAACAGTGGAAACAGTGTCAGACTTTATTTTTTGGGCTCCAAAATCACTGCAGATGGTGACTGCAGCCATGAAATTAAAAGACGCTTACTCCTTGGAAGGAAAGTTATGACCAACCTAGATAGCATATTCAAAAGCAGAGACATTACTTTGCCAACAAAGGTTCGTCTAGTCAAGGCTATGGTTTTTCCTGTGGTCATGTATGGATGTGAGAGTTGGACTGTGAAGAAGGCTGAGTGCCGAAGAATTGATGCTTTTGAACTGTGGTGTTGGAGAAGACTCTTGAGAGTCCCTTGGACTGCAAGGAGATCCAACCAGTCCATTCTGAAGGAGATCAGCCCTGGGATTTCTTTGGAAGGAATGATGCTAAAGCTGTACTTTGGCCACCTCGTGCAAAGAGTTGACTCATTGGAAAAGACTCTGATGCTGGGAGGGATTGGTGGCAGGAGGAGAAGGGGACGACAGAGGATGAGATGGCTGGATGACATCACTGACTCGATGGACGTGAGTCTGAGTGAACTCCGGGAGTTGGTGATGGACAGGGAGGCCTGGCGTGCTGCGATTCATGGGGTCACAAAGAGTAGGACATGACTGAGCGACTGAACTGAATAATAGATTGCTGCTGACGCTAAGTCGCTTCAGTCATGTCCGACTTTGTGTGACCCCATAGACGGCAGCCCACCAGGCTCCCCCATCCCTGGGATTCTCCAGGCAAGAACACTGGAGTGGGTTGCCATTTCCTTCTCCAATGCATGAAAGTGGAAAGTGAAAATGAAGTTGCTCAGTCATGTCTGACTCTTAGCGACCCCATGGACTGCAGCCTACCAGGCTCCTCCATCTATGGGAGTTTCCAGGCAACAGTACTGGAGTGGGGTGCCATTGCCTTCTCCGAATAATAGATTAGGTTAAACACGATTAGAAAATTATCAGTTAGCATTCCAAGGTAAGAAATATTTGACTTTTGGTTTATTCATTGTTATTATTATTTGCCTTTAGTTCCTTCCTTTCGTGTAGATGATTTGGAATTTTAATATATTTGCCCTCCTTTGAGTGTGGAATTAGCTCTGAGACAGCAAAGCACTTTTTGGTAAGCAATGGCACTGTTTTAGAGTCAGTGTTTTTTTGTTTATTTCAAATATTGTGGATGAGTTTGGTGTGTGTATGTGTTAGGGGATGTTTTCTGGTAGGTAGCTGGTGGTGACATGAGAATCCAAACAAGCATACTTAGTTTAAAAATGTATTTAGTTATAAAATTATTTTGATGTAGTCTTAGTATTTATTTACACTGAACTTTCAAACAGAATTTAAAATGGCCTGAGAGTTTTAGGTTTATTAGAAAGGGGCAATAGGTTTAAAAGAAATTTGAGAAACAAACTGTGAACAGGGGTTCTTAGTACAAAATGATCTTTTGTTTTGTAAAAGAAAGCACTATGTGATTTTGAGCATACGGAATACAATTTGATCTTTTAAAATATTTATCCGCATTTTGTGGAGGACTGTAACTACTTTGGAAATGAGGCATATCTGGAACAATTTTTAAATTTTAATCTTGATAATATACTGGGCAACTCCTAGTTCTGATAACTACCAGAGAAAATGAGGCATTTAGGGGAATAACATGAGGCCAGCAGGGCAGTTTCTCCCACAGAATCCTTTAAGAACATTTGGGCCCTTGGAAAAGTTCAAGAAACTTGACTCTAACCACATTACCCTGCAATCCTGTGGTCCATATCTAATTGCTTCCGTTGATATGTGATGGCCCCAATATTTTGTCTTCTCATTAGCTACTGACATTATCTTGAATTTGTTTCACCCCAAATCTTTACTGACCTATCAGCATATTTTTTTTTTCTAATAGTATGCCACATTTTCTCACTTTTCACATTGCTCTTGCTGTTCCATTTGCTAGAAATAACCTTTCTCCATTGCTACCTGCCAAAATTCTATCCATCTTCTTGGTGCATCCATGCAGATTTTTAAGCCCTCTCTGTTCTCACTTGGCTCCCTCTCTTCACTGTTTCTGGAGTTATTTCTCCACTCTTCTCCGGTAGCATATTGGGCACCTACTGACCTGGGGAGTTCATCTCTAAGTGTCATATCTTTTGACAGTGAAAAGTATCTTATGACACGTCTGTTCATATCTTCATATCTTATGAACAGTGTCATACTGTTCATGGGGTTCTCAAGAATAATGAAGTGGCTTGCCATTCCCTTCTCCAGTGGACCATGTTTTGTCAGAACCCTCCACCATGTCCCATTTGTCTTGGGTGGCCCGACATGACGTGGCTCATAGTTTCACTGAGTTAGACAAGACTGTGATCCATGTGATCAGTTTGGTTAGTTTTCTGTGATTGTGGTTTTCATTCTGTCTGCTCTCTGATATATAAGGATAAGAGGCTTATGGAAACTTCTTGATGGGAGAGACTGACTGTGGGGGAAACTGGGTCTTGTTCTGATGGGCCATGCTCAGTAAATCTTTAATCCAATTTTCTGTTGAGGGGTGGGGTTGTGTTCCCTCCCTGTTGCTTGGCTTGAGGCCAAACTGTCAGCCTCCATGGGAGACTCCTGGACACTCACAGGCAAGTCTGGCTCAATCTCCCACTGGCCTCTAAAGTCAAATTCCCTGGGGGTTCTCAGTCCCTTTGCCGGATCTCCAAGTTGGGAAATTTGTTGTGAGTCCTAGAACTTTCTTAAAAGTATGAGAATTTCTTTGGTATAATTGTTCTGCAGTTTGTTGGTCATCTGCTTGGCGGTTCTATGGTGGGGCTAATGGCAACCTCCTCCAAGAGGGCTTATGCCACACTCTGGGTGACCCAGGTCTGCTGCAGCCAAAGTCTCTGTCCCTGCAGCCAGTCACTGCTGACCTGTGGCTCCACAGGAGACACTCAAACACACAAAGGCAGATCTGGCTCGGTCTGTTGTGGGGTCCCTGGGTCCTGGTGTGCACAAGGTTTTGTTTGAGCTCTCCGAGCATCTCTGGTGGGTATGGGATTTGATTCTAAATGTGATTTTGCCCCTCCTACCATCTTGCTGGGGCTTCTCCTTGGATGTGGGGTATATTTTTTAGGTGGGATGCAACATTCTCCTGTCAATGGTTGTTCAGCAGCGAGTTGCAATTTTGGAGTCCTCTCATGAGAAGATGAGCACACATCCTTTTAATCCACCATCTTGTCCTGAATATTCCTGAATACTCATTGGAAGGACTGACACTGAAGCTGAAGCTCCAATACTTTGGCCATCTGATGCAAAGAACTGACTCATTGGAAAAGACCTTGATTCTGGGAAAGACTGAAGGGTGGAGAAGAAGGGGATGACAGAGGGTGAGATGGTTGGATAGCATCACTGACTTGATGGACATGAGTTTGAGCAAGCTCTGGGAGTTGGTGATGGACAGGGAGGCCTGGTGTGCTGCAGTACATGAGGTCGCAGAGTTGGATATGGCTGGGTGACTGAACTGTTTTTATTTGGATGTGACCCCTCTTTTCTGAATTATATCTTTAGCTTATGGTTTTGCCAGGTCTTATGACATGCCTTATATTATAGTTACTTTATGTTTGTTTCACATTCTGTCCTTGAGGATAGGAGTATTTTATCCATAGTTTTCTATTCTCATACAGTGTTCAAAACAGGACTTGACGCATAGTAGGTTCTCAACAAATATTCGTTGAATTGAGGTAACTCCCAAGTCTATCCATGAAATTTCTACTCGTTAATCTCCCATTTATTAGAGCTTTAGAATAATGAAACTATCTGAAATTACAGATGAATTACCTGAAAAGCAGGCATATTTTGAAAAATATGTATTTTAGTTAGTTAAGTCTTCTAAAAATTACTCTTAGAGTAATAGAAACAAAACTAAAAACACAACAAATGGGACTTAATTAAACTTAAAAGCTCTTGCAAAGAAAACCATAAACAAAAGGAAAAGACAGCCTATGGACTGGGAGAAAATATTTGCAGATGATGTGACCAACCAAGGCTTAATTTACAAAAATATACAAACAGCTTACACAGATAAATATATTAAAAAAAAAAACCAATCCAATCAAAAATGGGCAGAAGACCTAAATAAACATTGTTCCAAAGAAGATATACAGATGACCTACAGGCACATGAAAAGATGCTCAGCATCCCTAATTATCAGAGAATTGCAAATCAAAACTACAATGAGGTACCATTTCACACCAGTCAGAATAGTCATCATCAAAAAAGTATACCAATAATAATTGCTAAAGAGGGTGTGGAGTAAAGGGAACTTGAAAGATTAATGAATATTTCCAATGGGCAATCCAAGCCAGATCAACCAAAAGGCACTACACCACCACTTAAAGCCCTTCTCCCACATTCAATTAGTGAAGCTCAGGAAATTGTCTATTTTCTTTTGTAGGCAATCAACACCCATCACCACTGTCAACTCCACCTCCACCACAACACAACCATGTCCTGGCTGCTTACAGCAGGCCAGGCCCTATGCTAGGCACTTTATGAATATGTTTCTTCAAATCCTCACAACCACCCTATGAGGTGGGGATTATTACTTACATTTTACAAATGAGGAAACTGAGGCATTTACTATTGCCAAGTCAAACAGTGAGTAAGTAGCAGAGCTAAGATTAAAAAAAATGCAAGTCTTAGTACACCCTACTACTAGGAAAGCTTTGGAGCCTAAAATCTGCAACAGACATCTTGGCACCTGAAAAATAAAGAATCAGATCTGGAAAAGTTCTAGGGGACTTCTGAGAAATTTTCAAAGAATGAACAATCATTATTCAAGACTTAGAATATGTCCTATAACTTTCAAAATTTAGCTAGCACTGAAGTGTTACAAGTGTCCTTATTATATCTTTTAATTATTTTAGGGTTTGGAAATATTTATTTGTATTCTTTTTTCTTCTCCATTTATTTTAATTTTTAACCAGTGAATCTGGAGATTAGGTATAGAAAAATGTCCTATACAAAAAGAGGAGAAGAAAGAATATGTTTGATAAGGAAGAGGCGTAAGAAATGTTACTGCAAAAAATAATGAAAGCAAGAGAGGAAATGAATAAACTAAAAGGAGGAGCCAATAAAGAAAACCTAGTGCAAAAAAGGAACGAGTAAAATAATGAAAGTGGAAGTGAAAGAGTGAGTAGGAAAGAACGAAGGAAGAATAAGGAAGAAGGGAAGAAAAAAGAAAGGGATGGAATGAAGCGGGGATGGAAAGAGGTAGGAAAGAAAGTGAAGACTTTTAAAAGGGATGAGACTGGGGAAAGTGACAAAACAGAAAAGCAGAGAGAATATGACAGCGAGATGCACAGAGGAGTTTAAAAGGAGGAGCTACTGTGAAAATTAAGTACAATTGCACAGAGCAGGAGGGGGGCCCTAAAAAGAAGTCAGTCAGAACTACACCAATAGGCAGATTGATGACAGCTAGGCAATTAGATATATAGATGCTTCAGTTCAGTTCAGTTCAGTTCAGTCACCCAGTGTGACCCCATGAATTGCAGCACGCCAGGCCTCCCCATCCATCATCAACTCCCAGAGTTTACTCAAACTCATGTCCATCGAGTCGGTGATGCCATCCAGCCATCTCATCCGCTGTTGTCCCCTTCTCCTCCTGCCACCAATCCCTCCCAGCATCAGAGTCTTTTCCAATGAGTCAACTCTTCGCATGAGGTGGCCAAAGTACTGGAGTTTTAGCTTCAGCATCAGTCCTTCCAATGAACACACAGGACTGCTCTCCTTTAGGATGGACTGGTTGGATCTCCTTGCAGTCCAAGGGACTCTCAAGAGTCTTCTCCAACACCACAGTTCAAAAGCATCAATTCTTCAGCACTCAGCCTTCTTCACAGTCCAACTCTCACATCCATACATGACCACAGGAAAAACCATAGCCTTGACTAGATGAACCTTTGTTGGCAAAGTAATGTCTCTGCTTTTGAATATGCTGTCTAGGTTGGTCATAACTTTCCTTCCAAGGAGTAAGCGTCTTTTAATTTCATGGCTGCAGTCACCATCTGCAGTGATTTTGGAGCCCAAAAAATAAAGTCTGACACTGTTTCCCCTGTTTCCCCATCACATCCCCATGAAGTGATGGGACCAGATACCATGATCTTAGTTTTCTGAATGTTGAGCTTTAAGCCAACTTTTTCACTCTCCTCTTTCACTTTCTTCAAGAGGCTTTTTATATAGATGCTAGATAGATATAATTTTAAAAAGGAGAATCCAGTAGTAAGACAGAAGAAACATTATTCTAAGTGAGAGAGATGAAAAGAAGTTTTTAAAAGGAACTAGTAAAAGAAGGAAGGGAGTAGGGGTGGGGGAGAAACAAGGAAATAATTGAGGAAGAAGAAATAAAAGGATGTTTATAAAGGATGAATCAGTAGGGGAAAGAGTTACATAAAGAAGGAAAAGGAATGTGAGAGTGAGAGGAAGGATCAGCAAGAATATCAAGTACAAATGTGTGGTATGTGTGATTTTAAAAAGTAGAAGTCTTTAAAATAAAGACAGAAAGTGATTGATAGCTGGATATAGAGACAGCCTGATAGGTAAATATACAGGTATAAAGAACTGATTTTAAAAGGAGAAGGCAGTGTTAAACACTAAAGAAAAAGTATAAAGAAAGAAAGCGGGAAAGAAAGATAACATTTTGAAACAAGAGTAGTATAAATGAAATAAGAATGGAAGGAAGGAAGAAGGGAAGAGAAGGAAAGGGGAGACAGAGAGGAAGAAAGAAGGATGAAGGAGATGGGAAAGGAGTGAAGGAAGGAGAAATGAATGAAAAAGGACAAGAGGGAGAGGGTGCATAAATGGATGGATAAAGGAGAAGAGGAGGCAGGAGGAAGGAAGGAAGAAATGAGGAAATGAAGAAGGATGAAGGAGCAGAAGTTAGAAAGGGAGAAGGGAAGGAAGAAAGAAGAAATGAAAGAAGGAAGGCAGGCATGCAGACAGGTAGGGAAAGAAAAGAGAAAGACAGAGACCATGAAAGAAATGGAGTGAGGAAAAGATAGAGAAAGGGTAGGAAGAGAGAGAGGTAGGGAGGGAAGGAAGGAATGAGGAAAAAGGAAGGAAAGAAGTGGAGAGCAGGGAGAGACAGAGATCTAAAAAAGAATTCAGTTATAATCCAGTAAAATAAAGATATACAGATGAACTTTGACTGTATGGATCACAACAAACTGTACAAAATTCTTTTAAAAATGGGAATATCAGACCACCTTACCTGCCTCCTGAGAAACCTGTATTTAGGTCAAGGAGCAACAGTTAGAACCCAACATGGAACAACTGACTGGTTCCACACTGGGAAGGGAGTACGTCAAGGCTGTACATTGGCACCCTGCTTATTTAACTTATATGCAGAGTACATCATGAAAAATTCCAGTCTGGATGAATCACAAGCTGGAATCAAGATTGTCAGGAGAAATACCAATAACCTCAGATATGCAGATGACACCACCCTAATGGGAGAAATCGAAGAGGAAATAAAGAGCCTCTTGAAAGTGAAAGAGGGGACTGAAAAAGCTGGCTTAAAACTCAATATTCAAAAAACGAAGATCATGGCATCCAGTCCCATCACTTTATGGCAAACAGATGGGGAAACAATCGAAACAGTGACAGACTTTATTTTCTTGGGCTCCAAAGTCACTGCAGATGGTGATTGTGGTCATGAAATTAAAAGACGTTTGCTCCTTGGAAGAAAAGCTAGACAAACCTAGACAGCATATTAAAAAGCAGAGACATTACTTTCCTGACAAAGGTCCACATTGTCAAAGCTATGGTTTTTCCAGTGGTTGTGTATGGATGTGAGAGTTGGACCATAAAGAAGGCTGAGCGCTGAAGAACTGATGCTTTTGAACTGTGGTGTTGAAGAAGACTCTTGAGAGTCCCTTGGACAGAAAGATCAAACCAGTCAATCCTAAAGGAAATCAACCTTGAATATTCATTGGAAGAACTGATGCTGGAGCTAAAGCTCCAATACTTTGGCCCCCTGGTACAACGAGCTGACTCATCAGAAAAAAACCCTGATGTTGGGAAGGATTGAAGGCAGGAGGAGAAGGGGACGACAGAGAACGAGATGGTTGGATGGCATCACCGACTCAGTGGACATGGGTTTGAGCAAGCTCTGGGAGATGATGAAGGACAGGGAAGCCTGAAGTGCTGCAGTCCGTGGGGTCACAAAGAGTCGGATACGACTGAGCAACTGAAGAACAACATACAGATGGATGGGTGACAGCTATGTAGTTTGGTAGGTGAAGGATAGACAGGTAAGTAGAAAGGGTTTTATATGAAAAGTCTGGTGAAAAAGTCAACATTAAAAAGATGAAAGGAGAGAGAGCGAAGGAAAGGAAAAAGTTTAAAAGATGAACCAGTTTTAAAAGAAAGTATAAGAGGAACGTAGGGAGAAAGCGAGATACAAAGGGAAGGAGGGAAGGAAGGAAAGGAGGAGGCAGGAAAAAGAGAATTCTAAAATGGGGAGAGGCTGGGGAAATAGTAAAATAAAAATGAAGAGACTATGAGAGTGAAAGACAGATGTTTAAAAGGAGGAGCTAGTAAAAAAAATAAATATAGTGTAGAAGATGGGGAGAAAGAGATTCAAAAGAAGTAAGACAAAAATTGAAATAAAAACAGAAGCATGACCTCTGGATGGTAGGTAGGTAGATTAGATAGCTAGGTGGATAGATAGGTGATTTTAAAGCCAGTAGTAAGATAGGACAAAAATTATAGAAAATGAGAGAGAAGGAAAGAAGAATGTTTTAAAAATAAGCCAGTAGAAAGAGAATAAAAGAGAGATGGAGGAGATGGGAGACTGGAAAGGAAGGAAGAGAAGGAGGGAAAAGGGGAGGCAGGCAATAAGTTTAGAAAGGAGGAGTCAGTACAGGAGAGAGTTAAAGAAGGAAAGAGCATGTAAGAGTTAGGAGCCATGACAAAAATCAAGTGCAGTAGTGTGGTGGGGGACAGATTTTAAAAGTAGGAGTCAGGGAAACAAAGACAAAAAATAAAGACAGAAAGACAGATGATTGATAGTTGAATAGATAGGTAGGTAGGTAGGTAGATAATTTTTAGAAGTGGAAGCCAGTAGGGAGGAATGTATGAAAAAGAAAGAATGAGTGAGTGAGGTAAGGGAAAAAATATTTTAAAATGGGAGCCAGTAGAGAGTAAAAGGAGAATGGGAGGAAGGAAGAAATGTGCTGAGGTCAATTTTTAAAACTTAGACTTTTAAAAGCTCTGTATAATTGTTTTTAGGTATTATAGTTGATATGAAGTAGCATGCCTGTTCTAAATAGACAGCCAATTATATACATTCTATGGAAAAAACAGTACACTGATTAAGTCTTTCAGTGATGGCAGTATCCTGTTCAACTTTCTGGAATAAGAATACACATGACTTTATAAGTTGTCAGTTTACATACTCTTCATCAGTGTGCTATTATTTTTAATTGGTATAGCATTTTTAAATCTAAAATCATTTAAACAATTCTTCATATATAAAATTAGATGAAGTCTGAAGAGAAGTTACAAGGAATAACTGAAAAGTCATAGGGATCATATTAGACAAGATCTCTGTTATTCCCTCAATCATGTCTGACTCTTTATGACCCCATGGACTGTAGCTTGCCAGGCTTCTCTGTCCATGGGATTTTTCCAGGCAAGAATACTGGAGTGGGTTGCCATTTCTGTCTCCATAATTTATATATGTGCTGTGCTGTGCCTAGTCACTCAGTCGTGTCTGACTCTTTGTGACCTATGGACTGTAGCCCACCAGACTCTTCTGTCCATGAAGTTTTCCAGGCAAGAATACTGGAGTGGTTTACTATTCCCTACTCCAGAGGATCTTCCTGACCCAGGGATCGAACCCAGGTCTCCTGCATCGCAGGCAAATTCTTTATTGTATGAGCCACCAGGGAAGCCCCTAGACAAGATGCATAAGTAATATTTTAAAAGTAGAATGTGTCTGGGGTGGTATGTGTGTATATAAGCACATAGGTGTGTATGAAATCTTTTTGCTTAGTACAGGTTTGATACTATACTATAAATAAAATAGCCCCTTAAAAAAATCAAATCCAATGGAGAGAATGTATCATGGCAGTCCTTAGATTGCCTGGATAATGAAGTGTTAGCTGAGATGCGTTGAACAAACACCAACTCTGTTGGGAAAGGATTTGGACCAAGTCTTGGTTACACTTTGTTTAGAATACAGATTGAACAAGTGCCACCAACCTGGCTGATTCTAAGTGTAATTTTTCTTAGCTTAGCTATAAAACACATTTTCAGTCAAACATGATTCCAGCTACTTGCTTAAGTTTTTAAGCTATGTAAAGTTAGTTGGCAAGCAGGACATCATTTAAATATGTTAAAAACCATGGAGAAAGTTATAAGGAAAAAGTCACAGTAATAGTGTCATGGACTTTTAAATTGCGTGAGATTTTTAACCTAGTTTGTGTACTTCTATGGGTATAACTGTATTTGTCAGGGCTCATCCAGAGAAGCAGAACTAGTTGGAGATATATATTAAGCGGTTTATTTCAGGGAACTGGCTCTGCGTGGTGGGGGCTGACTAGGCAAGTGTGAAATCTGCAGCGCAGGCTGTCAGAAGGGCAGGCTGGGACTTTCAGGGACCCACAAGTTGAAGCTGTAGCCCACGGAAGAAATTTCTTCTTATCCAGAGATGCCTCAGCTCTGCTTCTGAGGCTTTCAACTAATTGAGTGAGGAATACCCAGGTTATCTAGGATGATTTCCCTTACTTAAAGTCAGTTAATTATGATTTTAATCACATCTATAAAGTGCCTTTACAACAACTAGATTAAACTTTGATTAGATAACTGGGGATTGTAGCCTAGCCAGGTTGACATACCGAAAAGACTATCATATTAACTCAAGGAAATAAATCTAAACATAGAAAAGCTTTATACACAAATCTATTCACTTTTGAAAAAAACTGGGAAATTTAAAATGCAGATTAAATCATAATACACTTATATGAGGGGTATTATGTTATTAAAATAATGCTTTTATTTTTTATTATTTTATTGTATTTATTTTTGGCTGTGCTGGGTCTTCGTTGCTGTGTGGGTTACTCTTTAGTTGCAGTGCATGGGTTTCTCATTGCTGTGGCTTCTCTTGTTGCAGAGAACCGGCTCTAGGGTGTATGGGCTTCAATAACTGTGGCAGATGCACTCAGCAGTTGCGGCTTCCGGACTCGAGCGCAGGCTCAATAGTTGTGGTGCATGGGCTTACTTGCTCTGTGGCATGTGGGAATCTTCCCAGACCAGGGATTGAACTCATGTCTCCTGCGTTAGCAGATGGATTCTTTAGCACTGAGCTACCAGGGAAGCCCCAAATGATGTTTTCAAATTATATGGAGGACTTTTAAATGTTCATAAGTTTAAAAATGAGACAAAATGTATGATTATAACTTTTAAATTATTTGAACAGAATAAAATGGATATTCAGCAAATTGTTAGAAAAGATATTTTGGAGTGGTAACTTTATTGCTAATTGTTTACTTTCTACATTTACATTTTCCAAATTATCTCCAAGAAGCATGTATTACTTTTATAATAGGAAAAATTAATGTTGTAAAAATGATTGTCCTGAATTTTCATAATAAGCTGGATTAAGAACATTTTATTTCTATTAAACCAGTTCTGATCTCCTAAATATTTTGCTGATAAATGTGTAAAATTGTTATTAAAGATGTCTAAACCTTTATGCCATGGTCACTATCATAAATTAGGGGAGGAATATACAACTTGCTGGGTCTCCTTTTAAGAAACAGAAAAAATAACATAGGTCTCAGATTTGTAGAAATTCTTCATTACAAGTGAAAACAAGAAATTTTTCAAGGTAACTTATTTGTACAAATCTATTCTGCTTTAATAAAGCCTTCTGGAGAAAAGTTCAGAGTTGTAACAGATAAATTACTTAACACAGATTTTACTTTGTTAGAAATGACAAAAAATTCCTTGAAGTGGATTGTATATGTTATTGCAGACATAAGCAGATGGGAAGGTTGTATTTATCCATTTAGGATATTTCATATTTCATTTTCAAGCAAAAAATGCACAATACAAAACAATATACTGTGTATGATCCCGACTATGTATTATGTATAGGTTTGCATAAGTGTGTACATGTGTGTGCATATGTATATTTATGTATGTGTGTGTAATACTATGAATTATTAACAGAGATTTTTGTGTGGGTGGTGAAATTATTGCTATACATATTATATATATTTTTCTATGTTTTCCAAACATTTTATAATGTATTATAATTATCATACAGGCATCCTTTTACAATAGTCCTTCAAAATTCATATGACTTAAAAAACATGCATAAAATTTTTTAGGTATGCATCTAGCATGTAAAAAGAATCTATAAGATTTTGTGTTAAAAAATAAGCTTGTTTGTAAGTGGGATGCAGAAAATAGTGTAGATGCGACTCAGAATTTTTGTAACAAGAACTAAGAATATTTGGTATATAACAATGCCTTGTAGAAAAGCATTCGATAAATGTTGACGACATGAGGGTCTCCATAAGCCCCTGAATGCATGACATGCGACCTCTTTCCAGTCCTGTTGACTACTCTCCATTACCCTTTATTTCTCTCTGTCACTACACTTCTCTGTTTCCCTTCCTGGGCTGAAAACTTCTCAAAAGCCAGGACTGCTTCAGACATATCCATTACTTCTGGTGTGTAGCCCCGAACTTAGGACATTCAGTGAAGGGTTGATAAAACAAGCCATTGTATTTATCATTGACAAAATGACAATGATAAATATGAAAATGTCTATAAAAATAAGCATTCCTCCTTTGATTGTGTTTTTGTTTTGCTTTTAACATCAAAAAGTCTTATTCTTTATTGGAATAATTAGCAGGAACAAAATAGAAAGAGGCAAGAGCTATGGTACTAGACATAATGCTAAAAATTCTTTGGAAAAATGATCTTTCTGCCAGATTCTGCCCCTTCTTCATGCCAGCAGGAACAGAATAAAGTCAATTCTCTATTTGGGAGCAAATTTTAAAAGAGTTCTGTTTACAAATTTTCCATGGAACCTGGAAGTAAATTTACACTTGCTTAGACTTCCCTGTAGCTCAAATGGTAAAGAATCTGCCTGCGATGCAGGAGACCAGGTTCCATCCCTGGGTTGGGAAGCTCCTCGGGAGAAGAGAATGGCAATCCACTCCAGCATCCTTGCCTGGAGAAGTCCATGGGCAGAGAAGACTGGCAGTACAGTCCGTGGGGTCACAAAGAGTTGGATACAACTGAGTGACTAACACACACACACACACACACACACACACACACACAGATTAGCAGAGCAAAATAAACTCCATTCCTGGTTGTCAATTTAAAACTTGAGGGAAAAATCAAAACGTTTTATTGAGAATAAAGGCAAAAGTGATTGTATTTCTGTAATGTGGGTTAGTCTTTATCTTTGTTTAGCCTACCAGTATTCTTGTCTGGAGAATTCCATGGACATAGGAGCCTGGCAGGGTATAGTCCATGGGGTTGCCAAGAATCGGACAGGACTGAAGCGACTTATCATGCTTACACGCATGAAAACGACTAAGAAGAAACATCAAAACCCATTTCCAGCCCCCTGCCCCCAGATTTCTGTCCAAAGGGGATTGAGCAGACCCTTTAAGGGGAAGAGCTCCAGGCAGGCAGCATGGAGATGGGCTTCCACATCTTCTAAAGACTCCAAGCTCACATTTTCCTCCCCTTTACTGGACAGATGGACTCAGGACCTCTGGAGTCGGGAGTCTGCACAAGTCAGCTGAGTCAATTTAGGCTCAGCCTAAAACCCTCTCTTTTCCTACTTTTTCTTCAGTCATTCAAACATACACCTGAATTAAAAGTATTTCTTCTCAATAAAGGTGGGGTAAAAAAGGAAAAAAAAAGTTCTTGTCAGTTGAAGTAATTAAGGCTCCCAATAGATTGTACACATGTTTTTAGAAAGAGGTTAACCATAACTCTTTTATTCCCTGTCCACTCTTCATACCTCCCTGCCTCCCTCTTTCTCTTTCTTTTTCTTTCTCTCTCCCTCTCTTATTTTTTCTTTACTCTTTTTCTTTCTTTCAAATGGTTATTGAGTTCCTACTATGTGTCAGGCATACATCCAGACCCTGGGGAACCAGTTAGGAACAGGGACGGAACCTTTCCCACCATGGAACATAATTCATAGTGAGGGCCGTGAACAAGAACAAACATGTATGAAACATATGGGGTGATATAGACCAAGGATGTGGGGACAGAAACTGATAGTGAGGAAGGCTGTGGTTAGGGCAAGCCATTCTAATAGGAGACTTGCATGCAGTGAAGGAGAAAATTATGTGAATATTTAGGGGAAGGACATTCCAGGAAGTGAGAACAACAAGTGTAAAGACTCTAAGTTGGGATTGTGTATCATGTATTCATTGTAATATCAAGGAGAAAAGTGAGGCTGGGAGTGCTGGGGAGAGATAGTGTTGCAGGAAAACAGCTCAGAGAGGTGGAGACAGGGAAAGAGATCATAAGTGTATGTTCTGTTTGTCACTGAGTTAAATGGAATTTGAGGGCTCAGTTGTTAGTTAAGGTGGCATACATTTAACTGATAAGCAATGTATATTTTAAAATCTGAAGCACTGTGATTAAATCTTAAATATAGGTACAGATTTTGTGCTTGCACAGTATTTTAAATATAAAATATTTAAATTAGAAGAAACTATAGTAATCATCAAGAATTCATAGATGAGTCAATCGTGATTTAGAAAGAATATGTAATCATAATAATTTAAACATAGCTGTAGCATTCAGTGTTAAACACTGTGCTGAGTGCTATGCACGTTTAATCCTCACAGTAACTCAAGGGTAGTTATTTTATTTTATTTTATTTATTTATTTTTTATAATTTCCATTTTAAAGATAAGGATACCCAGGCTGAGAGAAGTTAAATAACTTAGACAAGATCCAAGCCCTAATAAATGGCAGAGCCATGATTCAAAGGCACAGGCAAACTTCCTCTTGACTGGCAGCAAGATTGCTTTAAACAGAAGCCTTCTGATGATAATGTTTTACTTTTAGATGCTTAAAACTCTAGTATCCAGACTCCTTGAGTTTTAGAACAAAGCCTTCTGTTTTTCCATTGCTTGACTCCAAAGCCTGGGCTTTTGACTGCTATATGCTATTGCTTCTAAGTGCCGATGTGTTCCAAGTTGATAGTTGGAATAGTTGAGTCTCAAACCACAAACCAAAACCATTATATTCTCAATGTGGTATCCTTTTCAGGATGCCACCCCACTGTTTGAAAGCCACCCTCCTACTCTGACCAGCAAGCCCTGGACCACTCAGGGAGGTGAAAGGATGCTGAAGGCTTTCCTTCTGAGCTGCTCCTGTTGCCACAGCCCTGATCACCAGGTCCTCTGACAGAACCAACCATAAGCGATTGCTTGAATTTTGGTCACGGTCAACTTCACCTTTTTCACTTGTCCTAAATTACTTTGGATATTGGTCTAGGAAAGTTTCCAAATTAAACTACACAGAGATTAAGGAAAATAATTCTATCAGTAATTTTTTTTTTCTGAAGAGTTATTAACTAGGGGAGAAACTGGAGGAAAGACAGAAGACAGAGCACATTTAATGGTGCAGATCAAACTGTTCTGCCAGAAATTCTTCCTTGTTTTTAATTCTTCTCTTTTCTCCAGAGACAACATTTTAAAGAACATTGAGAAGGAAGACATAAAAGACTAACATTGTTGGAGAAGAGAAATATGTGTTATCTGAGCAGAATAACCTGGACCATCGTTTGTAAATGACATAATAATCATCAGAAATGCTGAAACCAAAGAATAGCAGGTTATAGCCTTCCAAAATTTTCTTTCAGTTTCTCCTGTTTTATTTTTCTTGTGAGAGAAGACCATTATGCACACTTCCCAAAGGATTTGGGATAGTTGACTTGTTCTTTCTCTGTCCACACCTGGCTAAATACCCGTTGTCACGGCACAGCTTGGATAATACTTGGATTTATTGACCAACAGAGTGGTGAAAAGAATGTCAAAAGAATACAGTTAGTTCATTTTTCAGAAAGTCAAATGAACAATTAGATTTCAAAAAGTTACAGCTTTTGATAGTTAGAAAATTGACTTAGCAATACCACATCTAGACATTTATACTCAGGAAGTAATGGAACAAATAAAGCAGTAAATGCAAATTTGTTCACTGAAAAGTTGTTTATAATAGAAAAAAATGGGAAAAACCTAACATTTATAGGGAAATATATAAGGGAATTAAAAGTGTTTTAAAAATAAATTGTGGGAGTGATGCCAGCAAAGTAAAATATTCCTCATTTTTTATACACTGACCCTCCCACAGCAGTAATTTTGGCATCCATCCATAAACAAAAGAACAAGTCAAGAGCCTCTTGATGAGAGTGAAAGAGGAGAGTGAAAAAGCTGGCTTGAAACTCAACAGTCAGAAAACTAAGATCATGGCATCCGGTCCCATCACTTCATGACAAATAGAAAGGAAAAAAGTGGAAGCAGTGACAGATTTTATTTATTTATTTTTTTTGGACTCCAAAATCACTGTGGACAGTGACTGCAGCCATGAAGTTAAAAGACACTTGCTCCTTGGAAGGAAAGCTATGACAAACTGACACAGCATATTAAAAAGCAGAGACATCAGTTTGCCAACACAGATCTGTATAATCAAAGCTATAGTTTTCCCAGTAGTTATATACGGATGTGAGAGTTGGACCCGAAAGAAGGCTGTGCACTAAAGATTGCTTTCAAAATGTGGTGCTAGAGCAGACTCTTGAGAGTCCGTTGGATAGCAAGGAGATCAAAACAGTCAGTCCTAAAGGAAATAAAACCCTGGATACTCATTGGAAGGACTGATGCTAAACTCCGATAATTTGTCCACCTGATGTGAAGAGTCAACTCACTGGAAAAGACCCTGAACGCTGGGAAACATTGCAGGCAAAAGGAGAAGGAGGTGGCAGAGGATGAGATGGTTATATAGCATCAGTTATTCGATGGACATGAATTTGAGCAAACTCTGGGAGATAGTAGAGGACAGAGGAGCCTGATGTGCTACAGTCAAAGGGGTCACAAAGAGTCAGACTCGACTTAGTGACTGAACAACAACCACAAAGAAAAGTGTCTTTGTCTGAGGTATGTGATTCAGTATCAGCCAAAGAGGCTCATTTCTCTCTAGCCCTATCGGAATACTGAATCAGAGCATGTTAACTATGAGCTGCAGAGCTGGGAGGTGAAAACAGACTAGCAGGATTGGACAGGTAGGACTCTTGAAGGACATTTAAGAGATACAGATAATACTAAATGTGTCATGGATTCCACTAGAAGCCCTCCCATGAGCCACTGGGAATAGCTCATCCACAGATTCCCCAGCTGGCCCATGGGCACCCCCCGTATGCCCTGTCCTCCTCCTGCTCTGTCCCTGTGCCTGACTTGGTGTGTGTGCATCCAACAGTGGTGAGGAAGCAAGTTTTGGCGGAGCATGTGTAGAAAGCCTGCCCAAATCTGTGGTCTAGGAAGATGTGACAAACTTGAGGTTTAGCGCCACCTTTGGGGAAAAAAAGAGGACCGTCATCATGCAGAATGGTGCGTTGAAGGAATTAGAGAAGCATATAAGCTTAGTAATTCTGCCACAAAAGGAGCAAGAAGCTTGGAGCACGTATATCTGCAGAAGGTCTGAGAAAGCCTCAGAACTGCTTAGCAGGGCTGAGAGAAGGTATTTCTCTCCCAAAGTCAGTAAAGACTGGAGATTGTGACTACATCTTAAATGTAAGGATAGCAAAACTTAGAGGAACATGAAAAACCAAAGAAGCATGATATCACCAAAGGATCTCAATAATCTCCCAGTTACCAACCCCGAAGACATGTAGATCTGTGATTTACCCAATAAAGAATTCAAAATAGTTTTAAGAAAACTCAATGAACTACAAAAAAACACAGAAAGACAATTTAATTAAATCAGGAAAACAATACAGAAACAAAATAGGAAGTTTAACAAAGAGATAGAAATTATAAAAACAACCAAACAAATTCTAGATCTGAAGAATACAGTGAAAGAATTGAAAAATGCAATAGAGAGCATCAACATCAGAAAGGTCAAGGAGAAGAAAGAACTCATGAGATAAAAGACAAAAATTTTGAAATGATACAGTCAGAGGAGAACAAACAAACAAAAGAATAAAGAAAGTGTATGTGGTATCATCGAAAGAACCACTTTGTGAATTACTGGAGTTCCAGAAGAACAAAGGGAGGGAGAAGGGGGCAGAAAGCTTATTTAAGACATAGTGGCCCCCAACTTCCAAAATCTGGAAAGATATTTGGGTATCCTAGCTCAGGAAGCTTATAGGTCACCAAACCAAAGCCACAAAGAGATCCTTTCCAAGGTACATTATAATACAGCTGTAAAAAACAAAAGACGAGAGGAAATCTTCAAAGCAGCAACAGAAAAGAAAAGAAGCTTGTAACTTAAAGGCAACCCCTTATAAGGCTCTCAGCAGATTTCTCAGCAAAAACCTTAGAGACAGAGGAGTGAGGTAATATATTTAAGCACCGAAAGAAAAAAAAAAAAAAGCAACTACAACCAAGAATGAACAGTGAGGTCATCCTTCAGAAATGAAGGAGCGATTAAAAGACTTTACCAGACAAACAAAAGATGAGGGAATTCATTACCACTGGAAATACCTTATAAGAAATGCTGAAAGGAGCAATGAGAGAAAAACAACTTGTACAAGGGAAACCCCATAAGACTATCAGCAAATATTTCAGCAGAAACCTACAAGCCAGAAGGGAATGGCATGACATATTCAAAAAACTAAAAGGAAAAAACTTCCCTATCAAGAATTCTGTACCCGTCAAAGTTATCATTAAGAACTGGAGGAGAGATTAAGAGCTTCCCACATAAGCTTTTGGAGTTCATTATCACTAAACCAGCCCCACAAGAAATTCTAAAGAGATTTCTTTAACCTGAAAAGAAATGACACTAATTAATAGTGAGAAAGTACATGAAAGTAAAAATCTCACTCACAATATTAATATATAACATTAATGATATATAATTATTATTATATATAATAAATAGTGGAGCAATCACTTATAAAATAAGCATGAAGGTTACAAAAGTAGTAATGTTAACTAAAATGACAATAATTAGTTAAGGGATATATAAAATTAAAATATGTAAAATTTGTCATCAATAGTATAAAATGGAGCAGGGAGTAAAAAGATAAAGCTTTGGAACATGTTCAAATTTAAGTTTCTTCCAACTTAAACTGCTTTTAACCTAGGATGTTATATGTGAACCTCACAGCGACCACAAAGAAAAAACTTTTAGTAAAAGCACAAAAGAAAATGAGAAAGTAATCTAAACATGACACCATCAAAATGCCAAAGAAGAGAGAAAGAGAAAGGAACTAAAAAGTCAGAAAACACTAAATAAGATGTTATTACTAAATTCTTACTTATCAATAATTAAAATGTAGACAAATATAAGACATGACATCATAAATCTAGAAGAGAACATCAGCAAAACATTCTCTGACATAAATCATACCAATGTTTTCTTAGGTCAGTCTCCCAAGGCAATAGAAATAAAAGCAAAAACAAGCAAATGAGACCTAAGAAAATGTGCTTTTGTACAGCAAACATAAACAAAATGAAAAAACAGCCTATGGAATGGAAGAAAATAACTGCAAACAATGCAACAAAGACTTAAACTCCAAAATGCACAAAAGCTGTTTGCAGCTCAGAAACAGCAAAACAAACAACCCAATCAAAAAATGGGCAGAAGACCTAAATAGACATGGTGGTTACTGGGGCTGGGAAATGGGAGAAATGGGGAGATGTTGGTCAAAGGTCACAAGCTTTAAGTAATAAGTTTTGGGAATCTAAAGTACAAGATGGTGATATATGTAATATAATAGTTAACAATATTATATTATATACCTGAAAGTTGTGGAGAGAGTAAATCCTAAATATTCTCACCACAAAAAGGACACGATAATCACGTGAGGTAAGAAATATAAACTAATACTACTGTGTATAATCCTTTTACAATATGTTAAGTTTGTCAAATCAATATGTTGCATACCTCGATTTATGCAATGTGATTTGTCAATTATGTTTCAATCAAGCTGGAAAAATTATAGTTCATTCATTTAATAGAACCTTACCTAGCCATGAAAAACTAATTTTGATATATATTTGTTTGGATGAAAAAAATTTCATGATATATTGTTAAGGAACAAAGCAGATTTTACATGTGTTTTATATTTAATATAGAGTAGTTGTGGAATTCTTTGGGCAATTAGGGCATAATTTTCATCCTGATCATCTATACTTTTGTTTTGCTGCTGAAAACTTAGATTAAAAAGGTTTAATTAGCATTAAACACAAATATTTAAAAACCATCTCCCATGATATTTCCTTATTTCCTTTTATCCAAGTAAGACACATTTGTATGTGAATTATGAGTAGAAATAAAATATTGTTTTTGAGTAAAGTTCTCTAATGTCTGGTATTTAAATTTATTTATTTATTTATTTATTTAAATTTTATTTTATTTTTAAACTTTACAATATTGTATTAGTTTTGCCAAATATCAAAATGAATCCGCCATAAATGTCAATTTATGTTACCTCTTTGCTCAAAACTCTCCAAAGGCTTCACATGTTACTCTGAGTAAGGGTCACATGGCATTAAAATGCCCCACAAGGTCCAGTCTGAGGCGACCCTCCACTGCTTGTTTGACTTGTCTCTTGTACTCTCCCCTCACTCGCTGTGTTCCAACCACACTGACCTTGCTGTTCCTAGAGCTCTCCAACCTTGTTCCTTCCTTAGGGCTTTTGCACTTGCTGATCCCTTCACTGGTATGTTGTTGTCCCAAACCCTGCATCTTTCACGTCTTTGCTTAAATATCTTCTCAGTTCAGTTCAGTTCAGTTGCTCAGACTCTTTGCGACCCCATGAATTGCAGCACGCCAGGCCTCCCTGTCCATCACCAACTCCTGGAGTTCACTCAAACTCATGTCCATCTAGTCGGTGATGCCATCCAGCCATCTCATCCTCTGTCATCCCCTTCTCCTCCTGCTCCCAATCTTTCCCAACATCAGGGTCTTTTCAAATGAGTCAGCTCTTCGCATGAGGGGGCCAAAGTACTGGAGCTTCAGCTTCAACATCAGTCCTTCCAATGAACACCAAGGACTGATCTCCTTTAGGATGGACTGGTTGGATCTCCTTGCAGTCCAAGGGACTCTCAAGAGTCTTCTCCAACACCACAGTTTAGAAGCATCAATTCTTTGGCACTCAGCTTTCTTTATAGTCCAACTCTCACATCCATACATGACCACTGGAAAAACCATAGCCTTGACTAGATGGACCTTGTTGACAAAGTAATGTCTCTGCTCTTTAATATGCTGTCTAGGTTGGTCATAACATTCCTTCCAAGGAATAAACGTCTTTTAATTTCATGGCTGCAGTCACCATCTGCAGTGATTTTGGAGCCCAGAAAAATAAAGTCAGCCACTGTTTCCATTGTTTCCCCATCTATTTGCCATGAAGTGATGGGACCAGAAGCCATGATCTTAGTTTTCTGAATGTTGAGCTTTAAGCCAACTTTTCACTCCTCTTTCACTTTCATCAAGAGGCTCTTTAGTTCCTCTTCACTTTCTGCCATAAGGGTGGTGTCATCTGCATATCTGAGGTTATTGATATTTCTCCCAGCAATCTTGATTCCAGATTGTGCTTCATCCAGCCCAGCATTTCTCATGATGTACCCTGCATAGAAGTTAAATAAGCAGGGTGACAATATACAGCCTTGACGTACTCTTTTTCCTATTTGGAACCAGTCTGTGGTTCCATGTCCAGTTCTAACTGTTGCTTCCTGACCTGCATATAGGTTTCTCAAGAAGCAGGTCAGGTGATCTGGTATTCCCATCTCTTTCAGAATTTTCCACAGTTTATTGTGATGATCCAGCGAATGTTGGCAATTTGATCTCTGGTTCCTCTGCCTTTTTTGAAACCAGCTTGAACATCTGGAAGTTCATGGTTCACGTATTGCTGAAGCCTGGCTTGGAGAATTTTGAGCATTACTTTACTAGCGTGTGAGATGAGTGCAATATTTTCTCAATGAGGCCTAAACTGACCTCTATATTTAAAATTGCATCCTGCCCCATTCTGCCTAGCACTCCTGATTCTCCTTGATCTGATCTAATTTTTCCTTTTGGACAATATGGTATTATTTAAATGTAGGATGCAATGGTGATCATCATTTTTTAAAGCACACTAAATTGTATACATATTGTTTGGTTGACAATAAATATTGATTAACATCAAATTTTGTTAGATTAAGTATGTATTTTAAGTTTATGGGGTGGCAGAGGAAAAATAGAGTGTATTTATTTCCAGCTCTTAGAGGAGGATAGCAGAAAGAAGGCAGAGAGAATTAGTTAATCCAAAAGAAGACAAAGAGGGGAAAAGAAACAGAAAAAGAAGGATAAAATAAAGCACAAAATAAGAACTAAATCTGAATATATATGTTTTCAATAAATATGTGTTTTCAAGAAAAATAAATTAGCTAAATGCTCTAGTTAAAAAGAAACATTGCTAGACTGGATAACAAAATACATACAAACATACAACATTGGAAGCATAAGGACACCAAAAGGTTGAAAATAAAAGGGTAGGAAAAGATAAGGAAATATGTATGAAATGAACCTTGGTATAGCCATATAAATATTGGACAAAATAGAATTTAAGTTTAAACCGTAGAAAAATAGATTAACATATACTTAATTTTAAAAGGTTTAACTCATCATTCCAAGCTTAAATGTATCTAGTAACATACCTTTAAGTATGTAAAGTAAAAATTAATAGAAATAGAAACTGATATACTATATTTACTGTATATCAACCATTTATCAAATTCATAAATATCACCATTCACCATGGGAAATTTTAATAATCCTCTCAGTAATTTATAGATTAAGCCAACAAAAAATGCTAGTGAAAGTATAGAGTATTTAATCACACAATTAAAAAGCTAAATCTAATGGACATATTTAGAAAATGGAACTTTTTAACTGGTATAAATACATTCTTCTCAAGCTCATGAATCATTCATAAAAACTGACTATTTTCTGGGCTATAGCACAAGAACTCAAGGAATCAATATCATATAATATTTTTGACTTCAAGTCAGTTATGTTAGAAATCAATAAAACAATGAAATAGTAAGATAACCAAATAAACCCCTTCCATTTGGGAATTTCAAAACCTTTCTAATGTTCATTGGTCAAAAAGAAATCACTGGAAATGAGAAAATTTTGATCTGGAATAAAAGAGAACTTATGGAAAACTTAGAACCTTAAATAATTGTACTATAAAGGAAGAAATTTAAAAATTATTGACCTCTTCAGGCTACTTTGGAAATTAGAAAAAGCACAGAAGAATAAATATAAAGTAAGAGGAAGGAAATAAAGATAAGAGAGAAATTAATAAAATTAAAAATATGATACAAGAAGAGAATCAAGAAGTCAAAAATTGATGCTTTGAAATACTAGTAAAATTATAAAAAAGACAGCAAGATTTCTATCAAAAAGAGAAAAGTCACAAGTAATGAAAAGAATATCAAATACAGATATAGCACAGATTAAAAAGATTAGAGAAAAGCACAAACAACTTCATGCCAATAAATTTTAAAACAAAGTGGACAAATTCCTAGAAAAATGTTTACCCTAGCTGACTTAAGTTTTTAAAACCTGAATCGACTTATAACCTGTAAAGAAATTGAATCAGAATCAGTAGTTACTTATCTTTCCACAAAGACAGCATCAGGCCAGAGACTTTTTCTTTTGACATCTAGCAAAAGGAAGTCATAATTGCAATCTTAACAAAGTTATTTCACATACTTATCTATTTTACAAGGATGTACAATCTTGATGTCAAAAACCAAACAGAGAATAGGAGGAAGGAAAATTGCAGGCTAATTTTATTCATTAAAAATGGCTATAAAAATTCTGAACAGACTTATAAATCCAGTAGTGTATTAAAAAGTATGATATTTAAATTATTCAGTGTTATATATAAATATCTTTCACCATATTATGAATTAAAATATTAGCCCATAAAGGAAAAGATCAATTGTAATGCTTGTATTAAAACTAAGATCTGCTAAAGAAAGACAAAATTAAGATCTGCTTATCAAAGTATATCTTAAACACAAGATTCAACTTAAACATTCAACATGTATAACTGACAAATAAATGTTGCCTAAAATATACTAATTCCTTTAAAAAGATGGACAAGAAAAAGGAAAGTAATCAAACAGAAAAATGGGCCAGCAACATGAGCAGGTGTTGCCCTGAAGAAGAAACAGAATAAAACTAAAAAATTAAGAAAAGATACTCAACTTCAAGTAATCAGGTAAATGCAAATAGAACTACAATGAGGTACAATGAAGCACTGTTTTGTATCCATTATAATAACAAAAAATAAAATGTACATTACCAATAGTTGCTTAGGTTGTGGATAATTGCTGAGGATGTGGATAAAGCAGAAATTCTTAAACACTGATGACTGAAATATAAATTGGTACTAAATACTGGAAAATAATTTGAAATTATCTAGTAATACTAAAGATGTGTAAATCCACAATATAATAATTAACTCCTACCTCTATGCCTAGGAAAAACTCTTGCACCTGGGGATTAGGAAACACATCAGTCAGCACACAGAGAACAGAAAGTGAAACAACAAGTTGTGCAGGACTGGGTGCTGTATGAATCTGTTTAAAAAAATGTAAAAACCAGGCAAAATTAAACAACATACTTTCAGAGCAATAAAGATAGGTGATGAAATATCAAGAAAAGTAAGATAATGATAAACATAATATAGGATTGAGTGGAGAGATGAGATGGGGGCAGGACTGTCAGGAGCATAACTCCAGGGGGCACGCTTCCCACTTCATTCTACGTGAATGATGCTCCCTGGGGTCGTGAAATACAGTGGCCTTTGGGGAGGGGAATATAGAAGCTTCAAGAGCATTAGTAAGGTTCAGGTTCTTAAGCTGGGTGGTTGATTATAACATATATCTATACATAAAAGAAAATTAATAAAATAGGGAAAGAAGTGTAAAGAAACTTGAGGATAGAGAATGTGTTCTTGTTCCAGCTTTACCTCTAACATAAAACTATGTCATCTTTGGCAAGTCACTTAGCCTCACTGAGCCTCAATTTTCTCATTTTAATAACTGGTTATAACAAATTCAGGCGTACCTATTTTATAGGATTGTGTGAGGATCAAGTGTACTTGAAAGCATTTAATGTAATTAATAAAATGAAATATTCACGTGCAACACAATTTTTCTACATACAAACTCAAAAGTTTATCTTTCCAAACTAATATTCAAAATCCACATGGTGAAAGGTGAGAATGTTCAACTTAACCATGCAACTCTTCTGCCAGTTGAAATGTTCTGTATAGTTATTAGCCAAAGACTGTCTAAACTGTAGCAGCCATGGGTGTAGCTGGCCTTGGAGGGAATACTGGCCTCGGAAATGGAAAACTTGGTTTTGAATCCTGCCTTTGTCATTTACTGAGAGGTTGGCAATTCACTTCTCACTTCTGGCCATAGGTTTCTTTATCTGTAATATGGTGGTTTTATTGCTGTTGTCTAAAGAGGGAATTGCAATATTTTCTTAAGAGAGTGAGGCTCTCCCTTCTTCATATCCACACTGACTGTATGGGAAGCAATAGCAGCAGCAGGCGCCCTGGCAGTTTCCCGCAGTTTCCAACTTATGATTGCTTTTCATTGTGGTGAAAAACACACCCAACTGACTGTTTTCTTCTGTGTTGGTTTCTTTTGTGAATAGGCCATTGTCCACCTGCAGACACCTACCTGTTCTGCCTTAAAGTTTTTGACTTTCTTGTGGACCATTTGTGAGGTAGCAAATACATCTAAGAAGAAGATGCCACTTCCTCTTTTTCCTTTCTGTTCCTCAAGCTCCATACTCAATAGCCTAGAGTCCAACTAAGGTGATTCTAATTCTTTCGATTATAATCATACAATTAATCCTACCCATTGCAGCAACCAGGAATGGACAAAGTGAGTGAGACCTGGGATTCTTGTTCCACCTTTATGACAGCTCTTACAGGTTAAGAGTTAGTATTGGTAGACTGCATTAATTTGAAGACTAAGATCTAGAGATAATTTATTAAAATTAGGCTTCTTATTTTAAGATAATTGAAATTTTGGATGAAGTTGTAAGAAATAATGCTGAGAGACACTAAGTATCCTTTACCCAGTTTTTCCTAATAGTAACATCTTGCAAAACTACAGTATATTATAAATAATCCACAAATCTTATTCAGATTTACTTTTATTTGCATGTGTGTGTTTATAATTGATTTTACATAGTTTATTTTCACATGTGTAGGTTTATGTATCCACACTAGATATAAAAACTAAAAAAAAAAAAAACAGTTCTATTGCCACAAAAATCTCTTGTGTTGCCGTTTTATAACAGTCACCTTACCTATTCTGAATTTTTTGCAACCTCAAAATCTGTTCATCATTTCAAAAATTTTGTCATTTCAAGAATGTTATATAAGTTGGATCATATTCTATAAATTTTTAGGGATTAGCTTTTTTTCCTCAGCATAATTCCTTGGAGATTGATTTACCGCTGTGTGTAATAACTGTTTCTTTGAGAAGTATTCCATGCTATGAATGGTTAAACTATTGAAAGACATTTTGGGGTTTTCAGTTTTTGGCACTGATGAGCAAAGCTACTATAAATATCCATGTACAATTTTTTCTATAAATATAAGTTTTCATTTCACTCTGATAAATGCCCAAGAGTACAGCTACTGTGTCATTTAGTTTCATGTCTAATTGTATAAGAAATTGTGAAACTGTTTTCAGAGTGTCAGTACCATTTTATATTCCTTCCAGCAATGCAGAATGATCCAGTTTCTGTGAATTCTGTCAGCACTTACTGTTGTCACTAATTCTTTTGTTTCTACTGTCCTGATTGGTATGTTCAGTTCAGTTTCAGTTCAGTCACTCAGTCGTGTCTGACGCTTTGCGACCCCATGAATTGCAGCATGCCAGGCCTCCCCGTCCATCACCAACTCCCGGAGTTCACTCAGACTCATGTCCATTGAGTCAGTGACGCCATCTAGCCATCTCATCCTCTGTCATCCCCTTCTCCTCTTGCCCCCAATCCCTCCCAGCATCAGAGTCTTTTCCAATGAGTCAACTCTTCGCATGAGGTGGCCAAAGTACTGGAGTTTCAGCTTTAGCATCATTCCTTCCAAAGAAATCCCAGGCCTGATCTCCTTCAGAATGGACTGGTTGGATCTCCTTGCAGTCCAAGGGACTCTCAAGAGTCTTCTCCAACACCACAGTTCAAAAGCATCAATTCTTCGGCTCTCAGCCTTCTTCACAGTCCCACTCTCACATCCATACATGACCACAGGAAAAACCATAGCCTTGACTAGACGAACCTTTGTTGGCAAAGTAATGTCTCTGCTTTTGAATATGCTATCTAGGTTGGTCATAACTTTCCTTCCAAGGAGTAAGCGTCTTTTAATTTCATGGCTGCAGTCACCATCTGCAGTGATTTTGGATCGGTATGTAGTACTATCTTATTGTGGTTATAATTTGCATTTCCCTAATGTTTAATGATGTTGGACATCTTCTCATGTGCTTATTAGCCATCGGTAGAACTTCCACGGTGAAATGTCTTTTCATGTCTTTTGCCCATTTTCTCTTCTATTTTTTTAATACCATTGAGTTTTAAGAATTCTTCATATATTCTGGATACTAGTTCCTTGTCAGATATGTGGTTTGCAAATACTTTCTCCCAGCCTGTGGCTTGTCTTTTCATGTTCTTCACATGATCTTTTACTATTTATCAATTTATCCTTTTATAGATTGTGCTTTTGTGTCAAGTCTAAAAACTCCTCAATTCACCTTTCAGTTCAGTTCAGTTCAGTCACTTAGTTGTGTCTGACTCCTTGTGACCCCATGGACTGCAGCACGCCAGGCCTCCCTGTCCATCACCAGCTTCCAGAGTTTACTCAAATTCATGTCCATTGAGTCAGTGATACCATCCAACCATCTCATCCTCTGTCGTCCCCTTCTTCTCTCGCCTTCAATCTTTCCCAGCATCAGGGTCTTTTCCAATGAGTCAGCTCTTCGCATCAGGTGGCCAAAGTATTGGAGTTTCAGCTTCAACATCAGTCCTTCCAATGAACACTCAGGACTGATCTGCTTTAGGATGGACTGGTTGGATCTCCTTGCAGTCCAAGGGACTCTCAAGAGTCTTCTCCAACACCACAGTTCAAAAGCATCAATTCTTTGGCATTCAGCTTTCATAATAGTCCACCTCTCACATCCATACATGACCACTGGAGAAACCATAGCCTTGACTAGATGGACCTTGTTGGCAAAGTAATGTCTCTGCTTTTTAATAAACTGATTGCCATACTTATACAGTAAACTTTAATATTGGGTACTTTATTATTGTTTTTCAAGATGATTTTAGCTGTTCTAGGCTCTGTGCCTCTTCATATAAATTTTCAAATAACCTTGTATATATGTATAAAAAACTTTGCTGGAACTTCAATAGAATTTAGATTATGCCTATAGATCAGGGGAGAATTAACATCTCTACTATGTTGGGTTTTCTAATATTGCCAATGGAATGTCTTAATATAAAAAATGAGTATTTCTGCATCAGAGGTTTAAATTATACATTTCTCTGTAGCAAGTAAAATCATTTTTGAGTATTAAAATAAATAAATACAACAATTTGATGTTTTCCAACAATAGTCTAACCCAAAGAACATTAACACAAGACAAAAAGAAACTTAACATGTGTTTTTGGCAAGTATTACAGGAAGGAACTGCCTAATACACATAAAGGATGACCCTACTCATCCAGTATAAATACAATATATGGACACAGTCTCTCTCTTTATTTACTTGGGTCTTTAATTTCTCACAGGTAATTTTATTAACTATGCTCATGCTCAGTCACTTCAGTCGTGTTGGACTCTGTGCAACCCTATGGACAGCAGCCCACCAGGCTCCTCTGTCCATGGGATTCTCTAGGCAAGAGTACTGGAGTGGGTTGCCATTTCCTTCTCCAATTAACTATGCTAGATGAATTCATAGAACTCATAGAACCTCACAGTGTTTGTTTGTAGATAAAATATAAAAAGTACATCTTTGGGGGCAGTCCTGTGGTGTACTGGGATAATATATGACTATAAGTGTATCCTTTTGACAACGGAATAGATAAAAGTAGTTTGCAAACCACTTTCTATGTTAGTGGCATGTGGAGATGTAGTAATGGTTGTCCACATCAGTTATGGACTGTTTTTCACTAGTAGGAAGACAATGTAACACAGTTTTTTTTTTCATTTCTATTTTTTGTAGAATTATTTTGTATATTTTTAATACATTTTTATTGGAGTATAGTTGCCTTACAATATTGTTAGTTTCTGCTGTACAGCAAAGTGAATCAGCTATAATGTATAATAAGTCCCTTCTTTTTTGTATATTTATTGAATGATTGTTTGATTGCTATGGATCTAGAGTCAAAGTGGACATCTGAGAGAAAACACCGTAGGCGCTATGCAGTGCTCTTATGCTTCCTGCCACAACTGCATTCCATAGACAGAACTCATCCTGCATGTGCCAGTTTGTGCCTCTGTATCTCCAGAGAGACTGTAAACCACAAGAAGATAGCAATATTTTTCCAGTCCCTTGTACAGACTTGGCACAAGGAGATGTTCATTACATATTACATAATATATCTAGCAAGTCACACTATTTTGGGATATATACTTGGCTCTTTTTCTCCCTTGGGTACTGGATTAGGCTTTGTTAAGTTCTCTTGTGCTATTTGAAACTGTCTCTATCCCTCACTTCTTAGTATATTATACATTTTTGGCTTATTCCCTACTTTTTAACCCTTTCTTTTACTAGCCTTTTACTGTGAATGTTCTTTTAACTGTGTCCTTGGAGCTACTGGATTTTTTTTTTTTTTCTTCACAATGTAAGGAACATCTCTCACCTATTTGTCTGCTATGTATCTTTACCTTTTAAGAGCTACTCCTCTGCCATGCCAGAGGATTACAGTGGTGGTTTCTAATCTGATTAGATCTGAATGGGATTAGAAAAACTCATCTCTTTTGAGCATAATGGTTGGTCCAGGTATGGACATTGTCATACCAGAATTATGAGTGTTCATTTAGAATTCTCAAGTGGATGCTGGGGGAAGGAAGTCCATTTTTGAAATTCTGCAAATACAAGCTGAGATTTAATCTTTTTTTTCTCTTTAATTTATTTTTTATTGAAGCATAATTGCTTTATAGAATTTTGTTGTTTTCTGTCAAACCTCAACATGAATCAGCCATAGGTATACATATATCCCCTCCCTTTTGAACCTCCTTCCCATCTCCCTCCACATCCAACCCGTCTAGGTTGATACAGAGCCCCTATTTGAGTTTTCTGAGCCATACAGCAAATTCTTTTTGGCTATCTATTTTACATATGGTAATGTAAGTTTCCATTGGTACTCTTTCCAACATCTCACCCTCTCCTCCCCTCTCCCCATGTCCATAATTCTATTCTCTATGTTTCCCATTGCTGCTCTGTAAATAAATTCTTCAGTACCATTTTTCTAGATTCCATATATGTGCATTAGAACACAATATTTATCTTTCTCTTTCTGACTCACTTCATTCTGTAAATAGGTTCTAGGTTCATCCACCTCATCAGAACTGACTCAAATACATTCTTTTTTATGGCTGAGTAATATTCCATTATGTATATGTACCACAGCTTCTTTATCCATTCATCTGTCGATGGACATCTAGGTTGTTTCTATGTTCTAGCTATTGTAAATAGTCCTGCAGTGAACAATGGGATACATGTATCTTTTTCAATCCTGGTTTCCTCAGGGTATATGCCCAAGAGTGGGATGGCTGGGTCATATGGTGGTTTTTTCCCACTAACAGTACAAGAGCGTTCCTTTTTCTCCACACCCTCTCCAGAATTTATTGTTTGTAGACTTTTTTATGATGGATCACAATCAACTGTGGAAAATTCTGAAAGAGATGGGAATACCAGATCACCTGACCTGCTTCTTGAGAAACCTATATGCAGGTCAGGAAGCACCAGTTAGAACTGGACATGGAACAACAGACTTGTTCCAAATAGGCAAAGGAGTACGTCAAGGCTGTGTATTGTCACCCTGCTTATTTAACTTCTATGCAGAATACATTATGAGAAACGCTGGGCTGGAAGAAGCACAAGCTGGAATCAAGATTGCTGGGAGAAATATCAATAACCTCAGATATGCAGATGACACCACCCTTATGGCAGAAAGTGAAGAGGAACTAAAGAGCCTCTTGATGAAAGTGAAAGAGGAGAGTGAAAATTTGGCTTAAATTTAGCTCAACATTCAGACAACGAAGATCATGGCATCTGGTCCCATCACTTCATGGCAAATAGATGGGGAAACAGTGGAAACAGTGTCAGACTTTATTTTTCTGGGCTCCAAAATCACTGCAGATGGTGACTGCAGCCATGAGATTAAAAGATGCTTACTCCTTGGAAGGAAAGTTATGACCAACCTAGATAGCATATTGAAAAGCAGAGATATTACTTTGCCAACAAGGGTCCATCTAGTCAAGGCTATGGTTTTTCCAGTGGTCATGTATGGATGTGAGAGTTGGACTGTGAAGAAAGCTGAGCACCTAAGAATTGATGCTTTTGAGCTGTGGTGTTGGAGAAGACCCTTGAGAATCCCTTGGACTGCAAGGAGATCCAACCAGTCCATCCTAAAGGAGATCAGTCCTGGGTGTTCATTGGAAGGACTGATGCTGAAGGTGAAACTCCAATACTTTGGCCACCTCATGCGAAGAGGTGACTCATTGGAAAAGACCCTAATGGTGGGAGGGATTGGGGGCAGGAGGAGAAGGGGATGACAGAGGATGAGATGGCTGGATGGCATCACCGACTTGATGGACATGAGTTTGAGTGGGCTCCGGGAGCTGGTGATGGACAGGGAGGCCTGGTGTGCTGCGATTCATGGGGTCTCAAAGAGTCGGATACGACTGAGCAACTGAACTGAACTGAATGGATGTTGGCAATTTGATCTCTGGTTGCTCTGCCTTTTCTAAACTCAGCTTGTATGTCTGGAAGTTCTTGGTTCACATACTGTTGAAGCATAGATTGGAGGATTTTGAGCATTACTTTGCTAGTGTGTGAGATGAGTGCAATTGTGCAGTAGTTTGAACATTCTTTGGCATTGCCCTTCCTTGGGGCTGGAATGAAAACTAACCTTTCCAGTCCTGTGGCCACTGCTGAATTTTCCAAATTTGCTGATATATTGAGTGCAGCACTTTCACAGCATTATCTTTTAGGATTTGAAATAGCTTAGCTGAAGTTCCATCACCTCCACTAGCTTTGTTTGTAGTAATGCTTCCAAAGGCCCACTGGACTTCACACTCCTGGCTATCTAGCTCTAGGTGAGTGATCACACCATCGTGGTTATCTGGGTCATTAAGCTTATACATTACTAAGTGATAACACTTGGAAGATCTCTTGACCTTGTATTTGGTCTTTGACCCATCTCTGACACAGAGCTCCTAAGACCCTTGTAATATCCCAGGTGATGAGAGCAGTAAGAGCATCTCTTGTTCTGATGAGGCAACTCTGAGTGGGCTCCTGAATGGGTCCTGGATGGGGGGTGATCACCAGAAAGACGAAGCCATGATTAGAAGCTTGGAAATTTTAGCCCTACTTCTTGTCCTCTAGAAAAGGGAGAGGGGTTAGAAACAGTTAATAATTAATCATGCCTATGTAAGAAGCCTTCATGAAATCTCAAGGTTCAGGAGCTTAATGATTTGTGGACACATCCACATCAGGAGAGTGATGTATCAAACTCCACAGGGACAGAAGCCCCTGTGCTCAGGACCCTCCTGCACCTCACATTATCTATTTATCTGGGCTGTTCATCTGCATCCTTTATCATATTATTTAATAAAATGATAAACGTAAGTAAGTATTTCCCTGAGTTCTGTGGGCCACTGTAGCATAGTAATTGAACCCAACAAGGGAGTCATTGGAATGTTTGATGTATAGCCATTGGTCAGAAGTCCAAGTGATAAACTGCTCTTGTGACTGGTATCTGAAGTGCATACATAATGTTTGTATGTTTGTTGGGGGAGCAGTCTTGAGGGCCTGAAATCTTATCTTGTGGGATCTGACATTATAACCAGGTAGACAGTGTCAGAATTGAGTTACACTCTAGTACATCCAGCTGGTAGCATGGAGAATTGCTTGTTGTGGGGGAAAACTCCACACATTTGGTGACCAGAAGTGTTCTGAAAAGTAGCAAAGGGGACACACAGGGAAGAAAGACACAGTAGGGAAGAACTGGGGTTTTTCTCACACAGGTGAAGAACTGAAAAGTTTTTTTCCTTTTCAGAGAACTTGCAATGAACATGCTTTGCTGAGTCTGCGTATGTTGGAGGTTGACAGTATAATGGATTTCTCCACATTAACTACCATGTACAGTATAATATTTATTAAAGGATAAGTAACACAAATAGGCTAATTTGATATTTACATGTATATTACTGAAACTAAATAGCAGTGATAGCAATTTTTTAGAAACCAGGCCAACAAAAGAGTTTTCTCAAGTAGTAAAGTTTTAAGAATCACATTGTTTAGAATTAGTAGCTCACAGTCATAATAAAAATCAGATCACATTTCTGTTTGTTTTCTGAATCGCTTTATTGCCCACACCTGGGACAGATTGGTACACTACAGGTTTAGAGGGTCCAAGATGTCTGGGACTTTCTCCCAAATTGCTGGAATGCTGTGCACAGCTGACAGTGTCAATATGACTACTACTTGTGGCCTCAGGCTAGTGAGACTTCTCCCTTGGTAATGCAAGTTTTCCAGAGAAGAGTACTCTAATAGACTTCCAAAAAACTGCGAGATTTCTTAGACTTAGCCTGGGAAGTCAGAATATTACTTTCCATGCATTCTGTAGGTCAAGATTCAAGGGGTCCAGTCCAGATTCAGGGGAGAGGGAAGTTAGCTTCCATATCCTAATAGGAGGAAATTAAAAGATACTCCTTGGAAGAAAAACTATGACAAACCTACACAGCACATTTTAAAGCAAAGACATCACTGCTGACAAAGGTCCTATAGTAAAAGCTATGGTTTTTCCAGTAAGATCAGATCAGATCAGATCAGTCACTCAGTCGTGTCCGACTCTTTGCAACCCCACGAATCGCAGCACGCCAGGCCTCCCTGTCCATCACCAACTCCTGGAGTTCACTCAGACCCACGTCCATTGAGTCAGTGATGCCATTCAGCCATCTCATCCTCTGGCGTCCCCTTCTCCTCTTGCTCCCAATCCCTCCCAGCATTCAGAGTCTTTTCCAATGTGTCAACTATTCGCATGAGGTGGCCAAAGTACTGGAGTTTCAGCTTTAGCATCATTCCTTCCAAAGAAATCCCAGGGCTGATCTCCTTCAGAATGGACTGGTTGGATCTCCTTGCAGTCCAAGGGACTCTCAAGAGTCTTCTCCAACACCACAGTTCAAAAGCATCAATTCTTTGGCGCTCAGCCTTCTTCACAGTCCAACTCTCACATCCATACATGACCACAGGAAAAACCATAGCCTTGACTAGACGAACCTTTGTTGGCAAAGTAATGTCTCTGCTTTTGAATATGCTATCTAGGTTGGTCATAACTTTCCTTCCAAGGAGTGTCTTTTAATTTCATGGCTGCAGTCACCATCTGCAGTGATTTTGGAGCCCAGAAAAATAAAGTCTGACACTGTTTCCACTGTTTCCCCATCTGTTTCCCATGAAGTGATGGGACCGGATGCCATGATCTTCGTTTTCTGAATGTTGAGCTTTAAGCCAACTTTTTCACTCTCCACTTTCACTTTCATCAAGAGGCTTTTGAGTTCCTCTTCACTTTCTGCCATAAGGGTGGTGTCATCTGCATATCTGAGGTTATTGATATTTCTCCCGGCAATCTTGATTCCAGCTTGTGTTTCTTCCAGTCCAGCATTTCTCATGATGTACTCTGCATAGAAGTTAAATAAGCAGGGTGACAATATACAGCCTTGATGAACTCCTTTTCCTATTTGGAACCAGTCTATTGTTCCATGTCCAGTTCTAACTGTTGCTTCCTGACATGTATCCAAATGTGAGAGTTGGACCATACAGAAGGTTGAGTGCTGAAGAACTGACGCATTCTAATTGTGGTGTTGGAGAAGACTCTTGAGGGTTTCCCTGGCTGATCAGATGCTAAAGAATCCACTTGCAATGTGGGAGATGTGGGTTTGATTCCTGGGTTGGGAAGATGCCATGGAGGAGGGCATGGCAACCCACTCTAGTATTCTTGCCTGGAGAATCCCCATGAACAGAGGAGCCTGGTGGGCTACAGCCCATGGGGTTGCAAAGAGTCGGACATGGCTGAGTAACTAAGCACATACACAGAAGACTCTTGAGAGTCCCCTGGACAGTAAGGAGATCAAACCCATCAATCCTAAAGGAAATCAATCCTGAATATTCATTGGAAGGACTGATGATAAAGCTGAAGTTCCAAAACTTTGGTCACCAGATGTGAAGCACTGACTCATTGGAAAAGACTGTGATTGCTGGGAAAGACTGAGGGCAGGAGGAGAAGGGGGCGACAGAGAATGAGATGGTTGGACAGCATCACCAACTCAGTGGACCTGAGTTTGAACAAACTCAGAGATAATGAAGGACAGGAAAGCCTGGTGTACTGCAGTCCAGAAGGTCACAAAGAGTCAGACACGACTGAGCAACTGAACACCACCAATAACAGTAAAACATTTGCAGTCATCTTTAATCTTCCAGTGTCAATATAATTTTTATTTAGGGGACCTACTTCCTCTATCTATTAAGTTTTGCTCCACTCTCTTCTTTACCTTTTAATCAACAAGTACTTTGTCTCCTGGTTCTTCTGTTAGGCATTTAGAATATATGAATTAATCACTGTGACTTCTGAATTTCTGATTTTATTCCTTTTTTGTTTTAATATATTTATTTCTCAAAGGCCCATTTGAGGTAGTGAGCAGCATAGTATAGCATAGGCACAAAGGTTCTGGAGCCATTCTGACCAGGTTCAAGGGATAGGTATTTAACATCTCTGTGCTCCAGTTCCCCCATCTGTACACTAGGGATAATGGTGACAGTAACTACTTGTCCAATTGTGTGACATTTAAATGCCTTCATATACACAAAGCTCTTAGAACAGTGTCTCTCACATAGCATGTGCTGAACAAATGATAACTATTATTATTACTATATGTTTTGATTTGAGTTCACTCTGCAGCAGACCCTGAAACAAAGACCTGAGTGCACGTAGTTTATCTGGGAGGTGATCCCAGTAAACATCAGTAAGGAAGTGAGGAAGTGAAATATGGAAGGGAAGGCAGTCAAAAAAGGGCAAGTTACCACCTTGGAAAACTCGAGCTTCATCTCACTGGAGAATGTTGGGAGTCAGTGCAGAATATACATTTCACAGTGATTTCATTCTAAGGGGCAAGAAAATCAGTTATTTAGATACCAGTTGTCATCCATCATTGGAAAATGACTTCTTGCAGAGGAGTGTGAATTCCCTGATATTTCTCTTCTGCTGTGTGAGAAAGTGTTCAGGCAAAGAGATACAGATGGTAGTAACTGGAGGTCAAGTTATGGGTACAAAATTGGTAAGCCTGACCAAGAGACATGGGAAAGGCACTGATGGCTTCCACTGCATATTACTCATCTACCCAGTATTCTATTAATAGATTGGGTTCCTGTATGTGTTGATCACTCTAAAAATTGACCAAGTGTAGCTTAGAGAGAAAGGGAAGTAGTTTCTGTAAGTTGGACTGAGAAAGTAGTAGAGGAAGTAGAAATAAGAGATGAGAGTGTGATGGTATCAGTACTAATTGGCTCACATGCCCACATGGGTATCTTTACTGGATATGCCTCTCACCACCTGGGCATTCTGTATTTACCCACTTTCTTTCTTAATGTTTTATTATTTCTTCAATTAGCAAGGCTAAGCTACTTGCCATGGCACACATGAATCTTGGTCATTCCCACTTTAAATGAAGAATGACACTATTGTACATGCAGTAAAGTAGGAGGAGGATCACTCCTTACCAGCTCTGTATAGATATAAAGCTGTAAACGTAACGTGTGAACTACTCAAAGCACAAATTTTCCTCAAACTCATAGTCACTATTCATAAATATGAGGGAGTTGCTGTAACTTACAGACTGGTTCTGCATAGGCTGGTGAGAGTTTGGAAAATGTCATTCAAGACCACTACTGATTAGTCACCCTAGAGTTGGACCCTCTCGTTCAGTTATCTGTGGGTTTTCTCAGAAAGACACATAACATATGCAGTATTTGATTAAACAAGGAGGCTACTAGATTGAGGTGGCTCTAAAGCGGCCTACTTAGGCAAATCTAAGCCTGTAAGTGCTTCAGGGTTGCATAATTAAAACCTAAGGACAACCAATCACAAGCAGCCAACTAGGTTTTAAGCTATAGCCAATCAATAATTTCCTGACTTTGCTTCTGCCTTTTCTCTATAGAAGTTCTCCCTGGAGCTCCTGTCAGTGGAGCACTCCTAACCACTTGTGGTTTGGTGCTGCCTGATTCAAATTGATTTTTGCTCAAAGAAACCTTTACAATTTTTAATATGCCTCAGTTTATCTTTTAACAGTAGGAAGAATATTTAGGAAAATGTCTTAAGGGAAAGGCATTTGGCTTGTGTCTCTGGCTTCTATCACCCAGGGTTGATCTTGGATCTGTTCTGTGACCCAGGAACAAAAAGGATTTAGTGCTGGGCTGGTTTTCACAGAGGGAGGTTACCATCTCCTTCTGGAGCTATTTGGGCTGAGCCACACTAAGAATGTTTTTGAAGTGGTATATTCATTAAAAATCAAAACCAGAAGAAATCATAGGAGGAAGGCATTGCAAATCACTGCTGTTTATTTAGGCATGGTGTTACCACTATGCTGGCAGAAGTTTTATTTTTTCAGTTTGGAACCAATCCCATGAAATCAGAGCTGGCCTCATCAGATGTTCAGTCATCAAGAATTTGGTGAATGCTCAAGGAATATACCACTGAATGTGGGGAGTGTATACGAAGAAAAAAACAAACAAAAACCAAACCCCAAACTCTGGCCTTGAGGAGTTTATAGATTTATAGGTCGAACTAATATGTAATCAAAATAAATGTAGACTTCTAAATGCGATAAATACTGATGTGTATTTAGGGAGGAGAGGGATGGATGAGAACTGAACTACTGGTTGAAGAAAGGGTAGAGTTAAGTGGAGAAATCTGCAAAGACATATGTCCCTAACCTAACTTATTCTTCCTTGGTTTCTCTCATTTAGGCTCTAAAAGAAACTGTAACTACAGGCTGATGAATAGCTGCAAAATACTTTGGAAGCTTTATGACAGAAAGACTGTTGGTGAGGTGCAGACCAACACCATTCAATAGAACTTTTTGCAATGATGGAAATGCTTTGTGCAACATTGTAGCTACTAGTCACTGGATAATGAGTACTTTCAAGTGTCAGTGAAACTGACTCTTTTACTTAATTACACTTACTTAAATAGCCACAGAAGGCTGGCACATATTGGGTGGCATAGGTCAAGACAATGTTTTCCTCTGAGAGTCAATCACCTGCTAAACTGGAAATCTGAGGAAGAGACAGGAACAAGGGCTGGTGCCAGTCATGTGGTTCAAGTGGTAAAAGCAAATCCAACGGCTGCTGTTTGTCTGATGAAGGCATAAGTATCCGTAAGGGCCCAGTTTGGAGACAGAAACTGCACCAGATATTTATTTATAGATTTATTTAGAGGTGAACTTGACATAACATGATTCCCAGGTGGCTCAATAGTAAAGAATCCACCTGCCAATTCAGAAGACACGGGTTTGATCCCTAGGTCAGGAAGATCCCCTGGAGGAAGAAATAGCAACAACTGCAGGATTCTTGTCAGAAAAATCCCATAGACAGAGGAGCCTGGAGGGCTACAGTCCATGGGGTCACAAAGAGTTGGATACAACTGAGGGCTCACAGTATGCAGTCTCTCTAAAACGAACAAGTCAGTGGTATTTAGCAATTCACAGCATTGTGTAACTACCACTTATATCTAGTTCTAAAACATTTTCATCACTCCAAAAGGAAGCTCCACATCTGTTAAGCAGGTGTTCATTCCTATTTGTTTCTTTCTCCAGCCCCAAGAAAATATCAGTCTGCCCTCTTACACTATGGATTTATCTATGCTCTATATATCATATAAATGGAATAATACAGTATCTGATTGTGCATGTGTGTGTGTGGCTTCTCTCAATCCATAGTGGCACCATTCACAGTAGCCAAAGCGTGGCAACAACTAAAATATTCATTAATGGATGAATGGGTAAACAAATTTTATCCATTCATTAAAAAGGACTGAAGAACTGGGGCTGTAGGCAAGATGGCAGAGTAAGAAGACTCAGTTCATTTCCTATCACAAGCACACTCATAATATGACTATTTACAGAGCTACTGTCATGAAAATGATCTGAAGACTAGACGGAAAGATTTTCCACAATTAAGATATAAAGAAGGATCCACAAAGAGATGGGTAGGAGAGATGGAGATGCAGTACAGTCAAGACTGTCCCCCCAGAGATGACCCATAAATGGGAGGACAATCACAATTGCAGAGGTTCTCCCCAAGGAGTGAGGGGTCTGAGCCCTACATTAGGCTTTTACATTGGGGATCCTGCACTGAGAGGATAAGCCTCCAGAATACTTGGCTTTGAAGGCCAGCAGGGTTTGTGTATATGGGAGAGCTGAAGGCTTGCAGGAATCAGAGATACCATTCTTAAAGGGCACATTTAAAAACCTGTATGCTCTGAGTCCCAGCACAGAGGCAATAAATTGGAATGAATTCTATGTCCCCTCAATCAGACGCACTTGCTGATCCTGGAGAGCCTCCCAGAGAAGCAGAAGGCAACTGAACTCCCCTGGGAATATAAACACTACTACTACTACTACTACTACTACTACTACTACTACTACTACTACTGCTGCTGCTGCTGTCACTTCAGTCGTGTCCGACTCTGTGCAACCCCTTGGATGGCAGCCCACCAGGCTCCCCCATCCCTGGAATTCTCTAGGCAAGAATACTGGAGTGGGTTGCCATTTCCTTCTCCAATGCATGAGAGTGAAAAGTGAAAAAGAAGTGGCTCAGTCATGTCTGACTCTGTGCAACCCCACAGACAGCAGCCCACCAGGCTCCCCCATCCCTGGGATTCTCCAGGCAAGAACACTGGAGTGGGTTGCCATTTCTTTCTCCAATACATGAAAGTGAAAAGTGAAAGTGAAGTCGCTCAGTCGTATCCAACTCTTAGCGACCCCATGAACTGCAGCCCACCAGGCTCCTCCATCCATGGGATTTTCCAGGCAAGAGTACTGGATGGCAGCCATTTTGGGGAGTTTGTTCTATATAAGGACACTGATGCTGGCAAGTGCTACCCTAGACTATTCATGCCAGGGCCTCATCTGCCCACCAGTTGGCTGGCACCAGTCCCAGGTCCCTCCAGGCCTGCAGCCAGCTGTGCTGGGACCTGGCCCTGCCCATCATTGGCTTGCACTAGTTCTGGGTCTCCGCAGCTCCCAAAGCTACAAGTGGGCTGGCAGATATCATGTGAGGAATGCCCTTACAGCCAGCTGGGGTAGGGGTTAGCCCCTCTACCAGGATGCCCACAGTAGTCAGCCCTGCCACAACAGAAGGGCTGACACAGCCCACATAGGTAGCACCCCATAACATATACGCTGGTGACCAGAAGGGAGTGCGCTGCTGGGCCCCATTGGATGTCTTCTACATAAGGCCATTTCTCCAAGTTTGGAAAATGTAACTGACTTACCTAATACATAAAAATGGACACAGAAAATTAGGCAAAATGAGGAGACATAGGAGTACATTCCAAATGAAGGGATGAGGGAGAAAAAAAAAAACCCAGGAGAACTAAGCAAAACAGAGTAAACAATTTATTAGATAAAGAGTTTAAGGTAAAGATCATAAAGATGCTCAATGAACTTGGGAGATAAATGGATAAACAGTGAGGAGTTTAAGAAAGAGGTAGGAAGTATAAAGGAAATATAAAGAGCTGAAGAATACAACTGAAATAAAAAATACATGAGAAAGAATCAACAGAACATTAGAGGATGCAAAGGAACAGATCAGTGAACTGGAAGACAGAGCAGTGGAAATCACAGAGCGAAACAGAGAGAAAAAAAGGTTTTTTAAAAAATGAGGTTAGTTTGAGAGCTCTCTGGGACAATATTAAGTATTCTAATGTTTGCATAGGACAAGGCAATGGCACCCCACTCCAGTACTCTTGCCTGGAAAATCCCATGGACGGAGGAGCCTGGTAGGTGGCAGTCCATGGGGTCGCACAGAGTTGGACACGACTGAAGTGACTTAGCAGTAGCAATGTTTGCATTATGGGGGTCTCAGAGGGAGGAGAGAGAAAGAAAGAGGCAGGAGAAATAACAGCTGAAAACTTCCTTAAGCTGGAAAGAAACAGACATCCAGGTCTAGGAATCACAGTCCCAAACAAGATGAACCTAAATAGGTGTATACCAAGACACACTATAATTAAAATGTTAAAAATAGAGGGATTAAAAGCAGCAAGGGAAAAACAATTAGTTAATTACAGGAAATAAGACTATCAGCTGACTTCTCATCAGAAATCTTGCAGGCCAGAAGTGAGCGGAATGATATACAGTAGGTCCCCTACATACAAAACTTCAAGTTGTGAACTTTCAAAGATGCGAAGACGCGTTCACATGCCCAATCACATAAGTCAGTTCACATGCCCGGTGAACATTGTCACACGCATGCATCCTCTTTAAGTGGCTGTGTTTTGTGTACTTTAATGAACAGTGCTGTTGCTGTACAACACAAGGAGCTTCCTAATGAAGACCTGATGGAATTGGAGGCCCAGGGAAAGGACAAAGACGAGAGGAATAAGAAGTAACTGAAGAACCAGAGAGATTCACGATGCAGGAAATGGTAAGGGGATTTTCTTTATTTGAGGAGGCACTGTTAGTTTTTGAGGCATAGGACGAAAACGTAAAATGGTACACGGAGGTTGCAGGAGCTGTTCAGAATGCAATCCAGTGCAGCCATGTTATCTACGACAAGAAAAAAAGAGACACTGCTCAGACATCACTGATTCATTTTTTTCAAGAGGGTAGATAGAAATGAATCCAGCAAGGAACCAGAATCTGTGTCATCGATGGCAGGTGTGAGTGAAATTGCAGCTTGGCCTCTGTCTTCTATTGCTGATGATCCTTCATTTCTACCATCTTCCACTGCCTCTCCCTCCTCTAGTCAGCAACTCTTCCTGCCTGTTCAATGGATGCCAGCCCCTCTATGCCAGCTGTACTGCACTACCATACTTTACAAGGTACTGTACTGTAAGATTAAAAATGTTTATTGTGTTTTTTATTTGTGTGAAAAGTATTATAAACCTATTACAGTAGAGCCCTACTTAGCTGATTGTGTTAGTTGGGTACCCAGGCTAACTTTGTTGGACTTACGAACAAACTGTCCTTAAAAATGCACTCTTGGAACTCATTCATATGCAGGGAACTTACTGTATTTCAAGTGATGAAAGGACAAAAACTACAATGAAGAATACTCTACTTGGCAATGCTATCCGTCAGCTTTAAAGGACACAAAGAGTTGTACACATAAGCAAAACCTAAAAGTGTTCAGCACCACTAACCTGACTTAAGAAATGTAAAGCAGAAAAGACCACAACTAGAAATATGAAAATTATGAAAGGAAAAGTCTCATTGGTAATGGCAAACATACAGTAAAGGCAGTAGATCAACCACTTACAAAGCTATTAGGAAGGTAAAAGACAAAGTAGTAAAACCACCCATAAGTAGTTAAAGGACATGCAATACAAATTATGCAAGATATGATACCCCAAACAATAAATGTGTAGCGGGGAGGGTAAAAATGCAAAGTTGTTAGAAGGCATTTGAACTTAAGAGAGCATCAACTTAAAATAATCATGCATATACATAGGTTGTTATGTACAAGCATCATGGCAACCACAAACCAAAAATCTGTAATAGATAAACACACAAAAAGAGAAAGGAATCTAAACATAACTTTAGAGTTAGTCATCAAATCACAAAGGGAGAGAGCAAAAGAATGAAAAAGGCACAAACAAGAACTACAAAAACAATCAGAAAATAAAGAAAAAATGGCAATAAGTACATACATATCAATAATTACTTTAAATGTAAGTGGATTAAATGCTCCACTCAAAAGACACAGAGTGGCTAAATAAACAAACAGGACCCATATACATGCTGCTACAAGAGATTCACTTCAGATCTAAGTGTATACACAAACTGAAAGTGAGGGGATGGAAAAGTGTATTCCATACAAATGGAAACAAAAAGAAAACTGTGGTAGCAATACATGTATTGGGCAAAACAGACTTTAAAACAAAGACTGTAACAAGAGACAGAGAAGGACAATCAGTAATGAATAAGGGATCAATTCAACAAGAAGACATAACAATTATAAATATATATGTGCCCAACATAGGAACATCTAAACACAAAGCAAATACTAACAACATAAAGGGAAAAATTGATGGTAACACAATAATAGCAGGGGACTTTTAACACCCCACTTATATCAATGGACAGATTATCCAGATGGAAAATCAGTAAGGAAACAAAGGACTTAAGTGAAAGTGTTAGTCACTCAGTCGTGTCCAGCTCTTTGAGACACCTTGGACTATAGTCCACCAGGCTCCATTGTCCATGGAATTCTCCAGGCAGGAATACTGAGGTGGGTTGCCATTTACTTCTCCAGGGGATCTTCCAGACCCAGGGATCAAACCCAGGTCTCCTGCACTGCAGGCAGATTCTTTACCATTTGAGTCACCAGAAAAGCCCAAAGTCCTTAAATGATATGTTTAATCAGATGCACTTAATGGTAATGCTTATTCTGCCTTTGTGTCAGGACTGTTTCAAACACTTGAGGACATAAAAGTACTTGAAAACAAATGCAATTAGAAGTCCTCCTCAGTTGGGAGGACTGAGTCTGTTTCTGTTTTGTTACGTTTATTTGTTTTGTTTTTTCAAGTGTTTTGGGAAAAAATGATGGCACAATATGATTACTTTAGCGTTAGCATTTTTTTGAGCTAGACAAGAAACAAAGTAACTACTATATATTAATAAGAGGCATACTGTCTATTTTAAATCAATAGTACCAAATATAATGTATTAGAATCATCAAGAGAAGCAAATTAAAAAGTTAACATTTTATTGTGAAACCAATAAAGATGTATACATTTATTTTTTTGATTTATAGTTTGAGTAATCATTGTCATTAAGTTCTTGTCATGAAAATTACTTGTTATCTTTTCATGTGATTGCACAGTCAGAAAGGTATCATGTATTTTCAGTCTTGCTAGGATTATTTTGACTTCACAAGGGTAAAAACGTACATAGCACTACATCTCATACTGTCAAAACTCATAAAAGAGTGTGGCAATAGCTGTTTAATTAAAATATCTATGTATTTTTTTATTTTGATGACCCTGCATTGGGGAATTCTATCTTAGGAACAGAGGCATCACTATCAAAGAATATATATACATAGATATTAAAACAGTATTATTTATAGCTAAAATATTGGGGAAAATATGTATGTCCATTAATGCTTATTGGCTTATTTGTAGAATATTTATACTATGGACTGATTATACATTTATTAAAAAGTTAATTGGAGATATACATATATATATGTATGTATATCTGAAGGATATTCATGATCTATTATGTTTAGGAAAAAATTTCTAAAACTTGAACATAACGCAAGAAAGATGATTGCATGCTTTTAATATCCTGCTATAGCATTTTTTAACAAGCCAGTCTGAGGGTCATCTAGCTCTATTCTGAGGAAGAAAGACTTGGCCTAACTTAATGTTTACAATTGATTAGGGCACAGACATTTTACAGCTCAATAAAGTTAAAGGTTAGCTGATAGAAATCTAATAAGGTGTGATGACTTTTTTTGTATAGTAAAGGAGATAACCCCAGAGGTTATGATTTTATTTCCCTGTAGGACAATGACCATTTTAATATTAAATTTAGCAATTTTATTTATGGTATTCCTTTTTTCACTCTTTATATAAGTCCAAGTTTCTCACGTCCAAATTGAATCAATGTTGTCATTTGGCTGATTTCTTCATTAATGAGTCAAATGAAATTTTGAAATGTGTTCACTACTCTTCACGTGGGAGTTTGTTTTAATCAATTTGACTAGTTTAAATGAGACTGTTAAAGGAGAAAAGTAAGTTGAAGAGCAATGTGTATAGATTATTTATAAAATATTTAAAACCCCTATTTATATCTTTGCATGTCTGTATATGTTTGTATAAATGTGGATACAGGTGTGGAAAAACACATATTAGAATGTTTACATTACTCCTGCTACCTTGGAGGGTGAAGTGCAAAGAAAATTACATGTACATATGATGCAAAGAGCCAACTCATTGGAAAAGACCCTGATACCAGAAAAGATTGAGGGCAGGAGGAGAAGGAGGCAACAGAGGCGAAATGATTGGATGGCATCACTGACTCAATGGACATAAGTTTGAGCAAACTCCAAGATAGTGAAGGACAGGGAAGCCTGGTGTGCTGCAGTCCATGGGGTCACAGAGTCGGACATGACTTTGTGACTGAAAAACAGCAAATTACTTGCTTTGAGGATTGATTCTTAATTTAACAGTTGAACATTTTAATTAAAAAATCGAAGGGGAACCCTTTTAAAAGATTCTGCAACAATTTATAATCCAGTTTATTTCCACAGTATATATGTATATATGATATATTCATAGTGAAGTTTATATTTTCAAATGAAAAACAATTTCACAAAATTGGGGTTCTATTGTACTAGCTTCATTCACCCATGACTGTATGATTGGTGAAACTAGTAGTTTCACCAATATGCTTTTCTCTTTTGCTTCTCTGAATATATAATCTTAGCTCTGACTGGTCTAGGAATCCCACTTGGGGTGGGGACAGAGAGAAGGTGTAGAAGGAATGTAGCTACTAAATTTTGATTTGCTTATAGACAAAAGTTTTGCAAACCAGGTCATTGGACAAGAAAGGATTCTCTAAAATCCTGTATTTTTCCCCTTTAGCATATCAAGGAGCAAACTGAAAGTACTGCATTCATAGAGTAGGATGCTGGATGACTTGTCTGGTCATCTAGAACACAAGTCTTGCTGCACAATGGTAGAGAGAGTCTGGTGGACAGGATCCACTAGATGCCATCTGTGGATACAGTTCGAACCACTGGATTGGACTAAAGTTTAAAGCAGATTTGGTGTTACTTTTTTCCCCTACTATCCAGGGGTGTGGGCTCATGAGGAAAATCATATTAACGTCAAAGTGGAGTTACATTCTCTCTGCACACTTGGGCTCACATAGGAGTTAAATTAGAAAGCCTTTCCTTTTTTTGTTTTAGACCCTCAGTTAGGGTTGTGTATAGTGTGGTAAAGTAGGAAGGGCTTGGGCTTTGGAGTAGGTCTGATCCTTTATAATTATGTGTCCTTTAGTAGGTAATTTATTGTGACCTGTAAGAACAATAGTTACTTGTCTATAAGATAATACTGTATAAACGTGTCTAGTACTGTGCTTGGCACAAAAGGCAGTCAGAAACAGTGACCTTCCTTTCTGTTAGGGTGAGATGTCAATCCACTCAAATCTGGTGAGTTTATAAAAGAACGATTTTGCCAGTACAGTGTACATAATGGTTATTGTATATTACTGTTTCTTGGCTCAGAGAAATCCCCCACTATTTAATACTTCATAAGATATTTGTAATGGTTGCCACCTGCTTTATTAATAGAATGTTTTCTCTCATTAAAGTGGATGAGAAAAGCTAACATCGCTCTGGGGAATGGGTGTGTCCTGCTGAAATCAATTGGAATTTTGCAAGGGCAAGTCCACTGGGATTATAAATACATATGACTGTGGTTTTGGTGGTTTGAAAATGTACAAGGGACTCTTTTTATGGGAATATCTGATAGTTATATTGGCATGGACAAAAGGATGTTGAGGTTTGAAGTAATGATTTAGAAAACTTGGGAAAAGTAATCTTTCATGAGTAGTTTCTCCTATATAGGCTGCCTAGATGATCCTCTATAACTGTATTTCCTTTTGACTGTGTAGCCTGAAGTGTTCACATTCCTATTGCCCGAATGAAGATTCACCAATGAAAGAGGATTTTAGCGTTCTGAGGAACAGTGTTATGAAAAACTTAATTAGTGTTTTATGTAGCCACTGAGTCTTTTGATCAACTCAGGCATGTTTGGACAAACTGGCAATGTTTAGGGAAAAATGGAAATGTTTAGTGAGCCAATCAGATAACATATAAATAATAGCTCAATTCATAAGTGGTTTATTGATTTTTGTTAAATTACCTCCAGATGTGTTTGCATTTTTCATAACTTATTACAACCCATATTATAATGTTTATAAATAATATAGAGAATTCTTTGGAGATGATGCTATATATGTGTGTGTGTATATATATATATATATATATATATGTATGTATGTAGCTGATCTACAACAGATGGCATTAGGTAAGAGGCAAATACTCTTAAAGGTCTGTGTGGTATAGGATTTTAAGTAATTCTCAAGCAAATCATAAAATACCAGATACCTAAGCTTTAAAAATGTACATCACCTCTAAAAGGAAGACTTTTGGAAGTTTAACCAGATTCTTATCTCACATATATAAGACCCTTCTTTGCTGTTGAAATTAGGTAACGCTGTTGCAATCTCAACAGTGTTGAGATTGATTCTATATTGATTCTTGGAGAAGGCAATGGCACTCCACTCCAGCACTCTTGCCTGGAAAATCCACGGATGGAGGAGCCTGGTAGGCTGCAGTCCATGGGGTCTCGAAGAGTCTGACACGAATGAGCAACTTCACTTTCACTTTTCACTTTCATGCATTGGAGAAGGAAATGGCAACCCACTCCAGTGTTCTTGCCTGGAGAATCCCAGGGATGGGGGAGCCTGGTGGGCTGCTGTCTATGGGGTCGCACAGAGTCAGACACGACTGAAGCAACTTAGCATATATTGATTCTATAACTCAGTTTGTTCAGTAGCTAAGTTGTGTCTGACTCTTTGTGACCCCATGGACTATAGCGTGCCAGACTCCTCTGTCCTCCCCTGTCTCCCAGAGTTTGCTCAAATTCATGTCCACTGAGTTGGTGATGCTATCTAGCCATCTCATCATCTGCCACCTATAGCCTATAATTCAGTAATAAGTGATAAAATTTGCCAGGGTCACTTGCTACCACTAGAGAAAGCCTACATACAGCAATGAAGACCCAGAAGAGCCAAAAAAAAAAAAAATAAATAGCAATTTTAAAAAAGAAAAAGAGATGAGAAAAAAAAATGGGGCTTCCTGGGTAGCTTAGTGGTAAAGACTGCCCTGCCAATGCAGGAGGCAGAGAAGACAAAGCTTCAATCCCTGGGTCGGGAAGATCCCCTGGAGAAGGAAATGGCAACCCACTTCAGTATTCTTGCTTGGAGAATCCCATGGCCAGAGGAGCCTGGCGGGCTATACTCCATAGGGTCAAAAAGAGTTGGACATGACTGCAGCAATTTAGCACACAAGGAAGAAAAGAGAATTCCTTTTGGAAAATAACACAGCTGACAGAAAACTAACACAGAAAGAGCTTAATTTTCTCTGGAATGCTCTGTGCTCTTCCAGCTCCTCTACAACAAGTACTAAGTGCTATTTTTGGAGAAGCAGCTAATTTTATTTCATGAGGCTCATTTATAACGAGAAATCTGATTATGATTTTAATTCTGCCACTTTTTGGAATGTGTTTTCATTGTTACAAGACTGATAGGAAGTCTGTATCATTATGGGGTAAATTCTACCCCAATGAATATTTTCACTAATGTGTGTGTGTGTGTGTGTGTGTGTGTGTTTTTTGTAGAATACTAAACCAGTGCTCAAATTCTGAATTGATACATAAAAATGAAAGCCCTCCTACTGTATATGTGATATTTTGATTATATTTATTTAATGCTAGATGAAGATACTTTCAGGCTTCAACCTTATAGTAAGAAAAGTAATTTCTCTGTATGTGGGAGAATTGTGACTTGAGGAAACTCTGGCCCCTCTTCCACCTCATGATTTCTGTAGTTGGACCCTCATCATTTCTCTGCCAGATCCTTTCTATCATATACTACCTGGTTTTCAGATTGAGCAGTCATTGCTCTTTGCAATCTGTTATGTATATTACAGAGAAAATGATACATGTGTTTGAAACACACACCTGACCATTTGAGTACTTTGAGGTGGGCTGTGCAGTGAGGTGTTTTCCAGGAGTTTGGGAGTCAGATTACACTTCAGGAGGGAAACTTAACTATTGACACCAATGATCAGACTGTAAAAATCCAAATAGCCCCCGGGTGAGCCTGACTTCACCGTAACCTGATTGAATATATCCACTCATTTATGGAGAATGCTAGTTAGTCATGGAAGCTGAAAAAGGAAAGTTAAAGAGACTAACTCGAACTGTTGATGCCACCTAGTACTCTGGTCCCATGGTAGGATTATATCTCCTGCGGAACTAACTGCTGCTACTTTTCCTAAAACACCACAATGGCACCATCTTGCACATTCTCATGTGCCCTTTGCTTGCTTCTTCTGGCTCACTTGTACTGCTTCAGGCATCACTTCCTCCAGGAAGTCCTTCTAGTCTGTTAAGTGCTCTCCTGTCTGCACTTATGATATTCTGGCACTTAGCAGAGTACACTGAAATTACACTTTATGTGTCTAAGTCCTGCTCTGCTTTCTTCTCAAAGAATTGAGGACAGAGACTGAGCATACAAGGACAGAGGTTGTGCTTTATTCATTTTTATCACCAGTGCTCAGCACTGGGCTATTTCCCCATATATTATGCTTTTGTTTTCACTGCTATCTTTGCTTTCCTACCAACTGTGTGTGAGTGACTGTTACCGTAAGCCTTGTCAACGAGTGGTTAATTTGCATTTCTCTTATCATGAGTGAGGATAAAAATCTTTGTCCATTTTTCTATATGTTTTTGTTCTTCTATCCTTCAATTTTTAACAGTTCTTTAAATATTAGGGATATTAATCCTTCATGATCTATGTAGCAAATTTTATTTTTCTCAGTTTGCTGTCATTGCCGTTTCTTTCAAATGAAGTTGTTAGTTTTCATGGAGTCAAACTTGTCAATCTTTTAAAAACTGTTTATGGATTTTTTTGTTATGGTTAGAAAATTGTTTCCTACACCAGATTAGTGAAGAATTCAACTGTATCTTCTTGTAGTACTTGCATAGTTTTATTTTCTGCATTTAAATCTCTACTCCTTTTGGAGAGGTGTGTGTAGGTGTATTGTGAGGTGTGGATTTAACTTTATTTTTTTTCAAGTGAATAATCAGTTGTTCATCCCATATTTGAAAAAGTCCATTTTTTTTTCTGTAGCAACTTCATATGCCATTTTTATCATATACTAAAGCTTAATATATATAATAATATATACTTGAGTCTATTATTTGAATTAATATTCTATTTAACTTGTCTATGGATACACCAACACCAACACATTATTTTAATTATAGAGATTCTGTGGTGTTTTAATATCTGGTAGATTCAGTCACCACTCTCTATATCATGGGCTACCCAAGTGGCTCAGTGGTAAAGAACCAGTCTGCCAATGTAGGAGATGTGGGTTTGATCCCTGATTCAGGAAGACCTCCTGGGGAAGGAAATGGCAACCCACACCAGTATTCTTGCCTAGGAAATCCCATGGACAGAGGAGCATAAGTAAGTAAATAAGTGTTAGTTGCTCAGTCATGCCCGACTCTTTGTGACCCCATGGACTACAGCCTACCGGGCTCCTCTGTCCATGAGATTTTCCAGGCAAGGATACTGGAGTGGGTTGCCATTTCCCTCACCAGGGCATCTTCCCAACCCAGGGATTGAACCCAGATGTCCTGCACTGCAGGCAGATTCTTTACCGACTGAGCTACAAGGGAAGCCCACAGAGGAGCATGGCGGGCTATGAAAGAGTCAAACACAACTTAGTGATGAAACAACAACAATAGCCCTCTACCACAGATTTTCGTTTTTAGTGTTTTTCTGACTATTCTTATATGTTTATGTTTCCACATGAAGTTTAGTATCAATTGTCTAGTCTAGTTCTATTAAAAAAACTTGTTTGTATTTCTATCAAGAGACTGCATTAATTTGTAAATCAGCTTAGGGACAACAGACATCTTTAAGATGTTGGGTTTTCCTATCCAGGAACAAGGGATGGTTTTTTAAATTTATTCAACTCTATTTTATGTTTTTCAGGAGTGTTTTAAAGTTTTTCTAGTATATGTTTTGCACTGCTGCTGCTGCTAAGTCGCTTCAGTCGTGTCCGACTCTGTGCAACCCCATAGACGGCAGCCCACCAGGCTCCCCTGTCCCTGGGATTCTCCAGGCAGGAATCCTGGAGTGGGTTGCCATTTCCTTCTCCAATGCATGAAAGTGAAAAGTGAAAGTGAAGTCGCTCAGTCATGTCCGACTCCTAGTGACCCCATGGACTGCAGCCCACCAGGCTCCTCCATCCATGGGATTTTCCAGGCAAGAGTACTGGAGTGGGGTGCCACTGCATACTTCTTGGTAAATTTTCCCAGGTATTCAATATTTTTGTTGCTATTGCAAATGGGCTTTTTGATACCCTTATATCCCTACTTCGTTTTTGGTTGTGTATATGAAGGCTAGTAATTTCTATATGTTAATATGTAAGTTATTTTGAATAGGAAGACACAATAGTGTAAAAATAATAACTATAACTTCATTACTTAAAAAAAGTTTAAAATGCATTTTGGATACACCTTGACAAATTAAATTTTATCTGAAAGAAGAACTATATGAGAATATCCAGGAAATTTCTTAAAATAAATTTTAATTAGGGGATGCTTGATCAATCATGTATAAAATATGTTCTGAAGCTTTAGCAGTGAAAACAGTCTGTGTAATAGTAGCCATAAAAATTAATGAAGCACAATTCAGATATATATTTGTATACAGAAATTTAACACGATTAAACTTAAGAAAAATAAACTATTTAATGAATCATGTTGGGAAAGCTGAAAATCATTTGGAAAAAAATTGCTGAATCTCTTCTTCTAGTTTCTGCATTGAAATAAATTTAAATGCATCAAAGTTTTAACTATAAGAAATAAAGCTGCAAGAATAATGGAGAAAATACAGTTGAATATTTTTATGATGTAGAAGTTTAGAAAACTTTTCAAAGTGGGATAGCTAAGCCAGAAAACAAAGAAATAAGTTTAAAGATGTATGAAGAAATAAACCAAAACCAAATCAAAACAACCCCCTAAAAGGTTGAAGGTAAACTACAATCTAAGAAAAAGAAACAATACTGGCAACATGTATAACAGATATGGATCAGGAAATAAGCTTCATTCCTATTTTTTGTAGTCAAAGGTTTTGACTTTTAAGACTATCACCTGTACTGTGGATAACAAGTACTTATTTTCAAACTCTAAGTCAAGAATTAAAAATTTTTTTCTTCTCCCCATTTATCACTTTACTGAAGCAATGTCTCATGCTCATGGTCTAATTTTAATAGTGCAAGGGCCTTGAAATAAAAGGGAACTTCCAAAATGTAAAATAAAAACCAGAATTAGATAAATCTTTTGATAATTTTTACATAGCTCTTATAAACTGGTGGAAAAAAACAAATCCACCAGTAGAAAAATGGACTGAAAGATAAAGATGTTATTCACATATGAAAAAGTATAAAATGGCCAATAAAAATATAAAACAGATATACAACTTTGCTCGTAAACAGAGACAAGAAAGGAAAAACTTATTAAGATGCCATTTTTTCACCTATCACATTAACAAAAGGAGAAAGCATATAATAATGTCCAGGATTGTAAATTGGATGTAGGAAAAAGAATCCCCATGTAGTAAAAACTGGCACTTCTTAAGAGGGTACTTTGAAACATGTGGCAAAATATATAGTGTATATAGCTTTTATTCTATAGGAATTTATTCTAAGGATATAATCTGATATCTTCACAAAGGTATATAATTAAAAAGTCATTTATAACATTGTTCATAATAATGAGAAAAAAGGGATCAGTTATGCGTGTCCTTCACAGACAATGGGACATTATATAGCATGGAACATTACACAGCTATTAAAAATAATGATATATAACCTATTTAGTGACATGGAAAAATATCCATGGCACTGTAGAGTTACACAATAACAAGTATAGCACCGAAGGTCTCTCATACAGAGAAGAGATGCCCATCTGCAAAGACAAAGATGTGAATGGTGCTCCCAGAATTGTGCAGGGTAGCAGCCCTGTTAGTGGATACTATTTTGTAAAAATTTATATGTATGTAGAGAGAGAAAATTGTTATTTCAAATGATGGCTTCTGAATCCTCTGCAAGAAAACAGTGTGCTAGGTGGGTATGCTTCGGCTCCTCTGGCATAGCTGTGATGGGCAAGGAAGGGATAAAGATAAAGCTGAACTTTTCTGCCTATGAAATTGGAAGGAATTTTGGGAATAGAAGTCAGCCAGAGAAGATGGGGAGGGGAAATGTAAGGGGGTTATATAGCAGCAGAGACTAAAGGGTAGTTAAGTGAAAGTTTTCTTGAAGCAGAAATGACTTATGGACTTCTTTAAAAGGATAAGGTGCATAAAATGAAAATTTACATCAATTGCTTTTCTCTGCTGTCCTCACTCTTGTCTTAAGCACATTCATTTCTATTACAAATGCAGCCTTCTTTAAGAAGTACTTTGCAAACTGAAGGGGGGAGGGCAGCGGTCAGCTTGGACCTTATGTAGAAAAACACAGAATGGAGGTAGAGAAGCAGTACACTTAAGGTTAGTGCCAAAATATATGTGATTCTCACCAGTCATGAAGACAACATCTAAAGTTTAGGTCAGATATTCAGGGAAGCTGTCAAGATAAAAAGTGATTTCTTCTGGGTGTAGAATTTAGGGTAACTTTTTGCTTTGATTTTTAACATCTCTCTGAACTACTTACAATGATCATAATTATCACATTCAGGAAAACAAATGGTTTTTCTTTCAGGTAGCACAGCAATGTGAATGTACTTAATGCCACTGAACTATACCCTTAAAAAGTTAAGATATTAAATTTTATGTTATGTGCACTTTATCACAGATAAAAAACGGCCTCATTAGGGACACAAAGATATTTGCCACAAATCCTTGTGATTTAGAGAAGAAGGAAAAATAAAGATAAAAATATGTACTGTAATTCCTCTGGGGTAACTAAATGACTCCTGAAATTTCCTGTGTTGTTTGTTTTGGAGTACTGATAGTTCTCTGGGTTGGGAAGATCCCTTGGAGAAGGGAATGGCAACCCACTCCAGTATTCTTGCCTGGAGATTTCCACGGACACTGGAGCCTGGTGGGCTAGGGCTACAGTCCATGGGATTGCAAAGAGTCAGACATGACGGAGCAACTAACACTTATTTCACTGATAGTAGTACTAAGGCTTCCCTTGTGGCTTCAGCTGGTAAAGAACCTGCCTGCAATGCAGGAGACCTGGGTTTGATCCCTGGGTTGGGAAGATCCCCTGGAGAAGGGAAAGGCTACCCACTCCAATATTCTGGCCTGGAGAAGTCCATGGATTGTATAGTCCATGGGGTCACAAAGAGTCGGACACAACTGAGCGACTTTAACTTTCACTTTCATTAGTACTAAGAAAGAAAAACACTGAGGAGGCAAGAAAATTAACAGAAAACTAGTGTGCATTACGAAGAAAGTATCTCATGGTTTATGTTTCACAGTTTACATATTTTATTTTTGCCCTTCCCACTGCCCACATATTTCTCAAAATAGCCACCATAGGGCAGGAATGTGCCAATGTCAGGTATCTGAACCTGCCTGGTTTGGGGTTTCCTTTCAGATAAAGTCTCCACAGAGGAATTACTGTTCTTATCATACACATTAAGAAACTAAAGCTCAGAGTGAAGTAAATAGTAAGGAACCTCACATTATATGAGAAGCAGAGGTAGGATTTACACACTAGTTTCAGTAGTCCATGGGTTAGGCTCATTTAGAGCTTGCCTGAGTTTATAGCAATTTTTTCTACATTTTCCCCCAATGTTTTACAGTCCCCTTTTATTAGAGGCAATAGATTTAGCAAATTTTAAACAAACAATCAAACAAAAAGAACAAAGAAGTGTACTTATCTCATGGATGGCATGATGGTAGTGTCCGAATTAATGCGAGAAAGTCACAGATAGAAGAGGAAACTTCAGGGGACAAATCAGGTTTGTCCGTTACCCTGCTTTGAAACTCTTCTTTCAGATACTTTACTTGTGAAAAACTTAAAGAGGGTAGCAACCATTGACTGGGATGACATATCTATAGATAAGAACTGGATGCTTGGGGCTGGTGCACTGGGATGACCCAGAGGGATGGTATGGGGAGGGAGGAGGGAGGAGGGTTCAGGATGGGGAACACATGTATACCTGTGGTGGATTCATTTCAATATTTGGCAAAACCAATACAATATTGTAAAGTTTAAAAAAAAAAAAAGAATTTCTTTTATTAGAGCAAAGTTTCTAAAAAAGGACTACTGTTATGGTTGGAATTGTGTCCCCACCCCAATTCACATGTTGAAATCCTAACCCCAGTGCCTCAGACAGTGATTCTATTTGGAGATCAGGTCTTCAAAGAGGTAACTGAGGTAAAATGAAGTCATTAGGGCACACCCTAATTCAATATGACTGGTATCCTTATAAAAAAAGGAGGTTAGGACACAGAAACACAACAGACTATTGTAAAGACACAGATAGTCATTTACAAGCCAAGGAGAAAGGTCCTCAGAAGAAACAAACCCTACCTACACCTTGATCTAGGACTTCCAGCTGCCAGAATGGTGAGGAAATAAATATTTATTGTTTAAGCCACCCAGTCTGTGGTATTTTTGTTATGGTGGCCCAACCAAACATACATCAAAAAGCCTGTATTAAAATGATATGCCTGTGAATGACTGGATAAAGAATTGAAAATATTAAAGAAGATGTCCATACTTCTGGTTTCTTCTGCTAACAGTCAGGACACAAATGCTGTTGAAAGGATGATACTGACTTTGTGTAGTTTTTATTATCCAGGAACTATTCTTACATTACTATGTGAGTAAACCACACAAATTTTTCTTTTTTTGGCCTAAAAAAAGTATGATTTTCTACTCTTCAGGATAATATGGTTACCTATGTAGGGATATAAATCCAAAAGGCATCTCCAAATTAACTATGGATTCCGTAATTCCCTTTAATTTTGTATTTACTCTTAGATCCTCAGGCCAAAACCATGAGACTTAGATCAATGACTCATGGCTTAATATGTGAATTTCTTAAAGCTCTGGCTGATAGACTTATAATTGTATTTGTTTGTGTGTATCTGTAAACAATCCCTAGATACATAAACAGAAGATTCTGAAACTGCTTGATGCAAAAAATGCTATTAGTTGATCAGTCAAGGCATAATGATTCTGATATATTTGCTCTTTTTTATGCACGTTCTGTGTCTGCTTGCCTGCTTTTACCTCTTCTTCATGGCTCTTGTTGTCTCATCCTCTCACCCCACATCCCTCCATCTCTTTTTCCTTGTTCCTGTCCCTTATATGCTCTGTCGCTGCTGTAAACCACTTCATAAATCCTTCTGCTAATTCCACTCTTACTGGCTATTAAGATGATGTTTCACATGAATTACAATGAATATTTACCTGTGGAAAATGACTAATGATATTATTCTCTGAATTTTTTTTTTTTAATTTATAAGTGAAAATCTATATAGACAAAAATAAAGGAAAAAATAAATGTTTGCTTTCTGGATGGCATTAATTTTACAACAGCCCAAAAAGGAAGAGGAGGAAAGGAAGCTGATTTTCAGCTACATTAAAGTAAACATTTTACCATCTTTCTAAATTCCATATATATGCGTTAGTATACTGTATTTATGTTTTTCCTTCTGGCTTACTTCACTCTGTATAATAGGCTCCAGTTTCATCCACCTCATTAGAACTGATTCAAATGTATTCTTTTTAATGGCTGAGTAATACTCCATTGTGTATATGTACCACAGCTTTCTTATCCATTCATCTGCTGATGGACATCTAGGTTGCTTCCATGTCTTGGCTATTATAAACAGTGCTGCGATAACCCAGTGTACGAGACAGCAAAAGAGACACTGATGTATAGAACAGTCTTATGGACTCTGTGGGAGAGGGAGAGGGTGGGAAGATTTGGGAGAATGGCATTGAAACATGTAAAATATCATGTAGGAAACGAGTTGCCAGTCCAGGTTCGATGCACGATGCTGGATGCTTGGCGCTGGTGCACTGGGACGGCCCAGAGGGATGGTATGGGGAGGGAGGAGGGAGGAGGGGGAGGGAGGAGGGAGGAGGGTTCGGGATGGGGAACACATGTATACCTGTGATGGATTCATTTTGATATTTGGCAAAACTAATACAATTATGTAAAGTTTAAAAATAAAATAAAATTAGAAAAAAAAAGTAAACATTTTGCAATGTTTTTATAAATTCTCTAAGCAAAATTAATATGAATTGTTTAATACTTAATAATGTTCTGACTAGAATTTGTAGAACTTCACAAAACCTTTAACCTTAAAATCATGTATTATATGCACTTAATGAAGCTCTTTTATAACAATGCTCTGTAGAGATGATCTTTAAATTTAGTACTAGCTGAGAAATGTGATATAAGAATGCCTGAATTTATGAGAAGAAAGGGAAAAGGGAGAAAAGACACTTTGAGAGAAGATGAAAGATGGCTGGCAATGTGAACAACAGATATTAATCCCCTTCCTCATGGAAAACTGGAGACATGGAACCATGGGGCTATAGGCGAGAAGCCAGGGCTGCCTGACTATTTGAGTCCAGAAGGTACAAGGAGATAACAGCTCAGTTGTGAAAGGGAGAGGTTTTATCTTCCTGGCTCTATGAAGTACTCTAGTGGGCTGGTTGTGGTGCAGAACTGGGCTACTGACCCCAGATGGATGCATTTATCTTGGAACAGAGAGCCAATTGAGGTTAGCACATATATTTCACCTCTGAGAAATTTAGGAAATGGAAAAAGAAGCAAGTAGACGCCAAAGTTCTTACATGCAAGGAAGATTCCCCATTACTGACCTGAAGATGTAGAGAGTCAAGTGTCCAGGACCTGAGGATAACTTCTAGGAGCTGAAAGTGACCCTTGTCCAGTAGCCAGCAAGAAAACAAGAACCTCAGTCCTACAACTGGGAGGAGCTGAATTTGGCCCAAATGAACTTGGAAGCACATTCTTTTAAGAATCTCCAGATGAGAACTCAACCAGTTAACAGCCTAAATGTGATACTCAGGGTAGAGAATCCATTTGGATAGCTCTAGGACTTCTGACATTAATACATAACCGTGACAATAAATGGGTGTTTTTAGCTACTAAGTTTGTGGTAATTTGTTATGCAACAATAAAATTTAATAATGATATAACACTGAAAACTCTTTTTATAAGATACTTTGGTGTCCTTAACTCAGTTTCAAACTGGCTGCTTCTTACTAGTTGTTTTTACCTTGGGTAAGTTATACAATCCTTCTGTTTTCTCACCAGCACAGACAAAGGAAATAGTGACTACCTCTTAAATGAGTTTAGGTGGTAGGTGAAATTAATGCTCATCAAAATTCCTAGCAGGTCTCTTGGCATATGGTAGACACTCATAAATGATCTATTATTTCCTTCCTCTCCTGCCTCTTCCCATTGGCCATTCATGCCCTAGTCTAGCAGTTTTTGAAGTATGGTCCGAGGTCCTCTGAGGAGTCTCTCAGGCCCTTTTAGGGAGTTCTCGAGGTTTAAGCTTTGTTCATAATGATAGTAAGATGACATTGGCCGTTTTCACTCTCTTTCTTTCATAAGTATATGGGGGAGTTTTCCAGAGATTGCCTGACTTATCACAATAGGTGGAATGCAGAAGTGATATGAGAATCTAGTTGTCTCCTACTAATCCAGAACTTAAAGACATTTATAAAAATCTGTACTATGCCAATCTCATCACAAGATATTTTTGTTTTGGAAAATGTAGGTTTTTTTTTTAATAAAAAACTGTTATTTATGTTAACATGTAAGATGTTTATTATTATGTCTTTCAGATCAGATCAGATTAGTCGCTCAGTTGTGTCCGACTCTTTGTGACCCCACGAATCGCAGCATGCCAGGCCTCCCTATCCATCACCAACTCCCGGAGTTCACTTAGACTCACGTCCATCAAGTCAGTGATGCCATCCAGCCATCTTATCCTCTGTCGTCCCCTTCTCCTCCTGCCCCCAATCCCTCCTAGCATCAGAGTCTTTTCCAATGAGTCAACTCTTCACATGAGGTGGCCAAAGTACTGGAGTTTCAGCCTTAGCATCTTTCCTTCCAAAGAAATCCCAGGCCTGATCTCCTTCAGAATGGACTGGTTGGATCTCCTTGCAGTCCAAGGGACTCTCCAGAGTCTTCTCAAACACCACAGTTCAAAAGCATCAATTCTTCGGTGCTCAGCCTTCTTCACAGTCCAACTCTCACATCCATACATGACCACAGGAAAAACCATAGCCTTGACTAGACGAACCTTTGTTGGCAAAGTCATGTCTCTGCTTTTGAACATGCTATCTAGGTTGGTCATAACTTTCCTTCCAAGGAGTAAGCGTCTTTTAATTTCATGGCTGCAGTCACCATCTGCAGTAATTTTGGAGCCCAGAAAAATAAAGTCTGACACTGTTTCCACTGTTTCCCCATCTATTTCCCATGAAGTGATGGGACCAGATGCCATGATCTTCATTTTCTGAATGTTGAGCTTTAAGCCAACTTTTTCACTCTCCTCTTCCACTTTCATCAAGAGGCTTTTTAGTTCCTCTTCACTTTCTGCCATAAGGGTGGTGTCATCTGCATATCTGAGGTTATTGATATTTCTCCCGGCAATCTTGATTCCAGTTTGTGTTTCTTCCAGTCCAGCATTTCTCATGATGTACTCTGCATATAAGTTAAATAAGCAGGGTGACAATATACAGCCTTGACGAACTCCTTTTCCTATTTGGAACCAGTCTGTTGTTCCGTGTCCAGTTCTAACTGTTGCTTCCTGACCTGCATACAAATTTCTCAAGAGGTCAGGTGGTCTGGTATTCCCATCTCTTTTAGAATTTTCCACAGTTTATTGTGATCCACACAGTCAAAGGCTTTGGCATAGTCAATAAAGCAGAAATAGATGTTTTTCTGGAACTCTCTTGCTTTTTCTATGATCCAGCGGATGTTGGCAATTTGATCTCTGGTTCCTCTGCCTTTTCTAAAACCAGCTTGAACATCAGGAAGTTCACGGTTCATGTATTGCTGAAGCCTGGCTTGGAGAATTTTGAGCATTACTTTATTAGCATGTGAGATGAATGCAACTGTGCAGTAGTTTGAGCATTCTTTGGCATTGCCTTTCTTTGGGATTGGAATGAAAACTGACCTTTTCCAGTCCTGTGGCCACTGCTGAGTTTTCCAAATTATGTCTTTAAATGAATACAATTTTAAATTTTCTTAGTTTTCATTTCTAACATGGTAAATATGAATAAACAAAAGCTCTTTGGGGGTCCTTGATAATTTTTAAGAGTGCTTAAGCAGAGAAATCAATATTTCCTCATAAATATCCTCCACAAGGAGACTAGGGTGCTTAGAAAAACAGTTCTATGGAAAAATGAATTTAGGAAACACTGAAATGTATTCACCTCTACTCCACCCCTCATACTACAAATGAAATGAATCCTAGAAATATAAACACAGTTTAAGTTTCCTTAATTCAGCATTCTCCCAACTTAAACTACTTTATCAAAAGTAGCAGGAACTATTGTCCTAGCCACTGAGAAACAAGATTGACACGAGGCCTCAGACTCTGAAAACACAATTTTATTTTAAGGCCATCAGAAAGAGAGAAAAGGGCATTTGGAATAAAAAATCATTAATTCCCAGGGAATTTTTTTTTTTTTTTTTTTTAACACAGAAAGCCTACCAAGAGATCAGCCTGGAGATTACAAGCTGTTGAGTTACTCTAGCAAGATCTTTTCCACTGCATTTTACCTATCCTGCTCTGTCTTCTCCACTCTTTGTTTATTAAGTTGTTTACTTACTTTGTGCACACCTATTCTAGCCCCCACGACCCATCCCCTGACCTTTTGGAGAATAAACTTTTAAAGGATATTCTTTTCTTTCTTTCTTTTTTCCTTTGCTGCTTTGAAACAGTAACCATTGTTTCTAGAAAACATTTCTAAGCCAAGTATGTCCTCTCAGACGACAAAGAATGACTGTGGCAGGGTGGGGGGTTGGGGGCGGGTGGTGGGAAGTTAGTTACTACTGATTCTCTGCTAATTCCTCGTGCTCAGTCGCATCCTTATCTTTTTGCCTTTTCAGTCAGCTGGCTTCAGATTCAGAGCTATCATTACTCAGGGCCCAGGGAGAAGTACCACCCCAAGCAAAAGGAGAGAAAATGAAAGGTGTTAAACTCTTTCCCTTCTTCTATTTCTGTAACAGCTCAATTCTGTGACATGAAAATATCCGTCTCTGTCTTAAAATAGTCTGTAAAGAAAGCCACAAAGCTGTAAATCATTAAATGTTGTCCCCAAATGATTGCTATGGAACCTAAACATAACAGAGAAGGTCGTTGGGAATTTGAAGAAGTTGTTTCAGAGAAGAAAAAGAAATAGGACTAAGGCAGAAAAACCTCAACTGGTGATTGGGCATTAGGGAAACAAGGCAGGTGATGTTGTTTTTTAAATGGAGAAAGACTATTTTTGAGAAGGCCTGTAGACAAGTCGTGGCATTAGCAAAAGCCTAGGGTAGAAAGCCCATGGGCATTAGCCAACCCTGGGGATATGATCTTCCTCATTATGAATGTTCTCTTCTTCCTTTCTGATCCCCACTGAGTCTCATTCTTTTTCACAGTGACTGGTAAAATGATTCCAGCGAAGATTTTGATAGTCAAGGGCAGTTTAAAATAAGGCTGGTCCCTTCTGGTATGTATTATTCAAGGTTGGGGAGAGAGGATGAGAGGAACAGTCTGGTAGATTTAAACCCTGACACTGGTTCTGTAAAATCATTGGTGTCAGTATCTTGGGGTCAGGGGTCTCCACTGATAGCCTCTCAAATGTTGTCTCCACAGCAAAGACCTACCTTTAGGTAGAGAATAAATTTCCTATTTATTCTCATAGCTTGTTGTTTCTAGCTTTTATTGTTTCACTTAATCCACATATGCCAGGCTTAAGCAAAATGTGAATTGTGAACTTCCAGATGTTCAAGTTGGTTTTAGAAAAGGCAGAGGAACCAGAGATCAAATTGCCAACATCTGCTGGATCGTCAAAAAAGCAAGAGAGTTCCAGAAAAACATCTATTTCTGCTTTATTGACTATGCCAAAGTCTTTGACTGTGTGGAAAATTCTGAAAGAGATGGGAATACCAGACTACCTGACCTGCCTCTTGAGAAGCCTGTATGTAGGTCAGGAAGCAACAGCTAGAACTGGACATGGAACAACAGAATGGTTCCAAATAGGAAAAGGAGTACGTCAAGGCTGTATATTGTCACTCTGCTTATTTAACTTATATGCAGAGTACATCATGAGAAACGCTGGACTGGAAGAAGCACAAGCTGGAATCAAGATTGCCGGGAGAAATATCAATAACCTCAGATACGCAGAAGACACCACGCTTATGGCAGAAAGTGAAGAGGAACTCAAAAGCCTCTTGATGAAAGTGAAAGTGGAGAGTGAAAAAGTTGGCTTAAAGCTCAACATTCAGAAAACGAAGATCATGGCATCTGGTCCTATCACTTCATGGGAAATAGATGGGGAAACAGTGGAAATAGAGTCAGACTTTATTTTTCTGGGCTCCAAAATCACTGCAGATGGTGACTGCAGCCATGAAATTAAAAGATGCTTACTCCTTTGGAGGAACGTTATGACCAACCTAGATAGCAATTAAAAAGCAGAGACATTACTTTGCCAACAAAGGTCCATCTATTCAAAACTATGGTTTTTCCTGTGGTCATGTATGGATATGAGAGTTGGACTGTAAAGAAAGCTGAGCGCCGAAGAATTGATGCTTTTGAACTGTGGTGTTGGAGAAGACTCTTGAGAGTCCCTTGGACTGCAAGGAGATCCAACCAGTCCTTCTAAAGGAAATCAGTCCTGGGTGTTCATTGGAAGGACTGATGTTAAAGCTGAAACTCCAATACTTTGGCCACCTGATGCGAAGAGCTGACTCATTTGAAAAGACTCTGATGCTGGGAAAGATTGAGGGCAGGAGGAGAAGGGGACGGCAGAGGATGAGATGGTTGGATGGCATCACCGACTCAATGGACATGAGTTTGGGTAGGCTCTGGGAGTTGGTGATGGACATGGAGGCCTAGTGTGCTGCAGTTCATGGGGTCTCAAAGAGTTGGACACAACTGAGTGACTGAACTGAAACTGAACTGAACTGAATCCATATATGATTCCTGACAGCAGGGTTTTATGCTGCTGTGATCCTAGCTGGAGCCCTGCTGTATGGTGGCACATGCTGGGTATACTGACATGTGGCCCTTGGCCATATCTCAGGGAGAATTTCAGTATACCCTTTTTTATACAAAGCCAAAGGCTTCCCTGGTGGCTCAGATGGTAAAGAATCTGCCTGCAATGCAGGAGACCTGGGTTCAATGCCTGGGTCGGGAAGATACCTTAGAGAAGGTTATGAGTCTCAATCTAGTATTCTTGCCTGGAGGATCCCAAGGACAAAAGAGCCTTGTGGGCTACAGCCCATGGGGTCACAAAGAGTTGGACATGACTGAGTAACCAAGCACACATACAGAGCTGAGCAAGGTAGTCAAAAGCCAACAGCATTTGTTAACACAGGTAACATTAGTATTTTCCATTTTCTTCTTTGTTGTCAACTAAAATGGATGAGATGGGTGAATTTAATTCACATGATCATTGTATCTACTACTGTGGGAAATAATCCTTTAGAAGAAATGGAGTAGCCCTTATAGTCAACAAGAGTCCAAAATGCAGTACTTGGGTGCAATCTCAAATATGACAAAATGACCTCAGTTTGTTCACAAGGCAAACTATTCAACACCACAGTAATCCAAGTTTGTGTCCCAACCACTAATGCTGAAGAAGCAGAAGTTGAACAGTTATATAAAGACCTACAAGACTTTCTAGAACTAACACCCCACAAAAGATGTCCTTTCATAATAGGGATTGAAATGCAAAAGTAGGAAGTAAAGAGATATCTGGTCAACAGGCAAGTTTGGCTTTGGAGTACAAAATGAAGCAAGGCAAAGGTTAACAGAGTTTTGCCAAGAGAACTCACTGGTCATAGAAAACACCATCTTGCAGCAACTCAGAAGATGACTCTACACATGTACATCACCAGATGGTCAATACTGAAATCAGATTGATCATATTCTTTGCAGCTAAAGATGGAGAAGCCCTATACAGTCAGCAAAACCAAGAACTGGAGCTGACTGTGGCTCAGATCATGAGCTCCTTATTGCAAAATTCAGGCTTAAATTTTCTGGTTTGTTCTTTAGAATTTTCATTATCTATGTGCAGTGGTTAGAAACAGGTATATGTGAAAGACTGAAGATGTAAAATTTCAAGACTATAGTAGAAACTTTAGGAGATTCATTCCATGTTCCATATATTAAATGGCTCAGTGAATGAAGATTATTAGTTTTCTTAATATAAGAATAGTATGGAAAACTGGTCAACCACTTGTAAAAGAATGAAACTAGAACACTTTCTAACACCATACACAAAAATAAACTCAAAATGGATTAAAGATCTCAATGTAAGACCAGAAACTATAAAACTCCTAGAGGAGAACATAGGCAAAACACTCTCCAACATACATCACAGCAGGATCCTCTATGAGCCACCTCCCAGAATATTGGAAATAAAAGCAAAAATAAACAAATGGGACCTAATTAAACTTAAAAGCTTCTGCACAACAAAGGAAACTATAAGCAAGGTGAAAAGACAGCCTTCAGAATGGGAGAAAATAATAGCAAATGAAGCAACTGACAAACAACTAATCTCAAAAATATACAAGCAACTCCTACAGCTCAACTCCAGAAAAATAAATGACCCAATCAAAAAACGGGCCAAAGAACTAAATAGACATTTCTCCAAAGAAGACATACAGATGGCTAACAAACACATGAAAAGATGCTCAACATCACTCATTATCAGAGAAATGCAAATCAAGACCACTATGAGGTACCATTTCACGCCAGTCAGAATGGCTGTGATCCATAAGTCTACAAGCAATAAATGCTGGAGAGGGTGTGGAGAAAAGGGAACCCTCTTACACTGTTGGTGGGAATGCAAACTAGTACAGCCACTATGGAGAACAGTGTGGAGATTCCTTAAAAAACTGGAAATAGAACTGCCTTATGATCCAGCAATCCCACTGCTGGGCATACACACTGAGGAAGCCAGAATTGAAAGAGACACGTGTACCCCAATGTTCATCGCAGCACTGTTTATAATAGCCAGGACATGGAAGCAACCTAGATGTCCATCAGCAGATGAATGGATAAGAAAGCAGTGGTACATATACACAATGGAGTATTACTCAGCCATTAAAAAGAATACATTTGAATCAGTTCTAATGAGATGGATGAAACTGGAACCTATTATACAGAGTGAAGTAAGCCAGAAGGAAAAACACCAATACAGTATACTAACGCATATATATGGAATTTAGAAAGATGGTAACAATAACCCTGTACGAGACAGCAAAAGAGACATTGATGTATAGATCAGTCTTATGGACTCTGTGGGAGAGGGAGAGGGTGGGGAGATTTGGGAGAATGGCATTGAAACATGTATAATATCATGTATGAAATGAGTCGCCAGTCCAGGTTTGATGCATGATACTGGATGCTTGGGGCTGGTGCACTGGGACAACTCAGAGGGAGGGTATGGGGAGGGAGGAGGGAGGAGGGTTCAGGATGGGGAACATAGGTATACTCGTGGTGGATTCATTTCGATATTTGGCAAAACTAATACAATATTGTAAAGTTTAAAAAAAAAAAAGAATAGTATGTTCTTTTTATCATGATTTTTCTGATGAAATGATTGTACTGATAATAAATTTTAAAATTTAGAATGGAAATAAAATGTGCTTAAATCAGTGTTTTTGTTTTTTTAAAGAATGATCTATTTTGCCCGTGGATTTGTTTGAGACTAGCCTCTTGAAAAACATGAAGGACACTCGAATTTGCTATCTTTGTTCTTTGATTAGTACATACTTTTCCTTAGGAAATAGGATCTGCAAGTCTATTTTTCTTTTTGCCCTAGAGATTTCACTCATCTTTTTTGTATTATCCTACAGGGTTAGGCGATTAGGTACATTTATTTTATGTTTCTTTTCTGAATGGATTTAAATTCCTTTACTTAAGAAGGCATCCCTTCAGGGAATGAAGAGGGCTTATCTTTGCTGGCCATGTGGATTCCTGTGAACTCTCTCATCCAAGATGAAAGCAATTTGCATTCCAGTAACACTGAGCTATCTTTTGTTTCCCCCCAAATTGGTATTTTTCAGTGGCTTTTTCATCTGTCTGGGATGTTCTTTTAAAGCTGTTAAACACTTTTGTTCATTCTTCAAAACCATCTTTATGAATCAATTATGATGAAGCATTTTCTATCCATCTTCATTTCTCTCACCCCCTACCCCATAATCCTAGGCTAGAGTTTATCACAGCTTCTTCTCTAGTATCTTCACACCACAGATATAGCTTTCTTATTATGTTAATTGTGTTATATTTTGGCCATAATGATAGCTCTTCTGATTACACTTGGTTTTCTAGCACTAAAGTTGTTGATCTTTCCAACCTCTGTAAGCTTTACCTTGGGTTTCCATATAAGTCTCCTTAATAATGTTATACATGTTAACAACAACTTATTAAGTGCTTACTCCCATATTTTATCAACAAGGTGCACATATTTTTCTTCCAAATTGGCTCAGATGGTAAAGAATCTGCCTGAAATGCAGGAGACCTAGCTTTGATCTCTGGGTTGGGAAGATCTGTTGGAGAAGGGAATGGCTACCCACTCCCTTACCTGGAGAATTCCATGGACAGAGGAGCCTGGTGGGCTACAGTCCATGGAGATCACAAAGAGTTGGATATGACTGAGGACTAACACTTTCACTTTCACTTTCACTTTTTGATGAAATACAAACTATGTCAGGCACTGTACTGATTTCTTAATATTATATTTCCTTAATAATCTAATTAAATATTAATATTTGCTTTATGAATTAGGAAACAGAGACTTGAAGGGATTAAAAAAACTGGTTCAAGGTACATGGCTACTAAGAGGCAGAGCAAAGACTGAAACTTAGGTGTGTATGTCTTCATTACCCATGATCTTAATCATTCTGCTGGGGAAAAGTGGGAAGAATGGAAGAAAGCTAACACTTTGAGGACTTTCTATCACGTGGCAGCCATTGTTCTAGTACATCTCTGTGTACTACTTCTTATCTTGGTCTCACAAAAACTTTGAGGCAGACATAATAGTCTTCATACTATAGACAAGGAACCTGAGGCTCAAATTAGTTAGGTTGTTTGAAGTCATATCTAGTGGCTCAGATGATAAGAATTTGCCTGCCATTGCAGGAGATGTAAGAGACATTGGTTCGATCCCTGTGTCAGGAAGATCCCCTGGAGAAAGGGCATGGCAACCCACTCCAGTCCCTGGAGAAGCCCATGGACAGAGGAGTCTCATAGCTGGGGAGTGCCCTAGTCAGGATTTGAACTCAGGGCTGGGGGATTCTAAAGTCATTTTCACCAGAATTTCAGCAGTGCCCTTTCAGTCTAAGAGACACTGAACACTGATATAGGGACTATGAGCCAAACAAATATAAAAAGCCAGTTCTCTGATGGCAAATTAGGTAGTATCTAAGAGTGTCTTAGACACTAGAGTTTGCGTAAAGATAAAAGAAGTACCAGTGATGACTGCTGCTGTGTACTGGAAAATAGTCTCAGGGTGTTTTCTTGACCTGGGTAGCGAAGATAATGTCCTTAGCCTCCACTGCCTCATCCTATACCCCTGAATATTCTAGGTGATACAAGGGTTCCAATTAACTGGACCCAGCCCTGTGGCTTTGTGTATTAAAGGACATTGAACTGGCACCACAAACAATGCTTAACTTATATTCCATTTGTTAAACTGACTTGTGGCCTTACTGATTTAGCCTGGGTTAGACCATTAACCTCTTGGACACTCCATTATGCAGGATGCCTATCATATGCATTTATTTTGTCTTTCATAAAGAAATACACCCCCCGCCCCAACCCTTAAAGGAAAAGCAAAATAGTTTCACAAACTAATCTTAATGAGCTCACTGAAAGAATTTAAATACACATTCTTTAGGTATATTCCGCTCCTTCAAAGAGTATAGCGTGTGAATACGCCAATGTTTTCTTTTTTCTCTTGGGAGAATTTTGATTTGTAGCTAATGAATTTAAGTGCAGTATTCCAGAGTAGTGTTCCCTAATATGTATTCTACCACATATTAGCTCTAAGAGTTGACCTTTGAAAAACGAGTCCCGTGGTCAAATAAATCTAGGAAATGTAGGAAATCTATTCCTCCCTCATAGAGTTTAACCGTTAGTGTATTAAAGGCTCTAAGTCTTGGTTGTAAAGAACTTGTTTCTGTTTTTTTGGTAAGCTTGTTAACAATTCAAGGAACTAGTATTTCCTTAACACACTTGAGGATACACTGTCTCTGGCAGAGGCTGTTTGTTCCCTGTATGCATTCTCTTTTCGTTTTAGTAAGAGATTCTCTGAATTTTAGCTGGGCACACACAGCTTTCCAGCTAAACACTACATTTTCTAGCTTCTTTATAACCAGTTGCAGCTGTGTGAATGATTTTTTTGCCAGTAGAATGTGAGTAAAAGTGATGTAGGCAACTTGGGTGTTGCTCCTTTAAAAGGAAGTTGCTTGCCCTCTACTTTCTATCTTTCCTCATTCTTGCTGGCGGGAACACTCAATTGTTGGTGACTCAGTTCTGACTCTCTGGCCAGGACAACCCTTCAGGGGATGCCAAATGAAAAGATACAAGGAATTGGGTCCCAGATGGCTTTGTGGACTAGCCATCTATATCTGAATTGTTTTAAGGAAGATAAACAAAATTCCATTTGTTTGAATCACTTTATTTGGGTATCTTTGTTATAGCTGGTTAATGTAAACTATCACTAATCACTGTCCTAGAATTCTCTAAGAATTTTATGCTTGAGTTAGTATAAACTTCCTGAATTCTACTGGCTTTTCTTAATAAATGTTTTAAAAGAGAAATTCCTAAATGCTTTAGAGGAAGCTAGAAATTTAGGTGAAATAACATTTAGAATGAAACTAAGCTGTAGACTTAACATTAAAATATAGATGAACACTCAAATAATGAAATATTTGCTCAGACTGAGCCAGGTTAAAGACTGGACTTTCTCATGAAAGAAGATGAGGTTTTAAATGACTCATGTTATACATAGAATCACTGATTTTTCTAAGTGTGTTTAAACATAAATGTCTCAAGCTACTGAAATAAATGAATGATTCATATTAGCTGCAAAAAGAAAGCCTTTGGGGTTTTCTCTGTCTGCTCTGCATTTTAACTTGTCATTATTTAAAGGCTTATTCAAGACTTTTAATAGCAGACACACTGGCAACAATGTCAATTCTGACCTCAGTCAAACATAATAGGAGAGAGCAAATTGTGTTTTCCTCGGAAAAGAAAACCACAGCATACTTTCCTCCTGGAATAATTTGATTTCCTTTCACTGTAGAAAGTCCAGAGAAAATGACTGCAATTCTACCATAAGCTTCCACAAGTTGAAACTGAATGTCTGTGATTTTACTTCCCAAGATGACTTTTATACACTAATGCTTGGCTTTCCATTTTAGAGCCCCTGATTACTAGATGTGCTGCAAGATCTTAATGTAACTAAGCACACTTAGCTTGGCTCTGCTTTAGGGCAATGGCAACCTGCCGGCTTCTGTGATGAATGCGTCTAGAGTTTTAGCCCTGAAAACTCCAATCTCCAAGGAATTGTCGATTTTGTCTCTGACGTTTATGAAGGACATCTGTGTAATGTCTGACCACGGCCTAAGTCTCTCTATCTCCACATCCATCACGGTACCTGTGTTTATCTGCAAGCCCAGCAATGGGAAGGAGCAGCTTACTAATTGGAAACCCTAACAGGCTTTGACTTTTTCATTGCAACATCTGTGAAGTAGTATGAGATTTGATTGGTGTCTAAAAATCTTTATTTAATTTACTACCCAGAAGCAGATCAAATTTCAGATTCCCTTTGCTGGTATTAGTGTCAATCTTTTAGAAGAGTGTACAGGAATTCTAAAGAAAAAGTGAAACCAATAGCTTTTTAGATTTTCCTTGCTTTACACTGGGTTTCCTAGAAATGGAAAAGAATTATTTCTTGGGAGAAAGTTAACAACTACTTGTGTAGAAGGAAAAACAGAAAAAGAAATCATGACAGTTCATACTTTTAGTTCAGTTCAGTTCAGTTCAGTTGCTCAGTCGTGTCCGACTCTTTGCAACCCCATGAATCGCAGCACGCCAGGCCTCCCTGTCCATCACCAACTCCTGGAGTTCACTCAGACTCACGTCCATCGAGTCAGTGATGCCATCCAGCCATCTCATCCTCTGTTGTCCCCTTCTCCTCCTGCCCCCAATCCCTCCCAGCATCAGAGTCTTTTCCAATGAGTTAACTCTTCGCATGAGGTGGCCAAAGTACTGGAGTTTCAGCTTTAGCATCATTCCTTCCAAAGAAATCCCAGGGCTGATCTCCTTCAGAATGGACTGGTTGGATCAGCTAATTTTGATCCATTTCACATCCTATATATATATATTTAAGATTATAATATAGTTCTTTGCAGGTCAGTTCATCTCTGGAAAATTTTCACACAGTTACCAATGAAACCCAAAGTTACATGTGGGGGTAAAGTATTCTTTGAAAGATTAGCATAGATTCACTATAAACAAAACAAAATAACCTTATCCTCTACCTCATAACATCTTCTGAGAAGAGATTTGTGAGTCTTTGGGGTGCATATGCTATGAAAAGGCAAAATGGTAGTAAACAGATGATGTAAAGGGAAAAGGCTTCCATAGGGTCCCTTTATAAAAGGAAACAGATGCAAGAGTTCTATATAACATTCATAATAGAGCATGTGCTTCTGCCTAGACTGCTAACTTTTATTTTTCTTCATTCTTATTTCCCTATTTTCCTCATCATTTCTAAATAGAAATTTCTAATCTTATTCCCTTCTGGAAATGAGTTCTCAACCCACTTCAGACCATAGAATTCCAAGGAACATGGGTCATGCTTGAAAGCTTTCTTGGTGAATGGCCTTAAGTGCAAGACCACCTGTGAATAGACACTTGACAAATAGGCTTTTGATCATGATGTCTCTTAGATTTTAGCAATAAATTGTTTCAGTGGAATAGCTTCAGGCTGCAACTCATTGCTAAACAAACTAGATAGCTGCCTCAAATTCTTTCTGAAATGAAGTAAGACTTGCTTACTAAATAAAATAAGAGATCCACTCATCAAGGCAACAAATATTCATTCTTCAACATGGCTTCAACAAAACATGGTGCTAGACTTGTGTCATCCCCAGGCAGAAACCAGTGGGCACAAATTAGGTCAACTTAATTTCAATAACTCGAATTTTACTTACTGGTGATAGCCTTAGCTTTCTTTTCTTTTTTTTTTTTTTATTTAAATTTATTTTTATTGAAGGATAATTACTTTACAGAATTTTGTTGTTTTCTGTCAAACCTCAACATGAATCAGCCATAGGTATACATATATCCCCTGCCTTTTTTTTTTTTTTCCTCTAATTTTATTTTATTTTTAAACTTTACATAATTGTATTAGTTTTGCCAAATATCAAAATGAATCCGCCACAGGTATACATGTGTTCCCCATCCCGAACCCTCCTCCCTCCCCATACCATCCCTCTGGGCCGTCCCAGTGCACCAGCCCCAAGCATCCAGCATCATGCATCGAACCTGGACTGGCAACTTGTTTCCTACATGATATTTTACATGTTTCATTGCCATTCTCCCAAATCTTCCCACCCTCTCCCTCTCCCACAGAGTCCATAAGACTGTTCTATACATCAGTGTCTCTTTTGCTGTCTCGTACACCGGGTTATTGTTACCATCTTTCTAAATTCCATATATATGTGTTAGTATACTGTATTTATGTTTTTTTTCCTTCTGGCTTACTTCACTCTGTATAATAGGCTCCAGTTTCATCCACCTCATTAGAACTGATTCAAATGTATTCTTTTTAATGGCTGAGTAATACTCCATTGTGTATATGTACCACAGCTTTCTTATCCATTCATCTGCTGATGGACATCTAGGTTGCTTCCATGTCTTGGCTATTATAAACAGTGCTGCGATGAACATTGGGGTACACGTGTCTCTTTCCCTTCTGGTTTCCTCAGTGTGTATGCCCAGCAGTGGGGTTGCTGGATCATAAGGCAGTTCTATTTCCAGTTTTTAAAGGAATCTCCACACTGTTCTCCATAGTGGCTGTACTAGTTTGCATTCCCACCAACAGTGTAAAAGGGTTCCCTTTTCTCCACACCCTCTCCAGCATTTATTATTTGTAGACTTTTGGATCGCAGCCATTCTGACTGGTGTGAAATGGTACCTCATAGTGGTTTTGATTTGCATTTCTCTGATAATGAGTGATGTTGAGCATCTTTTCATGTGTTTGTTAGCCATCTGTATGTCTTCTTTGGAGAAATGTCTATTTAGTTCTTTGGCCCATTTTTTGATTGGGTCATTTATTTTTCTGGAGTTGAGCTGTAGGAGTTGCTTGTATATTTTTGAGATTAGTTGTTTGTCGGTTGCTTCATTTGCTATTATTTTCTCCCATTCTGAAGGCTGTCTTTTCACCTTGCTAATAGTTTCCTTTGATGTGCAGAAGCTTTTAAGGTTAATTAGGTCCCATTTGTTTATTTTTGCTTTTATTTCCAATATTCTGGGAGGTGGGTCATAGAGGATCCTGCTGTGATGTATGTTGGAGAGTGTTTTGCCTATGTTCTCCTCTAGGAGTTTTATAGTTTCTGGTCTTACGTTTAGATCTTTAATCCATTTTGAGTTTATTTTTGTGTATGGTGTTAGAAAGTGGTCCAGTTTCATTCTTTTACAAGTGGTTGACCAGTTTTCCCAGCACCACTTGTTAAAGAGATTGTCTTTAATCCATTGTATATTCTTGCCTCCTTTGTCGAAGATAAGGTGTCCATATGTCGTGGGATTTATCTCTGGGCTTTCTATTTTATTCCATTGATCAATATTTCTGTCTTTGTGCCAGTACCATACTGTCTTGATAACTGTGGCTTTGTAGTAGAGCCTGAAGTCAGGTAGGTTGATTCCTCCAGTTCCATTCTTCTTTCTCAAGATCGCTTTGGCTATTCATGGTTTTTTTGTATTTCCATACAAATTGTGAAATTATTTGTTCTAGCTCTGTGAAGAATACTGTTGGTAGCTTGATAGGGATTGCGTTGAATCTATAAATTGCTTTGGGTAGTATACTCATTTTCACTATATTGATTCTTCCAATCCATGAACATGGTATATTTCTCCATCTATTAGTGTCCTCTTTGATTTCTTTCACCAGTGTTTTATAGTTTTCTATATATAGGTCTTTAGTTTCTTTAGGTAGATATATTCCTAAGTATTTTATTCTTTCCGTTGCAATGGTGAATGGAATTGTTTCCTTAATTTCTCTTTCTGTTTTCTCATTATTAGTGTATAGGAATGCAAGGGATTTCTGTGTGTTGATTTTATATCCTGCAACTTTACTGTAGTCATTGATTATTTCTAGTAATTTTCTGGTGGATTCTTTAGGGTTTTCTATGTAGAGGATCATGTCATCTGCAAATAGTGAGAGTTTTACTTCTTCTTTTCCAATTTGGATTCCTTTTATTTCTTTTTCTGCTCTGATTGCTGTGGCCAAAACTTCCAAAACTATGTTGAATAGTAATGGTGAAAGTGGGCACCCTTGTCTTGTTCCTGACTTTAGAGGAAATGCTTTCAATTTTTCACCATTGAGGATAATGTTTGCTGTGGGTTTGTCATATATAGCTTTTATTATGTTGAGGTATGTTCCTTCTATTCCTGCTTTCTGGAGAGTTTTATCATAAATGGATGTTGAATTTTGTCAAAGGCTTTCTCTGCATCTATTGAGATAATCATATGGTTTTTATTTTTCAAATTGTTAATGTGGTGTATTACATTGATTGATTTGCAGATATTGAAGAATCCTTGCATCCCTGGGATAAAGCCCACTTGATCATGGTGTATGATCTTTTAATGTGTTGTTGGATTCTGATTGCTAGAATTTTGTTAAGGATTTTTGCATCTATGTTCATCAGTGATATTGGCCTGTAGTTTTCTTTTTTTTTGTGGGATCTTTGTCAGGTTTTGGTATTAGGGTGATGGTGGCCTCATAGAATGAGTTTGGAAGTTTACCTTCCTCTGCAATTTTCTGGAAGAGTTTGAGCAGGATAGGTGTCAGCTCTTCTCTAAATTTTTGGTAGAATTCAGCTGTGAAGCCGTCTGGACCGGGCTTTTGTTTGCTGGAAGATTTTTGATTACAGTTTCAATTTCTGTGCTTGTGATGGGTCTGTTAAGATTTTCTATTTCTTCCTGGTCCAGTTTTGGAAAGTTGTACTTTTCTAAGAATTTGTCCATTTCTTCCACGTTGTCCATTTTATTGGCATATAATTGTTGATAGTAGTCTCTTATGATCCTTTGTATTTCTGTGTTGTCTGTTGTGATCTCTCCATTTTCGTTTCTAATTTTGTTGATTTGATTTTTCTCCCTTTGTTTCTTGATGAGTCTGGCTAATGGTTTGTCAATTTTATTTATCCTTTCAAAGAACCAGCTTTTGGTTTTGTTGATTTTTGCTATGGTCTCTTTTGTTTCTTTTGCATTTATTTCTGCTCTAATTTTTAAGATTTCTTTCCTTCTACTAACCCTGGGGTTCTTCATTTCTTCCTTTTCTAGTTGCTTTAGGTGTAGAGTTAGGTTATTTATTTGACTTTTTCTTGTTTCTTGAGGTGTGCCTGTATTGCTATGAACTTTCCCCTTAGGACTGCTTTTACCGTGTCCCACAGGTTTTGGGTTGTTGTGTTTTCATTTTCATTCGTTTCTATGCAAATTTTGATTTCTTTTTGATTTCTTCTGTGATTTGTTGGTTATTCAGCAGCGTGTTGTTCAGCCTCCATATGTTGGAATTTTTAATAGTTTTCTCCTGTAATTGAGATCTAATCTTACTGCATTGTGGTCAGAAAAAATGCTTGGAATGATTTCTATTTTTTTGAATTTACCAAGGCTAGCTTTATGGCCCAGCATGTGATCTATCCTGGAGAAGGTTCCATGTGCGCTTGAGAAAAAGGTGAAATTCATTGTTTTGGGATGAAATGACCTATAGATATCAATTAGGTCTAACTGGTCTATTGTATCGTTTAAAGTTTGTGTTTCCTTGTTAATTTTCTGTTTAGTTGATCTATCCATAGGTGTAAGTGGGTATTAAAGTCTCCCACTATTATTGTGTTATTGTTAATTTCTCCTTTCATACTTGTTAGCATTTGTCTTCCGTACTGTGGTGCTCCCGTGTTGGGTGCATATATATTTATAATTGTTATATCTTCTTCTTGGATTGATCCTTTGATCATTATGTAGTGACCTTCTTTGTCTCTTTTCACAGCCTTTGTTTTAAAGTCTATTTTATCTGATATGAGTATTGCTACTACTGCTTTCTTTTGGTCCCTATTTGCATGGAAAATCTTTTTCCAGCCCTTCACTTTCAGTCTGTATGTGTCCCCTGTTTTGAGGTGGGTCTCTTGTAGACAACATATGTAGGGGTCTTGTTTTTGTATCCATTCAGCCAGTCTTTGTCTTTTGGTTGGGGCATTCAACCCATTCACATTTAAGGTAATTACTGATAAGTATGTTCCCGTTGCCATTTACTTTATTGTTTTGGGTTCGAGTTTATACACCGTTTTTGTGTTTCCTGTCTAGAGAATATCCTTTAGTATTTGTTGGAGAGCTGGTTTGGTGGTGCAGAATTCTCTCAGCTTTTGCTTGTCTGTCTGAAAAAAGCTGTCTGAAAAGCTTTTGATTTCTCCTTCATACTTGAATGAGATCCTTGCTGGGTACAATAATCTGGGCTGTAGGTTATTTTCTTTCATCATTTTAAGTATGTCTTGCCATTCCCTCCTGGCTTGAAGAGTTTCTATTGAAAGATCAGCTGTTATCCTTATGGGAATTCCCTTGTGTGTTATTTGTTGTTTTTCCCTTGCTGCTTTTAATATTTGTTCTTTGTGTTTGATCTTTGTTAATTTGATTAATATGTGTCTTGGGGTGTTTCTCCTTGGGTTTATCCTGTTTGGTACTCTCTGGGTTTCTTGGACTTGGGTGATTATTTCCTTCCCCATTTTAGGAAGTTTTCCACTATTATCTCCTCAAGTATTTTCTCATGGTCTTTCTTTTGTCTTCTTCTTCTGGAACCCTATGATTCGAATGTTGTAGCGTTTAATATTGTCCTGGAGGTCTCTGAGATTGTCCTCATTTCTTTTAATTTTTTCTTTTATCCTCTCTGATTCATTTATTTCTACCATTCTATCTTCTAATTCACTAATCCTGTCTTCTGCCTCTGTTATTCTACTATTTGTTGCCTCCAGAGTGTTTTTAATTTCACTTATTGCATTATTCATTATATATTGACTCTTTTTATTTCTTCTAGGTCCTTGTTAAACCTTTCTTGCATCTTCTCAATCCTTGTCTCCAGGCTATTTATCTGTGATTCCATTTTAGTTTCAAGATTTTGGATCAATTTCACTATCATTATTCGAATTCTTTATCAGGTAGATTCCCTATCTCTTCCTCTTTGTTTGGTTTGGTGGGCATTTATCCTGTTCCTTTATCTGCTGAGTATTCCTCTGTCTCTTCATCTTGTTTAAATTGCTGAGTTTGGGGTGTCCTTTCTGTATTCTGGCAGTTTGTGGAGTTCTCTTTACTGTGGCGTTTCCTCACTGTGTGTGGGTTTGTACAGGTGGCTTGTCAAGGTTTCCTGGTTAGGGAAGCTTGTGTCGGTGTTCTGGTGGGTGGAGCTGTATTTCTTCTCTCTGGAGTGCAATGAAATGTCCAGTAATGAGTTATGAGATGTCTATAGTTTTGGGGTGACTTTGGGCAGCCTGTATCTTGAAGCTCAGGGCAGCCTTAGCTTTCTGAAAATTAACTGCCAAGTATATTTTTTGGGTATCTCTAGGGGTATCTCTTACGCACTCTGAATGGCCCTTCTCCTCAATGATGTCTTCTTTCTAAGAAAATAACTGAGAGTGGCTGCTGATTGCTTTCGCTATACTTCTGAAACTCCCAAAGCTGCAAATGAGGGACCATGTAGAATGGCATGCTCTGCAATTGACCCTGGCCCAGGAAAAAGTTGTGTTCTGCACAGAATGTATCTTGTCAGCAGGCAAACAAAGAGGGTGTTAGAAAGTGTCTCGTAAGTTCCTTTGGGAAAAAAGTTTTGTTGTTGTTTGTTTGTTTGTTTTTTCCATTTTCGCCTATAGCATCTCTCTCTCCTTAGAGCTCAAACACAAGACAATGAGTCCTGAGTGGGAGAGCCACCATACTGTTCCCTTAAAATCCCAGATGTCTTCCATAGTGTGCCTTGAAAAGCCCTACTCCCTGCAGCCACTCTACACCCCTTGACAGATCAATCTGCATAAATAGACACCTGTGGGCTTCCAACACCTCATCAGACATGCCCAGACATGTCTGAATCCCAGCAGAGGAAACAGCTTAGGCTAAAACCAAAGTATCTGTACACGCTTAACAAAAATTCATACAAAATACTACAAAACAAAGTCTTTCAGTGGAAAATGTCTCACATTAATTTGGTTCATGCATGTATGCTTCATTTATAATCTAAATAAATTCCTAGGCCCCATATGGTCCAGTTTTGGCATAGTACTGCATTAAAGAAACACAGCTTACAACCAAAGGTGGTTAAAAAGTAATTCCCACACTTATTTGGCCTCCTTAAGAATATTAAATGAACAACAAGTTCATAGTCCTTCGTTATGAATCTTTCTAGAGGCTTTCTTTATTCTTTCTTATTCTCCAATGCCCCTTTGTCGTCCTGGTGCCTCTCTTTGTGCTAAGTTTCCAATATTTCTCTCCCAAACATGCCTCTATGTCTCTTACTCTGTCTTTTCTTTTTGTCTTTCCAGTTTAGTTCTCTCTTTCTCGAAATCTGAGAATTTTTGGCAAAATTGAACACAATGGGTCAAGTTGCAGGGAAGCTAGCAGACCAAGACAATTTTTTAGTGAGTAGAAAAGGTTGGGATGAGTCAATAATTTTGTATCTATTATACATTCTTCTGACATTTGTTGAGTATATACATGGCAGGCATTGCGGAGACACTGAGGACATAAATGGTTAGGATATTATCTCCAACTTCAGGAAACTCAAGTCCAGTAGAAGGCAGAGGCATACTAGACAAATGATCATAATCAGTGGGGCAGGTTTAAGAATGGAGTTAAATGTTAGGCCACGTGTGGCCAAACATAGGTAGGTCAATAAAGGCTTCACAGACAAAAAGGCCTTGTTCTTTAAAGAGAAGTTGTAGCTTTTCAAGTGAGTGGTTTCCTAAGGAAGAAATCCAGCAGTAATCCTAGAGTCTTCCCATTCCTTTAGCCTCTACAAATACTTCTCTTAAAAGTTCTTGTTGAACTATAGTTGATTTATAATATTGATTTAGTTTCAATGCACAGCAAAGTGAATCAACTATACATATACATATATCCTTTCTTTTCTTGATTTTTTTTCCCATATAGGCCATTACAGATGAGTGGAGTTCCTTATGCTATATGGCAAGTCCTTATTAGTTATCTGTTTTATATATAGTAGTAGTATACGTCATTCCCAATCTCCCAATATATCTGTCTCATCCTCCCTCTCTTTACCCTGTGGTAACTGTAAGTTTGTTTTCTATATCTGTACCACTTTTTTAGATTCCACATATACGCAAAGGCTTCCCTGGTGGCTCAGATGGTAAAGAATCTGCCTGCAATGTAGGAAACTTGTGTTTGATCCCTGGGTCAGGAAGATCCTCTGGAGAAGGAAATGGCAGCCCACTCCAGTTTTTTTGCCTGGAGAATTCCATGGACAAAGGAGCCTGGAAGACTACAGTCCATGCAGTCACAAAGAGTCAGACATGAGCAACTATCACTCACATATAAGCAATATCATATGATATTTGTCTTTCTCTTTTTCACTCACTTCACTTAGAATGACAATCTCTAATGCCATTTGCAGCAATCTCAGTTGCTGCAAATGGCATTATTTCATTCTTTTTTATGGCTGAGTAATATTCTATTATATATATGTACTACAGCTTCTCCATTCCTCCTAAAAAATGGACATTTAGGTTGCTTCCATATCGTGGCTATTGTGAATAGTGCTGCAATGAACATTGGGGTACATATATCTTTTCAAATTATGCTTTTCTCTGGATATATGCCCAGGAATAGGATTGCTGGATCATATGGTAGCTGTATTTTTAGTTTTAAAAGGAAACTCCATACTACAAATCTTTTAGTTCTTATGGTCTATTGAATCTATCTCTTTTAACATCTCTTTTATCCATCTCTTCCTGCCAATCCACATTGCTTTGTTTATATTAGCACAGTTTTCACTTTGAAAGCCTCCAACTGGATTTTTATCTATATTCTTTTGAAAAGAAGCACTTTTTGAAAATATTTATCATATCACCTCCAGTCTAGATAAGTAGTTTTCATTTTTTTTTGTCTCAAGACTACTTTATACTCTCAAAAACTATTGAGGACCCCAGAAAGTTTTGTTTATGTGGGTGGTAGAAATATTTAATATACTAAAAATTAACACTGAGAAACTTTAAATTAAAAATTTAAAAATAAAAGTAATATCATTTCATGTTAAGATAAGTACACATTTTTATGAAAAAAATATATTTTATAAAACAAAATAAAATTTAGTGAGAAGAATGGCATTGCTTTTTATTTTTTTGCAAGTCTCTGTAATATTGGTAGAGACTCTTCTTAATAGAAGACAGATGAATTAACACATCTATTTCTACATTCAATCTGTTATGAGGTCACATGTTATGTAGTCTCTGTAAGCCTCCACTGTACACTCATAAAAAATGAGAGTGAATGATATATTATTATGGAAATATTTTTGACCTTGAAAACCTTCTAAAACAGTCTTGGGGAACCCAGGGTTTCTTGGGCCACACTTTGAGAACTGTTAGTACAGATCTTTATAAAGTATAAATTTGTTTATGTCTCTCCCTTGCTTAAAATCTTTCAGCAGCTTTCTTTTGCCTACAGAATAAAGTAAATGCTGGAGTGGGAAGACATTAAGATAACTCTTGAGAGTTTAAGCTTAGATAATTGGATAAAGAAAATAGAAAATAAGAAAAGAGAAGCATATTTTTACAGCAATGAAGTTAATGAATTGCTTTTTTTTTTTCCACCATGACTTTTGAGGTAAAGTGAAAAGTGAAGCCGCTCAGTCGTGTCCGACCCTCAGCAACCCCATGGACTGCAGCCCACCAGGCTCTGTCCGTGGGATTCTTCAGACAAGAGTACTGGAGTGGGTTGCCATTGCTTTCTCCAGAAAAACAGCTGCTGCTGCTGCTAAGTCACTTCAATCGTGTCCGACTCTGTGCGACCCCATAGACAGCAGCCCACCAGGCTCCCCCGTCCCTGGGATTCTCCAGGCAAGAACACTAGAGTGGGTTGCCATTTCCTTCTCCAATGCATAAAAGGGAAAAGTGAAAGTGAAGTCGCTCAGTCGAGTCCGACCCTCAGCGACCCCGTGGACTGCAGCCTTCCAGGCTCCTCCGTCCATGGGATTTTCCAGGCAAGAGTACTGGAGTGGGGTGCCATTGCCTTCTCCAGTAAGTACAAGTTAACTACCGTGCATAACACACTACTGAAAAACAAACAAACAAACAAAAAAATCTGTAGTGGCTTAAAACAGCATTTGTTATACAACACCAAAGTTGTGATCTGTGAAAGAAAGAATTGATAAGCTGACCTTCATTAAAATTGGAAACTTCTGCTCTGTGAAAGATAATAACAAGAGAATTAGAAGACAAGCCATAGAGCAGAAGAAAATATTTGCAAAAGACATATCTGAGAAAGGACTGCCATCCAAAATACAAAAGAACTCTTAAAACTCAACAATAAGAAAACAAACAACCTGTTTCAAAAATGGGCCAAAGACTTGAGCAGACATGTCACCAAAGAGGGTATACAGATGGCAAATAGCATAGGAAAGAATGTTCTACATCCTGTGTTAACAGGGAGATGCAGATTAACAACCATGAGATACCTCTACACACCTTTTAGAATGTCAGACGCAGAACACTGACACCACCAAACGCTCATGAGGATGTGGAACAAAAGGGACTCTCATTCACTGCTGGTGGGAATGCAAAATGCTACAGCCACTTTGGATGGCATTTTGGAAGTTTCTTACAAACTAAAATACTATTACCATATGATCCAGCAGTCATACATCTTGGTATTTGTTTAATCAAAGGAGTTTAAAACTTATGTCCACATAAAAACCTACACAAAGATATTTATAGCAGCTTTACTCATAATTACCAAAGAAAGTGAAAGTGAAGTCACTCAGTCGTGTCCAGCTCTTAGCGACCCCATGGATTGCAGCCTACCAGGCTCCTCTGTCCACGGGATTTTCCAGGCAAGAGTACTGGAGTGGGGTGCCATTGCCTTCTCTGATAGACTGGATGCTGCTGCTGCTGCTAAGTCACTTTAGTCGTGTCTGACTCTGTGTGACCCCATAGGTGGCAGCCCACCAGGCTCCCCCGTCCCTGGGATTCTTATAATTACCAAAACTTGGAAGCAATCAAGATGTCCTCCAGGAGGTAAACTGATAAATAAACCATGTTATATCCAGACAAGGGAATATTATTCAACTCTAAAAAGTAACAAGCTATCAAGCCATGAAAAGACATGGAGACATGGAGGGGGTACTTCCCTGGTGGTCTAATGGCTAAGATTCTGAGTTCCTAATGCAGAGGGCCTGGACTTGACCCCTGATTGGGGAACTAGACCCCACATACAGCAGCTAAGAGTTTGCATGCCACAACTAAAGACCCTATGAACCAAAATTAAAAAGATCCCACAACTGAAAAAAAAAAAAAAAAACTCATGGAGGAAACTTAAATGTGTATTACTAAGTGAAAGAAGCCAAGAAGAGGCTATATTCTGTATGGTTCCAACTGCATGACATTCTGGAAAAGGTAAAACGAGGGAGATAATAAAAAAGTCAATTGTTGCCAAGGGTGTATGTTTGTGGTGGGGGGTGGGTGGGGATGAGTAAGCAGAGCACAGGGGATTTTTAGGGTGGTGAAAATACTCTGTATGGTATTGTAATGAAGGCTATCTGTCATTACACATTAACCTATGTACATGAAGCCCATAGAAAGCACAGCCCAAGAGTGAATCTTAATATAAACGATAGAGTGATTACAATGGTCAATGAAAGTTCATCAGTTTTAGCAAATGTACCACTCTGGTGAATGATGTTCATAAAGTGGGAGGTTAGGTAATTGTGTGGGAAGTGGGTATTTGGGAAATCTCTGTATCACCCTCTTGACTTTGTTTTATTTATTTATTTATTTTTTAAATTTTATTTTATTTTTAAACTTTACAATATTGTATTAGTTTTGCCAAATATCGAAATGAATCCGCCACAGGTATACCTGATCTAAAACTTCTATAAGAATTAAAAAAAAAATTAAACCCAGCATTTGTTAAGCATTTGTTTATTATTTTTCACAGGACTACAGGTTGACTGGACCAAGGTAGGTGGTGAATGGAGGATGGTGGGCCCATAGGATGGAGAGCATTTCACCTGGCCTATTCTTTTGTCAAACATTCTAGTGTGCTTCCTGCTCAGTCTGCTTTTTCACGAAGAAAGTGCCTCTTGCACTGGTAAAAGGTTGGGATACATCACATCGGAGTTGCTCTTTGCCAGTGGGTGGAGGGTCTGAAGACTCCAGCAGTCTCCTGCTACTGTGTGCAGGGCTTTGGAGAGCCTGGGCTTGGGTTGCCTTCTGCCACTGGGTGGAGGATTGGGAGGTATACTATCTGATTTTTAATGTTCCTCTTCTATGTTCTTACAATGTCCTGTACTGGTATTTATAACATTACATATTAATCACTGACTTTCTCAGGCAGAGACTATACCCCCAAAGTTCAACACAATGCTTAGCAGTCATAGGCACTCAGTAACTGTTTGGGAATTGAATGGATGGTGAAACTTGATATTACACAAAGGAGGTTGACCATAGGAAATCATTATAAATTTTTAAGCTAAATTATGTCACAAGAAGAGCTGCGTTTTAGGAAGATTTTATCATTATTATGGATATACTTATAAATACACTCCTCTACATGAGTGACAACTATTTCTTTTTTTTCTTCCTCTTGGAAGACTTCCATGATAATTGGTGTTTTTCACGTACTTAAACACAATAATATATTTTGGGCAGTAAATCTATAGACAAGCAAATTTGTGAAGGTACTGAATTAATGAAAATCAGTGAACTATCATTCACATCTCTCCAGTAAGTATGCTAAACATGCAAGCTGATGATGATCAGACCATATATGACAACAGAACTCTGATCTGGAAGCCCTGGAAGCCAAACCACATCTCTGCAGAATACTTCTGGCCCAGAAGTATCAGGGCTTGGTCAATGACTGCCAACTTTCCTATTTTTGCCATTACTTTCAAATCAGGACTGAACAGAGAAAATCAAATATGCTCTCCAAACCAATCTCCTAATATGCCCTGCTTCTAGGTAGCTCACCTCCAGCTTTCCAACAGCCTCCAATCAGAGCACACCTGAAGCCTTTACTCTTTCTTTCACTATAAAGCTTTCCCACCCCTCTGCCTGCCTTTGAGTTTTTGCCAAACACAAGAGATGATGAGATGACATAGCAAGCTCTGAATAAATAGCCTCTGTTTGTTCTCTTTTCAGTGATCTTCATTTACCTCCACATCAATAAATAAAACAGTCTATGAGAGGTTGAACTAGGATAAATGAGGTTGAATACCACAAACATTCTGAACAATGAGGCCAGTCTGGAAACCTTGGGAAGCCGTTTTATCTCGGTTGATTCATATACTTCAGAAGAGTTGGTGGTGAAGTGCTCTAGTGCATAAATTTTCACTCAGTTGATATGGTTCCAAATCATTTTTATAGTTGAATAAATCATTGAAAGCATTGCTTTTATTAACCTGCTATCTAATGCTCCATCCCCTGGAAGCACTGCTTTTCAGTTTCGGGTTAGATTCTGTTGACTTGTCAGTTAATGTCGCTCAGATTTTTTTTCTTTCTTCTGTCACACTGTCACTACCCTTGTCCATGTTTTCATGATCTCATAGGCAGCAATCACTTCAATGACTCCTTTGGGCCTCTTTCCACTTTCAGTCATTGTACATGCTTCAGATCAGATCAGATCAGTCACTCAGTCGTGTCCGACTCCTTACGACCCCATGAATTGCAGCACACCAGGCCTCCCTGTCCATCACCAACTCCCCGAGTTCACTCAGACTCACGTCCATCGAGTCAGTGATGCCATCCAGCCATCTCATCCTCTGTCGTCCCCTTCTCCTCCTGCCCCCAATCCCTCCCAGCATCAGAGTCTTTTCCAATGAGTCAACTCTTCGCATGAGGTGGCCAAAGTACTGGAGTTTCAGCTTTAGCATCATTCCTTCCAAAGAAATCCCAGGGCTGATCTCCTTCAGAATGGACTGGTTGGATCTCCTTGGAGTCCAAGGGACTCTCAAGAGGCTTCTCCAACACCACAGTTCAAAAGCATCAATTCTTCGGCGCTCAGCCTTCTTCACAGTCCAACTCTCACATCCATACATGACCACAGGAAAAACCATAGCCTTGACTAGACGAACCGTTGTTGGCAAAGTAATGTCTCTGCTTTTGAATATGCTATCTAGGTTGGTCATAACTTTCTCTCCTGACTTCTATCACGTTACTAATTTCCTCAAGAACTTACTCTGTCAACTTTATTGGCATCAGCCATGTCCAGTTAACTTTTTGTGACTGCATGGACTGAAGCCTGCCAGGCTCCTCTGTCCATGGGATTTTCCATCACATGGCTTCCCTAACGACCCCAGCACCCATGTGTTCCTGCTTGCCTGTATGTTCTGGGCTCCTCCCTCACTTTGTTTTCTCCACCTTTGTGCCTTTGGTCATTCTGCTGCTTCATCTGGAATGCTTTCTTTCTTCACTTGTGTTTGTATTCTTGCTTAACATATCCTTTAATTCTCACTTTGTTCCTCAGCAGTCTCGTACTAGATCTGTTCCTTGTGAACTTGTTTATGCTGTGAACTATGTTTCACTGTCAGGTTTCAGTTGGTTAACACAGGATGCTGCAGGAAGATTTGGGAAGCGGAAGTGAAAACAACAGCCATCATACTTGGAAGCTGTCACTGGTGAGAGGAAGTGAAGATAGATGCCAAGAGGCTAGCAGTTTATAGCTTATCATCCTGCCCCCTCATTTTGCTTCCAGCTCTTCTTCCCAACTGCTGGCCCTACTGACCAACAGCAGCCCCAGGCTGGCCCACCACCAGATGCTCTGCTGTAAGCTCCTGGGGGTAGTAGCTTCAAAGAGTCAACAGTCTTCCACAGAGTTCTACAGCAGCCCTCTTCACAGTATACTGGACACATTTAGCTTTGACATTCAACTATGACTGGGGAGCAGAGTCTTGAAGTCCTTCTCCATGCACCCACTAGGATCAACACTTGACCACATACTCTGATCTTTTTCTTCCTCAGTCTCGCTGAACACATGAACTTAAGTTCCTTTTGTCACTTTTGAGGCTTCCTTACTCTATTTTCATGGTGTATATACTAGGTTCTGGATTTTGACATGTAGATTCTCAATTCAAAAGGGAAGGTAATATATATATTAAAAAAAATTCAAAACACCCTTCCATTTCATGTACCTTACAAGTGCAACTGAGAGTCAATAATTTACCATAGATTTACAAGTCTATTTGTGAATTCAAAAGCCAGGAATTTTACTGTTTTCTTTCTGTATCTGCTCTAGCCCAGGGGCATTTCATATAGGAAGTTACTGCTGCTGCCTCAGTATTAAAGGCAGAGTGCTTGAAAACTGGTTGTGGGACAAATTAAAAACTTTGGTTTAATATCTCCAAATACTATCTTGATACAAAGGAATAAAACTTAAAACTTCTCATGGAATGAATGGATTGTAAGTCCTTTCAGTAATGATGTTTTTTTTTTTTTTGCAAGTAGACGTTTGATAAAAATTGAACAGGAGTCAATTTAAGCCTTCATTTTCTGGCAAGGAATTTAAGTTCATGTGTTCTGTGTTCCTGATTAAGATTAGATCTATATACTTAGAAACAAAAAAGAGCAAGAGGTAACTTTGAAATTCTGTTGCAAAATGAGAAAATCTTAAAAGTTTTCTTGCCTGAATAGATGATTACCATAATCTTTATCTTCTAACAAAAATAGTTTTTTAAGAAAAAAGAATATCCTACTTTCTGTATCTTTAGTCATCATTTTCTTATTTCTTTGTATAAAGAAAGGATTGCTGGTGATAGTTGTTTTGACCTTGGACTCATACCAGCATTAGACCTCCCAATACCTCAGACTCTTGAAACCCTTTTAAACTAAAGTGGGAGTGAAATTTGGTAAGTTTGGAAAGCATGATGTTCCACACTCTATGAACATGTAATTAAGTAAGCCCCATTAAGTAAGCCCTTAACCAAGAGAATAGAGTTTCAACAGCCTTGGAAAATAAAGGAAAAACATGAACATTCAGTTCTGATTTCTGCAGAACTGTTTTCTAAGAAAAATTTTGGCTCTTCTTATATTCCTTTATGCAAGTCAAACAAATAGTAGTATGTGTTGCACAACATTATATATCTAATTAACGCCACCAAATTCTATACTTCATAATGGTTAAAATGGCAAATTTTGTTATATATATTTTTTGACAAAAGGTTCAATAAAAAGATGGCTTATCTTTTCATACAGGAATCTTGGACAAGCTTAAGAAGGTCAGTGGATTAGTGACTTACATGATGATAGAAGACAGACGCAAGACTCTACTCACAGGAAAAAAAAATTATATAAAGTTCCTGGAAAAGGATTCTGTGGTACTATGTTATGAACAAACACTGATTTTTAGGTTACTTGGAGAGAAAGATTGAATTTCTTTTTCTTCATTTCCATTTTCAAGACCCCGATGTTTATGGATATTGTGGAATTCATTCACTTATTTATTCATTCTTTTATTCTTAGCAAGTACTAGCTTTAAGAGTATAGGAAATTATTTTATTGTAGAAAAGGATATAATAATTTGAAAAATAACTCACCTGAAAAAAGCACAACATGAAAAATATGGAATCGACAATAAAATGATCTTCATAGTCTGAATATGCTGAATTATCATAGTCTTTGATTTCCAAAGCAAAAGTTCTTCTTTTTTTTTCTAAATAAAAAAGGTATAGGGATATGCCCCTACTGATTTTCTAAACATTTATAATGTTTGAGTTCTTCCATTTCTATTGTTATAAAGTAATTATTTTTATAACTTGGAGACAGACTGCTTTTACTTATATCACACAAGTATTTTTATAGTGAATGAAAAATTACACACATGATATAAAGCTTTAGGTTATATTATTATTTCTGCAGAGTTAAACTTTCAGTTCAGTTCAGTCACTCAGTCGTGTCTGAGTCTTTGAGACCCCATGGACTGAAGCACTCCAGGTCTCCCTGTCCATCACCAACTCCTGGAGCTTGCTAGCAATGCCATCAAACCATCTCATCCTCTGAAGTCCTCTTCTCCTCCTGCCTTCAATCTTTCCCAACATCAGGGTCTTTTCCAACGAGACAGTCCTTCGCATCAGATGGGCAAAGTACTGGAGTTTCAGCTTCAGCAGCAGTCCGTCCAATGAACATTCAGGATTGATTTCCTTTAGGATTGACTGATTTGATCTCCTTGCAGTCCAGGGACTCTTAAGAGTCTTCTCCAACACCACAGTTCAAAAGCATCAGTTCTTTGGCGCTCAGGTTTCTTTATGGTCCAACTCTCACATCCAAACATGACTATTGGAAAAACCATAGCTTTGAATAGATGGACCTTTCTTGGCAAAGTAATGTCTCTGCTTTTTAATATGCTATCTAGACTGGTTACAGCTTTTCTTCCAAGGAGCAAGCGTCTTTTAGTTTCATGGCTGCAGTCACCATCTGCAGTGATTTTGGAGTCCAAGAAAATAAAGTCTGTCACTGTTTCCATTGTTTCATTTGCCATGAAGTGATGGGACTGGATGCCATGATCTTAGTTTTTTGAATGTTGAGTTTTAAGCCAACTTTTTCACTCTCTTTCACCTTTATCAAGAGGTTCTCCAGTTCCTCTTCACTTTCTGCCATTAGGGTGGTGTCATCTGCATATCTGAGGTTATTGATATTTCTCCCAGAAATCTTTTTCCAGCTTGTGCTTCATCCAGCCTGGCATTTTGCAAGATGTATTCTGCATATAAGTTAAATAAGTAGGGTGACAATATATAGCCTTGATGTATTCCTTTCCCTGGGTGTCCCTGGTGGCTCAGATGGTAAAGAATCTGCCTGTAATGTGGGAGACATGGGTTCAATCCCTGGGTTGGGAAGATCCCCTGGAGGAGGGCACGGCAACCTACTCCATTATTCTTGCCCAGAGAATCCCCATGGACAGAGGAACCTGGTTACAGTCCATGGGGTCACAAAGAGTTGGACACGATTGAGTGACTAAACAGCAGTGGCCACAGGACTGGAAAAGGTCAATCTTCATCGCAATTCCCAAGAATGGTAGTACTAAAGAGTGTGCTAAGCATCAGACAGTTACACTCATCTCCCATGCTAGTAAGGTCATGCTTAAAATCTTGCAATCTAGGCTTCAGCATTATGTGAGCCAAGAACTTCCAGATGTTCAAGCTGGATTTAGGAAAGGAAGAGGAACCAGAGATCAAATTGCCAACATCACGGGATCATAGATAAAGCTAGGGAATTCCAGAAAAATATCTACCTCTGTCTCATTGACTATGCCAAAGCTGGTCAAGAAGCAACAGTTAGAACCCTGTATGGAAAAACTGATTGGTTCAAGATTGAGACAGGAGTACAACAGGGATGTCTGCTGTCACTCTGTTTGTTTAACCTATACACTGAGCACTTCATGAGAAATGCTGGGCTGGATGAGTTATAAGCTGGAATCAAGACAGGCCGGAGAAACATCAACAACCTCAGATATGCAGATGGTACCACTCTAATGACAGAGAGCAAGGAGGAACTAAAGAGCCTCTTGATGAGGGTGAAGAAGGAGAGTGAAAGAGCTGGCATAAAACTAAATATTAAAAAAGATATTAAATATTAAAAAAATATTTAAGTATTAAAAAAACATATTAAGATCAGCTTGAACATCTGGAAGTTCATGGTTCACGTACTGTTGAAGCCTGGTTTAGAGAATTTTGAGCATTACTTTGCTAGCGTGTGAGATGAGTGCAACTGTGCGGTAGTTTGAACATTCTTTGGCATTGCCTTTCTTGGGGATTGGAATGAAAACTTATCATTCCAGTCCTGTGGCCATTGCTGAGTTCAAGCTGGATTTAGAAAAGGCAGAGGAACCAGAGGTCAAATTGCCAACATCCTTTAGATCATTGAAAAATCAAGAGAGTTCCAGAAAAGCATCTACTTCTGCTTTATTGACTACACCAACTTTGGGTAGATCACAACAAAGTGTGGAAAATTCTTAAAGAGATGCACCTTTTAAAAAGGACTGTATCTTTGGGCTCCCTGGTGGCTCAGTGGTAAAGAATCTCCTTGCCAATGCAGGAGACACGGGTTCAATCCCTGGTCTGGAAAGATCCCACATGCCGTGCAACAGTAAGCCTGTGCACCGCAGCTACTGAGTCTGTGCTCTGGAGCTCCTGCACCAGAACTACTGAAGCTAGAGCCTGTGTCCTGCATAAAAAGCCACCACAGTGAGAAGCCCGCTCACCGCAACTACAAAGTACCGCGTCCCCCGACCCCCACTCCCCTGCAACTGGAGAAAAGCCCATGTAGCAAGAGTCAGAAATAAATAAATAAAAATTAAGAGAAAAAAAGGATTCTATCTTGGCTTATAAAATAAAGAATTCTACCTTATTTTCAGCTGGATTTAAATGTGAGGGTTTCAGATCGGTGGATGGTGTCTTTGGAAGATTTTGATTCTGTCAGTTCTCTAACAATGAGCTGTGTCAAACATAAAAGAGTAGAAAGTTAGGCAATTTCCTTTAAATATGCTGATAAAATTATCTGTAAATACAAATGGAACTCGGTGTTCAAATTATTTAAGTCCATGAAGTTTGGATATTGTAAACATCACTGTTTTTCTCCATGAGTAAACAGCAGGTTTTATTACTGTTCCTCTTATCCAAATTATCTAGGCTATTTTTAACCCTCCACTTTAATCTTCTAGGGTAGACACAGTAGTATAGAAGGTACACGTACACACTGCCAATTGAATACTCAAGCTTTATTCTATTGCCAAGATGTGATTTGTAACAAACCTGCTGATATGATTTTACATTCTCTGCAGAAATCACTTTGTGGTAAACCAGGTTTTTTGGCCACAGCAGTATCCCCTGCTAAGAGCTAAACAAGCCATAGTATTGAGAAGCCAGGCTGGAATTCAGCTGTTTAATCATTTTCATGTGTTTGCATTAGAATGGGTATGAACCCTAACAAGTCAGCTGTATAGAGGTTGGAGTTGGAATCCAGGCCTTGTTCTCAGAGAGCTAAAGCTAAAACACTCCCTTAGTTAGCTTGTCTTAGCACTCTCTGTTTCTCAGAAAATAAATTCTATTTGGAAGGAAAGCAAAGTTATTTTAAGGAAAGATCCTCTCTCTAGTCCAGTTACACTTCCACTTCCTCCTCTTTTCTGTTGGCATTTCTTAGAACCCTGCAATTATCTGAGTAAATAAAGCTAAACCTTTACTACCAAAAAATAACTTCCAGACTGCTCATGGATCATGCACTGTATAGCCTTGCACAGATTCCTCAAATCTACTTTCTGAGGCAGGTATGTTATACCATCAACTGTTTTCAAGAACAGCATTATGGAGGTATAATTAATATACAAAGAACTGTACAAACTTAATGCATACAATTTGATAGATGTGGACATACCCAAACATGTGTGAAACTGTTAATACAATCGAAGTAGTAAAGGCTCAGAAAGAAGGAATTTGCTGAAGATTCCAGAGGTAATACATGAACTATTAATTGGGGATTTGAACACTGTCTTTCTGATGCCAAAATCAATGCTCTTCCCAAATCAAACCTTCCGCATTTTATTTTCACTCGGACTAACGTTGGTGTGTTGGTATTGGACTGTCAAAAAAAATCTGGAGTGTATTCAATTCCAGAGTTCACTTAAGCCAGAAAGAAAGACAAAGGTATTCACACTATCTGATTATATCTGTTCCTCAGTTGTAGAAGCAAATGGGATGTTGTGTGGATAGCTGGGGTGGATAGCTGCTTCCCCAAACTGCTACAGAATCACAAACTACACTTTGTGTGATGGATGGGTCCCTCTTTCTAGGGGATACAATATCATTTTATTAATATCTCTTCAAAGCAGGACTGAGTTATGTACATGTGCATATATGGTATTAGATGTTTTAAACTGCTTATTAAATTCTATTTTCATATATTTATCTTTCTCTTAACTATGTGTCTATGGTATTATACACTGACATATGGAGGTGTTGGAATCACTGAAAACATAATCATTCTTAAGTTTATAGCATGTAACATACAATGCAAGGGGATGAAGTTAAATTGCAAGAGTTTTGATTCCTTTCCAGTGGTAAAAGTAAAAATTTGCACTGGATGATTTTGTCAAAGTAAAAAAAAATTAGAAAAAAATAATTTTAACTCCCCTGTTGATCAGATATGACTCTTGTTGTTATTTGGTGAATTGATAAAGTTATTTAAAAGAAAGAATTATATATGTTGCTACATGTATGGAAAGTGAGTGAAGAAAGAAATGTTTAATATTTTGTATCATTCATTGTAGAGGAATCAAGGTTGCCCAATAGCAATGTACTCTAGTATTTCACAGAAGAAGAGTAACAACACAATTGTATTTATAGATATTTTAAAGAAAAAAAGAAGCATGGATTCCTTTTAAAGTATATGCTGCTGCTGCTAAGTCGCTTCAGTTGTGTCCGACTCTTAGTAACCCCATGGACTGCAGCCCACCAGGCTCCTCTTTCCATGAGATTCTCCAGGCAAGAACACTGGAGTGGGTTGCCATTGCCTTCTCCAATGCATGAAAGTGAAAAGTGAAAGTGAAGTCACTCAGTCATGTCCAACTCTTAGCAACCCCATGGACTGCAGCCCACCAGGCTCCTCCATCCATGAGATTTTCCAGGCAAAAGTACTAGAGTGGGGTGCCATTGCCTTCTCCGTTAAAGTATATAGTGAAAATCTAATTTCATGTAGTAATCAGGATTATGGATCCATAATTTCAAAATCATGATAAAAAAAAAATCCCATGATTACCTAGTGTTAAATGATGGTCACTTACTCCAGTCTCAACTGAGATCCTGTTTCAAGGGCTGATGATTTGTTTTACTTCTCACTTAAAAACAGCTAGGCTTCCCTGATAGCTCAGTTGGTAAAGAATCTGCCTGCAATGCAGGGGACCCCAGTTCAGTTCCTGGGTCAGGAAGATCCGCTGGAGAAGGCATAGGCTACCCACTCCAGTGTTCTTGGGCTTCCCTTGTGGCTCAGCTGGTAAAGAATCTGCTCGCAATGAGGGAGACCTGGGTTCGATCCCTGGATTGGGGAGATCCCCTGGAGAAGGGAAAGGCTACCCACTCCAGTATTCTGGCCTGAAGAATTCCATGGACTGTATAGTCCATAGGGTTGCAAAGAGTTGGACATGACTGAGCAATTTTTACGTCACCAAAAACAGCTAGAGAAAGAAACCATATGGAACAAAGGCTAAAAGTATTATTAGGTAGCAGATTGTATTATTGAAAAATGGTTGCAAAATAATTGCCATGCCACATACACTTTTAGAAGCTTGCCACCCACCCATAAAAAGATGGAGTGAATTTCCTCCCTCAAATTGAATTTGGGTGGAGAAGGCAATGGCACCCCACTCCAGTACTTTTGCCTGGAAAATCCCATGGACAGAGGAGCCTGAAAGGCTGCAGTCCATGGGGTCGCTGAGGGTCGGACACGACTGAGCGACTTCACTTTCACTTTTCACCTTCATGCATTGGAGAAGGAAATGGCAACCCTCTCCAGTGTTCTTGCCTGGAGAATCCCAGGGACAGGGGAGCCTGGTGGGCTGCTGTCTATGGGGTCTCAGAGTCAGACACGACTGAAGCGACTTAGCAGCAGCAGCAGCAGGACTGTAATTGCTTCACAAATGGAGTCCAATTGAGGTGACTTTGCATTTCTTATGATACTAGCAGAGAACAGGCCATACTCTTCTATTTAGTTCTCTTGGGATGACTGCTCTGGAGGAAGTCAGACCATGGAAGTTGACTTCCCTGCTACTGCTGTGCTGTGAGGGAGCTGAATTTAGCCTACAAGACAGTACTTAGAGGAACACTGAATCGACAAGTTAGGAGAGATATGTCTAGCCATCCCAGCTGCTCCAGCTTCTCATTGTTCCAATACATCTACTGTGCGACTACAAAGGAGCGACTGGTAGCCAGCACTGTTAAACTGATCCCTTTCTGAACTTCTGAGCTACAGAAATCACAAAAGATAATACAATAATTGTTTTAAGCAACTACATTTTGGGGTGATTTATCACGTAGCAATAGATAACTGGAACAGAATTTGATGCAGAAATGGAATGCTGACATAACAAAAACATCATGTGGACAGAATCCTTTAGGAAGAGATTTTCAGTTAAAATCTGGAGCACTAGGGAGGTTGTTAGTGATAGCTGGAAGAAACATAGAGTGTTAGCAGTAGCCTAAGTGTTAGCAGTAGCCTAAGGGTTAGCAGTAGCCTAAGCAGTAGCCTAAGAAGGCTGTCTGGAAGGGCTTAAAGAGAAGTGAGAAAATCATTGATTGGAAGCTAGATAAAGAGGGATCCTTGTTATGTAGTGGAAGGAACTTGTGCAAAATTCTTGCCTGTGTGAATGTGGAACATAGGTTTTGTTCCTAATAAACATGATGATCTGGCTTTTCCTGTGGCTGATAATAAAATAAAAGAGGAGAGTGATGGGCTAATGAACAAATTATTCCGTTTTGAATGAAATTCATAGGAAATGCAAAGGATTCAGACCAGTCTTTTCAGGTAGCAAATTGGTCTCAAATTTTAAAAGGACTTTAGGACAAAGATCTAAGGGTAATAGCTGGAGCTAGAATAGTCTTTGTAATACCCCAGAAAGTCCTAGGCAGAATACACGAAGTTCATGAGAGGCTCCAAGTCAGAACTGCTTAGATGAGCCTTCTCTTAATTCTTGGCCCACAAAAACTAGTGGAAATAATAAAATGACTGCTGTTGTTTTAAGTCAATCCAATTTGTAGTGATTTATTTTAATGAAATAAATAACCAGAACATATTCAAAAGATAAGAATAAAGTATATGTATAAAGTCATAAATACTCACTTTTAATTTTAAAAATTAATTTACCAACATGGAGTACGGTAAACATTATTCAGGTTATGTGGATATTAAATAAATGCAATGTCCTACTTTACTTTGGAAGTAAAAATTAAAACAAAAATAAAAATTTTCACTTAAAGACTAAACCGTATTTAAATATTGACTCAAACATGTGTTGCCTTTTTATAAGTTAAATATCATTAAAATAGAATGGAAATATTTTTGGGCTGGGGACTTTGGCTTTCATACTATGGGTGTTGCAATATATGACACCCCTTTCCAGAAAGATGAGTGTTATAGACAGGGGTTATAATGTTATAGACAGAAAGATGAGTGTTATAAGAGTTATTTCAATTAGGTATTTAGTTTTCACCAAGAACTGAAAATTTTATATGGAAATAGTTTCTCACCATGTGAGCTTTCCCACAATGACTTGTTGGGAAAACCATAGAACTTTCTGTTACATAATATTAACAATTAAAAGTGGCTGACACTGAGCCTTTAATTAATAATAGATACACACTGATTTAAATTTAGCAATTTAAATAAACTGCTATTGGTGAAATTCATATGGTGGGTATAGTTGAACTACTTTGAAAAGAGGTGATGTTGCAGGATATTGTTATATCCCAAATCTTTCACAGGATTCTTCTTCACCACCTTTTCCCTCAAATCCCTTCTTTTCTCCTCCCTCTACTCTTACCTCTTCTTTCCTCCTCCTTTTTCTTTCTCCACCTTCCTCCTTCTTCTATTATATTAAAAGATAGTTTTATGATATGTCAAAATACTGTTTCTCTTAACTTCAATCTCTTTATCATTTGGATCTGGATAACATGTTTAGCCTAGCTGCTAGCTATATTTAAGAAGAAAACCCTTTATCATGTTAAAAATGACAGAAGTAATTATTCCTGACTTCAGGAGTTCACATTTCATGGTGGGAAATAGTCACATATTGATCTCATTGTGGCATTGTCATGTAAGTAAAGATACATGTAAGTAAATGAATAATGCACTTGAGATTACAGAAATGAAAGTGATGAATATTTTGGCACAATGAGTATTTTGGGGGTGAAAATGGGGTTTAAGAAGTCATGTCCTGAAGTCAGCTTACAATGATCTGGGGATGCTTTTATGGAAGAGATGTCTTTTGAATTTAGCCTTAAAAGTAGAAGGAAAAAAAGTAGATATATGTATATGAATAACTGATTCACTTTGCTTTATTCAGTTCAGTTCAGTCACTCAGTCGTATTCAACTCTTTGCAACCTCCTGGACTGCAGCATGCCAGGCCTCCCTGTCCATTACCAACTCCTGGAGCTTTCTCAAACTCATGTCCCCCTCGAGTCAGCAATGCCATCAAACCATCTCATCCTCTGAAGTCCTCTTCTCCTCCTGCCTTCAATCTTTCCCAACATCAGGGTCTCTTCCAATGAGTCAGTCCTTCGCATCAGGTGGCCAAAGTATTGGAGTTTCAGCTTCAGCATCAGTCCTTCCAATGAACATTCAGGACTGATTTCCTTTAGGATTGACTGATTTGATCTCCATGCAGTCCAAGGGACTCTCAAGAGTCTTCTCCAACACCACATTTCAAAAGCATCAGTTTTTCAGTGCTCAGCCTTCTTTATGGTCCAACTCTCATATCCAAACATGACTACTGGAAAAACCATAGCTTTGACTAGATGGACCTTTGTTGGCAAAGTCATATCTCTGCTTTTTAATATGCTGTCTAGGTTGGTCATAGCTTTTCTTCCAAGGAGTAAGCGTCTTTTAATTTCATGGCTGCAGTCACCAACTGCAGTGATTTTGCAGTCCAAGAAAATAAAGTCTGTCACTGTTTCCATTGTTTCATTTGCCATGAAGTGATGGGATCAGATGCCATGATCTTAGTTTTTTGAACGTTGAGTTTTAAGGCAACTTTTTCACTCTCCTCTTTCACCTTCATCAAAACGCTTTCAGTCCCTCTTCGCTTACTGCCATTAGGGTGGTGTAATCTGCATATCTGAGGTCATGGATATTTCTCTTGGAAATCTTGATTCCAGCTTGTGCTTCATTCAACCTTGCATTTTGCACGATGTACTCTGCATATATGTTAAATAAGCTGGGTGACAATATACACCCTTGACGTACTCCTTTCCCAATGTGGAACCAGTCTGGTGTTCCATGTACGGTTCTAACTGTTGTTTCCTGACCTGCATACATATTTCTAAGGAGGCAGGTAAGGTGGACTGGAATTCCCATCTCTTTAAGAATTTTCCACAGTTTTTTGTGATTCACACAGTCAGTGGCTTTAGCATAGTCAATGAAGTAGATGTTTTTCTGAAATTCTCTTGCTTTTTTCTCTGATCCAACGGATGTTGGCAATTTGATCTCTGGTTCCTTTGCCTTTTCTAAATCCAGAATTTTTTTTTTATACCTGAAACTAATATAGCATTGTAAATCAACTATACCTCAATGAAATATTTAAAAAATTTTAAAAAGGTATACAAGATAAAATATAAGTAGAAGGATTTTTGCTAGGTTGTAAAGGAGAATGGGCTGGGGGAGGGCAGTCTAGGTAAGAATCATGGCTACCATTTAATGGGTGTTAACTATGGCCCAGGTCGGAGAAGGCAATGGCACCCCACACTAGTACTCTTGCCTGGAAAATCCCATGGATGGAGGAGGCTGGTGGGCTGCAGTCCATGGGGTCGAGAAGAGTTGGACACGACTGAGCTACTTCACTTTCAGTTTTCACTTTCATGCACTGGAGAAGGAAATGACAACTCACTCCAGTGTTCTTGCCTGGAGAATCCCAGGGATGGGGGAGCCTGGTGGGCTGCCGTCTATGGGGTTGCACAGAGTTGGACACGAATGAAGTGACTTAGCAGCAGCATGGCCAGGTGATGTGCCAATTAAGCACTTGTGGGGGGAGAGTTTAGTCACTAAGTTATGTCCGACTCTCGCAACCCCGTGGACTGTAGCCTGTCAGGCTCCTCTGTCCATGGGATTTCCTAGGTAAGAATTCTGGAGTGGGTTGCCATCTCTTTTTCCAGGGAATCTTCCCAACCCAGGGATTGTACCCATGTCTTTTGTGTCTCCTGCATTGGCAGGCAGGTTCTTTACCACTAGCGCCACCTGGGAAAACTCAGTTAAGCACTTATGCTATCATAATTCATCCTGGAAACAGTTCTGTGAGGTTGATACTACCAACTCCATTTTAAAAGGGACGTGGAGGCTCATGATTTGAAATCATGTCCATTGTCTGGAAGTTTTACTACTGCACTTTACTGCCTCAAAACAAGTGGATGTGGGAAATTTGAGGGGTGAAGGTGGACAAAGTTTAATAAAACACCTTATTTCTCTCATCACCACTTTATATAGCCTGTTATTTTCTAAAGTTATGTATAGATTTCTCTGGCTGGGGCAAACTTCTTCTGCAGGCAAACTCATTGATTTCATAATACAGCAGATTCCTTTAAGATGTTTTAGAGTTTATTCAGCATATTAAATTGAAGAATAGCAGAGTGATAAGGTTGAAACAGCTGACACATACAGTCAGTTGAAGCTGTGAGCTGCCCAGTGTTTTGGATAGGGAAATTTAGGTGGCCTGCAAGGAAGAGGATGGAGTTAGCCAAAATTAACTGACAGGGACAGACTGACAGGAGACATCTGCAGCAAAGAGATCCAAAAAGGGATTAATATCTAGAGTAAATAAGGAACTCCTGCCCTTCAGCAAGGAGGGAAAACTCACCAAAAAGGGCAAAATGCATGCATAAGCATTTTGAATAAGAAGGAAAAACCCCAAGTAATCAATCAGTATGTGTAGAGGTATGAAACCTCAGTAGAAATCAGAAAAAATCAAATTAAATAACCCAGCCCTCAGCCTTTTAAAAAAGCATGTCTTACTCAGTGTTTATATTATTGCTGCTGCTGCTGCTAAGTCGCTTCAGTCATGTCCGATTCTGTAAGACCCCAGAGATGGCAGCCCACTAGGCTCCTCCATCCCTGGGATTCTCCAGGCAAGAACACTGGAGTGGGTTGCCATTTCCTTCTCCAATGCATGAAAGGGAAAAGTGAAAGTGAAGCCGCTCAGTTGTGCCCGACTCTTATTGACCCCAAGGACTGCAGCCCACCAGGCTCCTCTGTCCATGGGATTTTCCAGGCAAGAGTACTGGAGTGGGTTGCCATTGCCTTCTCCGGTTTATATTATTATGATTATGTAAATATTACTCAGATCTATCATTATATTTAATTTGGTATATAGCTCTTAATAACAGCTTTATAGAAGTATAATACACAATACAAAAAGGTACACATTTAAAGTGAAAAATCTGTTAAGATTTGACATGTGTTTACTCCCATGAAACCATCACCACAATCAAGATAATGAACATACCCATCACCTTCAACCAATCCAGGAGACACAGAAATGCTGGTTTAATTCCTGGGTTGGGAAGATCCTCTGGAGGAGGAATTGGCAAACCGCTCCACTATTCTTGCCTAGAAAAAAAATCCAATGGACAGAGGAGTAAAGTGTGCTACAATCCATAGGGTCACAAACAGCCGACACGACATGACTGAGCACACACTCACATGCACCATCACTCTCAAAAGTTTCCTTGTCTCCTTTTATAATCTCTCCATACTGAGTATCACCTGATAGGCAATTACTGATAAACTTTTTGTCATAAAGATAAGCTTGTGGGAATTCCCTGCTGGTCCAGTGGTTAGGTCTCCACTCTACACTGCAAGGGGTATGGGTTCAATCCCTGGTCAGGGAAAGAAGATCCCACAAGCTGCACTGTGTGGCAAAAAGAAAAAAAAAATGGTTAGCTTAAATTTTCAAGAATTTACATAACTGAGTCATAAAGCATGTCTTTTTTGGTCTGGCTTCTACTTACCATAATTATTGTGAGAGTCATTCATGTAGTTGCAAACCATAATAGTTTGTTTACTTTTATTGCTGAATTGTATCCCCTTGTATGGATGTACTACTATTTTTTTGGTGTAAATTGTTGATAGATGACTGGATTGTTTCCCGTTTTTTATTATTATAAATAAAACTACTATGAACAGTCATTTACAAATCTTTGTATGGATATATGCTTTCGTATCTCTTGGATAAGTGCTTGGGGTGAAATGAGAGTTCCAGTTCTATCACAGTCTTTCCAATTGACAATACTTGGTATTGTCAATCTTTTGTCTTTTTACTTTTAGCCATTCTACTAGGTGTGTAGTTGTATCTCCATGGTTTTAATTGTGTTGCCCTGATGATATTAGGACAATGACAATAATTACTGACATAAGTATATCTTCATGTTCTTATTGCCATCTGCATATCTTCTTTTTTAAATTGAAGTATAGTTGATGTACAATATTATACAAGTTATAGGTATCAAATATAGTGATTTAAAAATTCATCATTTTTAAAGTTTATACTCCACTTATAGTTATTATAGCTGTTGGCTATATTCCCTTATAGCTTATTTTATACACAATAGTTTGTACCTCTTAATCGTCCACTCCTATATTGCCCCTTCTCCCTTTCTAATCCCCAGTAGTAACCACTGGTTTGTTCTCTATAACTGAGACTCTGTTTCTTTTTTGTTATATTTACTAGTTTGTTGTGTGTTTTAGATTCCACACATAAGTGATATCATACAGTGTTTGTATTTTACTGTCTAACTTATTTCAATTAGCATAACACCCTCCAAGTCCACCTATGCTGGTGCAAGTAGCAACATTTCATTCATTTTTATAGCTGAGTAGTATTCCATTACACACACACACACACAAATGTGGGCTTCTCTGATAGATAGCTCAGTTGGTAAAGAATCTGCCTGCAATGCAGGAGACCCCTGTTTGATTCCTGGGTCGAGAAGATCCCCTGGAGAAGGGAAAGGCTACCCACTCCACTATTCTTGGGCTTCCCTTGTAACTCAGCTAGTAAAGAATCCACCTGCAATGCGGGAGACCTGGGTTTGATTCCTGGGTTGGGAAGATCCCCTGGAGGAGGGTAAGGCTACCCACTCCAGTATTCTGGCCTGGAGAATTCCACTGACTATAGTCCATGGGGTTGCAAAGAGTCAGACACGACTGAGTGACTTTCACTTTCAGTTTCATATATATATATATATATTTATATCACATCTTATTTATCCATTCATCTGTTGATGGACACTCAGGTTGTTTCCATATCTTGACAAATGCAAATAATGCTGCTATAAACATTAGGGTTTGTGCATTCAGTCAGTTCAGTCACTCAGTGGTGTCTGATTCTTTGCAACCCCCTGGACTGTAGCATGCCAGGCTTCCCTGTCTATCACCAAGTGCCAGAGCTTGCTCAAACTCATGTCCATCGAGTTGGCGATGCCATCAAACCATTTTATCCCCTTGTCCTCCTGCCTTCAATCTTTACCAGCATCAGGGTCTTTTTTAACAAGTCAGTTCTACACATCAGGTGTCCAAAGTAAAGTGTCAGGTTTTTAATAAGCTGTCCAGGTTGGTCATAGCTTTTCTCCCAAGAAGCAAGTGTCTTTTAATTTCATGGCTGCAGTCACCATCTGCAGTGATTTTGGAGTCCAAAAAAATAAAATCTGTCACTGTTTTCATCGTTTCCCCGTCTATTTGCCATGAAGTGATGGGACCAGATACCATGATCTTAGATTTTGAATCAGTCAGTTCAGTTCAGTCGCTCAGTCGTGTCCGACTCTTTGCGACCCCATGAATCGCAGCACGCCAGGCCTCCCTGTCCATCACCAACTCCCGGAGTTCACTCAGACTCACGTCCATCGAGTCAGTTATGCCATCCAGCCATTTCATCCTCTGTCGTCCCCTTCTCCTCCTGCCCCCAATCCCTCCCAGCATCAGAGTCTTTTCCAATGAGTCAACTCTTCGCATGAGGTGGCCAAAGTACTGGAGTTTCAGCTTTAGCATCATTCCTTCCAAAGAAATTCCAGGGCTGATCTCCTTCAGAATGGACTGGTTGGATCTCCTTGCAGTCCAAGGGACTCTCAAAAGAGTCTTCTCCAACACCACACTTCAAAAGCATCAATTCTTCAGCACTCAGCCTTCTTCACAGTCCAACTCTCACATTCATACATGATCACAGGAAAAACCATAGCCTTGACTAGACGAACCTTTGTTGGCAAAGTAATGTCTCTGCTTTTGAATATGCTATCTAGGTTGGTCATAACTTTCCTTCCAAGGAGTAAGCGTCTTTTAATTTCATGGCTGCAGTCACCATCTGCAGTGATTTTGGAGCCCAGAAAAATAAAGTCTGACACTGTTTCCACTGTTTTCCCATCTATTTCCTATGAAGCGATGGGACCGGATGCCATGATCTTCGTTTTCTGAATGTTGAGCTTTAAGCCAACTTTTTCACTCTCCACTTTCACTTTCATCAAGAGGCTTTTGAGTTCCTCTTCACTTTTTGCCATAAGCGTGGTGTCATCTGCATATCTGAGGTTATTGATATTTCTCCCGGCAATCTTGATTCCAGCTTGTGTTTCCTCCAGCCCAGCGTTTCTCATGATGTACTCTGCATAGAAGTTAAATAAGCAGGGTGACAATATACAGCCTTGACGAACTCCTTTTCCTATTTGGAACCAGTCTGTTGTTCCGTGTCCAGTTCTAACTGTTGCTTCCTGACCTGCATACAAATTTCTCAAGAGGCAGATCAGGTGGTCTGGTATTCCCATCTCTTTCAGAGTTTTCCACAGTTTATTGTGATCCACACAGTCAAAGCCTTTGGCATAGTCAATAAAGCAGAAATAGATGTTTTTCTGGAACTCTCTTGCTTTTTCCATGATCCAGCGGATGTTGGCAATTTGATCTCTGGTTCCTCTGCCTTTTCTAAAAGCAGCTTGAACATCAGGAAGTTCACGGTTCACATACTGCTGAAGCCTGGCTTGGAGAATTTTGAGCATTACTTTACTTGCATGTGAGATGAGTGCAATTGTGCGGTAGTTTGAGCATTCTTTGGCATTGCCTTTCTCTGGGATTAGAATGAAAACTGACCTTTTCCAGTCCTGTGGCCACTGCTGAGTTTTCCACATTTGCTGGCATATTGAGTGCAGCACTTTCACAGCATCATCTTTCAGGATTTGAAATAGCTCAACTGGAATTCCATCACCTCCACTAGCTTTATTGATGCTTTCTAAGGCCCACTTGACTTCACATTCCAGGATGTCTGGCTCTAGGTCAGTGATCACACCATTGTGATTATCTGGGTTGTGAAGATCTTTTTTGTACAGTTCTTCTGTGTATTCTTGCCATCTCTTCTTAATATCTTCTGCTTCTGTGAGGTCCATACCATTTCTGTCCTTTATTGAGCCCATCTTTGCATGAAATACTTTTTTGAATTTTTTGAATACTGAGTCTTAAGCCAGAGTTTCCACTCTCCTCTTTCACTTTCATCAAGAAGCTCTTTAGTTCCTCTTTACTTTCTGCCATATTGGTGGTGTCATCTGTGTATCTGAGGTTGTTGATATTTCTCCTGACAATCTTGATTCCAGCTTGTGTTTCATCCAGCCCGGCATGATATTCTGCATATAAGTTAAATTAGCAGGGTGCCAATACACAACCTTGACATACTCCTTCCTCAATTTTGGGCCAGTCTGGTGTTCTATATCCAGTTCTAACTGTTGCTTTTTGACTTGTGTACAGATTTCTCCAGAGGCTGCTAAGGTGGTCTGGTATTCCCATCTCTTTAAGAATTTTCCACAGTTTGTTGTGATCCATACAGTCAAAGGCATTATATCTTTTCAAATCAGTGTTGTTTTTTTGTTGTTGATAAATACTCATGGAGTGGAGTTGCTGGGTCATATGGTACTTCTATTATTAGATTTTTGGAGACATTTCCATACTGTTTTTCACAGTGGCTACATCAAATCCCACCAACAATGAACGCGTGCTCTCTTTTCTCCACGTCCTAGCCAGCACTGTCATTTGTGGTTTTTTTGATGATAGCCTGACAGGTGTGAAGTGATATCTCATTGTGGTTTTGCACTTCCCTGATGAAGTGCCTATTGGCCATCTGCATTTTTTGTTTGGAAAAAATGTCTATTCAGGTCTTCTTTTTAAAATTGCTTTCTTACGGTGAGTTGTGTGCAATATTTATATATGTTGGATATTAACCCCTTAGTGGTCATATCATTTGTAAATATTTTTTCCCATTTAGTAGGTTATATTTCATTTTGTTGATGGTTTGCTTTGCTGTCCAAACACTTAAAATTTAATTAGGCCCAATTTTTAATTTCCTTTGCTTTAGGAGACAGATTCAAAAAAGTATTGCTATGATTTGTGTCAAAGAGTGTTCTGTATTTTCCTGTAAGAGTTTTATGGTTTCTGGTCTTACATTCAGGTCTTCAATTCACTTTATTTTTGTATATGGTGTTAGAGAACATTTTAATTTCATTCTTTTATAGGTAGCCATTCAGTTTTCCCAGTAGCATTGATTGAAGAGATTGCCTCTTCTCCATTGCATATTCTTAACTCCTTTGTTATAGATTAATTGACCCTAAATGTGTGGGTTTATTTCTGGGCTCTCTATTCTGTTCCATGTACTTTCCATGTACTTTCTATCTTCCAACATTTAGTTGACGTCTCTCTTTTCTATTTTATCCTCTTCCATTCTATTTGCTCTGAAGATTTGGAATTTAAACAATATCCTTTCAATGTAATTTAAATACATTCTTAGGGGGTACCAGAGATTAAGGAATGGTTGAGATATGGTCTCTTTCGTTTTACTTTTAACTGTGAAATGTAACAAATGTAGAGAAAAGTATACAAAAAATATGGTTCACTGATTTTCACAAACTAACCAGTCAGGTTATGAAGTAAGCATTGCCAATCCATCAGAATCCTTTTCCATGCTTGAAAAATTCATGGTGTAAGAATCTTTATCCTATCACAATAAGTATAATTTCAATGCACCCCAAATATTCTAAAACTTATTGTATGATCTCCAGAGTGTGTCACTTGATAAATAATCCAAATTTTTCCTGCTGTCTATTTTTTTGAGAAAATATTCCTTACAACAGATAAATATTTAGTGCTGATGTAAAGCAAGATATAACAAATCTTGCTGAGTAAGCTTTATCTTAGCTAATAAGTTCCAATGTTTTAAGGAATATCTGTGTGCAGGTAAAATCTGACTTTGTATAAAAGAAACCTCATCTGACACAGTAAACTGTTCCTCCCTTGAGATATTCTTCTGTAAGACTAATCTGATTTTCCAAAGTGATTTCTTTTTTCTGTGATTTTAGAAGGTCTGGGAGAAACACTGAAGTTAGACTGTGATATAGAGCCAGTATAAAATAAGTTGAAAAGTAATATTTCTCTGTAATATCATTTATTCTCTATTTCCTAGAAGCCCAACACCCTTCCTGTACAAAGGCCACAGTTTTCTGTGAACCAGAAAAGCTATAAGTTTTACCAGCTGGTTTTAACTGAAAAGAAATATCAAAAAATTCCTCCTGTGGGCTCTATAAATGCTCAGATAGTAGACTGACACACATGAAATATAATAACTGTAGTTATTCATGCCTTTCCCCCCTCTCAGACATGTCCTAATGATTTGTTATTCTACTCCATTTATAAATAGCCATGAAACAGAGTCTCACTAAGTGAGTGGCCTGCTGTTTTTTCTTAAGTAAAGTGTCAAGTGAGTTGAATATTTTGGGGCACATAAATCTTTGTTTGGTACCTAAGCTAAGAACAAGTTAATGATTTAGCATATGGAGGGTAAATTGGTTATCAAATTTTGTCTACATTTAGTTTCTTTGTTTCTCCTTCAGGAATTAAGTTGAAATTGATACCCTTTTTTGAATTTTACTATCAGTAATCTAAGGAAAAAGGTAGGAAGATAAACGCTACACTCAATCTTCCTTCCCATGAATGTGCAACACCTGGAAATTTCTGTAATGCATGCTGCATTCCTCTCCATGAGAAACAGGATGCTGGATACAATCTCCAAAACCTTCTAGTTCTAGTACTTGCATTGTCACATTTAATCTCCAGCAGTTTTGTGTTGCTTTTTTCCCCAGTAAGACTTTTAGATTAGCTATTGAACTAGAACACCCAAAATGTAACCTCAGGGAAACAATTTGAATACACATTATACTGGAGAATTTTAAAATTTGTTTAACATTAGAGTCCTGGGCAGTTTGTTGAACAGATTCCTGGGTTCTGCTCCCAGAGAGTCTGACTCTTCAACCATTTTTGTTAAAGCTTTTGGTTTCTGTTTCTGTAACAGGGCAGTGCGGGCGTGCTCAGTTGTGTCAGACGCTTTGTGACCCCTTGGACTAGAGCCCACCAGGCTTCTCTGTCCATGGGATTATTCCAGGCAAGAAAACGAGTGGGTTGTCATTTCCTTCTCTAGGGGATCTTCTTGACCCAGGGATTGAACCTGCGTCTCCTGCATTGGCAGGCAGAGCCTTTTACCATTGAGCCACTTGGGAAGACCACAGTGTAGTGAAGGGTCCTTTCAATGTAGCTTCCCACATTCTGAAGTTTAAAGCCCATTTTCATTACATTGCTTCTTTGTTCCATGGAGTAGCAATTTTTAAGCATTTACATTCTCTCAAGTCCCAGGAATAGGGATAGCTAACATGGGGCCATGAGGCTCATAGAGAGAGAAGGGCAGGCTGGAGAATATGGAATCCTCTGATTTATGATCTCTCAGCAGCCACGGGGAAGGTAGAGGGCACCTCTGAAGAAACTTTCTGTTTTCTAACCATTTCCTCACTAAGTACACATGTATGTAGTCACTCATCCCTCATCGCAGCCAGCTGTTTGAGTGATTCTGCTCAAACAGCTGGAAGCAACCCCAATAATCCATCAGTATGGCAGCTCAGTATTCTCCTGAGGTCTGCTCTGTGGGACACAGGTTAACTCCAAATCCATGGAGTTAATTCATGACTCAAGGAAGCATTTGAAAGTATGCCGCTGAGGAGAGTACACCTGAAATGGGAGTCAGGAGACAAACGCTCTAGTCCCGTTGTTTATTACAAAAGCAACTTCCTTAATATCCCTGGACATTAGCTTTTTGTTTTCTTGAGGAAGATTGCATTAGATGATTACTTGGGTCTCATTTAGCTCTCATTATTCTGAGAAGGCTGAGTCTGAGGCAGGTTTTTGATAAAGGTTCTGGTGCCTGCTGTTGTCAAGTAACTCTTGCTTAAACTGTTTTGATGAGATTCCTTCTCTTTGGGAGAAATCAGTATTTTTGCTGACTTTGGCAACATTGTTTATTTCTACTTATTGTTGAGTATTGGAACACCTTCTGTTTTTATGCACAGTAGATCAGTCTCTTTATGTTGCAGAGTCTAAAATTAAAGAGTCAGGGACCCGGAAACCTGATATGAGTTACAAACTATCGCTAAAGTCTTACTTATTTGGAAACTGGGCAATTGAACAATTTTCTGAGGAAGTCTCAAGATTTCGTTTTAGTCCCTTTTCTTCTAATATTGTCCATTCAAGGACAACCTGCAAAGTGACTTCCATCATGAATCCTTTCCTGAGCATTTTACACCTAAATAAATGCTCGTTGGTCTTAGCTCTTAAAGCATTATTTATTGCTTTAATATTATGCTACTTTGTATTATCTTCATATCTATTTTTCTTCAACATTAAGGATTCTTAATAAGCATTAGATATGAATGTTCAGGAAAGGATTCATGATGGAAGTCACTTTGCAGGACTTTGAGTAGGACTTTGCCAGACAGAGATGGGGTTGGGGAGACAACATTTAATACTACATGAATAACATAAACAAAAGTAGGGGATCACATTTGTGTATGAATACTGGGCATGTCCAAGCAAGAAAAAATGGATGTAAATTTTATAGGTGTATTTGTATTTCTGTTAAGAGCATCTGTATCTTTCATTAGATTTTTAAAAGATTCAATAACTCCAAATGATTGAGAAACAGAAGATAATATTGTAAACTCTTAGAAGAAATGTATTTTGCCAATTTATCTTAAACATATCTTCAATAATAATCTTAATTATTATTTAGAAATAATTTCTCAATTTAATAATACATGCATATTGCATTTAAATACAGTTTAATTGAAGAATCCTCTGAATTTATATTCAGAATTATGTATTTTATTGTTGTTAAAACTTGATGGTGTTCCTAAATATCTAGGATAAAGAAGTTTGATATAGGTCGTTTCTGTTTTATGAGGTTTTCTTTTGTTTGCATTGCTTTTGTTTTTGACTAAGATCCCATGGGATTTGAAGTTAACTAGGATTTATCAGGTTTATTGGAATATGATTAGAAATCCCTTCAGTTCCAGGGATAATTTTTTAGCCCCTGAATTGGGAGATAATCCAGATTAATCTCCAAGTAGGGACCTAAGCAAATGTAAATCTGTCTGCTATGTGGCTTTGGGCTGAAACCAGTCTTGGTCCTCTACTTTGCCCCTGCACTCATTCAATGCCATCCTGTGAATTAACATTTAGATACACTTTCTTTTCTCACCGTCAAACACGTGAGAAGGCGCCCTCACCAGATGTGAGCATCCTCACTCTTGGCAGCAGCTCCTGTATTTTTCTCCAGCCCTCTTTGCAGGGGAATTTGGGAGATAACTAGGCCTGATGAACCTATGTGGAATCAAAACATGGCTGGCAGTTTACCTGTTGCTTTGGCTGCTTTTTCTTGGTTTTGAAATTAGGGAGCAGGAATTATTTGCAGATTTAGGGAGGGTTTGCCAAGGACAGTGAGGAGTGATTACAGATGTGGGAGAAAGTACTGGCAACCTAAGAGGGGTTCCACATACTCTGACTTACAGTTTCTTTAAGTACAGAGGGCTGCCTCTGGTGTACAGTAAGCATACATGATTACAGAGACAATAGCTGTTGAAAAATGCCTTTTCTTCTTTGTAGAATATTGCTTCATTTGCAATATTTACTTACAACAAAGTTAGACAATTCTAAAGATTTATAGTCTATTTAGAAATAAAATATATATCTGAAGAGGAGGCCATTTATAATTTGTAGTTGTACATACTTTTTTATATATATATTATCTCATTTAACCCTGACAATAATTCTGTGAGGTATGAAAGGAAAATAATATTATTCTCATTTAAAAAAAACCACCAGAAACCCATCAGAATAAATAACTTATCCAAGAATCAGAACTCAAATTTCCTAGTCCCATGATCTGTCCAGCATATCACGTGACAGTGATAATCACTAACTCAGTTATAGCAGTTTGTAACCTGTGGGTAATTTGGGGCAAAGAAAAATTTTTCCTACAAAATAAATGGCACAGGCATTTTATACTCACTGACCAGAAATACTTGTGTGTCAGCTGACAGTATGAAAATAGATATTACTATAAAGTGCATGTATTTGCACTCAGTCATTTCAGTTGTATCTCACTCTTTGAGACCTTATGGAACTGTAGCCTGCCAGGCTCCTCTGTCCTTGGGATTCTCCAGGCAAGAATACTGGAGTGGGTTGCCATTTCCTTCTCCAGGGGATCTTCCCGACCCAGGGATCGAACTTGTGTCTCTTGTATCTCCTGCATTGGCAAGTGGATTCTTTATGACTAGTGCTACCTGGGAAGCCTGTTACTATAAAGCACCCCAATTTAACATTAATAAAAAATTCCACATGTCTCTACACTAAAAGTTTTTATTATTTTGAGTGAAGCAGGCAAGCAACAACTTACCCTCTAGGGATAGGTGTATGAAGTTTGGGGGTACCTCTCAAATTTTTGAGGTAGTACAATTAGTGTTGAGAACCAGCGGTGGAAAGGCAAGATTAGAAGCAATCAGGGCAGGATGCCAAAGACCTGGACCATGGCAGCAGCAGAGAAAATGAGAAGCATTTCTAAGAACTATTTAAAGGAATGTTGATCAGTTGAGTTATGGAAAGAAGGAGAGAGGTTGATGTTGACTCTATAGTTTCCAATCTGCTAATAGAAGTGGCTAATCCTGGCAGTAAATTAGTTTGATGGGATGGGAGTAGGATAGAAAGACAATGATAAGCCTCATTTGGGGTATAAGATGGTAGTAGACATATAGGTAACCATATAAGAGTAGAACAAGTCTGAATGATTTGTTCTAAATCTTCTTCTGTTAGATCAACAATTACAATAATGACAGTTCTTAAAAGAAATTAATATTTGACAGTTAAATATATTCTTATAAATATTCACTGAAGTCTATGAAATATTCTAAATTGAGTAAATTGCCAACTACCCTCTTCCTTCTCCACCCAGGGTGGATTTAAACTAAGTAGAGCTGAGGGGAGCAGAGGGAACCTTGAATGGTTTCTAGCCTAGAACATATTATCACAGGGCACCTGTTCACATTTCTACTCTGAAGGAACTCAGTTTCTTTGGCCACAATTATATTGGCTTTCATGCATAGGTAGTGCAGATACTATTTTTATGTGTACAATGGCCTCATTATGGGATTTTTAAAACTTATTTTTGTCCTTTTTGGGCGCACAGGGTTAAATTCAGGCTGGGTGGGACCCTATGTGTGTATTTTGTGGCTACAGACAAAGCGGTATAAGGCGTTTCCTTCTGTTCAGTTTCCAGGGTATTTCTGGGAAATCAAACCATGAAGTTTGCCCTAGGAAACTGTTTCTTTGTGGCCAACACCAGTGTTTACGCATCTCATTGAGGGAATCTTTAATAAGCTGTTCCATTTGCACACAAATTGCCCAGAGAAGGTATTTTTACCCTCTTTTCTCAAACCTTGGCATTGTAAGAATGTATTAAAACAGTGGTGCAATTGTGAGAGGTTATCCAGAACTGAAGGTTTGAGGTTCCTATTTAAGAATGCCATACATTTAAGAATCTAAAATGACTTAATCCTGTAGACGTCATGTCTTCCCTTCATTGGAGGGATGATCCCTTTTTATCTTTGGAGGAAAAAAAGTAACAAAATATTTTAAAATTTACCAGTGTCTTTTTGGATTCTAACACACTTCATGAATGAAGCATAGGAAGATAATTTAGCTTTCTTTTACCCATGAGAAAGCCATGGCCTTGATCTGGAAAGGTTAAAATATATTCTCAAGGCTCCACAGGAAGTTAGTTGTCCAGCTGAAATTAGGACAGTCTTTGGCTACCTTTATCCCTTTACATAAAGAATGCTAAACTTGTAGAAGTTTAACACCCATCTTGAAAAGGTCTACTAATATTTCAATAGACTGGATGTGAAAAATAAGAAAGAAAAAAAAATCAAATCCCTCTTTGTGCCTGAAGCAGGAAAATTACCTTACCCACTCAAGAGAGAAGCCTTGACTGTTCTGGCCACAGTGATTTTCTTTCTGTTTTGCCTTTGCTTCCATTAGTTGTTTCACTAATTGCTTTTCTCACATTTTTTCTTTTCTAAACTATTTTATGGCCCTTTGTAACATTTACTTAAGATCTTCCAAGTATATGGTTATATACCATAGGATGATAGGGATAAGATAAAGATGAGATAGACACAACTTTTCTCACTAGAGGTTGTCACATGGCAAGAGAGTATGGCAAGAGAGAGTTATATACCATAGGATGATAGGGATAAGATAAAGATGAGATAGACACAACTTTTCTCACTAGAGGTTGTCACATGGCAAGAGAGTATGGCAATGGAGAAGACATTATGTTAGACCAAAGTACATCAGTAGTGTTGGGAAAAGTTTCTTCCTCCAAGTAAAGTTTGGATTGGGACATTTCCTCTCTCTCTCCTGAGTTGATGAGAACTATGTGGTCTATAAAAATCTCCTAATTTTCTCCTCCTTGAAGTGTCTTCCGACTCCAAATGTCCATAGCTACTGGGGAGGTTGGGTCCTGTTATGAGTAACATACACTGTTATATATTCTTCATCTTAGTGGTAATTCTGTTGGCAACATTTCTTATTCCATTTTTTGTTGTTGTCAAAAAGATTTGCAAGAGTTCAGTGATAACTTCGTCATCTGTATAATGATCTCATTCTTCTTTTTCACTGGCATCTGCAGTAAGAAAGCCAGGAGAATGCCAGCTATTATGTTAAGCTGTTTACCTGGGACCTAAGGATAGGAAATGATATTTACATCTGCAACCAATGTTTCTGGGTTTCCTGATAGAAATGAATTTTTCCCCAATATTTCTTTTCTTTACCATAGAATGAAAGATTAACAAACTCTGTCTTTCTCCTAGACTGATATAAATAGACATCATAGTAGGCTATTGGAGATAAATTGTGATTTTCATCCTCCTGGTTGTATGTTACTAATGAAAATTCTGCCTGTTCTATGCTGTGAGAAGGGCAGGCGGTTCACTGATGGTTCAGTGATTTTTATTCATTCTCACGTCTCCTTTCCTTCTTCATTCTTTCCTTCTTGTCTTCTTTTATCAACTATTCATTGAACACATATCATCATCTAGTCATCTGAAATGCTTGAGCACACAACCCAACACACACACATTTTATTTGCATCATAAAATATAGACAAATAGAGCTTAAAAAGGAGAATATAAAATTAAATAGACATTCTAATGACTTCTTATATACATAAAGTACAAGAATACAAGAGTAATGAGGCCCCCAAAATAGTCCTTGGTATCCTACTGAATTCCAAAAAGAGCCTGGGTTATGTGCATACTGTTGCTAATGAAAATATTACCCATGGTAGGCCCCCCAACTTACTGATATAATTTCCATCAAGGATCATGGCAGTTTTATGTACACATTTATAAGGGGAGACTCTAAAATACTACTACTGTTCTGTATCTAAGGGGCTAAAGTACTTTCAAGAAAGACTAATCTTCTTGTGTTTGAAAAACATAAAATGAGGTGATGACTGGCAAATGAGAGCAAGCCTGTTTAATATTAAGATTATGATGTAAATTGACAAAAGCCTAGGCATTCCAAGCCCAAGTTGCTAGGCACCTTCTTCTTGCTTCCATCTGAGTATAATGACGCATTGTCAGCCTTAGCTGAAGTACAAAGGGTTATTAGACCTTGGAGTCCATCTGTTACCCGTGCAAAGGAAACAATTGAACTAACACTGCTCTTTTCCTTGGTCTCTTGCCACTTTAATTATAGTTCATTTGGGCTCTGTGTGTACTTGCTGCCTTGAGTAGAACATTTTCCAGGACTGTAAGAAAGCAGAGAGAAGGCTCAGGTAAGGGCACTGAAGCACAGTTTGCAGTTACAACTTGGGGGAAGGTGTTATCTGATGAGTCACCAAAGCAGTCAAACCAACAGTACATGTTGCTGCTGCTGCTGCTAAGTCGCTTCAGTCATGTCTGACTCTGTGTGACCTCATAGACGGCAGCCCACCAGAACATGTTACCCACAATTAATGTTGCCTCAACGCCCACTACTACCCAACAATTTTCATGAAGTTTTAAAATTCAACCTTGGTCCTGGTTTTTATTTTTAAATGTTTTGTGAGCGTATGCATTTTTGTTTTAAGACTGTAATATCAGGAGATATTTAGTTTGGAATTTTAGGAAGGTGAGATGAACCATCTTACCTTTCAATCTTATTTACCTATCATTTTAAAATCAGTGGGCTTCCCTGGTGGCTCAGACAGTAAAGAGTCTGCCTGCAAGGTGAGAGACCTGGATTTGATCCCTGGGTCAGGAAGAGCCCCTGGAGAAGGAAGTGGCTACCCACTCCAGTATTCTTGCCTGGAAAATCCCAAGGACAGAGGAGCCTGGCAGGCTACAGCCCATGGGGTCACAGAATATGGACATGACTAAGTGACTTTCACTCTTCACTTTCGATCAATAGCCAGCTTCCTGTTTTCTGCTGGGGTACACCTCGGGTAGATGTCTTCATGTACAAAGTGCCATGGGTATAGCATGCAACTAGGTTTGTGGTTTGAATAAGATAGACTCAGGTGATATGAATCTCCCTGAGAGTTAGTGAAACTTTATTTTCTTCCATATAGCCAATTTGGGACTCAGGTTACTACACCACAAATAAAAATTGCTGCCCCAAGAATATGCTAAGTAGCTTCAAAAAGGTGACAAATACTTAAATTCTGGAACTTCAAGAGAGATTTTGCAAGTCTTAACTTCTCTCTTTATAAATGCTTTCACTGTGTCCAGAGTGTCTTTTCCTTACTCTGTGCAACTAGGACTACTGAGAACCTTTGGATGATCTTTTGCTTCAAACAATTTTTTTTTTTTTTTTGCTGTGTTAACTGAAATGTATGCTTCTTTTTGGGGTGGGGGGAGGGAATCTGATTTTGGGTCTTGTGGGCACTAAGGGATAAATCTTGGTTCCTTTAAGTAAGCATGTATTTGAGAAATGAGGACAAGCTATTTGCAATGAATATAGGTAAGAATTCAGGGACTTCCTGCTAGTCCAGTGGTTGAAAATCCACCTGCCAATGCAAGGGACACAGGTTTGATCCCTGGTCTAGGAGGATCCCACATGCTGTGAGGCAACTAAGCCTGTGAGCCACAACCACTGAGCCTAGCCACAACTACTGAAGCCCGCGCACTCGAGTCCATGCTCCACAACAAGAGAAGCCAACGCGAGAAGCCCATGCACCAAAACTAAAGAGTAGCCCCTACTCTCCGCAACTAGGAAAGTCCATATGCCTCAACAAAGACCCAGCGCATCCAAAAGGAATAAATATCAAAAAAAAAAAAAGAATACATTCTCTCTGCTCAGTGTTGGTGGGTATAACTTTCATTGTTTTTATGGCTAAAATTTTTTCATTAGTAAATTTGTTGTTTTTTATAAGATGCACTTTTTCCTTAACAAAATTAAGGAATTGAAACTAAAGTTAAAGTTTGTCAATATCAATAGCAATTGATAATAGTATATGATAGCTTATAATAGTACATGATGACTCTGGTCTGCGTTTGGTTTAGAAGAATCCTGTTTTACTACTTGCTGCTGCTGCTGCTAAGTCACTCCAGTCGTGTCTGACTCTGTGTGACCCCATAGAGGGCAGCCCACCAGGCTCTCCTGCCCCTGGGATTCTCCAGGCAAGAACACTGGAGTGGGTTGTCATTTCCTTCTCCAATGCATGAAAGTGAAAAAGTGAAAGTGAAGTCGCTCAGTCATGCAATGGGGGTAAATTTGTAGTTCCCAAAGTGTCAGATCATAAGAAATCACCTGAGCTTCGTGCGCAGGTGATTTGCTTCAGGGAAAGAGGGAGGCAGGGAGTCTGTATTTTGATCAGCTCAGGTGATTCTGAAGATCAAACAGATTTGGAAACTGCTGGAGACAATGTAACCTTTTTTCTCCCCTAGTTCTAAAACTCCATGACTATTCTCTATTTGTCACATTCAAAATAATAAAAATTTAGAGTCGGAAAGTATCTGAGAGCACATTTGGCCTGAACCCGTCATTAAAATAATGTATTTTTAGAATTAATTTGAAAAATGGGCATAAAAAAGATAATAAAAATCATTACCCCGTAAACTCACCAATTAGACATAATTATTATTTATACTTGGATAATTTTCCTTCGTTTTTCTTGAACATATATTTCTTTACAAAATAGGAGCACAATGTACATATACATATATATCTATGTGTGCATGCTTCTAACGTTTCACTTACTGTATTTGGGAACATTTTCCATGTTATTAGATGCTCTTTAAGGGTACAGAGCCAATTGTTTGGTTTAAACACAATCATTTTAACGGTAATTTAGGTTATTTTCCTTTCTTCTCCTTTATTATAAATGATGCTGAAATTAACACTGGTTGAACAGTCTTTGTGTATGTATACTTATGGCTGATTCACCTCGTTCTACAGCAGAAACCAACACAACATTGTAGAACAATTATCCTTCAGTTAAAAATAAATTAAAAAAATAAAAGTATTCATGCATATTCTTGATTATTTCCTTAGAATAAATTCCCAGAAGAGGAAGTTCTGGAAGTAGAGCAAGTGGTCAGCAGTGTGGACCCTGAACCATACAGTCTGGGTTTGGATCCAGGTTTTAGCAGTTACTGGTAAGTTTATACCACTTGGGCAGCTTTTCACGTTTGCACGTCTCAGTTTCACGTCTGAGTTTCCTCAGTTTCCTGACACGTAAATATGGTTAATTATGGTTCTGGATCATAAGATTTTTTTGAGAATTAAATGAAAAAATACTTAAAGCACTTAGTGGATAAGACAGAGTAAGAATTAAATATTGACACTTATTCTGGCACTAAGGCAATGTACATTTGGAAAATCCTGGTTTTGGAGAGTTTTTGACAATAAATTTAGGAAACGCCTGTTAGTTTGAGAGTTAATGCCAATTTTCCCTCCAGAAAGGCTGTAGCATCAATGCTCTTACTAGAAGTGTTTAGAGTTCATTTTCCTGCATCCTCACCAATACTGCCAACTTTTATTCATTTACACATGAAGAGAAGTGAGGTGCAGCATGATCACGTTCCTTTCCACAGGTCTCACTGTCAGACACTGGCAGATTCGAGACTTAACTACAGATCCAAAACTCCATAAAATTGTCCTTACCACAATTCTAGATTAAAATTTTACATTTGTACATTTTAATGGCCCTTGTTTTGCAGGCTTGATTGGAGTTAAGCCTTTTTTGCCATTTAGATACAACTTAACTATATGAGCAATGGACAAAAAAAGGAGTCATTATCCACTGTGCTATGTGCTAATTGACCATAAATATTTTTCCCTCTCAGAAACAGAAATTGGCATTTATTAATATTTATGGGAAAAACTATTTGAAAATATACAAGATTCACTGAAAACTTTTTGTTTTCTGAGATTGAAGTAAAAGTGGGTCTTATCAGTTGGCCACTAGAGGGCACTGTGACTCTTCAAGTTGTATTGTTTGAAAAAGAAATTCTGCTCTGGAGGGTATTCTCCATTTCAGAGAAGATTTTTGCAGGCATCCAGAAAAGTATAATCAATATGAAGAGTTTTAGAATTGCAATGGAAACATATATAACACTGTGTATGAGCTCTTCAGGAGGATACCTTTTTTGCTTACAGGAAAATCCAAGTTTTAGGAGATTTTAAAATACAAAAATGATGTGTCTTTACTGTCCTTTCAGTTTAAGACAGTGTTCTGGTTTTCAGGCTTCTCATTGTTTTTTTCCCCTCTGGAATATTTTATGTTATGGTTGTAGTTGTGAGTGTTACCTGAGTCACCACATGACATAAACCAATACTTGTGAAATAGACATTTACATTTGTAGTGATTTTAAAGCATTGTTAGCCATTACATGGTGTTTTTTTGCTCCACCCACAAAGTGATCTGGGCATTTACTAGATCTTTAGAATTTATCTGAAATAGCTTCAACGACATCCTTATTTTTACTTCTTTAAATAGTGTGCTGCAGAAAAAGCTTTTTCCACACACACAATGATTATTTCTCTTACCATTGGTAAGTCTGGGATCAAGTTAACACAATTGGTTAGTAGCATCTTTTTGTCCTTCAAAATAATCTTCCTGAAGGACCATATGCTGAAAAGTGCATCAAATAGAAATTTTGCTAACAATTTATAAACTATGATTTCTATTCATACAACATAAAAACCCAAGAACATTTGAAATGGTAGTTGCTGGTTTTAATCTGATAAACTTGCAAATGATTTACCGTTCTTTTTCCTTTATATATCTGTCATCTTGTAGTATGCTGTTTATTAAAAAAAAATCCACAAATCATTAAGTTTGAATTTGTTCTGACCTTATTAAGTGGACTTGGCTTAAATGAGGAACAGTCTTGTAAAGTCTTCAACAACTAGATGCTAGGTTTTTCCTTAAAAAAAGAGAAAATTTCTTAATATTTTATTTTTAAAATGGAAAATATTAATATTATATTCAAATTATACTTAAAAGTGAAAAGAAAGGCCCTAATACTGCTTATATCTGGAAGGTACTCTATCACAGTCATTTCAAACTGATTTCCTTCGGTTTCCTAACCAAATATCTTCCTCATCAATTTGCCCGCACCATCCTCTCCACAGGCCCCTCATCTCCTCAAATCAGAGTTTATGTTGGCAAAACTCTTTCTTTTCCTCCATTTCTCTCCCCTTTTCCTCCTCTCCATAATCCATGTAACAGGCTACAGAATTCTATATCTTCAACTGTGTATATGCTTAATGTTTCATTTCTAGAGTGACATTTTCTGAAAATAGTGAAAGCTTGTAATACAGCATCTTACTATATATACCTTGGGTTCAAATTGTGTTTCTGTATAGGGTTCATTCCTTTCATTGCAACTTAGAACATTTTAAATAATGGTGGCAAGTATTTCCGCCAGGATCAGTATTACAGTTTCCTTTATGGAAAGTGAGATCAAAAATGAGTGTACTTGTTTCCTGGACTAGGGTAGCAATTTGAAATTGAGGGTGAAATTAGTGATCAGTTTATGGGTCCATGTGGGTGTGGGACTCACACATGTTCTTTGCCTACTGTGGCACTCTACTCAAATCTATTTCTCTGGTTCTCTTTTTCTGCAGTATGGTAATCATAGCTAACATATAGAATGCCAATATGTATGGAAGGCTAAGCACTTCATATACATTACAGAGCTCATCCATGTCTCATCCTGCTCTCTTGTCCCAGGCAGGATTGGCAACATATTCTTGGGGAATTCAAAATGGAATGTATTTTTAGAAAACTTATCTTGTGGGCAGAAAATAAGAACTACCTGGCTATCTGTGCTTTCAGAATAACCATAGGATTCTCTTCATCATACTTTAAAACTAATATTTTGGGGAGGGGATTACAGAAGTAGGAAATACATGTGATGGAGTATCTTGTAGTATTAAACTATTGTTTTTTTAAAACCTTCTGAAATTAGAGTTTCTCTGCATCCATTCCATTCTATCCCTGGGTTGGGAAGATCCCCTGGAGGAGGGCATGCCAACACACTCAGAATTTTCACCTGGAGTATCCCCACTGGTAGAGGAGCCTGAAGGGCTAAGTCCACGGCATCACAAAGAGTCGGACAGGACTGAAGTGACTTTGCATGCCGTCACACATCCATTCCAGCATTACTGTTCCTAAGAAGTGAAGAACTACTGCCATGGGAAGGGGAAAAGGGATATAAAGGAAGTCTAAGTCAGATCAAGTGCACACAAAGTCAAACAGAGGCTGAGGAAGCAAATGGTCAGACACGCAAGTCGCGATTAACTTTGTGGTGTGGATCAGATCAGATCAGTCGCTCAGTCGTGTCCGACTCTTCCCAAGCATGCCAGGCCTCCCTGTCCATCACCAATTCCCGGAGTTCACTCAGTCTCACGTCCATCGAGTCAGCGATGCCATCCAGCCATCTCATCCTCTGTTGCCCCCTTCTCCTCCTGCCCCAAATCCCTCCCAGCATCAGAGTCTTTTCCAATGAGTTAACTCTCCGCATGAGGTGGCCAAAGTACTGGAGTTTCAGCTTCAGCATCATTCCTTCCAAAGAAATCCCAGGGCTGATCTCCTTCAGAATGGACTGGTTGGATCTCCTTGCAGTCCAAGGGACTCTCAAGAGTCTTCTCCAACACCACAGTTCAAAAGCATCAATTATTCGGCGCTCAGCCTTCTTCACAGTCCAACTCTCACATCCATACATGACCACAGGAAAAACCATAGCCTTGACTAGACGGACCTTTGTTGGCAAAGTAATGTCTCTGCTTTTGAATATGCTTTCTAGGTTGGTCATAACTTTCCTTCCAAGGAGTAAGCGCTTTTTAATTTCATGGCTGCAGTCACCATCTGTAGTGATTTTGGAGCCCAGAAAAATAAAGTCTGACACTGTTTCCCCAGTTTCCCCATCTATTTCCCATGAAGTTGTGGGACCGGATGCCATGATCTTCAATTTCTGAATGTTGAGCTTTAAGCCAACTTTTTCACTCTCCACTTTCACTTTCATCAAGAGGCTTTTGAGTTCCTCTTCACTTTCTGCCATAAGGGTGGTGTCATCTGCATATCTGAGGTTATTGATATTTCTCCTGGCAATCTTGATTTCAGCTTGTGTTTCTTCCAGTCCAGAGTTTCTCATGATGTACTCTGCATATAAGTTAAATAAACAGGGTGACAATATACAGCCTTGATGAACTCCTTTTCCCATTTGGAACCAGTCTGTTGTTCCATGTCCAGTTCTAACTGTTGCTTCCTGACCTGCATACAAATTTCTCAAGAGGCAGGTCAGGTGGTCTGGGATTCCCATCTCTTTCAGAATTGTCCACAGTTTATTGTGATCCACACAGTCAAAGGCTTTGGCATAGTCAATAAAGCAGAAATAGATGTTTTTCTGGAACTTCTTGCTTTTTCTATGATCCAGCGGACATTGGCAATTTGATCTCTGGCTCCTCTGCATTTTCTAAAAGCAGCTTGAACATCAGGAAGTTCACAGTTTACATATTGCTGAAGCCTGGCTTGGAGAATTTTGAGCATTACTTTACTAGCGTGTGAGATGAGTGCAATTGTGCGGTAGTTTGAGCATTCTTTGGCATTGTCTTTCTTTGGGATTGGAATGAAAACTGACCTTTTCCAGTCCTGTGGCCACTGCTGAGTTTTCCACATTTGCTGGCATATTGAGTGCAGCACTTTCACAGCATCATCTTTCAGGATTTGGAATAGTTCAACTGGAATCACCTCCACTACCTTTGTTCGTAGTGATGCTTTCTAAGGCCCACTTGACTTCACATTCCAGGATGTCTGGCTCTAGGTCAGTGATCACACCATTGTGATTATCTGGGTCGTGAAGATCTTTTTTGTACAGTTTTCTGTGTATTCTTGCCATCTCTTCTTAATATCTTCTGCTTCTGTTAGGTGCATACCACTTCTGTCCTTTATCAAGCTCATCTTTGCATGAAATGTTCCTTTGGTATCTCTGATTTTCTTGAAGAGATCCCTAGTCTTTCCCATTCTGTTGTTTTCCTCTATTTCTTTGCATTGATCGCTGAAGAAGGCTTTCTTATCTCTTCTTGCTATTCTTTGGAACTCTGCATTCAGATGTTTATATCTTTCCTTTTCTCCTTTGCTTTTTGCTTCTCTTCTTTTCACAGCTATTTGTAAGGCCTCCCCAGACAGCCATTTTGCTTTTTTGCATTTCTTTTCTATGGGAATGGTCTTGATCCCTGTCTCCTGTACAATGTCACGAACCTCAGTCCATAGTTCATCAGGCACTCTATCTATCAGATCTAGGCCCTTAAATCTATTTCTCACTTCCACTGTATAATCATAAGGGATTTGATTTAGGTCATACCCTGAATGGTCTAGTGGTTTTCCCTACTTTCTTCAATTTCAGTCTGAATTTGGCAATAAGGTGTTCACAATCTGAGCCACAGTCAGCTCCTGGTCTTGTTTTTGCTGACTGTATAGAGCTTCTTCATCTTTGGCTGCAAAGAATATAATCAATCTGATTTTGGTGTTGACCATCTGGTGATGTCCATGTATAGAGTCTTCTCTTGTGTTGTTGGAAGAGGGTGTTTGTCATGACCAGTGCATTTTCTTGGCAAAACTGTATCAGTCTTTGCCCTGCTTCATTCCGTATTCCAAGGCCAAATTTGCCTGTTACTCCAGGTGTTTCTTGACTTTCTACTTTTGCATTCCAGTCCCCTATAATGAAAAGGACATCTTTTTTGGGTGTTAGTTCTAAAAGGTCTTGTAGGTCTTCATAGAACCGTTCAACTTCAGCTTCTTCAGCGTTACTGGTTGGGGCATAGACTTGGATTACTGTGATATTGAATGGTTTGCCTTGGAAACGAACAGAGATCATTCTGTCGTTTTTGAGATTGCATCCAAGTACTGCATTTCGGACTCTTTTGTTGACCATGATGGCCACTCCATTTCTTCTGAGGGATTCCTGCCCGCAGTAGTAGACATAATGGTCATCTGAGTTAAATTCACCCATTCCAGTCCATTTCAGTTCACTGATTCCTAGAATGTCGACATTCACTCTTGCCATCTCTTGTTTGACCACTTTCAATTTGCCTTGATTCATGGACCTGACATTCCAGGTTCCTACGCAATATTGCTCTTTACAGCATCGGACCTTGCTTCTATCACCAGTCACATCCACAGCTGGGTATTGTTTTTGCTTTGGCTCCATCCCTTCATTCTTTCTGGAGTTATTTCTCCACTGATCTCCACTAGCATATTGGGCACCTACTGACCTGGGTGTTTCTCTTTCAGTATCCTATCATTTTGCCTTTTCATACTGTTCATGGGGTTCTCAAGGCAAGCATACTGAAGTGGTTTGCCATTCCCTTCTCCAGTGGACCACATTCTGTCAAATCTCTCTATGACTCGCCCGTCTTGGGTTGCCCCACGGGCATGGCTTAGTGAGATAGACAAAGCTGTGGTCCTAGTGTGATTAGATTGACTATTTTCTGTGAGTATGGTTTCAAGTGTGCTTGCCCTCTGATGCCCTCTTGCAACACCTACCGTCTTACTTGGGTTTCTCTTACCTTGGGCGTGGGGTATCTCTTCACGGCCGCTCCAGCAAAGCGCAGCCATTGCTTCTTATCTTGGACGAGGGGTATCTCCTCACCACCGCCCTTCCTGACCTTCACTGTGGGATAGCTCCTCTAGGCCCTCCTGCGCCCATGCAGCCACGGCTACTTGGACGTGGGGTTGGTCCTCTGGGCCACCGCCCCTGGCCTCAGTCGTGTGGTTGCTCCTCCCCGCCGCTGCCCATGGCCTCGGGCTTGGGGCGTGGGGTATCTCCTCCCGGCCGCCGCCCCTGACCTCAGACGCGGGGTAACTCCTCTCGTCGTCGCCCCTGGCCTCCGGCGCGGGTTGCTCCTGAAGGGGTGATTAAAAGCACCAAGGCCGCACTACCAGGAAAATGTATGGTCGGGATGGGAAGCAAGGAAGCACCTCATTGTTCCTTCAAGGAAATGACGGCTGCGTTTGAGAGACTCAGACATCACAACGGAGCTGTGCAAGTTGCAGTCACAGAAGCTTCAAACTAGGGAGTGAGCAGCACTACAGACCAGCCGCAGTACTACACCGGCCTGCCTCAGAGGCCGGGCTCTTCGGCCTGAGGTGCGTGGCTGAGCAAGACGGTGCGTGGTATGCGCGATGGTGCGTGGCGCAGGGCAGCCTGGGAGCCGCGGTTCTGGGCATTCCTGAGTGGCTAGGAGACGCTGTGTTAGTTTACTCTTTTGCCTTGGTGGAGCTCGGGGCTTCTAAATGCTGGCCGAGCCCAGCACGTCTTCACTAGGTTTCGTAGGACAGAGACCAGGCCTGCCAGCATGCGAGGTGCTGCCCTCGGACAGAAGCCTTTCACGAGCTGCCATTACTCCAAAGAGGCCTTGCTTAGCCGGAAGTTATTCTTCTACCCTGAAGTTGTATCTTACAGCCAGAAGAAAAGGAGTAACCTTATTGGACCGGTTTACTTCCCAACTCTACTGAGAGCCCGAACTTTAGCGACGCATCATGTCAATTATAAGGACAAGAAAGGAGCCGCATTTTCACGAAAGGCACGTGAGTGTGTATTTTTTCAATCTCACAAGCACGTTTGTGATAAGAAATACAGAGTGGAATGAAAAAGTAAAAAAAAAAAAAAAAAAGCAACAAACAAAGCCCAACTAATTTAGGTGCAACCCCCCTCAATATTTTCTTCAAGAAAATACACAGTTGTATCACAAAATTGGAGTCATGCTGTATATACAATTTCCTGTCCCAATTTTTATGCTTTATTTTGAGAGTTTTCCCAATTCTTCAAATATTCAATGTCATTAACTTGATTGCACTCTTCTCCTTTCTCCTCCGTTTTGTGAAATGTTTCTTCTGTCCCCTTTCCTGCCACAATTGTCTCCTTGATATCTCTCCTGGGTGCGTCAGGCTTTCTCTTTTTCAGTCATGCTTGTGAAGCTTTTTGAATAATGTAGCCGCCATTAAGTACTCAGAGACTCTGTTGTCTTGGACATATTTTCCATTTATGATTAAATTGAATTGGAATTAGGAAGCAGTGGGTACACTGGTCTGTATTTTTATATATTGAGAGTTATATTTGAAGGCAAATATATTTTGTGACATTTGAGCAGTCTTATTAGAAAAAAAAGTCCAGAAGCTTCATGTACTGTATTCTCCAGTCTTCCAGCCAGTCATAAATAAATGTTCTTGAGAGAAAGGAGAGGGAGGGTGGCTTAGTTGGGATTAAAATAGCATGACTGGAAAATACTCATGGCTGTAGGAAAATGTGTGCCCCTGAGAATTGCTTTTTTCCTCACCTATATGAAGGAGGAAGTTCCCATTGCAAGTGGAAAGTTGTTTATTTTTATATTTTTGGAAAAATTGGGTTTATTTTTATTTCCTGTCTTTAAGACACCTGCAACTTTGCTCTTTTTAGCTGTGACTGGCACGTATAGCTGTAGTTGGAATCTTCTACTCTTGGGGTGATTTTTACAGAGGTAGCTTTATTTTGTGCCTTCACCTTAATCTATGTAAGTAAGTGGGTTTAAGATGAATGAATGACTAGTCAGTTTTAGTGGTAATTATTCAGGAAGAGCTTCAATTACTTATTTCACATTTTAAAACTTAAAAATATTAGGTTTTGGGTTTGATATGATTAGTCAGAGGCTTCCCAGGTGGTGCTACTGGTAAAGAACCAACCTGCCAATGCAGGAGGCATAAGGGATGCAGGTTTGATCCCTGAGTCAGGAAGATCCCCTGGAGGAGGGCATGGCAACTCATTCCAGTATTCTTGCTGGAGAATTTCATAGACAGAGGAGTCTGGGGTTCTATAGCTCATAGGGTCACAAAGAGTCTGAAAGGACTGAAGTGACTTAGCAGGCACTCACGCATGATTATTTAAATAATTGAAGATTTATGGAAAGATTTTGAAATTACTTTTTGAAAAATGAAGCAGTCTTTGAACAGGGAAACATATCCTTCCCCTTACCCAGTATCAAAGTGTACCGTTCCCATAAAAAACACAGCAGAATCCAAATTTGGTCACTTTTCTAAAATTAAAGGAAAATAATTTTGGATTTGAAATCTTAAACAATGATTATTTGCTTGGGATATATGAAGATGGAAAGATAACTTTAATGAGAAGGAAAGAGTTCATTTTAGGAACATTATTTTAAGCTTAGGTGTATTATTATTGCCTTTTTTTTTTTCCAACTTCCCTAGCAAAGGTAGAGATGCTGTTGTGATTTTTATTATGTTCATTTAAACTATGTAAAATTATTCTCAGACTTGGCCTTACATGTTACAAATTACATTCTGGAGGTCATCTGTTAGAAGCATATTACCAGGCTTAGCTCAAGGGAAGAAAATTACTTTATAGTAATTAGGAATTTAGAGCCATGGTACACAGGCTGAGAGTACTGGATAAAAAGAACTGGAAGAGAATTAATTCAGCTTAGGCTGAGAAGACTCTTAGGATAAACAACCTCTGGCTATGCCAATTTAAGTTTTATGTGTTAGGAAATAAGCATGTGTATTTCACCTGTGCTCAGTACTAAACATGATTGCAAAGTAGATACACTGCCACCTCTGTCAAACTTGAAATAGAAGTATGCTTTGTCTAGGGGCTCCCGCATACAAAGCTATGACCTTCACTTTATGGTGCTAGCTGGGTTATGAGAAGAAACTGGAAAAAAAAAAAAGAGACTGTTCTATAAATGATATTGAACACAGGATTCAGTGGGAAAAACATTCTGTAATGTGTTGTAAATACAAAGAACCATATGTAAAGAAAATGTCACAAAAATTTTCATAATGTGAGAAGGAGGAGATAAAGTTAAATGGGGAAGTTAAGGCTAAGAGTAACTTTGACTGTGAGTCCAGCACAGTCCCTCTGCTTCTGTACCATTGCATTTCTCTCCATGCATTTTAAGAGAGGTGTTTGGATCTGAGTTACAGAATCCATTGTTTCTTGCTCCAGAAGAACGTTGTGTTGCGTCTTTGGAGATTTCCTGTCAGCTTCTCAGTAAAAAGAATTGTTCTTAAAGACTCTGCCGTCTGGAACCAGGTTTCAACTAGTGCAGTTTTTCCAGGTTAACCATGCTGTAGGCAGAACCTCCATTAAACATGTTTGATGCAAATTATGAAGAAAAGGAAATAATAATGAGGTTTACTCAGTCCTGTATAAGTTTTGCCTGAGGAAAAAATTTGCAAGTTTTTATTATTTTAAAAAATTTTTAGGGTAGCTTTAATTTTGTTGAAGTCATTTACCTCATTAGCAGACTGAAAGTCTGTTTGCCAGACCAAGGGCTAGCCAGTACACATTTTCTCCTTATTATTTATAGTGTTAAGATTGAAAAAATTGAGAGGAGTTGTATTTGTGAAATATATTATTTAAGACCATATGGCTATTAGAGATTAGCCATGAAAGTAGAAAATATCCTGAAGCCCTTGAAACTTCTGTTTGGTACTCAGCATTTGCATTGGCTATTCTCTCTTCCAGACTGCTTTAACTAACACTTTTGAGTAACTTTTTCCTCCACCCGACAACCAGTTCTCCAATTCTCTGACACCAACTAGGTTTCCTACAATTTAATTCAATTCTTACACTACCCAGAGTTAGCACAGACCCTATAGGTTAAGGTCTCAGTTCTGTATGACTGCCCCCACTTCAGATGCCAGTAGCAAGTCCTAGGTGGCTATCTATACTTCTGAACAGCCATCTATATGTCAGGGGTCCCTGAGACTCCCTCAAGTGGGATAGTTTGGTAGACTGTCTTGCAGAAATCAGGAAACCCTTGCTATCACTGGTATAGTATTAAAGGATACAACAAAGAACAGCCAAGTGGAACATGTACACAGGGCAAAATATGGGGAGGGGTACATGAGGTTTCCGTGCCCTCTGTGGGCATATCACCCTCCCAGCACCTTGATGCATTCACCCACCCAGAAGCTCTCTGAACCCCATCATTAGGAGTTTTTAATGGTGGTTTCATTGATTGAGTAAATCATTCACCATTGGTCATCACCAATCGCAGTTGGTGATCGCAATCTCCAGTGCCTCCCACCTCCCCAGAGGTCAAGGGGAGGGCTGAAAATTCCAACCCTTTGATCATGCCTTGGTCTTTCTGGTGACCAACTGTGTAAAGACCCACCAGAAGAGGCCTCATTAGGACAAAAGATGCTTTTAGTACCCAGGAAAATTCAAGAGACATGGTAGTTCTGTGTGAGGAACCAAAGATAAAGACCAAATATCAGAACAAAAGATGCTCCTATGACTCCTGTTATTCAGGAAATTACAAAGGTTTTAGGATCTCTGTTTAAGGAACTGTAAGCAGAGACCAACTATATGTAGTTTTAAAAAATTGTATAAGTTTATATAAAATCATATAAGTTATATATAGTTCAACATATAAACTGTATAGTCTACTTTTTAATTATAGGAAAAGTATTGTTCTTTCTGCTTCAACTGTCAATTATATTTAACTAAGTTTCTTGTGTGTATTCTGTCAGAGCCTCTTCACTAGGAAATATTTTCATGAAAAATCTAATAAAGGGACTAGAAAAGAGAGACTTCCTTATATTTTATAGGTTATATTGTCTTTTCCCCTTATATAATCTCAGTACATACTGTTATGTGAAGGGTATGATTATATTGACAAAAGTCTTATGATTTGAGATAGTATTATAAATTATAAACAAATTTCCTTTGCCACATGTGGAAAGTGGTAAATAATTATCTTCTCAGAATGATTTTTTGTCTACTTCTCTGCTTGGTCTTAAAAATGTTGGTATTTCTTGTTTTGTGTTTGCCCTTCATCTGTCCTTTGTAGTACATGGGTCGCTTGATTGAAATCAATCATGCATGGATTTAAAGAATACTTGTACACTAACATTTCCCAGATCTATACTTGTAATATAGGGCTGCATCCTAAATATCTGATACATACAGATAGAAATCTTCCAGTTTTCCCATAGACATTTCAAGCATTCATTTATTCACCAACTCAATGCATTTTTATTGAGGTCCTACTTTATGTTAGACACTTAACATGTCCAAAACTTGTCATTTATATTTTCTCTGCATAAGTAAATTCTCATCTCCACTTGACAAATGTATAAACCTGGGGACTAATTTTCCATTCATTCCTTTGATGATGAAGAAATACCAACATTTTTAAGACCAAGCAGAGAAGTAGACAAAAAAATCATTCTGAGAAGATAATTGTTTACCACTTTCCACATCTGGCAAAGGAAATTTGTTTGTAATTTATGATACTATCTCAAATCACAAAGGAATGAATGGAAACTGATCTAATACTGTAATAGGCATTTAAGATATTTCAGTAACTCACTGAATTCTTACAACCATTCTCTGTGAGTTAGGAATGATTATTATTTTTATTTTAATGTCAAGGAGAAATTTGAATTGAAAATTATGTAAATTATTTAAGGTTGTACAGCTAGTAGGTGACAGGACTAGGTCTGAACTAAAGTCACATATAGTAACAAAACCCAACTGATTCTCCGTTGTTAACATCACTGACGTAAAGCTACCTCTTTTCCATTCTCACTGCTTCAAAGTGTAGTTCAACCCATCATCACTTGGCCTGGATATTTTAGTTTTCTCTTATCTTGATTCATATTTGTTCATTTCATCTTCAATACTGATAACAGATAAATATTTCTAAGATCTGAGTATGTTGCTTGTCAGTTAAAAGCGCTTCTGTGGATTCTCTATATGATATGGCACAGTTTTTCAGTGTGGCCCTCAATGAGCTGCATCCTGCTCTCTCATATCATCTCTTACCATACTATTCCTTGCATTCTATGCTTTAGTCATGTGGGATTACTTGAAGATCTTGTAAAGTATTGTACTTCTTTGCTTTTTATTTAGTCTCTTTACTCTGTGTGGAATGCCAGTTTTCCCTGGCCGGTATTCTCCATTTAAGACTCATTTCATTTACGAAACTGTTTCTTGGTCTCTTGGTATACTTGATCCTTTGTATACTTCTATTATTTCAAGTATAAAAGTTTATTTACTTAATTGTTTACATCTTGGTCTTCTCCTTTAGAGTCTGAATTCCTTGAGGCAGAAAACCACTTTTGCGCAATTGTATCTAGGACAGTATCTGACATACCACAGATGATGGCTGAAGATCCCTTATGTATAGCCCAGGTAAACTGCAGAATTTATAGTAGTTTACTAAGGGTCACAAATAACTATGGATTATTTCAACATTAAGGATATGTGAGAAGTTCACGACTGGCCTAGAATTAGTCTTTGTTGACTAGGTAATGGTATTTGAATAGCATATCCCCATCCCTCATTTCAGAACATATAAACTTCATTTTTATACTTGGTTCTCACTTGTCTCTAACCATGCATCTTCTTTACCTCCATTAATACATATCATTTCATTTGTGATTTCCCAATAAGAATACTTTCCTCCACTTCTGTTTTTTTTTCTTTTTATAGTTCACATGTGTAGATGGGAATAAAATGCAAAAATGAATATATTTTTTAAGAAGCAACCTAACATATACTAACTGCTGAAAAAAACAAAGCAAAACAAAAACACCAACAGATACAGATTGATTTATTTTGATGTGTCTCTGAACATTCCATCAATTCTAATGACAGTTATTTAAGGGGCCAGTTTCATTCTTGATGTTATTTTAGGAATACACATTAATTATAAATTAGTAGATTTTCTTTAATGAAATGTTATTTAATAATACAAAGGCACTCTCTTCTGCATGTCAGTAGAGAAATTTCAAGCTAGAACTAGGACAAATTTCAAAAATTTTAAACATGGATACCAATTCCTACCTTTTATATGAATGGAACACTCTAGTAAGATATACTTTTTCACAGATTATGAACTATATGGATTAGCACGCTCCCATTTTTGGTAAACATTTAAAGAGTGTATATCTGTATGGAAAAAAAAAAATGAAATGCTTATGTGGCTCATTACTGATGTCTCTTACCTCTAAGGCACTAGGTGCCAATCAGTAATAGGCCTCCTTGTCATCACCATGATAATCAAGATGCCCTGATGCATAATAAAACATTCTCTAGGGGTTGGAGGAGGGTCAGAGCTAAGTGTGGCATTCCTGCCCTTGGCTTCCAAGACTTTTGCATAGTTAATGGTAGCCTTGTGATCCCCTTAGGGGCACAGTATGCTTCAATGGACTATATTTCTTATATGCTCTATTATACGTTAAATATATATATATATATTTTTATTATTTGTGTGATATAAATAATAAAGGGAAAAGTCAGATATACTTTAAAAAAGATCCTCTAACACATAATTATTATTTTAACATGGTAGTATTCTTCTGAGAAGACTATTTTAAAGCAGGACTCAGCACTTCAAGGCTTCCCCCAAATATATTCAATTTTTCAGTGCATTAGTAAAAAATAGAAATTTTTCTGAACATTGCATGGAGAGAGGAGAACAATGTACATTACATACCATGCTGCTAAATCGCTTCAGTTGTGTCAGACTCTGTGCGACCCCATAGATGGCAGCCCACCAGGCTCCCCAGTCCCTGGGATTCTCCAGGCAAGAACACTGGAGTGGGTTGCCATTTCCTTCTCCAATGCATGAAAGTGAAAAGTGAAAGTGAAGCCCTTCAGTCCTGTCCAACTCTTAGCGACCCCATGGACTGCAGCCTACCAGGCTCCTCCGTTCATGAGATTTTCCAGGCAAGAGTACTGAAGTGGAGTGCCATTGCCTTCTCTGTTACATACCATATGCAAAACTTAATACATATCTCCTTGTTAATTTTCCAGAATTCTTTTTCCGGTGCAACCCATATCATATTTCTTCTCTACTCTCCAACTTCATCCCAACAGCTTCTCAGCTATACTGAGTCTTAGCTGCTTCTTCCTCATAGATTTTTCTATTCCAACCTTTTCTGAAAGGATTATAATGATAGTTTTTTTTGTTTTTAATTTTCTGTATTTTACCTTTTCACTCAACAATCTAATCAGCCAACAAAGGACTCCCTTATTCTTAGAAATCAGGAGCCTTGTGAATAATAAAGGCATTTTCCCTTTCATATACAATTGGATTCGCCAGATATTTCGCTTGAATTCTATATACTTGTAACTAAAGTGATTCCTTTAATCAAATGTGTCTTGCCAGTAGTAGCGCATGTAAAAGCAGTTAGATTGAACTTAGATATATAGTGACACTGTTTCTCCTGGTTATCTAGTCAAGCTTTCTTTTATATTTTAGTTTACTTAGAAATCTGGCCAGGTCAGAAACTAAAATTAAAAAAAAAAAATAGGAAAGATGAAACAAAGAGCAGAATGTTTATAACTGTTGAAGCTGGATGGTGGGTACATGGAAATTCATTACACTGTTCTTTTTACTTCGTGTGTGTTTGAAATTTTGCATAATGAAAAAGAAAAATAATTGTGAACACCAGAAGGCTCAGATAAGATGTTGCAAATACTGTCAGTTCTACCCAATATTCACCTCACCCTCCTCACTCCTCTTCTTTTTTTTCCTCACTCCTCTTCTTCCCCACATTTTCTGCTAATGGAACACAGGTTTTGTCTGTAACAGTAATGTGTCCGCTCCAGTGCAGGAGCAGTGACACTACTCCCGTTTTCTTAGGTAGAGCTTGCCCTTAAGGCACGTGTGGATTGAGTGCTGGTTCTCAAAAAGAATACCTGGTGTGAATCCTTACTTCTTACTTACTGTCTGGGCACCTTTGACTATTTCCCAACCTTTCTGAGTTTTAATTTCCTTATCTGTGAAAGGATCATAATAACTTTACTACTTACCTCTTGGGTTATCCAGAGGATCAAATGAGATTTACATATGTACAGCTAGTTTGCGTGTGGAAGACCGTTATTCTTTGTAGGCACCATGGTATTCTTTATTTTTCACTGTGTTTTCAGTGTTATGTTTCTGCTTGGCTTCCTACTTGAATACACTTGAGGTGCAAAAAGGTTTATGATATTATAATGGTAATTTGCATAACATCATGTAATATAACTATTTAGAGGTAGAAACGTTGTTGCTGCTGCTGCTGCTAAGTTGCTTCAGTCATGTCGGACTCTGTGTGACCTGTTAGACGGCAGCCCACCAGGCTCCCCCGTCCCTGGGATTCTCCAGGCAAGAACACTGGAGTGGGTTGCCATTTCCTTCTCCAATGAGTGAAAGTAAAAAGTGAAAGTGAAGTCGCTCAGTAGTGTCCGACTCTTAGTGACCCCATGGACTGCAGCCCACCAGGCTCCTCCGTACATGGGATTTTCCAGGCAAGAATACTGGAGTGGGGTGCCATTACCTTCTCCAGAAACACTACAGATACATAAATGTTTTAAGCCTCCTCCCCACTTAAAAAATACATACCAATAGACTAGGACACAAAAACCATCTTCCCAGTTTGTTCTTCCTGGAGTCACCCAAACTCTTCATAGAACTGATTGTTGTTCATAGTTCCCACACAGCTGCAGTTGAACCTGTGCAGTTACCTCCAGAGAACTGTTTTGGCTCCAATCTGCTGGATAACTGCCTGTTTGGACAACTTTGCCTTGGATAATTTCCCTTTGTCTAACCATGGGACTCATAAATCCATGTATAAGGGGACAGATTTCAGAAAATGATATTTGGCTATGGATGGTTGCAATTTCAAGACCTTTTCAAAGGGCGATAATGAGAAATTTTTACTGGACAATGTAAGTTTTCGAACTTTGAAGATATATATCCTGGGATCCAGATCATTTATTCATCAATATAGAATATGCATTGCTTACCCATCAGCCTATTCTAAAATGTTAAGGTCATGAATAAGAATGTTCCACAGCCCATAAAATACCTCTCCTGGAGTATAACTTAACTGGGAGGGAATATTATTAAATATGTAGGAGTTCCACTTTATTGTCAACTGAGATATAAAATGAGAAAGAAAAACCCATATCCTAGACAGTGTGTTTTCCTTTAGAAAGGAATATGCCAACAAGGATTTTTTGCCTTTTTTCTATCTCTTCATCCCTGAATTTTATTTTTTGTTTCAATCATTGAGATCTAACTGAATGACCTGAGTGGTTATCTCTTCTGTAAAATATGTGAGATATATTTATGGTTTCCCAAACAGTTACTATGCTTAAATGTAGGTCCAGAGCCTTTACAAAAGAGGACACAGCTGTATACTATTCCAAGGGAAAAAGAAACAATGTCGAGTCATCAGAGAGATTTAGAGATGATTTCTGAAGGATTTCCGGATTTCAACAAAATTGTTTTACCCTGAATAATGGTAGAATTCATCTCAGCCAAAATGCAACTGGTCAATCTGTTACTTCCTATATGGAAAGCAAATGATCAAGTAAATTATATAATTGTGCATTACAACTTTGCTTCTGTCATTATAAATTCAGTTATATCCCAGACTGAGGCTATTACATGACGGAGACAAGTTTAATGTTGCTCAGCCAGTCTATCTTGTTGTAGTTACAGCTGACAAAAAAAAGTGAGCTCTCTTGTGTGTTTTTCTTATCTGGCTTATTGGAAATAGGACTTTTGTTTTGACTTGTTAGTGGATGTCACTTTATCCTGATTTGGAGAATCAATCAGGAAGACTTTCTAGAGTAGCCTATTATGAAATTAAGAGCCTAATAGGAAAATGTAACTGTTCCTTTGGATTATTTTTTGTTTTCTTCTAAATGAGATTCTTGGGCTTCCCAGGTGGCGTGGTGGTAATCTGCCTGCCAATGCAGGAGAAGTGAGTTGGATCCCTTGGCTGGGAAGATTCCCTTGACAAGGAAATGGTAACCCTCTCCAGTGTTCTTGTGGGGAAATCCCATGGACAGAGGAGCCTGGCGAGCTGCAGTCCATGGGGTCGCAAAAGAGTCGGACAAGACTTAGAGACTAAATAACAACCACAAATGAGATTCTTAGTATTAAAATTTGTAGAGAATATGTAAAAACTAAAAATTATTACATGGACCTTTTTATTTTATCACAGTAGTATTGTACCATGACAGAGCTGAACTCATGGTCTCATTGGGCTGGTGCTTGTGAAATGGTGTAGAATGTTCCCTGTTTTGTCATGTTGGCAAAGGAAAATTACACCAGTGCCTTGATTGTCAGAATGATACAGCACCTCTGGGGAAAGGGATTGCTGCCTATTAAAGATAGGTTGGGGTGAGCTATGCCAAATGTTGAGTGAGATTTATTGAATACAAACAGTGCAAGCTTTCTGTGCATTTTGGTTATGAGAAAACAAAAATGTTGATAAGAAAACAAAAATACAAATAGAAAAATAATAATCATTTCTTGGGTCCATCCATGAGGCAAACGGATAAAGTCTAAAAGGAATGGAAAATTCCTAAAAAAAAAAAAAAATAGAATTTACTGTCAGGGAAATGTTAATCTAACTGAGGCAGGTAGGTAATACTATTCATGCTTTATAGTAAACAATAGCTGAGACATGATACTTCTTATGATCTATCTGGCTGTTTACCAGTGGTTTTGTTTGCTTTTACTTGGCTTGTGCAGATGTGTTACGAATGTACAATTATATTTATCCTCTCTAAGATTTCTGTGTTTAAAGCATTGCCTTCTAAGATTAAAATGATACTTTTTAAATATGGGCCATGATGTTAAAATATTAACCTTAAGATTTATTTTTCATTGTATGAGTGGTGTCTAAAATAGTTGAGTTTTTTGTGATTTATTTTTTCACAATATATATTTTTACCCTTGTTTGGAATTGTCAGATTTTCTTCCTTGTAGCAGATTCACAAAGAAAACTTTAAAATATTGTGCTGACCTTTATATAAGCCTCATGTAAAAGAAGAAAAATCTTAGTTTTTTTTTTTTTACTGAAAAACATATTATTTTTCTACAGATGTCAGCATTGAGCTCTGCAAATAGCTTCATAAGCACTTGTGCTGTGCTTAGTTGCTCAGTCATGTCCGACTCTTGTGTGACCCCATGGACTATAGCCCGCCAGGCTCTTCTGTCCAAGGGGATTCTCCAGGCAAGAATACTGGAGTGGGTTGCCATGCCCTTCTCTAGGGGATCTTCCCAACCCAGGGATTGAATCCAGGTCTCTTGCATTGCAGGTGGATTCTTCACTGTCTGAGCCACTAGGGAAGCCCAGTAAAAATACTTGAGGAACCCTGAAAATGGTTACTTTTTGCTATTATTAGTCAATAATTGTCTTATATCTTGTGTCATTTATGTTTAGGATCATGAAGTCTTGGCTAGAGAAAGAGAAAAGCAACAAAGAATCAATTTAAAAGCATAACTGTAGCAATGAATAAGGGTAACTTTGTACTAATTAAAAATTTAATAATAATGAGTTATGAAAGTTACAAAGTAAAGGTACTGTAGAATTTTCAATTAGGCATGTTTATACATCTTTTATTTTTGTAACCACTACTGACCATAATTCATTAAGATAGTTATAAATAAACCTCCAGTGTATAATTGACATATAAATTATCATTTTGTAAATAATTGTTTACAGGTTGGCAGTGTAATGTGTTAATTTAGTGTACTGTTAAGTTACTACAGTGTAATAGAAAATTGTAGTATTTTAGATGGCAGTCTAATAGACTTTTGGACTGTTAATCCCTCAGGAAGTAGATAGATAGGGATCCATTAAAAGTCATTTAATCTTAAGGACATTTTGACATCATGTTTTAAGTTGAGAAGCTAGAACTAGGATTGTTAAATGCTAATCAGTGTGGAAAACCAGATGTGTTCTTGAATGCTTCTTTCTTATTCATCAAAAACCAGCCTTCTGAAAACTGACAATGTCCCTTAGTCAAACTGTACAGGAAATAGTTTTGGTATCTTTGAAAATTGTTGCTTTCATTTCTTTGATCTTCACAGTTTATAGAAATAGATATATATTTCCAGATTGATGGTTTTGAAGAAGGTAGGTGAATGTGAGTTATATATATTTTTAAACAATAAAGTCAGTAATAAATAAGCTGGTTTTACTCTTCTAACTAGGAAGACTGAGAAATTTCTGCTGAAAGGAAGTTAAAGTTTTTTTTCTAACCAAGAAGCAAAGAAGAAAATTTTTTTCCAAGAGTTTCTTTCACCTTTGTCAATGTTACATGGCAGTTTGGTGCTTTTTTTTTTTTTTTTTGAAAGTAGGTTTTTTTCCTAGTTTATGGTACAGCAAAAAAAGCATTCAAAAATCTCCTACCATTGGTAATGGTACTTTTGAGGAAATAAGAGATTGTTTTTTTGCTAGTAGATGGTAGGACGTAAGATGACCTCAAATAATGGTGCTACTCCAAGGGGACTCATTCTCTTCAAATTGAAGGGATTTTTCTTAGATTTGAAGGATGAAAAGAGTAAACAAAAAAAAGAGTTAATTCATTTCATCATTTTATGAATTAAATATTAGTTGAAAGCATGTTCCCTCTTAAACAATATAGAGGACAAATCACACATGATTAGGACAAACAAGACTATTAAGGGCATAAATTAGAATTTCCAGAAGCCCTGACTCATTACTGAATGCAGGATTTATTTTGAAGACCTTCTGGTAACCTCGGCTGCAATGTTTGTTTCCTCGGAAGGCTCAATGAGTTGGGGAAGGAGTCCACATGGTCCCTTTAGGTCATAGCCGGCATTTAAAACTGATTTCCAACTTGGGGCTCACACTTTTATTCCAAACCTGAGCCTTTTGGCATCAGAGCTCATGTTCTTATGGCCAACTTGGATTTTTAAGCAAAGAAGCTAGCTTAAAAAAAATCTCTTGGACAGCAAATAACTTTTAAGAAACAACATTTTAATGATTTAAATGGAAGCAAACCAGAAGAAGCTGGATTAAATTTCTCTTAAAGTATATGTATTTAGTGATTAAGAGGAAAAAGTGGCTGAAAAAATGCTGTCTGTTATTTTCCTTCAAAACCCCAAATAGTTGAACAGTTGAGTAGCTCAAAAGATTTGAATTGGGATATCTTTGTGGAAAATATTTCTGGCAATTAAAGTACTGTTAATAAAAGAATGAGAGATAATAAACTTTTTTAACAGTGAATTTTGAATCTCTATGTTTTCTAAAGATTCATGTTAGTGATAAAATTATTTCATTGAAGATTCTTCAGAAAAAGGCTGATCTGACTTAAGAATAGAGAGAAAAGTAAGAAAATATTTGGGGAAAATCATTGTGAATTAGGGTTTTCCTGGATGGCACTTGCTGTTTATGTTTCCAAAAGCTTTTTAAAGCCAAGCTATTTCTAAGTGTAGACTTTGCATATGAATGGGAGAGGTTGAGAAGACTTCTTTCAAAAAGAAAAAAATTTCGAAAATGTGGACTTGATTTAGATGATGAAAAGTATTGTTAAAGAAAGATGGGGAAAGAAATCTAGATTAGTAGAAACTTTGTTATTAGACAGGCAGAAGTGTGGATTTGAGGAGGGTCAGTAAATACTGTCCCTGTTTTAATGTTTTGCGTGAACTGAGGCAATGGGCGATCAAAATACCATCTTTATGTTTCATAAAGTTAATGTTGAAAATTGTAGTTTAACTGTAGGGGCAGTGGGCTTCCTCTAAACAGAGCCAGGCAGCTTTCCCCACCCAGTCCTGAACAGCACAGGACTGGGCAGGCACTACCCTGCAGGGTCAGAGCTGCCCATACAATCATCTTATTTCCAAGGGAAAGGGAAGAGGAAATGAGTTGAACATGCCATTTTCTTAACATTTTCAATCAATAAGTCTGTGTGCCTCCCTTCGTGAAGAGGGAGTAAAGTTTTGGCAAAAGGCCAAGAATGTTATTTTCATGAGGTTCCCTTCACATTGGAAGGAAACATGGAGAGCAGGAGAGAAGTGTTTTTTGAGATTTTTGTTCTTTTAACCCAAAGGTTCTAAAGCAGGATTGTTATCTTTCCCTAGGGAAGCTTTTTTTTGTTGTTGTTGCAACAATGATCACAAAATACTAATGGTGAATAGTGGGTGGGTGGGGGGAAGGGGGGTCATGGATGCAAGATAACCCTGCAATGCGCAGAAGGTTCTATGTAATGAAGAATTGTCACAATAACGCTCCCTAGAGACACCCTAAACTGATCCTGTTGGGTTGTTGGCTCTGTGGGGGTGAGGATGAGAACAGCACTCTGTCAAGAGTACTCCTGCTACATTTTCCTGAGCGGCCCCCTCAGTGCAACTCATTTCTTCTTTGTGGATCCTCTTTGAGCAGCTGATGGCAATACAGATTTTTCTCCTAGCAGGCCCTGAAATGGGTCAGAACCACACATTGTTTAAATAGTCTTGAAAGCTTCCCTGTACAGAGGTGGAAATACCACCCCAGTCTAGCTCCTATAAAAAATGATCTTCAGTGTTGTCCAACATAGTTTAGAAACTGTGAAATGAGATCATGTTGTACAGGACTGGAAAAGGTCAGTTTTCTTTCCAATCCCAAAGAAAGGCAATGCCAAAGAATGCTCAAACTACTGCACAACTGCACTCATCTCACACGCTAGTAAAGTAATGCTCAAAATTCTCCAAGCCAGGCTTCAGCGGTATATGAACCGTGGACTTCCAGATGTTCAAGCTGGTTTTAGAAAAGGCAGAGGAACCAGAGATCAAATTGCCAACATCTGCTGGATCATTGGAAAAGCAAGAGAGTTCCAGAAAAACATCTATTTCTGCTTTATTGACTATGCCAAAGCCTTTGACTGTGCGGATCACAATAAACTGTGGACAATTCTGAAAGAGATGGGAATACCAGACCACCTGACCTGCCTCTTGAGAAACCTATATGCAGGTCAGGAAGCAACAGTTAGAACTGAACATGGAACAACAGGCTGGTTCCAAATAGGCAAAGGAGTACATCAAGGCTGTATATTGTCACCCTGCTTATTTAACTTCTATGCAGAGTACATCATGAGAAACGCTGGACTGGAAGAAGCACAAGCTGGAATCAAGATTGCTGGGAGAAATCTCAATAACCTCAGATATGCAGATGACACCACCCTTTGGGCAGAAAGTGAAGAGGAACTAAAGAGCCTCTTGATGAAAGTGAAAGAGGAGAGTGAAAATTTGGCTTAGGTTTAGCTCAACATTCAGACAACGAAGATCATGGCATCTGGTCCCATCACTTCATGGCAAATAGATGGGGAAACAGTGGAAACAGTGACAGACTTTATTTTTTTGGGCTCCAAAATCACTGCAGATGGTGACTGCAGCCATGAAATTAAAAGATGCTTACTCCTTGGAAGAAACGTTATGACCAACCTAGATAGCATATTCAAAAGCAGAGACATTACTTTGCCAACAAAGGTCCATCTAGTCAAGGCTATGGTTTTTCCTGTGGTCATGTATGGATGTGAGAGTTGGACTGTGAAGAAAGCTGAGTGCCGAAGAATTGATGCTTTTGAGCTGTGGTGTTGGAGAAGACCCTTGAGAGTCCCTTGGACTGTAAGAAGATCCAACCAGTCCATCCTAAAGGAGATCAGTCCTTGGTGTTCATTGGAAGGACTGATGCTGAAGGTGAAACTCCAATACTTTGGCCACCTCATTCGAAGAGTTGACTCATTGGAAAAGACTCTGATGCTGGGAGGGATTGGGGGCAGGAGGAGAAGGGGATGACAGAGGATGAGATGGCTGGATGGCATCACTGACTCGATGGACGTGAGTCTGAGTGAACTCTGGGAGTTGGTGATGGACAGGGAGGCCTGGCGTGCTGCGATTCATGGGGTCACAAAGAGTTGGACTCGACTGAGTGACTGAACTGAACTGATGTTAAGATGTTCCTAGAAAAAACTGTCAAAAACTATGCTTAAATTTGAATATAAGCACCCTCCCATTATAAATATTTTGGGGAGAAAATGGATGTTCAGAGATTCATCCTCTTTAAAGAATAAGAGGAAGTAAGATAAACTATCAAAAAGATTTTTACACTTGTGAATTATAGTCAAAGAAATTGAAGTTTTGTATTAACGTTAAATTGTCATGTGCAGTCTCAGCTAGAAGGTGCTTTATATAGAATATATATATATATATTTTTTTTTTTTTTTTGCAGTTGTGGCTTATACTATTTCTCACTGAAATTGGTGAAGTTTCTTCAAAGTCTCAGGAGTTTTATTGATTCTGAGTCAAATTTCTGATAAACCTTATTTTTAAGGAAGATTCTAAAGGACCAGTAGGCCATCTAACATCACAGCGCTAGTTCATCACTGAAGTAGATCCCAAGTACTGAGAACACCTGTCCTAGGAAAAATTATGTTCCTTCAAATCTTGTACTTAGTAGTTTCTGAAGGTCCATCTTAGAAACTCAGTGGTATCTTTATCAGCCAGGGACCCTGTAGGGAATAGATAGCACACTTCTCGTTGGGATAATCTGAGGGGAATGTAGTAAGATTGTGGGTGGTAGGAATCCACGAAATACTGTACACCCTGTGGCTACTTATTAGCAGGCTGTTAGCACTCCTAAGCCTGAAGAGGGAGGGGAGAGAGTCATTGGGACCCTGAAAGTGAAAGGATTGCGGGAGAGGACATCCCAGTAGTGGCAGAGAGAGAGCTTGGGGAGTATATTTTCCAACCGTACTGTCTTCCTTTCCTCCAGTCTGCAGCTGTTGGCTTCCACATGGCTGAACCAGTCAGAAGCCAGAGGGTACAGGAGCCCTTTAGTGGAGGCACAAAGTGAAGATATCTGGCATAGTAAACTGAAAAATGAAGGGAAAAAGAAAATCTTGTTTCACTTTCACCTGGATGCCAGTGGAGCCAGACACCCGTATCCGTGACCAATGAGTTTAAACTTGATTGGGAGAAACCCCTTAAGAACAGAATAATTTTGACAACATGAATTTACTATATCTGGAGGAAAAATACCTACGCATACTTTCTCACCTTCAGAAAGTGGCTGTAGAGACTTTGTTTTCTTGCTCAGTTTAAAAATTGCGGTGCTGGCAGCCCTGACCACCAAAGTCCTGCCTGAGATAGTTTTTTCTCCAACTCGTCAAAACCCCATAACGCACTGTCAGAACCTCTGAAACTCCATGTCCCCTTTGAGCTCCATGCTCTGACATCTTCTGTAGGCTCTGTCGAATGACAGAGCTTCCATGGTGCCTAAAAGGAGGCATTTTCAGTTTGGTGCCAGTCTTGTGTTTAGGGCTGTGAAACCTGACTTTTAGGGGTGGTCTGCTGGTCAGGTTCATGTTGGTGCTGGTTAGATACCTAGTGTAGATATTTGCTTTTTTAGTAACAGTGTAACAGGTAGACCTTCACTAGTGGTCTGTAATAGAACTCTTGTGGTTAAAAGCAGCAAATACTGTTTCATATCCTAATTTTTAAGTTTTTATCCCATTCCAGCATATTCAAATTATACCTGTGTAATTTGGGATCAAACTGAGACGCTTAGATTCTCACTGGTGTATAACCTATCTGTTCAGAGTCACTTAACCGCATGGTGCCAGTTTGATGAGCTGCAGCCACTAAGTATGGACAAGATTCCATGTACTGAAGTGGGAATCCATGTAGCAGCTCCTGAGGCCTCAACTGATCTGCTTCTGTAACAACAGTCACAGTACTTAAAAAGTAACTCTGTAACTGATAGAAACAAAGAAGCTCAAGTTGGTAGCCTAAAATGTATGCTGCTATATGCTACCAGGTTTTAAATGCTCTGCCTTGTTCTTACCAAAAGCCCATCTAATTGTTATTTTTACTTTTTTAAATTAATAGACTTTTTAAAGAGCAGTTTTAGATTTACAGAAAAACTGAGCAGAAAGTACACAGAGTTCCTGGATACCCTCACATGTTTGCACCTCATCCAATTTCCCCTGTTGTAAACATCTTGCAGTATTGTGGTTCATTTGTTACAATTGATGAACCAGTATTGAAAATTATTCTTAACTAAAGTCCCATAGTTTGTATTAGGGTTCACTTTTTGTCTTGTACATTGTATGGGTTTTGACAAATGTATAATGATATGTATCTTTGTTCTTTGGTTGCTAAGTTGTGTCTGACTCTTCACAACCCTATGACTGCGTACAGCACGCCAGGCTCCTCTGTCCTTCAATGTCTCCAGGAGTTTGCTCACTCATGTCCATTGAGTCAGTGATGCTATCTAACTGTCTCATCCTCTGCTGCCCTCTTCTTTTGCCTTCAGTCTTTCCCAACATCAGGGTCTTTTCCAGAGAGTCTGCTCTTTGCAACAGGTGGCAAAGTATTGGTGCTTCAGCATCAGTCCTTTCAGTGAATATTCAGGGTTGATTTCCTTTAGGATTGACTGGTTTGATCTCCTTGAAGTCCAAGGGACTCTTAAGAGCCTTCTCTAGCACCACAGTTCAAAGACATCAATTCTTTGGTGCTCAACCTTCTTTATGGTCCAGCTTTTACATCCATACATGACTAATGGAAAAATCATTGTTGCTGTTCACTCACTCAGTCATGTCTGACTCTCTGTGACCCTATGGACTGCAGCATGCCAGGCTTCCCTGTCCTTCAGTATCTCCCAGAGCTTGCTCAAACTCATGTCCATTGAGTCAGTGATGCCATCCAACCATCTCATCCTCCGTCATCTCCTTCCTCTTGCCTTCAGTCTTTCCCAGCATCAGGGTCTTTTCTGGCTCTTCACATCAGGTGAACAAAATATTGGAGCTTCAGCTTTAGCATCAGTTTTCCAATGAATATTCAGGACTGATTTCCTTTAGGATTGACTGGTTTGATCTCCTTGCAGTCCAAGGGACTCTGAAGAGTCTTCTCCAGCACTACAGTTCAAAAGCATCAATTCTTTGGCACTCAGCCTTCTTTATGGTCTTACTCTGGGAAAAACCATAGCTTTGACTATACAGACCTTTGTTGGCAAAATAATGTCTCTGCTTTTTAAGACGCTATGTTTGTCATAGCTTTTCTTCTAAGGAACAAGTATCTTTTAATTTCATGACTGCAGTCACCATCTGAAGTGATTTTAGAGCTCAAGAAAATAAAGTCTGTCACTGTTTCCATTGTTTCCTCATCTGTTTGCCTTGAAGTGATGGGACCGGATGCCATTTTCTTAGGTTTTTGAATGTTAAGTTTTAAACCAGCTTTTTCACTCTCTCTTTCACTTTCATCAAGAGGCTCTTTAGTTCCTCTTTGCTTTCTGCCATAAGGGTGGTGTCATCTTTATATCTGAGCTTATTGATATTTTTCCCGGCCATCTTGATTCTAGCTTGTGCTTTATGCAGCCCAGCATTTCACGTGGTGTGCTTTGCATTTAAGTTAAATAAACAAATAAAAGCCATAGCTTTGACTTTACAGACCTTTGTTGGCAAAGTGATGTCTCTGCTTTTTAGTATGCTGTTTATGTTTGTAATAGCTTTTTGTCCAAGGAGTATGCATATTTTAATTTCATGGCTGCAGTCACTGTCTGCAGTGATTTTGGAGACCAAGAAAATAAAATCTGTCAATGCCTCTACTTTTCCCCTTCTATTTGCCATGAAGTGATGAGACTGGATGGCATGATCTTGGTTTTTTAATGTTGAGTTTGAAGTCAGCTTTTGCACTCTTCTCTTTCACCTTCATCAAGAGGTTCTTTAGTTTCTCTTCACTTTCTGCCATTTGAATGGTATCATCTGCATATCTGAGGTTGTAGCTATTTCTCCTGGCAATCTTGATTCCATTTTTGGCTTCCAGGTGGCTCAGTGAAAAAGAATCCACCTGCCAATGCAGGAGATGATACAGGAGATATGGGTTTGATCCCTGGGTTGGGAAGATCCCATTGAGGAGGAAATGGCAACTCACTCTTTTTCCATATTCTTGCCTGGAAAATCCAAAGGACAGAGGAGCCTGGTGGGCTATAGTCCATAGGGTTGCAAAGAGTCAGACACGACTGAGCATTTGAAAATGCTCATACTATGAGTGTTGTGAGCACACACATACTTCCCAAGGGTGGTTATACTGGAGAGTGTAGGAAGAGGTCATATTCTGGATAATGACATGAATCTACCATTATAATATTTTACAGACTAGTTTTACTGCCCTAATAGTCCATTGTGTTCCATCCGTTCATCCCTTTCTACTTCTCCCCGAACCCTTGGCATCCAGTGAACTTTTTACTGTCTCCATAGCTTTGCCTTCTTCAGAGTGTAATATAGTTGGAATCATTCAGTACATAGTTTTTTCATGTTGGCTTTTTCAACTGTTATTTCAGTCTCTAAATTTCACATCTTGCTTGTTTCTCAAGTACACTCCACTTAACAAAGATGATGTCCTAGTTTGGTAGTATAACATTAATTTTATGTTTTAAATATGATTTATGAATGAATCTTCCTCTTTGTTGGATAAAAATGAAATATTTAATCTCCTTCCTCCCCTTCTATAGAACAGGGTCTTCTTGTTCATGTTAGTATTGTAATATTATTATATATAAATCTAGTGTTGTGATGGCACCAGAAGTCTTCACTATCTTTGTAAAATGATATGCATTTATTATGTAGGGACTCTTAAGGTTTAGACAGTAGTAAAGGTACCCACCATTCTCCAAGCACCTGAACACTATTAAAATGAACTAGATTAGTTGCTCATCTTATTGGAGGCTATATTAAGATTTCCAGAGAAATGGTACCAATATGATATATATACTTGAGTTTTGAACAACATGGGTTTGAGCTGCAAGAGTACACTTACAGTCAGGTTTTTATCAATAAGTGTGTATTACAGTACATGATTGGCAGTTGGTTGAATCTTTTGATATGGAAACTTGGATACGGAGAACCAGTGGTAAAGTTGCATGTTGATTTTTGACTGTGTGGAAGGAGAGGTGTAGCCCCCAGATTGTTCAAGGATCAAATATATGTATGTGTGTGTGTACTGTTGTTCAGTTGCTCATTAGTGTCAGACTCTTTGCAACCCCATGGACTGTAGTACACCAGGCTTCCCTGTCCTTCACTATCTCCCGGAGTTTGCTCAAACTCATGTCCATTGAGTCAGTGATGCCATCAAACCATCTCATACTTTATTGCACACTTTGCCTTCTGCCCTCAATCTTTCCCAGTATCAGGGTCTTTTCTAATGAGTCAGCTCTTCACATCAGGTGACCAAAGTATTACAGCTTCAGTATAAGTCTTTCCAATGAATATTCAGAGTTGATTTCCTTTCAGATTGACTGGTTTGATCTCCTTACTTTCCAAGGGACTCTCAAGAGTCTTCTCCAGCATCACAGTTCAAAAGCATCGATTCTTCAGTACTCTGCCTTCTTTATGGTCCAACTCTCCCATCTGCATGTGACTACTGGAAAAATCATAGCTTTGACTATACAAACCTCTGTTGGTAAAGTAATACACTGTCTAGGTTTGTCATAGCTTTTCTTCCAAGGGGCATGCGTCTTTTAATTTCATGGCTGCAGTCACCATCTTCAGTGATTTTGGAGCCCAAGAAAATAAAGTCTGTTACTGTTTCCATTGTTTCCCCTTCTATTTGTCATGAAGTGATGGGACCAGATGCCATGACCTTAGTTTTTTGAATGTTGAGTTTTAAGCCAGCTTTTTTACTCTCCTTTTTCACCTCCATCAAGAGGCTCTTCAGTTCCTCTTTGCTTTGTGCCCTTGGGTGGTGTCATCCACATATCTAAAGTTATTGATATTTTTCTTCACAATCTTGATTCCAGCTTGTGCTTCATCCAGCCTGGCATTTGGCATTAGTACTCTGCATATAAGTTAAATAAGCAAGGTGACAATATAACTTTGATGTACTCCTTTCCCAATTTTGAACTAGTTTGTTGTTCCATGTCCGATTCTCGCTGTTACTTTTTGACCTGAATACAGGTTTCTGACGAGGCAGGTAAGGTGGTCTGGTATTCCCATCTCTTTAAGAATTTTCCACAGTTTGCTGTGATCCACACAGTCAAAGGCTTTACTGTAGTCAGTGAAACAGAGTATTTTTTCTGGAATTGCTTTTCTTTTTCTGTGATCCAACAGATGTTGGCAATTTGACTTTTTGGTTCTCCTGCCTTTTCTAAATCCAGCTTGTACATTTGGAAGTTCTTGGTTAACATACTGTTGAAGCTTAGCTTAAAGGATTTTGAACATTACCGTGCTAGTATGTGAAATGAGTGCAATTGTGTAGTAGTTTGAACATTCTTCAGCATTGCCCTTCTTTGGGATTGAAATGAAAGCTGACTTTTTCCAGTCCTGTGGCTATTGCTGAATTTCCCAACTTTTTGGCATGTTGAATGTAGCACTTTAATAGCATCATATTTTAGGATTTGAAATAGCTCAGCTGGAATTCCATCATCTCTACTAGCTTTTTCTTAGTAATGCTTCCTAAGGCACATTTGACTTCACACTCCAGGATGTCTGGCTTTAGGTGAGTGATCACACCATTGTGGTTATCTGAGTCATTAAGACCTTTTTTGTACAGTTCTTCTGTGTATTCTTGCCACCTCTTCTTAATATCTTATGCTTCTGTTAGGTCCATACTATTTTTGTCCTTTATTGAGCCCCATGTTTGCATGAAATGTCCCCTTGATATCTCTAATTTTGTTGAAGAGATCACTAATCTTTCCCATTCTGTTGTTTTCCTCTATTTCTTTGCATTGATCGCTGAGGAAGGCTTTCTTATCTCTCCTTGCTATTCTTTGGAACTCTGCATTCAAATGGGTATATCTTTCCTTTTCTCCTTGCCTTTCAGTTTTCTTCTTTTCTCAGCTATTTATAGGGCCTCCTAAGACAACCATTTTGCCTTTTTACATTTCTTTTTCTTGAGGATGAGTTTGATCACCACCTCCAGTACAGTGTGTGTATGTCTGTGTATGAAAGAATTGACTGACATGACTGTTGAGGCTGACAAATTCCAAGATCTGTAGTTGGCAAGCTGGACATCCAGGAGAGTCTGTTACTTCTAGTCTCAGACTGAAAACTTGAGAACTGGGAGAGTCAATGTGTTCTACTGTTGAGTGGTCAAGAACCAATTTTATTTTTTTGATTTTTTTGTTTGTTTTATTTTTTGTGTTTTTTTGAGCTCTATAGGATTCAGGTTTTAATTTTTAAAGAAAATTTAGCTGAAAACTCAATGGATGTTCATTACACTGTCCTCTTTACATTTTTTGATTTTTAGTTTCTCAAGAATTAAGTTTTGATATCCCACAGTGTTCCTTATGTATGCTTTTTATTTATTATGATTTTTATATAATGTATATTATTTTAAAAATTATTTTTATTGAAGTATAGTTGCTTTACAATGTTGTATTAATTTCTGCTGTGTAGTAAAATGAATCAGTTGTATGTATATACATATACACTCTTTTTTAAGATTTCCTTCCCATTTAGGTCATCATGGAGCATTGAGTAGAGTTCCCTGTGCTATACAGTAGGTTCTCATTAGTTATCTCTTTTATACATAGTAGTGTATATATGTCAATCCCAGTCTCCCATTTCATTCCACTCCCCTGCTTCCCACCTTGATAATGATGTTTGTTCTCTAAATCTGTGACTATTTCTGCTTTACCAGTAAGTTCATCTGTACCATTTTTCTAGATTCCGCATGTAAACAATATTATATTTTTTCTTTCTGACTTACTTTGACAATCTCTGGGTCCATCCAAGTCTGTGCAGATGGCGCCATTTTGTTCTTTGTTATGGCTGAGTAATATTCCACTGTATATATGTTCCACAGCTTTATCTATTCCTTTGTTGATGAACTTTTAGGTTGCTTCCATTTCTTGGCTACTGTTCACAAGTGCTGGTTTGAACATCGTTGTGCATGTATCTTTTCAAGTTACAGTTTTCTCTGGGTGTATGCCCAGGAGTGGGATTGCTGAACCATATGGTAGCTCTGTTTTTAGTTTTTTAAGGAGTCTCTCTACTGTTTTTCATTAAATGGCTGTGTCAGTTTACATTCCCATCAACAGTATAGGAGAGTTCCTTTTTCTTCCCATCCCCTCCAGCATTTACTGTTTGTATATTTTTTTCATGATAACTACTCTGACCAGTGTGAGGTGATAACCTTATTGTAGTTTTGATTTGTAGTCCTCTAATAGTGATGTTGAGCATCTTTTCATGTGTTTCTTGGCCACCTGTATGTCTTCTTTGGAGAAATGTCTATATCTCCTCCCATTTTTGATTGAATTATTTGGGTTTTTTCTTTTTATATGATATTGAGCTACATGAGCTGTTTGTATGTTTTGGAAATTAATCCCTTGTCATTTGCTTCGTTTGCAAATATTTTTTCCCATCTGAGGGTTGTCTTTTTGTTTTGTTTTTGGTTTTGTTTGTTGTACAAAAGCTTTTAGGTCCCATATGTTTTTGTTTTCATTTTCATTACTCTCAGAGGTGGGTCAAAAAGTTCTCATTGCAAATTATGTCAGAGAGTGTTCTGCCTATGTTTTCCTCCAAAAGTTTCATAGTATCTGGCCTTACATTTTGGTCTTTAATGCATTTTCGTTTATTTTTGTGTATGGTGTTAGAGAATGTTCTAATTTCATTCTTTTATATGTAGCTGTTCAGTTTTCCCAACACAACTTATTGAAGAGACTGTCTCTTCTCCACTGTATATTCTTGTCTCCTTTGTCACAGATTCAATGACCATAGGTATAGGACCTTCCTGTTTATCTACACCTTCTTAAATTTCTTTCAACCACATTTTGTAGTTTTCAGATTACAGACTTTGTACTTTTTTGGTTAAATTTCTCCCTAATTATGTCACTCATTTTTATGCTATGTAAATTGAATTTTGTTAACTTCATATTTAGATTGTTCACTGCTAGTATATAGAAATACAGGTGATTTTTGTATATTTATCTTGTACCCTGTAATATTGTTGGGCTTGTTTATTAGTTCTAACTAGTTTACAGTGGATTCTTTATTATAGAGTTTTCTATATACAAGGAAACATCTGCAAATAGCAATAGGTTTACTTCCTTATTTCCTTTCTGGATGCCTTTAGTTCATCTTGCCTACATGCCCCAGACAAACCCTCCAATACAATTTTTAATAGAAATGGTGAGAGCAGATATCCTTGTCTTGTTCCTGGTTTTCAGAGAAAAGTGTTATCTTTCACCATTACGTATGAAACTGTCTGTTTTTTATCTTTGCCAAGATGACATTTATCAGGTTGAGATTCTCCTAATTCCTAGTTTATTGAGTATTTTTATCATGAAGAGATGTTGAATTTTGTGAAGTATCTTTTTTTTACATTTATTGGGACAGTTATGTGATTTTTGTCCTTTATTCTATTGAAATAGTTTATTGCATCAATTGGTCATTGTGTATAACCTTTCTTATATGTTAACCGATTTAGTTTCCTAGTATTTTTTTTTTTTTTTGAAGATTTTTGCGTCTATACTTACAAGAGATATTCATCTTTAGTTTTCTTGTGGTGTCTTTCTGGTTTTAGTATCACAGAAATACTGGCCTCATAGACTGAATTGGGAGCTGTTCCTTCCTCTTCTGTTTTTTGAAAATATATGAAGTATTCTTTGTTAAGTATTAATGTTAATAATTAATATTATATTAATGTTTTGAAGTAGGTTGACATACATTATTATGTTAACCTTAGGCATACAGCATAGTGGTTCAGCATTTGTATACATCACAAATACAAAAACCACAATAAGTCTAGTAACTATCATCATACAAAGTTATTACACTGTTGTTGGCTATATTCCCTATGACGTGCATTATGTCCCCATAATTTGTTTATTATATGATTGCAAGTTTGCACCTCTTAATTCTCTTCACCTATTTTGTCCATTTCTGTACTCTCCTCCCCTGTAGGAACTATCCCATTTGTTCCCTGTATCTGTGAGTCTATTTCAATTTTGTTTTGCTTTTTAGATTCCACATGTAAATGAAATCATGTAGTATTTTTCTTTCTCAGACAAACAGAAAGTCAGACTTATTTCACTTAGCATAATACCCTCTAGATTCATCTTCTGTATCCATCCATGTTATTGCAAGGAGCAAGATTTCATTCTTTTTTTTATGTCTGAGTAATATTCCATTCACACACATGTGTATATATGTATGTATGTATACACACGTAGACACACACACGTATACACACACGCACATACACCACATCTTTATACATTCATCTGTTTATGACCACTTAGGTTTCTTCCATATATTGGCTCCTGCAGTTTTTTTCAGTACCTAGAAGTGAAATTATTGGATCATATGGCAGTTTTAGTTTTTAATTTTTTTAAAGAAGCTGCATACTGTTTCCTGTAGTGGCTACACTGTTCTACATTCTCATCAATAGTGTAGAAGAGCTTCTTTTTCTCCAGAACCTTACCAGCACTTGTTATTGGATGTCTTTTTGGTAATAGCCCTTCTGACAGGTATGAATGATACTTCATTGTGATTTTGACTTTCATTTCCCTGATAATTAGTGATGTTGAGCATCGTTTCATTTATCTGTTGGCGTTTTGCATGTCTTCCTTATAAAAATATCTCTTTAGATTCTCTGCCCATTTTTAGTTGGATTTCTTGTTATTTTGGGTGTTTTTTTTTTTTTTGATACTAACTTGCATGAGTTCTATATATAGTTTGGATATTAACCCCTTATTGGATACATCATTTACAAATATTTTCTCCCATTCAGAAGGTCACCTTTTCTTTTTATTGATGGTTTCCTTTGTTGTTCAAAAGCCTTTTAGTTTGATGCAGTTCCATTTGTTTACTTTAGCTGTTGTTTCCCTTGCCTGAGGACACAGATCCAAAAAGATATTTCTAAGGCTGATTTTAGAAAGTTTACTGTGTATGTTTTCTTCTAGGAGTTACATGGCTTCAAGTCTTACGTTTAATTCTTTAATCTATTTTGTGTTTATTTTTGCAAGTGGTTTAAGGGTGTTGGTCCAGTTTCTTTCTTTGTATGTATCTGTTCAGTTTTCCCATGGTCATTTATTGAAGATACTATCTTTCCCCCATTTTATATTGTTGTTCACTTTGTCATAGATTAATTGGCCATATCAACATGGATTTATATTATTATTTATAAATAAATATTTATTATTCATCAAGGATATTGGCCTATAGTTTTATTTTTGGTAGAGTCTTTGTATGAATTTGGTGTTAGAGTAATGCTTGTGAAAGGAGTTTGGGGCTGATTCTTCCTTTTTAATTTTTTGGAATACATTCAGAAGGATAGATATTAACTCTTCACATGTTTTTAGAATTCACCTATATGCTCTTCCGGAGACGGCAATGGCACCCTACTCCAGTACTCTTGCCTGGAAAATCCCACGGACGGAGGAGCCTGGTAGGCTGCAGTCCATGGGGTTGCTAAGAGTCGGACACGACTGAGCGACTTCCCTTTCACTTTTCACTTCATGCATTAGAGAAGGAAATGGCAACCCACTCCAGTGTTCTTGCCTGGAGAATCCCAGGGACGACGGAGCCTGGTGGGCTGCTGTCTATGGGGTCGCACAGAGTCGGACACGACTGGAGCGACTTAGCAGCAGTAGCAGCATATGCTCTTCATTTACATTGATCTGTGTGTCTGTTTTTTTTGTGTGTGTGTGTCAGTACTATTTTGATTACTAAAACTTTGTAGTATAGTTTGAAACCAGGGAGCATAATACCTTCAGTTTTGTTCTTCTTTCTCAAGATTGCTTTGACTATTCAGGATCTTTCGTGGATCCACACAGATTTTATGGTGTGTTTTAGGTCTATAAAATTCCATTGGTATTTTGATAGAGATTGTACTGAATCTGTAGATTGGGTAGTATGGATATTTTTAACAATGCTAATTTTTTAAATCTATAAGCATGGTATATCTTTCTATTTATTTGTGTCATTTTCAGTTTATTTTATTAGTGTTTTATAGTCTTTAAAAGACTATAGGTCTTTTACCTTTTGTTAAAATTTTTTCTAGGACTTATATTTATTTTTTTGATGCAATTATAAATGGGAAAATATTCTTAATTTCCCTTTCTTATAGTTCATTATTATCAACTAGAAAAGTAACATGTTTTGGTATATTAGTTTTGTATCCTGTAACTTTACTAAATTCATTTATTATGTTCCTATGTTTTTTGATGGAGTCTATAGGATTTTCTGGGCTACCCTTGGGGCTCAAGTGGTAAAGAATCCGCCTGCAATGAGGGAGACCTGAGTTTGATCCCTGGCTTGGGAAGATCCCCTGGAGAAAGGAAAGGCTACCCACTACAGTATTCTGGCCTGGAGAATTCCATGGACTGTATAGTCCATGGGGTCCTAAAGAGTCAGACACAACTGAGCGACTTTCACTTTTAGGGCTTGCTATCATTACTTTGCCAACAAAGGTCCGTCTAGTCAAGGCTATGGTTTTTCCAGTGGTCATGTGTGGATGTGAGAGTTGGACTGTGAAGAAAGCTAAGTGCCGAAGAACTGATGCTTCTGAACTGTGGTGTTGGAGAAGATTCTTGAGAGTCCCTTGGACTGCAAGGAGATCCAACCCGTCCATTCTGAAGGAGATCAGCCCTGGGTGTTCATTGGAAGGACTGATGCTGAAGCTGAAACTCCAATACTTTGGCCACCTCATTCGAAGAGTTGACTCATTGGAAAAGACTCTGATGCTGGGAGGGATTGGGGGCAGGAGGAGAAGGGGATGACAGAGGATGAGATGGCTGGATAGCATCACTGACTCGCTGGACATGAGTTTGAGTGAACTCCGGGAGTTGGTGATGGACAGGGAGGCCTGGCGTGCTGCAGTTCATGGGGTTGCAAAGAGTCGGACTCAACTGAGCAACTGAACTGAACTGAACTGATGCTTAGTATCATGTCATTTGCAAATGATGGCAGTTTTACTTCTTCTTTTCTAGTTTGGATGTCTTTGTCTTTTTCTTCTGTGATTGCTGTGGCTAGGACTTCTAATGGCACCCCACTCCAGTACTCTTGCCTGGAGAATCCCATGGACGGAAGAGCCTGGTGGCTGTAGTCCATGGGGTCGCTAAGAGTCGGACACGACTGAGGGACTTCACTTTCACTTTTCACTTTCATGCATTGGAGAAGGAAGTGACAATCCACTCCAGTGTTCTTGCCTGGAGAATCCTAGGACAGGGGAGTCTGGTGGGTTGCCGTCTGTGGGGTCTCACAGAGTTGGACACAACTGAAGCGACTTGGCGGCGGCAGCAGCAGCAGCAGGACTTCTAATACTGTGTTGAATAAACGTGGTGTAAGTATGCGTTCTTGTTTTGTTCCTGGTCTTAGAGGAAAAGCTTTCTGTTTTTCATTCTTCAGTATGATGTTTGTTGTGGGTTTGTCATATCAGTCTTTTATTATGTTTAACTATGATCCTTCTATACCCACTTTGTTGAGAATTTTCTTCATAAAAGGATATTGGATTTTGTCAAGTATCTTTTTTACATCTAATAAGATAATATTTTTATATACAGTCTTACTAATGTGGTATATCTCACAGACTTATTTGTGATATTGAGTCATCCTTGCATTTCTATGGTAAATCTTATTTGATTATTATGTATGATCCTCTCTGTATTGTTGAATTCACTTTGTATTTTATTGAAGATTTTTACATCTCTCTTCATCAAGGATATTGGCCTATTGTTTTCTTTTTTGTAGAGTCTTTGTATGAGTTTGGTATTAGAGTAATGCTGATAGAAGGAATTTGGAGTTGATTCTTCCTCTTTGCTTTTTTGGGATACTTTCAGAAGGATAGGCTTCAAGATGTTTTTTTAGAATTCGCCTATCAAACCACGTGATCCTGGATTTTGTTGTTGTTGGGAAGTTTTTGATAACTGATTCAGATTCACTAATTGTAAGCAGTCTGTTCAGATTTTCTGTTTTGTCCTGATTCAGTCTTGTTGTTGTTCAGTTGGTAAATTGTGTTTGACCCTTTGTGACCCCATGGACTGCATCTCGCCAGGCTTCCCTGTCCTTCATGATCTCCTGGAGTTTGCCCAAATTCATGTCTATGAAATCGGTGATGCTGTCTTGGAAGATTGTATATTTGTAAGATTTTGTCCATTTTTTTTTAGGTTGTCCAGTTTGTTGGAGTATATTGTTTATAGTAATCCCTTATGATTCATTATCTTTCTCTGGTGCCAGTTGTACCTTTTTTTATATTTCAGATTTAATTTTTTGCTGTCTCTCTTTTTCTTTATGACCCTACCTGAAGGTTTATCAATTTTTGTTTTATCTTTTTAAAGAACCAGCTTTTAGTTTCATTGATGTTTTCTGTTGCTTTATCTATTTATTTATGCTCTGGTTTTATTTCCCTTTTTCTACCAACTTTGATCTTATTCCTCTTTCTATAGTTCCTTTACGTGTAATGTTAGATTGTTTATGTGAGTTATTTCTTTTTTCTTGAGGGAGGCCTGTGTCACTACAAACTTTCCTCTTAGAATTGATTTTGCTTTATCACGTGGATTTTGTTATGGTATATTTCCATTTTCATTGGTCTCAAGTATTTTTCAATTTCTTCTTTGATTTCTTTGTTAACCCATTGGTTTAGTATCATGTTATTTATCTCCCATATGTCTGTGTTTTTCTGGTTTTCTTATCTCATTTATTTGTAGTTTCATACAGTTGTGGTTGGAAAAGACGATTGATATACTTTCAGTCTTCTTAAATTTATTGATACTTGCTTTGTGGCCTAGAATGTAATCTGTCTTGGAGAATGTTCTGTGCACATTTGTGAAGAGTGTGTATATTCTGCCACTTTTAGATGGAATATTATGTCTGTCTTTAAGTCTGTTTGGTCTAATATTTCATTTAGGGTCATTGTTTCCTTATTGATAGTAATTCTGGATGATCTAACAATTGACTTAAGTTGGGTATTAAAGTCCCCTACCATACTGTATTACTGTCTGTTTCTTCCTTTATAGCTACTGATACTTGCTTTATGTATTTAGGTGTTGTGTGCATAGGTATTTAACAAGTGTTATCTTATTACATTAATCTCATTATTATTATATAATGTCCTTTGTGTCTTGTTGAAGTCTTTAAAATCTATTTTGTCTGATATAAGCATTTCTTCCCCACTTTTCCTTTTGTTCTCATTTGCCTGAACAATCTTTACTCATCCCTTCACTTTCAGCCTGTGAGTGTCTTTAGATATGACATGAGTCTTTTGTAGGCAGCATGTATATGGGTCTTATTTTTTTAATCCATTCAACCATCCTATGTCTTTTGATTGGAAAATTTACTCCATTTGCATTTGATTATAAATAGGGGTGTACTTGGGCTTCCTAGCTGGTGCAGTGGTAAAGAATCCACCTACCATTGCAGGAGATGCAAGGGATGTAGGTTCAACCCCTGGGTTAGGAAGATCTCCCAGAGTAGGAAATGGCAACCTGCTCCAGGATTCTTGCCTGGAAAATTCCATGGACAGAGGAACCTGGAGGCTGCAGTACATGGGGTTGCGAAGAGTCAGACAACCGAGTGACCAAGCACAGGCACAAACACGCAGGCATGTGCTTATTGCTCTTTTTAAAATCTGTTTTCTAGTTAATTTTGTAGTTCTTTTTTATTCTTCTGTTTCCCACTTGCTTTGTGATTTGATTACTATCTTTAGTACATTTGGATTTCTTTAAAAATTTTTTTGGTATCTATTATATAATTTTGGTTTGTTGTTACCATGAGGTTCGTATATTAGCAATCTGTGTATATAGCCACCTACTTTAAATTAATGATCTCTTAAATTTGAATGCATTCAGAAAGCCCTACATTTTTACTTCTTTTGCCACATTCAATGCTTTTGATGTCATATTTTCATCTTTTTATTTTGTGTATTTCTTAACTATTTACTGTAGTATACATGATTTTATACTTTTATGTTTTAACTTTTAGCTTTGTAGATGTTTGACCCACTACCTTTAATAGATGTTTTGCTTTACTTGTGAATTTTTTTTCTTTCATGGTTTTAAAAAAATTTGATTATGGCCTTTTCTGCTTAGAGAAATCTCTTTAACCTTTCTTGTAAATTTTAGTAATTTACTAGTTTAGTGGCAGTGAACTCTTTTTGTTTTTGCTTGTCATAAAATTATTTCTCTTTTCTTCACCTCTGAATGATAATGTTGCCAGGTAGAGTATTGCTGGTTATAGGATTGGTCTGCAAAATTTCTGCCAAAAAATCAACTTATAGTCTTATGGTAATTCCTTTGTATGTAACTACTTGTTTTTCTCTTACTGCTTTTAATTAAGTCTTTAGTTTTTGTCATTTTAAGTATAATGTTTCTCTCTTTGAATCTGAGTTCATTTTGTTTGAGACTGTGCTTTGTGGATGTGGATGTCTGTGTTTTTTGTCAGGTTAGGGAAGTTTTTCTTTATTAGTATTATTTATTCAATGTATGGATGTGAGAGTTGGACTGTGAAAAAAGCTGAGCGCCATCAAAAGAACTGATGCTTCTGAACTGTGGTATTGGAGAAGACTCTTGAGAGTCCCTTGGACAGCAAGGAGATCCAACCAGTCCATCCTAAAGGAGGTCAGTCCTGGGTGTTCATTGGAAGGACCAATGCTGAAGCTGAAACTCCAATACTTTGGCCACCTCATGCGAAGGGTTGACTCATTGGAAAAGACCCTGATGCTGGGAGGGGTTGGGGACAGGAGGAGAAGAGGACAACAGAGGATGAGATGGCTAGATGGAATCACGGACTTGATGCACATGAGTTTGGGTGAACTCCGGGAGTTGGTGATGGATAGGGAGGATTGGTGTGTTGCGATTCCTGAGGTCACAAAGAGTTGGACATGACTGAGCGACCGAACTGACTGACTGATTCAAATAAGTTCTCTGCCCCTTTCTCTCTCTTTTATCTTTATGGCACCCCCATGGGACTTCAAAATGTTAGTACATTTTATGTTGTCCAGAGGTCTCTTTTATTAGCCTTGTTTTTTAAAATTCTTTTTTCTGTTCAGTTTCAGTGATTTCTACTGTTCTGTTTTCCAGATTGCAGATCCATTTTTCTGCATCATCTAATCTATTATGAATTCTCTCTGGTGCATTTTTTATTTTAGCTATTGTATTTTTCAAGTAGCTACTGTATTTTTCAGTAGTTTCATTTTTTTCTTTATGTTTCCTAACTTTTGAAATTCTCACAGTATTCATTTTTCTTTCAAGTATGGTATCTTTATAAACATTATGTCAAACTCTTTTTCAGGTAGATTGCTTATCTGTTTAACTTAGTTATTTTTCTTAGGTTTTTGTTTTTTCCTTTAATTTGGACAGTATTCCTTTAGGCTTCATTTTGTCTAATTCTCTATGTTAACTTCTATGGATGCCACCAATATCTCAGTCTCTAGGCGGGTATTCCATCTGCTTCCGGCCTCTCTGAGAGGCTAAGATAAGAAAGTGGATTTGACCTATGTGCCTCTCTGATGCTGCATTTGCTGGGAGTGGAGTGAGTTTTTCATATGTCTTTTAAGGGTGGAGTCTCAGTTTTCTACAATCCTCTGACTCTTCTAAGTGTAAACCCAGCTGGTTTTCACATATTTTGGGAGCTTATCTTCGTAGTGCAAGACCGATGGACTGGGAAGCCTGATGTGGGGCTTAGACCCTTTATTACTAGGTGAGCACCTGAGCAATTGTCATATCCCTCCAGCTGGTGTTTTGCCTTGCCAAGAGTATGCATCTTGATTGGACCACGTCTCTGCCACTCTTACTCATCTTGTCTCCTTTATTATATCTTTTGTTGTGGAAAATTTTCTATTTTTTTTTAGGTCATTGACAGAGATAGTTGCTCTCTAAGTGTTTGTATTTTTTGTGTGCTTCTGAAAGGAAGTGAGGTCAGGTCTTCCTACTTTGCCATCTTGATCTCAACCCTTTATTAATTCCTCTTAAAGTTTTGGTGGAACTCATCAGTGAAGCCAACTATCCATAATCTTTTATTTGTGGGAATTTTAAAAACTAATAATTCAGTCTCTAATTTTTATAGGTTTACTTTGGCTTTCTATTTTTTCTTGATACAGTTTTAGTAGTTTTTGTCTTTCTAGGAATTTGCCCATTTCATTTATTAATTTGTTGGTATAAAGTTGCTTATAATATGCTATTATAATTCTTTTTTATTTTTGTAAGGTCAGTAGTAATTTCTCCTGAGAAGGCTTGATTTAGAAGAGAGAGAGACAGCCAATAAAATTTTAAATAAGAAAAGATCAAGTAATTATCAGTGTTACTGTGATAAAATGAAAAAGTGGATAGGTGGCTATTTTAGATTGAGTGATAGCTAAAGGCCTGGCTGAGAAGTAACATTTTAACTGAAACCTGTGTGACAGTAATGAGCCAGCCACAGAAGTACTCATAGCATTTTAGGCAGAGAGAAATTACTAGTACAAAAGTATAAGAGGTAAAAAGCTGGTAAAATTGAGAAATGCAAAGAAAATCAGTATGGCTGAAGTGTACTATGTGAGAGGGAGATTAGGAGATTAGGCCAGAGATACAGATAGGTCCAGAACATATGGAACCTGGAAGGCAGCCATGGTAAAGAATTTGGATTCTATTCCAAGTGAAACCATTGGAAAGGTTTAAGCAAGGGACTGACATGATCTGTTTTATGTTTTAAAAGATTACTCTCTCTCTTGTGTGGAAAACAGATGACAAGGAGTCAAGAGGGGAAGACCATTTATGGAAGACAAATTATGTTTTATACTAGCAATCCAGATGAGAGAAGTTAGTTCTGCTGCTGCTGCTGCTGCTAAGTCACTTCAGTCGTGTCCGACTCTGTGAGACCCCATTGATGGCAGCCCACCAGGCTCCCCCACCCTGGGATTCTCCAGGCAAGAACACTGGAGTTGGTTGCCATTTCCTTCTCCAAAGCACGAAAGTGAAAAGTGAAAGTGAAGTCGCTCAGACTTGTCCGACTCTTTGCGACCCCATGGACTGCAGCCTACCAGGCTCCTCCATCCATGGGATTTTCCAGGCAAGAGTACTGGAGTGGGGTGCCATCACCTTCTCCGGAAGTTAGTTCTGGACCAGAGTAATAGTGGAAATGGAGAGAAAGGATGCATTCATTATTTGTCAGTGGCCTAGATGTAATGGAGGAAAGAGAGAATCATAAGACATCTGAGGTTTTTGACTTGAGTAGCTTGGTGGATTGCATGATTGTAAGTGGTACTGTTGGGGCTCAGAGCAGGTCACCCCAAGATACACTGCAGTGGCATAGTTATTATTTCAAATTTCAGTTACTTGACAAATGCCTCATGGGGGAAAATCATAATAAAAAACAGTTTCTCTCAGAAAGTAGGAAGTAAATCTCCCGTGTGAAGGTATTCTCCCTATACCAGGAGCATAAAAAGCATCCTTATTACCAGCGTAGGTATTTCAAGACAAATAAAACTGTATAAGCAGACTTTGTTACTTCATCAGTTTGCTACCCCATGCACATGCCTGTTTGGTTTGTTAAATCTTCACAAGTAATTTTCTTTGTCTAAAAATGATGTATAAATAGCCTGCTTTAGTTACTCTGGGTGTCCTATTTTTATGAGACCTCTTTACATACAGATTAGAGTTTTTTTCTCCACTTAATTTGTTTTGTGTCAATTTAATTATTAGACCAGTCTAAAAATGTATGATTGGGGGGGGTGGATTTCCCCCCTCCCTGATGGCATACATAGTTATTTCTTTGCATGAGTGTCTCCAGTACCAAACTAGGGACTTGATATGGCAAGTGTCTTATTTATTCTTGTATCTCAAGCACTACCAAATGCTGGATCAGTTTGGATTGGAAAAATTATATACCATGGTAATAAAATATTATCTTTGAGAAGTGAAAGTGTTAGTTGCTCGGTCGTATCCAATTCTTTGTGACTCCATGGACTGTAGCCCACCAGGGTCCTCTGTCCATGGAATTCTCCAGGCACGAATACTGAAGTGGGTTGCCATGCTCTTCTCCAGGGGATCTTCTTGACCCAGGGATCGAACCCAGGTCTCCCACCTTGCAGGCAGATTGTTTACCATTTGAGCTACCCCAGAAGCCCATTGTTTTCTTTATCCTAACTAAATTTAGGGTGATGAGAAAATGCTCCTAGGAAAGAATGTTTGAACTGACTCATGATGAAAAGCAGGGACTGTTGGGAAAAGGCAAATTTGTAACAAAGCACAGAATACTTTGTTATAGTGTCTAAGATAGTGTTATAAGCAGAAATGAGCTTCTTTCCCTCACAAAATTAAGTCCCTCATTAATGGCCATCTAATTTCTTTCTTTCTTTTTTAAAAGATTTGTTTTTTTAATGTGGACCAATTTTAAAGTTTTTATTGAATTAGTTACAATATTGGTTCTCTTTTATGTTTTATTTTGTGTGTGTGTGGTTTTTTTTTTTTTTTTTGGCTATGAAGCATGTGGAATCTTAGCTTCCCAACCAGGGATCTAACCCACAACCCCTACCTTAGAAGGTGAAGTCATAACCACTGGACCACCAGGGAAGTCTCCACTCTGATTTCTTGAATGAAAAAGTGATACTGGTTAAACTTTATATATCCTGTGAGCCAGTTGAAGTGGTAGAATGTATATAGAGTTATAAAGGTTAGAATGATCTTTGCCAGATTTGAGCAGCTTTTCTTTTTGGTGTGGCTAGAAAAGTGGTCAGCCACATGGCTCAGATGGTAAAGAATCTGCCTGTAATGCAGGAGACCTGGGTTCAGTCTCTGGGCCAGGAAGATCCCTTGGAGAAGGGAATGGCTACCTACTCCAGTATTCTCGAGTGGAGAATCCCACGGACAGAGAAGGTAGGGACTTTCCTTGTAGCTCACTTGATAAAGAATCTGCAATGCAGGAGATCTGGATTTGATCCCTGGGTTGGGAAAATCCTCTGGAGAAGGAAATGGCCACCAACTCTGGTATTATTGCCTGGAGAATCCCAAGGACAGAGAAGCCTGGTAGTCTGTGGGTTTGCAAGAGTTGGATATGACTTAGCGACTAAACCACTACCATAAAAGTAGTGATGATTAGGACATATACTTACTTTATTGTTTAAATTTGTATAGCTATTCCTTTTCAGTTTCAATGTTAGGTTTATCATCAGTGTCAGTCTTAGATTATATGTTCTTAAAAACCATACAGCATGTTAGTTTTTTATTAGAATACCTAGTATAGTATGCCATGTGTATTTAGATGGTAAAATTTATTTTTGTGGTGATAGTTTCCTATCTAGTTCTGCTTTATGTTTCTGTAGAGATTCTATTTTTGGATCACAACAAACTGTGGAAAATTCTTAAATAGATAGGAATAACAGATCACCTGACCTGCCTCTTGAGAAACCTGTATGCAGGTCAAGAAGCAACAGTTAGAACTGGACATAGAGAAACAGACTGGTTCAAAATTGGGAAAGCACTACAGTACATCAAGGCTGTATATTGTCACCCAGCTTATTTAACTTATATGCAGAGTATATCATGCAAAATGCCAGGCTGGATGAAGAACAAGCTGCAATTAAGATTTCCAGGAGAAATATCAATAACCTCAAATAAGCAGATAAAACCAGCCTAATGGCAGAAAGCAAAGAGGAACTAAAGAGCCTCTTGTTGAAGGTGAAAGAGGAGAGTGAAAAAGCTGGCTTGAAACTCAGCATTCAGAAAACTAAGATCATGGCATCTGGTCCTGTCAATTCATGGCAAATAGAAAGGAAAAAAGTGGAAGCAGTGACAGATTTTATTTTCTTGGGCTCTAAAACCACTGCAGACAGTGACTGCAGCCATGAAATTAAAAGACACTTACTCCTTGGAAGAAAAGCTATGACAAACCTAGACAGTGTATTAAAAAGCAAATACATCACTTTGTTGACAAAGGTCCATCTAGTCAAAGGTATGGTTTTTCCAGTAGTCATCTGCAGATATAAGAGTTGGACCCTAAAGAAGGCTGAACACTGAAGAATTGATACTTTTGAATTGTTGGAGAAGACTATTGAGAGTCCCTTGGAAAGCAAACCAGTAAATCCTAAAGGAAATCAACCCTGAATATTTATTGGAAAGACTGATGCTGAAGCTCCAATACTTTGTCCACCTGATGTGAAGAGCTGACTCATTGGGAAAGACCCTGATGCTGGGAAAGATTGAAGGCAGGAGGAGAAGGGGCCAACAGAAGATGAGATGGTTGGATGGCATCATCGACTCCATGGACATGAGTTTGAGCAAACTCCAAGAGATAGTGAAGGACAGGAAAGCCTGCTGTGTTTTAGTCCATGAGGTCACAAAGAGTTGGACATGATTGAGCAACTGAAAAACAACAACAATGTTGGGTTGAGATATCTTGATTTCCTCCCCACCTTTTCATTTATCAAATTAAAAACCTAGGAGATTGGTTCAAGATGGCAGAGTAGAAGGACATGTACTCATCTCCTCCTGCAAGAGCATTAAAATTGCAACTAGCTGTTTAACAACCACCCATTAGCAGACAATCGGATTAAAGTTTTACGGAGCATGACCCTGCCCACCAGAACAAGACCCAGTTTTTCACACTGTCAGTCCCTCCCATTAGCATGCTTACACAACCCGCTTAGCCTCATCCACTAGAGGGCAGACAGAAGAAGCAAGAAGAACTACAGTCCCACAGCTGCCAGAACGAAAATCACATCACAAACAGTTAATCAAAATGAAAATATATAGGATTATGTCCTAGATGTAAGGACAAGATAAAGCCCCAGATAAAAACTAAATGAAGTGGATATAGGCAATCTTCTAGATAAAGAATTCAGAATAGATAGTGAAGATGATCCAGGATCTTGGAAAAAGAATGGAGAAGATGCAAGAAATGTTTACCAAAGACCTAGAAGAAATAAAAAACAGACAGAAATGAACAGTACACTGCAAGGACCCAGCAGCAGAGTAACTGATGCAAAAGAGCACATAAATTATCAGGAAAATAGAATGGTGGAAATCAGTGTTGCAGAACAGAATATAGAAAAAAGAATGAAAATAATTAAGACAGTGAAAGAGGAGAGTGAAAAAGTTGGCTTAAAGCTCAACATTCAGAAAACTAAGATCATGGCATTCTGGTCCCATCACTTCATGGCAAATAGATGGGGAAACAGTGGAAATAGTGTCAGACTTTATTTTTTTGGGCTCCAAAATCACTGCAGATGGTAATTGTAGCCATGAAATTAAAAGACACTTACTCCTTGGAAGGAAAGTTATGACCAACCTAGATAGCATATTCAAAAGCAGAGATATTACTTTGCCAACAAAGGCTATGGTTTTTCCAGTGGTCATATATGGATGTGAGAGTTGGGCTGTGAAGAAAGCTGAGTGCTGAAGAATTGATGCTTTTGAACTGTGGTGTTGGAGAAGACTCTTGAGAGTCCCTTGGACTGAAAGGAGATCCAACCAGTCCATTCTAAAGGAGATCAGCCCTGGAATTTCTTTGGAAGGACTGATGCTAAAGCTGAAACTCCAGTACTTTGGCCACCTCATGCAAAGAATTGACTCATTGGAGAAAACCCTGATTCTGGGAGGGATTGGGGACAGGAGAAGAAGGGGATGACAGAGGATGAGATGGCTAGATGGCATCACCGACTTGATGGACATGAGTCTGGGTAAACTCCTGGAGTTGGTGATAGACAGGGAGGCCTGGTGTGCTGCAATTCATGGGGTTGCAAAAAGTCGGACATGACTGAGCGACTGAACTGAACTGACTGAAGGGACCTCTGGGACAACATTAAATGCACCAACATTCACATTATAGGGGTCCCAAAATGAGAAGAGAAAGAGAAAGGACCTGAGAAAATATTTCAAGAGAATTTAACTGAAAACTTCCTTACCATGGCAAAGGAAATCGTCAACCAAGTCTAGGAAGCTGAGAAAGTTCCAGATAGGCTAAACCCAAGTAGGACATACATAGTAATCAAGCTAATGAAAATTAAAGACAAAGATGTAATATTAAAAGCAACAAGGGAAAAATGATAAATAACGTACAAGGGAACTCCCATAAGGTTATCAGCTGATTTCTCAACAGAAATTCTACAAGCCAGAAGGGCATGGCACAGTATATTTAAAGTGATGAAAGGGGAAGAATGCGTAACCAAGAATACTCTACCCAGCGTGATTCTTGTTCAGATTTGATGGAGAAATCAAAAGCTTTCCACAAGCAAGAGTTAGGAAAATTCAGCACAACCAAACTAGCTTTATGAGAAATGCTAAAGGAACTTCTCTAGGTAGGAAACACAAGAGAAAGAAAAAGCTTACACAAAACAAACCCCAAACAATTAAGAAAATGATAATAGGATCATGCATGTTGATAATTACTTTATATGTAAATAAATTAAATGCATTAACCAAAAGACATAGACTGGCTGGGTGGATGAAAAACAGGTGTATGTATGCACTTCCACCTACCACATCACTCTACTTAACCCCTCAAATTGTATGTAATTATTTTATATTGTTACGTTAATCATGTTTCCATTATGGCTTGAAATTGTAATTATCTTTTATTTTTTGTCTGATTATTGATTGTTAAAACAGATAAACATGTTTTACTATTGTGATTATGTAACTATTACTCTTTTTAATTCCATTGTATCATGATTGGTCAACAGAAGATGATAGAATTCTTCATCCCTAAAACTGACATTTAATAGAAAAAACCTAGAATCACTTTTTAAAATCCAGATGCGTATCAGAATTATCTTAGAATTTTTTTTTAAGAATCCAAATGCCCATGTATTGGTTGTTTTTCCTCCAAAGCTCCAGATGTCTTTCTAATGAGCATCTGTGTTTAAAAATGACTGGACTATAGGGTGATTTTTTTTTAACTTTTACCTAGTTTGTTTCACTTTTTCTATTTCATATTCAGTGCTCCCAATCCATTTAGTTTATGTTTCCAATTTCTCCGTTTCTTTTGTTGTTCTTTATCAAGTAGAAAAGCTTATGTATAATATACATATTTTTAGAAAAATTATGAATTTTTGCTTAGTTAAAAAAATTTATGACATTTTAGATTCACTTGTTTGACTCAGTATGAATAGAATACTAATTTCTAATTTATTCTAATAAATTTCTAATTTATTTTCACTCAAATCTTTGATATAGTTCGATTTATTCTGGCATCTAGTATTACTGCTAAAAGTCTGGAAAGCTTATTATTTTAGTTATTTTAAAAATTTGATGAGGTTTGAAACTTCTAATCCAATTCTGAGAATATAAAGAAATACTATGTTTAAAAAACGAACAGGAAATTAGCATGTGATACAGCATTATTATTGTACAGATTTTCTTCACATTTCACAAAATTTTATGCTTGTGTCCATTCATTTCCATATATTATTCAAGATTCCACATTGTATTTAAGTGCAGTGAGCAGCTTCAGCTACATGCAACAAATTCTGATAAACTTTCTTTTCATATTTATCCTATTTCAAATATTTTCTAATTTTCCTTGTTATGGTTTCTTAGGTACACCCATCATTTAAAGTGGACATTTTATTTCCAGATACATGCAATTTTAAAATATCTTTGATATTAATTTCTCATTTAAATGCTTTCTTCTCTGCAATCAACCTCTGTGTTTTTTCAGTCTTTTAACTTCATTGAGGCTTTAAGTGGCTAAGTCAAAGGTCTCTTTTGGTAAATGTCACATTGCTCTTGAAAACATGTGGGTTATTTTCAAATATCTTTTGATAATTGATTTCTAACATAATTCCACAGTGATGAAAGAACAGATTCTGTATGATTTCAGTACCTTTAGACCATGAAATTTTTGCACCTTGTTTTATATCCCTGGATATGTTCCAGTATCTTCTGCTTTATAGTCTATGGGAACTTGAATTGAATTTGTATCCTGCTGTTGTGTAAAAATTGCATAAAATTTAATTATGTTAAATTGGCTCATAGTGCTTTTCAGGTCTACTATATCTTCTTTTCTGTCTATTCATTCTATTAATTTTTGAGAGTTTGATATTGAAACTTCAACTAAAAATCTTAATTTATCTACTTAAAAAATAATTGTAATAGTGAAACTATATATAACTTTGTTCTGTCTTTTCCAAGTCTCCTGTAAATGTGTTATTAAAATCATACTTTATAATTTAAAAGAAAGAAAATAAAAAGCTCCAGAAAATTGAAATAATATAGAAAGTGCAGTTAATGTCCATATACCTTACATTTACCAAATTTTGAACATTTTTGAGACACTTGCTTTATATACACACACACACACACAAACACACATACATGCACAGATTACATGCATTTGAAAGTAAGTTACGTATATTTTACACCCAGATGCTTCAGCATGAATCTTTAATGAACAAGGACATTCTTCTTCCTAAATATAAAACATTGTTAAATCTAAGAAATTAAACTTCTAATTAATAATGTTAATTTAGTATAGTTTCTATATTCAGATTTCTTCAACTCTAACAGGAAAAATGGACTTATTTATGTTTTTGAATCCAGGAGCCACCCAGTGACCATACATTGGATCTGGTTGAGAGGTATCTTTTATCGTGATATGCATTATGTATTAAATCTATTGTATATCTTGTCTGTTGTTATAGAGTCATTTGCAGTCTTTAAGGGTAATGTATTTTGCTTCTTTCAAGAATAGGGCATGACATTTACTAACTGCATTATAGAATATGCTGCTTTTCCAGCTGCTGCTTAGCCCTGAAGGTTAACTATGAAAATGACTTTTCCAGTAACTGAGTGAGCTGAACTGTTGTTTTAAAAACTCTTTTTAGTGCTTCTTTTCCAGCCTTTGAACTTTTCACTGAGCATTAGTCATTTTTAATAAAAATACATTTTGTTTGTAGGTCTTAATAGCATTTTGTCCTCATAAAAATATGGAAAACTTCACCAGATTCAATCCCCCCTTGTAGCTCTTAATAAAAGGTAAGTTTTGAAATAAAACACAAAAATTTCCTCCTGCAGCCCCAAGTTAATAAATTACACAATTACTAAATTTTCTCTGACCAACTTTGGAATTTCCTATTTAAAAACTGACGTCAGAGAAGAAATGTTGAAATACTATTAAAAACATTAAATTTGCTGACAAGTACCCCCTTGCCTAGTTTTGCTACTCTAAATCCTATAGTAACATTAGCCACATTTTCTATGTCAATGTAGAAAATTTGGATTTCTTTTTTCTTTTCAGTGGCTTGTTCTCATTTATTGCTGCATTTTTTGTTGATGAAACAGTATCATCCAATGTTACCTCCCAAAGGAGTACTTTTAATTTGATTATTTCATGTTCTCCAAATGTATAGTTTGTTTATAGTTGCAGGATAAATAAGAGAAGGGAGGATTAGATTACAAGTGGCTACAAAGTATTTACATCTTGATGGTATTTATTATTTTAGTAGAATGTTTTGATATTATTATTGGAGCCAAATTAGGTATGATTATTAGTTCTTTCTTGTCTTCCTCAGCTCCATTTTTTTTTCCTTTCTGAGTTTTCCAGTGTTCTTTGAAGCTGTACCTTATTAAAAAATTTTTTTTTACTTAAATATGTTTTTTGGGAGTCATATACTTAGCTTTTACAGATTTTAATTTTTCTTTCCGCTCATCTCCAGGCCATTTTATTGTTTGTATTCATGGGAATTTTCTCCCCTCAGGTCTCTTAAGGGATGTCATCCTCTTTTAAAACATTCTTTCTTCAGAGAATTTGTCTGTGGAAAAATTATTAAAATTTATTCCAAGGTCTCTTATAGTGATTTAAATTTCTCCTGTGTTGAAAATTTTTGGCTAATGAAAATGTTTTTCCACTCCTCTGACTTAATGGTCCTGCCTCTTTGAGGACTCCAACTTCTATGTCCACCCAACCTTAACACTGATCTAATGTAATATATTCTAGACTTTATCAGTCATTACAATAACTTCTTCCTCTAAGGTCTGTAAAGTTTGTGAAATTGACATCTTGTTTATTGCCCATTCCATCAAATCTGCATTGTTATTTTCAGTGAAACATTCAATTACTCAAGGTTTTTTGATTCCCCTCTGTTCAATTTTTGTAGGCTTAGCTTCCAAAAACTAAGCCTGTGATGATTCTTGCCTACACTTTTTTGAAAACCATGTTTCTGTCTATATATAAGCTTGTCTGTTAGGGTTATCCTAGCGACTGAAGTGACTTAGCATGCATGCACAGATTCGGACACAACTGAAGCGACTTAGCAGCAGCAGTAACTCAGACTCTTTGCGTTCAGAATAGACTCAGCGTTAATTGCCCCAGATATGAATGAGAACTATGATTATTTTGTTTATTGCCATGTTCTCCACATTTGGTACATACAGTGCACAAAGTGCCTTTTTCTTGGATGAATGAACAAATTAATCATATTTCCCTCAACTAAACTGGTTCTCCTTCCTAACTTCTATATCTCATTCTTGAGATTATTTCTTATCAACTAACAGAGAGGAAGTCTAAGTATTTTGTGTTTCAGGGTTTTAGGTCTAATAAAGAGGATGAAGCCTGGAGTTATACGTCCAAAAGAGGGGGGAAATGGAAATCAAGCTTCAGTTGAGATAGGTTCAGTTCAGTTCAGTTCAGTCGCTCAGTCATGTCCGACTCTTTGCGACCCCATGAATCGCAGCACGCCAGGCCTCCCTGTCCATCACCAACTCCTGGAGTTCACTCAGACTCACGTCCATCGAGTCAGTGATGCCATCCAGCCATCTCATCCTCTGTCGTCCCCTTCTCCTCCTGCCCCCAATCCCTCCCGGCATCAGAGTCTTTTCCAATGAGTCAACTCTTTGCATGAGGTGGCCAAAGTACTGGAGTTTCAGCTTTAGCATCATTCCTTCCCAAGAAATCCCAGGGCTGATCTCCTTCAGAATGGACTGGTTGGATCTCCTTGCAGTCCAAAGGACTCTCAAGAGTCTTCTCCAACACCACAGTTCAAAAGCATCAATTCTTCGGCTCTCAGCCTTCTTCACAGTCCAACTCTCACATCCATACATGACCACAGGAAAAACCATAGCCTTGACTAGACGAACCTTTGTTGGCAAAGTAATGTCTCTGCTTTTGAATATGCTATCTAGGTTGGTCATAACGTTTCTTCCAAGGAGTAAGCGTCTTTTAATTTCATGGCTGCAGTCACGATCTGTAGTGATTTTGGAGCCCCCAAAAATAAAGTCTGACACTGTTTCCACTGTTTGCCCATCTATTTCCCATGAAGTGATGAGACTGGATGCCATGATCTTAGTTTTCTGAATGTTGAGCTTTAAGCCAACTTTTTCACTCTCCACTTTCACTTTCATCAAGAGGCTTTTGAGTTCCCCTTCACTTTCTGCAATAAGGGTGGTTTCATCTGCATATCTGAGGTTATTAATATTTCTCCCGGCAATCTTGATTCCAGCTTGTGCTGCTCTCAGCCCAGCGTTTCTCATGATGTACTCTGCATATAAGTTAAATAAGCAGGGTGACAATATACAGCCTTGATGAACTCCTTTTCCTATTTGGAACCAGTCTGTTGTTCCATGTCCAGTTCTAACTGTTGCTTCCTGACCTGCATACAGATTTCTCAAGAGGCAGGTAGTCTGGGATTCCCATCTCTTTCAGAATTTTCCACAGTTCATTGTGATCCACACAGTCAAAGGCTTGGGCATAGTCAATAAAGCAGAAATAGATGTTTTTCTGGAACTCTCTTGCCTTTTCATGATCCAGCAGATGTTGGCAATTTGATCTCTGGTTCCTCTGCCTTTTCTAAAACCAGCTTGAACATCAAGAAGTTCACGGTTCATATACTGCTGAAGCCTGGCTTGGAGAATTTTGAGCATTACTTTACTAGCGTGTGAGATGAGTGCAATTGTGCAGTAGTTTGAGCATTCTTTGGCATTGCCTTTCTTTGTGATTGGAATGAAAACTGACCTTTTCCAGTCCTGTGGCTACTGCTGAGTTTTCCAAATTTGCTGGCATATTGAGTGCAGCACTTTCACAGCATCATCTTTCAGGATTTGAAATAGCTCAACTGGAATTCCATCACCTCCACTAGCTTTGTTCGTAGTGATGCTTTCTAAGGCCCACCTGACTTCACATTCCAGGATGTCTGGCTCTAGGTCAGTGATCACACCATCGTGATTATCTGGGTCATGAAGATCTTTTTTTGCACAGTTCTTCTGTGTATTCTTGCCAACTCTTCTTAATATCTTCTTCTTCTGTTAGGTTCATACCATTTCTGTCCTTTATCGAGCCCGTCTTTGCATGAAATGTTCCCTTGGTGTCTCTAATTTTCTTGAAGAGATCTCTAGTCATTCCCATTCTTTTGTTTTTCTCTATTTCTGAGATAGGTAGAAGGGTTTTAATCTTGAAAGAATATGAGTTATTTTGGGGCATTTCATCTCGGTTGAGGATGCCAACAATATTCTAGCAAGTTTTTGGTTTTTCACGTGGCAGACACATGTGTCCGTTCCCACGCTAAGCCCTAAAGAGGTGACAGTGCCTTTGGTGGCCTGGTAGAGGGGTATGAATGTGTGTGTGTGATTGAACAGTAGGAGTCTTGATCTTTAGCTTTTTCTGCTCCATGCTCTTGGAGCTGTGACAGTGAAGTACCACAAATGTGGCACAGAAACATATTTTTGATAATGGAATATGTGTAGTCTCATATTGTGGTTTCATTAGATATCAGTAATTTCCATGTTACTCCACAGATTTTAAGATGAAAATTCATGTTACTGATTGAGAGTATGTTCTATAATTGAACAATTCCTGTAGTAATATACATTTAGGTTATTTCCATTTTTTTTTCACCTTAAAATAAAACTGATGAATATCTTAATATATAAAATTTTTCTCATGGGTTATTTTCAATACTTATATAACCGCATTCCCTAAAATTTTGTTTTACGTATGATTCATTCTATCTTTGAGGATTTTCTGTTGTGTCGTGGTATCAAGGCACAGTAAACTTAATGTTCCTAGGCCTTGAAATGCTTTATCAGCCAGACTGTGAATTCAATAATTTTAATTTCTTAGGTGTTTATTTGAATCCACATGTTACTAAGGATTTACTGATATTGAATGAAGAGTTGGATGTTTAAACCAAGTATAATACATGATCATGAGTTTTATTTTTGCTGTGGATAGCTATTTGTGTTTTTTCTTCTGCAGATCCTAATGTTTCTTGTCAATGTAAGATTTGAACAAATAATTTTCATAGTGAGCCTTTTAGCTAAGTAGGAAATTCCAATATGTGAGGTACATGGCAAATCCTATCATCTTATGCTTGCTGTATGGATTCTTAATATCTTTACTGTTTAAAAAATTTTTAATTTAATATATATTTTATTTTTCAAAAAATCAATACTCACATATGATGAGGAATTCAAGCACTACAAAAATATATACCATAAAATATCCTCTAGTTTTCTTTCTTAGAGGCAACCATTATTATCAGTTTTTTGTAACCTTTCAGAGTTTTTCTATACATATTCTAGCTTTTCTCTGTCATGTTTACTTTAGGTAAAACTGTACTGTTCCTGAATAAGGGGAACATACATTTTAATTAGTAGATTTTGGTCATTTTAGTAGTACATTTATTTACAGGATTACTTACACAGACTCAGTGTAGTTTTGCTTAGTTATATTTGGTTTTTATTTTATCTGTAAATAAAAATTTGAGTATGGTTGATTCAGATAGTCATGAGTGTTTCTTGAAGAATTAAAATTAGGAAAATAGAAAGGAATTCTTGAAAATGTAGAGAAACTGAGTAAGACTGAATGGGAAGTAGCAGAAAGTAGCAGTCAGGTCTGTTGCATATAATATTTGAAGAGCATTCTCTACCTATAAATACCCCGTTTTTTTTTTTTTTTGCCTTCTTTATCACATATATGTATTTCTATTATCTATATTGCTGGATGATAAATTATTAAATTCTGTATAACTGATTTCTAAGCTGTGTTCTGGGAATGTTAGTATTTTGCAAGATATTCATAGGTATGTGATGAAACAATTTTGTGGTAGAAAATGTTTGGGAAAAGTGCTGTGGCATTGATAGTAAACTTTTTTAGTGAAATTTATGAATTGCTTTCAAGGTATAAGGTGCTGAATGCATCCATTGAGCTGCTAAGATATCTTATGATATGTTTAGAATCAAAGAAAATCTATTACAGAGCTCATCAGTTTCTTAACTCTTTCACTGAAAGATCTTATTTTTGTGTTTGGCAGAAGTATTATTTTTCTTCTTTTTTAGTGTTTGCAGAATGCAGTTTTGGCAGTTGCTGGGGGGAATCAGCAACTGATTATAAACTGAGACAGTTTATATTGTTAAAATGCAGTAACTTATATTATGTCAGAAGCTAGTTAGAAATGCCATAAGAAAATATTTCCTCTTTCTCTGCCTTTCTTCTGTCATATTTGCCATAAAAAATGCAAGTTGTATACATATGCCGTATAGATATTTTCATGTTTGATGGGCTGGCTATTAAAAAGTCAGACATATTGACAAATGGTAAAATAAATATTTATTTTTCTTTGAATCAAGGGACTGTGGGAGGGCAGCATCAGCCTGATGTTAAAGGCCTTGGTCTGGAAATGGGCAGGAAAATCGATAGCCATGCTAACACCACTTCCACTGTTGCTACCAGCTTTCACTAGTGGGGTCTTACATAGTTTAGAAAGAAATTCTGCCTCAGATCCTTTTTTGAAATTGGTTGAGTGGGAAGTAAATAAATAAAAATTAAATGAATAAGAACTTACCTATATTTTCCTCCATATTCACAAGTTCTTTATGAGTTATATATGCACGTATACATTTTTTTCAAACCTGACAGCCCTTTTCTCATGATCGAGACTATATTATTTCATTATACTTATCTGTATGTTTAGGAATACATACTATCATTGTCTTATCTTTATTGAACTTTTTTCTTTCAAGTTTTAGTTCTGACTTTGGATTGGTTGTATCAGCCTATGAAATCCATAAAAGGTAATTATTTTTGTCAGTATTTAGGAGTGAAACTTTCATTTATAATCCCTTTATTGTCCTCTTGAAAATTAAAAAGTTCATTTTAAACAATGAGAACACCTCAGGGTCATAGAACTCTAATATTTTTATTTGACCAGATAACAGAGCCAGACTTTATTAAATATGGTGATTCTATTATTGCTACCCTTTCCCCATTCATAATATAAACAAACATAAAAAACGAGTGGAAGAAACTTCACTGTGGGCTTGAATAAGTTCTCACAAGTTTTGCTTAGGGTGACGGTGTATATATTTAATTCATACATTATGAATGTTTATATATAAACATTCATATTTATATATAAAATAAATTCTATATATAAGTATGTTATTTGAAATATTTATATTAATACATTTTATGTAAAATATGTATGCATAAAACATTTTATATATGTATATGTTACAAATGTTTATAAGTTAATAGATATAAATACTGTATAAGATTTAAAATATAAATAGTATATAGCTATATATAAATATGTATTTCTAAATATTTGTGGTTATATTTCTATATACAACTCTCAATATAAATGTGTCTATATATTTATATTTTAGGGATGTTTCATATGATATCTAGCAATTCCTTAAAACAAAAACCTCAAAGTAATTACATTCTTGGCTTATATACTTTTGTGTGTAAGTGTTCATGGGGGCTTAATGGGGTAATAATGTCTTATTAATTTTTTTCAGAAGTGTTTATACCAGTTACTGAGTGGGTGAATGGTTTTGTGAACAGATTTTCCTAGTAAGATATCATATCCCTTTTCTCTGCTGGCCCAGGTATCGATACATTAGTATTCTCTACACATCAGGGTATTGGGAGTGTGTACTTGGTGGTGGACTTAATTGTGTTGGTGAAAGAAGACATTACAAAGCTGGGGGAGATCCCTTGGCACAAGAGAGGTAAAGAGAGTAGAAAGAATAAGCCAGTGATTCGAGCTGTTTATTAACCTTGCCTTTCTGTGGAAAAGATCCTTCACTCTGTCATTGGGCATGGTACTGGCAGCTGGAGTGTTACCTCTGACCACCCCGCTGAAGACCAGGCAAATGAAGTTGTTGAAGGATGGGGTCAACTGTGCTCCAGCTGATACATGCCCAGAATAAAAGTCACAAAGAGACTCGTATATGCCACTGAGGAGTGCCATGAGGAGCTGGAAACTCTTAACTACTGGTTTGTTCACTGCTTGCAAAGGACTTACTATTAAGAAACACTAAGGACCATAATGATGGAAATGATTACTAATTAAAGATTTTAAAAAAGACTGCTCAAGAAGGTGTCAAGTAAGAGTTTTCTTTTAGAGTTATGCCCATTAGCCATAGGCTAATGTTGAAACCCACTGCTATCAAAGGTTTGTTTTCTCCCGAGAGCTCTGTAGTGGTGGGATTTCTGGGTGTCACCAGGGCACCGTGGCAGAGCTTGAAGTTCTATAGTGCAGTTGTAGCTCTGATGTGGGAAGGACACAAGACAGCAACTCAAGGTGTTTAGCTGGATGTTCCCTGGGGTGCCAGAGTAAAAGCTGTGTGGATGGTTGCTGAGACATGTCAGGCATTGCTCCACCTCCTTTCCCTTTGGATTGGGGCCTTTGGATAGAGGATAAAGAATTATGTCAGAATTTACTTAGCGATAGTGAAACAACCCAATTTAGTTGTCTTCTAAAACTTCAGCTGACATGGACCTCTGGGGTTGTAAGAAAAGGAAATGGTTTGGAACATGAAAATAATGGGAGGAAACTTTCCTACTTCATCTTAAGATATAAGCTCTTTGGAAGTTAAATGTTTGGATGCTTAAGATTTTGAAGGACAACTCTGATCTTCCTCTGACACTTCTCCATTCTGTCAAAGGTCCAATTCCCTTAAGAGTTTCTCATCATCATCATAAAAAACATACTTACTGTTTCTTCATGATGAAGCTTCTGCTAGGCTGTCTGAAGCATCTGGTAGTTCACAGTCCTTTTAGGAAATTCTGGGATGACATTATTTAAATAGTAACTTATGTATGGGAAATTCATATCACTTTTGAGGCCTTCCTTGTCTGTCAATTCAAGTCAGCAGTATTAACTAAGTACTTTGGTGTTCCCCTATGAAGGACTAGATCTCAAGGAACTTAGAGGATGACATGGATTTCACATATATTAAGCAATTAGATAACATTACAAAAATATAAATTTAAGGACTTATTTTTGTGGTATAAGTTCTTAAGGATGGATCAGCGTAGTTGAGTTCGAACCCTGGCTTTACCACTCTGGATCAGTTACAGTCTCAGGACTTCCCTGGTGGTTAAGAATCTGCCTTGCAGTGCATGGGACATGGGTTCAATCCTTGGCTGGGGAGCTATGATCCCACTGCTGTGGGGCAGCTAAGCCTGTGGGCTGCAACTAGAGAGCCTGTGTGCCAAAACTACTGGAGCCCATGTGCTCTGGAGCCTGAGCAGTAGCTAGAGAGTCCGTGCGCTGCAATGAAAGACCTCACATGATGCGACTAAGATCCCACATGCCACAACTAAGACCTGACACAGCCAAGTGAAATAAATAAGGATTAAAAAACCACAGTCCCTCTAGTCCTCAAATATCTAATAGGGTGCCATCAACTATCTCTAGAATTATTTAAAGAATTAAATAATGCATTGTGATACTACTCAACCATAAACAAGAGGATATTTTGTCATTTTTAGCAAAATGGATGGACCAGTATGGTATCATGCTAAGTGAAATAAATCAGAGAAAGACAAGGACTGTATGATATCACTTATGTGTGGAATCTAAAAAATACAACAAAATAGATATAACAAAAAAGAATATAGAGAGCAAATTAGTAGTTATCAGTGGGGAGAGGGAAGGAAGGAGGGACAGTACAGGGATAGTGGATCAAGAGGTGCAAACTATTATGCATAAAATAAGAATATATTGTACAACATAAAGAATATAGCCAATATTTTATAACTATAAATGAGGTATAACCTTGTAAAATTGTGAATCACTGTATTGTATACCTATAACTTGTAGAACATTGTATATCAACTATACTTCAATTAAAAAAAAAAGAAAAAAGGGATTAAATAATATGCAAAAAGTGCCAAGCACATTATAGGTACTCTGCACAATCCAGTTAGATCCACATAGGATGGGGAAGACTTACAGAGAAATAGGGAAATGTGACCTGGAAGATCACATGGGGAAGGCATGAGCAGCAGAGAGGAGTGATGAGTATATTTGTAAGGAGCTGGGAAGGGTAGATGAGTTAAGATAGGAATGACTTAGGTGTGAACCTGGCCCGACTGAGATGGAGGGTTGTACAGAGAAATTGTGAGATAAAAAAGAGTGACTTGCAGAACCAGCTAAGAAGTTTGATTAGATCCAGTAAGTAGTTGAATACTATATGAATACAAGTGGCGTTTCAGAGAGCTGTAAAACTCTCTTTTTGCAGCTGTAAAACTAATGTAGCAATTTTATGAGGAAGGTATTATTATTATCTCCATTTTCCAGTTGGGAAATAGTGTTTGGAAGAGGTTTAAGAAAACTTCACGTAAGTATTTACTATGTGAGTAACACTAATGGCAGTCAACATGAAATAAAAAGTTAATTCATGGTTCAGCCATCCAGAAAAATCATGCTGTTTTCATTTTCTCATATTCCCAGCTGGTTTTAGTTTGTCTTCCAAGGGATGGAAATATTTTTATGTACATTATTTGAATTAATTTCTGTCGGTGCTTTAAATGGTGCCTGGCATATAGTAAGCACTCACTATGTGTTACCTCTTATTTTTGCCTTAATACAGATCAAGAGTTATAGAGTAGGTGAAATAAGTCTTTGTTAATAGACTGTTTAAGTAAAAGGCATTTGGTTGGTAAGTTCTGTGACCTTCCTGTTTTCACTCGCAACTTCATAATTATTTCTTGTGTAATAAAATGAATACAAAGAGAAGTGCTAATTTTTTCCAGAACAGAATGAGGTATGATTGACATGCAAGTTATCTAGTATTTAAAGCTAAATTCTTTGGCCTGTCAGAGGTTTGCTGTCATTAACCTGCAAGTAGTGGGAGGAAATGAGCAGAAAATAAATGTATTGCAAAAATTTATGTTCTATTTGATGGGGAATCTGTGGTTGGGATTTGTTGACTTAAAATACATGTCTAATTATTATACTTTTCCTAGAAAAGAGATGAATTTGTGTTCTGATTACATTCTTGACAGTTTTATTTCATAGAATGAATACTCATGATTTTAGTGTGTTTTAAAAGTGAATTATACAGTGTACGTTCAAACATCTTCATTCTTAAACTTTCCTGGTGGCCTCTGTGAGAGTTAGCAAATACTTACTCAATTTGCAGTAATTTATTTCTGGACTAGTAAAACTGATAACTCTTAACTGTTAATCCTGAGTTATTTTTCTAAAGACTTTCATGTTTCTAAAATCTGAGCTGTTACCACCACTCAGATAGGCTCATTATTTTTCAAGTGCTGAAATCTAAGTTGTTGAAATAAGTAAGACTAACCTTTGACATGAAAAAATTTAGAGGAAAGAGGGATTTCATTTGCTTTTCATTTTCAAGGCCATGTCTTGTAATAAGAATTTATCAAGAATACGAGTCACATTTTTCACACCTCTGTGTCCTTTGGGACATAAACATTTAGGGAGATCCACAGGCACAAAGACTGCTCTGTGCTGGGGAAAATGATTAAAAAAATTGAGAAATTGGAATTGAAAATAAAACTCCTTTGTACGTTCTTTGTTTAAGTTAATATACTACGTGGGCTTTTGGGTCTTCTCAAATCTCCTTGAAGGCATTTGTGGAATAATTATAATGACTGGAGTTGCCATTACATCCTTTCTGGGGAGCTTGGGAGGAAAGAAGGCTCATTTACAGTGTAGTCTGGTAAATGGGTTACACCTCTGCTGAGAGGATTGTATCTGTTTCCAGCTATAAGCAATAGCTCAGAACATCAGTTTGTAAATGGATCTGGGCTTTTAGAATTTACCTATTAGTACATGAAGATCTGGAGACATTAACAAAATCATTAATATGTAGATATTCAAGTGCTTAGTTTGTTTTATGCTCCTATCCTCCTCTTTTTTCTTCTTGTTTATTTCATTCCTTAATTTTTAAAACCAGCATTTTATAAAATTTAATGGGTAATTTAATAATCTCTGCAGAGAGAGTTTTCAAGTTCTTCTGCAGAGAGAGTTTTCAAGTTCTTCTAGAGAAAAGACTCAAATAAGAAGGATAGATAAAGATTAGAATACTTAAGAGAAACATTTTTTGGTCCTCTGAATTCACTCGAGATATACTAAGGAGAGATTTTTGAAGCATTATTTGAACAACCTGGCCCTACTATCAGCTTTAATTTCACCCATAGCTTGTTGGGGAAATGATTTTACCAAAGAGTTACTATGTACAAATCATATTTTGCTCTTTGCCCATTCCTTTTCATTCTTTTCCTCTGTCTCTTCCTCCTCCCCTCTGTCTGTTCCTCTCTCCTCCCCTCTATTTCCCCTTCTATCCCTCCTTCCTTTCCTTCTTTCCTTCTTCCTTTCAGTATCTACCCATTTTTTAATCACTTCAATATCTATAAGTCAGCCAAAATAGTGAATAGAGTACAGACTTTTATGAAAGTTGATTTTGAATTCTGTGGCAAGCTGTTATCATCTTGCCTTATTCTATTTTGCTATGTACAACTGTTGGAAAGATTGATTTTAGAGGACTGGCTAGCAAAGCAGCAGTCACTCTCATTACACTTAGAAGTGCAAGGAAAATATAGCATCTTTTTTTTTTTCCTATTGCTGACAGTCTCACTGGGTAGTTAAGAAAAAATAAACTATGCTTTTGCAGTTTATAATTCTTTACTCTCTTTTAGTTTCTTTTTGATGGCTTAGTGTCTTTTATATTAAGCTCATGGCCTTTCTGATTTCTGTTCCTTTCCTATGCTTCTTCTCAATGTGGAGTCTTGAGAGCGATTCATGGTGGCAAGAAGTTGGAAACCTCTCTCCTTATGATGTCCTCTACCTCCTTGCTGTGGTTTGGAATTATAAAGCCCGTGATAAAGTTGTATGTGTGTTAGTCACTCAGTTGGGTCTGACTCTTTTTGATCCTGTGGACATAGTCTACCAGGTTCCTCTGTTCATGGGATTCTCCAGGCAAGAATAATGGAGTAGGTTGCTATGTCCTTCTCCAGGGGATATTCCCAACTCAGGTATTGAACCCAGGTCTCCTGCACTGTGGGCAGATTCTTTACCATCTGAGTCACCAGGGAAGTTATGATGCTCATAATAAAAGTCTCTGATTGTTAACATGAGGTTTGTTCTCCCCTCTTGCCTTGGTAACCATACACTTAAGGACTTAGCCAGAGAAGGCTATGTAGGTCTTTTTTGACTTAGTTAATTACTAAGAAGAGTCATTTCTTAGGGTAGCTTAAGGATTATTGTGAAATGTCAGTGAAGAAGTTTGTCAAGTACCTCTGAAAGCAAATATTCATATTCTATTTAACTTGAGAAAGCTGTATTTTTCCATCTGCATTCTATGCTTTTGGAGCCCAGTTCTTAGTACCTCAAATACAGAAATTCATTCAACTTGGTCCAAATTACGTCATGTGGAAAATTGACATTAACAACTGTGTTTTCATTTTTAGTAATTTTTTCAAGTGGCCTTTATCTCTATTTCAGGCATCCTGCATTCTCAATTTCAGGGAAGGAAAATCTGAGAGAACAATTGAAAACAAACCAGTTGATCCCAGCTTCTGAGCTAAAACTTATTGTGGAAATAGTAGATTAAAGAAAGGATTGGAAGATTAGCAAGAACTGATAATGTAAGAGAGTGTTATCCTTTTCCTAACCTGATAAAGATTCCATGGACGGAGGATCAGGTGTCTTTCCTGATGCCATGACACTAAACTTAAACAGATAGGGAGAGAACCCTAAATTGAGTTTACTCTGATTTGATTGAGAAAATATCCAGTTAACTGAGTTTAACTTCTGTCAGTGAGTTTGTTTCTGCTACCATGTGAAATAGTAAGTTGAATTTAAGGAAAAAATTGTACTTCTTATATTGGTCCCATTGTTTAGAGATCCTAGCAAGTATTATGGAGAAGGCAATGGCACCCCACTCCAGTACTTCTTCCTGGAAAATCCCATGGACGGAGGAGCCTGGTGGGCTGCAGTCCATGGTGTCGCCAAGAGTCGGACATGACTGAGCGACTTCACTTTCACTTTTATGCATTGGAGAAGGAAATGGCAACCCACTCCAGTGTTCTTGCCTGGAGAATCCCAGGGACGGGGGAGCCTGGTGGGCTGCCATCTATGGGGTCACACAGAGTCGGACACGACTGAAGCGACTTAGCAGCAGCAGCAGCAAGTATTAGCAATCAAGGTAAAAATAAAAGCAAAGAACATGTGGATATTAAGCATTTTTCCAAATATGATCTAATTTATCTTAGATGATATCTGTTAAGTTGGAGCAGAATTGGTCCAGAAAAGCAATAAGATATTGCCGTATTAGGTATTCATCAGGAATGATTTTTATTGTACTTGTGCTCAGTCGCTCAGTTGTGTTTGACTCTGTGACCCCACGGACTATAGCCCACCAGCGGCCTTGTCTATGGGATTTTCCAGGCAAGAATACTGGAGTGGGTCGTCATTTCCGTCTCCAGGGGATCTTCCCCACCCAGGAGTCAAATCCACGTCTCCTTCATTGCAGGCAGATTCTTTACCTACTAAGCCATCAGGGAAGCAGAGCTGGTCCAGAAAGGCATTAAGATTGCCTTATTAGGTATTCAGCAGTAGTGGTTTTTACTATAGGGCACAGAAATCCAGTATGTTCCCTTCCACCAGTATGATCTAGGATCTTTTTAAAAGAGTTTCTACCATTTCTTCAGCTAGATCATTTGTAAGGTTGATGAGATTTGTCAGTGGAAGCTTAGGGAATGATCTTAAAAAGGAGAGCATACAGACTTGGAGTCAGACACATGTAATTCTAAATTCCATATCTGGTCCATAGAGGCTGTGTACCCTCAGCTTGTGTGTGTGTGTGTGTGTGTGAGAAAAGAGTTAATAATAGCTGTGGGTAGACAGTCTAGTTTGCTTCAGCCTCCTCCTCTTACTCACTCCTGTATTTCTCCTGGCTCCTGGGGCCATTGAACAGCTTCCTATTTTTTCTCCTTCAAATTTATAACCAAGTGAGTGATAGCAATAAGAGTTAGCTGTGTACTAATCAAAATATCAGTTGTAATACTAATAAAAACTAGAGTGAACATAGTTTAGATGTGCAGCCATGGTCGACTTTTTAGTATTCTCTCCAGAATTGGGTTTGTAAATCCAAATCTTACATGGTAAGCTTAGTATATGGTAGAAGCAGACCAGAATACTCTTCCTATAGTAATGTAGGGTAACTGACACCTGCTGTCTAAGCCAGGGAGAAGAGACTGAGCTAAGAAGTACATTCTTCTAAATACACCAGCCTTCTAAGTCCTCCTCCTCTCACAGGATGAGTGAGTAGGTATGGGGAGAGATCAGGACTGTTGAGGCAAAGCAAAGTTCACCATGAAGCCAGGTCCATGAGCTGATAAATCATTTTTTTTGTTTCAGGTTTCTGTCACTTGCAACTGAAAGACTCTTGACTACATCTCATTCTTTCACTTCATTAACTATGGGTGGGTAATATGCTTTATTATGCTGGAGCTACAACAGTGAGCAAGTTCTTATACTCCAGGACTTGACAGTCTAGCTGGGGGTGTGGATAGTTTGTTAGCTATTGCTCTACTGTGTGGTAGCACCAGGATAGGGTTAAGAACTGGATGCCATGGAAACAAATGCCTCAGATTTGGGCAACAGTAGAATATTTCCTGGAAGGTTTCTGTGAGGATTAAATGAGGAAATGTAGGTAAAGTTCTTATTACACTATAGTTGTTCGGTTGCTCACTTGTGTGTGACTCTTTGCGACCCCACAGACTGCATCACAACAAGCTTCCCTGTCCTTCACTATCTCCTGGAGTTTGCTCAAACTCATGTCCATGGAGTTGGTGATGCCATCTAGCCATCTCATCTTCTGTAACCCCCTTCTCCTCCTGCCCTTGATCTTTCCTAGCATCAGGGTCTTTTCCCATGAGTCAGCTCTTTGCATGAGGTGAGCAGAGTATTGGAACTTTAGCTTCCACATCAGTCCTTCCAATGAATATTCAGGACTAATTTTCTTTAGGACTGATTGGTTTGATCTCCTTGCTTTCCAAGGGACTCTCAAGAGTCTTCTCCAGCACCACAATTTGAGAGCGTCAGTTCTTCGGCACTCACTTTTATGGTCCAACTCTCACATCCATACATGACTACTGGAAAAAGCATAGCTTTGACCAAATTGGACCTTTGTCAGCAAAGTGATGTCTCTGCTTTCTAATACTCTGTATAGGTTTGTCATAGCTTTTCTTCCAAGGAGCAAGTATCTTTTAATTTCATGGCTGCAGTCACTGTCTGCAGTGATTTTGGAGCCGTATGTCACTGTTTCCAGTGTTTACCCATCTATTTGCCATAAAGTGATGGGACCAGATGCCATGATCTTAGTTTTTTGAATGTTGAGTTTTAACTCAGCTTTTTCACTCTCCTCTTTCACCTTCAACAAGAGGCTCTTTAGTTCTTCTTCACTTTCTGCCATAAGGATGGTGTTATCTGCTTATCTGAGGTTATTGATATTTCTCCTGGCAATCTTGATTCCAGCTTATGCCTCATCCAGCTGGGCATTTTGCATGATGTACTCTGCATATAAGTTAAATAAGCAGGGTGAACGTATACATCCTTGACATACTCCTTTCCTAGTTTTGAACTAGTCCATTGTTCCCTGTCTGGTTCTAACTATTGCTTCTTGACCTGCATACAGGTTTCTCAGGAGGCAGGTAAGGTGGTCTGATATTCCCATCTCTTTAAGAATTTTCCATAGTTTGTTGTGATCCACGCAGTCAAAGGCTTTAGCATTGTCGATGAAATGGGAGTAGATTTTTTTCTTTGGAACTCCCTTGCGTTTTCATGATTCAACGAAGGTTGGCAGTTTGATCTCTGGTTCCTCTGCCTTTTCTACATTCAGCTTGTACATCTGGAAGTTCCTGGTTCACATACTGTTGAAGCCTAGGTTGAAGGATTTTGAGCATTACCTTGCTAGCATGTGAGATGACCACAGTTATGCAGTAGTTTAAACATTCTTTGGCATTGCCCTTCTTTGGGATTGGAATGAAAACTAACCTTTTCCAGTCCTGAGGCCGCTGCTGAGTTGTCTCAATTTGCTGGCATATTGAGTACAGCACTTTAACATCATCATCTTTAGGATTTAAAATACCTCAGCTGGAATTCCATCACTTGCACTAGCTTTGTTCATAGTAATACTTCCTGAGGCACGTTTGACTTGAGGTGAGTGATCACACCATCGTGGTTATCTGGGTCATTATTTGTGTAGTTCTTCTGTGTATTCTTGCCACTTCTTCTTAATCTCTTCTGCTTCTATTAGGTCCATACCACTTCTGTCCTTTATTGTGCCCATCTTTGCATGAAATGTTCCCTTGGTATCTGTAATTTTCTTGAAGAAAATTAATTGTTTTACTGTAGGCCCTCAGTAAACACTAGTTTCTTTTACTTTTCTCTCTTACAGGGTCACCCTTGAAGGCTAGGAGCTTGGCTCACCTTTGTGTTCCAGTACATAGGATAGTACTTGCCACATTATGGGCACTAAAATAATGACATGCAGGATGGCTGAGGAATTATTTAGCAGTTGCTGAAATCTATCTGACAAGTAGAACCACTTTCAGAAGTTGTGTATCTGATAACTGGTAGTTTCCAAAAAACCAAAATCTTGAATATTTTAGTAGAAATTTGAGAAAAAGGAGACTCTTTTGTGAATATTGCATTATTCCACTTTCCAGCTACTGACAGATTGTCATCAAAATACAACTCTAAGCATTACCACCATCATCACCATTGTAGTAAGCCATGGTTTACAAAGTTTTCCTATGCAGTATGCAGCACCTTATTTCATTAAAAGAAATGTTATTTTAGAAACAGTTTTAGATTTACAGAAAAAAAGTAAACACAAATATTCCCCATACACTCTATAACCACTTACCCCTCTTATTAACATCTTGTATTACTTTGGTATGTTTGTTACAATTAATGAACCAGTTTCCCTGATGGCTCAGCTGGTACAGAATCCCCTGCCAGTGCAGGCGATGCAAGAGATGTGGGCTACATCCCTGGGTTGGGTAGATCCCCTTGAGAAGCAAGTGGCAACCCACTCCAGTATTCTTGCCTGGGAAATCCACTGGACAGAGGAGCCTGATGGGTTACAGTCCATGAGGTCGCAGAGAGTCAGAAACAACTGAGGGCGCATGCACACACACACATCGATACGTTGTTATTAGCTATATTAATAATACTTATAATATATTGCATATAATGTTAAAATAAATATACAACACATAAACATGTAAATATATACAATATAATATAAATATTAAAATATACATCATATTAAAATATATAACCATATTAGATTATATTATTAAAGATATAATATATAGTTAATGATATAATTATATAATTATTAACTATATATAAAATGAACTATATTATTCTTATTTTCTTATTTTTCACCTAATGCCTTTTTTCTATCCAAGGATCCCATTTGAGATACCACATTACATTTAGTCATTTCAATTATTCTTGGCTGTGACAGTTTTTTAGACTTTGTTTTTAATGATCTTAACAGTTTTGAGGACTACAGGTCAGGAATTTTGTATAATACTTCCTTTGGGATTTGTCTAATATTTTTTTTCGTGATGAGACTGAATTTATGAGTTTTCTGGAGGAAAATAAGAGATTCAGTGCCATTTTCCATAACTTCAAGAGTGTATAGTATTAACATACTGATGTAGCGTTTGTCAGATTTCTCCCCTATAAAGTTACTCTTTCTTCCCTTTCCACATTATTCTCCTTACCTTATTTAATTTTCAATCAGAGGCCTGCCTTATTAACCCCCATAAACAGTAGTGATGACATGAACAGAGATAAGCAAGTTGGATAAATCAAAGATTTGTTATCAAGATCAAATAAGTAATGCTTCTAATGTGCTTTGAAATCTGTTAAGCAAATACATTTAATCTAATATTTTTACTGATAGTTCAAAGAAATAAATCTTTTAAGGAATTTGATGCTTTGGTTCATCAAATTTGAAAGAAACTCTGGACAAAAGTCTTCTGATTCATCTTAAAACTTGAGTTTGTTTAAATCACCACCTACTCTCTTAAGTCCAAAGCCAAAATGGTATGCCTTTCTGGTGCATGCTTGTCAATTATGATTTCTGTTGCAGAAATTTTGAACGAGTGCAGAAAAGTAATACTCTTATTTTCTTAGATATTCAGGGCAACAACAGAGGCAAAAATGGTCTGCTTTTACTCCCATTGTCTTCTCATTCCTTTTAACTGAGACTGGAAATATGAGAAAAGGAAAATATGAGGGGAAAAAAAGGGATAGGTAGGGAGAGGACCGGAAGATTTAGCTTGGGAGTGGTGGCTCCAGAGTGATTTATTATGGGCCAGGGATAGCTTAGCATTTCTTCCATATTTTTCAGGAAGGATGTGATGAGTTGCAACAACAATCTGGTGGCTATTGCAGACTTGTTTGAATAAATCCTTCTTTATGCTTGCTTCCTTTTAAACTCTGGTTGCATACCTACCTTAGGTTAAATGGCTAATCAGTTTTCTTTTGCCTCCAAGAAGAAACGTCTCTGAGGAGCTTTACAGTTTTACTAGTTCAAGAACATCAACATTTGTCCAGGTTCAGCTTGAACCAAAGGCAGAAAGCAATACTAGTAGTTGCTCTTTGTGAAAATAGCTTCTTTGGGCTTTAAATTATGTCTTTTTCCTTTCCGTCACTGGTTTTCTCCTTTGCAATGGAGTATTTTCTGATTATTTTACCACTGCCCCTCCAGGGATTTCTGCATTTGTGAGACTTAAGGCAATCAAAATGATACTTAATTTTCTTTCCTTGTATGGTAGAGGAGTGTGTATCCCAAACACTTATTCTCTGTGTTCATTAACAAGAGGTATTTGGCGAAATCTGAGGCATCTGATTTGATTTTACTTTGTTGATTTCTTATCCAGAGATTCTGATCTGGGGGTGCTGTTATGAAGAAGGGGGGTGTTTGGAGTAGAGCAGGCAGTGAGACAGAGTGTTTAAGGCCAAGAGCTTTGGAGCCAGATAACCTGGGCTCCAATCTGAACTTTACCATTTACTAGCTATGTGACCCTGAGCAAGTTTAATCTCCCTGTACCTCAGTTTGTTTATCTGTAAATGGTGATAATAGTAGTCTTAACTCAGATCATTGTGAAGATTAAATGATTTAATATATGTAAGACACTGTTTCACCTAGTAAATGTTTTGTGTTTAATGCTTATTAATATTTATAATAATACTAATTCGTCAACATATATGCTAATATTCTGTATTTGTCTTCCCTCCCACTTTGCTTGCTGTCCTGACTGTAATCAGCATTATCTGGGCTCACTTTTCAGCTGACTTCATTTTGGTTCAACCAGAGAAGGCCCTGGGAAGACATGAATGTACAGAAGAAAAGAGAGATGTGACCATCTTTTTTTTGCTTCCTTCCTGCTTCCATGTAGCTGTTTCTCCTGAAACAGATGTGTTCCTCCATGATTAAGCTCTTGTTGGACAGCCCCTCCTGTGGCTCAGCCCTGACCGGGCTCCTTTAACACTATTTATTCTTCTTATCCCTTCAACTCTAGAGGTGGCAATGCCCTCCCATGTTTGGGTCTCTGGCTGCCTCATCATGTGTTGTATGTTAGCACAGTTCTTCCCACATCTTTTTTGTTAGTCCCTTCGTTAGCTTCTCTTCATTTGAACCATCTTGGCAGAGTTCTGCTTTCTGATGGGACCTTGACTTACAGAAAATTCTATGACTTAATATTTGGATTTGACAGTTTTGTAATGTCCCAAGTATAAATCTGTTCTTTTCAGTATGCTAGAAAGGTTTCACTAAAAATTTGTGATTATTGCTTGTAAACATTTAACTTCTTTATTTTTATATTACATTCCTGAGACAGGAATTACTCTTTTGGGTACATGCATGTATGTGTAGATATGTTTCTAACACAGTGCCAGATATATAGCAGGTGGTAAAAAATAACCCCATAGTATTGAAAGACATTTCTGTTTAAAACGGTGAACATGATGGTTTGCTCCAGTGACATATTAAAAGCTTTGCAACTAAAGCAGCTTTAGTTCCAACCTCTCTACAATTACTTGATAGGGTTTAAAGGATTTATTGCTTGTGAAAGGTGCCAAAATAATAGCACGGAGGAAGAAAATCCCCCAGTCTTACTACAGACTGTGACTGTCCAAGCTTCTGCCTCCTGCCAAAGAGCCCAATGGAGCTGATGGAAAGATTAGCTCATTTTCAACTGAAATTTTGATGTTCTGGGAGAGTGGGCAGTTTCCCTTCCCCTCAGGAAATTCTGTGAAAGAGCTAGATGTTTTCTCTTTCTGAGGATTCTCTTGTATAGCCCTCCTGCTGCATCCTTGAATAAACTCAGCCACTTTTAATAGGAAACAGTTAATTTTGTTTCTATCTACTTTTTTTCCACAAAGGAAAATGCTTATAAAGTGAGTAACCTTGTCAACTGCTGAAATCGTTTGGTGACCTGGCTAATTATAAACAGGGTCCAAGGTACAATTTGTTAGTACCTAGCATATGAAGTTCTTAAATGCAACTATTGATATAGATATTTAATCCTCATGAGGGCAGAAGTGGAAGGTCTCTGTGTGAGTCACTTATGCAAGTAGCTCTTGGAGCTTCATTTTCTTCATTAGTAAAGCAAATGATAATAGTGTCAATCTTTTAGGTTTATTGTGAAATTAGAGATGCTTACAGAGCACCTAGAATGCAAGAAGTGTTCAACAGATGTTAGCAAGGAGTACTGATAAAAGCTAGATTAGAATTTTTTTAAACTGAATATGAATAGAAATAATTACTATGTTTACTTAATCAGTAATGTTTTTGTGTTATAGCCTGTTTATTTGAAAGTAGACCAAGGTTGGCTGTTTCCCTAGGAAGGAGTACTTTCAAGAAGGAAGTTCTTGGGAAAAGACCACTTATCCATACACAAATGGAAATTTTCTAGATAGGGTTAGATTATTGCAACTCACCGAAGGATTGGCAAGCTCCACTAGGTGGTAATGTTGCCATGTGGCCCAGCAAGGGAAGCTGCAAGAAACTGGCTGGATATTATGTGAATATTAAAGATGGGCATTTGGAAATGAATATCAAACCTGCTGAGGGCCAAGTAATATGACTTTTGACTTGTACTAATTGAGAACCAGCTGAGGGCTTGTCTGGAAGACTGTCATATCTATCACATGTGTGCTTTAAGAGGTATTTATAAACACACACACACACACACACACACACACACACACACACACTAGACCTAGGAAATTATGCCATCTGGGATCCAAATTGGAAGAGCAAATTTCCCTTAAGGCGGTAAAAAATATAACATATAATATGATAATTACATAGTGCACACAAGATGTGTTTTGAACTTTACAGAAATAAAGCTTTCAGGCTCAAGTTCTGGTGCCAAATAATAATAACAGCCAGGAGAGAACTATGTCTTGTGGTTTTCTTATAATCCCTTCTGTTCCTCACACGCACCAAATTATGCTTAGAAAAGTGGAGACAATACATACTTTTCAGAGGAAGTTCAGTAAATTGAACTGTGGATCAAAACACTAGTAAAACAACATTGAAAAATCACAATATTTAACTTCCCTTTCAGAGCACACACAGATATTAGGAAAGAGTGAAATATATTCACTTAAACATTATTTTAAAAGTTCCATGTTTGAAATAGCAATTAGATCTTGATTTTCTCAGTCTCTGAATTTTACTTTCAGACAAAGCTTTTTTAAGGGTTTTTCAATGCTTTGTGTCTTCTTCACATATCATAGAACTTTTTTATTTTTCTTTCTCATAATTTCTTTCCCCATATTGTATTTTTTCCCCCTTTGTACTAGAAATAAGATAGGTGGAAAGGGATGAAACTTCTTTATGATTCCATTTTACTGTATTTCTCCATGATAAGAAGGTAACAATGGAATTCATCCAGCACGTAGCTCAAAATGGAATTAATACATGCAATATATATCCAACTGACATTGTATGTTGAAATTTAGAAACTGTGTAAGTAGGTAGTGATTACTGTTAGAATAAATACAAACCTTTAATTTTCCTCCACCAGCCCTTTTCCTTGGCTTCTCTTGATGGAGTGTGCCCCTGAGGTAGATGCTCCCTGGAATTGCCCTAATAGTCATGCCTCTTCCCAAGCTGTTTAGATCTGTGAGAAGTAGGTTTTTTACTTCTTTGGGGTTTGACTGACTCCTCCGACCCTGGGACATCCTCAGGTCAAAGGATACCCTGGAATTCAAGTGGTGGAAGTACTGACTTCAGATTTCTAGACCCGCTTTGATCAAAAAAGAAAAATGATCTGTCAAAAACATGGAGATTACTTTGAAAGCAGCCAGTAGCCTAGATATTCTCTTCTATTGAATAGATTAAGACTAGAACAGGTATAAATTGATCAGCTGTGCTTCTACAGTCAGTTTTGGATCATAGGAATGGATTTTTCCAAGAGTGAGCAATACTGGCCCCTACTGTGAGTAAAGTAAGTGTGTGTGTGTGTGTGTGTGTGTGTGTGTGTGTATGTATGTGAGTGGGGAGACTTAATCAAGAAGCTGGAATTATTATAATTTCCTCTGAGTCTGCATTTAAAATTGATTCTAAATGCTATTAGCTTTTGAGGTGAAGGAAGGAGGAAAGGGAGTAAAAGGTTAATTGCTGAGGGTAGACACATAAAAAAATAGTTCTTTCACAGGACACTTGAGAGTCAAATTTAAATCCAGATGAAATTTGAAATGTCTTCTTGACCATTTTCCTTCTTGCGTTGAGAACCTGTGTGTGTTACGTCTGGATCTTGCTTTTATAGACGTTTGAAAGAAATTCCAAGTGCTGATTAGCCTACCAAGGTGTTTGAAGCCTACTTGAGATATCATAAAATTTTGTGTGCTTACTGTTCTACACTTATGGAACAAAAGCAAATATAATTAAATAAAGAAATGTATAAAATGTTTCTGGTCATATTTAACTTACTTGATCTTTGGGTAAGGAAATGTTTCATACGACCAGCAAATGTTTTACTCTGCCATAGTTTAAGAAGTGTAGTTATAATATACCATCTACTTTTTGTCTGTGAATTTTTTATATTTTTAAGAGAAGGAGAGCACCATAATATTTAATGCAATCATGGTGGTCTCATTTTCTTTAAATTCTGAAGGACACCATAGCTGCCAATGGATAAAATTTCTTTGGGGAGCAGAGATAAATTTCCACGTAGGATTACTGTGCAGTAAAGTCAGAAATCTGAAGCACATAAATTAAATGGTTAAGCAGTGCTTGCGAGCTGTGATATCAGAGGAAATAACTGCTATTAAGTGAAAGCTGAACAACATTGTAGCAGGGGGAAAAATTTCCTCATTTTCATCAGCTAATCATCAAAACAGTTTGACACTAGCCAGGGAGAGCCAAAAAATATGGAAACAATTATTGAGTTAAACGAAATATCACAAAATTATATGTTATTTTGCATTTTGGATTTTTAAGGTAAACACGTTTCATGAAGATTGTATTATGTATTTACCAAATAAAAGAAAAAGGTTAGGCGTGGGTTTAAAGGCAAAGGTAAGAAATGTGATATCTTAAGATACCAGTGGAAAAGTGTATGGATTATTGTTACTTCCACATGCATAGTTCTATTTAAAATCCCACCGTTGATTGCCTGCATTATTAGGCTGGAATAATCACTTCTATGATGGAGTAAAACCGTTTTATCTGATGAGAAAAAGATGCCTTCCAAGTCTGGTTGGAGGTTTGATCAAATGCATATAGTTAACTTTGTCTTAAACTAAAAAGTGATGGTTATTGTTGTTAAATCTCAAACTGGTTTTTACTTTTATACAACTACTATACATGCTACCTGCATTAATACTACAATAACAAAATCATGTTTCCTGCTATTTCAAGAAATCTGAAGTGGTGATGAAAGACATTTCCTACCAGTGATGTCAGTGGTTATTTAATTGCCATTAAGGTGGTAATGAAAGTCTTGTCACTTACCCATGATGAAGTATTCGTGATCAGATTGTATTAAACAAAATGGCTGCCATCATATTAGATGTTCTTTTTAAAAACTAGGTTTTCATTACTCTAATAATGTTAGCAGAGCAAACTGAATTATGTTTGGCATTAGCTTTTGAATTATTACCCCTAAATAGTATATATATATATTTAAAAAAAATTGGATTAGCTTATGTTTCCATTATGAAGTAAAGTCGCTCAGTCATGTCCGACTCTTTGCGACCCCATGGACTGTAGCCTACCAGGCTCCTCCCATTAGATTTTCCAGGCAAGAGTACTGGAGTGGGGTGCCATTTCCTTCTCCAGAGCATGTTCCCAACCGGGGGATCGAACCCGGGTCTCCCGCATTGTAGGCAGACGCTTTACCGTCTGAGCCACCAGGGAAGTCATGTTTCCATAGTAAGGATAAGATAAATTTTTTTTTTTTTAATGTGAAGAAAAAACTCACTTTTCATTTTTGAGGTAAATATAATTTGCTCACCCTAGATCTCACATTTACTCTGTTTTGTCAATTTTGACTACTAGTATCATTATCATTATTATTTTTTTCTGAGCACTAGACCTGTACTTAGGTCACACCCATGGAGCATAAAACAAATTAAAATTTTCAAGTTGCTTTTTCTTTTGGTTTGAGATATAAATATAGGGGTATATAATGGTCCTGTCTTTTATCACATTAATCTTGGTATTTCCTATTACCTGGTTAGCTGCTGTCTCTAATCCCTAGAAGGCTTCTATATTCTGGGGAATATTGGGAAAGAAAGAAAAGAAATGAAGACCGCAAAACAAGAAGAAAGATTATATCAATTCAGATGTGAAGAAGCAACATTAATATTGGAATAAGAGAAATTTTCCCATGATTCAAACTCTAAAGGAGGCTACTGATATTGAAGATATTGTGGTAAGTTGAAAAAAAAAAAGTCACAAAATATATCAGAGGTGGAATCTACTTTCTCTACAGTTCAGTCAGGGTGGGTTTGATAATATGACTTATCTCGGTTAACAGAACTTTGGGAAATTGATTCAGGTAGAGGTTTGAGGAGTGTGTTTATGTTTGAGCTTACCCTGCCTTGCTGGTCTCTGCAGTCCTAAGACAGCTGTGTGTTAGAATGAAATGCCATGTGGAATAGAGACAAGCTGTCCTAGCTCTGGTGTCCCTCGGCCAACTAGCCAGCACTGGTGCCAACACTCGGACGCATGAGTGAACCATCAAAGATTATTCAGTGCCAGGCAAGTTGGCACACACCAGAAGATCTGCTCAGCCAATGTACAGAATCATAAGAAATAAAAATGTTACTTCAAGCCATTAAGTTTTGGGTAATTTTGTATGCAAGCAAAAACTAGTTGATACAAATTAAAAAATGGAGCATTTTAGATAAAATACCATAATTTTTTTTGTTGCTGCTTTTAAATTGCTTTTTGGAAAAAGTGCTTCAGTGAAAAACTTAGTTTTAGGTTTCACAAACTCACTGTAGCTTAGATGCTGTGCTTCATTGCTCAGTCGTTTCTGATTCTTTGCACCCCATGGACTGTAGCCTGCCAGGCTCCTCTGTCCATGGGGATTCTCCAGTCAAGAATACTGGAGTGGGTTGCCATGCCTCTCCTCCAGGGGATCTTCCCAACCTGGGGACAGAACCCAGGTCTCCCACATTGCAGGCAGATTCTTCATCATTTGAGCTACCAGGGAAGCCTGTAGCTTAGATAGACCCATTCTATAAAGATTCAGTGACTTGAGTCATTCTAGTTGATTACTATACATTTCTCTTGAATTCCTGAATGCTTTAGTTAGCTTTGTAAGAATTGGTTGCAATAATCAGTCAAGATATTATCACATATTCTATTAGTTTTTTCATTTCAATTTTGCTATTGTATTTTTATAACATTTTTAAAATGCGCAATTGAGAACTTTTGGAAACCAGACACATTAGCTTCTGCTAATTTAATGTGACACATCATACATATAAGAAACAGCACTAACATATTTTTTACATCCCATTTGAATTTTTACCAAATCCTCAAAACTAACCAAGAGAGACTTTGCTGTATATACTGTCAATAAGAATTATATTTCAGGTGTTTGTTTAGAGTATATTCTCCTTTTACCTACTGGGAAATATCCAGATGATTAAAATTAATTTATATTTGAATATAGGCTCCCTAATTTTTAAAATTGATTAACTTAGGTTGTTGACTGAATGTGAGACTAGGAAAATTCAAGAAATTGCAATGTTCAGGAATTGTATTTATCTTATTCTATGGCTTTCTTGTCTATTATTGCAAAATTGGGCATTTTGGTCAAGTACACAAAATAGTTTCCTTTGGAGTAGGTTGATTTGAAAACTCAAATTTCAGGGATGACCAGATGATTTCTTTTTTGGTCTCAGATGTTCAGAGTTGCAATCTGTTCCTTTGGACATAAGCTTTACCAGATGACCAAGATCTTTGTAAACAATTTACTCTATAATTCTCTTTGTTAGATAATAAGTTTTGAAATTGCCATCTAAAATCTGGAATAGTTACCCATCCAGACTAGTAACAACTTTGCATTTTCAAAGACTAAGTATAATTCATGCTAAAAGTCATTATTTGGTAAAAAATTATATGGAATGAGTAGAGAATTCTTTCTTAGGTATGAGAAATAAGAAAATATTAAAATCCCGAGTTTAAAATATGACTCCAGGTTTTATTGCTAGTGATTTCAAGTTAAATCTTTTAACTGTATATCAAGGCAACTGAGAGGACAAAAAGCCATGTTTGTGAATATAGTGGACTCAAATATAGCAGCTCAGGGTATAAGAAAGCAGGTCCACTCAGATCTGGTTTCATGTTAAAGACTATTCTGTTGTGACATACTCTTATCAGTTTCGTAGGAAGCAAGGTTATATTTTCTCAACAGTAGGTGTAGACATTCTGTTCCCTTTCTGCTGAAAATAAGGAACTTTTAAGTTTGTTTTTGGTGGAGGAGGTGAGATTGTGTGTGGTCATTCTTTTAATAGGAATGAATAAGAGCGAATCATTGACCAGTGAGTACATCATACAGTTCTAGTGCTGATACAACAAATCCCAGATAATTGTATTTTGAAAAAAAAAGGTGTAATTTAGGGCTAGATTATTGGACTTAATCTGCTGAATTGTGTAGCCTTCAACAAATCACTTAACTTCAATATAACATGTTTTGAAATCCTTAGATAAAAGTCCTCATGTCTAAAATAGAGTATCAGATTAGATTCTCATTGTGTATAATACTCAGGGGAAATTTTGAGAGCATTACATAGAATGAGAATTTGGCATAAAAGTATTATTATGGTTTTGGGAACTAAGTGCGCATGTTCAGGATTTATGATCCTTAACATTGCAGCAGCTCTGGATGATGGGAAAACATTCAGTTTTGTGTGGATGTTTTGAGTGCTGAAGAGACTAGGTAAACATAGAGAGAGATGAACAAGATTCCTTAGTAGTCTGGCAATTAAAAAAGAATCATTTGTGTGTTGATTTATCAGCTTTGATTCCTAGTGAGGGATTCGGAAGTAGTTACATGAGTGAAACTGGCATTTGAAATGTTTCCTTTCATGGACATCATGCTTTGGACATGTTTGATTCTTGGAGAAGTGCCAGGGGATGACACTGAGGTAGCACTATGCTTCACAGTATCAGACGAATCTTAGTCTGAATGCCTGGGGTCAGATACCAAGGTGCCTGAGGATTTCATGTAACCCTTTGGAAGGAGGGTCATTCTTTAGTGGTGTAAAATCTGTTTTTGTTTTTGTTTTTTTGCCTGTTATAAATCGTATATCTCTTATATTCATAAACCACGGTGTGATGATAAGATAGGATGATATGAGGTTGATGTTAGATTGGACATTCAAATAGAGCTGTCATCAGAAATGTAAAAGTGATAATCCTGAGACCTAGGCCTGACACTGTACTGCTCATGGGATTAGCCCAGTGATTGCTCTGGAAGGCAGGATATGATTTTATTCCAGTCACATGGAGGAAGCTTAGTGAAAGAAACTGAAAACATTTCTAGGTTCTTTGAATCATTCAGATCTTTGCTGTGCACCTACTTTGCTCCAGGCACTATGCCTGGTTTAGGGATATGATGGTTCTGTAGAATGATGCTTAATGATACTGCTGCATTGGAGGTAGCTACTCTTCTAAATAATTGTTGTTTTTAATAAGTGCATTTCATGTGAAGTGTAAACAGTCTGTATGTTGTGCTTCATTTTATAATGACGTGCTTCTACAAATATTGCAATCTGAATTGGCCCTAAAAATCCTTCTGGGATCAACTTATTTGATTTGTTCAGTAAGTGTTTACTCAATTAACCTTTATTTTGAATCATTTTTAAGTGCTCGACACTTTCCCACTAAGTTCAAATTGCATTTATCCTCAGATTAGTATCTATGACTGCAATGAGACTGCTCCTGATACTTGTGACCAGACTAAAGTGTTTGCTTTTACTCGTTCCTGCACGCTCATCAACATGTCTGTTGCTTGGTATTCTGGTATGCTTGATATGCTCATTTGATACTATGTGTTGTTCATTATTTTCCCATATTCGGTCCAACAGAGTCATCTTGTTGTAGGTAACAAATATATTAATCCAGCATCTTTGTGCAGCTAAAATGCTTTGCCCTGAGGAAACCCAGTGTCTACCTTCTGGGTGCCTGCAGTCAAAAGAGGGAGCAGATAAGTAAACATTTGTAACACAGGATGATAAATGACACAATAGATATAAACATGGGATTTTGGGGAAACACAAAGATGGATCACTTAACTCGGACAAAGTTTATCAGGATAGGATAAAACTCACTTGTATTACTTATTATTGCTGTATAACTAAGTACCATAAAATAAATGGCTTAATAAAATAATAAGCATTTTTTTGATCTCACAATTTCTCTGGGACAGGAATTTGGGTGCATTTAGCAAAGCGGTTCTAGCTGAGGGATCTCAAATGAGGAAGTATTGAGATATTAGCTTAGGCTGCTGTCATTTAAAGGCTGAACTGGAGGTGGAGGATCTGTTTTTGAAATTCATTCACTTAGCTTTTGAGTCTGAATTGTTTGTTAGTGGGAGACCTCAATTCCCTACTGTGGAGGCTTTATCAGGACTCCCTGAATGTTTTCATGACATGGATACTGGCTTCCTGTAGCGTTAGTCATCCAAGAGAGACCAAGGCAGAAACCCTACTGTTCTTTATGATCTAGTATTGGGAACATCCAACCTGCACTTTTGTAGTGTACTATTGGTATCAACAAGCTGGCCTGGTAAAGTGAGGGAGGGGATAGCCCACAGTGTGAATACTGGGAGGTGAGGATCACTGGGCATATGTTGTACAGATTTCTGTTACTACTACTCTTTGAATCATGTGGAATAACAACAAGATGTTAGCAAAACAGTGGATACAGATGCTTCTTCACTCAGTGCTACTGATATATTAATTCTAGTGGTGGCACTGACAGTTAATAGGTTTCAGACAATATCACAGAAAAAAGTATTTGCTGCTAAACCTCAGAATTACAAAGTAATTGTTCTAATAATGTTGCTGAGATACTGTGTAGCTTCATGTGGAGCTCTGTTTCCCTGGAGGTCTGACAATTAGCCGTTTGCATGTTCTGGCCCATATTGTGTGTAGCAGCTGTAATGTGAGTTTCAAGTTTATCATGCAATGGTCTGTTTACTACTCAATAATGTAAGCGTCCTCCAGATCCTATCTCAGAAAAGTGGTGAAGCCAGTAAATATTTGGGACTTGAAGCCTGAAACCTTTCTTTTGTTAAATAGGGAATGTGGATATTGATGATTAAAAGTTGATGCTCATTATATTTAATTGATAGAAGTGTTTTGCTAATACCATTTCCAGTTTTATGGTTGTATCAAAACATGGTTTAGGGACTTGCCTGGTGGTTCAGTAGTTAAAACTCCACGCTCTCAATGTAGGCGGCCCCATTTGGATCCCTGGTCAGGGAACTAGATCCCACATGCCACAATGAAGATCGAAGATCTTGTGTGCTGCAGCTAAGACCTGGTGCAGCCAAATAAATAATTTATTTATTTATTTATTTAAAAATTTTTATTTTATTTTATTTTTTTGCTCTTTCAATTTTATTTTTTTTTTATTTTTAAACTTTACAATATTGTATTGGTTTTGCCAAATATTGAAAAACATGGTTTAGAAAGGAGCTTCAACTCTTCTTAATTCTAATTAGTCCAAAAAGTCACCCTACATAAATTTGCCATCTAAGTACAGTGTGCTTCTACTATAAATTTTACTTCAAGATTCTGGATTCAGTCTTTCAAGTGCCTTATATATAGAAATTGGGGCTGCTGCCATTCCAGACCATCTCTTGCCTGCCTGTGTTAACATGGTTCCACGTTAACATAGCTCAGACTTTGCAGCTTGTTGAACTTTGGCATCTTCATTTATCCATGTAAGATCTGACCCCTTTCTCCCAATTTGTCATTATGGGTGAGCTCTGAATTGATTGTGATTATAGAACATTTTCTGCCTGTGTCTTGATTGTAGCACAAATTGGTTATTAGCCTTCCCATTTAAAGCAGACTTCCTACTTTACAACCACTCTGACGTGCTGAGAGAGCCCACAGTTTCAGTACTAAGGCTTGCTAGAGTCTAATGCACTTACTATAGTATTTTCCATAGTTTGACACCTGATGAAAGCAGAACTGCATTCATGAACAAAGGTCCAAGATGCAGAGATTGCTGAGTATATATATTCTATCTTCTTAATATAACTTATCTTCCCTTAGTCTCTGTAGGAACCCCGTCACTTATAGCCTCTTTGTGTATAGTCATAGTGATTTGTTGTTTATCCTGTTTTTAATATAGGCACTGGGACATATGTTCATCAACTTAAATTTGTTGTGTAATTTGGACACACATTCAGTTTCATCTCATACTTCTCCCAATGTCTTTTTTTCTTCATTTTTTTACCTATATAAGACCATATTCCCTCTTCTTGGGGATATTCCTTTTTCTGTATTTCATTTCTCTTGACTGCTGTCATATTTGTTAGACTTCTGACTTAGTTTTGAGAAAAAAGTTGGGCAGGGAAAACTGGGGTATCCTTTCAATGCTGGAAATCTGAAGACCCTGGGGAACTGGGAACTCTGAGTGAGAAAGAATAGGATATTAAGAAAGTCAAAAAGCTTCAGGAAAGTTTGGAGACTTTGATATAGAATTACACCCATAAAATTCTTCAGCTCTTTCACACCCTTATGGTATGTATTCTCTCTTTTCCAGTTCCTCTGAATTGCCAGCATGTCTCCTTTTACTTCTTATTCATACATATTTCCCCATGGACACTGGGAGAGTCCTCAGTCTAGAAGCAATCTGACCCTATTACCTATTTCCCTCAGTCTATATATCTGCCTTGCAATATAAGTGAGGCCAGACTCGAATAGATCAGTTACTTATCTCCCCTGGCCACATCCAGGTTCTTTCCTCTGATATAAGAGAGAGGGGAACCACTGGGACTATCTTACACAAATGAAACTCTGTTTATCACTGGGCTATTCACTTGTAGGTAGCTCTGGGGCTCTTTCAGATGCTTCTGAATTACCTAGCCAAGTTCCTAATTTACCTATTGAATGTTGGTCAAGTAATATTTCATGATGGAGTCTCTAACCCTTTCTTTGCCCCCTGCAGTGTCCCTTTAAGCATTATCTATTTTGATAGTCAACTTATCTTTAGGTATTATTGAGATTTCTAGTACATGACATTTTACTTTTTTCGTTCCTACATCTTATTTTCTTAATGCAAGGGGAAAATATCTTGAAACAATAAGATTTGGAATCTCTGTAAGTTCCTGTTTTTCTCCTTAGTTACATTTTTAAACTACCCTGCGTCTGGTCTGGAGTCAGAAAACTAGAGCCACTAGCTCAGATTTCATGAGTCCCATAAGGTCCAGTTCCGTCATCACTCCAACCCCTGTCAGTAATTTTGTCAGAGAAAATTGTGATGAGCAGAGGTTCACACCCCCATATTTACCACTTTTGCACGCATTGGTCTTGATGCCTTTTTCCTGTTTTAGAGGAAAGGGCAAGTGCAGTGTAGACCATGTGTTTTGACACCATGCAGACAAAATTTGAAACATGACTCTGAAACTTCCTATCTGAGAAACAGTGGTTGAGTTATTTATCATCTAAAAAGTGTCCTCGTGCAAATTGAGGATAATGGCCATTGGATGGGTTTGCTTAAATAAAGTAATACATTTATATGCCTAAGAAAGTGCTTGGAATCCAACAGACTACCAATAATTATCAGCTTCATTCCTTGCTCCTTACCTCTTCCCAACTGAGACTGCTGCATTCTTTTGGGATCTTATTCTAACAGTCCTATATTCTAGGATCCAGCCCTTCAACTGTGTTCTCTTTCATAGTAGAGATTTCTGTTTCTACCCTGATTTTCCATTTAGCGATTGCTCCAGTTCCCTTTTATTTATATCCTAGCTTATTGAAAAGTTTATCTAAACCATCAAGTCCAATTTATTACGGATCAGTGATTGTTTGACTTACACCTTCATCTGACTTTGAAATTGCTAACACCAAGGTTTCTAGTACCTGCCGAATTGACAAATGGATACTTTTCAGTCCTTGCCTTCCTTGATCTATTAATATGTATAGTGTATTATAACACTTACTCATTCTTTAAAGTTGTTTGCTATTTTAGATTCTTCTGTGCCTGAGTACTGCCATATTCTCCTTATTAACTTTATTCTGCTGTCTACTACTTTACATTGGTATGCCAGTCTCCTCTCCTTTATTCTCTTTCTCTATGCCTTTCACTCTTGCTCTCTCCCCTTTCTCTTTAATTCACTTCTCCCTGGGTGTTTTCTACCTCCAAATGCAGGATACCAACTGGATGTGGAATATTCACTGAGAGACAAAAAGAACAGGTCACGATTGCATAAAATTGCACAGATGAATCTCAAAAACATTATTTTGAAAGGAAGAAGCCAAAAATACAAAAGACTAAATACTGTATGCTTGCCTTTACATGAAGTTCATGAACGGTCAGAATATATGCTGTTAGAAATCAGAACAGTGTTTGCCTGTTGGGGGCCTGGTGATTGACTAGAATGGTTCCTTGCAAACTTTCTGGGGTTGATGGTCATGTTTTATATTTTGACTGGAGTGTTTGTTCCATTTTTCAAAATTTATTGAACTTTGTACTTGAGATCTGGGCATATCATTGTATGTGATATTAGGTTGGTGCAAAAGTCATTGTTTGGTGGTTTTTGCATTGTTGAAGTTTGCCTTTTAATATTGGAATACATTCTTAAATAAAGGTAGGTATATTATACATCATTTTAATGTGCATTTCTCACTTTATTTTTTTTTACTGATAACTTATTAGTTGTTGTTTATTCTATATTTATTTTAGACTATGGAAATGATGTTAGACAAAAAGTAAATTCCCAAGCCATTTTCTTATTCCAGTTCAAAATGGATTGTAAAGCAGAAGAGACAACTCACAACATCAACAATGCATTTGGCCCAGGAACTGCTAACACATGCACAATGCAGTGGTGGTTCAAGTTTTGCAGAAGAGACAAGAGCCTTGAAGATGAGGAGCATAGTGGCCAGCCACCGAAAGTTGGCAGTGACCATTTGAGAGCCATCATTGAAACTGATGCTCTTAAAGCTACACAAGAAATTGCAGAAGAACTCAGTATCGACCATTCTACGGTCATTTGGTATTTGAAGCAAACTGGAAAGGTGAAAAAGCCCAATAAGTGAATGCTTCATGAGTTGACTGAAAATCAAAAAGATTGTGTTTTTGAAGTGTCATCTTCTTTCATTCTGCGCAACAACAGTGAACCATTTCTTGATCAGATTGTGATGTGTGACAAAAAGTGGATTTTATATGACAACCAGTGATGACCAGTTCAGTGGTTGGGCTTAGAAGAAGCTCCAGAGCACTTCCCAAAGCCAAACTTGCACCAAAAAAAGGTCATGGTCACTGTTTGGTGGTCTGCTGCTGTCCTATCTACTACAGCTTTCTGAATTTTGGCTAAACCATCATATCTGAGAAGTATGCTCAGCACATCTGTGAGATGCACCCAAAACCACAATGCCTACAGCTGGTGTTGGTCAACAGAATGGGCTCAATTCTCCATGACACTGCTGACTGCATGTCTCATAACCAGCACTTTAAAGTTGAATGAATTGGGCTACACAGTTTTGCCTCATCCATTCGTTTGACCTCTTGCCAACCAACTACCACTTCTTCAAGCATCTTTACAACTTTTTGCAGGGACAATTCTTCCACAACCAAGAGGATGCAGAAAATGCTTTACGAGAGTTCATCAAATCCAGAAACACAGATTTTTACACTATAAGAATAAACATTTCTTGTTGGCAAAAGTGTGTGTTCGTAATGATTCCTATTTTGATGAATAAGGATGTATTTGAACCTAGTTATAATGATTTGAAAGCGCAATTACATTGTCACCAACCTAATATTTACTTCAAAAAAGGAAAGAGAATTGAGAGAGGTAGAGATGATTGTGGGCTTCCCAGGTGGCACTATTGGTAAAGAACCTTCCTGCCAATGCAGGAGACTTAAGAGATGTGGGTTCGAAACCTGAGTCGGGAAGATCCCCTGGAAGAGGGCACAGCAACCCACTTCAGTATTCTTGGCTAGAGAATCTTATGGACAGAGGAGCCTGGTACAGAGGCTGTAGTACATAGGGTCACCAAGAGGCGGACATGACTGAAGCAATTTGGTATGCACAGAGATGGTCGTAGAAAGCAAAAGTTATCCCCTCTCCTCAGTATTCTTCCCCATCTCCCATCAGAGTTTCAAAGTGTTCTGTATTAAGCAGAATTTGTCTGCTTCATTAGAGAGTGCTTTTGACTAGGACATAGATTTTATAGTTTAGGGGGTTGTCCTAGAACTGAAGAAGTATGAAGGAAAGACACCTCCATATGCTGATCCTAAGTTGAGGCTGACACTCAAAATGTCAGATATTTAGTTGGGTGAAGGGAAAAATGTTTACCAGCTTTATATACAGTATAAACACTGAATTAATGGAACTGTGTGCTTGAAGTACTTGGTTTTTATGTTTTAGATCTGTTCAGCATGCTAGGGGTAGAAAGAAGATTGGAAAGGGAAATATGTTGCCAAATTCCGTATGTGTACAGTTATTTGAGGAAATTCTGGTAAAAATGCACTGAAGGCTAAGTACATTTACTGACATCTGTTATTATAATGCCAGGAGCTCTGATATAAACCAGGAAATGTAAATGCAGCCCTACCCAAGTGGGAAATATTCACTTGCCTGTTTAAGTAATCAAAACATAAAATATAATTTCTAAAACTCAAGATACCTTAAAATATATGCGTTGATTTAGTGTACTGAGTTCAAGACTGAGGTAATGGGGCAAAGCATCCTGACTGGGTCTGGCTGACTCACAGATCTCCAAGTGATCTGCCATACTGTGTAGATTACTGTATTTTTTTCTGGCAAGAGGAGCCTTTGATTGGTAACATCTTCCCTTACATTCAGAAACAGCAGGTAGTTACATATGATGACTTGTATCTTTTTAAAGAGGTCATACGATATATGTTGATTGTGAAAGTTCAGTATATGATAAAAGATGTTTCATTCTCTTTATATTTCATAGAGTCACTTGACTCTTACTCTTGGTTATTTCATTAGTTATAATGAACCAGTTTTTTTTTTTTTTTTTTAAATGTCAAGAAACCATAAAGATAGTTCTGGGAAAGCAAGAAGAATAAGAAAGAGTTTTCTGTTTTTTTTCTCCATTTATTCTAGTTGTCTTATTGAAAGATTTGTATCTAGATTGAACTTTCTTCCTTGTTACTCTGTTTTTGTCTCATCATAGTATTTCCTCACTGTAATTAGGGCAGCTTGTTTTGTTGCCATGGAAATGAATTCAATGTCACAGATTTGGCATACTGGTTCTGTTTCTTTACCAGGAAAGGTGTATGTGCTAAGAAGCAAATAAGCCTCTGTTTAAGCACAAACCCACATGGTAGTATCTAAAATTAGGAAGGCTAAATATGATAGGTACAGAGTCCTCAGTTAAATGTTTTATTTTTATTTTTTATAACTTTTATTTTTATATTGCAGTATAGGTGATTAACAATATTGTATTAGTTTCAGGTGTACAGGAAAGTGATTCAGTTATACATATACATGTACCTGCTTTTTTAAAAAAATTCTTATCCTATTTAGATTGTTATGTAATATTGAGCAGTGTTCTTTGTGCTATACACTAGGTCCTTATTGGTTGTCCATTTTAGATATAGCAGTATGTGCGTGTCAGTTCCATACTCCAAATCTGTCCCTCCCCACACCCTTCCCCTCAGTAACCATAAATTCATTTTCTAAGTCTGTGAGTCTGTTCCTATTTTATAAATAAGTTCCTTTGTATCATGTTTTTTAGATTCCACACATAAGTGATATAAGATATTTGTCTTTCTGTCTCTGACTTACTTCATTGAGCATGACAGTCTCTAAGTCCACTGTTTACAATAGCCAAGACATGGGAGTAACCTAAATGTCCACTGACAGATGAATGGATAAAGAAGATGTGATACATATATACAGTGGACAGTATTACTCAGCCATTAAAAGAATGAATTAATGCCATGTACAGCTAACAGAAGCAGAAGATATTAAGAAGAGGTGGCAAGAATACACAGAACTATACCAAAAAGATCTTCATGACTCAGATAATCACAATGGTGTGATCACTTACCTAGAGCCAGATGTTGTGGAATGTGAAGTCAAGTGGGCCTTAGGAAGCATCACTACGAACAAAGCTAGTGGAGGTGATGGAATTCCAGTTGAGCTATTTCAAATCCTAAAAGATGATGCTGTGAAAGTGCTGTACTCAATATGCCAGCAAATTTGGAAAACTCAGCAGTGGCCAGAGGACTGGAAAAGGTCAGTCTTCATTCCAATCCCAAAGAAAGGCAATGCCAAAGAATGCTCAAACTACTGCACAATTGCACTCATCTCACATGCTAGTAAAGTAATGCTCAAAATTCTCCAAGCCAGGCTTCAACAATATGTGAACCATGAACTTCCAGATGTTCAAGCTGGTTTTAGAAAAGGCAGAGGAACCAGAGATCATATTGCCAACATCCGTTGGATCATCAGAAAAGCAAGAGAGTTCCCGAAAAACATCTATTCCCACTTTATTGACTATGTCAAAGCCTTTGACTGTGTGGATCACAATAAACTGTGGGAAATTCTTAAAGAGATGGAGTACAAACTACCTGACCTGCCTCTTGAGAAATCTGTATGCAGGTCAAGAAGCAACAGTTAGAACTGGACATGGAACAGCAGACTGGTTCAAATTAGAGAAGGAGTATGTCAAGACTGTATTTTGTCACCCTTCCTATTTATATGCAGAGTACATCATGAGAAACGCTGGACTCGATGAAGCCCAAGCTGGAATCAAGATTGCCGGGAGAAATATCAATAACCTCAGATATGCAGATGACACCACCCTTATGGCAGAAAGTGAAGAAGAACTAAAGAGTCTCCTGATGAAAGTGAAAGAGGAGAGTGAAAGAGTTGGCTTAAAACTCAACATTCAAAAAACTAAGATCATGGCATCTGGTCTCATCACTTCATGACAAATAGATGGGGAAATAGTGGAAATGGTGACAGACTTTACTTTTTGGGGCTCCCAAATCACTGCAAATGGTGACTGCAGTCATGAAATTAAAAGATGCTTATTCCTTGGACAAAAAGTTATAACCAACCTAGACAGTATATTAAAAGGCAGAGACATTATTTTGCCAACAAAGGTGCATCTAGTCAAGGCTATGATTTTTCCAGTAGTCATGCATGGATGTGAGAGTTGGACTATAAAGCTGAGCACTGAAGAATTGATGCTTTTGAACTGTGGTGTTGGAGAAGACTCTTGAGAGTCCCTTGGACTTCAGGGAGATCCAACCAGTCCATCCTAAAGGAAATCAGTCCTGAATATTTGTTGGAAGGACTAATGTTGAAGCTGAAACTCCAATACTTTGGCCACCTGATGCAAAGAACTGACTCATTGGAAAAGACCCTGATGCCAGGAAAGATTGAAGGTGGGAGGAGAAGGGGATGACAGAGGGTGAGATGGTTGGATGGCATCACCAACTCAATGGACATGAGTTCGGGTAAACTCTGGGAGTTGGTGATGGACAGGGAGACCTGGCGTGCTGTAGTCCATGGGGTCGCAAAGAGTCGGACATGACTGAGCAACTGAACTGAACTGAACTGAATAGCAGCATGGATGGATCTAGGGTGGACATTTTATATAGCTAGTTTATGCCATGATAAACCTTTGTACCGTATGTGGTTTCTCTTATAATGAGTAATATCACATAAATCAATTAATTTAGGACTTTCAGGTGTTATTAATTTTATTTATAAAGTCCTTTTTGTTGCACATAACATGTCAACTAGCATACTTAGTGGTGACTTCCAAATACAGGGCATGTGACTCTCACTCTCTATAATCTGCCATGACCATAGATATGTGTACATGAAAATTGATATTTCATATACAGTTGTTGAGGTGGGTATCTTTTGTGCATTTTCTCTTGATGTTTTCTCTCCATGCATACAAACATACATATTTTTTGTGTATATATGTCTGTTTCAGTATGACCTGAAAAAATAAATTGCATAACATCCTCAGTATTTTATTGCCTCCTCTCTTCCTCCATTCTCCCTCTCTCCTCTCTTGCTCTCTGTCACTTTTCTCTCCAACCCTAGCCCCTTTCATGCATCTTTCTGAAAGAAATTTAGTGAGTAAATAGGAAGCATTGATGTGATTATCACCACCTTTTGGCTCAGTGCGCTTTTGGCTTTGTCCTTCAACACTGCTATTCTGGACTTTTACAGAGTTGGTGCTGTGCATGCAGATGGGCACTTGGCTAGCAGAATATATACATTTTTTGCTTTATTTCACATATCTGTGTATGCACATTGCACACAGAGACATGGTTCACAGTTCCCTGTCATAGGAAATGTCATGCAACATGTTAATCATAAACATCCTAAAAATTGGATCTGATCTTTTTAATATCCTATTTGCTGTTGCAATGGAAATATTTCCTCATAAAAGTATCTGAGTCTGCCAAACCAATGTAGTGATCTCCAGTGTAACATACAGCTTTCCAAGTACTCTACAATTTTATAATACTAATGTCATGTCGCTAAACTTGGCCACCAAGCTTGCTCCAAAATATTGAACTCTTAGCAAAAGTGCTTTTATAATAACTCTTATTCCCTTGTCCAGACTAGCTCTTAAATCTGTGAAAGCGTCCAAATTCATTATTCATTTTATTGCTTCTCCTTGAGTACTCTTCTACAGAAGTATCCATTTGAAATCTCCTCATCTTTTTAGTGATTTTGTTTTGATTCATTGTCTTTTGTTTATTCTGTTCTATGTAAATCAGTTTGAGGCAAAGGAAAGGACACAAATAAGCATTTATATTTAAAGTCTTCTTTCATACCATTGTTTGTATTTTCTTAGGGTAGTGAGTCAGTGTTTATGGGAATGGCATGTTTTTGTTTTTGTTTTCTTCAGTGAATTTTTTGGTCATGCATGTGTAAGACATTGATTTGCAATACTGATGCTCATTAGTTCTGTTTTTAATGCTCTGAATTGTAATTTAGATATAATTTTCTCCAGCTTGTTATGGATACAGTTGTCAGTTAAAGCAACCAATAACTCACAGCATCCCTGGAAGCAGAATGGTGGTGTTTGTAGGGAAGAAATGTGTGAATTTCTTAGTGTCTTGCAGACTGAGGTGAAAGGAAAAATTAAAGAATGGAGAGAAGGTGAAAGAGTTAAACTTTTTTTGTTAGAATTAAAGTTTTATCACTTTTATTCACTACTGAGTTCTATTTTAAATATGGACATAGTATATAAAATGTGCTTTTTGCCCACTTAAACAATAGAAGTGTTATTCTGCTTCTAATGCAGAACTGAAAATTCTGACCATTAGGATTAATCCATCTAATCTTAGAAAGGCTATACTCTTGGGAGAGACTAAGGACAATTATTTTGGTCTCAGACCTCTTTGGAATAGATAATTCTTTATGAGAATAGATATTTGCTACATTTGATTTGAATTATTCTGTCTCCACAAGAATAGATATTTTCTGCATTTACTTGGTCTTATTCACTGGACGAGTTTAAGGATAAGAAGTTGATGAAAAAGCGAGAGACACAGAGGGTTGGCTCATGCAAGTGTGATAGTCTGTAGCTGGGGATTGAGCAAAGTACTCACAACTATTGGAGTCACCAAAGATGAGGAACATAGGTAGGGAATAATGACAAACTGCCTCATTCATGATTTTGTCTCATTAAATTTTTCATTTATTCATTAAATTTTACATACATGCACAGACACACACATTTGTCTGTGGCAGACAGTGTAGTGCTGGGTTTTTCTGACATCATTTTTTAAGGAGTAGAGAGATATTGCAAGCATCATTAATTGATTTAAACTTCTTTTGAAGTTAACTGTAGTTTTGATCTTTATCTATTGTTTACTACTTATGAAGTAAACATTTATTTATCCCCAAATTACTTATTTTTGTGCCAAAGGAACACTTTTTAGTTCTCATGTTCAACACAGTCTACATTCAACCTTGCTATGCTTGTTTATAATATTACCAAGTTGGTAAAGTATCAATATTGTATTTATTGATAACTGTGGAAACAAACAGAAAAAAACATGTAATCCCCAGATTTGAGAGATTGCAGTTACATTTAGGGAGACAACATCTAGGAATAAAATGCTAGCAAGGCATTGTATACTGAGAAGAAATCAAAATTGCTGTTAATAAATTCAGAAAGGGAGAAATCATGGTGGATTAGGTATAAAAGTAAGAAGTCATGGGAAAGTCAGTCCTGGATTTGCCTAAAATGTGTTCCTGACAGTGTCAGAAATAAATGCTTTTATCTCAGCATGCTATGCTAATGCTAATGCTAATGCTAAGTCGCTTCAGTCGTGTCCGACTCTGTGCGACCCCATAGACGGCAGCCCACCAGGCTCCGCCATCCCTGGGATTCTCCAGGCAAGAATACTGGAGTGGGTTGCCATTTCCTTCTCCAATGCATGAAAGTGGAAAGTGAAAGTGAAGTTGCTCAGTCGTGTCTGACTCTTAGCGACCCCATGGACTGCAGCCTACCAGGCTCCTCTGTCCATGGATTTTCCAGGCAAGAGTACTGGAGTGGGGTGCCATTGCCTTCTCCATTTATCTCAGCAGAGCATTGTATAGTAACTCTTCTCAAGATGCAGTTGAGTTATACCCTTCCTCTTGCTTAGGTAACTTCATTCTAAGAACACATTGAACTCAAATCTCTCTTCATATTTTATCTTTGTGGACTGGAATTCAATTTCTAAATATTTAGAAACTGTAGCCTCTTAATCTCTTCAGTCATGTCAGTCACCTTTAGTTGGACTTTCTCCCCATTGCTATTTCTTGAAGTATGGTGTCAACAGAAGTGCTCAGTAAGTACTATGTGTTTTTTGTAAGGGGGAGCGTGATGTGTTCTCTTTTATTTCATGTGCTCCTCCATGATTATATCTGAAGCTTTGATGTCGTTTTTTTTTTAAATAAAGAGAAATAGTGAGTTTGTTTTCAGGTTCTTTCCTGGGACTAAAAATTTTGTCTTAGAGTGTGCCATCTTTTAGATGCAGTTTATATTTGGTTTCTTATTTTTCTAAGTTTCAAAATAGTCCAGTGTCATCTGCAGTCTTAGAGATTCCTTTGTGCACAGTGTTTTGAGATTATTTTTAAAGTAAGACCAATTTGAAGATTTGTTATTGTGGACCCTGTTATTTATGCTTTTTTTCTGTCCAAAGATACTCTTGTCTTTAGTGAAAGCAAGAAAGGTAACCCTTTATCTTCTTGTTAACTTGTCTGTAAGCCAGTTTCTATCCATGACAAATCAGTCCTCCCCACCATCTTTCACTCAAAGTTAATTTAAAAAGTATCTTTTGTGATGCTTTGTCAGAGGCATCTTTGAAGAAATCAGCATTGGATGTAGTACATTGTAATATAATAATAAAGTTATGATAAATGTGAGTAGTACTTAAGCTGGTCTAGAGAGAGATCTTTCAGAAGTTTTAAGCTATGAGATCCCTTTCATTGGAATAACAGCTTGGATAAAGCCAAATACATCAGTACTCTGTCCTAATAATCTATAAAAGTTGACTGATCAAGGCAACTATAATCCATACTTGAATTTGGAAAAAGTAGAAGAAAGGAATGCTGAAAAGGAAAAAAGTAAGATAAGAAAGTTGGAAAGCTCTCAGAGACACATGGAAAAATGGTTGTTGTATATTACATGCTTATACCTAAGATAGGACTGAAGATATAGTAAAGAGAAGTAGAATTTATAAATATGTGGTATTTAATCTACTATCTCAAAAATAATATTTATCTTTATTCCTGTTGATTATTTAGTCTATTAATTTTGAGGCATGTAACAGTGAGTTTGGTTTTTAGAGGGATTATGTTAATAGTGGAAAATTCCAGTCATAATGTGAACATATTCTGAATGAAACCTTTTCTCATCCCTTATGCAAAAAGGCCATAAGAAAATGAAGATTAAATAAATAGGAGGACTTAACACTGGAGAGTGAGGTACTGCCAAACTTGTTAAAAAATCTGTCTGTAATTGTTATTTCTACATGCTTACCCCATATCCATTCTACAGAATTGGTGGCTATGTAGTCACTACTTCTTTAAAAGAGCTCTTGCTGTGGTTAATGATGAATTCTTAATTTTTAAACCTTATGTGTCTCTTCTCATTCTTATCCTACTTGCTCTCTCTATAACCTGTGTTGATCCAGTCCAACTTGGCCTGAGAGCATATAGATGTGAGGTTAGAATAATGTCAAAGTGACAGTCACAAATTAATATTCTGCCTACTCTTATGGAACCCAAGACCATCTAAAATTTCATCAAAGTCGTTCTGGGAACAGTGCTTCCTATGCAGTCTTGAAACAATTCTTTACTACCTGAGATATCTGCTGCTTTCTTCTTTTGTGCTATAGCTCAGAAACAGGCAGTTAAATCACAGGTGTTGGAGAAGGATATAACCACCTTGCCTCCTGGCAAAGAGGACACTGCATCAGCCTGTTATTTCCCAATGTCCAGTGTCAGCAGCAGCAGCAGTGTTATTGACACTGTGGTAATGTGATGCTGGCAACTGTTGTTGCTGGAGCACTTACTGTTTTTTTATGGTAACTGTGTAGGTTGCTGATACCAGTGCTGTTTAATTATTTAAACTTTCATGTATTTGTGAAAGTTATCATGAAACAGTGCAAAAATCTTTGAAGACTGAATCTGGGAACAATCCTAAATTGTTACTTATGAAAAAAAAAAAAAAAAGCTTTGTTGAGATAAAATCCACATACGACACATTTCAACTGTTTAAAATGTACTGTTCAGTCATTTTAAGTATATTTACAGAGTTGTATAACTATTACCATAATTGACTTTAGATAATTTCAACATCCCTAAATGGAATCCTGTACCTATTAGCCGTCGCTGCCTGTTTCTCCTCAACTCCCAATCTTAGGCAAGATTTGCTTGTTTTGGACATTTTGTACAAATGGAGTCACATAATATGTGTTCTTTTGTGATTAACTTTTTTCACTTAGGATAATGGTTCAAGATTCATCTGTGTTGTAGTGTTTGTCAGTATTTCATTCTTTTTTTAATTGCTGAGTAATATTCCATTGTGTGGATGTACCACATCTCATTTTTTTATTCATAAATTGATGAACACTTTGGTTGCTTTCATTTTTTTGGTTATTATGAATAATGCTACTAGAAACATTTATGTATAAGTTTTTGTATGGTTATATGTTGGAAATCCCCTTGGTAATATACCTAGCAATAGAACTGCTGAGTCATGTGGTAGCTCTGGGCTTCTCTTGTGGCTCAGTGATAAAGAATCTGCCTACCAATGCAAGAAACACAGGTTCAATCCCTGGGCTGAGAATACCCTCTGGAGAAGGAAATGACAGCCCACTCCAGTATGGAAAATCCCATGGACAGAGGAGTCTGACGGGCTACAGTCCATGGAGTTTCAAAAAAATGACATGACTCAGTGACTAAACAACAGCAACAACATGGTAGCTCTATATTTAACATTTTGAGGAATGACCAGAGGTTTTACCAGGTGGCTGCTTGAATTTACATTTGCACTAGCAACATATATAAAAGTTTCACTTTCTTCACATCCTCATCAATATTTGTTACCAGATCCGATCAGATCAGTCGCTCAGTCGTGTCCGACTCCTTGGGACCCCATGAATTGCAGCACGCCAGGCCTCCCTGTCCATCACCAACTCCCGGAGTTCACTCAGACTCATGTCCATTGAGTCAGTGATGCCATCCAGCCATCTCATCCTCTGCCGTCCCCTTCTCCTCCTGCCCCCAATCCCTCCCAGCATCAGAGTCTTTTCCAATGAGTCAACTCTTCGCATGAGGTGGCAAAGTACTGGAGTTTCAGCTTTAGCATCATTCCTTCCAAAGAAATCCCAGGGCTGATCTCCTTCAGAATGAACCAGTTGGATCTCCTTGCAGTCCAAGGGACTCTCAAGAGTCTTCTCCAACACCACAGTTCAAAAGCATCAATTCTTCAGCGCTCAGCCTTCTTCACAGTCCAACTCTCACATCCATACATGACCACAGGAAAAACCATAGCCTTGACTAGATGGACCTTTGTTGGCAAAGTAATGTCTGTGCTTTTGATGATGCTATCTAGGTTGGTCATAACTTTCCTTCCAAGGAGTAAGTGTCTTTTAGTTTCATGGCTGCAGTCACCATCTGCAGTGATTTTGGAGCCCAGAAAAATAGGTCTGACACTGTTTCCACTGTTTCCCCATCTATTTCCCATGAAGCGATGGGACCAGATGCCATGATCTTGGTTTTCTGAGTGTTTAGCTTTAAGCCAACTTTTTCACTCTCCACTTTCACTTTCATCAAGAGGCTTTTGAGTTCCTCTTCACTTTCTGCCATAAGGGTGGTGTCATCTGCATTTCTGAGGTTATTGATATTTCTCTCGGCAATCTTGATTCCAGCTTGTGTTTCTTCCAGTCCAGCGTTTCTCATGATGTACTCTGCATATAAGTTAAATAAGCAGGGTGACAATATACAGCCTTGACATACTCCTTTTCCTATTTGGAACCAGTCTGTTGTTCCATGCCCAGTTCTAACTGTTGCCTCCTGACCTGCATACAAATTTCTCAAGAGGCAGGTCAGGTGGTCTGGGATTCCCATCTCTTTCAGAATTGTCCACAGTTTATTGTGATCCACACAGTCAAGGCTTTGGCATAGTCAATAAAGCAGAAATAGATGTTTTTTTGGAACTCTTTTGCATTTTCCATGATCCAGAGGATGTTGGCAATTTGATCTCTGGCTCCTCTGCCTTTCTAAAACCAGCTTGAACATCTGGACGTTCACGGTTCACGTCTTGCTGAAGCCTGGCTTGGAGAATTTTGAGCATTACTTTACTTGCGTGTGAGATGAGTGCAATTGTGCGGTAGTTTGAGCATTCTTTGGCATTGCCTTTCTTTGGGATTGGAATGAAAACTGACCTTTTCCAGTCCTGTGGCCACTGCTGAGTTTTCCAAATTTGCTGGCATATTGAGTGCAGCACTTTCACAGCATCATCTTTCAGGATTTGGAATAGCTCAACTGTAATTCTATCACCTCCACTAGCTTTGTTCGCAGTGATGCTTTCTAAGGCCCACTTGACTTCACATTCCAGGATGTCTGGCTCTAGGTCAGTGATCACACCATCGTGATGATCTGGGTTGTGAAGATCTTTTTTGTACAGTTCTTCTGTGTATTCTTGCCATCTCTTCTTAATATCTTCTCCTTCTGGTTAGGCCCATACCATTTGTGTCCTATATCGAGCCCATCTTTGCATGAAATGTTCCTTTGGTATCTCTGATTTTCTTGAAGAGATCTCTAGTCTTTCCCATTCTGTTGTTTTCCTCTATTTCTTTGCATTGATCGCTGAAGAAGGCTTTCTTGTCTCTTCTTGCTATTCTTTGGAACTCTACATTCAGATGTTTATATCTTTCCTCTTCTCCTTTGCTTTTCGCTTCTCTTCTTTTCAGAGCTATTTGTAAGGCCTCCCCAGACAGCCATTTTGCTTTTTTGCATTTCTTTTCCATGGGGATGGTCTTGATCCCTGTCCTCTGTACAGTGTCACGAACCTCATTCCATAGTTCCTCAGACACTCTATCTATCAGATCTAGGCCCTTAAATCTATTTCTCACTTCCACTGTATAATCATAAGGGATTTGATTTAGGTCATACCTGAATGGTCTAGTGGTTTTCCCTACTTTCTTCAATTTCAGTCTGAATTTGGCAATAAGGAGTTCATGATCTGAGCCACAGTCAGCTCCTGGTCTTGTTTTTGCTGAATGTTTAGAGCTTCTCCATCTTTGTCTGCAAAGAATATAATCAGTCTGATTTCGGTGTTGACCATCTGGTGATGTCCACGTATAGAGTCTTCTTTTGTGTTGTTGGAATAGGGTGTTTGTTATGACCAGTGCATTTTCTTGGCAAAACTCTATCAGTCTTTGCCCTGCTTCATTCCATATTCCAAGGCCAAATTTTCCTGTTACTCCAGGTGTTTCTTGACTTCCTACTTTTGCATTCCAGTCCCCTATAATGAAAAGGACATCTTTTTTGGGTGTTAGTTCTAAAAGGTCTTGTAGGTCTTCATAGTCTGTCTTTATTATAGCCATCTGAGTGTATATAAAGTAGTATCTCACTGTGGTTTTGATTTGCCTTTCACTGATGGTTAATGAAGTTGAGCATCTTTTCATGTGTTTCTTGGACATTTCTATATCTTTTTTTGTGGAAAATTAATATTCAGAATCTTTGTTTAGTTCTTAGTTCATTTATTTTGACTTAATTTTGCATTGTCAAATTCTTTTTTTTTAATTTTATTTTATTTTAAAACTTTACAATATTGTATTAGTTTTGCCAAATATCAAAATGAATCCACCACAGGTATACATGTGTTCCCCATCCTGAACCCTCCTCCCTCCTCCCTCCCCATACCATCCCTCTGGGTCGTCCCAGTGCACCAGCCCCAAGCATCCAGTATCGTGCATCGAACCTGGACTGGCAACTCGTTTCTTACATGATATTTTACATGTTTCAATTCTTAGTACAAGTCTTTTACCAGATACATGCTTTGCAAATATCTTCTCCTTTTTGTGGGTCCCATTTCCACTTTCTTGATGGTAGCCCTTTTGAAGTACAAAAGCTTTTTAATTTTTTATGAATTCCAACATATATATATACATATATGTATATGTATATATGTATATGTATGGACTTCCCTGGTGGCTCAAATGGTAGTGTCTGTCTACAGTGCGGGAGACCTGGTTTCGATCCTGGGTCGGGAAGATTCCCTGGAGAAGGAAATGGCGACCTACTCTAGTACTCTTGCCTAGAAAATCCCATGGACAGAGGAGCCTGGTGCAGGCTGCTGTCCATGTTTTTCTTTTGTTTCTTGTGCTTTTTGGTGTCATATCCCAGAACGCCTTGCCTAACTCAGAGTCGCAAAAGTTTTCTTCTGTATTTTCTTCTAAGAAGTTTGTAGTTTTAGTTCTTAAGTTTAGGTCTGAACTGTTGTTGTTTAGTCACTAAGTTGTGTCTGACTATTTGTGACCTAGTGGACTGTAGCCTGGCAGTCTCCTCTGTCCATTTCCTAGGCAAGAATACTGGAGTGGGTTGTCATTTTCTTCTCCAGGGGATCTTCTTGATCCAGTGATCAAATCCATGTCTCCTGCAGTGGCAGGCAGATTCTTCACCACTGAGCCACCAGGGAAGCCCAGGTATGAAATACTTTGAATTAATTTTTGTGTATGATATGAGGAAGGAGTTCAACTTTGGCATTTAAAAATCCAGTCATTCTAGCATCATTTATTGGAAAGACTGTTTTTTTTTTTCTCCCACAAGGGAATGTCTTGGAATCCTTGTTGAAAATTATCAGTTCATTTTTCTTATACCAAACTTCTGTGCCTCTAGTCTCTTTTTAAAGGAGGAAGATATTTCACCCACCACCCAACCCAACGAGACTTCTCAGCTCCTCCTCTAAATAGAGTTCTAAGCAGTCTACCCTATGAATTCTCTAGATACTTGTATTTCCAAATTATCTTGCAGCAAACAGTTCCAGACACTTCTTGATTAAAAACATTGTTGTTCCTTGCCTCTAAAACACTGATCACTTTTTTTCTCCTCATTTTCTAGTCTTCTCAATTTACTTTGGCTTATTTCTCACTATGCATATAATTTCATTTCCTGTTTCTTTGCTGGTTCCCAAGTCTGTAATTTCAGTCCCAACATTTATACTGAGCTCCAAACCCATATTTCCTGGATGCCCAAGGGAATGAAATCCAGCACAAACAAAATGGAATTTTTGTTATCTCTTCTCCCCTTGACATACTCCATTTCTTGAATTCTCTATTTTAATTAATGTCCCCACTAGTCTAGTCAGTAAGTTGGAAATCTTAGAGTTATCACCCCACAAGTCACCAAGTTCTGTTGATTCTGCCCTGAGACTAATATCTGATCCTTCTGTCCATCTTCTACCTTACTTATCTCTTGATCATTTTCGTCTTCATTTTGCATTGGCACTTATCCCACTGAATAATAATTGTTTGAGCATCCCTAAGCAAGAGCATAAATCAACTTTCAGTCAATATCTGTTGCTTAAAGCATTGGGTTGGCCAAAAAGTTGTGAAGATGTTATGAAAAGTTCTGTAGGATGTTATGGAAAAACCCAAAAGAACATTTTGGCCAACCTAATATACAGTCAATAATGATTTATTTAATTATTGAATGAATAATAAATTCTTTGTCAGTGTTTTCTACTGTTTAGTTTATGAGAGAACCATTATTTTTATCTTATAATTTTATGGAAACTTACAGAAAATACAAATTTAGTAGAATGTTAATAGATTTCTACCCCCAACACAGTGTCCTAGTGGAATTTTCTTTCCCTTAACAGTGTGGGGTTTGGACTTTATATTTCTTTCTTTCAGTGTGAGGAACTCTGTAGAGTTTAAAACAACTGACCAAAGAAAATTCTTTTAAATCCATATAGAAATTTAGTTGTTTTCAGAAGGCCACTACGAACTGAAATTGTACCTCAGACATTATATATGGGTAGTTTCATGACTTTTTCCTTTATACTGTTTAAAAATGTCATATAAAGTGGTTCTTTACTTTTGTTTCTTGATTTAGTCCTGACCATGATTTCGGAGAAGGCAATGGCATCCCACTCCAGTACTTTTGCCTGGAAAATCCCATGGATGGAGGAGCCTGGTAGGCTGCAGTCCATGGGGTCGCTGAGAGTCGGACACGACTGAGCGACTTCACTTTCACTTTTCACTTTCATGCATTGGACAAGGAGATGGCAACCCACTCCAGTGTTCTTGCCTGGAGAATCCCAGGGATGGGGGAGCCTGGTGGCTGCCGTCTATGGGGCCGCACACAGTCGGACACGACTGAAGTGACTTAGCATAGCATAGCGTAGCATGGTTTCTGAATGAGTCCCCTTGGTCTGATATGTCTGAAGCTCAGTGGGGTTTGTAGTTCCATGGAAATCATGACTCATCACATTTGGCATTGAAATGAAAGTAGATTGTAAAGATGGGGCATGGTACTGATAGTAATAAGAATAATTTAACTCTTTATGGCAAAATATGCTAAAACATAGTGGAATTTACACAAAATGTATCTACAAATTATTATGTTAATTTTCATACTTTGCTTAACTGTAGTTTATATTTTTTTCTATTATTTTGGGGTTAGGGCATTTTACAGCTGTGGAGAAATAATAATTTCATGTTTCATGAAATTTTTTGCAAAATCCAGGCTCTTATTGAGTAATAAAATTCCTTTGAAGAAGGAGACAATTGTTTAACATCTTGAGTGTTTTAAGAGTAATTTTACTGGATTAATATTCTTTTACATAGTGTATAAAATTTGGCTATGAGCCATGAGCATAGAAGAAAATAAGACAAACTTGATCCTTAATTTGACATGTGTTAATCATAAATTTTACAGTCTCTTATGTGTCAGGCATTGCAGTAGGAGTAAGAAAGAGAACATAACCTTGAAGAAGTCATGCACCAAAGAGTTAGAAGAGAGTATTAAGGAAATGAATTATAGCATAAAAGGGGCAAATACTGTAAAAGTATTGTAAAATAGAACTTTTAGACAGGATATGACCTGGTAGGTTAAGGAAGCCTTTACAGACAAGGCACCTTTGATCTGGATCTTGGAGGATGAATGGGAGTTAACAGGGCAAAGAGGATTCTTTCTTACAGATGAACAGCATGTCCATTAGTTTGGATTTATCATAGGGTGTTTTCATGAAATAAAGAGATTGTGGTGGAAGAGGCTGCAGAATTTTACAGTGACTCCTTGTTGCTATGGTGACTCCTTGTTGCTTGGAGCAAATCTAAATGCTGCAACAAGACATGCAAATATATTCTATTTAATTACTCCAGTAAGTGTAGATTCATTATTAATTCTGCCCTGTTTCCTAATGTAGTCCCTTTGCTTTAGTGACTTGATCTCTTTAATGTATTATACATGTGCCTGAAGACTTTCACAAATCTAACACTATTCTAATTCTTCCCTTACTTTGGACACCCCCCTCTCCATCTGCTGTCATCATAGTTCTCTAATTGTAGGTGTACTTTACAGTATGAAATATGTGTACATTACAGTATGAACATCTTTGGGGCAGAGACTATGTACCTTCTATCTGTGTTATTTTTAGTGCTCAGCAAAAAGAGCAACTAACAATAGGAAATTTATAAATTATTAAGAATTGCTACTGTGGCACTAAATAAATTTTTAAACATTTTACCTCTATATCCTCTGTATTAATTTTTATTTAGTTTGATTTTTCAAGGGCATCTGTGTTTTGTGAAAACATATATAGGGAAGTGTGTCTGAAATCTGTGTCTGCTGTTCATTTATTATATGAATATACAATTAATTCAGAAAACTAAGATCATGGCATCCAGTCCCATCACTTCATGGCAAATAGATGGGCAAACAGTGGAGACAGTGGCTGACTTTATTTTTCTGGGCTCCAAAATCACTGCAGATGGTGATTACAGCCATGAAATTAAGACACTTACTCCTTGGAAGGAAAGTTTTGACCAACCTAGGCAGCATATTGAAAAGCAGAGATATTACTTTGTCCACAAAGGTCCATCTAGTCAAGGCTATGATTTTTCCAGTGGTCATGTACGAATGTGAGAGTTGGACTATAAAGAAAGCTGAGTGCTGAAGAATTGATGCTTTTGAACTGTGGTGTTGGAGAAGACTCTTGAGAGTCCCTTGGACTGCAAGGAGATCCAACTGGTTCATTCTGAAGGAGATCAGCCCTGGGATTTCTTTGGAAGGAATGATGCTAAAGCTGAAACTCCAGTACTTTGCCACCTCATGCGAAGAGTTGACTCATTGGAAAAGACTCTGATGCTGGGAGGGATTGGGGGCAGGAGGAGAACAGGATGACAGAGGATGAGATGGTTGGATGGCATCACCGACTCAGTGGACGTGAGTCTGAGTGAACTCCGGGAGTTGGTGATGGACAGGGAGGCCTGGTGTGCTGCGATTCATGGGGTCTCAAAGAGTCAGACCTGACTGAGCGACTGAACTGGAACTGTCATGGAATGATATGTAGAAGTGATATGTGTATACCTGTGATGGATTCATTTTGATATTTGGCAAAACTAATACAATTATGTAAAGTTTAAAAATAAAATAAAATAAAAAGAAAAAAAAATAAGTGATATGTAGATATTCCTTATAGTTCAAAATGTTCTTCTGGAATATGGTAAGGGGAACTCTGGATGATTTTTATATGGGTATGTATTTATACTTTCTGTCCCCTAAGTGCCATATCTCTACTACTACTACTACTACTACTACTACTACTACTACTACTAAGTGGCTTCAGTTGTGTCCGACTCTGTGTGACCCCATAGACGGCAGCCACCAGGCTCCCCCATCTCTGGGATTCTCCAGGCAAGAATACTGGAGTGGGTTGCCATTTCCTTCTCCAATGCATGAAAGTGAAAAGTGAAAGGAAATCACTCAGTCATGTCTGACTCTTAGAGACCCCATGGACTGCACTGGATAATTTCCATATTTACTTTTGTAATTGATTTTCCTGTATCTGTAATGATCCCAAAGATTGCTATAAAATTCTCAAATAAAAATTATAATTAATTCATTTAGATATTTTGAAAAATATGCCCCATTGTACACTCTATATAGATAATGTGCAGGAAAAAGGATCGGATAGACAGAGTTACGAGAAGAGTTGGGAAATCAGCATTCTGGTAGGTGCTTAAAACAGAAAATTTCAAAGTAAGATACCTATGAGCAGTGCCAGTTTTGGTTTTGATTCTGTTTCTTTATTGCTGTATAACAGCTCACCCCCCAACTCAGGTACTTAAAGAACAACTGATATTTATTTAGATTTCAAATTTGCAGGGGTCAGTGGGAAGTGTCATGTTTTCTCCACAAAGTATCAACTGAGGTGACCCGATGTGGGTGCTGAAGGATCGTTTCCAAGATGACTCACTTTCATGGCTTTGACTCAAGCTGGCGGGGAGCTCAGTCGGGGCTGAAGGCCAGGCCCCTTGGTTCCTTTCCATGTGGGCCTCTCTGTTGGGTACTTGAACTTCCTCACAGAATGGTGGCGATGTTCCAAGAAGAAGTGTCCCAAGAGTCAGGAAGTGGAAGCTGCCAATTTTTTTAAAACCTGATGTGGAAACTGGCACTGCATTACACTGATGTATTCTATTGGTCTATCAGTCACAGAGCCCAGATCTGAGATGAGGAGACATTGGCTTTGCCTCTGGGTGGGACCGTATCAAGTAATTTGAAGAAATATTTTTAAGCTGCCACATGTTTCTTCAATGAAAATAGTATCACTGTTTTTATTATGATATTTATTTTCATTGTAAAACAAAGTCAAACAATACAGAAAATTTCCAGGGCTCATGTGATATGAAATTTGGAAATATTCTAGGCTTGCTTTAGTAACACTTTCCTGTTGTTTAGTCTCTGTCTAGTTATGTCTCCCTTAATGCTGCCTTTAAAGTTGGCTATCCACACATTTGTGTTTCATAAACATAATATTTATGTTTGAGATTTAGTATGTTAATTCTCTTTGCTTTCAATCAAGCCTTCTTAATTCCAATTTAGGATTGGAAGTTTGTGTGTCTGTGTGTGTGCCTGCATATGCATGTGCACGCATGCATGCTGATCTCTATGGAACACTTTCACTCTGTCATTTTTCAAATTTCTGTGACCTTTCATCAGCTTTAAGTCAAATTCTCTTTTCTACCAGGCTTACGGTAGATACTCCAGAAGAACAGTGAGAATTCCCTTTAAAGGAAGATGGTGAAAGCATTGAGAGTATAGCATTTCTGTTTTAGAATTTCGAAACTTAATATTGGAAAAGTGCTTTGAAACTCATATAGTTCAGGTATTCATCAACCAGTTGCTTGAATTCCCTCTATAGCATTTCTGTCAAGTAGTTATCCAGCCTACACAAGAATAGTTCCAGTGGTAGGAGGTCTTCTAATCTTGTGTGGTAGCCAGTTTTATCTTCAGATATTTCTGTATTTTAGTCTTCTTATTGAACTTAACTTGTGCGTTAAGTGAAGTTTATTAAAGTTCTGTAACTTATGGTTTATTACAGTTCTGTAACTTCTTAACATACACAAAGTTCTAAACTCTCTTACCCATGAAAAACCTTCAAAATTGAAGATACTTATCATGGCTGTTTATTGTTCTGCTAATTTTTCTTCAAAATAAGGAGTCTTATTTCCTTCACTTGTTCCTCTTGATGTAGTTTCAGGTGACTTTCTATCTAAACCCTTGTTCTTTAGTCGCTAAGTCATGTCTGACTCTTTTGGAAACCCATGGACTGTGGCCTGTTAGGTTCTTCTCTCCATGAAACTTCCCAGGCAAGAATACTGGAATGGATTGCTATTTCCTTCTCCAGGGTATCTTCCCAGTCCAGGGATTGGACCCATGTCTCCTGCATTGCAGGTGGATTCTTTACCACCGAACCATCTATCTAAACACCTCTGAATTATATTCTGGTTTATTAATGTTCTTAAATATCATTTAATATTTAAGAAGAACATAACACTATTGCTAAATGCTAAGTAGTATATAAGAACTGAATACAGCTCTCCAGAACCAGTATAATGGGAAACCCTCCCATGATGTTCTTAGCTATTTATTTTCAATATAGAATAGGTTGCAAGGTGCCTGCTTGGAGTTCCAAAATCTGCATGTTTTCCTCACATTTTGTCTCTGACAAGACTGTGTTGTGCCTGGGCTATGGATTTTAAATCTGGAAGAAGAAAAGAAGTCTGTGTCATTTATTTCTAGTGCAGTAGATACCTACTTCCTTTTTCTTCTAGTCTATCCAAAATTTAGCAGTCTTGAAATGTAATGAAGCATTTGATAGGCTAAATGGCTTTCCAGATTTGTCTTTCTTTTCTTTGCCAAGTTCTTTGAAAATAATTTTTCTGAGATATATATACAACATAAAAAGAGACATTTAAAAATTTAAATGAGTGAAGGACTTCTTCATAAACATACATTTAATTAATATATATTTTCAAGTTACCAGGCAACAAAAATACTACATAAAGACAAAGGAGTGATATTTGTATGTTAGTTTCTGTGTTTAATTATATAAATAATTGTTGAATGATTGGTTGGTCCCATGCTGGAATATTGAATCTGAATTTTTTTGATGTAAGATAGATGAATAACATTCATGCATTCAGGCTACCTTTAACTCCCCAGATCAATTAATTTCTAATTGTTAAAGCTAATGAGTTAAATTCCCTAAGTCAATTGTGGATATGACCCTTTTTGGAGACAGCACGAAGGCAAGTTTTTCTTTATATTTGTAATGCATTTATTTTAATGTATTTCTTTGTAAAGTTTGGTAGCCCGTGTATATGATAATAGCATGTTCTATATATTTGTAGGCACAATGGTAAACTTTATTAATTCGTTTTGAAGGATACTTTTAGTTATAAAAATGTTAAAATTGGTAGGAATAGGCAAGGAAAAAGAATGGTTAGTTTCGGACTGACATGTTAAGTGCTTGAAGTTGCCCATCCACATCTCCTTTGCTACAATCATATTTTCTATAGAGTTAGATACATAAATTGGCGCTTCCCAGGTGGCACTCCTGGTATAGAACCCACCTGCCAGTGCAGGAGATGTAAGAGACATGGGTTCAGTCCCTGGGTTGCGAAGATCCCCTGGAGGAGGTCATGGATCCCACTCCCATATTCTTTCCTGGAAAATCTCATGGACAGAAGAACCTGGAGGGCTACAGTTCATAGGGTTGCAGAGTCAGACATGACGGAAGCAATTTAGCATGCAGGCGTACATAAATTTTACCAGGAGGCCTTTTGTGATATGGATAGAGAAATCCTGTGATGCTGTAAAAAGTTATATTGTTATTGTAAAACTTTTTTTCTTACTATGCCCATACTAGTCATGGAATGCAGAGATTTATTTTTATTATTTCATCTGACACTGATACAGAAGCTTCTTAGAATACTTGCATAAAGCATGTACCCACCACCCTTGTTAAATACTATAAATGCATAACTAAAGTCTTCCAAAATGGAAATGATGGATGAAAAATTTTGTTCAGGTTAATATGAAAAGATTTTAGCCAATAGACCTGCTCTTGTTTCTCTGAGATGAGGACATTTTAGAATTTCCCAATCCTTGATACAAGTACTTCTCCTATGGTTTGTTATCCTAAGCAGCTTTTTTTCCTTTGAAAATGCTAACTTATTTTGAAAATGATACATGAAAAAATTATTTGTATTTAACATATGAGGTGTGAATTCAAGGAGTACAATTGTTAAAGGGAAATAAAAACAGGCAGACTGTAGTTTCAGTCTGGGGGTAAATTTCAGGAGTTAATTTATTTCTTTTTATACATAATTACCCTCTGCATGAAAAATATTTCAGTTGTAATAGATATTAGATAGCACTATTCTGTAAATATGAAGAAGGATAACTGAAATTTTAGTCTAAAGTACATAGAAATATAGAATCTGATAGTTGAATTATCTACCATTTCATACAAATTTTATTTGTGCCTCTTCATAAACATTTTCAGAGGTAGGAAACTTTCAGTTTAAACCTGTGGTTAGTTCCCTTTTGGGGGAATGGTAGTTGAAAGGCAGTTCTCACATTGAATTAAATATTCACCCCATAGCATTTACTTTTTACTATGAGTTTTGACCTTTCTACATGATAGTTCTTTACATATTTGAAGATACCAACATGCGTTAAAATTTCTTTTGCTTAAAACGAAACACATTTCCTTCAGTCTTTTTCTGATATTTTTGATTTCTGTTTTATCTCTTTTGGTTACTATTCCTCTGAAAGTATTTTATTAATATTACTATTGGACATTTGGGATATTATCATAAAGAGTCAGTGATTTTCCTAACAAACTAATTCTCATTTCAGTTAAAATGAGAAAAATCTAATTAATTTCATATTGCTCCTGCAAAGGTCAGAGGCGAGAAAAAATGTACACCAAGGAGAATTCAGGATATGTATAATGGGTAATTTTAATTGGAAATGAAATACAGGATTCACATTTGTTCTGTTTTCCAAAATTTGAAGTAGAGGCAGCCTGCTGCAAAGATGGCACAGATTGTTGTCCACATAGAGTGATTTTAGGCAACCAGTAAGGACAATTTTGCATCCATATTTTATACTTCTATAAATTTAACTTCTTTAATTGCAGTGGTCTCTGGCAAACAGCAAAAAATGAAATGTATTGGACAGCTATGAATTGAGAATTGAAGGGCAGGAACCAGGAACACATAGGACCCAGAGAAACCTTGGATATCAAGGGCAGGAAAGAAAGCATATCCATTTTAGGGTGCATCTCTCACTGTTGGGATGGAAACCAAAAGTTATCAGTCTTTGAGACACTGTGTTCTAGGCTTCAGATCTAGGGGAGCCAGAGTGATTGTGTTAGTCTCACTGTGCCTTCGTTCCATGGCAGAGTCTGAGTTTTGTGTAGGGAAAAGCAGCATATGATCACTGTACTACTCTAACTTACTTCTGATATTTCTAATATATCTAATAGGAAAAAAAGCTTTTTAACAATACACACTGGTATTGTATTTGAAAGGAAAATTCACATAAGAAAGATACATTTAGTGACATATTTAGTCTGAGTTCTAAATGTGAGTCGAGAGATCCTGTAGTATGAATTTTATTAGTAAGATGGAAGATCAGATCAGATCAGATCAGCCGCTCAGTCGTGTCCGACTCTTTGTGACCCCATGAATCGCAGCACGCCAGGCCTCCCTGTCCATCACCAACTCCCGGAGTTCACTCAGACTCACGTCCATCGAGTCAGTGATGCCATCCAGCCATCTCATCCTCTGTCGTCCCCTTCTCCTCTTGCCCCCAATCCCTCCCAGCATCAGAGTCTTTTCCAATGAGTCAACTCTTCACATGAGGTGGCCAAAGTACTGGAGTTTCAGCTTTAGCATCATTCCTTCCAAGGAAATCCAGGGCTGATCTCCTTTAGAATGGACTGGTTGGATCTCCTTGCAGTCCAAGGCACTCTCAAGAGTCTTCTCCAACACCACAGTTCAAAAGCATCAATTCTTCGGCACTCAGCCTTCTTCACAGTCCAACTCTCACATCCATACATAACCACAGGAAAAACCATAGCGTTGACTAGATGGACCTTTGTTGGCAAAGTAATGTCTCTGCTTTTGAATATGCTATCTAGGTTGGTCATAACTTTCCTTCCAAGGAGCAAGCGTCTTTTAATTTCATGGCTGCAGTCACCATCTGGAGTGATTTTGGAGCCCAGAAAAATAAAGTCTGACACTGTTTCCACTGTTTCCCCATCTATTTCCCATGAAGTGGTGGGACCGGATGCCATGATCTACGTTGTCTGAATGTTGAGCTTTAAGCCAACTTTTTCACTCTTCACTTTCATCTTCATCAAGAGGCTTTGTAGTTCCTCTTTACTTTCTGCCATAAGGGTGGTATCATTTGCATATCTGAGGTTATTGATATTTCTCCCGGCAATCTTGATTCCAGCTTGTGTTTCTTCCAGTCCAGCGTTTCTCATGATGTACTCTGCATAGAAGTTAAATAAGCAGGGTGACAATATATAGCCTTGATGTACTCCTTTTCCTATTTGGAACCAGTCTGTTGTTCCATGTCCAGTTCTAACTGTTGCTTCCTGACCTGCATACAAATTTCTCAAGAGGCAGATCAGGTGGTCTGGTATTCCCATCTCTTTCAGAATTTTCCACAGTTTATTGTGATCCACACAGTCAAGGCTTTGGCATAGTCAATAAAGCAGAAATAGATGCTTTTCTGGAACTCTCTTGCTTTTTCTATGATCCAGCGGATGTTGGCAATTTGATCTCTGTTTCCTCTGCCTTTTCTAAAACCAGCTTGAACATCAGGAAGTTCACGGTTCATGTCTTGCTGAAGCCTGGCTTGGAGAATTTTGAGCATTACTTTACTAGCGTGTGAGATGAGTGCAGTTGTGCGGTAGTTTGAGCATTCTTTGGCATTGCTTTTCTTTGGGATTGGAAATACATTGATTGCTTTGCCCAAGGTGCTGTAGCCTTTGTGGAAGGGTTTCTCAGAGGGGAACTGGGTGCTTCGGGGGAAAAGAAACCCAATTGTTCTCAAATTTTGCCTTGACGAGTCCCTTCCAAAGCACGCTTTTACTGTGATATTTGTATTAATTTAAAGGGTAGACATTTATTTTTATTTTTAAAAATTATTGTTGGAGTAAAGTTGATTTACAATGTTTTTACTTTTACAATGTCTTTACTTTCTGCTGTACATCAAAGTGAATCAGTTATACATATACATATATTCACTGTTTTTTAGATTCTTTTCCCATAAAGGTCATTACAGGATATTGAGTAGAGTTCCCTGTGCTATACAGTGGGTCCTTATTAGTTATCTATTTAATATATAGTAGTGTGCATATGTCAATTCCTATCTCCCAATTTATCCCTCTGGAGAATCCCTTGGACAGAGAAGCCTGGCAGGCTGCAGTCCATAGGGTTGCATAGAATCGGACTGAAGCAACTTAGCACGAAGCATCCTTTCCCCTTTGGTAACCATAAGATTATTTTCTGCATCTGTTTAACGGGTAGACATTTAAAGCTACTTTTGAGGAATTTATCATTGCCACTGTCTTGATAGCAGTTCCAGATTATACTGTCTGCCTTTTCAATTTATCTTCCTCAGGAGTCTCTATTCTCTTTGCAGTGGGAATTGCAGTTAATTTGGAACAGAGAGGAGATTATGGAACAAATGATGGATCTTGGAGTCTTGCTGTGGAATAGCCACTAGAGTCACATCAAAGAGACCATAAGGATGGTCTGGGAGACTATTTCCTGATTAAAATAATTATTAAGTTAAAATAATTACCAAATACTGATGATCATAGAGGCTGGCAGGCAGAAAGATTTGAATTTATTATAGTTTGAAAGGGCTATTTTTTTTTAAATTGAAGTATAGTTGATTTATAATATTAGTTTCAGTATATATATTACAGAGTGATTCAGCTATATATATATATTTCAAATTATATTCCATTATAGATAATTATAATAGTTTATTGAATATAATTCCCTGTGTAATCCTTGTTGCCTGTCTGTTTTCATATATTAGTTTATCTCTGTTAATCCCTACTCCTAATTTGTCCCTTCTCCCTTCCCTCTCCCCTTTGGTAACCATGTTTGTTTTCTTTGTCTCTAAGTCTGTCTCTATTTTGTATATAGATTCAATTTGTATTATTTTTAGATTCTACATGTAACTGATACCATAGAGTATCTGTCTTTGATGCATTTCACTAAGTATAGTATTTTCTAGGTCCATCTATGTTGCTACAAATGGCAATGTTTGATTAATTCTTATGGCTGAGTAATATTCTACTGTGTGTATATATGTGTGTGTGTGTGTGTGTGTGTGTGTGTATACACACACATCTTCTTAAGACATTTGTCTGTTGATAGGCACTTGAGTTGTTTTCATGTCTTGGCTGTTGTATCGATACATAATGCTTCAATGAATATTGGGTTGCATGTATCTTTTTTGAATTAGAGGTTTCATCTTTTTGAGATATATTCCCAGGAATTAATCTCCTGAATCATATGGTAGCTCAATTCTTAGTATTTTAAAATAACCTCTCTACTATTTTCCATTTTCCATAATAGCTGCACCAATTTACATTCCCACTGACAGTGCACAAGGGTTCTCTTCCCACATCCTCTCCAGTATTTATTTTTTATAGAGTTTTTGATGATAGCCATTTTGACCTGTATGAGGTAATACCTCATTGTGGTTTTGATTTGCATTTCTCTACTAAATAACAGTGTTGAGCATCTCCTCATTTGCTTGTTGGCCATCTGTATGTCTTCTTTGAAAAAAAAAAAAACGTTTTGGTCATCTGCCTACTTTTTTTTTTTTTTTTTGAAGAATCATCAACTAATTTTACATTAGTTTCAGGTGTATAATATAGTGGTTTGACATTTATATATATATATATAAATATATGTATGTTATATATATAAAAATGAGATGATCATGACAATAGGTCTAGTTACTGTCACTAAAGATATTATTATTAGTTACTATACTCCCTATTCTGTAACTTATTTATTTTATTATTATTTTAATTGGAGGATAATTACTTTACAGTATTGTGATGGTTTTTGCCATACATTGACATAAATCAGCCAAGGGTGGACATGTGTCTCCCCATCCTGAACCCCCTCCCACCTCCCTCCCCACTCTATCCCTCTGGGTTGTCCCAGAGCACCAGCTTTGAGTACCCTGCTTCATGCTTTGAACTTGCACTGGTCATCTTATTTTACATATGGTAACATGCGTGTTTCATTGCTATTCTCTGAAATCACCCTCGCCTTCTCCCACCTAGTCCAAAAATCTGTTCTTTACATCTGTGTTTCTTTTGCTGCCTTGCATGTATGATCGCCATTACCATCTTTCAATTACATATAAATACCTTAATATACTTTATTGGTATTTCTGTTTCTGACTTACTGCACCCTGTATAATAGGCTCCAGTTTAATCCACCTCATTAGAACTGACTCAAATGCATTATTTTTCATAGCTGAGTAATATTCCAATACTCTATGACAAAGAATGTTCCAACTATCACCAATTGCACTCATCTCACACACTAGCAAAGTAATGCTCAAAATTCTCCAAGCCAGGCTTCAATAGTATATGAACCATGAATTTCCACATGTTCAAGCTGGATTTAGAAAAGGCAGAGGAACCAGAGATCAAATTTCCAACATCCATTGGATCATCGAAAAAGCAAGAGAGTTCCAGAAAAACATCTACTTGTGCTTTATTGACCATGCCAAAGCCTTTGATTGTGTGGATCCCAACAAACTGTGGAAAATTCTTAAAGAGATAGGAATATCAGACCTCCTTACCTGCCTCCTGAGAAATCTGTATGCAGGTCAAGAAGCAATAGTTAGAACTGGACATGGAACAACAGACTGTTTCCAAATCGGGAAAGGGGTACATCAAGGCTGTATGTTGTCACCCTGCTTATTTAAGTATATACAGAATAACTCATGTGAAATACTGGGCTGTATGAAGCCCAAGCTGGAATCAAGACTGCCGGGAGAAATATCAGTAACCTCAGATATGCAGATGACACCACCCTTATGGAAGAATGCTAAGAAGAACTAAAGAGCCTCTGGATGAAAGTGAAAGAGGAGGGTGAAAATGTTGGCTTAAAACTCAACATTCTAAAACTGAGATCATGGCATCTGGTCCCATCACTTCATGGCAAATACATGGGGAAACAATGGAAACAGTAAGAAACTATTTTCTTGAGCTCCAAAACCACTGTAAATGGTGACTTCAGCCTTGAAATTAAAAGACACTTGCCTTTTGGAAGAAAGACTATGACCAACCTAGACAACATCTTAATTTTATTTATTTATTTATTTTTAAAATTTTATTTTTAAACTTTACATAATTGTATTAGTTTTGCCAAATATCAAAATGAATCCGCCACAGGTATACATGTGTTCCCCATCCTGAACCCTCCTCCCTCCTCCCTCCCCATACCATCCCTCTGGGTTGTCCCAGTACACTAGCCCCAAGCATCCAGTATCGTGCATCGAACCTGGACTGGCATCTCGTTTCATACATGATATTTTACATGTTTCAATGCCATTCTCCCAAATCTTCCCACCCCTCCCTCTCCCACAGAGTCCATAAAACTGTTCTATACATCAGTGTCTCTTTTGCTGTCTCGTACACAGGGTTATTGTTACCATCTTTCTAAATTCCATATATATGCGTTAGTATACTGTATTGGTGTTTTTCTTTCTGGCTTACTTCACTCTGTATAATAGGCTCCAGTTTCATCCACCTCATTAGAACTGATTCAAATGTATTCTTTTTAATGGCTGAGTAATACTCCATTGTGTATATGTACCACAGCTTTCTTATCCATTCATCTGCTGATGGGCATCTAGGTTGCTTCCATGTCCTGGCTATTATAAACAGTGTTGCGATGAACATTGGGGTACACGTGTCTCTTTCCCTTCTGGTTTCCTCAGTGTGTATGCCCAGCAGTGGGATTGCTGGATCATAAGGCAGTTCTATTTCCAGTTTTTAAGGAATCTCCACACTGTTCTCCATAGTGGCTGTACTAGTTTGCATTCCTACCAACAGTGTAAGAGGGTTCCCTTTTCTCCACACCCTCTCCAGCATTTATTGCTTGTAGACTTTTGGATCGCAGCCATTCTGACTGGTGTGAAATGGTACCTCATAGTGGTTTTGATTTGCATTTCTCTGATAATGAGTGATGTTGAGCATCTTTTCATGTGTTTGTTAGCCCTCTGTACGTCTTCTTTGGAGAAATGTCTATTTAGTTCTTTGGCCCATTTTTGGATTGGGTCATTTATTTTTCTGGAGTTGAGCTATAGGAGTTGCTTGTATATTTTTGAGATTAGTTGTTTGTCAGTTGCTTCATTTGCTATTGTTTTCTCCCATTCCAAAGGCTGTCTTTTCACCTTGCTAATAGTTTCCTTTGTTGTGCAGAAGCTTTTAAGTTTAATTAGGTCCCATTTGTTCATTTTTGTTTTTATTTCCAATATTCTGGGAGGTGGGTCATAGAGGATCTTGCTGTGATGTATGTCGGAGAGTGTTTTGCCTATGTTCTCCTCTAGGAGTTTTGTAGTTTCTGGTCTTACGTTTAGATCTTTAATCCATTTTGAGTTTATTTTTGTGTATGGTGTTAGAAAGTGTTCTAGTTTCATTCTTTTACAAGTGGTTGACCAGATTTCCCAGCACCACTTGTTAAAGAGATTGTCTTTAATCCATTGTATATTCTTGCCTCCTTTGTCAAAGATAAGGTGTCCATATGTGCATGGATTTATCTCTGGGCTTTCTATTTTGTTCCATTGATCTATATTTCTGTCTTTGTGCCAGTACCATACTGTCTTGATGACTGTGGCTTTGTAGTAGAGCCTGAAGTCAGGTAGATTGCTTCGTCCAGTTCCATTCTTCTTTCTCAAGATAGCTTTGGCTATTCGGGGTTTTTTGTATTTCCATACAAATTGTGAAATTATTTATTTTAGCTCTTGAAGAATACTGTTGGTAGCTTGATAGGGATTGCATTGAATCTGTAAATTACTTTGGGTAGTATACTCATTTTCACTATATTGATTCTTCCAATCCATGAACATGGTATATTTCTCCATCTATTAGTGTCTTCTTTGATTTCTTTCACCAGTGTTTTATAGTTTTCTATATATAGGTCTTTAGTTTCTTTTAGGTAGATATATTCCTAAGTATTTTATTCTTTCTGTTGCAATGGTGAATGGAATTGTTTCCTTAATTTCTCTTTCTGTTTTCTCATTATTAGTGTATAGGAATGCAAGGGATTTCTGTGTGTTGATTTTATATCCTGCAACTTTACTATAATCATTGATTAGTTCTAGTAATTTTCTGGTGGAGTCTTTAGGGTTTTCTATGTAGAGGATCATGTCATCTGCAAATCGTGAGAGTTTTACTTCTTCTTTTCCAATTTGGATTCCTTTTATTTCTTTTTCTGCTCTGATTGCTGTGGCCAAAACTTCCAAAACTATGTTGAATAGTAATGGTGAAAGTGGGCACCCTTGTCTTGTTCCTGACTTTAGAGGAAATGCTTTCAATTTTTCACCATTGAGGATAATGTTTGCAGTGGGTTTGTCATATATAGCTTTTATTATGTTGAGGTATGTTCCTTCTATTCCTGCTTTCTGGAGAATTTTTATCATAAATGGATGTTGAATTTTGTCAAAGGCTTTCTCTGCATCTATTGAGATAATCATATGGTTTTTATTTTTCAAATTGTTAATGTGGTGTATTTCATTGATTGATTTGCGGATATTGAAGAATCCTTGCATCCCTGGGATAAAGCCCACTTGGTCATGGTGTATGATCTTTTTAATGTGTTGTTGGATTCTGATTGCTAGAATTTTGTTAAGGATTTTTGCATCTATGTTCATCAGTGATATTGGCCTGTAGTTTTCTTTTTTTGTGGGATCTTTGTCAGGTTTTGGTATTAGGGTGATGGTGGCCTCATAGAATGAGTTTGGAAGTTTACCTTCCTCTGCAATTTTCTGGAAGAGTTTGAGTAGGATAGGTGTTAGCTCTTTAAATTTTTGGTAGAATTCAGCTGTGAAGCCGTCTGGACCCGGGCTTTTGTTTGCTGGGAGATTTCTGATTACAGTTTCAATTTCCGTGCTTGTGATGGGTCTGTTAAGATTTTCTATTTCTTCCTGGTCCAGTTTTGGAAAGTTGTACTTTTCTAAGAATTTGTTCATTTCTTCCACGTTGTCCGTTTTATTGGCATATAATTGTTGATAGTAGTCTCTTATGATCCTTTGTATTTCTGTGTTGTCTGTTGTGATCTCTCCATTTTCATTTCCAATTTTATTGATTTGCTTTTTCTCCCTTTGTTTCTTGATGAGTCTGGCTAATGGTTTGTCAATTTTATTTATCCTTTCAAAGAACCAGCTTTTGACTTTGTTGATTTTTGCTATGGTCTCTTTTGTTTCTTTTGCATTTATTTCTGCTCTAATTTTTAAGATTTCTTTCCTTCTACTAACCCTGGGGTTCTTCATTTCTTCCTTTTCTAGTTGCTTTAGGTGTAGAGTTAGGTTATTTATTTGACTTTTTTCTTGTTTCTTGAGGTATGCCTGTATTGCTATGAACTTTCCCCTTAGGACTGCTTTTACAATGCCCCACAAGTTTTGGATTGTTGTATTTTCATTTTCATTCGTTTCTATGCAAATTTTGATTTCTTTTTTGATTTCTTCTGTGATTTGTTGGTTATTCAGCAGCGTGTTGTTCAGCCTCCATATGTTGGAATTTTTAATAGTTTTTCTTCTGTAATTGAGATCTAATCTCACTGCATTGTGATCAGAGAAGATGCTTGGAATGAATTCTATTATTTTGAATTTACCAAGGCTAGCTTTATGGCCCAGGATGTGATCTATCCTGGAGAAGGTTCCATGTGTGCTTGAGAAAAAGGTGAAATTCATTGTTTTGGGATGAAATGTCCTATAGATATCAATTAGGTCTAACTGGTCTATTGTATCATTTAAAGTTTGTGTTTCCTTGTTAATTTTCTGTTTAGTTGATCTATCCATAGGTGTGAGTGGGGTATTAAAGTCTCCCACTGTTATTGTGTTATTGTTAATTTCTCCTTTCATACTTGTTAGCATTTGTCTTACATATTGTGGCACTCCTGTGTTGGGTGCATGTATATTTATAATTGTTATATCTTCTTCTTGGATTGATCCTTTGATCATTATGTAGTGACCGTCTTTGTCTCTTTTCACAGCCTTTGTTTTAAAGTCTATTTTATCTGATGTGAGTATTGCTACTCCTGCTTTCTTTTGGTCCGTATTTGCATGGAAAATCTTTTTCCAGCCCTTCACTTTCAGTCTGTATGTGTCCCCTGTTTTGAGGTGGATCTCTTGTAGACAACATATGTAGGGGTCTTGTTTTTGTATCCATTCAGCCAGTCTTTGTCTTTTGGTTGGGGCATTCAACCCATTTACGTTTAAGGTAATTACTGATAAGTATGATCCCGTTGCCATTTACTTTATTGTTTTGGGTTCGAATTTATACACCGTTTTTGTGTTTCCTGTCTAGAGAATATCCTTTAGTATTTGTTGGAGAGCTGGTTTGGTGGTGCTGAATTCTCTCAGCTTTTGCTTGTCTGTAAAGCTTTTGATTTCTCCTTCATATTTGAATGAGATCCTTGCTGGGTACAATAATCGAGGCTGTAGGTTATTTTCTTTCATCACTTTAAGTATGTCTTGCCATTCCCTCCTGGCTTGAAGAGTTTCTATTGCAAGATCAGCTGTTATCCTTATGGGAATTCCCTTCTGTGTTATTTGTTGTTTTTCCCTTGCTGCTTTTAATATTTGTTCTTTGTGTTTGATCTTTGTTAATTTGATTAATATATGTCTTGGGGTGTTTCGCCTTGGATTTATCCTGTTTGGGACTCTCTGGGTTTCTTGGACTTGAGTGATTATTTCCTTCCCCATTTTAGGGAAGTTTTCAACTATTATCTCAAGTATTTTCTCATGGTCTTTCTTTTTTTCTTCTTCTTCTGGGACCCCTATGATTCAAATGTTGTAGCGTTTAATATTGTCCTGGGGGTCTCTGAGATTGTCCTCATTTCTTTTAATTCGTTTTTCTTTTTTCCTCTCTGATTCATTTATTTCTACCATTCTATCTTCTAATTCACTGATCCTATCTTCTGCCTCTGTTATTCTACTATTTGTTGCCTCCAGAGTGTTTTTGATCTCATTTATTGCATTATTCATTATATATTGACTCTTTTTTATTTCTTCTAGGTCCTTGTTGAACCTTTCTTGCATCTTCTCAATCCTTGTCTCCAGGCTATTTATCTGTGATTCCATTTTGATTTCAAGATTTTGGATCAATTTCACTATCATTATTTGGAATTCTTTATGAGGTAGATTCCCTGTCTCTTCCTTTTTTGTTTGGTTTGGTGGGCATTTATCCTGTTCCTTTATCTGCTGGGTATTCCTCTGTCTCTTCATCTTGTTTAAATTGCTGAGTTTGGCATGTCCTTTCTGTATTCTGGCAGTTTGTGGAGTTCTCTTTATTGTGGCGTTTCCTCATTGTGTGTGTGGGTTTGTACAGGTAGCTTGTCAAGGTTTCTTGGTTAGGGAAGCTTGTTTTGGTGTTCTGGTGGGTGGAGCTTTATTTCTTCTCTCTGGAGTGCAATGAAGTGTCCAGTAATGAGTTATGAGATGTCTATGGTTTTGGGGTGACTTTGGGCTGCCTGTATCTTGGAGCTCAGGGCTGTGTTCCTTTGTTGCTGGAGAATTTGTTTGGTATGTCTTGCCCTGGAACTTGTTGGCCCTTGTGTGGTGCTTGGTTTCAGTGTAGGTATGCAGGCGTTTGATGAGCTCCTGTCGATTAATGTTCCCTGGAGTCAGGAGTTCCCTGGAGTCAGGGTTTGGACTTAAGCCTCCTGCTTCCAGTTATCAGTCTTATTTTTACAGTAGTTTCAAAACTTCTCCTTCTATACAGTACCATTGATAAAACATCTACATTAAAGATGAAAAGTTTCTCTGCCATGAGGGTCACCCAGAGAGGTTGACAGCATTACATGGAGAAGAGAAGAGGGAGGAGGGAGTTAGAGGTGACCCGAATGAGATGAGGTGGAATCAATAGAGGAGAGAGTGGGCTAGCCAGTAATCACTTCCTTATGTGCCCTCCACAACTGGACTGCTCAGAGATGTTCATGGAGTTATACAGAGAAGAGAAGGAGGAGGAAGGAGGCAGAGGTGGCCAGGAGGATAAAAGCGGGGAATGAAAAGGAGGGAGACAGATCCAGCCAGTAATCAATTCCCTAAGTGTTCTCCACCGTCTGGAACACACAGAAATTCCCAGAGTTGGGTAGAGTAGAGAGGGGTTAGGGAGGAGACACAGGCGACCTGGTGGAGAAAAAGGAGAGTCCAAAGGGAGAGAGAGCAGTGTAGCCAGTAATCTCACTCCCTAGTGAAAAATGGGTACTGAAGATTGGGTTCTTAAAGGTACAAAATTGGTAACAAATACATAAAAGCAAAAATTAAAAATCTAGAGTAGAGTTTGGAATTTCAAAAATACAATATTAAAGAAAAGAAGAAGGGAAAGAAAGAGAGAAAAAAAAAAACAAACAGAAAGGAAGTCGCAAAAATTATAAAGAAAATATAGGTACAAAATTGATAACAAATACCAAAAAGCATAAATTAAAAATCTAGCATTGAGTTTGGAATTTCAGGTATACAATGTTATGTAAAAGAAGAAGAGAAAGAAAGAGAGAAAAAAAAAAGTACAAAAAATATATATATTAAAAAATATAGGTACAAAATTGATAACAAATACCAAAAAGCATAAATTAAAAATCTAGCGTTGAGTTTGGAATTTCAGGTATACAATGTTATATAAAAGAAGAAGAGAAAGAAAGAGAAAAAAAGTCACAAAAATTATATATATTAAAAAATATAGGTACAAAATTGATAACAAATACCAAAAAGCTAAAATAAAAATCTAGAGTTTGGAATTTCAGAAATACAATGTTAAAGAAAAAAAAAGAAAAAAAAGAAAACAAGGTCAAAAAAATTATAAAAAAAATATATATATATATATGAAGTTTGCTTTAAAAAAATAGAGTCTTTTTTGGTTGTTGTTGCAAAGTAATGGTTATGAAAGTGAAAATTAAAGGAATAATAGAGGACTTAAAATTTTTTTAAAAATTATAACAAAAAAGAAAGAATGATTGTAAAAATAGTAAAAATATATCTAGGACTTCTCTGGTTTTGTTGTGGGTATTGTGGTTTCAGTTCATTTTCGGCTAGTTCCTTGGTCCGACTTATATTCTCAAGATCTATAGGCCCCTTCCTATGTAGATGGTACTAACTACAGGGTTTTAATGTATTGCCTGTAGCTCCTCTGTTATAGCTTCTTCTGTTTAGTGGTCTCTTCAGTGTCTGGTTTCCGCCCTGACACAAAGGGTATGGTGGAGGACACTTTTTTTTTTTTTTTTTTTTAGGCTCAGTTGTTCAGTCACGTTGTGGGGAGGGAGGGACGCTGCAAACAAATAACATTGGCGTGTGCTCGCAGTGCCTCAGCCACACTGGGTCTGCCCCCGCTCACGGCGCATGTAGCCTCCCTGCCCACACTGCTCAGGCTCTAGGTTGCTCCGCCGGGAACCATCCGTGGCCGGCCCTGGGCTGCTTGCACCTCCCGGGTCCAAGCAGCTCAGGTTCAGGCACTCGGGTAGTCCTCAGAGGCGCAGACTCGGTTGGCCTGCGTTTTGTGCCCTTCCCAGGTCCGAGCAGCTCAGGTGATGAGGTGTTTGGCGAGCGCGATTGCTGCGACTTATCGCCTCCCCGCCGCTCAGTTATCTAGGTGTACAACCAGCGCACCTTCTCAGGCGAATGTTGACCATCCAGACCCCCAAGAAGTTTTAGTTAGCAAAGAAGCCTGCTTACAGTTTTATAGATAATGTCTCTCTGGGGCTGCGATTGCCCCCTTACGGCTCTGGCTGCCTGTCACCGGAGGAGGATGGTCTGCAGCCGGCTATCTCTGTTCAGTTCTGTGTTCTGTGCGCGGGCCTGGCGGTGTCTTAGGTTAGGGCTGGCTTTTCACGTGGTAGATATCCCACAGTCTGGTTTGCTAGCCCAAATTATTTCGGTTAGATAGCGCTTGGGGTATTCAGGCCAGATTCTTACTCTAAGCGATGTAGCCCGTGCCGCGCCCCCCTGCCCAGCCCCCGCTTGCTAATGGTGGATGCAGGCGTCTGCGCTGCTTTTCCGCTGGGGGAGTTACCGTAGGGCTCATAATCTGTGAGTTTTAATTGTTTATTTATTTTTCCTCCCTGTTATGTTGCTGTCTGTGCTTCCAAGGCTCCGCACAGATTCGGCAGTCAAAAGGTTTCCTGGTGTTTGGAAACTTCTCTCTTTTTAAGACTCCCTTCCCGGGATGGAACTCTGTCCCTCCCTCTTTTGTCTCTTTTTTTGTCTTTTATATTTTTTCCTACCTCCTTTTGAAGACTTGGGTTGCTTTTCTGGGTGCCTGATGTCCTCTGCCGGCATTCAGAAGTTGTTTTGTGGAATTTACTCAGCGTTTAAATGTTCTTTTGATGAATTTGTGGGGAAGAAAGTGTTCTCCCCGTCCTACTCCTCCTCCATCTTAGCTCCTCCCCTAGACAACATCTTAAAAGCAGAGACATTACTTTGCCAACAAAGTTCCGTCTAGTAAAAGCTATTGTTTTTTTCAGTAGTCATGTATGGATGTGAGAGTTGGACTATAAAGAAAGCTGATCGCCAAAGAATTGATGCTTTTGAACTGTAGTGTTGGAGAAGACTCTTGAGAGTCCCTTGGTCTGCAAGGAGATCAAACCAGTCAGTGTCCTGAATGTTCATTGGAAGGACTGATGCTGAAACTGAAAGTCCAATACTTTGGCCATCTGATGTGAAGAACTGACTCACTGGGAAGGACTCTGATGCTGGGAAAGATTGAAGGCGGGAAGAGAAGAGGATGATAGAAGATGAGATGGCTGGATGGCATCACTAACTCAATGGACATGAATTTGAGCAAGCTCTGGAAGTAGGAGATGGACAGGGAAGCCTGATGTGTTGCAGTCCATTGTGTCTCAGAGTTGGACATGACTGAGTGACTGAACTGAACTGAATATTCTATTATGTATATGTACCTAAACTTCCTTATGCATTTGTCTGCTGATGGAGATCTAGGTTGCTTTCATGCCCTAGCTATTGTTAACAGTGCTACAGTGAACATTGCGGTATATGTGTCTCTTTAAATTCTGGTTTCCTCGATGTATATGCCCAGCAGTGGGATTGCTGGGTTGAAGTACAAAACAGTATAAGAGACTACTATGAGCAACTATATGCCAATAAAATGGACAACTTAGAAGAAATGGGCAAATTCTTAGAAAAGTATAACCTTTCAAATCTGAACCAGGAAGAAATAGAGGATCTGAACAGACCAATCACAAGCACAGAAATCAAAACTATAATAAAAAATCTTCCAACAAACAAAAGGACCAGATGGCTTCACAAGTGAATTCTACCAAAAATTTAGTACCTATCCTACTGAAACTCTTCCAGAAAATTTCAGAGGAAGATAAACTCCCAAACTCATTCTATGAGCCCACCATCACCCTAATACCAAAACCAAACAAAGATGCCACAGAAAATAATACTGCAGGCCAATATCACTGCTCAACATAGATGCAAAAATCCTCTTCAAATTCTCACAAACAGAATCCAACAACATATTATAAAGATCATATATCATGACCAAGTGGGCTTTATCCTAGGGATGCAATGATTCTTCAGTATTCACAAATCAATGTGATACACTGTATTAGCAAATTGAAAGACAAAACCCATATGATTATCTCAGCAGATGCATAGAAGGCCTTTGACAAAATTCAAAACCCACTTATGATAAAAACTCTCCAGAAAGCAGGCATAGAAGGAACATTCCTCAACATATTAAAAGTCATATATGACAAACCCACAGCAAACATTATCCTCAATGGTAAAAAGTTGAAAGCATTTCCTCTAAAATTGGGAAAAAGACAAGTGTGCCCACTCTCACCACTACGATTGAGCATTGTTTTGGAAGTCCTAGCCACAGCAATCAGAATAAAAAGAAGTAAAAGCAATCCAGATTGTTTCGGAAAAAAAAAGCAGTAAAACTCTCACTATTGCAGGTGACATGATCCTCTACATAGAAAACCCTAAAGACACCACAAGAAAATTACTAGAGCTAATCAATGGATATAGTAAAGTTGCAAGATATAAAATTAATACACAGAAACCCCTTGCATTCCTGTAAACAATGAAAAAACAGAGAAATTAAGGAAACAATCTTATTTACCATTGCAATGAAAAGAATAAAATACTTAGGATAAATTTACCTAAAGAAACAAAAGACCTATATACAGAAAACTATAAAACACTGATGAAAGAAATAAAAAATGACACAAATAGAAGGAGAAATACACCATGTTCATGGATTGGAAAAATATATTTCCCAAAGTAATCTATAGATTGAATGCAATCCCTAGCAAGCTACCAAAGGTATTTTTCACAGAACTAGAACAAATAATTTCACAGTTAGTGTGGAAACACAAAAAACCTTGAATAGCCAGAGTAATTTTGAGAAAGAAGAATGGAACTGGAGCACTGGATCTTCCTGACTTCAGACTGTATACTACATCTGCCCATGTTTCGTTTGGGTTGTTTGTGTTTCTGATATTGAGTTGTTTGAGCTGTTTGTGTATTTTGAATATTAACTGCTATGGGTTGCATCATTTGTAAACATTTCCTCCTATTCTCTAGGTTGTCTTTTCATTTGTTGATGGTTACCTTTGCTGTTCAAAGGCTTTTAAGTTTGATTAGGTCCTATTTATTTTTTGATTTTATTTCTTTTGCCTTGGAAGGCTTATCTAAGAAAATATTGCTGCAACTTACATCAGAGAATGTTTTGCATGTATTATTTATAGAAGTTTTATGGTGTCATATCTTATATTTAGGTCTTTAAACCTTCAGGGGTTTATTTTTGTATGTGGTGTGATGAAATGTTCTGATTTAATTGGTTTACATGTATCTGTCCAGCTTTCCCCACACAATTTGTTGAAAAGACTCTCTTTTCTCCATTGTATTGCCTCCTTTGTCATCAGTTAATTGACCATAGGTACATGGGTTTATTTCTGGGCTCTCTGTTCTGTTCAATTGATCTGTATTTTTGTGCTGCTTTGATTACTGTATATTTGTAGTATAGTCTGAAATTTTAAAGGGTTATGCCTCCAGCTTTATTCTTTTTCCTCAGAATTGCTTTGCCAACTTTGGGTCTTTTCTGGTTCCAAATAAATTTAAGGACTATTTGTTCTAGTTTTGTGAGAAATATCAGGTGTAATTTGATTGGGTGCAATGGCCATTTTAACAAAATTAATTCTTTCAATTCAGGAATATGGTGTATCTTTTCTTTTCTTTAAACTCCATCTTCAATTTCCTTTATGAGTGTTTTATAGTTTTCAACATCCAGGTCCATAACCGCCTTGGTTATATTTATTCTTAGGTATTTTATTATTTTTTGAAGTGATTTTAAACAGGATTGCTTTTGTACTCTTTCTTTCTGATATTGCATTATTAGTGTAAAAAATGCAATGGATTTCTCTATATTAATCTTGTATCCTGGTATTTTGCTGAATTCAGTTAGTGCTAATAGTTTTTTGTGTGGAGACTTTAGGGTTTCTCTATATAAAGTATCATATCATCTGCAAATAGTGACAGTTTTACCTCTCTTCTTCCAGTTTGGATCCCTTTTATTTCTTTTTCGATTGTTTTGACTAGGATTTCCAATACTATGTTGAATAGAAGTGGTGAGAGTGTGCATCTTTGTTCCTGAATTTAGCAAGATTTTAATTTTTTTTTTACCAAGAAATATTATGTTGGCTGTGGTTTTTCATAAATAACTTTTATTATGTTGAGATATGTTCCCTTTATACCCACTTTGTGAGAGTTTTTGTAATGAATATATGTTGAATTTTGATGAATGCTTTTCTATGTGTTTATTAAGATGAACATATTAATTTTGTTTTTTTTTTTGTTGAAGTGATCTATCTCACTGATTGATTTCTTATGGTGAACCATTTTGTGATCCTGGAATTAATCCACCTTAAGCACAGTGTGGAGAAGGCAATGGCAACCCACTCCAGTACTCTTGCCTAGAAAATCCCATGGATGGAGAAGCCTGGTAGGCTGAAGTCCATGGGGTCGCGAAGAGTCAGACATGAAGAGTGAAGAGTGACTTCACTTTGACTTTTCACTTTCATGCATTGGAGAAGGAAATGGCAACCCACTCCAGTGTTCTTGCCTGGAGAATCCCAGGGACAGAGAAGCCTAGTGGGCTGCCGTCTATGGGGTCGCACAGAGTCAGACACGACTGAAGCGACTTAGCAGCAGCAGCAGCAAGTGCAGTGTATGACCCTTTTTTTTTTTTAAATTTTTATTTTATTTTTAAACTTTACATAATTGTATTAGTTTTGCCAAATATGACCCTTTTTATATAGTCTTTGATTTGGTTTACTAATATTTTGATGAGAATTTTTACATCTATATTCATCAGAGATATTGGCCTGTAATTTTCTTTTTTTTGTGGTGTCTTTTTCTGGTTTTGATATCAGGGTGATAGTGGCTTCATAATATGAATTGGGAGTGAGTGTTCCTTCCTCTTCAATTTTTTTGAATAGTTTGAGCAAGATAGCTATGTCTTGGTGTAGTTGGTAGAATTTGCCTGTGAAGCCATCTAGTCATGGACTTTGCAGGAAGTTTATTTATTATAGATTGTTTCACTTCTAGTGATCAGTCTGTTCAAATTATTTATTTCTTCTTGACTTTTATCAGATTATACTTTTCTAGAAACCTAATCATTTCCTCTAGATTGCCCAATTTATTAACCTATAATTCACTTTATATAATTCTGTCAGGATTTTGTTTTCGTATTTCTGTGGTATCAATTGTTATTTCTTATCTTTCATTTATTATTTTATTAGGACCCTCTGCCTTTTCTTCTTAAAGAGCCTGACTGGCAATTTTGGTTATCTTTTCAAAAAACCAATTCTTGTGTTTTTTTTTTTTCCTTTTTAAAAAATTTTATTTTTTAATTGAAGGATAATTGCTCTACAGAAGTCATCCATAGGTATACATACTGTCTTCCATAGTGGCTGTATCGATTCACATTCCCACCAGCAGTGCGAGAGGGTTCCCTTTTCTCCACATCCTCTCCAGCATTTACTGTTTGTAGATTTTTTGATGATGGCCATTCTGACTGGTGTGAGGTGATATCTCATTGTAGTTTTGATTTGCATTTCTCTAGTAATGAGTGATGGAGAAGGCAATGGCACCCCACTCCAGTACTCTTGCCTGGAAAATCCCATGGATAGAGGAGCCTGGTGAGCTTGCGGTCCATGGGGTCGCTAGGAGTCGGACATGACTGAGCGACTTCACTTTCACTTTTCACTTTCATGCATTGGAGAAGGAAATGGCAACCCACTCCAGTGTTCTTGCCTGGAGAATCCCAGGGACAGAGAAGCCTAGTGGGCTGCCGTCTATGGGATCGCGAAGAGTCAGACATGACTGAAGTGACTTAGCAGCAGTAGTGAGTGATGTTGAGCATCTTTTCATGTGTTTGTAAGCCATCTTTATGTCTTCTTTGGAGAAATGTCTGTTTAGGTCTTTTTCCCAATTCTTCTTTTAAAGGTTTTCAATTGTTTTTCTGTTCTCCATTTTACTTATCTGGTCTTTATTATTTCCTTCCTTCTGCTGACTTTGGATTTTGTTTGTTCTTCTTTTTCTAATTCATTTAAGTGGTAGGTTAGATTGTTTATTTGAGATTTTTCTTGTTTGTTGAGTTAAATATCTGTTTTCTCTTAGAACAGACTGCTTTTTCTGCATTCTGTAAGTTTTGTAAGGTTATATTTTCATTGTTGCTTGTCTTGAGATATTTTCCAATTTTTTTCTTTGATTTGATTATTGTCCCATTGGTTTTTTTAGTAGCTTGTTTAGTCTGCATATGTTTGTGCTTTCCCTCTTTTTCTTCCTAGGGTTTTGATATCTAGTTTCACACTGTTGTGGTCAAAAAAGTTACTTGAAGTAACTTCTGTCCTCTTAAATTTTTTGAGGACTTCCCTTGTGGCTCAGTGATAAAGAACCCACCTACTGATGCAGGAAACCCATGTTCAATCCCTGGGTTGGGAAGATCCCCTGGAGAAGGAAATGGCAACCCACTCCAATATTCTTTCCTGGGAGATGGTATGGACAGAGGAACCTGGTGGGCTACGTTCCATGAAGTTGCAAAGAGTCAGACAGGACTGAGTGACTAAACAACAAAATTTATTGAGGCTTGTTTTGTGTCCTATTGTGTCATACTCTAGCGAATGTTCTCTGTACCCTTGAAAGAAATGTATTCTGGGTTTTTGGATGCCGTGTTCTGTGGATATCAATTAAGTCCAGCTGGTCTATCGTGGCATTTAGGACTTCTGTTGCCTTTTTATCCAGTCTGCCACTCTGTGTATTTTAATTGGAGCATTTAGTCCATTGATACTTAAAGTAATTATGGATAAGCATGTACTTATTGCCATTGTTCCTCTGTGGTCACAGAAGATCTCCATGCCATTTGTGTAGGCATCCTTGGTTCTTCTCAGGAGCAACTCATGGCTGCATCTCATTCTCTGTTGTGTTCATCCCATATCTAGTGCATGGCTATGGTGTGGAGTAGATTGGGGCTGGGGATTGAGGCATTGCAGCTGTCAGAATTGAGGTGACTGTGCTGTTGCCTGAGATCTGGAATGCCTCTGTGGCAGACTTCTCCCAGGACCTGTCTGCCTCAGAGCTAGCACTAAGCTATGGTGTTTAATGGGGAGAACAGGGTCTTCTTCTTGGGAAACAAACTGCTGTGTACTTTTGCCCTGCAGCCTGTTTGGCCAAGATTCAATGCTTGACTGTTGTGCATTCTTGTGGCACCACCCTGTATGCATTCTGACAGTGTCTACCATGGCTGGACCTGCCACCACTGTGCATGTACTGACAGTAGGCTCCATGACTCCATCTAGATCACATCTCAGACCCTCAGGGTTGTGTTTGCCTAGCTGGATGGAGTCCACTCCCAGTGATTCAACACTTGGCCTGTTTTCTTGTGACACTGCCCTGTGCCTGGGCTGACAATGTCTGCCTCAACTTGACCCCACTGTCCCTGTTCACAAGCTGACAATGGTCTCTGTGACTCCACCCTGATACACTCCAGGAGCCCTAGTCTGTCCCTTTGTACTATACCAAACCTATGCTCTCATCTAGTCTCTTTGTACTAGACCAATCTATGCCCTGTTGCACCAGGCTTTAGTAGGAGTGAGGAGGGACAGCACATATGCCCCTTTGGATTGGAAAGTGCAGCAGGAAGTGTGAGATGCCAATGTGAGACTCTCTCCAGCCTGATAGATAGCAGGCCAGCATGGGGGCACTCTTTACAGGTAGAGTCTAGACTTCTCTGGCCTTTATATCTGTTTCAGTGGATTTCCCAGCAGGCAAGGGGGCTTTCTCCTCTGAATAGGACCCTAGAACTGGGATGTCCAGACTGTAGGCTGACCCACTTACTCCCTAGGGCAAGAATCCACTCTGTAGACCTTCTCTTCCTTATAGACACTTTTTGGTCATTGGTCTCTACCTCATGCCTTTTTTCCCCCACCCTATCCAGTTATGTAGACATCTTTCTTGCTACTCTGGTTGTGTAGGAGTTCTGCCAGTTTCCACTTAGTTTCTGGTAGAGTTGCTCCATATGTAAGTGTATTTTTTATATGTTTTTGTCCATGCTTTCTTATTCTTCTGTCTTGATCCCCTGCTCAAAAAAGACTACTCTCTTTAAGGGAGAAAGAACTGTGGACAAAGGATAATGCAGTGTTTCAAGTAGATTGAAGGTTAAAAAGTAATTTTAGTTTAGTAAGTAGTTTTGAAAATTAGGCTAAGTGTAATAATGAAAAAAAATTGTGATGAATGAATCAGAAAGTAATCATTATAATCCTTCTGAATCCAGGGTAAAATTTTATAGGACAACATGATGTTTTAATTCATGTGAATTCAAGAAAGTGTAGAGTAACCTAGTAGCCACATAGGAAGCTTATAGCCAGACTTGGTAAAGACACAAAAGATAAATGTTCATTTGATAGTGACGGGAAACTGGAAAAGTGTACTTTTATACTTTCCTACTAGCAAATAACTGGCATGGGAACAAATTGGTTATGTTCTGTGTCTATCAGTGTATTTCTTCTACTGCCTTGGACCCCAGTGGGTCATTATACTTGAGATATTCTTTGTTCTTGGGAAAGGAATCAGCTTCATTTTGAGGACATGTATGCATATAGTCTCTCCTTGTGTTCTTTTGAAATAAAAAAGAAAAAGCTTATTCAGGAAAATTTCTATTATCCAGCATTTAATCATTGTAAGTCACTGTTAATTGTCACTCATATGCTTTGTTAAGACCTTGATAGATGATATTTATTGTTTATAGATGTTCATAGGTGACAAGTAATCAGTGTAATATCCCAGAATGTTTTCCTAATAATAAAGAATGATTAAATTATGGGTATCATAGTATTAAAATCTGAATAAGTAGCTGTTATGATTGATTTATTGTTATTTCACATGAAAGATAGATGCTAAATGTCTATTAAATTGGGCAACTAATTTAAATTTCACATTTCTTATTTATTTTAATAACAGATCTTTCTCGAAGTACAAGAAACTGATTTGAGCGAGCATTTCAAGTTCTGAGAGCTGGACTTAGCAGAAATTGTATATGAATTTTATGTGATACAGATCCACATGTACTTTCCTATGATAGTTAGCTCCCACATTGTAATATAGGGTCTCTATTTTGAGGAAAACATGATGTTTTATTTATCCTTTCAAAGAAAGATACAATTTCAGTCAGTATCTTTTTCAAGGCAATGGCCACTTGCCATTATCTAAAAATCTTGAGTCAAGATGATTAGTGAAAGAAACTATTTAGTCCTTTCTACTGAAACTGTTCTTAAGGACATAGTTGACAGTCATAATTTCTCACCTTTATGATCCAGTTTAAGTTTCCCCTCACTTTTGTTTAAAACTTGAGCTAGTCTGGGTTGTTTTCCATATCTTCATCTCTAAGTGGTCTAAGGGGCTTCCCAGGTGGGGCTAGTGGTCAAGAACCTGCCTGCCAATGCAGGAGACATAAAAGATGGGGATTAGATCCCTGGGTCAGGAAGATACTGATCCACTCCAGTATTGCCCAGAGAATCCCATGGACAGAGGAGCCTGGCGGGCTACAGTTAATGGGTTCACAAAGAGTTGAAAATGACTGAGGTGACTTAGCAAGCACACAAGCATGGAAGTCTAAAGTCTAAGCCCTTAGTTTCTTTGCTTCCCTTCAGTTAGTGTTACTGCAACAGTCATTAGATATAGATGTATTAAGAGATGCTGCACATCAAAGGAAACTATTAGCAAGGTGAAAAGACAGCCTTCAGAATGGGAGAAAATAATAGCAAATGAAGCAACTGACAAACAACTAATCTCAAAAATATACAAGCAACTCCTACAGCTCAACTCCAGAAAAATAAATGACCCAATCCAAAAATGGGCCAAAGAACTAAATAGACACTTCTCCAAAGAAGACATACAGATGGCTAACAAACACATGAAAAGATGCTCAACATCACTCATTGTCAGAGAAATGCAAATCAAAACGACTATGAGGTACCATTTCACACCAGTCAGAATGGCTGTCATCCAAAAGTCTACAAGCAATAAATGCTGGAGAGGGTGTGGAGAAAAGGGAACCCTCTTACACTGTTGGTGGGAATGCAAACTAGTACAGCCACTATGGAGAACAGTGTGGAGATTCCTTAAAAAACTCGAAATAGAACTGCCTTATGATCCAGCAATCCCACTGCTGGGCATACACACTGAGGAAACCAGAAGGGAAAGAGACACGTGTACCCCAATGTTCATCGCAGCACTGTTTATAATAGCCAGGGCATGGAAGCAACCTAGATGTCCATCAGCAGATGAATGGATAAGAAAGCTGTGGTACATATACACAATGGAGTATTACTCAGCCATTAAAAAGAATACATTTGAATCAGTTCTAATGAGGTGGATGAAACTGGAGCCTATTATACAGAGTGAAGTAAACCAGAAGGAAAAACACCAATACAGTATACTAACACATATATATGGAATTTAGAAAGATGGTAACAATAACCCTGTGTATGAGACAGCAAAAGAGACACTGATGTATAGAACAGTCTTATGGACTCTGTGGGAGAGGGAGGGGGTGGGAAGATTTGGGAGAATGGCATTGAAACATGTAAAATATCATGTATGGAACGAGATGCCAGTCCAGGTTCGATGCACGATCCTGGATGCTTGGGGCTAGTGCACTGGGACGACCCAGAGGGATGGTATGGGGAGGGAGGAGGGAGGAGGGTTCAGGATGGGGAACACATGTATACCTGTGGCGGATTCATTTTGATATTTGGCAAAACTAATACAATTATGTAAAGTTTAAAAATAAAATAAAATTAAAAAAAATAAAATCAACAAGTAAAAAAAAAAAGTTATAAAGGGAAAAAAAAAGAGATGCAGCGTACACAAAATAAATACACCTGATAAAACTGTATAGTACTCATCAGTTAATCAGAATAGGCAGTATAAATATAATTTGGCTACATAATTATGTAGCACAGTGCAATATAGCAACACTTTAAATATTTATTTGGAATTACTCTGAATTTCAGATTTATTTTGTAAGTTTTTAGAACAATGTTCATTCCAAATGCAAATTGTCTTAGCTGGGAGGAAGGATACTGATTTCAGGAACATACTGTGGAGGAAGGAATAAAGGAACAATGTGGTGGTCTCATTAATCATACCACCATTCCCTTGCTATGTAGGTTAGTGGAATTGATCCCAGCTTTGAGTTTGCTTCTCATTGTCCTAAGCTTATCAGTGTAGTTCCACCTGTTTTGCTCCATAATAAACTCAGACTTAATCTAGTCTTCCCCAAGGCATTTCATTATAATTGTTTTAGTGATGGTTTAATCAGAATTTGGGGAACTTCCCTGGTGGCTCAGACGGTAAAGCGTCTGCCTGCAATGCGGGAGACCTGGGTTCAATCCCTGGGTCAGGAAGATCCCCTGGAGAAGGAAATGGCAACCCACTCCAGTACTCTTCCCTGGAAAATCTCATGGATGGAGGAGCCTGGTAGGCTACAGATGGAGGAGCCTGGTAGGCTACAGTCCATGGGGTCACAAAGAGTCAGACACGACTGAGTGACTTCACTTAATCAAAGTTTAGGATTTTTTTTTAATGATGCTGTAAAAGTGACTCAGTCTCACTCCCAGTATGTGAATGAGAAAGCACGCTGCAGACAGCACTCTTTCAGTTGAGGGAAGGCAGTGCAGCTTGAGGATGAAACTTGAACACGGAAAAGGGCAGAACAGAGAAAATTAAAAGAACTGGATCTTTGCCTTGTCGTGCCTAAAGCTCAGTTACTTCTAGAATTTTCATTTATATAAGTCAATTAGTTTCTTTTATTGTATAAACCAACTTGGGAGTCTTCCCAGGTGGCATTTCACCTACCTGCCAATGTAGGAGATATAAGAGACATGAGTTCGATCCCTGGGTTGGGAAGATCCCCGGGAGAAGGGAATGGCAACTCACTCCAATATTCTTGCCATGGACAGAGGGACAGGACCCTGGCAGTCTATGGTCCAAAGTGTCACAAAGAGTCAGACATGACTGAAATGATACAGTACAGACAAACTTGACTTGAGTTTCCTTTTGCTTGTAACTGACAGTTTTCTCCCTGAAAGTATAGAGATAGTTTGAGTCGTAGAGGAACCAAGAATATAAATGACGACCATCCTCAATCTCTTCTGTAAAATTAAAGGAAATTTTACAGAGATTTAGGGGACTTTATATAGGACTGAAGATATGATAAAGGTAAAAAGGAATTGACAGAATCACTAAGGGAATGTGTTAGGGAAACAATTTTAGATGGAAATTTAAACAAATTTAAATGTAGTGTTGCTTTTTCATAATATTTATCATTACTTGATATGATATACTTTTAGTGTGTCTTTTTTATATATTGTAAGCATCATGACGGTGGAGATTTTGTCTGGCTCATTTATTCATCATATTTGATGTGCCTGGAATTAGACTTAGAAGCTCTATACAGTCAACAAAAACAAGACCAGGAGCTGACTATGGCTCAGATCATGAACTCCTTATTGCCAAATTCAGACTTAAATTGAAGAAAGTAGGGAAAACCACTAGACCATTCAGATATGACCTAAATCAAATCCCTTATGATTATACAGTGGAAGTGAGAAATAGATTTAAGAAACTAGATCTGATAGATAGAGTGCCTGATGAACTATGGACAGAGGTTCATGACACTGTACAGGAGACAGGGATCAAGACCATCCCCATGGAAAAGAAATGCAAAAAAGCAAAATGGCTGTCTGGGGAGGCCTTACGAATAGCTGTGAAAAGAAGAGAAGGGAAAAGCAAAGGACAAAAGGAAAGATATAAGCATCTGAATGCAGAGTTCCAAAGAATAGCAAGGAGAGATAAGAAAGCCTTCCTCAGTGATCAGTGCAAAGAAATAGAGGAGAACAACAGAATGGGAAAGACTAGGGATCTCTTCAAGAAAATTAGAGATACCAAGGGAACATTTCATGCAAAGACAGGCTCGATAAAGGACAGAAATGGTATGGACCTAACAGAAGCAGAAGATATTAAGAAGAGGTGGCAAGAATACACAGAAAATCTGTACAAAAAAGATCTCCATGACTCAGACAGTCACGATAGTGTGATCACTCACCTAGAGCCAGACATCCTGGAATGTGAAGTCAAGTGGGCCTTAGAAAGCATCACTATGAACAAAGCTAGTGAAGGTGATGGAATTCCAGTTGAGCTATTTCAAATCCTGAAAGATGATGCTGTGAAAGTGCTGTACTCAATATGCCAGCAAATTTGGAAAACTCAGCAGTGGCCAGAGGACTGGAAAAGGTCAGTCTTCATTCCAATCCCAAAGAAAGGCAATGCCAAAGAATGCTCAAACTACCATACAATTGCACTCATCTCACACGTTAGTAAAGTAATGCTCAAAGTTCTCCAAGCCAGGCTTCAGCAAGACGTGAACCATGAACTTCCTGATGTTCAAGCTGGTTTTAGAAAAAGCAGAGGAACCAGAGATCAAATTGCCAACATCTGCTGGATCATGGAGAAAGCAAGAGAGTTCCAGAAAAACATCTATTTCTGCTTTATTGACTATGCAAAAGCCTTTGACTGTGTGGATCACAATAAACTGTAGATTATCCGAAAGAGATGGGAATACCGGACCACCTGACCTGCCTCTTGAGAAATTTGTATGCAGGTCAGGAAGCAACAGTTAGAACTGGGCATGGAACAACAGACTGGTTCCAAATAGGAAAAGGAGTATGTCAAGGCTGTATATTGTCACCCTGCTTATTTAACTTCTATGCAGAGTACATCATGAGAAATGCTGGACTGGAAGAAGCACAAGCTGGAATCAAGATTGCCAGGAGAAATATCAATAACCTGAGATATGCAGATGACACCACCCTTATGGCAGAAAGTGAAGATGAACTAAAAAGCCTCTTGATGAAGGTGAAAGAGGAGAGTGACAAAGTTGGCTTAAAGCTCAACATTTAGAAAACGAAGATCATGGCATCTCGTCCCATCACTTCATGGGAAATAGATGGGGAAACAGTGGAAACAGTGTCAGACTTTATTTTTCTGGGCTCCAAAATCACTCCAGATGGTGACTGCAGCCATGAAATTAAAAGACATGTACTCCTTGGAAGAAAAGTTATAAAAAAAAAAAAAAAAGTTATGACCAACCTAGATAGCATATTGAAAAGCAGAAACATTACTTTGCCAACAAAGGTCCATCTAGTCAAGGCTATGGTTTTTCCAGTGGTCATATATGGATGTGAGAGTTGGACTGTGAAGAAAGCTGAGTGCTGAAGAATTGATGCTTTTGAACTGTGGTGTTGGAGAAGACTCTTGAGAGTCCCTTGGACTTCAAGGAGATCCAACCAGTCCATTCTGAAGGAGACCAGCCCTGGGATTTCTTTGGAAGGAATGATGCTAAAGCTGAAACTCCAGTACTTTGGCCACCTCATGTGAAGAGTTGACTCATTGGAAAAGACTCTGATGCTGGGAGGGGTTAGGGGCAGGAGGAGAAGGGGACAACAGAGGATGAGATGGCTGGATGGCATCACTGACTCGATGGACGTGAGTCTGAGTGAACTCCAGGAGTTGGTGATGGACAGGGAGGCCTGGCGTGCTGCGATTCATGGGGTCACAAAGAGTTGGACAAGACTGAGCGACTGAATTGAACTGAACTGCATGGTAAAGACTGAACACAAATTTATACATATGGATAATGGAATGAAGTTTTGAATAAACTTCTCAGTAAGAGCCCAGCTCAGATTGGGTAGTATGAATAAATGGTAGAAAAAATTGACCTAGTATCTTAACTCTTTCGATTGGGAATATTAGAGGAGAAAAAATTATCAAATTTGTCCGTGACTGTGAAGTGGCACCTTGCCCAGTGCCTGGGACCTAGTGAATGGTAAATCCAACTTTAGTGCTTCATGGTGTGATATAGTGGTTACAGCAGAGGGTAAGTGGTGAGGAAATCTAGTATGGCAGCTAGGGTAGTGTTGTTGACATTATTAACCACTTGACACAAGTTTCATAGGGAAGCAGTTAATAAAAGTGATTTGAAAGTAAAAAGTAAAACTGCATCTTGGTTTTGGAGTTCATAGCAGAGTTGTGTATAATTTTACTGGAGATAACATAAGTAAAACTAGATGAACCACTTAAATCTAGCCTTTTTTAAAGTAAAGGTAGAAATAATGGAAGAATAAAGTCATAAAGAGATCACCAGAAAAAAGCTGTCCAAAGACCTTTAGAAACATAGCTGGACATGTGTAGGCATTTTGAGTCTTGGTCATGCAGGGGTCTGAGAGAATGTTATTAGGACTTGTTTGAAAGATGGAGAAAAGGAACAGAGAATGTTCCAATTTCAACTTACATTAAAAAAACAGAGGTAAAATAATGGAAAGAATTTATGAAACTAGCTGTTGTGTTTAAATTTAGTAAGTAGGCTAAGGAAGGTTCAAAACAATGGGCTGTACTGTTGTAACTGCTTATTTTTACTGGATCTATTGGCAAAAATCTCTCATTTTTTCACACTTACTTTTCAAAGACCCTGGAGTACCAGGTTTCATTTAGCAGAGTAACAGCTTTCAAATAGTAATCTGGTGTCTGTCTCAGCCTCTGTTTTCCCCTTTCCCTCTGTACCCTTGTCCTCTTGTTGTTGTTTTTACTTTCTCCCCCCACCTACTTGCCCTTCTCCCCATACCTTTTTTTTTTCTTTTCTCCTATTCAGTTTTGCTCCAAATTACAAAAGATGTCAATTAGCTCTAAAAGTCATCTCATTCATGTGAAATGTGTTTGATCACAAAGTCTGGAAGTGTCACAAAGAACTCTGTTCCAGGGTGGTCATAATGACCTGCTGCAGCAAATTGGTTTTGAGGGTTAGGATCAACTTGAAAAGATTGAATGTAATTAGTCTGTTAGAACCTCCAGAAGCTAGGAGCAACTCTATCATTCCAGATGGTGTTATAATAGAAAAAAGTCTTTGTGATTAGACAGCTCTTGTTCAAATCCTAGGTTCATTTTTAAGATCAGCTGTGTGCTGTTGAGTATGCTGTTAGCTTCAACTCTGTGGGTCTCAGTTTCCTCATCTATAAAATGAGAATAATAATGAACACCTCAAAGTATTTTGTGAAGAGTAAATGAGTAAAGCCTGGAAAGTGATTGGGCTTCCCTTGTGGCTCAGCTGGTAAAAAATCCGCCTGCAATGCAGGAGACCTGGGTTCAATCCCTGGGTTGGGAAGATCCCCTGGAGAGGGGAAAGGCTACCCTCTCCAGTATTCTGGCCTGGGAGAATTCCAGGGACTGTATAGTCCATGGGGTTGCAAAGAGTTGGACACGACTGAGTGACTTTCACTTTCACTTTTAAATGAGTAAAGCCTGGAAAATGGTTAGTACAGTATCTGTCATGTGGTAACATTCACTAAGTGATAGCTACTCTTAATGTTTTCTTGCTCTTGTGACTTCATGTTAGCTTTGTCCATTCTCCTACCACTGTTCAGCTTAGACCATGTAAGTGGCTCTTCTGGAATCTGAACCAGGACTGAAGTACTCAAGGTGTGTGCTGCTCAGGCTTCTGGGCAGCAATACACACTTTTATGTTGGAGAGGATTTTGGAGTCTGAACAAATATTCTTCAAGTTGAGTTACAGGGTAGGCTTGCTGTTTAGATTGTTCCCTTTCGCATTGTATTTCATTTCTTCTCAGAGCCTGATCTATTCATTTTTGCATTAATTCATTTCCTCAGTACAAATTTATTGAGCATTTACTTGATGTCAGGATTGGTTTTATAGTAGTGAGTAAGACCTCATCCCTATTCTCATGAACTATAAAACACCCCTTTGGGGTAATATCGATCTTAGGTATGGCTTCATGCAGTGAATTACGTCGTAGATGTACCTGCACTGCAACATGCTTTTTGGCCAGTGCCAATGTTAATCACTTTCTTTATTATTTTTTTTAATATAACTTTTTATTGGAGGAAAATTGCTTTATAATGTGTTGATTGCTGCTGTACAGCAATGCAGATCAACTGTAATTATACATATAGCTTCTTCCTCCCATCCCCTCTGCCCATCCTGCCTCTGTAAGTCATCACAAAATGCCAGGCTGGGCTCCCTGTGTTACACAGCAAGTTCTCACCAGCTATCTGTTTTATACCTGATAATGTATATATGTTGATCCTACTTTCTCCATTTGTCAACTCTCTCCTTCTCCCACTGTGTCCAGAAGTCCATTCTCTACATTTGTGTCTCCATTCCTTCCCTGCAAATAAATTCATCAGTACCATTTTTCTACATTCCATATATATATATATACACACACACACACACACACACACATACATACATACATACAGGTTAATATACAATGTTTGTTTTTCTTTTTTCTGACTTACTTCACTCTGTGTAACAGGCTCTAGATTCATCTACCTCACTAGAATCGACTCAAATTTGTTTTTTATGGCTGAATAATATTCCATTGTGGGGTATTTCCTCACAGCCGCTCCAGTGCCTACTGTCTTACTGGGTTTTCTCTGACCTTGGACATGGGGTATCTTCACCCGGCTGGTCCAGTGAAGCACAGCCACCTCTCCTGACCTTGGATGTGCGGTATCTCCTCTTGGCCACTCACGGCTCCAGTGCTGTGCAGCCCAAGGGCAGAGGAGAAGCCCCAGCAAGATAGTAGGAGGGGTGAATTCATGCTTAAAATCAAACCCTATTTCCTCCAAGGACACTCAGAGAGCTCAAACAAACCTTCTGAGAACCAGAACCCAGGGACCCCACAGAGACTGAGACAGAACTGTGTTTGAGTGCGTCCTGTGGAGGTACAGGTTGGCGATGGTCTGCCACAGGGACAGGGGCTCTGGGTGCAGCAGACTTGGGTATGGCATAAGCCCTCTTGGAGGAGGTCACCATCGAGTAAAGTTCAGTTCAGTCGCTCAGTCGTGTCTGACTCTTTGCGACCCCATGGACTGCAGCATGCCAGGCCTCCCTGTCTATCATTAACTTCCAGAGTTTATTCAAACTCATGTCCATTGAGTCGGTGATGCTATCCAACCACTTCAACCTCTGTCGGCCCCTTCTCCTCTCACCTTCAGTCTCTCTCAGCATCAGGGTCTTTTCAAATGAGTCAGCTTTTCACATCAGGTGGCCAAAGTATTGGAGTTCAGCTTCAACATCAGTCCTTCCAGTGAACATTCAAGACTGATCTCCTTTAGGATGGACTGGTTGGATCTCCTTGAAGTCAAAGGGACTCTCAAGAGTCTTCTTACAGCGTCGGACCTTGCTTCTATCACCCGTCACATCCACAACTGGGTATTGCTTTTGCTTTGGCTTCATCTCTTCATTCTTTCTGGAGTTATTTCTCTACTGACCTCAAGTACCATATTGAGCACCTACCAACCTGCAGAGGTCATCTTTCAGTGTCCTATGTTTTTACCTTTTCATACTGTTTGTGGGGTTCTCAAGGCAAGAATACTGAAGTTGTTTGCCACATTTTGTCAGAACTCTCCACCATGACCCATCCATCTTGGTTGGCCCTACATGCCATGGCTTATAGTTTCACTTAGACAAGGCTATAGTCCATGTTATTAGACTGGTTAGTTTTCTGTGACTGTAATTTTCAGTCCGCCTGTCCTCATATGAAGAAGGATAAGAGGCTTATGGAAGCTTCCTGATGGGATAGACTCAGGGGGAAACTGGGTCTTATTCTGATGGATTAAGATTGGGTAAATCTTAATCCAATTTTCTGTTGATGGGTGGAGCTGTGTTCCCTCCTGCTGTTTACCTAGGGCTAAACTATGGCAGAGGTAATAAAGATAATGGTGACCTCCCTCAAAAGATCCCTTGCATGTACTGCTACACTCAGTGCCCCCAACCCTGCAGCAGACTCTTACCAACCCACATCTCTGCCAGAGACTTCCAGACATCCACAGGCAAGTCTGGGACAGTCTCCTGTGGGGTCACTGCTCCCTTCTCCTGGTGCAAAGGTTCTGTTGTGCCCTCCAAGAGTCTATTTCGCAGTCCTTGTAAGTTCTGGCAGCTCTATAGTGGGGTTAATGGCAACCTCAAAAACGACAGAGTCTCAAAAATAGCAGAAGATCTGTGTCTATCTCCAAGGCAAACCATTCAGTATCACAGTAATTCAAGTCTATGCCCCAACCAGTAATGCTGAAGAAGCTGAAGTTGGACAGCTCTATGAAGACCTACAAGACCTTCTAGAACCAACACCAGAAGAAATGTCCTTTTCATTATAGGGGACTGGAATGCAAAAGTAGGAAGTCAAGAAACACCTGGAATAACAGGCAAATTTGCCTTTGGAGTACAGAATGAAGCAGGGCAAGGCTAATAGAGTTTTGTGAAGAGAAAGCACTGGTCATAGCAAACACCCTCTTCCAGCAACATGAGAGAAGACTCTACACATGAACATCACCACCACCATGGTCAATACCGAAATCAGATTGATTATATTCTTTGCAGCCTAGATAGAGAAGCTCTATACAATCAGCAAAAACAAGACTGGGAGCTGACTATGGCTCAGATCATGAACTCTTTATTGCCAAATTCAGACTTAAATTGAAGAACGTAGGGAAAACCACTAACCATTCAGGTATGACCTAAATCAAATCCCTAATGATTATACAGTGGAAGTGAGCAATAGATTTAAGGGACTAGATCTGATAGACACAGTGCCTGATGAACTATGGACAGAGGTTCGTGACATTGTCTAGGGGACAGGGATCAAGTCCATCCCCAAGAAAAAGAAATGCAAAAAAGCAAAATGGCTGTCTGAGGAGGCCTTAGAAATAGCTGTGAAAAGAAGAAAAACCAAAAGCAAAGGAGGAAAGGAAAGATATACCCATTTGAATGCAGAGTTCCAAAGAATAGCAAGGAGAGATAAGAAAGCCTTCCTCAGTGATCAGTGCAAAGAAATAGAGGAAAACAACAGAATGGGAAAGACTAGAGATCTCTTCAAGAAAAATAGAGATACCAAGGGAATATTTCATGCAAAGATGGGCTCGATAAAGGACAGAAATGGTATGGATCTAACAGAAGCAGAATATATTAAGAAGAGGTGGCAAGAATACACAAAAAATCTGTACAAAAAAGATCTCCATGACTCAGACAGTCACAATAGTGTGATCACTCACCTAGAGCCAGACATCCTGGAACATGAAGTCAGGTGGGCTGTAGGAAGCATCACAATGAACAAAGCTAGTGGAGGTGATGGAATTCCAGTTGAGCTACTTCAAATCCTGAAAGATGATGCTGTGAAAGTGCTGTACTCAATATGCCAGCAAATTTGGAAAACGCAGCAGTGGCACAGGAGTGAAAAAGGTCAGTTTTCATTCCAATCCCAAAGAAAGGCAATGCCAAAGAATGCTCAAACTACCTCACAATTGCGCTCATCTCAAACGCTAGTAAAGTAATGCTCAAAATTCTCCAAGCCAGGCCTCGACAATATGTGAACCGTGAACTTCCAGATGTTCAAGCGGTTTCAATGCATGATACTGGATGTTTGGGGCTGGTGCACTGAGATGACCAGTAAGGGGAGGGAGGAGGGAGAGGGGTTCAGGATGGGGAACACGTGTACACCTGTGGCGGATTCATGTTGATGTATAGCAACACCAATACAATATTGTAAAGTAATTAACCTCCAATTAAATAAATTTATATTAAAAAAAAAAGAGGAACCATAGATCAAATTGCCAACATCCGCTGGATATTGAAAAAAGCAAGAGAGTTCCAGAAAATCATTTACTTCTCCTTTATTGACTGTGCCAAAGCCTTTGACTATGTGGATCACAATAAACTGTAGAAAATTCTGAAAGAGATGGAAATACCAGACCACCTGACCTGTCTCTTGAGAAATCTGTATGCAGGTCAGGAAGCAACAGTTAGAACTGGTCATGGAACATCAGACTGGTTCCAAATAGGAAAAGGAGTACGTAAAGGCTGTATATTGTTACCCTGCTTATTTAACTTATATGCAGAGTACATCATGAGAAACGTTGGGCTGGAAGAAGCACAAGCTGGAATCAAGATTGCCGGGAGAAATATCAATAACCTGAGATATGCAGATGACACCACCCTTATGGAAGAAAGTGAAGAGGAACTAAAGAGCCTCTTGATGAAACTGAAAGAGAGTGACAAAGTTGGCTTAAAGCTCAACATTCAGAAAACAAAGATCATGGCCTCCAGTTGCATCACTACATGGCATCCGGTTGCTCACTGCATGGCAAATAGATGGGGAAACAGTGTCCGACTCTATTTTTTTGGGCTTCAAAATCACGGCAGATGGTGACTGCAGCCATGAAATTAAAAGACACTTGCTTCTTGGAAGAAAAGTTATGACCAACCTAGACAGCATGTTAAAAAGCAGAGACATTACTTTGCCAACAAAGGTCTGTTTAGTCAAGGATATGGTTTTTCCATTAATCATGTATGGATGGGAGAGTTCGACTATAAATAAAGCTGAGCACTGAAAAATTGATGCTTTTGAACTGTGGTGTTGGAGAAGACTCTTGAGAGTCCTTTGGACTGCAAGGAGATCCAACCAGTCCATCTTAAAGGAGATCAGTCCTGAATATTCATTGGAAGGACTGATGTTGAAGATGAAACTCCAGTACTTGGCCACCTAATGCAAAGAGCTGACTCATTTAAAAAGACCCTGATGCTGGGAAACATTGAAGACAGGTCGAGGTGGGGATGGCGGAGGATGAGATGGTTGGATGGCATGACCGACTCAATGGGCATGAGTTTGTGTGAATTCCGGGAGTTGGTGATGGACAGGGAGGCCTGGTGTCCTGCAGTCCATGGGGTTGCAAATAGTCAGACATGACTGAGGAACTGAACTGACTGACTGAATTTTCCATTGTATATATGTACCACATCTTCTTTATCCATTCATCTCTAGATGGACATCTATGTTGCTTCTATGTTCTGGCTATTGTATGTAGTGCTGCTGTGAACACTGGGGTACTTGTGTCTCTTATAGTTGTGGCTTTCTTAGGGTATATGCCTAGTAGTGGGATTGCCCGGTCCATATGGTTGATTTATTCCTAGTTTTTAAAGAATCTCTATACTGTTGTCTATAATTGCTGTATCAGTTTACATTTTCACCAACAATGTAGAAAGTTTCTGTTTTCTCCACATCCTCTCCAGCCTTTATTTGTAGATTTTTTGATGATATCCATTCTGAATGGTGTGAGTTGATACCTCACTGTAATTTTGATTTGCATTTCTCCAATAATTAGTGATATTGAGCATCTTTTCATTGTTTATTGGCCGTGTGTCTATCTTCTTTCAAGAAAAAGACATTCTTAAACAATCAATCACTTTCCTAGCACTATTCTGGAATCTTCACTAGCATCTTAGTTCTTTTTCATGCCTCTTGATCACTGTCAGTTTTTCAATATCAGCTTAAAAATCTCAATGAATTCAGAGGATTTCACTCCTAGTCTTGCACAGTTTATACTTGCAAGTAGTAAAAATGTAGCACATCTTTTTATAGAGCCACTACCCTGTGGTAGAATATAGAGCATATATTTTATTAGAGTGTCACATGCAGAGAACCATACTGTTATTTAAATATGGGAAAATTTATGACCTGTGAGCTTCTGTATTCTCTTTTAATATTCAGGTATAATGGCATAGAATTGAAAGTTGATTGTAATAGGTTTAGATGCATATTTTCAGTTCTAGGTTACCCAAGAAATCAGGGTTCAAGCTGGGAGTTTCAGAATATGGGGCCCAAACCAACCAACCAAACAAAACCTGTCACTCAGTCGTGTCCGACTTTTGGCGACCCCATGGACTGGAGCCTACCAGGCTCCTCTGTCCATGGGATTTTCCAGGCAAGAGTACTGGAGTGGGTTGCCATTTCCTTATCCAATGGGACCCAAGTGCCTTTCGAATTAATGTCAGCAGATACTGAGTATTTTTCTTTCTTCCATATTTTCCTTGGTGTCCTTTTTTTAAGGTAAAAGAGAGATAATATTATTGATGAGGTGTTCTGTTTTAGCCTTGGTGATAGCAAAAGCAATCTTTTCCCCCCTCTTTTTCTGTAGGAAAGTTATTGTGATGTTTGTAATTATATCTGGAGTATTTATGAGGCTCAGTTTACCCTCCTCCAGCTTCTTTATCTCAGATGTCAGTATTGCTGGGGGTGGGGCACAAAGCAAAGTCTTCTTACTTTTATACACGTAAACGCTGTTCTGGTTAGTATTAATTTGCAGGAGCACTGCATAATCTAGAAATGATTGGCAATTTATTTGTTTTTGGTACTAAAGTTTGTATTTGGAATGGAGTTTTGACCTTTGAATAACATTTTCTGGCTTTAGGAATTCATAGTAAATGAGAAGTGTAATAGTTTGCTTGACTTCCAAAACTCTTTATTTTTCTAAATCTGCTACCATGACTTTCTTCAATTTTAGGGTTTTATTAAGTTTGCATTCTAGATACATTCTTTTTATAAATCAGAGGAGTTTAATAAGAGCTTCTGAAAAATAATTAATTGACCAGTGTTTGTGTAAATGTTGTTCTCTATCTTTGGCACTGCAGTGTCCAAATTATTTGCTTTTCTTTATAAGATTCTACCTTAAAATATTTGACTCCTGTTGTATATTATATACTCCCCAGGAGATGGGCTTCTGATTAGTCCTGTAGTTCTGTAGTGTGGAAGATTTTACCTTATGCTGAAATGAGTCAAATTTCTTACCTTGAACTTGAGTCTCCTAGTGACTTACTTCCTGACATCTGTTTCTGGCCCTCACCAATACCAACTGACTTCCTTGTTTGAGTTTCTGCTTTCTATCACCTTTTGTATGAGCTCTCACTGCCTGATCCATCATATCTTGGATAGTAAGATGAGTATTTTGCTTAGCAGTATTTATATTCCATCTGCTTTTTTTCGTCTTTGAATTGATGCCCAGAGTTTTGCTTTACTATGAGGGCCTGGCCTGGTCTTCTCCTATATGAAATAAAAATATTCCCCTAGAGGCCAAGCTTAACCTTTTGTTGAATCTCTGAAAACTTCAGTCAAAACAAATCAACAGATCCAGTAAGCAAAATTTCCCTCAAGCCCTACCATAAAGCCAACTCTAAAAGTATTGTCAAGTGCTGCAGCATTTTCTGAAATTCTCATGAAAGCAGTTCAACTGCATACTACAGTGCAAAACTTCTTAAAATACTGTAATCATCTTTCTTCTCTGTCCCTTATTTCTCTTTCTTTTTTTACAAGTTACATCCCTAACTTTTCCAGTTGGTTGTCCCTCTGTTGTCTTAGATAGTACAGCTCTTCCCCTCAGCTGGAATACTCAGCAAAATAAGAACCAGCGACATAGAACTTTTTTATTTAGTGTGTTCCTTCTGCTGCTGCTGCTGCTGTGTCGCTTCAGTCGTGTCCGACTCTGGGCGACCCCATAGATGGCAGCCCACCAGGCTTCCCATCCCTGGGATTCTCCAGGCAAGAACACTGGAGTGGGTTGCCATTTCCTTCTCCAGCGCATGAAAGTGAAAAGTGAAAGTGAAGTTGCTCAGTCGTGTCCGACTCTAGCGACCCCATGGACTGCAGCCTACCAGGGTAGGCTGTCCATGGGATTTTCTAGGCAAGAGTACTGGAATGGGGTGCCATTGCCTTCTCCAAGTGTGTTCCTTGGGAACCTTGAAATGTCCTACATCAAAGAAAAGCCCAAATAAAACTGCCAAGCTGCCCAACAGCAAGATGGCTGTGGGTTGACATGGCAGCGGCAGCCTAAAGAGGTGTTCGTGGCCTGGGAAGTAACCAGAGATCACAGTAAAGGTGGGAGCAGGGTAATGACCAGTGCCCCCAGCTCCTTCCTGCGGAGCTGGAGGAAAGGAAAGGCTGGGGCCAGGGTTTGGCACTGGCGGCAGATGGGTTACAGTGTGGATAGCGACCCTTGGGTAGGAGATCGGCCCCAGGCCAGTGGTAGCAGAGAGACCAGGGAGCGCTAGGCTCCTGGGTGTCCTCCAACATTGACTCCAGCCTCCCCAAGACCCGGTTTCCCAGCCACTCCAGCAGGGTCATTGCCTCGATCCAGGGCTGCTCATTGACTGTTACTAGATGGCTAGTGAAGGTTTATACACCCAGTGAGGACCAGCAGTAGGACAACCAGGGCACCAGGTATGTCATTCAGCTCTGTGGAGCAGCTGAAGGTCATGTCCCTGCTAGTTAGGGCTTGACAAAACGTGGTGTACTGGAGAAGGGAATGGCAAACGACTTCAATATTCTTGCCCAGAGAAACCCATGAGCAGTGTATGAAAAGGAAAAAAGCTATGACACTGAAAGATGAGCACCCCAGGTTGGTAGGTGTTCAATATACTACTGGGGAAGAACAGAGAAATAGCTACGGAAAGAATGAAGAGGTTGAGCCAAAGAGGAAATGATACCCAGTTGTGGTTGTGTCTGGTGGTGAAAGTAAAGTCCATTGCTGTAAAGAACAGTATTGCATAGGAACCTGGAATGTTTGGTCCGTGAATCATGGTAAATTGGATGTGGTCAAACAGGAGATGGCAAGAGGGGACACTGACATTTTAGGATTCAGTAAACTAAAATGGATCAGAATGGGTGAATTTAATTCAGATGACCCATTATATCTACTACTGTGGGCAAGAATCCCTTAGAAGGAATGGTGTAGCCCTCATAGTCAACAAAAGAGTCCATAATGCAGTACATGGTTGCAATCTCAAAAACAACAGAATGATCTCAGTTCACTTCTAAGGCAAACCATTCAGCATTACAGTAATCCAAGCCTATGCCCCAGATATTAATGCCAAAGAAGTTGAAGCTGAACAACTCTATGAAGACCTACAAGACCTCCTAGAACTAACACCCCCAAAAGAAGTCCCTTTCATCATAGGGGACTGGAATGCAAAAGTAAGAAGTCAAGAGATACCTGGAGTAATAGGTAAGTTTGGCCTTGGAGTACAAAATGAAGCAGGACAAAGGTTAACAGAGTTTTGCCAAGAGAACACAGTGGTCATAGCAAACACCGTCTTCCAATGACACAAGAGACAACTCTACACATGGAGATCAACACATGGTCAATACTCAAATCAGATTGGTTATAATCTTTGCAGCCAAAGATGAAGAAGCTCTATCCTGTCAGCAAAAACAAGACCTGGAGTTGACTGTGGCTCAGATCATCAGCTCCTTATTGCAAAATTCAGACCCAAATTGAAGAAAGTAGGGAAAACCATTACAGCATTCAGGTATGACCTGAATCAAATAGTGTATGTTTATGCAGGGGAGGTGGTGAATAGATTCAAGGGACTAGATCTGGTCTGCAAAGTGCCCAAGGAAGTATGGATGGGAATCTGTACCATACAGTAGGTGGTGACTAAAAACATTCCCAAGAATAAGAAATACAAAAAGACAAAGTGGTTTTCTGAGGAGGTCTGATAAATATCTGAGAAAAGAAGAGATGTGAAAGGCAAAGGTGAAAGGGAAAGATATAGCCAACTGACTGCAGAGTTCCAGAGAATAGGAAGGAGAGATAAGAAAGCCTTCTTGAGTGAATAATGCAGAGAAATAGAGGAAAACAATAGAATGGGAAAGACTAGATATCTCTTTAAGAAAATTGGAGATACCAAAGGAACATTTTCATGCAAAGATAGATACAGTAAAGGACAAAGATGGCAAGGACCAAACAAGCAGAAGAGATCAATAAGGGGTGGTAAGAACAGACAGAAGAACTCTATAAAAAAGCTCATAATGACCCAGATAGCTATGATGGTGTGGTCACTGACCTAGAGCCAGGCATGTTGGAGTATGAAGTCAAATGGGCCTTAGGAAGCATTGCTACAAACAAAGCTAGTGGAGGTGATGGAATTCCAGCTGAGCTATTTCGGGTTCTAAAAGATGATCCTGTTAAAGTGCTGCATTCAGTATGCCAGAAAATTTGGAAATTTCAGCAATGTCCACAGGACTGGAAAAGGTCAGTTTTCATTGCAATCCCAAAGAAGAGCAATACCAAAGAATGTTCAAAGTATGGTACAGTTCAGTTCAGTTCAGTCACTCACTTATGTCCAACTCTTTGCGACCTCATGAACTGTAGCACGCCAGGCTTCCCTGTCTATCACCAACTCCCGGAGCTTGCTCAAACTCATGTCCTTTGAGTCAGTGATACTGTCCAACCATCTCATCCTCTGTTGTCCCTTTCTCCTCCTGCCTTCAATCTTCCCAGCATCAGGGTCATTTCAAATGAGTAAGTTCTTCGCTAACACATGGACAAAGTATTAGGGCTTCAGCTTTTAGCATCAGTCCTTCCAATGAATATTCAGGACTGATTTCCTTTAGGATAAACTGGTTTGATCTCCTTGCAGTTCAAGGGACTCTCAAGAATCTTCTCCAACACCACAGTTCAATAGTATGGTACAGTTGTACTCATTTCATATGCTAGAAAGATTATGCTCAAAATCCTTCAAGTTAGGCCTCAAGAGTAAGTGAACCGGGGACTTCCAGATGTACAAGCTGGATACAGAAAAGGTTGAGGAACCAGAAATCAAATTGCCAACATCTGCTACATCAAAAGGAAAGCAAGGGAATTCCAAAAAAGATATCTAATTCTCCTTCATTGACTACACTAAAGCCTTTGGCTGCTTGGATCACAACAAACTATCGAATATTCTTGAAAAAAAATGGGAATATCATATCACCTTACCTGCCTTCTGAGAAACCTGTATGCAGAGAAAGAAGCAACAGTTTGAACTGGAAATGGAACAATGGTTCAAAATTGGGAAAGGACTGTATATTGTCATCCTGGTTATTGAACTTATATGCAGAGTACATCATATGAAATGCTGGTTGGATGACTCACTAGCTAGAATAAAGATTGATAGGGGAAATATCAAAAAGCTCAGATATGCAGATGATACCACTTTAAATGGTAGAAAGCAAAGAAGAACTAAAGAGCCTCTTGACGAAGGTGAAAGAGGAGAGTGAAAAAGCTGGCTTAAAACTCAAAGTTCAAAAAATGAAGTTCATGGCATCTGGTCACATCACTTCATAGCATATAGTTGAGGAAAAATTGGAAACTGTCAGATTTCATATTCCTGGGCTCCAAAATCACAGCAGATGGTGACAGCAGCCATGAAAATAAGAGACACTTGCTCCTTGGAAGGAAAGCTATGACAAACCTAGTCAGTGTATTAAAAATCAGAGACATCACTTTGCTGATGAAGGTCCATCTAATCAAAGATACGGTTTTTCCAGTAGTCATGTATGGATGTGAGAGCAGAACCGTAAAGAAGGGTGAGTGCTGAAAAATTGATGCTTTCTAACTGTGGTGCTGGAGAAGACTCTTAAAGTAAGGAGATCAAACCAGTCAATCCTAAAGGAAATAACCCTAAATATTCATTGGAAGGACAGATGGTAAAGCTGAAGCTCAATCCTTTGGCATCTTTATGTGAACAATGTACTCACTGGAAAAGACCCTGATGCTGGGAAAGATTGAAGGCAAGAGGAGAATCGGGTGACAGAGGATGAGATGGTTGGTTGGATGGCATCACTGACTCAATGAACATGATTTTGAGCAAATGCAGGGAGATACTGAGGACGTAGAAGCATGGCATGCTGCAGTTCGTGGGGTCACAAAGAATCAGACATGACTTAGCTACTGAACAACACCACCACCACCACCAAGAACAAGAACAACAAGATGCCTATGATCCAGAGATAAGTGGTTTTGCAAAACTGTATTTTATTTAGTCATTATGGGAGTGCGTCCACATGTTTGGGCATGAATGTATATGTATGTATATTTTACAAAATGATATTATAATGTATATAGTATTTTATAACATACCCTTAATGAAAATACTGTCATATATTCTCATTCTTCAGTAGCTTTCTATTATTTATTTTCAGTCTTTTCAGGAATTTCACTATATGGATGTTTCATGATTTAACATGTCATCTTGTTTGCTTTTTTAGACTGCACACATTTTTTCTTTATGAATTACTCTGTAATCTGTGCTATTATTTCCTGAGATATCCTAATATAAATAGAAGTACTAGGTGGTAATTTTTGAGCATTTAAAATGTTTGATCCATAATATGATACTTCCGAAAGTGATTATACCAATGAATGCTCTCATTTACAGTGTATGCGAGTGTCCATCCTCTTCACCCTCATCCACAATATGTATAGTTCTTTTTTCATCACTGTTTTGAATGTTAGATGGGGAGGAATAGAATATAATAATTATTTACATGTTAAATGATTTTTTGATTACTACTGAAGTCAAATATGTAAAATTTGTCAAGCAGTGCAGTCACACAGAACTATACCATGGGTTTTCTTTGCTCCCTTGTCAGTTTCATCCCCTATTGGGACTTGCCGGCTCTGCTTGCCTCTTTGCTTCTTTGTAGTCTTTCAGTGGCCAATCATCACTTTTGTTTTACTTTGTTTCATAGGCCTTTTTTACACTTAGCTTACCTTTCTTTTCAGCTTTACTAGTTGACTACATTACCTAAGACTTAAAGATCATCTCAAAGATAATGTGAGATAAATGGATTTTCATCCTTAGACTAAATGTACATCAAATATGCATTTAAGATTTTTGACTCAGTGGATAGACTGAGGATAAATGGGCTTTACTGGAAAGCAAGAGGCAGAGATATTGATCAAGGACACCTGGAAACTAACTCTTCTTTCTGGCCTAGATGTGGATGTGGTCTTACTGATGCTGTTTAATGCAAGAATCTGAAGATCTTATTTTTTAGGGCAGAGGTCATGGTGGGGAGAAACAAATAGGGACAAAGGGATGGTTTGTGTTAAGTTCTTTGGGGTTAGCAAAACAGTGATGGCTTAGGGAGCATCGGGCTTCTCAGAATCAGTATGCATACTGTAGCTCTTGCTGTTGTTCCTCAGCCTATCCCAAGGGAAGCTGAACTTCCAATTCTGGTATGCTGCATTGGGTCCTACTTTCTGTTTCCATCTTCTTCCAATAAGATTTTCCATCCCTGGCTTATTAGTCATGAACGTAATCTAACCTCATGTGATGACTGCACATTGCCTTTTTCTACCCACCCATAGCTTATCAGGGCTAAACGTTGCATTGCAGAAACTTCATTTTAATAAAGATTTGTGTAACTGGTAAAATGGGAATGTTTGGGTAAAATTTAATGTGTGATGTGCTTACTATGTACATTTAGCTGGGTTAATGTCTGTTTCATTAAAACATTGGTCTCTACTTTCTTTTACATTTTGATTTCAGTTCATAATTTACTTACCCATTATTTGTATCTTTCTCTCTATAGGAGCCAAATAAATTAGTCATGCTGAGTTAACAAAGAACTCCTAAATCACATGGCTTAACACAATACAAATTTATTTCTTGCTTACTATCCATGTTCAGGGTAGTTATCTATTTAGAGAAATGAAATATTATAGATATAGGTAAAAACACATTTTTCTACCTTTTTTATCTGCCACCCATCTTTAGAGGTGACCAGATGTAACTAAAGTTGGTAAAATTTATGATAAACTTTGAATTTCTACAGAAAATTGGGATCTAATTGGAATTCCATTGATTCATAGGTTAACTAGGAAGTGATTGCTGCCTTTACAGGGTTAATTCTTTCATTTCTTAAATATATCTTACTGCATATTTAAGTCTCATTTTATGTCTTTCAGTAAATTCTTATAATTTTCTCTCTTAAGCTTTTCCATATCTTTTATTAAATTTCATTTCTCATTACCTTATATATATTGATTCATTTTAAAGAAAAGTCTGTGCAGGCTCTGTGTATTGGCTAATCTAGTAGCACTTCTTAACTTTGTCTGCAGCTTGAGGTGGCCATGTGACCTAGTTCTGGCCAGTGACACTTAAGAAGTCTTTTGAAGGGTGATTATTAGGAACTTTTTTTTTCCCTGGCAAAAGGCAGGTGTGTTACTGCTGATACCTTTTCCCTGTCCTCCCTGCTTGTATGAAGAGGAAATGCGAAGACATGGTGCTTAGACATGCAAATATGAAGACATGGTACTTAGAGCTACTTCAGTATTTCTGTGAATAAGAAATGACAAAACACAAGTGTTAGAAACATGGCAATCAGATGGAAGAAGCCCTCAGATACTGACATTGTAGAGCAGCTGAGTCAGGTGCCTGCTTATCTCCAGATTTCTTGCCCTGTGAGAAAAATAAACTTTTATTTGTTTAAGTAACTATAATTTTGCTCTTACTTTCAGACAGAACCACTTCTGACATAGCTATTTTGGTACTGTTTGTTGGTGTTTGGAAAAACATTAATTTTGTTTTCTGATCTTGTATCTAACAATCTTTTTAGACTTTATTATTCTAACAGTCTTCTTGAACTTTATTATTATTTCTCATAAATTTCTGTCAATTCTCTTGAATTTTTAATGTACTGAGTCCTGTATTATGAAGTATAATGGTGTTTATAGAAAGAGGCAGGACAGGTAACTAGGAAGTAGGACCTGAAAAAAAAATTTTTTTTAATTTCTTTAGGTTGGCTATATTAAAGCTTTCTGACTTTATCAAACTATAGTCAATTTCATGGAAGATATAAAAAATTTTGACTCTGTTATTATTCCCATTTAAACATGCAACAGATTTAAGTGGTGAAAACTTATGTAATTTCAAAAGTTTGTTTTCATCTATTAATAATTTATCACTAGAAGTATCTGATTTTAAATAAAAGTCAGTTCAGTTCATTTGCTCAGTTGTGTCCAATTCTTTGCAACCCCATGGACTGCAGCATGCCAGGCCTCCCTGTCCATCACCACCACCTGGAGCTTGCTCAAACTCATGTCCATCGAGTCAGTGATGCCAACCAACCATCTCATCCTCTGTCATCCCCTTCTCCTCCTATCAATCTTTCCCAGCATCAGAGTCTTTTCAAATGAGTCAGTTCTTCACATTAGGTGGCCAAAGTATTACCAAAGTAAAGTCAAGACAGAGTTAATTCAATTATTGTGCATAAGTTTTAAAGGGAACTTTTCTTCAAACTCTGCAGCAAATGGTTTGGGACATGTATTTCAGATTCTTAAAATCCAGATATGCTGGGAGTATGGTTTGCCCATAAAAGTAAAGGGAAGATAGTTGAATAAAACTGTATGAGGTATGGAATTATGGAAACTAGTTACCAAATAAATCACTTTACTTCCTATAGAGTTATAGATTAGATTTATTTGAAATATATTTACAAATGGTTAAAGGACTGCTTATTTAACTTATATGCAGAGTACATCATGAGAAATACTGGGCTGGAAGAAGCATAAGCTGGAATCAAGATTGCTGGGAGAAATATCAATTACCTCAGATATGCAGATGACACCACCCTTATGGCAGAAAGTGAAGAGGAACTCAAAAGCCTCTTGATGAAAGTGAAAGAGGAGAGTGACAAAGTTGGCTTAAAGCTCAACATTCAGAAAACGAAGATCATGGCATCTGGTCCCATCACTTCATGGGAAGTAGATGGGGAAACGGTGGAAACAGTGTCAGACTTTATTTTTGGGGGCTCCCAAATGACTGCAGATGGTGATTGCAGCCATGAAATTAAAAGATGCTTACTCCTTGGAAGGAAAGTTATGACCAACCTAGATAACATATTAAAAGCAGAGAGACTGCTTTGCCAACAAAGGTCCATCTAATCAAGGCTATGGTTTTTCCAGTGGTCATGTATGGATGTGAGAGTTGGACTGTGAAGAAAGCTGAGTGTCGAAGAATTGATGCTTCTGAACTGTGGTGTTGGAGAAGACTCTTGAGAGTCCCTTGGACTGCAAGGAGATCCAGCCAGTCCATGCTAAAGGAGATCAGTCCTGGGTGTTCTTTGGAAGGACTGATGCTAAAGCTGAAACTCCAATACTTTGGCCACCTCATGCAAAGAGTTGACTCATTGGAAAAGACTTTGATACTGGGAGGGATTGGGGGCAGGAGGAGAAGGGGATGACAGGATGAGATGGCTGGATGGCATCACCGACTTGATGGACATGAGTTTGAGTGAACTCCGGGAGTTGGTGATGGACAGGGAGGCCTGGCGCACTGCAGTTCATGGGGTCGCAAAGAGTCAGACGCAACTGAGCGACTGAACTGAACTGAACTGAACTGAAAGGACAAATGTGAATTTTACTTTTTGGATACACTGTTATTTGTATCTTAAAACTTGGAGACCATTTGTAGTTCTGTTTCAATTGTAACTTTACTTTTAAGTCTATAAACTTAATGTAAACCCAAGTTAAGTTAGGGTCAGAAGTTTATTACAGTCAGTGTTGATGTTTTAAGGAAATACTTGTTTTGTGGAAATGTGAATGTTAAAACACTCTGATTTAAAGCATATCTTTTATGGCCCTTCACTGTAACCCCTGTTCCTAATTTAGGTATTTTACTGGTGGTTAAAGGTCTGCATACTTGAAGTCCTTTGTGTGTGGTTAGAAATTGTTCTTTTATACCTGGTTGTCAGAGAATGGTGGAACACTTTAGCGATCTTTAAGTAAATTTCTTCCAGCCTAACTCTGTTGCTACTGCTTCATTTCTGTTAAGGATTATTAAACATTTATATGTTACTTTGGCTCTGTCCATGTTGAATTCACAAAGATGTCATTTTCTCAGTTATTTTTTTTTCTTTAGATTTCCGCAGAATTTGTAATATTAAAACTCCAGTTTGTAATATTAAAAGTTTAATTACTCTTCTACTAACTTTTATGACTTCAAGCTATGCTATATTCCCTTTTATCTCTTGAGATACTTTTATTTGTTTTGCTTTTTATATTTTCATCTGTGCTTCTCTATGTATGATTATAGTCCCTTGGCCTACTATGCCTTTCTCATTATATAATTTCTTGCATAGATAATTATTGATCCTTCTTTTGGTTAAATTATTCTAATTATGATTGAATGTAGGTATTAAGGTTGACTTTTCACCTGAGCCTCACTTATTTATACTCAATTTCTTCCATGATACTTACACTGGTATAGTTCCCTGTAAATGTTGTTGTTCAGTCACTCAGTTATGTCTGACTGTTTGTGACCCCATGGACTGCAGCACACCAGGCTTCCCTGTCCTTTACTATATCCCAAAGTTTGCTGAAACTCACATCCATTGAGTCAGTGATGCCATCCAACCATCTCATCTTCTGCTGCTCCCTTTTCTTCTTGCCCTCAGTCTTTCCCAGCATCAGGGACTTTTCCAATGAGTTGGCTCTTAGCATCAGGTGGCCAAAGTATTGGAGCTTCTTCAGCTTCACCATCAGTTCTTCCAGTGAATATTCAGGGTTGATTTCCTTTTGGAATGACTAGTTTGACCTCCTTGCTGTCCAAGGGATTCTCAAGAGTCTTCTCCAGCATCAGTTCAAAGGCATCAGTTTTGATGCTCAGCCTTCTTTATGGTCTGTAAACTCTCACACCTGTACATGACTACTGGAAAAACCATAGCTTTGACTATATGAACCTTTGTTAGCAAAGTGATGTTTCTGCTTTTTAATATGCTATCTAGGTTGTCATAGCTCTTCTTCCAAGGAGCAAGCATGTTTTAATTTCATGGTTGAAACCACTGTCTGCAGTGACTTTGGTGCCCAAGAAAATGAAGTTTGTCACTGTTTCCGTTTTTTCCCCATCTGTTTGCCATAAAGTGATGGGACCTGATGCCATGATTTTAGTTTTTTGAATGTTGAGTTTTAAGCCAGCCTTTTCATTCTCCTTTCACCTTCATTAAGAGGCTCTTTAGTTTCTCTTCACTTTCTGCCATTAGGGTGGTGTCATCTGTATATCTGAGGTTAGTCTAAAATTTATTTTTATTGCTTTTCTTATCTAAGCTATATGTATGTCTCCTATATGATGTCATCATTTTTATGGTCACTAAGACTTGAAACAATTTAATCTTGATATATCCGTCTTGGTATTTTTATATACTCTACTACATTTTATAAATTTCCCTTTGAAATATTTGCTTCACACTTATTTTTATTTCAGTTCTCTTTGCAACAGTCCCATGTAACCTTTGATCTCTTTGTATCTGAATTTCTGTATTGATCTCTTGGAATTTTCTTGAATCATTCTTTCAGAAAAAATTCTGTACATTCTGGTTATGTTAATCAAAATGTAAAAATGCATTCTGTATGTTATTCTCCTACTCAGTACTTTCTTTACAAAATAAATTCAAATATCTGACCTTGGGAATAAAGATGAGTTTGAATATGTAACAATGATCCAAAAGGAAAATTAGAGAAATATAATGTACAGAGGTTCAGTGAGCTGTGGATAATAATGGTTTCCCATATGTATAATTGGAGTCCCATGAAGGGAGGAGAGACAGGAATCACAAAGGACATTTTAAGAAAAATGGCCTAAAATTTCATGGCTGTATTAATATTAATATAGACTCAGAGCAAGGAGTATTACCAGGGATAATGTAGATTTTCATTTCAAAATAACAAAAGGATCAACTCATCAAGGGGACTGTACAGTTCAAAGTAAATATCTATATACCTAATAATAGACTTTGAAAATAAATGAAGAAACAAATGATAATTGATTACAAAAGAAAAACAGACAAACCCACAATTATAATCAAATATATTGATGATTCTTACTCTTACTAGTGTATAGAACAAGTAGATAGAAAATCAATAAGTAGATAGAAAATCAATAAGATACAGAAAACTTGAAAAATATTAATAGCCAATTTGACTTAATTGATATTATAAAACATCTCCCCTAATGACAACAGAATATGTATTTTTTTCCATAGACATAGAACATTTATAAGATAGATTGTATTCTGGGCTACAAAGGGTATCTCACATTTTAAATATGTTCTCTCATCATAATAGATTTAAACTAGAGATGAATACCAGAAAGATATCTAGAATATCTCCAATTAATCAATCAAATGTTACAGAGCTAAATAACTCATGAGCCCAGAAAGAAAAGACATGATGTATGAGAGAAAGTTTTGAAATGAATTAAAATTGCAACCTACCAAAATTTGTAGAAAGAAGTCTTAACATTGCTTAGAGGGAAATTTATGCCTTTAAATATTTGTATTAGAAAAAAGAGGTCCCAAAATCAGTGATTCAAACTTCCATCTTAAAAAAAAAAACTAGAAGAACAAGAACAAATTGAACAAAATAAGGAGCAAAATAATTATGAAAAGAGCAAAACTCAGTGAAATACAAAACAAACTCTAGAGACAATTTGTAAAGTTTAAAAATAAAATAAAAAAATGTTAAAAACCATATGTTAATAAAATATTAATGTAATAAAATAGATAATTTTCAAGTCAGACTGATTAGTGAAAAAAGAAAAAGATAGAGGCTCAAATTACCAATATCAGGAATGTAACCAGAGGCATCCTTACCAATACTATAGGCATTAGATGGATAAGATATATTATCCATCCAGCTTTATGCCATGTGTAGAGATGAACTAGGCAAATTTCTTAAAAGATATAAGCTACTAGATTTATTTAAAAATAGATACCATGAGAATGTATACACACACACACACACATTTGAATTTGTAGTTAAGACCTTCCTTTAAAGAAAATGACCTACCGAGATGCCTTCTCTTGTGAATTCTACCAAGCTTTTTGAGGGACAAATAAGACTAATGTATACAAACTCTTCCAGTAAATAAGTGAAGGGGCTTCACAGTTTATTTTAGGAGTCCTGCATTATTCTGATCATAATATCAGCTAAAGATATTGTAATAAAAGGAAATGATAAACCATTATGCTTTATGAAGATAGATGTAAAACTCCTTGAAAGACCAAATGCTTTCCTCTGAGATTAGGAAGGAGGCAAGTATGTTTTCTCTTACCATTACTATTCCTCATTGTTACTAGAGAGCCACACTGTAAATGAATAGTATATTGGAAAGGAAGACGTTCAACTGTTTTTCTTTGGAGACAATTTGGTTGTCTATGGAGAAAACAAAATTTACAAAAAAGCTTTTAAAACTAATACACGTGTCCAAAAAGATCACATGATTCTAATTTATAAATATAATTTTTATCTCTGTATTAGCAATGAATAATTAGAAATAGTACCATTTATAATAACATAAAACATGAAATATTTAGGAATAAATATATAAAAATATGTGCAACGTCTGTATGTCCCAAATTGCAAAATACTATGAAGTCTAAAGAACACTTAAAGAAAACTTAAAGAGAGATTCTGCTCATGTATCAGAAGATTATAATATAAAGTGTTATTTCCTCTCAAATTGATCTATTGTTCAATGTGATCCCAAAAAGGGGGCTACCATGTTGCTCAGTGATAAAAATCTGCCTGAAATGCAAAAGACATAGAGATGTGGATTCAATCCTTGTGTTGGGAGGATGCCCTGGAGAAATAAATGGCAATCCACTCCCAGAATTCTTGGCTGGGAGATCCCACGGACCAAGGAGCTTGGTGGACTACAGTCCATGGGGTCACAAAGAGTTGGACAAAACTGAGTCACTAAACAACAACTTCACTAAAAATTCTAGAAGAGAGTTATTTATTTATTTTTTTTTATAGAATCTGGCAACCTGATTATAAAATATATATGGAAATATGAGGATCTTAAGTAGCAAATACAGTTTGGAAAAGAAGACCAAAGTTAGAGGATTTATACAACCTGATTTAAGGACAACAGTAAAATTGTAGTAATTAAAACAGTGTGTTATTGCTTTAAGGACAGACCTGTGGATAAATGGAACAGAAGAGACAATCTAGAAATAGACCCACATTTATATGGCTAATTGGTTTTCAAAAAATATGCCAAGGTAATTTAATAAGGGAAAGAATATTATATCCAAAAAATGGTGCTAAAATAATTTGGTATTCATTTGCAAACATCAAACCTTTATATGACTTTTACTTCAAAATTAAAAAAAGATTATTCAGCTGGATCAGAGATCTAAATAGAAGAAAGAAAACTGTAAACTTTCCAGGAGAAACTATAGGAGAACATCCTTGTGACTTAATGTTAGGTGAAGATTTTTCTTGGGAGGTCACAAAATGCTACCTTGGCAAATTATACTTCATTAAAAAAAGAAAAAACAACTTATTCAAAAGACACTGTTAAGAAATTGCAAATGTAAGCCATAGACATGGGAGAAAGTAGTTCAATACGTATATCTCTGAATGGACCTGAAACATATTAAAACTTTTTCAAGAAGAGAAGAAACTTTATAAATGGGTAAATATTTTGATAGACACTTTACCAGAAAGCTATGTCAGTGGCAGTTATGCCATGGAAATATGCTCACTATAATTAATTATAAGAGAAATAAGAGACTGCAGTTAGATGCCATTCCCTGTGCTTCCCTGATGGCTCAGCAGGTAAAGAATCTGCCTGCAGTGCAGGTGACACAGGATATTCAAGTTTGATCTCTGCGTTGGGAAGATCACCGGGAGTAGGAAATGGCAACCCACTCTACCCTATCCATGGGACTTTTCTTGCCTGAAAATTTCCATGGACAGAGGAGCTAGGTGGGCTACAGTCCAAAGGGTTGCAGAGAGTCAGATATGACTGAGTGACTAAGCACACTCCTATCCTCCCCTCCCTCCCTGAATGACTAAAATTAGAATGGCTGTAGTTACACGATCTGCTAATTCCTTTCCTAGATATTTACTTCTGAGAAATAAAAATGCACGTCAATGCAAAAGGTCTTCTGTGAACATCTATAAGTACTTTATTTATAATATCCCCAGACTGGAAATAATCTAAATGTCAATCAGGTGGTGAATGGATGCAGAAATTGTGATATTTCTGAGTATTCTGAGTGGAATACTACTCAACAACAAAATGGAAAAACTTAGTGATACAGCAACAAAATTTCAAAAACATTCTCTGTGATAGAAGACAGATGAAAAAGGCTAGGAGATGTGTGGTTTTATTTATATGACATTTTATAAAGGAATAACTCTGGTGACACTATAAAGATTGGAAGTAGCCAGTGATGAGTCAGTGGGAAGGGGATCTGACAGCAAGGAGAAATGAAGGAATGTTTTTGATATGATAGAATGTTCTGTTTGATTTTGGGGGCTAGTATATGACCGTATACATTTGTCCAAACACTGAATTATGCCCTTAAATTTAGTGAACTTTATTGTATAGAAATTATACTTCAATAAAGTCCATTAAAACTACTGAATAGAAGGTATTCTCATGGTGTGTTTCTTTGAGACATTATTTTTGAAGATGTGTCCTAGAGTATCAAAATGCTTGTTTGTGTAAAGGTTGAAATCTTATGATCCTGATCCAGTAAATATATTTAATTAGCTTATGGCAGTGATATGATTTCTATAGAGACTATATAACACTCTAATTAACTAGATTCATTTATTTAGGCAGAGAAAGCTTGACAGGTCACAAAAATGAAGGCATTTTATCAATCAGCTCAAATGAGAGACAGTGGGTTACTATTTAGATATGACAACTAGGAAAAAAAATGTTGTATCAAAGATCTGAAACACGGTTTTTGGAATATCTGTGCCAAACCTCAAAGAAATATTATGAGAGACAAGCATAATGAAGGTCGTGGAACCTCTGTAAGATGTGAAAGCCCAATATGAGTTGATCATCCAGTCTTGAGAAGAAATACTTGAGATGGGTTGACAAGGTGAGGAAGCTGGAGAGAACGCTGTCATGAGAAAGAGAACTGATATATTTCTTTATTTCACAGCACCAACTACATCCAAGTTTCCAGCCACACTGTCTTAGGCTAAAACAATTGCTGGCAACTCCATTTTTCTTTGCTGATGTATAATCACTTATAGTTTATTTGCATGGATATGTTCCCCCTCTCCTTAGGCATTTTTTGAGCTTTATATTATTATTATTAGACTGTATTCCTCATTGTGAACTGGTTAGTGGTTTATTAGGGACAAGTGTGGCCACTGCCTCTGGAAGATGCCAGAGTGGTGTATGTAAACCATGATGAGGTTTTAGCAGACAGGGGATGGTATGTTAGCTTTGGCCTTGAGTTCTTGAGGGATCATGATTAAAAGTTGTTCAGGGAGACAGATTGCTCTTTTTAGGTTGCCAGCTTTGTGGCTTTCCTGTGGAGTTGGACTAGTTTTCATCAACAGCTGTGGTTAATTTTCAGGAGCTAGGAGTAGCCATTTTAGAGGTGAATCTTCCCCTTTCTATGAACGGTGAATGAAGTTTTTGACTCTTTGATTGCTGTGGCTTGTGCTTTTAAAATTTCTTTAATTGAGGACTGATTAGAAGTGATTGGCTTGGATTTTGTGTAAGCTAAGCAGAGGCCTAGGGGATGTTCAATGGCACTTCATGTAACCAGTGAGGATTCTCACATTAACGGCTGGGAAGAGGCAATTTGGGTGAGATGCAGAGACAAGAAAGGCTTCCCAGTGGTGCTAGTGGTAAAGAACCCACCTGCCAATGCAGGAGACATAAGAGACGCAGAGACATGGGTGGGTTCAATCCCTGGGTTGGGAAGATCCCCTGGAGGACAGCGTGGCAATCCTCTCCAGTATTCTTGCCTGAAGAGTCTCATGGGCAGAGGAGCCTGGCCGACCATAATCCATAGGATTGCAAAAGTCGGACACGAGTGAGGCAACTTAGCATACACTCATGCAGAGACAAAGATAATAATTGGTTGATGTTTAGTATTTGTCTCTAACCATTGTTTACCATAGCTGTGGATGTGGGTTTTAAGGTGTATGCGATACAGTTCCTTATGTATGAGGAGTAAAGTGGTTGATTTGATTTTTCATTTATTTTATGTTTAATTTACATTCAGTAAATTATGTCTGTAAATTTTAGTGAATGCACAATTGTGTGAGTTTTTACAAACACAGTCATATAAGCACTAGTGTAATGAAGATAAAGAACTGTTCCAATGTCTCTCAGAATTTTCCTGTTCCCCACTGTAGTTAACACTTCCTCTGATTTTAACATGTGCCTTTTCCAGAAAGTCATATAAATTCAATTACATAGTACATAGGTTTTTTAGTTGGCTTCTTTCACTTAGCACAATGCATTTGAGATACATTCATGTTGTTGTATATGTCAGTAATTAATCATTGGTGAATGGTATCCCATTGTATAAATATGTCATGGCTTAATTATTTACCAGTTGAAGAATATTTGGGTTATTTCTAGATTTTGGAGATCATGAATAAAGTTTCTGTAACTGCAGTGTGGTAGTTAATTTTGGTTATCAGTTTGTCCAGGTAACAAAGTGTGCAGATATTTGGTCAAACATTATTCTGGGTGTTTCTGTGAGGGTGGTTTTGGATGAGATTAACATTGAAAATCAGTAGATTTTGAGTAAAACAGATCACTGTCCCTATAAGTAGGCTTCATTCCACACTTGAAAGTCTGAATAGAACAAAAAGGGTGGCCTTCAGTGTTACCTCTTCTCCCTCCCCCAGCCCCCCTCAAGAGAGAATTCTCTTGCATATTGCCTTTGAACCTTATCTGCAACATTGGCTCTTCCCTGGTTCTAAATCAGATGACCTTTGGGCTCCAACTGGAATATCATCTCTAACCTGCTGGCCTACACTGCAGATTTTAGACTTGTTAACTTCTGTAATCACAGAACCAACCCCTTATAATAAATCTCTTCATGTACACACGCACTCTCTTGGTTCTGTTTCTTTGGAGAACTCTGAATAACATAACCCACATATGAGTTTTTGTGTGGCCATAAATTTTCATTTCACGTGGGAAAGTATCTAGCAGTAACACTGTTGCATCACATGGTGAAGATATGTTTAACTTCATAAGAAAATACCAGACTTTTCGTAAGTGACTGTCCTATTTTATGTTCCTACCATCAATATATGAGAGTTACCATTGCTCTGGATCCTTTCAAACACTTTATATTTTCAATGTTCTGTTTAAAAAGATTTAGTCATTCTAAATTGGGTTGTAGTAATATCTTATTGTGGTTTTAGGTAATGGTATGTTGAACTTAGAGCTGATCTGAGAGAGCTCTGTCTTTATTTTCTGGTTATTTTGATATCTGAATCCTTGGTCAAGATAAGGATGAAATCACTAAATAATGATTTATAAGTTTCTGTTCTAAACCTAATACTCCCCTGGAGTGGTTTTAAAGTATGTTCATAGGTAATTTAATATACCTCTCTTCAAGAGATAAAGCTTAATTCCTCATACCATCTTCCCACTAAAAGAGTAGGCTGTCCTTAGTGATTCACTTTTAACGAATAGCATATAATAGAATTGATGGTACGTAATTTTCAGCACTAAAAGGCTCCGTCCTTGCTTCCCTTTCTCTGGGATTACTCTCTCTGGGGAAAGCCAGTCAGCTGCCACACTGTGAAGACACTCGAGAAGCCCTATATGGCAGCCCTTGTTGGGAGTAGATGAGCCCTCTTTCTGAGAACTAGTAAGGACCTGACTTAGTCATGGTCTCTTGCTAAGACTCATGCATATGAGCCATCTTGGAGGTGGATCCGTCAGCCCAGTTATGGCTTCATTCAGATCACTGCATGCTCAGCCAACATCTGGAGTGCAATCTTGTGAGAGACCCTGGGCCAAATCCACCAGCCAAGCTGCTCCTGAATAACTGATCCATAGAGATTATGAGATAATAAATGTTTGCCGTTTAAACTACTAGGTAATGTGGTAATTTGTAACACAGCAATAGATCACTAATACAGATTTTGGTACTGGATTTGGGGTGCTATTATAACAGATATCTGAAAATTAGGATATGATTTTAGAATCAGGCAGTGAGCAGAAGTTGGAGGGACTTTGTTATTAATTATTCTGGCAGAGTCTGGGGGTACTCACCCAAATTATTGCTCTTGCATTTTAGCTCTGGTATAAATATAGGCTCTACCTGATTTTAGTTTCTTTTAAATAGATTCTACAATGACTGATTCAAATTATGTACAGAGGACCATTTGTTTTAGGACTTTAAAAATGTCATACAGTTAACAAGTAAAACCATAAATCATGAAACACCCTTATCCAATTTCTTAAATATCTCCCTCTTTAGTGATTACTGTAACAGTAGGAAGTCCTTGTCTCAATTTTTATTTTAAATTTTAATCTCAGTATGAGGTTTTAAAGTAAAAAGTTTGGATGGAAATAACTGATTATCTGGTTCCAAAGGACATTTCCAAAAGAGATCTCTTGGGTATGATCCATGCACCCAAGTCTCACAGAGTAGGAGATTTACCACTTAAGGAGTTTAGTATCATTGGTGGATATTTTACATGTACATTCTTTAAGCCTCAAATTTAATTTCTTTGGCAATCCAAGCTATTCTTTGTAGAGGAGAAGCCAGATTCTCTGCTATACTAATATATCATACCTGCCTTCTGTCAATTCCACAGTGCTACATAAATTCCTGTGTTCTGCTTTTTTGGCTTTTTTCTGGCTAAGGTGTGAAGAGGCCCAAGAGAGAGAAGAAAGTAAATCAGAATGTGTATACTGTCTTTTCCTCTCAGTAACCATGTCTGACTTAATCCTTGGCAGAGCTGAAGCACCCTCTTTCCCATGGTCAAGTCTTATTTCTTTCTGTCCTGGGGGCTGTGATGCATATATTTAAACATATATTGAGTCATTAATATCCAGAATTCATAGCAAAGGGAGAAACACACTATTAAACAGCTGTAAGAAACCATTTATATCACACAATAGCTTAAATGTGTATTGGATTGGATGGTACAGTTTGAGCAAACGTGTTAAGTATTTATTAAGATCAGTCCAGCTACAACAATTAGCATGTTTCAGCTCAACTTGGAGGGGAAGAAATCACTGAAGGTCATTTTCATAGAATATATGAAAGTGATTCTTAATATGTACATAAAAAATCTGGCTTGTTTCTTATAAATTTTCTGACAGGTCATGATATATGATACTCAGTACAATGTGAATGTTAGCTGTGGACCCCTGGCAATCCATTGATGTAGGCATCCAAGGCATATTCACTAGACCCGGACTGTCTTTTGTGGAAAGTCAGTTACATTGTTCCTTTATTGTCATAAACTCGCTGCCACTTAATAACTTTTTCCAGAGATGGGTTCATTAGTGGTGAGATTACCTGGCACAAATTAAGCTAGCAGGTATATGTGTGGAGTATCCTCTATTAGTCGTGCCATTATATGGTGTGCTGGTTTGGTTTTCCAGAAAGTATACTTCAAGATGGAGTTAGGAGTCCAAAAGATTTATTTGGGTTTAACACCTGTGAAAGGAACAGGAAGGGAGCAGGACTGGTCAAGGGGAGTCATCAGACTGTAGTATGGACCTGTGAAGTTTCTGCCAGCCCACTGGGGAGCTCTCTCAGAAAAGTCATCATCTGGAGTAATTCTGCATTGGGCTAAAATGCCTAGGCCCTTTATCAGCCATTAGCTAGGGGCCACCTTGAAAAGAATGTGATCTTGGTTTTAAAACTGAGGTAGACCCTAAAAGGCTAAATGACTTTTGAAAGCTGTCAGCTGACAACATTTTTTCTCTTTGCTCCTAGACTTGGAGTGCTTTCTTGAAGAGGAATCTGAGCAGCGTATCTCCATGTCTGCTACATGTGGCTAAAGGCAGATCTTGTTTGGGCTGTTTACTGTGCCATTCTTACGTCAGTTAGGTCCCAGAGTTATATCTATAAATCTCTGCATAGAGATACAGTAAAGCCTTCTTTTTTGAAATAGTTTATTAATAAAAATAAAAAGTAGAAAATGATAAAATGTTAAGAATAATGCATATATATTTTAACTTAATATTATCTTATCTGCCAGTCTTTTATGTAGAGACAAAGCCTTTTCTTTGAGTATGTCTTCTGCTTAGAATTTGACTTTATCTTCCATGCATAGGGAATACCGATAAAACATATGAAATTTGCAGTTTTGTTTTCTTAAAGCAGAGCACAACTTTACACACCATGAAACAATCTGAGTATAGGATTCCTTAGATTTTTATGATTTTTCCATCAATATTTCATTGATGGAATGAAATATTTTTGTACCAGTTTAATTCAATAGTGTTTTTAAATGATTCACCTTAGAGTTTTCAAGCCATCTGACCTAATTTACATTTTAACTTCCTCTCCTTTTGCACTAGTCTTTACTCAACTTAGATTATATTTAATGAAATTCATTGCATAAGGTAAAAATAGGTTAGAGAATAAGTAGGTTAGACTTTGGTGTGTGTATGACTTTATGGATGAGAACAGAAGTATTCAAGCTTCCTAGAGAGGGGTATAGTAGCTCTAAGACTTCAGTTAGTGGTGAACATTGATCAGTATCTTGTGTAGAGGGGATGGAGAGTGTCATTTAATTGAGCAAATAAAAACAGCTTTTTATATTTATAGCTTTATCTCCAACTGCATCTATAATTATACCGTATCTGTTAAAGAACATTTAAGAACAATAAATATTTTATTAGTAAAGAGGAATATGAGTCCAAATCACTGCCTCATATCTTAACCTGGCTGGGTTCTGAGAGAATCTTTTGACCTATTAGTGTGAAGCCTGGACCAGGGTAGCAGTAATGAGACCATTAGATTCTTTTTCCCTCTAGGCCCTATTCTGTTTCTATTGACCATCCAAGGTCCTCCCTGGAGGTCAGTGTCTTTCCTGGAAAGGTCTCACAGTACCAACTGCCTGAGATAAAGAAGCCACGAGAGAACTTTAGAAAAGAGATAAGAGTTCTCAGAGAGAAGAAGGCCTTTGTCCCAGATCAGTTCTCTTTATAATCACTTTACTCCTTTACCTAAAAGCCCCATCCTCAACTTCATGTCCTTGAAAGAGTTCTTTTTTCCCTGACTTTTGGAATTGAATAGAGGAGGCCTCGAGAGCCCCTGAAGATTAGCATGTGTCATGAACATTGTTTTTATACTCATTTTTAAATGGTTAATAGAAATAGACCTTCTTCCAGTAATTTTTGTGGATGACTTGGCTCTGGGCTCTTTGGATAATGTTTGCAAACATCTAGGCTGGAACATCCCTTCACCCCTTCAGCCTCCATCTACCATCCTAGTTTTTATGCTTAGGGGAAAGAACTATAGAAAGCAGATAGCTAATCATATCATTCAAGGTCTCTGGATGATGATTAGTTGAGTTGAAAACCCTAATAAGAATCCATAAAGTCCTGCTTCAGTTAAAGATAGAGCAGACATAAATGCTACTATGGCCTAACACCCCTTATGTGTCACCGAATTGACTTCTGGGAAGAGATGCAGTCTCACTGCCAAGATATTTCAACAGCTTTCACTGTTTCTTCTCATTTCGTGGGCACTGCAATTAACATTTTCTCTTAATTTAGAAATATGTGATGGCACTGTTGGGAGACTATTGGTATTGGATAGAATATTGTCACCAGGAAAAGGAGAATAGTTGGTGTTTTTAAAAAGGAAATTTTCTTCCTTTTTAAAAACTGACTTCTTCATTCCTAATGTTTAAACTGATACTTAAATAAAGCATGGTGATAGTGATGGTTAGGTGTAAATATTTAAGGTTAAGGTTTTTACATTGTCAAAGGATCACCTGTTGTGCAGAGCTCCTGTTCTCCTGTGTAGCTGTAGCAATTCGAAGACATTTAAGTAAGAATGCAGTTACGTAGTCAGAGCAATTCCTAGGGTCTACATGTGTGTGCCTGATGGACCTGTATAGGCATTCTTTGGGAAGGAAAAAGAAGAATGGAGAGTTTACTAAGGTTAGTGTTGTGTTAATAATGGTATTTTCAGTAGTTTCTTTGGAAAGAGGTTAAGAGACATTACTTTGCCAACAAAGGTCTGTCTAGTCAAGGTTATGGTTTTTCCAGTGGTCATGTATGGATGTGAAAATTGGACTGTGAAGAAAGCTGAGCGCCGAAGAATTGATGCTTTTGAACTGTGGTGTTGGAGAAGACTCTTGAGAGTCCCTTGGACTGCAAGGAGATCCAACCAGACCATTCTAAAGGAGATCAGTCCTGGGTGTTCTTTGGAAGGACTGATGCTAAAGCTGAAACTCCAATACTTTGGCCATCTCATGCGAAGAGTTGACTCATTGGAAAAGACTCTGATGCTGGGAGGGATTGGGGGCAGGAGAAGGAGGGGACAACAGAAGATGAGTTGGCTGGATAGCATCACCGACTTGATGGACATGAGTCTGAGTGAACTCCTGGAGTTCGTGATGGACAGGGAGGCCTGGCATGCTGTGATTCATGGGGTTGCAAAGAGTCAGACAACTGAGCAACTGAACTGAATTGAACTGAAGGAAGTACTGTCTGAACTGCAAGAGTACTGGAGTAGGGTGCCATTGCTTTCTCCGAGGCTTTTAAGAAGGGGACTCAAATTCTAACTGTGCTCCTCAGTTTTACAGCTGAGAAAACTGATGCTTGGGTGGGTCAATGTGCCTCTTAGTCAGCTCTTTCTGGTGACCATGTTTGAAAATGTTAGTTGCTCAGTCGTGTCTGATTCTTCACAACCCCATGGACTGTAACCCGCCAGACTCCTCTGTCCATGGAATTCTCCAGGCAGGAATACTAGAGTGAGTAGCCTTTTCCTCCTCCAGGGGATCTTCCTGACTCAGGGATCAAACCTGGGTCTCCTGCATTGCAGGTGGATTCTTAACCACCTGAGCCACCAGTGAGGCCCAACCATGTTTAGGGCTGGCCTTATGTAAGTTCAGTATTGTTTCTACTTCACCATAGTTGACCATAGTTAAATGATGCAGCTTGGTCACATACATCACAAATGTCAAGAAGATGTTGTCATTTAAAGTATAACTTAATTTTGATAGGAGGCAAGAAAAGAAGAAGGGGACTCAACTCCTCTCTAACAGATTTGGGGCTCCTGTTAAAATATTGGTTTGGAAACTTGGGTCCATCTCAAGTCTATGCTCTCCTTTCTTTAGTGCTCCCTTCCTAACTCCTTTTCTGCCTATTTTGTGCCTAGAGGCCCAAGAGGACTATAGCATCTTCCACTAGTCTGTTGAACAAGCTCTGTATTTACCTCACTGTGATGGAACAGCCTTGTCTAACTCAGTGAAACTAAGCCATGCCCTGTGGGACCAACCAAGACGGGTGGGCATGGTGGAGAGGTCTGACAGAATATGGTCCACTGGAAAAGGGAATGGCAAACCACTTCAGTATTCTTGCCTTGAGAACCCCATGAACAGTATGAAAAGGCAAAATGATAGGATACTGAAAGAGGAACTTCCCAGGTCAATAGGTGCCCAATATGCTACTGGACATCAGTGGAGAAATAACTCGAGAAAGAATGAAGGCATGGAGCCAAAGCAAAAACAATACGCATTTGTGGATGTGACTGGTGATAGAAGCAAGGTCCCATGCTATAAAGAGCAATATTGCATAGGAACCTGGAATGTTAGGTCCATAAATCAAGGCAAATTGGAAGTGGTCAAACAGGAGATGGCAAGAGTGAACGTAAACATTCTAGGAATCAGCAAAAATGGACTGGAATGGGTGATTTAACTCAGATGACCACTAAATCTACTACTGTGGTCAGGAATCCCTTAGAAGAAATGGAGCAGCCTCATGGTCAACAGAAGAGTCTGAAATGCAGTACTTGGATGCAATCTCAAAAACGACAGAATGATCTCTGTTTGTTTCCAAGGCAAACCATTCAATATCATGGTGATCTAAGCCTATGCCCCAACCAGTAATGCTGAAGAAGCTGAAGTTGAACGGTTCTATGAAGACCTACAAGACCTTTTAGAACTAACACCCCAAAAAGATATCCTTCTCATTATAGGAGACTGGCATGCAAAAGTCGGAAGTCAAGAAACACCTGGAGTAACAGGAAAATTTGGCCTTGGAGTATGGATGAAGCAGGGCAAAAGCTAATAGAGTTTTGCAAAGAGAATGCACTGGTCATAGCAAACACCCTCTTCTAACAACACGAGAGAAGACTCTACACATGGACATCACCAGGTGATCAACTCCAAAAGCAGATTGATTGTATTCTTTGCAGCCTAGATAGAGAAGCTCTATACAGTCAGCAAAAACAAGACTGGGAGCTGACTGTGGCTCAGATCGTGAACTCCTTATTTCCAAATTCAGACTTAAATTGAAGAAAGTAGGGAACACCACTAGACCATTCAGGTATGACCTAAATCAAATCCCTTATAATTATACAGTGGAAGTGAGAAATAGATTTAAGGGACTAGATCTGATAGAGTGCCTGATGAACTATGGACAGAGGTTCGTGACATTGTACAGGAGACAGGGATCAAGACCATTCCCATGGAAAACAGATGCAAAAAAGCAAAATGGCTGTCTGAGCAGGCATTCCAAAAGCTGTGAAAAGAAGAGAAGTGAAAAGCAAAGGAGAAAAGGAAAGATATAAGCATCTGAATGCAGAGTTCCAAAGAATAGCAAGGAGAGATAAGAAGGCCTTCCTCAGTGATCAGTGCAAAGAAATAGAGGAAAACAACAGAATGGGAAAGACTAAAGATCTCTTCAAGAAAATTAGAGATACCAAGGGAACATTTCATGCAAAGATGGGCTTGATAAAGGACAGAAATGGTATGGACCTAATGGAAGCAGAAGATGTTAAGAAGAGGTGGCAAGAATACACAGAACTGTACAAAAAAGATCTTCACGACCCAGATAATCATGATGGTGTGATCACTGACCTAGAGCCAGATATCCTGGAACGTGAAGTCAAGTGGGCCTTAGAAAGCATCACTATGAACAAAGCTAGTGAAGGTGATGGAATTCCAGTTGAGCTATTTCAAATCCTGAAAGGTGATGCTGTGAAAGTGCTGCACTCAATATGCCAGCAAATTTGGAAAACTCAGCAGTGGCCACAGGACTGGAAAAGGTCAGTTTTCATTCCAATCCCAAAGAAAGGCAATGCCAAAGAATGCTCAAACTACCTCACAATTGCACTCATCTCACACGCTAGTAAAGTAATGCTCAAAATTCTCCAAGCCAGGCTTCAGCCATACGTGAACCATGAACTTCCAGATGTTCAAGCTGGTTTTAGAAAAGGCAGAGGAACCAGAGATCAAATTGCCAACATCCACTGAATCACTGAAAAACCAAGAAAATTCCAGAAAAACATCTATTTCTGCTTTATTGACTATGCTGAAGCCTTTGACTGTGTGGATCACAATAAACTGTGGAAAATTCTGAAAGAGATGGGAATACCAGAACACCTGACTTGCATCTTGAGAAACCTATATGCAGGTCAGGAAGCAACAGTTAGAACTGGACATGGAACAAGAGACTGGTTCCAAACAGGCAAAGGAGTACGTCAAGGCTGTATGTTGTCACCCTGCTTATTTAACTTATATGCAGAGTACATCATGAGAAATGCTGGGCTGGAGGAAGCACAAGCTGGAATCAAGATTGCTGGGAGAAATATCAATAACCTCAGATATAGATGGCACCACTCTTATGGCAGAAAGTGAAGAGGAACTCAAAAGCCTCTTGATGAAAGTGAAAGAGGAGAGTGACAAAGTTGGCTTAAAGCTCAACATTCAGAAAACTAAGATCATGGCATCTGGTCCCATCACTTCATGGGAAATAGATGGGAAAACAGTGTCAGACTTTATTTTTTGGGGATTCATAATCACTGCAGATGGGAATTGCAGCCATGAAATTAAAAGATGCTTATTCCTTGGAAGGAAAGTTATGACCAACCTAGACAGCATATTAAGAAGCAGAGACATTACTTTGCCAACAAACGTCCGTCTAGTCAAGGCTATGGTTTTTCCATTGGTCATGTATGGATGTGAAAGTTAGACTGTGAAGAAAGCTGAGCACCGAAGAATTGATGCTTTTGAACTGTAGTGTGGGAGAAGACTCTTGAAAGTCCCTTGGACTGCAAAGAGATTCAACCAGTCCATCCTAAAGGAAATCAGTCCTGGGTGTTCATTGGAAGGACTGATGCTGAAGCTGCAACTCCAGTACTTTGGCCACCTCATGCGAAGAGTTGACTCATTGGTAAAGACTCTGATGCTGGGAGGGATTGGGGGCAGAAGGAGAAGGAGATGACAGAGGATGAGATGGCTGGATGGTATCACCAACTCAAGGACGTGAGTCTGATTGAACTCCGGGAGTTGGAGATGGACAAGGAGGCCTGGCGTGCTGCGATTAATGGGGTTGCAAAGAGTTGGACAGGACTGAGGGACTGAACTGAACTGAAGGAAATTGATCAGCAGTTTAAACCAATCCATAGCTTGAGGAGTTTTGATAGATTCACTCCAGAGAGTGGAAGTTTTTTTTTTTCTTTCTTTTTTCTATGCGCTAAGAGATAATTGTTACATAAACCACAGTTAATCTATATGTGGGTTTTGCTTTGTCAGATAAAAAACTGTTGTTACCAAGGAGAGCAAAAGCTTATGTTTGGAAAAAGGGCCAGGAGCCATGCATGGCCTGTCACCATGGTCTGCATCCAAGTGGCAGCAGGACTGTCTTCCTCACAAGAGACACAGACTTTTGATGTTCAGTCCTAGCGAATGCCCTTGGAAGGTCTTTTAGTCTTTGGTCTTAAGACAATATAGCATTCAGTGGACCACTTTCGTTTTCCTACGTAATATTTCCATTTTGCCTCATTTTATTTTAGTATCTCCTTTTTTACTTTGGGTTGCTGCATTAATTACTTACATATACCTGCTTAAGGGCAGGTACATAACAAAAGTTTAAAGGCCAAGTGTAGTTGAAATGAAATAATCTTTATGCCTTATGAAAATATACAAGTGAGTCATTCTTTATTGAAACTAAAGGCTCAAGTTAAAAAATTTTTTCCCCATAATCTTTTAAACATATGTTCAGCAGCGATTAAAAAAATCTGTTTAGGCTGAAATCTTCTACTAAGTTAATAAAAAACTGTTAATGTTTTCCCATGTTATGAATTTAGACATTTCTAGGATACTAAACTCATAGTGGTTATAACTTCAGACAACGCTAACAGTGGAGTGAGGAGTATGGAAAAGGAGAGGCAGTTAAAGATTCCTTTTTATCTCTGCTGTTCTCACTTTCTCACATGTGCTGGACTAGGTAGTTCCTGTTGTATAATTAGCGTCTCCTCTCTATAAAGTCTGCTTTACTCATTACACAGAAGTAGATTAAACATACTGGTGTGTGGTATGCAGAAATGGTGTATATGTGTGTGTGAATAAAAGAATCTTGCAGATTTCTGAGTAAGAGCAGATTAACTTTATATTTATTTTCTAAGCATACATAGGAATATAACAGTGACCCCAGAGATAAAATCCTGGAAGTTTTAGAAAAAGTAAAAAATTGGAATTTAAAGAAATGTGGTAACATGTCATTTCTTATGTTTCCTTTCTTTGGTGACATTTTTTTTATGCTCGTGGTGGAACTTTTTCCTTTCTTTGAATGAGAGAGCTTTTGGTATTTATTGATAGCTGAGAACATTCATCTTTCATCCATAGTAGACAAGATTGACACCTTTGAGGTCCCTGGCATACTTATATCCCCAAATCTGCACAAATAGCTTTTGGGGCTACTCTGTCATCGGGGCACCTACTTTCAGGAGTAATGGATGAGGTAATGTCTGTAGGAACTTTGAGAAGACTAAGCACCAAAATAAAATATTTTTAGAAGAAGTTATTACTCTGGACAGGCAAGACCTAAATGTGTAATGTAAAGCCAAGTGAGGAGAACACAGAATTTTGGTGTCGGTGAAAAGCAGCACTGTGATTATGAGTGGGTGCTGAGACCTGAAGAATAAAAAGTTTACATGAAAGGCACAGAAGGAGAATAAAGCAGAACCAGAGACTGGATTAAATAACCAAATATAGACCAAAAAACCTCATCAGCTTAATATTCTTTAATCAAGCTTTTCTTTATTTTTAAATGTATTTTCTCTCTTTTCCTTTCCCAGTTTTTTAAAATATATTCCATTTCAATTTATTACTTATATTTACTTTCTTATTTATACCTGAAAACAATGCTGAGGAGTAATCCTCAAACATTACTTTTCTCATACAATGGAAGGCTTTGTCTATTATAGCAAAATTCTCAGCATTTTCAAAGATACCTTTCAAGTGAAAGAATACTTAGAGGAGCAATTGTAAAATAGTTGAAATTATAGTCATTGAAGTTGGAATTGGAGGAAAGTGACCTAGAATATTTCCTGCTCAGATTTTCCGTTCCTTGGCATCTAGGAGACTCTTGTAACTTCCTGATTTTTGGATAAAATCTAAACTCCACAGTTGACATTCAAAGTTTTTCTGTAATTCTCATTTCTATATTTCTTGGTTACACATTCCTATAATTCTCATTCCTCTTTCTTGTAATACTTGATTAAACTCATTTCTTATTAATTCTAAGTGTGTCTTTGCTTTTCCACTTGGGCTCTTGCCACATTGTTCTTATATCTCTCTTCATATTTTACATGATCTTCTTGCCTATAATGTTCTTTGGTTGAACTGTATACAACCCCTTTGGACTTGGCTAAATCCAAAGAGGCTCAGCTGCTCTTGACCTCTGCCACCCTACTCTGCTTTTCCTTTTACTCCACTCACACCTTTATTATTCCTCCTCATCTACAACATCTTAAGACCTTCAGCTTAAGAGCCCAGCACTACTCAATGTCTAAAGCCATCTGGACCAGAATACCAAACCTTTATTATAAGAGCTATCATCTGTGATGGGTAGAACCTAGAATTATTCCTGCTGCTCAAAACCAAGAATTTTATATGAATAGTGTAGGCTGTTGGGTACCATAGACACCTGGTCTGTATGGTCACTCTTTTGTCTCAGTGCCATATTTGCCCTTCAGGTTAGGACAGACTCTATAGTGTTTGAATCTACCTAACTTTGATATTTCCCTCTCTTCTGGATTAGATCTCATTTCTGTCAATGCAGACTCTAGTTGAAAACATGCTTTATCAGGGTCAATGGTGTCATCATTCCCTGGACAGTGAGTTTCTTTAAATCCGTACTGGGAATGTTTGCTGTACAGTTTCTTTATATAAGCTGGTTTTGGCTTCCTTAAAGTCTAGTCAAAAACGACAGAATGATCTCTGTTCGTTTCCAAGGCAAACCATTCAATATCACAGTAATCCAAGTCTATGCCCCAACCAGTAACGCTGAAGAAGCTGAAGTTGAACGGTTCTATGAAGACCTACAAGACCTTTTAGAACTAACACCCAAAAAAGATGTCCTTTTCATTATAGGGGACTGGAATGCAAAAGTAGGAAGTCAAGAAACACCTGGAGTAACAGGCAAATTTGGCCTTGGAATACTGAATGAAGCAGGGCAAAGACTGATAGAGTTTTGCCAAGAAAATGCACTGGTCATAACAAACACCCTCTTCCAACAACACAAGAGAAGACTCTATACATGGACATCACCAGATGGTCAACACCGAAATCAGATTGATTATATTATTTGAGCCAAAGATGGAGAAGCTCTATACAGTCAGCAAAAACAAGACCAGGAGCTGACTGTGGCTCAGATTGTGAACTCCTTATTGCCAAATTCAGACTGAAATTGAAGAAATTAGGGAAAACCACTAGACCATTCAGGTATGACCTAAATCAAATCCCTTATAATTATACAGTGGAAGTGAGAAACAGATTTAAGGGCCTAGATCTGATAGATAGAGTGCCTGATGCACTATGGAATGAGGTTCGTGACATTGTACAGGAGACAGGGATCAAGACCATTCCCATAGAAAAGAAATGCAAAAAAGCAAAATGGCTGTCTGGGGAGGCTTTACAAATAGCTGTGAAAAGAAGAGAAGTGAAAAGCAAAAGAGAAAAGGAAAGATATAAGCATCTGAATGCAGAGTTCCAAAGAATAGCAGGAAGAGATAAGAAAGCCTTCTTCAGTGATCAGTGCAAAGAAATAGAGGAAAACAACAGAATGGGAAAGACTAGAGATCTCTTCAAGAAAATCGGAGATACCAAAGGAACATTTCATGCCAAGATGAGCTCGATAAAGGACAGAAATTGTATGGGCCTAACAGAAGCAGAAGATATTAAGAAGAGATGGCAAGAATAAACAGAAGAACTGTACAAAAAAGATCTTCATGACCCAGATAATCACGATGGTGTGATCACTGACCTAGAGCAAGATATCCTGAAATGTGAAGTCAGGTGGGCCTTAGAAAGCATCACTATGAACAAAGCTAGTGGAGGTGATGGAATTCCAGTTGAACTATTCCAAATCCTGAAAGATGATGCTCTGAAAGTGCTGCACTCAATATGCCAGCAAATTTGGAAAACTCAGCAGTGGCCACACGACTGGAAAAGGTCAGTTTTCATTCCAATACCAAAGAAAAGCAATGCCAAAGAATGCTCAAACTACCGCACAATTGCAGTCATCTCACACGCTAGTAAAGTAGTGCTCAAAGGTCTCCAAGCCAGGCTTCAGCAATATGTGAACCATGAACTTCCTGATATTCAAGCTGGTTTTAGAAAAGGCAGAGGAACAAGAGATCAAATTGCCAACATCCGCTGGATCATCGAAAAAGCAAGAGAGTTCCAGAAAAACATCTATTTCTGCTTTATCGACTACGCCAAAGCCTTGACTGTGTGGATCACAATAAACTATGGAAAATTCTGAAAGAGATGGGGATACCAGAACACCTGATCTGCCTCTTAAGAAATTTGTATGCAAGTCAGGAAGCAACAGTTAGAACTGGACCTGGAACAACAGACTGGTTCCAAATAGGAAAAGGAGTATGTTAAGGCTATATATTGTCACCCTGTTTATTTAACTTATATGCAGAGTACATCATGAGAAATGCTGGACTGGAAGAAACACAAGCTGGAATCAAGATTGCTGGGAGAAATCTCAATAACCTCAGATATGCAGATGACACCACCCTTATGGCAGAAAGTGAAGAGGAACTCAAAAGCCTCTTGAGGAAAGTGAAAGTGGAGAGTGAAAAACTGGGATTAAAGCTCAACATTCAGAAAACCAAGATCATGGCTTCTGGTCCCACCACTTCATGGGAAATAGATGGGGAAACAGTGGAAAGTTTCAGACTGTTTCAGAACAGTGTCAGACTTTATTTTTCTGGCTCCAAAATCACTGCAGATGGTGACTGCAGCCATGAAAGTAAAAGGCACTTACTCCTTGGAAGGAAAGTTATGACCAACCTAGATAGCATATTCAAAATCAGGGACATTACTTTGCCAACAAAGGTTCGTCTAGTCAACGCTATGGTTCTTCCTGTGGTCATGTATGGATGTGAGAGTTGGACTTTGAAGAAGGCTGAATGTCGAAGAATTGATGCTTTTGAACTGTGGTGTTGGAGAAGACTCTTGAGAGTCTCTTGGACTTCCAGGAGATCCAACCAGTCCATTCTGAAAGACATCAGCCCTGGGATTTCTTTGGAAGGAATGATGCTAAAGCTGAAACTCCAGTACTTTGGCCACCTCATGTGAAGAGTTGACTCATTGGAAAAGACTGTGATGCTGGGAGGGATTGGGGGCAGGAGGAGAAGGGGACGACAGAGGATGAGATGGCTGGATGGCATCACTGACTCAATGGACCTGAGTCTGAGTGAACTCTGGGAGTTGGTGATAGACAGGGAGGCCTGGCATGCTGCGATTCATGGGGTCGCAAAGAGTCGGACACTACCGAGTGACTGAACTGAACTGAAAGTCTAGTCAAGGCTATGGTTTTTCCAGTGGTCATGTATGGGTGTGAGTGTTGGACTGTGAAGAAAGCTGAGCACCGAAGAATTGATGCTTTTGAACCATGGTGTTGGAGAAGACTCTTGAGAGTCCCTTGGACTGCAGGGAGATCCAACCAGTCCGTTCTGAAGGAGATCAGCCCTGGGATTTCTTTGGAAGGAATGATGCTAAAACTGAAACTCCAGTGCTTTGGCCACCTCATGTGAAGAGTTGACTCACTGGAAAAGACTGTGATGCTGGGAGGGATTGGGGGCAGGAGGAAGGGTATGACAGAGGATAAGATGGCTGGATGGCATCACTGACTCGATGGACGTGAGTCTGAGTGAACTCCGGGAGTTGGTGATGGACAGGGAGGCCTGGCGTGCTGCGATTCATGGGGTTGCAAAGAGTCGGACACGACTGAGTAACTGAATTGAACTGAACTGAAAGCACGGTAGCCTCAGAGCAATTGGATTGCTTATACAGTGGCTCAGTGCTCCAGCAAGACTGTTCTAGAAAACAGGATAGACGTTGCAATGCCTTTATTGGTCTTGCCTTAGAAGTTAGGCAGCATCACTACCACAACATTTTATTTATTGCAAAGCAGTTGTAAACTCTTCCAGATTCTGGGTACAGGAATTAGACCTCACATTGTGGTGATATGTGGCAAGATTCTAGAAAAACTGTTAGATAAGAATATTGTTGCAGCTGTCTCTGGAAAATGCAATCTTGCACAGCCTGTATGTATAGTTACAGTCAGCATTTATTAAGGTAGCGTAGATAAAAACAAACTTGACCTCTTGCTTGAACAATAGTGTGGCATGTTCACATATTGCCTGTTCTAATTAGATATTTAAAGTTTATTGATGATGGTGGTTATTACCTTCTTTAAATAAGTGATATATATTCATGGTTAATTGATACATATTAATTACACACTGGATGTTGAAGGTTGTAGTAAGGACCAGTATTTATTCTAGTGCTTTAAAGATAATCCAGAAATAGATGACCAGGATCTGTCTTGTTTATAGAGGTAGAGTTGCCCAGGAGAGTAGTTCACAAGTGTAATGGTGCAGGGGCTCTCCTAGTGGGCTGAGGGTAGGATACTAGTCAAAGTCAGAGAGACAGGGAGAAAGGTTAGAATGCTGACTGAGCAATTTGTCAGAGAAGTCTTGGAGAGGAATAGAAGTGAAAACTACATCATGGCCATATCAAAATAGGTATATATTGTGTTAATAGTGACACCAGGAACTAGTCCCACAAATGTGGCTCATGTATTAGTTTGAAGGTAAGTTCTTAAAGTAGCAGAACAGCATTGGACACAAGCCTTACTCAAGTTGGCATAAAAATTAATCTCAGTAAATTAGTCTTTGAAAGAGAATTAAAAAAAGTCATTTTGACTAATCAGTTTTCTAAGAGCTGCCTTGTTTACAAGCAATCTATGTGAGGTTTTTAATAATATTTCTTGTTGATAACTGTAGCAAATTATAGGCATACCTCATTTTATTGCAGTTTGTAAATAATTGCTTTTTTTTGTTGTTGTTTTTACAAATTGAAGGTTTGTGGGAACTCTGTTGAGCAAGTCTGATGACTCCATTTTTCTAGCAGCACTATTTCTTAAATTATGTTGTTTTTAAAAAAGATAATGATGCAGTATTTTGGCCTGGAGAATTCCATGGACATGGGAGCCTGGCAGGCTGCAGTCCATGGGGTTGCAAAGAGTCAGACACAATTTAGTGACTTTAACTCACTGTATACTTAATAGACTACAGTATAGTGTAAAGGTAAGTTTTTATGCACTGGGAAACCATAAAAAAAGTGTAACTCACTTTGTTGCAGTATTTGCTTTATTGTGGTCATCTGAACCAAACCTGAAGTGTCTCAGAAGTGCCTGTATTCAGAGATCTCTATCTTTGTGTTTATCTATGTGTAAGTATCTTTCTGTATTTTTGTCTGTGTATAGGTCCAGGCCCATGTGCATGTTCCATGTCCTTACCCATAATCGTACCTCTGTCCCTATATGCATATATACATCTGTATGTCTGCAGGGTTTCAACTGGAGATTCACTGTGTCTTAAAAACCAGAGAAGGGGGGAGGAGCCAAGATGGCGGAGGAGTAGGACGGGGAGAACACTTTCTCCCCCACAAATTCATCAAAAGAGCATTTAAACGTCGAGTAAATTCCACAAAACAACTTCTGAATGCCGGCAGAGGACATCAGGCACCCAGAAAAGTAACCCAACTCTTCGAAAGGAGGTAGGAAAAAATATTAAAAACAAACAAAAAAAAGAGACAAAAGAGGGAGGGACGGAGTTCCGTCCCGGGAAGGGAATCTTAAAAAGAGAGAAGTTTCCAAACATCAGGAAACCTTCTCACTGCCGAATCTGTGCCGAGCTTTGGAAGCACAGAGGCAACATAACAGGAGAAAAAATAAATAAACAATTTAAAACTCGCAGATTGCACAGGCCCTACGGTAACTCCCCAGCAGAGAAGCAGCGCAGACGCCTGCATCCGCCATTAGCAAACCGGGGCTGGGCGGGGAGGTGCGGCGTGGGCTGCATCGCTGAGAGTAAGAATCTGGCCTGAATACCTGGCGCTATCTGGCGAAATAATTTGGGCTAGCTAACCAGACTGTGGGATACCTACCACGCGAAAAGCCAGCCCTAACCTAAGACCGCCAGGCCCGCGCGGGAACAAAGGACTGAACAGAGATAGCGGCTGCAGACCTTCCCCCCTCCGGTGACAGGCAGCCAGAGCCGGAAGGGGGCAATCGCAGCCCCAGAGAGACATTATCTATAAAATTGTAAGCAGGCTTCTTTGCTAACTAAAACTTCTTGGGGTCTGGGCGGTCAACATCTGCCTGAGAAGGTGCGCCGGTTTTACATCCAGATAACCGAGTGGCGGGGAGGCGATAAGTCGCAGCATTGGCGCTCACCTGGGAAGAGCAAATTGGTGCTCGGACCTGGGAAGAGCACAAAACGCAGGCCCAACTGAGTCTGCGCCTCTGAGGACTACCAGTGCCTGAACCTGGCGGCTTGGACCTGGGAGGTGCATGCAGCCCAGGGCCAGCCTCGGATTGTTCCCGGCGGAACAACCTAGAGTCCGAGCAGTGTGGACAGGGAAGGCTACACGCGCCGTTAGCGGGGCAGACCCAGGGTGGCTGAGGCACTGCGAGCCCACGCCAGTGTTATTTGTTTGCAGCATCCCTCCCTCCATCCCCACAGCGCGACTGAACAAGTAAGCCTAAAAAAAAAAAAAAAAAAAGTGTCCTCCACCGTGCCCTTTGAGTCAGGGCGGAAACCAGATACTGAAGAGACTAGCAAACAGAAGAAGATATAACAGAGGAAACGCCTTGGAAGCTACAGGCAATAGATCAAAACCCTGTGGTTACTACGGACTACATAGGAAGGGGCCTATAGATCTTGAGAAATATAAATCTGACCAAGGAACTAGCCAAAAATGAACTGAACCCACAACACCCACAAAAAAAAAAAAAAAGTCCTAGATATATTTTTATTATTTTTACGATCATTCTTTTTTTTTTTTTAACTAAAAAAAAAAAAAAAAATTTTAAGTCCTCTATTGTTCCTTTAATTTTCACTTTTATAACCTATTACTTTGCAAAAAAAAAAAAAAAAAAAGACCTATTTTTTTCTTCTTCAGCAAACTTCATATATATATATTTTATAATTTTTTGACCTTGTTTTTTTTTGTTTGTTTTTTTTTTTTTTTTTTCTTTTTTCTTTAACATTGTATTTTTGAAATTCCAAACTCTACTCTAGATTTTTAATTTTAAGCTTTTTGGTATATGTTATCAATTTTGTACCTATAGTTTTTTTTATAATTTCTGTGACTTTTTTTTTTTTTTTTTTCTTCTTCTCTGTTTCTTTCTCTTCTTCTTTTATATAACATTGTATATCTGAAATTCCAAACTTTACTCTAGATTTTTAATTTATGCTTTTTGGTATTTGATATCAATTTTGTACCTGTATTTTCTTTATAATTTTTGTGACATTGTTCGTATTTGTTTGTTTATTTTCTCTCTTTATTTTTTCTTTTTTTTTTTTTTTTTTTAACATTGTATTTTTTGAAATTCCAAATTCTACTCTAGATTTTTAATTTTGCTTTCTGGTATTAGTTATCAATTTTGTACCTGTACTTTCTTTATAATTTTAGCGACCTTGTTTGTTTTTGTTTGTTCGTTTTTCTCTCTTTCTTTTCCTTCTTCTTTTCTTTAACATCGTATTTTTGAAATTCCAAACTCTACTGTAGATTTTTAATTTTAAACTTTCTGGTATTAGTTATCAATTTTGTACCTGTACTTTCTTTATAATTTTCACGACCTTGTTTGTTTTTGTTTGTTCGTTTTTTCTCTCTTTCTTTTCCTTCTTCTTTTCTTTAACATCGTATTTTTGAAATTCCAAACTCTACTCTAGATTTTTAATTTTTGCTTTTATGTATTTGTTACCAATTTTGTACCTTTAAGGACCCAATCTTCAGGACCCATTTTTTCACTAGGGGTGAGATTACTGGCTTGACTGCTCTCTCTCCCTTTGGACCCTCCTTTTTCTCCACCAGGTCGCCTGTGTCTCCTCCCTAACCCCTCTCTACTCTACCCAACTCTGTGAATTTCTGTGTGTTCCAGATGGTGGAGAACACTTAGGGAACTGATTACTGGCTGGATCTGTCTCCCTCCTTTTCATTCCCCCTTTTATCCTTCTGGCCACCTCTGTTACCTTCCTCCTTCTTCTCTTCTCTGTATAACCCGTGAACATCTCTGAGTGCTCCAGTTGTGGAGTGCACATAAGGAAGTGACTACTGGCTAGCCCTCTCTCCACTATTGATTCACCTCATCTCATTTGGGTCACCTCTAACTCCCTCCTCCTCTTCTCTTCTCCATGTAACCCTGTGAACCTCTCTGAGTGACCCTCACTGTAGAGAAACTTATCATCTTTAATGTAGATGTTTTATCAATGGTGCTGTATAGAAGGAGAAGTTTTGAAACTACTGTAAAAATAAGACCGATAATCGGAAGCAGGAGACTTAAGTCAAACCCTGACTCCAGGGAACTCCTGACTCAAGGAACATTCATTGACAGGAGCTCATCAAATGCCTCCATACCGACACTGAAACCAAGCACCACACAAGGGCCAATAAGTTCCAGGGCAAGACATACCAAGCAAATTCTCCAGCAACAAAGGAACACAGCCCTGAGCTTCAAGATACAGGCTGCCCAAAGTCACCCCAAAACTATAGACATCTCATAACTCATTACTGGACATTTCATTGCACTCCAGAGAGAAGAAATACAGCTCCACCCACAGAACACCGACACAAGCTTCCTAACCAGGAAACCTTGACAAGCCACCTGTACAAACCCACACACAGTGAGGAAACGCATACAATAAAGAGAACTCCACAAACTGCCAGAATACAGAAAGGACACCCCAAACTCAGCAATTTAAACAAGATGAAGAGACAGAGGAATACTCAGCAGATAAAGGAACAGGATAAATGCCCACCAAACCAAACAAAAGAGGAAGAGATAGGGAATCTACCTGATAAAGAATTCCGAATAATGATAGTGAAATTGATCCAAAATCTTGAAACTAAAATGGAATCACAGATAAATAGCCTGGAGACAAGGATTGAGAAGATGCAAGAAAGGTTTAACAAGGACCTAGAAGAAATAAAAAGAGTCAATATATAATGAATAATGCAATAAGTGAAATTAAAAACACTCTGGAGGCAACAAATAGTAGAATAACAGAGGCAGAAGACAGGATTAGTGAATTAGAAGATAGAATGGTAGAAATAAATGAATCAGAGAGGATAAAAGAAAAACGAATTAAAAGAAATGAGGACAATCTCAGAGACCTCCAGGACAATATTAAACGCTACAACATTCAATCATAGGGGTTCCAGAAGAAGAAGACAAAAGAAAGACCATGAGAAAATACTTGAGGAGATAATAGTGGAAAACTTCCTAAAATGGGGAAGGAAATAATCACCCAAGTCCAAGAAACCCAGAGAGTACCAAACAGGATAAACCCAAGGAGAAACACCCCAAGACACATATTAATCAAATTAACAAAGATCAAACACAAAGAACAAATATTAAAAGCAGCAAGGGAAAAACAACAAATAACACACAAGGGAATTCCCCATAAGGATAACAGCTGATCTTTCAATAGAAACTCTTCAAGCCAGGAGGGAATGGCAAGACATACTTAAAATGATGAAAGAAAATAACCTACAGCCCAGATTATTGTACCCAGCAAGGATCTCATTCAAGTATGAAGGAGAAATCAAAAGCTTTTCAGACAAGCAAAAGCTGAGAGAATTCTGCACCACCAAACCAGCTCTCCAACAAATACTAAAGGATATTCTCTAGACAGGAAACACAAAAATGGTATATAAACTCGAACCCAAAACAATAAAGTAAATGGCAACAGGAACATACTTATCAGTAATTACCTTAAATGTAAATGGGTTGAATGCCCCAACCAAAAGACAAAGACTGGCTGAATGGATACAAAAACAAGACCCCTACATATGTTGTCTACAAGAGACCCACCTCAAAACAGGGGACACATACAGACTGAAAGTGAAGGGCTGGAAAAAGATTTTCCATGCAAATAGGGACCAAAAGAAAGCAGGAGTAGCAATACTCATATCAGATAAAATAGACTTTAAAACAAAGGCTGTGAAAAGAGACAAAGAAGGTCACTACATAATGATCAAAGGATCAATCCAAGAAGAAGATATAACAATTATAAATATATATGCACCCAACACAGGAGCACCACAGTACGTAAGACAAATGCTAACAAGTATGAAAGGAGAAATTAACAATAACACAATAATAGTGGGAGACTTTAATACCCCACTTACACCTATGGATAGATCAACTAAACAGAAAATTAACAAGGAAACACAAACTTTAAATGATACAATAGACCAGTTAGACCTAATTGATATCTATAGGTCATTTCATCCCAAAACAATGAATTTCACCTTTTTCTCAAGCGCACATGGAACCTTCTCCAGGATAGATCACATCCTGGGCCATAAAAACTAGCCTTGGTAAATTCAAAAAAATAGAAATCATTCAAGCATTTTTTCTGACCACAATGCAGTAAGATTAGATCTCAATTACAGGAGAAAAACTATTAAAAATTCCAACATATGGAGGCTGAACAACACGCTGCTGAATAACCAACAAATCACAGAAGAAATCAAAAAGAAATCAAAATTTGCATAGAAACGAATGAAAATGAAAACACAACAACCCAAAACCTGTGGGACACAGTAAAAGCAGTCCTAAGGGGAAAGTTCATAGCAATACAGGCACACCTCAAGAAACAAGAAAAAAAGTCAAATAAATAACCTAACTCTACACCTAAAGCAACTAGAAAAGGAAGAAATGAAGAACCCCAGGGTTAGTAGAAGGAAAGAAATCTTAAAAATTAGGGCAGAAATAAATGCAAAAGAAACAAAAGAGACCATAGCAAAAATCAACAAAACCAAAAGCTGGTTCTTTGAAAGGATAAATAAAATTGACAAACCATTAGCCAGACTCATCAAGAAACAAAGGGAGAAAAATCAAATCAACAAAATTAGAAACGAAAATGGAGAGATCACAACAGACAACACAGAAATACAAAGGATCATAAGAGACTACTATCAACAATTATATGCCAATAAAATGGACAACGTGGAAGAAATGGACAAATTCTTAGAAAAGTACAACTTTCCAAAACTGGACCAGGAAGAAATAGAAAATCTTAACAGACCCATCACAAGCATGGAAATTGAAACTGTAATCAAAAATCTTCCAGCAAACAAAAGCCCGGTCCAGACGGCTTCACAGCTGAATTCTACCAAAAATTTAGAGAAGAGCTAACACCTATCCTGCTCAAACTCTTCCAGAAAATTGCAGAGGAAGGTAAACTTCCAAACTCATTCTATGAGGCCACCATCACCCTAATACCAAAACCTGACAAAGATCCCACAAAAAAAGAAAACTACAGGCCAATATCACTGATGAACATAGATGCAAAAATCCTTAACAAAATTCTAGCAATCAGAATCCCACAACACATTAAAAAGATCATACACCATGACCAAGTGGGCTTTATCCCAGGGATGCAAGGATTCTTCAATATCCGCAAATCAATCAATGTAATACACCACATTAACAAATTGAAAAATAAAAACCATATGATTATCTCAATAGATGCAGAGAAAGCCTTTGACAAAATTCAACATCCATTTATGATAAAAACTCTCCAGAAAGCAGGAATAGAAGGAACATACCTCAACATAATAAAAGCTATATATGACAAACCCACTGCAAACATTATCCTCAATGGTGAAAAATTGAAAGCATTTCCTCTAAAGTCAGGAACAAGACAAGGGTGCCCACTTTCACCATTACTATTCAACATAGTTTTGGAAGTTTTGGCCACAGCAATCAGAGCAGAAAAAGAAATAAAAGGAATCCAAATTGGAAAAGAAGAAGTAAAACTCTCACTATTTGCAGATGACATGATCCTCTACATAGAAAACCCTAAAGACTCCACCAGAAAATTACTAGAAATAATCAATGACTACAGTAAAGTTGCAGGATATAAAATCAACACACAGAAATCCCTTGCATTCCTATACACTAATAATGAGAAAACAGAAAGAGAAATTAAGGAAACAATTCCATTCACCATTGCAACGGAAAGAATAAAATACTTAGGAATATATCTACCTAAAGAAACTAAAGACCTATATATAGAAAACTATAAAACACTGGTGAAAGAAATCAAAGAGGACACTAATAGATGGAGAAATATACCATGTTCATGGATTGGAAGAATCAATATAGTGAAAATGAGTATACTACCCAAAGCAATTTATAGATTCAACGCAATCCCTATCAAGCTACCAACAGTATTCTTCACAGAGCTAGAACAAATAATTTCACAATTTGTATGGAAATACAAAAAACCTCGAATAGCCAAAGCGATCTTGAGAAAGAAGAATGGAACTGGAGGAATCAACCTACCTGACTTCAGGCTCTACTACAAAGCCACAGTTATCAAGACAGTATGGTACTGGCACAAAGACAGAAATATTGATCAATGGAATAAAATAGAAAGCCCAGAGATAAATCCACGCACATATGGACACCTTATCTTCGACAAAGGAGGCAAGAATATACAATGGATTAAAGACAATCTCTTTAACAAGTGGTGCTGGGAAATCTGGTCAACCACTTGTAAAAGAATGAAACTGGACCACTTTCTAACACCATACACAAAAATAAACTCAAAATGGATTAAAGATCTAAACGTAAGACCAGAAACTATAAAACTCCTAGAGGAGAACATAGGCAAAACACTCTCTGACATACATCACAGCAGGATCCTCTATGACCCACCTCCCAGAATATTGGAAATAAAAGCAAAAATAAACAAATGGGACCTAATTAACCTTAAAAGCTTCTGCACATCAAAGGAAACTATTAGCAAGGTGAAAAGACAGCCTTCAGAATGGGAGAAAATAATAGCAAATGAAGCAACCGACAAACAACTAATCTCAAAAATATACAAGCAACTCCTACAGCTCAACTCCAGAAAAATAAACGACCCAATCAAAAAATGGGCCAAAGAACTAAATAGACATTTCTCCAAAAAGACATACAGATGGCTAACAAACACATGAAAAGATGCTCAACATCACTCATTATCAGAGAAATGCAAATCAAAACCACTATGAGGTACCATTTCACACCAGTCAGAATGGCTGCGATCCAAAAGTCTACAAATAATAAATGCTGGAGAGGGTGTGGAGAAAAGGAACCCTCTTACACTGTTGGTGGGAATGCAAACTAGTACAGCCACTATGGAGAACAGTGTGGAGATTCCTTAAAAAACTCGAAATAGAACTGCCTTATGATCCAGCAACCCCACTGCTGGGCATACATACTAAGGAAACCAGAAGGGAAAGAGACACGTGTACCCCAGTGTTCATCGCAGCACTGTTTATAATAGCCAAGACATGGAAGCAACCTAGATGTCCATCAGCAGATGAATGGATAAGAAAGCAGTGGTACATATACACAATGGAGTATTACTCAGCCATTAAAAAGAATACATTTGAATCAGTTCTAATGAGGTGGATGAAACTGGAGCCTATTATACAGAGTGAAGTAAGCCAGAAGGAAAAACATAAATACAGTATACTAACGCACATATATGGAATTTAGAAAGATGGTAACAATTACCCGGTGTACGAGACAGCAAAAGAGACACTGATGTATAGAACAGTCTTATGGACTCTGTGGGAGAGGGAGAGGGTGGGAAGATTTGAGAGAATGGCAATGAAACATGTAAAATATCATGTAGGAAACGAGTTGCCAGTCCAGGTTCGATGCATGATGCTGGATGCTTGGGGCTGGTGCACTGGGACGGCCCAGAGGGATGGTATGGGGAGGGAGGAGGGAGGAGGGTTCGGGATGGGGAACACATGTATACCTGTGGCGGATTCATTTTGATATTTGGCAAAACTAATACAATTATGTAAAGTTTAAAAATAAAATAAAATTGGAAGAATAAAAAAAAAAAAAAAACAGAGAAGGTTGGCTTAAACCTCTGTTTCCCTTCTGTTTCCTTCTTCTCAAGATTTTTACAATTTTTGTAGGAACAGAGAAAGGTTTATGGTCTCATGATAGCCTTGGACTTTGAGCTCCTGCTCCTACTACAAGTAGTTTCATTTATTTAATTTAGGTTTTCAGCTTATTTTCCTAAGTAAGATTGATTCCTTCCTTTAATGGTTAGTTTTTGTTGCATAACATATTGTCTTTAAAAGGAGTGGCATGAAACAAAAACTGTTGTATTCAGTTCATTGTTCTGTGGTTCAGCTAGGTTGTTCTAAGTGGGCTGGCTTGGCTGACCTCTTTTGGGCTCTCTCATTTATCTGTGTCAGATGGAGATTGGGTGGTGGCTGAATCATCTGGGGTGGTCTCAGTCATATATCAAGAGTGGGTAGACTAGTTGGTTTTGTGGAGTAAGTGGCACACCGCTGGAACTAGTTGAATACACTCTGTTCAGTCTCTGATCCTATAAGTAGCTAACCTGAGCTTCTTCATGTGATGGTCTCAGAGTGCCAAAGAGTCACAGTGCATAAGTGACTTTTCAATCCTCTGCTTGTGTCACATTTGCTAATATCTCATTAGTGAAAATTACTCCCATAGTCAAGGCCAAAGCCATGTGGAAGGGATAACCCAAATGCCTGTGGCACTGAGGGAAATTATTACAGTAATTTTTGCAAACACTTTACCACATCTTCCAAAGAGAAATTTAATGTCAGCTGTTAAATGCATGTATTTTAAACTCTGATCCTTACGTTAGACTCGATTTTCCATTAGATCAGGAAAATATTTTCTACTTCTTGTGTTTCTCTTCCAAAACAACAACAAATAAAAATGTGGTAACAGTGGGCTTTGGGAAATGTAAAGGGAATTTTCTTTTTTTTTTTCAGTGCAATGACTGCATGGGGTGGGGGTGGGGGCTCTCTAATGGCATTTAATGGGCAGGGACCAGGAATGCTGGGGACAGTTTGAACCTCACAGTTAAGGCTTGTCTTACCCCTGTTGAGAAACACTGAGCTACATGTACCAAGGGGACACTTTTCCTATTGAATTACTTCCTTCCTCCTTCACTGGATAGGAGGTAATTTTAAGATAGATGAGAAGGAGCGCTAGACTGAGCTAGAGCAAACCGAATTTATAATCTTTCCTGTGCCACACAGTGACTGTATGATCTGGAGCAAATCACATAAGTATTCTGGAACTCAGTTTCCCACCTTAAAGTAACAGGGTTGGATGAGATAATGTATACTTATCTACACATTTATTTTCCTCATCAGTCCACAAAGAACTCGAGGTGGCATGAAAAATGCATAAAGTAAAACAGATATTTGAGGTTCAGTTCAGTTGCATTGCTCAGTCGTGTCTGACTCTTTGCGACCCCATGGACTGCAGTACGCCAGGCTTCCCTGTCCATCACCAACTCCCAGAGCCCACTCAAACTCATGTCCACTGAGTCAGTGATGCCATCCAACAATCTCATCCTCTGTTGTCCCCTTCTCCTCCCATCTTCGATCATTCTCAGCATCAGGGTCTTTTCAAATTAGTCAGTTCTTCGTATCAGGTGGCCATTGGAGCTTCAGCTTCAGCATCAGTCCTTCCACTGAATATTCAGGACTGATTTCCCTTAGGATGGACTGGTTGGATCTCCTTGCTGTCCAAGGGACTGTCAAGAGTCTTCTCCAACACCACAGTTCAAAAGCATCAATTCTTCGGATCTCAGCTTTCTTTATAGTCTACTTTCATATCCATGCATGGCTAGTGGAAAAACCAAAGCTTTGACTAGACGGACCTTTATTTGAGAAAATCTATGTAAAAGAAAGGGTTTCCCTGGTGGCTCAGTGGTAAAGAATTCACCTGCTAGTGCTAGAGTCTTGGGATTGATCCCAGGGTGGGTAAGGTCTCCTGGAGAAGGAAATGGCAACCCACTCCAGTATTCTTGCCTGGGAAATCCCATGGACAGAGAAGCCTGGTGGGCTATAGTCCATGGGGTCACAAAGAGTCAGACACGACTGAGAGACTAAACAACAGCAAATAAAAGGAATATGAGAGGGAGGAGGAATAAAACATAAGGAAAACTGGTTCAGAGAAAACATACTTTGAGTATCTATATGATTGCTGGAAATAGACTTCAAATTTGACTCAAGTACAAAAGGGCACATGATCATTAATGAGAATAGAAGTTGTTCAGGTGAACGAGACTTTTTTGTTACTGAGACTCGAGATAGCATTACTCCTTAAGATAACATGATGGTGTGTAGAAGATCAATTCTTGAAAGTATACAAAGATATGTTAAACAATTTTCCCACAGTGATTTCTTATGATTTCCCTTAGTGTAAACTGATGTTATAACAAAAAGAGACTAAAACAATGTCTAAATATATACCTCTGTGGATTTTACTTGTCTCAGTGGTGAATACTTAAGACCCTTTTCTAGAATAACATTTTAATGGAAGTCCTTCAAGATGCCTCAAGGAATAGTATTTTTAACTACTAGGTCTCAGTAATCTTAAGATCTTTTCTGTCTCTATGGTTATGATTTATGTTTTGGGAAGAAAAAAAACTTTTAGTTTGTGTTAGTCTGGGTGGCTTAAAGAGCAGAAATTTATTTTGTCATTGTTTTGAGGATTAGAAGTCCAAGATCAAGGGGCCATCAGGGTCGGTTGGTTTCTATTGATGCCTCTCTTCCTGGCTTGTTGGAAGTTGCTGCCTTCTCGCTGTGTTTTCATATGAGATTTCCTCCCTGTACCTGTGGGAAGACAGAAGGATCTCTGACCTCTCTCCTTTTTCTGATAAGAGTACCTGTCCTATCAGATCAGGTCCACACTCATGATGGCATTCACCCTTAGTTACAGCTGTAAAGGCCTCATCTCCACATACAGTCACACCAAAGGTTAGGGCTTCATGACGGCAGTCACCCTTAGTTACAGCCTTAACGGCCTCATCTCCACATACAGTCACTCTGAAGATTAGGACTTCCATATAGGGATTTTGAGAGATGTGAATTCAGTCCATATATGGCTTTTAAAATTTGTAATAATCAACTGACTTAATGGCAAAAAGGATACATTTAATATTAAATGTTATTTCTAATATTAATGTTATTAGAATATTATTAGATTCCATGTTATTTCTTTGATTTTCTTACAGTTTTCAGTTTGAAACTGACAGAACCATTTCATTTTTTTTCACCCCCAACATACTTTATTTTTCATACACATGAAAGAATTCCAGAGGTTTGACATCTTTATTTAAAATAATAAATGTAAATTATTGTCATGTGATGCCATCTTTCCTCTCCAATTGTCAGTCGAGGTAATTTCACCAATTATAGATGAAAATGGCTCTTTGACATGTCTTCAGAGGGCTTCTTGGAGATACATGACTTTTGGGATTCATGGAAGAGATTCCAATCTTGAGAATCATATATTAGTGTGTGTACATGTGTGTGCATATGTATAGACACCAGTGCTAAAAATAACAACTAAAGTGAAAAAGGGGACATAAGTCATTTATTGTTTATTGAAGGGTGATATATACACTTCTTTTGCAATACTGCTTGGCAAAGGGCAGAATCTAGTCCACGGTATCATCTTTATTTAATAACAGGAAATATGTTATAAGGCAGCTAACATGCTTTCTAGTTTATTCCAGTGGCAATCTCATTCTTTAGTCCTCCTGCAACAGCTGTGTTGAATAAACCTAAATAAAGACGAAGAAAGAGGGGGGGAGAGTTGGAGAGGGTGGAGCTTGAGGTAGGAGTAGCAGCAAAAAAAAAAAAAAAAAAAAAAAAAAAGCGTCTCAAAAAAGATTGAGTTAGAGTGGTATTTTTCTGAATCTTTATTATATTTGTGTTAGGATATGTTTTATAGGCTCATAAAATTTGGTCATATGAGTAGATTCAAAAGTAAAGCAGTGAGCCTTAGTCTATTTGTTATCATTATCATAGTGTGAAAACCATTTCCATTGCAGGTGTTTCAAAGACCTATAGAGGTTACATGACTTACACATTAACATATTATTATAATAACATGAAGCTCCTACCCTTTGACCCATAAGCTTTTGACTTTAATAATTTCCAGGTTATTCCTTAGCCGAAATATGTTTTCCCTTCAATTTTCACACTGGTGCACTTTCTTTAATATAACTAATATAATAAATAAATTATATCCAGATGAAAGCCTGTCATCCAATACCTCATCCCAGCACAGTGCCTGCAAATGCTATCGCAAGCATTTCTCAGTGTGCTGCCTGGCTCAGGATAGAGACCTGGGAATCTGGCCCAGGTGGTATTTGATAAGAGGCAGTATGAAATGAATGGGTAAGGTCAAGGAAATATCACCTTGGATGAAAGTCTAAGGTCAGTACTTGGTTTTCTATTCTCACATAAAGTGAAGGAGGGGATTGGGATAAAGAGAAAAAAGAGAGTTCATTGCAGATTGAAAAACTGTGTCAAATATGGGGAAAAACCCACCAAAGTGAAGAGTTTACCATGAAGTGCACCAAACACAAAAGAATGAACACATGGGTTTGAGTCATCTAGGAGTGACTGGTAGTCTTAGTATTTAGCTTGCTGCATACTAGATGGCTGTTTGTTTTAGTCACTAAGTTGTGTCTGACACTTTGGTGACCCCTTGGGCTGTAGCCTGCCAGCTGCCTCTGTCCATGGGATTTCCCAGGCAAGACTACTTGGAGTGGGTTGCCATTTCCTTCTCCAGGGGATCTTTCCCACCCAAAGATCGAACCTGTGTCTCCTGCATTGGCAGGCGGATTCTTTACCACTAAGTCACCTGGAAGCCTAGATGGCTGCAGTAAGGTTTTCAATTTTGTTAACCATGGAGCCAGTGATTTCTTAAAGCTGTTCCTTTATCTAAGGGAGTTTGTGTGCTTTATTTTCCACATAGCATATCTGTCTGAAAAGCACAATGCATGTCTAGGCACAAGCTGTTAATTACTTAGATTCAGTAATCTTGCAATCAGTGATTGCAAAGAGAAAATGATAATATTTGAGCATTGTATACTCTGAATGGGTGTTATATTCATATCCAATAGTTACTGTATCCCTTCCTCTTTTCTAGTGGGACAATCAGATTCTTCTGTTTTCTCTTGTCTCCTCCCTCCCCTCCTGGTGTTTCTTCTTCCCTTTTTTTCCTACTTATCTTCCTCCCTTCATTTCCCTTGCCTCTCTTTTTTTTGTCAGATAACCAACATAGAAGCTGAGGGAGGAAGAGAAGGATCATCATGGCAAGTGAAAAAAGCTTATAGAGGGAAATACAGATAGTTCTTTGGTGGTAATATCTTTTCAGTAGATTAGGCTTTTTGCGGGCACACACACACATGCATACACACTCACACACACACACACACACATTTGTGATACACTGTCAGGAGGAAGAAGAAAAGTAAGATTTCAATTTGTTGAATTTCTGTGTACCAGACTCTATTAGACTGATTTATTCAGTTCTTGAAATAACACAAGAAACTCTTGATAAGCAAGTAGAATATCTCTGATATCTGGTATTGGTGTCTGTTATCATCATTTGGATAGTACAGTGTCTAGAAACTACATTTTATTCACCATACAATACTTCTCAGTGTATATAATAAAAAATATGTATAAACATAGTGATGCCAGCAATTCAGTGTTCAGTAACTTATTTATGAAGCCAATACTTATGGATTGCCTACCCTGTCCAGACAATGTTTGAGGAATTCAAAATAATGTAACAAAGAGGATAGTCAAGGTTATTTCATTAAGTGAGTATATGTGTGCATTCTTTGGGTGTACATTTATTTGGCTTATGAACACTGGTGCTTTAACATTACAGTGCAGAGTTGCGTAAAGATAATGATAACAACTGATGTTTTCTGGGCATTTTCTGTTTGTGGGAGGCTCTAGTCTGCTGAATGGTAACTACATATTAGGTTCCTTAGAAACAGGCTTTCCTTATGGCTCAGATTGTAAAGAATCTGCCTGCAATGCAAGAGGCCTGGGTTCTATCCCTGGGTCAGAAACATCCCCTGAAGAAGGGAATGGCAACCTGCTCCAGTATTCTTTATTTATTTTTTAAATTTTATTTTATTTTTAAACTTTACAATATTGTATTAGTTTTGCCAGATATCGAAATGAATCCGCCACAGGTATACCTGTGTTCCCCATCCTGAACCCTCCTCCCTCCTCCCTCCCCATACCCTTCCTCTTGGCATTGAAATATGTATAATATCATGTATGAAATGAGTCCCCAGTCCAGGTTCGATGCACGATACTGGATGCTTGGGGCTGGTGCACTGCTCCAGTATTCTTGCCTGGAAAATCCCATGAAAAGAGGAGCCTAGCAGGCTCCAGTCCATGGGATTAGAAAGAGTTGGACACCACTGAGTGACTTTCACTAGAAGTGAGACTTCCTATGTAATTCTTAAATTTAAGTTAATTAAGTAATTAATTATATCCTACCTTGTTCTAAAGACAACTGAAAAAGATTCAAGTAATATGGCGTAGGAAAATAATTTAAAATTAACAAGAAATATGAGGTAATGGAGAAACAAAGTGGAGAAAGTTTATCGAGCTGGCAGTGAGGCTTGTGAAACAAATTACAGGCCACACATCTTCACATACTTTTCACCAGGGAGAGGGGAAAACATGATAAGATTCAGGGCGCATAAGGGGAAAATGAGCTACTTGTTGAGGATAAGCATGATTTCTGAGATAAAGTTATTTTGTGGGCTGTCATTCATGATGCTACATAAAGAATAGTATACTTGCTGGGAACACAGTCCATTTTTCATTATAGGCTGTTGGCTTCAATACATTTAATTCTAGAACAATTTAATAAATATAGTTCTAATGGAGCAGATGGAGGGGTAAAGTGTCCGGGCAAATGGAGTTGAAAAGGTGGACCATATAATGTCCAGTAATGAAGTTTTCTGAATTTTCTTGATTAATGCAAAGAAAGATGGTATCAGAGGAATGTATAGTCTGTGTATACTCATGTGATCCTTCATGAAAATAATATCTTTCAGCCATGAGTTTAAAAGGCATTGACCCACAGTAAATTCAAGATTAATTTCAGGGTCAAAATATTTGGAATGCAGGTATTCTGGATTAGTTCAGCCTTACTGTTTATATCTATCACTCAAATTGGGGGCAGAGTTGACATCCTACAAAAGGACATTGTTGGAGTCTTTAGGGTTTTCTATGTAGAGGATCATGTTATTTGCAAATAGTGAGAGATTTACTTTTTCTTTTCCAATCTGGATTCCCTTTATTTCTCTTGCCTGATTGCTGTGGCTAAAACTTCCAAAACTAAGTTGAATAGTAATGGTGAGAGTATGCACCCTTATCTTGTTCCTGATTTTAGGGGAAATGCTTTTAATTTTTTGTCATTGAGGATAATGTTTGCTTTGGGTTTATCATTTATGGCTTTTATTATGTTGAGGTATGTTCCTTCTATGCCTGCTTTCTGGAGAGTTTTTTTTTTTAATCATAAATGGGTGTTGAATTTTGTCAAAGGCTTTCTCTGCATCTATTGAGATAATCATATGGTTTTTATCTTTCAGTTTGTTAATGTGGTATATCACATTGATTGATTTGGCAATATTGAAGAATCCTTGCATCCCTGGGATAAAGCCCACTTGGTCATGATGTATGATCTTTTTAATATGTTGTTGGATTCTGTTTGCTAGAATTTTGTTGAGGATTTTTGCATCTATGTTCATTAGTGCTGTTGGTCTGTAGTTTTCACTTTTTGTGGCATCTTTGTCTGGTTTTGCTATTAAGGTGATGTTGGTCTTATAGAATGAGTTTGAAAGTTTACCTTCCTCTACAATTTTCTGGAAGAGTTTGAGTAGGATAGGTGTTAGCTCTTCTCTAAATTTTTGGTAGAATTCAGCTGTGAAACCGTCTGGTCCTGGACTTTTGCTTGCTGGAAGATTTTTGATTACAGTTTCAATTTCCATGCTTGTGATGGGTCTGTTAAGATTTTCTGTTACTTCCTGGTTCAGTTTTGGAAAGTTATACTTTTTAAAGAATTCACCCATTTCTTCCAGGTTGTCCATTTTATTGGCATATAGTTGCTGGTAGTAGTCTCATGATCCTTTGTATTTCTTTGTTGTCTGTTGTGATTTCTCCATTTTCATTTCTAATTTTGCTGATTTGATTCTTCTCCATTTTTTAATTGAAAGAGACATGTGTACCCCAGTGTTCATTGCAGCACTGTTTGCAATAGCTAGGACATGGAAGCAACCTAGATGTCCATTGGCAGACAAATGAATAGGAAAGTTTTGGTACATATACACAATGGAATATTACTCAGCTATTAAAAAGAGTGCTTTTGAATCAGTTCTCATGAGGTGGACGAAACTGGAGCCTATTATACACAGTGAAGTAAGTCAGAAAAAGAAACACCAATACAGTATATTAATGCATATATATGGAATTTAGAAAGATGATAACGATGACCCTATATGCAAAACAGCAAAAGAGACACAGATATAAAGAACAGACTTTTGGACTCTGTGGGAGGAGGCGAGGGTGGAATGATTTGAGAGAATAGCATTGAAACGTGTGTATTACCATATGTGAAATAGATCACCAGTCCAAGTTTGATGCATGAAACAGGGCATTCAAAGCCAGTGCACTGGGACAACCCAGAGGGATGGGATGGGGAGGGAGGTGGTAAGGGGGGGTTCGGGATGTGGGACACATGTACACCCATGGCTGATTCATGTCAATGTATGTCAAAAACCACAACAATATTAGCCTCCAATTAAATTAATTTACAAAAAGGACATTGTTTAGGAATACCAGAAGGTTCTATTATAATGTCCCAATTCCTGTGACAGTATTGTCAAGTTACTTAGTACTTCACAACTGCTTTTGTGTTTGCATTTTGTGAGCCCCTCTCCCCCCTTCTTATGCTTTATTTTAATGATTCAAGTCATGAACCTGGAATAAGATGGTACTCCTTTTCTTTTTTTGACAAAGTAAACATCGATATGTATTTTTTCTATTAATGAGTCAATGCATTACATTTAGAAGACAAGGAATAATTCACTCATTGTCATGCAGAGTTAGAATTTTGGTAACCATCTTTCAGTATTTTTCCAGGAATACGTTTAAAAATAAGTGATGCACTTACATTTTTTACTTCGTTTATCTAATCCTTTTTCCTGGCGCAGCACGGTGTTTGCTACAGTCTTAAGGTTGTACGATATTCTATGTTGTGTTCTATACAGTTGATTTATTACAGTTCATGTAATAATATAGTTTAGATAGCCATTTGTAGATGTTTTGGTGTTAAAGACAGAAGAGTCAGAAAAGAAAGGGAGCAGATGAGAGCTAAGGTGGGTTATTGCAATTTGGTTAATAAATGCCCAGAAACATCTTTGTTTTTTAACAGATCAGAAACCCAGAGTGTCTCAAAGAGCTTTGTATGATAGCAAAGTACAAAATGGGAAAAAAAAATTCCTGTCTCATGCCTTCTACTTTACCAGTAGACACAATAGAAATATTTTAAATAAAAAATGGAAAAATGGGAGAAGTAACAGCAAGTTGAGCCAGTTGAGTGATCTGATTAATCTGCAATAAAATCCTAAACTCTGAATCTAATAGAATCCAAATTAGTAAGATCTGCATTTGTTTTTAGTGTAGCTGGAAATTTACACAAAATTTCTAACTGTAGCTTTCTTAAAGACAATTACATTTATTAGTATTTGCAAAGAGTTACTGTCTTGGAAGATATATGTTGGATATTATTATTATCAATGAATATACAGTGTAAAAGAACTTGTACCTGAAGTGTGAATCCATAGGCTTGGAGAGAGACTGCTGGACCAACCATATTTCTTTTGTGACTCTTCTAGTCTACTAGATTTATAGCAGAACACAATAACTATTAAATCTGAAATGTTTTGTGATTTTAGAACTCAGTTTCCTCCAAGTTGCAGTGGATGCTTGTGGGTCTGGGATGGGACTACATATTCTAGACTCTGGGCGGAAAGCTCAGTGTGGAAATTATAAAGGGCATCTCCTGGACAGCAGAGCCTAGATCTACACGTGTAACTCACCAAGTGCTTTCTCTCAAGTGTCACCCCTTGAGCTTAGGGAACTCTTTTATTGCCAGCAGCACATTTTATACTTCTAAGCATTGTCTTCAGTAACTGGATTTATTTCTCTCATTAAAGAATGGCAGCGCATTGCCTTTGGCTTCTTGGAGCATGGTATGGTGGGAGTGGAAAATTCTTTAATGTTTCTGAATGTGGCTGCAATCAAATCTTCACCCAGGTTCTGTCTATGAGGTTTATTTAAGAGTGGAGTTTGTGTTTCTTCATGTGGTCTAATATAATTTTTTTTCAAGTGTTGGAATTTACAATCTGAAATTTGTTTGGTGAATTGATTTACATCTTTCTGAACAAGTAAAATCTTTCTTGGAAATGTATTATTTTTTTCTTTGGCACTATGCTGGGTATTTTGTGAAACAGAAGTACTGTTATTATTATTCTCCTTTAGAGTATTAAATTTACATGAACTTCTGTCCCACTTCATAACAAGGATTTTAAAGGTGGAAATGAGTGGCTGCTGCAGCATGATCTAGTGGGAAGAGCACTAGGTTAGGAGTTAAGACCTGCCCTAATGTTGACTCTTATTAAATAATTGTGTGTTTTCACATCTAGAATTTAGTCTGTTGGATTGCATTTGACAATTACTCATTACATTTTATAAAATTTTATTATAGACACTTAGAAACATATATGAAAGAAAAAGTAATAATAAAAAAATGAACTGATGTATACATCTCCCAGTTTTCACAGTCATCAGGACACTGTTAGTTCTGTCAGATCTATGCCCACACACACCAACCTCCCTGTCCTTCTACCCCAGAGCTATGTTGAATCAAATCCCAGATGTTATATCCTTTATCTGCAAATATTTCATTATATATCTCAAAAGATACAGATTTTTACATAAAAATCTCAATTACTACATCTAAACATTAACCTCCCCCAAATCTTTAATTCCATCAAGTGCCAAATTTTCTCAATTTTCTTAAGTTTTTAAACGTTTATTTGAATGGGGGTTCACATAAGGTTATGCATTGTGATTACTTAATCATGTTTCTTGTGTCTTAGTTTATAAGGTTTCCTCCACATTTCTTTTCTTTTAGTTGTCCTGGGGCTGTTTAACATATTCTGTCTCCTTTGTATTTCCAGTAAATTGATGGATCTAGTTGTTGTTGTTTAGTTGCTCAGTCGTGTCTGACTGTTTGCAGTTCTATGGACTGTAGCCCGCCAGGGTCATCTATGTATAGAAATATCCAGGCAAGAATGCTGGAATGGGTTGCCATTCCCTTTTCCAGGGGATCTTCCCAACTGAGGGTTTGAACCAGGGTCTGCTGTACTGCAGGCAGATTCTACTGTCTGAGCCTCCAAGGAGCAAGGATCTTCTAATTTCTTGGCTGAGTCACCATCTACAGTGATTTTGAAGCCCCCCAAAATAAAGTCTGTCACTGTTTCCATTTTTTCCCCATCTCTTTGCCATGAAGTGATGGGACTGGATGACATGATCTTAGTGTTTTGAATGTTGAGTTTTAAGCCAGGCTTTCTGCCTTCCTCTTTCACCTTCATCAAGAGGCTTTTTAGTTCCTCTTCACTTTCTGCCATTAGTTTGGTGTCATCTGCATATCTGAGATTATTGATATTTCTCCTGGGAATCTTGATTCCAGCTTGTGATTCATGCAGCCTGGCATGTCACATGATGTACTCTGCATGTATGTTAAATAAGCAGGGTGATAATATACAGCTTGGACATATCCTTTCCCAATTTTTATCAAGTTTATTGTACCATGTCTGGTTCTAACTATTGCTTCTTGACTTACATACAGTTTTCTTAGGAGGCAGGTCAGGCGGTCTGGTATTCCTATCCCTTTAAGAATTTTCTACAGTTTATTGTGATCCACACAGTCAAAAGCATTAGCATAGTCAATGAAGCAGAAATAGATGTTTTTCTGGAATTCTCTTGCTTTTTCTGTGATCCAACAGATATTGGCAATTTGATCTCTGGTTCCTCTGCCTTTTCTAAATTCAGCTTATACATCTGGAAGTTCTCAATTCATATACTGTCGAAGCCTAGTTTGAAGGATTTTGAGCATGTCCTTGCTAGCATGTGAAATTAATGCAATTATGTAGTCATTTGAACATTCTTTGGCATTGCCCTTTTTTGGGATTGGATGAAAACTGACCTTTTCCAGTCCGGTGGCCATTGTTGAGTTTTCCAAATTTGCTGGCATATTGAGTACAGCACTTTCATAGCATCATCTTTTAGGATTTGAAATAGCTCAGCTGGAATTCCATCACCTTCAAGATGGTGGAGTAGAAGGATGTTTGCTCATCTTCTTTACTGAGAACACCAAAATCTCAACTAGCTGCTGAACAATCATGAACAAGTGATGTTGGAATCCATGAAGATAAGATAGCCCATGTCCAAGGGCAAAGGAAAAGCCACAACAAGACAGTAGAAAGGGTGGAGTCACATTTAGAATCAGACCTTATACCCACCAGAGCTGCTCCAAGGGCACAAACAAACCTTGTGTGCACCAGGACCCAGTGAAACGAACAGTCCCCTCCACAATAGACTCAGCCAGACGTGTCTTTGAGTGTTTGAGTGTCTCCTTTGGAAGCATGGGTCAGCAATGGCTTGCCCTTCTGGTAGGAGTAGTCCTGGAAGGGGTGGCATGTAGCATAAGTCTTCTTAGAGGAGGTCATGATTAGCCCTACTCTAGAGCAGCCAAGCAGGTGACCCACAAACTGGATGAATCTAGAGAAGCATCAAATCCAAGTGTGAGTGATTTTATTTTGTATTGGTAGGATTACTTCTTACATGGTGTTATAATGTCTTGATGTTTCTTTCTGTGAGTTATTAATTGTTGATCATTGTCTAGGTTTGTTACTTCATTTTGAGTTGCAAAATGGTAATTCTATCATTTCCTGTTTTCATTGTTAGCTGCAGAACTTCTATAAAGAACTTTTCTTTGTTGACTATCATTTCCTTAAGATGGAAGCCATAAAAAAAGGGGCACGAAAAATAGTTTGATCCTTTCCATTTACATAGTGGTTTTCTCAATAGTAATTTCCCCTAAAATCTTGTAAAGATGACTTTTTTTTTTTTTTTTTAGAGGAGGGAAGATTCATGGCAGCATTATTTTGAACAGTGAGTTAAATTACTTTTTATCCATTTCAAGATATTGTCTTAAGTTTATATAGTTGGAGTTTATGTCCGTTGGTTACTCAGACTTTTGACATGACCCTCCCCTAACCAATACTCTTTGATAACTTCTTTGCTTCTGGAATGACAAGGTGTTGAGGCTCATCTTGTACATTTCCTGTCCCTGACCTGGATTCAGTCATCTTTTTCAAAGATTCCTGATTGCTTTTATGGGGATTTGATGTTAAGAAGTCATAGAGGCAAATAATATACATAAATATATTTAATTTAAAAGATAAAACAGACCATAAATTCTTAATATTACTTACAACCAGGACTAATGAGTTTTTAATTACCTGTTTTACATCTTTATCCCTTTCAACCTTACTGAAAATTGGTTCTTACCAACAGCAAAATAAGTACTCATCTGCATTATTTCACAGAATATATACAACAATCTCAGAATAATGATGCCAACTTACAGTATGACTACTGAAAATGACTTAAGATGTATCATTAGTATATTTTAAAGTACTCTAAATTAAACACTATAGCTCAGAGTCTCATGTAATAAGTACTCTCTGTGTGGTTATGCCATTACATGTATATATATTTAGGTCATTTTATTTGCAATTTTTAGGAATTGTTTTGGCAGAATTTATTTTTGCTGTTGTTTAGTCGCTAAGTCATGTCTGAATATTTTTGTGACCCCATGGACTGTAGCCTGCTAGGCTCCTCTGTACTTTGAGTTTTCTAGGCAAGAATACTGGAGCAGGTTGCTATTTCCTACTCCAGGGAATCTTCTTGACCCAGGGATCAAACGTGTGTCTCCTGCATTGGCAGGTGGATTCATTATCACTTATCCACCTGGGAAGCCCAAATTTATTTTATAAATATATAAAATAATTGCATATTTCCACAGGCATGTGTACAGAATAAGCTATTTTCAAAGAACTGTGGCTTCTGTCCCTTGTTTCTCTACCTTGTTCATTCCCATTCCCTGTAGATAACCATTTAAACATTTCATGTTTTATCTTTCCAGGTTTCAAAAGATATAAGCATATACATAGTTTAAGGTTTCAGTTCTACTGGACTGCTCCTCCAACTCCACCCCCTGCCCTGCTCCATACACACTTCAAACACCAATCACAAGTCCAGTTGTCACCCTTGCTTCTGAAGGACTATAGATTGGCAGTTTCCATAACCATCTCCTTGGGTTTTATTGATTTGCTACAGGACCCCATGAACAGTATGAAAAGGCAAAAAGATAAATATGAAATCCCTAGGTCAGTAGTTGCCCAATATGCTACTGAAGAGCAGTGGAGAAATAACTCCAGAAAGAATGAAGAGACAGAACTAAAGCAGAAACAACACAGAGCTGTGGATGTGACTGGTGATGGAAGTAAAGTCTGATGCTGTAAAGAGCAATATTTCATAGGAACCTGGAATGTTAGGTCCATGAATCAAGGCAATTGGAAGTGGTCAAACAGGAGATGGCAAGAGTGAACGTCAACATTTTAGGAATCAGTGAACTGAAATGGACTGGAATGGGTGAATTTAACTCAGACGACCATTATATCTTCTACTGTGGGCAAGCAAGAATCCCTTAGAAGAAATGGAGTAACCATCATAGTGAACAAAAGAGTCCAGAATGCAGTATTTGGATGCAATCTCAAAACTGACAGAATGATCTCTTTTGTTTCCAAGGCAAACCATTCAGTATCACAGTAATCCAAGTCTATGCCCCAACCAGTAACACTGAAGAAGCTGAAGTTGAACGGTTCTATAAAGACCTACAAGACTTTCTAGAACTAACACTCAAAAGAGATGTCCTTTGCATTATAGGGGACTGGAATGCAAAAGTAGGAAGTCAAGAAATACCTGGGATAACAGGCAAACTTGGCCTTGGAGTACAAAACAAAGCAGGGCAAAGGCTAATAAAGTTCTGCCAAGAGAACACACTGGTCATAGCAAACACCCTATTCCAACAACACAAGAGAAGAGTCTACACATGGACATCACCAGGTGGTCAATATCGAAATCAGATTGATTATATTCTTTGCAGCCAAAGATGGAGAAGCTCTACACAGTCAGCAAAAACAAGACTGGGAGCTGACTGTGGCTCAGATCATGAACTCAGTATTGCCAAATTCAGACTTAAATTGAAGAAAGTAGGGAAAACCACTAGACCATTCAGCTATGACATAAATCCCTTACAGTTATACAGTGGAAGTGAAAAATAGATACAAGGGATTAGATCTGTTAGACAGAGTGCCTGAAGAACTATGGACAGAGGTTCATGACATTGTATAGTAGGCAGTGATCAAGACCATCCCCAAGAAAAAGAAACACAAAAAGGCAAAGCAATTGTCTGAGGAGGACTTACAAATAGCTGTGAAAAGAAGAGAAGCGAAAGGCAAAGGAGAAAAGGAAAAATAAACCCATTTGAATGCAGAGTTCCAAAGAATAACAATGAGAGATAAGAAAGCCTTCCTCAGAGATCAATGCAAAGAAATAGAGGAAAACAATAGAGTGGGAAAGACTAGAGATCTCTTCAAGAATTTGAACCCAAAACAATAAAGTAAATGGCAACGGGATCATACTTATCAGTAATTACCTTAAACGTAAATGGGTTGAATGCCCCAACCAAAAGACAAAGACTGGCTGAATGGATACAAAAACAAGACCCCTACATATGTTGTCTACAAGAGACCCATCTCAAAACAGGGGACACATACAGACTGAAAGTGAAGGGCTGGAAAAAGATTTTCCATGCGAATATGGACCAAAAGAAAGCAGGAGTAGCAATACTCATATCAGATAAAATAGACTTTAAAACAAAGGCTGTGAAAAGAGACAAAGACGGTCACTACATAATGATCAAAGGATCAATCCAAGAAGAAGATATAACAATTATAAATATATATGCACCCAACACGGGAGCACTGCAGTATGTAAGACAAATGCTAACAAGTATGAAAGGAGAAATTAACAATAACACAATAATAGTGGGAGACTTTAATACCCCACTCACACCTATTGATAGATCAACTAAACAGAAAATTAACAAGGAAACACAAACTTTAAACGATACAATAGACCAGTTAGACCTAATTGATATCTATAGGACATTTCATCCCAAAACATTGAATTTCACATTTTTCTCAAGCGCACATGGAACCTTCTCCAGGATAGATCACATCCTGGGCCATAAAGCTAGCCTTGGTAAATTCAAAAAAATAGAAATCATTCCAAGCATCTTTTCTGACCACAATGCAGTAAGATTAGATCTCAATTACAGGAGAAAAACGATTAAAAATTCCAACATATGGAGGCTGAACAACACGCTGCTGAATAACCAACAAATCACAGAAGAAATCAAAAAAGAAATCAAAATTTGCATAGAAACGAATGAAAATGAAAACACAACAACCCAAAACCTGTGGGACACGGTAAAAGCAGTCCTAAGGGGAAAGTTCATAGCAATACAGGCACACCTCAAGAAACAAGAAAAAAGTCAAATAAATAACCTAACTCTACACCTAAAGCAACTAGAAAAGGAAGAAATGAAGAACCCCAGGGTTAGTAGATGGAAAGAAATCTTAAAAATTAGAGCAGAAATACATGCAAAAGAAACAAAAGAGACCATAGCAAAAATCAACAAAACCAAAAGCTGGTTCTTTGAAAGGATAAATAAAATTGACAAACCATTAGCCAGACTCATCAAGAAACAAAGGGAGAAAAATCAAATCAATAAAATTAGAAAGGAAAATGGAGAGATCACAACAGACAACACAGAAATACAAAGGATCATAAGAGACTACTATCAACAATTATATGCCAATAAAATGGACAACGTGGAAGAAATGGTCAAATTCTTAGAAAAGTACAACTTTCCAAAACTCGACCAGGAAGAAATAGAAAATCTTAACAGACCCATCACAAGCACGGAAATTGAAACTGTAATCAAAAATCTTCCAGCAAACAAAAGCCCAGGTCCAGACGGCTTCACAGCTGAATTCTACCAAAAATTTAGAGAAGAGCTAACACCTATCCTGCTCAAACTCTTCCAAAAAATTGCAGAGGAAGGTAAACTTCCAAACTCATTCTATGAGGCCACCATCACCCTAATACCAAAACCTGACAAAGATCCCACAAAAAAAGAAAACTACAGGCCAATATCACTGATGAACATAGATGCAAAAATCCTTAACAAAATTCTAGCAATCAGAATCCCACAACACATTAAAAAGATCATACACCATGACCAAGTGGGCTTTATCCCAGGGATGCAAGGATTCTTCAATATCCGCAAATCAATCAATGTAATACACCACATTAACAAATTGAAAAATAAAAACCATAAGATTATCTCAATAGATGCAGAGAAAGCCTTTGACAAAATTCAACATCCATTTATAATCAGAACTCTCCAGAAAGCAGGAATAGAAGGAACATACCTCAACATAATAAAAGCTATATATGACAAACCCACAGCAAACATTATCCTCAATGGAAAAAATTGAAAGCATTTCCTCTAAAATCAGGAACAAGACAAGGGTGCCCACTTTCACCATTACTATTCAACATAGTTTTGGAAGTTTTGGCCACAGCAATCAGAGCAGAAAAAGAAATAAAAGGAATCCAAATTGGAAAAGAAGAAGTAAAACTCTCACTGTTTGCAGATGACATGATCCTCTACATAGAAAACCCTAAAGACTCCACCAGAAAATTACTAGAACTAATCAATGACTATAGTAAAGTTGCAGGATATAAAATCAACACACAGAAATCCCTTGCATTCCTATACACTAATAATGAGAAAACTGAAAGAGAAATTAAGGAAACAATTCCATTCACCATTGCAGTGGTAAGAATAAAATACTTAGGAATATATCTACCTAAAGAAACTAAAGACCTATATATAGAAAACTATAAAACACTGGTGAAGGAAATCAAAGAAGACACTAATAGATGGAGAAATATACCATGTTCATGGACTGGAAGAATCAATATAGTGAAAATGAGTATACTACCCAAAGCAATTTATAGATTCAATGCAATCCCTATCAAGTTACCAACAGTATTCTTCACAGAGCTAGAACAAATAATTTCACAATTTGTATGGAAATACAAAAAAAACCTCGAATAGCCAAAGCTCTCTTGAGAAAGAAGAATGGAACTGGAGGAATCAACCTACCTGACTTAAGGCTCTACTACAAAGCCACAGTCATCAAGACAGTATGGTACTGGCACAAAGACAGAAATATAGATCAATGGAACAAAATAGAAAGCCCAGAGATAAATCCACGCACATATGGACACCTTATCTTTGACAAAGGAGGCAAGAATATACAACGGATTAAAGACAATCTCTTTAACAAGTGGTGCTGGGAAATCTGGTCAACCACTTGTAAAAGAATGAAACTAGAACACTTTCTAACACCATACACAAAAATAAACTCAAAATGGATTAAAGATCTCAACGTAAGACCAGAAACTATAAAACTCCTAGAGGAGAACATAGGCAAAACACTCTCTGACATACATCACAGCAGGATCCTCTATGACCCACCTCCCAGAATATTGGAAACCAAAGCAAAAATAAACAAATGGGACCTAATTAACCTTAAACGCTTCTGCACATCAAAGGAAACTATTAGCAAGGTGAAAAGACAGCCTTCAGAATGGGAGAAAATAATAGCAAATGAAGCAACCGACAAACAACTAATCTCAAAAATATACAAGCAACTTCTACAGCTCAACTCCAGAAAAATAAATGACCCAATCAAAAAATGGGCCAAAGAACTAAATAGACATTTCTCCAAAGAAGACATACAGATGGCTAACAAACACATGAAAAGATGCTCAACATCACTCATTATCAGAGAAATGCAAATCAAAACCACTATGAGGTATCATTTCACACCAGTCAGAATGGCTGCGATCCAAAAGTCTACAAGCAATAAATGCTGGAGAGGGTGTGGAGAAAAGGGAACCCTCTTACACTGTTGGTGGGAATGCAAAGTAGTATAGCCACTATGGAGAACAGTGTGGAGATTCCTTAAAAAACTCGAAATAGAACTGCCTTATGATCCAGCAATCCCACTGCTGGGCATACACACTGAGGAAACCAGAAGGGAAAGAGACACGTGTACCCCAATATTCATAGCAGCACTGTTTATAATAGCCAGGACATGGAAGCAACCTAGATGTCCATCAGCAGATGAATGGATAAGAAAGCAGTGGTACATATACACAGTGGAGTATTACTCAGCCATTAAAAAGAATACATTTGAATCAGTTCTAATGAGGTGGATGAAACTGGAGGCTATTATACAGAGTGAAGTAAGCCAGAAGGAAAAACACCAATACAGTATACTAACACATATATATGGAATTTAGAAAGATGGTAATAACCCTGTGTATGAGACAGCAAAAGAGACACTGATGTATAGAACAGTCTTATGGACTCTGTGGGAGAGGGAGAGGGTGGGAAGATTTGGGAGAATGGCATTGAAACATGTAAAATATCATGTATGAAAGGAGATGCCAGTCCAGGTTCGATGCACGATACTGGATGCTTGGGGCTGGTGCACTGGGACGACCCAGAGGGATGGTATGGGGAGGGAGGAGGGAGGAGGGTTCAGGATGGGGAACACATGTATACCTGTGGCAGATTCATTTTGATATTTGGCAAAACTAATACAATTATGTAAAGTTTAAAAATAAAATTAAAAAAAAAGAAAAAAAAAGAAAATTAGAGATACTAAGGGAACATTTTGTGCAAAGATGGGCACAATAGAGAACAGAAATGGTATGGAATTAACAGAAGCATAAGATATAAGAAGAGGTGACAAGAATACACAGAAGAATTATACAAAAGAGATCTTCATGACGATAACCATGGTGGTTTGATCACTTACCTAGAGCCAGACATCCTGGAATGTGAAGTCAAGTGGGCCCTAGGAAGCATCACTACGAACAAAGCTAGTGGAGTTGATGGAATTCCAATCGAACTATTTCAAATCCTAAAAGATGATGCTGTGAAAGTGCTACATGCAACATGCCAGCAAATTTGAAAAACTCAGCAGTGGCCACAGGACTGGAAAGGATCAGTTTTCATTCTAATGCAAAGGCAATGCCAAAGAATGTTTAAACTAATGCACAATTGCACTCATCTCACACACTAGAAAAATAATGCTCAAAATTCTGCAAGCTAAGCTTCAGTAGTATGTGAACTGAGAACTTCCAGATGTTGAAGCTGGATTTATAAAAGACAGAGGGAGCAGAGTTTAAATTGCCAACATCTGTTGGATCATCAAAAAGCCAGAGAGTTCAAGAAAAACATTTTTTTCTGCTTTATTGATTATGCCAAAGCCTTTAACTGTGGATCACAACAAACTGTGAAAAATTCTTCAAGAGGTGGGAATACCAGACCACCTGACCTGCCTCTTGAGAAATCTGTATACAGGTCAGGAAGCAACAGTTAGAACTGGACATGGAACAACAGACTGTTTCCAAATTGGAAAGGGAGTACGTCAGGCTTTATATTTTTACCCTGCTTATTTAACTTATATGCAGAGTACATCATGAGAAATGCTGGACTGGAAGAAGCACAAGCTGGAATCAAGATTGCCAGGAGAAATATCAAAAGCCTCCGATACGCCGATGACACCACTGTTATGGCAGAAAGTGAAGAAGAACTAAAGAGCCTCTTGATAAAAGTAAAAGAGGAGAGTGAAAAAGTTGGCTTAAAACTCAGCATTCAGAAAACTAAGATCATGGTATCTGGTCCCATCACTTCATGGCGAATAGATAGTTAAACAATGGAAACGGTGGCAGACTTTTTTTTTTTTGCTCCAAAATTACTGCAGATGGTGGATGGTGACTACAGCCATGAAAGAAAAAGATGCTTGTTCCGGAAGAAAAGTTATGAACAACCTCGACAGCTTATTAAAAGCAGAGACATTACTTTGCTGACAAAGTTCCGTCTCATCAAGGCTGTGGTTTTTTCTAGTAGTTATGTGTGGATGTGAGAGTTGGACTATAAAGAAAGCTGAGCGCCAAAGAATTGATGCTTTTGAACTGTGGTGTTGGAGAAGACTCTTGAGAGTCCCTTGGACTTCAAGGAGATCCAGCCAGTCCATCCTAAAGGAATTTGGTCCTCAGTCTTCATTGGAAGGACTGATGCTGAAGCTGAAATTCCAATACTTTGGCCACCTCATGTGAAGAACAGACTCATTTGAAAAGACCTGAATGCTGGGAAAGATTGAAGGCGGGAGGAGAAGAGGATGACAGAGGGTGAGATTGTTGGATGGCATCACCGACTCAATGGACATGAGTTTGGGTAAACTCTGGCAGTTGATGATGGAAAGGGAGGTCCATGGGATCGCAAAGAGTTGGACACGACTGAGCGACTGAGCAGCTCTCAAAACTCAGAGAAACATCTTACTTACAGGTTACCTGTTTATTATAAAAGGATATAGTTCAGGAACAGCCAGATAAAGGCAATGCTTGTGGCAAGATAATGTGGGAAAATGGCTCATAGCTTCCATGCCTTCTTTAAGTGCACCACTCTCCGCAGATCTCCACATATTCACCAACCCACGAACTGTCTGGAATACATCTTTTGGGTTTCTATGGAGGCTTTATTACATAGGTATGATGATTGAACCACTGTCCATTGGTGATAAAGTTGACCTCTAACTCCTCACCCCTTCCTGAAAGTCAGAGGAGTGGGTCTGAGATTTCCAACCCTCTGATCACAAAGTTGGTTCTTCAGACAACCACAGCAATCCTTAAAGTGAAAGTGAAGTCGCTCAGTCGTGTCTTGACTGTTTGCGACCACATGGACTGTAGCCCACCAGACTCCTCCATCCACAGAATTTTCTAGGCAAGAGTACTGGAGTAGGTTGCCATTTTCTTCTCTAGGGGATCTTCCCAACCCAGGGATTAAACCCAGATCTCCCGCATTGCAGGTAGATGCTTTACTGTCTGAGCCACCAGGGAATCCCCTTAGGTAGGGTTCAAAAATAACTTCGTTAACATAACCAAAGATACTTTTTGTTACCCTAATCATGTTGGAAGCTCCAAGGGTTTTAGCAGCTTCCAGAAGCGTCTGTGTCAGAAACAGTGGACAAGGCCAATTATATTTTTTATTATCATGACAATGTAATATTTTATGATTCTGGATTTGAGGTTTTCAATCCAAACTAGAGTATTTAGGACAAGAAATAAGTTTGAGGGTCGAGAAATGATGGGTGGAAAACAATAAGCTGGTTGTGAACACATTGAATTTGAAATACAATAGAGCGTCTGAGTGGGAATATCTAATTGGAAACCCCTCTAGGTTCCAGGAGATAGGTGGAAACTAGATGTGTGATTTTATATATAATAGCTGAATCTATGCATTTTCATGAGACCTGTCTGTTTTATGTATGGTGAGAAGCAGGTCATGATTGGAAATGAAGCTTCCACCATAACTGCTAATTATTCTGCAAAATGTGTCCCCATTCACTATACAGGCCCTGAGAACACAAATGCCATCATCCTCTGCATCTTTTGAGAGAGGGTGATCTGTTCATTGTCCAAGACAGAGGAACTTACCTTGAAAGCACTAATTAAATTATGAAATATCAGTTCAGTTCAGTTCAGTCACTCAGTTGTGTCCCACTCTTTGTGACCTCATGAACCACAGCACGCCAGGCCTCCCTGTCTATCACCAACTCCTGGAGTCCACCCAAACCTATGTCCATTGTGTTGGTGATGCCATCCAACCATCTCATCCTTTGTCGTCACCTTCTTCTCCTGCCCTCAATCTTTCCCAGTATCAGGGTCTTTTCAAATGAGTCAGTTCTCTGCATCAGGTGGCCATATTATTGGAGTTTCAGCTTCAACATCAGTCCCTCCAATGAACACCCAGGACTGATCTCCTTTAGGATGGACTGGTTGGATCTCCTTACAGTCCAAGGGACTCTCAAGTCTTATCCAACACCACAGTTCAAAAGCATCAATTCTTCAGCGCTCAGCTTTCTTTATGGTCCAACTCTCACATCGATACATGACCACTGGAAAAACCATAGCCTTGACTAGATGGACCTTTGTTAGCGAAGTAATGTCTCTGCTTTTGAATATGCTGTCTAGGTTGGTCATAACTTTCCTTCCAAGGAGTAAGCATCTTTTAATGTCAAGGCTGCAATCACCATCTGCAATGATTTTGGATCTCAGAAAAATAAAGTCAGCCACTGTTTCCACTGTTTCCCCATCTATTTCCCATGAAGTGATGGGACCGGAGGCCATGATCTTAGTTTTTTGAATGTTGAGCTTTAAGCCAACTTTTTCACTCTCTTCTTTCACTTTCATCAAGAAGCTCTTTAGTTCTTCACTTTCTGCCATAAGGGTGGTGTCATCTGCATATCTGAGGTTATTGATATTTCTCCTGGCAATCTTGATTCCAGTTTGTGTTTCTTCCAGCCCAGCGTTTCTCATGATGTACTCTGCATATAAGTTAAATAAGCAGGGTGACAATATCCAGCCTTGATGTACTCCTTTTCCTATTTGGAACCAGTCTGTTGTTCCATGTCCAGTTCTAACTGTTGCTTCCTGACCTGTATACAGGTTTCTCAAGAGGCAGGTCAGGTGGTCTAGTATTCCCATCTCTTTCAGAATTTTCCACAGTTTATTGTGATCCACAGTCAAAGGCTTTGGCATAGTCAATAAAGCAGAAATAGATGTTTTTCTGGAACTCTCTTGCTTGTTCGATGATCCAGCAGATGTTGGCAATTTGATCTCTGGTTCCTCTGGCTTTTCTAAAAGCAGCTGGAACATCTGAAAGTTCATGGTTCATGTATTGCTGAAGCCTGGCTTGGAGAATAGATTGAGCATTCTTTGACATTATCTTTCTTTGGGATTGCAGTATGGAGGAACCCAGATGCAGCCCTTTCCTAAATAAAGTTTGACTTCTTGATGAATTGACTTGGTGAGGCAGAAAAGCATAAGTAGGACTTAGGTTCAGATTCTTCCGAATTAGTTCTGCTGGGATGTAATGCTTATTCAAATGCTTAAGTTGAGGGAGTGTATCACTGATAGAGAATGGGATCTGGGGACTGAGAGCATTTGGGAGGGGCGAGCAATATTGGCTAATGAACTGTAATGTATCCTTTATTATTTGGAATTAAATTCCAAAAGAGGTCCTTGGCTAATCATTGACTGGACGTCTGGTCTGAACTGCTTCTTCTGATGCCATGAAGCTTAAGGGATGGCCACATAGCGTGGCAGTCTTGTGACTGCAGTATAGCTCTTGTGCCTTGGTGTGAGGGAGGACTGGAAGGCATATTTTTTTTTTACTATCATGCAAAATAAGAATATCTCTAAATATAAATGTTGATTGTTGTTGTGGTTAGTGTTCTCAAATTTTCTCCTCCCTCAGCATTTTTTTTTTTAATCCTGTTGCTCTTGTCTTCAGTCATCTGGTACTCATAAGAAACTAATTGTCTCAAACTTTGGTCTTTTTGAATCTTTGGTCCATTATTTAGGTAACACATTTGTGTGGTTACTATTCCATCCTCATAATTTCATCTTCCGATTGACCCCATGAGTTGGAATTATTTGTTCCACTTAATATCTGAGGAAGCTAAATCATAAAAGGTTTTAATGGGTTAACTACCATGGCTAGTAAGTTATGGAGCTGGAATCTGTATTCACCGCTTTGGATTTGAAGCTAGTACTCTTTGACTAGCATGTACCTTAACTTGACTGCATTTGCCTTTACACCTAATGGTAGTAAAGGTGAAGGAGAGTGAGACAGTGAAAGAAAAAGACAGTTTGAAAGAGTTTCTAAGATTTACAAAATGATTCTTGAACTTCAGGAAACTACCTATTTTTTTTTAAAGAGCAAAAATGTTTGTATCATTTCTAGAGCCTTGTTATTTAGGGAAATCACATTGCAATGTTCTTTTACAACATAAAACCCTTAATAACTGAGTATGAAAAGATGCTCTTAGGGGTAGGATCATTGAATTTCTTTTTAACTTTTCATGTCCCCTTAAAGGGGCTATAGCTAAGAGTGTGGAGGTGAGAGAACTGTAAATCATGGACGTTGAAATAATAAATGCTATGAACATAAATGTTTCAATAAATACCAAGTGGTATCAAATTCTGCTGTGAAATTCCAAAGTGTAATATAATCCTTTAGTGTGAGGAAAGAAGTCTTCAAATGAACAACAGTTAAAGGTGGTCAGCTTGGTTCTATATTTTGAAAAGGGAGCAAAGCTTAACACTGCTGTCAGTCAGTCCAGAAACAGAAGGGAATGGCTGTCCCATGCTGATGAATTGTTTGTCCTTTTTTTCTACTTGATGCCTATTTTCTTATTTAATATATCCAGGTATGCATTATGTGGCTGTCACATATACAGAGGCCTTTTTGACATCAAAGATTCTGGTTTTGCAGCTTGGATAATCTATAAGATTATACCGACCATAACAGAGCAGGCAAATGCCAGACAGTTGACCCTGAAAAAGGAGTCACAGGTCATGGCATATTTAAACACAGTGAGAAGTGAAGTTAACAGTCAGCATGCTCTTAAACAAATGTGCATTGTTGTTAAAATGGAAACCACATGCTGATTAATAAAACATAGGTGCAATCTAACTGAGAATGTGTGGACAGTTAGAACCATGAGTATATTATTATTTTTTAAATTTTATTTTGTCTGTGGGTCTCAAGGCCCCATATTCTGTTTTCTTAGTGGATGTCAGCTGCATGGAAGGAGCTGGGTGCTGAAGGACCAGGTCTTCTCTAGCTGCTGGGACTGTGGAAGGATTACAACGCTGCAACAAGAGCCTGAGTACCTGATCTTTCTAAATTGTGTCAAGCCGGAACTTAACTTGAGGGTTAGCCTGCTGAGCGAGATGTCTCATACTATAGCAGTAATCCAGGGGCTGTTTATTACTTAACAGAAAATTCAGCCATAGAGAGTTGTATGAAGAGATAGTCAACAAACTAAACGTTTGAAGCTTCATTTAGTTTGAAATAACACAGAATTCTTCTTCAGAACTCCAACTTTTTAGCTGTAGCACATCTAGTTTTTGTTTATTGGCAGCGTAAATTAAGACAGGGTAGAGCTGTTGAATTTTCTCTGCAGACAGATGACAATGGTGAAATAATGATTTATTTGTGTATCCTTTGTGTAGTCACAGCTAGAGTTGTCTGGAAATCCCATTGGTAATTTCTTTTTGCTTCTGTTATATATCTTTACTTGGAGCCAGTGTTAGAAAAACTGAGGGAAAAGAAGAGAGAGAACATAGAGGATGTCTCCACTTCATTGGCAACATTTTCTCTTTTTGAAAGGAACTTGTGGTCTGTGGGAAGAGTGCAAACTCCTGCATGGGAAACAAACCACTTGCTTCCCATTCAGTATATCTTCTTACATGTTTCTAGTATGGTTGCTTTGTTCAAGTAAAAGCAAAGGCTGAAGCTAAATAATTGGTATCCTGGGTAATATATACCCTGACTTGATTTCATGTCAATAGGCTATTTCACCACAGATAATACTTATATTTCAGTTTTTTTAATTTTAATATTCTATTAAGATCATCTCCTAAGTGTTCATTTATTTATTCAGCACATATTTAAGGACGTACTTTGTATAAAATTAAGTGCTAGAGTTTTAGGGAGGAGAAAAGGAATTATACAGTACTTCATGTCTCTCCAACTTAGAGGTTAAGAAACCCCTATACACCCATAAGAACAAATTACACACTTTAAAAATGAGTTCACAAAGTACCATTATGTGAAGGCAATAGAAAATAAGTTATGTGAGTTGAAAAATAAAGGAGTGTCACCATTTTACTGTGAACAGGAATGGTGCTTGGAATCAGGGAGGTCTTGAGCTGTGTCTTAGTGGCTTGGGAGGGGTTGTATGGGAAACGAGACTGAACCTCTTTCTAGGAATGCAGAGAGTTAGGACCCAAACTGCAGAGGCAAAATGAGCATGACACATTTAGGGATGTGTGAGTCGACTTGTGTGCTCAAGTGGAAGTTTCATTGAGGGAAATATCTGCATGCACGCATGCTCAGTCGCTCAAGTCACGTCTGACTGTTTGCTATCCAGTGGACTGTAGTCCACCAGGTTCCTCTGTCCATGGGATTTCCCAGGCAAGAATACTGGAGTAGGTTGCCGTTGCCTTCTCTAGGGAATCTTCCTGATCTGGGGAGTGAACCTGTGTCTCCTGCATCTCCTGCATTGGGAGTCTAATTCTCTACCACTGACCCACTCAGAAAGCCCGAGGGGGATATCTATTTATTCTTTAATTTCAACAAGTATTGAGTTCCTACTATTCTGTGCTGGGTGCTTTGTATACAAAGATGAAAAAGGCAGGCATGGCTCAGCCATCAGAGAGATTGCCGTCTGGTAGATGGTTGGACAATAAACAGGGAAACACATTTACGGAAATTATTAGGTAAAATTTACGAGGAAAGTTTAGGATTACTACAAGGAATCCTATTAGGAAACCTACAAGGATCTATGTATGAAAACAGGAAAACAACTAGAAAATAAAGTAACTTTGTGTGTATTATAGCCCAGAGGAAGCAATTTGATGTTGTATACTTAGTTGCTGCTGCTGCTAAGATGCTTCAGTCATGTCCTACTCTGTGCGACCTCATAGACCGCAGCCCACCAGGCTTCGCCATCCCTGGGATTCTCCAGGCAAGAACACTGAAGTGGGTTGCCGTTTCCTTCTCCAATGCATGAAAGTGCAAAGTGAAAGTGAAGTCACTCTGTGTTCAAACCCCAGCTCTGCCATTTGTTGACTGTGGAATTTGGTGTTATCAAACCTGTCTGAGCCAAGGTTTCCTACTTTGTAAAATGGGAATGCCGTCTACTTTACAGAATTGCCAACGGAAGTGAATGACATAATGTATATGAAATAAGATCTATAGTTTTAGAATCTACTACTGACACATAGAAGATTCTGAATATTAAAAAGCATTGTTCAATCATGCCGAAACATGAGAGAAATAAAGAAATGCTATTTCTTTTCTGTTAGAGACTCTGCAATCTTTATGATGAATGTAAGTTAACATGGTTATTTAGAAAGTCATGGATCAGGTCTCCTCCTTACTAATTTATACCTGTTGGAATGGCAATGGCTTGGCTAACAGACAGGTATTAGTCAGTAGCCTTAGAATACAAATACTTCTCTCATAGAGACCACTCATGCTACGGATTTGTATTCTCTACTGTTATTTCGGTTGTGAAAAGTATGTGCCATTTTTCATGGATGAATATAAGACATTTTGGTAATGAGTGCAAGGTGGCAGTAAACTCAGCAGGTACAATCTTCCCTTTGATTGAAATAGTAATACCATGCAAAACCTTTGTCTTTCCCATACAAGTTCTTTCTCTGCTTTTGGAGTTGCTGAATCAAGTTCATTTTTTAAAAAAAATATGTATTTATGTATCTGGCTTCATGGGTCTTAATTGCAGAATGTGGGATTTATTTTTAGGTTGCTTTCTTTAAAAAAATTTATTTGTTTTAATTGGAGGATAATTGCTTTACAGTATTGTGATGATTTTGTCACACATCGGTATGAATTGGTCACAGGTATACCTGTGTCCCCTCCATCCTGAAACCCCCTCCCACCACCCTCCCCACTCTGTCCCTCCAGATTGTCACAGAGCACTGGCTTGCAGTGCCCTTCTTCATGTATCAGACTCATATCAAGTCCAGATTTTATTAGGATTCTGAAGTGTTCTTTCCTTCCTCACTGAAGTGGGGACTGAAAATTCAGTATAAAAGTATTGCTTTCTTTTCAACCTGACCTGTTCTACTCGTATATCAGTGGATGTCTTGTGATGCTAGCAGGATACTTAGGGTAGTGGCTAGTAAGCATCAGGAACAGGATGTGGTTTCTGATGGTCTTGGAGCAATAGATTTATTTGAAAGCAAAATTCATATTTTCCTATGTGAATACTCACAGTGCCATTATTTTCCTTTGGTGGTATCTGACTGGAAGTTACTGTGTCTTGGCAAATATGATTCTGTTGTTGTTGGAGATACCAAGAAATTGGAGAGGCAATTTCATAAAATAGTGAGGAGTTAAACTAAAGAGCAATTGACCTTCAAGAATCCCTGAACTCATGGATCTGGGAGAAGGAATTATAGTTTCCAACTGGTATGAACTAGAGTTCTCAAACTGGATATCAAAAACGAAAACACTAAATCAATAAAATGTCAAGTCAGAGCCATTTTATTGTCAAGAGAAACCTTAATTTGTCCTTCACCCAGTAAGATTTTAGTCTTTGCTGATGATTGCTATTCTGTTTTGATTTAGTTTGTATGTGGACATGACACCTCCTCATTCCAGAAAAGATTTAAGGTAGAGAGTGGACATAGATTTTTAAGGCTGTTACCCAGGAAAAGACAACTCAAAACTTCCAAAATATTTTGCAACACTGGATATCAAGGATTAATCATATTCTTACTTTTATTCCTCATGTTTTTATGTCCTATAGCTCTCTTCAATGGTTTCCAGCTGTTTCTTGTCCCTTTGGCTGCTCGCTCTTTCCATTCCATGTGGTCACTAACCACGATCCCTGGGCTTAGGAAAGGCTTTGTTCTGAGGAAATGAGAAGTGCTCTGAAGTGGACACTGACACTAGACCAAAATGGAAATGAGCAGGCTGCTGTTCTTGCTCAAAGTAAGAGAAGTAAAACCAGCAAAATAAATGGTAGAAGATAAATGTGTATGAAATATTCCACTTCTGCAAGTTCATTCTTAATTTGACCAATAATAACCATAATGATTATCTTACTGAAATCCAAATCCGAGGACAAAATACACATGAAAGTAGTTTAAAGTAACTATACCTGCCAAGAAATAGACATAAGTTTCCATCAGTAAATGGATGTACTTCAGTAGGGCTTAGTCTTGAATTAGGCACAAGCTAATCTTCACTAAGTGGTATAATGTGCCTCAGATCAAGATGACAGATGAAGTCCATCTTTTGGAACATACCTTTCTTATATACATTGGGCTGGCCAGAAAGTTTGTTTGGGTTTTTGCAGATGATCATACGGAAAAACCCAAACAAATTTTTGGCTAACTCAATAAATGTTAAAATGAGAATTAGGTAGTGATAATGAAATGAACATATAATGAGAAGCTTGGAAAAGGGTTTATTGAACAAACAAAATATTTTTAACAAGTGTCTGGAGGGCAGACAACAGGTGGAAGAGTGATGATTAATAGAAAAGAATGGAGGAAATTGCAGCCTAGAAGACAAGCAGGAGGGCTGAATTTTTCTCTATTTTTAAGTAGTACGTACATGGCATCTGAAAGTTTTCGTTGATTCCCTCATTATCTCCCCAGAGTCAACAAGCAATTCGTGCTTACTAATTTTAGATCCTAAATATCAGCTGGTGTCTATTCTCAAATGTCTCCTCAGCTTCTCCTTTCCTTTATCACTTCATTGCCCTGCCATAGTTCAGACTTTCTTGGTCTCCAGTTTTGGCCATTGCGGGAGCTTCAGTCTGATCTCCCTGTTGCCAGGCTTGACTTGAACTAACCTTTCAAAATGCAAATATTACTAACAAAGTCACCCTTCCAATTAAAATTTTGTAATAATTTCTGTGACTTTTAGGCTAAGCAAGCTAGCAGAGAATGCAGACTTATGATAATCTTCATCTCATTAAAGGATAGCATTGGTGGCAGTGGTGGCATGGATGGCTCAATCCTTCAAATAAAATAAATTGACAGCATAGCCAAATGTGCCAGAATAGAAGTAGAGAAAACTGGACCTCTGTGTTGAATTTATGTAAAATGCATAAACAATTTTGTGTCTCATGGGTATGGTTTAGAATAAAGAATGATTTAAAATTGAGAAAATAGACAATGCATGGGTATGGTTTAGAATAAAGAATGACTTAAAATTGAGAAAATAGACAATGGTGGTGTAAAGGGTTTGCTTTACGATTAGAATAAAAGCTCTTTCCAAAAGAATGTCAAACCTTAAGAAAAGGATTAAGTAAAACTGGGATTACTGGGTCTTAAATCCTAAATTGATGAAAAAAATCATAAAATAGTTTTAAATTAAATATTTTATGTATATGTTGTAATTACCACATTATTGAAGTTAAATAAGTTTATGTCTTTCAAAGTATCAGTGATGATTGGCATAAACCTTGGTTTTAAGATTTAAATTGGGCATTGTCAAAGAGTGTTATAGTGAAAGCCACATTTTGGGGAAATGATTAATAAGAGTTTAGTAAAGTAGTAACTTCCATGAGGCCAAAAACCTGTTTCTTTAATTTTTTTCTGAAGTCTTAATTAGTGCTAGATGTTTTATTTACCCCTTTTGGGCTGAATCTCCTCAGATTATTTTAGGAAAATTATTAAAAATTTTTATTTATGAAATGTATGTGATTGTAGCTCAACTAATTGGCCAATGCTGTGGAAAAACCAATATGTGTGTATTGAGAACTATTCAACTTAATAAAATTTAATTTTTATTTTTTGCTGTTTCCTAAAACTAAGCTGCTTCTTCATAAGAACAACTCAGCAGGATTATCTGAAATCATATAACAAAATATCTTCAACTTGGAAATGAAGGAACAAAGATAAGGTGGGCCAAGAAAAGATAATTTACTCTCACTCAGGATTGAGGTATATAAAAAGATATCTTTGTTTTATTTTTTTTTGTGTGTTTATGAACTATTTTCTTTTTTTTTCTAATTTTATTTTATTTTTAAACTTTACATAATTGTATTAGTTTTGCCAAATACCGAAATGAATCTGCCACAGGTATACATGTGTTCCCCATCCTGAACCCTCCTCCCTCCTCCCTCCCCATACCATCCCTCTGGGTTGTCCTAGTGCACTAGCCCCAAGCATCCAGTATCGTGCATCAGACCTGGACTGGCAACTCATTTCTTACATGATATTTTACATGTTTCAATGCCATTCTCCCAAATCTTCCCACCCTCTCCCTCTCCCACAGAGTCCATAAGACTGTTCTATACCTCAGTGTCTCTTTTGCTGTCTCGTACACAGGGTTATTGTTACCATCTTTCTAAATTCCATATATATGCGTTAGTATACTGTATTTATGTTTTTCCTTCTGGCTTACTTCACTCTGTATAATAGGCTCCAGTTTCATCCACCTCATTAGAACTGATTCAAATGTATTCTTTTTAATGGCTGAGTAATACTCCATTGTGTATATGTACCACAGCTTTCTTATCCATTCATCTGCTGATGGACATCTAGGTTGCTTCCATGTCCTGGCTATTATAAACAGTGTTGCGATGAACATTGGGGTACACGTGTCATATCTTTAAATCATTTGATGGTGACCCAAAATGATACAGTGGGAAGAAGGACCAGGAGTCACAGTATAATTGGGGAAAATGTAAGGAAGAGTGGAGCTCTAAGTACAAAGCAAATAGGGGAGTAGATTATGGGATGACTAAGGCTGGTTCTCAAGCTAATACCTGTTGACTTGATGATTTGATAGCAGAGGTGGAAAAGTCCATGTAGAAAACACATTGATTGTGATGAGGAGTACTAATTTATATTAAATAAAAAATGCCACATGAAGTCATAGAAAATCTGAACATATAAGCCAGTAATAATAAGAAAAAGCATAAATCTGTGAATTAACATAAAAGTTAAAGTCATAGTAAAAGGCTAAGACAGAAAGGATGAATTTAAATGCAAATATAGACCCCATATAATTCTAGTACTTTCATAGAAAGAATAGAGTGATTTTATGGATATTTTTGACTGTAATATATAATAGAAAGATAAGAAACTTTTAAGATTTTCAATTTAGACCAGAGCTCAGTGGAGAAGTTAACAGGTCTTTCAAAAGTGAAAAATTCTAAGTTTTTTCAAGCAGTCATTGTTTCTGGCTCATTAGCTAGAGATAATTTTTTTTCAGGTAAATGGAATTTCTTTTATTTATTTAGATGCATCTATGGAATCATTTTCTGGAGAAGTCAATGGCAATCCACTCCAGTATTCTTGCTTGGAGAATTCCATGGACAGAGAAGTCTGGCAGGTTATAGTCCATGTGGTCGCAAAGAGTCAGACACGACTGAGCGACTAACACACACACACACACACACACACACACAGAATCATTTGTCTCTTGAAAGACAGAAAGACTTATCAGGATAGTGTGTAGAAGTGAGTTCTTTAAATTGTGTGCAGAATTTCCTATTCTACATGTGCTTTCAGGTCAGTTTTTAAAAATGAGAAATCAAGAGAATGTGTGCTTGCTGTTTATTAAGTGTTAAAAAGGAGCTTTTATCTCTTGCTGATTTTTAAAGATGAAAAACAGAGCTGTAGATGAAGTGGTAGACTCTAGGGTTTGGGTCTGGTTAACTTTAACAAGGTAAAGAGGAAGTCCTCTTAGCTTTGCTAACTTAAAGAATTCCACCTGCAAGGGAGGTTAAAGAGCTGCCAGGATTTGCCTGGTATTATAATTTCATAATGCATTTATAAATACAACATTTTTTAGGGGTGTGCATTGAACATGAAATTTAGCTCTTTATAAATACTGCAGATGTAAATTGCATCGAATTGTGGTTGAAGGCTAATAATTTTTGAATGACATAGAAGACAAATTCAACAGTTTAGTTTTCTCTGGTTTCTTGGGAGCATTTGGGGAGCAGGATAAAAGCAGGCACCTATAGTTCTTGTTTGAAGAATGGCAAAAGCACACAAAAGCTATTTAAATCCCTCCTGGTAAAGAATCCACCTTCAATGAGGTAGACCTGGGTTCCATCCCTGGGTTGGGAAGATCCCATGGAGAAGGGAAAGGCTACCTGTTCCAGTTTCTGGCCTGGAGAATTCCATGGACTGTATAGTCCATGGGGTCTCAAAGAGTTGGATATGATTGAACAATTTTCACTTTGTAATATGAAGTCCAAATACTATAAATCCAGTTAATTGAAAAAAAAAAAAGATTTTCTACTTTGAAACCAGTAATTTCGATAAATTGGCTGAGCCTTGTTTTCTGGGGAAGGGATACATTTATTTGTGATCCAAAAGAAAGTCTCTTCCTTTCAGTTTTCAGTGTGTGGTACAAATGTGTTCAGAGTATCCATTATATATTTATTTTGGGGAATACTTATTACTGGGCCAATGGACATGCCTTATATCAAAAATGAGTGTTTCAGCAGCAGATGCTTAAATTATACTTTCACTCTGTAGCAAGTAAAATCATTTTTGAATGTCAAAATAAATAAATATAGAAGTTTGATATTTCCCAACAAGAATCTAACCCAAAAAACTTTAACGTAAGACCGAGAGAAACTTAACATGTTTTTTGGCAGTATTACAGGAAGATGTTGGATAATATATGTAAGGATGGCCTTACTCATCCAGTTTAAGTAGAATGGATACATGTGATCTGAAGGGAATCTGGGGTGTGATAATCTGAAGTTGGGGGAAATATGTTGAGCAGGATTGAGTGTAGGATACTGAAGATAGTTTTTTTCTTTTACTGTTGAATCATTTTTATGAAATGGTTACTGTTCTACTTGTACTCAACATGTATGTTTCCCTTATATACAAGGATTAGTAAACTGAAGCAATGAGTTGTCTTTACATTCTTATCAGTACATGTAGCTTTCTATAGTTCATCTGTAGATTATCCATTTAGGTGTTATTTGTGACCACTTTTCAGTTTTGATGTAATTGGTCCCAATACTTGTTATGTCCCACAGCCACACTCAGCTGCTCAGAATATATTGTAAGTTCTATTGGATCAACTGTTACCTATTTTCTACCAGTGCTTTATTCCTATGCTCCTTTTCAGACCACATAAATTGAAGACTGTAGAATATGAGGGATTTTTGCCAGGATCAGAAATACCTATATTTAGAATTGGCAAAAAAAATGACTTCCTCAACAAATTCTTTCAGTTTGATTCATTCATGGTTGCCATGATTTAGTTAGGTTTGGGTTCAGTTATTAAAAGGACAATCTGTAGAAACTTAACTGAGCTCTTCTTCCATCCTGGCATTCCCAGGTGGGAATTAGAGCACTACAGAGTTGGGGGAGTGGTATAGAGAGGGAGAGAGAGAGGGTGGGAGGAAGAGAGGGGAGAGCTTGGACATGAACATGTATGCTATGTGGGTGGTGAGATTCAGGGCTTAATTCTACTTCCCTAAGAAGAAAAAGCCCCATTTCTCTTTGATCACCAGTCATTGCTAATGCTTTGTTAAGAAAACCATATGATAAACACAAATTTGCAGTAGGAAAAAATTAGTACTTTCTAAAGTGGCTCTGGTAAAGAATCTGCCTGCCAATGCAAGAGACATGGGTTTAATCCCTGAGCTGGGAAGATGTCACATGCTGCAGAGCAACTAAGTCCATGCACTACAACTACTTTGGGCTTTCCTGGTGGCTCAGATGGTATAGAATCCATCTGCAATGCGGGAGACCTGGGTTTGATCCCTGGGTTGGGAAGATCCCCTGGAGGAGGGCATGGCAACCCACTCCAGTATTCTTGCCTGGAGAATCCCCATGGACAGAGGAGCCTGGTGGGTTACCGTCCATGGTGTGGCAAAGAGTTGGACATGACTGATTGACTAGCATAGCACAGCAAAGTTAATATAGAAGTGATATGGGGATTCTTTTCTCTTTTGACTGGGAATAGACATCAGAGGATTGGAAACAAAGAAATTGTTGTAAAACGATTTTTAAATGATAATCCATCATGGTAATAGTTGAAGTACAATTCAGGGTGTGTGCTGATGTCGTAATTTCAGTGACTATGATGAACAGTAGTTGTGTAACTATATATATGTGTGTGTGTGTATTCATTTAATGAAATGGAAATCAAAGAGAATTGCATCTAGAAGTTGGAGAGGGGATCATATTTTTCAAACTGTTGGATATCTAAACTCGGGGAATCTGATAATCTTGAATAAATTAAGTGCTACAAATTCTGGGTAAATGTATAAAGTATACTATATAGTATTTGATACTGATGCTGAAGCTCCAATACTTTGGCCACCTCATGTGAAGAGCCAACTCACTGGAAAAGACCCTGATGCTAGGAAAAGATTGAGGACAGAAGAAGGGAGTGGCAGAGGATGAGATGGTTGGATAGCGTCACCAACTCAATGGACATGAATTTGAGCAGACTCAGAGATGGTGAAGGACAGGAAAGCCTGGCGTGCTGCATACCATGGGTTTGCAAAGAGTTGACAACAGTTAGCAACTGAAAAACATTTAGTATTTGAACCTAGAGTTTTAAGTGGAGAGTGTCCACTTGGTGTTAGGTAATCTGGGTTATATCTTGAGGTCCAAATTCCCTTCTGTGAGTAGCATTAAATTTCCTTTGGTGGCAGCATGTGAAAAGTTCCTTGATATTTCTCAGCTTCTGCATATTTTGTCTTTCAGAGTATTTGCCCTGTGTTCATGACTCTTACTCACCTATCCTAAGTCTCTGCTTCTAACTTTGAATCGTGGATTTAATCAAATTTCTTAATATTTCCTCTTGTGATTCACTGTGAAATTATCCTAACAAGAAGAATTTTATCTTTTATATATTTTTGAAAAATGTTTTGAGGTTAGTGTAGGCACAGTAAAATATATTCTGTTCTTTACTTACAATCATCCACAAGCTTATATTGGGAAATTTTTGCTTTGTGAATGTAGTTCTTTCACTATCAATGATTGTTAGGTATGTGTTGCTGGCTGACTGCTGCCTGATAGGGTGTATGGTTGAACTTTATTCCCTGGGAGCTCATTACACCCCTACATTCAACTAGCCATCTTATAGTGTTCATAATGAGAGACCTTGAGAAAAATTGCAAAGACCTCAAGTCAAACTATAATTGTAACTGAAAACCAACAATGTAGTGCAATAGGAAGAAAACTGAATAAATATACTATGGGGACTTATGTTCAATTTCCAGTTTTGTCTCTAACTACCTTTGACCGAGGCAGGTAAGTCATTTAACCTCTATAATTTACTTTTCTCATGTGTGCAATGGAAGGGTTGAATTTAGATAACCTCTAAATTAATTCTAGTTCTAATATCTATTATTTGATATTATTAAATAGCAAATTATTGTTTAATTTGCCTTTTGTCATTTTGTCAATTAATTAAAAGCCAGAATTCTTATGCAAGTAAATTAGTAGCCCAGTATTAGCTAATAGGTTACTCAGGAAATCAGCTATGGAATTTTTCAGGATTCTGTTATGGGACTTTGCATATCTAGGATTCTATCTCCACATTTATCCCCTGACCCATTCTATCTGAATATCTACATAGTGAGAAATTCTCATACACACACATACATATGTTCACACACGTGTGTGTGTGCCTATGTGTGTGTGTAATAAATATATGACTTTATTTAGAAATAGAGTAAGGTTTTGGCTCACATATTTATGGAGGCTAAGTATCTCAGATCCAGGAGTTCCAGTCAAGACTAAAGGCCTGAGAACTGGGAGGGCTAATGGTGAAAGTTCTAGTCAATCTAAGTTGGAAGGCCAGAAAAGACCAATGTCCAGTTTAGAGACAATCAGGCAGAGAGAATTATTTTCTTAGACTTTTATTCTGTTCAGGCCTTCAGTGATTCAGTGAGGCCCACTCACATTGGGAAGGGCAATCTGCTTTTCTCAGCTGACAAATTCAAATGTTAATCTTATCCAGAAATACCTTATAGACACACCCAGAAATAATCTTTAGCTAAATACTGTGGGCATGGTGCAATCCTGTCAAGTTAACATATGAAATTAACTCACAGGACTGGAAGTTTCAACTCTAAGGAAAAATTAGAAAAAGTTTCTTTAAAATTATCTGAGATAACTATAACTATTTTTCTTTTCCTTCTTGAGTTATAATACTGTAAAATATACTGAAATAAACACTGGGATACTCCCAGGTAACAGAAATGGCATGACTCTGGAGGGGAGCAGCAGTTGACAACATGAATATTTTTAGAAGTAGGGTGATTAAATAAAAATTAGAGATAGATATGGATGAGCTCTAAGTTTTGGGTAAAAATAAATGTCAAGAAAAGCCAGAAAGACCTGAAGAGTGAAACTCGTCTCTTCAGTCATGCTTGTTCAGACAGCCATCATCTTCTTCTATTATCTTGTTGGACTGAGAAATGCACATTCATTTGTTTTTGATACTGTGGAAAGAGTCCTGGAAGAGAGGTCTCAGAATATCCTGTTCCAAGGCCTGGTGTTTCCGCTAAAAACGTTTTTCTTTAATTCCACTCAAAAATACCTTTAATATCTCCAGTCCTCATCTACAAATGGCAATAAATTAATAACTGCCCACCTAACAAGCTATACAGTTTTAGTGTTCTTTTTTTTAAATTTTATTTTATTTTTAAACTTTACATAATTGTATTAGTTTTGCCAAATATCAAAATGAATCCATCACAGGTATACATGTGTTCCCCATCCAGAACCCTCCTCCCTCCTCCCTCCCCATACCATCCCTCTGGGTCGTTCCAGTGCACTAGCCCCAAGCATCCAGTATCGTGCATCGAACCTGGACTGGCATCTCGTTTGACACATGGTATTTTACATGTTTCAATGCCATTCTCCCAAATCTTCCCACCCTCTCCCTCTCCCGCAGAGTCCGTAAGACTGTTCTATACATCAGTGTCTCCTTTGCTGTCTCATACACAGGGTTATTGTTACCATCTTTCTAAATTCCATATATATGTGTTAGTATACTGTATTGGTGTTTTTCCTTCTGGCTTACTTCACTCTGTATAATAGGCTCCAGTTTCATCCACCTCATTAGAACTGATTCAAATGTATTCTTTTTAATGGCTGAGTAATACTCCATTGTGTATATGTACCACTGCTTTCTTATCCATTCATCTGCTGATGGACATCTAGGTTGCTTCCATGTCCTGGCTATTATAAACAGTGCTGCGATGAATATTGGGGTACATGTGTCTCTTTCCCTTCTGGTTTCCTCAGTGTGTATGCCCAGCAGTGGGATTGCTGGATCATAAGGCAGTTCTATTTCCAGTTTTTTAAGGAATCTCCACACTGTTCTCCATAGTGGCTGTACTAGTTTGCATTCCCACCAACAGTGTAAGAGGATTCCCTTTTCTCCACACCTTCTCCAGCATTTATTATTTGTAGACTTTTGGATCGCAGCCATTCTGACTGGTGTGAAATGGTACCTCATAGTGGTCTTGATTTGCATTTCTCTGATAATGAGTGATGTTGAGCATCTTTTCATGTGTTTGTTAGCCATCTGTATGTCTTCTTTGGAGAAATGTCTATTTAGTTCTTTGGCCCATTTTTTGATTGGGTCATTTATTTTTCTGGAGTTGAGCTGTAGGAGTTGCTTGTATATTTTTGAGATTAGTTGTTTGTCAGTTGCTTCATTTGCTATTATTTTCTCCCATTCTGAAGGCTGCCTTTTCACCTTGCTAATAGTTTCCTTTGATGTGCAGAAGCTTTTAAGGTTAATTAGGTCCTATTTGTTTATTTTTGCTTTTATTTCCAATATTCTGGGAGGTGGGTCATAGAGGATTCTGCTGTGATGTATGTCAGAGAGTGTTTTGCCTATGTTCTCCTCTAGGAGTTTTATAGTTTCTGGTCTTACGTTGAGATCTTTAAACCATTTTGAGTTTATTTTTGTGTATGGTGTTAGAAAGTGTTCTAGTTTCATTCTTTTACAAGTGGTTGACCAGATTTCCCAGCACCACTTGTTAAAGAGATTGTCTTTAATCCATTGTATATTGTTGCCTCCTTTGTCAAAGATAAGGTGTCCATATGTGTGTGGATTTATCTCTGGGCTTTCTATTTTTTTCCATTGATCTATATTTCTGTCTTTGTGCCAGTACCATACTGTCTTGATAACTGTGGCATATAGTTTTGGAAGTTTTGGCCACAGCAATCAGAGCAGAAAAAGAAATAAAAGGAATCCCAAATTGGAAAAGAAGAAGTAAAACTCTCACGATTTGCAGATGACATGATCCTCTACATAGAAAACCCTAAAGACTCCACCAGAAAATTACTAGAACTAATCAATGACTATAGTAAAGTTGCAGGATATAAAATCAACACACAGAAATCCCTTGCATTCCTATACACTAATAATGAGAAAACAGAAAGAGAAATTAAGGAAACAATTCTATTCACCATTGCAATGGAAAGAATAAAATACTTAGGAATATATCTACCTAAAGAAACTAAAGACCTATATATAGAAAAAACTATAAAACACTGGTGAAAGAAATCAAAGAGGACACTAATAGATGGAGAAATATACCATGTTCATGGATTGGAAGAATCAATATAGTGAAAATGAGTATACTACCCAAAGCAATTTATAGATTCAATGCAATCCCTATCAAGCTACCAACAGTATTCTTCACAGAGCTAGAACAAATAATTTCACAATTTGTATGGAAATACAAAAAACCTCGAATAGCCAAAGCGATCTTGAGAAAGAAGAATGGAACTGGAGGAATCAACCTACCTGACTTCAGGCTCTACTACAAAGTTTTAGTGTTCTTTATTTTCTTTATTACAGACATTTTTTTCTCATTGGGTTACCTTAAACTTTTTATAGTGAGAATAAGAATTAGTGAAGTGATGTTTATTTGCTCCTTACTGTATTTATACTATGTTGGCATAATAATTTAATTAGAAGTATAATGGAATTTGCAATAAGTAAATTTAATTTTGCTTCTTTTAAAGGTGAATAAGAGGAAAGGAAATATGGCTATTTTCATATTTTTTCTTCTGTATATGTCTAATTATGAAAAAAATTTAACCTACAGTTAGTATTAACTACCAGTTGAAGAATATATAACTTTTAGAAACCTAAACCTTAATGTTAAAAGGTCTTTCAGTTTTCTTTTAGGAAGGATTACATGTTATTAAGAAGTCCAGGAGTAGGACATGCCTAAATTACCCGTACATTCACTGTGGAGCAGAATAGATTTTTCCCCATACGTGCAGTTTTAGTCTGCAGATTTTAAACACACTCAGATACAGGAGAATAAGAGATAGTTCTTTTAAAGCTACCATTTTAAAGGTGCTTCTTACTGTAATAAGAGCTCACTGATACGAAGGCATAATTTCCTTTAGAAAAGAAGTATATGTCACTTATATTTAGGTTTGTCAGTTTCCCGGATGCTCCACTAGCATATTTGTGAAAATTTTAGTAACTATAGTAAATTATAAGAATAATATAATACCATCTAGAATTAATAAACATTACTTGTCTTAAGTCTTCTTAAAATTTTATTACTGAAATAATGCTTTTTCTGTTTTTCCTCTAATAATGATAGAATCAACTACTATCATTTATTTAGAATGTATCCTTATGACTCATGTCTTATTAATAGAATAACTGTGCTTTGTGCATATTAGAAATATTTGTGTGAATCTGAATATGTTTTACATATTACTTTACTATCTTACATATTACTTTACTATCTTACTCAGTATTGTTTTTGTGATCTATATATATATATATAGATTTACTTAGCTTTAATTTGCTCACTTTATTGGTTATATAGTATCCTTTGGTACAAATGATTTATTTGTCTATTCCTCTGTTGAGTATTTAGGATGTTTCTAGAATTTTGTAGAAACAAACAAGGCTGGGGTGAACAGTCTTTACTTGTCTGGAAGCTACTGTTGTCTAAGAAATATATGTAAGAGTTTCTCTAGATGATGTTTCTGATTGGAATTGCTGAGCCATTGTAAACTGTGAGAAATTGCAAGACTGCTCTGTAATGTGATTTTATACTTCTGTCTGAATAAATAGGACTCTTTATGGTCCTACCCCCTTGCCAAGTACTGATAGGCTTTTTAATTATTTATGTTATGCTGCTGCTGCTGCTGCTAACTCACTTCAGTTGTGTCTGACTCTGTGCAACCCCAGAGACGGCAGCCCAATGGATATAAAATAATATGATATATTCCATTTTATTTCACATTATTTCTGATTATTAGTAAGGTCATCTCTTTTAATTTTTTATTGGTGTTAACTCCCAATGATTCCTATCTCCTGTATTTATAACCTTTTGTAATCTCTGCCCCTTGAGTGTGAGGTGGACTTATTGGTTCACTTCTAACAAATAGACCACAGAAAAAGTGGTGGAATGTCATTTTTAGAATAGGTTATAAAACACTTGTGGTTTCCATATTGGTTTCTATCTATCTTGTATATGTATGTTTTGCTTTTTCTGGTAGAAATCATGTCATTAGTAGTCCTGTGCAGGGATTCATATGGTGAGGAACTGAGCCTTTTGCCAAATATCAGCATGAATGAACTTGGAAACAGATCTTCCAGCTCCAGTTGGGTCTTAGAGTCTATAGCTTGGATGTTGAGTCTTAGATACTATAGTCTGAATGTTGAGTCTTAGAGACTATAGCCTGGATAATTCTTTGACTAGAAATTTTTGAGAACCCTAGCTAGTATCATGGAGCCAAGTCATTCCAGATTCCTGATCCTGAAAAACTCTGTGAAATAATGAATATTTGTGGCTTAACTTGTAAAATTATAGGAGTAATTTGTTAAACAACAAGAGATAATGCCTAGTACAGTATCTTATTATAGGAATTGTAATTTTGGTAGAGGAAGATCAGTCGCTCAGTCATGTCCGACTCTGTGCAACCCCATGAATCGCAGCACGCCAGGCCTCCCTGCTGCTGCTGCTGCTAAGTCACTTCAGTTGTGTCCGACTCTGCGTGACCCCATAGACGGCAGCCCACCAGGCTCCTCCGTCCTGGGATTCTACAGGCAAGAACACTGGAGTGGGCTGCCATCTCCTCCTCAATGCATGAAAGTGAAAAGTGAAAGTGAAGTCGCTCAGTCGTATCTGACTCGTAGTGACCCCATGGACTGCAGCCTACCAGGCTCCTCCGTCCATGGGATTTTCCAGGCAGGAGTACTGGAGTGGGGTGCCATTGCCTCCCTATCCATCACCAACTTCCGGAGTTTACCCAAACTCACGTCCATCGAGTTGGTGATGCCATCCAGCCATCTCATCCTCTGTTGTCCCCTTCTCCTCCTGCCCCCAATCCCTCCCAGAATCAGGGTCTTTTCCAGTGAGTCAACTCTTTGCATCAGGTGGCCAAAGTATTGGAGTTTCAGATTCAGCATCAGTCCTTTCAGTGAACACCCAGGACTGATCTCCTTTAGGATGGACTGGTTGGATCTTCTTGCAGTCCAAGGGATTCCAAAGAGTCTTCTCCAACACCACAGTTCAAAAGCATCAATTCTTCAGTGCTCAGCCTTCTTCACAGTCCAACTCTCACATCCATACATGACCACTGGAAAAACCATAGCCTTGACTAGGTGGACCTTTGTTGGCAAGGTAATGTCTCTGCTTTTTAATATGCTATCTAGGTTGGTCATAACTTTCCTTCCAAGGAGTAAGCGTGTTTTAATTTCATGGCTGCAGTCACCATCTGCAGTGATTTTGGAGCCCCCCCAAAATAAAGTCTGACACTGTTTCCACTGTTTCCCCATCTATTTCCCATGAAGTGCTGGGACCAGGTGCCATGATCTTAGTTTTCTGAATGTTGAGCTTTAAGATAATATATATTAATAAATTTTTTTTGTGAAATAAATTCAAGGCTTAAATTTATGAAGATTTTTACTTATATTTTCTTTGGAGTTTTTTTTTTCTCATAGATTCCTTTGTTGTACTTTCAGCTTGATTACAGTGTATCAAACTTTTTAAATTTTTGTCGTGTATTGTTGAATTGTCAACCATAATGTTTACATTATTTACTTATTTTAGTACTTTCTTTGTAGATTCCTTGTGGTATATATGTAAAAAGCATGTAATCAGTACATAATGACTATTTCAGGTCTTCCATTCTGAAATATTTTAAGAGTCAACTTTATTGAGATATTAAATTATAAATTAGTTGATTTTAAAGTTCTGATGAGTTTTGACATATGTATACAATATGTAATCACCACTATACTCATGGTATAGGACATTTGCATAACCCCTGAAAGTCTCTGTTTGCAATTAATTGCCTGCTAGTGCCCTTAGCTATTGGCAACCTCTGATCTTCTTTTTAACACTATAAATCCTCTAAAATTTCATATAAATGAACATATGGTATGTGGTCTTTTGTGTCTGACTTTATTTCACTTAACGTAGTTTGTTCAGGTTCCCATATTATTGAATATATCAGTTGATTTCTTTTTACTGCTGATTAATATTTCATTATATGAATATACTACAATCTGTTTATCCACAGAAGATTGACATTTGAATTGTTACAGTTGGTGATTGCTATGAATAAATCACCTATCGTGATTGAAATTCAAGTCTTGATGTATGTAGACATGTATTTCCCTGTCTCTTGCATAAGTACTTAAGAGTAGAATTCTGCCAAACTGTTTTCCAAAATAGTTTTACATTTAGCATCTCCACCAGCAGTTTTAGTTCCAGATGGTTCCATATCCTTGCCAAAAATTGGTTTTGTCAGTTTGAATGTAAGTCACCCTAATGGGTGTGTAGTGGTATATCCCATTGTGGTTTTTTTTCCTTTCCCTAATGGCTAATGATGTTGAGTGTCTTTTCATGGTTTATTTGCCATGTGTATATTTTCTTTGGTACATTGCCTATTTAAATTTATTGCCCATTAAAAATTTGTGTTGTTCATATTCATATTACTGAGTTGTAAGAGGTTTTATATTTTATAACCTTTTGTAGAGTGTATGTTTTGCAGATATTTTCTCCCAACCTGTAGTTTGCTTTTTCCACTCCTTAACAGTGTCTTTATAGTGTCTCTAAAAGAGCAAGGCATTTAATTTTGATATAGTCCAATTTATGAGCCTTACATAATTTGTGCTTTTTGAGTCCTGTGTAAGATATCTAATTAACCTAAAGTCACTAAGATTCTCCCTGTGCCTTCTTATGCAGGTTCTATAATTTAGTTACCCTTTTGGTATATTCTGATTCAAGTTACTTTTGTAATAGTAAGTGCCGTGGAGTGAATTAAGCGTTGTTTGTGTATAGATACCATTTGCTGAAAAGACACACTTCTCCTTTGAATTCCCTTGGCTCAAAAAATAAATTGAACATAGTAGTGTGGGTCTATTTCAGACTCTTTATTAAGTTTCATTGATATATGTTTTTAAACCATTTTATAAGTAGAAAATTAGAAGCTCTTACATCTTTATTTTTATAGTTTAAAAATTTATATTTTTCTTTTAAAAATTTATTAATTTTTTAATTGAAGGATTATTGCTTTTCAGAATTTTGTTGTTTTCTGTCAAACCTCAACATGAATCAGCCATAGTTATACATATATCCCCTCCCTTTTGAACTCTCCCATTTGCCTTCCTATCCCACCCCTCTAGGTTGATACAGGACCCCTATTTGAGTTTCCTTAGCCATACAGCAAATTCCTGTTGGCTATCTATTTTACATATGGTAATGTAAGTTTCCATGTTACTCTTTCCATACATCTCACCCTCTCCTCCCGTCTCCTCATGTCCATAAGTCTATTCTCTATATCTGTTTCTCCCTTGCTGCCCTGTAAATAAATTCTTCAGTACCATTTTTGTAGATTCTATATATATGTGTCAGAACACGATATATATTTTTTCTCTTTCTGACTTACTTTACTCTGTATAATAAGCTCTAGGTTCATCTACCTCATTAGAACTGATTCAAAGACACTCCTTTTTATGGCTGAGTAATATTCCATTGTGTATATATACCACTACTTGTTTATCCACTCATCTATTGATGGACATCTAGGTTGCTTCTGTTCTAGCTATTGTAAATTGTGATGCATTGAACAATGGGATACATGTGTCTTTTTCAATTTTGGTTTCCTCAGGGTATATGTCTAGGAGTGGGATTGCTGTGTCATATGGTGGTTTTATTCCTAGTTTTTTAAGGAATCTCTATACCATCTTCCATAGTGGCTGTATCAATTTACATTCCCACCAACAGTGCAAGAGCACTCCCTTTTCTCCACACCCTCTCCAGCATTTATTGTTTTTAGACTTTCTGATGATGGCCATTTTGACTGCTATGAGGTAAAATATCATTGTGGTTTTGATTTGCATTTTCTAATAATGTAGAGCATCTTTTCATGTGTTTGTCAGCCATCCTTATGTCTTCTTTGAAGAAATGTCTCTTCAGGTGACTTTCCGACTTTTTGATTGGGTTGTTTTTCTGGTATGAAGTTGAATGAGCTGCTTGTATATTTTGGAAATTAATCCTTTGTCAGTTGTTTCATTTGCTATTATTTTCTCCCATTCTCAGGGTTATCTTTTTCACCTTGCTTATAGTTTCTGTTCTCATAAAACCTTTCAAGTTTAATCACGTCCCACCTGTTTATTTTTGTTTTTATTTCTGTTACTCTATGAGATGGATCATAGAGGATCTTGCTTTGATTTATGTCATCAGTGTTCTGCCTGTGTTTTTTTCCTCTAAGAGTTTTTTAGTTTCTGGTCTTATATTTAGGTCTTTAATCCATTTTGAGTTTACCTTTGTGTATGGTGTTAGGAAGTGTTATAATTTCATTCTTTTACATGTAGCTGTCCAGTTTCCCCAGCACCATTTACTGAAGAGGCTGTCTGCCTCATTGTATATTCTGCCTCCTTTGTCAAAAATAAGGTACCCATACGTGATGGGTTTATTTCTGGGCTTTCTTTCTTGTTCCTTTATTTTCTTTATTACAGACATTTTTTCTCATTGGGTTACCTTAAACTTTTATAGTGAGAATAAGAATTAGTGAAGTGATGTTTATTTGCTCCTTACTGTATTTATACTATGTTGGCATAATAATTTAATTAGAAGTATAATGGAATTTGCAATAAGTAAATTTAATTTTGCTTCTTTTAAAGGTGAATAAGAGGAAAGGAAATAAGGCTATTTTCATATTTTTTCTTCTGTATATGTCTAATTATGAAAAAAATTTAACCTACAGTTAGTATTAACTACCAGTTGAAGAATATATAACTTTTAGAAACCTAAACCTTAATGTTAAAAGGTCTTTCAGTTTTCTTTTAGGAAGGATTACATGTTATTAAGAAGTCCAGGAGTAGGACATGCCTAAATTACCCGTACATTCACTGTGGAGCAGAATAGATTTTTCCCCATACGTGCAGTTTTAGTCTGCAGATTTTAAACACACTCAGATACAGGAGAATAAGAGATAGTTCTTTTAAAGCTACCATTTTAAAGGTGCTTCTTACTGTAATAAGAGCTCACTGATACGAAGGCATAATTTCCTTTAGAAAAAGAAGTATATGTCACTTATATTTAGGTTTGTCAGTTTCCCGGATGCTCCACTAGCATATTTGTGAAAATTTTAGTAACTATAGTAAATTATAAGAATAATATAATACCATCTAGAATTAATAAACATTACTTGTCTTAAGTCTTCTTAAAATTTTATTACTGAAATAATGCTTTTTTTCTGTTTTTCCTCTAATAATGATAGAATCAACTACTATCATTTATTTAGAATGTATCCTTATGACTCATGTCTTATTAATAGAATAACTGTGCTTTGTGCATATTAGAAATATTTGTGTGAATCTGAATATGTTTTACATATTACTTTACTATCTTACATATTACTTTACTATCTTACTCAGTATTGTTTTTGTGATCTATATATATATATATAGATTTACTTAGCTTTAATTTGCTCACTTTATTGGTTATATAGTATCCTTTGGTACAAATGATTTATTTGTCTATTCCTCTGTTGAGTATTTAGGATGTTTCTAGAATTTTTTAGAAACAAACAAGGCTAAAATTGAACAGTCTTTACTTGTCTGGAAGCTACTGTTGTCTAAGAAATATATGTAAGAGTTTCTCTAGATGATGTTTCTGATTGGAATTGCTGAGCCATTGTAAACTGTGAGAAATTGCAAGACTGCTCTGTAATGTGATTTTATACTTCTGTCTGAATAAATAGGACTCTTTATGGTCCTACCCCCTTGCCAAGTACTGATAGGCTTTTTAATTATTTATGTTATGCTGCTGCTGCTGCTGCTAACTCACTTCAGTTGTGTCTGACTCTGTGCAACCCCAGAGACGGCAGCCCAATGGATATAAAATAATATGATATATTCCATTTTATTTCACATTATTTCTGATTATTAGTAAGGTCATCTCTTTTAATTTTTTATTGGTGTTAACTCCCAATGATTCCTATCTCCTGTATTTATAACCTTTTGTAATCTCTGCCCCTTGAGTGTGAGGTGGACTTATTGGTTCACTTCTAACAAATAGACCACAGAAAAAGTGGTGGAATGTCATTTTTAGAATAGGTTATAAAACACTTGTGGTTTCCATATTGGTTTCTATCTATCTTGTATATGTATGTTTTGCTTTTTCTGGTAGAAATCATGTCATTAGTAGTCCTGTGCAGGGATTCATATGGTGAGGAACTGAGCCTTTTGCCAAATATCAGCATGAATGAACTTGGAAACAGATCTTCCAGCTCCAGTTGGGTCTTAGAGTCTATAGCTTGGATGTTGAGTCTTAGATACTATAGTCTGAATGTTGAGTCTTAGAGACTATAGCCTGGATAATTCTTTGACTAGAAATTTTTGAGAACCCTAGCTAGTATCATGGAGCCAAGTCATTCCAGATTCCTGATCCTGAAAAACTCTGTGAAATAATGAATATTTGTGGCTTAACTTGTAAAATTATAGGAGTAATTTGTTAAACAACAAGAGATAATGCCTAGTACAGTATCTTATTATAGGAATTGTAATTTTGGTAGAGGAAGATCAGTCGCTCAGTCATGTCCGACTCTGTGCAACCCCATGAATCGCAGCACGCCAGGCCTCCCTGCTGCTGCTGCTGCTAAGTCACTTCAGTTGTGTCCGACTCTGCGTGACCCCATAGACGGCAGCCCACCAGGCTCCTCCGTCCTGGGATTCTACAGGCAAGAACACTGGAGTGGGCTGCCATCTCCTCCTCCAATGCATGAAAGTGAAAAGTGAAAGTGAAGTCGCTCAGTCGTATCTGACTCGTAGTGACCCCATGGACTGCAGCCTACCAGGCTCCTCCGTCCATGGGATTTTCCAGGCAGGAGTACTGGAGTGGGGTGCCATTGCCTCCCTATCCATCACCAACTTCCGGAGTTTACCCAAACTCACGTCCATCGAGTTGGTGATGCCATCCAGCCATCTCATCCTCTGTTGTCCCCTTCTCCTCCTGCCCCCAATCCCTCCCAGAATCAGGGTCTTTTCCAGTGAGTCAACTCTTTGCATCAGGTGGCCAAAGTATTGGAGTTTCAGATTCAGCATCAGTCCTTTCAGTGAACACCCAGGACTGATCTCCTTTAGGATGGACTGGTTGGATCTTCTTGCAGTCCAAGGGATTCCAAAGAGTCTTCTCCAACACCACAGTTCAAAAGCATCAATTCTTCAGTGCTCAGCCTTCTTCACAGTCCAACTCTCACATCCATACATGACCACTGGAAAAACCATAGCCTTGACTAGGTGGACCTTTGTTGGCAAGGTAATGTCTCTGCTTTTTAATATGCTATCTAGGTTGGTCATAACTTTCCTTCCAAGGAGTAAGCGTGTTTTAATTTCATGGCTGCAGTCACCATCTGCAGTGATTTTGGAGCCCCCCCAAAATAAAGTCTGACACTGTTTCCACTGTTTCCCCATCTATTTCCCATGAAGTGCTGGGACCAGGTGCCATGATCTTAGTTTTCTGAATGTTGAGCTTTAAGATAATATATATTAATAAATTTTTTTGAAATAAATTCAAGGCTTAAATTTATGAAGATTTTTACTTATATTTTCTTTGGAGTTTTTTTTTCTCATAGATTCCTTTGTTGTACTTTCAGCTTGATTACAGTGTATCAAACTTTTTAAATTTTTGTCGTGTATTGTTGAATTGTCAACCATAATGTTTACATTATTTACTTATTTTAGTACTTTCTTTGTAGATTCCCTTGTGGTATATATGTAAAAAAGCATGTAATCAGTACATAATGACTATTTCAGGTCTTCCATTCTGAAATATTTTAAGAGTCAACTTTATTGAGATATTAAATTATAAATTAGTTGATTTTAAAGTTCTGATGAGTTTTGACATATGTATACAATATGTAATCACCACTATACTCATGGTATAGGACATTTGCATAACCCCTGAAAGTCTCTGTTTGCAATTAATTGCCTGCTAGTGCCCTTAGCTATTGGCAACCTCTGATCTTCTTTTTAACACTATAAATCCTCTAAAATTTCATATAAATGAACATATGGTATGTGGTCTTTTTGTGTCTGACTTTATTTCACTTAACGTAGTTTGTTCAGGTTCCCATATTATTGAATATATCAGTTGATTTCTTTTTACTGCTGATTAATATTTCATTATATGAATATACTACAATCTGTTTATCCACAGAAGATTGACATTTGAATTGTTACAGTTGGTGATTGCTATGAATAAATCACCTATCGTGATTGAAATTCAAGTCTTGATGTATGTAGACATGTATTTCCCTGTCTCTTGCATAAGTACTTAAGAGTAGAATTCTGCCAAACTGTTTTCCAAAATAGTTTTACATTTAGCATCTCCACCAGCAGTTTTAGTTCCAGATGGTTCCATATCCTTGCCAAAAATTGGTTTTGTCAGTTTGAATGTAAGTCACCCTAATGGGTGTGTAGTGGTATATCCCATTGTGGTTTTTTTTCCTTTCCCTAATGGCTAATGATGTTGAGTGTCTTTTCATGGTTTATTTGCCATGTGTATATTTTCTTTGGTACATTGCCTATTTAAATTTATTGCCCATTAAAAATTTGTGTTGTTCATATTCATATTACTGAGTTGTAAGAGGTTTTATATTTTATAACCTTTTGTAGAGTGTATGTTTTGCAGATATTTTCTCCCAACCTGTAGTTTGCTTTTTCCACTCCTTAACAGTGTCTTTATAGTGTCTCTAAAAGAGCAAGGCATTTAATTTTGATATAGTCCAATTTATGAGCCTTACATAATTTGTGCTTTTTGAGTCCTGTGTAAGATATCTAATTAACCTAAAGTCACTAAGATTCTCCCTGTGCCTTCTTATGCAGGTTCTATAATTTAGTTACCCTTTTGGTATATTCTGATTCAAGTTACTTTTTGTAATAGTAAGTGCCGTGGAGTGAATTGCGGTTGTTTGTGTATAGATACCATTTGCTGAAAAGACACACTTCTCCTTTGAATTCCCTTGGCTCAAAAATAAATTGAACATAGTAGTGTGGGTCTATTTCAGACTCTTTATTAAGTTTCATTGATATATGTTTTTAAACCATTTTATAAGTAGAAAATTAGAAGCTCTTACATCTTTATTTTTATAGTTTAAAAAATTTATATTTTTCTTTTAAAAATTTATTAATTTTTTAATTGAAGGATTATTGCTTTTCAGAATTTTGTTGTTTTCTGTCAAACCTCAACATGAATCAGCCATAGTTATACATATATCCCCTCCCTTTTGAACTCTCCCATTTGCCTTCCTATCCCACCCCTCTAGGTTGATACAGGACCCCTATTTGAGTTTCCTTAGCCATACAGCAAATTCCTGTTGGCTATCTATTTTACATATGGTAATGTAAGTTTCCATGTTACTCTTTCCATACATCTCACCCTCTCCTCCCGTCTCCTCATGTCCATAAGTCTATTCTCTATATCTGTTTCTCCCTTGCTGCCCTGTAAATAAATTCTTCAGTACCATTTTTGTAGATTCTATATATATGTGTCAGAACACGATATATATTTTTTCTCTTTCTGACTTACTTTACTCTGTATAATAAGCTCTAGGTTCATCTACCTCATTAGAACTGATTCAAAGACACTCCTTTTTATGGCTGAGTAATATTCCATTGTGTATATATACCACTACTTGTTTATCCACTCATCTATTGATGGACATCTAGGTTGCTTCTGTTCTAGCTATTGTAAATTGTGATGCATTGAACAATGGGATACATGTGTCTTTTTCAATTTTGGTTTCCTCAGGGTATATGTCTAGGAGTGGGATTGCTGTGTCATATGGTGGTTTTATTCCTAGTTTTTTAAGGAATCTCTATACCATCTTCCATAGTGGCTGTATCAATTTACATTCCCACCAACAGTGCAAGAGCACTCCCTTTTCTCCACACCCTCTCCAGCATTTATTGTTTTTAGACTTTCTGATGATGGCCATTTTGACTGCTATGAGGTAAAATATCATTGTGGTTTTGATTTGCATTTTTCTAATAATGTAGAGCATCTTTTCATGTGTTTGTCAGCCATCCTTATGTCTTCTTTGAAGAAATGTCTCTTCAGGTGACTTTCCCACTTTTTGATTGGGTTGTTTTTCTGGTATGAAGTTGAATGAGCTGCTTGTATATTTTGGAAATTAATCCTTTGTCAGTTGTTTCATTTGCTATTATTTTCTCCCATTCTCAGGGTTATCTTTTCACCTTGCTTATAGTTTCCTGTTCTGCGCAAAACCTTTCAAGTTTAATCACGTCCCACCTGTTTATTTTTGTTTTTATTTCTGTTACTCTATGAGATGGATCATAGAGGATCTTGCTTTGATTTATGTCATCAGTGTTCTGCCTGTGTTTTCCTCTAAGAGTTTTTTAGTTTCTGGTCTTATATTTAGGTCTTTAATCCATTTGGAGTTTACCTTTGTGTATGGTGTTAGGAAGTGTTATAATTTCATTCTTTTACATGTAGCTGTCCAGTTTCCCCAGCACCATTTACTGAAGAGGCTGTCTGCCTCATTGTATATTCTTGCCTCCTTTGTCAAAAATAAGGTACCCATACGTGATGGGTTTATTTCTGGGCTTTCTTTCTTGTTCCATTAGTCTATATTTCTGTTTTTGTGCAGTACCATACAGTCTTGATGACCATAACTTTGTAGTATAGTCTGAAGTCAGGAAGTTTGATTCCTCCGGCTCCATTCTTCTTTCTCAAGACTGCTTTGGCTAGTCAGGGTCTTTTTTGTTTCCATATGAATTGTGAAATTTTTGTTCTAGTTCTGTGAAAAAATGCCATTGGTAATTTGATAGGGATCACATTGAATATATAGTTTGTGTTTAGTAGTATAGTCATTTTCACAATATTGATTCTTCTACCCAGGTACATGGAATATCTCTCCATCTGTTTATGTCATCTTTGATTTCTTACATTAGTGTCTTATAATTTTCTGTGTACAGTTCTTTTGTATCCTTAGGTAACTTTGTTCCTAGATATTTAATTCTTTTTGTTGAAATGGTGAGTGGGATTGATTCCTTAAATTCTCTTTCTAATTTTTCATTGTTAGTATCTAGAAATGCAAGTGATTTCTGTGTATTGACCCTGCATCCTGCAACTTTGCCAAATTCACTGATTAGCTCTAGTAATTTTCTGATACTATCTTTAGGGTTTTCTATGTACAGTATCATGTCATCTGCAAACAGTAAGAATTTTACTTCTTTTTTAAATATGGATTCCTTTTATTTATTTATTTTTTCTTGTCTGATTGCTGTAGCTAGAACTTTCAGAACTATGTTGAATGATAGTGGTGAAAGTGGACACCCTTGTCTTCTTCCTGATCTTAGGGGAAATGGTTTTAGCTTTTCACCATTGAGAATAATGTTTCCTGTAGGCTTATCATATATGGCCTTTACTATGTTGAGGTAGGTTTCTTTTGTGCCCAATTTTTGAAGAGTTTTCATCATAAATGGGTGTTGAATTTTGTCAAAGTCTTTTTCTGCATCTATTGAGATTATCATATGGTTTTTATCTTTCAGTGTGTTAATATGGTGTGTCACGATGATTGATTTTTGTGTCAGTCCCTGAAAAATGAAGAATCCTTGCATTCCTGAAATAAACCCAACTTGATCTTTACTATTGTTTCTTTCACTTCTTTTTCATTTATTTCTGCTTGGATCTTTATAATTTCTTTCCTTCTACTAGTTTTTTTTTTTTTTTTTTATGTTCTTCTTTTTCCAGTTGTTTTAGGCCTAAAGTTAGATTGTCTGTTCGATGTTTTTCTTGTTTCTTGAGGTAGGATTGTATTTCTATAAACTTCTCTCTTAGGCCTGCTTTTGCTGCATCCCATAGGTTTTGAGTTGTTGTGTTTTCAATGTCATTCATTTCTAGAAATTTTTTGATTGCCCTCTTGATTTCTTCAGTAACCTGTTGGTTAGTTAGAAATGTGTTGTTTCACCTCCATGTGTTTTTGTTTCTTACACTTTTTTTCCTTGTAATTGATATCTACCCTCACAGCGTTGTTGGAGAAAATCCTTGATATGATTTCAGTTTTCTTAAATTTACTGAGGTTTGATTTGTGACCCAAGATGTGGTCTATCCTAGAGAATGTTCCATGTGCACTTGACAAGAAGATGTATTCTTCTGCCTTTGGATGCAATATCCTGAAGATATCAATGAGATGCATCTCATCTAATGTATCATTTAAGACTTGCATTTCCTTATTAATTTTCTGTTTTGATGATCTGTCCATTGGTGTGAGTGGGGTGTTAAAGTATCCTACTATTACTGTGTTACTGTCAATTTCTCCTTTTATGTCTGTTAGTGTTTGTCTTATGCATTCAGGTGCTCCTATGTTGAATGCATAGATATTTACAGTTGTTATGTCTTCCTCTTGGATTGATCCCATGATAATTATGTATTGTCCTTCCTTATCTGTTGTAATCTTCTTTATTTTAAGGTCTATTTTGTCTGATATGAGGATTGGTACTCCAGCTTTCTTTTGCTTCTCATGTGCATGGAAAATATTTTTCCATCCTTTCACTTTTAGTATATATGTGTCATTAAGTCTGAGGTGGGTTTTTTGTAGACAGCATGTATATAAGTTTTTTTTGGTGTCCATTCAGCCAGTCTGTGTTATTTGATTGGAACACTTAATCCATTTACATTTAAAGCAATTATTGATATCTATGTTCTTATTTCGTAGGAACAATTTTTGTAATTGTTTGGGATTGATTTTGTAGATTTTTCCTCTTCTCTTGTATTTCTTGACTATGTAAGTCCATTTAACATTTGTGCCTGAGGGACTGTGTGCCTGATGAACTATTTGTGCCTGATGAACTATGCATGGAGGTTTGTGATATTGTACAGGAGATAGGGATCAAGACCATCTCCAAGAACAGAAATGCAAAAATGCAAAATGACTGTCTGAGGTGGCCTTACAAATAGCTGTGAAGAGAAGCAAAACGCAAAAGAGGAATGGAAAGATATACCATTTGAATGCAGAGTTCCAAAGAATAGCAATGAGAGATAAGAAAGCCTTCCTTGGTGATCAGCAAAAAGAAATAAAGGAAAGTAATAGAATGGAAAAGACTAGAGATCTCTTCAAGAAAATTAGAGATACCAAGGGAACATTTCATGCAATGATGGGCTCAATAAAGGGCACACATGGTATGAACCTAACAGAAAAAGAAGATCTTAAGAAGAGGTGGAAGGAATACACAGAAGAACTATACAAAAAATATCTTTATGACCCAGATAATTACAATGGTGTGATCATTCACCTAGAGCCAGACATCCTGGAATGTGAAGTCAGGTGGGCCTTACGAAGCATCACTAAGAACAAAGCTAGTGGAGGTGATGGAATTTCAGTTGAGCTATTTCAAATCCTAAAAGATGATGCTGTGAAAGTGCTGCACATAATATGTTAGCAAATTTGGAAAACTCAGCAGTGGCCACAGGAGTGGAAAAGGTCAGTTTTCATTCCAGTTCCAAAAAAGTCAGTGCCAAAGAATGCTCAAACTACTGCACAATTGCACTCACCTCACACGCCAGCAAATAATGCTCAAAATTCTCCAAGCCAAGCTTCAACAGTACCTGAACCATGAACTTCCAGATGTTCAAACTTGTTTTAGAAAAGGCAGAGGAACCAGAGATCAAATTGCCAACATCCGCTGGATCATCAAAAAAGCAAGAGAGTTCCAGAAAAACATCTATTTTTACTTTATTAACTATGCCAAAGCCTTTGACTGTGTGGATCACAGTAAACTGTGGAAAATTCTGAAAGAGATGGGAATACCAGACCATCTGACCTGCCTCTTGAGAAACCTGTATACAGGTCAGGAAGCAAGAGTTAGAACTGGACATGAAACAACAGACTGGTTCCAAATTGGAAAAGGAGTATGTCAAGTATGTATATTGTTACTCGGCCTGTTTAACTTATACGCAGAGTACATTATGAGAAATTCTGGACTGGATGAAGCACAAGTTGGAATCAAGATTGCCAGGAGAAATATCAATAACCTCAGATATGCAGATAACACCACCCTTATTGCAGAAAGTGAAGAGGAACCCAAAAGCCTCTTGATAAAAGTGAAAGTGGAGAGTGAAAAAGTTGGCTTAAAGCTCAACATTTAGAAAACGAAGATCATGCCATCTGTTTCCATCACTTCATGGCAAATAGATGGGGAAATAGTGGAAACAGTGTCAGACTTTATTGTTTTGGGCTCCAAAATCACTGTAGATGGTGACTGCAGCCATGAAATTAAAAGACACTCCTTGGAAGGAAAGTTATGACCAACCTAGACAGCATATTAAAAAGCAGAAACATTACTTTGCCAACAAAGGTCTGTGTAGTCAAGGCTGTGGTTTTTCCAGTGGTCAATTATGGATGTGAGAGTTGGACTGTGAAGAAAGCTGAGCACTGAAGAATTGATGCTTTTGAACTGTGGTGTTGGAGAAGACTCTTTGGAGTCCCTTGGACTGCAAGGAGATCCAACCAGTCCATCCTAAAGGAAATCAGTCCTGAATCTTCAATGGAAGGACTGATGCTGTAGCTGAAACTCCAATACTATGGCCACCTGATGTGAAGAACAGACTCATTTGAAAAGACCTTGATGCTGGGAAAGATTGAAGGTGGGAAGAGAAGGGGACGACAGAGTGTGAGATTGTTGGATGGCATCACTGACTAAATGGACATGAGTTTGAGTAAACTCTGGGAGTTGGTGATAGACAGGGAGGTCTGGTGTGCTGCAATCCATGGGATCGCAAAGAGTCGGACATGACTGAGCGACTTAACTGAACTGAACATTTGTTGTAAAGCTGGTTTGTTGGTACTGAGGACTCTTGTTTGTCTGAAAAGCTTTTTATTTCTCCATCAAGTTTGAATGAGATCCAAGTACAGTAATCTTTGTTGTAGACTTTTCCCTTTCCATACTTTCAATATATCCTGCCATTCCCTTCTGGCTTGCAGAGTTTCTGCTAAAAGGTCAGCTGTTAAGCATATGGGGTTTCCCTTGTATGTTACTTGTTGCTTTTCTTTTTCTGCTTTTAATAGGCTTTCTTTGTGTTTAGTCTTTGTTAGTTAGATTAGTATGTGTCTTGATGTGTTTCTCCTTGGGTTTATCCTGTGTGGGACTCTTTTTGCCTCTTGGACTTGATTGACTAGTTCCTCTTCCATGTTGGGTAAATTTTCAACTATAATCTCTTCAAAAATTTTCTTTTACCCTTTCTTTTTCTCTTCTTATTCCAGGACCTCGATAATTCAAATGTTCTTCCTTTCGATATTGTCCCAGAGGTCTCTGAGACTATCCTCAGTTCTTTTCAGTTTTTTTTTTTTTTTTTTTTATTCTGCTTTTCAGAAGGTTTTTCCACTATTTTTTCTTCCAGGTCACTGATTCGTTCTTCTGTTTCAGATATTCTACTATTGATTTCTTCTGGAGTATTTTTAATTTCAGTATTTCTGTTGTTTGTCTCTGCATATTTATTTTTTAATTCTTATAGCTCTTTGTTAATTGATTTTGCATTTTCTCCATTTTGTTTTCAAGATTTTTCTTTTTATCATTTTACTATCATTATTCTGCATTATTTTCAGGTAGTTTGCCTATTTCCTCTTCATTTATTTGGACTTCTGTGTTTCTAAATTCTTACCTCATTTGGGTAGTATTTCTCAGCATTTTTATTATTATTTTTTTAAACTTACTGTGTTTGAGGTCTCCTTTTCCCAGGCTTCAAAGTTGAATTCCTTCTTCCTTTTGGTTTCTGCTCTCCTAAGGTTGGTCCAGTGGTTTGTGTAAACTTCCTATCAGTTCAGTTCAGTTCAGTCACTCAGTCGTGTCTGACTCTTTGCGACCCCATGAATTGCAGCACGCCAGGCCTCCCTGTCCATCACCAACTCCCAGAGTTCACTCAAACTCACGTCTTTCGAGTCGGTGATGCCATCAGCCATCTCATCCTCTGTCGTCCCCTTTTCCTCCTGCCCCCAAACCCTCCCTGCATCAGAGTCTTTTCCAATGAGTCAACTCTTCGCATGAGGTGGCCAAAATACTGGAGTTTCAGCTTTAGCATCATTCCTTCCAACGAACACCCAGGACTGATCTGCTTTAGAATGGACTGGTTGGATCTCCTTGCAGTCCAAGGGACTCTCAAGAGTCTTCTCCAACACCACAGTTCAAAAGCATCAATTCTTCAGTGCTCAGCTTTCTTCACAGTCCAACTCTCACATCCATAATGACTACTGGAAAAACCATAGCCTTGACTAGACGGACCTTTGTTGGCTAAGTAATGTTTCTGCTTTTCAATATGCTATCCATGTAGGTCATAACTTTCCTTCCAAGGAGTAAGCATCTTTTAATTTCATGGCTGCAGTCACCATCTGCAGTGATTTTGGAGCCCCCCCAAAATAAAGTCTGACACTGTTTCCCCTCTCTATTTCCCGTGAAGTGATGGGACCAGATGCCTTGATCTTCGTTTTCTGAATATTGAGCTTTAAGCCAACTTTGTCAATCTCCTCTTTCACTTTCATCAAGAGGCTTTTGAGTTCCTCTTCACTTTCTGCCATAAGGGTGGTATCATCTGCATATCTGAAGTTATTGATATTTCTCCCAGCAATCTTGATTCCAGCTTATGCTTCTTCCAGCCCAGCGTTTCTCATGATGTACTCTGCATAGAAGTTAAATAAGCAGGGTGACAATATACAGCCTTGACGTATTCCTTTTCCTATTTAGAACCAGTCTGTTGTTCCATGTCCAGTTCTAACTGTTGCTTCCTGACCTGCATACAGGTTTCTCAAGAGGCAGGTCAGGTGGTCTGGTATTCCCATCTCTTTCAGAATTTTCCACAGTTTATTGTGATCCACACAGTCAAAGGCTTTGGCATAGTAAATAAAGCAGAAATAGATGTTTTTCTGGAACTTTCTTGCTTTTTCTTGATCCAGCGGATGTTGGCAATTTGATCTCTGGTTCCTCTGCCTTTTCTAAAGCCAGCTTGAACATCAGGAAGTTCATGGTTCACGTATTGCTGAAGCCTGGCTTGGAGAATTTTGAGCATTACTTTACTAGTGTGTGAGATGAGTGCAATTGTGCAGTAGTTTGAGTATTCTTTGGCACTGCCTTTCTTTGGGATTGGAATGAAAACTGACCTTTTCCAGTCCTGTGGCCACTGCTGAGTTTTCCAAATGTGCTGGCAAATTGGGTGCAGCACTTTCATAGCATCATCTTTCAGGATTTGAAATAGCTCAACTGGAATCCATCACCTCCACTAGCTTTGTTCTTAGTGATGCTTTCTAAGGCCCACTTGACTTCACATTCAAGAATGTCTGTCTCTAGGTCAGTGATCGCACCATCGTGATTATCTTGGTCATGAAGCTCTTTTTTGTACACTTCTGTGTATTCTTGCCACCTCTTCTTAATATCTTCTGCTTCTGTTAGGTCCATACCATTTCTGTCCTTATCGAGCCCATCTTTGCATAAAATGTTCCCTTGGTATCTCTAATTTTCTTGAAGAGATCTCTAGTCTTTCCCATTCTGTTGTTTTCCTCTATTTCTTTGCATTGATTGCTGAGGAAGGCTTTCTTATCCCTCCTGCTATTCTTTGGAACTCTGCATTCAGATGCTTATATCTTTCATTTTCTCTTTTGTTTTTCTCTTCTCTTCTTTTCACAGCTATTTGTAAGCCCTCCCCAGACAGCTATTTTGCTTTTTTGCATTTCTTTTCCATGGTGATGGTCTTGATCCCTGTCTTCTGTACAATGTTACGAACCTCCATCCATAGTTTATCACGCACTCTATCTATCAAATCTAGTCCCTTAAATCTATTTCTCACTTCCACTGTATAATCAATCATAAGGGATTTGATTTAGGTCATACCTGAATGGTCTAGTGGTTTTCCCCACGTTCTTCAATTTAAGTTTGAATTTGGCAATAAGGAGCTCATGATCTGAGCCACAGTCAGCTCCCAGTCTTGTTTTTGCTGACTGTATAGAGCTTCTCCATCTTTGGCTTCAAAGAATATAATCAATCTAATTTCTGTGTTGACCATCTAGTGATGTCCATGTGTAGAGTCTTCTCTTGTGTTGTTGGAAGAGGGTGTTTGCTATGACCGGTGTGATCTCTTGGCAAAATTCTGTTAGCCTTTGCCCTGCTTCATTCCGTATTCCAAGGCCAAGTTTGCCTGTTACTCCAGGTGTTTCTTGACTTTCTACTTTTGCATTCCAGTCCCCTATATTTGTGCTGAGGTGTTATGTTTGTTTGTTTGTTTTTCCTCTGAAGGATAAGGCTGAGTGAGGCGGTAATCCTGTCTGCTGATGATTTGGTTTGTATTTTTGTTTTGTTTGTTGTTTAGGTGAGGCATCCTGCACAGGGTTGGGTGATGCTGGGTCTTGTGTTCCAGTGGTTTCCTTTGTTTGTGTGAGTTCTCACTATTTGATACTCCATAGGGTTAGTACTCTGGTAGTCTAAGATCTCGTAGTCAGTGCTCCCACTCCAAAGGTTCAGGACTTGTTCTCTGGTCAGAAATGTAGATTTCACAAGTGGTTTTTTATGGCATTAAATGAGATCGAAACAAATACCCAAAAATGAGAAACCAATGGTGAACCCCAGACAAATGACAGTTACAAAATCAAACAAAGAATAATTAAAAGAATGGAATATACACATATACATATATACCCATAAACAAAGTCAAAACTGTTCAACAAAAAAAAGTATAGTAGATTGACCTGGTGAACAAAGGAAATCAAAAATTATAAGTACCAGTTAAGAGCAAAACCACCTAAAGCACAAACTGGAAAACAAAACTAAACTAGGTGCCGAGTGGGGAATAAAGCAGTGAAAACAAAATTAACAAGTATGTTGAGAGGAAAGGAAAGAAAGAAAAGAAAGCAAGCTAGATATGCAAAGTTAAATAGAGGTCGTTGAAGAAGATTTATATATATTAAAGTTTAACTGCTAGGGGAAAAGAGCAGTAGGAAAGGCAAACAAAGAATAAATGTAGAAAAAATATAATAGGTTAAAAAATTAAAATTTAAAAGTATAATAAAGAGAAAAAAAAAAAAAAAGGAAGAAAAAAAAAAAGGAAAAACTCCACAGAACTGCAAAAGCCCAACATAGAGGCAGAGGTTTATAACAACAGTAAAAAGTGTGACTGAATATACACATATACATATATACCCACAAGCAAAATCAAAACAGTTCCACAAAGGTAAAGTACAATAGATTTACCCAGAAAACAAAGGAACCAAAAATTTTATCTACCAGTTAAGAACAAAACTAACTAAAGCATATACTGGAAAACAAAACAAAACAAAGAAAGATGCCAATTAGGGAATAAAGCAATGAAAATAAAACTAACGAATATGTTGAGAGGAATGGAAAGAAAAAAAAGAATAGGTATGCAAAGTTAAATAAAGGTAGATAAAGAAGATTTATATACATTAAAGATTACTGCAAGGAGAAAATAACAGCAGGATAAGCAAATGAATAAATGCAGAAAAACTAAGAATAGGTTTAAAAAATTAAAAAGTTAAAAAAAGTAAAAAGACCAAAAAAAAAAAAAAAAAAGGAAACTCCACAGAACTGCAGAAACCCAACATAGAGGCAGAGGTTTATAACAACAATAAAAAATGTGATTGAGGGGGGGAAAAAAAGCTCAAAGCTTAATTAGTTTTCATAATGCCAATAAAATCAACAACTACAGCAGAGGAAGGGAGAAAGGAAAAAAAAAATATCCAAAAGAATCTAGAGAACAAGTCAAAACATAAGAATAATAAAAGTTTTTATTGAGTCACCGCTGTCAGAGTCCTTTTCCTCACTGGGAGTCACAGTCCACCTCACCTCCCTCGGATGCCCTCCAACACTGTGCTGATTTCTGGACTTGTTATGGGGGCAGCTCAGATTCTAATCTGGTCCTACTCCTGTGTGTTCTTGCCTCCAATGGCCACAGCTATCAGAACTAGTGTGTTTTCTTTTGTGGAAGCTCTCAGTGTCCTCTTATATATTCCATAGTCACAGAGTCTGCCTAGTAGATCTTGTGGATTTAATCTGCAGCTTGTGTAGCTGTTGGGAAGGTTTTGGGTCTTCTTCCTTAGCTACACTGCCTCTGGGTTTCGATTATGGTTTTATTTCCACCTCTGCATGTGGATCGTCCACTGGGGTTTGCTCCTGAGGCTGCCTTGGAGGACTTGGGTTTGCTCCTGTGAGGGCCAGGTGCTTGGATTGCAGGGTACTCAGCTCCAGGTACTCCGGGGAGTTGGTGGCTAGTGCGGCAGGAAATATAGTGCCCTAGAAGGGTATGGTAACCAGTACTGGCCGGTATGCACCAGTATTCTTGCCTGGAGAACCACACTCCCTGACAGAAACCTGGCAGGCCATAGTTTACAGGGTTGCAAAGAGTTGTATATGACCAAAGTGACCCTGTGTGCATAGACACAAGATGGTTTTTTTTGGCCTGTGGCAGCTCTACCCCAGTGAAAGTTGAGCAGGAAGGTGGCACAGCTGATTGGCTTGCAGAGACCCTGGTGGCACCAAGTGTGCAGGGACACAGACTGCCTCCGCCATAGCAGTTATGGCCCTATCAGAGTCTTTTTTCAAGCCTCTTGTAGCTGGTGATCAGAAGGCCTCTTTGGCCAGTCTTTCTCTGTAGCTCTGCTTGTTCAGGCATGTAGAGGGCTCCCTTGCCTGTGGTCCTACTCTGTTGTTTGGCACGTCAGGCACATAGAGGGCTCCTCCTGGCTGGGATCCTACTCTGTAGATCAGCGCATCAGATACTTAATGGGGCATCCTGGGTGGGGTCCTACTCTGAAGTTTAGTGTGTCAGGCGTTTGTTAGGCCACTCTCTCTATTGTTCAGCTGCTAGTGCTGGCGTGTTGGGAGAGAGGGTATGGTGATGGGTCCACCCCGTATGCATGACTCGGCAGTATCACCTTGCTTCCATGGCTGCTCCGCTTTCCTCCACAGACATGTCCCACCACAGTCTCCTCCCTCACATCCCTCGATCCATCTCTCTGCAGTCAATAGCAGCTCTCGCCCTGGGATTGCTGCACTATCCCTAAACTTCAGCTCCCAGCCCCTATGCCTTCCAGGGGACCTGTGTCCCTGTCTGGAATATGTATGGCTGCAGCAAGGATTGTCTGATTCTCATTCCATTTAGGCTGCCGCAGATCAGCTGTTTCACTCTCAGCATGGAATGTTTCTCCTCTGACTCAGAAAATTACTCCAGTATGGGGATCGGACCCCTGCTTTAGTTCCCCCACTCGTTGAGGACAGGTCTAGCCCTACTAACACTCCTGTTTTTCCCCCTAGTTCCTTCCTCCTACCAAGTTTCGTGTGGGTCTGTATATTCTTTTCTGCTGGTCAGGTGCTCCTGTCCGCATGTGTTCTGCATGCACTTCTGTGTCTGAAGGTGTATTCCTGATGTATCTGTGGAGAAAGATGTACTCCACGGCCACCTACTCCTCTGCCATCTTTTTCTCTCCAAAAAATGTTTCTTTTTAATCTTTCTGGAAATAATAATTTTCAATAATGTGAGACTGTAAACTTTCTTTCTTCTAAATGTATCTGTAGTTGTCACTTACCACTTACTGACTTCTGTTACCTATAATTTCAAATATCACCCTAACCAAGCATTTATATCTTTATCTATATGTATCACATACATGCACACACATTAAGTACATGTATTTCTGTTTCTAAGAAAGGCTGTAGTTTTCTTCTGTTACTCTGGTTTTCCATTTCTGCAGCAAAATCATGTTGTTTTTGGTACATTATTATAGTTTTATTTTATGGTAGAGAAAATCTTTAAATATTTGTCCTTTTCAAAAATCTATTCATTATCACTTCACATTCACTTTCAGTTGTTCTTTCTACACTTTGAAGAAATTGATTGTTCCTTGATTTTGTTTCTTAGTAGAAAACTGCTCTTTCCATTTTTAGAAAAAAATATGATTTATTTTTATTTTAGCTTATTTACATTGAGAGAAGGCAACTCTACAGGCTATAAAGGAATCAGGAAGAACAGGTTTGGACATGTCTTCACAGTATAAACAAATGTGTCTTCATATGTGGTTCTGAAATAATGTGTTTAATAAAACTGCTAAGTCACTTCAGTTGTTTCTGACTCTGTGCGACCCCATAGACGGCCTCCCCCCAGGCTCTCCCGTCCCTGGGATTCTCCAGGCAAGAACACTGGAGTGGGTTGCCATTTCCTTCTCCAATGTATGAAAGTGAAAAGTGAAAGTGAAGTCACTTAGTCGTGTCCAACTCTTGGTGACCCCATGGACTGCCGCCTACCAGGCTCATCCGTCCTTGGGGTTTTTCAGGCAAGAGTACTGGAGTGGGGTCGCCAGTGCCTTCTACACTGTTATTAATGTGGAGTCTTATGGCCCCTGAGTATCCAAGGAACTATAACTCAAAATGTGTTTTCTAAAGCATAGGACAGAAGGATTGATAAAGACCAGAATCATGTAACAGCTTGATTTCCCACATGATTCAGAAGTATTGTATAAATTATCTGGGCCTAGAATATGTTTCATTTCTAATCAGAATTTCCTGATCATCTTTTGAATATAGGTGCTTCAGAGTCAATAGCTGCTGATTGGTTTTCAGTAGTCATTTTCACCATTCTCTAGTAACAGGTCTTAAAACTAATAGGAACTCTGATTGGTCCAGTTAGTCTAAAATTTTCTGGTTTGTAATCAAAATTTCAGTACCATTGACAGTACTCTTTTGGACATGTTTTCCTTTAAGTACTACTGCTAATACCTCTCATGACCTGATATTTTAGGTATTAAATATGGATGTGCATCTTTCATTCGGATGGATGTCCATTGTATACTGTTGTTCTTCACAATGCATTTGCTGGTGTCACTCAGTTTTAGAGAAGACAGCTGTGCTTCACTGGTTCTGTTAGGCTGTGATGCTGTTAGAGCCTATTGCAGTAAGAGTGGGACTTTGTGTAGGAATGACAGTGGGTGGGGCTCACAAGGTCATGGATTCAGAGGTAGTGACAACATACTTCATAAACTCCAAGTAGATGTCATAGGAGGATATCTAAACATTTTTCTGCTTAATGTATCATTAACACGTTTTTTTCTCTTTGCAACCTTTTCTGTACAAGCAGTTTAAATATCTGAATAGCATTATATTTTGTGTACATAGCAGAATATATTTAATAAATGCATGGCATTTTACTATTTAACTATTTCTGATATTCTTGCCTTTTTAAAAGCTGATGAGTATATTCAAAAATGTTGCTAAATTGCTTATCACCAGTGTTTTGCAATTCAGTTCTACTAGCAAGCAATATATGAGCCTATCAGTTTCAGTATAACTCATCAGTATCAGATTTTGAGTGTTTATTTTTCAGTTATTTTTTAAACTAATTTTTATTAGAATACAGTTGAGTTACAGTGTTGTGTTGGTTTCTGCTGTGCAGCAAAATGAATCGGTTTTACATGTAACCACTCTTTTTTAGATTCTTTTTCTTATAGGTCATTACAGAATATCGAGTAGTTTCCTATGCTTTACAGTTGGTTCTTGTTAGTTATCTTTTTTATATATAGTAGTGTGTATATGTCAATCCCAGTCTCTCAAATTATCCTTACTCCCAGATTACTCCCTTGGTAACCAGACCACCTGACTTGCCTCTTGAGAAATCTGTATGCAGGTCAGGAAGCAACAGTTAGAACTGGACATGGAACAACAGACTGGTTCCAAATAGGAAAAGGAATAAGTCAAGGCTGTATATTGTCACCCTGTTTATTTAACTTATATGCAGAGTACATCATGAGAAATGCTGGACTGGAAGAAAGCTGGAATCAAGATTGCCGGGAGAAATATCAATAACCTCAGATATGCAGATGACACCACCCTTATGGCAGAAAGTGAAGAGGAACTACAAAGCCTCTTGATGAAAGTGAAAGTGGAGAGTGAAAAAGTTGGCTTAAAGCTCAACATTCAGAAAACAAAGATCATGGCATCCGGTCTCATCACTTCATGGCAAATAGATGGGGAAACAGTGGAAACAGTGTCAGACTTTATTTTGGGGGGGCTCCAAAATCACTGCAGATGGTGACTTCAGCCATGAAATTAAAAGACGCTTACTCCTTGGAAGGAAAGTTATGACCAACCTAGATAGCATATTCAAAAGCAGAGACATTACCTTGCCAACAAAGGTCCGTCTAGTCAAGGCTATGGTTTTTCCTGTGGTCGTGTATGGATATGAGAGTTGGACTGTGAAGAAGGCTGAGCACCAAAGAATTGATGCTTTTGAACTGTGGTGTTGGAGAAAATTCTTGAGAGTCCCTTGGACTGCAAGGAGATTCAACCAGTCCATTCTGAAGGAGATCAGCCCTGGGTGTTCTTTGGAAGGAATGATGCTAAAGCTGAAACTCCAGTACTTTGGCCACCTCATGCGAAGAGTTGACTCACTGGAAAAAACTCTGATGCTGGGAGGGATTGGGGGCAGGAGGAGAAGGGGACGACAGAAGATGAGATGGCTGGATGGCATCACTGACTCGATGGACTTGAGTCTGAGTGAACTCTGGGAGTTGGTGATGGACAGGGAGGCCTGGTGTGCTGCGATTCACGGGGTTGCAAAGAGTTGGACACAACTGAGCGACTGAACTGAACTGAACTGAACCATTAGTTTGTTTTATGAATCTTTGACTCTCTGTTTTATGAATAAGTTTGTTTGTACACTGTCTTTAGATTCCACAAATAAGCAATATCAATGATATTTGCCTTTCTCTGACTTACCTTCACTCAGTGTGGCAATCTCTAGGATCATCTTCATCACTGCAAATGGCATTATTTTATTATTTTTTAAGACTGAACAGTATTCCATTGTGTATATATACCACATCTTCTTTATCCATTTCTCCATCTATGGACACTTAGGTTGCTTCACTGTCCTGACTTTTGCTGCAGTGAATATTGGGGTGCTTATATCTTTTTGAATTATGGTTTTCTCTGGATATATGCCCAGGAGTGGATTGCTGGATCATATGGTAGCTCTGTTTTCAATTTTTTAAGGACCCTCCATAGCAGCTGTACCAATTTACATTCCCAACAGTGTAGGAGGGTTCCCTTTTCTCCACATTCTCTCCAGCATTTATTGTTTGTAGAGTTTTTTGATGATGGCCATTCTAGCTGGTGTGATGGCTTATTGTTGTTTCGATTTGCATTTCTCTAATAATTAGTATGTTCAGTATTTTTATTGTTATTTTTGGCAATCTGTATGCCTCCTTTCGAGAAATGTCTGTTTAGATCTTGTACCCGTGTTTTTATAGGATTGTTTGTATTTTTGTTATTGAGCTGCATGAGCCATTTGTATGTATTGGAGATTAATCCCTTGTCTGTCACTTTGTTTGCAAATACTTTCTCCCATTCTGTGGGGTGTCTTTTCATTTTGTTTGGTTTCCTTTGTTATGCAAAAGCTTTTACGTTTAATTGGGTCCCATTTGTTTATTTTTCATTACTCTAGGAAGTAGATCAAAAAAGAGCTTGCTATTTCAGAGAATGTTCTGCCTATGTTTTATTCTAAGAGTATTATAGTATCTGGCCTTACATTTTTAATCCATTTAGAGTTTATTTTTATGTTCTTAAAAAGTGTTCTAATTTTGTTCTTTAACATGTAGCTGTTCAGTTTTCCCAGCACCAGTTGTTGAAGAGACTGTCCTTTCTCTATTAAATGCTCTTGCCTCCTTTGTCATAGATTAGGTGGCCATAGCTGTGTATCTCTGTGCTTTGTATCCTGTTCCATTGATCTGTATTTCTGTTGTTGTGCTAGTACTGCTGTTTTACTGACTGTAGTTTTGTAGTATACTCAGAGTCAAGAAGCCTGATTCCTCCAGCTCTGTTTTTTCTTTCTCAAAATTGCTTTGGCTGCTTGGGGTTTTTTGTGTTTCCACACAAACTGTAAACTTTTTGTTCTTATTCTGTGAAAAATGCTATTGGTAATTTGATAGTGATTGCTTTGAATCCATGGATAACTTTGGGTAGTATAGTCATTTTGACAATATTGATTCTTCCAATCCAAGAACATGGTATACCACTCCATCTGTTTGTGTCATCTTTGATTTCCAAAATCACTGCAGATGGTGATTGCAGCCATGAAATTAAAAGATGCTTACTCCTTGGAAGGAAAGTTATGACCAACCTAGATAGCATATTAAAGAGCAGAGACATTACCTTGCCAACAAAGGTGTGTCTAGTGAAGGCTATGGTTTTTTCAGTGGTCATGTATGGATGTGAGAGTTGGACTGTGAAGAAAGCTGAGTGCTGAAGAATTGATGCTTTTGAACTGTGGTGTTGGAGAAGACTCTTGAGAGTCCCTTGGACTGTAAGGAGATCCAACCAGTCCATCTTAAAGGAGATCAGTTCTGGATGTTCATTGGAAGGATTGATACTGAAGCTGAAACTCCAGTATTTTGGCCATCTTATGTGAAAAGTTGACTCATTGGAAAAGACTCTGATGCTGGGAGGGATTGGGGGCAGGAGGAGAAGGGGACGACAGAGGATGAGATGGCTGGATGGCATCACCGATTCGATGGACATGAGTTTGGGTAAACTCTGGGAGTTGGTGATGGACAGGGAGGCCTGGCGTGCTGTGATTCATGGGGCCACAAAGAGTCGGACACGACTGAGCAACTGAACTGAACTGAACTGAACTTATAGTTTTCTGAATCTAGGTATTTTGCCTCCTTATGTAGATTTATTTCTAGGTATCTTATTCTTTTTGATGCAGTGGTAAATAGAATTGTTTTGTTTCTTCTTTCTGATCTTTCATTGGTAGTGTATAGGAATGCAAGAGATTTCTATCCATTAATTATTTAAATTTAATGAAGGAAAACTATTTGTTGTCATTTTATTCTACATTTTCATTACTAGAAAATCAAGCATATTCACAGTTCACATGTGCTTATTGCTTGAATTTCTTTTGTTCAGGATATCACAAAAATATTATTTAATTTATATTTAGAAGTGTGGGTGAGAGTTTACAAGAAAAATAAGGGAGAAGTAATATTCCTGGTGGAGAATTCAGCAGTTGAAATGTTCATATATGTGTATAATAAATGTCAGTGAATAGAGTAACTTGGGTGTTGTTCTGGTCTTTCTGTTTCTTACTGATTTGTAGGAACTCTTTATATAACAAATATATTAATCCTTTATATAATACTGTCCAGAAATAGTACATAATCCAAAAGTAATGTAAAATAGATGAATTTTATTTAACAAGTATTATATTTGGCACATAAATATTTTGAGAAAGACAAAAAGGGGACAAAATAGACTGGGAAAACTGCAGTAGATAAGACATAAAAGATTTATATATATATATATATATATATATATATATATACACACACACATATACATATACATACACACACACAGAATACTGTGAGGATATAGCTATGAACAGAACCCTTTACTCTGAAGAGTACATTCCAGCTGAAAGGGAGAGCAAAAGCCTGAAGTAAATGTCCCTTACAATATATCCCATACTGCTATAAAGAAATAGTAGTCAGGATATGGGGCCATTTAGCTGGAATACAGTGAGTAAGAGGAGAATCAAAGGTGATAAGGTCAAAGAGGAGCAGCTCTAAATGAATTAGAACTGTACAGGCAAGAAGTGGTTATTAACTTAGAGTGGAAGTCATTGGAGGGTTCTGAGCAGAGGAGTCATGTGGCCCATCTTGCATGATAAAAGGTTCCCTCTGGTCACTGTGAGAAGAAAAATCTTCAGGGAAGTGAAGAGTAGAAATAGGTAATTAGTAGGATTCTGTTTTAATAGTCGAGGAGAAAAGATGCTGCCTTGGTCTAGGGTAGTAATTGTGTAGATTGTAAGAAGTGGTCACATTTTACATACAGATGCCTAAATTTTAGATTATATAGTAAATCTCTATTTTTAGATATAGATATCACAGGAGAGATCAAGTAGGAAAGGAGATGAGTCTGGAATTTAGGGAGAGGTTTAGAATGGAGATTGTATACAAATAGACAGCATTTAAAGGCATAGAACTAGACAAGATCACCAAAGAATCACAAGTCTGAGTATATTGTGTGTGTGTGTGTGTGTGTGTGTGTGTGTGTGTGTGCGTGTGTATGTGAATTTACTATTATCAAGTACACAATTGGATAAAACCATATGCTATATAATAAAGTGAAACAGCATAGTCAATACTATTGAGTTAATGTCAGTAGTATCAAAAACTTAATGTACTGCCTATTATCTCTATTCAAGATAGATACTATTTTGTAAAAATTAGCTATGTGAAACAATTGTAGAATTACAGAATTTTGGATTGGAAGTGACTTTGGAGATAACTGTTGTATAGTTAAAGAAACTAAAATTCATGCATATCTTTTTTTCTCAGTTTCACAGTTTATAACACTTGGCACAGTAGTATGATTTCTTCTGTATGGCTTCTTGGGAATTTTAACATTCAAGGTTCTATGCAGTGTGGGTATAACAGAGATATGAATAGTTTGAAAGTAAAATATGATGTTTAAATTTTTTAGCTCATGGGAGCCGATCTCTAAGAGTTAGTTATCTGGTAATAAGGTCTAGAATTAGTTTCCATTACCCGGTCCCTCAACTGGGTTCCAAACCATTCTTCTCATAGCTCTTTATTACCTCCCACATATGTCAAAAACCAGGTAGTTTTTCTGTTTTGAAGAATAGCTATATACCTATGATATAAAATGTGTTTCATTTACTGTATTAGAGATAGAAACTAAGATATGTAATGGAGATGTGTCTAGTTGTATTTCACATTGGATAAAAGCTGCAGCATTACTCCATACAAGTCTGTACATAGAACAGAATGTATCTTTGGACAACAAAATGTACTGAGGAAAAGTACCTGAAATTGATGTTGGTATCAAACTCTTCCACCAGGTTACTGGATAAAATTAAAATGTTTTGGTAATAGCTCATTCTGTTCTTCTGTAAAGGAAAGATAATGTATTTCTTGACAAGGACTTGCATTCTACTTCCAAGGAGAAAGTAGAGTAGATGTAAAAATTCCTGCTTCCACTCTGTTGATTTATTTCTCTGGGGAAAACCAAGTGTCCATGGTCCCTCAATTTTCTTTGGTTATGGTATTTGTAAGAGTCTAGCATTTCCTCTCTATCTTTCCAGGTAGAAAACAAATGGCTATAAGTTCATGATTTGAGTAATCATGATGGGAGAATTAAGCATTCCAGAAGTCATGTATTTAAGTGAGTAGTCTTTTATTCCCTGAATACTATATTTCTATCTCACAAATTAGGTAGAATCCTTAGGACAAGAGCTGTGATTAATTACACCAACAAACTTTTAATGTCTAGCATTATCCATTAGGAGAAGGCAATGGCACCCCACTCCAGTACTCTTGCCTGGAAAATCCCATGGACGGAGGAGCCTGGTAGGCTGCAGTCCATGGGGTCACGAAGAGTTGGACACGACTGAGCTACTTCACTTTCCCTTTTCACTTTCATGCATTGGAGAAGGAAATGGTGACCCATTCCAGTGTTCTTGCCTGGAGAATCCCAGGGATAGCAGAGCCTGATGGGCTGCTGTCTATGGGGTCACAGAGTCGGACACGACTGAAGCGACTTAGCAACAGCAGCATTACCATTAATGTGCTAAATATTACACTTTTCGTAGAAGTTCTGTAACTGTGAGATTGTTATTTAATAGCTCAGCCAGAAGAGCACTAAGGAAATCACCCCTCTTATGAGTCCTGAGTGAATGGATGGAAGCCATCTGAACCAGCCAGAATTTGTAGAATCCTGGGGTTATTTTTTATTTGACAGGCATGGAATAGAAGAGTATTAGGGTGGATTGTGGAGAAAATCATGTCCAAAAGAAACAATAAAAATAATAGATTTACTGAGCATGTTATTTATAATTATTGATTTCTTCTGAATGAAATAAAAAAGGATGGCTCAGTGGTAGTTGCAGGTTTTATCTACAGTGAGTTTCAGGAGATGGCAACTCACTCCAGTATTCTTGCCTGGAGAATCCCATGGACAGAGGAGCCTGGCAGGCTACAGTCCATGGGTCGTAAAGAGTTGGACACAATTTAGTGAATAAACAATGATGCAGGAAAGCTATAATACATTTTGGAGAGAAGTGGTCAGAGAGCAGGGACGATAAAATGTTTAATAATATTCATGGCAACATGTCCGAGCAAATTTAAAATAAATAAAAGTAAATAGACTCATTTCCTGCTACTCTTACATAGATGCAGAATTTCAAACCATTTCTCCTTGAAAAAATATTACTCAAATTGGGCTTGATAGAGGTTGATATTACCAAGAATGTGCTTTATGGCACTAGTGGTTTTGAGTTAGGAGTACACAAAACAAGAGTTTTGAATATTTTCTTGATTAGAGAATTATCTTTACCATTTTTGCATTATTACTTGAAAAGGTCAATTATAGGGCCTAAGCTATACTATTTTGTGGTATCATGAGAACATGAGCAGTTTGTATAGGGAATAGTACATTGTTATTTTACTTTTTTCCCCCTACTTCATAATATGAAGGACACTCTTGTAAGCATTTAGGTTTTCAGTTTGTTCAAAGAGGTTTTTTTTGAGTTTATTGTCTTCATGTCTTTGATTGTTGAATCCATGGGCTGTCCCTTAGAAGTGGTAATGGGGCTTCCTACCCAAGGGGCACATTCCATCTGGCAAAGATCTTGGAACTTTAATATATTATTCTGTCTAATAAATGGATCTCTGTTCTCTTTTTGTGGAAACAAACAGTTAGAGCTCTTGCTCCAAAATGACTACTGTGTGATACATGATGATACATTGCACATGGTGTGGCATAGCAGATGATTGTTACAAGTCTTAGTGTGCTGAGAAGAGCTTCAGAGTATACATGCAACATTTCCTCTGAAAACACACAAATCTTTAATTTCTGTGAGCTAGTCTTTTTTTTTCCCCCAAAAGGAATCAGCATACAGGAAGAATTTGCCCTGTATGAGGAATCAAAACTTTTCAAAACTATCTAAATATAACATCATATATTTCTAATTTGGAAGAATTTTCTTATTATTGGTATTACTGTGTACTAGATAATGTGATGGATAGTTTATATATTAGGAGGTACAAGGCATTCAAAAAGAAATAAAAAGAAAGCTTATGGCCAGCGAATGAAAAAAAAATGAAAATCTAAACAAGATTCTTTTATGGTTTGGATAATAGTAGGAAAAAATGAGACATTAATTCAGATTTTTAAGATAATATTATAATAATGATTAGTTATGCTTTATGGGTGGTTTCTCTTCCTTTGATATCAGTCAACTGTTTCTTTGAATTTCACAAATGGAAACTGAGTTTTGGACATTTATTTTAAAATAAATATTTGTTTTTATTAGTTTTTTCCCCCAAGTAATGAGCTTTGATATAATTTAGTGAAAATAAGTTGCATGAATGAGTGATATTGTGAAATCTCCTTGCATTCCTTGGAAGAAAATTGCTTTAATAAGGTAGGGTTTGCAAGCTGTTATCTGGATATTTATTTAGTTATAATTGAAAAATTATTGGACTCATACTGATGCACAGTCTCACTTTAGTACTATTTTGAGAAAGAGCTTAAAAAATACTTACTTGGTTTTGAGTTATGTGAGTATGTATAGATTACACATTTTCCATTTTTGAAGTAATCATATATATATATATATATATGTTTTTTTTTTTTTGTATACCATAACAAAAAGAAGAACTCAATTTTAAAATTTCGAGCTTTCTGGGAGCTTGGTCCTCAACAAGGGAAGTTTTGGGGATAACTTACAAGGGTGATGATATTAAAGAAAATAAATATTTATCTTCTTTTTAAATAAAATATATAACAATTTCATACATCCAGACTTGTATATCTTTTAGTGATTACGGAATTTCAAAGCACAACTTTACTTGACATTTGTTTGTGATTTTGTGCTGCATTTTTCCACAGAAGAGGATAACTCTATACTCTTTTTTGGGGGATTGTTTTTTCCCTCATCATAGTTTTTATTAAGAAAATCCCATATTTATAAACTAGCTGGAGCAAATTGTATTAATGTTCTGGGAAAGTGACATCACTCCACAACCATGGAACATTGAAGTTAAGTTTTTCTTAGTAGAACATACTCTGATAAAATATGTATAATGCAAACAATTATTATCGGAGAAGGCGATGGTACCCCACTCCAGTACTCTTGCTTGGAAAATCCCATGGATGGAGGAGTCTGGAGGGCTGCAGTCCATGGGGTCGCTAAGAGTTGGACACGACTGAGCAACTTCACTTTCACTTTCCACTTTCATGCATTGGAGAAGGAAATGGCAACCCACTCCAATGTTCTTGCCTGGAGAACCCCAGGGATGGGAGAGCCTGGTGGGCTGCCGTCTATGGGGTCGCGCAGAGTTGGACAGGACTGAAGCAACATAGCAGCAGCAGCAGCAACAGCAGCAGTAGGATATGTAAGTCTGGAGCTCAAAGAATAGGGATTGAACCTGTACCCCTGCACTGGGAGTATGGAGTTAATCACTGGACCACCAGGGAATTTCCAATCACATTTATTATTGCTTAGCTTATATGTTAGTTTGGGACAGAGTAATGGAGATTCAGTAGTAAATAATCTACTTGCAATGCAGGAGACCCAGGTTCAACCCCTAGGTTGGGAAGATCCCCTGGAAGAGAGCATGGCAACCCACTTCAGTATGCTTGCCTGCAGAATCTCATGAACAGAGGAGCCTGGCAGGCTACAGTCCGTGGGGTCGCAAAGAGTTGGACATGACTGAAGTGACTGTGCACTCACTAATCTCTTAAATTATCCCTAGGCATAATCACTGTTCACGTACTGTTGAAGCCTGGCTTGGAGAATTTTGAGCATTAATTTGCTAGCATGTATGTATGAAAGTTGCTCAGTCGTGTCCGATTCTTTGTAATCCCATGGACTATACAGTCAATGGAATTCTCTAGGCCAGAATACTGGCGTGGGTAGCCTTCCCCTTCTCCAGGGAATCTTCCCAACCCCGGGATTGAACCTAGGTCTCCCGATTGCAGGCAGATTCTTTTCCAGCTGAGCCACAATGTGAGATGAGTGCAATTGTGTGGTAGCTTGAGCACAACAAATTGTTGAAAATTCTTCAAGAGATAGGAATACCAGACCATCTGACCTGCCTCCTGAGAAATCTGTATGTAGGTCAAGAAGCAATGGTCAGAACTGGACATGGAAAAACAGACTGGTTCCAAATCGGGAAAGGAGTCTGTCAAGGCTGTATGTTGTCACCCTGCTTATTTAACTTATATGCAGAGTACATCATGAGAAATGCTGGACTGGATGAAGCTCAAACTGGAATCAAGATTGCCAGGAAAAATATCAAAAGCATGCAGTTGACACCACGCTTATGGCAGAAAGCGAAGAAGAACTAAAGAACCTCTTGATAAAAGTGAAAGAGTGAAAAAGCTGGCTTAAAACTTAACATTCAAAAAGCTAAGATCATGGCATGTGGTCCCATCACTTCATGGCAAATAGATGGGGAAACAGTGGAAACAGTGATGGACTCTATTGTTTCAGACTCCAAAATCACTGTGGATGGTGACTGCGGCCATGAAATTAAAAGATGCTTACTCCTTGGAAGAAAAGTTATGACCAACCTAGACAGCTTGTTAAAAAGTGAGAGGGTAACAGCCAGGAAGACCAGGGGTCTCCAAATGGAGGAAATAGCTTGCAAGTGTCAGACATTTTTATCTCTTTTAAGCAGCAGAAGGAAACAAACTAGCAATATATTTTTCTTCTGTATACAAATTTAAAAGGTTTCTCTTAAAATACTGTGTTGCCATAATGACACCTGTTTTCATCTGAAGTTAACTATTCTCAGACCTTGAGTTAACCAATACATTTTTCTTATGGAAATATTTGTCTTAAGCTATGTTAACGTACTATGCATTTATCCCAAACTCTGTCTTCAAGTCGTTCTGCCTAATGGCTCAGAACCTACTGGACAAACCAGGGTGTTATACTCAGATATTGTTCCCCTAATCTATGTAAACAAAACTATTCATATGGTAATCTGCTCTTCTACAAGATTCAAGTTAATCATTTTATGGCCCAGGATGAATCGTCTGGTGTCAAGATTATCCCAAAATGCATCTTATGGGTGAGGGGCCTGGTGCCATTCTGAGTTTTAAGACATTCCTTTCTTTCATTAACAGACTGCTAGTGACTATATAACATCCAGCTGAAGACTATCAGGGGGGTACTCTTTCTGCCCCCTTCTGATGCCTATGTCAGAAGCTTTCTCTATCTCCTTTATACTTTAATAAAACTTTATTACACTAAAGCTCTGAGTGATCAAGCCTCGTCTCTGGCCCCAGATTGAATCCTTCTCCTCCGGAGGCCAAGAATCCTGGCGTCTTTTCATTCAGCAACAACCTTTCAAAAGCAGAGACATTACTCTGCCAACAAAGGTCCATCTAATCAAGGCTGTGGTTTTTCCAGTAGTCATGTATGGATTTGAGAGTTGGACTATAAACAAAACTGAGAGCCGAAGAATTGATACTTTTGAACTATAGTGTTGGAGAAGACTCTTGAGAGCCTCTTGGACAGCAAGGAGATCCAACCAGTCCATCCTAAAGGAAATCAGTCCTGAATATTCATTGGGAAGACTGATGCTGAAGCTGAAACTCCAATACTTTGGTCACCTGATGCGAAGAACTGACTAATTTGAAAAGACCCTGATGCTGGAAAAGATTGAAGGCAGGAGGAGAAGGTGATGACAGAGGATGAGGTGGTTGGATGACATCACCAACTCAATGGACATAAGTTTGAGTAAACTCTGGGAGTTGGTGATGGATAGGGAGGCCTGGAGTGCTGCAGTCCATGGGGGTCACAAAGAGTCGGACACAACTGAGTGACTGAAGTGAACTGAATAGTCACTGTTAGCACCTCGTCTAGCATGACGAACTCTGGTAATTTATAGTCAGTGGTGTGCCCAGGATCACATGAAATATACATGGGGAGGGGTTTGTATGTATGTATGTGTGTGTGTATATATATGCATATATATATTCTATTATTACTGTGTGTATTATATTCTATTATTAATTATTTTTGGAAATCATAATCTAGAACAGCAATTCAGCTGAGAGCTTGGGTAAAGATTTTTTTTCTAATAAACCTGAAAGTTATACTTTTTTAAGGAATCAGATATATAGATCCAAAAGCCTCAGTCAGTTTTTTTTTTTCCCCCCCTTAGATTGATAGTCCTTCTGTAACTACCAGAGACTGGCTTTGAGCATAGCAGTTCTGACTCCTGATAACTTCTCTCAGAAGTGAAATTTGTGAGGCATTTCACATAAGACAATTCATTGTTTGATCAAGTCATTCAGGAAATAATTTTTACAGATCTAGTCTCATTTTTTTTTTTTTTTGTCAAATCCTCTTTCTGTATCACTCTACTATGTCTCCTCTATATCTGTAAAAACAAAAGAGCATATAGCATATAATGATTTAACTAGTCATTACATGGTATAGCAGGTTTCAGATCAGATCAGATCAGATCAGTTGCTCAGTCGTGTCCAACTGTTTGCGACCCTATGAATTGCAGCATGCCAGGCCTCCCTGTCCATCATCAACTCCCGGAGTTCACCCAGACTCACGTCCATCGAGTCAGTGATGCCATCCAGCCATCTCATCCTCTGTCGTCCCCTTCTCCTCCTGCCCCCAATCCCTCCCAGCATCAGAGTCTTTTCCAATGAATCAACTCTTCGCATGAGGTGGCCAAAGTACTGGAGTTTCAGCTTTAGCATCATTCCTTCCAAAGAAATCCCAGGGCTGATCTCCTTCAGAATGGACTGGTTGGATCTCCTTGAAGTCCAAGGGACTCTCAAGAGTCTTCTCCAACACCACAGTTCAAAAGCATCAATTCTTTGGCACTGAGCTTTCTTCACAGTCCAGCTCTCACATCCATACATGACCACAGGAAAAACCATAGCCTTGACTAGATGGACCTTTGTTGGCAAAGTAATGTCTCTGCTTTTGAATATGCTATCTAGGTTGGTCATAACTTTCCTTCCGAGGAGTAAGCGTCTTTTAATTTCATGGCTGCAGTCACCATCTGCAGTGATTTTGGAGCTCAAAAAAATAAAGTCTGACACTGTTTCCACTGTTTCCCCATCTATTTGCCATGAAGTGATGGGACCGGATGCTGTGATCTTCGTTTTCTGAATGTTGAGCTTTAAACCCACTTTTTCACTCTCCACTTTCACTTTCATCAAGAGGCTTTTGAGTTCCTCTTCACTTTCTGCCATAAGGGTGGTGTCATCTGCATATCTGAGGTTATTGATATTACTCCCGGCAATCTTGGTTCCAGCTTGCGTTTCTTCCAGTCCAGCATTTCTCATGATGTACTCTGCATATAAGTTAAATAAGCAAGGTGACAATATATAGCCTTGACGTACTCCTTTTCCTACTTAGAACCAGTGTGTTGTTCCATGTCCAGTTCTAACTGTTGCTTCCTGACCTGCATACAGGTTTCTCACGAGGCAGGTCAGGTGGTCTGGTATTCCCATCTCTTGAAGAATTTTCCACAGTTTCTTGTGATCCACACAGTCAAAGGCTTTGGCATAGTCAATAAAGCAGAAATAGATGTTTTTCTGGAACTCTCTTGCTTTTTCCATGACCCAGCAGATGTTGGCAATTTGATCTCTGGTTCCTCTGCCTTTTCTAAAATACATCAGGAAGTTCACGGTTCACATATTGCTGAAGCCTGGCTTGGAGAATTTTGAGCATTACTTTCCTAGCGTGTGAGATGAGTGCAATTGTGTGGTAGTTTGAGCATTCTTTGGTGTTGCCTTTCTTTGGGATTGGAATGAAAACTGACCTTTTCCAGTCGTGTGGCCACTGCTGAGTTTTCCAAATTTGCTGGCATATTGAGTGCAGCACTTTCACAGCATCATGTTTCAGGATTTGGAATAGCTCAACTGGAATTCTATCACCTCCACTAGCTTTGTTCGTAGTGATGCTTTCTAAGGCCCACTTGACTATAGCACGTTTAGGATGTATAAACTGTGACTCAGATGTGTGTAAATATAGCTTCATTTTTCTGCAGTTGGGCTCAGAGCACTCTTTATGGTGAAGGAATAAAATGTTTTATCTTTCCCATTCTTCTTAGGTATCACAGAATGTATAATAATTCAGAACAGAATCATATGGCTAATTGTGTCACTGAGCTCTTCAAGGACAATGAATATGCTTTAAGTCTGTATTTCCAGCGCCTATGAGATATCTAACATAAGGGAAATTTTCAATAAATGTTCATTAATAACACAAAAGTGTTCTCCAATTTTAAATTTCTAAGTAGTCAGTGTGACACATGTATTCACTAGTAGAAAATATAGCTAGAGACTGGAGGCAGATTCTTCTCCCTGATCTTCATATGTAAGTGTTCCTCATAGCTGGGTTTCTAGTCCTCTTCAATTCTCATTTTAATACTTGTTTTCCTAAGTGATCGCTGTTCTTTTGCTTCCATTACCTTTTATAGGTCACCAATGCCAAAATGAGTATCTCCAGCCAGATCTCCTTTTTGACTTGCACACTCTTAAAAAATTAATGAATAGAAACCTCAGCTGGGTCAGGAGTCCAGAAGCAGGAGGTCTCACACCCTGTGACTGTGGAGGAGACCAGTAGGAAGAGGAAATACTCCTTTTCTTTCCCGCCAAGGACTCAGCTGAGGAAAAAACATATACTCATTGTTTACCATAGCCCGTCCAATTTCTTTTCCCCGCCTCTATGAAAGTGTTCTCCTTTTCTTGCTGTGCAAGAACTTGGACTTGGATCACCATGGTTGTAGACCCTAAATTGCTTTTTACTGCTGATCCCGAATTCATTTTTCCTGGAGGAATATGTGATATTCTGTTTTAGGTCAACATTTTGGGGGTCTTTATAGAAACTAGAGAAGACACCCTCCCCCCCCTGCCCCCCGTCCCAAGGCTCAGGGGCTGGTGAGCAAACAGGTGCAGTACCCAAAATTGAGGTTGTTTTTACTCATTGCTTTTGCATCTTGGAGTTTGAAGGTATATCTTTCTCATGGATCTGAGCTACACTCTGAATTTGAAGCTTTCTGGTTTTTATTTTTGATCTGTTTTAAGCTTTTGTCTTTCTGATAAAGACCTTCTTCTGTATGCAATTGCTTGTTTGGCACTTAAGCCTGATTTTTAGTCAGACTTTTTGAGCTGAAGCTAGCTGAAAACCCCTTTGATCCATTTCTTGGGAAATAAGGGCTGCTTCCCTGAAACTATGCTAGTTTTTCAGGCTTTGGCCTATTCCTTGGGACTAGGCTGTTTTCTGTAAACTGGCTGAAAGAAGGCATTGACATGGCTTTTCTGGGTCTAAGCTGTTTCCTTAGAGTTGGCTGGTATTTAGGCTTGCAAACTGTTTGGATTGAGCTGGTTGAACTGCAAGGTATTTAAGTTGTTTGCAAATTGTTCTTTTATTCTAGGGTGAAAAGAACTCTCTGAGAAATGGAATTTCAGTTATGTAAATATTTTGAGGGCACCACCCTTATAGGAACTCCAACCAGTTTTATTTTTGCAGCTTGCGATCCTTCCTCAAGCACATTTATACCTAAATTGACCAACCTGGTCAAAAACAATTGGATATATCAATGGCTATTTATGGGGAAGTTCTGAAATCCCCAGACTAAATTTTCCAAGGAATCGATCACAATAGAGCAACAATTTTCAGAACTGAGTGGTATGCCTGTTTCAGTTGGTTTCATGAAGCTTCCAAAGGTTATTGGAAGTCTCAAACTGCCTTTCTGCAAAATAAAATTTTAAGAGTAACTGAGGCAAACAAGTGATTAAAAAAAGGTAAAATGGATCTTGAAGCCTCAGGCTCTTTTTCCTTAGCTTGTTTCAGATTCTGCCTCTGGACCCATGTTTCTCCTTTACTTCTGTGCCACTTAGGATTCCTTTGTACAGGCATATGAGAGATATTTCAGGTTCAGTTCCACACCACCACAATATGTACATATTGCAAAAAAGTAAGTCATGCATTTTTTTTTTTTGGTTTCTCAATGCATGTAAATGTAATGTTCACACTAGTTAATTAAGTCAAATTGTCACCCTGCTTATTTAACTTATATGCAGAGTACATCATGTGAAAAGCCAGACTGGATGAATCATAAGCTGGAATCAAGTTTGCTGGGAGAAATATCAACAGTCTCAGCTATTCAAATGATACCACTCTAATGGCAGAAAGTGAAGAGAAACTAAAGAGCCTCTTGATGAAGGAGAAAAAGAATGAAAAAGCTGGCTTAAAACTCAATATTAAAAAAAACTAAGATCATGGCATCTGGTTCCATCACTTCATGGCAAATAGATAGGGAAAAAGTGTAAACAGTGACAAATTTTATCTTCTTGGGCTCCAAAATCACTGTGGAGCATGACCTCAGCCATGAAATTAAAATATGCTTGCTCCTTGGAAGGAAAACTGTGACAAACCTAGGAAGTGGATTAAAAAAGCAGAGACATCACTTTGCCAGCAAAGGTCCATATAGTTAAAGCTGTGGTTTTTCCAGTAGTCATGTACAGATGTCGGAGTTGGACCATAAAGAAGACTGAGCACTGAAGAATTGATGCTTTCAAATTTTAGTGCTGGAGAAGACTCTTTAGAGTCCCTTGGATGGCAAGATCAAACCAGTCAATCCTTAAAGGAAATGAACCCCGGATATTCATTAGAAGGTCTGATGCTGAAATTGAAATTCAGTTTTTGACTACTTGATGCAAAGAGCTGACTCACTGGAAAAGACCCTGATACTCTGAAAGTTTGAGGGCAAAAGGAGAAGGGGACAGCAGAGGACGAGATGGTTGAATGGCATCACCAACACAATGCACGTGAGTTTGAGCAAACTCCAGGAGATAGTGAAGAACAGGGAAGCCTGGCAAGTTGCAGTCCATGGAGCTGCAAAGAGTCAGACACCACTGGCACTGTACAACAAGACTGTAATCTACTAAGTGTGCAAAGGCATTTTGTCTAAACACACAGACATAACTTAATTAACAATTACTTAATTGCTAAAAAAATGCTACCTATATCTGCACCTTCAGTGAGTCATAATCTTTGCAATAGTAGCATCAAAGATCACTGATCACAGATAACTGTAACAGATGTAATAATAATGAAAAATTGTGATGCATTGCAAGAATTACCAAAATGTGACACAGAGACATGAAGTGAGCAAATGCTGTTGGAAAACTGGTACTGATAGACTTGCTTGAAGCAGAGTTGCCACAAACCTTCAATTTGTAAAAAATGCAATATCTGCAGAACACAATGAATTGAAGCACAATAAAATGAGGGTCTGCTTATACCCTCAATTCCCTCCTGCTAATTTTCTTGACTCACTTTTTCCCCCTGAATTTATCAGAACCTGTTCCTTTAAAATTAAGCCTTCTTAGAATCAAGAGATTAAACCTTTACCTTATATACCCCAGACTAAAGGTGAAATATAAGCCATAGTCAAAGATTTCCCTAAAGCAGGTAGAGATTCTCACAGATTTGATAAAGAATTTAATATAGTCTTTTCAACTTACAACTTGGTTTCTCTGACTTTTAACAGCTGGTTAATATGCTTGTTTGTGAAGGCCAGACACAGCATTGGATGACAACTGCTAATTGGGAAAACTCTGAAAGGCCTTTAGAATTAAAACCAAGAGACCAGTCTGCTAACTTATTTTATAATCAGGCTCAGGCAACTTCGAGGTGACTTTCTCTAGGAATTCCCAAGGCATTTCCAAAGCCAGTTGATTAGACAGAATTCATTCTTACACACAAAAAATATGATATATCTGTTTATGACTCTTACAGTTGACTTCAGGTTATTTTAAAGGAGATTTCAGTCATCTTTTATTTGTGGATTTCATCATGGTAGTCTTTAACTTCATGCTTTTTAATAGGCTGAACTGGGATATATCCTTTCTAGTAAAAAGGACCAGGATGGAATGGAAATCTGTGCCCAATCCAGATTTAGTTAATCTGGCAAACCATCTTACTTGCCCTCTAGATGAGTTGTCTAAAAGGAAGACCACCTAAATTTTTAATTAACTCCAGCAAATGAAGACTCCTAGATGGAATAAAAAACAAAACAAAACTTTCCTAGTTTCTATTGTAAAGAGCCAGGACTTTGGAAACAAGATGTTACAAATTTAAGTTGTTTAGGCACCTTCAGCCCTCTAACAATTATTTCTGATGTACTCTCATTTGTCACTGACAGGGTTACGAGGGGTGTTCCCAGTACTCTCTCTTAATCAGCTTGGAGAAGCATTTATTCAGACTGAGGATGCCAGTCTTAACTGACACCAGAGCTGTACTGCTGGTACTCAGTTCCACTGCTGCTGCTAAGTCACCTCAGTCGTGTCTGACTGTGTGACCCCATAGACGGCAGCCCACCAGGCTGCCCCGTCCCTGGGATTTTCCAGGCAAGAACACTGGAGTGGGTTGCCATTTCCTTCTCCAGTGCATGAAAGTGAAAAGTGAAAGTGAAGTCGCTCAGTTGTGTCTGACTCTTAGCGGCCCCATGGACTGCAGCCTACCAGGCTCCTCTGTCCATGGGATTTTCCAGGCAAGAGTACTGGAGTGGGGTGCCATTGCCTTCTCAGTTCCACTAGTCATCTTTATATGAATTAAATGACTTTTGACATCATTTATTGTTTCTTCCCTCACATACTAGAGCTGATTTTGGAAATGCTGATCATTTTTCTCTGTTGAATCAGCTGCCACCTTCCTTATGGTCAGAATTTCCTATTGATTTTGGCAAAATTCACGGTGCACCTCCCATCAGGATTCAAATAGATCCCTCAACTGCCAGTCCCTGCCATCAGGAAGTTTGCACAACCTCTTAGCCTCATCCACCAGAGGTAAGACAGAAGAAGCAAGAAGAAATGTAATCCCACAACCTCCAGAAAGAAAATCACAATCGCAAGAAGCTAACCAAAATGAAAAGGCATAGGATTTTGTCTCAGATGAAGGGACAAGATAAATCCCCAGTAAAACAACTAAATGAAGTAGAGATAGGCAACCTTCCAGAAAGAGAATTCAGAATAATATAGTGAAAATCATCTAAGATCTCAGAAAAGAATAGATGCAAGAAATGCAACCAAAGACTTAGAAGAACTAAAGAACAGAGATGAACAATACACTGGAAGGAATCAATAGCAGGATGACTGAGGCAGACGAATTCAAGTGAACTGGAAAATAGAATGGTGAAAATCACTGCCACAAAACAATATTGGAAAAAGAATGAAAAGAAATGAAGACAGCCTGAGACCCCTGGGACGACATTAAATGCATCAACATCCACATTATAGGGGTCCCAGAAGGAGAAGAGGGAGAGGAAGGACCTGAAAAAATATCTGAAGAGATAATAGCTGAAAACTTCCCTTACATGGGAAAGGAAATAGTCAGCAAAGTCCAGGAAGCACAGAGTCCCAGGCAGGATAAACCCAAGGAGGAACACACAGAGACACATAGTAATCAAACTGACAACAATTACAGAGATAAAATATTAAAAGCAGCAAGGGAAAAATGACAAATAACATACACTGGAACTCCTATCAGGCTATCAGCTGATTTCTCAACAGAGACTCTGCAAGCCAGAAGGGAATGGCATGATGTATTTAAAGTGATGAAAGGGAAGAAGCTAAGCTACAACCAACAATAATCTACCCAGCAAGACTTTCTTTCAGATTTGATGGAGAAATCAAAAGCTTTTCAGATAAGCAAAAGTTAAAAGTATTCAGCACCACTAAACCAGCTGTACTACAAATGCTAAAGGAACTTTCTAGACAGGAAGCACAAGAGAAGGAAAAGAAAAAACAGATCTGTCAAAATCTCTTCCCAGAATTACTCAATACCCCATAAAGCCCTTTAAGGCCTTAAGTCCATAATAGAAGATATCATGTTCCCATTTTACCAGTGAGAAAACCCAAAGACTGAGGGTAGTGGTTTGTCCAGGACCTGTGAGCACTGAACTACACTGTTTTCCCTTGACACCCCGTTGTTCTAATCCTCATACATTACTAATACCCATTCATACTGGGAGCAGATTCTTTATTGAAATAGTTTTTTCCAGTGTATTCCTTAGTATTCCATTTTATGAAGCTAGTTAATACCTTTGTCTTCACTTGGGAAGAAAAACACTTGGACAGTAATGCCTCAAGGTTTTACTGAGAGTTCTTATTTCTCACAAGTCCTGAAAGATGATCTGGATAAAATATAGTTCCCTAGAGGTTCTACTTTCAAATAGTATGTGCATGATTTGCTTCTTTGTTTGCCTTCTCGAGTCCTCTCACAGAAAGACAGCATCCGCTTGCCAAAGTTTTTAGCTTTAAAGGAACGTAAAGTTGCCAAATAAAAATTACAGTTTACTCAAACTCAGGTTCAATATTTAGGGCATCTGTTATCAGAGCAAGGCCTATACCTAGATCCAGATAGACTTCATGGTGCCCTAAGTTTCCCCATATCCAAACTAAGCACCATCTGCAAGATTTTCTTGAGCTAAATGGTTATTGTCATTATGAATTTCAAGTATCTCTCATCTGGCCAAACCTTTGTGTATTTTAATAAACAGAAACAACCCTGACCTATTCTTATGAGAAAACGGGACAACAAATTTCAAGGTTTCAAGGAGAGTTTGATAAACCTGCCTGCCCTTGGGAATACCAGTTACCAGATTTTTTCCTATTTATATATGAAAAGAAAGGGGATACCCTTGGGGTACTCACCCCAAAACATGGGGGCCACCATAGGCCCATTAGATTTTGTAGCCAGCAGTTGGACCCTGTGGCATGAGTTACTCCATTGCTTTATAGCCATTACAGCCACTATTCTTTTGGTTAAAACCACCAAGGAAATTGTGAGATTAATCATTTTTGTACCTCATACAGTAAAAGCTTTCCAGAATGTTATCACAATATTTCTCAGTTAGTGGCCTTATCTCCTATAAACTCCTTCTGTTAATTCCTCCTCACAGAACACTTTTTATCATATATTGTAGTAACCTTAATCCTGCTACTCTTCTCCCTTCCATCACTGACAAAGTCACTTATGATTACTTAACACTGGTGGATTACATCTTGACTCATTGTGATCTATAAGGAGTTCCTGTGGGTTATGCTGACTTCTCATGGTTTACTGATTTAAAAGGTGACACTGGCAAATATTGTTATGGGTTTGCTATTACTGTTCCTCCTCATGTTTTTGAGGCAGTATCTTTACCTATGATTACTTCAGCCAAGGACAAACCTGCCAGGACTTATACTGATAGTAAACATGCTTTGGAAGTAGCTCATAATTTTGGAATGTTGTGGCAACAACATGGTTTCCTTACTTCCAGCAGAAATAAAAATAGAGATTGACCCCACTTTCAGGAATTAATAGATGCAATACTTTTTACTAGCCTCCTTAAGTATTATTAAGATTCTGGGGAATTCTAAACTTGACTCTCTGGAAGTGAAGGGAAATCACCTGGCTGATATTTGCACAAGGAATGCTGCCCTTGAAGGAACCAACAGCCAAACCTCTGTCACAGTCCAAAGAGATATTTCCCCAAATGATCAATTAGAAAACTGGCTAGAGAAGCTAAACAACTGGCTGTAGAAATGGAAAAAACAAGATGGAAATTCAACAATTGTTGGTTTGATAAAAAAAAGTTCTGGCTTGGACCAAAAACCCAGTCTTCCTGGAAGCTCTAAAATTCCCACTCCTCATCACTTAAACATTAAACATTGATCTACTGACATGGTGATAGCATTCATTGATCAGTGAAAGTGAAATTTGCTCAGTCGTGTCCAACTTTTTGTGACCCCATGGACTATACAGTCCATGGAATTCTCCAGGCCAGAGTACTGGAGTGGCTAGACTTTCCCTTCTCCAGGGGATCGTCCCAATCCAGAGATTGAACCCAGGTCTCCTGCATTGCAGGCAGTTTCTTTACCAGCTGAGCCACAAGGGATGTCCCCATGGATCAGTAGTGGTGGAGAAACATTAACAAGACTGGAAGAAGTACCAGCCTTACTTGTCCCACTTGTGTAAGGTACAAACGAGGGAAGCCTATTCATACTGTTTCTAGACATTTAAAATTGGAGTTCAGACAAATAGATTTACGCAGCTTCCTCTGTCTAACGGATATAAATATCTTTAGTCATTGTTTGTTTTCACACTGGACTGAAGCCTTCCCTTGCAGACAGGCTACTGCTTGTTCTGTGGCCAAGGTTCCTTTGGAAAAGATTATTCCTGCCTGGGATAATCTTGCACTTGATAGTGATTGAGGAACTGATTTTACTGGTCAAGTATTTTGACAAGTTTGTTATGTTTGGGCAGCTTTACAACACTTCCACTAACCTTCCACCCTTAATTCTCTGGTTCAGCCTAATATAACAATCACTTAATTACTACTCATTTGGCAAAATTTGTTGAAAATACCTTGACCAAAAGAACTGCTGTTTGTTCTTCTAAATCTCAGATCTACCCCTTTTAGAAGTCATAAACCTTCTAAAACTTCATAAAACTCAAAGTCTTACCCTTTGAGATAGTCATAGGATACCCAATGCAATTGGCTTCCATATCTTTTGACTGACAACTGATATTAGGATAGATACTCCAATTTTGGAAAGGCCTAATTTCTTGTTTTAAAAATAACCATGTTTTTGTATATGTATGGCTGAGTTCTTTTGCTGTTCACCTGAAACTATCACAACATTGTTAATCGGCTATACCCCAATACAAAATAAAAAGTTTTAGAAAAATAACCATCTTTTGGCAGAGCAGTCTTTTCACAGTACATTCACTGGAGATGAAGACCTTAAGCATCACACCTTGAAATTTGGATATTTCATCTATTAAAAAAGACACCTCTAGAAGAACTTTCTTCAACCTTGCTGGAGAGGCCCCTATTAGGTATGCTAACAAACTCTTGTGTTGCCAAACTCTAGGGAATGGACTCTTATATTCCTGTGACACACATAAAGAAAACACCAAATCCTGACTAGATCTGCATATCATCTGCTGACCTGAAAGTAAAGATTTCCTGAAATTGAAGCAGACATTTGATGAGATAGCTTTTCCAAGACCTATTGGATAAGACCTATTGGAAATTTGCCACCAAAATTTTGATGATGACATATGATTTAAATGATCTCTAGCACTGGTTCCAAATTGGGAAAAGAGTACATCAAGACTATATATTGTCATCCTGCTTATTTAACTTAAATGCAGAGTACATCATGTGAAATGCTGGTGACTGGATGACTCACAAGCTGGAATCAAGGTTCCTGAGAGAAGTATCAACAACATCAGATATGCAGATGATACCACCCTAATGGGGGAAAGCAAAGAGAAGCCAAAGAGCCTCTTGATGAAGGTGAAAGAAGAGAGGGAAAAAGTTGTGTTAAAACTCAATATTCAAAAAACAAAGATCATGGCATCCAGTCCCATCACTTCATAGCAAATAGATGGGGAAAAAATGGAAATGGCAGATTTTATTTTCTTGGGCTCCTGAGTCACTGCAGACAGTGACTGCAGCCATGAAATGAAAGTTGCCTGCTCCTTGGAAGGAAAGCTGTGACAAACCAAGACAGCTTATTAAAAAGCAGAGACATCACTGTGCTGACAAAGGTCCATATAGTCAAAGCTATGGTTTTTCCAGCAGTCACATATGGATATGAAAATTGGACCATAAAGAAAGCTGAATGCTAAAGAACTTATGCTTTTGAACTGTGGTGCTGGTGAAGACTCAAGAGTCCCTTGGACTGTAAGGAGATCAAACCTTAGTCAATCCTAAAGGAAATTAACCTGAATGTTCATTGGAAGGATTGATGCTGAACCTGAAGCTCCTATATATACTTTGGCCACCTGATGCAAAGCACCAACTCATTGAAAAAGACCCTGATGCTGGGAAAGATTGAAGGCAAGAGGAGAAGTGGGTGGCAGAGGATGAGATGGTTAGATGGCATCACTGACTCAATGGACATGAGTTTCATCAAACTCTGGGAGATAGTGAAGGACAGAGAAGTCTGGTATGCTGCAGTTCATGGGTTCTCAAAGAGTTGGACATGACCTAGGGACTGAGCAACAACATCCAGATAAAGAGTGCCTTGAGTGTTCTTCCTCCTTCCCTTCCTTGTTACTCAAAGGTGAACTCAATAGGTTTTCAATCTGTGTATTTTCCCTACGATGTGAAACAGAATACCCAGCAAAGATTCTTCCTGGCATTGAGGGAGAAAAACTAGAGAACCTGGCAATTGATCAGCGATGCTTTAATAAAAAGATTTGGTGAAAAGGCGGAAATGTAAAAAATTAAGAAACATAAATCATAATTGAATAGAGTTAGGAGACCAGAAGGGGAGCTCTCACACCCTGTTATCAAGCAGAGCCCAACAAGGAGGAATAAAGATTTCTCTCCTTTCTTGGCAAGGACTCAACCAATGAAAAGCCATGGGCTCTTTGTTTGCTATAACTCTCCCGGCTTCCTCTTCTATAAAAGTCCTTTTTCCTTTGCTCTGTGTATACTTTTGTGTGGATCATGGCTGTAGACCCCCGAATTGCAATTTTCTGTGGTCCCAAATAAACCCATGTTTGCTGGAGATATATCTGGCAGCCTGTTTTATGTTACAACTCATATATTTAGCACCCGCATTTCTTTTTCCTGAATAAGACAGGAATCTCAAACTCCCTTTGTCCAAAACAGTTCGTGATATTAAACCTCTAAATGTGCTTTTCAGTTTTTCTCAGGTCAATAAAACTACAGCACTTCAGTTCATTTGCATATCTATTTATTCAACAGATATCTGTTGTGTGCCTTCAATGTCTATGTCTTTTAGTTCCCTCCCTGTATCTTGCCTCCTATCCACTTCTCACTGATTATCACTAGTTTGTTCTTTGCGAGTCTGCTTCTGTTTTGTTGTAATTATTTTATTTTTTAGATTCCACATGTAAATAAAAACATGTAACATTGTTCTTTGTCTGACTTACTTCACTAAGCATGGCATTCAGATCCATCCATGTTGTTGCAAATGGCAAATTTTCATTATTTTTTATGGCTGAGTAATATTTCATTGTATACATATATCACTTATTCTTTGTCCATTTATGTGTTGATTAACACCTAGTTTGCTTCCATATCTTGACTATTATACGTAATGCTTCTCTAAACATTGGGGTGCATATATCATATATTTTTGAATAAGTGAAAGTCACTCCATTGTGTCTAACTCTTTGCGACCCCATGGACTGTACAGTCCATGTAATTCTCCAGGCCAGAATACTGGAGTAGGAAGCCTTTCTGTTCTCCAGGGGATCTTCCCAACCCAGTGATCGAACCCAGGTCTCCTGCATTGCAGGCAGATTCTTTACCAGCTGAGCCACAAGGGAAGCCCAAGAATACTGGAATGGGTAGCCTATCCCTTCTCCAGGGGATTTTCCCAACCCAGGAATTGAACTGGGGTCTCCTGCATTGCAGGTGGATTATTTACCAACTGAGCTATCAGGGAAGCCTGTATATTTGAATAAGTATTTTTATTTTCTTCTGATACATACTCAAGTGTGAATCTTATGTACTTCTTGTTTTAGGTTTTAAGGAACCTTCATACTGTTTTCCGTAGTGACGACCAACTTGTATTCCCACCAACAGTGTGTATCAGTATTCCCTTTTATCCACATCCTCACCAAATGGGGGGTTTCTTTTTTATAATAACCATTCTGACAGGTGTCGTGTGATATTTCATTGTGGTTTTGATTTGCATTTATCTGATTATTAGCTGTGTTGATCATCTTTTCATGAGTCTTTCTGCCATCTGTATGTCTTCTTTGGCAAAATGGCAATTCAGATTTTCTCCCTGTTTTAAAATTTGATAACTTTATTTCTGATATTGAGTTTTTATGAATTGTTTATATATTTTGGATGTTGTTGATGTTGTTCAGTTGCCCAGTCATGTCTGATTCTTTGTGACCCATGGACTGTAGCACACCAGGCCTCCCTGTCTCTCCCCATCTCCCAAAGTTTGCCCAAGTTCATGTCCATTGCATCGGTGATGCCATCTGGCCATCTCATCCGCTGACTCCCTTTTCTCTTTCTGCGCTCCATCTTTCCCAGCATCTCATATTTTGGATATTAGCCCCTAATTGTCATATTATTTGAAAGTATTTTCTCAGATTTAGTAGGTGGACTTTTCATTTTGTCAGTGGTTTCCTTTGCTCTATCAGTGGCTTGTAAGTTTAAATTAGATCCCTTCTGAAAACTTTTGCTTTTGCTTCCCTTGCTTGAGGAGACAGATCTGAAAAAAGTTTGCTAAGATGTATGTCAAAGAGAGAATACTGCCTACATTTTCTTCAAGGAGTGTTATGGTTTCTGGTCTTATGTTTAGGTCCTTAATCACGTTTGTGTTTATTTTTGTATATGGTATGAGAAAATGTTTTAATTTCATTCTTTTACATGTGTGCATGAGTGCCCAATTGCTCAGTCATATCCAACTCTTTGCTACCCCATGGACTGTAGCCTACCAGATTCCTTTGTCCGTGGCATTATCTGGGCAAGCATACTGTAGTGGGTTGCTATTTCCTCCTCCAGGAGATATTCCTGACCCAGGGATCAAACCCACGTCTCCCACTCTCGTGCATTAGCATGCAAATTCTTTACCACTGAGACAGCTGGGAAGCCCTCTTTTATGTGTAGCTGTCCAGTTTTCCCAGCATCACTCATTGAGGAAGCTGTCTTTTCCCTTTTGTGTATTTTTGCTTCCTTTGTCATAAATCAACTGAACATATGTACATGAGTTTATTTCTGGACTCTCTGTTTTATTTTATTGATCTATGTGTGTTTTTTGTGGTAGTCCCATACTATTTTCATGACTGTAGTCTGAAATAAATAAATAAATAAATACTGTAGTATTTATACTATAGTCTGAAGCCGTGCAGTATGATACCTCCAGCTATGTTCTTTTTCTGAAGATTTCCTTGTCTGTTTGGGGTCTTTTATGTTCCATGGAAATTTTAGGATTATTTCTTCAAGTTCTGTAAGAAATGTCTGAGGTGTTTTGATAGGAATTATATTGATACTGTAGATCCATGGGTAATATGCTATTTTTAACAGTATTAATTGTTCCTGTCTATGAACATGAGATATCTTTCTATTTATCCTATTTTGTCCTTGGTTTCCTGTGTCATTGTCTTATGATATTCAGAGAATAAGTGTTTCACCTCCTTCATTCAGTTTATTCCCATTTTCTTCTTTTTGATGTGATTGTAAGTGGGATTGTTTTGCTTTCCGTTTATGATAGTTCATTGTTACAGGATAGAGATACAATAGATATCTGTTTATAAATCCTGCATTCTACAACTTTATTGAATTCATTTATTAGTTCTAATGGAGTTTTTGGTATAGACCTAGGGTTTTCTATATATATTGTTATGTCATCTGCAAACAGTGAAAGTTTTACTTCTTTCCTTCCAGTTGGGTTTCTTATCTTTTCTTGTCTATTTGCTGTGGCTAGGATTTCCAATACTGTATTACAGAGAAATGATGAAAGTAGGCATCCTTGTTTTGTTTTTTAAGGAAAAACTTTCTGCTTTTCACCACTTAATATGATATTAGCTGTATGTTTGTCATAAATAGCCTTTATTATGTTGAGCTATGTTCCTTGTATACCAACTAAGGGATGTTGAATTTTTTAATGCTTTTTCTCCCATCTATTGAGGTGATCATGTGATCTTTATCCTTCATTTTGTTAATGTGGTGATCACTTTAGTTTGTACATATTGAGCTATCCATTTATCTCTGGGATAAATCCTAATTGTTCATACTGTGTGATGGCTTTCATATGTCATTGAATTCAGTTTGCTAAAATTTACTGGGAATTTTTACATCTATATTCACCAAGTATCAGTCTGTGATTTTCTTTTCTTTTCTTTTTTTCTTTGTCTGGTTTTGGTATCAGTGTAATAGTGCCTTTGTGGAATGAATTTGAAAGTGTTGCATCCTCTTGTTTTTTGGGGGGGAATAGCTTGAGAAGGATAGACTTTATTTTGTTTGTTTTGTTTTGTTTTGTTCAGTCCCCTTTGAGGGCATCTGGTCTTGAATTTTTTTGGGAGTTTTTAAATTTCTGATTCTATTTCAGTACTTTTAATCAGTCTTTTTTGCCACAGGTTTTTTTTTTTTCTCCTGATTTGGTCTTGGAAGATTGTATGTTTCTAGGAATTACTCATTTCTTCTGTGTTGTTCAATCTTTTGGCATATAACTGCTTATAGTGTGCTTTAATTATTGTTTCTAGTTTTGTGATATCAGCTGTAATTTCTTCTTTTGATTACTTACTTTGTTTATTTGGGTCCTCTCTATGTTTTTTTTCTTATTGGTCCTGGCTAAAGGGTTATCAGTTTTGTTTGTCCTTTCAAAAGATCAGCTCTTGGTTTCATCAATCTTTTTTTTTTTTTTTTTCTTGCCTGTTTTTAATGTATGTCCACTCTGATCTGTGGAAATACATTAAAAAGAGGCAAAAAACCCCATAAGTGATCAGTTGTCTTTACTTTATGTATTTACACTTTCATCTGTGGGCTTCCCTGGTGGTTCAGATGGTAAAGAATCTGCCTGCAATGCAGGAGACCCGAGTTTGATCTCTTGGTCAGGAGGATTCCTTTGAAAGGGAATGGCTACCCACTCCAGTATTCTTGCCTGGAGAATTCCATGGACAGAGGAGTCTGGTGGGCTGCAGTCCATGGGGTCACAAAGAGTTAGACATGAGACTAAGCAACTAACCCTTTCACCTTTTCACTCTGATATGTAGGATTTTTCATCTTTTTGCTTACTTTCACCTTTTTTCTTTTAATTTTTATTTGTAATTCCTTTAGATTGCAGGGTAAGTTGTTTATTTGTGAGTTTTATTTTTTACTGAGGAAGGCTCGTATTGAAATCAACTTCCCTCTTGGAGCTGCTTTTTCTTTGTCCCTTAGATTTAGGAAAGCTTTTCTTTAAAATTTTTTTTCAAGATATTTTCTGATTTTCTTTTAAATTCCTTCATTGACCCATTTATTTTTAAGCAACTTGTTTAGTCTCCATTTGTTCGTATTTTTGCCATTTTTCATCCTATAATTGATTTCTAGTTTAATGCCATTATAGCTGGAAAAGATTCTTGATATTATTTCTCACCTCTTAAATTTGTTAAGACTTGTTTTGTGGCCTAGTATGTGATCTGTCCTGGAGAATGTTCCATGTGCACTTAAAAACAATGTATTCTACTGCTTTTGGATAGAATGTTCTATATTTTTCTATTAAGGCATTTTATTTAACGTGCCTTATAAAGTCCTTGTTTCCTTATTGGTTTTCTGTCTGGATAATCTCCATTGATATTAAAGTCTCCTATTTTTGTGTTACTGTCAATTTCCCCCATTATGTTTGTTAGTATTTGCTTTATGTATTTAGCTGTTCTTGTATTAGGTACACATATGTTTACAAATGGTATTTCCCTTGCTTATATTGATACCTTTATTGATATATATATATTACCCTTTTTTGTCTTCTGTTATAGATTTTATTTTAAAATACGCTTTACTCATATGGGTTTTGCTACATCAGCCTTCTTTTCATTCATTAAATCATTTAAAGTGATTATTGATTGATATTTGCTTGTTGCCATTTTATGACTTGTTGTCTGGTTGTTTTTAGTTTTTCTCTGTTCTTCTATTCTTCCTTTTGTGTCTTTTCTTATGGTTAAATGATTTTTTGTGTTTATTTGTGTTCTTTTCTCTCTAGTTTTTGTGTACCTATTGTAACTTTTTGATTTGTGATTATCATGAAGTTCATATGTGTTGACCTATATCTGTGTATACTTGTTTTAACCTGATAGTCATTTAAGTTCAAACATAATTTCCAACATAAGTTTCCACCCATAATTTCATCATATACATTTTCTACCTTTGTGTGTCTCTCTTAAATTTTAGTATGCTTGATGTTGTCTTAGAGATCCCTTACACTATCTTTATTGTTTATTTGTTTTCCTTTTTGCTACTATGACTGGGGGATTTTTTATATTCTCCTTTTTAGATTACTTATGCATTCTTCTATATCACCTAATTTGTTTTTAATTCCTTCTAGTATATTTTTCATTTCATTTATTGTATTTTTTGGCTCTAAAACTGGTTCTTTTTAGTATTTTCTAGTTTATTAATATTCTCACTTTTTTCATCATTTCTTTCCCCATGTTTATTTAACTTTCTTACTACCATTGATTTGAATTCTTTATCAGTTAAATTATTTGTCTCTGTTTTGTTAGGGTTTTTTCCCAGTGATTTTTTTTTCTTGTTCTATTGTTTTAAACATATTCTTTCTCTTATCATTATGTTTAACTTTCTCGGGTAGTTACCTATCCTGGTCTTGAAGGTGTATTTCTGTGTGGGAGTATCCTTGTGCAGTCTGCACATGCCTGTTGGCTTTGTGCAGAGAGCTGAATCTGAAGCAAGCATTGGCTATGTCTTACCCTTGGGTGTGCTGGCAAGGGGAAGATAGAACTGGAGTTGTAGATATTAAGAGTCAAACTAGGTGGGAGCCATTGGAAAAGGAAATGGCAACCCACTCCAGTATTTTTTCCTTGGAAGTCCCATGCACAGAGGAGTCTGGTGGGCTACAGTCCATGGGGTCACAAAAGAGTTGGACACGACTAAGCAACTAAACACAGTAGCAACAGGTGGGAGCCATAGTTTTGTCCTATGCAAAATGGCCAGTGTGGCTTTACTAGGGGAAGAGTGAGGGCCAAAGAGATGGAAGAGGAGCCCTGATGGAGTTTTGTTTCTCCTAGTTGTGATTTTAACATCCATCTCACATTTGAGGGCTTAGGACTATGTTTTGTGCTAGTTTCACTTTTTCCTCTGGTGTGGATACTTGGTTAGAGCCTGGATCTAGGCTGAGAGATGCTGCCCCACTACTGAGCTGGTTTTGGTCCCACTAGCAATTGCAGCCTCTATAATGGAGATAGTTTGAGTCCTTCCAGATGTGAGCAGGGGCACACTTGTAAGTGGGTACCCCTTCCCTGGCCAGAGGCAGGGTGGGGTCTGAGTTGGCCCTGTTTTCTCTAAGGTGCATAGTGACATTGACAATAGTGCACTTTGCCCTAGTGGAGGAAAGTGACAAAACAAGAGGAGTCTAGTGAGGGCTGGACAGCACACTCTTTGGGAGTTCTAACGAGTCTACCAGAACTCCAAGCAAAAGCATGGCCTAAAATGGCAAATAGGAGATCCAGGGGCTCACACATGCTATAGTGGAAGTCAAAGAAGGAAGAGTTCTGATGGACTCAAAGAATCCTGGGATCAAGTCTGAAGGGCATCTATGGTGGTAGACATCAGTTAGAGGCCATGGAAAAGACTACAGCATTATCGGGTGCTAGCACTCATCCTAAGAAAATGGGTAATCTTGTAGTTTCTGGAGGAAACAGAGAGATGAGAGGTAATTCCCAAAGACTAGCAGGATGAGGCTGCATAGTTGAGGCCAACACAGATCTAGAAAATGAGAATACATGTCTTTATTTCCAAGATTCTGTGTAATGTTCTCTTTTTACCCAGATACCATCCCAGTAAAGAGGAGTGGAGAGAATCCACAAAGCAAGGGAGTTCCAAAAAAGCCATCTACTTGTGCTTCATTGACTACACTAAAGCCTTTGACTGTATCAATCAAACAAACTGTAGAAATTTCTTAAAGAGATGGAAATACCAGACTACCTTACCTGTCTCCTGAGAAAGGTGTATGCAGGTCGAGAAGCAACAGTACTGGACTTGGAATAACATTCCAAGTCCAGTTGGTTATTGGACTTGGAATAACAAGTCCACTTGTTTCAACATTGGGAAAGGGGTATGTCAAAGCTGTATATTGTCACCCTGTTTATTTAACTTATACACAGAGTACATTATGTTAAATGCTGGGCTGGATGAATCACATGCTGGAATCAATATTGCTGCATGGGAGAAATATCAGCAACCTCAGATTTGCAGATGATACCACTCTAATGGTATCATCATTAGATACCATTAATGTGTATGCTGCTGCTGCTAAGTCTCTTCAGTTGTGTCCGACTCTGTGACCTCGTAGACGGCAGCCCACCAGGCTCCCCCATCCCTGGGATTCTCAAGGCAAGAACACTTGGAGTGGGTTGCCATTTCCTTCTCCAGTGCATGAAAGGGAAAAGTGAAAGTGAAGTTGCTCAGTTGTGCCCGATGCTTAGTGACCCCATGGACTGTATGTAGCCCACCAGGCTCCTACATCCATGGGATTTTCCAGGCAAGAGTACTGGAGTGGGGTGCCATTGCCTTCTCTGATTAATGTTTATAATGATATCTAATTAGATATGGTTGAAAGAAGAGAGTGAACTGTCTGGCTTAAAACTCAACATTCAAAAAACTAAGACCATGGCATCTGGTCCCAACACTTCATGGAAAATAGAAAGGGAGAAAGTGAAAACAGTGACAGATTTTCTTTTCTTGGGCTGCAAAATCACTGTGAACGGTGACTGCAGCCACGAAATTAAAATGTACTTGCTCCTTAGAAGAAAAGCTATGACAAACCTAGACAGTATATTGAAAAGGAGAGACATTACTTTGCCAACAAAGGTCTGTACAGTCAAAGCTATAGTTTTTCCACTAGTCATGTACAGATGTGAGAGTTGGACCATAAAGAAGGCTGAGTGTCAAAGAAGTGATGCTTTCTGAACAAGACAAGGGTGTCCACTTTCACCATTGTTGTTCAACATAGTTCTGGAAGTCCTAGCTACAGCAGTCAGAGAAGAAAAAGAAAAGGAATCCAGGTCAGAAAAGAAGAAGTAAAGCTCTCACTGTTTGCAGATGACATGATACTGTACATAGAAAACCCTAAAGATACTATCAGAAAATTACGAGAGCTAATCACTGAATTTAGAAAAGTTGCAGGATACAAAATCAATACACAGAAATCACTTGCATTTCTATATACTAACAATGAAAAATCAGAAAGAGAAATTAAGGAATCAATCCCATTCACCATTGCAACAAAAAGAATTAAATATCTAGGAATAAACTTACCTAAGGAGACAAAAGAATTGTACACAGAAAATTATAAGACACTAATGAAAGAAATCAAAGATGACATAAATAGGTAGATATTCCATGTTCCTGGGTATGAGGAATCAATATTGTACTATACTACCAAATGCAATCTACAGATTCAATGAGATTCCTATCAAATTATCTTCAATAAATGGTGCTGGGGAAACTGGACAGCTACATGTAAAAGAATGAAATTAGAATACTTCCTAACACCATACACAAAGATAAACTCCAAATGGATTAAAGACCTAAATGTAAACCAGAAACTATAAAATTCTTAGAGGAAAACATAGGCAGAACACTTGATGACATAAAACAAGATCCTCTATGACCCACCTCCTAGAGTAACAGAAATAAAAACAAAAATAAACAGGTGGGACCTGATTAAACTTAAAAGCTTTTGCACAGCAAAGGAAGCTATAATCAAGGTGAAAAGACAGCCTTCAGAATGTGAGAAAATAATAGCAAATGAAACAACTGATAAAGGATTAATTTCCAAAATATACAAGCAGCTTATACAACTCCATACCAGAAAAACAAACAACCCAATTAAAAAGTGGGAAAAAGACCTACACAGACATTTCTCCAAAGAAGACATACAGATGGCTAACAAACACATGAAAAGATGTTCAACATCACCCATTATTAGAGAAATGCAAATCAAAACTATAGTGGGATATCACCTCACACTGGTCAGAGTAGCCATTATCAAAAAGTCTACAAACAATAAATTCTAGAGAGGGTGTGGAGCAAAGGTAACACTCTTGCACTGTTGGTAGGAGTGTAAATTGATATAGCCACTATGGAAGATGGTATGGAGATTCCTTAAAAAACTAGGAATAAAACCACCACATGACCCAGCAATCCCACTTTAGGCATATACTCTGAGGAAACCAAAATTGAAAAATGCACATGTATTTCATTGTTCATTGCAGCACTATTTACAATAGCTAGAACATGGAACCAACCTAGAAGTCCATCAACAGATGAATGGATAAAGAAATAGTGGTACATATATACAATGGAATATTCAGTTCAGTTCAGTTCAGTAGCTCAGTTGTGTCCGACTCTTCGTGACCCATGAATCTCAGCACAACAGGCCTCCCTGTCCCTCACCAACTCCTGGAGTTCACCCAGACTCACGTCCATCAAGTCAGTGATGCCATCCAGCCATCTCATCCTCTGCTGTCCCCTTCTCCTCCTGCCCCCAATCCCTCCAAGCATCAGAGTCTTTTCCAATGAGTCAACTCTTCGCATGAGGTGGCCAAAGTACTGGAGTTTCAGCTTTAGCATCATTCCTTCCAAAGAAATCCCAGGGCTGATCTCCTTCAGAATGGACTGGTTGGATCTCCTTGCAGTCCAAGGGACCCTCAAGAGTCTTCTCCAACACCACAGTTCAAAAGCATCCATTCTTCGGCACTCAGCCTTCTTCACAGTCCAACTCTCACATCCATACATGACCACAGGGAAAACCATAGCCTTGACTAGACGGATCTTTTTTGGCAAAGTAATATCTCTGCTTTTGAATATGCTATCTAGGTTGGTCATAACTTTCCTTCCAAGGAGTAAGCGTCTTTTAATTTCATGGCTGCAGTCACCATCTGCAGTGATTTTGGAGCCCCCCAAAATAAGTCTGACACTGTTTCCCCATCTATTTCCCATGAAGTGATGGGACCGGATGCCATTATCTTAGTTTTCTGAATATTGAGCTTTAAGCCAACTTTTTTACTCTCCACTTTCACTTTCATCAAGAGGCTTTTTAGTTCCTCCTCACTTTCTGCCATAAGGGTGGTGTCATCTGCCTATCTGAGGTTATTGATATTTCTCCCAGCAATCTTGAATTCCAGCTTGTGTTTCTTCCAGTCCAGCGTTTGTCATGATGTACTCTGCATATAAGTTAAATAAGCAGGGTGACAATATACAGCCTTGATGAACTCCTTTTCCTATTTGGAACCAGTCTGTTGTTCCATGCCCAGTTCTAACTGTTGCTTCCTGACCTGCATACAGATTTCTCAAGAGGCAGGTCAGGTGGTCTGGTATTCCCATCTCTTTCAGAATTTTCCACTCAGCCATAAAAGGGCATGCATTTGAGTCAGTTCTAATGAAGTGGATGAACCTAGAACATACACAGAGTGAAGTAAGAAAGAGAAAGATAAATATCATATTCTAGTACATATATACAGAATCTAGATAAATGGTACTGAAGAATTTATTTACAGGCAACAGTGGAGAAACAGAAAATAGACTTAATGGACATGGGGAGAGGGGAGGAGAGGGTGAAATGTATGGAAAGAGTAACATGGAAACCTACATTAACATATGTAAAATAGATAGCCAATGGGAATTTGCTGTACGCCTCTTGAAACTCAAAAAGGGGCTCTGTATTAACAGAGGGGTTGGATGGGGAGGGATATGGGAAGGAGGTTCAAAAGGGAGGGGATATATGTATACCTATGGCTGATTCATGTTGATGTTTGAACAGAAAACAACAAAATTCTGTAAAGCAATTGTCCTTCAATTAAAAAATAAGAAAAAAAGAATTGATGTTTTCAAATTTTAGTGCTTGAGAAGATTCTTGAAAGTTCCTTGGAGAGCATGGAGATCAAATCAGTCAATCCTAAAGGAAATGAATGCTGAATATTCATTGGAAAGGCTGATGCGGAAGCTGACGCTCCAATACTTTGGCCATCTGATGTGAAGAGCTGACTCGTTGGAAAATACCCTTTGTGGAGAAAAGGCAAGCAACAGTGCATGAGATGGTTGAATGACATCACTAATTCAATGGACATGAGTTTGAGCAAACTCTGGGAGACAGTGAAGGACAGGGAAGCCTGGTGTGCTATAGCTTGTGGGGTTGCAGAGTCATACATGACTTAGCAACTGGACAACAACAACCTTGAAGAGAAATTTGAACTTTGAACTAGCTGAGTTTACATCTTTGAACTAGCTGAGTTTACATCCAGAATTAAGTGACATACCAAACCCAAAATGTATAATATAATTATTTCAATCATTGTATAATGTAATTATTAAGATATTGGTTCTAGAGCCAACATGTCTTGGCTTAAGTTCCAGAACTGGCCCTTACTAGTGATATAACTTTGCAGAAAACTATGTATTTCTCTGTTCCTCTGTTTTCTCATTTGTTATGAGGATTACATATATTAATATGGTAAAATGCTCAGAATGACACATGATAAAGAATAAGTGTCAAGTTACGTTAAGGACATACAGGAAAACTGTTTGTAGTGGTAAATCAGTATAGATTTTCTGACTCAATATTTAGTTATTTCTGTAAAGTTTGATTAGGCCAGTTCCCATTTTTCCATGGGCCAAGCACTGTTTTCCAGTGAAAAATAAATACAGCACAGATAGCTGAATGCAGCTGACTAAATTTCTAGTTAACACTTCTCTTATTGATTTATGCCTCTGTGACACAGCGAACTCTAGATACTTAACTGGAAATCCAAGAACAATAGAAATTCTTCTAAAATTTTTCCATTAACTCTACTTAAAAGATATATATTAAACATGTTTTTGATGATGTACTTTTACTCATCTCATTCAACCATGATGTTCACTGCTGCTGTTTCTTGTTTTAAACTCATTATCTTCTGGCTCAATGGAAAGACAAAGAAATTTGATCTGTTTAGCAAACATTGTTGAGCAGCTACTCATTTGTCAATCACAGTGCTAAACTCTAATGTGGACTCTAGATATCTCGAAATGAAAAGGAAATGATCCTTGCCTAAGAACTCACCTGCCAAGGCATTGTTCAGTGCAGTATTGTAATGGTTCCATGCTAACTAACATCGGTAGGAATGTGCATGTGTGTGGCTTGGTGGAGGTGGGTATCTCTCTGTTTTATGTTATTGTGGTGTAATCACTTATTAATGTTTTCACCATTTTCCCCTAATTTTTTCTGTTTTGGAACCTCATTTTCCAAAGTTTACCTAAAATTTGTAAATTTCCTAATGTTCCTAATATTTTTCTAAAATCTGATTGCTAAAAAATGACCATAAAGAAGCTCTGTTCCTATCCACTGACCTGGCATTCCATCCTCATCTCTTTTCTGTTTCATTTCCCACCATGAACTGAAATCCTGAGAACCTGCCAAATGCTGAGGGCCAAGATTTTCACTAACTCTTGGGATAGTCTTTAACATAATAGAAATGTAACATAAAAGGCATTATGATACCCCTTAATACAATGTCCCACTTATTATCTTATTCTTTAATTCTTACTTCTTTTAAGGAGATAGATTAGGATCATAATTTCCAGAACTTGGAGTAAATAGAGATGAACATGTGGCTAGTCTTGATGCTGTCCCAGGAGACTTGGGGCCAATTCTTTGAGAATCAGGACCTCAACTATCTCATTTCATCTCTGCCCATGCTTGAGAATCCCTCTCCTACTGTTGAGGGCTTGTGATTATAAGAAAAGTAGATTCATGTTGACTTGTATCAGGAGGATTCTTTCCTTTTCCTGCCTTTAGAATGTGTCCAAGTCCTCTCAGGGCCATAACTACTGGATCATGCTATTTTTTTTCAGACTTGTAAAACTTACACTGATTGCAAGAAAGGCAACCTAGATCCTCTATTTACTCTCTCGGTTGGTCATTCTGAATCACCTACTACCTTCCAAATTACTGGTGAGATAGATACTAATCAAGACCTTATTTTCCAGTAGAAACACCTATTTTCATGACTGAATAAAAATAAAAAACTGCTTCATTCAGTTTTGAGCAATTTGAATCATTTTTTAAAAAATTATATACAAACAAAACTTATTTTTCTTAATTTTTTTCTTATTGTTTAGGGCAGCAGCATTGAAGATTTTAGGGTGATTACCATAAATAAAAATGATTTCAAATCTACTTTTGTTACCTGTTGTTCAGTCGATGAGTCATGTCTGACTCTTTGTGACCCTGTGAACTGCAGCAGGCCATGCTTCTGTGTCCTTCACTATCTCCCTGAGTTTGCTCAAACGCATGTCCATTGAATCAGTGTTGCCATCCAACTGTCTCATCCTCTGTCACCCACTTCTCCTCTTGCCCTCTGTCTTTCCCAGCATCAGGGTCTTTTCCAATGAGTAAGCTCTTCGCATCACATGACCAAAGTATTGGTGCTTCAGCTACAGCATCAGTCCTTCCAATGAATATTCATGGTTGATTTACTTTAGGATTGACTGGTTTGATCTTCTTGTTGTCCCAGGGACTCTGGTATCTTCTCCAGCACCACAAATCAAAAGCATCAATTCTTTGGTGCTCAGCCATCTTTATGGTCCAAATCTTACATCCATACATGACTCCTGGAAAAATCATAGCTTTGACTGTACATACCTTTGTTGAAAAGTAATTTCTCTGCTTTTTAATATGTTGTCTAGCTTTGTCATAGCTTTTCTTCCAAGGACCAGCAGCTTTTAATTTCATGAGTGCAGTTACTGTCTGCAGTGATTTTGGAGCCCCCCCAAAATGAAATGTCACTGTTTCCACTTTTTCCTTCTATTTGCCATAAAGTGATGGGGTCAGATGCCATGATCTTAGTTTTTTTAAATGTTCAGTTTGAAGCCAGCCTTTTCACTCTCCTCTTTCACCCTCATCAAGAGGATCTTTAAGTTCCTCTTCACTTTTTACCACCCATTAAAGTGGTTTCATCTGCATATAGGAGGTTGTTGATTTTTCTCCCAGCAATCTTGATTCTGGCTTGTGATTCTGCCAACCCAGCATTTTGCATGATGCACTCTGTATACAATTTAAATACCAGGGTGACAATATACAGACTTGAAGTACTCTTTTCCCAGTTTGGAAGTAGTCTGTTCTTCCATGTCTGGTTCTAACTGTTGCTTCTTGTCCAGCATACAGGTTTCTCAGGAGGCATGTAAGGTGATCTTGTATTCTCATTTCTTTAAGAATTTTCCGTAGTTTGTTGTGATCCACACAGTCAAAAGGTTTAGTGTAGTCAATGAAACAGAAATACATGTTTTTTTTTTTTTTTTAATTCCCTTGTTTTTTCTATGATCCAGTGGATGTTGGCAATTTGATCTATGATTTCCCCTGACTTTTCTAAATCCAGCTTCTACATCTGTAAATTCTTGATTCATGTACTACTGAAGCCTAGCTTGAAGGATTTTGAGCATAATATTGCTAGCATGTGAAATGAGTGCACTTATACTGTAATTTGAACATTCTTTGGCATTTCCTTTCTTTGGGATTGGATTGAAAACTGACCTTTTCCAGTCTTGTGGCCACTGCTGAGTTTTCCAAATTTGCCAGCATTTTGAGTGCAGAACTTTCACAGCATCATCTTTTAGAATTTGAAAAAGCTCAGCTGGAATTTCATCACCTCCACTAGCTTTGTTCATAGTAATGCTTCCTAAGGCCCATGTGCCTTCACATTCTGGGATATCTGGCTCTAGGTGAGTGACCACAACATCATAATTATCCAAGTCACTAAGACCTTTTTTGTACAGTTCTTCTGTGTATTCCTGCTACCTCTTCTTAATCTCTTCTGCTTCTGTTAGGTCCTTGCCTTTCTGTCTGTTATTGCACCCATCTTTGCATGAAATGTTTCCAAATGGCAGTGGCGGCCCGAAGAGGTAGCACAGGCACGGGAAGCTGCTTTGCAGAGATCACCATGGAGATGGAGGCATCAATATAGCAGGAGACTGAGAAGAACTGTGCACCCCCATCAAGGTGGCCAGGGTTGCCAGGCCTGGACAAGAATGCTGAGAAGCCTGAGGAGAAGAAAGGCTGGGGCCAGAGCTTGGCTGGCAGACCATATGGGAGGCAGATCAGCTCCTTGGAAGCCAGTGGCAGCAGTGAGGCCGGAGAGCCCTCTGCTTCTGGGTATCCTCCAACGTTGGCTCCAGCCTCCCCTGTACCCACTTCCTGGCAACCCCCTTCCTGGTGACTCCAGCAGAGCCTTTGCCTTGGCCTCTGGGCGACGTGTTGAACAACATCCCATGACCAGTGAAGCTTTACACAACTCAAGGAAGGCTAGCAGTGGGACAACCAGGATGCTGGGCATGTCATCCAGCTATGTGGAGCAGCTGAAGGTCATGTCCTTGCTAGTCAGGGTCTGACAAAATATGGTTCGCTAGAAAGGGAATAGCAAACCACTTCAGTATTCTTGCCTTGAGAACCCCATGAACAGTATGAAAAGGCAAACTGATAGGACACTGAAAGACGGGCCCCTTAGGTCAGTAGATGTCAAGTATGCTACTGGAGAAGAGTGGAAAAACAGTTCCAGAAGAAATGAAGAGGCTGAGCCAAAGTGGAAACTATCATCTAAATTAAATTCACCTTCCCATTACCTTCCAACAACACAAGAGATGACATGGACTTCACCAGATGGTCAATAGCAAATTCAGATTGATTGTATTCTTTGCAGTCAAAGATGTGGAAACCCTATACAGTCAGCAAAAACAAGACCTGGAGCTGACTGTGGCTCAGATCATGAACTTCTTATTGCATACTTCAGGCTCAAATTGAAGAAAGTAGGGAAAACCAGTAGGCCATTCAGGTATAATGTGAATCATATCCCTTATGATTATACAGTGGAGGCATCGAATAGATTCAAAGGACTAGATCTGGTTGACAAGAGTGCTGAAAGACAGAAGTTCAGACCATTGTTCGGGAGGTGGTGACTAAAACCATACCCAAGAAAAGGAAATGCAAGAAGGCAAAGTGGTTGTCTGAGGAGGCCTTACAAATAACTGAGAAAAGAAGAGAAGCAAAAGGCAAAGGAGAAAGGGAAAAATATACCCAGCTGAGTACAGTTTCAGAGCATAGCAAGGAGAGATAAGAGAGCCTTCTTAACTGAACAATGCATAGAAATAGAGGTAAACAATAGAATGGAAAAAACTGGAGATCTCTACAAGAAAATTAGAGATACCAAGGGAACATTTCCTGCAAAGATGGTCACAATTTTGGTGACTGAGAGGGCCCAAGTGTCAGGAGGAAAAAATCAACTGCATTTTTGTTTTAGCAGGGATCAAGGGAGTTCTATTAGTAAGCCTTTCAGCCAATTCATTCAGTTTAAAAATATAGCTTTGTGATGTTATGCCCCAGTTGTGTGCAGCAGTGATATCTGAACACATTGAATCTCAAAATTATGGGGACAGAATCAAGCTAAATTTAAATATGAGGTGCCTGAAGATCTGCCTGCCAATTTAACTAAGAAGGTGGGGTTTGGGGTAAATTTAGATTTCTGTGCTCACAACTTTTTATTATTTCAGATATGTATTTTGCCTAATGTAACATTGTATATCTATAAAGTGAGGGAGACTAGAAGGTTTTTGAAGATTCGGGTTTAAGATGCTATAATTCCATGATTCTTTAACCTTTGAAGGAATTAGAGAAATAAAACAACTGTGATTGCAAATTGTGCTTTTATCACTTTAGACTTGTGGTGTTTTTTTAATCTGGTGTTTTCTTTTTGGCCCAGGGTGTGTTGCTATTTAAATGACCCTGGACTCATGGGTTATACCCTGATGGTAAAGTTTTATATCACTGGAGACTCCACAGTTCTTCCTGGCAACACATCCCAGTGCTTCACAAATCTTAAGGTAAGGGAGTTTTCTTATGGCCAAGGTTAAGTGCCTTTGAATGTATTGCCATTACCTATACTTTTTGGAAGTCTCAAAGCCCTTTTGAAAAAGCATAAACAGACTATCTTTTCTTTTTTTTGCTTTAGTACTGTGCATGCTCTATCAAGATACACATTTCTCTTTGAAATATTATTGTATCAAACTTCTGAATCTTAACATTTTGTACTAATTTACTAAATGACTGGAAGTTATATTTACTTTCTGTTTTGCTTTTCAAAAATTTACTAATCTTTTTTAGTCTCTTTCAGAGCTCCTGCATCCTTGACTAAACGTGAAGTTAAGTGTCAGTTCCATACCAAAGCAACTTTTAGAGCTAGATAGATTAATAAAGATAATGAGAAGAAATTTATTAACACTTACCATGGAAGGCCTGTGGGGTTCTTATTTTGGTTCATATGAGTCTGTTTTACACTGATAAGAATTACAAGTAATGATTTTACCTGTAAATTTAAGGAAAATATATTTGGATGGGCTTTTTAGGCAACATCTTGATAAGTTATAAACATACACTGAGTTATAATGGGCAGCTTTCACTATAAAGTAACCAGTTCCACGACATTGCCCGTTACTTCTTCCCCTTTTCTTGCTGGACTGTATGGTTGCTCCTCATACCACTTTCTCATTCTTTTTCTGTATAGTGAATAACATATGGCAAATATCAGCTTCACTCAGGTTTCAGTGTCTCATTGCAGCTAAAGTGACTTACCAGATTTTCTTGTCTGTTGATCTTGTAGTCACTTTTACATTGTTCTTCCTGCTTCACAAGTATTAACAGAAAAGATCCACCAGTGAATACCAATACTGGCACTCATAGATCAGGTACTGAGTTGGTGACCCCTTCGGGGAGCAGTTTTTACTTTCCTCCCTCCTAATTCAGTGCAGGCAAGAGAATTTGAGCAAGAGCCAGGACATGTGGCAGCCTTTAAGTTTCTTCCAAATTTTATGAGCTCAGAATCGAATGTGGAGCCCACCTTTCTATCACTGGCCTTGACATCATAGAATTTTCACTACCACTCTGCCCTTGAAACTTGGAAATTGCCTATTATCCAGGTCATTGGAGGAGTTTGCTTATTGATTCTGAAGCTGCTATTTGGTAACAATTCAAAGTGTAGTGGAGAGACCTCATCTCCCAAATCCTGTTTCGTGTGCTCTCTTCTGTACAGCAGGGTGTAATTTTGCTTGTGTTATATGTAAGCACCTTTTCCCAGCACGCCCTCATCTACACATGCCTTTCCTTGTGCCAAACACTATTATGCTCTATCAATTTACTCTTCTCAAGTCTTTAGTTATGTGATTTTGCTAGGTATGCCTAATTTTTCTGTTCATCTAAAATAGCGTTATGTTATTATAAATAGAATGCACATTTGGAGATGGAAATACACTGTTCATTAGGTATACCAGTACAAACCACTGGCTTATGGCCATGCTCCTCTAATGGGGTAATTTCCATACCTCAAGGGATATGGTTATGTATCCTCTCTTTATTCTGAAGGCTATAATTGTAAACACATGTCTTTGACTGGATACCTTGTATCAATAGCCTTCATCCACGTTGCCAGAAGACATGAACAGTGCAATGCAACATCAAAGGAAACCCAATGAAACGTTGTTCTTATTGGTTATATATTTGAGCTGGGCTCATACTAGCTTATTTCTAGATTTGAGAATCAAGCCTTAGGCTTAAGGCGGAGAGGTTTCAGGGGAACACCCTTAGTACCAAATAGACGAGATAAAAAATGACAGAGTAAAAAGAGTTCATTGTAGTCATCTGCATGCCAAAGCCATCAAATCTAACATACATAAGCCAGCGTCTGTTATCAGTCACATGCATTTGGTTTATTTACTTTATAATTTTCCAGATACATCTGGACTAATTTATGAATTTTGAATGAAAAGAAATTCCTCTGGTTTCCCATTTTTCATTTAGAGGGCATTGTTTGTGAACCTGTGGCCTGGTTATATTCAATAAAAGAAAGTTAAAAGTAAACAAACATGAAATCCTTTAGTGGTCACTTGGCTTGGAGCATGAATTTTAAAAGTTAACTGATGGTTGATCACTCTTGGATATTATTAGTCTTCCTTCATGTACAAATGTTCTATTAAACAAAACTCTATTGAATTATTTTCTTAAGAGAAAAAAAATCTATTAATGGTGAATAGTAAAAACTGCAATATCTTTTTTGGCTTTACATGGAAATCAGTGGTTCTGCCTTTTTTTGGTATTATAAATTCTTTTATTAGTTAAAAATGTCAGCTGACCATATTATGTTATGCAAAGGAGGCTGAATCTGACTCCCCATCTTCCATTCCAGGATCAGTATATACTGTTTAAGAAAGGTCTCTTAACCAAGAGAAAGGCTTTTTTAATTCTAATGTGGAAAATTACTTTACAATGATTGACATTAACCAACTAAAATACTGTATTTCCCAAATGTCTCATAATGTGTTTTTTTTTACTGATGTAAAGGCGATGGCACCCCAATCCAGTACTCTTGCCTGGAAAATCCCACGGACGGAGGAGACTGGTGGGCTGCAGTCCGTGGGGTAGCGAAGAGTCAGACACGACTGAGGGACTTCACTTTCACTTTCACTTTCATGCATTGGAGAAGGAAATGGCAACCCACTCCAGTGTTCTTGCCTGGAGAATCCCAGGGACGGGGGAGCCTGGTGGGCTGCCGCCTATGGGGTCACACAGAGTCGGACACGACTGAAGTGACTTAGCAACAACAACAAAAAAGACAGGACGAGTGACACAACCTTCTATAAGAATTTAGTTACATTGTGGCTGAAAAAGAGGATGTGCATATAATTTAGTTATAACAGGGAATCAGTATTTTAAGAATTAATTTCTGAGGAAAGTTTAGGGAGACTCACAACGTGATTAAATTTGTGGCATTAATATACCTAGCAAACCTTACAAGTTCTTGCAGTATTGTTTCTTACGTTTTTCATGTTATGGCACCCACGTAAAATTGGACTGTTTCTGTGCTACATTAGAGTAAACAAAGCTAATACGATTGAAGACTGGGGTGAATTGCTGTCCACCTGAAAATTACAGGACTGACCTCTGTGTGTGCCCCTAGACTGTTCATTTCTTTCTGACCTTCCTTCTTTTCTTTCCTTTTGTGTGTGTGTTTGTGTGTGTGTGTGTGTGCGCGTGCGTGCGTGCGCGCTCAGCCCTGTCCGACTCTTTGTGACCCTTTGGACTGTAGCCTGTCAGACTCCTCTGTCCACGGATTTTTCCAGGCAAGAATATTGGAAGGGGTTGCCATTTCCTTCTCCAGGGGATCTTCCTGATGCAGGGATCGAACCCGCATCTCCTGCATTGGCAGGCAGATTCTTTACCTCTGCGCCACCTGGGAAGCCCAATCAAATCACATAAGCCTATTAACTTGAGAAAAAGCTTGAAGTAAAAATAAAAGGGAGCTTAGAAAACACCCTAATAGCTTCCCATCCTACATCAATAAATGGGCAATGGCAGACAGATATAGAAACCACTTGCAATTTCCTTTTTGTTAAATAGTATTAAAAAAAGCAATTTAGAAATGCAGAGGAAATACTCTAGAAAATTAATATTCTTGTCTTTTCCCTCTCTCTTGATATTGTTGGAGCTTCAGAGATGAATGAATTGCAGTAATTCCCCAAGAAAATGAACTAACCAACTCTATTTAATGAATAATTAACTATGCAGTCATACCCATTAATGTCTTCAGGGGATTGGTTCCAGGACCCCTTATGGATACCTAACCCTAACCCATTCATTAGGGATGACTTTCATGTGGTTACCTTCTGTTGTAATAAATTCATAAAAATGGAAAGCCATTCAAAATGGAGTTTTATTTAGATTATATATAAGGTTAATATTTTCAGTGTATGTTTTGCTTCAGGTCATCTTTGGACACAGTTTGATTTCATTCAGTTTATTTCTTCAAACATTTTACATTTAGTAACCTTAAAAAGTTATTATTCATTTATTTCCCTTATACACTCATCACCTTGGTCCCTGGGTATTTACAACCATGATGCAATTTTAATTAATACAATATTGTTTGATTCTTCCCCAGCAAGTTGATTTCCTTACCTCCAACCTGTAGTCACCATGAGTCAGGAGAATAACTAGTTAAAACAGATGGACCATGTCACTGGGCTTTAAGGGAAAAATTTAAATTGATTTTATACGTAGAGAGGAAATGAGTACATGCAAAGTATCTTTTCTTGCTGGTCAGGTGGGTGGAATCTCCAACAAGCATGTATTCTTGATCTACACAGCTAAGGTTATGCGTCCTTCATCTCCCTGAAAATGAGCCAGGATAACAAAAATAAATTTTATAATACTTCATTATGTATTAGGCAGCCAAGAAGCACTGCAATGCAGGTGGCTTGAGCCCCATACAGCCAAGATCTTTGAAATGTTGCTTTAAAAAATTTGGTTTTCAGACTGAAAAATCTTTTTCAATATGAGGTTAAATACACATAACTGGAGTCATCTTGTTTTGGCTTAAATACAGGTCTTTCTAAGGCTTTTCATCTGTAAAATGAGAATAATATAGCACTTGATTCACTGAATTGTTGTGTGGATTCAATGAGGTAGTATATAAAGTCTGTATCTCATTGGCAGTATTGTTGGAACAACTCAGTAAATGTTGGTTGCAGTTTTTCATGGAATTTATAGAGTTGGCTCAGTGGTAAAGAATCCAGCTGCCAATGCAGGAAATGTGGGTTTGATCCCTGGTTTGGGAAGATACTCTGGAGAAAGAAGTGGCATCCATTCCAGCATCCTTGCCTGGGAAATCCCATGGACAGAGGAGCCTGGCAGGCTATAGTCCATAAGGTTGCAAAAAGATTGGACACGACTTACTGACCAAATAACAACTGTCTTGGAGGAGACCTAAGCGACCGTTTTTTGGATCTTATAGCACATTTTATAAAATACAAGTAATATCCTTCTGACTAATGAATATCGATGAAAAGTTTCTGGATAAACTCATTGTGGTATTACCAACATAAAATTAACTGATTGTCATGACGATTTTAACACAGTGTTGAAAATGATGTTGACATAATGTGAACATAAAATTTCTGGATGAGTAATGCTGATCACCCTCATAAAACATTTGCATCATCTCTACCTGATAACCAGTCCATCCTAAAGGAGATCAGTTCATTGGAAGGACTGATGCTGAAGCTGAAACTCCAGTACTTTGGCCACCTTATGCGAAGAGTTGACTCATTGGAAAAGACTCTGATGTTGGGAGGGATTGGGGGCAGGAGGAGAAGGGGACGACAGAGGATGAGATGGCTAGATGCCATCACGACTCAATGGACGTGAGTTTGAGTGAACTCCAGGAGTTGGTGATGGACAGGGAGGCCTGGTGTGCTGTGATTCATGGGGTTGCAAAGAGTCAGACACAACTGAGCGACTGAACTGAATTGAACTACCTGATAAGAGATAAAAAAATTTTATGTATAAGCAAAAGCATTCATTGCAGCTCTGTTTACATGAGCCAAGATGTGGAAGCAACCTAAGTTATCCATCAACAGATGAGTGGATAAAGAAGATGTGGTACAGATATAGAATTGAATATTACTCAGCCATTAAAAAGAATGACAAAAATTCCATTTTCAGGAACATGGATGGACCTGAAGATTATCATACTGAGTGAAATAAGTCAGAGAAAGGCAAATATCATATGATACTACTTATATTCAGAATCTAAAAAAAAAATAGATACAAATGAACTCATATACAGAACAGAAATGGTCTTACAGACTTAGAGAGCCTACTTATGGTTCCTGGGAGGAAGGGTTTGGGGGAGGGATAGATTGGGAGTTTAGGGTTGACATGGACACACTGCTGTATTTAAAATAAAATGCTGTTCCATGAAAAAAGCTGAAGTTAATTGTTCATGATAGGAATGAGTTTCATAAAGTGATTTTTTGGGGCTGTGGGAAATATAGTAAGTGAGAAACTTTAGTGGATATTTATTTTGTCCTGTGAAACATTATTTTGAGACAGAAGCCACTAGGCCACCACCTAGGATGTTCAGTCTCTTTTATTCCCAACATTTTCTCTACTGCTGTATTTGTGTCTATAGGGATACAGATCTGATTGAGAAAAGCCCTCTCAGCTCTATAGGAATTCATGAAAACTGAGCCTGTCCTCAGACCTAGTCTATAGTCTGTGGTTTAACTGGTATCTCTGGGAAAATGGAGGGGGAAGGCATTCATGCCCTTGTTACTTATCATTTGATTTGTTTTAGAGCACAGTTATAAGATCTTATTTAAGTATTACACAAGAAGGAGGAAAAAATTAATTGAATAATGTGGCTTTATTTGTGTGAGCAGGCTCAGTTGTGTCTGACTCTTTGTGACCCCATGGGCTGTAGCCTGCCAGGCCTCTCTGTCCATGGAATTTTCCAGGCAAGAATACTGGAGAGGGTTGTTATTTCCCTCTCCAGGGGTTCCTAGTGATTGAATCTGCATCTCCTTCATTGACAGGCTAATTAATTCTTTATCAGTGTGCCACCTGGGAAGCCATGGCTTGCTTTATTTAACTCAAAATGTTTATTTAAAAAGAGAAAATTAATGTTGTCTGGTTTTTCACTGTATACACATTTATAAATAATTGTATGAGTACTAAATAAATTTCCAGTTTTTTCCACATAATGTATTAGTAGTACTTCCATTTTTTTTTCTTGTTTGCATATCAAGTGTAAAGTATACTCATATCTGTCATTAAAATTCTGTGATTTCTTTTGTTGGGATATAAAGATAGCTTTTTCCTACTTGCTCCATACAAAGCTGGGACTAATTGATTAGATTTTTGTCAGCCATTTTGACTTCCAAGGATACTTAGAGTCCTCTGTTCACCCCATGGATTACTTCCATTGCTAACACACAGCATTCTGTACTCAAGAGGTGAGAGTACAACTCTGGATTGACCAAAATGGCAGCCCATGTAGGAAAAGAGTGCTCTTTCCTTTTCCACGAGTCTAGGTAATATAGGCCTGGAAACATCTCCCTTGACTTCTTTCCCTTCTCCTTACTTCAGAGAAAGATCTGGGATGTGTAGTATGGGAGAGCCCACTCTAGATAAGGAAAAAAGTTCTTGCACATTTCTTCCTTTTAGCTCTCTATATCTTATGAAGGAAGACTCTTAATTCCCTTAGACGTATAGATTTGGGATTTGGGTCTGGCTTTTTTGTGAAGGTTGGTTCCTTAGATCAAGCTGGGAAATTAGATTCTTCCATGAGGTGTAGTAGATTATCTCATTGGAATTCTGTAATGGGATTAGAGGACCCAACATGTCTGCTTAAAATAAAGGGTTCCTTGGCCTAGGTATTTGAAGATATATATATTTAAAGGGGTAGCTGGTGAGGGGTCAGAATTGGGATATTCTATGATCCCTGAAAGAAAGTAAAAGTTGCTCAGTTGTGTCCGACTCTGCGACCCAATGAACTATACAGTCCATGGAATTCTCTGGGCCAGAATTCTGGAGTGGGTAGCCTTCTCTTCTCCAGGGGATCTTCCCAACCCAGGGATCAAACCCAGGTCTTCCACATTGTGGGTGGATTCTTTACCTGCTGAGCCACAAGGGAAGCCCAAGAATACTGGAGTGAGTAGCCTATCCCTTCTCCAGTGGATCTTCCTGACCCAGGAATCGAACTGGAGTTTCCTGCATTACAGTCAGATTCTTAACCAACTGAGCTATCAGGGAAGCCCTACAACTCCTAGACAACTATCTCTCATTGTAAGCTGTATATCCTCATCTATTGCTAAGAGTCAGACATGGCTGAGTGACTTCCCTTTCACTTTTCACTTTCATGCATTGGAAAAGGAAATGGCAACCCACTCCAGTGTTCTTGCCTGGAGAATCCCAGGGACAGGGGAGCCTGATGGGCTGCCATCTCTGGGGTCGCACAGAGTCAGACACGACTGAAGCAACTTAGCAGCAGCAGCAGCAGCATTGCTGTATTAATAGTGGGCCCCAACTCCTACTGAGTGGGCTGGATATAAATTTTTGTTGTTTTGTTTTCAGTGTCATCCTTTGGGAAAATAAGACTAAAATTTACTGGTGATTATTATGTTCCCTTGCTCAGTAATTTTCAGAATATGGTTGATCTGACTGGTTTCTATTATCTCCATCTGCTTAGAAAATAGGGCTTGCTACTTATGTAAAGAACACTGTGTAACTGAGCCTATAGTAGATAAAACAGTGAGGAGGACTTTTATTAAGATGGAAATGTCTGGAATATGTAGCCATGGGAATGTGTATAACTTCTATTAAGGGGCGTCTACAGGGTCTACTGGAGAAGGCATTGGCAACCCACTCCAGTACTCTTGCCTGGAAAATCCCATGGACGGAGGAGCCTGGTGGGCTGCAGTCCATGGGGTGGCAAAGAGTTGGACACGACTGAGTGACTTCACTTTCACTTTCATGCATTGGAGAAGGAAATGGCAGCCTACTCCAGTGTTCTTGCCTGGAGAATCCCAGGGCCAGGGGTGCCTGGTGGGCTGCCGTCTATGGGGTTGCACAGAGTCGGATATGACTGAAGTGACTTAGCAGCAGCAGCAGCAGCAGCATAGGGTTTACCTGGTGCTAATTCTCAGAAGGAAAAGCATTGGAATTGTATGTGAAAGATATTGTGGAAAATTTTCGTCTTGGTATTTAAAATTTGTGATTAACTCCTAAATCCAGTAGAAGACAGTTGAATAATTGTATAAATTTATGAAGCTATTTTTGAGTTTGTCCCATGTCTAACAATATAAACATGAGATAAGGGAAAGCATCCTTATGCCACCAAAAAATATGAATCTTTAAGAAGCACTAAATGCGAGACCAAAAAATGTGATTCTTTATCAAGCACTAGATGTGAGAGGGTGTGATCCTTATAAAGAGTTCTAGTCAGACAGTTATTGTAAAGTAGGGTAATTAATGTCTTCTTGTTCTCATGATTCCGCCTGCAGTGCATGGGACCTGGGTTCGATCCCTGTGTTGGGAAGATCCCCTGGAGAAGGGAAAGGCTACCCACTCCAGTATTCTGACCTGGAGAATTGCATGGACTGTGTAGTCCATGGGGTCACAAAGAGTTGGACACAACTGAGCGACTTTCATTTCATTTCACTTCAGTTCTCATATTATTTGGGGGTACAACTGAGTTGTGGTTTTTACTTTAAAGTTCAGTGGAATGCTGAGATTAATGCTCTCCAGTATCTTTCTGTCAGCAAGAGGTTTCCCACCACATGTCTTGGAACTAGGTCTGTTAAATTCTGTTAATTCTTTTAATTCTATTAATTATAGTAGCACTGGGTTAATTCTAATAGGCTAGTCAGTGTCACATTTGCTCCCAGCTAATTTCATTCTTAGTTTTTCAGGTGGTAGAGGACTGGGGAATGGTGTGATGACATAGCTGCCTTTCATTTAATTTTTGTCGTTTAGATATTTGCACCTATTAGAATGTCTCTAATAGGACATTTTATGCTCTGCTAGTCTTTGTGGTCTGTAGGAGGAGACATGTTTATCGAAAATATGATATAATCCTTATTCTTTAGTGGTGTAAGTAATTTTTTAAGTAAAACTTACATGGAAGCTTAACATATAACAAAAGATGAAAGTGAAGATAGAGGGGGCCCTGTGTTTCTCCTTGACCCCTCCATTGCATGAGTCCTAAGGAAAGTTTTTCCATAAGTATACAGTAATGTTTCAAGGTACTGGAGGAAAGTGAAGCTGGTGAGATCAGTCTTAACCTTTTCTACATTCATTAATTTATTTAGTCATTCGACAAATATCGTGGAACGCTCTCTGTATGCCAGATTGTGTTGTCATACTATTGCTGCTGATAATAATAAATAGCATTCATTGCAAGTTTATTACATATATAGGTGTATGTGCTCAGTCGTGTCCAACTCATTGCAACCCCATGGACTGTGGCCTGCCAGTCTCCTCTGTCCATGGAATTTTCCAGGCAAGAATACTGGAGAAGCTATTTCCTACTCTGGAGGACTTTCCCGACCCAGGGATTGAACTCACGTCTCCTGCATTTCCTGCATTGGCAGGCAAATTCTTTGAGACTGAGCCTCCTTGGAAGCTCTATATCAGGAATTCAGTTCAGTTCAGTTCAGTCTCTCAGTCGTGTCCGACTCTTCACGACCCCATGAATCACAGCACGCCAGGCCTCCCTGTCCATCACCAACTCCCGAAGTTCACTCAGACTCACGTCCATTGAGTCAGTGATGCCATCCAGCCATCTCATCCTCTGTCACTGATCATCTCAATTTTCTTAATAATTCTATTAAGTAGGCACTATTAGCATCTCAGTTTTTTACAGTTTAAATACTTGAGGCTTAGAGGAGTTAAGAACCATATCCAAGGTCAGAAAACTAGTGAGTAGGAGAGCAAGAGCTTTTTCACTTTGGTTATTTGATTCTCATCTGGGACTCTTAGACATCATGCTCCCTTCCTATAATAATGTGAAACACTAATTTTAAGGCTACCATGTTCCAAGCTAAATACTTTTACATGTACTCTGTTAATCAGCTCAAAAATTCTATGTGTCAACATTATTATTATCCCTTATTTTTATGTTTAGGGCAATGCAAGCAAAAAAAACCCATCTCCCTATTGTCACAAACCAGGTGGTGGTGGAGTTAAGATATGAACCCAAAAAAGCATGTATGTTCTTAAATACTGGTCTCTAATAAATAAAAACAGTTCCTATTTAGGAAGTTAGCTTATGGTAACTTAGATATAAGTTATGCAGATTTAAAAAATGTATTATAATTAAATGGTTATCTCATTGGATGTATAGACAAATGTTTTCAGAATATTAATTTTAACCTAGTGCCCTAATGGCTCCCTTCCTAGTTGTAACCTAAAAAAAGCTTTACACGTATCTTTTTATTAGCTCTGGGATTCGTCCATCCTGCTTCCTACCCTTCACTTATAACCTTTGGTAGCTTTTGCTTGGTTTCTCTGATTTTCCATCCTGTTTATAAAAATTTCCTCTTTAGCTGCCTCAGAAAACACATATTTTGACAATCAACCTGCTCTTAAGTGCCTGCTCTATCTTCGCCCATTCCACGCTAGCCTTTCACCCAGATGTGGGATCTGCAGCCTGCCCCTGTGCCCTGCCCTTTCCTTGGGCGAAACACTCCACTCTGGGTCAGCAGTTTAGTAGGCTCTTTGAGATCTCACTGAATAATGGAAAAATTTCCAGTTCACTATGCAGTGGTAGGGAAGCTTTCACAGTGGAAGTAGTAGTTTGATAATGCCAGAGGAATAAGTAGGGGTTTTCCGGGGATGGGGTTAAAGATAGTATCTGTATTAGGGTTCTCCAGAGAGAGAATAGGAGATGTATATGAAGAAATGTATTACAAGGTATTGGCTCATATGATTTTAGAGGCTGAGAAGTCCCTCAGTCTGCCATCTGCAAAGTGGAGACTCAGGAAAGCCAGTGGTGTCGTTTGAAAGCCTGAGAGTCAGAGAGCTGACATTATAGGTTTCAGCCTGGTTCTGAAAGCCTGAGAACCAGGGGCATCAACAGCAGATCAGTGTCCCAGGTCAAGCAGGCAGAATTAATTCAACCTTCTTCCTTTTTGTTCTGTCGAGGCTCTCAATGAATTGAATGATGCCCATCCACACTGGAAAGGCCATCTGTTTTACTCAGTCCAGCATCCCAAATGCTAATCTTTTCTGGAAACACCCTCATAGACATAACCAGAAATAATGTTCAACCAGCTGTCTGGGCATATTGTGGCCCAGTCAAGCTGACGCATAAAATTAACTAGCATAACATTCCATGCTGGGAAAACAGCATGTGCAATGGCATAATTGGGAAACTACTAGTTCAGTTTTTTTCTGGAGCATAATATGTGAAAGAGACAGATGGGTATGGTGGTTTTAAATTATGGTTGTAAATTCTTTGACACTCCTCCCATCAAGTGTACCTTGAATGTGGGTAGGCTTGTGACTATTTTGTCCAAGGAGAGTTTTGTAGAGGTGATACTGACTTCCAAGGCTAGATTATAAGACCATGCCACATTTTCATCCTTATGAAACCCTGAGCCACCATGTAAGATATTTGAGTAACCTGAGACTGTCATGCTAGTACGCATTAGAATTCATTGAAGGGCTTGATAAGGAAACCATGATATTTGCAAGATGATTGGCAGGGTAAGCTAGTTAAAAAAATTATGTTTGAAGAAAAATGATAAGGTTTTAGACTAGGAAAGTTATTTGGAATGGATAGAATAATTGTGAAAACCACCTAGGAAGTAAAATTTGAAGAACTTGATTGATGTAAGAATATGGTAAAATATCTCAGTGGGATGTGTGGATTATTGGAATTGCCATTTATAAAAAAACAGAAATGTAGAAAGAGGAGATGCTTTGTGGAAGAGAATGAGTGTTTGTCTTGGAACATACCCAGTTAGAGACATATAGATGGCAATTGGGTTTGGACTGATACTACTTCACATATACATCACAATTTCAGATGCACTCTTTCACTCTTGCCATTTCTGAATAACTGGTGGTGGCTGTCTGGAAGGGTGAGTTGAGAATTCTGAGAGTGATCTTGGCTTGATCAGTGATTGATTTTTACCTGGAGCAAAGCCAAGGAGATTGATTGTTTGCCTGATGTATATTTGCCTACTTTGATAGTAATGGTAGGAAGTGTCAAGATTTTAGGATATTGAAAGGTAATGAAAATAAAATCATGGTTACATGGAAGAACAACAACCTTTATCTGTTTTGAAGCCTTCCTATACTTTGTTGAGTATGATGAAGTCTGAAAAAAATATTGATCTAATCCATCATTATTTATGGCATGATGCTGTGTGGGGATTGACCCACTATGATTCTGGATAACTATAAGAGCTGGCATTAGTGAAGAAGTATCTCAGGCTTCCAGCTAAGTAAAAGCAATGGAAAGAAGGAGGATCATGGAATTACAAAATTGGAAAGAAATTTGAAGTTTAGTCATTCCAGCCCTCTCATTTTACTGAGGAGGAGACTGAAGCTTGAGAAGATGTGCCTTGCCTAAGATCACTTAGTTTTATAAGCTTTGCAATTGCTTTGAAATCTCTACAATAAATTGTTCTTCTTATGGCAGAGCCAGAACTGGAAGCTAGCCTAACTGCGCTGGGATGACATTGGCTTATGATGAACTGGATCAATTGCACAGCAGAAAGAAATTACTGTGCGACTGCCCATGGTGAATCAAGGATTCCTCCCACACTGAGGATATCTTTTCCCACCCATGGCTATCAGAAGCTGGTCTGCTGCTAGCTGTGGAGCCCAGAAGATAGCTTCAAATTTTCGTGGAAGGATAATAGGTGGTTGGGAGAGTTTCCGGAGTGGTGGTTTCTGTACCATCTGTAGCCTCAGAACTTAGGAAGAGCAAGTTAAAAAAATGTGTTTTTACAAATGTTTTTCATGGATTTAAGACCTAACCTGTTTAACAGATTGTCTTGCTTAAGAAACATGACTGGTTTTAGCTGACAAGTTGGGTTTTATGAAAAGATTGATCCCAGCTGCCAGTTGTCAAGGCCAGAAGATGTTCCAAACTGGCACTTCCCAAAGACCTTGAGTTGATTGGCTTAAAGTGGGTAAAGGAAGATATGGGGGTGGAAAAATAGAATTCTATAAAGCTAGTATAATTTGAAAGTATTTGAAATACAAGCATCCATTAGAACACACAAAAAGTCAAAATAGTCTTAGCTTGCTTTGTGGGTTGTTCTAATGCTTTCTAAGGTTGTAGGTGCCCTCCTTCCTCATTTATTTGCTTCTCACTGGATTTTCTAATAGTAAAATCCTACTCATATGTAAGTAGTGGAAAGGGTGTATGTGTCTTGAATGCTTCTAAGTTTGAATTATATAGTTTTTAAAGAGGAAAGTATGTTTTAAGTTCATGAAAGTATTCTTATTTTGACAAAAACACCAAGCATCTATCTATCTATGTCTTAAGAAAGACATGGTGATATGTTTTACTTGAGTAGATTCTTGAGTTGTAAATGAGACAGTTGTTTGAAATTCAATTTTTGAATTTTATCATGAGATCTAAGCTAATATTTGAACACATTATTGTTTTTAACAATGCTAATAATGCTAATGATACTGTAACTCTTTATGCCTTATCTCACATGATTTGTACCTGTCTTATTGAGTTATGAAAGTGAAATGAGCTAACCCATGCAAAATGCTTTTAGAATAATGCTTGTTACATAATTAATGCTTGATAAGTGCTATTACATTTACAAATCATAGCAATGTACAGGCAATGCTTCAAAAATTATTGATCAAGTACATAATAAAGCTGAGTTAGTTGTTAAAGTACAATCTACTTAAAAAATCAGGGTTACTCTTTAACAGTATACATGCTTAGTATTTTAAACAGTACTTAGAAAAGATCATCCATGATTGCTCTAACTATATGATGATATTGCAAATATTTAGTTAATGCATATTGGCATTTCCACTCGTGACTGTGTTTTATAATCAAAGTGGTCTTAATACTAGGTTTTATCCTGGCACTGAATTTCTAAAAGGGTACCTCTGCTTAAAGCATAAGTTTTGAAAACATCGATTAGGTATCTATAATAGTTATTTGGATTGGGGATATTTTCTTATCTTCGTTCCTGTTGCTTAAAGGGATGTGGCTATCTCTCTTAATTAAATCTACATGGCCCCTTTGGAAGAAAAGACAAACAGTTTTGATACTGGATTAAGTAAATAATGACTGGGCACTGTCAGTGCCACTTCATGGCAAATAGATGAGGAAAAAGTGGAAGCAGTGACAGATTTTATTTTCTTGGTCTCCAAAATCACTGCAAATGGTGACTGCAGCCATGAAATGAAAAGACACTTTACCCTTTGAAGAAAGGCTGTGACAAAACTAGACAGTGTATTAAAAATCACTTTTGTCAGCAAGTGATGTCACTTTGCTGACAAAGGTCCATATAGCCAAAGCCATGGTTTTTCCAGTAGTCATGTACAGATGTGAGAGTTGAACCATAAAGAAGACTGAATGCCAAAGAATTGATGCTTTTGAATTGTAGTGCTGGGGAAGACTCTTGAGAGTCTTTTTGACCACTAGGAGATCAAAGCAGTCTATCATAAAGGATATCAACTCTGAATATTCATTGAAATATTCAGTCTGATACTGAAACTGAAGCTCCAGTACTTTGGTCACCAGATGCAAAGAACCGACTCATTGGAAGAGACCTTGATACTGGAAAAGTTTGAGGGCAAAATGAGGAGGGGGCAGCATAGGATGAGATAGTTGGATAGCATCACTGACTCAATGCACGTAAGTTTGAGCAAACTCAGGGAGACAGTGAAGGACAGGGAAGCCTGGAGAGCTGCAGTCCATGAGATTGCAAAGAGTCAGAAGTGATTTAGCGATTGAACAGCAACAGTTGTCAGTGCTACTAAGCTTGTTTCTTTAAGGGAAAGCATGAAATGGCAGCCGATCTTTAGTATTCCCTCACTTAGCCCAAAGAAAAATTTCCATTGAAAGGAAAACGTTATCAAATCTACTGAACAATAATTTAAGAAATTAAAATATCTTGAGAAACACTCTCCATAAAGTACACTGTATTAAGTGAGGTATAGCATTATGTAAGTCAATTAACATAAATAAATAGTTGGGTGTTAAAAGCCTGTAATCTGGATTTTATTATTTAAAATGCAGCTGATGGAAGTAAAATCAGTGATGAAATTGTTATACTAGGAGGGGTGTTGGTTCAAATTGTATCATAGCCATTTCTTGACTTGTGACTCTGAAATTATTGCACATTTCTTATTGTTACACATTTCTTATTTCTTTGTGCCTAATCACATAGATAATAAATGTTTGGTAGTGGTTGTTTTATTATTTGGAACTAAGAAAGTCAAATTCTGAGAGAATAACTAAGTATATTCTATTATTTAAATATAATGCCTATACTCAGTTTAAAGTTACTCTAGCAGAAAAATCATACTGTATCAGGAGTCACGGTAGTACTTTCAATCACAAACTTCCTCCCTTCCCTTCTCTGCATTCCCTTCTCCTCTCCTCTTCTCTCTTCCTGCTTTCCCTTACTTCCTTTCTCTCTGTCTTTCAATCTCTCTTTCTCTATACACATGTCCATAATGGAAAAGGGTGTTAACAGGAAAAGAAAAATTAAACCAATTAATATTTTTTTTAACAAAGGGCTTCAATGCAATTATTTCTTCCAGGCATCATTAGGAAGGCCAGGTGACTCTACCACCCCTTCCAAAAATATTTCATGTAAGAATATTACAAAGAAACATATAGGAAATCTAATGCAATGAAGATTGGATCAGTCAGTTCAGTTCAGTTCAGTCACTCAGTTGGGTCTGACTTTTGCAACCCCATGAATCACAGCACGCCAAGCCTTCCTGTCCATCACCAACTCCCGGAGTACACTCAAACTCATGTCCATCGAGTCGGTAATGCCATCCAGCCATCTAATCCTCTGTCGTCCCCTTCTCCTCCTGCCCCCAATCCCTCCCAGCATCAGAGTCTTTTCCAATGAGTCAACTCTTCGCATGAGGTGGCCAAAGTACTGGAGTTTCAGCTTTAGCATCAGTCCTTCCAATGAACACCCAGGACTGATCTCCTTTAGAATGGACTGGTTGGATCACCTCGCAGTCCAAGGGACTCTCAAGAGTCTTCTCCAACACCACAATTCAAAAGCATCAATTCTTCGGTGCTCAGCTTTCTTCACAGTCCAACTCTCACATCCATACATGACCACAGGAAAAACCATAGCCTTGACTAGATGGACCTTTGTTGGCAAAGTAATATCTCTGCTTTTGAATAGGCTATCTAGGTTGGTCATAACTTTCCTTCCAAGGAGTAAGTGTCTTTTAATTTCATGGCTGCAATCACCATCTGCAGTGATTTTGGAGCCCCCCAAAATAAAGTCTGCCACTGTTTCCCCATCTATTTCCCATGAAGTGATGGGACCAGAGGCCGTGATCTTAGTTTTCTGAATGTTGAGCTTTAAGTCAACTTTGTCACTCTCCTCTTTCACTTTCATCAAGAGGCTTTTGAGTTCCTCTTCACTTTCTGCCATAAGGGTGGTGTCATCTCCATATCTGAGGTTATTGATATATCTCCCGGCAATCTTGATTCCAGCTTGTGCTTCTTCCAGCCCAGTGTTTCTAATGATGTACTCTGCATGTAAGTTAAATAAGCAGGTGACAATATACAGCCTTGATGTACTCCTTTTCCTATTTGGAACCAGTCTGTTGTTCCATGTCCAGTTCTAACTGTTGCTTCCTGACCTGCATACATGTTTCTCAACAGGCAGGTCAGGTGGTCTGGTATTCTCATCTCTTTCAGAATTTTCCACAGTTTATTGTGATCCACGCAGTCAAAGGCTTTGGCATAGTCAATAAAGCAGAAATAGATGTTTTTCTGGAACTCTCTTGCTTTTTCCAGGATGCAGCAGATGTTGGCAATTTGATCTCTGGTTCCTCTGCCTTTTCTAAAACCAGCTTGAACATCTGGAAGTTCACGGTTCACGTATTGCTGAAGCCTGGTTGGAGAATTTTGAGCGTTACCTTAGTAGCATGTGAAAAGAAGAGAAGCAAAAACCAAATGAGAAAAGGAAAGATATAAGCATCTGAATGCAGAGTTTCAAAGAATAGCAAGGAGAGATAAGAAAGCCTTCCTCAGTAATCAATGCAAAGAATAGAGGAAAACAACAGAATGGGAAAGACTAGAGATCTCTTCAAGAAAAATAGAGATACCAAGGGAACATTTTATGCAAAGATGGGCTCGATAAAGGACAGAAATGTATGGACCTAACATAAGCAGAAGATGTTAAGAAGAGGTGGCAAGAATACACAGAAGTGTACAAAAAAGAGCTTCACAACCCAGATAATCATGATGGTGTGATCACTCACCTAGAGCCAGACATCCTGGAACATGAAGTCAAGTGGACCTTAGAAAATATCACTATGAACAAAGCTAGTGGAGGTGATGGAATTCCAGTTGAGCTATTTCAAATCCTAAAAGATGATGCTGTGAAAGTGCTGCGTTCAGTATGTCAGCATATTTGGAAAACTCAGCAGTGGCCACAGGACTGGAAAAGGTCAGTTTTCATTCCAATCCCAAAGATTGGATACTTACTATATATTAAACCAATCAGTTTACATTCAGCAACTTTAACAAATGGGTGCTATTATTATAAGAGTTTAAGAAATAAACAGAGGCTTAGCGTGATTAAATAAATTCCTAGGATCACAGGGTTTTAAATTAGACAAGTATAATTCAAACTTATGTTTGCCTCTGTGCTATAGTTTAATTCGCCAAATGATAGTTAGAATGAATTAGAAAGTTAAAAATTCAGAGAAAGAAGAAATCTACAAGCTGGAGTGATGTGGAGAGTCTCAGTGGAGGAGGTGTGAGGTCAGCTGTGTTCCAAAGGACAAATATTTGATATTTAATTGAGAGGATGACTGCAGGAAAACACAGATGCAGAAAGGTTTGCAACGCATTCTTCTGTTAATTAGTTGACCAGTTTGACTCAAGGAATGTGTTTAGAAGGTGAGTGATCAGAGATAAGATTTTCCCTTAAACAGCTTTTTATCTGAGGTATAATTGACACACAATATGTAATGCACTTAATGTGAACAGTTTGGTGAGTTTTGAACATATGTGCATAACCATGAAACCATCATTGCAATCAAGATGACAGACATGCCTATCACTGACAGAAGTTTCTCAGAACACCTTTGTAATTCCTCCTTCCCAGTCCTTTTGCCTTCCTACTTCTGAATTCCCAGGTAGCCACTGATATGCTTTCTGTCACTATACATTAGTGTGCAGTTTTTAGACTTGATTGAAGTGTTTTTGTCTAGCTTGTTTCACTCAGGACACCTTTTCAGAGCTTCATCTATATTATAGTTTTCTTCTATACTTGATTAGTTTTATACCTATGCAATATGTCTTTGGATGGATATAGTATTATTGTTTAGGAGAAGGCAATGGCACCCCATTCCAGTACTCTTGCCTGGAAAATCCCATGGACAGAGGAGCCTGGTAGGAGCCTGGTAGTCCATGGGGTCGCACAGAGTCGGACACGACTGAGCGACTTCACTTTCACTTTTCACTTTCACGCATTGGAGAAGGAAATGGCAACCCACTCCAGTGTTCTTGCCTGGAGAATCTCAGGGATGGGGGAGCCTGGTGGGCTGAAGTCCATGGGGTCGCACAGAGTCGGACACAACTGAAGCGACTTAGCAGCAGTATAATTGTTTACCCATTCATCTTTTGATGGGCATTTGGATTGCTTTTAGTTTTTGGCCATAACAAATAAAACTACTATGAGTATTAACTGAAGAATTATTATATGGACCTATGCTTTTATGAAGATGTTCTACACCCAGCCTTAGTTCCACATTCTCTTGGGTAAATAATTAGGAATGAAATTCCTGAATCATATGATGCAAGAATGTTTTTAAGAACTGTTTTTTCTAATGATTGTACAATTTTACACTACCGCCAGTAGGTTGTAATGGTTCCTGCTCCCCCAACATTCTCCATTACTTACCAACACTTGGTGTGATCATAAAATGAAAAGATAAGTAGAAGGCAGATAGAGACTCAGATGGTCACCTGAGAAATTTGATCTTCCCACAAAGACTCATTACAAATTTTAGAATATTGGAGAGGTAAGATGTATGAGGTAATTTAGGAAGGTAAGTCCCTTTTGGTGTATGCAAGGTAGACTAGGGTAAGGGAAAGGCTGAAGGTTGGGAATTCAGCTTAGGTGGCCACATAGAAGGTGCTTGCAATAGTTCAGGAATGAGAAGATAAATGTCGATGGGGGTGAAAGGGGAAAGGAAGAAGCACAGTCAAGAGGGAATTTGAAAGAAGAATTAATGAGGTAGGTTTTGTTTGTTTTTATTTCTTACAGGAATGGAAAGAGAACTTTACTTGGAAGCTTATATTTGGGAAACTTACCCCACAAAACTGTCAGTTCAAGTTAAGAGCTATGGATGACCACTCCAGAGGTCGTTCATGGTATTTCAGAGGACCATTTTCAGGGGTGGCTTTGTTGAGAATCCTGTTCTGTTTACAATTTTCATCATTTTGCAAGATGGTTGGCATGAACTATATCAATCTTCGTCCAGTTCTTTCTTCTTTGCTGATTTTCCTCAAATCCCACAATTGTTGAGAATGCCCATGTCTGTTTTATTGCCTAGGGTCCAGTTCTTTACTACTAGCACCACCTGGGAAGCCCCTAACATACCTACCCAACTACCCACCTGTCTCTAGGGTCAGGTTCTTTCCTACTGACACCACTTAGGAAGACCCTAACACACACACACACACACACACACACACACACACACACACACAGAGTTATATGGCCAGGAATTTGATTCTAGTGTTGTATCTTTAAAAAATGATTCCAGAATTCAAACCAGTAGTGTTGTATGCAGTATTATAGAGCCTTCAGTTCAGTTCAGTCACTCAGTCGTGTCCGATTCTTTGCGACCCCATGAATCGCAGCACGCCAGGCCTCCCTGTCCATCACCAACTCCTGGAGTTCACTCGGACTCACGTCCATCGAGTCAGTGATGCCATCCAGCCATCTCATCTTCTGTCGTCCCCTTCTCCTCCTGCCCCCAATCCCTCCCAGCATCAGAGTCTTTTCCAATGAGTCAACTCTTCGCATGAGGTGGCCAAAGTACTGGAGTTTCAGCTTCAGCATCATTCCTTCCAAAGAAATCCCAGGGCTGATCTCCTTCAGAATGGACTGGTTGGATCTCCTTGAAGTCCAAGGGACTCTCAAGAGTCTTCTCCAACACCACAGTTCAAAAGCATCAATTCTTCGGCGCTCAGCCTTCTTCACGGTCCAACTCTCACATCCATACATGACCACAGGAAAAACCATAGCCTTGACTAGACGGACCTTTGTTGGCAAAGTAATGTCTCTGCTTTTGAATATGCTATCTAGGTTGGTCATAACTTTCCTTCCAAGGAGTAAGCGTCTTTTAATTTCATGGCTGCAATCACAATCTGCAGTGATTTTGGAGCCCAGAAAAATAAAGTCTGACACTGTTTCTACTGTTTCCCCATCTATTTCCCATGAAGTGATGGGACCGTATGCCCTGATCTTAGTTTTCTGAATGTTGAGCTTTAAGCCCACTTTTTCACTCTCCACTTTCACTTTCATCAAGAGGCTTTTGAGTTCCTCTTCACTTTCTGCCATAAGGGTGGTGTCATCTGCATATCTGAGGTTATTGATATTTCTCCCAGCAATCTTGATTCCAGCTTGTGTTTCTTCCAGCCCAGCGTTTCTCATGATGTACTCTGCATTTAAGTTAAATAAACGGGGTGACAATATACAGCCTTGACGTACTCCTTTTCCTATTTGGAACCAGTCTGTTGAGCCTTAGGGAAATGTAATTTAAAATTTAGCTCTGGGGAAATTACTCTTTGGGCATTTCTTACTGCATTTAGAATTCATATTTAAATGACTGATGCCAAATAGAAGAAAAAAAGTCTCTTAGATTTTATGAACTAGAGAAATGTTTATGGACTGCTGGCGAATTGTGTGTGGCAGTCAGGGTGTCAAGCTATGACACCCTTCATGTTGTCACAGAACAGATCCTTGAGAATGCCTAAAATGATCATGACGATGCATCTTTTGATGAGGATTTCCCATTCTGTTCTTGCCCACAACTAACCACACAGACTAAGACCACTTACTTCATCATGAAATAGTAATATAGTGAATTTTTTTTAACAGTTTGTAATAGAGAAAGTGTTTAAGTGTGATTTTTTAAAAAGCAAACATACAGTAATGATGCCTCAGGAGACATAATGAGCTATGTTGAATTCCTGCCAGTACTTTCATACTAAACTGGTTCATTTAAATGTAGTGTTTTCTGTGGAATGAGAGAAAAATAAATTTTTTGTTGTTGTTGATTCTTCTATTTTCTTTGTTTTAGGTATAATAACATTCTTTATGTCAATATTAGCATTTATTGAAAACAGTATTTGTTACTTTGTGTTAGAATAGGATTGAATGCAACTGTCATTTGTCTCCTGATTCCAGTTTGTACATATGCCTCTTAATGGCCTTAACAACCTTTGCTCTGGTATTGTTCCAATTTATATATTAATCTGTTTATATTTATTGCATATTAATATTTTATACTGATTAGAGTATTATTCTATAGGATTATAGCATTACAGGTGGCCTTGCTTGGGATTGACATGTGCACACTACTGTATTTAAAATGGATAACCAGCAAGGACCTATTGTATAACACAGGGAACGCAACTCCATATTATGTAACAACCTAAAAAAATTTGAAAAAGAATAGATGCATGTTTCGGAGAAGGCAGTGGCACCCCGCTCCAGTACTCTTGCCTGGAAAATCCCATGGACGGAGGGGCCTGGTGGGCTGCAGTCCATGGGGTTGCTACAAGCAGACACGACTGAGCGACTTCACTTTCACTTTTCACTTTCATGCATTGGAGAAGGAAATGGCAACCCACTCCAGTGTTCTTGCCTGGAGAATCCCAGGGATGGGGGAGCCTGGTGGGCTGCCGTCTATGGGGTCCCACAGAGTTGGACACGACTGAAGCGACTTAGCAGCAGCAGATGCATGTATAACTGAATCACTTTGCTCTATACCTGAAATTAACATTGTTAATCAACTCTACCCAAATATAAAAAGTTTAAAGTAAGCAGCAATATTAGGGTTACAATTTTCAGCAGGTTTATTTACCCAACTTTGTCATTGTAGTATTCTACTTCAGTTTTGTCATCATTCCCAAAAGTTTATAATTGATCTCAATCATGAAAAGTGCCCAAAGTAGTAGAGCATGACAGTTTGAAGCACGGGCCTAGAATCAGACTATACTGCTGGAAGATGCTCCTTCAATGAATAATTTTTGAATTTTGGTGGTTATTTAACTGGGCTTTAGTTTCCTCAGATGTACAGTGGCAATAAAATAGTAAATGTTTCAGTGGGCTTTTGGGAATAATGGTATATTTTCAGAGGAAGCAGTAAGTGAAGTTAGCAAATAACAAGAACAAAAACAAAGGAGAATTTTAACCAGCTCTAAGGCTTAATCACAGATTTTCTTTCTGCATGTAGGTGGGGCACCATCCATTCAGGGACACATGCTGGATAAGTTCTTAAACTTCTGTGAAAAACTTCTGTGTCCGTTATCTATTGCTGGGTAACACACCACCCCAAGCAGTAGTGGTTTAAAGCAACACAATTTGTGTTCTTTAAAATCTTTAAAATTTTTATTTTAAATTCTTTAAAATCTCAGATGGCTTCTTTGGTCATGAATTCAGGAGTGGCTGAGCTAAGCTAGGTAATTTTGGCTTGAGTTTCTCATGCCACTGTGGTAAGATCGTGTCTAGGAACAAGGATCTCTTGAAGGCTTTTTCAGTCATGCATCAGGTTGTGAGGACTGTTGGGGCTGAAATAGTGAGGTCTCCTTTGACATCTCTCTGTGTATTTTCTTAATGGCATTTTCTAATATGCTAACTTCAGGACACCCAGGCTTCTTAAATGTTGCCTTTGAGCTCCCAAGATAGGTATCCTAGAAGAAAGAGAAGGAAGTGGAAACCACATCATCTTTTATGACCAAGCCTGGGAAGTCAGTGTTCCTTGCAGTGTAATCTAGTACATGAAGCAGTTATTAATATGAAGATTCAACAGGTTCAAAGTGAGGGAGTATAGACCCTGCTTCTTTGTGGAGAAGTGTAAGCATCATGTTGTAAGACAGAATGTGAAATAGAGTTCATATTTATGTATTTTAGGAAAATAAAACATGCCACAGCTGCCAAACATCCTAGTATTTATACTTAGGTGGTTGTCTAACACAGGTAAGTGATTTTTAAGAATCTGGTTAGATAATATGGCTTTAAATTCTCTGCTGCTCTGTGCTCATCAGAACTTCAATTGTGAGAAATAATATTCAGGGAGGATTTTAAAAAATATCTTGCCTTTTATCTTTTGATTAAACTAGACCATCAGAGAACTCTTTGAATCCTTCAAGAAATGTTTTACCTAACTTGACCTTTGACCTTAAACCCCTGGCCTGATTTTGAGGAATCTGTTAGAAATAGCCATATGAAAATTATTCATGCACTGAATATAGAGAAGCTTAATCCTTACTACTCCCTCTTCCACTAATGTTCTTCTTCTCAATTCTTATAAACACCACTTCCTTAAATTATAAACTGTGTGTCTTCTTTGGCTTTACCCTTTGCTTCATAGCAAATTCATGATCAAATTTTCTTGTTGCACTGTTTGAAATTTGTATCCCTTTTTTCCTGCATATTCCTGGAGATGTTCTTGCACTGAAGGAGATCAAGAGTGCAGATTTGGTTCTATTCTCATTTTGGGATTAAAATTTAGGAGAAAAATGCAGAGAAAAGAAACAGATTTTGGGCTTCCCTGGTGGCTCAGTAGTAGAAGACATGGGTTCCATTCCTTGTCTGGGAAGATCTCACAGGCCAGGGAACTCATGTGTCACAACTACTGAGCCTGTGGTCTAGAGCCCGGAAGCCATAACTACTGAGCCCTTGCACCTTAGAGCCCATGTTTTGCAAGAAGAGAGTGGGGGGCCACTAGAGAAAAGCTCACACTGCAACGAAGCAACAAGAGAGTAGTGCCTGCTCTCTTCACCTAGAGAAGGCCTACGTAGCAACAAAGGCCCGGCACAACAAAAAATAAACGCATAAATAAAATTATTTTGAAAAAGAACAGATTTTAAGGAGCATTTCTCTTTTTTCTTTTAGAGGGGAATGAAACTTTTTTTTCATTGACTTTTTACCAATGAATTCCTTAGTGTCCTGAACCATAAGCATAAGATCACTGGCCTGATATAATTGCATTTCATGTTGAACTAATTAAGCATTATCTATCTTATTATCCCTGGAGTTAACATTTTTTTGGTCACATTTACATTTAAACTTTATTGGTTGTGACTGTCATATTTTGGACTATACTGCATAAGATTGATATAATCGTTCTTTTAGCTCATAGTACAGTGCCATCATTGATCCATGATTATCTTCATGCTCTTTTTGTCTCCCTCACTACCACAAATAGCTATTCTAATTCACTCACTGTGTAGCCTTTTAGTTTGATATATACTCTTACTAAATTCTGTTGTTCCTTAGTAACATGTATTTTACATTTACATAAGTGATATTCTGCTATTGATCTTATTCTGTTTCTTCCATTAAAAGTTGCCCTTAGGAGTTTGTTTTTAAGATGAACCTAGGTTTCTGTGAGTAAATCCAGTTCATTGCTTCAAACAATTTTTAAAGGATTATGTTTCTTTTCACTTAATCTCAACTGTTCTGCATTTTTTTCACAAATGAGGACAACAATCATTGGTCTGCTGTTCCTTAAGTGTAGTTTAAACTTATAGTTTAATTATAAAGTTAATTAAAGTTAATAATAGTTTGAAAAAATATCACTTTCTTTATTCTTTTGTGCTGCATTTGTTCTCATGTTTATATTTTAGACTTATCACTGAAGGATAGCTCAGTTCAGTTCAGTTCAGTTGCTCAGTCGTGTCCGACTCTTTGCAACCCCATGAATCGCAGCATGCCAGGCCTCCCTGTCCATCACCAACTCCCGGAGTTCACTCAGACTCACGTCCATCGAGTCAGTGATGCCATCCAGCCATCTCATCCTCTGTCATCCCCTTCTCCTCCTCCCCCCAATCCCTCCCAGCATCAGAGTCTTTTCCAATGAGTCAACTCTTCGCATGAGGTGGCCAAAGTACTGCAGTTTCAGCTTTAGCATCATCCCTTCCAAAGAAATCCCAGGGCTGATCTCCTTCAGAATGGACTGGTTGCCATTTCCTCCTCCAGGGGATCTTCCTGACCCAGGGATTGAACTTATGAATCTTGCATTGGCAGGTAGATTCTTTACCACTGAGCCACCAGGGAAGCTCCTTATCTCCTTGCAGTCCAAGGGACTCTCAAGAGTCTTCTCCAACACCACAGTTCAAAAGCATCAATTCTTCGGCGCTCAGCCTTCTTCACGGTCCAACTCTCACATCCATACATGACCACAGGAAAAACCATAGCTTTGACTAGACGGACCTTTGTTGGCAAAGTAATATCTCTGCTTTTGAATATGCTATCTAGGTTGATCATAACTTTCCTTCCAAGGAGTAAGCGTCTTTTAATTTCATGGCTGCAGTCACCATCTGCAGTGGTTTTGGAGCCCCCCAAAATAAAGTCTGACACTGTTTCCACTGTTTCCCCATCTATTTCCCATGAAGTGATGGGACCGGATGCCATGATCTTTGTTTTCTGAATGTTGAGCTTTAAGCCAACTTTTTCACTCTCCACTTTCACTTTCATCAAGAGGCTTTTGAGTTCCTCTTCACTTTCTGCCATAAGGGTGGTGTCATCTACATATCTGAGGTTATTGATATTTCTCCTGGCAATCTTGATTCCAGCTTGTTTCTTCCAGTCCAGTGTTTCTCATGATGTACCCTGCATATAAGTTAAATAAGGAGGGTGACGATATATAACCTTGACGTACTCCTTTTCCTATTTGGAACCAGTCTCATTCCACTGTTTAAAATCTTTCATTTAACTCTTTCTTACTAAGTAGATGTTTAAAAAGTATCGAAAGCAGTGGCACACTGAACTCAGGGATCTGACTACTGTTATCTGAAATTGATTTCAGGACACCATTTAACAAATAATCTATAAATTTGTGTCTGGCATTTTAATATATATATTTTTTCTAATCATGGAATTAAAGCATCAGCAGCTATATGTTTATTCATCCTGAATATTTACCACCCTCTTGACAACACACATGTGTAAAGGGAGGTCATTTTCCCCTTTGGCTTTTCTTGGTGTATGTTTGCTGGCTTTGATTAGCAGCATGATGAAGCAATGTGAAATGAATTAGTATCAATGGAATGGAAATCTTAGTGGTTTAAGTATCACTATTAATATATACTGCATGTCTGAAACTCTGCATTCCTTTCCTGGCTGCATCTCCTTGTTCCCAGTCTTTCCAAGGTTCTGTCAATAACGTCCTAAGTAGTTGACTACTTGGATGAGATCTGGAAATCAAAAAGACTTTCAAATTTTAGACAAAAGGTTCAGTCTGTGGACCTGATGAAAGTTTAGGTCTTGGTGGGCCCATGTTAACACAGATTAGAACCTTAGGTTGAAAATGAAATTTGCCTACAGTTCATCTTAGTCTTAAGTGGAAGAATGTTAGTTGCATTGGTCTATCCTACAGACAAATAAGACAGGTATTACTTAAAGATTTTTATGAGCAGACTCAAATGGAAACACAATTTCCTTTCAGTCTTGTACTTTGCAAAGCTCTACTAAAATTGGATAAGAAAGGCAGAGAAATTAGCACAGGTTTAGTGTTGTTGACATGAATCAGTCGTTTGTACGGATTTTTCTTTCCCTGCTGCCCTTTCTGTTTTCCCTTCCTTCAGCTGCTATTTTCCATGCCCTCTCCTTTCCTCCTAGCCCTTCTACTTGGAACAGAACTTTGGATAACCATTAGTGAGGAGTATGTCAAGTTAGAATTGCTGATTTGGACACATTTGTTAGGCAGACAACAAAAAAGTCGTAAACACTGGCTTGCTGGCAAGTAGAGAGCTGACGGAAAGGAGAGGGAGCCTGTGTTTTCACTCGCGCTCTTCTTACTCAGAACGCATACGGCCATTGACAAGCTAGGAAATGCACCTCCCCTCCACCTCTCTTGCCAGGAAAAACACAACCTTTGGAGAATAGGGGCATAAGAAACGGCTGGCATAAGAACTTTCTGTGCCTGCTGGCACTTGAAGTTACCATTGCTGTGGTTCGTTTTGCTGCTCATTCTTGGTCTTCATGCGCGTGACTGGCCTGATTTATCTTTCATTACTTTAGGGCTTTATAGCTCAGGAGGATTTGAGTACAAAAAAACTTTCTCCTGAGATTGCTGAAAGGTCTTTCCCTCTTGAACGGAAGCAGAATTAACTTTGATGACTTTTGAGTTTAAACAGTACTCCCTCTGTAGAGTAGCAACAACCACCCTGACAGTTACAGCAGCAACTTGGGGCCTGGGATGTAAGTTTAGGTTGCTTTCAATTGAATTTCTATTGTGTCACTTTATTTTTTAATAGGTTTTATGATATCTGTGTGAACCATGCAGCCAGTCAGAAATGGACTTTTTCTCAGATCAAGATGGAAGGTTTCCCCCCACCCTCAGATAAAGGTATATAAAGTGAGTATAACATGCAGATTCTTAATCAGACTCACCCATCAATCAGAAATTTTTAACCGTGTAATTTTTCAAAGAAATAGGTAAAAGGACATTAAGTGCCTATCAATGCTGGCTTTATACTAAACCTTTATAACTATAACCTAAATGTCAGTGCAGCTCTGCTTCTGTTTTTTAACCTCTGACTTCATAGATACAGCACTAAAGTAACCGATTCCCAAAGGTGCAACCTGAGGAACCATAGCTATCTGAATCATCAAATAGAGATAGAAGTATATTCTCCATGCTGTATTTAACAAGTCAGGAAAACAGACTAATGCATTTATAAACATTTTTGATCCTGAGGGTTGAAATAAGAAGGGTTTTTCTATTCAATTATGAGTTGACCAGAAAATCCAATGACCTCGAACATCTCCTTTCCTGCGAATTTCAATCAGTTGTGGTTTTGGAGTATTTACATGAGGTTCATGTTGCATAAACTGTATGGGATCATATTGAACAGAGCCGTGTCCTCATATATCAGGGAATCTAAGTATAAAGACTCTAGCTTAGCTTTCCAAAGGTGAGTGAGATTAAACTTCTGCCTTGGGAATCAGACCCATATGCGTATTATCGTCACCGGGATTCATACTCTCTTCCCCACCTTCCAGTATGGGGTTGCAGGGGGGAGGGGGAATACCAAATCTACCCCAAACTTAGGCTCTTTGCCTCCTTTGTCCAGGACTCTAGATTTTTCGCTCACTGGATTAATTACTTTATATAGAGATATTAAACCCCTAAGGAAGGTTGTATTTGAAGTCTATTACAGGATAATATTCCAAGAAAATTGTTCTTTTGAAGTTTGATTTGAAACTCATGCTCCTCATTAACACAGGCAGCAGGAAGGCGGGAGACCTGGCTCTGAAAAGGACTTGTTTTGAGCTGGGGAAACAGCTTGAATCCTCAGCATGGATGTACAGAGTTAAAAGCAAAGCCAGGCAAGAAATGAGATCAAGCCTGGAATGATGTATCTGTTAGTAATTCAGATCCGCGTGACTAGTGAGACAGCATGTTTGTTCTCTAGCTGTTTTTTTTTTTTTTTTTTAAAGACTGATCAGTGTAGAGTTGAAGCAGGATTTTAACTTTTGACTTTGATTCTAATTTCAAGATTTTTCTTCTTCCTAAATTTAGCCTTGCAAATATCCCTGTGAAATGCTTGAGTCAGGACACAATCAGCTCTTTTCACATATCATCAGATTCTCTCCTCAACACGAAGAAATAGCAGAGTAGGAAAGAATTCCTTTGGGGGACAGAGCATACTTTATAGTTTTTTTCTTTCTTCTTTTTCTTTTTCTTTTTAAAGTGAAAATTATCCAGGCAGAACTTGGTTGTCAGTAAAGATGTTTGTTTTGGTTGGCAATCAGTATGTTTAGTCTGAGAACAGGGACTTTGAGCTCAGAGGTTAAAGCCTGAAGGTGTGTTGTCTCCAGGATGAGAGAGAGCAAAGAAATTGGTGGAGTAAGTAAGGCAGTGATGGCTTTAGGTCTGTTTCACAGAGTCAGTCTGATTTTTACTTATTCAACTGGAATTTGTTATGAGTGTGAAATATGTTCATGTTTTGCAGCATATGAACTTGACTCTAGGCCTAGGTTTATAAGTAGTACTTGGGGTAGAGGTGGCAAGAGGGGAGAATATAGCAGTTCTCCTTTTGGAAGCTGTAAGAGAGTTTTCCAAAGGGAAGAATGGAATCGATTCAAGCTACTTTAGAGAATCCCTCCATTGTTTTCCTTCTCATTTTCTCTATCTTGTTTCTTTCATACTTTACCTCATTCAACAAATATTTGTTTAACTTATGGAATAGCATGGTGATTAAGAGCAAATATTCCCATTAGAATGATCCACATTCCGATCTCTTAAGCTTCAGTTTCTTCACTAAAATGGGGGTAAAAATCCTATCTACAGCGATGGTTAACATCAGTATTAGATGATATAGTCCCTGTTAAGCCACTTAGTGTACAGCACCTGGTAGATAGGACATACTTAATAATTATGTCATTTATTTATTTCTTAAATTCTCTATAATCAAATATAGATATTTATCAATACATTGCATATCTAACTAAAGTTATTAGTATTGGTACTATGTGTAGTTTCCTTCTAGAGGTGATTTCTAAACTGGGAGCCAGGGGGAAGTGGAGTGATGTGATCAATCTTTTGACTGAATATTTCTCTGGAAATTATATGTATTTTCTGTCTCTCTTTTTGGTAATCAGTCTCCCTCACTAAAGGACAAAGGGAGACAGAAATTTACTGTTTTGAGAAATGAATACGATCAGAGAATGGGACAGGGCTCTGGAAGAAGAGAGATGGCATGCATGTTGGACGACCAGAGTCTGGGTGGGTTTGGGCACTCAGGAACAGGCTGGGAGGAACCAGTCATGGTGATCAGAGCAAGTATATTTGAAGTTTGGCTGAAGACTTGACTGAAAGTTGGTGTTAAAATTGTCAAGTAGGAAAATGCTCAGAAGCCCAGTAGAGCAGAATCTGACTTCCTAGTACCTTCAATGAGTAAGTTGAGTATGTCATCAGGGGTGGCTCAGATTCAGGTATTTTTAAACCTTAGCACTGAAAATTTCCAGAAAGATTTGTACATCCTGTCCTTGTTATTTAAAAATTAAAACAGCAGTAAATCATAAAACATAAAATTATTGCTGGAAGTGAAACTGTGTTTTTTTAAAAAATTTTTATGGACAATTTTCTTAAAGAGGAACATTTTTGTGTGGCCTTACCTTGCTAGTATCCTGAGTATGCATGTAGTCTGTCTGTTGGATAGTAATATAGCACCAGTCTCAGTCCTGAAGCCAAAGCTGGGTGAGCAGAAACAGTCAGGGCTATGCCACCCTCATCCATGAGTATTCATCACAAAGAGATGGCTGTCTTAGTTTGCATTCTTTAAACTGTCATTGAAGCAAATATTGTTTTCTAATGATACTGATATTTTCAGTGATTAAGTTAAAATGGTTATAAAACAGATAAAAAGTGGATTTTTTTTCTTGCATAAAATTTACCACCATTACTCTTGGAAGGAATAATTGAAGTCTCATGGGAAAGTTAAGTATTTTGGTAACTGCTAGTAGTCACCTTCTAGCTCAAGGATTGTTGGTGTACAGTTTGCATTTCAATATTAACCATATTTTACTTCATTACTCTTCCTCTAGAGCTCTTTGCAAGCAGAGGAGAGCTTTCATATGTTTAGATTTTAAATTGATTATTGAATGAATGAACAAGGAATTATTTCGCTCTTTGTTTTAATCTTTTTTCTTTCATCTTAGTGTTATCTGGGATGACAGTGGAGGTTTCATCTGAATCTGACTCATGCTAACCTAAATAATGTCAGCTCATTATCATTGACTTTTAGCAATATAGTAAATTTGGAGAGCCATGCCTTTCATGTTCATATAAACATCTTTTCTTTCAATTTGATATTTTTTTCAGTTGAACTTTTGCTCTCTTTATTCACCACTCTCTAGATTCCTCTCAAATCTCTTTTATTTTCCTTAATTAAAACATCATGATGAAACATAATGGTCTAATATATGTGTGTATAAAACTTCAGACAGGTCCACAGATAAGATTTCAGTTTCATTTCACTTACTTTGTATTCCTCATGTTTAAAATTAAAATTAAAACCTAATAAAGCTAACATATAACAAAGAAGAAAAATAATCCAACTTAATAGTCTCAAAATATCCACATCCAATTCAGAGTGGCTGAAGCCTATTAAATTCTAAAGACTTGACAGGCTTAAATTTTGTATTCTTTTTCTCAGACAGTATTGCTTAATGTGTTTTGTGTAAAGAAACTAAATGGCACATGGAGTCTACCTTGAGTGCAGAACTGAGGATTTAGTTTTATTACCCGCAGGGCAAGGGAATGGGCAGATGTCTTGTATTTTATTGCTGCTTTAATTGCTGAGAGAGATGACCGCCACCTTTGAAATAGCTTTAAGGAAGTTTTCAGACTTGATGATCACAAGTCTGACATTTAGGATATAGTACTATATTATGGGCTTTCCAGGTGGTCCTAGTGGTAAATAACCTACCTGCCAATCAGAAGACATAGAGATGTGGGTTTGATCTCTGGATTGAAAAGATGCCCTGGAGGAGGGCAGAGCAACACACTCCAGTATTCTTGCCTGGAGAATCCCATAGACAGAAGAGCCTGGCAGGCTACAGTCCATAGGGTTGCAAAGAGTCAGACACTACTGAAGTGACTTTGCATGCATGCACATGCTGTATTACAGTCTGAGGGTCTAGAGAAAGCAGAGATAAACCTACAAAGAAATAGAGTTGTGTGGCCTAAGTGTCTGATTGAGAGCTGGAGATATATAGATAATTGATATCTACTCATAAATCTAAAACCTCAGTTTAATAAACAGTTTCTGTATCCTGTTCTATGAGAATGACTAACAAGAAGTGGGATAGATTAGTTTGTGTTTCAGCAGATTTTACTTCTGCCCAGCCTTGGGTGGGGTTGCTAATGAGCAATGTATTGTCCAAAAGGCCAGGAGCCAGAGGGAAAAACGAGAAAGCGGCTAAAACAGTCCATGACTGAATAATTAGCCTCAGAATAATATAGTGTAAACTGTGTGTCCATTAGTAAGAGAGAAGCAAATGAGCTCCTTTATGGTCCTTGACTGTTAAAAAAAAAAATCTACCCTCTCTCCTCAGAATCTTTTCATTTAGAAACATGTATTGTGTGTATTCTAGTGAGTTGAAAACTAGAAGTAGATCTTATAAAGTATCGTGGTTAATTTGAACAGCGGCTTACTTTTTCAGAGTTAGCTGCGCTTGGGTTCTGCACCTTCTTTTGTTAACAGCCCATATCATGGCTGGTTTGGTTTGGTTTTGCTACTGCGCCATCACCACAGTGAGAGTAAGTGATGCAATTTACAGTGAAGGGATTCCCTATTGGGAAACAGCTGGCGCCTGAAAGCCTTTCCTGCGCATGTATAAAAGCAGTTAAACATTGTTTTTGCCTCAACACAGGGTGAAATTCCAAAATACCATAGAGACAGAAAACCATGTTTTGCATTTAAGAATAAGGGCAGTACTGCATAATCTATGTACATTCAAGTAAACATTTTCCCCACTTGAACAACTGCTCCATAATTAAATATAAATGCCCCATTCCCGCATAATTTATCTATGCTCGAACTCACCAGTAATATCCCCATGGAACCTTCTGACATACTGTCTGCCTTAAACTAGATGAAGAACTATAAAAGCTTTCCCAAACAGTCATGTACTTATCTCAGGTCTTTGGCCTACAGCCTGATAGAAGCTGCTGCTGCTGCTGTTAAGTAGCTTCAGTGGTGTCCGATTCTGTGCAATCCCATAGACGGCAGCCCACCAGGCTCCCCCGTCCCTGGGATTCTCCAGGCAAGAACACTGGAGCGGGTTGCCATTTCCTTCTCCAATGCATGAAAGTGAAAGTGAAGTCGCTCAGTCGTGTCCAACTCTTTGCGACCCCATGGACTGCAGCCTACCAGGCTCTTCCACCCATTGGATTTTCCAGGCAAGAGTACTGGAGTGGGGTGCCATTGCCTTCTCCTGGGCAGAGAGAGCTGATAGAAGCTAGACCATGTCTAAATGAACTCAGACTCCAGGCAGATAGGAGACATAGGCACTCATGACAAAGAAGAGAAAAATCTGAACATTGAAACTGCTTCACAGTTATTTATTGTAAAATCACTGCACTGGAGCCTCGAGTGGAAGGATTACAGAAAGTTTAAATGAAGGGTTGATATTTTAGGCTTTTAAGTAAAAATGCTCATGTGCATTGTAAAGAAAAAACCCCAAAACACCTGTATATCCCATTGCTGACTTTCTTTGTTAAAAAATAAACCATGACAAAGGTTCTCTGGATATGAAAGATATTGTATTTCTGTGAAATTTTAATAGAATGCAAACTGTCTTCAGGAAAAATGCCTGATTAGTCCATATGTTTCTTTTTCATTGTTCTTTGAAAATATAATAACTTCATGTATAATTGAAATAATGGAAAATGTATTTAAAAATGACCAAATTAAGTATGGAAATAATATTTTTTCAAAGCCCCTCCCCACCAAAGGATCATATATATAGCAAAACTTTAAATAAAGTGGCATGTTTCACATTAACAATGGTTCTTGACAAAGAAAGGCAGAAAAGGTTTTTGAATGGGAGTAATATACTTCTTTGACTATTGCATTATAGTCAGTATAGAAATTTGTTTTAAGTGGATGGACTTTGTAGGATGAAAAGAGATGAACTGAAGGTGGAAGGTATAACGTTCTCTTTCAAGAATTGTTTTGTGAAGTTTTTTTAGACGAAATATTGAGTTCTTTTTAAATTGGGAGAAACTGCTCTTCTTTTTTTCTTCTATCTGTCCATCTATCATCTGTCTATCTACCTACCTACCTATTCTGGGTCTTAGTTGTGCACACAGAGTCGTCAGTCATCGAGCAGTGTGCAGGATCTTTAGTTGAGGCGTGTGAACTCTGAATTGTGGCATTTCCTGACCAGGGGTTGAATCCGAGTCCCCTGCCATTGGGAGCACAGAGTCTTAGCCACTGCACCACCAGAGAAGTTCCTTTTTTTTCCCCCCCAATTTAGGGAAGTGGTTATCACTAAAAGATTGTATAAATGAAGGGGACTGTATTAAGGAGGACTAACTAAGAAAATATGGTATGGAATAAGATTCAAGACAAAGTAAGGAGAGACGGCAAGGATGAACAAATGATGCTATAAAGACAGTTAAAGCTTGGGAGAAGGGAATTTGCATTGGAAAACCTTGATGAAGTAGAAAACTGAGAAAATGAGCTGGGTAGATGGGCATTGGGATGGTAGTGAAGGTTTAAAACACTTATGTATTAACAGAAATGGAGAAGTGACCTTTCCAAAGAAAAAGACAAACATTTATTAAGTCCAGCTCAGGGTCCCTAAAACTTGGCCTAGAGTAGAAAGTTGGATTGATCTATCACAGAGGCCTTGTCGGGTGAATGGGGCAGGAGGACAGAGATGGGAAAAAGTGAGGATGTTAATAATAAAAGCTGGACGATTTGGAGAGAGCCAAATAGGAAGGGCAGAAGGGAGGAATCAAGGGACTGAGATTACAGTGAATTTAGGTAGGTCCTGGGTGTTCTTTGGAAGTTCAGTTCAGTCGCTCAGTCATGTCCAACTCTTTGTGACCCCACGAATCACAGCACGCCAGGCCTCCCTGTCCATCACCATCTCCCGGAGTTCACTCAGACTCACGTCCATCGAGTCAGTGATGCCATCCAGCCATCTCATCCTCGGTCGTCCCCTTCTCCTCCTGCCCCCAATCCCTCCCAGCATCAGAGTCTTTTCCAATGAGTCAACTCTTCACATGAGTTGGCCAAAGTATTGGAGTTTCAGCTTTAGCATCATTCCTTTCAAAGAAATCCCAGGGCTGATCTCCTTCAGAATGGACTGGTTGGATCTCCTTGCGGTCCAAGGGACTCTCAAGAGTCTTCTCCAACACCACAGTTCAAAAGCATCAATTCTTCAGTGCTCAACCTTTTTCACAGTCCAACTCTCACATCCATACATGACCACAGGAAAAGCCTTGACTAGACGGACCTTTGTTGGCAAAGTAATGTTTCTGCTTTTGAATAGGCTATCTAGGTTGGTCATAACTTTCCTTCCAAGGAGTAAGTGTCTTTTAATTTCATGGCTGCAGTCACCATCTGCAGTGATTTTGGAGCCCAGAAAAATAAAGTCTGACACTGTTCCCACTGTTTCCCCATCTATTTCCTATGAAGTGATGGGACCAGATGCCATGATCTTCGCTTTCTGAATGTTGAGTTTTAAGCCAACTTTTTCACTCTCCTCTTTCACCTTCATCAAGAGACTTTTTAGTTCTTCTTCACTTTCTGCCATAAGGGTGGTGTCATCTGCATATCTGAGGTTATTGCTATTTCTCCCAGCAATCTTGATTCCAGCTTGTGCTTCTTCCAGTCCAGAATTTCTCATGATGTACTCTGCATTTAAGTTAAATAAACAGGGTGACAATATACAGCCTTGACATACTCCTTTCCTATTTGGAACCAGTCTGTTGTTCCATGTCCAGTTCTAACTGTTGCTTCCTGACCTGCATACAGGTTTCTCAAGAGGCAGATCAGGTGGTCTGGTATTCCCATCTCTTTCAGAATTTTCCACAGTTTATTGTGATCCACACAGTCAAAGGCTTTGGCATAGTCAATAAAGCAGAAATAGATGTTTTTCTGGAACTCTCTTGCTTTTTTGATGATACAGCGGATGTTGGCAATTTGGTCTCTGGTTCCTCTGCCTTTTCTAAAATCAGCTTGAACATCTGGAAGTTACGGTTCACATATTGCTGAAGCCTGGCTTGGAGAATATTGAGCATTAATTTACTAGCATGTGAGATGAGTGCAATTGTGCGGTAGTTTGAGCATTCTTTGGCATTGCCTTTCTTTGGGATTGGAATGAAAACTGACGTTTTCCAGTCCTGCAGCCACTGCTGAGTTTTCCAAATTTGCTGGCATATGCTAAAGCTGAAACTCCAGTACTTTGGCCACCTCATGTGAAGAGTTGACTCATTGGAAAAGACTCTGATGCTGGGAGGGATTGGGGGCAGGAGGAGAAGGGGATGACAGAGGATGAGATGGCTGGATGGCATCACCTACTCGATGGACCTGAGTTTGAGTGAACTCTGGGAGTTGGTGATGGACAGAAGGCCTGGTGTGCTGCGATTCATGGGGTTGCAAAGAGTCCAACACGACTGAACGACTGAACCAAACTGAGTAGGAATGAGAGCTTCCCGGGTAAGAACCTGCCTGCCAATGCAGGAGATGTAAGAGATGCCACTTGGGTCCCTGGTCTGGAAGATCCGCTGGAGGAGGGCATGGCAACCCTCTCCAGGATTCTTGCCTGGGAAATCCCATGGAGAGAGGAGCCCGGCAGGCTACAGTCATAGGGTCTCAAAGAGTCGGACACTAAAGCGACTTAGCAGCCGCAGCAGTAGCAGTGGGAGGGAAACAAGATGGGAGATTTTCTCTTGGGTAGAATACTGATGTTTAAGGTTTTAGAGGAGGAACTGGGTGATGACAAGGGCCAGTATACAGCCAAGACAGTGGGTTGCTTCCATCTACATACTGTTATGTACATATGGAAAAGATCAGAAATGAGGAGCTTTTCATTACCTGCTCTTTAAAGACATCATGGTACAGCATGCTGGGAAAGCACTAGCAAGACTCACGTGGGTCCTGGCCCTGCTGTTCCACAGTTCTTGCTCTCCACTTTGATAAAGTGGATATGAGTTTATCTGTGACACTCCCCTTTCAGGTATGCTGTGAAGAATACTTTATGTACGTGTAAGTTCTTTGAAAGCTGCAAAGCACTGTGTATTTATTGAGTAATGTTAAGGAATACATTTTTAAAAGTGACCTCACTGTGGGCTGGGCCAGTTAGGAAATCTTTAACAATAAGATAAGGATCTTAATTTTTAGAACTTAATTATCAGATTCTGAAACCTTATCTTGAGAGTCCTTAGCCTGAACCTCACTTTCCAATTCCCCATGACTCCCAAAAATAGTTGAAGGCTTGTTAGAAATGAAAATATTCACCTAGGGTTAAAACCCCACCACACAGTCACTTGACTCACAGTATTGCCACTGCTTAGAAATTCTTGTTTTCACAGCCCAGTTGCTACACCAGACCCTGATGTATAAAGTTGCTGGCCTGGATTGAGCACAGTGTGCTAGAATAACACACTGGTCACTTTTATTTGGACTTCTGATTATCTTCCTTGAAGTCAGCCACATAGCCTACTTTACAAAACTCGGGTCCGACTCTCCATGATCTCTCGTCTTTCCAGCTGATCTGATATGGAGGTTTCAGTGAGCCTTATCTGATTCTGTTACATTGCTATGGCATTAGAAAATGATTGAAGTGGTAAAACAAACACAGGGAAAAATGACACAATCAGTTTCCTTTTGAGGGAGAGTAATAATTGAAGTCAAAATATTTTTTGAGTCTTCCTTAACAAATGTATTTCAAAACTCTATGATACTAATTTTATCTGATGTGTATGTTGATACAGGTATTGTTTAATGTGTAGTGGTAGTTTTCAAATGTGGAGAAGGCAATGGCACCCCACTCCAGTACTCTTGCCTGGAAAATCCCATGGACGGAGGAGCCTGGTGGGCTGCAGTCCATGGGGTCTCTAAGAGTCGGACACTACTGACTGATTTCACTTTGACTTTTCACTTTCATGCATTGCAGAAGGAAATGGCAACCCACTCCAGTGTTCTTGCCTGGAAAATCCCATGGACGGAGGAGCCTGGTGGGCTGCAGTCCATGGGGTCACTAAGAGTCGGACACGACTGAGTGACTTCACTTTCACTTTTCACTTTCATGCATTGGAGAAGGAAATGGCAACCCACTCCATGTTCTTGCTGGAGAATCCCAGGAATGGGGAAGCCTGGTGGGCTGCCGTCTATGGGGTCCCACAGAGTCGGACACGACTGAAGTGACTTAGCAGCAGCAGCAGTTTTCAAATGGGTGGAATATCTAAACATTAATTATCTTAAGGTGTCTTTTCCAAAGAAATTGGAAAATACCTTGTTATGAGAACAAAGTTGGGGTGAAATTAAAAAAGTAATATGGATGATATTGAAAATAAGAACAATGAGATTGCTTTCTTTGACCTATTCTGTCTGATGGGCAATTTTACATTCATTTGCAAATGGTACTTCAGAAGAAAACCATTGTATTTGGTGAAACACATGTGGAGGTTCAGACGTTGATTTTTTATCCTTCTCTTTCAAGCCTCCCTTTTCTCCCTCCCTAACTTACATATATCAGATCAGATCAGATCAGTAGCTCAGTCGTGTCCGACTCTTTGCAACCCCATGAATCGCAGCACGCCAGGCCTCCCTATCCATCACCAACTCCCGGAGTTCACTCAGACTAACGTCCATCAAGTTAGTGATGCCATCTAGCCATCTCATCCTCTGCCGTCCCCTTCTCCTCTTGCCCCCAATCCTCCCAGCATCAGAGTCTTTTCCAATGAGTCAACTCTTCGCATGAGGTGGCCAAAGTACTGGAGTTTCAGCTTTAGCATCATCCCTTCCAAAGAAATCCCAGGGCTGATCTCCTTCAGAATGGACTGGTTGGATCTCCTTGCAGTCCAAGGGACTCTCAAGAGTCTTCTCCAACACCACAGTTCAAAAGCATCAATTCTTCGGCGCTCAGCCATAGAAGCCATCAATAGATTCCAGCTGGCTATATGTCCTAAAATAGTTCAGAAAAAGAAAATCCCAATTTGAAAACCTTTATAATGATCTGTTTGATAAAGCCATGGAGTGACAAATCTCTTATCAAAAAGACCTAGCCAAGTTTTATGCTGATGAAGAGAAGTTTAGATATCTCTTAGACATGCATCTACCATCAACAGTAGCACAGTTATTAATAGAGAGACTGCAGAGCTAACCTTTACCTCACTGTCAGTGAAGAATGTTCTTGTTGCAGTGTATTAGGCTTTTCTTTGAGACACCATAATGAAACAGTTGCATGGGACAGACAATAATCTGTTAGATAAATAGTCTTGTCCTATTCATGGTTATATTCACAAGCTAAGTTCATGTGGGGAATGGGATGGGGAGAGATTTCTTTGTCGTGGTTTTCTGGACAGTTTTCTCTTTTTTTTTCATATGGTCCAAATCTTTGTATACATTGAATAAAGTATGATAAAGCCCAGCAAAAAGATTTGTAAACATAAAGTGCTTTGCAAATAAAACTTTAAAAGTAAAAAAGCAGTACTTAGAGCAGATTTCTGTGTCTGATATTCAGTTCTGCTATGAACTGAATTGTGTCCTCTCAGAGCAGATTTCTGTGTCTGATATTCAGTTCTGCTATGAACTGAATTGTGTCCTCTCAACATTTTTATGTTCCTCTAGTGGGACTGCATTGAAATCACCTGTGAGGAGATTATAACAGTTTAATGAAGTCATAACTCAAATCCAGCAAGACTGGTGCCTTTCTCTCTGTGCCCACTTTGGAAAGCTTATGTGAGCACATGGAGAAGAGGCAGCCATCTGCAAGCCAGGAAGAAAACTCTCACCAGAAGCTGAATTGCCTGGTACCTTGACCTTGGGCTTGGAGCCTCTAGAGCTGTGAGAAAATAAATTTCTATTGTTTAAGCCACCTAGCCTATGGTATGTATCTATGGTATATGTACTATTAAGTTGCTTCAGTCATGTTTGACTCTTTGCAACACCATGGACTGTAGCCCACCAGGCTCCTCTGTCCATGAGATTCTCCAGGCAAGAATACTGGAGCAGGTTGCCATTTCCTGCTTCAGGGGATCTACCTAATTCATGAAACGAACCCAAGTCTCATGTCTCCTGCATTGCAGGTGGGTTCTTTACCACTAGCGCCACCCCAGAGCTAATATAGATTTTTGTACTGTGAAATGAGGTGCTGTTGTAACAAATGCCTAAAAATGTGAAAGTAGCTTTGGAACTGGTTAATGGGTAGAGGATAGTGGAAATCTGAGGTGCATATTAGAAAGACCCTAGATTGCTGAGAACTGAATGTTGGTAGAAATATAGCTCTTATAGGCCATTCTGATGAAGTCTCTGACAGAAATGCAGAACAGATTTATAGAAAACTGGAGGAAAGAAATCGTCAGTACAAAGTGATGAACAACTTGGTTGAACTGTGTTCCAGGATATTCTGGAAGGTGGAGCTTGTGAACTGTGAAATTGGATATTTCAGTAAGGATGTTTCAGACCAAAATGTTGAAGGAATGGTCCCGGTCTGTCTGTCTGTTTACAATAAAATGTGAGAGGAAAGAGAGAAATTGAAGAAGGAATTAAGTAAAAAAGAACCAGAATTTAAAGATTTGGAAAATCCTCAGGTTTTCCATATTGCAAAAAAAAAAAAAAGAAAAAAAAATCCCTGTGTTCCAAAGTGAACACCAAGGGTATGGCTGGGCTGTCATTTGATAAAGAGATTACGGGATTATTCAAGTAGAAACCCTGCCAGGGTGAACTGAAAGGGGACAAAGATGGGACAAAATGAAGTATCAAGGGCTCTCAGATTCTACATGACAGAATGATGGAGCTATTCTGCTGCATGCATGCCTTATCTTTCAAGAAAAGGGAAGAATGACTCTGAAGATGTTTCAGAGGTCATCAGGGCTGCCATTCCTGCCATATATCTAACAGTCCAGGCTCATTCCTCTTGTTTCATCTTTAGTTTTGGCAGGTCAGCATGTTCTACGCAGTGCCTCATGGATAGAGCCCTTGCTGAGAGCTGTAGGGGTGGAGCTGTCCCAAGAGCCATGGGTTTGATTCTGCCTCTCAGTGGGCTTAGAGAGCAAAGCACTGAACCAGAGAGGATTATTCTCAAGCCTTGAAATCTGATGGAATTTGCCTTGTTGGGTTTTGGACTTGCTTCGGACACATCACCCCTTTCTTCTTTTTGATTCCTCTGTCTGTTCATAACTTGTCTGCTTTGACAGGGTGATATCTGGAGCGGAATTTTGCCTAGGGATGAATCAATACTGTGAATCTCACCCATGTGTGATTTAGATGATACTTTTTTTCTGCTTTATATATTCTGTTCTTAAGTTTAGTTGAATTACAATATTATATTAGTTTCAGGTGTACAACACAGTGATTCAAAATGTTTTTAGATTACACACCCTACAGAGTTATCATTTGTTTTGCCTCCCCTGCCCCAGGTCCCCGTAACTACTAGTTTATTCTCTGTATCTGTGAGTTTATTTCTGCTTTATTTGTTTGTTTTGTTTTTTAGATTCCACACATAGGTAAAAACAAACACTAGTTGTCTTTCTCTATCTGACTTATTTCACTGTGCATAAAACCTTTCAGGTTTATCTATGCTGAGGCAAATGGCAAGATTGCATTCTTTCTTATGGCTAATTTCCATTGTATAAATGTACCACATCCTCTTAATCCATTTATCTATTGATGAACAGCAAGATTGTTTCCTTATCTTGGCTGATGTAAGTAATACTGCTATTAATATTGAGGTGCATATATCTTTTTTAATTGGTGTTTTTCTTTCCCTTAGAGAAAGAATTGGAATTTCTGGATCATCCCATCATTCTACTTTTACTTTTTTGAGGAACCTGCATACTGTTTTCCATAATGATTTTACAAATTCACATTCTTCTTTTTTATTTTTTTCCTTTTTGCTTTTTTTTTTTTGATTTTATTTTTTAACTTTACATTATTGTATTGGTTGTGCCATATATCGACATGAATCCGCCACAGGTATACACGTGTTCCCCATCCTGAACTCTCCTCCCTCCTCCCTCCCCATACCATCCCCAATTAACTGGGTACTAGCGTTCTTCTCTACATCCTCACCAATGCTTGTTATTTATTGTCTTTTTTGATAACAGCCATTTTGACAGGTATAAGGTGATATCCCATTGTGGTTTTGATTTGCAATTTCCTAAAAGAAGAGAAGCGAAAAACAAAGGACAAAAGGAAAGATATAATCATCTGAATGCAGAGTTCCAAAGAATAGCAAGGAGAGATAAGAAAGCCTTCCTCAGCGATCAATGCAAAGAAATAGAGGAAAACAACAGAATGGGAAAGACTAGAGATCTATTCAAGAAAATCAGAGATACCAAGGGAACATTTCATGCAAAGGTGGGCTCAATAAAGGACAGAAAGGGTATGGACTAACAGAAGCAGAAGATATTAAGAAGAGGTGGCAAGAATACACAGGAGAACTGTACAAAAAATAGCTTCATGACCCAGATAATCACGATGGTGTGGTCACTCACCTAGAGCCAGACATCCTGGCATGTGAAGTCAAGTGGGGCTTAGAGAGCATCACTACGAACAAAAAATTCCATCACTAGTGGAAGTGATGGAATTCCAGTTGATCTCTTTCAAATCCTGAAAGATGATGCTGTGAAAGTGCTACACTCAATATGCCAGCAAATTTGGAAAACTCAGCAGTGGCCACAGGACTGGAAAAAGTCAGTTTTCATTCCAATCCCAAAGAAAGGCAATGCCAAAGAATGCTCAAACTACCACACAATTGCACTCATCTCACAGCTAGTAAAGTAATGCTCAAAATTCTCCAAGCCAGGCTTCAGCAATATGTGAACAGTGAATTTCCAGATATTCAAGCTGGTTTTAGAAAAGGCAGAGGAACCAGAGACCAAATTGCCAACATCCGCTGGATCATGGAAAAAGCAAGAGAGTTCCAGAAAAACATCTATTTCTGCTTTATTGACTATGCCAAAACCTTTGACTGTGTGGATCACAATAAACTGTGGAAAATTCTGAAAGAGATGGGAATACCAGACCACCTGACCTGCCTCGTGAGAAACCTGTATGCAGGTCAGGAAGCAACAGTTAGAACTGGACATGGAACAACAGACTGGTTCCAAATAGGAAAGGAGTATGTCAAGGCTGTATATTGTCACCCTGCTTATTTAACTTACATGCAGAGTACATCATGAGAAACGCTGAGCTGGAAGAAACACAAGCTGGAATCAAGATTGCTGGGAGAAATATCAATAACCTCAGATATGCAGATGACACAACCCTTATAGCAGAAAGTGAAGAAGAACTAAAAAGCCTCTTGATGAAGGTGAAAGAGGAGAGTGAAAAAGTTGGCTTAAAACTCAACATTCAGAAAACTAAGATCATGGCATCTGGTCTCATCACTTCATGGGAAATAGATGGGGAAACAGTAGAAACAGTGTCAGACTTTATTTTTGGGGGGCTCCAAAATCACTGCAGATGGTGACTGCAGCCTTGAAATTAAAAGATGCTTACTCCTTGGAAAAAGTTATGACCAACCTAGCATAGGTTCAAAAACAGAGACATTACTTTGCCAACAAAGGTCCATCTAGTCAAGGCTATAGTTTTTCCAGTGGTCACCTATGGATGTGAGAGTTGGACTGTGAAGAAAGCTGAGCGCCGAAGATTTGATGCTTTTGAACTGTGGTGTTGGAGAAGACTCTTGAGAGTCCCTTGGACTGCAAGGGTATCCAACCAGTCCGTCCTAAATGAGTCCTGGGTGTTCACTGGAAGGACTGATGTTGAAGCTGAAACTCCAATATTTTGGCCACCTCATGCGAAGAGTTGACTCATTGGAAAAGACCCTGATGCTGGGAGGGATTGGGAGCAGGAGGAGAAGGGGACGACAGAGGATAAGATGCTGGATGGCATCACTGACAGAATGGACTTGGGTTATGGGTGGACTCTGGGAGTTGGTGATGGACAGGAAGGCCTGGAGTGCTGCAGTTCATGGGATCGCAGAGTCAGACACAGCTGAGCGACTGAACTGAACTGAATCTTATAGGAAATGCTCTCAGCTTTCTCATTATTGTGTATTATGTCAGCTGTAGGCTTCTCGTATGTGGTCTTTATTACGTTGAAGGACATATCTTTATACACAGTTTGTGAGAGTTTTTATTATTAAAGGATGCTGAGTTTTGTCAAATGCTTTTCCTGCAGTTTTCAGAAGGAGTTGCTCTGTGTGTGTAGCTGTACCTTTGTAGGATGAAGAGGGCTTATAAGCCTCCTGTGTAATCATATTGGTTGACTCTTGAGGGCCTGTTTTGTACTGGATACTGTCCAGGCACAGGGACTATAAAAATGAGTGCAAAGAAGTCACTATCCTGATGGAACTTGTATTGGTGAACGTGTAAAATAATGTCAGGTAATGGTTATTTCTGAGAGGAAAAGTAGAACAGAGTAAAGAAGGTAGTGAAAGTCTGTAAGGAGGTGTTTAGGCTATTCAGGGAGGGCCTCTCTGAAGAAAAAGCCTTTCAAAAGAAATGAGAAGAGACTTATGCATGTGGATATCTGGAAAATACATAAGTCCCTGAGACTAGAACATGATTGGTGTGTTCAAGAAAACAGGAATATGACAGTGCTGAAGGATAGAGAGAAACTGGCAAATGGTCAACAAGGCCAGATCGTATGAGGCCTGTAGGCCATGTTCAGGAGAAAGAATTTTCTCTGTGATGGGAAGCCATTGAACTACCATCTACTTAAGAAAAAAAAAAATCAAAACCATCAGTCTGACTGCAGTATGGAGAGTAGACTTTAGAGTTAGAGAAAAAATTTAAGCTGTGTAACTGGATAGTTGTGTAACTATTATAATATTACAGTTGAGAAAGATGATGGCTTGATCAATGGTCAGTGCTTTTCAACCTTGGCTCCTGTTACCACCTTTGTGGTTACTCCTTTGAACAGTGATTCTCAACCTTGGCAGCATGTTGAAATCACTGGGAAGACTTAAACATACCAATGCTTGGCCACACCCACTACTAGTTTTGTTAGTGGCTCTGGATTTGGCCTTCGCATTGGAATCTTTTAGAAGTCACCATCTGCAGTGATTTTGGAACCCAAAATGAAGTCATATGTCCTTTGTGGTTAAGTGAGTCTGTGTCAGGAGCAATGTCGTGCAGAGTACTGTGATGGTGAGTAAGGATTCCGTGTGTTTAATGACGTTGCTGCTGGCAGAAAAGTTACACGCTGGGGATGCAAATGTATATCTAAAATATGTGTGTGCTCGTGAGGCCAAACCATGCACTGCTATGAATGCAAAAAGGTCTGATGTTGACATTTGCCACCTGGTGGGTGACGGAGTCCCTCAGGGAAGAGTGACATCTTTGGGACTTAACCTTAATTTCCACCGTTGATAAGGTAGATACTGAAAATTAATAGATAAATCTTGTCTGTGTGTTAATTGTTCAGTCATGTCCAACTCTTTGTGACCCCATGAACTAAATGTAGCCTGTTAGGCTCCTCTGTCCATGGAATTCTCCAGGCAAGAATACTGGAGTGGGTTGCCATTTCCTTCTCCGGGAGCCTTAGATATTGACAGTTCATGATGTTTAGTCCATTTGTAGCCTCTTTTCCTGTTATTGAGGCTCTTTTTACAATTTTTTAAAGCAAGTGCATAGATGGTTTGTTAAAGAGAGTGAGTACTATCCATAAAGCATGTCATCTCTCTACCTGTTTATTGGAATCTTCTCTGCATGTGATGCTCTTTTGTGAGCATTCACATGAAGCACAAACATCCTCAATCTCTGGCCCATTCTGAGATGTCCTCCCAGCTGTTCTTTCTCTAGTCCTCCTTGTCATTAATTTTCTAGTGCTATTCTTTATAATTCTCTATCAGCTAACAGCTAGTTACTGACTACTTTAGATCTGCATCTCTCAGTCCATGCAAAGTAGAAAACGGGTGAATTATTTGATGTGTTCCTCATACGGAGGATTACTTCACTGCTCTCTGTCAGAGCATTGCTGGATGGCAATAGCAGTCCATTTGCAGGTTGTGACAGCATATCATGCAGAATCACCCATAAACCAGGATTTTTCTTTCTCATTCAAATAATCAAAATACTTCCCTGTGAGGCATTGAGCATGGATTAAAGAAGAAGAGACAGTGAAGCAAGAGTAGGTGACATATGAGTATGTGTCACTCACTCATACAGCTAACTCCTTCCTTCCAGGCCAGCCTCATGGCTTGTATGTCATTTTCCCTTCACGAAGGTTTGCTGCATCCTCTTAACATTGTGATCTGGAGGGGTCAGATAACTCTAGAACACTAGTTTACAATGCACATCTCAAGTCACATGGTCCCTTGATGACCCCTGTTAGAAGTATAATTTCTATCAGGGTCTAAGAATAAGCTCAGGGCTGTTTTTGAAAGGGAAAATAGTTGTCTACAGAAGAATACATCTTTTTGTTATAAAATCTGGGCGTTCTGTGTTGTAATTCTTCTTTGAGATCTTGCTAGAGACTTTGTTTGGCATCCTTATTTGCCACAGAAACTTTGAATAATCATTGGATCTGTTGGATCATAAAGTGACCACCTGTACTGCAGCTTGGTTCTGCTGCAGAGTCTTCTGTTGCTCTAGGCTTTGCTTACAACTTGTAGGCTTTGAGGTTAATTCATAAGTGAGTCTGAGCAGTGTGCTCATATATGGTACATATTACTTCTAAAACCCAAACAGATCCGTCAAGCACCTTGTAGGTGAATTCAGGGTTCAATAACTTGTCTTGCATTTTGGAGGAAATATATCAATATATCCTAGTACCTCCTGAAATGACTATAAATAATAGGCTCCTCAAAGTCATTTACAAAATGAAAAATTTTCTGCGCTACCCAAGCCTCTTTAAGCAACATACTTTCTCCTTGAAGTTTAATATTTCAAGAGTAACTTAAAGCACCGGGTCACTCAGGAAACAGACTTTACAGGATTTAATTTTTTAAATAAATAAAATAAACAAGTTTGGCTAGTGATGGGAGTTTTGCTATTAGGGGAGCAGCAGTGAGAATGGGAATTACACAGTGTGCCTACTGACCCTACCCATGCCCATCCTTTACTTATGCAGATATCACTGGTTCACCAGATGATGGCCTCTTTCTAAGCCGGAATATTTTCTCTATATCAAGAGAGGGCCTAAGCAAGCCAAAAAAACTGATGAGAATTGAAACTTGTTAGCTATTCCATGGAACTCCTGCATGAGAATCAGTGGAATGCTTGTTAACAATTTCCTGGGCCCACAGTAGGGCCTTTCAGATAAGAATGACAGGTATCAGGAATTTGTAGTTTAACTAGTATTAACCAAGAACACCTTATTGGCTGTAAGCTTGACTTAACCCTAGTTTGGTTTCTTTCTGATATAGACCCTTATCTCCTGTTGCTTGAAGCATTCACTTTAGAAAATTTGTAATTATACATTCATTCTCATCCTCTTTGAGATGTAAGCATTCTCTCGGAAAGTTGTCAAACTGACGGTCTAGAATGTCTTTCTCAAGGACCCAGGAAACATCCCCTTTAGATGTAATCATTGGGCCTTCCCTGGCAGTCCAGTGGTTAGGACTCAGCACTTCCAAAGCTGTATTGTTCTTGTTCAGTTGCTAAGTCATGCCCGACTCTTTGAGGCCCCATGGACTGCAGCACACCAAGCTTCGCTGTCCTTCACTATCTCCTCGAGTTCGCTCAAACTCATGTTCATTGAGTCGATGATGCCATCCAACCATCTCATCCTCTGCTGCGCTTTTCACCTCCTGTCCTCAACCTTTCCCAGCATCAGGGTCTTTTCCAATGAGTCAGCTCTCCGCATCAGGTGGCCAAAGAATTGGAGCTTCAGCTTCAACATCAGTTCTTCCAATGAATATCTCACATCCATACATGACTACTGGAAAAACCATAGCTTTGACTATATATAGACCTTTGTCAGCAAAGTGATGTCTCTTCTATTTAATATGCTGTCTAGGTTTGCCATAGCTTTTCTTCCAAGGAGCAAGCCTCTTATAATGTTGTGGCTGCAGGCACCATCCACAGTGATTTTGGAGCCCGAGAGAATAAAATCTGTCAGTGTTTCCACTTTTTCCCTATCTGTTTGCCATGAAGTAATGGGACTGGATGCCATAATTTTAGTTTTTTGAATGTTGAATTTTAAAAAGCCAGCATTTTCACTGTTTCACCCTCATCAAAGGCTCTTTAGTTCCTCTTCACTTTCTACCATTAGAGTGATATCATCTACATATCTGAGGTTGTTGATATTTCTCTTGGCAGTCTTGAGTCCAGCTTGGGGTTCATCCAATCCAGCATTTTACATGATGTACTCTGTGTAGAAGTTAAATAAACAGGGTGACAGTATACAGCCTTGATGTACTCTTTTCCCTATTTTGAACCCTATTTTGAACAATGGAACCATTGTTCCATGTCCAGTTCAAACTATTGCTTCTTGACCTGCCTACAGTTTTCTCAGGAGACAGGAAAGATGGTCTGGTATTCTCATCTCTTTTAAGAATTTTCCACAGTTTGTTGTGATCCACACAGTCAAAAGCTTTAGTGTAGTCAATGAAGCAGAAGTAGATGTTTGTCTGAAATTACCCTGCTTTCTCCATGACCCAAAGAATGTTGGCAGTTTGATCTCTGATTTTTCTGCCTTTAAAAAAACCCAGCTTGCATATCTGCAAAATAGTTTGAATGTTCTTTGGCATTGTCCTTATTTGGGTTTGGAATGAAAAATTAATATTTTTCAGTCCTGGGATCACTGCTGAGTTTTCCAAATTTGCTGGCATATTGAGGGCAGCACTTCAATAGGATCATCTTTTAGGATTTGAAATAAATCAGCTGGAATTCCATCACCTCCACTAGCTTTTTTTGTAGTAATACTTCCTAAGGCCCACTTGACTTCACAGTCTAGGATGTCTGGTTCTAGGTGAGTGACCACACCGTTGTGGTTATCTAGGTCATTAAGACCTTTTTTGTATAGTTCTTCTCTGTATTCATTATTGTAACCCAGGTTGCGGAACTAAGATCCCACAAGCTGCATAGTATGGCAAAAACAAAATGAAACAAATAGATGTCATCAAGAAAGGGAGCAGCCCTACCTCTCAATAAGCTCCAGTTAGCATCACAGATGGTCAACACACATTGACTAATCTCCCCATTGATGTTGTCTAGTGAATTTCCCTTAGCTAACCACAGAGTTTAAATGTTCTGCTGCCTTTTATTTTAGCAGAGTTGAGTTCAGTCTCTTTCCCTTATTGTAATAGTTTTGAATAAAGTCTTCTTTGGTTAACTTGTTTGCCCAAGTTTTCCTTTGACAGTTCCACAGGTAATTTTCATTAACATTCAAATATTATAGGAAAAACATTTCTAGATACTGAAGAGTAATCTTCAAGGAATTAAATAGTCATTAACCTGCAGCAGAAAGATCCCCTGGAAATGGGAATGACAGCTGACTCCAGTATTCTTGCCTACGAAATCCCACGGACAGAGAATCCTGGTCGACTAGTCTGTGGGGTCACAAAGAGTCAGACACAACTGAGTGACTGACACACACATCAAATAGATAGTGTCCTTCCACCAAGACCCATTACTATTTCTGACCTAGTATTAGAAGGGATTGGTCTTTTATTTTTTATTTATTTTTTTTGGGGGGGATTAGTCTTTTAAATGGCTTCTTCAATGGGTGGATTTTGACTAAGTGAAAACTCCTATTTAGTAAACCCAATGGTAGATGCCCATATTTGTGAGATGACTGGTTAGGAAAAGTAGTACAGTCTGTAGTAATTGCTCAGAATGATGCTAAATAAACATATACATTAGATATTACTGTAGGAGTAGAATTTGTTTAGAATAAAATTAGAATAAATTATCAGCACCCAAACTTTGCCTTATTATCACATAAGCTCAATTATTTTCCATATTTTCCTGAGGAAGCTTACTCCTTTTAGAATCTTTCGGCATTCTATTCCGTGGGAGCTGCTTTATCCAACATATAGCACCTCATATTGATGTACAGATGGTTGCCACAAAGCTGCATCCCAGAGGTTTTCTTGGGATATGGCAGAATAAAAATATTAAATAGACCTTTCAAGCTGTCTCAGTATCCTTTCATTAATGTGAGCCAAAGTCAATAGGAGGGTGATTTTTCTTTCTGTTATTAAGGCCTATGGACATTCATTTTTATCTGTAAAATAAGGGAGGCTTAACTCACATTGTAAATATTAGTATGCATTTTGATATTCTCATTTTCCAGTCTCATCTGTCAGTCATAGCCAGTGGTTCAGTGATCCTATGAGTCTGTGAAATAGAACTGGATTTTTGATGTGGTTTCAATATTTGTATAATCAAAGAATCCAAAAACTTGAGTTAAATAAGAATGATTGTGTGAGATAATCTTTCCACTGAGTATTTCCTCTCTTTTTCTTCCTCATCTGCTGGCCATATTGTTTTCAGGTTATTAGGTCAGATATACCATTTGGGTTATAATCAGAATTTATTAAAATGGTGATGGATACTGAACAGCTTGAGGGTGAAAGAAAAATGTTTTGTGGTCAGTTTTGTCCTGTTATAAGTAGGAATTTAATACTGCTATTTGTTTTTTTTTTTTTTTTTACAGCAGAGATTACTTTAAATTCTATTTACTTCTTATTTAGATTCATGAAAGGTTTTATAATTCATATTAATGTTCATGGCTATCAGTATTTTCATGGCTATCAGTATTTTATATCAGTAATTATAAAATCTTATAAATAGCCATCAGTTCAGTTCAGTCGCTCAGTCGCGTCCGACTCTTTGCGACCCGAATTGCAGCACGCCAGGCCTCCCTGTCCATCACCAACTCCCGGAGTTCACTCAGACTCACGTCCATTGAGTCAGTGATGCCATCCAGCCATCTCATCCTCTGTCGTCCCCTTCTCCTCCTGCCCCCAATCCCTCCCAGCATCAGAGTCTTTTCCAATGAGTCAACTCTTCGCATGAGGTGGTCAAAGTACTGAAGTTTCAGCTTTAGCACCATTCCTTCCAAAGAAATCCCAGGGCTGATCTCCTTTAGAATGGACTGGTGGGATCTCCTTAAGGAGTACTTTTTTCTTTCTTTCTTTCATCTGTTGAAATACTGATGTCATAAATATTGGCTGAAAGCCTACTATGTATGTTGCTGTGCTAAGTGCTGAGGATACAAAAATCAAAGAGGTATAGCAAGTAACTTCCAGTGTAAGTATTAACACTTACACTGTGTAAGTGTAAGTGTTTGTAAGTGTAAGTTTGCACTATGTAAGTGTTAATGGAATTAGGCACCAAATATTAAAGGAGTACTAAGGATTGTTTGATGACTTCATGGGATGAGGCGGTTTTGTTAAGGGAAAACTTTATAGAGCAAGTGATATTTGACCTGAGTCTTGTACAAAGACCAGGGATTTGCTACATGAAAAAAAAAAAATGGGAAAAGAGGATAACAGAGGATGAAGAGCTTGTAAGGAATCATTTTGAGAGAAATGATTGTCTAATGAAAGACATGAAGGCTTTTTTGGTGCCAGTTTCTTTATCTGCATTTCCAATAGGAAGTCATTATCCTTGGCCTTACAATGAAATTCAGTATGATGCTGATGAAATGATACCTGGCCTATTACTAAGATTCATGAACATTTTCCCATGGACAATCTCAAAGTCTGTTGTTTCTCACAGATTCATGAGTCTGTAAAGCAAAAAGGCCTATAAAGAGAAACATTTGTGCTCATGAATGTAAAATGTTATCCCCTCTGCTGTGATTATAGCAGGCTCACTTGAACCTCTGTGTAATAACAGAGTAAAAATGCTACTAATGTAGACCTCCTTTTATTAGTTAAGAGGTGTTGTCTGTTTGATTTGTTTGCATTTGCTCCAGGAGATGATATTGAAGACATAGTTAATTAGTTTGGGGTCCATTTTCCCCAGAATAAGAGAAAAATCAATTTGACCAACTAAAACTTGAAAGAGAACAAACCACCACTAAGTGTGGGCTATTTTTTTTTCAGATGCTTCTTTGGACTGTTTTTATTTTTTTAATTTAATTTTATTTTTAAACTTTACAATATTGTATTGGTTCTGCCATATATTGAAAAGAATCCGCCACAGGCATACTGTCTCCTCTTTAAGTACTGTTTTATTATTTTTTAGTCAATATTATTAATCACTGCCTCTTGAAAAAATAAAAATCACAGTCTTAAAAAGACAGGATATAATACAATTGTTTACCCAATATCAAAACTTTCATAAGAATGTGTATACTGTTATCTGATAACAAGGAAAACATAATTGAAATAATACTGTTTTTTTTGCACCATCTCTAGTATGTTGGATATATATCAGGTCTTAAATTAATCTTCTGTTAGACTAACAATAATTAGAGAAAGTTTGCTTTCTTTTAAAAAAGTTTTTTTTTTTTTTTTTTAACATGGACCATTTTAAAAGTCTTTATTGAATTTGTTAAAATATTGCTTCTGTTTTATGTTTCCATTTTTTGACCATGGAGCATGTGGGGTCTTAGCTACCTGTCCAGGAATTGAACCCACACCCTCTGCATTAGAAGATGAAGTCTTAACCACTGAACAGCCAGGAAAGTCCCAAATCTTTACTTTTATTATTACTGTGGTATATCTGAGAAAAAAGAGTTTTTTGAAAGGCTTTTTATTCTTTTTTGTCTTTTTTAAACTTTTAATTTGAGAAGGAAATTACATTGAAATGTCAAAGTTATGCTTTCTGTAGCAACAAATTAGAGAGAACTGATTGGTGGGCATAGCCATACTCTGATAGCTATAGAAAGATTTTCCCTTTAATTGAAATCTCAATGAGGAAACTTTAGGAATCTCAGTGGCATCTTCCAGGAGATTTAAATATCTTGCTCAGTTTCTTCATTTTAGATATCCTTCCAATAAAAAGCTTATATTTCTGGAATACTTTGGACGTGAATTTGAGTGAACTCTGGGAGATGGTGATGGACAGGAGGCCAGGCATGCTGCGATTCATGGGGTCACAAAGAGTTGGACATGACTGAGCGACTGAACTGAACTGAACTGAACTGAACTAAAGCCTAAAAGGATATGCAATGGTTACTGTAATAAGAAACTATTTACAAAGATGTTTAGAATACCCAGGTTCTTAAGGGATTAAAGATCTTATTTCACTTCTTATTGGAAAAAGAGGAATCAGTGATGCATGTACTATGTAAGTCCTGGAGTTCTGTGCTCAAGTAATATGTAAAACTTTATGAACTGACTTATGCACTTTCCAAGTTGAATTTGTTATAACATATGGGTTATAGGTTTCTTAATTTTCTCAGTGTTTTTAGGAGCTTAAACATAGAGTATTCGTTTACTAATTTGGTTATCTTGTGCTGCTCAAAATATTCTGAAAAAAACTGATTTAATGCTTTGCCAGTAGAAATTACATATGGCCTGTTGGCTTTATTTAGTTGTAACAGAGAGAAGAGCTATTATACATACAGCAGTGGGAATTATATTGTAATTTGGGTTTCTTCTATCATAACAAAGAAAGTAGACTATTGTTGAGAGAGAAAACACTGTGTACTGCATTTGAATTATTCTTTTCCATATTGGTAGAGTCAAAATCTTGGTAATTCTCAAAAAAAAATTTTATATGTAATAACATACATCACACTTTCCTAGTGAAACTAAAATGAACTTCATTTCAAGGTAAGGACTAACCAGTTGATCCTATGAAGAAATATCACATTCATCTGAAAGTGAGAAGTTAGACAGCTTCAAAATATAGTCCACAAGGCTACCCTCACTTATGATACTAATTGCATGTTTGGGGGTTCTCAAGAAGCTTCTCCTTCAACTTCAAAAATTTGTTAGGACTCACAGAACTCACTAAAAGCTATTATATTCAATTGTTGCAGTTTACCATAGGGAAAGAATACAGATTGCAATCAGCCAAGGGAAGAAGTTCATGGAACAGAGATCAGGAAGCTTCCAAATAGAGAGCTTCCAGTTGTCCTATCTCCCTGGAGACATGGATAGCATTGCTGTCTCAGCAATGATGTGTGATAATACACATGGAATATTGCTAACCAGAGAAGCTCCCCTGAGCCTTGGTGTCCAGAGTTTTATTTGGGCACTATGGTATACTGCTCACACGACTGGCTTTTCATTGCCATCCTTCCTGGAGTTAGTGTGGTTACTACATGGGCCAAACTCTCCATCATAATTCACATTTTTTTAAACTGTGAGGTGGTCAAGGCTCTGAGTAAGAAAAGACATTCTTTCTGGAGATCACCCCCTGGCTGAAGAGGGCAAAAGCAATTGTCTCTTTGAGTAAGGCTAATCCCTTAATCCACAGAAAACAATATGAAAAGCTGTGAGAAAGAGCTGAGCATTTGAATGTGAATTCTGTCTTTTAGGTTGTGACTTTTTTGCTATAGAGGCTTCATGAGTGATCAGAAGTGATTAGCTAGAAAATAGATCTCAGTTGATGTTCACTAGTTTGTGTGAGTTATTTGGCATGTTGATTCAAAAAGCTGTTTTATTTTCCTTACCTTCAGTTTCAAGGATAATGAAACCAAAGTAACCATCCCTAGCTAGTTCACTAGATTATAGTGAAACCTAAATAATAAAAATGTGCAAGTGCTTCATAAATTTCCATAGTAATGTAATTTATAATATTTAACATCTCTGAAAAAGAGCTGGCAGTTATGAGTAATCAAACCATTTGAGTTAGTAAGTTTTGACTTGAAATTGTAAAGAATGTTGTTAGCAAAGGCCACAACTATTTTAAATAGTATTAAGTGCTATAATATAAAGCATAAAAGATGATGCTATTAAAGTGCCGCACTCAATATGCCAGGAAACTTAGAAAATTCAGCAATGGCCACAGGACTGGAAAAGATCAGTTCTCATTCTAATTCCAAAGAAGAGCAATGCCAAAGAATATTGAAACTACTGCACAATTGCACTCATTTCACATGCTAGCAAAGTAATGCTCAAAACTCTCCAAGCCAGGCTTCAGCAGTATGTGAACCGAGAACTTCCAGATGTTGAATCTGGATTTATAAAAGGCAGAGGTACCAGAGATCAAATTTCCATCTGTTGGATCATAGAAAAAGCAAGAGAATTCCAGAAAAACATCTACGTCTTCTTTATTGACTATGCCAGAGCCTTTGACTGTGTGGGTCACAACAAACTGTGGAAAATTCTTCAAGACATGTGAATACCAGACCACCTTACCTGCCTTCTGAAAAACCTTTATATAGGTCAAGAAGCAATGGTTAGAGCCGAACATGGAACAACAGACTGGTTCCAAATTAGGAAAGGAGTACGTCAAGGCTGTATATTGTCACCCTGCTTATTTAACTTCTATGCAGAGTACATCATGCAAAACGCCAGGCTGGATGAAGCACAAGCTGGAATCAAGATTGCTGGAAGAAATATCAATAACCTCAGATATGTGGATGACACCACACTTATGGCAGAAAGCAATAGGAACTAAAGAGTTTCTTGATGAAGGTAAAGGAGGAGAGTGAAAAAGTTGGCTTAAAACTCAACATTCAAAAAACAAAGATCATGGTGTCTGATCCCATCACTTCATGGCAAACAGATGGGGAAACAATGGAAATGGTGAGAGACTTTATTTTCTTGAGCTCCAGAATCACTGCAGATGGTGAATGCAGCCATGAAATTAAAAGACGCTCGCTCCTTGGAAGAAAAGCTATGACAAACCTGGACAGTGTGTTAAAAAGCAGAGATATCACCTTGCCAACAAAGGTCTGTAGAGTCAAAGCTATGGTTTTTCCAGTAGTCACGTAGGATGTGAGAGTTGGACCATGAAAAAGGCTGAGTGCCGAAGGATTGAGGTTTTTGAACTGTGGTGTTGAAGACTCTTAAGAGTCCCTTAGGCTGCAAGGGGATCAAGTCAGTCAGTCCTCAAGGATATCAGTCCTGAATATTCATTAGAGGGACTGATGCTGAAGCTGAAGCTCCAGTACTTTGGCCACATGATACAAAGAACCGACTCATTAGAAAAGATCCTGATGCTGGGAAATAGTGAAAGCAGGAGAAGAAGGGGATGATTGAGGATGAGATGGTTGGATGGCATCACTGATTCAATGGGCATGAGTTTGAGACAGCTCTGGGAGATGGTGAAGGACAAGGAAGCCTGGCATGCTGTAGTCCCTAGGGTTTCAGAGTTGCACAACTGAGTGACTGAACAACATAAAGCACTAATGTTTAAATATTTTATTTTCAGGTCTATGATTCCTACTGTAGACTGCAAGGAATTTTTATAGATAAAGTTCTTTTACAAAAGTAAAAAGTACGAGCTTTAAAGACAGAGAATTTAGGAAATGTCGAATCACTGGAGAATAATTCATGTGTATTTGGTCAACACATCTTACATGGATTATGTTATCATTTAATAATTTAACCATGACAGAAATATAGTCTGCTGATGTATTTCATAATTTAAGAAGTAATGTCAAGTAGAATTAGTAGGAAGCTGCCTTTGGACAATCCCTTGTGTTCCTTGTGTAAATAGGCATTATTTAAATTTGTTTAGCAAAATGCCACTGCTGACAAATAATGCTTGTACTTTTTGAGACTGTCATCATTTGAGAAGTTGAATAACCAACAGTTGCATTCCAGTTACATGCAGAATGTTTCATTTGTTACTTCTAGTAACAAAATATATCCATGTACACCCATTGACTTTGGTTAGTGGTTATAAACTTGATATATTATGCAAGTTTGTTCCTTTTGTTGGAAAAAGAAAAGGGAAGAATTATCCATCTGGCTCCTGTCCTGAAGGTTAGCCCAAGAGGGGGGTGATGTAGGGTGAAGACTTAGAATCCTCACACCAAATCAGTGTCTTGCTGACATCGTGAAGCCGTGTATACTTACGAAGTGCCAAGGTTCTCTGCATGGTCCCTGTTACCCACCTCTAATTCTTTCACACACAAGGTCTTCCAGATGTTCCTGAGGAGAATGTGTCTCTTTATAATAACAGTTATATTAGCTATCATTTTCCACATATTCCTATGGTACCCATTTACAAGAATTTGTAGTACATTCCCAAACATCTGCAGATAGTATCTCCATAATTACTTTTGAAATTACTAGCCACCTGTCAGCGCAGGGATTACTACTATGAAGAATGTCAAATGGGAATTAAAGTTTTGTATTAGGTCACCAGCATTATACCATAGACATATTGTAGATGGATAGGACTGTTTCAGCACACAGTTTTATTAGATACAATAAATTTGGAGGCGACATACTCTCCTGTTACTGCATATGCATATTTATAGTGTGCATATTTACTCAGCACTAAGTGAAAAGTGTTGAGGATAGTAGTAGTACCTTGGGGTTTGGGTTTTAGATTAAAAAGAGATGTTTGGCTTCTTCATTTCTTGATCAAAATATATTTGTTTAAAGAGCAACTGGAGCTATTTAGAAAGCATGCTTTTTTGACTCATGGAAGTGTTGTGGACTTTAATTTTGCAAACAAATAAATAGATTGAGAGGATAACTTTTAGGAATTAGGGTGTGAAGAAAACAGAAGAAATAGGAGGCTGAAGAATGAGTTTGATGGATTTGGCACAACTCTGGAATATCTCATAATGCCCATGTGAGAAGTCAGAGCAAGGGTTATTGGTTTGCCTTTGATGTCTTCCTACTCTTCTGAGACTAATAGATAATATTTGAAGGTTTGCAGTCTGACAAGTGCTGTGTTGAGTATTTAATATGTGATTTAGTCTGCATAATACACTTTGAAGTAGGAATTAATCTTATGATCATCATCTCATCATGTTTAAAAAAGAAAAAAGTTTTTCCACAGTCATGGCTAGTCAGTAGTGACACTGGGACTTCTGACTTCTGTCATCGACACTAGTATTTGAAGTCACCAATGGTCTCCATGTGCTAAACCTCATGGGCTTTTCATCTTATTTGACTCAATAGTAGAATTTGAACAACAGAATACATACTCCTTAAAGCATTTTATTTTCTCTTGGCTTCAAGGATAATATATATTCCATACTTTTCTCCTTCTGGACCCCACGTCATAGGTGATGCTTCTTTATTGTCCCAGGGCTCAGTCCTGAGCTTCGCTTTCCTAGTTCATTCACTGACTTGGTGATTTCATCTAGTTTCAAAACCTGCAATGCCTTCTGTAAGCAAATGGTTCGTTCTGTATATCTTCAGGCTAGACTTCACCAGACACAAGGCCTCTTTCAGACTTCCCTTCTTCTCTCTTTTCCTCTATGTGACTGATCAGAGCTAAAAGTAAGATCTGAGGTTCCAGTTTGGGCTCAGAGGCCTTTTATGTCTATAGCATAATACATTCCAAATTCTAACTCACTAGGATAGTCTTCATTTGACTTTAGGGCCCAATGCATGCTTAATAATAAAGGTTCTTTTTTTTTTCCTTCCTATTTCTTTTTCCTTTGCCAGTATTTCCTTTGTTCTGCTTCCTTAGGAACCACAGGATAAGGGACATTTCCTGTGGTCTGGGGCAGAATTTACGTATTTCCAGATTCTCTGGCTAAAAGCATCTTATTAAATCTAAATTTTATTTTCAACTGTTGGACTTGCACAATAATGTACATTTTTTTTATAGTGTACATTTTGAGGGTATAGGTACATTGAGTCTAAGAAAGTATAGTAAAGTGTTTTTAGGTGATAGCTTTTCAGAGGAATTTGAATTACTTCTGTGTGATTTGACATTCTAGGGTATGATATGATGTGATATGATGATATATACCCTTTGTAAGACTTGGTGGGCTTTTCAGTAGGGCTCACCAGGGCCAAATTGAATTTGTTTCCTGAAGATATCTAGGATGTTTTTTTTTTTTTAATTTAAATTTATTTATCTTAATTGGAGGCTAATTACTTTACAATATTGTATTGGTTTTGCCATACATCAACATGAATCCACCACGGGTGTACACGTGTTCCCCATCCTGAACCCATCTCCCTCCTCCCTCCCCATACCATGCCTTTGGGTCATCCCAGTGCATCATCCCCAACCATCCTGTATCTTGCATCGAACCTGGACTGGCAATTTGTTTCTTATATGATATTATACATGTTTCAATGCCAGTCTCCCAAATCATCCCACCCTCTCCCTCTCCCACAGAGTCCAAAAGACTGTTCTATACATCTGTGTCTCTTTTGCTGTCTCGCTTACATGGTTATCATTACCATCTTTCTAAATTCCATATATATGCATTAGTATACTGTATTGGTGTTTTTCTTTGTGGCTTACTTCACTCTGTATAATAGGCTCCAGTTTCATCCACCTCATTAGAACTGATTCAAATGTATTCTTTTTAATGGCTGAGTAATACTCCATTGTGTATATGTACCACAGCTTTCTTATCCATTCATCTGCTGATGGACATCTAGGTTTTTAAGAGGTAATAAAGTTCAAATTGTCTTTAGGCTTTTTAATAAAGGGCAGGAGCTTGGAAGAGTTCCACAAGCTGGGGAAATGGCATGTTAACAGTTCTGGTGGTAAAAACAAGAAGACACATTTGGGAAATTATAAGTAATGTGGCAAGTATATAGAATGCTTGTAGACAGTGACAGGATGATGCCAAAAGGTGGGCAGGATAAGAAACGTCAATTGTCTTGGACTCTGAAGTGAAGTGATGTCACTCAGCCGTGCCTGACTTTTTGCCACCCTGTGGACAGTAGCCTGCACCAAGCTCCTCCCCGTCCATGGGATTTTCTAGGCAAGAGTACTGGCTGGAGTGGGTTGCCGTTTCTTTCTCCAGGATATCGTCCCGACCCAGAGATCGAACCTAGGTCTCCCACATTGTAGACAGACATTTTACCGTCTGAGCCACCGAGGCCTGTAAATGGCATCTTTGCTTTTCTAGCTTTGGTTATAAATTGTGCTCACTCAGTCATATTTGACTCTTTTGCTATCCCATGGACTGTAGCTCACCAGGTTCCTCTGTCCTTGGGATTTTTCAGGCAAGAATACTGCCAGTTCCTTCTTCAAGGGATCTTCCCGACCCAGGGATCAAACCTTCGTCTCCTGCTTTGGCAGTCAGATTCTTTATCCATTGAGCCACCAGGGAAGTGTGGTAAAATGGAGTCATTAGAACTAAACATCAGTTTTATTAATGATTAAAGTCACATGGGAGAAAGTGACATGGATGTATAACATTGGTGGAGGACTTCTTACTGAAGTTCAGAATTAGACAGATTGACTTACCCAGTCACAGTGGTGGTCACATACAATATAGGTCACCACACATGGAACCCTGCTTTTATGTTGGGGAGGCGGGGGGAAGAAAAACAGAAAAATGTAGTACAAAGAGGAGCAGATAAAAATGTTGGCTCTCTGAGTCCCATTGAGAAAGAAGAGGCAGTAACTGAGCTTTCTCATACTTCAAAATCATAAAATGAATAGTACTTCAGCAAGGAGGATTAAGGAGTGGGTTAAAAGGACTTCCCTTGTGGCTCAGAAGGGTAAAGCGTCTGCCTATGATGCGGGAGACTGGGGTTTGATCCCTGGGTTTGAAGGATCCTCTGGAGAAGGAAATGGCAACCCACTCCAGTACTCTTGCCTGGAAAATTGCACGGACAGAGGAGCCTGGTAGGCTACAGTCCCTGGGGTCACAAAGAGTCAGACAGGACTAAGTGACTTCACTTTCATTTTCACAGACTGAAGTGTTTAGTCTTCTACTAAAGGAGTAAAGAAGGGTTACCCTTACTCATTGCCGCAGTATTGAATTCTTCAGGCAGTGGGAAATGATTGAAGAACTTTAAGCAGGAAATCAAGGCATATTTGTTTAGTGCTTAGATAGGGGGTTTGGTGGGTAGGTATAGGACAATTAGGGCCTTCAGTGTTAAGGTACAGGTTTTAAATGAATTTAGTAGATGACAGAGAGCCATCAACATTACTGAGCAGGAAATATTTAATCTGAAAGTGATGTGCAGAACTGAAGGGGTCTGAAAGCAACTGGAAGAGGGGACCCAAGTAATAAACAATGATAATAGTGGTAGGCAGTAACCGGAACTACTGAGGTATTCTAGAGATGCAAATAAAGAATAGAGGTAACAGTGAAAGTGAAAGTGTTAGTCACTCAGTTGTGTCCAACTCTTTGTGACCCCATGGACTTTTGCCTGCCAGACTCCCCTGTCCATAGGATTTCCCAGGCAAGAATACTGAAGTGAGTTGCCATTCCTTTCTCCAGGGGATCTTCCTGACACAGGGATTGAACCTGGCTCTCCCGCATTGCAGGCAGATTCTTTACCATCTGAGCCACCAGATAAGACTGGGTAAGTAGAACTAGATGATTGTTTTAGAAGAGCGAGAAGGAGAAATCAAACCTCAACCTTGGGTTACTCTGCCCATGTGATCAGGAGACTTTTGGATTAAATTAATAGAGAAGAAGAAGGTGCTGGATGGAGAAGATGGTAGATTCTTATGGTAGACATGAAGATCTGGAGTATGGAATAGGGGTTATACAGTTTATTTAGATTTGAGAGGCTTCTTAAAAAATAATGAAGTAAGCCAGAAAGAAAAACACCAATACAGTATACTAATGCATATATATGGAATTTAGAAAGACAGTAACAATAACCCTGTGTACGAGACAGCAAAAGAGACACTGATGTATATATCAGTCTTGTGGACTCTGTGGGAGAGGGAGAGGGTGGGGAGATTTGGGAGAATGGCATTGAAACATGTGTAATATCATGTATGAGATGAGTCACCAGTCCAGGTTCGATGCACAATGCTGGATGCTTGGGGCTGGTGCACTGGGACGACCCAGAGGGAGGGTATGGGGAGGGAGGAGGGAGGAGGGTTCAAGATGGGGAGCACGGGTATACCTGTGGCGGATTCATTTCAATGTTGGGCAAAACTAATACAATATTGTAAAGTTTAAAAATAAAATAAAATTTAAAAAAATAATGAGTTGAAGATATGACAATACAAGATAATATATAAAGAGAAGAGAGACTGAGATCTGAGGCATAATATAGAAGGAATAGAAAGAGAAAAAAAGAGGATAGCTAGAGTCAGAGGTAGGAGTAAAACTGGAGAAATAGGAAATTCAGGCTGAATATATATTATAAATCATTATATAACTGTTAATAATGGCAGTTGCTTAATGATGAAGACTACAAATTGTGTAAAATCCTTCCTCCTTGACAACTGTATTGAACTTAGTGTGAAGATTAATGTGTATTGAGGTTTCTGGTATGTGGTATGTCTGACTAAGGAGAAGCACTAGGAGTATACCAGTGAAGATGGAGGGTGTAGGTGATTTACTCATAATTGAAGTCTGTGAAAGAACTAATAGAGGAAAAGGTGGGTAGAGTGAGGGTCAGTTGGAAAGGAATGGAGCTTGGAAAAAGACAGCCAGTGAAAGGTTTATGCCAAGGTTGCTAAATGTGAATGATAGATATTTAGAATAGTAGAGCTTAGGTTTTTCTTCACTTGCTTTTAAGTAAAGTCATTAAGTGCTTCATAATAGTCTGTATAATTCAAGAGATGTTGCATTTTGGGAGACTATGTATGAGAAACACACCCTGATTTACTCACATAAAAGACATATGTGCTGCTATTAGTATAGAATGGCTATAAGAGAATTCTGAGTCACTGATATTTTTATTATTCCTTTGCTGTCATTCATATATAAAACTTAGAAGAACAAAACAATATGTGTGGAATTAATTATCAGACATTATAATTCTTTCAAGTGACCATAATTAAACCCTTGGGTCTTGCACTCTCTGAATAAAAACTGATATATGATATTTATAACAATTTCCAGTGTCTAAGCATTCAATATCCAGGAAATGAGTCCTTCAAAATATTTCTTTTAGTACGTTTTAAGAGAAACCTTTAATCTGTAATATGGTTAAATCTTGTGATTCATCCCATAGTGTGGAGTTTCTCTGCCAAGTGAGACTGGCTTCTACCATGTGAGTCAGAAGTTTGTTATATATTAGTTGGCTCAGGAGATATTGTAGAAAAATTTATCTATATATCATTTGGCCTAGAGGAATTTCTGAGCATGTCTTTCTGCCTATTAATTAGCCAGAAAATCACTTCTAATATTTCAATTGACATTTTTATTCATAAAATCCTTTCTTTCAATAACTGTTATTTAAAAAAGATGTTACAGATTGGAAAATAAATGTTCTTTTTCAGAAGAGCTGTTTTTCTCCTAAAAGTAAAACATTGGCAAGGTTTAAGGTTATTATATAGAACAGATCAAATATCTCATCAATGCAGGGATCCCTTTGCTCAAACCCATGATTATTGATAATCTGGCTTCTGCTTGAACAACTCTTTTACCCAAGTCATTTTTTTATCCTGCATCAAAATCTACATTTTGGTTTCACTGAATTTATTAATAAATACACAGGTACACCATCTTAACCTCACCTCTTATGACCATTTTTTAAAATATTTGAAGGCAGCCATTTTATCCTGGTGCCTTACCCTCATGTCGTCTCTTCACTGGATGTAAAGTCTCTTTTACCTCGACCACTATTCATGCACGTGGCCTGTAGTTCTTTTAGCTTCTAAGAGGTGTACTGCTAGGTAAGATATTTAATTAAACCCTTGATATTGGAGACATAGCCTTGACTTTTGGGCTAAAATGAGATTTATCCAGAATTAATTTTCTTTCTGTATAATTAACCACAATAATTTTGAAAGTGCATAGTCATGAACAGTAAATATTTTATTCTAGACTGTAGAAGATATTTTGATTAGCTAAAAAGTGGATGAGACCAGAAATAAAGCAAGGTTCAGAAATTAAAAAGGTAGATTTCTACTTCTTCCACTACTTACCTATTCTTCAAGGATGTACACTTCTTTTTTTTTTTTTTTACACTTCTATCAATTAGAAAATCAGAAGCAAATGTCCATTGTATGAAACATAAGGTGAAAAACTTGCTAGTTCCCCATGCCTCTACTATATCTTTTCTTTCTACATCACTTGTATCCATCTTTATCTATATCCATTCTGTTATTCTCTAGTTAGTGAAATGTGGGAAGTGGTAAAAATGACAGGCACAAGAGTTCAGTAGTCTGAAAGGTATAACCAATCATAGAAAAGGAGAGAATGAGGAAAAGCCATTGGTGTTCTGTCTTTTTGGAATTAAACAAAGCTCCTCACCATCTAGGAAAACTATTAGCCTCCACTTATGAAACTATAGCGGTCACCCTGGCAATCTCTACTTCTAGGCTAGGCAGATAATTATATCTGATTGGAATCATGCCTGCTGAGAAGATGTAACTTCATAATTTTCATTTATGGCCTCTCCAGAGTGGGACTTTAGATGGTGCAGTCTACTTTGGGTATTGCCAGCATATCATATAGAACCATCTCTAAATATGGCCCATTATTTTTTCCTCAGTCAATTGGTCATAAAGAATTCCCCATAAGAACATAGGTGCAGGTTGAGAGAGAGGAGAAAGGAGATAATGTAGCAGGAATTAGGTTCATGAACTCTAGGACACTTTCCCATGAAGTTTACTAGTGGTTTTAAGAACCTACTCTAGCCTAGTTTTGTATATTCCACTTTCATATGATAATGAGTGTTGTGGTGTAGGCGAAAATTTACAGTTGTTGTTATTCGATTGCACAGTCGTGTCCGACTGTTTGTCACCCCATGGACTGCAGTACTCCAGGCTTCCCCACCCTTCACTATCTCCCAGAGTTTGCTCAAACTCATGTTCACTGAGTCAAAGATGCCATCCAGTCATCTCATCCTCTGTCGTCCCCTTTTCCTCCTGCCTTCAATCGTTCCCAGCATCAGGGTGTTTTCCAGTGAGTCAGCTCATCATGTCAGGAAGACAAAGTATTGGAGCTTCAGCTTCAGCATCAGTCCTGCCAATGAATATTCAGGGTTGATTTCCTTTAGGATTGACTGGTTTAATCTCCTTGCTGTCCAAGGGACTCTCAAGAGTCTTCTCCAGCACCACCGCTTGAAAGCATCAATTCTTTGGCACTTAGCCTTATGGTCCAGCTCTCACATCTGTACATGACTGCTGGAAAAACCATACAGACCTTGACTATACAGACCTTTGTTGGCAAGGTGATATCTCTGATTTTTAATACACTGTCTAGGTTTGTCTTAGCTTTTCTTCCAAGGAGCAGGCGTCTTTTAATTTCATGGCTTCAGTCACCATCTGCAGTGATTTTGGAGCCCAAGAAAATAAAGTCTGTCATTCTTTCCATTTTTTTCCTCATCTATTTACCATGAAGTGATGGGGAGCCATGATCTTCATTTTTAGAATGTTGACTTTTAAGCCAGCATTTTAACTGATGAATCAGATAATCTTCCTGCCATAAACATAAAATGATTATATATGAAATATAAATATAAAATGTTAATTATGCTGGTAACTACAATTACTAAATTATTCCAGGTTGTTTTACAAAGCTGATATACTACTACATACAAAATGAAAAATTCAAAGTAATTTAATCTCTGAAATGAGAGGATTGTATAGTAAATTATGTTGTATTAAATAGTTAGAAAATTATTGTATAGTCAATAAAACATATATTAATAGAATCATATAGTGTATAAATTGCTACTAATATAATACTAAGTAAAAAAAAGCAGGGTATAAAATTGTACCTACCCTGTGTTACTTGCATGTATAAAATAGACATGGGAGACAAAAGGATTATACATAAACATACCAATGTTGACACTGATCATCTTAGTGTAGTGAGATTATATAAGGTATGGAAAAAAATCTATTTAGGTAAACCTTTCATAATGTGGTTCCGTTCACTTTATAATAAAAGGAAAATTCAAATTAAAAATATATCATCTACGCTATTTTTATTGATTATTCACCTTCTGATAGATTTGGGAGGGAAATTTATTTATTTATTTTTTGGAACTATATACAAGTACTTTACTTGCCCCCACTAAATTTTGTCATGCTAATTTTGAGTTCTCCTTATAGTGTATTAATTTTTTAAAATGTGGAGTCACTTATTGATATTGATTTTTATCAGCACATCTATAGATTTGATGAACACATCTTTTTTGCTTCTATCTAAATTGTTTATAAACAAATTTTACCACTAAAATGAAACCACTTTTTAAAGTTCTTGATGTACCTTCTAAATTGCAAAAACAATACACTAATCTCAGTTCTCATTTTTCTGTATCAGGGAATATTGACCTCTGCCTCCTAAAGTGTTTCACTTGAGCACAGCCTGTCCTAGTTTTCTACTATCATTCCTACCACCTAGATGAAATCATTCTGAAGGTTGTACATATTCTGATCACTATTCTTTTTCTATTAATAATTTCCTGGAGTATCTTATCTGCTTCCAACTTTCTAAAGATGACTTCTGTTAAGATAACTCCCAGTTATCTACTTGAGCCTGGATGTCTCTGCTTTTTAATATGCTGTCTAGGTTTTCTTTCAAGGAGCAAGCGTCTTTTAATTTCTTGGCTGTAATTACCAGCTGCAGTGATTTTGGATCCCAAGAAAATAAAGTCTCTCACAGTTTCCATTGTTTCCCCCTCTATTTGTCATGAAGTGATGGGACCAGATGCCATGATCTTTGTTTTCTGAATATTGAGTCTTAAGTCAACTTTTTCACTCTCCTCTTTCACTTTCATCAGAGGCTTTTTAGTTCCTCTTCACTTTCTGCCATCAGGGTGGTGTCATTTGCATATCTGAGGTTACTGATATTTCTCCAGGCAGTCTTGATTCCAGCTTGTGTTTCATCCAACCCAGCATTTCACATGATATACTCTGCATGTAAGTTAAATAAGCACAGTGACAATATACAGCCTTGTCAAACTCCTTTCCTGATTTGGAACCAGTCTGTTGTTCCATGTCCAGTTCTAACTATTGCTTCTTGACCTGCATACAGGTTTCACAAGAGGCAGGTCAGGTGGTCTGGTATTCTCATATCTTTCAGAATATTCCACAGTTTGTTGTGATCCACACAGTCAAAGGCTTTGGTGTAGTCAATAAAGCAGAAGTAGGTGTTTTTCTGAAACTCTCTTGCTCTTTCAATGATCCAGTGGGTGTTGACAATCTCATCTCTGGTTCCTCTGCCTTTTCTAAATCCAGCTTGAATATCTGGAAGTTCACGGTTCATGTACAATTGATGCCTGACTTGGAGAATTTTGAGCATTACTTTGCTAGCATGTGAGATGCCTGCAATTGTGCGGTAGTTTGAACATTCTTTGGCATTGCCTTTCTTTGGGATTAGAATGAAAACTGCCTTTTTCCAGTACTGTGGCCATTGCTGAGTTTTCCAAATTTGCTGGCATATTGAGTGCAGCACTTTAACAGCCTCATCATTTAGGATTTGGAACAGCTCAACTGGAATTCCATCACCTCCACTAGCTTTGTTCATAGTGATGCTTCCTAAGGCCCACTTGACTTCACATTCCAGGATGTCTGGCTCTAGGTGAGTGATCACACCATCGTGGTTTTCTGGGTCATGAAGGTCTTTTTTGTATAGTTCTTCTGTGTATTCTTGCCACCTCTTCTTTTGCTTCTGTTAGGTCCATACCATTTCTGTCTATGCAGAATACCTAATGCACAATGCCAGGCTGGATGAATCACAGCTGGAATCAAGATTGCCAGGATTTTTCCTCAGGTATTCAGATGACACCACTCTAATGGCAGAAAGCAAAAAAGGAACAAAAGAGTCTCTTGGTAAGTGTGAAAGAAAATAGTGAAATATCTGGCTTAAACCTCAGTGTAAGATCATAGCATTCAGTTACATAACTTCATAGCAACAGTAGGGGAAAAAGTGGAAGCAGTGACAGATTTTATTTTCTTGGCTTCAAAATCACTGTAGACAGTCACTGAAGCCCCCCAAATAAAAGACCCTTGCTCCTTGGAAGGAAAGCTATGGCAAACCTAGGCAGTGTATTAAAAAGCAGAGACATCACTTTGCCAAAGAAGGTCCATCCAGTCAAAGCTATGGTTTTTCTAGTAATCATATAAGGATGAGAGAGCTGGACCATAAAGATGGCTGAGCACCAAGGAATTGATGCTTTCAAACTGTGGTGCTGGAGAAGACTCTTGGAGTAGGTTGGACAGCAATGTGATCAAACCAATCAATCCCAAAGGAAATCAACTGTGAATATTAATTTGAGGAATTTATGCTGAAGCACCAATACTTTGGCCAACTAATGTGAAAAGTTGACTCATTGGAAACGACCCTGATGCTGGGAATGATGGAAGGCAAAAGTAGAAGATGACAGAGGATGAAATGGTTAGATGATGTCACTGACTCAATGGACATTAATTTGAGAAATCTCTGGTCCATAGTGAAGGACAGGAGAGTGTGGCGTGCTATAATCCATGGGGTTGCAAAGAGCCGGAGCTGACTTAGCAACTGAACAACAATAACCTCTGAACTCTAAACTTGTATTTCTAAATGCTTTCTTGACCTGATTTTTCTGTTGGAACTTAAACTCTGCTTTTCCAAAACTCTCTTTGCTTTGATGAGAGCAGTATTCTTGTCACCTAATTTTGGACCCATATTTGACCTTTCTTCACTTTCCTTTAATACTTAGTTGCCATTTGGTGAATCCTATCTAAGCAGCATTTCTTGGTCTTTCTGCCCAGACTGAGAAGCAGTGTGCTGAGTTGTTAGGGTGTTGGTTTCTAGTTGCAGACTACTTGAGTTCAGGTTAGAGCTTTACTACAAACTACTGTGTGACTTTGAGTAATTTCTTAAGCTCTCTTTGCCTCACTTTCCTCATTTGTAAATTGGAGATGACAACATTTTTATCCATATGTCTCATAGGATTATTTTGAAGAAACAGATAATGTATGTTGTGTTGTAGAATAGTAGTGCTCAAGCAATCTTATCTTTTATTATTATTGTTATCTCCATTCCAGTTCTCTACCACCTTATTTCAGACTCCTTTTATTTCTAAAGTCAATTATGTCAAGGATGGATCATCTACTTCTGCAGAAAATATCTATATTTTTAAATTTGAGATACAATTTTAAAATTTACATGGTATCCTCTGAATTTTGCCTAAGATTTATGCCTCATGTAACTTCTGATTAAGGAAATGGAAAAGCTTCAGAGTGGAAATATTTTGTTCCCATTGTACGGGGTGGAGGTGGTTCAGAAGAAGCCTCAGAAAATCCAAAGACAGATGCACAGTTTGGAATGTAAATATAAAACAAAACCGAAGTGCTCAGGCAATATCAACTCAGGCAAAATTAGTCTGGGGAGAATTTATGGATCAGAAAATCTCAGAAGAGGGAAATGGGAAGCTATGGTGTAGCCTCTGGACTTCTCTGCAAGGATTACTTGGTTAAGCGACAACATCAAGTCATTCCTCTCTGTAGAGTCATGTGCACTCTGGATCATGATGAGTTCCTGTTTCTGTTTTCTTTTCATCTGCAGACAACCAGTTTTTACCTCAGTCAAGCCATTTTCTCAGAATGAAAACCTCATTTATGGAATCGTTTTACATGCTTCTTATGCTAATTCACGAATTGTTTATTTCTCTGAAAAACATTTATGATATTTCGTCATTCGTGTTGTGTATTTAATACTGCTAATTTTAAATGGTTCTAATTTGAATGTCTTACCAAATGCACATCTTAAAAAGCTGGCTAAAGTGTATAAAAAGTTTCCATAGTTTCCAGTTTCATTGTATCATGGTTTCTTTTAAAATGGCACCTGGGAAATATTGACTAAGGTTTATTGTAGTTAATTTCTTTTGTCCTGTGGCTTATTCTTGTCTATTTTTGTCAAAGTTATGTAATGTTTATCCATATGCCAAAGGACCATGAAGTATTTCATGGACTCTTCAGAAAGAATGAATTGAATACTGTATAAAGAACTTAACTGTATGATTTTATAAAGGCCTGTGACAATAGAATTAACTTTCTTTTGTTCCTGGTACTAAGTATCATGGATAGACATGAATCTCAATTTGCTGAATCATTCATATTTCCTACATCTAGAACTGTTGAACTGACTTTTTTTTTATTGGGCTGTCACCTGAGGAGAGTGAAGTTCCCTTTGTATTACTCTAAATTGAAAACTTCAGAAGCAAGTAAAATGTGATTATTTATCTGTCTACCTACATACCTACTTATCTATTCATCCATCTATTACCATCCCTGCCATTCTTCTCTTTGTAGTCATGCTGATAATCAGTGTCCATTCCTGCTTCATCCCCCATAATTACCTTCATCCCCTTTCAAAGTGAGGCAGCATAGAGTAGTATTATGATTAGAGATTATGGAGTGATACCTGAGTTTTAACTGCGGGCTGCCATATATTTGCTTTGTGATCATCTCTTCATCTGGAAGAGAAGGTAGTCGTTAAGTGTTCCTGTAGGTTGTTATGAGGATTAATTTATATAAAGGTACAATGCACATAAAAATGTATATTATAGATAAGAACTTGATCCTCTCTGATGGGAAGGAAAAACAGTGTTAAGATCTCAAATTTTTGGAACCTGTCCTTTGATTTGCACTTCCTAGATCTCTCTTTGAATCTTACTGATTACATCTGGGGTTTTATTTTTGTTCTGGGTGTATCACTTCTTCCCTTTTTCCAAAACTAAGGTTTTTATCCTAAATCTTTGGAGTTTTTAACTATCCTTTTGTTCTTGACTTCTGCAAAATTGTTATATTTTTTAGGAACTTCTTGTCTGAGGGGTGTATCTGTGAGAATAGGAGTAGAAGGCAAGTGGGAAGTAAGGGAAAGTTTATCTTTAAATTTTGGGTCCTGAACCCCATATGAGGGTTGGGCTGACAAATCTCAAATCCTGAAGATCTAAACAGAGTTGAAGAATCATTCATGGATAATAACTTGCTTTAGACCTAGGTCAAGAGGATAGTTCATCAACCGGGAACAATCAAACACTACAGATTTAGATACCGCCAAATCACTTTTCTGTCCAATTTTTGTTTATTCTCTGTAGTGATGTTAATACTTTCTCTTATCTTCTTATATCTGGTTGAGGATTCCTTGTGTTGATTGAAAACTCCAGCATACTTCTTATATGTCCTTTTGTTTGTGGTACATATTCTTTGGAGTCACTGTCTTTTATGATGGCTATGATTTAGATATGCTTATACTTCTTCTCTTTGGTTATTTTTTAAAAGAGCCCGCTTAAAAAAAAAAAAATTCCTTTTCTATTTTGGATGCATGACACATGGGATCTTAGTTCCCCAACCGGGGATTAAATCTATCATGCCCCACTGCCTTAGGAGCATAGAGTCTTAACCACTGGACTGCCAAGGAAGTCCCCAGGTATGCTTTCGGTCAGTAATTACATATGTACCAGTTGGATTAAGCTTCACTCTAGAGTCAGCTTGTTGCCCTAACCAGGAAGGCACCATTCAAGGACTGTTTTCTATATGTGAAGCAAGAAGCCAATTATACAGAGGTAGCTACTATGAGAACTTTTGTTATTTGTTTCAGTATCTAATATTGCTAATGAGCACACTGATTATAAAAAGTGAGCTTCCCTTTGTAGCACCCCAGGCTTGATTTCAAATCAATCATTTGTCTGGCCATGAGTTTAGGAAAGTTTCTTGTTGCTTGATACTGACTGTAAAGTAAGAAGTCTTGTCTCTGGAATCTTATGTCTATACTCAATGCACAACTGGTGCGCATGTGAAGCATGCTTGGGAGGGACTCACACTTACTTTAATGCTCTGCTGTTGTCATCCTCAAGTTCTTACAATTTTCAAAGAAGGAACTTCACTTTTATTTTGCACTGGGCTCTGCATATCATTTAGCCAGTCCTGACTGAATTAGCTCTTCATGCCAGGACACCTGTAAGGATAGAGCCAGGACTTCCTTGAGTTTATCATGTTGAAGAAATACTTACATCTGCTTATTTAATGGACATTGATTTATGGGGTAGATCTGGTTTGAAACTTGCTTCAGTTAGAACCAGTGAAGTTGTGGAAGTAGCTCACCGTCTTCACCTTCACTGACTGTTGTTTTTACAGAAAAGAACCTAAGATTTATAAAACCAAATTATCTTAGGTGGGTTTATAAAATGTCATCCAGGTTTCAAGGGCTACTTAGTTCATCATAGCAGAGAGAAATAAAACTCTTGGTGCTGTTCAACTTGTATCAGTGTTCTTATCAGAAAATTAAATATTGGATTATAAAACGGTTTTAATTATTTTGCTAAATTTTGTAATGTTTCATCCTGTCTCTCTGTACCAGAGCACAGTATCTCTGTATACAGTTTTACTGGAAACAGTAGATTGGGTTGTGTTTTTATATAGAGCACATGATTTTTCAAAGGATCAGTTCATGGTTTAGGCAGTACTCCTAAATCTCAACCTTTAGAGCAAGATTTGATTTAAGACCTCATATACAGAAGCAAATTATTGCCCAGCAATATTGATTGAGTGATGATCTGACAAAGATCCTGGGAGATGAGGCATTATCTTCAATTTAAAAAAATTTTTCATAAACCACATTTTTGTTCCTCTCTGTTATGACCGTACTTTTTTTTTTTTTTGCAGTTAGAATGTAGACATATTTTCCAAATAGATGGAAATTCAGTTTGTAATGAGATGGCAAAGCCTCTTTTATGGAGAAGGATAACCTGGGGACTCATAGAGGCCTGTTGTAGGCTAGACTGGAAATAAAAAAAAAAAATGATGTTTTCTGGCCTTTAAGGAGCATTCTGTTGACTCAGAGCTTTTTTATGTTATTTTGAACATATGTAATTCTTCTTTCTATAAAACCATTAGGGATTATTCTGCCTGTTGGTTGTTGGTGCTTTCTCCAGGATGCAGTTTTAGCATGTACTATGGTAAATGTATTTTTAGCATATGTATTTAGCATATGTATATGTATTTTTTTCACCTTAGCCAAATGAAGAGTAAAGGGGAGGTGAGAGTCCTGCTCTTTCACAGGGTTACTTAGGCAGCTAAAGTAAGATTAGAGTCTTTTAGCCAGCAACCCCTCCCCCCAGAAAAAATTACCCCATAGTGTTTTTCCTTAATAGATACATCAGGGCCTTTTTCACAGTGGCACTGTGGTTATTGTGCTGCAGAAGGCCTATTGCCCATCTGACTGGCATTAGGAAATGTGCAGTGTGACCTACAATCTTTGATTGAATTTAAAAGATGACATCCAGCAAGCTCAGGTCATATCTTTCTGGCTTTTTGAACATGTAAAACATTAGTTTTGTAGCCACCTTGCATTTATTGCCTATTTTGCAATATATTTCACACTTGGATTATGTAAACTAAACAACAAAACAGGAAATCAAAACAAAAAGCTCAAAATAAGCAACTCAGTTTTATAAATTTCTTCAAATTTTGGCTGGAGTTAATGTGCTGGGTTGTGAGTATGTCTAGTTATTTAGAATCAAGCAGTCCTCTGGGGGCTTTCCAGGTATCTCAGTACTAAAGAATCTGCCTGCCAACACAGGAGAAGCAGGAGAGGCAGGAGTCATGGGTTTGATCCCTGGGTCGGGAAACTCTGGAGATCTGGAGGAGGAAATGGCAACCTGCTCCAGTATTCTTGCCTGGAAAATTCCAGGGATAGAAGAGCCTGGTGAGCTACAGTCTATGGCATCACAAAGAGTTGGACACGCCTACTCGACTGAGCACACACTGGGTTTTATAATTTTTTGTTGTTGTTTTTCAGCTGCTCAGTCATGTCCAATCCTTTGTGACCCCATGGACTGAAGCATGCCAGGCTTTCCTGTCCTTCACTATCTCCCGGAGTTTGTTCAAACTCATGTCCACTGAGTCAGTGATGCTGTTCAACCATCTCGTCCTCTGTCACCCCCTTCTCTTCCTGCCCTCAATCTTTCCCAGCATCAAGGTCTTTTTCAGTGAGTCAGCTCTTTGCATCAGGTGGCCAAAATATTGGAGGTTCAGCTTCAGCATCAGTCCTTCCAATGAGTATTCAGGGTTGATTTCCTTTAAGATTGACTGGTTTAATCTCCTTGCTGTCCAAGGGACTCTCAAGAGTCTTCTCCAGCACCACCTTTTGAAAGCATCAATTCTTTGGTACTTAGCCTTATGGTCCAACTCTCACATCTGTAGATGACTACTGGAAAAACCATTGCTTTGATTATATGGACCTTTGTCAACAAAGTGATGTCTCTGCTCTTTAACATGCTATCTAGGTTTGTCATGCTCCTTTTCTTCCAAGGAACATTCATCTTTAATGCTGTGGCTGCAGCCACTGTCTGCAGTTATTTTGGAGCCCAAGAAAATAAAATCTGTCACTATTTCCACTTTTTCTTAATCTATTTGCCATGATCCTGTTTAATCAGCTTCTGTGGATTTTAAATAGCAACCTTTCAACTTTGTGTTCTTATGTAATTTTTTGAGGTAATCAGTACTAGAATTTTCTTTCCAATATGCTTCTACCACTAAAAAGTCTAAGTTTATTAGACCTCATTTACAAGGGTCATGCAAAGAGAAAATAGAGTGCTTTATTTTAGATAAGGGCCACATATTATCATAAGAAGTATGTGTCATATGTTGTAGTCAGCATTTTTAATAGCAATAATAAATGTGGCTCTAAGTCAATGTTGAGCACATAATTTAATACTGGTAATTATATACCCACAAACCTCATACAAACTAGGCTTATACTTTCAGTTCAAGCATGCACATATGTATCACTAAATGACTGTGGGTTTTCAAATATTTCACCAGGAAAGTATTTTTTATTTCAATGCTGTTTTGTGTCAGGTCAAAAGACTCTCTTCATGGGTATGTTTTATTTAAGGGAAAGCTTTATACTAGATAGATTTTATAAGAAAATCACAAAGCTGGGTGAATTTACAACTCTGAATTGTGACCAAGTTAAAGGAAAGAGCCTGTAATGGTCACTTAAATGAGAAACACAATTGTAAAATCTTCACAGTTTTCACAGAATTTTTTCTCCTAATATTGCAGCTTTTATGTCTTTTTTAAAATTTGAAAACTATAGGAGGATGTAAGGAAAAAATGCAGTAATGCGTTTTCTTAATTGATCTTTGATATCTTTGTGGAACTCAGGACAAAAAAAGGCTGATGGAGGGAGGCTATACAATGCTGCTTTTGTTTTTAAAACTTTTATTTTGAAATACTTTCAAACTCTCAGAAAAGTTGTAAGGACTATACAAAGAATTCTTGTTTAGGTTTCATCTTAATTCCCCAGTTGTTAACTTTTTAGCACATTTGCCTCTTCTATCTAATATATACATATATATATATATATATATATCATCTCTGCTTATATGTACGTATGTACTATGTATCATCCATTTCTGTTATTTATCTTTTCTTTCCATTTGAGAGTCTGTTGCATATGTGATGTTCTGTTACTTCTAAATACCTCAGAGTCTAATTCCTACTCTCCCATAATACATGAATATATCAAAATCAGAAAATTAACCTTGGTACAAGAATACCGTAATCCACAAACCCCTTTCACATTTCAGCGATTGACCCAATAGTGTCATTTATAGCAACAGATAAGACAAGGAGGAAGAGAAAGTGGATGAGGAGGACAATGGGGAAGAAAGATGAGGGAAGAGGAAGGAAAAGAGGAAATAAGAGAGGAGTTGAGGGGGAGGAGGACATATGCAATATTAAAAACAAAACTCTTGGTGGAGAAACCAGTTCAGGACCAAGAGTTTCATTTAATTGCCATGTTTCTTTAATTCCCTTTGATCTGGAGCAATTTTTTGGCCTTCCTTTATTTCTTGACCTAGACATTTTAGAAGTGTATAAGCTAATTATTTTGTAGCATTTAGGTCACTTACATTTAAAGTAATTTATAGTCTGTGGGGTCACAAAGAGTGAGCACACACATGTAATTATTGCTATTTTGCTACTTGTTTTCTGGTTGTTTTGCAATCTTTGCTCCTTTCTTTTTCTTTTCATTCTTCCCTTGTGAAGTGATGACTATATTTAGTGTTATGTTTAGATTCATGTATCTTTTTGGTGGGCATATGTATGATAGGTTTTTGATTTGTGTGTAGCATGAGGTTTATATACGGGACTTGCCTCATGGCTCAGATGGTAGAGAATCTGCCTGCAATGCAGGAGACCTGGGTTCAATCCCTGGGTTGGAAAGATCCTCTGGAGAAGGGAATGGCAGCACAGTCCAGTATTCTTGTCCAGTGGATTCCATGGACAGAGGGGCCTGGTGGGCTGCAACCTTTATATTTATTTATGTGATTATTTTAATTTGATAATCTCTTAAGTCTGAACACATTCTAACAACCAGGTATTTTTATTGCTCTTACCCCATCTCCATTTAATGTTTTTCTATCATATTTCACATGTTTTTATTTTGTGTATTCCTTAACTTCTTATTGTACATATAAGTTTATTTTACTACTTTTTTTTTCTTTTACTCTTCCTACTAGTTTTATAAGTGGTTGATTAACTACCCTTACTATGTATTTGCCTTTACTCATGGGTTTTTTCTTTTTGCAGTATTTACATGGTTAGTGGTGATCTTTTCTTTCCCTCTAAAAAGTCCCTTTAATATTTCTTGTAAAGTCAGTTTTGTGGTACTGAACTCTTTTAGCTTTTGCTTGTCTATAAAATTATTTCTCTCTCCTTCAAACCTGAATAATGCTTGGGGCTGGTGCACTGGGATGATCCAGAGGGATGATATGGGGAGGGAGGTGGGAGAGGGGTTCAGGATTGGGAACACGTGTACACCCGTGGCAGATTCACGCTGATGTGTGGCAAAACCAATACAATATTGTAAAGTAATTAGCCTCTAACTAAAATAAATAAATTTAAATTAAAAAAAAAAAGATTAAAAAAATCTGAGTGATAGCCTTGCTGGGTTTCTTAGTTGTAGGATTTTTCCTTTCATCACTTTAAATGTATCATGCCACTCCATTCTGTCCTTCAGGGTTCTGTTGAAAAGTGAGCTGGTAGTATCGGAGTGCCCTTGTATGAAAGTAACTGCCTTTCCCTTGCTGCTTTTGATATTATCTCTGTCTCCCCCTCCCCCCGCCCCCCACTCCATTTTTAAGTGTAGTGTGTGGACTTTTTGGAGTTCATCTTTTTTGGGACTTTATATTCTTACTGATCATAACAAATTGTGGACAGCTCTTAAAGAGATGGAAATACCTGGCCATTTTCCCTGTCTCCTGTGAAACCTGTATGCTGGTCAAGAAGCAACAGTTGGAATCCTATATGGAGCAACTAATTGATTCAGGATTGAGAAAGGAATACGACATGGCTGTCTAACCTATATGCTGAGCACATCATGTGAAATGCCAGGCTGGATGAGTTACAAGCTGGAATCAAGATAGGCAGAAGAAAAATCAACAACCTGAAATATGTGGATGATACCACTCTAATAGCAAAAGTGAAGAGGAACTAAAGAACCTCTTGATGAGGGTGAAGGTGGAGTGAAAAAGCCAGCTTAAAACTAAATATTAAAAAAAAAAACAACTCACAAAACTAAGATCATGGCATCTGGCCCCATTACTTCCTAACAAATAGAAGGGGAAAAGGTGGAAGTAGTGACAGATTTCCTCTTTTTGGGTTCTAAAATCACTGCAGATGGAGACTGTAGCCATAAAATCAGAAGACAATTCTTTCTTGGCAGGAAAGCAATGACAAACCTAGACTGGGTTTTTTTTTTTTTTTCATACATGACATTTCACATGTTTCAATGCCATTCTCCCAAATCTTCCCACCCTCTCCCTCTCCCACAGAGTCCATAAGCCTGTTCTATACATCAGTGTCTCTTTCACTGTCTCGTATACAGGGTTATCGTTACCATCTTTCTAAATTCCATATATATGCGTTAGTATACTGTATTGGTGTTTGTCCTTCTGGATTACTTCACTCTGTATAATAGGCTCCAGTTTCATCCACCTCATTAGAACTGATTCAAATGTATTCTTTTTAATGGCTGAGTAATACTCCATTGTGTATATGTACCACAGCTTTCTTATCCATTCATCTGCTGATGGACATCTAGGTTGCTTCCATGTCCTGGCTATTATAAACAGTGCTGCGATGAACATTGGGGTACACGTGTCTCTTTCCCTTCTGGTTTCCTCAGTGTGTATGCCCAGCAGTGGGATTGCTGGATCATAAGGCAGTTCTATTTCCAGTTTTTTAAGGAATCTCCACACTGTTCTCCATAGTGGCTGTACTAGTTTGCATTCCCACCAACAGTGTAAGAGGGTTCCCTTTTCTCCACACCTCTCCAGCATTTATTATTTGTAGACTTTTGGATCGCAGCCATTCTGACTGGCGTGAAATGGTACCTCATAGTGGTTTTGATTTGCATTTCTCTGATAATGAGTGATGTTGAGCATCTTTTCATGTGTTTGTTAGCCATCTGTATGTGTTCTTTGGAGAAATGTCTATTTAGATCTTTGGCCCATTTTTTGATTGGGTCATTTATTTTCTGGAGTTGAGCTGTAGGAGTTGCTTGTATATTTTTGAGATTAGTTGTTTGTCGGTTGCTTCATTTGCTATTATTTTCTCCCATCTGAAGGCTGTCTTTTCACCTTGCTAATAGTTTCCTTTGATGTGCAGAAGCTTTTAAGTTTAATTAGGTCCCATTTGTTTATTTTTTGCTTTTATTTCCAATATTCTGGGAGGTGGGTCATAGAGGATCCTGCTGTGATGTATGTCAGAGAGTGTTTTGCCTATGTTCTCCTCTAGGAGTTTTATAGTTTCTGGTCTTACGTTGAGATCTTTAATCCATTTTGAGTTTATTTTTGTGTATGGTGTTAGAAAGTGTTCTAGTTTCATTCTTTTTACAAGTGGTTGACCAGATTTCCCAGCACCACTTGTTAAAGAGATTGTCTTTAATCCATTGTATATTCTTGCCTCCTTTGTCAAAGATAAGGTGTCCATATGTGCGTGGATTTATCTCTGGGCTTTCTATTTTGTTCCATTGATCTATATTTCTGTCTTTGTGCCAGTACCATACTGTCTTGATAACTGTGACTTTGTAGTAGAGCCTGAAGTCAGGTAGGTTGATTCCTCCAGTTCCATTTTTCTTTCTCAAGATCGCTTTGACTATTCGAGGTTTTTTGTATTTCCATACAAATTGTGAAATTATTTGTTCTAGCTCTGTGAAGAATACTGTTGGTAGCTTGATAGGGATTGCATTGAATCTATAAATTGCTTTGGGTAGTATACTCATTTTCACTATATTGATTCTTCCAATCCATGAACATGGTATATTTCTCCATCTATTAGTGTCCTCTTTGATTTCTTTCACCAGTGTTTTATAGTTTTCTATATATAGGTCTTTAGTTTCTTTAGGTAGATATATTCCTAAGTATTTTATTCTTTCTGTTGCAATGGTGAATGGAATTGTTTCCTTAATTTCTCTTTCTGTTTTCTCATTATTAGTGTATAGGAATGCAAGGGATTTCTGTGTGTTGATTTTATATCCTGCAACTTTACTATAATCATTGATTAGTTCTAGTAATTTTCTGGTGGAGTCTTTAGGGTTTTCCATGTAGAGGATCATGTCATCTGCAAATAGTGAGAGTTTTACTTCTTCTTTTCCAATTTGGATTCCTTTTATTTCTTTTTCTGCTCTGATTGCTGTGGCCAAAACTTCCAAAACTATGTTGCTAGACTGGGTTTTGAAAAGCAGAGACATCACCAGGTCCCTGAATTCAAGGCTGTGATCTTCCCAGTGGTCACATAAGATTGTGAGAACTGGATCATAAGAGGGCAAAGCACCGAAGAATTGATACCTTTGAATTATGGTGCTGGAAAAGATTCCTGAGAGACTCTTGAACAGCAAGGAGATCAAACCAGTCAGTCTTGCAGGAAATAAGCCCCAAATATAGTCATTGGAAGAACTGATGCTGAAGGTGAAGCTCCAGTATTTTGGCCACCTAATACAAATAGCTGACTCATTGCAAAAGTCCTGATGCTGGGAAAGATTGAAGGCATAACGAGAAGAGGGCATCAGAGGATTAGATAGCTAGATGGCATCACCAATGCAATGGACATGAACTTGGGCAAACTCCAGGAGACTGTGAGGGACAGGAAGGCTTGGTGTGCTGCAGTCCATAAAGAGTTGGACACGACTGGGCAACTGAATGAACAAAAATGCTTCCTGGACCTGAATGACTATTTTCTTTACCAGGTTATGGAGGTTTTCAGTTATTATTCTTCAAATAATTTCTCTGCCTCTTTCTTTATCTTATAAACTTCTTGGACCTCTATATCATGAATCTTTGCATGCCTGATTTTTTTCCTAGTTATATCCTAAATTGTACTCATGTTTAAAAAAATTTTTCGTTCCTGTTGGGTGATTTTCATTACTCTGTCTTCCAGTTTACTTATCCATTCCTCTGTGCCATCTCATCTACTTTTGATTTCTTCTACTGTATATTTAATTTCAGTTACTATATTCTTGCAGCTTCCCTGGTGGTTCATATAGTAAAAAATCTGCCTGCAATGCAAGAGACCTGGGTCTCTGTTGGTTTTTATTTATATATTGTTACTCTTTATTACAATTCTGCATTTAGTCATTCTTCTCCCAACATTTTTGAGCAACTTTATGATCATGGGCTTCCCAGGTGGCACTGCTGTAAAGGACCCGCCTGCCAATGCAGGAGATGTAAGAGATGCAGGTTCAATCCCTGGGTTGGGAAGATCCCTTGAAGGGAGGCATGGCAACCCACTCCAGTATTCTTGCCTGGAGAATTCCTCTGACATGGACAGAGGAACCTGGTAGAGCCATAGGGTCACAAAGAATCGGACATGACTGATGTGACTTAGCACCCATGATCATAACCCTAAACTCTTTATTAGGTTGATTGATTTTCTACACTTTTAATTCTTCTCTTGGGGTTTTATCTTCTTTCATTGTTTGGAATGCATGTATATGTATATATACATATATATATATATATATTTGTCTCTTTGTTTTGCCTTATTCTCTGTGTTTATTTCTGTGTATTAAGTTATGTTTCCTGATCTTGGAGCAGTGGCTCTGTAGGAGATGTCTGATGAAGTTTAGAAGAACACTTTCCTTTTGTCATAAGAGCTAAATGCTGTACGGGTGCATCCTATGTGGCTTGTATTGGCACTTCTGTTGTGGGATAGCCAGCTATTTAGATGTCCTGGCAGAAGGGCTAGTCCCTGGCTCCATTGGCTGCCAGACTGACGATGAGTGGGCTTGGGTCCTGGGGTGACTGGCAATGGCTTGGGGTTGGTGCTTCCTCACTGGTGGGTGGGCTTTGGCTCTGAAATGATTGATTACTGTGCTAGGGGGCCTGGAGTCTGGTGTCAGCCCCCTGGTGGGTGGGGCTGGATTCTAGGCAACTGGCAGCAGGGCTGGTGAGAAGGCAATGTTGGTGCTGTCCCTCCAGTGAACAGAGCCAGATCCCTGCATGGCAGACTTCATGACACTGGGCTTCCTGGACTTCTGATGGCCTGCTGGTAGGCAGGTAGGCCCCCGGTGCTGATAGGCTAGAGGCTGGTAAGTCGCTTCAGTCGTGTCCGACTCTGTGCGACGCCATAGACAGCAGCCCACCAGGCTTCCCCGTCCCTGGGATTCTCCAGGCAAGAACACTGGAGTGGGTTGCCATTTCCCTCTCCAATGCATGAAAGTGAAAAGTGAAAGTGAAGTCACTCATTCGTGTCCTACTATGTGCAACCCCATGACTGCCACCTACCAGGCTCCTCCATCCATGGGATTTTCCAGGCAAGAGTACTGGAGTGGGGTGCCATTGTCTTCTCCGGATAGGCTAGAGGAAGGACACCATGATAACACTTGACAGCACAATGTCTTGACGGTAAAATGGGCTCCCAGAATGGCTGCTGTCAGCATTTGTGTCCCCTCAGTGAGTCCTAGTTGCTGCCTCTTAGGAGGTTCTCTAAGATCAGCAAGCGGATCTGACCCAGGCTTCTTTCAAATTACCGACTCTGCAATGGGACTTGAAGTGTGTAAGATTTGGCATTCATTCTTTGAGAGTCTGTTCTGTATAGCACTCTGACTCTTCATATGCAAGTTCCACTGTCCTTTGAATCCAGACATTCTGGGGACTCATCTTCCAGGTTCAGGAACCCTGGGATGCAGAGTCCAATGTGGGGCTTAGACTCCCTCTCTTTTAGAGGAGAGCCACTGCAATTGGAGTATCTTCCTTTTTGAGCATATCCTACCAGACAAGGTGAGTCTTGATTGTACCATGCCTCTGGCCCTCCTACCCATCTCTTTGTGGTTTCTTCTTCATATCTTCAGGTGTGAAAAATATTTTTTTTTCTGGTCATCAGGCTAATTTCATATATATCTATGCTGCAAGTGGTTGTAATGTTGATGTGTCAGTGCTCGGGGTCTTCCTAGTCTGCCATCTGGGCAACGCCTCCCAAGAACTGCCTTTTCAAAAGTAAAATTATACCTGCATTAATAAGTGAGACTAGCTGTATGGGTATTACTTCTTTTAAGCAATTTTCCTAAGAAATTAAACTCATAAAAGAGATAATTGGATAACTGTGTTCCCTTGCATGAAATTGAGGTGTTTAATCTTTGAATTATTAGAAAGGACCTTTAAAAATGATTCTATACCTTGTTCTGGAGACTCATGATTCAATGGCATGAATTATAACTGTGCAATGTAAAATACATGAACCATGAAATTCCTGATGTTCAAGCTGGTTTTAGAAAAGGCAGAGGAACCAGAGATCAAATTGGCAACATCTGATGGATCATGGGAAAAGCAAGAGAGTTCCAGAAAAACATCTATTTCTGCTTTATTGACTATGCCAAAGCCTTTGACTGTGTGGACCAAAATAAACTGGAAAATTCTTCAAGAGATGGGAATACCATACCACCTGACCTGCTTCTTGAGAAACCTATATGCAGGTCAGGAAGCAACAATTAGAACTGGACATGGAACAACAGACTGGTTCCAAATAGGAACAATATACAAGGCTGTATATTGTCACCCTGCTTATTTAACTTATATGCAGAGTACATCATGAGAAACGCTGGGCTGGAAAAGCACAAGCTGGAATCAAGATTGCCGGGAGAAATATCAATAACCTCAGATATGCAGATGATACCACCCTTATGGCAGAAAGTGAAGAGGAACTAAAAAGCCTCTTGATGAAAGTGAAAGAGGAGAGTGAAAAGTTGGCTTAAAGCTCAACATTCAGAAAAGTAAGATCATGGCATCTGGTCCCATCACTTCATGGGAAATAGATGGGGAAAGAGTGGAAACAGTGTCAGACTTTATTTTTCTGGGCTCCAAAATCACTGCAGATTGTGATTGCAGCCATGAAATTAAAAGACACTTACTCCTTGGAAGGAAAGTTATGACCAATCTAGATAGCATATTCAAAAGCAGGGACATTACTTTTCCGACAGAGGTCCATCTAGTCAAGGCTATGGTTTTTCCAGTAGTCATGTATGGATGTGAGAGTTGGACTGTGAAGAAAGCTGAGCACCAAAGAATTGATGCTTTTGAACTGTGATGTTGGAAAAGACTCTTGAGAGTCCCTTGGACTGCAAGGAGACCCAACCAGTCCATTCTAAAGGAGATCGGTCCTGGGTGTTCTTTGGAAGGAATGATGCTAAAGCTGAAACTCCAATACTTTGGCCACCTCATGCAAAGAGTTGACTCATTGGAAAAGACTCTGATACTGGGAGGGATTGGGGGCAGGAGGAGAAGGGGACGACAGAGGATGAGATGGCTGGATGGCATCACCAACTCGCTGGATGTGAGTTTGAGTGAACTCTGGGAGTTGGTGATGCACAGGGAGGCCTGGCGTGCTGCAGTTCATGGGGTTGCAGAGAGTTGGACAGGACTGAGTATCTGAACTGAACTGAACTTAATGTAAAATAAAGACTTGGTGGTACTAAATGGATAAAGATATTTGCTTCCCTTGCAGATGCATGTTGATGTATGGCAAAACCAATAGAATATTGTAAAGTAATTAACCTCCAATTAAAATAAATAAATTTATATTAAAAAAATAAGAAATAACTAAAAAGGGTAGATTATTCAGTCCATCAGGGATATGGTTTTGAACAAGTTGTTCGTTTAGTTTTGGAATGTATGGCACTGCTATATCCTTCACTCTTGTGTTTTTCTTCAATGTTAGAGAAGAATGATCCAATCTGTATTTTATGACTTACTCTAAATATATTATTATTATTACTAGTCTTCTGTACTCTTGTAACTAAGTGTGAGGAAGGTGATGTTTGTCAGCATATGTAACAGTGACTTGGTAACTAGGTCAAGTCAAAAATGCCATGCACTGAGTCTTGATTCAGAAACTCAGTGAAGTCTTTTGTTTGAAAATGATGAGTGAGTCCCTTTCATCAGCAAGAATTTCTATGTAACCCTTGACAGTGTAGGTTGGTTGGAAATAAATAAGCTTGAGATAAATGGATAAATCAGGATAGTTGGTTCTAATGAAATCAGGTTAGTTTGGGATCCATGTCCTTATCTTAGTTCAATCACCAACCATCAGAGTGACAGTATAACCATGCTTTTGATCATGGGACTAACTATAAATTAAAGGAGAAGAAGTGGTGCTACTGTTTCCTTAATAAAAATATTTAACAAATTGTTAACAAATATGAAATATTATTAAAACAACCATGTCTTATTTTAAACATATGTATGACCATGTGAATAAAGGAGGAAAATAGTAATATGGTTATTTCTAAACAGCTTTTAGTGGAACGGTTTCTCCTTGTGTCAGTTCATATAGTGAAAGAATTAAGAGAATTGTAAGAAATTTTGGATTTCATTGCCACTCTTGAGTGATGGGGAGAGATGAGAAAGAGTTTATGTCTCTCATCCATCAGTCTGGATCCTCAATCCCAGCCTAAAGAAAGACAAGATGGCCCACTTTCATCATCATTGCCTTAGAATTCCAGCCAGATAGGATGAGGCCAAGTAGATGAAACATTTGTGTCTTCCCCCAACTTTCCTTAAGCCTCTTTAATCTTTGGTTTTGTAATGCTTTGTGTTGTGTCGAATATAGCACATTTATCTTATAAATGTGTTTTATTTAACCATGTCCTTTGAAAAAAACTGAGTGATAGAGAATTGTACTATATAGGATGTCAATTTTAAAAGTAACTCTGTTATGATAATGGCAAATTTAAAAATATATATATATATAATGTTTTTCTTGTGCATCAAAAAGTTCTACCTGTATGACCTTGGGCAACTTTTTAGCTAAATTTCCTGATGTGTTTCCTGACGCTTTTGAACTTACTGACCTTTGCAGCACTATCTGATCTAAGCCTGCTGTGGTTCTATGCCTTAAGAGCACAGAGAACTTCAAGAGACCTTAGGGATTTGAGGCAAGAAACATGGGAGTGTCACTGAGTGCAATGAATAAGACTAAATACCAAAAGGAAAATATATTGTGCATGAAAGATCTGGATTTGTGGCTATTTTTGCTGGTCAGTAAGAGGGGAAAATCTTACAGGGTCAGAATTTTCTTTATTCAAACCACAGTATGAATGTCTTAAAAATACAATCATGTTTGGAAGATTTATATTCTGGTGAAGAGAGGAGATCAGATAAATACATGTATATGACTCCAAATGAAATGTGAAAGGAAAAAATTATTAAAGGTCAAGTCACTTTTCCCATATATTCTAAGAGGGTAGTGTTGGGAGGGGATTCTTACTGTATTTTAGGGGAGAACAATAAGAAGCCACATTCCTGGACTCGGTGTGTGTAAATGCAGTATAGAAGGGCAATATTTTTATATATCTGACAGTGCAATAGGAATCCTGTTCACTCTTGATTGTAGCTAATTTAGACATATCTGAAGTTCCCTAGGAACCTGGTGGAATTTGCCTGCCAGGTGCTTCTTTGTGAGAGGACTTCGGGACTTTTTGGGGGGAGAGAACCTATCCTAAGGGAAGAAGTCAGCCCTATGAACTGTCCCCACCGCAGCACAGTTATTGGAAGGCTGGGGTTCTTTTATATTGTCTTGGTACATATTACAGACCTACATTCCAAGAAGCATAATAAAAATGAAAAGATTCATTTTTGCTAAAATCTGTTGATATGAGTGTTTGATGTAGCACTGAGTGGATCATATCAGATGAGATGTTTATGCTAAAGAAGAAGATACACTTTCTCCCTAAATTAGCTTTGAATTGAATGACATGTCCATCTTTGGCTTCAGTGGGGGATGTGGCAGGTGATGAAGATGCTGTGGCATTGTAGAGGTGATAAGCATGTGCAGAGGAGGCTTGTACATGGGGGAAGTCCAGAAAGGGCAGTAATGGAGGTGACTGATAACCAGAGGAAGTAGACTGACCTAAGTATGCTGTATGTATAGAATGCTGCACACATAGAGTCATCAAAGATACCCAACTGCAAAAAAATAACAGAAATTGTGAACAGGAATAACAAAGGTAAAAAAAGTTTGGAAAATTTATAAGCAAGTGATAAAGGCAGGTATAAACAAAGTTTAAGAGCATTAGAGAAGAAGAAGTAATGATAGAAGCATTATATATTGAGATTGTATAGTTGTCAGTAGAAAAGAAGTGAGAGGGGTTGGTAGGATTAAGAATGAAGACAGGAAGTTAATCATAGCACCAAGAACAGCAACTATAGTTTCTGTAAAATATTTTTTAAGAAGGAGAACTACACTGAAGAAGAAGAATGAAAGGGCAATAGTTGACAAGAAACTCCTAAGCACCAGGCCCTGTTTTGGAATATATTATTTCAAAATGTTTGAAATATGTTATTACATGTAGTCCTCTTGTCAAACAATTTGCCCTAAGAACAGCTACTAAATGTCAAACCTGGATTTGAACCCAGTCGTCTGACTCCAAAGCCAGTTTTTTCCTCCCCCTCTTTGGGAAAGGCTGTAGACATATCTGGAAGTTTCAGTCAAAGGCTAAAGATAAAAAGAAGTGATCTAACAACAAGTCCCTGAGTTCAAGAAATGAGCAGCACAATCATGTTGTGGAAGAGGGACTCATGATTTTAGCTCTGGTGTCCTTATCTTTGAGTTCAGAATGATTTCTGAGTTTTGTCTAAATGGTTTTTTGGCTATTGTTTTCATTGACATATGGGAGACAGAGAGGTGAAATAATCAACAAAATGAAGTTAGGAATTTTAACTAAATATATTTTTTAAAAGGAAAAGCGAGAAGGTTAGAAACAGGACAGTAGATTCATCAAACACCAGTCCTGATTTCTCTAGGGATCTGATTTGCTTAGGGACAATCAGAGAGCAGAGCACCTGCAGAGCAGAGCAGAGCAGGAATCCTCCGTAAAGGATATGCAAGTCAGTGCTCTGTGAGCCAAAGAGGTACAAAGAGGTGCTCTGTGAGCTATATCCAACAAAATGGGGCTGGGTGTATAAGATAGAGCTTTTGTTAAGACATACCACAAAGAGATTATGGGTCTGACTACCGGCTGAAAAATAATAATAAAAAAACCCTTAAAAACCAATGTAATCAGTTTAATCACAATTTGGGTATATATTGCCAGTTAGATGACAAAATTCATATAGAAATGCAAAGAGTTAAGAATTAGCAAAGCAAAGAAAAATGTTTCAGTCTTACTCAATAAGATAATTAAGACACTGTGATATTGGTGCCAATATAGACTAATAAACTGATGGAATAGAATAGAGAGACCATATACAAACCATACTTGATTCACAACAAAGCTGGTATTACAGTCATGAAGAAAGGATAATTCTTCATGAAGAAAGGATAATTCTTCATGAAATGACGTTTGGGTTGATAGCATACCACCATATGGAAAGAAAAAGCAAACTTGACCCGTGGATCAAATCATATAAAAAACCAATTCCAGGTTGATTGTTGATCTAAAAGTAACAGGTAAAACATAGCTTTAAGAAGATAAAATAGGACCTATGTTCATGACCTTGCTGCTGCTGCTGTTAAGTTGCTTCAGTTGTGTCTGACTCTGTGTGACCCCATAGATGGAAGCCCACCAGGCTCCCCTGTCCCTGGGATTCTCCAGGCAAGAACACTGGAGTGGGTTGCCATTTCCTTCTCCAATGCATGAAAGTGAAAAGTGAAAGGGAAGTCGCTCAGTCGTGTCCGACTCTTAATGACCCCATGGACTACAGCCTACCAGGCTCCTCCATCCATGGGATTTTCCAGGCAAGAGTACTGGAGTGGGGTGCCATTGCCTTCTCCGGTTCATGACCTTAGATTAGACATAATTTCTTAAACAGGGCACAAAAGTTCCAACATAAAGGAATGTTAATTGTACTACATTAAATTAAGAATGTCTGTTTATTAAAAGATATCATTAAGAAGTGAAAAGGCAAGCTGAGTGGGAAAAGATATTTACTATACATTTGACAAAAGTTGTTACACATGTAACTGACAAAGAATATATAAAGAACTATCATAAATCAATAATGAAAACCAGACAGCTGTATAAAAATGGGCAAGATGTTGAACAGGGACTTCACAAAGAAGAAATCCAGTTGGTCAGCAAACACAAGAAAATATGTTCAACTCCTTAGAAAACAGGGAAATACAAGTTAAAATCATAAGGAGATACCTCTAACACCTTCCAGGATGGCAAATAAACAAACGTAAAACTGACAGGACCTAGTGCTGGTGAGGATATAGAGCAACTGGAACTCCCATGGTTGCTAGTGCAATGCTTGGGGAAATGGGAAGCATCTATTAAGATAAAGACACATTCCTGGGACCCAGCAGTTCTTCTGCTAGGTATATATCCAATGGAATTATGGTCACATATATATCATATATACCAATCTTATAAGTGAAGATTTTCCATGGCAATGTCATTCATAATAGCAAAAACTAGGAAAGAATTCAAATGTCCAGAGTGGATAAATTAATTGTAGTTTATTTATGCAGTGGGCTAGAATACAGCATTAAAAGTGAACAGCTACCAATACAAGAATCAAGATGTATAAATATCAAAAACATGATGTAAATGAAAGAAGCAATTCTTGAAAGAATATATAAGAATATACAAAAGAATCTACATGCAGTTCAAATGCAGCCACTGCTAATTTATGGTACTAGAAGTGACGTGGGGTTCCTTGAGAAGGATAAGGTGTAACTGGGTAGAAGTGGGGCTTGCAAGGTGCTGGGAAACTATTTTCCTTGACTTGGTGGGTAGTTACCTGGGAGGAATTTCATTGTAATAATTCACTGGCATATGCATACTTATGATTTTTGAACTTTTGTAGTTTTATGTTAATTATATTTAATAAGTTTATTTATTGTTTTAAAAGACCCCAACAAATTATTGTAACAACACTTTTATGCATATGAGGAGGGGAAAGGAAAAGTTAAAACTAATATTTTTCTATCATTCTGTGAGTGCTCTGAAGTTCTCAGAGAAAGAAAAGCTTAAATGAAAGGAAGTATAAGGAAAATAATGGTCACAATACAGGCTGAATATAGTTGTTTAGATATTTTCAACTAATAATAAAGGGAGGAAAGGAATAAATACTTAAATTTATCAAAATGACCAGACAAAATACCACAGCTACCAACAAAAAGGTCCTAAATATGTTAGAAAGGGAAGAACATAATAATATTAAAAACAGAAAGCAGAGTTTAGGGCAGTTAGAGTATTTGGTGTCCTTGTCTTTGGGGGAAGGTGAATAAGATTGACCCAATGCCAGTAATTTTTTATTTTATTTTGGTTATGCAGGAGCAGAATAGGTGGTTCTATCTTTGGGCATCTTTTTTTTTTTTTTTAATTTAGTTATTTTTATTATTATTATTATTTTAATTTTTAACTTTACAATATTGTATTGGTTTTGCCATATATCAACATGAATCCGCCACAGGTATACAAGTGTTCCGCATTCTGAACCCTCCTCCCTCCTCCCTTCCCGTACCATCCCTCTGGGTCATCGCAGCACTGTTTATAATAGCCAGGACATGTGAGCAACCTAGATGTCCATCAGCAGATGAATGGGTAAGAAAGCTGTGGTACATATACACAATGGAGTATTGGGCATTTTTTTGACTTAAGCTAGCAGTGTTTATTGGAGAAGGCAATGGCACCCCACTCCAGTACTCTTGCCTGGAAAATCCCATGGACGGAGGAGACTGGTAGGCTGCAGTCCATGGGGTTGCAAAGAGTCGGACACGACTGAGAGACTTCACTTTCACTTTTCACTTTCACGCATTGGAGAAGGAAATGGCAACCCACTTCAGTGTTCTTGCCTGGAGGATCCCAGGGACGGGGGAACCTGGTGGGCTGCCGTCTATGGGGTGGCACAGAGTCGGACACGACTGAAGCGACTTAGCAGCAGCAGCAGCAGCAGCAGTGTTTATAATTTATAAGACAAGTGTTTATAATTTATAGCCAGGTTTGTACACCTAAACATTCCATTTCTCTTAGAATACTGACCCTTGAAAACCGTTTGGACCTGTATTGTCTGATACTATTTTTTCCTAGGAGTATAGTCACTCCAATTTTGGGGCCCAGATATGCAGATGACACCACCCTTATGGCAGAAAGTGAAGAGGAACTAAAAAGCCTCTTGATGAAAGTGAAAGAGGAGAGTGAAAAAGTTGGCTTAAAGCTCAACATTCAGAAAACTAAGATCATGGCATCTGGTCCCATCACTTCATGGGAAATAGGTGGGGAAACAGTGGAAACAGTGTCAGACTTTATTTTTGGGGCTCCAAAATCACTGCAGATGGTGACTGCAGCCATGAAATTAAAAGACGCTTACTCCTTGGAAGGAAAGTTATGACCAATCTAGATAGCATATTCAAAAGCAGAGACACTACTTTGCCAACAAAGGTCCGTCTAGTCAAGGCTATGGTTTTTCCAGTGGTAATGTATGGATGTGAGAGTTGGACTGTGAAGAAGGCTGAGTGCGAAGAATTGATGCTTTTGAACTGTGGTGTGTTTGAGTAAACTCCGGGAGTTGGTGATGGACAGGTCGTGCTGTGATTCATGGGGTTGCAAAGAGTCAGACGTCACTAAGCAACTGTACTGAACTGAACCGAATCACCAGTGACTAATTTGCAATTTTGAGCACCCACAAATTGTATGAAACTCATCTCAACAAGACCAGCACTTGTAGGGATTCTCTTTAGTAGTTTTCAATTCTACCCATCTGCTTCTACAAACTGGTGGGAAGGGGAAGATCCACTGATGTGAAAAGAATTTCAAAAGCAAAAAAACATCAATCAGTGGGAACAAAGATTGAGAAAGATGAAGCAGTGAAGGTTGGATTCTGAAGAGCTAATGCTAGAAAGTGGGAGTATGCAGCCAGAGAAACATCAAAGGAGGGTGACAACTTATACAGTAAGAACAATGACTAACATAAGACTTAAGACACCAGAAGAAAGCTTTAGGTTCCTGGAAAAATGAAAAGAATAGAAGAAAGCACAAATTTTGTATGGGATGTTCTGTTTTAACAAATTATTTAATATTAAAACTGTTTCAAATGACCATGAAGTTATGAGTCAGGAAAGAATATTCTGTCAGAAAAAGGTATAGGAAGAATCGGACACAGTCACACTCTGTACATGTGCCAGAACAAGTGACGTGGGAGGGAACAGGTAGATCTTAATGGTAAAGATTCTATTTCTTACAGGTAGAAAAAGGAAGACTAAAGAATTATGATTTATGGGTAGCAATGAATCAAAACAAATTGAAAAAGTTAAAACTGATAAAGATAATACAATAATAAATGATTTATATCTGTATGGCACATAGAGTCCATATCTCATTTTTACTTTTAATACTTTGTAGTGTTTTTGTTGTTGTTTAGTTGCTAAGTCGTGTCCGACTCTTTGCAACCCCATGGACTGTAGCCCACCAGGCTCCTCTGTCCATGAGATTTTTCAGGTGGGAATATTGGAGTGGGTTGCCATTTTCTTCTCCAGAGGATCTTCCTCTGGCTCACAAAATCGTTCACATAAAGGTTGGCTTTATGTCAGTAAATTTCTGTCTCTGAAAGAAGATAAGTGATGGTGAACAATGTGGCATATTGATTAGGAGTCTGAACCTCTCGAGTTAATACTTCTGCTGGTGTTCTAGACTTATTACCTTGGGCAATATATCTCTGTACCTCGGTTTCCTTAACTGTAAAAATGGAGATAATAATACAATTTATTTCAGAGTTTTATGAGGATTAAGTATTATTTAATTATTAAAAACTCAGTGTTAGCTGTTATTATCTAAAGCTCCACTGCTCTTTAAAAGCACAGTGTGGACTCAAATCCAGTTTTTCTGTCTTAAAATCCAGTGCCCTTTCCTGGATGCCTTTTCCTCTTTCCTCCTTGATGAGTTAGAATCTGGGCCTCTAGCCAAGCTGTGGCCTTAAGAGTCAGGGCCAAGAAGTAAGAGGGCAATCTCTGAGGGATTGATGCAAAGATGAAGTGTGATCCAACTTTCAAGTTAGTTGATCTAGTTAGCAAGAAACAGGCCAAAACATAAGGCCCAGAGGGGTAGACAGCAAGAATCAGCTCTAAGATGTATGCTCTATAATGCAGATAGGTAGGACAATGCTAGGATTTTGAGATGGGAGACTAGTAAAAATCGCTAGGGTAATTGTGTATATATTGTGTTATTTGTACTTTTTGGCAGTGGGAATCCAACTGTAAATGTTTATGAAATAATGACCTACTTGGCTTCTACCTCTGGCAGCTGGGACTACTTCACACCTACCTGAAGGTCCAACCTCATCTCAAATTTCTGTGTCAGTTTTGGCCCTCACCAGGGAGATTCTTAATGAGTCCACCAACTAGTCCACTAGCATCAAGTCATTCTTCTAGGTGGATGAAATCTGATGCTGTGCTTTGTTTTCCTAAACAAAGCCCTCCGTCTAGTACATAGTTATTTGAGATTCCATAAATTTCCTTGAGCGTAGTTAGAATGGATTTTTAGTTAATGAAACTAAGTTCCCATTGCCTGAAGCTGCCTTTCGCTGAAGGGAAGTGAAACTCTGAACCTCTTCTGTCCTGGAGCTCTGTCTTTTGCCTGCTGTCCGCCCCACTCGAGTGCCAGGATCGCCACCTGTTGCTTACTCATTTGAACTACATTGTTATGCTGGCTTAATCTTTTGGTCTGTTTGGTCTCTTGGGCATGACTTGTTTGTGATGAGATTTGGGAAATGGCAACCCACTCCAGTACTCTTGCCTAGAAAATTCCATGGATGGAGGATCCTGGTGAGCTACAGTCCATGGGGTTACAAAGAGTCGGACACGACTGAGCGACTTCATGAAAGGTGAATCATTTCTTTAGTTATGACACACATGCAGTATTAATCTTAAATATAGGGCTTAGGCTAACACTAAACATTTCTGTGCACTAGAAACACTAAACATTTCTATGTGCCTTGTGTTTTATACCCATTTTCTTACTTTTCCCTGGAGTAGGAAATGGCAACCCACCCCAGTATTCCTGCCTGGAGAATCTCATGGACAGAGGAGCCTGGTAGGCTACAGTCCATGGGGTTGCAAAGAGTCGGACACGATTGAGACTAACACTTTCTTACTTAATCTTCTCAAGAACAAATGATGTAGGTACTATATTTTTAGGCTCAATTTTCAAATGTAAAACTGAGGATCAAAGAGGTTAAGAAAATTTTCCAAGGTCACATAGGTGGTGAAGTGGGAAATTTGGGAATCAAAACCAAAGATCTTGGATATTATGTAATGTCTGAGGCCTTAGATGTTATATATTGACAATAAAAGAAATAATAAAAAAGAGAGGATGTGGAACAATTTAGAAGAGAATTGATCTGGTAAGACAAAATATTATTAATAGTATTAAAACTATTATTAATAAATATTGAATCTATTGTTAATAGATTTTTTATCTTGATGCTCATTAATTCCACCAGAAATATTAAAGAGATGCTGTTTGAGTGTTTTGAGATTACCCTATATCTGAATTGAGATTACCCTATATCTGAAAGAAAGACAAAGATTGTAACAGAAGAAAGAGCAAAACTTTTTTTTAGAAAAGTATTTTGGAGTATGTTAAATGGTAATTAATGAGAATTCAGGAGAGTGTGGAATCACCCACCATAATCAAATACTAATGAGATATAATCACTGTAATGGGTACAAATAGTCACAACCAACACTGACCAAGTACAGAGATGGAGAATATGAATTGTGCTCTACTGAGGATACTTTATAAGTTAAAGAGAAAGTCATTGGTCATTAGTGACTGGTTAAGTGGTAATGTTCAACTGTCTTATGTATCTCAAGTGGCCTTGCTGGGTGTAGTAAAGGGAGATCCCTAAAACAGAAAAGTAGAACAAATGATATGGTTTCATTTGTTGAAGATCCAAAATAGTTGTTCATACTTTAAAAAAAAATAACTCAGGAGGCCCTTTGCAAGTATAATGAATTCTATATACTCTTTCCATAGGAAAATACATAAATCCACATCCTTGCACAATTTATCACAGTTTTATATTCTTCCCCAAAGCCTGTTCACAGACCCCAGGCTGACAATCCAGATTTGGAAGAACTCTTTTTGACTAGGGGAGAATTCCGGTGTTAGAATTAAATCCTAGTGACTATCTCTTGCCAGATGCTTTCAGAGAGCTGTGGTAGTAGTGACTGGAGTATGTGAGTAGAATGGCTGCTGCTTTTTCAGAATCTTACGGTTTTCATAACAAGAGACACATACATATATATCTCAAATTCTTATTTTTCAATTCTTGTTATCACTTTTATATATAGATAATTTTTTCCCAAATTCTGCCAAAGGATTCTAAGATGGGCAAGAGATTTTAAAAAATCTGCTGTGGTGGCTTTTTTAAAAAAATTGAAGTATGCTTTTTATTTTAGCTGTAAAATTACTGTAGGTTTTGCTGTAGAGACATTTTCATAGTTGGAGCAACTTTGGAGCCCTAATTCTAGGGTTGTTAATCAGGCCCACTGATGGGACCTAGAAACATAACACAGATTTAGATAATCAGCCTGTTGTTTCTGCCTTTTTGTGTTGGATTAATGCTCCAGAACCTCTTCAAAATTATGCTGTGGAATACTCCAAGCATTTGTTTTCATAATATTCTTAAGTAACTAAATTCTTTCTATTCATTTTCCTCTTCCATGTAAGTAAGAAATCAAAGGCATTCAAGTGTAGATTGGAGCCATTTTGCATCCTTTTCTAGAATTAGGTCAGTTGATTCTTTACAATCATCTTTGGCTTTATCCTTTGTAGCCACATGATAATGATATATAGATAAAGTTTATTCACACAGACCTGAAATGATGGCTTTGAAACGTATCTGTATTGTACTAGTTTGAATGAGGAAGCCTATTTTTTTCTCTTTTCTTCAGAATGCCACCATACTTCCTTTGGTATATGAATTTATCTTGGTACAGTGATAAAACTGAGATTCATTTGTTAGGTGAGATAAATATTTGGATTCATAAAAAGTAAAACCTGCTGCTGCTGCTGCTAAGTTGCTTCAGTCGTGTCTGACTTTGTGCGACCCCATAGACGGCTGCCTACTAGGCTTCCCCGTCCCTGGGATTCTCCAGGCAAGAACACTGGAGTGGATTGCCATTTCCTTCTCCAATGCATGAAAGTGAAGAGTGAAAGTGAAGTTTCTCAGTCATGTCTGACTCCTAGCGACCCCATGGACTGCAGCCCACCAGGCTCCTATGTCCAGGAGGATTTTCCAGGCAAGAGTACTGGAGTGGGGTGAAGTAAAACCTAATTTATTTTAAATTAGTGTTGAAGCCAAATTAGAATCAAGCTGCTGCGTGGATAGGGAGGTGTAGGTATGTCTAATGTACTTTCCTGAGTACAGGCTTTAGGTATGTCTGATGGTACTTTCCTCAGTACAGGCAATAGCTATTAAGATGGAAGGGCTGGGTTTGAGAATGAGAAATACAAAGTGCAGTTTTTTTTTGTTGTTGTTGTTTTTGTTTTGCTAACAAGGAATTGTCTCTTTGCTTGAGAATATCATTCATTTCAATTAACTTCAGTTAATTGAAAGTAGAAAATGGAATGCTTTTAACAGTTTGGAAAGACAGAAGTAGCTGGTTTGAACTACCATCTGTAAGTGTTATGTAAACTTTTCTGTTTCTGCCAGTGAACGCAGACTCTAAAATCAGTGCCCTGTTCTTCTACTGTCCAGCCTGTCTTCAGAAGATACAGCAAACCAAACAAAACAAAACTGAGTCTGGGTACATATATATTGTAGGTAACTTACTGAAACCTTAGGAAGAGAAGGTAAGATAATGTGGTGAATAACAGATGATATTGACACTCTGACATTCTGAATTAGATAAATCAGTTCTTGTCTGGAGTCATCACTCATACTTTCCAGTATGGCTCAACCCAAGATGTATTACCAAATCCCCAGACATAAAAGGTCACTGTGGTCACCCACTGGGACAAATATAGATTCTCTGCACATACAGTTTTAATTAGCAGGGTTTCAGGATGGGACATCAGCCATTTTTAACTGATGGTGATAGCTTTATTGTTTCCTTCAAAATTCAGTGACTCTACAGAGGATGTGAGCTACTGAATGGACAAAACATGCATGGAATTAAAGGAAAAAGCCCAATCTCTGTTTGAATAAGATTTCAGGTATTCTTCACTAGTGATGTTTGCAGTTTAGAGTGTGGCAATTGTCTCATTCTGGCAATTACATAATAACTATATTGAAGGGTGATTTCCTACATATGGTGTCCATAGTTGGCATGAATCCAGTTTGGTACCATCTTCTGTCAACCTTCCTCTAACTGTACTTTAGAGAATGAGCAGACACCTTCCAGTGAGAAGACTCTGCTCCAGCACATGCATATTTTTAGAGTGTCTCTGAACAGGCCGCACTCATTCTCAGTATAGCAAACTTTTTAAGTTAAATTTTATTGCCTTTCCAAACAATTTTAGTTCTGTTTTGGTGAGAGTTCAGGGATTTGAACCTGGGCCTTATATGACTTTGGTAGATGAACTAAGTAAAGTCAGACAGACTTGAGTTAGAGACTGTCATTAGGTAATTGTATCAGTTTGATCAAGTTATTTAACCCTTCTGAGGTTGTTTTCTTTCTTTCTTTATGATAATAGCTGAAAAGCTTGTAGCTGGAGTAAAATGAGATCAGATACAGAAAGTGCTTATATAGTTTCTGACATAAAATAGGCACTCAATAATTAGTGCTATTGTGCTGCTCACAAAGGATCATGGAAACATAATGCTGCTGCTGCTGCTGCTGCTGCTAAGTCGCTTCAGTCGTGTCTGACTCTGTGCGACCCCATAGACGGCAGCCCACCAGGCTCCCCCGTCCCTGGGATTCTCCAGGCAAGAACACTGGAGTGGGTTGTCATTTCCTTCTCCAATGCATCAAGGTGAAAAGTGAAAGTGAAGTCGCTCAGTCGTGTCCGACTCTTAGCGACCCCATGGACTGCAGCCCACCAGGCTCCTCCATCCATGGGATTTTCCAGGCAAGAGTACTAGAGTGGGGTGCCATTGCCTTCTCCAGGAAACATAATAGTCATATGTAAAAACATGGTGGTTCTGAAGGTATGTATATTTTGCTTCCCTACTCTTACCATATAGTGAAATCTTTAAACTTCGAGACAGACTCATGTTTTCTGTTATGTAAAACCTACTAGTTTTTGGTGATATTGAGTGGTTAGTACATATAAAGCAGTGAAAAATAGGCAATTTAAAGATGGAAAAAAGAGCAAACAACAAAGGGTAGGATATTAAGAAAAATGTGTCACCTTATTTCCAAACTTTAGATTGAATGAAACTTAGTATTTTGGAAAAAATTGTTAAGTAGTAAAAATAAAGTTTTGAGAGGCATTGAATGTCATACTTATGGGTAAATATTTTTAGGGATCTGTTGCACACCACAGATTTCTTTAGAAGACAAGGTGGTTGTTGATGGCTTATATTGTTTGCCTATATTTATTTTTAATCTGGAACTTCATAGAGGGCATTTAATAACATTTCCTATGATATAAGCCTTGACACTAGGCAGTCTGAAGGGATGAGTTCTGGCAAAGTGGGATCAAGTTAATTTTTTTAGATATTGGGGATTCTTAGGTGACTTACTGTTTGGTTGCTTTTTTTTTTTTATGTAATCTAGACTGTGTTAGATATAGAAGGAAATGGCAACCCACTCCAGTATTCTCGCCTGAAAAGTCCCATGGACAGAGGAGCCTGGTGGTCCACAGTCCGTGGGGTTGTGGGGGGTTGGACACGGCTGAGCAACTAGGCATGTACTCTGTGTTAGAGCCATCCTTGTTTATGTTTGGTTACTGTCATGTAGCAGTAGTGAGACTTTGAATAAGTTACTTAACCTCCCTTACTTAAGTTGCTTTTTTCTTGGTGATAAACTGAAAATAACAATACTTACTTTGCCACATCGCAGTGAAGATTAAATGAAGTTAAAGTGGATGTGAGGAGATAGTAGAAAAGTATATAGATGATGAAATATTAAAGAGGTAAAGATTAGTTCTTACTGTATATAGAAGACCACATGTATCTGGCTGTTGATTGCCTATTAATATAAATGTAAATTATTTTCCATACATACTGTTTATAAGATACTATTTTAGAGACTTCAAGACTTAACTTTTTACATATAAGAGTTGAGTAGAAATACTTTTTGAAAATTGTTAGGACAATTGTGTAGGGTTAATGGGTCATATGTCCTAATAATAATTAAGGGGTCAAAAGACTATTGCCATCGTCTGGTTTTCTGAATTATTTCATTTTTATGCTTAAATTGGGTTAAACTAAAAAATGTGATTCACCACAGGTGACAGGCTGAGACAAAAATGATGTGTTTTTCATAGAACTCTGCTCAAAGTTATGTGGCAGCCTGGATGGGAGGGTCATTTGATAGAGAATGGATACATGTATAAGTAGGGCTGAGTTCCTTTGTTGTTCACCTGAAATCATCACAACATTGCTTGTTAATTGGCTATACCCCAATACAGAATAAAAAGTTCAAGTGTTAAAAACATGATGCATTTTTGCTCTCTAATTGATGCATGATTTTAATTCTCAGTCTTTAATTTGTTTGGAATCTAAATATTACAAATTGAGGATAAATATATTTTAATGATATGTGCTTGGAAACAATATTATACACATGTTTTTTCTTTCATAACTGCAGCTGGGACTTTACTGTTCTTATTTCCAGCACTTGTTTTCAACATCTCTGTGGTTTTATGTGGTGCTCTAGCAGATATGTGGACTGAGAAGAATTAGAAATGTTGACTAAGCTAGAAGAGTCAAAAGGAGAACATTCAACGCAGGGAATTTGTGAAATGTTCTTTATCTGAATACGTGCCTTGGGCTATGTATAACAAACATTGTTAGAAGTTGATGATGATGCATGATTTCTTTGTGCTGTGCTCTGTGAAGCAAGTTATTATATAGAATGTAAAGACTGAATGGATTTTTCTATTTGTTTAGTGACAAGGCAGGAAGACTGTATGTATGCATGTGTTTTGTGTGTGTATCTCAACTTCCTGTTGTGGATGAGCCTTTAATATTGATGGACAGAGCTGGGTTTTAAATTTGGTTGTGATAACAGAGTATCTCCTCAAACATTCAAAGATTGAGAACTGGCAGAACTTAGTTTCTTTTTAACTATTGGCAGTCATTCTCCATGAAGCAAACATTATTCTCAAGAAAGAATTACACTGATGTTTTAATATCCTGTTATCTCCCATGTTTTTGCGTAATACCTGATGAAAGTTTGATTTAGTTAGGTTTAGCACATGATTCCAAATACTCCAGATTTTGGATTAAGTTGAGCTAAGGTGAAATCATGATAAATTTATTGAAGATCTCTCAGAGAGCTGGGTGAATTTTGAAATCAGTAGACCAGTTGTCTTATTTTACAGACGAGCATCCAGTCCCATAACTTTATGGCAAATAGATGGGGAAACAATGGAAACAGTGAGAGACTTTATTTTCTTGGGCTCCAAAATCACTGCAGATGGTGACTGCAGGCATGAAATTAAAACACACTTGGAAGAAAAGCAATGACAAATCTGCGACAGAGTATTAATAAGCAAAGATGTTACTTTGCCAACAAAGCTGTGTATAGTCAAAGCTATGGTTTTTCCAGTAGTCATGTATGGATGTGAAAGTTGGATCATAAAGAAGGGTGAGTGCCAAAGAATTGATGCTTTTGAACTGTGGTGTTGGAGAAGACTCTTGAGAGTCCCTTTGACTGCGAGGAGATCAAACCAGTCAAATCCTAAAGGAAGTCAACCAGATTTCCTTTAGGATTTGGATCAAACCAGATCAAATCCTAAAGGAAATCAACCCTGAATATATGTTGGAAGGACTGATGCTGAAGCTGAAGCTCAATACTTAGGCCATTTGTTGTGATGAGCCAACTCATTAGAGAAGACCCTGATGCTGGGAAAAATTGAAGGCAGGAGGAGAAGGGGATGACAGAGAATGAGATGGTTGGATGGCATCACTGACTCAATGGACATGAGTTTGAGCAAGCTCCACGAGATGGTGAAGGACAGAGAGGCCTGGCATGCTGCAGTCCCTGGTGTCGCAAAGAGCTGGACAGGACTGAGTGACCAAACAACAACAGATGAGAAAACCAAAAACAGTAGGATAGGTGTTAGCTCTTCTCTAAATTTTTGGTAGAATTCAGCTTTGAAGCCGTCTGGACCTGGGCTTTTGTTTGCTGGAAGATTTTTGATTACAGTTTCAATTTCCGTGCTTGTGATGGGTCTGTTAAGATTTTCTATTTCTTCCTGGTCCAGTTTTGGAAAGTTGTACTTTTCTAAGAATTTGTCCATTTCTTCCACGTTGTCCATTTTATTGGCATATAATTGTTAATAGTGGTCTCTTATGATCCTTTGTATTTCTGTCTTGTCTGTTGTGATCTCTCCATTTTCATTTCTAATTTTATTGATTTGATTTTTCTCCCTTTGTTTCTTGATGAGTCTGGCTAATGGTTTGTCAATTTTATTTATCCTGTCAAAGAACCAGCTTTTGGCTTTGTTGATTTTTGCTGTGGTCTCTTTTGTTTCTTTTGCATTTATTTCTGCCCTAATTTTTAAGATTTCTTTCTTTCTACTAACCCTGGGGTTCTTCATTTCTTCCTTTTCTAGTTGCTTTAGGTGTAGAGTTAGGTTATTTATTTGACTTTTTTCTTGTTTCTTGAGGTGTGCCTGTATTGCTATGAACTTTCCCTTAGGGACTGCTTTTACTGTGTCACAGATTTTGGGTTGTTGTGTTTTCATTTTCATTCGTTTCTATGCAAATTTTGATTTCTTTTTTGATTTCTTCTGTGATTTGTTGGTTATTCAGCAGGGTGTTGTTCATCCTCCATATGTTGGAATTTTTAATAGTTTTTCTCCTGTAATTGAGATCTAATCTTACTGCATTGTGGTCAGAAAAGATGCTTGGAATGATTTCTATTTTTTTGAATTTACCAAGGCTAGCTTTATGGCCCAGGATGTGATCTATCCTGGAGAAGGTTCCATGTGCGCTTGAGAAAAAGGTGAAATTCATTGTTTTGGGATGAAATGTCCTATAGATATCAATTAGGTCTAACTGGTCTATTGTATCGTTTAAAGTTTGTGTTTCCTTGTTAATTTTCTGTTTAGTTGATCTATCCATAGGTGTGAGTGGGGTATTAAAGTCTCCCACTATTATTGTGTTATTGTTAATTTCTCCTTTCATACTTGTTAGCATTTGTCTTACATACTGCGGTGCTCCCATGTTGGGTGCATATATATTTATAATTGTTATATCTTCTTCTTGGATTGATCCTTTGATCATTATGTAGTGACCTTCTTTGTCTCTTTTCACAGCCTTTGTTTTAAAGTCTATTTTATCTGATATGAGTATTGCTACTCCTGCTTTCTTTTGGTCCCTATTTGCATGGAAAATCTTTTTCCAGCCCTTCACTTTCAGTCTGTATATGTCCCCTGTTTTGAGGTGGGTCTCATGTGAATGTTGATGTCACCCCTGACTGATGGTAGATCGAGGAAAAGAAAGACCGTAAGTTTTGAGGTAAAGTCCTTGACACACAGATAGGATGAACCAAGTGATAGTAACAAGGAGTAATGGAGTGTAATACACTACCACTGGTGCTTCCCAGGTGGCTTAGTGGTAAAGAATTTGCCTGTTGATGTAGGAGATGCGGAAGACACAGGTTCCATCCCTGGGTCAGGAAGATCCCCTGGGGGAGGAAATGGCAGCCCACTCCAGTATTTTTGCCTGGAAAGTCCCATGGATAGATAAGCCTTGTGAGCTACAGTCCATAGCGTCACAAAGAGTCAGATGTGAGTGAACAACTGAGCACGCACAATACTACTACCACTGAGAAATTAACAGCAAGCTAATATTCACAGAGTCCATTTTATGTTTCTGGCTGTGTATGGAACTTGGGAATAGCATTATCTCAAGAAATCCACTCAATGATTATTTGAGGGAGATGCTATTAATTATTCCCATTTATTACTCAAAACTTGGTTTTAGAAAAATTAAGTAAATTGACCAAGTCATCCAAGGTAGCTCTGTGAAATGGTTTCTAAGAAGTCACTCATCTCTCCATCCATTTGTTTATCAAATTTGAATATCAGCTGGGGATTAAGCTCTAGCGATAGAAAAAGTGTTTTAAATCCCAGTCCCCATTCTTAAGTCTGATGAGAAGAAGAGCGATGCAGGAACAATCGGTGAAAGCTATAGTAGAGGTATGATTTAATTATTTGTGAAATGAGAGTACTGTGTTGCATCATCTTTAAGATTTGTTCCAATTCTCTCTCCGTGATTCTAGAAATGGTAAGAAGTAATCAATAAAAGCAAAACTACACACAGCTTGGTGGTATAGAACTTGAATCTGCTTAACTGCTATTAGCATAAGACCTTCCATGTTTTCACAGACTGGTGAGTTTGGCAGTGGAGGAACTCAGTGTGAGGCAGCTGGGCATGATTTGGAGTGGGAGACGTGGAGTCAATGTTGGCGATGTGTTTACAGTTTGCATGTGCATTGCAGGTGTGTGACATCACTTCCCAAGGCTGATGCAAATGCTGGGAATGGTGGTAAGAGACCCATAGCTTGCCTTTAACCCTTTCCAAACAAGCCATCTTGTAGGCAGATGTTGACCACACCTTCTCGTGCATCTCTCTGAATGAACCTGGAGATGAGCCAGTTTTTGCTGATCCAGGCCTGGCATTAGAATGCACCGTCTCTGAACCTCTTCAGGAAACGAAGATAGGAAACCAAGTGCTTTCTTTTAATGCTCCAGGTGATGGAAATTATGGGAAAAATCAGCATTATTATACTGTTTAGGCTGCAGTCAAACCTCATTGTTGTGATTGTAATTTTGGATGGAGTGGGAGTGGAAATAGGCTTCCTATGTAGGAAGAAGTCCTATTAAAGAAATAGTTTTCCAAACTAATAGTGTATACAAAATCACAGAGAGAAATATTAAAACTACTTAAGAGATCTAAATGTTTTCATGTTTTTTCTTGCAAATACTTCTTTAGTTTATCCAGTGCATGCTTTCTGTTTATATAAAGGCAACAAACATAATGAACAGTTATGGTAATATAAAATAATCTCTGCTGCTACTGCTAAGTCACTTCAGTCGTGTCCGACTCTGTGTGACCCATCAGGCTCCCCTGTCCCTGGGATCCTCCAGGCAAGAACACTGGAGTGGGTTGCCATGTCCTTTTCCAGTGCATGAAAGCGAAAAGTGAAAGTGAAGTTGCTCAGTCGTGTCTGACTTAGTGACCCCATGGAGTGCAGCCTACCAGGCTGCTCTGTCCATGGGATTTTCCAGGCAAGATTACTGGAGTGGGTTGCCATTGCCTTCTCCAAAATCATCTCTGGGAAATTATTAAAACAGATTAGGCTTTTAGTTTGTACATATTCTGCAATGTTAAATCAGGCAATTGATATGATGTCTAAGCAATTTAGAATGACCACAAAAAAACAGTTGCTAGGAATTGGCTAAGGATTTTTTATATTGCCTGCTGCTAAGTCACCTCAGTCGTGTCCGACTCTGTGTGACCCCATAGATGGCAGCCCACCAGGCTCCCCTGTCCCTGGGATTCTCCAGGCAAGAACACTGGAGTGGGTTGCCATTTCCTTCTCCAATGCATGAAAGTGAAAAGTGAAAAGTGAAAATGAAGTCGCTCAGTCGTGTCCGACTCTTCGCGACCCCATGGACTGCAGCCTACCAGGCTCCTCCGTCCATGGGATTTTCCAGGCAAGAGTACTGGAGTGGGGTGCCATCGCCTTCTCCATTATATTGTCTGCTCAATGTATTTTTCTGTAACATATGTGTGCATGCACATGTAAGTGTAAACTAATGTAAATATAAGTTTTATATGAATAAAAGTAGCAATATTTAACTTAAAATAGCTGTATTTTAGGTTTTTCAGTAATTTGTTTAACTTTCCCTCTTTTCATGTTATAGAAGACTTAATAGTATGATACTTTTTATCTTAGATGTTTATAGTGTTTGAAGTACTGTTGTGGCTTTTACTCTTACATACAACTCAGGGTGTGTGGATAAGAGGGTCCTTACTTGCAAGTTATCACTTGAGAAGGCAGAGCCTGGGATTCAATGTATTATTAATCATTATTTCTGGAATCATAATGGCTATTTTGAGCAAGGGAGGAAAATGGTATCTGAAAATAGACCCCACTGAAGAAAACAAAGACCCATATTCCAGCCTCATTCTTTTTCTTCTTATATCAGAATTGGTACTCTGTAAGTGCCTGTTTGGATCACTTTATCTATGGAGTGCATTTGAAAAAAAATTGCTAGCCCTCTTGCAGCTGCAAGTGCTGATTATTTTGCTTGAATTTGTAGTTCTGTGCTGTTTTCTGGCATGAATGCATGATTTTGTAAAAAATTTAGACACAGCCTGCATTTGTTTTTCTTTAAGTCCTAGACAGTTCTAACTGAACAAGTCTGATTAACATGTTGAGAAGTTTGAAGCCAAATCTTCACAATCCTGCTTTTGAAAAGTGTCCAGATTTTTAGAAGGGGAGATTACTTTTAAGGAAATGAAGCTTCCTTATGTTTCAAATTTAAAGATGAAATGAGATTGTGTCTCTTTAATTTGCAGAACTTTGGAGACGGTAGAGGCAGGATGGCAGAAACTAGGATATAAAATTTTCTAAAGCAGTTTCCTTTCAGAGTATTACTGGGATCTAACTGTAATGCTAGAAAATTTAGTTGACATCTTCATTTTTTTTTTTAGTTGAACTCATAAATGTTTCCTATATATATCATATAGGCCACAAGAATTAGTTTTGGAAAATTGCAAGAGAAAAACTTAGAAGACATATCTTCTTTTCAAAAATGTTTTATTTAAGAATAGTTGGTTAATAATGTGTGAATTTCTGCTGTAGAGAAAAGTGATTCAGTTATACATATATGTACATACTGTGGATGCTGACTGTAGCCTTGAAATTAAAAGATGCTTGCTCCTTGGAAGAAAGGCTATAACAAACCTAAACAACATATTAAAAAACAGAGACATTACTTTGCCAACAAAAGTCTATATAGTCAAAGCTATGGTTTTTCTAAGTAGTCATGTACAGATGTGAGAATTGGACAATAAAAATGGCTGAGTGCCGAAGAATTGATGCCTTCAAACTGTGGCGCTGGAGAAGACTCTTGAGAGTCCCTTGGACAGCAAGGAGATCAAACCAGTCAGTCCTAAAGGAAATCAACACTGAATATTCATTGGAAGGACTGACAGTAAAGCTGAAGCTCCAATACTTTAGTCACCTGATGTGAAGAGACGACTCATTGGAAAAGACCCTGATGCTGGGAAAGATTGAGAGAAAGGGTGTGGACTGGGGGCTCAACAGAGGATGAGATGGTTGGATGGCATCATCAACTCAATGGATATGAGTCTGCCTAAACTATGAGAGACAGTGAAGGACAGGGAAGCCTGGTGTGCTTCAGTTCATGTGGTTGCAAGTGTTGGACATGACTTAGCAGCTGAACAACACAAAAATTACATTCTTTTTCATATTCTTTTCCATTATGATTTACCACAGTATATTGAATACAGTTCCTTGTGCTATATAGTAGGATCTTGTTGTTTATATAGTCTATATGTAGTAGTTTGCATCTGCTGATCAGGACATCTCTATCTTAATATCCTAGAGAGACATCCACTTCTAATATGTCTTTTCTGTAACCATTTGTGTTTGTGAGAAGCAGAGTGTATAAAATTAATGTGAATCTCCTTCCATCATGGCTGTGACCTGGCACATATGAACACACAAATGAAATTAGAATGATTGGTGAGTCTACCTTGGAAAACTCAGAAGCCAACTGGAGATCCTGTTGCAGCCAAAATCAGGCACATAATCAAAACCAGGTTAGCTTTTTAAAATCAGAAAATTAAAAATGACGTGTACTGGCTCTGTGAAGGGGTTTGGGGCCCCCTTACTGGTAGTGGCAATTCATAATCGTGCGTCAGAGCCAAGGTGATTGTTACTAGCTATGTTGCAAATTTTTCTTGTCTTTTAAATATTTCTGAAAGAACGTTTTTTTTAGGTGATGAAATTAAAACATTCCAAAATGTACAATCTGTTAATGATTTTTAAAAACTGTTTATTTTGAGATAATTTTAGATTCACATGCAATTTTGAGAAATAAGCTAAAGAGATCCATACCTCCTTCACTTGATTTCCTCCGGTGGTTACATCTTGAATATATATTGTATAATACTATATCATAACCAGGAAATTAACATTGATATAATTCATCAGCCTGATTTAGATCCATGGGTTTTTTGTGGACTCACCTGTATGCATGTATGTGTCTGTGTATCTAGCTCTATTCAGTTTTATTACATATGCAGAGTCATGTGATGCAGAACAATTGCATCATCATGAGTATCCCTGCTGCTAGTTATTAGTTCTTGATGGGAGAATAAATCAAAAGATTTATTACCAATTAAATAGCTTCTCTAAGGCTATGTTCTACCTAAAATAGCTTTGAAAGTATGCTAAGTGACTAAGAAGACAGAAGTATTTAACCTTCACACTCATTCTAAGCAATAGGCTGAAGCTGTGTGAGCTGGTCTCCCTGTGGAGTTCTCTGGAAATATAAACAACAAATGACCATGCTGCTTTAGAAAGGAGAAATTGCTGAGCAGAGTGGAGGAAGATTTTAATGATATGCACAACAGAATAAGGCAGGGCTTTAAGGACACAGGTTAATAGGTCTTTTGCACAGTTTTAAAAAAAGGAAGTTAAAAATTACAGTCTTACATTCTTTTGTGTAAAAAAGAAAAAAGCAATGTCAGCAAGAATTAAAAAGAATTGTTGCTGGTCTGTGCTGTTTGAAAAGAGTTTTCTCCCCCTGGGAAAACAATAAAAAATTATTTGCCTCTGTATCAAGTTTAGGACCACTTACCAAAATGGCTAGCTTGGCAGAGGCTGTCACTTAGCTCAGAGCTCAATTGTAGGATTCACTTGTAGCTCAGCATGAACTTTCCATATAGACAATAGACATTTGTGTTCACACATTTGGAAAATGAACTTACACAAATAAGGGCAATTTATACAGTTTCTTGAAACCATAAAACATTGACACTTTTCAACTAATGGGCTACATTCAAAGCTTTGTGTTCTTTGCTGCTACCCTTTATGTATAGGGTAATGAAGACCATCTATGAAGTGAAATTGTTAATAGCAAAAAATTGTGAGAAGTCAATCATGAACGCTGAATTCTGGATATTTCCCCCTACTTGTGGCCCTTTGGAAATTAAAGATAATCCTTCTGCTTTAAAGAGAATATCGGTTTAGTTATAACATGATTAAAATTCTGCTTTTTTCTACTCATAGGTGGAAAAGACCGTCTGATATACTACTAAGGGCCTTTTAGAATGGCCATTTGTTTGATCAACTACACTGAGGTATATCTTTGAAGACCTGTAATTCGCTCCTATATCTAGATGATAAAGGTCAAGGAAAGTGAATGAACTTAAAATACATCAAATAGAATATTATTTCCTTAGAAAATCCTAGGAGGACTAAAGCAAAGGAACCCAAGGCACAAGGTCCTGAAGGTTTTCCTTCTGTGGTGCTAGCTCTATTTCGTCTCCTAAGCTTGCCTTACTCCTCCAACCACAGGTCCTTGAAGGCTCACTCACAACCACTGCCTTAGGTAGGAATTTTGTGTGTTGTATGCTGTTGTTTAGTTGTGTCTGACGCTTTGTGTCCCAGTGAATTGTAGCCCTCCAGGCTCCTCTGTCCGTGGGGATTCTCCAGGCAAGAATACTGGAGTGGGTTGCCATGCTCTCCTCCAGGGGATTTTCCCAACCCAGGGGTCGAACCCAGGTCTCCTGCATTACAGGTGGACTCTTTACCATCTAAGCCACCAGGGATTATATAGTTGCTCTTAATCCCCTCTAAGAATCTGGAGGGGATAGAGTTTATATACTTCCACAGACATAAGGGAGAGGAATAGTGTGAAGGGGCTTCCCAGGTGGCTCAGATGGTAAAGTGTCTGCCTGCAATGCAGGAGACCAGGATTCGATCCCTGGGTCAGGAAGATCCCCTGAAGAAGGAAATGGTAACCCACTCCAGTACTCTTGCCTAGAAAATTCCATGGATGGAGGAGCCTGGTAGGCTACAGTCCATGGGGTTGCAAAGAGTTGGATATGACTGAGCGACTTCACTTTATAGACATATTGTCTGGAGCACCTCTATGCATGTTGAGCTTCTGAGAATCTCCTTAGGTCTGGAATTTGGTTCCCTTGGATAAACCCTGGATTCTGTCTAATGGTTAGTAGTCATTCTTTCCTTTTTTTGCACGTTGACCCAGTTATAGGGACTGGTCTTTTACCCTAGTCTCTACTGCTGAGGCATTGTTTGAACTTTCAGTTAAGAGGTTTCTTTTTAGTTTGACATTTTGGTTCCTCTCACCTGGGGTTGGAGCCTTGCTCTACATCCCATTAAGGGGATGTTTTTTCTTTTTTTTATCATTTTCTCCTTTAAATCAAGTGCCTCCAGTGACACCACTTTCTATATCTTAGTGTTTTTTTTTTTTTCAATTTATTTTAATTGGAGGTTAATTACTTTACAATATTGTATTGGTTTTGCCATACATCAACATGAATCCGCCACAGGTATACATGTGTTCCCCATCCTGAACCCCCCTCCCTCCTCCCTCCCTATACCAGCCCTCTGGGTCTTTGTTTTAAAATATTTTGGTATAAATAATCTTTTTTTGAGAAGCTAATGAAAACTCCAGATTCTCTTCCAAGAATAATGTGTAAGTGTGTGTGTGTGTGTGTATAATTTTGTGTTCTACAGAAAAGTACACATAGCCATAATTTTTATTAAAGTTTTAAAAGATATCTCTCTCTCTTTAGTCGCTAAGTCGTGTCCTACTCTTGTGACCCTGTGGACTGTAGCCTGCCAGGGTCCTCTGTCCATGGGATTCTCCAGGCAAGAATACTGGAGTGGGTTGCCATTTCAAAAGATAATAGCACTCTGAATTCCATGTATGGATCTCACAGAAGTCTGTGTGACTTGGGTCAGTAAGTCCTTAATTTATTCTCTTAGTTTTCAGGTGAAAAATTGTGGCCCTCAGGTCAGGGGTAGGTCTTTATGGCTTCCCTATAAATAGGGAATAGGCCTTTGCTTCAATACTGGATTATTGGTAATTGGCTGTTAAAGGAAGCAAAAATCTGTACATTTCTTTCTCAATACTAATGTATCACTGCTCATTTTACTTACTTGATTATCCTTTGTCTCTTGCATCACTGGTTTTTGATTTCGACTTTTCTCTACATCTATTCTGTGTGTGTTGCTTAGACTGATGTTTATGTGACTTCTTTGTTCTAGTCTCTGTAGGCACTCCTGTTTGAAGCAAAACTTTCCTTCTCTCCAAAGTTATTGTGGACTAACAGTTGACCCTCTAGATGGGAGGCAGTGTCTTACCTGGCATTATATATAAAACTGGACCTTAATTGTTGTAAAATGTACATTGGTAGATACTGACTCCCAGAACCTAATTTTGGGCATATTTATGTGGATTGTACATCTGTATTAGCCTGCTTGGGCTGTTACAACAAAATATAATGGATTAAACAACAAAAACTTTTTTCCACATGGTTTTGAAAGTTGGAAGTTCAAAGTCTGAGGGCTAGTGTGGTTGAGTCCTGGTGATCTGTGTGGTTCTGTTCCTGATTTGCATCCAGCCGTCTTCTCACTGTGTCCTCACATGGCATAAAGAGAGAGACAGATCTCTGGTGTCTCTTCTTAAAAGGGTAGTAATCCCATCATGAGATTCCCAACCTTATGAACTCCTCTAAATCAGATTATCTTCTAAAGATAATCAGATCTTATCGCCAGCTACCATCATATCAAGGGTAGCTTCAGTATATGAATTTTAGGGGGACACAAAATTCAGTCCATAGTGGCATCTCTGAAAGAGGAATATGGTGACAGGCATTAGTGACCAGTTCTTCAAAGAAGAATGGCCTCCCAGCTGGGGCTTGTGTACTAAGAAATACATGGGAAAAGAAGGTCAGGTAAAAATCCCAGAATGGAAGAGAACAACAAAGAAAACAGGATTTCTAAGGGTAGGATTTTATTGGACACTTATCTGTTTGAGAATAATTTTTAGCAGAATCAAAGTGGACAGATTAGGGACAGTACCAGATAAAGACTGTTACTCCAGAAATGAAAAATGTATTTTATTTCAGTAAATTGGAATTTAGGGTGAAAGGTAGAAGAACAATTCCAAGCATTGCCCTTGGATTTACTCTTAACAACTTTCATATATACCATATAACAACAGTGTTAATTACATTTATCTGCTATACATTACACCTGTGGTGCTTATTTATCTTTTAAAAAGTTTTATTGGTGTATAGTTGATTTACAGCATTGTATTAGTTTCACATGTACAGCAAAGTGAATCAGTTATACATATACATTTATATACTCGTTTTTTAAAAAGATTCTTTTTTCATATAGGCCACTAGTGAGTATTGAATAGAATTCCCCAGGCTATACAGAAGTTTCCTTAAATCAGGGTGTTTGACTTTGTGATACACTCTCTCTCAGTCTCCATCACTGAGAGGAGGGAGTGGTTTAGAGCATGAATCTCAGTGTTGGTTACTGAATTTGGATCTGTCATTCATGAGCTCTTGTGACCTCAGGCAAGTTACATGCACTTATCTAACTAAGACTCAGTTTCCTAACTTGGAGCTTGTGAGGATCAGTTAAGACAATGTAAAGAAAGAGCTGCGTTAGCTGGGAACCAATGGAGAGTCCTGGAGAAGGAAATGGCAACCCACTCCAGTATTCTTGCCTAGAGAATCCTGTGGATGGAGGAGCCTTGGTGGGCTGCTCCACCCACGCATATGTGCAAACTCAGATCAAAATTCTACTTCTATTATACTGTATATGGAATCTAATAAGATTCCGTAACTCCATTATGCACTATTTTCTCAGTATCTGTTAGCCACAATTTCTGAACTTTAAAGCCTTCTTCCCTTGCTATTAATGTCCTGTTCATTTGCAATTTTTTTTGTAACCCAGTAAAACCACCCTTTTGCAGCCCAAGTTTAAGTTATTTGTTTGCTTGCCTGGGGCTGACCATGCACACAAGCTGAGTGGTCAACTAAAGTGTTAGGTTATTCTAGATTCTTGATGCATAATAATCATCTAAAAACACTAGATGGCACAGGAGAGGTATAAATGGATCATAGAGAGAGCCCAGTGCTCAAACTTTATGTGTTTCTAAAGAATTCTTATGGTTAAAAGAGCAACATTTTAAGATATTCTTGTATCACCTATATCTTGTATCAGCTGTATCACTTGTATATTCTTTTGAATCACCTTTCCTATTGCTGTTTCAAGCTTTATCCTTGGAATTTTTCAGAACTGGGTGATGAAAGATAAAATTCTCTTTTCTAGCTTGAAAGCAAACACTTAAAACATTTATTGCTTTAGTTGTGCCTTTTTTTATTCCCTTTAATTTATCATAGAAAACACACATACACATGTATAGCAACAATATGTTCTATAGGTGTTTATATGTATTTGTATATGTGTATGATGTCTTTGGGAGAAGGCAATGGCACCCCACTCCAGTACTCTTGTCTGGAAAATCTCATGGGCAGAGGAGCCTGGTAGGCTGCAGTCCATGGGGTCGCTAAGAGTCGGACACGACTGAGCGACTTCACTTTCACTTTTCACTTTCATGCCTTGGAGAAGGAAATGGCAACCCACTCCAGTGTTCTTGCCTGGAGAATCCCAGGGACGGGGGAGCCTGATGGGCTGCCGTCTATGGGGTCGCACAGAGTCGGACACAACTGAAGCGACTTAGCAGCAGCAGCATGATGTCTTTATGATAAATTAATTAAACGTGTGCTGTTCCAGGAAACTTGGAGATAATGCACACCATGATATCTATACATGTGTATGTGATTGTGTTTATTGTTTCAATCATGTGACTAAATAGAACTGAATTACGAGAAATCCTTTCTAAGAGAAGATAGCTAAACATACTAACTGGTGCCATTAATTTCTATTTTTAATCAGCTTGCTTGAGTACATGTACTCCAGAAAGTTCCTTGTATATTATGTTTATTACATAGAAAGTTAATTTATCATTTATTTTAATAGAAAAATGATAAGGTATGAATAGCATGAATAGTATGTTAAGCAAATATTGTATATTGAAACTCAAACCACTAATGATTGCAAAAAGAGTACTATTAACAATAATTATAAAAACTCTACTCTTCATAGGGAACATTGTTCGTGTACAATCATGGGCTAATCCGATGGTTTGCCTTTAAACAATTTAATGGCAAAATTAATGGAGTAAAACTATAAAAAGGAAGCTTATAGCTGGGCATGTTAGAAAGATACTTGGGTAGAGAAAACTGGCATGATTATGAAAAAGTGAATAGATTCTCATTTTCTAAAAAATTAGATCTGGATTATTTGAGTTTTTTGAAAGTTCTTTGGGTAATTAGTGATAACTTAAAACCAGTGGAAGCTTTTTCAACATGTTTGTTCCCCAGTCTTTTCCATAGACTAACTGAGCTCATTGGCACAAAATATTGTTTCTTATCTGTAATATGGGGAAAATGACACCTACTTTAACAGGTTGTTTTGAGAATTAGAGATAATGCACATGCATGCATATAAATTTAATTAATTTCAAATTTTACATTTTAACAACTTTATTGCTGAATTAAATAATTTAGAAAGAAACAGTACTAACCAGAAACAAAATCATTTCTAATCTAAATTTAAACAAAAGATGTACAGAGTCCACATGTTTCTGAGAGTTGCCTTTAAAGAAGTGATCTGCAATTACTTTAAACTTTTCTGTATTTTATTTTGGAAGAAATGATTGCACAATGTATCATATAACCACATGCAGCACAGTTATCTTTTTATCTAAAAATGATAGCTTTTAAAAACCTGTTTATTTCGTGTTGCAATATTGTCGATTAACAGCGTGATGGTAGTTTCAGGTGCATAGCAAAGTGACTCAGTCTTACATGTACATGTATAGCAGAGAGAATGGATACATGAAAAAATGATAGTTATTAAGTATTTTGGCTGCTGCTGCTGCTAAGTCGCTTCAGTCATGTCTGACTCTGTGCGACCGCCTAGATGGCAGCCTACCAGGCTCCTCTGTCTCTGGGATTCTCCAGGCAAGAATACTGGAGTGGGTTGCCATTTCCTTCTCCAATGCATGGTTTTGGGTGGAGGCTGTACTATATTGGAGAGAGTATGAGTTTAGGGTTCCACAGACAGTGATTTGAATTCTGTTTCCACCACTTATTAGATAAGTAACCTTGAATATTTTTCAAGGTCTTATTTTCTTCTTTGTAACTTAGAATTAATACCATCTCATTGTACAGGGTTTCTATGGGTTAAACAGGATTTCTCAATCTCAGCACCTCAGCACTATGGGTACTTGGGGCCAAATAATTCTTTGTTGTAGGGGCTACCCTATGCATTGTAGGGTGTTCAGCAACATTCCTGGCTTCTACACACTAGATCCCAGTAGCACTGTCATACTGGTGGCAACCAGAAGTGTCTCTGGACATAGACAAATGTTCCTTGGAGGGCAAAATTGCCCTCCTTTGAAATGCCACTGGTGTGCAATACCCAATACACAAAACTGAGTAAACAGCAGAAGAATAATAGCTGTTATTACTTTTTAGCTCAGCACTCATAAGCTTTGAAATTAATGACTTCATCAGAAATCATCAGATTTATCTCCAGTCCTTTATTTGAGATAGAAGTTTGACAAGAATATTTTCATTAAGTTACTTGTTTATACTTGTGAGTTAACTGAATGAGTCAGTTCCTTTAGTCATACTTTAAATCAATTATGAAGTGTAGACAGTGTTAAATGGGCTTCTCAGGTGGCTTGGTGGTAAAGAAGCTGCCTGCCAATGTGGGAGCAGGAGATGTGGGTTCAGTCTCTGGGTCAGGCAGATTCCCTGGAGGAAATGGCAACCCACTCCAGTATTCTTGCCTGGAAAATTCCATGGACAGAGAAGCCTGGCAGGGCTACAGTCCTACAGTCAATGGGGTTGCAAAGAGTCAGACATGACAGCACACACACGCAAATAGAGTTAAATAATGACTAGGAGCAAAGTTTTGTATATGTCAGTTTTATGGGGCCAAATCCTTAAAGGACATACATTAAATCAAGAGACTAATCAAACCTCTCTGTGAGCCTATCAGCTGGATGCTGAGCAGCAGGGAACCCACAAGTATTTTTCATCTCTCTGGCTATATGATAATCACTCATTATACAGCTGTTTAATGTCATCTTAATATTAACCATTACATTAAGTCCCCTGGGGAGTCATTGCCATTCCTTAAAGATTCTAGTGGGAAAAATAGACAAATGAACCATAATTCAGTGAGATCAGAAATATGGTTTGCATCTTTTGGAGGGTCTCTGAATCCACTGGGAATGTAAGAGAAAACTTCCTGGAAAAAGTAAAATCTTGGCTAAAACAATGAAATTAGAACAGATCTAAGCAAGGTGAGAGTTAAGAGGAATGGATAGTCTGTATTATAATAGCATGTGAGTAGGGTGTAGGGAATATGGCATATTTTACTTTCTTCAAGGAAATCCATGTGTTAAATGAGAGGTATGATTTAAGAGTCAGATGGTCAATTCATGAAATACCTCATACACACACTAAAGGGTTTGGAGTTTAATCTACTAGAGTACTGATTAAATCATTAAAATCTGAGGTATGACCTTGTTTAATTTGAATTTAAGGTCACTCTCGTGTTGGGACAGAAAGAACCAGAGGGAAAGGGAAGTGTAGAAGCAGAATATTTAGAATACTACAATAATCCAGATAAGAAATGACAAAAACTGAAAACTAAGTTAATGACATTAAGAATAAAAGGAGGCAGAACCAAAAAAAAAAATCAGCATGTAAAATTAAGAGGAATTGTTTACTAACTATATGGGAGAAATAAGGAAAATATGTTGTACTTAGAAAGATTACTATGCTTTCTATTTGGGATTAGAGAATGGTGATTTCAACTTCAGAAATTGGAAACAGAAGGGAAGACACTGGGTTGAGAGTGGTAGAGGAGTCCAGTGGAAGAGAGGTGTGGAGTTCAGTATCATCATAGTGAATATGAGTTGCCAGTGAGAGGAGAGAAACTGATCAGTAGTTAGCATAGGTTTAGAACTATGGGTAGAAGTGGGCCTACAGATAGAGATAGAGGAGTTTTCAGGACACAGATGGTAATGGATGAGTTCATCAAAAGAATGTAGACCAAGACTTACAATGAGGGTAAATCATGGGCAGTATGAACAGTTAAGGTCAATAGAGAAAGCGGAACCCCCGCAGTAAACTGAAGAGTCGAATAGAAGATAGTAGATATCCATGAAAGGGTAGAGTCAGAGAACCTCAAAGGAGGAAGCAGTTGCAAGGGAGTTTAAGTAGAAGAATGCCCCACCTTATGCGAAGAGTTGACTCATTGGAAAAGACTCTGATGCTGGGAGGGATTGGGGTCAGGAGGAGAAGGGGATGACAGAGGATGAGATGGCTGGATGGCATCACTGACTCGATGGATGTGAGTCTCAGTGAACTCCGGGAGTTTGTGATGGACAGGGAGGTCTGGCATGCTGCGATTCATGGGGTCGCAAAGAGTTGGACATGACTGAGTGACTGAACTGAATGAACTGAACTGATTGATCCTTCTTAGGGAAATTTGAATAAGAGATTGAGGTAGGGTTAGGAGTGGTGGAGGGCCTGGGAGCAAATTCGGAGAGAATTTTTCAATAGTTTTTGAGTATCTTTACTTGGCACTATTCCTTTTCTAGCTTCTACATACTCCATTTGTTAAAAAACTTAGAAAATGGGGTCAGAGACTATAGGTCTCAATAAGTTAAATAAAAAATATATTGACATGAGGAGACAGAGAAAACTAAGAATAGACTGGACATAATACTACAATCTGATAGAATAGTTGTTTTGTTTTCTTTGAGTGTTTACTGAAACTGGTATCAGTTGCAAGATTACTGCCTAAATGGAAGTCCGGTATTTGAAGATCTGTGTGATAGTGGAGATAAGAGAAACCGACTGGTAAACTCTCAAGATGTCAGTTAAAAAGAATACATTTCTAGAGAATTAAAGAGTAGTACATTTTATTGTCCACAAGTTAAAACACTTCAGCATAAGTAGTGTTGTGTGTATGTGTGTGCTGAGTTATAATCTGTATAGTGGGGGTGGGATATGGTTAGTTAAAATTAAAAACAACCAAGTATGGAATACACATGCTCGGTAGGGGGAAGATTTGGCAAGCTTTTGAAAGGCTCTAATCACAGTCCCACACTTTGGAGGTGTCTAATCCAAGCTTTCAGCTCTCTTTATTCCAGACCAATACCAGATGGTGTGGTAATTAGTGCGTTGGACGTAGAAATGTTTTGTCATTGGTAAAATTAGTTATGTTCAAGATGATCTGTGATTGGCTAGTTATTTTGAGCTAGGGCTCCTGCATGGATAGGATTTTAGAATATGGTCAACTTGATAGCCTACATCCCTTGAGAATGGTCCCTTAGTATAGGATCCCAAACCCATATGATATGAGTGCACTTATCTGAGTTTTTCATTTGTTTTTGTTTATTTTGTTTTTTTGCCTGACTCCTACTGGGGTCTCTGAATTGTGCCTCTAGGATATTGCTTTTCTGCCTTCCATTAACCTTATTTATACAGGATACTGATGAATACCTGAACCTATAGAGAGCTGGTCCTTCATTGAGCCTATAGAACTAGTTGCATTAGTAATTTTTATGGCTTCCTACTGTCAAAAGTTTGCACATCTGGCATGATTTCGTCTTCAATATTCACTGATTGCATTATTATACTCAACATCAAGGCTGCAGGTAAGGAAATTTATTAAAGCTAGGAATATCTACCCCAAATAATCCAACAATTGTGAATTACCAAATTAGATTGGTTTGCAACATCTGGTACTCATTCTTCTGAATGGGACAGTGTTAAATTTCTTATTCCGTACCTAGAAAATTTTGACAAGTCAATGACTAAACTTGATTTCCTTATTTAATAGGTCAGAAAAAAATTCATTCCAAGACTAACAATAGCTAATAGTTTATTAACACTATTCTTGAGACTTTACATATATACATTTCATCTCATCTCTATACCACCATATAAAGTAGTTAAAACTATTATCCCCATTTTTGGATGAGAAAATTGAGGCACAGTGAGGTTAAGTAGTTTGTATGTTCAAAGTCACACTTGTTATAATAAGCCTGAAATTGTAAGATTAGTCAGTATGGTTCTAGAGACTATGCTCTTAAACATAACCTTCTATTAACTCACTAGTTTACATGAAATAATTTATATGAATTTTCTTATTAGTATTCTCCTGGCTAGGTTTCACTGGAACTAGGCAAGAGATTAAAGAGCTTTTCTTAAAGTTTCTGTTGCTAGATAAACACTGAAATACTGGTCAAATATGAATTGATTCTAGAATGATCCAAACTTGATGCATATTTATGCACTTATTTTGCTATAGTGAATCTGTATTTGTGAATTAATCACAGTATTCATGTACAAAATGTAATGGCTTCCCTGGTGGCTCACACAGTAAAGCGTCTGCCTACAGTGTGGGAGACCTGGGTTCAATCCCTGGGTCAGGAAGATCCTCTGGAGAAGGAAATGGCAACCCACTCCAGTACTCTTTCCTGGAAAATCCCATGGATGGAGGAGCCTGGTAGGCTACAGTCTATGGGGTCACAAAGAGTCAGTCTAGTACTGGTAAATCAGATAAAGATGAAGAAAAGAATACCCAAGTGAATACTTCTTTATTAGGCTATATTTTGCAACCTTATCATGTATGTGTTACATCCATGTTTTACTTTGGTTTTACTATTTTTAATAGATCCATTAAAACTGTATTCTTGAACACAGTCCTTACACAGCTGAAAAATTCTTCAAGAATTTCAATAAAATTTCCTTACTCAGCACTGATTTTTATTTCCAAAAAAAATGTCCAGATCTATTAAGAAAAAAAAAATGTCAGCTTACTTTTAGTTTGAAAGTCCAATAAAGCAGTCCTGACTTTTCTACTAATTGCTGATCAGACCTTGAAAATTATAATTGGAAACAAGGTTATTATTATAATTTTTTTTTCTGTTTAGTAAGTACCTTCACATACTAATTTTTACTGACTGAAGTATTTTCTTGGCTAGGTTTCACTGGAGCTAGGCAAGAGATTAAAGAGCTTTCTTTTTTTCTTTTGAAAATACAATTTTTTTTTTCCTGGGGTACATATCAGCTTTAGATAAGCCTTCTGAGATCTACAAAAGAAGTTAAAACATTGCTTCTCAGTTTTAGAGTTTCCACAAATGTGTTCAATTCACCTAATAGCATCTCAGTAGAATGGCCAGGGGAATATGGAGGAGAAATGAGATTTCATCTGAGCTTTAGAGGCAGGAGGCAAGAATGTTTGTTCCATGTGTTCACTCTTTGGAAAGCAGAGGAAAGTCTGTTTGTCATTAATATTAACATGAATTAGTGTTGCTTACTTCCCATCGGAGTCTATGATATAAAGACAGGGTGGGCCAAAATTAGTCCCAAGAAAGATGGGTAAATATTCCAGAGGAGCTATAGACCTAGCATCTGAAAAATGTAAACAGAGATGAAACAGCAAAGCCTATGGGAATGAGGGAGACGTTTTTTCACCTCTACCAATGTGCAGTTCAGTTGTGGGGCTTTCTATGCTGAGAAACACAAGGAAAGAAAATAAGCAGATTGGATGGGTTTTCTGTGTTAATTGATTTGCTGTTATTTTACAATAAGGCATTAAGTTCATGTTGTTTCTATTTATAAAGCAGGATTTTAAAATCAAGTTTTCTTTCTTATTCAGAAATTTGTTGGGTAAATTCCGTGAAACCATAAGGAGAGCAGATATTCAACAAAGTAGTCATTTAAAGAACCCAAATCGGGTAGTTTAAATGGTAACTTTAACCGTATATGCTGTCATAATTATAGCTCACATATACGATTATAGTTACTATAGATTAACTATTGTTTGTGATTTTATAAGAGTTATTTCATTAAATCAAAACAAATCTATTAATGTTCTTCTCTCTTTGTATTTGAGGGAATGGAAGGTAGCAGTGGTTAACTTTCTCAAGATTACATACCTAACTGATAAGAGTCGGGACTTAACCAAGCACACATAATACCACTTTCAATTTAATAGTGTTCTCTCTTTTCTTAAAAAAATTAGTTTATTTATTTTAATTGGAGGCTAATTACTTTACAATATTATAGTGGTTTTTGCCATGCATTGACATGAATCAGCCATGGGTGTACATGTGTTCCCCATCCTGAACCCCCCTCCCACCTCCCTCCTGAACAAGTGTTGGGCAAATTTTACCAATCTTTTTCTGTGTTCTTCCAGAGGATTTAGAACAGATGACTCTATTTTAGCCCTTTCAGTAGCTGAGGAAGATTCAATGCTCTCTTCACTCCTGTTGGAAGCTGGTCATATAATTTCTGTGGCCTGTGTAGCAAGTATTATAGAAACAAGACTTGTCAACTGTATTTAGTAAATAAATGTCATTGGAGGATTGCTGTAAATTCTTAAACCTAGTCATTTTAGGATTGAGGCATATTATGTAACTAGGTATATTTAGCAGTAAAACTTTCAGCAGACTGTGAATGTGAACCATGTGAGTAATGTTTCAGTTCAGTTCAGTTGCTCAATTGTGTCTGACTCTTTGTGACCCCATGGACTGCAACATGCTAGGCCTCCATGTCCATCACCAACTTCCAGAGTTTACTTAAACTCATGTCCATTGAGTCGGTGATGCCATCCAACCATCTCATCCTCTGTCGTCACCTCCTCCTCCCACCTTCAATCTTTCCCAGCATTAGGGTCTTTTCCAGTTAGTCACTTCTTCACAACAGGTGGCCAAAGTACTGAAGTTTCAGTTTCAGCATCAGTCCTTCCAATGTATATTCAGGGATATTTCATTTAGGATGGACTGGTTTGATCTCCTTGCTGTCCAAGAGACTGTCAAAAGTCTTCTCCAACACCACAGATCAAAAGCATCAATTCTTTGGCACTCGGCTTTCTTTATAGTCCAATTCTCACATCCATACATGACTACTGGAAAACCATGGCTTTGACTAAACAGACCTTTGTTAACAAAGTAATGTCTCTGCTTTTTAATATGCTATCTAGGTTGGTCATAACTTTTCTTCCAAGGAGTAAGTGTCTTTTAATTTCATGGCTGCAGTCACCATCTGCAGTGATTTTTGGAGCCCCCCAAAATAAAGTCTATCACTGTTTCCATTGCTTCCCCATCTATTTGCCATGAAGTGATAGGACTGGATGCCATGATCTTAGTTTTCTGAATGTTGAGCTTTAAGCCAACTTTTTCACTCTCCTCTTTCACTTTCATCAAGAGGCTCTTTAGTTCTTTTTCACTTTCTGCCATAAGGCTGGTGTCATCTATATATCTGAGATTATTGATATTTCTCCCAGCAATCTTGATTCCAGCTTGTGCTTCTTCTAGCCCAGCATTTCTAATGATGTACTCTACATATGAGTTAAATAAGCAGGGTGACAATATACAGCCTTAACGTACTCCTTTTCCTATTTGGAACCAATCTGTTGTTCCATGTCCAGTTCTAACTGTTGCTTCCTGACCTGCATACAGATTTCTCAGGAGGCAGGTCAAGTGATCTGGTATTCCCATCTCTTTCAGAATTTTCCAGTTTGTTGCGATCCACACAGTCAAAGGCTTTGGCATAGTCAATAATGTAGAAGTAGTTGTTTTTCTGGAACTCTCTTGCTGTTTAAAAAGGTTTCTTCAAATGATCCAAGGATTGAGGTGGACTGGTGGATGGAGGAAATGGATTATGAGTGTTCGTATGGTACATTCTTGGGGTTTTTGAACTGTTAATGGTTGTAGCTCCCTTTGTTCATAGATCTTTATTTTGATTAGTTCAAGTAGAGTGATCAAAATACAGTAAACAGAGAGGGGGGAAAACCTCTCTTTAGGCTGGTATCAACTTTTTTAATTTGTCAAATAAAAAAAGCAAAGATATTTATGAGTTGAAGACAATGAAGAACACTGACAATGTCTGACCTTAACCAATTTTCAAAGTTACTATTAATTGTGTACTTTCTCTTTATCAGAAGTTATGCTAGATATTTTATATATGTTAATTTTAAAAATCATTATAACATTGGGAAATGGATACTATGTTTAATCCTTATTTTATAAAAGACATGCTGAAGCACAAAAACTTTCCCAGTGCTATAAACTTGTTAAAAAGATCAGAGGCAATTGCGTTCACTGATAATGGCATACTTTTCTAATCTTTCTCCATGAGAAGAGAGTTAACATTGATCTTAACTCTCCTGCCCTTTGTCATAATGTAGTCCAGAGGATCTGGACTGCCTGGATATTTTATAGAATATCTTATTATGTCTTATTGGTGCTACATTGATGGTATCATGATGTTTGTACGAAATGAACTACTCAGAAAAGGCAAATACATTTGAAGGCTCTAAACAGAAGGAATGAGATGAACCCTATGAAGATTCAAGTACCCACTATATCATTTCAAATTTTCTGGATTCTAACATGGGCATGCTGTGTGATATCACCTCCAAAGTAAAGGACCGACCATTTGCATCTTCTCTATCTCCAAGAAAGAAGCACAGTGCTTGATAAACCCCTGATCACTTTAGGATTTTTGTGGCAAGGAAACAATAGACAAAACTGGAATCATCACCCTGGCAGAGGTAAATGACCCTGATCATCAGAAAGAGATAGGGCTGCTGCTGGACAACATGGGCAGAGAATAATATTTTTGATATTTAGGACTTGATATATCCATCTGGACATCTCTTGGTGTCCCCATACCCCTCAGCCATAGCCTGAGAAGAGCACAGTAACTCAAAATTCAGACTCACAGAGATGAAGGTCTGGGTCATTCTATCAGGTAATCTGCCTAGTCTGTGCTCCAAGTATCTCATTGGAAATGGCCAGGGGTAAATGGAGGAAAAATGTGATTTCATTGTGCATTTTAGAGACAAGAGAAGAGAATTTTGTTCTATGTGTTCACTCTTTGGAAAGCAGAGGGTTGTTCATCTGTCATTAGAGTTAGCATGAGTTAGAGCTGCTAGGCCAGGATGGAGGGGAATTTATAAGGGCAGTTGGAAGGGGAATGCTGATTAACTGTTACAGCTTCAAGAGTTGCAACAGTGGGGCTGTAGTTCGTTTCATTAGCACTTCTCTTGTTAAGTTTTCCCAGAAAACAAGGCCAGTCAGAATATGGTGGAAACTCTTTAGGTGGGGTGAATTTGCTTTGAGAAGGAGTCCATCTGAGTCATGCAAGCGGTGGATTCTGGAGTTCTCCATTCAGATTCCCAAACTGATGGTGTGCAGCTTTGCCCCTCACTGAGAGTTTAACTTAGCCCAGAGAACTGCCTAGTCCAAGGCAGTTGCACAATTTAGTTTGGTTCTGTTTAACAATGTTTAGGGCCTCAGCTAGGAAGACAAGAAGACTAGGAATTAGTCTGTGGCTGGGATTTGGGAACATCTGGAGGCTTCTGCTCTCATGTCTTGGAGTTGATGCTGGTTGTAGGCTGTGGCCTTATTCGGACTGTCAGCTAGAACACCTACACTGTGGCCTCTTCTTATGATACACCATTCTAGTTGGACTTCAGAGCATGGTAGGTGGGTTTCAAGAGCTACCAGCCCAGGAGAGAATGAGGCAGAAGTGCTTGGCAGTTTATGGTCTAGTTTTAGAAGTCACATCCCATCAGTTTGGCTATACTCTAGTGGTCAAGGAGTCACTAAGATTCACTCTGCTTCAAAGGAGAGGAAATATAGACCCCATCAATTGATGAAAGTAATGCCAGTTTGCCGTTTTAAGAAGACCATGGAGGATGTGAGATACTGATGTAGCCATCTTTGGAAAATACAATCTGCCACATCAAGGAAGAGAGACTAACTTCTCTTTCCTGTACATTCTACTTTTTCCAGCACATCATTGATGCATTAATTTTCTTAAAACAATATCTTGAACAAAGCAGTTCCTTAATGAAAATAAAAATAAAAACCAAAACAGAGCATAAAACTTTCAGAGTCTGCTAATTCCTTATAAAATGAAGTTCTAGTTTCTTAAATTAGCATTTAAGGGCTTTCAAAATTCAGATATAATCTCTTTTACCCCTTATCCTGTTATTTTCAGGTACATACTGTAGCTCATGGCCAGTTTACATAATTTACCAATGCCAGGATGTGTCCTGAGCTTTTTACTTTTGTCCCTTTGTACATGCTCTTCTCTGACCTCAGAATTCCACTATAGAGGTTTCTCAACGTTTGCATAATAAAATACTACTCATCTTTTAAGGCCTTTCCTCATGCCCAAACCAGAAGTGCTCGCTCCTTTCTACTTTCAAGTAACAGTCATGTGTCATTTATCACACTGTGCTAAAGTACATGTTACTTTGGAAAGAGGCAGTGCTTTATTATGATTTGGCCTGTGAGTTAGTGCTATTCCCATAGCAAAAAGGATGTCCTCCCTTAGCAAATTTTAGAGAGAGATCATACCTTTCTCTGATCTTATTGCTTCTGAACTAGTTATTTATCATAGCAGAAGTTCATCTAAAAAACCTGAGTACTTCATGTTTCTTTATTACCACCAGATTTGAAAACATTCTGGGAGCTAACTCACCTCTTACTAGGTTTCCAGAGCACCCAGAGTGTCAATGCAGACACACAGGTGTTTAATTATGCCGATGAGCCACAGAATGTGTTGGGGTGGATTAAAGTTACTTGAAATAAGTGACACATTAATACCTGGGGAAAATTTTTCAATTTTCAAAAAAATATATATGTATATATATTAGTGGCTTAGATGGTAAAGAATCTGCCTGCCATGTGGGAGGTCCAGGTCTGATCCCTGGATCATGAAGATGCCCTGGAGAAGGGAATGGCTACCCACTCCAGTGTTCTTGCCTGAGATATCCCATGGACAGAGGAGCCTGGTGGGCTACAAGTCCATGGGATTATAAAGAGTCTGACATGACTGAGTGACTAACACTTTCCCTTTCATATATATACACATATACTCTTACGTATATAAATCTTTCTAAAAATTTTATAAAATTTTTTGAGGAACGTGAATTTAAAGTTTACTTTAGGATTTTTGCACCTTTAATTCTGTTGCTATGCTTTGTCACTCTAAGTGTCTAAAATAAGGTGGTGTTCCCTGTGGACCCCTGTGAGATTATGGGCCAAGGACGCTTCCACCAATTACATGTGAGAAGGCAGTCATGTTACAGTGTGGTTCTGCCTCTCCTACTTTGCCTAAGGAAGGACTTGACCCTATAGGGCCAATGAGTCTTTGTCCCAGGATATTTGAATTCAGAACTGAAACAGAGGGGGGAAGTCTTGCTTGGGTGCCTTGACTGTAGGTAAATTAAACACTCAGGATCTATTAATAACCTTTTATTTTCCTAACATGTAGAAGTGAAAGGAGCCTGGTTCTTACCAGGAAAAAAAATGAAACCAAGGGGAGAAAAAGATAGTGAGTCCTAAGAGCATTTGAATCTGTGGATCAAGCTGCTTCTAAGTCCACATTCTTGACCTTAGGTTCCCTGTGACATTCCATATTCCTTATAAACATTCTCCCCTTTCTCAATATGGTTATTTTTTTTCCTTCTTATAACCAAAAATATTCCAATTAAAATGCCATAGAGCTCTTTTTTTTCCCTCAAAGCATTTTATGGGATTAATGTTACATAAAACTCATTTTGGATAATGCTAGTTGTAAAAAGACGAAAATAAAACAAAAGGGGCAACTTCTCCAAAGCTCAGCCTAAGACAGATTGGACTAAATCTGGTTCCTTTAAATTTCTACTCTGTAGCACATTAGTGGTTTTATAATTACATGTACATATTTCTAAACATAATAATAAATTTTTGGAGCTGCAGTGGTCCTTAGGAAAAAATATTGTTGAATTTTAAAATTTTACCTGTAAAGAAATGAAGGTCCAAAGAAGGTCAATGTTTAACCCAAGATCGCACAGATAGATGACAATGATCTCTACCATACCTTTTCTAAATGTTGCAATCCACAATAGCTTGTTACTGGGGACTCACCTAATGCAAAGATGCTTCAGATTCAGCAGAATCTCCAGGTTCTGCTTATTTGCAGGAAGTGATGTGTGCAACCTCCTGGGTGTTTCTCAGAGGCCCACTACTTTCTCTGAACTTATTTTCGGTTTTGCACTTGTTGGACTATGGTGACAACTTCAGCAGTCACTATAGACACACAGATGGAAAGCACAAGTTAAGATAAGTGGAGCTATCCCAGTAGCAGGGTCCCTGTGCAGCCTCATGGAACAGAGCCCATCACCTGTTCTGGAATTTCACTTAAGAGACAAGTCAACCTTTGCTTTGTCTGAGCTCTTATACTTTGGCTCTCTTTGTTACAGCTGCTGGTCTTCTACCTGAACTAATATTCCCCCAAAATAAATCTTTGTAAGTATTGTAAGAAACTAGTAAACAGTGTAAGCAATGGGTACACAATGTGTGTGTGTGCTCAGTCGTGTTCAACTCTTTGTGACCCCAGGGACTGTAGCCTACCAGGCTCTTCTGTCCATGAAATTTCTCAGGCAAAAATACAGGAGCAGGTTGCCATTTTCTTCTCCAGAGGATCTTCCCAACCAAGGGATTGGCAAATGGTTTCTTTACCACTAGTGCCACCTCGGAACCCTGAGTGCACAATAATTAATTTTTAATAGCTTTTGTTATTTTCATTTTTTGCTGAATATATCTGGCCTCTATTGTAGTTGACACTTCAGACACTGTTATTGGTTCCTGAGCTCACCTCTGTTTTCCTCAGTAACTCACTGGATCCATGCTAGTAACTATGGACCAAAGCACCCACTGTGTGCCAATCTTTGGTTTGGGAAACCTGGTCTGAGTCAGAGTTCTGGGGTTCTAATTGTCCAGGAATTAAGGTTATGGATTCATAGAGCTAATAGCAGAATCCACTTTTCATTATATTTTGCTTTCAGAGAGAAATTCAGTCTTTTTGAAGACTAAAGCATTGTGCTGATTATTTTGTGTTCATCTTTCAATTATTACAGCATATGTTCTCACTTTTTAGTTTACCATAGATCTTGTAATATGGAGAAATCTCAGAGAAGTGAGAGAGTGATCTACCTGCTTAATTCTCTATCAGCTGCCAAGATGGACACCAATTAGTGCTCAAATGAGCAGTGACTTTCTGTCTGGGATGATGCCCAGAAGGTTATGATCCAAGATGATCTACTATTCAGGCTCCTGAGCTATCACTTGGGAGGGGTCATTTTTTTTTTTACTAATGCCGCTTTTAAAATATGCAGATATTCTATCCCTGCCAACAAATCAGATTTCAAAAAGGAAAGCAGAGTGAAGGTTAAAAAAGAAAATGAGGGAACTGTATAACTATATATACCATACTGAAGTTAGATCATATTTTATTTTTTAATTTTTAAATGGGATCCAAAGTACCTTTGTACTGACATATGAAACCATCAGTTCTTTTATGATTTTAATGAGTCTCAACAGTGGTAATGATCAGGAAGACAAAGACACCTTCAGAAAAAAAGGCCTATTAACTTTAATACAGGGAATTCTGGCTTTGCTTGAAAACTCAGTGGTTAGAGAATGATTACTGGGGAAATGCCGCCCAGTCTTGAGCCAGTGCAGATCCGGACATGGATGTATAAAGACATTATTAATTTGGATGAAAGTTTTGTTTTTGCCAATATATCTTTTATTTGGCTACAGATAAGAGGATTGTTCAGAACTTTTCAAAAGACCTTTAGTATGCTATTTATTAGAGAAACATTCATTTAATCAAATAACACTCACTTTATAGAGGAAGAAATATTCCTCAGCTTTGAGGGCCATAGGTCATACGCTGGAGTATGGCTTTGGTCACTGACAGTGCTGACATGATGGAGATTTTTTTCTCCTTCCCTTATGAGGATTCCTTTCTGTAACCTCTGGCTGCGTTAGAAACTTCACTGCTTTACAGAAACAATTGCTCTTTGTTCTCATAGCCAAATGAAAGCTCTTGTTTTCCAGTCCAGTTCTGCTGGCAGGTTAGATGCAATCAGGAGTGTCATCAAGGGGAGATGAGAATATGCAGAATACAACCACTTGTTGTTTTTCAAGGCAAAATGCCCACTTTTTTGGTTAAGTCAAAGCTAAGCACATGTGAGAGGAAAGAAGGCCACACTGTGGCTCTTTCAATGTGATGGTTAATGCTTTGCACAAACTCAAAGTGATGGTTGAGAGTGTCAACATTTCTGACCGTTTTCCTAAGACAGACACTTACACAGACAGATATTTCTACATGTCTCAGAAACTCTGAGATCAAATATGCTACATTAAATAATCCATAATGCCAACACCTTAGCTCTTGTTCAAGAATTTTTACATGGTGTCTTTAGCAGAAATCCTATAATAAAATGATCTGGGGGAAGAAAAATGACTAAAAGTATATAGGGGAGTCTCATTTGTTTCAGGTTTTAGGATTTTTAGCTAGGTTGCTATCATACTGTGCTAGATCTTCCCCTCGCCACAAACTCTTCATTTTTCATCGTGTTGATGATTCATTTGCTGAGACACCTCTTTGATTCTTTGGTCGTTGTATATGAAGTATATCTGTAAAGTGCGGTGATGCCTGCTTTCCTGTGGTAGGTAAAGGTCAGGGTATTGAAAAGATTCACCTCTGTGATTGTAATTCTAATATTATCTAAAAGCAGAAAAATCAAGGGAGATGCTAAAATGTAACTCAGGGAAGTATCATCATAGCCAAGAGGTGTGGTTAGAAACTGTTTGACTAGTGTTTTCAGAGACATGTGAATGCTGCAAATACAGAGAGAGAGGAAGCAGGGGCTAAAGTCAGTTCGAATTCCAGAACGTAACTTGTCCCAGGAGTCATTACAGGGAAGGGCAGGTCATTGAAGAATCATGGAAGAGGAACATTGAAGAAAAAGATGAGCGTTATTGTTAAATGTAGCAGTGTTTGAAGATTGAGAAGAGACCATTATGAGTACTGAGAGAGAATAGAGTCTCAGGGGAATTATTAGGCTAAAGAATATTCTCAAGCAGAAAAATTTCAAAAACATTCATTTAGCCATCTGGGGTTTTAAAAAAACATTTTTTTCCCTGTGTTTTGAAAGGAAAGATTTGACTTTTAATGAGAAGTCTGCATTTCATCTTAAAGGAAGAACACATCTTAAGCTTAATTATTCTCCACAGGAGAATCCTGTGTGTGTGTGTGCGTGTGTGTGTGTTTTGTATGCTTAGTATACATTAAACATATTTTTCAGCAAAGTTTTATCTGGTGTAATGCATGTATATATGAGTAGACCATGTATATATGTTCTGAGATTTATTTTTTAGCTCTTAGTTCATGATTATAGCAAATAATATTGACTTGGACAGAATAAAAATTCTGGTTGTCTCCAAGATGCTTATTTGAAGGCACTGATTCATGACATATATTGTGGAGTCAGTTTTGCCAGATCTGCTAGTGATGGTAAAAGAAGTAAAGCTTTTGTTGGGAAAAGAATAGCCTTGGGAATCAGATATAAGTGCCTATCATGATATTTTTATCTGTTTATTCAGTGATACTTGTTTTGTAGGTTTGTTATAAGGATTAATTGAAATAAAACATACGAAAGCACTTTTAGGATTAGCTTTCTATGCAAATGAATGGCACATGTAAATTTTGTGTATAAGGATATTATGATATGTCAAAGTCTCTGGGAAAACATGTATATGATATTTATACTAAACTTCAAGTCGAGGACTAGAAAAATGTGTTCCAGGCTCTGGCAGATGCTCTCTGATCAAATGATGTTTTTGTGAAAATTTATGTAAAATCTTATGTAAAAAAGCTGATGGAGGATTAAACATGAAAGAACAGTATAATGGGTTTGCTTTTGGTTAAAAAGAGCCATTTATTCAAGTTTGTGTGTTATTTTAGTCATGTGTTTTAGATCTAGTAATGGATGTAATGGGAGTTTCAGATGAGGCTTCTAAGCTATTTATATTTTGAATTTTTATACTGGATTCCATTAGGATTTAAGACATTTTACAATAAAATCACCAACAGTAAATGGTAAACTACAAATAAGAAATTGAAAAAAATATATACTCAAGGAAAAAAAGGAAATAAAAAGTAGAAACCAAAGGAGAAAAATAGAATGGATGTGGTAAGGGCTTAGAAAGTTCTTATGGTTATGCCACAAATATTAAGCAGTTTTTTCAACTGAGAAATAAATATAATAAATGATTTTTATAGAAAATGTTAAAGCACAAAAAGCCATAAAATAAGAAATGAATATCTCCTATAGTTTATCTATCCATACGTAATTATTAACATTTTGATAAGCATCTTTCCAGCAATTTTGCTCTATATTAATACAAACCTACTTTTTATATAGGTTTGGGTTTTTATTTCACATATTGCTCTCTTTGTACTGCAGCATATCTGATCATTTTTCATGCCTTTGAAAATTCTTTAAGAAATTAAATTGCTGCATAACTAGGTATGAGTAACCATAAATTACTCAACCAATATCTTGATATTAGACATATGCATTGTCTCTAAGATATTGCTACAATAAATGACTGCCCTCAGCATATTTGTGTATTAATATTTGTGTGAATCCTTAATAATTTTTGGAAAACATTTCTAGAAGACTGTAGAAATTTTGATTTTGTTAAAGGTCATAACCAATTTTTAGGATCTGAGGTTGAATTGCATTTTTTTTTTTTTAATAATTTGACTGAGCTGAGTCTTCATTGCAGCATGCAGGATCTAGTTCCCTGTGTGTGCATAATCAATCCCTAAGTCATGTCCACCATTTTGTGACCCCATAGACTGTAGCCTGCCAGGCTGCTCTGCCCATGGGATTTTTTCAGGCAAGAATACTGGAGTGGGTTGCCACTCCCTGACCCCAGGGATCAAACCTGGGCCCCCTGCATTGGGAGCATGGGGTCTAAACTACTGGACCACCAGGGAATGGCTTATCTACATCATGTCTCTGTGACTTTAAGTAAGTTGTTTAACATTTTTGTGGTTCAGTTTATTGATCTGAAAATAAGGATTATAATAATACCTCCCTTTTAGGTTGATATTTAAGTATCAACCTTAAATGAGGATTTCAGTTGATATTTAAGTACTAAACACTATTTGTGGCATCTAATGAATAGCACCCCACTCCAATACTCTTGCCTGGAAAATCCCATGGATGGAGGAGCCTGGTGGGCTGCAGTCCATGGGGTCACAAAGAGTCAGACACGACTGAGCTACTTCACTTTCACTTTTCACTTTCATGCATTGGAGAAGGAAATGGCAACCCACTCCAGTGTTCTTGCCTGGAGAATCCCAGGGACGGGGGAGCCTGGTGAGCTGCCATCTGTGGGGTCACACAGAGTCGGACATGACTGAAGTGACTTAGCATCAATGAATGTCAACAGTTATTCTTTATTATATTTATTAATTACCCTTCAGAAATGTTGTGTCAGTTTAAAACTCTTATCATTTATTTTGCTGAACACATTTTAAAAATTCTTCACATGCTATTTTATAATTCTTAATACAGTAAAGATGCTAATTGTTTGTCATATATTATGCTTAATTTGCATTTTAAGTTTTATACTTACATACTTTTTGAGTCATTTATATTTTTAAGTCTGTTTTACACAAAGAAAGATGAATGGTTGGCTACAGATACTTCAGAATCCAACAAGTGCACCATGAGGTTGACATTCCTTTGTGAAAACGAATTCTCTTAGGCAAGGTTCTGTATATATTTATTTGTCATTGAGATGGAGAAATAGATTGCGTTAAGACCTGTGAGCATAGTGAAAGAGTAATTAGGTAACACTGGATTCAGATTACATAGTAACCTCTTTATCAAAGCCAGTGAAAGTGAAAGTCTCTCAGTTGTGTCTGACTCTTTGTGACCCCATGGCCTATACAGTCCATTGAATTTTCCAAGCCAGAATACTGGAGTGGGTAGCCTTTCCTTTCTCCAGGGAATCTTCCCAACCCAGGGATGGAGCCCAGGTCTCCTGCATTGCAGGCAGAATCTTTACCAACTGAGCTATGCCAGAAGTGTGTCTAAAGCTGTGTAAGTTTGCCCATTCTCCTGTACTGTCACTGAGTCCACCCTGCGAGAGAAATTGGATATTTTTCTATTGATATTTAAACTTGTCTGTACTTTAGGTTCTTTGCTAGAAAAAAAGAGAGGAGCAATGTCTTGGAATTGTTGAAACTCTAACCTTAATCAGCCTTGTAGTCTTGGAATTTATTCAATTCTTTTTATAGACAAACTTATTTTATCAACACAAAAGTCTGAAACTAATTTGTTAATAAAAAAGAGTTACATCTTCTTAAAATATTTACAATATTTTTATGATATAAATATTTATGATAGTTCAATAATATAAATATTTAAAATATTTTTTGGTAAAAACTCTTTTCAAGCTTGAAATTTGAGAACCATACAATTAATTTTATTATTGTTTTTAAAGTTTTTAGAAGGATTTCTACCCTCCCACATAGACTGAGAGATTGGAGTGCTCTCTTTCTTGATGATTAACCCCTTTACCCCCCCCCCCACCTCTCCACTCCCACCCCACCTCTCCATCCCACCCCATCTCTCCACTCCCACCCCACCTCTCCACTCCCACCCCATCTCCACCCCATCCACCTCTCCACTCCCACCCCACCTCTCCACTCCCACCCTGTGCTGTGAGGCATATGGGGACCTTAGTTCCCCGACCAGGGATTGAACCAGTGCTCCCTACAGTGGAAGTTCCAGGTTCTAACCCCAGGATGGTCAGTGAATCCCCACACAATTTATTTTAAAAGAAGAGTTTATGACATTACTCTTATTCTTCTGCAGGTTTTTCAAGGAGGGAAATTATAGTGCTGGTATAGAGTAAAGATTGAAAATGTGAATTCTAACTTAAGGTTGTCCAGAAACTACAGTAAGGAGCTCTAGACCTTGAATAGAAGTGTGTGTGTGTGTGTGTGTGTGTGTGTGTGTGTGTATTGGATGGGAATATGGTTGGGGAATATGTTTGATAATGCTTCTGAGTTCTCTTCCACTGTTAACATTTGAATTCTAGGATACCCATTTTGTAGCATAATGAATTTATTCAAGGCATTATATGGAATTAAACTGCTAAATTTATTATTTTTAAGCCATATGGCTGGCTCCAATCACTTAACCACTTGGAGACATTTCCCTATTTTAATATAAAGAGATTGCTTGGTCAATCTGTGTCACAGGATTATTGGAAATAGAGAAGTTCATGCATGAGAAACTTGAAAAAATGATAAAGATCATTTTTGTTACCATTACTATATTCATACTTAAAACACAAACATCGTTTACATGTATTTAAAGCAGTTGCCCTGGACTTCTTTGGTGGCTCAGTGATGAAAAATCTGCCTGCCACTGTGGGAGACATGAGTTTGATCCCTGATCCAGGAAGATTCTATATGCAGTGGAGCAAGTAAGCCCATGGGACACAATCGTTGAGCCTGTGCTCTAGAGCTTGGGAGCCACAATTACAGAATCCACCTGCCGCAGCTACTGAAGCCCATGTGCCCTAGAACCTGTGCTCTGCAACAAGAGAGGCCACTGCAGTGAGAAGCCCATGCACTGCAACTGGGGAGTAGCCTCTGCTTTCCATAACCAGAGAAAAGCCCATGTATCAAGGAAGACATAGCACAGCAAACCGCCGCCCCCCAAAAACAACACTACCACCAAAACCTGCTCCATAGTATAAAGTCCTCATTTTCTGCAGCTGGATTTATGTTAGTCTGTGGCTAGAAATTATACAGGCTGACAGAACTTCAGTGTGTACTCACTTGTAAGAACGAATCCTGAGTAAACCTATTCCCCACTGCCTAATAGTTTTCTGAACAAATTGCAGAGCTATACTATCAGCTGGACTGACTGACAATCATTGGAATCTTCCAATATCATTAATTATGTGTTCAAAAAAATAGCATTTGGCACCTTAAGAATTGCTAATTATGCCCAGATCCTAATCTTAATTTCTCAGTTTATTATAATTTCTTCATATGTCCTAATTGTCTGAGTAAATGGCTTATCTTCCAGTATCACCTCTAACAGATGTTCTCTCTAAACAGCTGTTGGCACTTCAAGAGAAGAGATGATAATCAGCTTAATTATGTAGTTTTAGAGGGTAGTATTATGTCTTTCTGTCCAGATCTGCCTTTTCATTACTCCCCATGAAAATCAAAACAGACAAATAAAAAATAGAGGTAGCTCTTTCTTCTTTCACCTATTTATTCCTCTTTCTCTTCATCCTCCCCTCCCTCTACACCTTTCTTCTTTCCTTTTAAGACATATTTTTTTTTCTACTTTAAGCTAGTAGAAGAATTCAATCCTTAATTGAAAATCTGATTTTAAGTTGGCAAGTTGTACTGAAATATTCTCCACTTCAAATGTATACAGTTAATGATTAAAATAAAATAATAGTAAATAATAAATTATAATAATTTAAAATTGATTGAGTGTATAGCTTCCTTTATACTTCCATAATTTCTGTGGGGTTAGAACTCCATGATGATCCTAAAAATTAGGAAATTTGCTATGAATTATGAGAATTTCTCAATTTATATAGGCTTTATGTAAAGAATAGCAAGAAGAGATAAGAAAGCCTTCCTCAGCAATCAATGCAAAGAAATAGAGGAAAACAACAGAATGGGAAAGACTAGAGATCTCTTCAAGAGAATTAGAGAAACCAAGGGAACATTTCATGCAAAGATGGGCTCGATAAAGGACAGAAATGGTATGGACCTAACAGAAGCAGAAGATATTAAGAAGAGGTGGCAAGAATACACAGAAGAACTGTACAAAAAAGATCTTCATGACCCAGATAATCACAATGGTGTGATCACTCACCTACAGCAAGACATCCTGGAATGTGAAGTTAAGTGGGCCTTAGGAAGCATCACTACAAACGAAGCTAGTGGAGGTGATGGAATTCCAGTTGAGCTATTTCTAATCCTGAAAGATGATGCTGTGAAAGTGCTACACTCAATATGCCAGCAAATTTGGAAAACCCAGCAGTGGCCACAGGACTGGAAAAAGTCAGTTTTCATTCCAATCCCAAAGAAAGGCAATGCCAAAGAATGCTCAAACTACCGCACAACTGCACTCATCTCACATGATAGTAAAGTAATGCTCAAAATTCTTCAAGCCAGGCTTCAGCAATATGTGAACTGTGAACTTCCTGATGTTCAAGCTGGTTTTAGAAAAGGCAGAGGAAACAGAGATCTAGTTGCCAACATCTGCTGGATCATGGAAAAAGCAAGAGAGTTCCAGAAAAACATCTATTTCTGCTTTATTGACTATGCCAAAGCCTTTGACTGTATGGATCACAATCAACTGTGGAAAATTCTGAAAGAGATGGGAATACCAGACCACCTGACCTGCCTCTTGAGAAACCTGTATGCAGGTCAGGAAGCAACAGTTAGAACTGGACATGGAACAACAGACTGGTTCCAAATAGGAAAAGGAGTACATCAAGGCTGTATAATGTCACCCTGTTTATTTAACTTCTATGCAGAGTACATCATGAGAAACGCTGGACTGGAAGAAACACAAGCTGGAATCAAGATTGCCAGGAGAAATATCAATAACCTCAGATATGCAGATGACACCACCCTTATGGCAGAAAGTGAAGAGGAACTCAAAAGCCTCTTGATGAAAGTGAAAGTGGAGAGTGAAAAAGTTGGCTTAAAGCTCAACATTCAGAAATTGAAGATCATGGCATCCCGTCCCATCACTTCATGGAAAATAGATGGAGAAACAGTGGAAACAGTGTCAGACTTTATTTTGGGGGCTCCAAAATCACTGCAGATGGTGACTGCAGCCATGAAATTAAAAGACGCTTACTCCTTGGAAGGAAAGTTATGACCAACCTAGATAGCATATTCAAAAGCAGAGAAAGTACTTTGCCGACAAAGGCTAAGGCTATGGTTTTTCCTGTGGTCATGTACGGATGTGAAAGTTGGACTGTGAAGAAGGCTGAGCACAGAAGAATTGATGCTTTTGAACTGTGGTGTTGGAGAAGACTCTTGAGAGTCCCTTGGACTGCAAGGAGATCCAACCAGTCCATTCTGAAGGAGATCAGCCCTGGAATTTCTTTGGAAGGAATGATGCTAAAGCTGAAACTCCAGTACTTTGGCCACCTCATGTGAAGAGTTGACTCATTGGAAAAGATTCTGATGCTGGGAGGGATTGGGGGCAGGAGGAGAAGGGGACGGCAGAGGATGAGATGGCTGGATGGCATCACTAACTCGATGGGCGTGAGTCTGAGTCAACTCCGGGAGTTGGTGATGGACAGGGAGGCCTGGTGTGCTGCGATTCATGGGGTCACAAAGAATCAGATACGACTGAGTGACTGAACTGAACTCAACTGAAAGACTGATGATGTTGAGCGCCATTTTTTCTATTTCTTTTCCCTTTTTTGTATCTTCTTTGGTGATTCTTTGCAAAACTTGTTTTCCTATTAGTATATATATATTTTTCTTGGCTATAAGTTATAGGAGGTTTTTATATATTCAAGATTCAAGTATTTTTTATCAAATATGGATATTGCAAATATTTTCTCCCTGTCTGTTTGTTATGCTTTAATTTTTAAATTACTTTTGAAGAGCATAAGCTTATAATTTTTGTGAGGTCTAATTTATCAGCTTTTTATGGTTCATGTTTTTTAAAAAATAATTTTAATCCTTACTTTTAGATGTATACTTATTTGGGATCAATTCTTGAATAAAGTGCAAGATAAACTTCAAGATTTATTTTTTCCCCTTTGGCATATAAGTGTCCAATTGTTGCAGCATTGTTTTTGGAAAGATTATTCTTTCCTCATCGAATTATCTTGGTACCATTGGTCAAAAACAATGTGACCATATCTGTGTGGTTCTATATCTAATCTCTTCATTCCATTTTGTTAATCTGCATGTCTAATCTTTATGGTGTATCATACTACTTTGATGCCAGTGCCCTAGCCAATACATTATATTAAAGTATTAAAATCAGGTAGTGTGGACCTCCAACTTTGATTTTTTTTTCTTCAAAATTTTTGACTATGCTATGTCCTTTGCTATTCTATAATATGTTTAGAATAACTTGTAAATTTCTGTTAAAATATATGTTGCAGTTTGTCTCTTAATAAAGTAAATCTATAGATCAGTTCGATCCCTAGTCCAGGAAGATCCCCTGGAGAAGGAAATGGCAACCCACTCCAGTATTCTTGCCTGGGAAATATCATGGAGAGAGGAGCCTGGTGGGCTACAGTCCACGGGGCTGCAAAGAGTTGGACACAACTGAAGCGACTGAGAGCTTCCCGGGTGGTGCTAGTAGTAAAGAACCCACCTGCCAATGCATGAGACTTAAGAAATGCTGGTTCAGTCCCTGGGTCAGAAAGATCCCTTGGAGGATGGCGTGGCCACCCACTCCAGTGTTCTTGCCTGGAGAATCCCATGGACAGAGGAGCCTGTCAGGCTACAGTCCATAGGGTCGAAAAGAGTCAGACATGACTGAAGTGACTTAGCATGCAACATGAAGTGACTGAACAACAACAAACAGATCAGTTTGGAGAAAACTGATGTCTTAACAACACTGAGTCTTTCCAGGAATGCATACACTATGTCTCTCCATTCATTTGGGAATTTTTTGGTAGTATTCAGCATATAAATCTTTGCACTTAGTTTTTAGATTCATCTCTAAATATTTCACATAAATTATTTCCATTCTATTTAGTACCTGATGATTTTAGAGTGTGGTAGTCATTGGTTATGCTCCAGTTCTCCTTTTATTGACCTTTTGTTAAGTTTGTCCTTCACTGCTTTCTTGAAGATGTGACACGCTTTGGCCAATATGACATTTCTAAGCAGAAGTCTTTGAAACCTTATGGCAATTCACCCCTTCCTGTTGCTCCCTCACCATGGAAAAGTTGTAGGAAGAATGGTATATCTTTATGATGTATGTACATGTCAGGATGATTGGAATGTAGGGTATACTGAATGTGAGGAAGCCTAGAAAAGCAGTGGTCAAGATTATAGAGACATTTAGTACCATTTCAAAGCAAGGGTGCAACTTCTGAAGATTTGTAAGCAGGAAAATAGAGTGCCCATAGCTGAGCTACAGAATGACAAATCTAGGATAGGAAGGATTAGACTGAAAAGGAAGAGGTACTAATGATACCTGTTTAGGAAACTATTCTTTTAGTCTGTTGATGAAGAGGGGCATCTGTGTTTGTATCAATAATAGGGCAAATGGAAAGGATAAAAGAAAATGAAATACTGGTAGAGAGAAGAAACAGGAATTGATATCTGATTGAATGTAGTAAATAGAGAAGGGGTAGAATCTTTCAGGGAAGAAGTTCTATGGCCATATTGTAGAGGATTTTTCTTTTTAGGGCACTATTTGGAAAATATACATGTTTCTGTGTCAATATATAGGGAGCTACTGTGGGGTATTCTATTTGTCAAGATTTTCATTTTTGCTGAGATATGAAATGGGGTTCCTGCTGTTTCCCTGTCATGGGATGAAGGGAAAGAGACACAGTGGCAGAGAGAGATTCTTCTAAATTCTCAATGAGAAATAGCTTCCTACTTATTACTAAAGACAGTGAAGGTGCTCCATGTATCCTGGTTTCTCCTGGCACTTGAAGTACTCTGTACAATCATGAACTGGCTGTCCTTAGCATATTTCTAATTTTGATTCTAGGACCTCTTATGAGACTGAGTTTCATTTTTCTTACTTTTAAAATCAGGAGTGTAGTTTTCAACATCTGCATCAGTTTACAAACATGAGAGACGAAGTGTGGACATAACTATGTTTATTCTCACTGGAGAATGAAGTTTGGTGCTTTTCCAACCTTACTTTCTTGTGTGGGAGACAAACATACTTTCATCAGTTTTAAGTGTCCTCCCTCTCCTCTGTTCTGTCCAGACTCGATACAGCTTGAAGCTGGACTGCCTGTGAGAATGACTGTGACCTGCTGCCTGTTTTCTGAGTTTTGGCTTTACTGTCTAATACATGGAATTTTCTCCTTTGATTTTGGAATAGTAGTGCTCTAGTAATTCCCCAGAGCACACCCTTCCTGCAGTGTATCCATTTTGCCTCTTAGGTCCCCGTGCTTTGACATATATTCATGCACAATGAAGGAGTTGCGTATATCTTGTATTATCTTTCTGTTAGCCTGGAAAGCACACACATTAGAGAAAAACACCCTCATTGTAAGCTCTACAATTGTCAATTTTGTCAGCATTGTATGCCTTGAGGACTGATCTGACCACAACCAATATGCTACTTAGATTTGGCTTAGGGAAGCCATGTCTTCTTTACCTTTTAAAATGAAGAAGTATGTCTGTGTGCATGCTAAGTCGCTTCAGTTGTGTCTGACTCTTTGGGACCCTATGAACTGTAGCCCATTAGGCTATTCTGTCCATGGGATTCTCCAGGCAAGAATACCAGAGTGGGCTGCCACATCCTTCTCTAGGGGAATCTTCCCGACCCAGGGATCAAACCCTCATCTCTTATGTCTTCTGCATTGGCAGGTGGGTTATTTACCCATTAGCACTACCTGGGAAGGGCAGTAAAAAAATGTGATTAGACAATAATCTAAACACACCTATTAGATAAGGATATGTACATCGGAGTCTAAGGCAGTCATGGAGCTAAGTCTAGTTGCTTCTCTTTACTGTTGAACAGTGTATAAAGAATGACTTTGGAAGTTACTTAGCTAGGAACCAGAAACTTCAAATAATCATTAGAATAATTGTCATCAAAACAAAAGTAGGCCTTCTCCTTTGCGTTTTCTATTATATTTTAGTGAATAATAATAATGAAAAAACATGCAGTAGAAACAATGCCCCCACCTGAGTGTTAAAATCTGTTGTTAATCTAGGGTGTTTTAAAAATTGAGAAGAGGGCTGCAGCTGCCTGCTGTGTCTTTCAAGTGGTATCCAGACAGCATAGTGGCCTTAGCCAATTTACAGAAAAACTTACCCATGGACCAGGTTTTTTCATGAACTCTTTTTTCCTATTTCTTCTGTTTCTCTTATTCCTCTTGATCTCTGGTCTCTCAGTTTACATCTGTGCATCTTTTTTCATGTTGACCAATTCTTAAATACCATACCTTTTTTCCTAAGTGATAAAATAGTGAAAATTTACCTTCCATCTCATAATATGCTTTTGAGAAGTCATCTGTAAAGTATTATTTTTACAGTTATACTTGATATGTTTACTTGTCTATTTTGATATTCATTTCAATTTGATTTTTATGTCTTTGGATGAGTTTAGGACATTTAGGGACTTTTTCTTGAAACTCCTAAGCACAAAATTTCCTCTTGCGTAGGAGTGGCCATGTCAATAGTGATTAAATAATTAATAATAATGAAGTTAATTAATATTAAATTAATAGCAAACACCCTCTTCCAACAACACAAGAGAAGACTCTACACATGGACATCACCAGATGGTCAACACCAAACAGATTGATTATAGTCTTTGCAGCCAAAGATGGAGAAGCTCTATACAGTCAGCAAAAACAAGACCGAGAGCTGACTGTGGCTCAGATCATGAAGCTCTTATGGCCAAATTCAGACTTAAATTGAAGAAAGTGGGGAAAACCACTAGACAATTCAAGTATGACCTATATCACATCCCTAATGATTATACAGTGAAAGTGAGCAATAGATTTAAGGGACTAGATCTGATAGACAGAATGCCTGATGAACTAAGGACTGAGGTTTATGACATTGTACAGGAGACAGGGAACAAGATCATCCACAAGAAAAAGAAATACAAAAAAAGCAAAATGGCTGTCTGAGGAGGCCTTACAAATGGCTGTGTAAAGAAGAGAAGCCAAAAGCAAAGGAGAAAAGGAAAGATATACCCATTTGGATGCAGAGTTCCAAAGAATACCAAGGAGAGATAAGAAAGCCTTCCTCCGTGATCAGTGCAAAGAAATAGAGGAAAACAATAGAATAGGAAAGAATAGAGATCTCTTCAAAAAAAATTAGAGATACCAAGGAAACATTTCATGCAAAGACGGGCTCAATAAAGGACAGAAATGATATGGACCAAACAGAAGCAGAAGATATTAAGACAAGGTGGCAAGAATATACAGAAGAACAATACAAAACAGATCTTCATGACCCAAATAATCACGATGGTATGATCACTCACCTAGAGCCAGACATCCTGGAATGTGAAGTCAAGTGGGCCGTAAGAAGGGTCACTATGAACAAAGCTAGTGGAGGTGATGGAATTCCAGTTGAGTTATTTCAAATCCTAAAAGATGATGCTGTGAAAGTGCTGCACTCAGTAAGCCAGCAAATTTGGAAAACTTTGGCAGTTGCAACAGGACTGGAAAAGGTCAGTTTTCATTCCAATCCCAAAGAAAGGCAATGCCAAAGAATGCTCAAACTACCGCACAATTGCACTCATCTCACACGCTAGTAAAGTAATGCTCAAAACTGTCTAAGCCAGGCTTCAACAATATGTGAACCATGAACTTCCAGATGTTCAAGCTGGATTTAGAAAAGGCAGAAGAACCAGAGATCAAATTGCCAAAATCCACTGGATGATTGAAAAAGCAAGAGAGTTCCAGAAGAACATCTATTTCTGCTTTATTGACTGTGTCAAAACCTTTGACTCTGTGGATGACAACAAACTGTGGGAAATTCTTTAAGAGATGGGAATACCAGACCACCTGACCTGCCTCTTAAGAAATCTGTATGCAGGTTAGGAAGCAACAGTTAGAACTGGACATGGGACAACAGGCTGGTTCCAAATAGGAAAAGGAGTACGTCAAGGCTGTATATTGTCACTGTGTTTATCTAAATTATATGCAGAATACATCATGAGAAACTCTGGCCTGGATGAAGCACAAGCTGGAATCAAGATTGCCAGGAGAAATATCAATAACCTCAGATATGCAGATGACACGACCCTTATGGCAGAAAGTGAAGAAGAACTAAAGAGCCTCTTGATGAAAGTGAAAGAGGAGAGTGACAAAGTTGGTTTACAACTCATGGCATCTGGTCTCATCACTTCATGGGAAATAGATGGAGAAACAGTGGAAACAGTGGCTGACTTTATTTTTGGGGCTCCAAAATCACTGCAGATGGTGATTGCAGCCATGAAATTAAATGACTCTTACTCCTTGGGAGGAAAGTTATGACCATCCTAGACAGCATATTGAAAAGCAGAGAGATTACTTTGTCCACAAAGGTCTGTCTAGTCAAGGCTATGGTTTTTCCAGTGGTCATGTATGGATGTGAGAGTTGGACTATAAAGAAAGCTGAGCACTGAAGAATTGATGCTTTTGAACTGTGGTGTTGGAGAAGACTCTTGAGAGTCCCTTGGACTGCAAGGAGATCCAACCAGTCCATCCCAAAGGAAACCAGTCCTGAATATTCATTGGAAGGACTAAGGTTGAAGCTGAAACTCCAATGTTGGCCACCTGATTTGAAGAGCTGACTCATTGGAAAAGACCCAGATGCTGGGAAAGGTTGAAGGAGGGAGGAGAAGGGGATGACAGAAGATGAGATGGTTGGATGGTATCACTGACTCAGTGGGCATGAGTTTGAGTAAACTCCAGGTGTTGGTGATGGATAGGGAGGCCTGGCGTGCTGCAGTCCATGGGGTCATAAAGAGTCAGACACGACTGAGCGATTGAACTGAATTGAATATTAAATTAATTATTAAATTAAATATTTAGTCATTAATTAATAGATTAATGTAAAATAACTTAATTACCTGATTAAACACTGAGGAAAATGGAAACTGACCTCAATTTTTGATCAAAATATAAATCTAACACATTTATATGTTTATCAGTGTAAACTGACAGTAGAAGATTGTTTGCTTGAGATTATTGTGGTTGTTTGACTTTAGCTAAGAATATTATTAGGCTCTGTAAAATACAGATATTGGTAAACTGACAGTAGAAGATTGTTTGCTTGAGATTATTGTGGTTGTTTGACTTTAGCTAAGAATATTATTAGGCTCTGTAAAATACAGGTATTGTCAACTAGAAGCACTTGTACACATAGAGGCCAGATTTCAGTTGTCTATGCACAGGAAGAAATATGAACTTCAAAGGAAGCTCTCTTGTTAAGAAACAATTTGAATACACAGAAAAATAATGGATTGAGAAGACCAGTTTTAAGAAGGAACAATAATACACCACCATTTCATCTTCCATGAAGGATCTTAAAGAGATATTTAAAAAATTAGAATTTGAAGTTAGAATTTCTGGGCACATGACTGTTGAATAAAATTTACTGCTTATAGATTCCTCTGTCACTGTCATAATCGGTGCTTAACTTGGATGGCCGTAGATATAGCCTTAACACTTACGAAAATATAAATACTTTTAAAGCTTGGCATTTTTCTAATAGGTCCGATAGTCAGTGGAAAATATGTTTGTAGTACTGAACTTTCAAGTCGCTTAACTTTTATGAGGGAGTAACTTTGGTGCCGGGAGGATCTGGTTCACATTTTCCTTTCTTTTTCTTGTACTGTATGTCAATACAGAGGGTGTGGTTCCCCACTCAATTAGACACGGTCCCTCCCCAGTGGGTTTAACACTAAAAGTAAATGGGTTTCCAATCAGGCTGGTGTTGTTCATTCACAAAAGGAAAATAATTTCAAATCGGAGCATGTGTCTGGGCAAACTCATACTGCTGATATGTACAAAAAAAGAGGTTTAGTTCACACATGTTTTTTATTGCCACACAGGGATACAAATGAGAAAATTAGGCTATAAGACTTGATTAAAGTTTCAGTATATGGGCATTTTTAAAAAAGTGTCCATGGAACAGCATTCTGACGTTTTCCCCTGGCTTTGCTATCCTGTTGGGTAGCAACAAGCCCCTCTATAGCAAGCAAGCTTGATGCTATTGGTGCCAAAATCTCTTCCCACGTGGTATAGATCTGTCTCATTTCTCTGAAATGTGCTCTCTTGCATGCCGAAATCCTTCCTATATTCCCTCTGAAGAAATCATCTCTAATTTGAAAACCTCTGTAAATGGAATCCACACATCATTTTACTATTTGGGGAGGAAGAAGCACTCTTCTTTGGATACTGGATGATGATAGATTTTTGTGGGTATGACAGCAATATGGCCAGATTCTCTGTGAAACGAATTGCTTTCCTGCTGTTATTTGAAAGAAAAAGAACAGCCCTTGTTATTGAAGGAATTGCTTCTTTTCATCAAAAATTCTGACGTATCTAATTGACTCCGAAGATATTCCCTTTCTGTCCATGCTGAGATTCTGCCATTGGCCTGAGGTTTGAAAGTGCAAATGTCCACTGTGAGGCCAGAAGCATTATTTTTCGAGTAGTTTCTTACTTTTTAGCATCAAAACTGAAGATATGATCACTAAATCTCTTCTTTGTATAATAGCTTAAAAGATGGAGAGGCGTTTCTGGCTAAGATGGGATTCTACATTTTGAACATTTTTTAAGGGAGGATGAGAAGCAGATTGTCGTTGATTATTCATAGTATGTTCTTAGAGAGGAGTTTAATAAGCACAGTGTTCTAGAAAACACAGCTTTGGAAGGGTCACATTGCCTGGCCACATGTTATGTATTAAGGAGAATTAATGTGATCGGAGATAATTTCTGCTATGGTGTTACTGCTGCTTGTTAGGGCAGGAGCTGGAGGGTACGTGAACTGAATGTTCTTAGTTCACAGTGGTGCATGATGCATTTTCTTGGCTCTCCTGACAAAGCCATAAATTGATTGAATGAACTGAAAAAGAAATCCAAAAGAATTTTCAGAGGGCAAGTGCTCACTGGAGGCTATTCTTGACCAAATGGCTACTTGGCTGTGTTATCTGAACAACATCACATAATTTCTAATTGCTCCAGTTACTTCATAGGTCAAATACAACTCTGTCTGTGTCTACATGGCACCATCACAACTATTTGAAATCAAAGCATTGTGTCTTAAAATCAGCTGAACTGATTTTGTTTTTCCCTTGAGTTGACAGTTTTGTTTGGGTGTTGTATAGACAAAGCCTCAATAATCAACAGTAAAACCTCATCCATTTAAACTGTACTGATTCATAATTTGTGTTAGTTTGACCTGGGTGGATCTAAAGTTTATCTTAGTACAATCTGTTAAAGACAATTAATAAAATGAATATACTAATAGTGTAAACTATATGAGACTGCAGAGGAGATTGGATCAAGATGGAAAAATGAACACATGCTTCTATTTTTCCTCCCATCTCAAATCCTTAAACAGAGAAACTAGGTATTTTAAAATAATAAGTCTATAGTAACATTATAAAATAGAGAATGACTATAATCAAACATATGAAATCAGTTGACTAAGGAAACTATAGCCCTTCAAGTACACAAGAGGGCAGGGCAAAATATATGAGGAGGAGTCTAGGTAATTTCTTCACTTTAAGAACACTGGATCTCAGAGATGTCTCTGAGAAAAATCAAAGCAGTTAGTTGAAGCGTGAAACTGACACAAGCTGGTGAATTGCTCCACAACTGACTCCAGAGTTCCAAGCCTGATATTTTTTCTTTGGCATAGTGTGCATAAGGATTTGGGTCAGAGGAGGGCTGGCCCTTGATGGTTTGTGATACTCAGGTAGAATAGAAAGCCTGTTCTCCTGTAAAATGATTTGCTAGTACTCCTTGGTTAGGTGGTTTGTCCTAGTCCTTTCCCAGAGTGGGAAGACCACAGTAACTATGCAGTCATAAGCTTATAGCTGAAAGTTATCAGGCATTAATGACAATGAACTGAATGAATATAACACCTGAAAAAAGAAAGCCAGTGAAGCACACAGGTAAAGGCTTTGAAATAAGTGTAAATAATATTCCCAATGGAATAAGAGACCATATCTCATCCATGAAACAAGATATCTTGGTGATAAAAAAAACAATATAATTGAAAAATAATTGAATAAATTTAATAGCAGATCTAAATAACTCAGGCATGAATTAATGAGCTGCAAGATTAAGCAAAAATAATTCTCTATTTTATTGTTTATATGCTATATAAATATAGCATAAAATAACAAATAAACGGATCTATGGAAGAAAAGTTGAAATAAGCTGAAGTTTAAATGTCAGTTATCGATGTGTCTGAGAATGAAAAATAAAGCAATGATAGAAAAAAATTTCCAGAGATCAAGATAGACATGAGCCTTCAGTTGGTCTGTGAATGCTGAGCTAGGTGAATGAAAAAGGAGCCATATGCAAATAGATACATTGTGGTAAAAGTTCAAAACTAAGGAAAAAGATATATTTCTAAAGATTCAGAGAGTAATTCAGAATCACTCTAATGAGAAATGGAAATCAGATTAACAGTAGACTTCTCATTGTCCACATTGGAGACTAGATGGAATTGAAAGAATATCTTTAATTTATTTTAGATCCATAATTCTGTAGATCCTTAAATGAATTTACATTTTATAGGGATAGGAACTTGAAATTTATATAATTTTTCAAGGTTTACAAAGGCTCAGAATGTTCACCACAGAAACATTCTAAAAGAAGTACTAAAGGGGTTTGTTGAAGTGAGGTAAAAGAAAAAAAAGTAAGAGAAAGATGTGAAATAGAAGAAATAATGATGATAAATAATAATAAATTGATTGTATAATGTTAAAATTGTAGTTGTAATTACTTAAGCAAGAATTTATTTGACACATACTGTTTTTCAGGAAGTGTTTTAGGAGCTATTCCTTGATAGAATGTTTGAACATTCATGTTACAAATATAAGGAGAAATATTGGAAGACTGATCACCATATGTGTATCTCTCAAGTCAAGGAAAAGAATGAAATGAGAAAACTTAATTCTACAATAGCAAGAAAGGTACATGAGAAGCAACCAGAGACATGGTTTAATAAAAGAAATAAAATAAGATATAAGAAATAAGACCAAAACATTAAAAGATACAGTCATAATCACAATAATAAAGTTATAATCATGTTAAAAGATTGCATTCTTCTGCTAAAAGATAAGGCTTCAGGTTAGTTTTAAAAAAGAGATTGGGTTATTTGATATATATGACTTAAACGTTGTTACCTTCTTTTCAGTTCCTCAGCTGTTTCCTTCCCTCTGAATACACCACTCACGTCTATATGAAATCACACACACTGCCTTTGTGGAGTCTAGAGATAATCATATCTCAAAAAGGATTTTGCCAGATAGAGTTGAGTATAGTCTGATATGTAAATATCAACAGACCAAAAAAGTTTTTTTAGGAAGCTACAAAGTATCATCAACATGGATTAAAAGAGAGAGTGACAGTTTAATACTTAAAAAAGACCTTTTGATCCTCTGTGTTGTGTGTGGGTATTAGTTATTCTGTTGTGCCTGACTCAGTGACCCCATGGACTGAAGCTCTCCAGGCTCCTCTGTCCATGGAATTTTCCAGTCAAGGATACTGGAGTGGTTTGCCATTTCTTTTCCAGGGGAACTTCCCGACCTAGGTATTGAATGCAGGTTTCCTGCACTGCAGGTAGATTCTTTACCAACTGAGCTACCAGGGAGGGTGGTCAGTCACTAACTCGTGTCTGATGCTTTTGGACCCATGGACTACAACACGCCAGGCTTCCCTGTACATCGCCAACTCTTGGAGCTTACTCAAACTTATGTCCATTGAGTCAGTTTTGCCATCCAACCATCTCATCCTTTGTCATCCCCTTCTCCTCCTGCCTTCAGTCTTTCCCAGCATCAGGGTCTTTTCCAGTGAGTTGACTGTTCACATCAGGTGGCCGAAGTATTGGAACTTCAGCTTCAGCATCAGTCCTTCCAATGAATACTCAATGGATATTAATTTCCTTTAGGATTGACTGGTTTGATCTTTCTGTGCAGGGGATTCTCCAGCAACACAGTTCAAAAGCATCAATTCTTCAGTGAACAACGTTCTTTGAGGTCCAGCTCTCACATCTGTACATGACTACTGGGAAAACCATAGCCTTGACTATACAGATCTTTACCTGCAAAGTGATGCCTTTGCTTTTTAATATGTTGTCTTGGTTTGTCATAGTTTTACTTCCAAGAAGCAGGTCAATTAATTTCACGACTACAGTCACCATCTGCAGTGATTTTGGAGCCCAAGAAAGTAAAATCTGTTACTGTTTCCGCTTTTTGCTTTCTATTTGCCATGAAGTAATGGGACCATTTTCTATGATCTTAGTTTTTTGAGTGCTGAGTTTTAAGCCAGCTTTTTCACTCTTTCACCTTCATCAAGAGGCTCCTTAGTTCCTCTTTGCCTTCTGCCATTACAGTGGTATCATCTGTATCTCTGAGGTTGTTAATATTTTTCCCAGCAATCTTGATCTAGCTTGTGATTCATCCAGCCCGGCATTTTGCATGATGTACTCTGCATGTACATTAAATGAACAGGGTGACAATAAACAGCTTTGTCCTATTCCTTTCCCAATTTTGAACCAGTTTGTTTCATGTCTGATTCTGACAATTTCTTATTGACCCACATGTAGGTTTCTCAGGAGACAGGTAAGGTGGTCTGGTATTCACATCTCTGTAAGAAGTTTCCACAGTTTGTTGTGATCCACACAGTCAAAGGCTTTAGCACAGTCAGTTAAGCAGAATTAGATATTTTTCTGAAATTTGCTTGCTTTCTCTATGGTCTAATGAATGTTGGCAATTTGAACTATGGTTCCTCTGCATTTTTTAAACCTGGCTTGCACATCTGGAAATTCTCAGTTCATGTACTGTTGAAGCCTGGCTTGAAGGATTTTTGAGTGTAATCTTACTATCCTGCAAAATGAGTACAATTGTCCAGTAGTTTGAACTTTCTTTGGTATTGCCCTTCTTTGAATAGGATGAAAACTCACTTTTTCCAGTCTTGTGGCCACTGCTGAGTTTTCCAAATGTTCTGATGTATTGAGTGCAGCACTTTAACAGCATCATATTTTAGGATTTGAAATAGTTCAGCTGGAATTCTGTCACCTTCACTAGCTTTGTTTATAGTAATGCTTCCTAAAGCGGACTTGACTTCATGCTCCAGGATGTCTGGCTCTTATGACTGACCACGCCATTGTGGTTATTCCAGTCATTAAGACATTTTTTTTTATAGTTCTTCTGTGTATTATTGCCACCTCTTCTTAATCTCCTCTGCCTCCGTTAGGTGCTTACCATTTCTCTCCATTATTGTGCCTATCCTTGCATGAAATGTTGATATCTCCAATTTTCATGTGGCCAACGTATTGGCGTTTCAACTTCAGCATCAGTCCTTCCAATGAATATTCAGGACTGGTTTCACTTAGGGTGGACTTGTGGATCTCCTTGCAGTCCAAGGGACTCTCAAGAGTCTTCTCCAACACCACAGTTCAAAAGCATCAATTCTTCAGCGCTCAGCTTTCTTTATTGTCCAACTCTCACACCCATACATGACTACTGGAAAAACTATAACTTTGACTAGACGGACCTTTGTTGGCAAAGTAATGTCTCTGCTTTTTAATATGCTGTCTAGGTTGGTCATAGCTTTTCTTCCAAGGAGGAAGCATCTTTTAATTTCATGGCTGCAGTCATCAACTACAGTGACTTTGGGGCTCCCCAAAATGAAGTCTCTCATGGTTTCCATTGTTTCCCCATCTATTTGCCATGAAGTGATGGGATCGGATGCCATGATCTTAGTTTTCTGAATGTTGAGTTTTAAGTCAACTTTTTCACTCTCCTCTTTCACTTTCATCAAGAGGCTCTTTAGTTCTTTGCTTTCTGCCATAAGAGTAGTGTCATCTGCGTATCTGAGGTTATTGATATTTCTCCCAGCAATCTTGATTCCAGCTTGTGCTTCAACCAGCTTGGCATTTTGTATGATGTAATCTGCATATAAGTTAAATAAGCAGGGTGATGATATACAGCCTTGGTGTACTCCTTTCCCATTTTGGAAGCACTCTGTTGTTCCATGTCCAGGTCTAACTGTTGCTTCTTTACCTGCATATAGATTTCTCAAGAGGTAGGTCAGGTGGTCTGGTATTCTCATCTCATTAAGAATTCTACAATTTATTGTGACCCACACAGTTAAAGGCTTTGGCCTAGTCTAGAAAGCAGAAGTAGACGTTTTTAGGGAACTCCTGTGCTTTTTTGATGATCCATCGGATGTTGGCAATTTGATCTCTGGTTTCTCTGCCTTTTCTAAATCCAGCTTAAACATCTGGAAGTTCATGGTTCACATACTGTTGAAACCTGCCTTGGAGAATTTTGAGCATTACTTTGCTAGCATGTGAGATGAGTATAATTGTGCAGTAGTTTGAACATTCTCTGGCATTGCCTTTCTTTGGGACTGGAATGAAAACTGACCTTTTCCAGTCCTGTGGCCACTGATGAGTTTTCCAAATTTGCTGTCATATTGAGTGAAGCACCTTAACACCATCATCTTTCAGGATTTGAAATAGCTCAACTGGAATTCCTTCACCTCCTCTACCTATGTTCCTACTGATGCTTCCTAAGATCCACTTCACAGTCCAGGATGTCTGGCTCTAGGTGAGTGATCACATCATTGTGGTTATCTGGGTCATGAAGATCTTTTTTGTATTGTTCTTCTGTGTATTCCTGTCACCTCTTCTTAATATCTTCTGCTTCTGTTAGGTCCATACCATTTCTGTCCTTTATTTTGCCCATCTTGCATAAAATATTCCCTTGGTATCTCTAACTTTCTTGAAGAGATCCCTAGTCTTTCCCATTTTATTGTTTTCCTCTATTTCTTTTCATTGATCACAGAGGAAGGCTTTCTTATCTATCCATGCTATTCTTTGGAACTCTCCATTCAAATGTGTTTGTCTTTCCTTTTCTCCTTTGCCTTTAGCTTCTCTTCTTTGCTCAGCTATTTGTGAACCATTGTAGTTCACTGATTTTTAAAATGTCTACATTCACTTTTGCCATCTGCTTCTTGATCACATCCAAGTTACCTTGATTCATGGGCCCAACATTCTAGGTTCCTATGCAGTATTGTTCTTTACAGCGTTGGACTTTACTTTCAATGCCAGACACATCCACAACTGAGTGTTGTTTCTGTTTTGTCCCAGCCTCTTTGTTCCTTCTGGAGTTATTAGTAATTAGCATCCTGTCTTTTCCAGGAACATATAGGGCACCTTCTGACCTGGGGGCCTCATTCTGATGTCGTATCTTTTGTCTTTCCACACTATTCATGTTAATGAGGTTCTCATGGCAAGAATACTGGTGTGGTTTGCCAATCCCTTCTCCAGTGGACCACATTTTCTCAGAAGTCTGCCCTTGACCCATGACCCATCTGTCTTGGTTGACCCTGCATGACATACCTCATAGCTTCATTAGTTATGCAAGACCGTTCTCCACAACAAGGCTGTTATCCCTGAAGGGGTTTGATCCTCTAGCTTTCTACAAACATGAAACAGGTGGAAAAAGAGACTTATCAACCATTGATGGCATTTTCTCCAATGTTTTCTTTATATATCGCCATGGAACAGGAAGAATATCTGAAAGAATGGAGCTAGTAGTCAAGGAGAAAAATGGACTGGGAAGTTTCTCCTAAGAAACAGAACTTGGCCTAATTGAGAGACATTTTCTATCCCATGGTAGACCATTCTGTCCGGAGTGATTTCGAGTAGCTCTAGACCAGTAACTGCTATTGCCTTTCATTCTTTCCCTTTTGAAATGGTGATGCTTATTGCAGTTATCCTTTCCATATCCCACCATTTATGATGGATATATGAGGGTGTGGTCCATATATACCCTGACTAAGAACAGAGAGCTTCAAGAGACCTTCAGCCCCATGAAGAAGAAATGAGAGCTTTTTGTTACAAGCTACTGAGTTTTGGAGTTGATCGCTATTATTATTGCAACAGAGACCAAATACAATGGGAATTGGTAGAAAGAGTAGTTAAAAGATGTATGTAAAAGAAATCAACCTTGAATATTCATTGGAAGGACAGATGTTGAAGCTCCAATACTTTGGTCACCTGATGCAAAGAGCTGGCTCATTGAAAAAGACCCTGATGCTGGGAAAGATTGAGGGCAGAAGGAGAAGGGGATGATGGAGGATGAAATGTTTGGATAGCATCACTGACTATGGACATGAATTTTAGCAAACTCTGGGAGATGGTGAAGGACAGGGAAGCCTGGCGTGCTGCAGTCCATGAGGTCGCAATACTTAGCAATTGAACAGCAACAACAACAGTCTGTTAAAATGGACTAGTTTATAATGTGACAACAAACAGTCACAATGTCTCAGTGACTTATAACCACAGAGGTTTGTGTGTGGCTCATGCAGTGTGTCCACTGAGGGTTGGTTGTGACTAACTCAGGACCCAGGCTAATGGGGCAGCTACAGCCAAGAACACTGGTGTTGTCATGGCTAAAGAGGAAAGTGAGGACGACAAAGCATATGATGATTCTCAAAGCTTGCAGCCAAAAAAGCAAGAAATGATGATTCTGGTCAGATTTCATTGCCATAGGAAATAACATAGCTACTCTGAAGGTCAGTAGGGTGGAGACGTTTTCTTCCCATAGGGTGGAGACGTTGAGTCTTCCCACAGGGAAGATCAGATATAACCAGTTAATAACAAGTTTAAAATAAGAAGAACAAAACCAAATTGTTATGCTAAATGCATCCTACATTGTTTCTGCATAGCTTCTGACAGTTGTTATAAAATGTTAATTATTATTGTGATAACAAGAGAAAAATTTTTATAGTAAGTCAACTTCAGCTTCCTTTATGTAATTGCAACCTATATTGTGACATGTTCAATCAATACATTATGTTGAAGTTTGGGGACTGAAAGTAAAGCCCTCACTTATCCCACTCTGCCTTTACAAGCTTTCTGCATTTTCAAGAGCTGTCAGTTACATGCTTCCTGTGGTAGAAAGAGTACTATTTTTGAATATTCAAATTCTGACTCCTTTCTTTCCTATTTCAACTCTCTGAATCTGTCTTCTTGACAGTAAAATTGAGGAGAGTAATATCTCTACTTTCTTGCATATCTGTGAGGATTAAAAAGTTTTCACTTAAAATGTCTGAACATTGGGGTGCTCAAAAATAGCTGTTGCTGTTGTTAATTTTCTTGGTGGTCTTGTTCTTATCTAGGAAATTTCTTGGATAATCAGTGTGTTGTAGATAAATACTTGGTTATTTTTTATATATATGTATAAATATATATGTATGTGTTACACACACACCATTCAAGTGGGTAACAGTAACATGAATCTCCTTTAGTATAGTGGTACTCAAGGTCCAAATAATGACAGCCAGATACTTGAAGTTTTGAACTGTTAGCCTATTTAATGTTGGAGGAAAAAAAAAAAAAAAAAAAAAAATTTAAAATACTCATCAATCAGAATAATTCTTATGGAGATAATCATTTGGAAACTACATTACCATTGTTGATGAGAGCTAGAGGAATGTGACTTTATATTTTAAAAAATCTATAGGATTAACACTTCAGATATATTTGAGCCTGTTGTGAAACTATATTATCATAATAATCCAGCATCATTCCAAGGAGTGTGCTCAGAGATCTACCATTTAGAAGACACATGCATTATTTTCACAGCTGGCATATATAGAATTTTGTCAGATTCCTTAACAGTATTGTGTCTTCTCTTTTTTCTATTATTTGAGCTCTAGGCAAGATATACTATGGTGCTTAAAATCCAGAAAAGTTTTGCTCACAAGAAACCCCTGAAAGTCCAGCATGCTGGATGTGTCCTCTCTTTTGAACTCAGGGAAATTCACATGGAAAGTGTAGAGTAAAATGAAACATATTTTTTAGAGAGTGAAAGGTTAGCCTGTGATTTTAAAAGCTGTGTCCCTTGGGATGTGACATGATAAGAGCTGAATCACCTCTGGAAAGATTTCTTGTAAAATCAATCAGTCATGGGCTACTCAGCATTGTGCTGGCAGTGGTTGGGTTACAGAAGCATGAGGCTTCATGGACTCTCTCTAAGTAGTTTCCAATCAAGATAAGAAGTTATAATAATAAATGTTATTGCAAAACCCTAATGTAATACTGTGTCAAATTAAGCAAACATGCTGTAAAAATTCAGAGAAGAGTGTAGTGAAAGCTTGGAAGAGAAGTGAAGGGTCAAGTTAACCTTGAACAGTCCATAAAGCTCCAAGGTATGGGAGGATCATGAATGATGATAGGGAGGTGAACACTAGTCCATTAACAAATTATAACCAACCTAAGTCCATAGTTCACATCGAGATTCACTCTAGGTGTTGTGCATTCTATGGGTTTGGACTAACATATAATGACATGGGCTTCCTTTGTGTCTCAGCTAGTAAAGAATCTACCTGCAATGTGGGATATCTGGGTTCAATCCCTGGGTTGGAAAGATCCCCTGGATAAGGGAAAGGCTACCCACTCTAGTATTCTGGCCTGGAGAATTCCATGGACTGTGTAGTCCATGGGGTTGCAAAGAGTCAGACATGACTGAGGGATTTTCACTTTCACTTTCTTTCTCTAATGACATGTATTCAATATTATGGTGTCCTACAGAGTGTTTTTACTGCCCTAAAAATTCTCTCCATTCTACCTGTTCTTCTTTTCCCCACCTCTAGCCCTGAAAGCTACTGATATTTTTACTATATGTATAGTTTTGCCTTTTCCAGAATGTCATGTAGTTGTATTCATATAGAATATATAGTATTCATATAGTATTCATGCAATTTTCAGATTGTTCTCTTTCTTTTGTTGATATGCATTTAAAGTTTTCTCATGTCTTCCCGTGGCTTGATAGCTCATTTCTTTTTAAAACGCAAGAATATTCCAATGTCTGAATATACCGCAGTTTACTTATCCATTCACCTGAAAGACATCTTGATTGCTTCCAAGTTTGGGCAGTTATGACTAAAGCTGCTATGACCATCCATGTGTAGGTTTTTGTGTGGACCCATTTTCAACTTCTTTGGAGGAGTACCAAGGAGCTGGATTATATGCTAAGATGTTTAGTTTCATAAGAAACTGAAGTGTTTGTACAATTCTGTATTCTCACTAGCAGTGAATGAGTGTTCTTACTTCACATCCTCCCCAGCATTTGGTGTTGTCCTGGCTATGGGTTTTGGTCATCCTAGTAGTGGTGTGGTGGTATCTCATTGTTGTTTTAGTTTGCTTTTCCCTTATGCCAGATGCTGTTGAACATCTTTTTATATGCTTATTTTCCATCTATCTTCTTTGGTGAGGTCCTTTTCAGAATTTTTTTCTGTGTTTAGGTCAGGTTTTTTTATTTTTGTTGAGTTTTAAGAGTCCCTTTTGAGGTAAGAGTTATTTAGGATAATAGTCTTTATCAAGTGTCTTTTGCAAAATATTTTTTCCCAGTCTGTGTCTTGTCTTCTCTCTCTCTTTTTTTTCCAGCAATATCTTTTTTGCAGAACAGAGTTTTAAATTTTAATAAAGTCCCGCTTATCAATTATCCTTTTCATGATCATGCCTTTGGCATTTATTAGGTTTGCATTTTTGAAAGAACACTCTGGTTGCAATGTGAAGAAAGGTTTGGAGGGAGATAAAGCCGGATCCAGGAAGAGTGGTAGAATGCCACTATAGGTGTGTAGAGGGTTGGTTATACAGAAAGGCTGAGCATAGCACCTACTTGATCCTACTTTCCTGTGACTAAGGAGAAAGTCAGTTAACCTGCAGGCCGCTAAGAAAATGTCAGATTGCCCTGTGGAGTTGTACAGTACAAAAAGCGTCTTGACATTATTCGGGGGAAAAAAAAACCCACTTTATGCCAATCAGGTGTTATTTGCCCACATTAATCACTAACTCTGTGCCCATTTCCCTCTCTAGAAGCTTCAGCAAATGAACAGAAACTCTTCTGACTTAGCCTTTTCTTTCTGTATTTCTTTGGAATGTTATCATTTTTCTAGAATATACCAAAAGTTAAAATAAACATGCTGGTATGAATAAAGAAGCAGACTTCCAAAGTAAGATTAGAAGTCCAGTAAATCTCACATTTAAAAAATAGACATTCATTATCTTCAAGCATTCTCTGCCTTACTCACATGTGGTACGAGGCAATGCCTTGCTGGATTGTCCCATCACGTGTCCTCCAGCCTTGGTGGACACACACCAGGCATACATGACTTTTGAATCATAGAGTAATCTGAGAGGCCCATGAGGTCATTTTGAGCTTTCTGCTGCCAGGGCTGCATTGTTGAGACTGAAACAGTTCTTTCTATACAGCTCTATCCTTCTTCTCTTGGGCTCCCTCTTTATCCTAAATGAGGTTCATGAAATGTTTCTTTTTTTTATTCTTCATTCTTTTGAGTTCCTTCTTTGTCATTTTTTTTTCTTCCTACCCGTTATATGGAATTTAATCTCATCCTTTTGTTTTCTGGTGTGTCTGAAGCTTAGGCAAAAACAGGTTGTTGTTAATTTCAGCAACGTATCTCAGGGGAGTTTGCCTTTGAAATGTTCCCTTTGCTAGGTGGTCTGAGAATGTGGTCTCTGGGTTGGTATATTGCACTAGGTTGTCCTTCAGGGCTAGTTGGAAGCCTTCTCTGAGCCTGCTGTCCACCTGCACAGGGCTACTTGGCCACATTTCTCCCTCTGCAAGTGTGTCTCCTGGAACTACTCTTTGGAAAATTCTGGTCATGGGTAGCCAAACTAAAGCTATTTGTAAAGTGGGGTCCTCTTCTCTGTTTTCATGTAAGTGTAAAACCACACTTCAAAAATCTACAACTTTATCCTGCCCAAACTTGATCTGCTTTGTTATTAGATTCAAAAGAGCTTTACCTCTTGGAATAAAAATTCAGCAGAGTGCGTGTACTGAAAAGATCATCCATGTGATGTTTATTGGTTTGTAAATCTGTGTGTGTGTGTGTGTGTGTGTGTGTGTGTGTGCATGCGTGTGTGTGTTCAGTTGCCAAGCCATGTCTAACTCTTTGTAACTCCATGGACTGCAGCACACCAGGCCTCCCTGTCTCTCACCATCTCCTGGAGTTTGCCCAAGTTCATGTCCACTGAATTGGTGATGCCATCCAACCATCTCATCTTCTGTCACCCTCTTCTCCTTCTGCTTTCAGTCTTTCCCAACATCAGGGTCTCTTCAGTGAGTTGGCTCTTTGCATCAGGTCACCAAAGTATTGGAGTTTCACCTTCAGCATCAGTCCTTCCAATGAATATTCACAGTAGATTTCCCTTAGAATTGATTGGTTTGATCTCCTTTCTGTCCAAGGGAATTTCAAGAGTCTTCTACAGCACCACAGTTTGAAGGCATCAATTCTTCAGCCCTCTGTCTTCTTTATGGTCCAACTCTCACATCCATACATGACTACTGCAAAGACTACAGCCTTGAATATATGGACCTTTGTCAACAGAGTGATATCTTTGCTTTTTAATATACTGTCTAGGTTTGTCATAACTTTCCTGCCAAGAAGCAATTGTCTTCTAATTTCATGGGTGCAGCCACAGTCCACAGTGATTTTGGAGCCTAAAAAATAAAATCTGTCACTGCTTCCGCTTGAAGTGAAGTGAAGTCGGTCAGTCGCGTCTGACTCTTTGTGACCCCTCCATCCATGAGATTTTCCAGGCAAGAATACTGGAGTTGGTTGCCATTTCCTTCTCCAGAGGATCTTCCCGACCCAGGGATCGAACCCAGGTCTCCCACATTGCAGGCAGATGCTTTACTGTCTGAGCCACCACTTTAAACCCTTCTATTCACCATGAAGTGATGGGACTGGATGCCATGATTCTTAGTTTTTTTAATATTGAGTTTTAAGCCAGCTTTTTAAATCTCCTCTTTCACTTCCATCAAGAAGCTCTTTAATTCCTCTTCACTTTCTACCATTAGGGTGGTATAATCTGCATATCTGAGGTTGTTGATATTTCTCTTGGCAGCCTTGATTCCAGCTTGTAACTCATTCAGCCTAGCATTTTGCATAATGTGCTCTGCATATAAGTTAAATAAACAGGGTGACAACATACAGCCTTGTCATACCGCTTTCTCAATTTTGAATCAGCCAGTTGTTCCTTGTATATAAGGTTCTAACTGTTGCTTCTTGACCCGCATACAGGTTTCTTAGGAGACAGGTATGATAGTCTGGTATTCCCATCTCTTTAAGAGTTTTCCAGTTTTTTATGATCCACACAATCAAAGGCTTTAGTATAGTCAGTGAAACAGAAGTGGATATTTTTCTGGAATTCTGGTTTGTAAATCTGTCAGAATTTAAAGAATGAGATACTTCTTTCATATTGACCATTGTTTCCATTCTTAAGAGAAAATAAAATGCCCATTCTACTTGCCAGTACCTACAATAGCAGTCAGTTCTACATTTAATTTTGATGTATTATGTCCCACTGTATTTTTATATGTTTTATTTTATGTTTTAATGTTATCACCTTATGAAAATAACATAGAAATCCTATTCTTGTGTGTTCTCCAAACTTATCTTTTGGTCAACCAATGACTCTTCAAAAATGTTCTCTGCAGTGAAGTGTTTTGAGGTCAAACATCTTAAAATGACATAGAAATGAAAGTTTTGAGTTTAGACCACTAATGGCTTCTCTTCTGTCTTTTAAAACAAGGATCTCTTAGTTGAGCTTGAACTTAGACATCTGGTTCTTGATATTTTCAGTTATTATTCTGTGAGTTTTTCCCTCTGCATTTCCCCTCTCCTCATCCCATTACTCCACATTTCCTGTAAGCAGCGGATGGATGTGTAATACCTAACTCAGGGAGGCCTGTGGCAGGGCAAACTGTCCAGTCTGAACATGTAAAGGGCTTAAATGAATGGCAGTTACTGATTATGAAATAATTATCTTAAAGAATCATGAGACAGAAATGAATTCCCTCTGATCTATCTTTAATATTTTCTTAGAGGAGGAGAGAGGGAAAATATGTGGCCCCAAGAACACAGTAGACCTGCCCTGATTTTTTGGCAGCATATGGCTAGATCTTAGAAACCAGAGGCTTCATGGGGCATCTAGGTTGGCAAGGCCATAGGAAACCTTGCAAGAACTTTCCAAGCATGGTAGAAATCATCAGACTGTTGATAGACATGGAAAGACCAGGCTGAGAGGATCACTAAGCATCTTGGTGCTAATTTGTTTGCTAGTTTTGCTGAAGAGATACTGTAGTTAACCTCAGCTTTCCAACCCCTTAGTGCTCCCTAGAGAATCTTTAAATTTTGTTATGGACCATAAGTTTCCCACTGGCTCATGGGGATGACAGCTTGAATGTAACTTAAGTTGCTTTATAAAAGTGTTGATTATTTCTCACATGCTTGAGTTTGTGGCCTGATATTTATATTCTTTGTATATATGGATAGTATTCTCTTAGTCATTACTGCCATAAAAAATAGATTAAATCTCATAAAATGAACATCCCAAAGTCTTAAAGGACCTCCCTCTCTGGGACACTCTGGGACACAAGAGCATCCTCTGTACATATTAGGTGCTTAGGTATTTTACTTTAGGAGAAAATAGAAGCTCACCATTCCTTTCTTTCATGAATAACATCCCTACAATTCTGGCCATTGTAAGCCTAGCTATGGAAGCAACTACACCACAGGAATCATCCTCTTGAAGTATCTAGGGTTTGTAGAAGAAGGAAAAAGCAAGCATTATATCTAATCTAAGCTATTTGGGCTTCTGGCTTTCAGGATATGTCATCAGGGTAACTGAGAAAAAGAATTTGTTTTTTAGGAAATAACTTTGACCCATACATTCACTAGTAGAATCCACGATCTACCAATTATTTTGGATGAACTGGCATTTTAATGTGTACTTTCTAACATATATATGTGTATATTCTTTATCTTAAAAGTCGAAATGTGTTAAAAGTCAAAATGTGTGTGTATATGTGCATAGAATTTTCTTTCTGAATTTCACTGTTCTTTTAGCTTCAGTGCAAATGGAGAAAGCATAAGGGAAAAATAAAGATGGAGAGAGACAGAAATTATTGGCTTCTCTTCTTTCCTATACTTAAAGTGTTGACACAAACAATGTGTACAGTTTTAGATAGGTCAAATGTTATAACAGAGTATTTAGTTTGGGACTTTTCTATGCCAAGTCAAAATCTGGACAATTTCTATTTACTAGTTGGCAACTGTATGTTTGGATCTGGCTACCAGGTCAGATTACACAGTAAGCGTTACCAAAATAGGCTTTCTCAAAACCACCTTGAGTCATGTTGGCACAAATTAGAGAATAAAGGACCATTTTGGATTTCTGTTGGATGACGTGGAAAATTATCAAAATCCTTGAGGGAGGCTTGGCAATAGACTTATACTTTATCCTTGTGTTATTGTGGTTATCAGGAGAAGGAGATGGCAGCCCACTCCAGTATTCTTGCATGGAGAATCCCGTGGACAGAGGAGCCTGGTGGGCTGCTGTCCATAGGGTTACACAGAGTTGAACACGACTGAAGTGACTTAGCATGCAAGCATGCATGTGTTGAAGAAGGAAATGGCAACCCACTCCAGTATTCTTGCCTGGAGAATCCCAGGGACAGAGGAGCCTTGTGGGCTGCCGTCTGTGGGGTCGCCCAGAGTCGGACACGACTGAAGCGACTTAGCAGCAGCATTGTGTTTATCAACATTAAACTTTCCTGACTATGCATGAATGCTCATATATAGTCATGAACATACTTTTGTATCTGGCATAGAAAATCCCTTAAAAGGAATATAAAACAATAAGGAACATAATGCTGAATTGTCCCTCAAGAGTGAGAAAAGCCTAGAGGAGAAAATGAAATAGAATCTCTCAAAAGGAGGGAGAGCTCCTAGTCATAATTGCTAGATTTACCAAATACAAATTTAATTGGCTTCCCAATTAAATTTGAATTACAGATAAATTTCAGATATTGCATGGAATGTAGCTATACTGTGAAAGTACTCATTGTTTATCTAAAATTCATGTTTAATGAAAACCTGTATTTGATCTGGAAACCTTCGTATAAGTAGGCACGATTTGTGGATCATTTTCTCTTGGCAAGTAGAAGGTAAGTGGCTACTTCTGAGAAGGCAGATTCAGGGTTCAGAAATTGTTGACAATCCCAGGATAAAATTCAAGGAAATCCCATCTTCAGCCTGGAGAGGAGTGTGTGTGAGGCCTAGAATCCTAAGTGTTTCCTGTTGTGACGGAATTCCTCTGATTCTCTTGAGAGATAAATAAAATAGTAGGTTGGAGAGCAGAAAAATAGGTGATTCTTAGAAATGACCTTTCTAGGAGAGAAAGAACAATGACAGCAACAGCAGCCAAAAGGCAGAGAGTTTTGAGAGTAATAACCTTATGTGAAAAAATGAAGGAGAAATAACAAAAGTGCCCAGGTTGGTTATCACTGAATCCTCTTCTTTACTGCAGGTCCTTCCTTGAAGAAATGAGGGAGATTCTTTGAATGAAACTACATTTCCCAAAACATTGTAAGTAAGAGTGAATGGAATAAAATCTGGATTTATTTTCTTTCTTTTTCCTAATTATTTTCCTTTGCATTCATGTGTATTCATACTTAATACATATGTATACCCACATAGTGAAAAGTAGTATAAATTTTACTTTTCACTTGGTGGTTTAAGAAGGTAGTAACTGTAAGATTAGTGAAAAAATGAAGTATAAACTTTAAATGGAGTGCAGGCCAATGTTTTGGTCATTTTTTTCTCTCAGTTGCATTTCCTTATTCTCTTACTCTGGATTCTGCAAACATAATCCATAGTAATTAATTTAAATTTTCTTTTGATGTTGATCTTCATCAGCTTTTGGTTTAAATACCAAACACTTCACACACCACACATTCTTGTTTTAATCCCTGAATGTAATCAACATTTCATATTCTCCTTCATATGCTTGCTATTAGTAAGACTCCAAGTTCTGTTCTCAATTACCACAGATATGCTAAGTGTATGTACAGCAGAAATTTGCTAATTTGTAACTTAAAAGCCTGGAAAACAATGGGCTTAAATTAATTGGGTATCTGGTATTTTTTAAATTACACAACAACCAAACATTAACTAGGTTGAGTAAAGAACAATTATTTTACTTTATATAATGCATAGTTTTATATGAACAGATAATGGCCTACTTGAGATTTCTAGGTTAGCTCACAACTCTGCATGTTCATACAGCTGCCTTTAGGTACTGGCTCTAGTCAATATGCTGGAAGTCAGTTTACTGAATCATCAGTTAACTGACTTATAGAATCAGTTACTGAATTACAGAATTTCCTGGAGCTTTAGTCTTCCCTGTGTCCCTGGGCTTGCCCTTGCTTCTCTGTTATATGCAAATGAGTGTTTCCCCTTAAATATAGTTTTCTGAATTCTCTATTTATGTAGACTTAGGTTTGCTCTTAACTCTGCTGGTAAATGATTAAGGCAGTGTGTGCATGTGTGCCAAGTTGCTTCAATTGTGTTTGACTTTATGCAACCCTATGGATTGTAGCCAGTTGGCTCCTCTGTCCTTGGGATTCTCCAGGCAAGAATACTGGAGTGGGTTGCCATGCCCTCCTGCAGGGAATCTTCCCCACCCAGGAATCGAACCCATGTCTCTTACATCTGCATTGGCAGATGGGTCCTTTACTAATAGCACCATCTGGGAATCCCTTAAGGCAGACATTTAAATTAAAATACTAGGTTAAAACTTAGTTTGGGCCTTTGGTACTAAGGAATGTTAAGCAAGAACTAGAAAAGAACATTGGTCTGATGAGGAGGAATCTGGCTTTGTCATTAGGCATCTGAGTGACCTTGAACAACCAGTTTCTCACCTCCAGGCTTAGATTTCCTAATCTCAGCATGTTATCAATCTCAACTGAGAAATGGATCTATTGGAAGGAAGTAGACTTGCATTTTGAATACAACTGAACAGAGCTTGTGGTCCCCTTTACCCTCGGAAAATTGTGTTACTCATGTACAGTACCTGAGTTGTGTGTGTCCTGATAGATAGAGGATCAAGACTATCATTCGCAGATGCCTTAGTCTTGCTGTTATGTAATTTCACTGTCCTCTAGGCGCCAGGACTCCTGTTATTGGTGTGAGGTTTTTGTGTCTATGATTTAGGGAATTTCCAGTCAACAGTTTTCTAGGAGACTCACAGTGCCAGGTTTGGATAACATGCTTCAGCTAAATGAGATATAAAAATAAGATACTTGGAAAAGTTTTACTAATGAAATAAATTTTTTTGTGTGTACCCTTAATTCATTCATTTACTAGCAACTATTTATTGTGTACCTACTATGTTCTTACAGTGGATCTGGAAGGTTTTCAAAAAGTACTCATGGTCTTTTCAGAGATAGTCATGCAATCAGGCAAGCAAGTATAGCACAATGTGATAAATTTCTTGTAAGTTATATACTAAGAGTGTTGGATACCCCAGGTCTCAGAATGCTGCCACCTCACAATCCCTTTATGAGTCCTTCACCATGGTTACCATGCTACTGACCAGTGGACTTGCCGCTCTGGTCAAAGCTGACTCTGCCACCACATAGCATATCTTATAAGCTGGACAGTGTTCTCCTGGGGTGGGTGGTAGGAAAGAACACCTCAATGGAGATCATGGTGCCTAATTGCATTGATACAATCTTTTCTTCCAAATGGGCCTACACTGGATGAATCAGTCAGTAAAGAATCAGCCTGCAATGCTGGAGACCCAGGTTCAATCCCTGGGTAGGGAAGATCCCCTGGAGAAGGGAATGGAAACCCACTCCAGTATTCTTGTCTGAATAATCCCCTGGATAGAGAAACCTGGTGGGTTACCATCAATAGGGTCACAGAGTTAGACATGACTGAACAACTAACTTTATTTTTTTCTGAATAGTTCAAACTCAACATATAGAAAAGGTCATGCAGTGGATAAAATGGGAACAGAAGTTGGAAGACCCTGTGGTATAGTAATGACAAGGCATGAGCAAAGGGCTTAACATATGCTTGCTTCTGATACAAGTCATGAGAGCTGCCCTGGGATCTCAGCGCTTTCCTCTCTCTGAGCTCCATCGTCCTGAGGCCTGGCTGCATGGGTATTCTGGCATTCCCACGGGGCGCCTCCTCCTCATTCCAGCTCCTGTTTTCACAACAGATGTCCATTTGTTTGTAGCCTGAGTGGCTTCTGGTTTTAGCAATGTGAAGTGCCAAACACAAAGGTTCTCTGAGATGATGAAAGAGAGAGTCCTGACTCTGTATCAGGGAGTGCATCGTATCGTGCTTCACCTGAGACTTGAAGGGCACATAGGGTGGGCCAAGGGGAGGACAGGGGACCAACCGTGAAGTACAGGGAGACGAGAGAACAAGTGATCTCAGGGAATAGGCGGTAGTTTAGCAAGGCTGGTGCAGAAACAATGTGTGGGGGCGAATGTGACTTGTATTATAAGTACTAAATCAGGATGATTTTGCATTGTGTACTACAGGTAGGGAGAAATGACTACCTTGGTAAGCAGTGTGGAGGATTTATTGGATAGGAATAAATCTGGGGTTTAAAAGATAAGTTATTGGGTTTATTTCAGTGGTATAGATGATATATAATGGCCTTAACTAGAGCAGAAGCACTTAGTTTAGGGGGGTAATTATAAAAGAGATTCTAGAACAGTGGGTGAGGAAGAAATCGTAACTGCGTGTGAGGGAACACGCAGGGATGACTCTTAGGGTTTCTGGTTGGGCGATTATGCAGATGACGGTGACAGTTCTCAAGCAAGAGGACATGGGAGGGAAACACATTTGATGGAAGAAAAGCTAGCTTCAGTTTTAGTTCTTTTGGATTTATGGCACAAAAATGTTTGATTGTCTTGTGACTATGAGGTCTAAACTAATAACAAGTAAAGAAAGGTGATATAGAAGCAAATTATTCTAGGCTTCAGATGCGTTTGGCATTGCTCTTCTTTTTCTTCGTTACCATTTTCTAATTATGGACCTCTCTGCATAGATTTCAAGTACCCAGGAGAGAATCCTTGAAGGGATTTCCAGTTATTTTTTCCGTTCTTTGACTTTAAGGTGACTCTGGGAGGCAGCTGGTTGGTGTAAACCTGTTTCAAGCTACATCCCCCTAGGGATGCCATCAGTCACTGTGCTAGGCTATACGGTGGTGAGCCGTGATGGGGATGAGAGGAACCAAAGCAACAGCAAACAAAAACTCTTCTTGGCTTTCAGTTTCCTCTCAGTGCTCTTTCACTGACTCTAAAGGTAAGATAATGGCCTTTGTTTTCCATCTTGTCTAGATTCTTTGACTCAGAAGTCGAGCTAGTTTCTGAAACAAAGTGTGCCTTATATAACCGGCAACTGTCTATTACTGTCCTCTAAGCTTCCTTTGTCCCCTCAATCATTTTTAGATTCCTTTAGTGGTTTTTGTTTGTTTGTTTGTTTGATTGATTTTACACTATACACTGGTGAGTTGTTTACCATTAGAAGGAGTTCATTGGAGAAATTTACTCTGGGCTCACTTAAGACTGATCCTGCATGCATGCATGCACTGCTTCCAGGGTTACTCACTCCTTTAGCTTTGTTAAGGAATCTGTCAGTCAAATGAGTGGCTGCTGACAGCAACTTTTAAAGACTCTTTTCTCTTAACCATAACACATTAAACACTTTTAAAACAGATAAGTAAACATTTTCTTAGAGTCTGTTGTGCATGTTTCCTTGCTGCACACTTCAATATAATGAAATTCATGTTGTGCAAGGAGAATTTTGTTAAAATACATCAAATTTCATTCTTTATCTTTTTGTCCATATGTGTGTGGCTTCCCACAAATCCATGACATATAGGGCTAATGTGATAATGAATTTTCATTTTAAATGTTGAAGGTCCTTATTATGGTCCGCAGCTCAACTGAAGTTTTCCTTGTGAAAAATATGTCTCTCTTTGCATCTCTTCTCTTTTGTTTTGTTCATCTCCTCCATCAGGATGAATCTAACATTGTGAAACCAAGAGAGCCACTGGCAGTGGCTTTTTTTAGGGGAGTATCCTCACTGAAAGCAATACCGAAGAAGCTACGTGGAAATAGGCTTTCTGATGATGAATTACTGTTGCAAAAAGAACTCAGTGACACTGATAAATATTAAAGAGCCACTATAGCCCCCATGGAAACCATTTTATTTAGTTGCTTCTAAAACCTATTCTCTGTACTTCTCTTCCCTTTTATTTCTGAGCTGATTTACATGACAACAGAGTCTATGGTCTAAGTATGTCTGCTCTTGCCGCTATTCTCTACTGTGAGTCCTCACTCTCTCTTTGCTGAGAAGATGAGTCACAATGAAGTGAGGAGTAAATGGCTACTGGAGCAGATGAACTCTGAGAAACAAAGCTCCCCTTTTCATGCAAATCTCCTTAGTAATTTAACATGAAGGAAGAAAAGAAAGCAGGGTACAAGGTATCAAGAGAACTGGATGGTATTCAAGGTTGTTTCATGAAGCCTTGACGTCTCTTTAGGAGTGTCATCTATCAAAGCATCTCTTTCCCTTTCATATGAAGTGAAAACACATTTCCATTTTGAAGGGAAATGAGGAGGAACATAAAACTAACCTCAGTCACAGGAGCTGGTTGTGTGCTCACACTGCCCGGCCCCTCAGTGTTAGGTTTGACTCTGTCACTCATTCCCAGCCAATAAAAACTCATCTCAGCATGACTGCTGATGGCCCAAGTTTTCTTCTCTGCCCTGGAGGCCTGCTCCTCTTCCTTTCTTAGTCCATCTTTCCCTATCTTTCAAAGCTTAACTCAAGAACTGTTGTTTTATTCTTAAAGCCTTTCTTTTAAATTGAGTATTCTTTGTTCAGAATTCCCATTGCATTTTGAGTTGGTGTCTATAATTTAATCATCAGTTCCTTCCTATGATAGAGATTTTTCTCTCACCAAAATTTACTGAGGAAAGTGACTATGTATTATACTGTGTTACTCTTTATGCACAACTCTTGATATAATAGCAGATATATAATATGTCATTGTTAGGTGGATTAGCTACAATTTAAGAATCATGAACCAAGAAGGGTAAATTTGAAATATATGCCTTGATTGTTTTTCTAGTACCTTCAACTCATGGCACCTTTCCTTAAAAATAAGGCATAGCCTGCATTTGATGACTGTTCAGTGATGCCATTGATTTCAGGATGGTCAATCAATGTATTTCAGAAGCTTGATACCTACTCAGATTTTTTTTAAGTTGGGATACTTTATTGATAACAATAATGTTTATAAGAGGAAATACTTAAGAGCTCACCTTATGTCCAGCAGGAGTCCAGGCATTTTAAGTATTTGTATTCTTCTTTAATCCTCACAATAGACCCATGAAGAAATAGTGTCATTGTCATCACCATTTTATAGAAAAAGAAACTGAGTGTTAAGTAACTTTCCTACTGTTTCAGAATTTGAACCTTATCAGGCTAGCTTCGGAGCTCGTACTTTGAAAAAAAAAATGTTACTGGAGTATCAGTTCAGTCTCTCAGTCATGTCTGACTCTTTGCAACCCCATGAACCGCAGCACGCCAGGCCTCCCTGTCCATCACCAACTCCCAGAGTTCACTCAAACTCACATCCATCGAGTCGGTGATGCCATCCAAGCATCTCATCTTACGTAATCCCCCTCTCCTCCTGGCTTCAATCTTTCCCAGCATCAGGGTCTTTTCAAATGAGTCAGCTCTTTGCATCAGGTGGCCAAAGTATTGGAGTTTCAGCTTCAACATCAATCTTTCCAGTAAACACCCAGGACTGATCTCCTTTAGGATGGACTGGTTAGATATCCTTGCAATCCAAGGGACTCTTAAGAGTCTTCTCCAACACCACAGTTCAAAAGCATCAATTCTTCAGCACTTAGCTTTCTTTATAGTCCAATTCTCACATCCATACATGACTACCAGAAAAACCATAGCCTTGACTAGACGGACCTTTGTTGGCAAAGTAATATCTCTACTTTTTAATATGCTACCTAGGTTGGTCATAATTTTCCTTCTAAGGAGTAAGCGTCTTTTAATTTCATGGCTGCAATCCCCAGCTGCAGTAATTTTGGAGCCCCCCCCAAAAAAGTCTGACACTGTTTCCACTGTTTCCCCATCTATTTCCCATGAAGTGATGGGCCCAGAGAACATGATCTTACTTTTCTGAATGTTGAGCTTTAAGTCAACTTTTTCACTCTCCTCTTTCACTTTCATCAAGAGGCTTTTTAGTTCCTCTTCACTTTCTGCCATAAGGGTAGTGTCATTTGCGTGTCTGAGGTTATTGATCTTTCTCCCGGCAATCTTGATGCCAGCTTGTGCTTCTTCCAGCCCAGCGTTTCTCATGATGTACTCTGCATAGAAGTTAAATAATCAGGGTGACAATATACAGCCTTGACGAACTCCTTTTCCTATTTGGAACCAGTCTGTTGTTCCATGTCCAGTTCTAACTGTTGCTTCCTGACCTGCATACAGGTTTCTCAAGTGGCAGGTCAGGTGGTCTGATATTCCCATCTCTTTCAGAATTTTCCACAGTTTATTGTGATCCACACAGTAAAAGGCTTGGCATAGTCAATAAAGCAGAAATAGAAGTTTTTCTGGAACTCTCTTGGTTTTTTGATGATCCAGTGGATGTTGGCAATTAGATCTCTGGTTCCTCTGCCTTTTCTAAAACGAGCTTGAACATCTGGAAGTTCACGGTTCACATATTGCTGAAGCCTGGCTTGAAGAATTTTGAGCATTACTTTGCTAATGTGTGAGATGAGTGCAACTGTGTGGTAGTTTGAGCATTCTTTGGCATTGCCTTTCTTTGGGATTGGAATGAAAATTGACCTTTTCCAGTCCTGTGGCCACTGCTGAGTTTTCCAAATTTGCTGACATATTGAGTACAACACTTTTACAACATCATCTTTTAGGATTTGAAATAGCTCAACTGGAATTCCGTCACCTCCACTAGATGTGTTCGTAGTGATGCTTCCTAAGGCCCACTTGACTTCACATTCCAGGATGTCTGGCTCTAGGTGAGTGATCACACCATCGTGATTATCTGGGTCGTGAAGATCTTTTTTGTACAGTTCTTCTTTGTTTTCTGGGCTCCAAAATCACTACAGATGGTGACCGCAGCCATGAAATTAAAAGACGCTTACTCCTTGGAATGAAAGTTAGGACCAACCTAGATAGCATATTCAAAAGCAGAGACAGTACTTTGCCAACAAAGGTTCGTCTAGTCAAGGCTGTGGTTTTTCCTGTGGTCATGTATGGATGTGAGAGTTGGATTGTGAAGAAGGCTGAACGCTGATGAATTGATGCTTTTGAACTGTGGTGTTGGAGAAGACTCTTGAGAGTCCCTTGGACTGCAAGGAGATCCAACCAGTCCATTCTGAAGGAGATCAGCCCTGGGATTTCTTTGGAAGGAATGATGCTAAAGCTGAAACTCCAGTACTTTGGCCACCTCATGCGAAGAGTTGACTCATTGGAAAAGACTCTGATGCTGGGAGGGATTGGGGACAGGAGGAGAAGGGGACGGCAGAGGATGAGATGGCTGGATGGCATCACTGACTCGATGGACATGAGTCTGAGTGAACTCTGGGAGTTGGTGATGGACAGGGAGGCCTGGCGTGCTGTGATTCATGGGGTCGCAAAGAGTCGGACACGACTGAGCAACTGCTCTGTTCTGATCTCTGTGTATTCTTGCCACCTCTTAATATCTTCTGCTTCTGTTAGGTTCATACCATTTCTGTCCTTTATTGTGCCCATCTTTGCATGAAATGTTCCCTTGGTATCTTGAATTTCCTTGAAGAGATCTCTAGTCTTTCCCATTCTATTGTTTCCTTCTGTTTCTTTGCATTGATCACTGAGGAAGGTTTACTTATCTCTCCTTGCTATTCTTTGGAACTCTGCATTCAGATGCTTGTATCTTTCTTTTGTCCTTTGCTTTTCATGTCTCTTCTTTTCACAGCTATTTGTAAGTCTCCTTAGACAGCCATTTTGCTTTTTTGCATTTCTTTTTCTTGGTGATGGTCTTGATCCCTGTCTCCTGTACAATGTCACAAACCTCTGTCCATAGTTCATCAAGCACTCTGTCTATCAGATCTAGTCCCTTAAATCTATTACTCACTTCCACTGTATAATCATAAAGGATTTGATTTAGGTCATACCTGAATGATCTAGTGGTTTTCCCCACTTTCTTCAATTGGAGTATAGTTTATTAATAATGTTGTGTTAGTTTCAGGCATATATCAAACTGAATTAGTTATACATATACGCACTCTGTTTTTTTTTTTTTTTTTTTTGAGCCTTTCCTCATGTGGGATATTACAGAGTTTGAGTTGAATTCCCTGTGCTATATAGTAGGTCCTTATTAGTTATTTATTTTGTGTATAGTAGTGTCGATATGTCAATCCCAGTCTCGCATTTGTTTCCCTCCCTCCCCCTTTCTCCTGGTAAGTGTAAATTTGTTTTCTACATCTGTGAGGCTCTTTCTGTTTTGTGGATAAGTTCATTTGCATCTGTTTTTTAGAGTCCACGTACAAGTGGTATCATATGCCATTTGTCTTTCTCTCTCTGGCTTCACTCAATATGACAATCTCTAGGTCCTTTCATATCTCTGAAAAAGGCATTATTTCATTCTTTTTTGTGTGAAGACTGTGCTCCTAACCACTGTTCTATTCTGCCTCTTCCTCTGCCATTGGGTTTCCCCGTACTGTCACCCTTTTTTGTGTATAGTGTCCCTCACCATCCAAACTCAGGGACCAGAGATTCTGAGGTTTCTATCAAGACTTTTATCTGGGATCTTAATATTCACCATGTAAAACTCAGGGGTGGATTCAAATTGGATATCAAGATGTACTGTAAATAAAATATAGTAGGAATTTACAGTTAAAAGTATGAGCATATGATTGTTGCAAACTTTAAAAATTAGTGTGTATGTGGTACCACTGAAAACATAAATGAAGGTTGGTGAGTCAGATAGTTTGAATAGAATTCCTTTTCTACTTTTACTTTTTTTATTTTTTTATATAAATTTATTCATTTTAATTGGAGGTCAATTACTTTACAATATTGTATTGGTTTTGCCATACATCAACATGAGTTCACCATGGGTATACATGTGTTCCCCATCCTGAACCCCCTCCCTCCTCCCTCCCTGTACCATACCTCTGAGTCATCCCAGTGCACCAGCCCCAAGCATCCAGTATTGTGCATCAAACCTGGACTGGTGATTCGTTTCTTATATGATATTATACATGTTTCAATGTCATTCTCCCAAATCATCCCACCCTCTCCCTCTCCCACAGAATCCAAAAGCCTGTTCTATACATCTGTGTCTCTTTTGCTGTCTCGCATACAGGGTTATCATTACCATCTTTCTACATTCCATATATATGTTTTAGTATACTGTATTGGTGTTTTTCTTTCTAATCAACATTTCTTTTAATTGGCTATTTATTAAGTTACAGAATGGCTAAATCAAACTGAAATTACATAGGTTTTTGTAAAACTAAAAGGAGGAATATATAAAGCTGTTGGGGAAATAGATAAAGGAAATGATTCCTGGACTTATTTTTCTTTATGCTATGGGGGAAAAAATCTTCCTAGTTGAGAAAGAAGCCTGTCTTTCACTCTGATGCTTATTTCAGGAGCCAAACTTGTGTTCTGGGAGTGAATTACTATTGAAGTGGGTTGCTCTTTAAATACCTCAAAGGACAGGTTTGTTTTGTGTGTGTGTGTATGTTTGTATGACCCTTTGATAAGGTTATGGGAGGTATTTAGATTCCATTTAGATGTATAAAACCAGACTACAGATGTATTTTCTGAACTAATATATAGTGAAATTAAGGCATCATATCTCTCCTTTTCTCCCGAGTGTGGTAAGAATTAGAGGGGAGAGCAAAATTTGACTTTGCATCCACACTGTAAAAGCATGATTCCAGGACTGCTCCACGTGCAGGAATTTCAGAGACTTCTGCCAGCTGTGTACTGGTGAATGAAACCCAATTACTTATAAATTAACCTGCATTGGAGCAAGGGATGATATGCTACATCTCAGCAAGTATCATCACCCTCACTAAGGGAGACACCTGATTTTCCAAATTGAAATAAACCAAAAGCAACCAGCACAAGCCTAAACTTTACTCAGCTGTCATACATCTGGTGGGAACATACTGTCAGGTACTGTACTAAGCTCCAGGGCTAGAAAAGGAATAAACTGTACTCTCTGTGCTTTACAGTCTCACAGTCTGTGGTAGGGGAGGTAAAGAGGAGCAGGGTGATGGGAAATGAGAAAATTAGTCCTACAAATTACAATAAACGCGAAAAGGGATATGTCTAGGCTCCTTAAATACTAAAGAGCAGGAGTGGAGAAAGGTTTATCAGAGCAAGTAGCCTTTCTGGCGGGACACACAAAGAGAATTGAGCCTGTCTGAGTAGAAGCAAGGAGAGTAATGTTTTTGTAGGAGGAACAGCTTGCAGAAAGGCATCAGGTTGTAACAGAGCAGGATTCTGTTGGGAAACTGCAAATTGGAAAACACAAAGAAATGTGGTTTCATTTTTGCCTATAGTTCTCATTCATTTAGAACACTTGATATAAAAATGGTGCTTAATTAACCTTTAAAACTTCCCTCTGAGAATGGCCTTTGGAGCTCAGCATCAGGTCTGGGCTGCCGTATGTGTCAGGTCTTGGTGAAGGGTTGTCCTGGGCACCTCCAGGAGTGCACGCTCCATGCAGGGGCACCTGTGTTGCAGATTATAAGCAACGCAGGAGAACTTGTGTGGCTGCCGGGTCAGAGCTGTGGCCTTTGGGGGACCTGATGCGCTGTTCCCTAAATGTCCTGTGTATTACGTTCCCTCCCATCGGCTCTAAACATCCTTCTTCCTTTCTTCTACATGAGAAAGTCATTCTTATTTTGAAATTATAAACTAAACGCTACTATGTGGAAAAGGTTCTCATTTCGCCTGTGCAGTATATTCCATATATATACTTTGCTTGTGCGTAGTGGAGAAACATGTGTAAAGGTTTTCTATTTCCTTTTATAATGTAACAGGTTTGTCTGAATTTATTTAGTCATGTGAATTAGTCATGAGTCAAGACAACATTTGACTTTCAGAAACTACAGTCATCATGGCTTGGTAATGATTGTATCAGTAGGAAGAGTGTGTGTATATGTGTGTGTGTGTGAAGGGAGGGCATAAGAGAGTGAACTTTCCATTCACAAGCATAAAATAACTCAAAGAAAAAACATTCTGAAATTTTAATATGCCATGTTGTCCCCTAAAAGCAGCTGTATTCCCTCGTCGGCCTCTCAGAAAGCTCAACAGAATGCCCGGTGCCCTGCTGTGTGACCAGTCACCACAGACAACATGTCTGTGGTGTCACAAGCCAAATAACATGGCCAGAGCCACTGTTTTAATCTTCCAGTTGACATCTGAATGTAGGCAGTTGTTTTAAAGTGGCAATTAGCTGCACCCTCTGGGAATTTATTTCCAAAATTTATGCTAGTCTTTATGCGTCTCATTATTTTGCTTATGTAGGCTGTCTTGTTCAGCTAAATAAAGCTATGTGGTGATTATCTGCTTTCCTTAGGCATCCTACTTTAAATTTGATAGAGGGAATGATGGATATGCCTGCAGTCTGCACCAGAGTCAAAGACATGATGTAACGCTATGGGGATATTTATTTGGTTTCTAGACTTTATTTTGAACTTACAAAAGAGTAGAAATTCAGGTATTTTTATACATTATCATGTGCTTAGAGCCGAGGAGATAAACTCCAGACATCTATCTACATGTTGGAAAATATAGAAAAGACTGATTTGAGAATTTGGTTGGCAGTGATTTCCAGCTTTGGTCCTAAAGTAAAATCTAAATTGTACTGATTTGTTCATTCCACAGTGTGTCATAAGATAGGCTTCGACTTTAACAACGGCCCTCCCCCTGCTCAAGTACAGATCCAAAATACTCTGTTAGAATTGTTATGGTGTCTCCTCAAAGAGCATGGAACAGAGAATGGGCCTAGAACTATGTGGAGTTAGCAAAATTGTGCCTTAACTTCCTACTAAGAGAAATTAGTACATATGTAATTAAATGGATCACTCATTAAAATTAAAGGCATTTCTTCTTGAATATAATTGTCTTTAATTTTTTCTGAATATAGTGGTTTTCCACTATAGTATATGCCTTATACTTTTCAATTCCTTACTTATAAAGAGAAAGGCTATGGAAAATATGAGTCAAGGATTTAGTCAATTTCAAACTTTCTTTGTTCAGACAGTTGATAATGAGAGTCCTATCACAGTGAGATGGTCTGCGCTTGGGCCACTTAGTAGTTTGCCGCTTACATCATGGACACACCTCAGTGGTGAATTCCATACTGTCTGTATGATCTGATTGAGGAAGTCAGACCTACTGATTTCATTGGCCTTTCATTCATATGAAACTGCCAATCCCTCTCTTCTCTACGAAGGAGGAATTATAAGTAGGAGACATTTGCCATCCAGGCTCCCTATCCTCCAGTGCTAGAAGTGGTCCTTGCCCAGCTCTGCAGAGTACAGTGATCACTTCACCAATCTCCTAATTAACCTGCCAGTTCATCCGTATGCTTCATCCCTCAGTTATGTCTGAGTCTCTGTGACCCCGTGGACTGTAGCCTGCCAGGCTCCTCTGTCCATGGGGATTCTCCAGGCAAGAATACTGGATTGGGTTGCCATGCCCTCCTTCAGGTCCCCCACATTGCAGGTGAATTCTTTACCGTTTGAGCCACCATGGTCTCCATGAAACATACTGCTTAGGGCCAAGAGCACATGCAAGCATCTTGCAAACCGGCTTCTCTCTAATGTCCTTGTGTTACCTTTGCACCTGTACGTTTTAAAGTTACTTACTTATAATAAACAGTCAGTTGTTTTATTTTTCAGTCAGGTTCCCTGGGAGGTGGATTCTGAGATAGAGATTAGCATACTTGACGTTTATTAGGGAGTGTTTTTGAAACAACACCTGCAAAAGGAAAGGGAAGGAAATAGGCTTCAGTAGAGGGAGAAGTTGGGCTATAACACAGTTTCAAAAAAGCCTTCATCCACCACCACAAACAGCTCCTGAAATCTGGAATGCCACTTTAGAGATGTATCAGATTGGGGATCAAGGTGCTGGACCTTCTCCCCTCATGCTGACTGGTCTTTGTCTTTGACCTGCTCCAGACACTGGCTTTCTCTTCTCAGGAGGAGGAGAGCTGGTGGCTGAGGACTGTTTGTGCTGCCCTCCCAGTATCTGGAGGAGCAAGGCCTTTCGTCCTGAAGGGGGATCTATTTCCACTAAATCTATTGATAAACATTGTAGTTATCACCAGTGCATTTATTTAGTTAAATATCACTTAAATCCACATAAGATACAGTCAGAAAGAGGTAGCTCCTTCTATGGCAAGTAAATTGATTTTGTTTTTAAAGACTCAGAAATTAAGGTAAGAACTGAATTACATGTTAAGTATAAAAATATTGCTCTTTTCATAGGTCCCAAATTAACCTTACGAAATTACCATTTTATAGGTCATAAATGTTAAAGTTGACAATTTCATAAGGAAAACACTAATATAAATGATTGGGAAAATGTCATAGAATATAGAAAGAGTTTGCAAGCAAGTAACTTTATGAGATGCTTCTTTCAGTTCTAACAGAAAATGAAACTGATAATTATTGACTCAATGGTATTGGCACGGTTTCTTTAAAAAATGTGTTACACCAATCAGTGATCTATTCTCAGAGAAAATCCTTTGACCCTACATCAGACAACTGGTCAAGGAATATACCCTTAGATATTTCAAATTAAAATATTGGAAAAATTTAGTCTGGTAACAGTTGCCTCCTTTGCTGGCTTCTTATTTTTTGGTGTCTCTGCCATTTTGTACTCCTTCCAAGTTGCTGACTGATACTCAGTTTTGGAATAGGGATAGTTCTAGGATTTGTGCAACCTACTGCTGCTGCTGCTGCTGCTGCTAAGTTGCTTCAGTTGTGTCCGACTCTGTGCGACCCCATAGACGGCAGCCCATCAGGCTCCCCTGTCCCTGGGATTCTCCAGGCAAGAATACTGGAGTGGGTTGCCATTTCCTTCTCCAATGCATGAAAGTGAAAAGTGAAAGTGAAGTAGCTCAGTCCTGTCCAACTCTGAGCGACCCCATAAAGCATGTACAATTTGGTGTACACAATTTGGTGATCCTCAAGAAAAGGGATCTTGAACTAGGTATAAGTGATTACTTAGAATAAAAAAAAAATCACACAAAAAACTAACTTTAGAAAGTTTATAAATAGTATAATAAAATTTATAAACATAACATTTTATTAATTGGCTGCATCTTTTTAATTTTAATTGGAGGATAATTACTTTACAATATTGTGATGGGTTTTGCCATACAATTTTGCTTCCATACATTTGATCACTTTATAAATGAAAATAATTTTGTAATATTTTTTATAAAGGAAAATAGAAGAGTAGTTCAATCTGTCCTCTAGCATGGTTGATAATTTAGATAAACCTCTTTTTATCTTTATAACTCATCATTGGTAATCTTTTGTCAGTGTTTTCAGATTGTCAAGCAGAAGAAAACCCTTATCAAATTTCAGATACAAACATTCTCAGAGTATTCAGAGCATAATACCTTTATTGGTGCAGAATCTTAAATCCTCTTTAATCTTAAATCTTAATCTTAAATCTTCAGTAACCACTTTGTCACTGATGACATCATTAGAGAGTTTTACCTTATCTGAACTTCAGCATTTTGCATAATCAGCAGAAAGTTAAGTCTTTTTCCTGTATTTCATTTTTTTACCTTGTCTAATTTGTACTTTATTGGTGAGGTTGAAAACTCTTTCAGTGCTTTCTTTTTTTATTGCAAGATATTTGCTTTACAATATTGTGCTGGTTTCTGCCTTACATCAACATGAATCAGTCATAGGTATACACATGTCCTCTCCCTCTTAAATCTACCTCCCATCTTCCAGCCCATCCCATCCCTTTAGGTTGTCACAGAGCACTGGGTTGAGCTCCGTGTGTTACACAGCGAATTCCCACTGGCTGCCTGTTTTACATATAGTAATGTATGTATTTCTATGCCACTCTCTCAATTCATTCACCCTGTCCCTCCCACACTGAGTTCCCAAATATGTTCTCTATATCTGTGTCACCATTGCTGCCCTGCAAATCGATTCATCAGTGCTATCTTTCTAGATTCTATACACATACATTATTATACAATATTTGTCTTTCTCTTTCTGACTTGCTTCACTCTGTACAATAGCCTCTAGCCTCTAGCCTCTACCTCATTAGGACTGACTCAGTGCATTCTTTTGTAAAGCTGAGTAACATTCCATTTTATATATGCACCACAATTTCTGTATCCATTCATCTGTCAATGGACATCTAGGTGCTTCCATGTCCTGCTGCTGCTGCTGCTTTGCTTTAGTCGTGTCCGACTCTGTGCGACCCCATAGATGCCAGCCCACCAGGCTCCCCCATCCCTGGGATTCTCCAGGCAAGAACACTGGAGTGGGTTGCCATTTCCTTCTCCAATGCATGAAAGTGAAAAGTGAAAGTGAAGTCGTTCAGTCATGTCCGACTCTAGCGACCCCATGGACTGCAGCCTTCCAGGCTCCTCCATCCATAGGATTTTCCAGGCAAAAGTACTGGAGTGGGGTGCCATTGCCGTCTCCTAGGTATTGTAAATAGTGCTGCAACACTCAGGTACAAGAATCTCTTGCAGTTATGGTTTTCTCAGGGTATATGCCCAGTAGTGGGATTGCTGGGTCATATGGTAGTTCTATTCCTAGTTTTTAAAGGAATCTCCATATTTTTTTCCATAGTGGCTGTGTCAATTTGCATTCCCACCAACACTGCGAGGGGGTTCCTTTTTCTCCATGTCCTCTCCAGCATTTATTGTTTGTAATCCTCTTTCACTGAAATTATCACTCTGCATTGAGTGTAAGTTTACCTCTTACATTTAGCCCTGTCCCTAGTTTCTTCTTCACATTTTTTCCTTCTGGAATTTTAGCATACCACTCAGCTGAGGTCAGTTAGTTCAGTTCAGTCGCTCAGTCATGTCTGACTCTTTGTGACCCCATGAATCACAGCACGCCAGGCCTCCCTGTCCATCACCAACTCCCAGAGTCTACTCAAACTCACATCCATCGAGTCAGTGATGCCATCCAGGTCACATGTAGTTACAATAGAAATTTTGAAAAACAACACTCAAGTAGATTCTAGAAGAAAAATATTTGATGAAAGTATATCTGTTTTTAAATCAAAAGTTTTAAGAATAATACATAATCTTTATGAAGGAATTATTGAAACTGGAGGAATGTATTCTTTTATTCCTGTAAGTCAAATGGCACCACAGGGTGTTACTGACATACTATCTGTTAACAGGTTAACGAGAAAGAAAGTCTTCCTCCACCTAAACCTGGCTGGTCATCATACATCTGGTTTGAGATTATTTAGTGTGAGTGAACAAAGGAAATTTCTCTGAACACTGTGAGAATCTATTCCACTAAGAAGTCCAGACAGTGCAACATGATAAATGGATATTTTGTTTATTTTAATTATTGGACAGGATGTTGGATGGCTAAGTTTTTATTTTGTATAAAGGTTTCTGTTTTATATTTCTTTGGGTTTTGATCTCCATTGGTCTACTTTCCCATTACAGCAGAACTTAGGTTCTTCATAGTTTAATATCATTCCTGTTTATTAATTGCATAATTTTTAGTGCTTTTAGACCACTGAATTATTTGACACAGATGGTCAAAACAATATCCTTACAAGATAATTACATATAATTTCAAACAACCAGAGATGGGCCAATATAGGATAGGTTGTGATATGTTGTGTTTCCCACATTTTTCCTGGTGTTCCCAGCATTCCAGAAGCTCTGTTGAATTTTATTCTCTAGTACATGCTCTGGAGAAGGCAATGGCATCTCACTCCAGTACTCTCGCCTGGAAAATCCTATGGACGGAGGAGCCTGGTAGGCTGTAGTCCATGGGGTCGCTAAGAGTCGGACATGACTAAGCGACTTCACTTTCACTTTTCCTTTCATGCATTGGAGAAGGAAATGGCAACCCACTCCAGTGTTCTTGCCTGGAGAATCCCAGGGACGGGGGAGCCTGGTGGGCTGCCGTCTATGGGGTCGCACAGAGTCGGGCACGACTGAAGCGACTTAGCAGCAGCAGCAGCAGTACGTGCTCATTGACCTGTTCAGAAATTGGAGGCCTTCCTCTGAAATCCCACTGTAGGAGCAGGGAAAATATGTGAGCCTAGCAGGTAGGTGAACAAGAATAACATCAGTATGAATAAAAAACTTCTATATATAAAATTACAACTTGAAACTGTAATGTTTAGCCTCTTTTTTTCTAATGAAACAGAAAATAATTGTTTAGTTTTTTAAAGTATTGCCCTTTAAAGCCTGAGTTCTTACTTTTGAAAAATACGTTTTAAATTTCTGTTCTCTGCCATTTAAATAATTGTGTCAGGCTTCCAAAGAACTTTCCTTAAAGATGCTTACCTGTTCTTAAAAAGTTATGAGTGTGATTTTTAAAAAATGGTATTTTAGATTAATCTTTTTATTTGAAAAATAGAACATTTTTGTCCTTTCTCCATCTTCTAAAAGCAAAAACACTAAATACCAAGCATATGTGTTTATGGTATGCAGGTCTTTCCGATGAGCCCATAAAAAGTGAAGCCCTACATTTCCTTGTGAATTGATGATTTATTACCATAGTTGAATAGTTCTTTTCATTGGCATGGGATATTTTTTTCAAGGTATACTTCTTCATGATTAATGACTTTCACAGAATATTAGAGCCTCCAAAATCAAGTATGTGGCTTATCCATAACCTGTTGATTACTTAAAAAATTGATGAACCTTAATTTTGATAAATTTTGTGCAGCTATGTTCTAGAAAACATTTCTATTCAATGCAGATAAAATTGAAATAAATTTATATAAATAAATTTAAATGATTTTAAAGTAGTGAATATATAGAAATAGCTCATGTATATGATACATATGTACAGAAAATTATTTATATGCAACTATCCATAAAATGGGGCTTCCCAGTTTGTGCTAATGGTAAAGAACCTGCCTGCCAATGCAGGGAACATAAGAGACATGGGTTCAGTCCCTGGCTGGAAAGATTCCCTGGAAGAGGGCACAGCAACCCACTCCAATATTCTTGCCTGGAGAATCCCATGGACAGAGGAGCCTGGTGGGCTTCAGTCCACGGGGTCACAGAGAGTTGGACGTGACTGAAGTGACTGAGCACATACACGCGCGTTCATTAAATGAAATGGTACTCAAGAATAAATTTCAAAGTAACTTTAAACAATTATACAGATTAACGTGTTCCATATGTTAGAAAATTTTGGTATATGGTTCCGTCTTAATTTTTGTTGTCCTTCACTAACTGACCAGATATATTACATAATAGTATATCACAACAAATTAATTCCTTTATAAATAAATTCCTTTATAAATTTTAATCCTTTATAAATTAATAACTGATAGTCACCACCATATTATGCTATATAGTCTAATACTGTCATTGTTTGAGTGGTCTGCTACAATGTACATTTTGTCCAATTGAGAAAAAATGTATTTCATAAAAATAGTAAATGTTTAAAAATAGAATTGTACTTGGGAACTTTTTGAAGCTTCATTTTGTTCAAATTGGATTGTGTTCTGCCTGGAAAAAATTGTTTTTCAGGGTTTCTACGCTTGGTGCTTGCTGATTCTACTGCATAGTGATTGAAAAACCTACCAAATTAAGTGATATATTGGATAAAAAACATTTAACCATCAAAATTAGATGTAAACAGAATTTAAACAGACTTGAAAGGATCACAAAAATATGAAAAAAAATACTTTATAAACATCTTTAGTGGGACTATTTAAATTCTGGCAGTAATTATTAATAAGACAAACAAGAAGTTGCATTCAAGTGATCATCATTAGTACATCTTTTGAGTTCTGTTTTTGAATTCCTGTTTTGAGTGCATTTTTGAACTGGAAAAACAAGAGTGGTATATGTTATGTCTGCCTTCTAGGAATTTAACTTCTATGTAGTGAGGCAAAAGCAATTCATATAAAACAGCATATCCTACTTTTCATGGCATACATTGTAAGAATATACTTTATTGATCAACTGTTCTCACAGAAGCTGTCAGATCATATCAGTGCAAAAGTAAGTGATTACTTGTATAGATGCCTGATGATACAATAGAAAGAATCTGGAATTTGGTATCAGAAGACTGGCTGTGTCAGATTCCTCTTATGCCCAAAGTTGTATTATTTCAGCCTATAATTTTTCTCCAGTCATTACTGTAGCATCCAGCTACGGCTGGGGTAACCTGGTGGAACCTCACTTCTGCTGCACTGAATATTTGTCACCACATTGCTTCTCAGCTGCCATCACATGGGAGATAATGGAAACTCACTCAGCAGTTCTGAAAGTGTGAGAAACCCTTAGGTCACTAAGAAGTGTGAGCTGGTAGATAAATATTTCCCTCTGTTGTCCATCTGTAGCCAATTCTGGGATGCATTCTCCACACTCCTCAGAGGGTATCCAGTGAGATGAAACCCCAGTTATTATCATAAGACAGCTTGATAAGGCATCCTTGAACTGGCTTTTCCTTCTTCTTCCTTTCACTAGTACAAATGCCCTGTTCCTAATTCCTAGGATCTGTACATAAAGTCTGAGACTGTTTCCACTGTTTCCCCATCTATTTCCCATGAAGTGATGGGACCAGATGCCATGATCTTCGTTTTCTGAATGTTGAGCTTTAAGCCAACTTTTTCAGTCTCCACTTTCACTTTCATCAAGAGGCTTTTAGTTCCTCTTCACTTTCTGCCATAAGGGTAGTGTCATCTGCATATCTGAGGTTAGTGATATTTCTCCAGGCAATCTTGATTCCAGCTTGTGCTTCTTCCAGCCCAGCATTTCTCATGATGTACTATGGATAGAAGTTAAATAAGCAGGGTGACAATATACAGCCTTGACGTACTCCTTTTCCTATTTGGAACCAGTCTGTTGTTCCATGTCCGGTTCTAACTGTTGCTTCCTGACCTGCATACAGGTTTCGCAAGAGGCAGGTCAGGTGGTCTGGTATTCCCATCTCTCTCAGAATTTTCCACAGTTTATTGTGATCCACACTGTCAAAGGCTTTGGCATAGTCAATAAAGCAGAAATAGATGTTTTTCTGAAACTCTCTTGCTTTTTCGATGATCCTGCGGATGTTGACAATTTGATCTCTGGTTCTTCTGCCTTTTCTAAAACCAGCTTGAACATCAGGAAGTTCACGGTTCACATATTGCTAAAGCCTGGCTTGGAGAATTTTGAGCAGTACTTTACTAGCGTGTGAGATGAGTGCAATTGTGCGGTAGTTTAAGCATTCTTTGGAATTGCCTTTCTTTGGGATTGGAATGAAAAATGACCTTTTCCAGTCCTGTGGCCAAATGACCTTTTCCAGTCCTGTGGCCACTGCTGAGTTTTCCAAATTTGCTGGCATATTGAGTGCAACACTTTCACAACATCATCTTTCAGGATTTGAAATAGCTCACTGGAATTCCATCACCTCCACTAACTTTTTTTCGTAGTGATGCTTCCTAAGGCCCACTTGACTTCGCATTCCAGATGTCTGGCTCTAAGTGAGTGATCACATGTTCGTTATTGTCTGGGTCCTGAAGATCTTTTTTGTACAGTTCTTCTGCGTATTCTTGCCACATCTTAATATCTTCTGCCTCTGTTAGATCCATAGCATTTTTGTCCTTTATAGAGCTCATCTTTGCATGAAATGTTCCCTTGGTATCTCAAATTTTCTTGAAGAGATCTCTAGTCTTTCCCATTCTGTTGTTTTCCTCTATTTCTTTGCATTGATTGCTGAGGAAGGCTTTCTTATCTCTCCTTGCTATTCTTTGGAACTCTGCATTCAAATGGGAATATCTTTCCTTTTCTCCTTTGCTTTTCACTTCTTTTCTTTTCACAGCTATTTGTAAGGCCTCCCCAGACAGCCATTTTGCTTTTTTGCATTTCTTTTCCATGGGGATGGTCTTGATCTCTGTTTCCTGTACAATGCCACGAACCTCCGTCCATAGTGCATCAGGCACTCTGTCTATCACCTAATCCCTTAAATCTGTTTCTCACTTCCACTATATAATCATAAGGGATTTGATTTAGGTCATACCTGAATGGTCTAGTGGTTTTCCCTACTTTCTTCAATTTAAGTCTGAATTTGGCAATAAGGAGTTCATGATCTGAGCCACAGTCAGCTCCTGGTCTTGTTTTTGCTGACTTTTTAGAGCTTCTCCATCTTTGGCTGCAAAGAATAAAATCCATCTGATTTCGGTGTTGACCATCTGGTGATGTCCATGTGTAGAGTCTTCTCTTGTGTTGTTGGAAGAGGGTGTTTGCTATGACCAGTGCGTTCTCCTGGCAAAACTCTATTAGCCTTTGCCCTGCTTCATTCTGTATTCCAAGGCCAAATTTGCCTGTTACTCCAGGTATTTCTTGACTTCCTACTTTTGCATTCCAGTCCCCTATAATGAAAAGGACATCTTTTTTGGGTGTCAGTTCTAAAAGGTCTTGTAGGTCTTTATAGAAATGTTCATGGGAAATAGATGGGGAAACAATGGAAACAGTGTCAGACTTTATTTTTGGGGGCTCCAAAATCACTGCAGATGGTGATTGCAGACATGAAATTAAAAGATGCTTACTCCTTGGAAGGAAAGTTATGATCAACCTAGATAGCATATTCAAAAGCAGAGACATTACTTTGCCAACAAAGGTCCATCTAGTCAAGGCTATGATTTTTCCAGTGGTCATGTATGGATGTGGAAGTTGGACTGTGAAGAAAGCTGAGTGCCAAAGAATTGATGCTTTTGAGCTGTGGTGTTGGAGAAGACTCTTGAGAGTCCCTTGGACTGCAAGGAGATCCAGCCAGTCCATTCTAAAGGAGATCCGTCCTGGGTGTTCATTGGACGGACTGATGCTAAGGCTGAAATTCCAATACACACCTCATGCAAAGAGTTGACTCATTGGGAAAGACCCTGATGCTAGGGGGGATTGGGGGCAGGAGGAGAAGGGAATGACAGAGTATGAGATGGCTGGATGGCATCACCGACTCGATGAACATGAGTTTGGGTAAACTCTGGGAGTTGGTGATGGACAGGGAGGCCTGGTGTGCTGCGATTCATGGGGTCAAAAAGAGTTGGACATGACTGAGCAACTGAACTGTAATGATACATAGATTATTTGCACACAAATCTTGAAGGAAATGGCTACCCTCTCCAGTATCTTTGGCAAGAAAATTCCATGGACAGAGGGGTCTAGTTGGCTTCAGTCCATGGGGTCCCAAAGAGTTGGATACAACTGAGAAACTAACACTTTCACTGCTTTTATAACACTGTTTTTTAAGTATCATAGCATTAAGATACTTTTTAAAAATATTTACTAAGAATGTGAACATGGCAAAACAAAAAACAATAAAATCCCCTTTAAATCAAGAGGCAGCCTGGATTTCTTGGGTTCAGGCTCAAAGTTTGTTAGTGACTAGCTGTATGACCTTAGGCTAAGTCTTTTGTGTCCTGGTTTTAACACTTATAAGTATGGTTAAAACTAGTACCTACATTGTAAGGGTTGCTGTGATGTTTAAACTTAAATCTCTTAGCAGTAACTGACTTAGCTGAGTAAGGCTAAAATGATTTCATTTATACAAAGCATTATAATAATGTCAGGCACAGTAATGACTTAAAACAATGCACACTTATTTTACAGTCTGGAGATCAAGATTTCCACAGGACTGTGTTCCTTGCTTTTTTAGCTCCTGGAGCCTCCTTACCATGGGACCCCTTCTTCCCAACTCTCCTTCTGTTGTCACATCTCCTCTGACTCTGACTTCCTTGCCTTCTTCTTTTTGGGTTTACTAGGATAATCAGAATAATCTCCTCGTCTCAACATATTTAATCACATTCACAAATTCTGTTTTGCCAGAACAGGCAAAGGTGACATTTTTATTGGTTTCAAGGATTAGAATGTGGATATCTTTAGGGAACAATTATTCTGTCTAATAAAGTGCTCAACAAAGTTGGCCGAATAAATTCCTCTGAGCCCCACGTATATCATTTATTGCAATCAAAATAATTATAGTCAGAATGACATGATTTGGTAAGATTAAGCAGGAACGGTCTATGTTTATTATATAAGTTTGTACCATTATAAAATCATACTTTACAACTGCGCTTTTGGGACTCTGTCCTGGTGGTCCAGTGGTTAACTCTCCATGCTTCCGATGCTGGGGGCCCAGGTCCCATCTCTAGTTGGGGGACTAAGATCCCACATGCCACAGCTAAAGATCCTGCATGCTGCAACCAAGACCCAGCACAGCCAAATAAAACTAACTAAAGAAAATTGGTCTTTCAATGCTGTCTTAATCCTTACACTGATTCATAGGTAGCTTTATTTTATCTCATGCTGTGTTTGAGCCCTGGTCATTCTAAGAGATTTGGAGTTTCCCAAACCCCCATGGTACTCAAGACTAGCCTTTATTTTTTAATTTGTCACTTTTGTTTCTCCCTTAGAAGACTCTCAGCTCTTTGAAATGCTGTGTCCTGGTTTTCTATGAGTGTTCTGTTTGGCCATATCTAGAATGAAGTAATGATCACTAATTTCTGTTGAATGATCCATAGCCAAATGAATGTATGCATTTGTGAGACAAGGCCAAGCACATAGAATACTTAAAGGATAGATTTTCAATCTGATGTTGTTTAATCTGTAACTGTTGAAATGATTAAATGTATTTTTTTTGCATTTAAGCTGCTAAACAGCAAAGATACAAAAATCAATATTACAGTTTTAAATATTTTGGTGGTAATATTTTGGATTAATATGCTCAAGAAAATATTGTGATAAAGTGTGTACCCTACAAATAAACCTTAATTACTGAGGGCAGAGAACTTAAATACAACTGAGTGTCAACTTCTCCCTCAGAAAGCAAGGGCAGAACTGATGATCTCAGAATTCCATCGCGTTATACTTGGAAAAACAAGACCTTGAAGCCACTTACATGGTAAAATACAAATGCAAGCAGATATTGCCACTGAACTCTTTATGTTTGCAGCAACAAATATGCAACTGTATAGTCAAATTAGGTAGTGCTGTTGGCAGTCTGGAATTTTGCCTCAGGTGACATGAGATTTTGATTGTACCCTGAAACTACATGCCAGAATGCTAGAAGTTTCCAATGTTAATTTTGTAGTGAAATTAGGTGTGAATGTGATGACTGATGTAATCTGTGCTATACTATCAGATTTATATTTGGCATTAATATGTTGCTTCTGGGTACAGTAGTGACTTTCCCAATTTTCCCTGTCCCTTAGCCTGTTGGAAGGAAGCCATCAAAACAGCATGAGGTCAGACCAAGGCTCATTTTTTCAGTTGTTGAAATCACAGTTGATGTAGGGCACTGAAGTATTTTGTGTGGTCCGCAAATTCAAATTCAAGCTTTAAATGTCTTTCCTTTACATTAGTAGTGTTGTTTTTCAGTAGAATTGTGTTCCTTATTTGGAAAGTTTCTTTGTACAATTATTCAAGATTTGATATGCCCAGATTTACAGAATCATTGAGGCTTTAAGATATGCTGCTTAGGACTTAGGATAGCAAAATCAGTTTTAGTAATACTGCTCTTCTGTGATATTCATAGTTTCCAAAATTTAAAGTTTACATGTGAGCCACTGTGATGGTTAATATATGTCAAATTGACTAGGCTACAGCATTGTTGTTTGGTCAAACATCAGTTTGGGTGTTGCTGTAAAGATATTTATTAGATGTACTTGGTAACATTGGTAGACTATGTACAGATGATTCCCACAGATATGGGAAAAATCATGAAGAAGTTTGGAAAACGCTGGCCTGTGAAATATCTGGAACTTTGTATTTATTTAAAAGTTTCTACCTTTCAATTTGATATTTTGACTGAGTAATGGATACTGGTTTTAAAATTTTGAAATGTATGTAAAGAAAAGCAATATGAATTGGATATCAAGGAGTTTAATATCTGATAATAAGATGACTTTATAAGATACTGCCTTAAAAGGTTATAAACTTGCAGTATAGCTATGGTACAGGAATGAAATACTAGATTATTTTGTCTCAAAGCAATTATTATTGATTCCAGATGGGGAGGTAAATACCATACACACATACACACACCTACACACACACACACACACACACACACACACATCATTCATTCATTCATTCATTCAGTTGTGTGTATAAATTTAGAGAGAATAGCATTGTGAGTAACTGGGATCTATTTTATTCATTTAGATCCAGTAAAGGAAATGTTTTGAAAGAGATATTTTTTTATTTTTAGATAATGTAAAATAACAGATGAATAAAATAAGGCAATGGCACCCCACTCCAGTACTCTTGCCTAGAAAATCCCATGGACAGAGGAACCTGGTGGGCTGCAGTCCATGGGGTCGCTAAGAGTCAGACACGACTGAGCGACTTCACTTTCCCTTCTCACTTTCATGCATTGGAGAAGGAAATGGCAACCCACTCCAGTGTTCTTGCCTGGAGAATCCCAGGGATGGGGGAGCCCGTGGGCTGGCGTCTATGGGGTCGCGCAGAGTCGGACACGACTGAAGAGATTTAGCAGCAGCAGCAAAGTAATTCAAGACAAAGAATACTTCAGTAGGAAGCTACAGTCTTAGATCCCTTACGGCTAGTCAGCAGTGCCTTCCCAAATTATGTTAGGAATTAAAATATGCTTAGGGCTGTGTTAGGTTTAGAAAAATAACACAGTGTAACAATTCTATGAGTGTATTTTGGAGCTAGGTTTGGATTCTAGATCTGTTACTTGACTCAGTGACTATGGCAAGCTTATTTAACCTGCTTATCTATAAAGTGGGGAGAAGTAACAGTAAGCAATTCTAGAAGATTCTGAGGATTAAAGGAACCACTAGAGTAGTGGCTAGCACTGTGAAGATTCTCCCATCCTTTCATCCTCATATAGTTTTTAATACAAAATTAAAATTAAAAAAAATACAACTGGCAAGGGGTTATTTTACTTTTGTCTTAATGTATTTAAAACGTGTGGCTAAAGCCAATAGTCCCCACAAACTTTGTGAAAGTCATCATTGTGCTACATTGAACAGAATGAGAAATGGAAGTATCATTAGTGTGTTGCATAAATCTGTCTCTCTTGGCCTTGAAGTGTGATTTCTTGTGAACTGTTGAAATTTCTTAATTTCAATTTTGAGATCCTAATACATGTTGTTGTTTAAGTGCTTATGAAATGCAAAGTGTACACAGTTGCCATAAGGATGACAAGTAAAAATGATGGAGATTGTCCACAGTTTTCAGAACACATTAGACCTCAGAGACACTAAAAATAAATCAGTTGAGATGTATAAAAATAATCTGAGTGCGAATAAATGCCCTCTTCGATACACTCTGCATATAGTCTGAACCTTCGTTCGTCCTTTCATCCTGTTGTCATAAACCCATGGATGGTATAACGCTGCCATAATGCTTTTTCTTGTAACATATAGGCGTCCATGCAGGCTTTGAATGCATGTCCCACTTGATTCATTTTTATGGGAATTACTGCATGCAAAGAAGGCTGAGTAATACTTGTTCTGTTTTCATTTCTTGCTTTGACCAGAATATCTTAATGTGCGTTACATCACAAAAAGTATACTTTAAATGTATTTTTTGCATCATGATGTCCAGTTATTGGTCAGACCATTTCACTTCATCCTTCTTCTTGACCGTCTCTTGAATGGGCCGAGTTTTTTTTACCAGAATAACTTTCTTCAGCTGCATCATCTATGCATATATAATTCCTCACATAGAGCTTCCTGCCATCTGTTTCACATTTTATTTCCCATGTATGCTTTCTTGTTTCATCATCTGTATTAGTTTGGAACTAATTCTTAAGTAAGAAGTAATGCTGTTTCCTGAGTCTGTTCTGAATTGCCGGGGGTTTTGGAAAACCTCTTATGCAAAAACAGTGAGCATTATGGGTATTAGGGAAAATTCTACTACTTTAAAATTTTGTGTTGAATCATCTTTCAGATTTAGGTACAACTCAGATAGTGTTTACTAACCTGACCTAATTTGGAAATCAGTGTCTCTTTAAGAATATATGGGAGAATTATATGATACTATAATATTTGATGGCATGACAAATTCACAGGAAAGTTTGAAACTTACACACAAAGGTTTCATAAAGAACTATTTTACATGAAGAAGCTGGGGTTCCCAGGTGGCAGAAGTGGTAAAGAACCTGCCTACCATTGCAGGAGACATAAGAGACATGAGTTTGATCTCTGGGTCGAGAAGATCCCCTGGAGGAGGGCATGGCAACCCACTCCAACCCGCTCCAGTATTCTTGCCTGGAGAATTTCATGGACCGAGGAGCATGGCAGGTTATGGTCTACAGTATCGCAAATGGTTGAACATGACTGAAGCAACTTAGCACACACACAAACCAAGATTTTCCTTCAGCATTTTCTATAAAAGAGAAGTGTAATACATTGGCCAGAGAAGGCAATGGCACCCCACTCCAGTACTCTTGCCTGGAAAATCCCATGGATGGAGGGGCCTGGTTGGTTGCAGTCCATGGGGTCACAAAGAGTCAGACACGACTGAGCTACTTCACTTTCACTTTTCACTTTGATGCATTGGAGAAGGAAATGGCAACCCACTCCAGTGTTCTTGCCTGGAGAATCCCAGGGACGGGGAAGCCTGGTGGGCTGAGGTCTATGGGGTCACACAGAGTCCAACACGACTGAAGTGACTTAGCAATAGCAATAGCAATACATTGGTGCTATCTTCTTCTAAGCAAAGAGGTATATAGATAACTGATAGCTCCTTCACCTTTGCCTGTGACATTTTTGTCAAGAAATAAGAGCAATCTACACAGTAAACTGGGCATTCCAAGTCTCTACTTCTCATTAATTTATATGTTAGCCAAAGTAAGTATTGTGCATATTTCATTATGGATGTTTCCAAGTCAGTTTTCAGTATCTTCAGCCTCAATTTTATCAAGTTGATAAAATTGATAAAGAATGTAAAGAATGCCAGTAAGTTTAAGACTTGAAGCCTTGATAGATGTCTTAGCCTGACTGAGCAAATTGGAAAATAATGGAAGCCAAGGATAGCATGTCCTTTGAACTTAGCAGAAGCCCTGATGGCAGCACATCCTGGGATTTTTAGGGTGAGCAAGGAGGAAGTGCATGAGCACATCCTTAGTCTTCTCTCTCCAAAAGGATGCTTTGGGTTTTGAGAAGACAACTCTTCCAAGGCATTACTTATTAAAGTTTTATATCCTACTTTAAAAATGAAAATTAAACATAACTTGTTCTCCAGGATATTCTAAATTTTGCCAAAGTCTAATTGTAATAAAAATGTTCTTGTTAGACTCAGTCAGGCTTTCTCGGACCTGAGCACAATCAAAATGTTCTACAGTGTTTAAGACGCTTGGGTAAGAAAGAAACACCAGCAATTGGTTTGAGCAACCCTGAACAGCAGATAGTGCTGGTGGAAGGCGTACTTTGGACAACAGTCTGATTGCCCCATGCAGGTGTAGCTTCTGAAATGTAAAGTCATTGTATTTTAGGGTAAAAGCGATTTAGAAATAAAAGGATTCAGCCAACTTGTTTTCCATGAGCCATATTTTGATGCTTAAGTGCTATTTTTTCCTAGTTAATTATGAGGACTTTAAAGAAAACACAGAATCATAAACAACATATATTATAGCAAATGGTATGGTCTTATTCATGTGGTTTACATATGAGTGGAAAATTATCTTTATTCTGGTACTTTATAAGAATGCCTCAGTGGCGTTACAGCCATCAACTTCAAGAAATGTTTAATCATTTTTCCATTAAGTGGTTAGCTGAGTGACTTCACTTTCACTTTTCACTTTCATGCATTGGAGAAGGAAATAGCAACCCACTCCAGTGTTCTTGCCTGGAGAATCCCACGGATGGGGGAGCCTGGTGGGCTGCCATCTGTGGGGTTGCACAAAGTCAGACATGACTGAAGTGACTTAGCAGCAGCAGCCTATTTCTATATACTTCACTGCTCCACTACTAGAAAACAATTTTTTTAAAAAAGGCTTTTTTTCTTTCTGGTGCTTATTTCATTAAGCTGTTATATTAAACATTCCTTTTGTCATATCTCTGCTGTCAGGTGATGCTAAAATAATAAAACTGCTTTGTATAATTCAGCAAAGAAAAAGGTAATCCATTTGTGTTTGACTGAAGAGTCTTTAGAATAAATCAACAAGACATGCTACATGTGTAATTATTTCAGGAAACAAAGCAGCCCTAAATGCTGTTTTTTTCCATTTATCCTCTTTCCTGTTCAATTTCAGTTGTTTCCAAGTTTCAAGAACTGGCAGGAGTAAACGGTAAAGTGCTTCCCTGCAGGGTTATGGTCTTGTTGGTGCTCTCATAACTAGTGTGTATAGAAAGGTTCCTAACTATCTGCTGCTAATGGTTGTGACCCAAAGGAAGTGTTATAACCAGATTTATATGTATGTGTGTGTATATATACACACCCACATCATATATATATATATATATGTATACATGTACACACACATTTTTCAGCCTTGCTGAAGATATTAATGGCACTTGTGATGTGATGAAGGGAGAATATACTATGTGCTGCTTTCCATAAGGGATGAGATAAATGACTATTACTCAGCCCTCAAATGCATACCAACCCAATATGAAAGCTGCTCGGCAGAAGAGGAATGTGCACCTAATTTGGGGGCAAAGAATTATGCAGAATGTGTCCAAGACACCTGCAGAAAATTAAAAGACTTTACTTCTCAGTATGTGAAATTCTCATGAGGTAATTACCCTCAGTGTCAGACATAATACCGCTCCCATTAGACAGAACACATTGAGGGAAAATTGAATAGACTTTTTGTTGGGAGTGCTCCTAAGGATTAATAGGGCTGTCTAAAGCAGTAATTGGAAGGTTTTCCCCCACTTTGCATGCAGCCATCCTCACTTGTGTCTTTCAGGTTTATTATTAGGCCATTGCCATTCTATTTACCATGGAGGCACAAGCATCTTCGTTGTTAACACTCCTGCCAGCATCTTTGTTTCTTCGGAATGGGCTGCTGCCTTTAACCACTTCCCTTTTTGTGCTGGCCTTGCCTTGCTTCCCTTTATGTCTCTCCATGGTCAGAGTGCCAAGAGCTGGCAGAAAGGGGGGTCCTTTTCCACGCATCGCAAAGATGAAAGTGACCAAATAGGGCTTGATCAGCTAAAGCATCTCACTTTGTTCCAGGGCTCTTTCATCCTCCAGGGAACTTCCTCAGCGGGGATGGAGTGGAGAGCTAATCTTTCTGTGTTTTGGCATCTGTAACACTGATATCCAGTTTATAGATCTATACAGCAGGTCTCTTTATTTGGATGTTTAGTATGTCACTAATTATTGCATGATAAGATTTCTGAGCTAAAAGGATATTCAGAAATCTGTATCATATTATTTTCTCTGCTTCTTTAGCATACGTAGTTTATCAGTAATGATGTTCTGGTTTAGGTTAAAATAAAAGTGACCTTAAAAGTACTGAATGTACAATCAGATTTTTGTGTATCACAGTGACTGATTCAGGTGTGAGGCGTGTGTGTGTGTGAGTGTGTGTTGTCAGAAGGAGAGAGGGTTTGGGATGGGAAATGAGGAAGAAGAATATTTATGTAGGCTAATGATTTTGAGATTCCCCTTCTTAGGTATTGTACTTGAAGCTAGAAACTTTAACTCTGCCTTTCAGTGCACATTTGAACACTTATGTATTGAATGAAAAATATCAGAATGGAAAATGTTCTGCCGAGAACAAGGACCATTACTATTAATTGTGCTGAAATAAGTCATTGAGAATGAAGAGATACCACCTGTTCCTTCACTTTATTCCTGTACATTCCTCTTTATTCCTCTGAGTTGATTATGTGACCAAATAATGCCACTTGAAACCACTGTGAATGGATTTGGGGTGGACTTTTTTTAAAGACAACTATATGATTTAGAGGATTACCGTTGCTGATATGTTCATCTTAATGTATTTATTTCAACTTAAAGTATACTCCCTTTTCTTTTTAGAAGAACTCAAGAAAATAAAATATTTGATTCTGGTTAATTCTCATTATCTTTTATTTGTGTGTTTATTCTTCTTCTCACTAGAATATAACGTCCTTAAAGATGGCTACTGTCTGTCTGATCTCACTTTTACATATCTTTCTTTCTTGACACAGCAAACTTTCAATAAATATTTGTTAAATAGAACCTTTTAGGGTAATTGTGGGGCTTCTCTGGTGGCTCAGACGGTAAAGAATCTGCCTGCACTGCAGGAGACATGGGTTTGGTCCCTGGGTTGGGAAGATCCCCTGAACGAGGGCATGGCAACCCACTCCAGTATCCTTGCCTGGGGAGTCCCCATGGACAGAGGAGCCTGGTGGGCTATGTAGTCCATGGGGTCGCAAAGAGTCGGACATGACTGAGCGACTAAACATAAGCACAGAGTAACTGTGATGGTTTTCACTAAATGACATACCAGCAGGTATGTGCTCGTGCAGGGGAAAGGTTTGCTCACTTTCACTTTTAAACCAAGCAAATTTTCCCCTGATACTCAGGGTAAAGAATAAAATAAAAATAATGACCAAGAAAAATTTTAGTTTTAAATATTGATCTTTTAGAAGAACTATAAAAGAATAAATAAATATAGTTTAGTGTAGTTTTCACAAATCTCTTTTGAGTTTAGTAAAATGATCAGTCCTTAATCTATAATACTGTCCCTGTAGCTAATTTCATATATATAGTTACTTATGAGATATATAAATGTATATGAGATATACACGTAAGCTGTAATTTATTTTTTATTGAAGTATAGTTGACATTGTATTTAAATGAACATAATATTTATTGGATATTTCCTATTTATTAGGTACTAGTCTAAGTAGTTTATCTTCACTGTATCATTTAACTCTGAGACAGTTAATTATATTGTTATCCTCATTTCATGAATGGGGAAATTACATTAACAGCAGATGATCCCTTGTATGCTTGGGAAACAATGAGTATACATAGTAAACATATCTTGTCAAAGGGGCAGGAAGCCACTGTGTGTACAATCCATGTGCACAGTACCATGATTTATTACACAGTTAAAGACCGATGATCTAAATGACCAGAAACAATAAGGGCAGGTACTGTGCAATATATCTAAATATTTCCATCTAAATTATATTTAATTCAGTATTTAAATGAATAAATTTCAATTTTCTAAAAAAATACTCTTGTCTATAGAATGTGCTCCTAGACATATGTAACTCTTTACCAGTTGAAAAGTCAGCAGTATAACTGAGAAAAGAAACTTTTACTTTTATATCATTTTGATTAATATAATTTAAATTTTAAAACTTAAAGCCATCTTTGTTAGACTACATCTTACCTAACCTTTGTGTAGAATAAGGGAGTACTGTAGTTTGCACAATAGGAAATTACTTATTTCCTAGTTTCACATGTTACACATGAATACTTATAAACTTTTATATGTAAATAACATGTATACATTTTTATATATATAAAAGATTTTATATATATATATATATATGTATGTATATGTATTTAATAGTGTTATGCTCCAGTAAAGAGAGCAAAACATGGAGATTTTAACTTATAAGACTGATGCATCATTGTTTTAATCAAAGGATTCAACATAGATAGCTTTTGCTAGGTATTTAAATATAATTAAATATTTTAAGCTTAGACACAGAAGTATAAAGTGCATAATATAATGCCTCACACTTTGTAGATGCTCACTAAAAATGGCAGTTGTTATCACTATTCTTGTTACTACTTTTAGGCATGTGTAGTATAGTGGAAGCAATGGCACTCCACTCCAGTACTCTTGCCTGGAAAATCCCACGGACGGAGGAGCCTGGTAGGCTGCAGTCCATGGGGTCACTAAGAGCCGGACACGACTGAGCGACTTCACTTTCACTTTTCACTTTCATGCATTGGAGGAGGAAATGGCAACTCACTCCAGTGTTCTTACCTGGAGAATCCCAGGGACGGTGGGGCCTGGTGGGCTGCCATCTATGGGGTCGCACAGAGTTGGACACAACTGAAGCGACTTAGCAGCAGTATAGTGGATCTAACACTGGACTTGAGCTTATGTTAATAGTATGTCCTGACTCATTCCTATACTCCCTGAGTGTACTTGGGCAAAGTTTTTACTTCTAGAATTAAAATTTTCCACATCTTGTGATAAGGTGAAGTCATTTGATAAATTGTATATTTCTTTATGATTGGAGACCATTATTATTTTAATAATGTTTTTTTTATGGTTTATTTCCAGAACTGAATCTGTAGTATAACCCAGTTACATATAAAGCACATTTACCTGATTATCTATTTATTCTAAGATTCTTCTGATCTGTGACTAATAGCTTTTTAAACAGAATGCATTACAATGAATTGTGTGATATGTCAGTTACAGCGCTTATGTAACCGAGTTTTTCAAAATAAAGGCCTGTTCATCAAAGCACCTATATTTTTGAAATTTGGCCCTGCCAACTGAATACTGGTAGATGATCCAGACTGAGAGCTCTATGAGGTATCAATTAAATGAGGTATCAATGAAACTCCCTCTTTGTTTGACCGGACATACTACATTTACAAGGTGGCCTTGGCCAGGAGCCTCTGTGCCAACCTGGGGAGGACCACCACAGGCTATGAATGGCTGTTTAGTCTCCAGACTTTCTTGATTTCTGCCCACCCACACCCCCAGCAGATTTTAAGCAAAAGCCTAATTAATGGTGGTGACACCTGCCCACCAAAGAATGATGGAAGACCATCAGCTCGAGTCTCAAAGATCGCTGAATGTCTAGTAGGTTATGAGACATTTGATTATGACTCATACACCACTTGGACTAGGTTCAAAGTGGGGAAACTAATTTCTGCTTCCTTCAAAAATTAAGCAACCTCCTCTGAATAATATACATAAACCACCTAAGCGTATAACGCATATATCCTCTGGGATTTGGCTTTCACAGGTTGACTGTTGTACACAGCCATGTAACATTATTATGCATATCTCTTTGTATGTGTTTGTTACCTTACATTAATAAAGAGATAAGCTTCTAAAGTATATTCTTGTTGATATAATCTTTTCCTTTTGCCTATATTTTTACACTAATAAAATGTGACTTGAGGAAACAGAGGATAAATTTTTCCTTCATGAACACTTGCAAGGTGAAGCTAGTAATTTTCCTTTGCTTTATTACTAGAAAAAGAGCCATTTTATCTTTATTTGTGTATCTAGTTTGAATTTTTAATTCATTATACTTTTGAGGGTCACATAGTGACACACTGAAAACAGTGAACTGATTTTCTTTAAGTTTGTTTAAGGTTTTAGGACTCCCTTTATCCTCCCTACTTTACCTTGTTTAGAGTTTTTTTAAATTATTTTTTTCCCTATGACCATTCTTGTTAGACTTATTTTTTTCCTAGCTCAGTACAACATACCCTTTCTTAAATTGAGGAATTAAAACAATCTCTAAATTTTCAAAGTGGCAGACAAAATCTATTGGTTAAATTTTTCTCTCAAATATTTCATATCTTTTAATACATATATTGGTTTCCTTGAAAACATTTAGAAAATACATTATACAAAAGACTGCATAAATTCATATGTGCTGAAAATTGTAACATGAAAGTAACACTCATGTATCCATCATCTAACTTAAGAAATAAAATATATGCCATTGTTACCCTCCCAGATAACATTCTGTTCCTTTCTCTATTTGGGGTCTAACTACATGTACAGGAGACAGGGATCAAGAACATCCCCATGGAAAAGAAATGCAAAAAAGCAAAATGGCTGTCTGGGGAGGCTTTACAAATAGCTGTGAAAAGAAGAGAAGCGAAAAGCAAAGGAGAAAAGGAAAGATATAAGCATCTGAATGCAGAGTTCTAAAGAATAGCAAGGAGAGATAAGAAAGTCTTCCTCAGTGATCAATGCAAAGAAATAGAGGAAAACAACAGAATGGGAAAGACTAGAGATCACTTCAAGAAAATTAGAGATACCAAGGGAACATTTCATGCGAAGATGGGCTTGATAAAGGAAAAAAATGGTATGGACGTAGCAGAAGCAGAAGATATTAAGAAGAGGTGGCAAGAATACACAGAAGAACTATACAAAAAAGATCTTCACAACCCAGATAATCACAATGATGTGATCATTGACCTAGAGCCAGACATCCTGGAATGTGAAGTCAAGTGGGCCTTAGGAAGCCTCACTACAAACAAAGCTAGTGGAGGTGATGGAATTCCATTTGAGCTATTCCAAATCCTGAAAGATGATGCTGTGAAAGTGCTGCACTTAATATGCCAGCAAATTTGGAAAACTCAGCAGTGGCCACGGGACTGGAAAGATCAGTTTTCATTCCAATCCCCAAGAAAGGCAATGCCAAAGAATGCTCAAACTACAACACAATTGCACTCATCTCACACGCTAGTAAAGTAATGCTCAAAATTCTCCAAGCCAGGCTTCAGCAATATGTGAACCGTGAACTTCCTGATGTTCAAGCTGGTTTTAGAAAAGGCAGAGGAACCAGAGATCAAAATGCCAACATCCGCTGGATCATGGAAAAAGCAAGAGAGTTCCAGAAAAACGTCTATTTCTGCTTTATTGACTATGCCAAAGCCTTTGACAGTGTGGATCACAATAAACTGTGGAAAATTCTGAAAGAGATGGGAATACCAGACAACCTGACCTGCCTCTTGAGAAACCTATATGCAGGTCAGGAAGCAACAGTTAGAACTGGACATGGAACAACAGACAGGTTCCAAATAGGAAAAGGAGTACGTCAAGGTTGTATACTGTCACCCTGCTTATTTAACTTCTATGCAGAGTACATCATGAAAAATGCTGAGCTGGAAGAAGCACAAGCTGGAATCAAGATTGCCGGGAGAAATATCAATAACCTGAGATATGCAGATGACACCACCCTCATGGCAGAAAGTGAAGAGGAACTAAAAGACTCTTGATGAAAGTGAAAGAGGAGAGTGAAACAGTTGGCTTAAAGCTCAACACTCAGAAAACAAAGATCATGGAATCCAGTCCCATCACTTCATAGGAAATAGATGGGAAAAGAGTGTCAGACTTTATTTTTTGGGCTCCAAAATCACTGCAGATGGTGACTGCAGTCATGAAATTAAAAGACACTTACTCCTTGGAAGGAAAGTTATGACCAACCTAGATAGCATATTCAAAAGCAGAGACATTACTTTGCTAACAAAAGTCCATCTAGTCAAGGCTATGGTTTTTCCTGTGGTCATGTATGGATGTGAGAGTTGGATTGTGAAGCAGGCTGAGTGCCAAAGAATTGATGCTTTTGAACTGTGGTGTTGGAGAAGACTCTTGAGAGTCCCTTGGACTGCAAGGAGATCCAACTAGTCCATTCTGAAGGAGCTCAGCCCTGGGATTTCTTTGGAAGGAATGATGCTAAAGCTGAAACTCCAGTACTTTGGCCACCTCATGCAAAGTGTTGACTCATTGGAAAAGACTCTGATGCTGGGAGGGATTGAGGGCAGGAGGAGAAGGGGACGCCAGACGATGAGATGGCTGGATGGCATCACTGACTCGATGGAGGTGAGTCTGAGTGAACTCCGGGAGTTGGTGATGGACAGGGAGGCCTGGCGTGCTGCAATTCATGGGGTTGCAAAGAGTCGGAGACGACTGAGCGACTGAACTGAATTGAACTGACATGTATATTCCATAACAGTATGTTTTGTTTACTGGTTTGACTTTATGAATGGAATTGTAATGTATTATGTGTCTATCTATGCCTTATATCTTTTGTTCAAAATTATTCAAGATTCACTTTTGATGCTATGTATAGTAGTATATCATTCATTAGAATTTTAGTGTATGAATATCAGTTCAGTCAGTTCAGTTGCTCAGTCATGTCTGACTCTTTGCGACCCATGAATCGCAGCACACCAGGCCTCCCTGTCCATCACCAACTCCTGGAGTTCACTCAGACAAATGTCCATCGAGTCAGTGATGCCATCCAGCCATCTCATCCTCTGTTGTCCCCTTCTCCTCCTGCCCCCAATCCCTCCCAGCATAAGAGTCTTTTCCAATGAGTCAACTCTTCGCATGAGGTGGCCAAAGTACTGGAGTTTTAGCTTTAGCATCATTCCTTCCAAAGAAATCCCAGGGCTGAGCTCCTTCAGAATGGACTAGTTGGATCTCCTTGCAGTCCAAGGGACTCTCAAGAGTCTTCTCCAACACCACAGTTCAGAAGCATCAATTCTTCGGTGCTCAGCTTTCTTCACAATCCAACTCTCACATCCATACATGACCACTGGAAAACCATAGCCTTGACTAGACGGACTTTGTTGGCAAAGTAATGTCTCTGCTTTTGAATATGCTATCTAGGTTGGTTATAACTTTCCTTCCAAGGAGTAAGAGTATTTTAATTTCATGGCTGCAGTCACCATCTGCAGTGATTTTGGAGCTGAAAAAAACAAAGTCTGACACTGTTTCCACTGTTTCCCCATCTATTTGCCATGAAGTGATGGGACCAGATGCCATGATCTTAGTCTTCTGAATGTTGAGCTTTAAGCCAACTTTTTCACTCTCCACTTTCACTTTCATCAAGAGGCTTTTGAGTTCCTCTTCACTTTCTGCCATAAGGGTGGTGTCATCTGCATATCTGAGGTTATTGATATTTCTCCCGGCAATCTTGATTCCAGCTTGTGCTTCTTCCAGCCCAGCATTTCTCATGATGTACTCTGCATAGAAGTTAAATAAGCAGGGTGACAATATACAGCCTTGATGAACTCCTTTTCCTATTTGGAACCTGTCTGTTGTTCCATGTCCTGTTCTAACTGTTGCTTCCTGACCTGCATACAGGTTTCTCAAGAGGCAGGTCAGGTTGTCTGGTATTCCCATCTCTTTCAGAATTTTCCACAGTTTATTGTGATCCACACTGTCAAAGGCTTTGGCATAGTCAATAAAGCAGAAATAGATGTTTTTCTGGAACTCTCTTGCTTTTTCCATGATCCAGCGGATGTTGGCAATTTGATCTCTGGTTCCTCTGCCTTTTCTAAACCCAGCTTGAACATCAGGAAGTTCACGTATTGCTGAAGCCTGGCTTGGAGAATTTTGAGCATTACTTTACTAGCGTGTGAGATGAGTGCAATTGTACGGTAGTTTGAGCATTCTTTGGCATTGCCTTTCTTTGGGATTGGAATGAAAACTGACCTTTTCCGGTCCTGTGGCCACTGCTGAGTTTTCCAAATTTGCTGGCATATTAAGTGCAGCACTTTCACAGCATCATCTTTCAGAATTTGGAATAGCTCAAATGGAATTCCATCACCTCCACTAGCTTTGTTCGTAGTGATGCTTTCTAAGGCCCACTTGACTTCACATTCCAGGATGTCTGGCTCTAGATCAGTGATCACATCATCGTGATTATCTGGTTCGTGAAGATCCTTTTTGTACAGTTCTTTTGTGTATTCCTGCCACCTCTTCTTAATATCTTCTGCTTCTGTTAGTTCCATACCATTTCTGCCCTTTATTGAGCTCATCTTTGCATGAAATGTTCCCTAGGTATCTCTAATTTTCCTGAATACTGCAATTTGTTTCTTTGCTCCATATGACTCACATAACCACATAACAGCAATAGGTTTTGTGGTGCATTTGTTTTGATAAACATTTGTGATTGTTAGGAACCAGTGGTGCTGTGCATCTTGTTATGCAAATCTGCCAGCATATAGATGTAAGGTATTCTGTTAGGAATATAATTATAGAGTTGCTACATATACATGTGCTCAACTTTAAATGCAAATGTTTTCCAAAATGTTTGTACCTGTTTACCCACACTCCAGCAGTGATTAGGTGGACAAGTTCTCATGTTCCACCTTTTTTCTAAAATTGACATTGACTCAGTTTAAAATTTTTACCTGAAATTCTACCTTCTTGTGGTTTTAAATTATTTCCTGATTATTAACAAGAATAAACACACTTTCATGTTCATGATCTGTTTCTTCTTTTTATAAATTGTCTGTTTATGTCTACTGCAAGCTTTATTTGGGTTATTTGTCTTTTCTTTTTGATAATAAGAACTTTTACATGTCCTGAATACTAATCCTTATTTATAGATGCTGAAAATTTTTTCTTGTAGGCAACAGCTTCTCTTTATTCTCTTCATGGTGTATTTTAAAGAAGAGAAAATACTTTTAACTAAATCATTTTAATGTAACTGAACTTATTACTTTCTTTATGACTAAATATTTTATATCATTAGTGGATCTTTTCCTTCCCCAGTCTCATCAAGGTCTTATCTTAATTGTCAAATGAAAGCTTATAGATTTTATATTATAAAAGTAAAGTGCTTATTATATCTGGGGCTTATATTTTGTGTAGAGTGTGAAGTAATGATCATATATTTTTATTCTTTTTTCCAAATGAGTAACAAGTCTCCCAGCATCTTTTTGAATAGTCAGTCATTTCCTCACCAGTCTACAATGTCAGATGACACATATATGTCTGGATTTATTTCTGTTCTATCTCTTTTCACTTATATTTTTATCTTTATACCTTATATCTGTGGTATTTATGAATCTCAATATTTGGCAAGGGAAATAATCCCATCTTTTTTTTTCAGGCCTGTTTTTCTTGTTTCTAAGCCTTTATAATATGGTTACCCACTCCAGTATTCTTGCCTGGAGAATCCCATGGACAGAGGAGCCTGATGGGCTATGGTCCATGGGTTGCAAATGAGTTGAACATGCCTGAAGTGACTTAGCATGCATAGCTCATTTTGGGAAAATTTTCATCTCAACTATTCTTGGTACCCCTATCAAAACACATAATTATGCCTTTCCAAATAAAGAATATTTAAAAAATAGCTTTCAATGAATATTTACAATTTTTGTCACATACATTTTGCAGACTTTTTGTTAGATTTACTTTTATATTACTTTTATAGTTTAAAACTATTTATATATATATACTTTTTAAGCTGGCATATAATAAACAAACAAAAAGTGCCCAAAACACAAAGTTCAGCTTAATTATTAGAAATTCACACAGCTGTGTGACCAACCACCAGCTTAAGAAATACAATAGTGATAGCTACTCTCTAGAAGCCTCATTTATGATCTCTTCTTGTCATAATTTCCTCCAAATGTTTCTCTCTACCTACTCTCCTATCTTTCTTGTCCTTCATAGCTAAACATAAAAAGCATTATCTAAATTTGTTGCTGCACTTTATTTTTTGTTGATTTCTCAGGCTTCTGTAAAATAGCTTGTGCCCCTTTCCTAAGTGCTGTTACCATAATTGTTAATGACAGTAAATCTAAGGAATGTATTTTAGGTCTTATTTGTTTTCCAGAAGATATTAAGAAGAGATGGCAAGAATACACAGAAGAACTGTACAAAAAAGATCTTCACGAACCAGATAATCACGATGATGTGATCACTGACCTAGAGCCAGACATCCTGGAATGTGAAGTCAAGTGGGCCTTAGAAAGCATCACTATGAACAAAGCTAGTGGAGGTGATGGAATTCCAGTTGAGCTATTCCAAATCCTGAAAGATGATGCTGTGAAAGTGCTGCACTCAATATGCCAGCAAATTTGGAAAACTCAGCAGTGGCCACGGGACTGGAAAAGGTCAGTTTTCATTCCAATCCCAAAGAAAGGCAATGCCAAAGAATGCTCAAACTACCGTACAATTGCACTCATCTCACACGCTAGTAAGGTAATGCTCAAAATTCTCCAAGCCAGGCTTCAGCAGCATGTGAACCGTGAACTTCCTGATGTTCAAGTTGGTTTTAGAAAAGGCAGAATAACCAGAGATCAAATTGCCAACATCCGCTGGATCATGGAAAAAGCAGGAGAGCTCCAGAAAAGCATCTATTTCTGCTTTATTGACTATGCCAAAGCCTTTGACAGTGTGGATCACAATAAACTGTGGAAAATTCTGAAAGAGATGGGAATACCAGACAACCTGATCTGTTTCTTGAGAAATTTGTATGCAGGTCAGGAAGCAAAAGTTAGAACTGTACATGGAACAACAGACTGGTTCCAAATAGGAAAAGGAGTTCGTCAAGGCTGTGTATTGTCACCCTGTTTATTTAACTTATATGCAGAGTACATCATGAGAAATGCTGGGCTGGAAGAAGCACAAGCTGGAATCAAGATTGCCAGGAGGTAATATCAATAACCTCAGATATGCAGATGACACCACCCTTATGGCAGAAAGTGAAAAGGAACTAAAAAGCCTCTTGATGAAAGTGAAAGTGGAGAGTGAAAAAGTTGGCTTAAAGCTCAACATTCAGAAAATGGAGATCATGGAATCCGGTCCCATCACTTCATGGGAAATAGATGGGGAAACAGGGAAACAGTGTCAGACTTTATTTTTTTCGGCTCCAAAATCACTGCAGATGGTGACTGCAGCCATGAAATAAAAAGACACTTACTTCTTGGAAGGAAAGTTATGACCAACCTAGATAGCATATTCAAAAGCAGAGACATTACTTTGCCAACAAAGGTTCGTCTAGTCAAGGCTATGGTTTTTCCTGTGGTCATGTATGGATGTGAGAGTTGGACTGTGAAGAAGGCTGAGCGCCGAAGAATTGATGCTTTTGAACTGTGGTGTTGGAGAAGACTCTTGAGAGTCCCTTGGACTGCAAGGAGATCCAACCAGTCCATTCTGAAGGAGCTCAGCCCTGGGATTTCTTTGGAAGGAATGATGCTAAAGCTGAAACTCCAGTACTTTGGCCACCTCATGCGAAGAGTTGATTCATTGGAAAAGACTCTGATGCTGGGAGGGATTGGGGGCAAGAGGAGAAGGGGACGACAGAGGATGAGATGGCTGGATGGCATCACTGACTCGATGAATGTGAGTCTGGGTGAACTCCAGGAGTTGGTGATGGACAGGGAGGCCTGGCGTGCTGCGATTTATGGGGTTGCAAAGAGTCGGACACGACTGAGCGACTGATCTGATCTGATTTGTTTTCCAGGAATATATGATATTATCAATCATTCTTTTCTTTATGAAGCATTTTATTTTGAGTCCTATGATTCAAAGATCAACATATTTTTCCTCTAGTCTACTTAGCCACACCTTCTTAACTTTTTTTTTTTTGTAATTCTTATGCTGTATCTGATAGATTCTGTTCAGGGCTCTTCTTCTTTCACTCTAAATACACAACCTGGGTAATCTCATCCACTCTGACTGTCTCAATCATTATTGATAGACTGATGATTCATCCTGATTTCCACTCTCCTGAGCCTCAGGTGTCTCTACTCAGATGCATATTCTGCAAATGCATGTTCCTCAGGTACTAGACACTAAGCATTCCAAATTAAACTTGCCGTCTGTTATCACTTCCTGCTCCCCCTCTGTGATTCCAATCATAGCACATGCCAGCACAACCTAGGCAAGGCAAAAAAACTAAGTTATTTTTCATTGATTTTCTCCTTTTCATTCAATTCCCAAATCTGAAAAATTATCATTTTCTGTTGATTTTAATGCCTTCTGAATATCTCTACTTCTTTTCATCACCACTAATGTCACCATAGATCAGCCTCCATGAGCTCTTTCTTGAATTTCTAAACTACCTTTCCAGGAGATTTTAGTAGCCCCAATCATCATTCTTCTAAAGTCTACAGAAAAATGTGATTGTGGTACTCCTTATTTAAAACTTCTAATTGCTTCCCATTTATCTCAATTTAAAAACAGCAAAAGAAAACATGTATTTTGTTTACATGGTCAACATGACCATATATGATTATTATCCTCTCCTTTCTTCATTTCCTCTTTATTTCCTTTTCTATTATCTCTATCAGGCTTCACCTCTCCCCCAACTGTCTACCATATTGCTTCTGTAGAGCTCTGTATTTCATGTCTTCTAGAACACATTGGACACTGTTGCACTTAAAATTTTTCTTGTTTGAATTTTTCCTTCATTAAGCTCTGTGAGTAGGGTTACCAAAGTTTTTAATAAAACATACAATTTAGATTACTATAATAAAAAGTCATGATATGGAAATTGTAATGGCAGTAATCTATACTATTATATTATAAGTGGATATTTTGCACGAAGTTTCATTGCCTCATTGTATATCATAGCATAATATTGGGTTGGCCAAAATATTCATTAGGGTTTTTCCCTAAGATGTTATGGAAAAGAGACCAAATGAACTTTTTGGCCAACCTAATAATATACTTAATCTGGGAATAAAAGACAGTTATGGGTTTGATTCTTTTCTCTTTATTCGTAAGTTCAAAAATAAGACCATCTCGTTCACAATGTGCACCTTGAAAAGCTTTCTGTGAAGGCTGACCCGTGTTCATATGTTGGTCATCATGTGCCAAGTGCCTAGCACAGGGCTTGACTGATCATAAGTCCTCATTAGATACTTGTTGAGTGAGTAAATGAATGAGGGAATGTGGGGGAGCATGAAGAAATGATTAAGTGTTGGTATTTATCTGGCAAAATTAGGAGAGAAGTTACTCATCTAACAAGATCAAGCATACGGCAGTAAAGGGCAGTTGTAGTAAAGGGAGAAAGGTTTGGGGATTTAGTGTTTCTACAATCACTATTTTATCTTGGTTATTCCTGACTTCATTTTCATCACAGCAGTTCAGTTAAATTCTCACTTTTAGAATAAATCATTTTGTTAAGAATAGACATTGTTTTGAAGATAATCTATTTTTTCCTGGAATAATATTCATATGAAATTTCCACCTGTATCATGCTGGGCATTCATCACCTCTGCTTCTATCTACCTCTGTTTGAGAATAACCACTACTGAGACAACAATAAGTATCCTCTAGATCAGTGTTAGATAAACTTTATCTGTAAAAGGCTAGACAATAAATGTTTTTAGCTTTGTGGGCCCTAGGGTCCCTTTGCAACTACTCAGCTCTGACTTTGTAATGGGAAAGCAATATAGGTGATGTGTAAATAAGTGTGCATGGCTGTGTTGCAAGAGTTTATTTACAAAAACTAGTTGAAGGATGTGTTACCCCCATGGGCCATATTTTTGCAACCCCACTCTAGAGGAAATATTGAAGGGAGGGGGAAAGTATAGGAGAATAACCCTAGATTAGAGCTCAGCTCTGTATTTAGGCATTTTTCTCCAAGAGCCAGTGAAGATGAGCAACAAGGCCTCTTCTAGTCAAAAGAGGAGGCAGGCAACTGTGCCTTCCATCCCTCTTCTGCGCTGGCAATTTCACCAAACATGTTCATTTGTGTTTCCAACCTCCATGATGATGCTTTGACTTTCAGTTGGAAAAGCAACTGGTTTAGAAAAATAGTTTCTCTGGAATAATGGTTTCAATATTTGTTTTACATGAACAAGATATGTTTGAGATAAATTTGGTCTGCTTCCAAGGTAGCTCTGGGGACTTCTGTGGTCTATCTGTAAGTGTTTACAAGGCAGAGTTTGCAGATTATTTTTAAACCAGGAATAGCGTGGTAACTGAATGTTTCCTCATTGAAAGGTCAATGGATTTCCCCAAGAAAAAACAAGCATGCTAAGAACAGTCTGACCACTTCAACAGAATTTTAATAAGTTCCAGGATATGTGGCAAGTGTGGATATGGCAGAAAAGCAACTGTTTTTCTAACATATGCTGTGTGTGTATGTCTCAACTGTGCCATTGGCACTACAATCTAGTTTGGGAAAGAAATGTCAATAAGAATACTGAAATTCATATTATATGTTGTATAATATTTTTGAAAAGCTCTATGCCATGATTTCTCTTGATGCCATAAGAATTAACCTATTTCATTCAAGTCTTATGTCTGGCATCCTTACTGGGACATTTCCCCAGCATTGTTATACCCTACTCATTTGGGTTACATGACAGCCTGTAGTAAGATACTGGTCCTATTCAAAAAAGTGCTACATAAGTCTTCTTCAGGGGACCGTCACTGCAAACTGAGAGTTGTGTGGACTCAAAACTTTAAAACAGGGTTTCCCTGTTTCCTCAGTGGTAAAGAATCAGCCTGTCGATGGAGGAGGCACAGATTAGATCCCTAGTCCAGGAACATCCCACATGCCATGGGAGAACTAAGCTTGTATGCCACAACTATTGAGCCTGTTCTCCAGAGCCCGGAAATCACAACTACTGAGCCCACATGCCCTAAGCCATCCATTGTGAAGCCTGCACACCACAATGAGAGGGTAGCCCCACGCTCCATAACTAGAGAAAAGCCTGCACAGCAACAAGGACCCGGTACAGTCAAAAATAAATAAATAAATAAAATTTTAAAAGAGACTTTAGAACTGAGAAAAAGTTGGAATAACGTTAAAAATTAAGACTTTATTTTTTAGGGCAGGCATAGGTTTAAAAACAGTGGCTTTTAAATTTTTAGGATCATTGGGCAAACTTGTGTACATGCTTGGGATTTGCCTATAAAGAATACGATTGCATGTATCTAAAGAGATACCCAAGAATCTCCTTTTATTCATCATTGTAGATGATTCTGAAGGAGTTGGTCCCCAGACTTCACTTTGAGAACACTGTTCTTAAAGCTTATGCTTTTTGTGCCTTATGGGTCTGTAGCAAATAGCTCCTTGGGATAGAAATTGTATTTCACCATTGGGTTGCCTCCAAAGTGTTCTCTGGTGTATGAAAAACTTTATGATTTGAATTGTGCACTTCATTCAGCAAGAGCCTACTGGCTCACACATTCAACAATAATACCATGGAAGCCACAATAAAGAGGCAGATGCCTGGATCCTGCTGTTCATGTGATAGAAATGACTGTATTCAGCAGCAAAATCCAGAGAGACTGGATGAAACCTAATCAGGCAAGTCAGTTTCCAGAAATATAATCCATTCCTAAGAATGAAGAACAATACTATGCAACTCATTAAAATCATTACATCAGTCTTGCATTTGAAGAAGAGCTTTTAATGTTTCTGCCTTGTTTTATATATAGCCAGACCTCTTAATCCTATAATTCTGTCCTCTGACTGCCAAGAAGACACTTGAAGAATGAATTGAAATGACATTTCATGGGCTTCACACTTGAAATGATCAAGCATGTTTGGTGATAAAAGCTGAATTATTCATAAACAAATAGTCTGGAGACATATACTGTTGTTTTGTGGTTGAAGAGCTATAGTTATTTCTCCTAAAAGCTCCCTTTTATTCTTTGAATAATTACTCAGGACATATTTAAAAGAAATGTAGTTCATCTAGTTGTAGGTTCAGTTGCTTTCCTTTTCCCTCTCTTTCTCCTCTTTCTCTTCCCTCTTTTTCACCTTTTTTTTAATGGATGCACTTTAAGAACAACTTTGTTAGATTTTACAATGACACAGGCTAGTGAAGATTTTTCTTTTATTTTCATACTTTTATTGATTAACACGCTGTTGAGCCACTATTTTATTAATGACTATTTTTTCTATTTTTATTGAGAGTAAGATGATACTGTCTCTACAGCTAAAGGCATATAAACAATTGAAGTAATATAGAAATCTTAGCTTATTCTAAACTAGTAATAGGTAAGCACAGATATTACTGTCTTCCATAAGAGATTATATTAGTTTAAGCTCACTTGTTTTGAAATTGAATTGTATAGGTTTGTTTAAATCGCCACTATATTCCTGAGGAGTAATACAGCATGTGCCAGAGAAGAAGCCCCTTTCTGGAGTTTTATACTGACTTTAATGGTGCCTGACCCTCTGGTGAGTAACTGCTCATAAAATAAGTTGTTGACACTAGTGAAGAGAATACATTCTTTCATGGCTCTGGCAAGCTCCACAACTTACATCTGATCTATCTTAAAACTAAGCCCTGTTTGTTACACTGTCACAGCATTGGTCACTTATTCTTATTTTTAGCTCCTTAACAATATTTAGAAATTATTTAATTGTACGGCATACTAAAAAGGATGTATTTTCATTTTGGCAGCATAAGGCATCGTTTGTGCTAATTTAGATGCAAGCCATAAGAACATCTGTCGGTTCCTGTTTGTTAATTAGAGCCTCAGTGCTTCTTTCTGATGCTCTCAGGAGACTGACAGGAGAACTTAGTTCATGACTCCCACATCCCTCCTGTAGATTTCCATGTATAGCCTAACTGTGACTTTGGAGTTCTTATAATTTATTGTCAAAGAGATACCAGGAGGAACATAATGTTTAGATGAAGAAAACAGCCTGCAGAGAAACAACTGAATATTGTCAGACATCCCTTTGCACATTAAGGTCTGTATAGTCGAAGCTATATGTTTTTTCTAGTAGTCAGGTATGGATGTGAGAGTTGGACCATAAAGAAGGCAGAGCACCAAAGAAATGATGCTTTCAAATTGTGATGCCAGAGAAGACTCCTGAGAGTCCTTTGGACATCACGGAGATCAAACCTGTCAATCCTAAGGGAATTCAACTCTGAATATTCATGGGAAGGACTGATACTGAAGCAGAAGCTCCAGTACTTTGACCACCTGATGTGAAGAGCTGACTCATTGGAAAAAACTTTGATGCTGGGAAAGACTGAAGTCAAAAGATGGGGGCAGCAGAGGATGAGAATGGTTAGATAGCATCACTTACTCAATGAATTTGAGCAAACTCAAGGAGATAGTGAGGGACAGGAAAGCCTGGTGGGTTGCAGTCCATGGGGTCACAAAGAGTGAGACACAACTTAGTGACTGAAAAACAACAGCAACACCTTGTTGAAAATGTATTGACTTGATGAAATTAGCATTAACCTCCAGGAGGTAGAGCAAAAGATACTAGACTAGGAACCAGAGACCTGATAGTGTCCCTCCCTGAATGACAGGGGCAAGTCATTTAACCTCTCCGAATTTTATTTTTCCTGTCTCTATATCTGTAACTTAAAATAATAAAACAGATTTTTGTGGGATTAAAAGAGATAATCTGCCTTACACTGTATTTTGAACTCTAAAGTGCTATATACTGTGTGGAGTTACTGCTCTTGGTGTTGAATTTGTATCTGATAGATTAAGAATCTATGAATTGGAAACATTAGTCTAAGAATTGACTGTTTTCCATTGAATGGATAGTTTACTAGTATACTTTCAGTAAAAATCTTTTTATCTATTGTCCTCCAGAACATAATGTTGACACAGTCTTTTTCCTAACAGAGACTATCCAGGAGTAATGTTTTTATGATCAGATGGGTGATGATTAGAATATTCTTTTCTCTGTGTCAACTGAGTCTTAACAATAGAAAAACCCATCAATTTCCTTTGATTTATATGTTACTGTTTCTTTGTCCCTCACACCACCTTCTCAGAAAAGATGGTTCATCTGGTTGGTTGAAATAATGACACATTCAGATTAGAGCTTCTAAATATCAAAGATGGAGTACACCCAGTGGCTTTGTAAACAGTGGTTAAAACACTAATTAGTTCATAGAACCTTAAGAAGAATCGATAAAACTATGAACTTCTCTCCCTTTCTTAGCCCATCCCATAGGAAAAAATGAGTAGTTCAGAATTTGGGAGGTAGGGGAGAGAAAAAAATGTGTTTGTGTTTTGAAAATGCTCCCCTGAATCAGAGTGATCCCTTTCTGAAGTCGTTTTCCCCTCCTTCTTCATTTTATTGTCCCTTTGTCCCATGGGTATATGTCCATTTCAAAAAGCTTATTAAAAATAAGTTTTGTTGTAGATAATGACATTCTCTCCAATGGGAAACAAATGAGAAATTTGATAAGTATATAAGAAACTGAAGACTCTGAAACCTTGGTTTAGTACACAGCTACCTGGCAGGTGGAGTTCCTTTTATTAAGCTATATTTGTAATTTTTATTTTGCTGAGATGAAGTAAACTGATTAAATGCTAATACCTGGGGTTATTAAGATTGTTAAGGAAGAGACACAAGGAATGTAGATTTTGGCAGGATATTGTATATGACAGTTTCAGAATCTAGGCAATCACAGTGTGCCTTTTAAAAATCTCTTTTCACTCCCAAACACTTGCAATCAAATGCCAATGAATGCTCGAACTACTGCACAATTGCACTCATCTCACACGCTAGTAAAGTAATGCTCAAAATTCTCCAAGCCAGGCTTCAGCAATACATGAACCATGAACTTCCAGTTGTTCAAGCTGGTTTTAGAAAAGGCAGAGGAACCAGAGATCAAATTGCCAACATCCGCTGGATCATGGAAAAAGCAAGAGAGTTCCAGAAAAACATCTATTTCTGCTGTATTGATTATGCCAAAGCCTTTGACTGTGTGGATCACAATAAACTGTGGAAAATTCTGAAAGAGATGGGAATACCAGACCATCTGACCTGCCTCTTGAGAAACCTATATGCAGGTCAGGAAGCAACAGTTAGAACTGGACATGGAACAACAGACTGGTTCCAAATAGGAAAAGGAGTACGTCAAGGCTGTATACGGTCACCCTGCTTATTTAACTTCTATGTAGAGTACATCATGAGAAACGCTGGGCTGGAAGAAGCACAAGCTGGAATCAAGATTGCCGGGAGAAATATCAATAACCTCACATATGCAGATGACACCACCCTTATAGCAAAAAGTGAAGAAGAACTAAAAAGCCTCTTGATGAAGGTGAAAGAGGAGAGTGACAAAGTTGGCTTAAAACTCAACATTCAGAAAACGAAGATCATGGCATCCGGTCCCATCACTTCATGGGAAATAGATGAGGAAAGAGTGTCAGACTTCATTTTTTGGGCTCCAAAATCACTTCAGATGGTGACTGCAGCCATGAAATTAAAAGACGCTTACTCCTTGGAAGAAAAGTTATGACCAACCTAGATAGCATATTGAAAAGCAGAGACATTACTTTGCCAACAAAGGTCTTTCTAGTCAAGGCTATGGTTTTTCCTGTGGTCATGTATGGATGTGAGAGTTAGACTGTGAAGAAAGCTGAGCACTGAAGCATTGATGCTTTTGAACTGTGGTGTTGGAGAAGACTCTTGAGAGTCCCTTGGACTGCAAGGAGATCCAACCAGTCCATTCTGAAGGAGATCAGCTCTGGGATTTCTTTGGAAGGGATGATGCTAAAGCTGAAACTCCAGTACTTTGGCCACCTCATGTGAAGAGTTGACTCATTGGAAAAGACTCTGATGCTGGGAGGGATTGGGGGCAAGAGGAGAAGGGGACAACAGAGGATGAGATGGCTGGGTGGCATCACTGACTCGATGGACGTGAGTTTGAGTGAACTCCTGGAGTTGGTGATGGACAGGGAGGCCTGGCGTGCTGCGATTCATGGGATCACAAAGAATCGGACATGACTGAGCGACTGAACTGAAGTGAGGAGAGAATTCACTGGGTACCACCAGGGTTGTGTGGCCTTAGTTTCCTGATTGTGACTTGTAGGAAAGTGCGCCTGTGGTAAGAAGTGTGAAAATGAAAGAAGAAAAAATGGTAGCACTACAGAGAAGGAACCAGGGATTTTTCCTTCCTTTGCATTCCATAACACTTGTACCACCATATACCCATGCTGGTTTCAATGACTATAAATGCATGTATCAAATGTTGGATTCTGACAAGGGTTGGGAGTTTAGCACCATGATATTGAAAGCAAGAGTTATTGCTGAGACACTGAGATGGGAGCTACTCGGGCAAGGACACTTTCTGAATCCCATAAGCATGGATTCACAGGTGTTTTATAAAATGAGATTTTTTTTTTCAGGGAATTCTGTTTCTGTATTCATTCTATAGGTTTGATGTTTACTTTGTTGTTTTGTATTCATTGAACATCTTTGTATAGGCTCATTTGAAACGAGAGGATGATGTTGGCTATCTAATAAATGAAATGTTCTGGATGTCTTGTATAAAGATCAGTATGAACTGAATTGAGCTAAACTATGGGAGGAATCTGGGCTCTCATGTTTTATTGTACAGCTGTACAGGAAGGATCTAAGTAATTAATTAATTGTATTTCTTTTTGTTTCAAATCATTTTAAAGTGATTTTAAAAATTGTGTAAAATAGAACAAATTAGAATATGCTAAAAATTTGCAAGAGAAAAACTAAAACCATTTAGGGAAATGACATAAAATGGAGAGGTAGTAAGCACAGGACAGATATGATTATGTCAAAAGTTACTCAGTTGCTTTGAGTTAGTGCTGAAATATGGTTCTAAAATTTCTAGCAGCCAGTAAGAAAACTTCAGCAACTCAATTTCATGTGTCTGTTAAAACAAAAATTGCTCAAGAGAATTGCTGTATTATAATGTAGCAGCAGTTAAAGTGCTATTCTCCTTGGTTACTTTAAAAAAGTAAAATACAATATGTTATAGAACTCTAGTCTTCAAAATAATCTGATTTTTTACAACTTGGAACTCTCCAAATTCACTGTGTGAGATGGTAACGCCAAGACTGTAGAGCTACAGACTCCAAATCAGAAACTCAGAATCTTGTCCATGTGTTGATTCTGGGCTTTCTTATCTTCGTGTGTTAATAATGAATACCTTTGTTGTATTCTGAAGGGATAAAACCAAAAATTAAGTAGCATTCAAATTTAAGAAATTAGTTGTAGTCATCCAGTGAAGACTCCTAATTCATTATAATTCTACTAACCTGGAATGATATGCAATTGCTTTTTTTTTTTTTAACAGAGTCAGTGTTCTTCACCTGGACGGCTTTTTTTTTTTCCTGTCTGATATTCCATACATTCATTTATGACTCTTTGCAATGAAGGGATGCACGACATCTGTTTCAAATCAGATTTTCCCTAATTTTTATGTATGCCCTCTTGTTCCATCATCCGCATTAAAATTCACAAGCAGACATGATCCATTCCACACCGGATTTCGTCTTCTGTACTGCAGATCTATAAAACCTATCTTTACTGCCTTGTTTCACATGTCTCTTCTGTAAGAATATGTCTTCTTGGCATTTCTTTCTTTCACCTTTGACCAGAAATCAGGCATAATTTTGGGTCCTTTCTTTGGCATGTCAATGACTAAAGCATCTTTCTGTAAAGGAGAAGAGCTAATCAAGTTGGCAATCCAAGAGAGGTCTGTGTATTCTCACTTCTCATATTTGCAACACCTTCTCATCATTCTCTCAGTGCCTCTTCTTATTTCTGTGGAGTTTTAAAAATTATTCCCCTGCACGGTGAAGACATCTGGACATTCTGAATACGTGTCTGGTTGTATGTTGCGTATGTGTTTTCCTTTAAAAAGAGGCAAATTCCAGCCCTTTTGCTTGTGTTCATTCTTACAGGATTGGTAAAATTCTTACTTTGTATGGAGTCATTCTTTCCCAGCAAGGTGAACTTTTGGAAATTTTGTTGGAAACATCTGTGTGACATCTCTTCTATCCTGGAAAGCAGCCTGCCTGTGTAGTGCTGAGGGATTCGTTTAATTAAGAGGGGCAGGAGCCTGCTTTGAATGGCCAAATGGTGCACTTCTGAATTCTCCAGTCTTCTCATAAGAACTCTGGTCTTTGCAGCACATCACAGTGGGATACAAGAAGAGTTTTACACTTTTAGGGAATATCCTGCTATTTAAATGAGTGGATTTTGAGAGAGTAACATAATGAGAAACTTTGTGATTTGTATACCCTATTAAGGCTAGTAGATTATTAAATGTATTTAAATAATTTGCTTAGAACCTACTGTTCTTAACAAATATACCTATATTATTTTTATTGTTGACTTGTAGAAATGATGACTAATATATTGTTCATGCCTCTAAATTCACAATCTCATACGTGAGCTTATTGACCCATTGGGAAACATCGGGTGGTTATTTTAATGTTGATCTTTAGAAAGAGCTGTAGTGTGCAATGGAAGAAAACTGTTCAAATATCTTCACATAACAGTCTTTTGCTTCTTTCTACTTTGTTTTCAAATTCTGTGGTTTGAAGCATGTTTTGTGGGGGAGGCTTACCAAATGTTCTGCAATATCTTTGTTCTTCTTTCCATTTGTTCAAACATCTAAAAATTCCTTTACATTTGTAAAACCAGTGATTTCTAATTCTTGGACTTAATCCTATTGCAAGTAGGTGGATAGATTAAAAATATTTTGTTTTGGTTTTTATGTATTTCCAGCTACTGTAGTTACCTAGTGACAATTTTCTGTGTTTTTGACTGGTTATTTGCATAACCTGTAACTGATAACTGGCATACCAGTTTATGGCAAATTATTATTTGGAATGCCCTCTTGATTGTCTGGAGATTTAGAATATGGCCTTTGAGGTTGCTGCTAAGTCGCTTCAGTCGTGTCCGACTCTGTGCGACCCCATAGACAGCAGCCCATCAGGCTCCCCCGCCCCTGGGATTCTCCAGGCAAGAACACTGGAGTGGGTTGCCATTTCCTCCTCCAATGCATGAAAGTGAAAAGTGAAAGTGAAGTCACTCAGTCGTGTCCGACTCTTAGGGACCCCATGAACTGCAGCCCACCAGGCTCCTCTGTCCATGGGGTTTTCCAGGCAAGAGTACTGGAGTGGGGTGCCATTGCCTTTTCCAAGGTTAGAAAATATTTAATATTGGTTTTTTATGATAGATAGGAATCATACTATTATTTGTAAATTTAGCCATCTTTCTTGGTCCACTCCTATATTTTACTACTAAACATTTTTAAGATGAATATTATTAGAATTTATACCTAATTTTGGTTTATTTATTTTTAAATATTTTTTTGATGTGGACCATTTTTAAAGTCTTTATTGAATTTGTTGCAATATTGCTTCTTTTTTATGTTTTTTGTCCTTGAGTCATATGGGATCTTAGTTCCCTAATCAGGAATCAAACCCATACGCCCCGCAATTGGAAAGTGAAGTCTTAACCATTGGACCACCAGGGAAGTCCCTATATCTAATTTTTAAGACATTCCTTTAATATGTTCTCTAAATCTGTACATATAGTTGTGGTAATCTTGCTGACTGATAGGCAATATTAGGAATATAAGGAATTGTGTAACTGACAATTGGTGGAGTGTTGAGACATCATCAATATTGAACACAAGTTGGAAAGCTACAGCCTATGAGTCAAATCTGGGCCACCACCAATTTTTGTAAATAAAGGTTTTTGTGATGCAACCTTACCCATTTGTTTACCTATTACCTGTGGCTGATTTTGTACTATAAAGGCAGAGTCTAGTAAGTTGCAACAATGACCATATGGTGTGCAAAGCCTAAAATAATTAGCATCCAGTCTTCGCATAAAGTTTGTTGATCCCTGTTCTTGAAGATCACTCGATTTATTACTATGTAACTGCCCAGTGCATTGAAGCCAGAGTTCGTTTTGTTTCTCTTGTAGAACCTGATCATTTAGTTTTCTTCTGCAAATTAGGATTTAGGAAAATCTCTTGGTGTGGCTGGGAACTCAGTGATTTCATGTAAATCAGTTCATTTCAAACTCATTCGAGTGACAAGTTGGCCAACTCTTGATTGATTTAACATTTTGATACTTTTAGTAGGTAATGATGTGGTGATATAATTAAGCCATTAATTTTAATGACTTCTCAGGAAAAGGAAGTAAAATTAGTTGAGCACCTCCCATGATACAGGCTCTTTGCTAGATTCCAGTCTCCAGGTGGCAGTTAAAATTCAGAAAGTAATGTATCAGCAACACAGAGAAAAAAGGTTCCAAATGAGATATTCCATTTCTCATATTCTCTTCCACCCATTTTTTTTTAACTGATGAGAAAATTAAATTCAGTAGGGTTAAATAACTTGATTGGAATTGCAAATTAGAAAGTGGCAGAGTTGACATTTGTGTATAGACCTGCAGGTTTTCAGAGCCCAAGCTTCTTATGTTAAACTGTATTGCTTAGTATGTTACGTCAAGACATATGGAGTCTTCAAAATAATCTACTTGTGGATTGTGGCCTTTAAAAAAAAATAGCACTAGAATTTTCCCCAGAAGTTCACTACTTATAATACTTTACTAACCCAATGGACAAGAAGATATTGAGCAGGTCTAGTATAATTCCATTTGGATACAGGAATATCAAAATCATAGCCACTTCAGGAAATTATTTAATCAGCCACTTTGTAAGATATCAATATCATAGCCACTTCAAGAAACCAACAGAGCTGACAATAAAAAGGCTATCTGGTGTTAAAATCACTCTCAATTGTGACTGCATGCATTTTATCCCTTTAGTACATGTGGAAAAATGTATATTTCTCTCCTAAGTTCTTTTGTCTAGGGTGTTCTTTTTCAGAGTATTACTATTTTTATTATTATTTTTATATGATAGGACTGCTGCTACTGCTGCTCGGAAGTCGCTTCAGTCGTGTCCGACTCTATGCGATCCCATAGACGGCAGCCTGCCAGGCTCCCCCGTCCCTGGGATTCTTCAGGCAAGAACACTGGAGTGGGTTGCCGTTTCCTTCTCCAATGCATGAAAGTGAAAAGTGAAAGTGAAGTCGCTCAATCATGTCTGATTCTTAGCGACCCCATGGACCGCAGCCTACCAGGCTCCTCCATCCATGGGATTTTCCAGGCAAGAGTACTGGAGTGGGGTGCCATTGCCTTCTCCGATGATAGGATTAGTGGAGAATAACTTGAAAGCAAGGAACATCAGTGATCTAGCAGGACAGTCAACAAGCTTTAGAGCCTAAAAAAAATTTTTTTTTTTTTTTAAGCTCAGTCATGTCTGACTCTTTGTGACCCTATAGACTGTAGCCTGACAGGCTCCTGTGTCCATGGGATTCTCTACTGGAGTGGGTTGGCATGCCCTTCTCCAGGGGATCTTCCTGACCCAGGGCTCGAAACTGTGTCTCCCGTGGCTCTTGCATTGCAAGCAGATTCTTTTACCACTGAGCCACTGGGGAAGCCCTTAGACTTTATTACAGGCCCCAATATAATGCTTAATGTATCAAGCAAAATGAACGCCAATTCTGTCTTGCCCTTTGATGCTGATTCCTTTGGGTTCTTTATAAATGGCAAACTCTTACAATTGTTATTGACTGACACTGACATCACTTGGAGTAAAATTAGCAGCTCCTCTAGAACTCCAGACTTGTAGAAATATTTGTTATTTTGTGACAAGTCATTGGGTCTGGTTAACAAACCAAAAATGAAATGGACTTTTCTAAGAATTGCAAAATATCTGTGGATTGTCTCTTTTATCATCATTTTTTCCTCTAAGTAATATGGCTTTAACTTGGCTGACTGATTCAAGCAAGCCCTGAAGCAATTATAAACTGTTTATAACTATTTGAAATAGTGTGCAATTTGCATATATGCATAGCTTAGGTTTCAGAATGGATAAATCTATTGAATTACACTTCCAACCTATTCTAATTCTGTTTCATTTTTTGCATATAGATGTCAAATAATTAAGGCCACATTGAGTATATTAATTTCTTATTTAAGGTAATATAGAGCACATTAGGTCAGAAGGAATCAGGGAACAGATACTTTGTTTACTACTTTATGTAGGTATAATAAACTCTAACCTATATATAGATTCTGCTGCCAAGTGAAATCTTTGGTTATGATGGGACAAAAATAAAGGAATTGATTGTTTTGGCTCAACTCTCTAGGTAGTGTTAAGTATAAGATTGTGTCAGGGGGGTAAAAATTTTAGAGGATGTGGATAAAAAGAGTTGAAAAAATACATATATTCCACATTTTCTGCATGTAAAATTGTAACCATATCATAACAGAAAACATATGTGGTGCCACTAGCTTGACTTGAATTACTAAACATGCATATAGGCCCCTTTCTCCAGTGTTTTAAAGAATGTCATACAATTCTAAAGGTTGTTTTAAGAGGGCATGTCAAACCAACCTAATGATTAAGTAATATCAGAAAATAAGAAACAATTAGAAGTATGGGAGAAAAGACTGTCCTACAAATTCAGACCTTAAAGTAATAAATAAGGAGATGAATTTCAATAATAATAAGCTGGCATTTAAGGACTTTTTTTTCCAAATGTACAAATCATGCTAATCTTGTTGTCTGGAGGTGATTAGCCTATTATGACAGACTGTGAGGTCATTAAGAGAATTAACATATTCCAGGTGTATTATTCTGCTGGCACAACGCCATTGGGGAAATGTGTTTATTCATCTGAAACCAAGAAAATGTAATTTAATTCACATGTGCAAGATAAAGCTCAGTTCAAAACTTCAAATGACATTTCCCCCCAACTGGCATCAAAAAACAAAACCTGAATTTTTAACAATATGTTTTAGCAAATCACACAGTTTGCGTGAGAATTTTCAACTTCAAATTCCATCAACACAGTGACCTGGGGTATGGTCTAATATGTTTTGGGGTGCTGATTTGCATTATTTTACAGGGAAATAGTCATACATCGGAGAAGGCAATGGCAACCCACTTCAGTACTCTTGCCTGGAAAATCCCATGGACGGAGGAGCCTGGTAGGCTGCAGTCCATGGGGTCCCTAAGAGTCGGGCATGACTGAGCAACTTCACTTTAACTTTTCACTTTCATGCATTGGAGAAGGAAATGGCAACCCACTCCAGTGTTCTTGCCTGGAGAATCCCAGGGACAGAGGAGCCTAGTGGGCTGCCGTCTATGGGGTCGCACAGAGTTGGACACGACTGAAGCAACTTAGCAGCAGCAGCAGCAGTCATACATCAAGTTTTATGAAAGTTAGGTTAATGAATTTATATACACACTCATAAACATCCATCTAACTGATTCAGCAACTTAATAAAAAATTTGAATGCTTGCTATGTATCATGCTCTGGTCTTAGGTATGTATTGATGAATAAAACATCTCCCAAGTTAAAATATCTTTTATGTTCAGTTTGTTCTGAAAATAACTTTAATTTGTGAATTAAAAAAAAATAAAAGATTTGAAAAGTTGTATTACTTTCCCAAGGATTTGATTAACTTTATTTAATTAGTAAACTAGTTACTTGGAGTATTTTGGATGAGACCCAAATATTTAAATTTTGAAATAGCAATGAATTTTTTGAAATATAGGAAATATTGATATTCTTATTATAAAAAAGCATAAAATTAAGTCTATGTATATCTTGATTTAAGATGAATTGTTTATGAGCTTCTCAGTATAGTTTTAGCCTTTTAAGTCTTTTCAATTTCACAACAGAATTAGTATTTGTCACTCAAAATGCTTTTATAAAGATTCTCTTTTTACTTATTTTGTCAGTTTTTCACAACTGAGAGAGGAGAATTTGGCTTTTATGGAGTGGTACAGTGTTTCTGATTATGTGGGGAAAGTAAAAACTTTTCTATAGCACAAATTTCCCCCTAATAACATTCTGGGAGTGCCAGGTTAGAATATGCCAGTATTATTTTATATATTTTTCCTAAAGTAAGTCAATTTTTAATTAAGTCATTTTTATCTCTTTAATAGTAGTGAATGACAGTTGGAAAGAAAAGAAAAAATATTCAGCTGGAATTCAAGTTTCACTAGATCACACTGGAGGGGAGATTTCCCTTCTAAAAATACAGATGCCTTTTAAGTTACTATTTTTGCATCACAATGTGTTCATATGTCACTGTGAAGGCTGAAAAACATGATTCAGAAATAGAGCCTTGACACTTCCTTGCTGTTGTTCAGTTGCTAAGTCGTGTCCGACTCTTTGTGACCCCATGGACTGCAGCACGCCAGGCTTCCCTGTTCTGCACTATTTCATGGAGCTTGCTCAGTCATATCCATTGAGTTGATGATGCCATCCAATTATCTCATCCTCTGTCACTTGCTTCTCTCCGACCCTGGAACATGGAATATCTCTCCATCTGTTTTATGTTGTCTTTGATTTCTTTAATGAATGTCTTGAAGTTTTCTGTTTACTTCTCTTTTGTCTCCTGAGGTAGGTTTATTCCTAGGTATGTTATTTTTATTGCAATGGTAAATGGGATTGATTCCTTAATATCTCTTTTTGATTTTTCATTGTTAGTGTAAAGGAATGCTAGTGATTTTTGTGTATTGGTTTTGTATCCTGTGATTTTGCTAAATTCACTGATTAGCTCTAGTAATTTTCTGATAATATCTTTGAGGTTTTCTGTGTATAGTATCATGTCATCAGCAAACAGTGAACGTTTTACTTCTCTTCCAATCTGGATTCTTCTAATTTGTTTAAATCCCTTTTTTTCTTGATGAGTCTGGCTAATTGTCAATTTTGTTTATCTTATCAAAGAACTGGCTTTTAGTTTTATTAAGCTTTAATATTGTTTCCTTCATTTCTTTTTCACTTTTTTCTGCTCTGATCTTTATGATTTAGTTGCCTTCTACTAACTTTGACGTTTTTGTTGTTGTTGTTGTTCTTTTCCGAGTTGTTTTAGATGTAAAGTTAGGTTGTTTATTTGGTATTTTTCTTGTTTCTTCAGTGTATTACTGTAAGCCTACACAAATTTTAGAATAATTTGTTCTAGTTCTGTGAAAATGCTATTGGTGTTTTAATAGAGATTGTATTAAGTCTGTAGATTGCCTTGGGTAGTATGTTTATTTTAACAATGTTAATTCTTTCAGTCCATGAGCTGACTGTGTCTTTCCATTTGTTTGTATACTCCTAAATTTCTTTCAACAGTATCCTTTAGTTTTCTGAGTGCAGATTTTTATAACTCCTTCAGTTCAGTTCAGTTCAGTTCAGTCGCTCAGTCGTGTCCGACTCTTTGCGACCCCATGAATTGCAGCACACCAGGCCTCCCTGTCCATCACCAACTCCCGGAGTTTACCCAGACTCATATCCATCGAGTCGGTGATGCCATCCAGCCATCTCATCCTCTGTCGTCCCCTTCTCCTCCTTAGTTAACTTTATTCTCAGGTGTTTTATTCTTTGTTTGCCTTACTTCACTTGTAGTCTCTAGGTCCATCCACGTTGCTGCAAGTGGTGTTATTTCATTCTCTTTTATGGCTGAGTGGTATTCCAGTACTCTTGCCTGGAAAATCCCGTGGATGGAGGAGCCTGGTAGGCTGCAGTCCATGGGGTCGCTAAGAGTCGGGCACAACAGAGCAACTTCACTTTCACTTTTCACTTTCATGCATTGGAGAAGGAAATGGCCACCCACTCCAATGTTCTTTCCTGGAGAATCCCAGGGATGGGGGAGCCTGGTGGGCTGCCGTCTCTGGGGTTGTGCAGAGTCGGACATGACTGAAGTGACTTAGCAGCAGCAGCAGTATTCCATTGTGTGGAATTTCTCTATGATATTTACATAAATATCATATATATGCACACACACCCATACATACATACCATATCTTTATCCATTCCTCTGTTGATGGGCATTTAGGTTGCTTCCATGTCTTGGCTATTGTAAATAGTGCTACTGTGAACACTGAAGTGCATACATCTTTTCAAATTAGAGTTTTCTCTGGATATATGCTCAGGAAGGGGATTGCTGGATCATCATACTCAATGATAAAAAGCTGAAAGCATTCCAAGATCAGAAACAAGACAAGGATGCCCCATTCATGCTACTTTATTCAATGTAGCTTTGGAAATACTAACCATGCAGAGAAGAAAAAGAAATAAAAATAATCCAAATTGGAAAGGAAGAAATAAAATGGTCACTCTTTGCAGATGACATGATGCTATACATAGAAAATCCAAAAGATGCTATCAGAAAGCTATTAGAGCTCATCAATAAATCTAGTAATGTTTCAGGGTACAAAGTTAATATACAAAATGTTGCATTTCTATACACTAACAATTAAATATCATAAAGAGAAATTAAGGGAACAATCCTATTTACCATCACATCAAAAATAGTAAAATATCTAGGAATAAATCTACCTAAGGAGATAAAAGGCCTAAAAGGAGAGTAGGCCTAGTCTACTCTCAAGACTATAAAATCTGATGAAAGAAATAGAAGACAGTAGAAACAGATGGAAAAAATATGCTGTGGTTTTGGATGGGAAGAATCAGTATTGTTAAAATGACCATACTACTCAAGACAATCAGTGCAATCCCTATCAAATTACTAATGGCATTTTCCACAGAACTAGAACAAAAATTTTTAAATTTGTATGGAAACAACCAAAAAAATACCCTAAGTAGTGAAAACAATCTTGAGAAATAAGAATGGAGCTGAAAAAATCATACTTCCTAGCTTCAGACTATACTACAAAGCCAAATAGTATAATACTGGCACAAAGACAGACTTACAGATCAATGGAACAGGATAGAAATCCTAGAAATAAATTTGTGCATTTGTGGTCATTTAATCTATGGCAAAGGAGGCAATAATATACAGTGGAGAAAAGACAGTCTTTTCAGTTAAGTGGTACTGGAAAAACTGTACAATTACATGTACAAAAATGACATTAACAAATTATCTGCTGCTTCTGCTGCCAAGTCGCTTCAGTCGTGTCCGACTCTGTGTGACCCCATAGACGGCAGCCCACCAGGTTCCCCCATCCCGGGGATTCTCCAGGCAAGAACACTGGAGTAGGTTGCCATTTCCTTCTCCAATGCATGAAAGTAAAAAGTGAAAGTGAAGTCGCCCAGTCATGTCTGACTCTTCGCAACCCCATGGACTGCAGCCTACCAGGCTCCTCTGTCCATGGGATTTTCCAGGCAAGAGTACTGGAGTGAGGTGCCATTAACACCATACAAAAATAAACTCAAAATGGATTAAAGACCTAAAATTAAGACTCGGTACTCTAAAACTGCTAGGGAAAATACAGGCAGAACGCACTTTGACATAAATAGCAGCACTATATTTTTGGATCTATCTCCTAGAGTAATGGAAATAAAAACAAAAATAGACAAATGGGTCCTAATTAAACTTAAAAGCTTTTGCATAGCAAAGGAAACCAACCATAAGCAAAATGAAACAGCAACCTGCAGAATGGGAGAAAATATTTACAAATAAGAGATTGATTTACCCAATATAGAAACAGCTCATACAGCTCAATATAAAAAACATAAAACAGCCAAATCAAAAAATGGGCAGGTGACCTAAAGAGACATTTCTCCAAAGAACTCATACAGATGACCAAGAAGCACATGAAATGATACTCAACATCACTAATTATTCAAAAAAAGGAAATCAAAACTACAGTAAGGTATCACCTTTCACTAGTCAGGATGGCCATCATGAAGAGGCCTGCTAATAGTAAATGCTAGAGAGAGTATGGGGAAAAAGGAAGCCTCCTCCACTGCTGGCGGAATGTAGATTGGTGCAGCCACTATGGAGAACAGTATGGAGGTTCCTTGAAAAACTAAAAATAGAGTTACCATATGGATTTTATTCTTCAGTTTGTTAATGTGGTGTATCACATTGATTTATTTGTGTATATTAAGACATCTTTGCATTTTTAGTATAAATCCCACTTGATCATGATATATGACCCTTTTAGTGTATTGCTGGATTCAGTTTGCTAGGATTTTGTTCAGGAGTTTTTGCATCTATGTTCATCAGTGATATTGGCCTGTAATATTGTGTGTGTGTGTGTGTGTGTGTGTGTGTGATATCTTTGTTTGGTTTTAGTATCAGGATCATGGTCACTTCATAGAATGAGTTTTGAAGCATTCTTTCCTCTGCACATTTTTTGAAATAGTTTGTGAAGCAGAACTCTTTATAATGTTTGGTATAATTCACCTATGAAGCCACCTGGTCACTGACTTTTGTTGGGAGGTTTTTTTTTTTTTTAATTGCCGATTCAGTTTTATTATTGATATTTGTTTGGTTCATATTTTCTGTTTTCTTGCTGATTCAGTCTTTGGAGACAGTACATTTCTAGGAATTTATGCATTTCTTTTAGATTGTCCATTGACATATAATTGTAATAGTCTCTGATGATTCTTTGCATTTCTATGAGTCAGTTGTAGCATCTCTTTTTGACTTGTGCCCACTCCCTTTTATTCTCGATGAGTCTGGCTAAAAGCTTATCAATTATGTTTATCTTTTCAAAAAACCAGTTCTAGTTTAATTGATCTTTTCTGTGTGTTTTTTTAGACAGTATTTATTTCTGCTCTGATATTATTTCTTTTTTGCTGCTTCTGCATTTGTTATTGTTATTTTCCTTTATCTGTGCAGTTAGATTGTTTGATTTTTTTCTTATTTCCTGGGGTAGGCTTGTATCAACATAACTTCCCATTTAGAACTGCATCTGCTGTATTTTATAGATATTTGATCATTTTGTTTCCAATTTTATTTGTCTCCAATTATTTTATACTCTTTTTGATTTCTTCAGTGATCCATTCATTGGTTGTTTAGTAGAATATTATTAAGCTTCCATGTGTTTGTTTGTTTTTTCCTGCAGTTTTTCATATAATGGATTTCTGGTTTCATAATGTCATGGTTGGAGAAGATGTTTGAAATGCTCTCAGTCTTCTTAAATTCATATCTGAGGGATGACCTTGTGGGTATTCTTGGTTGTAGTTTTTTTTCCCCCATCATTTTAAATATATTGTGCCACTCCTTTCTGGCCTGCAAATTTTGTGCTGAAAAGTCAAACTGAGAGTTCCCTTGTATGTCACCTCATTTTGCCCAATTCTCTGTGCTTATTTGTGTATATTAGTTAGGTTGGATACATTTCCCAGTCTTATTGGTTAGAATTAGTCTTACATAGGAAATGTTTCATGGGGCCCAGCGGCATAGTCTCCCTTGCTCACCAGAAATACATGCTCTAGGGGTGGCCCCTGTGTGGGCTAAGTGGGCCCTTCTGTTGGGACTGAGTCAACTACTGTGGTGTGAAGTTAAGAAGAGCTGCTCCCTGACTTGGCTGGTTCCCACCCAGTGGCCTGTGCGGTCATGTCCCAGCAGAGCTGGATTTGGGTCTGGGTGAACTGGCTGCTGGAACCATGGGCAAGTGCAGCGGGCACTGCACACTGGTCGCCTTCTGCTACCTGCAGCTGTCTCGCCCATCAGGAAGCTTCCATAAGCCTCTTATCCTTATCAGTCAGAGGGTAGACAGAATGAAAACCACAATCACAGAAAACTAATCAATCGGATCACATGGACAACAGCCTTGTGTAACTCAGTGAAACTATGAGCCATGCTGTGTAGGGCCCCCAAGATGGACGGGTCATGGTGGAGAGTTCTGACAAAATGTGGTCCACTGGAGAAGGGAATGGCAAACCACTTCAGTATTCTTGCCTCGAGAACCCCATGAACAGTATAAAAAGGCAAAAAGATAGGACACTGAAAGATGAACTCTCCAGGTTGGTAGGTGCCCAATATGCTACTAGAGAAGAGTGAAGAAATAACTCTAGAAAGAATGATGAGGTGGAGCCAAAGTGAAAACAGCACCCAGTTGTGGATGTGACTGGTGATGGAAGTGAAGTCTGATGCTGTAAACAGCAAAATGCATAGGAACCTGGAATGTTAGGTCCATGAATCAACGTAAATTAGAAGTGGTCATACAGGAGATGGCAAGAGTGAACGTTGACATTTTAGGAATCAGTGAACTAAAATGGACTGGAATAGGAAAATTTAATTCAGATGACCATTATATCTACTACTGTGGATAAGAATCTCTTAGAAGAAATGGAGTAGCCCTCATAGTCAACAAAAGAGTCTGAAATGCAGTACTTGGATGCAACCTCAAAAATGACAGAATGATCTCTGTTTCCAAGGCAAACCATTCAGTATCAAAATAATCCAAGTTTATGCCCCAACCAAAAATGGTGAAGAAGCTGAGGTTGAATGGTTCTATGAAGAGCTACAAGACCTTATAGAAATAATATACAAAAAACATGTCCTTTTCATCATAGGGGACTGCAATGCAAAAGTTGGAAGTCAAGAGATACCTTGAGTAACCAGCAAATTTGGCCTTGGAGTACAAAATGAAGCAGGGCAAAGGCTAATAGAGTTTTGCCAAGAGAATGCACTGGTCATGGCAAACACCCTCTTCCAACAACACAAGTGAAGACTCTACACATGTACAACACCAGATAGTCAATATCGAAATCAGATGGATTATATTATTTGCAGCCAAAGATGGAGAATCTCTGCAGATGGAGAATCTACAGCCAGCAAAAACAAGACTGGAAGCTGACTGTCACTCAGATCATGAACTCCTTATTGCCAAATTCAGACTTAAATTTGACTTACTTGAAGAAAGTAGGGAAAACCACTAGACCATTCAGGTATGACCTAAATCAAATCACTTGTGATTATACAGTGGAAGTGACAAATAGATCCAAGGGATTAGACCTGATAGACAGAGTGCCTGAAGAATTATGGACAGAGGTTTGTGACACTGTACAGGAGGCAGTGATCAAGACAATCCCCCAGAAAAAGAAATGCAAAAAGGCAAAACGGTTGTCTGAGGAGGCCTTACAAATAGCTGAGAAAAGAAGAGAAGTGAAAGGCAAAGGAGAAAAGGAAAGATATAAGCATCTGAATGCAGAGTTCCAAAGAATAGCAAGGAGAGATAAGAAAGACTTCCTCAGTGATCAGTGCAAAAAATAGAGGAAAACAATAGAATGGGAAATACTAGAGATCTCTTCAAGAAAATCTGAGATACTAAGGGAATATTTCATGCAAAGATGGGCACAGTAAGGGACAGAAATGTTATGGACCTAACAGAAGCAGAAGATATTAAGACGAGGTGGCAAGAATACACTGAATGAAGAACTATACAAAAAGATCTTCATGACCCAGATAACCGTGATGGTGTGATCAGTAGACTAGATCTGGACATCCTGGAATGTGAAGTCAAGTGGGCCTTAGGAAGCATCACTACGAACAAAGCTAGTGAAGGTGATGGAATTCCAGTTGAGCTATTTCAAATCCTAAAAGATAATGCTATGAAAGTGCTGCACTCAATATGCCAACAAATTTAGAAAACTCAGCAGGGGCCACATGACTGGAAGTAAGTTTTCATTCCAATCCCAAAGAAAGGCAATGCCACAGAATACTCAAACTACTGCACAATTGCACTCATCTCACATGCTAGTTATGTAATGCTCAAAATTCTCCAAGCCAGGCTTCAACAGTACGTGAACTGAGAACTTCCATATGTTCAAGCTGGATTTAGAAAAAGCAAAGGAACCAGAGATCAAATTGCCAACATCCATTGGACCATAGAAAAAATGAGAGAATTCCATTAAAAAAAACTTCTGCTCTATTGATGATGCCAAAGCATTTATGTAGATCACAAGAAACTGAAAAATTCTTCAAGAGATGGAATTCCAGAGAAATTCCATCTGAGAAACCTGTATGCAGGTCAAGAAGCAATAGTTAGAACCTGACATAGAACAACAGACTGGTTCCAAATTGGGAAAGGAGTACATCAAGGCTGTATATTGTCACCCTGCTTGTTTAACTTATATGCAGAGTACATCATGAGAAATGCTGGACTGGGTGAAGCACAAGCTGGAATCAAGATTGTCCAGAGAAATATCAATAACCTCAGATGTGCAGGTGACACCACCCTTATGGAGGAAAGTGAAGAAGAACCCAAGAACCTATTGATGAAAAAGGAGAGTGAAAAAGCTGTATTAAAACTCAGCATTCAAAAAACAAAGGTCATGGCATCTGGTCCCATCACTTCATGGAAAATAGATTGGGAAAGAGTGGAAACAGTGGCAGACTCTATTTTCTTGGGCTCCAAAATCACTGCTGATTGTGACCACAGGCATTAAATTAAAAGAGGTTTGGTCCTTGGAAGAAAAGCTATGACCAACCTAGACAGCATATTAAAAAGCAGAGACATTATTTTGCCAACAAAGATCTGTCTAGTCAGAGCATGGTTTTTCCAGTAGTCATGAAAGGAAGTGAGAGTTGGACTATAAAGAAAGCTGAATGCCATAGAATTGATGCTTTTGAACTGTGGTGTTGGACAAAACTCTTGAGGGGCCCTTGGACTGCAAGGAGATCAAAGCAGTCAATCCTAAAGGAAATCAGTCCTAAACATTCATTGGAAGGACTGATGCTGAAGCTGAAACTCCAATACTTTGGCCACCTGATGCAAAGAACTGACTCGTTGGAAAAGACCCTGATGCTGGGAAAGATTGAAGGCAGAAGGAGAAGGGGATGACAGAGGATGAGATGGTTGGATGGCGTTGCTGACTTGGTGGACATGAGTTTGAGCAAACTCTGGGAGTTGGTGATGGACAGGGAAGCCTGGCGTGCTGCAGTCCATGGGGTCGCAAAGAATCGGACATGACTGAGTGACTGAACTGAACTGAACTGACTCCAGGGCCTAGGAGTTCTGAGCTGGTGCTCTCCTGCTGGTGGGTGGTGTTGAGTCCTGACATGACTTGTTGTGGGTTCCAATGGGTCTTGTTGCTACTTATGGCCCACTAGTGGGCTTAGTGGAAGGAACTGAAGCAGAATTCAGGTTTTTTCCTCCTTGTGGAGAACTTCTGCAATTTTGAAACATGCTGGGACATAGGACCCTTTGCTTCAGAGCAGCTGTGCTTGCACTTGGACAGACGTTTCCTTGTGCAATAAATACAAAGAAACTATAAGTGACTAAAAATAATTGCATACATTTGCACTTATGGCAAATTCTGGATTCAGTCAGTTCAGTTCAGTCACTCAGTCGTGTCCAACTCTTTGGGACCCCATGAATTGCAGCACGCCAGGCCTCCCTGTCCATCACCATCTCCCGGAGTTCACTCAAACTCACGTCCATCGAGACAGTGATGCCATCCAGCCATCTCATCCTCTGTCTTCCCCTTTTCCTCCTGCCCCCAATTCCTCCCAGCATAAGAGTCTTTTCCAATGAGTCAACTCTTCGCATGAGGTGGCCAAAGTACTGGAGTTTCAGCTTTAGCATCATTCCATTCTGGATTAAAGATACATAAAGACCATAAAAGGTGAACTGCCACTTCTAGGAGCAACTTAGTGTGTCAGGAGCAAAAGGTTACTAGGCATGTCCCCTGCACTCAGAACCACAATGGGGTGGCAAACCAAGTAAGCCCATCTCAGGCCCAACCACTAGACACATCTCTGCTCTCAACCCCATCCAACGGACTAGCTCATCTGCTCATTAGGGAGTAAGCTAACAAGGGAACCTGCTACTTGTTCTCGTAGAGGCCTTGCTGCAGTAGAAGCCCCAATAAAAAACCTTTCCTGAATTTCTTGTCTGGGCTCTAATCAATTTCCATTGATTAAGGAGGCCAAGAACCCTGGCCGGTAACAAATTAACTATTCCACTTGTGGGTGACCTGTCTGGGGAATGGGTCTTGCTTGGTCCACATATCCACTCCTCCTACTCTTCTCATTGTGGATCCTTCTGTATATATTGAATTGTAGAAGGTCTTTTATGCTGGTCTTCAGGTTGTTCTCACCTACAGCTCCTCTGTAAATAGTTGTAATTTTGGTGCACCAGGGAGAGGGCATGAACTTGGGGTCTTTCTATTCCACCAACTTGGCCACTCTTCCAAAGTTGGTTCTTAAATAACAACTCTGTTACAAACTTGTTTGGAAAATTGCTGACACATCTGCTTTTTAACATAATTATGTCATTTTAGTATTAGGGCTTGTATACTCAAATTATATCTTTTTATCCTTAATTAATAGTCTCTTTGAAAAAAATATTATGTAGTTTATGTTGAATCTTCAGTGTTTTGAAATGGAATTAGAAAGTTTTTGTTTGTTTAAAAGACTCCACAACTGTTTAGAAAACTATGAGGCTACAGAAATTACAGAACACTGAAGGGTATTATGAAGACTGGAAAGACTGAGAGGTTACAAAACTGAGGACGTGATGCAAGTGGTCTGAGATGAGAAATATTCACTCATTCATATTATCCATGATGATCAGGGTATTAAAGCTGAAGTAAGGAGACATGCCAGGTTTTAAGAAATACATCTGCTAACTATTAAGGAAGGTAGAATTGAGAAATAGGCCACGTTACATTGTTACCTATATAACTCTTATTCTAGATCACCATAGCTATGGCCTTGGCTATGCTCCAGAATCTACAAACAGGAGTTAGTACTTTCTTTTCATTAAAAAAAAAAAAAATAGTAAACTTAAGTAGATGATATCTGCTAGAACACTTAACGTATGGGTTTGCTGCACAGATCTCTCTTTTGGCAGAAAGGAAACATTTCTAGAGGGAGCCAAGGTTTATGGAATCTGGTCACCATTGTTTTAGTCAATGTCAACAAATCTGATTATTCAGTCTTATGAAACAAAATGCTTGATTTGTTGAATGTACAGTAGGTATGTGGAATTTTGTGAAATTTAAAAAATTGAATCACTGACTACCATTCTTGTATTTTTATTAAAGAATTAATAAGCAAATTTTAATGAATGGTAATGAAAATGACTGAATAATTTAGAGGAAAAAAAAACCAGTTATCACTTATTTGTTAAAATAGTTCCTGTGGGAAAACTTCCTAGAATGTTTATATAAATATGTGTGTCTGAGTCAATCTAATTTTCTTAATTACTTTTTATATAATATTTTTATGATTCTGAACTTTGTCAATAGGTTTAGCTTTTTTCACGTGTATTTTGGTTATATTTTCTTTCTGGCTTCTCAGTAGTCTATGATTTTTAAAATAGTATGAATAGGAGTCTTTGACCAATACTTTTTCATGGTTATACCTGGTTCACATATTTTAATTCTGGAGAAGATTTCATTCTCAAACTTTTTTAGTGTCCTGAACTGAAATAGATTTAAAAAATAATAAGTCATTCATTACATGACAGGTGATATGTCTTTTTTGTTACCATCCCGAATGGGGAAATAGCATGTCCTATATTTTTAAAAACTGGTAATTCAACTGAGTGGACCCTTTTTCAAAATAATTTCTTTATCAAAATTTTATTCAAGATATATAGATGTTAAATAGAAAACAATGTTGTAATATAAAGGAACAGCTGGCATAGAGAGATCTAAACTGATTTCTTTTTCCTGTCAAGATATATGAAATTCTCTGTTTTCCCCTGTTTTGTAATCCCCTGTTTAGGTAGATTATATTTTGTCCAAAAGAGACTAGTTATATATTGTCCTTTGGACAAACTCAATTATTATTTGCTTTTTGGAAAGGCTAATATACTGATAAGATTGAGGCACCACTGTTTCCTCACATTTAAAATGCTTACTTTCTTTTTAAAGAAACTGTCCAGTCTTAATTAAAAAAAATATTGACAAGTAAAATAGAAAAATATTTAAGTTTTAATTGTAGTTTAGACCAAGAGACCTAGTTTGATTCTTTTGGAATACTCAAAGTTTTTGAGACCCAGATCATTCTTTCTGTCATTTAAAATTTTAAATCTATACACATATAATCACTGCAACTTAATTACATCAAGTGAACTATGTTTCAATATGTATCATGGTAAAAAGTATATATGAATCCCTACATCTTAGCTATTTGTGATATTTGAGTTATTTTATATCTTGCTCTGCATGTTTTTGTTCAGCATATTAATAGATAAAATTTGAATGCCTTGACCAAGAATCTGAACTTTTAAAGGTCAGACAGTTAAATGATAGAGGTAGTATATTAGGAAATAAGAAGCTGTTTTCTGTGCTTAATGAAATGAATTTTAGAAATATCATGTACTTAACAATCACTTCTAGATAGGTTTACAAAGATCAAAATTACTACAAATCAAGACTTAACAATCAAACTGTTTTACAGTGCTGATAAAATTTAAGAAAATAGGAAGATAGTTTAGTATAGCATGGATATGAAACTCTGTATGTAAGTCTTTTGTTAAGAAACTATCTTATGTTTTCTGTGATAAATTTAAAATTCCTTAATCAGGTAAATAACTCAGATGAACTCAGTTTAATTACCTATTTCATATTTAGTGTGTATTTTAAAAGTTACTAGATGAAGAAGCTAAGATCCAGAGAGGCTCCATGGTTTCTTTTTTTGGGGGTGTAGGGGTAAAGATCATAATATTTGTTTGTTGTAGGACCAGAACCAAAGTGGAGCTTTGGGTGTTCCAACTGCTGTGTTCTCACTTCAAACTAGACTATACTACTTTAATGTATATAAACTTTTTATCCCCTACCCCTAAAGATGCCTGTATTCCTTATCCTAGATACTTTTAAATATGTTAGTTTACATGGCAAAGGGAAATTAAGGTTAAAGATGGAGTTAAGGTTGTTAGTCAATTAAATTTCTGTGCAGGAGAATAACTGGATTACCTAGGTGAGCCCAATGTAATTGTGAGGTGGAGAGTAGCCCAAATTACCCAGGTGTTCCCAATGTAGTTAGGAGGCTCCTAAACTGTGGAAGAGGGAGGTGGAAGAGCAGAGTCAGAGTCATGGCCTGGGAGAAAGCTATAACTAGCCTTTGCTGTCTTTGAAGAAAGCTATAACTAGCCTTTGCTGTCTTTGAATATGGACTAAGAGGGCTGTGAGTCAAAGAACACAAGCAAATTCTAGAAAGGTGAAAAGCCTAGATTCAGATTCTTCTCAGAGCCTCAGAAAGAATGCGACCTTTCAGAAACCTTGATTTTAGTTCAGTGAAGCCTATTTCCGACCCGTAACCTCCGGAAAGGTTAGTAAGATGCTAAGTCCTGTTTGGGCCTGCTAAATTTATAGTACCTTGTTACCGTAGTACTTGGAAACCAATAACGAGTTAGAAATGGAAATATGATGTAAATTGTAAATTGAATGATTTCTACACCTAAGGAATCTCATTGAAGGAAAATTAAGAATAAAAAGGCTCTATGTGGATTCTTTCTGTATTTTAGGGTTCACAAATAAGTTTGTTTTCTTTCCCAGTTCTTTCAGCCTAGTGTGCATAATTCAGTGGGTGGATTTTTATCTACAGTTGGAGAATAACATACATTTGTTTTGTTGTCTTTTTAAGGTTTCTTTTAGAACCTGTATAGCCTACTTTGTTTAAAAACAAGTTTTCTACTCTATCAATTCATGGTTGTGCCTTAAGAACTTTATTATTTATCTTTCAAAAAAAAACACAAGACAGCAAAATGGGAGTAATGCTACTCATATCATAGATAAGGTTAGGATTTTCTCTTTGAAGACTTAATGCGGTAGAAAAATTCATTTGTATTTTTAATTTTTACAATAGAGAGATGTAGTATATAAAAAAGTCCTGACGCTTTGATCTTATTCTTTGACAAACAGGTTTACTAAAACTACCTTGTTTTCTTTTTTCTTTATTTTTGTTCAGACACTTAAATTTGCTTTACTGGGGATTATTTGGGTTCACTGTTATTTTCATGACAGCTTAAGAACTGTAGCAGTGACCTCCTGATTCAACTGCAGTTATAATAGCTTCTACCCTTTGTTTCCTGGGTCCCTCTTACCAGTCATGGTGAGAGGAGTTTCATAAAGACTGGGCATATTTGACTTCTTGAAAGATTCCTGGGAACCTTGTCACATGAACTTTGCCAAAGTCTGTATCTGGTATGAAAGGCTTTTATTGAGATTCAAGCAGCAGGGTGGGTAATTTGGCACAGCTGGAAAACAGGCCAACTTCCCACAACAATATGCCCTCTAGTTAGCCCTTCATAGTGGCTGGTTCGTTTTTTTGTAGGAGTTACACCAAATGGTGTCACTAAAGTAAGGATGTACCTCAGAGGTGCTTTGTAACTGTGATTTTTGTCTTTAATATAACATGATATACAACTTTAAAATTGAAACTTAATTTTAGTCAAACTGGACTCTTGCCTTCCTTTTATATCTGTCATCAGGATTAGAAACCTTAAAAACTATAAAGACTCATTACTCTCATGTTAATTGATAGATTTCCAATTGATAGATTAAATTCCAGTGAGTTAATGCCTGGACTTATAACATTATTTATGAAACAAAAATACTAAATTTGTTAATTGCTAGGAAGATCCGCTGTCGAACATGTTAACAATAACTTTCTTTATTTGGATGGCTTTCATTGGTTATGCAAGGATATGCTGAACAATTTTATTCAATGCCGGTGTTGTATAATGAAGCATTTGGCTGATCTTTGTCTCTGGTTCCTGGAATTTCCCGAGCAATAGGAGTACCTATGTTGTTAAGGTGGACACCTAGGACCACACCTGAGTTTTTGCTAACAAGATGACTCATCATGGGCCCTAGATGATTTCATCGTGGGGGATGACCATGCTGAGAACACCATCCTGGTGACTAGATGAATGACTTTGAACCACACAATATAGCCCTGACATCCTGACCTTAGAAGGAAAGGGGAACTGGAGATAGAGTTCAGTTACACAGCCAATGATTCAATCAATCATGCCTCCATAATGAAATTCCAATAAAATTCTGGATATCTGAAGCTTGGATGAGCTTACCTGTTGGTGATATCAGTGTGTCAGGAGGGTAATGTGTCCTGAGGATGCAGAAGCTTTGCGTCTGGGACCCTCCCAGACCTCCCCTATGCATCTTTTCCTTTGGCTGGCTCTTATTTATATTTTTTAATAACAAAACTATAATCATATGTTTTCCTGAGTACTGTGAGTCATCTCAGCCAAGTATTGAGCCTGAGGAGGTAGTGGGAACCCCAGAACTTGTAGACCACTGGTCAGCAGTATTGGTAACCTGGGGACCCCAGAGATGGTAGCTATGTGTTAAATGGGGAGTCTTGTGAAGGACTGTGCCCTTAACTTGTGAAGTTTAAGTTAACTCCAGGTAATTTATGTCATAGTTGCGTTATAGCCAATTAGAACTTGATACCTAGAAATGTGTATCAATTTATGTATATCTGCATCATAGAGTTAATTTTGCTGTTTAATTTAGAACTTTGATTTTTTAATTCTCATACATAATATACTGAACTAACAATGCTTTAAAATAATTTTCAATAGATTTTAAATTTTAAATTGTTTTTTAGTGAAAAGCATGTGGGAAGGAATTCTCCTAGTCTTCTGATGAAACTAAAATTGTTTATTCTTTGATTATTCAAATGCTTGCTTCCATTCACAACAAAACTTGACAAAGAATGCTGAGATGGTTGCTTGATAATCCTGATAAGGTACTGATACACATAATGTTGCTAGGTTAAGGTATGCCATTTACCTAATCATATCCTAAATCATTTCTGTATCCCGGACTCAGGGACTATTGTGATGACAGAATTGTTCTTTGATTATCATCCAAATACCTACTACCATTCATTATAATTGTTAGAATTAAACACTAAAAACTTGCTTGATATTCTTTTAAATTGAAACAAAATGGTCATGATACAGATACTAATATTACCTTTATTACTGATGAAGAAATTGAGGCATAAAAAGTTTATGTAAATTATGAAGTTTACAGAAGTAGTGGGTGGCAGAGCCAGTAATCAATCCCAGTCCCCCTTGCTGTGTCCTTGACCACTGAACATTTCATTGGCTGGTCATGTTTACATCCTACTTAAGGTGGTGATAATTTTCAGACTCTGTTGCAATTAAAATATAATTGGATACATTGGATTCAGTGTCAATGATTCATTTTCAGTTCATAGAGCATCTGTCATGTGTCACATACTGGGCAGGTACTGGGGATACAGCTCAAAATTAACAGAATTATTTTACTTTACTTCAGGGCAGACTGTGTGCATCAGATATTCCTGTCAGTCCTAACCTTTCCCACACACTCACTCATTGAGAAAATTCTAGACTTGGTTTTCTTTGTACCTTTTGTGTCTGTGGCAAAAAGCCAGGAAGAGATAAAAGGAGGTAAGAGAAGCAAAATCAATTCAGACTAGAAAAAATAAAATAGAAGAACTGCATAAAACTGATAACTTTATTTGTTCACATTTTCACATCCTAATTTTTAGTCCTTTGCAGTTAGAAAAATCAATCAATTTAAATTTCAGTGGGATTTCACAGTTCTGAGGTTGTGTTTCCAGAACATTCTCATATTTGAGATTCCTTTGACCTTACATATTTCTTTATTCATTTTTTCCTTCTCTTGACCACTTGAGCTCATTGAGGCCCCAAATTCTGGCTCTCCCACTACCCCAAATTCCATAATCTATTACTTTTGACTTTCCTTCTCTTCTTCTCTCTCTGTGTCACACAAACACAAACAGACAATTAAGGAAAAGCTGATTTTTCACATAGGATAAAATATAAAACTGCTTCAGATGTAAACTGTTTTTGAGCCTCCACAGGGACTTAGTGTCAAACTTAGGTCACAAGAAGACTTGAACATAAAAATCTATAAAATATTTAGCTAAATCATATTATAGATGAATATTTGATACAATATAATGTATATTCTTAAATTTTGTGCCTTCATGAAATTGGAGGTTCTTTTTGATCTAAATGTAGTACTATGTATGTTATAGTAATTACTTCACTGTATATTATATATATTTCGTCAATGGGCATATTATATTTTAAATCATTTAGAATTTGTGCAGTTGCTCTATGTTGGCATAGAGAAATTGGTCCATCAAAGTGGGGATTCAAAAAAAGTAATTTTATGCCATTTGTTTCAAGTAATTGTTAAGATACTTTGATATTATTTACCTGGGATCTTTACAGGGTAACTGAAGTGGATAAGTGGGATAGCTACATGAATTACTTCAGAAAAGTTTATTTTAATCAACTGTATATATGTTTATTTGATTTTATAACTATTTAGCCTAATAATTTGGGTAATATTTAAAATTTTTAGTAGTCCTATACACATAAGCATGCCAACATACTTTTTATAACATTTTTTTTTATATCGTGAATTTCCATTTAAGGATTATTATTAAAATAAATGAAAATAATATTATTTAAAAGTAAAGCTAAAAGGCAAATATAAAGTACTTCAAGAATATTTAATTTAACAAAATTAATTTTACCTCAACGCCAAAAGATAAATCTGTTGTGCTCTAATAATAGTTCATTTAAACTTCCTTTTCTAAGTGTTTATTTACAAAAAAAGTTTAGGAGAGGATTAAAAGAAGATGTATCAGTTGTTTCAATTCCCTTCAATCTTCCTCCCAGGTCAATAAAATATAGGTAGGTATATGTGCTGGGGGAGGCCTGCCAGGCAGGTTGATGGAACTTGGAAGCTTTGCTCACAACCGAGTATCTGTGAAGAAACACATTGGATAGGGAACTTTTGGGCAATGTACTATCTAAATGCTTAGTACTAAGTATTAAGTAATATACTATCTAAATGGCAATTAGAAAAGTGTTCACTATTTATTTTTTCATTATATTATATGTTTATACATTGTTTACTTTTGCCTTGATGCATTATATCACATAATTTAAGAAGGAAAGCAAAAGCATAATTTTAATGAGGGAATAAAACAAAAGGTAGACAAATAATAGAGAGCTGCTCATGGTGTTTGGTGAAAACATCATAAACATAGCAATTTGTTTTTATGTGTTCAAGGCAATTTTAGGCAGTGGTTTCCAAAAATTAGATAAAACTATATACAAATTTATATGAAAGAATAAATGTCCTGTAACAATCAAGAAAGGTATTAAAAGTATATTAAGTGGATATTTGCTTTGCCTGATACTGAAACTTACTAGTATATCATTGTAATCAAAATGGCATGGCATTGGCACAAGAGTAGAAAAGCAGATTAGTTTAACACAGTAGGAATTCAGACATAAAATCAAGGCATAAGAGACTTAAACTAACAAACAGATAAAATGATAGTATATTTTAGTGGAAAACTAAGTTATTTAATTAGAGATGCTTGTTTCTCTCTCTGGCAAAGACTTTAACAAAGCTGAGGTTTCAGAAGATCAAAGGTAAAAACCTAATAGTAAAACAGTGAACTGTTAGCCCAATATAGAAAAAGTCTTTCAAAAGAAGAGAGACAAATAAGAAAAGATAAATATATTTGAAAATTGAAGAATGAAAAATTTGAGTTTTAAGATTATACCAAAGTCAAAAGGAAGACTATTGACTAGGAAAAATTACATTGTCTATGACAGTTTGGTCAGTATTTCCAATATGCCAATGACTTATAAATTAAAAAGATAAAAATCATAGTTGAAAAAAATGAGTATAGAAAATGTCTATGCAGGGAATTCTATCTGCATGGAAGTATCCCCAAGTTATTCACCATATTGGAACTCACATCACTATTTATGGTGTTGAATTTATTGATAGCACATTTGCATATAAATTTGTTTATGATTTAGCCTTTATTTAAGTATATTCAACATATAATTTAATATTGGTTTCAGGTGTACAACATGATTCTATATTCATTTATATTGTGAAATCACCACCACAGTAAGTCTTGTTATACTGCCTGTCACCATTATATAGTTAGAAAACTTTTTTTCTTTTCTTTTCCTCTTGTCATGAGGACTTTTACTCTCCCAACAATTTTCAAATAGGTTATACGTATTGTGAAGTATAGTCACCAATTTGTGTACTACATCCTTATAAATTATTTATTTTATAACTGGAAGTTTGTATGTTTTGATCTCTTATACTCATTTCACCCAACCCCTAACTTTTCCTTAGCACTAGCAAAAACAATTCTGTTCTCTGTATCTATGAGCTTGGTTTTTTATTCCTTTCTTTCTTTTGCTTTTTTAAGATGTCACATATAGAATATTTGTATGTCTCTCTCTGACCTTTTTCACATAGCATAATGCCCTCCAGATCCAATCATGTTTTTGTAAATGGCAGGACTGCATTCATTTTTAATGGCTGAAAAATATTTCATTATATGTATTTGCAGATTTCCCCAATGTGAAAGCAGATTTTTCCTGTTAAATACCTCATAAGCAGAAATGGCAAAAGGTGAAGTGGTTACCTTTTTGCATAAAATTGAATATATTCTTTGGATATTTTCCATATAACAAAAACAAGTACTAATGTATGTCTTTTGTGAAAGTGAAGCTGTGAAAGCAAACTTTCTAAAAGTGAGGGTTACCTGGATCACATTGCCTTTATTCATTCATTCATCAATGAGTGGGTAAGCTGTTTTCCATATTTTGGCTATTGTCAGTTCAGTTGCTAGGTTGTGTGCAACTCTTTGCAACCCCATGGACTGCGGCATGGCAGGCTTCCCTGTCCATCATCAACTCTTGGAGCTTGCTCAAACTCATGTCCATCGAGTCGGTGATGCCATCCAACCATCTTGTCCTCTGTCGTCCCCTTCTCCTCCTGCCTTCAATCTTTTCCAGCATCAGGGTCTTTTCCAGTGAGTCAGTTCTTTGCATTAGGTGACCAAAGTATTGGAGTTTCAGCTTCAGCATCAGTCCTTCCAATGAATATTCAGGAATGATTTCCTTCAGGATGGACAGCTTTGATCTCCTTGCAGTCCAAGGGACTCTCAAGAGTCTTCTCCAACACCACAGTTCAAAAGCATCAGTTCTTTGGTGCTCAGCTTTCTTTATAGTCCAACTCTCACATCCATTCATGACTACTGGAAAAAACATCACTTTGACTAGATGATGGACCTTAGTTGGCAAGATAATGTTTCTGCTTTTTAATATGTTGTCTAGGTTGGCCTAGATCTGTTAGACAGAGTGCCTGAAGAACTACAGACAGAGGTTCGTGATATTGTACTGGAGGGAGTGATCATCCCCAATAAAAAGAAATACAAAAAGGCAAAATGGCTGTCTGAGGAGGCCTTACAAATAGCTGAGAAAAGAAGAGAAGTGAAAGGCAAAGGAGAAAAGGAAAGATATAAGCATGTGAATGCAGAGTTCCAAAGAATAGCAAGGAAAGATAAGAAAGCCTTCTTCAGTGATCAATGCAAAGAAATGGAGGAAAACAATAGAATAGAAAAGACTAGAGATCACTTCAAGAAAATTCGAGATACCAAGGGAATGTTTCATGCAAAGATGGGCACAATAAACACATACCTTCTGTTAGGGTATGGACCTAACAGAAGCAAAAAATATGAAGAAAAGGTGGCAAGAATACACAGAAGAAGTATACAAAAAAGATCTTCATGACCCAGATAACCACGATGGTGTGATCAGTAGACTAGATCTGGACATCCTGGAATGTGAAGTCAAGTGGGCCTTAGGAAGCATCACTATGAACAAAGGTAGTGGAGGTGCTGGAATTCCAGTTGAGCTATTTCAGATGATGCTGTGAGGTGCTGCACTCAACATGCTAGCAAATTTGGAAAATGCAGCAGTGGCCACAGGACTGGAAAAGGTCAGTTTTCATTCCAATTCCAAAGAAAGGCAATGCCAAAGAATGTTCAAACTACCGCACAATAGCACTCATCTCACACACCAGCAAAATAATGCTCAAAATTCTCTAAGCCAGGCTTCAACAGTACGTGAACCAACTTCCAAATGTTCAAGCTGGATAAAGAAAGGCATAGGAACCAGAGATCAAATTGCCTACATTGATTGGACCATAGAAAAAGCAAGAGGATTGGTGTTTATCCTTCTTTGAATGTTTGAGAAATCACCAGTGAAACTATATGGCTTGGAATTTTGTGTATTGGGAAGTTTTAGATTACTTATACAATCTCTTTTACTGGTGATTGGCTTATTTGGATTTTTTATTTTTCCTGATTCATTCATAGTGGGTTGTATATTTCTATGAATTTATTCATTTCTTCTAGGCTGCCTGTATTATTGAATTGTTTATAATAATCTCTTCTGATATTTTGTACTTCTATGGTATCATTTTTAATATCTGCTTCACTTTTTATTTTGTTTATTTGATCCCTCTCTTTCTCTTTGTCAGTTCAGCTAAATGTTTATCTCTTTGCTTATCTTTTCAAAGAGGTAGCTCTTACTTTCACTGATCTTCTCCATATCCATTTTAATCTTTGTTCATTTACTTATGCTCTCTCCGATCTTTTTTATTTCCTGTCTTCTACTAACATTTGGATTTTGTTTGTTCTTCTTTTTCTAGTTATTTGAGGTAAAATATTATATTGTTTACTTGAGATGTTTCTTGTTTCTTGAGGAAGGAATGTGTGCAATTCTATGTATTTCCCTCTTAGAGTACTCTTGTTGTATCATATAGATTTTGGTGTATTATATTTGCATTTGCTTTTGTTTGCATATATCTTTTGATTTATTCTCTGGTTTCTTCCATGATTAATTTATTTTTCAGTAGCATGTTGTTTAATCTCCGTGTATGTGTGAATTTCTAGTTGTGAGTGATTTCTAGCCTTAAATCTTTGTGGTTGGAAAAGATGCTTGATATGATTTCAATCTTAGATTTATTGAAACTTATTTTTTTGCTTAACACATGATCAATCAGCATATGATATGCAGAGTACATCATGAGAAATTCTGGATTGGATGAAGCACAAGCTAGAATCAAGATTGCCAGGAGAAATATCAATAACCCCAGACATGCAGGTGACACCACCACCCTTATGGCAGAAAGCGAAGAAGAACTAAAGAGCCTCTTGATGTAAGTGAAAGAGGAGAGTGAAAAAGCTGGCTTAAAACTCAATATTCAGAAAACCAAGATCATGACATCCAGTCCCATCACTTCATGGCAAGTAGATAGAAAAACAATGGAAACAGTGAGAGACTTTATTTTTTTTTGGGCTCTAAAATCAGTGCAGATGGTGACTGCAGCCATGAAATTAAGATACTTGCCCCTTGGAAGAAAAGCTATGACCAAGCTAGACAGCATATTAAAAAGCAGAGACATTACTTTGCTAGTCAAAGCTATGGTTTTTCCAGTAGTCATGTATGGATGTGAGAGTTGGACTATAAAGAAAACTGAGCGCCAAAGAATTGATGCTTTTGAACTGTGGTGCTGGAGAAGACTCTTGAGAGTCTCTTGGATTGCAAGGATGAAATGGTTGGATGGCATCACTGACTCTATGGACATGAGTTTGAGTAAGCTCCAAGAGTTGGTGATGGACAGGGAAGCCTGGCATGCTGCAGTCCATGGGGTCACAAAGAGTCAGACATGACTGAGTAACTGAACTGAACTGATGATTGATCTAAGAGAGTATTCCATGTTCATTTGAGAAAAATGTGTATTCTGTTGCTTTTGGATGGAATCTGAATCAATGGAAGCCCAGCAGATCTTCCTGCCCCAGGAATTGAACTGGGGTCATCTACATTGCAGGCGGTTTCTTTACCAGCTGAGCTATGGATGGAATTCTCTGTATATATTAAAACTGTTGTGCTGTGCTTAGTCGCTCAGTTGTGTCTGACTCACCATGACCCGATAGACTGTAGCCTGCCAGGCTTCTCTGTCTATGGGATTTCTCCAGGTGAGAATACTGGAGTAGGTTTCCATGCCCTTCTCCAGGAGTCTTCCCAACCCAGGGATGGAGCACAGGTCTCCTGCACTGTAGGCGGATTCTTTACCATCTGAGCCACCAGCCCATTAAGACTGGAAGATCTAACATATTGTTTCCTCAGTGATTTTCCCTGGAAAACTCTTTGTTGTCAGTGGGTGTTAATGTTCCCTGTTACTACATTGCTGTCTCTTTCTGTATTTAGTTGTTTGATATTTCCTTTATATATTTAGGTACTCCTGTATTGGCAGTATACATATTTACAAATGTCGTACCCTTTTGTTGGATTGACCTCTTGATCATTATATAATGCCCTTCTTTGTATTTTATCATTCTTTTTGTTTTAACCTCTATTTCATCTGATATAATTACAGTTACCGTGGCTGCTTTCTTTTAGTTTTCATTTGTGTGAAACATCTTTTTCCATTCTTTTACTTTCAGTTCATGTGTGTCCTTATATCTGCAGTGAATTTCTTGTAGCAGTTTATAGATGTTTTGTGTTTATTCATTTTTATATTCAATGTATTTTTCTTGGAGAATTTAGTCCATTTAAATGTAATTATTGACACACTGGCCATTTAAAAAATGTTTTCTGGCTGTTTTTTATTTTTTCTCTGTTCCTTTATGGTTCTCTTGCTCTGTTCCTTTACAGTTTTATTACTTTTATAGGTAGAATGCTTAGATTCATTTCTCATTATCTTTTATGTGTCTACTATAGGCTTTTACTTTGTGGTTAACATGAGTTTTACATAGCATAACCTATATTTCTACAACAATGTGTTTTAAACTAGTAACAACTTACGATTGACACATTATAAAATACTGAAGTTTTACTTTTCACCTCCAATTGAGATTTTGATGTTACATTTTACATTTTTTGTCTGCTGTGTCCCTTATTATAGTTTTACATACTTATAGTACTTTTGGCTTTTAATCTTCATACTTCAAAGTTGTATAAATCATTAATCTACTACCTCTTCTATATATTTATCTTTACCAGTGAGATTTATACTTTCACAATTATTACTAATTAGTGCCCCTTTCAGTTTAAAAATATCCTTTAACAGTTTCTTGTAAGGCTAATTTAGCGGTGATAATTCCCTTAGCTTTTGCATGTCTGGAAAATTATTTCTCCTTCAGTTTAATGGTAATGTAGAGTATTCTGTGTTAGGTAGAGTATTACTGATTGAAAGATTTTTATTTCAGGACTTTAAATATATCACACCACTCTCTTCTGACCTACAAATTTTGTGATGAAAAATCTGTATTCTTATGGAAGCTCTCTTGTATGTGTAACAAGTTGCTTTTCTCTTGCTGCTTTTAAGATTCACTCTTTTAGGTCCTGACATTCTAATTATAATGTCTTGGTGTGGATCTCTTTGACTTACTTAATTATTAAGTCTTTGAGCTTCCTAGATCTGGATATCTGTTTCTTTCCCCAGGCTAGGGAAAATTCAGCCACTATTTTTTGAGTAAAATTTCTCTTTCTTTTTCTGTTAGGAGTCCTATAATGCAAGTATTAGTCTGATTGATGTTGTCCTATAAGACCCTTAAACTATCTTGACTTTTCAGATTTCTTTTTGCTGCTCTGATTGGGTGAATTTCAGTGCTAATGGACCTGAACACAAAAAGTGGCCTCTTTATCAGAAACACTGGGAATGTGCTTCATTCTGCTATCTGTGCAGTGCAGTGGGCATGGTAGGCTACCAAGAACTCTACAAATGTTACAGTTCATGAGACTTAAGAATGCAAACCCTCCTGGCCTCCAGAGCTTTATGAGGCCAGTCGCTAAAGGTGGACGGGGTGGAGGGCTTGAGTTATAGTTGAGAAAACTGAGGTCAGGTCAGTTCAGTTCAGTCACTCAGTCATGTCCGACTCTTTGAGACCCCATGAATCGCAGCACACCAGGCCTCCCTGTCCATCACCAACTCCTGGAGTTCACCCAGACTCACGTCCATCGAGTTGGTGATGCCATCCAGCCACCTCATCCTCTGTCGTCCCCTTCTCCTCCTGCCCTCAATCCCTCCCAGCATCAGAGTCTTTTCCAATGAGTCAACTCTTCACATGAGGTGGCCAAAGTACTGGAGTTTCAGCTTTAGCATCATTCCTTCCAAAGAAATCCCAGGGCTGAGCTCCTTCAGAATGGACTGGTTGGATCTCCTTGCAGTCCAAGGGACTCTCAAGAGTCTTCTCCAACACCACAGTTCAAAAGCATCAATCCTTCGGTGCTCAGCTTTCTTCACAATCCAACGCTCACATCCATACATGACCATGGGAAAAACCATAGCCTTGACTAGACGGACCTTTGTTGGCAAAGTAATGTCTCTGCTTTTGAATATGCTGTCTAGGTTGGTCATAACTTTTCTTCCAAGGAGAAAACTGAGGGAGACATGTACAAAAAATTCCCTGCAGGAGATTCTATTTCTGTGGAGTGTGACTGAAGCAGAGTGCAGAAATGCAGAAATGGCAGCACACCCTAAGGGAAAAAGGAGAAAAAAAAAAAGTAATGTTGTCCACTGGCTTTAACAAGGCTAAAGATGGTGCTGCTGGCTGGGGATTTAAGATGCCATGGAGAAAAATAAATAAATAAATAAACGTGCCTACTGTCCACTGGCTTTAATAAGTAGAGGACAGTGTGAACATGGCCTCTGCCAGTGCCTCACTCCCTGGAGAGTATCCCAGCAGGCTTGTGCCCTGCAGGCGGGCACTGTCAGATTAGCAAATGAATCTGTGCCTCAGCTGGTAAAGAACCTACCTGCCAATGCAGGAGATGTGAAAGATACAGGTTCTATCACTGGGTTGGGAAGATCCCTTGGAGCAGGAAACAGCAACCCATTCCAGTATTCTTGCTTGGAAAGTCCCATGGACAGAGGCCTGGTGGGCTCTGTCCATGGGGTCGCAAAGAGTCAGACACAACTGAGCACACGCACGTGCCGCTGAGCATTTTTCAAACTACTGCCTTTGCACCAAGCCATGGGGTGAGTGGGTCTGCTTACAAACCCTTTAAAAGCAGATTCTCAGTTTACTATAACCCTTTGAGTACCACTCGTTTTCAGACCAAGATGTTTTGAGGCCTCATCTCTCACATGCTGGTCTGAAGAGTTGATGTGGAAAGCGAACCCTTTGCTTCTCAGGGAGAGGGTCTGGATTTGTGGGTCTCCTCCTGATTGTGGGATGCTGTGCCAAGCATGGGGATTATGGCAAAACTGCATCTAGAAGTCCCTACCCAGGTCAGCATGGCTTTTTTCTCATTTGATGTAAAGGAGCTGTTCAACTAGTTTTCTGGTATCTTCAGAGAGAACTATTCCATATGTAGCTGTAGATTTGGCATGACTTGGGGAGCAGGTGAATTCAGGGTTTTCCTACATTGTTATCTTGGGCCATATCTCTCTATTTATCCACTATTTAAAAATATCAAATATGGAAAAGTGTTGATAACATTCAGTTGAATGTTGACAATGGATTTAATAACTTTTCCTGTAACTGAACTGTTACCAACACACTTACCATGCCAATACACATTTTCTTAATAAAGTAATGGAGTAGTGAAGAGTAAATCAGTGCTTTAGAAGGAACCATGGTAATAAAATTGAAAGATATATAAGATGTTTCATTCATCAGAGGGTTAAAGGTTTTACTTGGTGTGTTCAAACATCTTCTAATCAGAAGGATAAACACTGTGTTTCATATAAAATTGCAAAATGCTATAATTGATATAGCACAAGGGACAAAAATACCTTTTCTATTGAATATGTGTGTGCCCTTGCTTCAGTCATGTCTGACTCTTTGCAACCCTATGGACCTTTGCCTGTCAGACTCCTCTGTTTATGGGATTCTCCAGGCAGGAATAGTGGAGTGGGTTGCCATGTCCTCCTCCAGTGGACTCTTCCTGACCCAGGGATCGAACCCGCATCTCTTTTGTCTCCTGCACTGGCAGGCGGTTTCCTTACCAGTAGTACTACCTGGGAAGCCCTTTCTATGATTGAGATCCAAATATAATAATCTTAATTATTTCATTTATGAGTGGTATTTAAGTAATATTGTCAGGATGGTGAAAAACATTGAAATATTTTTATATAATGAACAGCAGTCAAGGGAATTTTTATCATAGTAATGAAGTTTTATTGGTGGCATATGAAATGTTTGTATGAACATTTCATTTCAAGCAATGAAATAGTCATAGAGTAAATGTGTCAGAATTATACATGATGGCAGTAAAAGGTTATTAATACATAAAACATTTGAAGGTAATTCACATAAAAAATGTCCAACGTAATCTAATCTCATTGCTTATACCAGAGGCATAGCACAAGGTATACTTGCTTACTATGTATGTTTTCAGTCAGTTGAGTACACTAGTACTAGATCATTTAGGAATTCATTGCCTTATACTTTGACACCTCTTGATCTCTGAAACCTAAGTGAAAGATTAAACAAATTAATGAATATCATTTCAAGTTATATTAAAATATGACTAACCATTTGATTAATATTATACAGCAGTCTCATTCTGTGCATGGTAGATGGCTGTCCAAAGTAAATTGTTTAAAATTTTAAAAATTTGAGAGGAGGAGATCAAGGTGGCAGGGTAAGAAGGTACTGAGCTCACCTACCCCTACAAACACATAAAAAATAAATCAACACGTGGAGCATTTCTCACCAGAAACAAACTGGAGACTGGTGGGAAGTCTTCCGCAATCAAGGCTGTGAAGAAAGATCCACACTGAGTTGGGTAGGAAGGGAAGAGAGGTGATGAGACTGTGATACATTCCCCAAGGAGGGTCCACAGAAGAAGAAGGGAATATGATGGCTTGGATAGCCTCCCTGAAGAGTGATGTGTTCAGAGCACATACTGGGCACCCCAGCCCTGGGATCTGACACTGAGAAGAAGAATCTTTCAACTGGATTGAAAACCAGTGGAACTTAAAGACCGCTGTAAGAAACTGAAAAACTCACAAAGAGTACACATGCTTGCTTGCTCCTTGGTGTAAAGTGGAGGAACTGGATTGAAACTGCTTAGGGCTCTGTCTGATTCTCTGTGACTGTCTCAGCGTGTTTGTCTAGAGCTCACCTTGCATCTGATCTTATCCCCTGAAACTCTGGTGCAGCTCCCCACTAGGGGGAAAAACACAATAAGAAGTAAGAATTTATAGAAAAGGAAAAATCCTACTAGTAAAATCAAACATAAAATAATAGCTGTTTTTCAACCACTTAAAAAATAAGCTAGTAAGAACATTAAAAGACAGAAGTTGTAGAATCACCTATGACCACAATAAACAGTTAATATTGTAAAGTAATTAACTTCCAATTAAAATAAATTAATTAATTAAAAAAGAGAGATAACATATGAAAATGTATACGATGGCATAAAAAATGCAAAATGCGGGGTAGGGGAGTAAATAATTTTAGAAGTCCTAGCCATACTATCAGAGAAATAAATGAAAGGGAATCCAAATTGGAAAAGAAGAAATAAAACTGTCACTGTTTGAAGATGACATGTTACAACATGTAGAAAATCCTAAAGTTACTACCAGAAAATTATTGGAGCTCATCAATGAGTTTGGCAAAGTTGCAGGATACAAAATTAATACCCAGAAATCTCTTGTATTCCTATACACTAACAATGGAAGATCAGAAAGAGAGTAAGGAAACAGTTCAGTTTACCATTGACTGCATCAAAAATAATGAAATACCTAGGAATATACCTACCTAAGGAGACAAAAGTCCTGTACTCAGAAAACTGTAAGACACTGATGAAAGAAATAAAAGATGACACAAATAGTTGAAAAAATATACCACGTTCTTGGGTTGGAAGAATCAGTATTATGAAAGTACTGTACTACCTAAGGCAACCTAAAGATTCAGTGCAATCCCTATCAAATTACCAAGTGCATTTTTCACAGAATTAGAACAAAAAGTTTACATTTTGTATGGAAACAGAAAAGACTTCACATAGCAGAAACAATCTTGAGAAAGAAGAATGTATCAGGAGGAATCAGACTCCCTGACTCCAGACATCAGATGATTACAGTCATCAAAACAGTATGGTAATGGCACACAGAAATACAGATCAATGGAACAGGATGGAAAGTTCAGAGATAAACCCAAGCACCTATGGCCACCTAAGCTATGACAAAGGAGGCAAGAATGTACAATGGAGAAAAGATAGTCCCTTCAGTAAGTGGTGTTGGGAAAACTGGACAGCTATTGTAAAAGAATGAAATCACTTCATATATATATATATATATGTAATATCATAGATGAAAAATAAACTCAAAAAGACCTAAATGTAAGGCCAGACACTATAAAAGTCTTAAAGGATAACATAGGCAGAATACCCTTTGACATAAGTTGCAGCAAGATCCTCTTTGACTCAGGTCCTAAAGTAATGGAAGTAAAAACAAAAATAAACAAATGGAACCTAATTAAAATGAAAAGCTTTGGTGCAACAATGGAAACCATAAAGAAGACAAAAAGACAGTGCTCAGAAAGGCAGAAAATAATTGCAAATGAAGCAACTGACAAAGGATTTATCTCCAAAATATACAAAGAGCGCATGTAGTTCAATATCAGAAAAACAAACAACTCAATCAAAAACTGGACAGAAGACCTAAATAGACTTTTCTCCAAGAAGACATATACATGACCCACAAAACATGAAGAGATGTTCAACATCGCTCATTATTAGAGAAATGAAAATCAAAACTATGATGAATTATCACCTCACACCAGTCAGAATGGCCATTATCAAAAAATCTACAAACAAAATGGTGGAGAGGATGTAAAGAAAAAGAAACCCTCTTGCATTGTTGGTGGAAATGTAAATAGATAGAACCACTATTGAGAAACTATGGAGGTTCCTTAAGAAGCTAGTGATAAAACTACATATGACCCAGCAATTCCACTATTGGGCATATATACTGAGAAAACCATAATTCAAAAAGGTACATGTGCCCCAATATTCATAGCAGTACTATTTACATAGTAAGGACATGAAAGCAACCTAAATGTCCATCAACAGATGAATGAATAAAGAAGCTGTGATACATATACACAATGGAATATTACTCAGCCATAAAAAGGGATGCATTTGAATCAGTTCTAATGAGGTGGATGAATCGAGCCTATTATACAGAGTGAAGTAAGTCAGAAAGAGAAAACCAAACATCGTTATTAACACATCTATGTGTTAATCTATGTGTGGAATCTAGAAGGATGGTACTGATTAACCTATTTTCAGGCTAGGAATAGAGACACAGACATAGAGAATTGACTTGTGGACTCAGAGGAGATGGAGAAGGTTGGATGAACTGAGAGAGTACCATTGACATATATGCATTACCATGTGTAAAATAGTATGTGGAGAAATGTCTGTTTAGTTCTTTGGCCCATTTTTTGATTGAGTCATTTATTTTTCTGGTATTGAGCTGCATGAGCTGTGTGTATATTTTTGAGCTTAATTCTTTGTCAGTTCTTTCATTTGCTATTATTCATTTGCTCCTACTCTGAAGGCTGTCTTTTCACATTGCTTATAGTTTCCTCCATTGTGCAAGCCTTTTAAGTTTAATTAGGTCCCATTTGTTTATTTTTGCTTTTATTTCTATTACTCTGAAGGTGGGTCATAGAGGATCTTGCTGTGATCTATGTCAGAAAGTGTTCTGCCTATGTTTTCCTCTTGGAGTTTTATAGTTTCTGGTCTTACATTTAGATCTTTAATCCATTTTCAGTTTCTTTTTGTGTATGATGTTAGAAAGTATTCTAGTTTCATTCTTTTACATGTGGTTGACCAGTTTTCCCAGCACCACTTGTTAAAGAGGTTGTCTTTTCTCCATTGTATATTTTTGCCTCCTTTGTCAAAGATAAGGTGTGCCTAGGTGTGTGGATTTATCTCTGGGCTTTCTATTTTTTTCCATTGATCTATATTTCTGTCTTTGTGCCAATACCATACTGTCTTGATAACTGTAGCTTTGTATTACAGCCTGAAGTCAGGCAGGTTGATTCCTCCAGTTCCATTCTTCTTTCTCAAGATTGCTTTGCCAATTTGAGGTTTTTTGTATTTCTGTACAAATTGTGAAATTATTTGTTCTGTTTCTGTGAAAAATACTGTTGGTAGCTTGATAGGGATTGCATTGAATCTATAGATTGCTTTGGGTAGTATACTAATTTTCACTATATTGATTCTTGTGATCCATGAGCATGTTATATTTCTCCATCTATTTGTGTCATCTTTGATTACTTTCATCAGTGTTTTGTAGTTTTCTATATGTAGGTCTTTTGTTTTTAAACAGACATTTCTCCAAAGAAGATGTACATATGGCTAACAAACACATGAAAAAAATGCTCAACATCACTCATTATCAGAGAAATGCAAATCAAAACCACAGTGAGGTACCACCTCATGCCAATCAGAATGGCTGCTATCAAAAAGTCTACAAACAATAAATGCTGGAGAGGATGCAGAGAAAAGGGAACCCTTTTACACTGTTGGTGGGAATGCAAACTAGTACAGCCACTATGGAAAACAGTGTGGAGATTCCTTAAAAAACTGAAAATAGAACTGTCATATGACCCAGCAATCCCACTGCTGGGCATACACACTGAGGAAACCAGAATTGAAAGAGACACATGTACCCCAATGTTCATCACAGCACTGTTTATGATAGCTAGGACATGGAAGCAACCTAGATGTTCATTGGCAGATGAATGGATAAGAAAGCTGTGGTATATACACACAATGGAATATTACTCAGCTATTAAAAAGAACACATTTGAATCAGTTTTAATGAGGTGGATGAAACTGGAGTCTATTATATAGAGTGAAGTAAGTCAGAAAGAAAAACACCAATACAGTACATTAGCACATATATATGGAATTTAGAAAGATGGTAATGACAACCCTATATGTGAGACAACAGAAGAGACACAGATATAAAGAACAGACTTTTGAACTCCGTGGGAGAAGGCAAGGATGGGATGATTTGAGAAAATAGCATCAAAATATGTATATTACCATATTGAAATAGATCACCAGTCCAAGTTGAATGCATGAAACAGGGCATTCAAAGCCGGAGCACTGGGACAACCCAGAGGGATGGGATAGGGAGGGAGGTGTGGGGGGGGGTTCAGGATGGGGGACACATGTACACATGTGGCTGATTCATGTCAAAGTATGTCAAAAACCACCACAATATTGTAAAGTAATTAGCCTCCAATTAAAATAAATAAATTAAAAAAAATAAAAACATGTTTCTATTGAAGGTAAAAAAAAAAAAAAAATGTATGTGGAAAGCCACTGTATAGCACAAGGAGCTCAGCTTGGTGCTCTGTCATGACCTAGAGAAATGGGAAGGGGGTGGTGGTGTGGGAAGGAGGCTCAAGAGGAAAGGGGTATATGTGTACTTATAGCTGATTCACATTGTTGTACAGAGGAGACTAACATAACATTATAAAGGAATTATCCTCCAATTAAAAATAAAGTCAACTGGAAGAAGTATTTTAAAAATGAGAACTGTATATAGGTGATACCTATGACTAATTTCAAATTGGCAAACAATTACATTTAATTTCAGGATGGTAAAGGAAATGCCAAAGGTGAACATTGACATATTAGGAATCAGTGAGCTAAAATGGACTGGAATGGGCAACTTTAACTCAGATGACCATTATATCTACTACTGTGGGCAAGAACCCCTTAGAAGAAATGGAGCAGCCATCATAGTCAAAAAAAGAGTCCAAAATGCAGTACTTGGATGCAATCTCAAAAATGACTGACTGAACTCTGTTTGTTTCCAAAGCAAACCATTCAATATCACAGTAATGCAAGTCTGTGCCTCAACCAGTAATGCTGAAGAAGCTGAAATTTAATGGTTCTATGAACACCTACAAGACCTTCTAGAACTTACAGCCAAAAAGATGTCCTTTTCATCATAGGGGACTGGAATGCAAAAGTAGGAAGTTAAGAAATTCCTGGAGTAACAGACAAATTTGGCCTTGGAGTACAAAATTAAGGAGGGCAAAGGCTAACAGTTTTGCCAAGGGAATGTACTGGTCATACCCAACACCCTCTTCCATGTGTCCCTCTACACATGGACGTCACCAGATGGTCAATACCAAAATCAGATGGATTATATTCTTTGCTACAAAAGATGGAGAAGCTCTATACAGTCAGCAAAAACAAGACCAGGAGTGGTTTGTGGCTCAGATCATGAACTCCTTATTGCCAAATTCAGACTTAAATTGAAGAAAGTAGGGAAAACCAGTAGACCATTCAGGTATGACCTAAATCAAATCACTTATGATTATACAGTGAAAGTGACAAATAGATCCAAGGGATTATATCTGATAGACAAAGTGCCTGAAGAACTGTGGACAGAAGTTCGTAACAGTATATAGGATGTAGTGATCAAGACCATCCTCAAGAAAAAGAAATGCAAAAAGGCAAAATGGTTGTCTGAGGAGGCCTTACAAATAGCTGAGAAAAGAAGACAAGCGAAAGGCAAAGGAGAAAAGGAAAGATATACCCATTTAAATGCAGAATTCCAAAGAATAGCAAGGAAAGATAAGAAAGCCTTCTTCAGTGATCAGTGCAAAGAAATAGAGGGAAACAATAGAATGGTAAAGACTAGAGATCTCTTCAAGAAAATTCAAAATACCAAGGGCACATTTCATGCAAAGATGGCCTCAATAAAGGACAGAAATGGTATGGACCTAACAGAAGCAGAAGATATTAAGAGGATGTGGCAAGAGTACACAGAAGAACTGTACAAAAAAGATCTTCATGACCCAGATGACCATGATGGTGTGATCAGTGGACTAGAGACAAATATCCTGGAATGTGAAGTCAAGTGGGCCTTAAGAAGCATCACTACGAACAAAGCTAGTGGAGGTGCTGGAATTCCAGTTGAGCTAATTCGAATCCTAAAAGATGATGCTGTGAAAGTGCTGCACTCAGTATGCCAGCAAATTTGGAAAGCTCAGCAGTGGACACAAGACTGGAAAAGTTCAGTTTTCATTTTAATTCTAATGAAAGGCAATGCCAAACGATGTTCAAACTATTACACAATAGCACTTATCTCACATGCTAGCAAAGTAATGCTCTAAATTCTCCAAGTCAGGCTTCAACAGTATGTGAGCTGAGAACTTCCATATGTTCAAGCTAGATTTAGAAAAGGCAGAGGAACCAGAGATCAAATTGCCAAAATCTATTGAATCATTGAAAAAGCAAGAGAGTTCCAGAAAAACATCTACTTCTGCTTTATTGACTATGTCAAAGCCTTTGACAACAAACTGAAAAATTCGTAAAGATATGGCAATACCAGACCACCTGTCCTGCCTCCTGAAAAATCTGTGTGAAGGCCAAGAAGCAACAGTTAGCACTGGACATGGAACAACAGATTGTTTCCAAATCAGGAAAGAAGTATATCAAGACTGTATATTGTTACCCTGATTATTTAACTTATATGGAGAGCACATCATGCTAAGTGCTGGGCTGGTTGAAGCACATACTGTAATCAAGACTGCTGGGAGATATATCAATAAGCTTAGATATGCAAATTACAGCACCCTTATGGCAGAAAGTGAAGAAGAACTAAAGAGCCTCTTGATGAAAGTGAAAGAGGAGAGTGAAAAAGTTGGCTTAAAAGTCAACATTCAGAAAACTAAGATGATGGCATCTGGTCCCATCACTTCATGGCAAATAGATGGGGAAACAGTGGGAACAGTGAGAGACTTATTTTTTGGGGGGCTCCAAAATCACTGCAGATGGTGACTGCAGCCATGAAATTAAAAGACACTTGCTGCTTGGAAGAGAAACTATGACCAACCTAGACAGCATATTAAAAAACAGAGACATTACATTGTCAACAAAGGTCCATCTAGTCAAAGCTATGGTTTTTCCAGTAGTCATGTATGGATGTGAGAATTGGACTGTAAAGAAAGCTGAGCGCTAAAGATTTGATGCCTTTTAACTGTGTTGTTGGAGAAGACTCTTGAGAGTCTCGGTCTACAATGAGGTGCAACCAGTCCATCCTAAAGGAGATCAGTGCTGAATATTCATTGGAAGGACTGATGCTGAAGCTGAAACTCCAATACTTTGGCTACCTGATGCAAAGAACTGACTCATTGTAAAAGACCCTGATGTTGGGAATGATTGAAGGCAGAGGAAAAGGGGATAACAGAGGATGAGATGGTTGGATGGCATCACTGACTCAATAGACATAAGTTTGAGCAAGCTCCAGAACTTGGTGATGAACAGGGAAACTTGAGATGCTGCATTCCAAGGGGTTACAAAGAGTCAGACATGACTGGGCAACTGAACTGAACTGAAAGGATGCATTAATAAATATTTCTAATAACAGCTGGCACACAAACAAGTTTTAAAATTGTTTAGGAAAAAAAATGTAGTGGAAAAGCTTATTTAGGTAGAAATTTAAAGGAGATATTTGAACAAAGTAAATCCAAAGGGTCTATACTAAAACAGTAATATATAAAATCATAATCTGAAAGAATGTTGAAGAGACTTTGTGTAACTGAGTAAAAAAGAAAAAAAAAAAAAGAGTATTCCGTTTTATTCCAGAAGCAAAGTAATGTATTTGGGCTGGAGACAGAATGAGTTGTCAGTTTGCATTTTGGTAAAATCTTTGTTATATATGTATGCCTAAGATACATATTTTGATGCTATTTCAGTGATCATTCTCATTAACAATATCAGTCCAGTTAAAAGGGACTTAAGTGCTTGTGAGGTTTAAATCTTGACAAGTCTGATATTGAAAATAGTAGAATATTAGTTATGTTTCCCCCTCTGGGAGCCATGGACAGAGGAGCCTGGTGGGCTACTATCCATGGGGGTCACAAGAGTCAGACACGACTTAGCAACTTAACCACTGCCACCTCTGGCAGCCATGAGAGTGTGCCTCAAAGTCCACCTGCAAGTATATGATTGACAGAAGACTCCAGGTTCCCTGCTCTGAAGTCTATCAAGGCATTTTCACAGAAGCCATGCTTTCCATGCCCTGCTGCCGCTGTACAGCACAGGCGGGACTCTAAGGTAGGCCTGCTCCTGGCAGACTCAGGGCTTCGCTGATAGGTGTCTGGGGCTCAGCCTCCCTGAACGCCTGGCTGAGGCTTCCTTGAACTGCAGGACAGTCCACGATGCTTCCAGCAGACTTTTATTTCGTCTCTCCTTCCCTTGGAGCCAGGCTTGTATCAGGTGTTGGTGTCTCTCCCCGCCTCTCCTGGCTCCCTCCCCATTTCCTCACACAAACATTTTCCTTAATAAAACCCTTGTATGTTTAATCCCATCTTGGATCTGTTTTTAGGCAGGCCTGGTCTAATATTTCTCCTTATTTCACTGAGATTGCATGTTAAACGTATCTCACAAAGGTCTAACCCAAATAGGATTTGTGAGTATTTTTAATTTCTTTGACCTTTAAAGTAATTATTCCAGGTGGTAGTTTTAAGCCTTTGTTCATTCTCTAAAGGAATCTAATTACATCTCTGGGATGGCAAATATCACTCATGATTACATGTTTTGGCTCAGCATAGTAGATTCTATCTTTACGTCCTTTTTTTTTTTTTTTTTCAAAGTAGGGGCAGTGAATTTTGGGGGTAACTACTAAAGCCATTATCAGCATTCATTACATATACTGAGGTTTATATAGTTTTAAGTTACATTGATGGTATTAGGAGGTTTTTAGGATGATTGCTCTGAAGTGGAAGTTTGGGTTATAAGATGTCATTATTTTTCTCAAAGCAGTACAGGTTAGAATTGCATCTGATGGTATTCCAGGAGTCATCAGTGTGAATTTAGGTAGAAACAAAAGCTTGAATGAGTTAGATGTATTTACAAATATGATTTGAAAAACTCAGCAGTGGCCACAGGACTGGAAAAGGTCAGTTTTTGTTCCAATCCTAAAGAAAGGCCATGCCAAAGAATGCACAAACTATCACACAATTGCACTCATCTCACACACTAGTAAAGTAATGCTCAAAATTCTCCAAGCCAGGCTTCAACAGTACGTGAACGGTGAACTTCCACATGTTCAAGCTGGATTTATAAAAGGCAGAGAAACCAGAGATCAAATTGCCAACATCTGCAGGATCATCGAAAAAGCAAGAGAGTTCCAAAAAAAGATCTACTTTTGCATTATTGACTATGTCAACTCCTTTGACTGTGTGGATCACAATAAACTGTGGAAAATTCTGAAAGAGATGGGAATACAAGACCACCTGACCTGTCTCCTGAGAAATCTGTATGCAGGTCAAGAAGCAACAGTAATAACTGGACATGGAACAATAGACTGGTTCCAAATAGGGAAAGGAGTACGTCAAGGCTGTATTTTGTCACCATGATTATTTAACTTATATGCAGTGTACATCATGAGAAACGCTGGGCTGGAAGAAGCACAAGCTGGAATCAAGACTCCCAGGAGAAACATCAATAACCTCAGATATGCAGATGATACCACCCTTATGGCAGAAAGCAAAGAAGAACTAAAGAGCCTCTTGATGAAAGTGAAGGAGGAGAGTGAAAAAGTTAGCTTAAACTCAACATTCAGAAAACTAAGATCATGGCATCTGGTCCCATCACTCCATGGCAAATAGATGGGGAAACAATGGGAACAGTGGCTGACTTTATTTTGGGGGGGCTCCAAAATCACTGCAGATGGTGACTGCAGCCATGAAATTAAAAGATGTTTGCTCCTTGGAAGAAAAGCTGTGAGAAAACTAAACAGCTTGTTAAAAAGCAGACATTACTTTGCCAACAAAGGTCCATCTAGTCAAAGCTATGGTTTTTCCAGTAGTCATGTATGGATGTGAGAGGTGAACTATAAAAAAGCTGAGTGCCAAAGAACTGATGCTTTTGAACTATGGTGTTGGAGAAGACTCTTAAGAGTCCCTTGGACTGCAAGGAGATGCAACCAGTCCATCCTAAAGGAGATCAGTCCTGAATATTCATTGGAAGGACTGATGCTGAAGCTGAAACTCTAATACTTTGGCCACCTGATGTGAAGAACTGACTCATTTGAAAAGATCCTGATGCTGGGAATGATTGAAGGCAGGAGGAGAAGGGGATGACAGAGGATTGAATGGTTGGATGGCATCACTGACTCAATGGACATGAATTTGAGTAAACTCCAGGTGATGATAGACAGGGAAGCCTGATGTGTAGCAGTCCTTGGGGTTGCAGAGTCAGACATGTCTGAGTGACTAAACTGAACTAAACAAATATGATAGCTCAGTTGGTAAAGAATCTGGCTGCAATGCAGGAAACCCTGGTTCGATTCCTGGGTCGGGAAGATCCGCTGGAGAAGGGATAGGCTACCCACTCCAGTATTCTTGGGCTTCCCTTGTGGCTCAGCAGGTAGAGAATCTGCCTGCAATAAGGGAGACCTGGATTCTATCTCTGAGTTGGGAATATCCCTGGAGAAAGGAAAGGCAACCTACTCCAGTATCTGGCCTGGAAAATTCCGTGGACTGTATAATCCATGGGGTCACAAAGAGTTGGACATGACTGAGTGACTTTCACTCTACCCACTCACTCTGCTCTGCAAATAAAAATACTTTCTCTTCAATTGGAAAGTTAAAACAATGATCACTTTATTATTCTGTCTGGAGTTCTCAGGAGAATTTTGAATACATTTTAAGACCAAATGCTCTCTTTTAGTAATTTTTTTCTCATGGTTGATACTTATTAAACTTTTTCAGTGTCAATGTAATATTCTTATTTCTCCTTTCTTCTCAGATTAGTATATATGTTAGAAATTCAGTGATGAATTTAAGTGAGTTGGTAAATGTGTATTTGAGGACAAAAGTTAGGAAAATTTTTAGAGATTCATTAGGTTTAAGAAAGAGAATGGCCATTGATCAGAAATAATTCATGAAGTCAGTTTCAATTCTGTAGTTATCTAAAGTCAACTCCAAAATCTATTGTCAAGAATAGACAATAGCAAAATCAAATGTCTACCATATGGTGTAGAAGAGGAAATGGCTTTAGCTATTAATCACTGAACACTTCTTAAACAATGAGAGACAGTTAAAGGGAGTGAGACTGTTTCAGATCCACATGTGAACAACATAGTTATGTTAAGCTGGAGTAATTCTTATTTACTGAGTATTCTTTAATATTAAAACCATTGATTTTTTTATGAGCAGACTCTTTACTGGTTTTTTAAAGTTATGCACAATACAGAATATAGATTTTGATTATGAAAACTTACATGATTCTGTTTTCAATGGATGGTATCCATGTTCTGTTGCTCTTCATGCTTCTTAATGTCTAGGTTAACGTTACTGATGTTGAAAGGTTGCTGCTGAACCATGAAAGACGCTTGGTTTCTTGGCTTCCAGAGGAGAAGAATTCAATCCGGGTGCAGAGATGAGGCTTGATCGCTCAGAGCTTTTGTGTAATAAAGTTTTATTAAAGTATAAAAGAGATAGAGAACGCTTCTGATATAGACATCAGAAGGAGGTAGAAAGAGTACCCCCCCGCTAGTGTTAGCAATGGAGTTATATACTTTTTAATTAGTTATAGTGAATCAAAAGAATGGCTGGAGGTTGTAAAGACCTTACTAGACCCACTCCCATAATTTACATTTTAAGATAACAGGATTAGCCAGATTTTTTCCAGAAACTGCCCTCAAGCAGGATATATTATTGTTATATAATCCTAAGGAATGTAGAGGGAAAAAAAAAAAAAAAATTTGTCCTTTCCTCCTCCTTGAGAATTCCAGACCCCTCTCTCCTTGGGGACCCCCGGACTTCTTATCAACCTGCTTAGGAATAGCCTCTCTCAATTAATGCAAGTGCAGAATCAATCCCTGCAATTGCATACCTCCTTAAATTTTGAACCCTGGGTGCCATGCTTCCTTCACAAGTTCCAGCCCTGTTGTTATCCTCTCTCTTATGATACTATTTGGCAGGATTAACTTCCTGAAAGATATGTTACCCTGTAACAATACATCTTAGTTCCTTGACTTGATAGACACCTTTTCCAGTAATCTTTCTTTTCATTCACTTGTTTTTAGGGTCATACTTTAGACCTTGTTACTATCAAAGATTACACCACTTCCAAAACATAGATATCAAGCATCCCATTTTTTTATCAACTCTACTAACTTCACAGTGCTTGCTCTAGTATCCTCATGGGATGAATTCTCATGCCTAATTGAGAAATTGAATGTTATTGTCCACATCATATTCTTTTTCATGTGCTCATTTTCCCATTTTCCATGCTTAGAGTCAGTTACTGAAATCATCACCTTACATGCATCTACATTTCTCCATCATCTAAATTTACCAGGTTAAATCCAAGCCTTCTGCTCCAAACCTATAACCAACAGGTGGGTATACTGGAAAAAAAAAAAGAACACAACCAACAAACAGAAAACTCACTGACTGGTGTCAGTTTTCACAGTTTAAGCTTTTCTTCAGCTCTGTCCTGTTATTCTACTACACTTCCTTAGTCAACTTTTCTCCTATTTTTCAACATTTATTTTACAGTTTCTCCTTGTCAGACCTACAACATCTATTTCTTATTCTTCAGTCTCAGATAATAAAGCAGTCAAAACACAAACCTCATCTTAATATATTACCCTCAATTTATCAATTTCCCTGTATTTGTGTTCATATTCTCAACCTTCTATTATGATGATGAACAGCTTCAAAATCTGTATAAGACTATTCCTTTTGTTGAATCCCCATGTGCTTACTTAAGGATTTTGCTTCTGAATTACCTTCTCCATGTCCTGGGTCATCAATTTTTCCTTTTTACCGAATCAATCTACTAGTATAACTAATATGTCATATTAATCATTCTGATCTTAAAAATTTAAGAAAGCTATCCCCTTGACTTTATATCTGCATCTATATCCAGCTGTTTTATATTTCTTTCCTTCCCTTTAGAACAAAACTCCTTGAAAAGTTTTGTACTTGTAGGGAGAGAATGAGTATTCTATAATAGGGATTAATTATAGGAATTATGGCAGGGAGGAGCTAGGAACAAGACTACAAAAGGGGGAGTTGGAGGATCAAAGAAAAGTTTCTGATCACTCTTCTGAGACACTGGTGTGGGTGAACAAGCTAGAGGCTTCTGGAAAGCCAGACAGGTCTAACTGCCAGAGTGGGGCCATGAAGCAGAGCTAGAGAAGTCCAGGGGAGGCTCTTGCCTCTGGACCTGGTGGTAGGTCTGGGGTTGCTGTTGGTTAGCAGGGCTTGCAATGAGAAGAATTACATTTCAAAGCCCCCTTGCTATGGGAGGTTAACGTATTAACGGGTGTGGTATCTCAAGAAGAATTACCTGTGGAACAAGATGAGAGCAGTGCTTCATTCTGTCTGCAAGTTTCTTTGTTGTCCAGCTCTAATCCAGAACCATAGAGAGAATGGGTTTTTATAAAACACTGTTCCAAACTACTCAAGTCAGCACAGTACAGAAGCACCACAGCAATCATTGCATCAACTCTTCCTGCTTTTCATTCTTGTTTTAATGCATTCATATCTACATTTTATTCCCATCACGTCATTTAGTAAGTTCTTATTAAGTTTACATGTAAACTCTTGTCATAAAATTCAATGATAATTTCTTAAACATTGTGTTCATTAACTTTTCAGCTCCAGTGTTCTTGTCTGGAGAATCCCAGGGATGGGGGAGCCTGGTGGGCTGCCATCTATGGGGTTGCACAGAGTCAGACATGACTGAAGTGACTTAGCAGCAGCAGCAGCAGCAGCCTTCTCCATCTTCACACCAGCCTCAGCACACTGACTACTTCTCATACTTTAAATCAATTCGATTTCCTCTTTTGCCTCTGCTTTTAAGGCCTCCTGGGATTACATTAGGCCCTCCTAAATAATCCAGGATAAAATCTCTATTTTAAGATCAACTGATTAATAATCCTAATTACATTTCAAAGCCCCCTTGCTATGTGAGGTTAACATATTAACGGGTATGGTATCTCATCATTTTTAGTCCTGGGGATTAGGATTGAAATGTTCATAGAGCCATAATTCTGCCTACCCATTTTTTCATAGGTAGTAAGGGACAGACCAGGGACATATACCCAAATCTGTTTTATTTTTTGACTTTTGTTCTGTTTCCTTCTTAAACTCACCTTAACTTTTACCTGAGCTGTATAAGCACAAACCAGTAATATCTGAGGATGCTGGTGAGATGGTAGAGTGTAATGTCTAAACCACACACTCTAAAGCAGTCCTGCTGCTGCTGCTGCTGCTAAGTCGCTTCAGTCGTGTCTGACTCTGTGCAAACCCATAGACAGCAGCCCACCAGGCTCCCCCGTCCCTGGGATTCTCCAGGCAAGAACACAGTCCTAGCTGCAGTCAAATCCTCAGTCCTGTAATTTGTAGAATGGATATGATATCAATATTTACCTCTAGAGTTGTCAGAATTAAGTGGCTTAGTATATGTAAAAGACTGAGAACATTGCCTGGCATATAGCAAACATCATAGAAGTGACTTTAAATAAATAAATGAACATGAGGTGTGAGAGAGAAAAAGACAGAGGACAGCAGTTGAGAAGTGATTTTCCCCATCCTATTACACTGTGAGAATTTATACGTTGTATAAAAAGTGAAGTGTTAGTGATTATAACACTGCTTTACTTTTCAGTTGATACTGTAAGAAGTTTTCTTCACCAAGTTTCAACCTATTTTGAGAGTAAGGAATATGATTTATATGCATTAGATTCTCACTAATCTAATTGGGAGAGTTGAATTGTATTCAGGAAATTATATAATGGGGACTTCATGAATTTTTTTTTATGTCTATTTCCAAACAGGTTATTTGGTGGGAAAATAATTGTAAAAACATGTTTTTCTATTAAAGTTTTGTTTTAAGAAGGATATGGAGAGTTTTATTTATTGAAGCAGCTGCTCTGAGAGCAAAATCACCACATAGTTGTTAAATGGTTAAAATGATCTCTGTGATTGAAAGACCCTTGCTATGACATAGCAACAGATATCCTCCATGGTTGACTCCGATGTATAATATGAAGGGATTTACAAGACTTGCATCTGCCCTAAAATGCCATGTACAGCTATGGAAACTGCTCTTAATGTCTAGAAGATACTCTTGTTAATATTCATGATATTCGGGAGGGAGTCTTCATCAGTGAAATAACACCTGGTAATTAGATGATTCAGAGAAAAAGAAGAGCTGTTTCTTTTCTTGCACCGATGCTTAGGAAAAGAATTTTCTCAGTGAAATTATATATTTGTCTACTGGATTATTTATAGTATAAACATATTGGTAAAATCTTAAATAATAGTAGAATAAAAATAGATGGCATGTCTCTAATTTGCTAGAGAATGAAAGAATGGAAACAATATATAGATCAGCAGATGAGACGGAAGAAAAGAAAGAAGAAAAAGGAAGTAAAAGGGAAGAAAGCAGAAGTAAGAACTAATGTATCAGTTATAACAATAAATAATGAGTTGAGCTCAATTATAAGACAAAAGATTCACAAAGTCACAAAGCAAATTCTACTACATACTGTTCAAAAAATTATTGTTCAATCGCTAAGTTGTGTCCCACTCTTTGCGCCCCATGGACTGCAGCACGTCAGACTTCCCTGTCCTGCATCAGCTCCTGGAGTTTGCTCAAATTCATGTCCATTGAGTCAATGATGCCATCCAAGCATCTCATCCTCTGTCACCTCCTTCTCCTCCTACCCTCCGTCTTTCCCAGCATCAGGGTCTTTTTTAGACTCAACTTTATACACAGCTTAAAAATAAAATGATGGGAAAATATGTAAGGCAAGGGAAATTAAACAAGGAGAAATGGGAATTAAACATTTGTCTTTAAATTGTTTCTTTAATCTCCACTCTTTCTTTATAGTCTTTTGTCCAAAGAGACATCAGAATGTGCTTTCACAACTATAGATGGATTTTCATTCACAATGGATTCTCGCTACACGTATTTATTTTTCTAGTTTGAAAGGTTATATTATCTTACATCATCATTGCTTTTCCTACCACTTAGAGATAAGGTTCTTACTACTGTCTCTTTTCTACCCGTGGGTCCTACCATTCTGCCCTCCTGGTTGCTCCTCAGGCATATGAAGGTCATGATTACATTTTCGTTTTTATCCTTTTGAACTTTGATATCCTGTTCAACCTATTTGTCTTGAAACTTTTTCTTTCTTTTGATTCTGGGATTCCATTTCTTCCAGTTTAAACCTTTTTTTTTTTTTGGTCACCCTTCTAAAACTTCTTCTGATCCATTGGGTATGCCTGTAGCGGGCCAAATGCAGATGATGTTGGAAGCATTAATTTGATAGAGTAGGATTGGTGAGGAAAGGCACAAAAAAGTTTTGAGGAGCTATTTTAACATTGTGAATGCTCTGTCCCATTTATATTGGTTTAGCTGAAATTAGAGTAGAAATAATACAGTATCAAGTGAACGCCAGAAGTCATGAGAAACCATTGATGCCCCACTAAATTTCTATTCCAGAGATGTTCATGTTGGATAAAATATGATCCAGGAAATATGTCTTATGCTTTTATGATATTCTCTTCCAAATCGGTGTTCCATGTGCCAGGCAAGCTCTCCTGTCCTCCTAACTCAAGAAAAGCTATCTTCACGATCATCACTACTATAGTTCAACCCAAGATATTGTAATCTGGATGATGAGGAAATACATCAACATGAACTCAAATAGGCAGTAATCTAAAATTGTAGGCTTTGAGGACTTAGCAGCAAGGAGTGAATGATATAAAGATTTTATTCACTGTGGCAAGGTTGATAGAGGAGGCAATTTTAAAATATTTTTTATTATGGAATCTTGTTGATCTAAGGTTGATCTTTTAAGTTTCTTTTGTTTTAGGTTCCCAAAACTAAGGGTATTATGGCTTGTGACTAGTCTATGGAAATAAACTTGAGTATGGAATTAGAAAATGGGAACCTCCACGTTAGCAGTAATATATGCTCAGGGGTAAATGAGATTGATTTTGTTTGCATATAGCACTTGTTAATATTGTTTTTCATAAAGAAAAGATGGTAACATATTTTAAAAGATGAAATATCATGCTCTGAAAAGATGATTGCATTTTGGAAGTCCGTTCGATAGACTATCATAACGTCACCATCAGCGATTGTATTCTAAACAAAGCAGAGTTGTTATCTCTGAAAATGCTTCTCCTGCAGCATTTTGCTAACCTCTGTGAGAGCAGAGCAGCCATCTCTAACGAAGTCTCCACTCATTCCAGCAATAATGGTGTGTTCTTTGGCTTCTTAGACTGGAGTTGTTTCTGTATCAGATTACTGCTTTGCAAATGAGCAGCAGTTTTTTTCTGCTGTGGTCTTGTGGTCTAATATTAATACATTTTCACAATGAAAACCATGGGGATTAGATAATTTTTCTAGGTTTGTATCCCATGGGATATCTAACCTACAATGCTTGTTTTAATTAAATTACCACGTTTTCCATATGAGTAAGTGCCTGAATAATGAAGACTTATGGGACTAAATTTTAATGCACCATACATTAATATGAGCAATGGGGGGAAACATATGATTTTACTTTAAGTAAAATCTTTCAGTAGCAAATGTTTCACCTCTTCTCTCTTTTTTTTCCCCAAAGCAAATGAAAGTTTCAGCACTGCAGAACACCAACCAGTGGAGCCTTCTGCAGTGGTGTTCAGTGAATGGGAAAGAGCATCTTTGAGATTTTCTTTTGGCCTTTGGAATATGAAAGGAGATTCTGGGTATGAGCCAGCGTTTTTGGGGTAATGAAACTGGCCGACTCCTTTTCCTACTGGAGTAGGATAACTTGCCTTTTTTTTTTTTTCCCTCCCCACATGTCAGGTATATTTTGCATCAGCCATGTAGACCTATCAACCCATCAATATGAATAGTCATGGGATATCTAATAGGAAAATTGGGTACAACCACTTTAAATTTCAACAAAGATAAATTTGTACAATCTTTTTCTCTTTTCTAGTATCATCATGATAACCTCAAAGTCAAAAACAATTGGGCAAAAAGGGAAAAATATATCTTGATTTTTACATCAGAAACATTCCCTGAGCTGCGGTTATTAGGCTAAAAATAAATCCCCTGTAGTAAATTCTGTGCATACTTTTGCCAGAAGTTATTACATTTAGTTACATCTGAGATCAGTTAGGTGTTTTATTTTCTATTTCACTGTTAAATAATAATTCTACTATAAAAGTATGTATATTTATTACCTTAAGTAAAGGTGAAAGTGAAGTCGCTCAGTTGTGTCGAACTCTTTGCAACCCCATGTACTATAGCCTACCAGGCTCCTCTGTCCATGGGATTTTCCAGGCAATAGTACTGGAGTGGATTGCCATTTCCTTCTCCAGGGGATCTTCCCGACCCAGGGATCAAACCCAGGTCTCCCACATTGTAGGCAGATGCTTAACCATCTGAGCCACTAGGGAAGTCCCTTAACCCGAGTTTAATTGAGCAGAACATGAGAAGGAATGTAATATATTGACAAAGTATTGTTTTTGTAGGCCACACTTAAAAAAAAAATTCGATATATATCATCTTCAGAGTCTAACACAGTGGTGATTGTTTTGTGTTTGTTTGTTTTCTACTTTGGGCTTCTCTGAGAAAAAGTCAGGAAAAATTTTGGGGCATTGTTTTAGTAACTTAGGGATATAGCATAGATTTTGGTGTTCAAATTCTGGTACTTCCTAACTCTATAGTTTGGGCATCAGTTCCTTCATCTACATAATGGGATTATCAGTACTTACCTCACAGGATTTTTCTGATTAAATGAAATAGTACTTTTGAAAGATTCAGTAAGTATCATGTAATAAATGCTCAGTAAATGTGAGGCCCCCTTTCTTCCCTCTCTCCCTCTGGAAACTTCTACCATGTGTGAATGAGAGAAAAAAAAAAAAAAAAAAGACATTTCTTTTCTGGTTTTCTCTCCTTTTAAAAAGCCATAAAGTATTTAAGGAAAATACTACAGTAGATTTTGAGATGAATAAAACACATGCATTTGGTTTATTAACTTTCTAGTTAAGAGATTTATTCCCTAACTCGTTTAAATATTTTGAGAAACATACTGTTACATTTAAACATGAAATCTGTCTCCTTACACTTCATGAAGCTTTTCCAGTTTCCTGTCTTCAAGTTAGGAAATGATGAGGTTGAAAGCATTCTGGCCTTAAGACATCGACATTTCTGAGCCAACCACAAGAGTTCATTCAGCTTCTCATAAATGCCTTCAAATGCAAAACATTTGGGCCATAGACTGAGTCAAGGGACATGATACCAGCCTCCTTTGTGTGCCATTTGTCAGACCTTGATTTGTTGAGTACCAGGTTTCAAAGCTTGACTTTTCTTCTCAGACACTGCATACCATTCAGGGTATCTCATTCCCTGATGTTTGCAGTCCTTTCTGCCCATGATTCACTTCATAGTCTGCCCAGCTTCATATTGTCATAGTTATTTTCCTGTAGTTTTTTCCTTCCTTTAAGATTTTTTTTTTTTTAGAGTTGTAGGAAGGGTATATAAGGTCTGACTCATTTAAGGGAGCTTCAATTTATATTTTTGACAAATATTTGCCCTAAATAATATGGGTAGAGTACCATTATCTTAGTGTATCTCTTGTTGATAATAGCCTCAGTCTTGACCTCTCAGTATAAATAAATAGGATCTCATAGTTTGTAACCATGGAGAAAGCAAGAGTTTACAAACATTTATACACAGTTTTAAAGCTTCCCTGAAGGAAAATGGATGCAACTGAAGGGAAGATAAATTATCTTTAAAGATGTTTCTCAGATTGGATTGTTCTTAATAAATAACTCCATTCTACACATTTTCTTTCTTGGAGCCAAGTTCTGCCTTTGGTTTGTTGACTTGATCTGTTTGCTCACAGAGGGAGGTCCACATGGGAAAGCGTGTGGTTGTCTCAACTTTAAAGAATTTAAGAAAAGGAAAAACATGCGTTGCTGAGAAGGTTTATTCATTTCGGTCAATGAGTATTTATTGAGTGTCTACTATGTGATCTTCACTGGCAGCTTGTTAGAAAGATACATGGAAGGCTAGTCAGTGACATAGGACAGCAGACATCAGAGTACCAAAGGACTACATACTACTATAGAACAGCGGTTCTCAATTGGGATGATTTTGCCCTCCAGAGGCATTTGGCCTTGTCTGAAGACATTCTTGACTGTCACAACTCTTTGCTGCTGACATTTCAGGGGGGCAGCCTTTGTAGAATGTGTCATAGCATACTGCAGTACACAGCCCAGACCCCACAACGAAGAATCATCTGGTCCAGTAATGCAGAAGTTGAAGAACCTTGCTTCAGAAATGTCACAGCAAGAGAGAGTATCCATCAGGTGGAAAAAAAGCCTCCAGATTGCAAAATTCTCAGAATACAATAATACAACCTTTAAAATACTCTTTCTTCTTTTTTGAAGAAGCTACCATATAGGTGTTGATTAATACCCTTGTTTTTGAGTAAATGAAGTGCCTTCTAGTTGTGAGTTGGGCACCAGAGTGGTATTTCTTATGTGCTCCTGAGTGTCAGTTTTTCTGGAAAATGCTCCTTGAATTTTGGCTTATAGTTTTTTCCTCCCTTGAGCTCAGATAGAGATTCAATAGACTTGGTGAGGTAATCAATATCCATGATGCACAAAATTTTGTCTTTTCCCAAGTTTTCCTTTACTCTTTCCAAAACTGTCATGTAAATAACCTCCTGGAAGATGTCCCCACCAAGCCATCATACCCGCCAAGACACACATCACCAGAGGACAGAGTTAAGGGCAGAGCTGGGATCCTTGCCACTTGCTCTGGTGCTTTGTAATCAGGAAGAGAATAAAATGGGTGAGAGGGACAGGGGAGTGGGATGTGGAGGGTGAGGGGAGAGGTAGAGAAGGAAGGGAGGGGAAGAGAAGAGAGGGGAAGGAAGGTAGGCAAAGGGATGGCGTTTTGGACATCGTTCACGTGTTTTAATGCCCGCATCTTTTGGATGTGGCTGTGGTGCCCCTCAGCTTTCTTTCCTTTCCTCTTCAGAGTAAACTTCCCTAGACTTCCTGGAGGTTTAGGGGGCCTTCCACATTCTCCTACACAGTCTCTGCGTATATCTCAGTGAGCATTTATATTAAAATTGTCTCTTTAGGTGTTCATCTTCCCAAATAATGTGAAAACAACTTGAGGTTAAGTGCTGTCTAAGTTCCCAAATGCTAGGATAGTGCCTGCCTAGACACAAACACCTATGATATTTTGGAAGGACTGATGTTCAAGCTGAAACTCCAATCCTCTGGCCACCTGATGCGAAGAGCTGACTCATTTGAAAAGACCTTGATGCTGGGAAAGATTGAAGGTGGGAGAAGGGGACAACAGAGGATGAGATGGTTGGATGGCATCACCAACAAAATGGACATGAGTTTGGGTAAACTCCGGGAGTTGGTGATGGACAGGGAGGCCTGGTGTACAGCGGTCCATGGGGTCACAAAGAGTCGGACATGACTGAGCAACTGAACTGAACTGAACTGATCCCCACACTAGTGCTTAACTTCAAACAAGGAGACCACTTATGCGTTTTTCATTTTCTGGGTTTGCTAGGGCTCCAATTCTGCCTCCAATTTGAATTTTCTTGGTGAAAGATACAGGGAGGTTTGCTGTGTTTTCTTTCATTTCTTTTACCTGATACAATCACTGTGCAGGGTTTATTTTTGCTCCATCTCACAATCTCTCATTCTAAGTCTTTTTTCATAAGAATTGTCTTGATTCCCTGGTGGCTCAGAGGATAAAGCATCTGCCTGCAATGCAGGAGACCCAGGTTCAATCCCTGGGTTGGGAAGATCCCCTGGAGAAGGAAATGGCAACCCACTCCAGTATTCTTGCCTGGAGAATCCCATGGACAGAGGAGCCTGGTGGGCTACAGTCCACGGGGTTGCAAAGAGTCGGACACGACTGAGTGACTTCACTTTCTTTCCTTCTTTCTATGCCTATTGGTTGTATATTTTATCTCCTCATTGAATTGCTGGCTTCAGGATAACAGAGACTATGCCATATCTTTGTTTTGGTTGCTTGTGGGTTTTTTTTTTTGGCTGTATTGCGTGGCATGCTGGATCCTAGTTCCCCAACAGGGATCAAACCCGCACACCCCGTAGTGGAAGTACAGAATTTTAGCTGCTGGACCACCAGGAAAGTCCCATATCTTTGGTTTTCATATCCCAAAGTACTTCATTTCCACTGAGGTGCATGAGAATACCTGGAGTTGCAGTATGCAAAACATCTCTTTACTTTCATTGTCTCACATGCTGAGTGATGGGTTTGCTAGGAAGATATCCTTTGTCATTAATACAGGAAATATTTTCTTGCTTTTGTTTTTGGCTTCTCATGGCTATAAAGTGTTAGGTTAATTAAATTTGACTTTATTTCATAAAGAATCTATTTTTTACAAATGACCTACACTATAGTGTTAAGGAGTAACTCTGGTATAAATCCTCACATAACACCTAAGTAAATATAATAAGAAAGATAAGAGCAGCTAGTATTCAACTGTTGTCTCCTAATGCAGAGTGCCACGAAACTGATAGTTTTTTTCATTATTCTGTGTAGAAAGGCAGAGAAAATTAAAATGGAGAGGATTGGAGATAAAATAGAAGTTTAAGTGGGAAGGGAAAGAATAATGTTTTAATGGGACAGAACAATTGGTTAAAATTCATGATAAAAGTTAGATATAAGGAACCTAGTGAGAGATGCAGTAAGTTAGAATGGAGATTAAGGGGTAGAAAGCATAGGTCCTCATCATGAGTTTGTGCAAGGAATCGTAGATTTCTGTTTACTTTAACTTTTGTAACAGAAAGACAAGTATATTCAAAATAGATATCATATTAAAGGACAGTTGTCTCAAGTTTTTAGTCTTATTGCTACTCTGATGGAGAAATGATTTTATGGAGAGAAAGGAATACCGTTTGCCATTTTTCATTCTCACCTCTGTAATGAGAGTTGAGAATTTGTTTAGGCAAGATTGACTTTTCTCAGATACAGTGGGAAATCCTAAGTGTGGGATTTACAAATCTGTTGCTCATGTTCTCATTTTATGATAAGCTTAGGTATCAGTAAGTAAACTTAGAGATGACTAACCTTTTTCTTTTTTCTCCCCGCCTCTCCTCTCCCTGTCTCTTATTTTCTTCCTTTCTCCATTTGTGTTTGTGTATGTATGTATGTGTGTGTGTGAGTGTGTGTGTGTGTGTGTATATATATATATATATAATTTATCAGTTATTATATCTTGACAATTAGAATAAGCATAAATCATCTGATTTTAAATAAAATTTTAAAGGCATGCAGATTGTTTTCAAGCTTTGCTCTTGCAATATACATTAGCAGACACGTTGTCTTTCCCATTGCAGAACTGTAAACTGTAAACTACATGCAACATACTTATACAGTTTATGATGAGCAGCTGACAAGATGGATTAAATCAGAAGGCAAACTGCTCTGCTGGAATTGAGTAGAGTCACTGCTGTTGAAATGCCGAGCGCAGTGTGTGCATTATCCCCTCTTCTCTCACTGCCTAATTGAGAGAGGCGTTAATGCGGTGAAGAGTGCTGAAAGCAAAATGCCAGCTTTGTCAAACAGGAAACAGATACATTCAATTATTATTATTTTTTTTGGGTTTTACTACCATCTATGATAAAGCAGAACAAATGTGGTTGCTGCTTCGCCTGTACTGAAGTTATAAACAAAAGAGCAAGAGGGATATGTGGCATGAATTCAGCTGTTGATAGCACACCGCCCCCACCCCATCCCCCAAACACAAGGAAACTCAAGATCCTGGTTATTTATATGATAAGTTTAGATGATAAGCCTTACTTGATAAGTGTACGAATTGAATCAAAATATTCAGTATATTTTTGGTTTTATGCATCGACTGATACTTTCTGAAAGATGAGTAATATTGATCCTCACATTTCACTATTGCCTTTAGGATTAGTAGAGGGAATTGTTCTCATGGTGTCAAACTGCTTTGGATGAAGCTCTCTCTAAAAGACTAAATTGCAATTATGGAATAGAGTGTAGCGTTAGCATGAAAGAAGATTGGATAGGCCAAAGTATCATCATTAAATACGATGCACGAAACATACTGGCTCATGTTAATTAGTCTTTCACTGAAAAGCAAGGCGCTCCAAGTGACTGTGGGAAAGTGACTTGGTGATTTGCTACTGCTGGTCAGTCTCACAAAAGGAGAATTGTCTATTCTGAAAAAAAAGAATCTGTTAGAATTTGGATATGGTGATAGTAAGAGCAACGAGTCAGAGGAAATCTAAAACCTGTGGGATTGATTTCCTAAGAATATAACTTGAATTTATATTCAAAGAAGAATATAAATTCAAAGAATTTATATTCAAATTTATAACCAAAGAAGACTAGTGGTTAGCAGATTGACATCATGTGAACTGTTCTTTTATACTCATTCACACTATTCAGGTGAACAAATTTAAGATTTGGTGGAAAAGGAAAGGACCTACATTTTAGATGTTAGAATCTTTTCAGTACAGCACCCAAAAATAGAACGTAGAACAGAATCAAAAGAAACTAACTTACGATGCACATCCTTTATTTGCTTGTAATTTCTAGGTGCTGCTGTTGCCTGCACACTACTTCCTTGGTTTGGACACGTGCAGTAGTTGTAATCTTGTAATAAAAGTTAAAATTATCCTAACAAATAGAAGCCATACTCAAATAATATATTCTGACTTTTAGTAATAGCACAAAAAAGCTTAGATGAGGAAATGGAAGATTGGAATTCCCATACTAAGGATCTGCCACAGACAAAATGTAGGTTGATCGCGCAGGTTTTAGGTTCTTAGTATAGTTAACGTCCATTCAATGGCTAATGACCAAGATATAAAGAAAGAAGTAGAGCACACTTTTATTTGAGCAAATATGAATATTTTCCTGTGAAGCAAAGTATTAATAATTTCTTCTGTCAATTATTTTTATTTTATAGTGTTTATGCTCCAAACAGCTTGAAATAAATGAGTTGCTGAATTCGTTGGGTCAAATTAGTCCTTTTCTTACCCTTGTTTCCTTTATTCTCCTCTCCCTCCTCCTTTCTTTCCTTTCTTCCTTCATATTTATTGAGCAGCCAACTAATTTCAAGCGTTTGGGTAGGTGCTAGTGACATAATGATTAAAATTATTTCCCACCTTCATTTTTTGGATGAGTATAATGCAGCTGGTTTTAGCTACAAATCTCTTAGTCTAATGGGACTGTCTGCTTGGGTTACAAATTTTCTGAGCACTGCTGACATAGAATCATGAAGAAACAAACAAACAAAAAAAATTCACTGCAGTTGTGAATGGACAAGCCAAATATCTCTCCAACACATTGATTTGTTTCTTCTTATATTATTTAAAAAATAGCAAATTAAAAAAAAATCAAATACTATGAAACTCTTGGATATAATCTATAAAACGGTTTTTCTTTTTTTTAAAGGAGAATTTGCTGGGGTCATATGGTAAGCTAGAAGTGCAATCAAACTTAATATGTTAGTGATTTTGCATTTGAAGTGCATCAAATTACTTCATTCAAGTAAGATATCTCTAGTCTAGGACAAAAAGGGCTGTGGGATATTAAAGAGGGTGTTAGGTGATGATTCGGAAATACATTTTGTATTAAGAGTAGAATTGCATCTGCCTCATTCAGTGATCTAATAGACTGTGTTTCAGACCTTGTGATATTTTGGTTATATGATCAAGAATTTTTAACCCTATACAATAATTGGATGCTTGAAAATGGGAGAAAATGCCTTTTCACTTTTTTGTTATTTTATCACTTTTTGTGAGGTCTCTTAACATTTCTTTTCAAAACATGTATCTAGTTCTGTCTTAGTTTTCACTTTACATTCATAATTTTCCTTCTTTTCTAGCAATCTTTAGATTCCAATCATCTCTTATCTTCCTTAAAAATGAAAACTAATAAACCTTTAATGTCTCTTTAGGATATAATCTCATTGCTCATTAAAATAATATATGTCTGGGCATATTTAATAAATAAAGAATTGATATTTTTGTCTACAAGCATACTGTTTTGCCCTGCTTTATTTTGTACTCCCCGGCCAAACTTGGCTGTTACTCCAGGTATTACTCTTGAATTCCTACTTTTGCATTCCAGTCCCCTATGATGAAAAGGACATCTATTTTGGGTGTTAGTTCTAGAAGTCTTATAGGTCTTCATAAAACTGTTCAGCTTCTTGACATTAGTGGTTGGGGCATAGACTTGGAGTACTTTGATATTGAATTGTTTGCCTTGGAAACAAACAGAGATCATCCTGTCATTTTTGAGGTTGTACCCAAGTACTGCATTTAGGACTCCTTTGTTGACCTTGAGGGCTATTCCATATCTTCTAAGGGATTCTTGCCCACAGTAGTAGATATAATGGTCATCAGAATTAAATTTGCCCATTCCAGTTCACTTTACATCACTGATCCCTAAAATGTCGATGTTCACTCTTATCATCTCCTATTGACCACTTCCAATTTACCTTGATTCATGGACTTGACATTCCAGGTTCCTATGCAATATTGTTTTTTACAGCATCGGACTTAACTTCTATTACCAGTCATATCCACAACTGGGTGTTGTTTTTGCTTTGGCTCTGTCTCTTCCTTCTTTCTGGAGTTACTTTTCCACTCTTCTCCAGTAGCATTTTGGGCACCAACTGACCTGCAAGTTCATCTTCAACCCAAGATGGAGAAGCTCTATATAGTCATCAAAAATAAGACTGGGAGCTGACTGTGGCTCAGATCATGAACTTCTTATTGCAAAATTCAGATGTAAATTGAAGAAAGTAGGGAAAACCACCAGACCATTCAGGTATGACTTAAATAAAATTGCTTATGATTATACAGTAGAAGGGACAAACAGATGCAAGGGATTAGATCTGAGAGACAGAGAGCCTGAAGAACTATGGATATAGGTTCATCACATTGTACAGGAGGCAGTGATCAATACCATCCCACCAAAAAATAAATGCAAAAAGGCAAAATGGTTGTCTGGGGAGGTCTTACAAATAGCTGAGAAAAGAAGAGAAGCAAAAGGCAAAGGAGAAAAGAAAAGATAGACCCATATGAATGCAGAGTTCCAAAGTATAGCAAGGAGAGATAAGAAAGCCTTCTTCAGTGATAAGTGCAAAGATATAGAGGAAAACAATAGAATGGGAAAGACTAGAGATCTCTTCAAGAAAATTAGAGATACCAAGGGAACATGTCATGCAAAGATCAGCACAATAAAGACAAAAATGGTAGGAACCTAACAGAAGCAGAAGATACTAAGAAAAGGTGGCAGGAATACACAGAAGAACTATACAGAAAAGATCTTCATGACCCAGATAACCACAATGGTGTGACCACTCATCTAGATACAGACATCCTGGAATGCAAAGTCAAGTGGGCCTTAGGAAGCAACACTAGGAACAAAGATACTTGGAGGAGACGGAATTCCAGTTGAGCTACTTCAAATCCTAAAAGATGATGCTATGAAAGTGCTGCACGCAATATGCCAGCAAATTTGGAAAACAACAGTAGCCACAGGACTGGAAAAGATCAGTTTTCATTCCAATCCCAAAGAAAGGCAATGACAAAGAATGCTCAAACTACCACACAATAGCACTCATCTCACACGCTAGCAAAGTAATGCTCAAAATTCTCCAAGTCAAGCTTCAACAGCACGTGAAACAAGAACTTCCAAATGTTCAAGCTGGATTTAGAAAAGGCAGAGAAACCAGAGATCAAATTGCCAATAACTGTTGGATCATCGAAAAAGCAAGAGAGTTCCATAAAAAGTCTATTTCTGCCTTATTGACTACACCAAAGCCTTTGACTGTGTGGATCACACAAACTGTCGAAAATTCTTAACAAGAAGGGAATACCAGACCACCTGGCCTGCTTCCTGAGACATCTGTATGCAGGTCAAGAAGCAACAGTTAGAACCGGACATAGAAAAATGGACTGGTTCCAAAATGGGAAAGCTGTATGTCACAGCTGTATATTGTCACCCTGCTTGTTTTACTTATATGCAGAATACAGCATGCGAAATGTGAGGCTCCATGAAGCACAAGCTGAAAGCAAGATTGCCCAGAGAAATATCAATAACCTAAGATAGACAAATGACACCACCCTCAGGGCAGAAAGCAAAGAACTAAAGAGCCTCTTTATGAAAGTGAAAGAGGAGCATGAAAAAGTTTGCTTAAAACTCAACATTCAAAAAACGAAGATCATGGCATCTGGTCCCATCACTCCATGGCAAATAGTTGGGGGAACAATGGAAACCATGACAGACTTATATTTTGGGGGCTCCAAAATCACTGCAGATGATGACTGCATCTGTGAAATTAAAAGATGCTTTTTCCTTGGAAGAAAAGCTGTGAGAAAACTAGACAGCATATTAAAAAGCAGAGACATTACCTTGTCTACAAAGTGCCATCTAGTCAAAGCTATGGTTTTTCCAGTGGTCATGTATGGATGTGAGATGTGGATGATAAAGAAAGTTGAGCGCCAAAGAATTGATACTTTTGAACTGTGGTGTTGGAGAAGACTCTTGAGAGTCCGTTGGACTGCAAGGAGATCCATCCAGTCAATCCTCAAGGAAATTGGTCCTAAATATTCATTGAAAGGACTGATGCTGAAGCTGAAATTGCAATACTTTGGCCACCTGATGTGAAGAACTGAGTCATTGGAAAAGACCCTGATGCTGGGAAGGATTGAAGGCAGGAGGAGAAGGTGGTGACAGAGGATGAGATGGTTGAATGGTGCCACTGACTTGGTGGACATGAGTTTCAGCAAGCTTATGGTGTTGGTGATGGACAGGGAGGTCTGGCATGCTGCAGTCCATGGGGTTGCAAAGAATTGGACATGACAGAGCAATTGAACTGAACTGATTTAACAGAATCTTTATCAAAAAGCAACAATGGACATCTCAAGTCAGTAACAAATAGTTAAGAGAACCACCATATTCAGGAAGTGGGATTGCTCTCTGTCCTTGTTGGGAGTTTTGTGACTGCTCCTTAGGAGGCAATAAAAATTTTATGGATACAGCTTTTAAAGAAATTTGCTTTTAAATGTAAATGTTTTCTAATGCCATGTTTAAGAAACCAAGCCTGTGAACTGCAGAAAGAGTAAAGTAGTTGTCAATGTGTGTGAAAGTTTTGAAAGTGTTAGTCATTCAGCCATGTCCAACTCTTTGGGACCCCATGGATTGTAGCCCCCAGGTTCCTCTGTCCATGGGATTCTCCAGGCAAGAATACTGGAGTGGGTAGTCATTCCCTTCTCCAGGGGATTTTCCTGACCCAGGGATTGAACCTGGGTCTCCTGCATTGCAGGCAAGATTCTTCACCATCTGAGTCAGCAGGGTAGCCTCATGAATGTGCGTGAGTAGTGATAAATGACATGAATGTTTTGCTCTAGCCTACGCCACCACCCCGCCCCCCACCCCAACACATTCTTAGGAATAAAGTTAGAGTGAAATGGATGAATATAGTTTGATTCTTTTTTTGTTTGTTTCTTTTTTACTGTGAGTTCTTTGTTTGGTTTTCTGGGTTGGAGGAGGGCATTTTAGACAATGGAGTAATGTAAGGGCTGAAATGAGTTTTGAATATTGCCCTGTGGACTTAGTGCTAGTTTGGGTGCTGTGAGAGAAGGGGCTCCTTATTATGTGGAAATTTCTCTCCAGGAACTGGCAAGAGTGAGTAGTTAAGGCTGTGTGAATGGAGAGCTGGACTGGCCTGGAGTCCAGTGTAGTCCTCTTTCCTATTTATGTGTGTATCCAATCTATGCTTATGGGAGCAAGGGGGATACAAGTACATATATTTGCTCAGGGAAATATGCAGGTTCCCAAACACAGTATAGGCCTGAAAGTCTTTGTGTTAAGCTCTAATGAGAGAGAGAAATTATTTAAGGGTCACACCTTCAAGGGCGAAGCATGGAGTAAGCTCCATACATTAGGTTTGGTCTGAGAACTACAGGGAGAAAGGAGAATGCAGTAGTTAGGCTAAGTGGATTGTCTAACATTGTATTTTTATGAATCAATTGGCATTCTAGTAGTTTAAAAAAGGAAACAGAAATCCGGCTTCATCTGTGACTTTCCAGTCAGGATATTATGGCTGGCATAAAGATGTGACTATCTGAAAGACTTAAATTGATTTTGAGGGTTAGATTGACTTGAGCATAAAGAAGCTATCCAACCCATGACACTTTTTTTTCCCACTCTGTGAGCTACAGTTAGATGGATATGTTCAAGATAATCTTAAAAGAATCAATAGAATTATAAAGCAACACCATTAATAATGCTCCTTATTAAAAGCCGTCATTCTAAAAAGCTGAAAATACTTTGACATCTATTTCCTCCTTCATCCTTGGAAAAGAGACAAGACAAGATTGAGGCAGTTTTGGAAACAAAGAAACAGTTATTAAAAAGATAAGAAATAACCTCAAACTAGATTGGTCTGGAATGGCATGGGCCTAGCCCAGATTAGGAGGGAAAACGCATGCTCTGGGCCACCTTTGTTTTTTCCATAGTTTCCTTTGTGCTTTCGCTATTTCTTCCCGTAGAGTTCTCTTTCAGTCTCTTAGATGGCCATGGGATTTTTGTGTGGTTCTTTATGGCTAACTCACTGTGTTTGAAAAACTTATGTCCATTCCTGACCTTGGTCTTATTTACTCCATTTCTCTAAAACTCGGTGTTTGGGTGTATAAGGGGTAAATTTGTTCTAAACTATGCCTTCTCATGAAGGAGGCTTAAGTCCTGTGAAATGTTAGGTGCTTTCGTATCATTACATTATGTTCTGTGTATAGAGGGCTTGGGCTACATTATTGCAAGAAATCTGCTGATTTTATCTCAAATCCTACTTCAGCTTACTCTGGGTTAGTTGTTTGAAAGGTAGGAATTGGCTTCAACTGAAATATTTATTGAATTATGTCTCATAATATATGTTGGCCTGTAACATATCTTCATTAGACCTGATGAGATTCTTTGAGTAATAAGGAAGTAAAAGTACAAATGTTACTGTTGCCAGGCCATCTTAACCCCAGTGTTACATTGCACTGATTAAATAATTGGTTCCGTTCTCTATCAAGTAGTGGCCTTATAAACAATGAATTAATGTTTTGAAACTGTTAATTTCTGTTGACTTTTTGTCACTTTACTGTTTTAAATCCATTTCCAAGAATCAAAGAAGGCATATCATGCAAACCATTCAGTTCTGCTTATTAGATTCTGTGTTACAGTATGATACCAGTGACAAGAGTTCTGATATTCTATGAGGGTTTCTAGTACCCAAGTTATCAAACCCATTCCAAAGAATAATGATATGTAGAATATCATACCTGTTAATACTCATTTGAACATATTTTTTCAGGGACACATAATCTATGCTTTGTAGAGTAGTGATTTATGTGGCTGGATTACAGAAAGGTGGTTGTTCGAGGCTTAAATGCTCCTGTGGGTTTATTATGCATAAAATCCTGAGATTTAAACATTTTACTGAAGTGGTTCCATGATCATACAAAGCAAGTTATTCTTGGCTGCCTGAAAAGAAAGTAAAACACATTCTTGGTCTTATTTCTGTCTTTTATTCCCACCTGATGTCATCCTTAAATCGTGCAATATCCTCAAACAGGGAGGTTACGACTAATTCCAAACAAATCTTATTGGGGACTTTCCTTCCTGCAGACATTCCCTAACACAGAATATTCTATAAACATTCTCAGAGCTCCCAGACAAGAGACAGTCTTAATGTTTGGTTCCCCCTGCAAACCCTCAGCCTTGGTCTACTACACATGATTGTCAGTCAGAAAACTTCCTTCCCCCAGCAAAATGTTGCATGGCATACTCAAAGACTTCCATTAAAGCAGACTCAAACAGATGAATGCTGATATACCAGAGAAATAAACAGAAGGAAAAATGGCACATTTTCTGGGAGCCAGTCGAAAGCAGTTGTGTTGCTAGGCAGGAGGAAAGCATATAAACAATTTTAGATGCCAAATTCTATTTGAGTATCTGAATGAATACAGTTGAATTCATAGCAAAATTTTAAAATAAAAATTTTAAAAAGAAATTATTGATGCATGTCACCCCCCTCCTTCCAAGTTTCGCTTTCCTTTGGTTTCCAAGTTTCTATTCTCCGAAATCAAACTATGTAATCACTTCAGATAGTTTGCATTTGAGATTGGGTTTTGATCCTTGTGAATAGTTATAATTTACATAAAAGAAGCTGCAGTTGCATTTTAAGCTATCTTTCCAATAAGGATTTAATTTAGGTTTATTAGGACAGTTATCATATGTTAATTAAATACTAAAGGATTATGAGAAACATATTTACTCTGGTTTATCACCAAGGTACAAAAATATGTTTTAATCTAAGTTTGGCATTTAGCTAGTTTTCAGATTCTATTGTAGAGAGATACAACTCTTCCGAGTTAATAATATGTGTATTTTACTGAGATTAAATTGCACATGACAGTTAAAGTATTTGTATTTGCTATCAAGGTTTATAGTTATGTTGCAGAGATGTTATGTGGATGTGTTTTTGATCAGAGAACACTGAAACTTCCAACATCAATTATGTATTTAAAAATCAATTTATCTGTCTTTATAGCTACATTAAATTTTTGAAATTTATCTGTTACAGGTAGTTAAAAATGCTTCCTGATGAACTTCTCTTTTTTTAATCGATTTTTCGATATTATATTTATTAGAGATGATTTAGAGATGTTAAGAATATTTCCTTCAAATCAACATCTCTCATCTACTGGACCCGTTGTATTCTCTAATTGAATTCATTTTCTCTCACTCTGGTTATGAACACATTTGATTGAATCCACCTTTTGTCATCAGAGCCAATATTTCTCCTCATCTCTCTCTCTCTTTTTTGTATGAGTGATTTTCACACTTCTTTTTTTCTGTCTCCTTTTCTATCATTTTATCCCTAAAGCCTTCCCTAAGGACTTAAAACCTGGCTTTCCACCAAAGTACATTGTCTGGAGTCAGAGATCTTAAGAGTGCTGAGTTAACTTATCTCCTGAGTTTCTACGCACTTTATAAAGACTATACAGTAAGACAATGGGAGCCAGTAAAAGTAGAGAGTTGAAGAATTATCTGAAAAATGTGCCCAGTATGCACAGCAAATCTGGATCATTTCATCTTTAATTTTTTCCCCTCAATAACAGGATTATATGAGTCTTGACACTTGCATTAAATTTCCACTTCTTTGTGCATACAGAGATGCAGCCAAAGGCAAGAGGTGATTCTGAGTTTTATTTTTATTAAAGCAAAGTATCTGAAATCCATGACACATGAGCTCTCATAACATGTTTCATTGTACTTAAAAAAAAAGGTAAAATTACTTGTGTGCTTAGGAAGAAAACACAAGGTGGCAGGGCCACAGCAGAAATAGAATTGCTGTTATCAAAATACACATGGAGGGTGGGTCAGAGATATGAACAGCTCTAAATTACTGTGAAGTGCATTTTTTTCCATTAAAATTTTACATAATTTATTACTTTTTTTCCCACTAGCAAATCTCTAATCCTTTTGTGGTGCAATAGATCTTGGTTTGTTAAGTTGAAACGTATAAGGATAGCAAACAGACTTAACATTGTAAACTATCTGAAGTATGTTGAATTATTTTTCTTTTATGCATAAGCTTTTTAATTAAAATGCTTTGTAAGTAATTCTGTAAAAGAAAACAATATATTTTCAATGATCTAGATAATTTGAGGCTTCCCAGGTGGCACAGTGGTAAAGAGTCTGCCTGCCAATGCAGGAGATGCCAGAGATGTGGGTTTGATCCCTGGGTTGGGAAGATCCCCTGGAGGAGGGAATGGCAACCCGCTCCAGTATTCTTGCTTGAAAAATTCTATGGACAGAGGAGCCTGGCAGGCTATAGTCTATGGAGTCACAAAGAGTTGGACATGACTGAGCAACTGAGCGTAAACACACACAGATAATTTGAACATTCCTTATTTCTGTTACATTTCAGAATGTTTTAGTTCTTTGGGAATTATTGACACTTTTGTTAAGTTATGAGATAGAATAAAATTCTATTGAATTTATCTCTATGCTATTCAGCCAGTAGAAGTAAATAATAGTGATGGATATTTTAAGCTTTTGTTGTTACTCAACTGGAATATTTTATTTTGGAAAAAAATGGAAAGTGCTTATGCTAGTTAAGGTACCAGAATTTATGTAAAACACTAATAAAATAATTTCAGTAATTTAATGCAACATAAGCATTTAATTAATTTTTATTTTTTATTGGAATATAGGTGATTAGCAATGTGTTAGTTTCAGGTGTACAGCAAAGTGATTTAGTTATGCATATACATGTACTTATTCTTTTTCAAATTCTTTTCCTATTTAGATTATTACAAAATACTGAGCAGAGTTCCCTGTGCATAAATTAATTCCTTGTTAAATATAGCAGTGAGTACATGTCAACATTTAATACAATGTAAGTATAATTTTTTAAAATCAAAATTCTAATCAAAAGTTTCAAACAGGCTATCCTGAGTGGCAGGCAGCATTTGTGAAAACATTGATTCAGTAACCATTTTCTATTTATTGGCTCAATAATCTTCAACATCTGACTTCTGAAATTATCACAGAAGGGGAAAAGGCATGGGGGTTGCAAACTTTAGCTTGTATAGGGAAATCTGGAAATAGTATTAATCACTTCTACTCATATTCCACTGGCCAGAACTCAGCCATATGGCCATGCCCAACTGTAAAGGATACTGGGAAATATGATCTGTATGTGTGTCCAGGAGGAGGAGGAAATGTTTGGTGACCAGCTAGCTAGTTTCTGCCTTAGAGCTATTGGTGATTATAAGTAAATTATTACAAAGGCAAGATTAAGAATTAGGATATATTTTGAGAAGATCTCTCCGTATCTGTCTGGCTATCTACCTATCTGTCTATCTGTCTGTCTGTCTAATCAGTTGGGATTCAACCAGGGACACAGAACTAGTAGGAGGACTGTATTAAGAGAAGTGACTTGAATGATGTGAAGGCAGGCTAGGCAAGTCAGAAATCCTTAGTGCAGACCATCAGGAAGGGCAGGCTGGAACTCAGGTTTAATTGAACATGCAGTTTATAAGTGGAATACCTTCTTTGTGGAATCCTCAGCTCTGCAATCAAGAGCTTTCAGTGATTGAATCAGGCCTACCCAGATGATGGAGGCTAGTCTTACTTAGTAACTGGTTATGAACTTTAATCACATCTACCAAATACCTTAGTGACAGTGTATAGGTTAGTGTTTATTGAGAAACTGTAATTTATCCAGGTTTACATAAAATAATGACCATAACAATATTTATGTGTATGTGTATAAGTATGTATAGTTACAGTTAGTGTTAAGATGCTTGGTGGTGTCTGACTTTTTGAAACCCCATGAACTGTAGCCCTCCAGGCTCCTCTATTCATATAATTCTCCAGGCAAGAATACTGGAGTGGGTGGCTATTCCCTTCTCCAGGGGATCTTCACAACCTAGGGATCAAACTTTGGTGTCTTGTATTACAGGTGGATTCTTTACTATCTGAGCCACCAAAGAAGTAAGTCGTATAGAGTAAGTAAGTATGTACAGTTATAGTATCTCTCTTAATATAACTCAAAATCATTTTCACTTCTTCATCTTTTGACATTTAGTATGACTATACAGTGGCTTCCCTAGTGGCTTAGACACTAAAGAATCTGCCTGCCATTCAGGAGAACTGGGTTCAATTTCAGGTGGCTCAGTGGTAAAGAATCTGCCTGCCAAGCGGGAGACATGAGTTTGATTCCTGGGTCAGAAAGATCCCCTGGAGAAGGAAATGGTAACCCACTCCAGAATTCTTTCCTGGGAAATCCCATGGACAGAGGACCCTGGTGGGCTTACAGTCCATGGGGTCACAAAGATTCTGACATGACTTAGTGACTGAACAGCAACGACCATGCAGAAACATGTTCATATGTACTTTATTTTGAAAGCCAAATTTTTCCCCTCTTTGTATTAATATATTTAATTAAGAAATAAGTAAAATACATCATGACACAGGTAGGATAAACTCTAGCTTTAAATCAAACAGAGATGAATTTGAAATCTTTTCCCACTATTTACAAATAATTCTGTGACTTTGGACAATGTTACTCAATTTTGTTGAGGCCAGCTTCTTTTTCTGTTGTAAAACAGTTCTTGGTTTGGGATAGCTGCTCAATAAATGACTTATATTATTAAGTTACTTAGGAGAGACCCAACAGCAAGGCTGGACTCTCTCCTAGAGTGCTAACGAGATTCAGAAACCAGGAAAAATTTCTGTGATATTGTCTCCCTACCTCACGGTAGAAGTTGCAGAATGTACCTTGCCTGAGATAGTGAGTCTCCTAGGAGAATGATGGTAGGAGAGGCAGGCGGTGTTCAGGGCAATGTCAGTGTCATGGAAAGTGGTTTCTAAGACCATAAAATTCTTGCCTCGGTATTACATATTGCCTCAATAATTACAATATTAGCTTGCCTCAGTAATTACAATATTAGCTGTTTTCAAAAAGCTCTTGAAGAACAATAGGGATATCAGAAGTTTGTTCATTATAGTCTTTTTTAAAGTCAACAAATATTTATTGTTTCTACTAACTCCTTTATATTGTTCTAGATGAGAGTAACAGGAACATTGAGACTTTTGTGGAGAGGTGGACTTGAAGGGAGTAGTTCACATATTGGGAATATGGGACTGGTAATTAGATAATTCTGTTAACAGTGTCCCTGGTCAGTGTGGGATTGCCTTCTTCTGTTATAGTAAAGGTTGATGAAACAGGTTGGATTTCCTTTAATGTTAATTACTCTTATTATCTTAGCATCTTATGTTTTTCCATTAAAGATTTCTGGAACTCTAAATTTTTTACTTGATGTTTATATAATGTATTTTCTTAAAAGAAAAATATTTTTTTTAAAGATCAGTCTAGTTGATACTTTCTACAAATGACCTTTGATAAAAATATCAATATTTCGGAGTCAAATTCTTAAGAAACATTTGCATACGAGCAGTAGATGGAAGTAGTCATTACTTGACTGGAGAATCATTTGAGTAGTGACAGTTTTCAAAGATGCGGCAAATTGAAGGTAGCTCTTTTTACTTTCCATTGGTTGATGATAGTTATATGAGATCAGGAGTCAGATTCTCAATGTCAGTTAAGTACTGAATGAAAAACAGTGTCTGTCTCAGGCAACACCTACCAGTATTCATGCAGTCTGGGTCTATATCCAGCAAATGTCCGGTCTCTGTCTCTACTTTGGAATATTAATGATAATGTGTAATTGTGTGTGATATAGGAAAATTATTTTATATCATATGCTGTTAAATATTTCTTTGCAAAAATCACATTGTATACAGGCAAATTTCTCATTTTCCCGCTTGTGTCACATACTGTTTAATTAACTGAATTAGTTTTCAGAAAGGCATAACTTGTCAGTAAACATTTTCAAATGACAAATTTCATGTTTGGTTTAGAGACTGAATGTGCGTTAAATATCAATGAGAGCATAAAACTACATTTTTAGTATTAAAAATAAATGAAAAGACCACTAATTCTGTGAAGGATTTGGCTGTTTTTTAATATAATTTTGTTGCATGTTCTATGTGAAGGTACTGCAGATGTGGATACTCTTTTTCCTCAATAAAGAAAAAAAAGCAATAAAAATTGAGAGTTTTTATCAACAATGGTCAATTTTTATTTTGACAATTTTTCACATTTAGAGACTTCTTGATATGCAGTATAAAGATATTGATCAGATATATGAAATTTATAAGTAAGCTGAAGATATTTTTGTCTGTTGCGGCTATTTAATAGCAAAGAAGTCTGAGGTTTAGAGATGTTTAGTGCTGAAGTAGGTCAACTATTAAGCTTGCATTTGTGAATAAATCTCAAAGTGTATCTTTATGTATATGCATTATAGGAAGATAGCTAAATGTTTTCCTTATTTTCTCCTTCTCTCCCTCCCTTCCTTCTTTCTATCTTTTTTCTTTGAACAATTGATTTTTAAAAAGCTGATATAAATGTGTATGACTTTAATATATTTGTGTCAGTTTCCCTTCTTTTACAGAATTATAAGTGGTATCTATTTTGTATCTTCAGTGACTATTTCACTGAATTGGTCCTTGACTGATAGTAACACTGATTTCATTTAAAGATGTCAATAACAAAATAGATATGAATAGTGGCCTTTTGACTTGGTCTTGAAAAGTTTATCATGTATCTATGATCTCATAAGATTTTTCACTAGGATTACCAATTGCTTCTTATTACTAATTGGTTTTAGTTGTACTTCTCTCTGCCAGACAGCACCTCATCCTCACCACTGAGACTTGAAAAACATTTTTTTTCCATTTATTTTATAGTTTCAAAATGCCCAAATGAATTTTATTTCTCTTAGTTATAATAATGTTAAAGTTAACTTATTGGCATTCAAGTTCTAGTCTTTTTAAGGTATTTAAGGGTGTTTAATAAAGGAAGCAGAACGAGTAAAACTTGTAAACTCCAACACTACGTGGAAGAAATAACTCAGAAACTGGTAAAGTTGTAACAGTCTGAGTAATTTGTAAGATTCCAGGAGTGGAATAGCTACAATAAATATGCCAGTGATTAGTAGTAGTTTTTAATAATTAATACTGTTTTAAAGTGATTGTTTCTACAGTGTCATTTTTTTTAAGTGTTCAAAATTTTACTGAAGGCAAACAATTCAATTTAAAGGGTAAAAATGAACTTATTTATAAAACAGAAGTAGAGCCACAGATGTAGAAAACAAACTTATGGTTACCAGGGTATAAAGAGAGAGGGGGATAAACTGGGAGATTGTGATTGACATATACATACTACTATATATAAAATAGATAATTAACAAGGACCTTTTGTATAGCACAGGGACCTCTACTTAACACTCTGTAATAAATGATATGATAAAATTTTTAAAAAGTGGAGATAGAGATATATATATATATATATGTATATATCTCCAACTGATTCACTTTGCTGTACACCTGAAGCTATACTATACTAATACTATATCATTGAATATAATTGAAACTACCTACCTAATACTATATCAAACTATGCATGCATACATGCTATGTCACTTCAGTCATGTCCCACTCTTTACTACCCTATGGACTATAGCCTGCAGGCTTCCGTGTCCTTCATCATCTCTTGGAGCTTGCTCAAACTCATGTCCATTGAGTTGGTGATACAATCCAACCATCTCATCCTCTGTCATCCCCTTCTCTTCCTGCTTTCAATCTTTCCCAGCATCAGGGTTTTTTTTTTTTCCTGTGAGTCAGCTCTTTCCATCAGGTGGCCAAAATATGGAAGCTTCAGCTTCACTGTGAGTTCTTCCAGTGAATATTCAGAGTTAATTTCCTTTAGGATTGACTGGTTTGATCTCCTTAGAGTCCAAGGGACTCTCAAGAGTGTTCTCCAGCATGACAGTTGTAAAGCATCAATTCTCTGAAGCTCATCTTATGGTCCAACTCTCACCTCCGTACATGACTACTGGAAAAACCCTAGCTTTGACTATCTAAACCTTTGTCAGCAAAGTGACAAGGTTCCTCTGCCTTTTCTAAATCCAGCCTGTGCATCTGGAATCTCTTGCTTCACACACTATTGCATCCTAGCTTGAAGATTGAGCATTGCCTTGCTAGCATGTGAAATGAATGTAGTTATCTGGTAGTTTGAACATTCTGTGGCATTGCCCTTCTTTGAGAATGGAATGAAAACTGTCCTTTTCATGCGGCCACTGCTGAGTTTTCCAGATTTGCTGGTGCACTGAGTGCAGCACTTTCACAGCGTCATCTTTTAGGATCTGAAGTAGCTCAGCTGGAATTCTACCACCTCCACTACCTTCATTCATAGTGATGCTTCCTAAGGCCCACTTGACTTTATACTCCAGGATGTCTGGCTCTAGGTTAATGACCACCATCATGGTTATCCAGGTCATTAAGACCATTTTTTGTACAGTTCTTCTGTGTATTCTTGCCACCTCTTAATCTCTTCTACTTCTGTTAGGTCCTTACCATTTCTATCATTTATTGTGCTCATCTTTCCCTGCAATGTTCCTGTGATATCTCCAGTTTTCTTGAAGAGATCTCTAGTCTTTCCCATTCTATTTTTTCCTCTTTTTCTTTGCATTGTTCCCTTAAGAAGGCTTTTTTTATCTCTTGTTGCTGTTCCTTAGAACTTTGTATTTAGTTGGTTATATCTTTCCTTTGTTTTTAGTTTCTCTCCTTTTCTCAGCTATTTGTAAGGCCTTCTCAGACAATTATTTTGCCTTCTTACATTTTACTTAAAAAGGGGCATGGCTCAATAAACTCTGCTGTGATTAATGCTACTGAATGGTTTGAAACAATTAAAAATAATAAAGAATATTTACATGTATTATCAAACAAAGATTTCAAAAATATATTATTTGGGGAATAAAAGAGAGTTTTATAAAAAAACATATAGATTATAAAATATTTATGTAGAATATAAAAAATCACAATGATAAAACTGTGTTTTATGGCTATATGTACACATATATGGAAAGAATATAGAAAGAAAATATATATAACCTTATGAACTAATTAAGAATTGAGGGAGAAATTTAGAAGAAATGAAAGCTTGAGCTTATCTGACATAACTTAGATTTTTATAAGGAAACCATATTAACATATGCCTTATGCAATTTAAACTAATTTGAAACTACTAAAGTAGAATAAATACTCTTTAATCCATCAAATAAGTATATTAAATGACATAATGTGGTAAACATGTGTAGCACTGAGCCTGGTTGACAGGAGTACGTGATAATTGCTTATAGCATGTATATGATATATATAGGATAGTATACATATATATAATAGATAATATATATTTATCATATATATCATATTCATGATAGTATAATGATGCCAAAATGTGGCATATGATAGTAGGCAAATGATTGTTGAAAGATACGTTACAAAGATACTAACAATATTTTAGCCTTTGTATCCAAAAAGACAAAGTCCTTTGATATCTGAGAATGAAAAGATACACCTCTAATGATAAAAATAAGTGTTTTTCTAAAGCAAAATTATGACATCTTCCTTAAAAATCATCTCTACTAAAGACAAAGTTTCTCTATAATCACTCTAATTATATAACATTGTTCAAGAATTCTGGCCAATGCAAAGAGAAATAAATCTAATTGAAGCAATGAAACAGAAGATTATAGTTCATAACCACTGGTAAAGAGGACCACATTTTATCTTTATCATTTAGTGTGATTTTTCGTTTTTTTTTGAGTGGAAAATAAATGGGTAGAATTACAGGTACTGTTCTAAAAACTGGGTCTCTCCCTGACTACTCCCATCCCAATTTGTTATGTATGTAAATACTATCAGTGGGGACTTCTCTATGGAAACAAAGTTTAAAAACTTTTAGAACCGTTAATTAAATAATACCATAACACTTCCATAAAAGTACAAAAGAACCTATAAACATCATACCATGATTTAAAAAGTCCTGTATGTTCTTGTCTCAGATACATAAAAAATATAGATGTATGCTGCTGCTAAGTCACTTCAGTCATGTCTGGCTCTGTACGACCCCATAGACGGCCTCCTACCAGGCTCTGCCGTCCCTGGGATTCTTCAGGCAAGAACCCTGGAGTGGGTTGCCATTTCCTTCTCCAATGCATGAAAGTGAAAAGTGAAAGTGAAGTCGCTCAGTCGTGTCCGACTCTTCGCGACCCCATGGACTGCAGCCTACCAGGCTCCTCTGTCCATGGGATTTTCCAGGCAAGAGTACTGGAGTGGGGTGCCATTGCCTTCTCCGATATAGATGTATACTAGGCAGTTAATTAGTTTCATTTTGTGTTGCTTATAGTGTTTTGAGCTTTTCAACATTTATAATTTGTTCAGTTTTTCTCCTTGTAAATATATGCTGCTGCTGCTGCTAACTCGCTTCAGTCGTGTCCAACTCTGTGTGACCCCACAGACGGCAGCCCAGCAGGCTCCTCTGTCCCTGGGATTCTCCAGGCAAGAATACTGGAGTGAGTTGCCATTTCCTTCTCCATTCTAAATATATACTCATTGATATACTAAATTTGGTATCTGTAACATTAAATTACTTTTCTTAAAGATGATCCTCCAAAGAGTATCAATATCAGAGCCCATAAAATCTGAATCCATTCCTACTACAGAAAGAGAAATTACAGGGTTGAGCCCAGACACCTTGGACTCACCTTTATTTATATAAACATAATCTGCAAAGGAGTCAGAGTTGGGACAGATATGAGGTTAGGCACTGGGAAATGTCAAATTGTGTGTGCTCTTTTGTGTTTTATACTTTAAAAGGTTGAAACAAAACACACAAGGATTTCAAGGAATATGTGAACCGTCAGTGGGCTGAGAGTGGTATCTGAGACAAGCACACAGTGTCACTTTTATTATCAGGAACAATTTGGGCATTTTTAGTATAGCTTTTTAGACACCGTAGAGCCCTGATTGATTTTATGGCATTCAGTATGTTCTGAGAGCGCTCTTGATGTTAATTTTTATAGTGCGTATACCAAAAATATGCTGAATGCTTTCAATGTTCCAGTCCTAAAAATCACATTTTGCGTCCAGATGATCCTTATAAATTTGTTTCCCAGAAGACCGTAATGCAGTTTTGAAAAATACAGTTTAATATCAGATGTTTTCTGAGCATCTGTTTTGCAAGGTTCATAATTCAGTAGAATGTCATATTTCAAAGTACAGTGTATTTTTAAATAATTAGGAATGGGTAAGCCAATTTGGACCCATGACAAATTCTAGTTCTGTAAATATTAGGAATGTGCTGGTAGCAAGAGCAGAAAGAGAATCTGGGATATGGTCTGCTCTGATATTGGAGGTAGGAGAAAATAATTCCACCAGAAGGAGCCAAATGAGATATATAGTTATGCATAAATCAATACACAGCTGTGGAGCAGGCACCTCATGTTGGACTCATCAGACAGTTGGTGAAAAAAAACAGTTTGAGGAGTGGGGGAGGGGTCACAGACTAATCAAGAGCTGGTAAAATACCAGTATATTGGATTCCATGAGACAACTAAATTGTTTTGTAGTGGATGGATATGTTGTTGTAAATATTTCCATTCTGCAGGAGGGAGGAAAAGCTTAAGCATAGCTTATCCAAAGCAAATGAAGAAGGAAAACAAAATAAGTGCTTTGAACGCAAAATTAAAAATGGAATGGTGAGTAATATACCATATCCTCCCAGCTCAGTAGTTTGTTTTGTTGTTCTTTTTGGAAAGTCTACAGCTATTTTGAGGCTGGACTGTTGGTTTACATGAAGAAGGAAAATGTAAGGGGCACCTCACCTGGTATTGTTGATAGAGGAAGTTCACAAAACACTGAACAAAGGAGTAAAACTTGAAAGATAATCACTGCTTGAAGCAGGTTTGTGGTGGCAGTGTGACACTCCCTCCACAGGCTGATTCAGCTTCAGCTTCAGTAGACCCTGCCTTGTCCTTTCTTATAGAAAGAGTGCTGGAGGGCTGCAGTCCTCTTCTTCCAGAGCCCCCTTGATATTCTTTACAGAAACTTGCAAATGAAAGAAGCTACGCTCTTGCATTGACTCAGGAGGTTTCCAATTGGTATAAGTGGTTTTCATTGTGGATCCAGAGAACTCTTCAAAAAATTGTTTTTCTCATGAAAAGTATAAACTCTTGGCATTAAATATGTTTTACATTGATGTGGGATCCTTTGGAACATTATGGTAGCAAAATAACTCTGGAGCTGTTTCACGGGCAAGCTCTTGCACTCTACACATCAGTTACCTGTAGACTGCATTTTAGCAGTTAAGGCCCCTCGAGTACATTGTGCCTACAGTACTAAAGACCAACTTGCTTTTTATGTCCTGACTGCATGGATCAAGTAAGTGGTCATGCCCCCTAATAACAGATTGCAAACACTCAACCACATGATTTCTTGAAAACACTTAATTTTGGAGTCTGAAGCGTTATTAGAGGTTATTTTATAAGTGAAGCAGATGAAGATGAGCCCAGTGATAGAGCAAGTGCCAGTCCTCAGGTATCCTGATGTTTATATTTGCTTTCGTTTTCGCTCTGCAGTTTCACTCCTTCCCACTTCCTAAAAGGCAAGGTTCTAACTGAGTTCTGCTCTTTCAGTTAGTTAGTAATGAAGCACTTGCTGAGTTCAAGAGATGAAGCCAGGCGAAAGAGCTAACTGTGACAGTCAAGCTGGTTTGGTCATCAGAAGTACTGAGAAGTTGTATAGGAATTCAAAGTCTCCATCCCCACATCAGATCTACGGAAACAAAATCTGTATGTATGTCTCAGTACTTTATATTTTGAAAAAATATACTGTTATTGGATAGGGAAAGTTGAAAAGGACACTTCCTCATGGGTTTTGGTTCTTCGTAAGGACATAAAAAAGAATCTGAGGTCTTATCTATGACAAAAAACAAGTTTACTGAAGAAAGAACAGAAAGAACACCTCAAGGGAGAGGTGTGCCAACCCAAGAGAGGCACTGGTACTGGAATGATGAGGTACTGGGGTTTTCAGGACAGGGCTTTTACATATTCATCTCAACAGGTTTAGACTGACAGTTTTGATTGACAGTTGCAAATTACATAATAGAGTCTATTGTGCATGTCTTTCCCATAATTTAGTCTGTTATAATCAGATAAATGTATGTATGCTCCTTTGTCCATGGAATTTTTCAGGCAAGAATACTGGAGCAGGTTGCCATTTGCCATTTTCTTCTCCAGGGCATCTTCCTGACCCAGGGATTGAAGCCAGGTCTCCTGTATTGCAGGCAGGTTCATTACCATCTGAGCCACCAGGGAAGCCCATAGAATATTTATGAACCCTTAATGGGTTCCCCGGTAACTAAGATCACTTGAGGACATAGCAGTGCACCAAGGGTGCATGTGCCGGGGTTGGAGAAATCCCTGTGGTTAGTTTGTATTTACTCTGCACCTAGGGCACTTGCATAGGAGTTGGAAATGCCTCTGTGGCTATTTTATAGCATGCCTGTTAGCTCTCCTGTGCCGCATAGGGGCATGTCTTGGGTGGAGATCAGCTTGAATCTTTTTCAACTAAGCCACCACTCATTGCTCTTGCCTAACTTCCAACCTAACATACAGTAAGAGTAAGTAAAATGATGAGCTGGGTTTTGTTGTTGTTGTTTAGTCATTAAGTCATGTCCAACTCTTTTGCAATCCCATGGACTGTAGCCCGCCAGGCTCCTCTGTCCATGGGATTTCCCAGGTAGGAATACTGGAGTGGGTTGTCATTCCCTTCTCTAGTGGATCTTCCCAACCCAAGGATTGAACCTGTGTCTCTTGCATTGTTGGACAGGTTCTTTACCACTGAGCCACCAGGGATGCCCTACTAGGCTTGGTACTTTGCTTTAATAGCATGTACGTGTAACATAGAGTGTAGTCTTATTACTTGCGGGGTGGGGGGGGGTGGGGGTGGGTAGCACTGTGCCTTGATCTCACCCTATAGCCCTTTCTTGCTCAAGTCCTTCCCATCTCAGTCAGTGGCTGCTGTCATCTATGGAGGTGTTCAACCCAGAAAGTCTTCAGCCAACTTTGATTCCTCCTCCTCTCTCATCTGGGCTTCCCTTGTGGCTCAGCTGGTAAAGAATCTGCCTGCAATGCGGGAGACCTGGTTTCGATATCTGGGTTGGGAAGATCTCTTGGAAAAAGGGAAAGGCTACTCATTCCAGTATTCCAGCCTGGAGAATTCCATGAACTGTAAAGTCCATGGGGTTGCAAAGAGTTGGACACAACTGAGCTCTCTCGTCTGTTCTATTAGTATGTTCCACTCCCAATGCTTTCATTATTTCCTCCCTCCTGTTTTCCACAAATGTAAATGAATTGATGAATTTCCCAAGTGGACATGTTTATTCTCCCTCCTGTGTAAAGCCTTTTGAGCCTGTTGCTGTGTTGACAAACTATGGCTCTGTAACTATGTAATAGACATATAAAAAATAAAATAGATGTGTAAAAAAAGGGGAAAAAGGCCCTGTGCTAGTCTGCGCAATAAAACATCACAGACTAATATCTTAAACAATAGGCATTTATTTTTCACAGTTCTGGAAGCTGGACAGTCTGAGATCAGAATGCAAATATACTTGGCTTCTTCCTGGTGAGGGCACTCTTCCTGGCTTGCAGACCAATGTCTTCCTGTTCTGTGTTCACTTGGCAGAGAGAGGAAGCCATGGTGTCTCTTCTTCCTTTCATAAGGGCACTGATCTTATCATGGGAGCCTGCCCTCATGACCTCATCTAAAACTGGTTACTTCCCAAACACCCACCTCTTCATACCATCACATTGGGGTTAGACTGTCAGCATGTGAATTTTGCAGTGGGGACACAAACATTTAGCTCACAGCAATCCTCACAGTCAAATTGGTTCTGGAAATATTGAGTTAATTAGATAAGGATTCTAAATGTTGCTGTTTTTATAGCAAGATTTTCACTCCTATATATATTGTATAACTTTAGTGTGTGTGTGTGTCCAGTTGTGTCCAGCTGTTTGAGACCCCATGGACTGTACAGCCCACCAGGCTCCTCTGTCCATGGGATTTTCTGGGCAAGAATACTGGAGCAAGTTGCCATTTCCTGACCCAGGAATAGAACCCACCTCCCTTGAGTCTCCTGCATTAGCAGGCAGATTCTTTACTACTGTGTAACCTGGGAAGCCCATAACTTGAGTAGAATGGGATATATTGTAGACACTATTTTCCAGAGGTGTTCAGCCATAGTACTCCTTTTTCTACAGAGTATCCAGAGGAACTGGTGTCTAGAAAATGCCCTATGAGGCTGCCTTTTGGCTATGGGCATCTCTAGGTGTCTTTGGGGCAGAAAACAAACAAACAAACAAACTTTGTGTCTATTTGGAAATTGTCAGGCCATTGCTTCCTACCTTTCCTCCTAGTTATTTTCATTGCTGAACGGGATAGAAAAGCCTTCCAGGTTAATTTCTGTTACTTTCTAATTCTTCAAAGTTAACTATACAAGTGAGAAATGGTTTTGCAAAACCTGAAATAGGAAGTTTTAAGGTGTAGGCATAGAGGAGATATAAGTAAATTGCCCTTGAAGTGAAGTGAAAGTGAAGTTGCTCAGTCGTGTCCGACTCTTTGTGACCCCATGAACTGTAGCCTACCAGGCTCCTCCGTCTGTGGGATTCTCCAGGCAAGAGTACTGGAGTGGGTTGCTGTTTCCTTCTCCAGATCTTCCCAACCCAGGGATCGAACCCGGGTCTCCCTCATTGCAGGCAAACGCTTTATCATCTGAGCCACCGGGGGCGGAGGAGGGGTGGCAGGGAGGTGTGGCGAAGCTCAAATTGCCCTTAGGAAGAGTACGCTACTGCTAAGTCACTTCAGTCGTGTCCGACTCTGTGCGACCCCATAGACGGCAGCCCACCAGGCTTCCCCATCCCTGGGATTCTCTAGGCAAGAACACAGGAGTGGGTTTCCGTTTCCTTCTCCAATGCATGAAAGTGAAAAGTGAAAGTGAAGTCGCTCAGTCATGTCCAACCCTCAGCGACCCCATGGACTGCAGCCTACCAGGCTCCTCCGTCCATGGGATTTTCCAGGCAAGAGTACTGGAGTGGGTCGCCATTGCCTTCTCTGAGGAAGAGTATAAAAGAGACTAATTGAATCTGACTAAATTACTGCAGTGGCCTTTCTCTTTAGGCAATGCTGTTATTGTTGTTCAGTCGCCCAGTCATATCTGACTCTGCAACCCCATGGATTGCAGCACACCAGGCCTCCCTGTCCCTTACCTCTCCCTAAGTTTGCTCAAGTTCATGTTCACTGAATCGGTGATGCCATCCAGCCCTCTCACCCTCTGACACCCTCTTCTCCTTCTGCCCTCAATCTTTCCCAGCATCAGGAGCATTTTTCTGAAGAAACAGCTGTTCACATCAGATGACCAAAATACTGGAGCTCGTTATTAGGTTAGTGTATGTACAGTGACCGTTAGTCAAATGGGCCATTTCCTATATTACTGTGTCTCTTGGGACTAGGAAATAAGAAATACTTCCTATATGTTTTCTCCTGCCTTGTCTCTTGCTCTTAGGAACCTGAAATTTTTAAAACTTAGTGACCTCAAAATGCTATGAATATTTTGTCAACTATCAACTGTCTTAAATGTGTATGGTTTCAGTTCCTATAGTTCCCTAAAGTAGCCATATAGTAGTAACACTGGAGTAGGTTGCCATTTCCTTCTCCACTATAGTAGCCAATACAGCCAAATAGATCCTAACTTTCACAACATTGAAAAACTCCATGGGGGGAAAAAAAGATGGCAAATTTGATCCACTGTAGACAAAAAAAAAAGCAGAAAACTAAATCAAGGTCTTTAATTTTCTCTCAAGCTTGCTAATTTGATGTCACGAAGATACTACTTTGTAGTTTCTACTCATTAATGAATCAAGCAAATGAAGTTACTTGTACACACTGAAATATTATTTAAACATCTCTTTTTTTTCTCTTTTATAGAATTTTCCATTATTTTTGTTGAAGTATAGTTTATTTAGAATGTTATGCCAGTCTCTGCTGTACAGCAAAGTGACTCACTTATATACACATGTAGGCATTCTTTTTTAAATACTTTTTTTCCATTATTTCCTGGTTTATTACAGGAAATGAAAATAGTTCCAGGTGTTATACATTAGGAGCCTATTGCTTACCCATGCTATGTATAATAGTTTTAATCTGCTAGTCCCAAACTTCTAGTCCTCTCTCCCGCTTTGAACTCAGTCTATTCAGTGTGTCTCTTTTTGTTTTGTAGGTACATTCATTTGTTCCATGTTTTAGCTTCCGCATATAAGTGATATAGTATTTATCTTTCTCTTTCTGACTTACTTCACTTAATATGATAATATCTAGTAGCATCATGTTGCTGCAAATGGCATTATTTTGTTTTTTGATGGCTGAGTAGTATTCCATTGTATATACGGACCACATATTCTTTACCTACCATCTGTTGATAGACATTTAGGTTGTTTCCATGTTGTGGTTATTATGAATAGTATGCAAATATCACTTTTTGAGTTTTAGTTTTGTCCAAGTATATGCCTAGGAGTGGGATTACTTGATCATATGGTAACTCTAGTTTTAGCTTTTTGAGGAACATCCACAGTATTCTCCATAGTTGCTGTACCAACTTATATTCCCACCAACAGTGTAAGATGGATCTGTTTTCTCTACAACATCTCCAGCATTTGTTATTTGTAGACTTTTAATGACAGCCATTCTGAACAGTGTGAAGTGGTACCTCACTGTAGTTTTGATTTGCATTTCTTTATTAATCAGAGATGTTGAGCATCTTTTCATTTGCCTACTAGCCATCTGTATGTCTTCTTTGGAGAAATGTCTATTAAGGTCTTCTGTTCATATTTTAGTAGAGTCGTTTGTTTTTTTGTTGTTGAGTTGTATGAGCTGTTTGTATATTTTGGAGAGTAAGCCTTTCTCACATCATTTTATTATTTTCTCCCATTCTGTAGGTTGTCTTTTTGTTTATTTGTTTATTTTTATACTTTGCTGTGCAAAGCTTTTAGATTTGATTAGGTCCCATTTGTGGAGAAGGCGATGGCACTCCACTCCAGTACTCTTGCCTGGAAAATCCCATGGATGGAGGAGCCTGGTAGGCTGCAGTCCACGGGGTCGCTAGGAGTCGGACAGGACTGAGCGACTTCACTTTATTTTTTCACTTTCATGCATTGGAGGAGGAAATGGCAACCCACTCCGGTGTTCTTGCCTGGAGAATCCCAGGGACGGGGGAGCCTAGTGGGCTGCCGTCTATGGGTCACACAGAGTCAGACACGACTGAAGTGATTTAGCAGCAGCAGCAGCAGCAGCAGGTCCCGTTTGTTTATTTGTTACTTTATTTAAATAAGCCCACATCAAACTTTTAAGTTAAATGTATCTTTATTTTAGTAAATCTTCATTGTCTCCTAAGTAAAAATATGTATTTTTCATAAAACAATTAAAAAAATTTTTCCATTTTCTTAGGTCATAATAATGGAAAATTCATTTAAAAAATAGTAATGTATAAAGCATAATAATAAAAATAATTTTAATAGTAATATTATAACATTGATGTTTCCATTAATTTACCATATAATAGTGTTATCAAAATGTCAGTGCTCAATATATGAATATTTTAAAAATCTACAGGCCTTTGTTTTACCAGATGGTCCTTGAAACTTTTGGTTATTTTATAGCCAGGAGGGAAAAAAGATGTAGGCCAGGATGTTAAAAATTTGCATGTCATGTCAAAATAAATTATCTTTCAAAGGACTGTAGAACACATAACCATTAGCATATTTTGTTTCTACTTATGGTGACAGTGTTCTCTAGTGCTAAGATAAATGAGTTATGAAGAACAATCAATCTAACTCGAGAATTTAAAGACAATCTCCACTTATTTCTGGATTGTTTCTTGCTTGAATCTTGACTATATTTAAAGACTGTACAAATGATTTGAAAACATTGCATAAACCAATTTTTAGATATATTTGTTTCATGCCCAATAATACACTCAATGTGTGTTTTCATTCATCCTCAAGGCACCTTTTTAGATGAAGTATTTCTAAGTTTCAAGCGATGGGTTCAAATGTCAATCTAAGAAAAGTACAAAAATAAACTGTTTCCTGTTTCTCCATATTTGTAGATGCTCTTTATTCATTAAATTCATTACACAAGTTGTGTGGGTTTTGTTGCATATAAAAATTTCTGAATCCTCTTTTAAGTAAATGATAGATTACTGGCAGGGAGGCAGATTTAGGTATATTAAGTCCTTGTGTTTTATTTATATTATAGGAGTTCCGAGTTAGATCTTAAAAAATTTAACTAGAGAAATGGAAGAAATTACTTTCATGGCAAAGAAACAATGATTAAACATGATGTCAAAAATCAAGATTATTTCATATGCTTGATTTATTATAAAATGTGTGAAAAAAATTGCATGAAGTCAAAAAGATCATTTTAACTAAGACTTAACTGCCTTTATCATGAGTACATTCTCTCTATATAGCACTCTTTGTGTCAGATTGGTTTTTGTATTTTTCTTTTTTGGTGTATTTTGAATGATGAATAATTTCCTCTTGTTCCTTAAAATGAAAGTCAGAGTAATAATAATGTATGTATTTTATTGCCACCTTCTAAACTTCTTTTCATACTGTTCATACTGTTCATGGGGTTCTCAAGGCAAGAATACTGAAGTGGTTTACCATTTCCTTCTCCAGCAGACCACGTTTGTCAAAGCTTTCCATATGACCCATCCATCTTGGGTGGCTGTACACGGCATGGCTCATAGTTTGATTGAGTTAGATAAGGCCATGGTCAATGTGATCAGTTTGATGAATTTTCAACAATATGAAAAGGCAAAAAGATATGACCCTGAAAGATGAACTCCTTAGGTTGATAGATGCTCAATATGCTACTGGAGAAGGTTGGAGAAATAACTCCAGAAAGAATGACGAGACATACCCAAAGCAAAAACAAAGCGCAGTTGTGGATATGACTGGTGATGGAAGTAAAATATGATACTATAAAGAACAATATTGCATGGGAACCTGGAATGTTAGGTCCTTGAATCAAGGTAAATTGGAAGTGGTCAAACAGGAGACAGCAAGAATGAACATCACATTTTAGGCATCAGTGAACTAAAATGGACTGGAATGGGTGAATTTAATTCAGATTACCATATATCTACTACTGTGGGCAAGAATTCCTTAGAAGAAATGGAGTAGCCCTTTTAGTCAACAAAAGAGTGCAAAATGCAGTACTTGGATGCAATCTCAAAAATGACAGAATGATCTCTGTTCATTTCCAAGGCACCCAAAAAATATGTCCTTTTCATCATAGGGGACTGGAATGCAAAAGTAGGAAGTCAAGAGATACCTGGATTAACAGACAAATTTGGCCTTGAAGTACAAAATAAAGCAGGGTAAAGGCTAACAGATTTGCCAAGAGAATGTACTGGTCATAGCAAATACCCTCTTCCAACAACACGAGAATACTCTACATGTGACATCACCAGATGGCCAATACCAAAATCAGATTGAATATATTCTTTGTAGCCAAAGATGGAGAAGCCTTATACATCAACAAAAACAAGACTGGGAGTTGAGTGGCTCAGGTCATGAACTCTTTATTGCCAAATTCAGACTTAAATTGAAGTAGGGAAAACCACTAGACCATTCAGGTATAACCTAAATCAAATCCCTTACAATTATACAGTGAGGTTACAAATAGATTCAAGGGATTAGATCTGATAGACAGAGTGCCTGAAGAATTATGGACAGATATTCATAACATTGTATAAGAGGCAGTGATCAAGGCATCCCCCCAAAAAAGAAATTCAAAAAGGCAAAATGGTTGTCTGAGGAGGCCTTACAAATAGCTGAGAAAAGAAGACAAGTGAAAGGCAAAGGATAAGAAAAGATTTACCCATCTGAATGCAAAGTTCCAAAGAATAGCAAGGAGAGATAAGAAAGCCTTTCTCATTGATCAGCGCAAAGAAATGGAGGAAAATAATAGAATGGGAAAGACTAGACCTCTCTTCAAGAAAATTTGAGATACCAAGGGAACACTTCATCCAAAGATTGGCACAATAAAGGACAGAAATGGTATGGACCTAACAGAAGCAGAAGATATGAAGAAGAGGTGGCAAGAATACACAGAAGAAGTATACAAAAAAGATCTTCATGATGCAAATAACCAAGATGGTGTGATCAGTAGACTAGAGCCAGACATCCTGGAATGCGAAGTCAAGTGGGCCGTAGGAAGCATCACTATGAACAAAGGTAGTGGAGGTGCTGGAATTCCAGTTGAGCTAATTCAAATCCTAAAAGATGATGCTGTGAAGGTGCTGCACTCAACATGCCAACAAATTTGGAAAACTCAGCAGTGGTCACAGGACTGGAAAAGGTCAGTTTTCATTCCAATCAGAAAGAAGTACAATGCCACAGCATGTTCAAACTACTGCAAAATTGCACTCGTCTCACACACTAGCAAAGTGATGCTCAAAATTTTCCAGGCCAGGCTTCAACAGTACGTGAACCATGAACTTCCAGATGCTCAAGCTATTTAGAAAAGGCACAGTCAACAGAGATCAAATTGCCAACATCCATTGGATCATAGGAAAAGCAAGAGAGTTCCAGAAAAACATCTACTTCTGCTTTATTGACTGTGCCAAAGCCTTTGACTTAATGGATCACAACAAATGGTAGAAAATTGTTAAAGAGATGGGAATACCAGAGCACCTCACTTGCCTCCTGAGAAATCTGTACGCAGGTCAGGAAGCAACAGTTAGAACTGGACATGGAACAACAGACTGGTTACAAATCGGGAAAGGAGTATATCAAGGCTGTGTATTGTCACCCTGCTTATTTAAGTTATATGCAGAGAACATAATAAGAAATACTGGGCTGGATGAAGCACAAACTCGAACCAAGATTGCTGGGAGAAATATCAATGACCTCAGATATGTAGGTGACAACACCCTTATGGCAGAAAGTGAAGAAGAACTAAAGAGCCCTTTGATGAAAGTGAAAGAAGAGAGTGAAACAGTTGGCTTAAAGCTAAACATTCAGAAAACGAAGATCATGGCATCCAGACCCATCACTTCATGGCAAATATATGGGGAAAGAATGGGAACAGTGAAAGGCTTTATTTTTTTGGGGTTTCAAAATCACTGCAGATGGTGACTGCAGCCATGAAATTAAAAGACGCTTCCTCCTTGGAAGAAAAGCTATGACCAACCTACACAGCTTATTAAAAAGCAGAGACATTACTTTGCCAACAAAAGTCCATCTAATCAAAGCTATGGTTTATCCAGTAGTCATGAATGGATGTGACAATTGGACTATAAAGAAATCTGAGCACGGAAGAATTGATGCTTTTGAACTGTGGTGTTGGAGAAGACTCTTGAGAGTCTCTTGGACTGCAGTGAGATCAAAGTGGTCAATCCTAAAGGAAATCAGTCCTGAATATTCATTGGAAGGACTGATGTGAAAGCTGAAACTTCAATATTTTGGCCACCTGATGCGAAGAACTGAAAAGACTTGTTGCTGGGTAAGATTGAAGGCAGAAGGAGAAAGGGACAACAGAGAATGAGATGGTTGGATGTCATCAATGACTCGATGGACATGAGTTTGAGCAAGCTCACGGAGTTGGTGATGGACAGGGAAGCCTGGTGTGCTGCTGTCCATGGGGTTGCAAAATGTCAGACATGACTGAGCGACATACCTGAACTGAAACTTTGTTTAAATTTTTTTTCAAAGCAGACCAATTATTGCTTGAGACAAGTTGCTGATTGTATCATAAGTCCTTTAGAAAGTTCTTTTTCTTTTTTTTTTTTTTTTAAGGATTGTACACTCTTTTATTTTTAGACACTTTCACAAAGGGGTTTTCAGTACACTTAATGCAAGCTCATGTGCTCCCCCAAACTGCAAAATACATATATTGCTTTCTAGAATTCACAATATTAAGTGTTGAAATGTAATTGCCTTTTGCATCCTGAATTTTGTATCATTATGTTAGGGGGGTGTAATTTCCTCAGTCTGTCTCATCACAACAAAAATTTGAAGCGACAGAAGTTAAAGGCCTCGGCGTGTCACAGTTTTCACACAGTGTTACAGCTCTGTGTTACAGCTCAGTTTTATTTAGAAAATAAAGGAAAATACATCCTTGAGCCATGAGGGCATACCAACCCAAAAGACACAAAGAGAAGAGAGAGAGTGAGAGCACGAGTGTGGGACGAGACCCCCGGCCCTTTGGCTCCTCTTGGTATATGTTTTCTCCTCCCCCTGGGCCTGCCCTATGTAAGTTGGGCTAGCCAGGAGTGCTGTTTGTTCTACCTGAGGTCCTTACTCTGGTCCTCGGAACTTCCTTTGACCTTGCTTTGTTCTATTTTCGCAGGCTTTTCCCTTCCTTGTCTTTTAGCCACCGCCATTCTAGACTCCTTTTTCCTATTCTATCTACCTAACAATTATAACTAGGCTCAAAAACATCTCTATTAGTCAAATAGTAACCAATATAATCAACACATTTTTGTCAATGAGAAAAAAAATTTGTTTATTCCTGAAGCATAAAAATCCATGCTTTGGATTTCAGTGAACTCTTGGAAGGCATATTCTGCCTCCAGCAATTGTGTAAGTGTTTTCCCTGCAAAAAATTGTTGAGATGCTTGAAGAAGTGGTAGTTGTTTGGCGAGATGTCAGGTGAATACGACTCATGAGGCAAAGCTTCATAGTACAATTTGTTAAACTTTTGAAGCATTGGTTGTGTGATGTGAGGTCCAACATTGTCATGGAAAATTAGGCTTATTCTGTTGACCAATGTTGGCTGCAGGCTTTGCGGTTTTTGGTCCATCTCATCAATTTTCTCAGTATACTTCTCAGATGTAATGGTTTCTCCTGGATTCAGAAAGCTGTAGTGGATCAATGGGCAGCAGACCACCAAACAGTGACCATAACCATTTTTTTTGGTGCAAGTTTGGCCTTGGGAAGTGCTTTGGAGCTTCTTTTTGGTCCACCCACTGAGGTGGTTATTGCTGGTTGTCATATAAAATCTCCTTTTTGTCTCATGACACATTCAGATTGCGAAATGGCTTGTTTTGTTTGTAGAATAAAAGAAGACGACACTTCAAAATGATGATTGTTTTTTGATTTGCGGTCAGCTCATGAGACAACCATTTGTCAAGCTTTTTCAATTTTCCAGTTTGCCTCAAATGCTGAATGACCATAGAATTGTTGACCTTGAGTTCTTCAGCAACTTCTCTTGTAAGAGGATCAGCTTTGATGATCCTATCAATTGGCCACTGTCAACTTATAATGGCCAGCCACCACACTCATCTTCAAGGCTCCAGTCTCCTTTGCAAAACTTGTTGAACAACTCCTGCACTCTATGTTCATTAGCAGTTCCTGGGCCAAATGTTTTGGTGATGTTGTGAGTTGTCTCTGCTGTTTATGACCCATTTTGAACTTAAATATGAAAATCACTCGAATTTGCTTTTTATCTAACATCATTTCCCTAATCTAAACTGAATTTAAAATAAACAGCAAGTAATGTCATTAGCAAAAAAAAACATAAAGCAAGAAATGCACATTAAAATGATGTATAACATAATCACACTTATTTAAGAACGTATTCCAATAGCAAACAGCAAAGTTCAACGATGTGAAACTACAGTGGCTTTTATATCACTCTATAACTAAAACATTTTATCTTTACAGCTGACGTTTTAATTAAATTCCGAAAATTTTTTTTAACTCTTCACCTACAGAATCTCTTATTATGCCTGTTGCATAACTGGGACTCAATTGACACTCAGTATTTGGGAATGAGAGAACAGATGGAAATATTTTGTTGGCTGAAACAAGTTATATATAAAGGTATGTAACTGGGTATTCAAACAAGTAAAGACAGAAAAGAAGACTTTCAGGTAGAACTAAATGCAGAAGAGCAGGAAAATGAGAACACTCAGGAAGTGCTTGGGCACAGTGCATGGTTCCATGTCCTTAGAGCTTTGTGCTCTATGTGTAGGGTAGAATGAGTACTTAAGTGAACTGACCTCTCATCTTAGAGAGATTTTAACCTAGACTGCATTTTACTTAAATGCTTGGGTAATGGACACATCTTGGAAGTGTTTTGAGTGCAGAGATGACTTGGTGTTAGGAAGTAATTGGAGAGTAGTTTGCTAAGTGACATGTCAGCCTGCAGAAAGAGGTTGCTGGAAGTGGTACAGCTAAGAGGCAGAACAGGCCATTTGGTGATAGTTAGGGCTGTGTTTCTTGGATTATTGTTATTTTCATTTTCTGGATTTTCGTAGTCTTGCCTTCCAATGTTTACTGGCAACTCTAGAACACTTTTCCTCTTAGCATATCTTAGCTAATTGTCTCTTAAATCAGTAGCATAATACCTTTACTTTCTTCCTTAGGTATGATATTTAGCTATAATGAGCTTTTCAAAATACTGCATTAGTTCAGATCATATATGTACATATATATGTGTGTATAGCATTGGCTGATATTGCTGTTCATCCTAGTTATCATTAAAAATTCCAAATATATGTGGCAAAGATAAAAGCATGCATAATTGTGCTTAAGATAAAAATTATCCTCTATCATATTTAGGTTCAACAAAGATTTTTAGAACATGAACTATTCTCTAAGTACTTTCTTTTACTAGTGATAATTAAGTTGTGTAGTGTATAGTAAGGTGTCATTGTGTTAACATACTACATATATTATCCTATGTAATAATTGGGCTTCCCTGGTGGCTAAGACAGTAACAAATCTGCCTGCAACACAGGAGACCCAGGTTCGATCCCTGGGTTGGGAAGATCCCCTGGAGAAGGGAATGACAACCCACTCCATTGTTCTTGCCTGGAGAATTCCATGGTCAGAGGAGCTTGATTGGCTACAGTCCATGGGGTCGCAAAGGGTCGGACATGACTGAGTGACTACACTTTCACTTTCATGTAATAATTACAATCCTATGATTTGTATGTTTTCTTACCCATTTCTTAGAATACATTGAGGTTTGGAGACATTAAATATTTTTCATATGTCAGGCAGCTAATAAACAATAGAGGAAGTACCCAAGTTAGTCTGGTTTCAAGAAATGCTATTTTAAAAAAAAATCAATTAATATAACTGAATCCTTACAGATATAGCTTTTTGCAGTCTGTATTATCTCCATTTATTTTTAGATCAGTGAACAGACTCATTTATCCAGATAGAAAATGGCTAAGCTGAACTTTAACTTAAGGTTTCCTGCTCCAAATTCCATGACCTGCATGCAGTATTAATTTCCTTATCGAGTTTAGGATTAAGAAGCAAAGTAAAATACAGATAATTTAGGGCCCTAAGTTTCCTGTTGATTACTGACTTCTCTAAAATATTGCCAGTTTTTGTTTTGTTTTAATCATTCATACCCTCGGCTTTGTTAATACTAATCATGGTCTTGGATTGAGTGTTTTCTGGTATGAATTTTATCTGCAAATCTGTATTTTTAGTAAGTTTTATTTCTATTCCTGTCTAGCACTGGAATCTTAAAACTCCATATTCTTCCCCAGGGCTTTATTTTCTATTGCTTCTAGTCATCCCACAAGAAATGGTGTGTATGACCATAGGCATCTTCATGGTAGCTTTTCCTGCCGCTTTCTTCTGTCTATTCTGTACAGCTGCCTAAGGAGTCATTTCAATGTCCACTCCATATTTCCCAGCTGTGTTTCATTTAGTTACCCAATGTAGTACAGATGCATGAAGAAACACTTCTTAGAAGGTTTGGGTTCAAGAATGCTTAGATTAGTGGGTGGCTTGGAGGGAAGGAGAGGAGGATGACAGGAAGAAATTGATGGGTTCCCCACAGAAAGGTGATTTTTAAAAATGCACAGTAAAGAATTTCTTATAACTCAAATCACCTGACAATGTACATAATACAGTTTGAGCATACAGTTATCTTAACTTTTGAAACAACTCTTAATTTATTAAAGTGAAAGTGCTTGCTAGCATTCGTTTCAGCTTGCATAGAAGAGGTAATGATTGGTTTAAAAATGTTTCATAATACAGAGTTAATTAATGGGTCTTAGGGGCTTAAAATTGTTAGGAATGATTTTTTTTTTAATCTATAGTACAGGCTTTAAATCACCACCTGCAAAATGAACAAGTGTTCTGTTGCTTGAAATATACTGATAGAAGCTAAAGTGAAGCTCATAAATTTTTTTGTTCTGTTTCTCTTCTTAACAAACACAGCTTAGGGTTATATAGTGCATTTCTGGGGTGGTCTTGGTCATTGTGCTGTCAGAAAGTGGTTTGTTATATTGTGCTAGAAATATAGATGTGATATATTATATTAGTGGGAAAAGATTCTTCAATGTTCCAGCATTATTCTCCTTGCATTTAGGTACAGTTCATTTAGTAAACATTTGTTGAATTAACACTGATTAGAGCATTTATTAGAGAAGGCAATGGCACCCCACTTCAGTACTCTTGCCTGGAAAATCCCATGGATGGAGGAGCCTGGTAGGCTGCAGTCCATGGGTTGCTAAGAGTTGGACACAACTGAGCGACTTCACTTTCACTTTTCATTTTCATGCATTGGAAAGGAAATGGCAACCCATTCCAGTGTTCTTGCCTGGAGAATCCCAGGGACAGGGGAGCCTGGTGGGCTGCCGTCTATGAGGTCGCACAGAGTTGGACACGATTGAAGCGACCTAGCAGCAGCAGCAGCAGCAGCAGCAGAGCATTTATTCTCCAATATGACATACACCAATTCTTAGTGCATTATACTCAAAGCAGCTTTTTCTTTTTTCCTTTTATTTTATTTTTAAACTTAACAATATTGTATTAGTTTTGCCAAACATCGTGTTCATTTATGTTATCTCATTGGCTCCCCTAGGAATTGAAAGCATTTAAATGTTTTTTTTGTTTTTTTTTTTAATTGGGATAAAATATATATAGCACAGATTTTAGCATTTTAAGCATTTTCAAGTATATAGTTCATTGGCATTAACTATACTCACATTACTGTGCAACCATCACCAGCATCCGTTGCCAGAACTTTTTTTTTTTTTAACTTAAACGGAAGATCCATAAATATTAAGGAGTAATTCTCCATTGCCCCATCCCACCAGCCCTTGGCAATCATCACTCTACTCCCTGTCTCTATGAATCTGACTACTCTATATACTTCATATAAGTAGAATTTACAATATTTGTCTTTTTGGCCTCATAAGCATTTAACTTAATGTATTATTACTGTTTTATTCACCCTACTCCAAAATTACATCTGGACAGAACGAAGACTCAGAAATGAGAGAGTGCAGGCAGAGTCATATAAGTAATTGATGGTAAACCTAGGCCGGAACCAATTTCTTTTCTCCTAGACTTGTGTTCATTGCAGTAAAGATGTAGATTTACTTATTTTCTCATTCACATAAAGTGATATTCTAAATTTTTAAACCAAAAATGAGAGACAAAACATCACATTCAAATAAAATTCAGCCTAAATCTAGGTTGTAGTTCAATATTTGAAAAAATCTCTAATCATGTGATAGTGTTTCAAAATTCTTACTTACAAAATTATAAATCAATAGAATTTGTTAAAAATACCCATAATATATTCTGTTTACCTCTCTGGCTGAATATGTCTCTTTTCTGGACTACCCAATGAAAATAAGGCACAATGGTGTAAGCATAGAGACAAATGCCCTAAAATGTTTCAAATACATAGTTTATATCCGTCCAGCAGCCTCAACTGATTGGAATGGGGCCAGAACACCATTCCCGTGGCTGACGTGATATAACTTATCTATGCATTTACCCTTGGGCTTGTGTGCTAAGTCACTTCAGTCATATCCAACTCTTCTTTTTATATATAATTATATTTATTTTTAATTGATGATTGCTTTACAATATTGGTTTGATTTCTGCCATATATCAACATGAATTAACTATAGGTGTACACAGGCCCCCTCCCTCCTGAGCCTCCCTCCCAACTCTGTAATTTTATTCCTAGATTTTTAAGGACTGTTGGCTACCCTATGTAACTCTAGCCCACCAGGCTCCTCTGTCTGTGCGATTCTCCACTCAAGAATGCTGGAGTGGGTTGCCATTCCTCCCTCCAGAGGATCTTCCCAACCTAGAGATAGAATCTGGGTCTCCTGTATCTCCTGCATTGCAGGCAGATTCTTTACTGCTGAGCCACCAGGGAAGAATTTACCCTTAGAAAAGGTTAAAAGTGATTATTATTTTTTTAAGAAAATCATTTTATGTTTAGACTAATTTAAGCTGTGTTTGAGTGAATTATTTTTCTTTTGGTTAAGACTGAAGTTCTGCTCAATAACACTTTTGGTTTGACCTTGGCCCACAAAGAATGAACTTTCTGCCAGGCACTGTGGCATAACAAGTACACATTTGACTCTTAATGAAGCCCTAAACTTCTCTCCCAAGGAGAGGTATAAAGAATTTCTCCAGCGTTTACCTTTAGCCCTCGCACAAGAATCAAAGGCCAGGGCTCATTCAAAAGTCCTCTTTGATTATAAGCTGCCTGCCTATCCAGAATTATCACATTTTTATCCTAGATTTCTTACAGTCCTCTATTTTTTCTCATGCACTATAACTGTGGGATGTTAGCCTTTGTTTCGGAGAAGGTGATGGCACCCCACTCCAGTACTCTTGCCTGGAAAATCCCATGGACGGAGGAGCCTGGTGGGCTACAGTCCATGGGGTAGCTAAGAGTCGGACATGACTGAGTGACTTCACTTTCATTTTTCACTTTGCTGCATTGGAGAAGGAAATGGCAACCCACTCCAGTGTTCTTGCCTAGAGAATCCCGGGGATGGGGGAGCCTGGTGGGCTGCCGTCTCTGGGGTCGCACAGAGTCAGACACGACTGAAGCGACTTAGCAGTAGCAGCAGCAGCAGCCTTTGTTTCATAATAAAATTATATAGTTAAAAACTTTAGGAAATACCAAGTTAATAAAATGTAACTTTTTCTTTACTTTGTTTAGAACCTTTAATATGCTAAGATGTGAATTGTATATTTATGCAAAGGATATATAACAGTATCTCCCAGACTTTCTTGACTGACAAGTTCCATACTAATGATTTTTGAGGCTGGAATTCGTTCTAGAGTATCTTCTCTAGGAAATAAATACTAAAAACATTTTCCTGGGTCACTTTTTACAATAATTTAAAAAACATTTTAGATAAGGTATTAAGCTCAATAATATGTGATTTGGAAATATTTCAGTCTCTATTATCAAGGACCTCCTGGCTGCAAGGAAAAGAGACTAGTCAAACCTACTGCAATAGACTCTGTGATGGAAAATGAGGTGCTGTGGGGACTCGTTGAAAGGACACAAGACAGAGATCGGAGAAGATTCCCCAAAAAGGTGATACTTAGAGGATGAACAGAGACTAAAAGAAAAAAGCATGTTGTTCTAGCAAGATAGAGGTTAAGCAGACACAGGATGAACAGGATGATTCTGATGGTTGTATAGGTGCGTGGATAAATTTGTTCAGAATGTTGTTTAGGGAGAGAGCACTAAGAGAACAGAAACAATCTCCAAATGGAAATAAACCCATGGCAATGAAGCATCATAAATGGAGAGACTGCAGCAAGTCTGTAGAAGTTGGAAAGTGAATATGAGCTGGGAAGTGGATTCAACATGGTACAAAAAAAATTATTTAAGAATAATATGATCCTATGAAGCTTTTAGAGGTATTACCCGGTGACTCTCAGGTGGAATCCCAGAGGCAGGCACCGAGTGTAGATGTGAGAAGAGGGGCTGAAATAGGCAGATAATTAAAGACGTGTTATGGAATCCTTGTGCCAGATGCTATCCCTGTATACACCTGGACAAGAAAATCAGAGGGCTCTTCTGTAAAGAGAATGGCTAACCTTCCTAAAGAGAGCTGAGGTTACTAAAGTGGACATTGGCACTCCAAAATAGTCCTCTACATACAGCCTGATTATTGTGGGACCACCATGATACATACACCCCAAAGAAGTCAGTCCATACCCCTAAGTTGTGTACATAGAGCTGCCAGCAAGCTTCTCAGTTGAGAGAGAGGCCTGATGACTGCCAGATACCACCGTAATCAGCATAATCCTTTCCTCAAACAGGAAAAAGGGAATCATAGTCACTAAGCCTGAAAGGAAAACTAGTTTCTTGGGTGAGAAAAACCAAGATACTGCCAAGTAGCACCAACTGGTATATATTCCCTAAATAGCAGAATTAGACAGGAACATTGTACTTAGAGTTGTGGAAGTAACCAACAAAAGCAGGAAATACAAATTATTGCCTCTGGCTGGTGGGACTGGGCCTTATGTTTTTTTTTCTTTTTTAATTTTATTTTATTTTTAAACTTTACATAATTGTATTAGTTTTGCCAAATATCAAAATGAATCCATCACAGGTATACATGTGCTCCCCATCCTGAACCCTCCTCCCTCCTCCCTCCCCATACCATCCCTCTGGGTCGTCCCAGTGCACTAGCCCCAAGCATTCAGTATTGTGCATTGAACCTGGACTGGCATCTCGTTTCATACATGGTATTTTACATGTTTCAATGCCATTCTCCCAAATCTTCCCACCCTCTCCCTCTCCCACAGAGTCCATAAGACTGTTCCATACATCAGTGTTGATGTGTGCAAGGAGGGATAGGGAAGAAGCTATTACTTTTCATTACAAATTTTATAAGGTAACATATACATGAATTGATTGTTAAAAATAAAACAACTTTTTGTATGTTTGTATTCTGAACGTTGTACAGAATATACAATGTTCAGTGTTAAAAACAAACCCAAAGAATTACTGTATCATTGAATTGTCCACAAATTATATATGTTTCAAATGATATTTAATTATAGTTGCAAGATTTTGAGGTTTTGTTTTTTTTTTGTCTTTGACTTCAAAATACTCTTCCAAAACTTTTCCTGAAACAACCAACTCATGAATCATATTTACTTTGTAATGGTTCAGATTTATAGTCACATAATGTCATATTTAGAACAAGGAAATCTTTCTAAAGAGACTCATCAAAATCATTGTAGAAATTTTTGTATAATTTGGGGGGGAATAAAATTGGCCACTGTTGAATGTTTAAGCACAATTTAAGCAGCCATAGATGGAAAATACGTTTCCTAAATTACGTTTAGAGATACACTAATCTAATGAATCTATTTATGTTGAGAATTTATCTTTAAAAAACCATTTTTTATTGCTCAACCTCTCTTTGTATGTAGATTCATTTTCTCAAACAGTCTCTGAGTGCAGGTATCATTTGCTTATTTTAACAAACTGTGGTTTAATGAAGTTAGATGTCTTACTGGAATTACAGTCCAAGTTTTCTGATTAGCTCACTTCTTTCACTGCACCAGGCATTCATAATTGTAGAGATTTTTTTCAAAATCATTCAAAACCCATAATTTTAAAATATTTGGTGGAAATATATGTTATGCATTTAGTAATTTTTTTCAATGATGAAAGATCTCTGGAATTATCTTAGCATTTTAGCCCAGACTGGCAATACCCAAACCTCTTGGTATGATAGTTCTTTAGATTTGTGTTTAATCAGTGAATGGCACATGTAAGACAGCTGTTGTGTAATAGAGGAAGAGGTTCATAAATCTTGTTAAAGAACAAGCAGTTAAGAAGATCAGAAACAATATAGATATTTATTGGTAAGGACACTATACTTGTAAAGTCAAAGTTTTCTAAAACAAGGAGACATTTTGCTCTGACAGCAAAATGATGGAATTTAGTTAACTTTTATGTACCACACACTTTTCAGTTGAGATCCTGTGAGGTAATCTACATTTCTGTTCTCTTTTCTTTTCTCCTCACTCTATCATTTCCTCCCCTGCCCTCTTTTTACTTTTTGTTGAAGAATGGACTTGGAAAACCTTGTGTTGGTATTTCTTGCTCAGACCTAGTCAAGTCTCAATATAGGTTTGGTGAATTAATTAAACTATATGTTATTAACATCTCTAAAGTGATATAATAGTTTGAATGCTAAAGAATGTGATGATAATAAAGGAATATGTTTTCATTATTGTGTTTCCTTTCAGATGAATTAGTCATCCTATTTTTCTTAGATATATGATAATGAGTTGTGATTCATCTCTTGAGAGACTGATGCAATAGATAATACAAGTATCAGATTTTAACAGAAGTGTCCCTTCTGACTTTATAATATGTTTGAAAAGACTAGATTTATATGAAAGCCAACTTCTTTTGAGGAAAGTCACTTTCATATCAGGTCGGTAATTGGTAATGAGGCCAATATTCAAACTCACCTGTTGTGATAGCTACAATACACATTTCCTAAACTGTGTTCTTTTACCGTGATTGCAGCTTGCATATTATTTGCATCTTATTAATCTTGTGAAAGTTCTCATTACTGATTTTATCTGTTTAGGCCTGAATAATCTTTGAATGCGAAGATTTCAACCTTCGTGTTCTCTGAACTTTCTCTTATATATTATTAGCACTTTGTTGATTTCTCAGATTAATTTTATCTTAATGCATTTTTACCTCTGAAAACATTTAAATATTTTACTCAGTAAATAAATGTTCAAAATGCATATGCTTGCTTAAAAAACTCATGGAACAATGCTGCATATATGGTGAGTTATCCTCAAAGTGGACTATCTTATAGTATTCCTTATATAATAAAGCTATTTTTGTAATAATCATGAAATGAAGCAGATAATAGCAGACATAATAACAGGAAAAGAAATACAGGGAAATTTTAATGTATTAAATTTGTATATATAATTAGGCCAGTAAAAAAAATTATAAAACAAAAAAGTATGAATGGATTAATACTTCTTAATTTCATTAAAGTATTTTTTAAAAAATAGGGAAGAAACACATGATGGATACCTTCAAGAAAATAAATTCTGCAAGATTCAGAGAATGATTTGTAAATAGAGTTACATTATTAAAGTAAGCCAAATAATCTTTCTTCATCTTAACAAACACTGTGCTATCATTGTTTATTTTTAATTTACAGATGCAATAATATCTTGAGCCACAGTGCTTATAGTTGTGAACTGTGCCTGAACGGAACTGTTATTTCAAACTATGTTGAATTTATATTGAATTTTATATTTAAAATGCATGTGGGAAGCTATGATGGCTGAATTTGTGTGTATCAGGGCTAACTGGGTAACTTGGATTTTACAAATTAGCTTGCCCATAGAATATCATTTTTATTAAAGGTAAATAATAAACACTCGCTAATTTGGAACATACATATATTTCATTAAAATTCAACAATAACAGAAGCAATGTTAAGAACATAGAGCAGAGATTTGCAAACTACCGCCTGTAGGCCAAACCGCACATCATCCCAAGTGCACCATTTTTGGGGAGAGTAAGAGGGAGAGCAGAAGGCTAAGATGCCATTTCTGAGCGTGATCATACAAAGTGGGGCTGAAGATTGCCGTATATGTGAGTGTTGCTCTATTAGGGTATATTAAAAAGTGAACACAGACATGGCATTTCACTTCCCAGTTGCTGTGCATCTTATGTGTAGACTTTCTCTAGTAAATGTGGTTCACTTGAGTGTGGCTGGGAACGTATGTCTCATGTGTCTGAACTTCCTTTTTTTTGTGGAGAAAGTCCAAAGTACAGATTTAAATCAAAGCCTTTAAGGAATTATATTTCTTCAAGGAACTTGACCTTGATATAGGTTTATCTCTTACATGTTCATTAAAAATAGTTTAATGACTGGGAAACTGTCTTTACATAAATATTTGCAAGCAGCGCCTTTGAAATAATTTCTCTCCTTTTGTCTAAACTTATTTAAATTAAATGCCTCTTAATTAGGTAATTAAATTTCCTAGACTCTTTCTTTAAAGTGCATTGTTTTTAGCAGCTCATAAAAATTTTCCATACATTAAAAAACATTAACCTGTCATATTTAGCAGATCAGAAATATAAACTGTAAGAAGAATACCTTTTGTATTATCATTTGCTTTAGCAAATAGGTCATCATGTTGTTAGTCTCTATGAAGATTTGCACCCAAGGGGAATAGTCTTTGCTTCTTTCTGTGGTAATTATTCATAGATATTCCTGAATTTATACTTCAGTGACTACAATTTTTACAGCATAGGCTACTGACTATGATATTTCAATCATGCTGGTTCTTTTAGTGTAGTGATTTTTCTCCATTTTGTGTATATCATGCAAAGTTAAACACTTATAGGAAATGCCAGTTGTAGACTATAAAACTGTATAATTCCATATGTAACTAATAGAGATATGACCATATATTTTGTGCACTTTAAGTTTCCAAAGCTTTGAGAAATTAAAAAAAAATCCTATATGGTCTAGATATATAATTTAGGAAAGTAAAGACATGAGATCTGGCTTGTATGTAATCTCAGACACGGGCCCAAGAAGACACTAAGGCAAGCACACTTCAGTGCATTGTGCTCTCCTGGAATACAAGCATAATCAGTCAACCTGATTCCAGATGAAATTGTTAAATAAAAATATAGCAATTCTTTGGGACTGGAATGAAAACTGACCTTTTCCAGTCCTGTGGCCACTGCTGAGTTTTCCAAATTTTCTGGCATATTGAGTGCAGCACTTTCACAGCATCATATTTCAGGATTTGGAATAGCTCAACTGGAATTCCATCACCTCCACTAGGTTTGTTTGTAATGATGCTTCTAAGGCACACTCGATTTTGCATTCAAAGATGTCTGGCTCATGGTGAGAGATCACATAACCATCATGGTTATCTTGGTCATTAATATCTTTTTTGTGTAGTTTTTCTGTGTATTTTTGCCACTCTTCTTAATATCTTCTGCTTCTGTTAGGTCCATATGTTTCTGTCCTTTATTATGCCCATTGGTATCTCTAATTTTCTTGAAGAGATCTCCAGTTTTTCCCATTCTGTTGTTTTTCTCTATTACTTTGCATTGATCACTGAGGAATGCTTTCTTATCTCTCCTTGCTATTATTTGGAACTCTGCCATCAAATGGGTATATCTTTCCTTTTCTCCTTTGCTTTTCACTTGTCTTCTTTTCTCAGCTATTTGTAAGGCCTCCTCAAACAACCATTTTTGCCTTTTTTGCATTTCTTTTTCTTGGGGATGGTGTTGATCACTGCCTCCTGTACAATGTCATGAACCTCAATCTATAGTTCTTCAGGCACACTGTTTCTCAGATCTAATCCCTTGAATCTACTAGTCACTTCCACTGTATAATCATAAGGGATTTGATTTAGGTCATATGTGAATGGTCTAGTGGTTTTCCCTACTTTCTTCAATTTATGTCTGAATTTGCAATAAGGAGTTCATGACCTTAGCCAGAGTTAGCTCCCAGTCTTGTTTTTGCTGACTGTATAGAGCTTCTCCATCTTTGGCTACAAATGATATAATCAATTTGATTTTGATATTGACCATCTGGTGATCTCCATGTGCAGAGTCTTCTCTTGTGTTGTCGGAAGAGGGTGTTTGCAATGACCAGTGCCTTCAAAATTCTCTAAGCCATACTTCAACATTACATGAACCGTGAACTTCCAGATGTTCAAGATGGATTTAGAAGAGACAGAGGAACCAGAAATCAAATTGCCTACATCCACTGGATCATAGAAAAAGCAAGAAATTTCCTGAAAAACATCTACTTCTGCTTTGTTGACTGTGTGGATCACAATAAACTGTGGAAATTTCATAAAGCAATGGGAATACCAGACCATCTCACCTGCCTCCAGAGAATTCTTTATGCAGGTCAAGAAGCAACAGTTAGAACTGGACATGGACCAACAGACTGGTTCCAAATCAGGAAAGGAGTATGTCAAGACTGTATATTGTCACCCTGCTTATTATCTTATATGCAGAATACATCATGTGAAATGCTAGGCTGGATGAAGCATAAGTTGGAATCAAGAGTGCCAGGAGAAATATCAGTAACCTCAGATATGCAGATAACACCACACTTATGGCAGAAAGCAAAGAAGAACTAAAGAGCCTCTTGGTGAAAGTGAAAGAGGAGAGTGAAAAAGTTGGCTTAAAACTCAACATTCAGAAAACTAAGATCATGGTATCTGGTGCCATTACTTCATGACAAATAGTTGGAGAAACAATGGAAACAGTGAGAGACTTTTATTTTTGGGGCTCCCAAATCACTGCAGATAGTGACTGCAGCCATGAAATTAAAAGATGCTTGCTCCTTGGAAGAAAAGCTATGACCAACCTAGACAGCATATTAAAAACCAGAGACATTATTTTGCCAATGGCTATGGTTTTTGCAGTAGTCATGTATGGATGTGAGAGTTGGACTATAAAGAAAGCTGAGCACTGAAGAATTGATGCTTTTGAACTGTGGTATTGGAGAAGACTCTTGAGAGTCTCTTGGACTGCAAGGAGATGCAACCAATCCATCCTAAAGGAAATCAGTCCTGAATATTCATTGGAAAGGCTGATTCATTGGAAATCAGTCCTGAATATTCATTGGTGAAGCTGAAACTCCACTACTTTAGCCACCTGATGTGAAGAACTGAGTCATTGGAAAAGACCGTGATGCTGGGAAAGATTGAAGGCAGGAGGAGAAGGGGACAACAGAGAATGAGATGGTTGGATGGCATCCCTGACTTGATAGACATAAGTTTGAGTCAGCTATGGGAGTTGGTGATGAATAGGGAAGCCTGGTGTGCTGCGGTCCATGGGGGCACAAAGAGTCGGACACAACTGAATGACTGAACCGAACTGAACTGAACAGTAATTCTGAGTCTTACTCTATGTCAGTATGTACTCAGCTGTTCACACTGTTTAAGAGATTCCTTACTTTGAAAGAATCAGTCCAGAATCAACTGGTTGATTATAATTTGGAAGTCATAAAAGATTTTCCTCTGTTAGGAAGGTAGAGATAAATTTTGATGCCCATTCTAAACACAGCTTATAGCATTTATTGCCATGTGCCCAATTTGGTCCAAGCAAAAAGAATGGACAGCTCATGCTCAAAAAAAACCAAATTCCCTGGTGGGTTTTGAAGAAGGGTTTTAAATGACAGTGTGAGGGAGATGGTCACAGGGATATGATCAGCTTGTGCCTACTTCTCTGATTGATTTGTGAGAGAGCAGTTCCATGTTTCTGGAGTCCAGAAACATCCAATCAGAGAAGTAAGCACAATCTGATCGTACACCGGTGAGGACCCACATCAGAACTAATAATATTTATGCAAGAAAGTTTTGACATACTTTTTATACTACCTTATTGTTACAGCAGGCAGGTAGCTAGATATGAACAGAGAAATGGGGGCAGGGACCAGGTGGAAGGAAATGTTTAAACAGTGGAGGTCTATGGGCAGACAAAGAAAAACAGGAAACTTCAGACTGACAGGAAGCCACACATTTTGGGTGATAAATGTCCTGGAGACACACAAAGAAAGTTGGGCAAAGATTGGAATCTCCTGCCTCCGAATGTAAACTTTAGCTCATTATGTTCTTATTATAATAAAATTAGCCTTGCATATAAGAAGTACGCATTAGGTGCCAATACTATGACACTTCCTATCTGAGCTAAATGAGAATAAAAACCCCTCCTCCCCCCAGGAAGATGGAGCTGAGATGAAAATCAGGGAGTACAACCTTAAACCCCTTCATCCCCAATGAATATTCCACCCCTTCATTTGTATTTCCCTCATAAATGGCTTTCCAAAAAACCCAGGGCAGAAACCACTCTCCTGTCTGCTGGCTTTCCCTCTAAGAGTGTATTCTTGCTTAAATAAATCTTCACTTTACTTCCCGAACCTCCCTGTCTCATCTCGAAATTCTTTTCGTGACAAAGTAAGAACCTTTAATTCACCAGGGACTTGATCACGGTAAATTCATCACTCTGTTAGTAGAATTCGTCATCATCTCAATAGATACATGAAAGTCATTCAGTGTTGTAGACCCATAAAAGTGTCAGTGTGTGTTTGTGTATGTGTGTGTATTGAGTAGAAGAGAATTTTACTTAACCGACTTGTGTGTATTTTCCACAACTGAATGTAAAATATGGTGCTTAATTTTTAACTTCAGAAGCATTTTAAAAAGCCATGCCTACTCTCATTTGTGGCTATTGTTCAGGCTCTCAGTCTTGTCCGACTCTGTGTGACCCCATGGACTGCAGCACACCAGGCTTCCCTGTGCTTCACTGCCTTCCAGAGTTTGCTCAAACTCATGTCCACTGAGTCCGTGATACCACCCAACCATCTCATCCTTTGTCACCCTCTTCTTTTGCCCTCAATCCTTCCCAGCATCAGGATCTTTTCCAATGAGTCAGTTCTTCACATCAGGTGGCCAAAATATTGGCGTTTCAGCTTCAAGCATCAGTCCTTCCAGTAAACATTCAGGGTTGATTTCCTTTAGAATTGACTGGTTTGATCTCTTTGCTGTCCAAGGGACTGTCAGGAGTCTTCTCCAACACCACAATTTGAAAGCATCAGTTCTTTGACACTCATTTATGATCCAACTCTCACGTCTGACATGACTATTGGAAATACCATAGCTTTGAATATACAGACCTTTGTTGACCAAGTGATGTCTTTGCTTTCTAATATGCTGTTGAGGTTTTTCATAGCTTTTCTTCCAAGAAGCAAGCATCTTTTAATGTCACGGCTGCTGTCACCATCTGCAGTGATTTCGGAGCCCCCCAAAATAGAATCTGTCACCATTTCCAATTTTTCCCCATTTATTTGTCATGAAGTGATGGTACCAGATGCCATGATCTTAGTTTTCTAAATGTTGAGTTTTAAGGTAGCTTTTTCACTCTTCTCTTTCACTTTCAAGAGGTTCTTTAGTTCCTCTTTGCTTTCTTCCATTGAGGTGGTATCATCTGTATATCCAAAGTTATTGATATTTCTCCTCGGAATCTTGATTCCAGTTTGAGCTTCATGCAGCCTGGCATTTCACATGATGTACTCTGCATGTAAGTTAGATAAGCAGGATGACAATGTACAGCCTTAATGTACTCCTTTCCCAATTTTGAACCAATTTGTTGTTCCTTATTTGGTTCTATCTATTGCTTCTTGTCCTGCATACAGGTTTTCTACTCTCACTACTCCCACTTAAATCATTAATTACTGGAGGTCCTGGTCAGTGTAACATGATTTTCTTTTCTGAACTTATGGGTTACTGGATTATTTAGATGTGACTTTTATGGCTTTCAAACATTTGGTAGTTTTGTTCTTTTTTTGGTTTGTTTTAGTTTTGTTAATTTCTGTTATTGAACTTCATAGGGCTGTGGTAAGAAAAGACAGTCTTAGAGTATCAATTATTTGGAATTTGTGGAAGCTTTATTTCTATGGCTTACTACATAGTTAATGTCTCCTTGGTGAAATGTACACTTTATATATATGTATGTATGTATGTATGTATGTATATATTCAGTGAGGAACTAAAATTTGTGTCCTTGATTTATAAAGATGTCTTTAATTCATCCTAAATCTTGAGTGATAGTCTGAAAAGGCATATAATGAATACAAGGTATTTTTCCTACAGCTATCTATATATACTTATTTTCTGATTTCTGTCATATATTTCTAGGAATAAGAAATCTGCCATCCATCCAAGTAGTGAAGTTTCCTTAAAGAAAATCAGGCTTTTATAGGAAATAATTTTTACTAAAATATATTTTAATTGCTGCTAACAGTGGCAAAGTTCATAATGTGTAGAGATGTAAATTAGGCATTTGGTGGACTTTTTTTTTTTTAACGTGATCATTCATATAATTAGTTCTTGGAAAATTTCAGCTCTCATATCCTCAAATATTACCTCTTTGTAGTCTTTCTATTTTTTGTTTTCTGAAATTTGGCAGATATATGAGCTCCTCATGTCTCTTAATCTCTCTCTGTTTATCTGTTTTAGTTTCTGGGAGATTCCCTTAGTTCCATTTTCTAGCTTATTAATTTTGTGGTTACATTTCTTTGAGATTTACCCTGTAGTTTGAAGGATTTTAAAGTTTCCCTAACAACACTATTTTTGTATTTCCAAATTATTAATTTATCCTTTTTCCTGTCTGCTGTTTTGTAATCACTTATCACTTTCATAAAAGTCTTTTCTCTTTATCTCTTTGACATATTTATTTATTTTTAAATAGTTATTTTTTATTTATTGGCTATGCCACATGATATGTGGTATCTTAGTTCCCTGACCAGGTACAAAGCCACACTCCCTCTAAGCACAGAGTCTTAATCACTGGACCACCAGCAGATGTTTAAACAATTCTTTTAACATTTTTCTTAAATTATTAACTTAATTTTCTGGGGTCCAATTCTCTCCTGTTGGAAGCAATGAACATTCTTACATTTTATCTGTTTATTGTGTGTTTGATTTTACTTCTGCTGGTACATAATGTTTGCTCCACGAAGGTACTGATTTGTTAACTACCTTTATAAAGATCATTTTTTAAATCAGTCTTAACATTTAGGCATATAGTAGGTATTTAATAAATTTTTGTTGCATCAGTAATATGACCTCTATGGTGGCTCCCATGGTAAAGAACCTGCCTGCAATGCAGTAATGCTTGTGCTTTTGCTCTTTTTAAATCTTTTCTGTAAACTCACCCTAAATGGACTTGTAACTGTCTATGTGACTGCTTTGTGTTCATTTCTTCTCTGGGTTTATAAGGTGCGTAACTTGAACATGGTAAACGTTTGGCTTAAAACTCAGTCTGTGTGATGCCTCATATTCGTGCCGCACACGACTAGCTTTTCACCTGTGCTAGGCTGTAGGCTGGTAGTTTCTTTCTTTCCGTTTTCATGGGAAGAGGGTACAGATCTGGCTCCCAGGTTTGTATCAGTCTAGCCCATGATTTCATAACCTGTATTTGCCTCTGTATTCATAGGTTACATAACTAGAGTTTCAATTACTTTCTTTCTCTTGCTTTTACTTTTTCTAAGCTATCCTTTTTCTCCTTCCTGGATATTTACCTATTTAGTTAATGAGTTTGTCTCCATATTTTAAACAATAAAAAAATAAGCCATTACCTAACATTCTTCATTTTGAGAATAGAAGAGATAATTCTATATGTTTTTTCTATCTTCAACTAAAAAATGTTTGATTTGTTCAAAAAATTGAGAATTATTTATACATCTTCTTATTTCAGCCCCAAAGAGAAAAAAATGCTTTTTTAGGTGGTAGCATGGAGCTATAACAAGTAAATTCATACTTTTCATGAAAGGACAGCTAGTGTAAGTGGTACTGGGAAAACTGGACTGCTGCATGTAAAAAGGTGAAACTAGAACACTTCCTAACACCTTATACATAAATAAACTCAAGATGGATTAACGACTTAAATGTAAGGCCAGAAACTATGAAGGTCTTAGAGGAAGACATAGGCAGAACACTCTTTGACAAATCGCAGCAAGATCCTCTTTGACCCACCTCCTAGAGTAATGGAAATAAAAATAAAAATAAACAAATGGGACTTAATTAAACTTAAAAGTTTTGCACAGCAAAGGAACCAATAAACAAGAGTAAATGACAGCTTTCAGAATGGGAGAAAATAGTTACAAAAGATTAATCTCCAAAATATAAAAGCCTCTCATACAGCTAAACTTCAGGAAAGGAAACAACCCAATCAAAAAATGGGCAGAAGACCTAAATAGACATTTCTCCAAAGAAGATGTACAGATGGCTAATAAACACATGAAAAGATGCTCAACATGGCTCATTATTAGAGAAATGCAAATCAAAACTCCAATGAGATATCGCTTCAAAGTGGTCAGAATGGCCATCATCAAAAATCTATAAACAATAAATTCTGGAGAGGGTTTGAGAAATGGGAACCCTCTTCTACTATTGGTGGGAATGTAAATTGACACAGTCACTATATCTGTATGGAGGACGTACTGATCAGGACAAGAGAATGGAGATTCTTTAAAAGCTAGTAATAGAACTAATATATGACCCAAGAATCCCACTACTGGGCATATGAGAAAACCATAATTGAAGGAGATGCATATACCCTGCAGCGTTATTTACAATAGCTAGGATATGGAAGCAACCTAGCTGTCCATTAACTAAATGGATAAAGAAGTTGTGTATACAATGTATAGTGGGATATTATCACTCAGGCAACCTAGCTGTCCACTGACAGATGACTGGATAAAGAAGTTGTATGTACAGTGCATAATGGGATATCACTCAGCCATAAAAAGGAATACATTTGAGTCTGTTCTAATGAGATAGATGAACCTAGAGCCTATTATACAGAGTGAAGTGAGTCAGAAAGACAAAAACAAATATCGGATATTAATGCATGTGTGTGGAGTCTAGAAAGATGGTACTGATGAACCTATTTGCAGGACAGCAAATGGAGGCGCAGACATAGAACAGACTTGTAGACACAGTAGCGGGAGGAGAGGGTGGGACGAACTGACAGAGTAGCGCTGAAACATAAACATTACCATATATACCAGGCTCCTCCATCCATGGGATTTTCCAGCCAAGAGTACCGGAGTGGGGTGCCATTGCCTTCTCCAATAAAATAGGTAGCCATTGGGAATTTGTCGTGTGACTCAGGGAGCTCAAACCCAGTGCGCTGTGACAACCTAGACGGGTGGGATGGGGTAAGAGGTGGGAGGGAATTTCAAGAGAGAGGGTACATGTATACCTATGGCTGATTCATGTTGATGTATGGCAGAAACCAACAGAATATTGTAAAGAAGTTATCCTCCAATTAAATAAATTTTAAAAAATAGTGGCTCCTCTTACAAAGTGCTGATTTCATGAGAATTTATGCCACAATTACACTATTGCATCAAATCCTTAAACTTCTAGGAGGTAAATTAAGGCATTTAGGATGGTCTTCTTTTATTTTCAACTTTTTAAGTCTGTATTGCTTCTGGTCTTCTTGTCTGTTTAGAGAGTAAATGGTACTTAATCACTTGCAACATGATTTATACAAATGCAGGTATTCATAAAAATGGTAAATCTGGCTTCTAGAGGAGAGTGGACTTTCCTACAGGAAGCCCACAGGATAATTACCCTAGACTGTAATCATCGGGTTTTCAGTCCTTGTATCATAAATTCTTTATGCAACTAATTGGTGTCTGCTTTCATGTTTCTTTTCAACCTCAAATTCAAATCTCTCATCCTCTGAAGCTTGCCAAAATATTACCTAGTTTCCAAAAAAAACAATTTTGAATTCTTAATTTTTTTCTAGAAAACTTTTAAGACAAATTAGGGAAAAATAACCCTTCTTCTAAACTCTTCCATGAATGTATAGTAATCATAAAATGCTCTTATTATCCTCAACTATTTTCTCAAATTATTTCCCATATTATACTGTTAATACCTGTTATGAATTTAAGTATTATTATGTGTGTTAGTCACTCAGTCATGATCAGCTCTTTCAACCTCATGGACCGTAGCCCACCAGACTCCTCTGTCCATGGGATTCTCCGGGCAAAAGTACTAGAGTGGGTTGCCATTTCCTTCTCCAGGGGATCTTCCAGACCCAGGGATTGAACCTGGGTATCCTTCATTGTGGCCAAATTCTTTACCAATTTAAGCCATCAGGAAAGCCCAAGTAATATCATATGTATCTATTTTGTCCTTCTTTCATGTTTATAGATAAAGTCTTTGTGGTTGTGCCTTACACTATTCATGCATCTGGATAAATAGTAAACATTTGGTTAAGTTATCTCAACATTAAGCTGTGTAATGCCAAGTATATGCTTGTTGTTGTTCTTCAGTCACTAAGTCATGTCTGACTCTTTGCCGCCCTAGGAATTGCAGTACACCAGGCTTTCCTGTCCTTCACTATCTCCCAGAGTTTGCTCAAACTCATGTCTGTTGAGACAGTGATGTCATCCAAATATCTCGTTCTCTGTTGCCCACTTTTCCTCTTGCCCTCAACCTTTCCCAGCATTGGGGTCTTTTCTAATGAGTTGGCTCTTTGTATCAGCTGGCCAAAGTATTAGAGCTTCAGCTTCAGCATCCATCCTCCCAGTGAATATTCAGGGTTGATTTCCTTTAGGATTGACTGGTTTGATCTCCTTGCCGCCCAAAGGACTCTTGAGAGTCTTCTCCAGCACCACAGTTCAAAAGCATCAGTTCTTGGGCGCTCAGCCTTCTTTGTGGTTGTAAACTCTCACATCCACGCATGACTACTGCAAAAACCATAGCTTTGACTATATGGATCTTTGTTAGCAAAGTGATGTCTCTGCTCTTTAATACGCTGTCTAGGTTTGTCACAACCTTTCTTCCAAGAAGCAAGGGTCATTCAAGTTTTTGGCTGCAGGCACAGTTCTCAGTGATTTTGGAGCCCAAGAAAATGTTTAGCTGACTTAAATTGTTGCATCTAATATCAAGATTTGATGTCATTTAACTGTAGCTTTATCCTCAGCTACCAAAGAGACCTATTATCATCACATTTTTTATGTTACTGTAAAGTAAAAGTGCATAGTAAATACTTTTGGAAAGGAATGGTGATTCTGGAAATCTATGTTAAATTTTAAAAATCCAACTTTAATAACCATTTAATTTTAAAGTAATATATGTTCACATACATGGAATTCAAACAATGGAGAAAATGTGAAAAATGATAATAGTATCTCTTTGCTTCTCTGGTCCTACTGGTCTGAAGTAACCAATTCTGAGGATTTGGTAGTACACTCTGGATGTATTTAAATAGTACCTTTTCTATTCCTGTTTTGAGTCTTAATATTTGCCCCTATTTGACTTTATTGCATGTTAATTTCCATATATGCTTTTGCTACTGCCACACAGTCTTTTTTGGCAGCACAATCTAGTTGCAGCTTTTATATCTTTCCAATTGATATAACAGTTCTTGGCATATTTTGACAGATATGGCATCTATCATTAGCTAGTCAGAAATGCTCATACTGTTGATTTTTTCTTTTTACATGTAGCATTGCCTAAAATACTAGATGATGAATTAGAGTGACTCATACCATGTTTTCTCTAATACATTTATTGGAGGCGCCCACTTAGAGTACCTTTCACAAATAGGTAAATTATACTTTAATGCTTTCTCCCTGAATCACGTTTTAGCTTAAATGATTTTTACCAGAGGAGTCTCTACTACTGTAAAGTACTATAACTTTTCTCTTTGAGTAATCAATGCCTATTACCTTCAGGTTATACTTAAAAAAAAAAAAAGGACCTGTTTGCATTATTTTGAAAATGTCATGATATCTTGTGAATGTATCTTTATAAATGATCATGATAAAAATTCAGTGAAAGTCTGACTTATGTATGAGAAACTTACAGCTGAGAACCTGAATAAACAACAGGACACGTCAGCATTTCAACTTTAACATGTTTAACAAAGGATTATAGAATTGTCCCACAAGTATAAGCTAAATCATGAAAATTTACATTTTCCTTCTGTAGGACAGTTCCTTCTAACATTATCCCCAGAACAACAGTTCGCTTTCTTGTGCCAGTATTCTATTCCCTGAACTGCAGCTTGGCAGCAGCCAGGTCTCAAATTTCAACCACATGTATTTCAAAAAAATCAAAAGATCCTTATTTGGCACTTTAGTCACATATCTTTAAAAGCAGTGTTTGTGCATCAGATTTAAAAATAATTGAAACCAGGGGGTTCAAAAAAACCAAACTTTTCTTCCAAGATGTTTCAGCTTCAACTGATTCCAAAAACACTGAAAGCAAGAGAATGGAAATGCAAATAGAAACTGCATGCAGCCTGCAGCTTCGTGAACCAACAGTGCCAGCAGAAAAGCATTCTAGATGTGCACTCTACCCTCAGGTCATGATAGGGATCCTCCAAGGGCCTTGATCCAGTCTACGCCACAGCCAGCCTGAAAACAGTCTGAGGGCTTTGCGGGTACACAGAGAGTGCGCAGGCCCATGAGGTCCTTTTCTGTAAGACTCAACTCCTCCCCAAAGATAGGAACACATGTAGCTGTTTTGAGTTGGTTATCCACTATTTTAAAAATCACATTAAAAACTGTAGGCGTATATATTTCATGGTCACGATTGATTTTCCATTCCTCAGATTTGCTTTTTTTTTTTTTTTTTAAGAGGGATTCTTGCATCATGTTCTTGTCATAACCTTGAAAAATCTATTGAAGCTGTGCTTATATGTCCTTGTGAACAGCATGGTTTGGAGTTCTGTTTTGGTGCTGAGCATTTGTCAAGTTGACCTAATCATGTGAAAACAGCACTATATATTTGGGTCAAGACCTGTTGTTTTGTATTTGTTGGCTTTAAAAGAAGCTGCTATGCTAAGTCACTTCAGTCGTGTCTGACTCTGTGCGACCCCATAGACGGCAGCGCAGCAGGCTTCCCCGTCCCTGGGATTCTCCAGGCGAGAACACTGGAGTGGGTTGCCATTTCCTTCTCCAATACGTGAAAGTGAAAAGTGAAAGTGAAGTCGCTCAGTCGTGTTTGACCCTCAGCAACCCCATGGACTGCAGCCTACCAGGCTCCTCCATCCATGGGATTTTCCAGGCAAGAGTACTAGAGTGGGGTGCCATTGCCTTCTCCGTTAAAAGAAGCTGAAAAGAGCCCAAATGCTTTTTAAGAAAAACAACTCCTTATTGTAAAGTGCAGATAAAGGACATATCATTAGCAAATAGGTCCTTGCAGATTTACAGCACATGCTTCCCCTATTGTGTGCAGGAGGGTAGCAGTGATCTCTCTGGTCCTAAGGAACAATTAGTATTCCCTTTCTGAAGATAAGCAAAGAATGAATTTCACTCTGCCTATAGATAAAATAGGATAATAGAGATGTATAAAAATGGTAAATAGAAATGACTCAATTTTTATGTAAATGTGTTTACTTTTAACTCTAATGTTATACATAAAACTTTTTTCCTATAATTAAAGGGCGTAAAGTATTGGTTATTTTGATCAGACAACCTTTTATTTTAAACTACAACACTAATTTAATAATTTTGTGGTTTTTTCGACTTTCGTTCATTCTTTATTCCAAACATTTTTTATGTTAAGTAGATTCACATTTATAGAGAACAGCTTAGATTGTCCTCTGACCAGTGGAAAAAACCCTCTCATTAAATCACCATTTTCTTCTATTCAATCATGTTCAAACACCTTAGCCTGAAAGTAAGATTCCTTACAATCTTTACAATTGGCCTTCAAATCCCTTTCCAGTTTTAAAGCCCATTATTCCCTCACCTTCCCCCTTGCCTATCATTGCATAGCAGAAAATCCTGTTTTTCCTAGCAGCAGCTGCTGCTGCTAAGTCGCTTCAGTCATGTCCGACTCTGGGCGATCCCATAGACGGCAGCCCACCAGGCTCCCCTGTCCCTGGGATTCTCCAGGCAAGAACACTGGAGTGGGTTGCCATTTCCTTCTCCAATGCATGAAAGTGAAAAGTCAAAGTAAAGTCACTCAGTTGTGTCTGACCCTCAGTGACCCCATGGACTGCAGCATTCCAAGCTCTTCTGTCCATGGGGTTTGCCAGGCAAAAGTACTGGAGTAGCGTGCCATTGCCTTCTCCCTTTCCTAGCAGAGTATCCTGCAAAAAGAACAGACTTTCAGAATTCAGAAAACTAAAAGTAAAATGTCAACTTTATCACTTCTTTGTTCTGAAATCTTATAAAAATCATTTAATATTTACAAGATATCTCTGTGATACATATCCCTGTGATTTTCCAAATGAGAAAATCCAAAGGAAACATTTTGAAAAATAAAATGTGATGTATCATTAGATCTCAAAGAGTACTAATTCCATTTTATTTTCATAGTTTTCTATTATAATGTGGCTCCATGCTTACATGTGTTTATTTGAATCCCAGCTCCACAGTTTACTAGCTGCCAACTTGGATAACTTTGTGATACTTAATCTCTTGTAAAATGGGAATAATAATGATTCCATCAAGTTCTTTTGTGTTTATTCTTATGAGAAGTTTAATGAAGAGTTAAAAAATGTCTACAAGAGTACCTCCTGAAAAGGTAATGCCAGATGAGGGTTTGCTGCACAAATAAGCACCGCATTAAGTAATGGCATTAAGTAACTTTCTTTACTTTAGGACTTATTAGCAACTATGCATTGTTGCTTTCCAAGAGAGAATATAATGGACAGAATTTCTCAAAATTATTTCCGAAAGGAAAATTTCCTCTGAAGACTACCTTGGAAAATGCTGTTCTTTACCAATTGTAGTTTAATTTTTTCCTTGACAAATCATTCATTTTCCTCACCGCCTAACTTTATTAAAGAATAAGATGCATGTTGGCACGACTTCCTTAATTTGCATAGCATTGGAAATAATCTTTAAAAAACGTTAATGAACTTTATTTTTAGAGAAGTTTTAGATTCATTAGGAAAACTGAGCTGAAAATACAAAGTGCACATACACTTCCACTACCATACCCATAGAAAGGCCCCAACATTTGACATTCCACACTACAGTTGAACATTTGTTACAATCAGTGAACCTATACAGACACGTCATTAGCACCCCAAATCTGTACTTTATATGGGGTTTCACTCTTGGATTTTACATTCTGTGGGTTTTTGACAAATGTATATTGACATATAACCACTGCTTTGACATCATACAGAATAGTTTTGCTCCCTTGAAATTCCTCTGTGATCTGCCTATTCATCCCTCCCTCCCTCCCTCCAGACTCTTGCAGCTACTGAACTTCTTTCTGTTGCCATAGTTTTCCCTTTCCAGAACACCACGTGGTTGGAATTATACAGTGTGTAACCTTTTCAAATTGGCTTCTTTCGTATAGTGTATGCATTTAAATTTCCTCCATTTCTTTTCATGGTGTGATACTTCATTTCTTTTTAGCACTGAGTAATATTTCACTATCTGGATGTCCTACAGTTTACTTATTCAGTTGCCTACTAAGTACATCTTGGTTGCTTCCAAATTTTATCAATTATGAATAAGTCTCCTATAAACATAATTTTCAGTTTTTTGGGGTGAATACCAAGGAGAATGATTTCTGGATTATATGATAAGGGTATGCTTAGGTTTATAAGAAACTTCCAGATTGTTTTCCAAAGTGGTTGCACCATTTTGCATTTAAACCAGCAGCGAATGAGAGTTCCTGTTGTTTTGTATACTCACCAGTATTTGGCATCAGTGTTTTGGATTTTGACCATTCTAATAGGTGTGTAGTGGCACATACTTATTAAGGGTTATTGCATCCTTTGAATATTGACATTTTTATCATTATGTAGTTTCTCTTTATCCCTGATAACTTTCATTACTCTGAAGACTGCTCTATCTGAAATTAATATAGCTGCTTCTGTTTTATTTGAATTAGTGTTCATGTGGTATATCTTTCTCCATTCCATTACTTTTAATTTAAAGTGGGTTTCTTCTAGGCAACATAAAGTTAGGTCTTTCCTTTTTTTGAGGGAGGGAATCCTCTTTGACAATCTCTTTTTTAAGTTGGTGTTTTAGGTTCTTTATGTTTAATGTATTTATTGATATAATTGGATTAATATCTGTCCTATTTGTTACTGTTTTCTCTTTGTTGCCTCTGTTCTTTGTTCCAGTTTCTATCCTTTACAACTTTTTTGACTTTTGTGCTTTAAATGAGCATTTTATATGATTATAATTTCTCTCCTTAGCATACCAGTTTCACTTTCTTTCTTTAACTTTATACATTTTTACTTTTTTAGTGATTGTTCAAAAATTTGGAATGTATACTTACAACTAATCCAAGTCCATTTTCAAACAATGGTGCACTGTTTCATGGGTAGTGCAAAAACCATATAGTGACAACAGTTACTAACTTTTCTCTCCTGTTTCTTGCATCATTACTGTCATTTATTTCACTTATACATAAGCATTCATATGCATATTTATACATAAGCATGCATAATTGTTTCAATTATAATTTTGAAGAAACTGTTGCTTCTTAGATTAATTAAGATAAGAAAAGCAAAAGTTTTTGCTTTACTTATATCTTCTTCCTGCTCTTTTTTTCTTTATGTAGATCTTGCTGAAGAACTTCATTTAACATTTCTTCTAAAACAGGTTTACTAACAACAAGTTCCCTCAATTTTTGTTTGTCTGAGAAAGTCTCCTTTACTTTTGAAGGACAGTTTCAGAGGGCACTGTAGGACATCCAGATAGTGAAATATTACTCAGTGCTAAAAAGAAATGAAATATTTCAGTTTACTTACTTTGCTTGCGTGGTTTCTGAGAAGTCAGATGTAATTTATCTTTGCTCCTCTATAGCTAAGAATTTATTTACTCTTTGGCTTCTTTCAGGATTTTTTTCTTTATCTTTGAATATGTATAGTTTTGTCAGGCAAGTGTATTCTCCTTGGTTCTGTCTCGTCACAACAAAGATTTGAGGTGCCGGACATTAAAGCCCTCAGGGTGTCACAGCTCCTGGGTCATGGACAGACTGCGTTATAGTTCTCAGGTCTCAAACAGACCGTGTTGTAGCTCTTAGACAGATCAGTGTTAACAGCTCCATGTTACAGCTCTATTTTATTTAAAAAATAGCAGGAAAATCCATCCTCGAGGCGTGAGGGCATGCCAACCCAAAGACATGAAGAGAAGATAGTGGGGGAGTGCGCGAGTGTGTGTTGGAGGAAAGAGAGAGAGAGAGAGAGACCTGGCCCTTTGGCTCCCTTTTTTTATATGCTTTTTTCTCCCCCCTGGGCCTGCCGTATGTAAATTGGGCTAGCCAGGAGTGCTGTTTGTTCTACCTGAGGTCCTCACTCCAGTCCTCAGACTTTCCTTTGACCTTCCTTTGTTCTATTTTTGCCGGCTTTTCCCTTCCTTGTCTTTTAGCCACCGCCATTTTGGACTCCTGTTTCCTATTCTAAGGTCAGTTTTCATTCCAATCCCAAAGAAAGGCAATGCCAAAGAATGCTCAAACTACCGCACAATTGCACTCATCTCACATGCTAGTAAAGTAATGCTCAAAATTCTCCAAGCCAGGCTTCAGCAATATGTGAACCATGAACTTCCAGTTGTTCAAGCTGGTTTTAGAAAAGGCAGAGGAACCAGAGATCAAATTGCCAACATCCGCTGGATCATCAAAAAAGCAAGAGAATTCCAGAAAAACAGCTATTTCTGCTATATTGACTATGCCAAAACCTTTGACTGTGTGGATCACAATAAACTGTGGAAAATTCTGAAAGAGATGGGAATATCAAACCACCTGACCTGCCTCTTGAGAAATTTGTATGCAGGTCAGGAAGCAACAGTTAGAACTGGACATGGAACAACAGACTGGTTACAAATAGGAAAAGGCTGTATATTGTCACCCTGTTTATTTAACTTATATGCAGAGTACATCATGAGAAATGCTGGACTGGAAGAAACACAAGCTGGCATCAAGATTGCTGGGAGAAATATCAATAACCTCAGATATGCAGATGACACCACCCTTATGGCAGAAAGTGAAGAGGAACTAAAAAGCCTCTTGATGAAGGTGAAAGAGGAGAGTGAAAAAGTTGGCTTAAAACTCAACATTCAGAAAACGAAGATCATGGCATCCGGTCCCACCACTTCATGGGAAATAGATGGGGAAACAGTGGAAACAGTATCAGACTTTATTTGTTGGGGCTCCACAATCACTGCAGGTGGTGACTGCAGCCATGAAATTAAAAGACGCTTACTCCTTGGAAGGAAAGTTATGACCAACCTAGAGAGCATATTCAAAAGCAGAGACATTACTTTGCCAACAAAAGTCCGTCTAGTCAAGGCTATGGTTTTTCCAGTCGTCATGTATGGATGTGAGAGTTGGACTGTGAAGAAAGCTGAGTGCCGAAGGATTGATGCTTTTGAACTGTGGTGTTGGAGAAGACTCTTGAGAGTCCCTTGGACTGCAAGGAGATCCAACCAGTCCATTCTGAAGGAGATCAGCCCTGGGATTTCTTTGGAAGGAATGATGCTAAAGCTGAAAGTCCAGTACTTTGGCCACCTGACATGAAGAGTTGACTCATTGGAAAAGACTCTGATGCTGGGAGGGATTGGGGGCAGGAGGAGAAGGGGACGACAGAGGATGAGATGGCTGGATGGCATCACTGACGCAATGGACGTGAGTCTGAGTGAACTCCAGGAGTTGGTGATGGACAGGGAGGCCTGGCGTGCTGCAATTCATGGGGTTGCAAAGAGTCGGATACGACTGAGCAACTGAACTGAACTGAACAGTTTGAATATGATATGCCTAGGACTAATTTTTTTCTTTTTTTATTTTTGTATTTTCCTGCTTGGTGCACTGAGTTTCCTCCAAAGAGGTGTGGTATCTGACATTAATTTGGTGGTAATTCTCAATCATTATTTCTTTGACTGTTTTGTTTTCCTTTCTTGTCCTGATATTAACATAAACCATATGTTATATGTCTTGCCATTGTCCCACAATTCATGTATATTTTGTACATTTTATTTAGTTTTTTTCTAATAAAAAATAGTTTGGGATGTTTTTATTGTCATATCCTTATGCTCACCGAGCCTTTCTTCAGCCATGTCCAGTGTACTTATGTGCCCATCAAAGGCATTCTCATTTCTCATACACATTTTTATGTCTAGGATTTCCTTTTTATTCTTTCTTGGTGTTAGGTTGGTTTATTTTCTCTCCCTTATTTCTTTTCTCGAGGTAACAAAGATTTGGAACAACAGACTAATTGCAGCTTAGGCAGGGTTTCTCAAGTCCTGTCTCATTGTAGCAAGGGTTTGAAACAAAAGACTGGTTACAGCTCAGTTACAGCTCAAGCAAACAGATCTTTTATTTAACATACAGAGGATAGTACACTCCTGAAACTTGGGAGCAGGCTGGCCCCGAATGTCTGGCCATGTTTCCTCTTGACTTTCCCTTTTCCTTGTCTCCTCCTCTTGGTTCTGCCCTGTGCAAAATGCAGATGGGGGTATGCTCAAGGCCAATCCGGAAGGAGGTGTATCTGGGCACATGCAAAATAGGGCTTTCACATATTCACCTGGATGGGCATGGACTGAGAGTTTTGATTAACAACAGGCTCTACTGCATGTCTTTCCTGTAACTCAGTCTGTTATAATCAGGTATGTGTATGCATAGAATATTTATGAACCCTTAATGGGCTCCTAGCTGCCTAGGGTTACTTGAAGTTATAGCTGTGCATTAAGGGCACATGTGTCGGAGTCAAAAAAGCCCCTGTGTTTGCTCTTTATCCACTATGTGCCTAGGGGGCATGTGCAGGAATTGGAAAAGTCTCTGTGGTTATTTTTGAAGCACAGCTGTGTGCTCACTCACCTGGGTGTGTCTGGGGTGGGGTTTAAAGATCAGCTTGCATCCTTTTCACCTAGGCCACCTCTCATTACTCATGCCTAACTTCCTACCTCTCTGCTTATATTATCTGCCTTGTCTACTCTTGCAGTTAGTCTACTTTTTTCATTAAAAACTTTACCATATTAATCATAGTTTAAAGGCAGTACTTCTGTTGTTCTGACTATGATTCTGATGTTTACTCACTTTCTTTATGCTTTTTTGCCCTTTAGTATGCTTTGTAATTTTCTGTTGACATGTGAACATGATATGCTAGGTTAAAGGGACTATGGTAATAGATCTTTAGTTATGTGGTAGTAAAGGGGTGGCTGAATCAGCTATAGTACCAAGATTAAGTCTCAATCTTTTGTTGAGCCGGTATCCCTGGGCTGTGAATTTCACCAGTGCCTCTCAGTTGATTATTGTCCCTATAGGTAGAACAAGATGGCTAGAGTAGGCTGGAGTTGGGTATTTCCCTTTCCCTGGGTAGGGTAGATTTTGTAAAACCCATTGGGTTATTTATTGATAAAATAGTTTCTCTTAAGGTCAGGCCATGTTAAGAAGAGCAGAATGCTATTGTATATTTCAAAATGGTTAATATCCCCCTCCTCCTGCTGGAAGAATAAGGGGATTTTTCTCTGATAGTCACTGAAAATCTAGTAGAGCTTCCTAGAGGTAAAACTCCCAGTGTGTGAGTTCTATGACTAGGTCGCCTTGGAGTTTTTAACTTGCAGAATTGTCTACACTGAATCTCCAGCAATTTGTCAGTTACAAGTTAGATTTTCATACCCTGGATTGGTTCCCATGGAGGTTTCTGCTAGTAGCTTTCTGCTTTGCTAAGTTCTGGTTCTCAGTATCTACTTGTCTGTCCAATTTTTGAGGCAGCCTTTGGACTTGCAACCTCACTTCTCTTATGTGTCTAAGAAGAGGTTTTTTTTATTTTTTTAATATGTTTAACTTTTTATTTTTTGTTAACATGGAGTGGTGGCTTCTAACCTCCTTAAATTAACAGACTGGAAACCTGAAGTATCAATAGCCTTTCTTCATTAAAAAAAATTAAGTTACAATGGCCTACAAAAATGAACAAGATATAATTACTCAAATAGGAGTAATACCTAATACCATTAGTTGTATTTCTAGATAAGAGGGTTTTTATTTTTAAATTGTATATAATATTTGAGATTGGGCTAATTTTCCAGTATAATATTTTATGATTTGTAAAGTTACTTTTTGACATCTTTCATTCCTCCTTTTTTGTTGGATGAAGGTATTTTATCTTCATTATTTCTCTGTAGCTTAGCTTCTTTTCAAAGATAATAGTAATATTATTCTAATTTTGGCGTGATGAAATATAACATACATTTTAATTTAAATAATCAAATTGGATTAATCAATTTTTATTTTATTTTTTGAAAATTTCATTGAAAGATTTTATTGTAGGAAAGTCCAGCCAATTGTGAAACAATATAACAAGTTTTCTTATAATACATTAATCTCATTGCTGTATGTTTGTACTGCTTAACTACAATTGATACAACTCTTTTAAGTATAATTTTTTAAAGTACATTTTTAAATAGCTATTTCCTATAATTGATGATTTTAACATTCCTCTTTTGCTTATCTTTTGAAACATTCATAGGTATTCTTTGCTTAAACCATTAAATAATCTGGCTGCTACAACATTAGGACAATCTGTAATCTGTACACATGGTTTTTCTTCCTGGTATGTTTATATGTTTTTGAAACACAAAGAATTTATGAAATTTACTCAGTTTTGTTAGTAAAATATTGTGGTCAATAAAGAAGACTCTCAAAATTTTTCATGTCATAGATGTTTATATTGTGGTCTTTTATCTTTCGATTTATCCATTAATGGAACTTAGTTCCATTTTTCTTTAAGAATACACTGAACTTGAAACTGTATCTTCATTGCAAAATATGTGAATAGACGCATTCTAAATCTAAACTGGAAAGGACACATACTTTATCAGTCTGAAAGTTGTACAGCATCAAATAGTCAATGTAAGCCTCATGAAAAAAAAGTATTGTTATTTCATTTTTCTTATTTTATTTTATTATTTCTTTTTTTTATTGTATATCTCATAAATCTTGGACAGATATTTCTATGTAACTATATGTATGCTGTGTTTTCAGTTGCTCACTCATGTCTGACTCTTTGCAACTCTAGACTGTAGCCAGCCAGGTTCTTCAGTTCATGGGATTCTCCAGGCAAGAATAGTGAAGTTGGTTACTATTTCCTCTTCCAGGGGATCGTCTCTGACCCAGGGATTGAAGCCACATCTCCTGCATTGGCAGGCAGATTCTTTGGTGGCACCTGGGTAGACAAAATGTTTTTGATCTTTCCCTTTTACTATATTTTTATGTTCATTTTTGACCTCTATTTAATAAGTGATAAACACGTAATTTTTTAAGAGAAAATATAGTATTGAAAAGGTATAAAAACATACAAAACTGTAGGTACAAACATACAAACATAGTTACAACATAAACATAGTTAAAATAGCATTTTGCAAAGTAAGATCAACATACAAGTGGTAGAATGTGAAAATATTAGGGGCAGGCATATGAGCAATCTTCTTTTTTACTTTTAATTACTACTTACTTATTGTATGCCATTAGAAAAATGTTAATACATCCAAATCTTAATTTCATGAGAAATAGAAGGATATGGTAAAAAGTTATGTCTTACAAAGAAAAATGCTAAGTAAGTGATAGTATAAACTGAAGGTACAACAAAACTATAAGGTTGTCAGGCATGAAAGTCTGAGAAATAGTGAGTTAGGAGTCAATAGCAGCATTACAATAACATTCCCGTTTGTAATACAATTATTTTCAGTAGCCTGACTTCCTAGTGTATTTAGTTATAATTCACAAAAATGAGCTTGATATGTATTAGCTGAGATCGGGGCTTCCCAGGTGGCTTAGTAGGTAAAAAATCTGCCTGTAGGAGAAGCTGGCTCAATCCCTGGGTCAGGAAGATCCCCTGGAGAAAGGCATGGCAACCCGTTCTGGTATTCTTGCCTGTGAAATCTCATGGACAAAGGAGCCTGGCAGGCTGCAGTCCATGGGATCGCAAAGACTTGGACATAACTGAAGCAACTGAGCAACACACACACACACACACACACACACATAACTGAAGGGACTGAGCAACACACACACACATGCACACACACCCTAAATTCAGGTTCAAGTGAAAGTCTCAGAGCTCATTACTATCACACAAAGAGTGAAGGAAGACAAAAACCACTAAATTGGATTTATTCAGTGAAGCAATTTTGGTGCAAATGATTTGCAACCTCAAATTATTGCACACACAAAAGAAATGAAGGCACATACGGTGACTTTCCTGGAAGTTATGTGTAGACTGAATCCTGTAACTCTTGTGACTAATCTCTCCTCTCTTACGCCCTGTGACATAAAACCATTTGTCTTAGAGCTGCTGAATCTTACTGATGCCTTCCTATCATCACTATATCCATAACCCATACCCTAAAAGTTGCCAGGCTTTGTAACACATACATAATCTTAATACGTTTGTTTTTATGCTTTTAGCAAAAACAATACTGTAAGAGGTCTAGGAAAATATATTGGCTTTAATCATGCACATTATTCACACAATTATCTTTTACAGCTATACCAATGCTTCTATGTTCTCTATTTGTTGTGATAATTCATGCCTCACTGGCTGATACCAAGGCTTTTTTAAAAAGTTGGTTGCTACTCATTAAGATTGTATATTAACTTGTGACACAAAGTAACATTGCATTGTATTGTAACATTAATAGAAGCAACTCCAAAGTTGAGTTCCAAGAATTTTAAATCTTTAAAAGAGGAATATGATCATACTTGGAAAGGTGTGGATTGTTTAGGAGGAGGCTATGCCCAAATTATGGGCTTCCCAGGTGGCATTAGTGGTAAAGAGTCTGCCTGTCAATGCAGGAGATGTAAGAGATGCAAGTTGGATCCCTGGTCTGAAAGATCCCCTGGAGAAGGAAATGGCAACCTACTCCAGTATTCTTGCCTGGGAAATCCCATGGACAGAGGAGCCTGGCAGGCTATAGTCCATGGGGTCACAAAAAGTGGGACATGGCCAAGTGTCTGAGTACATATGCCCAAATTATTAGTGTTTGAAGAGGAAGTAATTGAAAAGGTACTTGATGTAAACTTGAAACTTGTATTTTGTAAACCCCTGAACCTTTGGCATGTAATCTATTCCTTTTTTCCACTACATGAGATGACTTGAGCACCTGCTTGATTTCCCAGATGGCGCTGGAATCTCTTCTTCAGATTTGTTTGGTTCTATTTATTCCTTCATCATATATTATTTGGTTAATACACTTATAAAAAGAAATTCAAAGTCTATGAGATAGTTATTTTTCTTTTTAGTGACAAATATATGAAGTGATTTGCCTTTTAACCTCAGGGAAGTTTCCATTTCATAAATCATAACCATTTAAAGATGAAAGTGATCTTAAGGATAATCTTTAACTGGTTTCCTCTATGATCGACTTTTAAAACTAAGAATTATTTTTTGCCACTTAGTAAAATATAACACTTGCCTCTCATGTGTGACTACACATATATTATCTGCAGGTTAAGAGGGAGAAGAAAGGGGAAAGGGAGGAATGAGAAAATCTCTTTTGGGGGGAAAACTGTCTTAGTATAACATCATGCACATATGGAACATTTTTGTCAGAAAGATAGACTTCTGTATGTGGTTGGAAAAAGAGAAGCTATTTGACCTGAAATAGAAAGAGTAGGGTTATTTGTGGATATAGAAAGCCAGGTAAAAAAAGAATATAGTTAAAGCTGAAAGAGAGAGGTGAGGTTATACAGCACTACATATTAGATTGCTAATGATCTTGCCTTATGATATAGAATCTTACTTCTTGTTTCTGGTTTTGAGTTCGTGGTAGTAAGGAGAAGGGGCAGAACTCCATCCAGAAGGATGATACAGTGTGTACAAGAGGCAGTACTTCTAGGATGTGAAAAGCAGAACATAATTGAAGGATTGAGTTGAATAAATATTTGCTTGTGGCAGTATGATAGACTAGAAACTCTGGAGCAATCTTTTGCTACAGAACAACTAGATTTTGCATAAATCATACCTTTTTTTTTTGTCCCCTTAGGGACCATCCTCTACCATTATCTTCCAAAACAAACAAACAAACCAAGTGTACAGATCCAAAGCTCAAAAAGTATGCCCTAGGAGATGAAAGGCAGGGATACTTTCAGGCAGGTGTTCAAAGAACCACTGGCATTCAGATTAGTGCTCTGAGCCCATTGTGGTGGTATATATGAGCCTGGTACTACCATGTCTGCTTCAGAAGGCAACAGAGATTATGCCAAGTTTGTGGTACCCACCCTCTCTGGCTATAAGGAGAAGAAACAGAAACATCTTACTGAAGACTTTTAAGATTCCCACAGATTTTTAAGCTCAGAGAATTCACAAAAAGTATCAGGCACAGGGGGAGACAAGCCACCATGAATGACAGTCAGCAGAAACAATTAACAGATTCAGGTTCACAAAGACATCAGATATTGGATCTGTTGAAATCAGACTATAGACAGCCTATACGTGAAATAGTTAATAAAGGATGAAATCATAAAAGTAAGCAATCAACAAAAATAGAATTTTAAAATGAAAATTATAGTTAATTGAAAGGAATTAAATGGAGGCATTAAGAAGCAGATTAGATATAGGACTAAAGAATAGGAAATATATACCTGAAATTTTAAAAAAATTGAAGTATATTTCCATTACATTATATAGTTTTCAGGTGTATAGTATAGTGATTTGATATTTTTATAGATTATGCTTCAAGCTTCCCAGGTAGCTCAGTTGGTAAAGAATCTTCCTTCAATGCAGGAGACCCTGGTTTGATTCCTGGGTTGGGAAGATCCACTGGAGAAGTGATAGCCTACCCACTCCAGTATTCTGGCCTAGAGAATTCCATAGACTGTAGAGTCCATGGGGTTGCAGAGTCATTTTATAGATTATGCTTCATCTAAAGAAAGTGAAAATGAAGTCACTCAGTTGTGTCCCACTCTTTGCGACCCTTTGGACTGTAGCCTACCAGGCTTCTCTATCCATGGGATTTTCCAGGCAAGGGTACTGGAGTAGGTTGCCATTTCCTTCTCCAGGGGATCTTCCTGACCCAGGAATTGAATCCGGGTCTCCCGACATTGCAGGCAGACGCTCTACCCTCTGAGCCATCAGGGAAGCCCTGCTTCATCTAAAGTCCTTATAAAATACTGAATATCCCTGTAATACTGACTATTAATACTGTAATAACCCTATATGGTATATTACAGTATTATATTTTATTTATTTCATGCCCAGTAGTTTGTAACTCTAATCCCCTTTCCCTAACTTTCATCTTCCGTCAACTATCTCCTCCATGGTAACCACTAGTTTATTCTCTGTGAATCTGTTTCTGTTTTGTTATATTTGTTCATTAGTTTTATTTTTACAGGTTCCATATTTAAGTGAAAATGTACTACATATGCTTTACTGGACATAATACCCTCCAGTTCCATCCATGTTGTTGTAAATGCAAAACTTCTACTCCTATTCAATAGGTTACCTTTTTGTTTTGTTGATGATTTCTTTCATACTGCAAAAGCTTTTAAGTTTGATGTGTCCCATTTGTTTATTTTTTGGTTTTGTTTTCCTTGCCTAAGAAAACAGTTACAAAAAATATATATTGCTGCTGCTGCTGCTAAGTCACTTCAGTTGTGTCCGACTCTGTGCGACCCCATAGACGGCAGCCCACCGGGCTCCTCCGTCCCTGAGATTCTCCAGGCAATAAAACTGGAGTGGGTTGCCATTTCCTTCTCCAGTGCATGAAAGTGAAAAAATAAAGTGAAGTCACTCAGTCGTGTCCGACTCCTAGCAACCCCATGGACTGCAGCCCACCAGGCCCCTCCGTCCATGGGATTTTCCAGGCAAGAGTCCCATAACTTTCTCAGATTCATATCCATTGAGTTGGTGATGCCATCCAACCATCTAATCCTCTGTCATCCCCTTCTCCTCCTGCCTTCTATCTTTCCCAACATCAGGGTCTTTTCCAATGAGTCAGCTCTTCATATCAGTGGCCAAAGTATTGGAGATTTAGCATCAGCCCATGCAATGAAAATTCAGGGTTGATTTCCTTAAGGATTGACTGGTTTGATTTCCTTGCAGTCCAAGGGATTCTCAAGAGTCTTCTCCAACACCATAGTGTGAAAACATCAATTCTTCGGGCTCAGCCTTCTTTATGGTCCAACTCTCACATCCTTACAAAACTACTGAAAAAACCATAGCTTTGATCATGTCGACAATTGTCAGCAAAGTAATGTCTCTGCTTTTTAATAAGCTGTCTAGGTTGGTCATAACTTTTCTCCAAGGGGCAAGCATCTTTTAATTTCATTGCTGCAGTCACCATCAGCAGTGACTTTGGAGCCCAAGAAAATAAAGTCTATCACTGTTTTCATTGTTTCCTCATCTATTTGCTGTAAAGTGTTGGGACCAGATGTCATGATCTTAGTTTTCTGAATGCTGAGTTTTAAGCCCGTTTTTTCACTCTCCTTTTACACCATCATCAAGAGGCTCTTTTGTTCCTCTTCACTTCATGCTATAAGGGTGGTGTCATCAGCATATTTGAGGTTATTGATATTTCTCCTGGCAATCTTGACTTCACCTTGTGCTTCATCCAGCCTGGCATTTCACATGATGTACTCTGCATATAAATTAAATAAGCAGAGTGACAATATATAGCTTTAATGTGCTCCTTTTCCAATTTTGAACCATTCTATTGTTCCATGTCTGGTTCTAATTGTTGCTTCTTGACTTGCATAGAGGTCTTCTCATCTTTTTAAGAAATTCTTTTATATACAGCTGTCCAGTTTTTTTGCATCAATTATTGGAGAGACTGTCTTTTCCCCTTTGCATATTCTTGGCATTTGTGTCATAGATTAATTCACAGTGTGTGTATGAGTTTATTTCAAGGCTCTTTATTTTATTTTATTGACCTACGTGACTGTTTTTGTACCAGTACCTCACTGTTTCGATGAGTGTACTTTCGAGTATAGTCTGAAATCAGGGTGTGTGATACTCTGAGTTGTGTGTGTGTGTGTTTTCCTCTCAAGATTACTTTGGCTATCTGAAATCTTTGTGGTTCCAAACAATTAGTATTATTGTTCTAGTTCTGTAAAAAATGTCATGGTTATTTCGATAGGGATTGCATTAAATCTGTAGATTTTTTATGAGTGGTATGAATTTTTCAATTGTATTAATTCTTCTAATCCATGAACCTGGGATATCTTTCCATTTATGTTTTATCTTCAATTTCCTTCATCGGTAGCTTATATTTTTTCAGACGATAGGTCTTTTGACCTCCTGGATTAGATTTATTAGTGAGTATTTTACTTTTTTAAAAGTGATTTTGAACAGGCTTATTTTCTTCCTTACTATTTCTGATAATTATTAGTGTATAGAGATTAAACAGATTTCTGTGTATGAATCTTGTATTCTACAACTTTAATTAATCCATTTTTTGTAATAACTTTTTGGTGTAAACTTTAGGGTCTCCTGTATATGGTGTCATTTCATTGGCAGAGAGTGACAGTTTTACTTTTTCCCTTCTAATATGGATGACTTTTGTTTTATTTACTTGCCTGATTGCTGTGAATAGGACTTCCAATACAGTGTTGAATAAATGTGGTCAGAGTGAGCCTGTCTGTCTTGTTCCTCATCCTAAAGGAAAAGCTTATAGTTTTTGAACATTGAACATGACATTAGCTGTGAATTTGTCATAAATCTGTCATGTCCTTTATTATGTTGAGATATGTTCCCTCTATATTAAGTTTGTTAAGAGTTTTTATCATGGGTAAATGTTGAATTTTCTCAAATACTTTTTCTGTATCTATTGGCACAATAATTTTATTTTTATTCTTTATTTTGTTGAGTTTCAGATATTGAACCATTCTTACATCACCGGGATAAATCCCACTTTGTCATTGTATCGATTCAAGGGACTGGGTCTGGTAGATAGAGTGCCTGAAGAACTATGGACAGAGGTTCATAATGTTGAATGGGAGGTGGTGACCAAAACCATCCCCAAGAAAAAGAAATGCAACAAGGCAAAGCGGTTGTCTGAGGAGGCTTACAAATAGCTGTGAAAAGAAGAGAATGGAAAGGTGAAGGAGAAAGGGAAAAATAAACCCAACTAAATGCAGAATTCCAGAGAATAGCAAGGAGAGATAAGAAATCCTTCTTAAGTGAACAATGCAAAGAAATAGGGGAAAGCAATAGAATGGGAAAGATTAGAGATTTCTTTAAGAAAATTGGAGATAACAAGGGACCATCTGATGCAAAGATGAGCAAAATAAAGGAGATAAATGGCAAGAGATTAAGAAGAGGTGGCAAGAATACACATAAATGTACAAAAAAGGTCTTAATGACCTAGATCACCACAGTGGTGTTGTCACTCACCTAGATAGAGCCAGACATACTGGAATGTGAAGTCAAGTGGGCCTTGGGAAGCATTACTAGGAACAAAACTACTGGAGGCAATAGGATTCCAGCTGAGTTATTTCAAATCCTAAAAGATGGTGCTGTTAAAGTGCTGCACTCAATATGCCAGCAAATTTGGAAAACTCAGCAGTGGCCACAGGGACTGGAAAAGATCGGTTTTCATTCCAATCCCAAAGAAAGCCAATGCCAAAGAATGTTCAAACTATCATTCAGTTATACTCATTTCACATGGTAGCAAGATTATGCTCAAAATCCTTCAAGCTAGGCTTCAACAGTACATGAACCAAGAACTTCCAGATGTTCAAGCTGGATTTAGAAAAGGCAGAGGAAGCAGAGTTCAAATTGCTAACATGCACTGGATCATAGAAAAAGCAAGGGGATTGTTGAAAAACATCTGCTTCATTGACCATGCTAAAGCCTTTGACTGTGTGGATCACAACAAATTCTTAAAGAAATGAGAATACCAGACCATCTTACCTGTCTCCTGAGAAACCTGTATGCAGGTCAAGAAGCAATGTTTAGAAGTGGACATGGAACAATGAACTGGTTCAAAATTGAAAAAGGAGTATGTCAAGGCTGTGTATCGTCACCCTGTTTATTTAAATTATATGTAGAGTACATCATGCAAAATGCCAGGCTGGTTGACTCACAAGCTGGAATCAAGATTGACAGGAGAAATATCAATAATCTCAGATATCCAGATGGCACCACTTTAATGGCAGAAAGGGAAGAAGGACCAAAGAGCCTCTTGATGATGGTGATAGAAGAGAGTGAAAAAACTGGCTTAAAACTCAGCATTCAAAAAATGAAAATCATGGAATCTGGCCCTATTGCTTCATGACAAATAGATGGGGAAACAATGCAAACAGTGACAGATTTTATTCCTTGGGCTCTAATTCACTATGGACAGTGACTACAACCACAAAATTAAAAGAAGCTGTTCCTTGGAAGAAAAGCTATGACAAACCTAGACAGCAGATTAATAAATAGAGACATTACTTTGCCAACAAATGTATATATAGTCACAGCTATGGTTTTTCCAGTAGTTCTGTATGGATGTGAGAGTTTACAACCAAAAAGAAGGCTGAGCACTGAAGAACTGATTTGAATTGTGGTGCTGGAGAAGACTCTTGAGAGTCCCTTGGACAGTAAGGAGATCAAACCTATCAATCCTAAAGGAAATTAACCCTGAATATTTATTGGAAAATGTGATGCTGAAGCTGAAGCTCCAGTACTTTAGGCACCTGATGCAAAGAGCCAACCAACTGGAAAAGACCCTGATGCAGGGAAAGGTTGAGGGCAAGAGGAGAAAGGGGGGCAACAGAGGACAAGATGGTGCATGGCATCGCTGTCTCAATGGACATAAGTTGGACAGGGAAACCTGGCATGCTGAAATTCATGGGGTCACAAATAATCTGACATGATTTACCAATTGAACAATAACAATGATCCTTTTAATGTTTTGCTGAGTTTAATTTGTCAATATTTTGTTAAGGATTTTTACATCTATATCCATTGGAGCTATTGCCTGAAGTTTTCTTTTATTCTTGATATTGTCTCTGTCTGGTTTTGTTATCAGTCTTCCCTGGTGGCTCAGACAGTAAAGTGTCTGTCTCAGGCCTTCTAGAATGAATTTGAAACTATTCACTCCTCTTCAAGAGTTTGTGAAGCATAGATATTAACTCTCCCTTAAATGTTTCACAGGGGTAGAATTCCCCTGTGAAACTGTCTATGCCTGACTGGACTTTTGTTTTTTTGGGGGGATTTTTAAAAATTTAAATGATTTAATTAACTGGTTTAATTTTAATGTTAGTCATTGGTCTGTTCAGATTGTCTATTTCTTCCCAGTTCCCTCTGGAAAGATTTTATTTTTCTGTGAATATATCCATTTCTTCTAGGTTGTCGAATGTGTTGGAGTATAATTTCATAGTATTATAATTGTTTGTATTTCTGTGATATCTGTGGTAACCTCTCCTCTCATTTTTAGTTTTGTTTCTTTGGGTCATCTCTTTTTTTTTTCCTTGATGAGCGTGGCTAGAAGCTTATCAGTTTTATCTTTTCAAAGAAAATAAAACCAGCTCTTGGCTTCATTGACCTTTTCTATTTATTTGTTTTTTGTTATTTATTTCTGCTCTGATCTTTATTATTTCCTTCATTCTGCTGACTTTGGCTTTGCTTATTCTTCTTTTTCTAATTCCTTTATATGGCAGGAATATGAGTTTTTCTTATTTCTTACAGTTGATCTTTATTTCTATAAATTTCCATTTTAGACCTCTTAGGATAGCTTTTGCTGTGTTCCATAGATTTTGGAATGCTGTGTTTTTATTTTCATTTGTTTTGAATTATTTCCTTCTTTCCTCTTTACATTTTAATTTACCTATTTTTTTGCACTTGTTTGTATTTTTTCCATTTTTCATCTTGTAATTGATTTCTAATTTTATACTCTTGTGGCTGGAAAACATACTTGATATAATTTCAGTCTTCTTAAAATTGTTGAAATTTTTTTGTGGTTTACCACGTGATTTGTGCCGGAGGATTTTCCACGTGCACGTGAAATAAATGTGTATTCTGGCATTTTTGGCTGGGATGTCGTGTAGATATCTAAGTCTAGCATCTAATACCACTGTGTGCCTATTGATTTTCTATGTGGATATTCTATCCATTCATGTAAATGGTGTGTTAAAGTCCCATAAAGTTTTTTTTTTTAATTACTGTCAGCTTTAATTTCTCCCTTGATATCTGTTAATATTTCTTTATGTATTTGAATGCTCCTATATTAGATCCATATATGTTTGCGAATGGCATATCCTTTTGTATTAACCCAGTTATCATTATATAATTTCCTTTTTGTTTTTTATTGCTTTATTTCAAAGTCTACTTTGTTAGTTGTGAGTATTGCTACCCCAATTTCATTTTGTTTCAATGTGCATGGAGTATCTTTTCTATCCTCTTATTTTCAGTATGCATGTGTCTTTAGCTCTGATGTGAGTCTTACAGGTAGCACATCAGGTGGGTCTTGTTTGTTTGTTTTTAATTTAATTAGCCATCCTACTTATATTAAATGGAACATTTAGCCCATTGACTCTTAAAGTGATTATTGATAGATGTGCACTTATTGCCATTTTATTACTGTGAACTGGTTGTTTTGTAGTTTTTCTTTATTATTTTATTCTTTTAAGTCTCTTCCCTTGTGATTTGATGATTTTCTTTTGCATTATGTTTTTGTTCCCTTCTAATTTTTGTATATCTATTATAGGTTTTTAATTTGTGGATACCATGAAACTCATATATATTGATCTATATCTACTTATTTTAAGCTTATAGTAATTTAAGTTCAAACACATTCCAAGAGATCTATACTTTTATTACTCCCTAAATGTTTTGTGGTTTTGCCATACATTTAAAAATTGTTATTTGTTTATTTATTTTTGACCATACTGGGTCTTCACTGTGGTGCACAAGCTCAGAAGTTGTGGTGCATAAACTCAGTAGTTGTCGTACATGGGCTTAATTGCTCTGAGTTATGTGGGATCGTCCTGGACCAGGGATTCGAACCTGTGTTCTCTGCCTTGGCACATGGATTCTTAACCACTGGACCAGGGAAGTCCTGTTTTGTGATTTTAATTTTGTACTTTGCATCCTCATGTCTAACCCTTAACTGTTTATTGTTGTGATAGTTGATTTTACACTTGTCTTTTAACCTTAATATCAGCTTATTTAAGTGATTGATCCATTGTCTTTACTATATATTTGCCGTTACCAGTGGGATCTTTCCCTTCCTACATCTTTTAGTTTTTTGTTATAGCTGTTTATTTTTCAGTTAAAGACACCTTTTAATATTTCTAATAAAGTCAGTTTAGTAGTGATGTACTTTTTAAGTTTGTGTTTGTCTGGAAAACTCTGTATCTTTCCTTTAGTTCTGAGTGATAATCTTGAGGGTAAAGTATCCTAGGTTATAGATTTCTTTTTCTTTCAGTATTTTAAATATATCTTGCCACTCCTTTCTGGCCTGCAAATTTTCTGCTGAAAAATCTGCTGATGGCCTTATAGTGGTTTCCTTGTCTCTTATTTTTTTCTTCTTGCTGCCTTTAAAATTCTCTCTTTATCTGTAAGTGTTCTTATTTGTACCTTTTGATTACTTTTATCCAGTTGTTCTTCCTCCTAAACTCCCACCTTTAGTAACTAGAGATTTGATTTGCTGCTGCTGCTGCTGCTAAGTCGCTTCAGTCATGTCCGACTCTGTGTGACCCCGTAGACGGCAGCCCACCAGGCCCTGCCGTCCCTGGGATTCTCCAGGCAAGAACACTGGAGTGGGTTGCCATTTGCTCCTCCAATGCATGAAAGTGAAAAGTGAAAGTGAAGTCGCTCAGTCGTGTCCGACTCTTAGCGACCCCATGGACTGCAGCCCACCAGGCTCCTCCATCCATGGGATTTTCCAGGCAAGAGTACTAGAGTGGGGTGCCATTGCCTTCTCCATAGAGATTTGATCTACTATCCCTTAATTTTTATATTACCAAAGGTTCCCCATTTTACCTTCCTGTTTTTAAATTGCATTTTCCTGTATTCTTTTTCTTTTTTATTTCCTGTGGCAATTTGGTAAATATATCTTCAAGTACCATTGATGAAAAGGTGGAAGGCTCATAACTTTCTGATGTTTAATATATGGATTTTTTAAATTCTATCTTCCAATTGATTATCAAATTGTTGGGTACAGAATTTATCATTTGAACCTTTAAGAAATTAAATTGTTTCCTGGTTGTTGTTTAGCATCCAGTGTTGCTAATGAGACAACTGATGCTCATGCAACATAATAATATTTTTGAGTTATTTAACTAATATATTTCTACTTGGATAATACCTTGCCATTCTTTGGTAATCAGTGGCATCCAATTCAATGGGAGGGCAATTCAATCTAGAAAATAGTGATCTTTGCTCAGTTTGGGCGTCTCAAGTTACACTTCTTCAACTCACGATAAGAAACTTATCCTGAAAGCCCAAACTTGCTGAAAAGAAAAAAAAAAATTACTTCCTAAATTCCAGAAGTTTTTATTTGCATAATCAGAACAAGGTTTACATATATTATGGCTTAAAGTCTAAAGATAAACTATAATGAAAAACAGTGCTTCCCATGTAGCACAGTGATAAAGAATCCACCTGCTAATTCAGAAGACATGGGTTTGAGTCCTGGGTCAGGAAGATACCCTGGAGTAGGAAATGGCAACCCACTTCAGTATTCTTGCCTAGAAAATTCTATTGACAGAGGAGTCTGGTGGGCCACTGTCCATGGGTCAAAAAGAGTCGACCATGACTGAGTACACATGCACATAGTAAAAATAATATATTTTAGAGTTATAGTCTCATCATTTAGAAGTAGAGATCCATTTGAGTTTTAGAAGCTTAGGCAAAAGCAAAAATCAAATGAAAGAGAGAGAAGGAGAAAGGAGGAGAGAAATAGTCTTGATAGCGTCTTTGTGCATTGAATTTTTACATATTGAATTTTCTCACTATTTTTTTCCAACATAGCATGGAAACAGTAGAGTAGCCTGAGTAACAAAAGGGTGTAGATGGAAGAACCTGAAATATCACTCCAAGTTGTCTGGGGCCCCCATGTCATAAAGAAATGTGACACACTTTGCAAAGACAGGTAAAGAAGTGTCAAGACAAACTAATTGTTTTGAAAAAGTCTGGAGTAATAGTAGGTAGACTGCAGAGAATGAGAGTGCAACCGAGGCTGTGAAATTTGAGTAAGACTTCCAGTATAGGGCTCTAGAAGACTGACGAATCAGACTCTGACTTAACAGACACCAGCACAGTGAGGCTCATGGCCTGGGGGAAGAACAGCTCAGTAGAGACAAGAGGATCTGCAGGATAGCACATAGAACAGAGACCTTCCCCCACTTCTGCACCAGAATGTGCAGCAGCTCAGCTGCTAATTAGAGAGCACTCAACTCGAATTGCCTTAAAATAATAAAGAAATGGATTGACACACACTACTTAAGGACTGCAGGTAGGGTGGCTGCAAGGCGTTTTCTTGTCTCTTTCACCGAACATGATGCTGCTGGCCGTGCTCTGTGTGTTGACTTCATCCCCATGGTGGTTGGCTGGATGGCTGTGGACACTGGGCCTCCTGTCCACACAGGCTTTTGCCCAGGAAAAGGGAGTGACCCCTTGTTTTATGCATCTCTCCTGAGGGCAAGGCTGATTTTCATGAGAAATCTCTGGAGAATTTCCCCCTGGATTTTATGTGTCTGAAGTTTTACATGCTCCTCTCTGAATCTATCACTGAGCTAATTGGATTTCCATAAGTTGAAGAGGGCATGGTATAGACTTTCTCATGTTTTCATGGACTAGTGCACCCAGAGCTTCTTCACAGTAGGAAAGGGTTATTGATGTGAGACCCACAGTAATTCCAGTCATCTTCAGATAATACATGAGGTAGAAAATGGGTGAGTGGAAAAAACTCTTGGGAACTGAGAAAGAGCCTGACAGGATATTTGTAACTAAAATTACTTAATGTTCCCCACAAAATGACTCATTTAAAGCAGTTTGACATTTAAGGGCATGTGTATGTCTTCATATTTTCAAGTCCTCCATCCAGTCTTCACCAATGAGGATCCAACATTCCTCTTTTTTTTTGTTTTTTTCCCCTTACATTTGATTTGTACTATGCTAATTTTGACCTGGTTACTCTAGTTTTATTTTTGTTCCTTTGTATGTTGTATATTTTCTTTCTCTGGAAACTTTTAGGATCTCTTTTTCCCTTAACATTCTAAAATTTCACAAGGCTCTATCTAGGTCTGCCGCTAAGTCACTCCAGTCATGTCTGACTCTGTGTGACCCCATAGACACAGCCCACCAGGCTCCCCTGTCCCTGGGATTGTCCAGACAAGAACACTGGAGTGGGTTGCCATTTCCTTCTCCAGTGCATGAAAGTGAAAAGTGAAAGTGAAGTCGCTCAGTCATGTCCGACTCTTCACAACCCCATTATTAATTTAGACATATGTCACTTTCTGAGTGTGCTTTTTTAATACTACATTTCATGTTTTTATATGAATTTTTATAATTTCTAATTCTTTTTTATGTATTTATTGTTAGGTATTGAACCTTTTCAATACCTTTCAATCCTGGTATTGAACCAGGATTCCTTGGTAGCTCAGCTGGTAAATAATCTGCCTGTGTTGGAGACCCTGAGACTCCTGGGTCAGAAAGATCCCTTGGAGAAGGGGTAGGCTACCCACTCCAGTATTCTTGTGCTTCCTGGTGGCTCAGTTGCTAAAAAATCTGCCTGCAATGTGGGAAACCTAGGTTTGATCTCTTGATTGGGAAGAATCCTTGGAAAAAGGAATGGCTACCCACTCCTATATTCTGGCCTGGAGAATTCCACAGACTGTATAGTCCGTGGGGTTGCAAAGACTCAAACACAATTGAGCAACTTTCATGTTGAACCTTTGAGATTGAGCCTCTATTTTTTTTTTTTTCAATTATGTTTCTCACTTTGTCTTTTGTAATATATTTTGAGACATTTCCTGCAGTTTAGATCATAGACTTTCTATTCTTTAACAGTTATGTATTTTAATTTCTAGGAAATTTTTCTTGTTCTCTTTTCATCCCTTTTTTTAACATACCAATCTTACTTTATACACAATTTTTTCTTTTATCTCTGTAATAAAATCCACTACAAAATTTTAAAATATTTTCTTATGTTCCCTTCATTATTCTGATTCTCCTGAGACCACTTTTTTTTTTTTTTAATAATTTGATTTGCTTATTTTTGGCTGTGCTTGGTCTTTGTTGTTGCACAGGCTTTTCTCTAGCTGTGGCAAATGGTGGGAGCGAGGGGCTACTCTGTAGGTGTGGTTCTCCAGCTTCTCATTGCGGCGGCTACTTTATTGCAGAGCGTGGACTCTAGGTGCATGGGCTCCAGTAGTTGTGGCTCCTGGGCTCTAGAGCGCAGTCTTAGCAGCTGTGACACATGGGCTTAGTTGCTCCTCAGAATGTGGAATCTTCCCAGACCAGGAACAAAACCCATGTCTCCTGCATTGGCAGGTGGATTCTTTACCACTGAGCCACCGGGGAAGCCCTCTGTTTATTTTTGACTTCCTTTTTCAAACTGTGCCTGTGTTTGAAGATCATAATTGTCCACTGGAATTCCTCTGCTCTCTATTTCCTGATAAGGCACTCAAATAGGAGGAAATGTGAGTGAGGAACTGTCCTTTGGAAGGAATTAAGTCCATAGTCAGGTTCTATTTAGGGTGAGAGGATGCTCTGTGACAGCTTTTAGGTGTGGACCCCGTGTATGAATCTGGGGTATCAATGCCAAACCTAAAAGCAGAGCTTCTGTTCTGTTTAAAAGTTAATATGTAGAACAGATATTTGCTTTTTTCCTGGTCAGAAACACTGCTTGGCTTGCTGCTCTGGGAATAAAATAGGATTTATCCATTAATTTCTTGTATGTTCCGCTAATACCACACTCTATATCACTCTGTAATATCAGCTGACTCTAAGGTGGAATTTTCTCCTGGGTTCCAATGAACCTATGCTCTCATCTCAGATGCAGCCCCTCACAGCATATACTGGGATGCAATTCCTTCCTCTTTATTTCATCAGGTGACACACTTGGTTCCTTCCAGATGTGTATTGAGATTTTATATTTGCTTGAGGAATCTCCTTTACATTTTCCTGGCTGACATTTTGCAGTTGTATACTGTCATAGCGTAGAGACCTGGGAGACTGACAGATATGCCCAACAAAACAGGTATTTATTGTTCTTCACCTTTGTGCCAGATACTATTCCATACGTTCAGCACTGAAGTAAAAATCACAATTCCCTGGTGGCTTGGAAGGTAAAGAATCTGCCTGCAATGTGAGAGACCCAGGTTCAGTCTCTGGGTTGGGAAGATCCCCTGGTGAAGGGAATGGCTATCTACTCCAGTATTCTTGCCAGATGATCCTATGGATAGAGATCCTGGTGGGCTACAGTCCATGGCATCACAAAGAGTTGGACATGTCTGAGCAACTAGCACTTTCACTTTCATTTCTAAAATAGGATTTAGACTGACAAATCAGAATGGAGTTGGGGGTGGTGGTGAGATCAGGGAACAGCTTTTTAAGAACAAAAAATTTATCTGAAGGCGTAGTGAATTATCTGAAAGAAGAAATACAAAGTGCTTCAATGTCACCCAACATGAGCTGGAGAATCTGCCTAGAGCATAAACTGTTTAAGAGAGGAAAGATGGCTAGGAAGTAGGCAGGGTGAAATAGGAGTCAGTGGCAGAGAAGGTGAACAACAGAGCTGCCAGCAGAGGCAGAGGATAGAGAGTCATATGTATTTTGGGGGAAACAGAAGAAAATAGTTGGCAGGACCAAGACGATGTGAGATAGAAAGACCAAAGGCCCTGATGGTGCTGTCAGTTTTGTTGACAGTTTTGACTGTTATTCTAAGAGTAATAGAAAGCCTTTAAAAGCTTTCAATCAATGGAGTAGCAGGGAGCATTCCAGAAGGCTCACTCTGCTGACGTGAAGAATGAGTTAAAGGGAAACAAGCCTGGATAAAGGGAGGGAAATTCAGGAGATTCCTGTAGTCTCGACCTTGACCGGTCCTGGTCTAGGATCTTGATAGTGGTGATGGAACCAACTGGAAGGATTTGGTAGATATTTGGTAGGGAGAGACTTAGAAGAGGTTTTTGACTTTTTCCATATGAGAAATGAGGAGAATGAATGATTCAAAGATGATCCTTAATGAGGCTGTTCCATCTCGGAGTCTAGAGTGAAGCCTGGAATAGGGATGGGTATGTAGGGAAAGTGCAGTTGCTAATGATTTTTTTCAATGTGGGGTATGTTGACTCAGTTGAACCAAGAGTCAGCAAGAGAAAGAAAAGCTGATCAGAATTTCTGAGGTGGGGGTTCAGGTCCATGCCACTGGTGTTAAGATTCTTAGCTGGACTGCCCTTCATATGGATACCTGAAAGGGTCCCCCCCTGCCCACCCCTGCCCACCAATGTTGAAAAACTATCTGGACAATCCTAACTGAAACCATAATATGAATAAAATACTTTATGCCAAGTTGAAAGCCAAGCTGTTTAATACAAATAAACAAAAATAAATGATTTAAGTTAGAATTGTTGTTATCTAGAATTCAAGATGTGTATTAATAGAATGATAAAGAAGTAGGTGAGTAGTAGGGCAAAGTTTCTAAAATGGCATATTAGAGGGTTTTTTTTTTAATGGTGATGGCCCAGTGTCATTTGTGTTTGTATGTGTATGAAAACATACACATACGATGTTTTCTTAATGTGGTTAGGAGAATTGGAAGACTTAGGAGAAGAAACTAAGGAGTTAAGAGGACAATAATAAGCAAACACTTATCGAATGCAAACAGTGTGCCGGGTCCCGTTCTAGGTACTTCTCTTATGAAATCATCTAGTCCTCCTACACAGGAAGGTAGGTGCTATTAGCATCCAGCCTCACCAAGGAGGACACTGAGGCACAAAGCAGTTAAGCAACTTTCTCAATTTTGCAAGTTTAGGAATTGGTGGAATTAGGATTTAAATCTTGGCAGGCTGACTCTGGATTTCAGCCAATTATCTCTCACATTATATAGGCTTTATATAAATATATCTATACATGACATAGTCATAAGTGTAATATGCAATCAGATAACTTATCCCAGGTCTATACATGGTAGAGCTGCTAAATAGAACAGTTAAATGCTTTGACTGAATGTGCAGATGCTTTCACTGATACGCCACAAAAATCAAATTAACATATATGACACATATGTATCTAAAGTAGTATACACTAAGCTATGACTGATGATAGAAAGGGAAGCCCAGCTGTATACACCATGAATTTCTTTGGTTAAGAAAAAATAGGGAAATAATTAAACTATTAGTGAATTTACAGGACAGGCCAAGAAAAGGGATATTACTATTTCCAACAGCTCCTACATACAGGCACAGTGGAAGCAGTGACCTTAAAGTGACAGAAAAAGTAAAAAGAATTTTGAAAATTGTTCATGTTTGGTATTTTCATGTGTGAGTTGCTCATAATATGGGCATTGCTAAATGCAGCTATCCCTGTTTTTATTTTAATCTTTTTAATATGATTTGATGTATATAAAATTGAAAACTGTCTACATAAATATGAATTTTTAATATCCATGTGCATATATTCAAGAAAAAAAATGTAGTCATTTAATGCTGCCTGTGGGCAGTTTTGAAAGTATGAACATAAATAAGGATTTAATTTTCTCACTCAAATATTTTCCTAATTTGATGAACAAGCTGAAAAAATAGAAATGACAGCCATTTAAATGATCTTCCAGAAAAGCTTAAAGGGGACCTCAAAATCTTATTTTTTTTCTTAAAGGCAACTCTCTGTATGTGTACCCAGGCATAAATACATTTTGTAATTAAAGTTAAAGCCATAGAATGTTGCCTTAAACTCAGCCATCCCATTAGCTGTAAAGAAAAGGATAAACTTAATCAGGGGCCCTTGGGAAAATTTAAGCAGGGGGCATAATTCATAGCCTCCAGGAGACAAAATCTATTTATGTAAAAGTGTAAGAACAGATGAGTCATGAGCATAAAAATATCAGAAATGGGAAAAAAAATCCTAGACTCTACTAGGGGCAGAAGATTGACCTAAAAACAAACTGGGTAGACTCAAGCATCCCTCATGCATCTCATAGATGCTTGTTTTTTGGTTTCAACTTAAAATAGTGACATGAAAAAAAAAAAAAGATTTAAATGAAATACCAAATCACCCACATGTGACTCACAGCAAGTAACAAACAAGACAGACATTTGTTACCATTGAACAGCTCCATGATATTTGTTATTTACATAGTGTGCAGTTACCAAGGAGGGTTTTCACAAAATTAAAATATTAAAAGTAATTTTAAGAATTAGAACCAATTCATGGTTACCATAGATATGCAAAAATATTTATTTTATAATTTTGCGTGTTTCTATGTGAACACTTTCCTACCTAGAAAATTGATATATGTGTGGATGGATATGCACACTTGTTTTGAAAGACAGCCTATTTACAGAATTGATTCTCATGCCCTTTGGCTAGTGCCTAGTGTTTACATGCAGCTGGATAACTGTCTATAAATAGTGGAAACATGGGGTAGAGAAGTCAGGCGCCTAACTGAATTGTGTGTGTTTTCATTAACGCACCACAAAAAGTAATTTGACTAAAAGCATCTCTTGTAGCTTTTAATAGTGTGGTAATGAAGGCATCATTAAGTTCAAGTTATATTTAAAATTGTTTTCCAGAATTATTTCTCAACCTTGAATTGCATAATTTAGCATAGAAACCTAGTCAATTTGCTCATACCTGAAGGTTTGCTCCGATAATCCAATTTTTAAAACCTCACTTAGGAGATTTTTAATTTTTATTAAAACTTCTACTTCCAAAATACACCCATTCAACATTTTTTTTGAGACCTGAAGGGTAAATGTTATTAGGCACACTTGCTACTTTCAGTATTATTAGAGTTAATTGAAACAGCAAAATAATTAGTGCTCTTCAAGCTGTTTTACACTCCATATTTGGAGACGTGGTTTTCTTTTAAACTATGAAGGTGGTTTTTTTTTTGTTTTTGTTTTTGTTTTACTGCTTGTTATAGTTATTTTCTTGTTGTAAAATTAATCACAAGGACTTATAGTTGTTAACTGTGCATTGGTGTCTTTTGGGCACACATGTACAAAAAACTCACCTCAACTCAAATAAGCAATTAAACAAATAAGCAAATAGAAAGACTGGTTAAAAGGCTGCTAATGTGCTCAATGGCACCCCACTCCAGTACTCTTGCCTGGAAAATCCCATGGAGGGAGGAGCCTGGAAGGCTGCAGTCCATGGGGTCGCTGAGGATCGGACAAGACTGAGTGACTTCACTTTCACTTTTCACTTTCATGCACTGGAGAAGGAAATGGCAACCCACTCCAGTGTTCTTGCCTGGAGAATCCCAGGGACGGAGGAGCCTGGTGGGCTGCCATCTATGGGGTTGCACAGAGTCGGATACGACTGAAGAGACTTAGCAGCAGCAGAGCAATGTGCTCACATAACCGGAGCTCTTGGAGCGGGGGCAGGTAGCTTGGGGGACTCAGCTGCAGGATCTAGCAAAGCTTCTCTCTAGATCTGTAGCCTGAAAATTATGGTACAAACACCAAACACCATTGCCTGCAGGCTAATAAGATTTTGTTTTGCTTAAGTTTTGAATAATTAGAAAACTAAAGATAATACTACTTTGTGACACAGAAGAATTATATGAAAATCAAATTTAAGTGATCATAAATAAAGTTTTACAGAGGCATGCTTCCACCCATTCATTTATGTATCGCATGTGGTTACTTTAGTGCTACAATGATGGGATTATAGTGACAGAGTTGTTTGCAGAGAGCTTTGCCTACAAAGCTGAAAATATTTATTTATGAGCCTTTACAGGGTAGTTTTGCTGACCCATAGACTAGAGAACTCACTTAAGATAACTAGCCTTTAATATCTCTCAGCAGTCCTGTCTCCAGTCATTTCAAGTAGCCAGGAGAGAGTCTGAAAAACAGTAAACTTCGATCAAGTTTTCATCCCCTGACCTGTGACTGTTGGTAGGAACACTGGTTTATAACTGGACCAGCCTTGACACTACTGAAGCAACTTAGCATGCAGCCTTGTTTTGTGTGTTTAAAGCAGTGGAATCTACAAACAGAAGGGAGGACCCACAGGAAAGCCTCTGGGCAAACAAAAATAATGACCATTTCAGCACTACAATCACACGATCTTTTCTCTCATTTCTTTGTTAATGCAGCCTTTATTTCAGAAGATCAACAAGCTCTTACTAAGTACATACCTTATATGTTCTTTTCACTGGATCAGGCATCAGATAGACATAACGAAATAGTTCCTATTTGAAGCTATTTGAGGGTCTCAAATTAGGAAGACAGTTATTCAAAAGCAGAAATAAAATATCATGTGATAAGAACTGCAGAAGAGATATAAATCAAGTGGAAGAAGAGCAAAGAGAGAGGAATAAAAGTGAATTTAAAAGTGAATTTACCTTAGAACTCTAATGTTATAAAGAATATAGAATATATATATATATATATATGCATATATATACTCTGTGCATATATATAAAATGTATACATATATATATATAGGCTTCCCTGGTGACTCAGTGATAAAGAATCCGCCTGTCAATGGAGTAAACATAGGTTTGATCCCTGGGTCAGGAAGATCCCCTGGAGAAGGAAATGGCAATGCACTCAAGTACTGTTGCCTAGAAAATCCCATGGACAGAAGAAATCTGGTGGGCTACAGTCCACTGGGCTGCAAAAGAGTCGTACATGACTTAGCGACTAAACAACAACTATATGTAGATTGTTCATGGGTAAATTGGAAGTGGTCAAACAGGAGATGGCAAGAGTGAACATCAACATTTTAGGAATCAGTGAACTCAAATGGACTGGAATGGGTGAATTTAATTCAGATGACCATTATATCTACTACTATGGGCAAGAATCCCTTAGAAGAAATGGAGTAGCCCTCATATTCCACAAAAGAGTCTGAAATGCAGTACTTGGGTGCAATCTCAAAAACAACAAATGATCTCTGTTCGTTTTCAAGGCAAACCATTCAAAATTACAGTAATTCAAGTCTATGCCCCAACCAGTAATGCTGAAGAAGCTGAAGTTGAATGGTTCTGTGAAGACCTACAAGATCTTCTAGATCAGATCAGATCAGATCAGATCAGTTGCTCAGTCATGTCCGACTCTGCGACCCCATGAATCGCAGCACGCCAGGCCTCTCTGTCCATCACCAACTCCCGGAGTTCACTCAGACTCATGTCCATCGAGTCAGTGATGCCATCCAGCCATCTCATCCTCTGTCGTCCCCTTCTCCTCTTGCCCCCAGTCCCTGCCAGCATCAGAGTCTTTTCCAATGAGTCAACTCTTAGCAGGAGGTGGCCAAAGTACTGGAGTTTCAGCTTTAGCATCATTCCTTCCAAAGAACACCCAGGACCGATCTCCTTCAGATTGGACTGGTTGGATCTCCTTGCAGTCCAAGGGACTCTCAAGAGTCTTCTCCAACACCACAGTTCAAAAGCATCAATTCTTCGGTGCTCAGCCTTCTTCACAGTCCAACTCTCACATCCATATATGACCACAGGAAAAACCATAGCCTTGACAAGATCTTCTAGAACTAACAACCAAAAAAAGATGTCCTTTTCATCATAGGGGACTGGAATGCAAAAGTAGGAAGTCAAGAGATACCTGGAGTACAAAAGTTTGGCATTGGAGTACAAAATGAAGCAGGACAAAGGCTAACAGAGTTTTGCCAAGAAAACACACCAGTCATAGCAAACACCCTCTTCCAACAACACAAGAGACAACTCTACACATGGACATCACTAGATGGTCAACACAAAAATCAGATTGATGATATTCTTTGCAGCCAAAGATGGAGAAGTTCTATACAGTCAGCAAAAACAAGAGCAGGAGTTGACTGTGGCTCAGATCATGAACTCCTTATTGCCAAATTCAGACTTAAATTGAAGAAAGTAGGGAAAACCACTAGACCACTCAGGTTTGACCCAAATCAAATCACTTATAATTATACAGTTGAAGTGACAAATAGATTCAAGGGATTAGATCTGATAGACAGAGTGCATGAGGAACTATGGCCAGAGGTTCGTGACTTGGTGATGGGCAGGAAAGCCTGGTGCACTGCAGTCCATGGGGTCACAAAGAATTGAGAAATTTGTATGCAGGTCAGGAAGCAACAGTTAGAACTGGACATGGAACAACAGACTGGTTCCAAATAGGAAAGGAGTACGTCAAGGCTGTATATTGTCACCCTGTTTATTTAACTTATATGCAGAGTACATCATGAGAAACACTGGACTGGAAGAAGCACAAGCTGGAATCAAGATTGCCAGGAGAAATATCAATACCCTCAGATATGCAGATGACACCACCCTTATGGCAGAAAGTGAAGAGGAACTCAAAAGCCTCTTGATGAAAGTGAAAGTGGAGAGTGAAAAAGTTGGCTGAAAGCTCAACATTCAGAAAACGAAGATCATGGCATCTGGTCCCATCACTTCATGGGAAATAGATGGGGAAACAGTGGAAACAGTGTCAGACTTTATTTTTCTGGGCTCCAAAATCACTGCAGATGGTGACTGCCACCATGAAATTAAAAGACGCTTACTCGTTGGAAGGAAAGTTATGACCAACCTAGATAGCATATTCAAAAGCAGAGACATTACTTTGCCAACAAAGATCTGTCTAGTAAGGCTATGGTTTTTCCTGTGGTCATGTATGGATGTGAGAGTTGGACTGTGAAGAAGGCTGAGCGCTGAAGAATTGATGCTTTTGAACTGTGGTGTTGGAGAAGACTCTTGAGAGTCCCTTGGACTGCAAGGAGATCCAACCAGTCCATTCTGAAGGAGATCAGCCCTGGGATTTCTTTGGAAGGAATGATGCTAAAGCTGAAACTCCAGTACTTTGGCCACCTCATGCGAAGAGTTGACTCGTTGGAAAAGACTCTGATGCTGGGAGGGATTGGGGGCAGGAGGAGAAGGGAATGACAGAGGATGAGATGGCTGGATGGCATCACTGACTCGATAGACGTGAGTCTGAGTGAACTCCGGGAGTTGGTGATGGACAGGGAGGCCTGGCATGCTGCGATTCATGGGGTTGCAAAGAGTCGGACACGACTGAGTGACTGAACTGAACTGAACTGAGCAACTGAACTGAACGGAATATGTATACAACTATATATATATATATATATATATATATATGTATGTGTGTATCACAATTTCTTTATTCATTCATCTGTTGATGGGCACTTGGGTTGCTTCCATGTCTGGTTATTGACAATAGTACTTCTATGGGCAATCGGGTACATATATATTTTCAAATTAGAGTTTTCATCTTTTCTGGATATAGTTTTAGGATTGGGATTTCTGGATCATATGGCAACTGTATTTTTAGTGTGTTAAGGAACCTCCATACTGTTTTCCTTAGTGGCCACACCAATTTACATTCCCACCAGCAGTGGAGGAAGGTTCCCTTTTTTCTACACACTCAGCCATAAAAAAGAATGAAATAACGTGAGTTGCAGCAACATGAGTGGCCCTAGAGATTATCATACTAAGTGAAGTAAACCAGACAGAGAAAGATAAATATCATATGATATCACTTAAACGTGGAATCTAAAAAAAAGTGATACAAGTGCACTTATTTACAAAATAGAAACTGACTCACAGACATAGACAACAAATCTATGTTTACCAAATGGGAAAGACAAGAGGGGGTAAATTGGGAGCATGGAATTAACAGATGTACACTACGATAGAGGAGCCTGGCAGGCTACAGTCCATAGGGTCACAAAGAGTTGGACATGACTGAAGCAACTTAGCACACACACATGTATAAAACAGATAAACAAGGGCCTACTATACAGCACAGGGAACTGTATTCAGTACCTTGTGATAATCCATAATTTAATATATGTAGCTGAATCGCTTTGCTGTATACCTGAAACTAAGACAACATTGTTAATCAAATATACTTCAGTAAATTATTTTTTCTGCAGGAATATATAAACTGGATCGCTGCCACAGTGTGGGGAGCATGGTGGGAAAAGATCAGGTAAATTCTGAGCTGCATCTTTAAGGATAATGTTCCAAGTATTTATTACTATAAGAGAGCCCCCAAATTTAGTGGCTTAAAACAATGTTTATTTTACTCAGTGAACTGTATTCTGTGCAGTGCTTCGTAGGAACCAACAATGGCTGCTTTATTGGGACAGGTCAAATAGTGATTAAAGGACCAGCTTTCAAGGAACTCACTCACTGTCTGGCTCATTGGTGCTGGCTGTTGATCTGAAAGGGCCTTGGGCCTTCTATGAGCTTCTCTGGTGGCTCAGCTGGTAAAGAATCCATCTGCAGTGTGGGAGACCTGGGTTTGATCTCTGGGTTGGAAAGATCCCCTAGAGAAGGGAACGGCTACCCACTCTAATATTTTTGCCTGGAGAATTCCATGACTGTATAGTCCATGGAGTCACAAACAGCTGGACATGACTGAGCGACTTTACTTACAACTCAGGGTCTTCTATATAGGAACCTCTTCACAGGCTGCTTGAACTTCCTCATAACATGGTAGGTGGGTCCTAAGGTCTAAGGTCCCAAGTAAACAGGGTGGAAGTACATAGCATTTTTCTAATATAGCCTTGGATTTCACATTGTGTTGCCTGCGCCATAGTCCATTGGTTGAGGCAGTCACAAAGTGCTGCTCGGTTTTAAGAAGAGACATTAACTCTTGATGGGAAAGCTGCAGGCTTCCAGAAGAGTTTGAGATATATTAGTTCTTTGAAAACTATAACTTTTCATGGGTTAGAAGAAATTTGAAAAACTAAGAAGATAGGAAATATTAATAGGAAATGTAGAAAAAAAATTGTGCCAAAGCAAGGATTCGTGAATGACTTAGCACATTCAAGGAGCATAAGATTTTCAGTGAGTTGAATGTTTATAACACTTAACAGGTGCTATGCTGCTGCTAAGTCGCTTCAGTCGTATCTGACTCTGTGCGACCCCATAGACGGCAGCCCACCAGGCTCTCCATCCCTGGGATTCTCCAGGCAAGAATACTGGAGTGGGTTGCCATTTCCTTCTCCAATGCATGAAAGTGAAAAGTGAAAGTGAAGTCGCTCAGTCCTGTCCGACTCTAGCGACCCCATGGACTGCAGCCTACCAGGCTCCTTTGTCCATGGGATTTTCCAGGCAAACGTACTGGAGTGGGGTGCCATTGCCTTCTCTGCAACAGGTGCTATATATAGTGCTTAAAGGTGCAGCTCCAAATTCACCTGTTCCTTATAAGATTCCTGGAGTTCTAAAGATAAATTTAGTCATTACTTCCGTTGTTTTTATTCCTCTGATACTGGGATTATATCTCTCTAGAAGTATTTATCAAATAGTATTTTATTTTTACTTTTAGATGACTGTCTTCCTCATACAACTATTAGAGCACACTTACAGAAGCATTTAAATAGTGAGAGTATAATTTTAGGTTCTTTTTTTAAATAAGGGATTACATCCTTTTATGTCTTAGTTATATCCTTCAAGTTAAAAGCATAAACACAAATATGAATATAACCATATTTAATAACATGAACTTGGTAACATACTATACTATATACTGTTATAAGTACATTTTATTTTTTTTTCAAGTTACTACAGATTGGATGTATGACTGACTTAGAATTTTTCCATGATCAAGTGGAAATATTTCTTGCTAGACACACAAACCACAAACTTGAAATGTTCAATTTTGCAAGTAAAACACTGGTGGCTGTTTGGCATCAGCTCAGTCTAAGAGTTTGTAGTTCTCAGAAAAACCTTTGTTTCTTAAATATCTCTATATTTTGTCAGGATCATTAATGTAGCCCTTAGCAACTTGATTGATTCTAATTTTGAAATCTGTGCCTTTTTTGACTTAAAATTTCTTTTTCTGCTACTTCTTTTTTCATACCATACAGTTTGAAACTAAAATTTGAATATTCAAGTATTTCTAGGTTAACCACATTTGTGGTCAATCGCCTTGTAACAAATACAACAGACCTAGCTGCTTTGTGAGCTCACAGTTTTGTAGGTCAGAAATCTGGGCCCAGTATATCCCAGATATCCCAGATCTTACAAGGCTGAAATAAAGGTATTGGCTAGTGCTGTAGTCTCATTTGGAGGTCAGGGTTCTCTTCCAAGGTAATGTGGTTGTGACAGAATTCAGTTCCTTGTGGTTATGGGACTATGGTCCCCCTACCTTATTGGCTGTCAGCCAGGAGCCATTCTCAAATCCTAGAGGCTGACTGCATTCCTTGCACATGACTCCTTCTGTCCTAACACAGAATGAAAAAATCTCTCTTGTAGTATATCTCCGATACTTCAAATCTCTTTCTTCAAAAAGAGGCCTGTCCCTTATAAGGGCTCACTTGTTTAAGGTGGTCCATCCCAGATAGTCTTTTTTTTTTTTTAATAAAGGCAACTATGCCATAAAACACAGCCTAATCATGAGAGTGAAATCTGTCATGGTCATAGTTCTGTTCCACGGGGCAGAAATCTTGTGGGATAAACATTAAAAATTGGACAATTTTGAGAGTGAATGAGGGCACTCTTACTTTATTAATAGTTACACTGAGATAATAAGTGGAAACTGAGGCTATTTTGGGAAAACAGGATCATGTTTACATTTAATTATTTCCTTTGCTTTTGCTTTTCATTAACTCTTAAGTCCACATGCTCACTTTTCAACTCCTTTCTATTTCTTTTATTTTCCAATTTATTATTTGAAACATGCAAAAAATTAACACATGAAACATATAAGTTATGAAGCACAAAAACCTTAAAACCATGAGCCCAACATATAGCTTAAGATTCTTAACATACCACTACCATTGCATCTGCTTTCAGCCTCCTCCCTTGTCCCATTGCCGGGTGCCTCCTCTTTGCTCCACCATTATCTCCAGCTTCTGCCAGAGTTTGTGGTTTTCACATTAGAGCTGAACTTTAAGTGTCTATGAGGCCACTGTGTGTAGAGTTACCAGATGGAAAAGTCACCAAGGTGCTGAATATTTTTCCCCATGTTTACTGTAGTAGCCTAAAGTTATCATGCTGCTGCCGCTGCTGCTGCTAAGTCACTTCAGTCGTGTCCAACTCTGTGCGACCCCAGAGACAGCAGCCTACCAGGCTTCTCCGTCTATGGGATTCTCCAGGCAAGAACACTGGAGTGGGTTGCCATTTCCTTCTCCAATGCATGAAAGTGGAAAGGGAAAGTGAAGTTGCTCAGTCGTGTCTGACTCTTAGCGACCCCATGGACTGCAGCCTACCAGGCTCCTCCATCCATGGGATTTTCCAGGCAACAGTACTAGAGTGGGGTACCATTGGCTTCTCCCAGTTATCATGCTGCTGACCCCTAAATCCTCCAAAGTATTCATAGAAAAGCCAGCTGTCATTTGGAGTTATCTCAGTAGTATCCCTTTGTAACTTAACTGAATTTAGTGTGTTGTTTCTGGCCATTTGCCACTTGGAGGTACACTCCACTTTCATCACAAGGCTTTGTTGGCACTGATCAGGGTCCTGATTTTTTTTTTTTTTTTCCTCACAGCTGCTGCTGCTGTTGAATTGTGTCCACTAAATTCCTGAGAGTCCTTCCTTGATTATTTTGATTTATAAGCACATGGGTACTTCCCACAGTGAGAACTCATTTGTACCATATTGTGTACAAAAGCATCCAGGTATCTGGTCTGGTGATATCAGCAACATACTTTAACAAAAAAAATCTTATATTTCTTCGGTTTGTAGTCTTAATGTGTTAGCAAGTCTATTTTAACCCTGATTTTCACTGGCTGTCGCCTACCTCCAAAAAGCAACTGAAATCATAAAGCACTTTGCATTGATAATACTGTATTTTTCTACTGTAAAAGATGGCCTGTATTTCTTATACTTCCAAAGAATCATTTGTGAAAATTCAAAATTCAGTTTGTCAGGACCTGTCTAGTTCCTAGAATTTTTGACTCACTTTTTTCACAGCTAGTACCAGTTAATTGCAGCCTGTAAGCTCAGCTCACCTTATGTCAGAGGGGAAGTTCTAGCTTAAAAAGAGAAGTCAAAATAGTTTTAGCTCATTTCTGCTAGACTGTGCATAAATCTCTATTGCTTGTCCAACTGTGACATTTGCACAGTTCTCATCATTGCGATTCTGCCTTGTCCTTGCTAATCAAACATTTTCTGATATTCGTATATTTTCCTAGATGTATATTCCTTTATGGGAGTAGGGTCTTGTCTATCTCATACCATACCTTTTTCTTATTCTACCTACATAGCCCAGGGACCTACTATTGTTGATATAATATCCATAGACTGCTCCCTATCTTTTGGCATTCAGGGCATTCTTTGGTCTTGGCCTCTGTATGCCAATTGCCTATGAATACTGTGTTTTTTCCTCTACTATTCAGGATGTTTAGCTCAATTTCTGCCTTCTAGTGCCTGCTCACTGGCACTGCACATCTGTGGTAAGCCTCTGGGTTTCGGTAGAAACAAGATTATGTCTGTTTGTGACTTTAGAAAGGACACAGAATGGGAGCCATGTCAAATTATGTGCAATAAAATATTAAACTTTATTGATAAGTCAACAAACATTTATTATTTTCTGGCTCCAACGCAGATGATATTTGTCTGCAAATACAGTACATCAACCCCTTGCCATAAATTGTCTACCTCCTTTCTAATAAAAATTTCAGTCTCACTTGTATTTTCATTTAGATGGCTTTCATAGCAGTTTCTTTAATCACATTGCAATTTCTCTGTCTTCATTGTTTATTCCTAAAGGAAATAAATTCTTTGTCTGGGATCTAATACACTTACTGTGACATTCACAGTATGACTCAGATACTTTCTCCCAACTTTCTAATTTAACTTCTTTTTCAGTTTGAAATTCTCATCTAATATCTATCAAATATTTGAATTATAACAAATTACTAGTACTTGGCCAAATGTGAAGATTCTGTGTAGATATCAGCTGCTATTAATCTTTTATTTTCTTTGAATTCATATACTAATAGCTTCCATCACAGCCCTTGCTCAACAGCTGCTCTCGTTCCCTTTGAAGTGCAGCTCCCTAAAATGCTCTGCGTGGTCTGCCTGCCCTTCCTCAAGTCCCATAGACTTGACTTTCACTCTTCTTTCTTTTGTTCCCTCCTGTCACCTTGCAAATGACGAAGTGGACCTACAAACACGACTTCTTTCCTTTTTCACCTTCCTTGGCCTCCCTTCCTTCGGGCCTCTTCCGTAGCTGGGCTCCCCGTATTTATCTCTCTTCTGTACTTCCTCCTCTCCATGGTCCTGATTATAGACGATAGTTGAGACTCTCCAGACCCTTGGCAGCCGCGAGGGGAACACAGTGGAGGTTGTGTTTTTCCTAACTCCCACAGGCCGGTTCCTCCAGATGTTCTCTCTGCTCCCCCTGTCCCCCGGCTCTGTCCGCCTCGTGCCTCCATGACACACTGCACCGGCTCAGCCTCCTCTGCTCCTGAGTGCCTGGGGGAGTCGGCGCAGCAGGCTCTGTGACCTCTCAAGAGACGCGCTCCAGCCTCCCTCCCTCTGGGCGCTCATCCACTGGTGAACGCCATTTGATTCCACGGGGCGTCTGATATACAGATAATAATTCTTCAAAACCCTCTGTTTACAAAGATGAGAAAACTAGGGCATAGATAGATTAAAAGACTTTGAAGCAGTCACATGGCATTTACATGTTAGATTTGAACTTGCTGCTAGATCTCTTGACTTCTAAGCAAAAAAAAAAAAAAAAAAAAATTGTGGAGCAAATCGGAGTGTTAGGAATAGATGCCTCTATCCATACCTTCTAATTTATTTTCAGCCCCCAAACACTAATTTGTAAACATGCCAATCTGCTATTATGATGTTGGGCTTAAATCTTCTTCAGAAAAGTCATTGAAATTTTAAACAGAAAGATAATTAGTTTTCTTTGAGTACCAGACCCAGAAGTTCAAATATAAAACTCTTGGAATTTATCTTTACACACCTGCTTGGATGTGGACTTTGAGGGAACTTGGAGTTAAATTTCATAATCCTTTTTAAGGTTGTACTGCTTAAAAAGGGAGGACCACTGGCGACTCAGTGGTAAAGAATCTGCCTGCAATGTGGGAGACATGGGTTGGATTCCTGGGTCAGGAAGATCCCCTGGAGAAGGAAATGGCAACTCACTCCAGTATTCTTGCCTGGAAAATCCCATGGAGAGAGGAGCCTGTTGGTCTACAGTCCATGGGATCTTAAAACAGTCAGACAGGACTTAGTGACAAAATGACAACAATAATTACGTATTTATTGTTTCTTTTCATATAAGAAAAGTATATCTATACCCTCAACTGCAAATATCATTTCAGTCACTGTAAACTAATTAATATTATAAAATAACTATTTATAAGCGTATCTCTAAGCAGCATTTACAACTTATCTTTTAACCTGATTTACAGTTCTCATAAAAAGATAGCTGCATAACTTATCCGAAACATAGGTTATCAGAAAATACCCCTGCTGGTTTTGAAGTGAAAAATCATAATTTCCAGGAATAGTTTTTATTCAGAACTAACCTTTCAGGCTGTATCTAGTGAAAGCCAAAACAGCAATCTGAATAACTAAAATTTGAATCAAACTAAAAATAGATGTTATATTCCCTAAATGGCTCAGATCCAATATGTTTCTTAACTCTTTCTGAATGGTATTGTTCATAATAGGTCAAAATACATGGAAAATAAGGTTTAAATGAAGGTATATTCATTTTAAATGTTTTATACAGTGCCATAATTAAGGCAACTAACAGTGACATATAAGCTACACTCCAAATAAATAACATTTACAGAGAATCTCCTATGTTCCTGATATTTTTCTAATCCTATGTACAGAGGAGAACATAGTAGTCCCTGAGAGCAGTAATTCCAACCCATGAGGAATTTAAGTCTTAGTTTGAAAAATAATATGAAAATAATAGGGAAAGGATGTGTTTTATATATATATATATATATATATACATACACATATATAATATATGAACTATTTTTGTCCCACTTCTCATAGTATTTTAATATGTTCTTCAGTTGACTTTAATTTTTAAAAAAATAATGCATTCATATTGTGACATAGTTATGATTCATATATTTACATATTATTTGTGAATGTTCCCCTTGTTTTATAGAGGGACAGATTTCACACCGTTTAGAAGGGCTTGACTTTTTAAAATAAAGTTCTATTTAGTAACTGTGACGTGGTATTTGAATTTAGAAAACCCTTGTAAAATAGATCCATGTGACTGGAAAGATTAATGAATCCTCAAAGAACGACATCACTTGAATGAGTAAGTACTGTGACATTTTAAATGAATCTATAATGTAAAATTTACTCCTTAAAACTGTAAAATATGTCATATTTACTTTACCAAATGTACAGATCCCTCAAGATTAAGGTCTTCTAGTCTAGTACATTTATTTTATAGGTATGGATACTCTTGTGTTTTTTCTTCTTAGTCTATTTGCATGTGAGAAATTGTCTATAATCTTTTAGAGTGAAAAGTTGTTTTCTCTGAAATTTCTCTTACAGCTTCACACCATCTAATGTGACGTTGAATTGACCCTAGAATTTATCTAACTGTTTGCTAATGTTCAAAGGTTCACTGAGAAATATATTTTGTACTTTAATAGCCTTTAGGATAAATAGAAACTATGCAGGATAAATTGCTAAGGAATAAGGAGAAAGGAATAATAAAAGAGATGTTAAATCAGGGTAAGATGATAAATCAGATCAGATCAGTCACTCAGTCATGTCTGACTCTTTGCGACCTCATGAATCACAGCACGCCAGGCCTCCCTGTCCATCACCAACTCCTGGAGTTCACTCAGACTCACATCCATCGAATCAGTGATGCCATCCAGCCATCTCATCCTCTGTCGTCCCCTTCTCCTCTTGCCCCCAATCCCTCCCAGCATCAGAGTATTTTCCAATGAGTCAGTTCTTCGCTTGAGGTGGCCAAAGTACTGGACTTTCAGCTTTAGCATCATTCCTTCCAAAGAAATCCCAGGGCTGATCTCCTTCAGAATGGACTGGTTGGATCTCCTTGCAGTCCAAGGGACTCTCAAGAGTCTTCTCCAACACCACAGTTCAAAAGCATCAATTCTTCAGCGCTCAGCCTTCTTCACAGTCCAACTCTCACATCCATACATGACCACAGGAAAAACCATAGCCTTGACTAGATGGACCTTTGTTGGCAAAGTAATGTCTCTGCTTTTGAATATGCTATCTAGGTTGGTCATAACTTTCCTTCCAAGGAGTAAGCGTCTTTTAATTTCATGGCTGCAGTCACCATCTGCAGTGATTTTGGAGCCCCCCAAAATAAAGTCTGACACTGTTTCCACTGTTTCCCCATCTATTTCCCATGAAGTGATGGGACCAGATGCCATGATCTTCGTTTTCTGAATGTTGGGCTTTAAGCCAACTTTTTCACTCTCCACTTTCACTTTCATCAAGAGGCTTTTGAGTTCCTCTTCACTTTCTGCCATAAGGGTGGTGTCATCTGCATATCTGAGGTTATTGATATTTTTTCCCAGCAATCTTGATTCCAGCTTGTGTTTCTTCCAGTCAGTGTTTCTCATGATGTACTCTGCATATAAGTTAAATAAGCAGGGTGACAATATACAGCCTTGACATACTCCTTTTCCTAGGATGATAAATAGAGAGGGATGATTCAGTAAAGAATTGCACTAGTTTGTATATGTAGTTTGCAGAATTGAGTGAGTTTCCTGTAAAATATTTTTCTCCAGCTGCTCAGTGATTCAAATTTAAGATTACTTTGTTCATATCCATTTAAATTTGTTGCTGATTCATTTCGATATTTGGCAAAACCAATACAATATTGTAAAGTTTAAAAATAAAATTAAATTAAAAATAAATAAATTTGTTGCTGTATTTTCTATCAAGTGTATGTCTAAAGATAATGTTAAATGAAATAGTCGTTCATTTTTGTATGTATGTCGATGTGATATTAAAAACCACAGAGCAACAATTTTGGGCCAGGAGCCTACCAATAACTATTAGCTAATCAAACTAATGTGATTATAAGCTATTAGTGTTCAATTTTCTGAGATTTGAGATTACAAGGATCCCAAATGGAGTACATAAAAGTCATATCTTACCAGTTTGATGAGTAGCATTCCATGGATTGATATTTAGTTTATCAACTGTGTTTTAAGTGAAATGATAACTCAAGGTTAGAGGAAAGAAAGTCTTACATTTCTTTCCCTCTCTCCAGTACTCACTGCTAGCCATTGAAAACTGAATATTCCTTCAGAGTCTCTTATATTGTGAGCATTCAGGATACTGGCTTAACATTATACCAAAATTTTAAATGATTACTTGCCATGCAGTGAAACTGATCCTCATGGACATTAATTTTGTAAATTGAAATTTCCCTAGCTTAAATAGCCCAAATTGCTCAACTGATCTTTCATCCTTTGGTTCTTTGCTAGACTTTATGATTTAAGTCAAATGAAATCTCCTGGGAGACTCCTAATTCCTTATGTAAAAGAACCTTATTCATATTTTTGTTATAAAACTTATCATATTTTACTGAATATGCCTGCTTATGTATCAAAATCTCTCTCATATAAGATTATAATTTCTAGAAGTGGTTATGAGGTGAAGGAGTGAGAGAGAAGCAAAGACAATGTCATTAGAAACTTATGTGTCTTGTTTTCTCTAGGACCTAAGAGAGTAGGTTTCTATGAATATGTTATAAACACTTATGGATGGAGATATGTCATAATTATCCACTGGTCTTACTCCATTTTAAGCCCTGTGTTTTAGTTTACAGATATCCACATATCTGTATTGTGATAACTAGTATTTTATCTAATGCAGAAATATTCTTACTTTCATTCTTGTCTGTAAAATTTATTCTAATTTTCTTGATGAGTTTATCATGGTTAACTTCATATATTAGTTATAAACCACAGTGAAGACAATTCAATTTAAAAATCACTTTTATAATTCAAAGTACTTTTCTAATGTCGTCAAACTGTTTAATAAACAGGAGACTTTGCTAAAAGAGTGTAGATTTCCCACAATCTCTTCCTCCCTTTCCCCCTTAAGAAAATTAATGTCTGTTCTTCAGAGATTTTGGAATGTTGAAGACCGCTCTATACACTGTAAGGACTCTAATAACTTTGTCATAGTTTTAGAGTTTAAGTTCTTAAACTGGAGCAATATTTGCATACCTTTTTTACACCCTCCAGCCTAGGTTTCTAAAAATGGCTTGGAAACTTGATAAGAATAAGAAAGTTGACAATCTTTTTTTTTTTTAGTTTCCTTCATCATGGGAATGTGAAGGTAGTGGATATCATGTTGAACTTTTTCAGGGAGAAGCATGAACTAAACAGACCCTATGCTTTAGCTAAGGTTCCACGTTGAGAGAGCATATTTAAACACAAATCCCATAGTGTCTGGAAATGAACATTATTGCAATCTGATACTGGATGAAGTAAATGTTTTTTCTAATGCCTAAAGAAAGCCTTCTTTATTACAGGGGACCAGGCGCCTGCTGATGAAGAAATCTAGATCCTCCTGGCTGGCAGTGATAGGCATTCTCCTGTTTTCGTACTGTATTTGTCAGTAGGATCCTATAGTTCCCTAGATGAGACTGTAACCTTCCCTGGAATTTTCCCCTCCAACACTCACTTGGTCATAGGTAAATTGATTACTGTAGCTCAGTTGCTTTGTGAATAAAGTGCTCAGTCTGTTCTGATTCTCAGTCTTCAATCTTAATCTGTCATGCATCATATATTGTTTTTTTCTGCACCATTACCCATAGCGGCAGACTAGACAAGACTGTATCATTGACTGCAGACCTCATTGCAGACCCTCTGGAATTGAAAACACATTGCTGATTATTATGTTTAAAGTTCCTAACCTGTATGCAATCTGTTTAGGATAACAAGATTTTGAAGTTAGCTTTCTGATTCTGTGAACCATGACAGAATTTAATTCTCTCAGGCTACTTGGAGAGAAAACCAGATCTTGACCATGTAAAGCTAAGGAAAGTCAGGAGAAAAAGGAATATAAAGTAAAAGAGTTGAAGGCACACTCTTATCTTAGGAATTAACGCACAGAATTGCCCCCCAAAAGATACAGTTTAAAAATTAAACTTAGTTATTATCCTATCTCATTTCAAAAAGGATTTGAATCAGAGAGCAAAAGTTGTCTTCCTTTTTTTTCTGCTTTAAAAATAAAAGGTGGAAATAGTAAGTAAATAAATAATTTTTTGAATTATCACACTGGAACTTATTTATTCAAATGTATTTTCACCTTTAAAGTAGTGGCTTTAGGGTGCTCTAAGCTTAGTTAATCATTCCACCTTTGATCCTTTAGATTCTACTGCATATTTTTAAAAATAACTCCAATCCCTGGGTCAGGAAGATCCCCTGGAGAAGGAAATGGTGACCCACTCCAGTATTCTTGCCTGGAGAATCCCATTGTGGAGGAGCCTGGTGGGCTATAGTCCATGGGGTTGGACAGGAGTGAAGTGACTTAGCATGCACAAAGTGCAATTTTAGCCATTTGGGGATTGTTTATAGTTTTTGAAATGGCTTAAAGTCCATTGGATACATATTTCATAAACAGGAAACATATATAAGCTGAATAATATACATTTTTATTCCAAAATGTCACATAGAAATAATGAAACTGATTTCATGTATGTATGTGGCTGATAAAAATTGATTCCATGATAATCCAAGAAAAAATTTTTCCATAATTAACTTGCGTATATACTTTCTTTTATTTTATATTTTACTTTCAAACACTGATTTAAAGATCCTTGTCATATATTTCAAATCTGTTAAAAGATAACCCACTAACCATTTCATGACCTCACGACCTTTTCTGTCTTCTCCTTTCATAACCATGCACTCTATTAGGGAATTTATAGCACTTTCCATATTTTCTTCTAATTCTATGACTTTGTATAGAAGATAATGGCACATTAGCTTTACCTTAAATTTGTCATATTCAAAGGGAATTATTTCTACTTCCATTGTTGTGATTTTCAAACTATTGTGTTGTTCCTGTTCACTGATCAGTGATAGCATTCTTCATTTCTTAGTCTTGCATTTTTTCTTCTCTGCAATTGCAGATGGAAATTCTTCAGTTTCTCTTTGCTGTTCACATTATCAAATTCTTCTTGCTTCATATTCAGCATACCCACATGACTATTTCGTTACGTTTCTCTATACTTTATTCTTTTAATTTATGTAAATTCATGTACTTTGATAATTCATTTACCTAGTAGGTATATGTTTAGCTAGATTTTATGTTGGTTGTGGTCAGAAACTGAATCTCAAACTACTTTCGGTAGCTTTATCATATCATTAATAAAGTGTCAAGCAGTGGCATCATGGGAAATGAATGTGACTCAATATATAAAACAGTTCTTAGGGACCATGACATTTATTTACATGTCAAGAAAGGCAGTCACCATATGTCACACTCTAGCCCACATTTTGTTTGTCTTGTCAGTGAACCATCTGACAAACACCTTAGTTTCAGCCGTACCTTGAGAGATCCTGTCTTGACTCTGTCAACCTTCCCAGCAATCTGCCACGCTCACCCACCTCGGTACTCTGAAGGGTGTAAGCAGAAGGAAAACTGCCAGTAGTATTCAGTCCTAAACTGACGTCAGAATATTCCAGAACCATATCACTGGACATTTCAATATTCCTTTGTGAAATACACAAGAAATTTGTTGAGTGTAACCTCACAGTTTGAAATAGATTTTAGGTGGAGAAGTCAGACATGACTTTAAGATGATTGGTAGCAAAATATGTCATTCTGTGTTATCCATTCTTGTGGTTTCTCTGTATACTCAATTAAAAATGTTCAAATGTGGAAATTAATGACTTTCTTATGCAGTAAAATATAGGTCAACACAGGAAAAACTATTAGTTTTAAGATGAAATGATATTTATAAGAAAAAATAACATTCTGATATCTTAATGGCAAACAGTTTAATGAACAAAACTTATTACCTAAGTCTACAACCTATTGTTGTATTCAGTAACTCTCATTTCCAACAATAAATGCTGGCTGTACCACTCAAAATCAAGCCCAGAGTGATTGTTTTCATAAGACAGTAAATTCTGTAAGGATGCCATCATATCACAATGCCTTCCTCTTCACATTGCTTTGGTTTCATATTATTCATGTCAGTGCAGGAAGGGTTAGAGATTCATTTAGAGTTTATAATAGGAAAATAGGTAGAATCATCTTATTTTCTGGGCTGTTCTCATCTTACATATCCTATGATGCAATCTTTGTGATATTATACATATAAGTTTTGTCCTGAATGTAATTAATTTCAATGTAAAAGTAATACAATTCAAATAACTCAATTATTATTTTCCTTAATCCTCCCCCAGTATACATACATGCATTACTTTTAAAATCCCTGAATTTTGAAGTTTTCAAAATTCAAACTGGAATTTTTAGAAAAACTGGACATGGGAGAAATTAATTAATTCTCTCCAGTAAGATGTGGGACATGAAAACCATGAAAATTTGTTTTTTTACTTTGTATTATTTCTATACTATGGTCGCAAGAAAGGCAATGCCAAAGAATGCTCAAACTACCGCACAATTGCACTCATCTCACATGCTAGTAAAGTAATGCTCAAAATTCTCCAAGCCAGGCTTCAGCAATATGTGAACCGTGAACTTCCTGATGTTCAAGCTGGTTTTAGAAAAGGCAGAGGAACCAGAGATCAAATTGCCAACATCCGCTGGATCATGGAAAAAGCAAGAGAGTTCCAGAAAAACATCTATTTCTGCTTTATTGACTATGCCAAAGCCTTTGACTGTGTGGATCACAATCAACTGTGGAAAATTCTTCAAGAGATGGGAATACCAGACCACCTGATCTGCCTCTTGAGAAATTTGTATGCAGGTCAGGAAGCAACAGTTAGAACTAGACATGGAACAACAGACTGGTTCCAAATAGGAAAAGGAGTTCGTCAAGGCTGTATATTGTCACCTTGTTTATTTAACTCATATGCAGAGTACATCATGAGAAATGCTGGACTGGAAGAAACACAAGCTGGAATCAGGATTGCTGGGAGAAATATCAATAACCTCAGATATGCAGATGACACCACCTTTATGGCAGAAAGTGAAGAGGAACTAAAAAGCCTCTTGATGAAAGTGAAAGTGGAGAGTGAAAAAGTTGGCTTAAAGCTCAATATCCAGAAAACGATGATCATGGCATCTGGGCCCATCACTTCATGGGAAATAGATGGGGAAACAGTGGAAACAGTGTCAGACTTTATTTTTTGGGGCTCCAAAATCACTGCAGATGGTGACTTCAGCCATGAAATTAAAAGACGCTTACTCCTTGGAAGGAAAGTTATGACCAACGTAGATAGCATATTCAAAAGCAGAGACATTACTTTGCCAACAAAGGTCTATCTAGTCAAGGCTATGGTTTTTCCTGTGATCTTGTATGGATGTGAGAGTTGGACTGTGAAGAAGGCCGAGTGCCGAAGAATTGATGCTTTTGAACTGTGGTGTTGGAGAAGACTATTGAGAGTCCCTTGGACTGCAAAGAGATCCAACCAGTCCATTCTGGAGGAGATCAGCCCTGGGATTTCTTTGGAAGGAATGATGCTAAAGCTGAAACTCCAATACTTTGGCCACCTCATGGGAAGAGTTGACTCATTGGAAAGGACTCTGATGCTGGGAGGGATTGGGGGCAAGAGGAGAAGGGGACGACAGAGGATGAGATGGCTGGTTGGCATCACTGACTCGATGGATGTGAGTCTGAGTGAACTCCAGGAGTTGGTGATGGACAGGGAGGCCTGGCGTGCTGCGATTCATGGGGTTGCAAAGAGCTGGACACGACTGAGAAACTGATCTGATCTGATTTCTATACTATGGTAGCTCTTCTGAGATACTTCATCAACAGATGATGCTTAACTGAATCTTCCCAAAGAGGGTATTAGACTTTGGAGAAGTTATTATTTTCTGCCAAAACTCCTTAATCCTAAATTACTGCCCAAGTCATCAATTCTAAAAAACATGTAACAATGGTTAAGTTAGCTTTAGGAGGTAAAAGTTGAAAAGCAAACTAAACAAAGAGCTGACTAATTCCTACAGTACTTTTTCCTAAACTTATCAAGGAACATTAATTCAGCAAGTTATTAATAAGTGTTAAGTGAAGGAAAAATGCACGACTGAATATTGTATACTTTCTGTTTTATACAACTCTTGTTTAGTTGCTGAGTTATGTCCAGCTCTTTTGTGACTCCATGGCCTGTAGCCTGCCGGGCTCCTCTGGCCATAGAATTATCCAGGCAAGAATACTGGAGTGAGGAGCCACTCCCCTCAACAGGGGATTTTCTCAAGCCAGGGATCAGATCTGGGTCTCCTGCATTGGTGATTCTTTACTGCTGAGCCACTGGGGAAGCCCTTTTACACAACTACATAGATTTTATAAGATGTGATCTACAACAACTGTTTTGTGTACAGGGAAGGTTCAAAAGCAAAACTGCTACAGAAAAGGTACCTATCAATTTGAAGATATTACCTAATGTTAGATGGGTTAAACATAATGAGTTTAGGAAACTCTGCATAATATATTTGTTGTTCAGTCATTAAGTCCTGTCTCACACTGCAGTCCTATAGACTGCAGGGTGCCAGGCTTCCCTGTCTTTTATTATCTCCCAGAATTTGCTCAAACTTATGTACATTGAGTAGGTGATGCCATCCAAACATCTAATCCTCTGCCACCCTCTTCTCCTTTTACCTTCAGTCTTTCCCAGCATCAGGATCTTTCCCAGTGAGTTGGTTCTTCACATCAGCTGGACAAAGTATTGGGGCTTCAGCTTCAGCATCATTCCTTCAAATAAATATTTAGGGTTGATTTCCTTTAGGATTGACTGGATTAATCTCCTTCCAGATCAAGAGACTCTCAAGAATCTTCTCCAGCACAAAAATTCAAAGGCATCAGTTCGTCAGCATTCTGCCTCCTTTATGGTCCAACTCTCATATCCAAAAATGGCTACTGGAAAAACCATAGCTTTGACTAAACAGACCTGTTGGCTAAATGATGTCTTTGCTTTTTAATATGCTGTCTAGGTTTGTCATAGCTTTTCTTCCAAGGAGCAAGCATCTTTTAATTTCATGGCTGCAGTCACCGTCTGCAGTGATTTTGGAGCCCAAGAAAATAAAATCTGTCACTGTTTCCACTTTTTCCATATCTATTCTGCATGACGTGATGGGACCAGATGCCATGATCTTCATTTTTTGAATGTTGAGTTTTAAGCCAGCTTTTTCACTCTCCTCTTTCACCCTCATCAAGGACTCTTAAGTTCCTCTTCGCTTTCTGCCATTTAAGTGGTGTCATCTGCATATCTAAGGTTATTGATATTTCTCCCCAAGATCTTGATTCCAGTTTGTGATTCATCTGACCTGGCATTTCGCATGATGTACGCTCCGTATAAGTTAAATAAACAGGGTGATGATATATAGCCTTGTTGTACTCCTTTCCCAATTTTGAACCAATCCATTGTTCCATGTCCAGTTCTAATTGTAGCTTCTTGACTGGCATACAGGTTTCTCAGGAGGCAGGTAAGGCGGTCTGATACTCCCATCTCTTTCAGAATTTTCCACAGTTTTTTTTTGTGATCCACACATTCAAAGGCTCTAGCATAGTCAGTGAAACAGAAGTAGATACGTTTTTCAAATTCCCTTGCTTTTTCTATGTTCCCACATCTGTTGGCAATATGATCTCTGGTTCCTCTGCCTTTTCTAAGCCCAACTTGTACATCTGGAAGTTTTCTGTTCACCCATTACTGAAGCTTAGCTTGAAGGATTTTGAGAATAATCTTACTAGCATGCAAAATGAGCACAATTGTATGGTAGTTTTTATATTCTTTGGCACTGCCCTTCTTTGGGATTGGAATGAAAACACCTTTTCCAGTCCTGTGGCCACTGCTGAGCTTTCCAAATTTGCTGGCATATTGAGTGCAGCATCATCAGTTTAGGATTTATCAGCATCGTCTTTTAGGATTTTAAATAGCTGGAATTCTATTACCTCTACTAGCCTTGTTTATAGTCATTATTCCTAAAGTCCACTTGACTTCAGCCTCTGGGATGTCACATTCTACGTGAGTGACCACATCATCCTGGTTATCTGGGTGATTAAGACCTTTTTAATATATTTCTTCTGTGTATTCTTGACACTCTTTTTATCTTTTCTGCTTCGGTTAGGGCCTTACTGTTTCTGTTCTTTATCGTGCCCATTTTTGCATAAAATGTTCCCTTGATATCTCCAATTTTATGGAAGAAATGTCTAGTCTTTCCCATTCTATTGTTTTGCTCTACTTCTTTGCATTGTGCATTTAAGAATGACTTATCTCACCTTGCTATTCTCTGGAACTCTACATTCAGTTGGGTATATCTTTCCCTTTATCCCTTGCACTCTGCTTCTCTTCTTTCCTCTGCTATGTGTCAAGCCTCCTCACACAACCAGCTTCTTTCATTTCTTTTTCTTTGTGATGGTTTTGGTCACTGCCTCCTGTACAATATATGAACCTCTGTCTATAATTCTTCAGGAACTCTGTCTACCAGATCTAATCCCTTGAATCTACTCATCACCTCCACTGTGTAATCATAAGGGATTTGATTTAGGTCATACCTGAATGGTCTAGTGGTTTTCCCCTACTTTCTTCAATTCAAGCATGAGTTTTGCAATAAGTTGTTCATGATCTGAGCCACAGTCAGCTCTGAGTCTTGTTTTTGCAGACTGTATAGATCTTCTCCATCTTTGACTGCAAAGAATATAATCAATCTGGTTTCAATATTTACCATCTGCTGATGTCCACGTGAAGAGTTGTCTCTTGTGTTGTTGGAAAAGGGTGTTTGCTATGACCAGTGTATTCTCTTGACAAAACACTGTTAGCTTCTATCCCACTTTATTTTGTACTCCAAGGCAAACTCTCCTGTTAGTCCAGGTATCTCTTGACTTCTACTTTTGCATTCCAATCCCCTGTAATTAAAAGGATATCTTTTTTGGTGTTAGTCTTAGAAGGTCTTATAGGTCTTCATAGAACTGTTCAACTTCAGCTTCTTTGACATTAGTGGTTGGGGCATATACTTGGATTATTCTGATGATGAATTGTTTGCTTTGGAAATGAACCAAGATCATTCTGTCATTTTTTAAGATTGCACCCAAAACTGCATTTCAGACTCTTTTGTTTATGATGAGGACTCCTCCATTTCTTCTAAGGGATTCTTGCCCACAGTTATAGATACAATGGTCATTTGAATTTGAATTCAGTTCAGTTCAGTTTAGTTGCTCAGTCCTGTCCAACTCTTTGCAACCCCGTGGACTGCAGCACACCAGGCTTCCCTGTCCCTTACCAACTCCCAGAGTTTACTCAAACACATGTCCATTGAGTTAGTGATGTCATCCAACCATCTCATCCTCTGTCATCCCCTTCTCCTCCTGCCTTCAATCTTTCCCAGTATCAGGGTCTTTTCAAATGAGTCAGTTCTTCACATCAGGTGGCCAAAATATTGGAGTTTCAGCTTCAGCATCAGTCCTTCCAATGAATATTCAGGACTGATTTCCTTTAGGATGGACTGGTTGCATCTCCTTGCTGTCCAAAGGACTCTCAAGAGTTTCAAAAGCAGCAATTCTTTGGCACTCAGCTTTCTTTATAGTCCAACTCTCACATTCATACATGACTACTGGAAAAACCATAGCTTTGACTATATGGACCTTTGTTGGCAAAGTAATGTCTCTGCTTTTTAATATGCTGTCTAGGTGGGTCATAACTTTTCTCCCAAGGAGCAAGTGTCTTTTAATTTCATGGCTGCAGTCACCATCTGCAGTGATTTTTAAATTCACTCATTTCCATCCATTTTAGTTCCCTGATTATTATATCTGTGTTGACCTTGTCCAGTTTACCTTTATTCATAGACCTAATATTCCAAGTTCCTATGCAATATTGTTCTTTACAGTATTTGACTTTACTTTTACCACCAGACACATCCACAACTGAGCATTGTTTCTGCTTTGGCCCATCCTCTTCATTCTTTCTGAAGCGGTTAGTAATTGCCCTCCAGTCTTTGCCAACAGCATATCAGACACCTTCCAACCTGGGGGCTCATCTTCCAATGTTATATCATTTTACCTTATCAAACTGTTTACTGTGTTCTCGTGGCAAGAATATTGGAGTGGTTGCCATTCCTTTCTCCAATGGACCATGTTTTGTCAGAACTCTCCACTGTGACTCGTCCACCTTGGGTGGCCGTTCATGGCATGGTTCATAGCTTCACTGAGTTATGCAAGCCCATTATGTATTTACCTCTTGGAAATTCACATTGGGCATTTGTAGAGTGAAAGGTCCATCTATGGAATAATATTTGGAAATTTCAGTGCTGGAAAATAAACTACAGACTTTTTTGTAGAAAAGAGTTTACAATATATTTTATACTTTCATTGTAATCTTTTACATTTCTGCCACACAATCTCTAGTTTTGAGTCACAACAAAATGCATGAGTTTCTTAAGCCATTTCCCCCCTACCTTGGTGCATTCATTTATTGCTTCCTTTGCATGTAATTGATTTTTATCCAATTCTTTTTAGTGAATTCCTATTCTTTTCTTAATATTATACTCATTTGGGGATATGTATTTGTAACTATCCAAATTCACATCAGTTTTCTCTTAACTCTTACTATGCAAACAATAACATAAATTGTATAACTTTTAGTTTATTTATTCCCTTTTCTGTATACAAGTCTGGTTAGCTTTTCCTCTTTAAAGTTTTTTTTTATAAAAACAAAGCAACCATCTTACTCTCTTAGGTAAGAGCAGAATTATTACTTGTAATAAAAACAGCTTGTGCAAATATATTATTCTGAGCATCTAATGTAGGCAAGGTCCATAATCCTGCTTAGTAATGCTGAGTTAAGCATCAGCTGTTAGAACACAGCCAAGAAAAGGAAATTGATTGCACTTGGGAGTTAGTAAATAGATTTAGCTCCTGACCTGTCTTTATTTTTATTTTTTTTATTCCTGTAGTATGGTGTTATGCTCCCTTTCTTTCTGTTTGACAATGGAATGTAGTTAGCATGCAATGTTATGTTAGTCTCAGGAGTACTAGTCATGGGTTTCTTAAGGACAAGGGGCCTTTGATCTTTAACACAGAATTGTAGTTCATATACACAAAAGAGTACCTCTTGATATGATATTACAATTGTGTTATAGTTATGTGGAAAAAAGGAACAGTAACCTTAATAATTTTGCCAATATAAATTTCAAGGAATGTCTCTAATATTCTTTAGTCAGGAGTAGAAATTCCAAGTTATAATTATCTTTTTATATTTAATTTCAGTTAGATAAATAAATTTAAAAACTTGCATGATAGACTAGTGGGTTTTGTTAGTGTGAAAAGTTCATTGACTTTATTTTAGAGTCCAGTTATGTTTAAGCAACTAATTTTAACAGTAAATTAGTTGCTTTTTGATAGCGTTGTAAGTAAAAAATATAAAACATAAAATTTACTTAACTATTTTACATTGTAAAGTTCAATAATGTGTATTTGCATTGTTTTGACACAGGTCTCTAGAACCTTTTCATTTTCCAAACTAAAGTCCTACAGACATTAAACTAGTCTCTTTTTCTCCCTTCTTGCAGTGCCTGATAACCACCATCTACTTTCTATTCCTCCAAAGTCATCTATTTTAGATACTTCATGAACTTCCCTGGTGGCTCAGATGGTAGAGTCTGCCTGCAATTATACTTCATATAAGTGGAATCATACAGTATTTTTCTTATTGTTCCTGGCTTATTTCACTTAGCATAATTTCCTCAAGATTTCATCATGTTGTACATGTGACAGGATTTCCTTCCTTTTTTAGGTTGAATAATTTTCTGTTTTATGTATATCAGGGTTTATCCATTGATCCATCAACTGACATATGGGTCCATTCTATCTCATGGCTCCTGTGAACACTGCTGCTCTGAACATGAATGTGCATATATCTCTTCCAGACTCTGCTTTTGATTCTTTAGGGTTGCAGGATTTTTTTTAATTGCTTTCAATTAATTTGGATATACTAATAAGTTGGGTTATAAGATCATATGGTGGTTCTCTTCTTAATTTTTTGAGGAGCCTCAATACTGTTTTTATAGTAATTGCACTATTCTAAAATCCTACCAAATGGTACATGATTTCAGTGTCTTCGTATCCTCACCAACACTTGTTTAAGGTTTTGTTTTTTTTTTTGTAGTACCATACTGAATTTCTGTGATGATTGTGATGTTGAGCATCTTTCCATGTTTGGTGGTCATTTGTATATCATCTTGGAGAAATTTCTAGTAAAGTCCTTGGTTATTTTTTTTATTGTAAATTTGTGTGTGTGTGTGTGTGTGTGTGTGTGTGTAGTTGACTGGTAGGATAGAAACTCCTCTTAAGATACATGATTGGCAAAGGTTTTCTCACAGTTATGTCTTGTCTTCTAATTCTCTTGACATTGTCTTTCAAAGATAGAAGTTTTACATTTTAATGTTCTCCAGCTTATCAGTTATTTCTTTCATGGATCATGTCTGTGGTGTATTATAAAGGCATCACTGTACCCAAGGTCATCTAGATTTTCTTCTATGTTACACTTCGGAATTTATGGTTCTGTGTTTTACTTTTAGTTCTGTGATTCATATTGAGTTCATTATTTTGAAGAGTATGAGGTCTGTGCCTAGATTTTTTTTTTTTTTTTGTGCATGTCCAGTTGTTCCAGCTCCATTAATAAGAGATTATTTTTGGTCCATTGTATTGTCTTTGCTTTTTTGTCAAAGATCAATTGGCTATATTTATGTGGGTCTGTTTCTAGTCTCTCTGTTCTCTTCCACTGACCTATTTGTCTCCTCTTTGACTAATACCACACTCGCTGACTTCTATATCTCTAGAGTAAGTCTTAAAGTTGGTTGATGTCAGTCCTCTTAATTTCATTCTTCTTTAATGTCATGTTGGCTATTCTGAGCCTTGTCCCTCTACATAAAACTTAAAAATAAGCTTGTTCATATTTGTAAAATAACTTGTTTGAATTTTGATTATGATTGCATTAATTTATAGACTTTGGATAACTGACACCATGACAATATTGAGTCTTCTAATCTATGAACTGGAATATTTCTTCTTTAGTTCTTTGATTTTGTTCATTACACAATTACGGTTTCTCTTATTTAGATCTTGTATATAAATTTATATAAATATTTTGTATTTTTGGATGCCAATGTAAATGATATTGTGTTTCTAATTTTAAATTCCACTTGTTCATTGCCAGTATAAAGGAAAGCAATTGAATTTTGTATAAATTTTGTATCCTGCAACCTTGCTATAATTACTTATTAGTCCCAAAGGTTGTTGTTAATGATTCTTTTGGATTTTTCATGTAGATGATAGTGTCATCTGTGAATAAGGACAGTTTTATATGTTCCTTCCCAATATGTATACACTTTACTTCTTTTTAGTTAGGACTTCAAGTACTAAATTGAATAGAAGTAGTGAGAGGGGATATCCTTGCCTTGTATTATACCTAATCTCACTGGAAAAGCTTTAAATTTCTGACCATTAAGTATGATGTTAGCCATAGGTGTTTTGTTTGTTTGTTTTTGTAGATAGTCTTTGTCAAACTTTCTTTTTATTTTTAGTTTACTGAGAATTTTTTTCACGATTGGTTATGGTACATTACTGCTTACTATAGTTCATACTTTATTCAGACTTTGCCAGTTTCCTCATTATTGTTCTCTTGTACTCCAGGATCCAATCCAGTATTCCACAATGCATTAAGTTGTAATTCTGGTGACAATTTCTTCAGTCTTTATTTTGTGTGTGACCTTGACAGTTTGGAAGAGACTGTTCAAGTATATTACAGAATGTTCTTTAATTTGAATTTCTGTGAGGAAACTTCATGGTTAGACCAGGGTCATGGGTTTTGTGGAGGGGTAGCACTGAAATAATGTACTGTTCTCCTTATGATGTACCTACATCATATTGGGAAGTTGATGTAACTAATTGATGTGTTACATTTGATCACTTGTTTAAGACCCCACCCATCAACTTTAATTCTAAAGTTACTGTTTTTCCATTTCTGTATTCTGTTCTTTGAAAGTGATTCACTAAGAATTCCCAGGTCCAGCCTGTATTTGAGGGCCAGGGATAGGGTTTAAACTCAACCTCCTGAAGAGGAGAATTTTAAATGAATGACTAGGCTTCCTTAGTGGCTCAGATGGTGAAGAATCTGCCTGTGATACAGGAGATCCAGGTTCAGTCCCTGGGTCAGGAAGGTTCCCTGGAGAAGGGACTGGCAATCCACTCGAGTATTCGTATCTGGAGAATACCATGGACAGAGGATCCTGACGGGCTATAACCCATGGGGTCACAAAGAGTTGGATACAACTAAGCGACTAACACTTACTTAGACTAATAAATAAATATTTTAAAAGTCCATCAGTTTTACTTTCCACTATGACGTATTTCTACATTAAAAAAAAAAAAAAAAAACTCTAGTGCCTTCTATCATTTTTAAGAGTATTATGGAATCCTAAAGCCAAAATATTTTAGAGCCACTTGTCTAACTGTTGAAGTGACTATGGTCTTTCATCCAGATTGCTCTTCAATTATGTATCTGGAAATATGTTACTTCATTGCTGTATTGCTTTTTTAAAATGAAATCTCTGTATCCCGACCCTCTTTTCCCTCTTCTATAGCTCAATTACTGTTGTTTCATACTCTTTCCATTTACAGACAGATAAGTAGTTTCAGAATTGCTAATTGACTCACCTCATATGACTGAAAGCCTTAATCTTTCTATTTCTCTACTATTGTTTGTTTATATGGTCAACATATGCAATTATTTTTTATAGTTGTACTCATTTCAGGGGACTGAAATGCATTCTGTAATATTTCTGTGAGAAATATACTAAAAGATAACAGCATATTGTTACATAGAATCCATTTAAGGACTATTAAGATGAAAAAACAAGTATGATCTTTAGAAATGGCCATGTTGCAGCAACACCAAAAAGGTCAACTGTGATAACAGTTTAGATATTGCTGCTATAAAATGCTGTAGTTGATGAAAAAGTAAAACATTATTATGTCTTAAGTTTAAAATATTTTCTAATATGCAACATTTTAAAAAGAACTATTTCTTTTCAAATATTCTTGAATTTCTTCAAAACTTCTTAAGCCAGTATAGTACATTATTACAGGTCTTAAGGAACTAAGATAAGGATGCCTTTTAGAAATATTAACACCTGTATTTTTTAAGTGGTGAAATGATGAAGAGTGAGTTTTTGTCTTGTAAACATGTGCTGTGCTTCCCATGTGTGGTTCAAAGGATGACCGGTGCATATTTGACATGAACCAGGATGATCCAGGGGGCTTTTTATTAAAGAATTCATGGGCCTACCTTACAACTTATTGAATCTGAATCTCTTTGAGCATGATGCCATAACTGGAATTTTAAATACTGATGACAGGTACTTTTTGTTTATTCTAAAATGTATAGTCACTAAAGTAAAAGAAAACACCAGGTAAGCTTTTGCTTCAAGAAGTTGATTTGATTTTTGTACAAGAGTTCACTTCTTTGGTGTTCTCATCAAGAATAGTTTTGCTGTTAATGGAGCTTGTGTAAGGTAGTAAGAGCTGGTGTAGGATGAAATACAAGAATAACTCAGTGTATCAGGGTCAATTTTTGAAAAGTACAAGTCCTTGAAGTCTCTCAGGAATGAAAAAAATTTAGCCAAGATGTTAAGCACGGGGAGGTTCATCTTAAGTACAGAATTCTTGAAGACAGCAGTACTCTTGAAGGCCGCAGCCCTCTAAAACTTTTATCTGATTGACAACTCCGTAAGTATAGAGGGGGGAAAAAAGTACCTTTTGGAATTTGAGGCGTACACTTTAAGGAATCACAGGAAAGCTAAGGAGAACTTATTAATGTAGTAGGAATTTCAGAAACGGTTACACAAAAGGTATTTTCTACTATTGTTCAATCCCAATTCCCAAACTCATTGATATTCAGAATTCTTGCCTGAAATGTAAGATGAAAACTGTAGTTTTACATTGTGGAGCTGAAACACAGTTTAGATTAAATCCAGCTCTTGTAAGTTTCCATTGCAAATTACCAAAGGATTTTAAATTAAATTGTCGATGTGCCTCTTTCCTTTTGGTACTGAATGCCCTAGAACCTTCTAGGAACCTGGGATGGAGGGCATGTGTGGAAATGTTCTTTGTAGTAACTTTTCTCTGGATTTAATTTGCACTGCATTCAACGAGTACACTCTTATTATGTTTTTTCTGGGAGAGCTAAAACTAAATTGTAGCAGTGTGTTTAGAGGGAAACACATTTAAGCTATTTGTATGGAGACAAATCATGATTTTGTGGCCAATTTTAAAAGTGTACTGTGTCAAAATGACATAGGTGTTCTTATTTATGTGGATAACTGAAGAAAAATGTATGCTTTTGAAATATTTTGTCCTGCATTGTTGGTTTCTGATAAAAGTTTGAGTTATTGCTTAAAATGATGTTTTAAAGTTCCTCTTCAAGTTGTATAGGAGTATGAATTGCATTTACACTAAGTAGTGATGGATTTCTTGGTTTCTTTCATTAGACTTTTTGATTACCAGAATGTATTAGACATTTTTGCTTACATGAAAAAATGAAACCCATTTGATTTTAAAATACTATTCAATCTATGTTGACCGTGTATAATATGTTTAAAAAAATGATGTGTAAGATAGAAAGATGAATAAGATAAATTTTCCTAACTTCAAAGAGCTTGTGATTCAGCTGGCTAGATTATGCATGTACTTGAATAAATGTGAGGCACTTAAATGTGTTTAGATTGTCCTAAGAAGAACAGAGAAGATACTATGGTTGTTCATAGGATCAGGGATGGCTATCAGGAAATCTGTGATTTTGCCTTCTTTGATGAAACCTTAATGGCATGAAATCTCTTGATGATCATTTTCTTCTTGATTTTGCAAAGTTCACAGTATAAACAAATGCTTGGGTAAAAATGTTCAACTACTAGAAGGAAGAAGGGAATGACATTTAACACAGCACATAGGTAGTATACACAGATATGATAGAAAGGGTTTGTTTCCAAAGACCCTACCCCCTGCTCCCCACCAAGGTCATATAGAACCAATTCTCTAATTCTCTTCCAATTCTCTAAGAACTTATAATGTACTTGGCACAGGCAGTAAACCAGTCTTGATTTAGAGTTTTTAATCCAAAACTTTGTGAAGTTGCTTCTTTACTGGTTTTGTACTAAACCCTTGGAGAAATTAGGTGATCCAAAAGAACATTAAGAAAACCCTAACATTTTAGCCATCGTGCCTGAAAATTGTCTCTTTTATTCTCCCTAAATCTAGTTATAATTCATTTGCATTGAAGATAAAGCTCATTTATATACTGCAGTTCCAACAGCATAAGGGAGGCATTATTTGAACACAAAATGCAGTTATGCAAAAGAATTTACTTGAGCATAAGGATAATTAACCAGAATACTATGTAAGTTTTCCATCATCTATAAAGAAAAAGAAAGCTTAGTAAAGAAAGTTGTATGTAATGCATAAATCTGTTATCAATGCAGATGACTCCTAATCCCTACTCTGAAGAGAATATGAACAGCAGGAATGTATCCAAGGATTCTTTCATATATCAGTGACAAGAATTCTTATGGAACAGAAGAAGGGAGTTATGGTACTGTTTAGCCAAGACTCCTGTTGGTGCCAAAAGAAAAAAAAAAAGAAAAGAAAATCCCAGGATTCTTTTGGTTAGGAGGGTAAGAATCAATTCCAGAAAGTAAAAATCTGTATAAGAATAGGTTGTGACACAATTTGATTATGCTTCCTTCTGTTAGAAGTCCTTCTTGCAGTGTGGTAGTTCATCTTGTTAAGTGATATTTTTATTTTTCCATTCCAAAACTCCCCCATATTTTTCTTCATTGAGCTCCACATCAAAATACAGTTGTGGACACTATTACAAGTTAAGAAAAGTTTGCACTTAATGATCAGGAATATTATCATAAATATTATAAAACATACTAATAAATTCCACAATAATATAGGGAGTAAAAGATGAGTAGGAGATATTAAGTTAAAAATAAAACACCTGATTTTGATATGTGATTTGGCATCCTAATAGTTATTTCTGGCACATGTATCTACAGACTTATTCAAAGTAATAGATCATTTAAACTTGAAAATATGTTTCCTTTTAATATAATTTATATATATTGGATAGAGTTGTTTATTAATATTCTTTAAAGTACCTGGAAAAGTTTGTCTTATTTTTGAGGAAGAACTATATAATCTCTTCTTGAAGTGAGATTTAAATATTTCAAATATTCAAAGACTGTGTAAACACCTTTTATAACTTTTTTTTGTCCTTACATTGGTCTATGAACTATTATAAAGGTTTTGAAGGGTAGTATAGTCCTTGACTCCTCATGAAATTTTACTTATGAGAGCATTCAGTTCAATTTTGGGCTTCTTTGTCAATTCAGATGCAAATTCTGTTGTGATTTTAATTACATACTGAATATACATTTGTTTATCTCAAGCAGCTGTTTCAAGATAATGACTCCTAACTAATGTCTTCAACTAGAATATAAGCAATGGCCTCTGGTAAATCTCCCCAAGTGTTCAGTTGAGCGGATGCTATGTTTTTAATTTGGGGAACTTTATGGTTGATTATTGGAGAAGGAAATGGCAACCCACTTCAGTATTCCTGCCTAGAGATGTCACAATAGTAGAGATATGGATTTAAAAAAAAAAAATAGGGGAGAATGCTTTTACCCAAACTATCTCCTTTTTACCAAACTCACATGAGGAGTAAGAGGTGAAAGGGAAAAATTGGGAATGGCAGAAGAGTCATTTGCATGTGCTCAGAAGTGAAAATGTAGAATTAAAGTTGTGAAAAGAAATTTTGAAGTGAGTCCCTTCTTCATTTTCTCTCAAATTTAAGCACTCTTTGGGGATTATAGATTTTCTGGGTATGGTTAGGAGATAGAGACTTTAAAAATATTATTAAAAATGCTTTCAAAGGAATATATTTGTGCAGTTTGAGATAAGAACGATTAAATTTAATCATTCAGCCTCATTTGAGGCCAAAGATACTTGTGTTTATCCATGTTGTATGGCATCTAACTATGATACATGTATATATTTACCTTGTTTAAATTAAAACATTATAGGTGTTTTTAACTTAGGGCACAACATAAACAGTTTAAAATTCTTGGGGATAAATGACTACATTTTGCTATAATTAAGGAATATAATGAAAATATAAAGGGTGGATGGCCAGTGCTCTGGTTGATCCATGGCCAGCGAGGTTCTGACTTCATTGACACGTTTCATGGAAAGGGTGTCTAATGAAGGATGGAATTGTAGACAATTCATTCCATGCTATGAGGTTAACCACAGACTTGAAGAAATCACCAAAGTTATTACTCCTGCAGATGTGCTGGAACTAAAAGCAGGGATTGAAATTCTGAAAGCACTAAGGTTTTTTTATGACTTGATTTTATTGTGAAAACTACTTTGGTTAGGTGGTTGATTTAAACAATATAAATAAATAGTGTGTATCTGATATATATACATACACACACTTACATGCACACACACACACACACATATATATATAAAATCATGTGTGTGTACTCAGTTGTGTCCCACTCTTTGTGAATCATTGGACTGTAGCCTACTACACTCCTCTCTCCATGGTATTTTCCTGGCAAGAATACTGGAGTGGGTTGCCATTTCTTCCTCTAGGGGCTCTTCTTGACCCAGGAATTGAACCTGTGTCTCCAGCATTACAGGCAGATTCTTGACCACTGAGCCACCCAGTGGCTTTCTCTCTCTCACATGCACACATATATATATATTTAAAAATATACATGTACAGCTGTGTATATACACATATGTATATGTAAATCAAATTGTTCTTTTATAAACGACTATGTAATATAAAAATAAAATGAAGTGTTCTCAAAAAAGTAGAGAAAATATATATTTTCAATGCTTCTTTGACAAGCACTTCTTTTTATTGGTGTTTCAGCAGTATAATTAAGATAATTTTGAAATGGTAAAGGCTGAAAGTATAAATATATACTACATTTTGTTGCTTCATACTATTTTCACAGGCAAGTCTTCCCCAGTGTTATTACTTCTTGTACTCCAGCATTCTGACTCTGGGGTTTCCCAAGTGGTACAGTGGTAAAGAATCTGCATCCCAGTGAAATAGGCACAGGAAACATGAGTTCGATTCCTGGGTCAGGGAGATCCCCTGGAGGAGGAAATGGCAACCCACTCCAGTGTTCTTACCTGGGAAATCCCATGGACAGAGGAGCCTGATGGGCTACAGTCTATGGAAGTGAAAGTGAAAGTTGCTCAGTCATGTCCAACTCTTTGCGACCCCTGGACTGTATCTGTGGGATTCTCCAGGCCAGAATACTGGAGTGGGTAGCCTTTCCCTTCTCCAGGGGATCTTCCCAACCCAGGAATCGAGCCAGAGTCTCCTGCATTGCAGATAGAGTCTTTACCAACTGAGCTATGAGGGAAGCCAGTCTATGGGGTTGCAAAGAATTGGACACGACTGAGTGACTGAGCACACACACATTTGCTCATCTCCTAGCCTAGCAAATATGGTGCCATCATTATGAAATTAATAAGGCAGGTGGATAAATTTGATACTTTTTTCTTCTACCTTTCTCACCCTATTTTCTGTAGCAGCTGGACACCATGCTGTTTGAAATTTGGTGACAATATGATGGTATGAATAGAAGTTTGACAGTTCTTGCCCTAGGCCTGAGAAAAGGGATATGTTAGAATTAGTCACATGGAAATCAGAAAAAAAAAAAAAAAAAAATGGTTCACTTCTTTTCTGTTTTTAAGTATTAAAATTTTAGCTTCTAAAGGCAACTGAGGAGAAGACAATGGATTCAGGCATAATAAGGAAAAATGCATGCATTTTTGAAAAAGCATACAAAGCATTTTTTACAAAGCATAAAAAGAATTTCTTTCCAATATTGAGTTTAGATAGATTCTCTAGGATTCAGGAAGGAGAATGGAATGAGAGGAAAAGCAAGATGCAGAGCATTTACTTCCATCTCCCTCTTCCCTTCTGTCTCCCCACTCTCCTCTTCCCTCAATCTCTGCTGCCCCAGGCCTTTGGCAATCTCAGTTTGGCAGGGCACGAAGTGACTCAGTGCTCCAGTCCTAAAGAATCCCGTGGTTGGAAATTAAAGGTGACTAAACACCAACCTCGACTCATAGCCAGGAACTGGTGGGCACGGTGGTACCCCTCATTCCCCCCACGCCAGTATGGTTAGATGATATATGATACCTTGACATTAAGTCATCTCTCAAGAAGTTACATGAAAACCTGGGGCATTAGGAGAGGGTTTCCTAAATGAGTGATGTTTAAGTTTTGATGATCTTGTAGAATGTGAGCTCAAGAAATTGGGTTGAGTTATGGAAATTTATTCAATAAGTTTTTTTTTTCTTTCCTACGAGTTTGTGGCCTGAAATTGTAGTAATTGAATATCCACGGGATTAGAACAAAGGATATGGATTAAACATTAATCTGCAAAGTCAAATATATTATGCATGTTGAGTAGCTAATAGAAAAAGACTGGCGTATTTATGGATTAAATTGATGATAAGAGCCTGCACAAGAATAAATCTATTCTTTTGTGAATAATTATTTTTCTTATTTTATGTTATGTTTAAGGAGTGGGGGAGGGAAGGACTGGGACCTATGGATTAGCAAGTGTAAATTATTTTATATAGGATGGTTCTACTAATATAGCACAGGAAACTATAGTCGATATCCTGTGATAAACCATAATGAAAAATAATTTAAAAAATAATGCTGATATGTTTATAGCTAAGTAAGTTTGCTGTATAGCAGAGATTGGTATAACACTATGAATCGACTATGCTTCAATAAACAAATCATAAAAAGAAAGTTTAACAAAATGTATTTTAAAAATGATATTCTAATTCCTTCAGAAAAAGAAAATACATTAATACCCATGTATGCACTCTAGGTTATGCTGAAACATTCTTAGCCTTATTTACTTCACCTGTACCTTTTTCTACTTTTGCATTTCAGGTATTATGTATTCAACTGTCATGAATGCTAAACTCAAATGTTTCCTTACTATTCTCTAGCAGTCATGCTGTATTTCTCTAAACCTTTTCTTTCCTGTATGCCTTTTCCATAACTTTTCCCCTTGATCGAACCTTCTGATTTATTCCCAATTTTACAGAGATAGAAGAGGAAATCAGGTGAGCTCTTCCAGTTTCTTACCACACCAGTGTTTCATCGTCTGTGGCCATGTACTCTGCTTCTTTGCCATATTCAAGTCAATATTTGTATGTTTACACTGAATCTTTTCCTCCATGTTTATTCAAAGACCACATTCAAGCGATTCTTCCCTCTTCTTCTGCTTTTCTCTCTCGTTACTACAACCAGCCTAAAACAGACAAACAGACAGAAACTATAATGACTTCTAATTAAAAAGAAAAAAACAACATTCTTTGATGCTCTTCCTTATTTCCCTCTGGCTATTGTCTCATTTCTTCATTCCCTTCTAAAGCAAATTTGACAAAGCGGCAGTGTGTATTTGCAGTTAGTAATTACTCACATTCTCTCATGGAGTTTATGGACTTTCTGCTCACCCACCCAGTCCGCAGATAATGTTCTTGAAGTCACCAATGTGGAGCATTTGCTGAAGTTTATTGTCAGTTCTTAATCCTCTCATCCTTTGGCTTCTCTGCTGCATTGAATACAGATAAGATCTTCCTTGTCCTTGAAGGGTTATTTTCACTTGTCTTCCACTTTCCCTCCTACCCTACTCTTTGTTAATCAAACTACCAGACTAACAAAAATAAAATTTGCATGTAGTGGATTACAAAACTGCATTATAGTTAATTTACAGTACTATGTTAGTTTTGGGTATAAGGAGGTACATCTTAAATCTTTGGAATAATTGAAGAAATATCATTTTTAGTGGACTTGGATTGAAAATATTAGCAATAAAATAACTCATTTAAAGGACAATTCAGATATTAAATTTTAGCTTCTATTTGATAAACTTTAAAAAGGAGACATATTTAATATTCCATTTATTTTCTGATGACTTTTAAAGATACTGGGTTTTAAAAATTTGTGAAATATTCCTTTTGAAAGAATTGCATAAATTCATCCAGTTATTTTAAGTGAAGCTTGAAAAAGAGAATATGTAAAGATACAACAGATATGCTGCTGGTAATATAACTAACAATTTAGCATGCAGAAAAAATTATCAATAAATATGCTATACATTTATATCATTTGTGGAAAAGAAAGAAGTTGCTAAAAATAATTAAAATGTAGTCAAACTTTGGGAGGGACTGCTTTTCTTCAAGAATAAGTACACCATCTTAAGAACTATTAAAATTGCTTATTGCAATTTAAAAATTTTATTAAAAATTTAAATAAATATTAAATAAATATAAATTAATATTAAATACATTTAAATTAATATTAAAATTTTTACCTTATTTCAGGGTGAAACCCTGCATTTTAAAAAAGATTTCTATTTGTTATGATATTCCTTTACAAAATCAGTATTTATCTGGGCCTTAGGTTTTGTTATTTTTTTGGTAACATCTACCCAATAGATTACCCAATAGAAACTGCAATAGATTATCTGGCTTTCCCTTCTACTATTATAAAAGAAGAACACGGGAAAAATAAAATATAATTACAATGTGAATGAAATGTACTATTAATGGCAGCTTTAGGTAACATCAAACATTATCTCAACTTATTTTAAATAATAAGGAATTTATTATCACATAATAAAATGTCTGGAGTCTTATTTCAAGGAAGACATAAATTTGTTAAAACTCAAAGCTAGTCTTTCTGTGATGGCATCAAAAACTCAGGTTCTTGTCACTCAAATCTTACAATATTAATTCCCTCATGATTATAGTATGATAATGTGCTGTGCTGTGGAACCCATGGACTGTAGCCTGCCAGGCACCTCTATCTGTGGGGATTCTCCAGGCCAAGAATGCTGGAGTGGGTTGCTATGCCCTCTCCAGGGGATCTTCCAAACCCAGGGATGGCAACCAGGTCTCCTGAATTGTAGGCGGATTCTTTACTATCTGAGGATCCAGGGAAGCCCAGTAAGAGCATGCTACTGCTAAGTCACTTCAGTCGTGTCCAACTCTGTGCAACCCCATAGACGGCAGCCCACCAGGCTCCCCCGTCCCTGGGATTCTCCAGGCAAGAACACTGGAGTGGGTTGCCATTTCCTTCTCCAATGCATGAAAGTGAAAACTGAAAGTGAAGTCGCTCAGTCATGTCCGACTCTTAGCGACCTCATGGACTTCAGCCTACCAGGCTCCTCCATCCATGGGATCTTCCAGGCAAGAGTATTGGAGTGGGGTGCCATTGCCTTTTCCACAGTAAGACCATAGCAGGTCCAAATAGCCCATCTTTGTACTCTTAATGCAGAGTAGAAAAAGAATTAGCTTTTACCTTGTAGCCATGTTTACTGTTAACACAGAATTTCACAGGGATTTTTCCAGTGGAGTATTTTTCAAGTCTCACTCAAGTCAAGGGGAGTGAGATGATCTTTAACCTAAGGCAGTCATTTATTTCCACAAATAAAATGTGAGAAAGTTGAAGACTGCCGGGGTCCAGCCCGGTTGGATCCAGAGAATTAGAAGTGGGGACAGTGTCGGCGAACTGGATACAATAGCTTTAATTAAATATTAATTAGAGATATAAAGAGTAATAGAATAAGGATAGCTCAGTAGGAAAATTCAGTGGAGAAAAGAGGCTGAATAACTTGGTTTACGTGGAAAGCCAATAAAATTCCAAGGCAAGGAATTTACATCACCTACGTAGGCTGCAGGTGTCCTCTCGTTCTCCCGAAGGAGAGGAGACACTAAGGCCTCCCCAGTCAGATCTTAGAAGCCCAGGCATAATTAGTAGGCTTGAGGAGCCTCCACACTCCAGATGGGAATTCAGCCAGAAGGTGAGAGAAAGAACGACATGGGGAGACCAAGCTTCGGTGAACAAGGCCCGCACTTTATTTTCCAAAGTAGTTTTTATACCTTAAGTTATGCATAGAGGATAATGGGGGAAGGGGTAGAGTCATGCAGTAAGCCAGGCTTTCTTCCTGCAAACTTATCATATGCAAAAGTTTTAGGTGATTTACATCATCTTCTGGCCAGGAGGCCTGTTAACATTTTATGACCCTTTCTTCAGAAAACTTATTTTGCTCTAAAGGTGATTATTCTAAAGTCAGGTGCCACCCTCCGAAAGCATTAGATAAAGTTGCATTTCTACAGGGCAAAAGTGTGGTGGACTATAACAAGAAAAGAATTAATTCAAGGGTCCAAGGTTACAAACATTAAAGCTACTACTTACATTGCTATACACCAATTATATTAATACACTGCCAGGGACACAGTAGGTAAGGGATATGGAAACTTAGCAGCAAACATTGGCCCAACAAGTGAAAAATCCTTCACCAATACAATTTATAATCAATCTTTTAACTGCTCAAAGGAATCTGTATTTAGACAGTTTAGAACATCTCATGCCTCTCACAGCTGGGAGGGTGTGAACAATCACATGTGGCCGGAAGAACCTGTTCAGGCAGGCTAGAGGACTTCCAAAGGAGTTTGTAGGTTGAAACACTCTTGTCACGCCCAGGAACTTTATCAACTGGAGCTGTAAGTTAACTCTTTTTCAGAGAGAGGTGGTGGGGGACAGCCCCCCATAAAGTCAGAGGTGTAGGTGAGAGCGCAAAGCAGTAAAGTGGCAGGCTCTGATTTAGGGGGTAGGTGCTCAAGAATTTCCAGGGGGACTCCTGAGGCTCGATCCCGCCTTTGTGTATGCCGAGCCTCCTTCCTCATGACCTTTGCCACGGGTGGAGTTCCTCATGCTGGCTTCCAGCAGAAGACCAGAATTAAAATCAGGATCCAACAGACACAGAGAAGGAGAAGGAGAAGAAAACTATTGAATAGAGAGCCCACAGTATGTGCTACTGGTAGGAGTCAACCCATGTGACAAAGAAACTGGCAATAATAGTAATAATAAATGCTCACATATATTACTCTAAAATCAAAGCATTAAAAAATGGAATGTATTTCATTTTAATGTGACATCAGCTAAGTGTACTTTTAAAATATCAATAATTGTGTTATACTTTACAAAAGATTCCTATATCCACATAAGTCATCACAAACTGACAAGAATTGTCATGGGAAGACACAAATCATCAGGAATCTTTCCTGAATCTTTTATTTGATTCAACTAACATTTTTGAGAGCCTAGATTCTGCTAGTATGAGGTTGACCACAATGTGTGTTCAAGTTTTTCCATACAGTCTTATGGAAAAACCTGAATGAACTTCTTGGCCAACCGCCTGCAGTGCAGGAGATCCAGATTTGATCCCTAGGTTGGGAATATCTCCTGGAGAAGGGAATGGCTATCCACTCCAGTATTCTTGCCTGCAAAATTCCAGGGAGAGAGGAGCCTGCTGGGCTATAGTCCATGGGGTTGTAAAGAGTCGGGCATGACTGTGTAACTAACACTTTCACTTTGAGTATAAAAAATGATTTAAGTACTTCCTGCCCTCAAGGAACTAATGAGTATGAAGGATAGACGGTGTGACAGCTACAAAAATGATTGCAATACATGTGTAAATATCTGAAGAAAATGGAGGCACCCAAGTATGCATCTCTCAGTATTTCCTCCCAAAATAATGCTGTACAGAATAGCATTACAAAAGGTAAAATTACACAAAACTTTACTATCAAACATAGCTTGGAGTCAGACAATGCCCAAGCATCAGTGTAACTATAAATAAAAGAAAACCAAATTCTAGTGAGTGATCTTTTGCCAGACTGGTGGTGGCAGAAGCCAAGCAAAGGTTGACTGAGATTAACTGTGATGGAGGGAGAAGAGAGGAACTAGAGACAGGCCTAAACTTCATCTGAAACCATCACTGGAAAGAACCAGATCATCCTCAGCAGGAAAATATTTAGAAGTGTCCTGGTGAATCAAAGATAAGTTTTAGAGAAAGACTTAAAAATATACGTGATAGGAAGCAATAGCCTTTAGGATGCATAGATTTTGGTGAAGAGAAAAGGCAAAAGGGAAGAAGGAGGGACCCTTTGGAAATTGGGGTTGAAGAGAAGAAGAAGCAAAAGGGAAAACTTAGGATCTTGCAAGACAAAAGAGAATCAATTAATTGGAATATGTATATTATTCTCTACCAGCCAAAAAACAACAAACAGTACTAAAATATCTGCACTGATAGATAAGAATGTTTTAAAAATAGTATCAGAATTATGAGGTACATTAAAAAATCCCTATCACTCAAAACTATTGATAGTAAAAAAGAAAAGTATCAATTGAGTCCAAACAAAACTAGAATAATAAGTATGTAAAGCAAAAGAAAGCATAAAACAGAAACAGTATAGATAGATAAAAGCTAAAATTAATGAGATAGAGAATAGAAAAGCAATAGGTCTATTTATTAAATCAAAATTTTGTTTTTAGAGACAAATAACAGATATTTACTTATATAAACAAAAATAAATACAAGAAAGGTAAACCAAAATTAATGAGCTTAGTTGGTTATGAAAAGTAAATCAAGACATGTGGGAAGAATAGGAAGAAGGAACTAAATATAGTGTAGAAGGAATAATGAAGGGATGACACTCAGCATATTTCTTTGCTTAGTTTGGCTTTTAGTATGTTGGTGATATTTAACATATGTAAAATATAAATAATTAAAATTAACCAGGACATGGGGAGAATCCAGAGTAGAATAAAAATAGTAATAAACATAACTGTGTTACAGAAAATTAACATAAATGTACTGAGGGATTAGGGAAGAAATTAACCAATTAATTTTGGAAAAGAGCATTTGACTTGATATTGCAAAGCCACAGACGAAAATGAGTGCATACAAGTATAGTAATTTTTTTTTTTGCAAAGTTATGGGTTAGTAATTTTGAAGCTACTTTGTAAACATTGTGGATAATGAAAACTAAAGGTTTCTCACTTTAAGAGAAAAGTGTTACAAATATGGAAAGAAGTAATACTAAATTGAACTATCTTGTGTTGGATTGGAATTAGATATATACAGACAAAGGTGTATACATATATACATAGTGTTTCTTAGATTTGCTCACTAAGAAACAATAAAACCCTAGGAGCAATGAGCTCAGCTGGCTTCCACAGCTTGATTTCTGAATACCATTCTCTAACCAAAGACATGAGACTAACTTGCAGAAGTGATCCATGTCTGGGTCAAGGAAAGTTTGAACTAAGCCTGCATGTTGAAAGGACACAGGAACCAACTTGAAGGAGCTCCCAGTGACCAAATATGGTATAATTAGAGCCACAAAATAAATCATTGTAACTTTAAATGTTATTCATAAAAGCAAACAAAAATCTGTGCGTTCTTTAAGTTATAGGTATTGAACAAATAAATTAAATAGGGGTACTCTCAGAGTAAAATTCCAAGTAATAAATGGAGAAGGAAAGATGGAAATTAAAATCACTATATGGCAAGCCACTTTGGCCACCTGATGCAAAGAGCTGACTCATTAGAAAAGACCCTGATTCTGGGAAAGATTGAAGGCAGGAGGAGAAGGGGGCTACAGAGGATAAATGCTTGGATGGCATCACTGACTCAATGGACATGAGTTTGAGCAAGCTCCGGGGGATGGTGAAGGACAGGGCAGCCTGGCGTGCTACAGTCCATGGGGTCACAAAGAGTCAGACATGACTGAGCGACTGAACGACAACAAATATGGTAAGCACCACAGTAGTAGTTGCTGCATCGATGAATGTGCTACAGTTGGAAAAAAATATGGGGTGTAGGATTAGTGAATGATCTCAAATTAGATGTCTAAAAGATTATGAATTATGCAGGAAAATTTTAATTTACTTTTTGGAAAAAACCTGATAGACATCATCTCAGTCAACTAGCAAGAGACTCACTGCCATCACCTGTCTCCTGATTTGATGCAATGAGAAGAGGATAGCATCCCTTATGTGGAATTCTTATCAAAATGTAAAACCTGAATTTAATCATGGGGAAACATACTTGCAGTGAGGGCTAGGCCATAAAATAAATGGCCATTTTTTTCAAAAGTGTCAAGGCCTTGAAACCTAAGCAAGAAAAGAAATACTGTAACTGATTATCGAAAACTAAGGGGACTTGACATCTAGATGCAATGTGAGATCCTCAGTCAGATCTTGGGTCATAAATTTTCTTTAATGGGAGAAGTGATTTCTGTACAATGTTTAATATTGTAGATCTATCACTGTTATTTTGCTGATACTTTCCTATGATATATAATATATTAGCTTTTAAATAAGTTTAGTGAAGAATAAATGGGAATACTTTGTACTACTTATACAATCTTATAAATCTTATAAATTGTTTCAGAAAAGAAATCTAAAAAAGAATCTGAACATTTAAAGAATCATACATGGCAGTACTCTTGCCTGGGAAATCCCATGGATGGAGGAGCCTGGTGGGCTGCAGTCCATGGGGTTGCTAGGGGTCGGACGCGACTGAGCGACTTCACTTTCACTTTTCACTTTCATGCATTGGAGAAGGAAATGGCCACCCACTCCAGTGTTCTTGCCTGGAGAATCCCAGGGATGGGGGAGCCCGGTGGGCTGCCGTCAAGGGGTTGCACAGAGTCGGAAACGACTGAAGCGACTTAGCAGCTGCAACAGCAGCAGTATGTGTAATGATAACAGAATATATAAAGTCAAAACTAGAGCATATGCATATGAGAATAATTTGGTCAAGAGGTTATCAGAGAGAGTCATTAAGGAGGATAAAAGTTAATTGGTTTTGTAAAATAATTTAAAAATTCTCTAGAGGAGCAAAGATCTTAATAAGCTAATTTGAATATTCTGGTAGGGAGATATAGAAAATGGGCTCCCCGAGTGGCTCAGTGGTGAAGAATCCTCCTGCAATGCAGGAGACCCAGGTTTGATCCCATGGTCAGGAAGATCTCCTGGAGAACGGAGTGGCAACCCACTCCAGTAGGCTTGCCTGGAGAATTCCATGGACAGAGGAGCCTGGTGGGCTGCAGTTCATTAAGGTTGTACAAGAGTTGGACACGACTGAGTCACTAACATATAGAAAATAGCCCTTCTCCATCTTTTCTGACTTTATCTCATATCTCGCCTCATTGACATAAATTCCAAGAAATGCACTTTATTAAATGTTAATGCAAGCAGTGAGTAGCCAAGAGGGTATTTTTAGTGAGGAATGGATGTGTAAAGATTAACCTTCATAGACATTGAGTCCAATCATTTGCTCCAAAACATAAAAAACACAAGCATAGTAGGGTGACCTTATAACCAAACTTTCAGCCCATTTCTGGGCCTCAGGCACATCTGGGTTTATTTGGTGAACTGAGAAGACAATGCCAAAGCCTTTGACTGTGTGGATCACAATAAACTGTGGAAAATTCTGAAAGAGATGGGAATACCAGACCACCTGACCTGCCTCTTGAAAAACCTATATGCAGGTCAGGAAGCAACAGTTAGAACTGGACATGGAACAACAGACTGGTTCCAAATAGGAAAAGGAGTATGTCAAGACTGGATATTGTTACCCTGCTTATTTAACTTTTGTGCAGAGTCCATCATGAGAAACGCTGGGCTGGAGGAAGCACAAGCTGGAATCAAGATTGCCGGAGAAATATCAATAACCTCAGATATGCAGATGACACCACCCTTATGGCAGAAAGTGAAGAGGAATTAAAAAGCTTCTTGATGAAAGTGAAAGAGGAGAGTGAAAAAGTTGGCTTAAAGCTCAACATTCAGAAAATTAAGATCATGGCATGTGGTCCCATCACTACATGGGAAATAGATGGGGAAACAGTGGAAACAGTGTCAGACTTTATTTTGGGGGGCTCCAAAATCACTGCAGATGGTGATTGCAGTCATAAAATTAAAAGACGCTTAGTCCTTGGAAGGAAGGTTATGACCAACCTAGACAGCATATTAAAAAGCATAGACATTACTTTGTCAACAAAGGTCCGCTAGTCAAGGCTATGTATGGATGTGAGAATTGGACTGTAAAGAAAGCTGAGCACCGAAGAATTGATGCTTTTGAACTGTGGTGTTGGAGAAGACTCTTGAGAGTCCTTTGGACTGCAAGGAGATCCAACCTGTCCATCCTAAAGGAGATCAGTCCTGGATATTCATTGGAAGGACTGATGTTGAAACTGAAACTCCAGTACTTTGGCCACCTCATGTGAAGAGCTGACTCATTTGAAAAGACCCTGATGTTTGGAAAGATTGAAGGCAGGAAGGAGATGACAGAGGATGAGATGGTTAGATGGCATCACTGAGTCAATGGACATGAGTTTGGGTGAACTCCAGGAGTTGGTGATGGACAGGGAGGCCTGATGTGCTGTGGTTCATGGGGTCGCACAGAGTTGGACACGACTGAGCAACTGAACTGAAATGAACTGAGAAGACAAGCTCCAAAGAAAGTTATTTCTACCAGGTGGAGGAGCCTCTTGAAGAAGATTTCATGCTTTGGCCACATCTGGCAACTGACAAAGTGGCAGGAAGTTAGTTTTGAAGAATCACTCAGCAAAACAACAGTAACAGTGACTATAATGATGATGATGACAAACTAACTCCATCAGAATAATGTGTCAGGTTCAATGGATTTAAGCTGTAAAGAGAGACTTAACATGCTGAATGGGAAGAATGGCAAGGACTAGACACTAGGCTGGGGTCTAGATTTATATCCCTAGTAAGAAAGGAAGTCAAAGTAAAATCTAAGAGATGCATTTCAGTACATGGAGTAAAGAAGGCTTAGGCTGACTGTGATTTCCCACTACTCTCACAGAAACTTTCAGCTTTGGTCCCACGTCCCTCAGCACTTGTGGTTGATGCTGGCAGCAGCCAGAGCTTTTCCTTTGGTTTCTCTGGTGAAACACTGGCAACAATTGCCAGCAAATTGGCTAGAAGGAATTAGATCATGAGCACATTTGTTAAATACTCCAGAATGATCCTCAAAGTTAAAAAAAACAGTAGTTAATATTGAGACATTTTAAGTTTAGCCATTTTGTGAAACCGTTTTGATGGTTTCTGTTTTCTGGGGAAACCAGAAAGGAAGAGCCCATTCTCCAGTTCCTTCTAAAGATCTACAGGGATTGGATGTGGATGTTCTCTGGTCTCAAGACTGACTTGGTCTACCAAGTTGAGTTTCAATAAGCAGCAACTGATATTACCCTTTTAGGTAAAATCTGAGCAAAATCAGTACAATCACTTGGATGTATTATGATTGCAAATGAATGTAAAACATAACCTCCAATGCTAAAACTTATTTTTCAATGTCCTCTGCCATATGTCATGATCACATTGCTGTTTTTCAGGCAGTGTGGTTATGATCGCTGGACCTCTAGCTGCATTCGTGGGCATGTGTGTTGTTTGTGGAAAGGGTATTGGGAACATAGAGTAGAAAGGTGTGAGGTGACTGCATTTGAGTGCTTGACTTATCTTTTAAATTTGTTTAGTTGTATTTTTTAGTGTCCTACCTTTTGAGCTTTCTATGCCACTAAGTGGTAGATTTCTTCTATATTTTACATCATCAAAAATTGTATGTATGTTACCCTAATGTCACAATCATGGTCAAAAAATCTATTTTTTAGACCATTTGAATAGTTGCCTTTTGAAACATCCTCATTCTTCTAAATACATTCCAGACTAGCCTGGGTTTTCTTTTGTGATTTTGCTAGTGGTTCTGTGTATAAATCTTTAGGATATGCATATATTTTCAATCACATGTCCTGTCTTCACTTACCTTACCTTGGACAGACAAAAAAATTTTTTTTTTGTCGTTGTTGCTTAGCTATAGTACTATATATACTCTCAGATCTAGAGTTTTAATGAATTTTCCTGATATTCGGGTTTCATGCGATTGCAATCCAAACAAAACCCCCTATTCATTTTGCCACTGAATAGGAAGTGATCCCAGCTAAAGAATAGTCAGCCTCCTCGATGGTTTGGTAATAGATTTTTTTATTTGATAAATATTTCTTTTTTAATTAATTAATTTATTTTAATTGGAGGCTAATTACTTTACAATATTATAATTTTTTTTTTCTCCATTCATTGACATGAATCAACCATGGGTAATAGATTTTAATACCAGCTTTTGGGGAAATTAAACTCCCTAGCTGGGAATTCTTCTTCCAAATGTCCAAGTTTTCCTTGCCTTCAAGAACAAGACAGCTGGTACTGGAGCACAACTCTGGGTGCAGTCAGTTGTCTGGGCATAGTCTTCTCACCGCTAAGGATATTCCCATCCAGCTCAAGTTCACTGCTGCTGCATGAAGATCTGCCTGGGGTCTCAGGGAAGATGCGTGTGAATAAAACTCCTGAGATGGTTGATGCCATCTATTACTCCTGGTACTAGTGAGGATTTAGGGCAAATACTGGAAGGAGGAACTGAACACTATGATATAATTTCACTCAAACATGGATTGCATGAAAAGACCAATATGGGTAAGGACAGTCTTAAGTAAAAAAAAAAAAATTACCATCCTCTACATACAATCCCAAAACACTGTCCTCTATCTTGATAGTTATTTAAGCTCTCAATAATATTTCTGCTTTCCACTTCTTAAATTCCATGGAAGATAATAATAGTAAAAGGAAAAATAATGACATGCTCATGAAAAACCTTCATAATTCAAAAATAAGCTATCAAATGGGTCATCTTGTTTGTCTTGAAAGCAAATATATGAAATGAATAGAAATTTTATTATTCTTATTCATTTTTAAGTCTGGATACCAAAGTATTTAAGTGATTTGTTCATGGTCATATAAACACATATTAACAGGTTGAGGTCCAGGTCTTGCAACTACAAAAATCAGGACTGTCCCCAGCAGGCTTTTCTCATATTCCTCCCCACTGGTTCTTTCTCTCAACTTCTTTTATTCTGATATCATCCATATTTTCCCATAGTATTCAGTTACCTTAATTCTTGCTGTTTGTATGGCTTCTTAATTCCTATCTTTTTGAATTCCTCATTTATAACTTCTTTCACTAAACCTTCATAAAATTATAAGATCATAGGTCATTAATCTTAGAAGGCATAAAACTAGTGTTACAGCTCTTTTAGAATTTGTCTAGCAGGCTTTCCGGTTTGCACCGGAAAACCCCTAAAAAAAAAAAAAAAAAAAAAAAGAAGGCATAAAACTTTAGTCCAAACTTCAAAGAAAGTTTATTTTTTTTTCCCACAAAATCCTAGATGTATGTTTTCCTACTTGTTCTTGAGTATCTCATTCAAATTTTGATCCTAGTTTTGCCACCTGAAGCTAATGAAGGTTTGTTCTTTTAATACTCAAAGACAGATTTCATTTCCTGAAAAGTCTTTTTAGGTAGGCTTTATTAATCTTAATTTTATTAACTATTCTTCCTTGGGTTTCAAATCAGAGATCTTTTAGATTCAAATGATAAAAAGCATGATCCAAACTTAACTTTAAAAAAAGAATTTATTTTCTTTAACAACTAAAATATCTAGAATCAGACTACAAGATTGAGCTGGTATAGAGGTTCACTCCCATGTTGATTGTAGAAGAACATGAATTCTGGATTAAGGGGAATGTTCTGTATTATGACTATGGTGGTGGATACTCAACTCTATGCATTTGTCAAAGGACACAGAGCTATATAAAATACACCATAAAGAGTGTATTTTATTTATGTAAATCTAAAAATTCAGTTAGGATGTAGGAATAACCCAAATTGGAATCGAATGTTTATGCCTACTGTATTATGGCAGAAAAACAAACTATCTCCATATCATCCTGTCTAACAGGAACAGAATAACACAGAACCATAATCAGATTTTTTTCATATGTAGCAGATGAATTTTCTGGCATTGCATATGAAAGAACCAAGGAGAAACAGAAATGCCTTCTTTGAATATTCAGTTTAGTTCGGTTCAGTTCAGTTGCTCAGTCGTGTCCAACTCTTTGTGACCCCATAAATTGCAGCCTGCCAGGCCTCCTTGTCCATCACCATCTCCCGAAGTTCACTCAGACTCACGTCCATGGAGTTGGTGATGCCATCCAGCCATCTCATCCTCTGTCATCCCCTTTTTCTCCTGGCCCCAATCCCTCCCAGCATCAGTGTGTTTTCCAATGAGTCAACTCTTCACATGAGGTGGCCAAAATACTGGTGTTTCAGCTTTAGCATTATTCCTTCCAATGAATACCTAGGACTGATCTCCTTCAGAATGGACTGGTTGGATCTCCTTGCAGTCCAAGGGACTCTCAAGAGTCTTCTCCAACACCACAGTTCAAAAGCATCAATTCTTTGGTGCTCAGCTTTCTTCACAGTCCAACTCTCACATCCATACATGACCACTGGAAAAACCATAGCCTTGACTAAACAGACCTTTGTTGGCAAAGTAATGTCTCTGCTTTTGAATATGCTATCTAGGTTGGTCATAACTTTTCTTCCAAGGAGTAAGGGTCTTTTAATTTCATGACTGCAATCACCATCTGCAGTGATTTTGGAGCCCCCAAAATAAAGTCTGACACTGTTTCCACTGTTTCCCCATCTATTTCCCATGTAGTGATGGGACCACATGCCATGATCTTAATTTTCTGAATGTTGAGCTTTAAGCCAACTTTTTCACTCTCCTCTTTCACTTTCATCAAGAAGCTTTTTAGTTCCTCTTCACTTTCTGCCATAAGGGTGGTGTCATCTGCATATCTGAGGTTATTGATATTTCTCCCGGCAATCTTGATTCCAGCTTGTGCTTCTTCCAGCCCATATTAGTATGGCCAAATAGTCAAAGAACAAGATATTCAATGTAGAAAAAATAATATAAACTTCTTGCTTTGAGTTTACTAGGGTCAATATATGAATTATATTAATATGTGATATGGTAATCACATTTATCTCAATATAGTTAATCAGAAGAAGAAATAATCATTAAATCATGAATCCTATTCCTGATCAGGGCTCAATTACTTGTGCTGAAATCTCAAACCATGTGAATTCCAATATAATATTTTATGTCACTTGGAAAGTTTTTACAACTGTTAACCCTAATTTTTTTTTTTTAATTTAGACGAGAGTAAACTAAGTGATTTCTCCAGGTTCTTACATCTTGTTTATTTGATTATAAAAAATTGACTCATTTTATTCAGTTTCCCTCAGTATTTATAACTGCTTTTCTTCCTGTCAAGGATAATAAAATGTGAGACAGAGTAGTATTTACTGGCAAGAATAGTACAGAATTCTATTCATGAAAACTATAAGCAATCTTTGTGAAAAATACTATTACACTGTACTCAGGTCAAAATGAAAGCTTTTAGTTCATTATATTAACTCATTTTTTCAAAAGTCATTTTATATCGAGGTCTTTGCAGCAGAATGCTCTTATCAGAAATTTGATTCACTTAAATACTTGGGAATATTTTTTTTAAAAAAAAAAACAGCATTTACTAGCTAAAATACTTACTAGATCTTAAAAAGATATAGGAACCAAAGTTGTATTTATTTTTAATACATCTGGTAAACCAGGCAAATCTTTAAGACACTGTGTTTGTCACTGCACTTCAAGCATTGTCAGTTCATTGGATTTCATGATGTCTAGGATGCTTTATACTCATTGAAGATGCAATTTCTTCTATTCTTCTTTTACATAAATATTAATATAAGAGTTAGGCAGGCATCCAAAAAACCTGTTTGACTTGATTTGTTTTTCTCATCTTCATTCATTTTTTGCTTCATTTATATTCTCCTTTCTCCTCCCTTTGAATATAAAATGAGTTGCTTCTTAAAGTTTCTGGTATAGTTTAGCATTTATTTTTTAAGTAACTTTTTCCATATGTTTGTTTTTACCTCCATGAAGTCTCTGTGTTTCAACGTTCTTCACCCTCTACTCCTAAACTAAAGGAAAACAAAATAAAAGAAAAACTTTAGCTTTCCTTGTTGTGTTTGGCTATGATCTGTAAAATCAGTCAATCCCAGCTCTCTACCCTAAGTTTATAATTTTAATTAGCTTCTGTATAAAATTTCCCTCCTGACTCCATTGCCCAGTTAAAAGAAGTTTCAACTTCCTCCACTCCCAAGAAGTGAGATGTGCAGGAAAACAGTGATTAAAGGATTACAAAGAAACCCTTAGGAATCCTATTCCTTCTCTGAAGAAAATTAGGTCAAGTTTTGCCATGTTTTCTGCTTGGCTTCAGAGTTCATGGCTAGCCAACAATATTTGATGATTTAAAATGGCTTTTGGCTTTCCCCTTTAAAAACAAGATTAGTTATGTGTGTCATGTGAACTCCTGCATTTGTGGTAGCACACACTAGAATTACGGTTATTACTCTTTTTTCCATTACTGATGCTGTCTTTACTCAGAAGTTTATCAAGGATATTCCTTCTTGAGTTGGAAATTTTAATGCTTGGTCTCAGAGGTTGACCAATTACTGTTCATCTGGGCTCTTTCAAATCTTCAAAGACAGAGTCAAAACAAATAATGGAGCATGGTAGAGACAAGTATGTTAATCCCCCTGAAAGAAAGACAAATTAGGCAGTATCTATGCAATCAAGGCAGAATGGAATGTAACTGAAAAATACAGTCATTCCAGTTTTCCAAAACCTTTCACCAATATCCAACTGGAAGCGGAATTTAGGAAAAAGATGTGATCAGGCTGTAAGATAATATATTGAGAATGGAACTCACCTATTCTATTTTTCATGTTTCTTCTGTCCTGAAAATAAATTCAAAGTTCATGTAGATTACATGATTTAGGTATGCATTTTATTTGAATGTAATTGTTAATTAAAACTTTTCTCACTTGCTTTTTTGACATCACTCTTGTTCTCCATGCTCTCTAGAAGACTGTAGATTGTGGCTCAGAGAGATTTTACATCTAGTATCCTCAATGTCAGTGGACAATGAATGGTGTTCTGGAGCCTGCTCATTCTGGATCCTGAGAGCTGATTGTTAAATATTTAGGGGATTTGTGTTAAACACAGCTCCTATTAAAAGATAAATATATAGTAAGCCATATTAAAATTTCACTGTTTCTTAATTATTGTACTGTACGTCCCTGAGATTGTTTATATTTGTTGCATCTGCCATATGGGAATACTGCATTGTACTGTTCATCCATTCATAATTCTGTATTCCTGAGGTTATTTATATCTGTTGCATCTTCCATGTGGGAATACTGCATTGTACTGTTCATCTATTCATAACTCTGTATTCCTGAGGTTGTATATCTGTTGCATCTGCCATGTGGAAATATTGTATTGCACTGTTCATCTCTTCCTAATTCTGTGTTCAGTGATGCCATGTGTGTGGTTTGCAATTGGCCATAATGGAAGTATGTACACTGTGTGATTGGAAAATGCTGCTCATCAGAGCTTCCTCCCACACTTTTCACTCCAGAAAGTTAAATTTTTACCAGCCTATCACTGGATATATATAGTGTACTTTAAAAAAAAGAACCTAGAACTCATTAAACTTAAAATTGCATTATCCAGGGATCCTCATTTATCTTGACCTTTGATTATTAAATTTATATGATTATTTTTATACTTTTATGATTATTCTAGCTTTCCCAGTAGGAAAATTTTGAAGTTAACAGATATTAAATAAGCTTGTGTTTCTGCAGCTTCTATCCCATTGTAAAAACTGCCTTCAAATTTACCTAGAAGATTGGAGAATCAACTTATTATACAAGTACTAAAACCAATAACTGGAGAAGGCAGTGGCACCCCACTCCAGTACTCTTGCCTGGAAAACCCCATGGACGGAGGAGCCTGGTAGGCTGCAGTCCATGGGGTCGCAAAGTCGGACATGACTGAGCGACTTCACTTTCACTTTTCACTTTCATGCATTGGAGAAGGAAATGGCAACCCACTCCAGTGTTCTTGCCTGGAGAATCCCAGAGATGGCGGAGCCTGGTGGGCTGCCATCTATGGGGTTGCACAGAGTCGGACATGACTGAAGTGACTTAGCAGCAAAACCAATAACATAGTTCAAGAGATTTAATATATGATCAAGATGACATTTCAACTAACTAGGAAATGGTTAGCAGATTATAATTTTAGAATGTACAATGTTTGTAGGCAGGAATAGAATTTATTTTAGTCACTTTAGAGGATAGCTAGGCCTCAAATTTGTTACTCACATACTTCAAGCCCCGGTAATGTTGCTCATATTTACTCTGGAGAAACACTTTCTATATCCCCAAAGTGCTATGTACAGCAAAGTATTAAAAAAATTGATATATTGTAACATAAGAATAACCAAGACAATCAATAAAGAAACTGCTAAAACATGGTACTATTAGGAGTTATATATCCTCAAGCTATTATATGTAGTGAAAATTGTAAACTGCAAGCTGATTTCCAAAATATGTATCACTTATGGATAAGTGGAGGGAGGAAATGAGAGGAAGGGGAGGAGCAGGGAGAAGAGAGGAAACGAAATTTTCTGCACACATTCACACATGTCTGTATAAAATGACCTAGAAGTGTACATAGTAAGTTCATAATTATAGTTGACAATTAGTTGATACTCATCTTTTCCTGTATTGTTAGTTTTAAATTTATTTTATATTTTTATGTATTATCTGAGTAAGGAATATTAGTAAAATATTTAATCAGAAAACACTTCCTGGCAATATTATATTTCACCACATAAAGAGATAAAACATCCCTATATTTACATATTTCATTTTACAAATTCAATTCGTCCAGTCTATTGAGTTTTTACCTATGTATTCACCTTTGAACCCACTACCTATTTCAAGATACAGATCATAAAATAACTAAATTATACTACAGGTGTATGTGACCACACTCTCTTTTTATTTTTTTAACGAAAAAGGGAAATGATAATGGAATTGAGGAAAGGTATAAATACCACATCTATCTTAGTGACATCTCACAGATCGGAACATCATTTATATGGAACAACATTTATATCTACATAGTAAAACAGCGAGATGAAAATAAAATACATGTTGACAAAAATATGTTGTGTACAAAAAGTAGAGGAGTTTAAGATATTATGGTCAGAGTCTTCCTTGATTTGTCAGCACATTTGATTTTCATCTAATCCAATTATGACTCTTCCTGTAATATGATTATTTCATTACCATCAGGATAACAACTAGCAGGCATGGACTGATCAACAACTATTTTTGCTTTGAAAACAACTGGATAGCATTGTTTATTTGCTGGAGAAGTTACTCCTGTGCTTTCCTGTAAGTGATAATTGCTTTAAAGTTAATCACTGCATTAGATAGAGTAATGGTTTTGATGGTTAGAAAAAGTAGAACCATAAACCGGTGTCTTATATTATTAGGTGATCTAAACCTTTATCTAGAGCAATGGTGAACTTTGAAAGAGTAGATTTTATATTTTATTCTAACTGTTAATGATGCTTTGTTTGATTATGAGGCTGGTAAAACATATGCAGAGCCTTGCAGAAGCTACAAAACAATGGTTTGTTTAGCTTATATTATTCCTGATGAAGCCCTTACAGAGCTGACATGTGAAACTCAGTTTTCACTCTTCTTTCTAATATAAAACACACGCACACATGCACACACATACATATATACCGGGGTCCAGCCCGGGTTGGATCCAGGAATTCCCTGGGGAGGACGGGCGATTAAAAGAATAGATAAAGAGATAAGGAAAGAATTTTGCAGTTTAGAAAATAGAGGAGAGAAAAGAGGCTGATATTCCTTAGTTTACGCAGAAAGCCAATAAAGCCGCAGCACGGGACTTGCTCTGTTCACGTAGGCCGCAGGCGCCCTCTCAAATCGTGGAAGGTGCCCCACCTTAGGCACCTTCTCGAGTGGGTCTTAAAAGCCCAGGCAAGAAAGTGAACGCAGAGGGCCCCTGCGCTCCAGGGAAATCAGCCTGAAAAGGAAAAGGAAAGAAAAAGGACGACATGGGGAGACCAAGCTTGATGAGCATGGCCCGCACTTTATTTTCCAAAGTAGTTTTTATACCTTAAGTTGTGCATAGAGGATAATGGGGGAAGGGGTAGGGTCATGCAAGGTCAGCAGTCCTTGATCCTTATCGAAGCCAGGCTTTCTTTCTGCAAACTTATCATATGCAAAAGTTTAGGTGATTTACATCATCTTCTGGCCAGGAGGCCTGTTAACATTTTCGACCCTTTCTTCAGAAAACTTATTTTTCTCTAAAGGTGATTATTCTAAAGTCAGGCACCACCCTCCAAAAGCATTAGATAAAGTTGCATTCGTATAGGGCAGAAGTGTGGTGGGCTATAATAAGAAAAGAATTAACTCAAGGGTCCAAGGTTACAAATATTAAAGCTACTACTTATATTTCTATACACCAACTATATTAATCAATACACTGCCAGGGACACAGTAGGTAAGGGATATGGAAACTTGGCAGCAAGCGTTAGCTCAACAAAGAAATCCTCTATTAGTTCTATTTTAACAATTTTAACTCTCTGAGAAGCTCTGCATTGCTGGAATATCTTAAGCTTCCCGTGCCTCTCGTGGTTGGGAGGCTGTGAATCTGAACAAACCTGTCAGGCAAGCTAGAAAGTCATCAGAGGGGTTCGAATTGAAAGACTCCTATTATGCCCAGGAGACTTATTAACTAGAGTTTTAAGTTGATTTTCTTACAGAGAAAGGTGGTCAGGGATAGCCCCCCATTAATGTCAGAAGAGTTTGGTGAAAGTTGTAAAATAGTAAAACAGACAGATTTTGGTTTTGGGGTAGACGCTCAGGCAGGTCCAGGGGGGTTCCTTGAGCCCTGACTCGCCTTTGCATATCTGGCCTCTCCGCATGACCTTTGTCATGGGTGGGAACTCCCGTGCTGGCTCCTGGCACATATATACTTCAAATAAATGAAAAAATATAGAAAATGTATAATGAATATACATGCATCTTCATCTAGGCTGGTGACATCTGACTAGTGTACAGTGTTTGCTTCCTTTTATAAAGATCACTTTTAAGGAAAAAATATTATTTTTATAGTTGAAATTACATTTGTGCCTTTCCCTATTCTAAAGTTTGTTCTTTCCAGAGAGAAAGGCTATTTGGATTTGGTATTTCTTATCTTACATATGTTTCATACTTTTTGTAAACATACATATTTCATATATATTTCATTCTTTTATGTATATATATATATATAACTTTGCAAGTTTTATGATTTCCCATCAATTATATCATATTCCATGTACCTTTTAAAGATTTACTTGTTTCTTTTAATTCAACATAGTTTTTGAGATTTAGTCAAGGTAAAACATGGAGTTCTGGTTAGCCTCAAATCTTCTCTGGTCTGTAAAATGTTGTTATTGTCGTTCAGTTACTAAGTTGTGTCCAACTCTGCAATTTCAAGGACTGCAGCATCCCAGCCTCCTCTATCCTCCACTATCTCCCAGTTATTCAAGTCTATTCAAATTCATGTCCATTAAGTCAGTAATGCTGTCTAACCATCTCATCCTCTGCTGCCCCTTTCTCCTTTAACCTTCAATCTCTCCCAGCATTGAGGTATTTTTCTATTGTGTCAGCTTTTTGCATCAGGTAGCCAAAGTATAGGAGCTTCAGCCCCGCAGTCCTTCCAATGAATATTCAGGGTTGATTTCCTTTAGGATTGACTGGTTTGTTCTTGCAGTCCAAGGAACTCTCAAGAGCCTTCTCTAGCACCATAACTCAAAAGCGTCAATTCTTTGTCACTCATCTCTTCTTTACACTCACATCCAATCTGTAAAATAGTCATTACAAATAGAGTGGTTCCCATCCTTCAAGAACCATTATTTCTGTTCCCCCTGGAGATGAATACTATTGTTAATGCTATGACCAGTCAAAACTATTTGTACTTTTACTACATGTATATGTACCTAGAAGTGATTAATTATATTATTTTTTGTGTTTGCATGCTGTAATTATATGTGTTTTGCCTTTTTATAATTATGAAATTTTGTTTTTAATTGTACAATACTCCTTGGGAATAAAGTCTCATTTTGCTTGTGTTTATATAGCCACTCCAGACTTCTTCCATTTACTATTTGCATACTTTATCTTTTTCTAACCTTTTACTTTCAAATCATTTGTTCCTTTATATTGAAAAGCACATAGCATATAGTTGAATCTTGCTTTTAAAATTTAGTCTGATAACCTGCTTTTTATTTGGAAAACTTACTGCTTATTATATTTAATGTAATTGCCGAAATGGTTGGTTATAGTTTTTTCATTTTACATTTTTTCTCTATTCTGTCTAAATTTATTTACTTTGATCCCCATCTTCACATGTTAAGTATTTTTTTAATATTCCACTTTATTTTAGCTATAACTCTTTATATTTAAGTTTTTTCTCTAATAATTATAAAACATGTCTGTAAATGATCAGAGTTCCAATCTGTCTTTATAATTTTTGGTGAAGGTCATTGAGAAAACTGCTGGTTGACCTGTAAGCTGGACTTGGGTAATAAGATTCCCATTTCCTTCCCTGTCCTTGCAATGTATGTTTTGTTTGCCTTCCCCATTTGAGAAGTTTCCTGAGGACACAGCTTTGAGATAGTAATGTGGTATTGAGACCATCTGGGTAGTATATGTGACTAAACTCAGTTAAGGCCTCTGTATAAACTTTTAAAATTCTGGCAAGCAGGTGTGGAGATCTACTCATTTTGTTTGTCCCAGGCTTCCTAAGACAAGCCTCGTGTGTAAATTCCCTTGCTTATTAAACCTGCCACCTACCATGTGCTTCTTTTTTCAATCTACCCCAAGCCTCTGCACATGGGGTCCGATTATACCCAGGGAACTCCAGGAGGTTGCCAAGGAGCAGTAATGGCCTACTTTGTGTACAGTGTGAAATGCTTGTTAATGGTTTAATTTCATTTACTATAACCTCATCCTTTGTGATATAATAGGTATTAGGTTTATCTGTATAAAAAATTCAGTAGTAAAGCATTATAAATTTGCTACTGTAGATCATTTTTTCTTTCAAAAAAATAAAGAGAAGGGAAAATATATCTTATTTATCCATAAGATTGTCATTTTTATAATTTTATTTTTTTTGTAGATTTGAGTTTCTATCTGGCATGGAGTTTAATCCCTTCATTTTTTCGGCAAGTGACAATGTTCAATAGATACGGTGAGTGTAGACATCTTTTTTTATTTCCAGTTTAAACATATGGCTTCTCATGTTCCTTAATTTGAATAGTATTATTGGAGGTTAATCATGCTTATTATTTTCTATGTTAGTTTACTGAGTTATTTTCATGAATGAGTATGTAATTTTATTGAAGTCAACTATATTTAGGGGGATGATCATGTTTACATTCTTCAATCTGGCAAAATAGTAAGGATTATATCTAGAATTTCTATGAAGCCAACCTTGTATTCTTAGGATGGAGACAGTTTTTTCACTTTTTAATTAGCATTTAAAAAAATAGTATGAAATTTTAATTATTTTGAATTTTCACATTTATATTAATGAGTGACATGAATTTTTAATTTTCTTTTTTTAGTACAGTCCCTTTTCTGATTGGTTATTCCTGAGTACATTCAGTAGTTCTGTGGCAGTTCTTCAGTAGTTCTGTGTATTAATGGCAAGTTGTCTCAGATTCTGTTTCCCTGAGAAGGACCTTAATTTTATCCTTATCTTGATTGGTTAATTTTCTGGGCATATATTAATTATCAAAACTTAACTTTTTAGCACTTTGAATGTATTATTGCATTTTTTCTATGTGTGTGTTTTTTTTTTTTTAATGAAACTAATCAGAGTAACTTTATTTTTCATAATTCTTTCCTAGTAATTTGTCTTTTCTCTTTGGTTGCTTTTAACTTCTTTCTCTTAGGGTTCTGTAAACTTTTGTGGTTATACATTTAACTTTAGATTCCTTTTAATTTATTATATTCAGTTATTGTTGCATCATGAAATAAAAGTTTAAGTAGTCCCCTAAATGTGTGAGTGATAACATGGAAAAAGAAGATTTATAAATGATTAAAGTACCGTGAATACTCATTTACCATACTCAGTTAAAATATTTACTTAAAAGGGTTACACTGTAATTTTGAGGGGCAGTTTTACTAATATAATTACAATATTAGGAAAATACTTTCAGTGATATATGCCACCAGGAACTGAAAATTACAGAAATAAATTAGCACTTGAAGTGTACAAGTACCAGAATTTTTAATAACATAAACCTTTATTACATTCTTAGTGGATGTGATAATAAAATAATAACATATTTCACATAGTACTTCAGAGTTAGTTATTTGATTTTTATAGAAGTCCTAAAACAGGTATGGGCAATATCATTATACTCATTTTACATATAGATAAACTTAGCCTTTGCCTAAATTACTTTCTTTCTGATACATGGAGGTAAGATTGAATCCCAGATTATTTAACACTAAAATCACTACCGTGCTAAAGTGAAAGTGAAAGTGACTCAGTGGTGTCTGACTCTTTGTGACCCCATGGACTATAGCCCTCTAGGCTCCTCTGTCCTTGGAATTCTCTAGGCAATTCTACTGGAATGGTTAGCCATTCCTTTCTGCAGGGGATCTTCCCAACCCAGGGATCGAACCCAGATCTTCCACATTGCAAATTCTTTACCATTTGAGCCACCAGGGAATCTCAGATACAAGAAATACTTGTTAAACACAAAACAAAACAACAGCAACAAATCTCAAAGGATTTTTTTGTACACTATGAGTTTTATTAATTCTTTTGATTACATTTAAAGATTTGTGGAAATAGAAAAAATATTTTAAGAAATAGAAATGTTGTAATCTAGATTTTTGTTGAATTGGTTTTCTTCTGTGTGAGAGTTACACAACTGTAATTGCAACTTTTTAAGTCTCCTAGTGGTTAAATGTTGAATCACTGGGCACTAGATTTGTCATGCAATAAAAAATAAAATTATATATTTCTTTACTTAATTCAACAAAAACAAATTATGTAAGATGATCTCAGATCTTGTCACACTGCAGATTTTCCTTGTTAAATCTAACAGTAACCAACTGTTGGATGAAGCTAGAGGGTTTCTGTGTTTGATATGTTTCTATCTAGTTGAATATAGCACAATTTTAGCATCTGAGATTTTATTAAGAAAGCATGTATGAGTTAAGCTTTAGTTAAGTGCTGTAACCAATAATGCTTTTATCTCTTGCAAATATGTGACTGATAAAATATACAGTATATTTATATCTATCAATCTGTCTATATATAAGATGGAGTCGGAAATGGCAACCTACTCTAGTGTTCTCACCTGGAAAATTCCATGGACAGAAGAGCCTGGTAGGCTACAAGTTCATGGGGTCCCTAAGAGTCAGACATGATTAAGCACACTTTCTGACCTGATAGATCTATCATATGTATATCAGAAAGTGACCTCTTACATATCATATATATAAGAAGATATAATGCATAGGTATTTTGCTTTATTTCCTATCTTATAAAATAAAAATATTGTCTGAGGAAGATATTGTAGATGACGGTATATTTTTCTGTCAAAAACTACTGATTTTATATATTTTGTTGTTAGTCGATGAGTTGTGTCGCACTGGGGCTCTGAGTTCACATTATTTTTCTTTGGATATAGTTTAGAAGTTATAGTTGAAGTATAAATGTTGATCAATAAATGTAAATTATTACGTAGTATTTATTTAGCATATTAGTTAAATATACATATTTTCCTTAATGATATCCATATGTTTCTAGCTGTTATTTATTATCTTTGTAAAAGACTTACTTCTACATCCAGGCTAAAGGTATGTGCTTGTCTATTCATTTATTTGAAATTGTTCATTACAAGTTACTGAACTCCATGAATTCTTCCATTAATATTAGTATAAATGATACAATGGAAACAATTCAATTGATTTCATGGATTCAAGTATTGTCTTATATAGTACTTTGAAATAAAAAAATACAATTAGATACACAGGAGGAGTTTCAAAACTTTTCAGTGTTATACTTCAAATATGTGTGTGTGTGTATATATGTGTATATATATACATATATGTATATAAAATACACAAAATCTTTTATGAGATATTTGGAGGCTGCTGCTGCTGCTGCTAAGTTGCTATGTAGGAACTATTCAATATCTTAGATCTAGCGTTGTTTGCTTGCTTATTTTTGTTTTATATGGATGCAAAAATTTTCCTCTTGTGTTCAGATTTGTATTTTCTTAATTTATGAGACTCAACTTTCTTTCACTAGAATTATTTTGTTTTTTCAAACTATTTTGATTGCAAAAAATTTATTAAAATATGTGAAATGTATGAGGAAAAGATAGCTAGAAGGTATATCAATGCTCTATCAATTTTGAGAGAATATTGAGTTGGGAAGATCCCCTGGAGAAGGAAATGGCAACCCACTCCAGTATCCTTGCCTGGAAAATCCCATGGATGGAGCCTGGTAGGCTACAGTCCATGGTGTCACAAAGAGTCGGACATGACTGAGTGACTTCACTTCTCTTCACCAACTTTCACCTACAAAAGCAAGAATTAATTGTAAATTAAGTTATTTTTAGTAGAAACTTACATAACATTTATATTGTTTTTCACTTTTTTCAATGATTAGATATTACAGTAAGAAGCATGTTATGTTTGAAATCAAGAGTGACTTAAGAGATTCCACTTTTTTAATATAAACAAGTACTTGTTAAAGAATCAGTCACATTTATACTGTTATAGTGGTAAGGAATTATAAACCTCAGTAAAATATAAATCAAATAACTTCTTTTATCCCTAAAGTAATGTCATAATTAGAAACTTTCTGCAAAGATAACGTGTCTAACCTATGCTGGAGGCAACACTGCCATGAAAAAGATCTACCACTATCACAATAGGGCAAGATATAGTCAAGAAAAACATCTTTCCCTGACAATTCATTTTTTTGCCCATGACATAATTTGGAAAAGTTTTCCCCAGGTCAGTTTTCCCATAAGGAGAAGATCACTTGAAAGCACTCAGCATTTTCTCACAACGAAAGTATCTGGCAGTGTTTTTTTTTTTTTTTTTTAAGCTCTTGCTTGTTGGAAAAATCTTGGATTTAAAGAGATCAAATTTATTAAGCCAAGGGGGAAAACAGTGTCAGGAACTCAGTAAAACAGTAATAAACAGTCATCTCCTGATGCCACACGTCACAACTCATGGAGTCCTGCTGGTTCGTTTCTTTTACCAATCACGTAACACTGTGTTTTATAGCAGTGCCTCAGGACACAGTGAAGGGCTTGGATGTTGTACAGTTTTTCTCACTGGGCATCTGTCCTTGAGACTGTCATACATCTGTTGCATAGTATATCCTCAGGCATGCAAAGAGGCATGGAGCATGGAATGAGAGTCAATAAATTTCAATGATTTCATGAGCCTGTATCCAAACATGCTATCTAGCATATGTGAAACCGAGCAGCTAAAATTTCTAAAAGTAATACAAATAGAAAGGTTTAACCAAAAGGTACTCTGTACACAGCAATACACTATATTATAATAAATAAAACCAAAGAGGAAGAAGTCAAATAATATTTTAGAAATTCAGTAAGTACTTTAAAAATATTTAAGTCCCACATCTATATATATGCAAATATCTGTGTTCCATTCCTCATCATGTCATGTCTATCTCATTCCAGTTTCTCTCATGCTATTTATTTACTCTGCTTCTGCATTGTCAGTTTAGAGAATTATTAGATTTAGTTTCTTTTCATCAGAGAGATGAAAAGTATCTGAATGTATTCAGAGAGGAGGAGTTGTTTAGTTGCTAAATTGTGTCTGACTCTTTTGCAACACCATGGACTGTAGCCAGCCAGGCTCTTCTGTGTATGGGATTGCCTAGGCAAGAATGCTGGAGTGGGTTTCCATTTCCTTCTTCAGGGAATCTTCCTGACCCGAGGATAGAACCCACATCTCCTGCATTGCAGGTAGATTCTTTACTGTTGTGCTACTAGGGAAGCCCTTCAGAGAGGAGGGTAGTGTATTAAATGATTCCTGAAATACTTCAACTTGCTGAGAACAAGAAAAACATTCCTGTGTAATAAAATCACTTGAGAAACTGAGTATCAGTGGTGAGTGCTAGGAAAAAGCACTATTTCTTTACCTTTAATTTCCCCACCTCTTTTCTAGATTTAAATTTAATGATTCCAAGGTGCTGAAGAATTTTCTTATTTTTAAAAATTATTTGCACAAGTCAAGGCTCTACATTATGCAGTAGCAAATTTTATTGTGGAAATAAACAACCCAAATAGAATTAGCACAGATAGTGTTTAGGTCCAAAGTAGTCCAAGGAAACTAATACCTAGTAATTATATTATATGATATAAAACTCATGGTTACAAAACTCAAACATCTTAAAAACATATGGATATTTAGGAATATTAAAAAGATTAACTGATTTTTTTTAGTTTAAAATTCAGATTTGTTCCTTGTTGCCCAAGATATAGAGTGCAAATTTTTGCTTTTTTCATTAAAGTAGTTAAGTTTTATTTGAATGTATATAATAAAAATTTGGTAGAAAATATGACTCTTTTACTGAAATAGAAACCAACTCCATAACCTTTTAATATGGATATTTTGGGTTATTCTTTTAATGTTCAGTTCAGTTCAGTTGCTCAGTAGTGTCCGACTCTTTGCGACCCCATAAACATGGGCTTCCCTGGTAGCTCAGGCAGTAAAGAATCTGCCTGCAATTTGGAAGACCTAGGTTCAGTTCCTGGGTTGGGAAGATTCCCTGGGGAACGGAATGGCAGCCCACTCCAGTATTCTAGTTGCAATGCCACATGGGTTTGAACTCTCTTGTCAGTGAAACAAAACAGATTTCAGTAAGACTGGAGCAGGAGGGTACCAGCATAAGAATGGGAAATAGCTATTAAAATGTGCCACATTTCACTAGAATTACTTTTGAAAAAGTCCACACAAGAAGGGAGGGGGCAACAGCAAGATGACAGAACAGAGACCACAGATTTCATCTCCGCACAAACGCAGGTAAATAGCTATCCCTGAATGAAAACATCTCTGCAAAAGCTCATATGTCCAAATAGCTGCAGCAAAACAATGGAGGAAAACAAAACAAAACAGAACAACAGCAGCAACAACAACAACAAAACATAAGAATAATAACACTAAAATGGTGGGGAGAGCATTTTGCCTATTTTCCCAGGCTGCCACAGCTCACCATCACAAATTCTGCTCAGAGAGGACAAGGAAGGCAGGATGAATGATTAGCTTCTTTGGCCTTTTGGAGCACTGCCTGAGGATTTGCACTGATTTTACCCTACCCAGATTGTTGTGGAAATCAGCATAGCTGAGATGTCTGCTTTTGACAAAAACAAAGAAGATGGAGGTTATCAATATCCACCATGCAGTAGGTACATCTGTGGTCACCATTGGCCTTCTCTGCAGAGGACCCTAGCAGAGGGTCCTTTGCCACTGAGAGCCTCAGTAGATATTGGGGCATGGTCATCCAACAGGTTTTACCCCAAGGACCTTTTGGCTCATTGCTGTGGACCCCAGCAGCTTGCTCTGCAGAGGATCCTAGTAAATTTTGCCAGTGAGTAAACCACTAGCCATTACAGCCCCAGTGGATCTGCTGCAGTTTCACTCATGAGGGTCCCACAGTTTTTGCCTTTGCAGAATCCAGCTACTTTGGTGTAGTCAAAGTACTAAAAAAAAAAATTTGTCAACACGTGATAGTCGCACAGAGTCAGACATGACTGAAGCGACTTAGCAGCAGCAGCATACATACACACATACACATGTATATACATATACATACAGTGAAATATTATTAACAAACAAAGGAATTCTATTTAAGACAACATGAATAAGCCTGGAGGACATTATGCCAAGTGAAATAAACCAGATACAGAAAGACAAATACTTCATGATCTCACTTATAGATGGAATCTAAAATAGTTGAACTCATAAAAGCAGAGAGTATAATAGTCGTTGACAGGGCAGAGGGGGGTGAAGAAAGGGGAGATGTTGGTCAAAGGTTACAAAAGTTTAGTTATATGGGATGACTAAATTCTGGAGGTCTAATATACAATATGGTGACAATAGTTAACAGTACTATACTATTATACTTGAAATTTGCTAGGAGAATAGGTCTTAAATCTTAAAATACACACACACATGCAGATGCTAACTATGTGATGATAGATATGATTATATGGATTGTAGTGATCATTTCACAATGTATACATATAAAAACACCAAACTGTACACCTTTAATATATATAATTTTTATATGTCAATGGTTTCTCAATAAGGGGACTTCCCAGGTCACGCTAGTGATAAAGAACCTGCCTGCCAATGCAGGAGACATAAGACATACGGGTTCGATCCCTGGGTTGGGAAGATCCCTGAGCAGGGAATGGCAACCCACTCCAGTATTTTTGCCTGGAGAATCTCCATGGACAGAGGAGTCTGGTGGGCTATAGGGCTACATCCCATGAGGTCCCAAAGAGTCGGACATGACTGAAGTGATTTAGCATAGCATATCTCAATAAAGTGCTTAAAAACCCACATCCCTTAGAAGTATACTCTGTATCTAAAATATTTTGGAAGTGTATAATTGAATACTCATGGGAGAAACATTTTATTCTCATCTAAAGTTCTTTGTGTTCATATAAGACTTAATTTATAAGCAGGTAATCATTTGTGGGATGTTTGAAATTCAGTGCATTGTGTATTGAATTGCACACAAGAATGTAAAAAATTTAAAAAGATGTGTTCAAGAAATAGAGTTTAAAACCATTCAAAGCTCAAGCTAAATAACTGTCAAAATGGATAGTGCAAGTGCACCTTATAGAAGGGTCGAGTTCTACATAAATTGGGCTGAAACAGTCTGGAAAGATTCTTGGTGCATGTGGGTACTGAATTAACATATTTTGATGGAAAGAGAAATGCTTATGTATCTTCAGAGGATAGAGAGAAGGCCAATGGACTGGGATAAAGAATAGATAAGTATTCAGAAATCAAGCTGGTTAGGTTAAATGGCATTAAGCTATAGAGACTTTTTATTTTTTTAAACATTATTGGAAATTACAAACATTTGCAAAAGTAGTGAGAAGAGATAGATTCATTGTCAGCACAGGGCCAATCTTGTTATGCTAACTTTAACACCTGTATTATTTTCAAGCAAATCCTATAATTTCAAATATAAATAATTTAGTAAGTATCTCTACAAGATAACTGAAAGGTTGTTGCTGACCCACGAAAAGACGCCAGGATTCTTGGCCTCCGGAATAGAAGAATTCAACCTGGGGCCAGAGACGAGGCTTGATGGCTCAGAGCTTTTGTGCAATAAAGTTTTATTAAAGTATAAAACGAATAGAGAAGGCTTCTGACATAGACATCAGAAGGGGGCAAAAAGAGTACCCCCTTGCTAGCATTAGAAATGGAGTTATATACCTTTTATTTAGTTATGACAATGAATCAAAAGAATGTCTCAGGTTTGCGAAAATTTTACCAGACCCACTCCAGCAATTTACATTTTAGGATAAAGAGATTAGGATTTAACAATAAAAAGATCCTCTAGACCCACTCCCATAATATGCATTCTAAGATATCAGGATTAGTCAGAAGGTTTTCAGGAAGGAGAAACTGTCCTCCAGCCTGATACATTGCTGTTGTATAATCCCTAGTACAGAGTTTAAACTGAGTTGTGTAATTGACTAAGACTAAGGAATGTAGAAAAAAAGTTTGTCCTTTTCTCCTGCTTGAGAATTGTAATACCAGGGAAGAACCCTATGAAAGAATATTTCCAGGTGGTTAACCAGGAAAAATGACATGACAAAATAATAGGTGGATACATCTATGTGCTTTCTAGCAAATGGTTTCAGTAATTCTTTGCTTAAGTTCTGTTCAGTATGTACAGAACATGCTAAACACATACCAGAAAATGTGATTGTGGCTATACACAAATGTAAAATATTAACTAGCATCAACTATATGTCAAGCCCTATTTATTTTCTGTGATGGAAAAATGTATATGTTATGGAATAAGACAGAAATAACACTTGTTCTTTTATATCTTGCATTCTGGAGGTGTAAGACACAATACATAGTAAACAAATGAAGGATCAACATATTTGAAATAGTAAAAAGTGCTGCAAATAAAATTAAACATAATGACAAAGAGCGATTAATGGAAGGTGCCAATATCTATTTTAGAATGATTGACTATAGTGGCCTACTTAGCTGACAACTGAGCAGTAAGAGGCCAGCCTTGGGAGAGCCAAAGACCTTAATAAATAAAGTCTTATGGACTTGCCTAGAGAGTAGAACAAATAGAAACAAACAGAAAATCAGTGAAACATAGATGACCTTGGTTTGTTCAGTGAGGATATATGATAGGTGAGAAAGAGTGTCAGAACAAAATGATGTATGGCCTTATGAATGTCTGTATTTTAGTTAGTGTGCAGTGGATGATACTGGAAGGTTTTGTAACTTGAACTTTTATATATATATATATATATATATATATATATATATATATATATAAAATGTTATTACATATATATCTAATAACATTGACTGTGCTAAGGAAAATAGATTTTGGGAGGAATTGAATGAGAGTGGAGTCTGGTAGACTAGTAAAAAAAAAAAAAATCATCCTTCTTCAACACTATTTATGCTTAAAATAATACAACTAACCCAGCTAAAATCAGTCTGTTCATTTTAGCAATCTATGTATGATTTTCAACAAATCAAAAATTATATGTACACATTTTTTTACTTTTGATACGTTGCCATTTACATTATCAGTGTTGACAATTTTTTGTTTGCATTATACAGTCTGATTACATTGTGTTGCAAATGAAACAATAACTAAAGAATAGCTAAAATAATCCTTTAGATAAACAAAAACCAACAATGAGCATTACAAAATATTACATTTACTTGGATTCATGTCAATAAAAATACTACATATTAAATCTTTTTTTTTTCCCTCTGCCCCACCCTGTCTCACCATCTATTTGTTATTTTTATTTATTTTTTTTATTAATTATTTTTTTCTAAATTTTTAAAAGAAAATCCATCCTGAACCCTCCTCCCTCCTCCCTCCCCATACCATCCCTCTGGGTCGTCCCAGTGCACCAGTCCCAAGCATCCAGCATCGTGCATTGAACCTGGACTAGCATCTCGTTTCATACATGACATTTCACATGTTTCAATGCCATTCTCCCAAATCTTGCCACCCTCTCCCTCTCCCACAGAGTCCATAAGCCTGTTCTAACATATTAAATCTTGTGAACTACGTTTAAAACAATACTTAGAAGGAAAACTTAACTTCAAAAATGCTTTTTTAAGAAACAGGGAAAAATAATAATGATTATAAAGGCAACTAAAGCATTTGATTTAAGAAGTTGGGAATATGAGAACAGGGTATATAAAAGATATACGAAAAATAAATATTTTAGAATTTTTTATTATTCTTTTTTTTTTTTTTTTTACTTTACTATATTGTATTGGTTTTGCCATACATCAACATGCATACACCTGTACACGTGTTCCCCATCCTGAACCCCACTCCCACCTCCCTCCCCGTACCATCCCTCTGGGTCATCCCAGTGCACCAGCCCCAAGCTTCCTGTATCCTGCATCGAACCTGGACTGGTGATTCATTTCTTATATGATATTATACATGTTTCAATGTCATTCTCCCAAATCATCCCACCCTCTCCCTCTCCCACAGAGTCCAAAAGACTGTTCTATACATCTGTGTCTCTTTTGCTGTCTCACATACAGGGTCGTCGTTACCATCTTTCTAAATTCCATATATATGCATTTGTATACTGTATTGGTGTTTTTAAACAGTTTAATTAAAATAAAATGGGCTCTTGGAAAAAGTAATTGGAAGAGAATTCTTTGGAAAATCCAGTCAATTGAAAAGGAGATAATAAAGTCAAAGTATGAATATAATAATACAATAACTAAAAACATGTGTCATAAAGTATATGAGGACAAATCTTTGCCCCCAAATTTGAAACTTAGATTATGCAAAGGGGTTTTTATAAAATAAGTGTTTAAAAAAATCTAAAAATATAATTGATCATTTAATAAATTAAAATGTAATAAAAAATTTAAGTCATAAATCTAGTTTAATAAATGAATTCTAAAAACCTTTCAAAAGTATAGCTAATATTTATCTTTTTCATGATGTCCCTGAAAATTGAATATCAAAGTTGTAGACTGTGTCTTAGAAGGCTGATAAAATCTTGATTCTAAGGTAAAATAAGAGATAATATAAAACAATTACAGGCACTGTCATGGAATAAAAATTCTTTAAATACATATGAACCAGATATATTTAACATTTTTTACCAAAAAATACATCATTTAATAGTTTATTTCAGGAATGCAGTGATTTTTTAACATCATAAAACTTATCAACACAAATTAGCACATGAATGACTAATTAAAAAAAAAGACTGCTAGAAATAAAAGAGAAGGGCCTGAATTTTATTCATTCTATATAGTAGAATTTTATCACATACCTCACAGTGGTTGAGGAAACTTTAAATGAATCCCATTTAATATTTATAAATAATAAAAAAATATGTGATACGACTGTTAAAAATAGTACAAAAGTTTCAGGTCAGAGTAGTTCATTGATTCATTTGTTCAGCGAATGTTTACAGAGTACCTACTTTGTTCTAAATAATATTCTTGGGTCTGGGATACTGCAGTGAATGAAATTAAACACACACACACAAAAAACACTGGTGCTCATGGGACTTACATTCTACAGCAAGAAATAAACAGTTAACTTGTAGGTACATTGTATGGTATATCAGAATGTGGTTAAGCACTGTGAAGAAAACATGACAGGAAGAGGAAGGTAGGAAGTGCAAGAAGTGAGGTGTTTGGATTGGTTGCAGTTTTTAAGATAGAATAATCAGGGCAAGCCTTATTGCTTCTAAATAAAGATGGAAGAAATGAGAAAGTGAGTCATCTAGACAGGTGGAGAGGAGCATGCCACGCACAGAAAATGCAATGTAAAGGCCCTAGGACTTGTGTGTTTGAGGAGTAATAAAGGAGATGTTGTTGTGGCTGGAGCTGTGAATGAACCAAGGAAAGAGCAGCAGGAAACCAGGTCAGAGAGGAGACAGAAGTCTTGTTCTCTAAGTGATATGGGAGGAAAATATGAGAAAAAAAAGGCTTCCCCTGCCTCCCCCGCCCCCAACAGGACTATTTAGGTTCATGAAAGTGTTAGTTGCTCAGTCGTACACCAGTGGACTGTAGCCCGCCAGGCTCCTCTGTTCATGGAATTTCCCAGGCAAGAATACTGGAGTGGGTAACTATTTCCTTCTCCAGGGGATCTTCCTCACCCAGGGACTGAACCCAGGTCTCCTGCGTTGCAGGCAGATTCTTTACTGTCTGAGCCACCAGGGAAGCCCCTTTAGGTTCCTAATTGAGAACAAACTAGTTAGGAGAAGGCAATGGCACCCTACTCCAGTACTCTTGCCTGGAAGATCCCATGGATGGAGGAGACTGGTGGGCTGCAGTCCATGGGGTCGCTGGGAGTTGGATATGACTGAATGTCTTCACTTTCACTTTTCACTTTCATGCATTGGAGAAGGAAATGGCAACCCACTCCAGTGTTCTTGCCTGGAGAATCCCAGGGATGGGGGAGCCTGGTGGGCTGCCGTCTATGGGGTCGCACAGAGTCGGACACTACTGAAGTGACTTAGCAGCAGCCGTCAGGTGAAAAGTAGATGGAGACAATTAGGGATCTAATGACATAATCTGGGAACAAGATAATGGTGGGTTTACCTGAGGGTGGTAGATATGAATGTGGTAGGAGGTGGTCAGATTTTGAATATGTTTGGGAGATAGAGTTGAGAAAATTTGCTGATAGGTTGAATGTGGGCTTTGAGAAAAAGAGAAGTCTAGAAAATTGTCAAATGTTTTTGTCTAAGTAACTGAATTAATGACATGGCTATTTACTGAGGGGATAGAATTCCAGAAGAAGCAGGTGTTCAGGAAAGAAAGATGGGAGTATGAGTTTGGACTAAGTTTGATGTGCCTATTATGTATTTAAGCAAATGCTAAGTAAGCTATTGGATGTAAGTGTCCTAGATCCTAATGAAAGGTTTATATTGTAGATCGAACTTTAGAACTCATCAGCACATAGACTTTAAATGTAAGCTAGATGAGCTCACCAAGGAAATCAGTGTCAACACAAAAGATGGATAGTGAGCCCTTGAGAATCTCTAAGTGGAGTCCTTAGGGGATGAAGAGTTAAGTAAACGGACTGCGGAAATGGCCAATAAGATATGAGAAAAAAACAGAAAAATGGAATGTATGGTGGCATTGTGAGGAAAATATTTTGGTATTGGGGTTGGGTGATCAACCATAGAAAATGCTTATGACAGATCAGTATAGTTATAACTGCATAATGGCCATTGGATTTAGCACAATTACATCATTGATGATCTTGACAAGCATAGTTTCTGTGTGATAGTGGCTTAAAACCAGACTCACATGAATTTCAGAGTAAACAAGAGGAGAGGAATTGGAGACAATGAGAGTAGGCAACCTTTTCAAGAAGTGTTGCTGTCAATGAGGAAAGAGAAGTGGCGTGGAAGATGGAAGGAAAAGTATATAAAGAGAGTTTTCTTTTTTTTTTTAGTATGTGAGAAATGATAGCATGTTTATATTCTGATGGGAGTAATATAATTTGGAGGGAAAAGATAATGATGCTGAAGAAAGTGGGAGGATTGCTATAGCAAAGGATTCAGTAGTCAAGAAGGATGGGAACAAAGAGGCAGTACATAAGTGGAGAGGATTATTTAGAAGAGCAGAGACAATAACAACAAAAAGGAACACAGTATATTTGGCCATTGTGCTTATAAATGGGCAGATATGCTGATAAGAACTGTTGAAGTTCCCTTCCATTTGTTTACTAGTAAAGTTAACACCTGAGTCAGATGTAGGATGTGGTGTTGACAGCTTGAGGAGAGAGAAGTCATCAGATAGATTTCTGGCCAACTGAAAGGGCTAGGAGATATGGAAGAATACAAGTGTATATGATGGGTCACCAGGTGGTGGTAAAGAATCCACCTCCAGGAGACTTGAGAGGTGAGTTTGATCCTTGGGTTGGGAAGATCCCAGGAGGAGGGCATGACAGCCTACTCCAGCATTCTTGTCTGGAGAATCGCATGGACAGAGGAGTCTGGTGGGTTACAGTCCAAGGGGTTGCAAAGAGTTGCACATGACTGAAGTGACTTAGCATGCACATGATATTTGTAGTTATGCATTTAATGTGAAATTAATGTTCATTTTATGTATAATATGCATGTGGAGCTAGGAGACAACACATAGATTTATTTGGACATATGTTAATCCACACATAAAACCCAATAGCTTTATCATAAAATCATTTTAATTAATAAAACACAGCATCAGTGCTTTAGGACATAAATTTAATTTAGAAAAATCACCACATCTTTATAGCATTAAGAAAATATACACTAATAGGAACATATGTATAATTATATATATTTCATGATATTATTTATAATAAAAGACTAAAATATGATCTGAGGATTGTATTAATAAATAATATATGGGATTTAGAAACCATGTGTAACATTATAAAAGAGCTATATATATGGTATGTATGTTAGTTGCTCAGTCGCATCCGACTCTTTGCGACCCCATGGACTGTAGCCTGCTAGGCTCTTCTGTCCATGGGATTCTCAGGTAAGAATATTGGAATGGGTTGCCATTTCCTTCTCCAGGGGATCTTCCAACCCAGGGATCGAACCCAGGTTTCCTACATTGCAAGCGGATTCTTTACTGCTGAGCCACCAGGGAAGTACCGAAAGAGCTATGAAAATAATAAAATTAGAGAGAGGGGCATTTAGTAATAGTTAGATAATTTGAACTAATTGCCATCAGAATACAACTAGAAAAAGTAGGCAAAACATTTTTAAAGTGATATATTTGAAGGGAAAAGAAAGCTAAAAAGTAAAATTTGGGGATAATATCCTGTAGAAAAAGGAAGCTCAGAGAGATAAGACAGATTTGGTGCTATTATACTGTCATAAACCAATTTATGAAGAAGTATCTGGACTCTTAAAAGTGGAATAAAGTTTTTGATAAATTAAAGTCACGAGAAAGAAAAAAAAATTGGGGTTTGCAACTTATGAAGGGAAGTCTGGTACCTCCCAGTAATTAGGTAGAGACCAAAATGGGCTAAACTGTAAGAGTCAAATGAAGTGGAAATAGATCAGATGTCATTTATACTGAGGCCCAATTTCAAATAATCTTAATCTCTGATTGGACTAATAATGACTAATGATAATGCTCCTACCAAACTGTTAAAAACATGTACAAGTTTTCTCTGGGGAACGATATCATCATCCTACATTTCAAATTATCTTCATAAGTTTTTCTTATGTTTTATCTAACAAGCAAGTAAAAAAGATCAGTCATAAATGATAGCTTTAGAGCATTTAGAGAACTAGACATTATTTTTAAAGAATTCATAGAAATTACAGAATTGAAAAAATACAACCAAAATTAGGTACATAGTGGATGAAGTTAATGGCAAACTTGATTTAGAGTGAATGTAAAATTTTGCAACACCAGAAAATAAATTATTCAGAGAAACTGGAGAGGCATGAGTTTGAAAAACATAAAGGGGAAGTGAGATTAAATGGAGAACAAGAAGATCTAACATCTATGTAATTGAGATCCCAGAAGTAAATGAACTATGGAATAGGATGGAAATTACATTTGAAGAGAAGTGAGAATTTTTTAAAAAACTGGTAAAAGGCACAGATCACACATTCAAAAGCAGTGCATGTTTCATATATGATAATTAGAGGAAATGACATTTCAATAGTATAAAGCTGTTGAAACCAGACAACAGTATAATTTTTAAAGTTTGGAAGATAAATTATTTTCAAAGGAGGAAAAATGAGACTAACAGAAATAACTGAACCCAGAAAATCACAGAATTATATTTTTTAAAATCACAGGATTATATTTTTAAAGCAATGAATGGAACTATGTAATCTTCAGCCTAGCCATTGAAAATAGGATTCTAAAATGAAATAAAGCTTTTTCCTTGACTTTTCTTCAGCAGTGAGTCTTTACTGTGCAGTGGGAGTGACAGGGATTCCTGCTCCTTCTTCAGAAGTTTGGGACTTTTCCTCCCTGTAATCAGTGAGCTAACGCAAAAACAAGTGATAATTTGTGACTCCCAGGTCGATGACCATGCACCTCCTGCAAGCTTCTGCTACAATCGAGGGTTTCTGGAATTCCCTCCCTCCCCTTTCATGTGCTTGCCAGCTAGATAAGAGATCCATGAGTGGTTGAGTCTGAATAAGTGTGACCTCACCTTGTATCTGTGGTCACCAGGGGTTCTATATTCTGTCCTATACCTAGCCTTTAGAAATAAAATTTCAGCTTATTTTTCCTTACCTGTTTGCATTTGTTGTTGTTTAATCACTAAGTCGTGTCCGACTCTTTGTGACCCCATGGACTGTAGTCCACCAGGCTCCTCTGTCCATGGGCTTTCCCAGGCAAGAATACTGGAGTGGGTTGCCATTTCCTTCTCCAAGAGATCTTCCCTCCAAGGGGTCAAACTGGGTCTCCTACGTTGCAGGTGCACTTTTTACCGTCCGAGCCACCAGGGAAGTCCCACAGCTATTCTTCTTGTGCTTTGCCAGTCTGTACTTTCTGTCTCTTCTCGAAGGGATTCACTGTGAAATTAATGCTTCTTGACTTTTGTGTGATATGTCTCTCTCATGAGATCAAGAAAACTTATTATTTTATAGTTGATTTGGATTTTTAGAGTGCAGTTGATGTTCTTCCAACTTTCCCTAAAGACATTTGTAAATAAACAGAAAATATGAGTATTCACCATTATTATACATGCAGTAAAGAAAATAATAGAATGTGTTCTTTCAATCAGCAGACAATCTTAGATGAAATCTCAGATATTAAGAAGTGATGATAACCCACAAGGAAGGCAAAAATATGGATACATTTAAATACATTTAGACTGATCAGATCAAATCAGTCGCTCAGACGTGTCCGACTCTTTGCGATCCCATGAATCGCAGCACGCCAGGCCTCCCTGTTCATCACCAACTCCCGGAGTTCACTCAGACTCACGTCCATTGAGTCAGTGATGCCATCCAGCCATCTCATCCTCTGCCGTCCCCTTCTCCTCCTGTCCCCAATCCCTCCCAGCATCAGAGTCTTTTCCAATGAGTCAACTCTTTGCATGAGGTGGCCAAAGTACTGGAGTTTCAGCTTTAGCATCATTCCTTCCAAAGAAATCCCAGGGATGATCTCCTTCAGAATGGACTGGTTGGATCTCCTTGCAGTCCAAGGGACTCTCAAGAGTCTTCTCCAACACCACAGTTCAAAAGCATCAATTCTTTGGCGCTCAGCCTTCTTCACAGTCCAACTCTCACATCCACACATGACCACAGGAAAAACCATAGCCTTGACTAGACGAACCTTTGTTGGCAAAGTAATGTCTCTGCTTTTGAATATGCTAAAAGCACTAATAAAAACTTGTGGGTTTAAAATATTCATATAACATTAGTGCATAAGTTATTACACTAGTACATAAATCAGTACAAAGAGGACAGTAATAAAGAGAAGACATTTTAAGATGCTTGCATTTTCCTGGGGCAAATAATGTACTTTGCCTGGGGCAAATAAGGTACTAATTTTAATAGTCAATGATTTTAAACTGTGAGCATAAGCATGGGTGCATATTGTAATTTCTAGAGTCATGATACAAGAAATATGAGATTAATAATAGAATAATTCTATCCAAAATAGACATTCAATCGCAAAAAATTCGATGAAAGAGAGACAATTGAAAACCAGAAGAATAAACAGAAAGCAAGTTATAGGAGAGAAGATTTTAGCCGAACTTAGTAAGATGAATATTTCATAATGATTAATAATTTTATGATAAATCTATTTAACAGATAGATGTATAAATTCAAAAATATATTTTGTATAATAGCATATTCTCAATATGTGCAAAATAGGTAGATTTAAAAGGAAAAAGACAATGTCATACATTTAGTGGGAAATTTTAGTGCACCTCTGAAAATTGATAGAACAAGCAATAAAATAATTAAGCATACAGAATATTGAGCAATGAGAGATATACAGCACAAGATATTATCTTAAAGTGTATGACTGAAACATTTATAAAAACTGACTATATTCTAGAGAATAAATTATACGTCAACAAATTTCAAACAGTAAAATCATATAGAATGTATTCTCTATCATAATGGAATTGATCTATAAACAATTAATAAAACTTACTGTATGTTTGATAATTAGCTAATATATTTCTTTATAATCATAGTGTTAAAACTCAGGAGAGTTACTATCTTTGGGCATAAGGAATGAATATTGACTGGGAAGGGTGCTAGTAATATTTTATTTCCTAATCACTTTTACTCATTTGGCTGTACTGACATGTACATTTTGTATATTTTTTTTACTTCAATAAAAATAAAAGTGTTAATATAAAAATAGAAATATATATAGATGAAGATATAACAGGCTTGATGTGTTGAGTCATATGTAAGGAAAAAATCATCTATGACAAAGATAGGATCACAAATCAGCAAACATGAGCTATGTGATTGTCTTCAGAAAAATGACCTATTAAATAAAAAAGTGTATCTAGCCTTGAAGCTTACACAGAAGTGGAATCCAAATAGCTCAGTTTTAAAAATGAAAAGTAATGCAATGAAATACATACATGCATTTGTATTCACACACCCACATACACACGGGCACACACAGACAGGAGAAAGTGTAAACCATCAAGTAGGGAAAGATTTCTTGAAATAAATGTTCTAGCCATAAATCAAAAGAAAACATGGAGCTCAGCTTGGGGCTCTGTGATGACCTAGCGGGTAGGAGGTGGGGATCAGGAGGGAGGCTTGAGGGGGAGATGATATGTGTATACATATAGCTAATTCATATTGTTGTACAGCAGAAACATACTAATTGTAAAGCAGTTATACTCCAATTAAGAAAAAAAAAAAAGAGCATATAGTCATCACTCACCTCACTCATTTCTTCAGTCATGTCTGACTCTTTGCAGCCCCATGATAGCCGTAGAGGGGAGAAAAAAAAGCTGACAGATGTGCCCATATTAAATGTATATTCAAGGATGTATATGGTGGGTTTAGAGACTATTTCAAATGAATATAGTTTTAATATCTGCAAAACAGAGGGAGCCCCTATTAAAAAAATAGATGAAGTGTATGGATGGAGAATTCACAGAAGAGAATATTTAACTAGGCTAATGATGATAATGTATGGATGTGAGAGTTGGACTTGAAGAAAGCTGAGTGCCGAAGAATTGATGCTTTTGGACTGTGGTGTTGGAGAAGACTCTTGAGAGTCCCTTGGACTGCAAGGAGATCCAACCAGTCCATTCTGAAGGAGATCAGCCCTGGGATTTCTTTGGAAGGAATGATGCTAAAGCTGAAACTCCAGTACTTTGGCCACCTCATGCGAAGAGTTGACTCATTGGAAAAGACCCTGATGCTGGGAGGGATTTGGGGCAAGAGGAGAAGGGGACGACAGAGGATGAGATGGCTGGATGGCATCACTGACTCGATGGACGTGAGTCTGAGTGAACTCTGGGAGATGGTGATGGACAGGGAGGCCTGGCATGCTGCAATTCATGGGGTCACAGAGAGTCGGACACGACTGAGCGACTGAACTGAACTGGACTGAACTGAACTGAATGATCATAAAAAAAGGATGATTATCAATCTCATTAATAAAATGAGGGAAAAAGAGTGTCGTTTTGCTCACTTAAATCCTTCAGGTTGGCAGCTGTGAACATGTGGTAATTCCAAGTGAAAGTGTAGATGTGTGGAAACAGAAAGCCTCATAACCTGCTTCTAAGAGACCAAATCAGTAGTCATTCTGGACAGCAGTTAATAGAACTTAATGAAATTATGCATTTATATGGAAATCTTAAGCATTTATTCCAGATAAGTTCTTGCACATGTCCATACATTCTAAAGCATGAAGGCAGTCAGTGCAGCCTTTTTGTGTTTCTTGAGGAGTTAGTGATAACCCAGGTGTTCATCATTATAGAACACACAGATTAAACATAGTGGACATATAAACAAAGGGTATCAGCCAGGAAAAGCAGTGGAAGTATAAATGTTTACGGAAACTCGGGTTGATGTTCAAAACTGACTTTTGAGTAAAAATATAAAAACCAGTGTAATTACTACAGCAAAACACCATTTGTATACATTGAAATATACCCCTTATACCAAGGAAACCTACATTTTGAGAGCGTACATGAATATACAAGAAAACAGATAAAGCACATTAAAAGACATGATGTATGTGGAATAGGGAGAGATGGACATTGTGATAAAAATTTAGGAGAATAATACCAAAATAAAAGAGGGCTCTTGTAGTAATGACCATGTTACTGTTCCTTGAACAGAGAAGTGATGACTAGGGTCAAAAAAAAAAAAAATCAAGTATCCACAGAAGGAAAAAGTGCATTTAGGTAAATCATATGCCACCATTTTTATGCTGTAAGATGCCAGGGTTTTATTTTTGTATGGTTCCCCTATTCCACTTAATTCTTTCTTACATAGGTGTAAAAGTAAAATAGTGGAACTCCTTCATTGAAATTCCTTGCCAGAATGAATTATTAAAGTCCTATAAAAATCCATTGAAAAATAGTTAAAATGAGAAACACACTGTCATCAAACACTAGTTGGTTAGTGACTTATAGTCACTTTGTTTCAACTGCAGATTTCTTAGGTCAATTTCTTTTACATGATAGGAGAGTATACATAATAGATGATTAACAGGGTATATTAAAAAATGATTGACTTCTTAAAATTTTATTTCGCAAATTGTTCATTGCTAACACATTTAATATGTAAGACTAATCATAATATCCAATGTCATTCAGTTTTCTTGAATTGAGTAAATTAAGAAAGTTATGTGAATGCTCTTTTAGAAGCAAGAGCTATAGCATCAACCTGATAAGGACTCTGATTTTTTTCTATCTATGAAATTCTTATATAAAGATTGATATTCTCACTCATCTTAGGATGCCAGCTGTGTGTGTGGAGGGTGTAACATAGTGTAAGCAAAAGGAAAGATAAAACCGTACTCAGATACATGAACCGCACAAAGTAACCTCATAAGCAAAATTACCATCTGTTTCTGGGTTCAGCTAATGAGAGAACTTGTTCAATTGTACATCGGGTCAATCTGAAAATAATAAAACCAGGACTTCTATGAGTTAAAAAGCATGCTCCTCTAACCTCCCCTCCTCCACCTCGATTTCACTTGTTGAAAAACAAGGAAAACAAATAGACATGTGGCCACCCACATGGTTGTGTAAATTGGAGAAAAAAGTGAAAATAACGTGCGACAGAATGCCTGAAGGTTTCACTTAGTCCTTTACACATGGACTTAATCACTTTGGCAAATTCTCTCTCCCTCCCATATGAACTTCATAGACCATTTTTCAAATTAAAAGTGCCCTCTCTTCTTTCATGTTTTAAGAACTAGTGGCTCAGGGAAAAGCTGGGAAGTGATTTGGGAAACTGTGCCGTCATCTAGGAATTTTGCTGCTTTAAAAAAAAAAAAAAAACACTGGAAATGTGCCAATACTGTAGATTTGTTAAAATTTCTTGAGAGCGTCTTGTTGTGTGTGATGGTATGTGTGTGTGTGTGTGTGTGTGTGTGTGTGGTGTGTGGGGGTAGGATGTGTGTGTGTGTGCCTGTGCACACCTGTTATCTAAGTTTAAGCCCTTTTTCAAGTTGTAAATGTTTAAATTCCTTTGGATACGTATACAGTATTAAGGCCAATCAATGTTTCATTGGGATTTCACATTTAGAGTTACTTCTAGGGGCTAACTGCTGTGGGAATTAATGTTTAGAGCTAATGATCAAAATCATCTGATTGTATTCACCATGGAGAGTGACCTAATTCTACACCTACTTAAAACTTTTCCAGCAAGAGCACTTTACTCTTTAAAATTGGAAAATCATCAACTCTCTAGTGGAATGAAGACCTTTCTTTTCCTGATACCCTGTACAACTCAAGTTTACGTGGGAAGTATGAATAACTTGGCAGAGTAACAACTACTATAAGGGCTTACTCAGAGAAGAATTTCATAGATCTGCATTACACAGAGCTGGTCATCAAAAATCACTTGAGAGTCCACTGAATTCACTAGATTCAAAGTCAACAGACAACTTGGCCTGTTCAAGGAGCTCCTGTGAGTGTTCTGGAATGTGTTCACCATAGCTTTTATTTCCATCCTTCTTAATTCCCTTGCTTCATGTGTATCTGCTCCATTAATCCCATTTTTCTTGACATGCTAGCTATCTACAAATTGGTATTTAGCAATAGACCCTCCACCAGTCAAAATACTTATTGTCACTGCTTCCCTGTATTTGTCAGTCTTGTAATTTAGAGGCTGGCAAATATTTTCTGTGAAGAGTCAGACTGTATTTTAGGCTTTGTGGGCCAGAGGACATTTCTTGCAGCAACTTAACTCTGCTGTTGTAATGTGAAGGCAGTTATACACAATGGGAAAGAACTGGTGTACCTGTGTTCAAAAAAACCAAAACCCTTTACTTATGAAGATAAATGATTAGCTTGATTTTGCCCTTGGACAATAGTTTGCTGACCTTTGAACCATGACTCCTCAGAGGGGGAAGAGATAGCTTTTCTTAGTGTGAAGACAATTTGACAGTCTTTGTGTTGATGTGAATGTAGTCATCCCCCACCCGCTTTTTTTTTTTTTTTTTTTCCCCTTTGGCTGCATGGCATAGTGGTGAAGAGTACTGGCTTCAGATCAGATCAGATCAGTTGCTCAGTTGTGTCTGACTCTTTGTGACCCCATGAATCGCAGCACGCCAGGCCTCCCTGTCCCTCACCAACTCCCGGAGTTCACTGAGACTCACGTCCATCGAGTCAGTGATGCCATCCGGCCATCTCATCCTCTGTCATCCCCTTCTCCTCCTGCCCCCAATCCCTCCCAGCATCAGAGTCTTTTCCAATGAGTCAACTCTTCGCATGAGGTGGCCAAAGTACTGGAGTTTCAGCTTCAGCATCATTCCCTCCAAAGAAATCCCAGGGCTGATCTCCTTCAGAATGGACTGGTTGGATCTCCTTGTGGTCCAAGGGACTCTCAAGAGTCTTTTCCAACACCACAGTTCAAAAGCATCAATTCTTCGGTGCTCAGCCTTCTTCACAGTCCAACTCTCACATCCATACATGACCACTGGAAAAACCATAGCCTTGACTAGACGAACCTTTGTTGGCAAAGTAATGTCTCTGCTTTTGAATATGCTATCTAGGTTGGTCATAACTTTCCTTCCAAGGAGTAAGCGTCTTTTAGTGGAAGTCAAACCAGAAGCTCCGTGCTCTTGGGAAAGTGACAACATTTCAATCCTTTATTTTCTCTCCTCTGTAAAATAGAATAATGATAATATATACTTTAAAAGTTTGTTATGAGATAAAATGAGAAAATGTATACAAAGGGAGCAGTATATTTACATCATATTTCAGGGTTTTATTTTTAGAAAGTGACTTCTGGATATAGTAACTGAACTCTATTGATACCAATTCCTTTATAAAATCTCTTGTAATCAATGACTTGTTGGGCCTTGTTATTGCAGATCATGACAGTTCAAGATTAAAATATAAGCAAAAGTGGGGGAGCAAAATGGAAGCTATAAGAGCAAACCAGAATCCTGGCATTGAAAGATTCCCATGGCCTTTAATCTTCCATTCATGCCATTTGTTACCTTATTACCTGGAAAATTGTTTTAAACTGACAAAAGCTATGAACACTTGATGATGACTTTTTTAAACACTAGGTGAAAAAGAGATGAGATGGATGTGAGGAAGGGAGTTTTTGAAGTGCTTCTCAACTGTACTCTAGGAGTCATTTAGGTGAACAGTATTTATCTAGAATCATTATCTAGAATCTGAGCTTCTGAGAAATTGCCTTGTCCCAGCAAAACTGGGGTGTGAACTTTCCAACCTCTTAACTCAAGGCTAGTATGTTTACCTCATCAGTTTAGTTGAATGTGTTCATATTCCCTGAAGGAAATAGTTAAGAACAAATATTATTCTTTTAGTATGATCCCAAATGGAAATGGTATAAAATATGAATCTATTTAATAAGTAATTATATTCAAGTTTGGTTGACTTAATAATATGTATTGAGTTAAAACTATGTCTTTACTGCTGCTTTAGGAAAAGTCTAAGTGCTAAATTCAACATATATTTTTAAAATTCTCTCCCTGTGATGTAACTGTTTCACTGATAAGCCTTGATATAAGGATTTGACTATAGTGCCAGACTGAATGCCTGAGATGATTCCATTGGACCATTACACCATGGTTAGTGCCAGACAGGTCCCACAGAAGCTGAGGACATGTACTCTACTCTATATATATGAAGGAGAAACTCCATTAATATTGGCAAATTTGACTTTATTCCTATAGTTGATTGCTTATTGTGAATTCTCATACTTAGTGTGCATACATAATATATTATTTTTAAAGTTAGAATTCTATACAGTGTGTTTAGAGAGCTTCCAAATTTTTCTGAGCAATGGCAAAAGATAAGATTTACAATGATACACAAAGAAAATTCGGTGGTGATGCTATCTAAGAAAATTTTGGAGAGTGTACAGCAAATGTCCAAATAATCAAGCTCTTGTCTGCACCTTCTTGAGGTTTTCAAGATGTCTATGCTTTCCTGTAAAATATAAATTCTAGATTAGTGAGTTTCCATATTTGCCTTTTAATGTAATTCAAATGCGCTGCTTTGTATGTATGCCTTGTGTTTTATTATGTGTTTTCAAAAACATTTTCTTTTGATGAGTTTACTATATTATGCAGTCTCATGATTAAAATCATGCCATCCCTTTTTAAGAATATTGTAGCAATAGGCAAAACTTTGAAAAATTCCATTTAAAATACAGATTGCAACATAAAAAATACATTCTTGATTCATAATTAGCATGTGATATACATTTTGAGTGAACATCAGTCTTTAAAACCATCTTTATATTAAGATTCATCATTTATTGTCAGTTTAAAACAATTTGTAATGGTTAGTGTGTACATAGTGACATATACTCTGGTGTAGTATAAAAAGTGAAGATGGTTTTTCTGCTCTTGCTAAGTTAATTAAAAAAAAAAATAGGATTCAATTTACAGTCTATAGTAGTTCTGCTGTGCAAGGAGAAAGATAAAGCTATAAGGGCAATAAGACTCTTGGATAATTTTCCCCTAGACCTACAGTCTGGTCTTTTTAACTGTATTTAGATTTTTTAACTTCTTTCAGTGCAATTGAGTGACACCAAAACTTTTAATTATAAATAGAAGATTTAAAAAAAAAAATTTGGGAAAAGCCTTATGGCTCCTTCATTCTTTCTTTGCTGCTCGTAATAATGGTGTTTTTTGTCTGTCTTCTTTTCATTATCCTACAAGCCTTCCTGTAACTGAGTACTAAAACTGGAATTGTTGGCTGTTTTGGGGAGTCCCATAACTTTCCTTGTGTGTACAGGCCCCATGAGGACAATGCTTGTCTTATTCCTCATCAGTGTTATTTCTGACCCAACTCTTTGGTGAGGGGAAGAAGGAAAGCGTTGAAAAGTATGTTCCCTCCCCAGCCTTTTAGGGAGAAAGATGTAGGGCTGGGATTTTCTCAAAGCAAATTTCATCAAATGCATGACTCTCCTTGAGCACTCATTGGTTGGCAAGATGCAAAGAACTCAGATTACTGAACTCCTAGTGGGATACCAGAAATAGATAAATATGACCAAGCATTTCCAAATCCTTAGCCAGGCAATCAGAGGATATGACTGTAACACAATGGCTACAGTGTGTTTTGCACATGATTTTAAAGCCCTAGACAACTGGACTTGAATTCTTCATATGCAGTGATTTTTCATTAAAAAGATCAGACAAGTTTTGGCTGGCTTGTGCCTCAGAATGCTGGGATCAATTATCATTTGGGAATCAGCTGTTTATTTTTTTTTTTCTGATCAGAAACATTGTGATGGAAGGAATTATTACATTGTCACATTGCTTTAAAAGCTGAGCTTCAGGCAGCCTTTGCTCATCCCTGGCTGATCCAGCCTCATCAGCACCGATGCGAGATCAACTTCTGATTCTTGCCATGAAAGTGCTTCATCATCTGGGAAAATGCAACTCCTAACCACTATTTTATATTATCAAAAGTTTGTGATAAATTTAGCTGGCACACTGAATTCAACAATAAATTGAAAGCTTTCATATTTTATTATTTTAAAAGGAAGAGCTCTCAGCACTGCAGCACACATTCACAGTATTTCTAAGGAAGGTTTAACACAAGAATATTAAAGTTTCATTACCAGATATTTAGGGCTTCCCAGGTGGAGCCAGTGGTAAAGAACCCACCTGCCAATGCAGGAGACATGAGATAGGAGTTTGATCCCTAGGTAGGGAAGATCCCCTGGAGGAAGGCTTGGCAACCCACTCTACTATTCTAGCCTGGAGAATCCCATGGAAAGAAGAGCCTGGCGGGCTACAGTCCATAGGGTTGCAAAGAGTCGGACAGGATTGAAGCAGCTTAGGATACACACACACGAGATATTTAAGTTTTAACTCCATAACCAAAGTTCTTTGGTTTTTAAATTTTATTTTACTAGCCAACATGATTGGCCCAATGTTAAAGGACTTGTTTCTTCATTAGATCCTTCAAAGGCAAAAGGAAATTTCAAGGTGTGTTAGTTTTCTGATAATGCATATTAAAAACATGTTTAAGTTACTCTGCTGCACTTTTATATATAGGCTACATATCCTCAGCTATTACCTTCACTCTAACAAATACATATGATCACAAAGTGAGGAATTTTTAATTTACTTTAATAACTTCACTTGAGAATAAATGTAAATCTCACCTGCTGCTGCTGCTGCTAAGTCGCTTCAGTTGTGTCCGACTCTGTGCGACCCCATAGATGGCAGCCCACCAAGCCCCATCATCCCTGGGATTCTCCAGGCAAGAACACTGGAGTGGGTTGCCATTTCCTTCTCCAATACATGAAAGTGAAAAGTGAAAGTGAAGTTGCTCAGTCATGTCCGACTGTTTGCGACCCCATGGACTACAGCCTACCGGGCTCCTCTGCCCATGGGATTTTCCAGGCAAGAGTACTGGAGTGGGGTGCCATTGCCTAAATCTCACCTACTAAACAGGAAAATTTGGAAAACAGAGAATACCTTTTCCTCATTCTCCCTGTCAAAATACATGCCTCTAACTTAAACACATCCCATAAGATGCAGAGTATTTGTTGATAATATTTTGGAAGATTGTATAGTTTATATATGTTGTTTATAAATTAATGTCTGTGTAAGTACCAAGAAATATGTACACAGCATTTATAGCAATTGTATGGAATTAACTGTAGGTTTCTGAACTCATCTCAGACAGATTGGGTCTTCTAATTTTTTCCCAATGGGATTTATTTCTCTGACTACAATGGTAATTCAGTAAGTATTATTATCTTATTAGCTACATACTAAATATGGTAAGTTTCATTAAAATTAACTTAATAACACTCAGTGAACATTTGTGCAACTCTTTGGAGCACTCAGATATTTTGGAGTAATTATTTGTTTTCAGTTCAGTTCAGTCACTCAGTCATGTCTAGTTCTTTGCAACCCCGTGGATGCAGCACTCCAGACCTCCCTGTCTGTCACCAACACCAGGAGTTTACTCAAACTCATGTCCATTGAGTTGGTAATGCCATCCAACCATCTCATCCTCTGTTGTCCCCTGCTCCTCCCACCTTCAATTTTCCCCAGCATCAGGATCTTTTCAAATGAGTTAGTTCTTTGCATCATGTGGCCAAAGTGTTGCCGTTTCAGCTTCAGCATCAGTCTTTCCAATGAATATTCAGGACTGATTTCCTTTAGGATGGACTGGTTGGATCTCCTTGCAGTCCAAGGGATTCTCAAGAGTCTTCTCCAACACCACAGTTCAAAAGCATCAACTCTTCATTGCTCAGCTTTCTTTATAGTCCAACTTTCACATCCATACATGACTACTGGAAAAACCATAGCTTTGACTAGATGGAGCATTGTAGCTTTTCTTCCAAGGAGCAAACATCTTTTAATTTCATGGCTGCAGTCATCATCTGCAGTGATTTGGGAGCCCCCCAGAATAAAGTCTGTCACTGTTTCCATTGTTTCCCCATCTATTTGTCATGAAGTGATGGGACCAGATGCCATGATCTTAGTTTTCTGAACACTGAGTTTTAAGCCAACTTTTTCACTCTTCTGTTTCAATCTCTCATCAAGAGACTCTTTAGTTCTTCTTCACTTTCTGCCATAAGGGTGGTGTCATCTGCATATCTGAGGTTATTAATATTTCTCCTGGCAATCTTGAGTCCAGCTTGTGCTTCATCCAGCCTGGCATTTCTTATGATGTTCTCTGCACATAAGTTAAAAAAGCAGGGCAAAAATATACAGCCTTGATGTACTCCTTTCTCGATTTGGAACCAGTCTGTTTTTCCATGTCCGGTTCTAACTGTTGCTTCTTGACCTGCATACAGATTTCTCAGGAGGCAGGTGAGGTGGTCTGGTATTCCCATCTCTTTAAGTATTTCCACAGTTTGTTGTGATCCACACAGTCAAAGGCTTTGGCATAGTCAATAAAGCAGAAGTATTTGTTACACAGTAAGATCTGTCTCTTCCCTGGTGGCTCAGAGGTTATAGTGTCTGCCTCCAATGCGGGAGATCTGGGTTTGATCCCTGGATTGGGAAGATCCCCTGGAGAAGGAAATGGCAACCCACTCCAGTATACTTGCCTGGAGAATCCCATGGACGGAAGAGCCTGGTAGGCTACAATCCACGGGGTTGCAAAGAGTTGGACATGACTGAGTGACTTCACTCACTCACTCAAGGTCCGTCTAGTCAAGGCTATGGTTTTTCCAGTGGTCATGTATGGACGTGAGAGTTGGACTGTGAAGAAGGCTGAGCGCCAAAGAATTGATGCTTTTGAACTGTGGTGTTGGAGAAGACTCTTGAGAGTCCCTTGGACTGCAAGGAGATCCAACCAGTCCATTCTAAAGGAGATCAGTCCTGGGTGTTCTTTGGTAGGAATGATGCTAAAGCTGAAACTCCAGTACTTTGGCCACCTCATGCGAAGGGTTGACTCGTTGGAAAAGACTCTGATGCTGGGAGGGATTGGGGGCAGGAGGAGAAGGGGACGACAGAGGATGAGATGGCTGGATGGCATCACTGACTCGATGGACGTGAGTCTGAGTGAACTCCAGGAGCTGGTGATGGACAGGGAGGCCTGGCGTGCTGCATTTCATGCGGCCACAAAGAATCGGATACGACTGAGCGACTGAACTGAACTGAACTGTATTCTATGAGAGAGAAGCTAGTATACCTAAGCTCTTTACAGACCCTACTACTGAGTCAGGGGAATAGTAGAATCTTGCTTGAAGCTTCACAGCTACCTTGAATAGAGTGATGGAGCAGAACATGAGCTGATCTGAATAGCTGGTGTTCTTCAACACCACTCTAACTGAGATTGGGGGAACATGCTCTCTTTTTGACTTTTAAATGCTCAGAGAATAGAAGCAGGAATATCCTCTCACCCCATTCTTTTGGAGTACATAGTGCACAGGTAATAGCCAAATATCCAAATAAACAAAACAGTGTGATGTGTGTTAAAATAGAAATACCTACCAGTTTCAAATTAAATTATTTAAAAAATTTTATTGGGATTTTTATTAAAAATTAAAAATAAAAAGTCAATAAAAATATACATATAAATGTCCACAGGAAGCCAGAATAGGGAGAAGTGCATTTGTCTGGTGGAGCTAGAGAAAGTATCCCAAGGGAAGTAATGTTCATGTTTGAATCTTAAAGGAACAGTAGAAAATTTATGGCTGAAAGTGTTGGGAGAACCCCAGAGATGAGTAAACAGAATGTGAGAAGGCTGGCAGGTATAAATTTCAGTAAAGCATTTTACTTGAATAGGAAGTTGAGTTGCATCATGTTTCCCTGTCAGCTTGGTGGTCTGAAGTTTAATACCAGGTTATTTGAGTGAGTGAGTGAATTCATTCAGTCGTGTCCAACTCTTTGCAACCCCGTGGACTGTAGCCCACCAGGCTCTTCCATCCATGGGATTCTCCAGGCAAGAATACTGGAGTGGGTTGCCATTTCCTTCTCCAGGGAATCTTCCCGACCCAGGGAATGAACCCGGGTCTCCCGCATTGCAAGCAGATGCTTTAACCTCTGAACAACCAGGGAAACCAGCTTATTTATAGAGTTATAATTCCTTTTTCTGTTTAAATACAGTATCACTGCCAGAAATTAGTGAATAAAATATTTAGTTTAAAAGAAACATATAATCCATTGTATATTCTTGCCTCCTTTGTCAAAGAAAAGGTGTCCATGTGTGCGTGGATTTATCTCTGGGCTTTCTATTTTGTTCCATTGATCAATATTTCTGTCTTTGTGCCAGTACCATACTGTCTTGATAATTGTGGCTTTGTAATAGAGCCTGAAGTCAGGCAGGTTGATTCCTCCAGTTCCATTCTTCTTTCTCAAGATAGCTTTGGCTATTCGAGGTTTTTTGTATTTCCATACAAATTGTGAAATTATTTGTTCTAGCTCTGTGAAGAATACCGTTGGTAGCTTGATAGGGATTGCATTGAATCTATAAATTGCTTTGGGTAATATACTCATTTTCACTATATTGATTCTTCCAATCCATGAACATGGTATATTTCTCCATCTATTAGTGTCCTCTTTGATTTCTTTCACCAGTGTTTTATAGTTTTCTATGTATAGGTCTTTGGTTTCTTTAGGTAGATATATTCCTAAGTATTTTATTTTTTCCGTTGCAATGGTGAATGGAATTATTTCCTTAATTTCTCTTTCAGTTTTCTCGTTATTAGTGTATAGGAATGCAAGGGATTTCTGTGTGTTGATTTTGTATCCTGCAACTTTACTATAATCATTGATTAGTTCTAGTAATTTTCTGGTGGAGTCTTTAGGGTTTTCTATGTAAAGGATCATGTCATCTGCAAACAGTGAGAGTTTTACTTCTTTTTTTCCAATTTGGATTCCTTTTATTTCTTTTTCTGCTCTGATTGCTGTGGCCAAAACTTCCAAAACTATGTTGAATAGTAATGGTGAAAGTGGGCACCCTTGTCTTGTTCCTGACTTTAGAGGAAATGCTTTCAATTTTTCACCATTGAGGATAATGTTTGCTGTGGGTTTGTCATATATAGCTTTTATTATGTTGAGGTATGTTCCTTCTATTCCTGCTTTCTGGAGAGTTCTTATCATAAATGGATGTTGAACAAATGGTGCTGGGAAAACTGGTCAAGCACTTGTAGAAGAATGAAACTAGAGCACTTTCTAACACCATACACAAAAATAAACTCAAAATGGATTAAAGATCTCAACGTAAGACCAGAAACTATAAAACTCCTAGAGGAGAACATAGGCAAAACACTCTCCGACATACTTCACAGCAGGATCCTCAATGACCCACCTCCCAGAATATTGGAAATAAAAGCAAAAATAAACAAATGGGACCTAATTAAACTTAAAAGCTTCTGCACAACAAAGGAAACTATTAGCAAGGTGAAAAGGCAGCCTTCAGAATGGGAGAAAATAATAGCAAATGAAGCAACTGACAAACAACTAATCTCAAAAATATACAAGCAACTCCTACAGCTCAACTCCAGAAAAATAAATGACCCAATCAAAAAATGGGCCAAAGAACTAAATAGACATTTCTCCAAAGAAGACATACAGATGGCTAACAAACACAGGAAAAGGTGCTCAACATCACTCATTATCAGAGAAATGCAAATCAAAACCACTATGAGGTACCATTTCACGCCAGTCAGAATGGCTGCGATCCATAAGTCTACAAGCAATAAATGCTGGAGAGGGTGTGGAGAGAAGGGAACTCTCTTGCACTTTTGGTGGGAATGCAAACTAGTACAGCCACTATGGAGAACAGTGTGGAGATTCCTTAAAAAACTGGAAATAGAACTGCCTTATGACCCAGCAATCCCACTGCTGGGCATACACACTGAGGAAACCAGAAGGGATAGAGATGTTCATCACAGCAATGTTTATAATAGCCAGGACAGGGAAGCAACCTAGATGCCCATCAGCAGATGAATGGATAAGAAAGCAGTGGTGCATATACACAATGGAGTGTTACTCAGCCATTAAAAAGAATACATTTGAATCAGTTCTAACGAGATGGATGAAACTGGAACCTATTATACAGAGTGAAGTAAGCCAGAAAGAAAAACACCAATACAGTATACTAACGCATATATATGGAATTTAGAAAGATGGAAACAGTAACCCTGTGTACGAGACAGCAAAAGAGACACCGATGTATAGATCAGTCTTATGGACTCTGTGGGAGAGGGAGAGGGTGGGGAGATTTGGGAAAATAGCATTGAAACATGTATAATATCATGTATGAAACGAGTCGCCAGTCCAGGTTCGATGCACGGTACTGGATGCTTGGGGCTGGTGCACTGGGATGACCCAGAGTGAGGGGAGGGGAGGGAGGAGGGTGGAGGGTTCAGGATGGGGAACGTGGGTATACCTGTGGTGAATTCATTTCGATATTTGGCAAAACTAATACAATATTGTAAAGTTTAAAAATAAAATAAAATTAAAAAATAAATAAATAAAAATTTTAAAAAGGAAAAAAAAAATAAAAGCAACATGTATAATTATTTGTTATTCAGGTACTACTTATTTAAATTTCTCCCACATTAGATTAAGTTTACTGATCTAAGGAGGTCAATATCTGATTTTCTAATCAAGATTAAAAGAAATTTTATGAATTTACGGTGGATTGCAAGTATTTCAGTTGGAGAAGAAACCATTTCTATTAGAAATAGAAACACTGACAGTGCTATGAAATGACTGAATTTAAGCTTCATGAGGACAGGAATCTTTGTCCATTGCTATATCCTCAGCAGTAGGATATTCCTGGCAAATTATGGTCACATCACAAATATTTGTTGAATGATTTTGAGTGAAATAGCAACGAGGTATGTGCAAAGCATACAGAAACAACTAATACAAAAACATAGCCATTAGGAGTAATTTAGAATAATTGGGGGCAAAAATAGCTAGGTGTATGAAATAGTGTATAACAGGTGTTGCTCCGAATGAAGATCCTGAATAGACAGGAAAAGGTTAAATCATCCTGAATACTTTTTAAAATACATTTTTTTTAGAAAAAATTAAAAAATGAGTAGAATAAAAAGAATCACTGATAAAAGTGATAAACTTCTCTTTCAGAAAATTTGCTTTTGTTGAATATATTCTAATAATGTTAATAAATCAAGCATTACTATAATCTAATAATTTCATTTAAATATGTGCTACCTTAAATACACAGTAACTACTATGCTGCTTCATCTTAAACAGGCAAATTGGAAGTTAACTTCTATTGAAAACAATTTATATAATAATGACAATTAATTAAAATCACAAAATAGTTGAGAATTTTGTTTCAGAGTTTGTATTAATAGTTTCAATGATTATTGGGATTAGTCATTTAAAGAGAGTAAAAGTATTGACTACTTTGATTCATTTTAAATGATTAAATATGAGTTTCTCTTTTTTCCTAAATTGAAACATGGGTAATTCAGCTGATTATGTCGAGGCACTGCTGGTAAGATTTCCCCATGTACTGTTGCTCTTTTTCCCTCTTGTGATACTCTTTGGAAGGAAGACATATATGAAGGCCACATTTCAAGAATGAAGTTATGTTCCACCTCCTGGAGGGTAAAGTGTCTACGTACATTATTTGGAATTCTTCTGCATGGAATATTTGCTTTTTTGCTCCCATGATTTAAGATCTTCCCTTATAGCTCAGTTGGTAGAGAATCTGCCTGCAATGCAGGAGACCCTGGTTCAATTCCTGGGTTGGGAAGGTCTGCTGGAGAAGGGATAGGCTACCCAGTCCAGTATTCTTGGGCTTCCCTTGTGGCTCAGCTTTATTTTATACTTGGGTTATAATTCAATACTACTTTATTTTGCTGCTCAAATTGTTGCTAATTTGGCTATTGGGATCTCTTTCAGTTGACTCTTGGGTCCCTTTGACATATCCCATTATCTTGTTTTTGTTTGAGTTCTTCCTTATCTTTTGGCACTTCATCTTGCTCCAGGTTCATGTTATATATTTCTGATTCCTAGAATCAGTCATTTCTCCAGGTATCCTTGGTTGTTTTATTAGAAAATTGTATTGGAAACCAATATCTAATCACCGGATATGCTTGTTTTTACTGAGGCATGACTGGCTCTGTTTGCTTTTAGCTGACAAAATAAGTAAATGTATGTGTATACTAATCCATATACATGCATAAATCTGTTATTATTTCTATATATAACCCTCTGGTTATTTTATGCTGAATATGTTTGTACTGATATCTCCATCTCTAATTCTAATTAAATTATCACATGTATCTTTCTAGCCTCCTCCTCTTGATTCTCTGTGACCTTCCACTCCAGCAGTGAGAAAACTGGCTCCTACCATCTCCGTCCACTTATTTAATTATTCAGTTCCAGATACATATGTAGTAGTTTTTGAATTGATAGCCCATACCTCCAAGGGAAACAACTTTATAGTGCTATGTGCCGTGCCTTATGCTTTTAGTTTTACAGATTCCACATACTTCCAGTTACTTGAGTCAGCAGTTTTCCTCCATCCTCATTAGGAAGATGGATTAACACATTTGTAATATATATAGATTCTTTTGTCACATTATGCAACCCATCCAGGGATCTGCTGACCTCCTAAATGATTTTTTTTTAAGCTGTATGCATGAAGTGTCCCTCTATGCTACTGGTGTCATATACCTGGCATTATAGTATCACACAGGATAGATTCACTGACTTAAAAATTACTTGTGTGTCGTCTAACTTTCCTCTCTCCTCCCCATCATCTCTGACAACCGATTGTTGAAAACTGATTTTTATTTGCCAGATAACCCATTTTAAGAACTTGCACAACAGCGACTGAATGTGCTAGCCTAGGGAGTACTATTGGCTGTTTCCTTTATTTGATTTATTATTATTTAATCAATCATGAATCTTATACCATTTTTAAAAAATAATTATGAAATATGATATTTCTGAGTTCATAAAATTAGTTTCTCTAATTTTATTGGAATGAATCAGCAACTACATATTTTGTATTCCTGGATAGACCCTGTATTCTGTTGAGTAAGCTCTGTCTAGAAACACCTTGGGACATGAAGAACTTTGCTTTTTAATGACTCAAATAATATGACAATTTTCATATCACCTGTTTATAGTGAATCAACTATGACATTATAGTAAAAAGAGATTTCCCTTATGTGTGACTAATTTTAATTAGACTAGCCAGCTATGGAGCTGGCTCACTCAGTTATACCATATATATATACACACACATACATACATACATATATATATACCATATATATATACACACCATATACATATTATATACATATATATATATATATATATATATATATACATACCGTGTGATAAATGGTCTCTTAGTTATGTCATGAAATTTTGGTTTTTATTAAAAATTTCAACTGTGAAATATACATAGACTGGACACTCTAGTTGTCTCTCCAGTATCCCTTTTGCCATTCCTCTTCTGTGTGCTCAGTGTTCCGTTGTGTCTGACCCCTTGCAGCCTAATGGACAGTAGCCCTCCAGGCTCCTCTGTCCATGGAATTCTCCAGGCAAGAATACTAGAGTGTGTAGCCATTTCTTCAGGGGATCTTCCTGACCCAGGGATCTAACCTGGGTGTCAGCGCAGGCAGGTTCTTTATCATCTGAGTCACCAGGGAAGCCCCTCTTCCCTGGTGAAGCAGCCATATAATTTAGTAGGAATTGATGCCATCCCAAATTCTAGTGGTGAATCTTGTAACAAAGACTGCAGCCAGCTAGCACATAGCATTCTCTTGGCCACAGGATTTAGCACAGTGGAAATCAGGGTAACACTGAGAACTTTTTTAGATTGTTATGGGATATATCCCTTCTCTCTTGTCTCCTGGACGTGAAGGTTGAAGGATGGTTCCAGTCATTGATGACATCCATATTATGACCTTGAGTCAAGCCAACCTGAAGATATGGCTCATGTAAGAAGGCCAAGGTGAGAAATGTCAGAGATGTAGAGCTAGACTCTTTTTCTCATTCTACCTGAAATCTACCTCAGGACATTTTTGGTAATATGCTGGAGTAAATACCCTAATATGATTAAGTTGCTTTATATTTTCTGTTATTAGCAATTCAAAATTCTGAAACAGATAAGCATAATTGGGAAAAATGAGACTTTAAGTTGTTTAAATTTCTGTAACTTAACATTCTAGTATATCTACTCTGACCCTCCTTTGTCAGTTCTTCCCTTTCTCAACTCTTTCTGATCCCATATTTTTATAGATTACTTTTTTATATCACATCTAGACAATCTGCTTAAAATGTGAAATTATTTTCATGAATTAAAATTCTCCAAGGGCTCCAGCAGCATATAGTTCAGGCATAAAATGAAATAAATAGCAACAAAATAAAGATTTTAAATAATATACTTACATGATTCTTATGATTTTTCTTTGTTATAATTATTTAATATCTCCTGAACATATAGCTATTTTCTACTCTGCACCTAATATAATAATTAAGAATTTCAGATATTTGATATGCATTTTAAATTGAGTAATATAGATGGATATAGTTTCATTATATACTATTAAGTCTAGTAGTACAACTAAGTTGTTCTTTAATATTTGGTTTTGGTCAGCTTTATAAGTAGATAAGTATTTATCCTCCTGTTTTTACAACCCCTCCCCTCAACTGCTTCATAGTAGACTAATATTAATCGAAAACTTATTGTGTGTCAAGGACTTTATTACAGTTTAAACTCTTCTAATTACCTTAATAGGTAGTTCATTTTGTAGATTGGACAACTGTGATTCAGATAGATTTGTCTCCTACTGAATATCATACAGCCTCTATGTAGCTCCAGGTGTATATGAACATAGGCCTGTCTGCCTCTAGAGTCACTTAGTTTATTCATTGAATTTCAATATCTCACATCCTTTGTCTTTTCCTCTCAGTGCCTGCCTACTATATATAAGAGCAATAGTGTTTTAATCTAGCCTTTGTGAGGCAAGAAGGGAGGAAAATGAGATAAGGGGAAGGAGGAATAAAGCTCTCTTGTGGTCAGACTCACTACTGCAGCAGATGAAATCAATTCAGGAAATTCTAAAGAAAAAGCATATGTGGTAGATAGCAGAATGGACGTGTTGAAAATGGCCTCCCCAATGTTCTATAGTGAAAACATGGATTATAGATGAATCCTCATACTTCTGAGGGACCCTAATAGTGTGGAACCTACTTGTGGAGGTACGATTCTAAAGGAATTCCACATGTTCTTTTAAGACTCAAATTTATTTACGTTTCTTTTTTTTTCCCCCCTCTGTAGTCAGGGAGAGGGGGATGTGAATGGCACATCATTTTTAGCCCTCTACAACATGGCCCATATGGAACTCTTTTTGTTTCACAATTCTTTTGATGCTAAATTGGTAATGATTAATCTCTTTTAAATTAGATGTATTATTGCATCTTGCTGTCAAAGCCCTTTATTTTAACTTTTTAAAGCTTTTTTCACTTTTTAAAAATTTTCAATGACTTAAAACTTACAGTGATTATGACACTGAATTTTTCACTTTTTTAAAGTAAAATTTTATTAAGTAAAACCATTTTTCAGCCCTGCTATGTGTATGTGTCCTCAGTAGTTCAATCATGTCTGACTCTTTGCTGCTTACTAGACTCCTCTGACCATAAAAATTTCCAGGCAAGAATACTAGAATGGGTTGCCATTTCCTACTCTGGGGATCTTCCCGACTCAGGGATTGAATGCGCTTGTGCAAAACTCTCTTGTGTCTCCTGCACTGGCAGGCAGATTCTTTACCAGTAGCACCACCTTGGAAGCTCTGCTGATACCAGAGAACAATTAAATAAATGAACATAATATATTTTAATTATTAAACCAGACTTAGTGACTCCTCTGAAGACATCATAGTAAAATTTCCCTTAGGGCAAAAACACACTGAATTATGTTGTAAGACAGGAGGACATTTCACCTTTACCTGAAAAATGGAATGTATTACAGGATAGATTCAGTTATGAAAGACTGTTGAACTTAAGTGCTGTAATTCATTATACCTTTAGAGAGCTCTGAGTAGTAATGAATGGTAAGTAGACTTTTCTATAGTTTGATAAAAGGGAAGTGATTTTTGAAATGTTTCTGTTCTTTCCAATCAAATAAAATTTTAATTTAATTTTCAAGTTGAGCACTCCAAACATCTGAATAAAAATAAACATAATAAGAACCACGTGTTGTCATCCCTCAGTATCCACAAGAGATTGGTTCCAGGACACCTTGCAGATACCGAAATCTATAGATGCTCAAGTCCCTTATATAAAATGGCCTAGAACAGTTGGTCTTCTGTAAGCACAGATATTGAGGGCTGATAGTATTAGGTATTTAAGTTTAATAACTTTCTCTTTCAAATGGACTAATTTTCCTAATTGATTCAATTAGCTAAAAAAGGGGAAATCTCCTTTTCAATTTATTTAGGTATACTTGAAATTTTTTTACGGAAATATCTTCAGAGCAGCAATCTGGTTGGACATAAGTGTGTTGGAGCTGGAATCACCGGGTAGGTAATCTCTCTTTGAAGATACCTATTCTTTGCAAACCAAGGGAAAAGAACTTTCCCTTTGAAGTCCTTTTTTCACAATGGGTCTCTAAAGTTCCACAAATTAACCCTTTCTTGCTTGTCTTTGTGCTGTATAGCAAAAAAGGGAAAAAAAAAGTATTAGTTTTCTGCCCTTAAAAAATTAATAATGATTGCCACTAGATGATTCTGATAACTATTTGAAAAGTATGGTGATAATATACATGTCACATAGTAAACATGAAGTTGCCAACTAAAACACAGTACTACTTTTATGGCCTTGGTTTATACGTAGTGGCCTTCTTGTTAGTGAAGAAACCTGAATAACACAAAGAGGGAATTTAATATTAATTAACTGAAATGAGAGTGATAGTTTATTATTCATACTATTTTTGGCATATATACTATACAAATATTAAGTATTTTTAGTTTTAAGGAGATAGAAAAACTAAAATTTTACAACTGCCAAAGTATAACTGTTTCTCTTCCAGATTATTGGGCTCTTTGTCTTCCTTGTGGATTGACCTCTTAGTCTTTCTAATAAATTCTATGTCAGTTTTAAACTAGTTTTAACCCAAAGCTTCTGTATAATTTGCATCATAGAAATGTGTCTAGAAGGACTTTAGGGGTCAGTTTGTTCTCTAAATTTGCCTTAACAGTGTTTGGAGTTTTTAATTAGATATTTTTATTTATGTATACATATATAATGTGTGTATTGGCAGTTATATATTACACCACTCATGTGATCATAGTATCCATCATAGAAATATCAAAGTGTGATTAATTATATCCATTTAAAGTTAGTCAGTTCAGTTCAGTTCAGTCGCTCAGTCGTGTCCGACTCTTTGTGACCCCATGAACCGTGGTGCACCAGGCCTCCTGTCCATCACCAATTCTGGAGTCCACCCAAACCTATGTCCATTGAGTCAGTGATGCCATCCAACCTTCTCATCCTCTGTCATGCCCTCAGTCTTTCCCAGAATCAGGGTCTTTTCCAATGAGTCAACTCTTCGCATGAGGTGGCCAAATTATTGGAGTTTTAGCTTTAGCATCAGTCCTTCCAATGAACACCCAGGACTGATCTCCTTTAGGATGGACTGGTTGGATCTCCTTGCAGTCCAAGGAACTCTCAAGAGTCTTCTCCAACACCACAGTTCAAATGCATCAATTCTTCAGCACTCAGCTTTCTTTATAGTCCAACTCTCACATCCATACGTGACCACAGGAAAAACCATAGCCTTGACTAGATGGACCTTTGTTGGCAAAGTAATGTCTCTGCTTTTTAATATGCTGTCTGGGTTGGTCATAACTTTCCTTCCAAGGAGTAAGTGTCTTTTAATTTCATGGCTTCAGTCACCATCTGCAGTGATTTTGGAGCCCAGAAAAATAAAGTCAGCCACTGTTTCCACTGTTTCCCCATCTATTTGCCATGAAGTGATGGGACCAGATGCCATTATTACACAATTACATTTTATGTCACTGTACATGTGACAAGACAAGATGCCACTTTAAATGTGACATTTCCCTTTTATCTTTGTATACTTTATATATAATATAAATTCAGTGAGAAAAATAAGCTAATCTTTTAATTTTAAAATTAAATAAAAACAAATGAATTGGTATCTTTGAAATGACTTTTGGTTCCATTTTGGAAAAAGTTGAAGACATAACAGCTTTTAAATTTTCATGACATTATTTTATCATAATATGGATATAAAATATTAGATTAAAATAAAATCATATTATTTTCATTATTTTATAGTTCTTAGATTGTTCACTTTAAAACAGTGAGCATATATATATATATATATATATATATATATATGAAAAAAAATGGAATGTAAACATTTATCTGGATAATTCCAGTAAAAATAGTATGGATTAGTTATTTAGATATTTTAAACCTTTATTTATTCTAATTTTTGGAGATGCAGTTAGTGTTTCTTTATACACAATATACCATGATATTTACATAGCTTTGTACTGTATAATAGTATACTATAAAGTACATTGTCTTATTTGTACCTCATAATAAACTGGGAACATGGGAAGGATAGGTTCTTTCTCCATTAGTAAATGAAAGGACAGAAATATTTAAAATATTTGTCAATTCATGGGGCCACTAAGGGGCAAGACAGGAAAGAAGCAAAATATAAACTGCAGCAGGGTCTTTTCTGACCCACTTCCTAGAGTAATGAAAATAAAAATTAACAAGAGGGACCTAATTAAACTTAAAAGCTTTTGTACAGCAAAGAAAACCATAGACAAGACTAAAAGACAATTCTCAGAATGCAACAAAATATTTGCAAATGAAGCAACTGCTAAAGTGTTAATCTCCAAAATATAAAAACAGTTCATGTACCTCAATATAAAAAAATAAGTAATACAACTAAAAAAAAATGGGCAGAAGACCTAAATAGACATTTCTCCAAAGAAAACATACAAATGCCTAACAAACACATGAAAAATGTTCAACATCAGGTATTATTAGAGAAATGCAAATTAAAACTACAGTATCACCTCACATCTGTCAGAATGGCCATCAGTCAAAAAAAAAAATTGAGTTTGGGGCTTTTAGGGCAGGAGAGACCCTGTCTCTTGGCCTGGCCCTCCAAGGAACCATTCTCTGATCCAAACTCAGACATTTCTTTCTGTCTTTATTTTATTGCCTCACTGTGCAAGGGAGTTACTAACTAGCCTTAACAAGGGGAAGGAGACCTTCAGGAAAGGATATACCTGGGATCCTGGAGCCAGCTGTGCTTGTTTCTGGGAGGGTGGAACTTTGCCTCCTGCCTGGGGTCTGCTTTCATGTCCAGGTTCAGCAACTCACCCCTGAAAACCTGCCCCCTCCTGAGGAAGGACCAGCCTCTCTTCCATCTAGAGTATGGCCATAGATCAAGTCCTGAGCCTTTGGAGTGGGAGCACTGACTCTAAGACCCTAGACTACCAGAAAACTAACCCTAGGGAGTATCAAATAATGAGAACTCACACAAAGGAAACCACTTGAATACAAGACCCGGTATCACTCAACCACCAGTAGCATCCTGTGCAGGACACCTCGTCTAAACAACAAACAAAACAAAAATACAAATCAAATCATCAGAAGACAGGATGACCACCTCACTCAGCCTTGCCCTTCAGAGGAAAAGCAAACAAACAAACAAAAATTCAGTACAAATCTCACCCTATATGAAGCTTATACAAACCACTGGACCAACCTTAAGAGGGCGGAAACCAAAAGGAAGAACAAATTTAACCTTGAAGCCTGGGAAAAAGAGACCTTACACACAATAAGCTTAAAAGAAATAATAAAAAGGCAGAGAAATACTATACAAATGAAGGAACAAGCTAGAAACACAGAAGTCCAAATAAATGGAGAGGAAATAGGCAAACTACCTGAAAAAGAATTCAGAATAATGATAGCAAAGCTGATCAAAAACCTTGAAAATAAAATGGAGAAAATGTAAGAATCAATTTTAAAAAGACCTAGAAGAATGAAAGAATAGACATAGAGAGACAAACAACACAATTACTGAAATTAAAAATACTCTAGAAGGAATCAATAGCAGAATATCTGAAGCAGAGGAACTAATCAGTGAGCTGGAAGATAATCGTGGAAATAACTTCTAAAGTAAATGAATGAAGTAAAGTATAAAGAATAAAGCAAAAAGAATGACAAGAACTGAGGATAGTCTCAAAGACCTCTGAGCAAATATCAAATGCACCAACATTCAAATTATAGGGGTCCCAGAAGAAGAAGAGAAAGAGAAAGGGTATAAGAAAATTTTTGAAGAGATTATAGTTGAAAATTTCCCCAACATGGAAAAGAAAATAGTCAACTAAGTTCAAGAGGCACAAAGAGTCCCATACAGGATAAACCTAAGGAGAAACACACTAAGACACATATTAATCAAACTAACAAAGACTTAGCACAAAGAAAGAATATTAAAAGAAGCAAGGGAAAAGCAACAAGTAACATACAAGGGAAAACCCATACACTTAACAGCTGATCTTTCAGCAGAAACTCTGCAGGCCAGAAGGGAATGGTAGGATATATTTAAAGTACTGAAAGGGAAAAATCTACAGCCAAGATTACTGTCCCCGGCAAGGATCTCATTCAAAATTGATGGAGAAAGAAAAAGCTTTTCAGACAAGCAAAAGTTAAGAGAATTCAGTACCACCAAATCAGCTTTACAACAAATGTTAAAGGAACTTATATAGTCAAGAAATACAAGAGAAGAAAAAAGATCTACAAAATCAATCCCAAGCAATTAAAAAATGACAATAGGAACATATATATCAATAATTACTTTAAATGTAAATGGATTAAATACTTCAACCAGAAGACACAGACTGGCTGAATGGATACAAAAACAAGACCCATATATACGCTGTCTACAAGAAACCCACTTCAGACCTAAAGACACCTATAGACTGAAAGTGAGAGGATGGAAAAATATATTCCTTGCAAATGGGAAGCAAGAGAAAGCTGGAGTAACAATCCTCATATCAGACAAAATAGACCTTAAAATAAAGAAGATTACAACAGATAAGGAAGGACACTACTTAATGATCAAGGGATCAATCCAAGAGGAAGACATAACAGTTGTAAATATCTGTACACCCAACATAGGAGCACCTCAATACAAAGACAAACACTAACAGACATAAAAGGAGAAATTGACAGTAACACAATAATAGTAGGAGATTTTAACACCTCAGTCACACCAATGGACAGATCCTCAAAACAGAAAATTAATAAGGAAACACAAGTCTTAATGATATATTAGATGAGGTGGATCTCATTGATATCTTCAGGACATTCCATCTAAATGCAGAAGAATACATCTTTTTCTCACATGCACATGGAACATTCTCCAGGATGACCACATCTTGGGTCACAAATCAAACCTCAGTAAATTTAAGAAAATTGAAATTGTATTAAGCATCTTCTCTGACCACAACGCTATGAGACTAGATATCAATTATAAGAAAAAGACTGTAAGCAACATACACACATGGAGATTAAACAACACATTTCTAAATAACCAACAGGTTACTGAAGAAATCAAAAGGGAAATAAAAATAAAATTCTGGAAACAAATGACAATGAAGATACAAGAACTCAAAACCTATGGGATGCAACAAAAGCATTTCTAAGAGGGAAGTTTATAGCAATATAATCCTACCTCAAGAAAAAAGAGAAACATTGAATAGACAACCTAACTTTATACTTAAAACAACCAGAAAAAGAGCAAAAAAAACCACAAAAACCAAAATTAGTAGAAGGAAAGAAATCATAAAGATCTGAGCTGAAATAAATGAAAAAGAAATGAAAGAAACAATAGTAAAGATTAATAAGACTAAAATCTGGGTCTTTAAGAAGATAAACAAAATTGACAAACCTTTCACCAGACTCATCAAGAAAAAAAGGAGAAAAATCAAATCAACAAAATTAGAAATGGAGAGGTTACAACAGACACTGCAGAAATACAAAGGATTATAAGAGACTATTGTAAACAATTATATGGTAATAAAATGGATACCCTGGAAGAAATGAATAGATTCTTAGAATAGTTCAATCTTCCAAAGACTGAACCAATAAGAAATAGAAATTATGAACAACCCAATTACAAGTACTGAAATTGAATCTGTCATCAAAAATCTCCCAAAAAACAAAAGCCCAAGACCAGATGTCTTTACAGGAGAATTCTATCAAACATTTAGAGAAGAATTAATGCCTATCCTTCTAAAACTCTTTCCAAAAAATTGCAAAGAAAGGAACACTTCCAAACTCATTTTAGGAGGCCACCATACCCTAATACCCAAAGCAGAGAAAAACAACACAAAAAAAGAAAACTACAGGCCAGTATTACTGATGAACACAGAAGCAAAAATCCTTAACAAAATTTTAGCAAACAGATTCAGAAACACATCCAAAAGCTCAGATACTGTGATCAAGTTGAGTTTATTCCAGGAATGCAAGGATTCTTCAATATACTCAAATCAATCAATGTGATACACCATATTAACAAAGTGAAAGATAAAAACCATATGGTAATCTCAACAGATGCAGAAAAAGCCTTTGACAAAATTCAGCACCCATTTATGATTAAAACTTCAAAAACTGGGCATAGAAGGAACCTACCTCAACATAGTAAAACCCAAATGTGATAGGCCTACAGCAAACATTATTCTCAATGGTGAAAAACTGAAAGCATTCCCCCTAAGATCAGGAACAAGACAAGGATGTTCACTTTCACTTCTACATAGTTCTGGAGGTCCTAGCTTCAGCAATCAGTGAAGAAAAAGAAATAAAAGGAATCCAGATCAGAAAAGAAGTAAAGGTCTCACTGTTTGCAGATGACATGATATTATTATACACCAAAACCCCAAAGATAGTATCAGAAAATTACTAGAGCCAATCAGTAAATTTAGCAAAGTTGCAGGATAAAAAAATCAATACAAATAAATCACTTGCATTTCTACATACTAACAATGAAAAATCAGAAAGAGAAATTAAGGAATCAATCCCATTCGCCATTGCAACAAAAAGAGTTAAATATCTAGGAACAAACTTACCTAAGGAGACAAAAGAACTGTACTCAGAAAATTATAAGACACTGATGAAAGAAATCAAAGATTATATAAACAGATTGAGAGATATTCCATGTTCCTGGGTAGGAAGAATCAATATTGTGAAAATGACTATACTACCAAATACAATCTACAGATTTAATGTGATCCTAGCAAATTACCAATGGCATTTTCACAGAACTAGAACAAAAAATTTCACAGCTCATATGGAAACAAAAGACCCCAAATAGCCAAAGCAGTCTTGAGAAAGAAGAATGGAGCTGGAGGAATCAACCTTTTTGACTTCAGATTATACTACAAAGCTACAGTCGTCAAGACAGTATAGTACTGGCACAAAAACATAAATATAGACCAATGGAACAAGATTGAAAGCCCAGAAATAAACCCATGCCCATTTTGACAAAATAGGCAAGAATACACAATGGGGCAAAGACAGCTTCTTCAATAAATGGTGCTAGGAAAACTGGACAGCTACATGTAAAATAATGAAATTTGAACTCTTCCTAACACCATACACAAAGATAAACTCCAAGTGGATTTAAGACCTAAATATAAGACCAGAAACTATAAAACTCTTAGAGGAAAACGATAAGCAAGGTGAAAAGACAATCCTCAGAATGGGAGAAAATAATAGCAATTGAAACAACTGACAAAGGATTAATTTCTAAAATATACAAGCAGCTTATGCAACTTAATGCCAGAAAAACAAACAACCCAATCAAAAAGTGGGAAAAAGACCTAAACAGACAGTTCTCCAAAGAAGACATACAGATGGCTAACAAACACATGAAAAGATGCTCAACATCACTCATTATTTGAGAAATGCAAATCAAAACCACAATGAGATATCACCTCACACCAGTCAGAATGGCCATCATCAAAAAGGTTACAAACAATAAATGCTGGAGAGGGTGTGGAGAAATGGAATGCTCTTGCACTGTTGGTGGGAATGTAAATTGATACAGCCACTATGGAAGATGGTATGGAGAGTCCTTAAAAAACTAGGAATAAGACCACCATATGACCCAGCAATCCCACTCCTAGTCATATACCCTGCTGCTGCTGCTGCTAAGTCGCTTCAGTCATGTCCAACTCTGTGTGACCCCATAGACGGCAGCCCACCAGGCTCCGCCGTCCCTGGGATTCTCCAGGCAAGAATACTGCAGTGGGTTGCTACTTCCTTCTCCAGTGCATGAAAGTAAAAAGTGGAAGTGAAGTCACTCAGTCGTGTCTGACTCTTAGTGACCCCATGGACTGCAGCCTACCATGCTCCTCCGTCTATGGGATTTTCCAGGCAAGAGTACTGGAGTGGGTTGCCATTGCCTTCTCCGCATATACCCTGAGGAAACCAAAATTGAAAAAGACACATATATCCCATTGTTTATTGTAGCACTATTTACAATAGCTAGAACATGGAAGCAACCTAAATGTCCGTTGACAGATGAATGGATAAAGAAGTTGTGGTACATATACACAATGGAATATACTCAGCTATAAAAAGAAATGCATTTGAGTCAGTTCTGATGAGGTGGATGAACCTACAACCTACTATACAGAGTGAAGTGACTCAGAAAGAGAAAGATAAATATTGTATTCTAATGCATATAATCGGAATCTAGAAAAATGGTACTGAAGAATTTATTTACAGGGCAGCCATGGAGAAACAGATGTAGAGAATAGAATTATGGACATGGGGAGAGGGGAGGAGAGGGTGAAATGTAGGGAAAGAGTAACATGGAAACTTACATTGCATTATGTGAATAGATAGCCAACAGGAATTTGTCGTATGGCTCAGGAAACTCAAACAGGGGCTCTGTATCAACCTAGAGGGGTGGGATGGGGAGGAAGATAGGAGGGAGGTCCAAAAGGAGGGGCTATATGTATGCCTATGGCGAATTCATGTTGAGGTTTGACAGAAAACAACAAAATTCTGTAAAGTAATTATCCTTCAATAAAAAAATAAATTAAAAAGAAAAAAAGTAGATATGCAACAAGCAACAGAGGTCTACTGTACAGCACAGGGAACTGTAGTCAATACCTTGTAATAACCTATAATGGAAAGTAATTTCAAAAGTAATGTGTACATGCACAACTGAATCACATTGCTCTGCACCTGAAACACTGTAAGTCAACTATACTTCAAAAAATATATATATATATATATATATATATATATATATATATGAAGAAAAAGAATCTACAAACAATAAATGCTGGAGAGGGTGTAGAGAAAAGGGAACCCTCTTGCACTGTTGGTGGAAATGCAAATTGATACAGCCACTATGGAGAACAGTATGGTGGTTCCTTTAAAAAGTAAAAATAGATCTACTGTTTGTCCCAGAAGTCCCACTACTGGGCATATAACTAGAGAAAATCTTATTTCAAAGGGATGCATACACCGCAATGTTTATTGCAGCACTGTTTACAACAGACATGGAAGCAACCCTAAATGTCCATCAACAGAGGAATGGATAGCAAATGTGGTACATATATACACATGGAATATTAGTCAGAAAAAGGAATGAAATCGGGTCATTTGTAGAGATGTGGATGGATGTAGAGACTGTTATACTGAGTGAAGTAAGTGAGAGGAAAACAAAGAAGGTATATTAATGCATGTATGTGGAATCAAGAAAAATGATACAGATGAATGTATCTGCAGAGCAGGAATAGAGATGCAGATGTAGAGAATAAACGTGAACACCAAGATGTAAAAGGGGAGAGGTATGGGATGAATTGTGAGATTGAGACTGACATGTATACACTACTGATACTATGTATAAAATAGATAACTCATGACAATCTAATTTTTATCACAGAGAACTCTACTCAGTGCTCTGTGGTGACCTGAATGGGAAGGAAATCCAAACATGAGGGGCTATATGTATACGTATAGCCAATTCACTTTGTTGCACAGTAGAAAGTAACACAGAGTTTTAAAGCAACTATAATTCAATTAAAAATTAATTCAAAAAAGAATAGAGATAAACACTATGGAGAAGCTGTTTTCTTTCCATTTTAGCATGTCTGTTACAAAGGATGCAATGGATGATGACTATATATACATAAATACACACACACCCACACACACAAACATATACATGTACATACCTATACATAGGTATACCTACATATATACACATGCATATGTGTGTTAGCCACTCAGCTGTGTCTGACTCTTTGCGACCCCCTCCTCTGTCCATGGAATTCTCCAGGCAAGAATACTGGAGTGGGTAACCATTCCCTTCTCTGGGGAATCTTCCCAACTCAGGGATCGAACCCAGGGCTTCTTCATTGTGGGCAGATTCTTTACCGTCTGAGCTACAAGGGAAGACTATATATATACATATATGCACACATATGTGGATCAATTTAACAAGAATTGTGCATGCCTATATGAAGGAAATGCCTGGATTTTACTAAGGGGCATAGAAAAAATTTTTGAGTAAGTGATGAGAGAGAAATTTCTGGAGAGGAAGAAGTCAATTCTCTCCAAGTTAACCTATAAACTTCACACATTTCTAATCAAATTCCCAGTGGGACTTTTTTGGAACTTGTCAAATGATTCTAAACTTCATCTGGAAAAAAATTTAATGATCAGCCAGAACTTTTATTTTTAAAGAAGAGCAATGCCCCCACCAGATTGTAAAATGTACTCTTAAACCATAAAAATAATATACAATAGGATTGTGCCAGACTAGACAGAAAGATCTGTGAAACAGAAGAGAAACCCAGAAACAGAACAACTATATATGGGATTTTAGTGTATGATAGAGATGACATTTCAAACTCGTGAGGAAAGAATGGATAACTGAATAAATGGTGCTGGAGCCAATGGGAAACAACCTCACACCTTTTACCAAACTGAATTCCAGATCAGTTAAATATTTATATGGAAAAACTGAACTTAGAAATCTGCTGGAGCAAAATAGAAGTGAATATTTATACACTGAAACAGAGAAAGGGTTTTCTAAGACCCTAAGATTTTCTAATACAGAAAGAAGAAAGATTTATAAATCTGAGTACATAAAAATGTTAAAATTTAGTGTGGACAATAATCATAATTAAAATTAAAAAGTTAATTGAACATAGGATTAATAATAATTAGGAATCTTATCAATTAATAAAATTATGAATATGATAATATAAAGTTGAGCAGAGATCTAAGGCATAAATCATTTACTAAAGGATAATTACAAGTGAATGACAGTCAAATGAAAATGTTTACTAGATTAACAACTTATGCACATTAAGTCAAGGCAGCCGTTATCCTGTAAAGGAAAAATCACAGTGATTTTCATCAAATACTGAGAATACAAATGTTTTTAAGACAAACTCTGCAAGTGCTTATTATACATAGATTATAAATCAGAATCTGTGAATGTTTTCCTACAAAAAAACTGAATTTCACTTTGATAGGATATGTTATACTGCTACTGCTACTGCTAAGTCACTTCAGTCCTGTCCGACTCTGTGTGACCCCGTTGACGGCAGCCCACCAGGCTCCCCCGTCCCTGGGATTCTCCAGGCAAGAACACTGCAGTGGGTTGCCATTTCCTTCTCCAATGCATGAAAGTGAAAAGTGAAAGTGAAGTCGCTCAGTCGTGTCCGACCCTCAGCGACCCCATGGACTGCAGCCTTCCAGGCTCCTCCGTCCATGGGATTTTCCAGGCAAGAGTACTGGAGTGGGGTGCCATTGCCTTCTCCAAGGATATGTTATAGGGCAGGTAATATGTGGACTTTGATGTACTCCACTATTGACTTTGACAACTGTCAAAATATATAGGAACCATGGGCACAGGTATGTGACATAGTATTAATATGATCATCTTATTTTTAATTTGATACTCATGATCTAATGGAAGCCAAATGGAATATATTGCTTTGAGGTAGCATCCTTATACCTTTTAGAGAGGGCTGGTAGTAGATTGAGCAAGTGAGGCAGTAACTTAGGGTACAAAATTAAGGGGATATCAAAACAAGACTTAGACCAACAGACAAGAAATCCTTAATAACCAAGATGTGATACTTTCATGTATAGTGTAAAAATTAGAATGGATGCAGGAAAATTCTGGCAAAGAGTATATAAAATCTTTAAATAAAGACAGGATCAATATTCTTATTTCTTCACACATCCTCCCAAATGGCTCTGCATGGCGCTGCTTTTAAAGAATAAGATCAAAAGGACATTTTCAAACTCCCTTGAGAATTTGAAGTGCTGATTCATAGGAACAGTGGTAAATGTTAGGGAGGAAAACTGTTTGGAATCTCAGCTCACTTTTTTCCTTTGAGATAAGGTATTCTAGATGGCCAAAGGCCTAATTTATTAAGCCTGTTTTAAGGTAACTAGAGAAAATATGGGGAAATATTGGATTTAAATTATGCCTTACAGATGGAATAATGGACTCTCACTCCTTTCCACACTATTCCCAAAGAGTGGAAGGTCTCGCATGTTACACTTGTGCCCTGGTACTAGAGAATATGGCTTTCAGAGAAAGGAACTATGAACTCCAAGTACCCATTTCTCTATGAAATTCCTTCTTGACACTTCTTCCTGTGAACTGCTTTGCAGTCCTCCTCCCCCACCCATTGGCTTTCTAAGTACTAATTAATATTTCAAATAGTGCGATGAGGACTTTAGACAGTTTTATTTGCATATTTTACATTAACTTAGTATTTAAAAATGCAGCCATTTTCACGGAAATTCAGAATTTGAAGGGATTCAATGAAATAAAATCTTCAAAGCCACACTGCTCATTTTTTCCTATTTGTACTTCTAGATATTTTCCTCTCCATTGTGTATTGTTCATTTTAAAGTAGAATCTTTTAAAATTCTGAAGTGTGGTGAGTGGGTTTTGTGTAGATGGGTTCCACAGTTAGGTTTATGTATCTTAATAACTTGAAATTATACGGAAGAATCCTGTGAAAACTAAGTGGTTTCAGATGCTAATGATTTTCATTGATGAATTACATGACAGCTGAAAAAAATACCATAAAAACATCATAGACTAGAAGTAGGGGTGTGAATTCCACTTTACCATGTGAGAAAGTATATTTATTGGTCCATGTTTTAGGTTTTTCAAAGTCCAAATATATAAAAAGTGGAATTTCAGAAGCCTTTTAGCTTCTGAATAGAAGATGTATTAAGAATATTTAAAATTCTTTGGTTTACTTACATCTGTACATATTATGTTTATAAATGTGCTTCCCAACATTAAAAACACTTTGCTGCTGCTGCTTCTAAGTTGCTTCAGTCGTGTCCGACTCTGTGCAACCCCAGAGACAGTAGCCTACCAGGCTCCCCATCCCCGGGATTCTCCAGGCAAGAACACTGGAGTGGGTTGCTGTTTCCTTCTCCAGTGCATGAAAGTGAAAGGTCAAAGTGAAGTCGCTCAGTCGTGTCCGACTCTTAGCGACCCCATGGACTGCAGCCTACCAGGCTCCTCCGGCCATGGGATTTTCCAGGCAAGAGTACTGGAGTGGGGTGCCATTGCCTTCTCAAAAAAAAAAAAACAAAACTCACTTTACTGAAATATATTTGACATATAACATTGCATAAATCTAAGGTGTACTGCATGTTAGTTGGACACATTTATATGTTGTAATAGGATTGACATAGTGATAATTAGCACCTCTTTCACATCACATGGGCTTTGCTGGTAACTCAGCTGGTAAATAATCTACCTATAATGCAGGAGACCCCAATTCAATTCCTGGGTCGGGAAGATCTGCTGGAGAAGGGTTAGGCTATCCACTCCAGTATTCTTGGGCTTCCCAGGTGGCTCAGCTGGTAAAGAATCCACCTGCAATGTGGGAGACCTGGGTGTGATTCCTGGGTTGGGAAGATCCCCTGGAGAAGGGAAAGGCTGCCCACTCCAGTGTTACAGCCTAGAGAACTCCATGACTGAGCGACTTTCACTTTCACTTTAACATCACATAATAATCATTTCTTTTTAGTGGTTTTTAATAATTATGAACTAGTCTCTTAGTTTGATGTATAAAATGATATTATCATCTATATTTACTGTACTGTGCTTTGCATCTCTGGGACTTCCTACTCCTTGCAAGTTTGTACCCTTAAAATTGGTCCTATTCCCTTACCCCCCAGCCCTGATAACCAACACTTTACTGTTTTTACAGATTGGGCTTTTTCCAGTTCCACAAGTGATATCACACTGTTCTTTTCTTTGTCTGACTAATCTCGTTTAGCATAAAGCAATTGCTATGATTACAGCACATACCTGACCACAGGGTAAAACTGCTGTGAATTTGTGCCAGAGCCCAATGTAAAGAAGAAGGAAGTCTAGAGTGAAGACTGTAGGACTGAACTCTGTCTACTATTTGCTAAAAAAAATAAACTTCATAGGCTGCCTGTAGCAGTGACTGTTATGGTATATTAAATTTTCCCTTTGTACTTTGATTGTAACTGAGAATTTATTACCACAGGAAACATTTTCAGTCTTATGATGCTGTCCTTTCTAGACATTTTAAGATATGTTGCAACAAAGTTTGGATCTCTTTTACAAAATCCTGTTGGGATAAAATGCCTTTCTCACGATTATCTGATCAAAGACGCATTTGGTATTTCTCAGGCTCTTTGACCTGAGGCTTCTGGTTCAGGTGGTCTAGGATGGGGTTAGAGGGTGGAGGCATATTCCCATGATATGTCAATGAGAGAGTGCTTTAGAAATAATTTATCTTTAAAAAACAGGAAGCTTTGTTACAATTAATGTACTTACATTGACATATCATTATCACCCAGTCTTCAGTTTTTATTCTTTTGCTTTTAATGTACATATGTTCACTTGAGCACATTTATAATGTCATGAATCCACCTTAGTCTGAACATGTTTTGATGGTAAAGGCAGTGCTTATGGGAAGGAAGGAAGTATAATAGGGGGAAATCTCTGTACCTTCTACTCAGTATGCTGTGAATCTAAATGTGGTCTAAAAAATGAGAATTAAGTCTTAAAAAATCTTAACCTATAAAAGTGAACATCAAAACTTGAATAAACATTGAAACAATCAAATGCTGAACAACATTGTATCTTTCAGAGATTTTATGGAGAACATTGAGGATATTGGTTGGAGAAGGAAATGGCAACCCACTCCAGTACTCTTGCCTAGAGAATTCCAAGGACAGAGAAGCCTGGTGGGCTACAGTCCATGGGATCGCAGAGAGTCAGACCAGACTATGCAACTTTCACTTTCACTTGAGAATATTGGAAAGAGTTAACCAGATTGGTCCGACTGATTTTTAATATAAGTTTCCAGCCCCATTTTTTCCCTCAGTGATAATTGATGGTTATCTTACTTTGCATTTCCTATACCGTCTGTTAAAAATTCCACTTATTTAAAAAAAAAATCCCACCTATTCCCAACAGGAGCCCTTTTATGACTACATTCCTACATCAAATATTCTTGTTTCAGAAGAAGGAAACAATTTTCACTGGGTGTGAACTCACTCTAAGACCTCTAGTTTCTATCTCTTTGTTCCTTTCTGATGCAGAGGAAGATGTTTCCTTTCTCTTTCAAAAGTTGGTTTCTCAACCTCGACTTTGAATATGTCTTCAGGACCTTTCTCCAACAATGACCCTTCCTTCTGTTCCCTGTATTTTTGAACTCTTGTCCATCTCCTCACTAGCTCCTTCCTCAATCAAGTCATCCTCACCCTAAGAAGATTATTGCTCACAATACAGCTTCTTTATTAGCTAAACCATGTTGTGTTTCCTCTCCATCATTACTCATATTCTTGTAAGAGTCACTTACCAGATCCTTTTCTGTATTGCAGACTACTGTCTTCTTGCATTCTCACTTGGCTGAAGGGCTGAGAGAGCTTTCTGGGGTCTCTTTTTGAGGGCTCTGTATTGTGAGTGTTCTGTGTGCTGTGCTTAGTCACTCAGTCATGTCCAACTCTGCAACCCGATGGTCTGTAGCCTGACAGGCTCCTCTGTCCATGGGGATTCTCCAGGCAAGAATACTGGAGTGGGTTGCCATGCCCTCCTCCAGGGGATTTTCCCAACCTAGGGATTGAACCTAGGTCTCCCACATTGCAGGTAGATTGAGGGCACTAGTCTCATACAAAAGGGCTCTACCTTCATGCACCTAAGTATCCCCCAAAGGTCCCACTTCCTAATAGCATCATGCTGGGGATTAGGATGTCAACATATGAATTTTGGGGAGATACAAACATTCAACCCATTGCAGTCTCAATCTGAGCATGTCAAAAAATCAGTGTTGATTTTGTACCTCAGATATGCTTCTCTTTCACTGCCTCCTATTTTAACAGACCACTTCATTTATTCTGGGATGGGTTTGGTCTTGGCTCCCATTTCCTCTTTGTCCTCATGTCTGTTATGTTAGCAAATCTAACAAGTCTGCACATGTAATGTGTCTCAAAATTCCTTCTTTCTGTTGACCTTGTTAGTCTCAGCCATTATGACTTACAGCCTGAGTACCACAGAGCTTACTAATTAGTCTCTCTTCTGCTTCATGATCTCTGTCTATAATCCATTCTCTACAGAACAAACAGAATGATTTATTTCAAATGGACATATCTTCATCCCCTCTGAAAATCTGGCAGTAGTAACTTTTGACTCAAAATCTCTAACAGGTCCTACAGGATTGTGCAAAATTTAATGCTCCCTCCTTATTTCTTTTTCTCTTTCTCTAAGTTGATTTTTCTGGTTTATTGCCAACCTACAGTACCCAATGTGAGTAGACCACTCATCTTGGTGAGATTGCTTAACAATTGCTACCTCCTTATGCCGCAGGGCTTTTTCTTAAGTTACTCATTCAGTGAAGTTCTTCATCCTCTGCTGTTATCTGATTACCTTCTACTTTTTTGTCATAGCCTCACTTAAATGCTGTTTCCTTAGGGTGGCCTTCCTTGAATTACTAGTGAGTAGTAGTGAGAGTCACTTAGTCGTGTCCGACTCTTGCGACCCTATGAACTGTAGCCCACCAGGTTCCCCTGTCCATGGGATCCTTCAAGCAAGAATATTGGAGTGGGTTGCCATTTGGCTCTAGGGGATCTTCCCAACCCAGGAATCGAACCCCATTCTCCTGCATTGCAGGTAGATTCTTTACCAACTGATCTAGGAGGGACTTGCATCATTAGCTGAAGAAGAATAAGCATGTTGTTTAGGTTCCCTGTTAATATTCTTTCATAGCAGCCAATGTTTTTCCCTACAGTCTTGCTTACAATTGTAAGTGTACTTATCTGCAGCATTATTTCTTTAACATCCATTTGCTTTTTAGACTGTAAGTGCCTGGATGGCAGAGACAGTTACCTATATCCAGTGTTGTAAATATATTGCCTAATGTAAAACCAGGCACTTAGTAGCTCTGAACAATGTACCTGCTGAATAAAGGACAGAATGAATAAGTGAATGAATGAATGAATGGTGCTTAGGATGCAGCGACTAATTCTGTTTTCAAATTGCTTGAATGACACCCGCATAGAACCATGTTCACAATTGCTTTCTAAGTTGATATAAGCTGTGACAGCAAGTACATTTTCTTAAGACTCTATGTTCTTACTTTATCCTATGAAGACATGAATTGTGATTTTATAAATTTCAATAGTTATGACTACTAAGTACTTGAGGTCATAAAACAAAACAAAGCAAAACAAAACTCTGTTATATTATGTAATTATCAAGTCTGAGTCATGGAATTATTAGTCTCATTAGCTTAATGAGAAATCAGACAAAAGTGAAGAGAAGTACCTATCTCCACACACTGATCTTACCATGTAGTGGCTTCCACTGATTCAGCTCTAGATATTCAGTATAGTCAATAAATTGTTTATTTAAAACTGGCCATAATTGGAGCCATAAGTCAGGTAGTTTTCAGTTCACTAGAAAAAAGTAATCTGTTGGACTACTAATTTTAAAGAAACAATGAAGAATTCACTGTTCAGCATATGTATTTCTAGCATACCTGTCTTTAGAAAAAGGCAATAGCACCCCATTTTACTGCTTCAAAGAAATTCCAGTGGACAAATACATGCTGAGATAACAATATAGTTACTCTATTATTAAAATTAAAGGCTTGTTTCCCCAAGTAACACTATGTTAAATTTTTTTCTAAAATGAAGGATAATTACTTTACAATGTTGTGTTGGTTTCTGCCGTAGAACAACACGAATCAGTCACAAAGATACATATATCCCCTCCCTCTTGCTACTGCCCCCCACCCCCACCAACCCATCACCCCTCTAGGGCATCAGAGAGTGCTAGGCTGGGCTCCCTGTGTTTTAGCGCTTCCCTCCAGCTCTCTCTGTTCTACACATGGTAGTGTGTGTATCTCAGTGCTACTTTTTCAGTTCATCCCACTCTCTTTCCCCAGTGTGTCCACAGTCTTTTCTCTACACCTGCGTCCCTATTCCTGCCCTAAAAATAACTTCATCAGTACCATTTTTCTATCTTCCATATATATGTATTAATAATAGAAAATGTGTTTTTCTCTCTCTGACTTCACTCCGTATAACAGGCTCTAGGTTTATCTACCTCAGTTTAACGGACTCACATTTGTTGCTTTTCATAGACTTTCTAAGTCCTACAAAGTCAAACCAAAATAAGTTTTATTAGGGGAAAAGAGTATGCTGCTGCTAAGTCGCTTCAGTCGTGTCCGACTTTGTGCGACCCCACAGACGGCAGCCCACCAGGATCCCCCGTCCCTGGGATTCTCTGGGCAAGAACACTGGAGTGGGTTGCCATTTCCTTCTCCAATGCATGAAGGTGAAAAGTGAAAGTGAAGTCGCTCAGTCCTGTCCGACTCTGAGCGACCCCATGGACTGCAGCCTACTGGGCTCCTCCGTTCATGGGATTTTCCAGGCAAGAGTACTGGAGTGGGGTGCCATTGTCTTCTCCGGAAAAGAGTATAGATGACCAAAAAACTCTATAAATAGGAAAAAGAGCTGTGATTTTCATTAAAAAGAAAGCAAGATAAAATTTCTGGCGCTTTTATAAGGCTTTATATAAGAATACTATTTTGTGATGATATTGCCATCATATTCATAATCTCCACTTATTGATATTTTATTATTTTCATTTTCGCTAGGAACAGTGTAAACCCATACCAAAAAATCTTGTTTTATGGTTTTATAAATAGATATAGCTTTTAAGGTCTTTGAAATCAAGCAGTTGTGGCTAGATGTTGATTTATACATCAGTATTAAGTATGCATATATTGATTTTGAGTTAATTCATGTGTTAGAGCTTGAATATTTATTTAAATTTTTAACTAAATAAATATTGGGAGTTTTAAGCTTAGGTAGATTAAATACATGTTTTTAAAACTGAAAAATGACTTGAAAATATAATTTTTTAAAATAACCATTACTTTTCACATTGGTTTGTATTTATAAAGTATTTTTATGACTAATGAAATACTCTTTTAATTCTTATTTCATGTATGAGTAATAAGTAATAGAAATTTCAGTGGATCACCAAAGATTGCATCTTTCTGCTATGAGTAATGTTATAGAAATTCTCCCAAAGATTTCTTTTAGAATGTTGAGATAATTTTATTTTTACATAGAAATATTAACTCTTTATACCTCAAACTGTTTAATTTTGGTATTTACATTCTAAAGAGGTTCTAAAAATTATTATTTTGATTGTGACATTAATAGAAATCTCCATTTTGCATTTTTGATGAAATGTGATAATGAGAGACAGAGTAAGCAATATTTTACACTGCTAAGAACTGAAAATATCTTCCCCAAATGTCACAAAAAATAATTAATTTCAAACTCTACCACTTATAGTGCACAGCCATTCAATATTATATTACAGTGACTGATTTTTAAAGAGCAAAGTTTCATAGATATATTTCGAAAGACCTTCTTACCTTACAAAAATTTATTACAAAGCCTAGGGCTATTAAAAATATTAAAAATATATTCTTGGCCACTTGATTTACATTTCTGGAATACCACCTACTGTCCCACAATACTTGTAATTCTCTTCACATTCAGATGCACTCTGTTGTACCTGAACCTCTTTTATGAAGTTCCTAAAATCCCTTTTGTGACCCAAGATAATACTCTCAGTGTCTAAGTTTATATTGAACTCCAGACTGCTAAGTGAATATATTTTGTTCTTTTATTTTTCTGCTGACAAAAACCAAACCCCTCATTCTTATAAGGTGTTCATTTTCTATAAAGTGCTTCAGTTAGGGGCTCATAAATCCAGGAAGGCTTTTTTGCCATTATGAAAGTCTTATAGAACTAAATGTTTTTATCCTTAGCATTGCAAACCTGTGAATATATACATATCTTATATGTCTTGAGTTTTAATCAGCTACTTGCCCATCAACTTGATGAAAACTTGCCTGACTGATAAGTAGAGGAAATGAGCTCTGAAGAACATCTTACAAGTTTCTGGATTCACTTAAACCACAGAATTTCAATAATGAAATACATTTCTTTCTAAAATAAATTTATCGTGTATCCTATTTTGCCAGCAACTAGGTTAAACTGTACTTTGTACTTGAAATAGGACTTATACTGTTGTTCTTTTCAGCCCTTCACTGATGTTCTTTTCTGCCCTTCACTGGTGTCATTCCATATATTGTGATCATGGACATCCAAGTTTCTCCTTCCAATAAATATCTTTGCTAAAGTAAGCAACATCATAAGAAACTTCACTGGACTTAACAAGTGTTTCACTAATTAAAAAAAAAAAAAGACTCAGAATGCCTCAGGCTTTTGATTCTCTTCAAAGAATACAATGAAAACAATACTAGCAAATCAGATGTGAAATCAGGAAATGACATGAGTATCCAACACATATTTCCCTTTCATAGTATTCCACAAAATAGCTGAACATTGAATAACATTAAGTTTGGAAATCCAAGTCATGTAGATAGACTGTATCAAACATCATATGACTAACACTGAGCTCAGTTTAAAAAATCTATTTAGTAATTACTGACAGCCATTGACTTTTTATTTCTCTTTCTGGAATAAAATCTTTCTTGCTTCTGTGAACATGTTGCTCCTGCCACTGTATTCTTTCTTTCATCTTTACCGAGACCTTTTGCAAACTGATTTGGTTACAGTCAGGTATTTCTAATAATCTTTCAAACATCTCTTCCCCATTTCCATCAAGAGCAAAACACTTCTATAGATAGTCTACTCATTACTGTCTCTATAAATTATTAGGGAAATTTTAGAGTGATGACCCAATACAGATCTCATATAGCATTTTTATAATACAATGTGACTCGGATAATTTTACCCATATCTGCCTGTACTCATATCACAGGTGTAATTGATTTAAATAGTTCTGTACTAGAGCTTTCTTAGACAGGATAGAAAGGGGGCTTCTATCCTTCTCACAAGTTATTCCTTTTAGCTGGCCACACTGCTCAGTTTTAAATATTAACTGTCCAAAATATTCAGTATCCTTTTTGAGAATGATTATAGAGGCTTCCCTGCTGGCTCAGAGAGTAATGAATCTGCCTGCAATTTGGGAGACCCAGATTCGATCCCTGGGTCAGGAAGATCCTTTAGAGAAGAGAATGGCAACCCACCGTGGTATTCTTGCCTGGAAAATCCCATGGACAGAAGGGCCTGGCATGCTACAGTCCATGAGGTTGCTAAGAGTCAGACACACTGAATGAACACACATAGGGATTTACATTGAATAAGGTTGACTGATAACTTTAGGAACACTGTGCTAACTTAAGAATGACATTTGTTTTCCAACAATTAAGACATCGGGGAATGGTTTATGTGGAATGCTGTATCTTTCAACTTCTTGGACTATATAATAATATCACTTTATTTCTCCTGGCTCAGTTCCTTATGCTAATAGTTTTTACAACTGGTTGTTGAAAATAGCTGTATGTATATGGTACAGTCATATACATAGGCAGTATTGAAAGCTGCAGTTTTAATTTTCTGAACTTGCTATTTCAGCTGATCTATTTTCTGTAATTTGGATTAGACTTCCACTCAGACCTACTGATTGATTAATACAGCAATTACTTTATCCAGTGTTTATTAATAATAACAAAAGGCAAATTTTCTACAAAATTGGAGAAGTAAACCATTCTTCATTCTCAGGACATTTAGTACTTAGAACACCCTCATACTGATGGATACAGATTATTTTTTTCTGCTTCATAACATAAACTGAATTATTTAGCTTTCTCTTGGTCTGACAAATATTCTGTTGAAAAATGGAATTGTCTGGGGAAATTGGTTGGATCAAGTCAAATTCATTACTGGGAGAGAAACATATGCACACATAACACACATGTACACTCAAATATTATGGCCTTCTGGGCAAAAAGCAGTGAAAAAGGAAAACTTTATGCAGAAGCAGAAAGGATGTCCCTTAGATAACATGACTGAGTAGATGCTAAATCACATTAGCTCTACAAATATTTCCTAATTATTTTAACTCTCCTTTTGCTGTAGAAAGCTCCTCTTCTCAATGTGGAGTGTGAACTTAACTGGTGGCAAGTGTGTGGTAGGTGAGGAGGAGCACTAAGTAACTATGACACATATTTTTGAGTGTTAGTTTTACAAAAGGGTGAATAATTTTAATGGAGATATAGTACAGATTTGTTATAATCTTAACATATGAATTTCTGACTTCAAAGGAGTTTCCTGACTCTCATAGTCGATTCAGAAGACTTTCTCTTTGTTATCCTTGATGAGCTGGTTTGCCAAAAAAGTTTTGGATTGTTTTTCCATGAAAGTAGCTGATATGGCTGACATATTTTGATTTAAGGAGACTCCCTGTCTGAGAAGAATGTCCTTTGCTATTCATATGAACCTAAGTGCTTAGAATTGATTGCAATGCTTATAAGGACTGCAGTGTTTTTGAGTTTTTCAGTAAACTTGTTAAAATGCATATGTCATTAGGAAAGAATGATCAATTACAATGTCATTTTTTTTTTTTTTTAATCACAGTAACCTGTACTTCAAGCAGATAAGCAACTACATGAACGTTTAAGTCAGAGAAAATGTGAAATGGCTATTTAGGCAGAGTAATAGTGCAGTAATTATGTGAAATGCCTTGATTCTCCCCCCATCATAAACACATCAGGGTAGTCATACAATGTTGAATAACTGAAGGATTGTATACAATATTGAGAATCTCATGAAGTAGATGCAGTAGAAGGTATTTATAATTGTTCATTCAGCTTGGAAGGTAAATGTGGTTACGGTTGATTAGGATTGGTAGGAACACATTGGTCCAGTATGAACTGTATCATAAATAGATTTTTTCAAGAGAGTTCAGTTTGCCAAGTTATATGTCTGTATGCAGTCTGACACACCCAGGGTACAATTTGGATTCTTTTCTTACAGCCTTTAGTCCCCTCACTGTATAAAGGAGATCTAAGGTTAAGACCATTTCAGAAGTCTAGCATAGTGTCTAGACCTACAAACTGCTTATTACATTTTGAATCTTTTCTTACCTCTCTATTCTACTCTTACTACATTTTGTTAATTTACTACTAGATTTAATGCAATAAAGTCATTGGCCCCAAAAGATTTATATATGAAATTATGCCACTGCTCTCCTACTTCATAGAAATTGGAACATGGTCAACTAATTTAAATAATCAAGATGATTTACTGCTACACTTTCCAGTGTCCAGTAATGCTTTTTTACTTGGGTTTTTCTTGTTTTTGTCTGAGGTCTCTGCCTGTATTGAGTCAATTTTATTATCATTACCAGTACTCTCAATCTTTTGGCAACATCTCTATAGCCTTAGGGAGGGCAGCCAACCAGCAAAACGAGCAAAGGCAGAAACAGGAGTTGCTGGGGCGGGTTGAGGGGAGAGAGACCAGGAGTTCAGCCAACCAGTCAGCCAGGGGACTCAGCTAGTTCCAAGAGGTCAGGCATCAGTCAGCCAATATTTGATAAACAAATGAACTCAGCTACTGAGCTTCAGTCAGCCTCATTTTACTGAGTTCTATCTTGGGAGGAATGACCTGAATCTTCCTTAAATTCCAGTGGACCTTCCAGCTAATCAGTATGATTTGGAGCCAAATGCTGAAGAGTGTTACATATGTGGCAAAAAATTACATCCTTTTCTTCTACATGGGTAAGATAAAAATACAAAACAAAGTTCAAAGGTAGTCTATTTGCCAAGTCTCCAGATCAATAATGGTATAATCTTACTGTGTAAGTGTCACAGGACAGAATGAATTGAATTTTTCATTATTTTTGTTTATTGTTTTTAATATGCTTCTTTTTTAATCTATGTTTTGAAATAGCTTAAAATATGCATGCAATTTGCCAGATGGTACAGAAAACTTCTGAGTTCTAAGTACAAAGTATTCCGAAGTACAAAAAATCCCCCTGCCAAAGTAATACTATGTTCTAGAGTCTCAAACTAACACACTACTGCATTTATTCTCTTTCCCCTCAAGTAAAATTTCCCTGTATTGCCTTCATAAAGTTCCCAACTAAGAAATCAGCACTGATATAATGATATCATTCATATTTCACCAATTGTCCCAGCAGCGTCTCTTTTTCCTTTCTTTCCAGAGTTCTGTCTAGAAATACAGGTTGCACCTAGCTATCAGATCTCATCAATTTTCTTTGATTTATCCCTAAATCTTGCCTTGTCTTTCATGTCACAGACTCGGGCCATGCTTTCTTGGCAGGAATGCCACAGAAATGCAAGGCTCTTCTCAGTGTACCCCATCATGTGACACATGATATCATTGGTCCCACTACTTGTGATATTAACTTTCATTACCTAATCTAGTCACTGCCCATTCCTTTTCTTCAATATACATTCACTATTTTCTTTTTGGTATTTGACTAATATTTTGTCAAGTGATATTCCAGTATTTTCTAATATCCTGTACCTCATAAACTTTTACCCACTGGTTTTAGCATTCATTAATCACTCTTATGTATAACAAGTACTCCTGTGATGTTTACCAAATGATGAAATATATATTGTTCACTTTTTTCTACTTTGATTAGTTACCATTCTACTGTTTCTTATATCTGTGATGGATATTCCTCTCCCTGTTAATGTAGGGCTTGATAATGTTAATTTCAAAATTTTTAAAATCAATGATTAAAAGAAACAGTTATGTTTTAAACTTTAAATAATCAGCACACTTATTTTATGTCCTTTAAGAGGATCGTTGAGAAGGAAACAAAACAAAAAAATGACAATTATTTAGATTTAACTATTTTTAAAATGCTCCCAATGAAAAAATTCTCAAAAACAACTAACCAAAGGAAAAAAAAAAATCCCAAACTCAAGAATCTCAATAGATTGATTAGACATTGGCAGTATTCATATTATAACAAAAATTTATAACAAAAAGTTATAATCATAGATTATTCTACATGGGTATCAATATAGGACACATTTAAGTAACAAGTTAAATTAAATATATGCATTTTAATATTACACTTGTAATAATGTACATAATTTTGGCAGTTTTGAAATTAGGTTCATTATTTTCATATATAAACAACTGATGATACTATAAAATAAAATCTATATAATTTTTCTATTTCTCAAAGATCTTTCAATAATAATCACTGTTTTTTTAAAATATTTTTTACTGTAGTATAACTGACATATAAGGACTTCCCAGGTGGTCTAGTGGTAAAGAATCCACCTGCCAATGCAGGAGATGCAAGAGTTGGGGGTTTGATCCCTGGGTTGAGAAGATCCCCCAGAGTAGTAAATGGCACCCCACCCCAGTATTCTTGCCTGGACAATTCCATGGGCAGAAGAGCCTGGCAGCCTATAGTCCATGGGGCTGCAAAGAGTCCAACATAATTGAGTGACTAAACTGACATATGACATTATGACTGTTTTCTTGAAAGGACTTACCATTTGATATTCATTTAACACATACTCACACACAAAGGACAGACCATCAAGATGCTAAAATGTAAAACTCCAGAACTGGTGCTCTATGAAGTTTCTGTTATTTCTTAGTTTCTGTCTAAACTGGATAACTGGTGTTGAGTTTTTCCTCTCTTACTTCATGCATCCCTCCCTACACTCTTACTTTTTCTTTTGGACAAAAACCCTGTGTTTAAAAGGGAAGCTTACTCTAATTAAAAATCACTTATTAGCATGACATCTGCTTATAGCCTAACTTAGATATAAATCTAGAATGATATATAATATAGATACAGCGCTTAGGCACAGATATCTCATAGGTATCAGCAATTGTATAACTCTTTGATATATGGAAATTTATATAGTTTTTGCAAGTCTAGTAATAATAAAAAACAAAATCACAGCCAATGAGAAGCTTGATAATGCCCAGGGTCATGACATGGAGAAACCCAGTAAAGAAAAATAAGAGGTAAGAGGGTAGCTTGCTACCCAAGCCTTGTGGTGAGAGCTTATCAGAGTTACTAGGATGATCTGATAGTGCCTAAAATCCCAGAAAGAAGTTAGATGCTATTTTTAATATTATCCCCATTATTGTTTTTATCCATGCATTGGAGTTTTTCTGTAAATGAAGAATATCCTTTTTATGTTACCAATACATCAAATGATTCTCTCAACCACCATTATGTGATAAAATCCATTAAATTTCTCTTCCAAAATTGAACTTGGTTCCTGGTGTCAATACATGTTAACAATAAGAATCAGTACAACAGAGACCAACCATATCGGTAGTCTCCATAGTATTTTCTTGGTGTAACTTCATTGATCCATGAAGAACAGAATTGGGGGCAATTTCATAGAGATAATTGGGAATATTATGAGACTCCTAAATTGTGTTTTGAGATTATCATGGAATTGAAATGTCATATTAAGGATACTGAAAGTCTATTGGTGAATTGAATTGAAAGGAATATCTATATAACTAAGATTTACATCAGTTTAGTTCAGTCATTCAGTCATGTCCAACTCTTTGTGACCCCATAGACTGCAGCATCCCGGAGCTTGCTCAAACTCATGTCCATCGAGTGGGTGATGCCATCCAACAATCTCATCCACTGTCATCCCCTTCTCCTGCCTTCAATCTTTCCTCAGAGTCTTTTCAAATGAGTCAGTTCTTTGAATCAAGTGGCCAAAGTATTGAGTTTCAGCTTCAGCGTCAGTCCTCCCAATGAATATTCAGGACTGATTTCCTGTATGATTGACTGATTTGATCTCCTTTCTGTCCAAGGGACTCTGAAGAGTCTTCTCCAACACCACAGTTCAAAAGCATCAATTCTTTGGTGCTCAGCTTTCTTTGTAAACCAGCTCTCACATCCATACATGACTACTGGAAAAACCCTAGCTTTGACTAGATGGAAGTTTGTTGGCAAAGTAACATCTCTGCTTTTAATATGCTGTCTAGGTTGGTCATAGCTTTTCTCCCAAGGAGCAAGCATCTTTTAATTTCAATGCTGTAGTCACCATCTTCAGTGATTTTGGAGCCCAAGAAATAAAGTCTCTCACTGTTTCCATTATTTCCCCATCTATTTGCCATGAAGTGATGGGACCAGATGCCATGATCTTTGTTTTTTGAATGTTGAATTTTAAGCCAGCTTTTTCACTCTCCTCTTTCATTTTCATCAAGAGGCTCTTTAGTTCCTCTTCACTTTCTGCCATGAGGGTGGTGTCATCTGCATATCTGAGGTTATTGATATTTCTCCTGGCAATCTTGATTCCAGCTTGTGCTTCTTCCAGCCCAGTGTTTCTCATGATGTACTCTGTGTATTAGTTTAATAGGCAGGATGACAATATATGGCCTTGACGTACTTCTTTCCGAATTTGGACCAGTCTGTTGTTCCATGTCCATTTCTAACTGGTGCTTCTTGCCCTGCATACAGATTTCCCAGGAGGCAGGAAAAGTGGTCTGAAGACTGATCTCTTTAAGACTTTTCCACAGTTTGTTTTGCTCTACATAGTCAAAGGCTTTGGCATAATCAATAAAGCAATGTTTTTCTGTAATTCCCTTGCTTTTTCGATGATCCAGCGGATGTTGGCAATTTGATCTCTGGTTCTTCTGCCTTTTCTAAATCCAGTTAGAACATCTGGAAGTTCATGGTTCACGTACTGCTGAAGCCTGTCTTGGAGAGTTTTAAGCATTACTTTGCTAGTGTGTGAGGTGAGTGCAATTGTGCATAGTTTGAACATTCTTTGACATTGCCTTTCTTAAGGATTGGAATGAATCCCAGTGAATCCCACAGGCCTCCTGTGTGTCTCAGTTTTCCCATCTGGGCCATGAGGGTATTTACTTACATTATTATTATGTTAGGGAATGAAATATATTGTATGAAAAAGAATATTTTAATATATAAATGTATCCCAGACTTGGTTTCAGCATTTTGTTTTCAGACAGAATTATCTGACAAACTGTCAGTAGTTTAATTTCCTGATCTATTTTTATGTTTAACATACTGTATAAGAAATGAGATATTGGAAGCTAACCATTGCATCCTTAGTTCAAAAATGTTTTTAAATGTGTGTTTTATGGAAATGCTGTATTTCTTTTTTCCATATTTAAAAAAAATGTTTAATATACATTTATTTACTTTAATTGAAGGTTAATTACTTTACGATATTGTAGTGGTTTTGCCATACATTGACATGAATCCGCCATGGGTGTACACGCTTTCCCCATTCTGAACTCCCCTTCCACCTTCCTCCTCATCCCATCCCTCTGGGTCATCCCAGTGCACCAGCCCTGAGCATCCTGTCTCATGCATCGGACCTGGACTGGCGATCTGTTTCACATATGATAATACACATGTTTCAATGCCATTCTAAACCTTAAAGCACCATTAGCCATATAATTTATATGAATTAAGAAATGCATATGTCATTCAAAGTAATATTGATTGTACAGTACCTGTTAACTTCACTTGCAATTATTAGAACTAGGTTTCAGTGTGAGAAAGTTTTGATTGCCGTATTTACTTCTGTGATCACCTTTCTGGCTTTTCTGGCACACTGAATGTGGAGTTTTAAAGACTTCTGTGAAGCTGCTGTCTCTCCTTTCAGCCTGAAACAGAGGTCACATTCTCTGTAGTCTCTTCACCTCTTTATTCTTTTCTTTCTTCACAGCAATTGGTCATACAGTGGTTTTTCTCTCTCTAGCCAAGACTCTTCCTGAATTGGACACATAGCCAAATCAGTTTATGATGCCATTCAAAGTGAGGGAACTACATTTTGGTAATGCTTAATATGCTGTCCTGTTTCCCCTACTCCTTCATATTCTCCTTCCCCAAGCCCAGTAATCATGTGTTGCTCCTACTAAGCTCTGCAGTACTCCCTCATCTCCTTTCAATTTTGTTTCACCACTTCCACAGTCCATTTACATGTTATAATCACATTTATAGGAGTCCTTGACTTTGGAAATAATTAGCAAGAAAGGAAACTCAGGCTTAGAAGTACAAAGGAAATGGTAGAAGAATGGAGAGTTATTTGGAGACAAACCTTATGAAATTCAGTGAATGAGAGCATAAGTTTCAATTTATGATATGGAAGGAATTGAGGCATACCTACATGTTGTTTATAAGGGCAAAGACTAAGGGATTGAGAGAAGGATACTAGGAATTAAGAAAAGTGAGGTGTGGAAAGTTGGAATCTGCACATTCTGAGTTAAAAAGGTAATAAAAGCAATAAAGGTGTTGAATATTTGTATATAAATTCACCTACAAAAAAATACTTCCCAATGTCTGTTCCCTGGTGGCTCAGGGGTAAAAAATCCACCTGCAATGCAGGAGATGCAAGTTTGATCCCTGGATCAGAAAGATCCCCTGGAGAAGGAAATGGCAACTCACTCCAACATTCTTACCTGGGAAATCTCATGGACAGAGGAGCCTGGCCGACTATAGTCCATGGGGTCTCAAGAGAGTCAGACATTACTTAGCAACTAAAAAGCAACACCCCACTCCAGTACTCTTGCCTGGAAAATCCCATGGATGGAGGAGCCTGGTAGGCTGCAGTCCATGGGGTCGCGAAGAGTCGGACACAACTGAATAACTTTGCTTTCACTTTTCACTTTCATGCGTTGGAGAAGGAAATGGCAACCCATACTCCAGGGTTCTTGCCTGGAGAATCCCAGGGACGGGGGAGCCTAGTGGGCTGCCGTCTCTGGGGTCACACAGAGTTGGACACGATTGAAGCAACTTAGCAGCAGCAGCAGCAAAAAGCAACAAGAATGTATGTTACCTGTGACAGACCAAAATGAATTTTTAGGCATCACCTTGAAACGTCTAAGGGAGAGATCCAAACAATTTTGAAGAAGCATGGAAGATAAAGGAAATTAAGAGTCTAACATCATTGAATATTGTTACTCTGACATTGTATAGCATGTTCCTTAACTCTATTTTTATTTGATGTAAAATTGCTGTAACAGTTTTTCATATTTTCATATCTACCTCAAAGACCCATCCTAATATTCCATTTAAATTGTTAAAATTCTTGGTTGTGTTTTCCTCATTAATAGTAATTGATTACATGCAAAAACATTTTATTAGTAGCAAAATTCTGTTTTTTCAAATGTTTTTTCATAATTCAACAAAATAGGACCATTAGCAAAATCATAAGTGGTTTTCCTTCTAATTTTATTACATTTCCATTTAAAAAGAATATATATCTTCAAGGAGACCTTGCTATTCTTGGATGTAATAATTGGGTTTCTTCTCTTCTGAAATTCTTTTTTTTTTTTTTTTTTTAAAGTCATCCTTTTAGTTTTATTTTATTTCTATTTATTTATTTTTAACTTGACTGTGGCTGGTCTTAGTTGTGGCACATGGAATATTTAGTTGTGGCAGGTGGGATCTAGTTCCCTGACCAGGGTTCAAACCCAGGCCCTCTGCACTGGGAGAGTGGAGTATTAACCACTAGACAACCAGGGAAGCCCTGGAATTCTTTCTTTAATTCATCTTTGTTTTTATCATCCCAATCTAACTTCTAGTCCCCTTTTCTCTCCCTTGTATGCCTGTGTACTTACTCATACCACACTGCAGCATTATCATCACCATCACTATCAGTAATAGCAACAACAAAACACAGAGGCTATAATAAATATTTCCAAACAATGTACAGGGCGACTTGGGCACTGAAGGTACATAGTATATGTTGGATAATAAACTATGTGCTATATTTCTAGTTAATCTATCAGTAACCATCCAACTGGGTTTACTTAAACTTCTTGAGGCTTTATTTCTTTATCTGTAAAATGGTAAGAATTGTCTTTTTTTTTTTTTTTCTAAATCACAAAGGTATGGTGTGAACCAAATAAAATAATGAGAAACATTTAAAATTGTCTAATGTTATGTAAAACTCCCTATTATTTTTATTATCATTATTATAAGAAAACATTTTACTTTTACTTATTGTAGGCCCTTATATGCCTGAATGGGTCATAGTTGGCCTAATTTGAAAATAAGACCAAAAACATATAATTTAATTCTTGTTGACTACTTATCTATCGTGATTTAAATGGAAAGTTTAAAAATTTATAAGAATAATGGTTTGAAATAAAAGAGGAACTTTATAACATGAATTTTATCATAACATGGAAAGCTTTACGATAAATAAAATAATTTTCATTATATAGCCCAAAGATCACAGTTTCTCACAATAGTTTTAAAAGTTAATTTTACCTATATCTATAACAGCAAGAAACAGGAATGTGGTCAATAGCAATTTTATTCCACATTGTATTATTTCTATTCTAAGAGCAATATTCTGGATTAGTGGTACTCATAAAATTTATACTAAATTGCAACAAGGTAATCAAGAAGAAAATGTAAATTTGGGTTAAAGATGCTACTGAGTAAACAAAAAGACTAACTACCTGAGGTTTGTTTTGTTTGTTTGGTGTTGGATTAACAAGGTAGAATTTTCTATACTTGAATGTTGAAGTGAAAAATACTAATATTTTATTTAAATAATAACATTATAATTTTAAGCAATCCATCTGAAATATTATTACATTTTTAATAGAGGAAAATTTATTATAATTAAAAATATTTTATTTTTTTCTAGTGTTAAATATAAAGTGTAGATGATTGGCTGTGACTTCACGTGTGTAATTCACCTTTGTAAATTATGTATGATATTTATTTTAAAAGAACTGAGTATATTGTTAAGGGATATTCAGTTCAACTTTACTATTTTTGTATTATTTACATACAACTAGAATGTTGTGAATCTAAAGGCATGAAAATTAATGAGCATTTAAAGTGAAGCTTATTGCTTATTTCATACTTTAAAAAATCTCAGTAGATTCCTTCTGAAGACCTCAGACTTTCTACAAAGGAATGTGTACCCTTTCCAAATTTCCCCCAAGAAAGGATGAAAATAAATTGTCTTTCTGTTTTTCATTGCAACTATGACATGTAACCAGACATATTCATTATTTGATAAAGTTATAAAACTGTAAAAATGTCATTACAAAATCTATCTTAAAAAATATTAAATGCCACATGATTACTCTCTTTTCTGATCATCCTATCTCTTTGGTGTTCTAAGAACTATGAGTAAAGTCTGTAAATTAAACTTTGGCTTTCCATATTGGATTTCCTAACACTGATGTTATCCAGACAGGCAATCGTGAACATTAGGACTACCAGGTCTGTTTACATTTAAAATATTTGTATTTAAACCTACCGTACAATTATTTTTTTTCTATTTGTCCCATCTGGTCTATATAATTTTTTTCTCTCTTTCTCCCCATTCTTTTTGGATTAAGTGTTTTTTTAAAATTTAATTCATTCTCCTTTATTTAGTTTAACATTGCATTCTCTAGATATTCTTTCTGTGGTTACCAGGGGGCAGACCAGAAATAACCTTAATATATATAAATTAAGGATGTTACCGCTTTCTAGGACAATGAATGGACTTTTTAATCCTTGAAGTCCATTTTCACCTCCTGCCTATCGTTCCATTCTTTTCATGTATTCTATTTATCTATAAATAGATATATTCTGTATATTTATCATGTATTCTATTCTATTTTATGTATCATGTATTCTAATATTTCAGTCCTTACAACTTATTACTAATCTTGTTTTACATGGTCAGTATTCATTTAGAGTCACCAATATTTACCCTTTTGTTATTTCTCATTCCTCTCTTCATCTCTGTGCTTCCAAATATGATTTATTTTCTTTTAATAAAAGAACTTTTAATATTTATTTTTTTATCTTCTGAGACTAAATCCTCTCGGGTTATTTTGTTGTTGTTATTCTAAATATTTTTCTTTCCTCATTTTTTCTCCATCTTTCATTTTGAAAAAATTCAAACCTAGGAAAAATTTAAAAGATCAACTTGATGAAACATATCTTTAAGCTAAGCTGATATATTTTTAACATTTTGCCACATTGCTTTCTTCATTTACTGATCCACATTTGTCTATCTGTCAATCTATTTATTTGTGCTTTTGTTCTTCTTGCTAAAGCATTTTAAAAAGTAATTTCCAGATATCATGACATTTCACTCCAGACAAGCACATTCTCCTACATAACTCCAGCATTGTTATAAACAAAAATATTAATTCAATATTTATTACTGACTCAATCATAATGTTTGAAATATAGTCCATAGTATAGTCCATTTCTGCAATTCTTCCAAGAATGTCCTATCTGAAATAGTATCGATGCACTGCATTTATTTTTCATGCCCCTGGTTTCCTTTAGTTTGAAACAGTGATCCACTTTTTTATGTCTTTCATGAACTTCTCATTTAAAAAGTTAGATTTTTAATAAAATGTCTTATAATTTGAACTTGATGATTTGTATCCTATTATTCAGATTAGAAAGTTTTATAAAGGATTTTCATATGTGATGCTCTGTATTTTATGTTCTATCACATCAAACATAGTTTATTCTATTTTTTTGGTGATCCTCAGTTTGATTACCTGGTTAAAGTATCAATAGTACCTACCAGCTCTTTGAGATTTAAAACTTATTAAGTAATCTGTAAGATGATACATTGGGGTTATGTTCTGTTCCCCAGTATGACCTTTGATTAAAGTCATTCTTCACTTTTCTGTCATTTAATGGATTTGTGGATTTTTAAATATGTTATGATGAATTGTTATCTGTATTCTTTTCTGATGCTTAAAATGTCCCGTATTTGGCCAGAAAAATAATGGATTGCAGAATATCTATTTATATATATGTATATATATACATATAATACTTATAAGATTATATACAAATATATGTGTATATACTCATATATATATATTATATTTACTGGATTACAGAATATATATATTTTATAGATATATGTATATATCCCCATTTTGAAGATATACTTGCTATTTTGATATGTTTGGAAATTTTATAATTTTATAATATTAATTATTCTGATAGGTGTGTTAAAGTATTTTGCTGTGCATTTAATTTGCATTTCTTTGATGGGTAATGAAATTGAGCACAGTTTAATATCAATGCACAGCAAAATATCAATTTGGACAGTCTGTTTTGTGAAGTGACTATTCAAGCCTTTTGTATACTTTTCTATTATCTTTTTCTTTTCTTACTGATTTGTAGGAATTTGTTATATATTTTGGGTGTGATTCTTTTGTCATATATGCATTGCAACTATCTTCTCCAATTCTTTGTTTTGACATTATTTTTCTCTGAATGGTGTCTTTTGATAAATATAAGTTTTGAAATGCCAAGTAGTAGCTGAACAGAAAGGAAGCAGAGCTTTCTTACTTTGCTGGTGAGAGTGTAAATTTATTCAACCATTTTTGAAAACTTTGGCACTGTTTACCAAAGAGAAGATATAAATACTCTGTGACACATCAGTCTAATCCTAGGTATAAACTTAAGAGAAATGCATATATATTTTCAGCAAAGGGCATATGAAAACTGTTTAGAGTTGCCCCAAATGTCAACCTCACATTTTGAGCTTTCCCCTTTTTCTTAACATCATGGTCCCTCAAATTGCTACTGCATTAGTAGTAGTCCAACACTTCCAAACAGATTTAAAATAGTTTTCAGTGTTTCTAGTTACTCTTGACAGAGGATTAGCGTGCAACATAATATTTGGCCATTGTCAGAAGCAGAAATCTTAAAGTGGTATTATGTATGTTTTTTCACATATCTAGTCCTAAATTCCTAAGTGGGGTCATTAACTTAAAATCAGAAATAAAGTAGCTTTTATTGTTGTAAGTCTACATATATAAATGTAGACTCTCTGAATTCCTACTCACTTTGCATGTGTCTTTTGTGTATTATCAGCATTAGTACAGCCTGGGTGGTCAGGATTTTCAGCTTTTTCAGGGATTCCAAGTCAATTTCTATCCAGTCTGATTCTTTTATAGCATCCATTTAATGGTAGGTTTGTGATCCATCTGAGTGTTACTGCTGTTGTGTGCCCACTCTTCAGGTAGTGTAGTGCTCTGCCTCAAGCGTGGTCTCATCATTCTTATCTAGCTACATTGAATATTTTCTCCATGTGACATTAAAAGGGCCATTCAAATGGGTTTTCACCATAGCAATTCTCAGAACACTGGTGTTAATTAATATATGTAAGAAGTATTATAATTAGTACCAAAAACTTTACCAATTAAACATATTAGAGTCTCTAGGAGAAATATAAACAAGCATTTTTCTTTCCTTAAAATAGGATATTTTTGCCTCTTGAGATTTCAAAAACGAAAGTTCTCATATTTTTCAAGTTTTTATAATCTGCTAATTTGCTTTGAGAAGAAAAAATTTGGGATTCCCCAGTGTACCTTTTAAATTTTAAAATGTTGAAGTAAGTGCATAGGACTGGACCAAGCAGAGAAAAGCAAACATCAAATACTGCAGAAATGAGCCTTGCCAAGGGATGGTCTGGATGACCTAATATGGGTTTTTTGCCATCACTAACACCTAAGGCTTGAGGGACTTTAAGATTAACTGCAATGGAGCAGAGATATATGCTGTCCTCACTGGAAATTCTTGTGTCTGGTGAGATATAAAGTCATAAAGTTACTTCATCAAGTAGTGCTTTACAAAGGGAAGGAGGGGAGTTGCATTGTAGGCCAAAAATGATCTAAAATAGAGGCTAATCATTATGTACCTCTAGGAGCCACTTACATAATACTTAGATACAAATAAATTCATGAAATTCTCTGTTCTTTTCTTTGGTACAGTTCTAGAAGTGTGTTAAAATCAGTGTAGCAAAAGTCAGTTGGCAGAATGGGAAATCTATATTCTCAGATGTGGTTGGTTGAAGAAGAAAGTTATATAGTTCAACAAATGGCAATTTGACAATAAATAACCTACTCCCTATAAAATCTGGGACATTATGTGGAATGAAATATACTGCTATTGACCATTGGCTCCGTTTTCAAGCGGGAGTAGATGGAATGACCTTATCATCTCCATGAGGAGTAGGGTGAGGATAGGAAATGAAAGGCTGTTGGTCAGGTGGGACTAAGAAATGGAAGTATAAGTGCATGCTTTTGTAGTAATTATTCTATTTCCCATGTGTACAAAACCATTATGTGGAAACACATTATTTTGCTTTTGTTTATAGTTGCTAACCAAATATTTGAATGAAAAGTACTGGTTTTCATTAACTCGTAAAAACACAACACTATATTTTATATAGTTGAATTTTTGAACCCAATTATACTGCTATAGGAGCTCATTGTCTTTAAAAATAAAATGATATGGGTACTTATATATTCAGAAACTTCATCTTTTGCAATTTATTCTACAGATATTCTTATCTACTCTAAAAATGAGTGTTATAAAATGTTACACACTGAAGCTTTATTGACGTAGAAAAACTATACATGCCCAAATATAGTCCATTGATTAAATATGTTATGGAATATATTCAATATATAAAAAGGGAGCTTATTGTGTACTGAGAACTAACTATCTTAAAATGTCTATAACATGCTCCTTGATGTGTTAGGGTTGGTGCAAAAGTAATTATGGTTTTGGACTCTGAATTTTAAATCATTATAACTAGGCTCAAATACACGTTTATTAATCAAAATAAGAATCATTACAATCAACACATTTTTGCCAATGAGAAATGTTTGTTTATTCCTGTAGCATAAAAATCCATGTTTCAGAGTTTGGCTATCTTTTGGAAAGCATTTTCTGCATCCCGCTGGTTGTGAAAGCATTTTCCCTGCAAAAAGATATTGAGATGCTTAAAGAAGTGATGGTTAGTGAGAGGTCAGATGAATACGGCAGAACCTTGCAGCCCAATTTCTTCAACTTTTGAAACATTGGTTGTGCGACGTGCAGTTGAGTGTTGTTGAGAAGCAGAATTGGTCTCTTTCTGTTGACTAATGCTGGCTGCAGATGTTTCAGTTTTGAGTGCATCCCATTGATTTGCTGAGCATACTTCTCAGATGTGATGGTTTCACTGGGATTCAGAAAGCTGTGGTGGATCAGACCTGCAGCAGATCAACAAAGAGTGACCATGACTATTTTTGGTGCAAGTTTGGCTTTGGGAAGTGCTTTGGAGCTTCTTCTTGGTCCAGCCCCTGAGCTGGTCATTGCTGGTTGTTGTATACAGTCCATTTGGTCTCACATCACATCCAATTGAGAAATGGTTTGTTGTTGTTGCATACAGCAAGAGAAGACAACACTTCCGAATGAAGATTTTTTTGATTGCAGTCAGCTCATGAGGAACCCATTTATTGAGTTTTTTCACCTGTCCAGTTTGCTTCAAATGCCAAACAGCTGTAGAATGGTTGACATTGAATTCTTGGGCAACTTCTCATGTAGTTGGAAGAGGATCAGGTTCGATGATCCTCTCAGTTGGTTGCTGTCAACTTCCAGTGGCTGGCCACTGTGCTTCTCATCTTCAAGGCTCTCATCTCCTTTGCAAAACTTCTTGAACCACCACTGCACTGTACATTCATCATCAGTTCCTTGGCTAAATAAGTTGGTGATGTTGCAAATTTTCTCCAGTGCCTTATGACACATTTTAAACTCGAATAAGAAAATCACTCAAATTTGTTTTTTTGCCTAACATCAATTCCATAATCTAAAATATATGTAAAATAAACAGCAAGTAGTAATTCATTAGCAAAAAACATAAAGCAAGAAATGCACATTAAAATGATGTCTAACATAACTACATTTATTTAACGATGCATTCCAATATCAAATGGCAGAGTTCAGCAATGCAAAACTATAATTACTTTTGTACCAATGTAATATATTAAGCATTGTGTATGTATATCTCTTTATTTATGAATAGAGAAATTATGCAAGGAGAAATAGAAATTCAGGACTTCCTTTGGAGATAGAGACAGGGGTCAGGTGGTAGAAGGATGCAGAAAGGCTTTGTATACCTTTTATTCTTTCTTTTTGAATCATGGAAACATAGCACTTATTCCAAAAATAATATTTAAATTTCAGCCACAAAATGAAGATCAACTATAATTTGTGAATAATAAATATAGCAGCAATACTTAATTTTGAGTTGTGCCAAAGTGTTATTAGATCATAGAAAAGCAAGGAAATTCCAAAAATCATTGCTACTTCTGCTTTATTGATTACACTAAAACCTTTGACTGTAATCACAACAAATTAGAATATTCTTAAAGAGATGGGAATACCAGACCACCTTATCTGCCTCCTGATAAACCTGTATGCAGGACAAGAAGCAACCATTAGAATTGGCTACATAGAATAACAGACTGGTTCAAAATTGGGAAAGGAATACATCAAGGATATATATTATTTGCTTATTTATCTTATATGCAGAATACGTGATATGAAGTGCTGGGCTGGATGACTTACAAGCTGGAATCAAGATTGCCAGGAGAAATATCAACAACCTCAGATATGCAAATGATACCACTTTAATGGCAGAAAGCAAAGAAGAACTAAAGAGCCTCTTGAGGAAGGTGAAAGAGGAGAGTGATCATGCTGCCCTAAAACTCACAGCAGGATCCTCTATGACCCACCTCCCAGAATATTGGAAATAAAAACAAAAATAAACAAATGGGACCTAATTAAACTTAAAAGCATCTACACAACAAAGGAAACTATAAGCAAGGTGAAAAGACAGCCTTCAGAATGGGAGAAAATAATAGCAAATGAAGCAACTGACAAGCAACCAATCTCAAAAATATACAAGCAACTCCTGCAGCTCAATTTCAGAAAAATAAACGACCCAATCAAAAAATGGGCCAAAGAACTAAACAGACATTTCTCCAAAGAAGACATACAGATGGCTAACAAACACATGAAAAGATGCTCAACATCACTCATTATCAGAGAAATGCAAATCAAAACCACAATGAGGTACCATTTCACGCCAGTCAGAATGGCTGCGATCCAAAAGTCTACAAGTAATAAATGCTGGAGAGGGTGTGGAGAAAAGGGAACACTCTTACACTGTTGGTGGGAATGCAAACTAGTACAGCCACTATGGAGAACAGTGTGGAGATTCCTTAAAAAACTGGAAATAGAACTGCCTTATGACCCAGCAACCCCACAGCTGGGCATACACACCAAGGAAACCAGAATTGAAAGAGACACATGTACTGCAATGTTCATTGCAGCACTGTTTATAATAGCCAGGATATGGAAGCAACCTAGATGTCCATCAACAGATGAATGGATAAGAAAGCTGAGGTACATATACACAATGGAGTATTACTCAGCCATTAAAAAGAATGCATTTGAATCAGTTCTAATGAGGTGGATGAAACTGGAGCCTATTATACAGAGTAAAGTAAGCCAGAAGGAAAAACACCAATACAGTATACTAACACATATATATGGAATTTAGAAAGGTGGTAATGATAACCCTGTATGCGAGAGAGCAAAAGAGACACTGATGTATAGAACAGTCTTATGGACTCTGTGGGAGAGGGAGAAGGTGGGATGATTTGCGAGAATGGCATTGAAACATGTATAATATTATATAAGAAATGAATCGCCAGTCCAGGTTTGATGCAGGATACAGGATGCTTGGGGCTGGTGCACTGGGATGACCCAGAGGGATGGTACGAGGAGGGAGGTGGGAGGGGGTTCAGGATGGGGAACACGTGTACACCTGTGGCGGATTCATGTTGATGTATGGCAAAACCAATACAATATTGTAATTAGCCTTCAATTAAAATAAATGAATTTATATTAAAAAAACCCTCAGTATTCAAAAAACAAAGACATGGCATCCGGTCCCATAACTTCATGGCAAATAGATGCAGAAACAATGGAAACAGTGCCAGATTTCATTTTCTTGGGCTCCAAAATCACTGTGGATGGTCACTGCAGTCATGAAATTAAAAGATGCTTGCTACTTGGAAGGAAACTACAACAAACATAGAGAGCATAATAAAAATCAGAGATGTCACTTTGCCAACAAAAGTCCATCCAGTCAAAACTATGTTTTTTTTCCAGTAGTCTTGTGTGGATGTGATAGTTGGATCATAAAGAAGGCTGAGTGCTGAAGAATTGATGCTTTCAAACTGTGGTGCTGGAGAAACTGCTTGAGAATCCCCTGGACAGTGGAGATCAAACCAGTCAATCCTAAAGGAAATCAACCCTGAATATTCATTGGAAGAACTGATGCTGAAGCTGAAGCTCCAGTATTTTGGACACCTCATGCAAAGAGCCAGCTCATTGGAAAAAACCCTAATGCTGGGAAATATTTAGGACAAGAAGAGAAGGGGGCAATAGAGGATGAAATTGTTGGATGGTATCACTGACTCAATGGACACGAGTTTGAGCAAACTCTGGGAGATAGTGAAGGACAGGAAAGCCTGGTGTGCTGCAGTTCATGGGGTCACAAAGAGTCAGATTTGATTTAGCAACTGAACAACAACAAAATATTACAGTTATGTTTTAGTCGTCCTTACTTGAGGGATTTGATTATCTTGTCTTAAAGATATATTTGTATCTCATATCACAGTGCTGACAGAATCCCATACTTTTCAAAGATCACCTTCTCTGCTTTTTGTTTACAAGAACAGACATATTTAGATCTATAAATTTGACCAGTATTTGATCACTGTAATTTTGATCAGTCAGTTCAGTTCAGTCACTCAGTCGTGTCCGACCTTTGCGACCCCATGAATCGCAGCACGCCAGGCCTCCCTGTCCATCACCAACTCCTGGAGTTCACTCAGACTCATGTCCATCGAGTCACCGATGCCATCTAGCCATCTCATCCTCTGCCGTCCCTTCTCCTCCTGCCCTCAATCCCTCCCAGCATCAGAGTCTTTTCCAGTGAGTCAACTCTTCACATGACATGACCAAAGTACTGGAGTTTCAGTTTCAGGATCATTCCCTCCAAAGAAATCCCAGGGCTGATCTCCTTCAGAATGGACTGGTTGGATCTCCTTGCAGTCCAAGGGACTCTCAAGGGTCTTCTCCAACACCACAGTTCAAAAGCATCAATTCTTCAGCGCTCAGCTTTCTTCACAGTCCAACTCTCACATCCATACATGACCATGGGAAAAACCATAGCCTTAACTAGACGGACCTTTGTTGGCAAAGTAATGTCTCTGCTTTTCAATATGCTATCTAGGTTGGTCATAACTTTTCTTCCAAGGACTAAGCGTCTTTTAATTTCATGGCTGTAGTCATCATCTGTAGTGATTTTGGAGCCCCCAAAAATAAAGTCTGACACTGTTTCCACTGTTTCCCCATCTATTTCCCATGAAGTGATGGGAGCAGATACCATGATCTTCGTTTTCTTAATGTTTAGCTTTAAGCCAACTTTTTCACTTTCCTCTTTTACCTTCATCAAGAGGCTTTTGAGTTCCTCTTCACTTTCTGCCATAAGGGTGGTGTCATCTGCATATCTGAGGTTATTGATATTTCTCCCAGAAATCTTGATTCCAGCTTGTGCTTCCTCCAGCCCAGTGTTTCTCATGATGTACTCTGCATATAAGTTAAATAAGCAGGGTGACAATATACAGCCTTGAAGTACTCCTTTTCCTATTTGGAACCAGTCTGTTGTTCCATGTCCAGTTTTAACTGTTGCTTCCTGACCTGCATATAGGTTTCTGAAGAGGCAGATCAGGTGCTCTGGTATTCCCATCTCTTTCAGAATTTCAATAATCTGTCCTTCATGTAGTACCAAATGATATATTAGAGGACAGTATTGCACAGTTTTTTGCATCATGAAATAAAGAACAAAGATCGCTTATGACCCTTTACATTATGTTTATGTAATCATTAGGAAGCTCTGGAATCTAGAAGTCAGAGGTCAAGATTTTAGCAGGGTAGGTGTCTTCTAAGTTTCTCTCCTTGTTTCCACAGGGCCGTTTCCACCTCCCTTGACATGGTATTCCCTCTCTTTGTGACTGTAGCCAAATATCCTCTTCTTCTAAGTCCACCTGCATGCCTTCATTTTGACTTGATTACCTTTTTAAAGACTTTATCTCCAATTATGGTTACATTTTGTGATATTGTACAACCCAGGTGTGCTAAATGCCAACTGTGCTAAGCAGAAAATCAGAAAGTGATAGCTTTGGCTTCCATTCAACTTTCAAAATCTCACTCACTTTCTTCTCATTAGCTGAACCTGAAAAAGCTCTTCCAGCAAGGGCTGCCTGGTGAAAGTGTGTCCAAGGTGTACAGACTTGTGATTCAGGGGAGAGCAGGTCAGGCAGTGAGTAATTCTGAACAATAGACAGACAAGCTAGCCAGTCTCCATATGTGAGTTGATAATTAAATCATTACACCAAAATCATAATTTACAGTCACATTTTGAGAAGAAAATTAACACATTTAACCCAACTTTGCCATTTCAGTTTGTCCAATATGCATCATTCATTTGAAATCTACAGGATACTTGACTGCATTCACCAGGTGTTTTATTTTTTTAATTAATTAATTTATTTTTATTTATTTATTTATTTTAATTTTAATTTTTAAATTTTACAATATTGTGTTAGTTTTGCCAATATCAAAATGAATCCACCACAGTGTTCCCCATCCTGAACCCTCCTCCCTCCCAACCTCCCCATACCATCCCTCTGGGTCGTCCCAGTGCACCAGCCCCAAGCATCCAGTATCGTGCATCAAACCTGGTCTGGCAATCGTTTCATACATGATATTATACATGTTTCAATGCCATTCTCCCAAATCTTCCCACCCTCTCCCTCTCCAACAGAGTCCATAAGACTGTTCTATACATCAGTGTCTCTTTTGCTTGTCTCGTACACAGGGTTATTGTTACCATCTTTCTAAATTCCATATATATGCATTAGTATACTGTATTGGTGTTTTTCCTTCTGGCTTACTTCACACTGTATAATAGGCTCCAGTTTCATCCACCTCATTAGAACTGATTCAAATGTATTCTTTTTAATGGCTGAGTAATACTCCATTGTGTATATGTACCACAGCTTTCTTATCTATTCATCTGCTGATGGACATCTAGGTTGCTTCCATGTCCTGGCTATTATAAACAGTGCTGTGATGAACATTGGGGTACACGTGTCTCTTTCCCGTCTGGTTTTCTCAGTGTGTATGCCCAGCAGTGCGATTGCTGGATCATAAGGCAGTTCTATTTCCAATTTTTTAAGGAATCTCCACACTGTTCTCCATAGTGGCTGTACTAGTTTGCATTCCCACCAACAGTGTAAGAGGGCTCCCTTTTCTCCACACCCTCTTCAGCATTTATTGCTTGTAGACTTTTGGATCGCAGCCATTCTGACCAGGTGTTTTAAAACAAATGATGTTTTAAAAGAGTTCAGTGAAGACTGAAAGATTATTTCAAAAAGTGATACAATGTGTATTTGAATTTTCCTCAATTACTGTACGTTTTATCACTGACTGTTGAAATTAATGCTTTAAGAAAGTAACCCTGAGTTCAAGAATTCACTAGAACAGAATATATTTTTTTAAATAGTTGTTTGTTTACTAGTAATCAGAATAACTTCTGAACAGTGCAAATATATCATTCATTTCGTTTTCTTTTAGGTTATTACACAGCTTTACTTCCCTTGTTCTCTTAATCTACTACTGAAAATGATTCCAGATATTTTTAGTAGAATATTTGTCCTTTGTTTATTTTCTCTGATTTCAACAAAGTCTTTATATTATCAAACAACAACAACAAAACAAGAAACCAGTCTTCTCTTCCAGAAGAAACAGCTTTTGCTTGTGTAAAATTAAAGTCTAGTGGCCCTGAGAGTAAATGGGAAAGGCACAAAAAGGAATTTAAGAAAAAAATATGCTGTATCTTTCTCAAGGTTTTTCTGACTCTTATTGTCCAATTTCCATTCTTTTATTTCAATTTTACTAGCTGGGATGTCTGCTAAAGGAAGTATGAAAACAAGCAGAACCCAGATAGAAGTATACAAGTTGATAATGTATTTGCAAGCTTTCATATTATTTGACTCATTATGGAAATTTCTGCTAACCTAAAACCTTTGCCTGATTCCATGATTCTGTGTTAGGTTTAACTAGGTAGGCATGAAAGATACTGTATATGTCCAGTGAAATGTAACCAGCTCCCAAAGCATGTGCTACTTTAGATGAATATAATGTACATGCACACTGGCAAATGTACTCCTTGAATATGACAACAGAGTGGTTCCAAGACAGATGCAATTTTAGTTTTATATTAAAAAAAATATATATATATAAGTGGATGAGTGGGGATATAGAGATATAAAGCCCAATGGTTCTGACCAAAGGAAAAATAAATATTAACAGGTACACTGAATTAATAAATGGTGTTTCTAACTTTGAAGCATTTAGTTTAAGAGTTTCTTTGTATTTCAAAAGATGCAACACCACCATCAGAGTGTAAGAATTTGTTACTAATGTGCTCTAACTTTTATAATAAATAGACATTAGCTTCACAATAACTGCAGTTTTCTTTAGCTTGATTGTATGACAGCAGTATTTAACTGTTGAAATAGTTTTATAGGCATAGCTGTCTTTCCTAGTGCCAGAGTAAGTATCCATATTTTCATTTTGCTTTGCCCCCTCAGGGGGAAAAAAAAAAGACCCAAAATGATCTAATTATGTTTTGAAAACAGGGATATATGAAGTTTTCACTTCTAATTGACATATAATACACTACCATGTGTAAAACAGATAAGGAGAAGGCAATGGCACCCCACTCCAGTACTCTTGCCTGGAAAATCCCATGGATGGAGGAGCATGGTAGGCTGCCGTACATGGGTTAACTGAGGGTCAGACACGACTGAGCGACTTCACTTTCACTTTTCACTTTCATGCATTGGAGAAGGAAATGGCAACCCACTCCAGTGTTCTTGCCTGGAGAATCCCAGGGACAGGGGAGCCTGGTGGGCTGCCATTTATGGGGTTGCACAGAGTCAGACACAACTGAAGTGACCTAGCAGCAGCAGTAGCAGTGAGAAGCTGCTGTATAGCGCAGGGAGCTCACTCAGTACTCTGTGATGACCTAGCGGGGTGGAATGGCAGATGGTGGGGTGGCAAGGCTCAAGTGGGAGGGGATGTATGTATACATATGGCTAATTAACGTTATTTCACAGCCCTCTAATGAATGGAATTATTGATTCCTTCTACTTTCATCTTGAGAATTGCCAATTATTTGTTTTTATGACAAATGTTCAGAAACATCAGCTCCAATCAGCACAATGTAGGAGAGATGTATTTACCATAAATATTAACATCTGTAGTATTTTCAGAAGGAAAAAGTGGGCTAATTGAGGTTTTTGAATGGGTTAACACTATACAACAAAACTGAAATTGATACAATCATAGCATTATAAAAATTACTTAAAAAGGAAAGCAAAAATAAAATAACGTAGTTGTCTTAGTACTTGTGTGTTATTCTAATTCCCAGCTGACTTGGGTAAACACTCAATATAAGGCTAAACATAATTTAAAGTGATTTCTTTCTTAAATTGTTTTGGCTGTTTTGTGTCCTTTTCCGTATGAATTTTAGGATCAGTTGGAATTTTGATATGAAATTCTTTGAATCTGAAAAGCCTATAGTTTGGGGAGTAGTGTCATTTTAACAGTGTTAAGATTTTCAATCCATTAATATGGAAGCTGTTTCTACTTCTTTAGATTGTTTTAAATTTCTTTAAACAATGTGTTGTATAGTTTTAGTATACAAGTTGTGCGCATCTTAGGGTAGTTTTATTTCTAATTATTTTATTATTTTTGCGATTTCTTTAAACACCCAGAACCAAAAAACACAAAATCTTCCACTACTTCCCAAGGGGCTTTGTGTGTGTTGGGCTGTATGTGTCACCATCAACACACATCCAGGAAGTTTAAAATTGGCCTGCATCTTCACTTTATGCTTCCTCGGAGCCTCAAGATTATCAAGAGATGACAGTTATGGCTTTCTCTAGTCTTTCCTGAGCACTTAGTATTGTTCAGTATCTATGTCATGTCTGACTCTTTGTGACCCCATGGACTGCAGCATGCCAGGCTATCCTGTCCTTCACTATCTCCCAGAGTTTGCTCAAACTCTTGCCCACTGAGTCAGTGATGCCATCCAACTATCTCATCCTCTGTTGCCCTCTCCTCCTCCTGCCCTCAATCTTTCCTAAAATCAGGGTCTTTTCCAATGAGTCAGCTCTGCATCAGGTGGCCAAATATTGGAGCTTCAGCTTGAACATCAGTCCTTCCAATGAGTATTCAGGGTTGATTTCCTTTAGGATTGATTGGTTTGATCTCCGTATGGTCCAAGGGATTCTCAAAAGTCTTCTCCAGCACCACAGTTTGAAAGTATCAATTCTTCAGCACTCAGCCATTTTTATGGTCCAGTTCCTACATCCATACATGACTACTAGAAAAACCAGAGCTTTGACTAGATGGATTGTTGTTGGTAAAGTGACGTTCCTTTTTTATTAAGTGTCTAGGTTTGTCATAGCTTTCCTTACAAGAAGCAAGCGTCTTTTAATTTTATGGCTACAGTCACATCTGCAGTGATTTTGGAGCCCAAGAAGTTAACATCCATCACTGTTGGCATTTTTTTAACCCATCTATTTGCCATGAAGTGATGGGACCAGATGACATGATCTTAGTTTATTGAATGTTGAATTTGAGCCAGCCTTTTCACTCTCCTCTTTCACCCTCATTAAGAGGCTCTTTAGTTCCTCTTTGCTTTCACTTACTGCCATTTGAGTGGTATCATCTGCATATCCTGAGGTTGTTGATATTTGTCCAGGCAGTCTTGATTCCAGTTGGTGCTTCATCCAGCCCGGCATTTCACATGATGCCCTCTGCATATAAGTTAGATAAGCCGGGTGACAACATGCAGCGTTGATGTACTTCTTTCACAATTTTTGACAAGTTCTATGTCCGGTTCTAATGGCAACCCACTCCAGTGTTCTTGCCTGGAGTATCCCAGGGACAGGGGAACCTGGTGGGCTGCTGTCTATGGGGTCGCACAGAGTCGGACACGACTGAAGCAACTTAGCAGCAGCAGCAGCAGCAGCAGCATGTCCGGTTCTAACTGTTGCTTCTTGACCTTGATTAGATGTTTTTGTGGAATTCCTTTGCTTTTTCTGTGATACAGTGGATGTTGGCAATTTGATCTCTGGTTCCTCTGCCTTTTCTAAACCCAGCTTGTACATCTGGAAGTTCTCGGGTAACCTACTCCTGAAGCCTGGCTTGAAGGATTTTGAGCATTACCTTGCCAATGTGTGAAATGAGCACAGTTGTAGGGTAGTTTGGCCATTCTTTGGTACTGTCCTTCTTTGAGACTTGAAAACTGTGCAGTTATGAACATGTGCAGGAACTTGAGATTCCCAGGAAAATGTTAAGGTTTTCAAAGTCCTTAATGACGCATCTTTCCCCAGCCTTTCATCCAAAGCTTTTTTTTTTTTTAGGCTATTGTTTACCTTAGCTGTTATCTATCACCTTGGGCAGCAGCACAATGTAAATATTTTTGACAAATTCTCTTGGAAGTAGCAATAGAAATAAGCTTTTAGAAATACGCTAGTCAATTCTGGTAGGAGAAATGAAGACACACCTTTTATGCTGTTATTCTTGGGCACAGGTCAGAACAAATAATTAGTGATAATTTATGAATGAGGTCCATTCTGCTCTTTCAGGTACGGGGAATGTAGGCTGTGACTTTCACTCATTCCATTGAACTGGGGTGTGGGAGATGGGACTGGGGCAAGCTACAACTTCACTGTTCTTGCCAAGAATCCACTGTTTTTTTTTTTTTTTCCCTTCTTCCTTTTTTTTTTTTTTTTTTAATAAGTGTTCCCATGAATTGCTTCAAGCCTTTGGTTAATTTTGAGTTCTGAAAAAGTTTATTCTGATGATCTTTGCCCATTTGAAAAAAATTGCTTTATGGATGGGCAGAATTTCCAATTCCCTATTGTGCAGTTTTTGCTGATATGCTGATATCATTGTATGCTAATTTTTACTAAAAAAAGTCTTTACCCTTTTATTGATCAACAAATTTATAGTCTTATTTTATTAATCTTTTATTAGTTGATGAAAGCTTTCTTTTTGACAATCTGTTTTGCAACACTGGCTCTTCTGATAATAAACTTTATAAATATGTTTGTGTAACTTCTGTTTATTCAGCGAACATTAACTGAATGCATGCTATATGTGAGGTACATATCTTACTAGACATAGGATATAGACAAGTGAGCAACTCAAAGTTTAGTGGGGCAGACAAGCATGTAAATTGTATGATCATTTATACACTTTTGCCATTAATTATAAACACCACATTTTTTCTAATATGAATATATTTACCCATTAAAGAAGTCATTTAAATTAAAATAACAACATTAATTTAGCAACTGGGTATTTCTAATTTTGAGAGCACAGTCCTATTAAGGTATAGAACAAGGATTCTGAAAACCAGACATTCTCCTTGAGTTTGTTTAACTTGGACCAAGGACCTCCTTGCCTGAATGACATGCTTCATTCCAACTTTTAAACTGTCGACTGACTTAAGATGTGTTGATGAATACTAATTTCTTTTACTAAAAGCTCTAACACTGAGACATGCCTGTTGTCTCTTGTTCCATCAAATAATGAAAGGTCTTGGTGATTTCCTCCAATGTGTGGATGTTGGCACCTGGAGCTAATGGACATATTTCAGAGAACCCGTGCTATAAACTACTCTGTTTTGCCATTTATTGATGGCCTCGAAGGTGCCTTTATTCTATTTCTGCTGCACGTGTTTCAAACTGTAGCCCCCTTTTGAGACCGTCTCAGGGATTATTTATAATGTACTGATGTTACCTTCTTAGTAGCTGCTATTTCTGCACAGAAGCATGAGGTTTGTTGACACTTGTTTTACAGCTGAAACTTTATTTTTGGTGTCTGGTAGACCACTATGGAGTTTCACTCCTGAAACATTATGGCAGCCTGAGTGAAAAGTCATCCCATGCTCATTTTCCTGTGGGTCCTAAAGGTTCAAATAAGCACCTGAATAAGCTTTAGAGCATGACAGATAATGCAATTTCACAATGTTACTGCATTCTTGTTTCAATTGGCACTTTTAATAGTCTTACAGTTTGTGGGGTTGATAACTTTCCTTTGCAGGAGTATTTAAAAAATAGGTTCAAAGTTATAGCATAAATGCAAATTTACAGAAGGGACACATATTAAAGCATTTTTTCAAATTTAATTTTGGAACAGTGCTCTTTTAGCACTGCTGAGTAATTCCCAAGGCTGGCTCTCCTGTGATCTAGGAATCTACACACAGAAACAACGTGAGATGATGAGAAGCCTTCACTCTGTCCAATTTGCAGGGGGTGCTTTTTTCTTCAGCTTCTTCATGAAGAGCTCCAAGCTAAGGCACTTTGGGCAGCCTTGGTTCTTTTTCTTCTCTGCCCTTTAGACATCTCTGCACCATCTCCTTTCTAGTTTAGGATAATCTAACCATTTTTAAATGGATGCATGCAAACTAATTTTTAATTAAAGTACATCTTGGGGGACAAACATTAACAAAATTGTATTTTCATTCTTTGAGGCAACTTGTGTTTGTAAAAATATTGATTCATTTGTGGCTGTGTTGGGCCTCAGTTGCAGCATTCTGTCTTCTGTCTAGTTGTGGGTGTGACACACTAGCTGCTCTGCAGCATGTGGGATCTTAGTTCCCAGACCAGGGTCAGAACCCACGTCCCCTGAATTAGAAGGTGGATTTTTAACCACTGGGCCACCAGGAATGTCCCAAGTTGTGTTTTTTAATTAAAGCTTTCCCCCTATAAAATATGTATCTAAGACTGTTTTGTTGTTTCATTTTTCTTTGCTTATAATATGTTATAAAACAAGAAGGCTAGAGCTACATGTAAAATAACCCAAAATTTTGTAAAACTGAGGGTAAGAAGATGATATTTCTCATATATATACACACATACATACATATATATGTATATAGTGTCTGTATGCATACATATAAATATACTAATTACTCATCAATGCCTACATACATACATTGATTGCATATAGTCAGTATATATACATATGCATATATACTGTTTATTGTATGTCTCTTTGTATACATATTTATTTGTGTATATATATGTGTGTATACAGCTGGGAAAGATTGAACGTGGGAAGAGAAGGGGACGACAGAGGATGAGATGGTTGGATGGCATCCCCAACTCAATGGATATGAGTTTCAGTAAACTCCAGGAGTTGGTGATGGACAGGGAGGCCTGGCATGCTGCAGTCCCTTGGGGTTGCAAAGAGTCGGACATGACTGAGTGACTGAACTGACCTGAACTGATACACGTATAAATATGTATACAAAGAGACATACATGTTGGTATATGATATATATCCATATGTATATATATGTACACACACACACACTTGGGTTTCCCAGGTGGCACAGTGGTAAAGTATCCCCCTGCCAATGCAGGAGACACAAGAGATGCAGGTTCAATCCTTGGGTCAGGAAGAGCCCCTGGAGTAGGAAATTTTCCTCTGGAAAATTCCACTGACAGAGGAGCCTGGTGGGCTACAGTCCATGGGGTCGCATAGAGTCAAACACAACTGAGCACATACACATACACCCACATATATGTGGTTATATATGTAAATATGTGTGTGTATATATGTACATGAGAATGGCTAAAATTTAGAAACAGATAAGTAGAATGTAACTTTTCTCATTTATTCGACATTTGTTTTTGATTTCCCAATGCATGCTAAGTTATGACACTCAGCATTGAGATACAAAGTGGCAAATTGGATGCTTGGGGCTGGTGCACTGGGACCACCCAGAGGGATGATATGGGGAGGGAGGAGGGAGGAGGGTTCAGGATGGGGAACACATATATACCTGTGGCGGATTCATTTTGATATATGGCAAAACCAATACAATATTGTAAAATTAAAAAATAAAATAAAATAAACAACAACTTGGTCTTATGTATAACGACTATTTGTGTGTTTTTTTCTGAGAAATTCTTGTTACTCTTTTTGGCCTGTTTTTCACTGGGGATTGTTCATTCTTTAGTCATTGATTTGTATATCTTATTGTAAATGAACAGACATAGTCATTTATTTCTCATATGTGTTATAGGCATTCTTCTAATCTGTCTTTTGTTTTGACATTTTCAATAAGAAAGCCTTGCATTTGTTTGGGGGAGGGGACTTGGTCTTGCTTTCAGGTTACTTATACAGAGGAGGTTACAAACAGCTAACAGACATTTATAAGAGCCTGTAGAAACTGCTGAGACAGCAAGCAGAGAGTACTAGAAGAGGAATATAAACCACCTGAGGAGGCACAGAAGACTTCTGTGAGGAATTCCTGTCTACTGAGACCTGCAACGGAGAAGGCAATGGCACCCCACTCCAGTACTCTTGCCTGGAAAATCCCAAGGACAGAGGAGACTGGAAGGCTGCAGTCCATGGGGTCGCTAAGAGTTGGACATGACTGAGCGACTTCACTTTCACTTTTTACTTTCATGCATTGGAGAAGGAAATGGCAACCCGCTCCAGTGTTCTTGCCTGGAGAATCCCAGGGACGGGGGAGCCTGATGGGCTGCCATCTATGGGGTCGCACAGAGTCGGACACAACTGAAGCGACTTAGCAGCAGCAACAGCAGCAGCAGCAGCAGCAGCAGCAGAGACCTGCAAGGTTGAATCGTCTTTACTACACAGAAGAAATGAGTGATGAGGAGGTAAGGAGGCAAACCAGAGCAGAAGGGGCAGCATATCTGAAGGCCAAGAGACCAGAAAGAGGGCACATATATATAGCTGGGGAGATAGGAATGGTCTTCATGAGGAAGATTTTCATAACTCATGTTAATGAGTTTTGAGTAGGAGAATAAGATGGTCACACTGAACATGTAGCAAAGAGCTGCACGATAGTGAGGTTGGAAATTCTAGAGTAATACAGCCATCAGGGAATTTTAAAACATGTCATTGATACTTTAATAGCTCAGAATCACTTTTGATAAGTTTATAGGGCTTCCCTGGTGGCTCAGCCTGTAAAGAATCTGCCTGTGATACAGGAGACCTGGGTTCAATCCCTGGATTGGGAAGCTCCCCTAGAGAAGGGAATGGCAACCCACTCCAATATTCTTGCCTGGAGAATCCCCATGGACAAAGGAGCCTGGTGGGCTACAGTCAAAGAAGTCACAAAGAGTTGGACATGACTGAGTGACTAACACTTTCACTTTCATGTAGGTTAGCAATAGTTTAACATCAGTTAGGTTGACCTTGTTTTATCCCATAAATTATATATTATGTGGTAGTGAAGATCCCTTAAAATTTTGGGTTGACTTTGCTATGAATGTTTTATCTATGGTTAGAGACAGTATTAGTATTAATATCTTCTTGTTTCCTCTCTTAGTTTATAATGAATACCAATTAGGTAAACCTAGTAAATAGTAGGTTGTCAAAAGAAAATAGGAGAGAATTACAGACATATGAATGTCCACTTAAGGAGGAAAATTCAGATTCTATATATTTTGGAAAATCAAGAAAACAAGAAAACCTGTTATGGGACAGGTCAAATTCCCTCCAAAAGAAAAAGAAAATCATGAACATCATCAAGCCTCAAAGGGAGAAATATCTTAAGGATAAATAATGGTTAAATATTTGACAAAACGTGAAGAAAGTCCCAAAGTTGTTGATGGCCCAGAGGACCTGTGCACCAGGATTTTCAAGATTCCTGGAATCTTCCATCTTATGCACCTCTTCAAGTTGGATCGGACTCTTGAAGATCATATTAAAATACTTTCATTTTTCCCTGGAAGAGTTACATATGAATTCATTAGCCTAGATTAGTTTGTCAGCCAAGTTGAATGTTGTCCAAGAGATGATAAAGTTGAAAAGAAACAGGAATTGGAGTACATATATTCTATGTGATAGAAGCAAGTTTGGGAAACTTGAAGATTTTAAAAAGTCAGGCTTGAGTGGGGAGCAATAACAGCAGTCTCACTATCTGGGGGCAGGAAGAGTTAAAACTTGGAGGTATGTTAAAGAGAAATTGAAGAAAAACTTGCATCTTGAAACTGCTAATTGTATATTGGGTCTAAGTGCAAATTTAACTAACAGAATTTTAACATAGTTACAATTATCTGGCGATACCTTAGAATTAATTGTAATAAAATGAGTTTTAGCATTAAAGTTCAGAGAAACAGTTTCCTTGTGTTGCTGTTGTTGTTGAGTCGCTCACTTGTGTTTTAGTATTTGCAACTCCACGGACTGCAGCATGCCAGGCTTTTCTGTCCTTCACCATCTCCCAGAGTTTGCTCAAACTGATGTCCATTGGTTGGTGATGCCATCCAACCATCTCATCCTCTGTTGCCCCCTTCTCCTGCCTTCAATCTTTCTCAGTGTTAGGGTCTTTTCTAATAAGTCAGCTCTTTGCATCAGATGGCCAAAATATTGGAGTTTCAGCTTCAGCATCAATCCTTCCAATGAATATTCAGGACTGATTCCTTTAGGATTGATTAGGTTGATTTCCTTGTAGTCCAAGGGATTTTCAAGAGTCTTCTCTAACACCACAATTCAAAAGCATCAATTCTTTGGCACTCAGCCTTCTTTATGGCCCAACTCTACATCCATACATGACTACTGGAAAAACCATAGCTTTGACTATATGGACCTTTGTTGGCAAAGTAATGTCTCTGCTTTTTAATACACTGTCCAGGTTGGTCATAGCTTTTCTTCCAATGAGCAATTGTCTTTCACTTTCTAGGCTACAGTCACCATCTGCAGTGATTTTGGAGCCCAAGAAAGTAAAATCTGTCACTGTTTCTACTGTTTCCCCATCTATTTGCCATGAAGTGATGGGACTGGATGCCATGATCTTCATTTTTTAAATGTTGAGTTTTAAGCCAGCTTTTTCACTCTCCTTTTTCACCTTCATCTAGAGGCTGTTCAGTTCCTCTTCACTTTCTGCCGTAAGTTTGGTGTCATCTGCATATCTGAGGTTGTTATATTTCTACCGGCAGTCTTGATTCAGCTTTTACCTCATTGAAGAAGAAATCACCAAGACTTGGAGTCTATTACATGCTCCAGCCTCTGACTGTTTTGGTACCTGAGTAACACTGAGAAGCGAACAGCTAATAGATCATATAATCCAGTACTGTCTATAATTCAGTAGGAGTGTCATCACTGTCACTATGTTCCCTGGGGTTTCTGAATAGTTTGCTCATAAGGATAATGAGGAAATGTAACAATTGCTTTTTGAGGAACCCTTGCATCCTGTTCGGGAGCTTTTAGGAAAAGAGGGAGAGGGAGGCTGGTACTTGGGCCCTCCCTTCTCAAGCTGAAGTGGGCAGAGTCACTGTTTTAGTAACTAGGGTTCCATATAAGATTTCCTTGGAAAAAAAAGCTATTTTTTAAAAGAAGAAGAAAAATATGTGAATCCGTTCTTTTCAGTTTACCTTGAAAAAACTACGTACACAGAGGTTTAGCTCAGGGTTATACACAGATTAGAGCAAAATCAGGCAGTGAACTGGGATGCCTTATTTTCTAGTCCAATTTCTAGTCACCATACGGTCCTACAATATAGTCAGTACACATGGGTAACCGCTTTTTTCTTTTTTTAAATTTTATTTTATAACTTTACAGTATTGTATTGGTTTTGCCATATATCGAAATGAATCCGCCACAGGTATACATGTGTCCCCCATCCTGAACCCTCCTCCCTCCCCATACCATCCCTCAGGGTCGTCCCAGTGCACCAGCCCCAAGCATCCAGTATTGTGCATCAAACCTGGACTGGCGACTCATTTTATATATGATATTATACATATTTCAATGCCATTCTCCCAAATCATCCCACCCTCTCCCTCTCCCACAGAGTCCACTATGAGGTACCATTTCACGTCTTTTGGTAACCACTTTTTAATTAACAAAATGTGTTAGACCACAGCTCAGAAGGTAGGCTTACTCAATCATTTGTGCATACTTAATCATATATGTCTTTTAATTTCCTAAATTCGTGGCTAATGCTAACTGATATAGTGGATGACTTGTGATCCATTTGGTGATGAATTGAAAGTGAGCCTGGTGTTTTTCTTTTCTGGCATACCTAATTCTTATTTGTGGATTAATCACTGATCCTAATCAAGCAGCTTGAGATAGATTTACTTCTTCTAAGTAGAAACAGCTCTTCTTGGGATAATAATGGATATAGGACACACACACATGCTTGGTCATATTTTTGAGTGTTTTGTGCTTATCTGCATGCATATTTTCCTGTGTATCTTATCAGTAGCATGGATTGAAATGCAATATTTTTGAGACAAAGGATTGCTTGGTAAGCTTGACAAGGGGTGCAACCACAGTCGTCTGGATAGGCCTTGTGGAGGTAAACATTCTTTTATTAGTTGGAAGTGTGCCCATTTTCAAATTTGTTTAAAAGGAAAAGGAAATTTTCTCCTCACTGCTTATTCCATTTCTAAACATCTTGTAAAGACCTCTTTTTCATCTTTTATTACAGGACATTATGAGGATGGCAGAAATTAGACTTTCCTGGGCATTTACAAACCTAGTGTTTTGAAAGGTATATTACTTTTTCCACTGGAAATTAATGTAATGAGAAATGTTTTACAGATACTCTAAACTATAAAAACACAAACACGTTTCGTGTGTGGTATTTCTATTTCAATGGAACCCTGGTTTCTGGGTAGATCATCCCTCCATGGCCCTGACACTGTGACCTCTGCCTTGCTAGCTCACCAGTTTTTCTCCCTGGCTCACTTTTCTCCTAAATGGTCTTTATACCTTTGTTCCTTTTCAATCTGCCTTTACTTCTTATTTCTTTTCTCTAAAATTGTACTTCCTTATTTGCTTGTGTTTATATGAATAACTGACATTTTTCTTTCAGATTTGCCTTGATATATTTCTATTCTTCCTAGATTTATATTATTCTTTTATGCTGAGGACTCCTAAATCTATATTCCTAACCACTGGAGGAGGAAATGGTAACCTACTCCAGTACTCTTGCCTGGAGAACCCCATGAATGGTATGAAAAGGCAAAATGATATGACACCAGAAGATGAATGGTATGAAAAGGCAAAATGATATGACACCAGAAGATGAGTCCCCCAACTCTGAAGGTTTCCAATATGTTACTAGGAAAGAGCGGAGGGCAATTACTAATAGCTCCAGAAGCAGTGAAGAGACTTGGCTAAAGCAGAAATGGTGCTCATCTGTGGCTGTGTCTGGTGGTGAAAGTAAAGTCTGATGCTAAAAGAACAATATTTCATAGGAACCTGGAATGCTAGGTCCTGAATCAAGGTCAAGCAAGAGATGGCAAGATTGAACATCGACATATTAGGAATCAGTGAACTAAAATGGATGGGAATGGGAAAATTTAATTCTGTACTACTATAGGCAAGAATCCCTTTGAAGAAGTGGATTAACCCTCACAGTCAATGGAAGAGTCTAAAATGCAGTACTTGGGTGCAGAGCCTCAAAAATGACAGTATAATCTCAGTTCATTTCCAAGGCAAATCATTCAACATCACAGTAATCCAAGTCTATGCCCCAACTAGTAATGCCAGAGAAGCAAGCTGAAGTTGGAAAGTTCTGTGATGATCTGTAACACTTCTTAGAACTAACATCACAAAAGATGCCATTTTCATCATAGGGGATTGGAATGCAAAAATGTAGGAAGTCAAGAGATACTCAGAGTTGCAGGCAAGATTGGCCTTGGAGTACAAAATGAAGCAGAGCAAAGGCTAACAAAGTCTTGTTAAAAAAAATACTCTGGTCAAAGCAAACACTCATTTCTAACAACACAAAAAATGACTCTACACATGGAATCACCAGATGGGCAATACTGAAATCACATTGATTATATATATTCTTTGCAGATGAAGATGGAAAAGCTCTATACAATCATCAAAAAATAAGACCAGGAGCTGACTGTGGTTCAGATCATGAACTCCTTATTGCAAACTTCAGGCTTAGATTTAAGAGAGTAGGGCAAACCACTAAACCATTCAGGTATAACCGAAATCACATCCCTTATGATTATACAGTGGAGGTGATGAATAGATTCAAGGAATTAGATCTGATAGACAGACTGCCTGAAGAACTATGAATAGAAGTTTGTAACAGTGTACAGGAGGCAGTGACCAAAACCATCCCAAAGAAAAAGAAATGCAAGAAGGCAAAGTGGTTGTCTGAGGAGGCCTTACAAATATCTGAGAAAAGAAGAGAAGTGAAAGGGAAGGATAGATCCAAACTGAATACAGAGCTCCAAAGGATAGCAAGGAGAGATAAGAGGCTTCTTAAATGAGCAATGTGAAGAAATAGAGGAAAATGATAGAATGAGAAAGTCTAGCGGTCTCTTCCAAGAAAATTGGGTATATCAAGGGAATATTTTATGCAAGGGTATGCATGATAAAAGACAAAAAAGGTAAGGACCTAACAGAAGCAGAAGAGATTAAGAAGAAATTGCAAGAATACACAGGTAAACTCTACAATAAAGGTCTTAATGACTCAATTAACCACAATGATGTGGTCACTCACCTGGAGCTGGACATCCTGGAGTGTGAAGTCAGTTGGGCCTTAGGAAACATTACTATGAACAAAGCTAGTGAAGGTGACAGAATTCCATCTGAGCTATTTAAAATCCTAAAAGATGATGCTGTTAAAGTGCTACACTCAATATGCCAACAAATTTGGAAAACTCAGCAGTGGCCACAGGACTGGAAAAGGTCAGTTTTCATTTCAGTCCCAAAGAAGGGCAATGCCAAAGAATGTTCAAACTACTGCACAATTGCACTCATATGACATGCTAGCAAGGTTATGCTCAAAATCCTTCAAGCTAGACTTCAGCAGTATCTGAACCAAGAACTTCCAGATGTACAAACTCGGTTTTTGAAAAGGCAAAGAACCAGAGATCATATTACCAACATTCATTAGATCATAGAGAAAGTGAGGGAGTTCTTGAAAAACATCTACTTTTGCTTAATTGACTATGCTAAAGCCTTTGACTGTGTGGATCACAACAAACAGTGGAAAATTGTTAAAGAGATGGGAATATCAGACCACCTTACCTGTCTCCTGAGAAGTCTGCATGTAGGTCAAGAAGCAACAGTTAGAACCAGAACAACTGATTGGTTCAAAATTAAGAAAGGTGTATGATAAGGCTGTATTTTGTCACTCTGCTTATTTAACTTATATGTAGAATACATGCATGCTAAGAGTACCCCATGGACTATAGCCTCCCAGGCTCCTCTGTCCATGGGATTTCCTAGGCAAGAATACTGGAGTGGGTAGCCATTCCATTCTCCAGGCAATCTTCCCAACCCATGGATCAAATCCAGGTCACCTGCATTGCAGGCAGATTCTTTACTATCTGAGCCATCAGGGAAGCCCAAGTATTATATGGATATTATTAAATGGAATTTAAATTGCAAAAATAAATGCAGTTTGGTACTGTTGCTATGTAAGATAATATTGTTATTCTTAGGAAATACACATTGAAATATTCAGGGGTAAATGACAATGGTATATGGAAAATACTCTTAAATGGTTTAAAAAGTAATGTTAATGTACACATGCATATATATGCACATAACATATATAGATGTATGTTTGGGTGGATAGGTGGCAATGAAAAAGCGAATGAAGTAAAATATTAAATGTAGGTAAATACAGAAGCAGGGTATACGAGTATTCATTTTATCATTTTTATCTTTGTCTAAGTTGTGTCACTCCCATATGTGGTGTCTGTGATTTATTATGTGGGCCTCAGTGGGAAGACATTTAAATGAGTAGATGTTTTTCATAGACTTTGAGAACTTTTTATTTATCTGCATGGTTTATTATTTTTATTTGTAACCTGACTTTCTCATAAATTAGTCTGCCCAAGATAATAAGTAGTTGATTATATCCATATTAATTAAGAATTGATGATATTCAAAATATGTAAATTCTTAACAGCCAGTAGGACTCAGACACTGACTAGTCACAACAGGCACTTTGGATTGTAGTGATCTGGCTGACGTGTGAGGTCAAAAGCTACCTTGAGCTGAAGTGGTGTGTGCTAGTGAGAAATTAGCTATGATACTCCTACTTTGAAGAAAGAATGAGAAAAATCTCATCTTTAAAGATAAGATAAAAGATAAAGAAAAAGATAAAAGAATGTATGAAACTTAGCTGATTAGATCACTTTAAGGGCTTTATTGATAATTTTATGTGGTTTATTGGAGAAGGTGATGGCAACCCACTCCAGTACTCTTGCCTGGAAAATCCAATGGACAGAGGAGCCTGGTAGGCTGCAGTCCATGGGGTCGTGAGGAGTCAGACACGACTGAGCGACTTCACTTTCACTTTCACTTATGTGTTTCTAAACTTAGATTGTTTCCATGAAACTACTTTTCTTCTCCCCAAGTTGCTGCCTTTCTCTGTAGAAAACCAAGTTTGCTTGGCACTTTAGATGTATTATCTTTTATATCAGGCATAAGAATATATGTTTTACAAATGAGGAAATTGAGTCACAGTGAGATAGATAAATAAAATGCTTTTAAATTTACAGGTTTTCTCATGGTTAACACAGTAAATTCTATTCTAGAAGATCTAGTTTTAATAAAGAATTTGGTCTGTTTAATCTAATACTGTCTTAATTATACAACACATTTATGCACGTATAGTACATATACCAAATATATACACAAAATATATATGTAACATACACATAATATTTATATACCATATATAAAGAAATTTCTCTCCAGCATAGTCTACAAAATTTCTATTTTCATAAGCAGTGTATTAGATCTATTTCCTGAAATCTTCTCCAAAAACTTGGCAGTTTTGTTTTTGGGAGTTCTGTAATCTGATAGATGTGGTTTGGGAATTTTTCTTGAATACCTAAATATTTTCAGTACTAGATAGGGCCTTCAAAATCATCTATTTCAAATATTCATCTTCATGTAGAAAAATGAGTCTCAGGACCTTTAAGTGATTTAGCTAAACTTTTAGAATCCATTACTTGACTCTCTCCCAGTCTTGTTCCCATTCTAATATGCTACAACCAGTGATCAGTGATCTTATCTATCTACATTGCTTCATACACTGTTTCTAAGTTAAACTTTTTTCAAATCATTCAGTGCTAATTTTAATTTGAATTATTTGTCAGAGAAGCTATAATACAGAAAAATAGAAGTTGGTCTTTATGATTTAGATCAGCAAATTCTTTCAAGCTATTAAAATTGTTCCATAACCTGATTGAATTGGCATTGTGCAATTAAATTATTTATTCATTGAATTGAAGCTTCAGTATTTACAGTACGCATTACACTCTCTGAGATGTTCTTTAGTTTTGCATTATTAACGTGGATAAAATTAAGTATTAATTTAGAACATTCTGTAAAAAATTTATAACATTCTATAATTTAGAAGCGTGCGCCCTAACTCTAATGTTATCACCACAGTGGATAATGACTCTGGAAGTAAAATTGAATTCAATAGATTAGTAATTCAAATGTGGTTTTACTAAAACCATTAAATGTGCATGAAAACAACCTTTAAATGTGGATAATTTGAATACTTTCTTCACATTTTAAAATGTTAGTTTTGTTTTTCCCACTACTCTCCAATCATTGTCCTTAAAAAAAGCAATTAACTTTAGAATACATACTTGACATTACTCTAGGGACCTAATTCTGAAAAAGATTAGCCAGGATAATAGAAGAGGGACAGTAGAGTTTTGTATTTCCCATGAGCTGATGCTTGATTTTCCTCAGGTCTTCATTAGATTTACCTTATGCTTCTTGGAATCTGTGTTGGTGCTTATTTCCAAGGTTTTATTAAGGTAGTTAATTATGCTGTTGTTTGTGGACTTTTAATCTGAATCTCATTATTTTTTCAATAACTGTTTACTCTGAATTTAGAATGCACAGCAGGAAAGCCAAATTAAAGGGGTCATTATAGAGCAAGAGGTACAGAGTGCTTAAGAAGCTTTAAAATATGAATTTGACATTAAAACAGTTTTAAAAACCTTTAAAAATTCCCTGTCTCTCCCTGACTCTCTTGTCTCTCTCCGTCTCTGTCTTTTATTTGTTTTTTGACCTGGAGTTTATTTGTGTCCTTTAACCACACAGGAGATGATGTCAGATGACAGGAGAGTGTTATAATGTCTATATGAATTATCATAATGGGTTACAGACTTGACAGTCCGCCATGATCTCACCAAGGAAACAAGGTTAATACAGATTCACATGTTGGAAGCACACAGTCTGGAGCTGTACTAGTGAGTCAGGGAGTAGATATCTTAATTTGGGTTCCTACAACCTGCATATTTCTAAAATACTAATTCATCAATAAACTGCATTAGTTTCAGAAATTCACTGACAAAGAATTTTATTTTTTAGGTGGTGAATAAGGAAATTATCTCTTACTCTATTTGAAAAATCTGTCTAGTATTTTTCATCTTTAAGCTAAGAAGTATTTATGAAGAGTTAAGTTTTATTATCTTTATGTTTACAGTTTTGAACCCATGACTCAATATGAGTCTTAATGGTGCAACAATGAGTACTAATTGAGTGGAAGAAAGGAGAAAATTGTTATGATTGGTGAAAAAATGACATGAGTGTAGAGAAGGTTTCTGCTTCTTTCTCAGTACTTACTTTACCTTGGACTCACAAGTTTAGATTCTACAAAGAGCTATCACTGTAGAAATTGCATTTAGAAGGTATCCTGTTCAATAATATTGTGTAATAGAGTAAAAATAGCTTTGCCAAGGTGGTAGGCAATCTAAAGTAGCTCAGTTAGAGAAAAAGACAGAGAATTTGCTCTTCCTTTCTCTGAGTATGAGTTAGTCTGGACTCAATTAACAGCTACCTACCTACCCAAAGTAAACTCAATTATAGCATACTATTAGGTGACCATCTTTTAATTTTTATGTCTATAGTCATTTATACTTATCATACTTGCAAGTTGAATTGTCCCATATGAAATGTTTTACTTTAAAACAGATAAGATAGTATAAAATATATATTTCATATGATCAAATGTATATGTTTAGAGTGTGTATATTGTTGATATTGATTACGTAACACTCACTTGTTAATTTTGTGACTTATCGTTAGTAGTCCAAACAATGTTTTATCATTAGTCCCACATGATTATCTTAGCCTACGAAATTCAAGATGTTTTCAGTTTTTAAACATTAACATGGACAGCTGGATGATGGAAAACACGTTCATATTCCCCAAGACTGCTTTTCATGTGAACCATAAATAGAAAATCTTAAAACATACAACTGAGGGTTCTAAGATTAGCCCAGCCTAAAGATAGAGATAACATATCAACATGAATTTCCAAAAATAATTGAGCAAAAGAACATATGAAAAATGTTTTTTTCATAGGTTTTTTTACAGCCCTAGCTCTAATATGTGCTATCCATTTCTATCAGATGGAAACTAAAGCATGGGATTTGGATCTTTAATTTTCTTTTTAAGTTCTCTTTCCTCACCTGTGCATCTTATCTTTGAAAAAATCCATTTCTGAGCAACGGTTAACTGATTTCACTTTCTCATTTACAGTGATTTCTAATTTATATACGTTTTACACGTATGACATTCAACTTGGTTAAACCACAGAAGAGAGGAACAAGTCTTTAGGCAAGAATGTTAGTGTATCTTGAACAGAGAAACTTAAAAGGACATAGTACACATTCTAAAAGAAATATACATGGTCTTCTTATTTATTTATCTCAGAGGCTGATACCTTATTATTTTGCCTGGTGCCTTATTATAATGTCTCCCAACCTGATGTAATAACCAACTATGATGCCTTTGTTTTTTGATAATAAGTTTTGTAAAACTCTCTAGATTAATGTCAAACCAACTTTTCTGATACACAATGAAAAGGTGCTTATTGGCCTATCTAACCTAATACTGCTATGTTCTAGTCAAATATCAAAATTGTAAATCTCAGTTAACTGTTTCCTTTTGGTCTTTTGAAATTTAGGAAAATTTGCAACTACTGGTGAATAAAAAATATTATTCCTTAGGTAGAAATATAGTATTGATGACTCTAAATAATATAATTAAGAAAATAACATAATATAAAATACAGACATTAAAAAGGACTTCTAATAAGTCAAAGAAACACAAAACATAAAGGAAAGACAAAGAAGTGGGGTAAGCAAAGGGCTAAATATTGCACTGTAAGTAGAAAAATATATTTCTAATAATTTACATTGATATCATTAGTTAAATCCTTTTAGAAATATTTGGAAGAAATCTCCAAAGCATAAAATATTACAAAACATAGTTAAGTAAGATAAATTATAGAGACTAGGCTAAAAATATGCCCGTCAAGTTTAACAAATTTGACAATGATAGAAAATAGCTTAAATTTTTTTTTTTAAATAGGAATAATCTATTATTAAATAGAATCCATTTATCTGCTAATACAGGAGGCACCAAAAAAAATCACATTATTTAAATACTAATAAGAAAAAACCATATATAAATTTAACTCAAATAATAGTAGGGATTTTAATATCAATTTTGAAACATAGAATTTAACCTGAGAAAACTAAATTTCATTTCATGTGAAAATCACTGATTACAATATATTAAAATTTAAGGTGACTTATTATTACATCTTTTGTATAAAAATCATAGCATCAGGAAAAAACATTGTTAAAAACCATAATAAATAGAATTTTAGATAGAAAATATTAAACATTATTATTAGTATGTCAGACCAATTAGTCAGCAGGATCAGTAAAGGAATGGATAAAAGAATAAAATGTATCACATTACACACTTTGCAAATATAGACTGTGCTTTCTATTGTGTCCATTTAATATATATGTTGATGATCTTTATTGACAAATACAATTCCAATAAATACAATAAGAAAAAAAACAGGGTTCTATCTTCTGATGAAAATATAATAGTGTGTGTGTGTGTGTGTGTGTGTGTGTGCATAGTTACTCAGTCATGTCCGACTCTTTTGCAACCTCATGGACTGTAGCTTTCCAGGCTCCTCTGTCCATGTAGTTTTTCAGGCAAGAATAATGGAGTGGGTAGCCATTCCCTTCTCCAGGGTATCTTCCTGAAGGTGGGAATGAACCCATGTCTCTTTGCATCTCTTGTGTTAGCAGGCAGATTCTTTACCACTGTGTCACCTGGAAAGATTTAATAAAAATTAATTGAAGGTCAATAAAAATTAAGTAGAAACAGTGACAGATTTTATTTTCTTGGGCTGAAAATTCACTGGGATGGTGACTGTAGACATAAAATTACAAGATGTTTGCTCCTTGGAAGAAAAGCTATGACAAACCTAGACAGCATATTAAAAAGCAGATATATCACTTTGTCAAAAAAGTCTGTATAGTCAAAGATATGTACGGATGTGAGAGTTGGACCATGAAGAAGGCTGAGCACTGAAGAATTGATGCTTTTGAATTATGGTGCATAAGAAGACTCTTGAGAGTCCCTTGGACAGCAAGGAGATCAAACCAGTCAATCCTAAAGGATATCAACCCTGAATATTTATTGGAAGAACTGGTGCTGAAGCTGAAGCTCCAATACTTTGTCCACCTGATATGAAAGCCAGCTCACTGGAAAAGACTCTTTTGCTGGGAAAGACTCAGGGCAAGAAAAGTAGGGGGGCAACAGAGGATGAGATGGTTGGATGGCATCACTAACTCATTGGACATGAGTTTAAGCAGCTCCGGGAGAGCAAGCCTGGTGTGCTACAGTCCATGGGATTGAAAAGAGTCAGACATGATTTAGTGACTGAGCAACAATTAATTAAATGAATTAAATAATTTAAATTTTTATAATAAAATATTAGATAATCATTGATAAAATTAATTAAACTAATAAATTCAGCTAAAATAATGACAACTATGAAATAATTCAGTTAAAATAATTACAACTATTGCATCAAAAAGAGCTAATACATTTATAGCAAACATCTATTTCTGCTTTACTGACTATGCCAAAGCCTTTAACTGTGTGAATCACAATAAACTGGAAAATTCTGAAAGAGATGGGAATACCAGAGCACCTGACCTGCCTTTTGAGAAACCTGTATGCAGGTCAGGAAGCAACAGTTAGAACTGGACATGGAACAACAGACTGGTTCCAAATAGGAAAAGGAGGACGTCAAGGCTGTATATTGTCACCCTGCTTATTTAACTTATATTCAGAGTACACCATGAGAAACACTGGACTGGAAGAAGCACAAGCTGGAATCAAGATTGCTGGGAGAAATATCAATAACTTCAGATATGCAGATGACACCACCCTTATGGCAGAAAGTGAAGAGGAACTAAAGAGCCTCTTGATGAAAGTGAAAGAGGAGAGTGAAAAAGTTGGCTTAAAGCTCAACATCCAGAAAATGAAAATCATGGCATCTGGTCCCATCACTTCATGGGAAATAGATGGGGAAACAGGGGAAACAGTGTCAGACTTTATCTTTTTGGGCTCCAAAATCACTGCAGATGGTGACTGCAGCCATGAAATTAAAAGACGCTTACTCCTTGGAAGGAAAGTTATGACCAACCTAGATAGCATATTGAAAGGCAGAGACATTACTTTGCCAACAAAGGTCTGTCTAGTCAAGGCTATGGTTTTTCCAGTGGTCATGTATGGATGTGAGAGTTGGACTATAAGGAAAGCTGAGTGCCGAAGAATTGATGCTTTTGAACTGTGGTGTTGGAGAAGACTTGAGAGTCCCTTGGACTGCAAGGAGATCCAACCAGTCCATTCTAAAGGAGATCAGCCCTGGGATTTCTTTGGAAGGAATGATGCTAAAGCTGAAACTCCAGTCCTTTGGCCACCTCATGCGAAGAGCTGACTCATTGGAAAAGACTCTGATGCTGGGAGGGATTGGGGGCAGGAGGAGAAGGGGATGACAGAGGATGAGATGGCTGGATGGCATCACCGACTCACTGGACGTGAGTCTCAGTGAACTCCGGGATTTGGTGATGGACAGGGAGGCCTGGCGTGCTGCAATTCTTGGGGTCGCAAAGTCAGACACGACCAAGCGAATGAACTGAACTGAACTGAATATAATTACCTTAAATAAAATTGAGAATATGATAGAAAACTACAGAATTTGGATTTTTAAAAATTGCATTTTTATGCTTTCATAAGTAAATATAGAACAGATACATGTGAGCCAAGCTTAATATCAACATTTAATAAAGTATAAAACACTGTTAATCAAAAAACTAGTAAAAATTATGAATATATGTAAATTATAAATGAGATATTAATATATACCTTATATTTAATAAAATCATTTCCCATTATCACACACTATTTATTTTATGTTACAAAATTAATGATCAGAAATCTATTAAAAAAAAACCCCACAAACCCCACTTTTTCTTAGTATATTCTTGAAGCCAGAAAGGAAGAAATAAAGAGACAAACATTTGAACTGTTGAACATATTTTTCTCTGTCAGTATGACTGAATGTGAGGAAAATCTTACTCATTTGGATTTCATGTACATCCTAGCATATTTTCTGATATTTATTGTCAAATATGTGGCTTCCCTCATAGCTCAGTTGGTAGAGAATCTGCCTGTAATGCAGGAGACCCCGGTTCAATTCCTGGGTCGGAAAGATCTGCTGGAGAAGGAATAGGCTACCCACTCCCATATACTCAGGCTTCCTTTGTGGCTGAGCTGGTAAAGAAACAGCTTGCAATGCAGGAGACCTGGGTTCGATCCCTGGGTTGGGAAGATCCACTGGAGAAGGGAAGGGCTACCCACTCCAGTATTCTGGCCTGGAGAATTCCATGGAGTATACAGTCCATGGGATCTCAAAGAGTCAGACAGGACTGCGTGACTTTCACTTTCATTGTCAAATATTCAAGAGAATCTATAGCATTTATCTCATGCAAACTGCTCTCCACTACAGATAGACAGGAATAATCATTATTTCCTTCATCTTAACCTCCATTTCTTTTTCCTCCAGTAATGTGAGTGTTTGTATTTACTTTATTAAAAGTTAACCCAGGAAGCCCCAACAGGAGAAAGGGAAATAAGGCAAAGAACATGAAAGAATTCATGATAGAGTGTATTAATGAGATGTTATCCTTGTGGGCAAGTAAGGCTTTGACCTGTAGGAGACTGCTCATGTAAATAACACTTTTGGAATCAGTCTCACGGAAGGAGAGTGGAAGCTGGGGCATTTATTCTTCAGTTCTCATTCATCAGTGACCAAGATCGCCAGGGTTGAGAGGGAGTTATCTCCCTAGCACTAACGAACTATCCCTTGCTGAGAGAAAGCCCTGGTTGAAGAGTCACAGGTACTAGATACTAGATCTGAGAGGTTACAAGTAGAACACCTGTGGTAGGAGGACTTCCTCCCCTCCTGCTTTAAAGAATCTTTTTACACAAAATTACTCTGATGAGGCAAACAAATTGACATTAGTAGTACAATATCTGAGTCATAATGAAGTACTATAGATGGCAACTGAAATAGTATTCTTGGAAAGAATGAACTGCTGAACTTTTTAAAAATAGGAAAGAGATCAATAAAATATATACAGAAAGATTTTTTTGGACATACCTTAAAAAAAATTCAAAACTGAGCAGACGTGTTAAAGTAGAAGATGGGATTAAATGAGAAAGTTTTATAGTCTATATGGAAAGTAATAAATAGATGTTTTTTCAATTAAAACATTGTAAATTATTTCAAATTATACCTATGCTCAATTTTGGAATAGTGGTTTATAATGGAAATTTAAGAGACTTTGCATTTTTTAAGACAGGTATTTTAGAATATATATATATATATATAAAGCATATTTAAAATATATGCTTTAAAATATATGTTTTAAATGTGTATCTTAAAAATATATATTTTTCCCCACTTGAGAAACTAAAGTATCTTTGTTAGAATATAGAATATGCAAATAAGCAAATATCAATAGAAAATACTTCTAAGTTCATTAATTGATTGTTCAGGTTATAATTAAAATAATTTAAAAAATTTTTATGACATTTAATAATTTGAACATGAAAAGTGGCTGGTGAATACTTTTATTCAGTATGGAAAAACAACTTATATATTTGATTCAAACTTCTTGTTTTAATTAAGAAATGCTATGTATTAAAAACCTACAAAGCTATGCATTATTTTCACTTAAAATCAGTTACACTTATTTATGGTGGTTGAAGTAGAACCACATTTTAAAGGTGGGATATTCCTGACTATCACAGTTTTATCATGAGATTATTTTTAGGTGTGATTGGAAATTCTATGTTCTGTACTTCTTAGAATAATGCACCGATATATTTTTGTTCCATCCTCTCTCCCTCCTTTCCTCCCTTCCTTTCTTCATTTCTTCTATCCTCCCTTCTTTTTTTTTATGTAGGATTTTCTGAAATATTTAGGTCTGTTTACACTTCTTATTTCAAGTTCAGTGTAAATGGTTGCATATATTTTATGTAACACTGAGATTTTCACAGCATACATAGCGTAAACACACGATTTGTATAATTTGAAATTCTGGATTATCCCATTTTTAACTCCATTTTTTTCCTTCCATTCAGAAAAGTGTATGGAAATTCCGTCAAGTAACAGTGACAATTAAAGAGAGAAAAAATTTCAAAATCCAGTTTCTTGTTGCTCAGGCTATTAGTCTCAAACTAGCTTTCAGTATTCATCAAATACTGTCAGCACTTTGATCTACAATCTGTTCTAGAGGGAACTTCCTTGTTGCCATACTGAGTGTTATTGCTCAGAATTCTGAAGGAATATCTGTTACTAATCACCCGCAAGATTTTGTTCATTTTTTATCTATCTTTCTTGAATGGTTAATGCTAATGGAAATTACCTTGATTTTTTGCAGCTTCACTTTTTCTTAGTTAATTTTTTCCACAGAAGGATGAGGCAGGGTGAATCAGGTGTCAAATAGACATTATTCAATTTTACTGTTATTAAAATAGTATTGAACTATATTGATATGAACAACTGTCATGTTTATGGATTCCTGATTATGATTAAGAATAAGAGAATTTGTGATTTTTTAAAAAAATATGCTTACTCTGACAAAACTAGATTTTTCCTCAGAAGAAAACTCCCCATGTAAGTTCCCGAGCCTGGCTTAATTCAACATTTATTGTTCTAATTGGGTTATGTGTATCTTCTAATGACGTCTGTTTTTTCATTTAAAAATTTTCAAGTTTCTGTAGGGTTTAGACTCAAACTTAGGATATCATGATACACAGAAATTAATATGTGCTTTCTTGAAGGAAATTATTCAAAGTTACCTGAAAGGAAGGCAATGATATTTTTGTTTTCATCTGTAACATAGGAAACCTTGATTTGAGGAAAACAAAAAGCAACAGCAACCACCAAAAATCCTGTGTCCCTCTTCTTAGTAAGGCCTGAAACACTGCTGATAATCAACCTAGGATCTAATCAGCCTACACAGCTTGACAAAGCTCCAGCTTCTGGGTCCTTTAACAGTAAACAAAATGCATCAGATTATCTGCTACTGAGACCCAAAGTTAACCCTCCTCTAAGACTGTTATAACTGTTTACTATTTTAAAATCCCTGTTCTCCTCAGTCAGTGTCTAAAATGTAAGCTTTTAGCCACTGATTTTTTATTTTTTTGCCACATCATAATGTCACCCATAATGGTTGTACCTCTTTACTCCTAATGTAATCCTTCATATATCCCCACTATGTTGGAATTGGTCTATAGCAATCCTGTTCAATAGAAATATAATGTCAGCCCCATATACAATTTAAAATTTTCTAGTAGCTGCATTAAAAAAAGTAAAAAAAAAAAAAAAAGAAGAAACAAGTGAAAATAGTGTTAATAATATTGTAACCTCTTATATTCAATATTACTATTTTATATGTATTGACAGATTATATATTACACGTTGACTATATAATGGGCTTTCCAGGTGGCATTAGTGATAAAGAACCTGCCTGCCAATGCAGGAGACATAAGAGAGGCGGGTTCGATCCCTGGGTTGGGAAGATCCCCTGGAGGAGGGCATGTCAACCCACTTCAGGATTCTTGCCTGGAGAATTCTGTGGACAGAGGAGCCTGGCAGGCTACAGTCAGTGGGGTTGCAAAGAGTTGGACATGACAGAAGTGATTTAGCATGCATGCATATATGTAATAAATACAAAAATAATTTTAAAAATTTTGTGTATTTTTATATACTAAACCTTAGAAATCTGGTGTGTACTTTACACTCATATCATGTCTTAATTCAAAGTAGCCACATTTCAATGTTCAATAGCTACACGTGGATAATGGATACCACATTGGACAGAGCAGCCATGAGGAACATGGCATTTATTCCCAATCTTTCTTTCTGTATTTCCTGGATATCAAATTTGAAGGGATAAACTTACATGACCCAGAGAAGTCTCAGCAGGAGACTGAACATAGGAGTGAGTCAGACATCTTTCTTGTGCAGTGGCAGCTGGCAAGCCATGTTGAACATGTGAGTGTGGTGGCCAGGCTCCACGTTTCATGTGTGAAACCTCCTCATAGGGGTGGGGCAGTGAGGCAATAGACTGGTGGGAGTAGTAGCAGAACCACCTGATCTTTTTTCCACCTGGGGTCCTGCAGTTTTCTCTCAATGTCTAGTCATCTTTTCATCATATCCTTTCTTTCTTTGAGTAACACGGTTTCAAAAGCTAGCGCAGGAAACATCTCCTGAGCAACACTCCCTGCCCTTACCAATGTACAATTACTTCTTCCCTGAGTACTTATCACACTATTTTATAGTCGCTTTTTAAATTTTTCTGTCTTACTGAAAGTGGGGATAGTCTTTTCACTATTGCTGTTTTTATTATTAATAGTTGTTTAGTATCTGGCACATTATAGGTTTTCAGTAAATGCTTACAAAATGAATGAGTGAAGAATGGACAGAATAACAATGGTCAGACTACACAGAACTAAGAATAGGACAATCCTGGGGCATGTGGTGCAAAAGGAGTTCTGCAGTGTGGGAGTTTTTGGCACTGGGGCACAGCATGTGGAGAGTTCTGACAAAACGTGGTCCACTGGAGAAGGGAATGGCAAACCACTTCAGTGTTCTTACATTGAAAACCCCATGAACAGTATGAAAAGGGAATAAGATAGACACTGAAAGATGAACTCCCCAGGTTGGAGGGTGCTCAGTATGCTACTGGAGATCAATGGAGAAATAACTCCAGAAAGAATGAAGAGATGGACCCAAAGCAAAAACAGCCCCAGCTGTGGATGTGACTGGTGATGGAAGTAAAGTCTGATGCTGTAAAGAGCATCATGTTAGATTCATGTTAGAATCAGGTTAGATTCATGAATCAAGGCAAATTGGAAGTGGTCAAACAGGGGATGGCAAGTGTGAACATTGACATTTTAGGAATCAGTGAACTAAAATGGACTGGATGGATAAAATTAACTCAGATGACCATTATATCTACTACTGTGGGAAAGAATCCTTTAGAAGAAATGGAATAACCCTCATAGCCAACAAAAGAATCTGAAATTCAGTACTTGGATGCAATCTCAAAAACGATAGAATGATCTCTGTTTGTTTCCAAGGCAAGCCATTCAATATCAGAGTAATCCAAGTCTATGCCCTAACCAGTAATGCTGAAGAAGCTGAAGTTGAACAGTTCTATGAAGACCTACAAGACCTTCTAGAACTAACACTCAAAAAAGATGTCTTTTTCATTATAGGGGACTGGAATGCAAAAGTAGGAAGTCAAGAGATACCTGAAGTAACAGGCAAACTTGACCTTGGAGTACAAAATGAAGCCGGGCAAAGGGTAATAGAGTTTTGTCAAGAGAACGCACTGGTCACAGAAAACACCCTCTTCAACAATGTAAGACTCTACACGTGGACATCACCAGATGGTCAATACCAAAATCAGATTGATTATAATCTTTACAGCCAAAGATGGAGAAGTGTGATACAGTCAGCAAAAACAAGACCAGGAGCTGACTGTGACTCAGATTATGAACTTCTTATTGCCAAATTCAGACTTAAATTGAAGAAAGTAGGGAAAACCACTAGACTGTGAAGGTATGACCTAAATCAAATCCCTTATGATTATACAGTGGAAGTGACAAATAGATTCAAGGTGTTGGGGGCCAGCGTGAGGCACTCCGCCCGTGGCAAAGGTCATGAGGAAGGAGGCTCGACATACACAAAGGCGGGATTGGGCCTCAGGAGTCCCCCTGGAAATCCTCGAGCATCTACCCCCATAACCAGAGCCTGCCTACTTTACTACTTTGTGCTCTCACCTACACCTCTGACTTTATGGGGGGCTGTCCCCCACCACCTCTTTTGGAGAAGGAGTTAACTTAGAGCTCCAGTTAATAAAAACTCCTGGGCATGACAGGAGTGTTTTAACCTGCAAACTCCTCTGAGGGTTCTCTAGCCTGCCTGACAGGCTTGTCCGGCCACATGTGATTGCTCACAGCCTCCCAACCGTGAGAGACACGAGATGCTTTAAACCTTCTAAAAACAGGTTCCTTAGAAAAGTTAGAAAACCATTAGTATAAGTATAGTGGGCTAATTAGAAATTGTTTTGGTGAAGGGTTTTTCATTTGTTGAGCCAATGTTTGTTGCTAAGTCTCCACATCCCCTGCCCTTACACACATTAATTAATATATAGAAGAAATAAGTATTAACCTTTGATATTAATCACGTTAGACCTTAGGCTAAGTAAATTCTTTCCTTAATTAAAACCCACTACACCCTCACCCCCTACACCCCCTATAGGCATATAACTTTATCTGGTACCTTCAGAAAGTGGAGTCTTTTTTAAGAATAATCACCCCTGGAGAAATAAGTGTCCTGGTTGACTGACCGCTGTCACAAGGAGAGGGTCATAAATTGTCAGCAGGCCCCCCTGGCCAGGAGATGATGTAACACCCCTAAGACCTCTGTATACATTTGTATGAAGCACCTGACTTTGATAAAAGTCAGGACTGTTGACCCCGCATGACTTTTGCATAACATCTCAGTGTATAAAAGTAGACCATGGAAAATAAAGAATTGGGATCAGTTTCTCGAAATACTGGTCTCCCCATGTCACTCTCTCTCTCAAATTCTGGCTGAGTCTCCATCTGGAGTGCGGAACCCACCAAGCTTACTAATTTTGCCTGGGCTTCTAAGATCTGACCGGGGAGGCCTCAGTGTTTCCTCTCCTTCAGGAAAACAGAAGGACGCCTGCAGCCTATGTAAGTGGTGCAAACTTCTTGTCTTGAAGTTTTATTGGTCTCCCGTGTAAACCAAGCTACTCAGCCTCTTTTCTCCACTGAATTTTCATACTGGGCTATCCTCATTCTATTACTCTTTATATCTCTAATTAATACCTAAGTGAAGCTATTGTATCCTGATCCTCACCAACGCTGTCCCTGCTTCGAACTCCCTGGATCAGCCGGGGCTGGACCTCGGCATCAAGGGATTAGATCTGATAGACAGAGTGCCTGAAGAACTGTGAATGGAGGTTTGTGACATTGTACAGGAGGCAGGGGTCAAGATCATCCCCAAGAAAAAGAAGTGCAAAAAAGGCAAAGTGGTTGTCTGAGGAGGCCTTACAAATAGCTGTGAAAAGAAGAGAAGTGAAAAGCAAAGTAGAAAAGGAAAGATATACCCATTTGAATACAGACTTCCAAAGAACAGCAAGGAGAGATAAGAAAGCCTTCCTCAGTGATCAATGCAAGGAAAAAGAAGAAAATAATAGAATGGGAAAGACTAAAGATATCTTCATATCTGATATATTTATCACCATAGGTATTATTGCCGTTTGTTGCTGTTTTATGCCTTCAAGATTAAAAAAATATTAATTCCTTGGCAAAAAAAAAAAAAAAAAAAAAAGATATCTTCAAGAAACAGAGATACCAAGGGAACATTTCATGCAAAGATGGGCTCGATAAAGGACAGAAATGGTATGGACCTAACAGAAGCAGAAGATATTAAGAAAAGATGGAAGAATACACAGAAGAACTATACAAAAAAGATCTTCATGACTCAACTAATCATGATGGTGTGATCACTCACCTAGAGCCAGACATCCTGGAGTGTGAATTCAAGTGGGCCTTAGGAAGCATCACTACAAACAAAGCTACTGGAAACGATGCATTCCAGTTGAGCTATTTCAACTCCTGAAAGATGATGCTGTGAAAGTGCTGCACTCAATATGCCAGCACATTTGGAAAACCAACAGTGGCCACAGGACTGGAAAAGGTCAGTTTTCATCCCAAAGAAAGGCAACACCAAAGAATGTTCAAACTACTGCACAATTGCACTCATCTTACACACTAGTAAAGTAATGCTCAACATTCTCCAAGCCAGGCTTCAACAGTATTTGAACTGTGAACTTCCAGATGTTCAAGCTGGATTTAGAAAAGGCAGAGGAACCAGAGACCAAATTGCCAACATCCGTTGGATCCTTGAAAAAGCAAGAAAGTTCCAGAAAAACATCTACTTATGCTTTATTGACTATGCCAAAGCCTTTCACTGTGTAGATCACAACAAACTGTGGAAAATTCTTAAAGAGATGGGAATAGCAGACCACCTTACCTGCCTCTTGAAAAATCTGTATGCAGGTCAAGAAGCACCAGTTAGGACCAGACATGGAATTACAGACTGGTTCCAGATCAGGAAAGGAGTATGTCAATGATGTATATTTTCACCCTGCTTATTTAACTTATATGCAGAGTTCATCATGAGAAATGCTGGACTGGATGAAACAGAAGCTGGAATCAAGGTTTCCGGGAGAAGAAATATCAATAACCTCAGATATGCAGACAACACCACTGTTATGGCAGAAAGTGAAGAACTAAAGAGCCTCTTGATGAAACTGAAAGAGGAGAGTAAAAAAGTTGGCTTAAAACTCAACATTTGGAAAACTAAGATCATGGCATCCGGTCCCATCACTTCATGGCAAATAGATGGGGAAACCATGGAAACAGTGACAGACTTTATTTTTGGGGGCTCCAAAATCACTGCAGATGGTGACTGTAGCCATGAAATAAAAAGACGCTTGCTCCTTGGAAGAAAAGTTATGACAAACCTAGACAGAATATTAAAAGGCAGAGACAATACTTTGCCAACAAGGTCCATCTAGTCAAAGCTATGGTTTTTTCCAGTGGTCATGTATGGATGTGAGTGTTGGACTATGAAAAAAACTGAATGTCAAAGAATTAATGCTTTTAAACTGTGGTGTTGGAGAAGACTCTTGAGAGTCCCTTGGACAGCAAGGAGGTCCAACCAGTCCATCCTAAAGAAGATCAGTACTGAACATTCATTTAAAGGACTGATGCTGAAGCTGAAACTCCGATACTTTGGCCATTGATTCAAAGAACTGACTCATTTGAAAAGGCCCTTATTCTGGGAAAGATTGAAGGTGGGAGGAGAAGATTGATGCTTCAATCAGCTTTTTGACTATATCCATTTTTTTTCCTTTAATTTGTTTCAAGTGGTGAACTCTTTGCTTTTCTTTCTTTGGAAAACTCAGGTTTGTTTTTTTTTTTTGAAGCCCTCCTCCCTGTTTAACTGTGTAATAGAATTTGATTTTATCATCATACTTCTGATCATAAGATTAGCAAAGAATTCTTTTAGATATTCTAATATTTTATACCAAGAGCAATATGAGAAAATTTATAAGATTTTAAGAAGTTTAATGAAACCTATCTCTATTACTTATTAAAATATATTAATCAGTATATATTTTAATACAATATATTAACAACCTACATGGTGCTAATGCTAAAGAACCTGTCTGCCAATGCAGGAGACTTAAAGACATCAATTTGATTCCTGGGTCAGGAAGATCCCCTGGAGAAGGACATGACAACCCACTCCAGTATTCTTGCCTAGAGAATCCCATGGACAAAGGAGCCTGGTGGGCTACAGTCTATGGGGTTGCAAAGAGTTGGACATGACTGAAGAGACTTAGCATGCATGCATGAGCTCTGATAATTTTCACATGATTACAACATCTCTGTTGTTAAGGATTTCAGTCAGTACATTTGTGGAATTCCTTTTGATTAAGCAAGGGGGCTTTCTTTTATTGCCCTATCCTCTCTGTCCAAACCTAGCAACACTTCTTGATTTTATCACTAAAACTTTCTACAGAGGATTTTGTTGAGCAATGTGATTGGGATGATATTACTAGGTATTCTATGAAAGAGGGCATCCTTTGGGAATCTCAGTTGGGTAAATGCTTTAGCTCAGTTACTAAAATAATTTCAGAGTTTTAAATATGTTGACATGGAAGGAAGCTCTCTAAGATGACAGAGTATTGAACATTTTCTCAGTTGATTGAACTACAGAAGTGTTTTACTTTTTGCTTTAACATTTTTGTTTTTATTTTTATTATTTTTAATGTTTTTATTTTTAAAGTATTCAAGTGAAAGTATTGTTATGCTACAAACACTTAATTTTCAATTACTTGAAAAGATACATTTCATATATACAAGAATGTTAAATATAACTTTTAGTTTCCAGACTATTCAGGCAGTATTACCATCTAAATATTATAGTTCTTCTAGGATCTGTTGTATTTTTAAAAGGAATTATATCATGGGGTTAAGTCTGATCTTTCTTTTGTGGAGAGGACAAATGGTTTAGTCACACAACTCTGCATTCTCTGCTACAGTGGAAGGAGGTGAAGAACCTGTAGCAGGAACTGGCTCTCTTAACATTTCAATTCTCCCCAAGATACAGTACCTTCTACTGTATTACTCTGGTCTTTTGTAGTAAAGCAGCAGCCACTTAGGTATTCTGCTAGGAATAAGTTTAAAATGAAATTAGCAGCAATATATCCAACCTTAGGAGTCCTGAGGGAGCAAATGTTAGGTTTTGCTAGGTTGCTAGGTTTTGAAGCAAAGGCTGCCTTCAACATCTTTGGAAGTGCAAAGATCACAGAAAGCTACCACTAAGAGAGTGGGCCACTCCCAACACCAAAGTTTATGCAGGAAGTCTCCCTACACTAAGGGCAAAGGACCCATGGATCTACCATCTTCCACTGCCCACATGACTTCTCACAATGACCACAGAAAATAATGGTCATTTCTTATCTTTTGTCTTTAAAGTCATGTCTCATTGGCCATGTCAAAACAGACCTGCTGGGAAGTAAATCCATAAAATATTTGTGGTATTTAAGGCTCTGTAATTTAGGAGATACCTTAGAAGGATGGAACTAGAACCTGAGTTACAACAACAAAAATATCTAGTATACCTAAATTGTAGGTAGCAAGTGGAAATATATAAGGTGGCAGTTATATTGAGCAGTTAATATCCATTCAGTGTTGGAAGAAAGGGAAAAATTTCAAAGAAAAATGGTATTCCTAATTCCACTAATTGGAACAATCAGTTATCAGAAAAGATCATATAAATTTTTGGTTCTTAAAATATGGTTTGTGTTTCAGCAACAACAATGTCACTTGCAAGTTTTTCGAAGTGAAAAATCTTGGGCCACCACAGACAAAGTGCATCAGAGACTCTGGGAATGGAGCCTTGAAATCTGTGTTTTAATAAGCTCACTGGATATTTCTGACATACACTAAGTTTTGAGAATCATTGGTATAAAGTTTCTGAAGGGAATATTCCATGAGTATGGCTTCCGTTCTTAAGAAGGGTAAAGAATGCTTGAAGCTTTATAAACCCTTAGTAGAGGCTAAAATGCCTGAGATTCTGTCCAAGAACATCTGGGTAGAGCTGAGAAATTAAAAGGAAGCAAGCCAGCTGAACTTTCCATTTTGCAGAGTATTAGTGTAAGAGTAGGAAGACTGGTGTCTGAATTACTGAAAATGAGCTGGCACTCACAACAAAAGACATTAAAAGGGATCAATGTAAGTGATTCTAGTTTTTATACACACACTCTGTGTAAAAACGGATAGGGTATGGGACATGGATATGGAGTAAGCCACCAGAATTACCAGTGTAGTTCCCTGGTCTTCTTCAAAATTCATGCATCCTGAGCAGCAATTCAGAGCTTCAGGCAGCTTCTGTTCTGTGTTTGATCCACTGTAAGTTCTCTGCCTTAACCCTTCATCCACTCGTGAAAAGCACCTTGAACTGAGGGATCATAGGGATGTGAAGACCTACCGGCTTTGCAGCCACCATGAGGCTAATTATGGTAAAAGCAATGCTTTCTTTATTACTTCCAAAAAGGGATCTCTGTTTTTTCCCATCCTTAATTTTAAAAGCAGGAAGAAAAAAAAAAAAAAAAAAACACCAATTATTGGTTAACAAAACTGAAGGAGTTTGAACTCTTACCATGCACAAAGTGAAAACAGGTTTTCAAACTGTCGCTTTTAATTTAAATATTGCTTCTGTATAAGAAGATTTTCCAAAGTCATCTAGCAGGTAGCTCAAGGGCAGAGTTAGTCTAGCAGCCATCCTTCCCTGGGGATTGAAAGGAATGACTTCTGAAACCAGCCATTTCTTAGCAAATCATATAAAAACCCCTCACTGGAGAATTTTGCTGCCAGGAGAGAGATTTTATGCGTCCACTGATGAAACCTCTAAGACAATAAAGAGTGCCAGATGCATCCGATTTGAGTTTTAAAACTGCTGATGTCCACATTTAGCCTAAACATGCTTTATCCAATCTTGAAAAACTAATGTAGTGCTACATTCTTTCATGTGAGGTAATGTCGATTTGAAGAGATTTTCTTTTCCTGCTAATACAAATCAGAAGGGTGGCTGTCTGTATAAAGCAAAGAAAAACAAAAATAAAAATATAACATCCTGATTTATAGTGGAAAGAGAAGGGTATATGTTTTGGTGGGGGGGAGGTGGGTTGTAGTTTAAAAGGGAGGGAGTGAAGGAGAGAGAGGGAAAGAGAGATGCATAATACACATCCCACATCCCCTGTTCTGAAAGAAATGAGAGTTGTCATTCAATATATATGGTTTTATGTCTAATCATCCTATAAATGAATGTCTTCTATTAATCAGAGCCAAAGTAAAGAAAAAATATTAAATTTTTGTCATGGATCAGGCTCTTTAAAAGTAGCTCTTATTAAATTCTTATAAGTGTAGGGATGTTTGGAAGTGATCAAACTGTTCTATGTCTTGATTGAGGCACTGGTAGCATCCCTACATACATCTGTCAAAACTTACAGAACTGTGCTCTCAAATGGGTGAGTTTTACTGTAGTAAATGTAATCTTAGTAAGAAAGTCGCTCTCCATATTTTAGACTACTGAGAGAGTAATCATTGTTCTGAGCATCTCTGAAGTTGTCAGTAAAGCAAATTAATTTTATAATTTGTTGAATTAAGTTGTATAAGAAATATGTTTGAAATTAATGCCAAGATCAAGTACATCAATAAGAAAAAATTGCACTGGAAAAAACAATACCAGTAGTTTAACTTAGCATGGGCTATAAATGGAATATTTTGATTTAACTTCCTTGAATGTATTTTTCTTGTTCCTCCAAAAATCTAGATCCATCTTCATTTTTAAAAAGAGTCAGATGAGGTAACACTGGCAATCTTCATTGTGGAAAATTTTACACACTGTTTAAATGCTGTATTTCTGTGACATGAACAACCAATTATTTTCTATATATATATATATATACACAAATTTTCACATAGATGCCTAAGTAGGAGGAAATATGCATTAACCAGGTGATGAAAAATTATATTAGTTTCACTTTTATAATAAGCAATGAATGATTTTGGATTTTTTTGTTTCTGCTTCCACAGTGTACTTTTTAAAGCATTTTAATAAAGTATATTTTTAAACTTGATTGTTAAAGTGAGTTTTAACATGACTCTTTGCAGTGTCTTTAAACTTTGGATTCCATCTCCACCCTCTCCCCTCCCAGCCAAGCCATTGTAACCTTCTAATGGGTCCCTTACTTTTCCTTGTTAAATCTTAACAACCTATTACTGGCTCTAGGCTGGTTGGCTTGCTGTAGAAATATATGCTGTTTTTGAATCCTAAGTGCTTAAGGGCTTTTGGGTCAGATAAGGGCCATGGGGTAGAGCCAAAGGAACTGGTAATGTTGGTACCTAAAAGAAATCTGAAATGAAGGCTTATTATGCAGAGAGTGATGAGGTGAGAAACCAGGAGGTTTGTGTGTAGCTTACTGTATTTGCTGTTTGACAATGTCATTCTTTAAAAATAAAAACCCTTTTCACTTAAAAGGTATGAATTACATCATACAACCTACCCTTTCTCTCCCTTCCTTTTTAACACACTTGTCCCAATACATCAGTTGACCCAACTTAATTAATTTTCCTTATCCAGTACTGACTTTTACTCCTTTTATTTTTTTTTGAAAAATCCCCAAAAGAAGAAAATAGGAAAAATTTGTGATTGTCATGCCCATCGTTTTTAAAATTACCATTTTATTTAAAAGTAGATGAACCTTAAGGTCACTTTGAAATAAACTGTAGTTATGTTATCAAACTCAGGTCTGGCTGCTCACTACTGGAAAATCAATACTAGAGAGACAGGCAAATGTTGGTTTAAAAAAAAAAAAAAAAAAAAGAAAGTTGCTTTTAATCAGAAAGCTGGCAATCTGGGAAGATGGTATACTCTTTTTGGCAAAAAACACAAAAATTCAACTTGGCCTTGCAAGTTTTTGAAGGGAAAAGGGAAAGTAATCTGAGCTAATCATTTGAGATAGATCAGACTCACCTCTGTCTCCAACCTTGTTCAATCTTGTGACTTCCTACCTCCTTTATTTAGATACTATCTTGTTCATGCAGTTTGTCCCCATTGTTAGGTTCTTCTTCCTTGACTCATTTCTGGTTATAGCAAAGAATTGAAATTACAGACCATGATAGCTCACGCAGGCAAAATTCATCGAGTATGCTGTAAGCAGTACTCTCTCTCAAGACATGAGAGTGGACCAACCCCTGCAGGAGTGGTCCTAGCCCATCTTGGCTTCCCTTTTAATATCCTTTGTTCCCTCTCCATGAGCCCGAGGCCAATCAGGGAAGTGGGTGTGCCAGGCTTGTTTTCCCCCAAGTCTTCACTCAAGTTTGCGGTTTTCTTTCCTTTTTTTTTTTTTTTTTAATTTTCTTTGTTGGCCCTCCGTATACGTGATCTCCTAGCTTCCACTTCCTCTAACCACCATTTTGGACCCCTTTCTTCCTATTTTAACTGCTTAACAATGTGATTACTGAAGGGGACGCTACGGAAGTCATGTGTTAATTACTTACTCTTCATTTCTACTTCTTTGACCAATGGAAAGAATCAACAGGTTAGGCAAGATACTGTGTAATCAAAAGATCTGAAAGGTATGCTAAGGCCAGAGATGAGTAGATCATGGGGGTGCCTGATTTAACAGTTAGTTACAAAATTGGCTTAAATTGATAAGAAAAGGTGTTTCTTCCTTAGAGCATTTTCCTGCAAAGTGCTGCTTATGGTTATACTGAAAAAAATTTCAGTGAAGAGATTAACTTTTATAAATCACCATAAAAGGTCAGTCATCATTTTATTTGAATAACTGTAACATCCTTAATTTTCAATTTAACACCAAGCTCATCATACCAAAGTGACACTAATAGATAAGTTACATATAATAAAAATATTATATATTTTATTACATATAATAAAACAGTGGGCCATGTCCAATAAACTTTGACATAATTTCCAGTTAAATTAGTAACAGACATCTTGAAAGAGGAGAGGACTTAGAATGGGTGGAGCTGCCACTGAGAATTCTGGAAGGTATTTGTACAGATAAATTTCCCTGGTAAAACTTTACATCTTACTATTGCTGCAACTACACACTGAAGCAAATCCTTTGACTTGGATACACTGACTTCATTTTCCTCACTTCCGGTATTGTTTAGATTTGGTAGTGCCCACTCTTTTCACAGTAAGACACTAGTGGAACTGGTATAACTGACAAAGAGTTCATGGTGTTTGAGGAACTGGCAAGAAATGGAAGGCAGGCTGGATTAGAAATGTAAATGGTTGTGAAGAAAATGGTTGTACTTGGTAAGAATATGAGTTTACTGAGGATTGCTGGTAACTTGTATGGCTTCTTCAACTAATTAGAAGTCTTTTATGTTATGGCCATCCTAGAAAAGCAGAGGCACCTCCCACTCAAAATTTGATTCATATTGAGACTGATGATGCTGGAGGAATACATATGAAAAGTATATAAAGAGTTTATTTCCTACAAAATTGAGGTTTCTGGGGGAGAACAGGAGGAGAGAAGCCAGGCCTGGGTTTTAACTGTGGTGCTTTGTGGGGTGGGGCTGGAGTGACAGTAGGGGTTTGTGTGGTTTCAGTCTCCCTGGGGTGCTAAAGGGAAGCCAGGCTTTCTAATCAGCTTGGCAGATGTAGGGTGCAGGGGAATAGGGAGTGGTAAAGCTTAAAAGCTTTCAGCACTCAAACATCAAAAAATGGAATCAGACTCCTCGTTATAATGTAGGCTCCAAATTCCTGCAATTCTGGAACATCCGTTTATGATAAAAACTCTCCAGAAAGCAGGAATAGAAGGAACATACCTCAACATAATAAAAGCTATATATGACAAAGCCACAGCAAACATTATCCTCAATGGTGAAAAATTAAAAGCATTTCCTCTAAAGTCAGGAACAAGACAAGGGTGCCCACTTTCACCATTACTATTCAACATAGTTTTGGAAGTTTTGGCCACAGCAATCAGAGCAGAAAAAGAAATAAAAGGAATCCAAATTGGAAAAGAAGAAGTAAAAATCTCACTGTTTGTAGATGACATGATCCTTTACATAGAAAACCCTAAAGACTCCACCAGAAAATTACTAGAACTAATCAATGATTATAGTAAAGTTGCAGGATATAAAATCAACACACAGAAATCCCTTGCATTCCTATACACTAATAATGAGAAAACAGAAAAAGAAATTAAGGAAACAATTCCATTCACCATTGCAACGGAAAGAATAAAATACTTAGGAGTATATCTACCTAAAGAAACTAAAGACCTATATATAGAAAACTATAAAACACTGGTGAAAGAAATCAAAGAGGACACTAATAGATGGAGAAATATACCATGTTCATGGATTGGAAGAATCAATATAGTGAAAATGAGTATACTACCCAAAGCAATTTATAGATTCAATGCAATCCCTATCAAGCTACCAACAGTATTCTTCACAGAGCTAGAACAAATAATTTCACAATTTGTATGGAAATACAAAAAACCTCGAATAGCCAAAGCTATCTTGAGAAAGAAGAATGGAACTGGAGGAATCAACCTGCCTGACTTCAGGCTCTACTACAAAGCCACAGTCATCAAGACAGTATGGTACTGGCACAAAGACAGAAATATTGATCAATGGAACAAAATAGGAAAAATGGGAAAGCCCAGAGATAAATCCACGCACATATGGACACCTTATCTTTGACAAAGGAGGCAAGAATATACAATGGATTAAAGACAATCTCCTTAACAAGTGGTGCTGGGAAAACTGGTCAACCACTTGTAAAAGAATGAAACTAGACCACTTTCTAACACCATACACAAAAATAAACTCAAAATGGATTAAAGATCTAAATGTAAGACTAGAAACTATAAAACTCCTAGAGGAGAACATAGGCAAAACAATCTCTGACATACATCACAGCAGGATCCTCTATGACCCACCTCCCAGAATATTGGAAATAAAAGCAAAAATAAACAAATGGGACCCACTTAAAATTAAAAGCTTCTGCACAACAAAGGAAACTATAAGCAAGGTGAAAAGACAGCCTTCAGAATGGGAGAAAATAATAGCAAATGAAGCAACTGACAAACAACTAATCTCAAAAATATATAAGCAACTCCTACAGCTCAATTCCAGAAAAATAAATGACCCAGTCAAAAAATGGGCCAAAGAACTAAATAGACATTTCTCCAAAGAAGACATACAGATGGCTAACAAACACATGAAAAGATGCTCAACATCACTCATTATCAGAGAAATGCAAATCAAAACCACTATGAGGTACCATTTCACGCCAGTCAGAATGGCTGCGATCCAAAAGTCTACAAATAATAAATGCTGGAGAGGATGTGGAGAAAAGGGAACCCTCTTACACTGTTGGTGGGAATGCAAACTAGTACAGCCACTATGGAGAACAGTGTGGAGATTCCTTAAAAAACTGGAAATAGAACTGCCTTATGACCCAGCAACCCCACAGCTGGGCATACACACCGAGGAAACCAGAATTGAAAGAGACACGTGTACCCCAGTGTTCATCGCAGCACTGTTTATAATAGCCAGGACATGGAAGCAACCTAGATGTCCATCAGCAGATGAATGGATAAGAAAGCAGTGGTACATATACACAATGGAGTATTACTCAGCCATTAAAAAGAATACATTTGAATCAGTTCTAATGAGGTGGATGAAACTGGAGCCTATTACAGAGTGAAGTAAGCCAGAAAGAAAAACACCAATACAGTATACTAACGCATATATATGGAATTTAGAAAGATGGTAACAATAACCCTGTATACGAGACAGGAAAAAAGATGAACAATGATGTATAGAACAGTCTTTTGACACTGATGTATAGAACAGTCTTTTGGGAGAGAGGGAGAGGTGAGATGATTTGGGAGACTGGCATTGAAATATGTATAATATCATATATGAAACGAGTCGCCAGTCCAGGTTCGATGCACGATACTGGATGCTTGGGGCTGGTGCACTGGGACGACCCAGAGGGATGGTATGGGGAGGGAGGAGGGAGGAGGGTTCAGGATGGGGAACACGTGTATGCCTGTGGCAGATTCATTTCGATATATGGCAGAACCAATACAATATTGTAAAGTTTAAAAATAAAATAAAATTAGAAAGTTACATTAAAAAAAAAAAAAAAAAAGAACACTGGAGTGGGTTGCCATTTCCTTCTCCAATGCATGAAAGTTAAAAGTGAAAGTGAAGTCACTCAGTCATGTCCAACCCTCAGCGACCCCACGGACTGGCCTACCAGGCTCCTCCGTCAATGGGATTTTCCAGGCAAGAGTACTGGAGTGGGGTGCCATTGCCTTCTCCGAAGCCTCTAATAAATACTTACATAAAAGCCCATTGTTACGTTTCTAGATGTCAAGGTTTTTACTCTCGTCAGTGTGGAAAGCATACTGTCTATACTAATGATTATATTTAAATACTTCTTCAGGATAATCTAGAAATCTTGGTTAAAACCAAAGCCAGATGCTTCAGTTAATATGGAGAACACATCAAGCACCCTGCTGGTTTTTGGTTGGTTATAGAGGTGTGACGTCATAAAGCCTGAGTGTGTTGTTACCTTACATTAGCGGCTCAAGATAGTGTATTTGAGGAGGTGATAGTAAGAGGACATTGAAAGGAACCTGAATGTGCTACACGAACCAGGCTCCCAATCTGTCTTTTAGTTGGGTTCAACTCATGGATTGGCCAATGCTATGCTCCTCTACTTAAGGCCAGAGCCCTTGATGGGGGCTTCCGTCTCATATTCTCATAGCTACAAAGAAAGCTAAGGTTTCTTGGGTCCAGTAGCTGCTTCTCTTCCTTTGCTCCTTCAAACTTTGGGGTGGTGACTTCCACACTGTTTCTAGTCCCAATTTTTGGTTTCTTTGCCCTGACTGAAGCTTTGTAAATAAACTCTTTATTAAAATTTCCCCAAGTACTCTGAATTTGCCTCTCTCTTCTCCTGGAGCATTGTCTGATTTCCTAAAATATAGGAAGGAGCCAGCCATGCAGAGTTAGCAGAAGGGCATACCAGGCAATGATGTCAGCAAGTACGATTGTGTGAAACACAACCTGTAATGATGCAGATAGTTGTGATATAAAGGGGACAAATTAATTATAAGACATCCAGAGTTATTTTAGATGGGTGACTTACACCACTCATTGTTGTTACACAATTTTTTTTTTTTACCACCTGTTTAAGGTGATGAACTAGATACTGCAGCTGTATTATAGATCCAGTTCAAATATTGCCATATTCATTGTTGAATTTGAGTCTGTCAACAGATCACATTCTTTTGATGCTGACTTATTGGGAGTAAAAGCAGTAGCATATTTTTATAGTGGGATCACTTAAAGAATTCCTTCCTTAGTGACAGTGCATGAATTGAGATAACTACTTAGAACTTTTCATCCCTTCATGCCCTCTCTCCACACACACACACACACACACACACACACATCCACAAAACAAACTTTTAATTTATTCAAGTTTCAGCTTCATACTTGAAATTGTCTCTAACAAGGTCATGTAGGTTCTTTGCTACAGGTTTTATACTTCAAAGCATATTATCCTTAGCTTGGCATCTACTCTAATATTGCCTTTATAAGAACATTCTTTTCTGTTTTGGAGTAATATACTGCTTTGATATGATTAATGACAGCCCAATATTTCCTTCACTATTTCAGTGGAAGAATATGGTTTTTCACAAAATGTCCTCATGCGATAAACAGATGCCAGAATTTTGTTCCATGCAAGTTTTCATTAGATATTAAATCAGAAATGAAAATGTAGTTTGGGAAAATAAAAGGGAGTCCTGTTTAGCTTTGGTTTTCTCTGTTGGTCTTATTTTTACAGTGACTTTTATCAGCCCTCTTCTCTATCATGAAGCTTGGGAAAGTTTGGGCTATTTACATTGCTTTTCCTGTTTTCATCTGGCAGACATGCATTGTTAAGAAAAAAAAAAAAGAAAGTCTTCTGTTAAAAGCCAAAGGTGAGAGAAAGAGAGAAACTCCTGAAATTTTAATCATGTTTTTTCTAGTCTAAATTTTTAAAATTTTATATTTAATCTTTTTTAGACCATATATCTTATTTAAAAAATAATTCTCTTTCCATCAGAAATTTTTGTTGATCACATATTAATTTTTCTTAACTTTTACTGGCTTAGTTTTTTAAGAAAATTGTTCTTTTTTTCTATATTTATGACATATTTATTTAGAATACAAATCTAAGAAAGTTTCTTCTGGTAAATTTTAATTGTTCTCTTACATTATATACACTTGTTCAATTTACAGTTTCTATTTAGTTTTGAGAATTTTATTTCTCCCTAATTAACTATTTGAACAAAGAAGAGATGTGGTATTGAAGGAATTGGATAAAGTACACAGAATTATGATATCCTGCATATAGAAAACTCTATTATTAGTACAGAGACTAAAAGAGCATTCTGAAATCTTATTAGGGAAATGATTGATTTGTCCAATTATATTTTACTTATGACTGCTTTTGGGAAGGCATAATAGGTAGAATTATCTCCCAACTATGTCTATACCCTAATTTATTTAACCCATGAATATGTAACATAACATGGTAAAAGTAAGAAAGATTCAAACCTTGAGATGGTCTCTATTAGATTATATCTATCAATTATCAGTTAATCTTATTATATTTTGGAAAGAGTTTGAAGGTAGTCATTTAAATATAGACCTCTCTGGAAAATCCTGAAATGCCAATATCATATGAGTCATTAGTAGAAACACTGGTACTTGGTGGAAGAAGATTCCAGATGACAAATATAAAATCAGTAATTTTGTTTTCCATATATGTTGGGGTATGTGTGAAACTGCCTTCAGTGTTGGGTAAGGTGTTAAGAGTATCCCTCCAGCTGGGTAGAACCAAGAGAGTTTTTACCCGAATTCCTGGGCATGCTGGGGGTGGTGGATCAAACTAAGGAAACTGGTAGAATGGGGACTTGTCTTATGTCAGTAAATGTACTACTATCCACACACTTGCTCAAATCATAATTTAGAGATCATCCATGATTTGTTCCCAAGATATTTCTATCAACCTTCTGATACATATCATTCCACTCATTATATCTTTCCATACTCACTCGGTGGTACCATCCTAAAAAAGGATACCTACAACTTATAATACTCTTACTACTAAGTGCTAACTCCAATAATATCTATGTGGGCTTCCCTGGTGGCTCAACTGGTAAAGAATCCGCCTGCAATATGGGAGACCTGGGTTCGATCCCTGGGTTGGGAAGATCCCCTGGAGAAGGGAAAGGCTACTTGCTCCAGTATTCTGGCCTGGAGAATTCCATGGACTGTATGGACCATGGGGTCACAAAGAGTCGGACATGACTGAGTGACTTGCACTTTCACTTTCTTTTTTTCACAACCCCTGGTAGCCACTGTTATTATTTTCTTTGAAATAATAAAGAATCTAGAGAACTGACTTGCTCAAAATCACACAGGTTGTAAGTGGCAGAGAAGAGTTTTGTCAATCTCTTTCCATAGCCTGCACTCAACCACTCCATTACATTCTCTTCCAAGTCCAGGCCCAAGACCGCTTCACACTGCACTGAAACACCAATACCTTCTTCTGTGTCCTTCTGTGGACATTTATCAAGGAAAATGCTGCTTCTTAACATCTCTGCTTAGTTTTAGAGAGTATTCTGTTGTGTGAGAATTGGTTGGAGGCACTCCCCTCTGGCTTTCACTACAGAAAACAAAGGACCTTCTTTGTCTTGTAACATCCTTTGTAAGTTTGAGTATGGACATATGACACAGTTTAGACCTTTGATAGCACTCAGGAGTTTGAATCTGAAGACATGATGCACAGAGGCAGGAAGAATAGGAGAAATGTTTATGACAACAGAGAGGCATCTAGAATCCAGCAGAGATTATGAGAATTTAGCACATGCATCACTGAATAATCAGTGGCAGTGACATTTGGGAAGGCATCCCTCCAGATTATGTTTTTATCTTCATTTTTCTGTGCTTCCTGTTATCCACCCTTTCTTGATTCCTGTTGGCTTTTGTATCCAATCCTCCAGGCTTCTGGATGATTCTGTGGGTTACTTGACATTCTTCCAAACAGTTCCTTTCCTGTGTAATTTAGTCAAAGTATGTTTCTAACGCTTGCAGCCAAGAACCATCATAGTCTTCCAACTTCTACTCTTGGTCTACTTGTGTTCTTTTCTCTTCTTGGCAGTTAGAATGGCCTTTAAAAACATTAATTGATATTATCTCTCTCATTAAAAACTCACAATTGCACTGAGAATAACATTCAAACTCTTTACTTGGGCTTACAGGCTTACAAAGTCAAACAGTATTTACCTACAGACTTTTCTTATCTACGCTTGTTCCAATAACTCTGTTTTTCAGAGTTGTTCTCTCTAGTTAGAAAGCTGCCCATCATATGGTTCAATAAATATCTTTTGGATAAACTAGCATATAAATTAATAATTGAGCTTGTTATATTTTAGCCTGCCTCTCCTTTCATCATACCTCTTCTTTCTTTCTATTAGCACACTTCTCATATGGGGAGAAAGTAGCCAGGCCCTCATCGTCTTCCCATAAATGCAGGGTAAGCAGGTATCATGGGTTTAGATATTCAGACTTGATGCCCAGACAAGGACATAGAGACAGGTAGAGGTCATATTTTAACCAGTGGCAGTATCTGTATTTAAACCAGCCTCTTCCTGTTGTATGGCTTTGCTATGTATGTTTTTTATTTCCCTACTTTGTCAGAAGTTCTTGGTTCCTGTCAATTTCCCAAAGCTGATATTCCAGGTTCCTATTATGTCTCTGAGACTATATTTTTCCAATAAATTCATTTTTTTTTACTTAAAATATGTTGCTAACGGCAAAAAATGTCACTGATGATTATAGCTTGGTAACTTAGGTTACGTGGTGGGAAACAAAACTCTGTCAAACTTAAAAGATAAGACCAAAATATAACCGCAGTATGGTTGGTTGGATGTATGACTGGGGATATAGGGAAGTGGAATGCAATAAGTTTAGGAAACTTGGTTCATTAATCAGGCTCATATTCATCGTCATTTTACATTTTTTAGAAGGGGATCTTATCTGTTGTACCTGCAACCTGAGGTAGTACCATGTCCATAGAAAGAGAAAATATTTTTCTAAAAAAAAAAAAAATACAGGTAGAATTTGCATTTACTAAACTGAGAGACAAGAACTTGTGTGGAGCTCTAGAGTTCTGTGTCATAAATTAAATGTAGAAATGAAATATTCTGGTGATATTGAAGTACCAATGAATGTCTAGTTATGTGTGGGCTGGAATGATGGCTTGCTCTAGGTGGAGTTCATTACAAACATAATCCAAGGACATTGGCACAGCCCTGCATCTCAGGGTAATAGGAAATCCTAAGGATGTAAAATCCTAATTTGACAACTCAAAATTGAATGGATTCTTTGTTGGGCCTCAAGCAAAATTTCTAGCTGATTATTTTCTCACAAGTTCAGTTATATTTATTAGAAGTGGGTTGGGAGTTCTGCTAGAGTGTTTACTTATGTTCATGATGCTAATTACTACATTTAGTTTATTTTGTTACTTTTTCTATGACCCATTCTTCAGGATCCATTCTTCATATGGCTGCCAAAGAGATCTTTTAAAAACATAAATAAGATTATGTCACTATCTTCCTTAACCCTACAATGACTCCTATTGCATTTTCTGAAATCAGCCTCCTAACCATGCCCTGAAAGGACTGACTATATCCGTTTCTGTACATTTTGCTTTCTAATATCCAATCACACCAATATACATGAAATATATCAGGCTCATTCCTCTTTTGGGTCCTTTGTCACTCACCATTACCTCTGTCTAGAATGCTGTTTCCTCAATGGTCTTTCCTTTGGCTGGGTTGCTCTTCCAAATGTCATCTCTTCAAAGAGTACTTGTCCATGACTCTAAACTATTTCTTCCCCTTTACTTTCTATGTTTTGCTGTGTTCTGCTTTGTTTACAGCACTAAACATTTCCTTATACTTGCTTTATTTGCTTGGTATCTTTCCCATTGAAATTTAATTTAATTTCCTATTCACCAGGAAATCTATTTATTTCATTCACTGAGGCATTTCCTATATAGAGAACAATGCCTAGGTGAGTGAGTAAGTAGTGTTTTATAGAAGATCTAGATGAAGATTAGTAAACAATGTTCTACCTGTTGATAGGGTTGTGGATTTGCTACTGGCTGAGACCACAGTAAAGTGGGAAGCCAGGAAGTGGGTGATATAGAATAATGACTCCCTAAATTAGGGTCCCCGGAGAAGGCAATGGCACCCCACTCCAGTACTCTTGCCTGGAAAATCCCATGCATGGAGGAGCCTGGAGGGCTGCAGTCCATGGGGTCGCTGAGGATCGAACACGACTGAGTGACTTCACTTCCACTTTTCACTTTCATGCTTTGGAGAAGGAAATGGCAACCCACTCCAGTATTCTTGCCTGGAGAATCCCAGGGACTGGGAAGCCTGTTGGGCTGCCGTCTATGGGGTTGCACAGAGTCGGACACGACTGAAGTGAATTAGCATAGTATAGCATAGCAAATTAGGGCCCCAAGTGGTTCTCTGATGATGTGCTCTCAGTTTGAGTGGAACTCCCTTTAATGAAAACAGTCTTTGAGGTACTAGTAGCCATGTAGCCTTCTGTCAGGCCTTTAGCTCCCCTTACACTACAACACTTTGGGAGCATCCCATCACAACCCACACGCCTTGTTAGGAAGGAAGTGTAGCATGGAATTTAGCCAGTGCTAACCCGAGCTAGACACAGAGCTCAATTAGTTTGGCTTCTCTGCCAGATTTCACAGCCAAGTCAGTTCATCCTTTGGGCCTACTGTGAATATTTTTTGGTGTTAAACCTGCAGTGAAATATGATCCCAAGACAGTTCTTAAGTAACTAAAATGCAGAGGCATGATAATCAATGAGATGTAGGAATAAAATGTAGAAGTGATTAGCTGAGTAATTAGGTAGAGTCCTCACAGAAAGATATTTGAGCTTGAGTTTCAGGGTAAAGGATGAATACCATTTAACCAGGCAAAGGAGAAATATCAAATGCAAGGCATATGTTAAACATGAATAGAGGTGAGAAACTCATAGTGTGGATAACTGAGATTAGTTTGGCCTCACTAAATTATGAAAGAAGGATAGAAGTCAAGATATGATGGAGATTGAGACTGGAAACCTCATGAGAGTCCAGATTATGAAGGAGCTTGAGGGTTAAGGAATTTCATAATCATTTTATAGTGGCACAAAACTAATGATGTCATTTATTTTGAGGAATATCGTCATTTTTGTGTCTAAAGCAGGTACTTTTTAATAACTTTCATTCAGGACTGATTTTCTTTAGGATTGACTGATTTGATCTCCTTGCACTCCAAGAGACTCTCAAGAGTCTTCTCCAGCACCACAGTTCAAAAGCATCAACTCTTTGGTGCTCAGCCTTCTTTATGGTCCAATTCTCACATCCATACATGACTACTGGAAAAACTATAGCTTTGACTAGATGGACCTTTGTCAGCAAAGTAATGTCTCTGCTTTAAATGTGCTGTCTAAATTTGTCTTAACTTTTCTTCCAAGGAGCAAACATCTTTTAATTTCATGGCTGCAGGCACCATCTGCAGTGGTTTTCGAGCCCAAGAAAATAAAATCTGTCACTATTTCCATTGTTTCCCCATCTATTTGCCATGAAGTGATGGGACAGGCTGTCATGATCTTAGTTTTTAGAATTTTGAGTTTTAAACCAGCCTTTTCACTCTTTCACCTGCATCAAAAGGCTCTTTACTTTCGCTTTGCTTTCTTCCATAAGTGTGGTGTCATCTGCATATGTGAGGTTATTGATATTTCTCTGGGCAATCTTGATTCCAGCTTGTGCTTCATCCAGTCTGGGATTTCACATGATGTACTCTGAGTAAAATTAAACAAACAGGGTGACAATATACAGCCTTCACATCCTCATTTCCCAGTTTGGAACCAGTCTGTTGTTCTATGTCCAGTTCTAACTGTTGCTTCACAACCTGCATACAGGTTTCTCAGGAGGCAGGTAAGGTGGTCTGATATTTCCATCTTTTGAAGAATTTTCCACAGTTTGTTGTGATCCACACAGTCAAAGGCTTTAACATAGTCAATGAAGAAGAAGTCGATGTTTTTCTGGAATTCCCTTCCTTTTTCTATGATTCAGTGGATGTTGTCAATTTGATGTCTGGTTCCTCTTTCTTATCTAAATCCAGCTTGAACATCTGGAAGTTCTCAGTTTGCATACTGTTGAAGTCTAACTTGGAGAATTTTGAGCATTACTTCACTGGCATGTGAGATGAGTTCAGTTGTGCAGTAGTTTGAACATTTTTGGGCATTGCTTTTCTTTGGGATTGGAATGAAAACTGATCCTTTCCAGCCCTGTGGCCACTGCTGAGTTTTCCAAATTTGCTGGCATATTGAATGTATCACTTTCACAGCACCATCTTTTGGGATTTGAAATAGCTCAACTGGAATTCCATCACCTCTACTTGCTTTGTTTGTAGTGATGCTTCTTAAGGCCCAGTTGACTTTGCACTCCAGGATGTCTGGCTCTAGGTGAGTGATCATGCCATCATGGTTATCTGGGTCATTAAGATCTTTTTTGTTTAGCTCTTCTGTGTATTCTTACCACCTGTTCTAAATATCTTCTGCTTCTGTTAGGTCCATACCATTTCTGTCCTTTATTGTATATTGAAGATTATATAATAAAAATAAATGACATTATATTTTTTTAAGTACTATAATAGATAGAACATGGATCCACTGGGTAAATTAGGAATATTTTGGATGGAATGCTCAATAAAAGAAACCAGAGTCTATAACTGTGGAAGATTAAAGAGTTTCAAATTCTTTGCTACTAATTCCAGTTTTTTTTGTTTGTTTGTTTTGTTTGTTTGTTTGTTTTAATGGGAGGGGATATGGATTGGTTGTTGCAAACTTCTTTTTTTCTTTTGTTTTTGACTGTGCTTGGTCTTCATTGCTACACGAAGGCTTTCTCCAGGTGCAGCCAGTGGGGGTTACTCTCTAGTTGTGGTGGAAGCACTTCTCTTTGTAGTGGCTTCTCTTGTCCTAGAGCACAGGCTGTAGGACACATGGGCTCTGGTAGTTTCAGGTCGTGAGCTCTAGATTACAGGCTCTTTAGTTGTGGTGCACAGGCTTGCTTGCCCAGCGGTATGTGGGATCCTTCCAGGCCAGGGATGAAACCAATGTGCCCTGCATTTTGGGGTGGACTCCTAACCACTGGACCACAGGAGAAGCCCTATGTAGTTGTTTCTAATTTCCCTTCCCTTGAATTTGGGATGGCAGTGGTGAAATATAATCAATAAGCTAAAAAAGAAATGACCTTCTGGAATTTCGTAAGTGAAGTCATTGAAGCCTTTGCAGCTTTCTTTCAGGCCTTTTAAGATACTAGCTCTTAGAACTCTAGATGACATATAAGGCATTTGGCTACCCTTAGGACATCATGATGGAGAGACCATATTGAGGGAGCATATACAGTGGCCCTAAGATGACATAAAGAAAAGTTAATGCTTGGCCAGTCCCTAGCTGTCCTGCTGCTGCTAAGTCGCTTCAGTCGTGTCCGACTGTGTGCGACCCCATAGACGGCAGCCCACCAGGCTGCCCCGTCTCTGGGATTCTCCAGTTAAGAACACTGGAGTGGGTTGCTATTTCCTTCTCCAATGCATGAAAGTGAAAAGTGAAAGGGAAGTCGCTCAGTCGTGTCCGACTCTTAGCGACCCCATGGACTGGAGCCTATCAGGCTCCACGTCCATGGGATTTTCCAGGCAAGAGTACTGGAGTGGGGTGCCATTGCCTTCTCCACCCTAGCTGTCCTAGCCACCAGCTATTAGAGTGAACCCAACTGAGGTATGAGACAATGTAGAGTGGAAATGAGTAGTTACTTCCTAGCTTTCTCAAACTGCAAACTCAAGGGTTTTTCAAGCCATGTGAAATACCAGAGAGTCAATCCAAAGTGAGAAGGAGAGACAAATTCAAAGTTAAACTGTCTTAAGACAAATGGACATGGGATACAAGAATTGGAGGGAAAAGGAAGACTTCAGGGTAATTGCTACTGTGGTCACTAGTTGTCTAATATTAGTTAGAAAGTTAGTCCAGATTAAGAACACAGTGTCAGGGAAAACAACCATAGGAATATGGAACAATGCCATCATAAACCTTCTAACTTACTATAGTGGATGAAAAACCAGAAGTAGACCAAAAATATGTGTAATCTCAGAGTAGAATAATAGAATAGAAACAATTTAAATATTAGAATAGTAGAATTGAGTAACATTTATATATATGTAAAATTATAATTAACTTTAAAAAATAATTCACATAGAAGTAAAAATCCCTCATTTTTTCCTCTGTGAAAACAGATACTACTTTTTGAAATTAGTATTTATATGAAAATTGAAAAGAGAATGGGATGGAATTGAATGACAATAGTTTGGAATATTGAGATATTGAAGTTGTATTAGGGTGACTGGGTTGTGAATAATTTTTTTTTCTTTTCTAGTAATTTTTCTTTACTGTATTGTTGCATTGTTGGTTTAATTTAAAAAGTTAAAGTATAGAAATTGAAAAATTCAAATAAAATATGTTTTATTTCCTGAGTATATAGTGCATTTTCATTTTTCCTCTAGATAGAACTGTGTTTTCTCACTGTTAATATTGGTATTGCCAAGTCTTGCTAGTTTTATTTTCTTTGGAAGACTTGTAAATATTCTATAAATATCCTGGTGTTGCAAAGTTGTCTTCAGTTTGCCTATTTTTATTTATGGAAATTCTTGTGAAATTACACCAACAGCATTGTAGTGTCTATTACTGTTAAAATAAGAATACAAATATTCTATATGTCAACATTTATGTATAATGTATATGTATATTTTTTAAATTCTTGACTATGTTTGCAATTTTGGGAGTAATCACTGATATCCATTGTATTCCTTGTTCTGTTTTTAGGTTCACAGGATATAGTTAAAAATAAACAAACATCATGAAAAGAAAAACATTTTTATACCCTGTGACGCTTGTGTGAAATATTGGATTGGCCAAAAAGTTCATCTAGTATTTTCTATACCATCTTCCAGAAAAATCTAAATGGGCTTTTTGGCCAATCCATATATATTTGTGTGAAAGGAGAGAATAGGAAAAAAAGAGAAATAACAGATACATAGGATAAATTTTGATAGTGATAAGTATTAAGTAGAAATTATTTTTGGCGGCATCTTATTGGCTATCTAGGAAAATACAAATCTAATTTTTACCATACCTGCTTACTTTTCTCTTTGTTTTCCTTAAGGCATCTAATCCTTTTATTGATATCATGAAATCTGTCTCTTTTTAAAATCAGTACATCCATCATTAAACAGCATTATTAATGTCTCAACTCTAAAACTCATTATTGTAGACCACTGCAAATGTTATTTGTAATACTAAGTAATGAAATAACAACACTGATTAGTATATAATACATAGTTTATATTGTATCTAAGATCTTGGATGTTTTAAGTTGAATCTAAAAATACAGAAATTGGTCTCAAGAGTTTTTAACCCTCAACTTGATTATAAATATGCAAATAAGTACATAGCCACAATTATATGATTTAAAAGAAAATTGAGCAGGGACTTAAGCTAATTACTCTGGGCTCCTTTATTTATATTTTTGATAGTTTGGACATTCAAAAAATTATTTGCTACTTGGGACTTCAGACATTTGCTCAAGCAGAATCAATATTATCTTATTTTGAAATGTAACATCTGTTATATTATGTAGTTTATTCTTCCCCAAAACAAAAATCCATGACTGTTTTCAGCCTTGAAATATATTTCATTTTTTCCTTCTATTTCATGTTTGGGTTTTTTTGCCCTGTAAATTTAATCTTTGAAGTTTCAAGGTCTTGTTAAGTTTACTGGTATATGAGATCAAACATGCTTTGAAATGCTAAAGTTTTATACAGTCCAAAAAAGAGTATCAGTCATTCATTCATTTCTATGATGCCCTTTAATGGTATTTCTAGTTACATGGATTTACCAGAACTTGGAAATTTACAATGACTATTTTTTTATGTATTTTATGGTGAATTTTTATATGGAGTAGAACCTTCTTCTCTGTTAAAGTCAAATGTAATTTTAAATTTACTTTACATTTAAAAAGTCACTCTCAGAACTTTCTGAATGGCAATATTGTCCTTCTACACCTTTAATGTAATTATAAAAGTTTGCCTTTGAATCTCTAACTGTTGGATATTTGTGTTTAAATGTATTATACCAAAGTTTCCCTAGTAATTTAATAAATGTGAGTCCTTAAATGAGTATGACTTGTATCTTTGCTAAAGAAAAAAAGAATTAACTTAAAAGTGGGATGCCCTGCGCATATGGAGAAGATTTTATTGACCCAGCATCAGTTGGCCATGTGTCTTTAGTTGTTTTTCCAATAATTGTAATGGATTTACACTCATTCACCCATACCCTTTCATCCAGTTCTCACTGTGAAGAAGAACATACATGTGCAAGATGGCTGGAATAGAGAGTGCATGTGATAGTCACAGAACAAAGAGAGTTAAGATACAACAAATGTTCGTTCAGTGTTTGCTTATACCAGACTTTAAGTGCATTTTTAATTGATTCTATTAATTAAATTTTGCATAGAGGAAAATCAATCAGCTTGTTATTTTGTATAGTGAAGTTTTAAAATGTTCTTTAAAAGAAAGACATTCAGAACCTTCAAATATAATATATATATATATAAAATTATTATTATTATGCCAAATCACTTTAGTCATGTCTGACTCTGAAACCCCATGGACTGTAGCCCACCAAGCTCCTCTGTCCATGGGATTCTCCAGGCAAGAATACTGGAGTGGGTTGCTATGCCCTGGAGGATATTCCCAACCCAGGAATCAAACCTGAGGTACCTATGGTTCCTGCATTGTAAGTGGGTTCTTTACCACTAGCGCCACCTGGGAAGCCTGTGTGTGTGTGTGTGTGTGTGTATGTTTGTGTGTGTGTGTATATATATATGTTTGTGTGTGTGTGTGTGTGTATATATATATGTTTGTGTGTGTGTATATATATATATGTTTGTGTGTGTGTAGCCTATCTGAAGTAAAGAAGAAACCATTTCCAAATGTAAATGTCCTTTTGAAAGGATATAAGTCAGGGCCTAAAGGAATCTTTGTATTGGGAAGAGGCCAACTGGATGGGTGTTATATGTAGTATAGACATTCTACTACTAGAATCAACCAAGAAGAATAGAAAAATCAGGGCACAGAATCCAAGCTGCAGACCACAAAACAGCCCTATACATTCCAGACCGTGTTGAAACTTTCAGAGAATCTGTCATGTGAGGTCCTTTCTGGATGAGTAAGAATTTGCTAAATATTTTAGGGCTTGTTTTTTATTTGTTTATAATGTTAGTACATGATTACCCGAGGGAAGTTATTTCTATAATTATAACTCCTTGGAAAGAGGGCAGAAATCAAGATAGTTTATGCAAGTATCATGGTACTAGAGGAAAAATAGCAACAACTTGTCCTGCTCTGTCAGTGCTGACTGTAAGAGCAATTCAGTCCCAACTGCCACTGTAATTTTTTACTCTGAGTGAGATACAACAGATATGCTAAAATAATTCACTTCCTCATACCACATATTAGCCTTGAAAAAAAATGAAAGTGTTAGTTGCTCAATCATATCCTGTTTTTAGTGATGCCATATAGCCTACCAAGCTCTTCTGTCCTTGGAATTCTCCAGACAAGAATACTGGAGTGGGTAGCCATTGTCTTATCCAGGGGATCTTCCTGACCCAGGGATCGAACCTTGGTCTCCTGCACTGAAGGCAGATTCTTTACCATTGGAAACACCAGGGAAGCCCTATGGGCCTGTAATCCAATGAAGCTCACCTCTTCACATTCAGATGGACCATCTGTGGGCAAAATAGACCAGTGAATGATGATGTAGCCTTCTCTTCCCCCTACTTCTGATGACAGGAATTGGGAGAAAATTTAGTAAAACATTAGCCTTATTAGACTAATTAAAGTAATAAAATATTAATTTTATTATACTAAACACTAGTCTTATTAGATTAGAGTAATAGTTATTAGTATTATTAGTCTGATAAGAATGACCTCTGGTCACTTGTGTCACTGTTTATATATCATTGTAAAAACAGGAAATCATAAAAAAATAAAACATCAAACCTATTGCCATAGCCTAGACATACCTTTTATAATATTTAAAGTAATTTTTGTACAGCATGTTTTTTTGTTTTAAGTAGTGAAGACAGTTCTTTTTATTTTGCCTTTAAAATATATACTTTTCCTTGAGTTTTATAATTTTTCATTTGCTATGGCTGTATGGTATGCCATTACATGAATATACTTGATTAATTTTAATCTTTTCTTTGAGATATATATTTTGAGATCACTTGTTTCTTAGTGTTTTTGACAAGCATTGTTGTGAGCAAATCTTTACATATGTTTTTTTCTGTGTGTGTGTGTGTGTGTGTGTGTGTGTGTGTGTGTATCTGTGTATGCCCCCGATAGACTCCTACAAGTTAATATACTTGGGTCAAAGTATAAGAAAATGTATGAGGAAAAAAAAAAAAGAAAATGTATGAGGTTGTTAATAAAAATTGCCAAATTGCTTTCCAAACCATTGATTTGACTTTCATTCCTTCAATTAGTGTATGAAAGTGCCTGTTGAACAACACCCAGGGAAACACCTTGTTAAAAGTGTGATGCCTGGAGCAGGAGGGACAGGCTGAGGCACTAATGTTCACACATTCTGCTAAAAATAGATAGAAGCCTGAGACATTTTGGCATAGAAAGCTGGCCACTTCCAAATCCCTGCAGCCAAGGCAGGCTGAGGCCTTCTAAAGCCAGCTTCTCGCTGGTTATGTGACCAGCTGTTCTTGGTCCAAGCCAGAGACTGAGTCACACCATCTGGGAGTATCAGTGTGAGTGTTTAATAATGTGCTCCCTCAAAACTAATCAAGTCATTTACAGATTGTTTCCATAGCACCTATGCATTATTAAGTAAACTTTGCCTAAGTATATCGGGCTCACACTCTTGTACATCAGTTAATGATGGACTGTTTTAGAATATCTTTCATGTGATATCTTCCAGCCAGTTATTTAGAAGATGTGGTTTCATTGTCTTTGTCTAGAGAGCCTACTTACTTATGTGGCTAATTATGTAAAGAGTTGACATAAAAATGAGTGAGAATTAGAGATGAAAGTTCTGATAAACCATTAGAATTAAATTTAGAATTTTAGTATTAAGTATCAAGAAGAACAAAATGCAACTAGATTAAAGATAAAATGCACATTAATTAGGCTAAAACTTATAATTTATGAAATGATTTGGACTTTGAGAAACAGTACTTTCCTTTGTTTCAGAATAGCTTTGGTGGATATCTAGCCTTTTTGAGATGAGCATTGAACTGAAGGAATATAAAGGAAATAACACTACTTAGGGTAGGTATGAAATAGTATGAATATACTATTAAAATTGTGTCCAAAATGTATTAGTCTGTTAACAAAACCCAGTTATTTCACATAAGCCTATTGGTTGGCTTTCAATGACATCATACCTTGATGTAGGTATACTACTCATGCATGAGAGCCTATTGGAGAAGCATTCAGTTGCTTACGATTCTATTTCTTTGAAAGTACTCCTTTGTAATTTTTTTTATTTTGGTGGTGATACTTTATTTCTTCTGGGTTATACATTATTTGTGCTATATTATTTTAATAAGGAATTTATATAAAATTTACACTTTTTATTGTGGTGCTAATTTACTTCACACACACAAAAAAAGTTATCAGTGAAGGACTTCTTATTGCTTGGTCTTCATTCCAGATTAAGCCTTCATCAAAATACAAAATTCCCGGCAAAAGTTTAGTTTGGAGAAGATGCCTATCAAATTATATTCATGGGTTTAGAGATCAATTACTAATGTTAGAGAATTTAACTTTGTAAGTAATGTTTCAAAATTATAATATGATATGATTTTCTTTCTATTAAGTGCTAACAAAGGTACAAAATATTTTTCTTCATATCCACTGTATTATTTATAGTCATTCCTTCTTTCTTCACTTATAGTTTTTGGTACTCTTCTTATTTTTCTTTTCTAACAGTAAAGTAACTAAATAACTAATAAAAAATTTTAATTGCTATTATATTGCTTTCAATTAAAAAGTATATATTCATAAATCTCTATTATTCTTATAGTCAAAGTAATAGCATATATGGCTGTTAAGAGTAATCAATAAGGTAGTTAAAAAGTAATTAAAATTTTATTTTCTCTATACTTCATTGTGTATATTTCTGTGTTGCTCTATGCAGGAAGGAGAAAACCATAATGAGAGGTAATTCATTTTACATTGGGTGGAATACTTTTATCTCTGAGTTTCTAACAGTCTACCTTATGAATACCAAGGACCCAAGTCATATTGAGTAGCATTCTACTATTGTTGATCGCATGCCAAGCTCTATGTTAAATATTTTAGACACTTTCTTGTTTAATACTCACAATGATTCTATGAAGTGGGTGGTAATATTTTAAAAAAGGAATTGATAGAAAAAATAATTAATAGCATTGCTTTGCACTGATTTAAACAAAAGCAGTGATTTGGACATTTATATGTTTATCAGCTTATATTTACCATGGATAAGTACAAAAAAGTTTTCTAAAAACATTAAAAAATGTACTGAATATTTTCTGTACACCAGAGTCTTTCTACTTTGACCTAACATTTGTTGTTAATCCTTGATTCTGGGTTCAACCATATTATTTGCTTTATAAAATGCCATGTTAACATATATGATGCAAGCAGTTTCAAAGCATGCTCTTTTGATTAGGCTTACTCTTTCTTGTGCTTTTGCTATTGCCACAAGAAGATATGCCTATCTGAACCCCAAAAAACCCATAGGCAGATTACAGACACTCCAGAAGCAAGAGTGAGACCCCAACCTAAATCACTCTGTTCCCAGTATTGTGATTTGTGAGCTGTAATAATTTTGGATTGGTTTTTTCATCAGCGATAACTGCTGCTGCTGCTAAGTCACTTCAGTCGTGTCCGACTCTTTGCGACCCCATAGACAACAGCCCACCAGGCTCCTCTGTCCATGGGATTCTCCAGGCAAGAACACTGGAGTGGATTGCCATTTCCTCCTCCAATGCATGAAAGTGAAAAGTCAAAGTGAAGTCGCTCAGTCATGTCCGACTCCTAGCGACCCCATGGACTGCAGCCCACCAGGCTCCTCTGTCCATGGGATTTTCCAGGCAAGAGTACTGGAGTGGGGTGCCATTGCCTTTTAACTGATACAAAAGTCTAGAGATGAGTTACTCATAGAACCTCCTAAGAAGGAAAAATGAGAGTTACAAATATGAACTTTACATAGTACTTTTCTGTATACTAACACATTTTTTTTGTCCTCTAAATGGTGAAGTACACAAAACTGATTGATGTAATGGAGCTGTCTGAATTTAATTTCATTCCAGGGGAGAGATTGGTATCACATGTATTCAGTAATAAAAGTGTTATTGAAGTATTATAATTCTCAGAGATCAATATCTCATTTTTGTTTTTTTCTCTCTCTCCAATCCCCTTGCTATACTTTAGCCATAAAGATCATTCAAAACAACAAATCTTGTGAGTTTCCTGCTAAAAATCTTTCATTTTCTCTTTATATAAGGTCCAAAATTCTTAATTTTGTGGACAGGGTCTTATCTATCTTATACATCTTTTTCTAGCTTAGTTTCATGTCATTTGAACTCCTGATTTTCATGCTATGTCTCTACCTTTCTTTCTTTCTTTCTTACTAGCTATTGTCTCTTTGATCCCTGTGCCTTCATGCACATGGTTCCCTCCACCTAGGACATGTACCATGTTATTTCTTGCCTAATTTAAAAAATATATATTTTTCCATTTTCATCTTAGAAATCAGTTCATTTAAGAAGTCTTCCCTTCTCTGCTAGTGCGAGTTAGGTAGTCCTTCATTTAGGACAGGATACTTCCTTTTACTTTAAGTTACACTGCAGGCAATTGTTAGTTTACGGACCCCTATGAGACCAAGTACCCTGCAGATTCGTTCATTGCATTCATAGGTGCTTACATGGGACCTGACAAGGTGGATGCCCTTCAAGTTCTTAATAAATATATGTGCTGTGCTGTGCTTAGTTGCTCAGTCTGTCAGACTCTTTGTGACCCCATGGACTGTAGCCCACCAGGCTCCTCTGTCCATGGGGATTCTCCAGGCAAGAATATTAGAGTGGGTTGCCATGCCCTCCTCCAGGGGATCTTCCCAACCCAGGGATCCAACCCAGGTCTCCCACACTGCGGGTCGATTCTTTACATTCTGAGCCACCAGGGAAGCCCTAATAAATAATTTCATTTAACTTACACCAGTCTTGCTAAAGCAGGATTAGTAAAGACTGCAAAGTATGAACCACTTTGACCATTCAGTCATGCTGATAAAGTTAAGAGGTAGACTTTATGATTTGAGTGTTCAATTTCCTGAGGATACAGACATCACTAGGCAAACTTGGGACACTTTGATTCATTCATTATGGATTCAATGAATCCATAAATTATTTTTGGATGAATTAGTCATATGACTAATGAACCATATAAGCCAAGTGTTGTGTTGTATTCTTTAAGGATTGTCTCCATACTCACTGAATATTTTCCTGGCACACACATCAGGCACAAGTATAATCTTTGTCAGCACTTTCTCTAGCTTGTTTTATTTTCATATGTCTGTATATTATTTTGTTGTTGGTGTTTGTAGCAAATACTGTAGTAGAGCCAACTGATATACATTTCTATTTTATGTCTATTTTATATTGAGTTTGAAAAACCTTATGGAAAAGTTATGTCTTAGTGTTTGTGGAAACAAATACATAACTGGTTTAAAGATATCTTCCTATAAAGAACTCTTTGAGGATCTATATGTGTGTGCATGCATGATTTTTTCTTTCCTTATTTTTTTAAATTAATGAGACAGTGTTTCTCCTGAGGAGCTGGGGATAGGGAGTAGAAAGAGTGTGGCCTTTGTTTTGTTTTTCCTGAGGAAGAGGACTTGTATTAATACTATCTCATGATGTTGCTGGTAGTGAGTTATTGTTGAATAAAGGATGGGTGTAAAACCCACTGGACCTGAATGCTTGGAATTTATTAATATAACACTGAGCTCTTTCATTCGTAGAGCTGTATGGGCATATAGTTCAGACGTAAATGATCACAAAGGCTAATTTTGAGGGGCAAAGTAGAATTGCATATCCCATTTGCTTTGGCACATCGATTAAAAAGCCAGATGTTAAGAACAGATGTCAGGGAGCTATTTTTCATATGCCATGGTTTACAGTTATGAACTCTCCATTTATCACCTCAGATGGGAACAGTTAATTTGACAGTGAGTGCTTTGGTTATTAGCCAATTTCAACATGAGTCCTTGGTTTTTGAAATCTGATGTACAAATATGTGATAAAAGACTTACAATGGAAGCACTGTTAACTTGAATTTTGTGCTTTAGAGTTTACCAATGTATATGATGTGGTAGAAATGAATGTTCGTTCTTCTGGTGAATGAACATAAATTCAGTATTGGCAAATAAATAATGTAAATGTTATGACTGAAATACAGAATGGTTAATCCAAATGTAAATCCTAAATAAGCAAAAGTCAGACCTTATATAGGTGAGTGGCATAGTGGGTTTTGCTTATTTGTTGTATTTGATTGTAATAACAGAGTTCATTGAAATAATTCTGGCTATGTTTGTGTTAAATATATTCTTGGTGTTGGTTTCAAAATTTTGCTCTATTATGAAGTAATTATGGTATAGAGTGCCATATTTCAAATTGTTTGTTTGCTTTGTTGAAATAACAAGTATTTTAAACCAGTAATTTACTATAATCTACAAAACTTAAGCAACAGATAAAAATAGCATAATAATAATTTTGAAATGCATATGAACAATATTTGGAATATTAAAAAGTACTTCTATATATCTTTATATTTTCACATGAACTTTATGAGATAAATAATTATTTTTACTTTATTATTCCTAAGGCTAGGAAGGATGGAGATGGAATTTCAGGTTTTTTTTTTTTTTTTTCCCATTTTCTATACTGTTTTTTTTTTTTTTTCCTTACTATATTTCACTCCCTCTTCTTCAATTCAGAACTCAAAAAATAATACTTCAATCCAGGGGTTTAAAAATGTATCGTTTGGCCTTTGGAGATCTGATCAATTTAACCCCTTTCCAAATTGTTACCTAAACTGATGACTTTGGTAAGTGCAATAGAAATTAGGTTAAATTACCCTTAACCAACTGCTGGATTAACTGAAACTCTGCATTTTCTCTGTAACATACTATCTGACCCAATAGCACACTGAAACCTCTGTATTTCTGTTCATACCACATTAACTGTGTGCTGAGTATAAGTCAGTATTGTCTTTTCATGATTCTTTGTACTATTAATAGTTGCTTCTGTTATATTAGTTGAATATTGTATAAGCCAGTGAAATATGAAAACTAACAATTATTTATATGAGAACTAAGTGGAATGGTTTGAAATGTTAAATCAAGGTTAGCTGCAATAAAACAGTGTACCTGAAAACTTATGATTATTGGGGGAGGGTATTATATAATACTAGAAAACTTTTGCATTCAGTTTGATTTGCATATACTTTTACAAATTCTAGTTTCTCTTTAAAATGGCAAGAGTAGATGGTACCTTTTGCATATAACTGTAGTAATAAAAAGGATAATTTTATAAGTAACTGCAAACTGTAGATCAATTCTTCAAGAAGGCCTTTTTTCCCTACCATATACCACTTCTGTGTTTCAAATTAAAATTAAATGTTTAAATTATGATTATATTGCTTATTAATTCCAGATTTAGCTTCTTTTTACAATGATTTTACCAATGCCTGATCTCAAATATTCCAGATATGAGCAATTCACTTATTTCTAAATACCTAATATTGACTTATTAAATATCTGTTGGCTAGCCCAGGGTCCATATCAGAGTGATAGTTGTTCATGGAGCCCCAGAGTAGACTTGCAGAGGTTTCAAAAGTCCCCATGGACTGTAGCAACCAGGCTTCCCTGTCCATCACCAACTCCCAGAGTTTGCTCAAACTCATGTCCACCAAGTCAATGATGCCATCCCACTATCTCATTCTCTGTCATCCCCTTCACGTGCTTTCCCAGCATCATGATCTTTTCCAAGGAGACAGTTCTTCATATCAGGCAGACAGCATTGGAGTTTCAGCATTAGCATCAGTCCTTCCAGTGAATATTCAGAACTGATTTCCTTTAGGATGGACTGGTTGGATCTCCTTGCTGTCCAAGGGACTCTCAAGAGTCTTCTCCAACACCGCAGTTCGAAATCATCGATTCTTTGGCATTTAGCTTTCTTTATAGTCCAACTCTCACATCCATACATGACTACTAGAAAAACCATAGCTTTGACTAGATGGACTTTTGTCAGCAAAATAATGTCTCTGCTTTTTAATATGCTGTCTAGGTTGGTCAAAGCTTTTCTTCCAAGGAGCAAGTGTCTTTAAATTTCATGGCTGCAATCACCATCTGCAGTGATTTTGGAGCCCAATAAAATAAAGTCTATCACTATTTCCATTGTTTCCCCATCTATTTGCCATGAATAGGATGCCATGATGGGACCAGATGCCATGATCTTCGTTTTTTGAATGTTGAGTTTTAACTCAACATTAAGTTAAATGTTTGAGTTAAATTGAGTTTTTCACTCTCCTCTTTCAATTTCATCAAGAGACTTTTTTGTTCTTCTTCATTTTCTGCCATAAGTGTGGTGTCATCTGAGTATCTGAGGTTATTGGTATTTCTGCTGGCAGTCTTGATTCCAACTTGTGCTTCACCCAGCCAGGCATTTCACATGATGTACTCTGCATATAAGTTAAATAAGCAGGGTGACAATATACAGCTTTGACGTACTCCTTTCCCAAGTTGGAACCAGTCTGTTTTTCCATATCCAGTTCCAACTGTTGCTTCTTACCCTGCATACAGATTTCTCAGGAGGTGGGTCAGGTAGTCTGGTATTCCCATCTCATGAAGAATTTTCCAGTTTTCTGCAATTTTCTACATAGTCAAAGGCTTTGGCATAATCAGTAAAGCAGAAGTAGGTATCTTTCTGGAGTTCTCTAGCTTTTTTGATGATTCAGCAGATGTTGGCAGTTTGATCTGGTTCCTCCGCTTTTTCTAAATCCTGATTGAACATCTGGAAGTTCATGGTTCACATACTGTTCAAGCCTTGCTTGGATAATTTTGAGTGTTACATTGCTAGCATGTGAGATAAGTGCAATTGTGCAGTAGTTTGAACATTCTTGGCATTGCTTTCCTTTGGGATTAGAATTAAAACTGACCTTTTTCAGTCCTGTGGCCACTGCTGAGTTTTCCAAATTTGCTGGCATATTGAGTGCAGTACTTTCATAGCATCAATTTTTAGAATTTGAAATGGCTATACTGGAAGTCCATCCATTAGCTTTATTTGTAGTGATGCTTCTTAAGGCCCATTTGACTTTGCATTCCAGGATGTCTGGCTCTAGGTGAGTAATCACACCATTGTGGTTATCTGAGTCATTAAGATCTTTTTTGTATAGTTCTTCTGTGTATTCTTCCACATCTTCTTAATATCTTCTGCTTCTGTTAGATCCATTCCCTTTCTGTCCTTTATTGTGCCCATTTTTGCATGAAATGTTCCCTTTGTATCTCTAATTTTCTTGAAGAGATCTATATTTCCTTTCTACTGTTTTCCTTTCCTATTGTCTTTCCTATTCTATTGTTTTCCTCTATTTCATTGCATTGATCACTGGGGAAGGCTTTCTCATCTCTCCTTGCTATTCTTTGGAACTCTGCTTTCAAATAGGTGCGTCATTCCTTTCCCTTTGCCTTTAGCTTCTCTTCTTTTCTCAGAAATTTGTAAGGCCTCCTTAGACAACCATTTTGCCTTTTTGCATTTGTTTTTCGTTTGGCTGGTCTTTATCCCTGTCTCCTGTACAGTGTCACGAACCTCATTCCATAGTTCATCAGGCACTCTATCTATCAGATCTAGGCCCTTAAATCTATTTCTCACTTCCACTGTATAATCATAAGGGATTTGATTTAGGTTATATCTGAATGGTCTAGTGGTTTTTCCTACTTTCTTCAATTTAAGTCTGAATTTGGAAACAAGGAGTTCATGATCTGGGCCACCGTCAGCTCCCGTTCTTGTTTTTGCTGACTGTATAGAGCTTCTCCATCTTTGGCTGCAAAGAATATAATCAATCTGAATTTGATATTGGCCATCTGGTGATGTCCATGTGTAGCGTCTTTTCTTGTGTTGTTGGAAGAGGGTGTTTGCTGTGACCAGTGCATTCTCTTGGCAAAACTCTGTTATTAGCCTTTGCCCTGCTTCATTTTGTACTCCAAGGCCAAATTTGCCTGTTACTCCAGGTATCTCTTGACTTCCCACTTTTGCATTCCAGTCCCCTATAATGAAAAAATACATCTTTTTTGGGTGTTAGTTCTAGAAGTTCTAGTAGGTCTTCATATAACTGTTCAACTTCAGCTTCTTTAGCCTTACTGTTTGGGACATAGACTTGGATTACTCTGATATTGAATGGCTTTCCTTGGAAACAAATAAAGATCATTCTGTTGTTTTTGAGATTGCATCCAAGTACTGCATTTTGGACTCTTTTGTTGACTATGATGGCTACTCCATTTCTTCTAAGGGATTCTTGCCCATGTAGTAGATATAATGGTCATCTGAATTAAATTTTCCCCTTCCAGTCCATTTTAGTTCACTGATTCCTAAAATATCAATGATCACTCTTGCCATTTCCCGTTTGACCACTTCTAATTTATCTTGATTTATGGGCCTAACATTCCAGGTTCCAATGCAATATTGTTCTTTACAGTATTGGACTTTACATCCATCACCAGTCACATCCACAACTGCTTTGGCTCCCCTCTCTTCATTCTTTCTGGAGTTATTTCTCCACTGATTTCCAGTAGTATATTGGGCACCTACTGACCTGAGGAGTTCATCTTTCAGTGTCTGTCTTTTTGCCTTTTCATACTGTTCACTGTGTTCTCAAGGCAAGAATACTGAAGTGTTTTGCCATTCCCTTCTTCAGTGGACCATGTTTTGTTAGATGTCTCCATCATGACCCATTTTTCTTGGGTGGCCCTACACGGCCTGGCTCATAGTTTCATTGAGTTAGACACAGATATAATCCATGTGATCATTTTGATTAGTTTTCTGTGATTCCAGCTTGTCATTAAAAAAATATATTTCACTCTCATATAAAAATTTCTTTAAATGTATTTTTCTGACTAAAGGGCTAAAAATCATTGGTTAGGATAAACACACAATAGTAAAATATTTTTACACACATTAATTTTGAAACTTAAATGCACACACAGTTATTTTATATCAACTCTGGTTAAATCCCTGGAATATTTAATCTTCAGTTATACATCTAAACTTTCTCTTTTGGTCCTTCTAGCACCTAGTTATATGGCAGAAAAGTGCTTATTTTTGCACACAGATATTAATGATGATTACTAGAGGTAATCTAGTAATGATTATTATTAGAATAATAATTCAGATTATTTTGTTAATTTAAATTTGGCTCTGTTAAAAATTCTATAATTCTATTTTATGATCCATATAAATATGACCTTGGAAGGGAAAGCATATAACGTAAAATAAAATATAATACCTATCAGTTCTTAGATTTTGTTTTTTCATCTGCAGTCCTGCAAAACACATTCCATTCCTATCCACAAGTTAATTTCTTAAAGTTTTCTTAAGAATTTTATCTGCATGAAAATTTTCAGTTACTGTGAAGTAACTCGAAATTTCTCCAAAGATATTATGATTAAATTACCAGGGAAAAGTCTTACATGCTTGGAATTTCAGAATGATTTGGACAAGCAGCCAAAATCTTTGTCATCAAATCTGTGGTTACCAAATATAGCTAGACAATTTAATGCTGTTTTTGTGCTTTACATTCCTCAATTCTGTGACAGAAAAATCAAGATTGTACACATATCTATGTGCATAGCTAGTGAGGCCATATTGACTGAATTGACCCAAGATGAGAAGGGAGACTGTTTGTCAAGAAAAATGCCGGGTTTTTTTTTTTTTTTTCCCTAGAATTTTCTTGCTATTTACTTGTCTACTAATTTAATCAGAATGTTCAAACAGTGTACAATTGGCCTTCTGTATCTGCAGGTTTCCCATCAGTGGTTTTAGCCAATATTGGATCAAAAAATCTTTTTAAAAATCCAGAAAATTCCAAAAAGCAAAACTTGAATTTGTGTTTACATGGCATTTACATTGTATTTATAACTATTTCCATAGCAATTACATTGTATTACATATTATAAGTCACTTCAGTCGTGTCTGACTCTTTGTGGCCTTGTGGACCATAGCCCATCAGGCTCCTCTGTCCACAGAATTCTCCAAGCAAGAATACTGGAGTGGGTTGCCATACATTCTCCGGGGGATCTTCCTGACCCAGGGATCAAATTTGCATCTCTTAATCTCCTGCATTAGCAAGTAGGTGTTTTACCCCTATCATCACCTGGGGAGCTGTAGAGTTGATTTAAGGTTTAAGGGAAGATGTGCATGGGTTATATGGAAATACTATACCATTTTATATAAGGGACTTGAGCATCCATGGATTTTGGTATCTGCAGGGGTTCCTAGAACCAATTTCCCTTAGATACAGAGGGATGACTATATATGCAAATTAAATCAGAATTCATTGAGAAGTTCATTTTTTTCTCTTCTTTTTAAAAACTTTATTATTAATATTATCATTCTCTTTTAATGCAGTTTTAGGGTTCACAGCAAAATTGAGTGAAAGGTACAGAGATTTCCCATCTATTCCCTGTCCCCACACAAGTACAGCCTCCTTTATTCTTAACATGCTTCACCAGAAGGTACATTTGTTATGACTGATGAAACTACATTGGTACCATAAACAAATGGTTTAGGTTTTGAAACAGTAAGTTCTGATGATCTACTGTGTACCTCATATATAAGTGGACTCTTTAAAATTTGTGAAAAATACATGTAGCAATCTTTGTACAGAGAGTCCTCTTCTGTTGAATTATTTCTGTTATTTAATTTGGGAAGGTTGTAGATTCATAGGTTCAGTCACCATCTTAACTGGAAATTTCCATCAGGTGTTCTAGACACTTATCATATTTTAAGGTGTGTGTGCTTAGTGGCTCAGTTGTGTCCAACTCTTTGTGACCCAATGGACTGTAGCCCACCAGGCTCCATTGTCTATGGGATTCTTCAGGCAAGAATATTGGAGTGGGTATCCATTCCCTTTCCAGGGTATCTTTCCAACCCAGGGATTAAACCTGGGTCTCCTGCATTGTAGGCAGATTCCTTATCATCAGAGCCACCAAGGGGGTATGAGCGAATTTGAAAATGTATGCAAAGTAATGAAGAGGTTAAGGATATAGAGACTAGATTATATTTAATAATCAAAGAAACTGAATACATTTCCTTTTGGTAAAACTGCTTGTGAAGGCATGTCTTCAAATATGTGGAGGAGTGTCATTTCAAGTGCAGATTAGACTTAACTGTTTGAAACTCCAAATGGCTGAGGGAACTAAAAATAAAAGAACTGAATAGGAAAACAGATTTTAGTGTAAAAATGACATTTTTAAAATTAAAATAATCCAAAAATTGAAAAAATGCCGCATGAGATTGTGGTGTATTTCCTTTTGTGGTATGAGAACATACTTTAATTTCCATTCTTTTAAATTTTGTAAAGTGTGTTTTATGTGCCAGAATATGGTATACCTTGATGACAATTCTGTGTGAGATTAAGAAGAATTTAGATTCTGCTGTTAATGGACCCCCTGGTGTCTCAGTGGTAAAGAATCTGCCTGCCAATGCAGGAGAAGCAGGTTCAATCCCTGGGCCAGGAAGATCCCCTGTAGAAGGAAATGGCAACCTACCCCAGTGTTCTTGCCTGGGAAATCCCATAGACAGAGGAGCCTGGCGGGCTACAGTCCATGGCATTGCAAAAGAGTCAGACATGACTTAGTGACTAAACAACAGCATGGCAGTTTGACTGATAGTGATATTTAGATCCTCTTCATCCGTATTCATTTTCTGCCTGCTGAACAGTACTGACAGAAGGCTGTTGAAGTCTTCAGTTGGAGTACTGCATTTGTCTACTTCTTATTTTAATGCTCTAAGTTTTTGTCTCACGTATTTTGCTCTCACCTTTTAGATGGATGCAGGTATAAGATTGTTCTGTCTTCTTGATAAGTTGACCTCTTTGTCAGTTTGTCATTCTAATCTTTATTCTTGATAATGTTCCTTGTGTTGAAGTCAACTGTGTCCGAAATCAGTAGTTATTCCAACTTTCTTTTGATTAGTGTTATTGTGGCATATCTTTCTCCATAAATTTATTTTTAACCTGTTTAAAGTCATTTTTTGTTGGCAACATAGAGTTGGGTCTCACCTCTTAATCCACTCTGAAAAACTGTCTTTTAATTGGTGAATATAGATCATTGACATTTAAAATATTATTGACATATTTGGATTCATATCTATCATGTTTGTAACCGTCTTATACTTGTGACTTTTATACTTTGTCTTTTCCCCTCCTCACTCTTTTTCTGTAGCTTTAATGTATATAATTTGATATAATTCCATTTTATTTTATAATATTTTATAGCATGTCAATTACATTTCCTTTTATAAAATTCTTAGGATTGCCCCAGAATTTGTAATATCCTTTTTAAAATAACCTTAACCAGTTTAAAATTATACAATACCACTTCCACGTGTTGGAAATATCCTATGAAAGAGTATTCCCATTTTCTCTCTTTTCTCCCATTTTCTCCCTCCCATCCCTTGTGACATTACTGGTATTCATTTCATTTATCCAGATGCTATAATCACCCAATACATTGTTACTATTTTTACTTTAAGCAAACAGTTGTTTTGACGATCTTTTAAGAAAGAAAAAGGGGCTTCCCTTGTGGCTTAGGTTGTAAACAATCCATCTGCAATGCAAGAGACCTGGTTCAATCCTGGGTTTGAAAGATCCCTTAGAGAAGGAAAAGGCTACCCACTCCAGTATTCCATGGAGAATTGCATGTACTATATAGTCTGTGGCATCACAAAGAGTCAGATACAACTGAAAGCGACTTTCACTTTCTTTCTTTCTTTAAGAAAGAAAAAAATGAAGGATTTTATATTACTTTCATTTATTCCTTCTCTAATGCTCTTCATTTCTTTATATGTTAATAGATCTAATTTTCTTTCTCTATATCATTTTTATTTTCCTGAAGACTTTCTAAAACATTTCTTGCAAGGCAATTCTACTGGTGATGAATTAGCTTAACTTTTATTTGCAGACAAAAGTTTCATTTCTTCTTCAGTTTTGCAGGATAATTTTACTGAATGTAGAATTCTAGGTTGATGGCATATGTTTTTCTAACACTTAATTTTTTCCTACTCTATTCCTGCTTCCATGGTATGAGAAGTTACTCTAATTCTTATGTTTGTTCCTCTGTAGTGAAGATTTTTCCCCTCTCAGGCTTTTTTCCCCCAAGAATTCCTTTTTCTCTTTCTGATGTTTGAATATGATATGTTTTTAGGGTTTTGTTTTTTTTTGTACAGGAGTGGTATTTATACCCTAGGTACTCTTTGATGTTTCTAAATCTGTGATTTGGTATCTGTTATTGATTTTTTAAAAGCTCTAAGTAATTATTACTTTTTGTGACCAGTCCTCAGAGATAGAATGGAACCAAAACAAAATTTGATACAAAAGTTGATTCTAATGATAACACACACACACACACATACAAAAGAAAAGAGAGTATGACACGTTTTTTTTCTCCTATAACTAGGCTGTCTGGAAAGAGCAGGAGAACTCCCTAGAAAATGGTAGAATGGCTTGTGAGAGCTTGTGAAAGGGAATGCTTTGGAATTTTTGTGTGGTTGGGTGAGAGAGGCAGGATGAAGATTCCCGCTTGTGGAGGGAGTTTTCTACTAGCCCCGGAGGAAAGGGCACATAGGCTTATTCAGATGTGGAGGAGAAGGCGGGAGAGGGGAGGTGAGGCTTAAAAGATGTCAGTTAGATGCATTATTATATTACTTCCAATATTTTTTTCTGGTCCATTCTCTCTTTTTCTGATATTCAATTGTGTTTATGTTACAACTTTTGAAATTGACTATTTTGGAAGTTCTGTTGTGATTTCTTTTTTTATTCTATTTTTTTGTTTTGTTTTTTTCTATCTATACTTCAGTTGAGAGATTTCTATTGACCTAGCTTCCCTGGTGGGTCAGCAGTAAAGAATCTGCCTGCCGACACAGGAGATGCAAGTTGTGAATTTGATCGCTGGGGCAGAAAGACCCCCTCGAGGAGGAAATGGTAAACCACTCTTGCCTGGGAAGTCCCATGAACAGAGGAGCCTGGAGGGCTACAGACCACAGGATTGCAAAGAGCTGGACACGACTGAGTAACTAAACAACAAACCATCTTCACGATACTTAGTCCTTCCTGAGTTCTTTCTCAGTTAAGTCAAGTTGCTGAGCCTGTCAAGAACATTCTTCATTTCTGTTATAGTGTTTTGGATTTCTAGCAATTAAAAATTATTTCTTGGAAGGATATATTATATACAATGGGAAATATAGCTAATATTTTACAATAATATAAATGGAATATAACCTTTAAAAACTGTGAATCATTATATTGTACACCTTTTCATACTGTAAAATAAACATAGGAAAACAATAGAATGGGAAAGACAAGAGATCTCTTCAAGAAAATTAGAGATACCAAGGGAATATTTCATGCAAAGATGGGCATAATAAAGGACAAAAGATATGGACCTAATAGAAGCAGAAGATATTAAGAAGAGGTGTGAAGAATACACAGAAGAACTATACAAAAAAGATCTTAATGACCCAGATAACCACAATGATGTCATCACTCACCTGGAACTAGATATCCTGGAGTCTGAAGACAAGTTACTATGAGGAAAGCTAGTACATGCGATGGAATACTAGCTGAGCTATTTCAGGTCCTAAAAGATGATGCTGTGAAAGTGCTGCACACACTATGCCAGCAAATTTGGAATATTCACCAGTGGCCACAGGACTCGACAAGTCAGTTTTCATTCCAATTCCAAGGATGTGAATGGAAAGAGGCTGATTCATGTCCAACTCTTTGCAACCCCATGGACTATAGAGTCCATGGAATTCTCCAGAGCAGAATACTGGAGTGGGTAGCCTTTCACTTCTCCAGGGCTATCCCAAAGAAAGGCAATGCCAGAGAATGTTCTAACTACCACACAATTGCACTTGTCTCACATGCTAGCAAAATAATGCTCAAAATTCTCCAAGCTAGGCTTCAACAGTGCATGAACTGAGAAATTCCAGATGTTCAAACTGGATTTAGAAAAGGCAGAGGAACCGGAGATCAAATTGCCAACATCTGATGGATCATAGGAAAAGCAAGAGAGTTCCAGAAAAAAATCTACTTTTGCTTTATTGACTATGCCGAAGCCTTTGACTGTCTGGATCACAACACACTGTGGAAAATTCTTAAAGAGATGGGAATACCAGACCACCTGACCTGCCTCCTTGAGAAATCTGTATGAAGGTTTAGGAGCAACAGTTAGAATCTAACATGGAACAATGGACTGGTTCCAAATTGGGAAAGGAGTATGTCAGGCTGTATATTGTCACCCTACTTATTTACCATATATGCAGAGTACATCATGCAAAATGCTGGGCTGGATGAAGAAAAACGGGAATCAAGATTGCTGGGAGAAATATCAATAACCTCAGATATGCAGATGACACCACACTTATGGCAGTAAGCAAAGAGGAACTGAAGAGCCTCTTGATGAAGGTGAAAGAGGAGAGTGAAAAAGCTGGCTTAAAACTCAACATTTAAAAATGAAATTCATGGCATCTGGTCCCATCACTTCATGGGAAATAGATGGGGAAACAATGGAAACAATGACAGACATTATTTTCTTGGGCTTCAAAACCACTTGGATGGTGACTCCAGCCATGAAATTAAAAGACGCTTGCTCCGTGGAAGAAAAGCTATGACCAACTTAGACAGCATATTAAGAAACAGAGATATTAGTTTGCTGAAAAATGTCCATCTAGTCAAAACTATGGTTTTTCTAGTAGTCATGTAGGATGTGCGAGTTGGACTATAAAGAAAGCTGAGTGCTGAAGAATTGATGATTTTGAACTGTGGTATTAGAGAAGATTCTTAAGAGACCCTTGGACTGCAAGGAGACAAAAGCAGTCCATCCTGAAGGAAATCAGTCCTGAATATTCACTGGAAGGGCTGATGATGAAGTTGAAGCTGCAATACTTGGCAACCTGATATGAAGAACTAACTCATTTGAAAAGACTCTGATCCTGGGAAGAATTGAAGCCAGGAGGAGAAGGGCATGACAGAGGATGAGATGGTTGGATGGCATCACCAACTCGATGGACTTGAGTTTGAGTAAGATTCAAGAATTGGTGATGGACAGGGAATCCTGGTGTGGTGCAGTCCATGGGGTCACATAGAGTTGGACATGACTGAGAGACTGACTGAGAGACTGAACTCATATTGTATACCTGTAACTTATATATTACTATATAGCTACTATACTTCAGTTTGAATAAAAGAAGAGTAGAATGGTCCAAGGAAACAATGTAAAAACAAATTGTTATACATCTGTTTTTTTACCATGTTGTTTTCTATTTCTGCTAGCCCTAAACACGTTAATCATAGTTGATTTAAATTTTCTATCTGATAATGCCAATATCTGTAGTATTCTCTTACATCTATTTCTGATAATCACCTTTCCTCTTCAAGCTCTATTTTTACTTGCTCTTAGTCATTTCTTGCCTGGAAAATCACATGGGTGGAGGAGCCTGGTAGGCTGCCTTCCATGGGGTGGCTAAGAGTCAGACACGACTGAGTGGCTTCACTTTCACTTTTCACTTTCATGCACTGGAGAAGGAAATGGCAACCTGCTCCCGTGTTCTTGCCTGGAGAATCCCAGGGATGGGGGAGCCTGGTGGGCTGCCGTCTATGGGGTCGTACAAAGTCAGACACGACTGAAGCGACTTAGCAGCAGCAGCAGCAGCAGCAGCAGGCATTTCTTACAATTTTGTTGTCGAAAGCTAGGCATGTTTTATTGCATAATAGGAGCTGAGCTAAATAGTGTGGGAATTTATGTTACCCTGACTAGGAGTTAGACTTTGTTTAGTGTTTGCTGTATTATACATGCTAGAGCTATTTATTATATGTTTCTAAGATCATTGTTTCGTCTACCTCTTGACTTTGGGCTTTCTTAAGCATTCCTCATCAGTGTGATTGAAGCTCCTTCATCTATAATCTACTCTTTTTAAATTGGGTTCCTGTTGGCGTGTAATGAAGTTTGGGGGATAGGAGCATTCTTTAATCTTCCACCTGTGTAAAAATGCTTTAGTTGCCTGTGTTTCGAGGCTGTGATCTTGGCAAGTGTTTCTTCAGTGATACAGCTTTAATCTCCTGACCCTCTTATATCTGATATCAGCTTTTCCAATTCATTTCTTTGAAGCCTCAATCCTGTTAATAAATATATTTTCTTTTTTTCCTTTAGTGACTAGAGGGTGCTAGAATGGGAGAATGCCCCTTTTTTCACCTGTGAAAAGACTACAAACAAGTCTTTTTCTTTTAACAGTAGGCTTTTGTTATGAAGAAGGCTTTTCATGTTTAACAATGATTGCTGCTGCTGCTAAGTCTCTTCAGTGGTGTCCTGTCCAACTCTTTGTGACCCCATAGACGGCAGCCCACCAGGATCCCCCGTCCCTGGGATTCTCCAGGCAAGAACACTGGAGTGGGTTGCCATTTCCTTCTCCAATGCATGAAAATGAAAAGTGAAAGTGAAGTCGCTCAGTCGTGTCCAACTCTTAGAGACCCCATGGACTGCAGCCTACCAGGCTCCTCAACCCAAGGGATTTTCCAGGCAAGAGTACTGGAGTAGGTTTCCATTGTCTTCTCTGTTAACAAGGATTATTCTTCTTTTATCCCTACCAGAGCCACAAGGGGCCATTCTGAGATATTCACCTGGTTGGGTTCAGGGAGGTAAAGCGCATGAAATTGTGGGACCTTCTCTAAGTCTGCAGTACCTAGGAGTTTTTCATCTTAAGCTAGTCCACATTTTTGTTATTCAGTCTTTAAGTCACGTCTGACTCTGAAAACCCATGAACTGTAGCACGCCAGGCTCCCCTGTCCTTCACTATCTCCCAGAGTTTGCTCAAATGTATGTATGTTGCATTGGTGATGTTATCTAACCTTCTCTACTGCCTATCTATCCTCTGCTGACTTCCCCTTTTGCTTTCAACCTTTCCAAACATCAGGCTCTTTTCCAAAGAGTCAGTTCTTCGCATCAGATGCCCAAAACATTGGAGCTTAAGTTCACCATCAGCCCTTCTAAAGAATATTCAGGGATGATTTCCTTTTGACTGCTTTGATCTTCTTGCAGTCCAAGGCACTCTCAAGAGTCTTCTCCAATATCACCGTTCAAAAGCATCAATTCTTTGGTGCTCAGCTTTCTTTATGATCCAACTGTCGCATCCATACATGACTACTGGAAAAACCATAGCTTTGACTCTGTGGACCTTGGTTGGGAAAGTGATGTCTCTGCTTTTTAATACACTGTCCAGATTTGTCATAGCTTTTCTTCCAAGGAGCACTTTCCCCCCATCTATTTGCCATGTGTAATGGGACCAGATGCCATAATCTTAGATTTTGAATGTTGAATTTTAAGCCAGCTTTTTCATTCTCCTCTTTCACCTTCCTCAAGAGGGCCTTTACTTCCTCTTTACTTTCTGCTGTTAGAGTAGTATCATCTGTACTGTCCTTTAGAAATTCATCAAAATTACCAGTTAAGTGTTTCTGCTAGTTCATGACTCCAGTAGTTTCCACTCTAGGTACATTGACCTTGGTTGTATCTCTCAGGATAATTTCGTCTCTCCAAATTCTAGGGTAGCAGTTTGCCCTACAATCTAATTTATTTTTATTTTTGGCCTTGCTCTGCAGCATGTGGGATCTAATTTCCCTGACTAGGGTTCAAACCCTGCCTCTTATAATGGAAGCACATGGTCTTAACTACAAGACCACCAAGGAAGTCCCAACAACCTCATTTCTTGATGACTTCAAGAAGTCATTGATCTTCTGTTTATCTGGCTTTTGTTGTTGTTGCATGAACAGGAGTGATGACTTCCAAGTTCTTTACAAATTGGGGCTAAAATCTGGTCCTTTGTTTTTAATGATCAGAAGAAGTTTAAGATTAAGGAAAGGTTTAAATTCATGTAGTTCATAAATTGGAGAAGGCAATGGCACCCCACTCCAGTACTCTTGCCTGGAAAATCCCACGGACAGAGGAGCCTGGTAGGCTGCAGTCCATGGGGTCCCTGGGAGTCGGACACGACTGAGCAACTTCACTTTCACTTTTCACTTTCATGCATTGGAGAAGGAAATGGCAACCCACTCCAGTGTTCTTGCCTGGAGAATCCCAGGGACGGGGGAGCCTGGTGGGCTGCAGTCTATGGGGTCGCACAGAGTTGGACACAACTGAAGTGACTTAGCAGCAGCAGCAGCAGCAGATCATAAATAGTATTGGAAAATAGTAAAGACTGTCTTTTCAGCCTCAGAATATTTGTGTCTGTTTTCTCTTCTGCCCTTAATTCTCTTCATTGTTTCCTCATTCTCAGATCTCCTCTTAAAAGTTACTTCCTCAGAGGTGCCAGGAAGATATAAAATGCTTTGGGCATAGACTCTGTAGTTAACCTGCATGTATTTGACATCTAGCTCCATCACTTACTAGAGGCTAACCTTTAGCACATTCCTTACCCATTCTCTGCCTTAATTCTCTCACTTGTGAAATAGAAACAAGAAGAGACTTACCACATTAGTAAGTTATTTAATTCTTTTGAATAATATGTGGTACGTAGTTAAGCACTCTACAGGTGCTACATATGTTGAATGAGGGGACTACAGTGAGGGTAACTTATTGTATGTCTCCATCATGAACTTCATTTCAGGTCTTACTTTGAATAATCAGGAAGTAATACCTTGTAAAGTGCAACAATTTATAGGACCATTAAATTGATGTTAGCCATCATACATTTTATTCTGATTGTCATAATCTTTTGATATAGTTTGGGCAGATATTACCTTTCTCACTTTATAAGGACTTCATTATCTTGATAAAATTCCAACAGGAAGTAGCTGAACTCGCACCTCAGTCTATGCCTTCTTTCTGTGTACAGTAATTATTCTATATCCTGTTCACCTTGGCAGATTTTAATGAGCTCTTAACCATATTCATGTTATAGTTTAATTAGTGTCCCATTATATCTGAGAGAAAGTAATGAAAATAAGAATTAAAAATTACTTTCATTTTAGCCTTCAATCTTCCTTTAACACTCTGGGCAAAGCTGTGGTTTAATTAATTAATTAATTAAAGTTTTTTTCTCTGCTGAAATGCACCTTAGAAATCTCAGCATTTAGAAAATGATGATAATTATATAGAAAATGCAAGTCTAACCAGCATTTCTGTTCACAACACCTAAGAAAACGAAGGTGACTATTTTGAAGGAAACTGAGATACATTCTAAAGGAGATCAGCCCTGAGTGTTCTTCGGAAGGAATGATGCTAAAGCTGAAACTCCAGTACTTTGGCCACCTCATGCGAAGAGCTGACTCATTGGAAAAGACTCTGATGCTGGGAGGGATTTGGGGCAGGAGGAGAAGGGGATGACAGAGGATGAGATGGCTGGATGGCATCACCGACTTCATAGACGTGAGTTTGAGTGAACTCCGGGAGTTGGTGATGGACAGGGAGGCCTGGCGTGCTGCGATTCATGGGGTCGCAAAGAGTCGGACACGACTGAGTGACTGAACTGAACTGACTGAGTTACTATATAATTGTCCCAGTTTTCACTTCATCTTAAATTTGTGTATGCTACATAGAATCACTAAAGATTTCACAAGTATTACATTAGATTTAATACATAGCTATGGTAAATGTAATTACAGCTTACTTTCCAGGCCTATGTTATTGTCAACAGTTTACAATATTCTACATTTATGTCAGCTTTTGTTACCAGATGCTTTGCTATGTTCATTTGCTATCAATCTACAAGTTAGCATCATTAATATTATGGATTTCCAACTTGATAATGAAATAATTAATACATGGAAGAAGGAATAGGTTGTTAAATAGCAACCATGATCAAATTATTTTATTTTTTCATAAACTTCTTCATAATCTATTTTTATAACCTAAACTGCTTTAGATGTTTTAAGAGCAGGACATTGTGCTACTGTTCAGATTATTAACTCACTCTGGATGGGTCCTTTAATGTCACGCTACAAGAAGAACTTGTTCTTGATCCAGGGGGAACCTCAACACTGAACCAAATCTGTAAGCCAAGAAGAAAGTAGGCCCTATATCTTTGTCCTAATTCTGTCAAATTGGTCACACTTCTATTACACTTGAGAAGAGTTGACAAATTTGTAGTGCATTTTCCAAATGTCACACTTAGCTAAGAACAATTTATATCTTTTGGGTTTTCCAGTAAGGCATTTTATTCTACTTTAATATTTTTGGCTTCTCTATCTTGCCTAAACAAAAGGCTAGGAAAAGGGAAATTCACAGTTTTAACAATGAAAATGCTCAGTTGTTTTGCCAGCTCTTCTGGAGAACACAGACTTTATTTTCCAGCTGTATAAATTATATACATTTCATTTTACAGTACACAGATAGAAATTTTTTTCGTTGCTGTATAAACAGACAAATTAAACTGCTATTCAGGCTTGCTGAATCAAGAACCACAGGTCTGTATTATTTGCTGTCTTTTTTTTTTTTTTTTCACTAGCTAAACACTTTATTTTATTTCCATTCACAATGAAAAATTTTAAGAGAAAAAAATTTTTTTAAGTTTTCTGTGAGATCTGATAATGTTTTAGTTTTATTTTTCAATTAATTGTTGAGAACTGTTTATAATTCTCTAAAGGATGGATGCATTCTCATAGTTCATGAAATAGATTTCAAAATAGGTTTCCAGGATTTCTAGGGTCATTGGGAAGTGCCTCAGGGTTACTTCGGGCTTCCCTGGTGGGCTCAGTGGTAAAGAATCCACGTGCCAATAGAGGAGACTTTGGCTCGATCCCTGGGTTGGGAAGATCTCCTGGAGAAGGGAATGGCAACCCACTCTAGAATTCTTGCCTGGAGAATCCCATGGACAGAGGAGCCTGTTGGACTACAGTCCATGGGGTCACAAAGAGTTGGACATAATTTAGCAACTAAACAAGAGCAACAGGGCTGCTGCAGAGGTGGAGAGAGGATTGTGGAGGGGAATAATGAGTTATGGGTTTTCCAGTCCTATCGCAACCTGAGTAGGTGGTGCTTTATAATATTTATTTTGTTACTAGAAAAAATTTAAGAATTCTGCTGCTAAAAAAGCAACACAAATTTGAGGTCCTCTATTTTTTTGCAGGTGATATTTGTTTTTAAATGATGTGATATTGGGGGTATACTGTGTCAGGAAACAGCATTAAAAACAAGTGTGATGATTTACTCTCAGACTTTTAGAATTTTTAATAGGGAATAAAAATTTTAGGAAAATGTTAAGGTTGAAAAGAAACATCTTATTTCATATATTTTTATGTATGGGAGGATGTAAGGACACTGGAATTTCTATTCTGCAAGGAAGCCTGTGAACATCCACTTGGTGATTGTTCTTAGGAATTGCTGTCCACCATATATTGATACTTAAATAGCCATGTTGTTCCCTCAATACTTGAAAGTCTATTCAACTCTAAATACCCAGAAGAAAACACCAGATTTTCATCTGAAATTACTAAAAATTGGAGCAACCATTAAATTACCATAAGGTGACATTAAGAATTTTCCCCCCAAATAATTTTAGTTCAATATTTGAAAAGTATTTAAGAAATGTTGCTTTGCTAGCAGATGATTTGTATTATAGAAGTACGGATGGGACCTCCATAATTAATCTGTGGACAGCTTTCCTTTGCTTGTCTTTTTGCTCAAAAAAAATTCTTTTGTCAAATTTCAACCTTTAACCTTAAATTTCATTTTACTGTGAGGCCTGCCAAATTCTCATCAAGGCAACAGAATATAGATACAAAGGAAGTATAAATTATTATCATTAATAATCTGTCCTGTTCTTCCCCCACCTCATTTAAACTAATGGACCATATGTTGCCATTTTCTTTCAACTGTATCCAAGAATATTTCAGAACAAAAGAGGAGAAGAGATTGTAAAATGTTATATGGCCACAACCTCACATTTATTTTCCAATTAAGACAAGGAAAGTAATGATAACTGTGATACTTTTCATCTGTCTCCATGGAAATATTTTTTTGATTAAAAATAGGGTAATCAAATTTTTGTTTTTTAAGGTTGCGAAGGAGAAAAATACTTTTGAAACTGTTTCAAGGATTTCTAAAATTTAAAGGACAAACATCAATAAAACTTTGTCTCTCCTTTACAGTGTAATTACAGCTGATTTTTTTTTTATTTTACTACATAATTGGCCAAGTTTTCATTTGTCTGTGAATCTTGTCATCATTTTATGTTTGTTATGAAGGCATATATAGTGTTGAATTTGTAGAATATGCTTTCCAGGCAGTAGGGAAAATAGAAGTAGCAGAATCATAGCAGTTGGGTGTAGATTCTTTTCAGGAGGCAACAGGCAGTGGAGAGAAACTGAGCTGCTTATAGTAAAGAAGAATGGAAACTGATGTAGGGATTTTGAATGTTTCAAATCATATATGTCTGAAAGATTGGGGCAAAATTGAATAGACTCTTGAGGAAGAATTTAGCAAACATAAGGGCGAATATGATTGAGGCACAGAAATTAGGTTCAGAAAACTTACAAGGGTAAGCAGAAAGAGGTGGATCTCTGTGTGCTATGGTAGTAACTCAGTCTATCCAAGAATTCAAGTCTTGCTGGCTCTAAGCTGGGAGATCAATACAACACATCTTTCATAACAGGTTTCAGGAGCCTCATTGTGTTACTTTCATTGGAGAGGAGATTCCCCAGATTTGGCAATGCTATAACATGATGCTGAGGCATAGTCTTCATTTCCCTCAGTCTTGGACTTTGGAGGATTGTTATGTGAGTTAGAATATCTGCAGAGTGATTAGGGGCAAAGCTAAAGAAATGCTTCACTTTTTTTTTTCATTTTCAGTTGCTCTTATGAAGTAACAGAGAGGTGTGGCCAGGATAGTGGATTAGGAAGACCCTGAGCTCACCTCTTCCCATGGGCATACCAAATTTACAATCATTTACAGAGCAGATATCAATGAGAATAACCTGAAGCCTAGAGGAAAAGATTTCCCAGAACTAAAGATATGAAGAAGGAACCACAGTGAACTGGGTAGGAGGGACAGAGAATGTGGTATAGTGAAGACATACACCTCCAGGTAGCTGACCCCAAACATAAAGGTAATCACAGTTACAGAGGTTCTCCCCAAGGAGCAAGGGGTCTGAGCCCTGCATCATGCTCCCTAGTGCAGGTCACTCTCCTGGGAAGACGAGTTCCCAGAACATCTGGTTCTGGTGCCAGCAGGAATTACTTTCAGGAGAGCCAGAAGGCTGTAGGAAATAGGCTGCTCTTAATGGATGTGTGCAAAATCTCACACAATCTTGAGTCCCAGCACAAAGGTAGTCATTTGAAAAGAGCTTGGGTCAGCCCCACTTGCTAATCTTGTTTAGCCTCCCAGAGAGGCCCAAGGCACCTGGAACTCCCTCTGGGGACACAGATGGCTATGGCAACAATTTTGGGGAGCTTGTTCAACTGTGACGACATTGGTGATGGCAAGCACATTTGGAGCCTTCTTTCTAGCTTATTGGGGCTTCCCTGGTGGTTCAGATGCTAAAGCATTTGCCTGCAATGCGGGAGACCCAGGTTCGATCCCTGGGTTGGGAAGATCCCCTGGAGAAGGAAATGGCAACCCACTCCAGTACTCTTGCCTGGAAAATCCCATGGACTGAGGAGCCTGACAGGCTACAGTCCATGGGGTCACAGAGTCGGACACGACTGAGTGACTTCACTTTCACTTTCTAGCTTACTAGTGCCAAGGGTCTTATCCATTTAACAGCAGGCCAACGCCATCCCCAGCCTCACCTGGCCACAACTAGCCACCCTGGGACTTGGTCCTGCTCATCAGTGGCCTGGCACCAGCCCTGGCTCCTCAGCACCCACAGCCAGTTGTCCTCAGGACCTGACTCTACCCACCAGGAGGCCAGCACCAGCTTCCCTGGGCTGTGTATTCCGCTGACCCAGGACTCAGCCCCACACACCAGTGGGCCTGCACTAGCCCTGGAACCCTTCAGCCCCTGCAGCCAGCAGCTCTAGGAATTTCTCCCATCCATTATTTTTCTCAATAAGCATGGAACAAAAGCAATCTGAGGCATCAATGCTTATATCAGACAAAATGTACTTTAAAACAGACTGCAACAAGAAGCGTGGAAGGGCATTCCATAATGAGAAGAGGGTTGATCCAAAAAATGGTATAACAATTGTAAATGTATATACACCCTACATGCTGCTGCTGCTAAGTCACTTCAGTTGTGTCCAACTCTGTGCGACCCCATAGACGGCAGCCCACCAGGATCCCCCGTCCCTGGGATTCTCCAGGCAAGAATACTGGAGTGGGTTGCCATTTTCTTCTCCAATGCATGAAAGTGAAAAGTCAAAGTGAAGTCACTCAGTTGTGTCCAACTCTTAGCGACCTCATGGACTGCAGCCTACCAGACTCCTCCGTCCATGGGATTTTTCAGGCAAGAGCACTGGGGTGGGGTGCTATTGCCTTCTCCATGTACCCTACATAGGAAGACATAAATATACACAGTAAATATTAACAAGCAGAAAGAAAGAAATTGAAAGCAGCACAATAGTAGTAGGGAAGTTGAATATTTCTCTTACATCAATGGATAGAGCATCCAAATAGAAAATCTGTAAGAAAATACTGGTCTTAAATGATAGTTTAGGCCAGATGAACTGAATAGATACATATAGAATCTTCCTTCCAAAAGTAGCAGAATACACATTCTTTTCAAGCACATGTTGAACATTCCTCAGGATATAGCACATGCTAGGTCACCAAAAATGTCCCAGTAAATTTAAGAAGGCTGAAATTATATCAAGTATGTTTTCTGACCACAAAGGTATAAGATCAGAAATCAACTATAAGGAAAAAAAAAAAAAACAAGAAAAAACTGCAGAAAACACAAACATGTGGAGGCTAAGTGTTAGTTGCTCAGTCTTCCCAACTCTTTGTGACCCCGTGGACTGTAGCCCACCAGGCTCCTCTGTCCATGGGATTCTCCAGGCAAGAATACTGGAGTGGGTTGCCATGCCCTACTCCAGGGGATCTGCCCAATCCAGGGATCAAACACACATCTTTTACATCTCCCTGCATTGGTGTTCTTTACCCTCTGAACCAGCAGGGAAGCCCTGTGGGGGCTAAACAGCATGCTAAAAAACACTAATGGGTCACATAAGAAATTAAAAAAAAAATACCTGGAAGCAAATAAAAATGGAAATACACAATGCAGATCTTTGAAATGCAGTGAAAGCAGTTCTGAAAAGGAAGTTTATAGTAATACAAACTTACCTAAAGAAATAAAAATATTTTCAAGAAAACACCCTAGCTTTACACCTAATGGAACTAGAAAATTAAGAAACAAAACCCAAAGTTTATAGAAGGAAAGAAATAATAAAGACCAGAGCTGAAATACACCAAATAGAGACTTAAAAAGCAATAGGAAAGACAAATGAAACAAAGAACTGACTCTTTGAATAGGTAAGCAAAATTGATAAACCTTTAGCCTGACTTATCAAGAAGAAAAAAGAGACTAGGCATAGATAAATAAAATCTGAAATGCAAGAAGATTAGTTACAACTGACATCACAAAAATACAAAGAATCGTGACAGTACTATGAACAATTATACACCAATAGAATAGATAACCTAGAGGAAATGGATAAATTCCTAGAAATGTATTATCTTCCAAGACTGTATCAGAAAGAAATGGAAAATGTGAAAAGACCAGTTGTGAAATTGAACCAGTAATAAAAAAGACTCTCAACAAACAAAAGTACAGGACCATGAGAATTCTGTCAAACAGTTAAAGAAGAGTTAATGCCTATCCTTCTCAAAATTTTTCCAAAATTTGAAGAGGAAGGAATGCTTCTGAACCCATTGCATGAGGCCAACATAACACTGATGTCAAAAGCAGACAAAGACACCACATCATTTATAAAGACTTGCAAAAAGTAGATACAGAGGAAACATACCTCAAAATAATTAAGGCCGTATATGACAAACCCACAGCCAGCACTATACTCTGCATTGAAAAGCTGTAACCATTTACTCTAAGATCAGAAACAAGACAAGCACACTCCTTCTCACCACTTTTACTCACGCCATAGTATTGGAAGTCCTTGCTACAGCAATCAGGAAAGGGCAATGAAAGAAAATAAGCAAATGGGACTGTATCAAACTAAAGATTTTGAAAAGGAAACTATTAACAAAGGGAAAAGATAGTCTATTGAATGGGAGTAGATATTTGTAAATTATATTTCTGATAAGGGCTTAATATCAAAAATATATAAAGAATGCATACAACTCAACATTAAACAAACAACTTAAAAAAATAAATTGGAAGAGGATCTGAGAGGATATTTTTCCAAAGAAGGTACACAGAACAGACACATGAAAGATGCTCAAAATCACTTCTTATCAGGGAACTGCAAGTCAAAACCATGATGAGACGCTATCCCACACCTGTTGGAATGGTTATCATCCAGAAGCCAACAAATAACAAATGTGGTGAGGATGTGGAGAAAATAAAACTCTGGTGCACTGTTGGTGTGATTATAAATTGGTACAGTCACTATGGAAAATATTATGGATGTTCATAAAAAAATTAACAATAGAACAGCCATAAGATCTAGCATTTTCACTCTGGGTATTTTCCCAAAGAACAAAAATCATTAATTAGAAAAGATATATGCACTCCAATATTTATGGTAGCATTATTTACAATAGCCAAGATATGGAAGAAATCTGTTTCCATTATCAGCTAAAAGGATAAAGAATGGTATATATAAGAATAGAATATTACTCAGCTATAAAAGATTAATGAAATCTTGCCATTTGATACAACATGAATGGATCTAGAAGGTATTTTGCTAAGTGAAATAAGTCAGAGAAAGGAAAATTTGATGGTAAAGAATCTGCCTACCAATGCAGGGGATGTGGGTCCGATCCCTGTGTCAGGAAGGTCCCCTGCAGAAGGATATGGCAACCCACTCCAGGATTCTTGCCTGGGATATCCCATTAATATAGGAGCCTGGCAGGCTACAGTCCATGAGGCTGCAAAGAGTTGGACATGACTTAGGGACTGAACAACAACATGATCTCACTTACACTGGAAATCTAAAAACATACAAACAAAAAATGTGAACAGACTAATCAGATAGATATAGAGAACAAACTGGTCGCTGCCAGAAGAGGTGAGGGCTGGTGGGTGAAATCTGTGAAGGGGATTAAGAGCAGCTAACCTCTGTTTATATAATAAACAACTCATGAGGATGTAATAAATAACATATGGAACATGATCAATAATATTTTAATAGCTTTGTATGGGGACATGGGCTTACTAGACTTGTAACTGAACCAAACTTGGGTCCATTTTCCTAGGCTCAATAAAGCCAATCTACTGATACTGGGTTATGGTAAAGGAAAGTGCAGTATTTATTGCAGGGCACCAAGCAAGGAGATCAGTCCTGCTCAAAAGGCCTGCAGGGAAGTTTTTAAGGCTTTCAGGGAAAGGTTTTTAAAAACAGAGTGAGGGAGGTGGGTTGTGAGATGTGTAATCAGCTCATGAACATTCTTCTGATTGGTTGGTGGTGATTGGGAGTCAACATCATTAACCTTCTGGTTCCAAACCCTCTAGGGTCTATGTGTTGTGGGCAGCATACAGTTAACTTCTTCCAGCTAGTGGGGGTTTCAGTATCTGCAAAACAACTCAAAGGACATGGCTTAGAATATTATTTGTAGCCCTTGAGGGAGAAACTAAATGTCCTTGACTTTGCTTACATGATTATTTTGTCTTGCTTGAGTGTTTTCCTTTCTTCCTGCATTTTCTCAGCTTCTTTGATTAAATGTATTCTTTGGAACTCGGGGAAGACTAGGAGGCTACAGTTTTTCTACAGACAAAAGGCAGGTGGCAGACATACGTGGGCAGCAGGGCTATTCTGGGAAGACCCCATAGAGTCCTACTAGGTTACTGACTCATTGTGGTGGGTCATTTTACAATGTATCCAAGTGTCAAATCATTGTTGTACACCCGATACTGTACCTCAACTGTACTTCATTAAAAAGTATAAAATAGTGACATAATCTAGACACTTAGGTGCTAATAAAATGTCTATTTTTGCTTTGAAAATTGTTATTTATGACCCTGGATAAATCAGGATAGGAAAGCAATTTATATCTTTTCCTTCTTGCATTTCTAGTATGAAAGCCATAGAGAAAGAATAATAGATTCTGAAATTGTAGAAAATTATATATTTGACTTAACTCATATTTTATGATTCATGTTTCAACTTGTCTTCACCAGTTAAAATTGGCTATTAAATATCAATTATATACTGGGTATCTTGCTAGATCTTAGCTAAAGAAAAATTAAAAACTGAGGTCTCTGTTATCAGAAACATTTATTTGAGAGGATTTTCTTAGTTTTCTCATACTTTTTTTCTGAATAAATGGGAATAAAAAAGGATAGGACAAGAGGGCTAAATGAAAGAAGGAAGAATTTCACAATCCATAACCTACTCTTTGGTCTCCCTATTTCTTCTCTTGCTACCCTAATAATATTCTTCACATAGAAGATCTTGTGAAGTTTAGATCATATCATTCTGCTGCATAAAATACTCAGGAATCCCCATATGGCTTAAAGAATAAAACCAAACTCCCAACTTTGAATACCTTGTCTCAAACTTCCTCTCTAAGCTTCAGATATATTCTTTCCTCTGTATTTCTTGCCTAGCACCATCACACTAGGTCTCTTTTGACCTGAGAAACTCCCGGCCTGGATCTTGTCATGGCCATCTCCTTCTTCAGTTCAATCACCTCTCCAGAGAACATTCTGGAGAACATTCCGTAGTCATTTTCCAGAATACGGACATATACTGTTTTCTTCATGTGAATTCTTATTACCAGAGATTAATTGTTCTACACATTTTTTATTACCTTTTACTCATGAGAATGTAAGTTCCATATGTTTGTTTTATTGACTACTGAATAGCCACATCTTCGGAGAAGGCAATGGCACCCCACTCCAGTATTCTTGCCTGGAAAATCCCATGGACGGAGGAGCCTGGTGGGCTGCAGTCCATGGGGTCACTGGGAGTCGGACACGACTGAGCGACTTCACTTTCACTTTTCACTCTCATGCACTGGAGAAGGAAATGGCAACCCACTCCAGTGTTCTTGCCTGGAGAATCCCAGGGATGGAGGAGCCTGGTGGGCTGCCGTCTATAGGGTCTCGCAGAGTCGGACACAACTGAGGCGACTTAGCAGCAGCAGCAGCAGCCACATCTTAGAATAAGCTCTTATATAAGATTTTCATTAAAAATCTTCGTGTAAATGTCCAAATAAAGAAAACAAGGTCAGGTAAAAAATGTAAAAAAAAAAAAATCATCCAGTAGAATTTGCAAAAATGTTGTCCAAATACACATTTCATTTGTCTGGAAAATAAATAAAAATAAATAATTAAAAATACTGGAATTACAGGCAAGAAAGAAATTTTGAAAAAAAAATATTAAGTTTGTTGGTTTATCCTAGTGAAAATTCCAGTGGTAAGACAAACTTTAAGCATGGTAAAATCCATGTACTCTAAGAACATTTTCATAATTCAGTTTCCCTATATTCATATCCCCAGTCTGCTTTTGTTATGTTGGCTTGATATTCAGGCTGGATTTCTCCACCTGTTGGCTACCATTACTTCAAGGCTTATTATCCTATAAAGTAGTAACTTAAGCTGAAGGAGAACTTTTCTTTTCCCAAAATTTTCCATTAAAAAAAAAAAAAATCTAAGCTTAGGTATCATGGAACTGGCTTGGACCCTGTAATAATTCCTGACTTAAATCCTATGGAGTACTCTGACCAAAGCCTTAAAGCCATGTGTATGGGTGAGATTTTCTGAAGCAATATGGAATGAGGGTGGGATAAATTCTCAGAGGAAACAGGAATGTTGTCATATGTGAAAAGAGATGGATAAAAGTAGGCAAAAAACAAAAAGAAAAAAATTCACAAGACCAAAGCATGTGTTATTAATGTACTTATTACATAAAAACAATAGAGATTGTAATATTTGACTACTCAAATATGAAGCAGGAAGTGGAGTAGGAGGGACAAAACCACTACTTTTTATTTCAGAGAGAGCAAAATATTTTATCATTAATGTCTACTAGATTGATATGAATTTAGGAACTATTTGAGAAACTTTAAGTCATTGACAACTAAATTTATACAATTAATGGCTATTTCTCAAACTACTGATATACAATATACATAATATATTAAATTCTATTAAATTTTCACTGGCCAATGTTGACTTTAATGATATAGTACTTTTATTTATGTTGCTATTATATAGGCATGAAAATCATATATTACCAGGCAATATAAGAAAGAGAAAATTTTTAATCCTGTGATAGGGATTATACAAATCCTTGAATTTTTTTCAGTAATGGTGTCTGAAGCATGTCTTATTCAGTATGAAAACTTCAATCTATAAACACTATCTACTTCCCGAGAGCACAGCTCAGAAAGAAATACAGAACGTACTTAGAGGTGGGAAGATCTGCTGGAACATTTCAATTTCTGGAAATTAGCTGAGATCAAAATGGGAGAGGAGAAGGGGTGGAGGTAACTCCTTATAAAAACGTCACCAAAAAATCCTGCACATATATTATATGTATAATTATAATTATATTATACATATATTTATAATTATAATATATTATAAACTTATAATTGCAAGCAGAGAGATTTTAATTTTTTGCATTGCCATTAAAAACGTATACAGAAAATTTCCTTCAAGTGTTAGATAATCAACTACTGTCAGGGGTGAATTGTATTCCCTCTAAGTTCTAACTCTGGTATCTCAGAATGTAACAATATTTGGAGAAAAGGTTTGTAAAGTGGTAACAAAGCTAAAGAGAGGTCAACAGGGTGAGCTCTAAATTAATATGGCTGGTGTCATCGTGAAAAAGCGAAGACATTTGGACATACATATCCTCACAGAGTATCCCTCTGAAGCCTGGGATAGGTCCTTCTCTCGTAGCCTTCAGAAAATACGAATTTTAATAACACCTTCATTTTAGACTTTCAACCTCTGAAAAATAAATAAGGACAATGAAAGAAGGTGTACCATTTTTTTTTCTTAAAAAAATAATTAGAAATTTATATCAGATCTACATTTTATACTATTGTATACTATTTAAAATGTGTTGTGTTTGGTGGTAGTCTGGTAAATTACACATAATTCATAGTATGGATATTCAAAATAATACATTTTATTATCCTTATGAATGCTGAATTAAATGAATATCTTTAATAGAGGTAAATTGCAAATATATGCATAATTCTTGAGAAATATGTCTCTGGTATTCTGTTCCATTTTGGGGGAAATGAACAAACACATCCTGTGATATTCTATGTGTTAGTGTAGCTGCCAACACAAACCTAAAGGAGTTGACTAGGTTGGCACCACCCTTTGAGGAACAGTGATTTGAAAGAGTTTAGTACTTTCCTAGTATATCCCCCCAATATATTCCCACTTTATTTATTTTTTGAATAATACACTGACATCCGTTTCCATGAAAGGCAATTGAAATTAATAATTTGTCTTTTAGTCACAGCCTCTGAAATTTACATTTAGTGTAAAAAATATAAAATACAGATCCTAATTTTTCAGCATGAGTGTAGTAGATAATTACCAATTCCTAATCATAGGCTAAGAGTGCAGTGCAGTTTGCAGTGCTTGATTTGTTTATAAAGGAAGAACTAACATTTGAGTGTTTGCTTATTAGTCTCTTTCATATTTATGCTTTTATTTACCATAAGAAGATAAAAAAAAAAACTTTTCCTAAATGATAAAGGACTAACTTTTTGAGACATACAACAATTTCTTTGATTGCCCTTGATTATATAAGAATTAGATTCAGATTTAAACAAGGCATGCTAATTCAGATTAATATAAAAATCTCTGCATCATTTGTCTTACTTTGTTGATGTTGCAGTCTTTCAAAAAAATATTGTCTTTCAAACCTTATTCAGGGATTCATCATTTGTTTAAAATCAGTTGTCCCAAATTAGTTTTCATGTAATATATTAAAATAGGAAACTAAGCCTGAAAAAAACATCCGTATGTATAGTGATTCTTTTTTGTACTGGGAAACAAACCATGTTCTGTATTTAGAAATTCTGAAAGAGACAGCAAGCCACATTTTACTTTACAAATGTACAAATTTGAAAATAGGTCATACACACTAATTATTTGAAAAAGTTCTTAATTATACCCTATATATATTATGAAAAGCTGGGGTAAAATGTGTAAAATATTAACCGAATTTTCAGGATTGTCTGTTAATGAGGTATGCTTAAGTGGTCTTCTTCTCTAAGATGTTTACATTTGTAAGTCATTATTTTTTAATTAAACTAAATCAGGCACATCTGTGTCCAGAATGCGATGAAAAGTCCATATTTCATACCTGTCTTTGTTCTGCTAATTCTAAGTGAAAAAAGTGCCCAGTACAATTTTGTCCTCAAAACAAAATACCAATTAAATAATCTGGAAAGTGTTACTGATGAGCTGGAGCCTGGTTTCTGTATTTAGTTTGAAGTAAAGCATGCTTTATCCTTTCTCAGTATTTAATGGTGAAAACTGCCAGGGAGTTTTTAATAAGAATAAAAATCATTGGATGAATGCTTAATTATTTATGACATTTAATTTACCTGTGCCTACATGTCCAGTATTGTTATTCCACCATCTAGTCAGTTCATTGCAGTTTGAAAAACAAATGTAAGTATTAAGCTTGTAGGAGAGGACTGTGAGGTATCCTGGGTTTATTTAAGGAAAAAATTTCAGAACAGAAAAATAATTGCAAAAGAAATATCTATAGCCTGTTTAAAAAAAAAAAAAAATCATGACTCTTACCACGTCAGAAAAAGCAGGACTGTAATGCTACTTAAAAGGTTAAAGGCTACAAATTCTTTCTGTTTTTGTTATTTCCTATGTTTATTTTTGTGGTTCAGAGTCCATGTAAGCTGTGCATATAAAGGCATTAGAATAATTGAATGATAAAAATTTAACCATTAGAAAATAACATTATATAAAGACTTATGTTGAAGTTTTTCTTCTTACATACATGTATTTTTCATGGAATGAATTATTAGGTTATATTGGCAACATTTACAAATTGCTCTTTTCAATCATCTTTTTTTGTTTGTTTGTTTTAAGAAAGAAGGATTTTTTCCATGGGTGATAACTATTTTGCTCCTTAAATTAGCTCATGGGTAATCATAGGATAATTTGTGCTTTTAAATATCTTCATTCTTTATTTTCTTCCTACAAAATTAAAAGCCAGAAACTGTGATTTCAATTATTTATTTATTTTTTCTTTTCCAATACATTATTTAAAAAGTGAAGTTGAGTATTTTGTTGTGTTATTTTATATAGTTTATGACTGCTGTTGAATTTTATGTCTCCAGATTCCTTTATGATTAAACACTTATTTGACCAAAAATATAAAATTAGACAAACCTTTTCTAGAGCATTTCTACTGCTGAATGTGTAAATATAGTCAGATAGTTTGAAGATTACTTGAACTTGTCATCACCAAGTCTGAATAAGTTTTGAAATAGAGTGGAGAGCAAAAGGTATAAAGTTAGACTGTCTGGATTCAGATTCAGACACTAAAAATTACTAGCTTTGTAAAAATGGGTAAAATACCTAATTTTTCTAACCATCAGTTTTCATATGTAGAATATGGGGAAAATAATAGTGCCAAACTCATGGTTCATTGTGAGGAACCATGGTGAATGGTTCCTCACGCACAATGGCCAGCAAGCTTCCTGACAGGTAATGAGCACGCAAATGTTTTTATTTTTAAGTTCCTTCAGTGTTTTTTTTTTTTTTTATTATTTAATTCTTATCACCTTTATAGATTTATTAATAAATCACATTATTTTTGAGTTTTGCTCATTCAGTGGTAATAAATAGTTGTTAATCTCCTATTGCCATTATCACATGCATTATTTTATCTAACAGAAGCAAAATGTAGAGATATTTTTCTATTCTGCATAACAGTAGACTTCTTTACTTTTGGGTAGCCTAGGAGTTTTCTCAGTAAATATTGAAGACCCTAATGGATCCATAGACTTACTGTCATGAAAACACCAAATTAACCTTCAATATGAGTGAGAATTTTAGAAGAAAAATTCTACTGTATAATGTTTAATACAACAGCACCCTTTGTTAAAGTTTGGGTTAATATGTATTGCCTTTTTTTCCAAGTTAAATATATAAAATTTTAGAACTGTAATTTCACTTTTCATTCACACTTCCTTCCATGATGGTTTCATTATATTTCAATTTCATGTTAAATGAATAAATGTATTCAATTAGCTAGAACATTTATAGCATTTTTGTCACAATGATTCTGGATATTCCACATTCAAGGACATAAATTAATAGAGAAAGCATTTTTCATTTTAAATTTAAGCAGTTGTTACATTTAGCAAGGGGTGCTTTACTAATTTCCTTTTATTTCAGAAGAGAATTTTCTGAACAATTTAATGCCATCTTTTAAAGACATTTTAAATGTAACAGAAATTTAATTAAATAGAGTGATACACAAGATTCACCATTAATGGTTTACTTACTTTTAGTTTAGGTATTAAACATTCTTTGTGAATCATTATAGTTTTATAACTCACATTTTTCTGACAGAAAAGTTGTCTATTTTGGAATATTTCATTGAAAGTTACATAAAGTCCCTTTCAAGAGCTTTCTGTACATCAGCTGTCTCTCTCTTCAGTTGTTCCAGTTCAATAATGACTTCAGTGTTAATGTCTGCTTCTGCTCTATTTAATACCTCAGTTTCTAACTAAGGCCAAATGACTGAGTAAAAGTTAAGTAAGACTGAAGGTTGTTAACTTTATTTGAGACAGATGGGGAACTTTATTTTTGAGAGAAGTAATAATCCCTAAAATAGATATTATGGTTATATACATACATGAGATGTACTATGCTCCACCAAAAATATATACGCAGAACCAGAGTTATAGGGATTTGTCAGTGCTTGGAGAAATATGTGTGTGTGTGAGAAACAGTATATATGTAACATTATATACATATGTTTATGTGTAATGTATATATTAACACATACGTTTACACATATGTCATTGATGCGTTCAATGTATGTATATATCGATACAAGGGTGCATATATAGTATGTTTTTAAAATTATATAATGTATTTATATGTGAATATATATATGTAAAATATCTCAGTTTATTTGTAATAACTTGTAACTACATCTATCTCATTAAAAAAATAAAGACCAAAAGAGTAATTCTTCAATCAGTCTATCTTAATCCAAAAGCCTACCTTCTACTTAAAGGGAAAACATTGGAAGGGTTTTCAAAAAGAGACAGGCACGCCTTTTGTCACCATTGCAGTTTGGCAGCAGACTGCAAGGGGCATAAGTGAAATTATACTTTTTTATTTTCCAGCAATTTATACAACATACTCTGACTTAAGTCAAAATGATCTATTATTTTTAAACTCTTCATTAAGGTAAAGCATGAATGCAAAAAATGTAACAAGCCCAGGTGTCCAGAATGGTACATTCTTGGAGAGTACCTGTTCAAGTTCTCAGCAGTCTCCCTAGTGTTCTCTTCCAGGCACTACTCACCCCAGGGTTTATATGCTCCCCTGATTGTTAACAGTGTATATTAACTTTGCCAAAAGCAGCTACTCATTTAACTACGTTTACTTATTATAAGGAAAGTTATGCTATAGTAATAAAGCAAATTCTTTGTCAAAGCCAGTAAGATTCTGCAAGTAGCTAACAAATAAACAAGAACTAGGTAAAGTTGGAAACTGTGCTAAAATATGCTCACTGTTCTTATCACATATAACGGAAGGAAGATGCTGGTGAGATTCATCGTGGGCCTCACTGCTGATAATAGAACCTCAGACCTGGGAATATGGCCTCTTGGCCATGTTAGAAGCTTTATCCTGGACCCACTTTGACATTGGTCATTTGGAGCTTGAAATAAGAAGCTCAAGTGCTTAGCTTCAGAGAGAAGATAGTCTTAAGGGTAATTGTGGAATCTGAATTGTAGCAGCAATTGCTGAAATCCTTTGTGTCTCGCTTTGGCCTTTGTAAATACAATATTCACCTTCACTTTCTCCCAAAGAACATGAATAGCACAGCATAGGAATTGGTAAATGAGCCATGGAGAATGAGGATGGAATCAAATTGAGTGAAATAATTTCAGCTGCTGGGAACTCTTAATAGGCATGTAAACAAGAAGGGGTTTGTTGTATGTGAATGCTCTCACAGAGGTGTGTGATCTCTTATCTCTTCATGCTGGCTGCATTTGGAGCAGTTCATGTTTAATTTGAAACAGTCTCCTGATGGTTCAGTTCAATTTGAAACTGTGCTCGACCCATTATTTTATTATTCTTAGCTTAGAACAAAAGAAAACTTTGTGAAGTAACAGTCCTTTCAAGTTGGTGGGTTGCATAGGACGCTCCATATTATTTTTCAAAATATCACTATACTATTTGAATATGTGGTTAAAGGGTTAGAGGTACTACATGTGATGCATTTTATTTGTGTCAGAAATGGGAAAAAAAAAAAAAGAGTAGAGGAATCATGCCTAAAATTTTCTATAAAGCATGTAGTTCTTTTGTTAATGGGTCTTGATCTTCCTTTTCTTTTCCCACCCCTTACAATGTCATTGTCTATATATCCTTATTGCTGTTTATTTGTTAGAAAAATCAATGAAATTAGACCTTTGATATTTTTCCTACCAAATCTCATGTCTTAGGGTTATTTTTCATATCTCATTATCATTTTTCTATATTTTTCTGTGCTTTTACCTAAGGACTGTTCCCCATTTAGAGATCTGTGATGCTTAGGGCATTTCTGTTTTATGTATGCTTAACAGAAGAGCATTTTAATTACATTAGCTATTTTAAAAGTAACTATTTCAGAATAAAAAAAGAACATAAAAAAAACTTCTGTGTCTATGATTAAAATGGCTATTATTATATTTTAACAATTCATGTATCAACATTATTGGAAACAACCCACAATTTTTGGGAAAAAAACATAATTTTTTGAAAAAAGCCCCTTTTGCTCCTAAATTAAATGAACACAAAAGGAATTTTAGGAAAGTACTACTTTAATGCCCTGTCGATTAAAAGTTATCCATTCCCTCTGAACAAATTACTGTTTTTAGTGATTTTAAACATGATGGAATTTAGCCCCAATTTTCCTGTGCTGTAAACAAAGTCTTGACTGTTGCAAACATCTGACAAAATTAAGTTTAATGCTCACTTTGTTTTCATTATTCTCACTCTGTCTTGAACTCTGCTAAATGCTACAAAAGAAAGAAGCAGGAAAAGAAAAAAACAAAACAAAAAAAAAACCCCTGAACAAATAGTTTCAGTTAGTCAAATCAAATTGCTGAAAACAGTAAATATATGTATTAATGTCAATATAAATTGAATAATACATATTGAAGTGATTCTTCCTCTGGTTTACTAATTGTCATTTTGAACAAAATCGTCCAGTCATAGTTCATTATCAGCAAGAGTATTTAAGATAAAATGGCCTGGGAACCACAGAACATTTGTGTGTGTGCGCAGAGGATTATAACATGGAATGAAAATATGGCTCTGATTCTGTTTTTGGTGTAATTTTGTTCTTCCTTAGATGTCAAGCAGTCCCAATGATTCATTATCACAACACCTTAGGAAGAAATATAGAGGATGCCTTTTTATCTACAGCTTCTAGGTGGGGAAATAAAATGCCCCAGTACAATTTAGTAATTTAATTTTGGCCAATAAAAGAAGTAAAAACAGTATCTCTAAATGTCTCATGTCCTTTTTTTTTTTTTTTCTTCTCAAAAGACATTTCCCCCAAACTAATTGTTATAGAAACATAAAGTACAAAGCCCGTGCTGCTTTAGATAATTGGTTATGTGGTGAAGATGTATCAATAGAATAGTCATTCCATAAAAGATAATTTAGTACAGATAAAATTAGGAACTAGTAAAGGCATTCCTGTGTTATCCTTTCTTTTCTGAAGAGGGATGGACAAACTATAGTCCTAGGGCCAAATCTGGTCTACTGCCTGTTTTTGTAAATAAAGTTTTGCTGGAACATAGCCATTCCTATTAATCTACATATTTACTAAGCTGCTACCATGTTTCACCTGCAGAAGAGTTAAGGAGTTACAATAAAGATCATGGGGCCTACAAAACCTAAAATGTTTACTGTACTATCTGGCCCTTTAGAGAAAAAGTTTTCAAACCTCAGTTTTAGAAAATAAGTCTCATACCACATCATTGATTACAAATCATGCTTAAGCACTGTGACTGCTTAACTCTATTTTTACTTCTTTTTCAGTACCTAAATTCAAATAAAACTTTAATAATAATAGAATTAATAATTGTCTATATTTAGCACCTGACGTGTCTAATAATATACTAAAATGTGGATTGATTAAAGCATTTAGTCTGTGGTAATTCATTGTTGTGTTACTGTAGTGCAGTTGTTAAATCGTGTCCGACTCTTTGTGACCCCATGGAATGACGCCAGGCTCCTCTGTTCTCCACTATCTCTGGGAGTTTGCTCAAATTCATGTCCATTGAGTTGGTGATGCTATCTAGCCATCCTCATCTTCTGCCACCCTCTTCTCCTTTTGCCTTCTATCTTTCATTATTAATTCATTATTGCAATTTAAAAGTAATGAAATAGGTATGCTAGAGGTAATGGAGCTACCCGAGAGCTAATTGAACTAGAAAAAAATCTATATATTTAGGGTGTGACGCTACATGGCTGTCTAGTTTAGAACTGCTTTGTTATTAACCAGAGGAGCATGCAAAGGAAGTTAGAGATTCTATCCTAGCAACATCTGGTTACTTGAAGGCTAATCAAAAGTTGGGTAGAACTTTCTGGAGAGTCTTCTTCCTCAATGCTCTACACCTGTGTTTACAGAGAACCTTGAGACAACTTCTCTTCCCATGAGATATCAGAAGCATCATTTGGATGCTGTTCATCTATTTTGTAAAGAGTGTTTTATTCAAAATTTCCTAAGCCTGGGAAATTGTAAACTAACTAATCATAGTGTGAGTTCAGTATTTAATGTTAATTCAAAATCTAAGGCAAATTGCAAAAGTTCTTAGTTAGAGCCAAATGTTGACAATACATCAAAAACTGAGAACAAAACTTTCTACCAACAGCAATTTATTTAAAGAATTAGTATGCTTCCTCTGTTTGTATGTTTTGGAAGAAATGAGTGTGACTGACTTTAAAGTTTGTATTCAGCAACATTTTACTGACATGCACATTAGAATACACATTAAAAACTCACACCAGATAATTTGGTTTATTTTTCTCATCTAATTACAAATAAATTTTAATTTTTATAATAATAAACAAAGGCACAAATTATGGGAAAGTATAAGATAATAGAGCCTAATAAATTTTGAAAGAACAATATTATAAAATGTCATAAATGCTAACTTTTTTTAGGATATGACTAACATCTCAATTTTGACAGCTTTTTAAAAACTTGTTTTCAATATTTGGGAAAATTAATCCATGAATGATATGAAACAATAGTATTTTGTTGATATATGATATGAAACAATATTATTATAAATGTTTTGAAGATAATTTCACTTCCTATTAATTGTAATTATTGATCAATATCTTCATGTACTATTATGAAGTCAAGATTAGAGACTATAAGGCTATATATACAAACTTTAGGAGTTATTTAAACAAAAACTTTTCAAAAGGAAATTTTACTTAATTACTGAAAGTAAATAAAGATTATGTGAATAAACTAAGAAGGATTAATCACTGTTTCTGAAGTCAGGACACTTCTAAATCAAACTACATGTGATTTCTCTACAAGAAACTAGGTATCTAGTTTATCTTCCCAGAAAAATGCTGAACAGTATCCTAAATTGAATCAAAATGCATGCAGCAGAACCTAATCTGACTGAAAGTGTAAGATTTCCTTTATTTTTTAGCTATTATTTTTATTGTTGTAGATTTTTCAAAAACTCATAAGTACCACTACTAATGGTTTTAATTCTACTGGAAGGATAAAGAGTGAAAGGATATAGGCTTTGGAATTAAACATGTCCCAGTTCGATACTTATCTCCAATCCATACCTGAGTGAATCCTATAAACTTTTCTTGGGTTAATTACCTTCAAAGTGGGATAAATTTTGCTCATCATAAGTAGTCATAGGGCTAAACTTGTCCAAAATGCTACTACTCATTGTTTGGTTGCTCAGGTAATTTGAAACTTGTAGGTGTTATTATGAATAAAATGATTATATCCTACATTAAAATATTAGATGGTCTTATAACTATACATAAGGTAAGAAGTATTTTAAAACTAAAAGGTATTAAAACATTAAAATTAAAATTTCTTCTTGTATATTTGATTATTTTGTTTTATAACAAAGACTATAAAGAAATGTTAAGCTACAGGGTAAGAGGAACAGAGTAACACAAAAGTCTAGCAGAAAAGTAATGCTATAAAATAATGTGTAAAACAGAATATCAAACTCTACAAGGCATATAGCAGTGAGCAAATGCCAAAAAGCCTGTCATCATGGAGCTAATATTCTGGTATATATTGCTTAAAATTCCCTTAAGTTTTTAAAATGTGCTTGGTTGCTAAGTTGTGTCTGACTCTTTGTGACCCCATGGACTACAGCCCACTAGGCTTCTCTGTCCAAAGGATTCCTCATATTACAGATTTAGAATTAATGACCATGAACTTTGGCATTTTCTCAATCTCAATCAACGGAACAATCTCATTACCCAAGACACCTGATATGACGCCTTGTACAAGTATGAGAAATCAGTCATCTCTTTAAGTAACAAAGAAAAACTTAAAACATTTATTTTTAAAAAAGGAAAATTATAAATAAAATATTATTTGTTAGGTTGGTTAAAATTTCAAGCTTCCCTAGCTGCTAAATGTCATTTTTATTGAGGCTTTAGTCTTCTTGAAAACTTTTTTTCCTTTAAAACTTGAAAATATCTCCCTTATATCTCAGCATACCTTTTTATATATGCATGCATATGAATGTATGTAAATATGTATTTATATGTTTTAAATATATTTTAAATACTTGCATATTTTGTATATTCTCAGAAACTTTCAGTTATACCATATTTTATATTGGTTTCATACAATTACTGGAGATGCTAAATAAAATCATACCTACTGCTAATGTATTTGACTCTGTCTTGTATCCTCTTTACCCCATCTTGTTAGGTTGCTACTTCTCATACCCTTTGTTTATATCTGTTTTTGCTATTCTTCATTCCTTTTGAAAGTTTCAACAAATAACAATGCAAATTCATTTAGCTGGAAAAGCAAATCCTTATTCTGGGTTGTAAACGTTCATTATATTGAGTCAAATTTATCCAATCACTAGAGCAGTATTTCAGAGAAATAGTAATGTGGTCTGTGTTTCTATGCTCATTTGTCTCATTTTTAAATCTGTCATTTGTTCATTTGTAAAATGTTCATGTTAGATAAAGGCAGTTTCTAATGATGCAAAAATAGTGACGTGTTATGATTGCAGGATTTAGAAAATAGCAACTCTATGAAGAAATAGTTTTGTTTGGCTCAAACCAGTGAAATAGACTGAGTTCTCCTTTTGTTGTTGTTGAGTCACTAAGTTGTGTCCAACTCTTTGTGACCTCATGGACTGTAGCCTGCCAGTCTCCTCTGTCCTTCACTATCTCCTAGAGTTTGCTCAGATTCATGTCCTTATAGTAGGTAATAATATCTGTCTCATCCTCTGCTGCCCTCTTCTCCTCTTGCCCTCAATCTTTCCTAGAGTCAGGGTCATCAGACTCTTTCCAAAGAGTTGACTTTTTGCATCAGGTGACCAAAGTAGTGGCGCTTCAGCTTTAGCAATAGTCCTTCCAATGGATATCCAGGGTTGATTTCCTTTAGGATTGACTCATTCTCCATAGAATACATGAAACTTGATTTCAAATAGCTCAGTTTCTTTTCCTCAATTAAGGTAGCTCTCTGAAATGGTGCTCTAATCCAATTTTAAGTTGATTGAGCAAGTTAATTATATTATGATTCAGATGAGGAACTGTTAGAATTTCAAGTGTGTTTTTTGGGAAGACTCTTGCTTCCAGAATAGTATTAATAATTTGAACCTGTTTTTGTATTTTTTTTCCTTCTTCATGCTGTAAGTTATATATTGATTACAATAAAGAAGGAAAACCAAAAACATTTTTAAAATGTCCATACTCCAAAGAAGAGGTCATTGTAAAACTACAATCTACAGATAAGTGCTTTGGTTTTGTTATGTTTAGATTTGTATTTTTTTATATTATAAAACACATACTTTAAAATTGGATTATATATTAAAATTTAATGTAGTATTTTAAAATGTTAAAATGTACAGTGATTGTAATTTCTTTAACATCATTGGCAGTGGTTGCATAGTGGTCTACCATATAGATGGTTAATGATTAATTTGCCTTCCCTGTGGAACTTTGGTTTGTTTACAGTTTTTTGATAATACAAGCAATGCTAGGGAAAACACGATTGTACCTATGTCTTTGTACAAACCATGATTATTTACTTAGGATAAATTCAAAGAAATGGAAATATGTAGTCAAAGTTATATACACACTTTCGAAGTTCTCATATGAATTGCTTGGAAATTTGTACAAATTTAGATCCTGTCTGATATTTAACATATAGTTAGCAAGATCCATCATTAACACTGACTAGCTTTTCATTTTTATTATCTTTCTTTAATATTTGTTAAGTTGAAAATGACACATTTTAAATTGTATTCCTTTGGTTTTTAGTCATTTTAAACTTTCCTCCTACTTATTTTAGTCATTTTTATTTATTTTATGTAAAGTTCCTTTCATGTCCTTTGCTATTTTCTGTCTGTGACATTGATAGTATTTGCTTGATTTGCAAATCCCTTGGAGCTTAAGAAAATAATATATTGTCATTATTTTTTGTATATTTCTTTAAACTATGTTTATAGGCATGGCAACCCACTCCAGTATTCATGCCTTAGAAATCCTATGGACAGAGGGGCCTGACAGGCTAAAATCCATAGGATCATAAAGACTTGGCCATGACTGAAGTGACAGCATGCATAATATATTTAAATATATAAGTAAAATATATCATTTTAATGTCTAATTTATACATTTCATGTTACCAACTTTCTCACAAGAAGCTAATACAACAAAACTTATCTTAGAACAGTGTCTGGCAAATAGTAAAAGGCTATTTATGGATTAGATATTACCATGATTCTAATTTTTATAATGGAGGGAGCTGGCAGACATATATTATTGGGTTGGTGCAAAAGTAATTTCAGTTTTGCGTTGTTGAAATTTGCTATTTGATATTGGAATATATTCTTAAATGCAGTTATGCTATACACCATTTTAATGCACATTTCTTGCTTTATGTTTTTTGCTAATGAATTATTCAGTTCAGTTCAGTTCAGTTCAGTCGCTCAGTCGTGTCCAACTCTTTGTGACCCCATGAACCGCAGCATGTCAGGCCTTCCTGTCCATCACTAACTCCCAGAGTCCACCCAAACCCATGTCCATTGAGTCGGGGATGCCATCCAACTATCTCATCCTCTGCCTCCTGCCCTCCAACCATCTCATCCTTCTCCTCCTGCCCTCAGTCTTTCCCAGCATCAGGGTCTTTTCAAATGAATTAGTTCTTGCCATCAGGTGGCCAAATTATTGGAGTTGCAGCTTCTACATTGGTCCTTCCAAAGAATATTCAGGACTGATTTCCTTTAGAATTGACTGGTTTGCTCTCTTTGCATTCCAAAGGACTCTCAAGAGTCTTCTCCAACACCACCATCAAAAGCATCAATTCTTCAGCACTCAGCTTTCTTTATAGTCCAACTCTCACATCCATACATGACTATTGTTCATTACTTTGCTTTTTTAATCAACTGAGGATTCGGTCCTTTTTCTTCAGTTTTCAGGGCTTTCCTGATAGCTCAGTTGGTAAAGAATCCACCAGAAATGCAGGAGACCGTGGTGCAGATTCCTGGGTTGGGAAGATCTGCTGGAGAAGGGATAGGCTACAGTATTCTTAGGCTTCCCTTGTGGCTTATTTGGTAAAGAATTCGCTTGCAATTCAGGAGACCAGGGTTTGATCCCTGGGTTGGGACAATCGCCTGGAGAAGGGAAAGGCTATTCACTCTAGTATTCTGGCCTGGAGAATTCCATGAACTATATAGTCCATGGGGATCGCAAAGGGTTGGACACAACTGAGCGACTTTCACTTTCTTCACTTTTCAAGAGTCCTTTGTATATATCAGTCCTTTACTCATGATATATGTTGTAAATATTATTTTTCAGGTTGTCATTTTTCCTTTGACTTTACTTATGATATTTTACATATGGTCAGTTTTTTATATATATATTTGAATTTACCAATATTGTATTTTACTGCTGATTTTCCCAAAGCCAGTACTTCAAAGAAAAAAAGAAAATGTTTTCTTCTAGTAATTACAGTAAAAGTGAAACATACCTTATTAATAATATTATTGGTATTTGAATGTAACCCAGGACTGTCCCACTAAAATAAAGTTATATAGTTGCTTGTTATATTATCTCACTTAAGCTATATAGTTAATATCTGCATCATTTACTTTATTTCTCATGTAAATTTATTTTTTTCAATTTAAGTTTTACTTTATATTGGTATATATGACTTACAATGTTATAATACTTTTAGGTGTACAGCAAAATGGTTCATTTATGCATATACATTTATCCATTTTTTTTCCAGATTCTTTTCCCATATAGGTTATTACAGAATTTTGAGTAGAGTTTCCTGTGCTATACACAGGTCCTTGTTGATTACCTATTTTATGTATAGTAGTGTAAATGGAGAAGGCAATGACACCCCACTCCAGTACTTTTGCCTGGGAAATCCCATGGACAGAGGAGCCTGGTAGGCTGCAGTCTATGGGTTCATGAAGAGTCAGATAGGACTGAGTGACTTCACTTCCACTTTCACTTTCATACATTGGAGAAGGAAATGGCAACCCACTCCAGTGTTCTTGCCTGGAGAATCCCAGGGACGGGGGAGCCTGGTGGGCTGCCGTCTATGGAGTCGCACAGAGTCAGACACGACTGAAGAGACTTAGCAGCAGCAGCAGTGTAAATGTTAAATTCCAAACTCCTAATTTATTCATCCCCCCATGTTTCTACTTTGGTAGCCATAGATGTGTTTTTGAAGTCTGTGAGTGTGTTTCTGTCTGGTAAATAAGTTCATTTGAATCATCTTTTTAGCTCCCACATGGAAGTGAGACCATATGGTATTTGTCTTTCTCTTTCTGACTTACTTTATTTAGTATGATAATCTTTAGGTCCGTCCATGTTGCTGCAGATGGCATTATTTCATTCCTTTTTATGGCTGAGTAATACTATATCATATATGTATACTACATCTTCTTTATCCATTTCTCTGTTGATGGACTTTTAGGTTTCTTGAAAGTCTTGGCTATTGTAAATAGTTCTGTTATTAACATTGGGTTGAATGTATCTTTTTGAATTATAGTTTTCTTCAGATATATGCATGGGACTGAGAGTGCTGGATTATACAATGGGGAAGATCCCCTGGAGAAAGGGCACGACAACGCCTCCAATATTATTGCCTGGAGAATCCCCATGGACAGAGGAGTCTGGTGGGCTACAGTTCATAGAATCACAAAGAGTTGGACATGACTGAAGTGACTTAACATGAACACATGATAGTTCTAGTCTTAGTTTTTTAAGAAACCTCTATACTGTTCTTCATATTGATTGTAAGAATTTACATTCCCACCAACAGTGTAGGAGGATTCCTTTTTCTCCACATCCTCTCTAGCATTTATTTTTTGTAGATATTTTGATGATGGTCATTCTGACAGGTGTGAAGTGATCCTTTGTAGTTTTGATGTACATTTCTCTAATAGTGATGTTGAGCATCTTTTCATGTGTTTTTTTGCCATCTGTATGTCTTATTTGAAGAGATGTCTTTTTCAACCCTCTGCCCATTTTTTGATTCTTCTTTTTTTTTTTTAATATTGAGCTGTGTGAACTGTTTACAAGGGAGATTAATCCCTTGTCAGTGGACCCTTCATTTGCAAATATTCTCTCCCATTCTGTGGGTTGTCTTTTTGTTTTATTGATGGTTTCCTTTGCTATGCAAAATCTTTTAAGTTTAATCAGATACTATTTGTTTATTTTTGTTTTTATTTTCATTACTTGAGGAGATGGATGCAAAAACTTATTGCTATGATTTATGTCAGAGGGTGTTCTGCCTATGTTCTCCTCTAAGAATTGTGTAATTCCTGATCTTACATTTAGGTATTTATTACATTCTGAGTTTATTTTTGTGTGTAATATCAGAGAATGTTCTAATTTCATTCTTTTACATTTAGCCATCCAGTTTTTCCAGCACCACTTACTGAAGAGTTGTCTTTTTTCTCTTGTATAGCCTTCCCTCCTTTTTGTAGATTAATTGACCACAGGCACATGGCTTGATTTCCATGCTTTCTATCCTGTTCTGTTGATCTATATTTCTGTTTTTGTGCCAGTGTTAGGCTGTTTTGATTACTGTGGCTTTGTAGTATAGTTTGAAGTCTAGGAGCCTGATTCTTCCAGCTTCATTTTTCTTTCTCAGTATTGCTTTGGCTGTTCAGGGTCTTTGTATTTCCTAAGAAATTTTTTAAAAAAGTATTCTAACTTTGTGAAAAAATGCCATTGATAGTTTGATAGGGGTTGAATTGAATCTGTAGATTGCCTTGGGTAGTATAATCATTTTGACAATATTGATTCTTCTAATTTAAGCAAATGGTATATCTTTCCATCTGCATCATTTTTCTTTTCTTTAATTGATGTCTTATAGTTTTTAAAATACATGTCTTTTGCCTCCTTAGGTAGGTTTATTCCCAGGTATTTTATTCTTTTTGATGCAATTGTTTGTAATTTAGGTTAAAGCTATAGCTGTTCTGTTTTTTCATTGTAAATATTTTATTCTGTTATCAAAGGCAGTGCAATGCAAGTAGGTTAAAGAATGCTGTGTTTCCTGGTATTATCATATTGTGGGGCAAATGTATATTAAGAATAGGCTGCCCCTTTAAAATTTCACTGATTAAAGAATGTATCAGGTTTATTTATTCATACTACATAAAAGTTGTATTCCAGATCTTTATTTTTAATTAATCAATAATTAAAGCTCTATAAACAAAAACGGTTAATCATCTTTAATTATTCTATACTGCAGAAACTGTATTTAATTCTTAAAACTCTTCTATAGTTGTTGTCATCAGTTAAAGAAGTACACACATCCACATTAGAACCAAATTAATTTCAGGGGGGAGAAGAAAATTAATCCCACTGTGAGTTTAATTTGTACTGTTTTACCTATGTAATTTCACTGAACCCTCCAGAGAGCTCAATATATCCCATATTATTATCCTTGTTTATTAAGGGTAGATACTGAGACCCGAAGTTAACTAATCTGCCTAAGGCAGAAAGTTAGAAATGAAGCGAATGAGGATATAAACTCAAGACTGCATCGCTACAAAGAACTTGCTTTCCCACAATACTTTGTGGCCTCAAATGGAAAGCAAATTGCTAAGTTTTCTGGGAATTTCTCAGAGTGAACTATTTTTTACTTGTTTTACTGTCATATGTTAGCAATGTAGCTAGCTGTAAGCTCCCGTGACACCCAAATTTTCACTCTACTTCACACATGATTTAAAGATGAACCTCATATTCTAGTGAAACAATGCACAAAAAAATCACAGAATATAAGTTCCAATGCAGTCATGATGCTAATCTTTCCAGATCAGCCATCAAGTGGGTATTGGATATTCCTATGTACAGGGCTATACATCGCTTTAATTTAGATTTCCCCTCCCCCATTTTGTTGTCATCCTTACAAGGGTTGTGTGTTCTTAGAACATGGGATTTCTCTAAAGACTTCTTTCAGTAGGCCATTGAGGGATGGACTTGCTTCTTCTCGGGGTCTGAGAAATTAAAGGACATGCATAGCCTTAGGCCCTCATTTGAAAGCACTATCCATTCCTTATAAAATGACAAAGGAAGCAGCAAAACCAACCTTTTATTTTCCCACCTTGCACTTCGATCTATTTAGTAATACCATGACATTTCTATCAGGTTTTCTCCATAAAACCCTTTCAGAACACAAATAAAAGAATGAATACAGGAGCTGAGCTTTCTCCCATTCAACTTTCAGCTCTGTTAGCTTTCAATACCAGAAATGTATTTAAAACTGGATAAGGTTTGTTAACTCTTATATACCACTGTCATTCATCCAGATAGAAAAGAAAGAAAAAAACAAAACAAAAAAAACTATATATGTGATAAGATTTGCAATTCAAATTAAACTATTTCACTTTGAAAATATAGGGTGTTGTGAGTTGAGGAAGCCAGAGAAGGAAGGACAGAATAAGGCTTTGCATTTACCTTTGGTGATCATATTGTGGTCAGTGTTCAGAAAACTTTAGCTATATATTTTTGTATATTCTTTAGAGAATATTGTAAAGAATACTTTCTGATGAGGCTATACTTTATATTTGATTCTGAAAAGTTGACTGTTTTATAACCCATCAACTTTTAGAAATTTATTTCTGAAACAAATTCAGATTTCTGAAGCCCAAAAGCCAAAGAAATGAAGCTGCTTCAAATTTTTCTGAAAAAAAAAAAAAAAAAATGTATTTTAAGTCGTATGTTGTAGGTCCCATCCATATTTCACATAACTTATTTCTGCAGAGAGGCAGACAAAGAGAACTGAATGGGTATAATTAGGAACTTTCACAATGGAACACAAAACAAACAACGAACAAACTCTTTTCATAATGGTTAAGCTAAATTTCACTGCCTGTTTTCAGAATAATATTAATAATTCCATAAAAGGCTTAGTCCAGTAACTTCAACTCACTTTAACTTGAAAAATAAACTCAACAGTTTTTTTTTTTTTTTTTGAATCACAGTGATACCAAAGTCCATTGGATTTATTTAAAATTGATTTTAAAGATCTTTGTGTAATAAACAGCACAAGAAATGTTTCTAAGTTCTATGCTGGAGTAGTGACTCCGCGGTATATCATAGGTCTTTAGGAAACAATGGAAGCAAGGAAAACAAAATGAATTCAGCATGACTACATTTTAGAATGGCAGTAGGCTAGCTTCAGTGATTTACAGAGGAATCAGATGCAGATAATAGAGAACAGCTTAGCATTGTTATGCTAAATTGCCTGAATCTAAGATCTATCTACCTGATCCCTAAGACTGATCTGAAAACAACCATGTTTATGGTGCATGACCCATCCCAATTCAGGTTTTGATTTGCCTAGCTCTGGATATCTGAATCAGACAAAACCCATCAGATTCCTTTTCCCATGATTTTTGAGTTTTGATCTACAGACCCATAAGATTCCTGACTAAATGGATCTATGATCTGCATACTAAGAGAAAGTATAGGACTTTCAAGAACTAAGATCTCTAAAATGATTCTTATTTCTCCATTTTCTGAAGCTTAGTATATCAGCTCCTCTTTGTATATCAGCTCCTCTTTGGATTCTGTGAGATTACCCAATATCCTTTCAATAATTGTCCTAATTATACTACCACAAGTTAGTTTCTGGTATTTGCAACTGAATATTCATCGGAGGGACTGATGTTGAAGCTGAAGTTCTAAAATGTTGGCCACCTAAAGTGAAGAGCTGACTCATTGGAAAAGACCCTGATGCTGAGAAAGATTGAAGGCAGGAGGAGAAAGGGACAATAGAGGATGAGATGGTTGGATGGCATCACCAACTCGATGGACATGAGTTTGAGCAAGCTCTAGGAGATGGTGATGGACAGGGAAGCCTGGTGTGCTGCAGTCCATGGGGTCATAAAGAGTCAAGAGTCGGACACTACTGAGTGACTGTACAATAATAACTTGCAACCGAAAGAACCTCAGTAGAAATTGAGGTTTAATGTGTTTAATATGGTCCCTTGTACACCTCTTATTAATCTTTAATACCACAATATCATAAAAGATACATACCTTTCAATACAGTTTTTTTGGCCATGCTTAAATAATTTATATATGTGTGTGTGTGTATGTGTGTGTGTTAAGTTGCTTCAGTTGTGTCTGACTCTTTGCAACCCCATGGACTATATACAGCATGCTATGCTCCTCTGTCCATGGAATTCTGCAGGGAAGAATATTGTAGTGGGTAGCCATTCCTTCTCCAGGTTATCTTCCCAACCCAAGGATCAAACCTGGGTCTCCCACATTGCAGGCAGATTCTTGACCCTCTGAGCCACCAAGGTATATATATATATAGCCCCAAATGATGTACATATTTTCAACAAAACTATGTCTAAGAAAATTATAGAAATACATTCTAAATTCAGTTTCTAGACCATCATAGTCATGTGCAGATATTCTGAAAAGCATGTATAATGTCAAAAATGGGAATGTGAATCTTTGATGTGACTGGAGCTAAAAGAGGTCATGACTACGTAGCGTTACTTCAATTGTTCTGGAAGAAATGTTTAAGCATTTAATGTTTAATACAATGTTACCTTACTGTTTTAATTGTATTTTAAAAACTGGTTGAAAGTGCTGACTGATATTTAAATTATACATTTCCCATTTAATGGGGTCTTCTCTGGTGGCTCAGACAGTAAGGTAACTTCCTGGCATGTGGGAGACCTGGGTTTGATCCCTGGATTGGGAAGATTCCCCTGGAGAAGGGAATGGCAGTATTCTCACTGGGAGAATACTCACTGCAGTATTCTTGCCTGGGAAATCCCATGGACAGAGGAGACCCCTACAGTCCAGGGAGTCACAAAGAGTCGGACATGACTGAAGCGACTTAGCACAAGACAATCTTCCATAAGACAATATCTCAACACCATTGGAGCCTCTTGATCCTGAACAGAACAATGATGGCACCACAGAATCTGTCAGAGAACAAGGAGTGTGGTGGACCAACTGCCTTCCAATATCTCCATGAGAACTGACGCTCCCCACCCCTGCACTCACCCAAGGAAAGTGACACCTGGCTCCTTGTTCATGGGTGGAGGTTTTTTTTTTTTTTTTTACATAGATAGAAAATATTTGCTTTCAGTCTCCTAATTCTAATCTTTCAGTGATAGATCAACACTCAAAAATGTATACCTACTTATTTTTTGGCAGCAAAGTGTGATGTGAAAATACTTACCAGAATGAGAAACTGAGACTACGCAGGAATGCAGACTATTTGGCTCTTTGAGTCTAAAGTTCCTCATTTATATTTAATTACAGGATTTCTTATTTTCTCAAAGCCCTTTCAGATATGACTGAATTACCATGCAGTCAGCAGTCCATATTTGGTCATACACTTGTATAAGTACTCTTATTTGAAAAACATTCCTGATCATTCAACTCCTGGAATTATTTACCTCTGTTAAGCTGTCTCTCTTCTCCTAGACTATAAACCTGTAACCTGTATGAAGAGACCCTGGCATATACTTCTGTATCACTCACTGAAAAACTGGAAACAGAGAACAAAAACAAACAAAAATAATGGAAAATAGGTCTCCTGCTTTTTTTTTTTTTTTTTTTGGCTTCTAGTCAGAAATTGCTTACTAAATGAATAGGAAATCCCCATCCATGAATTTGCTTGCAAATACTGGAAGTTTCTGTTTGTCAATTAGATGACCCTGATGCACAGTTAAAAGTGGTGTTCTCCTCAAGGACAGTGAAGAATAGTATTATGGGGGTTCCAAAGAAACAGAGGAACTGAAACCTGACATAATGCAGGAGATGTTTGTCAGCAAATTAAAGAGGCAAAGATTTGAGACTTAAGATTTTGGATCTCTACATAGAGATGACAGATAAAGTAGAATTGCAAAAATAAAAGTCAGAGCAAATAAAAATGTTTTGAGAAACAATTTGGATATTCTTCATATTAAGATGGAACTAGGTCTTTGAAATCATGTGCTAACACATGTATGTGTGGTTTTCTTAAGCAATGATCAAGGCCTTTCTTCAAATCCTCCCCAACCCTCAGCTGAAAATTAAAAGAACCACAGCTCTGTAGGAATGCATAGCTTAAATTGCAATTGTTTCTAAAGAAGCTGTTAGTTTTACTTAAATTATACTTTCTGTAAGAAATGGTCAAAAGAAAGCATAAGGTTATATTAGAAAATAATTTAACAAAATAATTTAACAAATAACAGTAATGTTTTAGTATTTTAATACACTTGTATATTCACTAGACAACTTTCTTAAGGAATCACATCAGTGATGTAGTCACAGAAACAAAAGAGATTGCCCTCACTGAATTAAAACATAGAATCAACTCCTTTTGAAAGAGAGTGGTGTTAAGCTCTAAAACACTTAGGGAAAAAGTGATTTCCATACCAGGAAGACTAGACCATAATCTGAGTGAAGGATTTTAGCATAGCTAAAGTAAAAGAATAGAACAAATAAAAATTAAAAAGAGGATGTTTGTTTAGGAAGAGAGCCTTAAAAAGGATTACAGTTATAAATATTGGTAGGGCTCATCCTTTCTTAACCTTGTCTGGGAAGAAGGTAGCCAGGTCAAACCTAAGAACCAAATCTTTTTGTCCTGATTGTCTGTGGACCTAACAGAAAGACCTAGGCATGAGTCTGTTTTAACCTCATGGCACTTAGCTTTTAAATCATATTTCAGTCTTACATAGCCATTATTTATAATCATCAAACAGCATTTTTTATTTAACTTAACTTCCTATGTATCCTTATGAAATAGGATACCATATATCTTATCACTTGGACTGTTCAGCAAGTGATAAGTGTTTATCACCTGGACAGGTCAGACCTTTATATACTATAGCCCCTTCTTCTTTTTCCTTCTTGAGAGTCGGCTTGCCCAGAGAGAAAATATTGTTAGTCCTAATTATTTAACTCCTTATTGCCAAATTCAGACTTAAATTGAAGAAAGAAGGGAAAACCACTAGACCATTCAGGTATGACCTAAATCAAATCCCTTATGATTATACAGTGGAAGTGAGAAATAGATTTAAGGGAGAGATCTGATAGAGTGCCTGATGAACTATGGATGGAGGTTCGTGACATTGTACAGGAAACAGGGATCAAGACCATCCCCATGGAAAAGAAATGCAAAAAACCAAAATGGCTGTCTGGGGAGGCCTTACAAATAGCTGTGAAAAGAAGAGAAGCGAAAAACAAAGGAGAAAAGGAAAGATATAAGCATCTGAATGCAGAGTTCCAAAGAATAGCAAGAAGAGATAAGAAAGCCTTCCTCAGTGATCAATGCAAAGAAATAGAGGAAAACAACAGAATGGGAAAGACTAGAGATCTCTTCAAGAAAATTAAAGATACCAAGGGAACATTTTATGCAAAGATGGGCTCGATAAAGGACAGAAATGGTATGGACCTCACAGAAGCAGAAGATATTAAGAAGAGGTGGCAGGAATACACTGAAGAACTATACAAAAAAGATCTTCATGACCAAGATAATCATGATGGTGTGATCACTCACCTAGAGCCAGACATCCTGGAATGGGAAGTCAAGTGGGCCTTGAAAGCATCACTACGAACAAAGCTAGAGGAGGTTATGGAATTCCAGTTGAGCTATTTCAAATCCTGAAAGATGATGCTGTGAAAGTGCTGCACTCAATATGCCAGCAAATTTGGAAAACTCAGCAGTGGACACAGGACTGGAAAAGGTCAGTTTTCATTCCAATCCCAAAGAAAGGCAATGCCAAAGAATGCTCAAACTACTGCACAATTGCACTCATCTCACATGCTAGTAAAGTAATGATCAAAATTCTCCAAGCCAGGCTTCAGCAATACATGAACTGTTGTTCAAGCTGGGTTTAGAAAAGGTAGAGGAATGAAAGACCAAATTGCCAATATCCTCCGGATCATCAAAAAGGCAAGCGAGTTCCAGAAAAACATCTATTTCTGCTTTATTGACTATGGCAAAGCCTTTGACTGTGTGGATCACAATAAACTGTGGAAAATTCTGAAAGAGATGGGAATACCAGACCACCTGATCTGCCTCTTGAGAAATTTGTATGCAGGTCAGGAAGCAACAGTTAGAACTGGACATGAAACAACAGACTGGTTCCAAATAGGAAAAGGAATTCGTCAAGGCTGTATATTGTCACCCTGCTTATTTAACTTATATGCAGAGTACATCATGAGAAACGCTGGGCTGGAAGAAGCACCAGCTGGAATCAAGATTGCTGGGAGAAATATCAATAACCTCAGATATGCAGATGACACCACCCTTATGGCAGAAAGTGAAGAGGAACTCAAAAGCCTCTTGATGAAGGTGAAAGAGGACAGTGAAAAAGCTGGCTAAAAGCTCAACATTCAGAAAACGAAGATCATGGCATCTGGTCCCATCAGTTCATGGGAAATAGATGGGGAAACAGTGGAAACAGTGTCAGACTTTATTTTTTGGGGCTCCAAAATCACTGCAGATGGTGACTTCAGCCATGAAATTAAAAGACGCTTACTCCTTAGAAGAAAAGTTATGACCAACCTAGATAGCATATTGAAAAGCAAAGACATTACTTTGCCAACAAAGGTCCATCTAGTCAAGGCTATGGTTTTTCCAGTGGTCATGTATGGATGTGAGAGTTGGACTGTGAAGAATGCTGAGCACCGAAGAATTGATGCTTTTGAACTGTGGTGTTGGAGAAGACTCTTGAGAGTCCCTTGGAGTTCAAGGAGATCCAATCAGTCCATTCTGAAGGAGATCAGCCCTGGGATTTCTTTGGAAGGAATGATGCTAAAGCTGAAACTCCAGTATTTTGGCCACCTCATGTGAAGAGTTGACTCTTTGGAAAAAACTCTGATGCTGGGAGGGATTGGGGGCAGGAGGAGAAGGGGACGCCAGAGGATGAGATGGCTGGATGGCATCACTGACTCGATGGATGTGAGTCTGGGTGAACTCCGGGAGTTGGTGATGGACAGGGAGGCCCGGCGTGCTGCGATTCATGGGGTCGCAAAGAGTCAGATATGGCTGAGCAACTGAGCTGAACTGAACTGAACTAATCATTTAACTTGGGAAGATAGTGATTTCTCAGCCTTGCTTCTAGAAGGATGTACAATTGTGGAGTTCAGTATTGAGAAATGCTTGCCCACAGCAATATAACACCTTTCGCAAAAACCAGGTTGATCACACAGTTAGTAAGTTTAGATGTGGGTTGCCCATTTCTAAAACTCCAGTTGCAACATTTGTTATGTATGGATATCTTTATCTGTTTATAAGAAATATTTCCATCTACACCATTTTCCTCCTCTGGAAAAGTAAATAGTGCCTTTGAAGAAATATTCCAATATAAATATACATAATGAAATTGTCAGTGAATATACATATGCTGGGGAGAAGGCAATGGCACCCCACTCCAGTACTCTTGCCTGGAAAATCCCATGGACAGAGGAGCCTGGTAGGGTGCAGTCCGTGGGGTCGCTAAGAGTCGGACACGACTGAGCGACTTCACTTTCACTTTTCACTTTTATGCATTGGAGGAGGAAATGGCAACCCATTCCAGTGTTCTTGCCTGGAGAATCCCAGGGATGGCGGGGCCTGGTGGGCTGCCCATCTATGGGGTCGCACAGAGTCGGACACGACTGAAGCGACTTAGCAGCAGCAGCAGCATACGTATGCTGTGCTGTGCTTAGTTGCATCTGACTCTCTGCGACTCCATGAAATTTAGCCCACCAGACTCCTTTGTCCATGAGGATTCTGCAGGCAAGAATTCTGGAGTGAGTTGCCATGCCCTCCTCCAAGGAATCTCCCTAACCCAGGGATTGAACCCAGGTCTCCCACATGCAGGCAGATTCTTTACCATCTGAGCCATTAGGGAAGCCCAAGAATACTGGAGTGGGTAACCTATCTCTTCTCCAAGGGATCTTTCCGACCCAGGAATCAAACCGGGATCTCCTGCATTGCAGGTAGATTTTTTACCAGCTGAGCTATGAGGAAAGGATGAATATATGTGCATTTCTTGCTAAATGTTAAATGTGTACAATTCAGAATATAGAAAAGTATGTCTCATACATTTAATTTAGGGCTGATGCTTAGCAAAATCTGAGAACAAAGACAATCCTGGCTGGTTTTGATGGAAATCTTTTTGCAGTCTGTGATGTCTGAAGTTACTTTTTTAAATGTTGCTTTATAATGAATTGAAAAAAGGCTTCTTCAGTTGATGTCTGTCCACATTATAGAATCTGATTTGCTTTAAAGAATATGCTCCCCTCCTCCAATATACAAACCATTGTTCTATGTAAGGACTTTTCAACTCAAAATTTCAGCTAAAAGCCCACATGTACACATACATCTCTCTTTTCCTATTTCACATGTCCTTTATTTTCACAAGATAAGAATGACATTTCTCTAAGACTGATATGCTATGGCTGTAACTCTTTTATATGAAACTAAAATTTTCATTGGAGGATTATATTACTTGGAGGTTTTCAATCATTATATTGTTTAAAGTAACAAAAGCATATAGTTACATTTTTCTCAAACATCACATTTGAAGATTGGTTTGTCCTCAGAGAAATAGTAGAAATTATAGTTAAAAAAATGAGAGATAATGAGGAATGATAAATACTTACTCTCATATAAATGTGAAGTTTCTGATTATCCCACTCTTTAATGCCAGAGACATGTTTCAGTAGTGCCAAAGAAAATGCTATTTTTAGTCCTTGTAGAATATGTATGTCAACTTATTTCCTTTCCACTGTAACAGATAATATAAACATAACTATTCTATAGTACCATCATATTATCTTGTGTGAGGCTGTGCAATATAAAACACTTTATAAGCATGTAAGTTACCTCTCTAAATTACAAATAAGATAAATCAAAACACCATTAGATTATTAATAGCTCTGGGGAATGGGAGATGAATACATAATGCTTTATAGTTTATCTGCCTACATTCTTTTCTTAAATTAACTTACCAAGTGCCCAGAAGAATTTAATGAGCACTACTATTCTATAGACAGTGATCTATACATGGAAGATATAGCTATGAAAAATGAAATAAAATTTATTTTTCTCATGGGCTTATGTTCTAAGGAAATATGGGCAGTTAAAGATACTTTAGATAGGGGAAAGTGGTATACATAAAACAAAACAGGTTAATAGAGCTACTAAGCAGGTAAGCTCTTTTAGATAGAATTAGGGAAAACCTTTCTGGGAAAGAGATATTTGGGCTGAGACCTGAATGAGGAAAGATAGGCAATTATGCAAAAGTCCCTGAGAAATGCTTTCCAGGCACAGAGAACAGGGAGTGTAAATGCTCTGAAGATAAACATCCTTATAGATGTGAGGAAATCAAAGACCAGTGAGTGATATGTAACAAATCAGGTGGAGATGAGATCAAATAAATAAGCATAGACCAGATCAAGGAAGAGAGCTTACACATTATAGATTTCCTGTTTTATCTTGAGTCTCTTAAAGTAGAGCAGTGATGTGTCTTAAAGTATAGCTTTAAAATCTCATCCTGGACCCTGTGGGAAAAATTACTGCAGGGAAATCTATGAAAATGTGATATTAACAAAAAGAAATAACACATATGTAAGAATAGACTTCCACTCTGCCCAAGATGGAGTAACAGAAATTGGATTTACCCATACACCTGAAAGAATGGAAAGAACTTGATAAAATATATGAAAATAAATTGCTTTTAAGAGCTTGGACATGAAGTATTAAAGGGAAGTAATCCCTGAGAGAGAACGAGGTGAACCCTATAATTGTCCATCTTGAGTTCACAGCCTTGAGAGAGTTTGTAGGCTGCAGGGCAGAGAAACAGATGGGGGCACAGAGGATTTCATTAGTTGAGGTGACAGAGCTGAGACTTAGGGTGAAAATGAGTTTGCCATAGATAACAGGACAGAAGATCTGAGGGGAAAAAAAAACTGCACAGAAGTCTGGAGGTCAGCACAATACTGATCAGCGTGTGTACAAGAGGAAGCTACCTAAGCCTGTAGAAAGAACCAGGTCAAAGTATTTGAAATAACAATATTCAGATCTCCTGGAGAATTAAGAATAGTGTCTATCATCACAGTCAGATTGGAAAACCTCATTGCTCATAGGGCACTGGGAAGAGTGCTTGGAAAAAAGCTTTGCCTCAGGTAGTAAGGGATTTATGTAGTAGTGAGTTTATGTATTTGTCATACAGACATTTCTTGTATCTGACTCTTTGCAACCGGCCTGGCTCCTCCATCCATGGATTTCCCAGGCAAGAATACTGGAGTGAGTTGCCGTTTCCTCCTCCAGTGATCTTCACAATTCAGGGATCAAACCCACGTCCTCTGTATTGGCAGGCAGATCCTTTACCACTGAGCCACCTAGGAAGCAAAGTTATTTTCTAGAGCTGCACTAATAAAGCACCCCAGGCTGAGTAGCTGCGATAAGAGAAGTGTATTGTCTCACAGTTCTGGTCACTGGAAATCTGCGATCAAGGTGTTGACATAGTTGGTTTGTGAAGGGGAAGTTTCACATCTCTCTGCTAACTCCTGGTGGCCCTGATGCCTTGGCTTGTGGCAGCATATTTCCAATCTGTGCTCTCATATGACCATCTTATTCCTGTGAGTGTCTGTACAAACTTGCCCTTTTTATAATGACACCAGTCTTATTAGGGCCTACCCATGACCTCATGCGAAACTGTTTAAATCTGCAATCATTGTATTTTCAAATAATGGTTAGGAATTTAGCAACTCTTTTTTTTGTTTTGTTTTTTGAGAGGACTCAATTTAACCCATAACACCTTTAGTAAAGGGTAATAATTAGCTTCAGAATAAATACTGCCAGTGTTACCTAATAAACTTTGAAATAAATATCAAAAGAATCAAATGGTTTCCAAGTAACAGTGTCCCAGAACAAAACTCAGAGATACATATAGGGAAAGAGAAAATATGTAGCACCAAACAAGGTAAAATTTACAATGTGTCTGGCATCCAATCCAAATTACCAGGCAAAAAGGCAGGAAAGTATGAACCACATTATGAAAAATATACTAATCATCGTATCCTCTGGATGTTTGCTTTATTTATGGCATTTTGTTATTTAGTTTTGGGGCAGGAAATGCCCATTATTTAGCAGTACATTCTTAGTCCTAACTTTTGTATGATCACAATGCTTTGGGTATTCTTAGCTTGGTGCTTGCTCTTCTGTGCTTAGTCACAGTCATATCAGACTCTTTGTGACCCCATGGAATATAGTCCGCCAGGCTCCTCTGTCCATGGTGATTCTCCAGGCAAGGATACTGGAGTGGATTGCCATGCCATTCTCCAGGGGATCTTCCCAACCCAGGGATCGAACCCAGGTCTCCCACCATTGCAGGTGAAATCTTTACCATCTAAGCCACCAGGGAAGTCCAAGAATACTGGAGTGGGTAACCTATTAGCCTATCCCTTCTCCAGGGGAACTTCCCAACCCAGGAATCAAACCAAGGTCTCCTGCTTTGCAGGAAGATTCTTTACCAGCTGAGCTACCTAGGAAGCCCAGCCCCATGCTTATGTGTGAATAACTATATACTGTGTTACCAGGCTCCCCAGGTGGCACTAGTGGTAAAGAACCTGCCTGCCAATGCAGGAGACATAAGGGAGGTGGGTTTGGTTGATCCCTGGATTGGCAAGATCCCCTGGAGGAGGGCATGGCAACCTGCTCCAGTATTCTTGCCTAGAGAATTCTATGGACAGAGGAGCCAGGCAGGCTATAGTCCATAGAGCTGCAAATAGTTGTACATGACTGAAGCAAGTTAGTGTGCACACGTGCGTGCACACACACACATACACACACACACACAGAGTGTTATTATTATATATTATATGGTATAATCATGAAGACCAAATGAGCAAAATGGATATTTGGTAAAATAACATGGAGAAAGTTATGATGTCATTCACTGTCTATCAGGTTCTAGATCGGAGATAAAACTTTATGATATATGAATATAAGTGATGATATAGTACAGCTTTGATAATGTTATAGTAGTTTTAAAGAAAATCACTGATTTTTTATTTATATAATATGTATTTGTTTTTAATACTACAAAAACATTTATTTTAAAATATATAGAAAAGAAAGATTTAAACACAATGTAATTATATAAGTTGTATATTTAGAGTATTTTCATTTGATACTGTATCATGGGAATTATTCATGTCATTTAATTTTCTTTTAAAACATAGTTTCAAATGTTTCCATAATATATGATTGTATCAGATCAGATCAGTCTCTCAGTCGTGTCCGACTCTTTGTGACCCCATGAATCGCAGCACGCCAGGCCTCCCTGTCCATCACCAACTCCCGGAGTTCACCCAGACTCACGTCCATTGAGTCAGTGATGCCATCCAGCCGTCTCATCCTCTGTCGTCCCCTTCTCTTCCTGCCCCCAATCCCTCCCAGCATCAGGGTCTTTTCCAATGAATCAACTCTTCACATGAGGTGGTCAAAGTACTGGAGTTTCAGCTTTAGCATCTTTCCTTCCAAAGAAATCCCAGGGCTGATCTCCTTCAGAATGGACTGGTTGGATCTCCTTGCAACCAAGATCTCTCAAGAGTCTTCTCCAATACCACAGTTCAAAAGCATCAATTCTTCGACGCTCAGCCTTCTTCACAGTCCAACTCACATCCATACATGACCACAGGAAAAACCATAGCCTTGACTAGACGGACCTTTGTTGGCAAAGTAATGTCTCTGCTTTTGAATATGCTATCTAGGTTGGTCATTTATAAGCTATCCTAAATTGTAAATATTTCTTTACTCTTGGGTATCTTGTAATTTTGGAGAATAATTTCTCTTAAACAAGTATTTAGCTTTGAACAGAGCTATTGTGTGCAAAGTATCAAATTTATAGTTCTTATGTGTTAAGAACTATACATACTGTTACAGCTACATATTTTGTGTTGACAAATAACTTGGCAATAATTTTCTTGTGTATTTAACCAGTGCAAAGCTCAAAAATTCCTATATATTAGAGATAATTTTTAATATAATTCTAGAACATTTGGGGGAAAATTAAAAGTTAAAGATTAAAAAATAACAAACCATGAAGGAACTCATGCTCAAAAATTATAAAGGAATTCTTACTTCAAACACTTGATGCTGAGATATTTACAATTTACTTCTGGACAATATACATAACTTACAAGGTGTTTAAAAATTCATGAAAATTAATTAATACAATTATGTTCAACATCATCTCCTGAAAGATAATAAGCTGATCATTATCAATAAAGAGAAATCTTGTACTATTTGTTGTATGTACAAGAAGATGAAAACAGAAGCTTTGAACCTGTAAGAAAATTTGATATTGAATATGTTGTTATTGTTGTTGTTATTTAGTTGCTAAGTCATTTTGGACTCTGCAGTCTCATGGACTGCAGCTTGCCAGGTTCCTCTGTCCTTCACTGTCTCCTGGAGTTTGCTCAGATTCATGTCCATTGAGTCGGTGATATATACTAAATAGGACCTGGGCTTAATCTCGGATGTACCATTTCTGTTTTATGATGAATTGCTGGGCCCATCTGACAGTATGACTTGCAGGGCAGACTTTCCCATGGTCAAGCACGCCATCTGTCCCAAGGATCAGTAGCTGTTTCTCACAAGGTTTGCAGTTCTTTTCTGTGGCCCTGCTCCAGATTCTCAGGGGCCTGCATCGTGATCCTCTCGCTGCTGTTTGCCATAAGCTTCACACTGTGTCTTTCTCACCACTGATACTGCCGCACAACAGGGTCTGCTCAGTTGTTTGTCCCAAGGGGTAGAGCAGCTTGCATTGAGTCATAGATCAGCACCAGCTGAGATTTGGCAGCCTCCATATCACCCAAGGCTGGAGCGGTCTTCCTTGTTGTGGAATGTGATATTTCAAGATCTAAAGAGGCCTCCCAGGCACTGTACTTTCCTTCTGTGCTAGGGGATATAAGATGCAGTAATTTGCTTCTTATTTTTAAGGTGATAACTGGGTAGGCCTTTGCCTATTACATCCCTAAATTTTCTCAATTTAGGCATGCCTCTCGAATCTTCTGGAGAAGGTAATGGCACCCCACTCCAGTACTTTTGCCTAGAAAATCCCATGGATGGAGGAGCCTGGTAGGCTGCAGTCCATGGGGTCGCTAGAGTTGGACATGACTGAGTGACTTCACTTTCACTTTTCACTTTCATGCATTGGAGAAGGAAATGGCAACCCACTCCAGTGTTCTTTCCTGGAGAATCCCAGGGACGGGGGAGCCTGTTGGGCTGCCGTCTATGGGGTCGCACAGAGTCGGACACGACTGAATGACTTAGTAGCAGCAGCAGCTCGAATCTTCACAGGTCTTAACACACACTTCATGAAACACCATGTCTTGTTAAGCTGTCCAGGGTACTAGCTGTCTCTTGTTCTCTCCAGTTGGCATGATCTCTTCAATACAGGGATTAACGTGGTACTCTGGGGATATTTATGTGGTTCAGACCTCTTTGTATTATTTTGTGATAGAGGGCAGGAGGTTAACACAGCTCTAAGGAAAATGGTAAATGAATATTTTATTTATTCTACTTAAACATGAGTTGTTTCTGATTCTCTTTTTAAATTGAAATGGAAAATAACCACGTTCACCAGATAAATGTTCAAATACCATGTAATTGGGGGCTTCCCTGGTGACTCAGCGGTAAAGAATCTGCCTGCCAGTGCAGGAGACATGGGTTCAATCCCTGAGTTGGGAAGATCCCCTGGAGAAGAAAATGGCAACCCACGTCAGTATTCTTGCCTGGAGAATTCCATGAACAGAAGAGTCTGGTGGACTACAGTCCATGGGGTTGCAAAGAGTTGGAAATGGCTTAGCAACTAAATAACAACAACAACCATGTAACTAAGGCCTTATTAATATGCTCTAGTGAGGAAATTATATTTGACACAGTAGCAGTGATCAAGGACGTTACCTGATTCAACCTGCCTTAGTCTAAAATCATTCTCAAGAATGTTCTCAGTTTTTCCAGGGGCCAGATTGGCTATCAAATGCAAAGAAGATTGGGACCATCACCACTGAATTATTTAGGTCATTAATAGTGGTGCTAATTTCCGCCACCCCACCCCTCTCTACCCCTGAGATGTAATGTTACTACCTTGTTTGGGGGCCATTAAGTTTCATAGGTTCCCACTTGGCCTTACCTACTATGAATGCTCTTCCTTAGAGGCTAAAGATGTGGGGATCATTGTAACTGCTAAGTATAACAATTCAAATTATATACCTGAGCACTGGAGAAATGAACACTGAGTCACTCCCAGTTCTCCGTTGTAAGCTGGACTTTAGCCAGGGCTTCATTTATTGTAAAGAGCCAATAAGTTCTGACTTTACTCAAGGGCCATGATAATGCCTTAATGTCGACTCAGACCGCAGTCCTCCAGCTATTCTGGTGCTCCTCCCACCTCAGTGCACAGTGAGCTGAGTAAATGGCCATCGCTGCCTCTGAGGGAAGTACTGGGAGAATCATTGCAGTCCTGTAATAGCTGCAAGTTCCCTCTTCTAGGCACCGGCCACTTTGTTAGTCAATGGGTTCCAGATTTGAAAACTGGCTCAGGGAAACGAGGAAGAGCTCGTTACTTTTTATTGGAGCAATTGCCCTCATGCCTCTGCTCCTGCATTTTTGCCTCTTTCGGTTATAGATGTTAAGCAGCACCCTTCTTGACAGCGCATCTGTTTTGCCCCCAGGGATGCTATGTCTATTAACCAAATGTCTACAGCTCCCTGAGGATGACGCCCCCTCTGCTACTCTGCTGACCTCGCCTTGCAATTATTGTAATTGCAGCCTCCTGGCTTCTGGTGATTAAACAGTGCCACCTGGCTTCTACGGGTGGGGGGCATCGTCCCCATGGAAGCTAATGAGCTCAGATCCACAGCAGCTGCAAGTGTCTTCAGCCTCAGACTGCAAAGGTGAGCTACTGGTGAACTTCTCAAGGATGCTGAGCATTGTCCACAGAAGGTGGTGGATCTCCCCTGTCACCAGAGCAGGCCTAGTGTCCTTGGCAAATGGTGTGCCCTTGTATCCCTCCTCTGGAACGCTGCCTCAGTGGGTCTCCTTGTCTTTCCTGTGTCTCCATTCCACCATATCCACTGACCTCAGACTCTTTGTTTCCTTCTCTGGCATACATTAGGGTTACTCGGGCATTTCTCCTTTTCTGAGCATAGGCCTTTGTTTTCTCTAGGACTCCGAGAGAGAACCAGCGTAATAGGGAGTTTGCTTCATTCCTTGGGGCTCTCTCCAGGACCAGGGTGTTCAATCTTGTGTCATAAAAGCAGTAAGTCCAAGTGCATAAATTCTGATTTGTCCAGCCTTACCTTTTAGCCCCCTTAAGCAAGCTCCCTTATATTCCAACCCCAGGAATGTTTTCCTGGCTCTTACTTGTTCAAGATAGTTAATTCTTCAAACTCTGATTGTATAGTCTGTTTCGTTGTTTATGAGGCCCAGCACTTCTCCTGACAGATTGGGGAGGGCATCCAGAACAGGTAATAGGAGTGGCTCCTGAAGGGCTCACCTGTTATGTGGCAGGTTGTAGGAAGGGTGCCCTGCAATGTCGTAATCCAGTGTGGTCGAAATGCTGGCTCTCATGAGGGGAGGGTGGGCTACCTCTGTAAACCTCGAGGCGTTGGTGGGGTCTGCAGTGCCAGCGTTACCAGGTGCATACATCCCGACCTTCCAGTCCACAGTGCAGGGTCCCATATGTTTTCCTTACCAAGTCCTGGACCTGTGCATGACACACTTACGTTGTCTGAGTGCACTAGTCAGACAGTGAGAGAGTGGCAGGCAGAGTGGGGTGGAGGGATGGAAGAGAAAGAGAGAGAGATTACAATATGACAAACTTACAGAGGAAGAGAAGTCCCACCATCTGCTCTCTATGGGCTGGAGACCGAGGAAAATCAGTTGTTTAGTTCAGACTCCGGAGGCCTGAGAACCAAGAACGCTGAGGGCAGGAGATCAATGTCCCAACTGAAGCACTCTGGCAGAAAGGGGAGGATTCTGCCTTTCTCAACCTTTTGTTCTATTCAGGCTCTCGATAGTTTGGATAATGTTCACCCTCATCCACATACGGGGGAGGGCCATCTACTCTACTCCTTTGACCAATTCAAATGCTAATCTCATCCAAAAATATCCTTAGAGTCCCCCAGAAATAATATTTGATCGGGTCACCTCCTGGCCAGTCAAGCTGACACATCAAACTAACCATCATGCTGAAGATTCAAAAGTCTTTGGACTCTAAAGTTTACAACTGTTTATTTAGCCTGCCTCTCAGCTATTTCTGCTCCTCCACATAAAATCTTTAGCCAGTGAGATGACACTTTTTGCCAGGGACAATCCATGCCCCAACTCACCAACCAGGATAGAACCCTCTTGTCTGCTGAGTGGGTAATGAGTCAGTTCCAAAAACTCCATCTGTCTGCTTTCTATTTTACAGAGAACTTTCACAAGGGCCTTCCATGATGTTTATATTAATATATCTACTATCCATATCTTGCACATTTGTGCACTATTTCTGCATTTTATGCTATAGGAACTCTCAGTGCTTCTAAGAAAAGCCAAGTGGAAGTGTTAGTCACTCAATCATGTCCTGCTTTTTGTGACCCCATGGTCTGTAGCCGGCCAGGCTCCCCTGTCCATGGAATTCTCCAGGCAAGAATACTGGAGTGGGTTTCCATCCCCTTCTCTGTGGATCTTCCTGATCCAGGGATCAAACCCGGGTCTCCTGCATTGCAGGCAGATTCTTTATTGTCTGAGCCACCAGGGAATCCCCAGGTAAAACCAATCCCTCGACTTTTGCAATAGATTCTATTCCCTCTCTCTTAAATATATTACTCCAGCAATTTCCTCCTGTCTGTACTGCATCATCAATTTGTCAGTATATCTGCATTCATAATTTTCGCTGCTTATACTGTTAACATTGTACTCAACCACCATAATCACCCACATACACCACTGAGAAGCCTCTTAAATGTTCTCTCTACCTATACCGTCCTTCCATCCCCATCCTATTCTCAACACAACTGCCAGAAAGAATCTTATAAAATTCAAGTCAGATCAAGTCCCTCTTTTGCTCAAAATTCCCCAGTAAGCTTCCCATCTCAGCAACCGATCTTACAATGCTCTCCAAGGCCATACATGAGCTGGTTGTTCATTCCATCTCTGAGTTCATCTTCTATTACACTTCCTCACTCCATTCCTGTTGCATTTTCTCTGCATATCCTTGAATATGCCAGGCATGTTTCACCTTAAATAATCAGCAATGACTCTTCCCTCTCCAGGGAGTATAATTGCCTCAGATATTTACCTGGCTAATACCGTCACTCCCGTCAAATATTTGCTCAAATGACACCTTTTCAAAGAGATATACTCTGACACTTCATTTAGAACTCCTGTTCTCATTTTCTTCTTTCATCTTTTCCCCATAAGACTTCTCATTTTCTAACATACCAGTGCTCTTTATTGATTTATTACAACTATTTTTCTTTTACTGTCTCCTCTCAAGAGAATGCAATCTCTGAAGATGATGTTTAATATGAAATAAAGGCAATGCCAAAGAATGCTCAAATTACCACACAATTGCACTCATCTCACACGCTAGTAAAGTAATGCTCAAAATTCTCCAAGCCAGGCTTCAGCATTATGTGAACCATGAACTTCCTGATGTTGAAGCTGGTTTTAGAAAAGGCAGAGGAACCAGAGATCAAATTGCCAACATCTGCTGCATCATGGAAAAAGCAAGAGTTCCAGAAAAGCATCTATTTCTGATTTATTGACTATGCCAAAGCGTTTGACTGTATGGATCACAATAAACTGTGGAAAATTCTGACAGAGATGGGAATACCAGATCACCTGACATGCTTCTTGAGAAACCTGTATGCAGGTCAGGAAGCAACAGTTAGAACTGGATGTGGAACAACAGACTGGTTCCAAATAGGAAAAGGAGGACGTCAAGGCTGTATATTGTCACCCTGTTTATTTAACTTATATGCAGATTACATCATGAGAAACGCTGGACTGGAAGAAACACAAGCTAAAATCAAGATTGCCGGGAGAAATATCAATAACCTCAGATATGCAGATGACACCACCCTTATGGCAGAAAGTGAAGAGGAACTAAAAAGCCTCTTGATGAAAGTGAAAGAGGAGAGTGAAAAAGTTGGCTTAAAGCTCAACATTCAGAAAACAAAGATTATGGCATCCGGTCCCATCACTTCATGGGAAACAGATGGGGAAACAGTGGAAACAGTGTCAGACTCTATTTTTCTGGGCTCCAAAATCACTGCAGATGGTGATTTCAGCCATGAAATTAAAAGACGCTTACTCCTTGGAAGGAAAGTTATGACCAACCTAGATAGCATATTCAAAAGCAGAGACATTACTTTGTCAACAAAGGTCCGTCTAGTCAAGGCTATGCTTTTTCCTGTGGTCATGTATGGATGTGAGAGTTGGACTGTGAAGAAGGCTGAGCGCCGAAGAATTGATGCTTTTGAACTGTGGTGTTGGAGAAGACTCTTGAGAGTCCCTTGGACTGCAAGGAGATCAGCCCTGGGATTTCTTTGGAAGGAATGATGCTAAAGCTGAAACTCCAGTCCTTTGGCCACCTCATGCAAAGAGTTGACTCATTGGAAAAGACTCTGATGCTGAGAGGGATTGGGGGTAGGAGGAGAAGGAGACGACAGAGGATGAGATGGCTGGATGGCATCACTGACTCGATGGACGTGAGTCTGGGTGAACTCCGGGAGTTGGTGATGGACAGGGAGGTCTGGCGTGCTGCGATTCATGGGGTCGCAAAGAGTCGGACACGACTGAGAGACTGATCTCATCTGATCTGATGGATGTCAAGAAGAAAATACATTCCCAGTGGAAGTGCTAATGTCAAATTCTTAAGGAGAAATGGAGTAGCTGTTTCTGAGAAACCAAAGGAAGCTGAGCTTGATGGGAGTTTAGTAGGGGAAGGTTTACCCAGGGCTGAGGGGATTTCCTGGAAGGTGAGATTTTTTCAGGGCTAAAATGAAGACAGTCTCAGGCAAGCCTTGGTCTTGGTACTGGGATAGACAACATTCTAAGATATCCACCAAGATTCCTCCCTGTGGGCTACACTCAGCTTCTTTCCAATTAGTCAAACAAGCACAGAAGATGCTGCTGTGAACTCCCTGATTGGTAGACCCTAAGAAAAGGGGCGTGTTCTAGAGGAACTTGAACTAATTAAATGGGCTCTTAAAAGAATACAGAGGGGTTTTAGGTAGCACAGGCTCTCCGACTGACCGGAAAGCAAGTCAGCAGCATGTTGTGAGCTTCCTCTTCAAGCAAGGGTCACATGAGTAGAAACTGAGAGTGGTCTAGCCCCTGAGAGCGACCCCAAGCACCAGCCCCAAGAAATGGGGACTTAGGCGCTACGACCACAGCACTAAACTCTGAAAGCAACTTAGATGAATTTGATGGAGGCCTGAGGTCCACATGAGAACACAGCCCTAGCCAACACCTCACTTTCAGCTTTGCAAAGCCCTGAGCTGTGAACCTGGTTATGCCACAGCAAAACTTCTGACCTGCAGAAACTGTGAGTTAATAAAAAGATACTGCTTTCTATAGTGAATTTGTGGTAATTTGTTACATAGATGTAGAAAACTAGCCCAGTGTTCTGAAGCAAGAACTTAAGAGAAATTCAGACTGAAAGTAGGCTGTACATCATGTCTTTTCTAAGTTGGGGGGATGGAGTTTGTATTTTATTTTTAGTGCTGTAGGAAGACAAAAAAAATGATTTTAAATGGAGAGGTGCAAGTCTTTTTTTTTTTTTTTTTTTAACCTGACATGTCCATGGCCACTGGCTCCTTGAAAATAATACCTATGGGTCAGTCCCCTGAATCCTCACAGAGTTTATCTACCTCACTTTTGTAATATTGGTGTCTCAACAAAGTCCCCTTCAGTGAATCAATGTGATGTTCTACCAAATGTCCAGAGAGTTCTCAGCTCTCTGGACTATATTATAACACACCATAGGGGAAGTAATGTAACCAGGGGCAAAACTGTAAATGCATTTTGTTTTCTGTTTCATGTAATTATAAATTTTCAGTGATTTTTTTTTTTGCTGGCACTATAATATATAGAAAAAAATACATTCACCAAATCCGTGGCTACCCACTATATCCAAAGGGCTATTCATCTACTCTAAAAATGATACTATACCTGGCAAGGTGGCTGCAGTTGGAGCTTTTACTTAAGTTTGCAGTGGTCTATTTTCAACCTATAGGATCTAATTTCTGTAGGAAATTAGATGAATGGTGAAATAGAGATGTGTAAGAACCTACACTCCTGCATTTTTTTTCCAGTTTGTAAAATTTATTTACTTGGCTGCTCCGGGTCTTGGTTGCAACACACAGGATCTTGGTTGCTGGGTGTGGGTCTTCATTGCCCCACGTGGGATCTTCAGTTGCAGCAAGTGAACTGTTAGTTGCAGGATGTGGGACCTAGTACCTTTACCAGGGTTGAACCCCGACCCCCTGCATTGGGACCTTGGAGCCTTAACCACCCCACCGGACCAGCAGGAAAGTCTATCCTGCATTTTAAAAATCCTTAAAGGAGACACAGTTTCCATCACACTCTTCCTCCAAAGCAATACGGTTTTTGATGTACTCTAATGGCTCAGACAAGGCTGCAGTTGGAGGAGGGGTGGGGATGGCCAACACTTTCAGGTGCTGCCACTTGGCTTTCAGTTAACTATTAATTGATCCCAGCTTTTTGTTTTCTTCTCATAAAGCATACGTTGAGTTTAGATCATTGGATGCTGTTTTTCCTAAGCTTACAGTCTTCTCCATATGTTTCAAACAACCGGTAAATTGCACATTCCTTTCCACTGGTGGATTATTCTATTTTACAAGTAGATTTTAAACACCTTGTACCAGGGAATATCCTATACTTACCTAACCACAGGAGATGGGCTTCTGCATGCCAACTGGAGATGAGTGGTCTAGCTCCAAGACCCATCTCATGCCTGCTTTCTTGGACTACTCTTGACATCAGCTGTCATAGTTTGGATTTCTAGGAAGCAGACTGAGATGAAGTTAAATGTGCAGACATTTTCTAGGGAGAGTTCTAGAAATTAATACTTAGGGAAGGGAGGTGAAAGCAGTAGAGTTGGGCAGAAGATGAGGAGTAACATGGGTCTGATAGCTTATCCCCATCACAGGGAGCTCTGAACTACCCTTTACAATGTCCATCAAAGCAGATCGTATTGATTATCATAGGTTACTATGAGTACTTCTAGGAAAGCTGAATTTTTTTCTTTTTGATCTTCACATCACTCATTTTTCATAAACAACCAGTTCAAACAGCTGGGCATTTTCATGCTTGCCTCAGCAGTCTCTGGCAATGATGGGACCTTGGCTAAGATGTTCTCTGCAGCTGAGGCTATCCCTGAAGGGTTGTGTGCTGGTAGTGATCCCAGCATTCAGGGCAACAAATTCTTTCTTACAATATGATTCGGGAACTGCATCTCTATGTCCATCAAATCCACTATCATTAATTATCATAGGCTAACAGGGAGTACTTCCTGAGAGGGGAAAGTTGTGTTTTTCATGTTCACATCAGTTATTTTAATGAATAATTAGTACAAGAAGCAGAGTAAGAATGACTGTCAGGTCTTCAGTCTAGCTTTCCCTTACAGACATCTCCTCACCTTGGTCATTGCCATGGAGTCAGCATTTCTGACCCAGGTATGAGGTGTGGAGATGTCTGTAAGGGACCCTGTGTGGTTCTCTGGGTGTTCTGTTATGCTCCTGGCAGCTTCTGGTGACAGGTCCAATCCTCAGGGGCTACACAGCCCCCGTACTTGAGGTCCCTGAGGATTAGGCAGGCCCACCAGATGACTTTTGCATAGAGAGCCCCTCTATGTAAAAGCCCACTGCTCGCTCTCTCTGATCATTTTTGCCTGTGGTCCAGGAGGCTGGGAGAGCAGCATTGCGCTTCTCCACCTTCCTACTGTGCTGTTGCTAGTGTTGGGCATGAAGCAGAGTCTACACTCAGCATTTTGGAAGGGCTCCTCCCTCGTGTGGAGCTGCAGGTGGTCAATCAGGTTCTCCTTTTAGCTGTAGCAGCCCCCACATTGAGGACACAAGAAGGGGTGCTCACTTACGTGCAAGTGAGCCTGGAGCCAGAGGCACACATGCTCTTCTTGCACTCAGGGATACCAGCAGGGCCAGTGCCTCTTAAAGCCTGATGGTGCCTGGATACATGCCACCACTCCTGTGCAGAGTGCCTCCCGGGCTCCACAGCCAGGTGCAGTAGCGAGGGAGGCAGGAGCTCCCAGTCTAACAGCAGCCAGCTTGGCTTCCTGCCATCCATGCCAGTAGGAGCGCCTCTTGGGGTTTGGGGGTTCATGCTGGTAGCTCTCAGCCATAGAGCATGTCCTGAGGCAGAGGCATTTGGCAGGCATGTGGCTCTAACCCACAGATCCCTGTTCCCCATCATCCTCTGACACCACCTCAGGGTTCTCTTCTCAGGATTTCCCCTGTTTCTTGTAAAGTGTACATTTTGAGGGTTTGAACAACAACTGTTCACACTACCACCAGTATCTTTCTGTTTATTAACAGAAAGATGGAGTCTTTAATATCCTTGAGCCTCTTTTTCTCCATCAAGAAAGGAAATAGTCTTCCCTTTTAGGGCCCAGGTCTTTAAAGGGGAAACTCAGAGAAAGGATGGTTGGACTTCTTCAGGCACAAGTCTTTACCACACCCGCTTAACACTGACTCCCAGAGTGCATAGGTTCTGTTTTAGCACACGCCAGTGTACTTGAGTGTGTGTTCCTGGGTGTGCTTGTGTGTGTGTGGGGTCAGCCGCTGTCACACTTCATACAACCATAGGTCATTTTGACATCCTGATTTCACCCACCCTTCAGCTGCACCAGATCTCTCCATCTTCTCTCACTTGTCCCTTCTGTGGAGCTGATTCTGTGGGGCCTGATTTGCAAACTGTTCTCCTCCCATCTCCCCAGTACATACACATACCAATGAGTTCTATCATATTGGTTGCATATCTAAACCCCATTTTAGGTGTTTGTGTTTATTCTTTTTGCAATTTTATTAGACTTTGAAAATCAATAGTTATCACCAGATACCTGAGTTATGTGTTCCCCAGTATTTTATGGCAGTTAAAAGTCCTAAAGATACTTTGGCACACAATAGGCTTATTTTTTGAGTGCAAAGACAGGATCACAATGAGGAACTATTGCCTAACTTTTCAGGTTAGGATATTACAATTTTTATCCACATGCTAGGCATAAAATTCATACAAAGTAATCCATCCCTCATGTAAACTATGTCTTCAAGAGCTATTGCTTCATTATGAAATTGATAAAACCTTCAATCAGATAAGATGAAGGCTCTCTGTTCAGTGCTTTGTGATCCACTCCCTTCTTTCATGCCCATGTATTATTTTCTGTGTCTCACACTGTGCCATAACCCACCCTGGTTTGCACCAGAATGGGATATTCAGTGAGTCAAACGTTTTATACTAACTTCAAAAACATCATTTTCTCTGACAATGCCTACTTCAAGATTAGACTCTTAAGAACAAAATCTTTCTCACCTGAGTTTCTAGTCTAACAACATCTGTTGCTAATTTGCTAATGCAAATATCCCTGATGGATTTCAGGAGGATCTATGGCCTGCAGTTTCTTTGGCATTTCTCTTCAAGTGTGAAGTGGAAAGGGGTGCCTGGCATGGAGAAAATAACAGAAGCTTTTTTTTTTGAAGTTGTAATGATAAGCCTCTATACAAATGAAACCTGTTTCTTTTATTAATTCTGTTTCTTGTTATTAATTCCATTTGAAGAATTAACATAGTACTGATAATGGAATGCTATCTAACTATGCTAAAGTGTCAGACTTTATTTTTCTGGGCTCCAAAATCACTGCAGATGGTGACTGCAGCCATGAAATTAAAAGACGCTTACTCCTTGGAAGGAAAGTTATGACCAACCTAGACAGCATATTCAAAAGCAGAGACATTACTTTGTCAACAAAGGTCCGGCTAGTCAAGGCTATGGTTTTTCCTGTGGCCATGTATGGATGTGAGAGTTGGACTGTGAAGAAGGCTGAGTGCCGAAGAATTGATGCTTTTGAACTGTGGTGTTGGAGAAGACTCTTGACAGTCCCTTGGACTGCAAGGAGATCAGCCCTGGGATTTCTTTGGAAGGAATGATGCTAAAGCTGAAACTCCAGTCCTTTGGCCACCTCATGTGAAGAGTTGACTCATTGGAAAAGACTCTGATGCTGGGAGGGATTGATGGCAGGAGGAGAAGGGGGCGACAGAGGATGAGATGGCTGGATGGCATCACTGACTCAATGGATGTGAGTCTGAGTGAACTCCGGGAGTTGTTAATGGACAGGGAGGCTTGGCGTGCTGCGATTCATGGAGTCGCAAAGAGTTGGACACGACTGAGTGACTGATTTGATCTAACTATGAAAATAATTCACTATATACTAGTGCTCATCAAACCAGAGAGAAGAATTCTCTGGAGCATTTTTATAAATTGTAGATGTCTTTTAAAAAAATGATTTATTCATTTACGTATTTTTGGCTGCACTTGGTCTTTGTTGCTTTGCACAGGCTTTCTCTAGTTGTGGCAGGCTTCCCGTTGTGGTGGCGTCTCTTGGGGAACACAGGCTCTAGGTGTGGGCTCAGTAGCTGTAGCTGTGGCTCACAGGCTCTTCCCAGACCAGGGATAGAACCTGTGTCCCTCACATTGGCAGGTAGATTCTTAACCACTGGACCACCAGGGAAGTCCCAATTGTATCTTAAATCCACTTTTTAAGACTCCAATTTAGTAAGTTTTGGGGTGGTGCAGAATCAAGGATTGACATTTCAAGCAACCATACTAGATAATTCTGTTGCAAGTGGTGAGCAGTCCTTACTTAGAGAGTTATGACAAAAAGCTTTTGGGTTCATATGTTCATAAATTGGTGAAAATTTCTGGAAGGAGATGATAAACTAGAATTTGTGTTTAAAGATTATCATAAAGTCCTCTACCTTGACTGCCAGAAGTCAAGCCAGTGCTCTTTCCATCATCACTTCCTAACTAGTATGTTATCATGTAGATGCACAGTTGGTGTGACAGAGTTCAGATTATAAAACCTTACTGGATTTAGTGAGTTTTACCCTGATGTTCATGAAAAAGCCAGATCTTCTGCACTGTAAATGTTTCCATGTGATTGTTGACATAAATATATTAGCATAGATTCTTAGTATTCTGAATGATGCTTTGGTAGGCAGAAATATCATTACTCGTCTCTTTAAAAACCTTGCATGTGAAAGAATCTTGCTCTATAAATCCTTTTGTAACCTCCAGGAGATACAAATAAAAGTGCCTTGCTTGCAACAAGAAAGCTGGAGATAATAAATAGGTATAAGGGTCCAAGAAAGTCAACCCAAATCTATTTGGACTGTATATGTCATCTCTGGAGATTCTAAAGAATTTTTAAAAGAGGCAAAGACAACTTATCCCTCTTTTCAAGTTACATCCTAGTAGATACTGTGGTTTCTCTGGATAGAAATTGAAATATAGTATTAACATATGGTCCATATGCATTTCTAATTAAAACATTCAATGTCAAGTACAGGAGATTCTTTTACATAAATTACTTTGCATTTTTCTTGGTTTTCCAAGCTGAGAATTTTTGGAAAATATCATTTGACTGTATACTTTCATTAGAGAATAATACTTTTGGCATGGAATTGTTCTTATTGATGTCAGTTCTTGGCTTATATACTAAACCTGGGGGAGTCAAAATTGTTCAGCAGCAGTATATATGAACCTGAGAGAAAAAAATCTAGGCAGTAAAACATGCTGGCATGATAATAGAGAATACAGTAAGCAAAGCACAGTGAAACAATGTGTTTATTTAGAAAAAAAAATTGAACTATTAGAATTTTTAAAAAATCATAAAATCATGATTTAATATTAAATCTGATTGTTAATTTGTGTATTTATAATTTGACTTAAAAAAAGTCACTTAATCTCCTTTTAGTTGTGAATTCACAAGTTTTTATATTGCATCTTATTGTCACTTTTCAACCATGCTATCGCCAAGCAAAACATACCAATAGAATGCTTATAACTGTATAGTTATTTCAGAAAAGGAGGCCTTTTTTCCTGTTGTTTGTAACAATTTGGATAGAAGAAATGCTGTTGTGAATTTGAGTGTAAATTGTAATGCAAATTTTTAATCCTTTTTAATAAAATCTCTTGTTTTACTTAACTGTACCCCACTACAGTAAGAAAAGAATGTGAGCTGAGAAAAGAGGGACAAAATTTAGGAATGTGGTGAAGGATATCATCTGAAGCACAGAAGTGGAGAAAGAGATGGCATGGTAGTCAGAAAGGGGTGGAGTGGAAATTCTGTCTCATTTATGGCTTAAAGTAAAATTGAATTTGAAATTTTAACTTTTTAAGGTGTGTTGACATCTCCCAAATCAAAAAAGTCACATTAAATTATTTTCTCCTGGACGTGATGGAGAGATACCTTTCTTAGCTCTGAATCTTGGCAAACAGGAACTTGATTCTTTTTCCTGTCACTTGGTTGTATTTGATCCTTTTTCCAGGGCTTAGTTTAAATGTCACTTCGTCAATTCCTAGAGTTGGTACCGCTCTCCTACTCTAGAATTGAAGAAGTGACATTTAATACACACTGCAATTTAATTTTGCCTGCTTAAATTTCATCATACTTCATTCAAATTAATTGTTTAATGACTATCTTTCTACCTACATTGTAAGTTGCAGGAAGACAGGGAGCTTATCAGTTGTATTCAGAATGTAGCATTTTACTAAACAGAGGGGGTGGCCAATAAACATTTGTTGTATTGTTTCTACAGGGTTTTCTCCCAGTACATACCTTTTCTCACTGAAAACTTCTTTTTCCTAGTTGGTCCCAAATTTGATATATTACAGTGCTACAGTTTTCTTTCTTTCTTGTTTTGGCTTAGACCAGCATGTCCCAAAAAATGTGTGCTACAAAAACTAATCTTAAAAGATATTATGGACAGACAAAATATCCAGGGTTAAATAGGTTTCAGAAATACTGTGTACTATCTAATATTATTTTTTTAATGAAAAGTATACTTTAACATGTCAAAGGCTTTACATTCTGAGATAAAGACAACCACTTAACCTTATTTAACTTGCCATTTGATAGACTTAATATTGAGTTGACCAAAAAGTTCTTTCAGGTTTTTCTCTAAGATGTTAGGGAAAATCACAATTAATTGGCCAACCCAATAGAATTTGCAGCCCTTTCTTTATGATTTTTCTATAACATCTTCCAGAAGAATCATGTCACAGAATGCCGCTGTGGGGAAAGGTTGAGTTGTTTGCAGCAGCATTTGTCTGTTGACTTACATCAAGGCTGTTTCCAGCACACATGAATATCCAGTAATTAAAACCAGGATTCTAAGAGCTTCTCTGATAGCTCAATTCGTAATGAATCCACCTGCAATGCAGGAGACCTGGGTTTGACCTCTGGGTTGGGAAGATCCCCTGGAGAAGGAAATGGCAACGCTTTCCAGTATTCTGGCCTAGAGAATTCCAAGGGCTGTATCGTCCATTGGGTCACACAGAGTCGGATACAACTGAGAGAATTTCACATAACCTGGATTCTAGCCACATTTTCACTATATACTGGCCATATTACCTTGAACTTTTAAAACTCATGACAGTTCCCTAAGGATAAATTTTTCACTTCTGCAACATTACCCAACCCGATACAGTGGGTTCAACTCTGTCCCCCTTCCCCCGCAACATATCTTATGTCTTAACTTGGAAAATCTCTGAATATGACCTTATTTGGAAATAGTCTTTCTAGATATAAGTGAATTGAGCATCTAAAGATGGGACCATCCTTCATTATCCACGTGGGTCCAAGATCCAAGAGGAAGAGGAAAAAATGCAGACTCGGAGGAGAATGTCATGTGGAAAAGAGAGTAGAAATTAGAGTTATACAGTCACAAGCCAGGAAAATATTATTTCTCTTACCTCATAGATGGGAAGAAAATTTTGTTATTAATGGTAGTGTTTCTGTTGGTATTATTCATAGTGATATTAATTAGTACCAATTATTGCTTACTGTGGAGAAGGAAATGGCCACTCATTCCAGTATTCTTGCCTGGAGAATCTCATGGACAGAGGAGCCTGGCAGGTTACAGTCCAGGGGGTCGCAAGAGTCGGACACTACTTAGCAACTACACCACCACTTCCACCACCACTGCTTACTGAAAAGCTATGATATATATACTATAAGATATACACTGTCCTAGGCCTTTATGTGTATTTTCACATTGAAGCCTTAATTTTCAACTAAGAACAATAAAACTCAGGAGTTAAACAAAAAGCCCACAGTGACACAGATGGCCAGTTCTGGGACTGGAATTTGAACAGAAATCTTGCTAACTTCCATTACATCATGACATGTTTGTTTTATCCCTTATTTACTTCTGAAGGAAAATCTTGGTAGCTTATTGTAGACTTATTTTTAAAATAGTGTCATGCCTAGAGGGTCATGTGAGAGGAGGGTACTCATCTCTGGAAGGCAGAACAGTGGGAGAAGAAGAATTAGAAGGACAAGGGTGGCCACACAAAGAGCCTTAGAGAGGACCAGGGAAAGAGAAGACCCCAAGTGTGCTGGTAAATGGCTAGGGAGTCTTATCTTCTTTTCACAATGAAGATGCTCTACATGATAACTGGCAACTAATTGTTTTCATGACTCTATCTGCCAGGGGAAGGAAAGCTTTCTGCCACCATCAAATCCTAGATGAGAAACATCTCAACAGCTGTCATTCCTTTGAGATTTATTATTCCTTGTGATATAGACAGCTTGGAAGATCTGTCATATCCATGCACTGGCCACCACAAGATCACCCAGGCCTTTTCACTTTCTTAATTTTGGCCATAAAACTTAAATTTCCTCAATAGTTTTCTTGTTTTTTGTTCCTATCATGTTTATCCTTTTTGCTTATTTAATTTTCATTTTCCTTTTAAATTTCTTAAGGTTGCACAGAACATTTAATATTAAATGCCTTACTTTTTTGTCTTAAATGCAAGTTTTTGCTTTTTGCTCATGATGAGATCTGTTTTCAAACTGTTTTGAAATTATGTGTAGTACTTAGAGGAAGAGGGGTGTTGTGTTTTATACAAATACATGCAATAACAAAAACATTTAATATATCAGGGAAAAAACGTGTATGATGAACCAAAGTACAGGTTCTCAGTCTTATATTGAAATCTCAGTGACAAAAATGCCTTATATTTGAGATGACTAGTTTGTTGTCTTTATACCTCTACTTGTACTTATAGGGATATAACTTAAGTTAAAAAATAACCTTTCCTATGCACTGGGATTTGTTGTAAAAGGCATATTATTGGTCAACTATTTTTCTCTTATTTCTGAAGAGGATGGCAGTTTTTTCTTTGCATACCATGATGAAGAAAGACAAGTGCTTTGTATGGCATGCTTCATTGAACACAGTCATTTGTTGAAAACTGTGATAATGCTCCATGTCCATAAATCTATGTAGCACTGTGCCTAGTTGCCTAGTAAAGGAATAACTGGGTATATTCAATGGGGAAAATACTATCAGAGGTTTTTTTTTTTTTTTTCCTTTAAAAAATCTTTCTGAGATGTGAAATTGCCTGCTGGCCACTAACAAATTTTGACAACACGTTTAGTTACTGCATTTGGAAGAAAACCTGCCTCAGAGATATTATAAAACAAACCCAATACATTGGCTTTGCACTGTTTTTAGCACTGAATGAAATTATTGACAGGGAAATAAGTTTTGTATTAATTAAAAAACAACCCTGTATTTTTCTCAGTTGAACTTCAGTGATCTCAGCAGTGTCTGTATGACAGTTTACATTTAAACTGGTCATGTGTGTCACTCTTTGCTCTGATGATGAAGACACAGAAATCTACACACACATCCACATGGCTTTGAAGTCATCTAAAAAAATTAGACTCACCCCAAATCTATTTACCCTGATACATGTCTTTTTCCCTCTTCTGTTCCCTAAACAAATACCTTTGGATAATCAATTAGTTCCTTAGGCTTCAGTTGTGTCATATTTTCATAAAAGACTGTCTTAAAATGAATTATTCTTCAGACAGCTTCCAGCTGTAATGTTCTAGAAGACACAAGTGCAAATCATTCAAAACACATTGTCAAGCAGACATCAAAGAAAAATGAAGAAAAGTTTATTTGTAGACTTTTTCCCCTTTCTTTACTACTTTCTCTCCTTTTTCCCTTCCTTTCCCTCTATGAAACAGGCCAATTGAAGGGAAAAGTCCCCATGTATAATAACTTTAATTAAAAAAACATTCTCATTATTGACTCTATGTACTATTACATGATTTTTATCCATTACTTCCAACAGTGTTTAGCCTTTGGCTCTGCATTTTGCCATAGGATATACAATTACAAAAATGATAAGTAGTTTTGTCTCAATTACACCTGCTATAAATAGAAAATTCATTTCTGTCTTTTAGGTAGTTTTTAGCTGATATAAGTATTCGACCTGCTTTAAAACTTTCACAGCTATAAGAGGAACACATATCATTGAAATAAAAATAATGATTTTATTATTAGTACTGGTGATAATAGTATTAATAAAGATAGTAGTGAAAATATATAGAGTGCTTGTTATTTTTGAAGTACCGTTATGTTAGATATTTTATACAGGCAGATATTAGGTTGGTACAAAAGTAATTGCAGTTTCAAACCATTAATTTTAAATCATTATGACTAGGCTCAAATATATCTTTATTAATCAAAGTGGGCTTCCCAGGTGATGCTAGTGGTAAAGCACCTGCCTGCCAATGCAGGAGACATAAGAGATTTGGGTTCAATCCCTGAATCAGGAAGATCCCTGGAGGAGGATGTGGCAATTGACTCCTGTATTTTTGTCTGGAGAATCCCATGGACAGAGGAGTCTGGTGGGCTATAGTCCACAGGGTCACAAAGAGTCGGACATGACTGAAATGACTTAGCATACAGCACACACACACAAGTGATTGCAGTTTCAGACCATGAATTTTAAATCATTATAACTAGGCTCAAATACATCTTGATTAATCAAAATAGGAACCACTGCAATAAACACTTTCTGCCATTGAAAAATAAGTTTGTTTATTCCTGTAATGTCAATATTCATGGTTTTGGATTCAATGAACTCTTGGAAGGCATTTTCTGCCTCATGCTGGTTGTGGAAGTGTTTTCCCTGCAAGAAGTTGTTGAGATGATTGAAGAAATGGTAATCAGTTGGCGAGAGGTCACGTGAATATAGCAGATGAGGCAAAACTTCATAACTCAATTGTGGGTTATGACATGAGGTCCGCATTTTCATAAAGAGGAATTGGGCCCTTTCCATTGACCAATGCTGGCTGCAGGTGTTGGAGTTTTCAGTGCATCTCATTGATTTGCTGAGCATACTTCTCCAGTTTTGCTGGCATTCAGAAAGCTATAGTGGATTAGACAGGCAGCAGACCACCAAACAGTGACCATGATCATTTTTAGGTGCAAGTGTAGCTTTGGGAAGTGCTTTGAAGCTTCTTCTCAGTCTAACCACTGAGCTAGTAATTGTCTGTTGTGGTATAAAGTCCACTTTTTATTACACATCACAATCTGATGAGAAATTGTTTGTTGTTGTTGCATAGAATAAGAGAAGACAACACTTCAAAAGGATGGTTTTTTTGTTTCGATTTCTGGTCAGTTCATGAAGCACCCACTTTTGAGCTTCGTGACCTTTCCAATTTGCTTCAAATGCCAAAGGACCATAGAACGTTCGACTTTGAGTTCTTTGGCAACTTCTCTTGTAGTTGTATGAGGATCAGTTTCAGTGGTGGCTCTCAACTGGTCATTGTCAACCTCAGATGGCTGGCCAGTGTGCTTCTCATCTTCTGGGCTCTTTTGCAAAACTTCAACTACCACTGTCGTGTAAATTTATTAGCAGTTCCTGGGCCAAATGTGTTAATGTTGTGAGTTGTCTCTGCTGCTTTATGACCCATTTTAAGCTCCAATAAGAAAATTGCTAGAATTTTCTTTCTGTCTAACATCACTTCTATAGTCTAAAATATAAAATAAACAGCAAGTAATAAGTCATTAGCAAAAAAAAAGCATAGAGTGAGGAATGCACATTAAAATGATGTATAGCATAACCACATTTATTTAAGAATGTATTCCAATATTAAACAGCAAAGTTCAACAATGAAAAACCAGAATTACTTTTGTACCAACCTAATAACTTTCATCTATTTACAAAGTAAGAGTTTTGAGTTAGCATGGTTGAATACCTTGTTCAAGATTACATAGCACCTAAATTGCTTTGGAGTGCATGGTCAAAATCGCCAGGCTAGACAAAGCAGAAAATATATTTTCTACCCTATCATCAACCCAAGACAACCTCTATGAACACATCCAGAATCAGCCGCTGTGCATAAGGCCATTGCTAGTGCTGTGTCAGTGCTTCCACAATGTGGAGGCCATTGTGTTGATGTATCCAGTGGGCCCTCCAAAAGGAAGTGTCCCTATTCTAACAAACTTCTGTATCCAGTTAATTAGGTGGTCAGAGACACCATTATTAAGATATCATTTAGCACAATTACTGTTCTCTAGGCCACTTGTTTTAAGTTCAGATAACCCTTAGGATGGATATAGGTTAAGTAGTTACTAGTCATTAAAAATTTCTACATATTATAAAAATGAAACTAGCCACCATATATTGATCGCTTATTATGCTCCAGACTCTATGATAATCAGTATGAGCATATATGCATGTGTGTGAGGCTGTGATTTTTACATTTGTGCATGCCTATGTCTGTTTGTGTGTTTGCATTTTCTTTCAGTCTACAAAATAACCAGATTATGCAGAAACAAAATTGAGGCTATTTGTAAGTAATAAGCCAAAAGTTATTTGTTTGGCTCAGCAGAAAGAAAATATAACTTGGGAGTTAGATATGACTGAATTTTACTATTTCTCTGCCAGTTTCTATATGGGAGCTTGTAGATGATGCTTAATATCTGTTTTCACATTAGTAAAATTCAGATATTAAAATATAACTTCGGCTGTATAACATCTAAATGAGAAATGTACATAACGCTGCAAGTACATTGACTACAGAGAGTAAACCATCTTCTCAGATTGCCCGAGTCCAACTAGTCTGCCTCCAAAAGGATGAGCCACTATATTTATCTTCATAGTATACTGAGAAACTTTGTGAGAAGGGCTCACACCCAGATAGAAGACGTGGTGTGTGCTTTGTTTAATCGTATCCAATTCTGCAACCCCATGTACTGTAGCCCTCTGTCCATGGGATTCTCTAGGCAAGAATTCTCTAGGCAACCCACTCTAAGAGTGGGTTGTTATGCCCTCCTCCAGGGGATCTTCCCCACCCAGGGATCAAATCCGGGTCTGCTGCATTGCAGGCAATTTTTTTTTTTTTTTTTTTTTACCATCTGAGCCACCATGGAAACCGCAGAAGACATGGTGCTAATAGCTTATTTCCTGGGATGAGATGTAGCACTCTCTGAGCAGTGCAGCTCCTTTAGTGTCAAGTTGCTCCCGGGGACCCCTACATGTGTCTGAGGACTGCTTGCTTGCTTCCTTTATGCAACAGGACACGAAGACCGAAGACACCATAGTTCGATGGCTCACACTTCACACTCACTATGTATTTAGAAACATTGAAGTCATCTCCCGATCATCTTCACCAAGAGCATCAACATCAAGTGAAATGGGCTTGATACATTCAGTGCTAATTTTAAAGCTGTGTCAAAAGCAAATTTTGCTGAAATGGAAATACTAATAAAACTGGAGACTCAGAAGGAGTCCATTATCCTCCTCACCAAGTTTGCGGAGAAATTTCTTCTCATTAGTTCCAATTCCCTGGTGGATTCAAGCTGCTTTTTTACAACTGGGTTTAAACAAAGCGTCTAGGACTACCTGCCAAGGAGGAGCAGGCGCTTTGTTCAAGGGGCTTGCTCATCACATGAGGTAATGGCACATCTGTTAGGACTGTCTGGGCCCAGATAGCAGATGCTGCTGCAAACCGAGTATCTGGAGAAACAACAACAAATATAAAGAGAAACCTACCCCCCTTCAGCACAGATTCGCAGGCTGCTGCCAAAGATTTGTGGAGAGCTGTCTGCACGTCCCGAATGTGATGGGGAAGCTCTGATGCATCACAGATCTCCTTGGCCGGTTGGAAGGACTAGCTGAAAATAACTTTAAAAAAATATAACAGATTCCTTGCAGCACTAGAACATTCAAAATGATATTCTCAACTGGTATAACTTCTGGCAAATGGCAATCTTTGCTTTGTGGCTCTGTTCATCAGAAAAGGCTCTGTTCAGCATGATCCAGGCTCATGTTGAAGATTGCCAGAGATCATTCCACTTCTAGTCTTCACAGACCTCACCGTTCTGGACAGTTCAGGTTACATTTTTGGGTCATTTTAAAACAGAGCACCCACCTATTTTTCCTTGGATTTTAATCTGTCTCTCAGATTGATCATCTATGCATCCCTCCTTCCCATAACAATGGTCAGACCTTAAACTGGCTATATAGGCTTGTTTTCAGTTTTTAGGAACAATAATTCAAAATGTAGACTTTAAAACGGGTAACATAACATGCTTGTACATTTTCCTTTCTGATGGCTCTGATGGTAAAGAATCTGCCTGCAATGATTGAGACTTGGATTTGATCTCTGGGTTGGGGAGATTCCCTGGAGAAGGGAATGTCAATCCTTTCCAGTATTCTTGCCTGGGAAATCCCATGGACAGAGGAGCCTGGCAGGCTACAGTCCATGGGGTCACAAAGAGTTAGACATGACTGAGCGACTAACACTTTCACATTTTTCTTTGGGGCATAATGTAGCTAGTCAAAATAGGTTTTCATCAATGAGGACTATTTTCTGTACCCATAGAAAACAGGAAGAGAGACCTACTAGCTTTTTACCAGGCAGATGCTCGATTCTCAGTGTATAGGGTAGTTTAAAGCTGTGTTTGCCCTGGTCACACCTGTTTTTCCAGTTATATCCTGGTATTTAGTTTATCACTTGTTTCTCAGTTTTTATAAAATATTTATTTGTATTAAAATAAACTTGAATGAGCTTCAGTTCAGTTCAGTCACTCAGTTGTGTCCAACTCTTTGCGACCCCATGCATCGCAGCACGCCAAGCCTCCCTGTCCATCACCAACTCCCGGAGTTCACTCAGACTCACGTCCATCAAGTCAGTGATGCCATCCAGCCATCTCATCCTCTGTCATCCCCTTCTCCTCCTGCCCCCAATCCCTCCCAGCATCAGAATCTTTTCCAATGAGTCAGCTCTTCGCATGAGTTGGCCAAAGTACTGGAGTTTCAGCTTTAGCATCATTCCTTCCAAAGAAATCCCAGGGCTCATCTCCTTCAGAATGGACTGGTTGGATCTCCTTGCAGTCCAAGGGACTCTCAGGAGTCTTCTCCAACACCACAGTTCAAAAGCATCAATTCTTTGGCACTCAGCCTTCTTCACAGTCCAACTCTCACATCCATACATGACCATAGGAAAAACCATAGCCTTGACTAGACGAAACTTTGTTGGCAAAGTAATGTCTCTGGTTTTGAGTATGCTATCTAGGTTGGTCATAACTTTTCTTTCAAGGAGTAAGCATCTTTTAGCAACTCCCAATTTTTTTCTATTATTGTTTAGACCAGTAGTATATGAGATGCAATGGCAGTAAACAGTTATTTTAGCAGGTAGTTAGAGTTCCCTATGCTCTACAGTATGCCCTTCTTCATTATATATCTTATATAGGGTAGTGTGTATATGGAATTTCTGCTTTTGTAGGAAGACTGGAAAACCAGACTGGAAGCCAGCTTGGCCACCCATTAGTCCCCTATGACACAAAGTGAGAAAGGAACAACCTGGACATCATCACACACCTGTCTTCCAGCAGCACAGGGCTATAGTGTCTGGATCAAAGCAGAGGTGAGGCCTTTGTGGTCATTAAAACAGTTCCTAGTGTAGAGGCTGAAGATCATATGCAGGGTGTAGGGAAGGTGAAGAGCATGAGCAGGGCCCCATCCAGATGTCTGTGGAGAAGAAGCCAGGATACCCGTGGCCCAAGGATCCAAGATGAAGGACCTGGGCCTTTAAGACACTTGGTTTTAAACTTCGGAGAAATATGGTGTAAAGGCATTTATTGAGAGTATGAGTGTGTGCCATTGCCAAAGAGATCATAAGGCTGTAATATTGGGAAACACGAGAAATTATCGATTACATGTGTATGAAATATGTATCATAGATGGGAGTTGAGCAGTTCTGTTGAGCTTACAGAGAATACTTTGCACATGCTTCCTATAGTCATGTAGCTGTACATTGAATAAGGTAGACCTCGAATTGTATCTATATGTGAGATCTATAATGAAACTTAGTAATGTATTTTAATGTTATAATACACCCTTTCCATAAGATGCAGAAAATCAAAAGTGCATATTTAGTGATAAATTTAATGAAAACTCAGTTGTACAAGGGAATTGGTAATGATCTGTATAACTTGTTAGAGTTTTCACCACCATCAGTCAACAGATACTTGGGCTGCATGGACAACATAAAAATCAGCGTAGTGATGAGAAAGCATCAGCCAGTACTTGAAATGTCAGTAATTAATTTTAGAAGATCATGGCAGAAATTTGACATGGCCTGCTGCAGAAGCTATATTTAAATAGCATTCTTTCTGCATAATCATTGATGCATATCAAGTGACTATTTTTCTTAATTAGTTTTACTATTTTTCTATTTAGTTTGTATATGTATGGAAATTGGCTTAATGATTTTGGACTTATTAAAGAAAAACAGTTTGATATCTACATCATCAGACACTTCCAGTAGAAAACCATATAATGAGTTCTCAATTCAGTCACTCAGTCATGTCCGACTCTTTGTGATCCTACGGACTGCAGCACGCCAGGATTCCCTGTCCATCACCAACTACCAGAGCTTGCTTAAACTCATATTCATGGAGTCAGTGATGCCATCCAACCATCTCATCCTGTCTTCCCCTTCTCCTCCTGCCTTCAATCTTTCCTAGCATCAGGGTGTTTTCCAATGAGTCAGTTCTTTGCATCAGGTGGCCAAAGTATTGGAGCTTCAGCATCAGTCTTTCCAGTGAAGGTTCAGGACTGATTTTCTATAGGATTAACAGGTTTGATCTCCTTGCAGTCCAAGGAACTCTCAAGATTCTTCTCCAACACCCCAGTTCAAAAGCATCAGTTCTTCAACACTCAACTTTCTTTATAGTCCAACTCTCAGATCCATACATGACTACTGGAAAAACCATAGCTTTGTCTAGACAGACCTTTTTGGCAATGACTTTGGTTTTTTTTTTTAATTTTATTTTATTTTTAAACTTTATAATATTGTATTAGTTTTGCCAAATATTGAAATGAATCTGCCACAGGTATACCTGTGTTCCCTATCCTGAACCCTCCTCCCTCCCCATACCCTCCCTCTGGGTCGTCCCAGTGCACCAGCCCCAAGCATCCAGTATCGTGCATCAAACCTGGACTGGCGACTCGTTTCATACATGATATTATACATGTTTCAATGTCATTCTCCCAAATCTCCCCACCCTCTCCCTCTCCCACAGAGTCCATAAGACTGATCTATACATCAGTGTCTCTTTTGCTGTCTCGTAACAGGGGAAAGATGGTGACTTTGGTTTTTAATATGACAAGTTGGTCATAGCTTTTCTTCCAAAGAGCAAGTGTCTTTTAATTTCATGGCTGCAGTCACCATCTGCAGTGATTTTGGAGCTTCCAAAATAAAGAGTACATAAATATAGACATGAAAGAGTACGATTCCATTGTTACGAACCTCAGAAACTGAATCACTAATCTCTGGTGATATACATAAATTAGAGTAGTGCCTATCTCTAGTTTGAACAGGAATTTGACTAGAGAGAGGCAAAGGGAGTGATGGGAATATTCTGTATCTTGATTTGAAGGAGAGTAGATATGGTCTGTACGTATGTCAATATTGAGCTGTACAATTAATACTTGCACATTTCCAATATGCAAACTACCTTTCATAGAAGGAAAATACTAAATGCTCAATAAGTGTTAGTTATATTAAAATGCATACATGTTATCTAACAAAATGACACTTGTTCTACTAGGTAGTAATGCATTTCAAAACAATACTAGTGGCAATATTAAAGACACATGGTGAAGCAACTTCATAAAATACAGGAATATATTACAAGGACTAGCAATTCTCATTACAGTATTTTGTGATAGAAGATAAAAGTAGGTCTTGAATTTTTTACTACAATGTGTGTGTATGCTCATTCATTCAGTTGTATCAGACTCCTTGTGACCCCATGGTCTGTAGTCTGTCAGGCTCCTCTGTCCATGGAATTCCAGGTAAGAATACTGAAGAGGGTTGACATTTCCTCCTCTAGAAGATCTACCCAACTCAAAGATTGAACCCACATCTCTTGTGCCTCTTCCACTGACAGGCAGATTCTTTACCACTGTGCCACCTGGGAAGCCCCTTCATGTGCATGGATTCATGCAGTTTGTATTTTAAAAAATAGTTTTTGAATGTAACTATTGTTCAGTTGCTCAATTGTGTCTGACTCTTTGCAACCCAATAGACTGCAGCTCACCAGGCTTCCCTGTCTTTCACTGTGTCCCTGAGCTTGCTCAAACTCATGTCCATAGAGTCAGTGATGGCAACCAGCCATCTCATTCTCTGTTGCCCCCTTCTCCTCCTGCCTTCAATCGTTCCCAGCATCAGGGTCTTTTCCAATGAATCGGCTCTTCATATCAGGTGGCCAAAGCATTAGCACTTCAGGTCCAACATCAGTCCTTCCAATGAATATTCTGGGTTGATTTCCTTTAGAATTGACTGGTTTGATCTCCTTGCTGCCCAAGGGACTCTTTAAGAGTCTTCTCCAGTACCACAGTTAGAAAGCATAACTATTTTATAAAACCACTATATTAAAATTTTGTTAATATTTCAAATATTGTAGTTGTTTCAATTATCCCCTTTTACTATCACAAGTGTCCTGATATTGGTAAGAAATACTATAAAAAAATAGAGTGATTATATAATCATTTGAAAACGCTACATTTGATAAGGCAGTCATTATTATGTATATTTTACTTGTGAGAAAATTTAGCCTCAGAGAACAAAAATTATTTGCCAAAAGCTGTGCAGAACTTGATGTTAACTGTGGCAGAATTGGTAGGCAGGATTGAGTCTAAAATCTTTCCAGTCTTCCTTGATCACTCTGTGACCTTTAAATCGATTGAGTTCTTGGTTGACTAATGCACTTAATAGGGAGCATTTATTTGGAAACCACAATATTACCATTCTCTACCCTTCTCTGCTGAGTTAGGAAGATGGCCATATAGAATGATTTCATAGAACCTCATAGTCTAATGAAAAGAGAATGAATTACAGTGTAAGGAGAGTTTTGTGGTAGGGGGCGTTAGCGGTAAAGAACCCGACTATCAATGCTGGAGACCCAGGAGAGAGGCGAGTTCAATCCTTGGATCAGGAAAATGCCCTGGAGAAGGGCATGGCAACCCACTCCAGTATTCTTGCCTGGAGAATCCCGTGGATAGAGGAACATGACGGGCTGCAGTCCCTAGGGTGGCAGAGAGTCAGACACAACTTCGTATACACTCACATACATGGACAGAGAGTATGGGTACACAGAGAAAGAGTGGCTAATCTTCCTAGCAAATAAGGCTTAGGGGAGAAGTAATGATTAACATATTTTTTCCACATTATTACTTTTTTTTACAGTGAAATATGACATAAAAATTGAAATTTTCATGGGACATATATGTGCATTCAAATGAATACATATCGAGAAAATACTTCCCTAATTACTGCTCAAGTTAACTTAAAAGACCTTAAGTCTTTAGGATCCCAACTCTTATACTAAATCTTGTAAAGATTATTTTATTAAAATAAGTTTAAAATCCAGGTATACATCACTAAAAATATGGGTTTCCTTTGCTAGTTTTTGAACATTTCATAGGGGGATAACACAGTAGTATAGAGGGCATGTTTTGCTAGACATTGCTATGAATTTTGGGATAGGCCTATGGGAATAGCATATTTTATCTTGTATACCTGGAACAATCTGGAGAGCAACAGAAGAATTTCTTCTACCACCTTCTGGTGAAAGTTGAGAGAAATGATTATTTCCATGAGTTATCACTATTAACATCCATGAGGATTTTTGGGGACTAATCAACCCTGATAAAGAGACAGCTTGTAGTACAGATAATATGCACTCATGACTCAAAATAGATCACTGTATACTGGGGAGAAGTTCAGGAGTTTAACTTCCAAAGAACTGACTCCTATGAATTAGTTACATTGACCTTAATAACAGTAGCTGCGGCTGCTGCTAAGTTGCTTCAGTTGTGTCTGACTCTGTGCGATCCCATAGATGGCAGCCCACCAAGCTCCCCCTTCCCTGGGATTTTCCAGGCAAGAATACTGGAGTGGGTTGCCATTTCCTCCTCCAATGCATGAAAGTGAAAAGTGAAAGTGAAGTTGCTCAGTCGTGTCCGACTCTTAGCGACCCCATGGACTGCAGCCTACCAGGCTCCTCCGTCCATGGAATTTTCCAGGCAAGAGTACTGGAGTGTGTTGCCATTGCCTTCTCCATAATAACAGTAGTCACAATGTTTTATCAGTAATGCATGGAACATTTTTGGAGTGCTTTACCCTTTATAACTGTATAAACCAGTATGGAGCTTCAGATGAAAGGAGGACATTTTCAGTCCTTGGTCTAAGTGTAGTTTTTCAGCAGGGAGAAGCAAACTGGACATCTTTTCTCTTTTTGTAGTGGGCAGCAGAGGCTTTGTTAATCTCTGCAAGTCTGACTTACAGGATGTAAGCCCCTGGGAGGTCACTGAAGAAACACAGATGGAGAGGTAGTTAGCCAAGCCAGACCAAATCAGAACAGAGTTAATGCCATCAAAGTATACATTCACAGTTCTCCATTAGCTTTTCAAAATTTAAGAACACACACACTTAACCGACCAGATCCAAAACTTCAGATTGGCTTTGTTAGAATTCATGTAACTACCTCATCCAGACTTTAGAAGAATATCCCTCAACTTGGTAGATATCCTGTCTTTCTATCATATTCCTGCAGAATCTTATAAATTTTAATTGTAAAATACCATTATTAAAATTTCTCTGGAAGCCTGGAAAGACCCAAACTACAGTAGACAGATTGCCATATGTGTTAAAACATCTTTGTTAGAAATTAAGTATGTGTGAATCTAAAAGATGAGGGGAAGTGTAATCAGCCCATGAAGAAATGTTAGGCATAATAGCTAAGACAGTAATGAATAATGTATATGGAGGTATTTAAACAATTACTTGCATTTGAGTTTCTTATGTGTGCCTGGTTCACAAGGAAAAGGCAAGATGCTGTAAAAGCCAGATTAGCATGAAATGTTGTTTTACAAATCATTTGTTCTTTTGAAGACTTATTTTAGTCAGTGATGAAACATGCTATGGAACTTCTCTGGGGACATGAAGGGATTCTTGACATCTTCAGCAAAAAATAAGATATCCTGAACATCCAAACTTAATATGGTTTCTTCTTTCATGTAAATATTACCCACACTACTTGGACACCTAAATGGGGAAGAAGTTCCATTCTCTTGAGAACATAATGTTCCTGTTACACAGCTGGTTCCCTTTGGACTTGAATTTGCTTGTGAAATCCCAACAGCCATTTTCATTTGTATCCCACTGTGATCCAACTGAAATAATTGTGTCCAATAGTGGGTGAATTGAAAATCCCTATGCAGTTTTCCGAGCATGCCTGAGAACGAAAGGGAAAACTAAAATATAATTTGAAATTAGTCTCTGGAACGTTTGCCTTTCTTTTATGTTTGAGAGCCTTGTCAGAATTTGGGAGCTCGCCTTTCTCTGTCACTTGTCTTCCTGTGCTTATTGTTTAATCAGCTGATTGGTAAACATCCGTCCTTATGTGCATGTCTAAGTTCAAGCCGAATGTGTTCTTTTGAAACTTCAAAGTCTTGCCGTTACTGTCAGCATGATGCATTGGTTCGTTGACTGCTCATTTCTAACTCCTTAGCTTCACCACATTCCAACACACACTTTTGTACTTGCTACCATATGCATTCAGTCCTACCAGATGTGTTCACGTATCCTTCGAGTGATAACAGTCCTTGCAATGATCCTGTTAACATAGAGTAGTAATGAAATTATAAAACTTAAAAACATCTGCAGAGTGAAGTTTTATGTTTTATCATTTAAATCTTAAACTATGGATAACTTGGGTAATTTATATTTTGCCTTTCTCTATATTTTTGCTTCTCTTCCTACTACTATTATTAGAAATGCTTCGCTAAAGAATAGAGAATCATATGATGATATTACCCCACTAGTGCAGAGCCAACAAATTACATACTGTGTCGGGAACTACCTTATTAGATGAGGAAAAGTGCTGTGAATTTGAGAGCAGGAGTCATAACATTGGTTTGAATCCTTGTTCTGACATTTACCAGTGCCCACCTCATGTGTCTTAAGGCTAAAATGAAATAATCAATTCATACCCATTTTAGCAAGTACCTTACATTTTTCTTTATCACCTTAAGACCTCTATTCAACTGAGCATAGAGTCAAGCCAGCTTGTCACAGAAATAGTTGCAATTTAAAATTTGCATTTGAATTCCTTTAGAGAAGATATATAAAATGGAGTCTGAGTGAACAATAAAACAAAATCAAAACAACAAAGCAAAACCAAAGACACTGCCTGTTGCTTTCCGTCAAGTAATGTATTATTTATTGACCCAAATGCAAATCATTGTATTCTTATTACTTTTAGAAACATCCAAACATTTTCTTTCTGTATTGAACAAGATCATAAATGAAAAGTTGCTGGTTAATAGATCTTAATAGGTATGACAAGAGATTGTTAAATTATGTGAGCAAGCCCTGCCTCAGTGATATAACTGTTGTACTAACATTGTTAGCCTTCTTACTGAGGAGGTCAGTTCCTCAGAGAAAAAACTAACCTGCTCAAGATTGGATTTGGCAAAAGTATTTGAAGTGAAGTATATAGAGAGCAAACAAGTAGGTAAATACTATCTTTGCTTGTTAATGCATGGGAACACCAGGTGAATATCTAAGATATATTGTTGATGTTTTCTATGTTTTTTGCTTGTTGGTTTTCACCAAGCTTCATTTTGGAAAGAATTAAACCCAAATTGGAAAATGACTGAAAATCATAAAGATTTTTAAATTGTTAATGATAGAAAAAAATAGGTGAATGATTAGATAGAAGCAAAGAGGGATTAAACAAAAGAAAAGTACCATGAAGTCAGGAGTGAGGCATGAAGGTCACTGATGCCACCCAAAAAAAAAGGTTTTGCTTTTTCACAGGTCATGTAATAGGGTTCTATTTTCATACCTTCCTGAAGTTAGGTATGGGCAGATGAATTTGAAATGAATTAATGAAATGAAATGTAAGAACTACGGCCATCTCCTTCTGAGAGAAGGCTCTGAGATCCGCCAAGTGTTTTTCCGCTCTTCCCTCTGTCATAGTAACCAGCAACATTGTGAAACCGAGTGCTGTATCACTCTATTTTCAAAACAATGTCCTGTTATAGATGTAGCATTAGTGGAAAATGTACATCTGCTGCTTTATTTCAGTGTGATTTCGGATGGCCTGTTACCATAGCAAAGTCTACCCTAACCCAACTTTGACTAACACGTAGGTTGTATATAAAATACATAGTACGGAATCCTCAATAACTTAATAGAGATGGTTTAAACAAACTTGTCTCTCTTTTCTACCCCACTTATCGCCAGCAACTGGGTCTTTGTGGCTGTATGAGCACTAAGTGGTCCAATTCCACATTTCCATCATTATGAGCTGCTTCTTAAAACCACTTCTGGTAATAAGGCGGGAGACTTAGTTCCTCTAGAAACTGGCTATAAGATGAGTTTGAGGGAAAACAGTTGATTTTGTAGTTTGTCTCAGAGGGCACTTGGGTGGAGCTGGGGGAGAGTAGCAGTCGAGGACTGAAATCCAGTACGGGCTACATTGGACAAACTGCGCACACATACACAGGGTACATTATTGTGCAGGTTAACAGTATGAGCATTAAAGCGGCCACTTAGCTGGGTTTTCCTGTGGAAAATATACTGAGTGCAGTTCAAAGTTGTTCTTCCTGAGGGTTGTAGATGCTGGTATATTCATCTACAAGTTTCTGTCTGTAACTGGTTGAGAGTTTACTCCTCGACTTCCTGGCCTACTCCTTGTGAAGACAGGGAAAGATCAGTTGTCAGAAAGAGCCCTCAGTAGCAGAGTCTTCAGGCAGTAGGCAGGTGATGACTTGAGTACTGACTAATCATAGATTGGATACAGGCAGGGCACCAAAGGTAGTATATACTTCCAATAATATTTGTTTATCTCTAATATTTAGTAATTTCTAACTAAACTGACACACTTTGAAAAATTGTGTTGTAACCATGACTTTCAGATTCTGGTCTGTGTGTGTGTGATTGGAAGATATAATTCTTCAGCCTGCCATTCAAGGTACCTCACAATCTGGGCTCAGTCTATCAACCACAAGTTTTCTTGTGTTATTTCATGGTGTATTTTTGGTTCTAAATAACTAGTTATTTTTACCAAACCAGTTTAATTTATGGCTATCATAATTAATTACTTAAAATGAATAAAATGACCTCCCATATTTGTCAGCCTACCTAAAGTCCACTGTTTTGATATTTTTTTAAGTCTCATCCTCAAGTCAAACTTTCTATGTCATGAATGTTCAGACCCATAGTTGACCTCTTTTATTTTCTGGAATTTGATTGTTTTATATTTATAGCACATTTGAGCATAACCTCTACAGGCATTTCTTATTACAAAAAAATTAAGACTCATTGTACCATGCCTTTGCACATGTTATTTAATACTATTAATAGTATAAGAATTACTATTGATTTGTTCTACAAAGAAGCTTTCTGTCACCTCTTCTATCAAACTTCCTTAATCCTAACAATCAACCTAATTTCTTTTCCCCAAAGGAAACTTACATCTTCTGTGCCCACATCACACTTTCATATGTGCCTTTACTATAGTGATTCTCATTGTGTTTTGCTATCTGTCTGCGTCATCACTGAACCATGAGTCCTTGAAGAGTAGTAAGAAGGCTTTCTTTATCTACCACATCCAGGTACGATCTCTAATATATAGACATTAACAGGTTTATTGACTGCAATTCTTAAGTTGTTAATGCCAGTCTTTGTTTCCTCAGTCTCAGAAGTTAGAAGTACCCAACATGAATTCCCCTCCACTACCCCTCCTCTGTCTTAAACTCACACCATGATCCTTTTATTCTTACTGTTCATGCGTTATGGAAAAAGAATTCAGATGATTCCAAGGGAAATTTTTTATTTTACTGTAAATTCTCTTCCTTCCTGGCAACTATAGATTTTGGCCACATCAAGAATACAGTGTCTTATATGTAAAAAGTATTCTTTCCAATGGATTATTTTCTATTCTTGTTTCCTCTAAACATTAAAAATATATTTATCTTTCATATACCAACACATATTTTATAGACCATGGGACTTGCATTCCTGTGCAGAGTTCTTTCCAGTCTTTTTGTTTGTCTTTGATCTCAGATCAGTTCAGTTGATCAGCTGTGTCCGACTCTTTGCGAACCAATGGACTGCAGCACACCAGGCTTCTCTGTCCATCGAAAACTCCTGTAGCTTGCTCAAATTCCTGTGAATCCAGTTGGTGATGCCATCCAACCGTCTCATTCTCTGTCATCTCCTTCTCCTGCCTTCAATCTTTCCCAGCACCAGGGTGTTTCCCAGTGAGTCAGTTCTTCATATCTGGTGGGCAAAGTATTAGAATTCAGCCTCAGCATCATTAGTAAGGACTGATTTCCTTTAGGATTGCCTGGTTTGATCTCCTTGCGGCTCAAGGACTCTCAAGAGTCTTCTCCAACACCACAGTTCAAAACCATCAATTCTACAGTGCTCAGCTTTCTTTATAGTCCAATGCTCACATCCATGCATGACTCCTGGAAAAACCACAGCTTTGACTAGACAGACCTTCATTGGCAAAATAATTTCTCTGCTTTTTAGTATACTGTCCAGGTTGGTCATAGCTTTTCTTCCAAGGAGCAAGTGTCTTTTAATTTCATGGCTGCAGTCACCAATGAATAGTGATTTTGGAGCCCCCCCCCCCCAAAATAAAGTCTCTGACTGTTTTCATTGTTTCCCCATCTATATGACTTGAAGTGATGGGACTGGATGCCATGATCTTAGTTTTCTGAATGTTGAGTTTTAAACCAACTTTTTCACTCTCTTCTTTCACTTTGATCAAGAGGCTCTTTAGTTCTTCTTTGCTTTCTGCCGTAAGGGTGGTGTCATCTGTGTATCTGAGGTTATTGATATTTCTCCTGGCAATCTTGATTCCAGCCTTTTCTTCGTCCAGCCCAGCTCTTTGCATGATATACTCTACATATAAGTTAAATAAGCAGGGTGACAATTGACATGTTGCTTTCCCTATTTGGAACAAGTCTATTGTTTCATGTCCAGTTCTAACTCTTGCTTCTTGACCTGCATACAGATATCTCAGGAAGCATGTAAGGTGGCCTGGTATTCCCATCTCTTGAATAATTTTCCACAGTTTGACAGCAGTGGCCTGCCACAGGGACAGGGGCTCTGGGTACAGCAGACCTGTGTGTGGTATAAGCCCTCTTGGAGGAGGTTGCCATTAACCCCACCATAGAGCCATCCAGCAAACAACCCACAAACTGCAGAACAATTATACCAAGTAAATTCTCCCATTGTTAAGAAAATACTAGAAAATACTAGTTTTCCAAACCTGAGGATCTAGCAAAGGGACTGAGAATCCCCAGGGAATTTGACTTTGGAGGCCAGTGGGATTTGATTATGGAACTTACACAGGCATGGGGAAACAGACTCTTGGAGGGCTCAAATAAAACCTTGTAGACACCAGGACCCATGAGAAAGGAGCAGTGAGCCCACAAGAGACTGAGCCAGACTTGCCTGTGAGTGTCCAGGAGTCTCTGGTGGAGGCATGGGTTGGTGATGGCTTGCTACAGGATTGGGGGTGCTGAGTATGGCAGTGTGTGCTTGGGACATTTTGAAGGAGGTCACCATTGTCTTCATTACCTCCACCATAGTTGGTCTCAGGACACACAACAAAGAAAGAATACAGACCCACCCATCAACAGAAAATTGGGTTAAAGATTTACTGAGTATGGCCCCACCCATCAGAACAAGACCCAGTTTCCCCTTCAGTCAGTCTCTGCCATCAGGAAGCTTCCATAAGTCTCTTATCCTTATCCCTCAGAGAGCAGACAGAATGAAAACTACAGTCACAGAAAATGAATCAAACTGATCCTATGGACCACAGCCTTGTGTAACTCAATGGAACTATGAGCCATGCCATGTAGGGCCACCCAGAATTGGTGGAAAGGTGGGACAAAATATGGTCCACTAGAGAAGGCAATGGCTAACCACTTCAGCATTCTTGCCTTGAGAACACCATGAACAGTATGAAAAGGCAAAAGATATGCAGAAAGATGAACTCCCCAGGTCAGTAGGTACCTAATATGCTACTGGAGAAGGGTGGAGAAATAACTCCAGAAATAATGAAAAGATGGAGCCAAAGTTAAAACAATGCCCAGTCGTGGATATGACTGGTGATGGAAGTAAAGTCCAATGCTACAAAGAACAACATTGCATAGGAACCTGGAATGTTAGATCCATGAATCGAGCAACATTGGAGGTGGTCAAACATGAGATGGCAAGAGTGAACATTGACATTTTAGGAAAAAGTGAACTAAAATGGTCTGGAATAGGCAAATTTAATTTAGATGACCATTGTATCTACTACTGTGGGCAAGAATCCCTTAGAAGAAATGGAGTAATCCTCATAGTCAACAAAAGAGCCTGAAATGCAATACTTGGGAGCAGTCTCAAAAATGACAGCATGATATCTGTTCATTTCCAAGGCAAGCCATTCAATATCACAATAATCCAAGTCTATGCCCTGACCAGTAATGCTGAAGAAGATGAAGTTGAAGCATTCTATGAAGACCTAAAAGACTTTCTAGAACTAACACCCCAAAACAATGTCCTTTTCATTATAGGGGACTGGAATGCAAAAGTAGGAGTCAAGAGATACCTGGAGTAACAGGCAAATTTGGCCATGAAGTACAAATTGAAGCAGGGCAAAGGCTAACAGAGTTTTTAGAAGAGAATGCACTGGTCATAGCAAACACCCTCTTCCAATAACACACAGAAGACTCTACACATGGACATCCCCAGATGGTCAACACCAAAATCGATTGATTTATTCTTTGCAGCCAAAGATGGAGAAGCTCTATATAGTCAGCAAAATCAAGACTGGGAGCTGACTGTGGCTCAGATCATGAACTCCTTATTGCCAAATTCAGACTTGACTTGAAGAAAGTAGGGAAAACCACTAGACCATTCAGGTATAACCTAAATCAAATCCCTTATGATTATACAGTAGAAATGACAAATATATTCAAGGGATTAGGTCTGATAGAGTGCCTGAAGAACTATGGACAGAGGTTCACAACATTGTACAAGAGGCAGTGATCAGGACCATCCCTAAGAAAAAGAAATGCAAGAAGGGGAAATGGGTGTCTGTGGAGGCCTTAAAAATAGATGAGAAAGGAAGAGAAGCTAAAGGCAAAGGAGAAAAGGAAAGATATACCCATTTGAATGCAGAGTTCCAAAGAATAGCAAGGAGAGATAAGAAAACCTTCTTCAGTGATCAATGCAGATAAATAGAGGAAGACAACAGAATGGGAAAGACTAGAGATCTCTTCAAGAAAATTAGAGATATTAAGGGAACATTTCATGCAAAGATGAGCACAATAAAGGAGAGAAATGATATGGACCTAACAGAAGCAGAAGATATTAAGAAGAGATGGCAAGAATACACAGAAGAACTATACAAAAAAGATCTTCATGACCCAGATAACCACAATGGTGTGATCACTCACCTAGAGCCAGACATCCTGGGATGTGAAGTCAAGTGGGCCTTTGGAAGTATCACTCTGAACAAAACTCATGGAGGTGATGGAATTAAGTTGAGCTATTTCAAATCCTGAAAGATGATACTGTGAAAGTGCTGCACTCAATATGTCATCAAGTTTGAGAAAGTCAGCAGTGGCCACAGGACTGAAAAAGGTCAGTTTTCATTCCAATCCCAAAGAAAGGCAATGCCAAATAATGTTCAAACTACTGCACAATTGCACTCATCACACATGCTAGCAAAGTAATGCTCAAAATTCTCCAAGCCAGGTTTCAACAGTATGTGAACCATGAACTTCCAGATGTTCAAGCTGGATTTAGAAAAGGCATAGGAATCAGACATTAAATTGCCAACATGCACTGGATCATTGCTAAAGCAAGAGAGTTCCAGAAAAACATCTACTTCTGCTTTATTGACTTTGCCAAAGGCTTTGACTGTGCAGATCACAGCAAACTGGAAAACTCTGAAAGAGGTGGGAATACCAGAGCACTTTACCTTCTTCCTGAGAAATCTGTATGCAAGTCAAGAAGCAACAGAACCGTACATGGAACAACAGACTAGTTCCACATCGCAAAAGGAGTATGTCAAGGCTGTATATTGTCACCCTGCTTATTTAGTTTATATGCAGAGTATATCATGTGAAATGCTGAGCTGGATGAAGCACAATCTGGAATCAAGATTGCTGGGAGAAATATCAGTAACCTCAGATATGCAGCTGTCACCACCCTTATAACAGAACTCAAGAATAAACAGCCTCTTGGTCAAAGTGCAAGAGGAGAGTGAAAAAGTTGGCTTAAAACTCTCTGTGGGAGAGGGAGAGGGTGGGGAGATTTGGGAAAATAGCATTGAAACATGTATAATATCATGTATGAAACGGAGTCGCCAGTCCAGGTTCGATGCACGGTACTGGATGCTTGGGGCTGGTGCACTGGGATGACCCAGAGGGAGGTGAGGGGAGGGAGGAGGGTGGAGGGTTCAGGATGGGGAACGCGGGTATACCTGTGGCGGATTCATTTCGATATTTGGCAAAACTAATACAATATTGTAAAGTTTAAAAATAAAATAAAATTTAAAAAATAAATAAAATAAATGAAAAAATTAGAACCAAAAAAAAAAATAATAAACTAAGATCATGACATCTGGTCCCATCACTTCATGGCAAATAGATGGGGAAACAGTGGAAACAGTGGCAGACTTTATTTTCTTGGGCTCCAGAATCACTGTGCATGGTGACTGAAGCCTTGAAATTAAAAGATACTTGCTCCTTGGAAGAAAAGCTATGACCAACCTGCTGCTGCTGCTGCTAAGTCACGTCAGTCATGCCTGACTCTGTATGACCCCATAGATGGCAGCCCACCAGGCTCCTGTCCCTGGGATTTTCCAGGCAAGAATACTGGATTGGGTTGCCATTTCCTTCTGCAGTGCATGAAAGTGAAAGTGAAGTCGCTCAGTCTGTCTGACTCTTCTTGACCCCATGGACTATAGCCTAACAGGCTCCTCCATCCATGGGATTTCCCAGGCAAGAGTACTGGAGTGGGTTGCCATTGCCTTCTCCGATGACCAACGTAGACAGCATATTAAAAAGCAGAGACATTACTTTGCTAGTAAAGGTCCGTCAAGTCAAAGCTATGGTTTCTCCAGTAGTCATGAATGGATGTGAGAGCTGGACTATAAAGAAAGCTGAGCGCTGAAGAACTGATGCTTTTGAACTATGGTGTTTGAGAAGACTCTTGACAGTCCCTTGGACTTCAAGGAGATCCAACCAGTCCATCCTAAAGGAAATTAACCCTGAATATTTATTGGAAGGACTGATGCTGAACCTGAAACTCCAATACTTTGGCCACTTGATGCGAAGAACTGACTCATTTGAAAAGACGTTGATGCTGGGAAAGATTGAAGGCAAGTTTAAAAGGGGACAACAGAGGATGAGATTGTTGGATTGCATCACCACCTTGATGGACATGAGTTTTAGTAAGGTCCGGGAGTTGGTGATGGACAGGGAAGCCTGACTTGCTGCAGTCCATGGAGTCACAAAGAGTTGAACACAACGGAGCAAGTGAACTGAATTCTTATTAGATTATAGCTATTAAACTAAATTTTTAATTTTGCATATTTTAAAATAATTTAAATATAAAGTTAATATCAATAGATATAATTTAAGTACTCAATGACTTCATGTGACTAATACCTTGCATATTGGACAGAGCAGATATAATTTCCATTATCACAGAAAATTCTATTAGCATTCAATGAGACCAATTTTCAAGTGACATTCCATAAATAAAAGATTTGCTTTTTTATGTGAAATGTGCATTTATCATTGAATATAGAACCCACTACTCCAGAATCAATTATTCTCCAGAAACATAGTTTTGATAACTATGGAAACAGAATAGTAATACTACATCAAATTTATTCCAAAAATAAATATTTGTATTTGTAGTTTTCTGTATGTGAAAGCACATTACTGAAAACCCCATTGTAAAAGTTCTAAAATTTGTTTTTAAATGTGTATTCTGAAGTCTGAAATTCCCAAAGTTAAATTTTAGCACTAAAAATGAACAAATATCGAGGATAAGACTGAAATAATTAAGTTCAGTGAAATGAAATACACACATAGTTGAAGGGAAACTTCAGCAATAGAATTGTTTCCCAGAATGTTTCTATAATTCTTGACTATTTGGAAAAAAGATATAATGTTTTACATAAAGAACAGAACAAAATTTATCTGACCAGATGATATAGCTATAGTAATGTTTTTTAAATAAAAGAAGCCTTTATATTTCTTGAAGAATGACTTATATTATTGGGAATATCAGTCATTTGAAAAATCTAAAGGTTATGATAAATGATGCACATTCTTCAATTAAGTTTGGCATTGCACAAGACACATTGTATAATTGATGTTTTTTTAGATTAAAACAAAATGTAAATATCAAACCTTAGTATACTGGGTATTCAGTTTTCCTTGGCATTAAGTTCAATAAATTCCATTATTTTAAACATCCTTTCACAAAAGATTGTATTATGCAATGTTGTCAGATCATATTCGTAGATTTGCAAAAATCCAGTTCTACTAGACGATCTAGCTACTATGCAGGCTGCATAGATACCAAAATATTTGCTAATATTACTAGTTGAGTAAGTGACTAATTTTTTCTGTTTAACCCAAATTGGTGTATGATTATATTAATAATTAATATTGGTCAGCTGCTTAATTTAAAATGTACTACTTATGAAGTAGAGATGTTAGTTGGGATTTTGGTGGAATAAGAATGAGAAGAATGCAGTCTCTATAAAGGGTTAAAAATTATACAACTTAAAGTAAGTTAGATTCCTGGGTCAAGAAAATCCCCTGGAGAAGGCAATGGCAACCCACTCCAGTATCCTTGCCTGGGAAATCCCTTGGCAAATGAAGAGCCTGGCAGGTTACAGTCCATGGGATTTCAAAACAGACACAATTTAGCGACTAAACAACAACAACCTGTTACTATAATGGTTTAAAAGTTTATCTGTAAAAACATGTAGCTCATTTGTTTATATAGAATAAATGCTAAATAAACTTAGTAGCTATTAATATTATTAAAATTTCTACTTAGTTAACCATTTGGTATTTATTGAGTGTCTGTTTTATGCAAAACATTATGATACAGATGCAGAAATGAAAATGTAAGGCTTCCTCTTTATCCCTTTGACTCTAGGTTAGTAAAAGTAGATTCTTCAAGTCGGAATGTTTCTCTTTATGACTTCTGTATAATGATTGTACTCTTTAATTGTTCAGTGTCTGTCACATGTTAGCTACATGATGAATATTTAATCTTGCAGTATATACATTATTATTTGCTTTAATTTTTATCTCCCAAGATGTGAATACCTCAAAGTCAACAGCTGTGTCTGATTCAGCACTGTTATTCTCAGTGCCCAGCACAATGGAAAACCACATGGAAAAACCTCAATGTCTGTGAAGAGAGCTAAAATCTGACACAATGAAAAAGTGCGAGCTGGAGACCTGATTTATACATGAGTTAAGTAGAGACCAGAAAATAAAGTTACCATAGGTGTCCAGGCCAAGAAGAGGTCTGAGGTATGAAGGAGATACAGTAACAGAAGAGTTAAACACAGCCCTCTGAAGCTACATTAGACTTTGGGTTTGGACTACAATTCTACCAGCAACAAACACATTTTGTGAACCAGGAAAGAGTCAGTGCTGCAGCCTTTCTACCCATAAAATGAAAACAATAGATGATAATTGTATCTGTATCATAGTTGTTGTATAGATCAAATAAATTCATATAAATTATGTATAAAAATGTCTCACAAAAAGTGCAACTTTAGTTGGAAGAAGGATCTCAAACTAATAAGAGTGTCTTGATAAAACCTTGTGGTTTTTGGAAGCTCCTTATGTTACAGATGGCTTCCCTGGTGGCTCAGTCTGTAAAGCGTCTGCCTGCAATGCAGGTGACCCAGGTTCAATCCCTGGGTCAGGAGGATCCTCTGGAGAAGGAAATGGCAACCCACTCCAGTATTCTTGTCTGAATAACTCCATAGGCAGAGGAGCCTGGTGGGCTGTAGTCCATAGGGTCACAAAGAGTCAGACGTGACTGAGTGACTAACACTTTCAGTTCAGTTGCTCAGTCGTGTCCGACTCTTTGCAACCCCATGAATCGCAGCACGCCAGGCCTCCCTGTCCATCACCAACTCCCGGAGTCCACCCAAACCCATGTCCACTGAGTTGATGATGCCATCCAACCATCTCATCCTCTGTCGTCCCCTTCTCCTCCTGCCCTCAAACTTTCCCAGCATCAGGGTCTTTTCAAATGAGTCAGCTCTTCACATCAGGTGGCCAAAGTATTGGAGTTTCAGCTTCAACATCAGTCCTTCCAAAGAACACCCAGGACTGATCTCCTTTAGGATGGACTGGTTGGATCTCCTTGCAGTCCAAGGGACTCTCAAGAGTCTTCTCCAACACCACAGTTCAAAAGCATCAGTTCTTTGGCGCTCAGCTTTCTTTATAGTCCAACTCTCACATCCATACGTGACCACTACAAAAACTATAGCCTTGACTAGACAGACCTTTGTTGGCAAAATAATGTCTCTACTTTTTAATATGCTGTCTAAGTTGGTCATAACTTTCCTTCCAAGGAGTAAGCGTCTTTTAGTTTCATGGCTGCAGTCACCATCTGCAGTGATTTTGGAGCCCCAAAAAATAAAGTCAGCCACTGTTTCCACTGTTTCCCCACCTATTTGCCATGAAGTGATGGGACCAAATGCCATGATCTTAGTTTCACTTTCACTTTTATGTTACAGATGATTGATTTTTATAGAGAAACTGTAAATGCTAGGATAGACTATTTCATTCCCAGACCTTCACACTTGTCTCATGATTTTGTGTTTTGGTTGAAAATAGGAGATCAGTTGAAACTAGCTTAAACAAACATAGCAACAAAGAAATATACTTTCAAGATGTAGAGTTTTTGTTTTTAGGTGGAACTCAAGTACAGAAGTTCAACTGGCCATAATTGGCAGAAAATAGAGCCAAGAACAAGAACAAAGCACCCGCATGGAATGTAATATGTACACCCTGTGTGACTCTCCTCTCTGCCTGTCTGCCTCTCTGTCTCTCCCTCCATTGCTGCTTAATTTTCTCTCTGCAGGTGAGCTTTCTTTGTTCCTTGGTTCAAGAGGCAGAAAATGGATGCCCCCAAATCCCAAGTTTTCATATCTCTGCCATTCTAACAACAAGCCTGTTAGATAATCCACTTGAACTTGCTGGCCAATCTAATTTCCCATGAATGAGTAATCAATCCATCTTTCAGGACCAGAAATAGCCTTGTAGAGGTTTGAACTAATTACCCAATGTATGATATAGTTTCATATTAAAGTGGCTTTACTTCATAACTGACAACCTTAATTGTTTATTATGAAGCTGTAGCCTCCCTATCATTGTCAGTAGAGGAATGGCTATGGGCATTTGACAAGGACATTTAAGAACATAATATTTTGGTCTTTAAGCTCCTAATGCAGGTGAATGTGGACCAGGGCACATCAACTATCTGGTTCTATACTCATTTTGAGATATATTTTTCATTTGTTTGTGCCTAACCTGTGAAACTTACCAAAAGATACTTGAATGGAGAGGAGGAGGCTAATGTGTTAAACAAGAGAATGGACTTAATACAATATTTCTGCTGGAGATTTTTCAGAAGTTTTTCTTCCAATGTTCAGTCTTATTCTCCTAAACATGTTGGCTTGAGTTTTAGTTTGCTTCCACTGTTTCTCCTTTATGTAAATGAAAAACCATTAATCAGTGATTAGACAACCTTGGCTGAATTTAGCTGAGTTCCACATTTTGTAGGTCCGTATGCAACAGCACATGCATACCATAGGAGGCTTCATTGGAGAGCAGATCAGATCTCCTCTTTGCTCGTTCACGTTAGGTGCTGCCTATTTTGAAACTGGGCAAAGATTTCTATTCCAAACTATTTTAAATTAAAATATATTTCTTCAGCCCTTCTGTTTATTAAATGTAACTTTTAACCATTTACTACCTGAATCTGGGGAGCAGGCCATAAAACATTAAGTATGAGAAAGCTGGGAAATGTAACACACAATAAATGCCTGAAGGCAGAACCTCAAAATGGGTGCATGTAAAGCTTTTATTTCTTTATCGAAGGTTTAAATGAAGAGTCTACTGTATAAATCTTTACTTTTAAAGTAGACTGTCATTTTTAAGGAAGAAAATGCTTGACTGTTCAAAGCAAAACATTTTACCTTAAGAATAGTTCAGTAGGACCACAATAAGGGCTATATACAAATAAGCTTCAAACCATCCATTCTTCCCAAATCACAACTAAAGTGTCATAATTTTTTTTAAAGATTATACAATGTTATTTTTGTTTAAAAAATTTACCTTAAAGGTAATACAAGCTGATCAGTTTAATGTGTGTATACAAATAGTAAAATTATCTGAAGGATACGAGATATATCTTCTCATATCTTATTTTGTAAGACTGAACTTGTTATACTGTTTTATGGTTTACTACATGTATTGAAACATAAGTTCAGCTTTATCTCATATAAATTCATTGTTTTATCTTCTACTTGTAAATGAGGAACCTGTGACTAGAAGAGAGGAAAAAATGACTTACAGGAAACCACACAGACAATGAGAACGTCTCCAGACACCAAACTTGCTTAACTTGATTAAACAGTGCCAGCATGTTTTAAGTGACAAAGAGAATGCTACATTATCATCGCTATATTCCTGTCTGGATTTTAACACCAACTAAAGTCTTTTACGATGTTTTCATAAAGCTTGTAGTGCTTCTAGCTGATGGTAACGGTGATGAGGAAACACTAACTGGTTGGATAATAGAAAAAACAACGTGCCATCGTGCACCACCTAAAACACAGGCTGGAACATGCAGAAAACTAGAGAAAAAGCAAAAAATACCCAAAGTCCCCAAACAAAACCAGTGTAGGTGTATGTTAGAAAACTGATACTATTTGATGCACTGGAATTAATTGTGCATGAATTTGAATTGAAAACATAGTTTTTCAAATGAAATACTTCCTAAGTTTGGAATGACAAAATGATTTCAGGTGAAATGTATTTATAAAAATCTTGTAGTACACACAATGAGCTAAATATAGATGAAGGAAAGATTCACAATGAGAAAAATCATGCCAAATCTGGCTTTCCTTTTCTGTACAATATGTACAATTTAGGACATATATAGTAGAAAAATGCTATAGATTTGGATTTTTCCCTCAGATTCTTAAGTTCTTTGACTACACTGAAAAGAAGATTTATCAAATAAGATTTGTAGAATCAAACCTCTTATGAACTGCAAAGCACTATACAAATAAATAGCAACTATTTTCAGTTAACTGTGACTTGGAGAGAGATTAGAAATTAAGTTTTATAATGACCTCAGAAATATACCCTCATAATCACATGAATAATCATAGGAATTGTTGTTTATTTTGAGTCCACTAAGTGTTCTTGTTTTTAGTATTAAAGAGACTGGGTGTTTTTTGTTTTGTTTTTTCAATTGCCAGTCCAAAAATATTGCAACAAGTAAAATTAAAGCGAACAGATGTATATCATGATGTTTTCATATTTAGGTTAATTTAAAAATGTGTATACCTATTTAAAATAAAAATTTGCAAGCTATTATTAAAACATCCATTAACAGTACTGATTTCTCTAATATGTTAAACAAAAGCTTTTTAGTGATTCTTCAACATTATCATCATCTATGCAGAATTGACTTACACATCTATTTTAGCTTTTACTAAACATGGATGGTTTGTACATTTTCATGCACAGTGGTCTTATTTGAGTTTTCTTTAAACAGCATTTAAACTCAATAGCTTACACAGCAAATGTCATATCTGATTTTGTTGATTAGGGAAAACTATTCTTGAGTAAATTTGCTAGTCATTAACAAAACATACCAGTACAAATTATAGTGTTTATTGCATTTGCATTATGCATAGATTATCCAAAGCTCTGGCTTGATTCCAAGCAACTAATCATATATTGTTTAATAATTTCCTTTAAATTCATAGCAGACTGGGTGATAGTAGGAGGGGATAGGATCTAGAAAGCAACTGGGACCTGCACAATAGTCATTGAGATTAGATTTTGGCTAATCTAATTGTTGTGGCTATAAAATTCTACACAGAACAGAAACTCAGGGTCTAAATTTTACATTGTAATCATTTAAAAAAAGAAAAAAACTCCCACAGCTTATCAGAAAGTGCCTTACTGTAGCAGGTGCTCAATAAATAACTTGTGGAACAAACTGGCTTGGCTCATCAACACCAAATCAAATTTACTGTTATTAGATAGCCCCCCCTGGAGTGCCCACTAGATGGCAGTCCTATACAGAGATGGTGTTGCAATTTGCTGGGTAGAAAAATCGCTTTTGTGCCAAAACCTGTTCTTTTCATAGCAACAACAAAACCTTAAATGATTTAAAATCAAAACCACTTCAATTTTTTGTTTTGATTTTAAGGTCAGTTTTGGCAATGATGAAATTATAGTCATCCTGGAAAATAGTACAACTCTTGAGTTCAGGTTATTTGCATGAAATCGTTACATGTTAGAACACATCTAGGGATAGAGAAGGTGTGAGAAAAGCAACCACAGATAGAACTTTCCCATTCATCACGGCACAGCTACATAGAGGGGTTGTACTGCTTTAAAGCCGACCTCACCAGAAGTAGTATGTGGAGTGTGATGCTTACGATGAATGCTAACCAGTGTCCGTGACCGAGGGAAGCACAGACAAGTGAGATTGAACAGAGTACAATAATTCACTTATAGTATCCAATAAATCTTGATAAAAAAGATTTTAATCCTAGTATGTGGCATTGTAGTTAAAGTCTATCATAGCTGAAGTTGAGGAAACATTTATAGATATACGGTTATCTGTGCCCCATTTTTATTAAAATTTAACATTCTAAAAATAGTAAAATATGAAAAAAGAACCACAGTTTTGGAATAAGGTAGACATGTGATAGTCAAAAATTTAATATTAGTCATTTCATAGTCTAATGGTCTTCTGAGTTAATGATAATTTTCAAAATTTGTCACAATCTTAGGAAAAAATGGTGCTATTTAAAGAATTTTTAAAATTATTTCAAAATTAAAATAATAAATATTTAACTGTTCTTGTAATTTTCAAATAAGGTGCAATTTCTGTAGACAATTTATGTCCTAATCTAGCTGCAATGAGGTTTTGTTTAAAATACAGAAAGATTTCTCTCTGTTTTAGCATATCCCAAGTAAAACTTGTTTTTATCATTTACGTATGGCCTCAAAGCATCTTATTCCGTTACCTTATTAAATTAGGAAAATGAATTTAAATTTTCAGGGCAATTCTCTTATAGATTGCATATGAAATTATAGTAACAAAGTGTAATTATAGATATTTATAATTTAAAATTCAAAGATCTTTCTTTTTAAAGGCCAAATCAATATAACTGGTGCATAGCTATATATATTCCCCTTTCCATGTATTGGGGAAGTAAATCATAGACTTTTTTTTTCTACCATTTGAGAAAACAGAATATGTAGCGTAATATATAGAAATTATGGTATTTTGGTTTCTCTATTATCAAGGTTTTCCTTTCTCAAAGTATAATACTGTAATATATTTAAGCAGAGTTAATCTGTTAAGATGAAAATAAAGTAATTATGGAGACACTGATTTTGAAAAAATTAAAATTTATTAAATATTTTTACTGTTCCCAAGCCACTTAATATTTTTATTTACTTTTGATTTTTTAGGTAATTGAATTTTTTAAAAATTGAAATGCAATTGATATCCACTTGTATAAGTCTAAGGTACGTGACATAGTTTGATATATTCACATATTACAATATGCCACTGTAATGTTAGCTAAGACCGCTATCACTCCACATAATTAATATTTCTTTTTTAGTGGCAACAACATTTAAGATCTAATCTCTTAGCAACTTTGAAGTGTATAATAATATATAAAAAAATAAAATAAAAAATAAATAAATAAAAATCTCACTGCAACTGAAAAAAGAAATACTGTAGTTATATAATCATATTGCAGTGCATTAGAAACCCAGAATTATTCCTCTTCTGATTGCAAGTGTGTATCTTTAGCCAACATTATCTCTTATTTCTACCATCTCAAAGCCCCTGGCAAGCACCATTTTATTCTCTGTCTCTATGAGTTCAGCTTTTTCTGACTACACATGTAAGTGATACCATACAATATTTGTCTTTCTCTGACTTATCTCGTTTAGAATAATGCCCTCAAGATCCATTTATGTTGTTGCAAATGGGCAGATTTCTTTCTCAATGCTGAATCATATTCATATTCACATATATATCACATCTTATTTGTTCATTCATCTGTTGATGGATACATAGGTTGTTTCCCTATCTTGGCTTTTGTGAATGATGCTGAAATGAACTTGGAGATGCACATATCTTTTCAGTACGATGTTGTCATTTCCTTTGGTTATATGCCCTGAAGTGTGATTGCTGGATCATGTGGTAATTTTATTTTTAATTTTTTGAGTAGTCTCAATATTGTTGACCAAAGTGGCTGAACCAATTTACATCCCCACCAATAGTTCACAAGGGTTACCTTTTCTCTGCATCCTCGTCAACACTTGTGTTCTTTGTCTGGTTTTGATATAAGAGTGATAGTGGCATAGAATGAGCTTGGAAGTGGTCCTTCCTCTGCAGGTTTTTGGAATAATTTCAGCAGGATAGGTATTAACTCTTCTATAAATGTTAGGTAGAATATTCCTGTGAAGCCACCTGTTCCTGGAGTTTTGTTTGTTGGAAGTTTCTGAATCATAGATTCAGTTTGAGTACTTGTAACTGGCCTAGTCATATTTTCTGTTTCCTCTTACTCAGTCTTGGGAGACTGAGTCTAAGAATTTGTCCATTTCCTCCAGGTTGTTCATTTTATTGGCACATAGTTGCTTGTAGTATTCTCTTATGGTCCATTTTATTTCTGTGATGTCAGTTTTAAGTCCTTTTTTTATTCCTCATCTTATTGATTTGGGCCTTTTCCTTCTTTTTCTAGCTGCTTTAGGTGTGTGGTTAGGTTGTTTATTTGAGATTCTTCTGTCTTGATAGAATTTTGGAAGGTACAGATATATGTATTATCAAAATGTAAAAACCTATATAATCTAGATTTCTGTGTTTATTGTATGTAAATTCCATATAAAATTAAAAACTTTTAAGAGCCTCTTGATGAAGGTGAAAGAGGAGAGTAACAAAGTTAGCTTAAAGTTCAATATTGAGAAAACTAAGATCATGGCATCTGGTCCATCACTTCATGGCAAATAGTTGGGGAAATAGTGTCAGATTTTATATTGGGGGGCTCCAAAATCACTGCAGATGGTTATTACAGCCATGAAATTAAAAGACACTTACGCCTTGCAAGGAAAGTTATAACCAACCTAGACAACACGATGCTGGATGCTTGGGGCTGGTGCGCTGGGAAGGCCCAGGGGGATGGTATGGGGAGGTTGGGAGGGAGGAGGGTTCAGGATGGGGAGCATGTGATTTTTTTTTAAAAAATAAAATTAAAAAAAAAAATAAAAATAAAAGCAGAGACATTACTTTACCAACAAAGGTCTGTCTAGTCAAGGCTATGGTTTTTCCAGTGGTCATGTATGGGTGTGAGAGTTGGACTATAAAGAAAGCTGAGCGCAGAAGAATTGATGCTTTTGAACTGTGGTTTTGGAGAAGACTCTTGAGGGTCCCTTGGACTGCAAAGAGATCCAGCCAGTCCATTCTAAAGGAGATCAGCCCTGGGTGTTCATTGGAAGGACTGATGTTGAAGCTGAAGCACCAATACTTTGGCCACCTGATGCGAAGAGCTGACTCATTTGAAAAGACCCTGATGCTGGGAAAGATTGAGGGCAGGAGGAGAAGGGGATGACAGAGGATAAGATGGTTGGATGGCATCACTGACTCAAGGGACGTGAGTTTGGGTGGACTCCAGGAGTTAGTGATGGACAGGGAGGCCTGGCGTGCTGTGATTCATGGGGTCGCAAAGAGTCGGACATGACTGAGCGAATGAACTGAAACAATATTGAATTATAACTAATAACATGCATACTGAAATACTCATAGACAAGCTACCTATACCTGTAGTTTACTTTGCATCAAAAAATAAGATTGATAAATAAATGGACAGATGGAAAAAAAGTGTGATGAAACAAATATAGTAAAATGTTAATGACAGAACATGTTGTTGTTGTTCAGTCGCTAAGTTGTGGTGGACTCTTTGTAACCCCATGGGCTGCAGAGTGCCAGACCTCACTGTCCTTCACTATCTCCTGGACAGAACATTGATGACAAATTAAGAATGTTCCCTCCAAGATTCTTTTGATTTTCTTGTGCCTTGGAAATTTTTTCATAAGGAAATGTTGAATACGTTGATTGAATATATATATATATCTTGTACAGAAAAATATGGCAAAACAGGGTAAGAGATAAAATGCCAAGAACCAAGAAGGAAGGAACCAGACAACCAAAGATTTCCTGACATGCTTCTTTTAAAATATTTCACAGATATCTGAAGTGAAAATCAGTCAAGACTCTGGGGAAAATTTGTGGGTGTTTGAGGGTGTTTGCAGTAATACCATTGAACATCTGCAAAAATATTTTCTATTCACTGTACACCATTCACAGATACTGTTTCAGTGACAAGACAACTTGGAAAAGGTAGTATGAACCAAGCTGTGTGAAGGGAAATTCTTGACCCATAAATGCTTTAGTCTCTTCTGAATACAATGTGTTTAAATAATTCTACTTACTGTATTTCTGAATGTGTTGGTACAGTGTAATTAATGCATATGTTTCCATCTGGAATTTTCCATCTGCACTATGAAAAAGTGGCTAAAAGAGATGACTCATGCTATCTCATATAACAAATAAATAATAAAACATATTTCCATATTTATTTCTTTTATTTGAATATCCCAGAATATCTTAGATGCAATAACATTTTTATGTGTACAGAAACTTGAATGATTAGAGGTTTATAATTCTAGAAAAGATTACCTGATTCTGAGTCCTGGCTATACACTTACTACTTAAGAATCTTTCTACACATTCAGTTCTCTTGCTTATAAAATGTATGTGATAATAGTAGTAATCTCCTAGAATTGTTTTGAGGATTAAATATGCATTTATAATAGAGCTTGACACATGGTGAGTCCTCAGTGAGGTTAGCCCGCATTCTTAAGCCTAGGCTTATAGTTAGGATAATTCCTTACTAGTTAGAGATCAATAGGACATGAAACAGCACACCTAGAATTCTGGTTCTGCTGCCTATTCTAAACTTGGAAAGCAGTATATTAGAACATGATCTGCAAGATCTTGAAAAGTGAATAAATAAAAGCTAGTTTAGTGTCAAGTTGCTTAAAAGATTCCCAAAGGAGTTCTAAAACACAGCTTTTGGAAAGAATTCCAAGACCCCCTCTATGGCATGGTTCACCAACTGCTTTGAGATAGAGCTTAAATTTCACTATGTCCTTTACAACATCTAGGTTTTCTTGCTCTGAGGCAACCCATAGAACAATTGTATGGAAAAAAAAAAGTTCCAAAAGAGAAAAACTAATGAAAAATAATGAGTGGATAAAAAATTAGTTTAACAGCATGAATGTGTTCTATAATATACTTTGTGTTCTTTATAAGTACACAACATTGTAAGACATCGTTTCCTTAGATTAAAATGTTATTTAACACAAGCGTAATCTACCTGTTGAGATTTGTTCATTATTAGTGTACTTTCTGAGGCAGTATTACTGTTGTCAGGAAAAGTTCTAATGTTACTCTTCCCCGTGCATAAAATACTGTTGCATACCATGTTTCTTAGCAAGAGGTAATCCATACCCATCTCATAAATGTAGGCAGCTGTCTTTCCGATTTCTTTGGAAAGAATAACCAAAAGAAGATTGGAAATGATAAAATCTTGACTTATGCAATCATTAACGTTAGATCCTGTGTTGGTGCAACACTGTCTTCAACTTATCTGGGTCACAGATGCCTGGACTAGAGTCTTCCTGAACTCCTTCTTTTGGACTTGAATTTCAGACTCAGTTTTTTGGGGCACATATTCCAAAGGGTTTTGACACAGAAAGCTAATAGACCCTGTGTTGCTGAATGATTTACTCTTTTATTAATAATTACAAATTACATTGTAGTTCTTTATTTTTCCCCTCATATTGGGTCTGGCTTATCATTTTTGGATATTAAAGGAATATCTGTTTCAGTTATTAATATAAAACATTTTAAGGCATTAAAACTTTCTATTTTAAAATATAAATGCACTAGGAAAGAAAATATCATCATGAGTTCTTGGGTACATCACTAATCATCTAATTGAATTTTAATGGAGAGAGGAAGAAGCCTAGGGGTCAATATTGAATACGTATTTTCATCCATTTTTGTCATTCAAATAAACTCTGGTAATGATATGCATCAAAAAGTTGCAGTCATATTTAGCTTCTATGAAGATTAGAACAACCACAGTTCCAATCCCATTATACCTTTGTGTAGTTTGGAAATAAAACTCCTGAAGGACACAACGGTTTCTTTTATATGTCTCTTCCTTAGGCTAATGATATAATTCATAACTTAATACACTGAATTTGCAGAAAAAAATAGGTAACTCTTTGCCCTTATTATAAGTAACTATGAAACTAAGATGAGGCTCTTTGTGTCAACTTGTAAATCAAACACAGCTTCACAAGGTACAGTGCATTAATTGGACAAGAAGTCAGCCTGTGTTGCTTGTTAACACACCAAGAACTGAAATCTTATCCAAGCATGTAGAACCTGTGAGAGGGAGGAACAATTCCAACAGTAAATTGAATATATAAAAGATATTTTCAAAGGTGCTTGTCAGGATCAAAAAGGTAGTTGGTGTTGTTGCAAGAATGTGTTGGATCTAAGAGATCCAGTGTAGTTTCACTAATTAAACATGGTTTTCTCTAATTTTATACTTCCCATGAGATGGAAACAGGGAAGTCGCCTACTGACTTCCCTCAATAAGTAGGGCCATAAAGGGGGAAGACACAGCATACTAAGTAGGAGACACAGGTTAAAAGAGAAGCTACAAGGGAAGAGGAAATATTTTCATCTTTATGAGTGGAATGTGGAATTTGAGAATGGGAAGCAGATTGAGTTACAGGACTCATGAATCTTTGGGTAGAATTCTATAGAGAACATTCTGAGAACAAATGATATTAAGAGGACATGTTAAGGAACTCTCAATCAATGATATCTTATCTTGGTTTTAGGACCCATTAACATTTCTTCTTATGTGTATAAGAAATTGGGGGAAAAAAAAAAAAAAACTTAAACATAGGCTAGTTATGACCAACCTAGATAGCATATTCAAAAGCAGAGACATTACTTTGCCAACAAAGGTTTGTCTAGTCAAGGCTATGGTTTTTCCTGTGGTCATGTATGGATGTGAGAGTTGGACTGTGAAGAAGGTTGAGCGCCAAAGAATTGATGCTTTTGAACTGTGGTGTTGGAGAAGACTCTTGAGAGTCCCTTGGACTGCAAGGAGATCCAACCAGTCCATTCTGAAGGAGATCAGCCCTGGGATTTCTTTGGAAGGAATGATGCTAAAGCTGAAACTCCAGTACTTTGGCCACCTCATGTGAAGAGTTGACTCATTGGAAAAGACTCTGATGCTGGGAGGGATTGGGGGCAAGAGGAGAAGGGGGCGACAGAGGGTGAGATGGCTGGATGGCATCACTGACTCGATGGACGTGAGTCTCAGTGAACTCCGGGAGTTGGTGTCGGACAGGGAGGCCTGGCGTGCTGCGATTCATGGGGTCGCAAAGAGTCGGACACGACTAAGTGACTGACCTGATCTGATCTGATAATATTTGTCAGTTCCCTCAGAAGAAATAGAAGTTACATTTAGCCTTGTTTAAGGAGATTTGGGAAGGGATAACGGAAACAATAAAGGATGTTGAGCCATCAAGGAAATGGCAAAAGTGGAAAAACTAAAATGACAATAGAAGGAAACAGGTTACAAGAGCCTCTGAAAGCTCAAGTAGCTTAAGGGAACCCTCGTGATTTCTTTCATCTCATGTTCTCTTATCCTCTGCCAAAACGTTCCTTGACTGAACCTAGCTAGAAGTCCAAGGGCAGTGAAACTGGGAAGAAGTAGATTTCAAGTTAATCTCCTCATCTCAAGTCATAAAATAGGCTAAAAACCAAAGATGGGGAATGAATTGGGGGGAAATGAAAAATTAAATGCTACAGTAATAGAGAACAAAAGGGATCAATGTGGATAGAAACAATCGGTTCTAAATTTTAGGATCCTCAAATATGTTAAAAGTCACAATGGGGTCTGTGGAGGGAGTAGTATAAACTAAGGCTGACTGAAAATAATATTTTCCTCTCTAGGTTTTTAAAACAGAGATACTGACAGTTATTTCTCCAGCAAAAATAGATTTATTGGGGATAAACACATAATTGCCACTCAGGGTCTTCAATCATGGTAAGCCATGTGCAATCATGGTAAGATCCAGCAAAAATGGAGAGAAGAATTCTTTTATAGACGGAAGAAGGGAGTTGGGAGGACTAGAGAAAACAAAGACTTTAAGACTTTTCATTTGCTGACTTGTGACACTCTCTCCTTGGCTGAGCTCTTACCAGGCAAGAAGAGGGAATTTTCTTCTTCCTGTTGGGTTCTGCTGCCTTCACATGGCATGAGAGCTCTCCATTTCTGGTCTCCCAACTCTATTTAATTGAAGTTTCTGTTTATTATTATTATTATTTTTTTTACAAGGTTTAACCTGTAAGGGAGAGGGAAAGGTTGCCTTAGGGATTATTATCAGACACCCCAGTTTCTTCTGGGCTTCCCTGGTGGCTCAGACAGTAAAGAATCTGGCTGCGATATGGGAGACTTCCGTTTAATCTCTGGGTTGGGAAGATCCCCTGGAGGGAGGGCATGACTACCCACTCCAGTATTCTTGCCTGGAGAATTCCCATGGACAGAGGAGCCTGTCAGGCTATAGTCATAGGGTCGCAAAGAGTCAGACACGACTGTGTGGCTAAGCACACAGCACAGTTTCTTCTAGAGACTGATAGAGTATGGTTTGAGAATCAGATATATTTAGAAATCTTCGTGTATTTAGAAAATATTCTAGAGAACACTGAGAAGGCATAAAAATCTCTCTTTAACAACTTGCCTGGAAGCAACAAGGTTGAAATCTTTAGTTGACAAATGTTCTTTTGCACTGCTTTGATATTTATGTGGAATGAATTGTTTCTTAACAACAGATAAACATTGCTTTAGAAATCTCTCTGGTTATTCTCTTTGACCTGCCCAAGATAGACAACTAAAGATCATTTGGAAATTGGGTGTATATTATAGGATGTTTTATAGACCAAACATCTCCCAAATTTGTCTTTGAATTGTCAGTGGAATCTCAGTCTGGCTTTGTTAGGGCAGTCCTTGATAGGTCCATGAGGGTTGTGGATGCTGGAGCTGGGAGAGAAACAGGCTTGAAAGAGTTATTAACAAATCAGGAAAGCAAATTCCCCAAATATTTTAAATCTTAATCTGAGTTTTCCTTCCAGGATGTATATATATTTGAGTGTAATAAAACAAAAATGTTCATCTCCCCTTGTTCCTAGCCTTCCAAAAGTTCTGGAATTTTCTGAGTGATAAGGGTTAAAAAAAATATATATATGTGTGTGTGTGTATATATATATATATATATATGTATGCATATATATGCTAATGAGATGACTGGTGGCTAGGGGCTCTAGATAGCTTTGTGGTCAGCAGAAAGAACAAGAAATCCGAGTGGACTGCAGCTTTCAGCTCTCTCCCCAGGGAGAGGAGAAGGACTAAAATTGAGGATAACTGATGGATAATAATTTAGCTAACTTTGCCTATATAGTGAAACCTCCATAAAACATCTAAATGTTAAGACTCAGGGAGTTTCTGAGGTGCTGAGCACATTAAGAGTGATCTCTCTGAGAGAACCGAAGAATTTCACACTACCTCCCACCTATAAACCTAAGAGGCAAGGGACTTTGATTTTCCACTGGATCTCTAGAAATTAGAACAATGTGTATGTATGCAAAGCTCAATACACATGTGTGGAAGTAATGAATGAAGCTCAACAATGATATGTACACTGACAGAAAAACAAAATCCTTATTATATTCCTATAAAAGCCAAAGAGACAGCTTACAAGTCTCTCTAGTCCCTAAACCTCTAGTATTTATTAATTAGAGGTAATACTCTGAAATCATCTCTTGGAAATCCCACCTTTCAATACACTAATACATTTCTAGTGAGGGGCTGTTAGACATGTTTTATGTTGGATAAAACATATGCCACAAAATCTCTTGAAGGAAGGAGATGATATGACTGAGAGACTGAAGCTACCTCCAGAGGTTGCACCCTTAGCAGCCAACATTTCTATAACCCTAAATTTAACCTTGCTTATTTACCAAGGCCAGGGAGTGGTGGAAAAGTATTCTGAAAGCACAGAATACTTGAATCTGGTACTACTGTGAGAGGAAAAAAAATCTTTGAAAGTAAGGCTTTCTTCCAGAACATAAAAGTTGACTATGAAAATTACATTATCTCTCTAATGAGCTAGAATAAAATATTACATAACTCAGGACTAAAAACAGCATGTAAAAAGCAGTTAATGTTAGGACAACGTATTTTGAAATATTAGGCAATGATTAGATACTTGATCAAAATAGGGTAAATTTTATTTAATCGTCAATGATAATCAGGGATGCTAATATAGAATGTAAGAATAGCAGCTGGTACATTAAGAACATCTGCGTGGGCTAACCAAGTGATCCATGGGAAATGAAATGGAGTAACTTAGGCTTATAATACATATGCACCCATTTTTTTCAGGGTATATAGGATGGTACTGGGACGTGGTGGTCCCTTATACCAAACATTCTGAAACCGGGCAATATACTCATAGAAAGAAGTAAGGTCCCTTGGTACATCTAGAACCTTTCAATGTGGATTCGTAGAGCTGCAATTCTGTTGTGATACTTCACTTTTTTGAATCACCTCTCAGACATATTCTAACCATATGGAAGGGTGTTAAAAGCCTTCAGTTCAGTTCAGTTACTCAAGTCATGTCCGACTCTTTGTGACCCCATGGACTGCAGCACACCAGGCCTCCCTGTCTGTTGCCAACTCCTGGAGTTTACTCAAACTCATGTCCATTAAGTCAGTGATGCCATCCAATGATCTTATCCTCTGTTGTCCCCTTCTCCTCCCGCCTTCAATCTTTCCCAGCATCAGGGTCTTTTCAAATGAGTCAGCTCTTTGCATCATGTGGCTAAAGTACTGGAGTTTCAGCTTCAACATCAGTCCTTCCAACGAACACCCAGGACTGATCTCCTTTAGGATGGACTGGTTGGATCTCCTTGCAGTCCAAGGGACTCTCAAGGGTCTTCTCCAACACCACAGCCTTAACCTTTGGAAAAGTTTTTTGTTTTTTGTTTCTTGGCAGCTGTGAAACTATCCAGGGTCTTCCTACATGGCATTAGTGGTAAAGAACCTTTCTGCCAATGCAGGAGATGTAAGAGGTATGGGTTCGATCCCTGGTTTGGGAAGATCCCCTGAAAGAGAAAATGGTACTCCACTGCCATATTCTTGCCAGGAAAATCCCAAAGGCAGAGGAGCCTAGCAGGTTACAGTCCATGGGACTGCAAAATAGCTGGACATGACTGAGGGTCTGAGCACATAATAAAGTATCTAGGGTTGCCAAACTCATAACAGTCAAAATACCAGAGATCTCAGATAATATATGATGAAAAGATGGATGTATGTTAACTGGTGGAGCATGACAGAGAAATCCATGAGTAGATGGCTCAGTCATGGTGAAATAGTCAAGAGGGAATTAATGCATCCTAAAGATACTAGGAGACTTTTAAGTGTCAGATCTCTCAACTATGTAGAGTGGAAATGATGCATGAGACTAAAGAAAAGTACATCATCTTTGGAAAATCTATTTGAGGAATCATTACCTCCCCCAACTTTTGCTTGCAGACTACCCCTCAGACCAAAAAAAAAATTTTTTTTAAGTGGAACAAAGAGAAACTAAATCCAAAGAGAGATGCTTCTCCATTTAAAATTATGAACACTTTGGTAAAATCTCGTGCAATTGCTTAATGGCCAATGTATAACTTCAATATTCTTCTATTTAGGAATATAGCAAAATTGAGGGCAGATTCTTACTTCCAGGGCTAAGAAATGTGCAACAGCAAACAAGCCAAAATTATTTACACCCACTTATTTTTACTGATTGGTTATTACATATAAATCAACAACTTAGGATAAGCACTTATTTGAAGAAATTAGGAACATAAGAGAGAATGATCAAGATAAAGAAATAGGGAAGATATGATCCAGAGGAAGCAGATATTTTGGGGGAGACTATTCAGATAGCAACAAAAAGAACAACAACAGAAAGTCCTACAAATATTAAATGTTCTCTAGTTAGTCTCAGTGGTATTTTATGAGAGATTCTCCCTTTAAAAATAGTATCTTATAAAGAGAATATCAGAGAATTAGAGAAGTTTAATAGAAATTAAACAAATGAATGTTGCAGTTAAAACAAGCAACTGAAAATAATCCACAGCAGTAAGAAAAGCCTATTTGACATATCATCAATGACTTTATAAAATGTAGAATGAAAGACAAGTTTTGATTTGGGAGAATGGCATTGAAACATGTATAATATCATATATGAGGTGAGTCGCCAGTCCAGGTTCAATGCACGATGCTGGATGCTTGGGGCTGGTGTACTGAGACGACCTGGAGGGATGGTATGCGGAGGGAGGAGGGAGGAGGGTTCAGGATGGGGAGCATGTGTATACCTGTGGCGGATTCATGTTGATGTATGGCAAAACCAATACAATATTGTAAAGTTAAAAAATAAAATATATAAATTGTAGATATTAGTAGTTTAAGAAGTCCAAGAGCAAGAGTTTCAAGAAAAGAATAAATAAAATGGAAAACGGTGCATCATTTTACATTTCCACCAGTTGAAAAAGCATTTCAAATTTCTGCAAACTCATTCCAATTTGTTTTTTCATCTTTATGATAATCGTTCTGACAGATGTGAGGTAATATCTCACTATGGATTTGATTTGCATTTTCCTGATAATTCGTAATGTTAAATACCTTTGCATGTACCTTTTCGTCACTTACTTATCTTTTTCAGAGAAATGTCTGTTCGGATCCTTTGCAGAATTTTAATTGTTGATTTTTTGCTGTTGCAGGGGTTCCATATGTAATTTTCATATTAACCCCTTACCAGATATATGGTTTGCAAATCTCTCTCCCATCCTATAAATTCCCCTTTCACTCTATTAGTTGTTTCCTTTGCTTTAAGGACGTTTTTCATTTGATGCAGTCCCACTTGTCTGCTTTTGATTTTTTGCCTGTGATGTGGTTACGTATCCATGATTTCATACATGGCTAGGCCAGCGTTGTAAAGTTTTCCCCGCCAGTGTTTTCTTCTTGGAATTTTGCAGTTTGAGGGTCTTACTTTTCATTTTTAGTCTACTTTGAGTTGATCTTTGTATGTGGAGTGAGAAAGGTCCAATTTCATTCTTTTACATCTGGATGTCCAGTTTTCCCAGCACCACTGATGGAAGGACTGCCCTTTCCCCATATGTATTCTTGGCACCCTTTTTCAAGATCAGTTGACCCATATACACACACAGGTTTATTTCTGGGCCTTTAGTTCTGTTCCATTGGTCTGTGTATCTATCTGTGAAAAGTGAAAATTCCTCAGTCATGTCCAACTCTTTGTGACCCCATGGACTATATGGTCCATGGAATTCTCCAGGCCAGAATACTGGAGTGAGTAGCCTTTCCCTTATCCAGGGGATCTTCCCAACCCAGAGATTGAACCCTGGTCTCCAACATTACGGGCGGATTCTTTACCAGCTGAGCCACAAGCCCAAGAATATTGGAGTGGGTAGCCTATCCCTTCTCCAGGGGATCTTCCCGACCAGGGTCTCCTGCATTGCAGGCAGATTCTTTACCAACTGAGCTATCAGGGAAGCCCTGATAGTTACTGTACTTTTGTAGTTAGTTACTATAGCTTTGTAATATCAACTGAAATCAGGAAGTGTGACACCTCCAGTTTTGTTCTTTTATTTTCTGAGTTTTTTTCCTCTGTTTTTGTAAAAACACCACTGAAATTTTGATGGTAATAGTATAGAATCTGTGGATTTCTTTGGGCAGTATGTGTGTGTTAACAATGTTAAGTCTTTCAACCAATGAATGTGGGATGTCTTTTGATTTATCTGTGCCCTTAATTTGCTTCATTAATATATTTAGTGGTAAACACACGTGTCTTTCACTCCTTGGTTATTTGTTCTGGAGTACTATGTGAGTTTTTTGATACTGTTATGGTGTTTCCTTAATTTCCTTTTTGAGTAATTGTTGTGTGTAGAAACACAAACAGTTTTCATATGATTTGTATCCTGAGCCATTACTGAATTTATGCTAACAGTATTTTTGTTGGAGTCTGTAGGGTTTTCTATTTATAAAATTATGTCACCTACAGACAGAGATCATTTTACCTCTTCCTTTTTAATTTGGGTATCTTTTACTTCTTTTTCTTGCCTGATCTTTCCAGTGTAGATTTGCATTTGTTCTTTTGAAATACTACAGATAGATTTATGTGTTATGTCAAATTTAGCTCTAGCAGATTTTTAGAAAGAATCTATATGAAATGACAATGCACTTTGAATCAGGGAAAGAAAAAAATAGAAATCCAAAACTTCTTTCAGTTTATTCAAAAGAAAAATAACATAGAAGTATGAAAATATAGGTTTACCATTTATACTTTTAAGTGCATAACATTTTTGACTACATGAACATATTTTAAAGGGATAAATATCTTGCAATTAAGTTTGCAAAGTTTTTTTTAATTTTTCTCATTAACTAGTTATTGATGTTTCTTGTATTTTTTCCTTTTAACATTTAGGCAACAGATAACTATCCTATAAAATTGGTATTTGCCTGAGAATTATATAAATTAATAATGGTAACAATTAACAGAATGTCTAGAGGTGTTCATATTGAGAAAATGAATCATGAACAATCTTATCACAGAACTAATACAGGTATGCCTAGAATCTTCTTATATGCCTTCAGATGCTTCTAACATGGATGGAAATAATATTGAAAACATTTGATTTTAGTTGTTTGAAAAAAGATATTGAGGATGGAGCAACAGACTATGAGTGTCAAGTATAGACTGAATCCAGTCACCGTAAAGACACTACAGTATGCTGTCTTCCTTTATCTGTATCTGATGCTGGATAGTCTTCACGTGTACAGCACTGTGACTAAGTTATCAACATAGATTATATTACTTAGGTATTATTTGAAACTTAATCCTGATCCATGTAAACCTTTTACATTTATTCAAATTCCCCACTTCCCATGAGATTGGGCTTCCTCTGGAATTAGTAGTGGCTGCTGCAGTGCCCAGGGCTTGATTCAACTGTTTTCTGAGCAGCACTGTTGCTCAGCTCATCCTAGCTCATTCTGTCTCTGTCCTTTTATCAGGACCCACACCTACTCCCTCTACACACCTGAAGTCACACCGTGTTTCTGCAGGCAGTAGCTGCACCTGATCTGACTACCTGTGAAACCTCATAGTCGACCTGGACCAGGCCCTTCCCCATCTGTAGGCATCTCCCATGTTGTTCAAAACAGAAAAGAGAGAAAGAAAACCTCCAATGCTAAGTTGAATGTGTAAATTTTCTTATTGTGGTAATAATTTTGCAATGTATATTTTCTCTGCAGTTATCTTAACATCCAGAACATATAATATAAGGACTAGAGCTTTCTCCCAGAGAAGGCAATGGCACCCCACTCCAGTACTCTTGCCTGGAAAATCCCATGGATGGAGGAGCCTGGTAGGCTGCAGTCCATGGGGTCGCTAAGGGTCGGGCACGACTGAGCGACTTCACTTTCACTTTTCACTTTCATGCATTGGAGAAGGAAATGGCAACCCACTCCAGTGTTCTTGCCTGGAGAATCCCAGGGATGGGGGACCTGGTGGGCTGCCATCTATGGGGTCTCACAGAGTCGGACATGACTAAAGTGACTTAGCAGCAGCAGCAGCAGAGCTTTCTCCCAGACACAAATTTATAAATTCTCAATTGGTTTGTGAGGCCAATAGAGATACTTCTTGTTTAGTTTCTGGGAAGACTTTATTCAAGGCAATGGTCATCTGATCAAATGTAATTATATTCTTCATCTTCTTCAGCTCATTCTTGTACTCCTCAGGTCTGGCCTTTGGGAGAGACAAAAACTCAGCATAGCTTTTTACATCCTCTTTTTCTCCTTTGTTCTTCTGGTAGTATATGTATTCTCTGGCACAGAAACCTTCATGACATTAAACTGAAATAGATGCTATTTTCATATTTTAAAACAAAGATAGGATTATGCTTCTAGATTTTCTTTGGCATTTTTTCAAACTAAAAGAAGGAAAAAAGGATGAAGTGACTACGTAGGATGTGTTTTTACTAAAGCTTTAAAACCATTAATGATGTTTTCATCAAGTCGAAAGAGATCATTTTTATCCTAACTGATGAAAATGCTGGAAACAGTTCTCTCTTAAATTTCCTCTATGCAGCATGTTTAAACATTTGTTTTTTGTTTGTTTTTATGTTATTGTTCACACACAATGTATGACTATAGAGTAGGTTACCATTTAAGTTCTAGTGAAAGTTAGCCTCTTATGACTCTTAGAAACTGTCGAAGTGACAAAGCATGTTCTTCAGGGTATGCTTCATCAGAAGCTTGTTACTGTTATCAGGAGTGTGTAAATGTTAGCACAGAGCACAAGCTTGAATTTATAATACTGAAAAATATATGACTACTTTAGGTTTATGATGGTGGGAAGCATGGTCTAACAGTTATATGAAATGTAAGGCGTGTTTATTACCATGATACCTGGCTGGTGACTTGGAGATCGTGGACGTAGCAGAGTCCTGTATTTGCCCAAGTACTCTGCAGAAAAGATTCCACCCATCTTTATAACATCCTTTTCATACAAGGATATTTGAATGGAGAAGAGGGAAGATTGCTAGTTTCTTAGCAAATCAGAAGAGTGTGGGAGGGGTAGAATCAGATCTTTCCAAACCTTGATTTAGAGTTGCATGTATTCCAGGTGACCCGTCATTACAGCACAGCTTTGTCCCTGACTGTAACATGTGCATGGGAACTGTTTGTCACACACTTTGGAATTCTTCAAAAGGTTGTACCAAGCCTTAATATTGCCAAAGGCCCCAGGCATTGGCAAAAGATCTTTCCATTTGTTCCCCCATATGTGATATTTTGTGTGTGTGTGTCTTGGTATGTGTAAAACTGGAAAATTTTGTTTATGGGACTTTTAATATGTGTGCATGATTTTGAGCAAAGTATTTTGCATTCTGGTATTTAGAACAGCCTGTAAATATCCAAATAGATATAAAAATTTGAAGTTTATGAAAAATTGATCCAAATATCACAGCTACCGTTTAAAGAGAATCGAATTCACAACCTTTAGGATGAAAAGCAACATCTTCTTTCCCAGCGGTTGTTTCTTGAAGAACCTAGACATGTTTAGGCGAAACATGGGAAAAGAAACATTATAATGGACAACCTTAGACACAGGCTCCTCAAATAGCACTAAGCAATAACTTAGGCATTCATTCAGTTATTTTCAGCTCATACAATTTACAAAGTACAGTTAGACTAAGTCATCCAACTTTTAGATCTAAACGCTTCAGGATATAGAATAACCCTGTGTACGAGACAGCAAAAGAGACACTGATGTATGGAACAGTCTTATGGACTCTGTGGGAGAGGGAGAGGGTGGGAAGATTTGGGAGAATGGCATTGAAACATGTAAAATATCATGTATGAAATGAGAAAAAAAAAAGGATATAGAAATAGTAAAACATCATTGTTTTTCATTAATTAAAAATATTTGACAGTTTGATGATTACTTTTCAGGCATTTCATATGATATCCCTTAATGGGGACGTATCTGATTTTTTTTTCCCTCATGATTAGGCTGACATTATGGGTTTGGGGCTTCCCAGTTGATGTCAGCCGTGAAGAGCTTGCCAATGCAGGAGACATAAGAGATGCGGGTTTGATCTGTGGGTTGGGAAGATCTAGAGGAGGGCATGGCGACCACTCCAGTATTCTTGCCTGGAGTAGCCTGGTAGGCTACAGTCCATGTGGTCACAAAGAGTCAGACATGATTGGAGTAACGTATCATGCATGCATGCAGGCATGGGTTTGAGGTGAGACAAGAGAAGTAAAATGCTATTCTCATCACATCATATCAAAGATACATACTATCAACATTATTTATCACTGTTTATGTTACCTTTTATCAGATAATCTGAAGTAGTTGTCAAGTTATAAAACAATAAACTTTTTCTTTATTTTCCTCTCTTCCTTCTCATAGTCCTGGAAGAAGCCCATGTTGAAGGAGTAGGGAGTTATGGTCTTCTTACTTGATGGTAGGATGTCTACATAAATCATGAGGAATTCTATATGGGAGATTTGTTTATTTTCCCTAATTTATTTACTCAATTATTTATATATCATTAAGGACTGAAGATAAAAACAAAGTCTGAGAAATTCTCATAGCTAAGAGTTGCCTAAGGAGACAAGACAACTAAACATGATGTAATACTCTAGAACAGAAAAAACACATTAGGGAAAAATGAAAATATAAATAAAATGTGAATTTTAGTTCATGATAATGCAAAGTATCAATTCATTAATTTATTTAATTAAACAACAAATATACTGTTCTAATATATTAATTAGATGTTAATATTAGGGAAAACTGGGTAAATCCTTATATTATTTTTTGCAAGAGTTCTATAAATTTAAAGCTGTTCTAAATTTTAAAGACTTGTTAAATTAAAAACGTTACCCTCCCCCCACACAGAAAAATATTACATAATTTGTTCAGGAATGATCAGTCTTGGAATCAAATCCACACAGTTTTAGTGGAAATATGAAGTGGCACTGTCTGTCAGTAACTATTGAAATGTTAGTGTACACATATTCTTTGATGCTTCAACTCATTTCTAGGAATCTATTCAACAGAAATGAAAGCAAAATGGAAGTATGTCACTTACAAAATGAAAGTGTGTCATTGCTGCATTTTTTGTGATAGTCATTATACAAAAAAACCATAATAACCTACCTACATATTCAACAAGGCATCATAATAGAGGAAATTGTAATACTTGTCCATAGAATAGCCATTATAAAGAAGGAGTTTTCTCTCTCTCTATATATATATATATATTTTAGCTATATTTTCCAGATAATATATATATATTTGAAAAAATACATGATGAAAAATATATGCATACACATATATACGTATCTCCTGTTTTTAAATAACCAGATAAATAAGAATGTGTTATATATGTATAGAATCATGCACATTGAACTAATAATAGAAGTTACTTTAAAAGAGTATAATTATAGTGGGGAATATTAACTTTTATATTTCCCTCTCTTGTTGGAACAGATACAACCTCATTTATTCCTTTTGTAATAAATATACAGCTTTTCTTTGTGGAATCAAAGGATATGTTTGTAAACATATACATTATTTTTGTAGTAGTTTTGCTCCAGTTCATTAATATGTTATTAATTAATCAAACTCAGTTCAAGTTCTCATAATTTCATTCATTAGAAATTATAAATCTAGAGCTACTACCTAAATTTAAGAAACTTAGATGTCATTTAGTTATGAATGTTTTCATCCATTTAATGGTTCTCATAATATGAGCCGCCTGTGTTCTTCTTCTTATTGTTTGGGATTGAAAGATAAATCAAATATTACTTATGTTTTCCAGGCTCATTGTGTACTTGGGAAAGTAGCTGAGTAACTAAGGGCTTCCTGGTGGCTCAGATAGTAAAGAATCTGCCTGTAGGGTGGGAAACCTGGGTTTGATCCCTTCATCACTAAAGTGCCCTGGAGAAGGGAATGGCTACCCACTATAGTATTCTTCCCTAGAGAATCCCATGGACAGAGGAGCCTGGTGAGCTACAGTCCTTGGGGTCCCAAAGAGTTGGACATGACTGAGCAACTAACACTTTCATTTCCACTTTTTCACTGACTAACAGAGAAATGTAAATGCTTTTACCTTTAAAGGCTTCTTAAATAATTTCCTATCTTTACCATTAAGTGTTGAAAATGAAGTGGGATGAGAGAGGTAAGGAAGCAGCAGAAAAATCTTTGAAGCTAGCAGATGCTGATTCATGAGGTTTAAGGAAAGATTGTATCTTCATAAAATAATGTACAAGAGGAAGTATCTAGTGCTGATGTAGAAACTTCAGTGAATTATCCAGATCTAGTCACAATAATCAATGAATGTGTCTGAACTAAACATTTTCAATGTAGAGGAAATTGCGTTATAGTGAACTAAAATACCATCCAGAAGTTTCAAAGGTAAAGAAGAAAAGTCAGTGCCTGGCTTCAAAGCTTTAAAGGACAGCCTGACTCTCTTGTTAGGGGCTCAATTAGCTGGTGACTGGTTGAAGCCAGTGCTTATTTACCATTCTGAAAATCCTGCTGCTGCTGCTGCTAAGTCGCTTCGTGTCCGACTCCGTGCAACCCCAGAGACAGCAGCCCACCAGGCTCCCCCGTCCCTGGGATCCTCCAGGCAAGAACACTGGAGTGGGTTGCCATTTCCTTCTCCAATGCATGAAAGTGAAAAGTGAAAGTGAAGTCGCTCAGTCATGTCTGACTCTTCGTGACCCCATGGACTGCAGCCTACCAGGTTCCTCTGTCCATGGGATTTTCCAGGCAAGAGTACTGGAGTGGGGTGCCATTGCTTTCTCTGGGTGGTCACCATAAGAAGTTCCTAATTGCCTTCTGTCAAACAAAAAATCTAACACTTGTGAACTTTTTCGAAAATGATGTTAAACTCAACACATCCCATACATTCTATCATACTGTTATTGTATGAAACCAGAACGCCTATGTGCCAACTCTTACTACATTTTTCTTCATTTCATTATACCATACTGCCCAACCAAATGATTAAGTAAGAAAATACTAACAAATGAAAGGTATCTAAGTTTAAAAAGTGTTAAGGTATTCAAATTTAATTTAAGAACTTCAACACCATAATCAGTTTATTATTACAGATAATTCAATTGGGTCAACAACTTTTCTCATTTCCTTACTAGTAAAATAGTGACACTACTGAAGTACCTTACTATGATACATTCCCTACAGCATCGTGAGGTCAGGTCATTAGAAACACATACAAGATAAAAGCTAAGGATAAGACTCACAGACACACACACTCATTCATTTAAATCAGCTTTACAGGGGGATGGGGGGAATCCAATAGTATTTGGTATTAGTATTCCAATAGAAATACTAAATAATTTGTCATTTTCATTCATTCTCTTGGGCCTGTAGCCCATAAAGGCTAAAAGGCGCATGAGCTTGTATATTTTTGTTTTCAAATTTTGTTTTAATATCCAATATAGTAAACAGCAGTAAACATAACCCATATGACTAGCTCTTCATATATTTTCAGAGGATAAAGAACAGTAAGATTTTTTTTTTTTAAAAGCTTGAGAACCATTGTTTAAAAAAAATTGATGTGAAACAGAACACACTAAGAAGATTCACAACAGGGTTTACTATATTTTTTAGTCACTTACTCTGCTGCTACGTCGCTTTAGTTGTGTCAGACTCTGCGAGACCCCATAGATGGCAGCCCACCAGGCTCCCCCGTCCCCTGCGATTCTCCAGGCAAGAACACTGGAGTGGGTTGCCATTTCCTTCTCCAGTGCATGAAAGTGAAAAGTGAAAGTGAGGTCACTCAGTCATGTCCAACTCGTAGCAACGCCATAGACTGCAGCCTACCAGGCTCCTCCATCCATGGGATTTTTCCAGGCAAGAGTACTGGAGTGGGGTGCCATTGCCTTCTCCACTGAAGATCCTAGGGCCTTAAGAATAATGCTGAATCAACTCTTCTTGTGCTTTATGAATGGAACAATAAAGAACATTAACATCTGTTTATAGCATGGGTTACTGAATATTTTATGCCTAGTGTTAAGATCTGCTCAGGAAAAAAAAAAGAAAAAAAATTCCCTTGAAAATATTGCTACTCTTTGACCATGCACCTGGTCAAGAGTGCTGATGGAGATGTACAACAGATTCATGTTGTTTTTATGCCTGACAGCACAACATCCATTCTGCAGCATATGGATCAAGGAGTCATTTCGACTGTCAAGTCTTAGTACATGAAAAATACATTTCATAAGGCTTTAGTTGCTGTAGATAGAATTTCTCTGATAGATGATCTGGGCAGTTTGTTCAGCAATTTTAGAGGTAATATCTTATTTTTATGCAGATGAAGCCATCTGAAGTTGTAATCATTTCTTTAACTGTGCCAAGTATCCTACTTTGGGAACTGCCTATTTGTGGCAAGCGTATGTCTTAAAGATGATCTCTATGAACTAGATAGATGCTTTTATATGTTTTTTAAAATTTTTGTTGAAGTATGGTTGTTTTACAATATTAGTTTCTGTGAAGTTTCTGTTAGTACAGTGAAGTGAATCACCTATTCATATACATATATCTCCTCTTTTTTGGATTTCCTTCCCATTTAGATCACCACAGAACATTGAGTAGAGTTCCCTGTGCTATCCATTAGGATCTCATCAGTTATTTATTTTATACATAGTAGTGTATGCATGTCGATCACAATCTTCCAATTCATCCCACATTCCTTCCCTACCTTAGTGTCTGTACATGTGTTCTCTACATCTGTGTCTATTTCTACTTTGCAAGTAGATTCATCTGCATCATTTTTCTAGATTCCACATATGTGCTTTATATATAATATTTGTATTTCTCTTTCTGAATACTTCATTCAGTATGGTACTCTCTAGGTCCATCTACATCTCTGCAAATGGCACAATTCCATTCCTTTTTCTAAATGATATACCATGGCATATATGTACCGCATCTTCATTATCCATTCAGACATGACTGTGTAGTCACGCATCCAACTTTTACCTTTGGTACATACACCAAACTTTAGCAATCACTATTGTGATTGGTCAGTAACAATCAACATGGAAGCAAGATCCTGAGTCAGGAAAAAGATTAAGACTCATGAAGGCTCATATGATGGTTAGCATTTTTTAGCAATAGGCTATTTTTAGATTATTTTTAGCAATAGACTTTTAAAATTACATTATATACATTGCCTTTTTAAACATAATACTATCACACACTCAGTACACTATCAGTTCAGTTCAGTCGCTCAGTCGTGTCCGACTCTTTGCGACCCCACGAATCGCAGCACACCAGGCCTCCCTGTCCATCACCAACTCCCGGAGTTCACCAAAACTCATGTGCATTGAGTCGGTGATGCCATCCAGCCATCTCATCCTCTGTTGTCCCCTTCTCCTGCCCCCAATTCCTCCCAGCATCAGGGTCTTTTCCAATGAGTCAACTCTTTGCATGAGGTGGCCAAAGTATTGGAGTTTCAGCCTCAGCATCAGACCTTCCAATGAACACCCAGGACTGATCTCCTTTAGGATGGACTGGTTGGATCTCCTTGCAGTCCAAGGGTCTCTCAAGAGTCTTCTCCAGCACCACAGTTCAAAAGCATCAATTCTTCGGTGCTTAGCTTTCTTCACAGTCCAACTCGCACATCCATACATGACCACTGGAAAAACCATAGCCTTGACTAGACAGACCTCTGTTGGCAAAGAAATATCTTTGCTTTTTAACATGCCATCTAGGTTGGTGATAACTTTCCTTCCAAGGAGTAAATGTTTTTTAATTTCATGGCTAAAATCACCATCTGCAGTGATTTAGGAGCCCAGAAAAATAAAGTCTGACACTATTTCCGCTGTTTCCCCATCTGTTTCCCATGAAGTGATGGGACCGGATGCCATGATCTTAGTTTCCTGAATGTTGAGCTTTAAGCCAACTTTTTCACTCTCCTCTTTCACTTTCATCAAGAGGCCTTTTAGTTCCTCTTCACTTTCTACCGTAGGGGTGGTTTCATCTGCGTATCTGAGGTTATTGATATTTCTCTGGTAATCTTGATGCCAGCTTGTGCTTCTTCCAGCCCAGCGTTTCTCATGATGTACTCTGCATACAAGTTAAATAAGCAGGGTGACAGTATACAGCCTTGACGTACTCCTCTTCCTATTTGGAACCAGTCTGTTGTTCCATGTTCAGTTTTGTTGCTTCCTGACCTACATATAGGTTTCTCAAGAGGCAGGTCAGGTGGTCTGGTATTCCCATCTCTTGAAGGCTTTTCCACAGTTTATTGTGGTCTACACACTCAAAGGCTCTGGCATAGTCAATAAAGCAGAAATAGATGTTTTTCTGGAACTCTCTCGCTTTTTCAATGATCCAGCAGATGTTGGCAGTTTGATCTGTGGTTCCTCTGCCTTTCCTGAAATCAGCTTGAACGTCTGGAAGTTCACGGTTCATGTATTGCTGAAGCCTGGCTTGGAGAATTTTAAGCGTTACTTTGTTAGCATCTGAGATGAGTGCAGTTGTGCAGTAGTTTAAGCATTCTTTGGCATTGCCTTTCTTTGGGATTGGAATGATAACTGAACTTTTCCAGTCCTGTGGCCACTGCTGAGTTTTCCAAATTTGCTGGCATATTGAGTGCAGCACTTTAACAGCATCATCTTTCAGGATTTGAAATAGCTCAACTGGGATTCCATCACCTCCACTCACTTTTTTCATAGAGATGCTTTCTAAGGCCCACTTAACTTCACATTCCAGGATGTCTGGCTCTAGGTGAGTGATCACACCATAGTGATTATCTGGGTCATGAAGATCTTTTTTGTACAGTTCTTCTGTGTATTCTTGCCATCTCTTCTTAATATCTTCTGCTTTTGTTAGGTTCATACCATTTCTGTCCTTTATTGAATGCATCTTTGCATGAAAGATGCATTATATTTACTACTGTGGGCAGGAATCCCTTAGAAGAAATGGAGTAGCCATAATGGTCAACAAAAGACTCTGAAATGCAGTACTTGGATGCAATCTCAAAAATGACAGAATGATCTCTGTTCCTTTCCAAGGCAAACCATTCAGTATCATGGTGTTCCAAGCCTATGCCCCAACCAGTAACTCTGAAGAAGCTGAAGTTGACCGGTTCTATGAAGGCCTACAAGACCTTTTAGAACTAACACCCCAAAAAGATGTCCTTTTCACATAGGGGACTGGAATGCAAAAGTAGGAAGTCAAGAAACACCTGGAGTAACACGCAAATTTGAAGCAGGGCAAAGGCTAATAGAGTTTTGCCAAGAGAATGCACTGGTCATGGCAAACACCTTCTTCCAACAACATAAGAGAAGACTCTACACATGGACATCACCAGATGGTCAACACTGAAATCAGATTGATTATATTCTTTGCAGCCAAAGATGGAGAAGCTCTCTACAGTCAGCAAAAAACAAGACCAGGAGCTGACTGTGGCTCAGATCATGAACTCCTTATTGCCAAATTCAGACTTAAATTGAAGAAAGTAGGAAAACCACTATACCATTCAGGTATGACCTAAATAATATCCCTTATGATTATACAGTGGAATTGAGAAATAGATTTAAGGGACTAGATTTTATAGAGTACCTGATGAACTATGGATGGAGGTTCGTTACACTGTAGAGGAGACAGGGATTAAGACCATCCCCATGGAAAAGAAATGCAAAAAAGCAAAATGGCTGTCTGAGGAGGCCTTACAAATAGCTGTGAAAAGAAGAGAAGCGAAAAACAAAGGAGAAAAGGAAAGATATTCCCATTTGAATGCAGAGTTCTAAAGAATAGCAAGGAGAGATAAGAAAGCCTTCCTCAGCAATCAATGCAAAGAAATAGAGGAAAACAACAGTAGACTATATATATTGTAATTATAACTTTTATATGCATTGGGAAACCAAAACATTCATGTGACTTGCTTTAGTGCAATATTGACTTTATTGTTGTACTCTGGAGCTGTCCCACATCTCTGAGGTACATAATTAGGAAAAATCTGATGATAGCTATAGATGGTGTATATAACATACTATTGGAAGATGTACATGTGTAAATCCTTTGTTATCTAGAAACCAGCTAAGCAGCACATAAATTATCTTTGTGTCTAAATAGGGATAAGGATAGTTATGCAAACATTAATATGTGTATGTACGTACACAGACATGTCTTTACAAAAGAGATACAACTTTGGAAAAATAAACCTGTGTAGCAGAGATTTGTTGGTCAATGTACATTAAACCTTATACTCTTAAGAAAGACTGTAAGATGTGACAAACGATAACTCTCAGGTACTATAAGATCTCCCAAACTCCAAAGGGCTTGCTGAACTGTCTTTACTTAAATAGGAGAGAAAGCAACTGTGACTTTAAATATTTTATAAAAATCATCTTGTTGTAAATAATTAATCAAAACCCCTAAGTCTTTGAACAAAATTACATGTATTCTTGCATTTTAAATTATAGACTCTATTAATATTAAGGTCATTACAAACACATTATTTCTTCTCACTTACAGAAAAATAAATGGTTTAACAATCTAACCTAATAGTGTTAGAAGCAAAAAATTTAATATCTACAGTAATTAGACAATTATCTAACTGTTCTAATATTTAATAAAGAAATAAAAGTAGCTGATTTCTATTCCTTAAAAGCAAAGCAAAAATATATAAATTGAAAAAAAAGGGAACACAAGTGGTTAATAAATCTGAGTTCAAAAAATGTAATATTTGTTATCACAAATGGACAATGCATACTTATTGTATTTTCGCAGTGTACCTGGTTACATGACATGACATTAAAATGTTTTTATTTTATACACATTAAAAGAATTAATGAGAACTACATAAAATGATTATAATTTAAATGTTACTTGATGATCTACTAGAGATGTTATCACTTGATGATCTACTAGAAAGAAAGTGAAAGTGGTCCTGTGCGACTCTTTGCGACCCCATGGACTGTAGCCTACCAGGATCCCCTTTCCATGGGATTTTCCAGGCAATAGTACTGGAGTGGATTGCCATTTCCTTCTCCAGGGGATCTTTCCGACCCAGGGATCGAACCTGGGTTTCCTGCATTGTAGACAGTTCTACTAGAGATGTTATCAAATCTTCATGAATGAAACTCAGGAATAGAAATTGTTTTGTGGCTCACATCAGGGTGTCTCTTTCAACTATTACAGTGGCTAACGATAGGAATAATAAAAATAAAACAGTAATTTATGTTCTTGAACTCTTTTTTCCATAAATTTATTCAATTTCTCACTAAATCATCTGATTTAGCAGTAATTTTATAGACATAAATGAGAGAGAAAAATCTTGTGTATGTAATTATTTTAGTCACAGATTTTGTACAGATTTGTCCTCAGTATCTCTGGGGGTTATAAAACATATATGTAGTCAGCTTTCTCTAGTTACAATATTGGAGATCAACATTGATTTCTCTTTTTAGAAAAATCCCTCTAGAAACCTTTCCAAGCCATTCTCTTATCAGCCATCTACCTTCATTCCCACAGAGGCTTAAGGATAATCATTGAGAATTGTTATTGATCCAGTGGAAGTGGAGTCCAGCAGCAATTTAGGTTTAGAGACCTAACTGACTGGATCTCAAGGTCATTTCCTTAGTATTGCTTTTATTTCCTAATATGGGTGATCCAGGTATTTTTCTTGTTGATCGGTGTGAACATTGCCTTATAATCACATCTTGCCTTGCACACTGGTATTTGACTTCTTATAATCCATTGCATTTAGTTGTTGATAATTCTACCTAAACTTCATGTTTCCTTGGTCCGTTGGGTTGGTGTGCTACATAGCCCAGTGCTACTCTACTGAGTGTGTCAAAGATAAGAATGTACTGGTAGGCAATGCAGTATGGCTTGCAGGCATTCATGGACAAATTAGCTAAACTAGTATTGTTTTGATTGCTTGTTTAATGCTAGAGAAAATTGAACAGTGCTGTATAACATCATATATAAATGTTATAAATCTTTATTTAAATTATATGTATTAATTAGATATTAGGTATATATATTAATTAGATATAGGACTTATATCTAAATTATAACTTACGACAAGTCTGCTGTTAAGTTATTCAGAGCAGTCTTTGAATATCTGTAGCTTTCCCATCTTCAGTTCAGTCACTCAGTCGTGTCCGACTCTTTGCAATCCCATGAATCACAGCACGCCAGGCCTCCCTATCCATCACCAACTCCCGGAGTTCAATCAGATTCACATCCATCGAGTCGGTGATGCCATCCAGCCATCTCATCCTCTGCCGTCCCCTTCTCCTCCTGCCCTCAATCCCTCCCAGCATCATAGGCTTTTCCAATGAGTCAACTCTTCACATGAGGTGGCCAAAGTACTGGAGTTTCAGCTTTAGCATTATTCCTTCCAAAGAACACCCAGGGCTGATCTCCTTTAGAATGGACGAGTTGGATCTCCTTGCAGTCCAAGGGACTCTCAAGAATCTTTTCCAACACCACAGTTCAAAAGCATCAATTCTTTGGTGCTCAGCTTTCTTCACAGTCCAACTCTCACATCCATACATGACCACTGGAAAAACCATAGCCTTGACTAGATGGACCTTTGTTGACAAAGTAATGTCTCTGCTTTTGAATATGCTATCTAGGTTGGTCATAACTTTCCTTCCAAGGAGTAAGCGTCTTTTAATTTCATGGCTGAAGTCACCATCTGCAGTGATTTTGGAGCCCCAAAAAATAAAGTCTGACACTGTTTTCACAGTTTCCCCATCTATTTCCCATGAAGTGATGGGACCGGATGCCATAATCTTTGTTTTCGGAATGTTGAGCTTTAAGCCAACTTTTTCACTCTCCTCTTTCACTTTCGTCAAGAGGCTTTTCAGTTGCTTTTCACTTTCTGCCATAAAGATGGTGTCATCTGCTTATCTGAGGTTATTGATATTTCTCCCGGCAATCTTGATGCCAGCTTGTGCTTCTTCCAGTCCAGTGTTTCTCATGATGTACTCTGCCTATCAGTTAAATAAGCAGGGTGATAATATACAGCCTTGATGTACTCCTTTTCCTATTTGGAACCAGTCTGTTCCATGTCCAGTTCTAACTGTTGCTTCCTGACCTGCATACAAATTTCTCAAGAGGCAGGTCAGGTGGTCTGGTATTCCCATCTCTTTCAGAATTTTCCACAATTTATTGTGATCCACACAGTCAAAGGCTTTGGCATAGTCAATAAAGCAGAAATAGATGTTTTTCTGGAACTCTCTTGCTTTTCCCATGATCCAGCGGATGTTGGCAATTTGATCTCTGGTTCCTCTGCCTTTTCTAAAACCAGCTTGAACATCAGGAAGTTCACGGTTCATGTATTGCTGAAGCCTGGCTTGGAGAATTTTGAGCATTACTTTAAAAGTCAATGAATTGAGAAAGAGTAGTGTGTTATGGTACATAATGTGTATTTTACTATTTTTATGCATAGTGAAAATACACATCATTGGAAGAAAAATAGAATATTTCGAAAAGTGGAAGAACTCTACAAAATAACTTTTTTTGTGTATCACCAGACTTGAAAGCAGAATTGTCAGGAAAATGAAGGGAAATTAGCATTTAGAACAACAATGCTGCTGCTGCTGCGGCTAAGTCACTTCAGTTGTGTCCGACGCTGTGTGACCCCAGAGACGGCAGCCCACCAGGCTCCCCCATCCCTGGGATTCTCCAGGCACGAACACTGGAGTGGGTTGCCATTTCCTTCTCCAATGCATGAAAGTGAAAAGTGAAAGTGAAGTTGCTCAGTCGTGTCCGACTCTTCGCGACCCCATGGACTGCAGCCTACCAGGCTCCTCCGTCCATGGGATTTTCCAGGCAAGAGTCCTGGAGTGGGTGGCCATTGCCTTCTCCAATGCAATGCTAGTTAGTTTTTTTGTTTTGTTTTGTTTTTGTTTTTGTGCACAGATAGAAAGGAATGGGAAAAACTACAGGAGAGCAAAATTGTGCTTAGTTTAACTTAACCAGTTAGCCAAGGCCTTTTGCAACTAACTCTTTTCCTATGACATCTTTATGCAGCTGTCCTTTTCTCTTTCTGCCTTGCCTGATTTTGTGTACATTTCAAAGATTTTTGATCAAATGCATATATAGCCCAATATATTTTTCCTGAAAGCAGTGTCCCTTGATTAGGCAAAGACAAAGTTTGGCTTTCATCAGAAATAAAGATGTGGAGACAGGGGTCAGAGGATGATTGATAGTAAGCAGGATGCTTGCTGTATCTTTAACAGTTTGAAAGGGATTTGAAGGGAGATGGCATGACCAGTAAAAGCCTGTTGGCTGGTCAAGAAAAGTGCCATCTGCACAGTGGAAAGATTGGTAAAATACCAACGATTTCATGTGTAGCATTGGTTATAATAGTTACTGCTTTTTTTTCTCACTTGGATGAAGTAAAAATTGAAGTTCATGCACAAACCCCATGGCCTTGTCTCCTTCAATGCTGGCAGTGACCTGCACAGATAGGATTTCACGTTCACACATATAGAAGGGCTGGTCTCCCCTATTATCTTAGTGCTTCATGGTTATGATCTAAGACCTTCTGCCTCTCCCACAACATAAACCTTTCTTCTTTGAAAAAAAGAATAAAAAAGAGCTGAGCTAGTGGGGATAGAATTTATTACCTCATTCTATGCAATGGCTCAAGATTAACTAGACCACTGAATAATCTCATTTAGCTAAACAGGCATGTAGCTCAAATTGGATCATTCTGTTTTGTTCAGCACAGGAAAAAATAGAAAACACATTGAAAGAAAACACAAGTAGCATTAATTGGAATAGTCATTGTTAAAGTAATTTTACCAGGATAACCCAACAACATTTTTGCTTAAACTTGGGACTCTGGCAGTAGAGAGAAAAGGAATTTTGTTTGTGAATTTGAATTTTCTACATCATCCATTTGATTGATATATTTATATATGATTAAATTTTATAGGGTACTCATAATGTTTATTTTTGATGATTGAATATTTGTATAAAATGGCAAAAAGAAGAATAATAAAGGGAGTTTAATAGTTATTTCTTGTAAATTCTACAATGGTCTATCTTCATATATAAATTGGTGATAAACATTATATTCTTAATGGAAAAATACAGCCTTTCTATTTCAATGGGCCATTGAAAGGGGCATTTGAGACAACATGTGTAGATAACAAGTTATCAACTTGCTTGCTGTTTCTCTTTTGTTTACAAAATGTACATTGTTAGGCTGTTCTTTGTAAAGACTGGTATTTATCCCAGGAAGAGTTTATTCTAACAAGATAAAATATAGCCAGGTATTCAGAAGTTAGTTTGTGGAATATAGGGTTGATACGGGAATATTATAAAGGAGAAAATTTACCTTCCCACTTGAAAAACACATCCTTTAGCCTTTAGAGAGAAATTATCCCATAGTGCTCTAAATGAATGTATATTTCAAATAAATTTTACATTTTAGAAATGTCATTAAATAACACAATTCATCATGTTTTCCTTTTATACTTCAAAAGAGTTTTACTGTTTTTCCTTTAACTTGAGCATTTGATTTCAAGGAAAGTTTTGTCTTCTTTTTATCTACCTGTATATATTTTTCATCCTTCCATCTACTGGTCTTCATCACCCCACCTCTCCCTCCTCTCTCTCAACTATCTACTTTCCTACCTACAATACATGTATTGATCTACCTTTTATTTATCTACACACCTACTTAAATTAATAGATGTATTCATAGATATTTATTTTGGACTTGTATTGGAATGTTTGATTAATCATAGTTTCTAGTTCTTAGGACATTGTTGTTAGAGATTTATGTAAGGCCTTCCATTGTTTCTTTCTTTCAGACTATTATTCTTTCTTCCTTTTCTACTTTCTGCCTTCTCTTCTAACCCCTCCACTCACATTCCTCTCCCACCATATAAGTAACCATTCTGTTACACTTGATATGTGTAATTTATTTACATGTTATCTTGTATTATGTACATATGCATTTAATTTAAATAATTATTAGTGTTATAAACTTATCCTATTTCTTTTCACCAAGCACCATTTTTTAAGGAGGTATTAATGTGTCCATGCTTAGATCTAGTCTTTTCCTAACTGCTGCACAGTATTACCTCATGTTCAAGTATCACATTTTTATTGTCCACTCCTCCCAGTGATGAACACCTGGATTGCATTCAAGTCACTTCTACTAAAAACAACACTGGGGTGAACATTCATATATAGTTTCTCACACATAGGTAAGGATTGCTCTGGGATATACATCCAGGATATGACTTTATCTAGATCATAGTATATACCTGCACTGAATTTAAGTTGAAACCGTCATGTTACTCTTTGGAATGGCTGAGTCATATCATTGTGGGCTATAAACTCCCACAAGCAGTTTACGAGATATTTTTATATCTCCACTTTCCCAGCAACTTTTGCACTATTTAGTTTTCTAGTATTATGCACCATAGTAAGTACAAATCACATCTGTGTCTTAGTGGCCATCCTTGGGACTTTCTCCTGTGAAGTACTTGTTCACATTGTTTCCCCAGTATTTTTAGTGATTTTGACTTGTATTTTTACTGTGGATTAGCAACAGTTCTTTGTATATTCTAGATATTAGATCTTTGTTGGTATTAAGTACTGCAGGTGTTTTCTGTAGATAATAAACAATTTGGTCCATTAACTTTATTCATCATATGCTTTTGTTGACACAGAGCCTCCATTAGATGCTTTAGAACCCATGAGCTTTTCATCTCTGTAACCTTTTGTTAACCTCTAATAACTTTATAGATTTATCTTTTGCAATTAGATCTTTGCTTCTTTGGGGTATACCTTACACCCCATAAAGTGTGATAGAAACCCAGCTTTATTTTCTCCATATAGTAAGCCAGTTTTCATACATCATCAACTAATACTCAGTTGCTGGACCATTGATCCATGTCTTATTTAAAACCCATGACTTTCTTTTTCCCAGAAAACCTATAAGTTAGAAGGCAATGAAGTGACATTTATAAAGCACTGAAAGGAAAAAGAAATACATGTATGTGGTCAAGTCAGAATTCTATGCCCAGGGAAAATATCTTCCAGAAATAAGGATGGGAAGATACTTTCAGACAGATACTAGTTTACTGCTACAAGCATATTCTATAAGAAAAGTTTAAAATTTCTTTAGGTCCTTACACTACTTGTGACTCTGTATAAATGTTGTTCAAAAGCAGATATCAGCCACTAAATGTTCCTAAAGAGAATGATAAGTTGCTAGAGGTGATAAAATGGAATCATAAATACTGCTCAGTTAATCCAAAAGGAAAATAGAAATAAAGGGAAAAAGAACAGATGAAACAAATAGAAAACAACTATCAAGATGGTAGATCTTAACCAACTATGTCGATAATGATATTAAATATTAATGTCCTAAACATACCTATTAAAGACATTGTCAGATTGTTTTAAAATAAGAGGAGATCAGACTTTGATTTATATAAGAAATCATCTTCAAATGTGAAGATATAGATAGGATAAAAGCTGAGAGGATAGCAAAATAGCATACATGTAAGCCTTAAACAAAAGTCAAGTACTATTTAATATTAGATAAAATAGATTTTAGAACAAAGCATAATGTCAGGGATAAATAGAATTACCGAATAATGAAAAGGGGTCAATATTCCAAGAAGACATGACGACTTAAGTGGTTTGCACCTAACCACAGAGTTTCAAAATACACTGAAAGATAAGAATGAAAAACAAATTAACAAATGTACAGTTATAGTTAGAACCATCAACATTCCACCATCACCAATTGATCAAACAAGAATATAGAAAGTAAGTAATAGAGGATTTGAGCAGCACAATCAACCAGCTGTAGATTCAAATATTTATAGCAACTACACGACCAGCAGGTCTGGCATGCTGCAGTCCATGGGGTCGCAAAGAGTTGGACACAACTGAGTAACTGAACTGACACAATCAACATAACAGAAAACACATTATTCTCAAATGCACATAGAATTTTCACCAAGATAGGTAATATTCTGGGTGGTGAAACAAATCTTAAATTTGAAAGAATGAAAGGATACAAAGGTATGCTCACAGCTGGTAATTAAATTTGATTACATATCAGTGGCAGAAATATTCCTGTGGTATCAGTATCTGAAAAATTCCTGGATATTTGGAGACTAACAAAGTATATTTCTAATTAGTATGTAGATGAAAGAGGAAACCTCAAGGGAAATAAAGATATATATATATATATATATATATATACACACACACTAAACTGAATGAAAATTCAGCGTATCAAAATATATGGGATGCAGTTAAAATAGAGCAAGACCACAGATCAATAATCGAAGCTTCCACTTTAAGAATTGCCTTGCTTAATTTTCAAATGTATGAAATCTTCTAACTTTCTTTTGTTTCCTCATTGAATTCCATGGTGTTTAGAGAGGCATATTCTGTGTAATTTAAGTATAATGTTTTTTTTTGAGATTTGTGTTATGACTCAGCTTACATGCAAATATGTTGTAAATCTATATGCATTTGAAAATAACATTTACTTTTATTGGATATTCTGTCTACTAGATCAAGTACATTAATCTTATTTAACTATATGCTTAGTGATTTATTACCTACTTGTTCTTCCATTTAACAAATGGTTTATTAAATGCCTATGATTGTATATTTCTTCTTTGACACTATTTTTGGGTCATCCATGCTGCTAAATGCATGCATTTATCCCTTCAAATTCAAAGTTAGACTTCTGTTTTTAGATAGATTGTTGTTGTTATTTAGTTGCTAAATCATGCCAACTCTTTTGCCAACTCCTGAGCTGTAACCCACCAGGCTCCTCTATCCATGGAATTTCTGAGGCAAGAATACTGGTGTGCATTGCCATTTCCTTCTCCACGGAATCTTCCTGACTCTAGGATCAAACCCATGTCTCCTGTATTGGCAGGTGGTCTTTACCGCTGAGCCACCTGGGAAGCCTTAGATGGATACTCACAGTTTCTTTTACTTGTTCCTCAAAACCATGCTGCCTTCATGTTTTTAATTTATTTACATTTTTCTGTGATTAATTTTTAAGTATGGAGGCAGCAACCCAAACTAGTTTTCCATTTGTCAGGGGCTAGAAGCCAGGTCCATAGGTTTCATTTTAACACATCTTCTAGGAACTCATTATTAATTTTGATTGTGTACACACACACACACACATGCATGTACACACGCATGCTTTCTGGTGGACTCACAAGTAAAGAATTCGCATGTACTTGCAGGAGACATGGATCGATCCCTGGGTCAGGAAGATCCTCTAGTGAAGGAAATGGCAACCCACTCCAGTATTCTTGCTTGGAAAGTCCCATGGACTGAAGAGCCTGGTGGGCTACAGTCCATGGGGTCACAAAGACTCAGATACAACTGAGTGACTAAATAACAGAATATATATACCCATTCAATATAATTATGTGTACCCAAACACACATATTAGAAGTATTGACATTGAGGTTCAGGTGTATTAGTTGCTCTTCTGACTTTTTTGGTACACAAAACTTCAACTTTTTAACCCATATGTAGTGTCCTGCTGAATGTTTTTATAGGAAAGCTAACAAAATATAGGACTGAATTTTCAAAGGATATTACTTGAACTTGTGATTGGCCCAATGCCTTTCCATAAGTAGATGTTTCCTTGAATTGTAAAGCGGTAATTGGACACTGGAGAGCTGTTATTTGTTGGGCCTCTGAGTAAATTTTGTTTTAATGCGAAGCCAAAGTGGAGGGCTGGTGAGGGGTATCTGGAAATGTGGCTCAGTATATCTGAATATAGTGGTTTTGTATGGAAAACACATTTCCTTTGCAGTAGGGCATAGCATCTAAAAAGTTGGCAATCTGTCTAATCCTTGGTATCTCTGGATAATGTCATAATCAGAGATAAAGGCACATAAGTGCATTAACATCTCCAAAGCTGTGTACCATTTCTTACCCTTTTTTGCTTATTTTTCTCATATTTTATTGTACAAAATTATACTGTAATTTAAAACCCATATTTAAGAGAAGTAATTTAGGGAATATCTTACTAGTCATGGACTTTATGAGAACCCTTTTGAGACAAACTAAGCTACTAACTAAGTAGTTTAGCATGGAAAGTTTTATGTATAGTAACTGCTTCCCTGCCCTAATAGAATAGTATGGAAATATCTCAAAAGGATTTGTGAAGAGTGATGCTGAGGTCAGTTCACTGTGGTGTGTTCATTTCTGGATGCTTGATGGTAAATTTTAGGACCTGAGAAACAATGTCTGAGAAGAGTTGGACATTAGAAGTAGTAAGTGAGAAGGTTAGTGTCTTGGAAATGTTTCAACAGGACCCTTTCTAGTTAAAGTCTAGGGAGAGAAACACCTTGTATAACTTGTTTTCTTTTCAATTACGGTGTATTACAAGATAGCTCAGTTGCTAAAGAATCTGCCTGCAATGCAGGAGACCCCGGTTCAATTCCTGGGTTGGGAAGATCCACTGGAGAAGGGATAGATTACCCACTTCAGTATTCTCGGTCTTCCCTTGTGGCTCAGCTGGTAAAGAATCCACCTGCAATGCGGGAGACCTGAGTTCGATCCCTGGGATGGGAAGATCCCCTGGAGAAGGGAAAGGCTACCCACTCCAGTATCCTGGCCTGGAAAATTCCATGCACTGTACAGTCCATGGGTTCGCCAAGAGTAGGACATGACTGAGTGACTTTCACTTTTGCAAGATATTGAATATAGTTCCCTGTGTTATCCAAGTAGGACCTTTTTGTTTATCTATTATATATAGTGGTTTGTATCTTCTGGGCTTCCCAAGTGGTGCTAGTGGTAAAGAACCCTCCTGCCAGCAGGAGATATAAGAGACATGGGTTTAATCCCTGGGTCAGAAAGCTTCCCTGGAGGAAGTTATGGCAACCTACTCCAGTATTCTTGCCTGGAGAATCCCATGGACAGACGAACCTGGCAGGCTATGGTCCATAATGTCGGAAAGAGTCAGACACTGATAAAGCAACTTAACACACACACACACATACACATCTATTCAACCCTAGTGTATTTTTTCCATGTATAAACTATTGATACCCAAATATGTAAATATACATGTTTGATTAATTTTAATGTGATTTCATGATTGATTTTAATTTGCAGAGGCACTTAAAAGTATTAGATCATTTAACCATTTAGCAAGAGTAGTTTATACATATGTATTTAGCAACATCAACCTATCTCTGACAAACAACCTTAATTTTAAAATAGTCAAAAATAACACTGTGTGTATGTGTGTGTGTAACAGTTGGTTTAGGCACATGTACAACTAAGTAAGGTATGCTGCTGCTGCTAAGTCATTGCAGTCGTGTCCGGCTCTGTGCGACCACATAGATGGCAGCCCACATGCTCCTCTGTCCCTGGGATTCTCCAGGCAAGAATACTGGAGTGGGTTGCCATTTCCTTCTCCAATGCACACGTGCACGCTAAGTTGCTTACATAGTGTCTGACTCTATGTGACCCTATGGACAGCAGCCCACCAGGCTCCTCTGCCTATGGAATTCTCTAGGCAAGAATACTTGGAGTGGGTTGCCATTTCCTTCTCCCAAGTAAGGTATAGGTTTGTTAATTCTCAATCTCTCAGTATTAATAGGCAACTCAACCCTTGTTAATCCTGTTGGTTATGTACTTGGTTACATGTTCCTTTGTTTGGGCTTATTGTTCCTTCCTTATCTTGCAGTGGCTCTTTTGAGGACCTTAACTGATTCCATCCCTGATGGCAGAACATGAGCTTTCAAACTAACTCTGAATTTTCCTAGTGTCCCATAATTTAGTATACATTTCTTTACTCATTCCCAAAAGTAGTTTTGTTTCATATCTATTGCTCCATACTCTGGCTTCTGGATTCGAGGAGTTAAATTACCTGCATTTGTGCTCTGTGTGTGTTCTCAATGGAGAGTTTTCCTTTTGATCAGGTTCCTGTTAGATAAATTTCATATTTACAGACCCTACTTTGAAGCCTGTCTTTGGATCAGTGATTGTGCTGAAAGATCAGATTTTGCTGCTGAATTAGTTAGACCAACTAAAGTTCTTAATGGTAAAAAGTTGGTTACCCTAGCCTTATACTTAATAATATGGTAATTCTGATTATGATGACTATATCTTTCTAGTTGGGTCTCAAGTTCTATTTTGATCTGACAGTTTATTCCAAAACATTGTGGAAGAATTATAATTTACCTTTCTTGTATTTATCATGCAGCTGTGTGTGTATGCTTGTATCACACTTGTGTGGTGGTGGTGGTTTAGTCACTAAGTTGTGTCCAAGTCGTGTGACCCTGTGGACTGTAGCCAGCCAGAGTTCCCTGTCCATTAGATTTCCCAGACAAGAATACTGGAGTGGATTGCTATTTCCCTCTCCTGGTGATCTTCCTGACCCAAAGATCAAACCAGGTTTCCTACATTGCAGGCGTCTTTGTGTTTCTTGTGTGTATATGTGTGTGGGTGTGCCATACACTCACATATTTATAGAACTATATCATTAAAGATTCTTCACAAAAATAATCGGTACCTTTTAATGTGCTTTTCATGTTTACTTGGGAAAAATGTATCTCATTGTATTTTGGGCAGATAGGAATTTTCTATATTCCTTAAAACTTATTTGTGATTGAAAAAACATCCAGATAATAATAATTCTTTATTTTTTCTTCTCTCACCTACTTGTCTGACCTCCAGGATTTTCAGGTTAAATGCATGCTGCTGAGGTTTCTTTGCTGCTCAGTTTTTAGAAAACATTAATTTGTTTTCATCTTTTAGATTTGCGCATCACTAGCAAATGACAGCCGTAGACTCATCTGCAATATTGTTACTTCAGTATCAATCTTTTGAAAGAGTAGACATAATTGTTGTTCAGGCCTCCTTTGGGAAATTACTGAAAACTCTCTTTTATTTCTTGACATTGACCAGTGAACTATGTGTTTTTCATTGTTTACTTCAGTCCTTTTTGTTTAAACCTAGACTCTCTCCAAAAGGGATAAGGGGTTATATGCTTCATAAATGTGTCAAATATGCTTATTTCAGATCATAAAATATTTCTATATAAACTTACCACTGATATCTGCCAGAAATCTATGCAGTTTCTGCTGGACTGGACATAAAAGACAGGCAAGTAAAATAATGATCAACTGCCCAATAGACGGGACCGTGTTATGTGTAGTATGATTCTCTAGAGGTTACTGTAACCACCCCCCCCCCCCCACTTTCATACATGTTGGCTGGAGGGAGAGAAAAATTGATACTTTTCCATTTGAACCTTAATATGGTATTAATAAGCAGGCTTGGAGAGGAAGGATAGAGACATTTTAGTCTATTAATCTTAGATTCTAAGAATGCAATTCTGCACTCCCTTGGGTACTTTGTACACACACGCTCAGTAATTTCCCAGGCAAGAATACTGGAGTGGGTTGCCATTTCCTTCACTGAGGGATCTTGCTGACCCAGGAATCAAACTCACAACTGCTGCATCTTCTGCATGGGCAGGTGATATCTTTACAACAGAGCCACTTGGGAAGCCATTCAGTTCACTTCAGCTCAGTTCAGTCACTCAGTCATGTCTGACTTTTTGCGATCCCATGGACTGCAACACGCCAGGTTTCCCAGTCCATCACCAACTCCTGGACCTTGCTCAAACTCATGTCATTGACGGTGATGCCATCGAACCATCTCATTCACTGTTGTCCCCTTTTAAACTTGCCTTCAATCTTTCCCAGCAATAGGGTCTTTTACAATGTGTCAATTCTTCACATCAGGTGGTCAAAGTATTGGAGTTTAAGCTTCAGCATCAGTCCTTCCGATGAATATTCAGGACTGATTTCCTTTAGGATGAACTGGTTGGATCTCCTTGCAGTCCAAGGGACTCTCAAGAGTCTTTCCCAACACCACAGTTCAAAAGCATCAGTTCTTCGGTGCTCAGCTTTGTTTTTTTTTTCTTCTAATTTTATTTTATTTTTAAACTTTACATAATTGTATTAGTTTTGCCAAATATCAAAGTGAATCCACCACAGGTATACATGTGTTCCCCATCCCGAACCCTCCTCCCTCCTCCCTCCCCATACCATCCCTCTGGGCCGTCCCAGTGCACCAGCCCCAAGCATCCAGCTTTCTTTATAGTCCAATTCTCACATCCATACATGACTACTGGAAAAAACATAGCTTTGACTAGATGGATCTCTGTAGGCAAAGTAATGTCTCTGCTTTTTAATTTGCTGTCTAGGTTGGTCATAACTTTTCTTCCAAGGAGCAAACATCTTTTAATTTCATAGCTGCAGTCACCACCCACAGTGATTATGAAGCCCCCCAAAATAAAGTCTGTCCCTGTTTCCATTGTTTCCCCATCTATTTGCCAAGGAGCTATGGAGTCAGATTCCATGATTTTCATTTTTTGAATGTTGAGTTTTAAGTCAGCTTTTTCAGTCTCCTCTTCACTTTCATCAAGAGGCTTTTTAGTTCTTCTTAGCATTCTGCCATAAGGGTGGTGTCATCTGTGTATCTGAGGTTATTAATATTTCTCCCAGCAATCTTGATTCCAGCTTGTGCTCCATTCAGCCAGGCATGTCACATGATGTACTCTGCATATAAGTTAAATAACTAGGGTGACAACATACAAACTTGACATGCTCCTTTCCCAATTTGGAACCAGTCTGTTGTTCCATGTCCAATTCTAACTGTTGCTTGACCTGCATACCAATTTCTCAGGAGGCAGGTAAGGCAGGGAATGCCTGAGCAGGCATCCCCATCTCTTTAAGAATTTTCCACATTTTGTTGTGGTCCACACAATTAAAGGCTTTGGTGTAGTCAATAAAGCAGAAATAGATGTTTTTCTGGAACTCTCTTGCTTTTTTGATGATCCAGCGGATGTTGGTAATTTGATCTCTGGTTCCTCAGACTTTTCTAAAAGGAAGCTTGAACATCTGGAAGTTCACGGTTCATGTACTGTTGAAGCCTGGCTTGGAGAATTTTGAACATTACTTTTCTAGTATGTGAAATGAGTGCAATTGTGTGGTAGTTTGAACATTCTTTGGCATTGCCTTTCTTTGGGATTGGAATGAAAACTGTCCTTTTTCAGTCCTGTGGCCACTGGTGAGTTTTCCAAATTTGCTGCCATATTGAGTGTAGCACTTTAACAGCATCATCTTTTAGGATTTAAAATAGACCAACTGGAATTCCATCACCTCCCCTGGCTTTGTTCGTAGTGATGTTTTCTAAGGCCCACTTGACTTCTCATTCCAGGATATCTGACTCTAGATGAGTGATCACAGCATTGTGATTATCTGGGTCGTGAAGATCTTTTTTGAATGGTTCTTTTGAGTATTCTTGCCGCTTCATCTTAATATCTTCTGCTTCTGTTAGGTCCATACCATTTCTGTCCTTTATCAAGCCCATTTTTGCGTGAAATGTTCCCTTGGTATCTCTAATTTTCTTGAAGAGAAAATTAGTCTTTCCAATTCTGTTGTTTTCCTCTATTTCTTTGCCTTGATCACTAAGGAAGGCTTTCTTATCTCCTCTTGCTGTTCTTTGGACTCTGCATTCAGATGGGGAAGCCGTTGGTCTAGGACAACTAACACAGTCATTCCAATTTAACAAGATGTGAGTGCGTGTGTGTATGTGTCTGTGATAGAGGATGTACAGCGCTTGTTTTTAGGTACTAGACATATGGACAATAGTTGTTTTGTTTTCAATTTTTCAGTGTATTTATACTGAAATATTTTGAGTATTGAAATTTCAATATGTTAAGTTATTTACATTAGTATATGTATTTTAAAATCAGAAAAATAGTGAACACATTTTTAAAACCAGAAAGAGAAATTCATATTTGAAGGCATCAGAAATATAAAGTAATTCAACTAATCTCAAAAAATATACAAGCAACTCCTACAGCTCAACTCCAGAAAAATAAACGACCCAATCAAAAAATGGGCCAAAGAACTAAATAGACATTTCTCCAAAGAAGACATACAGATGGCTAACAAACACATGAAAAGATGCTCAACATCACTCATTATCAGAGAAATGCAAATCAAAACCACTATGAGGTACCATTTCACACCAGTCAGAATGGCTGCGATCCAAAAGTCTACAAATAATAAATGCTGGAGAGGGTGTGGAGAAAAGGGAACCCTCTTACACTGTTGGTGGGAATGCAACCTAGTACAGCCACTATGGAGAACAGTGTGGAGATTCCTTAAAAACTGGAAATAGAACTGCCTTATGATCCAGCAATCCCACTGCTAGGCATACACACTGAGGAAACCAGAAGGGAAAGAGACACGTGTACCCCAATGTTCATCGCAGCACTGTTTATAATAGCCAGGACATGGAAGCAACCTAGATGCCCATCAGCAGATGAATGGATAAGAAAGCAGTGGTACATATACACAATGGAGTATTACTCAGCCATTAAAAAGAATGCATTTGAATCAGTTCTAATGAGGTGGATGAAACTGGAGCCTATTATACAGAGTGAAGTAAGCCAGAAGGAAAAACATAAATACAGTATACTAACGCATATATATGGAATTTAAAAAGATGGTAACAATAACCCTGTGTACGAGACAGCAAAAGAGACACTGATGTATAGAACAGTCTTATGGACTCTGTGGGAGAGGGAGAGGGTGGGAAGATTTGGGATAATGGCATTGAAACATGTAAAATATCATGTAGGAAAACGAGTTGCCAGTCCAGGTTCGATGCGATGCTGGATGCTTGGGGCTGGTGCACTGGGGAATGGGGAGGGAGGAGGAGGAGAGGGTTCGGGATGGGGAACACATGTATACCTGTGGCGGATTCATTTTGATATTTGGCAAAACTAATACAATTATGTAAAGTTTAAAAATAAAATAAAATTAGAAAAAAATAAAGAGAAAAAAAAAAAAAAAAAAAAATAAAGTAATTCAAAGTAATGTCTATCCTAAAGGAAATCAGGCTTGAATATTCATTGGAAGGACTGATGCTGGAGCTGAAACTCCAATACTTTGTCGCCTGATGTGAAGAATTGATTCATTGAAAAAAACCCTGATGCTGAGAATGACTGAGTGTGGGAGGAGAAGGGAATGACAGAGGATGAGATGGTTGGATGGTATCACTGAATCAGTGGACGTGAGTTTGAGTAAACTCCAGGAGTTGATGATGGACAGGGAGGCCTGGCGTGCTGCAGTTCATGGGTTGCAGAGTTGGACGTGACTGAGCAACTGAACACGCTGAACTGAAATTAATGTTGTTCGTGTCACTGCTTTCACTCTATGTAGGGACCTGTGTGAAGAAATACATCAGCTTACCATAAACTTAATCTGAAATTTGGATAAAAAATGTTGAAGAAGCATAGAACTGTAATTAAAATAGGAATATGCCTATTGGTCTCATAAGTCCAAACCTTACCTAAATAATTACCCCTTTATAAATGCCTCTTATCTCTAATCTACATTTGTTACATTACCTGAAAGCTTTCCTATGAAAACTGTATGTTCTTTAGGAGAGAGACACATCTTTCTCATTTTTTATTTTCCATGAGCCCGGTATATGAAAGATCCTCAAGAAATATTTGCTGAACAAATAATTTCAGTGAATGGATGCATGCAAGTCTACCTTTTCTAGCTTTGTACAGAATTTCCTTGTAGAAATATAAATTCCTCAAGTGAATGATAGTGGATCATGTGAAAAATTCAGTCTTTAGGCCAGTGCTCTGTTTATTTTAAATACTCAATGAATGTCTGTCAACTGTACTTCCCAGATAGTTAAACAGAAAAGTCTATGGAGTGAGACACGGCCACCCAGAGCACTGGAATCACAATTGCATTGCCTCCCAAGTAGCAGAAAACTGAACTCCACCTATTGTACTTGACTTCAGCTGTTCTTTGATGTGTGCTTCCCAGCCTGAAAAATTCTTATACTAACACAGTGTTTTGGTAAATTTCTGGCTTTTGATGATTTACCAAGAATTTTTAAAGTAAGGTACCCATTGTCTCTGAAATTATTGCCTCAGAAAATAGTACCAAGCTTCAATAAGCCAGAAAATGTAACATATGAGTAGGAGACTTTATTTTCAATATATTCTTACAGAAGTGCTTTATCTCTTACATATTGCATAAAGATCAAGGAGTCTATGCAACGTCCTCAGGGTTGCACCATTTGTCTTTAGCAAAAGCAGTTCTCCAGCCTAAGTGTATCGGCTCTAAACTAGGCCCCTTCACTCATTTACTGAAAGATAACTTGCTATTATAGTCATTCTGAAAATGGTAAGCAGCAGCCAATTATCGTCCTCAGTCATTTCTCATTTCTGTCTCCTGCTTTGGGTGTTATCAACCCTCAGTGATAAGAGGTAAACACACTCTGTAAAAACAAAAAGCAAGGTCTCAGAAGTACAAACTTGAATCTTACCAATATTGTAAACCTGTTTCACATCTATACATGTTGTTGTTCAGTTTCCCAGTCATGTCCAACTCTTTGTGAGCCCATAGACTGCTGCATACTAGGCCCAACTGTCCCTCACCATCTCCTGAGATTTGCCTAGGTTATGTCCACTGCATCCGTGATGCCATCCAGCCATCTCATCCTCTGACACCCTCTTCTCCTTCTGCCCTCAATCTTTCCCAGCATCAGGCACTTTTCCAATGAGTCAGCTGTTCACATCAGATGATCAGAATACTGGAGTTTCAACTTCAGCATCAATCCTTCCAACGAGTATTAAGGGTTGATTTCTCTTAAGATTGACTGGCTTGATCTCCTTGCTGTCTAAGGGACCCTCAGAAGTCTTCTCCAGCAGCGTAGTTGGAAGGCAGCAAGTTTTTGGCGCTCCACCTTCTTTATGGTTCTGCCCTCATAAGCATCCGTGACCACTGGGAGGACCGTAGTCTTGACTATAAAGACCTTTGTTGGCAGAGTAGTATGTGTGCTTTTCAACACTGTCTAGATTTGTCATGGTCTCTACACAGTGGCTCTATGTGTATTGAATATGTATTTATCTGTATGTATGTATATATTCATATATATATATGAATATAAAAATCATTCCTATTGAGGTCTTACTTCATTTCTGATTGATAAGGCAGCAATTGTTATGATACCATCATAATTACCAAAACTGAGTAACTGTGTGGATAGATTTTTATATTTCAAGTTCTCTTAGAAAGATTACCCAAATTATGTTGTTGCTGTTTACTCACTAAATCATGTTTGACTCTTTTGCAACCCCATGGGTTGTAGCCCATCAGGCCCCTCCGTCCATGGGATTTTCCAGGCAAGAATACTGGAGTGGATTTCCATTTCCTTCTTTAGGGGATCTTCCTGACTCATGGATCAAACCCACATCTCCTGCATTGGAAGGTGGATTCGTTATCACTGAGCCATCAGGGAAGCCCTACCCCAAGTTATCTTCACGTTAATAGATAAGGAATAGTAATCTGAAGTGTACCTTTTATAAGTGTGGCTTATAGTGTTTGTATTTTATAATATCTCATGAGTCATCCATCATGGTGAATGACTAAGTGCAAATGTATAAAACCTTTTAGTTTTGTTTGCTTGAAATTTTCATTTTCTCTTGGAGATATTCAATGTGAAATTCTAGTTAAGTCAAAATAAACAAAGCTCCTTATGTAATTGCATGCTATATTTTCAAAGAATGAACTCAACATTTTAATTTCCTGATATATAATATATAAGACCAGGTACTTGGACAGGGAGGCCTGGCGTGCTACGATTCATGGGGTCGCAAAGAGTCGGACACAACTGAGTGACTGAACTGAACCATATAAAACAGTCTGCATATCAGTATTAATAATCACATGCATAGGATGATTTTGTAAGATCTTTCATGAAAAACTGTTGATATTTTTTGTTTCTAATTTTAATAATTTTATTAAAATAAGTATACATATGAATGTCTGAATTACTGACATATTGGAAAGGATTCTGAGGCCAAAGGACCTAGGCGAGGCCCTGTGCCATTGAGCTGAATAAATATTACCATTTAATTGGGACTAGCTTGGCTTTCTTGTTAATATCATGCCAGATTCATACAGTTGCCCCTGATGTTTCTCAGAATTCAGTCTCTCTGCCCAGACTTAAAGGAACAGAACTTAATATAAAGCTATGAAAGACTAATACAGTACATCTGAAGACATTTTACAAGACTTCAGCCAGATTGAGCTGTAAAAAATTTGGTAAAATTTAAAGTATTGGGGATGAATTGAATCTAGGAAAAGTTAAAAGTCGAGACTGTATATCAATGTAGCTAACTAAGAAAATTTCAGGAGAAATTAAAGACATCTATGGTTTTTCCAAGAGCCTTAATAATATTGATAAAATAATATAGGCTAACTTTACCATTCCTAAAACTCAATAATTGACTTCTAAAATCTAAATGAAGAAAGAAAATTTTGTTTGTTTGTTTGTTTTCTTGGAACCTAAAACCTATTAACATTGAAGTATTAAACTTCAGTGATAGTTGCTATGTTAAAAAAAATAATTCTGATTTTCTAATGTTTGAGGGAATGCAAAAGTTCAGTGCACTATTCAGATGATGTTAAGACATTTCTGAAGACTGAAAAGCATAGAAAGAATGTGATACCTATTCTCTCCCATCTATAATATATTTGAGGGTAATGCTAGGATGGAAAGAAAAATGGATGAGATATTTAGTAAAGTGGCATCAACCTAACTCTGAACTTCTCAGATCTCTGAAACATTCAGGTAATGATATCAAAAAGGGTTGTAAACCAAGTTTCCTTCTCTTCTCTATTTAGATTTCTTTTGCATGACATATAAGATTATTTCTTATCTGAGCCCACCCTGTGTTTGCAGCCTCATCCCCTGATATTTCGCCTAACCCAGCCACACACAACCACTTTCTGTTCACTGAATTTATCATAGATACTATGTTTCCAACTTGCCTGGACTGATAGTCTCTTTGCAATGAATTCCCTTCTAGTATTGCTATACTTCAAAGCTTCTATTATTGGAATCCTCACCCTTCAACTCCCATTTCAGATACTGGTGCCCATACAGCTTCTCTACTGCCCTCATCTACATTAGTGACATATTTCTCTGTGCACCTGTACTGTTTCAAATGATTCTATTATATTTCAATGTATAGGGTGTTTATTCATCTGTTTTTTTTTAACTTTTCAATTATAGTATTATATCAAATTCTTTATTTTTTATCTGTCTGTTCTTCTCTAGTGCCCAGAACATAGTAGATCCTGAGTAAGCAATCCTACTTAGGTGTAGTCTGCTTTAGTAGAAAGCACAGTATAAGAATACTTATTTTATGCTGGGTATACACACGGAGGAAACCAGAATCAAAAAAGACGCATGTACCCCAATGTTCATTGCAGTACTGTTTACCATAGCTAGGACATGGAAGCAACCTAGATTTCCATCAGCAGATGAATGGATAAGGAAGTTGTGGTACATATACACAATGGAGTATTACTCAGCTGTATGAAAGAACACATTTGAGTCAGTTTTAATGAGGTGGATGAAACTGGAGCCTATTGTACGGATTGAAATAAGCCAGAAAGAGAAACACCAATACAGTATATTAACACATATATATTGAACTTAGAAAGATGGTAAGATGATCCCATATGCAAGACAGTAAGAGAGACACAGATGTAAAGAATAGACTTTTGAAATATGTGGGAGATGGTGAGGGTGGGATGATATGAAAGAATAGCATTGAAACATGTATATTACCATAAGTAAAATAGATGACCAGTGCAAATTTGATGCATGAAGCAGGGCACCCAAAGCTGGTGCTCTGGGACAACCCAGAGGGGATGGGGTGGGGAAGGAGGTGGGAGAGGGGTTCAGGATGGTGGGACACATATACACCCATGGCTGATTCATGTCCATGTATGGCAAAAGCCACCACAATATTGTAAAGTAATTGGCCTCAAATTAAAATAAATAAATTAATTTAAAAAATACTTGTTTTTAGAGAAGCTATTACATTACAGTTCTAAGATTGCTTTCTTCTAATCCTTCTACTGCTATACCATGGAAGAATTTGGAGACTTGCAATTTACTGAGTACATTACTATGTAATTTCTATCATATTTATAATAATTCTAGTCGGTGCATAGTTTTCCTTTTTAGATATTTAATGATCGACATGTACATAATGATTGACAATTTAGCTCTTAATAATTCATATGGAATTTAGCACAGTTAAGTAAAGTGGCAAAGTTGTCAAAGAAATTATTTTACTTGCATCTGAATCTGTATATCTGGTTAAGATTTAAATTAAATCCATTCTTGTAGTTCTCCTTGAAGTATAATAGTTTATTTTGTGTCCCTTTAAATGTTACTTAGTGACTTCTGTTCAACTGATTTAACATCACCCAAATAGTGGCCTAATACTCAAATTCAAACATTAATAAATGCACACCTTCACTTATTTAATCTAATGTTTTCCTAAATATTCAAGTTGAGGTGTTTCATTTTACATTGCATCTGGGTTAAAAATTCTATCGATCAGACATTTGGTTAACTAGAGTTGTCACTTACCCTGTCACACAGGGTTTAGGGGACACTTAGAGACTTGAGAAAGTATTCTTTACAAAAATAAGTTTTCATAAGTTTTGACATTTGTATAATTTCAAGTGTATTACATTTTCATTGAGTAGCATTGCCCATGTACTCAATCACAAGCTCCACACACAGTTGATGTCTCAGGCCACGTTTAAGGAAGATGAAAAGGGTAGTATTCTGTGGTAAAGTGAGTTTGAGGAAACTGTTAGTTAAAAAAAATACTTTTATTCATTGTTATTATCAATGCAGGGCTTTCCAGATATTCTAATTCACGTGGATTTCCAAAACAGTTGGTATAGTGTGAAGTGTATTTATTTGCTCATGAAATATTTTTGAGGACCATCTTAAGTAACTGCTACGGTAAACAGATCTTGTCTCTCTCAATACATTTCAGGAACATTAATAAAAATCAATTGTCCTACTTTATTACTTTATATTTCTTTGCCTTCTTCCTCTTCTTTCCCCCCTCCCATCCCCTTAGCCTTCTTCCTTTTCTTCCTCCTCCTTATTATTCATTCAGAGAGATTAAGTTACCCATCAGATTAGGAGAGAATCAAATTCCCTTTTGAAATAGCTCTATGTATCCACATTGGTACATGTTTAATTTCAGCCCCTTAGATTTGAGTGTATCTGTGTGATTTGTTTTGTATTCCTAAAATATTTTATATAATGGGAACTCTAGAAATGCTGCTGATGGTCAGAAAAAATATGCTGAGTCCGGAAAATGTAACTACACATGCAGAGAAGTCATCGTATAATAAGTTTCAAGAGTGAGATGTCTAAAGCTGTTTATTTTTTTCAGTTAAAAAATTGATTTATATTTGGTTAAATTCCACTTGAATAGTTACCTTCATTTTCATTCTCATGTTTTTTTCCTAGGGGAGTGAGGATGGGAAACAACTTACGATTCCATGGAGGAATAATCATTGGATTAATGTCTAAGAGATCTATGTTACGTGAATAATACTTTATAAGGATTATTTGTCAAGCATAATTTAGCTAATAAGTATATGATCATGTGCTAGCCACTTACATTTTCATGACCTCAGTTTTTTCACACTAAAATGAAGTGACTTAGTTCCATGGAATATAGCATGTTTTTTTCAGTCCTCTTCTCTGATACTAGAACCTAAAATTGGGAATGCTTTTGTGTTACGAGAAGAAACAAAAGTCAGTGTTTGTTCAGCAATTGTGGAGGTAATATCTTAAATTTATACAGACTAAGCCATCTGAAGTTATAATTATTTCTTCAACTTTGCGAAATATCCTACTTTGGGAACTGCCTATTTGTGGGCAAGTGTATGCCATAAAGTTGGTCTCCATGACCTAGACACATGCTTTTATTTTTTTTAATTTTTATTGGAGTGTAGTTGCTTTACAGTGTTGTGTTAGTTTCTATGAAGTTAGTTTCTGTTAGTACAGTGAAGTCAATCACCTGTATGTATACATACATCCCCTCTTTTTTTGATTTCCTTCCCATTTAGATCACCACAGAATATTAAGTAGGGTTCCCTGTGCTATATGTTATGTTCTTATTAGTTACTTATTTTATACATGGTACCCTTGGACTGCAAGGAGGTCCAACCAGTCCATCCTAAAGGAGATCAGTCCTGGGTGTTCTTTGGAAAAGAATGATGCTAAAGCTGAAACTCCAGTACTTTGGCCACCTCATGCGAAGAGTTGACTCATTGGAAAAGACTCTGATGCTGGGAGGGATTGGGGGCAGGAGGAGAAGGGGACAACAGAGGATGAGATGGCTGGATGGCATCACCGACTCAATGGACATGAGTCTGAGTGAACTCCGGGAGTTGGTGATGGACAGGGAGGCCTGGTGTGCTGCAATTCATGGGGTCTCAAAGAGTTGGACACGACTGAGCGAGTGAACTGAAGAGTGTATATATGCTGATCCTAATCTCCTAATTCATTCCATACCACTTTCCGCCCTTGATGTCCATACATTTGTTCTCTATGTCTATGTCTATTTCTGCTTTGCAAATAGATTATCTGTACCATTTTTCTAGATTCCACATATATGCATTAATGTATGATATTTGTTTTTCTCTTTCTGACTTGCTTCACTCTGTATAACAATCTCTCAGTCCATCCACATCTCTGTAAATGGCAAAATTCCATTCCTTTTTTTTTTTTTTTTTTTTGATGAAGTAATATTCCATGGCATACATGTACTATGTCTTTATTTTCTGTTTCACTGGTGATGGAAATTTAGATTGCTTCTATGTACTGGCTACTGTAAGTAGTGTTGCAGTGAATATTGGGGTGTATGTATCTTTTGGAATTATGGTTTCTCCAGATATCTTCCCCAGAGTGGATGCCTGGGTCATCTACATGCCTGCAGTTCTATTTTTAGTTTTTTAGGAACTTCCACACTATTCTCCAGAACAGCTATATCAATATACATTCCCAATAACAGTGTAGGAGGATTCCCTTTTCTCCACATCCTCTCTAGCATTTACTGTTTGTGGATTTTTGACAATGTCTGTTCTGACTGGTGTGAGGTAATAGCTCATTGTTGTTCTGATCTAATTAATGATGTTGAGTGTCTTTTCATGTGTTTGTTGCCCATCTGTAAGTCTTCTTTGGAGAAATGTCTACTTAGGGCTTCTGTTCATTTTTATTAAGTTGTTTGCATTCTTGATATTGAGCTGCATGAGCAATTTGTATATTTTGGGGCTTAATCCTCTGTCAGTTGCTTCATTTGCAAATAATATCTCCCATTCTGAGGGTTTTGGTCTGGCTTATGGTTTCCTTTGCTGTGCAAAAGCTTTTATGTTTAATTAGATCTCATTTATTTATTTTTTGTTTTTATTTTCATTACTTTAGGAGATGACTCAAAAAAGATCTTGCTGCTATTATGTCAAAATGTTCTTCCTATATTTTCCTCTGAGATTTTTTGCTGTCCATTCTTACATTTAGGTATTTAATTCATTTTGAGTTCATGTTTGTGTATGGTGTTAGATAGTGTTCTAAAGTTTGAGAAACGGTTCAAATTGGTTATGGTGCAGATAAGTAGGTGTTTGTGTGTGAGTGTGTGTGTTTGTGTGTGTTTTAATTTGCACTGTCTTCTAAATATTTAGTGACGTATAAAGAGCATGTTAGTAGGAGCCTGGATACCTGACTTCTATGACTGGCCCAGCTTGTTGGCTCTTTGACTTGGAGCAAGTCATTTGAACTCACAGCCAGTTTTATAAAACTCATGTGTATAAGAGTTGAATCTAGTACATTTCATATTCCTTCCAGCACTATAAATCTATACATATTTGAGAAACATGCTCTTCCCTTTCCCAAAACTGGTATTTTCCAAAAACTTGTGACCTATTTCACACATCATCTTTGGTAAAAATCCTTAAAATTCTCAAAAGACTGACACCCTATATAATGGGATAAAAGAAAGAAATAGTATTTTTTTTTTTTAAGAAATAGTATTTAAAGAGCATTACATCTCCTGTTCCAGATTTATCTTCTGAATGATTACTGAGCAAATAACTTCTTCTATTATCAGCATACTTTGTGTTTTCTGCGGTTGTTAACTGCTTACCATGCTTGTTCCCTGGATTTTTATGGCAAATGAGCATCAGGATTTTGACTGGGTTTGGAGAAAGCTGCCAAGTGACTGGAAATGAACCCAGCTTGGGAATATTAAGCCAGCATGTGAAAGGACACTTTAGTACCTTTCACTGTAATTACTTTTTATTTCATTCTCTTATTATAAAATAAACTCATTAATATAAACCTCTAGAAAGAGTAGTAAAATTAGTTCAAGGATATTGTTTTCACCCCAGGTTGCTTCATTTTACAAAGACCTAAGTTAATAAATTGAAGATGTGAAAGGAGGTTCCAGTGGCCATATTTTTTAGTGTGCCATGGACTCCAAATGAGGGGTTGGAAGGAGCTGAATGCCTCAGGTCCTTTGCAGTTACCAGCAGTTGTAGACCATCAATGGCAATCTAAGGAATGCAAGTCACATATGAAAATAAACAATAAATGTAACCCATTCATGAGGAATTAAAAACAATGTACACAGATGATCTCTGTATACTCTCATGATCCCAGAGAAATAAACAGAGGAATACGAAATTTTTAATAAGATGCTGGTTTGCTTCTATCACTATTCTCAGGAATGGATGCTACTTCCCTTGTATCCCAATGTTTCTTCCTTGGATCATTCCATCCAGTAGAATTGCTATTTCTGTCTCATCCCTCCCTTTTTAAGAATAGACTGAGAATTATGGGCTATCATTGTTTTGTTTCCTTTAAAGCAAGATGAATATGCAGTCATTTAAGAAAATTTCTTATCTCAATCTGAATGCTTGTATGTCATGTAAGACCCCCTCTTCCTGTCTCCCGTGGTGTACACTATACTCATTGCCTGCTGTAACCATCCATCCTGATTCCAGGGTTGGGGGAGTCATTACAGTTCCTCTTGTCATGTATTTGCATATGTTGGTCTGTCTCCATGTATAAGGCCTTTATGTTCTCTAATTTAAATATCAAGAATCACTGTTACCTGACCTCTTTTTTCCTGTTATCAGAAGAGAAAAAATATATGTATATGTTTATTACAACTCTCATCAAATAACATTATTAATTATTGAGTATTAGCTAATCTAGTTGGGATTCTCTGGTGGTCCAGAAGGTAAAGGATCTGCCTGCAGTGCAGGAGACTCAGATTCGATCCTTGCATCAGAAGATCCCCTGGAGGAAGAAATGGAAACCCACTCCAGTATTCTTGCCTGGAGAATTCCATGGACAGAGGAGCTTTGTGGGCTACAGATCATGGGTTAGCAAAGAGTCAGGCAGGACTGAGTGACTAACATATACACATAAATGAAAGTATTAACAGTCACTAATTTCTTCATCTGTTTTTTCTTAATTCAGTTGTGAGCTCCATAAAGGTCAGAATTCTGTGTTTAACATTTCTATTTTTTGTACCTAACACAGTGCCCTGGTATGACGGACATTCATACTCAATAATGGAGTAAGTTTAGTGAATAATACTTAGACTTTTATACTTAGACCTTTATATAAGACATATATTAGATAAAAAAGTAAAAGACACTGAGTTCTGGTCCTGTGATTTGTTTTTTCCTATCATTGTTATTAATAACCTTTGTTTTAGAATTGGAGAAAACATATTGAGGATGTCACTAAAAATTGCTTGACTCAGAGATTTTGAGGTAGGATTACCCAGGATTGTTTTTCCTGTGTGCTTAGAATACTTTCGACATGTTCTTCTGGGAGGAAGACCTAAAATGGGATGGAAATACGTATAACACTAGGAGGGATCCCTTTTAATGAGGAAGTTGGTGATTACCTGAGCATCACTATAAGATTCTGTTACTGGTTTGGATGCTTCCATGCATGAGAATAAAAAACACATGACAGTCAGAAGCTTTGTTAATGCACCCCGCTTTGGGAGTATGGAATTGGGATATGAAAACACAGATATCTGAATATCAAGGTCATGGACAGCTGGGGGCGATTTCCTTTATGGCTTCTGTGTGTCTCGTGTTAACACACACCATGTAGTCAGTGAACAATTAAGAGAGGTGCACAGTTACTGGCTCTGGTTAACAGGGTTCGGTGAATGTGCTAAATCTATATACAGTTCCTGTAGGAAAATATTCTAGGTTTGGTTTTTTAAAGGAAATAAAAAGTGCAATGCAATCTGCTTCACATAACCCTCTGCAATGAACAATAAAATGGCTATACTGTAGATAATTTCTTCCCATATGGAAAAAATATAAGTATTTGTGTAGCCTTGTGCTAGTTGAAAGTTTCTGTTCAAGCTGTTTATTTAAAATTTATATACGGCTTTAGAAGATGTTGGATGATACCAAGTGGAGTAATTATTTTTGTTTTTAAATATCTGGCCTTATACTGTAATGTTTTCTTTAAATATGATATAAACAAGCACATTTTTCAGTGTTTTGATACATAATATATCTTCATATTTGTGTGTGTGTGTGTATGTATATGGAAACCCACTCCAGTATTCTTGCCAGGAGAATCCCATGGACAGAGGAGCCTGGTGGGCTGCAGTTCATGGGGTCACAAAGAGTCAGACATGGCTGAGGTCACTGACTGTGTATGTGTGTGTGTGTACGTGTGTGTGTGTGTATGCAGGTAGTATAATTTTCAGAGCTTATAAAACCTATGGAAACCATATTCCTTCTACCTGTACAAAGAGGGAAATCGAGAATGATGTCTAGTAGAACTATGTTTCCTAGAGTGTTGAACCAAAGAAAATCTACAGAATAGGTGATATGGCACACAGTACAGAATAAAGCATTTAGAGTCAACAAAAATGATCTAACAATATAGCTTGTAAGCTTAACTTTTCTAAGTGTGATTGAAACTTAGATTTAATAAAACAATCTGTTACTGATATGGCAGGTTAACATGAAATGTATGTTCTATGCTTGGTTTTAAGGTAATTTTTTTTGTTTTTAATATAAATTTATTTTAATTGGAGGTTAATTACTTTACAATATTGTATTGGTTTTGCCATACATCAACATGAATCCACCACGGGTATACACGTGTTCCTCATCCTGAACCCCCCTCCCACCTCCCTCCCTGTACCATCCCTCTGCTTGGGGCTGGTGCACTGGGATAATGTAATTTTTTTTTCAGAGTTAAGAAATCTTATTTTGGATATCTGGAGTATCATATCTATAAGTCGGTCTGTTTTCTGACTTTTGGATTACAAAAGTCCAGCAATATTTTAAATACTAGCAATTTATTGAACATTTAGTATGTGCTAGGCATCTGTTGCTCTAAGTGCTATGGTATTACTTAGAGAAATATCTAGTGCTGTAAAAAGCAGTTGGCAAATTTAAGTAACTTAAGACACCAGAGGTGTATTTTTCATTGATGTCGTGGTTTAACTGGGTTTTCAGGAGGCGGTCTTTCACACAGTGATCTGACATGCTAGTTCTTTCCAGCTCTGCTGGAAATGGGCAAAAAGCAAAATGAGAGAGCAAAGATCATGCTAAACATATTATTGTATGACCTGGAAGGGGCATTCCGTTCAGTCCAGTCACTCAGTTTCGTCCAACTCTTTGTGACCCCACGGACTGCAGCACGCCAGGCCTCTCTGTCCATTACCAATTCCCAGAGTTTACTCAAACTCGTCCGTTGAGTCAGTGATGCCATCCAACCAACTCATCCTCTGTTGTCCTCTTGTCCTCCCGCCTTCAATCTTTCCGAGCATCAGGGTCTTTTCCAATGAGTCAGTTCTTCACATCAGGTGGCCAAAGTATTGGAGTTTCAGCTTCAGCATCAGTCCTTCCAATGAATATTCAGGACTGATTTCCTTTAAGATGGAAGGGGCATAGGTCACTTTAAATCATATTCTTCTGGCAGGAGCACAGTGGTGTTACCCCAACCTAAATCAAAGGGAATATGGGAGATGTGACATTCTTCAGAGCCTTTGAAGAAAGAGTGAGTTAGTTCGGTCGCTCAGTCGTATCCGACTCTTTGCGACCCCATGAATCACAGCACGCCAAGCCTCCCTGTCCATCACCAGCTCCCAGAGTTCACTCAGACTCACGTCCATCGAGTCAGTGATGCCATCCGGCCATCTCATCCTCTGTCATCCCCTTCTCCTCCTGCCCCCAATCCCTCCCAGCATCAGAGTCTTTTCCAATGAGTCAACTCTTCGCATGAGGTGGCCAAAGGACTGGAGTTTCAGCTTTAGCATCATTCCTTCCAAAGAAATCCCAGGGCTGATCTCCTTCAGAATGGACTGGTTAGATCTCCTTGCAGTCCAAGGGACTCTCAAGAGTCTTCTCCAACACCACAGTTCAAAAGCATCAATTCTTCAGTGCTCAGCCTTCTTCACAGTCCAACTCTCACATCCATACATGACCACTGAAAAAACCATAGCCTTGACTAGACGGACCTTTGTTGGTAAAGTAATGTCTTTGCTTTTGAATATGCTATCTAGGTTGGTCATAACTTTCCTTCCAAGGAGTAAGCGTCTTTTAATTTCGTGGCTGCAGTCACCATCTGCAGTGATTTTGGAGCCCAAAAAATAAAGTCTGACACTATTTCCACTCTTTCCCCATGAAGAAAGAGTAGGGTTGGTGAATATCAAGCTAGTCTATGTCACACTGACATGTATTTGTTTTATTCTCACAACTCAGGTATTATTACTTTCCCTGTTTCACAGATAAGAACATTGACCCACACAGAATTTCATGCACATCCCAAGTTTCACAAAGAGATAATGGCAGTGCTGAGAGTTAAAGCCAGGGAAATTGTTTCCAAAGTCAAATTTCTAGTTACTGTGGACCTGAAGTTCAAGTTAAATGTCATTCAAAACTTAAATCACTTTTATTTACCAGACATTACTTTACACTCTTGTCACATTCAAGAGGGAAATAATTGGCTTCTTCAACAGATTATTTCTGGGCTGCTTATTACTTCATGACTACTCCCAATCTTTTTTGTGTTGGTATATATGTATATAAATGCATGTGTGTATATGCATTTTGAATTTTTTTTTCAGTTCCTGAGTTTTATCTCAGAGTTGTCATTATCAGTTACCTTAGACATCCCTGAAGTATCTAATTAGCACAATGATCAGGCATTCTGATAGATTATTTCAGATTGAAAAAGTCTTGGGAGGTGGGTTAGCACTAATAGTATTAGAATTTTAGAAACAAACTGATACTTAAGAGAGGTTAAAAACTAGAACACTTCCTAACACCACACACAAAAATAAACTCAAAATGGATTAAAGACTCAAATATAAGGCCAGAAACCAGGAAGCTCTAAGAGGAAAACAGGCAGTACACTTTTTGACATAAATCACAGCAAGGTCCTCTTTGACCACCTTCTAGGGTAATGTAAATAAAAACACATGGACCTAATGAAACTTAAAAGCCTTGGCACAGCAAGGGAAACAATAAACAAGATTAAAAGCCAACCCTCAGAATGGGAGAAAAATAATTGCAGATGAAACAACTGACAAAGGATTAACCTCCAAAATATAGAAGCAGCTCATACAGCTCAATATCAGGAAAAAACAAAGAGCCCAATCAAAAAATGGGCAGAAAACCTAAACAAACATTTCTCCAAAGAAGACATACAAATGATCAACACTCAGTGCAAAGATGCTCAGCATTACTCATTATTAGAGAAATGCAAATCAAAACTACAATGTAGTATTACCTTATACCAGTCAGAATGGCCATCATTTAAATATCTACAAACAATAAATGCTGGAGGATATAGAGAAAGGGAAACCCTCTTGCACTCTTGGTGGAAATGTAAATTGATGTGCCACTATGGAGAACAACATGGAGATTCCTTTAAAAACTAGGGAAAAAAGTACCATATGACCCTGCAATCCCACTACTGGACATATAAGCTGAGAAAACCAAAACTGAAAAAGACACATGTACCCCAATAGTCATAGCAGCACTGTTTACCATAACTAGAACTTTGAAGCAACCTACATGCCCATCAACAGATGGATGGATAGAGAAGATGTGGTACATATATGCAATGGAATATTTTCCATTAAAAACAACTGGATTTGACTTAATTCTAGTGAGGTGGATGAACCTAAAGCCTGTTGTACAGAGTGAAGTAAGTCAAAGAGAAAAACAAATATTGTATATTAATGCTTATATGGAATCTAAAAATCATGGTACTGATGAAACTGTTTGCTTTGGAGAAGCACATGTAGAGAATGGACTTGTGAACACAGAAGGAGGAATGAGAATGGGATGAATGGAGAAAGTAGCATCAATGTATGTACACGGCTGCTACCGCTGCTGCTAAGTTGCCTCATTCATGTCTGACTCTGTGCAACCCCATAGACGGCAGCCCACCAGGCTCCCCTGTCCCTGGGGTTTTCCAGGCAAGAACACTGGAGTGGGTTGCCATTTCCTTCTCCAATGCATGAAAATGAAAAGTGAAAGTGAAGTCGCCGAGTCGTGTCCAACTCTTAGTGACCCCATGGACTGCAGCCTACCAGGCTCCTACACCCATGGGATTTTCCAGGCAAGAGTACTGGAGTGGGGTGCCATTGCCTTCTCTGTGTATGTACACTACCAAGTGTAAAACAGATAGCTGGTGAGAAGTTGCTCTATAACACAGAGAGCCCAGCCTGGTGCTCTCCTCTGTGATGAACTAGATGCGTGGGAAGGGGGAAGGGGAGTGAGGCTCAAGAGGGAGATGATATATGTATAATTAAAGTTGATTTGCACTGTATACAGTGGAACTGAAATAGATTTAAGGGACTAGATCTGATAGAGTGCCTGATGAACTATGGACGGAGGTTCATGACACTGTACAGGAGACAGTGATCAAAACCATCCCCATGGAAAAGAAATGCAAAAAAATAAAAATGGCTGTCTGAGGAGGCCTTACAAATAGCTGTGAAGAGAAGAGAAGTGAAAAGCAAAGGAGAAAAGGAAAGATATACCCATTTGAATATAGAGTTCCAAAGAATAGCAAGGAGAGATAAGAAAGCCTTCCTCAGTGATAAATGCAAAGAAATAGAGGAAAACAACAGAATGGGAAAGACTAGAGATCTCTTCAAGAAAATTAGAGATACAAATGGAACATTTTGTGCAAAATGGGCTTAATAATAAAGTACAGAAATGGTATGGACCTAACAGAAGCAGAAGATATTAAGAAGAGGTGGCAAGAATACACAGAAGAACTGTATAAAAAGGATCTTCACCACCCAGATAATCATGATGGTGTGATCACTCTCCTAGAGCCAGACATCCTAGAATGTGAAGTCAAGTGGGCCTTAGAAAGCATCACTATGAACAAAGCTAGTGGAGGTGATGGAATTCCAGTTGAGCTATTTCAAATCCTGAAAATGATGCTGTGAAAGTGATGCACTCAATATGCTAGCAAATTTGGAAAACAGCAGTGGCCACAGGACTGGAAAAGTTCAGTTTTCATTCCAATCCCAAAGAAAGGCAATGCCAAAGAATGCTCAAACTACCGCACAATTGCACTCATCTCACACACTAGTAAAGTAATGCTCAAAATTCTCCAAGCCAGGCTTCAGCAATATGTGAACTGTGAACTTCCAGATGTTCAAGCTAGTTTTAGAAAAGGCAGAGGAACCAGAGATCAAATTGCCAACATCTGCTGGATCATCAAAAAAGCAAGAAAGTTCCAGAAAAAAAACATCTATTTCTGCTTTATTGACTATGCCAAAGGCTTTGACTGTGTGGATCACAATAAACTGTGGAAAATTCTAAAAGAGGTGGGAATACCAGACCACCTGACCTGCCTCTTAAGAAACCTGTATGCAGGTCAGGAAGCAACAGTTAGAACAGGACATGGAACAATAGACTGGTTCCAAATAGGAAAAGGAGTACATCAAGGCTTTATATTGCACCCTGCTTATTTAACTGATAGGCAGAGTACATCATGAGAAACGCTGGGCTGAAGAAGCACAAGCTGGAATCAAGATTGCTGGGAGAAATATCAATAACCTCAGATATGCAAATGACACCACCCTTATGGCAGAAAGTGAAGAGGCACTAAAAAGCCTCTTGATGAAAGTGAAAGTGGAGAGTGAAAAAGTTGGCTTTAAAGCTTAACATTCAGAAAACGAAGATCATGGCATCTGGTCCCATCACTTCATGGGAAATAGATGGGGAAACAGTGTCAGACTTTATTTTTTGGGGCTCCAAAATCACTGCAGATGGTGACTTCAGTCATGAAATTAAAAGACGCTTACTCCTTGGAAGGAAAGTTATGACCAACCTAGATAGCGTATTTAAAAGCAGAGACATTACTTTGCCAACAAAGGTCCATCTAGTCAAGGCTATGGTTTTTCCAGTGGTCATGTATGGATGTGAGAGTTGGACTATAACGAAAGCTGTGTGCTGAAGAATTGATGCTTTTGAACTGTGGTGTTGGAGAAGACTCTTGAGAGTCCCTTGGTCTGCAAGAATGTCCAACCAGTCCATCTTAAAGGAGATCAGTCCTGGGTGTTGAATGGAAGGACTGATGCTGAGTCTGAACTCCAGTACTTTGGCTACCTCATGTGAAGAGTTGACTCATTGGAAATGTCCCTGATCCTGTGAGAGATTGGGGGCAGGAGGAGAAGGTGACGACAGAGGATAAGATGGCTGGATGGCATCACGGACTCAACGGTCATGAATTTGAGTAAACTCTGGGAGTTGGTGGTGGACAGGGAGGCCTGGCGTGCTGCGATTCATGGGGTTGCAAAGAGTCGGACATGACTGAGCGACTGAACTGAACTGATGGCAGAAACCATTATGACATTGTAAAATAATTTTCCTCCAATTAAAAAATAGGTTTAGAAGAAATGAATATTATGGTTACCAAAGAGGAAATATTGGAGGGAGGGATAAGTCAGGAGTTTGGGATTAACATACATGAACTACTATGTAAAAGATAAAAAAACCACAATAAGAGCCTACCATATAGCACAGGGATCTCTACTCAACATTCTATGATGACCTATATGAGAAAAGAATCTCAAAAAGAATGGGTGTATGTCTACGTATAATTCAATCACTTTGCTGTACACCTGAAATTAACAGCATTGTAAATCAACTCTGCTACAATAAAACTAAAATTTTAAACAAACAAAAAAAGAGGTTAAGTAAGTGGTCCAAGTGACATCACTAAGGGTACTGCTATTTAGTCTCTCACTCTGGAATCTGTGCTTTTCAGCACTTTGATGACATTCCATAAACATTTATTGTTGTATGTTTTTTGTGTGAGAGTAGTGATGATTCTCTGAAATTTTGCCATTTGCATTGTACACCACATCAATCTTTCCTATATTTCTGCTATTACATTTTTTTTTAACCCAATTTCATGGGTTCCTTTCAGAGAGTTGGCTAATATGTTGGTGCCTGTAGTCTGTAAATTTAATGTGAATAGAAATGTAGTGTTCTCGCAAGTTTTGTGTAATCCTTTCATGATAGAATCCAGTTGGCTAGCAACTTCACTCTTCTGGGAAAGACCATGGTTCACTTTCTCCTGCATCTTCATCTCTGAATGCTCTGGGGATGGATTCAACCAGCTTTTAAAAATGTTGAGATAATTCCATCTTTAAAAATAATACATAAATGTACAGAATATGCAAATTACTACCAATTTCAAAGACCTAAAAATAATCAGAATATGGTAGACCATTGGGCTCATAGACTTTTGAGTTCGTCTTTTACCTTTCACAGGTTTGGTCCCTGCCTTTTGTGGATAGACACCTCTAGTGAGTGCCTGTTTGGCTCTTCCCCAGTGCCTTCCTGTTTGTAAGAACGATTGTCAATAATTTGTAATTGTCATTGATAAGATGAATTCAACCAACTACTCTGCCATCATTCCTCTCCCCTTTGAGAAACCCTGTCTTCCCTTAGTTTTTGTGACCCCACACTCTGAAGCCGTCTCCTGTTTCCCCTGAACCTCCTTAGTTCTTCATTTCCATTTGAAGTTACTCAGGGATTGACCTTGGGTCCACTTATTGTCTCACTTTGCACTTCCTCACTGTATTCTCTTCTACTTTCATAGCTTCAAACGCCATCCCTGCATGGATGGCTTCCAAATTTATATTGCTAAGCCTTACTCCCCTCAAGACTTCCAGAACAGTATATTCAAATGACATCCTCAACGTATTAAACACCCAGTTCTTAATCTTTTTCCCAAGTTTTCTCCATCTCCAATTTTCTGTATCTTGATAACCAGCATTCAAGCCAGAAACCTGGGTGTCAGCTTTTCTATTCTACTCTGACTCCTGCCTCACATCGATATATAGCTGGAAAACATCAAGAGGCTCTCCTTTTTCTTTATACAGCTGTACCCTCCAGCAATATTTTTTCCATACTATAGATGGAATGATCTAGAAACAAAAATCTGATCATGCCTGTACACATGCTTAAAACCCTTTGAAGGCTTTGGAAGTGCTTAGAATAAGGATGAACAGGTAAACGTGGCACTCAAGACCCCACATTATTTGGCCCCTGGTTAATCTTAGAACTTGATCTCATGCCACTGTCTCCTTCCCGTTCTATCACACTGGTGTTTGCAGTGTTTCAAAACGTGCTATGGTTTTCTAGCATTGGCCATTCACACATGCTTTACTTCTGTCTAGCAGAAACATCTTAGCTCCAACATATTGCATCAGTCTCAGGTATTAACATAAAAGCTGCTTCTTCAGAGACATTTTTGTAGTGAACATAAATCCCAGGCCAAAACAGTTCATTTTTGGTTTTAGCAGGCAGATGACTTGGCTGAACTCAAATTCCAAATTGTGCTCAGTGGGCAGCAGCTGAAATCTATGGTCCCTTCTCTTGCCTCAGCTGGGCTATCTGGACGGTGCCAGTGCATGTGTGGTTCAGGGAGCAACCAGAAACGTAGCCTTGGTGTCTCTCCTGGGATCCCCTCATCCCATTTGGAGGTGCTGTCATAGCCCTGAAGTCTTTGCTCTGATTCCTCAAGCCAGTAAGAGGTCAGGCTTCTATCACAGATTTGGTCTTCACAGAGGTGACCGCTGCTTCCCTCGGGAGGAAAGTTATAAACATGGGAATCCCAGTAAATTCTGTTCATTTCCTTCTGCCAGTGTGTTTACTGCTCACCAGTTTCTGCCTGCTTTTCCTTTGTATCCAGGTGTGTGTGATGTGTATAAATGCACATTTTATTCAGTGCTTATCATTGCTTTCTGTGGGAAGGTTTGTCTGATGTGAAGCCTTCCATCCTTACCAGAAGCACAACTTGTGTTCAAACAACTGAAAGTGTTGAGTGCTGATTGTGTATAACATACTCTGTTAAGTGGTAGCAATCAATATCTGTGATCGAACAGGATTTATGTTTTGTTTTGGGAGAGAGACATTCAATAATTAATCAAATAATTAATGAAAATTGTCAAAAGGGATATGAAAATGAGTTTCAAGGGGATATTAAACTGTATGTCAGGAAAACTATTTCCCAGTTGAAATAGAAAAGGATTCTAGAGGACTGAAATATTATCTAATATTTGAGAGTTCTTAAAAGCTAACTACTCACAGAGGTGACAGTCAGCTGTAGTGGAGAAAGCATTGCATGCAAAAAGAACATTGGAATGGAATTACTGAAGCATGAAGGAACCTTTGAAAGAATTTCGGTGTGACCAGTGTTTAGAGAGTGAGGGAGAGAATAGTTAGTGTGATACAGTTTGTTTTAGAAAAAAAAAAGAATGTCATTGAAACATTTTAAGTAGGAAAATCATTTGATCAGGCTTTTAGATCCACTGCAAAAATTATACTTGAATTTATAACTTCTAAACCTTTAATGCAAAGGTTTATGATACTGTAGAGTGAAATTGTAAACTGTACTTTCAATTGTCCTTATAGAGCAAGCATTTTTCCCACCTAATTAATTTGTATAAACATTTTATCAAGTTCATAGCATTCCAGCGAAAGTATGCACTGTAGCTTTTTCAACTATTTTCTAAAGTTTTATTTGATTCTTTACAGATTAGCCAGTTCAGAGAATGCTGCTGTGAATATCTTTGTACAAAAGTCTTCCTTGCATTTAGAAAGCTAAATTGTTAAGGACATCTTATTATATACATTGAGAATTTGAAGATAAAGTTGCTTTGTAAAATATCATTGATTTGGGAGAATGGCATTGAAACATGTATAATATATACAAAACGAGTCGCCAGTCCAGATTCGATGCACGACGATACTGGATGCTTGGGGCTGGTGCACTGGGATGACCCAGAGGGATGGTACGGGGAAGAAGGAGGGAGGAGGGTTCAGGATGGGAACACATGTATACCTGTGGCAGATTCATGTTGATATATGGCAAAACCAATACAATATTGTAAAGTTAAAAAATAAAATTAAATTAAAAAAATATCATTGATGAAAATATTTGAGCATGGAGTAACTGAACTAAATTTTTTTAATGATTTGCTTTAAACAAAACATCATATATTTATAAGTTGTATGTCAAGCATCCTTGTAAATGATTGAATGAATCAAAATATCACTGATATCAGAATATTTCCATCATAGATCACCCTGTTTCTAAGGAGGAATCTTTCAGGATGCCACAAGCTGCTTTTTGAGCATTAAGTGTTCCCTAACATGATGACATTTGTGATTACATTCACGCAAATTGCTTGAAAGGCTCCAAGTACCTTAATTACTTTGCAGCTGCAATATTTTCAAACTTGTTTGAAGATTTTCCAGGAAAAGTGCACTTTCTGTCTGATTTAGAGAAGTATCCCAAGTGAAAACCATGGTTTGGCTTTCTTTCTGTTAAATCTGCTCATGAATGAAAACTACAGCTGAGGGTGATTATAAAGAGAGTACTAGAAACTTAAAGAGACAGTAAGTGTTCAAGTGGTCAAGCAATGACTGAAAGCATTAACCTGATTGTTCCTTTATCTTTTGTTTCATTAAATAAATGAAGATCTTTTTTCCATTCTGTAGCTCATATAATAATACTTTGTCCACTTTCTTTCCAGACTGTCACCTGCATCTATGTAGGTATAAAACTGGTTTAACAGAGCTTCTGGGCAAATATATGATGGATCCAATTCTTAGAGCTTCCTGTCTGTAGTCTGTAGGTAATGCTGCAGTCATTTTAGATTAGTGATAAACGGTCATGAAATTGGAAACAGGTTTCTCCAGCTTTTCACAAGAATCTGAAAAAAACATAAATACGTGCACCCAGAAAATGTGAGTCCAACTCAAACATCATAAAATAATACACAGTGCATGCTTAATGGCATGTAGGACCATATGAACCTATTAAATGACATCGCCTGATGCCAAAGTCAAGTATGGCTTCAACATTCAAATGTGTAGAAATTTGGAGCAGTCTTAGCACTAATGACACAGCATTATGTTTACCCTTGTGATAACAGGAAAACATGTTTTATACTCTTTTCATCGCTCTCCCTCAGCACAGTTAAGAAGTGATGCTTTGCAATTTATTACCCTTGGAGATATTCATTATGAAATGACAACAGCAGCAACAATAATGGGGTTAAACATTTAAAATGTGTCAGAAAGTTTCCAAATATTACTTCATTTAATTTTCACAACCACCCTATGAAGTAGGTAAAATCACTGTTAACCCCATTTTGTGGTGGAGAAAGCTGAGTCTCTGAATTATTACATGACTAACCCATGGTCACAGAACAGATAAATGGTGATGACCAAAATAAGAGAGCTTATTCAAGAATAAGGTGCTATTGACTCCAAAAGTCCTACACTGGACAACTCCCTTATATTGAGCATACTTGGTTATATCTCCCTTATATTGAGCATACATTTCTTGGTTTCCTTCTATAGAAGTTAGTTAGATTCCACTTCTACTTCTAGAATGAAGCATATAGGCACAAATAGCCCCCTCGTAGATCTCTGAGGGTACTTTCTAAGATGTGAGGCCCTGTTCCCTTGCTTTTTGCCACAGACAATAGTGTTGTTTCTTAAAGCTCTAAGCTGCTCAACTCAGAAGCGCCGCCATCTCAGAAGATTTATAAACAGAGTCACAGCGGTCTTCAACTTGTGGGGAAGCCCTGTGATCTCTTTATTCAGGAGAGGCTGACATGTTGGAAGGACAACAAATTAATACTTAGACTCTGTAACCCTCCACAACATCTAATTTAAAGAGAGCCCCTTCTGTGTTATTCTACTTAGTCATCCAAGCAGAAAACAGATCCAGCAGGGAGCCTCCCTGGGAATGGCTATCAGGATGTTTGCCTTTAGTTTCATGTCTTTCTTGTTCTTATTAGGGAAATTGGAGAATAAGGAGCAGAGGCATTTAGGATTTTGTGAGGTAAAACATGTGAATTTTAAGACTGACAGACTTTAGGCACATACTCAAATTTGGGAGTAATTGCTCTGTACACTCGGGTTTGATCATTACAGAAAAATCTTTAATTCCCACCGTCACCTCTTGTGAGGTCCTAGGCAAAATTTCCTTTCTTTCCATAAAGAGATAGAAAGAAGTATGAATGATTTGATGCCTAAATGGTCATATCATGGATTTGGAATAAGCATCTATTAATATATGGTTTCAGGGGTGGAAAGAAAGCCCCCTTCCCAGCTTCTTAGCTTCATCTCTCACCTGCTCACAGAGATCATAAATTATTAAAGTTAATTACAGAGTCATTCCTTTGATTTAAGGCTCTTTGTCCGGGGTTAAAATTCAAACGCACCTGGGAATGACAACACACTCGGCTTTATAAATCACGGTGTGATGAGTTAACCAGATCTTTTTGTGGAGATATGTTTTGATAGAGCAGGACACTAAACCAAGGTGGAGAGTGTGAGCTCAAGACAGAACGAGGGGTCGGGGGAGGTGTACCCTTGGAAGGTTTGGGAAAGGCTCCAGTAGTTCATGAGGATCTCAGCTTCATGTGCTTACTCTGTGTGATAAGGTCACTGTAATAGCAGAGACATTGAAGGGAGCCTAACTAGAGTTCTGGCCCTTCGCAGCTGCCAGTCTGGAAAATATGACATAGAGCAGGTCAGGTTAACATTGTGCGCAACAAGCAGCATTGAAAATAGGAAGCTTGAAATAGTCTCACCCATAGGGCTTCCCTGGTGGCTCAGATGGTAAAGCGTCTGTCTGCAATGCAGGAGACACAGGTTTGATCCCTGGGTTGGGAAGATCCCCTGGAGAAGGAAATGGCAGCCCACTCCAGTATTCTTGCCTGGAAAATCCCATGGACAGCGGAGCCTGGTAGGCTACTGTCCATGGGGTCACAAAGAGTCGGACACGACTGAGCAACTTCACTTCATACAGTATCGACCCTCCTAAATAATCAACTGGTTTGAGCAGGAAGAAAAAATCTGAGAAATCACTTATTCTGTGTATCTCATCAAAAATAGTTATAGGGCAGACACTTCTGAAGCTATAAATCCATGTTCAGTTCAGTTCACTTCAGTCGCTCAGTTGTGTCCGACTCTTTGCGACCCCATGAATCGCAGCACACCAGGCCTCCCTGTCCATCACCAACTCCCGGAGTTCACTCAAACTCACGTCCATCGAGTGGTGATGCCATCCAGCCATCTCATCCTCTGGCGTCTCCTTCTCCTCCTGCCCCCAATCCCTCCCAGCATCAGAGTCTTTTCCAATGAGTCAACTCTTCGCATGAGGTGGCCAAAGTACTGGAGTTTCAGCTTTAGCATCATTCCTTCCAAAGAACATCCAGGACTGATCTCCTTTAGAATGGACTGGTTGGATCTCCTTGCAATGCAAGTGACTCTCAAGAGTCTTCTCCAACACCACAGTTCATGATCAGAGCGCAAATGAGTAACAATTCCTTATGACCATAGGCCTTCATATTGGTTCTCTGTTTTTGAGATTTGTTCAGGCAATGACAGATCCGGGTTAGTGCACTAATCACCACCCCCAGATGATATGACCTAATACCAATAAGTAGCTCCTTTTATCATAATATCCCTCAACTTTGACCTTAAATCTAAGATGAATCATATTCCAAATATTTTTGAGAGTGAAGATTTTGTTGGTGATGATTAAAACAAACAAAAATCATGCCTACTATTTTAGCACAAGGATTTGTTTTTTTTTTTTCTTTTTCCTGAAATATAAAAATGTGAGTCTCTGAAGCCTCTCTATACAGAAACTGTTTCGGTACATATGAATTGTCCTCATACAGCCAGCTTGTGCTTACTGAAGTAGTCATAAATTTGAATTTCCTCACTCACAGTCTCATAAAATCTCAGAATGATACTACACTTATGTAAGAATCTTAATATATAATATTTTGTTATGCAACAGAAAGCAGTAAAATCAAAGAGAGACATGACTGATTGAGCATTGTGCTTGAAACTAAACTGAGTCATTGACTTGGGAGAAAACTTGAGGAAAAGTAAACAAATTCATTAGTTTGAGTCTAATTTTTATGCTCATGCATGATAGAGCAGTGCTTACTCCAAGAGGAAATGGTGAAAACATGGGCTGGCCTCAGTAGTATTGTAGAAAAATATGAGGAATGCTGAGTCCTGGTTTACTGTTACCAGTAGCAGAAGAATTTTATTTGTATTAATTCACGTTGCAGAATCAAAGCCTAGCTTGATTTTATACCCCGAGCTCCTTCCACGAATATGAATCTAGCATCCAGGGTGTCCATGCCTATCTTCTACTGTGTGACTTCTGGGGTAACTGAGAGACCAATAAGCAGGAGAGTGGGTTTATCTGAGAGATACATTGCCTATTCTATGAAAGAGCGCATACGAACCTTTATGTCTCTTTCACAAGGTTGAATAAAAATAATTCACTTCAGTCAATGGGTTAATAAGCTGTTTGTATTATTTTTGTTTAATTTTCCTTCAAGATCTTAAAAAACACATACAACTTGTTTATAGGTATTGATAACTGCATTTTGTTCTTTTGTATAAAATATGGTTAAGCTAACATTTTGACTATAAAATATGAGTAAGGGCTCTGCTTCACAAATGTATCAGTGATTCAGAAGTTGGTATCATGAAAAAAAGTGGTTTAAGAAAAAATGTAAGTAAGCATGATTTAAAAATTAAATATATCACCTTGCTGTTTGACAAATAGTTTTATTAGAATTGTGTGTGTTAATAGAACCTTTGTATAATAGGATGTAAAACTCGAGATGAGAAGTCTGTGTAAATGATTATTCACCGTTATTGTTTAAAACTGGTTAATAGACTGTATCTAAAGCTTCTGTGATTTGTATGATGTTTAACTTTCACTTTAAACTACAAAGAATAAAATGCAATCAAAACAGAAAAACTTAAATATGAAATATATTTGCTAAACATTATTTATGACTAATTAAATTACTTAAGGTCATTTTGAGCTTGATAGTCTCCTAATTCCTTTCCCAAATAATATCCAGTTTGAGGCCTTTGTATAGGGCAACCATCTTCTTAATCTAAAGGAGATTATTCACTTCAGTTGCATTTGTGAATAATTTCATATGAGAAAGAAAGGAAAAGGAATATCTGGAGATATTCTTCAAGACACAGAGAAGACACCATCCTGGAAAAATGATGGGACCAGATGCCATGATCTTCGTTTTCTGAATGTTGAGGAGAGTTGGACTGTGAAGAAAGCTGAGCACCAAAGAATTGATGCTTTTGAACTGTGGGGTTGGAGAAGACTCTTGAGAGCCCCTTGGACTGCAAGGAGATTCAACCAGTCCATTCTAAAGGATATCAGCCCTGGGTGTTCTTTGGAAAGAATGATGTTAAAGCTGAAACTCCAGTACTTTGGCCACCTCATGTGAAGGGTTGACTCATTGGAAAAGACTCTGATGCTGGGTGGGATTGAGGGCAGGAGGGTAAGGGGACGACAGAGGATGAGATGGCTGGATGGCATTGCCGACTCAATGGACATGAGTTTGAGTGAACTCCAGGAGATGGTGATGGACAGGGAGGCCTGGCATGCCGCGATTCATGGGGTCACAGTGTTGGACACGACTGAGTGACTGAACTGAACTGAAGTGAACTGATACAGGGTTATCATTACCATCTTTCTAAATTCCATATATATGCATTAGTATACTAAACAAAAAAAATAAAGGAGATTATAGTGACAACAACATTTCAAAATGTTGCACTAGTATTAATATATGAGGTTTGGGAATACCAAGAAGAAAATTGAGAATTGGCAGTATGAAGACATGAATATAGGCCATCTAACTTTAATTATTAAAAGCATTTTGATTTTCAACAGATTTTTGTATAAGTAGCTATATATCATGAAAAATATTTTGTATTAAGGTAATATTTAGTGTAAATCCACCTGCAATGTGGGAGACCTGGGTTTGATCCCTGGGATGGTAAGATACCCTGGAGAAGGGAATGGCTACCCACTCCAGTATTTTGGCCTGGAGAATTCCAAGGACTGTGTATAGGCCACAGGGTTGCAAAGAGTTAGACATGACTGAGTGACTTTCACTTTCATCTCATGGTATAAACTTATTTATTAAAGTATAAATTAAAATGATATAAATGTGTGATTTAATAATGCATATATATGCACACACCTATGCATATATTTATATACATGTATATACATCAGTATATTCTGTGTATATATATTTATATCTATCTACAGGAAGTAGATGGATGGATATAATCTTCTAGTATAAGTTTTGGCATTAAGAATAAAGTCTGAACTTACCACCTAATGTGATAAGCAGCATTCTTCATAATTTAAAATCACTAAACATTATTCAGGATATTATCATTTCAAAGAATTGAGTGAACAGAGATATGGGACTGTCAACTCATTTATTCAGAAACCTTAATTTCAAGATGCAGCAATCTTATGTCAATATTTTAAAATATAGCATAACTAGCTTTTAGTAAAGAAAAGTCCTTTTTGTTTATGGTAACCTATCTATTATTGCCAAGTGTAAAAGAACTGAGTCTGATACTAGTATTTTCTAAAGATATAGCAAATCTAGGATTCTGCTGTCATCAATTACAGTTGAATGCGTTACGCTCTGAATGTATCTTTAAGATCTAGTCACCTTGGCATGTGAACAAATATATTTGAAAGGAAAATTGGCTTGTTTGAAGTGCAGAGCAACTTTACTCTAAAGAACTCATGACACTGTCTTAGGATTTTGCATGTAAAAGAAATCAAAGAAAGAAGCACATGGGACACTCTGCTAGATGCACTAATATTTGCTTAACCTTAAAATTGACTTTGGAAAGAACAACTTCCCAGGGAATACGGGACCCTTGAAATAAATGAGCCAACATGTTCGGGAAGAAGCTGTGTGACAGGCTTTCCATCGCTTTGACCTCAAATGTAAACATGAGGCCAAAGAGCCCCCTGGTGAGCCTGGAACCCAAACTTACCCAATGAACAAGTTTGCCATGTTCATGTTCAGAGAGGGCAATGGATAGTAGAGACCCTGAAAAGCGAAAGGAGAAATGGAACTTGAACCTTGTTACAGGAGTCTGCTTCTAAGAAGGAATGCTCTTCTCCAATAGGTAAAAAAAAAAATTAGTCCATCTGTGGGAATAAGAGCCATAAAGGAACGCGCTAAAGCATGAAGGAGCTTCAATTTATATTTCTACTCATCTCCTAGGTCTACTTGGGATTCTGAGAATTGGCAGAAGGTATGGTGTCATCTTGGTGGGATGAAGTGGAGATTTACACACTGTCTCAGCCAGCTTTCAAGTTATATTTGTGCAGTCTGGCTTCTCACCAAGGCTGCTCCTCAGCCTCTGCAGGTTAAAGGCTACAGTGAGGTACTTGGTGCAGCAGCCAACAGCGTGAGAGAGGATTATCGTCATGGGGAGGGGTTACTGATGGACAGATGCTTTTTCTGTCTTTCTGCATGCTTTGGTAAACTGAACATTTAACTTCTTTTGTTTTGAGTTATGTAATCCCTCAGGAGATTTAGCTGGTGGAATTTTAACCCTTTCTACAACAGCAAGCTCTCAGCTAACCTCCGATTTTCTCTAAAGAAAAAAAAAAGAGTTTTATAAGCTTCTTTAGGAAAGGTTAGCTGTGGGTCACTGCAAATGGCAGAGTAACACTGTGCCAGTGAATGACACGTCATGAGTGATTATGGAAAAACTAAAAAAGGAAACTAATTGTTGATCCAATTAGTGTGTATCAAAAAAATCATGATTCTAATGTATGCTACATATATATTTTTTCTAACTCAAATTATATTGAAAAGGGAAAGATAGATACTGAAGCACATTTGCATCAAAAAGAACCACCATTTGGGGGTCTGTACTGTACAAATGTATTCATTAATGAAAATTGTAAGAATTTACATTGTTTGGGAAATTGAATGAACATTTCTACTTTAATATGAATGACACTGATAAATATAAATATAAGGTGTTATAAGGTGTTAGTAATAACACCATATTACAACTAAGGTTGCAAAATCCTCAAAATAGTAATGCCTGTTTAATATTCTCCAAACCATGTTACTTAAGCTGGAAAAACCCATGTTCTTATCCTCCATAATTGCTATTAATGATTGAATTATGTATATTGATTGAATTATGTATATATAGAAAACTCATTACCTTAAGGTGCTTTTGGAGGGCCAAATAAACCGGGAATTACAATGAGGTAGTTTTACTATTATTGTTTACAACAGAGTTCAATGGAGTGAAAGGTTAGAACCCTGTAACCCTGTAACTCTGTTAATGATATTAGCCTTACAAGAGAAACACTGCTCAAGCATTGACTCAGGTCAGCAAACAGGTGTGTTTATCATCTTTGGGTAGTCTTTAATTTATGCTTTTTTAAATGGAATATGAGTTGCTTCTTTCTAGAATCCTGACATATTTTGCAATTAGAAAATATTAGTCAACCATGCACATAAACCTCTGAAGTGCTTTCTGTATTAATATAAGGTAATTAAACTGTTTAAGTCTGATTGTATATATAGCTTTTGGGACTTCCCAGGTGGTCCAGTGGACTTCCCTGGTAGCTCAGCTGGTAAAGAATCTGCCTGCAATGCAGGAAGCCCTGTCTGGATTCCTGGGTCAGGAAGTTTCCCTGGAGAAGGAATAGGCTGCCCATTCCAGTATTCTTGGGCTTCTCTGGTGGCTCAGATAGTAAAGAATCTGCCTGCAATGTGGGAGACCTAGGTTTGATCCCTGGATTGGGACAATCCCCTGGAGGAGGGCATGGCAACCCACTTCAGTATTCTTGTCTGGAGAATCCCCATGGACAGAGGAGCCTGGCAGGCTATATTTCATGGGGCCAGTCGCAAAGAGTTGGACACAGCTAGGCACGTACACACATGTATATATAGCTTACTGTTTATTTCCTTAAACATACTCTACCATGTTATAGTTATTGTTAATGTTCCTTATTTGCATAGCATAGATGTCAATTTATATTTAACATCTATGGCTAGAAGCAGACTAAACTCTGGATTCTGTGCAATGAGGAATCTTTTATCCTTTTCCATGACTGTATTTATAGCAATTTGCCAGTGTTAGCACACATGCTCAGTCACTTCAGTCACGTCCGACTCTGTGACCCTATGGACTAGAGCCTGCCAGGCTCCTCTGTCCATGGGATTCTCCAGGCAGGAATACTGGAGTGGGTTGCCATTTCCTACTCCAGTGTTTAGTACATGTAGGCATCAAAATTTTGTTCAATGAAGGGATAAACCAGGAGCCACAATTTTGTTCTCTAATTTTGTTTTCTGTTTCAGTCTACTCTAATAAGCATCTGAGATATAAATATGCTAATTACCTTGTCAGATATAAATATGATACCTACCCTTCTTTTATGGTGGGTTTGCTGTGTCTTTCCAGATAATCTGATATCTTAAGGTCAGATTTATATGTTTGAATCATGAGCTTAATCAGCTGAATGAACTGAGAAAATTTATTTACTCACCCTTCATCTCAAATTATGATAATAATAAAACATATTAAGGCTATTGTGAGGATTAAATGAATTCATGCATACAAATCCTTTAACAATGGCACTCAGTAAATGACAAATATGTGCCCTTACTAATGTTACTGTTGCCATTATATTTGTATCAGAATTAATCTTAGGATTAATATTATTTTCATGGAATAAATTTTTGCTCCTTACATCAGTTTTTTTTTTTTCCCCCAAATTGGGGTCTGAGGACTCAATATTATTAGAAGTCTGCCAAAATTATTTTCCTTTACTAAAATTTCACAAATTATTCAAGATTATGATTTTAGTACAAGATGCAGCCATTTTTATGATGAGTTGTCTTTTGGTAAACTTATCCTACCTTCCTTGGTTAGTCAAAGCTACCTGCTATAGCATGATTAAAGTAGTTTTGCTTAGCAGGACCATGTTTAAATTGTTATGGAAGAAACTGACTTTTTATTATGGAAATTGGAAGTAATAGTTGAGCACATGTACTGGCAAAGCCTTTTATTCCTCTGTTATTTTATTTTATTTTTTATAACCAGTTCACTCTTCTATTTGAATATAAACATTATCACTAAAAGTCCGTTTAAGAAGGGGTACTTTATAACTTTCAAAGTATACTTTGACGGTAATTTCCCCAGCTGTGCAAATAAGAATAGACTTATTTCCTAGGGTGATAGAAATAATTTAGGAGAGAGGAATAAGTGAATCATAGACTGTTAGAGCTGGAAACAGCCTTACATATAATCTTGGGCAGAGATGGCAGCTACAGGGCACCATTGCCTCACGTAGTACAAGCCCATGCCCATGACATTCATCTAAAGTGAGTCTTGGGAATCTGTTCATGAGCCCAGATGCATTTCTTCTCAGACTCTTTCCAGGCCATTGTCTCAGACATTCATCCACAGTCAGTCTATTAAAGTTGCTACTCAAAATGAAACCTATTATTTTCCATCCTTGAGTCCCAGTCGATCTTTCTGTTTACAAGACGTGACTTTGAAAATCCAAGACTCTTTTTGACTCTTTCCATGTTGCAAATTATTTGCAGTAATTTGTTATTTATAAATTATTATTTGTAGTCTACAGGTTTTCTTGCACTGAATTCCGTATTCTTTCTTTTCTAATACCTGGAAAAAATAATCATGTGTGAACAAAATTGGGTTACTAGCAATAGACAAAAAGTGTCTGTAATCTTCTTTAATTCTTTTAAATTAATTTCTAGGAAACTCAAAGTACTTTACGATAGATAGATAGATAGTTAGGTGTACTGGGGTGGGAATGCATTTAGCTGGAGGAAATGATGGTGTAACCACAAGCGTGCGAGGAAGCTTTTGTAAATATTAGAAGGGACTATGTCCAGTTAATGATTCAGATGGAAAACTGACAGGCCTTATTATTTTTGAGATCTATTTGAAATACTGCCCCTGGTATCAGGTTTTACTACCAATCCCACATGGAAGGAAGATTGTAAAAAGTTTCACAAATGTTTGGAAAGCTTTCATCAAACTTGATCCAAACTTTGTTAAGCGTTTCATCAATGTAAGTTTATTTTCACAGTTTAATATGAAACTAGTAGTTTTCAATCTTTTTTTTTTAAGACTTGAAAATGTGCATAGAATCAGTCCAGGTCAACTAAGTTTTGCCTTTACAGAGTGTGTTGGATGTGTTAAACTCCAAACATTTGCTAGTTTCTAAAACATTTAATTTCTTTGAAATTATATTTCCATACACACAGAGTAAACATATTGCACAAAACATTTTTTTTCTCACACACACATACAAGTTGAGACATGCTTACAGATGTTTCTAACAAAGGAGTATAAGCCATCAGAAATGCTTTGCTTCATCCTCTTGTCAGTCCTGAGTTCCTGAATTTAATTCTGCTTCTTGAAATGGGGAGTCACTCTATCAGTTAATGTGTGGAGATCAGTCAGCTTATGATAGCAAGCAAACCAAGTGCTAAAGTGTAGGAGACATTTTAAGGAAAAAGGAAAACAGATTGGTGGTAGCTAGTGATATGCATGATGAAATACCAGAAATTACACTTGAGACCGCAGAATAAGAGAGGTTTGGAGCGGTTAAATGTTTGATAATACTGAAATATATAAATAGTCCAGGCTTTTGCCAATTTCAACAAATAATCTATAAGGTCCAGGACATTTTCTAACTTCAAAAGTGAATTCAGGCATCTCTTTTAGTGAACTCAGACATCAGCCATAACTACAGAATGATGTAATAGTAAAAAAAAAAAAAAAAAATACGCAAGTTGCCATTTGCAGATATGGGTGTGAGGATGTGTGTTTAAAATGACTTGGTAGAGGTTACAGTCAATACAAATTCTATCTTTCACTGGATTTCAAAACCTATTATAAGTTTTGCCTGTTTTTAATTCTGGATTTTTTTCTCTTGTCATATCACTTGGAACTCTTTTCTAAGGTATAGCTTTTCATGCACATCTGAATATATTTACCTAGAAGTAAACTAGGTATTGTCTCAATCAAGACACTTGTCAGTTGATATCTTGGAAACAACAATAAATAAAAATCTATGCAATTGCTTCACTGCATATCAACACTGTTGTAGAGTTTTCTAAGGCTTCTTTTGAGAAAGTCCAGAAATATTGCAGAGAAAATGATCAGTAGAACAAAATTCTTCATGACTTATTATATAAAAATACACACTAGATTTAATACATGTTTCTTATTCTTTATTGAAGTTCACATTTTATCGTGCGTGTGTGTATTTATGTGCATGCAAAGTGACTTCAGTTGTGTCTGGCTTTTTGCAGCTCTGTGGACTAGGGCCCTCCAGGCTCCTCTGTCCATGAGATTCTGAAGGAAAGAATACTGGAGTGGGTTGCCATGCCTTGCTCTAGAATACTAGAGACAAGAATACTAGAGTAGGTAGCCATTCCCTTCTCTAGGGGATCTTCCTGACTCAGGGATTGAACCTGGATTTCCTGCATTGCAAGCAGATTCTTTACTGTATGAACTACCAGGAAAGCCACTCTATCTAGAGATATTATATATGTAATTAATATATGATATATATAATACATATAAATGTGCATGTAGTCTAAGATACATCAGAATGTATAGAATATATGTAACATATGTAAACATGTATGTCTTTCAACTAATCATGGTTATTGAGACTACTTATTAATTTTACAAGGTGGACAAATGTAATATTTTCTTTTTGACAATTTAAAACAGTTTTGATCCACACGACAAACTTTTAATCTACTGGTGTTCTGTTTACCTCCCATACAATATCATTTCATACTTAATTCTACATAAGGGACTGAATATCATGGAATTAGACTAAAGGAATTTCAGATCATTCTTGTTTGCTCTTTTTTTGTTGTTTGGTGAAGTTTGTTATCTTTAAAAATATTGCTTTAAATTTTGTAGTTCCAGAAAGTAGCAGGACATCTTATAATACTCTTTTAGCAGTGTAGAGTCAGGTATTCTACTTAGTATGAACTGATCTCAGAGACCACCCTTCTGTTTTAATAAAAGTAGCTGTGAGAAATTCTGAAATCATATTGACTGTGAACATCTATATATTCTTTAGGGAAACATTTTTCTTTTGTTTTTTTCCTCTGGGGAAACTACCTTGCCCAAAACTCTGAATTCTTTGAAGAAAAGGATTCAGCCTTATTGACATATACTTTACGTATAACATTGTCATAAGTTTAAGGCACACAGTGAATTGATTTGATACATTTATATATGCAAATTGATCACTACCATAGCATTATCAAACACCTCTATCATAACACATAATTATCTTTACTTTTATGTGGTCATCATATTTAAGATATATTTTCAAGTATATAATACAGTATTATGAACTGTGACCCCTAGAATTTATTAATCTTATGACTGGGACTTTTGTACCCTTTGACCAATATATCCCCATTTTCTCCAGTTGCCAGTCCCTGGTAAATACCTTTCTACACTGTATCTCTGAATTCATTCTTTTACTTTCTACAAAGAAGTGATATCATACAATATTTGTGTTTCTCTGAATTTCACTTAGCAAATGCTCTCAAGTTTCATGCAAGTCATTGCAAATGGCAGGATGTCCTTCTTTCTCATGGCTGAATAACATTCTGTTATAATCACACTACACACACACACACACACACACACACACACACACACACGTAAAATCACACCTTTATTCCTTTGGCTCTGATGGAAATCTAGCTTGTTTTCATATCTTAGCTATTGTGAATAATGCTTCAATGAATGTGGGAGTGTGAATATGTCTGTAAGATCCTAATTTCAGTTCCCTTAGATTTATAGCCAAAAGTGGGATTCCCGTATCATATGGTAGTTCCCTTTGGAAGAACGTTTATATTTTTGCCTATAGTGGTGAGGGCTTTCTAGATGGTCAATGGTAAAGATTCTGCCTGTCAATGCAGAAGACTTAAAAGACGGATTCAATCCCTGGGTCGAGAAGATCCCTTGGAGGAGGCCATGGGAACCCACTCCAGTATTCTTGCCTGGAGAATCCCATGGACAGAGGAACCTGGAAGGCTATAGTCCATAGGATCTCAAACACTTGGGCATGTCTGAGTGACTGAGCACTTAAATAGTGGCTATACAAAATGTTGTTGTTCAGTGGCTTAGTTGTGTCTGACTCTTTGCAACCCCAGGGACTGCAGAACGCCAGGTTTCCTTGTCCTTCACTATATCCTGGAGTTTGCTCAAACTCATCTCCATTGAGTTGATAATGCCATCCAACCATCTCATCCTTTGTTGACCCCTTCTACTCCTGTCCTCAATCTTTCTCAGCATCAGGGTTTTTTCCCAATGATTAGCACTTTGCATCAGGTGACCAGTGTATTGGAGCTTCAGTTTTAGCATCAGTCCTTGCAATGAATATTCAGGATTGATTTCCTTTAGGATTGACTGCTTTGATATCCTTGCTGTCAAAGGGAGTCTCAAGAGTCTTCTCCAGCACTGCAGGTTGAAAACATCAATTCTTTGGTGTTCTGACCTCTTTATGGTCCAACTTTCACATCTGTACATAACTACTGGAAAATCCATAGCTTTGACTATACAAAGCCTTGCTGGCAAAGCCATTTCTCTGCTTTTCAATACACTGTCTACATTCTTATCAATAGTGTACAAGGGTTCCCTTTTCTTCAGTGTTGCCAGCATTTTTATCTCTTGTCTTTTTGATGCTAGCCATTCCAACAGGTGTGAAATGATATCTCAATGTGGTTTTGACTTGCTTTCTCTGATGATTAGTAATGTTGAGCATCTTTTCATGTACCTGTTGGCCATTTGTCTGTGTCTTCTTTGGAAAAATTGCCTATTTCCTTTTGCATTTTAAATAATCAAATTTATTTATTTTGCTGTTGAGTTGTATGCTTTCTTTATATGGTTTGCACACTAAAGTGAAAGTGGAAGTCACTCAGTCATGTCCAACACTTTGTAAACCCTAAGCTCTTATTAAATATATGGTTTGTAAATATTTTCTCTGATCATGAAGGGTGCCATTTTATTTCGTTTCTTTTGCTGTGCAGAAGCTTTTTAGTCCATTGTCATCCCAGTTAATCAGTTTTGGGTTTTTTTGGTTGTGCTTTCAGTGTCCTGTCCAGGAAATCACTACCAAGGCTAAGTTCCTAAATGCTTTCTTCTAGTTTTATGGTTTCAGGGCTTCAAGTCTTTAATACATTTCACATTCATTTCTGTAAGTGATGTAAGAGATTCCTGATTTCATCTTTTGTCATGTGGTTTTCTGGTTTTCCCAGCACCATTTATTGAAGACACTATATTCTCCTTATTGAGTAGTTTTGTCTCCCTCGTCAAATATTACTTGAGTTCAGTTCAGTCATTCAATCATGTCTAACATTTTATGACCCCGTGGACTGTAGCACACTAGGCTTCCCTGTCCATCACTGACTCCCAGAGCCTACTCAAACTCACGTCCATTGAGTCCATGATGCCATCCAGCCATTTCATCCTCTGTTGTCCCCTTTTCCTCCTGCCCCCAATCCCTCCCAGCATCAGAGTCTTTTCCAATGAGTCAACTCTTTGCATGAAGTGGCCAAAGTATTGGAGTTTCAGCTTCAATATCAGTCCTTCCAAAGAACACCCAGCACTGATCTCCTTTAGGATGGACTGGTTGGATCTCCTTGCAGTCCAAGGGACTCTCAAGAGTTTTCTCCAACACCACAATTCAAAAGCATCAAGTTCTTCAGCGCTCAGCTTTCTTCATAGTCCAACTCTCGCACCTATACATGACTACTGGAAACAATAGCTCTGACTAGACAGACCATTGTTGGAAAAGTAATGGCTCTTCTTTTTAATATGCTGTCTAGTTTGGTCATAGCTTTCCTTCCAAGGAGTAAGTGTCTTTTAATTTCATGGCTGCAGTCACCATCTGCAGTGATTTTGGAGCCAAGAAAATAAAGTCTGTCACTTTATCCATTGTTTCTCCATCCATTTGCCATGGAGTGATTGGACTGGATGCCATGATCTTAGTTTTCTGAATGTTGAGTTTTAAGCCAGCTTTTTCACTCTCCTCTTTCACTTTCATCAAGAAGTTCTTTAGTTCTTCTTCACTCTGCCATAAGGGTGGTGTCATCTGTGTATCTGAGGTTATTGATATTTCTCCCGCCAATCTTGATTTCAGCTTGTGCTTCATCCAACCCAGCATTTCTCATGATGTACTCTGCATATAAATTGAATAAGCATGGTGACAATATACAGCCTTGACGTACTCCTTTCCCAATTAGGAACCAGTCGGTTCCTCGTCCAGTTCTAACTGTTGCTTGACCTGTATACAGATTTCTGAGGAGGCAGGTAAGGTGGTCTGGTATTCCCATTTCTTTAAGAATTTTCCACAGTTTGTTGTGATCTACAGGTCAGAGGCTTTGGCATAATCAGTAAAGCAGAAGTAGATGCTTTTCTGGATTCTCTTGCTTTTTCTATGATCCAACAGATGTTGGCAATTTAATCTCTGGTTCCTCTGCCTTTTCTAAATGCAGCTTGAACATCTGGAAGTTCATAGTTCGTGTACTATTGAAGCCCGGAGAATTTTTAGCATTACTTTGCTAGAGTGTGAGATGAATGCAATTGTGTAGTAGTTTGAACATTCTTTGCCATTGCCCTTCTTTGAGATTGGAATGAAAACTGACCTTTTCCAGTCCTTTGGCCCCTGCTGAACTTTCCAAATTTGCTGGCATATTGAGTGCAGCACTTTAACAGCATCACCTTTTAGGATTTGGTATAAGTTGTATACCTGGGCTCCCATTGTGTTACATTAATTTGAGTGTCTATGTTTATACCAACAATTACCATACTATCTTGAATATTATAGCTTTGTAGTAAAGCCTGAAATCAGGAAGTGTGGGGCATGATGATGTTGACCTTGTTATTCTTTTTCAGGATTACTTGGGCTATTCAGGGTCTTTCACAAATGAAATTTAAGGTTGTCTTTTCCATCTCTGGAAAACACCATTGGAATCTTGGTAGGGAGTGCATCTATAGATGGGTTTGGGTAATATGAATATTTTAACAATATTAACTTTTCCAAATTGTGAACATGGAATATCTTTCCGTTTTTGTTGTCTTCAATGTCTTTTATGAAAGTCTTGTGGTACAGCACTTTCGTCTCCTTGGTTAAATTTATTCTTAAGTGTTTTATTATTTTTTATACTACTGTAAATGGGATCATTTTATTTATTTCTGTTTTAGATATTTTGTTATATAGAAACCAAACTGTGTTCTGTGTGTTTATTTTGTATCCTGAAACCACTAAATCTGTCCATTAGTTCTAGTAGTTTTGGGTGGAGTCTTTATTATTTTTTCTGTATTAGATTATATCACCTGAAAACAAAGACAGTTTTATTCCCTCCTTTTCTTTTTGGATCCATTTATTTCTTTTCTTGTCTATTTTCTGGCTAGGACATCCAACACAGTGTTTAATTGAAGTGGTGAGAGTCAGCACACTTGTCTTTTTCTGATCTTAGAGAAAAAGTTTTCAGCCTTTCACCATTGAGTATAATGTTGACTATGGGTTTATCAGATATGACCTACATTGTCTGAAGATAATGCTGTGTATACTCAGCTTGTTGAATGTTTTTATCTCAAAAAAGATATGGTATTTTATCAAATGTTTTTTTCTGCCTCTGTTAGATGAATGTATGATTTTTTAATACTTAATTCTATTAATGTATTATATCACATTTATTAATCTGCTTATATATTAACATCCTTGCCTCCCATGGACAGATCCCATTTGATGGTGGTGAGTGATCCATGTAATATGCTGTTAACTTTGGGTTGCTAATACGTTGTTTATAATTTTTGAATGTATATTTATCAGGGATATTATTTTATAATTTTCTTTTCTTGTAGTATTCTTATCTGGCTTTGGTATCAGGATAATGCTGGCCTTGTAAAACGAGTTTGGGAGTATCCCCTCCTCTTCAATATTTTGGAAGACTTTGAGAAGGATTGATATTAATTCTTCTTTAAAATACCTGGTAGAATTCACCAGTGAACTCATCTGGTCCTAGGCTTTTCTGTGTTGGGAAAATTTTTCTTTAACTGATTCATTCTCCTTACTCATTAGTGATCTCTTCAGAGTTTCTATTTCTTCATTATACAGTCTTGGTAAGTTGTATGCTTCTAGGAATGTATCTGTTTCTTCCAGGTCATCCAGTTAATTGGCATATAATTGTTCATGGTGATCCTTCACATTTGTGTGGTATCAGTTTTAATGTCTCCTCTTTCATTTATTTTTTAATTAACCTTTTTATTTTATACTGTAGTATAACTGATTAGAAATGTGGTAGTTTCAGGTGGACGGCAAAGGGGCTCAGCTGTACACAAACATGTATCTTTTCTTCCCCAAATTCCCTGCAATCCAGGCTTCCCCATAAAATTGAGCAGAGTTCCTTGTGCTATGGTGTAGGTCCTTGTTGGTTTTCCATTTTAAATATAGCAGTGTTCTGACTTTAAGTCGTCCCACTTTTTCTTAGTTTAGTAAAGTGTCCTTTTTATTTATTTAAAAAAAAAAAACAGTTTATAGTTTCACTTTGCTATTGGTTTTCTGGTCTCTTTTTCACTTATTTCCACTCTGATTTTTGTCATTTCCTTACTTCTGCTAACTTTGGGCCTAGTTCATCCTTCTCTAGTTTTTTGAGGTATAATGTGAGGTTGTTTATTTGAGTTCTCTCTTGCTTCTTAATGTAGGTGTTTATCACAAAACTCTCCCCTCTTGGAACTGCTTCACAGTGTCCTGTAGGCTTTGATATAGGACAAAGTGTAATTGTACTTACACTTTGATTTGTTTCAGGACATTTCTTGATTTTCCTTTTGATTTCTCCTTTACCCATTAGTCCTTCAGGGTGTTGTTTAATCTCCACTATTTGTAAATCTTCCAGCTTTCATTCTGTTATTTATTTCTACTTTCATGCCACTGTGGTCAGAAAAGATACTTGGTATGATTTCAGTCTTCTTAAATTTGCTACTACTTATTTTGTAACCAGTCGTGTGATCTATCCTGGAGCATGTTTTGTATGCAGTTGAGAAGAAAGTATATTCTACCATTGTTGGATGGAATTTTTTGTTTATGTATGTAATTTACATTTAATCTAAAAATGTGGTCACGTCCCTTATTTCCTTCTTTATGTCTGGATGATCTATCTATATGGTTGGAAGTGGAATACAGAAAGTCCCTAGTTATTGTATTGTTTTCTATACCTCCCTTCAGATCTGTTGGATGTGGAATTGCATCTATTTGATTGTTATGTCTTGATAAATAAAGCATATATATATGTATCTTGATAAGTATATATCTTGATAAATAAAACCCATATATATGGGCTTACTTGGTGGCTCAGACAGTAAAGAATGTGCCTGCAATGCAGGAGACCCAGCTTCTATCCCTGGGTTGAGAAGGTCCCCAGGAGAAGGGAATGGCAACCCACTCCAGTGTCTTGCCTGTGAAATCCCATGGACAGAGAAGCCTAGCAGGCTGCAGTCAGTAGGGTCACAAAGAGTGGGATGTGACAGAGTGACTGACACTTTTATTTTTCATCATGATATAATGACCTTTTTTTTTTTTTCCTCTTGTCATTGTTTTTGGCTTAAAGTCTGTTTCATCTGCTCTAAGTATAGTTACCTATGCTCTCTTTTGGTTTCAATTTGCTGGCATGAAATATGTTTTTGTTGTCCTTTCACTTGGAGCCTATATATGTAACTTAAAGCTGTAGTGTTTCTCTTGTACACACCGTGGCATAAAATTGGGTCTTTTTTTTTTTTTTAATCAATATACTATTTAAAAAATAGTATACTCTATACATTTTTATTGGGAAATTCAGTCCATTAAATTTGGTATGATTTTTTTGATAGGAAGGGACTTCTTTTTTTCTCTTTGCTCCTTTAATTGGGTCAAGAGCCAGTTGCAGATACATTCATAGTGATGAGAAGTTGGGCACGTGGCTAGGGACTTTCCCAGTGGTGCTAATGGTAAAGACTCTGCCTGCTAATGCTGGAGTTGCAAGAGACTGGGTTTGACCCCTGACTGGGAAAAATCCACTGAGGTAGGGAATGGCAACCCACTCCAGTACTCTTGCCTGGAGAATCCCATGGACAGAGAAGCCTGACAGGCTACAGTCCATGGGTTCACACAGAGCTGGACATGACTAGGCATGCACACAGGGCACGTGAGAAGGGCAGAGGCCGACGCTGGGCTCTTTGGCAGCTGCAGAGGCCCTGGACGTCTGTGTGCTCGCCTGTGGCTGTGTACTCTTCACTCCGTGAGCAAGCTTCAGTGGGGTAGGCTGGGGACGTACACGTGCACAGCTGGAAGGGTTGGCTACAGGTTGTTGTGATGATGCTGGTCGATACCAGAAGGTGGGGTCTGCTCTGGCCTGCAAGCAGCAGTGGGGACCCTATCTACGGATGTGCTCGTTCACTGCTTTACTCTCTCTCCCTGTGTGTGCATACTGCTGTGGATGCTGATGCCAGGCATCAGACTAATGGGTTTAATTGCATAGCTGGAGGGGTTAGCCACAAACATGGGCACAGCGGTGGGAGTCAGCTGGGATGTTCCAGGCTGGTGTCTTGCACTTACACAACTGCAGAAGCCTGAACTGGCTGCAAGTGGGGCTCCTTGGCTTTGCTGAGGTTGGGGAGAGACTCAGGCAGCTGGTGTCGTGATAGCAAATACCTGTGGGGAGAAAGCTGGAGAGATCACAGGGGGTCCATGGCAGCTGTGCTGGCTGTTGGCTTCATCCATGGCAAAATCTGCTGAGTTTGTTACAGAGGCAGTCTCTGAACTGTGATCAGTTCTGCTGCACGTCTGCTAATAATACTCTCTGCTTTTCTTCCCTGTTCCAAGCTGGCTCAATATGTCTCAGCTTTGCCAATCTGTGTGAGGTGAAACCAGACTGGGATCTGTGTGGTGCTCTGTGAGGATGGGGAAGCCAAGTCGTTCACCTCATTCTTCATTTCCTGGCAAAAGGAGCTCCTAGCTGGGGTGTTCTTTCTTGGTGTTGAACAATACCTTTTGGGGGATGGGATGATCCAGGCAAAGCAGTCATCTTCTTTTTTTCTTGTACATTTATTCTCAGGTTGGTTGGTTTGTTTCACTGTGTTGCTAATTCTTCCTAAGTGGGCTCCAGAGGTCTTTTGGAGCTATTTTTTTGTTCCTGTATATTGGTCCGATTGTTGATCTTCGTGGGGGCATGTGGAAGCTGGGTTTTCTAATGTTGCTTTTTGCTCACCCTCCAAACTAATCCAAGAGATTACGTTTTGAAATACTTTTATAACTCCTTTGAAATTTTATATCTCTTAAATTTCATATAACCACTCAAGATTTTAAGTTAAGACTTTCATAAAATGATAATTAAAGCAGAATAAAACAGTTTCATAAGTATGAGTTCCCTTAGGTTTTATTTTGGAGAGAACTTGATTCATAATTACTTGTAGGGAAATGTGTCTTGGAAAAGATAGAAGTAAGGAAACTCAGTTGTACCTCCATGATTCATATAGCCTTGGCTTGAACTATCTGCCTCGTGGAACTAAACGTGTTTCTTTAGAAACTTGCTAATAGAATTTATCCTTTAAAGTTTTGATTTATGAACTACTTTAAGTGAAAATGCCTTATTTGTTTTTCCAAATACAAGTTTCTGGTAGATTTAAGAACAAGAAAAACTTAGACAAAAATCCTATCTATCTTTGTGCCATGATGATTAAAATAGTGCCTTGTAGTTACTCTCAATCTTATCTTCTTTGACAGTGATTAATTTAATTAAATCATTTGACTAAGAACTAGGAAATCAGGTTTAATTAATGCCATTCTGACTCTGCTGCCGCTGCCGCTAAGTCACTTCAGTCGTGTCTGACTCTGTGCAACCCCATAGACAGCAGCCCACCAGGCTCCCCTGTCCCAGGGATTCTCTAGGCAAGAACACCAAAGTGCGTTGCCATTTCCTTCTCCAAAGCATGAAAGTGAAAAGTGAAAGTGAAGTTGCTTAGTCGTGTACCACTCTTAGCAACCCCATGGAGCCTACCAGACTCCTCCGTCCATAGGATTTTCCAGGCAAGAGTACTGGAGTGGGGTGCCATTTCCTTCTCTGCATTCTGACTTTGAAGGAGACCTATTTATTATTTAGTATTCTGAATTGATATCAAGATAGTTTTGGTTAATTTATTTCATAATTTTGTATTGGTTACCTACCATGTGCCAAATGTTCTTCTAGGGAATGTGAAATCAACACAACAACAAACAAATAATAAAAGAAAAGTACATATATTTCTGCCCCTGTAGGTTTTAAGGTAAGTCACATAGGGGAGTTATAGGATTTTCGTGATGGCAATTGTGTTTCTGTCTTTAAATTTGCCTTTCAAATATTTCTCACATTCATCTCATCCGTTCCTTTTCTACTCTTAGTAATTGAGTTCTGACCTTCAATTTAGTTGTCACCAAAATTATAAAATATTTTAATATCAGTTGTTTTATTTATATGTTAAAATTAGTTACCACTATGTTCCAGAATATCCTTACTAAATCATGAATTGAATCATGTCTATCCATTACTCAGGGCTTCCCTGGTGGCTCGAGTGGTAAAGAATCTGCCTGCAATGAGGGAGACCCAGGTTTGATTCCTGGGTCAGGAAGATCTTGAAGAAAGGAATGGCTACCCACTCCAGTATGCTTGCCTGGAGAATTCCATGGAATGACGAGCCTGGCGGGCTACAGTCCATGGGGTCGCAAAGAGTCAGACGTAACTGAATGACTAACACTTTCATTTTCACCCTTACTCAAAAATCCTTGCTTATCTTTGCCCATAGAGGAAACCTACATTCCTCAAGATAGCATAGAGGGCCTTCTGTGGTTTTAAACCAGGGTGATCTAGTGGACACACTTTGACTGTTTACCCTCAGTCACCATTCTAGGAACCAGAGATCAAAAATTGCCAACATCTGTTGGATCACTGAAAAGCAGGAAAGTTCCAGGAAAACATCTACTTCTGCTTTATTGACTATGCCAAAGCCTTTGACTGTGTGGATCACCAAAAATGTGGAAAATTCTGAAAGAGATGGGAATACCAGACCACCTGACCTGCCTCTTGAGAAATCTGTATGCAGGTTAGGAAGCAACAGTTAGAACTGGACATGGAACAATAGACTGGTTCCAAATAGGAAAAGGAGTACGTCAAGGCTGTATGTCAACCTTCTTATTTAACTTATATGTGGAGTACATCATGAGAAATGCTTGGCTGGATGATGCACAAGCTGGAATCAAGATTGGAGGGAGAAATAGCAATAACCTCAGATATATAGATGACACCACCCTTATGGCAGAAAGTGAAGAAGAATTAAAGAGCTTCTTGATGAAAGTGAAAGAGGAGAGTGAAAAAGTTGACTTAAAACTCAACATTCAAAAAACTAAGATCATGGCATCTGGTCTCATCACTTCATGTCAAATAGATGGGTAAACAGTGAGAAACTTTATTTTTTTGGGCTCAAAAATCACTGCAGACAGTGACTGCAGCCATGAAATTAAAAGATGCTTGCTCCTTGGAAGAAAAGTTATGACCAACCTACATAGCATATTTAAAAGCAGAGACATTACTTTACCAACAAAGGTCTGTCTAGTCAAGGCTATGGTTTTTCCAGTAGTCATATATGGGTGTGAGAGTTGGACTATACAGAAAGCTAAGGACTGAAGAATTGATGCTTTCAAACTGTGGTGTTGGAGAAGACTCTTGAGAGTCCCTTGGACTGCAAGGAGATCTAACCAGTCCATCCTAAAGGAAATCAGTCCTGAATGTTCATTGGAAGGACTGATGTTGAAGATGAAACTCTAATACTTTGGCCACCTGATGCGAAAAACTGACTCTCTTGCAAAGATCCTGATGCTGGGAACGTTTAAAGGTGGGAGGAGAAGGGGATGATAGAGGATGAGATGGTTGGATGGCATCACCGACTCAATGGGTATGAGTTTGAGTGAACTCTGGGAGTTGGTGATGGACAGGGAGGCCTGGCATGCTGCAGTGCATGGGGTCGCAAGGAGTTGGACGTGACTGAGCTACTGAACTGAACCGTTCTACACCAGCATAAATGATATTCCCTTGTATATCTTGAATCTTTCTGCCTCCATATTTCTTCTTTTTTTTTCTTCTTTTTTGCATATATTTCCTTATCTCTGATTGTCTGTACTTGTCCTTTGCTCATAGCTCAGTTAGTAAGGAATCCGCCTGCAGTGCAGGAGCTGCTGCTGCTGCTAAGTCGCTTCAGTCGTGTCCGACTCTGTGCAACCCCATAGACGGCAGGCCACCAGGCTTCCCTGTCCCTGGGATTCTCCAGGCAAGAACAATGGAGTGGGTTGCCATTTCCTTCTCCAATGCATGCAAGTGAAAAGTGAAAGTGAAGTCGCTCAGTCGTGTCCAACTCTTAGCAACCCCATGGACTGCAGCCTACCAGGCTCCTCTGCCCATGAGATTTTCCAGGCAAGAGTACTGGAGTGGGTTGCCATTGCCTTCTCCAGCAATGCAGGAGACCCAGTTTCAATTCCTGGGTTGGGAAGATCCCCTGGAGAAGGAAATGGCATCCCACTTCAGTATTCTTGCCTGGGAAATCCCATAAACAGAGGAGCCTGGAGGGCTACAGTCCATGGGGTTGCAAGAGTCAGACACAACTTAATGACTAATCCACCACTTTTCCTTCAGTTTCCAGCAATGTCTTTGATACTGTTTTCTAATTTGTTAAAGTTACTAACATACATGTAACTCTTCTTCCACTGAATTTGAAATTCTGGAAATAATAGTTGTTTTTTTTATTTTTTCCAAATTTCCCAATATTTCTCAGTAGTTGCAATAAACAGTATAATATATAATTAATATCTGATCATTTGACTATGTTGAGAGAAGAAGAGAGCAGTACAAAGTCTGAAAGTATGTGCTGTGGTGCCACAAAAGCAAACGAGGAAGGCTTTGAATCTGAGCAAAAGAGCAAGTCACTAGGCAACTTGGCATCTATCATATCTGAAAGGAGAAGTGACATTAAGAAAGTGAGGAAAAGATGCAATAAGCACTCACTGCATACTTCACTCTTTCCTTCACACAGAATAAATAGGCATTCAATTACCAATATCTTTTAATGCATTCTGTAGTTTTTCCCTAGATGATTTACATTTATAGGACCAAGGCAGTCAGCTTGTATTTTGCGAACCCAGGGGCTATATAATAAATACTTACATGGTACTAATGATATAAAAATAATGTATTTTTTTTTTAATCAAGGCACTTCTTTTTTGGTGGTTAGGTTATTTGGTGATAAGACTCAGTGCTTATCTGTTTCACTTGAACAAATTAGTTTCTAAAGTTCCTTGTGAGAACTTACTGTCAGACGTTTTCCAGCATTTAAAACCTCATTTATTTTTTTAAACCTCATTTTAATTCACTGTAATGCAACATGCACACACAGAAAGACACTTTTTTGGGACAACCCAGAGGGATGGTATGGGGAGGGAGGAGGGAGGAGGGTTCAGGATGGGGAGCACATGTATACCTGTGATGGATTCATTTTGATATTTGGCAAAACTAATACAATTATGTAAAGTTTAAAAATAAAATAAAATTTTAAAAAATGCAATGCAAATTCTATCTGTATTAAAGTCAGGAAATAGGCGAGATGAAAAGTGTTACAAAGTGTTTAAAATTTTTAAATGATGAATAAATTAGAAATGAAGATTTTCCTATCACAGCAAAAACTTTGGGATACTAATCCTAACACACATATCCCTTGCTTTGAGATACCTATTCAACTTTTCCCAGTCAGTGAATGATGATTAGGAATGAGATAGAAATCACATGTACATATCAAACAGAACTGGAGGGAAGGAGAAATGGTGTCCCATTAGAGGAGGAGTTGACCAAGTAAGAGTCAGGGAGCCCTCACTGGTATCATCCAACTCTCTAAATGGGGTCATTCTCACAGATGTCTGTGTTCCAGGAATCCTCCAAGCACCTGATCATATGGAAGGCAGGCTTATGAGCCTCGTTTGTTAAAAATGTAATGTGTCCAGTTAGCCACTATAGTCTCCAAGCATGAGGTTCTGTTATAAATATGACAGATCATAAAGATACAAATTCTGCCCACTTTCCTGGCTTAAACAATTAAGCAGAATACCAGCAGTATCTGTATACACAGGAGAGCACCTCCATACATGGTTGCTTATGCCAAATCCTTCCTGAGGGAGGCATACTAATATTTCAAAATCTCCCTACGGTGCCAACCATCAGCATCACATCTCATTCTAAGTTATCTTTGTGAGCATATATTAGTAAATTATCTCAAAATGTTCTTTTTGCTTTGTATTGTTTAACTCAGTGAAACTTATTAAGATGAAGTTCTATGTTTTTAATCTCAAGTATTGATTATTAAGTTGTATAATTTGGGCATTTCCTCCACAGTCTGAGGGGTTTTTTTTTCACACATTTTACACTTATAATCATTACTTTTCTGTCATTTTTCCACCTTATGTCTCTACTGTGGGAGTTCATTCCTTTTCATGCCCTCATTCAACTGTAAATAAAGAGGTTTTTTGCTAATCAGCTGAACAGATTCTCATTGTTTCTGTTTTTTGTTTTTTTTTTTTGCCTCTGCCCTCTCAAATATTTGTTTTAAAGGTTAAACGTTACATTCTAGAAACATCTTAAGCAGATAGAAATATCCATGATGTGTAGTCATTCAGATCTGGTATTGGAACATTAACACTGAGAAATTAAGCATGTGAGAGTCAGGAAATTCCGAAGTTAAAATTCCCACAGCAACATTAATTTATCTACACGAGAAAGATATAGAATTAAAAGTCCTCCATGGTTACCTTAACAGAGAACTCTTTATAAAGTGTATGTACATTTTTATAACTAAAGATATGCTGTGTGATACTCTGCATTTTGCACACTTTACAATTTCACCATAATTATGCCTAATTGAATGAGTGGAAATACTGTGACATATTGCACTCAATATCATGCACTGACTTAATTCTAACATATCATATACCTGATTTAGAAATGCTTTTCTACTTTTATTTCAATATCGACCTCTCAACTCATCTAATCATTATGTAAAATTTACCCACACAAAGCATATAACTTGGACGGAGATTTGGCTAGCTTTATCAAGCCATCTGCTCATATTTATCTAAGTAATGTATCCATAGACAAATTTGCCATAGCTGTTTTTCCTTTGAAAAGATTGCAGACATTCAAAAATGGTCTAATAATTATTTAAAGTAAAAATACTCTTTCAAACAACTTTTAATATTTGTCTTTGAAAATTTGTGCAATAAGATGTTTATTGTTGCTTTCTTCTCCTTGAATGTTTTTTAATATAATATATAATATGACATATGTAAATATTTGTGCTTCCCTGGAGGCTCAGACAGTAAAGAAATCGCCATAATGCGGGAGACCTGGGTTTGATCCGTGGGTTGGAAGGGTCCCCTGGAGAAGGACATGGCAACCCACTCCAGTGTTCTTGCCTGGAGAATCCCCATGGACAGAGGAGCTTGGTGGGCTAGTCTATGGCACTGCAAAGAGTCAGACATAACTGAGCGGCTAATGACACACACACACGCAAGTATTTATATCTATTTATACCTATATATCAATATATATGTATTTCTAGGTATAAAATTTATTATTTAATTTATTATACATTATATTCACATATATCATTTGTTATATACTATGAATTTATACCTATAAATGTATAATATATGGGCCTTCCTTGGTGGCTCAGATGGTGAAGAATCTGCCTGTGATCCAGGAGACCAGGGTTCAATCTCTGGGTTGGGAGGATTCCTTGGAGAAGGAAATGGCTATCTGCTCCAGTATTCTTGCCTGGAGATTCCATGCATGGACTGAGGAGCCTGGGTGGGCTATAGTCCATGGGATTGAAAAGAGTCAGACACAGCTGAGTGACTAACACTTTCATATATAATATGCATATTCCCAAGGCTGTGGTATAGCTAACTTGTTCTTTTTTTTTTTTTAAGGAATTTCAAAAATATGCACTGAATGCTCTTCAGTGAGTTTTACTTGGCTTCATAAACAAGAACTTTTGTTTCTTCAGAAAGGTAAGAAACATTACAAGTTCTTTGTTCGGTCAGTTGAGTCCTTTAAAATTCATCCTGTTCTTACAAATCTTTATAGTTTAACAGGTATGTTTCAGTTCCTTATGTCACTGTCAGAATTTTCTAATGGGATATACTAATTTTCATTCTTCACACTTAGTCTTATTTTGTTTCAAATTTTATTCAAGACTTGGTAAAAAAAAATTATCAAAAAATTGCATTTGTTTATAAATGCACACTTTTTCTTCATCTTTATTGACCTATTGACTTGGTATGATTTGGTTTTAAATAAAGTGGATCATCATGATAAAAGGTAGGTCACTTCGTCACTCTTATCTCCTTTTCTCCGTCTTAAGTTATTCATGATCAGAATAAAATGTAATGTTCTTGCCTGCTTTTACATCTCCTTATAAATTTTAGTATTTTATGTTATTTCTTTAAAATTATTTTCAGATTTTAATTTGAAATGTTAAAGTTATAAATTAGCTTGATGAGATCAGATGTTTCTATAGCACTTAATATTTCTAGCTAAGATCAGAATATATTTATTCCTTTGCTATTTAATTTTTTTCTGTTAGAATTTGTAACTTTCTTCCTTTGTTCTAACTCAATCCTCATGAAGTGTATATCTGACTAGAAGATAAATGCTTGCTACAGCTAATGAAAACTGATCTTTTTTCAATATTTTCAATTGCTCCTATATAAGGATGATATTTAACTATATTAGTCAAATACCCACATTCTTTTTAAAGCCATTTCATTAATTCATTTAGATTTTGTTTTGGATTTAGCTTGTCAGTCTTCTTGTGATAGAGGCTATTTTTGAAGGAATTATTATCAAAATACCATAGTGTTATTATACTATTTTTAAAATGAAGCTCTAGGGCAGAGGGAAACAGTCAGTGGGGTTGCTAAAACTCAGTACTTACAGTGAGTCAAAGAAAGCAAATAGCAGAGTGGTATCAGTATTAGAGTGTTGTTGTTAATATATTTTCCATTATTAATACATATGTAATGTTATTTTATGGTATAGAATAGAAATTGGAAAATAATAGATTTCATGCTTTTTTGCATTCCCTTGAATATACTGCACACATTTGTAGAAATTATAGCAAATCATCTTTAGGGTTGTAGATGATTTTGAAACTGATTTTAATATTGTAACATAAATAGTACTTAAAATTGAATCCTTGTGAAAGCATGAAAGTAGAAAAATTAGAATGCTAAAGAAGGTAGATTGCTTTTCCTAGAGATTATATATACATATATGAGGCTTATCATGAGGTTAACATGAGGCATAACATGAGGCTATCTTAACATTTGGGTGACATTTTCTCTAAATGTTAAAATTTCTCTCAAATTTTTTTTTTTAATTTTGTTTGGTTGGTTTTTGTTTTGGTCAGGGGGGTAATGATTTTTACCTATTTTAATGTTCGCTATTATGTAACCCGTTTTACTGACCAGTTTTTGATAAATTTTTGTCACATTTACAAAGTTAAATTTCAGAGCACCCTATTGGTCTATATATCTTCTTAAGTTGTGTGGTTTTTCTCTTGATTATGCTTCACAATTCTCTGCTATTTGACATGCATAGTAAATTTACTTTTATATACCAAACTTTGTAGATGACGCATTATAAAGACTCTGGAATTTGTTACCTTTATCTAAAGAGTGTTTAGTTTTGCCTGGACAGAGAATGAAATTACTAGGATACCATGATCCTTTGGAGGTTTGGTTTTCAATTTTTGAGGCATAGGTGTGTCCTTAATCATAGATCATATCCCTTAGCCAAGAAATATGTGTCTGCTTCATAAGACACAGATATTACAGAGTTTCAGCGGAAAATGTGATGTGCTTCCTAAGCTATTCTAGCTCAGTAGGACTCCAAATTATGTCTTTCCAGCTCCTCTTGTTGGTTAAATTTTCTATTCCAGTTAGTTAACCCTCCAAATATTGCTTTATTTGAATTTTCTTGAATTGTTGTCTTATACACAAGCATTTTGGAAATCACCAAGAATTGAATGACAGTTACTGACAATGTGTGGCCTCTCCTCAACTGTGGCTTCCTCTAGCCTTCCAGGCAGTCCAGAACTCTGACTTCTGAAGCCTTAGCTTTTTTGTTGTTGTTGTTGTTGTTCTTTTTTTTTTTTTTTAAAATGTATTTTATTTTTTTAATTTTATTTTATTTTTAAACTTTACATAATTGTATTAGTTTTGCAAAATATCAAAATGAATCCATCACAGGTATACATGTGCTCCCCATCCTGAGCCCTCCTCCCTCCTCCCTCCCCATACCATCCCTCTGGGTCGTCCCAGTGCACTAGCCCCAAGCATCCAGTATCGTGCATTGAACCTGGACTGGCATCTCGTTTCATACATGATATTTTACGTGTTTCAATGCCATTCTCCCAAATCTTCCCACCCTCTCCTTCTCCCACAGAGTCCATAAGACTCTTAGCTTTTTAAGGCTGCCATTTGTTTGCTTGGGAGTTGATCCTCCACATGGCCTATGAACTGAGTAATGCCCTTTGTGAAAAATCTGGTTAGATGTTGACTTCACCCACTGTGCAGCATTTTTTAATTTTTGAGTTGTTTTCTGTTTAATGTCTGTCTGCCTCTGGTGACTTTCTAGCAACTTCAGTTATTTTTTTCTTATTTGTTTTTCTCCCTGCCACCACTCTAAGTTTAGGATGATTACTGATAAGTAATCTTTCTTCTTAAAAGTAGTGTTACACTTTTGTTTAGTTGATTGAAAAATCTTCTCACATCTTCTGAAGATTAACAGTTAAGACTTCTATCTTTTTTCCCCTCAATTATTTCTTATCCAGTCAGCACTAGATTTAAAATTTGTGTCTTGATGTTTTTCTTTCGTGTTATTGTCTGTAGTAAATGTCATTTGTACCCTATCCAGTCATCCTTTATCAGGCTAATTTTACCATTCTCTATTTGATGATTATATGTTGACTGCAAACAGTTCACAGTTTACAGTTTCTTTCTTTGAGAGAACTGCACTCAGCCACCTTACCTGGGAAATCACATTTCTCCTGTGGGAAAACTGCAGATAATGACTGACTGAGGCAAGGGTTACAAAGGGTTACCTTTCATTAAGGTGGGGACAGTTCTGCCATGTAATTTATTCTCCATAGCCCTAGCGTTATGTTCCAAAAGCTCAACTTTTTTGAGAAAACATATTAGCTCTTTATCCTCCCTTATCCTATTTTCCTCATTAAATTAATAGGGGTTCTTATCACTCCCTGAAAATCACTTGTGCATAATCTCTGTCAGGTCTTGTTTCTATGGAAGCCAAGATACATGACATTGACTTTCCTTAAACATTTATAATTCTTGTGCATTAATTCTGTAAGAGAAAGCACTGAATAATGGAGTGAGAATTCTGTGCACTTGAAATGGACTTGTTAGCAGGGTTTAACTGTTGATACTTCATACCCTAATATAGGATCTGGAGTGACTATTAAAAGGTAAGATGTCTTTAACATTTGAATCGTTGTTCCACTGTATATAGTAGTGATGTAGTAGATGTAGTGATTTTATTTTTCCCAGTATCTACAATGTGCCTTAGCTTGTTTCTTTTCTTTTTAAAACATGTACTCTATTTGGAAGTCATTGAACATCCTTTAAACTATAAACATGTGTTTCTCCAAATTTGAGAAGTTTTTGATCTTTAATCATTCAATATATTTTTCTGTTTCATCCTCTCTCTTCCTGGGATTCCAATACCCAATTAATGAAACTCTGTTCATATATATTTTTGGACATATACAGCTGTGCTTGAGGTATCAGTGACCAGCAGAGATGCTGTGTGGAGCCTTTGGGTGACACTTGTGTTTCAGATATAGCAATGCTAATGCCATCCTCTGTAGACAATATTCTCCTTTGGAGAGAAAATTAAAAACAGAAAAACCAACAAATTTTCTTGCCACTGGGCTTTAGTAGAAAGCGAACACTTAAACGCTGACTGCCAAGTTCCTAGGAGGTCTGAGAGACTCATCATGAAATGCATGTGGTTTGACCCACAAAACCAGACAGCTGGATGTGCCCATGGGTGACATATATGAGGTTGGGCTTGAGTAGAATGAAGCCATTATGTCCTGTGAGCAAGTGTCTTCCCTATTTTGTTCCCTACCATCTTTCTTCCCGATTTACTGGTTGTCTTTCAATGCAGCTGCTGCTGCTGCTGCTAAATCGCTTCAGTCGTGTCCGACTCTGTGCGGCCCCATAGATGGCAGCCCACCAGGCTCCACCGCCCTTGGGATTTTCCAGGCAAGAATACTGGAGTGGGTTGCCATTTCAATGCAGAGCTGTGCCTTAATGGCAAGTCTCCCTATGACTAATTCACTGAAAAGAAACACAAAAAATCAATTATGGTGTAGTGGTGGTTCTAAACGATCATACTGGATCCACCCTAAGTTGCAAAATTCTAGCACTATTGCCTCAAGGATGGCGTACAAGAAGTAGTGAAAGAAAATTCCTAGAATGGCAGAACTTTTAGAAATGTACCTGCTGTTTATTTTATGTGTAAGGAGAGAAGGCCAGAGATGCAGATTTTCAGTGATTTATTATCAGTGGATGATGATTTGCCTGAATGTTTAGAGATCATTTTGAAAATTGGTGACAAGATAGACTGGAGGAAGTTGACTATGGATGGTCTTTTTCAGGCAAAGAGAGTAGAAGTATTTTTTATTCTATTCTATTAAACAACACTTGCCAGAGCAAGTTCAGCTGAAAAGAATCTTAGTAATCAGGTAGTTAAAATGACCTGTCCCAGGGATGTCAGTCTGCCTCTTGCCTCAGCCTCCCTTGTTCTTGCATAATAGTCTCTTTAATAGCTTATTTCTTGAGCTTATCCCATGGGCCCAGTAACATGGATTTTTACCCAAGGCCAAAAATAATAATATTAAAAAAAAAAAGACCCTGGACATTGTGAGTGTTCATTTGCCAACAGGAGAGTTCAACATTGACTTAATGATATAGCAGGTCAGTGACACTGGAACGCCTCAATAGTAATAGGAACAGTGACCTGTTCTCATTAAAACAGAAAATTACTATGAATATGGACATACTTTTCCTTCTAATAATACTTCAAACAAAATTACTTATCATTTCTATAATGTCTTGTTTATCATCATAGTAATCCACAGAGCACTGCTTCTGAGCAGCAAACTTAAAAGCAAATGAATTTTAGCAATGGGCTCATGCTCCTGTAATTCTCTGGTTTATGTTTCTCATCACGTGAAGTAGCTGGACTAATAGAATTATTTAATGGCCTCTTAAATACTCGTATATGACTTCAGGTGAAAAGCAGTACTTTGTTTGGTTGTAATAATGTCTTTTAAAATGTGGCATATTCTCTGATCGAGCAACCAATATTCGGCACTCGGCACTCTTTCATAACCAGGGATCTTGGTGTGGCACCAGTGAGTGCTTCTCTCAGTTACTCCTGAAGAGTCTATAACAGAAATTTTGCTTCCTGGGTCTGTACATTTTGGCTTAGCTAATCTTTAGGTCTGAATTTTCAAGGGAGGACTGTGTTCATAGAGACAAAGCTATGGTTCTACTAAATTAGAAGGTGAAACTTCTATCCAGCTACCTTGGGTTAATCATGCCACTGAACTAATAGCAGAAAAGAGAGTTACTTTCTGGAAGAGGTTGTCCTGAGTATCATGGTTAAAATGAGTTGTTCGTGTCCACAATTTAATTCATGGTGACAGGGAAGAGTATATCTTAAATGCAAGGGACCTTCTGGGGAACTTCTGTATCATGTGATAAATTTCAATAGGAAAACAAAACACCTAGATACAGACAATACTGTTGCTAGCACAGACCCATCAGGAATGATGGTTTGGATAGATGTACCAAGCAATGAACTGTGAGTAGATAAGGTGTTTGCTGAGGGCAAAGTGAATAAGATTGTTTCAAATAGCAGCTATGACCACCTAACTAGTCGCAGTGAAATATGCTTTAGTAGTTCTGTTTTTCTTTGCTTTGATTTGATGCATGTGTGTGTGTGTGTATTACCCAGTTCCCCTTTTGTCATTTCTTATCATTCCCTGTCTACATTAAATGTGTTTAGAGCAGTTAACCTTATATCACAGTATTTGAGTTATAGATATCAATGGAGGAGTATGACTCAACTAGAAGAACATGGATAAAGTGAGACTCTATGTATCTCTTTCACCTAAGCATTAGCATACCTTTTCTGTAAGACCGGATTGCATAATTGTAAGCAAAAGCATGATTTTGGTGATATATTTTTGGGAAAGTGTAAATGATTACATATGAGTATAAGAACACCAGGTTGGCATGTAGATTATGTGGTGTGGATTAGAGTTGGCCAAAAGGGAAGCATGCATGAAGGTTGGAATATAGAAGTAAAGCAGTGGCTGTTATTCTCAGATGAGTGTGTAGTCATAGACAGACTTCTGTGGGTCCTAGTTTGTCTTCTGCTCATTGTCTAATTTGTTTTCCCTAACACTGGCCAAGGACCCCCACCATATGACTGACTGTGGATTCACAGAGACAGGAGTTTACCATAAGCTTGTCTCATCTCCCATTTACATCTCCAATTTAGTCCCTGGATGTATGTAGTATGTTGGATTTGCCTGTCAACTGCTGCCTTACCACCTGTGCTAGCTAGCACTTCAGGCAGATTCATCAGTAATTCTTTGTTTCCTTAAACATCAAATTCTAGAATTTCACTTGCCTAGGACCTCCAATATTTGTTGTACAGTTGCTCAGTCATGTCCGACTGTTTGTGAGCCCATGGACTGCAGCATACCAGGCTTCCCTGTCCTTCATTGTCTCCTGGAGTTTGCTCAAACTCATGTCCATTGATATCATCCAACCATCTCATCCTCTTTCTCCCTTCTCCTCTTGCCCTCAATCTTTCCCAGCATCAGTGTCTTTTCCAGTGAATCAGCTGTTCCTGTCAGGTGGCTAAAGTACTGGAGCTTCAGCTTCAGCTTCAGTCCTTCCAATGAATACTCTGAGTTGATTTCCTTTAGGATTGACTGTTTTGTATATGATATACTTCCTATAATAAATCTCTATTTAACATTAGTCATAGTTGCTCTACTTCCCTGATTAGACCTCGAAGAGTTGACTCATTGGAAAAGACTCTGATGCTGGGAGGGATTGGGGGCAGGAGGAAAAGGGGACGACGGAGGATGAGATGGCTGGATGGCTTCACCGACTCGATGGACGTGAGTTTGAGTGAACTCCAGGAGATGGTGATGGACAGGGAGGCCTGGTGTGCTGCAATTCACGGGGCTGCAAAGAGTCAGACACGACTGAGTGACTGAACTGAACTGAATATGTTCAGTTATACCGAACTAGCTAATTTCTAGCTAATTTTGCTATAGTTGTAGAAATCAATCTGGTCTTCTTAAAAATTTATCTTATTCCTTCATAATCTAATTTTTGACATGTCATTTTAAATTCATATATTTTATTGTGTACTTGAAAATCTTATTTTCTTTGAGAAGGTATTTTGAATTGTCTTAAACTTTTAAGCTAAAATTTACTGGAAAATTATCAGAGTAGATTGAGTTGTAATTGTTCTGTAAGGTTAATTCTTGTTGCTACACAGAAAGGTATGACATTTAACAAAAATTAAATAGCAGTTATTGAAAAAAAATAAAATTCTTTCATACATGTGCCACACTATGTTGAACACCTCAAACTTGGAAAGTTAAACTTAAGTCAAGCTTAAATCTCATCCTTTTCATCTCAGTGGCCTCTGAATTAGTTCTCTTTCCTCATATTTGCACAAATCATTAGAAGTGATCTTCTTCCAGTGTTGAATCTTTCTACAAAGGCAAATTTGATTTTTCCTGTCCTCTTTAAATGTCTAGCTACTATCAGAGTAGGAAGTACAAATCACTAGTATGATTTGGCCCCCACCAACTTAAAACTTATCTCCTGTCATACCATCCTCTCTCATACAAAATCAATTAAAAAGCCATGAGAAACTACCTGATTTACTGTGCAGGGTTTTTCCCACCTCCCTGTTTGTGAACCTGTTTTTTTGTTTTGGTCTTCCTAGGAAAAAACTACTCAGTTTTGTCTAATACATCATCACATCTAAGAGGTTTTTCCTAATCTCCATTACTATAATTTATAAATATCTTGTGATAAGAATAATTTTCACATGTTGATAAGAAATTATTATCATAAATAATTAAATAAAATGTAACTATTTATGGAAAAGCAGTCACCCCCACTGAGCTTTAACCTCCTTGAGGAGACAAGCCAAGTCATAGAAACTTTTATCTACAGTGATAGGCATGCTTGTCTCCTGCTTAGTGCTCCATCAATATTCAATCAGCAGCACATGTTCTAGTTCAGTTCAGTTCAGTCACTCAGTTGTGTCAAACTTTTTGCAACCCCATGGACTGCAACACACCAGGCTTCTGTGTCTATCACCAACTCCTGGAGCTTACTCAAACTCATGTCCATAGAGTCAGTGATGCCATCCAGCCATCTCATTCTCTGTCGTCCCCTTATCTTTCCCAGCATCAGGGTCTTTTCTAGTGAGTCAGTTCTTTGCATCAGGTGGCCAAAGCATTGGAGTTTCAGCTTCAGCATCAGTCTTTCTAATGAATATTCAGGACTAATTTCCTTTAGGATGGACTGGTTGGATCTCCTTGCTGTCCAAGGGACTCTCAAGAGTCTTCTCCAACACCACAGTTCAAAAGCATCAATTCTTCAGCACTCCAACTCTCACATTCATACATGACTACTGGAAAAACCATAGCTTTGACTAGACGGACCTTTGTTGGCAAAATATTGACTCTTCTTTTTAATATGCTGTCTAGATTGACCATAGTTTTTTTTTTCAAGGAGCAAGTGTCTTTTAATTTCATGGCTGCAGTCACCATCTGAAGTCATTTTGAGCCCCTCAAATAAAGTCTGACACTGTTTTCACTGTTTCCCCATCTATTTCCCATGAAGTGATGGGACCAGATGCCATGATCTTAATTTTCTGAATGTTGAGTTTTAAGCCAACTTTTTCACTCTCCTCTTTCATTTTCATCAAGAGGCTCTTTGGTTCTTCTTCTATTTCTGCCATAAGGGTGGTGTCATCTGCATATCTGAGGTTATTGGTATTTCTCCCACAATCTTGTTTCCAGTTTGTGCTTCATCCACCCAGCATTTCACATGATGTACTATGGATATAGGTTAAATAAACAGGGTGACAATATACAGCCTTGATGCACTCCTTTCCCAATTTGGAACCAGTCTGTTGTTCCATGCCCAGTTCTAACTGTTGCTTCTTGACCTGCACACAGATTTCTCAGGAGGCAGGTCAGGTGGTCTGGGATTTCCATGTCTTTAATAATTTTCCACAGTTTGTTGTGATCCACATGGTCAAAGGCTTTGGTATAGTCAATTAAGCAGAAATAGATGTTTTTCTGGAACTCTCTGGCTTTTTTGATGATCCAATGGATGTTGGTAATTTGATCTCTGGTTCCTTTGCCTTTTCTAAACCCAGCTTGAACATCTGGAAGTGCATAGTTCATGTAATGTTGAAGCTTGGCTTGGAGAATTTTGAGAATTACTTTGCTAATGTGTGAGATGAGTGCAATTGTGCTGTAGTTTGTGCATTCTTTGGCATTGGAATGTAGTTTGCACTTTCTTTGGGAGACAAGGGTGCCCACTTTCACCATTACTATTCAACATAGTTTTGGAAGTTTTGGCCACAGCAATCAAAGCAGAAAAAGAAATAAAAGGAATCAAAATTGGAAAAGAAGAAGTAAAACTCTCACTGTTTGCAGATGACATGATCCTTTACATAGAAAACCCTAAAGACTCCACCAGAAAATTACTAGAAATAATCAGTGACTATAGTAAAGTTGCAGTATATAAAATCAACACACAGAAATCCCTTGCATTCCTATACACTAATAATGAGAAAACTGAAAGAGAAATTAAGGAAACAATTCCATTCACCATTGCAACGGAAAGAATAAAATACTTAGGAATATATCTACCTAAAGAAACTAAAGACCTATATATAGAAAACTATAAAACACTGGTGAAAGAAATCAAAGAGGACACTAATAGATGGAGAAATATACCATGTTCATGGATTGGAAGAATCAATATAGTGAAAATGAGTATACTACCCAAAGCAATTTATAGATTCAATGCAATCCCTATCAAGCTACCAATGGTATTTTTCACAGAGCTACAACAAATAATTTCACAATTTGTATGGAAATACAAAAAACCTCGAATAGCCAAAGCGATCTTGAGAAAGAAGAATGGAACTGGAGGAATCAACCTACCTGACTTCAAACTCCATTACAAAGCCACAGTCATCAAGACAGTATGGTACTTGCACAAAGACAGAAATATTGATCAATGGAACAAAATAGAAAGCCCAGAGATAAATCCACGCACATATGGACACCTTATCTTTGACAAAGGAGGCAAGAATATACAATGGATTAAAGACAATCTCTTTAACAAGTGGTGCTGGGAAAACTGGTCAACCACTTGTAAAAGAATGAAACTAGAACACTTTCTAACACCATACACAAAAATAAACTCAAAATGGATTAAAGATCTCAACGTAAGACCAGAAACTATAAAACTCCTAGAGGAGAACATAGGCAAAACACTCTCCGACATACATCACAGCAGGATCCTCTATGACCCACCTCCCAGAATATTGGAAATAAAAGCAAAAATAAACAAATGGGACCTAATTAAACTTAAAAGCTTCTGCACAACAAAGGAAACTATTAGCAAGGTGAAAAGGCAGCCTTCAGAATGGGAGAAAATAATAGCAAATGAAGCAACGGATGAACAACTAATCTCAAAAATATACAAGCAACTCCTACAGCTCAACTCCAGAAAAACAAATGACCCAATCAAAAAATGGGCCAAAGAACTAAATAGACATTTCTCCAAAGAAGACATACAGATGGCTAACAAACACATGAAAAGATGCTCAACATCACTCATTATCAGAGAAATGCAAATCAAAACCACTATGAGGTACCATTTCACGCCAGTCAGAATGGCTACGATCCAGAAGTCTACAAGCAATAAATGCTGGAGAGGGTATGGAGAAAAGGGAACCCTCTTACACTGTTGGTGGGAATGCAAACTAGTACAGCCACTATGGAGTACAGTGTGGAGATTCCTTAAAAAACTGGAAATAGAACTGCCTTATGATCCAGCAATCCCACTGCTGGGCATACACACTGAGGAAACCAGAAGGGAAAGAGACACATGTACCCCAATGTTCATTGCAGCACTGTTTATAATAGCCAGGACATGGAAGCAACCTAGATGCCCATCAGCAGATGAATGGATAAGAAAGCAGTGGTACATATACACAATGGAGTATTACTCAGCCATTAAAAAGAATACATTTGAATCAGTTCTAATGAGATGGATGAAACTGGAACCTATTATACAGAGTGAAGTAAGCCAGAAAGAAAAACACCAATACAGTATACTAACATATATATATGGAATTTAGAAAGATGGAAACAATAACCCTGTGTACGAGACAGCAGAAGAGACACCGATGTATAGATCAGTCTTATGGACTCTGTGGGAGAGGGAGAGGGTGGGGAGATTTGGGAGAATGACATTGAAACATGTATAATATCATGTATGAAACGAATCACCAGTCCAGGTTCAATGCACAGTACTGGATGTTTGGGGCTGGTGCACTGGGATGACCCAGAGGGAGGGTAGGGGAGGGAGGAGGGAGGAGGGTTCAGGATGGGGAACGCGGGTATACCTGTGGCGGATTCATTTCGATATTTGGCAAAACTAATACAATATTGTAAGGTTTAAAAAAAAAATAAAATTTTAAAAAAAAAAAAAAAAAAAAAAAATGACCTTTTCCAGTCCTGTGGCCACTGCTGAGTTTTCCAAATTTTCTGGCATATTGTGTGCAGCACTTTAACAGTATGTTCTAGAGTTCAGTAATAAATCATTGAAATACTTTGACTTTTGTCTCATAAGATCTTTACAAATACATCTGTCCATGTATGACATTTAGCAGTGGTACTTAAAGAAGCATTTGAAATGGCCTAGATACTTTATAAAGTTAAGAATAACAAAATTGGCTTGAAACTGAAGTTAGCAAAATTGCCTATATGATAGTTATATGCTCTTTTGAGCTTTTTCTTTTCTTTTTTTTTTTTTTTTTTGGTTTTTTCTTAATCGTTTTATGTTTTCTCAATAATACAATTCAGTATGTCATGATACAATTAAGACAGAGCTAAAGACCTGCATTTGCTAGAATATGATACATTTCAATAATTACTAAAGTTAATGATAGTATTAAAGTAGTGTTGCTTTTTTCAGAGAAAAGTATTCTACAAACAGTATAAGCATAGTAGCTTCTAAAGTTAAAAATGAACTTCAAATTTTGAACTCATTATCTTAAAATCACCTTTAGCTCTGACATAACATAAATTTCTAAAGGCCGTTTCTAGGATAAATTTAGAAGTAGAGCAAGAGATTCAAGTATGTATTTTTGTGCACTTGGTAAGATTAAGCTTCTACTTTAGTGGAAGAGACATTCTAAAATGACCATCTATCATGTATCAGCCATTATAACTCAGTGGTTTGCGTTTTTAAAACTCTAAATTCCAGTAATTTGAGATATTTGGAATCCATGTGTTTCTGTCAACTCTGAAACTGTTTGCAAACATGTTCCTCACGAAGGATAAATCTGCCTAATAGTTGTTTGGGTACATATTAGTAATACTGCAAAGTCTGCTTAAAGTTTGTACAAAGGTGGAGTCATATAGTTTTTATAACTGAAAAGACTTCCCCAAATCATCTTTAAACAAAACTGCAAAAAATATCTTGGCTTCATATTTAATTAGAGTGAAGCCTTCTCCCCATGGGACAAGCACCTCATTAAAACACATTTCCAAACCACTTATAATGATTCTTTGACAATTTGGATATCCCAGGTGCTTTTCAGCTTATTGGGGAATCTGCTGATTGGTCATCACTTTGAAGACAGTTCAGGCTTAAGTTGATTTAGAGTCCAGGGGGGAAAAAAAAAAACTCCCAAGTGAACAGAATACCTTTAGGACTTTTTGGAGTTTTGAAGTGTTGGAAGGAGCTGCCAGGACAGGCAGGAGAAATGAATTCCAGTACAAATGTGCAGTTAATCATTTCTGTGATCTTATTCCCCCCAAACTTCATTTGCTTTATTTGTTTCATTGGAAAACTAAGTATGTGTGGAAATAGGGGTGTGGAAGAGATGACAAGATTCCCTCTCAAATAACTTTTAAGAAACTCTTAATCACATCATTCTGGTAGTATGTGTTTATGAATTTACTGGTTCCCAGGATTATGTCAAACAAAATACCTGAATTACCATGGGTTTCCATGCCTGTCCTGTATTTATTCTCTTTTGAAAAATATAATCCTGCACCTCCCCCTGTCTCTAACCGCCTCCCCCCCGCCCCCACAGACATACTTCTTTTAAAAACAATACCTAGAGAGAATTTCTTAATTCCATCCCACCATGAATGTAGTGTGAAACCTCAGGTCATCTGTCTATAGGGGCATGATCTGGAACTCAAAAACAACGTTACAAACTCTTGTCATTGTGTATTCCTGATTCCTCTATTTTCTTATTTCTTTTCTGTTTTGTTTCTTTGGCTGTTTGTTTTGGAGAAGAGGTGGCACATTGCTCTTAACGTTTACTTTGCAACTTTTAGAATTGCTGACCCAACCTGGCTTTATCTCAGGCTACCCCTGGACCTCTTTCTTAAAGAACACTTTGACTCGTCTGATTCCAGGTTTATACACATTTTCAAAGAACTAATTCATAAATTCTCTCTTTGTGGTCCCTTTATTGATACTTCAGGATAGCTCTAACTTTTATGCAATACCTTTAATACATAAGTAAGGTTATAGCAAATATTTGTAAAATTCTGTCAGAGGAAAATATGTACAACAATGAGGGATTCTGAGACAGATCGTAAACAAGAGAGAGTTGGCAAATGCATTATTCTTCCTTTCTTTCACATTCCTCAACTATTTTAAGAACGTGTGATTTTAGTTTTTATTCTGAGCTGTCTTTTATTGTAGCAGATCACTCTCAGTCGGTCTTTTTCCCCAGGACATACCTAAGGCTGCATGCATATATTTTTGATCATCCCTGCCTCAATTTGAATCCATCTTCATATGAGTTTTTACTTGGAATCTCTGATATTTTTTTTACGGAAATCACACTAACAACAACAGCAACATGAACTATTCATTATGATGTCTGATTTTAAAAATTATAGTTTTACAGTGTTATTTGAAACACATTTTACACAATAGGAACAGTACCCATTTAACTCTACATATGATAACAATTACTCAGACAAAACATCTCAAAATTTTCACTCATTACAGTTCTTCATTTTAAGGTGATGTTTGATCATGAGTATTAGTAAACTAAGACATCAGAGGAGCTAGAAATTCCTGACAATAATGAAGCAGTGTGGAGAAGTGAAAAAGTAAATAAGATTTTAGCCAGATTTCAAGGTTTGTATGTAGATCACATCTTTCACTAGCTGTGTGTCCTTGGAAAAATCATACATCTTTTCTGCATATTGCAACTTACTTATCTTTAAAAATGAATGGGTTACTAAATTTATCTGTGTCTTAAATTTACTTTGAAAGTAAACTAAAAAATGTATGTGATTTATTTAAAGTCTAACATTGCACATACTCACTAAACAGTATTTGATATTGTATTTTAAAATCCTATGTGATGAAAGTAGTTGGAAATATTTAGAATATTTGGTTATAATTGGAAAATAATAAATCAGCAAATTCTAGCAATTCTTCACTCTTGATCATGTGTTTGATTTAAAAGAATAAATATCTTCAAACAGCAATATATACACTAAGTGTTATACTGGGGTACCTTTCTTTGCCTTGGTTCTGAGTATCTATGTTTTAAACTTTGCATTGTTTTGTCTAATTTACAGTGACTCAGACCATATAAAAAGCTCTCTTTCTGATATAGATAAATCAGTCTATCTAACTAACCAGTTATCTTTTCAATGTAAATTGTAAAATAAATAAACATAACTAAAATGATGACGATTGCCAAATATGGATTCTCATTGTTATTACAGCAACATGGTATTATATAATAACCAAAGTCTTTGAAACATATTATATAAGCTTTATATATCAATTACTTAGTCTTTAAAGTGTCTGTAAACCAGGATCTTAAGTAACAACTTATGTGTGCACCTATATATTCCCCAGTTAGCTCAAGTCTGATCACTCTAAATTGGAATTCTCCTTTTAAGTTTCTTCCTCTTTTCCCCCCCACCATTTTTGAAAACTGACAATTTTTTTTTTTTTAATATGAGAGTAGTCAAGCAACAGACTCCTTAGAATTCTGAGCTATATTAGAACTCAGGGAGATCACTGCTAAGTCCCAATTAATCCAATTGTGATCAAATACATCATAGACTTTATGAAGTATTCTGCTTCAAAGCACATTATTCATTATGTCATTTTCTTCCTTCAAACTTCTTGACTCAAGTGAATATTATTATTAAGAGATATTCTGCTTTCAATTAACCTTTTCTCATAAGGTTAATAGAAATTTTGTGAATTAAAATACATATTTGAAAAATTACTAGTAGGAAAGAAGAAATACTGATTACAAAACATACAGTAAATCTCAAAGAAAATATGACGACTAGTTTGATTAAAAATACATTTACTTAAGATTTTCTGTATAAGGAAAATTTTAATTTCTGGTGAAAAGATAAGTGTTTTCTTTTCTCCCCTAGGAAAGAAACTTGAAAATTTATACATAAACTACCTTTAGGAAGTTTCTTTAGATGCAAGAGAAACATTTCAATGTTTAAACACTTTGTATGTTTGTATCTAAAATGTCAAGTGACGTATAAAAAAAGCTTATTATAAATAAAACCTAAATGTTGATAGATATGGCATTTGGAGTGTCATACTGAGACTGTGTTATAAAAATAAGCTAAGTTTAATTTTGAAGTTGTTTTATAAATTAAAATTGACTTTAGGGTGATATTTAAGAATAACTAACTCTAAGTTGTGATTATAGAATTCTAAGTGAAGAATTTAGTAGAAAGCATATATTAGAAAAGAACTAATTCCCCTGGAGAAGGAAATGGCAACCCATTCCACTTGCCTGGAGAATCCCACAGACAGAGGAGCCTGGCAGGCTATAGCCCATAGGGTTGCGGAGTTGGACGTGATGACATGACTTAACATGCATGCATGCGGTGCTGACCTAAGAAGGCCTTGCACCTGTTCTCCCATTTCCTGATAGTGAGACCTTGAACTGAGCACTTACATTTTTCTCAGTCTCTTAATCTATCAATTAAAATAGTGGTACTAGTTTACCTCTAAATTTAGCTTGAGTGTTAATAAAGCAAGAACTAAAAAATTCTATGAAGTAAAAAAGTCAGTAACCTTGTTACTTTATTGTTAACACATTCCATCAAGCAGCACTGTTTTCACACGGCCTTCATGCAAATAAGACATTAAATATACAGTCCATGTTCCCCATATATTTTTAACTTGCTTGCAGGTCTCCTTATTTTGTACTTTTCTGCCCCCCTCCTAAATGAGCGAATACTTCCTCAGAATAAATCCCAATAGTGACCAGCATATCACATACAGCCCATTATTAAAATATGAGAAAATATGGAAAAAATAGGAAAAAAAGAGGTAGTAATTGTCAATACTCTTGCTGTGAATAATCTTTTAGATGTCTGACAGTCAAGGTAAAATGGGATCTTTAATGTTACTATGCTCTCATTATAAAAGAGGAAACAAGCTGATTTCCCAGGGAAGAAAAATCCTTTCTTGATATTAAGTGCAGTAGAAGCTTCCCACTGTGATACTCAGGAGAGAGCACCAAGAGACATATTAGACAATTTCTGCACAGTTGTATAACCATGTTGAAGTATGTAGCAAATAGCTGGAATTTTAGCTGATATTTTAAGCTGATATTTCAATGATATTTTAAGATAATGTGTGAGGCTAAGTTTTACTCAAAATGATATTACATGAAATTCCGGTAATGTGGCCTAAGAATGTGACAGAATTGCTGGTGCCCAAATAATCTTTCAAATAAAACTAAAGTTGTTACAGGAATCAAAACAAGTAATATCCCTTTGGTCATCTCCCTAAATAATTCTCATAGCCCAAATTTGATAATCATATAGCACCGTTTGCTAAAGGCCAAAAGAACTGTGCTGATGATATAAGATTATTTTCTAAACTTGAAAAACCCAAAGTTGGAATTCTGTCTTGGAAAATTTAGAAGTATGACTCTGTTGTGCCTGGAATGGAAGATTATTTTATCTTATTTTAGGAGTAGACCTCAGAAAAACTGTAACCAAAGTAATAATTTTGCTGAAGAAATAGATTTCTAACTCTTCTAGCACTTTAAAAAAGTTCATCAGAAACTCTCCAAGTCCTCATTACAAAACTTGCAAGGAGTATTTCTCCTAAAAAAATACATAGGGAAAATACTTTCAGTCACCTACCATCAGATCAGATCAGATCAGATCAGGTCAGTTGCTCAATCATGTCCAACTCTTTGCGACCCCATGAATCGCAGCACGCCAGGCCTCCCTGTCCATCACCAACTCCCGGAGTTCACTCAGACTCACGTCCATAGAGTCAGTGATGCCATCCAGCCATCTCATCCTCTGTCGTCCCCTTCTCCTCCCGCCATCAATCCCTCCCAGCATCAGAGTCTTTTCCAATGAGTCAACTCTTCGCATGAGGTAGCTAAAGTACTGGAGTTTCAGCTTTAGCATCATTCCTTCCAAAGAAATCCCAGGGCTGATCTCCTTCAGAATGGACTGGTTGGATCTCCTTGCGGTCCAAGGGACTCTCAAGAGGCTTCTCCAACACCACAGTTCAAAAGCATCAATTCTTCGGTGCTCAGCCTTCTTCACAGTCCAACTCTCACACCCATACATAACCACAGGAAAAACCATAGCCTTGACTAGACAGACCTTTGTTGGCAAAGTAATGTCACTGCTTTTCACCTACTATAGCCAAAGGAATTCTCCTGGGGAGGGGTTAGCCTTCATGTTACCCTCTTCCTCTCCTCTTAACAAAGGGTCAGTAGTTGATTAATCAGGCCTGAGACCTGATGTGAAGTTTTAGACTGCAGGATCCAATCTTATATTATGGAAAAAATTAACGAAGGAAAAACATAAATACAGTATACTAACGCATCTATATATGGAATTTAGAAAGATGGTAACAATAACCCGGTGTACGAGACAGCAAAAGAGACACTGATGTACAGAACAGTCTTATGGACTCTGTGGGAGAGGGAGAGGGTGGGAAGATTTGGGAGAATGACATTGAAACATGTAAAATATCATGTAAGAAACGAGTTGCCAGTCCAGGTTCGATGCACAATACTGGATGCTTGGGGCTAGTGCACTGGGACGACCCAGAGGGATGGTATGGGGAGGGAGGAGGGAGGAGGGTTCAGGATGGGGAACACATGTATACCTGTGGCGGATTCATTTTGATATTTGGCAAAACTAATACAATTATGTAAAGTTTAAAAATAAAATAAAAATTAAAAAAAAAAAGAAAATTTAGGGACCATATTTAAGAAAAAAAATAGGTTTAACTTTCCTTTAGGGCACATGCCTACCTTTTCTGGGCTTCCCAGGTAAAGAATCTGCTGCCAATTCAGTACACACAGGTTCGATTCCTGGATTGGGAAGATCCCCTAGAAAAGGAAATAGCAACCCACTCCATTATTTTTGCCCAGAAAATCCTATGAACAGAGGAGCCTGGTGGTCCATGGGATCACAAAGAGTTGGATATGACTTAACAAGTAAACAACAACTATCTTTTCTACCACCAGATATGAGATTTAGTATCTGAGTACACTTGCAGTCATTTCTTAGCTCATTTACATATTAATATAGTTTTGTCACATTTTGAACATTGCTTAGATATTATATGAGTCAAAATGAGGAAAAAATGAATGGTAGATTATGCACTTCAGAGTAAACAAATTTCTTTTGCTGTTTACTCTGCTAACTTTTCTTGATCCCACTAAAAGATCAGTGAAAAATCCCAAATACTTCCCATAGGATACTAAGACATGCTTAGATAAAAATATGAGGTGTCAAGAACTGTGTATAGGTTATGAAGAATACAATAATTCAAGTATAAAGAAATATAAATTCTTTCAAATATTATAGCAAATATGTGCAAACTTTTTGTAAAAGGATAATTGCAAATGTTCATATCTGGGGGGCCATGTGGTCTTTGTCCTAACTGCTCACCTCTGAAATTGTAGGGCAAAAGTAATCATATGTAATATGTGAAGAAATGGCCATGGCTGTGTTGTAATAAAACTTGATTTGCACAAGCAGGTGGTGGCTGGATTTGAGCCATATTTTGATGACACCTGAGAAAGAGTATCAACAGATTGCCCTGTTTTGCCAGCTTGCTTTGGGCTTTGCTTTTGCTCTTTTTTGTTTTCTATTCTTACTGCTAGGTGATACCCTTTTTGTCTAGCAAGACCTACTCATATCAGAAACAGGTGGCTCAGTGGCAAAGAATCTGCCTGCCAAGCTGGAAACCTGTTTCTTGATAACTGTATCCAAAAGATCCCCTGGAGTAGGAAACAGCAACCTACTCCAGTATTCTTGCCTGGGAAATCCCATGGACAGAGAATCCTGGCGGGCTACAGTCCATGGGGTCACAGAGAGTTGGACACAACTTAGAGACTAAAACAAAACAAACTCATATCAGACAGCAACTAACCAACCCAAGGAAACACCTGTTCCTTAGGGACTAAAAGGTGACAAAGAGGAGAAAAAAAAAAAAAAAACCAGAGGGGTGGAACTTTGCAGTTGGACCATTAGACAAGTTGTGATATCCTTACATTAGGTCCCATCATTAAAAACCAAAAAGAAACCCTGTATGCTGTAGTGGTGGGTCTTCTTTATCTTCTTATTTTTTTCTTATTCTTCTTTATAGTAAGTTTTATTGAAATATAATTCATGTATCTTTGTCTATCCTTTTGAAATGTACAATTTAGTAGGGTTTTTTTTTTTTTTTTTAGTATTTTCACAGAATTATGCAACCATGCCTCTTGCTAATTTTAGAAATCCTCAAAAGAAATGATTGTATTTATCTTCTTTATACTTTGGAACTTATACACAGATGATACTTTAATTTTATTAAGCACTTATTTAACTTAGTCCCTGTTCACTATTGTGTTGAAGTTTAGGTTTAATAAAAGTCTGAGAAAGTTAATATGTGAAAATTCACATGCTTGCAATTGTGTTTTTTTAAACTTAGGTTTTGAATGTACTAATAATAGATATTTTAAGTCCTGACTATATACTATTGTGTATATAGTCAGAAATTATTTGCAATATTGTTCTTAATTTTCACTGATTATGGCAGATTTTTCAGGCATAGCTTTATTTTTTTTAATTTTATTTTATTTTTAAACTTTACATAATTGTATTAGTTTTGCCAAATATCAAAATGAATTGACAGCTCACACTGCCTGATAATTGACTAACTCATGGATTATTTTTCTTAACGAGTACATGGATCACACATTAAAATATTGACTTCTAACACTAGTTTGTTCTTGCAGAGCTCACTAAAAGGCCTCAGGGAGAGTGGAAGAGTATTAAGCATTGTATAAAGATAAAGGGAAAGGAGCTTTTTTTTTTTTTTTTAACGCCCTAATGCTCCCAAGGGGCAGAACACCACATTCACTCGGGCGGCAAATCTCCCATGATCACTGACTATCCACTGGGCCCTGTGCCAGGCTTACTGGAGACTCACAGCCAGTTAGGGACACACACACAAACACAAACCTGTGCAGCCGGCTACGACTGGGAAAGGTCCAGAGGGGAGCAGATGAGGAGGATACCTTACTGAGACCTGGGACAGTCTCAGAGAAGACCTCCCAGAGGACGTGATCTCTAAGATCTCTGAGACATGAAGAAGGAACAGGGGCTAACCAGATGAGGGACGAATACTCCAGACAGACAGACCAATCGTTCACAAGCATAGATGTAAGAGAGCTTGGCAAGCTATGGGAATGGCTTAACTGAGTATAGTACGATAGTAGCTAGATGAAGCTGGAGAGGCAGGCAAAGATCAGAACAAGTGAAGCCTTGTAGGCCATGCCAAGGACAGAAAGTGAAATATCAAGCAGCTACCTGTGCTATTTATGAATTTAAAGAATAAAATCCATGTAGCATTTTGCTTTTAATCCAAGCACTTGAATGCTTTTTTCAGTTTTACATTACCAAACTCAATGAATTCTCTGGGCTGAAACAACAAAAATAATTAGAAAAAAATCAAGTTTCTTTCTGCTTCTTTCAAGCAGATAAATTACACTATTATATATGTGTATATGTGTGTATCAGTAGACATTGATCTGATGAAATGAGACCCATTTTGGAAAAATTGAAGAAGTCAACTTATACATTTGAAAAAATAAAGGGTAATCAGTTCAAATAAATGATGTTCATGTCTGTTTTGATTACCATCCATCTCAATGAATTAGCTCTCATATAGATGAGTTTCCACTGCTTAAGCATTCTAGTCTAAAATTCCCTCCTTCCTTTTTTTAAAGCTAAGAATAACTGTTATTCAGGGCTCACTCCAACAGCTAAATAGGATTTTTTTTCTTGCCCAGCTAAATCTCTGCAGTATCTCCAATATTGTACCATGTACAACATTCTAAGACTATCTCTATCATTTGTTTTTAAAAATGATCATTAATGTTAGGAATAGTCCTCTTGGTAGTTTTATTTTATTTTAAATGTATGCTGAACTTTCTAAATTAGGTTATAAACTTGCTTATAATTTAAAGCATTTCTTTGTGCTCTGGTGGCTCAAATGGTAAAGAGTCCACCCACAATGAGAGATATGGGTTCAATCCCTGGGTTGGGAAGATCCCCTGAAGAAAGTAGCTACCCACTCTAGTACTCTTGCCTGGAGAATTCTGTGGACAGAGGAGCCTGGTGGGCTGCAGTCCACGGGGTTTCAAACAGTTGGACATGACTGAGCAACTAATTTTCACTTTTTTTCACCCCAGCCTGTGTAAAAGAATCGGTGAATCTTTTCTGAGGGCTACAATTTAAATAAAATTTGGTAACATTTAGAAATATTTTGAATGACTGAAAATGTTAATTAATATTGAACCACATTATGATTAATCATTTAGATAATCTTCCCTGAGGATTCACTAATCGTTTGAATTGTTTCCCCTCAAGTGAATAAATAAATCCCAAATAGCATTAAGGCATACCTCCGTGATACTGAAGGTTTGTTTTCAGATCACTGAAATAAAGCAAGTGTAGTAGTACAGTACTCACACAAATGTTTTTGCTCTCCAGTACATATAAAATTTATTTTAAAACTATATTCTATTCTATTATGGTGTGTAATAGCATTATGTCTAAAAAACAATGTACATACCTTAAAATACTTTATTAAAAATATTAATCATAATCTGACAATGGAAGGTTACCCCAAACTTTCAATTTCTTTAAAAAATGCTAATTCTGCAAAGTGTAATAAAGGAAGTGCAATAAAACAAGAAATGCCTATATATGAATTCATTACTTATATCAATTTATATACTATTATCAATGTCCACATTTATGTCAAAAACATCTATCAGTAAGGAAAAAAAAAAACTTCATGAAAGGTCTAACTTGGATGAGGAAATTAATATGGATTTGATAAATTACATTGTCACAGTTTTCTGATTACTTAATTACAAGAGGCATGCCCAGTAAATTACTAACACAATAATTCCATTCTGAAGGATAAAATACATCATCTGGTAGCACTGGAGGAGGGCATTGAGAGGACATGACCACCTGTTGACCCATAGGTTGGCCCCAGGTTGTCAGAGGCTCCTTACCCATTCCCCTGTCCTTGAAATGTGTCTTCTGCCCAGCATTTCCACAGTGGGAATCATTTTCAAGGACAAAACCTTGAGAGGATAATATGATGTTGAGACCATCTGGACCAAATACGTGACTGAGCTTAGTTAAAGCCTCTATCAATTTTGAAGACTTTGACAGGTGGGTGCAGAGATCTACTTGTCTTATGGTTGCCAAAGTCAAGCCTTGTATATGTTTCCTTCTTTACTAAGCCAGCCACCACCTATCAATCTAGAGTGATCCTCCTCTTTCTTCCATCTCTTCTTGACCTCTGAGTATGAAGGCCAATTTCAGATTTTGGTTGGGAAACAAACTCCCATGCTTGTGAACCATTAGTATTTTCATCAATCCCTTGCCCTCTTGGGAGCCAAGGTTGGCTTGGGAATGATGGAGACCCTGACTGTGTTTAACCTCAGATATAGGGGTGAAATTAATTTTACTGGTACCATATGGGATACCAAGATTCACAGAGAAGAATAAGTGAAATCTATTTTAAAAATTGAATTTTTAAAATTTCAAATTAGTCTACACTCAGAATAAGTAGCAAGAGGAAAAGACCTGGATTGAAGTCACAGAACCTGAAATGTATAGCCAGGAGTAGACAGTGTCAGAAAGAAAGCAGTTTGAATTTTAAAATGTATGAGAATTCCACAGTGTTTGGAATGACTGCTCTGAGTATTTTGTTTTATTCTAACTATAAATAGGAATGAATAGGGAAAAAATCTCTCAAATAAGCTAATTGAATGAATATATTATCCATAATGTATTCAGAAATCCAAATGAAATTTAATACTGACATAGATCCAAATTCTTATTTTTGTGCCAGTCTCAAGCAGTTTACATTTTAGTCTCTGAATTCATTTATGTCTTTCATTTGTAAATTTCAAAATTACAAATTTCATTTGTAAATTTCATGTACCTAATGACCATAGATGCTAGGTAATCACTGTACAATGTACAATTTAATTTTTATGACAATTTTATAAAGATTGTTGAATGAGAATGAAAATCTAACAGCTAAAATATGCATTGGTGAAGAAATGAAATACAGATGCTGTGTTTATATTTTTATGGTATAGAAACAATAGTAAGATATTGTAGCCCCTTCTTAAGAAAATTTGACACTGAATATGTAGCTTGAAACAAGGTAAAGGAAATAGCTTCAGTCCATGATTATCAAGGGGAAGGATCTAGGTTTGCAGATTAACTTCAACATAAGGAATTAAAGTGACAAGTGAGGATTTTTTATGATAAACAGACCATCTGGTGAATGAATTGTGCAAGATCATTAAAAGAATGAAGTGAACTAAAAAAACTGTTTGTGTCAAAGTTCCTTTAAATTATGGAATTAAGAAGAAAAGTTATTTATATGTATATATACAATTATATATAATATATAAATCAATGACATATTTTAAGGTTAATCTATGACATGAGGACTCAGTGGATAGAAGTAGAAATCTGACTTGTTACATCTTGTTTACCTTAATAGTTCCTTTTTTCCTTTGTTTTAAATTTGAAATATAGTTGTCATACAATATTATGAGGGTTTCAACCTTACTGCATAGTGATTTGATATTTGATTTGACACATTGTGAAATAATCAGCATAAATTCAATAACTATTAATATGCATATTAAGTTACTACAATATTATTGACCATACTCTTTGTGCTGTATATTATATTTCTTTGACTTAATTACTATATAACTGTAGGTTTGTATCTATCTATCTCCTGTACGTATTTCCCCATCTCCCTATACCGTCCATTCAACCAAACACTTGATTTTTCTCTGTATCTCTGAGGCGGTCTTTATTTGTGTTTGTTTTGTTTTCTTTTACATTCTACATGTTAGATCACATGATATTTGTCTTTGTCTGACTCCTTTCACTTAGCATAATACCTCCTATATCAATCTATGTTATTGTAAATGGGAAGATTTTGCACTTTGTGACTGAGTAATATTCCATTATATAAACTATATCTTCTTTATTTGTCTATTAAGTTGGTTCAGTATCTTGACTGTTGTAAATAAAACTGCAGGGAGCATTGATGTGCAAATATCTTTTCAAATTAGTGTTTTTTGTTTTCTCTAGGTAAATAGCTAGAAGTGAAATTATTAGATCATATGACAGTTCTATTTTTTAGTGTTGAGGGCTCTCCATTCTATTTTCCACAGTGGCTGCACTAATTTAGAATTCCACCTATACTGCCCAGAAAATCATAAAAATGCCTAGTTCCCTGACCAGGGATCGAACCCATGCCCCCTGAATTGGGCGTGCAGGGTCCTAACTGCTGGACCACTAGGGAAGTCCCTAGGGGAGTTTTTTTTTTTTTTTTTAATCCTGATTCAATTTAAAACTGGTAATTGCTGTACTCATGCTTTCTATTTCTTCCTTGTTCAATCTTTGGAGATTATATGTTTCTAGCAGCTTGTCTATTTCTTCTAGGTTTTCCATTTTATTGGCATATAATTGTTAGTAGTAATCTCTTAGGATCCTTTGTATTGGGTTGGCCAAAATGTTCATTTGAGATTTTTGTAAAATGTTGCCCAACCCAATATTTCTTTTGAGCCAACTCAAAACTTCTGTAGTATTTTTAACATTCTTTCATTTCCAATTTTATTTATTTGAATCCTCTTTTATAACATTTCTTGATTAGTCTAGCTAAAGATTTATTAATTTCTTATCTTTTCAAAAATAGCTTTTAATTTGATTTTTTAATTTTAAAAAATCTATTTCATTTATTTCTGCTCTGATCTTTATTATTTCTTACCTCTAACTAATGTTCGGTTTTCCTTGTTATCTTTTAGTTTCTTTAGATAGTTTTTTTTTATTTTAGTTTTTCTTTGTTTCCTGAGGTAATCTTATATGCATATAAGCTTACATCTTAGAACTACATCTCCTGGATCCTATAGATTTTGGAACACTGTGTTTCTGATTTCATTTGTCTCCAGGTTTTTTGTTCATTTTATTTTTTTTTACTTTTCCTCTTTGATTTCTCAAGTGACCCATTGATTCTTCACATATCCTGGAAAATATTCTGTGTACTTGAAAAGAATGTGTATTCTGATCTGATGCTTTTGGATAAATATTAATATATATGTGTATATACATACATATATATATATAAATCTGGTCTAGTGTGTCATTTAAGGCCAGTGTTTCCTTATCCTTACTGATTTTCTGACTGGATTATCTTCCCATTGATGTAAATGGGATATTGAAGTCCAAAAAAGCCTCTTGATGAAAGTGAAAGTGGAGAGTGAAAAAGTTGGCTTAAAGCTCAACATTCAGAAAACAAAGATCATGGCATCCGGTCCCACTACTTCATGGGAAATAGATGGGGAAACAGTGGAAACAGTGTCAGACTTTACTTTTCTGGGCTCCAAAAATCACTGCAGATGGTGACTGCAGCCATGAAATTAAAAGACGCTTACTCCTTGGAAGGAAAGTTATGACCAACCTAGATAGCATATTCAAAAGCAGAGACGTTACTTGGCCAACAAAGGTTCGTCTAGTCAAGGCTATGGTTTTTCCTGTGGTCATGTATGGATGTGAGAATTGGACTGTGAAGAAGGCTGAGTGCCGAAGAAGTGATGCTTTTGAACTGTGGTGTTGGAGAAGACTCTTGAGAGTCCCTTGGACTGCAAGGAGATCCAACCAGTCCATTCTGAAGGAGATCAGCCCTGGGATTTCTTTGGAAGGAATGATGCTAAAGCTGAAACTCCAGTACTTTGGCCACCTCATGTGAAGAGTTGACTCATTGGAAAAGACTCTGATGCTTGGAGGGATTGGTGGCAGGAGGAGAAGGGGATGCCAGAGGATGAGATAGCTGAATGGCATCACTGACTCGATGGACGTGAGCCTGGGTGAACTCCGGGAGTTGGTGATGGACAGGGAGGCCTGGCGTGCTGTGATGCATGGGGTCGCAAGGAGTCGGACACGACTGAACTGACTGAAACTGAACTATGGTCATGTTACTGTCAGTTACTCCCTGTTTGTTAATATTTGCATTATGCATTTAGGAACTCCTGTGTTTGCTGCATACATAATTGTTATATATCCCTGTTGGGTATCATCATGTAATATCCTTCTTTGTCTCTGGTTACAGTTTCTGTTTTAAAGTCTGTTTTGCTGCTCTTTGTTGTCTGTCGTGTTGCTAGCCTAGCTTTCTTTTTTATTTCCGTTTATGTGTAATACTTTACCATCCTCTCACTTTCAATCTGTGTCTTTAGATCTGAAGTCAGTCTCTTATAGTCAGAATATATATGGAACTTGTTTTTTCTTTCTTTCTTTTTTGCATTCAGTAGCACTGTATCTTTTGATTGGAGCATTTAGTCCACTCACAAGTTAAAGAAATCATTGATAGGTATGTACTTATTACCAGCTTGTTTGTAATTTTCATGATGTTGTTTGCCTTTCAGTTAGTTTTCTCTCTTCCCTTGGGATTTGGTGAGCCAAATTAGAATGTTTATAGCTTTGGAATCAGGAGGACTTAAACTTGACTCTTGCCAGTGCTCTTTATTCACTAAAAGCTTCATTTTCCACCTATAGTGTGGGTATGATGATGCATATTTCATAGGGCTACTGCATAAATTAAATGTTATAGCTTATATAGAGAGTTTAGCTTACTACTTTTTGCATGATGAGCATTCAACAATGATGATTCATGTTTTTCAAGGATAGCAATAAAAATGATAGTAATACCTTGACTACCTTTTAGATTCAAGTGTAATACTTTGTTTAGAGTGGGGCCTAGGTGGATAGTTAAAGAATAGATGGAAAGCTTTCTCAGAACATCTCATTTATATGATTTCTCATTCATTAAGATATCTCTGTTGTTACTATATTGCATTGCTGTGCTGTGATTAATCACTCAGTCATGTCCGACTCTGCGACCCCATGGACTGTAGCTTTCCAGACTCCTCTGTCCATGGGGAGTCTCCAGGCAAGAATACTGGAGTGGGTTGCTCCGTCCTCCTGCAGGGGTTCTTCTCAACCCAAGGATAGCACCCAGGTGCCCCACATTGCAGGCAGATTCTTTACTGTCTGAGCCACCATTATGTTATATTTATTATAATGTGATACAGTTTTATTATTGCCAATTATGTGTTATATTCTTATATATAAAAGTAAAATAAATAATTTTTATTCATTCCTTAATCTCCAGTATATGCTTTTAGGGAAATATGAGACTAAAACTTAAATATCCTAAATAGATACTAGTTGTGGGTATCTGAACTCCATTCCTGAAAGTTGTGAGACCCCCAGGTTTCTAGTTTTTAGCAGTAGGCCATGGTTCTCTACTACAGTCCATCAATCTTGGGTTTTTCAGTGCTGGAGATAATGCTCAGAACCATGTTTCTTCTCCTCTAAGAGTGTGAAAAAATAAAGAGTAAAAAGATATGAGATTTCCTATTTGGATATTAGTCCATATTATGCTTTTTGGATTGAATGGGAAACCTAGGTCATGATGGATCCTTTCCATTTCAGTGAATTTTGACTCAGTCTAGAGATACACACACACACACACACACACACACACACATATATATTTTACTGTTCTTGAAGAGAGTAATGCTATGAGGATAAAATGACTTTACAGTTTAAGGCTAATAATATATTTTACTGAGGTTGAAAACATTGAAAATCTAAAGTTCATAATTCACAGTTGCACTGATGAGGTTTCCCCAGGTGAGTGGGAATGAAAAAGAAGACAAGGAGTTGAAACAATGAGATAAGGAAAGGAAAAGAAAAGACCAATGAATCCAATGATGACATGTATGACAGAGGTCTGCCAGCATAGGAGTCAACAAGTAACTCTCTTGTTACAGTTTGTATCTGTGGTGATAGAGTGGACAGAGAAATCTGCAAGAGGATTTTTCTTTTTTTTTTAGAGAGAGAAAGATGAGATTGGATTTAGTTGCTAAATTGATGTTATTATTTGAATTTTCAAATATAAATATATCAACTCAGAAGGGAGTAAATATTTGAGACTCATCATCTTGATAAGTAGTTATGAGATAAATGCTGCTTCTGCGATCACCTTTAGAGCCCTGCAGTTAAACTAGTGATGTGGATTAGATTTGAAGGGATAATAAAATATAATCAGCAGTTATCTCAATCTTTATACAATTCTTTTGTATCTTGCATATTGTAAGTTGTGAAATTCTAAAAATAGGTTAGATAATGAATTATCCCGGTAAATATTTGGTGTGCAGGATAATTTGCTTTTCCTTTTGTATCTCTCTACTGCACTTGTATTTTCTAAGCAAAGAACATTAGCATTATAATCACCACTTGAGGCTTTAAGCTGAAAACATTTTATTGGTTGACTGAACTTACCACCCATTAGGAATGTCCACATCTGGTCAGATGGGGAGCTCAATGTTTGCATTACCCTGTCCACACTGCAGAGTTCAGATACTTTACTGGCTAAGTTACAAAACTTTGCTTTTTTATAGCTACTCGATGTACAGGCTTATATAGCATATACCTCCCTGAAGCAGTTTCTTTCTCATACCATCTGGTAATGAGAGGATCATTTACACTACATAAAACCATGGCATCTGGAAAGGAAAAATAATGTGATAACATCAGTCTACTACCAGGAATGACCATATTCTATGTTGGGGAAATTATTTAATACTAAAAATGAGATTTAGAAGAACCAATATTCAGTAAAAATTGTGAACAAGTAATACCAGCAGATTTTTCAGTGGTTTCAACCATATACAGTTTTCTAGCAAAAAAAATTCAAATAATTGAATGCTGTGGATTTTTGTGAGATATGAGGCAAACATTTGGAGGGTAAAGGAAATGAGTTTGGAGTGGATGTCAACATTACTCTATAACATAAATTTGAAGATTGTGACAGGACCCCCCCCCACCACCACCCCCATACCTGTAGATCTTGATCAGATCTATATGAAAGGCAAGTAGCAGTTCTAGACTTTAGAATCAAGTGGGGGTCAATTATGAAGGTATCTGGCGATTATGTTTTCCAGGAAGAGTAAGAGATGCACCCAGGGCCCTCTCGCTGTGCTTGCTATGTGCCAGGCAGGAGACTAAGCACTGAGGGCACAGTTCTCATCACAGGTTGTCCTTCTTACTTCCTAGTGAAGGAGGAACCAAGTGATGTCGGTGCTACAACAGAAAGAGAATGGAGCGATGAGGTAGAGGATGGCAGTTGAATAATAGGGGAAGTGACGTGGATGAGGTGAGATGGCTCAGAAGACGAATAGGTGCAGGGCAGGCCTCTGTTAGGAAGTGAATATAAAATGACGTCTGATCGAACACTAGGAGATTGACATGCAGATAGTCTGGTCTTTGCGAGAGAAAATATTGAACAATGGTTATGAAAAAGATTCGAAAGAACCAAAGGAAAGCAATTGAACAATGGAAGGCTGGTATAAAATCAGACCCTTGGACAAAGAAAAGAAAGAGTTTAGTCCTGGGACACAGTGGCCATCTTAGGAGATTTCTTTTTTTTAATCACTCTAACAAACCCTGTCTCTGTGATATGTAATTTTTGTAATACATATGTATTTGTATTTAATTTAAAAAATGTTTTCAATATAAAATCTCTTGTTACTCTGGTGAGTCACTCCAAGCCATGGATTGCTCTATATTTAATAGCTTCCTCAGGTTTCAGGGTCAAGTGCAGTAGTGATTCTCCCTGGCAGCCCACTCATGGGGGAGAGGGAAGGTAGAAAATACTGGTGAGATTTTTGGTAATAATGGTTGGAGAGAGGCTTCTTTAGTGGGCCAAGTCCAGGGATGCAATGCATAAAACATTCTACATAACAAGTAATTTTCTCACAGACCGCACAACTTATAAGTATCTGGTGGCCAAACTTTATCTCAAGTGTAAGCGTCTGTACATCTGGACACAGTAATACTGAAAACAAAAGTGACAGGAACTTTCACAAAGAATCTTGTGATTTAGGAGAAAACTGGCATGTAGATAGAAGGCTAGTTAAAATAAATGTATGTTTTTGATGCTACTAGACAATTTTAATTCATTCAGGGCATAATGTCTAATTAGTGCATAATTGTGATGCCATAACATTAGCAGTAAATAAACTAGAAAGGGAGATTGTACTGATTTGTTAATAATTAGCTAAATATTTTTATAATTTAGTTTTAAGAATATGTTAAAAATTTTACTGACAACATGATATCAGTAGCTTACGTCTTGATGTGTTTTCACTTTCCAGTCAATAACATGGCATTTTGACTTGATGCATGTTCCCCTTTTCTCTTTCTCGTATCATATACAAGTAAAATAAAATTATCATCTCTTAATAAATGTTATACTTAATCCACACTTAACTTTACCTTTTATTTTCTCTTAATTCATATTCAGAATAACTTCTGAGTTTTGTCACTTACATAAAAATAGAATAATAATAAATTGTTGAAACTGTTCTATTTTGTTACTTGGACTATGAGTCATTCCAGAAGATTTATAAAGGCTTATTTTATCTCTGAACCTCATTTCAGGATAGTAAATGAGAAAAGCATAAAATTATTTATTGGTAAAAAAGAGTTTGTTAATGGAATTGGAAAATTAGAAAGGAAATAGTCATGTTTGGAAAGTACACATTTGAAATGTGTTAGTGTTAAATGTGTTAAATACATTTTGAAAAAAAATAGATACATTTTGGACTTGTCCTTGGGATGCTGCAAGCAGATTACCAATTAGTTGAAACTTTAGCATATTTTAATAAAGAATTATTTATAAGAGTACCTAATTCTGGCTGGAAGAAAGCTCATATTAGATAAAAGATTTTTCCCAAACTTTTATGAATGATACTAGAGATTTAATATCCATGTGATTAATGTAATTTTACTTATTTAAATAGTGACAGGGGAGTATTTCTCATCCTTTATATTCCATTTTAGACCTTAATTGCACATAGAGTTTGTAAAATAAATATTTTAACTTTGAATTATCCAGACATCAAGTTCTAGATGCAGATTAGAGGTGGAATTTTCTGATTTATTCTCATGGAATCCTAAATAAACATTTTCAAAAATAGGTGATTACTAACATTAACTCCCTTCATCCTTATGTGTGATTTATATTTCTATTGTATGAAAAACTCTATTTGGGAATGTATAAAGGTAACCCACACAATGGGGATGAAAATCTGGAATGCTACAGATCACTCAAAATAGAATGTTTCATAAAATAAGTCACATCTCAACAGTGGGGAAATTTTGCGAAATAATATCCAGTTTAGAAATTATATTTTCTCACTCTAAAAAGTCTTGGCAGATTTGTAAAATCCCGTCTACTGTGACAGTATGACACAGAATGAACAGCTTGTATAGATAGTTTTCACAGGCATCAAGCATTTTGGAGAACATGCAGTTTTCTTTCTTATTGCATAAATCTGGAGAGCTTCCATTAAAAACAGCAGCAGCTGAATGTACACATACAAGTATTTGATGAACACTCTGTGTTTAGCTTACCATCTATTGTGCAAAGTAATATGGAGGTGGTAAAACATGGCTGCAGGGAAGGTAAGGAAAGGTTGTGCAGTCAGAAAATGAATGACGAGAAACTGACTAGTGCTAGAACACAGAGCAGATATAAGTAAATATGTTGATGACTGCACAGTGAGGTTGGATTTGCAGTGTAGGAGGTCCCTACTTTGTATCTGATATTAACCACACTTTAACACATACCAAACCCTTCATGCGTAACTAATTACGACTTTTTAAATCTTTTCATCAACAGTTATAGCTATGAAAACAAAAAGAAACAAAGGCATGCATGTAACTGTTTCATCACTGGGTCACAGATTAAGTGCCACAGTGAAGAGCAAAAACCAGACTGAAAAATAAAGTTTACATAACCATCTTATTGAATGCTTTTTGTAGATACTAATTTCTCAAGTTTACATTTAATGAACCTGGTAACTTATTCAATAATACTAATTTAATATTAATGCTAGGATTTGAAATTCCCTAATCTGGCGTGCTGCGATTCATGGGGTCGCAAAGAGTTGGACACGACTGAGCGACTGATCTGATCTGAATCTAATTCCAGAACTCATAAGCTTAACTACCGCAGTATTCTGTTTCAAGAAACCTGAATCAAGTTTCCATTTCATCAGTTCTTGATGGAGGGTTTTGACTGATTAGTTTAATATTGTTGTATGCCAGTTTCCTTTTTCACAAAAATTAAATGTTCATTGCAATAATCATGCTCGACATATAGTATTCAGTGTGAGCTGTGTTATTTATATTCTTCAACAAAGAAATTTTTTAAAATGTTCTATGACATATTTTCAAGTGCCTTGGTCATACATTCTTAAATACGCACAGCTCCTAATAGGGTCCACCCAGTTTCTGTGCATTCACTTAAATAAAATAATAGCAACAATATACTTAACAGTGATCATAGACATAGACATAATGGGATTCTAACTATGAATCCTGGTTAAGTATATAGTTAGAACCATATTAGGTCAGTTTAATAATCTTGTTTCTCTGAGATCTTAAGCTTCTCACTAGGACAAGGACATATAAAAGGTTACGTTGAAAATGCTGTTGGATGTTGACATGGATATATTCAGGTTGACTAGTCTACTTTCCTCATGAAGAGTATTCTCACAACATAACTGGTAAATTCATCACCTCAACGTTGCAATATATTTAGTGAACTTGTTTCATATTTTCTTTTGGAAATTCATTAGTATTTGCAGCAACTCAACAGATAGACATTAAGTTGAACCTTATTTTAGTGTGATATTTTTTAAAATTTGCTATAAAATAATTTGAGGTCTGTCAGACCCATCCTCCATGTTTTTCTGCCCTTTACTGGATCACTAAGACCCATATGTTGACTTACTCTAATAGTGGAAACCTCATTCCCATTAGAGATTTAGAAATATTTAAGCACAGAGAAAATAATGTATATTGGCTGAGAGTCTTTAAATCTTTAGCTCCCAAATCTTATTTGGGAATGTGTATAAGTCAAAACCCTTGTTACTTGAGGTCAATGGAATGCTGGATCTCCAAAAGTGTGAGAAAAGACGAAAACTAGGAATAAAGAAAACTTAGAATTTAAGAACTCTTTTTACTATGGGGTTAACCAAAAGTTTCCACTGCAGTCGGAATTAGTATACGTCCCCAGGGATCTGAGCAGGTTAGAGGGCATCAGAGTGGAAGTCTGGTCAAAAGTGGAATAATTAATCTGGTGGTTGAAAGCGTAACTCTTAGTAATCTTGTTGGAGAAAGATCCAAGCTAGACTATGCAGGGAAGGATCCAAGTCTTGAAGGCAAGGGAATGTGCAACATCTGGGAAATTTTCAAGCTCACAGAGGCTGCATGTTATTCAGAAGAGGGACCCAGCCCTAGTGGGTGGATGGAAGTCCCAGCCCTAGTGGGTGGCTAGAAGTCCGACTAGAAGGCTGGAGTGTATTACTAGGGAAGCAGGTGGAGGATCAGTCATAAAACTTCAAAGGAAGGTAGAGCCCTGAGGAAAGCTCTGTCAGAGCTGTGCACCTATTGTTGATTCTGGCTCTACACTGACCTCCATAAACATGCTAGGTTCATGCCTCAACTACTAAAGGGGACAAATTTCATGACATATTTCCTTACTTGGCTCAGTTACAGAGTGGAGCACAGATTCTTGCCAGTTAGTAGGGATGAAACAGGGTCTGGCAAGAATCAGTATTGTTTAGTGTAATCATTAGCAGAATATTTTATAGTATACATTAGGAATTTAAGCTGGCTTTTATTTTAAATTCATGCAGTATATAACCAAATGAACTAAAAAAAATATGTTATGTTTAAGCTGGGGATCCTAGAAAATAAATCTTGAGGGATAAACTTTTATTTATCAACTCTTCATTTCAATCACAAGAAGGAAGAATGAGGGGAAAAAAAGGCAGACTTACTATAGGCCCTTAATTTCTTATCTGAAACCCTTGGTTGGTGTCAGATACATTGATTTTCAGAGGTTAAGGAGTTTAAAGAGATAAAAATGTGTAATTATTATAACATCTACAGTGGACTCTGGGGCAGCATTGTTTATTTAATTAAACAAAAAGAAAGCATGACTAATTAAAAAAGATAAAGAAGTGGGTCTTCATGAAGGACTGTGTACCTGTCCCTGAATTCCAGAAAACCTCAATCAAATATTCAGTTAAGGTTGTCTGATAAGAGCTCTCAGAGGCAACAGAGAAACTATCTTAAAGATTATATGTAAACAGTTCTCATAGGAATATCAGTTATCTACCTTAGCCTCCTCTGTGAACTCCCAGGATCTTTTTCTTTGCATCTGGCTTGAAGTAACATAAATTTTGCTAGTGGTAAAGAACCCACCTGCCAGCGAAGGAGATGTAAGAGATGCAGGTTCAATCCCTGGGTGGAGAAGATCCCCTGGAGAAGGAAATGGCAACCCACTCCAGTGTTCTTGCCTGGAAAATCCCATGGACAGAGGAACCTGGTGGGCTATGGTCCAAAGGGTCGCAAAGAGTCAGATACAACTGAAGTGACTTGGCAGGCAGGCGGGCAACATAAATGTATTCCCTCCCAGCTCTGGAAGCTTAGAGGTATGAAATCCAGGTGTCAGCAGGGCTATGTTCCCTCTGAAGGATGTAGGGAAGAATCCTTCCTTTCCTCTTCTAGTTTCTGGTGGCCCCAGGATTCCTTGCCTTGTGGGAACAGAACCCCATCTCGGTCTCCTTTTCCACATGGTGGTCTTCTGTACTTCTCTCTGGGTCACCTCTTATTCTTCTTATAAGGACACCAGTCATTGGATTTAGGACCCACACCTAATCCAGGATGACTTTATCCTGAGATTCTTAGTTAAATCTGCAAAGTCCTATTTCCAATATGGTCACATTCTGAATGTCCAGGTGGACGTGAGCTTTAAGGAAACACTACTCAACATAAAACTCCCCACCATACAGTTGACCGCCTTCACCCATTTGACCTCCTCACTGCTCCCTACCCCTCTGGTAGCTGCTGCTGCTGCTGCTGAGTCACTTCAGTCGTGTCCGACTCTGTGCGACCCCATGAACCGCAACACGCCAGACCTCCCTGTCTATCACCAACTCCTGGAGTCCACTCAAACCCATGTCCATTGTGTCGGTGATGCCATCCAACCATCTCATCCTCTGTTGTCCCCTTCTCCTCCAGCCCTCAATCTTTCCCAGCATCAGGGTCTGTTCAAATGAGTCAGCTCTCCACATCAGGTGGCCAAAGTATTGAAGTTTCAGCTTCAGCATTAGTCCTTCCAATGAACACCCAGGACTGATCTCCTTTAGGATGGACTGGTTGGATCTCCTTGCAGTCCAAGGGACTCTCAAGAGTCTTCTCCAACACCACAGTTCAAAAGCATCAATTCTTCAGCGCTCAGCTTTCTTTATAGTCCAACTATCACATCCATACATGACTACTGGAAAAACCATAGCCTTGACTGGATGGACCTTTGTTGGCAAAGTAATGTCTCTGCTTTTGAATATGCTATCTAGGTTGGTCACAACTTTCCTTCCAAGGAGCAAGTGTCTTTTAATTTCATGGCTGCAATCACCATCTGCAGTGATTTTGGAGCCCCGAAAAATAAAGTCAGCCACTGTTTCCACTGTTTCCCCATCTATTTGCCATACTAGATATTTGGGAGTACATTCTCCCATTATATAGGTCGCTTTTCACTCTATTATTTCCCTGATAAACAAAAGTTTTTAAGTTTAATGTAGTCCCAAGAGAATGGAAAGCTGTATCTCTGAGATATGTTGATTGCATGGTTCCTCTTTTGGTTAATAAACATGTTTCAACCTAGATATGGTGATTTAAAACTCATAGCCTGAAACTGCAATTACATTTGTACCAACATAATATGTGAGCTATATCTCTGTGAGATATACACCCACACTTTTTGAAACATTATTCATAATAGCATGAGGTAGAAACAACTCAGATGTCTGCTGATGGAAGAATGGGTAAATAAAATGTATACACACACACACACCAGAGGGTTATTCAACCTTAATTAAAAAAATTCTGACACATGCTACAATACGGATGAACCTTTAAGACATTAGGCTAAATGAAATAAGCCAGTCATAAAATACAATATTTTATGATTCTTATATGAGCTATGCAAAATAGTCAAACTCACAGAAACAAAATAGGAAACTGGTTGCCAGGGACTGTGGTCCAGAAGGGGGAATGGGGAGTCTTTCAATGGGTATAAAGTTTCAATTTTGTGAAATGAGAAAGTTCTAGAGATCTGTTAGAAAACAATGTGAACATACAGAATGCTACTAGACTGCACACTTAAAATAGTTAAAAGGTAAATTTTATGTTATATGCTTTTTACCATTCTTTAAAAAATAGCAGCCCATTTATATTTAATGAATAGTTGTTCAGTGCAAGAATAAAATCCAAAATTGAAGTTAAAAATTACTAAACTCTAAAGACATGAGGAAACAAGTCAAATTAAGTGAGAGTAGCTATATATCACAGAATTCCGTTTTCACAAATACCTCAAATACCAGTGTTTTTTGTGACTGAAATGCTAAATCAGAATTAGCCATACAAGAGGTTTATGGGAGGAAATGTTAATGATAGATAAAAGAGAGGAATTTGGAGAGGTATGTCTGATACCTAAGAAACAAAAAAGGAAGGAAGAATATGATGGGAAGAGTTGGATTACAGCAAATTATAAGAAACTGTCTGCCAATCCATTGGGAAGTTACCCATTGGAACCCCATTTGTGAGAATGAATAAGGAAAAACATCTTTAATGTAAATTCTCTGGAGTATCCAAAGGGCCATCAGCAATACTGTTTCTTGCAATGGATTCTCTTCCACAAGATTTGTGTGGTGCACATCAAGAGCCAATTCAAGAATTATATTTTAAAAAGTAAAAATAATAGAGAAGATGAAAAATGTATAAAATTAAGCATATTTGAAAAGGAACCAGTTAGTGTTCTAGAAATATACATATTAGGTTGGTACAAATGTAATTGTTGTTTCAGACCATGAAAGTTTAACAAAATATTTAAGACAGAATGGGCAGATTATCTGCATTTGTTTACTTCTTAATGACAACAAAGGAACATGTAAAGGTAATGGAATAATATCTTCAAAGACAGTGTCACTGTAGACACTTTGTGTATTTTGGAGAAGGCAATGGCACCCCACTCCAGTACTCTTGCCTGGAGAGTCCCATGGATGGAGGAGCCTGGAGGGCTGCAGTCCAAGGGGTCGCTGGGAGTCGGACATGACTGAGCGACTTCACTTTCACTTTTCACTTTCATGCATTGGAGAAGGAAATGGCAACCCACTCCAGTGTTCTTGCCTGGAGAATCCCAGGGATGGGGGAGCCTGGTGGGCTGCCATCTATGGGGTCACACAGGGTCGGACATGACTGAAGTGACTTAGCAGCAGCATATGCTATATACATCTCAAGAAGAGATAAGAAAGCCTTCCTCAGAGATCAATGCAAAGAAATGGAAACAACAGAATGGGAAAGACTAGAGATCTCTTCAAGAAAATTAGAGATACCAAGGGAACATTTCATGCAAAGATGGGTTCAATAAAGGACAGGAATGGTATGAACCTAACAGAAGTATAAGATATTAAGAAGAGGTGCAAGAAGATATAGAACTGTACAAAAAAGAGCTTCATGACCAAGATAATCACAATGGTGTGATCACTCACCTAGAGCCAGACATCCTGGAATGTGAAGTCAAGTAGGCCTTAGAAAGCATCACTCTGAACAAAGCTAGTGGAGGTGATGGAATTCTAGTTGAGCTATTTCAAATCCTGAAAGATGATGCTGTGAAAGTGCTGCACTCAATATGCCAGCAAATTTGGAAAACTCAGCAGTGGCCACAGGACTGGAAAAGGTGTTTTCATTCCAATCCCAAAGAAAGGCAATGCCAAAGAATGCTCAAACTACCTCACAATTTCACTCATCTCACATGCTAGTAAAGTAATGCTCAAAATTCTCCAAGCCAGGCTTCAGCAATACATGAACTGTGAACTTCCTGATATTCGAGCTGGTTTTAGAAAAGGCAGAGGAACCAGAGATCAAATTGCCAACATCCACTGGATCATGGAAAAAGCAAGCTAGTTCCAGAAAAAATATCTATTTCTGCTTTATTGACTGTGCCAAAGCCTTTGACTATGTGGATCACAATCAACTGTGGGAAATTCTGAAAGAGATGGGAATACCAGACCACCTGACCTGCCTCTTGAGAAACCTATATGCAGGTCAGGAAGCAACAGTTCAAACTGGACATGGAACAACAGACTGGTTCCAAATAGGAAAAGGAGTATCAAGGCTGTATATTGTCACCCTGCTTATTTAACTTCTATGCAGAGTACATGGTGAGAAACACTGGGCTGGAAGAAGCACAAGCTGGAATCAAGATTGCTGGGAGAAATATCAATAACCTCAGATATGCAGATGACACCACCCTTATGGCTGAAAGTGAAGAGGAACTAAAAAGCCTCTTGATGAATGTGAAAGTGGTGAGTGAAAAAGTTGGCTTAAAGCTCAACATTCAGAAGACGAAGATCATGGCATCTGGTCCCATCACTTCATGGGAAATAGATGGGGAAACAGTGGAAACAGTGTCAGACATTATTTGACTTTATTTTTTGGGGCTCCAAAATCATTGCAGATGGTGATTGCAGCCATGAAATTAAAAGACGCTTACTCCTTGGAAGGAAAGTTATGACCAACATAGATAGCATATTGAAAAGCAGAGACATTACTTTGCCAACAAAGGTCCGTCTAGTCAAGTCTATGATTTTTCCAGTGGTCATGTATGGATGTGAGAGTTGGACTAAGCTGAGTGTCGAAGAATTTATGCTTTTTAGCTGTGGTGTTGGAGAAGACTCTTGAGAGTCCCTTGGACTGCAAGGAGATCCAACCAGTCCATTCTAAAGGAGATCAGCCCTGGGATTTCTTTGGAAGGAATGATGCTAAAGCTGAAACTCCAGTACTTTGGCCACCTCATGCAAAGAGTTGACTCATTTGAAAGGACTCTGATGCTGGGAGGGATTGGGGTCAGGAGGAGAAGGGGACGACAGAGGATGAGATGGCTGGATGGCATCACCAACTCAATGGACGTGAGTTTGAGTGAACTCCGGGAGTTGGTGATGGACAGGGAGGCCTGGCGTGCTGCGATTCATGGGGTCGCAAAGAGTCGGACACGACTGAGCGACTGAATTAAACTGAACTGAACTGATATGCTATCATAGTAGCTTAGATGGTAAAAAAAGAAAAGAAAAGAAATCTGCTTGCAATTTTTTACCATCTCCTTCAACCAGGAGACCCAGGTTCGATCCCTGGGTCAGGAAGATCCCATGGAGAATGGAATGGCTGCCAACTCCAGTATTCCTGCCTGAAGAATTCCACGTTTGATGGGCCTGGTGAGCTACACAGTCCATGTGGTCACAAAGAGTAGGAGTCAACTGAGCAACTAACACTTCCACTTTTGATACATTTAAGAGGGTAAATGTCTAGATAAAAATCTAACACACTCTCACTAAAGAGATTTCTAAATGAAAATTTTATAATTTAAAAGCATTTGTGGATAAATGTAACAAATATTAAATGTATATATAAGTACATTTTATAGAGGTAAAAATCAAAGTATTCTTAAAAATTTGCACAACAGCTAAAAAACCAAGGTGAACATAAAATCTTATACAGCAATCACTTCCTTAATTTTACTAGGGGATAATAGAATTAAAGTTTTGACTATCTTGTTTATGAAAGGGACATATCTAGATGAATTTCAGTCTTTATTAAATGTGTACATTAAAATGAATGTGACAACATTAAATGATACATTAATTCTTAAATTATATTTACATGGTGATATATCTTCAATATATATAGGGAAAAAATTGACAAAGCTACAAAGAGAAAATGAGAAACCCATTTGATTAAAGACTTTAACATAACTTTTTCAGTAATATATTCAAGATGGCAGAATCAGTAAGCTTAGATGGAATGTTTTCCCTGTACTCTGGGTTCACAGTTTTGTTTAGCTTAGGGAAGAAGGCCTAAAAAAATTCCTATCAGGCTTTGAATATCAGCTTCCAGTTTGGCCAATTTCTGACTAGAGCTTAAAAAGAAAAAATAATAATAATTTCATATATCCTGTCAGGTTCTAGGGCTTCCCTCATAGCTCAGTTGGAAAAGAATCCGCCTGCAATGCAGGAGACCCTGGTTCAGTTCCTGGTCAGGAAGATCTGCTGGAGAAGGGATAGGCTACCCACTGCAGTATTGTTGGGCTTCCCTTGTGGATCAGCTGGTGAAGAATCTGCCTGCAATGCAGGAGACCTGGGTTTGATCCCTGGGTTGGGAATATCCCCTGGAGAAGGGAAAAGTTACCCACTCCAGTATTTTGGCCTGGAGAATTCCCTGGACTGTGTAGTACATGGGGTTGCAAAGAGTCGGACATGACTTGAGATACTAGCTGGGACTAACAATATATATTCCTGGTAGTATCAAATGACTCAAGGGACCCAAGAGGTGCCACAAATAAGATGGAAAAGATACTATTCTTGCAGGAATCACAGCCACTCCCCAAAAGATAACCAAAAGAAAGAAAGAAAGATTTAGATAATTCATCTGAGAGCTGACAGCAGGCTGTGAGATCCTAGCTACAAATGAGGTACAAGCAAGCTTTCTAATCAGGTGTATCTAGCTGGCAGTGGGTACAAGCCATACTTCTGTCTAGTCGTGCATTTGGACCCGTAACCTGATGATTGAGTTGACTGCATATGCAAGAACCAACAACCTGCTTGTCCCAAGCTGGCAAAAAGCTAAGCTAAGTTCTCACATGAGGATCCCATTTTTTTAGCTAAGCCAATTAATACCTAAGAGTTAGGTGCCACTGGGTTGGGGATTTTGTGATGTTGTACAGTGTACCTCAGCAACTAAACAACAACACTGTGCTATTTTTATTCCTTTCACAAAATTTCTGTATAGTGCAGACACGCTGATGGCTTTTAATAGTCTAACTTATACCTATTTAGACTTTGAATCTTGATGGTGAAAACAGTCCAGATTTCTTGGGCTATTTCTGCTATGGACTTACCACAAGGCTTTGTGAGTCTCCTGAAGGTTGCTATCTATTGAAGACTCCCAGTATAACTATCACAGAATTTTTCTGTGACCCCAGAACACTTCTGGGAATTTTAGCAAACAGCAGCTGAGGAAGCATATAGTGGGATGATTTCACAAATAATAACTATTCAACTACAGATAATTTGCCTAAATGAGAAAGGGCAAGTGAGGCCAATATATATTAAAAAATATTAAATAGCACTCAGATTTGTAACTGAAATCATCACATCTGTAGGTGTACATAATTGATTCATAATGTTTATTTCTAGAAGCTTACCTTTAATTTTTCTCAAATTAACTATTTCTGGATAAAATGTCAAGAAGGAAGTAGTTAAAAACCTCTAAGCTGGGAAAAATGATCTGCTTTTGAATTACTAAACAGATAAAGGAATATGTGAGGAGATAGTAAGATGGGATTTTCATAGCCATGGTCTAAATAGCAACCATAAATCAGCCATCAAAGATCCAGTGCTAACTAGTTCTAGTTCCACCACTCCAAAAATTCCACTTCTGTTAGATGTAATCACATAGGTTAACTATATGGTCTCAGTCCATCAGATATATATATCTATAGTCCATCAGATATATATATATATATATATTTTTCCCTTTCTTGCTTTTTTATTCTTTATCCTATGAAAGTTTCCTGTCTTCTGCCCTCTTTGGTAGTTCTCTGAGACTGTCCATTTCACCATGTGTTAAATGAAGTTTTTTGTATCACCAAAACTGTCTCCTTAAATCTTTTTTTTTTTTTTTTTTTTAAACGTATTTACTAACATTTTTGGAGATGAGGGATGAGACTTGAAACTGACTACTAATGGCCTATAAGACATGATGGGTTGAGGAGGTGCCTGCTAAGTCCTTTGAGCTCACTATTCCTCTTGTCATTACTGAGATGCTGAGGGTAATAAATAAAATATTTTATTAATCATTCAAATAAAGATTTCAGCTTTATTCCCTTGCATGCAGCTCACCTATCATAATAAACTTTTGTATATATACACATATATATGTATATTATATATCATTTAATTATATATATAACACTGAGGATGCCTGTACACAATTAATAGATAAAATCATTGAGTATGCTGAAGGAAATACAGTTCACTTGCCTTTGAAGAAGAGTGAACATCAAGTTTTGTATAAACAAAGAAGTAAAATGGATAATATGAGGTCATTTCAAACATTTTCACTTGAGAGAAAGCAAAGAAGAAAGAGAAACAGTTCAACAGTTTGTAGTAATAGGGGAAAAGGGAAAATAGTAATGAAAATGACTATGGGGAATAGAAACAGTGATAAACGGGGTCTTTTAATATTCTTCAAACATTTAAAGTATGCAAGTTTTACACTTTTCTGTGAAAATTATACAGTAATTTGGATTCCACTGATTCTGCATCTGTAATTTTTCTTTCACCAAAACAAGCAGTATTTTATTATAGGAGTATGTATTTTGATCTCTTAGGTAAACATTTGGCACTAAATGAGATTAAAAATTCTTTATGAGTCTCGTGTATTTCTTTTTTTTAATTTTATTTTATTTTTAAACTTTACAATATTGTATTAGTTTTGCCAAATATCGAAATGAATCTGCCACAGGTATACCTATGTTCCCCATCCTGAACCCTCCTCCCTCCTCCCTCCCCATAACCTCCCTCTGGGTTGTCCCAGTGCACCAGCCCCAAGCATCCAGTATCGTGCATCGAACCTGGACTGGCGATTCGTTTCATACATGATATTATACATGTTTCAATGTCATTCTCCCAAATCTCCCCACCCTCTCCCTCTCCCACAGAGTCCATAAGACTGATCTATACATCAGTGTCTCTTTTGCTGTCTCGTACACAGGGTTATTGTTACCATCTTTCTAAATTCCATATATATACATTAGTATACTGTATTGGTGTTTTTCTTTCTGGCTTACTTCACTCTGTATAATAGGTTCCAGTTTCATCCATCTCATTAGAACTGATTCATATGAATTCTTTTTAATGGCTGTGTAATACTCCATTGTGTATATGTACCACTGCTTTCTTATCCATTCATCTGCTGATGGGCATCTAGGTTGCTTCCATGTCCTGGCTATTATAAACAGTGCTGTGATGAACATTGGGGTACACGTGTCTCTTTCCCTTCTGGTTTCCTCAGTGTGTATGCCCAGCAGTGGGATTGCTGGATCATAAGGCAGTTCTATTTCCAGTTTTTTAAGGATTCTCCACACTGTTCTCCATAGTGGCTGTGCTAGTTTGCATTCCCACCAACAGTGTAAGAGGGTTCCCTTTTCTCCACACCCTCTCCAGCATTTATTACTTGTAGACTTTTGGATTGCAGCCATTCTGACTGGCGTGATATGGTACCTCATAGTGGTTTTGATTTGCATTTCTCTGATAATGAGTGATGTTGAGCATCTTTTCATGTGTTTGTTAGCCATCTGTATGTCTTCTTTGGAGAAATGTTTCTTTAGTTCTTTGGCCCATTTTTTGATTGGGTCATTTATTTTTCTGGAATTGAGCTGTAGGAGTTGCTTGTGTATTTTTGAGATTAGTTGTTTGTCAGTTGCTTCATTTGCTATTATTTTCTCCCATTCTGAAGGCTGTCTTTTCACCTTGCTAATAGTTTCCTTTGTTGTGCAGAAGCTTTTAAGTTTAATTAGGTCCCATTTGTTTATTTTTGCTTTTATTTCCAGTATTCTGGGAGGTGGGTCATAGAGGATCCTGCTGTGAAGTATGTCCGAGAGTGTTTTGCCTATGTTCTCCTCTAGGAGTTTTATAGTTTCTGGTCTTACGTTGAGATCTTTAATCCATTTTGAGTTTATTTTTGTGTATGGTGTTAGAAAGTGTTCTAGTTGAGTCTCATATATTTCTATGTCATCATTTTAACATCAAAGCTACCAAAGGAGTGAAATAAAGCAATTTATATTTATTTCTAATCCTGTGGCAAAACAACTCATGTTCTAAACAGTATAACAACAAAAAAAACTAATTGATATTAATGATAATGATGTTGTTTAGTCACTAAATTGTGTCTGACTCTTTTGCAACCCTATAGACTGTAGTCCACCAAGTTCCTCTGTGCATAGAATTTTCCCAGCAGGAATACTGGAGTGGATTGCCATTTCCTTCTCCAGGGGATCCTCCCAACCCAAGGATCAAACCCACGTCTCTTGCATTGGCAGACAGATTCTCTACTACTGTACTACCTAGGAAGCCCAATAATAATATACCTCTCAATATGTATATAGTTTCCTCATAACAAAAACATGCTTAGTAGTGTTAGCCAAAAGAGAAGAGGGAGAAGATGAAGGTGTGGAAGATGTGCAAATGTGATTTGTTTTAAAGTAAACATTCTGAAATTGCATTCTTCTTTTAAAATGTGAAGCAGTTTTGCAGAGTAACACTATTTTAACTTAAGATATTTACTCTGGGTATTGGCTATTGCATATAAAATGCATCATTCTTGGTAGTTTTATATAATTAACTGATGTGAATAATCAAATGTGAGATAAATCACATAGCTTTTGATACATTTTCTTCATTAACGTCTATCAGTGCAGAATGAAGATTGCATTCAACTTGTCCTCACAGATCTTCAAAAATTAAGCATTTTGAAAAGAGGTCTCTTAAATCCACTGATAGAACTTAATTCAAATTCCATTATTCCTAACTCATGAAGATGAAAAACTTCTCACAGGAAAGATCTCCATAGGTGAATTAAGAGCAGTTTGACAGTCTGCACAAATGCAGAGACATTAAGCTGTTAAGTGGCCACATGTGTATACATGTGTTTAGTGTTAAGGCCATAAAGCAAACATTAGCAATCAGGAACATCAAATTGATTTTGGAGCATAAGTCTTTCAAGACCCCACGAAATCTGGACAACAGCTTGAGAAAGATTCAGACAAGTTCTTACACCGTGTGGCTCATTCTCAATTATAGGCGATTGTGCTCATATGCTAAATGTACTCAGAGACTACCTAAAAATCCATCCCTACCTTTGATAGAACCAAGAAGTGAAAATTAAAAAATCTGTGTGTCATCTCTGATCTCCATCATACTTTGCCAGAAGGCAGCAACCAGTAAGCTCTATCAAACCCTACCAGCTCTGCTGACACACTTAGAAATGTTAGTGCATAATATGCTATTATGCATTACTTTATGTGCAGACTCTCATTATCATAGTCGTATGAGACATTCACACATATGCACACAGCATGTTCCCATCGGGTGTAGTTGGTCATCTTTGGCAACTTTAGGGAGAACAGTGCTGTTTTGTTTTGTTGTTATGGTTTCAGACACGTCTTTCCAAACTTGTCATTTATGCATAAATGAAATCTTGCATAATTGTGATTATCCAAATACTTTATAGCAAAATACCATTTTAGTTCATGAAATAAAACAGTGGTTTTTTGATAATCAATGAAATCTTTTATTCAAACAATCCACACAGAGATAAAGCAGGGAGAAAAAAAATTATCTTGTGGCTAAAGAGTGTGAAGTGAAGAAGGCAGGAACTTCACCTTCTTTGATGGCTGTTTAATTTTTATGGCCACCCCTGAGAAATCTTTCAAATACTTGAAGTCTCTGTACAACATTCTGAATATTATTGATGTCCAGAATGAAAGAAGAAACAGAATTTCTCTCTGTGTTAGACTAATTTTCAAACACCAACTTAGGTCATTACTGTAATGACACAGTACTTGACAAAGGTTACTTGATCGCATTCAGGCACAAGGAATCTCTCCCTAGGATTAACACTCGGCTTCTGGGTAACACCCATATTGGAGTGGCTATTGGCAATGTTTTAACAAATAGACATTGAAGTAGTCATTACAAATTATGACCATGAGGCAGTACTCAGCCTCTGTAGTTGAGAATGGGCTGAATCCGAGCTTGGGGACAACTGGCCCACAGACTAAAATCAGCAAGAGACATCATTAAGGAAGTGACACAGGGCATTGTTACTAACAGAGAGCAACATTTGGCTTTCAGCCTTTACTCTGTAAATGGGGCCATGAAGGCTACTGTGGACACTGAGAATTTGAATTCTAGCTCTGGTCCTTGGATTATTATATGACATGCCATCCTTCAAAGCAGAGACATACCTGATCCTGGACTTTGAAGAGAGCAAACCTATCTGCTTCAGACTCATCCTGTCCCTGCCATCTGAATTCCTCTTTTCTAGCCATATGGGCCAAAATTCATAAAAAAGAAAAATCCTCTCAACTTCATTTTGCAAATGAAAATGAATTTATTAAATGCATTCCTAGGGAAACAATGTATTATACTTGCCCTATGTATGACCTGGAACAAGGCTGTATTTCTCCCTTAGGTTTAAAGAGCTGCTCTCTTTTTCTTCTGCTTTGAGCTACATTATTGGTAGACTCAAAGATCTTCTGACTTGTTACATATATTCCTGCACACTAGTGTTCTAAGTTTGGGAGTATAGTTGGATGATGAATACTGAAATCTCTTGTGGGGAATCACACTGCAATGCAGTTCAGTTAGTCCAATGACATGACATGTCTGGTGAATCTAGTTTATATAAACTAAGCTGTAATTTAAAAAAAAATTGAACCTGCTGTCATTGCTTCTAAGAATGCTGGATGAGAAACTTGTCATTTATCAGGCTAAAGCACAATGCCAATGATAGGATACACTTTACTACTGGTTAATAGTGAAGTCAAATCTGGCCTCTGTACCCTGACACTAATTTAAATCTCAGAGACAGAGTTTTGGGTGAGGTAGGAAAGAATTGGAGAAGGCAATGGCACCCCACTCCAGTACTCTTGCCTGGAAAATCCCATGGACAGAGGAGAGTGGTAGGCTCCAGTCCATGGGGTCGCTAAGAGTCGGACACGACAGAGCGACTTCCCTTTCACTTTCATGCATTGGAGCAGGAAATGGCAACCCACTCCAGTGTTCTTGCCTGGAGAATCCCAGGGACAGGGGAGTCTGGTGGGCTTCCGTCTATGGGGTTGCACAGAGTCGGACACGACTGAAGTGACTTAGCAGCAGCAGCAGCAGAAAAGAATAGCTTTATTGCCTTGCCAGGCAAAGGAGGCCACAGAGGGCTAATGCCTTCAAAATTGTGTCTCCACCTGGAAGGGATAATGAGGAGTGAGTGGTCAGCTTGTGGGCATTCTCCTGATTGATTGGTGGTGAGGTAGGTGAGAGTCAGCATTATCAACCTTCAGGTTCCAACTGATCTGGGGTCTGTATGCTTGTGGACTGCATACCATTAACTTTGTCCACATAATAGGGGTTTCAGTATCTGCAAAACAGCTCAGAAATTGTGATGTGTATACCCCTTGAGGGGGGAATAATGACCCTGCCAAAGGTCACACTATTGTTCCTTCAGCAATACTCTCTTATCTCTGCATCCCCTCTCTGCAAATTGGCAACTGTTTTATTCTGCCCATGGAACATAGGGAAACTCGTGGAGGCTGAATGAAATCTATTTCCCATAATCAGGAAAGGGGGCACAGAGAAAGAATTTTGTGCCCAGGTTCTGCTCAATTTCAACACTTCAGATATTGGTTAGCACCAGACCTGGGGAAAAGATCAGTTCAGTTGCTCAGTCAAATATTTAAAATGCTCAATTTACTTTGATTTTAACATGTATATTTTGCTTCTCAACTATGTGATAGTTTCCTAGGGTTTGGATTCTCAACAAAGTGAGAATCACTTTGAAATCAGTGTCACTGTGTGCTCAGGACCAAGCACAGCTGTGAATGTGATGTGTGGTCACAAATGTTTCCCAACTGCTAACATGTAACCTGGATCCAGGGATCCAAAGAAGCTATTGTTAGGGTCAGTTGTGAGGATGACCTTGTTATATAAGTGAGAAAAACAAAACTGGTGATTATTATGTTATTCATGATTTAAGAACTGGACTGTGTGTTTTTTCTGTGGTTGTCTAATGGGAGCTCGTTTCCTCATGTGTTTTGCCACTTTGCATTCTTGAAATTGGGTCTTTGGGACTTCTTTGAAGGTAATAGTGACTGGCTTTCTTGAGAGAGACCTGAGAGTAGAAACTGTGATGATTTCAAACTAAATAATCAGCTTGAAATGTCTAAGGAAATATAAAATTCAGCTGTGAACATGTATGACTGCCATCTTATGGGGACAAATTCTCAAAGAGATATTTTTTGTTTTCTTCTATCTAATTCTATGGCATAGTCTAAGATAAACAATTTCCCTTGCAGTATTTTTGGTGAGAGTCAGGCTTTATTTCTAGTTTACCCTGTACACTAAGGAAGTTAATGTGGGGATCTCCTCTTGTGGTCCCAAATTTTGGCAAGCCCTAAACTTTTTTTTTTTTCCTTTCTGTCCCCTGTGCTCTACGAAGACAGCTTGCCAGGGTTCTGTAAATCCTGCAAAGGAAAGCCATCTTTGATACTCTTTCCATTACTCAGTCACATTTCTTTTTGCTGCTTAGTATTCTTGGCCAGGTGGCCCTAGTGTTAAAGAACATACTTGTCAATGCAGAGATAAAAGACACGAGTTCGATCCCTGGGTTGGGAAGATCCCCTGGAGGAGGACACAGCAACCCACTCCAGTATTTTTGCCTAGAGAATTCCATGGACTGAGGAGCCTCGTGGGCTGCAGTCCAGAGTGTTGCAAAGAGTCAGACACAACTGAAGCAGCTCAGCACAGCACACATTCTTTGCCAGATTGTCAATTTGCTTTGAAAGACTTTATACACTTTTCATTATATTTAAATTCTTTTCATCAGGGATGTATTTACTAAGCCAAAACTAAAGACATGGCTACCACTACTGCTAATCACACTAACTTTCTGAGATACTGCTGCCCTTGTAGTATTTAGTCGTTCTGTATCTAAAATATCCATTACACTTAAATACCATCTCATGTGCTAATAAACAAGTGCTTCTTAACAGATAAAAAGATTGAATGCATCTTCTAGCTTTACAATATGAATATTGGCAGAGGGAAATGAGCTCAGGGGACAAGTTGAAAGGAGTTGAGAATGTCAGTAAGAAGAAATCAGTAAGTTCAAAAAGAGATGCCAAATCCCCAGATGTGAAAATCCTTCTAAAACCTTACTATCCCACCCTCTGACCACAGCAGTCCACTTCCCTTGCTCTGATTCTATCCTTATTCTAATGTCATCAATAATCAGTCTCCTCTCTGTCTTTAGTTGTTGTTCACTTTATTTTCTGTCCAGGCTATGCCACCTATTGTTGCATTTTCTGCCTGCCAGTACCTTCAAGTTCCTAACTCCTTACTAGCCCCACCATGACCACATGTGTACTTCCACACTTAGTGGTGAAATATCAACCCAGAATGCAGAATATACTATGGCCAATGGATTTGTCCCATCATGAACTCATTCCAGCTTTCAGTTGAATTTTCAAAAATGCATAAGCTGCTTTCTGTTGCCTCTCTGAAGGCAATATCTTCTCAGATGTTTCACATGTATTTAATTTTTTATCAGGTTTCTTTTTTTTCCCCACATTACATTAATGTTCATTTTCTTTTTTTAAATTTAATTTAATTTTTTAACTTTACAATATTGTATTGGTTTTGCCATATATCGAAATGAATCTGCCACAGGTATACATGTGTTCCCCATCCTGAACCCTCCTCCCTCCTCCCTCCCCATACCATCCCTCTGGGTCATCCCAGTGTACCAGCCCCAAGCATCCAGTATCGTGCATCGAACCTGGACTGGCAACTCATTTCATTATGATATTATACATATTTCAATGCCATTCTCCAAAATCATCCCACCCTCTCCCTCTCCCACAGAGTCCAAAAGACTGTTCTATACATCAGTGTCTCTTTTGCTGTCTCATATACAGGGTTATTGTTACCATCTTTCTAAATTCCATATATATGCGTTAGTATACTGTATTGGTATTTTTCTTTCTGGCTTACTTCACTCTGTATAATAGGCTCCAGTTTCATCCACCTCAGTAGAACTGATTCATATGTATTCTTTTTAATGGCTGAGTAATACTCCATTGTGTATATGTACCACTGCTTTCTTATCCATTCATCTGCTGATGGGCATCTAGGTTGCTTCCATGTCCTGGCTATTATAAACAGTGCTGCGATGAACATTGGGGTACATGTGTCTCTTTCAATTCTGGTTTCCTCAGTGTATATGCCCAGCAGTGGGATTGCTGGATCATAAGGCAGTTCTATTTCCAGTTTTTTAAGGAATCTCCACACTATTCTCCATAGTGGCTGTACTAGTGGCTCTTAAACCCTCTTCCCTAATACCTACACTTTCATTTCTGCAAACCATCTTCGTCCCTACTATGTATAGGAAATGTGTGTCATTATTTGGATGAAAATAAAATTTCTACTCTTTTTTCCCCCGATTTATGTATGTTTGCTTCCTTCATCCTTAATGCTTTATCTCAGTAAAAGTGATTCTTATCCCTCACCATAAGGGTTAACCCTTCCCTGGTAGCTCTGGTTTCCACTTTTTTCTGCTTCCCCATAATTTCTTGTACCTCTTTCATCTGGTATTCTATAGTAGCTGAGAATGCTTTGGTTATTTTTCTCTCTTAAGCTATTGTGTTCATACCTTGCTGAAGATCTAAACCTAACATCATTATAATGTTATAATAAACATTATAAAATTTTGAATGGCTGATGGAATTATGTAGAACCACTTGTTACTTATTGGTACACACAAACCATGCTCCATTACCTATCTTATAAAAATTTTAATTAAGTTATGCACATCTCATTTTACAGTTTGCCTTTGTTACAATGTGGTCAACAAAAATAAATACCATGGCACATTTCTTCTCAATTTCTCACCTTCATCTGATTCTAGAAAATTACAAATGTATAACCTTGAAAATGTTGTATGTTTTTAGTTTTTCCAGATCTCTGCCAATTTTATTCTCCATTCACAAGCTCAACCTTGCATCCATCTAATTGTTTCTTATGAATTTTTACCCAGTAAAGGGATTGGGTATTGGGACCAAAGCTTTCTGTGTCTAACTAGTTTAGGGAAATGGGATTCTTCAGTGTACTTTACTGATGATGGAAAACAAATCATTTTTTAATAAAGCCCACTTAAGATTTCCATTTGCAATTCTTTTACTCTTAAGGCACCAGCTGTGTCTTCTTTGGAGGAGATCCTCTTTAAACTTTGAGCCTTTTAATTATGGTTAGCTTAAGAGAAGAGCTTGATAATTCAGTGGAAGCATAAAAACATAGATCAGGTTATGAGAAGAAACATAAGTCCTCCACATTGCTGTAAATATTTGGAGGGCTAAAAACTGTTAATGAGGTGGTTATTAGAACAGCTATTTTAAACAAGAACAAAAGGACTTTAGCAAACTGTAAAACTAGGGAGTCCTAGATAGCGACTCTTGTATGAAAACAAGGATATGAAAGATGCAAACTAGTGAGCTGAAATAATGTAGAGACTTAAGCAAGGTGTTGAGAGCTTAAACGCAAGACTAGTCTTCTCTGAAATACAGGAGGATATAACCAGGTCTTTTCTTTTAATATCAGCCTATCAATTGCCAATGGGCCCAACAGTCCAATGGGGTAAAGAAGAAAAATGATGATAATCAAGGGAGCATAACTTTAAAAGGGGAAGTATTATTACCTTTTTTTTTTTTTTTTGCCCTGTACCAATTCTTTATATGTCTGATACCCATCCCCTTAGATGGTAAAATAATGTAGTATTTTTGAATTTTAGGAAGCACTGAGAATTTAAAAAACCAGAGGACATAGATTTTTCTTCTCTTTCTATCTAATTCATTTATGGCAGGAGTTGTAAAAACACCAAACTCTCTTTCTATAGCTTGTGTGTGTGTGTGTGTGTGTGTGTGTGTGTATTTGGTGGCCAATATGTGGTAAAATTGTAAACTGCATTGTTTTAAACAAAGATGTTGCTATATGATGTTTAGCTGGAAAAAGAGTAGTCCTCAGGTTGCAGAGTCAGCCTTGATTAGATTCTATTTAGTTTTAACTATTTAGGAAACGAGGTTGCTTCATTAAAACCTAATCTGATTTATCAATGTTGTCTTCAGTGATGACATCGGTGGCTCAGATGGTAAAGAGTCTGCCTGCAATGCGGGAGACCTGGGTTCAGTCCTTGGGTTGGGAAGATGCCCTGGAGAAGGAAATGGCAACCCACTCCAGTATTCTTGCCTTTAGAATCCCATGAGCAGAGGAGCCTTGTGAGCTATAGTCCATTGGGTCGCAAAAGAGTCAGACACAAATAAGTAACTAAACACACACTTTCTTGATTGAAGTTTATGTGTATCCAACAGATGTGATATTTGGGTCTCCATTTGCCCTTGATTCTCATACCTATGTCATCTATTGGGAAATCTGAGTAAAGATAAGGAGTTAGGGCTAAATGTAGATGTTTCTGGGCTTCCTTAAATAAAAGCTACCTGAATATCACTTGATAGCACCCCAGGAATATTTTTTAAATCTGCTTTTATGCATTCAATAACCAGGAGTAGAACTTTCTCTTTCAACAATAGGTAATGACCAAGATGGTCTTAGAGCTTCCTTCAACTTGACTGAACTTTAAACAGGCTTCTTCTAACTCTAGGCCCTGATTTGCCTTTACCTTAGAAAACATGTAATTGTAAGTTATTTCTGTATCCTTTTGAGATATAAATCTTTCAAAAAGCATCTTGCCAGTTTTACAATCCAGAAATATCTTACTTGCCTGGAGCCACGGTTTTCCTGGTAGTCCAGTGGTTAAGAGGCCGTGCTCCCAATTTAGAGTGTCTGGGTTCAATCCCTGGTCCGGGAACATGCCACAACTTGGAGTTCATATGCCACAACTAAAAAGATCCTGCAGGTTGCAAGAAAGATCAAAGATCCCTCATGCCACGACTAAGACCTGGCACAGCCAAATAAATACAAATTTTTTTAAAAAAAAGAACCAAGGAGCCATCTCACTCAAATGTAATCACCAAGGAAGATAGAATTCCTATATCTCAGTCTCTGATAGAACTCCAATATCTCAGTTTCTTCATGAGCTCAGGAGTCTTAACTTCAATGGATGCCAGTTAGCAAACAAACATGGTCTAATCACAAATCAAGAAACTTGTGTGGGATGTTGGAAAACAAAAGAGTTGAAGGTATTTATGAATGAAAGGTCTCCTTCTACTGAGAAAGAATAGGTATCCATCCGTGTTGGCTTTCAAAACATATTTTATTTAAATTTAAGTGGGAGACACAGATTGTTAGGACACAGCTTCAGGACAAAGATCAGAAGCCACTTCCATCTATTGTTGTGCTCTGAATAATTATATTTTTCTATGCAGTGAAGTAAATATTCTGAATTTAAAGATAAGAGATTCTTTTTTAAACCAAATTAATTTAATAATATAAACATTCTACCTTTTGACAGCCTAAATGTTAGGTGATATCTTGAATTCCTATGAATTAATACACTATTTTATGGTAAATTATGTGTAGTATTCTGTGATGGATGGAGTGCGTCTGTTTTTGAGAAAGAGTTCTTCAGAGAAGAGATGAAAGATTGGTAAATCCCAGTTGGCTAGCTTTCCACAAAGAGAATCTTTGTTCTTCACATATTAGCGGTAGAACATTACTAAGGAGACTTTGAGGATTTTTTGAGCAGTATTATTTTTTCTCCTGATGTCCAGTTTTGTTTTGCTAGCCAATCTGGCCTGACTCACACATGATCTGCATGGGTCAGTGCTTCTCAGAAGAGAAGGCCAAAGACTTTCTTGGTGGTCTTTAGCAGATCTGTGGTATTTGCTATGGTGATCTGTAGCAGGACCTACAATCCCAGCTGTAGCTGCTAAACAGAGTTTAAGTAAACCTTCTTTTTAGGTGATGCACTCAATTTACTATGAACGTTGAATCCTTAGCTGATTAATAGCCATACACGCTCTTACTTGATTCTGACAGAAATCATTTTTTATTACCAGTTTCATCCTTTTCTCAATATTCTACTTGTCATTTTTCTAATATTACGTTATAACACTGATCAGAGTTCTGGAGGTCACAGACCACCACTGGGAGTGTTTCCTCTTACACTCTGCACAGGAGCAGGATAACATTGGAATATGGGTCTGTAGGCTGAAGATCTTTTCTAATGAACCCAACAGAAATGGGAATTTCCCAGCTTTATATCTCTTAATTAATGCCTCCTGATTGAAGAAGACTCTAATCTATTTATCTTAAATAGTAATGTATAAATATATGTCAAAAGTAAAATATAAAACCAAAAATGCAAAAGGAGATTCTCTGATTTTGCTCATACCTGTATATATTTTTACTGCGCTCAATCTATTAGCATTCTCTCATCTTAACTTCCCTCTTTAACCAGCTTAATTTACATAGAACGCAGTCTCAGTAGTAATCTACACTCTTGCCTATCTGCTGTTTTTTTTTATTCCATGTCTACACACAACCCTAGTCCTCAATGATCCTAAGGATGCGTTTTCTTTGTACCTGCAATGGAACACATGTGGAGAGGTACATCAGCAGAGACAAGTTCTGTTATTTGCTGATGACCACTCACTTCATAAAACACTCGTGATTTTTACCGTGTTTCTCAAGTTCAGTCAGCTCACTCTGAAAAAAGTCTGTCAACACTCTAACTACCTTTGTTCTTACTACTCTTGCTCTCCCTCTGATTGTTTGATGACTATTGTTAATTTATAGAAGGGTACAAGCAAATGCTAGAAGATACTTCTCAGCACCAAAGATAGAAACATAGGCTTGCTACTCCATATGTGCCCTGCTTACTAGCAGCTTGGGCATCACCTGGAAATGTGTTAGAAACCTGAACCTACTGAATGTAGATCTACATTTAACAAGTTTCCTGTTTGTGTGCATTGAAGTGAAGAAAGCACAGATTGTTTCTTTCTCTCCTTTGAAAAGCAGTTTCTTTGCCTGTAGAAGGCACAGTTCCTTCTCTTCTTAATTTTTCAGAAATTTACAATGTTACTCCTTTTCTTCCCAGTGTATTCAGTTTCTCTGTCTCAACTATAATTCCCTGTATTCACTTTTTAAGTCTCAAATTTCTCCATTAAACTCTTGCATTTATCCAATTAAAAGAAAATAAACAACCTAGTTACTGATACAATTTCTTCTTAGTTTCTTTCTTCAGAGACAACTTCCAAATGAGATGTTCATAATCAGTGTGTCCATTTCTTCATCTAACACTCTCTTCAACCCACTGCTAATTAGCCTCTGGGCAGTGACTCCACCAAATACTGTTCTCAGAAAGTTTGCATGGTCCATTCCTCTTCTTACTTTCTCAGCAACATCTGACCCTGTCAGAAGCACATGTGAATGAATAAGAACAATAAAGACTGACTCCTCAGGACGCTTACCTTTCTATTTTCTTCTCCCAAGTATAATCTCTCTAGTCATTTTACCTTTCATGTCTGATTTATAAGGACAATAGAGAGATATTAAGTATTAAGGTACATGGAAACACTGCTTCAGGTTTCCTAATTGCTCTGTGTCTAGCGCCCAGTCTGGGCTTCCCTAGTGGCTCAGATGGTAGAGAACCTGCTTGAAATGTGGGAGATCTGAGTTCAGTCCCTGGTTTGGTAATATCCCCTCTAGAAGGGAATAGCTACGCATTCCAGTATTCTTGCCTGGACAATTCCATGGACAGAGAAGCCTGGTGGGCTACAGTCCATGGGGTCACAAAGAGTTGGAGATGACTGAGCAACTATCACTATCACCTAGTCTAACACTAACCCTTCTCATATTTTATCAAAAGAATGAATATACGCTTTAGGTTACATGCCTGATCCCCAATCATCTACTAAAAGTTTCATTTTCTTTTTTATTTGTTCATGTAGTAATTACCCTTTACTGAAATTAATTTTCCAGCCTTTTCTTTCTTCCCTCCCCCTGCTCTGGAATAGATTTGCACTTATATCAAAGGGTGTTCTTATATGATGAATAAACAGGATGGACATAAGGAGCTTTTCTGCCTTTTTTTTTTTTTTTAAATCCTTGGGATTTTATCCAGTATTTAACTGTGAAGTCTCTTCATGGTTATAAGCAAAAAATTGGGCTCACCACTTTCATCATTTGAATATCTGTTAGAAATGCCTCTCTGAATTAATGGAAAGGAAGAGAGAATTTTCTAAGCCTGTGCTCTTATTATAGAATTCAGAAGTTTGAAAGCTTAACCCAGTTTCATTCTCAAAGATGACCAGTGGTCTTTTAGATCAATTTAAGTCTTTCAATTGCCTGTGTCTTTGTCCTATTTTCTACCAGTGTGTACATATATTCAATTTATGATTGTGTGTGGGTTATTGTGAAACATACATGGCACTTAGGGTTTAATCAATAACATATAGTAAAAAAAAAAAAGATACCATGATTTAAAGGAATTTTGGAAATGCATATATATTAACAATGTTTGTATACTCCCACTTTAATACATTCAGTTTACATTATTATATAATCTTTAAAGGATTTGTAGGTTTTTATGTTGTAAATATAATGCTTTGAGAAATAATTTTGAGACAGCACTGCTAAAGAGGAGACCCAAAGCAATCACTAACAATAGTTATAAGTCTAAGACTTCAGTTGCCTTAGTGATTATAGTTACTAGTTTTGGAGCTCCTACTCTCTCAGGTGTTATATATAACAATTTTTTAATATTGTGTATGCTTCTTTTATAGGTAAGGATCATAAACTTCAGACAGATTAAATAATAATCTACTTAGGATCTCTCAGTTATTACTGAGAGAACTGAAAACCAGGACCATTGAAAATTTACCTTCTTTCCATCTTGCTTCATTTCTTCCCTTCCACTGTCAAATTATTCACTAGAATAGGAACACCATCTGCCTTACCAGAAGTTCCACACTGTTTTTACTCAGGATTGAACTTTGAATTTTCTGTTGATGGGCAGGGCTGTGTGCCCTCCCTGTTGGCTGACATGAAGTCAAACTCTGGGGAGGTAATGAAGATAATGATGGCCTCCTTCAAAAGGTCCCATGTGGGCACTGCTGCACTCAGTGCCTCTGACCCTGCAGCAGCCACTGCTGACCCTCTTCTCCACTGGAGACTCCTGGACACTCATGGGCAAGTCTGGGTCAGTCTCTTTTGGGGTCACTTCTCCTTTCTCCTAGGTCCTGGTGTGCACAAGGTTTTGTTTGTGCCCTCCAAGGGTCTGTTTCCTCAGTCCTGTGTAAGTTCTGGTGGATTTATGGTGGGGTTAATGGCGACCTCCTCCAAGAGGACTTATGCCATACCCAGGTCTGCTGTACCCAGAGCCCCTGCCCCTGTGGCAAGCCACTGCTGACCCATAACTACACAAGTGATACTCAAACACAGTTCCGGATCAGTCTCTGTGGGGTCTCTAGGTCCTGGTGTGCACAGGGTTTGTTTGAGCCCTCCAAGGGGCTCTGGTTGATATGGCGTTTGATTCTAAACGCGATTTTACCCCTCCTAAGTTTTCCTGGGGCCTCTTCTTTGCCTTTGACATGGGGTATCTTATTTTGGTGAGATCCAACATTCTTCTGTCTATGGTTGTTCAGGAGTGAGTGGTAATTTTGGAACTCTCGCAGGAGATGAGAGAAGAACCTAGATTTCATGTGATCAGAAGATGTGGATCTCCCGCCAACCAGATCTGGTTTTCCCCCCAGTCAATCTCTCCCATAGGGAAGTTTCCATAAGCCTGTTATCCTTCTCCATCAGAGGGTGGACAGAATGAAAATCACAATCACAGAAATTCAAATTCATCACATGGACCACAGCCTTGAATAATGCAATGAAACTGTGAGCCACATCACGTGGGGCCACATGAGACAGATGGGTCATGGTGGAAGTTCTTACAAAATGTGGTCCACTGGAGAAGGGAATAGCAAGCCCCTTCAGTATTCTTGCTTTGAGAACCCTATGAACAGTATGAAAAGGCAAAATGATAGGACACTAAAAGATGAACTCCCCACATTGATAGGTGCCCAATATGGTACTGGAGATAAGTGGAGAAATAAGTCCAGAAAGAATGAAGAGATGGAGCCAAAGTGAAAATAACACGCAGTTGTGGATGTGATAGGTGATGGGTGTAAATCCAATGTTGTAAGAACAATATTGCATAGGAACATGGAATGTTAAGTCCATGAATCAAGGAAAATTTGTAAGTGGTCAAACAGGAGATGGCAAGAGTGAACATTGACATTTTAGGAATCTGTGAACTAAAATGGACTGGAATGGGTGAATTTAGCTCAGATGACCATTTTATCTACTACTGTGGGCAAGAATCCCTTAGAAGAAATGGAGTAGCCATCATAGTCAACAAATTATTCCAAAATGCAGTACTTGGATGCAATCTCAAATATGACAGAATGATCTCTGTTCATTTCCAAGGCAAACCATTCAATATCACAGTCATCCAAGTCTATGCCCTGATAGTAATGCTGAAGAAGTTGAATGGTTATATGAAGATCTGCAAGGCCATCTAGAACTAACACCCAAAAAAGATGTCCTTTTCATTATAGGGACTGGAATGCAAAGTAGGAAGTCAATAGATACTGGAGTAACAGGCAAATTTGGCTTTGGAGTACAAAACAAAGCAGGTCAAAGGCTAACAGAGTTTTGCCGAGAAAACTCACTGGTCATAACAAACACCCACTTCTGACAACACAAGAAAAGACTCTACTCATGCAAATCACTAGATGGTCAATACCAAAATCAGATTGATTATATTCTTTGCAGCCAAAGATGGAGGAGCTCTATACAGTCAGCAAAAACAAGACCAGAAGCTGACTGTGGCTCAGATTATGAACTCCTTATTGCCAAATTCAGGCTTAACTAGAAGAAAGTAGGGAAAATGACTAGACCATTGAGGTATGACCTAAATCACATCCCTTACGATTGTACAGTGGAAGTAACAAATTGATTCAAGGGATTAGATGGGATAGAAAGAGTGCCTGAAGAACTACGGACCGAGGTTCATGACGTACAGGAGGCAGTGATCAAGAACATCCCCAAGAGAAACAATCCAAAAAGGCAAAATGGTTGTCTGAGGAGATCTTAGAAATAGCTGAGAAAAGAAGAGAAGATAAAAGCAAAGGAGAAAAGGAAAGATATACCCATTTGAATGCAGACTTCCAAAGAATAGCAAGGAGAGATAAGAAAGCCTTGCTCAGTGATCAATGCAAAGAAATAGAGGCAAACAACAGAATGGGAAAGACTAGAGATCTCTTCAAGAAAATTAGAGATACCAAGGAAAGATTTCATGCAAAGATGAACACAATAAAGGACAGAAATGTTATGGACCTAACAGAAGCAGAAGATATTAAGAAGAGGTGGCAAAAATACATAGAACTATGCAATAATGATCTTCATGACCCAGATAATCATGATGGTGTAATCACTTACCTAGAGCCAGACATCCTGGGATATGAAGTCAAGTGGGCCTTAGGAAACATCACAATGAACAGAACTAGTGGAGGTGATGGAATTCCAGTTGAGCTATTTCGAATCCTAAAAGATGATGCTGTGAAAGTGCTGTATTCAATATGCCAGCAAATGTGGAAACCTCAACAGTGGCTACAGGAATGGAAAAGATAAGCTTTCATTCCAATCTCAAAGAAGAAGGGCAATGCCAAAGAATGCTCCAACTACCACACAATTGCACTCAACTCACCACTACAAAGTAATTCTCAAAATTCTCCAAGCCAGGCTTCAACAGTACATGAACCGTGAACTTCCAGATGTTCCAGCTGGATTCAGAAAAGGCAATGGAACCAGAGATCAAGTTGACAACATCTGTTGGATCATTGAAAAAGCAAGAAAGTTTCAGAAAAATGTCTACTTCTGCTTTATCAACTTTGCCAAATCTTTGACTGTGTGAATCAAAACAAACTGTGAACAATTCTTAAAGAAATGGGAATACCAGACCACCTTACCGCCTCCTGAGAAATCTGTATGCAGGTCAAGAAGCAACAGTTAGAACTGGTCATGGAAAAACAGACTGGTTCCAAATAGGAAAAGGAGTATGTCAAGGCTGTATATTGTCACCCTGCTTATTTAACTTATATGCAGAGAACATCATGAGAAACGCTGGGCTGGATGAAGCACAAGCTGGAATCAAGATTGGCTGGAGAAATATCAAGAACCTCAGATATGCAGATGACACCACCCTTATGGCAGAAAGTGAAGAGGAACTAAAGTATATCTTGATGAAAGTGCAAGAGGATAGTGAAAAAGGTGGCTTAAAACTCAACATTCAGAAAACTAAGATCATGGCATCCAGTCCCATCACTTTATGGCAGAAACATGGGAATCAATGGAAAAAATGAATTTTTTTTTGCAGGGGGCTCCAAAATCGCTGTGGATGGTGACTGCACCCATGAAATTACAAAAACACTTGCTCCGTGGAAGAAAATCTATGCCCAAACTAGGCAGCATATTAAAAAGCAGAGATATTACTTTGCCAACAAAGGTCTGTCTAGTCAACGCTATGGTATTTCCAGTACTCATGTATGGATGTGAGCATTGGACTATAAAGAAAGCTGAGCGACGAAGAATTGATGCTTTTGAACTGTGGTACTAGGGAAGGCTCTTGAGAGTCCCTTGGACTGCAAGGAGATCCAACCAGTCAATCCTAAATGTAATCAGTCCTGAATATTTGTTGGAAAGTCTGATGCTGAAGCTGAAATTCCAATACTTTGGCCACCTAAAAGGAAGAACTGATTCATTTGAAAAGACCCTGATGCTAGAAAAGGTTGAAGGCAGGAGAAGTTGACGAATAAGGATGAGATGGTTTGATGGCATCACAGACATGATGGACATGTTTGAGTAGGCTCCTGGAATTGGTGATGGACAGGAAGGCCTGGCGTGCTGCAGTCCATGGGATTGCAAAGAGTTGGACAGGACTGAGTGAACTGAACTGAGCTTTGGATAGGAACTTCTGCGTAAATTGATGTAATCTCTGTGTACTTATTTATTTGGCTTTTCTAAAGAAATAGTAATAACATGATGGCTTGTTTGAGTGTTCTGACAGATGTAGCTTCCAAAGGTTTAAGATAAACCTTGCAATTTTTTCAAGATTCAAAATTATTTTCTGCTAACCCTGGTCAAAATTTGTTTCTGTAAAGAGAGAAATTTCCCATATAAGGCATTAGCCTGCATCATGGTAAATCTTTCCAGCTTCTTTTGTTTCCCTCCTCCTCTTCACTCCTACAGCCTTCCTGATGTGAACTGACTTAGGAGTTGCTGAAATAAATGAACCATCTCTTTTAAAAAAGTGATTGAAAGTGCCTCCTTATAGTTTTAGCTGTGTGATGAGACATTAGTCACAACGTGATTATTTACACATTATTGGAGGAAATAAAATTATACTGGAAAGCTTTGTTATAATTAATAATATGAAATGGCCTTTCAGAAATGCTCTGAAATTTCTTCTTAATGAAGTATAAATTATCAACAACATTTGAATGTGTTTTTAAATGTCACCCTTAAATGACTGTTTTGAGCCATTCACATTCTGGCTACATCACTTGCTTGGGCTTAGGTGGGGGAGTTATTCATTATTCTAAGATTCCATTTCTTCATTAGTAAAAAGAAATGATCTATGGTTCCTACAGTTTGGGTTGTTCTGGGATTAAGCAAAATTATGTTCATAATTTTCTTAGCACAAGTCTGGTATACAGTGTAAGCATTTTAAATATAGGAATTTGGTGTTTCATCTTTTCTCCCCAACATAAAGACTAAAAGTAGATAATGAACTTATATTCAACCTTAAAATGCTACTTAAGTTACTATGCTACTGCTAAGTTGCTTCAGTCGTGTCTCACTCTGTGTGACCCCATAGATGGCAGCCCACCAGACTCCCCCGTCCCTGGGATTCTCCAGGCAAGAACACTGGAGTGGGCTGCCATTGCCTTCTCCAATGCATGAAAGTGAAAAGTGAAAGGGAAGTCGCTCAGTCGTGTCCGACTCAGCGACCCCATAGACTTCAGCCTACCTGGCTCCTCCATCCATGGGATTTTCCAGGCAAGAGTACTGGAGTGGGGTGCCATCGCCTTTTCCGTAAGTTACTATAGGTTGTCTTTTTTTATGCTACACACTTGAAAGTAGTCTTGTATTTTATTGTTGGTGTTGTAATCTGTTATGGGAGAGTAGGATCCACCAGCACTCTTGCCGTATTCTTTGGAGGAACTTTCTCTTGCCCTGATAGTACTGTGCCATGAGGAAGCCTTAGTTAGCAGGAGATGGAAACTTCATCTGGAGTCTTTTGCAGTCATGTGTGTGTCACATTTTATACTGTGTTACACCCTTTTAAAGTATTTATTTATGTATTTGTGGCTGTGCTGGGTCTTTGTTTCTGCGTGCACTTTCTCTAGTTGCTGTGAATGGTGGCTGCTCTCTAGTTGAGGTGCACGGGCTTCTCACTGCAGCGGCGTCTCTGTTGCAGAGCACTGGCTTAGTGTGCAAGGGCTCAGTAGTTGTGGTGCGCAGGCCTATTTGCCCTGTGGCATGTGGAATCTTCCCAGCCTAGGGATGGACCAGTGTTCCCCGCACTGGCAGGCGGGTTCTTAGCCACTGGACCACTAGGGAAGTCCAACACTCTTCTTTAACCTAATACGAAAATCTTCATACCTAGGGATTGTAGTTCCTCCTTTTACATTCTTAGGGACATCCTGATAGCAATGACCTAAGCCTGCAGAACTCCAGCCAGTGAATAAGAAATGTGTTTTGAAAGTTGAAATCCTACTTTTAATCTAAGCACCATGTTATTAGTGTTTATGATGCTCACGCCTTGAATTTGGGACACTAATACTGATGTTATTAGAGATAATATTTTTTTCTCACAGTTACTATAAGCTGCTAGCACCTTGAGTGTCTCTTTGGAAGTTTAATTTGGTGCAAAAATCATAAAATTTGGCTAAAAGAATTGTTGACAAACATTTAAGATGGGGCAAGGATTTGATTTGCATAGTGAGAAAAATAGTTTTGTTTAATCTATTTTATTCATCTGTTGTCCCTGAATATCCACAATATTTGTAAACCAAAAAAATCACATAATAATACTATGCTATGGGAGAAATAGAAAGCTATATTTAAAAACAAAACAAAACAAAACAGAAATCTATACAAAAATGTGCTGAATTCCACCTTAGCTCAAGCAAATCCTGAAATCCACTATCTGTATGTCAGGTTCTGTTGGGTTGGCCAAAAAGTTCAATGAGGTTTTTCATACCATCTTCTTGGAAAACTTGAACAAACTCTTTGGGCAGCCCAATGTAATTCTAATAACACTTTATGCTTAGTGATATAAAGTTTAAAGTGTATTAGTTGCTCAGTTATGTTTGACTTTTGCCTCAATTCTCCAGGCAAGAATACTGGAGTGGGTAACCATTCCCTTCTCCAGAGGATCTTCCTGACCCACCAGGGATCAAACCTGGGTCTCCTGCATTGCTGGCATATTCTTTAGCATCTGAGTCACCAGACAAGCCCTTCAGTGACTTAGCTGTAATAACTAACTTAGCTGTAATTACAATAACTTAGCTGTAATTTCTATATTTAATTATGTGTCTGTGTTGTGTGTGTGTTTAATTATGTGTTAGTTATTCAGTCACGTCTGACTCTTTGTGATCCATAGATTATAGCACACAAGGCTCCTCTGTCCATGGGATTTTCCAGGCAAGAATCCTGGAGTAGGTTGCCATTTTCTTCTCCAGGGGATCTTCCCAACCCAGAGATTGAACCAAAGTCTCTTGCATCTCCTGTACTGGCAGGTGGGTTCTTTACCACTGTGCCATATGATGTGTGAAATTGAGAGTACACATGCTTAGCTATTTTATAACATGTAACCTAGCAGACAGCACACCTTTAGCATTTTGACTGCTTATGCTAAATTCCCCCAGCTAGTGCAATCAAGGCGAATTACCACCACTTGCTTGTGTTTATGCCCCATGAGGAAGCCTTGGACATAAGCTGTACAGTTCATTCTGATTGCTACCAAGTAATTCTTTGCAGACCTATACATCAAAACTATGGCTGATTTTCAGCAGTATGCCGTCATGTTTTAGAAATTGGCTAATTAAAACTTTATGAGTAGACAATTAAAAGCAAAGTTCTTTTATTTGAGAATCAAATTAATTGTACATACAAGAACACAGTTGTTTTTTTTTAACCATAGTGCATATATATTTTAAAAAATTACTTGGAATAATTGCTTTACATTGTTGTCTTGGTTTCTGCTGTACAACAATGCAAACCAGTCATAACTATATATATATGTGTGTGTATATATATGTACATCCTCCTTCTTGACATACGTATTTTAAATATACTTTTTTTTTAAATTTGTGAGAGGGGGAAATGATTAGTAATATAATGAAATGATTATTTTTATTTGACCCTTAAATCTTCTTAAAGTTTCATTTGGACTTGCACCCTATAAAGAAATCTGCTCTATTCTTTCAATTATGCTATGGTATGCTGTGCCATATTTTCCTGCCCTGATTCTCTAAATTTAAGTGAAATAAACATGGGTATCGAGGGCAGAACCACTTCAGTAGTATTTCTGCTGCTATAAACTCTTACAAAGAGTTTAGGGGGAACATTTTTTTTTCCTTTTTTAAATGTGTTCCTAACAAAAAGGGAAAGATAAACATTTCAAGAGAAGAAAAGGGTCAGAAACTTAGAAAGGTTTTTTGTTGTTGTTTTTTTCTTAAGTTCTATGTTTGACTGATTTCACTGAGACAACTTAAAACATTTGCTTGATGGTTAATTAATGATAAGCCTAGTATCAGTTGCAGTGTATTTATTTGAGTATCCTGGTTTACATTCAGTTTAGATTTTCATTTACAAAGCTGTTTCAAATATCAACAAGAAGAGTCATGAAATAAACAAAGCAGCAGGGCAGTATTTATAGTGTGCTTTACACTCCACTCACTACTCCCCTAGTTATTATTTTTGGAAACACAGAGCAGGATAATCTCAGTCCCAGGTGGTGAGAGGAGACTCTGGAAGAACCTCCTATATGACCTGCATTTAACATACATCTCTGATGAGGCCTGTCTATATAAGCTCACTTCTTGGGATGATAATATTTTAATATGTCAGCCATTTAAACATTAAAGTAAAAGCCTTTGAGGGCAGATATTTAAGTACAGAAAACAAGGAGGGTATATTAAGCATGTCTTTTTATTCTTATGTGTTGATATTCAGGCTTTATAGACCCAGGGCTTGCAGATACACAGATATAGTGAAGGGCTGGATGTGAACAAACATTTGTAGGCAAACTAACCAATTCAGAGCCTCCCCTGCCGCATGTCTTCTTACACTCTGAGCCAATATTCTCCTGCCCTAATCATCCCAGGATCAGGTACCAGGCACCTAAGGCCAGCTCCCATACCCTGGGAGGTGCTAAGGCTATTCAAACTACTCAGCTACCTACTTTGCCCCACCTGTTCCTTCCCTCCAAAACTTCAATACATCTTCCCTTGGTTACTCTCCCTCTTGACGATCCTGGCACTTCTCCAGGGAAGCAAAGAAGAGGAGATAATGTAATTCATACATCCAAATTACAATTTTATTTGTTTTTTAAATCTTCTTAGTATTTCATCTGGCCCTACCTTCTATAAGCACATTTCAATGGCCTTGCATGGCTTGGGGTGCACCTCCTCTTGGGGACTCTGAGTAACAAACTGTGTTTTCAGTGGCAGTCCTTTCCTGATCTGGCCTCAGCATTCCAAAACAGAGGAATGCAAGAAAATTGATACTGTGACAAAAAGAAGAAAATCACAATACATTAGTCCCCCCTTATCCATAGCAGATACATTCTAACACCCCAGTAGGTGCCTGAAAACATGAATAGTACCAACCCCTATATACCTTGTTTCTTCCTATACATACATATGATAAAGTTTAATTTATGAAGGAGACACAGTAGATTAACAGCAATAACTAATAAAATAGCATGATTATAATAATATACTGTATTAAAAGTTATATCAATGTGGTTTATATGGAAAAGAATCTGTAAAGGGATAGATGTATATGTGTAACTGAATCACTTTGCTATACAATTGATACTAACACAACATTGTAAGTCAACCATACTCTAATATAAAATTGAAAATTAAAAAAAGACTTACCATCCCAGTAACCAAAATATCACTTTTTATTCTTAATTTTTATCTACAGCATTTTATCTACAATGACATTAAAATACAGCAGAACTATACTTGAAAGAAAGTAAATATTCTGTGATATTTTAAGACAAGCTTATAAGTTTAAATATTTTTCCCTCCATAGCAAAGACTTATACACAATCTCAAAATTTTGTATGAGCACTGAGTTTCCCCTTAACTGTTATGTGAGTGCTATGCATTAATCAACTATACTTCATTTTTAGAAAAAAATAATTTTGCTTTTCTCTCAGAATGACAAGGGAGGAAGCCTTACCAATTCTTCTGTACCTTCCCATGGTTCTTCCTATATCAGATTCAGTTGATTTTTTTAATGAATAAAATACAATCCTGCCAGTGCTCAAGAAAGCACAACAGAATGGGCCATTTATTCATGCAATGGCAGCAGTGAGAACTTCAGGCCTAAACTCCTCTTTGTTTGTCCTTTCAGAGCTGCTCCTGCTGATTTCTCTTGGTTGTGCAGGGAATGGCTGGGTGGTCATTAAACAGTAGGTGAAAGGTGAGTGGGTGAAGAAAGCAATCCATTCTGATCTTCATAACTGGCTATTACTTCACCCCCTGCTGGGTCAGCATCTCCAGAAGGGATGCGATGGGCAGTTATAAAAAAGGAACAGCCAGAGTCTAGCTATAAAACGTTTATAGAACACCTATAAAATGACCCCCGAGGCTCAGTGAAATGGCGGCTTTATGGTTAAAGCCTAGATTCCAGACTACTGTCTGACCCCCTGCTCTGAAAGAGGCCACCTTCACACTCCCTAAACCAGCTCAGTCCAACCACTCGCTTTCACCTTTATTTTTGTCCTCAAGGAACCTATAAATTAGAGAGTGGAGGGAAAGTACACCACCTTTGACTTTGGATTATTTAACTTACTGACGTTTTAGGGCCAGGTCTTCTGATAGACACACTTAAATAATGCCTGGCCCAGATGGAATATCAAGATGTGACTGAGCTAATATGCTGCACGATCTTTATGGGGCCAGTATGGGTGGGCCACAGGTCTTGATCCTGACAAGTTGGTGTTGGTGGTTCATGTGGTTAATAGTCAGACACCCCCTCCCCACCAACTTACAAAACAGTAAAAATGGTTGTCCTCTGAGAGGTATTAAGTCAAGTAGGAAATTACTGAAAATGTGAGTGTAGAGATTGAGGCTTTTCAAACACTAGGCCAGGTAAATGTTGTATAAATTATCGTTATTACTCAATGCATTTTGGTGAGATGTTAGTGAGTAACAAAAGCATAATTTTGAGTGATATTTCAAGTATAATGTGATGAATCAGGTGAATCATCCCCGCTTCACAGTAAATGGACTTCATGAACTTGAAAATTCATGTCTATTTAGTTTCCTTCTCTTGAATATACTGGACATTTTCTAGCTTGTGTGACTTGGAATTATCATTTTATGCTTCTGATAAGCATGTGATAAAATTAAGTTTCCATTAAAAATTTTTTTTCAGGCTGACTCTCTTTTCACATTGTGCTTTGATGACTATAAATTGATTGATAATGAATGATAAGAATACCAATCTCAGCAGATATACTATACCTTACTTTCACAATAGAACCTTCATGTAACTTGCATCTTCTATCAAAAAGATGGACTATAAATAAGACGTAGCAATTGGCTTCCTGTAAAATTGATTACTAAACACATAGCCAAAATGATGTCTTCTCTGGCTATAATTTTTTTCTTTCTAGAATATTATCTCATTAACTTAAAACACTAGCCTTTGTTTTGTCAGTAATCAAATGCTTTCTGCTGATTCTATTATCTTTTGCCCTTCATCATTTCAGATTCTGGGGGAAGCATTTGGGGAGATTTTTTCATTAAAATTTAGAATTCTTTATTAACATCATTGTAATCACAGTAAGACTAACCAACTGAAATGTGATGTTAGGTTATAGTTTCTTGCAGCTCCTTCTTAATGCTTTACTATTTTATAGATTCTTATATCAAGTGTGTGCTGAGTCACTCAGTTATTTCTGACTCTTTGGGATCCCATGGACTGTAGTCTACCAGGCTCCTCTGTCCATGAAATTTTCCAGGCAAGAATACCGGAGTGGGTTGCCGTTTCCTACTCCAGGCAATCTTTCCAACACAGTGATGGAACCCCAGTCTCTTGTGTCTCCTGAGCTGGCAGGCAGATTCTTCAGCACTGCACCACCTAGGAACCCCTTATTCAAAAGTAGAATTAAAAAACACATATAGTCAATAATAAAGTAATATCTTGTTATGGTGACAGATGTTAAGTAGACATTGTGGCACTTATTTTAATGTATGGAAATATCAAATCTAACATAATGTTGTAGGTCAACAATATGTCAAAAGAGAAACTCATAGAAAAAGAGATCCAATATTAGTTAACAGAGGCAGGGGATGGTGAGAGAGAGAACTGGATGAAGATAGAAAGAAAAGAAAGGAAAAGAAAAAATAAATATTATTAAATGCAATTTCTATGTAATTCTCTCATTTAAATCATCAAAAATACTCGCTTCTCCAACAATAATTTTCAAAGTTTCTTTAAATAAATTTTGATCATAAAAAGTATGCATGTGCATTCATGAAAATACAAGTAATATAAAAACTACATAAAAGAAAGCTAGGCAACCATTATTCTAGTTATCTCTATACTTCATAGGCATTTTTTAAGATGCTGTTTTGTAAATCTTTTTACTTTGCAACTTTTATTTGTGGCTATGTCCATAAACATATAGAGGTATCCATCATAATTAGAATGTCTGCATTATGTTCTAATCTATGAATTTATTATAATTTAATCGATTAAAAACTGATATTTGTAAGTTTCACTATTTTATTTAGCACCATAGAATGGACATGATTCTTTGCAAATTTATACAGTTATCTACCATGGCGTACATTTCTAATATTGGAAATGCTAAGGCAGAAAGTGTTTACATTTTAAACTTAGAGAACAAATTTTGTTGATTCAAAACTAGCTGTTTCTGTTTATACTTTATTAATGAAATAAAGACAACTCCTGTTTCCTCACAGCCTAGATGACACTGTAGTTGGCAAAAATTATATAATTTTTAATTTTATTGCCAAAAAACTTATATGACCCTTTCCTTGGAATTTTTGACTTTTATTTTTTTTTTGCATTTATTATTATTATTACTTTTTATACTTTACAATATTGTATTGGTTTTGCCATACACATCAACAAATTAAAGAGGTTATTTTATTTGTACTTCATTTGTGTTTCTTCTTGTGAATTATCTATGTGTTTTGCCTCTTTTCTAATTAAAATGTTTGCAACTTTTTCCACTTGAAATTTTTACCAGTTATTTTATGCTTTACTGAAATTTTTAAATTGTTTTTGAATTAATATTCATCTTAAATGATAAAATCTATCAGTCTTTATCTCCATATTATCTGATTTTCATCTATAATATAGGGCTTCTCAAAGCTAGTTTCTAGCAGAAACAAGTTTTTAGATGTTTTCCACAAAGGAAGATAGCAAACGGCTCAGATATTGAAGAATGGATTTTTCTCTGATTTCATAGTTTAGGAAAGAATATGAGTAACATGCTTCCTTTTTTCCTTAATGATAATATATTTCTATATTCTTTAGTGGAAAACACAACTTGAATGATTTAAGAATCCTTGTTTTACCTCATTTTCTCCACCAAAACTTTATACATATTGGCTCATTTTCTCTGGCATCTTATCCTGTTAAAAGGGATGTGATTATTCTTATTTACTCTTCTTTGTAGAAGATCGAATTAGTCTGCCAGGACACTTAAAACTCTCTTGAAACCTATTAATGAATAACTAGCTGCTTGATGATATGAATAAATTGATTATCTCGCATTAAGTTTTCCTGAAACAAAGTATGATATATTAATCCAAAAATACATGTATGCCTTCAGTTTAGGAAAAATTATTGCATCTCTGGTTATATATTTTTCAGATTTGCAAATAAACGCTCTGGATCTTTGTTTAGTATCTATCTCTTATATCTACTATATCAGTCAGGGTTATCCAGAAAGACAGATTCAGAAGGATGTATTTCTATATATGTATGTATCTCTCTGTCTATCTGCCAGTTTGTCAAGAAGAGAGAGAATTTTCTAGGAACTGGCTTCCAGGATTGAGGGGACTGTCAGGTCACAAATCCATTGGGCAGACTGGCATGTTAAAAAGTCTCTGGTAGGAAGGATACTGTAATCTTTTTAATTTTTATTTTATGTTAGGGATAGTTGATTTATAATGTTGTGTCAGTTACAGGTGTACTTCAGAGTGATTCAGTTACACATATTCATACATCCATTATTGTTCAGATTATTTTCCCATACAGGTTATTATAGAATATTGAGTAGTGTCCCCTATGCTATACAGTGTGTCCTTTTTTATTATCCTTTTTATATATAGTATGTATATGTTAATCCCAATCTCCTAATTTATCCTTCCTCTGTTCCCCATAGAGAACAGACTTGTTCTGTTCTACTTCTGTGATCACTTGTTCTGTGATCTTTTTTCTGTTTCATTGAAAAGTTCATTTGTAGCATATTTTATATACTACGTATAAGTGATGTCATAGAATATTTGGAGCTCTCTGACTTCTCTTATTATGATAATCTCTAGATCCATCCATGTTGCTACAAATGACAATATTTCTTTTTTTTTTTCTGGCTGAGTAATATTCAGTTATATATGCATACCACTGCTTCTTTATCCATTCATCTGTTGATGGACATTTTGGTTGCTTCCATGTCTTGGCCATTGTAAATAGTTTGGTAGTGAACATTGGTGTACATCTATCTTTTCAAATTGTGGTTTTTCTCTGGATAAATGCCCAGGAATGGAATTGCTGGACAATATGTACTTCTACTTTTGAATTTTTAAAGGAATCTCTATACTCTTCTCTTGGAGAAGGCAATGGCACCCCACTCCAGTACTCTTGCCTGGAAAATCCCATGGACAGAGGAGCCTGGTAGGCTGCAGTCCATGGGGTCGCTAAGAGTTGGACACGACTGAGCGACTTCCCTTTCACTTTTTGCTTTCATGCATTGGAGAAGGAAATGACAACCCACTCCAGTGTTCTTGCCTGGAGAGTCCCAGGGACGGGGTATCCCGGTGGGCTGCCGTCTATGGGGTCACGCAGAGTCGGACACAACTGAAGCGACTTAGCAAAATACTCTTCTCTACAATGGTTGTACAAATTTACATTTCCACCAAACATGTAGGAGGATTCCCTGTTCTCCACACCCTTTCCAGCATTTATTGTTTGTATGTTTCTTGATGCTGAAATGTTGAGGCAGAATTTTTCTTCAGAGACACCTCCGTTTTCTCTTAAGACTTCAAGTGAGTGGATGAGGCTCACCACATCAAGAAGGAGGACACTCTCCTTTACTTAAAGTCAAATAATTATAGTTATTAATTAACCACATCTATAAAATGCTTTCACAGCAGCACCTAGATTAGTGTTTTATACACACAACTGGGTATTATAGCCTAAGTTGACGCATAAAAGTAACCATCACACCAACTGTTCTGACTTTTCACCTTTATTCTTCTGCTTCTATAGCAATTTATGTTTTTTTCTAAAGCCTGAATTCTATAGATGATCAAATGTTCTTATTAGGTTTTGATTGTGTGATTGTGTTTTTCCTCATTTGAATTAATTTACTTGCTCTGACAGTTCCATTAAATCTTATTTTGGTGTCTCATTAAGATGTTTCTTATTTGACATGAAAAATAACATGTGAGTCAAACTGTCTTCTCTAGAACAAATATTATTTTTTGCCAGAAGATGTTCTAAAAATTATCAAAATATCATACTTCTTCCTAATTTTCTCGCTGAACAATTTTTGTCTTGCTTTGTATTAGTTTTTCTTTTTGCCACTTATATTTCAATTGGGAAAATTCTGTCCAAACTTGTTAACAAATTAAAGACAAGTCTTGAGTCCCATTAATTCCTGAACATCTTAATATGAGTTTTATTTAACTTATATTTATTTAAATAGTATTATTCAAATTTTTGAAATTGTTTTGTTCTCCTATATTTCAGTCAGTTAGCTGCCTGTGGGATAAGGTAGGAGCTTAGAATCAGGTGTGGAAGCATTTTGGGAAAGTTTTTACCATATATGTTGCCTTTAAGACAGGAATCAGTGCAGATAAAACTTTTGGGGGTTTCCTGAGAGAACCTTACAGGTTTTGGCCTAATCTGCAACTTTGGAATGAGCTAGCTAATGCAGCATGATGATAAAACTTATGCTACTTATGGCTAAGTTTTATGTGTGTGTGTGTGTGTAAAATTCATAAAATTATCTCTTAATAGGGTAATTATATAATCAAAATTTAAAATATTTCTAAATTATCAATTTGGGTCGTGTATGAAATCTTCATCCTGGACATTATTCTTCTAGAAGCTGAGTACACATCAAGCATGAGGCCTTTAAAATCCTGTGACCGCTCCTTCACACTTAACACCATGTCTATAACACATTCAAAACATAGACCTTTAGAAGGTTAATCCTCATTTCTCCAAACACCTGCTTTGTCTCTAACCACACACCTTTCTTATAAAGATTCTCTGAAGAATTTACAAAAAGAGCTCTAATTAAATTCAACATAATATACACAGATGTCTAGGAGTGAAACAGTCTGTTAACTGTAGGTACAGTACTTCAATTTGGTACATCTTTTATTGTTATAGTAACACGCCACTTCTCAGAAGTGCTAGATGGATGCATCCACTCCCCCAGGGAGCGTGACCCTTTTTAATGTAGTTTCCTTGATTAATCTAGTGTATTTCAGGGGATTTTCTGCAAATGTGCACTATGCTGACTGAATATTTCTGACTTTTTTTCTAAAAAAATATTTCACTTTTTGAATAAACTCTAAGTTGGATAAGTGGTATGAAGCTAATTTAGAAGTGTATAAGGTGGAGACAGAATATTTGAACACGAATCCACTAATCCCCACTTTCTTAAGGTGATTTATGAAGTTCTATAAAATAATTAACTTGGAAAAACTTATTCTAAAGTAATATTTCATTGAATGTATAAAGATTTTTAGAGATTAGTCAGCATTGTAACTGATTTTCTAGAAAGAGCAGTTTAGAAATTAGAAAGCAATGGCAACCCATTCTAGTACTCTTGCCTGGAAAATCCCAGGGACAGAGGAGCCTGGTAGGCTGCAGTCCATGGGGTCGCGAGGAGTCAGACACAACTGAGCGACTTCACTTTTACTTTTCACTTTCATGCACTGGAGAAGGCAATGGCAACCCACTCCAGTGTTCTTGCCTGGAGAATCCCAGGGATGGTGGAGCCTGGTGGGCTGCTGTCTTTGGGATCGCACAGAGTCGGACCCGACTGACGGAACTTAGCAGCAGCAGCAGCAATCATTTATTAGTAATATTTATTTTTTGTTTCTCAATCAACAACATTTGTTGTATGTCAGTCACTTTAAGGAAATCAGTTCTGAATATTCATTGGAAGGACTGATGCTGAAGTTGAAACTCCAATATTTTGGCCACATGATGCAAAGAACTGACTCATTCATTTGAAAGGACCCTGATGCTGGGAAAGATTGAAGGTGGAAGGAGAAGGGAATGACAGAGGATGAGATGGTTGAATGACATCACTGACTTGATGGACATGAGTTTGAGTAAGCTCCAGGAGTTGGTGATGGACAGGGAAGCCTGGCATGCTGCAGTCCATGGGGTTGCAAAGAGTTGGACACGACTGAGCAACTGAACTGAAGTGAGGTATAGTGGAGGGTGAGGTAGACATGGTGACATTTCTGTGTGAACTCTAATTATCTAATCATTAGGACATTTTTTGTGTAGTTGTTTTAAACTTCAGTTTGAAAATAAATCTGGTCATTCTCCTAGTAAATTGAGAAGTTTGGCCCAAATCTTCTGTCCAGATGAAGTAGAAAAGCTAAGGAAGAGAATAAAAAGATAACATCAGAACTTGAAAGATTCAGAAAAAAGTGTTTAGAAGGAAATTTATACATTTGAATGAAATGTATGAAAATGAGAAGGATCTAAGATCACTGGCCAGAGATTCACTTTAGTACCTAGAAGAACAATGTAAGCCTAAAGCAAGCTGAGAAAGAAAATAACAAAAACTAAAGTACAAATCATTCAAGCTGAAAATATGAAGGGAATACAGTCAACAAAAACCAAAAGCTGATCTTTTGATAAAAACCAAAATGACATTGGCAAACCTTACCCAAATACAAAAATTTACTTGAGACTAATATGGTGAGAATTGAACTTGTTTCTTTAATTTACAAGGATTTTCTGTGAATCAGTAAAAAAAGATAGTTTCAATAAAAAATGGGCTAAAAAATGTGAGTAGTTCATGGAAGAAGAAAAAAGAAACAAGTGGTTAGTAAATACACAAAATGATTACTCTCAAGCCACAGTAAAAATAAGGAAATGAAGATGATGTATTCCTCCACCACACCAACAGAGATGAGAAGGTGATCATACTCAGGACTGAAAACCAATAAGGAAGAGAATCTCCCTTCTGTGCTCTTGTTGACAGTATAAATGCTTTGAGCACTTTTAGAGGGCATTTTGGCTAAAGTGTGTGTGTAGAGACAGAGGAGTGTGGGATCTCAAGAGTTGCACACAACTAAGCTACTAAACAGCAACAATAGGAGATAAGGAGACACAAGAAAATATTTTGCTCTTTCTGTATATACTCCCAAAAGATAAATAAAGATAGTTATAAAAAACTTCATTTTTACTTTGTCTAAATGAGAATGATTTTATGTTCAGATATTCCACTGATTAAAATGTATTCAAAATTGTGTAAATACACAAAGATATATACACACACACACAAAATTATTACCTCAGTGTTCATTGAACACAACAATAATTATAGTGTTCATCAAAGGTGGAACTGTTTAAGTCATGATATAATCATTTAAGAAATATATATCTATTAAAAGTGAAGTAGAACCTTACATGCATCAGGATGGCTACCATAAAAAAAAAAAAAAAAAACAGCTGTGAGGATATGGAAAAATTGGAAGGAACCCTTGTATACTGTTGGTAGAATGTAAAATTGTGTAGTCACTATGAAAAACAAATGGCAGTTTCTGAAAAAATTAAAAATACAATCGCCATATGATCTAGCAATATTTGGGTATATACCCAAAACACCTGAGCAGGATATTGAAGAGAGATTTGTACATGCATGTCCATAGCAGTAGTATTTACAATAGCCAAAATTTCAAAGCAAACCGTATCCATCAAAGGAAAAATGGATAAATAAAACATAATATATAAACAGAATGAAATATTTTTCATCCTTAAAAAGGGAAAATTGTGGCACATAATACACCATGGATGAACTTCAGAAACATGGTAAGTGAAACAGGCAGCCTCAAAAAAGCAAATACTGTTTTATCCCACTTACATCAGGTGTCTGAAGTAGTCAAAAATTCATAGGAACAGAAAGTTGAATTGTGGTTGCAAGGGGCTGCAGGGAGGGATAATGCAAAGTCATTGTTTAATGGGTGTAGAGTTTTAGTTTTGCAAGATGAACAAGTTCTAGAGATTGGTTACACAACAATGTGTAAATATACTTAATAAGAAACTACAATAAAATGGCGAAGATGGCAATTTTTTTGTGTGCTACCATAATTATGGAAAGTGAAGCATATATGAAAAAGAGTGTAAAATGTGGCTAATAATGAAAAAAAATAGTGTTGTGATCTAATTTGCAGATGAAGAATAAGTGTGTGTGTGTGTGTGTGTGTGTGTGTATACCAACTCAGTTATAGAGATGAGAAGATTAGCTTTTGGTTGAGAGAGTTTGGGTCCTTTTTTAATTTTGAAAATAGGAGCGTATGTTACATTTCAAAGAAAATAACTGAAAGGAATAAAAGCATACAGATGACAGTATTCAATGAGTTATGGCTAATCATATAAGTATTATCTATGACAGAGAGAAATGAATTAAAATATTATTTAAATACATTGTTTAAAATCAGTTCATTCCATTATAACTACTACTTGTATAGACTGACTTTAATTCATTAAGTACAATAGCTAAAAACCATACTAAGCTGTTTCTTAGGTCTCTCACGCCATATGGTAAAGGATTATTTTTTGGATGCTTTTGCTTTCATTCTGACCTGGCTTCCTCCAAGATCTGTTGGATGATTTCCAGTCACACTACTTAAAATAAGTATCTATAACTTTTATTGACAGCAGCTATCTTCAAAATGTCAAATATACTAATACATGTGGAAGATATTCTAACAGGTGCAAAAATAGCAGCTTAAGGCCAAAATGAGATACAAAAAGAAATTAATGAGGTTCTGTGCTTTGAGAATATTTATGAAATTCTTATTTTACCTGTTCAAATGAAGGTCAAGAAAAGTATTTATGTAGGGGTGAAGGGTACAGGAGAAAAAACTTGCTCTTTTTGTAATATAAATTTTAAAATAGTTACAAATAATTACCTATTGAATATTGTCAAACAGGGAAGATGTGTTTTACTCTTTAGAGTAAAAGTTCCATAGCAGAAGCTGAGGTGAGGTGTTGAGCAGAATGGGTCTCTTATTGCAAGAGTTTCATGCAAGTTATATTCACCTGGCACATTCACCCTGAACCCTCAGCTGCAAAAGACTGTAGCTTTATAGAAGCAGAGTAACAATGTTGCCTCCTCATTACAAGTGAACTTGTACTAAGGCAGATAGTTGTGTTAACAGAGTAAATTTGTTAAGATTCATTCAAATGCAAGTAATAGAAAACCTATATGCTTGTGTGCTGTGCCTTGGATAGTCTTAATTCCTTATCAGGGACCTAGCTAAATAACCAAATGATAGAAACAATAAAGTCCATCTTAATGTGAAACTTTCTTTCATTGTTCACTAAAGTGTCCACGAGAGTAAAATCCACACAACATAGACATAAAGCTGGCTGCTGCTGCTGGCAGGTACAAGTTAATGCAGTTTGAATTTTCAGTCAGTTCAGTCACTCAGTCATGTCCAACTCTTTGCGACGCCATGGACTGCAGCTCGCCAGGCTTCCCTGTCCATCGCCAACTCCCAGAGCTTACTCAAACTCATGCGCATAGCGTTGGTGATGCCATCCCACCATCTCATCCTCTGTCGTCCCCTTCTCCTCCTGCCTTAAATCTTTCCCCAGCCTCAGGGTCTTTTATAGTGAGTCAGTTCTTCGCATCAGGTGGCCAAAGTATTGGAGTTGCAGCTTCAGCATCAGTCCTTCCAATGAATATTCAGGACTGATTTCTTTTAGGATGGGCTGGTTGAATTTTTAGTACCATTGAAATGTGAATGTTTGATAGGTTTTATATATGTGTTTATAAAAGATTGGTGAGTCATATTTTGCCTGGAGAATCTCAGATCTTTTCAGCCTGGTACCATTGTAAATGGGACCTAAATTCTTGGTTAATGTCCTTGGGCCCTAGTTTCACATCCCCAAATTAATTTTCCTTCTGAAAAAAAGCCAGGGGAGGTTACAGCATCTTTCCAGAGCAGCAGAAAGTATCATATCAGCAGATCTGGATTCAGGCCACTCCTGATGCGTCTATTGGGACCTGCAAGCACGTAACTGTTTCTTCCTTGACAGTAAGTGATAAGGGTTGATGTGAAATATTTGGGGACCCACATGCTGTTGTGACTTAATTCACTCACACTTTCTTTCTTCTCTACTATTGTCAAGATTCACAAAGAACGTGAACTGCCTTCTTTGTCCAGATTTCAACCATTGTCTTCCCCTGTCTGTCCTACAAATTCACGAGTGAGTCTTATAACTGACATTTATATTCACTGGACTCTGACTCTGTGACTGTTAAACACCAATCCAAATTTTAAGTAAATAATTTGTTTTAGTTCCACCATTAGAATTAGATGAATGATTTGTTAAAACTGACAATCTAGCCAATAAAAGAAAAAACACAAAATACACAAACATAACCACATACATGTATCTCATATATGTTATACAACTGAGAGATAAAATAAACATGAATGTCTGTGATGTCATAAAAATCACAAGTCAATATCTTTAAGTATAAAAGCACTAATCCTTAATAAATTTTTATAATTTTCATCATAACAAATTTGAATTTATCTCAGGAATACATGGCTTGTTTTCCATTCATAAATAAATCAGCATAATACCTAAGTGAGAAAAAAAATCCTCTCAATGGATGCGGACATTTGACAGCATTCAACATACACTTTATTTTTTAAAAATTTGTTGATATTAGAGAAGGCATTGGCAACCTACTCCAGTAATCTTGCCTGGAAACTCCCTTGGATGGAGAAGCCTGGTAGGCTGCAGTCCATGGGGCCTCGAAGAAAAAAAAAATGTGTTGATATATAGTTGGTTTACAATGTCGTGTTAGTTTCTGATGTACAACAAAGTAAATTGTTTATACGTATATCCATCTTTTTGTATTCCTTTCCCACATAAGTCATCACAGAGTATTGAGAAAATTCCCTGTGGTATACAGTAGGTCCTTATTAGTTATCTGTTTTGTAGACAGTACTGTGTATATATCAATCTCAATCTCCCAATTTATTCCTCAGCCCTTTCCCATCCTGGTAACCATAAGTTTGTTTTCTTTATCTGTGACTTTATTTCTGCTTTGTAAATAAGTTCATTTGTACCATTTTTTTTATATTCCACCTATAAGAGGTATACGTAATATTTATTTCTGTGTTTTACTTTACTCAGTATGACAGTATCTAGGTCCATTCATGTTACTGCAAATGACATTGTTTCGTTTTCTTTACTTCACAATCCATTTCTCTGTCAATGGATATTTTTGTTCATTCTATGTCCTGACTATTGTAAATAGTGCTGCAATGAACACTGGGGTGCATGTATCTCTTTGAATTATAGTTTTCTCTAGTTATATGCCCAGGAGTGGGATTGAAGGGTCGTATGGTGAGAGGAGCCTGGCCAGCTTAAGTTCATGGGGTCACTAAAGAGTCAGACACAACTTAGTGTCTGACAACAAAATGTAGCTCTATTTTTATTTATTTATTATTATTTTTTAAAGGAACCTCCATACTGTTTTCCATAAGGGCTGTACCAATTTACATTCCCACCAACAGTGTAGGAGGGTTCACTTTTCTCCACACCCATTCCAGCATTTATTGTTTGTAGATATTTTGATGATGGCCATTCTGACCGGTGTGAGGTGATACTTCATGTTGTGTTGAGTCACATGTCTCTAATAATTCGCAATGTTGAACATCTTTCCATGTGCTTTTTGAACATCAAAGAGATCATACCAGTCAATCTGAAAGGAAATCAACCCTAAGTATTCATTGGAAAGACCCTGATGCTGGGAAAGATTGAGGGCAGGACAATAAGGGGATGACAGAGGGTGAGATGGTTGGATGGCATCACTGACAAAAAGGACATGAGTTTGAGCAAGCTCTGGGAGAAGATGAAGGACAGGGAAGCCTGGCATGCTGCAGTCCATGGGATAACAAAGAGTCAGACATGACTTAGTGATTGAACAACAGCAAATGTCTTTTTGGGGAAAATATCTATTTGTTTTTTGTATCGAGCTGCATGATCTGTTTGTATGCTTTGGAGATTAATCCATATCCATTGTTAGTGGCTTCATTTGCAAATATTTTCTCCCATTTTCTGGATTGTCTTTTCATTTTGTTTATGTTTTCTTTTGCTGTGCAAAGGCTCTTAAGTTTAATTAGACCCCATTTGTTTATTTATTTTTATTTTCATTGCTCTAGGAGGTGGATCTATAAAGATATTGCAACAATTTATATAAGAGAGTGTTCTGCCTATGTTTTCCTCTCAGAGACTTACAGCATCTGGCCTTACATTTAGGTCTTTAATCCACTTTGAGTTTGTTTTTGTGAATGGCATTAGGGAGTGTTCTAATTTTATTCTTTTATATGAATCTATCCAGTTTTCCCAGCATCTTTTATTGAAGAGGCTGTCTTTGTTATATATTCTTGCCTCTTTTGTTACAGATTAGGTGGCCATATATATTTGGGGTTTTCTCCGGACTTTCTATCATATTCCATTGATCCCTATTTCTGCTTTGTCCCAGTACCATGCTATTTTGATTATTGTAGCTTTTCAACATATACTCCTGATACAATGCTCTCAGCAAGTTGGAAATAGAGGTAATGTTCTCAATGTGTAAAGTATATCCATGAAAAACCAATAGCAACATTATCATAAGGGTGAAATTTTGAGTGCTTCCTCTGAAGAATGTCTGTTCTTGCCATTCTGTTAAACACGCTTAATGTTATATAAAGGTCAATAAAGTACGGGATAAAATAAATTCATAAAGACTAACAAGAAAAATCAGTAGCTTCCTTATATCCAGTGCACACATGTTATTACATAAGAAAATTCTAAGTAACTCTCATCCCCACAAAATATTAAAATATTTAAGTAATTTTTGGAGGTTTATAGGATAAAAGGTAAATAAAGAAAAGTCACGTTTATAAGTCACTTGTATATCATAGAAAAAAGCAGATAGAAATATAAAGCTTTAAAATACTACTTTAAAGTCCACAATACATGGAATATTTAGATAAGATTTTGCAAATACATGTAAAACTATACACTGAAAAAATATGCAAGATAAATCAAAGATAGCTTAAGTGAATATGAAGTCATGGATTGGAAAATTCTTTAGTAGTATTAACTGTCCACAAATTGATGTAGAGATTCAAAGTCATCACAATGAAAATTCTAACAGACTTTTCAATATTAGCTGCTGCTGCTGCTAAGTCGCTTCAGTCGTGTCCGACTCTGTGTGACCCCATAGACGGCAGCCCACCGGGCTCCTCTGTCCTGGGATTCTCCAGGTGAGAATACTGGAATGGGTTGCCATTTCCATGAAAATGAAAAGTGAAAGTTAGCGACCCCAGGGACTGCAGCCTACCAGGCTCCTCCGTCCATGGGATTTTCCAGGCAAGAGTACTGGAGTGGATTGCCATTGCTACCTGGTCATATATATTAAATACAATATAAATATATATAAATATAATTACTTATATTCTAAAATGATGTGTCAATGCACCATACATGTAATAGTCCAAATAATCATAAAATATAAGAACAGCATTGGAATAATTATATTACATGATTTCAAAAGTCACTCTAAATTTACAAGTAATGAAGCACATATGCTTTTTGCAGAAAAGTAGACAAATAGGTCAATAATATATATATTTCATTTATGTGCATTTATATAGTTGATTTTTAGTCTGTGTATGGTATGAAGAGTTGAATAATTTTTCCATTCATTTTTTCCATTTTTAAAAGCATACGTTTTTTAAGAACATGTTTTTCCACAAATGGGAGAATACTATATATAGTCAAAATTCATCAAAATATACATTTACTATCTTTGCTTTTCACTATAGGTAAATTTCATCTCAATAAAACTCAACTACCTAAAAGAAGGTGTTAACTCTGTACACTTTGACTTGCATGACTCCCACAAGGAAACCCTGATGTATCCAAAATTTAAAAAAAAAAAAAAAACCTTTGCAATTAAAATCTACTTTGGTTTAGTGGAAATACAACATTTTTTAATTTAGCCAAAGAGGGAACAAATGTGCTTAAAAAGGGATCTCTTAGAAGTTGAAGAATTGGCCAAATAAATAAAATGTTTAAAATTAAAATATTGTCATATCTCTAGAAAACAGCTGTCTACATGACAGTAAGCATCCAAGTGAAAAGTGAAAAATTCCAACATGCAGATGCTTTCTTCAGACCAAATAATATTCTGATGTTTTCAACTCTAAATGTAGAAGTCTGTATAAAGTTAATTTTTTGTTGGAATGAATTTAATGATATTAGATGAAGATAAAAGAGTAAAAGGAGGTGATAGAGATAAAGTTACAGATAAATATTGATGAAAGTTGACTCTGGGAAAATACTTTGTATCCCTGAAGTAGGAGAATCCAAACAGATTTTGAAATGATTCAAATTGAAATGGATCATGATTGTGGCTGCAGTTCTGCTACTTATTTTTCCCACTTTTTAAAAATATATTCTTAAACTACATGGGAGTAGATTTTCAAGAGGTATTTTTGTTTAAATATAACTAATTATAAAAGATTTAATATATATGACCAAATAGCTATCAGACCTTAATCTTCTTTTTTTTTTTTTTTTTTTAATTTTTGTCAGAAAGCTTGTCTTCATTTCCCACTTTATGGAACTATGAGTCTCAATTCACAGTTCATTTGTGCAGGAAGTTAAAAAAAACCATGAAGAAAAATGCTCCCCATATGTGTCATTCTAAATAATATGGCTATAGAGTTTTGAGGGATGAAAATTATTAGTGTCATATAAATCTGTTTCAGGAGAATGCTTATATTTTTACCTATTAATTTTCCTTTTTTTTTTTAACATTTGTGATTTTTTGGTTTTGCTTATACTGTTTTGAGCAAGTCCTCTATAGTCAAATATTTAGAAACTTAGTATTTTGCTCCCAGCCTTTGGTTATTCTAATCTTTTATATTCATTTTGAGACATAAGCCAGAGCATTTCATTTCTTTATAAAACTCTATGCACATTCAGAATCCTTTTGATGTTCAGGATAAATATAGTTGGATCAAATGGTCTTTCTTTGTAGACCACAGTTGGTGTTATCTTTTGTTAGGGTTTTAAGAGGAAGAGTGGACACTAAGCAGAGAGGCAGATTAACATTGTATTCATGAGGATAAACTCAGAGGCCAATCTCCTTGGGTTCAAATTCTGGCCCTGCCACTTTGCCAGTTATATAACTTTTAGGAAAAAAACCCTATCTTCCTTGAATCAGTTTTTCATCTTTAAATTATTTTAAATTCATTTTAAATACATTTCATAGTGTAGTCTTTAAATTAAATGTGTTTGCACATTTTAAAGACTTAAAATAAGGATAAAAATGCAAAATATAAGTTACTTTTATTAAAAGGAAGCACCATCATCAGCCATCTTAAATTACATAGATAAAAACAACTGCAGGTGGGAAGAGAGAGAGATCCATATAAGGAAGTTGATTTGCAAAGATTTAGATTGTTAAATTGGCCAGAATCTAGGATGTTTTATGTGCCACCTAATAAAAATGCCACTAAGTCTAGCTGTACGTTCATTTAGGGATTATTGGAAACTGTCTGGCATTAATATTTAAACTAATATGTTTCTTTTTAGTGATTTGGTCACATATCCCTGTGGAATTAAATAAACCTGTGAACTGGTCTGGAGATTCAAGAAAATAGTGATATAGAAATCAAACGTAAGACCAGAAACTATAAAACTCCTAGAGGAGAACATAGGCAAAACACTCTCCGACATACTTCACAGCAGGATCCTCAATGACCCACCTCCCAGAATATTGGAAATAAAAGCAAAAATAAACAAATGGGACCTAATTAAACTTAAAAGCTTCTGCACAACAAAGGAAACTATAAGCAAGGTGAAAAGACAGCCTTCAGAATGGGAGAAAATAATAGCAAATGAAGCAACTGACAAACAACTAATCTCAAAAATATACAAGCAACTCCTACAGCTCAATTCCAGAAAAATAAATGACCCAATCAAAAAATGGGCCAAAGAACTAAATAGACATTTCTCCAAAGAAGATATACAGATGTCTAACAAACACATGAAAAGATGCTCAACATCACTCATTATCAGAGAAAGGCAAATCAAAACCACTATGAAGTACCATTTCACGCCAGTCAGAATGGCTGCGATGCAAAAGTCTACAAGCAATAAATGCTAGAAAGGATGTGGAGAAAAGGGAACCCTCTTACACTGTTGGTGGGAATGCAAACTCGTACAGCTACTATGGAGAACAGTGTGGAGATTCCTTAAAAAACTGGAAATAGAACTGCCTTATGATCCAGCAACCCCACTGCTGGGCATACACACCAAGGAAACCAGAATTGAAAGAGACACGTGTACCCCAATGTTCATCCCAGCACTGTTTATAATAGCCAGGACATGGAAGCAACTTAGATGTCCATCAGCAGATGAATGGATAAGAAAGCTGTGGTACATATACACAATGGAGTATTACTCAGCCATTAAAAAGAATACATTTGAATCAGTTCTAATGAGATGGATGAAACTGGAGCCTATTATACAGAGTGAAGTAAGCCAGAAAGAAAAACACCAATACAGTATACTAACACATATATATGGAATTTAGAAAGATGGTAACAATAACCCTGTATACGAGACAGCAAAAAAGACACTGATGTATAGAACAGTCTTTTGGACTCTGTGGGAGAGGGAGAGGGTGGGATGACTTGGGAGAATGACATTGAAATATGTATAATATCATATATGAAACGAGTCACCAGTCCAGGTTCGATGCACGATATGGATGCTTGGGGCTGGTGCACTGGGACAACCCAGAGGGATGATATGGGGAGGGAGGAGGGAGGAGGGTTCAGGATGGGGAACACATGTATACCTGTGGCAGATTCATTTTGATATATGGCAAAACCAATACAATATTGTAAAGTTAAAAAAATAAAAAATAAAAAAAGAAATCAATGTTAATTTTAATGTTTTGATATTTCATAGCTACTAAACAACTGATCACTTTCTTTTCAAAAGCTATATGCTAAGTAATCTTCAAGGAGGCAAACAACACTGATATGTAGAATTCACATCTTTGTGTTCTTAACTTAAAAACTTTAAAGAAAAGTAGAATATGCTACAGTGCACTTTTAAATGCTTGGGAACTTCTCTGTCCTTTTCTTGAAGATAGAAGGATAGGAGATTCTAAGGCTGCATACAAGTTGGGGATTCAGTTGATTGCAGGAATAGAGGTTGACTTTAGTGGTATTCAGTGTTTTCAGTTAAGTTCAGTCACCCAGTTGTGTCCAACTCTTTGCAACCGCATGGACTGCAGCATGCCAGGCTTCCCTGTCCATCACCAACACTTGGAGCTTGCTCAAACTCATGTCCATCGAGTCAGTGATGCCATTCAACCATCTTATCCTCTGTTTTCCCCTTCTCCTCCTGCCTTCAATCTTTGTCAGCATCAGGATCTTTTCTAAGAAGTCAGTTCTTCGCATCAGGTGGTCAAAGTATTGGAGCTTCTGCTTCAGCATCGGTTCTTCCAAAGAATTTTCAGGGTTGATTTCCTTTAGAATTGACTTGTTTGATCTCCTGGCGGTCCAAAGGACTCTCAAGAGTCTTCTCCAACACCACAATTAAAAAGCATCAATTCTTCAGTGCTCAACTTTCTTTATGACTATGTATTACAGTATTAAATTCAGTATTTTTGTTGTACTTTTCATCTATTTCATATTGTTCTATTGACAGATGACAAATTTTGTCTATGAGGGGGTGTATGTATTTATTTGATAGATGTGTTAATCTGAGTTGAATGATAAACAAGGAAATGGTCTAGCTCACTTGAATGTACTGAGAAATTACTTTCACAAGCAGAATACAATCTTGTATGAAACCCTGTGGCTTCTCCTTGTGCTTACTTCTGTCTCACCCTTAAGCATGTGTTTGAGATGCCATGAACATGTGCTTAGGCACAGAGGACACCATAATGCACATGTATTTTCCATACATGGGACATGGGACATGGACATGGACAATTTTATCATGTATGGACATGATAAAATGTCCATGTATGGACATTTTCCATACATGGGACATGGACAATTTTATCATACTACCAATACTGTTCTTCTCTTCCATGTTATTCTAAAACACAGTTCTCCAAAATTAATCTCCTTACTGATCTGTTCTTGTTGTTGTTTTTCAGTTGCCAAGTCATGTCCAACTCTTTATGACCCCATGGATTGCAGCACGCAAAGCTTCCCTGTCCTTCACTATCATCTAGTATTTGCTCAAATTTATGTCAGTTGGGTCAGTGATGCTATCTAACTACCCATCCTATGTTGCCCTCTTCTGCTTTTGCCTTCAATCTTTCCCAGCATCAGGTTCTTTTCCAATGAGTCAGTTCTTCATATCAGGCAGCCAAAGTATTGGCGCTTTAGCTTCAGCGTCAGTCCTCCCACTGAATTATCATGGTTGATTGCCTTTAGAATTGACTAGTTTGATCTCCTTGCTGTCCAAGGGTGTCTCAAGAGTCTTCTCTAGCACCGCAGTTCAAAAGCATCAATTCTTCAGTTCTTAACCTTCTTTACGGTCCAACTCTCACATCTGTACATGACTACTGAAAAAATCGTGGCTGTGACTTTGCTTCTTAAAACATTCTCTAGGTTTGTCATAGCTTTTCTTCCAAGGAGGAAGTGTCCTTTAATGTCATGACTGCAGTCACCATCCGCAGTGGTTTTGGAGCCCAAGAAAATAAAATCTGCTTCCACTTTCTCCACTTCTATTTCTATTCTTATGCTGACAAGTATATGCATGCAGAGATGATTGTTGAGCAAGGCAATTCAATAACCTTGACTGAACTGTCTTTGGTATTGCTTTAACAGTTAAACAATTGTGCTCCCCCTGTGTGGTCTACAGGGCATAGGTATAACTTTGTAAGAGCAGCTGTAAAAACAGTCTGCCTTCCTTATGTTTAGATACCTATTTGGGATCATGGAATAATGGAGGAAATAAAAACTGCAAAGTGTAATAAAGGTAGAAAATATACATTAGTTATATTTCTTCTTAATCCTAATAAGAAAACCCAGGTTGTACACTTCTTTATTTTTTCCAAAAATATATTTAATATGTCACCTTTTAAGAAACCATATACGTTATGCATCATATTTCAATACCCAAATGTACGCTTTTTGTGGCTTAATACACAAGTGATACAATGCTGTAATTTCAGAAAGTGAGGAGATAATTCCACCATATAAGAACACTCAATTATTAGGTCCATTTCTAGATTTGGACTGCAATAGAAAGCATTGCAGACACCTCTGCAATTTATTTTATTTTAATAAAATATTCTTTCATATTGAATCCCCTCACTGTTTAGGCTCAATGAATACATTTGATTTATATCTGAAAATAGTAAAAATGAGTAGAGTTCATTCAGCCATGTGTTCAGGTACACTTTAGAGGGAATAGCAAAAAAACTCAAAGTAACACACACATGGGTATACTATATATGTCATGAAAGTTTCATTTCTCTTCATTGGAATTAAAAAATTGAGAAAAATGACAATTTCTCCTCTATCAGTTTGCATTTAGGATAAAAAATAGTTGGCAGAGATGTTTAGTTTTTGAGCAAAAACTATATGTGAAACACACATTATTTTTCAAAAATATTTTCCAAGGAACATATTTGAAGAAATTCTACTATAGATCCTCTTGAAAATATTTTGTTTGCTGAAATATTTAAATATGAATTTACTTTAAAAATAGGCTGCATGGCACTGGAGTGAGCAGCGGCTGTGTGGCACTGGAGCAAGCAGCCATGAGGAGATACCCCATGTCCAAGATCAGAGAAACACCACCTTGTCTAACTCAATGAAACTATGAGCCATGCCGTTTAGGGCCACCTAAGATGGACGGGTCGTGATGGAAAGTTCTGACAAAATGTGATCCATTGGAGAAGTGAATGGCAAACCACTTCAGGATTCTTGCTTTGAGAACCCAATGAACAGTATGAAAAGGCAAAAAGATAGGACACTGAAAGATGAACTCCCCATGTTGGTAGATGCCCAATATGCTACTGGAGATCAGTGGAGAAATAACCCCAGAAAGAACGAAGAAATGGAGCCAAAGCAAAACCAACACCCAGTTGTGGATGTGATGGGTGATGGAGGTAAAGTCCGATGCTGTAAAGAAAAATATTGCATAGACACCCGGAATGTTAGGTCAATGAATCAAGGCAAATTAGAAATGATCAAACAGGAGATGGCAAGAGTGAACATGGACATTTTAGGAATCAGCAAATTAGAATGGAATGGAATAGGTGAATTTAACTCAGAAAAGCATTATATCTACTACTGTGGGCAAGAATCTCTTAGAAGAAGTGCAGTAGCCATCATAGTAAATAAGAGTCCAAAATGCAATACTTGGATACAATCTCAAAAATGCAGAATGAACTCTGTTGGTCTCCAAGACAAACCATTCAATATCATGGTAATCCAAGCCTATGCCCCAAACAGTATGCTTAAGAAGCTGAAGTTGAACAGTTCTGTGAAGACCTACAAGACCTTCTAAAACTAACACCCCCCAAAAAATGTCCTTTCCATTGTACGGGACTGAAACACAAAAAAAGTAGAAAGTCAAGAAATACCTGGAGGGCAAATTTGGTGTTGGAGTAGATAATGAAGCAGGGCAAAGGCAAATAGAGTTTTGCCAAGAGAATGCACTGGTCATAGCAAACACCCTCTTCCAACAACACAAGAGAAGACTCTACACATGGACATCATAGATGGTCAACACCAAAATCAGATTGATTATATTCTTTGCAACCAAAGATGGAAAGCTCTATACTGTCAGCAAAAACAAGACCAGGAGCTGACTGTGGCTCAGATCATGAACTCCTTAATGCCAAATTCAGACTGAAATTGAAAGTGGGGAAAACCACTAGACCATTCAGGTATGACCTAAATCAAATCCCTTATAATTATACAGTGGAAGTGAGAAATAGGTTTAAGGGACTAGATCTGATAGACAGAGTGCCTGATGAACTATGGACTGAGGTTCGTGACATTTTACAGGAGACAGGGATCAAGACCATCCCCATGGAAAATATATACAAAAAAGGCAAAATGATTGCCTGAGGAGGGCTTACAAATAGCTGTGAAGAGAAGAAAAGCAAAAAGCAAAGGAGAAAAAGGAAGATACAGCCATTTGAATGCAGAGATCCAAAGAATAGCAAGGAGAAATAAGAAAGTCTTCCTCAGTGATCAGTGCATAGAAATAGAGGAAGACAATAGAAAGGGAAAGACTAGAGATCTTGTCAAAAAATTTGAGATACCAAGGGAACGTTTCACGCAAAGATGGGCACAATAAAGGACAGATGGTATGGACCTAACGGAAGCAGAAGATATTAAGAAGTGGCAAGAATACACAGAACAACTATACAGAAAAGATCTTCACCATCCAGATATTCACAGTGGTATGATCACTCACCTATAGCCAGGCATCCTGGAAGGTGAAGTCAAGTGGGCCTTAGGAAGCATCACTACAAACAAAGCAAGTAGAGGTGATGGAATTCCAGTTGAGCTATTTCAACTCCTAAAAGATGATGCTGTGAAAGTACTGCCCTCAATATGCCAGCAAATTTGGAAAATTCCAGTGGCCACAGGACTGGAAAATGTCAGTTTTCTCTCCAGTACCCCCAAAATGCAATGCCAAAGAATGCTCAAACTACTACATGATTGCACTCATCTCACACACTAGTAAAGTAATGCTCAAAATTCTCTAAGCCAGGCTTCAACAATATGTGAACCATGAACTTACAGATAGTCAAGCTGATTTTAGAAAAGGCAGAGGAACCAGAGATCAAATTGCCAGCATCCGCTGGATCATGGAAAAAGCAAGAGAGTTCCAGAAAAACATATATTTCTGCTTTATTGACTACACCAAAGCCTTTGACTGTATGGATCACAACAAACTGTGGAAAATTAGTCAAGAGATGGGAACACCAGGCCACCTGATCTGCCTCTTGAGAAATTTGTATGCAGGTCAGGAAGCAACAGTTAGAACTGGACATGGAACAACAGACTGGTTCCAATAGGAAAAGGAGTACGTCGAGGCTGTATATTGTCACCCTGCTTATTTAACTTATATGCAGAGCACATCATGTGAAACTCTGGGCTGGAGGAAGCACAAACTGGAATCAAGATTTCCGGGAGAAATATCAATAACCTCAGATATGCAGATGACACCACCCTTATGGCAGAAAGTGAAGAAGAACTAAAGAGCCTCTTGATGAAATTGAAAGAGGAGAGTGAAAAGGTTGGCTTAAAGCTCAACATTCAGAAAACGAAGATCATGGCATCTGGTCCTATCACTTCATGGTAAATAGATGAGGAAACAGTGGAAACAGTTTTAGACTTTATTTTTTGGGTTCCAAAATCACTGCAGATGGTAATTGCAGCCAGGAAATTAAAAGACACTTACTCCTTGGAAGAAAAATTATGACCAACCTAGACAGCATATTTAAAAGCAGAGTCATTACTTTGCCAAGCAAGATCCATCTAGTCAAGGCTATGGTTTTTCCTGTAGTTAAATATGGATGTGAGAGTTGGACTATAAAGAAAACTGAGAGCTGAAGAATTGATGCTTTTGAACTGTGGTGCTGGAGAAGACTCTTGAGAGTCCCTTGGACTCCAAGGAGATCCAACCAGTCCATCCTAAAGGGAATCAGTCCTGAATATTCACTGGAAGGACTGATGATGAAGCTGAAACTCCAATACTTTGGCCACCTGATGCGAACTGACTCATTGCGAAAGACTAATGCTGGGAAAGATTGAGGGCAGGAGGAGAAGGGGACGACAGAGGATGAAATGGTTGGATGGCATCACTGACTCAACGGACATGAGTTTGAATAAACTCTGGGAGTTGGTGGTGGACACGGAGTCCTAGCATGCTGCAGTCCATGGAGTCACAAAGAGTCAGACACAACTGAGTGACTGAACTGAAGGAAGTAAAGATAAATAACTTTGAAGCAAACATTTGTTGTATGAATCTGAATTTAAATTAATGCAGACAATTTATTTTAATAGAAAAATATAAGAAATATGTGATCTTATAAAAAAGAGATGTCATCTAGGCTTTGAGTTTTTTGAACATGAGCAGTTTCTTGAGAGTTCATATATATGTTTTTATAATTCACATATTTTAAATGGGAAATTAGATATATTTTAGAAATAAGAACACATAGTTTGAAAATTAAAAATTAAAATAATCGTGTTGAGAATTAATGCCTTGTTTTAGCAAACAGTATGTTTAGACATGTTCTGGGTTCAGGCATAAACTCTTCAATTGGTTATGGTAATTAAACCTGGGCTAGCTAGTGCAGAAAACAGAAGGGTGAGAAGTCCAGTGTATGGTTCCTGGAAGGTAATTTTTTCAGGAAGGTGTACTAAAAACAAATAACAACAGTAAATAACTTTTGATGGTGGAGGATGGAGTTTAGAAGAAAAACTATGTGTCCAAGTCTTCTAAACTAAATTTAGAAGAAAAACTAAGGGCATTAATATGCCCTTTCTCAAGTTACCCATAGCCCATTTTCATCTTTCCATTAGAGATATACAATATGACTATTCTAAAATTTAAAAAATAGTATATGAGGTATGCTGCTGCTGCTGTTGCTAAGTCACTTCAGTCGTGTCTGACTCTGTGCGACCCCATAGATGGCAGCCTACCAGGCTCCCCCGTCCCTGGGATTCTCCAGGCAAGAACACTGGAGTGGGTTGCCATTTTCTTCTCCAATCCATGAAAGTGAAAAGTGAAAGTGAAGTCCCTCAGTCGTGTCCGACTCCTAGCGACCCCGTGGACTGCAGCCCACCAGGCTCCTCCATCCATGGGATTTTCCAGGCAAGAGTACTGGAGTGGGTTGCCATTGCCTTATCCATATGAGGTATAAAAGGTACAAATATAATGATGGAAAAGATAATTTAGAAAATATAGAAGCATAAAAGATCAAAGATACGTGATCCATAGATTAGACGCAATGGCCTCCAAACCATTGTGAGGATTCAAATAGAATGAATTCCTAGTGTTTTGGAAATTTTCTGCCTCATTTAGATTTGTCTATCATCTTACATCTAAGAAACATTATACTGGTAGATAAAAATTATGGGGTTTGCTTCCCACTTCCACATGTGAGTATAAACTTAGGCCAATCATACTAAATTCACTGGTGAATATACCTAACTTACTTGATTGTAACAGAAACTACTAATGTGTTTATAACCTGCCGATATGTGCACACACACACACACACATATACATACCCACACACTCATACACATACATATAAAAATCTAGTCAAAGGGAATATATACCTACATTAAACTATTTAGGATCAAATCCTAGCATAAAAATTTAGAAATTATAAATCAAGTGGATTAACTCTATTCTTTGACAGTTTGAATGGATAAGACTATTTTCAGCTTTTGTTGTTTTTTCTGGGAAACATTTTCCTCTTCCTATGAGATGCTATCATTCTTCCTGTAACATAAGGGAGGCAGATACTTCTTACTCTATTTTTCAAGCAGGGGTAAAATCTCACTTGACAGTCTTCCCAGTCAGGCAAGTAAAATGAGTGGTGTGCACCAGGTGGGCAAATGGAAACTGATGGTCTCAGCCAACTGTTGCTATGGAGAGATGAGGGTTAGGTTTTACCATAGCTATGATTTAAAAATTTTTTTAAAAGCTGAAAATGCAGCTTTTTAAGTGAAATACTCTGTTTTTTTTATATATGAGATGAATCTAAATATTTTAAAACATTATGTGAGTTAAATAAAACTTGAATAGCATCATCTGATGTGCTGTTTCTATTAAAACAATTGTCATCATCAACAACAGTTAAAGCATGAGCCGGTAGCTGGAGGTTTGAATTCTCTGATGTAACACTGGAAAACCATCTCTATTTAAATCAGCTGACTCTTGAACAATGAAATCCATGTGCTTTAGAGGGCTTTCCTGGTCCCAGCTGCCCCCAGCAGGACTTAATATGCCCTTTCTCAAGTTACCCATAGCCCATTTTCATCTTTCCACTAGAGATATAAAATATGACTATTCTAAAATTAAAAAATAGTATATGAGGTATAAAAGGTACAGATATAATGATGGAAAAGATAATGTAGAAAATGTGTATGTATTATCTTAGAAAATTCTTAGAGCTATGGCTTTCATGATAGAACATGTATCACAAGTTTATCACATTAGAAAAATATACAGTCGTACACACATTATATTGTAACATTTTAAGGAAAAAGAAGTATAGTTTTCTCTTTGAATTTTTATCACTTTGGCCAGAGTTTGCTTAATATGTGTAGAATCAAATTAAATGTATCACTAAAGGTTTATTTTGATTTTCCATGTCTTAACTTACTCAGGAGTAATGATTCTTGGCACTCATATACTGAGGAAACCATCAATGCTCATTTATTCTTTGGCCCCTTAAATGTATTTAAAGGTAGTATTATTAAAAGGGTTGATACATAACGTGCATAAAAGTAACCTGGAAAGAATGAGGTATAGCAAATGGTATAGCATTGAGAATTAGGAAGTGGTTGCCTAGTGAGTGAAAATCAGTGAAGGATTACCTTTATTTTATGTTTCTTCATCTGTGGGGAGTCTATTCCAACCCAAACCTAAGCCACAGAGACCTTTGAATTCAAATCTGATTGAGTAAGGTCCTCCTGTGAGCTTTTTCTAAGGGTGGCTGTTACCAAGTAGTCTCAAGTTTCCTGTCACTACTAAAAGAAGCTTTTTTTTTTTTGGTATCAGTGTTGAATTCTGAGAGTGAACATTTTCTCTTGAATGATTTTGTTATCCCCATGAGTTTTAAAATTTGCTCTAATTATATTTACACTTCTGTGTATACACACACACAGATATATTCAGCTGAAGTTTTGAAGGGGAATTAAAAAAAATCTTCTATTGAATTTGTTGAAGATTAAAAAATAAGGATAATGATGGAAAGTATCAAGCTGCCAAATTCTTAAACCCTGCTTCTTCTCTATAGATATTAAATTGAAAGCATAAATAGTTACATAGATACACTTGCTACATCATGACACCAAATCACTGTCTCTACTTAATAATTTTTTTCTGAAAATAGTCCCTACTATATCTCTTGACACAGTGGTCACACACACACACACACACACACACACAGGAGTTTACATGTAAGAATTAAAAATTATGATTTGGAACCTGCTTAGACAATTCTTTACTATACATTATTTCACATAGGTCTTTGAAATATTATGACAGTGATACACTGTGAACACCTGGCAAGCTATCACTGGTAATGGCAGCAGGCTATTTGATATACATTCCTTCTCAATAGGAAAAGTAATTAGACTTTATGGAAGCCATAATCCAAAGGGGGTACAGTCGGCATTTTTAGAGTCCTTAGGATGATTTTACTCCTGAAATAAAAGTTTAACTTAGATTTAAATATTAGACCTTCTGTATATTTTTAATATTGTGATGCTTCCAAAATAATCTTTAAACCAAAGTTTTTGGGAAAAAAATCCTTTATTTAAAAGTAGGAAAATATTTTTTAAATAAAGAGACATGTAAGATGAGTAATAATTCCAAGAGTCATTCAAGTTAATTTTTTATTAAATGAATTATTTCTATATCCATGTAAGAAGATGAACCTCCTACAGTAGCATTCTAGTAAAACATAGAAAGCTAGCTATATGCATTTCTATAAAGTAAAATGGAAACTTATTTGAACTTTTCTATGATAAAATAAAAACTTGTCAGTTACTTGAGTTAGTATTTCTTCCAATTCAGAACGTCTTAAACAGTTGAATTTTCTTGACTGGAGAAACTACCCTATTGTATTAACTGTTTAGATACTGCTGCTTTTTAGAGTCTATCTCTCATTAATATTGTTTTTGAGAACCTGACCTATATGGACTGTAGCCCACAAGGCTCCTCTATCCATGGGGATTCTCTAGGCAAAAATACTGCAGTGGGTTGCTGTGCCCTCCTCCAGGGGATCTTCCCGACCCAGGGATCAAACTCTTGTCTCTTACATCTCCTGCCTTGGCAGGCAGGTTCCACTGGCACCACCTGGGTAGCCCATATATATATATAATTAAAACACACACACACACACACAAAAGCTGAGCAAAGTCAGAGACTCCCAACATGTTCTAAATTGTACTGAACACAAGCTGAGGACGGGTATAAAGATGATCAGTATCAGCAAGGTCTCTTTGCTCCCTTTACTTTTCAAAAGGGTTTCTTCCTTAGAGAATCTTTAATATGCCTAGCCAGTCAACAATTAATGACAGTCATATTCTTGACCAATTTACTAGGGTAAAAAAAGTCCTAAGGTGATCAACACACATATCAAGACTAATCTACTTGATTATCTTGTTAACATAAGTTGAGACTCAGTTCTAGACAGAATTCATAAAAGAGTTTTAATTAATGTGATTCTATGTGATTTGAGCAAGGAAATGGAAGAAAGTCAGTACAATGTAATTTTAAAAGTCAACTTAAGACATGTGAGCCATATTTTTGTCATTATTATATGGATAAAATTTTAAGAAAATAAATGTGTTTCAGATGACAATGTTAATACTACATATTTACAAATGCATCATGATATAATTGTCTTAAGGTCAGATCTACAAAACATGTAAGCAGAAACCATCTCTCTTAACAAATTTAGCTCAAGTCAGAGTATTACTGAATATGATTCCCTGGTGGCTCAGTGGTAATGAATCCACCTGCAGTGCCGGGGACATGGGTTCAATTCCTGGGTCAGGAAGATCCCCTGGAGGAAGGCATGGCAACCCACTCTGGTATTCTTGCCTGGAGAATCCCATGGACTGGGGAGTCTTGTGGGCTACAGTCCATGGGGTCGCAGAGAGTCTGACAATTGAAGCAAATGAGCAGAGCACACAGAGAATATTACTAAGAACTAAAAGCCACACAGAGTATTACTAAAAACTTACTGGGTACTTCCATGAATTAGTGCTCAAATATAAGTTAAAATAGAGCAATGTAGAAATCTGAGATTTAAAAACTTAAGTATTGTTTTCCCACGTTGGCGCACAGGTAACATAAAAATAGATGAAGCCCAAATACCTTAATTTTTGGTAGCACTCTTGATGGAGACCAAACGGAAAGTTTCAGCCTGAAGTGATCATTTTTGTCAAGGTTATGATAAGCTTGAATACATAATTTTAAATAGGCATGTCTTTCCTTCTTAATTACTACTATCGTAATAAATTTATTTTAAAATTAAGCCTGGCAAGTTAGCTCTGTCTTAAGAATTAATTTTTAATGATCAAAACAATGCCAAAAATAACATAGATACCTTCTCACACATAGATATATATGACTTTGACTAAATACAAACATAGGCTTTCAATCACAGATGTTGAAAATCATATATTTATATATAAAATCATAGATTTATATATATCATATAAGTGGTAGAGAAATAGGGAATAGATCAATGATTATATAGCTAGGTAGAGGAGAAAAGAAAGGGAGGAAAAGAAAAGAGAGGGGAAAGAGGAAAAAAAATAGAGGAAAGGAGGAAGGAAGGAAGAAATTGAGAAAGAGTAAGATGAAAATACATAGAACTTTATGAAAACTTATACAAAATATATACAAATTGGGGTTTATAATAATATCAAAAATAACTCTGCTGCTGAATTTGTACATTAAATACATAAGATGAAACAAGCAGTTTAAAGTTAGTGACCTTCCACACATGATTCTAACACAACATTTCTTTAGAATGTAGTGAAACCAAGCTGTGTATGGGAATACGTATATTATTCACTACAAAAGATCTCCTTTGCTTATAGATTCATGGTAAGGTTGTAGTTGCCTGGATATGAAGGGTAGATTAATAAATCAGTAGGTGAATATTATAAATGTTAGGTAAAACATCAGTCTCTACCACTATTTTTTCTTTCAATTTTATTGAACAATTGAAACATAGCAGTGTGTAAGTTTAAGGTGTATAGTATAAAGATTTGACGTACATACATCATGAAATGATTACCATCATAAATTTAGTGAACATCTATTATCTATCATAAATACAGAACTAAAGAGTAGAAAAAATGTTTTCTTCTTGTCATGAGAACTCTTAAAATTGATTCTCCTAACTTTCGTATGTAGCATACATCAGTCTTAATTGTATTAATCAAGGTTTTCATTGCATCCATATTACTTATCTTACAACTGCAAGTTTGTATCTTTTGACTGCCTTCATCCAGCTCCTCTTCCCAACCCCCATCTCCAGTGACCAGCAATATGATCTCTTTTTAATGAGTTTGTTTTTGAAGAGTAACTGGTCTCTAACACTGTTAGTTCCAATTATACAACACAGTGACTTGATATTTCTGTACATTTAAAAATGATCACCATGTTAAATCCAGTACTTTCTTATTCATCTTCTACTTTGTCATCCACTTGTGCATTTCCAGCAGTTCTTTCCCACATATTCATTAGGAGATATATATATTATATATATTCAAAATATACATAGGATATATATACTCAATATATATAGGATACATATACACAAAAGGATTTATAGGTTAATATGTTAGCTGCATTCATATATATAGTTCTATAATATTTTTTTTCAATGAGAAATTATTTGGGAATAATAATTATTGTTCTCTTAGAAATATGATTTACGGACCCAATATAGGATGTCTATAATAATTAATGACCTGTGCTGAAACTGCAAAGCAATCTTAATAATCAATGGTAAAAATGAAAATTATTCTGTGACTTTTAAAAATAAAACAGTACCTAGAAAAATAATTGATAAAATCATTAATAATAGCAATCACTAAATAGCAGTATCTTAGGGAGTCTAGACAAAATTTTGAAAGGAAAGACTTTTTGACAAGATTTCAGTTTTGTGTGTGTGTGTACACAAATAGATTAGCTAAAATGCCATGATATTTTCCTAGTAAATACTAAGGAAGCGCTAAGTCACTTCAGTCGTGTCCGACTCTGTGCGACCCCATAGACAGCAGCCCACCAGGCTCACCTGTCCCTGGGATTCTCCAGGCAAGAACACTGGAGTGGGTTGCCATTTTCTTCTCCAATGCATGAAAGTGAAAAGTGAAAGTGAAGTTCCTCAATCATGTCCGACTCTTCGAAACCCCATGGATTGCAGCCCACCAGGCTCCTCCGCCCATGGGATTTTCCAGGCAAGAGTACCGGAGTGGGGTGCCATTGCCTTCTCCAACTAAGGAAGTAAAGGTGCATAAAATAATACAATGAAAATTATTTAAATAAGATTAATAATAAAATATATTAATAGTACTAAAATATTGTTATGGCATATCTATTGGAAAATGTCTACTAGATTGCAATAATCTAAAATAACAGCACTTAAACTGTAGAAGAATTAACTTCCAAAATGTGCAACATTTTCCAATATAGAATACAGTTCAAACCATTTCAGAGCACTTCTCTGTTAGAAGGTGAAAGTTCAGGAAATACTTTAATATGAAACTGATTGTGGTTAGAAAACCAGGAGCTGGCCTTGTTTTTCTTGAAAAAGCAGAAGTAAAAGGGACCTCAAATTATACCCTATTCCAAAACCCAACACCTAAAGCAACATTGTGACCTCTTCTAAAGTTGCCTGGGGACATAAACTCAAAACTTATTTGCAAAATGGCTATGTAATTGAAATTTTAATATCACTTTCTAAGCAGACTTACTCTCCTTGGGTGTCCAAAGAGTGCCACAGACACCTTTGGGCTGCAAGTTCCTTGCTTATGGGGTCCCAGAACAAAGTGGGAGGCCTTCAGACCACAGAAAGTAAACTCAATTTTCTGCTCAGTTTGAATAAACAGAATTACAAATTGTAGTGAGTAGAAGACATTTCAGAATTCCCTAATAAGAAAGATTGTATCCCTACTTTCTCCCCCTGTCTTAAATTAGGTCCCATGGGTAACTCTGTTAACTCTTCTGTATACCTATGTCTACATTGTAATATACAAATTTTTGCTAGATTGACATTGCTAGATTGCAAAGTCAAAAGTGTCTCATAGTTGATTCTAATGCAAGGGTCCAGAATTTTGGCAACTGTGGATTCTGATAGATCTGTGAGTCTGTTCTTATCAAAGAGTGTTTTATTTTTTAATTTAAAACTTCAGTATTATAGAACCATTTTGAGCACACAGACTCACTTAACCTTTGTAAACTTTCTTCTGAGACACAGCAGGCTTCATTTTCCTGATGCAAGCTTTTTAGTGGGGAAGTAAAACAAAATGAAGGGAAAACAAAAAAAAAAAAAAAAAAACAAAACAGCCAGCCCCAAACACACTATATTTCCTCGTCTCAGTCTATTTCCTGGCATTGGCTACATCCAAAAAAGACAGAGTCGAGCCACCACAAGAAAGACTTTTGTACTGGAATTCCAAGCCAGGCACAAACCAAAGCCTACAGAAAATCTCATGGGAAAAGGGTTTTGTAAGGTTTCCACTCTCAAGAACCTCAGTCCATCATTTGAGTCATCAGGTGGTTCAAGACCATCCATCATTAATCATAGATTTATTATTATTTTTAAAAAGGTCCATCTTAAAAAAAAAAAGGTCCATATTTACATCCTCAACATTATTGTTATGAGGAATTTGTTTCCCAAAATATATTGCTCCAAATGTAACCATTTCTGAAAAATACAGACTTCTGTAATTTTCTTAGGTGCTCTTCAACCACAAAGTCTCTTAAAACACCATGACCTTATCTTTGTTACATCTAAATTTTTGATGAAGACTTTGTTTTTTTCTTCCTGTTTTAATTTATTTTTAATTGGAGGCTAATTGCTTTACAAAGTTGTGTTGATTTCTATTGTAGAACAATGTGAATCAGATAGATATATATACATATATATCCCCCTACCTCTTGAGCCTCCCTTCCACCATCCCACACCTTTAACTCATCACAGGGAGCTGGGCTGGGCTCCCTGTGTTTCATGGCAGTTTCCCGCTGGCGATTTTACACATAGTATCGGAGAAGACAATGGCACCCCACTCCAGTACTCTTGCCTGGAAAATCCCATGGACAGAGGAGCCTGGTGGGCTGCAGTCCACGGGGTCACGAAGAGTTGGATAGGACTGAGCGACTTCACTTTCACTTTTCACTTTCATGCATTGGAGAAGGAAATGGCAACCCACTCCAGTGTTCTTGCCTGGAGAATCCCAGGGACGGGGGAGCCTGGTGGGCTGCCGTCTATGGGGTCGCACAGAGTCGGACACGACTGAAGCGACTTAGCAGCAGCAGCAGTGGATATTTGTCAATGCTACTCTCTCAGTTTGTTCCAGCCCCTCCTTCCCCTGCTATGTCTACAAGTCTGTTCTCTATGGCTGTGTTTTCATTCCTTCCCTGCAGATAGATTTATCAGTACTATTTTTCTAGATTCCATGTGTACGTGTTAATATACGCTATTTGTTTTTCTCTTTCTGACTTACTTCACTCTGTATAACAGGCTCTCAGTTTACCACCTCAGTTCAACTGATTCACATGTGTTCCTTTATAGCTGAGTAATAGTCCATTGTAGGTATGTAAAACAACTTCTTTATCCATTCATCTGTCAATGGGCATTTAGATTGCTTCTATGTCCTAGTTATTGTAAAAAGTGCTCCAGTGAACATTGTAGTACATGTGTCTTTCTGAATTATGATTTTCTCAGGGTACATGCCCAGTAGTGGGATTGCTGAGTCATGTGGCAGTTTTATTCCTAGTTTTTTAAAGGAATCTTCATACTGTTCTCCATAGTGGCTGTATCAATTTATATTCTCACCAATAATGTAGGAGGATTCCCTTTTTTCCATATCCTCTTCAGCATTTATTGTTTGTATGGTTTTTGATGATCATTCTGACAGGTGTGAGATAATATATCATTGTAGTTTTGATTTGCATTTCTTTCGTAATGAGCAACATTGAACATCTTTTCATGTGTGTTTTGGCCATTGGGAGAAATATCTGTTTAGGTCTTCTGCCTGTTTTTCATTAGTTTGTTTTTCTGATATTGAGCTACATGAGCTGCTTATATATTTTAGAGATTAATCTTTTGTCAGTTGCTTCATTTGCAATTAGTTTCTCCCATTCTGAGAGCTGTCTTTTCATCTTGTTTATGGTTTCCTTTGCTAGGCAAAATCTTTTAAGTTTAATTAGATCCCATTTGTAACAAACAGGAGAATTCTGAATTCACACTTTGGTTTTTATACATTATTTAGTATATGGGAGAAGAAAATTGGAGACATGGTAGAAACTCAAGGTAAAAATAGAATGACCACCAGGTTGTATGGTGCAAGAGGGCAGACTGTGGATCCTCACTCATGATGTGGGGATTGTGCCCTGGGTAGATGCACTGCCCAAACCTTCTGATTCTCTCTCAAAGTCCTTGATTTGACCAACATTCTCTGCCATTGCCACATGCAACTTTCCGCTTCTTATTTTCTTTCCCTTTAAGAAATTTGCAGAACAATTTAGTATTTCTTGGTTATTGTTCATATTTGGTGTCTCTGCACAAAGCACACCATCACCTTTTCATGTTTTAAAGATTTTTGAATATTCTAGTAAACAGAGTTAAGCAAAATAATGGGCTTTGAAGCAGTGCTCTTTATGTTTTCCCTGTGTCAGCCTCAGTGGTCTTTCCATTTCCTGCAGAATTCAAGTGCTTTTATTATTCAGGACCTTTGAATAAGCTGTACCTTCTGCACTGGATCATCACCACAACTCTTCACCTGTTGTGCTCTGTTTAGTCACTCAGTCATGTCAACTCTTTGCTTCGCCTGTTAAGCCATATCATCACACAGGCCTATGACTCAGTATCTTCCTGAATACACAGTCTAATCTAGATGGCTTTTGTTATTCCTTTTCATAGTACTCAGTTCTTACTTTCAGAGGAAATAGCAGAGATAGCATTAATATAGTTTCTATTCTTGGATTCTTCCTTGTCTTTCCTACATACTGGATTATAAACTTTATTAAGCCAGCATCATTTCCATGTTTTCCAATGGCACAGACTCAACACCTGTGGGGTTCAGAAATTTTGTTCAGTGTTTTTGGCCTATGATAGCCTTTACTGCCACCTTCGTCTACTGCAATCCTGTGTAAGCCTCACTAATTAAAATAAATAAATAAATACTTTACCGCACATTCCTTCTCTTTATCTCTGCCATTGTCCTCCTTCCTCTCCTTAAGCTATGGAGCTCAATCCAGATGATGCTTTTGGTGATGGTAATTCCAGAATTTCTGTTGCATGGACAGTGGCTTAGTCTGTATGGTTAATTCTAACCAGATCCTTTGTTGTGGATGGTAATTCCCCAAGTGACCCAGCAGAATTCCATACAGCAATCCAGTCACTGATTCCCATCTATAGATATCTAAGTAAAGTGAAAGTTGCTCAGTCGTGTCTAACTCTTTGTGACCCCATGGACTATATAGTCCATGGAATTCTCCAGGCCAGGATACTGGAGTGGCTATTTTCTTCTCCAGGGGATCTTCTCAACCCAGGGTTTGAATCCAGGTTTCCTGCATTGCAGGTGGATTCTTTACCAGCTGAGCCACAAGGGAAGCCTGGAGATGTCTAAGTGAAGGGAAAACAAGAACCAAAGTTGGCAGGTTATGAATGTTGTCTCCTGACACCAAGGGCATGTGATATCAAAGTCTCCATACAGGTAAAGTGAGCACATAGTCATCATGTAAAAGCAGGATGATACAAATTCAGGAATTAAATGGCAAAGTACTGGTCCTACAGATAATGCTTACTCAGTTCAGTTCAGTCACTCAGTCGTGTCCGACTCTGCGACCCCATGAATCACAGCACGCGAGGCCTCCCTGTCCATCACCAACTCCCGGAGTTCACTCAGACTCACATCCATTGAGTCTGTGATGCCATCCAGCCATCTCATCCTCTGTCGTCCCCTTCTCCTCCTGCCCCCAATCCCTCCCAGCATCAGAGTCTTTTCCAATGAGTCAACTCTTCGCATGAGGTGGCCAAAGGACTGGAGTTTCAGCTTTAGCATCATTCCTTCCAAAGAAATCCCAGGGCTGATCTCCTTCAGAATGGACTGGTTGGATCTCCTTGCAGTCCAAGGGACTCTCAAGAGTCTTCTCCAACACCACAGCTAAAAAGCATAAATTCTTCAGCGCTCAGCTTTCTTCACAGTCCAACTCTCATATCGATACATGACCACTGGAAAAACCATAACCTTGACTAGACAGACCTTTGTTGGCAAAGTAATGTCTCTGCTTTTGAATATGCTATCTAGGTTGGTCATAACTTTTCTTCCAAGGAATAAGCGTCTTTTAATTTCGTGACTGCAGTCACCATCTGCAGTGATTTTGGAGCCCCCAAAAATAAAGTCTGACACTGTTTCTACTGTTTCCCCATCTATTTCCCATGAAGTGATGGGACCAGATGCCATTACTAGGTGGGGATAATGAGATTGTTTCTGTTTGAGGCCCAGCATTCGCTCTTCTCTGTAGAAACCGTGTTACTTGCATTGGACTATCTAGTGATTCTTATTAACCCTATGTGGTTCTGTATGTATTTATATAAAGTAAAATTTCCGGTCTGAGTTTTTATCATAGAATAATATACCTTCCTTAGTACATCCTGGAAATTGTAATAACCCAATTTACCTTTAACAAACATCAAAAAAATCTAGGAGGTGGTCTAGTATCTAAATAGAAACTCTGTGTCTTCATCCTTCCAGTGTTATCTGAGATGCGTTTTATCATGATGCTATGGTGAATTATCGGTAGAATATTTTTAGCTGATTTAGTGAGAAGAGATTTCTTTCTTATAGTATAATAAATGGCCCCTATCAAACAGAATGTAAATGATCATATTTCAATGATATAAAATTAAAAACACATACACAGCAGCAATAAATTGGGAAGTTTCACTCACTTCGTTAGCAATATAATACAGGTTACATAAATATTATAATAATTTGTCCTGTGTAGTTTTTGAAGTGGTTTTAAAAAGCACTAAAAAATACCAAACTCATTAATAACAGTATCTCTATCAATGACTCAGGCTCTCCTTTAAATAACCATGTACTTGGTGGTGGCTACCCACTCTAGTATCCTTGCCTGGAGAATTCCATGGACAGAGGAGCCTGATGGGCTACAGTCCATGGGTTTGCAAAGAGTCATAAATGACCGAGCAACTAACACACACACGCACACACACTCGATGGGGGATGGAGAGTGTTATTGCTCCTTTGAATTTAATATATGCTCATGACACTACCTGTTTTAATGCAATTATGCTACCAAATACATACACAGATATCCATTATAAACACCTATGGGTCTGTCCCTCACTTTCTTCAGGGCTTTTTGCAATTTACTTATCACTGAGGATTTCCTTGTAAGTGCTATTTAAAATATCACCCCACCCCCAATCTGGTATGCCCTGTGCCCCTTCTATTGCTTTGCATCTTGCATATCTCATAATACCAATTGACATGGTTATATGCAATTATCATCTGCCTCCCTACTATTAGAATGTGAGCTTCATGAGGGTAAGGCATTTATTTTGTTCTGTGCAATATCCCCTGATGTAAAACAGTGCCTGAGCTTTGTGTGGACATTTCACTAAAGAAGATAAATGAATGGCTGTAAGCACATGAACAGATGCTCAACATCATGGGTCATTAGGGAAATACATTTCAAAATCACAAGACACCACTTCACACTAAGTAGGATGGATGCAATCATGATGACGTACAAAAACAAGTGTTGGTGGGGATGTGGTAAAAATTGAAAACCTCATACATTCCTGGTGGGAATATAAAATAGTACAATGATTTTGGAAAACAGTTTGATAGTTTCTTAAAAAGTCAAACATTAATGACCCAGTAACTCTCCTCCTAGGTATATATACAAGTGAAATAAAAACATATGTCCACATAAGAACATATATATTAATGTTCATGGCACCATTATTTATAAGAGTCCCTGACTAGAACCAACCCAGATGTCAATCAACTAGTAAGAATATATAAAAAAAAAGTGTGCTATATCCATACAGTGGAATACTAGTCAACAATAGAAAATAATATATTATGGATACATACTACCACAGGGAATGAACCTCAAAAAATTACGCTGTTGAAGACCAGGTATAAGAGACCCTGTATTTACATTTCTATTTATATAAAATTTTCAAAAGACAAACATAAACTTGAATAGAAGTTGCCTAGGGCTAGGTGTGGAGAAGGCGATGGCACCCCACTCCAGTGTTCTTGCCTGGAAAATCCAATGGATGGAGGAGCCTGGTGGGCTGCTGTCTGTGGAGTCGCACAGAGTTGGACATGACCAAAGTGGCTTAGCAGCAGCAGCAGCAGGGCTAGGGGAGGAAAGGGGTAATAAACATAAATAGAAGAAAAGTTTGGGGGGTGAAAATACTTGAAACTGGATTGTGATGATTTTTGCACAACTCCAAATTCACTAAAAATAATTTAATTTTACACTTAAAACAGATGAATTTTAAGGAATGTAAATTAGAATTCAATAAAGTTGATAAAAAGGACTAATACAAAATAGGGCCACAACATTTGTTGAATTAAAAAATAATTAAATATGTTCCTTAGTTATGGGCTTCCCTGGTAGCTCAGCTGGTAAAGAATCTGCCTGCAATGCAGGAGACCCTGGTTCAATTGCTGGGTTGGGAAGATCTACTGGAGAAGGGATAGGCTATCCACTCCAGTATTCTTGTGTTCCTTGGTGGCTCAGATGGTAAAGAATCCGCCTACTACTGCTCTTGTCTTCCCTGTAGCTCAAACAGTAAAGAATCTGCCTGCAATGCAGGAGACCCAGGTTTGATCCCTGGGTCAGAAAGATACTGTAGAGAAGGGAATGGCAATCCACTCCAGTATTCTTGCCTGGAGAATCCCATGGACAGAAGAGCCTGATGGGCTACAGCCTGTGGAATTGCAAAGAGTCGGACATGACTTATCGACTACCGCTACCACTACCCACTCCAGTATTCTGGCCTGGAACATTCCATGGACTGTATAGACCATGGGTTCACAAAGAGTTGGACATGACTGAATGATTTTCAGTTTAGTCAATAATGATGACAGCCTTAGAAGAAAGAATACATGGAGTGATTTGACATATGAAATGTGTATGGCTATACACCCAATGTTGCATAAAAAAAGAAATTTACTTTATGTAATAATATGCATGTATATGTAGGTGTATATGGGTGTGTATGGGGGGGTTGTATGTAAGCCTTGTCACAATCTCGGGAAATTTCTTATAATGTAAAAGGTATTAGACCCTAAAATATGCAAGTGATGTTTTTAGATGTGGTTGTAAATTAGGAAGAAACAAGTGAAGATTCCATTACCACAGTGTATTCTACAGAGAAGAGTTTTTACCCATGCACTATTGCAAGTACTTTGGGGGAGGCAATGGCACCCCACTCCAGTACTCCTGCCTGGAAAATCCCATGGATGGAGGAGCCTGGTAGGCTGCAGTCCATGGGTTCGATAGAGTCGGACACGACTGAGCAACTTCACTTTCACTTTTCACTTTCATGCATTGCAGAAGGAAATGGCAACCCACTCCAGTGTTCTTGCCTGGAGAATCCCAGGGATGGGGGAGCCTGGTGGGCTGCCATCTATGGGGTCGCACAGAGTCAGACACAACTGAAGTGACTTAGGAGCAACATTGCAAGTACTGTCATTATGGTTTGAAGGATAAAAATGTAGGGAGTAAGGGCTTCTGTAGTCTTAGTGAAGTAGTCAAATGACCAGAAAGCTGCTTGGATTTGATGGTCTACTGAAGACACGAGCACATGAGGCTTCCACAAAGACTCACTACTCTATGTCTCAGCGTCTGATGCGCTCTCTCTTAAAGGTAGCCAGGACCATTCAAAATAATTATTTCTGATAATAACGGAAAACAACATCTGTGTATAGCATTCTGAAGCCATTCATGCAGCAGAGAGGCAAAAATGAAAAGATGGAAAACTGGAATTTCGAAAGGTGCTATTTATAAAGTAGCATCTATGAAAGAAGTTCTGTATGAGGTTTAAAATAGAGTCTGGGGTTTTAAAAGTTATTTGCAATAATGGAAGCTTGCTTTGTAAATTAAGCCTTGGCATTACATCCTTTCATTGAAAAGGTTCAATCTTGGTTTTTCCATTTTAGAAATGGTTCCAGGTCTCATCATTTCCTCCATGAGGGGAAACAATTGGACTGAGTTACCATGTTCCAATTTATGAATATTAGACATGGCTTTTTTCCTGAGTACCTTAGAGTCAGCTAACAGTCACTGCTTTAAACAGATTTATGGAAGCAAGCAGCAGGTTCATGAGGAGAAAAAATGCTCTGAGAACAAATGGCCAGGCTCCTGTCCTCGGCTGCCTGTCTGATATGAGATCGTAACAGTTGAAACAGTTTTGCATCTTCTACTGTTATACGTTATTAAAAATAAAAACAGTACTCAGAGAAAAACAAATGAACAAAAGTTTTAGTTCAGTTGTTTTTAGAAAGAAGCAGCGTTGTTGAGAGAAAGAAAACTACTTCACGTTATCTGAAATATTTAGGCTTTCTTAACTGACTGATTTCCCTGGTCACACTCCCCTCCAATAAAACTTGCAGAACAATGTTAGTAGTAATAAATTGGTCAAGGATATTAAAATGTTCTTTTCTTCTCATTCGGATCCAAAAGGCTATCAGCCAAAGTGTATTAATTGGGTATTTGCTTTCCAAATTATTTACATATCTGCCAAAAGTGCTTTTGAAATTTTTGGCATGGGTTACTCTGGATAAAAAGAAATATGAGCTGTAAAATAATAAAATAAACTGGAAAATAGCAGCTAAGTGTGTTTGATTTCTTTATGAACAGCCAATACCTCTATTATTCAAAGTAATTTGAATCCTTTAAAAATGATATGTGTAGAGTACAGAGGATAAAACAACCATGAGAAACCTAATCATAACAATATTCCTCATGTTCAAAATTTGCTATAAGAAGGGACCATTTGTTTTTCACATAGAAGAGAGTATAGTTATAGGTGGATGAAATGGAGCTCATTATTAGGAGATTTAATTTTTTAGAAATCACATGGCATAAAACTAAAGGAAAACATCAGAGAAATGTGCTAATATACATGGATAAATGAGCTCTTTAGAGATGAGTATAAACAGAACATTTATTAAAGTACTTCTGAAAATTACATAGTGCTTAGAGAAAAATCTTACAGAAACATCTGTAAGGAAAATAGTTCTGGCTAGTATTCAAAGAGGCAAGAGTTCTTGGTGTATATCTACCTATGCTTCTCCCACCTCATTCTATTCATTCTTCTATAATAAACACTTACAGTATAAGGAGTTCATTATTTCATACTTATCTAAGATATTTTTCACCTGCTGACTTTAAAACTTTGGAGCCACTTGACTTAAATTGTCAAACAGTCCAATGCAATGTGAGTTCACACTCACCACTTCAGTGAGGAGAGCCTGTCTTGAGTTCAAATTTTTATCATCCCTGAAATAGTCCTACACTGTATAGAAGCCAGTTTGTGAACTATCACTTTAGAAGGGCAACAGACATTGGTAGGAGGGGAAATGCTGAAGGAGAGGGTTTGCATTCCTAATTTGAGAGAGAATTTCAGCTCATTACATGGCTTCTAAATTTCAGCTTGAGGTCCGATGTTGATCTATGATTCTTTTTTTTTAACCACACTATGACAAACGTGGAGAATAATAATATAGTGATGCTTTAGATAAATTTTAGACTAATGTGAGTGACTGTTGTTTCTTAATATATATGAACACACAAACATACAACTATATAGGTATATATGTATACATGTGGGCTTCCCTGGTGGCTCAGTGATAAAGAATCGACCTGCCAATGCAGGAGATGCGAGAGACGCCAGTTCAATCCCTGGGTCAGGAGGAACCCCTTGAAGAGGAAATGGCAACCCACTTCTGTATTCTTGCCTGGAGAAGTCCATGGACAGTGGAGCCTGGGGTCACGAAGAGTCGGACATGACTGAGTTCACTCACACATCACTGAGCTCACTCATACATGGGTGTGTGTGTGTGTGTGTATACATCTATAACTATATATATATATGTATGTGTGTGTATATATATTCATAGATACATATATACACACATGTGCACATCTCCAATGTATTAAAAATGGCTAAAATTCTCCTTTTTAATGAAATCATGGTATATGCTAAGTAGTTGCTTAGAGTAGTAAATGATTAGATGATTGATTGATTTTAGCATCCTGATCTGAGAAAATGAAAGATACCAACCCTAAGAAGCTCCAAGTGTGTGAGGCAGGAGTCCAGGTCCCACAGCCAGACCCCCACATATTCCCCCAAATCTGATTCTCCACATCAGCCCCTTCCCAGCTGCCTCTCACCACCCCTCCTTCCTAGACCTCCACCCAGTGGGGAGAGTCTTCAAGAGGAGAGCCTGAGATCAGAGGCCCAGCACTGGAAAGTCATGGAAGGGAACTTTTCAGATAGGAAGCAGACCTCAGAGGATAAGGATGAAGGCCTCACCAAGGAGCTTCCACTTTACCACTGAGTCAAACGAAGGTTTGATCCCTCGTAACCCTGAGGTGCCTGTTATTCTCATGCTTTCCCTACAGACCATCACTCCAACCTTTGATTCCAAATCTGATGAACTTCAAAAGTGAAAGTGAAGTCGCTCAGTCGTGTCTGACTCTTTCAAACCCCGTGGACTGTAGCCTACCAGGCTCCTCTGTCGATGGGATTTTCTAGGCAAGAATACTGGAGTGGGTTGCCATTTCCTTCTCCATGAATTTCAAAGGGGCCACCTTTTAATCAATCATGCTGTAGTATGAATTTGAGTCACCATTATCTCTCAGGTTTCCTTCACGCTAAGAATTAAAAGCAGACAAATATTTTTCATCTGTCTAAAGTCCTCTAGGCATGAACAAATGTGTTACTTGTAAGGAAGTTAGTCAGTTCTTATCACTGTCTAAAACCCCAGGCCACATCCCTATAGAGGATGTGATTTCTCGCCAAAAGAACTAGAGAAATTAATAATAATAATAATGTGCCACCATCTCTTCTTCTCTCTAATATCCAATTCATTGATTCATTATATACTATTCTTCTCTCTAATATTCAGTCTCTTTATTCATCAAAATAATTTGCATTCAGCTCTACAGCTGCATGGAACATCAATCAAGGGTTTCATGTAATTAAAAGGGAATAATTACATAGGAAGATAGTTTCTTTTTAATGTGCTTTATATGAAAGTTCCAACAGCTCCAGGTTTTGAGCCTTGGTTCTTTGGCCTCAGATCTCCCTCACTCAAAAATGACTTCCAACCATTGTAATTCCCCCCAGCTTCTGGAACACCTTTCTTCCTGCTCACATGGATAGGGATATCTGGAGAATTCCTACTCTTTTCAGTGTCACATTTCACCAATTTTGGTTAGATCAGTCGAAACTAACAGTCAGCGGCTGCCTATCAGGGATGAGGAGCTGTTAGAAACTGTCATTTCATTCTACATGGAAGAAAGTGACTAAAGTTTTCTTTAACTTTGTCTAAGTTTCTGAAATTTCAATTATCATATAACAGAGGGTTTGTGGCTGTAACAGCCATTATATCTTAGAATTGATGGATCATTTTATGTTTTTTTAAAATTAATTTTATTGGATAAAAATTACTTATTAGATAATTTTATTGGATAAATTATTGGATAATTTTAAATAAAAATTTATATTTATTTTATAAATTAATTTTTATGGTCACTTTACAATGTTGTGCTCATTTCTAGTGTATAGCAGAACGAATCAGCCATACATATACATATATTCTCTCCCTTTTGGACTTCCTTCCCATTCAGGTTGGAGAGAACAAGTATTTGGATTCCAAGAGGGAAAATGGAGGCGTGGGAGGAATTGGGAGATTAAGATTGACATATATACATTATAGATATATATAAAATAGATAACTAATGAGAACATACTATATAGCACTGGGAACTCTAAATAAGAATTATTGCATCTTAACTATGAAAAAGTAGTGCTTGTTTTTAACCTAGCACCAAGTGAAATTCTTAGAAAAATATGACTTTCTCAATACAGTATGGTAGCAGAAGAAAGGTAATGTGAGGGTTTGTGATTCTTGGATACAAGCTATCATCAGAAGTCTTGAAGGACATGTTCATTTTTAATGAAGTTGAAATGAAATTTCTTTATAGAATGATATCATGACAGTTCAGAATTATTATACAGGACTCTATTCTTTTTCTCAACCTTCCCAAGGATACGGGGGGAAAAAATGTTTTGACTCAGCTTTTGACGTATAGTCACTCAGTCACGTCGGGTTCTTTGTGACCCTATGGACTATAGCCCACCAGCCTCCTCTGTCCATTGGATTCTCCAGGGAAGAATACTGGAGTGGGTTGCCATGCCCTTCTCCAGGGGATCTTCCCAACACAGGGATTGAACCTGGGTCTCCCATATTGCAGGCAGGCTTTTTACTATCTGAGACCCCTGGGAAGCTTGATGTATAGGGAGGCACATTTTTCATTAATTTTGTTTTCTACCCATTGATAGAGACATTGAAATCCTGTCAAATGGTGTATTCATCTGTTTTTTATGTAGTTATAAAGTGCTTACTTTGCCAATAGATGGCCAGTGTGCTGGTATAGGGAAAAAAAAAAAAAGAGAGAGAGAGAGAGACAGATTATCTTTGTGGTCTTTTCCACTAAGGATAATGTGCTATCAACCCTTTACCTGAATTTGCCACATGTTTATTTTAAAATTATAAAAAAAATCATTGAGTGTAGAATTTGTCAATCTGAATTTTATGGAATTCAGACTACCTGTGTCTAAGATATCCTGATAGATGGACTCCTCACAGTTTTTCTCTATGGAAGATCTGTCTTCTGTTAGAGTCTCACTGGCAATTCAAGACTCTCACAGTACTATCACATGCATTAGTGATATGAATTACATTTTACTGATATGAAATCCACAGGATAATTTTGAGCTGGGCATTTACCTTGTTCGGTGTAGCATATTTCACTGGGGGTTATCAGTTTGAGATTCATAAATGTAGAGCCTGAAAAAAGGACTTGGTTGCTAGTATACTGTTTGAAAATTAATCAGAGAAAGTGGGTGAGAGAATTAAGGAAGTTAGATGGGAAAAAAGGAAAAGCCAATAAATGGTGTGTTTTCACGATCACTGTGTATGCAACACACAAGCACTTGACTCTGTAGGAACTTTCTGAGAAATTGCAGTTATCTCTGTGTTAGCCTTCCTAAGTATGGAGACTGGAGCATTTGTCTACTGGTTTCCACCACTCTTCATAAGTTGAAAATTGTCCTCACAGTCCTAACTGTACCTCCCACACTCTCCTTTTTGGGTTGCAGCCATTGGAAGGATTGTGAACTTTGATCTTCAAAGAAAGCCCTGAGGCAGAGAAGCAGGGAACTACAGAGCATACTAGAGATGAGGTGGCCTGGCACGTTCAGAATCACCCACCTGCAGCTTGGCTGAAGTGAGAGGTGACCATGAGAGTGTCTGATATGAGGTGAGGCACAAAAAGCCTCCGTCTCAATGACCAAATGGATTTATTGGAATATTAAAGTTACAGCTAAAAATCAAAATATTAGAGTCTTCTCTAATAGAGTCAATGCTGTAGACATGTGCATGTCAAACAAAGCTTCTGTACTTATAAAATTTCCATTTAAAATGGGAACCACTTTTCATGTGAAATGACAGCATGCTTTTATAACTACATACCAAGAAGTTTTATTTACTAAGATTGTGGGCAATCCTGCTATAAGGTACACGTAAAGATCTTTACATTAACGATGAAATGGAAAAATTAAAAGGAAATATTTTGTCTGCCACATGTCCAATTTTTTTTTTTTCCTTTTGAATGTTCTACAAAGACTTAGGTGGAATTTGATTCTGTCCAAATTCAATTTGCTTATTCTTTCATCCCAAATGGAGTGATGTCAGAAAAACATAAAGCACTGTTCATTTATTATGGATAAACTGAAGGGCTGTAGCTGCTGTGTCTGTGATGAGTGGGAGAGAACAGGATACCCTGGAAATATGTGGTGGCTATCGTCCACACAGGCACACAGGCATGAGCACATTGTTCTTAGGCCTTCCCTCTGGCAGATGAGATTGGGATACATGCAGTGTTGGAAATGTGTTTTTCAGTATCTGTGCCTACTGTGATGGGAAGAAAATAAAATTTTGTTTACCCATCTTGTCTGTATGTAACGCCAATGCAGCTGCAAGTCTTGAATTTGTTTATTCTGAAGTTTGAGAGGAAGAGAGTGTCTAGACAAAAGAATGGCTTGTTAGCTTCTTGCCACTGTCAGTCAAACGCAGCATGTTCTTCGTGCCATGGAGCTGCTGTTGGGTGTGTGCTCTTCAGATTACACCGAGGCTGTTAAAGTCGTAGATACAGCTGGCTCACTCAATGAGAAAAATACTAGACATTCTGTCCTACAAGAAGAAAGCAAAGAACAAGAACAGTTACAGCTTTAAACATTTGAAAATGAGGATCAAATTCTATTTTTTCCTTTCTCTTCCTGGCACGGACACCAGTGTGTAGATAAGTCCAAGAAAAATACAAAACATCCACATATTATGAACATAAGTCATGCTGGTCTCAAAATCCCTACAAGATACATCATACATAAAAGTTGGCTCACATGTCTTTGAAATGAAAAGTAAAAAATGTTAAACAGCTTTGCATATTCTATGAAAAAGATTACTCAAAGATACTGCCTATTATTTAAGCAAAAATAATTTGGCCTTTTTGTTATTTTAAAGTAGAGGTGGGAGGTTTCCTGTAGTGTACTCTTCTGGTTTTGATGGCTGAGTTTTTCTTTTAATAGATTTAGAATTATAGTATTATACTCAAATAGTGTTATTAGGAATAGCATTGTGAAAACAAAACTGCTTTATGAATTCTGGACAACAGTTTTCCTCAAAAATAACTTTGAGGAAAGTTAACATGTAACATTCACCATAGTAAATTCTGAAAATTATCTGTTTCTTTTTCATAGAATAAGCTCTGTTTGTGGCTTTTGCATGTTGTTTTTTAATTGAAGAATAATTATTTTACAATATTGTGTTGGTTTCTGCCATGCATCAACATGAATCAGTCATAGGTATACATATGTCCCCTCCCTCTTGAACCTCCCTCTCTCCTCCCACCCCATCTCCACCCCCAGGTTGTCACAGAGCACCAGTTTGAGCTCCCTGAGTCATACAGCAAATTCAAAATGGTCTGTTTTTATATTTTATCCATTTAAAAGTTTCTCCATATGGTAGTGAATATAGGATATATAACATTTCTTCCACTGTTCATGTTGTATCTCTGAACTGGTTTTAGGAAGATGTTTCTCTAAATCATCTAAAAGAAAACTTGTTAGTTGCTCAGTCGTGTCTGACTCTTTGCAACCCCATGGACTATAGCCTGCCAGGCTTCTCTGTCCATGGGATTTTTCCAGACAAGAACACTGGCATGGGTTGCCATTTTCTTCTCCAGAGGATCTCCCAACCCTGGGATTGAACCCAGGTCTCCCAAATTACAGGCAAACTGTTAACCATCTGAGCCACTAGGGAAGCCCTATGGGGGGGAGGTTCAAAAGGGAGGGGGTATATGTATACCTATGGCTGATTCATGTTGAGGTTTGACAGAAAACAAAATTCTGTAAAGCAATTATCCTTCAATTAAAAAATAAATTAATTAAAAAAACTTAATGCTACTTAAATATATGGTTAACAAATTCATATCCAAGAATCTCTTTGGAAGAGTGGTGTAAGGAGGGTGGTAAAATCAGCAGAAAGGGGAACACGTAATTCCTCTCAAGGTTAATGTAACTGTAAAGATTTGTGAATGGAGGGGAGAGAACAGTGTTTCCCCCCAAGGGAAGCTGTTTGTACCAGAGATGGTCAGACACACTGCTGTAAATTCTGTACCTAGAAATCTCTGGGGCACCACGTCCAAAATATATGCTGGATTTATCCACTTCCCTTCATATCGACTTGCCTTCTCTGGAGTGCAAGCTACTCTGAACACTTCCACGAACTATTAAAATTGTCTCACACCTCTATTCAGACCAGTTTTGACAGCCAACAGGTGCTTTTATTTTTATTTTTTTTCAATTTTCCATATTTATTTATTTATTCAAAGATTCATTTATTCAATTTCCCACAATTATTTTTTTAATTTATTTATTTTAATTAGAAGCTAATTACTTTACAATACTGTATTGGTTTTGCCATACATCAACATGAATCTGCCACGGGTGTACATGTGTTCCCCATCCTGAACCCCTCTCCCACCTCCCACCCCATACCATCCCTCTGGGTCATCCAGTACACCAGCCCCAAGCATCCTGCATCAAACCTGGACTGGCGATTCATTTCTTATATGATATTATACATGTTTCAATGCCATTCCCCCAAATCATCCCCTCCTCCCTCTCCCACAGAGTCCAAAAGACTGTTCTATACATCTGTGTCTCTTTTGCTGTCTCACATACAGGGTTATCATTACCATCTTTCTAAATTCCATATATATGCATTAGTATACTGTATTGGTGTTTTCTTTCTGGCTTACTTCACTCTGTATAATAGACTCCAGTTTCATCCACCTCATTAGAACTGATTCAAATGTATTCTTTTTAATGGCTGAGTAATACCCCATTGTGCATATGTACCACAGCTTTCTTATCCATTCATCTGCTGATGGACATCTAGGTTGCTTCCATGTCCTGGCTATTATAAACAGTGCTGCGATGAACATTGGGGTACATGTGTCTTTTTCAATTCTGGTTTCCTCAGTGTGTATGCCCAGCAGTGGGATTGCTGGATTGTATGGCCGTTCTATTTCCAGTTTTTTAAGGAATCTCCACACTGTTCTTCATAGTAGCTGTACTAGTTTACATTCCCACCAACAGTGTAAGAGGGTTCCCTTTTCTCCACACCCTCTCCAGCATTTATTGCTTGTAGACTTTTGGATCACAGCCATTCTGACTGGCATGAAATGGTACCTCATTGTGGTTTTGATTTGCATTTCTCTGATAATGAGTGATGTTGGACATCTTTTCATGTGTTTGTTAGCCATCTGTATGTCTTCTTTGGAGAAATGTCTATTTAGTTCTTTGGCCCATTTTTTGATTGGGTCGTTTATTTTTCTGGAATTGAGCTGCAGGAGTTGCTTGTATATTTTTGAGATTAGTTGTTTGTCAGTTGCTTCATTTGCTATTATTTTCTCCCATTCTGAAGGCTGTATTTTCACCTTGCTTATAGTTTCTTTTGTTGTGCAGAAGTTTTTAATTTTAATTAGATCCCTTGTGTTTATTTTTGCTTTTATTTCCAATATTCTGGGAGGTGGGTCATAGAGGATCCTGCTGTGATTTATGTTGGAGAGTGTTTTGCTTATGTTCTCCTCTAAGAGTTTTATAGTTTCTGGTCTTACGTTGAGATCTTTAATCCATTTTGAGTTTATGTTTGTGTATGGTGTTAGAAAGTGCTCTAGTTTCATTCTTTTACAAGTGGTTGACCAGTTTTCCCAGCACCACTTGTTAAAGAGATTGTCTTTTCTCTATTGTATATTCTTGCCTCCTTTGTCAAAGATAAGGTGTCCATAGGTGCATGGGTTTATCTCTGGGCTTTCTATTTTGTTCCATTGATCAATATTTCTGTCTTTGTGCCAGTACCATACTTTCTTGATGACTGTGGCTTTGTAGTAGAGCCTGAAGTCAGGCAGATTGATTCCTTCAGTTCCATTCTTCTTTCTCAAGATTGCTTTGGTTATTCGAGGCTTTTTTGTATTTCTGTATAAATTGTGAAATTATTTGTTTTGCTCTGTGAAAAATACCGTTGGCAGCTTGATAGGGATTGCATTGAATCTGTAGATTACTTTGGGTAGTATACTCATTTTCACTATATTGATTCTTCTGATCCATGAACATGGTATATTTCTCCATCTATTAGTGTCCTCTTTGATTTCTTTCACCAGTGCTTTTAAAAATTATGTTACTTATGTGCTGAAAATGCTCAAGTCAGTAAGGTACAAGTTAAAGAATACTCAAGTTTTTTTGTGTTTTTTTACTTTTTTTAAAAATAATATTTTTTAATTGAAGGATAATTACTTTACAGTATTGTGTTGGTTTCTGCCAAACATTAACTTGAATCAGCCATATCTATATGCCCTTTGTCTTGAAACTCCATCCCACCTCCCTCCCCACCCCACCACTCTAGTTTTTGTTACAGAACATGATTTGAGTTCCCTAAGTCATACAGCAAATTCCCATTGGCTATCTATTTTAGTTTTCTTTCTCCTTTTCAAACACACACATACATACACAGAGCTCATGCCAAGGCAACTAGCTCTAGATTCTTCTTTTAACTAACTCTTTTAGCTGTGTCTTGAAACAATTTTAGACCAGGTTCCATTTTTGGTCATTTAGAAGATATAATGTCATTTCTAATCACAAGAATTATTGTTTGATAATTAAAATGGCCAGCAAAATTTCAAAACAGTGTTTAAAATTCAGGCCTCTTTTCTGTCTCAACCTGGGTTTTCTTCATGCTATAAGAAGCAGCACAGGACACGCGGCATCTTCTCTATCTCATTTCTGTGGCTCTGCTTCCTCTCTGCTCCTGTCCCATCCTGACCCAGCCTGTCCTGGGATCCTCCCAGATCTGGAAAAAGGAAAGAAAGGGAAGCAATGAGCAGGAGAGGTCAGGGCTCACTGCTCTCAGGGCAGGACTTAGATCTCACAATTTTTCATATAGCACTTTCATTCAGAAATGTCCCCACTGAGAAATTCTAATTACAAATCCTCTGACCTGCATAACTTACTTCTCCTTTCATTAGTTAACCTAGGAATAGAAACCTTTAAGATCTAGGCAACTAAGATCTAGGTGGCTCAGGCCATATGAATTGCACCTTTCTATTAGTGTCTTATCGCCCTTCTAGCTTAATAGGCAACATCAAGCTGGTTTACTGTCCTAAGAAATAATCACACATATGTTGCTGTGACATCTTTAGAAGGAGGGGACCATGTTTGTTAACTTAGAAGCCTCAGACTGTTAACAACAATTTTTCAGCTTCAGATTTCTTTGTCACCTTATCCCCAGAAATAAGGGATCCTAGTCAATCTTTTCACTTGTTCTTTTATATCCCCTCTTATTTGACTTTAGTTCAAGGACAAATGACTCTTCACAGAGTGTCACAGACTCCAAGGAACACTTTTTCTCTTCTGGTCTTTTCAACATTAATCCATTTTTTTTTTCCTTAGAAGAGTGTTTGCTTATGAGAAATTAAATGGTTTTCAATGATATCCTTCCAATTCCCAAATAAGTGGACCAGTGCCTAACTTTGTCATGAGGAGATACTTGGCACATAATGTGTTGTTCTTGACTTTCAAGACTTGAGTCAAACTGTATGGCATTTTACTATCCTGGTAAACACAGAAATCATATGCTTCTCTGCTTAAAAATGCCATTAAGAGAAATCAACTAACATTAGGTTTTCTTGTGAGTAAGAAAAGCTCAAAATACCTAACCTAAATAAGACAGGGTTTTATTTTTATCTCAGAAAGCAGTAGAATGGTAAGGGGATCCCAGCTGATGTCAGGACTCTGCCCTCACTAGATTATCAGGAACCTAGTTTATTATATCTTAATATAAAGATGATACAATAAGAAGCTCACTACAGGCAAGTGATGCCTTTTCTGCTGCTGCTGCTAAGTCGCTTCAGTCATGTCCGACTCTGTGCGACCCCAGAGACGGCCTCCTACCAGGCTCCTCTGTCCCTGGGATTCTCTAAGCAAGAACACTGGAGTGGGTTGATGGCCTTTTCTAGCTCTAGTCATTACACATTTCAGCCAGCAGGGAAGAAAGAGACACTGAGGCAAAAAGCAAGAGGAGGCACATGGCATTTGAATTTTAGAAAGTTTATTTAAGTTACCAGTTTATGCACCTTATGCTCCATTGGTTCCAAATTCTCTGGCTGTATTTAGCTATTGGGGAGGCTGATAAATGTATCTCCTTGGCCCACCTTTTTGTGGTTATGTATTCAATCACTATGGAAGTGTATAGTGCATGGATAGGTGATAATTATGGATCTCTTCCCAGCTTCCAATAGGAGTTACAATGAAATCTAATTCCCTAATGAGGCTTACAGCATAGTAGATTACCTGGCACCTGCCTGCCTTGTCAGCCTCATGAGATTCTTCCCCTTATCAATGCATTTCAGCCGTATACAACTACTCTTTGTTTTTGGAACTTTCCAGGCTCATTTCTTACTCTCACTTTGGCACTTGTGCTTCTTCCAACCTAGTACTTTCCTCAAATCTTCTAATTGATACCTGTATCCAAAGCATCCTCAATAATGCTTTCTGCAATTATTCTAAGTCAGGAAGTGACTCTCTCCCCATTGCTATCATCACTCTTTAATATAACCGACTGTTAACAGACACGATATGCCACTGTCGGAAATTGTTTGCTTATTTATTATGTTTCCCCACAATAGTACTGTAACTGCAGAGGATGCTGTCTCATTTCTTCACCGTTGAATCTTCAATCCCTACAACTGTGCCAGACATGTAGTAGGTACTTGATAGTTATTGAATTAATGTATGAATATATTAATACTTTTTTTCAAAAGCAAGCAGCTGCAAATGTAGGTGGTTGTATCCGAATGATTTTATAAAGTTTTTCATGGTGATGGTAGTTCTCCCCAAAAAAGCCTTTCCTTATCAGGTTATTTTTTAACTAGGGCAACCCTAATATTTATTAAAATGACTCAAAAATAATATAGAATAGTTTTTAAGGAATAAAAACTACTATAATTTACTTTCTTTGAGAAAAGTAGGCTATATCACCCTGGGAACTTGCAATGATCCTAATTTCCTACTTATTTTTTCTAACAGTATATGAACCTCAGAGTTAATATCCCCATGTAGATAAACCACAGAGAATTAAAATGTCCTATTTTCTTCCATATTAAATTGTAATATTTCAAATATAAGTTTAGTTTTATCCTGTTACTTACAATAGGTAAATATAGCTCACAGATAGAGATTCTTAATGATTTAAGTAATTATGTCTTATTATTAAAAATAGAATTTATTTCTCATAGAAACTCCTAATGTCAAGGAGATATATTCTTGCCTGGATATATTGCCTGGATATATCCCTTAACAATCCTAAACGTATTGCTTGTCTTTCTTTCCAGTAGTCCTTCACATACTCTTGGAACCAGTGCTAGTTATGATCTGCCATTGCCATATTTTGAGGTTTGGGCAAGAAGCAATGCATTTTTAATTGCATGCCATTTTCATACTTTGCTATGTGATTATTTTTTAAACACTGTTGCTGTTTGTTTTTCTTTTTTTTTTCTTTCTTTCTTTTCTTTTCTTTTCTTTTTTTTTTTTTTTTTTTACAATTGAATGGTACAAAATAGTCTTTTATACATCACTACCGACTCAGAGTCTTTTACTCTCTGGAACTGCAATTGCACATTGATTTGTTGAGCAAGATTTCTTTCACTTTTTTTCTTTTAATGAGTTTATACAATGGGAAGTATTAACTTTTATTTTATATATGTGTTTTTATATATAAAATAAAAAACATATATATATATATATATATATTTTATTTTATATATGTCATATATTTTTTATTATATATATATATTTTTATAGACTTTGAGGAATAATTTCTAAATAATTTAAATCATCTGATCATCTCAATGTATGTGCATTTTATATAAATCTAAAATCAATGTGTATATAATATATACATGCAACATCTATTCAAAGCAGTAGCATGATGAAACCTACTTTACTGTGCTTTTAATTCACATATTCTACCATTTGATCTTTTTCTTTCCAAATGGATTACATAAAACTTTCTGGACGGAATTTATGCTTTTATTTTTCTTTACCTCTAGGAATTGTGTGTGAGCTCAGTAATGTCCAACTCTTTGCTACCCCACAGACTATAGCCCACCAGGCTCCTCTATCCATGGAATTTTTCAGGCAAGAAAATTGGAGCAGGTTGCCATTTACTACTCCAGGGGATCTTCCCAACCCAGGGATCAAACCCACATCTCTTGTGTCTCCTGCATCGGTAGGCAGATTCTTTACCACTGTACCACCTGAGAAGCCCACCTCTAATAATTACCTCATATGTATTCTCTTTATCCTTGCCTTGTCTTTTTTCTGTGTCTCTGCTACTTAGAACTAATCTGTACCTGTTGTTGTTGTTCCGTCCCTTGGCCATGTCCAACTCTTTGTGACCCCGTGTACTGCAGCACACTAGGTTTCCTTTCCTTCACCATCTCCTAGAGCTTGCTCAAACTCATGTCCATTGAGGCAGTGATGCCATCCAACCATCTCATCCTCTGTCATCCCCTTCTCCTCCTGCCCTCAATCTTTCCCAGCATCAGGGTCTTTTCTGAAGAGTCAGCTCTTAGCATCAGGTGGCCAAAGTATTGGAGCTTCAGCTTCAGCATCAGTACTTCCAGTGAAGTGAATAGCTTCTTATTTTCTCTAATAGGATGTAGCTTCTACTGTACTCCCTTAGCCTTTTGCACTTTATTTTAACCTATTTTTTTAACCTCAAATAGTACATTTGTCAAAGTAAGTGTATATGTATATAAATAATTTATTGGACATTGTCTTAATGTACTGATCTTTTTCTACTTATGTATCTTGATATTAGATTGTAATATTTGATGTGCAGAAACCTTGTTTTGTTTTCTGTTTATCTGGTAAAAGGCCAAATAACTTTACTTGCCTTCCATAAAATTTTGGTTGCACTCATCTGAATATATATGAAACCTGTTTTCCATGAAGTACTTCATTGCCTGAAAAAGTATTGTCTAAATCATTTTCATGTGACCATCCTAGTTAAATCAGTTCCTTCCTCTCTTCCCCCTTCCTTTTTATCACATTACCCTAGTTTGTATTCATCAAAGCAGGTAACTGTAACTATTAATATATACATTTTAAAAGTTAATATAGTGTGAATGTATGTGAATAAGGTAAAAAATAAAATACTTTGTACTTTTAAGCATAATATTTATTGCCTGTTTCATGACTAGGATACCAAGAAGCTTAGTCAAATGAAGAAAAAATATATAAGGTGGTTCTTCTGATAAAGGAAAGAGGGAAAACACAGTTGGTATATCCTGAAGGAAGAATATGATATCAGAAGGGCTATAATCTGAAGAAAAGAACTGCTATTAGGAGTCTAACCAATAATATTAATAATTTTCCAACACCAGGGGAAAAATAGCATAAAAATGTTATATTTCAAAGTCTACAGACACGGAGCTGATGAGTATAAGAGAAGTTTGTCAGCAGACAGGAACTGTCAGACTTCCCTAGTGACTCAGACGGTAAAGAATCAATCCGCCCGCAATGCAGGAGACCTGGGTTCGATTCCTGGGTCAGGATCATACCCTGAAAAAGGGAATGGCTACCCACTCCAGTATTCTTGTCTGGAAAATTCCATGGACAGAGGAGGCTGAAGGACTGCAGCCCATAGGGTGGCAAAGAATTGGACAGGACTAAAGCAATTTAGCATGCAGAGGAACTGTCAGATAGGGCTACCAGTTACTTAGCACCATGATAATCATGAGAGAATCTAGACATTAACTCAATTACGATAAATTAAATAAGGAAACCATTACCATACCTAAGGCAAAAGTTAAGAATTAAGCTTTCAGGTACAAGTTGAATTTTAATTTAACAGATTAGATTAACAGATTAATAGTACAAAAGTAGCAAGGGACTAGTTACAGAGATCTCAAAATCAGTCTAAAACACCTAACAGATCATGTGCATGAGATTAAAATAGATTCTATTGACCTAAAAAATGAGAGTTAAAGGGGACAAAAGGAAATTCATTTTGAAAATCGGCAAAGGCTGAAATAATTAAAATATATTTATTAAAATCTGTGATTGCACATTGAAACATGAAATATTCAATAATATAAATATATTTCCTAAGTATATAATGAAACAAATTAGTATAAACTCTACATAATTTTAAAACATTGTTTGGCTCCTTATGGATTTTCCCATGTCTCAGTATCACTTGACTTTAACCTGAGTATATTTAAAAATTTAAATAGTTTTAACTAAAAAAAACTGTACCATAACAGCAAGTGAAAAATCTGTTAGAGGTAAAAATAGCTGTGGAAATAAATGCAAATAAAATAAAAATGCAATGATATCATGACATTTTTGCTGTATCCATTTGCTTGTCAACATCTGAGCCCTACTGTTGCTCTGTTAAGGGGATTAGCATGTACTTAGAGGGATACTAATGAGTTTCCCCATTATTTAATCAGAGAGATTAAAAGTGAGTTATTTCCAAGCTCTGTGGTTCCAAGTTATTTAAGTACAGTGGCTCTGCCTCCCCTCAGATCTTCTCCAGAATCACCAGAACCCACTTTTGGCAAGATGTTAATGGAACCAAGATGCCTCAATGCATGCAAATTTTAATCACTCTGTGTTCAAGGAAAAATGAATAACAGACAAAGAAAGAAATCCTAACCACAAATTTTCTACTCAACATTTTTGTTTTAAACATTAGCCAGATTCTTTCCAATAATTGATATTTAGGCTTATTTTCTTTAACTATAGCACAGAAACTCATATATCAGTAAATATATTTAAATATTTGGGGTTTTCAAATTTGAGTAACAAGATTATGCTTATAGATTTTTTTTCCTACAAATCTCTCTCCCTCTTTCTCATTCTTATTCACTCTGACTAAAGCATGAATTCTGCCTTCTCTCTTCTTAATCCTATATAGTTAAAAATCTAAATTATATACATGCATATTTAAAAATAAAAATGTCAGATTTTAAATAGTATATTATATGCTACACATATTATTGATGCTTAATGTTTTCTAAATATAAATCTAGCATCTATGCACAATTATTTTGCAAAATGTTCTACAAAGTTGAAAGTTTGAAGAGTGAAGAGTAACTTCTAATTCTGCAGATATATTGACTCAATGTCATAAAAACATGGGGAAATAATTATACTCTTTGAGATAGAAAGTTTAGAAATCACTTTTATTAGTCTCTCACTTTCTATTAAATTTAACCTGGAGCTATTTTTCAGCGTTAGTTGGGAAACTCAACTTTCATCATTTATCAAAGGTCTTTCTTTGGAGATGTAAATAAATTATTTCCATTTGGAATGAGGCTCATCTTTTCTATGGTAGGCACCTGTCTATGGTAACAAGACTAAGCCCACCACTTCATTATTCACATGGCAGATGGCAGATGACAATGACCTTTAGTCATTTTGTCCAGTGAGAGATTAAAGTTAGCTCATAAATTGCCAATCTGTTGAGCCATCTGGTCTTTCATGGTGGATTTTTTTAAGTAATTCACAAGGCTTAGGAAAATAATTTATTGACCACCTATGTACTATATATTAAATGCTGTCAAAGAATGATAACCTGTAAACATTTTGGGTTGTACAATAGGAGAATGAATACTCTATAAATGCTCCATATTAAATGTGTGCAGTGTATCTTGTACCTGCATGTTTTTAGAGTATATAAATTTATTTTACTTTAGATATTTTGACATCTCATGTGTTTTCTCTTACAGAAGTGAGGTGTGGTAGAGTAGAAATATGCTCATGAAAACTCAAATAGTGAAGAGCTTTTTACTTATAATTATCCATAAATTTCTCTAAAATAATTTTTTGCCACACTGACAGGTTGGTAATTCACATTTTTCTAACACTTAGGTGTTATGTCAATATTCTTGTATTTTAAAAGAGGAATTGGAATAATTTCACCAAATTTAAGACCCAGTGTTTAACTTTGTTAAAAGATAAAATATTACAATAAGACCTCAATCTGACTTTAATTTCAATCACGGAATTTCTGTCATTCCATAATGTAAATATGAGGGGCTCAGAAAAGGGGATCGTCAGTATAGTTGCAGTAATTGTGAAAGCTTGGGGAATTTTATGGCTGTAAACACCTAAAATTGGTGTTTGTTTTTGTGGAATTTAGAGATTATTTCAATTAACCTCTTTGTAATGAAAACTAATGTGTATGCCAATTATACTTAATATATATATGATTTCAAGCTTTTGTAATATCATAATCCTTGATAATTTCTAAAATTACTGTAATTAGCAATTGTCATCTGAAAGGGAATGTAATTATTATACAAAGACATAGCTAACTCTTTTCCAAGCCAACTGCCTCCTTGGCAAGAAGTTAATAGGAGTTATTTATTTGCATTTTTCAAATGTATCATTACTACTAATATTGTTTTAGAAAATAGGAATCATTCTAGGAACAATCCACATTTTTTTTTCCCCCTTTCCTTTTTTATTTCATTTTTTATCCCAATTCCATGACTACTAAATTGGTGATGGTCTCTGACTTTCGGGAGCTCGCCAGATAAGAGAAGTGTAAGTGTGGTCCTTGACTTCTGTATTCCTGGCAGTCCACTCTTCACTGTGATTATAGAAGTCTAAGAAGATTCCGTCCATCTGTCTCCTGGCTACAGGGTAGATGTTGCATTTGCCACTGCTAAAGAGTGAAGACAGTGGGAAACAATAATAAGTGTACAACATCTAGAATAGAAGGTTAAATAAAACTATAAAGTGTTACTTTCTAAAAATTGTGCATGTTTGGAAATACTCTAACTTTATTCTAATAGTTATTTTCCCCCTCGCCCTGTGTGTAAGGCAGCAGGGTGTCCTGAACTTGTCAGATGACTTTCACCTTCATGTTTCATAGGCACACCTACCACATTAGCTATCATATATTTACTGTCTTCCTCTGAAATGACTTGTTTGAAGCCTGGAGATTCTAATATACATATCATCACCCACTAATACAGCAAAAGCATATGGAAAGAATGGAAATATAAACATTTATACAGATATTGTTGTCTACCAAAAGTTCTATCCTGAGGTATTCTGTTTCTTAACAGGAAAAATGAATTGTCTGACCTTCCTTTTTCTTATTTTAACATTGAAAACAGCATTACTTTATAAAGAAGCAAAGAGGGCTGAGTAAAGATGTGTGTAAAAGTTATCCTGTAGCTATAATGTAAAGTTTCTACAACAATCCATAATTATCATAATTGTTGAAGGAATAGCATCAAATGAAAATATGAAGCTCCTAGTCAAGGTGTGCAGACTTAGTGTACTGCCTAAGAAATCTCTTTTTATTATTGTTTTCTTTTAAAGTGTTCATGACATGTTTAAATGTTTATGATGTTTATGACTATTATGATGTGTTTATGGTTCTTTGACATAATTTTTCTTTTACTTAAATTAGTTTTTATTTTTTGATTACTTTTGCATCCAACTAAATTATTTTATAAATTGACATCAGTTTTAATAAAACAAAATGCATTTTTAATAAAGTTGTACTTTCCAAGATAACTTCAGTGTTAACTGCCATCCCACTTGCTCTTCTTACAGTGTGACGGTGACATTTAGAACTGGGCAGATTTTTGTGACTGTTAGCACCACTGGAGTACAGTGGGAGAGATGCTAGGTGTCTTTTCAGGGCAGGTCATAAAAGGCCAAGCAGGTGCCATGTTGGTTCAGCAGACATGCTTGCTGGAGCCTTTAGCTGCCATGTGAGGAGTCTGATGGCAAATAGGCTACCATGTAGAAAAAGTCCAAACCAACCGCCATTGAGAGACTGCATGGAGCAGCCCTGAGCAGACGTGAAGAGAAAGGGGCCTGCACAGGCTCCAGATCCTCCATATTCCCCTTCACTGTCTCAACTATGGCCCCTACCAGAGTTGGGGTAGGGGCTGCTACCGTGTGAGAGACCCCAAACTAAAGAGCTTAGTCAGGCACTTCCTGCAGAAACCATGAGCAAAAACAAAATTCCTGCAGAAACCATGAGCAAAACCAAAATGGTTTTCATTGTTTTAAGTCTCTAAATTTTGGAGTCATATGTTTGTCGTAGGACCATAACTAATTAGCTTCCCTCATGGCTCAGATGGTAAAAGCATCTGCTTGCAATGCAGGAGACCCAGGTTCGATCCCTGAGTGGGGAAGATCCTCTGGAGAAGGAAATGGCAACCCACTCCAGTACTCTTGCCTAGAAAATTCCATGGATGGAGGAGCCTGGTGGGCTAGAGTCCACAGGGTCACAGAGTCAGACACGACTGAGCGACTTCACTTTCATAACTAATTATAACAAAATCCAACATGATAGAATACTTGACATTTTTATGCAAACAGCCATATACTACAAATACTTCTTTCCGAAATGGTAGTAGGCTACTCTTCTGTCTAGAAACCATTATTTTCTCAAATGTTACATTCTAGTAATCCTAGGACCTGTTGTATTGCCCTGAGGGGGGCTTTTTGGGCAGTTTTTTGGTATAAATATTTCCTTTCACTAATAAAATCCATGAAGTCCAAGTAATTTTAAGTAGACAATTTAAAATACGTAATTCTAAATTACATATTATCTGTTTTTTAAAGTTGAGTTCAATTTTTTTGATTGAAAGTTCACATTAAAAAAATAAATCAGAAAATGCCAACATTGCAAGAAGCCAATAAGGAAAATCCATACAATCTTGAAGAAAGACTTCTAATCTCTAGATTATTCTAATTTTGTTTTTCTTTTGTATTTGCCCAGAGAAGAGGAAAAGATTAGCAACAATAAATCACATATTTTAAAGGAAAAATATTTTAGGGAAAAACAATTCATTAAAAATATTTTGGAGTATTTTTTAATAGCTATGAAACTATTCCCATAATACTACCAAAGGAAGAGGAATGACTCAGGGAATATTTTTCCTGCCATCATTGTGAGGAAAAAAATAGTTAAATTACATTTTGAAAAGTATCTGAAGCTACACACAAAAGTTTAACATTCATTGAGGTCTAGTTTCTCTCCTGTCAACCTTTCATTCTAAACCACAACCCAAATTCTCTCTCTTTTTTGCTCATAAGAAGTAGAAACATTATAGCATAAGCACCTGGTCCTTTTTGCTCTGAAAATTTTTAGCCAAAACATAAATTCAAAAAGGAATTTTTGGAAGTAAGTTTTATATGTTTTTGTTTTTAGTTGTTTATGAGTATAGCATTTTGTTTACTGACTTAGTTTGTTTTGAAAAATAGACTCAAAATTATATACAAAGACTATGAAGATTCACAGTATGGGAGTAATTGCCAAATGTGATTTCATTTTGATATGTTCTATAAATTCTACTTTCATTGTTTTTGTTTGTTGTAAATTCTTAAAATTATATTTATAATAACATTACACAGATTAACTTTTAGCATAAAGTCCTTCTGATCTAATGAAATATTTTGTTTCACCATTTAAGCAGCATATGCAACTTACTCTTGCCCCACAGATCTCTGAGAATTTTGTCCTTAAGAAACACCTTTGGAGTGGGGACTTTCCTTCTTTTGTTAAAAATTTTCCTTTGCATGCAGCTTATTAGCTTGTATGTTTCTATAGAATACACACCCACATACACACACACACACACATATAGACACATGAATGAGAGAGAGAGGGAGAATGTGAGGGAGTAGATTGGTTTCCCAGTTTCTAATCTTTCATAAGAATGTCTGTCCAATCACCAGGAAATAAATATTGACATATGGCACCCCACTCCAGTACTCTTTTTTTTAAATTTTATTTTATTTTTAAACTTTACATAATTGTATTAGTTTTGCCAAATATCAAAATGAATCTGCCACAGGTATACATGTGTTCCCCATCCTGAACCCTCCTCCCTCCTCCCTCCCCATACCATCCCTCTGGGTCATCCCAGTGCACTAGCCCCAATCATCCAGTATCGTGCATCGAACCTGGACTGGCAACTCGTTTCTTACATGATACTTTACATGTTTCAATGCCATTCTCCCAAATCTTCCCACCCTCTCCCTCTCCCACAGAGTCCATAAGACTGTTCCATACATCAGTGTCTCTTTTGATGTCTTGTACACAGGGTTATTGTTACCATCTTTCTAAATTCCATATATATGCATTAGTATACTGTATTGATGTTTTTCCTTCTGGCTTACTTCACTCTGTATAATAGGCTCCAGTTTCATCCACCTCATTAGAACTGATTCAAATATATTCTTTTTAATGGCTGAGTAATACTCCGTTGTGTATATGTAACACAGCTTTCTTAGCCATTCATCTGCTGATGGACATCTAGGTTGCTTCCATGTCCTGGCTATTATAAACAGTGCTGCGATGAACATTGGGGTACACGTGTCTCTGTCCCTTCTGGTTTCCTCAGTGTGTATGCCCAGCAGTGGGATTGCTGGATCATAAGGCAGTTCTATTTCCAGTTTTTTAAGGAATCTCCACACTGTTCTCCATAGTGGCTGTACGAGTTTGCATTCCCACCAACAGTGTAAGAGGGTTCCCTTTTCTCCACACCCTCTCCAACATTTATTATTTGTAGACTTTTGGATCGCAGCCATTCTGACTGGTGTGAAATGGTACCTCATAGTGGTTTTGATTTGCATTTCTCTGATAATGAGTGATGTTGAGCATCTTTTCATGTGTTTGTTAGCCATCTGTATGTCTTCTTTGGAGAAATGTCTATTTAGATCTTTGGCCCATTTTTTGATTGGGTCATTTATTTTTCTGGAGTTGAGCTGTAGGAGTTGCCTGTATATTTTTGAGATTAGTTGTTTGTCAGTTGCTTCATTTGCTATTATTTTCTCCCATTCTGAAGGCTGTCTTTCACCTTGCTGATAGTTTCCTTTGATGTGCAGTAGCTTTTAAGATTAATTAGGTCCCATTTGTTTATTTTTGCTTTTATTTCCAATATTCTGGGAGGTGGGTCATAGAGGATCCTGCTGTGATGTATGTCAGAGAGTGTTTTGCCTATGTTCTCCTCTAGGAGTTTTATAGTTTCTGGTCTTACGTTGAGATCTTTAATCCATTTTGAGTTTATTTTTGTGTATGGTGTTAGAAAGTGTTCTAGTTTCATTCTTTTACAAGTGGTTGACCAGATTTCCCAGCACCACTTGTTAAAGAGATTGTCTTTAATCCATTGTATATTCTTGCCTCCTTTGTCAAAGATAAGGTGTCCATATGTGCGTGGATTTATCTCTGGGCTTTCTATTTTGTTCCATTGATCTATATTTCAGTACTCTTGCTTGGAAAATCCCATGGACGGAGGAGCCTGTTACGCTGCAGTCCATGGGGTCGCTAAGAGTCGGACACGACTGAGCGACTTCACTTTCCCTTTTCACTTTCCTGCATTGGAGAAGGAAATGGCAGCCCACTCCAGTGTTCTTGCCTGGAGAATCCCAGGGACGGGGGAGCCTGGTGGGCTGCCATCTATGGGGTCGCACAGAGTCGAACATGACTGAAGTGACTTAGCATAGCATAGCATATTAATATATATTTTCTAAATATTATTTGTTTCAGATAATCATAGCAATATTCAGTAAAGAATGTGATCTTATCATATCAAAGTAAATAGGTAACAATGTCAGTGAATGTTAATGAAAAAATTTATTTTTTCCTCATAGCGTGATATATGTTAAACCCATTGCTTTTCTGAGCTGTGGGATTGAGCATGCACACACAATCATGTCCTGTATGGCACTGATCTTTGCCATTCTTGTATTATATTTCTCCATGTTTTGCTTATTCTTATCTCAGGAAAGAAAATCCATTTCCAGTTCTGATAGGAAAATTGTTAAAATATTTGCCATGTATTTCCTTACTCTCATCCCTTGAAACACCATAGCATATATTGGTATTTCATCAGAGTCTACAAAAATACTTTCCATGAAAAGTTACTAGAATGAAAGTGCAGTATGTGTATCTGGACAAACTCTGAGAGTACACTTAGAAAACCAAATTTCCTAACCTAATTTACTATGGAGACTCTCATAACTACTTCTACTATTTTTATTTCCCTCTATCCTCAAACTCATCTAAAATTTTCAAGAAAAGCTATTTATAAGAACTCCATATAATTACACTGCCATTAAACTTTAAAAAAATAGTTTTCATGAATTTTCCCAGATTATTCCCTCTGAGTTAAAAGTTTTGAAACTTCTGAATGAGTCTGCCTCATTGTATGGAAACTTTTTATAATGTTCTACAACTTGCATTGTTTATGTTTCTAAAATTACATATAAAAATAACCTTCTGTTGAAGACAGGTTTAAAATAATCATTATAGCTTTTATAATGCCCACCACAATATAGAATTTAATTGCTGAGCATAGTATTAATGAGTGCTAATAAAATGCTTTGTGCAAAACACAAAGGTTTATTTCACCAGGAAATATTTTGAAATAATTTGCCTTTTACATTATGCCATGGTGGGGCAGGGCATTTCCTGCTCTCAGAATTCAAATAAAACACATAATTTTAAGTTAACCTAAATTTGAGTCATATAAACATTTAATCAAGAATGAATGAAATATTGTCTTTGAACAAAATGTAAACACAAAGCATCTGCTGGGCAATTTCTGAAAGGCGAGCTGTATTACAATCTGTTATAGGCATTTTTAAAAGAAATGTATAACATAATTTTAAGTGGCAGACTTTTTTCTTATAAATACTGCCAACTAGTTTTATAGGTTGTGTTATTCTAGAATGTTACATACATCTTGCCAAAATACATGCCAAACAATATCCCCCCCCCCACTCTGTAGACTGAATCCACCCACATTGCAAATTTTGGTTTTTGTTAGGAAGCTAGAGTTCATAAGATTTGTCATTACCTGTTCGGCATGAGCCCAGACTGAATCATTGTCACTTCATACAATGAACATCTCTTACTTAGACTTTTATAGTCATCTTTGGAAATTTTCTCAAAAAGAGATCAGTTTTCACTTTTTAAAATATCCTTATAAATGATGAAAATCAGCTACAGATAAACAGAAAATATTTTTGGTGAATTAATATTACCAAAATGTATAGATTGTATTGTTAAAAATTCCTAATGCTTTTATTTAAAATATCTTTAATGGGCTAACTAACACTGCAGTCTTTTTTGTTCTTTTCTGTGTGAAATTTGGACATTATTTAAAGTTCAATTTCTTTTTGTTTTCAAGCTCATCTTTATTGAGGTAAAATTCATATGAAATAAAAATTAAATCATGCAATTTTAAATAATTTGAAATAAAAATTAAAGCACATGATTCAATTTGACAAATTTATACAGTTAAGTAAGCATTAGTCACTCAGTCATGTCCAACTCTTTGCGACCCCAAGGAATGTAGTGCATCAGGCTCCAGTGTCCATGGGATTCTCCAGGCAAAAATACTGAAGTGGGTTGCCATTTCCTTCTCCAACAGTTATGTAACCACCCCCACGGACAAAATATAGAACATTCACATCATTTTAAAAAGTTCTATAATACCCCCTAATCACAGCCCATGACAACCACTGACCTGATTTCTTCCTATTTGTGTTGCTGTTGTTCAGTGTTGCAGTCATGTCGGACTCTTGTGACCCCATGGACTGCAACATGTAAGGCTTCCCTGTCCATAACTATTTCCCAGAATTTGCTCAAACTCATGTGCATTGAGTCAGTGATGCCATCCAGCCATCTCATCCTCTGTCACCGCCTCCTCCTACTGCTCTCAATCTTTCCCAGCATCAGGGTCTTCTCCAGTGAGTTAGCTCTTTGCAACAGGTGGCCAAAGTATTGGAGCCTCAGCTTCAACATTAGTCCTCCAAAGAATATTCAGGGCTGATTTCTTTCTATAGTCTTGCATTTTTCAGAATGTCAAATAGATGGAGTCAAATAGTATGTCACCTTTTATGTCTGTCTTCTTTCTCTGAATAAAATGCTTTTGAGATTCACTATCATATCAGATCTAATCCCTTGAATCTATGTGTTACTTCCACTGTATAACTGTAAGGGATTTGATTTATTTCATACCTGGATGGTCTAATGGTTTTCCTTACTTTCTTCAATTTAAGTCTGAATTTTGCAATAAGGAGTTCATGATCTGAGCCACAGTCAGTTCCTGGTCTTTTTTTTTTTTTTTTTTTTGGTGACTGTATAGAGCTTTTCCATCTTTGGCTGAAAATAATATAATCAATCTGATCTGAAGAGAGAGTGCCTGAAGAACCATGGACAGAGGTTCGTGACATTGTACGGGAAACAGTGGTCAAGACCATGCCCAAGAAAAGAAATACAAAAATGCAAAATGATTGTCTGAGGAGGCCTTACAAATACCTGAGAAAAGAAGAGAAGTTAAAGGCAAAGGAGAAGAGGAAAGATACACCCATTGGAATGCAGAGTTCCAAAGAAGAGCAAGGAGAGATAAGAAAGCCTTCCTCAGTGATCAGTGCAAAGAATGAGGATAACAAGAGAATCATAAAGACTAGAGATCTCTTCAAAAAAATCAGAGATACCTAGGGAACATTTCATGCAAATTTGGGCACAATAAAGGACAAAAATGCTATGGACCTAACAGAACCAGAAGATATTAAGAAGAGGTGGCAAGAATACACAGAAGAACTATACAAAAAAGATCTTCATGACCCAGATAACCACAATGGTATGATCACTCATCTAGAGCCAGACATCCTGGAATGTGAAGTCAAATGGGCCTTAGGAAGCATCACTACAAACAAAGCTAGTGGAGGTGATGGAATTCTAATTGAATTTTGCAAATCCTAAAAGATGATGCTGTTAAAGTGCTGTACTCAACATGCCAGCAAATTTGGAAAATGCAGCAGTGGACACAGGACTGGAAAAGGTTAGTTTTCTTTCCAATCCCAAAGAAAGGCAATGCCAAAGAAATGTTCAAACTACAACACAATTGCACTAATCTCACAGGCTAGCAAAGTAATGCTGAAAATTCTTCAAGCTAGGCTTCAACAATACTTGAACTTTGAACTTCCAGATATTCAATCTGGATTTAGAAAAGGCAGAGGAACCAGAGATCAAATTGCCAACATCTGTTCGATCATTGAAAAAACAAGAGAGTTCCAGAAAAACATCTACTTCTGCCTTATTGTCTACACCAAAGCATTTGACTGTGTGGATCACAACAAATTGTGGAAAATTCATAAAGAGATGGGAGTAACAGGCCATCTTACTTGCTTTCTGAGAAATCTGAATACAGGTCAAGAAGCAACAGTTAGAACCTGACATGGAACAGCAGGCTGGTTCCAAATCAGGAAAGGAGTACATCAAGGCTGTATATTGTCACCCTGACTATTTAACTTATATGCAGAGTACATCATGAGAAATGCTGGCCTGGATGAAGCACAAGCTGGAATCATGATTTTTGGGAGAAATATCAATAACCTCAGGTACACAGATGATACCACCTTTTTGGCAGAAAGCGAAGAAGAACTAAAGAGCTTGATGAAAGTGAAAGAGGAGAGTGAAAAAGCTGGCTTAAAGCTCAATATTCAGAGAATTAAGGTCATGTCATCTGGTCCCATCACTTCATGGCAAATAGATGGGGAAACAATGGAAACAATGAAAGCCTATTTTTTTGGCCTCCAAAATCACTGCAGATGATGTCTGCAGCCATGAAATTAAAAGATATTTATTCCTTGGAAGAAAAGTTATAATAGCATATTAAAAAGCAGAGACATTACTTTGCCAACAAAGGTCCATCTAGTCAAAGCTATGCTTATTCCAGTAGTCAAGTATGGATGTGAGCTGGACTGTCAGGAAAGCTGAGTGCCAAGGAATTGATGCTTTTGAACTGTGGTGTTGGAGATAACTGTTGAGTTTCCCTTGGACTGAAAGGAGATCAAACCAGTCAATGCTAAAGGAAATCAGTCCTGAATATTCATTGGAAGGACTGATGCTGAAGCTGAAACTTCAGTACTTTGCCACCTGATGCAAAGAACTGACTCACTGGAAAATACCCTGATGCTGGGAAAGTTTCAAAGCAGGAGGAGAAGGGGACAGCAGAGGATGAGATGGTTGGATGGCATCACCGACTTGATGTTTATGAGTTTGCATAGGCTCTGAGTTTGGTGATGGACAGGGAAGCCTGGTGTACTGCAGTCTATGGGGTCGCAAAGAGTCACAAAGACATGACTGAGCAACTGAACTGATTGACAACTGAAATTCACTAAGATTATTGCATGTATTCATTTCTTTTATGGAGAAGGCAATGGCACCCCACTCCAGTACTCTTGCCTGGAGAGTCCCATGGACAGAGGAGCCTGGTGGGCTGCAGTCTTTGGGGTCGCTAAGAGTCAGACACGACTGAGCGACTTCCCTTTCACTTTTCACTTTCATGCATTGGAGAAGGAAATGGCAACCCACTCCAGTGTTCTTGCCTGGAGAATCCCAGGGATGGGGGAGCCTGGTAGGCTGCCGTCTATGGGGTTGCACAGAGTCTGACATGACTGAAGCGACTTAGCAGCAGTAGCAGCAGTATCTTACTATATTGATATATCACTGTGTTTATTAATTCACTGGTTGATTATTTCCTGTTTTTGGCTACTTTAAATGTTGTTGCCTTGGATATTTAAATATAAATCGTATTGTGGACATATGTGTACTAGGTAGAGTTTTCCATAGAAGTAAAACCAAACTCTACTGATACAGTACAGTTAACTTTTCAGTCTCTGTAAAGGCCCAGTAACAGGCCAAAAACTGTTTCTCAAGAGGAGAACAGTTTTCAGAAGAGGATGACAGATTTTTGCTCCAAATCCTAAGGGTTTGAGTTATGATTAACCTATTGGGGCCTGACAAATGCTTCAGGCAGCAGTCCTATCTGCCACTTCAAGCACTTTTGAATCCACTGGATTATGTGGCATGAGGAGGCAGAGTGTCTTGCCCTGCAGCCTGGACCTGGTACAGAGCCTTCTTTAGTTCTGGGTCCCACTCAAAACTAGCAGCTTTTAAGTTCACTCAGTAAATGGGCCAGAGTTACACACCCAAAGAGGAATATGTCACCTTAGAAATCCAAAGAAACCCTGGTAGGTGTTGTGCTTTTTGTTTGTTCACTTTTGTAGGGAGACCAAATGCAAAAACTTATCTTTTGTCTTAGAATGTATGAGCTTCCCTAATGGCTCACACTTTAAAGAATCTGCCTGCAATGCAAGAGACCCAGGATTAATCCCCGGGTCAGGAAGACCCTGTGTAGAAGGAAAGGGCAACCCACTGCAGTATTCTTACCTGGAGAATTCCATGGACAGAGGAGCCTGGTGGGTTACAATTCACAGGGTCCCAAAGAGCCAGACGTGACTGATTAATACTTTCACTTTAGAAGGTATATCTCAACGGGTCCACACTAGACATCTTGGATCCCTAGACATTTCACTGTGGTCGAAGGCCCCTGAACTTTTGTCAGATTATATCCCATTCTCTGACACACAAATGTCTCACCAGTTCTAGAGTAGTTGTTACTACTTGTTCTCTAGGTCCAATTAGCATAGTGCCATCATTGTAATGCACCAGTGTGATATCTTGGGGAACTTAAAGGCAGTCAAGATCTCTGCAGACTGAATTATAATGTGATGGAGAGTTGATATAGTCCTAATTTAGAGGAGTCAAAGAATATTGCTGACTGGATTAATAACCATATTCCATGGACCAGAGCATGTGTTAAGTTTTCAAGCAATAATTTACATCTGGTACGGCAGCTACAATTGAAGTCACCAACTGGTTCAACTTATGATAATCTGTGGTTATTCTCCAAGATCTGTCTCTCTTCTGCACAAGCCCAAATTAGTGAATTGAATGAAGATGTGGTGCAACTCATCACCCCTGTATCTTTCAAGTCCTAGATAGTGTCATCAATCTGCCCTCTAATGAGGTAGGTTTTTTGGTTTACTATTTCCCTAAATTGATAGTTCTACTGGCTTCTATTTGGCCTTTCCCAACATTTTAGCTCTTATCTCACAGGCCAGGGAATCAGTGTAGGGATTCTGCCAGCTGAATGTATGTGTTTCAGTTATGCATTCTACAAGTGGAGAAATAACCACACAGTGGGTTTAAGAACCAGTTGGGCCCATTGTGAAGTGGACCTGAGCTAAAACGTCATTCATCACCTTGAGTTAATAAGTCTCTACTCTGGTGGACCACAGTGACATTTTGGGTCTCCTAGAATTAGTGTCAGTTCAGAAATACTGGCAAGTAGTCCCCCCCAGAGTCCTTCCTTTTTCTTAATGTCTAGTTACCCTGGTAAAAGAGTGTGGATTCCTTTAGTGAAGACTTGGAGAAAGGTTAGCCATACAAATTTTTATCAGTGTAAAAGGATCCTTTCTCAAAGGGACCCAACCTTTTCTTCATTACAGAGATTCTGGGTTAGTCAACTGGCTCTAATCAGGGAATTAATAAAAAGACAATGGCTCATTGCTGTTATGATTCAGGTTATCTTTTTATTCACTTGACCTCAAACCTTCTTGCTTATATAGATCAAGTAAGAATTTAGTAAGCCTTCTTACATGTTTCACTTTTAGGAATACTGTGATTAACCAGTAAATACCATTGGTCTGTATGAGTCAGACTGTTCTGTTTTTGTTTGTCTGTTTTACTTTATTTAATTCAAGTATAGTTGATTTACAATGTTTTACTAATTTCTACTGTACAGCAAAGTGATTCAATTATATATACATATACACATGTGTATACACACACACACACACACACACACACACTCTTTTCCATTCCATTCCACTGATGGAATCCTGTGATTTATCACAGGATACTGAGTATAGTTCTCTCTGATATATAGTAAGACCTAGTTGTTTATCCATGCTATGTATAATAATCTTCATTTGTTAATCTCAAACTCTCAATTCAACCCTCTCGCATCTGCCCCTGCCCCTTGGCAACCATAAGTCTATGAGTCTATTTCATAGATAAATTCATTTGTATCATGTCTTAGATTCTACATATAAGTGAAATAATATGGCATTTGTCTTCCTCTGATTTACTTAGTTTAGTATGATAATCCCTGGGTTCATCCGTGTTGCCTCAAATGACATTGGTTTATTCTTTTTTATGGCTGAGTAGTATTCCTGTGTGTGTGTGGTATGTATGTATTTTGCTGTTGTTTAATTGCTAAGTCATGTCTGACTCTTTGCAACCCCATGGACTGTAGCCTGCTAGGCTTCTCTGTCTATGGGATTTTTTGCCATTTCCTTCTCCAGGTGATCTTCTTGACCCAGTGGACCCAGAGACTGAACCTGCATCTTCTGCTTGGGAGGCAGATTCTTTACCACTGAGCCCTGTGGCGGGGCCATTCATCTGTTGATGGACATTTAGGTTGTCTCCGTGTCTTGGCTATTGTGCAGAATGCTGCACAATATAGGGGTGCATGTATCTTTCTGAACAATGGTTTTGTCTGGATATATGCCCAGGAGTAGGATAGCTGGATCATATAGCAACTCTAGTTTTCTGAGGAAGCTTGATACTGTTTTCCATAGTGTCTATGCTAACTTATATTCCCACCAAGAGTCTAGGAGGGTTTCCTTTTCTCCACACCATCTCCAGCATTTGTTATGTGTAGATTTTTTAATGATGGCCATTCTGACTGGTGTGAGGTAGTAGTACCTCATTATAGTTTTGATTTGCATTTCTCTAATAAGTAGTGGGGCTTCCCAGGTGATGCTAGTGGTAAAGAACCTGCCTGCCAATGTAGGAGACATAAGAAATGTGAGTTTGATCCCTGGGTAGGAAAGATTCCCTGGAGTAGGCAATGGCAACCCATTCCAGTATTCATGGATGGAGAATCCCATGGACAGAGGACCCTGGCAGGCTACAGTCCATGGAGTCACAGAGAGTCAGACACGACTGAGCGCACAGAGAATGATTAGGATGTTGACCATCTTTTCCTGTGCCTGTTGGCCATCTGTATGTTGTCTTTGGAGAAATTTCTCTTTAGGTCTTCTGCCCATTTTTTGTTTGGATTGTTTGTTTTTATCATTGAGTTGTATTCCTTGTTTATATATTTTTGAAATTAAGCCCTTCAGACTATTCTCATTTATGCTTTAACACTGTTGTTATAGAATCCATTCCCACCTTGTCTTTAGTGACTGAACGCTGCCACTTGGTCCCTCTTGGATCCCTAGATCCAGTCACTTCCATTGCACTTAGATTTCTCAATTCCCTGACTGTAATTCACATTGTAAGTTCTTGCCTACAGAGAAGAGTGCTCAAACAGTACTTTAAGTACTCTGGAAGTCTTCTCACAAATTTTTTTTCACAGTATTGGTGAGAAGCAAATCTTCTATACTATCCCAATGTGGGTATATAGGTCTTATGTGACAAACCCACTATAATATTTACATATACCTGAGCCATTTAATTCCTTGCTTTATATTAAATCAAGGTTCAGTTCAGTTTCGTCGCTCAGTAGTGTCTGACTCTTTATGACCACATGGACTGCAGCACGCCAGGCCTCCCTATTTATCACCAACTCCTGGAGTCTACCCATACTCATGTCCATTGAGTCAGTGATGCCATCCACCATCTCATCCTCTGTCATCCCCTTCTCTTCCGGCCCTCAGTCTTTCCCAGCATCAGGGTCTTTCCAAATGAGGCAGTTCTTCACATCATGTGGCCAAAGTATTGGAGTTTCAGCTTCAACATCAGTCCTTCCAATGAACACCCAGGACTGATCTGCTTTAGAATGGACTGCTTGGATCTCCTTGCAGTCCAAGGGACTCTCAAGAGTCTTCTCCAACACTACAGTTCAAAAGCATCAATTCTTTGGCGCTCAGATTTCTTTATAGTCCAACTCTCACATACATACATGACTACTGGAAAAACCATAGCCTTGACAAGATGGACCTTTGTTGGCAAAGTAATGTCTCTGCTTTTTAATATGCTGTCTAGGTTGGTCATAACTTTCCTTCCAAGGAGTAAATGTCTTTTAATTTTATGGCTGCAAGTCACCGTTTGCAGTGATTTTGGAGCCCAAAAAATAAAGTCAGCCACTGTTTCCCCATCTATTTGCCATGAGGTGACTGGACTGGATGTCATGGTCTTAGTTTTCTGAATGTTGAGCTTTAAGCCAACTTTTTCACTCTCCTCTTTCACTTTCATCAAGAGTCTCTTTAGTTCTTCTTCACTTTCTGCCTAAGATGGTGTCATCTGCATATCTGAGGTTATTGATATTTCTCCTGGCAATCTTGATTCCAGCTTGTGCTTCCTCCAGCCCAGTGTTTCTCATGATGTACTCTGCATATAAGTTAAATAAGCAAGGTGACAATATACAGCCTTGACGTACTCCTTTTCAAGGCAGATCAGGTATTTCCAACTTGCTCACTTTGGTGGGCCCCTTTTTCATCATATTCTAGCCAACTAACCAACCAACCAAAATCCTTTCTACCTCCTCAAGCTGCAACATTAAATGCAGAATGTCTGCTTATTGAGCCCTATCAGTATATACAACCTTATTCAATTTTTTTTTCCCACCATTATCCCACGCTTAGTATCCATTCTCACACATGTTCCCCAGATTTCTGTCTGCATCAATTAGAAAACTCAAGTACGTCTTTTGGAGTATAGTGCATCTATGATGAGTCACACTTTTAACTTCATCTTTGGGGCCTACTAGGACTTGGGTTAATCATAAGTCTCATGGGGTTGTGGGGGTGTTTCCTGTGCAGACTCAACATTGTCTTGCTCAGCAACTACCTCATGAGAGACCATTACAGCTTCCTCATGCAATACCTAGTTAATCTTCTCAGATGGGGGGTGCTGAGGCCAATCCCACTGGGCTAGAGAGGCCACTTTCACTGTTTGAAATGTCAGAATTTAAGGGCTCAGTGTCCCTAGATTTATCAGGGTCTTCCCACATGTCCTTATTCCAACTTGAAGGATCTCACATTTTCCCAGTCAGTGTCCTAACATTAACAGTAGACTAGCTATGAGGTTGGGAGGTCAACTTGGTTATAATGCAGCCAATCACAGGATGAGGTTCTGAATTTCATTTCTAGCAGGCTCAGACCTATGACTATAGGAGATAAACATCTCCTTCAGAGCACATACAGAAGCTCTCAGATCATTTATGTGGCACTTGAGGTAGAAATTTGAAGCCCTGAAGTCATCATTTTTTTAAAAACAAATGATGTTGTCTTTAGAAGCCCTGAGCCATGTTATTTTTGTTCATTATTAAATACTTTTACTGCTAATTAGATGTAATCAATACATATTATGGAGATATATGAGAATTTTCAGAGTATAATTTTAAATTTAAATTACAAAATGTTCACAGTAATGCATAAAGTACTGTCCCCTTGCATATAAATGTGCTAATGCAAGTGTGCACATATGTGAAGTGTGTGTGTCTTTATGTGGAGAGAATAAGCCAGGAAGATACAAAAGTGAAAAGTGAGTTTGTTTTCTTTTTCTGGAAAAGAGGAATAGAAGTTAAGGGAAAGGAGGTTAAATGGGGTTTCCAACTTTAGGTTATAGAGTTTATATAAACTTTTACATTAGAAAGTGTCAGTTGACTTGTTGATCCAAAAATGAAATCATTTATTGCTTAAAAGATAAAACGCATTTGATACATGATTGAATACTATATGTATCTGCCTTTACATATGAAAGCAAAATATAAATTAAATTGAGTAAACTCAGTTATTTTTCCAAGGGTCAATTGCTGGCAATCCCTATTGGGTACCTGCTTTTACCTTAGGATTTAAATATAACCACAATAAAGTAACAGTAACAATAGCAGCACAGGAAACCTTTCTTCCAAAGAAGGTTTCATTGTCTTTATTATGTTTAAACACTTACTGAAAACATCTGTGCATGCCCATGTAAAAATTTATAATTTCTTTTCACTTTCTAACCAAACATTCTAATTTTAAAATTGGATATGGGAAACTCCATGTTTGTCCACTGTTGAGAAAAAAAAATTGAGAAAAGAAAACATGACACATTTATTTTCAGGATCAATGAAACATATGACAGTTGTGGTTATGAGTGAACATTGAAGATAGAGTTTTGCATTTGTGACAGTTCTTATAATCTAATTTTAAATGGTTTTCTTATAGATGAGATGTTGCATAGCATCATATCCTAGGAAACCCTAAAATAAATTCTTAAGATTTACATTTTTTTTCTGGATAAAAAAAGATGAAAATTTCAGAAATTAAACTTGCCTCTCCTAAGTTAACAGTTATCTGTGATTCTTTGTTTATCATTTTATTTCTGGTGTACACATAATCTTATAAAGAAAACACTGGTCTGGGTAAAGGAAATTTTGGAGTAGAAAACAACAATTTATATCAAATTATATAACTTCTTTTATTCAGTCTTTTCAGTAGTCAATATCTCAATTAAGCTGTACATTTCAGTTCTGTTAACCATATTTTCATATATTAAAATTTGTCATTTTCCAGTGGTTTTGATTGTTTTCCCTCATATAACTGAATCCAATGTTATTGCATCAGATATATCATTCCTCAATATTGAAAAAAAAAAACATTAAAACTTTCTAGACTTATTAGAAAATATTTGTTTGAATTATTCATTTTTTCTAAGTTTTATTAAAAACTAAAACATACTTTGGGGAAATCATTTTAAAGATGAACACTTTCTACATCACTACTTATTTTGTATTTGCACTTATATTCAGCTAAGCATCATAAAAATAAATAATATGCCTGAGGTAGCTTTCACTCACTTGCTCACTAGCTTAAGTTAGTGATTCTCAAGCTCACCAGAATAAAGACTCTTTCAGGTTTTCAGGTTTTATACCATAGACACTTTGCATGCATGTGTGCTAAATTGCTCCAGTCATGTCCTAGCCTTTGCAACCCTATGGACTGTAGCCTGTCAGGCTCCTCTGTCCCTGGGATTCTCCAGACAAGAATCCTGGAGTGGGTTACCATGACCCCCTCCAGGGGTTCTTCCCCACCAGGGGTCGAACCTGTGTCTCCTGCATTGGCAGCCGGGTTCTTTACTACTGGGAAGCCCCAATATACACTTTACTGAAAAGAAATTAGTAAATACCATAATTTTATTCTCATAATACAACTTCAAAAAGAAAGCAAAGCATGCCATATATAAAGTCCTAATGGTAATATGAAATATAAATAAGAAAGTAATTCATAATAAATATATTTTAAGGTAAAAATGTGTTGGCATGACCACACTAGAAAGTATAATGAAGAAAACACACACATACGTACTCACTGAACTAGGAACCAGGGAAAATCTGCATGTACAGAAACAGTCTGATGTGCATTTGAGGTTAGCAATTCAAGTACTTTTGACATAGTGATGCTATTTCCCCAGAATGGAAAGTAATTCTTGATGTACTTCCAAACCAAACAAATAAAATTTTAAATTTATTTACCAGCAGTTACCTTCTATGCATAATAAACCACAAAAGACTGCTCTGTATTTTTTATTTAAAATGATGTTAGTTTCTAAGCTTGAATACTTGTAAATACATGTCCCACCCAGGCGAAAGTCTAGTGAAAGTAAGTGTCAGTTGCTCAGTTGTGTCCAACTCCTTGCGACCCCATGGACTATACCTCTGTCCGTGGAATTCTTCAGACAAGATACTAGAGTGGGTTGCCATTTTCTTCTCCAGGGAATCTTTCCAACCCAGGGATTGAACCCGGGTCTCACACACTGCAGGCAGATTCTTTACTATTTAAGCCAAAATGTCTAGTAAGACATTTGTAACTCAGTTAGATTTCTGGGTAATTCTTTGTTGTGCAAGACTATTATATACATTGCAGCATGCTTGCTATCTGTAGCCTCTTTCTGTTTATACAAAACACCAATAATGCCTCGCTTACCTCCACAAATTTAAAAATGCTCCAAGGAGAATAACTATGGTAGAGATATTTTTCTCTCAGGATAATGTCCTGAATAATTTTTGCAGCTTGCTGTGTTGTCACTGTGTTTTATATTGTCATTGAATGTGACAATATATGTCATAAATTATGTTTTTATGACACTACATAAACATAAAACATAGTGATATTCAATTCATTCTCCCAGTTGCTTTTATTAGTCAGTGCTCTCCTGTGAGAACCCTGTACAGTAAAAGGTATGTTTCATATAGGTTGTCAAAAAACTCAGGATTTACTGTCAATTTGAACTACAGCAATTATATGAAGCCCTTCATCTAGACTTTTTGAAGTGAATCTTATTTCAGGGACAATATGTTGGTTTCGGGCTGAAATTCTTGTTGCTTTCTAGTGTGCCATCATTTTATGTATGTATATCCTATAAGCTACCTTAATTCTTCGTATAAAAAAATAGAAATAGCAAAGTGCTGAGATAGAATATATGATATATGCAGCATGCATCAAATCCTTAGTGGCATAGGTTTTATCTAATATGGAAGCATTCCACAACAATTTTGGAAACTAGGATAAAAATATTGTTAGCAGTATTTGGAAATTAAGATTATACAACTGGTTAATAATTTATTCAGTTTATAACAATTCAGTGAAAATTGGTTGATATAATGAATAGGGATTATATTTTGTTTCTTCCATAAAATTTCATTATATTCATGTCACACTTTATTTGACTATCTGTCTCAACAGTAAAGAAATGTGACATAGAAATATTGAAAATCATGCTTCTTTGAAAATATAGAAGACTAGGTTAAAGATATGGGATCACATGGGATTACTAAATTACATGATATGGGAATATATCAGGAGTAAATAACTTTCTTTGTCAATTTTTGGTAGAATAATTTTCTTTTAAGTGGAGAAAATCAGGTTGGTAGGATATTTGGCCAATTGAATAACTGACATTGGAGCTTTCAAAACTGGAATTTTTAAAAAATGCATAGTGTTATGTGTGATCAATTGTGAAAAATATTTTGATTTGACTTGATAGGATATGAACAATGTCCATAGAGATAGAAGATACAGTTCCATGACTAGATTTTCCTGTGGAATTATGAAGAGATAACCACTGTGAAAATTATAAGCGATGTATTTTGTTAGAACTAGCTGATTGTATTAGAAGCCTCAAGAACCTCTTTGTGTCAGCACAGGTTGATAGACACATGATATTGGTATACAAGAAAGATATGGTTTATCATAATAAAATCCAGTTCATTCTATGAAGATACTGAGTACTTGCTTTTATCATAGAGGCAGAATTCTTTAATTATATGATAAAATGTTTGACATTTGATGACAAGATATAACAGGATTTGAAGACTACACATAGAAATCTTATAATTTTCCAAGATGTGTAATAACATATCTTGAAAAATCTCTGAAGACCTTTGTAATATTAGATTAAATCTTTATTTTCTTTTTCCTGTTCTTCACCATGTTTTATTTCATTGTACAACTTTGGTCTATCTTTGGTTTATCTGAAGCAGTCACACATGTGCAAATGTGTGTGTGTGTGTACATGCATGTGTACGTGCACACACACAGAGCCAGATTGAAATTTTCACACTTCACCTAGAAAGGAGACTCTTTAGCTTATTGCTATCAAGTTAGCTTAAATAAATCACTTAATTCTTAATTTTATTATCAATGAAAACGAAAATAGAATGACATGGTTATTGTTATTTGATATCTTTCCTGGGTGTAAAAAGACAGTGCGGTAGAGTAGACAGCAGCATTGGTTCTGGGGTCAGATTGCATGGACTTTACACAAGTCTCTCAGTTTGGCAAGTATGCGAACTTGGTACCACCAGTGGGAATAATAAAGGATCGCTCTCATTTGTTGTCACAAGGATTTGAATGCAGTTAAAATATTTAGAAAAATGTGGTTCCAGGTGTAGCCTAAAGTTAATCATTGTTAGTTTACTGCCTGGCTTACTTCTAGACATAAAATAGGCAAGAGACTTTCTTATCTGTATTAAAGTAATAATATCCCACAGAATATTCGTATAATAAGGAGGAGTCATACAAAATAATCAGTATGTTCTTTTTTAACGACTCCAGTTGAATAAAATCTTAGACTTCATTTTATAAACTTCATGCACAGCTTTGCTCATTTTTTTCTTGGTAGGTAGTGGTAGATCGTAATTTAAACATAATGATACTTGAGAAATTGCCACTCACAGAACTACACTGAAAAGATGAATTAAGGAAGTTTTCTAAACAGAGAGTAAAAAAGAAGCAATGTAGGAATATCAGAAAACATAGTAAGCAAAAATGGGGAGTAAATAAAATACTGTTTATTTCTCTCCTTGAGGTTTCAAAATTATATTTCATGATTGGATTTTATATTCATAAAATATAGCAATGTTTTAGTGATTCTGATTTTTTTTAGAGAAACTAGTTTTTAAAAGAAAATTGTTATGAGAAAAATAAAAGAACATAAAGGAATATTAGATTTCTACACTTCATTGGAACTAATAATACTGATAGTGTTACATATATATGCAAACTGATTCCAACAGCAACCATGAAAGTTATACAAAGAGATACACTCAAAAACACTACAAATAAATCAGAATAAGATTCCAAAAAATATGTTCAAATACCAAGGTGAAGGCAGAGAAATGAAAATCAGAAAGAACAAACAAAAAACAGTGCTGATTTATTCATAATTACACTTTTAGTAACCTAAAGAAATAAATGAATAAGTGGTCAAATTGTCTTTGAAATTATGAGTATTATCCAGTAGTCTGATAAAATATGATTTGTAATATTGAATAACTTTAAAAGAAGGAAATAATTAAATAAAATATTGCATATATTATTTGCAGGCACTAAAATCATATTTTTAAACATGTTTATAATAATAGTAAAAATAGCAAAATATATATAATATTGTCATCTATATGAAAGTTATCAATATTTGTTCCACACATTTCTTTTGCCTTTTTGCTTAACTAAAATATAATATAGCTACAGAAAAGCATATTGTATAAATTTACATTGTATCATATTATGTTGTATGTTTATTTACATAGATAAAAATTATAAGACATTTTACAAATATTAAAAGGGTTTATCTCTGGAAATGGCATGTGATGTTTTTCCCCAAATATAGTGCTAAGGAATCCTAATCTAATTAAAGAAACCAAAATGAAGAAGTACTCCTGATTGTCATCAGGTGTAGGGGTTGATTTAGATAAAGGAACATACTGATCAAAAGGAGCGGACCCCTTGAGATGCATTTGACCTGGACAATTCCTTCAATAATCTGGTCTAGCAGGCTCAATTTCTCCACATTCCCTCTAGTCCAGTCCCATTAAATCATTCTAAAGGGGTTAAATAACAGACATCCCAACCCAGATGCCAAAAAGCATTTGATGATGGGTTAGATCTGCCAAGCAATCATTGCTATTCATCAGTAAAATTAGATGTCCATATGAATGTGCATATAGAAGGAAATTTCAGTATGTATTGTAACTGTGTGTGGCAGTCTGTTGCCATGGAACGCTCACTTCTCTGATATTTACTGTCAGACTTCATTCACAGATATTTCACAGGCAGATGGTTTCTTTCACTGGCTCAGGAGCCACTTCAAAGTGTTTTGATTCCTGACCAAGTCGTATATCATACTTCCTTTAGGAAGATTTTCTTCCCAGCTGCCGACTTTAAAATAAAATCAAGAATAATCAAAAGGTTGCACAACCCTTTCAGCTTAATTATCTTCAAAGAGCAGACAGCAAAATCTTCTTTACCATAGCGATGTATTGGAAATTAAATAATATCTAACACTTCTTTAAAGGCAACATTAGCATCATGGGAGAGGCTCTTATTAAGACAACTGACAGAAAATATAACAGGAAAATCCACAGAGATTTGTGTTTGTCATTTCCATTACTTTCAAACTAAAACTGAAGGCGTTGAATATACTGTTTTTTCTCTTAATTTGCATTCAGCCAACCCATTCAGCCCTGAATTCTTTCAGCATTAGAACATTCTCCCCTGCTTGATCAGAATCTGGAAGTTGTAAGATATATTAACTTTTTATAATATGAGTTTAAAATTGGGAAGAAGTTTTCTAGGAAAAATTGTTTTCATTATTATTGAAATAGTTTAAGTTTATAGGAAAGTATGATTTTGAAATAAGATTCAAATATAAGATAAATATTAGTGGAAATTATTATAACAAACATAAAGCAATCATTTTGAATTTTCAGTTCTTGTAACATCATCTGTGGTGTTTCTTTGGTGGTCTTGTTCATTCAAATTTGGTTGTAATTATTGCACATAGTTTAGGGATGGACTCTACCATCTGGATTTGGGGAGGCTGCTTTTAAAAGTGCCTCTTTTATGCAGGTGATAGGCAATTCTGATAAATTTCAGCTATCACTGGTGAATATAATACAAACTTAAATAATGTTAATTTCAGTAATTAAAAGGGCAGACCTAAAAGAAGCAAAAGAATAAATTCAAATTGTTATTCCTTAGAACAATAGTACATTCTATTTAAGTTTTTCATACTAACAAATAAATAAATAATGACATTTGGGTCTCTTGCCCTCTCCTCCATTACTTACTTTTTTTAGATGTAATCACAGTCACCTGGAATTAAAAAAATAAAAATAAAAAAAGTCATCACTGACTATAAATATCACAATATTCATACAAATAATAATAATTGTATTAGCTGTCAGGAGTCTATGATAATTTTTAAAAAATCAAGTATCAGCCTCTTTGATTGCTTCTTCATATGACAGTAATCTTGTGATACAAATTTCAGTAGCAAGAATAGAAAATAAGTAAGAACTTCTTTAAAATTATTATCATCAGATGTTTGAAAAATTCTGTTTTTCACAATTTGTTATTCATAATGTCCAGAAAGTTTTTATGATCCTTACCAAATATGGTAAAGCTTTTATCAAGTTTCTTTTAAAGTTGCTAAGTTTCCTGACATATGTGATACAACCAATAGTCCTTTTATATCTGAAAGATGGGTGGAGTGGCATATTGAAGGGGAAATACATTCTTTGCAGTCATTAGTGCTGGACGATAGCTTGCAGGAATATAAGTATACACTGAAATACTGTGAACCACAAAAATATATCCCACTAAGCCAAAACTAAATATACTTCCAACTCAACTTCCTTTTACCAGATCCCTCAAAATGACTGTGGCCACTGCAATGCTACCTTAGATGAAAGATTGTGTCTGAGGGAGGTCTGAGTGGAAAAAGACAGTACTCTTTACAATTGTGGTTAAAGTATCTTACTCTTGCACATTTCACAAAAACATATGACCATGAAAACAGATTTCTAGAATCCTCTCTTGGGGTTTTGAAATGGGCTCTTGTAGGCAAAAGGTCCTTCAGCTTGAGCTTCATTAGTTTCATGGCAAGGATCCTTATGCATATCATTATTATATATTCACATACATCCCCACACTTTCCTGTTACCCCTGTCTTCTCATATTGCTCATATTTTAAGCCTAGATTTCCTTGTCTGTTTCTCCACTGTCCTCTGGGCAGGGAAAATAGAGAGCTTCATCACATATTTCAGTGCCTATCAAAGTACCTAGCAAAGAGATGCTAATTAAACATAAAGGAAAAAAGCTTTATAGTTCCTGTAATTAAAAATAATTATATAAATATATTTTAATTAAAAATCTGTACATGAAATAACCAAAATAAATTGAAAGCACAATTAAGTACTTAACAAGGAAAAGCAAGTAATATATAATAATGGTTTGGACAAGGTTGGTAGCTATGAAGATGGGGGCAAAGGATGTTTCAAAATCTACCTTGCTGAGCTAGAGTTGGCAGAACTTGTTGATGGATTGAAACCAGTGAAAAGAGGGAAAACATCAAGTATTTAGTTAAACTATTTGTTTAGAGTGGACTAAAAAGAAAAAGACTAAAAAAAAAAAATTAGGTTTTAGCTGGGAAGTCAAAGACTTAATGTTTTGACATGTTGAATTTTCTGTGCTTGTGAGATAGTTAAGATTAGATGTCAGTAGGCATTTCAGAGTAGTTTATAGCAGAAAAGACCAAAAAACCTCATGATATCAGAGAGTAGAGGCAATGGCTTTGACAAACAGCCCCTCAATAATCTAACATAGTCATGGAAGTCAGAAATAAGGGGAAGCAGGGGGGTCAGTATTTGAGAGTGATCAGTAGATGAGACAGTGTAGGACAGGAGTCTATTGTGAGAGGAAATTCCATAGTTGAGCAGTGGTTGTCTGAGTTAGTGGGAAGCATGGATGTGCCTGATGACAAATTATAATTTGAGTGAACTGCTAATACCAAAGACCCACTAAGCACTAAATATGACAGAATCATACTTATTGACCTTACACAATGAAGTGAGTGAGTGAAGTTGCTCAGTCGTGTCCAACTCTTTGCAACCGCATGGACTGTAGCCTATCAGGCTCCTCCATCCATGCGATTTTCCAGGCAAGAGTGCTGCAGTGGATTGCCATTTCCTTCTCCAGGGGATCTTCCCAACCCAGGAATCGAACCCAGGTCTCCCGCATTGCAGGCAGACGCTTTACCGTCTGAGCCACCAGGGAAGCTCCCATATACAATGAAGAGGGCAACCCAGATGAACCACGGAATGCCAGTGGACAAGAGGAAGGAGGGAAGCATCTTTTGAAAGGTTTGGGATCCTTCTGAGGGATTCTGAGGCGGAGACTAAGGGCAGCTTAAATTAGTTGTGTTTCTGTGGTCAGACTGTGTGTGCTCAGTCATTTAATTGTGTCTGACTGTTTGCAACTCCATGGACTGTAGTCCACAAGACTCCTCTGTCCATGGGATTTTCCAGGCAAGAATACTGGAGTCAGTTGCCATTTCCTCCTCCAGGGGAATCTCCCCAACCCAGGGATTGAACCTACATCTCTTGAATTGGCTGGTGAATTCTTTACCACTGGGAAACTCTGTGGTAAGATTAGAAAATGGAATATTAAGTAGATATTGGTTGCTGCCACGAGGCGAGAATGGTTTAGCATTTGGGTATCCCGGGTGTTATATGAGTATAGCAAAGTGGGTCTGTGAACATCATTGTTAAGAACGCTGGAGCTACATAGAAGTGGTTGTTCTGTCCTTTTATAGCTCCTGCATGACACGGGGAGAAACAATGTTTCCTATTAACTTTGCAGCTAGCCTTGTTAAGCATTCTTTCTCACAGTGTTAACAGTGAGGTTACTTGTTTTGTTTTCAGTGTCAGCTACTTTTCAGGTGCTCAGTCCCAGCTAAATTTTAACTCTCCTGCAGAAGTTGGCAGAGAAGGCAATGGCACCCCACTGTAGTACTCTTGCCCGGAAAACCATGGACGGAGGAGCCTGGTGGTCTGCAGTCCATGGGGTCGCTAGAGTCGGACATGACTGAGCGACTTCACTTTCACTTTTCACTTTCATGCATTGGAGAAGGAAATGGCAACCCACTCCAGTGTTCTTGCCTGGAGAATCCCAGGGACGGGGGAGCCTGATGGGCTGCCATCTATGGGGTCGCACAGAGTTTGACACGACTGAAGCGGCATAACAGCAGCAGCAGCAGCAGAAGTTGGAGGGGCCATCTTAATAGACATGGCTGCTTTAGGGAAGAAACCAGCAAAGCTGGTCCAGTGGCAAACACTGGAAGGTATAATGGAGAGAAGAACCTGAAGGCAGGTGTCTGACAGGTGTCTTTGTTTCTTCAACTGGGGGATTTATGATCATGATGCTATTCACTCCTCTCTATTTTATATTCTTTGAACTAGAAATTCTGCTTTTAGAAATATATCCCAAGAAATCATACACAGATGTACACGGGTTTTATACAAAGATGTTCATCACCACATTGTTTATTTTACCCAGATGTTAGTTAAAATCACTCTGTATTTTGAGGATCAAAAAAGATTAACTCAATTGGCCTCTTTTTGTGAGCCCATATATTTTAATATAATTGGTTTCCTTCAAACAGTTTTTCATTTTCCAAATTTTTTCCCTAAATTTCCATGTGGATCTGAGTTTTTCCTCCAGTGGAGTTTCAAGTGCATGTAATGTCCCAAACCTCTCCTCTCCACTCCAAAATTAACCAAATCTCATTTCTGTTTGATTCCTATTTCTCCTACAATTCGCTTTTGTGTGAATAGTAGGCTTCCTTGGAGTTTTGGATTTAAAACAAACTTTGCTATTCTTAACTTTTTGTCTCAATATCAACAGTTATCATAAGGTCCCCTTTATGACTGCTCTTAAATCTTCTTATTTGTCTCTACACCAGAGTTAATAACCTAGAAAGAAAGCCTCAAAACATGAAAGAGTTTGAAAATGAAATGCTAAGGGCAAGTTGAACAGTTATGAGTAAAATGTTATTCCCTGTTCTCACTAACTTCTGAACTATTAGCAGTAACTCTGAGTTTGTTACCAAAAGCAATTTCTTTGATACAAATTTGTTCAATTACAATTTCTGTAAAAATTCTGAAATACTGTTTACCCTGTAACTCCTTTGGAATTATGATTTTAATTACACCCAGAGTATAATCTGCTTATTTAAAGCTTAATTTAAAGGCCTATTTATTTCAACATAATTGTTTTTCCTTATAGGAGCACTATTGTGAGCAGAGGTCCATGTGTGATAACTGTGTGATTCTTTGTTTGAGATGTGGGGCAAACCCTATACCTATGGGTAGAATTTGGACTTTCCTCAACAGAAAGTTGATTTTTTCAGTGTCAGTCATTATGGGAAGAAATTGATCATGGAAAATAAAACATGCATTTTAAAGATAGGATAGCATTTTTCTCTCACTGAGTTCTGTGAATAACTAGGTCTAATTCTGAGAAACGTGTATAACAGAAAGAGACACCTCCGGGTAAAGAGATGTCATCTGACCCCTTCCTGTGGAGACAGGCAGTGGACCTGGGCAGGCAGCTGCTTCAGGAATCTTACATCACACCTCACTTAGCAGCTTCTTGGGGGGCTCCTGTCTGTCAGTCTCCATAAATGACACACTATTGTTTTTCTCTTCAGTAATCTATATTTTCTGAATGACTTAGAGGTTACCAGAAGATACCACTCCTTCTCTCTCTCAAAGTTAGATAAGGTCTGATAAAATTAGTAGTTGTTATGATATAATTTGCAATTCAAATTTAATTAAAAATCTAATAGTAAGAAAATAATCTATAGATGATGGTGGTGGTGGTGGTGGTGGTTTAGTTGCTAAGCTGTGTACAGCTCTTTTGATTCCATGGACTATAGCCTGCCAGGCTCCTCTGTCCCTGGAATTCTCCAGGCACGAATACTGGAGTGGGTTGCCATTTCCTTCTCCAGGGGATCTTCCCTACCCAGGGATCGAACCCATACCCATGTCTCCTGCTTTGCAGGTGGATTCTTTACCAGAAGGGGAGCCCACGAACTTTGAAATAAGTGTAGATAAATATGCAGTGCATTCCATCAGAAACAGAACTTTTCTTCTAAAATTTCTCCTATCTCTCAAAATACACCAAATTTTAGAAAATCTTTTAAAATATGTTTATTTCACTAAGGGTAAACCTTGGAGAAATTATTTAACTTCTCTATTCTCCAGTTTACTCATATGTAAGATTCAGATTATGTGATGGCTAATTTCATATGTCAACATGACTGGGCGAAGGGATGCCAGATAACTGGAAGACCTGGTTTCTAAATGTGTCTTCAGAGAGATTAGCATTTGAAGTAGCAGATCGAATAAACAGCTCCCTCACCAAGGCAAGTGGATATCATCCAGCCTCCTGAATAGAACAAAAGGTGAAGAAGGGCTAATTTCCGCTTGAGCTGAAACTTCCATTTTCTCCTGTCCTTGAACTTCGGCACTCCTGTTTCTTGGAGTTTCTGACTCAGACAAGAACTCACAACATCTACTCTTCTTCCCCAACCCCTTCTCATGCCTATGAACTGTGTAACTCAGGACAGTTACGCACAAGCTTTCCTGGTTCTCCAATTTGCAGAAGGCAGACTGTGGGACCTCTTGTTCTTACATACATACATACATACATATATTATATTTTTTTGGAGAACACTGACTTGTACAGATAACAAGACTTAATTCACAGAGTTCCAGTGATGGTAGATGAGTTAACACAGATAAAGCACACAGAAGAGTGCTTAGCATATATATGGCAAACACTCAACATTGTTGTTGTTTTTGTTGTTGTTGAGCCTTTTGAAAGCCTTTTGTTGTGTTATTCAGTCGCTCAGTCATCAACAACTCTCTGCTACCCCACTGACTGTATCACACCAGGCTCCCTTGTCTTTCCCTATCTCCTGTGGTTTGTTCAAACTCATGTCCTTTGAGTCAGTGATGCCATCCAACCATCTCATCCTTGTCACCCCCTCCTCCTGCCTACAGTACTACAGGAAAAGACCCTGATGCTGGGAAAGATTGAGGGTAGGAGGAGAAGGGGATGACAGAGCGTGAGATGGTTGGATGGCATCACTGACTCAATGGACATGAGTTGTGCAAATTACTGCAGATAGTGAAGGACAGGAAAGCCTGACATGCTACCATCCATGGGATCACAAATAGTCAGACACAACAGAGCAACAACAAGTACATACATAGAACTCCAGTATTTGGCTTATGCAGCACAAAACAACATGGGATTCCTGGCACCCAAACATAAATGCAATTATACATTCCGCACTAGATTTAGCTACATAATGAAATCCAAATTACACCCCAAAACACCCTATGTTTCTTATTAAACACTATTATATTCCTGATATATAATACAATAATAGGATAGATGTAGTTCTAAAACATTTCGCTTATTTTCCAGTCTATTGCCACCAGTCACAAGGCCTTGAATATATGCTCAAATTGTAATTTTCCTTACTGGTATCCTGAATATCTTAATATAAGTGCCTCATTCTGGATGAAAGCTAGTTGTGTGAACTCAAAGTATGTAAGACACTTACTGATAATTTGAACTTTGTAAGGAAGAGTTTAGCTCCTTGTAGGGAAAAGGAAATTAGCCAAGATGGTGTGGTCAGGCCCTCTCACCCCATGTTTTGTAAACAATGACCCTGCATGGTTATGTAACAGCTGAGATCACTTATAGTACCGCACATGCGCATCACGAGGTACTCGATTGTCATCCGCTACTTTGTGCAGTATGCTTGTAAGAACTTTACTGTGAAAGCCCTGGCTACTACTGCATCACGTCTACACTGGGGCAGCATCATGATTATGTTATGTGAGGTTATATTATGGCTACTTTATGCTATGTTGTGGCTGCTGCTATGGTTGCTATGTGAGCCAGGAGAGAGGCTGTGTTTATGGCCACTTTGCCAGCCAGGAGAGAATAAACATGTCTGCAGTTCCTACAGCTCCTTAAGTCTTCCTCAAGCCGCTCAGCGTGAGCCTTGCCTACGCTGGGTTCAACAAACAGTGCAGACATTTTAAGCAGCAAGACAATTGGCCCCATGAAAAGGATCAGCAATATGCTCCTTTACCAATCAGTGTAGACAACTCCTATTAAGGACTCAGCTTGCTTGTCACAGTGCAATTCTAGTTAGGGACTTTGGATTTGGGAAGCAAAGCAAACCTGAAGGTGTGATATACCTGGACTATAAAACCCTCTTTTTGACTCAGAACTAGAATTTTCAGTAGTCATGTATGGATGTGAGAATTGGACTATGAAGAAAACTGAGCACTGAAAAATTGATGTTTTTGAACTGTGGCGTTGGAGAAGATTCTTGAGAATCCCTGATGGCATCACCGATGTGATGGACATGAGTTTGAGTAGGTTCCAGGAGTTGGTGATGGACAGGGAAGCCTGGCATGCTGCAGTCCACGAGGTCGCAGACAGTCAGACATGACTGAGCAACTGAACTGAACTGAGCTAGAATTTCAAGTGTCTTTTTCACTGTAAGACCAAACACTGTAATGCCCTTAAGTTAGTTGTTAATAACAATCAATTCTGTTTATTGAATGTCTAATATATGCTAGGAATAGAGTGAAGTGCTTTACATAGATTTAATTTAAATCTTTTAGAAACTCAAAAATCAGAAAGCTTTAACTTTATACTTTTATTTTATCATACTAGGTAATACAAATCAGTGTTGGGTCAGAGTGATGGATTTTTCCAAATACAAAATTATATTCTTGACCTGTTTGACTATTTCACATCTGTATATAAAAATATAGAACTGCCTTATGATCCAGCAATCCCACTGCTGGGCATACACACTAAGAAACCAGAAGGGAAAGAGACACGTGTACCCCAATGTTCATCCCAGCACTGTTTATAATAGCCAGGACATGGAAGCAACCTAGATGTCCATCAGCAGATGAATGGCTAAGAAAGCTGTGGTACATATACACAATGGAGTATTACTCAGCCATTAAAAAGAATACATTTGAATCAGTTCTAATGAGGTGGATGAAACTGGAGCCTATTATACAGAGTGAAGTAAGCCAGAAGGAAAAACACCAGTACAGTATACTAACGCATATATATGGAATTTAGAAAGATGGTAACGATAACCCGGTGTACGAGACAGCAAAAGAGACACTGATGTATAGAACAGTCTTATGGACTCTGTGGAAGAGGGAGAGGGTGGGAAGATTTGGGAGAATGGCATTGAAACATGTAAAATATCATGTAAGAAACGAGTTGCCAGTCCAGGTTCGATGCACGATACTGGATGCTTGGGGCTGGTGCACTGGGATGACCCAGAGGGATGGTATGGGGAGGGAGGAGGGAGGAGGGTTCAGGATGGGGAACACATGTATACCTGTGGCAGATTCATTTTGATATTTGGCAAAACTAATACAATTATGTAAAGTTTAAAAATAAAATAAAATTAAAAAAAAAATGCCAGAAGGTAGTTGTGGAGTAGTTGGCACTAAGCTACATGGTACAAATACAGACACAAATAAGAAGCTATCTGAGAGCTAAAATCTGTAGGCCTATCCAGAAAGGTCTACAAATTCAACAAGTATAGCTTCTCAGGCCACCATATGAGAAATATGTGACACATCTTGCATTCTTTGAGGAAGGAATTTATATTTTTATAGGAAGGTAGTTAAGTGATAGCAAACATCTAACAAATGTATTGATTAGTAATTGATTTAGTACATAAGAGTCCTTTAGGTACATGTGGAAGGGCTATTAGGAACTTATAATACTTGCTTTTTAGTATTATCACTGCATAATGTAATTTCTGGTTGACATCATTGCTTTCAATGCCAGTATTCTCCCCCTTATAAGTCCTTTTTTCTCTTTCTCTATTTTTTTTTCCTATTTCCACTAACAGATTAGAACTCAGTTCTCTGCATCTACTGCCATATCCTGAAATTATAATTCTTACTTCTTTCAACCTGTCACTTCCAATAACCACAGAGGGGAAAAAGTACTAGGCGAGCCAGTTGGTTCCATTTAGTATTGTTGGGGAAAAGTATCTGCTTTTTGGATTAAATCATGCTTTAAAACCATGCCTATTTAGTTGACAGGAAGAAAAAAATATATATAATTTACATGTTTTAGTTATTCCTGTTTTAGTAGACTTCAGAGCTTTAATTCACCCTAGGTTTACCCTTGGAAAAATTACTGAGAATTTCTATTTGTTGGTTCTTTGCCAGCTGTTTTCTCTGAGACTGGCAGCATGATGTTTGCCAGAGTCACAATTACTTATGCCAATCCCTATTAGAGCCTAAATGCTGTTTGCCCCACACGCTTGTTTTTCTGACATAAAATGAGTTGTAATAAACACTCATCAAAACCCTAAGTTAATTCAGAAGGTATTTTTTAATGTTATAACCAAATGAAGTTTGTTATAGGAATGGGATAATTACATAAAACATAAAGTATATTTTAATCACTTGTTCTGTACCTTGTTCAGTAATCGTACTGAAGAAATCGTATATGAAGAAATCTACTACATGGCCTATGGTCTTGTGAAGCTTCTAGTTTCCTAGTGGAAGGGAAAGGAGATGGCAAAGCAAAGAAAATGTTTGCACAATAGCTACAGAATCAGATCAGGGACTATGATGCAAAAGATAGGCAGATTATAACTGTAAAATACATTGAGAAGGGGAAGAAGATATGTATCATCAAAGGCTTCATGAAGTAGGTGCAAATGAGTAGAAACTTTGAAAGTGCAATGGAACCCCATCCTCATAAAATGGTATAAAATTTTTAATTAGAACATAATCCACTGGTATGAAGATATAAGCTATATGCTAGTGATAAGAGTATTTTATTTCTTATAATTTCTTGAATCATGAATTTTTAAATTTTTAGCAAGTAATATTTTACAAGAAAAGTATTTATTTGAACAGAAAAGATGAATAAGGAGCTGCCTCAATACAGAATACCAGTTTTTACACTAAGCTGGTGTTTACACAATTAATATTTAAAATCACATCTTAAAAAGCTTATGTAGATTTCACCTAGAGTGCTAAACATCCCAAGGTTCAAAAGATATATCATATATGAAATGAGTCGCCAGTCCAGGTTCAATGCACGATACTGGATGCTTGGGGCTGGTGCACTGGGATGACCCAGAGGGATGGTATGGGGAGGGAGGAGGGAAGAGGGTTCAGGATGGGGAACACATGTATACCTGTGGTGGATTCATGTTGATATATGGCAAAACCAATATAATATTGTAAAGTTAAAAATAAAATAAAATTTTAAAAAAAGGTATAAATCCTAATGCTCTCTACATGTTCATTTTCTTTACATTGTAATTGAAAATAAATTGGGAAAAAGACTAGGAGTATATCCTAAAAAGTATTTCTAAACAACATTACTTTTATGTAGATCAAAGTAGACATTTCAAAAGTCCAGCAAACCAAAGCACTTAGAAGTATTTGGACATGCCCATGAGTTTTTTAAGTGTCGGTTTAATTTGACTTTTATAAGAAAAGACAACACACCTAGGAGGATAAAAATGAAGGTAAACATAAATATTAAAGAAAATAAATGTATAAAGTAAATTGTTTAGTTTTGAGTTAATGTTCTTAAGGTCATTAAAGATCTACAATGTTATAAAATAAAACCCACGTATCTGGTAGACTAGAAGGTGAGTATAAGAAATTTCAAACTTTGTTTTAAGGAAGCTTAGTGTTTTGTTTTGTTTTATGGTGTTGTTTGTTTTAAGAAAAATTAAACACTGATTTTTAAAAAGTCACATTTCTGAGTTAATTAAATTAATTTTATTAGATTGTTGTTTATCATTATATACTCACAGCCTCAGCATAAATAACAAATAATTTCTTACTAAAACTAAAAAAAATTAAAGTGGAACTCTGTCATTAGAGCATTTTCCAGCTCTAAGATTACTGATCTCAATTTTTCCATTAGCATTTGCTAGCAGCATCTTTAATGGGATTAATTTTACAAAATTACTGTGATAAACATAGACACAAAATTTAAGTGCTTTATATTGAAACAAGTGTCAACAAATAGCAAGTTAAAGATTTCAACAGATGGCTCTTGAAAATATAATATTTTTCCATCTGTAATTGATATGCAGTTTTAAAGAACCTCATATTTCTAGGTTATTAATAAAATCATTATTTCTTTACATACATTTACAGAGAAAATTCTCTGTATCAGTAACTTTTAATTTTGATCATTAAATTAAGACAACTATATTTGGTTTTCAAGAAAGCTAATTTGGTAAGGAAATTTCTTTAACAAATTGAGCTAAAGAAAAATTTTCCTCGAAAAAAATCTTACTTTTTTAAAAATGTAGCACTATTTAGGAATATTGAGATCTGTGTTTTTGAATATGTGTAGTATTATTTGTAGGACTTCCCTTGTGGCTCAGATGGTAAACCGTTTGCCTACAATGCAGAAGACACGGGTTCGATCCCTGGGTCGGGAAGGTCCTCTGGAGAAGGAAATGGCAATCCACTCCAGTACTTTTGCCTGGAAAATCCCACGGATGGAGGAGCGTGGTAGGCTATGGTCGCAAAGAGTCGGACACAACTGAGCGACTTCACTCACTTAGTATTATTTGTACTAGTGCTTATTGCAATGAAGCATTATCTATATGATTCTTTAAAATGATTTTTGTTTCACATTAAAAAGAACAAAATGCTCATTATTTCTACCTATTGAATACATGTTATAGAAGTAAGTTGAGATGCTTTTTATTTCTTGGTTCATCATTTGAAATAAATTTTGGGAAGAGTTTTATGACTGAATATTTTACTACCAAGCATATGTATTTAAAAATGCAACACCAGATTTTGGACTTAAAATTATAATTCTCAGTCTAGTATTTTGCTTATATGTTTATTCAATAAACACGGAAGACATCAAGATGAATGTGATTTTCCATGTGAATAAAGACTTCACTTCCCACAAGTCAAACAAACAGATAATTTAAAATATTGTAGAGACAAAGAGGAATGCTCACTTTTCAAAAAAAAATAATTGAGGTGAAAGCATAAAGATTAATTTCATGAAAGGAGCCAGGAAGGGGAAGTCATCAGAATACCAGTGAGTTTAATGGAAACATGACATCATAATTCTAAATAAAGTTAATAAATTAACTTTTAACAATTCAATAAAGTTAATTGGGAAACTGTTAACATGTAAAAGAGTTTCATATTTACTGTGTTGTTCTGGCTGCATGAGTAACACTTTATACAACTCAGAGTGCAATATTTACAAAGGACACTAAGGAGCCAAACCATATCTCAGGGATGGGGGAGCCTGGTGGGCTGCCGTCTCTGGGGTCGCACAGAGTCGGACACGACTGAAGCAACATAGCAGCAGCAGCAGCAGGACAGTAATAATAGAAACCACTTATGAGAAGTGTTCGAGGAAACTGAACACACTTGAGCTATGACATTTATCTCAGATATCAGAATAAGGAGAAGTTTCCATAAAGAGAAAAAAATAAGTAGATAAAAATTATTGGGAGGCAAATTTTTATTTAATAACAGTAAGGAAAATATGATAAATTATTTGATCCATCTAACAACGCAGATCTTCTTGTACATAGTGTTAAAGCCAGTATCCTTGGAATTATTCAAGTAGGTAGGTACCCAATGAAAGAAGTAGTACTTCTGGTGGCAGAATTAGTAATATTAGTAATAGTGGTAGTAATAGTAATACTGTTAATAGTAATAGTAATGAAGGCAAGCCTTTGTTTGAAAGCCTATTATGTATTCCCCATTTACATGCATTTTTCTAGTTACATATGAATTATTTCTGTCTCAGAATAGGGAAAGTGAAGCAAGGAACTATTGATCTGTGGCCAAGACCTCATATCCAGTAAGTGCTGTGTGGGCTCAAAAAGCTAATTCAGATCCAGTTGCTTTTCCTTAACACCTATGACTTAGGAAATATTTTTACCAAAGTAGCCCTAATGTAATAGAGATTCAAGCCTATATTGGGTTGGCCAAAATGTTCCTTAGGCTTTTTCTGCAATATCTTACCAAAAAACCTGAACAAACTTTTTGGTCAACCCAATACTATATGGAGATCTCTGGAAATAAAACTTGCTACCACCTGCTAAGGGAAAGAGACCCGTGTACCCCAATGTTCATCGCAGCACTGTTTATAATAGCCAGGACATGGAAGCAACCTAGATGTCCATCAGCAGATGAATGGCTAAGAAAGCTGTGGTACATATACACAATGGAGTATTACTCAGCCATTAAAAAGAATACATTTGAATCAGTTCTAATGAGGTGGATGAAACTGGAGCCTATTATACAGAGTGAAGTAAGCCAGAAGGAAAAACATCAATACAGTATACTAACGCATATATATGGAATTTAGAAAGATGGTAACAATAACCCGGTGTACGAGACAGCAAAAGAGACACTGATGTATAGAATAGTCTTTTGGATTCTGTGGGAGAGGGAGAGGGTGGGAAGATTTGGGAGAATGGCATTGAAACATGTAAAATATCATGTAAGAAATGAGTTGCCAGTCCAGGTTCGACGCACGATACTGGATGATTGGGGCTAGTGCACTGGGACGACCCAGAGGGATGGTATGGGGAGGGAGGAGAGAGGAGGGTTCAGGATGGGGAACACATGTATACCTGTGGCAGATTCATTTTGATATTTGGCAAAACTAATACAATTATGTAAAGTTTAAAAATAAAATAAAATTAAAAAAAAAACATTTAATTTTCTATGTTTTAAAGTTTAGTGAAACCTGTGTCTGTTGGAAATATGTCCACTTTTATTTTGACATTAAAACTTTAAAATATTTCTCATAAAATATGTGAGAAAAAGAATTCTGCAGTTTGATTTTATGAAGACAGTTCATGCATCATATGAAGATCAGGATTGGCATTAATGAGACAGCAGATTCCGTCCCTCCAGCTAATGTTATTCTTCTGCAAATCCACTGTAACTACCTATCCTCTACAGACCCTCCAAAAGTAAAATTACTATTTTTGAATGATCAAAGGTAAAGACATTAATAGTCCATATTATATAAACAGGCATAACCATTAGACAGGACCTTTGGGGTCAGTCATCTTGGCAGTGTTCTTGCACTTCTGTGTCCCATATAAAAAGGGATTGAGTCCTCATCCACGACTGATCAGCCTCTTCTCTCTGGCTCTGGCCCCCAAGGGTTCTACAGACTTTTCAGGCTCTCTATCCCTCTGTCTGTCTTCATATTGGGACATTCCAAATCCAAGACGAAAATAAACAGATTCTATTTTAAAACATATTAATATGGCTGGATTCTGTTTTCATCATGACTATTTTCATTTTGAATGATGTTTGCTTATTTAAGAACACTTAGGAGAGGAACATTTCTAACTCCTAGCATAATACTATTTATTATAATACTAAAGTACTATTTCTGAATTCTGTTAGTACTCCATGATATACTTTTCTCTATATTGTGTGTATGTGTGTGTGTGTATGTGTGTGTGTGTGTGTGTAGGAGTTGCAAAATTTAAAATTTACTTTCCTAAATATTGTGTGCTAATAATTCTCTAGGGAGGTACTCAGGTTCAAGTACTATTTTTGGTTTATTTCTCCTTGTGATGCAAAGCAATATGTTGCAATGAATACTGCAGAGAAAATGTGTGCTTTGTAAAGGTGCATATTTGTAAGATGACATATAAGATATATTTAAATTCTATTATTTTAACCTTAGGTTATAAATGTATTTGTTGTTGTTCAGTTGCTAAGTTGTGTCCAACTCTTTGTGACCCCATGGCCTGCAGCATGCCAGGCTTCCCTGTCCTTCACCATCTCTGGAATTTGCTCAAACTTATGTCCATTGAGTCAATGATGCCATCCAACCATCTCAACTTTTTCACCCCCATCTCCTCCTGCCTGCAATCTTTCCCAGCATCAGGGTCTTTTCCAATGAGTTTGCTCCTCATATCATGTGGCCAGAGTATTTGGAGCTTCAGCTTCAGTCCTTTCAATGAATATTTCGTGTTGATTTTCTTTGGATTGACTAGTTTGATCCACTTGCTCTCCAAGGGACTCATTCAGTAGTCTCCTCCAGCACCATAGTTTGAAATCATCAGTTCTTTGGCAGTCAGCCTTCTTTATGGTCCAATTCTCACATCCATACATGACTACTGGAAATAATGTACTTTTAACTAGATGGACCTTTGTCAGAAAGGTGATGTCTCACCTTTTTAATATACTGTCTAGGTTTGTTAGAGCTTTTCCTTCAAGGAGCATATGTCTTTTACTTTCATGGCTGCAGTCACCATCCACAGTGATTTCAGAGACCAAGAAAATAAAGTCTGTCACGGTTTCCATTTTTTCCCCATCTATTTGCCATGTAGTGATGCCAGTGGATGCCATGAACTTAGTTTTTTGAATGCCGAGTTTCAAGCCAGCTTTTTCACTCTCCTCTTTCAACTTCATCAATCTTGATTCCAGCTTGAGATTCATCTAGCCCAGCATTTTGCATGATGTACTCAGCATAGAAATTAAATAAGCAGGCTGACAATATACAACCTTGACATGTTCCTTTCCCAATTTTGAACCAGTCCATTGTTCCATCTCTGGTTCTAGCTGTTGCTTCTTGACCTGCATACAGGTTTCTCAGGAGGCAGGTAAGATGGTCTGGTATTCTCAACACTTTTAAGAATTTTCCACAGTTTATTGTGATCCACACAGTCAGAGGCTTCAGCATAGTCAATGAAGCAGAGCTTCAGTTCAGTTCAGTTGCTCAGTCGTGTCCGACTCTTTGTGACCCCATGGACTGCAGCACGCAAGGCTCCCCTGTCCATCACCAGCTCCCAGACCTTACTCAAATTCATGTCCATTGAGTTGATGATGCCATCAAGCCATCTCATCCTCTCTTGTCCCCTTCTCCTCCTGCCTTCAATCTTTCCAAGCATCAGGGTCTTTTCAAATGAGTCAGTTCTTTGCATCAGGTGGCCAAAGTATTGGAGTTTCAATTTCAACATCAGTCCTTTCAATGAATATTCCGAACTGATTTCCTTTAGGATGGACTGGGTGGAGCTCTTTGCAGTTCAAGGGACTCTCAAAGTCTTCTCCAACACCACAGTTCAAAAGCGTCAATTCTTTGGCACTCAGTTTTCTTTATAGTCCAATTCTCACATCCATTCATGACCACTGGAAAAACCATAGCTTTGACTAGATGGACCTGTACCAGCCAAGTAATGTCTCTGCTTTTAATATGCTATCTAGGTTAGTCATAACTTTCCTTCCAAGGAGCAAGTGTCTTTGAATTTCATGGCTGCAAGACACCATCTGCAGATATTTTGGAGGCCAAAAAAATAAAGTCTGTCACTGTTTCCATTGTTTCCCCATCTATTTGCCATGAAGTGATGGGACCAGATGCCATGATCTTCGTTTTCTGAATGTTGAGTTTTAAGCCAACTTTTTCCACTCTCCTCTTTCATTTATATCAAGAGGCTCTTTATTTCTTCTTTGCTTTCTGGCATAAGTTTGTTGTCATCTGTATATCTGAGGTTATTGATATTTCTCCCGGCAATCTTGATTCCAGCTTGTGCTTCTTCCAGCCCAGCGTTTCTCATGATGTACTCTGCATATAAGTTAAATAAGCAGGGTGACAATATACAGCCTTGATGTCCTCCTTTCCCAATTTGGAACCAGTCTGTTGTTCCATGTCCAGTTCTAACTGTTGCTTCTTAACCTGCATACAGATTTCTCAGGAGGCAGGTAAGGTGGTCTGGTATTCCCATCTCTCTAGAATTTTCCACAGTTTGTTGTGATCCACACAGTCAAAGGCTTTGGCATAGTCAATAAAGCAGAAGTAGATGTTTTTCTAGAGCTCTCTCACTTTTTGATGATCCAGAGGATGTTGGCAATTTGATCTCTGGTTCCTCTGCCTTTTCTAAGTCTAGCTTGTACATCTGGAATTTCTCAGTTAACATAATGCTTAAGTGAACCCTGAAAGATTTTGAGCATTCCCTGGCTAGCATGGGAAATGAGCACAACTGTACTGTAGTTTGAACATTTTTGGCATTTCCCTTCTTTGGGATTAGAATGATACTTATCTGTCCAGTCCTGGTGCCTCTGCTGAGTTTTCCAAATTTGCTGGCATATTGGAAGCAGTACTTTCACAGCAACATGTTTTAGGATTTGAAACAGCTCAGCTGGAATTCCATTACTTCCACTAGCTTTGTTCATAGTAATGCTTCCAAAGGCCTGTTTGACTTCACACTCCAGGATGTCTGGCTCTAGGTGAGTGACCACCATAGTGGTTTTGTGGGTCATTAAGACTGTTTTGGTACAGTTCTTCTGTGTATTCCTGCCGTCTCTTCTTAATCTCTTCTGCTTCCGTCAAGTCGTTACTAGTTCTGTCCTTTATTGCACCCATCTTTGCATGAAATGTTCCTTTGATATCTCTAATTTTCTTGAGGATATCTTTAGTCTTTCCCATTCTATTTTCCTCTGTCTTTGCTTTGCTCACTTAAGAAGGCTTTCTTATCTCTCCTTGCTATTCTTTGGAACTCTACATTCAGTTAGGTATATTTTTCCCTTTCTCCTTTGTTTTTTGCTTCTCTTCCCTTCTCAGATATTTGTAAGGCCTCCTCAGGCAAATGTTTTGCCTTGTTAAATTTCTATTTTGGGGGATGATTTTGGTTACCATCTCCTATACAATGTTACAGACCTCCATCCATAGTTCTTCAGGCACTCTGTATTAGATCTAATCCCTTGAATCTGCTTGTCATTTCTACTGTATAATCATAAGGCATTTGATGTAGGTCACACCTGAATGGCCTAGTGGTTTTCCCTACTTTCTTCAATTTAAGTCTGAATTTGGCAATAAGGAGCTCATGGTCTGAGCCATAGTCAGCTCCCCATCTTGTTTTTGCTGATAGTATAGAACTTCTCCATCTTCGGCTGCAAAGAATATAATCAATCTGCTTTTGGTATTGACCATCTGGTAATGTCCATGTGTAGATTTGTCTCTTGTGTTGTTGACAGAGGGTGTTTGCTATGACCAATGCATTCTATTGGCAACAGTCTATTAGGTTTTGCCCTGCTTCATTTTGTACTCCATGGCCAAACTTGCCTGTTACTTCAGGTATCTCTTGACTTCCTACTTTTGCATTCCAGTCCCCTATGATGAAAAGGACATCTGTGTGTGTGTGTGTGTGTGTGTGTGTGTGTGCGCGCGTTCTAAAATTTCTTGTAGATCTTCACAGAACTGTTTGACTTCAGCTTCTTCAGCATTAGTGGCTGGGGGCATGGGCTTGGATTACTGTGATGTTGGAATGTTTCCCTTTGAAATGAACCAAGATCATTCTGTTGTCTTTGAGATTTCACCCAAGTGCTGCATTTCAGCCTGGAAAAGGGCATGGTAACCCGCTCTGGTGTGCTGGTCTGGAGACTCCCATGCAAAGAGGAGCCTGGAGGGCTATCGTCCATGGTGTCACAGAGTCAGTCATGACTGGAGGGACTTAGTATGCACACAAGCACTGCATTTTGGACTCTTTTGCTGTGACAGTGAAAGTGTAAGTCGCTCAGTTGTGTCCACCTCTTTGTGACCCCATATACTAAACAGTCTGTGGAATTCTCCAGGCCAGAATACTGGAGCCGGTAGCCTTTCCCTTCTCCAGGCGATCTTCCCAACCCAGGGACTGAACCCAGGTTTCCCACATTTCAGGCAGATTCTTTACCAGCTGAGCCACAAGGGAAGCCCTGTTGACTGTGAGGGCTACTCAATTCTTTAGGGATTCTTTCCCACAGGAGTAGACATAATGGCCATCTGAATTAAATTCACCCATTCACGTCCATTTTAGTTCACTGATTCCTAAAATATCAGTGTTCATTTAGTTTTTACACATGTTAATTATCTTTGAATTCTACTTCATGAATAAACATTGCTACATATGATATTCTTTTAAGAACTATTATGCAATCAGCTTGACTTTTCTTAAGTAATCATTTGCTCCATGATATACATAATATTACATATACGTATGTGTGCATCTGTATATGGATAGAGGATACTAAAGGGAGATGTGCTGAATTAGAATTCAATTTATGTTTTGTTTTACTCTTGACATAAATTACAGCATAAGACAGTATGCAATATGTAATGAAAATTTTGTTAACTATTAGGCTCTTGAGCTTTGGTCATTGTTACCATTTTGTATTCTGATGTGAATATTGGTATGTCTGATTTAGAAGTTATAAAGTGCTTTAAAGATCTACACAGGCAGTGATAAAAATAAAAGGGCTATCAATTCTCATGTTTCAAGGCATTAGCTGCTTTCCAGATGGCTTGGTGGAAAATATACCCTGTGGTACAGTATTAGGTGCATTAACTAGGTTTTATGTTGTTGTTGTTGTTGTTTTTTAAGTTAGTAATGGTGACTTTAGAACAAAATAGTCAAATAAATGGCACTTTATTGTGCTTTGCCAATACCAACAGACACTTTTCAGTTTGTATAACATCAGAAATCAAACACATCTCACATTTCTATAGCTTTCACAAAGTACATGAAATTATTGCTACTTATGAGATATTGAACATTATTTCATTTTTCAACACCTTTTAACAGATAATTATCACTTTTGTTGTAAAATTTGTGGGTAAAATATTCATTTACCTCTCTAATCTTAAGTGCTGAATATTTTTGAAGGATATTAAGAAAGAGAAGAATTTGATGTGTTCTGATAAGTGCATAAGTCAAAAATGCAGTATTGATTGGATTTCAATGACTATATTCTATTGAGAATTCAATTATTGAACTAAGAATTTAAAGTCTTAAACCTTAAAAAATTAGTACAGAGATAGATTCTTTCTTCTTAAAATTTGGCATGTATCACAGCTACCTGAAAATTTCTTTTATTTTTTTATTTTATTTTTTTTTTTTTGAAAATTTCTTTTAAAATAGAATATCCTTTCTAGGATTTCAGAGTCATTAATGCTTACCACAACATCAGTCTTTTAATATTCTATGTAATGCTAAAAATAAGTGTGATGTGTATTTGGACAATATTCTAAAAATATAAGTAATACTTCTATTATATTTTTGAGTTAAAAAGTTCAACATATTTGATATTGTAGTGCATCTTTTAATAAATTTAAAGGGACTATTTTAATAGCATTGGGTTAATAGATGAATATATCTTCTATTTAAGTCTTTATTTTCTATCAGTCATTTTATAGTTTTAAATGGAGATTTTTTTTCAAAATCTGATTATTCTTAAGCATTTTATATTTGAATAGTTATTTTAAATGCATTATTTTAATATGTTCCCCATTGATTCCCGAGAGAAATGAAAATACAGTTGATTCTGTTTACTCCAGAGTAAATCATAGAAATGTGTACCAGGAAATATTTATAAGAAATTTCTTTGCAGTACTCTGCACAGTTCCAAAAATTGCAAATACATGAAACAATAGTCTACTTTAAATAGGCTAAGTAAAGCATGATGCTGAAGCTGAAACTCCAATAATGTGGCCACCTCATGCTAAGAGTTGACACATTGGAAAAGACCCTGATGCTGGGAGGGATTGGGGGCAGGAGGAGAAGGGGATGACAGAGGATGAGATGGCTGGATGGCATCACCGACTCAATGGACATGAGTTTGAGTGAACTCTGGGAGTTGGTGATGGACAGGGAGGCCTAGCGTGCTGCAATTCATGGGGTCGCAAAGAGTCGGACACGACTGAGTGACTGAAATGAACTGAACTGAAAGCATGATATTCATGTATTGAAAACAAATGATGACTATATGCAACATTTAAATTAAAACATACATGAGAATGAAAAAAAGCTAGTTCTTGAAGACTACACATATTATATAATTCTATATAATTTAAAAATCAAATAATACTTTTTTAGATGAAATGACTTTTTAACATTATGGAAATAGCAAGGACTGATTTGACTTAATTGTTACCAAGGAGGGGAGACAAAATAATTGAATAGAGAAAAATACTGGTTTAGTAACACCAGTATTTAATATTTATTAAATACTCTATTAAGTATATATTTAAATACTAAATGTAAATATTTAAGTATTTTATTTAAATGTGTAAATATTAAATGTATTTCAAATACTGTATTAAGTATTTAATATTTAAAATGGAGGTATTTAATAGGTACTTATTCTAATTATATACCTTATAATTATATATATTCTTCATCCAAATCAATATATTAAAAGTAAAAAATGGTATGTTATATACATAGGTAAAATCTGTTTTACAATAGTGATATTTTATTCAGTAACTGATTCAGTAAAATATATCAATATTTATTATTAATATTAATATGCCAGGAAGTATTCTAGATTGTGTTTTGTATAGCAGAGAGGAGAAGAGCAAAAAATATATATATACCCGCCTTTTATGAAGGTTATGTTTTCATAGGTGCAGCTAGACTACATAATTGAGCAAATAACTATGAAACACAAAGACAGGGGTTATAAAAAAAATAAGGTGTGTCATCTGTGGTGAGAGGCAGAGATCAAGGGGCAGAGAAGATAAAATCAGACCCATATTTATGGACATGATGTTACCAAGGGCATGGGGATAAGTGCTAGCATTAAGGGATTTGAAGGCCGTCACGTGCTTGAAAATGTTTATGGACTATGTGGGGTAAATATCGAAGCTCTCAGCCAGACACCACCATAAATGAGATGGGAGGGGGTGGGCCTAGCACACCAGGGTCAAAGTCAGATGCAGGGAAGGTTAAGTAAGTAAGTTTCTAAAGGGTAAGTAAAAAAAGAATGGATTCAATTTGGAAGAGAATGAAAATGTTTAATAAATTATAGGTCCCCATTACATTTGAATATTTATTGGAATTGGGATATTAGAGAGAGAATATTCAACAGACATATGGCTGTGTTCCAGAAAGTGGCATTTAAATAGAGATAATGTCATTAGAAATAATAGGTTTTTCATATATCATCACAGAAATGAGTAGCTGAGATGGCGTACAGGATAAAAAGTCAAGGTAACAGAAGAATAGGCTACTGAAAGGATCTGATGTGTTGGTACTGAAATAATAAATTATGTAAAAAGAGAGGGTGAATTCAGGTGTTAAACTCTTCAATCAATGTAAAGGAAGTGACCTGTAATTCCAGAGAGTTGAGGGCCTTGAGACCCACAGAAAATTATATGCAAGTGGCTCTGAGGAGCCTGGACAATACATGCTCAATCTCAAGGTTCCTGGGAGTGGAGTTTGGTAAAAACAACCCACTCTGAACACACACACATACACACTTGAGACAGTTGTGACTTTGCACATCCTAATCTCTGAACAGTGGGGTCATGTTCATCAGCCTGCTTTGAGTAAGAAAGAAGGTGAAGAGAATACTCAGGGTGGGGGTTATTATATACAGGACTTTTCAGATAATTGGATTCTGTTCACAGGAACACAGTAAAAGAGTTTCTAGGAATCAGTCAGTTCAGTTGCTCAGTCGTGTCTGACTCTTTGCGACCCCTGAACCACAGCGTGTCAGGCCTCCCCATCCATCACAAACTCTCAGAGTTCACCCAAACTCATGTCCATTGAGTTGGTGATGCCATCCAACCATCTTATCCTCTGTCGTCGCCTTCTCCTCCTGCCTTCAATCTTTCCCAACATCAGGGTCTTTTCAAATGAGTCAGCTCTTTGAATCAGGTGGCCAAAATACTGGACTTTCAGTTTCAACATCAGTCCTTCCAATAAACACACCCACAATTGATTTCCTTTAGGATGGACTGGTTGGATCTCCTTGCAGTCCAATGGACTCTAAAGAGTCTTCTCCAACACCAAAGTTGAAAAGCATCAATTCTTCGGTGCTCAGCTTTCTTTATAGTCCAACTCTCATATCCATACGTGACCACTGGAAAAACGATAGCCTTGACTAGACGGACCTTTGTTGGCAAAGTAATGTCTCTGCTCTTAATATGCTGTCTAGGTTGGTCATAACTTTCCTTCCAAGGAGTAAGTGTCTTTTAATTTCATGGCTGCAATCACCATCTGCAGTGATTTTGGAGCCCAGAAAAATAAAGTCAGCCACTGTTTCCACAGTTTCCCCATCTATTTGCCATGAAGTGATGGGACCGGATGCCATGATCTTAGTTTTCTAAATGATGAGCTTTAAGCCAGCTTTTTCACTCTCCACCTTCACTTTCATCAAAAGGCTTTTTAGTTCCTCTTCACTTTCTACCATAAGGGTGGTGTCATCTGTATATCTGAGGTCATTGATATTTCTCCCAGCAATCTTGATTCCAGCTTGTGCTTCCTCCAGCCCAGCATTTCTCATGATGTACTGTGCATATAAGTTAAATAAGCAGGATGACAATATCCAGCCTTGAAGTACTCCTTGTCCTATTTGGAACCAGTCTGTTGTTCCATGTCCATTTTGAACTGTTGCTTCCTGACCTGCATACAGGTTTCTCAAGAGGCAAGTCAGGTGGTCTGGTATGCCCATCTCTTTCAGAATTTTCCACATTTTTTTGTTATCCACACAGTCAAAGCCTTTGGCATAGTCAATAAAGCAGAAATAGATGTTTTTCTGGAACTCTCTTGGTTTTTTGATGATCCAGTAGATGTTGGCAATTTGATCTCTGGTTCCTCTGCCTTTCCTAAAATCTGCTTGAACAACTGAAGTTCACAGTTCATGTGTTGCTGAAGCCTGGCTTGGAGAATTTTGAGCATGACTTTACTAGCATGTGAGATGAGTGCAATTGTGCGGGAGTTTGAGCATTCTTTGGCATTGCCTTTCTTTGGGATTGGAATGAAAACTGACCTTTTCCAGTCCTGTGGCCACTCCCGAGTTTTCCAAATTTTCTGTCCTATTTAGTATAGCACTTTCACAGCATCATCTTTCAGGATTTGAAATAGCTCAACTGGAATTCCATCACCTCCGTTAGCTTTGTTCATAGTGATGCTTCCTAAGGCCCACTTGACTTCCCATTCCAGGATGTCTGGCTCTAGGTGAGTGATCACATCATTGTAAATATCTGGGTCATGAAGATCTTTCTTGTATAGTTCTTCTGTGTAGTCTTGCCACCTCTTCTTAATATCTTCTGCTTCTGTTAGGTCCATACCATTTCTGTCCTTTATCGAGCCCATCTTTGCATGAAATGTTCACTTGGTATCTCTGATTTGCTTGAAGAGATCTCTGGTCTTTTCCTTTCTGTTATTTTCCTGTTTCTTTGCATTTATCTCTGAGGAAGACTTTCTTATCTCTCCTTGCTATTCTTCGGAACTCTGCACTCAAATGGGTATACGTTTCCTTTTCTCGTTTGCTTTTTGCTTCTCTTCTTTTCACAGCTATTTGTAAGGCCTCCTCAGACAGACATTTTGCTGTTTTGAATCTCTTTTTCTTGGGGATGGTCTTGATCCCTGTCTCCTGTAGAATGTCATGAACCTCCGTCCATAGTTCATCAGGCACTCTATCAGATCTAGTCCCTTAAATCTATTCCTCACTTCCACTGTATAGTCATAAGGGATTTCATTTAGGTCATACCTGAATGGTCTAGTGGTTTTCCCCACTTTCTTCAATTTAAGTCTGAATTTGGCAATAAGGAATTCATGATCTGAGCTGAGCTACAGTCAGCTCCTGGTCTTATTTTTGCTGACTATATAGAGCATCTTTGGCTGCAAAGAATATAATCAACCTGATTTCAGTATTGACCATCTGGTGATGTCCATGTGTAGAGTCTTCTCTTGTGTTGTTGGGAGATGGTGTTTTCTATGACTAGTGTGTTCTCTTGGGAAAACTCTATTAGCCTTTGCCCTGTTTCATTCTGTACTCCAAGGCCAAATTTGCCTGTTACTCCAAGTATCTCTTGACTTCCTACTTTTGCATTCCAGTCCCCTATAATGAAAAGGACTTTTCCTTTTTTTTTTTTTTTTTTGGTGTTAGTTCTACAAGATCCTGTAGGCCTTCACAGAACCGTTCAACTTCAGCTTCTTCAGTGTTACTGGTCTGGCATAGACTTGGTTTACTGTGATATTGAATGATTTACCTTGGAAACTAACACAGATCATTCTGTCATTTTTGAGATTGCATCCAAGTACTGCATTTTGGGTTCTTTTCTAGGAGTATGAGATTGTAAAATCTGCTCATATTTTTTATCCATTATGAATCTGGATTCTTTTGAGTTTGGAGAGTTATTTTTATATCCAGATACAATTTCTGTGTTAGATAGTTTATAAATAGATTCTCTTAGATTTAAGCTTTCCTTCTAATTTTTTTTATATTATCTGTTAGCTTTTCAAAGTAATTTTGTATGATAAAGTGTGAAACATATGGTTTTTTTAGCCAGTAGATTTTCCATAGCTCTAGAATCATTTGTTGAAAAGGTTATCTTTCCTCCATTGAATTACTTTGCACCTTTGTCAGAAGTCATTTAGGGATATTAATGTGGTCAGATTTAGAGTTCTCTGTTCTGTTTGATTGATATGTGTGTCTGTTACTACACCAGTATCATTGATGTCTGTAGCTGTATAGTAAGATTCAATATTGGGAAGAATAATTTCTCCCTTCTTATTCTTTTTCATGATTGTTTTAAAAGTACTGGGGCCTATGACTTACTGTATAAATTTTGGAACAAGCTTGTTTGTGTCTACAAGAAACATTCCTATTTGTTTGTTTGTTTATTTTAAATAGGAATTGTGTTAATCCTGTATTGCAGTGCAAGGAGATTTGAATCTTTGAGTTTTCCTTTACATAAACATTATGTGTCTTTCAATTTCACTGGGCATTTTAAAACCTCTTTCATGATCATTTAGTAATTTTAAACACACAAACCATACTCCTGTTCTATTTTTACCTGTGTTCCATTTTACTTGGAGCAACTGTAAATGACGTTGTGCTTTTAATTTTAGTTATCACGTATTTGCTATTTTTATATAGACACAATTGATTTTTCTGATTCTGCATCCTGCTATCTTGCTGGACTAATTTATTTGTTCTACATGTATTTTTGTTGTGGTGGTTGTAAGTTCCTTGAGATTTTCTATGTAGACTATCATTTCATCTTCAGAAACAGACAACTTTACTTTTCTCCTTTCCAAATTTTTCTGCCCTTTAATTGTTTACTTTGCCATATTACATTGAATAGCAGTATGAGAGCAAACATTCTTGCCCTTTTCCTAATCTTCAAAACAAAATGTTTAGTCCTTCCTCATCAAATAAGATGTTAGCTATAAGTTTTTTGTTTCCTTTAAGATTCTCTTTATCAAATTCTGATGATATTTCTAGTTTACTGAGAACTTTTATCAGTGGACCTTGGATTTTTTTAATGATATCTTTCTCTGATTGTATGATTTTTAAAAATTATAGTGGATTACATTGATTAATCTTTGAATGTTGAAGCAGCCTTGCATACCCAGGTTTTATTCTAGCTCCTGGGAAACATGCTAAGGTATTAGGGAGTCAACACTTCAGTTCTATAAAAATTTGACCAGTCATTAGCAAGTAAGCAAAGAAGATTTTTCAGTAGTGATAATTGCCTTGAATATAGTGCAGAGAAACAGAATAGGGAATAAACTGAATCAGTGGATAAGCAAGGAGGGTCTACAGATAGTTGCATGTGAAATTTGACCTTCATGACTCAAAGAAGGAGAGGTAAAGGGTATGATAAAAGTTCGTATCCATCCTGGCTAAGATGCAGCTGCACTACAGACTTAATGGAACATCACCCTGTGTTAATAAGGTACCAGTGACCAGATTTTTTCAATTTTAACATAAATTAGAAATGGATTTTTATAGGAAAACTTGGAATTTTTAAATGTTGCCAATGAAATTCAAATTGGAATCAAGACTGCCTACCTACTCAATTCAGTGCAAATGGAACACATTTTTAAGCTAAATCCCTCAGGCCTCTAGTGTGCAATGTCTCTGATAGATCATCTTTGTATATATTTCAACCATATACAGAATTCCTTTGCTTCATTAAAGAAATGAGAATTTTCTAAACCCCGTAAGTCCAGTGAATACTTAGTGTCTTAACCCACCAGTTTGTCGTCTCTATTCTAGATCATTAAAGTTGTCCTTCTACCATTCTTAGAGAGTTCATATTGTTTAATTGAAGAAGTGGGACTTCTTAAAGTCCAGAGGTCCAGTGACTATTTACTGCCTGGTGATTTATATCATTTTACTCTATAGATTTTATAGGTTCACTTGTTATGGTCCATGATAAATATGCTTTGTCTGAGCTGTAGTTCTAGGATAAGCATCAGGTTGGGAGCCCCCGAAACAATTAAATCACGTCTCATATTTTTTAATGACTACAGGGATCTCATTATTCTGATTTTACTGAAGGAGTGCAAATAGATGGAAACTTTGGTTATCATTTTCATCTTCCCTAATTATGTTTTGGAGTTTTAAAAATGCACATCCTTAATCATTATAATTTTAGGCATTATTTTTATTACACTGCTGTGTCACAAAGTCTGAATTATTTTACTGTTTCATTGATTTAGCAATGACAATAAAGGTCAAGGAATAAATAGCAATTGGAATATAAACACTAAAGCATTTTTTAAGGTAAAGCTTATAGGCATACCTAAAATAGTACTTTGAAAATCTTAAAGCAAACACAAATTATATTTTCTAATTAAAGACACAAATAATAATTGATTTCAGTATATTTTACATACCTTAATCAACATTCCTAATTCTTACTTGGATTTGATATTATTGTCTACATATAAGTGTATGAGGATAACTTTTGTCTAGAGAACAACTTTATTATTTACTCGCTAAATCTGTTTTGTCCCGCTGACTGCTTTTTGTGTGAAAAATTCTGCCATTATGATTTCATGTAGTACAGACTTTCTAAAACCAAGAAGTTCTTTGGATAATAACAGATGCATTTAGAGAAGCTCAGGGATTTGAAAAAGGTCATACATGCCCTTCCAGATTAATAGTTGTATCGGTAATTTTCTAGAAATCACCTGTTTACATACTTGCTTTTCTTCCTGATTAACAACCTCCCCCAATATAGCAATCCACAAAAATAAGAGAACAAATAAATCATAGTGCAATGGAGAAATCTCTGGAATTGTGTGCCACATTTTTAAAAAATTTGAGTCGGATTCCACCCAATGTAAATTTTTAGAAGCATGTTTTCATTATGTAAATGTAAAAGACATTGAATAGCTCATTAATAACACTAAGTAACTACCTAATAGAAAAACATCATTGATATTTTTGATACTTTTATAAACTTGATAACATACTAACATTAGTATTAACATTTAATATCTGTGCAAATTATTTTTTAATTTTAAAAAACAATTTTAAAAGTTCTCATGCTTTTTGACACTTACAGAAAACAAACAACTACTGTTGTATTGAATTTGCTTGTATTTGAATGATTTCTTTCTTGGAAATTAACAATATCCTAAAAAAAAAGACATATGTAACTTAAAAGCTCAAGATATGTTCACTGGCAGTTTATCACCAAAAAACTTACACTGATTTTAAAAAAGAAAATTTCAAACTCAAAGTTTGTTAATTCTTGTTTTGGGAAAAATAGACTTCTAAATTACTTCTAGAATAGATTGTCATTTTCTCTGTAGTGATATTGAGTCATAAGTCTGATTCTTTTGTTGAAATGGCAGGGTATAAACAAGTATTAATTGCTTACAATTTTGTCAGAAAAAATACTGTCCATGTTATAGTTCAGCTAGCTCTCAGAATTAATCATAATTAAGGACCCTTGTGGAGATGCATTATAAACACAAAGCAAGGAAAGCTGTATTTGCAATATAAAACCATCAGCTGAGATTTATTCAGTGTATTAGTATATCAATAAACTTAAATATGTCATAAATTAATAATGTAAAAATATGAGATAGTTTAATATAATTTATAGTAAAGAGTTTTTTCTAATATACAAAGCTGTTGGAGGTAAATAATGTGACATTTGATGAAACATAAAAGATAAAGTAATTTTTAGTCCTAGATTTTCATCCCGAATTTTAGATTAGAAAATTAATGGCGCTATTTCTAATTCTGCCCAAGTCTCACTTTATGTGTTTCCACCATTCTCCACTCATCCCTTCTAAGCAACAGAGTTAGAAGTAACTATTTTTCATTCTTCTTATATAAAGGGACAACTCTCTTCAGAATACTAAATTTCAGAATACTGGAAATGAAAAGTACTAATAAATAAAACTTTTATTCAAACTAGTAAAAGTACTTTATAGAGATTCTTTCTCAAATTCCTCCTGGAACAATGTGGAAATAAACATGTGCATGTGCCAGTGGGCATGGTAAACATGCAAAAATATTACCAATAAACTGAGTAATCTTTAAGGAGAACCTAAAGAAAACACAATATTTTCCCCAGAGCTGTTTGCCATTAAATTATAGAGGATAATAGACAATAAGATGATAGCTAGACTTAAACATGGGATTTCAATTCATAAAATATTTCCCAGGTTGGCCCAACTTAGAATAAAATAATCATGAAAGTATAGGAGGAAACAAGGAAAAAAAGTATTCGTTTTATTACATATGTCCTATGGCAGTGTTTACATAAGCTATACCAGAAAGTTTGATAGTGCTGATGTATGTGGGTGTGAGTATGTGTTCTGTGTGTATGTTTGTGTCTGTGGATATGTTTATTATTTGAAGACTAAAACTTCTTTCAAGGCACTTAATATTTTATAATCAACTAAAAAGCCCATTTGAAGTATAAACTCGTGTAATTTAAGTTAATAACTTCTCCTGTTGACAAAGGGACTCTACAATAGCCAGTTGTTTTCCTGACATAGCAGCTCAGAAAGAGCCATTGTTCAATGGGTTTGTGGCATTTGAGCATAGGTAATTGATCATAAATCTTTAGGTGGCCCAGCTGGGCTTCCATATGACTGCAGAGAAGCACCATATGGCCTCTAGAACTCACAGGGATCCTCTGCACTCAAGGTTACAGATTGAAAATCTGTCACAGTATTGAGAAGCAAGCTGCTCTCAAACACGTGCAAAATAACTGATATTCTCCAGTAAAACAAAGTGGAGATTTTCTTTAATAAGCTTATGGCTGTTTCTACAGTTCTCATACTTTTTTAAGAATGCCCAGATAATTTAGGGTCTTGAACAACCCATTGTCTTATAAGGTCCCTAAGCCTAGAAGAAAGGTGCCTTGTGAGTCTTGGCGTATCCTAAGAGAATCAGGGACATTGTTTGGAGCTTACTATCTCCCTTCCGTGCTCTGTTCTGCATATTGGCGTCATTTTCTTAGATTTTGGTCCTGATGGTTGAAAATAATCGCTTTCCAGTTAGCTCTCTCCTATCTCATACCTTGAAGTTTCTCTAATCCAGAGAGACCTAGTCTCCTTTCATAATACTCACCTATCCCTATGTCAGAATAAATTATGTATTTGCCATCAGGCCAGAATACCAGAGTGGGTAGCCTTTTTTCTCCAGGGGATCTTCCCAACCAAGGGATGGAACCAAGGTCTCCTGCCTTGTAGGTGGATTCTTTACCTGCTGAGCCACCAGGGAAGCTAGTACATCCTTAGATGTATGACAAAAAGAGCGGCCCCCACTATATACTGATGGTTAAAATAGAGGATAGCAAGTTCTCTGAAATACATGAATTGATGTTCATGGGGAGAATTGGTTGTTAGAAAGATGATGATGATCCATATGTCTACTCACTTATTTATGTTAGGATTCATGGACAATATCAGCAAATGTGGTAATAGAATAGGGTTTCATCACATCTAGTATGCAGTATAAACAGTATCATTTTTATACCAGAGGACATGCCCTGGGAGGAGTCTTTAGAGCTGATGAATAATGATGAACCAAAACTGAGAGATCCCCTTCTGGGCCATATTCTAGGTATCCAGGACCTTAGAAGACCATGTCTAAATGCCCAGACCTTGTTCTCAGTTACTGAATAAGCCGTTCCTTTGAGTCTGCCCGCCTTAGGGCAGAACACACTGAAGTGTACATGTTTCTGAGCCCAAAGAATGGCCAAGGGGAGGCTCCATAGAGAGGTTGTTTGAATGGAGCCTAAAGTAACAGCTGGGATGTAACCACTTATGTGCATGAGGTCTCTCCAGGAATAATAAAAGACCAAGGATAATGGGGGCAATTTGTAAGCTGAAGACATGAAGCTGGGATCCAGCTCTCCCCTGGCTAACACATTCAAGTACCACACTCCTGAGGAGCCTGAGAACTTTAAATTCATCCTACCCTTCCTGGGTGTTTGGGAGGTATATTTTTCATGGTGCAATATAGAACTAATTTTGTCAGACAGTTCATTACCTTGGTTTAAAATCTCTGACGATTCAGTTATGAACATCTATTTTTATTCAAAGTGCAGAGTCTGAATGGAACCTATCCTTAAATGTGGATAAACTGTTAATCTATATTTGTATCTCCTCCTACAATTCATCAAAGTGATTGCCTATCTAGAAAATTCCATATTTCAAGAGTTTAGTTATAACTTCTCAGAATACAAAGACTTTTAGGTAGAAAACTTATAATTTGCATTGTGAGTTTGCAGTATTCAATAAAGTGTTAACCTTTTAGAGAATGAAGTTTTTTAGGCTTCAATAAGATGGTAACAATAACCCTGTGTATGAGACAGCAAAAGAGACACTGATGTATAGATCAGTCTTATGGACTCTGTGGGAGAGGAAGAGGGTGGGGAGATTTGGGAGAATGGCATTGAAACATGTATAATATCATGTATGAAGCGAGTCGCCAGTCCAGGTTCGATGCACGATACTGGATGCTTGGGGCTGGTGCACTGGGACGACCCAGAGGGAGGGTATGGGGAGGGAGGAGGGAGGAGGGTTCAGGATGGGGAACACAGGTATACCTGTGGCGGATTCATTTTGATGTTTGGCAAAACTAATACAATATTGTAAAGTTTAAAAATAAAATAAAATAAAAAAAAAACATTTAGCAAACAGTGGATCAGAGGGTAACCTTTATTAATAGTCTAGTTATAATTTAGGTTCCTCATTTGTAAAATGAAGAAATATCTATCTACCTGTCTGTCTATCGTAGGTGTGTCCTGAGGATTTATATAGCATCCAGGCACATTGCAAGAAATCTGTGAATATTAGCTCTTATTTTTAATGAACATTTAATTTTCCCAAATATCAGGGTGTATCAATTAATTGACAATATTGAGTATATACTGGATGATAACTGATTGAAAAATTTCAGATTATTAACTGGTAATTTAAATGTATAGCATGCAAAAGTATTTATTAGATTATGATGCAGAATGAATTTTGAGTGTTGAGAGGAAAAGAAAAACTAGAAATACATTAATTCAAAGGATTTGATGTTGATTAAAAGTCAACAATCTCAGTTTAATACTCCTAAAGTAGGCTGCTACATAAACCAGTTTGACTTAAGCCATTATAAATTAAGGTTAAACAAAGAAATAACATTTCCAATCTATATCATACTATATATTTTCCTTAACTGAGTATTTTAATATTTGAGTATCTTTATTATATTGTTTTAACTTGATAGATATCATTGTAGAATTTTTAAATTCATGGAGAAAGGAGATACACATCACAAAGAAAAAACTTAGTTTTTTATTAATAATGAGTTATAATTCACAAAAATATAATAAATTGATTATAAAATTAATTGTTAGCTTTTTACATCAGGTCAGAAAATGGTTATATATAAAATTTTATTTATTTGTACTAAAAACAAAGAAGCAACAACAAAAATGTAGCCTAGTCGGATATTTAAAAAAACTATGACCTGTATTTTTCTGAGATAACAGAATTATTGAATTCTTTGCAAAATATATTTTAACACATAATTTGTAATATTGAATATAAAGTTTTGGTGAAAGCTCTTTTCACTAAATAAATGTTTAAAAAAATGACCAATAAAATATATATAATTTGGCTTTTTTTTTCTTTTCATTTTTTGCACTATTTTATCACATTATTGTTGATTCACGGACTTCCCTGGTGGCTCAGACAGTAAAGCATCTGCCTACAATGCGGGAGACCTAGGTTCAATCCCTGAGTCAGGAAGATCTCCTAGAGAAGGAAATGGCAACCCACTCCAGTATTCTTGCCTGGAAAATCCCATGGATGGAGGAGCCTGGTAGGCTACAGTTCATGGGGTCGCAAAGAGTCGGACACGACTGAGTGACTTCACTCACTCACTCACTCATTGTTGATTCACACCATTATATTAACTATAGATGTTCAACCTAGAGATGCAATATTTTTATAGGTTATACTCCATTTAAAGTCACTACAAAATAATGGCTATCTTTCCTGTGTTATACAATATACTCTTTTCCAAGTTTACCAACAAAAAGGTAGTTCTTTATCTCTAAGAGGATATATAACCTTGAGATTGTTTTTTTCACTGGGCTCCTTCCTGTAATTACCTCTTTATTATTGAGCTAGCATTAGACCTGTTGGGTGAAGAAAGTGAAAATGAGTAAAAAAGCCAGTTTCAGACACACACGCGCACACACACATTGATATTAGCCATCAATCCTGTATTCATTAAGACTGTGATTCAGTATTTTTATAGATTATACTCCATTAAAAGTTATTATCAGTTAAGTCACTCAGTCATGTCTGACTCTTTCAACACCATGGACTGCAGCACACCAAGCTTCCCCGTCTATCACCAACTCCTGGAGCTTACTCAAACTCATGTCCATCGAGTCAGTGACGCTATCCAACCATTTCATCCTCTGTTGTCCCCTTCTCCTCCCGCTTTCAGTCTTTCCAAGCATCACGGTCGTTTCAAATGAGTCAGTTCTTCGCATCAGGTGGCCAAAGTATTGGAGTTTCAGCTTCAGCATTAGTCCTTTCAATGAATATTCAGGACTGATTTCCTTTAGGATGGACTGGTTGGATCTCCTTTCAGCCCAAGAGACACTCATGAGTCTTCTCCAAAACCACAGTTCAAAAGCGTCAATTCTTCAGTGCTCAGCTTTCTTTATAATCCAACTCTCACATCCATGCATGACTATTGGAAAACCATAGCTTTGACTAAACGGACTTTTGTTGGCAAAGTAATGTCTCTGCTTTTTAATATATGCTGTCTAGGTTAGTCATAGCTTTTCTTCCAAGGAGCAAATATCTTTTAATTTTGTGGCTGTAGTCACCATCTGCAGTGATTTTGGAGCCCCCCAAAATAAAGTCTCTCACTCTTTCCATTGTTTCCCCATCTATTTGCCATGAAGTGATAGGACCGGTTGCCATGATCTTAGTTTTCTCAATGTTGAGTTTTATGCCATCTTTTCACTCTCTTCTCTCTTTCATCAAAAGTCTCTTTAGTTCCTCTTTGCTTTCCGCCATAAATTTGGTGTCATCTGCATATCTGAGGTTATTGATATTTCTCCTGGCAATCTTGATTCCTCCTTGTGCTTCATCCCACCCAACATTTCCCATTATGTACTTTGCATATAAGTTAAATAAACAGGGTGACACTATAGACCCTTTCCCGATTTGGAGCCAGCCTGTTGTTCCATGTCCAGTTCTAACTGTTGCTTCTTGACCTGCATACAGATCTCTCAGTTGGTAGGTCAGGTGGTCTGGTATTCACATCTCTTTAAAAAATTTCCACATTTTGTTGTGATTCACACAGTCATAGCTTTGGTATAGTCAATTAAGCAGAAGCAAATGCTTTTCTGGAACTCTTGCTTTTTCTATGATACAGTGGATGTTGGCAATTTGATCTCTAGTTCCTCTGCATTTTCTAAATCCATCTGAACACCTGAAAATTCACAGTTCATGTACTGTTGAAGCCTGGCTGGAGAATTTTGAGCCTTACTTTGCTGGCATGTGAGATGAACGCAGTTGTGCAGTAGTTTGAAGATTCTTTGGCATTGCCTTTTTTTGGGATTGGAATGAAAACTGTAACAGCTATAATTGCTGTACTATACAATATGTCCTTGTTTTTCTATTTTATACATAATAGTTTGTATCTCTTGATGCCCTACCTCTATCCTGCCTCTCCCTGCATGCTTCTCCCCACTTGCAACTACTAGTCTGTTCCCTATACCTGTCAGTCTGTGTCTATTTTGTTATACTCATTCATTTTGTTTTATATTTTAGATTCCACACATGTGATAACATACAGTATTATTTTTTCTTGATCTAACTTATTTCACTAAGCATAATAGCATTTAGGTCCATCTACGTTGTTGCAAATACTGCCATCTATGTTGTTGGCAGAATTTCATTAATTTGTGCCTGAGTAAGCGTCCATTGTTTGTGTTTCTTTTCATGGCTGAGTAATAGTCCACTGTGTATGTGTGTGTGTGTGTGTGTGTGTACTACTACTCCTTCCACCATTCATCTGTTCATGTACACTTAGGTGCTTCCATAGCCTGGTTATTATAAATAATGCTCCTATGAATATTGGAGTGCATATATCTTTTTAAATTGCTATTTACATTTTCTTTGGGTATATATCCAGGAGTGAAATTGCTGGATCATATAGTAGTTCTATTTTTAGTTTTTTAGTAACCTCCATACTATTTTCCATACCTACTGCACCAATTTACATTCCCACTAATACTGTACTAGGATTCCCTTACTCCACATGCTTTCCAACAATTTGTTATTTGTTTTCTTTCTGATGATAGTCATTCTGACAGTTGTGAGGTGATATCTCACTGTGGTTTTAATTTACATTTCTCTAATGATTAGTGATATTGAGCATCTTTTTATGTGTCCATTGGCCACCTTCTTAGAATAAGATGCAAATGGCTACTGAATGATGTGCAAGTATATCACAGGAAATATTCCTTCAAAATACAGGTCATTGTTTAAAACAGACAATCCCAAAATATATTATATTATCAAAATTATTTTCAGAACTCAAAAAAGCCCCAAGATAATATAATAGAAAATAGAATATATAATAAAATATAAAAATAATTTAGAAAGAGATTTCAAAATATGTGTTCCTAAAGCACCAATTAAAGAGTCATGATCATTTTACAAACACATTACAAAATAATTCAATAATGGAAAATGTGTAATTCAAAATATACTGCATCACTGAATTTTAGATAGGTTAAACACAAGCCATTCATTGTACTCTTAAAAATCATAGAATTTTAGCTACATGAATTTGCCCAAGACACAGGTCTATATATTAAAGATAATTCATATCTTAAATGATATAAAAAGATTAAATATGTTTTAAATAAGATGAATCATGAGGCAATTATATGACTCATGTTGCATAAATAATGTATTTTACTGGTTAGATCATTATAAATGAATTGTAAAATATATATGTATAAATATATATAAATAATATATAAACTGTTCAAAGGTAAAGAAAATTATACCATTAAAAATGTGACTTTGAATATTATTATAATAAGAGACCAAATCAATGTTAGAATGTAATTTAAAAAATAGTGAATCAATGTTGGGAATTATTTTTAAGTGAACTTTAAAACTTTTAAGAAAATATCCTCTAGTTATGATAACCAGGTTATAAAATTTTGCTGGAAAGCTATATAAGTAGAACTAGGAAGGACTTACAAATCATATAATATGATATACTTCAGTTCAGTTCAGTTGCTCAGTCTTGTCCAACTCTGGGACCCCATGAATCGCAGCATGCCAGGCCTCCCTGTCCATCACCAACTCCGGGAGTTCACTTAAACTCACGTCCATTGAGTCGGTGATGCCATCCAGGCTCTCATCCTCTGTCATCCCCTTTTCCTCGTGCCCCCAATCCCTCCCAGCATCAGAGTCTTTTCCAATGAGTCAACTCTTCGCATGAGGTGGCCAAAGTACTGGAGTTTCAGCTTTAGCATCATTCCTTCCAAAGAAATCCCAGGGCTGATCTCCTTCAGAATAGACTGTTTGGATCTCCTTGCAGTCCAAGGGACTCTCAAGAGTCTTCTCCAACACCACAGTTCAAAAGCATCAATTCTTTGGTGCTCAGCTTTCTTCACAGTCCAACTCTCACATCCATACATGACCACTGGCAAAACCATAGCCTTGACTAGACGGACCTTTATTGGCAAAGTAATGTCTCTGCTTTTCAATAAGCTATCTAGGTTGGTCATAACTTTCCTTCCAAGGAGTAAGCATCTTTTAATTTCATGGCTGCAGATCTGATAATCTGGCACTGAAGTCAGAGAACTGAGACTTCAAGAACCTAAGTTCAGTAAGCATTCTCTGTGCTCTAGACTTATACCCCAAAGAGAAGGAGCAGATTATAGAATCTAACTTCACGTGAGATAAATGCTTTTACACAGATATAGTCATAGAACTGCTCAACCAAGGAATTGACTGAGTGGCAGGGTGAGGAGTCATATAAAGATGGTAAAACTTTGCAACTTTCAAACTATAAACTAGCTAGTAGGACAGTTGTATAATTTTACCTCGGCTGTGGGGCAGCCCTGGTCAGTCCTGAACTGTGTACTGAAAGAGTTCCCCCTCTTCTGCCAAAGGCATTTCTGGCCACCCCCACCATCAGCTAATACTTTACTCCATTTGTAAGTACTTCATAGGATTAGTGTCCTTGTTATGCACTCTGGATCTGTCCGCAAGACACATTGACTTGATATGTGGCTCAGTTACCACAAAACTGTCACGTTCTAAGCTGACTGTATCAGGCTGTTTCTCTCCAGTGCTCTATCACCATTACTGGCTCAAGGGCCCAAACATGCAAACCCTTCTTTTACTCTCTGTATCCCCTTCCTACATTCCGTCAATCATGGTCTCATCATTCCACCGACACCACACAATTCTGATCCCACACAGTCCTCACTATTCTCATCATTAATTAGGCATCAGAACCCCTCACCTAAGCAATTACATTTCCCTTTCTTGTACCTTTACACTTGTAACCCCTTTCTCTCCATTTTGTAGCTCATATGGCGTTTCTAAACTAGGGTGTATTTTAAAACCTTAATGAAGGTTAGGTGAGATCTCATGTCCTGCCTCATGACATTTTATCAGCCTCCTTTACTTAATATTTTCTACTTCACACCCCTGCTTAGCCATGATGAATTTCTTTTTCTGCACAGTATCGATAAACCAAACTTCCCTTGCTTTCATGCCTTTGCACATTTTCTTTTCCCTTTCTACTACATCTCCACTTATGTAGATAAATGCTTATCATGCTTTTTGTTTTAATTAAACTATTATGAAGAAATTTTGAATATTATGAAAGAGCTTTTCTAGATTACATCTAGATAAGTTTAGGTGCTCCTGTTGTGCACAGCAGCTGCTCCTTTAGTGTAATATTGTTGGTCTAATTTGTTTAATATCTTTATCCCTGAAGAATGCAGAGCTCTAAGGGGGCAGCTACTGTGCATTTCCTAATCATGCCCTATCTCCAGAACATGTTACTATTTGTGACATAGTAATTGCACAAAAATTATTCTTGGTGAACAATTAATGTATCTTACAGTGGTTGATTTCCATTAAAATTCAATGAAATCTCTAATTCTGAGATAGAAAAAAATATTTGTGGTCGGAAACATTTCATTTACAGATTTGACACAAATAAGGAATTATTTTTCACAGCAATCCTATAGATTTTTAATTTACAATAAATTTTTGAACACTATGAGAATGAGTTGTTGGATCTCTGTTGGATCAATCTATAAGTTCAATTTAAAAGCACCAATTCTTCCACCTCAAGAGTTCTACTATTTTTCTGTCTTTTCCCAATTTCCATCCACTTCCTGCATTTTTTAAGATAAATGTTACCAAGACACTGAAAATTCAGCGATGTCAATTGAACTCATCCATATTGAGGAAGATCAATAGAAAATCCACACATGCATATAATTAAGAGGAACATATTGATAGTAGAGGACACTGTTCTCTCAACACATGGTGCCTCCCTCGCAGATTATTCAGAATATACCCAGGGATAAGACTTTATAAAGAATTGCATTAAGAATAATATACTCTTCCCATATTTTATGGACTTCCCTAGTGGCTCAGTCGGTAAAGCATCTGCCTACAATGCGGGAGACCCATGTTCAATCCCTGGATCGGGAAGATCTCCTCGAGAAGGAAATGGCAATCCACTCCAGCACTCTTGCCTGGAAAATCCCATGGATAGAGGAACCTGGTAGGCTACAGTCCATGGGGTCGCAAAGAGTTGGACATGAATGAGCAAATTCACTTCCCATATTTTATACTGTGACTATTAATTTTTATAATTTATGCATGGGGAAAACCATACTGTTAAAATATGTATATATTTTTTCTTGATTCGACTTATCAGTCAGCCAGTTCAGTTTAGTCACTCAGTCCTGTGCAACTCTTTGTGACACCATGTACTTCAGCACACCAGGCTTCCCTGTCCGTCACCAACTCCCAGAGCCTTCTCAAACTCATGTCCATCAAGTCGGTGATGCCATCTAACCATCTCATCCTCTGTTTTCCCCTTCTCTTCCTTCCTTCAACCTTTCCCAGCATCAGGGTCTTTTCTAAAGAGTCAGTTCTTCACATCAAGTGGCCAAAGTATTTGAGTTTCAGCATCAATCCTCCCAGTGAATATTCAGGACTGATTTTCATTAGGATTGACTGGTCTGATCTCCTTTCAGTCCAAGGGACTCTTAAGAGTCTTCTCCAACACCACAGCTCAGAAGCATCAATTCTTTGGTGTTCAGCTTTCTTTATAGTCCAATTCTCATATCCATACATGACTACTGGAAAAATCATAGCTTTGACTAGATGGACCTTTGTCGGCAAAGTGATGTCTCTGCATTTTAATATGCTGTCTAGCTTGGTCATAGCTTTTCTTCCAAAGAGCAAGTGCCTTTCAATTTCATGCTTACAGTCACTGGCAATAGTGACGTTGAAGCCCAAGAAAATAAAGTCTGTCACTGTTTCCATTGTTTCCCCGTCTACTTGTCATGAAGTGATGGGACCAAATGCCATGATCTTCATTTTCTGAATTTTGAATTTTAAACCAGCTTTTTAACTCTCTTCTTTCACTTTTATCAAAAGGCTCTTTAGTTCCTCTTCACTTTCTGCCATAAGGGTGGTGCCATCTGTGTATCTGAAGTTACTGATAGTTTTCCTGGCAGTCTTGATTCCAGCTTGTGCTTCATCCAGCCTGGCATTTCACATGATGTACTGTGCATGTAAGTTAAATAAGCAGAGTGACAATATACAGCCTTGATGTACTCCTTTCCCAATTTGGAGCCAATCCATTGTTCCATGTCCAGTTCTAACTGTTGCCTCTTGACCTGCATACAGATTTCTCAGGAGGCTGGTAAGATGGTCTCATATTCCCATGTCTTTCAGAATTTTCCATGGTTTTTTGTGATCCACACAGTCAAAAGCTTTAGTGTAGTCAATGAAGCAGAAGTTGATGTTTTTCTGGAATTCTCTTGCTTTTTATGTAATCCAATGGATGTTGGCAATTTGATCTCTGATTCCTTTGCCTTTTCTAAATCCATCTTGAACATCTGAAAGTTCTTCATTTGTGTACTGTTGAAGCCTCACTTTGAGAGTTTTAAGCATTACTTTGCTAGCCTGTGAGATGAGTGCAATTGTGTGGTAGGTTGAACATTCTTTGGCATTGCCTTTCTTTGAGATTGGAATTAAAAGTAACCTTTTTCCAGTCTTGTTGCCACTGCTGAGAAATCAGAAAGCTAATTATGGGAATTGACTTGCATTTGCTATCCATAATGTGTTTCTTCCCTGAAAATTAAAAAAAAACTTTGGGGATTACCATACACAGGCTAAGTTATTTGTCAAGTTATTGTTTTATATTGAAGATAATTTACCTACCATATTGATCCTACAAAAAAAGGGGGCTTCCCTGGTGGCTCAGATAGTAAAGAGGAGGTCCAAGTTCAATCCCTGGGTTGTGAAGATCCCCTGGAGAAGGTAATGGCAACCCACTCCAGTATTCTTGCCTGGAGAATTCCATGGACAGGGGAGCCTGGCAAGCTGCAGTCCATGGAGTCACAAAGAGGTGGGCACAACTGAGTAACTAACACAAAAATACTCAAACAAAATTTCTAATTGTATACCTTTAAAAAGTAGCTGTAAATAAGATTTGGAGAAATTGCATCAAGCTCACATGCAGTGGTATTGCTGATGGAAATGACCTCACATTGTGTGAGTCAGATAGATAAATGGTTTTACTAGTCAGGGTTACACTGGTAGTAGCGGCATATGAATTACTTAGTTGAGGCTGTGTGCGTGTGCACTGAACACTGAGGGCCTATGCTAAATACATATTTCAACCAACTGTGACTATGAGAACATGTACACAGGATATAAAAAAAGGATCCAGTGTAAAATAAAAGCCAGGGCAAATCAGTAAAATAATAATAATAACTCTGAGTGTACTTTTCTCAAGTGGTGTTAGTGGTAAAGAATCTATCTGCCAATGCAGAAGATGCAAGAGACATAGATTAGATCCCTGGGTTGGGAAGATCCCCTAGAGCAGGAAATGACAACCCATTCCAGCATTCTTGCCTGGAGAACCCCATGGACAGAAGAGTCTGGGGGGCTACAGTCCATGAGGTCCCAGAGAATTGGACATGACTGAGTGACTAAGCACACTAAGTGTGCTAAGTGCTCTTCTTTCCACACAGACTGCTGGGAGAAATATCAATAACCTCAGATAGGCAGATGACACCACCCTTATGGCAGAAAGTGAAGAGGAACTAAAAAGCCTCCTGATGAAAGTGAAAGTGGAGAGTGAAAAAGTTGGCTTAAAGTTCAACATTCAGAAAACGAAGATCATGGCATCCGGTCCCATCACTTCATGGGAAATAGATGGGGAAACAGTGGAAACAGTGTCAGACTTTATTTTTCAGGGCTCCAAAATCACTACAGATGGTGACTGCAGCCATGAAATTAAAAGACACTTACTCCTTGGAAGGAAAGTTATGTCCAACCTAGATAGCATATTCAAAAGCAGAGATATTACTTTGCCAACAAAGGTTTGTCTAGTCAAGGCTATGGTTTTTCCTGTGGTCATGTATAGATGTGAGAGTTGGACTGTGAAGAAGGCTGAGCATCGAAGAATTGATGCTTTTGAACTGTGGTGTTGGAGAAGACTTTTGAGAGTCCCTTGGACTGCAAGGAGATCCAACGAGTCCATTCTGGAGGAGATCAGCCCTGGGATTTCTTTGGAAGGAATGATGCTGAAGCTGAAACTCCAGTACTTTGGCCACCTCATGCGAAGAGTTGACTCATTGGAAAAGACTCTGATGCTGGGAGGGATTGGGGGCAAGAGGAGAAGGGGACGACAGAAGATGAGGTGGCTGGATGGCATCACTGACTCGATGGACGTGAGTCTGAGTGAACTCCGGGAGTTGATGATGGACAGGGAGGCCTGGCGTGCTACGATTCATGGGGTCGCAAAGAGTCAGATACGACTGAGCAACTGAACTGAACTGAACTGATTTATTGACTCATGGAGTTTGAAGAAAACAGTTAAATAGTGACTAACCACTAAGCTAAATAGATAAAGAAGTGACCCCGTAGAAGCCAAAGAAAAAGAGAAAATCTTGAAAGCAGAAAATCAACTCAGTAGGTATAGTTGTACATTGATATATTTTATGATTGGCTTCTCATCTGAAACAATGAGAACAAAATGTATTAAAATGACATTACTTTCTAGTGGCTCTTTCTAAGCAAACTTTTAAAATATAAATTGTTCTAACTATTGCTTAATTTTTTTTTTAATTGTGGTTAAAACAAAAACCACACACAGTTTACCATGCCAACCATTTCTAAGTATATATTTCAGTAGTGGTAAGTATGTTCACATTGTTGAGCACACAGTCTACAGAATTTTTCATCTTATAAAACTGAAGTACTCTATCTAATAAACAACTCCCCATTTCCTTTTCCCCACAAGCCACTGGCAACTACTATTATGGTTTCTATTTCTATGAATTTAACTACTCTAGATATCTCATAAGTATACTCATACAGTATTTGTTCATTAGTGTGGGTTTATTTAACATAGCATAAAATCATTGATATTGTAGCATGTGATAGGATTTTCCTTCCTTTTAAAGCTGAAAGCTTCCTTTCCTTCCTTTTCATTGGATGTATGTACCACAGTTGTTTATCCACTCATCCATGAATGGTCATTTAGTTTGTTTCTATATCCTGGTTACTGTGAATAGTGCTACATGATATTTGAATATGGTTGTACAAATATCTCTTCAAGATCCTGTTTTCAGTTCTTTTGAGTATATACCCAGAAGTTGAATTGCTGGATCATATGGTAATTTTATTTTCTGAGGAACCTCTCTGCTGTTTTCCATAGCAGTAACACCATTTTACATTACGGCCAACAGTGCACAAGGATTCCGGTTTCTCTAAATCTTCACCAATGCTTGTTATTGGCTGTTTGGTTTGCTTTTAGTGGTAGCCATCCTGATGGATGTGAGGTGGTATTTCATTCTGGTTTTGATTTGCGCTTGCCTCATGATTAATGATGATCAGTACCTTTCCCCATATTTCTTGGCTTTTTGCATATAGTCTTTGAAGAAATTTCCGTTCAGGTTATTTGTCCATTTTAAAATTGAGTCATGTGCTTTTATTACTTTTAAAATAGATGTTTTGATTTCCTTCTGGGATTGGTTAAGCAGCAGAATATGGGAGAATGTCTTAAAAATCATGCACTAGCTAAATCTTCTTCTATTTCTGTAAGCCTCATTATAGTGACTATTTTTTATATCAGCAAATATTTGTGAAAGAACATTTAAACTAAGTTGTTTAGACCAGTTTTATGCCTTAGAGTACTAATATCTTACACATAATGTGAGCAAACTTGTCACAATACTTTTTCAAATTAAAAAAAACAAACACGTGGAATAATAAAATGGTAATTTTCTTAAAAGTGACACCAATTCAAGGTAATTTTTTACTGTGGTATTTCATTAAAATGCTTAGGGATACATCTTAAACCATAAGAATAAATGTAAAGTAATTGATAGGTGTAAATAATACTCCCAAATATAATAATCAGAGGTTGTTTAAAATCTATTATTTAAACAACATGTTGGTTTCTATTACAAACTATAAATGATGGCACATCATAGAATACCTTTGCATCTTTCTAACTCAGTTGACTGAGCTTTGTGGATCTGCACCAGGAGGCAACAGAAAACACTGCAAATAGCTTACCTTGGAATCCAACCATGATTTTTTTTGCCTTTTATTGCCTTCCAGTTACTCCAGGCTTGCATAACAACCTTTGTAAGATCCAATCAACATTTCCAGTCAACTCTGGGAATATTGTATTCTTTGTTTGTCTTTATTTTTTTTTAAGTATATAGAACTACTACTCTAAGACTAACTTTTTAAGAGTAATTTGAAAGCATAATTTTTGCTTTAAAAATGAACATATTTTCATAACATCAATTTATACTGAGAGAAAATTATGTTTTAGCAGGTAGATTCTTTTTATGCCCAAAGATGAAATTTTATTTTACATATTATAGTGTAAAATAATTAAACATACTTGTTACATTTATAGTGTACTGACATAAAAAATAAACACACATAAATTCAGAACTCATCTATCTTTGTAACACTGAAGACTTAATATATTGACTTCCCATGACAAATGCTTCACAATTTTCCTGGAATTTTTTTCATATTAAGATTTCTTTATTTTTAATATTTTATAATTCTTTAGTATTTATCATAATAAATACATATACTGCATACTATATGTAAGCCATTTTCCTAAGTAATGTACATATTTTAAAACATTTAACAAAATTTAAAGGAAGAAATATCAATATTCCATGAAGGTTGAGAAATATTAATCTGTTATTGAGAATGTCTCTTACTATAAGCATATGAAAGTCATTAGACTACTTAATATTCTGAATAATTCAAATAGAGCTGAACAATTTTGATTTTGTATGATAAAATATTTTCATATCACAAAGTAAATTCATTCAGAATTTTAGAAACTCTTAACCATTTCCAAATGTCAACATATGTGTTCAGTGAATCTCAGAGGAAAATATGAAATTATGCACAAAACAATGGTAGTATTTTCCTTAAAATGAAATTAGTATAAACTCCATATATTTCATTCACTTGTTGATGTAGAATCTGATACAAAACAATTGGCTTCACAAATATTGCTAATTGAAACATGTCTCATTTTTAAGAAAATAAACATATTGAATATCATGGCTACACAAATACATGGTATTTTTTAATGCCTGTTTGAAAGTAGGAAGCTGATACCTTGATAATATCATGCTTCATCATCTTTAGCTGACCAGAGCATATGAAAGGAAAATGCCATGTTTATTGATTGACAGAAAGTTATTTTTATAACCTTTCAGTTCAGTTCAGTCAAATAAATATTAAATAAATAAATAGTGTTTTATTTTTTTAATAAAGAAAACTGTTTATTAAATAAATAAAACTATTTCTTAAATCTATTTATTTACTATATAAATAAATAGTTTCACTGAAACAAAATTAGAATATTAGAAACAAATATTTGAAACTGAATATTAGAAACAAATCCATGAAATATTTGAATAGGGACACTATTTGAATCATGTTCCAGGTGTCTAAAAGAAATGCCTATAGAATACGGCAGGGTTGTTTCAAAGGAAGTCATATACCCTATTTAAAGAGAACTAGAAAATTTCTGGGGAACAAGAGAAGGGCTGATTAACAGGAATAATCAACTTGGGAAAGCTGACTCTTCCGAGTAACTCAGGGTAAAATTAGGCAGAAAAGAAGAGGAGTATGTTATGTTTTTGTGGTTGTGGTTGACTTTGTCACAACAGTGCAGCGGCCTTTAGAAGAGCTATCCCCCCAATCCTGCTTTTCCAGAAAGAACCATAAACTCTTCCGGTAGAGCTCCAACTGTTTGGTTTGGGTGGAGAGGAATTTTACCAGACTTCCATTGTGAAATATTCAGATTTTCCATGGAGGCTGCCAGACTGAGAAGGTAAAGGGAGTTGGACGCAGGATTCTTAGCCATACCAAAGAATAGGCGTTGAGAAAATTAGTTATGGGTGACTCAAATCAGCAGCTGATCATTTATCACGCAGGATGTATTGATCTGGAATTTGTACGTGACTCGGGAAATCTCAGTGTCATTCTAACAGAATCAGTCTGAGCTGCCGCACTTGACTGAGGAAAGAGTGAGGACCACTATGTTAGAATGCTGGTGGTGAAGATGATGAAACCTGTACTTATTGTCAGACTCCTGGAGTTACCAAACTCTATACTGTCCTTAATCTAGTAAATTGAGGTCTTTGGGAATGGGAATATGTATAATGGGATACTAAAGAGTTGCCTTAAGGTATTTAAGGGCCTGTCATATGGATGGGTGATGGCACTGAGCTACTCTACTTTCTGAAGTCAGCTAGGAAAAGAGCATAAGAATAGGCAAGTGAGACACACAGGGGGCAGACTCCTCATTTTTTAAGAATCCCATTATTTCTTAAAGAAGCAAATCGGGCTGATAAATTTTGGAAGGTTTTTCTTTACTTCAAGTTCGTTAGAAGTCTAAATAGTTTTATTAACCCTGGAATCCCTTTAACAATCACATTGTGGGAGAAAGGGAAGAGCCTCTGAATGGTAATACAGCCCTTAGGACAAAGGTTTTTGCTTTTTTTTAAATTAATTTATTCGTTTATTTTAATTGGAAGAAAATTACTTTACAATATTGTAATGGCTTTTGCCATACAATGACATGAATCAGTACACATGCTTTTATTTCTTCTTTAGCTTCCATATTATTAGAGTGATTTTCTCTCATCAGACACTCAAAGTGCTCTTGACTGTCTCTTACATAGGCCTTACCATCTTGACTTCAATCATTGTTGACTGGTCTTCAGCCAGAGTCAAGTACACCTGCAGCGAATGCCTCTCTGAACTAGGATGGTCTTAACTGTAGTGCACTAGCCAAGATACTTCTCTTACACTGGACTGTCATTATGCCTTTGACAATATTTTGTGCTGTATGTTTAATAGGCTGTGTAAGTTAGAGAGCACACAGATAGCCAAGGAATACATACTAAATTCTTTTTAAGCTCCCAAACAATGGTAGGTCATTTTTTGAATACACAGTGTTAGTCAAATTTTGTAGGAAAATATATTTTTTGCTTCAAATACTTTGGATGTTTTAAATATTCTATTTACTATTTATATTTTCCGATAGTTTACTATTGTGCTTAAATAAGAAAAATAAAAACATTAGTTTCCCTTTTTTTCTAGTTATCAATTAAGTGATTAATTAAGATGAAATAATTTAATATCGATAGCACATTATAAGAATGAAATAAATGAATACAAACACGAATACAAATGTATGTAAGGTATTATTTCAGTAAGACAATTATTAGTGTTATTATCCAGTGACTTATTTCTTAATTTGTGCTCATCATCTATACAGTTGCAAGAAAAAATACCTATACACACTGAAATAGTAAACTTACTCCCCTCTAGTTGAAAATCTAAAATATAAAAATTATAACTTTTTTCCTATATAATGAAAATTTATAAAATATAAATATTAATAAAAACTGACCAAAAGAACTCAGGCAGCATATTGGCACTGTCCAAAATCGTCTTACTGTGCTACAGGTGTGCATGTGTGTGTGTACCACTGTCTGGGTTTAAGGAAATGCCTGAAATAAATGACCTTTAGATTGTAACAGTAATGTTGTAAGTGACATGCTTCAGATTGTTGAGGTGACAGATCATAGGATATTTTCCCTCAGAAATGTAGGTTGATGTTGAGGTTGGCAGATTATTTATTTAGGGCTTATAGGCAACTTTGTAAGTATTTTCATTCTGAGCTAAAGGCCATCAAATTAATTGTTCCATATTTCTGATGGTCCAGAAATGTTTCTATAGTTAGCAAGTGACAAAGTCATTCGAACCCAAGCTGACTGGCTCTTGAGGCCACACTGTTAACCATGTCACAGCACTACCTCTCTCACTGCATAAGGTAAACAGACCTGGAGGGGTATTCTAAACAAATCCTGTGGTCCAGGGAAACTCAAGAATAGTAAGAAAAATGGGCATCACAGGAGACTTCATGGATGAATTCATGAATGGATGAATAACAATATTTTTAAATATAATCGTGGCATCTTTCTAGTGAATAAAACAAGATACCCTGTATGGTAATTTAAAAATTCAAAGTATTTATTAATACCTAAGAATGTGTTCCTTTTTTAAAATATCCCCTACATACTTCAAAAAAATTTTTTGACCTGAGATTCAGAAGGTAAGTAAAAAACAATGTCTTGATAATGAAACTAATGTAGTTGAAGTATCACCATTTCCTTTGGGATTTTAAAAAGTCTGTTTCTTCCTTTGGATTTGTCTGTAGTTTAAGAATCAAAATTAGATGTGCTTGATTTGGTAAATTTTCCTGAATGCATCAAATAGTAATGTAACAGAAAAAGATTTTAAATGGACTCATAATTCATCTCATAAATCATTTTAACATGATATATATTAAGGAGGAAGACATAAGCACTAAGTATAGATCAAGTTCTGTTTTACTTTTAATCAAGGGTACTTTTGTCAGTCATATATGGTGAGTTCACTTAGGAATCTCATCTCTCAAAATATGAGCCAAATGACTTAAATATGGGTATTTTTATTTCATTTATTTACTATTAAGTATTTGTTAACTCTCTAATATACCAAATACCATAAACACTAGAGATGCATGCGTTTTAGAATCCAGAGCAGAAAGACACACATAAGACAATTAAACAAAAATGCAATGAATTGTCAGAAGTATTGTGTCTTTACAAAGTGTAGACTGGAGGAGCTAATGGAATTTGGGGAAACACTTGTCATAGAAAGAGGAAGAGCTGATGGACACGTGGAATGTGGTGGTGGGGGTAGTATTCTCTAGAAGTGAAAGTGAACTCGCTCAGTCGTGTCCGGCTCTTTGCGACCCCGTGGACTGTAGCCCACCAGGCTCCTCCGTCCGTGGGATTCTCCGGGCAAGAATATTGGAGTGGGTTGCCATTTCCTTCTCCAGGGTATTCTCTAAGGGTGAGGCAAACAGAACTCCATGCAGATAGACAGGCCTACAGGTGTATAGAATTTGGAATGCTTGAGGGACTGAATAATTCTAGGTGTGAAGCCAGAGAATGATGCTAAGCGAATTAGCAAGGGAGGATAGGAGCAAATCATTTGGGAATTACACATATTTGGAAATAGGCAAGTTTTGTGTAAGAGTGGGTTGAAATGGCATGACAAACATGCTTCTTTAATATTATTAAATGAGATAAGAGCCTTTACAGGGAGAGTAGTTAAAAATTTATTGGTGAAAAATGATAGTGCCTAGTCTTGACAGATTGAAAAGTGGCTTGATAAGATATTTATAAGACATATAAAAGTATTTAGGGCCTATTGTTGTTGTTGTTCAATGGTAACTTGTATCCAACTCTTTGCGACTCCATGAACTGCAGCATGCCAGGCTCTTCTGTCCTCCACTGTCCTCTGGAGTTTGCTCAAATTCATGTCCATTAAGTCAGTGATGCTATCTAACTGTCTCATCCTAGGGCCCAGAGATAGTTAAATATGGGAAGTGATGATGAAGAACAATGTGTGATGCACCGAGGTATTCAGGCTTGGTATAAACACTGAAAATATTGCTAGTAAACAGCCTTATTACAGTTACACAAGAGACAGAGAAAGTTACTTTCTTTTTTTCTTTTTTTTTCTCCTACATTTTACCTGAAACACGGTTTATTTGTCCCAGGTCAGGGTGAATTATAGACTAGAAGACACAATGAGTATATTGTATACAGTTTTGTAAACTGTAGGCAATATGTTGTACAGTGGATCTAGTAGTTACTCATTTTGTGTATTTGAAACTTTCTATCCTTAGACTGGAGAAGGGAATGGCAACCCACTCCAGTATTCTTGCCTGGAAAATCCCATGCACAAAGGAGTCTGGTGGCCTACAGTCCATGGCATCGCAGAGAGTCAGACATGACTGACCAACTTGCACATACATGCAACACACATCCTTAGACTATGGGTGTCCCCAGTGGCTCAGTGGGTGAAGAATCTGCCTGCAAGGCAAGAAACATGGGTTTTATCCCTGGAGGAGGAAATGGCAACCTGCTCCAGTATTCTTGCCTGAAAAAGCTCTATGGACAGAGGAGCCTGGTATGCTAACTCTTCATGGGGTCACAAGAGTCAGACACAACTGAGTGACTAAGTATGCCGCACACATTCTTAGACTAATACTTCCCTGATTTGCTAAGAGAATAAATCTTCTGTTGAGTGTTTATGTTGTACAGACATGCACATTAATAGTAAAGAAAAAGTGCAGGAAAAAACTTTTGGAGGGAATGAGTTTATGGCATAGGTATGGTCATAGTTTCAGGGGTGTATACTTACCTTCAAACCCACTAAATTATATCCATTAAATATGAATAGCTTTTATATGTTAGTTATATACCTCATGAACTGATTAAAAAATGTAATAGGTCAGAAACTCAAGACAATAAGAGATAAATAGGAGTCAAGGAAGAATGAGGTGGGTAAAGAGAGCGACTAGAGATAAATGTACTTTGTGGTAGCCATGTAATAGACCTTTAGCAAAGGAGAAAAAGAATAAAATAATTACATGTTCAGTCTGTTCCACTATTTCTTCCCCGAGCTTTTGATTTATTTTTTAAAACTTGCCATTTGGGGTTTCAGTGTCTCCAGCTTTTTTCATTTACAGGAGACTCCATAAAGCATAGTAAGTATTAACTTTGCTGTCATGCAAATATAAAGATTACATGCCAAAGTGTGAAGGAACAGGCTACTTAGCTGATAGGTGAACAGAAATGATTAGCTGCCCTGATATTTAACTCAAGTGCATATATATTATAGTTAAATTTTGCACAAAATTATGTGCTTTATTTGGACAGATAGTTCATAAAAGACTTGTTTCAAATACTAAAATTTACTTTGATGACTCAAATAATATATTGTAGAAATTTTAAATATGAAGAACACATAGTTTTTTTCATCATATTAGAAAGATTTTATAAGTAAATTTATAGATTAGAGTGGCATTTGTAAATAAGAAAACGTGAAAATTGAGGGTCTAATAGTTTGATACAGTTCTTGAGAAAATATTATTCTTCACAAATTGAATTCAGCTTTGACATACTCCTAAAAATACATGGGACATTGGGTTTCCCAAGTTTGTTCCTGGAAACTTTAGGACAGAGCACAATACAGCTGGAAGAAATTGCTCAGAATATTGCAACATATGTTAAAGCTAATATATATTTCATAGGATATATCTTAAGATAATTTAAGTGTAATTATTTTTAAATGAAATGTTTTAAAATTTCAAGCTGTCTATTGGACTTAGATCACACTAGTCATGAATGGAAAAATACCTGTGAGGTTATCGTGTCCATCCTTCTGCTGGGGAAGGATCTACCTCAATCCCAAGAGAGAGGAGTTAGCACTTCACATTTGCCAAGGAAGAATAATACCATATAGGGTGCATAAGGGAAAGCTTGTTAGAGCCAAGTCAATATAGTGTTTGACTTCTATCCAATAAATCCCTCAAAAAATAAACGTTCTCTGTCAGTCCAACTACACAGATCCTGGCAATCACATTCTGTTCCAGTTGGAGCATTTGCAAAATCTTATCAAGAAAACCATCCAAAGAGGATATATTGCCATGCTATTTAAGGAAAGAAAAATAGAAGAAAATATCTTCAAGTTAAGGAGAACTTAGGATGAACATATTCCTGAAACAATATGTTGGAGTACAAAAAATGTTAAACCACAAATGATAAATATTTCTGATAAAAAGATAAACTGTATATTCCATTTACTAGTTGAACAGCTATCACTGCAACTACTGCATGTGGGAGCATAATAAATCCTACACGATGAAGATGAACAGTAGGAGATGGAAGGCAATGTTGTGAATAACTTCAATACAGGCTGTTTAGTATCTGCAGCAGTTTCCAAGCACAAGGATATATTATCCCACAGCTTATCACCACTTGCTTGTGGATAAGGGAGTCTGTTAACTCTTTAAAATCATCGCATTTGTATATCTCTGTTCATACATTCCCAGTCTCCTCTGTTGGTGTTCTTTCTTCTCGTTTCATCCCTTAAAATGGGGTGGCTCTATTGTAGAATCTGATCAACCATTGTGTTTTGTTTGGCACTCACAATGTTTAAAAATTTGTTATCAGTATTTAAACAATTGTATGAATATCCAGAGTTTGAGCTCTCCTTGACACATTTTATAGTAAGAAAAATTGTTCAGAGTTAACTAACAGCTCTACCTGAAAGGTATCTGTTCTGCGGCCACTACAGCCTCCATCGCTTTCTTTGACCCTTAACCTTGAGTCACAGTGTCAGTGGCCATTTATCATCTCTTTATGCTATTACTGTTATTATTTATTTATACCATCTGACTGGCCCCAGAAGAAATCTGAGTTTAAAATGTTCATCTTCTACTCTGGATTCCTTGATGATTCTGTTCAAGAACCTGTCATGTCTCCGGGTGAGACTACCAACTTCTATGCTACCAGCTCTATGTTGAAATTCCATAGCATTCTCTCTGTGGAGCTCACTGTTGAGTTCCAGACTTTTTAAATCTATTTTGCTAGTTGGATACTTTATAACATATAGGAAGGTTAGATTCAATATGCATAAGTCTAAGCTTATTTTTCTTCTCTATTGATCTGTTTTATGATCACAGTGTGGCACTACCAAACCCCCAGAGTCCTACCTACAGTCTTCAGAGACTTCCATGATTCTTATTTTTTCTTCAGGTTATCTATACTTAATCTACCACTTAGGCCTTAAAATTGTATATTGTAGATCTCTTTCAAATCTGTGCACTTGTCTGTCTTCACTCCCTCTCCTATAAACAAAGCTGATATCATATCTTCAGTCTATACTAATATTTGGTATCCTTTGAATAACACAACAGGCTTCAAACTGATATATTTACCTCAAGCTGTATTTTTCTTTGGTTAATGCTCAACACTAGCCAGAGTGTTCTTTCAGATCAACCAATCTTTTGACGTAAGTTCCCTACCTATGTAAAATACTTTTCATAATTCTCTCTGAATAAAATGAAAACTGCTATCCATGTCTTGCCAAGGTCCAGATGACCTAGACTTGACTGATCTCTCTTTGTGATTATCTTCTTCCTTTACTAATACCCTTATTCAGGGTATTAATCCTCATTTAATTTCCAACAATTCATTACAGTTTTCACCCCTGGACATTCATTTCTCTTTTAAAAATGAATAATAAGTGCTTTTATCCTAATTTTATATTAGATGATAATTCATGAAAAGTGTTGTTAGTTTCAGGTATCCAGACAAGTGATTCAGTTATGAATAAGCATGTATCTATTCTTTTTCAAATTATTTTTCAATTCAGGTTTTTACATAATAGCAGAATTTCCTGTGCTATACCATAGGTCCTTATTGATTATTTATTTTAAAAATAGTAGTATGTATATACTACTCAATCTCAAACTCCCAATTCCTCCCTGTTATGTTTCTCCTTTGGTAACCATAAATTTGTTTTCTAAGTCTGTAAGTTTCTGTTTTGTAAATAAGTTCATTTGTGCCTTTTAAGATTGTACAATAAGCAATATATTTGTCTTTCTCTGACTTACTTCACTTACTATGCTAATCTCCAGATCCATCCATGTTGTGGCAAATAGCATTGTTTCATTTTTTTTATAATGGAGTAATATTCCATTGTGTGTATGTATGTATGTGTGTGTTTGCATGTGTATATATATATAGATATATACACACACATATATGTGTGTGTGTATGTATGTGTGTGTGTGTGTATTTATATCACATCATTATTCCTCTATCAGTGGACGTGAGGTTGCTTCCATATCTTGGCTATTTGTAAACAGTGATGCAATGAACATTGGTATACATGCAACTTTTTAAACTATGATTTTCTCTGGATATATGCCCAGGAGGAGTGGGATTGTTAGATCATATGGTAGCTCTGTTTTTAGTTTCTGAAGAAACCTCCAAACTGTTCTCCATTGTGGCTATATCAATTTACATTCTCACCAACAGTGTAAGAGGGTACCCTTTTTTCCACACTCTCTCCAGTGTTTATGGTTTGTAAAGTTTTTAATGATATCATTCTGACTGGTGTAAGGTGATACCTCACTGTAGCTTTGATTTGGCTTTTTCTAATAATTAGAGATGTTGAGCATCTTTTTATGGACTGTTGGCCAGCTGTATGTCTTCTTTGCAGAAATGCCTGTTAAGTCTTCTGTCCATTTTTGAATAGAGATGTTTGTTTTTTATTGTTATTGAGTTGTATGAACTCTTTGTTTATTTTGGAGATTAAACATTTGTTGGTTGCTTCATTTGCAAAGATCTCTCATTCTATAAATTATCTTTTCATTTTGTTAATGGTTTTCTTTGATATGCAAATGTTTGTAAGTTTGATTTCAAACTTATGCTCCACACTGTATGAACAAAATCAAAATGATGTACACAATTTCAATGTTTTATCATATAACTTCTAAGCTGAAAATTACTGCCATGATTTCTAAGTTTAACCAGATGTAAATTTAATTATTTAATTGAAAAAATATATATCCTCACTTTACTTACAAAAATATCATATTTCTGTAATCTCATACATTCATTCAAATAAATCATTATTAAGGACCTAATAAGGCAGTATGTTAGATTCATGAGATTTTCATTGATGAATAAGAAAATCTTTTCTTTCTTGAACTTTACATTCTAACAAATCTCTAACACTTTAAATGACAAGAAGATTTAGACACAGTTATCACAGCAATGAAAGCACAGTATATGAAAATTAAAGTCCCAACTATATCTGGTTAACATGGCCCTGAGAACACTGCTGCTGCTGTTGCTGCTAAGTCACTTCAGTTATGTCCGACTCTGTATGACCCCATAGACGGCAGCCCACCAGACTCCTCTGTCCCTAGGGTTCTCCAGGCAAGAACACTGGAGTGGGTTGCCATTTCCTTCTCCAGGGTGATACAAATTCAAAATATTATAATATGCAGAATATAATTCATACAGTATCTCATTATAGGATTTTCAGTTTCCAAATTGAAACTATTTCATTCCTATCATGTTCTGTATAAATATTTGTTAGGTGATCAACTGAATGAATGAAAGACTATGTCAATACATCTTTCTCTTTATACAGATCCAGTGCTTAACCTCAATCAGTGTATTTCATCATCTGGAAATTAGTTGTAAAGCCTATCTCAAATATTTTTATTAAAAATTACCTGAGGTAATGTAAAAATTCTAATATAGTTGGCTTTTGTAAATTTTAATTTCTTTGCTTCACTGTATACTTCTGTTTACCTTTACAGAACAAAAAATTAATAATAGAATAGTGAATTATGGAAACCAAAGATGAAATGGGGATGAGATTTTCTTTTTTTAAATATATTTTTAAAATTTATTTTAATTGGAGACTAATTACAATATTGTGGTGGTTTTTGCCATAAATTCACATGAATCAGCTATGGGTGATTTCCCATCCTGAATCCCCTCCCACCTCCCTCCCCATCCCATCCCTCAGGGTCATCCCAGTGCACCAGCCATGAGCATCCTTTTCATATATTGAACTTGGACTGGCGATCTATTTCACATATGATAATATACATGTTTCAATGCTATTCTCTCAAATCATCCCACTCTTGCCTTCTCCCACGGAGTCGAAAATTCTGTTCTTTACATCTGTGTCTCTTTTGATATCTCACATATAGGGTCATCGTTACCATCTTTCTAAATTCCATATACATGTGTTAATATACTATATTAGTGTTTTTCTTCCCTGGTGGCTCAGACGGTAAAGAAGCTGCCTGCACTGTGGGAGACCCGGGTTCGATCCCTGGATCGGGAAGATCCCCTGGAGAAGGAAATGGCAACCCACTCCAGTATTCTTGCCTGGGAAATCCCATGGATAGAGGAGCCTGGTGGGCTACAGCCCATGGAGTCACAAAGAGTCAGACTTAGTCATGGGGTCACAAAGAGTCATGACTTAGCGACTAACACTTTCAGACTTACTCTGTATAATAGGCTCCAGTTTCATCCACCTCATTAGAATTGATTCAAATGCATTCTTTTTAATAGCTGAGTAATATTCCATTGTGTATATGTACCACAACTTTATCCATTCGTCTGCCAATGGACATCTAGGTTGCTTCCATGTCCTGGCTATTATAAACAGTGCTGTGATGAACACTGGGGTACATGTGTCTCTTTCAATTCTGGTTTCCTCGGTGTATATGCCCAGCAGTGGGATTGCTGGGTCATATGGCAGTTCTTTTTCCATTTTTTTTTTTTTTAAGAATCCCCACACTGTTCTCCATAGTGGCTATACTAGTTTGCATTCCTACCAACAGTGTAAGAGGGTTCCTTTTTCTCTGCACCCTCTCCAGCATTTATTGTTTGTAGACATTTTGATAGGAGCCATTCTGACTGGCGTGAGATGATACCTCATTGTGGTTTTGATTTGAATTTCTCTGATAATGAGTGATGTTGAGCATCTTTTCATGTGTTTGCTAGCCATCTGTATGTCTTCTTTGGAGAAATGTCTGTTTAGTTCTTTGGCCCATTTTTTGATTGGGTCGCTATTTTTCTGGAATTGAGCCACAGGAGTTGCTTGTATATTTTTGAGGTTAATTCTTTGTCAGTTGCTTCATTTGCTCTTATTTTCTCCCATTCTGAAGGCTGTCTTTTCACCTTGTTTATACTTTCCTTCATTGTGCAAAAGCTTTTAATTAGGTCCCTTTTTAAAAAATTTTTGCTTTTATTTCCATTACTTGGGAGGTGGGTCATAGAGGATTCTGCTATGATTTACATCAGAGAGTGTTTTGCCTATGTTTTCCTCTAGGAGTTTTATAGTTTTTGGTCTTACGTTGAGATCTTTAATCCATTTTGAGTTTATTTTTGTGTATGGTGTTAGAAAGTGTTCAAGTTTCATTCTTTTACAAGTGGTTGACCAGTTTTCCAAGGACCACTTGTTAAAGAGATTGTCTTTTCTCCATTGTATATTTTTGCCTCTTTTGTCAAAAACAAGGTGTCCATAGGTGTGTGGATTTATCTCTGGGCTTTCTATTTTGTTGCATTGATCTATGTTTCTATCTTTGTGCCAGCACCATACTGTCTTGATGACTGTTCCTTTGTAGTATAGCCTAAACTCAGGGAGGTTGATTCCTCCAGTTCCATTCTTCTTTCTCAAGATTGCTTTGGCTATTTGAAGGATTTTGTAGTTCCATACAAATTGTGAAATTATTTGTTCTATTTCTCCAAAATACCAACATAATTCTGACTGGTAACTTTCAAGAGCATTAAATAATTTCACCTTACACTGAGGGTTGCTGTAAATCTTTAGGGCATGCTGGAATCTCACTGTGTGTGAAGTTTGACTTCAAGGGCATTGACTGCCTTAAAAATAAACTCAGTATTACATTTCTCTATATAATTAGCTCTAATGTTTGGCTGGAGTTTCAGATAGCTTACAAAAAGAGGATTTTAAGACTGCCAGTGAGATCATATTCATAGGCACAAGAATCCTTTTACCACTTCCATCTGTGACCTTGGTTTTTCTATTCATATCATAGGTCCTGTGTAGCATGCAGTAGAAAAGAAGAAACAGCATAATGTTTAGAAGCATTGAATATTGCAGTTATACTTGAAAAAGTCTCTGAACACACAAGAGCATTTTAGACCTCAGTGAAACTGTTTAGGTTTTCACATATATTCCCAAACAAGTAATTGCCATATACCTACATTAAAAAGAATTTAGAATGGAGTAACACAGGATTTTAAAATACTGTGTGTGTGTGTGTGTGTGTGTGCGTGCACGCACATGTGGAAACAAGAAAATTTTAATATTATCATTTGTAGTAGCAAGCATGATGCATTTCACTATAGCTGATACATAGGCATATGATAAATACAAAGGAAGGAAGAAAAAAGGAAGGGAGGGAGGGAAGAAGAAAGTTAGTTTAACTCTTTCAAGAAGAGTTTTATTTTAACCTATCCCTTTATGCAGCCAGCAATGAAAATTTTTAGGATTTTGTTTAGGAGACCCAAGTCCGATCCCTGGGCTGGGAAGGTGCTCTGGAGAAGCGAATGGCAACCCACTCCAGTATTCTTGCCTGGAGAATTCCGTGGACAGAGGAGCCTGGCAAGCTACAGTCCATAGGGTTAAATACACCTGGACATCAGTGAGTGACTAACACTTTCACTTTACCTGTAAAATTCTGTGAACTCCACATTAGAATTGAAAAAAATCCCTAAAGTTGATTATACTCCACTATAATTTAAGAATTTGGAGGAATGCAAACTTAAGACCCAAATTCTGTTTAGTAAATCTACAGGAATAACGAGGAGCTCTTTTTCCAAGGGCAGGAATACTAACCTATCTAAAAATGTTAATGTCTCAATATCATTTGTGTCTAAATTCTTGCTTTTTAAAATTTTTTAAATTATATCAATACAAGTTTACACTCAATAAATCTATATGGTTGTTTACACATCATCTATGGAGACAATGAAATTTAGTAGATACTCTTGTCTTCAAAACCCCTGTGACATTTCAGTAACTACAATAATATTTTTCAGTATATTCTATTTTTAATTGAATTCTGTTGCTAAACTGATAATATGACTTTGTATATGATTATCATGATGATACAATTATTATCAATCTACTCCAGAATGGTAGAGTATTTTATCAATCAGGTTGTCAACTTCTCAAATATTCTGCAGTAATTTTTTTTTTCTATTTGAAGATACAAAGCAAACATTTCTTGCATTCAGATGAAACCTGATTGATAAGGTAAGTACTACCTGAGTACTAGCAAATGGGATAATGAACTTAAGAATTCACCATATAAGGGTAGAGATTTTCATCATGTTGGGCAACCAGGAAACAGAATAATTGTTTTTTTTTCCCTACAAATATTAATATTTTCAACTAGTATTTGACAATATTAATGTTAAGCAGAAATGTGATAGAGGTAGGCCTTATATTTATAATAATAATTTATATTCTGTCATATTTGGCAAAAGGTAGGACAAAGGGCTTCTAAATTTCTTAACTCAGAGTGCTTTGATACTTAATTTATCAGGAAGGACAATAGTGGCATATTTTACCACTTAAAACTTAGCACACAATTGACCTATGCATTCATTAGGTTAGTAAAATAATATATAAGATATAAAATAAAATAACATACAAGGTATAAAACAAATGAATCAAGAAATAAAATATTTTAAAATTTTATTTTATTGAAGTATAGTTGATTTACATGTTAATTTTTACTATAATAGCAAAGTTATTGTTACATACATATACACACATTTTTGTACATTTTCCATTATGATTTATCACAGGATATTGAATGTAATTCTCTGTGCTATACAGTAGGACCTTGTTATTGATCCATTCCATATATAGTAGTTTGTATCTACTAAACACAAACTCACAATCCATCCCTCCCCCACATATAGTGGAAGTGGGAAATAGATTCAAGGTATTAGATCTGATAGACAGAGTGCCTGAAGAACTATGGACAAAGGCTCGTGACACTGTACAGGAGGCAGTGATCAAGACCACCATCAAGAAAAAGAAATGCAAAAAGGCAAAATGGTTGTCTGAGGAGGCCTTACAAATAGCTGAGGAAAGAAGAGAAGCTAAGGGCAAAGGAGAAAAGGAAAGATATACCCATTTGAATGCAGAGTTCCAAAGAATACCAAGGAGAGATAAGAAAGCCTTCCTCAGTAATCAATGCAAAGAAATAGAGGAAAACAATAGAATGGAAAAGATGAGAGATTTCTTCAAGAAAATTAGAGATACCAAGGAAGCATTTCATGCAAAGTTGGGTACAATAAAGAACAGAAATGGTATGGACCTAACAGAAGCAGAAAATATAAAGAAGAGGTGGCAAGAATACACAGAAGAACTACACAAAAAGATCTTCATGATGCAGATAACCAAGATGGTGTGATCACTAACCTAGAGCCAGATATCCGGGAATGCAAAGTCAAGTGGGTCTTAGGAAGCATCACCATGAACAAAGCTAGTGGAGGTGATAAAATTGCAGTTGAGCTATTTCAAATCCTAAAAGATGATGCTATTAAAGTGCTGCACTCAATATGCCAGCAAATTTGGAAAACTCAGCAGTGGCCATTGGACTGGAAAAGTTCTGTTTTCATTCCAATCCCAAAGAAAGGCAATGCCAAAGAATGTTCAAACTACCACACAATTGCACTCATCTCACATGCTAGCAAAGTAATGGTCAAAATTCTCCAAGCCAGGCTTCAGCAGTATGTAAACCGTGGACTTCCAGATGTTAAAGCTGGATTTAGAAAAGGCAGAGGAACCAGAGATCAAATTGCCAACATCCATTGGATCATTGAAAAAGTGAGATAGTTCCAGAAAAACATCTTTGTCTGCTTTACTGACTATGCCAAAGCCTTTGACTGTGTGGTTCACAAAAAACTGTGGAAAATTCTTAATGGGATGAGAATACCAGACTACCTGTCCTGCCTCCTGAAAAATCTGTATGCAAGTCAAGAATCAACAGTTAGAACTAGACATGGAAAAAACAGACTGGTTCCAAAGCAGGAAAGGAATACATCAAGACTGTATATTGTCACCCTGCTTATTTAACTTATATACAGAGTACATCATGCAAAATGCTGGACTGGTTGAAGCACAAGCTGGAATCAAGATTGCAGGGAGAAATATCAATAACCTCAGATATGCACATGACCCCATGCTTATGGCAGAAAGTGAAGAAGAACTAAAGAGTCTCTTGATGAAAGTGAAAGAGGAGAGTGAAAAAGTTGGCTTGAAACTCAACATTCAGAAAACTGAAGATCATGGCATCTGGTCCCATCCCTTCATGGCAAATAGATGGGGAAACAATGGAAACAGTGGCAGACTTTATTTGGCCTGCAAAATCAGTACAGATGGTGACTGCAGCCATGAAATTAAAAGACACTTGCTCCTTGTAAGAAAAGCTATGACCATCCTAGACAGCATATTCAAAAGCAGAGACATTACTTTGCCAACCTAGGTCCATCTAGTCAAAGCTTTGGTTTTTCTAGTAGTCATATTTGGATATGAGAGTTGGACTATAAAGAAAGCTGAGCCAGGAAGAATTGCTGCTTTTGAACTCTGGTTTTGGAGAAGATTCTTGAAAGTCCCTTGAACAGCAAGGAGATCCAACCAGTCCATCCTAAAGGAGATCAATCCTGAATATTCATTGGAAGGACTTTGCTGAAGCTGAAACTCCAATACTTTGGGCACCTGATGCAAAGAAATGACTCATTTGAAAAGACCTTGATGCTCGGAATGATTGAAGGCGGCAGGAGAAGGGGATGTCAGAGAAGGGGATGAGATGGTTGGGTGGCATCATCAACTCAATGGACATGAGTTTGAGAAAGCTCCTGGAGTTGGTAATGGACAGGGAAGCCTGACATGCTGCAGTCCATGGGGTTGCAAAGAGCTATACATGACTGAGCAACTGAACTGAACTGATGTATAAAATAGTTAACTAATGCAAACCTATAGCATAACACAAGGACGTCTACCCAGTGCTCTGTGTGGACCTGATAGGAAGAAAGTGAATAAGGGTGGGTATATATATAGGATTCATTTTGCTTTACAGTAGAAGTGAAACTAACACAACATTATGAAGAAAATATGCTCAAATAAAAATTAATCATAAAAATTGTGAATAGGTAATTAATTAATAAAGAACTTTAATTAGTAATTAAAACTATATCCATAAGGAAAGCCGGGCCTAGCCGGGTTTTTACTGATGATTTTTCTCTGTATTTAAAAAAGAAATATAACCAGTACTTTGGAAATTCTTTCAGAAAAGAGAGAATTAGGGAGGGAGGCTTTCTAAACTCATGTTATGAGGTTGCGCTCACCTATATACCAAAGCCAGGAAAAGACATCCCAAGGAAAGTAAACTAAAGGTTAATATCCTTCATGAACATAAACATTAAAATCACTAACAAAATATTTTCAAACTGAATCCACAAACATATATGTCTTGACCCCATTGTGGATTTAGCATGGTAAAGTCAACTACTGTGTCATAATTCAGAAAGAAAGATTATTTTAAAAAAGGCTTATCTCAACAGATACAGAAAAATCATTTGAGAAGACCCACACTGTGTAAAAATCCTCAGTAAACTATAAATAAAAAAGAACTTCCTCAATCTGGTAGGGGACATCTAAGTAAAACCCACAGCTAAAACCACACTTAATGATTTAAAACAGAAGGATCTCAGTCCCTTAAGAAAGAGAACAAAACAAGGATGTCCATCTAGCCTATTCCATTTAATATAAAACTAGAAGTTCTAAGCACTACAGTAAGGTACATGCACACTCAAGAAGCATGAGAGGAGGGAAGGATATTAAGGGTACCCATATTAGAAAAAAGTAAGATGCTATTCTGTTTTTACAAATCACATGAACTAGTAGTTAGATAATTCAAGGAATACACACACAATATAAACAAATCTTAGATATACACAAAAATACCTTATATTTAACACATTCTACCTAGTTTGTACAACTTTGTTGTTGTTTGTTGAGTAGCCAAGTCATGTCTGACTCTTTGTGACCCCATGAACTGCAGCATGTCAGGCTTCCCTGTCTTTCACCATCTCCCAGAGCTTGCTCAAACTCATGTCCATTGTTCAGTGATGCCATTCAACCATCTCATCCTCTCGCATCCCCTTCTCCACCTGCCTTCAATCTTTCCCAGCATCAGTTCAGTTCAGTCTCTCAGTTGTGTCTGACTCTTTGCGACCCCAAAATCGCAGCATGCCAGGCCTCCCTGTCCATCACCAACTCCCAGAGTTCACTCAAACTCGTGTGCAGCGAGTCGGTGATGCCATCTAGCCATCTCATCCTCTGTCATCCCCTTCTCCTCCTGCCCCCAATCCCTCCCAGCATCAGAGTCTTTTCCAGTGAGTCAATTCTTCGCATGAGGTGGCCAAAGTATTGGAGTTTCAGCCTCAGCATCAGTCCTTCCAGTGAACACCCAGGACAGATCTCCTTTAGGATGGACTGGTTGGACATCCTTGAAGTCCAAGGGACTCTCAAGAGTCTTCTCCAACATCACAGTTCAGAAGCATCAATTCTTCGGAGCTTCAGCTTTCTTCACAGTCCAACTCTCACATCCATACATGACCACTGGAAAAACCATAGCCTTGACTAGACGGACCTTTGTTGGCAGAGTAATGTCTCTGCTTTTGAATATGCTACCTAGGTTGGTCATAACTTTCCTTCCAAGGAGTAATTTCATGGCTGCAATCACCATCTGCAGTGATTTTGGAGCCTGAAAAATAAAATCTGACACTGTTTCCCCATTTATTTCCCATGAAGTGATGGGACCAGATGCCATGATCTTCATTTTCTGAATGTTGAGCTTTAAGCCAACTTTTTCATTCTCCTCTTTCACTTTCATCAAGAGGCTTTTTAGTTCCTCTTTACTTTCTGCCATAAGGGTGGTGTCATCTGCATATCTGAGGTTATTGATATTTCTCCTGGCAATCTTGATTCCAGCTTGTGTTTCTTCCAGCACAGCATTTCTCATAATGTACTCTGCATAGAAGTTAAATAAACAGGGTGACAATATACAGCCTTGATGTACTCCTTTCCCTATTTGGAACCAGTCTGTTGTTGCATGTCCAGTTCTAACTGTTGCTTCCTAACCTGCATACAGGTTTCTCAAGAGGCAGGTCAGGTGGTCTGGTATTCCCATCTTTTTCAGAATTTTCCACAGTTTATCGTGATCCACATAGTCAAAGCCTTTAGCATAGTCAGTAAAGCAGACAAAGATGTTTCTCTGGAATTCTCTTGCTTTTTTCATGATCCAGCAGATGTTGGCAATTTGATCTCTGGTTCCTCTGCCTTTTCTAAAACCAGCTTGAACATCTGGAAGTTTACAGTTCACGTATTGCTGAAGCCTGGCTTGGTAAATTTTGAGCATTACTTTTTGAGAATTTTGAGCATCTCACAATAGCATGTGAGATGAGTGCAATTGTGCAGTAGTTTGAGCATTCTTTGGCATTGCCTTTCTTTGGGATTGGAATGAAAACCGACCTTTTCCAGTCCTGTGGCCACTGCTGAGTTTTCCAAATTTGCTGGCATATTGAGTGCAGCACTTTCACAGCATCATCTTCCAGGATTTGAAATAGCTCCACTGACATTCCATCACCTCCACTAGCTTTGTTCATAGTGATGCTTTCTAAGGCCCAATTGACTTCCCATTCCAGGATGTCTGGCTCTAGGTGAGTGATCACACCATCATGATTATCTGGGTCATGAAGCTCTTTATTTTACAGTTCTTCTGTGTATTCTTGCCACCTTTTAATATCTTCTGCTTCTGTTATGTCCATACCATTTCTGTCCTTTATCAAGCCCATCTTTGCATGAATTGTTCCCTTGGTATCTCTAATTTTCTTGAATAGATCTCTGGACTTTCCCATTCTGTTGTTTTCCTCTATTTCTTTGCATTGATTGCTTAGGAAGGCTTTCTTATCTCTCCTTGCTATTCTTTGGAACTCTACATTTAAATGGAAATATGTTTTCTTTTCTTCTTTGCTTTTTGCTTCTCTTCTTTTCACATCTATTTGTAAGGCCTCCTCAGACAGCCAGTTTGCTTTTTTTTGCATTTATTTTCCATGGGGATGCTCTTGATCCCTGTCTCCTGTACAATGTCATGAACCTCTGTCCGTAGTTTATCAAGCTAGTCCCTTAAATCTATTTCTCACTTCCACTGTATAATCATAAGGGATTTGATTTATGGCATACCTGAGTGGTCTAGTAGTTTTCCATACTTTCTTCAATTTAAATCTGAATTTGGCATTAAGGAGTTTATGATCTGAGCCACAGTCAGCTCCTGGTCTTGTTTTTGCTGACTGTATAGAGCTTCTCCATCTTTGGCTTCAAAGAATGTAATCAATCTGATTTTGGTGTTGGCCATCTGGTCATGTCCATGTGTAGAGTCATCTCTTGTGTTGTTGGAAGAGGGTGTTTCCTATGACCAGTGCGTTCTCTTGGCAAAACTCTATTAGCCTTTGCCCTGCTTCATTCCGTATTCCAAGGCCAAATTTGCCTGTTACCCCAGGTGTTTCTTGACTTCCTAGTTTTGCATTCCAGTTCCCTATAATGAAAAGGACATCTTTTTCTGGTGGACATTCTGACAGAATGTGGTCCACTGGAGAAGGGAATGGCAAACCACTTCAGTATTCTTGCCTTGAGAACTTCATGAACAATATGAAAAGGCAAAATGATAGGATACTGAAAGAGGAACTCCACAGGTCGGTAGATGCCCAATATGCTACTGGAGATCAGTGGAGAAATAAATCCAGAAAGAATGAAGGGATGGAGCCAAAGCAAACACAATACCCAGTTGTGGATGTGACTGGTGATAGAAGCATGGTCTGATGCTTTAAAGAGCAATATTGCGCAGGAACCTGGAATGTTAGGTCCATGAATCAAGGCAAATTGGAAGTGGTCAAACAGGAGATGGCAAGAGTGAATGTCCACATTCTAGGAATCAGCGAACTAAAATGGACTGGAATGGGTGAATTTAACTCAGATGACCATTATATCTACTACTGTGGGTAGGACTCCCTTAGAAGAAATGGAGTAGCCATCATGGTTAACAAAAGAGTCTGAAATGCAGTACTTGGATGCAATGTCAAAAACGACAGAATGATCTCTGTTCATTTCCAGGGCAAACCATTCAATATCACGGTAATTTAAGCCTATGCCCCAACCAGTAATGCTGAAGAAGCTGAAGTTGAATGGTTCTATGAAGACCTACAAGACCTTTTAGAACTAACACCCAAAAAGATGTCCTTCCCAGCATCAGGGTCTTTCTAATGAGTCAGATGTTTGCAACAGGTATTCAAAGTATTGGAGCTTCAGCTACAGCTTCAGCCCTTCCAATGAATATTCAGGGTTGTTTTCCTTCAGGGTTGACTGGTTTGATCTCCTTGTAGCCAAAGGGACTCTCAAGAGTTTTGTCAAGGACCACAGTTCAGAAGCATCAATTCCTCAGTGCTAAGCCTTCTTTATGAACCAACTCACACATCCATACATGACTAGTGGAGGAACCATAGCTTTGACTGGACGAAACTTTGTCAGCAAAGTGATATCTCTGGTTTTTAATACAATGTCTAGGTTTTTAATAGCTTTTCTGCCAGGGAGCAAGTGTCTTTTAATTTCATGGCTGCAGTCACCAACCACCGTGAATCTGGAGTCCAAGAAAATAAAGTCTCACTGTTTTCATAGTTTCCCCATTTAGTTGCCATGAAGTGATGGGAACAGATACCAAAATCTTTGTTTTTTGAATGTTGAGTTTTAAGCCACTTTTTTCACTCTCCTGTTTCACCTTCATCAAGAGGTTCTTTAGTTCCACTTCACTTTCTACCATTAAAGTGGTATCATCTGCATTTTTGACGTTGTTCATATTTCTTCTATCAATCTTGGTTCCAGCTTGTGAGTCATCCAGCCCAGCATTTTGTATGATGCACTCTTCATATAAGTTAAATAAGTAGGGTGAAAATATACAGCCTTGATGTACTCCTTCCCCAATTTTGAACCAGTTCTTGTTTCATGTCTGGTTCTACCTGTTGCTTCTTTTCATACATACAGCTTTCTTAGGAGGCTGGTTAAAGTGGTGTGGTATACCCATTTAAGATTATTCCACAATTTGTTGTGTTCCACACAGTTAAAGGATTTAATATAGTCAGTGAAGCAGAAGTAGTTTTGGTTTTTTGGAATTCCCTTGCTTTTTCTCTGATCCAGTGGATGTTGGCAATTTGATCTCTGGTTCCTCTGTCTTTTCTAAATCCATCTTTTACATCTGGAAGTTCCCAGTTCATGTACTGCTGAAGCCTAGTTTGAAGGATTTTGAGCATAATCTTGCTAGCATGTGACATGAGTGCAACTGTACAGTAATTTGAACTTTCTTTGGCATTGGGATGAAAATTGACCTTTTCCAGTCCTATGGTCACTGCTGAGTTTTCCAAATTTGCTGACATATTGAGTACAACACTTTAACAGCATCATCTTTTAGGAATAGAAATAGCTTAGCTGGAATTCTATCATTTCCACTAGCTTTGTTCATAGTAATGCTTCCTAAGGCCTATTTGACTTCACACTCCAGGATGTCTGGGTCTAGGTGAGTGACCACAAAATCATGATTATCTGGGTCATTAAGAGGAGCTTTTTTTGGGGGGTGGGGGGGGCGGACAGTTCTTTTGTGTATTCTTGCTACTCTTCTTCCGTTAGGTCCTTGCAGTTTTGTCCTTTTGTGCCCATCTTTGCATGAAATGTTCCCTTGGTATCTCCAGTATTTTGAAGAGATCTCTAGTCTTTCCTATTCTATTTTTTCCTCTATTTCTTTGCGTTGTTCAATTCAGAAGGCTTTCTTATCTCTCCTTGATAATCTCTGGAACTCTGCATTGTGTTGGTTATATATGTCCCTCTCTCCTTTGTTGTTTGCTTTTCTTCTTTTCTCAGCTATTTATAAGGTTTCCTCAGACAACCACTTTGTCTTATCACATTTCTCTTTCTTGGGGATGGTTTTGGTTGCCATCTCTTGTACATCACACTTCACTTTAGCTCAAATGGTAAAGAATCTGCCTGCAGTGCAGGAGACCAGGGTTGGATGCCTGGGTTGGGGATATCCTCTGGAGAAGGGAGTGGCAATCCACTTCAGTATCTCTGTCTGGAGAATCTCATGGGCAGAGAAGCCTGGCAGGCTACAATTCATGGGGTCGCAAGGAGTTGGACATGACTGAGCAACTAACACACACATCTTGTACAATGTTAAAAACCTCCAACAATAGTTCTTCAGGCACCCTGTCTACTAGATATAATCCCTTGAATCTAGTCACCACCTCCCTTATATAATCATCAGGGATTTGATTTAGTTCCTACCTGAATGGCCTAGTGGTTTTCCTTAACTTCTTCAATTTGAGCCTGAATTTTGCATAAGGAGCTGATGATCTGAGCCACAGTCAGGTCCAGGTCTTATTTTTCTGACTGTATAGAACTTCTCCATCTTCAGCTGCAAGGAATATAATCAATCTCATCTCGGTATTGACCATCTGGTGATGTCCATGTGTAGAGTTGTCTCTTGTGTTGTTGGAAGAGGGTATTTGTTATGACCAATGCATTCTTTTGGCAAAACCCTGTTAGTCTTTGTCCTGATTCATTTTGTACTCCAAGGCCAAATTTGTCTGTTACTCCAGGTATCTCTTGACTTCCTACTTTTGCATTCCAATCCCGTATGATGAAAATGACATATTTTTTGGTGTTAGTTCTAGGAGGTCTTGCCAATCTGCAAAGAACTGTTCAACTTCATCATCTTCAGTATTAGTGGTTGGGGCATCCATCGACTTAGATTACTGTGATGTTGAGTGGTTTACCTTGGAAACAATCCAAGATCAATCTATCATTTTTGAGATTGCAGCCAAGTACTGCATTTTGGATTCTTTTGTTAACTATGAGGGCTATTCTATTCCTTCTAATGGATTCTTACCCACGGTAGGGGATATAATGGTCATCTGAATTAAATTCGCCCATTCCTGTCCATTTAGTTCCCCAGTTCCTAAAATATCAATGTTCTCTTTGCCATCTCCTGTGTGACCACATCCAATTTACCTTGGTTCATGGACCTAACATTCCAGGTTCCTATGCAATATTGCTCTTTACAGCATTGGTCTTTACTTTCACCACCAGACACATCCAAAACTGGGTGTTGTTTCCACTTTGGCTCAGCCTCTTCATTCTTTCTGTAGCTTTTTCTCTGCTCTTCCTCAGCAGTATATTGAACACCCACCAACCTGTGGGGCTCACCTTTCAGTGTCATATATATATTTTTTTTTACTTTTCATACTGTCCATGGGTTTCTCAAGGCAAGAATACTGAATATGACCTAGTAATTTTACTGCTAGGAATCTAACCAAGAAAAATAAATGTGTCATACAAGATTTGTAGGTAAATGGTCATAACAGCATTATTCATAGTAGCCAAAGCAGGAAACAATTCAAATGTCTACCCAATAAACAAATGTGGTACATCTATACAATAGAAGAACTTATCAATAAAAGGTAAGGAAATATTGATACATGGCATACCGTGTGTGTCTCAAAAATCAAACATTTTATCAATAAAAGAAGCTATATACAAAAGACCATAAGTTTCTGGATTCCACTAATATGAAATGTCCAAAAAGAGGCAAATTTATAGTTAGAAAGCAATTAGTGGTTATCTAGGACTACAGTTAAAGAAGGAATTAATTGCATACAGGTACAACTATCAATTTGGGGTGGTAGTAATGTTCTAACAGATGTTAGAACAATTTGATGGTTTTATTAAAATACCCAATTTGATAATTTTATTAAAAATCATTGAATTTTACACTTACAATACACATACAATTTACATAAATTATCCCCAAATAGGGGTGGTAGAGGGGCCAACAGCACTATGAAAAACTCTTTGTAATTTACTCCTTTGAATTCAAGGATTGCCTTTCATCAGGTCAATTCTTACACATCCATTCCTGAAATAATTCCCATGGCTACAAGGAAGAGAGAAAAACGAAAATATTAGTAGCCAGCAATCAGTATCAGAACCAAATAAAAAGAAGTGAAGATGTCATCAGTGGGTCTGAAATCTTCCTACTGGGGACAGTGAAAAGACTGGGTACCTGGACTTCTCATCACTGCTTGGTCTTGGAGCATATAGGTCAGTCTGTCTTTTCCACGATTGGGTGTCTGTAGCACGATCCACAGTCCTGGCATGAAAACTATCCCTGGCTAATTTCATACTTTTGAACGTAAGATAAAAATTTGGCCTCTAACATTGAAGGAAGGCAGAGAGAAAATGTAGTTATAGTTTATACTTAATTTTAGATGAAGATCCTTTAACCTTGTTCTCTTTAAAGGTAGCTGAAATTCCAACATACCAATATGCACTTGTCTTACACATGACTAAAGAATCTCATTAGACGTTTTTTTTTCAAGGCAAAGTTGAAAAGCAAGTCAATGAATTGGAGGCGATCCTTTCAAGGTTCTGACTTTGCCATGTGCTAACTCTGTTATGGCACTAACATGACCTTTAATGTGTCTGAGCTTTAGTTTTCTCATTATAAAGTTATGATAGCAATATTTTTCTACTCTCTTTAGAAGAAGTGAGAGACTTTGTGAAATCACTCAGTAAATCACACAATTCTTTAGAAATTGAAGTTATATTTTAATTTTTATTAAATCAATGTGTATTCTTCCTAGAAAACACGTTAAGTTCTAGACTTATAGTTAGATACCTGTGAAAGATACTCTAAGTATATACTATAGAAAAACTGCTTTAAAATGCCAAATATTATAAATAGTGCTGCAATGAACATTGGGGTACACGTATCTCTTTCAATTCTGGTTTTCTTAGTGTGTATGCCACAGTGGGATTGCTGGGTCATATGGCAATTCTATTTCCAGTTTTTTAAGGAATCTCCACACTGTTCTCCATAGTAGCTGTACGAGTTTGCATTCCCACCAACAGTGTAAGAGGGTTCCCTTTTCTCCACACCCTCTCCAGCATTTATTGCTTGTAGACTTTTGGATAGCAGCCATTCTGACTGGCGTGAAATGGTACCTCATTGTGGTTTTGATTTGCATTTCTCTGATAATGAGTGATGTTGAGCATCTTTTCATGTGTTTGTTAGCCATCTGTATGTCTTCTTTTGGAGAAATGCCTGTTTAGTTCTTTGGCCCAATTTTTGACTGGGTCATTTATTTTTCTGGAATTGAGCTGCAGGAGTTGCTTGTATATTTTTGAGATTCTTTGTCAGTTGCTTCATTTACTATTATTTTCTCTCATTCTGAAGGCTGTCTTTTCACTTTGTTTATAGTTTCCTTTGTTGTGCAGAAGCTTTTAAGCACTGTTTATAATAGCCAGGACATGGAAGCAACCTAGCTGTCCATTAGCAGATGAATGGATAAGAAAGCTGTGGTACATATACACAATGGAGTATTACTCAGCCATTAAAAAGAATTCATTTGCATCAGTTCTAATGAGGTGGATGAAACTGGAGCCTATTATACAGAATGAAGTAAGCCAGAAAGAAAAACACCAATACAGTATACTAACGCATATATTTGGAATTTAGAAAGATGGTAATGATAATCCTGTATGTGAGACAGCAAAAGAGACACAGATGTATAGACTAGTCTTTTGCACTCTGTGGGAGAGGGCGAGGGTTGGATGATTTGGGAGAATGACATTGAAACATGTATATTATCATATGTGAAACGAATCGCCAGTCCAGGTTTGATGCAGGATACAGGGTGCTCGGGGCTGGTGCACTGGGATGAGCCAGAGGGGTGGTATGGGAAGGGAGGTGGAAGGGGTTTCAGGACGGGGAACACATGTACACCCATGGTGCATTCATGTCAATATATGGAAAAAACCAATACAATATAGTAATTAGCCTCCAATTAAAATAAATAAATTTATATAAAAGAAATAAAGTGCCAAGTATTTTCCTATACAATGAAAAGATTTTTTGGTTTTCTCACTGTATAGATTTTTTTATACTCTGCCTGTCAAAACAGATTTGTTAAAATTACATTATTAAAGTCTTTATTTTAGATATATTTCAAAAATGATATAGAGAGTTCCTATATACTCCATACTTAGTATCTCTGTTTTTAGCATCTGACATTAGTATGGTATATTTGCCACAATTGAACAACTACTATTGGTTGTTAACTGAACACCGGATTTATGCAGACATCCTTTTTATCCAGTGTCCTTTTTCTCTTCTAAGATCTCATGTAGGATTCACACTGCACTTACTCATTGGGTCTTCCTGTTTTTGATGACCTTGGTAGTTTTAAGGAATGCTGGTCAGGTATTATGTAGAATGTCTCTCAACTGGGATTTGTCTGTACTTTTTCTCAGGATTATTTGGTTTATGAGTTTGGGGAAGGAAGACCACAAATATGGCATTTTAATCATATCATTCAATTCAGTTCAGTCACTCAGTAGTGTCCAACTCTTTGTGACCCCATGGACTGCAGCTTGCCCAGCTTCCCTGTCCATCACCATCTCTTGGAGCTTGCTCAAACTCATGGCCATCAAGTCGGTGATGCCATCCATCTTATCCTCTGCTGTCCCCTTCTCCTCCTGCCTTCAGTCTTTCCCAGCATCAGGGTCTTTTCCAATGAGTCAGTTCTTCACATCAGGTGGCCAAAGTATTGGGGTTTCAGCCTCAGCATCAGTCCTGCCAATGAATATTCAGGATTGATTTCCTTTAGGACGGATTGGTTGGATCTCCTTTCAGTCCAAGGGACTTTCAAGAGTTTTCTCCAACACCAGTGTTCAAAAGCATCAATTCTTTGGCGCTCATCATTCTCTATATTCCAACTGTCAATTCATACATGCCTACTGGAAAAACTATAGCTTTGACTAGACAGACCTTTGTTGGCAAAGTAATGTCCCTGCTTTTTAACATGTTGTCTAGGTTGGTCATAGCTTTTCTTCAAAGAGCAAATGTCTTTTAAATTCATGGCTGCAGTCACCATCTGCAGTGATTTTGGAGCCCCCCAAAATAAAGTCTCTCACTGTTTCCATTGTTTCCCCATCTATTTCCCATGAAGTGATGGGACCAGATGCCATGATCTTAGTTTTCTGAATGTTGAGTTTTAAGCCAGCTTTTTCACTCTCCTCTTTCAGTTTCATCAAGAGGCTCTTTAGTTCTTCTCTTTCTGACATAAGTAAGAGTGGTGTCATCTGCATATCTGAGGTTACTGATATTTCTCCTGGAAATCTTGATTCTAGTTTGTGCTTCACCCAGCCCAGCGTTTCTCATGATGTACTCTGCATATAAGTTAAATAAGCAGGGTGACAATATACAGCATTGATGTACTCCTTTCCTAATTTGGGACCAGTCTGTTGTTATTAATACTAACCTTGATAATCTGGCAGAGATAGCATTTGCCAGCTTTCCCTGTTGAACAGTTACTCCTCCCTTTTCTATACTGTGATCTTTGGAAGTACGTCAGTATGTGCAACTCATGCTTAAAGAATGGGTAATTATACACCATCTCCTTGAGGATGAGATAATCCATAAATTATTTTAAATTCTTTGGTTTGGAAGATTTGTTTCATATCCTCTATGTATTTATTTATTCAGTCATTTCTATCAGTAGGAATTTAAATATTTATTTTATACACTGAGCTATAATCTAATATTTACTTATTTTGTTGCACAAGCTATTCTATCTTTGGCCAGCTAGAAGCTCTCTAGTGGGTGTTGTGTCTTTTTGACATACCTCCATCATTATAGTTTGTTTGCTTGCTTTGAAGGGTTCCCTACCTTCCAGCATTGCATAATTTAGGCCCATATTGTGTATTTCCCACCCTCGAACTAGAGTCAACCATTTCTCCAAAGAGTCCTGCCGCTTTTTATTGGAGAAAGGTATTAAAAGCTAGGTATGTTCTTTGCTTCTTTGAGTTCTTGTTTTTACGACCTCCTCAGCTGACAAAGCCAGGGTATACTCACCCATGTAGTAAACATATCTCTATAAATATTTCTATATGTAACCAACTCTATATTAAGCTGAATGTGAGTTCATACTGATGTCTACACCTCTAATCCATCGCCACATGAATCATTCCAGCCTCCTCCCTTTAAGTAGAAGTATAATCTCCTATGCCAACAGTGAGAAATTTGAGTCCCATCAGTTGCCATACATTTACTAAGCTGTTCGGTTCAAGTGTAAATATATCTATCCTAGGATCCCCCAACCTCCTGATTTTTTTTTTTTAATTTGTATAGTTTCACTTACATTGTTGAGTTCTGTGGGTTTTGACAGATAATTTTTGGATCTTAACAATTTTATTAAATTTGTTCCCTTTAATCTTTCTTTTAATTGACTTCATCTCTGTCTTAGCCACTGACTTTGAAATTTATCTTTACAGTATTCTTTAACTTAAAAAAAAAAAAATAGACCCACATACATAGAAAACAAACTTATGGTTACCTAAGGTGAAATGGGGTGGGGAGGGATAAATTAGGAGGTTGAGATTAACATCATACTACTGTATATAAAAGAGATAACCAACCAATCTTTTAAAATCACCTATAAGGGAAAAGGACTTGGGAAGAAAAGCAAAACATATGCATGTTTAGCTGAATCACTTTGTTATACACCTGAAATTTAACACAATGTTGTAAATTGACTGGTTCAATAAATATTTTTTTAGAGTAAAATTTTTAATGAATGAAAGCTTCTTTAAATTCTACAGTGCATTATAATTTCAGAAGTTTTACACACATAATTTCATATAATCCCATGATAATCCTTTTTTCCCTACCCCTCTATTACCACTTCCTCTTTCCCTCTCCCCACTGGTATCCACTACTTTGTTCTCTATATCTGTGTTTGCTTCTTTTATTCACTAGTTTTATAGATTCCACACATAAATGATTTCATACATTATTAGTCTTCCTCTGTCTGACTTATTTCATTTTGCATAGTGCCTCCAAGCCAATTCACTTTGCTACAAAAATGACAAAATTTCATTCTTTTTTGATAGCTGAATAGCATTCTATTGTATGTATACCATATCTTCTTTACGGTAGATAAAGAAGATATGTCTTTATGGTAGACACTTAGGTTGCTTCCATACCTTAGCAACAGTAACTACTATGAATATTAGGGTGCATGTATCTTTTTGAATTAGTATTTTGGTTTCTTTGGGATATATACCCAGGACTAGTGGATCATCTGGTAGTTCTATTTCTAGGTTTTTTGAGAAAGCTTCATACTGTTTATCACAGTGGCTAAACCAAAGTACGTTCTTAACAACAGTGTAGGAGTATTCCCTTTTCTCCACTCTGTGGCCAGTTATTTTGTCTGTTTCTTTGTGGTCTTTTTGATGATAGCCATTCTGATAGAAGTGAGATGATATCTCATTTTAATTTTGATTTGAAATTTTCTAATAATTAGGAATGTTGAATATCTTTGCATCTTTTCATGTGCCCATTGGCCATCTGCATTTCCTCTTTGGAAAAATGTCCTTTCAGTTCTTCTGCCCATTTTTTACTCAGGTTGTATTTGTGATGTTGAATTGTTGGATATTAACTCTTATTGGTTGTATCCTTTGCAAATATCTTCTCTCATTTAGTAGGTTGCGTTTTCATTTTGTTGATGCTTTACTTTGCTATGCAAAAGCTTTTAAGTTTAATTAGGTCCCATGTGTTTATTTTTGCTTTTACTTCATTTGGGAGATAGATCCAAAAAAATATTGCTGCAGTTTATGTGAAAGTGGGTTCTGCCTAGTTTTCCTCTAGGAGTTTTATGGTATCCAGTTTTGCATTTAGGTCTTTAATCCATTTTGGGTTTATTTTTGTATATGGTATTATCTAATGTTCTATCTTTGTTCTTTTACATGTGGCTGTCCAGTATTCCCAGAACGACTTATTGAAAAGACTGTCTTTTCTCTGTTGTATGTTCTTGCCTCCTTTGTCACCAATTAATTGACCATAATTTTGTGAGTTTATATTTGGGCTCTCTAGTCTGTTCCATTGATCAATGTGTCTTTTTTTGTGCCTCTACTATACTGTTTTTGATTACAATAGTTTTGTAATATAGTCTGAAGTCAGGGAGCATGATTGTTCCAGCTCTGTTCTTTTCACCTATCAAGTACTATGGCTAAGAAATATAATGATCAGAAAATTCCAAGTTTCTTCTTTGGTTCTGGGATTGATCTAAAATAAGTAAAATTAATAAATTTAATGAAATAATTAAGCAGTGGAGAATAACAGAGAGTTAAGGAGCCATCCAGAGAAGGAGAAGAGGTACTGAGACTCAGTACACTGAAAGAAGAACTGGGAACACTGGTTAGGCTGTCAGTTTAATAGACTTTGCATAGGACACAGTTTAAAATTTTACCAGGTAAGATAGGATGGAATGAGCCCAAAGCCTACTCAATTTACTAGGTGACAGTCAAATTCGTTTTGGTTCCAGGCCTTTCTTATCAGAATTAAACATCAGGACTAAGCTTCTTTTGTCTCCCAGAAAACATTAGACTGGAAGCTAATGATATATAAATTTTAAGTGCAATTTTGCTTGTAATGTTCCAGGTGATTTCTTGTTGTATTGCCTGTATAGAAAAACTATGTAACACATACACTTCATGTAGTATTGTGTAAAGGAGATAAGTTCATCTTTAGATAGCAATACTTGAATTCATCTGAAAAAATGAGAATCTTGAATTAGAGGCTTATGAAATTCATAAAACTATTAAGTAAACTTTTGTCATAAATCCATTTTATGTATTTAATCATGTGACATTACAGAAGGTAAAATTTTATGGATAGGTAAACATAAAATGTGCGATTAGTTCAGTCAAGGCAAACAAGCTATACATACAGTTAAGTAAATGTTTTATAGGGAAAAGCACTGAGTAAACTCTAAGAGGGGCTAGTTGGCTTAACTACTTAAGGAATTAATTTGTTAGAAAAAAACTAAATTATGAAGCTATAGACAAACCTTAAGTTTGTGTAACAGCAAAATTAGAACTAGAAGGAAATGAAGTGAAAAAAAGTGTAACAGTAGTTTTTAAAATATACTTTTACTGATGAAGAAATAAAAAACTACAATCTCTGCTCAAAATCATTATTCTCTTTAGGTGTTACAGTGAAGTGATTTTGGAGTTAACATTTGTTTTCTTTACTCAATTTGCAAACTACCACTACTAATTTGTTGAGCACTTACTGTGACTCAAGCATTCTGTTAATGTCTTTCTAAACATTACTTCATTAAGTCCTTCCAAAGATCTTGTGGGGCTGATATAATTATCTCCAGACATTTGAAAACAAATACATCAGGCTCAAAAAGTTTTTATGGGCACACAGGTAGAATATACAGATTCAGTATTTAACCCAGAGTTTTACTTACATATGGATAGTGTGCCTATATACACACAAGTGTGAGTGTTGTGTGTGCCTGCTGATGTTGTGAGGAATTCTTTTCCTCATCAAAGTTTCAATCCCTGGGAGTCAAAATAATCTGGCAGATTTCTCAAAACATAGGTTTTGGGAAAGATTTCAGAGTCATGTTGCATCCTACAGTATATTAGTGATGATGAATGGTTGAAGCATGTATGAAGCAGCAGCAATGGGTTGATAGTATTTTCTTTCACATGGAAACTTTTGGACAGACATGAATATATAAAAAGAATGCTATTACACTGTATGCATTTCAAATACTTCTTATGGCATATAATTTGAAGCTATCTGGAGTCCAAGCAATCATCACCTGTTATATGTTTTAAAAATGTTTTGTAATGTTAAGACCTATGATACACAAAACTTTATAGAAATATATTTTCTTAATTTGAAGGAATGCAATGAGAAAGAAAAATACATTGGTCTTGTATTTCTCTATGACCAAGTAACTATATTTCAATCTTCTGGGCTCCAAAATCACTACAGATGGTGACTGCAGCCATGAAATTAAAAGACGCTTACTCCTTGGAAAGAAAGTTATGACCAACCTAGATAGCATATTCAAAAGCAGAGACATTACTTTGCCAACAAAGGTCCATCTAGTCAAGGCTATGGTTTTTCCTGTGGTCATGTATGGATGTGAGAGTTGGACCGTGAAGAAAGCTGAGTGCCAAAGAATTGATGCTTTTGAACTGTGGTGTTGGAGAAGACTCTTGAGAGTCCCTTGGACTGCAAGGAGATCCAACCAGTCCATTCTGAAGGAGATCAGCCCTGGGATTTCTTTGGAAGGACTGATGCTAAAGCTGAAACTCCAGTACTTTGGCCACCTCATGCGAAGAGTTGACTCATTGGAAAAGACTCTGATGCTGGGAGGGATTGGGGGCAGGAGGAGAAGGGGACGACAGAGGATGAGATGGCCGGATGGCATCACTGACTCGATGGACGTGAGTCTGGGTGAACTCCGTGAGTTGGTGATGGACAGGGAGGCCTGGCATGCTGCGATTCATGGGGTCGCAAAGAGTCGGACACGACTGAGCGACTGATCTGATCTGAAACATTGTAAGGGCTTCCCTGGTGGATCAAACAGTAAAGACTCTGCCTGCAATACAGGAGACACAGGTTCAATCCCTGGGTCAGGAAGATCCCCTGGAGAAGGCAATGAAAACCCACTCCAGTATTCTTGCCTGGAGAATCCCATGGACATAGGAGCCTGGTGGGCTACCAACCATAGGGTTGCAAAGTATTGGACATGATCGAAGTGACTAATCACGCATGCAAACACTGTAAATCAGTAGCAGCTGTTCACAATGACCTTCTGTAATCTAGAGTTCCAGTGGAACTTGGAATCACAGAATCGGAGGATATCTTTGCCTTTGACTCTATTCAATATTGTGAGACCTCCCAGCAGTCTAATATTCCACATATATCTGAAAATTTCCTGACAGAGTTTCACACAGGGTTGTATGTGGTGGAGTCATTCTTTTTTACACTCCCTGATGTTGCAAAGCTTAAAATGCCAATGATAATATCTAAGCACTAAAAATAATGCAACTATTGGCCCTGCAATTGTACCAGACTGATACACCCTATTCAGCCACTAATAGTGCATATTACAGTACTAAGTTGCTACAGTAGTTTTAATATACAATTCTGTGTCTCAAAATTACCCTAATATATCTTCACTAGTCTAAGACTTGTGTCTCATGCTTCTAGTACTTTATAAATATTTTAATACAATTTTGGTTCTACTGCCCACTTTTCTTAAATCCTAAGGCTTGAGGCCATGGTGCATGCAGAGTTTGAGGTCAATCTAAATGATCAACAACCCTGATCATCCTATTAGGATGACCTACCTGTGGCCAAGCCTGTTCACTTGGCAAGAGCTCTTCCAGCTGAGGCTTCTCGGTCCCTTTTACTCATTCTCACCTGTTTTGCTCTGTAGACACAACCCTTCCTGCAACCATCATTGCAAACATATTAGAGAAATACTACTCCACTGTCACCATAAATAAAATATTACCATAGTACTGAGCAGCTGACATTCTATGAGTGAGAATACCTGACTGCTTTGGGCTGACATATCATTTTTTCCTGCCTTTGGAGTGGATCCATACCATTAGCTCTGTTGTATCTCCACCTTGCAGATTGTAAATCTTAGAATTTAGCCTCCATATTCTTTTGAACCATTTATAATACATTTTTTAAATAAATATATCTTCTCTCTTTCCCTCTATACACATATACATATTCTCACTACTCCTTACTCTTTTCTTCCCTCCCCTGCCACTCCTTCTCTATATATACACACACACACATATATATAATATACGTTCTATTATTATTTCTCTGGAGGACCCAAACTAATAAAATATGTAATTATTAAAGACTCTAAATAAATATAATAAGTATATAACTATAATAGGCTTCCCAGGTGGCACTAGACCTAAAAACCCCACTTGCCAATTCAGAACAAGTAAGAAGCAAGGTTTCAATCCCTGGGTTGATAAGAATTCCAGAAGGGCATGGCAACCCACTCCAGTATTCTTGCCTGGAGAATTCCATGGACAGAGGAGCCTAGAGGGCTATAGCCCATAGTCGCAAAGAGTTGGACACAACTGAAGCGACGTAAGACACATAAAAGGTCTAAATGCTATAAAGGAGTGTTCTATGTTGATGGGTACAAATAATACATGAGATACAATATGAGGAGAAATTTAGGAAGTACCTAGGCAAAGGAGAATAAGAGAGAATTTTGGACACAGAATGACATATACAGATGGCCTGCAATGTGAAAGAGGGTAGTATGTTCCACAAAGGGAAGGAGAGTCAGTTCTCTGAAAGGCAGAGAGCAAGGAGGGAAAGGTTAACAAGATGACTCTCTCAAGTTAGAGGGTAGCCTCTGTGTGCCTCAGTCATTTTGAGAGTGTCCATCTCTAGGACAATGAGACAACTCAGAAATGTCTTAAAGGGGAGTCATATGATCAGATTTGCATTGTGAAGCAATCACTAAGTGAAGTTGAACTGATAAAAATAGATTTAGTGTCCTAGAAGTTATACTGTTGTTACCTTGATCTGTTTTGGTGCAGGCAGTCCCCAGTTTTTAGATGGCCTGGATACAGCACAATTACAGACAGCACATCTGGTTGCTGCTACTGGAAGGGGGAAGCAGAGAAGGGTATACAAGTGTGCCTTATAACAGTGCCCATAACGAGCCTTACTGCTCTTGTGTGGTTTATTAGAAATCATTTAAATGTTTACTCTCTATGTTTAGGTAGATTTAACATAGATGCTTTATCATCACACAAGTCAGCTGTGTATTTTAATGTTGGTAAGTACTGAGGCCTAGAGATATAAAACTTAACCCTGTGTTTATTTATGAATATCAAAAAGAAACAGCATGTATCTGAAGTATACAAAGTGCATAGACTATTATTTCAAAATGTGTAATAAATTTTAAGAGTTTAAAATGAGACCTTGTATTTGATGTCAGAACTCCAACATTCCAGACTCACTAACTCTTTGGATTGTTTTCTCTGTGTTACACCAAAATATCTTTGGAATTATTTAATGTAGGTCACATTTTTCTTCTAGAAAATCACTGTGGCAAACTGTTGGAGCCATTTCCAACCATTCAAGTAGCACACTGAATTCAAAAATTGTCTGATAGGTATACTCACAGTGATAAATCCGTCCCATACATATGTTCTTTCCAGCATGGTTTAACAGATTTGGAATTCATTCTAAAACATATAAATATGTAGAATATTTCTGCCAATGTAAATTCAAAAAAAAACTTACCTTTTTTTTTTTGACAAAAAATTCACCTCATACAAGTCAGATTCTGTATTTGTCTATGGAACATGCTGCAACTTCATTATAGGTCTGGAAGATATGCAGGTTGGTAGGTAAAGATCATAAATAAAATTTTCATACCCTTGAAAGATAAATGATTGAAGCTGGCATGCTATGCTCTTCGTTCAAAGAAGAAATAGATTCATTAGAGGGGGGAATTGTTGCTTCTCCTAGCAGGGGAACGACAACAGCAGTAAGGGAATGTTCATGTTCAGACTTATCCAAACCCATTATAATTTCTCTACTCCAATATGCAGATTCTCACTCTTTTCCAATCAAATTCCCAGATATAGCACCAGAAACTGCTGAGACCATGATGTTAACTTGTTAACTTACTTCTTAATACTGTAAACCATCAAACTCAGTCTCTGGGTTTCAGCTTCTTCAACCCAGGGTGAAAATTCTATCAATGTCAAAGAAGCTTTATGGTGCTATGACTATATATCTTGAATGAACACGTTAAAATCCTCAGCTTGTCAACTTGAAGCTCACCACTGCAGTCAGAAGTGTAGTCTAGAGTATCTGTGGGTTAAAAGCATAAACCATACCAAAACATACATTTTATAATATATGAATTATAAAATAATATTCCTCACCTCCTATAAGGACAGCAATCCCCTCAGATTAAGGCCCCACCCTTATGACATCATTTAACTTTAATGCCTTCCTTAAAGCTCAACATTCAGAAAACTAAGATCATGGCATCTGGTCCCATCACTTCATGGGAAATAGACGGGGAAACAGAGGCAGACTTTATTTTTTGGGCTCCAAAATCACTGCAGACAGTGACTGTAGCCATGAAATTAAAAGACACTTACTCCTTGGAAGAAAAGTTATGACCAACCTAGACAGCATATTAAAAAGCAGAGACATTGCCAACAAAGGTCTGACTCATCAAGTCTATGGCTTTCCCAATAGTCATGTATGGATGTGAGAGTTGGACTATAAAGAAAGCTGAGTGTCGAAGAATTGATGTTTTTGAACTGTGGTGTTGGAGAAAACTCTTGAGTCCCTTGGACTGCAAGATCCAGCCAGTCTATGCTAAAGTAAATCAGTCCTGAATATTCATTGGAAGGACTGATGCTAAAGCTGAAACTCCAATACTTTGGCCACCTGATCAAAGAACTGACTCATTGGAAAAGACCCTGATGCTGGGAAAGATTGAAGGTGGGAGGAGAAGGGGATGACAGAGGATGAGATGTTTGGATGGCATCACAGACTTAACAGACATGAGTTTGAGTAAACTCCGGGAGTTGGTGATGGACAGGGAGACCTAGCATGCTGCAGTCCATGGGGTTGCAAAAAGTTGGAAATGACTGAGTGACTGAACTGAAAGGTCTTATCCTCATTGGATATCTCAATCACATTGGAGGTAAGGGCTTTAGCATATGAATCTGGGAGATTGGGGGAGAAGGGAACACAGTTCAGTCCATATCATTTGATTTTTTGAAAAATTAGATTATTCATACAAAGTATTTGAACCTAGTAATCATTCAGTGTACCATCAGATACCACTGCTGCTCTTTGAGTACAGAGCACCATCTGACTAGGACAGCCAGGTCTCCTGCTGGACACCCACTAGTAAGGTAGTTTACTGAGTAGAAACTAGGGAAGAAAGACACAGTGCTGACACGTGGTGTTAGACCTAGACAGGCACCAGAAAGCGCTCAAGGAAAGTGCCATATTTGGCAAAAAGGAAGAGATGGATACCTTTTAAAGGATACCAGGTCAACAACATTAAGGAAAAATAGCATTCATTGATTTATTCCACAAACATAAATATATAGAAGCTGTTAACACTGTGTGCTGAGCACTTCATGTACACTATCTTTACTAACTCTCTCCCCAACAGATGGGGAAATTCAGAGAGATTAAAGGGTTCAACACAGTGATTCAGTGGCAGAAGCATGACTTAATTACAAGACTGGACTATCTCATGCACAAGCTTGATCTGTGGACATAGAGACTGGAAGATGTAGTCCCTTCCATAAAGTTATTATTCATTAGGAAGAGGAACTGTTTGCTAACAGTTTGTTGTTACTCAAGTCAACGCATATAATCACTTCTTGCAACACTTTGAAAGGGCTCGAAGAAATACTCATCTGCCCATAAATATACTGATCTGATAGTAGAAAGTGACTGGGAACTAAAGAGCCTCTTTCTGGGGGTGAAAGAGAACAGTGAAAAAGCTAGCTTGAAACACACCATTAAAAAAAAAAAAAAAAACTAAGATCATGGCATCCAGTCCCATTGCTTCATGGCAAATAGAAGGGGAAAAAAGTGGAAGCAGTGACAGATTTTCTTTTCCTGGGTGCCAAAATCACAGTGACTGCAGCCATGAAATTAAAAGATGCTTGCTCCTTGGAAGGAAAATGATGAGAAACCTAGAGAGTTTATTAAAAAGCAGGGACATCTCTTTGCTGACAAAGACCCATATCGTCAAAGTTAATGGTTTTTCCAAGAGTCATGTACCAATGTGAGAGTCGGACCATAAAGAAGCCTGAGCACTGAAGGATCAATGCTTTTGAATTGTGGTGCTGGAGAAGACTCTTGAGAATGCCTTGGAATGCAAGGAGATGAAACTGGTTAATTCTAATGGAAATTAACCCTGAATATTCATCAGAAGGACTGATGCTGAAAAGCTCCAAAACTTTGGCCACCTGATGCAAAGAGCTGACTCATTGGAAAGACCCTGATGTTGGGAAAAACTGAAGGCAACTGAGAAGCGTGCGGCAGAGGATGATATGGTTAGACAGTATCATCAACTCAATGAACGTGAATTTGAGCAAACTTTGGCAAACAAACAGTGAAAGACAGGGGAGCCTCGTATACTGTAGTCGATGGGGTTGCAAAGAGTCAGACATGACTTAGTGACTGAACGACAACAACATACTGAGCTAAGAATGAATATATGAATTGAGGAGACAAAAGGAGTAAGGGCATTGTATCAGTTGGCTATAACTTGCTACTGCATAACAAGTAACTCACTCCAAAATTCAGTGGATTAAACAATAATCATTTATTCTTGCTCACAGGTCTGCAAGATATTGGTTCAGCTAGGCTAGTTTCAGCTAAGTGGCTCTGTCTGAAGCTGTACACCCAGTTGCAATTGGCTCCATGCGAAAGTTCCCAGTGCATTCTTCTAGGCCTTGTGTAGAGGAGTAGTAGATGCCTGCGGAAAGCTTTTCTCAGAGAGATGGGAGCAGTGATACCTTTTAAGTCCCAAGTACAGAACTTGCACAGGGTAACTGCCACCCACATCCCATTGGCAAAGCAAGTCATAGCCAGTGGAAAACTCTCTTTTGTGGGAAAGGTTGCAAAGTTATATAGTAAAGGGAATGGATAAAGAATTGAGGTCAATAATTCCATCTATCAAAGGCATTTTCTGATTTTGATGGGGAGTGCTTGACACAGCAGAAGTAGAGTGGGTAGAGTCTATAAAATACCATTAACTTCCAAAAGATTTGCAGGGAAGGCTTTCCTATGAACAAAACACCCCATTTCTTCATTTTCCAGCAAGATAGTGAAGACAAACCCTCCCACTCTGCTTTCCTTTTCTATTTTTTAAAAAGTATACACAATTGTAGGATGTAAGAACATTAGACAAGCCTGACTGAAAAGAGATTCCTCCAGTCTCAACTTTCAACCACCTATAAAAAGTAGTATTTGGAAAATAGCTGTGAAAAATTGTGTTCTGCATCTGGATCTCAGAGTACCACTAGATGGTTTATTTATATCCATGTAATCTACAGACATACAGACACCAGCCTAACTGGTTGATAGGAACAAATAGGAACAAGCATGCTTATAAAACAGAAAAAGGAAAGACTGTAGAAAGTAAACAATTGGAAACAAAGGAGACAAGAATATACAATGGAGAAAAGATAAACTCTTGACTAAGTGGTGCTGGGCAAACTGGATAGCTACATTTAACGACGAAAATGAGAACATTTTCTAATACCATATACAAAAGTAAGCTTAAATAGGTTAAAAACCTAATGTAAGACTGGAAACCATAAAACTCCTAGAAGAAAACACAGGCAGAATGCTCTGATAAAAACAGTAGCAATATATTTTGGATTTGTTCCCTAAGGCAAAGGAAAGATAAAAACAAAGGGGACCTACTTTAAAGCCTTTGCATAGCAAAGGAAATCGTCAACAAAACAAAAAGGCAACCTACCACACTGGAGAAGATATTTGTAAATGATATGACCAATAAGGGGTTAATATTCAAAATGTAAAAATATCTCATACAACTCAAACTCAATATCCAAAAGAAAAACAAAAAACAAGCAAACTGATTAAAAAATGAAAAGAAAAACTGAACATTTTTCCAAAGAACACTAAAGATGGCTTGTAAGCACACAAAAAGATGCTCAACATCACTATTAGAGAAATGCAAAGTAAAACAACCATAACATATTACCTTACACCTGTCAGAATGGCTATCATCAAAAAGACCACCAAATGGGAGAAAATATTTACAAACCATATATCTGATTAGTAACTGGAGTGTATAAAGGATTCTTAAAATGCAATAAAAGACAAATAGCCCAATATAGAAATGAGTAGAAGACTTGAATATACATTTTTTGAAGTATACAAATAGCAAAGAGGCATATGAAAAGATTCTCAATGTCATTAATTATCATGGAAATGTCAATCAAAACCACAGGGACACCATTTCACACCCACTACAATGGCTACAATCAAAATGACAGATAAAAACCGGTATTGATAAGGAGAAATGGAAACCCTCATAGATTGCTAGTAGGAATGTAAAATGATACTGCTGCTGCTAAGTCACTTCTTTGTAAAAACAGTTTGGCAGTTCCTCAAAATATTAAACATAGTTACTAGAAAAACAAGAAATGCTATTCCTTGGTTATCTATCTATACAAGAGAAATAAAAGATACTTACACAAAAACTCATACACAAAGTTTCATAGCAGCATTATTCATGATAAAGGCCCAAGATGTAGAAACAACCCAAATGCCCATTAGCTGTGAGATGGGTAAATAAAATGTGGTGCATCCATATAATGAAGTATCACTAAGCCATAAACAGGAATAAGTACTGATACGTGCTACAACATGATGAATTTTTAAAACATTATGAATGAGTCATAAGACACCATATATTGTACAATTCTACTTATAGTAAATGTCTAGAAGAGACAAATCTAGAGAGAGAGAAAGCAAAGCAGCCTAGGACTGAGGGTGGGAGGGTGGAAGAGAGCGAGACTTACTGCTAATAGTACAGGGTTTCTATTAGACTGACATATTCTAAAATTACATGGTTGCATCCCACTGTAAATACACTAAAACACTGAATTGTATACTTTAAATAGATGAATTATATAGTTTATTAATTATATCTAAAAAATGAAAAGAACACAAATAAAAAATGTTGGCAAAGATGTGGAGAAAAAGGAAACCTCAGACACTGTGTGAATGTATATTGGTGTAGCAACTATGGATAACACTATGGAGACCCCTCAAAAATACTAAAAAATGTAACTACCATATGATCCAGCTATTCCACCCCAGGTAGATATTTGAAGAATCTGAAGAAAACAAAAACATTAATTTGAAAAGATATATGCATACCTATGTTCATTGCTAGTAAAGTAGTAGTAGTAATAAGCTACTATACATACACTAGTAAAGTAATGCTTAAGGTTCTCCAAGCCAGGCTTCAGCAATATGTGAACCATGAACTTCCTGATGTTCAAGCTGGTTTTAGAAAAGGCAGAGGAACCAGAGATCAAATTGCCAACATCCGCTGGATCATGGAAAAAGCAGCAGAGTTCCAGAAAAACATCTATTTCTGCTTTATTGACTATGCCAAAGTCTTTGACTGTGTGGATCACAATAAACTGTGGAAAATTCTGAAAGAGATGGGAATACCAGACCACCTGATCTGCCTTTTGAGAAATTTGTATGCAGGTCAGAAAGCAACAGTTAGAACTGGACATGGAACTACAGACTGGTTCCAAATAGGAAAAGGAGTATGTCAAGGCTGTATATTGTCACCTTGTTTATTTAACTTATATGCAGAGTACATCATGAGAAACGCTGGACTGGAAGAAACACAAGCTGGAATCAAGATTGCAGGGAGAAATATCAATAACCTCAGATATGCAGATGACACCACCCTTATGGCAGAAAGTGAAGAGGAACTCAAAAGCCTCTTGATGAAAGTGAAAGTGGAGAGTGAAAAAGTTGGCTTAAAGCTCAACATTCAGAAAACAAAGATCATGGCATCCGGTCCTATCACTTCGTGGAAAATAGATGGGGAAACAGTGTCAGACTTTATTTTTCTGGGCTCCAAAATCACTACAGATGGTGACTGCAGCCATGAAATTAAAAGACGCTTACTCCTTGGAAGGAAAGTTATGACCAACCTAGATAGTATATTCAAAAGCAGAGACATTACTTTGCCAACAAAGGTTTGTCTAGTCAAGACTATGGTTTTTCCTGTGGTCATGTATGGATGTGAGAGTTGGACTGTGAAGAAGGCTGAGCACCGAAGAATTGATGCTTTTGAACTGTGGTGTTGGAGAAGACTCGTGTGTGTGTGTGTGTGTGTGTGTGTGTGTGTATCACATTTTTTAATCCATTGATCCATAAACACAGATTGTTTCCATATCTTGGCTATTGTAAATAATGCTTCATTGAACATGGGAGTACATATATCTTTTCTAGTTAGGTATTTTTGCTTTCTTTAGATAAATACCCAGAAGTGGAATTGCTGTATCATGTGATAGTAGCACATTTAATTTTTGAGGAACCTCTATACTGTTTTCCACAGTGACTACACCAATTTACTTTACTGCCATTAGTGTGGAGAAGGCAATGGCACCCCACTCCAGTACTCTTGCCTGGAAAATCCCATGGACGGAGGAGCCTGGTAGGCTGCAGTCCATGGGTTCGCTACGAGTTGGACACGACTGCACGACTTCACTTTCACTTTTCACTTTCCTGCATTGGAGAAGGCAATGGCAACCCACTCCAGTGTTCTTGCCTGGAGAATCCCAGGGACAGGGGAGCCTGGTGGGCTGCTGTCTATGGGGTTGCACAGAGTCGGACACGACTGAAGCGACTTAGCAGCAGCAGCAGCCATTAGTGTACAAGGGTTCTGTTTCTTCACATCCTTCCTCACCAGCATTTAGTATTTCTAGCTTGAGAGTCCCTTGGACTGCAAGGAGATCCAACCAGTCCATTCTGAAGGAGATCAGCCCTGGGATTTTTTTGGAAGGAATGATGCTAAAGCTGAAACTCCAGTACTTTGGCCACCTCACGCGAAGAGTTGACTCATTGGAAAAGACTCTGATGCTGGGAGGGATTGGGGGCAGGAGGAGAAGGGGACGACAGAGGATGAGATGGCTGGATGGCATCACCGACTCGATGGACGTGAGTCTGAGCGAACTCTGGGATTTGGTGATGGACAGGGAGGCCTGGCGTGCTGCGATTCATGGGGTCGCAAAAGCTGGACACGTCTGAGTGACTGAACTGAATATATATCATTTCAATCTAAAATAGCGTCATATTGTGAATTACATATACTTATAATCTATTTTATATCATTCCCAAAATATATATGTTTGCATATATAAATCAAGTGATTTAGAAAATGTTGACTTTTTCTTCTCTTAATTGTATTTTGTGCTTTTAATTGTATTTTATGAATGTTTACTTTTAATATTCTTCCCTTTCCCCCCTTAGGCCCATGTTGCTAAGTTTATTGCTGAATATGATTTCCTCCATCTACATAAATTCTCATTTCCCCTATCTACGATTTTTTTATTCTTTCTTTCTTCCTTTCCTGTGCTCTGCATGCTTTCACATCTTTTCCCAGACCACTACTTTAACTTCCTCACCAATATTTCAAGTCAATATATAACTCAGCAGTGAAATTATACCCATATGTAATTTTCATTAGTTAATAATAAATATGAGAAAATATATATAGATGAAACAACACACTTTATACAGAGATCACACAAATATGATAAATTGCATATAATTGCAAACATGGTTTAAGAAATTACCTTGAAAATATGTTGGTTTTTTGGAGAATTCTCTTGAGTAAATATGGTAAATAAAATCTCCAAGGGTGAAATACATGGCTGTTAACTTTAGTTAAAAAATAAAGGGTTTATATATATATATATATATATATATATATATATAAAATGATTCAAAGTATTAAAAGAACAGGAAAGATTATTTCTGGAGGGGAATTCCCCCTAGGGAACTTTTGTTACTCTTACTTTCACAGAGTACAGTTTCATCTTCTTGAATGCAAATATCACTGGTTTGATATCTAAACATGATATCAATGATATCAAACATTGATATCTATACATGAAGTCCCTATCTTCAAAGGACTTTTTAACTTCACACATCGGTATGATTTCAGCTGTTGTTGACAAATTTCACTATGCAGTTTTTCAGTGATGGACTATCTTTTTGTTAAAATAAAATATAGAATAACACTTGCATGTAAGATTACCTTGTCAGAAGACTTTTCTGGTGGTTCCAGTGGTCAGAAACCTGCTTGCCAATGCAGGAACATAGGTTCAATCACTGGTCTGGGAAGATCCCACGCTCTAGAGCCTGTGCTCTGTGACAAGAGAAAGTGAAGTCGCTCAGTCGTGTCCGACTCTTTGCAACGCCGTGGACTGTAGCCTACCAGGCTCCTCCCTCCATGGGATTCTCCAGGCAAGAAAACTGGAGTGGGTTGCCATTTCCTTCTCCAGGGGATCTTCCCAACCCATGGATCGAACCTGGGTCTTCAGCATTGCAGGCATATGCTTTAACCTCTGAGCCACCAGGGAAGCCAGCATAGGGCAACAAAACAGTAACCCCTACTTGCCTCAACTAGAGAAAGCCGTTGTGCATCAACAAAGACCCAGCGTGGCCATAAACAAGTAAATGCCACTGACCTTAAATTGAATATGCTCAAATATATTAAAAAAAAAGCTTACCTTGTCAGTGCATGCCACTTGTCCAAGTATAATGATCTTAAGAAAATTTAAAAATTCAGTAAAAATATAAAATCTTACTTTTTTCCATTTTGGTCTCCTACTTTTTATAGTTCTAATATATTCATTACCTTGCTATTAAAATTGTAGGAAAGCAGATAATTTGTATAAAGTTTAATTAGTATCATTCTCTATTCATTTTCTATATTGGTATGAAGAGTATGGAATATATGAGGAGTAAAGCGAGTGCTGGTCAGAGTGAGGTACATACCACAAGTGAAAAGAAATATCAACTTTCCATTGTTAATCACATGAATCTTCTATTTTCTCTTTCCTGTGACCATATCAGATCAGATCAGATGCTCGGTCGTGTCCGACTCTTTGCGACCCTGTACATTAAAATGTGTAAACACACTAAATTATAAACTGACCAAGAATAATTTCATATTCATCCCACTGTACTTACATGTTTGTATACTTTCTAAGAGAATGAATGTTCATAAATCCTTATAAACTTGGTATTTATCAGGTATCAAATGCTTATAAAATATTTCATAAGTGAATCCAAGCAAATAAAATATGCTATAATATTCCTTCTTCATATATATGTTTGATTCTCATTATTCATGGATTCTGTATTTAAGGGTTTGTGTACTCACCAAAATTTATTTTTAATCCCAGTCAGTACTTGTGGGTTTTACTGGATCACTTGCAGACATGCAGAACAGTTAAAAATTTGAGCCATCTGATGTGCACATTCCAACTGAGGTCAAACAAGGTGACACTCTGCCTTGTTATTTCAGCTCTTCTATTTAAACAAGTGTTCTTGTTGTCTACTTAGCACATTTTTAAATTTTGCTTTGGTATGTTTTTGTCAATGATTTCACTGTTTAAATGGCCCCCAAGCAGCGTGATGAACTGTTGTCTGTTGTTTGTTAGCACAAGAAGTCGGCGATGTGCCTTATGTAGAAGATACATGTTAGATCAACTTCATCCAGGCTTGATTTATACTGCTTTGGACCATATGTTCAATGTTAATTAGTTAATAATAGGGTACATCCAGAGAAAGAAAAAGCAAATGTGTATATCTGTCTGTGAGGCCACTCCAGAAGTGCTAAGTAACATCTGTAATGTGGGATGAAGCTATGGAAATAATGAAAAAGAAGCCAAATGTGTGGATTCATGAGATGACGACTAATAATAAAAGTGCAGTGGACAGCACTGTTGTGAAGTTGAAAGCCAAAGAAATTTATAGTCACTTTACCCTGGGTCACGAAAATGTTAAAACTTCTTGGTTAGTGTTGGCTGACTTGCACGTTTCAAAAGGTGATACAGCTTGAAAAATGTTAAACATGCAAACGAGGATGGTTCTCACATCAGGAGGCTGCGGAAGCAATTTTTAAAATATACCTACTAAGCGTTACACATGTAATGAATTAAGAGCAGATTTTCAATGCTGATAAGACTGGCTTGTTTATAAAAAATTTGTTAAACAAATCTGTATAACATACATGGCCCCCAGAGCCTCTGACTTTACATTATTTCAGTATCATTAATCACTTATAAGAAATATATATTAAATAATATGCCTTTGAACAGAAACACACATAGGTTATCACTTGATCGGTTGGCAAAAATATTATGGTCAAATGGAACCTAACACTATAATTCCTTTAGGAGCAATGGTTCTGTATTTGCTAATTCAGAACCAATTTTATAGAACATAACTCCTGTGAATAATGTAAAAGGGGTTTATTTGTTTCAATAGCACCTCATAGTCCACTTTGTGAATGTAGCATAAACACTGCTAAAGGCTGAATATTTGTGCCCCCTTAAAATGATTTTGAAACATAATCCCAATGTGATCATATTTTGAAATGGAGTTTTGGGGAGGTAATTAGGGCATAAGTCTGTAATCCCCATCAATGAGATCAGTGCCCTTATAAAATAGATCCCAGAGAGTGCCCCCACCCACCCACCCCTTCATCCACAACAGAACAGAGAGAGAAGACAGTTGCCTATGAACCAAGAAGCTGGTACTTATTAACACTGAATCTGCTGGCACCTTGATCCTGGTCTTCACAGCCTTCAGCATTGTGAGAAATATCTTCTATTTATAAGTCACCCAGACACAGTTGATGATATTTTGTTATAGCAACTTGAACAGACCAAGACAATAATTGGTCATGCAAAGTAGGTGCTGATGCAACAGATACCACAAATGTTGAAGTGGCTTTGGAACTGGGTAACAGGTAGAGGCTGGAAGGGTTGTGAAATGTAAGCTAGAAATAAGGATGATTCTGGAGAGAGATGAGAAAGAAAGAGGAAAACTAGAGAGAAAGCCTCATCTTATTAGAGAATACCTAAGTCATCATGAATAAAAGGTGGAAAGAAATACAGATGGTAAAGATCTTTCTGCTGAGGCCTCAGAAGGAAATCAGAAACACGCTATCAGAAACTGGAGAAAAGCTGGTCACTGTTATAAAGCAGGAAAAAAATAGACTGATTTTTGTTCATGTACTAGCATTTAATAGAAGTTAGACCTTGTAAGCAATGAAATTGGATACTTACCTGAGAAGAACTCTAAGCAAAGTGTTAAAGCTGTTGCTTGGTTCCTCCTAACTGCTTATTATAGAATGCTGCTGCTGCTGCTAAGGCGCTTCAGTCGTCTCTGACTCTGTGTGACCCCATAGATGGCAGCCCACCAGGCTCCCCCTTCCCTGGGATTCTCCAGGCAAGAACACTGGAGTGGGTTGCCATTTCCTTCCCCAACGCATGAAAGTGAAAAGTGAAAGTGAAGTCACTCAGTTGTGTCCGACTCTTCGTGACCCCATGGACTGCAGCCTACCAGGCTCCTCTGTCCATGGGATTTTCCAGGCAAGAGTACTGGAGTGGGGTGCCACCGCCTTCTCCGATTATAAAATGCTACACAGGAGGAATGATTTGAAGATGGAATTACTGAGCTAAAAGAAAGCAGAACTTACCCTTTGGGAAAATTCTTAGCTTATCCATATTACAATAAATTGAGAAAGGGTATTCAGAAGAGATTACTCAGGGTGTGGGCAAGTGACTTTTTGATAAGGAAATTAGTGTGGATATAAACCATGGATCTTAACAGCCATCTTGTCAGGAGACAGGAACTATTCTTCAAGACAAGAATGACCACCTGAAAGTGTCTCAGAGGTCATCAGGGCCACCACTCCCACCACATTCCCAGGGGGAAAAACTATTCCAATGAATGAGGCCACCTCTCTAGTACAGGTGGGCCAGGATGTCCTGCCTAGGGCTCTCATGCCTGTGACCCCGTCAGACTGCTGCAGCACAATTTACAGCCAGTGCAGTGGAGCCATGACAAGAGTGGGACCCTGGCAAAGAGTCCCAGTGTGCGCAGCAACCCTCCAAATTAGAGGGAGACTTTGACAACCCAGTGGGTATAGAAGACAGAGCATCAAGCCAAAGAGGATTATTACCAAATGTTAGAGGCCTACTGGAATTTCCCCAATTAGGTTTTGAAGTTACTTTGGACCTGTCACTCTTTCCTCCCTTCCTGTTTCTCCCTTTGGAATGGCAATATCTATCCTATGCCAGTCCTACCATTGAATTTTAGGAAGCACATAAGTTGTTTGGTTTTCTAGGTTCACAGCTGGAGAGGAATTTTGCCTCAGGATAAATCATACCTCATATCTTATGCATACATGATTTAGATGACATTTAGATGAGACTGTGCAAGTTGAGCGCTGAAGAATTCATGCTTTTGAACTGTGGTGTTGGAGAAGACTCTTGAGAGTCCCTTGGACTGCAAGGATATCCAAACAGTCCATCCTAAAGGAGATCAGTCCTGAATATTCATTGGAAGGGCTGACGCTGAAGTTGAAACTCCAATACTTTGGCCAATTGATGTGAAGAACTGACTCATTTGAAAAGACCCTGATGCTGGGAAAGATTGAGGGCAGGAGGAGAAGGGGATGACAGAGGATGAGATGGTTGAATGGCATCACCAACCCAATGACATGAGTTTGAGTAAACTCTGGAAGTTGGTGATGGACAGAGAGGCCTGGCGTGCTTCAGTCCATGGAGTCACAAAGAGTCAGACAAGACTGAGCGACTGAACTGAACTGTGCACATTCAGCTTTTAAAATTGATGCTGGAGCAAGTTAAGAATTTGGGGAATATTGGGATGGAAGGAACATAGTTTGCATTTGAGAAGGGCATGGATCTGGTGTGTAGGGGGAGAAGGGCTAGAATGCTATAGGCTGAATATCTGAGTCTTTTCAAAACTCAAATAGAACTGCCTTATGATCCAGCAATCCCACTGCTAGGCATACACACTGAGGAAACCAGAAGGGAAAGAGACACGTGTACCCCAGTGTTCATCGCAGCACTGTTTATAATAGCCAGGACATGGAAGCAACCTAGATGTCCATCAGCAGATGAATGGATAAGAAAGCTATGGTACATATACACAATGGAGTATTACTCAGCCATTAAAAAGAATACATTTGAATCAGTTCTAATGAGGTGGATGAAACTGGAGCCTATTATACAGAGTGAAGTAAGCCAGAAGGAAAAACATCAATACAGTATACTAACGCATATATATGGAATTTAGAAAGATGGTAACAATAACCCGGTGTATGAGACAGCAAAAGAGACACTGATGTATAGAACAGTCTTATGGACTCTGTGGGAGAGGGAGAAGGTGGGAAGATTTGGGAGAATGACACTGAAACATGTAAAATATCATGTAAGAAACGAGTTGCCAGTCCAGATTCGATGCACGATACTGGATGCTTGGGGCTAGTGCACTGGGACGACCCAGAGGGATGGTATGGGGAGGGAGGAGAGAGGAGGGTTCAGGATGGGGAACACATGTATACCTGTGGCAGATTCATTTTGATATTTGGCAAAACTAATACAATTATGTAAAGTTTAAAAATAAAATTAAAAAAATAAAAATAAAAACTTAAAAAAAAAAACCTCATATGTTGAAACTTTATCCCCATTGTGGCAGTAATAGAATATGGGGCCTTGAGGAAGTAATTAGATTATTACAGTGGAGTCCTCATGAATAGAATTAGTGCCCTCTTAGAAGAAGCCCAAGACAGTCCCCTTGCTCCTTCTTCAAAGAGAAGAAAGGCATCTATAAGCCAGGAGAAAGTTCTTGCCAGGCACAGAATTTGCTGGTGCCTTGATCTTAGTTTTCTCAGCATCTAGAACTGTGAGGAAAAAAATAAAAAATTCTCTTGTTTACACATCACACAGCAACAGTATCCTAATATAGTAGCCCAAATGATTCAAGACAAAGCTGATAAAAGTCTTCACACTATATATACAGCACTGTGATCACACTTACTGCTTCATGATAATCTTCTCTGGGATATCTTGAGCCCTATCCTGATTTGTTCTCATTTGCCCCCTAGAAAAACCGTTTTGGTCTTGTTCATTTGTATTTGTGATAAGGGAGTATAACTAAATCCTGTTTGCTAATTTTGGTACTCTCTCTATATGCCCCATTTTTGAACAGCCTTGTCTAATATTGGGAATGGGAATAATGTAGGCTAAAATACCTATAAACTCAAATACATCAGAAATATTTGTTACTTCTCTTAAATCAAATACTTCATATCTGAGAAGGGATCAGCCACCTATGACTCACAGACTAAAGGCAGCTTACTACCTATTTTTATAAATAAGGTTTTATTAGAACAAAACCATACCATTTATTTATATATTATTTATGGTTGGTTTTATACTACAATGGCTACATTGTACAGTTATAACTGAATTCTTATTGCCCTCAAAACATAAAATATTTACTATCTAAAATGTTACAGAAAAACTTTGCTCATTTTTGATAAGACTGTACAAAAAAGATGACATTTCACCTTTCTCATTTAGGTACATATCTATTCATTTTTTATTTAAATATATTAAGCATTATTATTATTAGCATCTATGGGGTTGCACAGAGGCGGACACGACTGAAGCTACTTAGCAGCAGCAGCAGCATCTTCAATCATAAGGTGTATTTTTAAAATTATGTTATAAAATGATTTCAAGTATTACATTACCTAATTTTCAATTTTCCTATAGGTAGATAGAGTGAATATAAAATAGTATTAAAGTTTTAGTATCAAATCCCATTTTATTTTCCTAATTTAATTCATTTTATAGACTTTAATTAATCCTTACCATTTTTTGTTTTCTCCACCTTGGTAACACAGTAACTTTGAACATGGAATATGACCCATGTGAACCTGATTAAAATAAAATATCAATATTATCAACTGATTGGTGCTATTGTAAGTGTGAGGAAAATTATTAGTACATGACAGAATGTCGTCAATGACTGCCATCATGATCATCACTCTATATGTAGAGCTTCAGCTCTGAAGAAATATTTTCTGAATTTAATTTTGAAGTATTCCACTTAAATAAGTCAAGTGACTCTCCATTTCTACAAATTACACCCAAATTTAATGGCTTAAAATAATAAGCATTTATTACCTCCCATTTTCTGTGGGTTGAGTTGAGAGTTTCTTCATTATTGCAGTCAAGGTGTTAGTCAGGGTTGCACTATCTGACCGCTTGACTGTGGCCAGCGAATTCTTTTCCGAGTTTACACTCACAGTGGTCTATAGAAGGCCTCAGTTCTTGGCTATCTGCTGGTTAGAGGCCTGAGTTACTCACCATGTGGGCCTTTTCTCAAGACTTCTTGGGAGATCTCATACCGTGGTAGCTCACTTCCCTTTGAGCAAGTGATCTGACAGAGATCAAAGGGGAAGCAAACGTGTCTTGTATGAAAGAGTCTGATAAGTCACACAGTACATTTTAACAACATTCTGTTCACAATAAGGAAGGCACTGCATCCAGTTCACACTCAAGAGAAGAGCATTGGGCTTCAAAGGAAAATAAAAGTATATAGGCAGCTCTGTGTTCTGGTACAAGTGTTTCTGTTCATCTTAGCCATAAATACAGAAAGGAGTATTCACCTATTGAAGGAAAGACTACCAGAGTATGTGGATAAACAGTTGACCCTTGAACACCTCCAGGAGTTGGGGGCATCAGCCCTTGGTACAGTTAAAAAACCCAATATAACTGAGAGTCAGCCCTCCTACACATAGTTCTGTGTCCACAGTTCTTCATCTGAGGATTCAACCAACCATGGATTGTGGAGTGCTTCACTAGTTACTACTGAAAAGATTCCGCATATAAGTGGATCTATGCAGTTCAAGCCCACATTGTTCAAGGATCAACTATATATTAAAATTGCCTTACTCAATTTGCCTCAATTTCCCCATCTGTAAAATGAATATAATTAATGCTAGAATTAAGATTACTGTTTTGGGATTACCAACATCTAAATCATATAGATAAGAACCTCCCACATGTAAGCAATCTAAAAATATTAGGTAATATTAGAAGTTTGGTTTACTTTTTCATTTTTATAGAATAATGAGGACACTGTTATTCTCACTTTATGCTTATTTCATTACATCATTATCTGAAATTTAGGATTTATTTTCATTCTTTGGCAGAAAATTTGCCTGTCAGTTTCAATTATTGGTATGGTGAAGGAAAAGCTTGCTTGCTTTTGTTTCCCCGATGTAAGAATTGATATAACTTTTCAGTTATCAAAATGCTTCTCAATTTGCTTTTCTGTCAGTGACTACCATATGTTTCCTTATGTTATCCATGGTATAAATAGGCCACTTAGCAAAATACTCATAGTCACCTTTCTGTATTTATGACTAAAATTAACACAAACACTTATACAGGCATACAGAGCTGCCTACATATTTCATTTTTCTTTGAAGCCAGAATATGACATTTTAAAAACTAAATGTTTAGATTAAGGTATAATTGACATATAACATTAATATTAGTTTCAGATATACAATACTATGATTTAATATTTTTATATAGTGTGAAAGAATCACAATAAAACCTTTATATAATTCACATTCCTCTGTTGCTTATTTTGTTACTTGTTTTTCATTTTCTGAAATTTTACTCTATCTGCTTAGATTCAGAGTATCACAAATTACAATGTTTGTAGTGTAGTCTCATCCTATGAAATGTTAAACGATAATTATGTCATCAGACATACTGCCTCTTTGGGATATAAACACACAGACACATTTATACATAAGCCAGGCAAGTCAAATTGTCTAGTTCTCTGCTTTTTTGGTAGACATAAGAGCAGTTGAATATATACACATTTATTAATAAAATGGATTTTGGGGGAGATACTATATCACTCTTTTCATAATATTTGCTTGTTTTATTCGGTTTGGGGACAAAGGTTCAAATGTTAGAATAAAATAACATTTATATCAAGTAGGACTTGGTAGGTAGAAAAGATTTTCGTTACAATTGAAAAAAGCTGAAAAGCAATCACAGTTTATAATTTGTAGCAGTTTTCAGCCTTAACCTCATTCTCTCTGGGGAAATTCCTCTAACTCTTTTAGACTGGGCAAAAGTGTGCTTGTATTTCATCTCACAGCAGTCTGCTTTTTTCCTTATCAAAGCACTCATCACACATTATTGTATTTGAAGTTTGTATTGTCTGAATACAGTAAAGGCTCGAAATGATGTGCTGGCAAGATACAGTGGATTCTCTGCACACGACTGTATCTTCAGTGGTTTTGCACACATTTGTGAAAAAATAAGACTGGAATATATATTTTGGAAGAAACATTGAAAAAGAGTTTTAAAGTTAGGATGAGGTTTACAATATGCCTAGTGAGGATTTGATCTCCATAGAACTTCCTTCATTCCAACCACAACTTGAACACTAAAAATATTTGGTAGACTCAGACAAGAAGTCTGGAAGAATTAAAATTAATGAAAATATAATTAGTTTATGATGGAATTTTCAATTATTACCATATGTAAATCCCTGTCTGTTGAGGCTGTAAGTAGGAAGCTGAATACCGAGCTCTACTGCAACTATCATCACTCTCAGAAACAAAGTATTATGAATACATGCAACAGAGACACAGCTTAGTACACTCTTTCTTATATCCATAACTTCTATAGGATTATAATCAGTTTATAATGAGTTTAAATGGAGAATAAGAAATATGCAAAATGATGTATTTAACTGCCAACAATCTTCCAAAGGGTAGGCACTAATTGTTAATAAACTTTAATAACTATAGATGATATTTAACAGCTACTGTATTTCAAGCATTATATTTGGTATTTTATGAATGTTACACTATGTAATCCACACAACCAAGCCATAATGTGCTGGAGATATTACACTGAAATTAAATTTGGGTTCAGATCATAAGTTTACCATTTATACATACCTGTATATCATGAGCAAGTTAGATACTGTGTGTAAGTATCAATTTTCTCATCTGTCAAAATAGAGAAAACAATTTCCTTAAATTTACTTATCATGTTAATAATTAGTGATAATTTTTATTACATTTGTACATATACAGAGCTAGCAAGCAGCATATTATCAGTCTATATCTCTATAGATTGTATATGCACCAGTTTTTTTCTCTTTTTTAATATATTTATTGTGATGCAATTAACATATGATTATCTTATTTTCAGCTATGCAACATAATGATTTGATATTTGTATATATTGCAAAATGATCACAATAAGTCTAGTAAACATCCATCACCATACATAATTATGATACATGCTAGATTTACACATTTTTTATATCTTCCATTTCACTTAAAAACATCCATGGTAGTTTACTCACCATGAAATAGACCAGACGTTTTTGTTTCATTTCAGTTTCAATAGCATGTCTGTGCTACTCCTCAATCTTGGGAAATCTTCCCCAATGTGTATACTTGTGTTTGCCTGCATGTGAGTATGTGTTCTTTGTGTTCATAAAAACATATCAAACCACTTGGTAACATATTCTGTTATTTTTTTTAAGGTACAATGGAAGATTATAAATGGTTTGTAAACACTTGCCACTCCTTAGGTGACCCAATAAATAACTACTGTGAAGACTTTAATAGAGATGCTGTGGTCCCCTGGAGTAGTTCAAATTCTAACTCTCAATTCAGACCTTTTTTTAGAGAATACTTATATAACTTGCCATAAATAAAATGCAAGTCATTTTGGTTCTCACAGAAATCAGTTTAAGTTTTCCCACTGAAGCCAATTTAGTTTAGTTATCATATTTTTCTCTTTCTACTTCCAACATATGATTATCTAAGGGACCGAATACATCTTCTAAGAGAATCATATATCATTCACAGTGCTCAAAATACCCACAGTGCTCAAAATTTAAATAACTTAAGCATAACATGCAGGGTATGAATTTGTCAGATTAGATAATATTCATGAAGTAATTCAGTTGCCAAAATAATTTGCAAGCATTTCACTTTTTTAAATTGTCAATTATGTCCCATAATTTTGAATTTTGAAACTCTGTAAGAATTTTAAAGATTACAATTTATAATCTCAAAAAACTGACATATAATTTATTACCCTCTGTCTATACAATGTAATAAACTTATTGGCCATAATATTTCTCATAGCTGATGAGGAATTTCTTGTGGATAAAACCAAATGCCATATGCATATAATATACTTCATATAGTTCTCTAAGTATCCTCTATAAATTATATTCTAAAATTAAACTGGACATGACAGAATATTCCAAATAATCTACTTAAACTGATCCAAAAGTAATATGAAATTCAAAGTTGGTTTAAAATTGAATCATTGGACAAACTCTCTTGACAATAAGAACTTACCTGTCTATAAGTAAACCACTTAGTAATTTAAAGATTCTATCATTATCTCTAATTTACCTAAAAATTCCATCATTAAAAGCTATTAACTAACCTTCAGTTGATTCAAGAAACAATGTGAGTTGGGTTCCTAATAAAGTTATACAACTCAATAGATTTTCTGTGAATAGAATGAGCTCCAATATCTTATTAGACTTGTAAATGTAAATTTTAAATGGAAACATTCTTTTGAATATGAGAGCAGTTTATAGCCTTATTCTGGCACAAAGTGACATAATAAACTGCTAGAATTTTAATTTAAAGCAAAGTTTAAAGGCCGTTGTGGTTTGCCAAGATTATCCTCCATAAAAATTTCTTGAATATTTATTTGTCAACAACTTATGTGATTATCCTAAGTTGACATGAAACCAAAAGTGAGCCAAACACTCTAAAATACTTTTGGAAAGCAAGAAATTTTTTTTCTGGTTATGTTTTAATGATGAAGCCAATAAACTAAAGGAATCTAAGTTAAACAAGGAGAATGGGGGTGGGTAATGAGGAGTCAGCTTTTTCAGTGAAAACTTACTATTCACAAATTTAGAGACATTTTATTTCTAGGTTTTCAAAAAACTTTGTGAGAGTCAACTAGAGGTGCTTCTTTGCTTTCAACGTTCTGTCATGGATATTACTTTTACATTGAGGAAATTGCTATAGACTGATATTTATTTATGCTGTGGGGATCAATACACATTGAATTAGAAGAACTTAAACTCATAATTCTGAAAACTAATGAATGTCTTTCTCATATTTAAGAAATCACTGCTATGTTTTTAAGAGTTCTGTATTGAGTGATAAGGACAAATTGAAATTAACACAATGGAGTGGAAAGCCTTTGTTAATTATGACTGTTTACCTGGCAGTCTGTTAAGCACACTTAGGCCACAAAAGCAAATTCTTTGTACGTTCTCTAAAGTTTAGCAGTAAAGCAAATAGGACACATAAAATTTATTCGCTTTTTTACATATGTGCGTTTACGATCTGGATCTTTTAACTTATACCAGAACAGCCTTTGTAATGCAGTGACAGTTTAAGTAGGAGAAGGTTTTTCAGAATGTAAAGCAGATAAAAACAAACCCGCTCTGATTAAAGTACATTTGGGGAACTCAAAACATTGCTTACTTGGCCCTTGGCTCCCCCTCCCTCACCACTTCTAATAAGTTTGTGTATCTTTAGAACTCTGATGGTTTGTAGTACACCTCTTCAAAAATACTGCCTGGAAAAGTAAGGTGTCTGTCTTTCTCTCTTCATCTGTCCAAATGATTTGAATGGTAGAAAACTCCACTGGCACACATGGGCAGGATCTTTCAGTAAATTCAGTGGCATTTAATATGTTTACAGCTCAGTTCAGTTCTGTCACTGAATCGTGTCCGACTCTTTGCAACACCATGGACTGCAGCATGCCAGGCCTCCATGTCCATCACCAACTCCCGGAGTTTACTCAAACTCATCTCCATTGAGTCACTGATGCCATCCAACCATCTATCTCATCCTCTGTCGTCCCCTTCTCCTCCTGCCTTCAGTCTTTCACAGCATCAGGATCTTTTCAAATGAGTCAGCTCTTAACATCAGGTGGCCAAAGTATTAGAGTTTCAGCCAAAGTATCAGAGTTTCCAATGAACACCCAGGACTGATCTCCTTTAGGATAGACTGGTTGGATCTCCTTGCAGTCCAAGGGACTCTCAAGAGTCTTCTCCAACACCATAGTTCAAAAGTATCGATCCTTTGGCACTCAGCTTTCTTTATAGTCAAACTCTCACATCCATACACGACCAATGGAAAAACCATAGCCTTGACTAGACAGACCTTTGTTGGCAAAGTAATGTCTCTGCTTTTTAATATACTGTCTAGGTTGGTTTTAGCTTTTCTTCCAAGGAGCAAGCGTCTTTTAATTTCATGGCCGCAATCACCATCTGCAGTGATTTTGGAGCCCCAAAAGATAAAGTCTGTCACTGTTTCCACTGTTTCCCCATCTATTTCCCATAAAGTGATGGGACCGGATTCCATAATCTTAGTTTTCTGAAGGTTGAACTTTAAGCCAACTTATTCACTCTCCTCTTTCACTTTCATTAAGAGTCTCTTTAGTTCTTCTTCACTTTCTGCCATAAGGGTGATGTCACATGCATATCTGAGGTAATTGAAACTTCTCCCAGAAATCTTGATTCCAGCTTGTGCTTCATCCAGCCCAGCATTTCTCATGATGTACTCTGTATATAAGTTAAATAAGCAGGGTGACAATATACATCCTTGAAATACTCCTTTCCCTTTTGGAACCAGTCTGTTGTTCCATGTCCAGTTCCAACTGTTGCTTCCTGACCTGCATACTGATTTCTCAAGAGGCAGGTCAGGTGGTCTGGTATTCCCATTTCTTTCAGAATTTTCCACAGTTTGTTGTGACCCCACCATCAAAGGCTTTGGCATAGTCAATAAAGTAGAAATAGATGTTTTTCTGGAACTCTTTTGCTTTTTTGATGATCCAGTGGATGTTGGCAATTTGATTTGTGGTTCCTCTGCCTTTTCTAAAACCAGCTTGACTATCTGGAAGTTCACGCCTCATGTACTGTTGAAGCCTGGCTTGGAGAATTTTGAGCATTACTTTACCAGCACAAGGCACCTGCAATTGCTGGACCTTCATACTTGGCATAGGCTTTAAAATTCTGGAATACTTACAATTTTATCAAGTGTGGGTGGAAAACAGGAATAACTATGGGTTTTGCCTATGTCTTTTCTGAGGGTATCATTCTCAGAGATGTTTGCATTGATTTCTTTAAGCTATTTTGTGCTGTTAGGTAGTTAGAATAGGTAAAAGGAGTCCAAAATGGAGGTGGCTAAAAGACAAAGAAGGGAAAAGCCCAAGAAAATAGAACAAAGGAAGGTCTGAGGACCAGAGTGAGGACCTCAGGTCAAAAAAAAAAAAATCAGCACTCCTGGCTAGTCCAATTTACATAGGGCAGGCCCAGGGGGAGGAGAAAAAAAATCATAAAAAGAGGAGCCAAAATTGGGCTGGGGGCTTCTCTTCTCTTCATGTCTTTTGGGTCAGCATGTCCTCACTCCTCTAGGATGTATTTTCCTTTACCTTCTAAATAAAACTGAGCTGTAACACAGAGCTATCACACTGGTCTGTCCGAGAGCTGTAATACTGGTCCATTGCTTCAAAATTTGTTGCAAAGAGACAGAACTGAGGAAATTACAAACTCCCCTGACAGTGAATTTTGCCCTCAAGCAGGATCACCTATTTTTTATTTTTCATCCAAAGTCTGCTCTCATTAACTCTTTAAAAATATGAGACAATGCTTTCATCAAGGTGTGTTTTGGGTCTATGACTTAAAACATAGTCACTGGTAAAAATATTTTTCATTGTTCTACACATAGTCATAATCTTAATATTTAAACACTGCCCAACTGAATGCTTCTTACGAAGAATTTAAAGAAAGTTGATATTCTATACATGCCATGCATATGAAATTATGATCTGCCTTGGCTCCCCTGGTGAACTGTTTACTATATTCCCTGTTGATATTTCAAACACATTGCAGACAGTTTGAAACAGTCAAGTTTTGGCAAAATCCAGGAAAATTACAAGTTTTCCTCATTAATTGTGTGCAGGCCTTTGTCTTCTACTTACTCCATCCCTACCTTCTTTTTACAGCTTCCAGAATTTGTGAGATCTCACATATTTCCTTGAATTAGTGACAAACTACAGATTACCCCTTGAAATCAATGACTGAAATGGATGAGGCAAATCAGAATTATAAATCCTAAAGGGAAGAAACATCTAGTTTTTAAAAGTCAGGATATAGAGTAGGCAAAAGCCAAGGACACTCTGAAAATCTGAGCTTAATTGTGGTCGAGTTAGGAAAGCATGGCAGGGAAAGGAAAGCAATGATTTGGCTAAAAGTGAAATGAGTGAAAAACTTGGACACCTAAGAAGTCCTTCTGTTGTATCACTTAGAGCTTTTTCTCTTGTTGTGGAGGATTTGTCAGAAGCCTTTCTATTATATTATTTGTACTCTCACAGCTTCCCCTCATCCTAGTCTACTCTAAGTATCCCTTGCAGTCTAATGCTGAAACCTAATAGGATCTGCTACAAATTCCTTTTACACTTTGCCCTGAGAATATGGAATGTGCTTTTCCTTCACTTCCCTGCCATGGGAATTAATTACCTGCAGTTTTCAGCACAGTGTGAAAGTCTTATCTGCTTTCTTTGGCAGTAAAATATTACTGCAAAGCTTTAAACTAGTTTTGAAGTTTTATTGTCTTTTTTCCCTCTAGGTTTTAATTATGGATGTTTAAAATATTTTATGTCAGTAGGTAATCTCATAGCTATTATGGTAAAAAAAAAACAATGAAAATAATCAGACTGAATTAAACTATGAAAATAAAACTTTATACACAAGGCTGGGCAAGCTTTTAAAGACCATTGTTTTACTGGGTGTGATTTTAGTGATTTGTGTAAAGAAGAATCAATATTATTTACTAATAGGCAAAAAAACAGTGGGTTATTTTCCTAAACTGGGTATCCATTACATTTAATCAGATCCAGATGATAATACTATTTATGACAGATCCCAACTTCAAAACAGAACATGAGAAGGGGAAGAAATAATGATTCAAACCTTACAGTTCCATGCATCAGTACATGTTCCTGGTTTCAGGGGGAAAATAAAGTTTCAATATAAATTTGGAGAGAGTCAGAAGGACAGACATTTTATGTTCCAAGAGTATTCTTTACTTCTTTTGGGCATGGTTTAAGCAGTGTATTTTTTTTTAACTTAAAGCAAATAAACAAATATAAATAAATTAATTAAAATAAGTTATGCAATGCTTCCAAATAAACCAAGTATTCAAATGCATTAAAATTTATGAAAACTCATTTTTTGTTTATAAAAAAGGAAGTGATAAAATCCAAATGTACAAGTCTAGTCTACTGACCTGCAAGATTTTAAATACTTCCTCTTATGCTTTATACATTTCACCTCTATTTTTTTAATGCACATATTCAATTGTGCATAAATTTTCTGATTGGATATTTTAAACACAATTTATTCTAATTAATATTTTTCCATAGTCAATCTATAGAATATGTACATTCAGTCCAATTTAGAAAATGAAGTATAATATTACATTTGGTAGCAATAAAATATGCTCAAACATATTTCTGGTTAATGAATTAGGTAACAAAATGAAAATCCAACTTGGAGAGAAAATTATTAAGATTGTCATACCTTTTAGTGTTTGAGACTTCTGTAACTATGGTTTTTTTTGAGAGCAACTTCAGTCTTGTTTAAATATGCATAATTGATGCTTGCTTATTCATGTCTAGTGAAATAGTCTTATTCATAAAAAAATTAATACATGAAGATAAATTTCAGTTACCATATTTTAAAATAATATACATTTGAAAAATTATTTACTCATTTTGATTTTCCTCAACATACATAATTTAAAATCAATAAAGTTATTTACATATAATAGATTTGCCTGAAATTAAAGACTTTTCTGATTTTCTGTCATTACTTCAAAATTTGGAAATTGTCCTATCTAAGTCAGTTATTACCTATTAAGACAGGATAAACTTCTGTTTCTTCCACTTGCATATTAACATGGTCTTTGTTTTCAATCCTTAGAAACTATATATTATCAAGTATTTCATTTTAATATACTTTTAGTAATTATACTGCTATAGAAGGCATAATTTTCTTATGAAAGAAGAAAAAATTAAATATGCTTTGAATCTTCAGAGGTGGAACTGAAATATAATTATTTCATGGTAATTCATTAAGAGTTTTTAGATAAATTCAAAGTATATTTGTTTTCTTTCTTTAATATTTTTACTCTTTCTTATGTGAAAAATGCTTCTAGATTCTTAAAACGTATAGGCTCATTGAAAGTATAAATAGTCAACAAGAGAGCACAATATTTAGTTGTTCCATCTATATAATATAGGAAATAAATATTGCTCTGATCTATCCCTAGTGGTTATTTCAGTAGAGCCTAAGAGGGCACCAAAAAGAATATGCTGAACCCGAAAAGAAAACTGCCTGCTAAAACATATATTTAAATAGGACAAATTGTCTCCAACATAATATTCAAATTATACATTATACAATTAAAAATATTTTGTCATAACAAGAACCAAGGAAATCACAAATTAAATGATAAAAGTCAGTCAACCAACAGCTAAGAATCAATTATTGGAATTATCTGACAAAGATTTTAGAGCAGAAATCTTAAAATAGATTCAATAAGTAATTATGCATTTATTTGAGACAATTGAAACAATAGAAAATATCAATAGAGAAATAGAATTTATAAAAATAAGCCAAAGGGAAATGTAGAACTGAAAAATAAAATAACTACATTAAAAACTTATATTGGAAGAGATCAATAGTAGAGTGTCAGTGATACAGAATCAGTGAGGGTGAGGACAGAGCAATAAAATTTATTTGAAAATAGAAAAAAAATGGTCTGAAAAAAGAAAAAAGCAGGCTCTTTGAGACTAGGGCATAAGGACAATATTTAACATCTGTATCTTTGAGTCCCAGAAAGTAAAGAGAAAGCACGTAAGCCTTAAAGGTTAAAAAGACATACAGATGGCTAACAAACACATGAAAAGATGCTCAACATCACTCATTATCAGAGAAATGCAAATCAAAACCACTATGAGGTACCATTTCACACCAGTCAGAATGGCTGCAATCCAAAAGTCTACAAATAATAAATGCTGGAGAGGGTGTGGAGAAAAGGGAACCCTCTTACACTGTTGGTGGGAATGCAAACTAGTACAGCCACTATGGAGAACAGTGTGGAGATTCCTTACAAAACTGGAAATAGAACTGCCTTATGATCCAGCAATCCCACTGCTGGGCATACACACTGAGGAAACCAGAAGGGAAAGAGACACGTGTACCCCAATGTTCATCGCAGCACTGTTTATAATAGCCAGGACATGGAAGCAACCTAGATGTCCATCAGCAGATGAATGGATAAGAAAGCAGTGGTACATATACACAATGGAGTATTACTCAGCCATTAAAAAGAATACATTTGAATCAGTTCTAATGAGGTGGATGAAACTGGAGCCTATTATACAGAGTGAAGTAAGCCAGAAGGAAAAACACCAATACAGTATACTAACGCATATATATGGAATTTAGAAAGATGGTAACGATAACCCTGTATACGAGACAGCAAAAGAGACACTGACGTATAGAACAGTCTTATGGACTCCGTGGGAGAGGGAGAGGGTGGGAAGATTTGGGAGAATGGCATTGAAACATGTAAAATATCATGTATGAAATGAGATGCCAGTCCAGATTCAATGCACGATACTGGATGCTTGGGGCTAGTGCACTGGGACGACCCAGAGGGATGGTATGGGGAGGGAGGAGGGTTCAGGATGGGGAACACATGTATACCTGTGATGGATTCATTTTGATATTTGGCAAAACTAATACAATTATGTAAAGTTTAAAAATAAAATTAATTATAAAAAAAAAAAAAGAAAAAATGATAGCTTAAAATTTCCCAAACTTGGTGAAAGATGTAAACTTATATATTTCCAAAGTTAAGTGAACCACACATAGAATAAGTACTAAAATGTTTACACCAAAACATATATCAGAGTTAAATTTCTGAAAACTAAAGAAATAGCAGGGATACTGGAGTGGTTTGCCATTTCCTTATCCAGGGGATCTTTCTGACCCAGGGATTGAACCCTGGTCTCCTGCACTGCAGGCAGATTCTTTACCAACTGAGCTATCAGGGAAGCCTAAACTCTTGCACATATGGTTAATTCATGTTGATGTATGACAGAAATCAAACCATTATTGTAAGGCAAACATCAATCAATTAAAATGAAATAAATATTAGAACAAACAAAGAAACAAATAAACTGTTGAAAGCAGCCAGGGGAAAACATTAGTGTGTTACTAGTAGCAGAACAGGAGAAGGCAATGGCAACCCACTCCAGTACTCTTGCCTGGAGAATCCCATGGATGGAGGAGCCTGGTAGGCTGCAGTCCATGGGGTCGCTAAGAGTCGGACACGACTGAGCGACTTCACTTTTCACTTTTCACTTTCATGCATTGGAGAAGGAAATGGCAACCCACTCCAGTGTTCTTTCCTGGAGAATCCCGGGGACAGGGGAGCCTGGTGGGCTGCCATCTATGGGGTCACACAGAGTCGGACACGACTGAAGCGACTTAGCAGTAGCAGAACAAAGTGGAGGAAAATGGAATTCTCATTAAAAATCACTGAGGCTGGAAAGGTGCACAAAAACATGTTGCAAGTCCCCAAAGAAAATAATTTTACACTGTGATTTCTATATTCAGTTAAAATATCCTTTAGGATTAAAGGGGAAATAAGGATATGTCCAGGTCAAGGAAAATTTAAAAATTCACCGCTCACAGACCTACTGATAAAAGCTGACTGAAGCTCTCCGATAAAAATAAGACAATGATAGAAAAATGACTGGAACTTTAGAAAATAGTAAAAAGAAACAGAGTGGGTGAAAATATGGGTAAAAACTTTTCAGGAGGTTCTTAAATTGTATTTGATCAAAGCAAAAATTACATCTATTATATTGCTCAGTATATGTAGAGAGAATGACTGAGACCATATTTAAAGCAGGAAGAGTAAATGGATCTTGTAATAAAGAATCTATGCCATATGGTGTCCCACCAGCCTTAACAGTCTTCACAACTGCCAGCAGTTTCTTAACCACATCCACCTTTATCCAGAACACAAGTATAATATTTCATTGCTGGTATCCTCCTCCAAGGAGATTTGATACACTTATTAGGACATATAAATGGTAACAAAGGAGCTCACATACAGAGATGGACTGCTGTCCAACACGGTAGAAGCCTCACCACCTTAGTTTTTTGATTTGCCAAGAGTTACTCTATCTCTGACACTGACAAAAAGTGAAAAGTCACTCAGGTGCTTCTGAGTCTTTGTGACCCCTTGGACTGCAGCCTGGCAGGCTCCTCTGTCCACGGAATTGTCCAGGAAAGAGTACTAAAGTGGGTTGCCATTTCCTTCTCCAGAGGATCTTGCCAATCCAGGGATTGAACCCACCTTGCAAGCAGAATCTTTACCATCTGAGCCTCCAGGGAAGACCTTGACATTGTCAAGAAACAGCTATTTACCCTCTCAGCATCCACAATGTGAAAACAAATCCAACGTATTTAAGTCTTTTGGATCTTGGAAACATATTCCTCACTTATAAATTTTACTTCAGCCCCTATGTTGGTTTGTATAGTCACTAAATTGTTTCCTACTCTTTGTGACCCCATGGACTGTAGCCTACCAGGCTCCTTTATCCATGAAATTTTCTCCAGGCAAAAAGAATGGAGTGGGTTGCCATTTCCTTCTCCAGGGGATGTTCCTGGCCCAGGGATAAACCTGAGTCTCCTGCATTGGCATGCAGATTCGTTACTGCCTAGCCACCAGGGAAGACCTAAGCCCATATAGGCTGTTGCAAATCAGACCACCTTGAATGTAATTTCCCAGAAGTCTCTAGAATCTGTCCAAATTGAATAAAAATATCACTCCCACTGTATCCCTGAGACTTCTTTACCATAATTCAGTTCAGTCGCTCAGTTGTGTCCAGCACTTTGGGACCCCATGGACTGCAGCATGCCAAACCTCCCTGTCCATCACCTACTCCTGGAGTTTACTCAAACTCATGTCCATTGAGTCAGTAATGCCATCCAACCATCTCATTCTTTGTCATCCCCTACTCCTCTCGCCTTCAATCTTTCCAAGCATTAGGGTCTTTTCAAATGAGTCAGTTCTTCCAATCAGGTGGCCAAAGTATTGGGGTTCCAGCTTCAGCACAGTCTTTCCAATGCATATTCAGACTGATTTCCTGTAGGACTGACTGGTTGGATCACCTTCCTGCCCAAGGGACTCTCCAGAGTCTTTTCCAACACCACAGTTCAAAAGCATCAATTCTTTGACACTCAGCTTTCTTTATAGTTCAACATCCATACATGACTATTGCAAAAACCATAGCTTTGACTAGACAGACCTTTCTTGGCAAAGTAACATCTCTGCTTTTTTAGTAAGCTATCTAGGTTTGTCATAGCTTTTCTTCCAAGGAGCAAGCGTCTTTTAATTTCATGGCTGCAATCACCATTTGCAGTGATTTTGGGGCCCCCAAAAAATAAAGTCTGTCACTGTTTCCACATCTATTTCCCATGAAGTGATGGGACCAGATGCCATGATCTTCATTTTCCGAATGTTGAGCTTTAAGCCAACTTTTTCACTCTCCTCTTTCACTTTCATCAAGAGGCTCTTTAGTTCTTCACTTTCTGTCATAAGGGTGGGGTCATCTGCATATCTGAGGTTATTGATATTTCTCCTGGCAATCTTGATTCCAGCTTATGCTTCATCCAGTCCAGCATTTCTCATGATGTACTCCGCATATAAGTTAAATAAGCAGGGTGACAATATACATCTTTGAAATACTCCTTTCCCGATTTGGAACCAGTCTGTTGTTCCATGTCCAGTTCTGTTGCTTCCTGACCTGCATACAGATTTTTCAGGAGGCAGGTCAGGTGGTCTGGTATTCCCATCTCTTTAAGAATCTTCCACAGTTTGTTGTGATTCTTTACGATAGAGCTTTTTGCAATCTGTCCTTAGGCCTCCACAACTCCACTCTTTTCACATGCTAGCAAAGTAGTGCTCAATATTCTGAAAGATAGGCTTCAACAGTGTGTGAATTGAGAACTTCCAGATGTTCAAGATGGCTTTAGAAAAAGCAGAACCAGAGATCAAATTGCCAATATCCGTTGGATCATAGAAAAAGTCACTTTCTTAAAAAAGAAAAAGAGAATTCCAGAAAAACATCGATTTATGCTTCATTGACTATGTTAAAGCCTTTGATTGTGTAGATCACAAGAAACTGTGGAAAATTATTAAGGAGATGGGAACACTAGACCACCTTATCACCTCCTGAGAAACCTGCATGTAGATTAAGAAGCAACAGTTAGAACTGGACATGGAACAACAGACTGGTTCCAAATTGGTGAATGAGCATGTCAAGGCTATATACTGTCACCCTGTTTATTTAATTTCTATATAGAGTACATCATGAGAAATGCTGGGCTGGATGAAGCACAAGCCCAAATCAAGATTGCTGGGAGAAATACCAATAACCTCAGATATGCAGATGACACCACCCTTATGGCAGAAAGTGAAGAGAAACTAAAGAGCTTTTTGATGAAGGTGAAACGAGAGCATGAAAAAGCTGGCTTAAAACTCAACACTCAAAAAGTGAAGATCATGGCATCTGGTCCTATCACTTCATAGCAAACAGATGGGGAAATGATGAAAACAGTGAGAGACTCTATTTTCTTGGGCTCCAAAATCACTGCAGATGGTGACTGCAGCCACGAAATTAAAAGATGCTTGTTCCTTGGAAGAAAAGCTCTGACAAACCTGAACAGCCTGTTATAAAGTAGAGTCACTTCTTTGCTGACAAAGGTCTGTCTAGTCAAAGGCATGGTTTTTCCAGTAGTCACGTATGGATTGGTGAGTTGGACCATAAAGGAAGATGAGAGCTGAAGAATTGATGCTTTTGAGCTATGGTGTTGGAGAAGACTCTTGAGAGTCCACTGGACTACAAAGAGATCAGACCAGTAAATCCTAAAGGAAATCAGTCCTGAATTGGAAGGACTGATGATGAAAGCTGAAGCCCCAATCATTTGGCCACCTGATGCGAAGAGCCAACTCATTAGAAAAGACCCTGATACTGGGAAAGATTGAAGGCAGGAGGAGAAGGGGATGACAGAGGATGAGATCATTGGATGGCATCACCGACTCAAATGGACATGAGTTTGAGCAAGCTCCAGGAGATGGTGAAGGACAAGGAGGCCTGGCATGCTGTAGTCCCTGGGGTCGCAAAGTGTCAGACACAACTGAGCCACTGAATAACTTAGGCCTCCTGGAGATTCTGTACCCACAATAGCTTTAAGTTGCTCATGGCATTCTGGTACAAGACACTGCACACTTTAGCCCCACATGGCACACTAATCTTTAGATAAAAACTATCTGTATACTGAAATTCTCTAGAACAGCAGGCTCTGACAGGATCTGAATCCATACACTATGTACCAAGTGGCCTGTTCTGCTCTGGGTCATTATGGTACAGTCTGCAAGCTGTGTATAGCCACCAGTGTCTATTTTTTAAATAAAAATTGTATCTACAGGACAGAGTCAAATCTGAGCCCTCTAGTACACCATATCTATGGAAGTTAGTGGCTTCTACTGTCCTTAAAATCTTACCTTAAGAGCCTACTGCACAGGAGGAAGCCATCCTTTGCCCAGACCTCTTGGCTACATTTGAAACTTTTTGGGATCAAGTGAGTGAACAGCAAGGGAGTTAGTAGGCAGTGGATGATATTGAACCATAACCCATGATGGTCCTTGCTGCTGCTATTCATCCCTTAATCAAGACGTCCCAGATCATCAGCAGGACCCAAAAGTTGTGATGATCAGCCTGTGCTATACTTGTGCTGTGCTTAGTCGGTCAGTTGTGTCCAGCTGTTTGCGACCCCATGGACTGAAGCCTGCCAGGCTCCTCTGTCCATGGTGAATCTTCAGACAAGAATATTGGAGTAGGTTGCCATGCCCTTCTCCAAGGGATCTTCCCAACCCAGGCATCAAACCCAGGTCTTTTGAATTGAAGGCAGATTCTTTACCGTCTGAGCCACCAGGGAAGCCTGACAATTGGCCTAACTTTTAATCTTAACACTGCAGACCCTGGAAAAACTGCCCCACCTGCACATGTTAAAAGGCTCTTGGGATATTTTCACTGATCTTAACTACTTGGACCAGCCAGCAACAGCAATTTCTTATCCAAGACTGCCTCCTTTGGGATAAAGAACACTGTGAAACTCCTGTCTCATGCTGCTGCTGCTAAGTCACTTCAGTCGTGTCCGACTCTGTGGGACCCCATAGACGGCAGCCCGCCAGGCTCCCCCGTCTCTGGGATTCTCCAGGCAAGAACACTGGAGTGGGTTGCCATTTCCTTCTCCAATGCATGAAAGTGAAAAGCGAAAGTGAAGTCGCTCAGTCGTGTCCGACTCTTAGCGACCCCATGGACTGCAGCCTACCAGGCTCCTCCATCCATGGGATTTTCCAACAAGAGTACTGGAGTGGGGTGCCATTGCCTTCTCTGCCTGTCTCATAGATATCCAAAATATAAATTGAAGGTGAAAAAATGCCTCTGCATTTGATGGCCACATTACAAGGTCCCACCAAGACACTCAGTGACCATTAATAGTGACCAACGCACACATTTCACTTCACAGAATACTTACGTTTGAGTTCTTGAATGAAACATTCAACAGAAAATTCACCTTCCTTACCTTTTTTATTTCCTTTTTCCCTCCCTCCTTTCAACTTCCTTACTAGCTCTGGGCAATGAATATGTGTAAACATGTCTTAATGACACAATTTCAATAAAACATGGTGTATTTCAGTTACCTCACAAACATTAGGGGTAAATGCAATGAAAAGTCTGAATTTACTTTTGACATTTGATAGATAACGATGTTTATGCCTCAATATTCCCCACTCCACCATTATACCACATCTAGGGAAGTTGATATCAAAGCCCAAGTATTCTGTTCTTTGGGAATTTCAAAACTATACAAGCCCCAGATCACACATAACAATCTTATTCCAATTCCAAAGATAATCATTAAATGTCTTTAACAGTTGAGGATTAAGCATAATTCTTATATAATAATTCTTCATAATTATACCTTAGCCAAAATTCTTTTCCAGTTCTCTCAAGTTATTTGTGGACCTGCTTGGGAGCTTTTTTGCTCATTATGTGACTGGAAATAAACATTTCATACCTTTTCTGGGCACACATGATATTACCAGTCTAGATATCTGAGCCAATTGTAGACTGGGTGGGGGTCCACCACTCCTCTATGAGCTGACTTTAACAGACCATTTATGAAGTAGGCTTTCAACAGCTAACCTGGAGGGGTAAAATGTCAATATTAGTAGGCTGTAACAAGTTATGTTAAAGAATCCTAAAAAATAGAATATTGAAATAACCCATCAGTTCAGTTCAGTCTCTCAGTTGTGTCTGACTCTTTGCACCCCATGAATCACATGAGGCACACCAGGCCTCCCTGTCCATCACCAACTCCCAGAGTTCACTCAAACTCATGTCCATCAAGTCGGTGATGCCATCCAGCCATCTCATCCTCTGTCGTCCCCTTCTCCTTCTGCCCCCAATCCCTCCCAGCATCAGGGTCTTTTCCAGTAAGTCAACTCTTTGCATGAGGTGGCCAAAGTTCTGGAGTTTCAGCTTCAGCATCCTTCCTTCCAAAGAACACCCAGGACTGATGTCCTTTAGAATGGACTGGTTGGATCTTCTTGCCGTCCAAGGGACTCTCAAGAGTCTTCTCCAACACCACAGTTCAAAAGCATCAATTCCTTGGAGCTCAGCTTTCTTCACAGTCCAACTCTGGAGGTCAAAAAAAGAGAACCAGGGGAATGAGAAAAAGGAAACACACAAAAAACGAGTAATACAATATCAGATGTAATTATCCAAATATAGAGATTCCAGAATGGATTCCTTTGAAAGATCCAATTGTATACCATCTAAGAAACTCACATTAAATACAGTGACACAGCTAAACATAAAAAAGAGGAAAAATATCCATCATACTAATGTCATCAATTAATAAGCAGGAATAATTTTATTCATATTAAAATACACCACATAGCAAGGATAATTACTAGGGACAAAGAGGGACATTATACAATGATAATAGGCTTAATACACCCCAAAGACATAGTGATCCTAAATGTATAAACACAAAACAAGAGATCTTCAACATACATGATGAAAATAACACTTGATAGGGATGAAAGAGGAAATTGACAAATAAGCAATTACTGGGGACATCAGTGCCCCACATTTAATTTTTTCCACAGTACTGGACAAAATTTAGTAAAGATATAGAAGAACTGAATAAGACTATCAATCAAAAGAATATAGTTGATATTTATAGACTGCTTCACCTCCAAAATGTAGACTACACATTCTTTTCAAGCATCCATAGATTTACCATTCTAAATCATATCCAGGTTTGTAATATAAACATTGACACATTTATCACAATTGAAATCATACAAACTATATTCTTCGATCAAAATGAAACCAAACTGGAAATTAATAATAGAAACAGGGAAATATAAGGAAACAGGAAAAATGACAGAAAAGATACTAAACACTTGGAATGTAAACAACATGCTACTAAACAACCCATACCTCAAAGATTATATCTCAAAATAAATAGAAATATATACATAGGTCTAAATGAAAGTTAAAATATTTTATATCGAAAATGTGTGGATGCAACTAGAGCAGTAAAAAGAGGGAAATATTTAGCACTAAATGCTTTCATTAGAAAAGTTTCTAATCAGTAATCTTAATCCCTGACACTAAATTGGACCAACAAGGTCAAAAAAAAAAAAAAAAAAAACCAAAGCAAGCAGAAGGAAGGACAATAGTAATACAAATAAGAGCAGGATAAAATGAAATTGAAAAATGGGAAACGGTAAAGAAGAATTAATGAAACCAGAAGTTATTTTTTTAAGAAACAATATCATATATGAAATGAATCGCCAGTCCAGGTTCGATGCATGATACAGGATGCTTGGGGCTGGTGCACTGGGATGACCCAGAGGGATTGTACCGGGAGGGAGGTGGGAGGGGGGTTCAGGATGGGGAACACGTGTACAGTAGTGGCGGATTCATGTTGATGTATGGCAAAACCAATGTAATATTGTAAAGTAATTAGCCTCCAATTAAATAAATTTATATTTAAAAAAATAAAAGTAAAAAAAAAAAAAAAAGAAGAAACAATAAAAATAGCATGCCTCTAACAAAACTGGGACTTCCCAGGTGGTGCTAGTGGTAAAGAACTCACCTGCTAATGCAGGAGATGTAAGAGATGTGGGTTTGATACTTGGATGGGGAAGGTCCCCTGGCGGAGGAAATGGCAACCCACTCCAGTATCCTTGCCTGCAGAATCCCATGGACAGAGGAGCCTGGCAGGCTACAGTTTATAGGGTCACAAAGGGTCAGACATGACTGAAGCGACTTAGCACACACTAACAAAACTGTTAAGAGAAAAAGACAGATGACACAAATCACAAATGTGAGGAATGACATGCCCATCAAGTTAAAATTCAAGTTTAGGTCTGACAATTGAAATTACCAATCTTGTGTTTACTTTCTATGTGGTAGAAGCCTGACCCAAGCAGATTTCTCCCTGTTCCAATATACACAAATAGAAAGAAACAAAGCAACTAACTGAAACAAATAAAAACATCCAAATGAAATTATTGATTTGAGTAAGGATCAGCAATTTTAATAAATTGGTTTAGGAGGGGGCCAGATAATTTTATAATAGCAACATAGAACTATGCACATAACTTTGCAAAGGGAAAGCATACACAGGGAAAGAATTGGATTGCTTTTATTGTAATCCAGTAGTAAGTCAGATATATATGTGTAACAGATAACATCCATGATGTATTCACGTCAAAGTTTAATATCAGATCATCAGGAGGAACAGGGAATAAACAAACTAGACTTCATCATACAGATGCAATGAGACAAATAACAAATATAGGGCAGTCTGTGGAATAGCAGGCCTGATCTCTTCAATAAGTTAATATCTGGAGAAGGGACTGAACTGTATGAAAGGGAGCCAGAAACATTCAACACAGTGTGATACCTGCTCCTGAGTTTGGTACTTATTTTGACAAACCATATTAAAAGGACATTTTTTAAATTGTGCCTGTTTTTATAAACCAGGGTATGCTCTGTAAAAAAAATAAAATAACCAGCACATATATTAAAATATTCCTAGACATTAAAAAAAATTAAATATGAGGAATGAAATGGGATATCACTACAGATTTTACAACCACTGGAAAAATCATACAGGATACTTTAAAACAATTATATGTTCATAAATACAACATCTTAATACAAATTACCAAAACTCAACCAAGAGGAAATAACCTGAGTTGTTTTGTAATTACTAAAGAAATTGAATTTGTAATTTTAAAAGTTCAATAATACCAAACTTAATACCAAATTCTATTTCAGTACATAATTTGCCATTCACTGGAAAAGTGTCAATTTTTTTAATCTCTTCTAGAAAATAGAAGAGAAAGGAACACTTCTTAACTAGTTTTTATTGGGTTAGTGTTGTCATAATAAAACTAGAGAAAGGCAGTAAAAAATGAAGACAACTATGGACTAATATCTGCATAAATTTAGACACAAAAATTAAGAAAAATATGAAAAAAATCAAAACAAACAATGTATAAAAATAATTATACACAACAAGAAAATAGGACTTACTTCTATTATGGAAGCCTGGCTCAATATTAGAAAATCATATAATGCAACCTATCATATTAACAGGGTAAAGAGAATTCCCTAATGATCCAATGGTTAGAACTCCATTCTTTCACTGCTGAGGGCCTAGGCTCAATCCCTGGTCAGGGAACTAGGATCCTACAAGCCACATAGTGCAGCCAGGGGGGAAAAAACAAAAAACAACCCACCACCAACAAACAAAACAACAGGGTAAAGGGGAAAAAAATCATAAACAAATATAACATCTATTCATGCAAAAATTAAAATTTTAGCAAGTTTAGTAAAGAACTGTCTCAATTTGACATACCATCTACAAAATCATCAGAGCTAACACCAGATTAATGGTGAAAGACAAAGATCAGGAACAAAGCAATAAAATCTGTTCTTGTTGTCCTATTCAAGATGCTACTAGACATTCTAACCACTGCAAAAAGGCAAGAAAAAAATCACAGATTAAAAGGAAGAAAATGTTCACTGTTTTAGAATGACATGACTGTCTACATAGAAAATCCCAAGAATCTACAACAGAACTAAGACTACTTTGACAGTGACAAATACAAGATCAATGCAAAAAATAAAATAAATATTTTTATATAGTAACACTGCACGTGTGGAACCAAAAAAAAAAGATTCACAACATCATTTAAAATTGCTACAAATAAAAGAAATACCTAGGAAGTTAACAAAGCATGTACAGAATCTGTATGCTGCCAAATATAAAATGCTTATAAAGGTATCAGAGTAGATCTAAATAAACTGATGTTATGTTCATGGATTGGAAGACTAAATATACTAAAGATATCAATTCTCAAATTGATATCAAGGATGACTATAATTCTTATCAATAGCTCAACAAGGATTCTTTTAGACATAGACAAATTTCTTCTAACATGTATTAATACATGGAAAACCACAAGTCCTAGAGCAGCTAAAACAATCTTTTAAAGAAGAAGGAGGGAAGAGGAACCATTCTTCCTTTATATCAGGTGGCTACATCAGTCATTTTAGTCTGTCACTGTGGAAGAGAAAACACAAAGATTAATGACAAAAAATATATGTAACTCAAAATCATGCCCACAAAAATATTTCCAACTGATAACTTGACAGAGATGTAAAAGGCTTTCAATGGAAGAAAGACAGCCTTTTCAACATGTGATGATGTTGCAATTAGATATCCATAGATCAAAAATGGACTTCCCTGACAGCTCAGTTGGTGAATCTACCTGCATTGCAGGAGACCCCCATTGGATTCCTAGGTCGGGAAGATCTGCTGGAGAAAAGATAGGCTACTCACTCCAGGTTTCTCGGGCTCCTATGGTGGTGCAGCTTGTAGAGAAACTGCCTGCAAAGTGGGAGACCTGGGTTCGATCCCTGGGTTGGGAAGGCTACCCATTCCTGTATTCTGGCCTGGAGAATTCCATGGACTGTATAGTCCACAGGGTTGCAAAGAGTTGGACAGTACTGAGTGATTTTCATTTTCACATTCAGATCAAAAACAATCAAAAACAGAAAAAGATCTTGAGCTAAATCTCACATTTTACATTAAATTTAACCCAAAATGGTTTGTAGACTTAAAACACAGAACTATAAATATTTTAGGAAAAAATGTAAAGAAAAAATTTCAATATATGAAGCTAAGGAAAGTGCTCTTAAACTTGACACAAAAAGCACAACCCGTAAAAGGGAATAATGATAAATCAGACTTTGTCAGAATTTAAGACTTTTGTTTTGCAAAAGACCTTGTTAAGAGCATGATAAAACAAGTTGCCTACTGGGAGAAAATATTTTCAAACTCCATATTAGACCAAGGACTAGTTTCTAGAATACATAAAGAACTCTTAAAACTAAACAGTAAAAATAAATAAGCAACCTCTTTACAAAATGAGTAAAAGGCACAAACTTTTCATTTCAATGAGGAGGATACATGGATGTCAAATAAATACAGGAAATGGTCAGCTTTATTATTTATTTGCAAATGTAAATTGAAGCCACTGTGAGCTGTCTCCACATGCCTATCACAAAGGCTAAATAATGACAATAATACATATCGGTGACATTGCAGAGAAACTAGATCACTTATGTATTGCTGTAGAATGTAAAATGGCATAGCCAATACAGAAAATAATTTTTTAAATAAAACAAAACATAAAATTATCACATGATCCGGCATTATTGCTATTTGCAACAAGCCCAAAGAACTGAAAACTTATATTCACACAAAAACTTGGGCATGAACGCTCATAGTTTATCTCTAATAGCCAAAAAGTGAAAACAATCCAATTATCATACAGTGGGAGGAGAAACGATCACTCTTCTCAACTGGGAGATTCTAAATTTTAAAATTTCACTGAGAATAAAACATATTTTTAGCTTTCCTGGTAGCTCAGATGTAATAAAGAATCTGCCTGTAATGCAGAAAACTCAGGTTTGATCCCTGGGTCAGGAAGATCCCCTGGAGAAGGGAATGGCTACCCCCTCCAGTATTCTTGCCTGGAGATTCCCATGGACATAGGAGCCTATTAGGCTACAGTTCACGGGGTTACAAAGAGTTGGACATGACTGAGCTACTAATACTTTCATTTCACCATTAATTGCCATTCCAACATCCAATATAAATGCAAGTGTATGATCATTCCTCTCAACTGGGAGATTCCAAACTTTAAATTTTCAATGAGAATAAAACATATTTTAGTTACAAAAGGCATAAAATAGATGAATGATGAAAAATGCAATTTTTTTTTTTTTTTTAGCAATTTAAGGTTAGGAATCACTGAGCAATGTGATTTCTGTCTCATAAAGTAACTAATGGAAAGAGTAAGCCATGCCTGCCTTTTAAGTGTCAGTAAGTTTATTGAAATCTGTACTTTTAAAAAGCTATTCATTTTGCTTTTAGGATTGTATAAGGTAAACTTAACTTTGATTTCCCTGCTAGTAAACAGTGAGATTATTGCAGACATGAATGCCCAGAGTGCAAATTCCCAACTATTTAGAGAATACCAAAGTGGGCCAGTCCTAGTGTACCTACCGGAAATGGAAATTGTTAGTTGCAGTTTTATTACTCCCACTTTGTCTGTCCTACCAAGAGTTTACTCATTTTCATTCATGTATCCATTTATATATTATATATTTATTAAGTGTCTTACTATGAACCATGTACTCTTCCAGACTGAGAGACCTATCAGTGAGAAAAACAGAAAAAGCCCTGTATTAATGACGTTCATGTCCCAGCAGTAGGAGGGAGACAACATGTTAAATAAGTAAGTATATTATATAGTATATGCAGTGGAGACAAATACAGTAAGGAAGGAGAATAGAGAGTGTGGTGAGGAGAAATAGATATTACGAGAAGACCTAACTGAGAAAGTGCTCATTTGAAAACAGTATTGAACTGCATTGAACAAGGCCCTGTGAGTTTGTAGGAAGTGTTATACTTGACTTACTTAAAGCTGTGACAGGAAAGGAAGGCCTTCTTTCATGTCTGCTAACTATTGGAAACTGTCACAGAGCCAGCTGGGGCAGACCAGTGAAAGCCAAGATCAAGAGTCCAACTGGAATGACCTTGAAGACAGTGAATGTCTGGCAGGCACAGACCCAAACCCAGGAGGTTAGAAAACAGATACTGTAACTCCAGAGAGAGATGACGTGCTCCAAGTCTAATGACTCCCGTGGCAACAGGAAAGGAGCAAACAGGGCGTAAAATCCAAGTGCTTAGTCTGAGGTCATCAGCAAGATTTCCAAATAGAGTGGGAAGAAACAGAAAACAAAGACCAAATGGACAGGGTGATTGAAGTGCCAGGGATTCAGACTAAGCTGAGACTGAGTGGCAGGAGGTAAAGTCAAAAGAAGCAGGCACATGTCAGCAGAGAGTTGCAAAAAGGAAGCAAGTTTCTATAAAGTCAGGCAGGTCCACCAGAGAAGCACAATAGGTTCTGACAAAGATCTGAAATAGTGATTATATTCAATATGGTAATTGTGGGTCTGTGTGTTGGGGTGGGTTAGAGAAAAGCAGAATCAAATTCTCTCAGTTCCATAGGAGAACTACAGACGCTTGTTTTACCAGTAAGACTAATGACATTGAGTCAAAATAGAAGTATGTTCTACTTTTGATTTATTGTTGTTCCTTTCTTTAAGTCAAATTATTTTTATGCCTGTTTAAAAAGTATTTTCTATCACTTTTTAATCACAGAAAATGTGAAATTTAAGACATAGAGTAAAATACACAGAAGATTTCCATATATTTTCTTTACCACTGTTATATTCAAACCCAATATTTCACAGAAAACATTACAGAGAATCTGAGTCCCAAGATATATAATGCGATGTTATATTAAAATGAGTCTAGTAGTAAAATACACTTGGGAAATGTTGAGTTAAAAAAGTAATTTTTCTGATGGGTTTTAACTGTAAGAACTACCAGATAAATATTTATATTTGTTGTAAATGTTTGTTTTGTAATAAATTTTGTTAAAAATACACTTGGTATTTAAAGCAGTTTGTTCACAGAAAAATTAAGTGGAAAAACAATTTCATATATTCTCTAACCATTTATTGAACAGTCTCTTGTACTATCAAGATCACACCTTGGATTGCTACATTTATTACAGCCCATGAACCTTTTTCAACATATTATCCATATGTTGTATGGATCCATCCAACCAACATCCATAGTTTACATTAGGGATCATTCTAAGTATTGTTAAGTCCTGTGGGTTTCAACAAATGTCTAATGACATGTATCTACATTTCTCTTTTTCAATGATGATCAAATTTAAGGTTGGTTTATTAACAGCAGAGGTCACCAATGACTTCCATATTTCTAAATCTAATTGCATTTCAGTTCTCACTCAATGTAGTTAACTTTCAGCAACTTTCATAATGCAGACTTTTGTTTTCTCACTGTCTTCCAGGACATAATGTTCTCCTGGTTTTCTCTCTACATTTCTAGGTCTCCTTCTATGCCTCTTTTGCTAGCTCAAACTTCTCTGGTCCTTAAGATTAGAAGTTCTATATGGTTCTTTTTATTATTTATTTTTACTTTGGTGATTTTACTCACATTTATAATGTGTTATACAAAGTTATATAAAAGTCAAAGACTCATTTGAAAAGACCCTATTGCTGGGACAGATTGAAGTGGGAGGAGAAAGGGATAACAGAGGACTAGATGATTAGACGGCATCACTGACTCAATGGACATGAGTTTGAGCAAGCTCTGGGAGATGGTGAAGGACAGGGTTGCAAAGAGTCAGATACTACTGAATGACTGAACAACCACCACAAATACAAAGTCATTGCAGACTCATTTGAAAAGATCTTGATGCTGAGGAATATTGAATGCAAAAGAGGAAGAGCGTGGCAGAGGATGAGATGGTTAGATAGCATCACTGACTCAATGGACATGAATTTGAGCAAACTCCAGAGATAGTGAAGGGCAGGGAAGGGAAGCCTGGGGTGCTGCAGTCCACGGGTCACAGAGAGACGGATATGACTTAGTGACTGAAACAACAACAAATACAGAGTCACTACTGACAAATATATACCTGGACCAGAATTTAGTGGAAACACCAATTATATAAATAAACACTTCTTCTTTGTCATTTCTGCTTGTACGTTTCCCCAGGAATAATGTGTGCAAGACTAAGTTTGGGATAATTACCCAAAACCAATCTGACCCATTGTTTTTATGCTCGGGTAAAGAAATCAACAATCATGCAGTTCCACAAATCTTTGATGTCTCCTTTCCCTTCATACGCCATACTGATAGAAATTTCTACCTATTTTCAGTTCAGTTCAGTTGCTCAGTCATGTCCAACTCTTTGTGACCCCATGGACTGCAGCACGCCAGGCTTCCCTGTCCATCACCAACTCCCAGAGCTTGCTCAAACTCATGTCCATCGAATCGGTGATGCCATCCAACCATCTCATCCTCTGTTGTCCCCTTTTACCTATTTTACTCTTAAAATATTTCTCAAATCTATTTACTTCTATTACTATTGTCACTACCTAAATCAATTGCCATCATTTCATCTTGATCACCTAAATAGATTCCAAGTGTCCATCCTATATTTATGATCACTCCTGACAAATCCATTCTCCACAGAGCAGCCTGAATAAATTTCTCAAAACACACCCCTATTTATAATATAGCCATGGGTTCACACTGCTTTTAGGATAAAGGCTGACAATTCTTTAACATGGCCTTCAAAACCTTGCATGGCTTGACCACTGCCCACCTCTTCAGCATCATTTTAAATCCATCTCTCCTTTGTTCTTTATCTCTAGTAACAATGGATTTCTTTGATTTGTTATCATGATATGACTCAACTTACAATGTAAATTACATTGATTGTCCTTTTGTCTACAGTGTATTTTCACATTGCCCAGGTAAGCTCCATTCATATTTGAAGTTGCAGCTCACATATTTCACTTACTCAGGGAAGTCACCTTTGGAAGTCATCCCAGTCAAATGTATTCTAGGTCATTTCTTTGTTATACACGTATACATTGAAATAAGGTCTCCATCTTACTGACTTACTTAATAAGTTAATTTTACAAGTTAAATATAATCCTAAAGAAAACAGTTAATTTTTTAAAAATATTTAAATTATTTTTAGCACATGCTTTTAATTCTTATGCCATTCATTCTATAGCAAGTAAATAAAATATCTTCTATTATAAATTTCAGATGTGATTTATTCAACGGAATATTGAATTGAACACATACCATATACCACTATAAACTCTGGGTTCTGAATATGAAACTATAAATAAAGCAATGGCATTGATAGAGGCTAAATTCAAGGATAAGAATTTATATTTATACAGTCAGACCTCCATATCTGAAGGCTTCACATCTGAGGATTCAACCAACTATGGATTGAAAATGTTCAAAGCAAATTTTCAAAAAGTTCCAAAAAGCAAAACTTAAATTTTCTATGCCCTGGCAGCTGTCTACATAGCATTGACATTGTGTTCACAACTATTCACGTAATATTTACATTGTATTAGTATTACTGGCCATCTAGAGATGCTTTAAAGTATATGAGAGCACATGAATCAGTTATATGCCTACCATGCTAGTTTATATAAAGGACTTGACTGTCTGCTTGAATTTTGTTATCCACAGGGGTCCTGAAACCAATGAATCCTCCCCGCTCTGCACAGATTAGGAAAGATGACTGTATGTATGGAAAAGAACACATCAAAAAAATAAATAGACATTAAAATGGCTTTGGGAGTGGACATACTGAGAATTGAAACCAATCTAGTATATTAAGCAATAATGAGGCTGGATATAGTTTCTGTCCATAGGATTTTGTCCAGTGCTGCAACCAAGTGAAAATAATTTAGCTGCTTGCTTCAGAAAATATCTTGTCTTACTCTGACCACCAATTTAAATCTACTGCAGTATAAATTCTGCACAATTACAATCATTTCCTCACCTAACATGAACTCAAAAATCTCTCAGATAAGAAAATAAATATGAATATCTGTCAAAGTAATATTTAGCAAACCTAATAAAGTTAGTTTTGCCTAGTGTGATAAGTTGATTAAATCATGTCTGACCCTTTGTGACCCTATGGACTGTAGCATGCTAGGCTCCTCTGCCCAAGGGATTCTCCAGGCAAGAATACTGGAGTGGGTGGCCATTCCCTTCTCCAGGGGAACTTAGTTTTGTCTTAGGAATACCATTTGGGATTTGATTTTCTTTTTTTCTTTTTGGTGTTAGAGAAGAGTCAATAGTTAGAAATATTATTGGAAAATATATTTGAATACTAATGGTAAGTGAAGTAGATAAGAAAACAAGAGGGGTGTTACTGCAAAGGTGCTTGAGAATTGATTTTAAAAAGTGTGTTCTAGAAAAAAAAAAATAAAAAGTGTGTTCTAATTTGGGAAGAGGGTGCCAAGATGCAAGTGGGGTCTGGCAAGTGAACTCATTTGGGATATTTTACTAAGTTTTGATGCACAGAGGTACCCAGGAAAAATAAAAGCTTAAAAGCCCTATATTGGCAATAGAGGCTATTGATGAACCCCAGTGGCTATAGATCTGTTTTACCTAATATCTCATAATTGCTTAAATAGGGAACAGGTGTGAGGTAGGTAATATGTATATCATGAAAGTGAAAGTCTCTCAGTTGTGTCAGACTCTTTATAACCCCATGAACCCCATGCCAGGTTCTTCTGTCCATGGAATTCTCCAGGCCAGAATACTGGAGTGGGGAGCTATTCCTTTCTCCAGGGGATCTTCCTAATCCAGGGATTGAAACCAGGTCTCTAGCATTGCAGGCAGATTCTTGACTAGCCGAGCCACCAGGGAAGCCCAAGAATACTGGAGTGGTTAGCCAATTTTTCCTGACCCAGGAATTGAACCGGAGTCTCCTGCATTATGCTTCCCTGGTGGCTCAAAGGTTAAAGCATCTGCCTGCAATGCGGGAGACCCATGTTCGATCCCTGGGTCAGGAAGATCCCCTAGAGAAGGAAATGGCAACCCACTCCACTATTCTCGCCTGGAGAATCCCATGAACTGAGGATCCTGGTAGGCTACAGTCCACAGAGTTTCAAAGAGTTGGACACGACTGAGCAACTTCACTTTATCCTTTATCCTCCTGCATTACAGGTGGATTCTTTACCAGCTGAGCTACCAAGGAAGCCCATGTATATCCTACACAAATACACATTTGGCATTCAAATCAAGCAAATCTTTAAATATTCCCATTAGCTTTTTTAAACAGTATAGAACAGAGGAAATTAAGCCAGATTTGAGTTTGTTCCCTGGTGAAAAGATTTATGTTCTATGAAGTGGTCTGTGGATGTCACTTTGGCAAAAATTAACTTCCTTGAGAACACAGTTATGTCAGAGGCAAACAGATGTAAATTTTTCAGGTTTATAGACAGATATGTAACAAGGAATGTAGAAAATTTCTAACAAGAAGAAAACAGCTGATAGAAGAAAAGTTTATCATTTAAAAACAGCAACATAGAAAAAAAGAAACTCACTGTTCTTTGCAAACATTCTATATTCTATAATCTCTTCTTGTTAACCCTGTGTGGAAAGAAGTATGGCGGAAAAAAAGATGTTAGAACAGGAAGACAAAGTGCAGTAATTTTATTTCACCTGGTAATGTTTTCCTGCAAGTGTCTTCTGTAAAAAAGAAGGTAGAAAATCACAAATACTTTTGTTTCCAAGAGCAGATTTATAGTTAGATGAAAAAAATAAATAAATACTGTAGTGTTTCTCCTAAAACAGGAATCATTTCCACTTGGGATTAAATAAGAAGGAATGAAGGCAAGTATTTACATAAAGATTCAAAATAGAGAAAAAATAAATTACAGGTATAAAAATGTTTTCTTTAAATATATTGTGCTTTAAAACTATTAGTGTTATTACTATGCTTACTTTTCAAAAATATGTTTTAATTAAAGGGAAGAAGTTTTAAGACAATGGTTTTTCAAGAACAATTTTTCAATTATTAGGATTTCTAGAAAACCTTGAAGAGGCATTAAGGACAAGGAGAAGAATGGCCAAGTAGACATTCTGGATTATTAAGACAAGCCATTCTACACAACTGAAATCTAAATGTTTACTTTATCAATAGTGAACTATTAAAGAGTCGTTTCACTCAATCCCACAGGAAGAAATGATGAGTAGTAAAAATCAGCCTTCAATATGGGTAGATTTTAAAAATTTATAGGATATCAAATGCAGAACTTATGGTATATCTGGCTTATTTAAAGCATTTATTAAGATATTTAATAAAAACAACATTGTAGATGGACTTAAAGGAGAAATATATGCATCTCAAGATGTTTGATAGCCTGGGGTAATGGAACAAATGTTACAAGATAAAACTGAATTTTGGTTTAAACACTCAAAATCTTAGTAGAAAATGATAGACATATGAGCAGATGTTGATTTAATAACTACACAGGGATTTTAGTTTATAATAAACTTAATATGAATAAGCTGCATGTTATATGGTAGAATTACAGTTCAAAGAAGAGGAAAGATGATATTCTTGTCCTCTTCACTTGTCAGAACACATTCAAATATTGTATTCTCTTCTGCGCATTACACCTTCAGAGGGAGAGGAACAGACTAGAAAATATTTCAGTGTACTAAGTGAAAGTGAAAGTCGTTCAGTCGTGTCCGACTCTTTGCGACCCCATGGACCGTAGTCCATGGAATTCTCCAGGCCAGAATACTGGAGTGGACAGCCTTTCCCTTCTCCAGGGGATCTTCCCAACCCAGGAATTGAACCGGGGTCTCCTGCACTGCAGGCAGATTCTTTATCAGCTGAGCTATGAGGGAAGCCCCCCAGTGTACGAAACCCATATGTAAAAAAGAGTAGTTTGGACAAAATTGTAAAGGGGAAACTATAGTTAGAAACTAATATGGCAGCTTAGGGCTTCATATATAAAATACTCAAAATCATAGAATCAAAACAGGATGGTACTGGCTCACAAAGAGACACATAGATGGATGGTACAGAACAGAGAGCCCAGAAATAAACTCACACATTTTGGTCAATGAATCTGTGACAAAGTAGGCAAGAATATACAATTAGGAAGAGATAATCTCTTCATTAAATAGTATTGGGAAAACTGGACAAAAAAATGAAACTAGACCACTGTCTTATATACAAAAACAAGCTCAAAATGGATTACAGACTTAAGTGTAGACCCTAAACCATAAAAGTCCTAGAAGAAAATGTAGGCAGTTTATGTCATTTTAATTTCAGTTCAGTTCAGTCACTCAGTCATGTCCAACTCTTTCTGAACCCATGAACTGCAGCATGCCAGACCTCCCTGTCTATCACCAACTCCCGGAGCTTACTCAAACTCATGTCCGTTGAGTAGGTGATGCCATCCAACCATCTCATCCTCCGTCGTCCGCTTGTCTTCCCACCTTCAATCTTTCCCAGCATCAGGATCTTTTCAAATGAGTCAGCTCTTCACATCAGGTGGCCAAAGTATTGGAGTTTCAGATTCAGCATCAGTCCTTCCAATGAATATTCAGGACTGATTTCCTTTAGGATGGACTGGTTAGATCTCCTTGCAAGGGACTCTCAAGAGTCTTTTCCAACACCACAATCCAAAAGCATCAATTCATCAGCACTCAGATTTCGTTATACTCCAACTCAAATCCATACATGACTATTGGAAAAACCATAGCTTTGATAAAATGGACTTTTGTTGGCAAAGTAATATGTCTGCTTTTTAATATGCTGTCTAGGTTGGTCATAGTTTTTCTTTCAAGGAGCAACTCTCTTTTAATTTCATGGCTACAGTCACCATCTACAGTGATTTTGGAGGCCAAAAAAATAAAGTCTGCCATGGTTTTCATTATATCCCCATCTATTTGCCATGAAATGATGGGACCAAATGTCATGATCTTAGTTTTCTGAATGTTGAGTTTTAAGCCAACTTTTTCACTCTCCTTTTTCACTTTCATCAAAAGGCTCTTTAGTTCTTATTCACTTTCTGTCATAAGGGTGGGGTCATCTGCGGATCTGAAGTAATTGATATTTCTCCCAGCAATCTTGATTCCAATATGTGCTTCATCCAGCCTGGCATTTCCCATGGTGTAATCTGCATATAGTTAAATAAGCAGGGTGACAATATACAGCCTTGATGTACTCCTTTCCTGATTTGGAACAACTCTGTTTTTCCATGTCCAGTTCTAACTGTTACTTCTTGTCCTGAATACAAATTTCTCAGGAGGCAGGTCAGGTGGTCTGGTTTTCCCATCTCTTTAAGAATTTTCCACAGTTTGTTGTGATGTACACAGTCAAAAGCATTGGCATAGTCAATAAAGTAAAGGTAGATATTTTTCTCGAACTCTCTTGCTTTTTTGATGATCCAGTGGGTGTTGGCAATTTGATCTCTGGTTCCTCTGCCTTTTCTAAATCCAGCTTGAACATCTGGAAGTTAACTGTTCACGTGCTGGTGAAGCCTGGCTAGGAGAATTTTGAACATTACTTTGTTAACATGTGAGATGAGTACTACTGTGTGCTGGTTTAAGCATTCTTTGGCATTGCCTGTCTTTGGGATTGGAATGAAAACTGACCTTTTCCAGTCCTGTTCACTGCTGAGTTTTCCAAATTTGCTGGCATATTGAGTGCAGCACTTTCACAGCATCATCTTTTAGGAGTTGAAATAGCTCAACTGGAATTCCATCACCTCCATTAGCTTTGTTCATAGTGATGCTTCCTAAGGCCCAATTGACCTCTCATTCCAGAATGCCTGGTTCTACATGAGTGATCACACCATAGTGATTATCTGGGTCATAAAGATCTTTTTTGTATAATTCTTCTGTGTATTTTTGCCACCTCTTTTTAATATCTTTTGCTTCTGTTAGTCTGTCCTTTATTGTGCCCATCTTTGCATGAAATGTTCTCTTGGTATATTTAATTTTCTTAATGAGATCTCTAATCTTTCCATTCTACTGTTTCCCTCTATTTCTCTTCATTGATCACTGAAGAAGGTTTTCTTATCTCTCCCCGCTATTCTTTGGAACTCAGCATTCAAATGGGTATATCCTTCCTTTTCTCCTTTGCCTTTAGCTTCTCTTCTTTTCTCAGCTCTTTGTAAGGCCTCCTCAGAAAACCATTTTGCCTTTCTTTTTCTTGGGGGTGTTCTTGATCACTGCCTCCTGTACAATGTCATGAACCTCCATCCATAGTTCTTCAGGCATTCTATCAAATCTAATCCCTTGTATCTATTTGTCACTTCTACTGTATAATTGTAAGGGATTTGATTTAGGTCATACCTGAATGGTCTAGTAGTTTTCTCTACTTTCTTCAATTTAATTCTGAATTCGGTAATAAGGAGTTCATGATCTGAGCCACCGTCAGCTCCCAGTCTTGTTTCTGTTGACTGTAGAGAGCTTCTCCTTCCAATCTGATTTTGGTATTGACCATCTGGTGATGTCCATGTATCGAGTCCTTGCTTGTGTTCTTGGCAGAGGGTGTTTGCTATGACCAGTGCATTCTCTTGGCAAAACTGTTAGCCTTGGAGCTCCTTCATTTTGTACTTCAAGGCCAAATTTGCCTGTTACTCCAGGTATCTCTTGACTTCCTATTTTTTCATTCCAGTCCCGTATAATGTAAAGGATATCTTTTTGGGGTGTTAGTTCTAGAAGGTCTTGTAGGTCTTCATAGAACCATTCAACTTCAGCTTCTTAAGCATTACTGGTGGGGCATAGACTTGGATTACTGAAGTATTGAATGGTTTGACTTTTAAACGAACAGAGATCTCTCTGTCGTTTTTGAGATTGCATCCAAGTACTGCATATTGGACTCTTTTTAACTGTGATGGCTACTCCATTTTTTCTAAGGGGTTCTTGCCCACAGTAGTATGTATAATGGTTATCTGAGTTAAATTTGCCCATTCCAGTCCATTTTAGTTCACTGATTCCTAAAATGTCAATGTTCACTCTTGCCATCTCCTGTTTGACCACTTGCAATTTGCTTTGATTCTTAGCCTTAATATTCCAGGTTCCTATGCAATATTGTTCTTTACAGCATCAGATTTTACTTCCTTCACCAGTCACATCCACAACTGGGTGTTGTTTTTGCTTTGGCTCTGTCTCTTCTTTCTTTCTGGAGTTATTTCTCCACTGATCTCGAGTAGCCTATTGGGCACCTATTGACGTCAGAATTTCATCTTTCAGTGTCCTATCTTTTTGCCTTTTCATACTGTTCATGGAAACTAAGATGAGAGAACTAAGATCATGGCATCTGGTTTCATCACCTCATGGCAAATAGATGGGGAACAGTGACAGACTTTATTTTGGGGGACTCCAAAATCACTGCAGATGGTGACCACAGCCATGAAATTAAAAGATAGTTGCTCCTTGGAAGAAAAGTTATCACTAACCTAGACAGCATATTAAAAAGCAGAGGCATTACTTTGCCAACAAAGGTCTGTCTAATCAAGGCTATAGTTTTTCCAGTGGTCATGTATGGATGTGAGAACTGTACTATAAAGAAAGCTGTGCACCAAAGAATTGATGCTTTTGAACTTTGGTATTTGAGAAGACTCTTGAGAGTCCCTTGGACTGCAAGGAGATCCAACCAGTCCACCCTAAAGGAAATCGGTCCTGATTATTCATTGGAAGGGCTGATGCTGAAGCTGAAACTCCAATACTTGGCAACCTGATGTGAACATCTGACTCACTGGAAAAGACCCTGATGCTGGGAAAGATTGAAGGCGGGAGGAGTAGGGGACCACAGAGGATGAGATGGTTGGAAGGTATCACTGACTCAATGGACATGAGTTTGAGTAAACTCTGGGAGTTGTTGATGGACAGGGAGGCCTGGCATGCTGTAGTCCATGGGGTTGCAAAGAGTCAGACCTGACTGAGCGACTGAACTGACTGTTCATGGGTTTCTCAAGGCATGAATACTGAAGTGGTTTGCCATTCCCTTCTCCAGTGGACCATGTTTTGTCAGAACTCTCCACCATGACCTGTCCATCTTGAGTGGCCCTCCATGGCATGGCTCATGGTTTCTTTGGGTTAGACAAGGCAGTGGTCCATATCATGAGTTTGGTTAATTTTCTGTGATTGTGATTTTCATCCTTTGGCCCTCTGATGGATAAGTGTAAGAAGCTTATGGAAGCTTCTTGATGGGAGAGACTGAGGAGGAAACTGGGTCTTGTTCTGATGAGTGTGGCCATGCTCAGTAAATCTTTAATCCAAATTTCTGTAGATGGGTGGGCTGTGTTCCTTCCTTGTCATTTGACCTGAGGCCAAACTATGGTGGAGGTAATGAGGAAAACGGTGACCTCTTTCAAAAGGTCCCAGGCATGCACTGCTACACTGAGTGTCTGGGACTCTGCAGCAGGCCACTTCCAACTCACATCTCTGCCAGAGATTCCTGGGCACTCATGGTCAAGTCCAGGTCAGTCTCTTTTACGGGTTACAGCTCCTTTCTCCTGGGTCTTGGTGCGCAGAAGGTTTTGTTTGTGCCCTCCAAGAGACTGTTTTCCCAACCTGTGTAAGTCCCCCGACACTTACACTTACTTACACTGGTGGCTCTATGGTGGGATTAATGGTGACCTCCTCCAGGAAGGCTTATGCCATACCCAAGTCTGCTGTACCCAGAGCCCTGCGCCCGTGGCAGGCCACTGCTGAACTGTACCTCCACAGGAGACACTCACACACAGTTCTGGCTCAGTCTCTGTGGAGGCTCTGGGTCCTGGTGCATGCAAGGTTTGTTTGAGCCCTTCAAGTGTCTCTGGCAGGTATGGGGTTTGATTCTAATCCTGATTTCGCCCTTCCTACCGTCTTGCTGGGCCTTCTCCTTTGCCCTTAGATGTGGGGTATCTTTTTATGGTGGGATCCAACATTCTCCTGTAGACAGTTGTTCAGCAGCTAGTTGTAATTTTGAAGTTCTCACAGAAGATGAGCGCATGTCCTACTCCACAATCTTCCTCCAACACACTCATAAAGCATTTTTTTCATTTAGTAAAATTAAAGAGAACAATGGCATAAAGAGCTGTTTTGATATATACAGAGAAGAAAAGCTACTGTTGGCAGAGTGTCTGAATAAATTTAAAATACTATTTATAATTTAAATACTAAGTTTAAAATAATAGCACATCATTAGCTTAATGAAAGCTAGAATTCAAGAAAGAGTTAGTATCATATATCATTTTAATATTATATCTTGATTAGGTATTACTTGTAAGTGGGAGATAATCATTCAATATTACTACTATATTTTACATCAGAGGGTTCCATTTTGTGAAGTAAGTCACTTGTAAGTTGTAAATCTGCAACTTGAGCTGATCAATATTAAGCCTTGAGAATGTTAGTCAATAAATAGGTGTGGAGAAAATTATTATAGAGAAGAAAATGTGTTTTAAAAGAAGTAAATATTATAGGAACAGAGTACTCAGTAGATGCTCATGAAGAAGACTCTCTTAAGTAATAACTAAAAAACTATATATATACTTTCAGTATTAATTTTTATCAGCATTTGAGAGTATACTTCTGACATATTTATCTTCTATAAGCCATCAATATCTTATAAGGTTCAATTTTTAAACTATTATCCCACTCCAGGAAGAATGCAAAGAGATGGCACAATTTCTTCTCTGATGTCTTTTAGATTTAGAACTTGAAAAAAAAAAAAAAATCAAAGATTACCACTCTTTAGAACAAGACTGGAATTCTATGTGTTTTCATTTATAAGATTGTGTGTTAGTTGCTCAGTCGTGTCTGACTCTTTGCGACCCCATGGACTGAGCCCACCAGGCTCCTTTGTCCATGGGATTCTCCAGGCAAGAATACTGGAGTGCGTTGCCATTTCCTTCGCCAAATTTATAAGATTAGTAACAATAATTAGCAATGCATCAACATTGGTAATAGTAATAAAAATAATATATTGTGGAATTAAGTTTTTCTTTGTAATACATTACATTGGAAAATTCACTATTTTGTATTTTTAATCATTTTATAATCTTCTTGATATATATCATTAATAGTTTTTTGAATATCTCAAGATATTAAAGGATAAAAATGCCTATTATGAAAGACATATTTTCTGCTGACAGCCATATTCATATAGAAGCCATAAAGCCCAGATACACTATTTCTCATAATTGCTTAGTCATCTGAAGGTTATCAAGGACCATGAAATTCAAATCACTCAGTTTGCCATCCCCTTACTGGATGTGACTGAAGACACTTTTCTAATCAATGAAAACTGGGGATTTTAACTTAGTGTATATGTATGATGGACACATTTCATATTATCTAGAGAACTGGCTTTCAGTGATGAGTTAGCATAACCATCATGAAATTCCCTTCCCATTTCTGATACCTAAAAATCTTTGGTTTTCTTTAAATAACTTCTTCATTGTCAGTCTTTCCTTGACTGCCAGGTAAACAGACCCAAGAAGGATGGATTTTTTTTTTTTTTTAATGTTCTGGTGGTCTTCATTTTTAAAATAATGTATTACAATAATTTTTCATATTGAAATAGAGAATGATATGTAAAATACTGTTAGAATTTCATGTTTTAAATCATAATGATTTGCGTAGCCCTTTTAGCTCTTTTGCACTAAACTATACATCATATTTCACATGTGCCAATGTAATCATCTGTTTTGGATTAAGGAGAAAGTGATTGAAGTTCACCTGGATTTGGAACAGTTCCAAATGTTTGAATCACTGTGCAATCTTACACATCATTGTTTTTAAAGTTTTAAAGAGGCCAACCAAAAATATTAAACTCTTTGGATAACAAACATTTAGCTGGAGATGCACATCTTATTTCACTATCCCCAGAAATTACAGCTCAGAGTAAACTGGAAGAAGCACTTTAGCACTGGGATAAGGAGGTATAATGTGAAACATACAGACAATGAGTAACTATTTTGTTAAATATATATCTGAGCAAACTTAACTATGATTGTTTTTATAGAGGGAGAACACCAAGAATGAATAAGGGTTATTTTTCTGTAATGGAGGAATGACGAATACACATGATAAAGCAATGGAAATCATAATTATACTCAACAAGCACATTTGTATATAAACAACATTTGCTAAATAAATTCCTTTTAAACTGTCTCAAGCTTCTCTGGTGGCTCAGTTGGTAAAGAATCTGCCTGCAATGTGGGAGACCTGAGTTCAGTCCCTGAGTCAGGAAGATTCCCTGGAGAAGGGAATGGCAACCCACTCCAATACTCTTGCCTGGGAATTACCATGGACAGATGACCTGGTGGGCTATATATACTCCATGCAGTCACATAGAGTTGGACACACCTGAGTGACTAACACTTCTACTTTCAAGCTGAATTAACTCTATGTAATAGGAAAGTGAGTAACAGCCAACAGAAAGATGATGTTAGATAAAATATGTATATAGCACTAGACCCAGAAACTAGCATATTTAAAGTCTTCAATTAATACTCATGTTTACTTGGGTGTGTTTTTTCCCTCTCTCTCAAAGTAACAGAGAGTGGTGAAATTTTGGTCAGAAGTAGTGCCCTCTCTTTATATTAATGTTTCTGTGTTAGTCCCTCTGTCTACAAATATCATAGATTCTATTGTAACATAAGTATGAAAGAGAAGGTACAGTTGGTCTGAAAAGAGAGAGAATGTCCTGGAAAGAAGAGAAGAGAAAAAAGCCCTAAGTATAATAGTTTTCATGTGAGATGGAAGCATGCCCCATGTGTTGGCCAGATTCTGTGCCCCTGGATAGGTTCTGTTTATTGGGACTCATCTCAGGAACCTCAGCCAAAGCAGCTGACTATGAGAGCACAGGAAAGGTGGTGCAGGCTCAGGGGGGCATGTTTTTTTGTTTTTTTTTTTTGGTGGGGGTGATGTCTGTTCTTTGAATTCCAGGTCAATGAGAATGTCTGGAAAATGGGTTCCATCTGGTTACATGCCTCCATGAAGAAGCTGTCATTGTGTACAAACTAGTGAATCAGACCTAAACAAAACCCAGAGTTAAGGGAAGTAAACTTTGGAGAGAAATTCAACTCCAGAGTAAATGCCAACAAGTTGGGTAAGCTTCCATCGGGAAGTAAGGGACACCAAAAGGGGGAACCTTTCAGAAATGAATTTCAGATGGAGTATTGCGGTGTGACAGATGTGTGAGGCCCTGTGCCACAGGTGGTCTACTTCTCTAGTTATCATTAGGCAGCTGGACATTCTGGGTGAAACCACTTGTTGCATGAACTTCTTGAAGGTTCAATTAAGGACCTGGCCAAGCCTTAGGAGCCCGTTCAATTCCAGGCACAGTCTCCTCAAATGTTTTCAAATTAGTTAATTCTATTCTTCTGTTGAAACAGTTACTAAATTATTATTTCATCATGTATCTATCTGGTGAGCAATATTTTTTTCAAAAACCAAAAGAAAAAAAGGAAATTTTTTAGGAGATGACTGGGTTGTTATTACAGTCACTTTAAAATTAAAGCTCACATTATGTTGCTGGCATTTACTTACACATAGTCTGCATTATGTAAACACTAAACATTTAAAAACAAAACAAGTCCAACTCAAACAACAAAAACAAGCCCTTAAATTTAGACTTTGTGTTCCCTATAAAAATACGCTACTCACCTTTCATAATCACAGAAAACAAGATACATTATTCGTCTCTTCCACTTGAATGAGCACACTTTAGAAAGCCTTCCAGACTAGGGATTAACAAGGACCAAATTTGAGACAATGATTCAACACTTATTATGTGATTAATTGTGACAAAGTTAGCTAATCTCCCATGGACTCTGATTCTTTATCTGCAAATTATTATATCTAACCCCCTTCCTACCTAAGATTTTATTATATAACATTGATTTTCACTTGTAGAATACTTTGTTCAAACTGAACTATGGTCGAATATGACAGTCTACATTCTATGTGTAGTCTGGATGATGATTAATTTCCATGGGGGAGAAACAAAAACAAATAGATTGTCTCATTTCCAAAATAGTAATAGTTTACCAATGTGCTAAACTGGTGATTGTATAATCCTTTAAAGATTAACATTGTTTTATTCATCATTAATTCTGATGAAAGTAAACACCCTTACTTTTCAGATCCGTATTAGGACCAGAAAGGAATCGTGAGTAAACAGTCACAGTGTGACATTTGACAAAGTTCCACTTTAATCTGTGGTGATGTGCACACATATCTGCATATGCAATGTGTGCAAAGACTGATGTAAACTCATCTTAATGCATGGGCTGCAGCAGGATGAACTATCAGGGTTCATCCAAATCTGGAAACCAGATTTATCAGATCAGTGTGACAGATGGGGCTAATGGCAGTACAACAAATTCCAATTAGCATTTTTGTATAGACCAAGGGACAGTGGTCTTACTCAGAGAGAAATCTAAACCAGGCTCCAAAGCTTCAAATCAAGTCAAATGGGAAAAGAAAAACTGTCAAGTTGAAATGAACACAAAGACAAGATTAATTTGAATTTTGAGGCAGGAAACAAGGTCAAAAGAAGCAAGATAGGGAATAATGACTGATAGGAGAAGGAATTAGTATTTCCAGGTAAACTACAGAGGGTCACATTCTAAAATAATTAGTTTCTACTTGTATAAAAACTTTGTAATGGCAGGTATGGTCTACTTCCCAGACTAAAATAGGGCTCTTGGTGTTTATAACCAATGATTACAGCTTAAATTGAAAATATTTATTCAAATATTTTTGAAACCCTTGAATATCTTAAAAATGTGTGTGTGTGTGCATATATCTGTGTACTCATATGAACATCTTCAAGTTATTGTATGTATGTGTTAGTCGCTCAGTAGTGTCTGACTCTTTGCGACCCCACGAACTATAGCCTGCCAGGCTTCTCTATCCATGGAATTCTCCAGGCAAGAATATTAGAGTAGATTGCCATTCCCTTCTCCAGAGGATCTTCCTGACCCAGGGATAGAACGCTGGTCTCCTACATCACAGGCAGTTTCTTTACTATTTGAGCTATTGTGAAGTCCTTATATTACATGTTATACTCATTGCATAACATACATTGTGTATGTGTGTGTGTATACATATATATAATGGAAATTGTAAAAATTGCTGATATTCATTGAGTTTTTATTTGGTTACACACTAAGGACTATCTTGGTATATGATAATACATGTTTAGATCCCCACATTGATGACACAAACTAGGAAATGTTGTTGTTTTTATTCAAAAGAAGAAATAGAAATTTGGGAAAGGTAAGTTATCTTCACACATTGACAAAATTCAAAAAGCTGAGGTCAGGATTCAGATTCAAGTAGAATGTTTCCAGAGTCCTTTTGTTTGACTCTTTCCCCACAGGATTTTTCATGATGTTCATGGGGCTCTCAGGTCAAGAATGCTGAAGTGGTTTGCCATTCCCTTCTCCAGTGGACATTTTGTCAGAACTCTCCACCATGTCCCATCCATCTTGGGTGGCCCTACACAGCATGGCTTCACAGTTTCATTGAGTTAGACAAGGCTGTGATCCACATGATCAGTTTGGATCTCTAAATTCTTAAAGATATGGGAATTTTGGAACTCTAAATTCTTAAAGACATGGGAATACCAGACAATTTTACCTGCATCCTGAGAAACCTGCATGCAGGTCAAGATGCAACAGTTATAACTGGACACAGAACAATGGACTGGCCCCAAACTGGAAAAGAGTACGTCAAGGCTGTATATTGTCACCCTGCTTAATTAACTTATATGCAGAGTACATCAAGTGAAATGCCAGGCTGGATGAAGCATAAGCCAGAATCAAGATTTCTGGGAGAAATATTAATAGCCTCAGATATGCAGATGATACCACTTTTAAGCAGAAACTGAAGAGGAACTAAAAAGCGTCTTGATGAAGGTAAAATAGGAGAGTGAAAAAGCTAGCTTAAAACTCAGCATACAAAAAAATAAGATCATGGCATCTGGTCCCATCATTTCATGGCAAATAGATGGGGAAACAATGGAAACAGTGACAGACTTTATTTTCTTGGGCTCCAAAATCACTTCAGATGGTGACTGCAGCCATGAAATTGAAAGACGTTCCTTGAAATTGAAATTGTTCCTTGGAAGAAAAGCTATGACAAACCAAGACAGCGTATTAAAAAGCAGAGACATTACTTTGCCAACAAGGCTTTGCTGAGGCTATGCTGGCTGGGGAATGACGATGTTGAAGGATTGAACAATAGTGAGCCTTGCAGGTGGGGAGGGGAATGGCTCTCTCCTTGGGTAGCTGGGCCCCATCTGCCACTTAGATCTGCTTGGAAACAGAAAATCCATTTGCCAGGGGATCCTTTTAGGGCTGGCTATTTGTGAAGCAGGCCTTTGCTAACTGCTACTGCTAAGTTGCTTCAGTCGTGTCTGACTCTGTGCAACCCCACAGATGGCAGCCCACCAGGATCCGCCGTCCCTGGGATTCTCCAGGCAAGAACACTGGAGTGGGTTGCCATTTCCTTCTCCAATGCATGAAAGTGAAAGTGAAGTCGCTCAGTAAGTGTCCGACTCTTCGTGACCCTATGGACTACAGCCTACCAGGCTCCTCCGTCCATGGGATTTTCCAGGCAAGAGTACTGCAGTGGGTTGCCATTGCCTTCTCCGTGAAGCAGGCCTTTAGGGCCTGTCAATCCTAAAGGAAATCAGTCCTGAATATTCATTGGAAGGACTGATGCTAAAGCTGAAACTACAATGCAAAACACCTGATGCAAAGAACCAACTCATTGGAAAAGACCCTGATGCTGGGAATGATTGAAGGCAAGAGGAGAAGGGACTGAAGGCAATGATGCTGGGAATGATTGAAGGCAAAGGATGAGATAATTGGATGGCATCACTGATGCGATGGACATAAGTTTTGAGTAGGCTCTGGGAGTTGGTGATGGATAGGGAAGCCTGGTGTGCTGAAGTCCATGGAGTCGCAAAGAGTCGGACATGACAGTGAATGAACAGACAGACAGACTTTGCCAACAAAGGTCCGTATAGTCAAAACTACAGTTTTTCCAATAGTCAGGTATGGATGTGAGAGTTGGACCATAAAGAAGGCTGAATGCCAAAGAATTGATGCTTTTGAACTGTGGTGTTGGAGAAGACTCCTGAGAGTCCCTTGGAATGCAAGGAGATCAAACCAGTGAATCCTAGAGGAAATCAATCCTGAATATTCATTGGAAGGACTGATGTTGAAGCTCCAATCCTTTGGCCATCTGATGTGAAATGCTGACTCATTAGAAAAGACTCTGATGCTGGGAAAGATTGAAGGTAGAAGAAGGGGATGACAGAGGATGAGATGGCTGGATGGCATCACTGACTCAATGGACATGAGTTTGAGCATATTTTATACCTAATAATATGTACCTGTTCACCCCTTGCCTTTATATATCCCGTCCACCTTAATCTCTTCATTGTTCTCTATGTTTATGAATCTACTTTTTTGTTACATTATTTAGTTTTTAGATTCCACGTATAAGTGATATCATACAATATCTGTCAGACTGATTTCAATTTGCTTAATGCACTCCAACTCCATCTGTGTTGCAACACATGGCAAAATTTCATTCTTTTTATGTCTGAGTAGTATCCCATTGTGTATATCACAGGTTCTTTATCCATTCATCTGTGATGGACACTTGGGCTTCCCAGGTAGCTCAGTGTTAAAAACCTGCCTGCCAGTGCAGGAGACATGCATTGAGTCCCTGGGTTGGGAAGATCACCTGGAGAAGGAAATGGTAACTTACTCCAGTGTTCTTGCCTGGGAAATTCCATGGTTAGGGGAGCCTGGTGTGTATAGTCCATGCAGTCACAAAGAGTAGGACACAGCTAAGAATCTGGGCACAGCACAGACAGTCATGGACACTTAGGATGTTTCCACATCTTGGCTATTGTAACTAATGCTGCTGCGAACATTGGGATGTCTGTATCATTTCAAATTAGTGTTTCAGTTTTTTCAAATATATAACGAGGAGTAGAGGGTCATTTGGCAGTTCCAGTTTTAGTAGTTTGAGAAGTCTCCAAACTCTCTTTCACAATAGCTGCACCAATTTAAATTCAGTCTAAAAATGTTTCCTTTTCTCTATATCCTTGCCAACATCTGACAATTGTGTTGTTTTTGACAGCTATCCTGGCAGGGGTGAGGTAATATTTCATTGTGGTTTTGATTTGCATTTCTCTGATGATTAGTGATGTTAAGCATCTTTTTATGTGCCAGTCATCTGCATTTGCTCTTTAGAAAAATGTCTGTTTAGTTCCTCTGCACACTTTTGATTGGGTTGTTGTTGTTTTGTTTTTTCGGTGGTGAGTTGTCTGAGCTCTTTATGTATGTTGGATGTTAACCCCTTATCAGTTGTAAGATCTTCAAATATTTTCTCCCACTCTGTAGGTTGTCTTATTTTGTCCATGGTTTTATTTGCTGTGCAAAGCTTTTAAATTTAATTAGGTCCCATTTATTTTTTGCTTTTACTTTCCTTTGTTTTGGGACACAGATAAAAAAAAAAAAAACTTGCTGTGATTTATGTTAAAGAGTGTTCTATGTTTTACTCTAGGAGTTATATGGCTTCTAGTATTACATTCCATAGACAGGGAAGCCTGGCAGGTTACAGTCCCTAAGGTCACAGTTGGACGTGACTGAGTGACTTTCACTGTCATTACAGTTGTGCCTTTAATCTAATTTGAATTACTTTCATATACAGTGTTACAGAGTGTTGTATTTTCACTCTTTTGCATGAAGCTGTACAATTTTCCCAGCACTGCTGTCTTTTCTCCATTGTATATTCTTGCCTCCTTTGTTGCTGATTAACTGAACATAATTGTGTGAGTTTATTTCTATTCATCTATACCATACTGTTTTGATTGCTGTAGCTTTGTAGCATAGTCTGAAGCAAAGAGTGTGATTCCTCCAGCTCTGTTCTTCCTTCTAAGACAGTTTTGGCTATTCGAGGCATGTTGTGTTTCCATGCAAAGTTTCAAAACGATTTCTTCTAGTTCTGTGAAGTCCTTTGTTCTTAATCTCAACACTAGACTCTATGTTAGACTAGGCTAATATTACTTTACCAAAATGCTCTCAAATATCATGTTAAATAATTCAATACAGCTGCTCAGAAACCATGAATTTAGGTAATTTTAATTTCTATTTCACTTTACTTATATGCTAATTAAGGTAGAATAAACAGAAAAAGGAGAAAAACCAAGAACTCAAAGAAGGAACATGAAAGAGTATATTTTACAATCAATGCCTAGAGAGTAAGATAAAATATACTGAAGCAAGAGAGGTACATGGAAGCAGAAAACTTCCATCTTTTGCCAAATTTCCTCTTTGTCCTCATACTTTTTCTCCACTAAGGCACTCTGATTTATTCCTTTTTATGAAATAAAAGTCAGCATTTATATAGTTAAGTTTTGAAATGGAACAAAATTTTACATGATAGATGAGAACTTCTGACATAGATTCAGTTCTACCTTGCTTGGCTAAAATTGAATTGTTTTGTTAATAGAATGACTTTTTTAAAACTTTTTTTTGCTTCTAATTTTAGGGGAAATGTGTGATATATGTAGGTCTAGAAGCCAAAGAAAACTATATCTTTATGACATTTTAAAAATTATATAACTTTTTTGAAATTTTATATCACACTTACAACGTAACAGTCAGTTTTACTGACAGTAAATGTTTTAATTCATAAAATAGAACTTTCACATTTCAGAGGAAGATTATAATGAAACTAGGGAAGTCAAACAAAGGGTTTATGAATCTCCTTCATTTACACTCAGTCCTGGTAAATACTAGAGATATAAATAAAGACCATTAGTAAAAAATAAAAATAAATTTTTAAAAAGTCTGTTTACCTTTAAACTTACACATGTGTGGAAATTTCACACTTTGAACGGCTTAATCTGCACATTTTGGAGATCATAGAAAGCTTCCACATACACTGTGGATTAAGCTAAAAAGAGGTTAAGTAAAATAATGCCTGATTGACCTCTCCTGTCCTTCCTTTAATTGATTCAGTTAATTGTCCCAGGTACAAATGCCTCTAGTTGGCCAATACTCAAGGTCACCATCATGACTCATGATCATTGTCTGGACACTATTATTGTTTAAAAGGAATGTCCCTGAGTAAACAGGGAAACACATGATTAAACTGTGTAATTGAAGCTAGTTCTTATACAAATTCCAAAGATGCATAATAAACCACTAATTCCTTATTTACTCTTAATTCACTAGATTACAGGTTTATTGAGTAAAAGAATCATAGCAACCACTTCCTCAGTGTTTTACAGAGAAGTACTAAATAAATACTTTTGGCAATAAATGTTGTTATAGCTTTTGTTTCTATTTTATTTCTCTAATGAAAACTTGAAGCAAGTTTTTATGCATCTGAAATCAGGCCAGTTGAAAATAATCATATAATTTGTTGTTATAGGGCAAAATTATTCATGTGAAAATTACAGGTTTCTTTGTTTTACAAGGCATAAAAGAATAAGACGATCACTTTTGTAAGTTAGATTTCTGGGAAAGGTTAATCTTCCCTCTCCCTTTCTTTTCTTTTGTTGGTATACTATCTACTCTTTCAGATACACTTAAAGAGAGCCTACTGTATGAAAAACACTGTGCTAATCCTGAGAACAAAATAGAAATAGTGTACCTATGGCTAAGAGCTCCAAAACTTTGGCTACCTAATGCAAACAGCCGACTCATTAGAAAAGACCCTGATGCCAGGAAAGACTGAGGAGGAGAAGAGGATGACAGAGGACAAGATGATTGGATGGCATCACTGACCCAAGAGACAAGAGTCTGAGAAAGCTCTGGGAGATGGGTAAAGGACAGGGAAGCCTGGTGTGCTGCAGTCCATGGGGTCACCAAAAGTCAGACATGACTGAGTGAGTGAAGAACAGCAACAATGGCTAAGAACAAATCTAAAGCAAGAAGGTGCCGGTACTAAAGCAACTCTTCAGTTTAGAGAGCATACAAGAGTTCATTCTTTTGAGATTAAGGGAGATTATATTTCTTTTAAAAATTAGTCTTATTTACAATTTAGTAAAGGGACATAAGGATTTGTATTCAAAATCATATTAGAATTAACTATATTCAAAATAAAATTTTTCCTCTCCATGTAATATGTTGTGAAAATGTTCTATGGAGATATGAGAAGGAATAAAGATGTCTTAAACTTACTTGTTCTCAATAACTGTTTGCTAGCCTTAAAATGTACTCAGGAAGAGTTGGAAATGAGGATTAAGACTCAATAAAACCAAATAGGAATAAAAATTGAACTACGAGACCATGGTACTATAAGGAACCTTGAATATCCTCCATGATTTTAACTTTTTGTTTTGAAATTACCATAGAGATAATGATCTGAGCATAAGTGCTTGTGTGCTAAGTCATTTCAGTTGTGTCCAACTCTTTGTGACCCTGTGGACTGTAGCCTGCCAGGCTCTGCTGTCCTTGGGATTCTCCAGAAAAGAATACTGGAGCGAGTTGCCATGCCCTCCTCCAGGGGATCTTCCCAACCCAGGGATCGAACCTGTGTGTCTTATGTCTCCTGCATTGGGAGGCAGGTTCCTTTCCACTGGTGCCAGCTGGGAGCATAAGTGCACCAACATCAACTGTCCTTTCTACTTAAAAGCACAGTAAATGATAGGGACTTCCCTGGTGGCTCAGTGGTAAATAATCCTCCTGCCAGTGCAGAAAAAAGGGTTTGATCCCTGGGTCACGAAGATCCCTTGGAGAAGGAAATGACAACCCACTCCAGGATTCCTGTCTGGGAAATTCCAGGGACAGAGGAGCCTGCAAACTGCAGTCCCTCGGGTCACAGAAGTGTTGGACACAACTTAGCGACTAAACGACAACAACAAAAATGATAGAAAAGACTTGTAGAATGAGTAACTCCACTGATAGCAAGAATAATTACAAAGAAAGAAAAAGAGAAGAGAGACACAGAGAAAAGAGAGGTACACAGAAAATCAACTATGTAGGTCAGTAAAACTAGATAAAAGCTTAGCCAATCACAAATAGTGGTGAAAATTAGAGCAGGGTTAGAACAAGTGGGTGGGATTCTTGGGAGCTCTAATATCACCATGAGAATACACAAGGAGTGGAGCTTCGGGCTCTGGTCTGGTGATGGCCTGGGAGTGTCTTGGACCAGCTAGGGTTCTCTGCCATTCTCCCGCCTCTCTGGAAAACTGGATGAACAGGCTTGCAGGCTGAAGTTCCAGTTCTAGTTTGGATGCTGAAGATGCAGAGTAGTGTCCAAGGCAATTACTTAGACCCAGGCGCAGGGGACACTTTGGAAACACCATTGCAAAAACTCTCTGGTTTTGTCAGTAGCCAGAGGGGCCATTAGTGAACATAACAAAAAGATGAATGGGATTTGTCAACAAAAATGTGTCACAAAACATTTGAGGAAATTATCCCTTTAAACAGCAGCACAAAGCCTCAAAATAGAGCAAGTGACACATTATAAAAAGAAAAAAAAAAGGGAAGAAAGTTACACTCAGTAACCTTTATTCAGTCAGAACTCCTTCAGGGAAAAAACTAGGCAACAACCATTTTGCCTGTCTCCTCTAAAGTCATAATGATTAAATATCTACCTCCACAAACAACTTTTTTCTTTTTCGTGTCCACTGTGTAACTAATATTTAGTTTTCTTCTTTTTTAAGCAAATCTCAGCTAAAGCTTAAAACATAACATACATTTAACTGTTAATGTGTATATTTGTCACATCAAAAATGTGTCTCAACATAAGGAAAACTTGTAATCACATTTTGTCCACAAAGTTGTCAGTTCTCCTATACTTTCAGGGCATTAAATTTGTTTAAAAAAAATAAGACAAAAGAAAGTGAACATCTACTAGGATTTGTTTTCTTTCCCCATTAAAAGGAAGCAAAGAATCTCTAGTAATAGTGGTGAGACAAATTCTGCCATTAACATTATTCAAAAATTCTTCATCAGTTACTTTTCTGTTTATTCTACATCAGATCAGATCAGTCATTCAGTCGTGTCCGACTCTTTGTGACCCCATGAATCGCAGCACGCCAGGCCTCCCTGTCCATCACCAACTCCAGGAGTTCACCCAGACTCATGTCCATCGAGTCAGTGATGCCATCCAGCCATCTCATCCTCTGGCGTCCCCTTCTCCTCCTGCCCCCAATCCCTCCCAGCATCAGAGTCTTTTCCAATGAGTCAACTCTTCACATGAGGTGGCCAAAGTACTGGAGTTTCAGCTTTAGCATCATTCCTTCCCAAGAAATCCCAGGGCTGATCTCCTTCAGAATGGACTGGTTGGATCACCTTGCAGTCCAAGGGACTCTCAAGAGTCTTTTCCAACACCACAGTTCAAAAGCATCAATTCTTCGGCACTCGGCCTTCTCCACGGTCCAACTCTCACATCCATACATGACACAGGAAAAACCATAGCCTTGACTAGAGGGACCTTTGTTGGCAAAGTAATGTCTCTGCTTTTGAATATGCTTTCTAAATTTTCTTTCTACCTTTTAGTCAAACCATTCATTACCAGAGCATTCTATACTCAGCTCTTCCAAAGGAGAGCCTTTTAACAAAATGAGTTACATTTGAATATAAATATCTTAATATTCAAGGATGGATTTTATAGATAAAAGTTAAAGCATAGTAAAGAACAAGAATAAATCTTAAACATTGACATTTCAGTAAGCAGGAAATGGATAAGGGCCTCTGAAAGGTATGAAACCCTCAAAATTCATAACATGTTGTCAATGAATGATGTTTTAAGTAATTCAATATTTTACTAGGAAACCTCTGATTCTAATATTCTCTTTCATTTAAAAAAAAAGTTTCAATTATAGTTACCAATCTTCAAACCTTGCTGTCCCTGTAAAGGTCAATTAAATGTCATTTTAACAAGACCTGATAAAAAGAATGTTTCTGTAAGTAGATATTGTAATGACAAACTGGGTGATTTTCATGACCTTCACAAATGAAGTTGGTTGACAAATAGATAAGGTGGATCATGTGGTCAAATCAGTTTATACTGATGACTATGACAGCTGCACCGATTTGAACAGAAAGCTATGGAAACATCCATGCTTACTATCTCAAAGATCCCACTTTATAACTTGTCATTCTCAAGAGGTAAATAACACAGGCTGTTTCTTCCATATTTTTATTACAGACAGGAGTCCAAGTAGGAAATTAAATTTAGATTCTTTAAGTGATGAATTGTGTAAACATTTATTACATTTTCATCTGAGTAAGACAGCTAAGCTGACCTATTTTTTACAAGGATCATATAAAAGAACATAAGGCAATAATCGTGCATGGATCCAAATGCTCCATCTGTCTTCATGATCTCTTTTTCCATTGGCTTCATGTGAAACTTACTAGTTCCTAGGGTCGGTAGTGCGTATTGAAACTTGATTAAAGTTGTAGATGGAATAGCAAGACCTTTTTAGTCCTCACAAACTCAATTAATCTAAGACTTCACAAGTTCTTCCACAAATGATTAATGCCACTCTCTCTGCCTGGATGACAGTGTGCTTTCAAAGCTCCTTTTTTTTTTTTTTTTTAACCATAACCAAAATACTTAGATTTAAATATATCCTGGCAATACCGCCTTGGGCAACTAAAGCCACTTCACTGAGCTAGTGCTTTCTGGTCTGTAAGATGGTAATTTTATTTACCCTCACAGTGCTTATGTGAGAGTAAAAGTGATGATGCCTATAAAGCACAACCAAAGACCTGCACATAGCAGGAACTCAAGAAATGTCAGTGCTGACCTCCCTACTCACGTCATTATCGCTAAAGCAAACATTGAGTTCAATTGTTAATTTCATGAGAGATGGATTGATTCCTGTTATTGTTACTTTATTTTCATTATCTTTATGAATATATTCAAATCATACAAACAAAAAATGCTTCTAAAGATCAAAATAAATCATTTTGTCTAGGGCTGTTGGGATTTTGTAAGTCAAAAAATAAATGAACATACAGCAGAATTTGTACAGATTCAAGATAGTTAATCAGTTAGTCACATAAGTCTCATTATGAACCTGCTTACTCATCTCTGTGACTGCTTGTTTTTTCCGAAAAAATATCTCCTTATGTCTTAACTACAGGATAGTGTCTGTAATGACAGTGAAATGTGCTCCTTTTAAAACTCCTTTTCTTCAATCCAGTGCTTGTATGAATTACCAAATAACAGAACCTCCCCTACATGGTTGGTTAAACATGATAGAAGTTTATTTCTCATTCTGGAAAATCTGGATGTGAACAGTCTATGGCTGGTTTATAATTCTTAGCAGTCATATGGAACCCAGCCTGCTTCCAGATTTCCATCTGAGAATGCTAGTGTTTGGACCCCAATCTCATGGACCAAGAATAATTTTTAGCCATCACCTCTATATAACTGGCTATAAATATTCCCAGGGCACAAAAGAAAATAAAAATATGGGACTCTCTTAAAAAAACAGGAAAAATATATTGTTAAAGGTACTAAAATATATAAAGGCACTTATTTCTTCTGCAGTTTCTCAGCTTATTAGGGTATTTTAAAAATTATTATTAATGCTATTCTAAGAAAAGTTGAAATTTTTTATTATTAGCATGAATTTTATCATTTACCTTTATATTGTATGATGCTAGTTTTAGATTCAAATATAAAAGCATTTAATTCATATATGCAATAGCCAAATACACAATTCATATTTCATACCTCATACATCCAGAATGATGAAAACAGTACATGAAACTAACTCAAATGTTTTTGTTTTTTTTGTTTGTTTGTTTCTTTAACATGTGCACAATCTACCACCACTCTGTACCTTCACCTTACTGATGAGTAAAGGAAAAGTGAAAAGACAAACAACTATAGATTGCCTTATTTTTCCTGTTCCTTCCCAGTCATCATTTTTGGCATAAGTGGTTGACTAATCTAAAAAATTAAGGATACGAATAAGAAAGGATATGATAGGGGTGCCTATCCTTTGTGTTTGAATATCAATTGCCTTGTTTCTAAATCAGAAGCAAGTTTTTCTTCAAACACAAAGCATAGTCTCTTAGAACTGAGAGCATTCACTTCTTAGTCAAACAGGTAACATGTTTACCTTGTATTCACTTTGCATCTTGCTGAACTCCCACATATTGTCCACTGGGATTCTTACTTCATGAGGCATTGAGAATGCTGTACATAAAGAAATAATAAACATCTGAAACACATACTGCATATATGTTCTGCACTTCAGTTACAAAGTATTATTTGCTCAATAGTCTCTGACTCTTTGTGACTCCATGGATTGTAGCCCATCAGGCTCCGCTGTCCATAGAATTCTCCTGGCAAGAATATTGGAGTGGGTTGTCATTCCTATCTCCAGGAGATCTTACCAACCCAGGGATCGAACCTGGTTCTCCTATATTACAGGCAGATTATTTGTGATCTGAGTCACCAAGGAAGCCCCTCATTTACACAACACATGCTCACATGTGAAATTCAGACCTTCTGGAGGGCTATAGTAGGCCAATTAATCAAGTGTGAGATACTTCTGTGTACCAGGTCCTATGAGATCACACTGTCTCAATGGCCATGAAGCTGGTCATAGGTGTGCGCTCATTTGCTCAGTCATATCCAACTCTTTACAACCTTATGGACTAGAGTGGATTGTCATTTCTTCCTGCAGGGGATCTTCCCAACTCAAAGATCAAATCTGTGTCTCCTGCATTGCAGGTGGATTCTTTACCATTGAGCCATGTGGTGAAGCTTGTCATTATCTCCATAGTCTACTTTCAAAGAGGTTAGGAGGAGAGGAGAAGGGGCCAAGAATCTGTGTTAGTTCTCTTTTAAGTAGATTTCTCAGAAGCTGTCACATTATACTTCTATTCAAACCCAGCCATAACTCTGCTATGAGGTTACAATTAGCTGCAAGGGAAGCTGGGAAACATCATCTTTATTACAGGCAGCCATGTACTTGGCTCAAGATTACAGATGTGGAGACAAATCTATAGCAAAAATCTGGGCTGTAAAATTTCTTATGTCAAGTACCATGATGGGGAGGAATTGGTCAAAAGTGATTTAGTTTTTCATTAGAAGACCATTTTCTTAATAGCTTTTTAAAATTAGATAAACGTTGGTGAATAGTCACTTTGCAATTAAATAACCAACTTAACCCTATATTAAATTTTAATATTTTGATCATAATGTCTATTTCTTTGTGAGAATAACTTGTCAGGCCGGATAATCTTGCAAGATGAGTTGGAAATTTTTAAATTGTTTCAAATCCAATTTTTTTTCTGTTTGTTTTTAATCAGAGACATACACAGCAGCATATATATATAAAGCATATAAACTTATCTAAGACTTTCTCCATTGCCATTTATAGATGTCAATTAAATTGTAAAATCATCCCTTTATTTGACCCTCATGATAATAACTTTTCAGGGGAGATACTATTATGTATTTTTGGTATGAGAACAAACAAGATTTTGAGATAATGAGAAACTAAAACTCCCACTACTAGAGACAACTTTTTTTCAAATACTGGTCCTTATATTTTAGTATCAGTTTCCATTTTGGATAATCTGTGAAAAGTTTAGTACTCTGAAAGAACTAGCGTATCTGAGTTCTAGATATTATTTATCTCAATGAATAGTTGTACTACTTAAGAAAACTGTTTTAAACTCTCTGAGTATAAATTTTTTCATGTTAAGATTAAAAACATTATTTCAGGTCATCAATTTTCGACCTGTGGTCTATGGACTTCTTGTTTCAAAGGCCCATAAATTTGAAATTACATTTCATTTTTAATAAACGGTTGATTCTCATTATTCATGTTAGTTGTGTTCCAGAAAGTTGCCAAGAACATTAAATTAGCAAATATTAAATAATTGCTCCTGGTGAGAGATAGGGGTGTGTGTGTGTGTGTGTGTGTGTGCGCACATACACACAAATCAGACACAGATATTATAACCTTAAACCTTAAGTCTCAGATTAAATCATAACAACTCAACTCATTCTTGGAGAGTCTATTTTCGTACTTCAACAAAAGAAGAATGCATATCCACAAGTGTTAAGATGCTCACCTGAGGCTGTCCAACTAATAAAGAGTCCAAATTGAGAGTAGAACCCGTCCAACTGGCCCCAGGACAAGAGCTTCTTGCACTGCACCTCCTCCTACAGTTTCCATCCTCTGCTGGTCTCTGAATGAGAGCTGAAACAAACAGGCAGCCTGCTTGTTCCACTTCAGCTGGCAACAGGAGTGTTGTGCAACTCAGTTTTCTTGCAGCTTTGCACACGTCTGGAAATGACTTGAAAGTGCAGTGAATATCAACTTGGGGGTTAAAATAAGTTTTAGCAAGTGGATGAACATGCAAATATGGAACCTGAGAATAATTAGGATGAACTATGCTGATTTTTCGGAAAAGGCAATGGCACCCCACTCCAGTACTTTTGCCTGGAAGATCCCATGGACTGAGAAGCCTGGTAGGCTGCAGTCCATGGGGTTGCTAAGTCGGACACGACTGAGCGACTTCACTTTCACTTTTCACTTTCATGCCTTGGAGAAGGAAATGGCAACCCACTCCAGTGTTCTTGCCTGAAGAATCCCAGGGACGGGGGAGCCTGGTGGGCTGCCGTCTATGGGGTCGCACAGAATCAGACACGACTGAAGCGATTTAGCAGCAGCAGCAGCAGCACGCTGACTTTTAAACAAATATGAAAGAAGATGCATAATCATAATCACATACATTCCCTGCTAATGCACTGATAAACACCATCTGTATTTCAGTGCAAACATGAGTATATAGTTTAAGTTCTTAAAAATGTGTCATCTATTAAGAAGGTGTCAGTTTTGCACTTGTCTTTCTCTCAACCTCTTTTTCCCTCTTAATATATGCCTGTGCATGTCCACTTACTTGAAAATGTGCTGGGAGTTTATTACTCCAGCACATGCAGTGTCTTCCTCAATTAAATGTCAGGGAAGACTTGAATGCATCTGTTTTGTGCATGTTCTTCCCATGGTGTGGTAGTCCATAGTGATAAGTTCTATGGAGGGAAAGGTATGTGAGCTGACCATGGCTTACAGGAGATCTGACCCAATCCTGAGAGGGAAGGAAGTAGAGTAAGAAATACTCCCTTGAGGGATGAGTTAGGAGTTAACTAAGGACAGAGAGAAGGGGAAAGAGGGCTCCAAACAATGTGAACAAGTTGATAAAGACCTACTAGGGGTCTGAGCCTCACTTACAGGAGGGGAGGAAAGAAGCTGCATGACACTGACCACAGAGATCTGGGGATGTGGGCAGGGGCTGGGGCACACAGAGCCCTGTAGGTCTTTGTCAAGAGTGATGGAAAGACAAAGTGTGGTCTCAGCAGAGAATGTCAAGGTCAAATATGTTTTTTGAAATGGTTGCTCAGTATGCCACATGGTAAGTGATCAAAGAGGAAGCAACAGTTGATGTGGAAAATTGGTTAGTAGGTATTTCAATAGATAAGAGAAGGGATGATGGTAGCTTAGACTAAGAACATGTGGTACAGATGAAGATAAAATTAATGCCATACATATAATTAATTGATTTGTATATAGTTTTATTACATTACCATTTGAATGAAGTTTAAGGATCTTTCTGAGAATAAAATGTTTTTGGATGAGTATTTGCATGTATTAGGCAAGAAGTAATTTTTGCATTTTAAAGCTACCAGGAAATAATCAAAGAATTAGAAGTCTAAATGATGGCTGTTGCCAACAACAAAGTACCTTTAATGTCAGTGTGTATTTGGTCATTTGTAGTACTGATATATGATGGGAGGAAAAAGGAATCTATAGACATAATGTAACAATATCTACCAGCAGCTATTTCTGGTCAAGATCTATTTTTAAATTTGTAAAATAAGAATTCTATATGTGTCATATACATGTGTTTAAATGTGTTTATATACTACTTGGTAGAAATGAAAGTTAGTGGTATAGTTAGTCAATTATTGGCAATATGCTTTAGCCAAAAAGATTGGGTATTATTATCTTAGCTGCTAATAAGTGTATTATTTTTTCAGTATTAAAAGAAAGACCTTAAAATGGTAACAATTTTATGCTCAGATTTTTCTCCAGCTTGTTTAGGATTATTTTCCTTCAAGTATTACTAAGCCTGCTTGGCATGAGACCGCCATGTGAACCTTGACAGTTCCTGTCAGAATATTAATATTTCCTGTGTTTTCTCAGCAGGAGATTTAACAACCTAAAGAAAGGCCATGGCAAGCATGGTCTCAGCTCATTTTCTCCTCACTCTTTGTGCAGTGAAGATGCATTCCATCCAAGACCTTAAAATAGAACATAACTCTGCCATAGTGTATTAGCAAATTGTTACTTACAGGTGGGACTTTTTTCTTTTTAATACACCATAGCAACATTTTCTCTTCAGAATGGAAATACATGAACATGTCTGATTCCTTCTGAAGACAAAAGCACACTCCATCCAGCATATCTAGCAGATGTTCTCTTCATAGGCAGAGAAAAAACATGGCAAGTTACTGTATCCAGCTGGTTCCTAAATCATTCTGAATTTCACCCTGTCTACTCCCAAAAGATGTAAATTGGCTCATAAAGAGAACAGCAGACAACATGACTATAAATAAAGGCCACAGAAGAACTCATATTGCAGGAAGAAGCTAATGAAAGCTAGGAAAAAATGACCATTGTTTGAGTGAAATAGGCAAATTAAGATCTCTCTCTGAATTTACTACTACATACAGAGGGTTTAACAATCAGCCAAGAAGTATTTATCTTTTGTTTCTTTCACTCTCAACCATATATTGTTTTCTTTTCCAATTTGCCAGATCCTTATTTTGACTTTGTCAGAGGGCCCAAAACAATGAAATACGATGAATAATTCCTGTGGGTAGAAATTTCTAAGATGCGATACTTGAAGTTTTGGTTTCTGATCCAACATGTTACAAGCTTGGAAGTCATGACTCCTTCCTCACAACAAGAAAGAAGCTGAACGAACTAAAAATCAACAGCTCTTGTTAGATCAGAAAACTGAGCTCATAGGTAAAACGCAGCCCTGGAAGCTGAAGAAACAATCAGAGGCAGATAATCACAGCTTATTGTGAGAAGCAGCTCAGCATCAGAAGCCCAAAACTGAAGCGTGTATCAGTAGAAACTTATTACACTGTAATTGACAAATTGTTGGAGGCTTAGAGTGGACTAGATCCAAGGGAGTCCAATCTTGGGGGCCTCCACTCTTTCCTGAGTTTTACTTCCAGAAGGCCTATCACATCTCACTGTGAAGATCTGAGAAAAATCCTTTTGTGCTTCCAGCAGGGAGAGGGAAAAAGCAATCATTTTGAAATAAGACAAGAGCTCTCTGTTTTTCTTCATAAGGCTTCTCCTCAAGGGAAACTATTTTAGCAGAGCCTGACCAACTAAGGTTTAACCAAGTCCACCAATCTGGGGAAGGGCAATAACTCCATGCTGCTTTAGCTTTAGATGTGAAGGGAGGGTACTGTCTACCTCAGGTTCACTTTATGCTCACATCAGTAGGGCTCCTATATGATAACCGGAAATAGTAGCTAAAATTGCTATAACGCTCAGGCCCGTTTTTAGGAATCCATAGGAAAACCAAAAGGCAATGAGGTAGGCCAAAAAGAACCCTAGGGGAAGTTTTGGCCTCTAACACTATAGCTACAGCAAACAGAGCCTAACTTCTAGCCAGATAAACACAAAACCTCACACACTAAAGACCTGTCTGTTGTAGGTGCTTTTGCTTAATACATCATGTTGGGCTTTCAACAACAACAAAAATCAGAAAGACTAACTTAGAAAGATGCTTTCACTCCAAAGTGCATAGCAGCATTATTTACATTTGCCAAGATAAGGACACAACCTAAGTGTCCACCAGGAGAGGATTTAATAAGGATGTGGTATACATATGAGTATATATAATGGTATACTGCTCAACCATATAAGAATGAAATTTTTCCGCTTACAACAACACGAATGGACTTACTATTCTGCTAAATGAAATAAGTCAGACAAAGAAAGACAAATACTATATGGTATCACTTACATGTAGAACCTAAAAACTTAAAAAACTAGTAAATTTAATGAAAAAGAAACAGACTCACAGATATAGAGAACAAAGAAAGTGGTAACTAGTGGGGAGAGAGAAGGGAGGAGGGGAACATTAGGGGTAGGGTATTAAGAGGTACAAATGATAACATATAAAATAAGTTCCAAGGATATATTTATTATATAGCACAGGGAATATAGCAAATATCTTAAAATAACTATACATGGAATATAACCTTTAAAATTGTGAATCACTGTAGTATACCTGTAACTTACATAATATTATATGTCAGGTATACTTCAATAAAAATGAATTAATTGGTTCTAAAAATTAATGAAAAATGTTTACTACAGGCCCAGGAAGCTCAGAGAACACCAACTAGGATGAACACACACACACACATATATATGTATACACACACACACACACACACACACACACCCCATGTGCACATTGCAGAAAATCCAAAGAAATAAGCTGGGGATGGGGTGAAGAGAACCTCACCTATATAAGAACAAAAGAAAAGAACTACATCAGACATTAGAAACCATGCAAGGAAAAAGAATGGGACACAATATTTCAGGTGTTAAATATAAAGTGTCAACAAATAAAAAAAAATCACCAACCTAGTATTCTGAACCTAATAAACTACCTTTCAAAAATGAAGGCAAGATAAAGGCATTCTGAGTCAAAACTGAGTGCATATGTCAGCAGCTGAACTGCCTTTTAGAAAAATGATAAAAGTGTTCTTGAGGGAAAAGGAAAATTATACAGATTTAAATCCAGGATATACATAAATAAAGGAAGCATTGTAGAGAAGCAAAAACTGAGGTAAAACAAAATGTTGTCTCTTATTCTTAATAGAATAAATGTTCAAGGTAATAGTTACAGTATATTTGGTGATCACTGCTTATGGATATGTGAAATGACAGCAACATTATAAGGGTTGAGAGAGAGGAATTGGACATACTTAGTTATAAGGTAATGGCACCCCACTCCAGTACTCTTGCCTGGAAAATCCCATGGACGGAGGAACCTGGTGGGCTAAAGTCCATGGGGTCGCTAAGAGTCGGACACGACTGAGCGACTTCACTTTCACTTTTCACTTTCATGCCTTGGAGAAGGAAATGGCAGCCCACTCCAGTGTTCTTGCCTGGAGAATCCCAGGGACGGTGGAGCCTGGTGGGCTGCCGTCTATGGGGTCGCACAGAGTTGGCCACGACTGAAGCGACTTAGCAGCAGCAGCAGTTATAAGGTATTTGCACTATTTGTGAAGTAGTGCTGTGTTATTTGAAAGTGAAATTGGATCACTTGTAAAAGTATGTTGCCAATCCTAGGACAACCATTACATTTACAAAATATAAGTATAATAATATGATAGGACTGAAGGAAAATAGAATAATATAAAGTGCCCAAGTAAAATTAGAGAAGCCAAAAAAAGTGGAAGACAAAAACAAAAAATAAGGACAATAAATTGAAACAGTTTTAAGTATGATGGATATTAACCCATTATATTAGCAGTCATTTTAAATGTGAGTGTTCTAAATACTGCAAACAAGAGAGATTGTCAGAGTGGATAAAAAAACAAGACCCAATCATAGGTGTCTATAAGAAAATGATTTTAAGTATGAAGACATAGATGAAATAAAGGATGGAGAAAGATATGCTGCTAACACTAATTTTAGAAGGTTAAAGTAGCCATGTTAATTTTAGACAAAGATGCAATAACACATTTCATTTGTATCTATATAACCATCAATAGTAGAGTGCAAAACACCTATCAGGCACTGTCCCAAGCATTCTATTAATACAATGAATCATTTAGTATTCATAGAAACTGTGGGAGAGCAGCTATTATTGTCACCAGTTTACAGACAGGTAAACTGAGGAATATATATCAAGTAATGGGAACACTTATTAACGTGCACCCCTAAGGGTAGTCAGTATTGCACCCAGGTAGGTTTGCTCTGAATATCTGTCCTTGAGCACTACACCTTATTCCTTCCTACTACCATCCATGTGTTTATATCATTGCTCCATATTGTAATGCTATTGAGATTCTACCTTGAGGAAGATGGGATACATAAACAAGTACTGTAATACAGGATGCTGTATTATAAATACCTAAATTGCATTTTTCGGAGAAGGCAATGGACCCCACTCCAGTACTCTTGCCTGGAAAATCACATGGACGGAGGAGCCTGGTAGGCTGTAGTTCATGGGGTCGCTAAGAGTCGGACACCACTGAGTGACTTCACTTTCACTTTCCTGCACTGGAGAAGGAAATGGCAACCCACTCCAGTGTTCTTGCCTGGAGAATCCCAGGGACGGGGGAGCCTGGTGGGCTGCTGTCTACGGGATCTCACAGTGTTGGACGTGACTAAAGTGACTTAGCAGTAGCAAATTGCATTTTTGATATATGAACTGTGCTACATGTTGTGTATTAGATGACTGTTTGATTAAAATTTAAGGTTTTTATTATTCAAGACATTGGAAGGTGCTACATGTTGATAGTTTGGTATTTCCAAAGCTTCAAAATGATAGTGCCCTGATTGTTTTTCTGCTTAGGTAATGAAACTTTCCAGCACAGTACCAGGCTCATTCTCGGATTGTTCTTTTATTTTAAAAAAATCCTTTTCTATTGCTTAAGAGGATATGTTTTTCCATTTTGTTTCCAGAATTGTATATTTCTTCTGGTGTTAATTTTTTCTTATTGCTTATCTCATGGGCAATCTGCCATATAAAAAGTTTTCCTCAAATGCCTGGTGATCTCTGGTTTCTATTCATATTTAAGAACAAGATAGGAAAACTGCCAGGAGATTGCGTATGAAAACAGGACTAGTTGAGTAGCCTTTGGAATTTATAAATGAGAAGGCTTTGTCCTGAGGTGCTAGCACCCTCAAAAAAACTGCCTTGGTTATCCTGAGACATTTCAGCAATCACTTTTTAGAAGAATATGACAGTATTTGGCCTGGATAGATAACTAGAAGTTAGGAATTATGGTGAGAAAGATAAGCCCAGACTTTCCCATTTACAGGCTTTTTTTTCAGATCGACTTTTCTCTTTCAACCTGCAAATTATACGAAACATCTTTGAATGATCGCATGTGACTATTTTCTCCTGTGTCCATATTCAAGGCTATGTTTCCACTATTGGATTTCTCTCATTAACTACCTCTCCAGCAGACTTATACTCTCTAGAAATGTGTACAAATCTCACAGTTATTGCTGTCCTTTCTCCTGTTCTCTTTATGAGGGATTATGGCTTTTGTATTTCTTTACCATCTTTTCAGTTGATTATAAGAAAGGAGGAGATAAATGGCGTATGTACTCTATTATGTCTGCCTCACTAAAATGGAGATACTCTATTTTATGTAAGAAGAAAAACATCTGTTACCAATATAGCTAAAAGTTAGCAGTGTTAGTTTACAAAAAACTACTGTTTGCACAGTCGTATTTCTTCATTCAAGTAATTGTGTCAAGTAGATCATTCTTTTTCACCATTTTATATAAGAGAATGAATGGATAAATAAATGAACAAGTGAATAAATAAATAAAAAGCAGCACCCAAACCCATGGCTTCTTATTCTAAATCCTGTGCTGTTTCTTCTAGTTGGTGATGTTCAATATTCCATTCAAAGCAAATAGACAAACAAAATAACTTTCCACTCTACCATCTCACTAAGACCCCAGAAGGGAAAATAAATAATGGCTGAATTAACTTAAATTAGATGCAAAGATTCATTATTGATTCTTTGAGGCTAAGTAATCAGAGAAGAAATCATGAAGATCTCTTTGGTATAAGCTGTTAAGTGTTGCAAAGATTGCCTGCTCAGGAGAAGAAGATTAGAGTAACAGAAATCAATAAAATATTTGGAAACACACACACACACACACACACACGTACTCATGGCAAGTGCCTTCTGCAAAATCTTTAAATCTCTATTCCCTCAATATGGTTTATATTTAATCCATTTTCCACAATGGTGAATTATTCACTAAGGCAACTCCACATGCTTCCTCCACTCTCCCAAAGCTGCCCTTCAGTGGAATAATAAAACCATGTAAGATAATTAGGCTTGGGGACATGTGAAGATCATAAGATGATGGATGGCCTAAAATTTGTTGTTCACATTTGATACAAATGAGAAAGAAACAGGGGATATGTTGAATTTTAAGAATTTATAGGATAAATTGTCACAAGGTATTACGGATAAAGAAAGATGAATAGGGAATGTAAATGTAGATAATAGCCAAGTTCAATTTTTATTGACTATTTTAAAGGTACTTTGGAGAAATCTGAAAAAAGTAGACTGCTTGGGAGCCAGTTCAGGTGAAACAGAAAATCAAACAAACAAACAAACCGGACTTAAAAGATATCTGTTTGACTTTCAGTGCTACTGTTTGCTATTTAATTCTGAGTAACTCACCTTACCTGAGTTAATGTCCACCATTTGTATAGTAATAGAAAGTGTAGTAACTTCCTCTTATCAGCGTAAAGTTTAAATCTGGTAATATATCGAACAATTTTTAAATGACTGTAGACATGCTAAGTTCCATTCTCAATCGCAGTGTATGGGTGTCAGGTGACCTGGAGTAATTGAATGTTTGACTCTTGGTCATTCCATAAAATTATGGGACAAATGATTCCTCATCTGTCAATGCTGTGTCTTTATGATAGTACAATTTATGATTATTATCTGGTTTACAGTCAAGGCTGGTGGCACAGATAGAATATGCATACATGACTAGCTCAACATAGAAATCTTCAACACTAGCAGAATTTGGCTCCTGGTACCAAGATCTTTTGCAGACAATTCAAAGCCCGATGACAATATGCATCTTTTTTTTTAACTGGCCCAGGTGTAGGACACCACTGCTCCTGAGATCTCTGGAGTCTTTTCAATGCATACCTTTCCTTTGTCGTTACTGTTCTGACTTTAGCCTGTAACAAAGGAGATCTGGGAGTAGAAACTGAGTTTTTTGTGTGTCCTCTGAGCAATATAATCCTTAAAGTGATTAGTAAATAATTAATACCAATCTGATAAATATCATACTTAAGAATAATGTTTTTCTGGGTCACACTTAGCATATGATTTGCAATATTCTCTTGAGTGCACGTAAAGATTAAACATTAAGAAAAATCAGCAATATATAAAGAAAAATATAAACAAATCAGCAATATATAAAGAAAAATATAAACAAAAATAATACATTTTGAAAGAATTTTCAAACATTATGTGATTTATAATCTTATGGTGTTTTATGAAGTTACTAAGGAAATTGATAACCCTTGTACATATAAAGGGTTTCATAGGAGGCACAGTGGTAAAGAATCTACCTACCAGTGCAGGAGATCCAACAGACATGGGTTCAATCCCTGGGTCAGGAAGATCCCCTGGAGTAGGAAATAGCAACCCACGCCAGTATTATTGCCTAGAAATTCCATGGACAGAGGAGACCAGCAGGCTACAGTTCATGGGGTCACAAAATGTGGACACAGCTGAGTGAGTGAGCAGGCACATATAAAAGGGCTTCCCTGGTCACTCAGTAGTAAAGAATCTGCCTGCCAATGCAGGAGATGTAGGTTCAATCCCTGGGTCAGAAAGATCCCCTGGAGTAGGAAATGGCAACCCACTCCAGTATTCTTGCCTGGAAAGTCCCATGTACAGAGAATCCTGGTGGGCTACAGCCCATGGGGTTGCAGAAAGTCAGGTATGACTTAGCAACTAAACAACAATAACTACATATACAAAGCTTATAAAATTAGCTTATTCTACAAATGATGATCAGTCTCCTGCAGTGTCCAAAGCACTGTGCAAAGTTCAGAGATACAAGAGGAGACTCCTGTTGTTATGTTGCAGAAACCAGTAATCGAGAAACCAAGCACCACCCTTGGAGAGTTAGAGAACTCAGGTTTATTACACCGGCAGACCCAGAGGGGTTAACACTCCAAGCTCTGAGCCGTGAACAAAGGGGTTACAGAGTTTTTATAGACAGACTACAGTGGGAGACTATTTTGGGGGGCTCCAAAATCACTGCAGATGGTGACTGCAGCCATGAAATTAAAAGACGCTTACTCCTTGGAAGGAAAGTTATGTCCAACCTAGATAGCATATTCAAAAGCAGAGACATTACTTTGCCAACAAAGGTCCATCTAGTCAAGGCTATGGTTTTTCCTGTGGTCACGTATGGATGTGAGAGTTGGACTATAAAGAAAGCTGAGCACCGAAGAATTGATGCTTTTGAACTGTGGTGTTGGAGAAGACTCTGGAGAGTCCCTTGGACTGCAAGGAGATCCAACCAGTCCATTCTGAAGGAGATCAGCCCTGGGATTTCTTGGGAAGGAATGATGCTAAAGCTGAAACTCCAGTACTTTGGCCACCTCATGTGAAGAGTTGACTCACTGGAAAAGACCCTGATGCTGGGAGGGATTGGGGGCAGGAGAAGGGGACGCCAGAGGATGAGATGGCTGGATGGCATCACTGACTCGATGGACGTGAGTCTGGGTGAACTCTGGGAATTGGTGATGGACAGAGAGGCCTGGCATGCTGCGATTCATGGGGTCACAAAGAGTTGAACATGACTGAGCGACTGAACTGAACTGAACAGTGGGCAATACAAGCTGCTAATAGGCTGGTTTAAACTAAGGGGTTTTGTGCATGCGGGAACAGCAGTCAAGATGGGGAGGGAGGTGCCTGACCTTTACATGGACAGGCATGATTAAGCAGGTTTGCAGGGGCAGGTCAAGGGTGAGTGATATAAGCTCCAGTTCCTAGTATTGTAAGTTCCCACTTTCTAAGACTACGTGACATACGTGATCCAGACTTTGCAAGGAGCAAGCTGAGTTACAGAGGCAGAAGGAGGAGGTTGTGTAAAATTTTAACCTTTCTTCAGTTATAGAAAGCTTGGCACAAAAAAACTTATACTTTATATATATATAAAATAAAATAGTGTTCTGAGAGCAAATAATGGCAGGGGGTGACATTTGCATTGATTTTCCATGATGACTGTCCAGAATCTGTGTGGATACTGTTTCAGTGGCAACTTGAAGAATAAAAATAAATTAGTAGAGAAAAGTTTGAGAGAACATTCCAGGCAAGAAAAGCCAGCACATGGAAAGATATGGATGACTTTAAGGTGTGTTTTCTTGCCTGGAGAATCCCAGGGATGGCAGAGCCTGGTGGGCTGCCGTCTATGCGGTTGCACAGAATTGGACACAACTGAAGCGACTTAGCAGCAGCAGCAAGGTGTGTTTTTGCAGTTAAGTATTAAAAATTTGGAAATGGTTTAGATGAGGAAGATGAACAAGTGTGATTGTGATGATATATAGAGGAGAGAGAAAAAAGGGTAAGTTCCAAAAAACTCTGAGATTGAGATTCCTGTGAAATGTTCAGATAAAGAGATCATGTATTTAATTTGCATACAAATCTAGATTGCAAAGGAAACTATAAGGTAGAAATGGCCAATATTCCTTAAACAAACACTGTAAGAATGAGAAAAGGGTCCAGAGTATTGCAAAGAAGAATTTCACAAAATTTGGAAGACAGAGAAGAATCTTAAAAAAAAAAAAAGGGGGGGGGGGAGAAGAAGGCAGCTCAGTTATCTTGAGTGTTGTTATCTTCAGGGTTTGAAACTGTTAATCAATACCAGATCATACAATACAAACATACCAACCCACTTCTCACTAAAACAGAGAAAAGGAAAGTTATTCCCAGATGAGAATCATCAGGCACGTGAGAGTAGAGAAATGAAGTCACAGAATGCTCAATATACATTTTTCATAGTATTTCTGCCTTTCCAAGGTTTCTCCACCACCATTCCTGTCTGCAAAAGGTGAAAAGAAAATGAATGGTCATTCTCCAACTCCAAAACCACTTCAGGCTTATTTGCTTGTTTAACACCTCTGCCTTCAATTTTTTCATCATCTTCAACCTGATAGTTCTTGGACATAGCTGTGCTGGTGAATCAATTCTACCCATGTGAGCAATGCATACTTACCCTACAGGTCGTGGTGAGAGCTGCGCCATCCCTGCTTCCTCGGCTCTGCTACAGGTTTGCTGCCTAACACACTGCCTGCCTTCCCGTCTTCCCATCACTCCCACCTAGAGCAGTAGTGGACACCCACAGTGCAATGATATAGGTCAACCAAATGAAGCAGGGTAAGGGGTTACCACACAGTGAAACTCACTGCGCTCTCACTTATGCTTCCCACATGTGGAATCTGTCCTTTAAAGACCTGACTTAATACACACGCTTGTATTGTTTAAGTCATAACATTCTCCACACTTTTTTTTTTTTCTCAGTTTTTGAAGCTAGCATAAGGATGTTATAACGTACCATGTGCACATTATTACCCTCACTGTAGGTGTCTATTGATAGTATGCATTCTTCTATGATTCTAGAATGAAGCAGAAATATTGTGGTTAGTATATAATCTCCCTGTAACTGACAAAAATATTGTAAAAGGATTTTATCCTATTCATCTGCAGATTAATGTTTCCTGTGTTTTAAAGGACACGTTACCAGCAGCAGATGAATGGTATAAAATGTTTAATTAAAGTCAGTCATAGCCTACTGGCAAGAAGTGACCTTACCTTCAACTCAGCAGTGTGGCGGGACCCAAGCATCTATTGTTTTCATTTTAAAGGAATTCAATGAAGAATAGTGTTTCTTGGCTCAATTCACAAAACATTTATTGAGTGCTTATTATATGCAAGCATTTGGAGGAGGGTAGACATTGAGGAGTTTCAAACATAGATATGAAAGTATTTTGTCTCTAAGAAGGTCACAGTCGGTTGTCCAGATAAATGTATGCCACAGGCTGTGATGAGTGTCCTACCTGGGAGAGTGAAAAGATAGGGACCAGAGAGTCACGTTGAGGAGGTCGTGGGGAGATTTCAGGATGCTTACCCTGATAAGCTATATTTCAGATGGATTATAAATAAAGAATTGTATTTTCAAATAGTAGAAAATAGAGAAGAAATATGAGAGTCAAGCAAGTTAACTTTCCCTGATACACTGCAGTGGTGAGTGTATGATTAACTTTTGATAACTTATTAAACCTTTACCTCCCGGACATCTTGATCTCACCAGTGACAGTACTCCTGAGAAAGGTTCCCAAGTCAGAAAGTTGACAAGCCTCCTGGCATCCTCATTTTTAATTATTTCCCCACAATATTTCTGTCAATTATATCTTTAAATATTTCTCAAATTGGTCCCTTCTTTTCAAACTTCCCTGTCTTCTACTATCTAGCTTCAGACAGTTCTAATTCCTCATTTGTGCTACTGAAAACAGTCTCTTAATTGATTTCCAAACACAGTTTATCCTCTACATTTCAGCCAGAATGAACCTTGAATTGCAAATGTAACTGTGTCGTTTTTCTACTAAAAATCCTCTGATGACTTCCTAATGCCTTCAAGGTTCTTTTTCAAACTCCTTGACCTGCTAGAAAAGGCCATTCATAATTTGACCCAAACTTAATGTCTTTCACTTACAACTCTTTGCTACCTTGAGTCTAGTGCTCTTCAGACTTCAAATCAGCCTTTCCTTTCTTTCATAACACACACACACCAGAAACATACACACACCTTTATATCTGTGGTTCATTTACTTACAACACCATCTCCCTTGCCATTTTATGAAGTTGACTCTTTCACGTTTTAAGACTTATTCTTCATAGACAGCACTTTTACTAGCAGGTGGAAGCTCTAATTGATCTCTGAAACTGATGTGGATTGGTACAGCCACTACGGAGAACAGTACGGAGGTTCCTTAAAAAATGAAAAATAGAGCTACCACATGATCCACAATACCATTCCTGGGCATATACAAGAGAAAACCATAATTTGAAGAGACACATGTACCCAATGTTTATTTAAATGTTATTTACAGTAGCCAGGACATGGACGCAACCTAAATGTCCATTGACAGAAGAATTGATAACGATGATGTGGTACATATATACAATGGGATATTACTCAGCCATTAAAGAAAACAAAATGTCATTTGCAGCGACATGGATGGACCTAGAAATTGTCATACTAAGTGAAGTAAGTCAGAGAAAGACAAATATAATATGATATTGCTTATATATGCAATCCAGAAAAATGGTACAAATAAACCCCTTATAAAACAGAAATAGAGTCACAGAGGTAGAAAACAGACATATGGTTGTAAAGGGGGAAGGGTGAGGGGGATAAGTTGGGAGACTGAAACTGGCATATACATACTACGTGGTGTGGGAGAAGACTTGAGAGTCCCTTGGACTGCAAGGAGATCCAACCAGTCCATTCTAAAGGAGATCAGTCCTGGGTGTTCTTTGGAAGGAAGGATGCTAAAGCTGAAACTCCAATAGTCTGGCCATCTCATGCGAAGAGTTGACTCATTGGAAAAGTTTCTGATGCTGGGAGGGATTGGGGGCAGGACTAGAAGGGGACGACAGAGGATGAGATGGCTGGATGGCATCACGGACTTGATGCACATGAGTCTGAGTGAACTCCAGGAGTTGGTGATGGACAGGGAGGCCTGGTGTGCTGCAGTTCATAGGGTCGCAAAGAGTCGGACACGACTGAGTGACTGAACTGACTGATATATAAGAAATAGATAACTAATGAGGACCTACTCTATAACACAAGGAGCTCTCCTCAATACTCTGTAATGATTTACATGGCAATAGAATCTAAAAAAGAGTGATTTGTCTATGTATAACTGATTCACTTTGATATACACTTGAAACTAACATAATACTGTAAATCCATTATACTCCAATAAATATTTTTTAAAATAAGTTTCATGGTCTTTCTATATGTCAAAATATGTTAATAGCACATTTTGCATATATTTGCCATAGCATTTATCACAATGTAGTGTAATTGCTCATTTGTTTGGTTTTTACTTGGTTGTTATGATTAACTTGAGAGCACTGTCATAATCAGACTTTTTTTTTTTTTTGGTTTTTATCTCTAGCACTTCATACATTACTTGCATATAGTGAATGGGAAGCTTCTTAAATATTAATGAAAGAATAAGTGAACAAATAAAGGGGTGAAGATATCAATATTTGTTTTTATGCCCTGAACCCTTCCTTTTGGAGCTAACTTTGCCCAGTCGCTGGAGTTGTATACCACAATCTATTTTCTAAATCTAGATGTATGCATGTAGTCCCAGCTATTTGACACAGGAGATGTTCAATGGATTCTTGATTACCAATCTTAGAATATTTTATTAATATATAATAGTCAAGCATCAAAGGAGGTGTTAGTTAAAAATTTAGTTTAGGTTATGTGATTCAACAAAGGGGAATACAGGAGAAATTCAGCTTTCTTCTTTTAGTAAGGATTGGCTATTACCTACCAAGGGGCCATCCACCAGGTCACCCATGTTGGCTCACCTCAATTTCAAGTGCCCAATCTCTCCTACATGATTTAGACTTAAATGCCTATCATTCTAAATCAATCACACATTTTCATTTTTCATGTCAGTGATTTATTTAGAGGTCAAGGTGATATTAAGTAATGTCTCCTGGGGAATTTCAGAAATATGTTACCTTCTTATTTAGGAAGGAGTCCTTTTACATGAGGTAGAGAGTTTTAACTTTGCTGTGCCATTTAAATGATGACAGTTGCCCTGAGATGAGAGATACCAACTTGAGGCCAAGGTTACTCACTCAGAAGAGCAGACTGAAGAGACTCAAAAAAAAAAAAAAACAAAAAACTGCATTCTTGATAATGATATTAAGTTGCTGAATTAACCATCCTGGATCACCCAGTACTGAGAATTCTTGCTATGTGAGGTGGTAAACTGTCCTATTGTTCAGTCTAGGTGAGAGATGATTTTATGTAACTTGCAACAATAGCTTATCATGCTATTAAATTACTCAAAGTAATGAAAATCATAATCACATTTAATTGGGGTTTAAATTTTTTTCTTTGACTGCTGGAATTCCAATTTGAACTGTCCAAATATTTTTGTAACATTACCTTTCCTCAAAATTCAGTCAAATTACTTGAAAATTAAATAAAACAAACAAAAGTAATACTATATATGAAATGCCAGGGTATGCAGTGTAGAGAACTAAACTATTCAACTGATAAATGTGTGATACATTAAGATTTGGTAGAAGTTTCAGATAAATATTGGGGGAAACATGATATTAATCCAAGCTACTCACAAAATATTCACTTTGAGCTATACTGCATAATCTTACCTTAATTGAAATATGAGTATTTTCAGATGAGGTATCTCAAAACAATCAAATGTAGTATGACTGAAAAAAGAAACTTTTTTTCCAAAGGCTTGGCAATTATTGCTCATGTCATTTCATTTGTATTTTAATAGGTAATAATTATCTCATAAAATTTCCATGTAATTAATCATAGCAAAATGAAGCAATGTGTAACACACAATAATAATTGCTTAAGGTAAATCTGCTTTATAACTGACTCAGCAATATATATACTGTTAAGTATAAACATTAACTTCATCTTACAGAACACATATTTAGATAACTGTCCATTGGGGTATATTACGTTATAGAAAATAAGTATAAACATTAACTTCATCTTACAGAACACATATTTAGATAATTGTCCATTGGGGTATATTATGTTATAGAAAATAAGGAAATTAATAATCATTGGGAAAAAATACCTTTGAAATTCTAATGATTTTCCATTTATACACTGAGATCAGAAAAATTAAGGAAAATATAGGCCACACAGACTTCAGATAGCCAAAAGATGAGTTATATCTAGGTTTGTCCACCTTTCTATTTAATACTCCACCACATAGTATCAGATGGGGCATAATTGCTTAGTAAGATCATTAAGAAAATGATTTATCCTCTCAATAGACACACCCTTTCTTATACTTTAGTAAAAGTATGAATCATGGCTTATTGCAAGCAGATGAAGGCACAGAGTTCATTCTGGAAAGAACACTCATTTGGCCTGGAAAAAAGCAAAATATTTTCAATTAAACATGATTAAGACATGAAAAACTATCACAAAGTGCTAAAAGGACTTATTAATTTTAATATTCATAATTATTCCACATCTACAAGCATAAAGAAAGACAGTATATTTATCCTATAGCAAACATTTCACTTTCAGTCTCCTAAGATATTCTCCCTTTCTAAGATAGTAAACTTTACATAAAAATTCAAAAAAAAGAACCAGGATTTTCTATGAAGCAAGTTTTACTGCAACATAGATTTTCCATAAAATCATAAAACAAGGAAGGCTGCACATATTGAATTTGTAACTTAATGTAACTTAAGTTATATATTTGATTTTACTTCAATGGCTAGAAAACAGAACATGATTATAGAGACTACTGCTTCAAGATGGCAGACTGAGTCCATATATTCACTTGTAGAAAATAAGAGATTTTTTTTCAACATATCAATATCGAAATTATAGGGGGAAAAAAAGAAGTGAATGGGGTTGGAAAAAAGTTGCAGTAAAGCTACAAAATTCTCGAATGCATTCTTTGGGTTCTGGAGTGACCACTAGGTTCCTATGGAACTCTTTTCACATGTGAAATCAGTCACCCAATAATCAATGATTCACCATTGGTTATTCACTGATTTACCATGATATTAAATACAGAAAGAAAAGTTTCAGCCAAAAAGAAAAAAAAAACAAAACCAGATTCTATTTATGAATATATGGAAATTGATATGGTTATGAAATATCTATGGGAAGACATCTTGGTAGACCATATAGTGGTATTTTGAGGTCTCAGTATCAAATTCAGGTACTATAAGTTTCTAGCTTCATTTTTATTCAGTCCCATAATAAAATGAATTATATTTGGCTTGCCTGATTGAAGCTTGGGCTACACTTTCAAGGTTATTACTTAAAGTCTGTCTGTGAATCACAATCAACTGGAATTTAATTATAGAATTAAACCTGGACCTCTCTCTAGAAATTCTGATTTGGTAGATCTTATACATAGTAGACACTCAATAAATAATGTATATGTGGAACAGAATATACTGGATGAACAATATATGAATGAATGAAATGATATAATGATATCTACATATGTATTTATACTCTTAGGGATGTTAGTTTCTTAACTTAGGCATTTATAACTAAGAGTTGAGCTTCCCTTGTGGCTCAGCTGGTAAAGAATCCGGAGATCTGGGTTGGATCCCTGGGTTGGGAAGATCCCCTGGAGAAGGGAAAAGCTATCCATTCTAGTATTCTGGCCTGGAGATTTCCATGGACTGTATAGTCCATGGGGTTGCAAAGAGTCAGACATGACTGAGTGACTTTCACTTTATACTGAGTTATTTTTCCACCTATATTTAGCTTTTTATTCAACAAGAATGAAGGTTCTTGTTGCCTCCACTGATGTCTTTATTATGAGTTGAACCAGAGAATCTTCCAATATGACCAGGTTTTGAAATAACCAATAATATTTACAACCAGAGATAGCATCATTATAGCTTGTAAACTGAAGATATTAGCAATCCAATAGGCAAAATTTTGTGAGTCAAGCTCTAATTCAATCTCTTTACAGTAACCATAATTGATGAATTCTCACATAAATTCTCATTTCTTTTTTCTCCCCCAAATTATCTTGTCAACAATAAAGGCAAGGGAAATATGAAAGAACAAAGCACCTTTATGAGTTCCAAAGATTTTGGAATGATTTTTACCCCCTCTCAGCAGACACTTTCTTTGCTCAGGACCTCTTTTTAGTAGCACATCTGACACTGGACGTCTGACCTCTGCTACTCTAATGGTTGTTAATGGAAACCTCACCTCATGCAAAGATAAAATAGATTTTTGGCAGCTGTGAGAGATTATGAAGAGTAAGACCAATCTTAGTTGGAATAAGAAGAAAAGAAGTCATCTGTACCTTGAACTACTCAGCTGGTTTTCATTATACATCAAGCCTACGTTTATTACAAAGAGGGTAGCCAAGAGACAGACATCGATAGGTCTCTGCACTTAGAATATGAAGGCCAGAACTTGATAAATTCTACTTTTCAAATAAAGTTAAAATGACTCAAATCTATTTGAATTAGATGGCATATATCTGGGAGATAAACTCAAGAGGACCTTTAATTTTGTCCTTATCTAATTGGTTGGCCCCTTGGTTTTATCTTCAGTATAGTGAAATCTTAGTTCTTATTACTGATTAAAAGAAACAAGTGGTTCTATAAATCCCTAAAGTTTTATAAATAAAACTCATTTAAAATTGACTAGGATATGCTTTATATATTTATATTTAATATGGTTTTGTTTATATGTCTTGAGTATTTACAATAGGCCCAAACAAAGAAAAAATCTATATACAGAGTCTTGACATGGTAACAGCTTAATATGAGCCTAATTTCCACAAGTACAAAACAACTGCATTAAAATTCTTAGGATAATTTGTTATTTTGTATAATATTTAACGTTTATATTTCAATGTTGATAAGGGAATAGAATGCTGCATTTTGTGATGTAAGCATTTTCTAAAGCAATAATATAACTAGATCTAGAAGAGGTAATATTTTATGGAGCATATATGTGAATCAAGGTAATTAAAATAATGAGGCCAATAGATCTATACACATGATATATCTGGGGTTAAAGAAGAATGGTAGTTCAGAAGTTACATATTTGGATAAACTTTGGTTTACTTTAAGAGAATGAGAAGAGAAAATGAGATGTTTATATATGAAGAAAACCAGTTCAATTTATTTAAATATACATGAAACATATATGCATGGAAAATATTGCGTAAATATCGAGGCAGATAACACTCCTATCTGTAGTAAGGTTATAAGCCAAAGAAAACAAAGAAAAAATATACAAGTAATGTGGCCCATTGAGAATTAGGTGAAACTATGGTTATGATTCTAGAATCAACAGATTTTTGTGTTTTGATTGGCAGATGATGAATTCACATGACAAAAAAGATATGAGTACATATTCAGTAAAAAGTCTTCTTTCTAATCTGTGTTCACCATAATTTTGATAACACATATTACTCCTTTTTATTTATCTTCTGGATAATTTTGTTATATATGGAAGCCAATGCAGATATAGATATATACCATTTTTCTCAATTTTTGCAAAATTCGTAGTATGCTATATACATTTTCTGTAATTTGTTTTATTTACAAAGATGTGGAAGATATTTTCATACTAAAGAATTAATAGCTTCTGCTTTTGTTTTCCAGATATATGTCATTCTACTGTATGCATATTTCATAATGTCTTTAATCACTATTATTACTGAGGAATATTTTTTTAAATGTTGCAAAGTACAATGTCTCCTGTATAGCACCTATACAGGTGCTCCTGTATGTCTCCTATGGTGAACTATAGTCAACATCTTATAATAAACCATAATGGGAAAGAATACAAAATTAATATAAAAATATTATTATTATATAACTGAATCACTCTGCTGTACACCAGAAACTTAAAACATCAGCAACTTAAAACAATCTTGTACATATACAGAGTGCTATGGGCTTCCCTGGTGGCTTAGCACTGAAGAATCTGCTTGCCAATGCCAGAGGTGTGGGTTTCCATCCCTGGATTCAGAAGACCCCCCTGGAGAAGGAAATGCCAATCCACCCCAGTATTCTTGCCTGGGAAATCCCATGGACAGAGGAGCCTAGTGGGCTACAGTCCATGGGGTTGCAAATAGTCAGACATGACTGAGCATCTGAGCACACACAGCACATCTACCTAGGATACATCGCATCTTGGGGTACAACCCAAGCTTTGATTAATTTAAGAAAATTGAAACCATATCAAGCATGGTTCCAACCACCACTATGACATTAGAAATCACCTACAAAAATAACCTGCAAAATATACAAACACAAATTGTGGCGACTAAACAGTATGTTAATAAACAACCAATGGATCACTAAGGAAAACAAAAGATACCTACAGACATGACAGTGTAAAATCTGTGGGACACAGGAAAAGGAGTTCTAAGTGAAAGTGGCTCAGTCATGTCTGACTCTTTGCGACCGCATGGACTATACAGTCCATGAAATTCTCCAGGCCAGAATACTGGAATGGGTAGCCTTTCGTTTCTCCGGGGTATCTTCCAAATCCAGGAACCAAACCCAGGTCTCTCACATTGCAGGAGGTTTCTTTTCCTGCTGAGCCACCAGGGAGACGTTTATAGCACTAAAATCTTATCTCAGGAAATCAAGAAAAATCTCAAATGATCTAAACTTACACCTAAAGCAACTACAGAAAGAAGAACAAAGCCTAAAGTTAGTATTAATAGAAGGGTGGGGCTTCCCTTGTGTCTCACCTGGTAAAGAATCTGCCTGCAATGTGGGAGACCTGGGTTCTATCCCTGCATTGGGAAGATCCTCTGGAGAAAGGAATGGCTACCCACTCCAGTATTCTGGAGAATTCCATGGTCTGTATAGTCCATGGGGTTGCAGAGTCAGACATGACTGAGGAACTTTCACCTCTACTTTCAATAGAAGGGAAGAAAGCATAAAGACTGAGCACACATAAATGAGCTGAATAAAATAATAGCAAAGACCAATGAAACTAAAAGCTCATACTTTGAGAAGATAAACAAAACTGATAAACCTTTATTTAGACTCAACAAAATAAAAAGAGGGCTCAAATCATTAAAACTGGAAGAAGGATAAGTTACAACTGACACCACAGAAATACAAAGGGCCATAGTAGAGTACTACAGGAAACTATATGCCAATAAAATGGACAAGACAGAAAAAAAAAATGGAGAACTTCTTAGAAAGATGAAATCTTCCAAGATTGAAGTAGAAATAAACTGGAGTTATGAACAGACCAATCACAAGTACTTAAGTTGAAACTGTGATTAAAAAATTTCCAGCATTAAGTCCTGTACCAGATGCCTTCACAAGTAAATTCTATCAAATTTACGAAAGAGTTAACACCTATCCTTCTAAAACCCATTCAAAAAATTTCAGAGAAAGGAATACTCTCAAGCTCATTCTGTGAGGCCACCAGCACCCTGATACCAAAAACAGACAAAGATAATCACACAAGAAAGAACATTAGAAGCTAATATCACTAATGAACATAGATGCAAAAAATCCTCAACAAAAAACTAGCAAATTGAATCCAACAATACCTTAAAAGGATCATACAACATGATCAAGTGGGATTTATCCCTAGGATACAAGACTTTTAATATGCATAAATCAATCATGTGATACATCACACATTAACAAAGTGAAAAATAAAAACCATATGAACATCTCCATAGATGCACAGAAGGCTTTTGACAAAATTCAACACCAGTTTATGATGAAAACTCTCCAGAGAGTGGCCATAGAGTGAACTCACCTCAACATAATAAAGGACATATATGACAAATCCACAGCTAACATGATTCTCAAGGGTGAAAAGCTGGAAGCAGTCCCACTAAGGTCAATAACAAGGCAAGTATGTCCATAGTTGCCACTTATTTTCAACATAGTTTAGGAAGTCCTAGCCACAGCAACCAGAGAAGAAAAAGAAATAAAATGAATCAAAATGGGAAAAGAAGTAAAACTGTCACTATTTGCAGATGGTATGATACTGTACATAGACAGTCGTAAAGATGGCACCAGAAAACTATTAGAACTTAATGAATTTGGTAAAGTTGCAGGATATAAAACTAATTCAGAGAAACCTCTTGCATTTGCAGAAACATTAATGAACCTAGAGATTATCATACTAAGTCAGACAGGTAAAGACAAGTATCAGATGACATCACTCATGTGGAGTCTTATTTTTTAAATAAAACGAATGAACTTATTTACAAACAGAAACACTCTTACAGATATCAAAAACAAACGTATGATTACCCAAGGGGAAATATCAGGGTGAGGAAAAATCAGGAGTTTGGGATGAACATACACATACTACTATATATAATATAGGAAACCAACATACACATGCTACTATATATAATGTAGAAAGCCAACCACACGACTACATATAATGTAGAAAACCTTGTTGGTTTTGGAAGCTTGTTGGTTCCAACAGGGAACTCTACTCAGTATTCATGGATAACCTATATGACAAAATAATCTAAAATAAATAAAACAGCATATTCTTTATTTAGAAAAAAATTAAAAGGGAGGGGGGACCCACCTGGGTGGTCCAGTGGTTTAGACTCCACTTTCCACCTTCACTGCAGGGGACACAGTTTGTATCCCTGGTTGAGGAAGATTCTGTATGCCGTGTGGTGTGTCCAAAATGAATAAATAAATAAGGTGGTTGGGTTTTTTTTTTTTTTAATGATTTCTTTATTTTGGGTTGTACTGGGTTCATTGCTGTGTGGGCTTTTCTCTAACTGTGGCAAGTGCTGGCTACTCTCTAGTTGCAGTGCACAGGCTGTTCATTGCAGTGGCTTCTCTTGTTCTTGACCATGGGCTCTAGGTGGCGTGGGCTTTCATAGGTGCAGCTCCTGGGCTCTAGAATACAGGCTCAACAGTTGTGGCACACAGGCTCAGTCACTCCATTACATGTGGGATCTCCCTGGATCAGGGATTGAACCTGTGTCCTCTGCATTGGCAGGTGGATTCTCTACCACTGAACCACCAGGGAAGACAAAATGGTTAGTTCTTTATGGGGAAAAAAAAGGATCTAGATAAGACCATCTGCATATGTATAACTGAATCATTTTGCTGTACACCTGAAAGTAACACAACATTATGAATAGACACTCTCCTCTACATACGTGTGTGTGTGTGCATGCACACTGCTTCAGTTGTGTCTGATTCTTTGTGACGCTATGGACTATAGCCCACAGGCTCCTCTGTCCATGGAATTCTCCATGCAAGAATACTAGAGTGGGTTGCCATGCCCTCCTCCAGGGGATCTACCTAACTCAGAGATCAAACCCACTGTCTCTTGTTTCTCCAGAATTGGTAGGCAGGTTCTTTACCACTAGTGCCACCTGCTGCTGCTGCTGCTAAGTCGCTTCAGTCGTGTCCGACTCTGTGCAACCCCACAGACGGCAGCCCACCAGGCTCCCCCGTCCCTGGGATTCTCCAGGCAAGAACACTGGAGTGGGTTGCCATTTCCTTCTCCAATGCATGAAAGTGAAAACTGAAAGTGAAGTCGCTCAGTCGTGTCTGACTCTTAGCAACCCCATGGACTGCAGCCTACCAGGCTCCTCCGTCCATGGGATTTTCCAGGCAAGAGTACTGGAGTGGGGTGCCATTGCCTTCTCTGAGTGCCACCTGGGAAGCCCCAAAAAGGGCTTCTTTGGTGACTCAGACAGTAAATCAACTATACTCTGAAATAATGAAAATTTACACAAAAATAGTAACTTCTGAATTTTTTTTAATTTAAAAAATAGATTTTTAGTAAATATTTTTTTTCTGTTTGCCTCTTCTGTTCTTTTATATATATATATATATATATTATACTTTTTACAATATTATATTGGTTTTGCATGAGTGTGTACTAAAACTACTTTTTTTTCCTTTCAATTTTACTTTTGTACTTTATGAAAGAAAGAATAAAATCTTAATAATAGTCTTTAGGACCTTCCCTATAATGTGTGAATGGTTGTTCTCCTTTTTACTTACTCCAAATTATTCCACACTCCAGTCTCACAAGAAGAAAAAGGAAAGAAAAAAAGAAACCACAACTACAAATAATCACTCTAGTTAACTACAGTACTTGGATATGAGTATTCTTTTAGCAAATATTTACTCACTGCCTACAAAATACCAGAAACTATATTTCATAGTGTATAAACAAAATCTTACAGAGCTGTGCTTTCATGAAGGTGAAATTCTGTCTGAAGACAGACATCAAACAAAGACATTAAAATAATTATTAAAATGAATGTTGATGTAGTGTGTGGAGGAGTGGTTACGATAGGGAAGCTTTAATTTTGAAAAGAGGCTTCCCAGGTGAAACTAGTGGTAAAGAATCTACCTGCCAGAGCAGGAGATGCAGGGGACGTGGGATTGATCCCTAGGTTGGGAAGATCACCTGGAGAAGACAATGGCAACCCACTCCAGTATTCTTGTCTGGGAAATCCCATGGACAAAGAAGCCTGGCAGGCTGTACTCAATGTGACCAGAAACAGCTGGACACGAATGAGCATGCATGCAGAGGGAGCAGAAATTTTGAAAAATAAGATCAGGGAAATAATTCAAATAAAATCTGGAGAAGAAATAGAAGGCATCTGTGTAAAATGGGAAATGGGCTTCCAAGAAGAAGCAACAGCAAGTGAAAGAACCCTTTGTATGAGTGTGGTGGGGTGAAAACTGGAAGATGCTTGGGAGGCACCAGGGTCTAAGAACCAAGGGGACAGTGAATGAAAGCAATGTTGCTAAGTCCAGAAAGCAAAGTGGTGTAGGTGCAAAGTTAGTTGGGGGGATTAGAGAAGGGTCGACTCTGCCAGGATCTTATAGGCTAAAGTGTTGGGCTTTATTGTTAGAGAAATGAGAAGCCATTTAAAAGTCTTCAAGAGGAGAAAGCAGCAAATTTAGGGAGTAGAAAGACCCTGAGATCACCTACTCTCATGGGCACACCAAAATCACAACTATCTTCAGAACAAACAGAGAAAAACACTGGAACCTACAACTAAAGACATAAAGAAGGAATGACCCACAAGACAGGTAGGAGAAACAGATGCAGAATGGGCTGCCCACAAACTGGGGGCCATTTCATATGGCAGAGGTTGTTTCACAGGAGTGAGTGTTTCGAGCCCCATGTCAGGCTCCCTGCCATGGGTTTCAGGCACTGGGAAGGTGAGGGCCTAGAAGGTTTGACTTTCAAGGCCAGCAAGGGCTTAATTGCAGAAGCCCCACAGAACTGGGGGAAATAGTTGCACCCAATCTTAAAGGGTACAAACAAAATCTCACACATACCAGGACCAAAGGTAAAAGAAGTAATTTGGTAAGGGCCCAGGCCAGAGTCTCCTGAAGAGGGGAGGGAGAGGGTGACAGCTGTGGCTCATCCCAGAGACACAGACACTGATGTCAGATATATCAGTGAACAGTCTGCTGCATGGACATTCCTGGCAGCCTACATCTTGGATCATTAATGCCAAGACCTGGCTCACTCCTCAGCCTGTAGGATTCAGTGCTAGGATGACTCAAGCCAAATGACTAACTGGGTGGGGACACAGCCCCAGCCATCAGCACTCAGGCTGCCTAAAGACTACAGAGCCCATAGTCACCTCTGGACATGAGCCTTGACACAGCTCAACTACCAAAGGCCAACATCCTGCTCTACATACCAGTGGGCAGGCACCAGCCTTTTGTGCCAGAAAGCCTGCATGAGTCTCTAGATCAGCCTCAAACACCAGGGGCAGACACCGACCAAGAAAACTACAATCCTACCTCACAGGCCAGACTCTACCCTGTGAATATCTGGGCCAGGGCCTTGCCCACTAGCATGCTAACGAAACTTTCTGGGCACCCTAGAACCCATATCCAGCTATATCCGGAAACAGCTCTGCCTGCCAATAGTCTGGCACTAAACCCAGGATATGGATTTATCTGCCAATGGGTGGGCAACAGTCAAGAGTCTTTTGAGACCCTGATTTCACCCACCAATGAGCCAGCATTAGCACTGGGGCCCAGTATAATTCCACAACCAGCCACCTCATGACTAGGCCTTACTAAACAGAAGACAGCAGCATCCACACAAGGAAGAACTCAGCCTTGGGACCAGGGATAGACTAGGGACCAACCAGACTACCCACAGTCAGCCCACAACAACAGAAGGACACACTCAGCCCTCTTAGAGGGAACACCATATAACTTGGGTGACAAGAGTACACTGTTAGGGTGCACAGGATGCCTCCTTCAGAGGTCAAGAAATGTAGCAAACCTACCACATCCTTAAAATTGCTAATAGTGACTTAGACAAAACGAGGCAGTAGAGAAGTATGTTCCAGATTAAGGATCAAGATAGAACTCCAGAGCTAAGTGAAATGGAGATAGGCAATCTACCCAAGAAACAGTTCAGAGTAATGATCTTAAAGATGAACAAAGAAGTCAGAAGGAGGTTGGATGCACAGAGTGAGAAATCAGAAGTTTTTAACAAAGAGAATATATAAAGAACAGCAAAAGAGATGAAAAATACAATAACTGAAATGAAAAATACACACAAAGGAATCAATAGTAAACTAAATGACTCAGACAGGTGGATCAGTAAGTTCAAAGACAGAGTAGTGGAAATCACTGCCACAGGATAAAAATAAGAATGAAAAGAAATGAGGACAGTTTAGGGATCTTTTGAACAATATCTTTGCACTAATATTTGCATTATAAGGGTCCAAGAAGGAGGATAGAGAGAGAAAGGGCCCAAGAAAATATTTGAAGACATAATAGCTGAAAACCTCCCTAACCTGAGAAAGGAAACAGTCACCTATGACCAGGAAGCAGAGTCCTTTACAGAATTAGCTCAAAGAGAAATATATCAAGATACACTGTAATCAAAATAACAAAAATTAAAGATAATGAGAGACTACTAAAATCAGCAAGGGAAATACACTAAGTAACATGCAAAGGAACTCCCATAAGGTTACCAGCTGATTTTTCAGCATAAAGTCTGCACACCAGAAGGGAGTGGCATGATATATTGATATTTAAAGTGATGAAAGGGAAAAATCTACAACAAAGAATATGTAGTAAGATTCTCATTCAGATTTGATGGAAAAATCAAAATTTTAACATACAAGGAAAAGCTAAAAGAATGCAGCATCACCAAAGTGGCTTTATAATAAATGTTAAAGGAAATTCTCTAGGCAAAAACAAAAGACCCCAATTAGAAGCCATAAAATTATAGAAGGAAGAAGCTCATTGGTAAACACACAGTGAAGGAAGGAAATCATCTAGATACAAACTCATAGGGAGTTTAAAAGACACAAGTAATAAAATCAGCTGCATCCATAATAAGCAGTTAAGGGATATGCGGAACAATTAGATGTAAAATATAATATGGTCTAAGTACTCCACCAAAAGATACAGACTGGCTGAATGGACAGGAAAAAAAAAAAAAAAACAACACCATCAAAACCCATATTTATGCTATCTACAAAAGACTCACCTTAGATCCAAATAAACATACAGTCTGAAAGTGAGAAGACAGGAAAAGATCTTCCTTGCAAATGGAAATCAAAAGAAAGCTGGAGCAGCAATACTTATACCAGAAAAATCAACTTAAAAATAAGATTGTTATAAGAAACAAAGAAGGACACTACATAATGATCAAGGGATCAATCCAACAAGATATAATAATTGTAAATATATATACTCCCAACATGGGAGCTCCTCAATATATAAGGCAATGAAAATTTTCAAATAAACAACCTAAACTTAAAACTTTAATCTTCAAAGAACAAAACCTAAAGTTAGAAGGAAGGAAATCATAAAGTTCAGATCAAAAATAAAATAGAGATTTAAACTATAAGAAAACAAGTTAATGAAACTAAAAGCTGGTTCTTTGAAAAGATAAACAAAATTGATAAACCTTTAGCCAGACTCATCAACAAAAAAAAGATATAGGGCTCAAGTCAGTAAAATCAGGAATGAAAAAGGAGAACTTGCAACATACACACAGTAACAGAGGATCATAAGAGACTACCACAAGCAACTGTACACTAATAAAATGGACAACTTAGAAGAAGTGGATTAATTCTTAGAAAGGTAATCTCCTAAGACTAAACCAGGAAGAAACAAAAAATCTGAACAGACCAGCTGTCAGCACTGACATTAAGTCAGTAATTTAAAAACTCCCTGTAAACAAAAGTCCAGGACTAGAAGACTTCATGGGAGAATTATACCAAACTTTCAGAAAAGAGTTAACGCCTATATTTCTGAAACTATTCCAAAAAATTACAGAGGAAGGAACACTTCTGGAATCATTCTATGAGACCGCCATCACCTTGTACCAAAAATAGACAAAGATATTATTACAAAAACAAAAGAAACTATAGGTCAATACCACTGGTGAATATAGATGAAAAATCCTCAACAAAATACTTGCAAACCAAGTCTAACGATACAATAAAGGATTGTACACCATAATCAAGTGGGACTTATCCCAGGGATGTAGGGATTTTTCAATATCTGCACAACCAATGTGATACACTACATTAGCAAACTGAAGAATAAAAGCTATAGGATCATGTCAATAGATGCAGAAAACACTTTTGATAAAATTAAATACCTATTTATGATTTAAAACTTCTCTAGAAAGTAGGCATGGAGGGAACTTACTTCAACAAAATAAAGACTGTATATTAGAAACCCACAACTAAGTGAGAAACCAAAAGCATTCCCTCTAAAGATCATAAATAAGACAAGGATGCACACTCTTTTATTCAACACAGTTTTGGAAGTCCTAGACAGGGAAAAGAAAGAAGAAAAAGAAACAAAACAATCCAAATTGAAAAGGAAGAAGTAAAACTGTCACTGTTTCTGGGCAACATGGTACTATATATAGAAATTTAAAAAAAATGCTACCAGAAAACGAGTAAAGCTCATCAGTGGGTTTGGTCAAGTTGCAAGATACAAAATTAATACACATAAATCTGTTGTATAACTTTATGCTAACAAAAAATGTCAGAAATGAGAAATTAAGAAAACAATCCCATTTAAGATTAAAGACAATCTCTTTAACAAGTGGTGCTGGGAAATCTGGTCAACCACTTGTAAAAGAATGAAACTAGACCACTTTCTAACACCATACACAAAAATAAACTCAAAATGGATTAAAGATCTCAACGTAAGACCAGAAACTATAAAACTCCTAGAGGAGAACATAGGCAAAACACTCTCTGACATACATCACAGCAGGATCCTCTATGACCCACCTCCCAGAATATTGGAAATAAAAGCAAAAATAAACAAATGGGACCTAATTAAACTTAAAAGCTTCTGCACATCAAAGGAAACTATTAGCAAGGTGAAAAGACAGCCTTCAGAATGGGAGAAAATAATAGCAAATGAAGCAACCGACAAACAACTAATCTCAAAAATATACAAGCAACTCCTACAGCTCAACTCCAGAAAAATAAATGACCCAATCAAAAAATGGGCCAAAGATCTAAATAGACATTTCTCCAAAGAAGACATACAGATGGCTAACAAACACATGAAAAGATGCTCAACATCACTCATTATCAGAGAAATGCAAATCAAAACCACTATGAGATATCATTTCACACCAGTCAGAATGGCTGCAACCCAAAAGTCTACAAATAATAAATGCTGGAGAGGGTGTGGAGAAAAGGGAACCCTCTTACACTGTTGGTGGGAATGCAAACTAGTACAGCCACTATGGAGAACAGTGTGGAGATTCCTTAAAGAACTGGAAATAGAACTGCCTTATGATCCAGCAATCCCACTGCTGGGCATACACACTGAGGAAACCAGAAGGGAAAGAGACACGTGTACCCCAATGTTCATCGCAGCACTGTTTATAATAGCCAGGACATGGAAGCAACCTAGATGTCCATCAGCAGATGAATGGATAAGAAAGCAGTGGTACATATACACAATGGAGTATTACTCAGCCATTAAAAAGAATACATTTGAATCAGTTCTAATGAGGTGGATGAAACTGGAGCCTATTATACAGAGTGAAGTAAGCCAGAAGGACAAACACCAATACAGTATACTAACGCATATATATGGAATTTAGAAAGATGGTAACGATAACCCTGTATACGAGACAGCAAAAGAGACACTGATGTATAGAACAGGCTTATGGACTCTGTGGGAGAGGGAGAGGGTGGGAAGATTTGGGAGAATGGCATTGAAACATGTGAAATGTCATGTATGAAACGAGATGCCAGTCCAGGTTCAATGCACGATGCTGGATGCTTGGGGCTGGTGCACTGGGATGACCCAGAGGGATGGTATGGGGAGGGAGGAGGGAGGAGGGTTCAGGATGGGGAACACATGCATACCTGTGGTGGAAAAAAAAACTTAAAAAACAAAAAAAAAAACAAAAAAATAAATAAATAAATAAAAGCATACAGAAAAAAAAATAAATAAAAACAATGGGATCAAGATTCAAAAAAAAAAAAAAAAAAAAAAAAAAGAACTCACAGATAACCCACGGTGTTGAGCCGTACTCTAAACATGCATCATCCACACTCAACCCAAAAAAAATAAAAAAGAAATGAGAAATTAAGAAAACAATCCCATTTACTATCACATAAAAATAATACTTAGGTATAAATATACAAAGAGAGGCAAAGTCCTGTACTTTGAAAATTAAATGATTGAGATGAAAGAAATCAAAGATGACACAAACAAATGGACCAATATACTGTGCTGCAGGATTGGAAAAAATTAAAAAGTATTGTTAAAGTGACCATATTATAAAAGGAAATCTACAGATTCAATGCAATTTCTTTCAGATTACCAGTGGTATTTTTCAAAAAACTGGGACAAAAAAATAAATAAATAAAAATGTGTATGGAAACACAAGCAATCCCTAAACCAAAATAAACTTGAAGCAGAACAGAAATGGAGGAATCTGGATCCCTGACTTCAGACTATACAGCAAAGCTACAGTAATCAAAACATCACGGTACTGGCACACACATAAGATCAATGGGAGAGGATAGAAATCCCAGAAATAAACCCATGCACCTGTGGTCAATCTGTGACAAAAAGAGGTGAAAATATACAATGGAAAAAAGTCTCTTCAATATGTGATGCTGGGAAAACTGGATCAGTTCAGTACAGTTCAGTCGCTCAGTTGTGTCCGACTCTGTGACCCTAAAGACTATAGTATGCCAGGCTACCCTGTCCATCAACTCCCAGAGTTTACTCAAACTGAAGTTCATTGAGTCAGTGATGCCACCCAACCATATCATCCTCTGTCATCCCCTTCTCCTACCACCTTCATCTTTCCCAGCATCAGGGTCTTTTCAAATGAATCAGTTCTTCACAACAGGTGGCCAAAATATAGCAGTTTCAGCTTTAGCACCAGTCTTTCCAATGAAATATTCAGGACTGGTTTCCTTTAGGATGGACTGGTTGGATCTCCTTGCAGTCCAAGGGACTCTCAAGAGTCTTCTCCAACACCACAGTTCAAAAGCATCGATTCTTCTGTGCTCAGCTTTCTTTACAGTCCAAATCTCACATCCATACATAACTACTGAAACAACCATAGCTTTGACTAAATGGACCTTTGTTGGCAAAGTAATGTCTCTGCTTTTAATATGCTGTCTAGATTGGTCATAACTTTTCTTCCAAGGAGCAAGCGTCTTTTAATTTCATGGCTGCAGTCACCATCTGCAGTGATTTTGGAGCCCAGAAAAATAAAGTCTGACACTGTTTCCCCATCTATTTCCCATGAAGTGATGGGACCAGATGCCATGATCTTCATTTTCTGAATGTTGAGCTTTAAGCCAACTTTTTCACTCTCCTCTTTCACTTTCATCAATAGGGTTTTTACTTCCTCTTCACTTTCTGCCATAAGGGTGGTGTTATCTGCATATCTGAGGTTAGTGATATTTCTCCCAGCAAACTTGATTCCAGCTTGTGCTTCATCCAGTCCAGCATTTCTCATGATGTACTCTGTATATAAGTTAAATAAGCAGGGTGACAATATACAACCTTGATGTACTCCTTTCCCAATTTAGAACCAGTCTGTTGTTCCATGTCCAGTTCTAACTGTTGCTTCCTGACCTGCAAATAGATTTCTCAGGAGGCAGGTCAAATCATCTGGTATTCACATCTCTTTAAGAATTTTCCACTGTTTGTTGTAATCCACACAGTCAAAGGCTTTGGCATTGTCAATAAAGTCAAATAAAAAACATCTACTTTTTTTTTTTTTTTTTTGGTTTTTCTGGAACTCTCTCACTTTTGCGATGATCTAATGGATGTTGGCAATTTGATCTCTGGTTCCTCTGCCATCTCTAAATCCAGCTTGAACATCTGGAAGCTCATGGTTCATGTACTACTGAAGCCTGGCTTGGAGAATTTTGAGCATTACTTTGCTAGCATGTGAGATGAGTGTAATCGTGTGGTACTTTGAGCATTCTTTGGCTTTGCCTTTCTTTGGAATTGGAATCAAAACTGACCTTTTCCAGTCCTGTGGCCATTGCTGAGTTTTCCAAATTTGCTGGCATATTGAGTGCAGCACTTTCACAGCATCATCTTTTAGGATTTGAAATAGCTCAACTGGAATTCTATCACCTCTACTACCTTTTTTATAGTGATACTTCCTAAGGCCCACTTGACTTGACATTCCAGAATGTCTGGCTCTGGGTCAGTGATCACACCATCATGATTATGAGTCATGAAGACCTTCTTTGTATAGTTTGGTGTATTCTTGCCATCACCTCTTAATATCTTCTGCTTCTGTTAGGGTCATACTATTTCTGTTCTTTATTGTACCCAACTGTGCATGAAATATTCCCTTGGTATTTCTAATTTTCTTGAAGAGATCTCTCAGATCAGATCAGTCGCTCAGTCGTGTCAGACTCTTTGCGACCCCATGAATCACAGCATGCCAGGCCTCCCTGTCCATCACCAACTCCCGGAGTTCACTCAGACTCACATCCATCAAGTCCATGATGCCATCCAGCCATCTCATCCTCTGTCATCCCCTTCTCCTTCTGCCCCCAATCCCTCCCAGAATCAGTCTTTTCCAATGAGTCAACTCTTCGCATGAGGTGGCCAAAGTACTGGAGTTTCAGCTTTAGCATCATTCCTTCCCAAGAAATCCCAGGGCTGAGCTCCTTCAGAATGGACTGGTTGGATCTCCTTGCAGTCCAAGGGACTCTCAAGAGTCTTGTCCAACACCACAGTTCAAAAGCATCAATTCTTCGGTGCTCAGCCTTCTTCACAGTCCCACTCTCACATCCATACATGACCACAGGAAAAACCATAGCCTTGACTAGATGGACCTTTGTTGGCAAAGTAATGCCTCTGCTTTTGAATATGCTATCTAGGTTGGTCATAACTTTCCTTCCAAGGAGTAAGCGTCTTTTAATTTCATGGCTGCAGTCACCATCTGCAGTGATTTTGGAGCCAGAAAAATAAAGTCTGACACTTTTTCCACTGTCTCCCCATCTATTTCCCGTGAAGTGGTGGGACCAGATGCCATGTTCTTCGTTTTCTGAATGTTGAGCTTTAAGCCAACTTTTTCAATCTCCACTTTCACTATCATCAAGAGGCTTTTGAGTTCCTCTTCACTTTCTGCCATAAGGGTGGTGTCATCTGCATATCTGAGGTTATTGATATTTCTCCGGGCAATCTTGATTCCAGCTTGTGCTTCTTCCAGTCCAGCGTTTCTCATGATGTATTCTGTATAGAAGTTAAATAAACAGGGTGACAATATGCAGCCTTGACATACTCCTTTTCCCATTTGGAACCAGTCTGTTGTTCCATGGCCAGTCCTAACTGTTGCTTCCTGACCTGCATACAAATTTCTCAAGAGGCAGATCAGGTGGTCTGGTATTCCCATCTCTTTCAGAATTTTCTACAGTTGATTGTGATCCACACAGTCAAAGGCTTAGGCATAGTCAATAAAGCAGAAATAGATGTTTTTCTGGAACTCTCTTGCTTTTTCCATGATCCAGCGGATGTTGGCAATTTGATCTCTGGTTCCTCTGCCTTTTCTAAAACCAGCTTGAACATCAGGAAGTTCACGGTTCACATATTGCTGAAGCCTGGTTTGGAGAATTTTGAGCATTATTTTACTAGCATGTGAGATGAGTGCAATTGTGTGGTAGTTTGAGCATTCTTTGGCATTGCCTTTCTTTGGGATTGGAATGAAAACTGACCTTTTCCAGTCCTGTGGCCACTGCTGAGTTTTCCCAATTTGCTGGCATATTGAGTGCAGCACTTTCACAGCATCATCTTTCAGGATTTGGAATAGCTCAACTGGAATTGCATCACCTCCACTAGCTTTGTTCGTCGTGATGCTTTCGAAGGCCCACTTGACTTCACATTCCAGGATATCTGGCTCTAGGTCAGTGATCACACCATCGTGATTATCTGGGTCGTGAAGATCTTTTTTGTACAGTTCTTTTGTGTATTCTTGCCATCTCTTTTTAATATCTTCTGCTTCTGTTAGTTCCAAACCATTTCTGTCCTTTATCGAGCTCATCTTTGCATGAAATGTTCCTTTGGTATCTCTGACTTTCTTGAAGAGATCCCTAGTCTTTCCCATTCTGTTGTTTTCCTCTATTTCTTTGCATTGATCGCTGAAGAAGGCTTTCTTATCTCTGCTTGCTATTCTTTGGAACTCTGCATTCAGATGTTTATATCTTTCCTTTTCTCCTTTGCTTTTAGCTTCTCTTCTTTTCACAGCTATTTGTAAGGCCTCCCCAGACAGCCATTTTGCTTTTTGCATTTCTTTTCTATGGGAATGGTCTTGATCCCTGTCTCCTGCACAATGTCACGAACCTCATTCCATAGTTCATCAGGCACTCTATCTATCAGATCTAGGCCCTTAAATCTATTTCTCACTTCCACTGTATAATCATAAGGGATTTGATTTAGGTCATACCTGAATGGTCTAGTGGTTTTCTCTACTTTCTTCAATTTAAGTCTGAATTTGGCAATAAGGAGTTCATGGTCTGAGCCACAGTCATCTCCTGATCTTGTTTTTGCCGACTGTATAGAGCTTCTCCATCTTTGGCTGCAAAGAATATAATCAATCTGATTTTGGTGTTGACCATCTGGTGATGTCCATGTATACAGTCTTCTCTTGTGTTGTTGGAAGAGGGTGTTTGTTATGACCAGTGCATTTTCTTGGCAAAACTCGATTAGTCTTTGCCCTGCTTCATTCTGTATTCCAAGGCCAAATTTGCCTGTTACTCCAGGTGTTTCTTGACTTCCTACTTTTGCATTCCAGTCCCCTATAATGAAAAGGACATTTTTTGGGGTGTTAGTTCTAAAAGGTCTTGTAGGTCTTCATAGAACCGTTCAACTTCAGCTTCTTCAGCGTTACTGGTTGAGGCATAGACTTGGATTACTGTGATATTGAATGGTTTGCCTTGGAAATGAACAGAGATCATTCTGTCGTTTTTGAGATTGCATCCAAGTACTGCATTTCAGACTCTTTTGTTGACTATGATGGCCACTCCATTTCTTCTGAGGGATTCCTGCCCGCAGTAGTAAATATAATGGTCATCTGAGTTAAATTCACCCATTTCAGTCCATTTCAGTTGGCTGATGCCTAGAATGTCGACATTCACTCTTGCCATCTCTTGTTTGACCACTTCCAATTTGCCTTGATTCATGGACCTGACATTCCAGGTTCCTATGCAATATTGCTCTTTACAGCATCGCACCTTGCTTCTATCACCAGTCACATCCACAGCTGGGTATTCTTTTTGCTTTGGCTCCATCCCTTCATTCTTTCTGGAGTTATTTCTCCACTGATCCCCAGTAGCATATTGGGCACCTACTGACCTGGGGAGTTTCTCTTTCAGTATCCTATAATTTTGCCTTTTCATACTGTTCATGGAGTTCTCAAGGCAAGAATACTGAAGTGATTTGCCATACCCTTCTCCAGTGGACCACATTCTGTCAAATCTCTCCACCATGACCCACCCGTTGGGTTGCCCCACAGGCATGGCTTAGTTTCATTGAGTTAGACAAGGCTGTGGTCCTAGTGTGATTAGATTGACTAGTTTTCTGTGAGTATGGTTTCACTGTGTTTGCCCTCTGATGCCCTCTTGCAACACCTACCATCCTACTTGGGTTTCTCTTACCTTGGGCGTGGGGTATCTCTTCATGGCTGCTCCAGCAAAGCGCAGCCCTTCCCATTCTATTGTTTTCCTCTATTTCTTTGCATTGATCACTGAGGAAGACTTTATCTCTTCTTACAATTCTTTGGAAATATGCATTCAAGTGGGTATATCTTTCCTTTTTTCCTTTGCCTTTGACTTCTCTTCTTTTCTCAGCTATTTGTAAGGTCTCCTCAGAGAACCATTTTGTGTTTTTGCATTTATTTTTCTTGGGGATAATCTTGATCACTGCTTCCTATACAATGTCACTAACCTCTGTCCATAGTTCTTCAGGCACTCTGTCTATCAGCAACTTTGAGGAAATACCCATGTCCAAGGGCAAAGGAGAAGCCCCAGCAAGATGGTAGGAGGGGTGAAATCGCATTTAGAATCAAACCCCATACTCTCCAGAGATGCTCAAAGGCTCAAACAAACCTTGTGTGCACCAGGAGAACTGGATAGTTACATGTAAAATAATGAAATTAGAACATTCTCTAACACTGTATACAAAAGTAAACCCAAATGGTAAAGACCTAAATGTAAGACGGTATGCCATAAAACTTCTAGAGGAAAACATAGGCAGAACACTGACATAAATCACAATATTTTTTTGGATCTGTCACCTAAAGAAAAAGGAAATAAATAATATTATATGTGTGTGTATATATATAATTATATGTATATATAATTTTAAAAATGAGATTTATTTAAAGTTAAAAGCTTGTATAGCAAAGGAAATCATGACAAAATGAAAACGCAACCTACTGAATGGGAAGATATTTGCAAATAATATGACAAACAAAGGGTTAATACCCAACATATATAAACAGCTCATACAACTCAATATTAAAAATATCTAAAATAAAAAAATCTAATTAAAAATGAGCAGAAAAACAGAATAGACATTTCTCCAGAGAAGTGATAGATGGCCAGCAGGCACTGCAAAGATGCTTACCATCACTAATTATTAGAAAAATGCAAATCAAAACCACAATGAGGAACTTCCCTGGTAGCTCAGTGGTTGCAAATCCACATACCAATGCAGGGGACACAGGCTGGATACCTGGTCCAGGAACTAAAGTTCTCAGATGCTGCAGGGCAAATAAGTCCATGCACCACCCAACTGTATGCTACCACTACTGAAGCCCATGTACCATAACTACTGAAGCCTGAGCATCCTAGAACCTGTAATCCACAACAAGAAAAACCACAGCGATCAGTCTGCCCACAGCAACTAGAAACTATCCCATGCTCACACCTACTAGAGAAAACCTCCATGTAGCAACAAAGAGCCTGTGTACTGTAATGAAGACCCATGGCCAAAAATAAAATAATTAATTTTAAAAAGATGTCTTAAACACACACACACACAGGATATCACCTCATACCTGTTAAATGGCTAGCATCAAAAAATTTATGAATAACAAATTCTGGCAAGGATGTGGAAAAAAAGGAACTGTCTCACATTGTGAGAACATAAATAGGTACAGCTATTGTGGAAAATAGTTGGGAGGTTTCTCAAAAAACTAAACATAGAATTGTCATATGATCCAGAAATTCTACTCCTGAGTTTCTGGTAGAAATAAAAACACTATTTTGAAAAGATACATGCACCCCAATATTCACAGCAGCATTGTTTACAATTGCCAAGGTATGGAAGCAACCTGAGTGTCCATACACAGACATACACACACAGAGACACACACACAGAGTAATATTGCTCAACCTTGCTATTTGTAGCAACATGGGTCAACCTAGAGATGATCATGCTAAGTAAAATAAGTCTAACAAAAAAAGACAATCATCATATGGTGTCACTTTTATGTAGAATCAGAAAAAATGATACTCAAATGAACTTGTTTACAAAACTGAAACAGACTTACAGACATAGAAAACATCATTGTCAAAGGTGAAAAAGGGTAAGGAGGCATCAGTTGGGAATCTGGGTTTAACAGATACGCTTCGTGAACCCATGAATTGCAGCCTCCGTCAGACTTTATTTTTTTTGGGCCCCAAAAATCACTGCAAATGGTGACTGCAGCCATGAAATTAAAAGACACTTACTCCTTGGAAGGAAAGTTATGACCAACCTAGACAGCATATTGAAAAACAGAGACATTACATTGCCAACAAAGGTCCGTCTAGTCAAGGCTATGGTTTTTCCAGTGGTCATGTATGGATGTGAGAGTTGGACTGTGAAGAAAGCTGAGCGCCAAAGAATTGATGCTTTTGAACTGTGGTGTTAGAGAAGACTCTAGAGAGTCCCTTGGACTGCAAGGAGATCCAACCAGTCCATTCTAAGGGAAATCAGTCCTGGGTGTTCATTGGAAGGACTGATGCTAAAGCTGAAACTCCAATACTTTGGCCACCTCATGCGAAGAGTTGACTCATTGGAAAAGACTCTGATGCTGGAAGGGATTGGGGGTGGGAGGAGAAGGGGACGACAGAGGATGAAATGGCTGGATGGCATCACCAACTCAATGGACATGAGTTTGGGTGAACTTTGAGAGTTGGTGATGGACAGGGAGTCCTGGCGTGCTGTGATTCATGGGGTTGCAAAAAGTGACACGACTGAGTGACTGAACGGAATTGAACTGAACTGAGGCTCCTCTGTCCATGGGATTTCCCATGGCAAGAATACTGGAGTGTGTTGTCATTTCCTTCATCAGGTGATCTTCCCAAAGTGAAGTGAAGTGAGAGTCACTCAGTTATGTCTGACTCTTTGCGACCCCATGGACTATACACAGTCCATGGCATTCTCCAGGCCAGAATACTGGAGTGGGTGGCCTTTCTCTTCTCCAGGAGATATTCCAAACCCAGGGATCAAACCCAGGTCTCCTGCATTGCAGGTGGATTCTTTACCAACTGAGCTACCAGGGAAGATGGGATCTTCCCAACCTGGGATCAAACCCTGGTCTCCTACATTGCAAGAAGATTCTTTATCATCTGACCCATGATGGAATCCCCAGATACACACTATTACATGTGTAAAATAGATAAACCACAAGGATCTACTGTATAGCACAGGGAGCTACATTCAGTATCTTAACTTACAATGGAAAAGAATCTATACGGATGTATAACATCACTTTGCTACACACCTGAATCACTGTGGAACAACTATTCCTCAATTAAAACACTAAAATAAATGTAAAACTTTTAAATTTAAACAATAAAGTTCAAGAAAAGGGTACGTGGGCAGGTGGGACAATGGCAATAAAGGAGATTTGCACTTTAAAATCACCTCCCCCTCTGAAGAAAAAAATCTAGCAGATAAGAGTGAGATAGGTAGATATCCTGTAGTAGTCCTGGTGAGATAGGAGATATTTTAATTTTTGTGAGTTCCCTGAGAGATGGAGAGTAGAGAGATTCAAGAAAATTACCAGGCTACCTTATAGGATACAATACTGTATTAGCAATAAAAAGAAGAGAAGGCGAGGGAAGACAAAGAATAAAACCTCAACTAGTGTTATCAGAGAATGGTGTATAATTGTGCAACAATCAATCAGAATAATAATTCTCTTTTGTTCTCAATTGTGTGGATCTGAAGAGAGCATGCTACATTAAATTCACCTCAGTTTTCCAAATCTGGAGTTTCTTTTTTAGGGGAAGATTAATGGGCTTCTGTTTTTCAAAAGCTGACATCACAAGGACAGATATTTTGTCCAAGAAGAGAAAGATAAGTGTTTGAAGGAAAAGAGAAGAACTAGATGACTATTCTGCTTGATACTCAAAGGATAGAGGACTGGAAGTTTTCGAAAGGGATGGACACCTGTTTTATACCCCTTGGAAGGGTCCTAAGGACATCTTTGTTGTTGTTCAGTTGCTAAATCGTGTTTGACTCTTTGAGACACCATGGACTGTAGTGCACCAGGCTCCTCTGTCCTTTTCTACCACCCAGTTTGCTCAAATTCATGTCCACTGAATCAATGATGCTATCTAACTATCTCATGCTCCGTGGACCCCTTATCCTTTTGCCTTCAATCTTTCCCAGCATTAAGATATTTTCCAGTGAGTCAGCTCTTCACATCAGGTGGCCAAAGATTGGAGCTTCAGCATCAGTCCTTCCAATGAATGTTCAGGATTGATTCCCTTTAAGATTGACTGGTTTTGTTTCTTTGCTGTCCAAGGGACTTTCAAGAGTCTTTTCCAGCACCACAATTTGAAAGCATCAAATTTTGGTGTTCTTTATGGTCCAACTCTCGCATTCATGTATGAAAAACCATACTGGAAAAACCATAGCCTTGACTATATAGACTTTTGTAAGCAAAGTGATGTCTCTGGTTTTTACTATGCTGTCTAGGTTTGTCGTAACTTTTCTTTCAAGGAGCAAGTGCTTTTTAATTTCATGACTGCAGTCACCATCTGCAGTGATTTTGGAGCCCAAGAAAATAAAATCTGTCACTGCTTCCACTTTTTCCCTTTCTATTTGCCATGAAGTGATGGGACCAGAAGCCATGATATTTGAATGCTGAGTCTTAAGACAGATTATTCACTCTCCTCTTTCATACTCATCAAGAGGCTCGTTAGTTCCTCTTTACTTTCTGCTATTAGAATGGTATCATCTGAGTGCACATTTGAGGTTGTTGACATTTCTCCTGGAAATTCTTTCCTATTCTATTGTTTTGCTCTATTTCTTTGAATTGTTCCTTTAAGAAGGCCTTCTTATGTCTCCTTGCCCTTCTCCAGAATTCTGCATCCAGTTGGGTATATCTAAGAGCATGAGATCCCCAAATGGGGTCACACCTCAAAACAGGAAACTGTGTTTAAAAAACAAAACAAAACTAAGAGGTATGGAGGAGATCCTGGCATAGAGAAAATGAATACCAAGAATAGTAAAATGTGCCTTCAAATAAAGGAAAATAAGCAATTCCAGGTTAACTGTAATGGACTGAAGTTCTGATGACTTGCAACAAGAGTCTTAAGATTATCATTTCTTAGAAGAGAGGGAAAGGAGTTCTCTAGTCCACAATGCCTCAGATCTAATTTCCAGCCAACTCTCGTAAGAACAGGCTCACGGACTTGGTTTGTTTTAGAAAAACCTATTCCTGCAACACAAATGTCATGCAACAAGTATTTATTGGTCACCGTAGAGTGACATTTAATGAGTCTGTTTCTACTTAGTAATGGATTTCTCTTTTTAGCAATTGACTTTCCAAGAAATCTATTCTTTTCATATCAAGTTGGGGATAAAACCCACCCCCTGTCATAATATGAGCAGGAATCTAACCCACAGCAAATACAACTTCAGCTGGCATTTTGCTGATAAACAAGAACAACAGAATAACAAGTTTCAATGAGCAGAATATAAATTCTGATTTTTAGAGAGACAAAGCACTGAGCAAATGGAAAAGTTGCTGTTAACATGTAACAAGTACTTGAGCCAGATATACTACAAAGTTTATTGGAAGGAAAATTCCTTAGAAATATTATTTAGGAAAACATGATCAAGTTTGAGCAAATAAAATTAAATTTATGCTGTTACATCATCATATGGGTTTTCCAAAGCTTTATAAAGCATTAGCCTATTGCTATGGAACACATACAGACTACTATTATTGTAGGAACAGGACTAGAGTTCTAGGCTAGATGAAGGAAAGTATCCTGTTTTTACCCCTATATTACTCTGTTCTGAAAGTATTTTTCTAGAAATCTCTTAGTCTTTGCATTCAGAGAAAACTATATAAGTAATTGGTATAGAAAATATTCTCTCAAAAGCATTTTCATTTCCTTTGGCATTCAAAATACCTGAAAAATAAAGAGAAATTGCTCTTTCTTTGCATTTAAAATCAACCACCTGAAAGCTTCTTATGGTTTATTAGCTATTTAATAACTTTTAAAAAAAGATAAATCAGGATAAGTGCTAATCAATATCATAACAGTTCATTTAATGTAAACCCTCACTACTTATAATCTTGAATATAAATATAAACCTGAAAATGCCATTTTAAATCCTGAGGGGAATTACTTCAAGAAGAAAAATTAAAAGTTTTAAAATTGCTATTTGTTCCTAAGAACAATAATTCTTGATTTTTTTTTCCTCCTTAAAACCTTCTTATACTGTTGCTGGGGAATGTAAAGTGTTGTTACAGCACTATTTACAACACCCAGGGAATATAGAAGCAACCCAAGTGCCCATGACAGAGGGATGGATAAACATGTGGTACATATATACAATGGAATATTACTCATCCATAAAAAGAATGAAATAATACCATTCAGCAACATGGATGGACCTAGATATGATGCTAGGTGAAGTAAGTCAGAGAGAGAAACAAATATGATATTTGTGATATTTCAAATCTAAAAAAATAGATGATATAAGTGAAGTTATAGACAAAACATAAATAGATCCATAAATATAGAAAACAAACCTGTGGCAACCAAGGAGGCAGGAAGAGGGATAATCTGAGATTAATGTATACACACTGCTATGTGTAAAGCAGATAACCACCATGGACCTACTGTATAGCACAGGAACCACACTCAATAGTTTGTAATAACCTAAAAAGCAAAAGAATCTGAAAAATAATATGTATTTGTGTATATATATGTATGTGCATGTGTGCTAAGTCACTTCAGTTGTGTCCAACTCTTTGTGACCCTATAGACTATAGCCAGCCAGGTTCATATATATATATATATATATATATATATATATATATATATATATATCCAGTCATGAAATTAAAAGACAATTGCTTCTTGGAAGGAAAGCTATGACAAACCTAAACAGTGTATTAAAAAGTAAAGACATCACTTTGCCAACAAAGGTCCATATAATCAATGCTATGATTTTTCCATTAGTCATGTATGGATGTGAGAGTTGGACCATAAAGAAGGCTGAGCACCAAAGAATTGATGCTTTCAAATTGTGTGCTTGAGAAGACTCTTGAGAGTCCCTTGAACTTCAAAGAGATCAAACCAGTCAATTCTAAAAGAAATCAACCCTGAATATTCATTGGAAGGACTGATGCTGAAGCTGAAGCTCCAATACCTTGGCCACCTGAAGTGAAGAGCCAACTCATTGAAAACGACCCTGATGTTGGGAAAGATTGTAGGCAAACATATAAGGGGATGACAAAGATGGTTGGATGGCATCACGGACTCAATGGACATGAGTTTGAGCAAGGTCAGGGAGACAGTGAAGAACAGGGAAGCCTGGTGTGCTGCAGTCCATGGGGTCACAAAGAATTGCACACAACTTAATGACTGAACAACAACCACAAATATAAATACTTGTGTATGTATAAAGGAATCAGTTTTCTGTACACCTGAAACTAACACATTTAAAATCAACTATGAAGTGAAATGAAGTCCCTCAGTCGTGTCCGACTCTTTGTGACCCCATGGACAGTAGTCTACCAGGCTCCGCCATCCATGGGATTTTCCAGGCAAGGATACCGGAATGGGCTGCCATTTTCTTCTCCAGGGGATCTTCCCAACCCAGGGATCAAACCTGTGTCTCCTGCATTGCAGACAGACACTTTACTATATGAGCAACCAGGGAAGCTTCAATCAAAAAGAAAAAAAAAAAAGTTTCTTTTTGGATTATACAAAATGTATTATGAAAGAAGCTTTTGAAGTTTTGATAGATTTCATATTAGGTGTAAATTACTGTTGTCTTATATACCTAAGAACATTTAAAATTTAATTAAAATTAAAATAAATAAAATCTCCTTTTCTCCCTATTTAAATTATTTTGCTTTGGAAGCATGATCCCGGTACTATTTAATAATTACCTGATATTTAGGGGTTGGTTGGCTTACAATTTTTGTCTCTTTTCATAGTTATTCTTTTATACGTATTCTCTATTTTTTACCTCATGTTGTGAACTTTTAATAACATTCATTTTTGCAAATACACAAAACAAATATACATGCCAGTCTGCAGGCTCTTAATAAATATGTCTTGAAAGTTAACTTAGATTTACTTATACATTTATTTTTAATCAATTGTCATTCTTATGCATACATAAAAAAGAAAATTTAAACAAAATATTAGGTGAAAGCAAAAATATGTCTTTATCTTCAGAAGTGACTGAGTGACTTCTTATTCTGAATCATTGAAGTCTCTGTTTTTAAGACATTATTTTCCTCCGGGCCAGCAGCTCTATAGAAAGTGCTACATTATTTCATCTGTTATTTTCCTCCAGATCTCTGACAACCATTTCACAGTTTGATAGTCATTTGATATGGCACTTTCTGGATCTCATGGCAAGTATCTATTGAAGGTGTTCAAACAGAAACTTGGTTCTTTCTCAAATTTTCTTTAATTGTCTTATCTACCTAAGCATAGAAATTTTTCCCTTGTCTAGTGATGCTGCTGCTGCTAAGTCACTTTAGTCATGTCTGACTCTGTGCAATCCCAGGGATGGCAGCCCACCAGGCTCTTCTGTCCCCAGGATTCTCCAGGCAAGAATACTGGAGTGGGTTGCCATTTCCTTCTCCGATGCATGCATGCATGCTAAGTCACTTCAGTCATGTCTGACTCTGTGTGATCGTATGGACAATAGCCCTCCAGGCTCCTCTGTCCACAGGATTCTCCAGGCAAGAATATTGGAGTGGGTTGCTATTTCCTTCTCTAGTTCACATCAAATCCCCAAAATAATTTAAATTAGGTCATAGAAATACACATATTATCTAAAACTAAAATTTTCCAGAAGAAGATAGGAGCAAATATCTTGACTCAACAGCAGATAAAGGTTTCGAAGACAGGAACATGGTCCGCTGTAGAAGGGAATGGCAAACCACTTCATCATTCTTACCTTGAGAACCCTATGAAAAGGCAAAAATATATGACACTGAAGATGAGTCTGCCAGGTCAGAAGATATTGTTATGTAGGTAGAATAGGGAAAAGGAGTCCAAAATGGCGGTGGCTAAAAGACAAAGAAGAGAAAAGCCCATGAAAATAGAACAAAAGAAGGTCTGAGGACCGGATTGAGGACCTCAGGTAAAACAAACAACACTCCTGGCTGGCCCAATTTACATAGGACAGGCCCAGGGAGAGATAAACATATAAAAAGAGGAGCTAAAGCTAGCGAGCACTCTCTCTCCCTCTCCCTCGTGCGCACTGGGGTGCTCTTCTCTTTATGTCTTTGGATTGATGGTCCCTCATGCCTCAGAGATGGATTTTTCCTGCTATCTTCTAAATAAAATAGAGCTGTAACACTGAGCTGTAACACTAATTTGTCTAAGAGCTATAACATGGTCCATTCGAGACCTGAGAGCTATAACATGATCTATCCAAGACCTGAGAGCTGTGACACGCCGAGGGGGCTTTAATGTCCGTCACTCCAAATCTTTGTTGTGACGAAACAAAGAACCGAGGAAAATACATTCACATGACAGTATCAAATATGCTACTAGAAAAGATTGGAGAAATAGCTCCAGAAAGAATGAAGAGGCTGAGCCAAAGCAGAAACGATCCTCAGTTGTGGTTGTGTCTGGTAGTTAGAGTAAAGTCCAATACTGGAAAGAACAATATTGCATAGGAACCTGGAATGTTAGTTCCATGAATCAAGGTAAATTGGATGTGGTCAAATAGGAGATGGCAAGAGTGAACATTGACATTTTAGGAACTAGAAAAGGATGAATATAATTCAGATGACCATTACGTCTACCACTCTGAGCAAGAATCCCCATTAAAAGAAATGGGTAGCCCACACAGTCAACAAAAGAGTCTGAAATGCAGTATGTGGATGCAATCTCAAAAATGACAGAATGATCTCTGTTGGTTTTGAAGGCAAACCATTCAATATCACAGTAATCCAAGTCTATGCTCCAACCAGTAATGCTGAAGAAGCTGAAGTTGAACAGTTCTATGAAGACCTACAGGACCTTCTAGAACTAACACCAAAAAAAGATGTCCATTTAATCATAGGGGACTGGAATGCAAAAGTAGGACATCAAGAGATTCCTACAGTAACAGGCAGGTTTGGCCTCAGAGTACAAAAAGAAGCATGGCAAAGGCTAACAGAATTTTGCCAAGAGAACACATTGGTTATAGTAAATATCTTCTTCCAACAACCTAAGAGATGACACTACACATGGACATCACCAGATAGTCAATTCCAAAATCAGATGATTATATTCTTTGCAACTGAAGATGGAGAACCTCTATACAGCCAGCAAAAACAAGACCTGGAGCTGACTGTTGCTGAGATCATGAGCTCCTTATTTCAAAAATTATATTTAAATTGAAGAAAGTAGGGAAAACCACTAAGCCATTCAGTTATGACTTAAGTCAAATCCCTTATGGTTATATGGTGGAAGTGACAAATAGATTCAAGGGATTAGATCTGTTAGACTGCCTGATGAGCTATGGGCAGAGGTTTGTAACATTGAACAGGAGGCAGTTACCAAAACTATCCCCAAGAGAAATAAATGCAAGAAGGCAAAGTGGTTGTCAGGGAGGCCTTACAAATAGCTGAGAAAAAAAGAGAAGCAAAAAGGAAAGATACACCCATCTGAATGCAGATCTCCAAATAATAGGAAGGAGAGAAACACCAAGGGAACATTTCACACAAATATGAGTACAATAAAGGAAAGAAACAAGGGACTTAAGAGAAGCAGAAGAGATTAAGAAGAGGTGGTAAGAAAACACAGAAGCACTGTACAAAAAAGATCTTAATGACCCAGATAACCATGATGGTGTGATCACCTACTTAGAGCCAGACATCCTGGCATGCAAAGTCAAGTGGATCTTAGGAAGCATTACTATGAACAAAGCTGTGGAGGTGATGGAATTCCAGTTGAGCTATTTCAAATCCTGAAAGATGATGCTGTGAAAGTGCTGCACTCCATATGTTAGCAACTTTGGAAAACTCAGCAGTGGCCACAGGATTGGAAAAGGTCAGTTTTTATTCCAATCCCAAAGAATGGCAATGCCAAAGAATGTTCAAACTACCACACAATTGCACTCATTTCATAAGCTAACAAGGTAATGTTCATACCCTTCAAGCTAGCTCCCAAAGTACATGAACCAAGAACTTACAGATGTAGAATCTGGATTTAGAAAAGGCAGAGGAACTAGAGATCAAACTACCAACATCCATTGGATCATAGAAAAAAAGACAATTCCAGGAAAACATATGCTTTACTAAGGATGCTAAAGCCTTTGTGTGGATAACAACAAAATGTGGAAAATTCTGAAAGAGATGGGAATATCAGACCACCTTACCTGCCTCCTGAGAAACCTGAATCAGGTCAAGAAGCAAGAGTTAAAACTGGACATGGCAAAACGGACTAGTTCAAAACTGGGAAAGGAATATGTCTCTATGATTATTTAACTTATATGTAGAGTACATCATACGACATGCCAGCCTGATGATTCACAAGCTGAAAACAAGACTGCTGGGAGAAATGTCAATAATCTCAGATATGAAGATGACACCCTTATGGCAGAAAGCAGACAGGAATTAAAGAGCCTGGAAATGAGAGTGAATGAGGAGAGTGAAAAAGCTGGCTTAAAAGTCAGTATTCAAGAAGTTAAGATCATGGCATCCAGTCCAATCACTTCATGGGAAATGTGCTTAGTCTCAGTCATGTCTGACTCTTTGTGACCCCATGGATTGTAGCCTGCCAGGCTCCTCTGTCCATGGGGATTCCCCAGGCAGGAATACTGGAGTGGGTTGCCATGCCTTCTTCCAGGGGATCTTCCCAACCCAGGGATCAAACCCACATCTCCCACTTTGCAGGTGGATTCTTTACCTACTGAGCTACCAGGGAAGCCCAAGAATACCTGAGTGGGTATTCTGGGTAGCCTATCACTTCCCCAGGGGATCTTCCTGACCCAGGAAACGAACCAGGATCTCCTTCATTGCAGGCAGACTCTTTACCAGCTGAGCTACTAGGAAACCCCTCATGGCAAATAGATTGGGACAAAATGAAAACAGTTAAGTCATTATTTTCTTGGCTCCAAAATCACTTCGGACAGTGACTTCAATATTGAAATTAAAAGCTGCTTGCTCCTTTGAAGAAAAGTAAAAGTGAAGTTGCTTAGTCATGTCAGACTCTTTGCAACCCCATGGACTGTAATCTATCAGGTTTCTCCAACCATGGGATTTTCCAGGCAAGAATACTGGAGTGGGTTGCCATTTCCTTCTCCAGGGGATCTTCCCTACCCAGGGGTTGAACCTGTGTCTCCTGCATTGCAGGGAGATGCTTTACCATCAGAGCCACCAGGGAAGTCCCTGGAAGAAAAAACTATGGCAAATCTGTTCTGTGCTGTGCTTAATCACTCAGTCAAGTCTAACTTTTTGTGACCTGGTGGACTGCAACCCACCAGGCTGCCCTGTCCATGGGTATTCTCCAGTCAGGAAGACTGGAGTGGGTTGCCATGCCCTCCTTCAGGCGATCTTCCCAGCCCAGGGATCAAATTCAGATGTCCCACATTGCAGATGGATTCTTTACTGCCTGAGCCACCAGGGAAGAGGAGACATCACTTTGCCAATAAAGGTCCGTATAATCAAAGCTATGGTTTTTCCAGTATGGATGTGAGATTTGGACCATAAAGAAGGCTTTGAGCTGAAGAACTGATACTTTCAAATTGTGATGCTGGAGAAGACTCTTGAAAGTCCCTGGGATAGCAAGGGAATCAAACCAAGCAATCTTAAAGGAAATCAATCCTGAATATTCATTGGAAGGACTGATGCTGAAGCTCCAATACTTTTGCCACCTGATGCAAAGAGCAGATCCATTGGAAAATACACTGATGCTGGGAAAGTCTGAGGGCGGAAAGACAAGGGGATGACAGAAGATGAGATGGTTAAATGGCACTGGACATCAGTTTGAGCAAACTCCTGGAGATAATGAAGGACAGGGAAGCCTGGTGTGCTGCAGTCCATGGGCTCACATAGCGTCAGACATGACTGAGCAACTGCACAACAACAAGAGTCAGGAAACCATTAAGCAATTACCATAAAATAATAAAGTAGTCAGACATCATACTAAAAATATATAGATACCTTATTGAAAAAAACTCTCTGGTCATCAAGCAAATGCTTTAAAAATAAGTGAATAGGCAAGCCACCAGGGAAATATCCACAGTATAGATATTTGAGACAGGACTGCTATTTAGGATATATATATATATAAGAACAGTGATAATTTACCAGTAAAAATAAGTAAAGGTTTAAATGGAAACTTTACAAAGGATGCTGCTTTACACAGGAAAATAAGTACATGGAAATGTGTTTAATTTCATTCATCTTCAGACAAATGCAACTTAAAATCACAGCTAAACGCTACTACATATTCCCCTGAATAATTAAAAGACTGAAATTATCATGCATTGTCAAGAATTTAGAGCAACTCAAACTTTATAACATTTTTCACGAGACTGTAAAATCACACACTTATTCTATAAAAAGTTCTGCATACATAAATCCATGGACAGAGGTATTCTCCAGGGAAGAATACTGGAGAGGTTGCCATGCTCTTCTCCAGGGAATCTTTGGGACTCAGGGATCGAACCCAGGTCCTTTACATCTCTCCTCCACTGGCAGGCGGGTTCTTTACCACAAGGACCACCTGGGAAGTCCTCATAAACACATCGCTACCTATCCAAATTATTCTAAACCTAATTATTTACCCCCCCAAATAAACACATACATCCATAAAATCACAAGGACAACAATGACATATTTACATAAAATCAGTTCAGTTCAGTTGCTTAGTCATGTCCAACTTTTTGCGACCCTATGAACCACAGCACACCAGGCCTCCCTGTCCATCACCAACTCCCGGAGTTTACCCAAACTCATGTCCATTGAGTCGGTGATGCCATCCAACCATCATCATCAACATCAAGGTCTTTTCAAATGAGTCAGCTCTTCGCATCAGGTGGCCAAAGTATTGGAGCTTCAGCTTCAACATCAGTCCTTCCAAAGAACACCCAGGACTGATCTCCTTTAGGATGGACTGGTTGGATCTCCTTGGTGTCCAAGGGACTCTCAAGAGTCTTCTCCAACACCACAGTTCAAAAGCATCAATTCTTCGGCGCTCAGCTTTCTTTATAGTCCAACTCTCACATCCATACATGATCACAGGAAAAACCATGGCCTCGACTAGACAGACCTTTGTTGGCAAAGTAATGTCTCTGCTTTGGAATATGCTATCTAGGTTAATCATAACTTTCCTTCCAAGGAGTAAGCATCTTTTAATTTCATGGCTGCAATCACTATCTGCAGTGATTTTAGAGCGCCCAAAAATAAAGTTGGACACTGTTTCCACTGTTTCCCCATCTATTTCCCATGAAGTGATGGGACTGGATGCCATGATCTTCGTTTTCTGAATGTTGAGCTTTAAGCCAACTTTTTCACTCTCCACTTTCACTTTCATCAAGAGGCTCTTTAATTCTTCTTCACTTTCTGCCATAAGTTTGGTGTCATCTGCATATCTGAGGTTATTGATATTTCTCCTGGCAATTTTGATTCCAGCTTGTGCTTCTTCCAGCCCAGTGTTTCTCATGATGTATTTTGCATATAAGTTAAATAAGTAGGGTGACAATATACAGCCTTGACGTACTCCTTTTCCTATTTGGAACCAGTCTGTTGTTCCATGTCCAGTTCTAACTGTTGCTTCCTGATCTGCATACAGGTTTCTTAGGAGGCAGGTCAGGTGGTCTGGTATTCCCATCTCTTTCAGAATTTTCCACAGTTTATTGTGATCCACACAGTCAAAGGCTTTGGCATGGTCAATAAAGCAGAAATAGATTTGTTCACAATAACTAAACACAGAATCACATTAGTTGTTCACCCAAAGCAAAATGAGTAAAATTCATCATATTCATACAATGGAATGCTCCTCCTCAATAAAAGGTTCTAAAGTCTCAAACACAACACCATGTGGTATGTGAAAGAAGACATCCAAAAGAGTGCTACTGATTTTATATAAATTTGTAGGAAAGATAAAAGTAATCTGTGGTAAAGAGAATTAGAAGAGTAGATGACCTTGGGGAGAGAAAGTGAGGGCGTTAATGGACTGGAAAGGGGTATGAGGCAACTTCCTGGTTTGTGGTTGTTGGTTTATATCTTCATGGAAATTTGTATTACACAGATGTATGTTCTTGTCAGAGTACATGTTATTTTACTTAGTAAACTTAGACTTGTGCCTTGCCACACATGAGTAATTTTTACTTCAAAACACTCTGTAAAATATTTAATTCTACTTTAAAAGCTGAAATTTACTGATCTGAAATTACTTTGAAGTGCAATACAAATAAGTTCAATTGATGGATGAATGGGGGGATTGAGAGCTGGATAAATTGGTTACAAGCAAATATATTAAAATATTAATTGTATAGTTTAGGTGTTAAGATATAGCTTTTTTACATATAATTCTTTCAGTTGTTTACTTGGAAATTTTCATTAATAAAATATTATAAACTGTTACCTTGAGACTGAGAAGAAACAAGGATATGTACCATTACAAATTTCATTAAACTTTTATTGGAGGTCGAAGTCAGAACAATAAAGACCAGAAAAGAACATAATTAATGTGACTGTAAGGATGAATATATTTTCTACTATTCAGAGACAACATGATTATTTATTGGAAGAATCTAATAGGATCTATATATAAAATATAAAAATTGACAATTGTCAATAAAAATTGATAATTGGAAGAACTAGTATTGTCAAAATGACTATACTACCCAAGATAATCTCCAGATCCAATGCGATCCAAATCAAATTGTCAGTAGCATTTTTTGCAGATCTAAAGCAAAAAATCTTAAAATCTGTATGGAAACCCAAAAGATCCCCAATAGTCCAAGCAGTTTGGCGAGGAAAAACACAGCTGGAGTAATCATACTCCCTGACTTCAGACTATACTGTAAAGCTCCAGTAATCAAAGTCTGATGGTACTGGCACAAAGACAGGCTTATGGTTCAACAGAACAGAATAGAAAACCCAGAAATAAACCCACACCTCTATGGTCTACACAAAAGTGGCAAGAATATAAAATGGAGAAAAGACAGTCTCTTCAATATGTGATGCTGAGAAAACTGGATAACCACATGAAATTAGAACATTCTCTAATCCTATACAAAAAATAAACTCAAAATGGATTAAAGGCCTAAATATAAAACCTGATACTATAAAACTCTTAGAGGAAAATATAGACAGACCACTAAGACATAAATTGCAGAAATATCTTGAATCCACATCCTAGAGTAATGAAAATAAAAACAAACAAATGGGACCTAATTGAACTTAAAAGCTTTTGCACAGCAAAGGAAACTATAAACAAGATGAAGACATCCCACAAAATGAGAGAAAATATTCCCAAATGTTGAGACCAACAAGAGATTAATCTTCAAAATGTATAAACAGCTCATGCAGCTTAATATAAAAAATCTTAACAACCAGCCCAATCAAAAAATGGGCAGAATATCTAAATAGACATTTCTCCAAAGAAGACACGTGTTAGCTGCTCAGTCATGTCCAATTCTTTGTGAACCCTTATACTGCAGCCTGCCAGGCTCTTCTATCCAAGGCATTCTCCAAGCAAGAATACTTGAGTGGGTTGCCATGCCCTTCTCCAGGGGATCTTCCTGAAAGAAGACATACCGATGGCCAAAAAGCACATGAAAAGATGCTAAACACTGCTACTTCTTAGAGAAATGCAAATCAAAACTACAATGAGGTTTCACCTCACACTTGTCAGAATGGCCATCATCAAAAGTCTGCAAACAATAAGTGCTGGAAAGGTTGGGGGAGAAAAAAGGGAACGCTTTTACACTGCAGGGAGGTAAATTGGTACAACCACTTTGGAGAACAATATGGGGGTTCCTTAAAAACTAAAAACAAAGTTAACATATAGCAATATCATTCCTGGGCATATATCTGGGGAAATAAACCTCAAAGATACTTTCATCCCAGTGTTCACTGCAGCACTGTTTACAATAGCCAATGCATGGAAGCAACCTAAATGTCCATCAACAGAGGAATGGATAAAAAAGATGTGGTACATATGTAATGAAATATTACTCAGCTATAAAAAGAATGACAATGTCATTTCCACAACATGGATGGATCTAGAGGTTATCATATTAAGTGAAGTCAGATAGAAAAAGACAAATATCATGATATCACTTATTTGGAAACTAAAAAATGATTTTTAATACAAATGAACTTAATTGCAAAACAGAAACAGATTTACAGACTTAGAAAACTTATGACTACCAAATGGAAAAGGTTGGGGGGAAGAATAAATTAGGAGGTTGGGATTAACATATATACACTACTATATATAAAATAGATAATCAATAAGCACCCACTGATTAGCACAGGGAATGTTATTCAGTACTCTGTAATAACCTATTTGGCAAAAGAATTGGAAAAATAGATACATATATAACTAAATCACTTTGCTATACACCTGAGAGTAAGACAACATTGTAAATCAAATACTCCAAAATAAAAATTAAAAAACCAAAAAATAAATAAATCATTAAAAAAAGATGCAGAGTGAAAGTCATATAACCAGCAAAATTCTCTTAGAGTTCTCTTAACTTCATTAATTATATAATTAACTCCTACAGTTTAAGAAAGGGAACAGAGAAAGATGAAAAAAAGAAAGATGGAAAATCACAACTATGGAAACAAAGAAAAATAATATATACTAATTTCCCATTAATAAGTTTAAATGACTGGTAGAAGTGGGCTGTATTCTAGGGGAAAAAAAAGCTGTAAAGGGCAATATCATATTATAAAGAATAAACATTAGACTATTTCAAAAAATTTTGAAAAACACGTCACAAATTGAGAAAATGTATGGCAGGAACCATGGCTGTTTGTTTTTGTAACTGTTTGAATAAATGAATCATGTTTTGTAAATAGTCAATTTATTCAATAATATTTCTTCAGCATTTATTACAAACAAGACACTCTTCAAAACATAGGAATGAAGTGATGAACAAATTTTACAAGATCCCCTCTATTGTGAAGCTTATGGTAGAGTGCTATAAAGGAATAATAATTAAATCAGTGTCTAAATACCTACAAGTTAAGTGCTGAGCAGGGAAGTATCAGAGTACTGGCTGTCACTGTACAGAATTAAAAAGTCCCAATAATGTGACTGAATTAAAAAGACCCAATATTGAGTTTATATCTAAAGGATGTGTAAATGTTAACTAGACAAGAAGGGAGAAGAGAGCTATTTCCAAGAAGATGAAACGATGTATGCAATTTCCTTAAGAGGTGAGAAACGTGGGAAATGTGCTCTGAAAAGATGATGCTGGCTGCAGTGGAAACGTCAAAGGAGAAAAGCATGAGAAAAAAGATTCTAATAAACCAAGTAGGAGGTCATTACAATAGCCATTGTAAGAAACAATGAAGACTTTAGCCTGGGGTCATAAAGAGTCAGACAGGACTAAGCGACTAACACTTTCACTTAAGCACAGATGTTCAGATAGATAAATTATTAGAAGAATCAAGATGATACTTGATGATGGATTCATTATGCAAGAGTACGTGGAAGAATATGTTAAGAATGTTGCCTAGGATTCTAGTTTCTCATTTTTATGCTGAATAGGTGGTGGAGACTTTCCACATGATTCAGAACTCTGGAAAGGACCAGGTTTAAAGAGGAGTAGAGTAGTAGACAGTGACCATAATTTGCCTTTGAAATATGCAATTTAGACATTTTAAATAAGCAGCAAGATAATATTCATTAAAAATCTGGCATATCTGCAACATTATATTGACTGAAATAACCACAAAGAAGAGTTTGAAATGTGTAAGAATTTGCTGTGGGGGCATTATCAATTACTTAGTTCTAAATCAAATTAATACTTCCATATGAGCAAAATTAAATAGTTCAGACAAGACTAAAATGAAAAATACCATGTCTGGCCCCATTTGTTCTCATCCCGGGTGACACTCCTCTAGGCAACCACTTTTAGCTCCTATTTTCTTTTTGAGGTGGTGGGGTGGTAATGCAGTATTTTCATAAGTTTCTCTCAAGTTATCAAGTAGTATCATTTTTAAAGTTGTGTTTTCTGAATTACTTCTGTTTCGTCTGAAGTAATGTTTTGATAACTATTGTTAAATGCCATCTCTAAGCTTTTCACAAAAGTTTAGTTTCCATTTTTGACCTTTATTTTTTAAATGATGCTACATAAAAGCTAATGGTTAACTATTTGTATGAGTTAAGATTCTTGACTGATAGTCTTCATTTTAAAGAAAACGGAAGCTGAATCTTGCATATTTAGCTCAAAAAAGCAAAATACAGATATATTGGCTAGTACATCAAATCCATGTTAGAAATCCCAGTTTTCCCCAGAAAATCTGTGATCCTTTTTTGTGGGGAGTAGTTCTGGGGAGTTGATACTTGTTGCTGGTTAAGACTGATGGTGGAATTTGGTGTGGGTAGTGAAAAGTGTCAACTGTTCCATTTACAAAACTTAAACTAATCCCTATGCTTTCAGATCCATTAATTCAATTCAACCATCCAACACATTTAATATTTCTGAGTCAAATGTCACTCAGGGGGGAAAAAATGACTTTCTTTTTTCCAGAGCTTTTCAAGAGCTTTTGTTTAAAGCTTTGCCTGGACAGATTGTTGGTCTTTTCTCCCTAATTTTGGTTTCCTGAGAACCTTATCACACCTCCATTCTCTTTCTATATGTTTTCTATTTTTATCTATATTAATGGAAAAAAAAATCTTTCTCAGCAGTTGAGTCATTCAATTCTTTCCCTGGTTGTGTGTTTAATTTACATAGTTACCATTTTTATTCAGTTCTATCACTTGAGTTCCATATGAAAGAAGAGATAATATGTATGCTATTTTGAATCAGACACATTAATGCTATATTTACTGATGTTGTTATTGTTCAGTCACTCAGTCCTGTCTGACCCTTTGCAATCCCATTGACTGCAGCATGCCAGGCTTCCCTTTCCTTCACTATTTCCCAGAGCTTACTCAAACTCATGTCCATCACATCAGTGATGTCATTCAAACATATCACCCTCTGTCATCCCCTTCTCTTCCTGTCTTCAATCTTTCCCAGAATCAGGGTCTTTTCCAAGAGTCAGTTTTTTGCATCAGGTGGCCGAGTATTGGAGCTTCAACATCAGTCTTTCCAATCAATATTCAGGACTGATTTCCTTTAGGATAGACTGATTGGATCTCCTTGAAGTCCTAGGAACTCTCAAGAGTCTTCTCCAAAACCACAGTTCAAAAAGCATCAATTCTTCAACGTTCAGCCTTCTTCATGGTCCAACTCTCACATCCATGCATGACTACTGGAAAAACCATAGCTTTGACTATATGGACCTTTGTCAGCAAACTAATATCTCTGCTTTTTAATATGCTATCTAGGTTTGTTACAGCTTTTCTTCCAAGGAGTAAGCATCTTTTAATTTCATGGCTGCAGTCACCATCCACAGTGATTTTGAAGCCCAGAAAATAAACTCTGTCACTGTTTCTGTTGTTTCCCTATCTATTTACCATGAAGTGGTGGGAATGGTTGCCATGATCTTAGTTTTGTGAATGATGAGTTTTTACTATTTTCAAAAAGCGTTAATTATAATAAAGTTATTGCAGCTCAGAAAATAAAGTTTTAATTTTATAGGCAAAAATTCTCAAAGTGTAGAACAAAAAATAGTTCATATGGGAATAATCTAGGAATCTTATATATCTATGTAATTCCAATTCTTGATCCTTAGCCTGGCAGATAGTAAGCACTCAACACATGTTTATTGAACAAATATATGGAAATTTTATTTTGAATATATGTTTAAAAAAATCTTTTATGTCATAATGCACTCTCTTCCCTTAATTAGATCTTATATCATTTGAGAAATCTGGAGCTGTTTAACAGAGGTAATTCCAGTAATATACCTAAATAAGGAGCAAGACTTATGGTCGAAATGTGCATTTTCATTTTTCAAAATTCTTCCATCAACTATAAGTACAGAGAAAAATTTTACAAAAGATATTTCCAATAAAGAAAAGCTATGGGATTATGCAAAAGAGACTTTTCCATTAAATGAAATCAGGAGAAGCTTAAAATTAAAGTTTCCATTTAACAAGAACAATGTAACTGAAGACATGGTTTTAAAAATCCATTAAGTCACTTTGGAAAGAGGCAGTAAACACAGCTTCTGGAGACAAGAGAATTCCATTTGTCAATCTGTATCCTTAATGATAGTATTTCCATTAAATTACATACATTTGTATCCTGTTCTACATCCTTTTTTACAAAACATGATTTACACAAAATTGTTCTGCTTTACTCCTAAGCATACACTTGAAAGATTTACTGCAAAGATGAATTCTGTTACCTATAGCAATTTACATGGAAGAAGTCATTTATGTCAGCATCACTTAACATGCACTTTATTTTTTCATTGTTACATTGAAATGAGGTTCGTAACTATATTAGGAACTTTAAAAAATCAGAAAATCATGGATATATTGTCAACAAACATTGCACTATTCTTAATTATACAAATGGCAAGATATGCTATTGATACATTCCTGTTTCTTTCCTTTTTTTAGTAATGAGAAGAACTGAGGATACTTATAGGAAGTTAGCATCTCATATGTGACATTTCAAATCAGGTCACCTGGATTATTGTTGTTCATTTGCTAAGTCATGTCCAACTCTGTGACCTCGGGGACTGTAGCACGTGAGACCCCTCTGTCCTTTACTATCTCCCAGAGTTTGCTCAAATTCATGTTCACTGAGTCAGTGATGCTATCTAAACACCTTATCCTCTGCCGCCGTCTAGGAGCATTTTCTTTTCACATAAATCAGAATCTTGAGTTGTGTAAATAATTTCACAACACAATTAAACGACTTTCAATAATACTACAGATACTTAAACTTGTCCACATTTAATGATAAAATTTTTTAAAGTGGTAAATGTTTTAAATGTGTGTCACTTTGCCTGTAGTCAGAGTGAAATTTCCCAAAATATAATATTATTTATGTATATTTCTTACTATAAAACACACTTTCAGATGGTAAAAGTCCTCAAGGTTTATTTAATAGTCTTTTTTTTGCAAATGAAAATGCATTTTTCCAAAGTTGTATTTCTGGCACTCGAGTGTCATTTCTATGTGAAATAAAAGAGCCCACTATGTTGATTTGGCAAAAGATTAAGACATTAATGGTGGGGGCTTCATAATAGAGCTTTGAAATTTCATGAGGGACAACACAGGGTGATTATTTTCATTCACAACCTGAGCAGTGTATGGGCATTAACTATAAAAATAATATTTTATTTAGACTTAGATCATCTTTTCCCATGCAGTAAGACCATGAGCAAGGAAAAATAAACCACAAGTGGTAAGCATTTGATTTTAAACACAAATAAGAACCCAATGCGATATTCAACTAATATTGAGTGTGGTCAAATACTTACATGGATTAAAAAAAAAAATTCTGCCAGGGAATGAAATAATTCTCCTCCAGTCTAAAGTTTCTTATTTCTTCCTATGTTCAGTTAAACCTCACATTTATTCCATAATATTACTATTGATGTATATCCAGCTTAAGGGCAAATAATGTCTATGGTTCCCATGCCCTTTGATATAAGGTAAATAGTCATTTTATTTATGTAATAGTAATTATTGCAAAGTAATGTTGTAATGGGAGATAACTTATATCTTAAAGGATATTGGACATTATATGTGAATAGTGTTTGCATATATCAAAAAGTTATTTTCTATTGATGAGATGATATTTTATCAGTAGTCATGGAAACTATATTCTTCTTTATTATAAACATGTGCTTAGTCACTCAGTCTTGTCCAACTCTTTGCAACCAAATGGACTGTAGCCCAGCAGGCTCCTCTGTCCATGGAGATTCTCCAGGCAAGAATACTGGAGTGGGTTGTCATGCCCTCCTCCAGGGGATCTTCCCAACGCAGGGATTGAACCCAGTTCTCCTGCATTGCAGGTGGATTCTTCACCATCTGAACCACCAGAGAAGCCCTAATTCCTTCTGTATGCTTTATTCAGTCCAAATATAATTACTAAGATCAAAGAATTGACTCACTGACTAATACGGAATAACTGACACAATTTCTCATACTGCCATTTATGGCCCTAGACTTTTATTAATTTAATTAAAAAATAGAAAAGTGGTAAGAGTTGGGTTTCCCAGAAATGTCACTACAATGAAACACACAAAATATAGATAGCATTACTCATCATCTTATCCTGCAGTATTACTTTCTGACAAGTACTCAGTAATTTTCCAGTATAAATTTAGCCTTCACACAATTTTGGATATTTAATTACATTCAAGAAAAGCAAATAAATACCAAGGTCTTTTCTATATTGAGCCAAAAGTAAGAAATACACATGTATGTGATATATTGTGTATATCTTATTAGGTCTCTGCCTTCATTACTGATGCTATATTAATCATTAGCAGAATTGATATTATCAGGTGCTATGTATTTAAACATATAGAATGGCCAGTAAAAATGGAATCAGTAAGCTGAAGGAATCTAGAAAATGCTCTTTAAGAAGTAGTCTGACCATTAAAGAGAAAGCAAATGATAACATTGTGGATATTAATATATCATTTATTGTTTGGAACTGTATAAGTTATTATTATCCCTATTTAAGGATAGAGAAAATGAGGCACAGAGAGGTTAAGTAATTTGTATCAAATAACATGGATAGTGTTTGTCTTAGTCAATATGGGTTGCTATAACAAACTCATGAACTGTGTAGTTTATAAATACCAGAAATTTATTTCTCACAGTTCTGGTATACTGAGAAGTCCAAGATCAGAGAATCAACAGATTCAGTGTCTGGTGAGGGCCTGCATCCTGGTTCATAGATAGCTGTATTCTTGCTTTTTCCTCATATGGGAGAAAGTGCCAAGGGAGCTCTTTGGGATATCTTTTATATAAGGGCATCAATCCCATTCATAAGGGCTTCACCCTCATGACCTAACACTCCCCCATCAGCCCCACTCCTAATACCATCACATTGTCAGTAGGATTTCAACATATAAATTTTGGAGGTATATGGACATTTAGTTCATAACAATATTGAAATATTGTTCTAACCTAACACTATAGTTTTAACTTATACTGTCTCTCAAGCAGTTAGAGTTTTAGTAAGCCCATCTCATAGACACAGTTATCTCAATCCTATCTGGTATACCCCATGAGTAACAGAGACATGCATGGTCTTTATAAGCATCATTTTTAAATTCCACACACAGGTGATATCATACAGTATTTATCTTTTCTGACCTACTTCAATTAGCATAATCCTCTCCAAGTACATCCATGTTGCTGCAAATGGCAAAATTTCAGTCTTTTTTATGGCTGAGTAATATTCCATTGGCTATGTGTTTCTCTCTCTGTGTGTATCACATCTTCTTTATCCATTCATCTGTTGATGGACACTTAGGTTACTTCCATATCTTGCCAATCGTATATAATGCTACTATAAACACTGATGGAGAAGGAAATGGCAACCCAATCTAGTATTCTTGCCTAGAGAATCCTGTGGACAAAGGAGCCTAGTGGGCTGTCATCTATGGGGTTGCATAGAGTCAGCCACGACTGAAGCAACTTAGCAGCAGCAGCATGAACATTGAGCATGTATTTTTTCGAATTAGTGTTTTTGGAAATTTTTGGACATATATCTAGAAGTAGAATTGCTGGGTCAAATGGTAAATCTATTTTCAGTTTTTTGACAAACCCCCATATTATTTTCATAATGTCTGTACCAATTTACATTCCCACCAACAGAGTACAATGGTTCCCTTTTCTTCACATTGCCAACTTTTGTTACTTGTGTTCTTTTTGACACTAGCCATTCTCATGGAGGTGAGGTGGTAGCTCAGTGTGGATTTGATTTACATTTCCCTGATAATGAGTGATATTGAACATCTTTACAAGTACCTGTTAGCCATCTGTATGTCCTGTTTGCAAAAGTGTCTATTCAGTTCTTCTGCCTATTTTATAATCAAGTTTTTGGGTTTTTTGATGTTAAGTTGTATGAGTTGTTTATACATGTTGGATAGTAATCCCTTATCAGTCATATCATTTGCAAATATTTTCTCCTATTTAGTGGAACTAATGAGTATATCAAAAGGAAGCAGAGTCACAGATATAGAGACCAAACTAGTGGTTACCCAATGGTGAGAGGAAGGGAGAGGGGACATTATAGGAGTAGGAGATTAAGAGGTACAAACTATTAGATATAAAACTGCAGGCATATATGTACAACATGAGTTTATTCACAACATGAGTAAAATAGTCAATATTTTATAAAAATTATAAATGGAGTGCAACCTTTAAAATTGTGAATCACTGTATAGTATACTTGTAGTTCATATAATATATTATACATCAAGTATAAGAGTGTGTCTGACTCTTTGCAACCCCATGGACTGTACTGCACCAGGCTCCTTTCTCCATGGAATTTTCCAGGCAAGGATATGGGAGTGGGTAGCCATTCCCTTATCCAGGGAAGCAACCTGGGTCTCCCATTGCATGCAGGTTCTTTACCATTTGAGCCACCAGGGAAGCCCATGCATCAACTATACTTCAATAAAAAAGAATCGTATTTTCTTATGTGAGTCTGAGACGTGTGTGTGTGTTTAGAAAGTATTCCCCAATATAGGGGGATATATAGTGCATCCACTGGGAAAACAGTATGGAGGCTCCTCAGAAAGCTAAAAAAAAAAAAAAAAATTAACATATGATCCACCAATCCCACCGAGGGGCATATATTTGCACAAAAGTATAATTCATCACCATTCATTCATAGTGGTGGGATATATGTACCACTATGTTCATAGAAGCACTAGTCATAATAGCCAAGATTTGGAAAAACCACAAATGCCCATTGACAGACAAATGGATAAAGATGTGGTATATGTATAGAATTGAATCTTATTCAGCCATAAAAGAAAGAAAGAATTTCATTTGCAGCAAGATGGATGGACCCAGAGATTATCATACTGAGTGAAGTCAGACAAAGACAGGTATCACATGGTATCACTTATATTACTTATTTGTGTAGAATCTAATAAAAAGGCTACAAGTGAACTTCTCTAAAATAGAAAAGAGAAAAACAGAGTTACAGATGTAGCAAATGAACTTATGCTTACCAGGGGTAAGGGGTAGTCAGGATAAATTAGAAGACTGGGACTGATATATACACATTGCTATATATAAAATAGATAACTAATAAGGAGCTACTGTGTAGCACATACTTAGTACTATGTAATAACTTATTATGGGAAACGAATCTAAAAAAAAGAGTGAATATATGTATATGTATAACTGATTCACTTGTCTGTACACCTGAAGCTATCAGATCAGATCAGTCGCTCAGTCATGTCCAACTCTTTGCGACCCCATGAATCGCAGCAGTCCAGGCCTCCCTGTCCATCACCAACTCACAGAGTTCACTCAGACTCACGTCAATCGAGTCAGTGATGCCATCCAGCCATCTCATCCTCTGTCGTCCCCTTCTCCTCCTGCCCCCAATCCCTCCCAGCATCAGACTCTTTTCCAATGAGTCAACTCTTCGCATCAGGTGGCCAAAGTACTGGAGTTTCAGCTTTAGCATCATTCCTTCCAAAGAAATCCTAGGGCTGATCTCCTTCAGAACGGACTGGTTGGATCTCCTTGCAGTCCAAGGGACTCTGAAGAGTCTTCTCCAACATCACAGTTCAAAAGCATCAATTCTTCGGCGCTCAGCCTTCTTCGCAGTCCAACTCTCACATCCATACATGACCACAGGAAAAACCATAGCCTTGACTAGACGAACCTTTGTTGGCAAAGTAATGTCTCTGCTTTGGAATATGCTATCTAGGTTGGTCATAATTTTCCTTCCAAAGAGTAAGCGTCTTTTAATTTCATGGCTGCAATCACCATCTGCAGTGATTTTGGAGCCCCCAAAAATAAAGTCTGACACTGTTTCCACTGTTTCCCCATCTATTTCCCATGAAGTGGTGGGACCGGATGCCATGATCTTCGTTTTCTGAGTGTTGAACTTTAAGCCAACTTTTTCACTCTCCTCTTTCACTTTCATCAAGAGGCTTTTGAGTTCCTCTTCACTTTCTGCCATAAGGGTGGTGTCATCTGCATATCTGAGGTTATTTATATTTCTCCCGGCAATCTGGATTCCAGTTTGTGTTTCTTCCAGTCCAGCGTTTCTCATGATGTACTCTGCATATAAGTTAAATAAGCAGGGTGACAATATACAGCCTTGATGAACTCCTTTTCCTATTTGGAACCAGTCTGTTGTTCCATGTCCAGTTCTAACTGTTGCTTCCTGACCTGCATACAGATTTCTCAAGAGGCAGGTCAGGTGGTCTGGTATTCCCATCTCTTTCAGAATTTTCCACAGTTTATTGTGACCCACACAGTCAAAGGCTTTGGCATAGTCAATAAAGCAGAAATAGATGTTTTTCTGGAATTCTCTTGCTTTTTCGATGATCCAGCAGATGTTGGCAATTTGATCTCTGGTTCCTCTGCCTTTTCTAAAACCAGCTTGAACATCAGGAAGTTCACGGTTCACATATTGCTGAAGCCTGGCTTGGAGAATTTTGAGCATTACTTTACTAGCGTGTGAGATGAGTGCAATTGTGCAGTAGTTTGAGCATTCTTTGGCATTGCCTTTCTTTGGGATTGGAATGAAAACTGACCTTTTCCAGTCCTGTGGCCACTGCTGAGTTTTCCAAATTATCAGTACACTGTAAATCAACTGTATGCCAATTAAAAAAAAAATTAAATGAACAATCACAACAAAACAGAAACAAACTCATAAATACAGAGAACAAACTGGTGGTTACCAGAGGAAGTGAGTAGGTGGGATGAGGGAAATAGGTGAGGGTGGTGAAGAGGTACAAATTTCTTGTTACAAAATAAATGAGTCACAGTTATAAAATGTACAGTGTGGGAAAAATAGTCAAAAAGTATGTAATATCTTTGTATGGTAGCATATCATAGCTAGACCAAGTGATCCATTTATAATGTATTAGAATATCAAATCACTATGTGATACTTCTGAAACGAATAAAAATAAGACAATTATATTTCAAAAAAAGATGTTGCCCAATTATACAATGGAATACTACTCAGCCATAAAAAGTCATTTTCAGCAACATGGATGCAACTAGAGAGCATCATATTAAGTGAAACCAGAAAAAGAAGAGACAAATACCATATGATACCACTTATACGTGGATATAAAGTCTGACACAAATGAAATTATCTATGAAAGGTGGTTGTCAAGGGGGAGGGAGTCAGAGGAGGGATAGAGTGGAAGGTTGTGATTAGCAGATGTAAGCTTTTATATATAAATTGGATAAACAAAGTCCTACTGCATAGCATAGAGAACTCTATTCAATATCCTATGATAAACCATAATAAAAAATATACAAAAGAATGTATTCTTTTTTTATACATCTCGGTATAGACGTATAATGGTCACTGTACTGTATACTAGTATTTAACCCAACATTGTAAATCAACTATATTCAAGGGAAAAAAAACAACAGAAATTATCTCCAAGACTTCTGTCTTTTATTATATATTTAGTTGCCCAGAAATTATTCCATGCAAACAACTACCTTCAAGTGAGGCAGCAAATGAAGTCTATTTGGGGAGATGATATGCCAAGTTTAAAACTATTTTCCTTGGTATATAGGAAATCCATATGGCATGATATTAGCAATCCCTACTACAATATTTGTATATACAAATGGTCAAGCATAAAATTCAGTATTGATAAAATTGTGTTTTTTTTAAATCAAATGTCACTCAAGTTAGGAGAAATTATTTTATATATAATAAGCGGCAAAGTTGACAACTTCATTTATTACAGTTTGAGCTTTGAACTGACTGGTCACTGTGTGCATTAAAATGAATATCCAAAAATGATATGCAAGTATCTACCATTTTTACCTGAAGAAATTGAGCACAGGGATGCTAATACTTCTCCAATGTTATATAGCTAGTACATAGGGAATTATAAAATCAAATTTAGATCTAGATGGCTCTAGGGATTTTCCATTAAATATTATAATTTGCAACAGCATGGCAACAATAAAAAAATAAATAAGAAATGGTTGTGAGGGATCCATGGATAAATCTGTCAAGCAGAATAAAAATGTTATGAAAACTTCCTGTTTCCCAATATCATTGCAAAATTATGGTTATTAAAGTATGGGACTTTCCTGGTGGTCCACTGCTTAAGAATCCACCTGCCATTGCAGGGGTTTGATCCCTGGTTCAGGAAGATTCCACATCAGATCAGTCACTCAGTCAGTCTGACTCTTTGCAACCCCATGGATTGCAGCACACCAGGACTCCCTGTCCATCACCAACTCCAAGAGCTACTCAGACTCATGTCCACTGCGTTGGTGATGCCATCTAGCCATCTCATCCTCTATCATCCCCTTCTCCTCCCTCTGTCAATCTGTCCCAGCATCAGGGTCTTTGCCAGTGAGTTGGTTCTTTGTATCAGGTGGCCAAAGTATTGGAGTTTCAGCTTCAGCTTCGGTCCTTCCAATGAATATTCAGGACTGAGTTCCTTTAGGATTAACTGGTTGGATCTCCTTGAAGTCCAAGGGACTCTCAAAAGTCTTCTCCAACACCATAGTTCAAAAGCATCAAGTCTTTGTCACTCAGCTTTCTTTATAGTCCAACTCTCACATCATGACTGCACATGACTACTGCAAAAACCATAGCTTTGACTAGACAGACCTTTGCTGGTAAAGTAATGTCTCTGCTTTTTAATATGCTGCCTAGGTTGGTCACAGATTTTCTTCCAAGGAACAAGCATCTTTTAATTTCATGGCTGCAGTCACCATCTGCAGTAATTTTGGAACCCCTCAAAATAAAGTCTCTCACACTTTCCCCAATCTATTTGCCGTGAAGTGATGGGACCGGATGCCAAGATCTTAGTTTTCTGAATGTTGAGCTTTAAGCCAACTTTTTAACTCTTCTCTTTCACTTTCATCAAGAGGCTCTTTAGTTGTTCTTTGCTTTCTGCCATAAGGGTGGTGTCATCTGTATATCTGAGGTTACTGATATTTCTCCCAGCAACCTTGATTCCAGCTTGCACGTCATCCAGCCTGGCATTTCACATGATGCACTCTGCATATAAGTTAAATAAGCAGGGTGACAATATACAGCCTTGACGTACTCCTTCCCGTATTTGGAACCAGTCTGTTGTTCCATGTCCAGTTCTAACTGTTGCTTCTTGAACTGCATACAGATGTCTCAAGAGACAGGTCAGGTGGTTTGGTATTCCCATCTCTTTCAGAATTTTCCAGTTTGTTGTGATCCACACAGTCAGTAGCTCTGGCATAGTCAATAAAGGAGAAATAGATGTTTTTTTGGAACTCTTGCTTTTTTGATGATCCAGCGGATGTTGGTAATTTGATCTCTGGTTGCTCTGCTTTTTTTAAATCCAGCTTGAACATCTGGAAGTTCACAGTTCACGTACTGTTGAAGCCTGGCTTGGAGAATTTTGAGCATTGCTTTGCTAGCATGTGAGATGAGTGCAATTGTGCAGTACTTTGAACATTCTTTGGCATTGCCTTTCTTTGGGATTGGAATGAAAACTGATCTTTTCCAGTCCTGTAGCCACTGCCGAATTTTCCTAATTTGCTGGCATATTGAGTGCAGCACTTTCACAGCATCATCTTTTAGGATTTGAAAATAGTTGAAGTGGAATTCCATCACCTCCACTATCTTTGTTCATAGTGATGCTTCCTAAGGCCCACTTGACTTCACATTCCAGGATGTCTGGCTGTAGGTGAGTGATGACACCATCGTGATTATCTGGGTCATGGAGATCTGTTTTGTACAGTTCTTCTGCGTATTTGTGCCACCTCTTCTTAATAGCTTCTGCTCCTGTAGGTCCATACCATTTCTTTCCTTTACTGTGCCCATCTTTGCAGGAAAGATTCCACATACTATGGGGCAACTACGCCTGTGCACCACAACTACTGAGCCTGAGCCTAGAGCCCAAGAACAGCAGTACTGAAGCCCACACCCTGCAACTGGAGAGTATCCCCCACTCTCAGCAACTAGAGAGTCTACAACACAGCAACTAAGACCCAGTGCAGCCTAAATAAAATTATTTTTTAAAGTAAGATACTTGCATAAAGACAGTCATTTTACCAATGGACAAGATTACAGAGCTCAGAAATAAAGCCATACATAAAATGTCAACTGATCTTCAAAAAAAAAAAAAAAAGGTGCCAAGAATACACAATGGGGAAAGGATAGTCTCTTCAACAAATGATATTGGGAAAACTGGATAGCCACTTGATAAAGAATGAAACTGGACCTATAAATTACACCATATACAAAAATGAACTTGAAGTGGATCAAAGACAAACATAAGACATGAAACTGTAAAATTCCCAGAAGATAACATAGGTGAAAGACTTCTTGACATTAGCTCTGGCAGTAATTAAATGTGATACCCAAAGCACAGCAACGAAAGCAAAACAGACAATAGTGATTGTCAAGCTAAAACCTTCTGCAAAGCACAGGATACAAGCAATAGAATGTAAAGGAAGCTTCCGAATGGTAGAAAATGTTTGCAAACCTTATATCTTTTAAAGGGTTAATACCTAAAATATATAAGGAACTCATACATTTCAGTAGCATTGAAAATACACAAGGGGACTTCCCTGCTGATCCATTCATTAAGAGCCAGTCTGCCAAAGTAGGGAACGTGGGTTTGATCCCTGATCACGGAAGATTTCACATGTGGCAGAGCAGCTAAGCTGAGTGCCACAATTACTGAGCCCACATAACACATCTACTGAATCCCGTGTGCCTAGAGCCCATGTTCTGCAACAAGAGAAGTAACCTCAGTGAGAAGCCCACACACTGTAACGAAGACCCAGTGCAACCAGGATATAATAAAAAGCATACACATACAAAAATAATGAATAACCCCGTAACAGAATGGGCTAAGGATTTGAAAAGATATTTCTCCAAAGACAAACAAGTGCCCAAAGTGTATATGAAAAGGTGCTCAATATCATTAATCACCAAACTCAAAATCAAAACCAAGTAAGATCTCACCTAAAATCAAACCATAATGAGCCATCACCTCATACCTGTCAGGGTAGCTATTAAAATAAGAAAGACAAAAACTATTGGTGAGGATGTGGATAAGTTGGAACCTTTGTCCACTGGTAGAAATGTAAAGTAGAACAGCTGCTGTATCTCCAAGTATTAAAAATAGACTTATGATATGATTCAGCATTCCCATATTGGGATAAGTATCCAAAAGAATTGAAACCAGGATCTCAAAGAAATATCTGCACTCTACTGCAGGATTATTTACAACTGCCAAGACATGGGGAAAACAAAACAAAGCCTAAATGTTCACTGACTGATGAATGAGTAAAGAAAATTGTGGTATAAACATACAATGCAATTATTCTTCATCCTTAAAAAAACAAGGTCATCTTCTTTGCAACACATGGATGAACCTAGAATACATACTAGCTGATAAGAGCCAGTCACAGAGGAACAAACACTGCACAATTCCACTTATAAGGTATCCAGAATATTCAGACTTACAGAAACTCAGAGTAAAATGGCGATTTCCCAGTGAGAAGGGGAAATTAAGAGTTGTTTAACAACTTTAGTTTCAATGGGTATAAAGTTTCAGTTATGTGAAATGGACAAGTTCTAGGAATCTATGGTAAAACACAGTACCTATATAGCTAACAACTCAGTTTTGAAAACTTAAAAAAATTAAGAAGGTCAAGCTGATGTTCAATATTCTTACCATCAATAAAGCACAAACAAAAACAAATTTAAAAAGCAAACAATAGCCAAAGTGGTAAGGCTAAACTTCCTGAGGTGATGTATGTATTTATCACCTTGTTTGTGACTATGGTCTCATGGATGTATGCATGTCCCTAAGCCCATACAATTGAATACATATATATTTAATTTTTTGTATATCAATTATACCTCAAAGACAAAATAATATAGGGGAACTACTTATAAAAAAGATTAAAACATTTTCTATTTTGTAATATAACCTCATTTATGATACTATATTTACAATTTACTGTGGTTATTGGTAACAACAGAAGTAAATTTGGACTTCTGAATGTAGCAGTCAATATTTTCACGCAATCCACCTTACCTTACTACTTCTCCATCAAACTTCCATTTGTCCAGTCATCTATCAGTACTCCACATCATCAAGAATATTTTCTTATTTTTCCTTCAATATGCTATGTTCACATCTTTCATACATCAGTAAATGTTATGGATCCTTTCTTTTTGCTAAGATGATTTAGAACCATTGTATATTCATCTCCCTCAATTTAACAAAATGCCTATTATAAAACAAACATCCAGTAATCATTTGTTTAAAAAATTACAAGATCCATGTATTGCAATCCCCATGAATTTCAAAATCATAGTTGTCTACTGCTTATTCTGAATTTTCCTCAAATTTGTATTTCTTAACCTCATAAAGAGCCTTAGAATTTACCAGGCTATCTCTAACATTCTAACATATCCCAAGTCTAACATATCCTAACCATGTCAAGGCTTTAGGAAAACTAGGACAATTCATAAATATTAGAGTTTTAAAGGAGTTAGCATCCTTGTCTAAACCATACTGGTATGTATTTGTAACAGGTAATTAAATATAGAAAACTACAAATGCTACTGTGGAATATGATTTTATAAACTAAGAACTTCAAAAAGGACTTTCTAGGCGAACTTAAAAAAAAAAAAAAAAAAATAAACTAATGATCCTTAGTCTTTAGTCTCAGATCTTGTATAAAATTTCTGAGGACTAGACACATTAGATGCTCAATATTGGACAATGGAGCGTTTGTTCTCTTTATAATATTGGAATATTCCATGTTTTCATGTCTCCTGTTGAACTATAATTATTTCATGGTCTACGTTTGTCTATTCATATTTTTCATAGTCTTTCTATAGAACTAGTTAATTTTATCTTGACAGTAGAATTAGCAGGTATAAACTATCAATGCCTTCTGAATACTTTTTAACCTGAAAGGAATTTCCTAACTGTACAAAGCACAAATAGTTATCTCTAGTTAAATGAGAAATCACTAACTGAAAGAAGATAAGATTATTTAAAAATTAACTCCTTTGTAATTCAACAAGAGTGTGTACAAAGGAGGGGTGAATTAAGATGTTATCTACTGTTTCAAATGTGCGATTCATTTCACTACGAAATGAAGAAATATATATTGATAGAGAGCAGAGGGTCTAAGAGTCTAGAAGGAAACTTTTATTGGTGATTCATCTATGTAAATTGGAGAACTCCATGGCTTCTCTGGTGGCTCAGATAGCAAAGCATCTACCTGTAATGCTGGAGACCTGGGTTCGATCCCTGGGTCAGGAAGATATCCTGGAGAAGGAAACGGCAACCCACTCTAGTACTCTTGCCTGGAAAATTCCATGGACAATGGAGCCTGGTAGGCTACAGTCCATGGGGTTGCAAAGAGTTGGACATGACTGAGTGACCTCACTTTCACTTTCATCTATGTAAATTAGTCTCTGTTCCAAAATTGTAGTTTATTAATCTTGTTCCATTTTACTATTTGGTAGATAGCTTTAGAAACCTTTCTTTTTCCATTCTATATAGTCTGCAGATAAAAACTTGGCTCTATATTCTCTCAGTTGGTTCCTAACAAATGTAAAAATTCCTTGGCTTAGTATTTCACTCCACCAATGTAACTTGGTCTTGATTATCACATCTCATTTTTATTTATTTGTCTTAGTAAAAGAGCCTTCCAGATAATGATACTACCATGAAATATGACACCTAAAATGTCCTTGATAGTAAAAATATGTTATTAAATGTGAAAGATACATAAAACTTATATATAAAATACTATGAAATGTTAACAAATATTTTAAATGATATAAATATTGAGGCATGTGCCATGTGTTCAAAATAACTTGAAGATTCAATATTATAGTAATGATAATTCTTCCTTGTTTTAATAGATTCAATGTAATCACAATCAAAATATCATCAGATCTCTCTTGTGGAAATTGGCAAAACCTATCTAATTTTACTTGGACATGTAAAGGTCTAATATTAGCCAAGACTATTAAAGAATTTTGAGTAAAAGGATTTGATATGGTAGATAACACAAAATAGTATGAATCCACAAGATACATTCAACCATTTCAACAAGCTACCTGTATGTAAAGTTGATTTATATAAGGAGAAAAAGCAAACTCATATCAAACACACACACACACCCCCACATACACACTGCAAATCAACTGTGTTTAAATATAATAAACAAAATTAGGAGGGTTCTAGACACCAGGGTAAAAATATATTTATGACCTTGGCATCAGGAAAGAAAAAGGACATGAAAAAATTAACTTAGGAAAAGACCAATATTAATATAATTTACTATATCAAAAGACACTATTAAATTGATAAGAAATCTTAACATTGGAGAAGATACCTAGCTCACTGTATAGCATGTCACTCAAAGTGTATCCAGTTAGCCACTAAACACATGAAAATTTGCCTAACATCATTACTCATAATGAAAAAGCATATTAAAGGCATAACAACCTGTCTATACCCCGTGTTAAGTCGTTCAGCTGTGTCCAAGTCTTTGTGAACCTATGGACTCTAGCTTTCCAGGCTCCTCTGTCCATGGGATTCTCCAGGCAAGAACACTGGAGTGGGTTGCCATTTCTTCCTCCAGGGGATTTTCCTGACCCCCCAAAGGAATAGAAAATTATACAGACTAACAGTACAAGTGATGGTGCGAATTTGGAGCAACAGGTATTTTTATACATCTTGTGAAAGGATAAATTGGTATATTCCCTCCATAAAAGTGTTTGACATTTTCTATTAAGCTAAACATAGTCACAGTGTAATACAAGAAATCCCACCAGTAAGTGTATACTAACAGAATGCATACAAATGTAAAACAAAAACACATGTGGAATACTCACAGCACTATTACTTTAATAAGAGAAAATGATAATTATCCAAATATTCATACTAGAAGAATGGGAAAAGAGAAATGTTCATAATATGTTAATAGTATAAAGCATTAAAGTGAATTCATTATAGCTGTAGCAATAGCATAAATGAATATCATAATCATAACATTGAAAGAAAGGGACCAGACATTAAAACATATATTTTGGATGATGCCAGTTACATTAATTCCAAAGTCAAGCAAATTATAGTAACTTACTTTGGGAAGCAATGAGGTTATTGATTGGAAGGTAGCACAAATGAAGCCTATAGAATGAGGCTAATATCCTGTTTCTCCACCTGACTTTGGCTGAAAAGGTCTTTGCTCTGTAATAATTCATTGAACTGTATACTTATGAATCTGTAGTGTTTTTCTATGTGGTTAACACTACAAAAATATGATGAAAAGCAAGCAAGTGAACACAAGCATGTTGATCAACTTTACTTTAAATTCAGTATCCCGAACTTTTAAGTAGAACATGAATTCTGCCAGGCAGTTATATTTATATTTTCCCCTTTGATTAGCAAGAGAAAGTGTTTTCTTTCTGGGTTTTGCATCTTCAATTGTCTTAATCTTAGAAAAGCAGAAAGAAATTTTATTCTGAAGAAAATATGGAATTTGGTATGAAACAAACTTCCGAGAAAAAAAGCTTAGTTTCCTTGATGTGGGGTTTAGAATAGGATTTCATTTAGAGATATTAATTATCTCTGATAAAATTCAATTAATGCCATTGCTATAGCTCACCATGCTTCCTAGCCTCATTTCGAAGTGTTTGTGGGTGGCATTTTTGGAATACAGACAAACTAAACTCATTAATGGAAAATGTAAATTTCTTCCTTTGTCCTTCATCCTTTTTCATTCTGTTCATCCCAGAATGAGTATGAGATTTTTGTTTTCAAGCTTAATTTGCAAAAGTTCAATATTGTGTTAATACTTCTGAAGCTCCCTAATCCTTTTCATGAAGATGACCAAGTTTTCGTGTCATCTTCCATTTAACTGTAGCATTTTCCTTCCTGAACGTTAAACCTACTGCTACTGCTACTGCTACGTCACTTCAGTCGTGTCCGACTCTGTGCGACCCCATAGACGGCAGCCCGCCAGGCTGCCCCGTCCCTGGGATTCTCCAGGCAAGAACACCGGAGTGGGTTGCCATTTCCTTCTCCAATGCATCAAAGTGAAAAGTGAAAGTGAAGTCGCTCAGTCGTGTCTGACTCAGCGATCCCATGAACTGCAGCCCACCTGGCTCCTCCATCCATGGGATTTTCCAGGCCAGAGTACTGGAGTGGGGTGCCATTGCCTTCTCCGAATGTTAAACCTAGTTCTTATATTTAATGGAGATCAGATTTTTCACTGTTTTTTTTTTTTTTTTTTTTTTTACACGTCTACACAACCGTTGTCTCTGAGGGGTCTGTCTTGGATATATAATCAATATCTTTTCCTCTGAACACACAACTGTATCTTCCTTTTAAAGGCAAACAAAAGCAAACACAATCTGTTAGGTTTCAACAAAAGAATAATGCTGATTAAATTCAACGTAGAATCTTACGTTGGATCCTGGAACAGTAAAAATTCATTGGTAGAGAACAGTGAAATCTGAGTAGGTCTGTAGTTCAGTTAATAGTACTGCACTACTGTTAATCTCTTGCTTTTTAACAAATGTTCCATAATTAGATAAAGATGCTAACATTAGAGGAAGCTAGGTGAAGGGTCTACAGGACAGATGCGCGGCACTATATTTGCAACTGCTTTGTAAATCTAAATCCATTTCAAAGTAGTTTTTAAAAAAGGCTGGAAAAAAAAATAAAATAAAATAAAAAAGGCTGGAAATCAAACTGGCTGTATCTTATAACAATTTTTAATAAAGATTTTAAAATAAAGACATAAAATTGGAAAGAAATATATGTTACCAGATGAAGTAGAATGATTTTTGTGTTTATTTTTTTTCTATATTGTCCTTATGTTCTACAATGTGCATGTAATATTTATGAAATAAAAATACAAACAGTAACATGTGCAAATGCATAAACACACCCATCCAAAATCCACACTTAATTTCAGAATTAATACCTCTAAGCTAAGTGATCATTTTCAAAGCAGAGAATTGGCACAATGATCTTCAGCTGGTCCTGGCTCATACCACTGTTTTACTTGCTTTCCTCTGAACTCTCACTGAATCTTTCCCAAACAAGTGTTCTAAGGAGTGCTAAACTTTCCGTTTTAATAGCATCTTTATACCTGAAATTCCAACAACAACGGCAAACAGAAAGTGTAGAATTGTGAACACTACAAAGCCTAACTCTTCAATTAATGAAAAACTGTATGTTTAATGTAGAAGAACCTTATGTTTATGTGTAACAACACTTGTTATTCTCTAAAGAAGACTTTTTCCTGAAATTAGAAATACTACAGTTACACCTTTCTTTCTTTACCAGCAATGTAAGTGCCATGCATTACCTATAGCATTAGGTTAAAAACCTTATCTTTCTCATTGGTCTAGTCAAGAATCAACTATATTAATATTTAAATATGTCATTAACTATTTTATTATTGAAGATAACAGTGTTAATTATACGTGACATTTCTAGAAAAATATTCAGCTATTGGGGATTAATTATCAAGAAGATGCAAGAATTTGTATACAGATACAAATATCTATGGTTGTCCATAAAGTTCCCTGGTGGCTCAGATGGTAAAGAATCTACATGCAATGCAGGAGAGACCTGGGTTCGATCCCTGGGTTGGGAAGATCCCCTGGAGGAGGGAATGGCAACTGACTCCAGCATTCTTGCCTGAAGAATTCCCATGGACAAAGGACGCTGGCAGGTTACAGTCCATGGGTCCCAAAGACTCAGACACAACTGAGCAACTAATCACACACACACACACAAAGTTCCAAGTGAACTTTTTGGCTAACCCAATATGCCTTTGATAAGTAGATTAAAAAAAAAATTAAGTCAAAAATTCTGTTAAGGAAAAAAATGTGCATTTATCAATATTTTCCAAGAAAAGATCTTAGAAAAGGATCATGAACACTTATTTTCTTACGTCTGCGACTCTGAAGTCTAACAAGGAGAGATGTGGCAAACATTTTTGTTTCAAATTTCTAATTTTTGTCATGGAAAATAATCTAAGAAAATCAAGTATTTTCTATGTTATAAGAAACAATTTCTTGTTGAAGAGTGTTCTCCAGCTCAGGCCAGTTAGCTTAGACAAAACAGCTTGAGTATTACTTCATCTTGTACTTTCTAAATAATTTTCTTTTTAAAAGATGACATTGTGGATTCAGTTATGTTTACTTTTCCGTTCCAGACACGTTAGCAATATGTTCATCACCTGAATACATTATACAGAAAATAGAGTGGTACTCATTTTTTTTCCACTTTGTTTCATATCCACACGGATCTACAAGGCTTTTGTTTCATTTCTACCTATTACTCTCTACAGATAAGTTCCTTTTAAGCCAGGGAAATGAAGAAATTCAAACTTTGTTTTGGAAATTAGATTAGGAAAGAAGAAACAACTAGAACTGAAGTTACTAGTTTGTTTTAATAACTAGCATTATGTATTCCTTTGAAGTAGATTGTGTAGAACGACATTAAATATTTTATCATGAAGGCAATGTAACCACATACTGACCTCATTCTTTGGCTATGTTCATAGCTATGTCTGCATATCTCTAAAACACTTTGTTTGATTTGTTTCACGGATTTATGGCTTTAAACAACCCCATTGTTTCAGAGTAGTACATGTAACTTATGCTACAGTTACTATAAACATCCTTTTGGCAAAGACTAAATTGTTGCATATGGTTGTAGGTGGTAATGTCTAATAAAAGAGTTGATCTTGCGAGTAGAAATTTTTGATCCAATCTTTTACTGGAATGACCTACTGCACTCTATTAGAGCAAATGTCTTGTTCAAACACTGCTTTGCAACCATTTATAGAGCTAAGGAGGCCAATAGAGTATCTGACATTTAACCTGAAATTTTCTGCACAGAAGTCTCCAAATTCTTCTTAATACTCTATATAATACCCCTGTGTTTAAGGTAAAATGTTTATGAATAAAATAAAATAAATGTAAGTACATGTTGTTAAATGGAAAGTTCATTTTTACAATAAGACACCATTGTTTTAAAATAAAGTTTATTGGATCAAATAGGAGCAAGTTAAAGCAAAACTTGAAAGTATGGCTGTTTTCTTTAGAAGATACGGGTATAAATCTAATCAAGAATATGGTTTTAATTACTGCTATTGATGATATCAATACAATGATTAATGAAAGTAGAGTTAATAGAATATTGTGAAAGGTAAAAAAACAATGGTATTATCAAATCTATGATCTGTGACATCATACCTCTGCAAAATTTATTCTATCAAAGGCCCCTTTGGCTACATATATAAATAATACATAGACTAAACACACTTGAAATATTGGATATTACATGGTTGACAAACACAGTTTTCGATGTGAGTGTGCTATTAACAGATAAAGTGTTTTCAATGTGGCACTTCTAATTCTGTGAGCCCATTTATGTCCAGGGCCTCTTTTCCCAGTTTTTAACATCAGTGTAGATATACTCTAATAACTCATCTTCTAGCTCAATAACCCTATCCTCTGCTGAATCCAATCTGTTCAAGTCACTCTTTGAGTTAATAATTTCAGATTGTGCATATTTTAGTCCTTTATCTGTTTATTTTTATTCATTACCTTCTGTTGAGTGACTTCATCTTTTCATCTGTTTTGTCAGTTTCTACTTCTATTTTCTTAAACCTATTATTATTACATTTTTTTAAAGTCCTTATGTATTGACACAAACTGCAACATTTAGGTCAGTTGTGAGTGAGAAGTCAAAAAATGTTAGAATGTGAACTTATTTTGAGAACTAGTGGTTACCAGTGGAGAGAGGCAATAAGGAGTAGGCAGAAAAAAAAGGTTTATTATGAAATTATATGAAATCTTGTGTGTGTGGAATTTTTGAAAATTGCAAAGTGCTGTAGAATTTAAAGAATCTTTCATTAAATAAAAAAAAAGTATTAATTTTAAAAAGAGTGGTGTTGGGAACAAATTGTGGCTGAACTAAAGCTCCAACATGAAATGACATTCTCCTATCCATGTAACATTTGGAAATAGGGGCAAATATTCACCACAAACTTTATGAAATATGAGAGCTTTTTAGTTCAAATTGTGATTACCGAAGTTAATTCAAAGTAAGAAATTACTAATTTCAAAAAAAAAAGAAATTATTAATTTCAAATGATAATTACCAAAATGAAATGCTAGAATTGAAAAATAATCTAGATATTATAAATGAAATAAAACAGATATTTGTTGTGAGTTAAATACATTTTCATTAAAAAATATTAGTTTTAAATAAACTGAGATTCAAAGAGTCATTAATGTGTGATCTCAGCACTATAGCATTCACCAACAAAAAAACAAAAACATTTTGATGTGTGTATAGGACTTGTAGCCTATATAAATGTCTGTATATTGGTTGCTGCTGCTGCTGTATTGGTTAGGAGAAACCAAAAGAAAAAGTCTCTAGCAGTAGGATACAACTTATTTTCAACATCTGAAATATGCTTTTCATATTGCATATGTTCATATTCTTAAAAACATTCCAATGAAATGTTTTTCAAATTTACCCCTTCACTCAAACTATGTGTTTCACATGATTATTTTCCTGTTCCTACCAACATTCCCTGTTGAGATCATAATGTCAATATTTTCATATGTTTTCTTTCTAAACCTAATCCTCTTACTGATTTTCTTAATCAATGCCACTAGCATCTTTTTCAAATATGATGTACAACATTTTTGAGTGAATTCCAAGTATTCATTTGGGGCAAAACTTATAACCATTAAGTACTATTGATTTCATAACATAAATACCTAATTCTTTGTACTTTACCTGCCACTAACCACACTGAGATTTCCTTTTATTTACATTTGGACAATTGATATAATCAGTTTGCTGGGTTTTTTGTTGTTTTAAACTGTGCATTTTTGAAAAATGAATCTTTCTAAAATATAACTAATTGTAGCATCTCATTTTTCTGAAATGTTTCATGTTTTCCAGTTTTCTATGAAAACTAAACTAAAATATCTATGATTTATGGGGCATTTACTTGCTCTTGATTCATCTTCAGAGTACCCTTTAGAAAGTACACTTATTGATCTCTAATAGATGAGTCAATTGAAGCCTCCTGCTCCTGCTAAGTAGCTTCAGTCGTGTCCGACTCTGTGCGACCCCATAGACGGCAGCCCAACAGGCTCCCCTGTCCCTGGGATTCTCCAGGCAAGAACACTGGAGTGGGTTGCCAGTTCCTTCTCCACAACTGAAGCCTAGTGATGTTAATTTGCCAAAGATCACAGTTTATATATCAAGGAACTCCCATTCCTAGCCTGTCAGATAGCCTGGCCTGTCAGACTACAGAATTATTTTTCCTTCTAACTCTCAGTTTCACTCATTTTGATGTGTTCATCTTACGATTTATCCTCATTAACAGCACAGTGAATTAGATATTATTTATAAAGGTGACATATCTAACCCAGAAAAGTTAAGCAGTTTGTTACAACATAATACAAAGAAGAGTGGCAAAACTAGCATTTAAAGCTTAACTAGCGTTTAAATGGCAACCCACTCCAGTATTCTTGCTTGGAGAATCCCAGGGACAGAGGAGCCTGGTGGGCTGCCGTCTATGGGGTCGCACAGAGTCAGACACGACTGAAGTGACTTAGCAGCAGCAGTGTTTAAAGCTTTTTCTGATTAAAAATCCTGTGTCCCTTTCTGTATCTCTACATGAATAACATCTGCTCAAAATTTATGTATAGGAATACTTTATCTCCTTCATGTATTAAAGACTCCTTAAAAAAAAAAAAATACCTGAGTTATATTTGTAAATCCCTCACTCTTTTCAGTCTTTTAAATGGGTTCTTCCATGATACACCATAGGGTCATATTCCATCTACTTTTAAAACTTTCATGAACTGCATTCTCCACAAATTCTTGACTGATTCTGTAACTGGAGAAAGATGTTTTTCTCTAAACTTCCACACATCTTGATCTCTTTTAGACTTCTTAGGGTCTTTTCTTTTCTGCACTATTCTATCTCTTTAGAGTATCTTAAGTTTCTTGAAGGGTATATTCACCTGTTTTAAAAATAGATGTGAATACAGATTTAGAATAGGCCATCCAGAAATTTAATGTGCATATTAGAATATATTTTCTAAAGATAGTGAGCTTCATAGACTGATTTTAAAGTATTCAGAATCCTATACAAACAACATTCAATAATATTTCACTATAAATGTGAAAATGATCCCACAAATTAATAAAGTGCTCTTTTGAATTTTTGTAAAAGTTATGTCTTTGGACTTTCTTACGCTTTCTTTTGAACCATAGATAATAACAATATTTTTGCTAAACCAATTGAGTCATATAGATTCATAACAGTTACTTACAAGATGGTTAACAATAATATTGAAACATTTCAGTTGTATTATAATTAAAATAATATTGGACTTGAGGTGATAAACAAATAATGCCATAACATATTATGGTCTGGGGTCACCCATTTAACTTCTATGCAGAGAATATCATGTGAAATGCTGGGCTGGATGAAGCACAAGCTGGAATCAAGATTTCCAGGATAAATACCAATAACCGCAGATATACAGATGACAGTACCTTTATGGCAGAAAAGTGAAGAGGAACTAAAGAGCCTCTTCATGAGGGTGATAGAGGAGACTGAAAAAGCTGGCTTAAAACTCAACTTAAAACTCAAAATTCAAAAAAAGAAGATCATGGCATCTGGTCCCACCACTTCATGGCAAATAGATGGGGAAACAGTGGAAACAGTGACAGACTTTATTTTGGGGGGCCCCAAAATCACTGCAGATGGTGACTGAAGCCATGAAATTAAAAGACTCTTGCTCCTTGGATGAAAAGCTATGTCCAACCTAGACAGCATATTAAAAAGCAGAGACATTACTTTCCTGACAAAGGTCTGTCTAGTCAAAGCTATGGTTTGTCCAGCAGTCATGTATGGATACAAGAATTGGACTATAAAGAAAGCTGAGCACCTCAGATTTGATGCTTTTGAACTGTGGTGATGGATAAGACTCTTGAGAGTCCCTTGGACTGCAAGGAGATCCAACCAGTCCATCCTAAAGGAAATCAGTCCTGAATATTCATTGGAAGGACTGATGCTGAAGCCAAAACTCCAATATTTTGGCCACTTGATGCAAAGAACTGACTCCTTGTCAAAGACAAGGAAAGATTGAACGTGGGAGGAGAAGGGAACAACAGAGAATGAGATGCTTAGATGGCATCACCGAATCAATGGACATGTGTTTGAATAAACTCCAGGAGCTGGTGATGGACAGGGAAGCCTGGCGTGCTGCAGTCCATGGAGTCACAAAGAGTTGGACACGCCTGAGCAACTGAACTGAGAAATAAAATGAACATGTAACAAACAGGGATATACTCTAAGTTTTTATTAAAAGCAGGTATACAAAAATGTTTCAGAAAGAATCTTTAAAATGTTCTTTTCGACTTCACAGTATATGACAAACACTAACACAAAGCAGAAAATCCAACAAAACAGTGCATCTCAGGAAGACACAAAAATAGGTTAAAATTTTAGTATGGTGACATACACAATGAAATGCAACTAGAAATCAGTAACAGAAATAGAGCTGCACATTTCACAAACACAGGGAGATTAAACAGCACAGCTGTTAATAACCCATGGGTTAAAAAATGTCTCAAGAGAATAGAAAAATACTTTGAACTGAACCAAATGAAAATAAAAGTACAACATATCAAATAATGTGAGATGCAACAAAAGTAGTGATTAGAGTGAAAGTTACATAATCAATGTATATATTAGAAAAGAACATAGATCTAAAATCCATATACCTAAGCTTCCCCTGGTAAACTAAAGAAAGAAATTTTAGCTTAAAGCCAGCAGAAGAAATAATACAATTTATAGGAGACAACAATAAAATTGAAAAAATGAAGTCAGTAGAAAAAAACTGAATAAAACCAAGTGCTGTTTCATAGAAAAGATCAATAAAATTAATAAACCTCTATCCAGGCTAATTAGGACTAAAGGAGAGAAGATACTATTAGCACCAGAAATGAACAGGGGCATCCCTATTGATCTGATGGAAATTTAAACAATACCAAAGTAATATTTTGAACAACTGTATGGTCCACAAGAAGTTTGATAACTTAGATTAAATGAAACAATTCATTGAAAGAAACAAACTACCAAGATCATGTAAGGAAAAGTAGATAATGTGAACACATCTTTTTTAATATACCAATATTTAATAACCAAAAAAAAATACTTTAAAAGGCAGCAGACCAAGATGGTTTCACTGGTAAATTTAAAGAAGTAACATTTAAAGAGAAATTATATCAATTCTGTATAATTGTTCCAGAAAATAGACACAGAGGGCACATTTCCTAATTCATTCTATAAGACCAGCATTATTAAAAGCAGATAAAATACAATGAGACTCATAGGCTCTTACTTTAGCTGTTAGTTGAACAGTTACTTAATATTCATAAAATCAGTTACAGTCTAGATTTTTGACATGCCACCAAAGTATTTAAATTTTATATTTGTGAAGACCTATATTAAATTGCTGGGTTTTTTTCTTCCACAAATGGCAAATTATTTTCATATCTTGTTCTAAATCTGGTCAAGATAACCTGGAGTGATAAGAGGGGGAATATAAAGAAAAAATTAGATAGGTAGTTAGACAAAAACTTTGACTTACAAAACTAATTCATCTTTTAGAGAGGGGTTAAAATAAAACACATGACTGAAAATAAAAGCCTAGATGTCAAAATAAAACTTATCTAAAATGAGGAGAAAAGCAAGCAGAACCCTTAACAATCTATTGATTGACTCAGGATTGTATTTTAATTTTTTAGCAAGGATTTCCAAATAATGTCCACTTTCACTCAAAGAGGAGATGTATAATGATAACTGCTAACACATCAAAATACATAGTACATTGTATAGAGGAAAATAAAAGATCCTAAATAAGTTATCTATTATATTTTATGAAGGTACATCTTGTGCATCCTTTTAACAGTATTTTCTAAGAATTTATTTAAAAAAATTAGCTCAAAGTAACAGTTATTTAACTGATATGCAGAGTATATCATGAGAAACACTGGGCTGGAAGAAGAACAAGCTGGAATCAAGATTGCCGGGAGAAATATCAATAACCTCAGATATGCAGATGACACCACCCTTATGGGCAGAAAGTGAAGAGGAACTAAAGAGCCTCTTGATGAAAGTGAGAGAGGAGAGTGAAAAAGTTGGCTTAAAGCTCAACATTCAGAAAACGAAGATCATGGCATCTGGTCCTTTCACTTCATGGGAAATAGATGGGGAAACAGTGGAAACAGTGTCATACTATTTTTGGGGGCTCCAAAATCACTGCAGATGGTGACTGCAGCCATGAAATTAAAAGACGCTTACTCCTTGGAAAGAAAGTTATGACCAACCTAGATAGCATATTCAAAAGCAGAGATATTACTTTGCCAAAGGTCCGTCTAGTCAAGGCTATGGTTTTACCTGTGGTCATGTATGGATGTGAGAGTTGGACTGTGAAGAAAGCTGAGTGCCAAAGAATTGATGCTTTTGAACTGTGGTATGGGAGAAGACTCCTGAGAATCCCTTGGACTGTAAGGAGATCCAACCAGTGGATTCTAAAGGAGATCGGTTCTGGGTGTTCTTTGGAAGGAATGATGCTAAAGTTCAAACTCCAGTACTTTGGCCACCTCATGCAAAGAGTTGACTCATTGGAAAAGACTCTGATGCTGGGAGGGATTAGGGGCAGGAGGAGAAGGGGACGAAAGAGGATGAGATGGCTGGATGGCATCACCGACTTGATGGACATGAGTTTGAGTGAACTCTGGGATTTGATGATGGACAGGGAAGCCTGGCGTACTGCAATTCATGGGGTTGCAAAGAGTCGGACACGACTGAGCGACTGAACTGGACTGACTGAACAGTATTAAGATGCAGTTTGTCAACATGCACTTCACTTATCTTTTTATTCTTCATGTGAAATTGGAGATGAAAATTTACTGTTTTCACCAGATGCATCAGTGATTTTAGTATCAATTCTGTCAAACAACATTAATGAATTTTTCCAAACAATATGAGTGAATTTTAAATTACCTTTATAAATAACTGCAGTGTAGTTCTGCTTGCAGTACAGCTGAGCAAATCCTATTAGATCCAACCTCCGGTAGACAGTAACAACAGACTTCAGACAAATTGAAGAAACAGAACAAAATATATGAAGGTGAAAGAAGACTCTTGAGAGGTTTCAACCTTGTCTTTTGTTTTCAATGGCTCTTAGCCGGACAATGTCAGGTTGTTACAGACACTACACAGGATGGCTCTAATGCTCACCAAATCATTCTCTTTGAGAAGTGAAGAACTAGAGGACAAAGTGTAAAACAGCTATGGCTATCAATCTGATCATATATAATACAGCTTATGGTAGAATAAAATGAGAGCTCAAATTATGTTAGATCATTCACGACTCCAAAAGTTAACTGAATTCTGAAAATGTTGGTCTTAAATATATTTATAATAAGTGCACTTATTTTTTCCAGATAAAACAATATGTCTTGGACCACAAAGATAGAAAAAGCATCTAAAGTTATAGCTCTCTTTGGTTGTGCCTAGTTTGTACAGGGCTTTTGGCCACATGCTTTATGTAAGTTATATGCAGTGCTTATAAGAACTCTGCAAGGCAGAAATTATTATCCTCAAATGGGACTAGACTAATAAAGTAAGTTAAGCATCTATTAATTCGTAGCTAAGGCGATAATCTAGGTCTATGTGAAAGAAAAATGTTTTTTAAATCTATAGATTTAAAGCATTTGCTCTGGAAGTTGGTCATCTCTGGATCCATCTAGACCAGAGCAGACCAAATAGGGAATTTTAGGAATGTAATCACCATCCCTTGAACTATAGAATTTAGCTTAATAAATATGTCATGTGATTTCTGTGTTATTTCTGTCCCTTCAAAATATGTGCTTATGGTAAATTTAAGAAGGATGCACTACTAAAATTTCCTTTAAATGTTAAGTGTTATAGTTGACATTTGGTCAGAAGGCCTGAGATAATCCTTGACAATGTACCAAACATGGATTTTAATATATCTTGTAAATAAAAGAAAAATGCTTAATAAATGTATTTCTATGACATTACATTTATCATGGTTAAGAATTTAAAAAATAATTTGCTACCATTAACCAAATTCTGACCATATTTTATATGCTTATCATTCCTTAAGCCAAATATGTCCCCTGTTTGTGGTTAAGGTGATGGTATTGGAAGGAATGATGCTAAAGCTGAAACTCCAGTACTTTGGCCACCTCATGTGAAGAGTTGACTCATTGGAAAAGACTCTGATGCTGGGAGGGATTGGGGGCAGGAGGAGAAGGGGACGCCAGAGGATGAGATGGCTGGATGGCATCACCGAATCGATGGATGCCAGTTTGGGTGAACTCCAGAAGTTGGTGATGGACAGGGAGGCCTGGTGTGCTGCAATTCATGGGGTCACAAAGAGTCAGACACGACTGAGCGACTGAACTGAACCAAACTGATTATTACAGAAAATGAAAGAGCCACATATTTTATCAACTTACTTTTATGTCACTATTCAGTAAGACTGTTGTGCTCAGAGAGTATTAATCTTCAGTAAAGGATACATCTTTTTTCTCTTCATTTTTAATGTTTAGAACTGATACTTGAGATATAAAATTTTAGTATCTTGCTATATCTTCATCCCTAATATGTTTACTGTCTAGATATGTTAAACAGCTACTTGTATAAGTAAAAAACATGTTTGTTAAACAAGAATACCATTAATTGGTTAATGGAAAATCTTGGAGAGTAAAAAGTTACATATGCTTTAATTGTCAATGTCATCAATCCCGACTTTGAATTTTCTAGATTAATTTTTTCCAGTATATCTATGTGTTTAGAATTTTGTAAATGTAAAAACTAATGAAAATAATATAATAAGCAACATGTAATACCAGGAACAAATTCCCTGGGGCAATACGTAATTCTGCCTGGCAAAGGGAAGGGGTTTGCCATTCCCCTCCCGAGATGGAAATAGGCGTGTTAAAGGACACATAAAAATGGGCACAATAAAGGATAGAAATGGTATGAATACAACAGAAGCAGAATATATTAAGAAGAGGTGGCAAGAATACACAGAAAAATTATACAAAAAAGATTTTAATGACCCAGATAACCACGATGGTGTGATCACTCACCTAGAGCCAGACATCCTGGAATGTGAAGTCAAGTGGGCCTTAGGAAGCATCATGACGAACAAAGCTAGTGGAGGTGATGGAATTCCAGTTGAGCTATTTCAAATCTGAAAGATGATGCTGTGAAAGTGTTGCACTCAATATGCCAGCAAATTTGGAAAATTCAGCAGTGGCCACAGGATTGGAACAGGTCAGTTTTCATTCCAATCCCGTAGAAAGGCAATGCCAAAGAATGCTCAAACTACCACACAATTGCAGTTATCTCACACGCTGGCAAAGTAATGCTCAAAATTCTCTAAGCCAGGCTTCAACAGTACTTGAACCATGAACTTCCAGATGTTCCAGCTGGATTTAGAAAAGGCAGAGGAACCAGAGATCAAACTGCCAACATCCATTGAATCATAGAAAAAGCAAGAGAACTCCAGAAATACATCTATTTCTAGTTTACTGACTATGCCAAAGCCTTTGACTATGTGGATCACAACAAAGCTGTGCAAAATTCTTAAAAAGATGGGAATACCAGACCACCTGACCTGCCTCCTGAGAAATCTTATGCAGGTCAAGAAGTAACAATTAGAATCAGACATAGAACAACAGACTTGTTCCAAATAGGGAAAGGAGTACACCAAGGCTGTATATTGTCGCCCTGCTTATTTAACTTCTATGCAGAGTACATCATGAGAAACACCAGGCTTGATGAAGCACAAGCTGGCATCAAGAATGCCAGGAGAAATATCAATAACCTCAGATATGCAGATGACACCACCCTTCTGGCAGAAAGCAAAGAAGAACTAAAGAGCCTCTTGATGAAAGTGAAAGAGGAGAGTGAAAAAGTTGGCTTAAAACTCAACATTCAGAAAACTAAGATCATAGCATCTGGTCCCATCACTTCATGGGAAATAGATGTTTATTGGGGCGGGGGGAGGGCTCCAAAATCACTGCAGATGGTGACTGCAGCCATGAAATTAAAAGACCCTTGCTTCTTGGAAGAAAAGCTATGACCAACCTAGACAGCATATTAAAGCAGAGACATTACTTTGCCAACAAAGGTCTGTTGCCGGGAGCCGGCATATTGCATATTGAGTGCAGCACTTTTCAGGATCTGGAATAGCTCAACTGGAATTCTATCACTGCCGGTAGCCAGCGTGAGGAACTCCGCCCATGACAAAGGTCATGAGGAAGGAGGCTCGGCACACGCAAAGGCGGGATCGAGCCTCAGGAGGCCCCCTGGAATTTCTCGAGCATTTACACCCAAAACCAGAGTCTGCCTACTTTCTGCTTTGAGCTTTCACCTACACCTCTGACTTTACGGGGGGCTGTTCCCCACTACCTCTCTCTGAAAAAAGAGTTAGCTTACAGTTCCAGTTAATAATTCCTGGGTGTGACAGTGTTTAACCTACAAACTCCTTTGGAAATCCTCTAGCCTGCCTGAAGAGGTTTTTCTGGCCACATGTGATTGTTCAGAGCCTCCCAACTGTGAGAGGCAGGAGATGTTCTAAACTGTCTAAACACAGATTCTTTTGAGTAGTTAAAAGATTGATTAGAAATTGTATTGGTGAAGGGATTTTCACTTGTTGGGCCAATGTTTGCTGCTAAGTTTCCATATCCCTTACCTGCTGTGTCCCTGGCAGTGTATTGATTAATATAATTGGTGTAAGTAGTAGCTTTAATGTTTGTAACCTGGGACCCTTGAGTTAATTCTTTTTCTTGTTATAGCCCACCACACCTTTGCTCTGTAGGAATGCAACTTTATCTAATGCTTTTGGAGGGTGGCTCCTGACCAATCACCTTTAGAGAAAAATAAGTTTTCTGAAGAAAAGGTCTTAAAATGTTAACAGGCCTCCGGGCCAGAAGATGATGCAAATCACCTAAGCTTTTGCATAGGATAAGTTTGCAGGAAGAAAGCCTGGCTTGCTGCCTGACTCTACCCCTTCCCCCATTATCCTCTATGCATAACTTAAGGTATAAAAACTACTTTGGAAAATAAAGTGCGGGCCTTGTTCACCGAAACTTGGTCTCACCATGTCGTTCTTTCTCTTACCTTCTGGCTGAATTATTCAGCCTCTTTTCTCCACTGAATTTCCTCACTGAGCTATCCTTATTTCAGCCTCTTTTCTTCACTGAATTTCCTCACTGAGCTATCCTCATTCTATTACTCTTTATATCCTTAATTAACATTTAATTAAGCAATTGTTTCCTGATCTTCGCCTACGCCATCTCTCCTTCGAATACCCTGGATCAGCCGGGGCTGGTCCCCGGCAGTCTGTCTAGTCAAAGATATGATTTTTCCAGTAGTCATGTATGGATGTGAGAGGTTGACTATAAAGAAAGCTTAGTGCCAAAGAATTGATGCTTTTGAACTGTGGTGTTGGAGAAAACTCTTGAGAGTCCTCTGGACTGCAGGGAGATCCAACCCATTAATCCTAAAGGAAATCAGTCCTGAATATTCATTGGAAGACTGATCCTGAAACTGAAACTCCAATACTTTGGCCACCTGATGCGAATAGCTGACTCTTGGATAAGACCCTGATACTGGGAAAGACTGAGGGCAGGAGGAGAAAGGGATGACAGAGGATGAGATAGATGGTTGGATGACATCACTGATTCAGTGGACATGAGTTTGAGTAAGCTCCGGAAATTGGTGATGGACAAGGAAGCCTGGTGTGCTGCATTCCATGGGGTCGCAAAGAGTCAGACATGACTGAGTGACTGAACTGAACTGAACTGAGTGGTAACAAAAGCAAACCTTAGCAGAAATGAGAAATGAGGATGAGATGGTTGGACGGCATCACCGACTCAATGGACATGGATCTTAGCAAGCTCCGGGAGTTGGTGATGGACGGGGATGCCTGGCATGCTGAAGTCCATGGGGTTGCAGAGTCAGATACGACTGAGCGACTGAACTGAACTGGATTTCCAGCTGTGATGCACAGTTATATAAGTTAGACACTGGGACAGAAACCTGATATTCTTATAGATTCAACACAGCTACATATTATACATGTACTGTGGAATGGAAGCACATGCACATATTTAGAGGTATATTGCCCCATTTGAAATAGGGAAGGAGAATGGATCACGGAACTGTTTCTAGAGAACTGAGCTTTGGAGGGTGAGTACGGATTAGTAAAGCAACATAATATATAAATAAATAAGGAGGTTTTAATCAAATATAAAAACAAACAAAACAAAAAATTATGCTGTGAAATATTAATAGCATTCTGTAGTAAGGAAACCACAGCCTGTTAAATGTTAAGACAAGATTGGGTGAAGATAAGACTGAAAAACTGGATGAAGTGAAATATCAGAGGGTCTGTATGCCATGGGACTTTTATCTTGTCAATTTTAATGCAGTATTGAATATTTCAAGGGGGCACTGCATAGATAACCTTATCAACAACATACGGGATGGATTTAGAGGGATGCAGGCCATGCATTTTAAAGAATATTACTCAAGATCCTTTTAGTTGCAAGTCATACAAACCAAGCTTGAAATAGTTTAAGCAAATGATAGTAATATTTTGTTCCTCATAACCAAGCTTAGGGAAAGGCAGAAATAGGGCAAGGCCCAGGAGAGAGAAATTTTATAGAACTTAATGTATGAGTATTGCTATTCTCTGCAATCCAGTGTTTGTTCCTGTCACCATAGACCTTCTTCAAAAAGGCTGAAATAAAGGTTGATGCCAGTCTCTAGCCTCCAGGGAAGACCCTAGGTCAGGTCAGAAACTTAAAAAGAAAGAATCTGACTTGGATCCATGCCCGCCTTTGCAGGTTACTCACTGTGAAGTTCAGCATATAGTATAATGTGACAGGTTCAGATTGGGTGAAATTCTTATTTTTCATTTCTCATTTAATCACTGTTGTCAGGGAGACAAGGTCCTATAGGAAGATGGCAATTTTCAGTTGAATGTCAAGGTGTATAGGTAAGAGGAAAAGGAAGGAGCACATCCTCCAAAGAGGAGAGTTGTTGCTGTACTATTATGGGTAGGCATCATATTAATAAAGTAAAAATAAAAACAGATGCTGTTAAAGTTGATAAGGCTTGTTGAGCATCTGAACCACAGTAGTGGTTGAAGCAGAAAAAAAATTTTAGAAGGTAAAAGTCAGTAAGACATGAAAAATACTAGGTTATGAGAGGCAGTTGGAAAATGAAGAAATTTCCTGTATTTTGACTTGAGGGACAGATTAATATCAATGATGTATAGAGTACTGTCTGGGAAATAAACTGAACATTCCACTTTGAGATGTATATTTAGAAGAGTAATTCCAGCACATATAAAATATATAGCAATGTTCTTAGAGGCTGATGAAGAGAGAAATTATTTTTCTGGTTGGGCGACAATTGTTTTTTACTTACATTACATGCAAAAGATTGTTTTTTTCTGCTTGTTTTATTTTAGCTTGAATATTAGGAAGAAAATATGCAAAGTGCGTATTCTGGGCTCTGCTATACAACTAATGCTTAATGAAAGACAGGTACTATTAAATCATTGATCATATGGATAGTAGAAAATGACACGAAGAAAATGAACAGTGCTCTTTTTTCTAATTTGGGCAGCTGGCTTTTTATGTATTTTTAATGAATGATGAGAACATTTAAAATTTAATGACAAACCTTCACAAAAATCAGCAATGGCAAAATGCTGTTTAAAAAAAAAAAAGAAAGAGTAGAGTCAGGGCAGGTATTATGAACATTTCCTTTAAAGAATCAGATAGTAAATATTTTAGATTTTGTGAGGCATAAAGTTTCTAATCACAGCTATTCACTGCATTCATTGTGGGAGGAATACAACCATAAACAATAATGAATGAATGAAAACAGTTTGACTGCATTCTCGAAAAACATTTAAAAGTATAGGGGGTGGAGGACAGTATTAGACCATTGAGCTATAGTCTGACGACAATTGACATAAGATAAAGAGCGGCATGTATGGGGACTTCCTGGCAGTCTAGTGGTTAAGACTCCTGCTTCCACTGCAGGGGGTATAGGTTCAATTCCAGATCAAGGGACTAAGGTCTCCATGCTCCCAGGGAAGGCCAAAAAATAAATAAATAAATAAATAGAGGTATGTACTCTCATATTGATATTTCATGTAGATTTACAGAGTAATTTGGAATCAAGCAAATTATAAAGGCTTTCATATATGGCATTATTTAACTATTGTTGTAGATACACAGCATGTTGGTCTGATGAACAGAGAACATAGAAAATATTTTTTTAATCCCTACAACATCACTGTTCAAAAATGCAGGTATGTATTATAGCATCTAGTTTAAAGAATAGGAGAATATGAGGGCTTGAATGCTAAGCTAATGATGGAAAGAAAAATCCAAGATCTTTTGTAAAAGACCTAGGCCAAGATTCTGTCTACATTGCCTATATTCACTCTGAAGGGAAAGAAAACAATGGGAATTTAGCATAATATGCACTTTCCATATAAAAGTTATTTTAAATATAGTTTTTATTATTTGGGTTCTCCCCATGTAAAATTTCTTTTAGGAAGACTCTGTCACATGAGTCTCTTAACAATCCTTTATGACTGATGTTCCATCAGAATTTCCATTGTGCTTCCCAGAATTGTCAAGAATTTGGGGTGGAAATCATCCTCAGTGATTCGCTTCAGGGTAACACTAAATCATATTGATGACATTAATACCACATGCTGGGCTAAATGTTTTGCTCCACTGACAAGTTGCAAAGCATGTGTAGAAAAAGGAGTTCTTAGATGTTCCTATCCAGATGAAGTCTATATCAAATACCTCTAGTTGCAAAGCTTCAGTAGGTAACCAGAAATATGGTAAGCCTACCTTGCTGAAAGAGAGTTAAATGGAAATGGAAACCACAAGATGTGGTGTTGGCCTGAGGGTTCTTTCAACAGCTACTGCTTGACATCTGCAGCATTCAACAGTATGTTCCTTTCCCTTCCCATTTATCTTTAAGGCAGACACTACACGATCCAGCAGACAGAGAAATACACAGGGATTTCTGTTCAAATCTATCATTTATCATCTGGATTACTATCTTTAAAATCTGGAGTAAATTCATTAGCAACCTTTGACTCTGCTTTCCTTGTCTCAATAAGGGACTAATAGCATGCCAGTTCTTAGTATAGAGTACTTAAGAGAATAATACAGGAAAGTTACTGAACATTTTTTTTAAAAAGTCTCAAAGACTATGTCATCACTGTTCCTGGTTTTCCCAAGACACTGATGATCACCTTATAGAATACTACTAATTTCTACTCTCCATCTTTCTGTTGTATGTATTTGCACATAAATTCATTATGTTGAAATTGATAAGACCAAGGACTATGAGACAGAATTCTTAAATTAATCAGAGAATACTATTAGTGGTTGAACACCAATGTTGGTTGGTTTGCTGGGAAGGTACATCCCTCTAACCCAGGGAGTGGCTGTGTCACCTGTTCTGTGTATGTATAATAAATTGTGTTCTTCATTTACATTAAGGAAAAAATAAAAAAAACTTGTCTGCCTGTGTCTGCTGGTCTCATTCTCATCAGTCTTACTACTATTGTTAATCTTAATACAGTGCTATAAATACCCCTCAAAAGTTCACATATTACTCCATTATTAAGCATTAAGTCAAACTGATTTTTATATCAAGTGCTTAGCATTCATCTTGGAAATATTAATACTAAAACACTGCTCACTGCTTTGGAGTCGTAGGGAATTCAGTAGGCAATTTGTGATGGAAAAAGAAGAATTCATAACTCGTTAAATTTTAATTGTAGGATAATTTCTGTAGAAAACATGAAATGTCCAAGAAGTTTTCACTGTAGCTTGCAACAAGTTTGGAAGTTTCTCCTACCATTCTCATAATAAGACAAAAAGGCAAATAAACTGGAAAAAAAATTCTTCCTAAAAATCATCAGAATTGAGATACTAGGCAAAGGATTTCTGAGAAAAGTGAAGAGAGAAGTAGATACAGAGCTCCAGAGCTTATATGGGTTGCAGAAATCAGGGAGCAAAAGTTCATTTTGAGGTCAGAATCAGTATGAATACTTAAACTATAGTTGATGAATTGTTGAAGGTTTAGTGTGGATTAAGTTGAGAGTTAGAATATCTCCAGCAATAGGAGTGAACCTTAGGTGAGGCCCACAAGCTTTCAAGAATTTAACATCCAGAAGCCCCACCAGTTCTTATTCTGAATATCTAAGGGACATTCACTCATGCTTCTGGAAGTGAGATGAAAAGTATCAATTATGAAACATAGCCAGAGCATTCCATGCTACCTTCTGCTCTCTGTTTAAAAGGTCAGCCCTCAAGGGAAATTACTTGATCAAAGCCTTTTTTGACATGCGAAAGAGCAATTAGTAAATTCTGCCACCCTCTACCCACTCTGCCAAGCCTTACATAGCAGAGATAAAAGAAAAGAAAAAAAAAAAAACAGGACAAGACATTCTTCTGAAATCACAGCCCAGTGACTTAGGTTCAGGAATATAACAAACAAATAGAAACACACACACACACAAAGGGAGATTTAATCACAAAATTATAAAACACTTCCTCTATCTGATATCTCTATCTGCTATCCTATCAAAGAACTCCAAGATAACACAAGTGAATTATAGCTGAAAGTACCATAAGACAGAGTCATTTTTAAGAAAGAGTTTTTAGGGAAACCTAAAGAATTGATACTTTTGAACTGTGGTGTTGGAAAAGACTCTTAAGAGTCCCTTGGACTGCAAGGAGATCCAACCAGTCCATTCTGAAGGAGATCAGCTCTGGGATTTCCTTGGAAGGAATGATGGTAAAGCTGAAACTCCAGTACTTTGGCCACCTCCTGAGAAGAGTTGACTCATTGGAAAAGACTCTGATGCTGGGAGGGATTGGGGGCAAGAGGAGAAGGGGACGACAGAGGATGAGATGGCTGGATGGCATCACTGACTCGATGGACGTGAGTCTCAGTGAACTCAAGGAGTTGGTGTTGGACAGGGAGGCCTGGCGTGCTGTGATTCATGGGGTTGCAAAGAGTCGGACACGACTGAGCGACTGATCTGATCTAATCTGAAAGACAACTAAAGGGAAAAAAAGAAACAAACAAAAAAACAAGGATACTAAAGAAAATTGAATTCTCAGATACCTCTAGATACAGGAAATATTTAATATGGCTTAATTCCTAGCCACTCTCAAGGGACTCTCAAGAGTCTTCTCCAAAATCTCAATTCAAAAGCATCAAATCTTCGGCATTCAGATTTCTTTATAGTCCAACTCTCACATCCATACATGACTACTGGAAAAACCATAGCTTTGACTAGATGTACCTTGGTTGGCAAAGTAATGTCTCTGCTTTTTAATATGCTAATTTGGTCATAGCTTTTCTTCCAAGGAGCAAGCGTCTTTTAATTTCATGGCTGCAGTCACCATCTACAATGATATTGGAGCCCAAGAAAACAAAGTCTCTCACTGTTTCCATTATTTCCCCATCTATTTACCATGAAGTGATGGAACCAGATGCCATAATCGTAGTTTTCTGAATGTTGAGTTTTAAGCCAACTTTTTCACTCTCCTCCTTCACTTTCAACAAGAGGCTCTGTAGTTCTTCTTTGCTTTCTGCCAGAAGGGTGGTGTCATCTTCATATCTGAGGTTATTGATATTTCTCCCGGAAATCTTGATTCTGGTTTGTGCTTCATACAGCCTGGCATTTTGCATGGTGTACTCTGCATATAAGTTAAATAAGCAGGGTGACAATATACAGCCTTGATGAACTCCTTTCCTGATTTGGAACCAGTCTATTGTTCCATTTACAGTTCTAACTGTTGCTTCTTGTCCTGAATACAAATTTCTCAGGAGGCAGGTCAGGTGGTCTGGTTTTCCCATCTCTTTAAGAATTTTCCACAGTTTGTTGTGATGTACATAGCCAAAAGCGTTGGCATAGTCAATAAAGTAAAGGTAGATATTTTTCTCGAACTCTTGCTTTTTTGATGATCCAGTGGGTGTTGGCAATTTGATCTCTGGTTCCTCTGCCTTTTCTAAATCCAGCTTGAACATCTGGAAGTTAACTGTTCATGTGCTGGTGAAGCCTGGCTAGGAGAATTTTGAGCATTACTTTGTTAGCATGTGAGATGAGTACAACTGTGCGCTGGTTTGAGCATTCTTTGGCATTGCCTGTCTTTGGGATTGGAATGAAAACTAACCTTTTCCAGTCCTGTCACTACTGCTGAGTTTCCCAAATTTGCTGGCATACTGAGTGCAGCACTTTCACAGCATCATCTTTCAGGATTTGAAATAGCTCAATTGGAATTCCATCACTTCCACTAGCTTTTGTTAGTAGTAATGCTTCCTAAGGCCTACTTGACTTCGCATTCCAGGATGTCTGGCCCTAGGTGAGTGATCACACCATTGTGGTTATCTGAGTTATGGAGATCTTTTTTATATAGCTCCTCTGTGTATTCTCGCCACTCTTAATATCTTTTGCTTCTGTTAGGTCCGTACCATTTCTGCCCTTTATTGTTCCTATTTTCTTATGAAATGTTCCCTTGGTATCTCTAATATTCTTGAAGAGATCTCTAGTCTTTCCCATTCTATTATTTCCCTCTATTTCTTTGCATTGATCACTGAGGAAGGCTCTCTTATCTCTCCTTGCTATTCTTTGGAACTCAGCATTCAAATGGGTATATCTTTCCTTTTTTCCTTTGCCTTTAGCTTTTCTTCTTTTCTCAGCTATTTGTAAGGCCTCCTCAGACAACCATTTAGGCTTTTTGCATTTCATTTTCTTGGAGATGTTCTTGATCACTGCCTCTTGTATAATGTTCTGAACCTCCATCCGTAGTTCTTCAGGCATTCTGTCTATCAGATCTAACCCCTTGAATCTATTTGTCACTTCCACTGTATAATCATAAAAGATTTTATTTAGGTCACACCTGAATGGTCTAGTGTCTGAATTAAGTCTAGTCAAGGCTATGGTTTTTCCAGTCATCATGTATGGATGTGAGAGGTGGACTGTGAAGAAAGCTGAGCGCCAAAGAACTGATGCTTTTGAACTGTGGTGTTAGAGAAGACTCTTGAGAGTCCCTTGGACTGCAAGGAGATCCAACCAGTCCATCCTAAAGGAAATCAGTCCTGAATATTCATTGGAAGGACTGATGCTGAAGCTGAAACTCCAATACTTTGGCCACCTCATGCGAAGAGTTGACTCCTTGGAAAAGACTCTGATGCTGGGAGGGATTGGGGGCAGGAGGAGAAGGGGACGACAGAGGATGAGATGGCTGGATGGTATCACCTACTCAATGGACATGAGTTTGAGTGAACTCTGGGAATTGGTGATGGACAGGGAGGCCTGGACTGCTGCGATTCATGGGGTCGCAAAGAGTCAGACATGACTGAGCGACTGAACTGACCTGAATGGCAACTTATGACAGTGAGGTGCATTTGTGGCATAAAACTGCAAAGTAGAAGGACGTGTGCACATCTTCTCCCATGAGAACTCCACAATTACAACTTGCTGCTAAACAACGGTTGTCTGGAGGATTTTGGATCCTACCAAAAAAAGATACCCCACATCCAAGGGCAAAGGAGAAGCCCCAGAAAGACAGTAGGAGGGGTAAAATCACATTTAGAATCAAATCCCTTACCCGCCAGAGACACTCAGAGGGCTCAGACAAGCCTTGTGTGCACCAGTACCCAAAGACTCCACATAACTGAGCCAGAACTGTGTTTGAGTGTGTACTGCAAAGGCATGGGTCAATCATGGCCTGCCTCAGAAGCATGGGCTCTGGGTGCTGCAGACCTGGGTATGGCATAAGCCCTCTTGGAGCAGGTCACCATTAACCCCACCACAGAGCTGCCAGAACTCACACAGGACAGGGGAAACAGACTCTTGGAGGGCACAAACAGAACCTTGGGGCACCAGGACCAGGGGAATGGAGCAGTAACCCCACAAGAGACTGACCCAGCCCATGAGTATCCAAGAGTCTCTGGTGAAGGTGTGGGTTGACAGTGGCCTGCTGCAGGGGTGGGGGCACTGAGTGTGGCAGTGCCTGCATTGTACCTTTTGAAGGAGGTCGCCATTATCTTCATTACCTCCACCATAGTTTGGCCTCAGGTCAAACCACAGGGAGGGAACACAGCTCCACCCATCAGCAGAAAATTGGATTAAAGATTTACTGAGCATGAAGCCACCCATCAGAACAAGACCCAGTTTCCCCCTCAGTCAGTCTCTCCCATCAGAAAGCTTCCATAAGCCTCTTATCCTTATCCATCAGAGGGCAGACAAAATGAAAACCACAATCACAGAAAACTAACCACACTGATCACATGGACCATACCCTTGTGTAATTCCTTGAAACTATGAGCCATGCCATGTAGGGCCACTCAAGATGGACAGGTCATGGTGGAGAGTTCTGACAAATTGTGGCCCACTGGAGAAGGGAATGGCAAACCACTTCAATATTCTTGCCTTGAGAACCCCATGAACAGTATGAAAAAGCAAAAAGATAGGACACTGAAAGATGAACCAGCAGTCTAGATGTGACTAAAAAAACAAATAAGTGAGCATGAAGAGAAGTCACTAGGAACCTCCCTAGCCAGAATGCAAAAAGAATAAATAAACTAAAAAATTAGAATGTTCAAAAAGTGTGGGACAGTCACAAAGTTTATGCCATAAACATGATGGAATTCATGAGGAAGAAGAAAAAAGAAAAGATGAATGCCAGCAGTATTGTAAGGAATGGGAGGGGAAATGGGAATACTATGCAATAAGGTACCTGCACTTTCAGAGAAGTGGTATAGTGTTTTTGAATAGTTATAAATATATACTGTAGGCTTCCCTGGTGACTTAATGGTAAAGAATCCTCCTGCCAATGCAGGAGACAAGGGTTCAATCCCTGAATCCGGAAGATTCCCTGGAAAAGGAAATGGTAACCCACTCCAGTATTCTTGCCTGGAAAACCCCATGAACAGAGGAGCCCAGTGGGTTACAGTCCATGGGGTCACAAACAGTTGGAAATGACTTAGTGACTAAACAACAAAAATATACTAGAAACCCTAAGGCAATCACTAAAAAGTTTAGAAAAAAATAATGGTTAGTATGCAAAGAGGGGAGAAACATGGAATTACATAAAATGTTCAGTTAAACCAGAGAAGGTAGAAAAACAATGAAAGATTTATTAAAAAAAAAAAAAGGACAATAGAAAACAGGAAAAAAGAGATAGTAAATATTAATCTAACAATATCAATAATCACTTTATAATTTTAAATATATTTAAAGTGACTATTGATATGTCAATAAATATGCTAATCTAGATGCACCAATAAAAAACAGAGAATGATAATGTGGATAAGTCAAAAAAACAACTATATGATATTTATAAGAAATTCGCTTTACAAAAGTAAAGGTATGGAGAAAGGTATGGATATAGCATGCTGCTGCTGCTGCTAAGTCGCTTCATTCGTGTCCAACTCTGTGCAACCCCATAGACGGCAGCCCACCAGGCTCCTCTGTCCACGGGATTTTCCAGGCAAGAGTTCTGGAGTGGGTTGCCATTGCCTTCTCCAGATATAGCATGCTAATACAACTCAAAAGAAATTGGAGTAACTATTAATTTCAGACAAAGTTAACTTCAGAAAAAGAAAATTTATAAAGAAATAAAGATGAGCATTACATTATGATAAATGGATTAGTTCTGCAAGAAGACATAAAAACCTGTAAGTGTATGTATCTAACCACAGAGCATCAAAATTAAATATGAGACAAAAGCAATAGATTTACAAAGAGAAAACCACTATTCAAGATTTCAACACAGTTCTATCAATAAATGACAAGTATCAGTAAGGACAGTTTAATTGAACAGCATTAATTAATCAACTAAATCTAAATTACATTTATAGAATACTACATTGAACAAAAGTAAAACACATATTTTTCTTATGTTGAATGTTCACCAAGATAAACCATTTTCTGGGCCAACACCTTTAATAGAACAGAAATCAAATAAACTATGTTCATGCAGATCACAGTGACATTAAACTGGAAATTGGTAACAAAAAGGATTGCTGGACAATCCCAAAATATTTGACAATTAACAATCACACTTATAAATAACACATGGGTCAAAGAATAAATGTCATTTTTTTTTTCAATGAATGAAAACAAAATACAACTTATAGACATTTGTAGAATGCAGTAAGTGCAGTGCTTAAAGAGAAATGTGTATCATATATAAATGTACAAATATTTTTAAAAAGAAGAAAGATCTAACATCAATAATCTAAGTTTTCACTTTAGGAAACTTGAAAAGTAAGATCAATATAAACCTGAAGCAATCAGAAGGAAATAATTATTCCAGAAATTAATGAAACTGAATGTCTACTGCATTGGCAGGAGGTCTCAGGAAAATCAATGAAACCAAGAGCTAGTTCTTAAGAAGATCAATAAAATTAATAAGATGCTAGCCAGGCTGAAAATGAAAGAGGAAAGGAGGGAAGGAGAGAGAAGCAAGAAGAATATAAATGAAACCATCATGATGGATCCACTAATGTTAAAAGGACCATAAGAGAATATGATGATGAAGTCTATGCTTACAAACTTAATAACTTAGATAAAATGGACCAATTTCATGAAATACAATCCACCAAAACTCAAACAAGAAAAAAACAGATAATCTTAATATGCCAATCTTTATCAGACAAATTTAATCAATATGATAACATTTCAAACAGAAAGCACCCAGGCCAGATGGTTTCACTGCTGAATTTTGCCAAATGTTTAAGGAAAAAAGTGTACCAATTTTATACAATCAATTCCAGAAAACAGAAACAGAGGGAATATTTCCTAACTCTTATGAAGCCAGTATTACCATAAATACCTCCATCCTTAAAATACAAGGATTTTACAAGGAAAAAGAATATAGATGTATATTTGTCATAAAGTGAAAGTGAAGTCATTCAGTCGTGCCCTACTCTTTGCGACCCCATGGATAGTAGCCTGCACCAAGCTCCTACGTCCATGGGATTTTCAAGGCAAGAGTACTGGAATAGGTTGCCATTTCCTTCTCCAGGGAATCTTCCCAACCCAGGGATCGAACCCAGGTCTCTCACATTGTAGACAGACGCTTTACCTTCTGAGCCACATATACAAAAAATATTAGCAAATAAATAGATTCTACCAATGTGTAAATAGAAATATAATCTCAATCAAGTTGGATTCATTCAAGGTGTGCAGGGCTATTTCAACATTTGAACATCAATTAATGTAACCCATCATATCAAAAATCTAAAGATAAATCATGATTATAATATAGATCCAGAAAAAGCATTTGACAAAATGCAACACCCATTCATAGTGAAAAACTCTCGGCAAACTAAGAACAGAAGGGAATGTCCTGAATTTGAAAAAGAACATTTCCAACAAACCTAGAGCTTGCATCATAATTAATGGTGAGGAAACATGTGTGTTCCCTCTAAGATCTGAAAAAAGCAAAAGAAAAACCTATCACATCACTTCTATTCAACATCATACTGGAAGTCCTAGCCAATGAAATAATATATAATTAAAAGGTATACATACTGGAAAGGAATAGATACTGTCCTTGTTCACAAATGATGTAATTTTTAATGTAAATAAATTGCACATAGTGGTCCAAAACACTCCTAAAAATAGTAAGCTATTACAGGAAAGTTTCAAGATACAAAATTAATATACAAAAGTCAATTGCTGTCTTATACACCAGCAATGAACAGCTGAAATTTGAAATTAAGAATACAGTATCGTTGACATCAGTGCCAAAAATAATGAAACACTGGGATATAAATCTAGCAAAAATGTACAAGACATACATTAGTATAATGACAAAACTCTAGGAGATAGTGAAGGACAGGGAACATTGGAGTGCTACAGTCCATGGGGTCACAAAGAGTTGGGATATGACAGCGATTGAACAAGGACAAAACTATAATGAAAGATCTAAATAAATAGCCCACATTGATTGATGGGAAGACAATATTTTTATGATGTTACTTATTCCCACTTGATCTAGAGATTCAAGGAAACTCCCATCAAAATCCAAGGAAATGATTTTGTGAATATGTTAAGATGGATTCTCCAGTTTCTAGACAAAAGACCCTGAATAACCAACACAATCATACAGAAGTAGTAGTTTAAGGGCTGACCTTACACACTTCAAAACTTAGTATTAATACATCAGAGGGCATGGCAACTCACTGCAGTATTCTTGCCTGGAGAATCTCCATGGACAGAGGAGACTGGTGGGCTGCAGTCCATGGGGCTGCAAAGAGTCAGACACAACTGAGCAACTAAGCACAGCACAGTGATTAGAATATTGCCTTGGTGACAGAATAGACAAAAAACAGAAAACACAAAACTCTAATAAAATACAGGGTAAAATCAAATGTGACTTTGAAATTGTTGAGTAGTTTTAGACACATCACCGATCCTTAGAAGAAAAACTTCCTATTTTAGATATGAATACATTTAAAACTTCTGCTTTGTGCAAGACTCTACTAAGAAAATAAAAAGACACACCCTCGACTGGGATAAAATATTTGCAAAACACATATATCATAAAGAACTTGTATTCCAAATACACAAAGAACTCTTAAAACTGAACAATAAGAAGCTACCCAATTTAAAAATGGGAGTGAAATCAGTACAGACACCTCATCAAAGAAGATATCCAGATGTCAAATAACCATGTGAAGCTCAACAGTGTATGTCATTAGGGAAATTTCACATTAAAACAAAGTGATTTTCAATTGACTAAAATCCATTCAAACTCTCATTCATTCCCAGTGGCAGTAAAAACAAACAAACAAACAACAACAACAACTACCATTTTGGCAGTTTCTTAGAAAATTAAGTATAGTCTCACCACACGATCCTGCATTTGTGATCTTAGGTATCTTCCCAAATGAGCTGAAAGCATAAAAATCTGCACCTGAATGTTTATAGTAATTTTATTCATAGTTGCCAAATAAAGCAACCAAGATATCCTACAATAGGTGAATGGAATTCTGCTGTATTCATACAGTGGAATATTATTCAGCATTAAAAAGAAGTGAGCTATCAATCCACAGACAGACATGGAGAAAACTTAAATGTCTATTCTTAGAGAGAGACGCCAGTCTTTAAAGGGTATATACTGTGTTACTCCAGAGGCAGGTGTTGGTGTGGAAGGAACACAGGGATTTTAGATCAGTGAAACTACTCTGAATGATATTATTATGATGGATACATGTCATTATGCATTTGTCAAAACCTGTACAACATAAGTAAAACTTGATGTAAACCATGAACTTAAGTGAGTAATAATGTATCAATATTAGCCCAGGGTCATTAGAAAAGACCTAAAAAAAGCAGTCCTAAGGGGAAAGTTCATAGCAATACAGGCACACCTCAAGAAACAAGAAAAAAGTCAAATAAATAACCTAACTCTACACCTAAAGCAACTAGAAAAGGAAGAAATGAAGAACCCCAGGGTTAGTAGAAGGAAAGAAATCTTAAAAATTAGAGCAGAAATAAATGCAAAAGAAACAAAAGAGACCATAGCAAAAATCAACAAAGCCAAAAGCTGGTTCTTTGAAAGGATAAATAAAATTGACAAACCATTAGCCAGACTCATCAAGAAACAAAGGGAGAAAAATCAAATCAATAAAATTAGAAACGAAAATGGAGAGATCACAACAGACAACACAGAAATACAAAGGATCATAAGAGACTATTATCAACAATTATATGCCAATAAAATGGACAACGAGGAAGAAATGGACAAATTCTTAGAAAAGTACAACTTTCCAAAACTCGACCAGGAAGAAATAGAAAACCTTAACAGACCCATCACAAGCACGGAAATTGAAACTGTAATCAAAAATCTTCCAGCAAACAAAAGGCCAGGTCCAGACGTCTTCACAGCTGAATTCTACCAAAAACTTAGAGAAGAGCTAACACCTATCCTGCTCAAACTCTCCCAGAAAATTGCAGAGGAAGGTAAACTTCCAAACTCATTCTATGAGGCCGCCATCACCCTAATACAAAAACCTGACAAAGATCCCACAAAAAAAGAAAACTACAGGCCAATATCACTGATGAACATAGATGCAAAAATCCTAAACAAAATTCTAGCAATCAGAATCCAACAACACATTAAAAAGATCATACACCATGACCAAGTGGGCTTTATCCCAGGGATGCAAGGATTCTTCAATATCCGCAAATCAATCAATGTAATACACCACATTAACAAATTGAAAAACAAAAACCATATGATTATCTCAATAGATGCAGAGAAAGCCTTTGACAAAATTCAACACCCATTTATGATAAAAACTCTCCAGAAAGCAGGAATAGAAGGAACATACCTCAACATAATAAAAGCTATATATGACAAACCCACAGCAAACATGATCCTCAATGGTGAAAAATTGAAAGCATTCCCTCTAAAGTCAGGAACAAGACAAGGGTGCCCACTTTCACCATTACTATTCAACATAGTTTTGGAAGTTTTGGCCACAGCAATCAGAGCAGAAAAAGAAATAAAAGGAATCCAAATTGGAAAAGAAGTAAAATTCTATTTGCAGATGACATGATCCTCTACATGGAAAACCCTAAAGATTCCACCAGAAAATTACTAGAACTAATCAATGATTATAGTAAAGTTGCAGGATATAAAATCAACACACAGAAATCCCTTGCATTCCTATACACTAATAATGAGAAAACAGAGAAATTAAGGAAACAATTCCATTCACCATTGCAACGGAAAGAATAAAATACTTAGGAATATATCTACCTAAAGAAACTAAAGACCTATATATAGAAAACTATAAAACACTGGTGAAAGAAATCAAAGAGGACACTAATAGATGGAGAAATATACCATGTTCATGGATTGGAAGAATCAATATAGTGAAAATGAGTATACTACCCAAAGCAATTTATAGATTCAATGCAATCCCTATCAAGCTACCAACAGTATTCTTCACAGAGCTAGAACAAATAATTTCACAATTTGTATGGAAATACAAAAAACCTCGAATAGCCAAAGCGATCTTGAGAAAGAAAAATGAACTGGAGGAATCAACCTACCTGACTTCAGGCTCTACTACAAAGCCACAGTTATCAAGACAGTATGGTACTGGCACAAAGACAGAAATATAGATCAATGGAACAAAATAGAAAGCCCAGAGATAAATCCACACACATATGGACACCTTATCTTTGACAAAGGAGTCAAGAATATACAATGGATTAAAGACAATCTCTTTAACAAGTGGTGCTGGGAAATCTGGTCAACCACTTGTAAAAGAATGAAACTAGAACACTTTCTAACACCATATACAAAAATAAACTCAAAATGGATTAAAGATCTCAACGTAAGACCAGAAACTATAAAACTCCTAGAGGAGAACACAGGCAAAACACTCTCTGACATACATCACAGCAGGATCCTCTATGATCCACCTCCCAGAATATTGGAAATAAAAGTAAAAATAAACAAATGGGACCTAATTAAACTTAAAAGCTTCTGCACATCAAAGGAAACTATTAGCAAGGTGAAAAGACAGCCTTCAGAATGGGAGAAAATAATAGCAAATGAAGCAACCGACAAACAACTAATCTCAAAAATATACAAGCAACTCCTACAGCTCAACTCCAGAAAAATAAATGACCCAATCAAAAAATGGGCCAAAGATCTAAATAGACATTTCTCCAAAGAAGACATACAGATGGCTAACAAACACATGAAAAGATGCTCAACATCACTCATTATCAGAGAAATGCAAATCAAAACCACTATGAGGTACCATTTCACACCAGTCAGAATGGCTGCGATCCAAAAGTCTACAAATAATAAATGTTGGAGAGGGTGTGGAGAAAAGGGAATCCTCTTACACTGTTGGTGGGAATGCAAACTAGTACAGCCACTATGGAGAACAGTGTGGAGATTCCTTAAAAAACTGGATATAGAAGTGCCTTATGATCCAGCAATCCCACTGCTGGGCATACACACTGAGGAAACCAGAAGGGAAAGAGACACGTGTACCCCAATGTTCATCGCAGCACTGTTTATAATAGCCAGGACATGGAAGCAACCTAGATGTCCATCAGCAGATGAATGGATAAGAAAGCAGTGGTACATATACACAATGGAGTATTACTCAGCCATTAAAAAGAACACATTTGAATCAGTTCTAATGAGATGAATGAAACTGGAGCCTATTATACAGAGTGAAGTAAGCCAGAAGGAAAAACACCAATACAGTATACTAACGCATATATATGGAATTTAGAAAGATGGTAACGATAACCCTGTAAAAAAAAAAAAAAAAAAAAAGACCTAATGCTGGGAAAAGATTGAAGGCAGGAGGAGAAGGGGATGACAGAGGATGAGATGGTTGGATGACATCACCCACTCAATGGACATGAGTTTGAGCAAGCTCTGGGAGATGGTGAAGGACAGAAACCTGGCATGCTGCAGTCCAAGGACTCACAAAGAGTCGGACAGGACTGAGTGAGTGAACATCAACAAATTGGTCCATCAGTTTTAACAAATACACAACACTAATGTAAGCTGTTAACAATAAGGAAGCTGAGGAAAGGAGAGGAAAAGGGAGCATATTTTTATCTGTTCTTTTTTTTTGTAAACATAAAACAGAGATTAAAAATTATACTAAATTAAAAACAAAAATGTAAGTATTCCAGGCAGGAGGGCTGGGAGGATCGCAGACAGCAAAAGTCAGAGGAAAGAATCAGGTATCTGAAAAGCAGGACCAAAGGCAAAGGGACTGCCGAAGGACAGATTAGACAGAAGTGAGAGTCTGGATTCTAGGAAAGAAAAATTAGCCTTCCTCCAAGTGCAGAGTGATGAAAAATTATAACATCTATTTTTCATTATCTCATCTAATTCTCCCCCAAATCCTCTGACATAGAGTGCTTCTGATTTCTTAAGTAAACCAAGGCTAATGTCAATTAACTTGTCCAATATCACCTAAGTGACGAGCAAGGACAGACAAGAACTTATTCTATGTCCTCATAGTGACAGTCACACAAATGTGGATGATACTGTAAATAGATGGTTAGGGGTTTATTTTCTAAGAAATCATATACACAAACTCATACATACATGTGTGTATGAGTGGAAGTGAATATATGTGTATTATACATCCTTCTAGAGGAGGAAAAGCAATACTCCTGTCTCTTCTTTGGAGTCACTTGATTGGCTCTTATTTATGTATTCTCATATACTGGAAGAGAGTAAGGTGCCACGGTGGACCTAAACAGGAGGAATGTGGATAAAGTTAAATGGTTCATGTAAAAGAACATCAGAAATTTTGTCTATTTGGAAAGGGACAAGGGGTTCAGAAACACAGAAAAGTTGCATGGGTCAGTTATACATGAATAAGAGAATCTGAGTGAGGTCCAGAATAGATCAAATTGATAGGAAGTAGAGGTCATAGGAAAAGAAATGATATGAAGATCAAGAATTTAGCAATTTCAGAGACCTGAATCAATTGCAACCCCCTACATGAGAATGCCAGTGGGATTTGCAGAGAGGATGGGAACTCTGAGCACACCACAGAACTTGGTGGAGGTTCAAGCTAATTAGTTCTGATATTAAGGTAATGGTTATACACAGAATATTGGAGAATGTGGGGTCATCTGTGTGGCATACTCTCAGCTTCCAAATTTATTGAAAGCGTATTAATTGTGTCTGCTCTGAGATCTATAGAAACATTTTTATCAACCATTTTTGAATAAACCCAAAGGTATTCATTCACTTTTCACTAACAGTATTAAACATGTCTGAGCACATACAAACATGGGGAGTAGATTTAAAGTATTCAGCTACATTAAAATATAACCATGAAAACATGTCTTTCTGTCTTCTCTGTTACCTTGCACAATACATTGGGAATGTAAAGGATATAGGGACAAAGATTTTTGTTGTATTTTTGCTATATTTACACTGCCTAGAAGAGTATGTGGTACAGATGAGTTGTTACATAAATATTTATTAAATGTTGTTATATGCATAGATTGCTTCTCTCTGTAAACTCTATATTCTTGATACCACTTCCAAATAAACATGATTTATTAGCAAGGTCAATTTTTTTTTCTCATTGAACCTCTAATTTTTTCATGTAGAGACTAAAAATTGAAGCCATTTCTCTTTAGCTCTTTTCAAATGAAAAGATCCAAATCAAAATGGAGCTGATACATTTGTTAACAAATCACAAGGTAGACTGGAATTAATCACAACTCCTCTAAAGCTGTATTGTTTTACACTTTCACACATGTTCAAAACTACTTTTGTTGAAAAGAGTCAAAAGAGAACTTACTTTAAAAACCAGAGATTGGGATTTTACAACTCAACATACAATGAAACACATGTGCTAGCTAAAAGGTTCCATTTTGTCTCTTCACTTTAACTCCTCTGATCACGTTGAACATGAAATGAATGAATCACATACTTCAGTATCTTGCTTGATGGTTATCCAATAATGTTTCTAATTTTCTTAAAATTACTTTAAGAAAATATTTGCAAACACAAATTCCTAAGACTGAAAGACATTTTATTTTTCCTTCATTTGAAAACGGTAAGGTACAATTCAATTGAAGATTGGCTAGGCAATACCAGATGGTGAGAAGCTAGAGAAGTTCTTTGCTAAGATTCAACTTCACCAACAATTATTTCCCAAGTACTAATAATACTTTACACATGTGCAGTACTTTCCAGTTTTCAATGTTCTTATGTAACAAAAATAGAAATGGAGACTCAAAGTTTACTGATGGGACTCACATCAATAAAAAGTGACAAAGTCAGGGTTAGAATTCACCCTTTTGATTTACAAGGATAAGAATAGTCACAGTTCATTATCTCATACCCCAAGCATTTTATATTATATAAAATACTCATTGTGGGGGGAAAAAAAAGGATGTTATCACAATTTCAAGCAGGATGTACTGAGGTGATCATGAATATCTGAGTAATAATAAAAGTAATACAATAGTAGTATGGTGACTGCAGCCATGAAATTAAAAGACACTCCTTGGAAGGAAAGTTATGACTAACCTAGATAGCATATTAAAAAGCAGAGACATTACTTTGCCAACAAAGGTCCATCTAGTCAAGGCTATGGTTTTTCCTGTGGTCATGTAGGGATCTGAGAGTTGGACTGTGAAGAAAGCTGAGGGCCGAAGAATTGATGCTTCTGAACTGTGGTGTTGGAGAAGACTCTTGAGAATCCCTTGGACTGCAAGGAGATCCAACCAGTCCATTCTGAAGGAGATCAGCCCTGGGATTTCTTTGGAAGGAATGATGCTGAAGCTGAAACTCCAGTACTTTGGCCACCTCATGTGAAGAACTGACTCATTGGAAAAGACTCTGATGCCGGGAGGGATTGGGGGCAGGAGGAGAAGGGGATGACAGAGGATGAGATGGCTGGATAGAATCACTGACTCAATGGTCTGAGTCTGAGTGAGTCTGAGTGAACTCCGGGAGTTGGTGATGGACAGGGAGGCCTGGCGTGCTGCGATTCATGGGGTCGCGAAGAGTCGGACATGACTAAGCGACTGAACTGAAGATCAACATTTGCTCATACCAAGTAAAATTCTAAGCACTTTAGGTCATTATCCTATGTAATTTTCTCAGCATCTTCATAAGGTAGGAAGAAGATGCTGAGAATTTTTTATCCATTTTATAGATAGAGGTATTTAAGGCTAAAACTGTTAATTGACTTTACAGAAAGACGAAGGCTTCTTATGAGGTAGACGGGACTTGAATTCAGATCAGAGGCCAGGTTTTAGCCATCATATGATTCTGTCTCTCCTGAATCTGGCTTTTAACTACAAAACTCCTCTGTGTCACAATTTCAAATTTATAATGTGGGTGTGATTACATAAGTCCTGCTTACTGGGAATAACACTTTTTAAATAAGAAAATGGATATAAAAATCATTTTCAAAGTACAAATATGAAACAAATGTCAGCTTTTACAAGTTAAAATTCAACTTTGTAATGTTTGTCATTAATTCTTTTCCTTCTTTTCTGTTTTCCTTTTTTGGTCTCTAGTTGGCAGCTTTGCTATACTAATGAGTGTAAGCAATGCGGTTAGGTTTTGTGAATTCCAATCAGCTTCCCTCTGTCCTATGACTAGTTCCCAATCAAATACCTCCAATCACAGGGGGAATAAGGGAAGTTGTGAGTTTATACAGTAAATCCATCATCACAGATAGGAAAAAATTTCAATAGCGTACGCTGTATATTGACTGGGGATTAACATATTTATGTATGAAGGATAGAATACTATTCATTTTATATTTTCATCTAAGTTATTCTTTAATAATTCTGAAACTTTGGGAATTGTTTGTAAAATGTGAGATCTTCAGTGTTTTCTTTCCACAAATTTGTTAAAAAGAACCTACACGTTCAAGTTAAGTATGGTGAGCTGTCATCAGCTTCTAATTGCAGAACTAGAGTCTTCAGTAAAATTGGACAGTGGAACAAATTACTTATGGCACTTTACTCTTTTTCCCTTTTGGTTTTAAATCTGTGTTGACAGGGGAACTTAACATTAGTTTTAGGCTCTTAGAAATATGTGGCCCTATTTGCATTTGTTCCTGTTTTCATTTTTCTTGCCTAAACACAAAATACCTTGCAATAAGATCACTAAAAATGAAAACTGATATCATAAAATACCTCTTTTTATAAAAATGTTGAACTGGCATTGAAGACTAAAACATGACATGTGGCAAAATCTAATCAACATAACTATACATTTTATCTCATTGTCATCATTTATTAACTTATTTCATTTTTCTCCCTTTTTCCCTCATTTAATATTTGTTACCTTGTGGCTACACACATGTTGGTGATCAGCTAATTTATGCCTTATGCTGTATATAGAATTTAACGGCTGCCAGTAATTATATTGGTAGACAAACTAGAGATTTTTCACTTCTCTGCTAAAAACTAACCATGTGTTCTGCTTTAAAGCAATGTGGTTTTATTTTATGAATTTTCTGCAAGAAAAATAAAAAGGAAAATCAGAGCTGTGAAATTTGCCATTATTCATGAAAAATTATCTGATGGAAAACTGAAACTCAAAGAAAGGGAGCAGGTTTTTTTTTTTTTTTTTGAAGTTCAGCTTTATTATTAGATATGTGCTCAGAGGAGACAATGTGAGAATCTAAAGATCCCATCTTTCTGTAACATTTTAATTGGTGACAGATACCAGTGCTGGCTAATAGTAATCATGTTGCTTAATATACCTGTCAGTTTCTTATTTGAACTCTTTTCTTACAAATAAAATTAGAAATTTCAGGTTCATTTAAAATTTGACCAGTGACAAAAGAAGCATAGAGGCATATCCTTTTAGTTAAACATTTCAGTATTTCAAACATGCCATAAAAACAAAATATTATTTTGATATTAAATTAAAATGTATTTTCACAAAACAAATCCACATTAATCTTGAAAGCCAGTTGCTAAATCCCCTATTTACCCTCACCATGTATATCTTTAGTAGCTATTAATTTAATTATCTAATGAGATACTCATCTTTGCATGAAATGTTCCCTTGGTATCTCTAATCTTCTTGAAGAGACCTCTAGTCTTTCCCATGCTATTGTTTACCTCTATTTCTTTCCATTGATCACTTATGAAGGGTTTCTTATCTCTCCTTGCTAATCTTTGAAACTCTGCATTCAAATGTATACATCTTTCCTTTTCTCCTTTGCCTTTTGCTTCTCTTTTCAGCTATTTGTAAGGCTACTGCTTCTCTTATTTTCCCAGCTATTTAATGCAAAGATGGGCACAATAAAGTACAGAAATGGTATGGAAGCAGAAGATATTAAGAAGAGATGGCAAGAATACACTATATATACTGTGTGTGTGTGTGTGTGTATATATATAGAATACTTCTATATATAGAACTATACAAAAAAGATCTTAATGACCCAGATAACCACAATAATGTGATCACTCACTTAGAGCCAGACATCCTAGACTGCAAAGTCAAGTGGGCCTTAGGAAGCAACTACTAACAAAGCTAGGGGAGGTGATGGAATTCCAGTTGAGCTATTTCAAATCCTAAAAGATGATGCTGTGAAAGTACTTCACTAAATATGCCAGCAAATTTGGAAAACTCAGCAGTGGCCACAGGACTGGAAAAGGTCAGTTTTCATTCCAATCCCAAAGAAAGGCACTGCCAAAGAATGCTCAAACTACCGCACACTTGCACTCATCTCACACGCTAGTAAAGTAATGCTCAAGATTCTCCAAGCCAGGCTTCAACAGTACCTGAACCATGAACTTCCAGATGTTCAGGCTGGATTTAGAAAAGGCAGAGGAACCAGAGATCAAATTGCTAACATCCATTGGATTATCGAAAAAGTAAGAGAATTCCAGAAAAACATCTATTTCTGTTTCATTGACTACACCAAAGCCTTTGACTGTGTGGATCACAATAAACTGTGGAAAATTCTTAAAGAGATGGGAATACCAGAACATCTGATCTGCCTCCAGAGAAATCTGTATGTAGGTCAAGAAACGTTAGTTAGAACCAGACATGGAACAATGGACTGGTTCCAAATTGGGAAAGGAGTATGACAAGGCTGTATATTGTCACCCTGCTTATTTAACTTATATGCAGAGTACATCACGAGAAATGCCAGGCTTGATGAAGCACAGGCTATCATCAAGAATGCCAGGAGAAATATTGCTAACCTCAGATACGCAGATGACACCACCCTTCTGGCAGAAAGCGAAGAAGAACTAAAGAGCCTCTTGATGAAAGTGAAAGAGAAGAGTGAAAAAGCTGACTTAAAATTCAACATTCATAAAACTAAGATCATAACACCTGGTCCCATCACTTCATGGCAAATAGAAGGGTAAACAAAGGAAACAGTAACAGACTTTATTTTCTTGAACTCCAAAATCACTGCAGTGAACGCAGCCATGAAATTAAAAGATATTTGCTCCTTGGAAGAAAAGCTATGACCAACCTAGACAACATATTAAAAAGCAGAGACATTACTTTGCCAACAAAGGTTGGCTTACCTTAACAAAAAGATGATGGAAGAGCTTAGACATATATAAAGGATCTTTTATTAAAATTATTTTAATTTGAACTGTTTCCTGTCACATAGCAATAGTTTAGATTGACCTTCTTTATATATTGAAATTTCGAATTTTTATATCCTCCAGCTTTCTTTTCTTCTGATTCTTTTATCCTTTTTTTCCACCCTTGCCTTTTTTTATTCCTAGCCTTGTTCCAATTATAAGGGAACATTTGCAATGTAGACAAAACTTTAGTATTATATAAACATTCATGAAATCCAGTAACTCTCAAGATACTTGTATTATACCATTTATCTTGAACATCTATAAAGTGTTCTTTGTCCTTTAAAGTAATGACATCAAGTGTTGCTCACAACAATTTTTCCTGATATACTACTCTCCCAAACATACACAAAAGCTATGCCTGCCTACAAGTCAGGTTAGGAAATGTAGTCATCCTATAAGTTTAATGTACACACAGCAAAATTTCAAGGAGTTTCATTACAAAGAGGAAATGGAGAGAATGGGTATTAAGCAACAGTTAAAGTCTTCACCCACTAAGAATAACCAATATTTTTCTTCTGAGTTGATTAAACTGACTACTTGTTTATAACACTGCATTACTCAGTGTGATACCATTTAATATGCATGAATATAATAAAATATATTTTCCTCTAAAATTTTTCAATGGTGAGAAAAAGGAACTGTTTTCTACTATTTCTTTTCTATTATGTTGTAAATTCTTAAAATACAAGGAATCTTGTATTCTCAAGGGTGAATGATATTGTGACATAAATTTTAATCTATTTTACAATAAACCAGCATTGATTTGTAGGCAGTCTGGAAAGAAGACTCACTTTTTTGAAGTTAATTTTTTTTTTTTTAACACAGATCTACTAGAGAAGTTGTAAGTCACATCACCAAACTTCATTTGGAAGTATATAGTATTTAAATATGGTTTTATTAATATGATTAATAATCATGCTTGATTAAAATTTATACACAAAAAATAGTGAAAAATATATTGTTACTGGCAAGATCCTCAACAAAATAGGATAATGTACATTAATAGAAAAACATTAAAAGCCTAATCTTTTATAGAGTATTATCTTTTCAATTTTTATTCATAACTATATTCCAATTTATGACATAATTTCTCTAAAAGTCATCACAGTTCAAATGTGTTTTGAACATTTTATGGTATAGATTTATTGTTACAATCATTTTCCATTTTTGTTCACATATTTTTTAATCTATAATAGATTCAGAAAATATACAGCTACATAAAATTGTTAATTTATGCACATTTACTCAAACTGACAGTTGTAAAATGTATACTTTTTTATAATTTTGATGAATAAAAAAGCAGAACACTTCATGTAAAAAATTTTTCACAGTAAAACTATAGTTTTGAAATTCTGAAATAGATATGTTTCATATTTACATGTAATTACAAAAAAAGAATACTGAGATTTAAAAAACTAGATTCTTTTAAAATGAAACCTGTTTCATGTGTGTGTTATGCAAAATCATTAAACCTGCCATGACTAAATAACTGTACTTATGAATTGTTATTTTATGAGAAAAAAATTTGAAAATATGTAAAATTGTTAAAAGTGTTAATCGCTCAATCATGTCCAACTTTGCAACCCCATGGACTGTAGCCCACCAGGGTCCTCTGTCCATGGAACTCTCCAGGCAAGAATACTGGAGTGGGTAGCCATTCCCTTCTACATGGAATTTTCCTGATCCAGGAATTGAATCTGGGTCTCCTGCATCACAGGCAGATTCTTTACTTACCTGAACCTCCAAGGAAGTCATTTTGTAAATTTCTCCTTGGAAACAGCAAAATGAAAATAAAATGTAGATGATCTTATTATTGGAAGCTTAAAAAACTAACAGCACTAAGTACTAAGTTAAACAAGATACTTCATCAATAAGGTCTCTCAACTTTGGAGGGTACTGTGACTGTAGCAGTGGGTAGCAATGATTTCATCAAACTTGTGGCAAAACATGGCTATTTCTTGAACGTGGGCAGAAGTAGCAGAAGGAAGAGAAAGGTAAATAAAAACACTCAATACCTAGGATATATAGTATTTGGTAACCAATTTATTATAGAATTAGGGGAAACAAAATGTGAATGTGATTCTAAACTTTCCTCCTTTTTGCAACTGAAGAGAGACTGTTAAACATCTTAATTTGATGACATGCCATTAAAAATAATGATTTAAAAATGGGAGAAGGATTTCCCAATAGGATGTCTCCTGTGGCCTTTGCCGGTCTGTCTCATATCACTAATCTGATTAACTCCATTGCTAGTGGTAGTCTTCTTCAGGTTCAATCTTTCTTTGATGTTGTTGTTGGATTAAGCTTCTTTAACCTCAGTTTAAAATATATGTATTTATTTATGGCTGTGCTGCTGGGTCTTCATTGCTTTGCATGGGCTTTCTCTAGTCACAGGGAGCAGGGCTACTCTTCCTTGGGGTGCACAGGCTTCTCACTGCAGTGGTTCCTTCAGTGGAACACAGGTCTTATGCTAGCGGGGTTCAGGAGCTGTGGCTCACAGGCCCTAGAGCACAGGCTCAGTAATTGTGGTGCTCGGGCTTAGTTGTTCCATGAAACGTGGGATCCAACTATGTCCTCCACATTGGCAAGTGAATTCCCATCCACTGAGCCACCAGAAGTATCAACTACGGTCTTAATGCTATTTAGTTCAACTAACACACACATTTAACTAGCCATAAAGTCAAAACTATGCTGATTTTCAAGACCTTCAATTATCTGGCCTCAAGTTGGCTCTTATTTCCAACAGATCTTCAATTTAATTCCTCTTATTAAATTAAGAACAAAATCTCCCAAAGCAAAGTCCCTGTTAGAGATGAGCAAGGAAGTACAATACAAAGCCATTGGCTACTCATTATACATTTGGCTACAAGTGTGGGGGGCAGAAATAGATGGTATTTTGAACTAATCGAATGCTAATCAAAAGAGGAGATGCTTTTTCACACAATACAGGCCAACTGTAGGTTGGGAATGTCAAGTACACTGTCCTTGTTATGCACACAAAGCCTTCTGTGTGACAGAATCTACTCACCTCCAGCCTTATTTGCCATCAGTACACCTCCTTTGAATCTGATGTTCCAGTCATACCAGACAGTCTGCTGGCACTAGAATATGCCTGTCCCTGTGATAGACATCTTGAATTTAAGATGCCCAGAGGATACTATTTCTCAGTACTAATCATCACAGTAAATGGAAACACTATGTTTCAGCTGCTCAGTCTTTAAAACTAGGAGCACCTTGGAGGTCCGCTTTTCTCTAATTTTCCATGTCCATCAGCCAATCCTGTTAACAGTACCTTCAAAATGCATTCTGAATCTGTTTCTCATTATATAAATGCTACTATCGTGGTCCTAGCACTGATATTATTAATGTAGATTATTGGGAAATCTTCATTTTTTTCTTCACAGCTCCCACCCACACCCCCCCCACCCCCAACCAGCCTTGTAATCTTACCATACATTAGGCAGGGTTCTTGAAATTTTAAATCAGATTAAAGCACATCTTGTTCAAAATCCTTCAGTTAGTATAAAATCCAGAATTCTTCCCATGCCCTGAAAGCCCATTCCCGTTTTTCCCATTTCCCTTTTCTCATGTTTCATTCAACTTCTACCTCCCCTCCACTCATTGCATGTCAGACACACTGGCCTCCTTCCTACTTCTCAAACATGTTAACCAATCCCCTGCCTCAAAGTCTTTGCCCTTTCTGTTTCTTCTACTTGAAAAGTTATTTTACCCTGCATGCTCTCTCAGTTTCTGCAAGTCTTTATTCAGATGCCATCTTCTCAAAACCTTGTAGAGTGGTACCACTTCCCCGGTCCCTCTCTAGGCCCTTACTCTGCTTTGATTTTCTGTACAGAATTAATCTACTACCTGAGATATTGCATACTAGCTTATTTTGCAATTGTCTTTTGTAATTTTTTATGAAACCTTAAATTTTTATATGTTTTGCTCAGTATAGTGTCTGCAAGATCTGGCATTCAAAAATTATTTGAATAACTGAATAAATAAAGGAGTACATTATGCCTAGTAACCTGTTGCAGATATTTGTCTTTTCACCAGCTTCTCCTTCTGCCTGGAAAGTACATGGTCTTCCAGGTCCCAACTAACTGCTGAATAAATCATCCTAAACCTTTCTAGAGAGTTAGAATACTGGCTTCCTTCTAAGAATTTTTTTTGGAACTCTCCTCAGGTCAAACTCCCCATTCTTTCCTCTGCCCACCTACGGCAACTTCTGTGAACTTCTTTGGTATCTCCTGTAACACTTACGTGTCTTTGATAATTTATATCTGTAAAAGCACCTTGTGGATAGAAGACACATTCTACTCACATTTACACATCCAATGCCATGTTTGCCATGTAGTAAGCACTTAATGATTATTTTTAAATTGATATATAAATGGAAATGATCTATGTTGAGCATTCTTCTCTTTTTTGAAAAGTCAGCAGATAGAGGTAAACCTAAAAGCCCCATGTGTTAATTTTATTTTTATGTCTCCAATAAAATATTTAATAATAACTGTCATAATCAAAATAATGATGTTGATAATATTGTATACTACACTGTTCTAAGGAATAACTCATTAATTCAGTCCTTTAAGTTGATGAACTAGTGTGATGTTAGTTTTACACTTGAGGGACTGAGACATTGGAGCAGTAAGCAGCTTGTCCTCATTCACCAATAACAGACCCAAGAATTTGCCTCCAGAATCTCTCCCTTTCACACTAGTTCACTGGACAGTCTTTCTCATGGCACAAGACTATTTCCTTTTATTTTGTTCCAAGACATATGAGGAAAAAAGTTTTTGACAGAGATAAGTGCTAAATGACTAACAATCTCAGAGGTCGTTCCATGAATCTTACATGATATGAATCTATTTCTGTTGTTTCAATTTTTTCACCCAAATAATTGGACTTTATGATTCTCTGATATGTATGTATCTGATCAAGGCACTTCTACAGTGTTGGTTGTCTTGTTAATTTTAAATATTTTATTGTTTTTTAATTGAAGTATAGTTGATTTACAGTGTTAAATTAGTTAAAGATATATAGCCTAGCGATTTGATCTTTTTATAGGTTATACTCCATTTAAAGTTATTATAAAAATATCAGTTATATTCCCTGTGCTGTTTGATATATCATTGTAGCTTATTTTAGATTTATTAGTTTGTACCTTTCAATCCCCTTTCTTCTATCTTGCCCCTCGCCCCACTCCTCTCCCCACAGCAACCACCAGTTTGTTCTCTGTATCTATGAGTCTGTTTCTGTTATATATATTCCATTGTTTAATTTTTTAGATTCCACATACAAGTGAAAACATATGGTGTTAGTCTTTCTCTGATTTACTTCACTAAGCATAATACCTTGTGCTGCTGCTGCTGCTGCTAAGTCCCTTCAGTCGTGTCCGACTCTGTGCGACCCCACAGACGGCAGCCCACCAGGTTCCCCCGTCCCTGGGATCCTCCAGGCGAGAACACTGGAGTGGGTTGCCATTTCCTTCTCCAATGCAGGAAAGTGAAAGTGAAGTCGCTCAGTCGTGTCTGACTCTTAGCGACCCCATGAACTGCAGCCCGCCAGGCTCCTCCGTCCATGGGATTTTCCAGGCAAGAGTACTGGAGTGGGGTGCCATCGCCTTCTCCGATAATACCTTCTAGGCCCATCTATATTGCTGCAAATGACAAATTTTCACTATTTTTAATGTGTGAATAATTTCATTGTATTACATATTTATCTACTCATCTATTGATGGACATTTAAGTTGCTTCCTCATCTTGGCTATTGTAAACAATGCTGTACTGAACATAAGTGTGTATATATCTTTTTTACTTAGTGTTTTTGGTTTTTCCAGATACACAACCAGGAGTAAAGCTGCTGGATCATATTACAGTTCTATTTCTACTTTTTTTGAGATACCTTCATACTGTTTTCCATACTGACTGCACCAGTTTACGTTCTCACCATCCAGTGACTAGGTTCCCTTTCCTCCACATTCTCATCAACTTTTATTACCTGTTGTCTTTTTGACAATAGCAGTTCTAACAGGTGTGAAATGATTTCTCATTGTAGTTTTGATGTGCACTGACTAATGATGTTGAACATTGTATCATTTTTATTTTGTTTCATATATACATGTAAACTATTTCACTGTTAATTATTTACTTATAGTCCAAGCCAAGATTTATATAGGTGTGATTGACAAGGCCTCTCCCAGGGATGGACTTCCCTGGTGGCTAGAACTCACCTGCCAATGCAGGAGACATAGGTTCAATCCCTGGGTCAGGAAAAATCCTCTGGAGAAGAAAATGGCAAACCACTCCAGTATTCTTGCCTGAAGAATCCCATGGACAGATGAGGCTGGCCAGCTCCACAGGGTCACAAAGAGTCAGACATGACTGAGTGCTCACACACACACATGCCCAGGAATAGGTAAATATAACTATTTTATTCCTATTAAACAATATACAATTATATTAAAAGGAAAACTCCTCAGTACATTCATGAATAAGTATAACCCAGTTTAATGTATTAAGTTGTCCTAAGTATAGCAAATCTAGCAATAGGAACCCTACTATATGTAACTTCCCCCGGTTGTTAAAGTCCTAAGAAGTTATATTCGTTTTAATCATTAGCATCACTATGTTAGAGAAAAGTTAGGAAATGAGAGATGATGACATGTTAACACATGTTATTTAGAGGAAATCCAAAATGTATATGTAAGTTATTAGATTTAATAGGTGAATTGAGCAAGGTAGTTACATATATTTTATATATATCTCAATGTGGAAAATGATTAACTATATTGTATATTGAACAATAAATGTTTAGTAGTAATGTAATGCTTGATACTTTTTTAAGTTTCTCATCATGGAAAATTTTAATTTCATAAATATGTAGAGACTATTATAATAAAAAATTTACTATCTATTCTTATCAATTCATGACCAATCTTAATTTGTCTACAACTCTTGTTTATTCCTGTTACTTCTGGTTTTTTAATATAATCAAGTATCATACTATTTCATCCTTAATGTTTAGTATCTATCTATAAATAAGAACCCATCTCGAAGCATGATATTTCTATTACCAAACTACTAAGGATAATTCTTAGTAGTATGAATTATTTCAAATTCCCTAATGGTTTCAAAGTTTCTTTTATAGAATGTTTATTAGAATCTAGGTATAAATAAAATCCATACACTACAGTTGGATTAAATAAAATATTTTATTTCCAGCCCCCTTTTTTCTAAATTTCTATCTTTTTTCCTTGAAGTTTATTTGCTAAAGAGATCAGGTCATTTGTTCTATGTAATTTCCTGGAGTATAAAGTTTGCTAATTGCCTCCCATTGGTATTTTTTAACTTGTATTCTGTTTCTTGTATTCCCTATAAATTGGCAGTTAGATTTAGAGGCTTGATCAGATTCTGGTTTAAAATGTGGTAATAATACTTTATAGTTGGTTTTGTAGTTTGGTCCTAAGATACATAATATAGTATATTACAGAAAGTACAGTAGAATGAAGCATCCTATGTTTGCCTCTTAGATTATTCTGAGATTAAACTGAATTCATTTATTGGTGCCTTATTCAAAATACAAGTCTTCTATTTTATTTAGTTCAGTTGCGTCCGATTCTTTGAGACCCCATGAACCATAGTACTCCAGGCCTCCTTGTCCATCACCAACTCCTGGAGGCCATCCAAACCCATGTCCATCGATTTGGTGATGCCATCCAACCATCTCATCTTCTGTTGTCCGCTTCTCCTCCTGCCCTCAATCTTTCCCAGCATCAGGGTCTTCTCAAATTAGTCAGCTCTTTGTGTCAGGTGGCCAAATTATTAGAGTTTCAGCTTCAACATCAGTCCTTCCAATGAACATCCAGGACTGGTCTCCTTTAGGATGGACTGGTTGGATCTCCTTGCAGTCCAAGGGACTCTCAAGAGTCTTCTCCAGCACCACAGTTCAGAAGCATCAATTCTTCGGCGCTCAGCTTTCTTCACAGTCCAACTCTCACATCCATACATGACCACTGGAAAAACCACAGCCTTGACTAGATGGACTTTTGTTGGCAAAATAATGTCTCTGCTTTTTAATATGCTATCTAGATTGGTAATTACTTTCCTTCCAAAGAGCAAGCGTCTTTTAATTTCATGGCTGAAATCACCATCTGCAGTGATTTTGGAGCCCAGAAAAATAAAGTCTGACACTGTTTCCCCATCTATTTGCCATTAAGTGATGGGACCAGATGTTATGATCTTCGTTTTCTGAATGTTGAGCTTTAAGCCAACTTTTTCACTCTCCTCTTTCACCTTCATCAAGACGCTCTTTTGTTCTTCCTCACTTTCTGCCATAAAGGTAGTGTCATCTGCATATCTGAGGTTATTGATATTTCTCCCAGCAATCTTGATTCCAGCTTGTGCTTCTTCCAGCCCAGAATTTCTCATGATGTACTCTGAATAGAAGTTAAATAAGCAGGGTGACAATTTACAGCCTTAACGTACTCCTTTTCCTAACCAGTCTGTTGTTCCATGTCCAGTTTGAACTGTTGCTTCCTGACCTGCATACAGGTTTCTCAAGAGGCAGGTCAGGTGGCCTGATATTCCCATCTCTTTCAGAATTTTCCACAGTTTTTTGTGATCCACACAGTCAAAGGCTTTGGTATACTCAATAGAGCAGAAATAGATGTTCTTCTGGAACTCTCTTGCTTTTTCCATGATCCAGCAGATGTTGGCAATTTGATCTCTGGTTCCTCTGCCTTTTCTAAAACCAGCTTGAACATCTGGAAGTTCATAGTTCACGTATTGCTGAAGCCTGGCTTGGAGAATTTTAAGCATTACTTTACTAGCATGTGAAATGAGTGCAATTGTGTGGTAGTTTGAGCATTCTTTGGCACTGGAATGAAAACTGACCTTTTCCAGTCCTGTGGCCACTGCTGAGTTCCCAAATTTGTTGGCATATTGAGTGCAGCACTTTCACAGCGTCATCTTTCAGGATTTTATTTAATACTGACTTAAATACAGTAGATATGTTAATTGGCTAGAAAATTGTCAAATATAAATGATCAGGAAGACATAAATCCTTGGTCCATTTTCTTTTTTAAAATTGATGTTCTATTATCATTAGCTGTCATCAAATCAGACTTATATTCAAAAATCCTTTTGATCCATAATTTAATGCCCAAAGATTCTACAAGATGCCTGTTAAGCATATGGAATCCAGGGGATAAACTGACTACAGTTGGTCATTTACTTTTCTTTACACCTCCTATTCAAAGCAAACATAAACCTGAGATTCAATTATTTGAGTTTTCAAATTGTCCACGACATAGTTCATGTCCATTCCTGAGCATAGATTTCTTATTCTTTCAGATTATTAATCATGAAACATTCACTTAATTGTGGAAACACTCAATGAAAAGTCATTTATGTACCTTCATGGATAATTCTACTCTGATGAATTCAGTGCCATGTGTGTGGTCACCAAACTTTATTAAATAATTCTGTATGTAGTCTGAATTAGTGCTATTTACTGCCAGTTCTAAATGGACCTTGGTGATTTGCATGGTTTATTCAGGATGTCACTTGGAATTAAACTAATAACTCTTGAGAGATTACAAATATGAAATCTATTCAGAAAACCTTTTGCCTGGTGGCACAAAGTGCTGCATCAGGTGTGGGCAAAAATAGAAAGAAATGCAATTTGAAGGCCTAAAAATCAGAGAGAAACATATAAGGGGATAAAAAGATAACTATAAAAGATGCAGAGACAGGGAAATTATTATACAGGGAAGTTATTATCTTTCAATTTACATTTGAACAGAGTCTAAATTTAAGAAGAGTCTAAAGCATAGGGACACATGAATGAAGGAAGTGGGATAAAATAGGAAGAAAATGAAAATGTAAAGACCTGCTGTAAAGACTGACACAGGCCTAGACTGCTGAGATTGCTAACTTGAGGATCTACAGCCTTCTGTTTTCCCAAAGTTAAAACAATTTGTTTCTAAGAACAGGTGTAGTCCCCCAGTTTCTGAAGTGCACCAAGACCTTATATATTAAGTAAACATAGGCATGTGCACGTGCTCAGTCGCTTGTCATTTCCAACTCTTTGTTCCCCCACGAATCAGCCGGCCAGGCTCCCCTGTCCAAGCAATTTTCCAGAGAAGAATACTGGAGTGGGCTGCCATCCCCTCCTCCAGGGGATCTTCCTGACCCAGGAATTGAACCTGCATCTCCTGGGTTGCAGGTGGATTCTTTACTACTGAGTCAACAGGGGAATGCAAGTAAATGTAGGAACTCTATCAAATTCTCTAGAACAAAACTTGTCTGACTTTTTAAAGTCCCTGTTCTGCTTAAGGGACTTGTGCCGTATTCCTCAAACCTAGTCCTTATATTTTCCCCCAGTATGAGGAAGGTACTTTCTATTCCTCTATAAGATTTAGTCACTTTTATAGCTCAAGGACCTGGTTTTTGCCTCCTATTCAGCAGCCCCTCATGTAAGAGGCCTGTCATGTCTCCTTCTTTGCCTGTCTATGTAGTTCTATTATCACCTAGTTCTGAACTTCCAGTTATGCTGTGGAAATCCCTTGTTAGGACTCCTCTATAGCCATGTTCTGTTGCTATTTGTTTTAAATATTGTGTTATGCCTGCCAGATATGATTTCTACCTGCAGTTTTATCTATCCCCAAAGACTTGTTCTATTTGAATATCCATCTGGATCTAATTTGAAAATGTCATCTCCTTTTAAGACGGTGATTTTAGGCTACTTAAAGAGTATGCACAACTGTGGTCGGTAAAATGACCATTTTTTCCCCACTGCCCGATAAGACCATCCATGTCCCACCGGGATCCCGGTGACTGTGAACTGGAAATGCTGCTACTGGAGGAAACCCTATGTATGCTGTCACTGTGTAGACCACTGCCCCCCTCCTCCAGAACTCTACCCAAGCCACTCCTTCCTCCGAAGATGCCATCATCACGGATAACTCTCCTTCAGATTGCTCTTCCCTCCATCAGGTTGCTCCCCCATGTGAGTATCTGTAAGTCTCTGTAGGAACAGAGGCTCTATAAATCCCTGTGCCTTACTTCTCTTCTACTGATGTTTAGAAGAGGTTATAATATTGATCCAGCTGCTGGGATTGGGGTTGAAGTAGAAAGGATGGGTAAAGGATACTAGTGTTGAAAGGTAGCAACAACCTGAATCAAAACTTTAAGTTTCCATAGAAACACTGTATATATGTGTGTGTGTGTATTATATTTATAATATATATTATATATAAATTTATTTATTTAGTCATTCAATATATATTTCTTGTGTACTAACCATGAATCAAGCACCAGAATAAAGTAGTATTTCTTAAGTATTTTTTCACTTTGTTTAAATTATAGATGTAATAGGCCTTGGTGAGCAAGAAATCCAACCACTCTTACAATACAATTTCTAAGAGAAACTTCATTCCAAGTTCCATCAATCAGGGTATCACAGATTTACTTGTAAGCTTCTGCAGCAGCACATCTGTAAGTTATGTGAATTTATGGTCTGGAGTTATATCCTCATGCTCATTTATTGATATGACCTCATGTCATAAGTCATTTACCATTAAAGAAAGCCTTGCCAAAGGCCTGCCATCAGACTCCATCTCAGGGAGATTTCTCTCTTCCGGAGGCCCCAAAATATTGAGATCCCTGCATATGTCAGGAGACAGTCTTTCCCACTCACCGGGTAAGGCTGCTCAGAACCCAAGGGTCTCCATTTTTTGGAGGGACAACAATGTTTCAGTTCTACCCACAGGTGTAGTTTACCAAATTGTTGTAGATTGTAACTAACTAGGGGTTAAGGATTTCCCTATATTTGGAAAAAAATAGTTCTAAATCACTAATAGTTCAGACAAAAACCGTAAACATTATAACTATATTCACCAGTTCACTCCATATCCAATCCCTCTGTTAAATCTTTATGAATATATCAGATTTTCCCTTAGGATTCTTTAATTTCTGCCCCAGCTCAGCAGTAGGATCTGAAATTTATCAGAGACCTATACTTGTCAAAAGGGGCTTCCTATGAAGTAGTTTTGCAAAAACATAAGCACAACAGTAACTCTATAAATGACAAAAGACTTACAGCAAGGTTAAACACCTGATAACAACGTGACAGTAAAAGAAACTTGGTAATAATGAGAGGTTGTTGCTAAACCACTCAAGACACTGGGATTCTTGGCCCCTGGAGAAGAATTCAATCCGGGGTGAGTGACCAGGCTGCTTCACTGAGAGCTTTTGTGTAATAAAGTTTTATTAAAGTATAAAAGAGATGGAGAAAGCTTCTGACATAGACATCAGAAGTGGGAAGAAAGAGTGCCCCCCACTGCTAGTATTTAGCCGGATGAGCCGGATGTTATATAGCTACTAGCAGTCTGCTAGAGAAAAGAAATGTTTCAAAACTCAGAGACTGGCACCAGGCCCCTCACCCACAACATGCATTTTGAAATAACATTGGCACAAGGTGAGTTGTCCTGGGCCATAAACTGATTGACATGAATTGAAGAAGGGCAGGTTTCCAAGCAAATACAGTCTCATTAACATAGCTTAAGAGAACATTTGCATGAGTAAAACATACTGGCTTGTCAAGTCAGTTCTGAGTCTTAGGTGGAACCAACTTGAAGACAGAGTCTAGGGTAAATACATGGTTCATTAACATAGCTTAAGACAAACATTTCCGTAAGTAAAACTGCATTGGTTAGTTTAAGGTTTGAGAAAAGTTAAGTTCTGGTGAACCAGGTGTCGTCATGGCAACACATAATTTTAAGAGAAACTTCTTTTTAAATTTGTACAGAGAAGGGGAAAAAATCTAACACTAGTAGTTTGTTTCCTCCTGCCACTTAAGCGAGATAAAAAATGACACTTGCAGCTTATTTCCTCCATTTGGAGACCCCTGGCCTTCCTGCCGGTTACTTTCTCAATTATAACTGGAATTATGACTGATTATAATCTCAATCGTAAATAAAAACCTTAACCTCTAGCAAAAATCAAGAAGAAAGTAATTGTGAATTATTTGTCATACCAGCATTTCCTGATTGGAAAATTTATGCTTTAGTCTTCCTCTCTTAAGAAATCAAGGGTAGGTAAACAGAGACCTGCCTAGGAATTAACGCTCCAATATTTTATCCTATTTGAAATGGCCCAGATAGTCAATGAATTCTCTTCATTTAAGTTAGTTTACATCAAGTTACCAAAATCTGGAGAGATCATTTAGATTGACATTCCCCAAATATAATTATTCCTAAGGGCATGCATGCTAAGTCACTTCAGTCGTGTCTGACTCTTTGCAACCCTACGGATCATAGTGCCATCAGGCTCCACTGTCCATGGGATTCTCCAGGCAAGAATACTGGAGTGGGTTGCCATGCCCGTCCCCAGGGGCTCTTAAGCCTGCATTGGCAGGCAGGTTCTTTACCACTAGCGCCACCTGGGAAGCCAGTTATTCCTATACAATTTAACTAAAAGGTTATTTAAAGTTTCATTATTTTCCTTGCTGACCAATTTGCGACAGATATAATAAAGTCTTATTTGACCACTAGTAAACCTAGCACATGCCTGAAGCAGCTTAGCATGCACACACACACAAACCTAGGTACAACAGAAGCATAATTCTCAAACACCAACGAATTTAAAACCATGTCTATATTAATCAGATCAACAAGCCTAAGTGGCTTCAATACCAGATAACCATTCAGTACTGAAGACTTCCCAGATCACCTGAACTGGAATTTTATCCTAGGCTGTTTCTTTCACATTTCCAAGAATTTATATAAAGCAATCAATTTCTTTTAAGCCAATTAAGCAGAGGTCACTCACAAACTAATCTTGGCCACACTGTTTGAAGGGAGAGATACTCTACTTCCAAAGTACACATAAACATACACATGTCTGTGCATATGCACAGAGATCTCAGCTTTCCTGCTAGAGTTTTTAAGGCCCTTTTTTTCCCCTTCACTCTCAGATAGATTATATCTTAAAAGTGCGGAAAGAGAAATACCAATTCCTTCTAAAAAGCTAACATTCTCTAGGAGCATAAATGACAACCAGTTTTAGAATGTTAAAAGATTTCTATCTTGGCCATTTTGGGGGATTTTTTTTTTCTTTCTTTCTAAATATCAAGTTTCTAAACAGCAATTCAGTTGAAACAAATAGTAATAGAAGATATTATGTATCACTCACAGTCACATGACTCACTTTCAGAAAAACGGAAATTAACATTAAGTTAACCTTCACCTCAGCTATTAGCTCAGCCTCTGTTGCCTTTCTTAACATAAAAAACAACGGCCATCTCACACCCATGGTCCCCACATTAGCTAACTTTTCCCGTACTGTAATAGCAGCCAGTAACTCAGCAACAGTGTCTGTGAGTTCTCCTCACTCTCATGGCAGCTGCATACATCAAGAACCACCACCACAGGACCCCACATGCTATGAAAGTCCATTCCAGGGATTCCCCTTCACCTTTCCGGCCCCCATGTTAGAAGACAGTCCCCAGCAACCCTCCATCCCCCGTCCTTATCTCCCAGCATTCATGGGAGTTTCCTCAGCCTCCTGTCTGCTCAGCCAATTGTTGGGTGCACCCTGCAGGCCTCCAAGGCCTTTACTTGCACCTTCCTGAGACCGAAGAAAGAGCCCGGAGTCAGTGACACAGACATCAGTAGTGTAATGGATGGAGGAGCTTACCTGTCTGACTCCAGGTCCTGGAGCGTCTCCCCACTGTGTGCAGCCAGACGCTGAGCCTGGACAGTCTTCTCTCTTGTGGGAAGGGGGAAGGTGTCAATTACCTAAATATATGCCAGTCAGAATTGACCTCGTGGGTTACTAGGGAAACCAGCAGAGGCATGGGTCCCTCATGGCCCCTTTGATAAACTATCAGGTGGAGATGCTCTGATCTAAAGATTAGATCAGTCATCAGCTGGGGCAGCGGCTTCCCAGGTGGCTCTAGTGGTAAAGAACCCACCTGCCAAATAGAAGACATAAGAGATGCCTGGTTTGAACCCTGGGTCAGGAGGAGCCCCTGGAAAAGGGCACGGCAACCCACTCCAGTATTCTTGCCTGGAGAATCCCATGGACAGAGGAGCCTGGTGGGCTACAGTCCATAGGGTTGCAAAGAGTTGGCAGGACTGAAGCGACTTAGCAGGCATGCATGTGGCAGCAACAAGTACACAGAAAGGTCAGCCGTTGTGAGCTGAGTGTGAGTGAAGCAGGCACTGGTCAAGCACAGGATGTGCAGAGAGCAAGAGAAGAGCTACCCTGAGTGGCCTGACCATACAGACAATTACAGGAGTTTAGAAATTATTTAAATTTATATGGACCCATCATTAGAAAACAACTTCCAATTTGCCCTAAGCATTCTTTAAAAAGGTTACTTGTTGGTGGGCAGAAGGAAGACTAAAACTCAAGTATGACAGGTTTGTGAATATTTCTACTCAGAAAACGAAATCAGGACTCAACTCTAGTTGAGGAGAACATGCCAACTTTAAGACAAGTTGAAATTGTGCACGGCTTACTTATCGCTGGTTTCCTAAATGACCTAGGGTAAATAGAAACAGCCTTTTCATGTGGCTGCTCTGATTAAAGCAAGGTCTGTAAGCTGGCAGTATATCATCTGAAATTTCCAAGTGGAAGTGGAAGCTGGGGTTTCTTTCCCTTTCAAAAAATCCCCCAACTCTTTATACGTGGTCTATCTGAGTAGCTGGCACACAGATATAAAAATCACTGGGCAGTAATCAGGAGTGCACTGGTCCTTATGGCAGGCATCAACTTGGTAACTGCCAGGTCTTTGAACTACAAAAATAAATAGAGAATAGAAGTGCATTGTATTGGCCAAGCCTGAGGCCCAGTCATCTGTCTTGGAACATGCTCTGGTGAGAGTGTTTAACTTGGATTCTTTCCATCACATGTGGTAGCTGCAAGAGTGAAAAAGGAGAGGAAAAGAACAATGTTAGGTGGTATATTTAATAGCATGTTGGCTTAACAATTCTCAGGAAACTGTTACTCCTATTTTCCTCTTAGCAGCCAGAGTTTATGCACTTCATTGGGATGCTGAATGAGTGGATGTATACTTTAGACAACATGATTCTATTTCCTCCACCCTTTTCCATTGTTTAACAAAGGACTTAAATAGCATATTTCCCCAAAAAGGTATCTCCTAAAGGCAGCTAGCTAGAGCAACTCACAGGACGGTATTTTTTGGTTTTCAGTTTCACCAGCAGCCTTGACATCCCTGAATTAATGGGTCTCTTTCACTCTAAACCTGAGAGTTTGAAATTTGTGGTAACTGGATGTTTGTTGTTTTTGGCTAAATTATTCTCTTCTCTTTCTTTTCAAGGCCAATGTAACACAAACTGAAAAAAAAAAAAAAATCAGGCTCCCTCTGTCTTTTTATTCTTCTAAGTTTTCTACAATAAGATGGAGAACCCTTAATTAACCACACTGTGTCTATAATAGAAAATTGATTAAAAAAAAATACCTGTGGCTACAGGAGTAATTTCTTTATAAAAGTGAAGAACTCAGCTGTTCTATATTAGAAGAAATTTTGCTTGTTTTCACAGCTGAATTATCTTGCTTTCTATATTATTAGGGAAAGTACTAAGAAAATCAAATATGAGATTTTCAAGGGATTTTAAAGGAAAAAAATGCAGCTTCTAACAGTTAAGCTTTTTGTTGCTAGCATATTTTTTTCTAGATCATGAAGCACATACTTTGTAACCCTCATGAAAGAGCATAAAATAAATATGTCAGGACTTCCAGCAGCTCAATACTATGGGGCAGCCTGGATGGGAGGGGAGTTTAGGGGAGAATGAATACATGTATATGTATGGCTGAGTCCTTTTGCTGTTCCCTTGAAACCATCACAACATTGTTAATAGGCTATCTCCCCGTACAAAAGTTGAAAAAAAAATAATTCTTAAGTGAGGCAGATTTAATATTGTCAAGGAAAAAGTTATATTGAAACAGTTTATTGTATTAGTACAGACACTGGAAAGGTCAGTTAGTATGTATCCAAAAGAACTTTAATTCCAAAAATATAACCCCAAAACAATTAGGGATGAACGCAAAGGAGCACAATTATTTATAATGATGAATAACAGAAAATCTATTCAAGATTACAAGATTGAATTATTCTGCTTGTGCAGTGGTTCACTATGTAGTCTTTTAAATAATATCATGATAAATATTAAGTATTTTTTTTGTTCAGTCACTAAGTTGTGTCCGACTCTGCAACCCTATGAACTGCAGGATGGCAAGCTTCCCTGTCCTTCACTATCTCCCAGAGTTTGCTCAAATGCATGTCCATTGAGTTGATGATGTCATTCAACCATCTCACCCTCTGTTGCCCCCTTCACCTCCTGCCCTCAATTTTTCCCAACATGAGGGTCTTTTACAATGAATCTGCCCTTTGCAACAGGTGGCCAAGGTACTGGAACTTCAGCTTCAGCATCAGTCTTTCCAGTGAATATTCAGGGTTGATTTTCTTAAGATTGTCTGGTTTGATCTTCTTGTCCAAGAGACTCTCAAGAGTCTTCTCCAGCACCACAGTTTGAAAGCATTAATTCTTTGGTGCTCAGCATTCTTTATGGCTCAACACTCTCATCCAGGTACTTCCCTGGTGGCTCAGATGGTAAAGCATCTACTTACAATGCAGGATACCTGGGTTCAATCCCTGGGTCAGGAAGATCTCCTGGGGAAGGAAATGGCAACCCACTCCAGTACTCTTGCCTGGAAAATCCCATGGACAGAGGAACCTGGTAGACTATAGTCCATGGGGTCACACAGAGTCAGACATGACTGAAGCGACTTAGCAGCAGCAGCAGCACAATGTGGGAGACCCGGGTTCAATCCCTGGGTCAGGAAGATCTCCTGGAGAAAGAAATGGCAACCCACTCCAGTATTCTTGCCTGGAAAATCCCATGGACAGAGGAACCTGGTAGTCTACAGTCCATGGGGTTGCAAAGAGTTGGCCACGAATTAGCGACTTCACTTTTCACTTCACTCTCTCATCCATACATGATTACTGGAAAAACCATACATTATCAAATTTAAAACATTCGTTAATTCATTCAGTCAACAAAAAGGACTTACTGTGGACTAGGTCTCTTTTCTATGTCCTGGATGTACAGTAATGAGCAAAGTTCAATCCTTGTATTCTTGAATTTGTGTACTAGTGTATTATGAGATAAGAGTAATTCTGATTATAGTAAGCAATTGAAAATGATTTCATTGATAAACATTGTAATTAAGTTTGCCAAAATAGTTTATGAAAGGGATGAAAATCTACTTTGGTTTTCCTATGTGAGGAAATGATGCTTTGGCTGAATGAGAAATACTGGTCTTAATAATTATTTATGAAAATGCAATTTTAAAAAATTGAGTCTCAAAATATTTTAAAATCCTCTTAGCTTATCCATTATTTCATGATTTTTTTTTCAATTTTTTAGTTCAAGTTTTGTTTAGAAATTCAGTATCTCAACATAATAGACTTCCACCTGCAGGTTAAATCCCTGAGTGGGGAAGATCCTCTGGAAGAAGAAATGTCAATCCATTCCAATATTCTTGCCTGGGAAGTCCCATGGACAGAGGAGCCTGGTGGGCTACAGTTCATGTAGTTGCAAAGAGTTGGACCTCACTGAGCGATTGAGCACTCAGTCTTCTGAACATAATAATCATTAAAAAAAAAAAAAAAAACAACTCTTGAACTACATAGCTGGTAATATGAGGTTATTCAAAACCATTATTCAAAGCCTAATTCCTCACAGGAACAATGTAATATATGGAGGTTACATTTCTGGGGGGGAAAAAAAAAAACTAGCTTATCCCACTATTAAATGGGGCTTCTCTTGTAGCTCATTTGGTAAAGAATCTGCCTGCAATGCAGGAGACCTGGGTTCAGTTCCCGGGTTGGGAAGATCCCCTGGAGAAGGAAATGGCAACCCACTCCAGTAATTTTGCCTGAAGAATCCCAGATACAGAGGAGCCTGGTTAGCTACAGTCCATGGGGTTGCAAGAGAAGGACAAAACCATTCTTCAAAGCCTAATTCCTCACAGGAACAATGTAATATATGGAGGTTACATTTCTGGAAAAACAAAACTAAACTAAACTAAATAGCGTATCCCACTATAATGAGAAACATTAAAATAAAACGAATTTAAATATTGTTTATGAAAGTGACTCCATAGCTTATGAGGTTGATGTTAATTTAAGCCTAGGCACAACAACTGGACATTTTTGCTCTTTACTAAAAATCATCCTTATTAGAATTTCAAATTCAGTTATCTTTTTAAAAATATGAGTCCAAGACTACACAAAAGAAATAACTTAGTACAATTTTGCTTGAAGAGTTTAGCCTCACTTCATAGGGCATGTATGGGTGTTCAGTCAGTTCAGTCATGTCCGACTCTGCAACCCCGTGGACTGCAGCCCTCCAGGCTCCTCTGTCCATGGGATTCTCTAGGCAAGAATACTGAAGTAAGTTGCCATGCTCTCCTCCAGGGGATCTTCCCGACCCAGGGATGGAAACTGAGTCTCTTACATCTCCTGCATCAGCAAGTATGTTCTTTACCACTAGAACCACACGGGAAGCCCGCTGCATGGGCATCAGTCACCATCTCTCATTAGGTCTGCATTTCAACATTAGTGTGGATAACGAGATAACACAACTGAAGAGAAATCTGTGCATTTGTAAGGTCTTACTGGGTGGATTGTGCTTTCTTATTTTTAAAAAATATGCATTCTTTTCAAATCATAGTATAGATGGTAGAGTTTGCTATCATATTGTATAATCTGACATAATCTTAAGTAATATCTGAATGATGAATTTTCATTTCTATCATGCAGCATAAAATTCTGTTACTTCACATAGTCAGAATGACATCATCTACACTTTAAACTTAGAAGTCACATTGTGCCTGCTCCCAGTTGGCTGAGCAGACCTTCTTTTCCCTTATGTCAATTATGCAACAATGGATCAGAGAAAATGGAAACTGGTTTAATAACAGTGACTCTATGCCTCTGTCTCCCTCTCTTATAAAAACAAGAAAATTATTAGATCTCCTGAGGCAAAGCCTCAAAGCAAAGAAATTTCCAAAAATACTGATTTTGAGATGCTTAACGGGCAGATTAAGTTGTCCAAGAACACCCTATATTAAAAACTGCATCAGAAATCCCCTATCTCCCTCCTTTTCAGTTCAGTTCAATTCAGTCGCTCAGTCGTGTCTGACTCTTTGCAACCCCATGAACTGCAGCACGCCAGGCCTCCCTGTCCATCACCATCTCCCAGAGTTCACTCAGACTCACGTCCATCGAGTCGGTGATACCATCCAGCCATCGCATCCTCTGGCGTCCCCTTCTCCTCCTGCCCCCAATCCCTCCCAGCATCAGAGTCTTTTCCAATGGGTCAACTCTTCCATGAGGTGGCCAAAGTACTGGAGTTTCAGCTTTAGCATCATTCCTTCCCAAGAAATCCCAGGGCTGATCTCCTTCAGAATGGACTGGTTGGATCTCCTTGCAGTCCAAGGGACTCTCAAGGGTCTTCTCCAGCACCACAGTTCAAAAGCATCAATTCTTCGGTGCTCAGCTTTCTTCACAGTCCAACTCTCACATCCATACATGACCACAGGAAAAACCATAGCCTTGACTAGACAGACCTTTGTTGGCAAAGTAATGTCTCTGCTTTGGAATATGCTATCTAGGTTGGTCATAACTTTCCTTCTAAGGAGTAAGCGTCTTTTAATTCCATGGCTGCAGTCACCATCTGCAGTGATTTTGGAGCCCAGAAAAATAAAGTCTGACACTGTTTCCACTGTTTCCCCATCTATTTCCCATGAAGTGATGGGACCAGATGCCATGATCTTCATTTTCTGAATGTTGAGCTTTAAGCCAACTTTTTCACTCTCCTCTTTCACCTTCATCAAGAGGCTTTTTAGTTCCTCTTCACTTTCTGCCATAAGGGTGGTGTCATCTGCATATCTGAGGTTATTGATATTTCTCCCAGCAATCTTGATTCCAGCTTGTGCTTCCTCCAGCCCAGTGTTTCTCATGATGTACTCTGCATATAAGTTAAATAAGCAGGGTGACAATATACAGCCTTGACGTACTCCTTTTCCTATTTGGAACCAGTCTGTTGTTCCATGTCCAGTTCTAACTGTTGCTTCCTGACCTGCATACAAATTTCTCAAGAGGCAGGTCGGGTGGTCTGATATTCCTATCTCTTTCAGAATTTTCCAAAGTTTATTGTGATCCACACAGTCAAAGGATTTGGCATAGTCAATAAAGCAGAAATAGATGTTTTTCTGGAACTCTCTTGCTTTTTCCATGATCCAGCAGATGTTGGCAATTTGGTCTCTGGTTCCTCTGCCTTTTCTAAAACCAGCTTGAACATCAGGAAGTTCATGGTTCACACATTGCTGAAGCCTTGCTTGGAGAATTTTGAGCATTACTTTACTAGCCGGTGAGATGAGTGCAGTTGTGCAGTAGTTTGAGCATTCTTTGGCATTGCCTTTCTTTGGGATTGGAATGAAAACTGACCTTTTCCAGTCCTGTGGCCACTGCTGAGTTTTCCAAATTTGCTAGCATATTGAGTGCAGCACTTTCACAGCATCATCTTTCAGGATTTGAAATAGCTCAACTCCAATTCCATCACATCAACTAGCTTTGTTCGTAGTGATGCTTTCTAAGGCCCACTTGACTTCACATTCCAGGATGTCTGGCTCTAGGTCAGTGATCACACCATCGTGATTATCTGGGTTGTGAAGATCTTTTTTGTACAGTTCTTCTGTGTATTCTTGCCACCTCTTCTTAATATCTCATGCTTCTGTTAGGTCCATACCATTTCTGTCCTTTTTTGAGCCCATCTTTGCATGAAATGTTCCCTTGGTATCTCTAATTTTCTTGAAGAGATCTCTAGTCTTTCCCATTCTGTTGTTTTCCTCTATTTCTTTGCATTGATCACTGAGGAAGGCTTTCTTATCTCTGCTTGCTATTCTTTGGAACTCTGCATTCAGATGCTTATATCTTTCCTTTTCTCCTTTGCTTTTGGCTTCTCTTCTTTTCAGAGCTATTTGTAAGGCCTCCCCAGATAACGATTTTGCTTTTTTACATTTCTTTTCCATGGGGATGGTCTTGATCCCTGTCTCCTGTGTGTGAAAACTTCAACTACTAAATTTAAATTCCTACATACCCACTGGAGTATGGTAATATGTTACATATTCTGGACCTCAAACAAAGCTTAAGTAAAATTTAAATATAACATATTCTATATAGTAGAAAGTTTAAAAAGCTTTGTTCTCCAAATACAGCAGAGTCTACCACTAAGAAATTTTCTATTTTCTGTTAACAGAAGTTGGGCAGTTGGCTAGTGGCTTACTTAAAAAAAATACAGTAGGACTAATAGAAGTCAAAGAGATTCTGCAAGTGAGTGATATGGAAGGCAGAGAATATAAATATTTGGGGTTCTTGTATAGAAGCCTAGGACCTCAATATATAAAAGCATGCTGGTATAAGAAAGTGAAGTGAAAGTTGCTCAGTCATGTCTGACTCTTTACGACCCCATGGACTATACAGTTCATGGAATTCTCCAGAGAGGAATACAGCCTTTCCTTTATCCAGGGGATCTTCCCAACCTAGGGATCGAACCCAGGTCTCCCGCATTGCAAGCAGATTCTTTACAAGCTGAACCACAAGGGGAAGCCCAAGAATACTGGAGTGGGTAGCCTATCCCTTCTCCAGGGGATCTTTGTGACCCAGGAATCGAACTGGATTCTTCTGCATTGCAGGCAGAGTCTTTACCAACTGAGCCATCAGGAAAGCCCAGTGAGAAAAGATTTCCAAAACTTCAAAATAGGCAAAGGAGAGGATCCCTGGTGGTCCAGTGGTTAAGACTCTGCCTTCCAAAGCAGGGGAGATGGGTTTGATCCCTGGTTGGGAGAGACCAAATTGCCAACATAGAAAAAGCAAGAGAGTTCCAGAAAAACATCTATTTCTGCTTTATTGACTATGCCGAAGCCTTTGACTGTGTGGATCATAATAAACTGTGGAAAATTCCGAAAGAGATGGAAATACCAGACCACCTGACCTACCTCTTGAGAAATTTGTATGCAGGTCAGGAAGCAACAGTTAGAACTGGACATAGAACAACAGGCTGGTTCCAAATAGGAAAAGGAGTACATCAAGGCTGTATATTGTCACCCTGCTTATTTAACTTATATGCAGAGTACATCATGAGAAACACTGGGCTGGAGGAAGCACAAGCTGGAATCAAGATTGCTGGGAGAAATATCAATAACCTCAGATATGCAGATGACACCACCCTTATGGCAGAAAGTGAAGAGGAACTAAAAAGCCTCTTGATGAAGGTGAAAGAGGAGAGTGAAAAAGTTGGCTTAAAGCTCAACATTCAGAAAATGAAGATCATGGCATCTGGTCCCATCACTTCATGGGAAATAGATGGGGAAACAGTGGAAACAGTGTCAGACTTTATTTTTCTGGGCTCCAAAATCACTGCAGATGGTGACTGCAGCCATGGAATTAAAAGACGCTTACTCCTTAGAAGGAAAGTTATGACCAACCTAGATAGCCTATTGAAAAGCAAAGACATTACTTTGCCAACAAAGGTCCGTCTAGTCAAGGCTATGGTTTTTCCTGTAGTCATGTAGAGTTGGACTGTGAAGAAAGCTGAGCACCGAAGAATTGATGCTTTTGAACTGTGGTGCTGGAGAAGACCCTTGAGAGTCCCTTGGACTGCAAGGAGATCCAACCAGTCCATTCTGAAGGAGATCAGCCCTGGGATTTCTTGGGAAGGAATGATGCTAAAGCTGAAACTCCAGTACTTAGGCCACCTCATGGAAGAGCTGACTCATTGGAAAAGTCTCTAATGCTGGGAGGGATTGGGGGCAGGAGGAGAAGGGGACGCCAGAGGATGCGATGGCTGGATGGCATCACTGACTCGATGGACGTGAGTCTGGGTGAACTCCTGGAGTTGGTGATGGAGAGGGAGGCCTGGCGTGCTGTGATTCATGGGGTTGCAAAGAGTCAGACGCGACTGAGCGACTGAACTGAACTGAACTGGGAAACTAACATCCCACATTCAGGGTGGCAGCTAAGCCTGGGTGCTGCAACTAGGGAAGCCAGAGTACCACAGCTAGAGAGCCTGTGTGCTCTAGAGTCTGTGCCCCTACAAGAGAAGCCTCTGCACTGCAACTAGAGAAAGCTTGGGTACTGTAGTGAAGATCCAGTACAGTTAAAACAAAAAACAAAATAGGCAAAATAGGCAAAAGAGATAACTGGGTTTTCTTTCAGCGATGAGGCCTTACACTTTTGACTGACTTTCTACTGAGCTATTTTATAATTTTTTAGGGACAGAAGTCCATTTACATATTCTTTTTCTGACGGTTATGCCAATAGTTTTTTTCCTTTGGAACAATGAACCTCAAAAGTTATGGTTTATTGGCCTATGTGGACAATAACCAGTTTTATTTTTAACCCAACAATCTTGCCCTGATACTCCTTTATCAAATTGCTCATACTTTGTTTTGCATTTGTTATTTGGGCTGGCCTCAATATTTTACTGGTTCACTCACTGAATAATGAGTTAAGTTAAATTTTTGACAGGTGTTCATTTCATATTTGCTTGAACGTCATGGTTTTACCTTTTGAAAGTTATACTTTATCACTGGTAAGAGGATCCAAAATGATTTGTATGTGGCATTCAAGTGTTCAGTAAAGAGGCTAGCCCTTTTAATGTGTTGTTCCAGTGGTGGACTCCCCCAAGTTTTATGCTAATAAAACTAGAAAGTAGTAAATGGAAGACCCTATTTTTTTTAGCAAAATAAATGAATTAATTATCAAATATTTATTGCACTTCTTTCTTGGAGATGTTCCTCCTTTGATAACCTGTGCATTATAAAAAATAATATACTACCACAGGATATTATACTATTATTTAGACCAATCAGTGTCTTTTTGTTTTCAAATTCCAGCTGTTTCCATGGAGCTTGCATTAGAAGATGTTTGGTAAATGTTGAATTTTAAATTTCTTTGATATGTGCAAGGCATATCTTCCAATCTTAGTTAAAAAAAAACACTCAAACATACTCCATTTATGAGACTACCCTGGGACTTGAATCTGCCAAAAATATTTTCCAAGCACAGTGAACTGAAAATGCAAAAACTGTATTTAACTTACCTATATGCATCTTTGGGCTTCCCCCTGAGGCTCAGTGGCAAATAATCTGCCTGCCAACACAGAAGATGCAGGAGAGGTAGGTTCCACCCCTGAGCCAGGAAGATCCCCTGGAGAAAGAAATGGCAACCCCCTCCAGTATTCTTGCCTTGGAAATTCCATAGACAGAGGAACCTCTGGTTATAGTCCATGGCGTCACAAAGAATGGGAAAGGACTGACAAGAAATACGCATTTTACTTACAGTAGCTACTTTCTAAAATAATTGTCATAATTGAAAAGAGAAGAAAATGACATCAGGCTACATTAGAAACTAGCTCTGCTATTAGCATGTGATGTGAATACAGATATTTCACTTTGGGTCAGTTTGTTGAACTCGAAAATGAGACATGAGAGAAGTTTATTAGTTGCCTAAGAATCTATTAATATATGTTGACAGTTATGGCAATTTGACCCTATCTAGTGCCAGTAACAATATGATTGTCCACTCCTATGTTTTAGACAAAGTTTGTTGTTGTTCAGTTGCTAAGTCATGTCCGACCCTTCATGATGTCTGCAGCATGCCAGGCTTCCTTGTCCTTCACTGTCTCTTGGAGTTTGCTCAAACTCATGTGCATTGAGTCAGTGATGCCATCCAACCATCTCATCCTCTGTTGTTCCCTTCTCTTACCCTCAATCTTTCCCAGCATCAGGGTCTTTTCTAGGGAGTCAGCTTTTTGCATCAGGTGGCCAAAGTATTGGAGCTTCAGCTTCAGCTCCAGTCCTTCTGATGAATATTCAGGGTTGATTTCCTTTAGTACTGACTGGTTTGATCTGCTTGCTTCCTACACAAAGTTTAAGAAGAGTTTAATGTTCATCATGAAGTAGGACAGATTAAGGATTTTTCTGGCAAAATGTAAACTAAGAAAACAAGGGACTTCCCCAGTGGTTAAAACTCCTCACTTCCATTGCAGAGGGCATGAGTTTGATTCCTGGTCAGGGAACTAAGATGCCACATGGCACACAACATAGCTAAATAAAACCATATGCAAAAAAGGAAAAAGTAACAACATTGTCCCCAGTTTTCTCTCAGTGTCCTTCACAAGATCTAAGAACTGATGTTTAGGTCTTCTGACTGCAGCCTGTTTTAGGACTGCGAGTTCAACAGTAGTCTTTGGGGAGAGTACAGGAAACAGCACAACAGATTCCTAGATTTTTGTTTGTTTATGTGAACAATTTTCCCTCCAATAATTCTGTGAGACTACTGCATTCAAAATGAAACATTTTTGTGACATGAAGGGAAAATCTGCAGACCTAACATGAAACCTGAGCTGTAGGCACTCTAAATTCTAAAGTTCTAAATCATAAATAGGCCGATCAAGAGTGTCTCACAGACTGAACTAATATAAATATCAGCATTCGCTTCTTGCTAAACATAAACTAAGTGGCTATAAAGACCTAGAAAATAAATATTCTATAAAGAGTGTAGGATTTAAAATACTGATATCCTAAAATGCATTTAGCTTTTTGTGTGTAAGCTTTGTTGTCAGGACATTTTCCCAACTTTACCATGATGAAAAAAATGAATTGTATGCCTTAAATTACTTTCCCTTTTTAAATGGTTTCTTCTCTCTAATGCTCATTCTACAAGTAAAATATCTCCTTAAAAATTTTCTAGATTTGAATTTTAATATTATTTTGGGTTATATTTTAAATTCTATTTACTTAAAAATGAAAATGTGGCTTATTTACCATATTTTCCCATTTTTTCCCCCAAATTTAATTCTAGTAGTCCTTAAAGAAATGCCCTACTCACTCTTCCTTTCAGAGATTTAGTCCTGGCAAAAAGATTACCTGCCCATCCTTGTTCTTGAATCATTAAATATAACTGATTTGCCTGAAGCATTAGTCACTCAGTCGCTCTTTGTGACCCCAAGGACTACAGCCCACCAGGCTCCTCTGTCCATGGAATTCTCCAGGCAAGAATACTGGGGCGGGTAGTCATTCCCTTCTCCTGATTTGCCCAAGGGGATCACATATCTCTGCCTCTTCTGTACAGTGAATAAGAAGATTGTTTATGTGAGTGATGTGCATATGGACAAATCACATACATACCAGCTCCCAGAATTATGTGAAATTCAGAGATTGGATTTAACAACTTCCTAAACTGATGCTAAATTCTTTACCAAGCTCAAAGCACCAGACCTCCTCTCATTATTTCTGCTACAAAATGTACAGGAGGCTTTTTTTTTTTTATTAATAACAAATGTAGCTCAGGTTTTCCGTGAACTTGTTCCACCTACTGTAACATGGTGAACCAGGAAAGGTAGAGCTGTGTGTGCTTTCTAACTTCCAATGTGTAATTCAAGACTCATTTATAAATCCCTAGATGATCTAGGGAACGATAAAATACAAGCCTTTCATATCCTCCCTCCATTAAATATTTCCTTTAATCATTCTTAACACCTTATGTACTTTTCTTCTTTTAATTGATTTTTCACAGCCTTAGAACCCATCGATCATGCATGGGTGTGTGCTCCGTAGTGTACAACTCTTTTGCAACCCCATGGTCTATAGCTCTCCAGACTCCTCTGTCCATGGGATTTTACAGGCAAGAATACTGGAGAGGGTTGGTATTTCCTCCTCCAGGGGATTTTCCCAACCCAGGGATTGAACCTACATCTCTGGCATTGCAGGCTGATTCTTTACCACTTGAGCCATCAAAAGAAGCCCAGGACACACTGATATTTTACATCTAAAGAACAATAAAAAAATTATTTACCAAATCCACAGAATCATTCAGACCACAATTTTAAACTTGGGAGTACAATATTCTCAGTCATAATTAGATACTTAAGAAAAATGTATTACTACCTAGCCGATTTGCTTAATCCAGAACAAGACAAATCACTACTTTGGAATCTAATTCTAATGCCATGCTTAAAAAACAAAAACAGAACAAACAAACAAACAAAAATATAAACAAAAAAACAAATTAAAAAAAATGGAAACATTGGTATGAAATACTTTGCTTGTAGTGTTACTTTGGTTATTTCCTTAAATGTCTTGATATCCCATATAAGTATTAGTTTCAATTAATTAGGCATGTATTAATAGAATGAGCTTCATCATCAGTTGCTTTGTTTGCAATTGATAATTGCAGAGCAAGAAGAAATAGAAATTATACATTTTTGTTGTTACAGTGATCAGAACCTCTTTTTAGGTGTGTTGTTTTGCTTTCCTTTCTGTGGCTTAACTATCTTAAATTTTCTACTCCATTTACTAAATATTTTCAAGTCTTTTTAAGGCAGTGCTCACCTAGTGGTAAACTATCTGAGGAGGAGGAATGGCCTTGAGGAAAAAAAGAGAGTGTTAACAGTGCTGTTTTTGCCCTGTCTTCCCTGCTGCAAATCCACTCACTCAAACCACACAATCCACAAGATTATGTTCATGTCAGTTCATTCCATACACGCTCAGGGCTGGGCAGTTTAACAGCTCTAGAGCTCAGAGCAATAACGTGCCAATGCATGAAAGCCTGGGCACTTTCTAGTCTCACCATGCCAGGCTGCTGCTCTCTGGGCCCTAAAACAGCCCTAACTAGAATCTTCCTCTTCCCTTGCAACAAAAAACTTGCCAATGTTACATTTAGAATTCATAGTTTCCTCATTAAAAACAGGTTTCAAATTAGCTTTGCTTGCCAGGGCCCTAAATATTTTATTGTTAATTTAATCTGAACAGTAATCTGGAGGTTTAGTTATGACTCTTCAATTTTAGGCAGCCTAAAATTCACTTGGGGTACTAGTTAATAATGCAGGTTCTATGTGCACCACCAGGATCTGAGGTAGGGCCCAGGAATCAATGTTTAATGTAAGTCTCTAATGATTGTGATGAAGATGGGCTTGTGGAAAGCCACATTTTGAAAAACAAAGCAAAACAAAAACCACTGTAGGTAATATCAATTCCGTTTCACAGATAAGAGAGTCCAGAGTCAAATCTATTTGTCAAATGGATAATGAACACAGATCTATCTGGTTCCAGAGTTTATACTTTGAAAATTTGTTGAAAAGCATTGCCAGATTTATGGATTCTTTTTTTATGCTTTGGTCTTCCATTTTAAACTATACCTTATAAGGAATCAGCAGCCTGATTATTCACACAAAATTACCTACTTTAATCAAATAAATTTGCCTAGCTTTTTGACGGAATCAACTATTTGACTGAATTTATCAATCTTTGAGTCTAAAGGTTTGTTGAAATAGTTGTGAAGCTTACAAGAGAAGGAGTGATAGAGTTGTATGATTAAATTCAATGCTATAATTTTAATCAACCTGAATTAAATAACAGACACAAAAAACGTGGTCCACTGGAGAAAGGAATAGCAAATCACTTCAGCATTCTTGGCTCAAGAACCTCCAATTACACAATGAGAAAGCGAAAAGATACAACACTGGAAGATGAGCAGTTGGTAGGTGTACAATATGCTACTGGGGAAAAGCATACTGGATACCTACCAAGAAGAACACACACACACAAACACACACACAGGGGCACACAGATTGAAGTAAGACATGAAGGTTCTTCAGGTAAAGCAATCTCAAAGAACAGTAACAAAACATCAAAGCAGGAAAATTTACCAAAGCACATGTCTTCATGTTCCCCAAGCTTTATTCAACAGTAGACTACTCTGACAATATGAGATTTAGAGCTTAGGCTTTGAATATCATGTTAGACTGTTTGTATCTTTCCAGATCTTTGAGAAAACAGAATCAAGAGACTATTAACTACAGATCTAGAAGAGGAATATCTTTGGTAAAAGCTTGTATTAGGATATAAAAACATTTGTGATCTCATAAATGAGAAATGCATGTACTCAAGTTCAGGCTTATCTTTCTGATCTAGGTGTCTTGAGTAGGTGTCTTAACTATCAGACCTCCATGTTTGGTTATGGATTGGATTGTCTAGGCTTCTAGAATCCCCCAAATATTTGATAATCTCTTCTAAAGTAAATTTCTTTATTTGATTATTGTCAGTTTTCATATAGTAAATAGCACTGTATTTTTTATATCTGTACTTAATGTTATTTTGTATTTGAATGAGGAAATATTATGAAAAACTTCCAAGAACTAAATGCTACCCCCTACACGTTAAACAGTCTCTCTCTCTCACACACACATACACATACAGCCTTGAAAGTATAAATATGAATCACTCTTCTACTTTATAGAGTGACCTGTTCTCCAGTGTATGGGTTTAATGATTAATTAGTTTATATTTATAAACTAAGCACCTTTAATAAACTATTTTCATCTTATTAATAAAAGTTTTCCTGAGAAACAAAATGAACAGTGCATTTTGGAAAATGACTTTGTTTATAATCAGTCATGTTGACTATTAGCACTCCTAACATTTAACACAAATTTAGTCTGAGTCCAACTTGATCATTGTTTCTTTTAACCCTGGGCTATACATAATTTGAAATCATGAGTTGGGTTTAGTGAGAGTATTTTGGAGAAGCTTAAAAAAAGCACATTCCTTTTCCCTTACTTGTTTATGCTGCCAAATACATTGTTGTTTTGCCAACAGTCGGCAAAATGAATATACTTATTTGTGATGTCATTATCTGGGCCACTGTAATACATTTCTTATCTGATCCTTTCTGCAAGAAAGCTTCAAAATGAATGCATTAATGTGTTGACCATTTAGTGCTATGATTTTAAAATAATTCACTGATACTCGATTTCAAATTACATCTCTCCTAGAGCATATTAAATTTGTCTTCATTGTTTTTAGGTTTGTTCTGTTTATTCTTTTTTTCCTCCTCTTGTTTTTTTTTTTTTTTTTTTGGTATGTGTGTTTCATTTTTGCTTCTGGCACAATTCCATTTTAATTTAAAACACTGAAGCAATGGCTCTGCATCTCAAAATGTGTACATTGCCTTCCAGATTATAATCTGGTTAAAAGTTAAAGTGGTTTTATGTATGGTGTGATTTGTAACAGTGTTTATAATCATGCATTTTATTGTACTGTAAATGTTCTTTTAGCATTTTGTGATTTTTTTAACATTAGACATTTTCTTTATAAAATTGGATTAGATTTAAATGTAAACTGAATTCTATGAGATCAAAGAAAAGAATGGAATATATGATAAACATTCCATCTGGTGAGCATTGAGAGAGAATTGCAAGTAATTTGCCATCAGTCTCAGTGCAATTAAGGAACAAACAAAACTGAATACGTGTACTTGTATAGGTCATATAGAATTAAACACAATTTAGTGCTTCCCAATTACTTTGCTCTCAGTATGGTTCTTTTCCACATACCTTACTTACTCAAGAATAGTGTTTTCAACAGAAAGAGACTCACATACTTAGAGAATGAACTTATAGTTGTCTGGGGAAAGGAAGGGGGTAAAGGATAGTTAGGTAGTTTGGGAAGGACATAGACACACTGCTGTACTTAAAATGAATAACCAACAAGGACCTACTGTAAAGCCCTCATCAATGTTATGTGGCAGACTGGATGAGAGGGGAGTTTAAGAAAGAATGGATACATGTATGTGTATGGCTGAGTCCCCCCACTGCTCACCTGAAACTATGACAACATTGATTATCAGCTATACCCCAATACAAAATAAAAGGTTAAAAAAAAAAAAAAGAATAGTGTTTTCTCTCTTAAACACAATTGCATTTTATTCTTCCATTTCATAAAATCTTTTTTTTTAAATGGTCATTTTTGGGTCAAAGTTATATTTATTAATAATTTTCTCAAACTTATTTGTGTTTTAAAGTGAGACCTTTCTTTATGAAAAGTGGTAGTCTCTAACCTCTCCTCAAAAAACTGATTCTCAAAAGCAATTACTTTTAACTATGTTACGTTGTTGTATTTGTTATTTACATCTAAGTCTCCGGGAGTTAGCTCCCTTTCCCACAAAATGCAACAAAAACACTTTCCTTCTGTCCATTCATAAACACAGTTATAGTTCTGGATAGATCACTTATCACATTTATATGATTATGACTATGTAGACATAATTCAAAACTGAGTCATATAGAATATTAAGGCTACTTTTTTTCTTTTCTTGAAAAATTTATTTTTTTTTCCTGGAGTTTCTAATTATCTCTATTTGCTTAGTTTTTGATGTATTAATCCCCAATTATATGTATTAATCACCAATTCCAAGTTTACTTCTAGAAATAAAAAATTTTAAAAATACATCCGAATGTATCAGATGTCCTACAAAAGTCATCAGCAATTTTTGACTTGCTCTAGTCTGGAGTGTTTGTTCTCCAGATCTTGTATCACATATGAATTTAGTTTTCCTCTTTTTTAAAAATGTATTCAACCCCGGTGATTTACTTACTTGTTAATTATTTCATTTTCTTTTAAGACTATCCACTAGTAGCTTTTGATAATGAGTTATTGGAAGTCAATAGGTTTTCAACATTTTGCACAGCAAAACATCCACAATCACATTTAATTGATAGTTCCTTTAGTGACAGAATACTATAATTGGATAATTAGAAAAATTATCCTCAATATTTTAAGCCACAGCTTTGTTGTCTTCTAGCTTCAAATATGTGATTTCTCATATAAAAACTATTACTTTTCCTCTCTAAAAATCATGCTGTTCTCATTGATAATGATGTTGGACATTCATAAATTATTGGATCATATGCAGAGGCAGATCTGTTTTCATCTATTGATTTATAGATGTTAAATAGACCCATCTATTTGGTGGGTCTATTTAATCAAGAAATGAATCCTTTCATTCCAAGCATAATTTCTTGAATGAATTTATTTTCCTCATCCTTTTTTCATTTCTTTTTTGCATGGACTCTTTTTATTGAGATTTTAGGACTCCAGATCTGATCCTCTGATTTTCTAACCTTTTTTTCTCCTGTTACCATAAATGTCTCTTTTTTGGTCTACTTTATTGGAAGCTTCCCTAATTTAAGTTTTCAGTCAATATACAGAGTTTCCATTTCTGCTATAAATTTTATATTTCCAAAAATTCTTTTTTGTTACCTTCTGGTCTTCTTGCATCGATACATTTCTTTATGTCTCTGAGAATGTTAAGGATAATGACTTTTTCTTCTTGATTTCCATGTTTCCTAGAGGCTTCTTTATTTCTTGTTTATCTGATGTGCTATAGTCCATGGGATTGCAAGGAGTTGGGCACCATTTAGCAACTGAACAACAACAATTAACTGCAAAAACAGAGCTGGTTGTTTCTTTATACTTTATTTCAAAAACTTTGTATTTTTAAATGGAATGAAACAAAAGAAGTGTATCATTTTGTTCAGCTTTATTTCATATGTAATGCACTGTTTACATCTCTCTATATGGGATTAGAATCAGGCAGGTCTTATTCTAAGCAGGTTCACATGGAAAGGCCATAGTGGTTGCAAAGTGGTTTCTTTCCTGATTGGATGGGTTTTTCTACAACTGATCTATTACCAGGTCATACTAGTTGTTCAATCTTTTGAGTCTCACTTTTGGGTAGAACTGATCATTAATGAAGCCAAAAATCATTTTTAATAGTTAAAAATTGGAAGGTATCCAAACGATATGCCAAAGAAATGATCAAAACAAGAACATTGGGAAAGATGAAAATGGAAAATATTAACATTACATATTGTTGGTCTAGCCTCATTTTGATCATAACAAATATTTATGGGACACACAGATAAGGCTGGGAAAGAGTTCTTTTTTATAGAATATAATAAGGAAAAGTGACTCAATAAATTGTTTGAAATACATATATATACACATATGTGTGTGTGTGTGTGTATCTTAGTCCCTTCAGGCTGCTAACTTACACCAACAGATTGAGTGAGTTATAATAAACAAAAAACATGTATTTCTTGAAGTTCTGGACCTGAGGAGTCCAGTGTTATGGCATGAATACAGTTTTGTTCTGGTGAGGGTCTGCTTCCTTGCTCATAGATGGCACCTTTTCATTGTGCCCTCACATGGTGAAAGGGCCAAGGGATGTCAGCACGGCCCCTTTCACAAGAACACCATCCCATTCAGGAGGGCTTCACCCTCTTGAAGACACTAAGCATCTCTCAAAGACTTCACTTCCTAATACCATAATATTTGAGGGTTAAGATTTCAATGTAAGAATTGGGGGGACATATAGCAGTATTATATATGCATGCATATTCCATATTTGATTAAAGCAACCAGTCCTAGCAGTGAAAATATCAAAATGAAGTACAAAGTTTAATGAACTTTCTGGTTAAATGTTCCACAGTATCATTCAGGTAAGTAATTATGTTTTACTTTTACTTATATATTAGAAATATATTTGCCAAGTAATAAACATATTTTTCTTACATCCCCCCTAAAGAGCTTTGATGAATACATTAAAATATAGTATTTCTTTTTTGTTTAAAAATCTTTTTGGTTGGTTTGTGTACAACTCTGTGGGTATTTTTTTTTCAGTTAATCTTAAAACTACTAATACTTTATACTGTTTAGCACAGAAATACTTGTAGGAAAATTGCTTTTTTGAACATTTAATACTTGTATTCTAAGATTCAGCCCAGATACTCCATTTTGTATAAAGAAATTTGATCCTCTTCTTTGAAGACTTTTTAAAAAGAGTCTTCTTTTAAAAGTTTTTTTCCTTTTATTATTTGTTATTAAAGCGCCTATAAAATGGGGGCTTCCCTTGTGGCTCAGTCAGTAAAGAATCTGCCCACAATGCAGGAGACCCAGATTTGAACCCTGGGTTGGGAATATCCCCTGGAGAAGGAAATGGCAACTCACTCCAGTATTCTTGTCTGGGAAATTCCATGGACAGAGAAGCCTGGTGGGCTACAGTCCACAGGGTCGCAAGAGTTGGACACGACTTAGCAAATAAACCACCACACCTATAAAACTGGAAATATTTTTACTTAGATTTTTTTCGTTTATCTAAAACACGAGTTTTCCTCAAGGATAGAGCAGGTGTGGAAAACTATATAAAGTCATACAATAACTAAGAAAAAATTTTATAGAAAACAAATTATAATGCATTCTATTGAATCAGTAGGAAACAATCACAAACCATAAGCCTGAGATGAGAGGCTATTGATTTCATATGCTTCTACATCAGCAGATAAAGTACATTCTATTATATATATTGGTAAGTACGTTTAAAAATATGAAAGTTATATGAAACAACCACCTACAGATCTCAGATATGGGTAAAGAGAATATTTCCTTCCCCATTCTCCCGTTCTTATAAAGAAGACCTTTTTTTCTGAATACTTATGTTATGGAATCTCAACCTACATATGGACTGGTCAGTTAGTTGTCTTTCTGTAAAAAGGAGAAAATTGCTACCAGGTTGAAAGATTCATTTTACAGATTATAATATAAATGATTATATTATATATCAGTCAGCCATGTGCGATTCTTTGCAACCCCAAGTCCATGGGATTCTCCAGGCAAGAATACTGGAGTGGGTTGCTATGCCCTCCTCTAAGGGATCTTCTCAACCCAGGGATCGACTCAGTCAACTCAGATCAACTCAGTCAACTCAGATTGACTCAGTCTCCCGCATTGCAGATGGATTCTTTACCATCTGAGCCATCAGGGAAGCCCATAAATGGTTATAATATAATGTAAATGGTTGACTGATATCAGATATTCAGTAAGTTTGGATGTAAGTTTTTATTTAATTTGTGCTTTAAATTTTACCTATAGCCCTTTAAACTGTCATATGATACTGATTTAATTAAAATAATTCTGTTAATTGAATATATTTATTTTCTTAGGAACTGAATAATGTTTCACCCTAATTCTTCATTACATACAACACAAAAGTTTTATTTCCTGAAAGTGTCACAACCTTTCCACAAGACTGATGTAGAGGCCCTTAATAAAGAAATTTAAGTTTTAGAGTTTATGTTTAGATTATCCAAACTTATTTTGGTCATTTAACTGACAATATCTATACATTTTGGAAACAAAAAACAATAGGCTAGATTAAATATTTAAATATTACATTGCTATGTTATGTAAATGTGGATGCTTATATATATGGAATTTCATTTTTATGTTACTCATATTTATACGGGCAGAAATCACATTGGTCTCATTCTTATTGAAATAATTTCAGAATACTCTCTAGACAAAATACATTAAAGAGAGAAATAGCCAAAATTTAAATTTTAATACCAAGGTACTTATGGTATGCATAGACATATATATATATACACAGTATTAATTGCTAGTAATACTACTGTCTTTATCTTCTGAATTAAATTTTATTTTTACATTTGTAGTTATGCAGTTAAATCCTAGGGATGTTTGTGTTTAATTTCCTGAGTTCAGATTTCCACTTTTACCTCAAAATATTTATTAGAGATTACTCTCCAAGGGGGAAAAAGTTCTTCTTGTTTTAATTATTTCTTTGGCATATATCATTTGGATACCTTCCAATTTTAACTACCAAAAACAGTGTAGACTACATTAAAGATCCATTCTATCCAAAAGTGAGATTCAACAGATCAAACTACTACTGTGACCTGGAAACAGATCACTCAGAACAAAACCATCCAATCAGGAAACAGACCGTTTCTGCAACCGTTTCTCAACTGCTTTGCATGTGAACTTGCTCAAAAGGAGGCCTGATTCTAACCCCATGAGATAACATAGTAATAGAAATTTGTAAACAATGCATTACATATAAAATAAGGCTGAAAAAAAAAAAAAAACCGCATTTATTTTGTTTCATTTTATCTTAGATACAAAGTTTCTGAGATAAAGTATTAAGAAACAACCAGCTCATATTTTGCAGTTAACCAGACATACTACTTTTGTTGCAAATTCCATATTTGACATATATTAATTTATTTACCCTTTGCAAGCGGACCAGTATTATAAAAATATCATCCATTTGAATGCAACTAAAAGTACATTTAAAGCTCGATTAAAAGCCTTCCAATGTTCATTAAGCAGTAATAATAGGCAACCTGCAGAAACAAGAGCTGTGAATGCCGTCATGAAAACAAACTCCCAACAAGTATCCGCTGGAGAGCAGGAGGAGGCCCGCGGATTGTTTATTGTCAAAGGCTTGACTGGCTAATAAACGCTGGCGAAAGCCCGAGTGCGCTGGAATGCTCTGCAGCTGCCGCATTAGTCAAACTTTCCCTTTTCTGAATGCTCTAATCCCTTCAATATTGCATTAAATATGTTTTCAATATTTATCTGGATAAAAATGTGCTCAATGTTGGAACAGTTTAATTCTGACGTTTGTCACACAGGAAATCTGGAAACGGCAGAAGGTAACTGCATCTTTACTGTTCAAAACCTAATGCAATTCGTTCCTCCCACACTCTGTGGGAGCACTCAGTCAGACTGTGACCACGCTGAGGCAGGCAAACGCCAGCAGTACTGTAGCCAAACATGACGACTTGGCGCTTGGCTGAACTGACTTAACTGACCCCTTGCCATCCATGAAGATATGAATTCGCACAGGCCTCCGTGACTGAATGTCGTATAGCACAATATAATAAATGTCTTTGCAGTGTGTTATATTCTATACAGTCCAAATCCTTGACAAGCCAGAAGCAGAAATCGTTTATTACTATGTCACATCGTTTCTTCTATGATTACCCAAACTATTGTTGGCTAATCTATTGGATGTTATATAAGGAAAGTCACTGATCTTGGAATTAAGATGTTTGAATTGTATCCCATCTTTGACGCTGCTGCTGCTGCTGCTGCTGCTAAGTCGCTTCAGTCGTGTCTGACTCTGTGCGACCCCAGAGGCGGCAGCTCACCAGGCTCCCCTGTCCCTGGGATTCTCCAGGCAAGAACAAGTAAACTCATGTGTCCCTCACAATCTCTCTTGGACTCAATTTCACCAACAAAATGACAAGGCTGGATGTGACGGATCATATGTCCACAATAACTGTAACTTCTTTGGTTGTTTTATTTAAAATACCCACACAGCCATAAAAATATTTACATAAACAATAAAATCATAAATACAATAAATAATAGCAATGTCATTATTCAAATGTAGTATTTACATTTTGAACCTAAATATTAAATCATAAGACAATTTTGGAGAGGGTTTGACATTAAATCAAAGAAATTCATATTACAAATTTTGCTTGAATTGACTTTTGTTGACGATATGGCAGGATATTATTACATTAGGGTAACATTTCCTTAGTTTATAAAAAGAAAAAAAAAATCTAAGCTTATTGATTGGAATGTTTTGTGTTTAGACTTTTTAGTTTCCTGAAATCATGAAATTGATATTAAGTAAAAATCTAGGAAGTAATCAAAATCTCTGAACTTCCAGTATCACTTAATTTATTCCAAATCATCAAGTAATGAAAATTCCTTGAGACCAATGGAGAATGCAAATAAATATATTGGTGGTATACTACTGGTTAGTCATTTTATGTCATTTAGACAACCCTCAAATTTTTCTTCTCATTGACCATGAAAGATAACTAACTCTGTCATGTTTCAAAGTGGTATTTGTTGAAAATGAAAATAAGCCTTACAACCAAGTCAAGCTTTAGAAATTGTGTACCTCTAAAGACCAAAGACCCTTAACAATGGCTACTGAAAAGTGAGGAATTTCTATTACCAAGAAACTACAATCAACTGATACACTCATTTTTTTACTATTTTACTTTATTCTTTGAAAACTTTCTGAAGCTTTGCCATGATGTGATTTCCTTTTCACTTTAGAAGCTGCATTTTTCAAAGTTAATCCTTTGTTGTACATTCTACTCTATTCCAGAAGATGCTATGTCTTTTCCATTCTCACAGAGTACATTCAATTTCTATGGATATAATTCTGAAGCCCAAATTTCACCTTTCATATTAATTCTTATCTGGCTTCCCAAATGAAACACCTCCACAACTGAGTTGTTTGTTCATTAATGAGTTTGTTCATTAATGTTTCTTGGCTCTTATCAAATTTTTATTGATCCTAGAGACATACACTTCCCAAGCAGCTCAAATAGTAAAGAATCTGCCTGCAATGCTGGAGACCTGGGTTCTGTCCCTGGGTCAGGAAGATCCCCTGGAGAAGGGCGTGGCAATCCAATCCAATATTCTTGGCTGGAGAATCCCATGGAGAGAGGAGCCTAGTGGGCTACAGTCCATGGGGTTACAAAGAGTTGGACAAGACTAAGGGATTAACACACATGGCCATATTTAGTTTCTCAACAGTCTTTAAACATGGAGATCTATGTTTATCCTTTACCAAAAGTATAACAGCTTTATTGAGATTAGATTCATATTTACATACATCAGTTCAGATCAGTTCAGTCACTCAGTCGTGTCCGACTCTTTGTGACCCCATGAAACGCTGGGCTAGAAGAAGCACAAGCTGGAATCAAGATTGCCGGGAGAAATATCAATAACCTCAGATTAAATACCATCAGTCAGTTCAGTCGCTCAGTCATGTCTGACTCTTTGCAACCCCATGAATCGCAGCACACCAGGCCTCCCTGTCCATCACCATCTCCCAGAGTTCACTCAGACTCACATCCATCGAGTGAGTGATGCCATCCAGCCATCTCATCCTCTGTCGTCCCCTTCTCCTCCTGCCCCCAATCCCTCCCAGCATCAGAGTTTTTTCCAATGAGTCAACTCTTCGCATGAGGTGGCCAAAGTACTGGAGTTTCAGTTTTAGCATCATTCCTCCCAAAGAAATCCCAGGGCTGATCTCCTTCAGAATGGACTGGTTGGATCTCCTTGCAGTCCAAAGGACTCTCAAGAGTCTTCTCCAACACCACAGTTCAAAAGCATCAATTTTTCGGTGCTGAGCTTTCTTCACAGTTTTTTCCAACTCTCACATCCATACATGACCACAGGAAAAACCATAGCCTTGACTAGACAGACCTTTGTTGGCAAAGTAATGTTTCTGCTTTTCAATATGCTATCTAGGTTGGTCATAACTTTCCTTCCAAGGAGTAAGCGTCTTTTAATTTCATGGCTGCAGTCACCATCTGCAGTGATTTTGGAGCCCAAAAAAATAAAGTCTGACACTGTTTCCACTGTTTCCCCATCTATTTCCCATGAAGTGATGGGACCAGATGCCATGATCTTCATTTTCTGAATGTTGAGCTTTAAGCCAACTTTTTCATTCTCCTCTTTCACTTTCATCAAGAGGCTTTTTAGTTCTTCACTTTTTGCCATAAGGGTGGTGTCATCTGCATATCTGAAGTTATTGATATTTCTCCTGGCAATCTTGATTTCAGCTTGTGCTTCTTCCAGCCCAGCATTTCTCATGATGTACTCTGCATATAAGTTAAATAAGCAGAGTGACAATATACAGCCTTGATGTACTCCTTTTCCTATTTGGAACCAGTCTGTTGTTGCATGTCCAGTTCTAACTGTTGTTTCCTGACCTGCATACAGATTTCTCAAAAGGCAGATCAGGTGGTCTGGTATCCACATCTCTTTCAGAATTTTCCACAGTTTATTGTGATCCACACAGTCAAAGGCTTTGGCATAGTCAATAAAGCAGAAATAGATGTTTTTCTGGAATTCTCTTGCTTTTTCGATGATCCAGCGGATGTTGGCAATTTGATCTCTGGTTCTTCTGTCTTTTCTAAAACCAGCTTGAACATCTGGAAGTTCACGGTTCACATATTGCTGAAGCCTGGCTTGGAGAATTTTGAGCATTACTTTACTAGCATGTGAGATGAGTGCAATTGTGTGGTAGTTTGAGCATTCTTTGGCATTGCCTTTCTTTGGGATTGGAATGAAAACTGACCTTTTCCAGTCCTGTGGCCACTGCTGAGTTTTCCAAATTTGCTGGCATATTGAGCGCAGCAGTAAACTACCCAAATAATCTATATGTTCAATGCAATCCCTATCAAGCTACCAAGGGTATTTTTCACAGAGCTAGAACAAATAATTTCACAATTTGTATGGAAATAGAAAAAGTCTCGAATAGCCAAAGCAATCTTGAGAAAAAAGAATGGAACTGGAGAAATCAACCTACCTGACTTCAGGCTCTACTACAAAGCCACAGTCATCAAGACAGTATGGTACTGGCACAAAGACAGAAATATAGATCAATGGAACAAAACAGAAAGCCCAGAGATAAATCCACGCATCTATGGACACCTTATCTTTGACAAAGGAGGCACGAATATACAATGGAGAAAAGACAATCTCTTTTACAAGTGGTGCTGGGAAAACTGGTCAACCACTTGTAAAAGAATGAAACTAGAACGCTTTCTAACACCATACACAAAAATAAACTGAAAATGGATTAAAGATCTAAACATAAGACCAGAAACTCTAAAACTCCTAGAGGAGAATATAGGCAAAACACTCTCTGACATAAACCACAGCAGGATCCTCTATGACCCACCTCCCAGAATATTGGAAATAAAAGCAAAAATAAACAAATGGGGCCTAATTAAAATTAAAAGCTTCTGTACAACAAAGGTGGAGAAGGCAATGGCACCCCACTCCAGTACTCTTGCCTGGAAAATCCCATGGATGGTGGAGCCTGGTAGGCTGCAGTCCATGGTGTCGCTAAGAGTGGGACACTACTGAAGCAACTTAGCAGCAGCAGCAGCACAACAAAGGAAACTATAAGCAAGGTGAAAAGACAGCCTTCAGAATGGGAGAAAATAATAGCAAATGAAGCAACGGACAAAGAATTAATCTCAAAAATATACAAGCAACTCCTGCAGCTCAATTCCAGAAAATAAACGACCCAATCAAAAAAATGGGCCAAAGAACTAAACAGACATTTCTCCAAAGAAGACATACAGATGGCTAACAAACACATGAAAAGATGCTTAACATCACTCATTATCAGAGAAATGCAAATCAAAACCACAATGAGGTATCATTTCACACCAGTCAGAATGGCTGCGATCCAAAAGTCTACAAGCAATAAATGCTGGAGAGGGTGTGGAGAAAAGGGGACCCTCTTACACTGTTGGTGGGAATGCAAACTAGTACAGCCACTATGGAGAACAGTGTGGGGATTCCTTAAAAAAACTGGAAATAGATCTGCCTTATGAACCAGCAATCCCACTGCTGGGCATACACACCGAGGAAACCAGAATTGAAAGAGACACGTGTACTGCAATGTTCATTGCAGCACTGTTTATAATAGCCAGGACATGGAAGCAACCTAGATGTACATCGGCAGACGAATGGATAAGAAAGCTGTGGTACATATACACAATGGAGTATTACTCAGCCATTAAAAAGAATACATTTGAATCAGTTCTAATGAAGTGGATGAAACTGGAGCCGATTATACAGAGTGAAGTAAGCCAGAAAGAAAAACACCAACACAGTATACTAATGCATATATATGGAATTTAGAAAGATGGTAATGATAACCCTGTATGCGAGACAAACAAAGAGACACAGATGTATAGAACAGTCTTTTGGATTCTGTGGGAGAGGGCAATGGTGGGATGATTTGGGAAAATGGCATTGAAACATGTATAATATCATATGTGAAACAAATCACCAGTCCAGGTTTGATGCATGATACAGGATGCTTGGGGCTGCTGCACTGGGATGACCCAGAGGGATGGTATGGGGAGGGAGGTGGGTGGGGCATTTAGGATGGGGGAACATGTGTACACCTGTGGTGGATTCATGTTGATGTATGGCAAAACCAATACAATATTGTAAAGTAATTAACCTCTAATTAAAATAAGTAAATTAAAAAAAAAGACCCAGCACAGCCAAAATAAATAAATATTCAAAAACTTGAAAAAATAAATTAATTAATTAATTAACTCATTGGGTCTGACTTTCCAAAAAAAAAAAAAGTAAAGACGTTACACTGCCGACAGAGGCCTGTCTAGTCAAAGCTATGGTTTTCCCAGTATTCATGTACGGATATGAGAGTTGGGCCATAAAGAAAGCTGAGCACTGAAGAATCAATGCTTTTGAACTGTGGTGTTAGAGAAGACTCTTAAGAGTCCCCTGAACTGCAAGGAGATCAAACCAGTCAATCCTGAAGGAAATTAGTCCTGAATACTCATTGGAAGGACTGAAGGTGAAGCTGAAACTCCAATACTTTGGCCACCTGATGCAAAGAAGTGATCCATTGGTAAAGACACCAATGCCGGGAAAGACTGAAGGTAGGAGAAGAAGGGGATGACAGAGGTTGGAATGGCTTCACTGACTTGATGGACATGAGTCTAAGCAAGCTCCAGGATTTGGTGATGCACAGGGAAGACTGGCATGCTGCAGTCCATGGGGTCGTAAAGAGTCAGACACAACTGAGTGACTGAACTGAACTGAACTGAACTGATATTTATTTGAAGAATTGTTTATTTTTCTTGGGCTTCACTGGTGGCTCAGATGGTAAAGTGTCTGCCTGCAATGCAGGAGACCTGGGTTCGATCCCTGGGTTGGGAAGATCCCCTGGAGAAGGAAATGGCAACCCATTCCAGTATTCTTGCTTGGAAAATCCCTTGGATGGAGGAGCATGGTAGGCTACAGTCCATGGGGTCACAAAGAGTTGGTCATGACTTAATGACTTCACTTTCACTTTCTTTTTATGTTTCTTAGTCTTTTTCTCTTAACTCTCCAGACTGCATAATCTCTATGAATCTAAATACAAGCTCACTGGCAATTGTTTTTGCTGTTTTAAATATACTGCTGTGCCTTTCTAGTGAAATTTCATTTCAGTTACAACAATTTTAAATTCCATAATTTCTTTAAATTCCATGATTCTTTGTTCATTATTTATATCCCTGTATTTATAATCTTTACTTCATGAGACATTGTCATCATAACTTCCTTTATTTAAGTCTTTTCTTTATTTCTTTGAACATATTATAATGGTTAGTTTACATGTTTGTCTGTTAAGTCTAAAATCTAAGTCCTTTTCCAGGAAATTTCTGTTGCTTACTTTGTTTCTATGTATGGGCCACACCCTCCCTCCTTTGTTGTTGGTTGTTTTTTTTTTTTGGCATTTTTTTTTCATGTTTTATAAATTTTTGTTGAAGAAATCGTTGATTTCTGATAATACATTATTGCAACTCTGGATATAGATCTTCCTTCTCCATGGCTTGTTATTATTGTTCTTATCTGTTTGCTTGTCTGCTTATTTGTTTAGAGACTTGACTGGGCTATTTTAATAAAGTATCTCTGTTGTTGTCTAGTCATTAAGTCATTGTCTGACTCTTTTGTGATCCTATGGACTGTAGCCTTTATATTTCCCTATAATGTAAGGCCTCTGATGTCATTCTGATGCCATGGGCTTTCCCGGTAGCTCAGTTGGTAAAGAATCCACTTGCAAGGTAGCAGACCCTGGTTTGATTCCTGAGTCAGGAAGATCCTTAGAGAAGGGATAGGCTACCCACGCCAGTATTCTTTCCTGGAGAATCCCCATGGACAGAGGAGTTTGACAGGCTACACCATGGGGTTGCAAAGAGTCAGATACAAATGAGCAACTTTCACTTCACTGATGTCACTAATCAGAGGGTGTAGGCAGCCATGGGCATGTGCACAGACACCTTGGTGTGTTGGCGGATTTAGCAGGTCTTTCTTTGACTTTCCCCTTCTCTTAGGCTATCTGCCTCTTTAGCGTCACACATAGCAGTTAGGCTCCAGTAACTGTCTGCTGATTGCTCTATTGGTGTTGACTATGGTGTGGGGAATGAATTGCTCCTGAGCCTAATCCAACTAAGTCTGAGGCCCTGAATAAATAATTTTGGAGGTCAACCTTCAAGGTTTGCTTTGACTCCAGTAAGGCTTTCTTTTCATTTTCTTTCCATGGTATTCTCTGATAAAGTAACTGGTCTACAGTTTAGTTTGTGGTTCTCTATGGTGTGATCAGCCTCCTCTAAATTGCTTACCACCAAATCCCCATATATATATTTTTCAGTTTACCTTATGCTTTAGTGCCACACACTGCCTTCTAAATTCAGTCATTTTTGGAAGGGAGGGCTTTGGAGCTCTATGTTCTTATTACCTATATTTCAGTTCAGTTCAGTCGCTCAGTCGTGTCTGACTCTGTGACCCCATGGACTGCAGCACACCTGGCTTCCTTGTCCATCACCAACTCCCAGAGTTCACTCAAAACTCATCTCCACTGAGTCGGTGATGCCATCCAACCATCTCATCCTCTGTCATCCCCTTCTCCTCCTGCCTTCAATCTTTCCCAGCATCAGGGTCTTTTCAAATGAGTCACCTCTTTGTATCAGGTGGTCAAAGTATTGGAATTTCAGCTTCAACATCAGTGCTCGCAATGAATAATCAGGACTGATTTCCTTCAGGATTGACTGGTTTGATCTCCTTGAAGTCCAAGGGACTCTCAAGAGTCTTCTTCAACATTACAGTTCAAAAGCATCAATTCTTCGATGCTCAGCTTTCTTTATAGTCCAACTCTCACATCCATACATGACTACTGGAAAAACCATAGCCTTGACCAGATGGACCCTTGTTGGCAAAGTAATTACCTATCTTTACCTTCTAGGCAAGACCTCTGAGCCCTTTAAGGTGGCAGCAAAGAGAACCATCCATTTTTCTCAGAGACACTCCTGCTTGATGATCAAAGCACCATGTGAACCAGTTGTCTTTGGCCTTCTCTGCTTGCCTTTCCTTGTATAGAACTTCTGCCCTTCCAGCAGGCTGCAGGACAGATAAATAGATGCTAATATTCTCAGGCTTTCTCTCTTGTACTGAAACCATCACTGTGTGGAAGAAGTTAAGCCAGGCAGAAGAAGGAAGACCCAATCTCTCTGTTGTGCTAGTTTGAAATTTGGACTCTGCAACATGGAGCTTGGGGGAATGATAAATGCCAGCTTATTGCCTCTCCCAGGAAGATACTGTAGCACTAGATAGATTACTGAAGGTCGAGAAGTCCTATCTTCTTCACCATACCTAGAGTAGAGATGTTATTATACAAGTCTGTGGAGCTGGGGGGAGAGAGAGCTGGTTATGGATCACTGGTTTGGTCACTAAGTCGTGTCTGATTCTTGCCACCCCATGGACTGTAGCCTACCAGGCTCATCTGTCCATGGGATTCTCCAGGCAAGAATATTGGAGTGGGTTTCCATTTCCTTCTCCAGGTTATGGATCAAGTGCCATCTACAGTTGCTATTCTTACCAAAATTAGATTTTCTTGAAAAAAAAATTTCTTCATTTGGTGTATGCCTTTAAGACAATATCCATAGACTTTAAATGTTTTCTTATAAAAAAATTCACCAGTTATACTGAGGAGATAGCTTGCCAACCTCCTCATGCCTCCATTCTAGAAGTGGTTTTTAGTTCTTACCTTTTAACTCTAAAGTAGTCACTCATAGCTGGTCCTCAGAAAATTAATGTCTTTACCAAAACATAATTGGTATTCTTTTAAAGAATACTACAGGAAACCAATTTAAGTTTAATGTAAGAAAATGTTGGATTATGAAGTACTTAGATAGCATTTTCACAGCTTACATTTAGTACCAACACCACTCAGGGAAATCTGGATAATCCACTTACAAACAGTGTGGATCTCTATTGTACTCACTCATGTTTTTCAGTATGTATGGTACCCAAAAAGCATGTTTTATTAAATCGGACAGTGAAGGATACCTAGTAAAGTAAAACAAAGGTTCAGTATCTCCTCAGTCTCCTCCAACTGTCCCTACACAAACTTTCCAAAATATACACAAATTATTAATCCGTATAATGTGATCAGGTTATTGGTAAGGGAGTTATTATTGTGCATTTGCCTAGATAACATTAGCTATTTTAACAGATAAAATCCCTCAGTGATTTAAGGCAGTTCTTACTCTCATAAACTTCAAAACTGAATTGATTCAAAGATGCACTTAAAATTTATATGTTCTTTGCTTTTGAAACATGGCTTCAAAGATTACCATTGAAAAGCAAAAAGTCATCATGAAGGATAATGAGTTAAAGGGTTTTATAACCCAGGCTTCTGTGATACCCAAAATTCAGATGCCAGTCCCCACCAGAATATAAGGTAGAATGGGGATGCAGTTTAAAAGTTATTCTAGAAATAAAAGGATGCCTGTTGGGCAGTCATTCTCTGCTCTTCTGATTTCCACACATCCGTTTTACCATTTTCCTGCTAGAGCTGCTATAACAAAGTACTTACTACCACAATCTGGGTGATGTAAGCAACAGAAATATGTTGTCTCACAATCTGGAAGCCTCACCCCAAAACCTGCCTGCATTTTCACACAGTACTCTCCCTGTGTGAATATCTTTGTGTTCAAATTTCCTGTTTTTATAAAGATACAGTCATTGGATTAACACCCACCAAATGACCTTATCTCAACTTAATTAACTACATCTGAAATACTCTTATTGCCAAATAAGGTGACATTAAGGATACTGGGAGTTAGGTCTTCAAAATACGAATTTGACAGGGACACATTTTAACTCATAACACTACAGAAATAGAACATACTCACCTTTTTACCAAGAGTAACTACACAAACTTGTCCATTAATTGCATTGAACATAAAAGTCCAGGCTCATCACCTGATGTGCAGTTCTTTGTGTTCTGTTCAATATAGTGCACTGTGTCCAGGTGACCTAATATTTAGAGATAAATTATTATCAAAAAAACTCTCCAGACTTTTGAATTTTACTCTGGCTATAAGTTAACAAGGTATTCTATTATAGTGTCATTGATGATTAAAAAAAAAAAAAATCACAAGAATTCTGGGTCAGAGACAAAGAACTGTATCATTTGTAGCACAGCGGGTAACATGAGCTTCACGTTTGCAGTTATTATTGACACTCTAAGTCCCACAACTGCAGTGGCCCCGGCTAATGCTATTTATGCAGTGGATCTGCATTCCAGTGGAGGAATTCTGAGTTAATGAAACTCCCGATGTTACAGTGACACTACTCCCAATTCTGTTAACCTTTGCCCCAGTGGGAGACATTGTTATATCCTTAAAATAAAGTGACATCACAATAACCCTATAGGAGAAAGCAAATCTGTTCTTCACCATGGAGACAGACATTATTTCTGTCTCCCAAGATGAAATTCTGTCCTTTGGGAAGAACTTGTTTTTTCAGTGTTTTCCATGGCCCTTATGTCTATACTCTGGGAGATTATTTTCTTAACCATTATTCTCAGGGACACATCTGAAGTGAGTTTTATGTAGTATACATTCCTTTGTGTCTATACAGTTTTCATGGCCACTTTTGTTAGTTTATCTTTGGAGACCTGAAGTTTTGTTTTATAACAAATTGTGAAAGGCATTTTAATCCAAGCCTGTAACTCTGTGTCACTATATTCATTTAAAAACTTGCTAAGCTATGTTTCCTATGTTCTATTTTATTTGGAAAACTAAACAAGCCAGTTTAACCTAGAAAATTCTAAAAATCAAAGTAAAGTCATGAAGTAGCTCTAGTAGTGGTAGTGTTAGTCACTCAGTTGTATCCGACTCTTTGTGACCCCATGGACTGTGGCCTGCCAGGCTCCTCTGTCCATGGGATTCTCCAGGCAAGAATACTGGAGTGGATTGCCATTCCCTTCTCCAGGGGATCTTTCCAACCCAGGGATCAAACCTGGGTCTCCTGAATTGCAGGCAGATTCTTTACCGTCTGAGCTACAGGGAAGATCAAGTAGCTTTCCGCTCAGCTCAGTCGCTCAGTCGTGTCTGACTCTTTGCGACCCCATGAATCGCAGCACGCCAGGCCTCCCTGTCCATCACCAACTCCCAGAGTTCACTCAGACTCATGTCCATTGATTCGGTGATGCCATCCAGCCATCTCATCCTCTGTCGTCCCCTTTTCCTCCTGCTCCCAATCCCTCCCGCTCCCAATCCATCCCAGCATCAGAGTCTTTTCCAATGAGTCAACTCTTCACATGAGGTGGCCAAAGTATTGGAGTATTGGACCGGATAATAAAATATATGACAAAATTTAATCAATTAAAATAGTAGTTGTGATGGTACATACATAGCTATATCAGCATAATTAGATATAAAGTTGATACATTGATATAAATATATATGATAATTTAAAATATAATATAATAACTTAAATTAGTGGAAAGACTATATTTTAAAATAATGGTTCTGAAAATTTGGTAGACCTCTGGAGAATATTTTGCAAATGATTCTTTAAAAAGTGTGAATAAATAAGCAGGAAAATTCCATAATTGAAAATATTAGTATTTCTTTTTTTTTTTTTTTTTCATGAAAGCAAAAAGTTTATTCATGTTTGAAACTACATATAACTACCATGAGGAAGACTTTTCAGTCCAGGGCATAATCCAGTTAGAAAGGAACAGAAACATTTTTAATGCATTAGAATCACCACCACAGATTATTTTCATGACTCAATCAGTTTGAGAATCACATACAATACAAAAAGAGAGAAAGGAGAGGGGGCCCTATTACACAGGGTGAAATATACAGTACTGAATACTGAAATCTGAATGCATCACAATTAGTCATTGCCTTCTTTTTTCTTTTTCTTTTTTGCATGGATTAGTAACAAGATGAAAAACATTCAAAATGCTTCTCAGTATTTACAACAGTTTTACTGATCCTGTGTTAATTTAAGACCCAAGGTTTCCACTCTCAGTTTTTTAAAAGTTGCAAATGCAACCCTAATTTTTCTTTTAAAGGATTACAATGTATATTACATTTTATGAAGAGAAACAAAGAGTTAATTACAAGATGCAAAAATATAAGAAAGAGACAAACTATAGCATGAATACTGTTCAGAGGTGGTAAGTGAGCACTCTAAGCTACAGAACACGTTGAAATTCTATTGGTTCGTATGAGTTTGCATGAGGTAATAAAGCTGTCAGGAAGCAACAGTTAGAACTGGACATGGAACAACAGACTGGTTCCAAATAGGAAAAGGAGTACGTCAAGGCTGTATATTGTCACCCTGTTTATTTAACTTATATGCAAAGTAAATCATGTGAAACGCTGGGCTGGAGGAAGCACAAGCTGGAATCAAGATTGCCAGGAGAAGTATCAATAACCTCAGATATGCAGAAGACACCACCCTTATGGCAGAAAGTGAAGAGGAACTAAAGAGTCTCTTGATGAAAGTGAAAGAGGAGAGTGAAGAAGTTGGCTTAAAGCTCAACATTCAGAAAACAAAGATCATGGCATCCGGTCCCATCACTTCATGGGAAATAGATAAGGAAACAGTGGAAACACTGTCAGACCTTATTTTTGGGGGGCTCCAAAATCACTGCAGATGGTGATTGCAGCCATGAAATTAAAAGACGCTTACTCCTTGGAAGGAAAATTATGACCAACCTAGACAGCATATTAAAAAGCAGAAACATTACTTTGCCAACAAAGGTCTGTCTAGTCAAGGCTATGGTTTTTCTGTGGTCATGTATGGATGTGAGAGTTGGACTATAAAGAAAGCTGAGCACCGAAGAATTGATGCTTTTGAACTGTGGTGTTGGAGAAGATTCTTGAGAGTCCCTTGGACTGCAAGGAGATCCAACCAGTCCATCCTAAAGGAGATCAGTCCTGGGTGTTCATTGGAAGGACTGATGTTGAAGCTGAAATTCCAGTATATGGCCACCTGACATGAAGAGCTGACTCATTTTAAAAGACCCTGATGTTGGGAAAGATTGAGGGCAGGAGGAGAAGGGGACGACAGAAGATGAGATGGTTAGATGGCACCACTGACTCAATGGACATGAGTTTGGGTAGGCTCTGGGAGTTGGTGTTGGACAGGTAGGCCTGGCATGCTGCAGTCACGGGGTGGCAAAGAGTTGGACATGACTGAGCGACTCAACTGAACTAAATAAAGCTGTGTTTTGCTTGGTGAGATATATACTCTTTTGTTACTCTGTGTACAACACTCTAGAGAGCAGGGCCTTTGTGTGGATGCCCAGAAGACGTAGCAAACCTTGACAAGTCTGTGCAGCACCCAGCGCACACCGTAAAACCACAGACAGACCTTGTGGTCACCTGTATCAGCAGTAAGGATCTTCATCTCTCAAAACAATCTAGATCCATAATGTCATTACTGAGCAGACTCTGGGCACTGGCACTTTCAGAGAGAAAAAAGATGCTACTGGTCTCTGATCTAATTATAACATAAGAAATTGAAACACAAGTGTGATGAAGAAGATTCTTAAACACAACCATCAACAGTAAGCCAAACAGTATTAGTATTATTAGCATTTCTTTTATTTGTAACATTTCTATATTAGAACTAGAAAGATCTTTGAGCGTATGAGCCAAAACTCCAAATGTCGTTAAAGAAAATACAGTTGACTATAGAAATACTAAAAACACAAGGCTAAAATGCCATACAAAAAGACAAATCAAGACAGAAAAATAGCTGTACAGTTTCCAATTTTATATAATATTTTAGGAAAAAACAAATTTAAATCTAGTGTGCAGTTTACTAAAAATTGTGTAAAAATATACATATAGGCAGATGCTTGTATTTGCATAGGCCACCTCACAAAGAAATATGCAAAAACAAACACACAAACAAAAACAACTTGTGGCTTTTCAAAGGCAAGTCTGTGAAGAAACCAAACAAGTAGTAATTCTGTGGCTAAAGAACTTGGGGTTTAACATATGAATAATATACCCATATGTTTGCATAGGTATGTGCGCTCGGTTTCCTCAGTAATGTCAGACTCTTTGCAACCCTATGGACTTCAGCCCTATCCATGGGATTTTCCAGCCAAGAATACTAGAGTTGGTTGCCATGCCCTCCTCCAGGGGATCTTTGCAACTCAGGGATGGAATCTGGTCTCCTGAGTCTCTTGCATTGCAGGTGGATTCTTTACCCACTGAGCCATCTGGGAAGCCATATTTGCATATGCTTTTTTTAAAAGTTAATAATCACCTCTTTATGATACATTTAAATTAAAAAGAAAACAAAAGCACCAAAGACTTGATCAGTAGAAAATTCATAATTATATCTACATTAAGTACATATGATTTCAATGTTGTTTATTATTTCTAAATTTTTCTAAACAACCTATATTGTGATTTATATAGAAGAATTTGACTATTTAAGTGGAAAAATCAGCATAATCATAAAATGGTATATGTGTAAATCTAATTGTTCTGATCACTATTGCTATGTAACAAATTAACTTCATAATTTAGTATCTTGAAACAACTATGATGTCTCTGGGAATATATTATGTCTGTGGAAGAACAGATTGATAAAGAAGTCATTTTTTTTCCCCTTCTACACATATCTGGGAAGGAGAGGAATGCTTTTCCTTTGATCCCCTTAAAGAGGACGAGGAAGTCATTGTAATTATTTATTTTTGAAGGCCTGAAATTCCCTGCATTATAGGGAGTAAAGAGGATTACATTTTTCAAAGAAAATCTCTGGCTTTTAAAGTCTCAGTGTTCATCGCAGCACTGTTTATAATAGCCAGGATATGGAAGCAACCTAGATGCCCATCAGCAGATGAATGGATAAGAAAGCTGTGGTACATATACACAATGGAGTATTACTCAGCCATTAAAAAGAATACATTTGAATCAGTTCTAATGAGGTGGATGAAACTGGAACCTATTATACAGAGTGAAGTAAGCCAGAAAGAAAAACACCAATACAGTATACTAACACATATATATGGAATTTAGAAAGATGGTAACAATAACCCTGTGTACAAGACAGCAAAAGAGACACTGATGTATAGATTAGTCTTATGGACTCTGTGGGAGAGGGAGAGGGAGAGGGTGGGGAGATTTGGGAAAATGGCATTGAAACATGTGTAATATCATGTATGAAACGAGTCGCCAGTCCAGGTTTGATGCACGATACTGGATGCTTGGGGCTGGTGCACTGGGACGACCCAGAGGGAGGGTATGGGGAGGGAGGAGGGAGGAGGGAGGAGGGTTCAGGATGGGGAGCACCGGTATACCTGTGGCGGATTCATTTTGATGTTTGGCAAAACTAATACAATATTGTAAAGTTTAAAAATAAAATAAAATTAAAAAAAGAAAAAAAAGAGAAAAAAAAATGTACTGTAAAAAGTCAAAAAAAAAAAATAAAATCTCAGGTCCTTTTAAAGAGTTGGGCATAATCATACTGGATAAGAGTGTTTTTGTTTTCTTGAATCCTTGGGCTACAAGCTATCAGTTTGTTCTCTGTAGGGGCTGGAGACTGAGTGATGTAACATCAGCCATGCAGGTGTTCAGGACTCCCCATGTGGCACAGTTGGTAGGAGATGCAAGAAATGTGGGTTCAATCCCTGGGTCAGGAAGATCCCTGGAGGAGGAAATGGCAACCCACTCCAGTATTCTTGCCTGGAAAATTCCATAGACAGAAGAACCTGGCGGCCCACAGTCCATGGGGTAGCAAAGAACTGAACAAGACTGAGAGCAAAACAACATAAAGGTATTCGATCATGGATAAGTGACCAACTTCCAGAAAAAAACTTGAACATGCAGACTCAGGTGAGCTTCCCTGGTTGGCTAGAATTCATACACGTCACACATTACTGGTGGCAGGTTAAGCACTATCATTGAGATTCTACCAGAAGAGGGCACATGGAAGTATGTATCCCTCTCTTTAGGGACTCTGCCCTATGTGCTTTTTACCTTTGCTGATTTCAAACTGTATCCTTTTTCTGTAATAAGTTGAACCTGTAAGTATAATGATTTTCTGGGTCCTGTGAGTCCTTATAGTGAATCTTTGAATTGGAAGGTGGTCTTGGGGATCTCTGATACAGTAATGTAACAAAATTCAGCAATGCTGAAGTTGGCTGCACTCAGTTAGGGTGCTGTATACATACAATAGAGAGGAACAGTCCCTCTGCTGTCCCTGGGATTCTCCAGGCAAGAACACTGGAGAGAGGCACAGTAATGGACTTCAAAGCTTAGGTAGCAGTATAGGTAGCTAAATTTCACAAATCTGAGTGGATCAACTTGGCTTAAATTATGGACATTGGCAGTGGAGACCATAACAGACTAAAGACTGGTGATATGGTATAGCACACATGATGTTGTGATGAGCAGATTTATATATCTGGATTTCTTATATTGTGTTGCTTTGGAGAAATTCCTATAAATAAAAAATAAGACTTAAGATGTATGGCAAAGTGTCCTCAAATTTAACATTGTATATTTAGCAAAAATTAGAGATACCAAGGGAACATTTCATGCAAAGATGGGCTTGATAAAGGACAGAAATGGTATGGACCTAACAGAAGCAGAAGATATTAAGAAGAGATGGCAAGAATACACAGAAGAACTGTACAAAAAAGATCTTCACGACCCAGATAATCACAGTGGTGTGATCATTGACCTAGAGCCAGACATCGTGGAACGTGAAGTCCAGTGGGCCTTAGAAAGCATCACTACGAACAAAGCTAGTGGAGGTGATGGCATTCCAGTTGAGCTATTTCAAATCCTGAAAGATGATGCTGTGAAAATGCTACACTCAATATGCCAGCAAATTTGGAAAACTCAGCAGTGGCCACAGGACTGGAAAAGGTCAGTTTTCATTCCAATGGCAAAGAAAGGCAATGCCAAAGAATGCTCAAACTACTGCACAATTGCACTCATCTCACATGCTAGTAAAGTAATGCTCAAAATTCTCTAAACCAGGCTTCAGCAGTATGTGAACCTTGAACTTCCAGATGTTCGAGCTGGTTTTAGAAAAGGTAGAGGAACCAGAGATCAAATTGCCAACATCTGCTGGATCATGGAAAAAGCAAGAGAGTTCCAGAAAAACAGGCATTTCTGCTTTATTGACTATGCCAAAACCTTTGACTGTGTGGATCACAATAAACTGTGGAAAATTCTGAAAGAGATGGGAATAACAGATCACCTGACCTGCCTCTTGAGAAACCTATATTCAGGTCAGGAAGCAACAGTTCAAACTGGACATGGAACAACAGACTGGTTCCAAATAGGAAAAGGAGTACATCAAGGCTGTATATTGTCACCCTGCTTATTTAACTTATATGCAGAGTACATCATGAGAAACGCTGGGCTGGAAGAAGCACAAGCTGGAATCCAGATTGCCAGGAGAAATATCAATAACCTCAGATATGCAGATGACACCACCCTTATGGCAGACAGTGAAGAGGAACTAAAAAGCCTCTTGATGAAAGTGAAAGAGAAGAGTGAAAAAGTTGGCTTAAAGCTCAACATTCAGAAAACGAAGATCATGGCATCCGGTCCCATCACTTCATGGGAAATAGATGGGGAAACAGTGGAAACACTGTCAGATTTTATTTTTTTGGCTCCCAAATCACTGCAGATGGTGACTGCAGCCATGAAATTAAAAGATGCTTACTCCTTGGAAGGAAAGTTATTACCAACCTAGATAGCATATTAAAAAGCAGAGATATTACTTTGCCAACAAAGGTCTATCTTGTCAAGGCTATGGTTTTTCCAGTGGTCATGTATGGATGTGAGAGTTGGACTGTCAAGAAAGCTGAGCACTGAAGATTTGATGCTTTTGAACTGTGGTGTTGGAGAAGACTCTTGAGAGTCCCTTGGACTGCAAGGAGATCCTAAAGGAAATCAGTCCTGGCTGTTCATTGGAAGGACTGATGGTGAAGCTGAAACTCCAATACTCTGGCCACCTGATGGGGACAGTTGACTCATTGGAAAAGACCCTGAGTCTGGGAGTGTTTGGGGGCAGGAGGAGAAGGGGACGACAGAGGATGAGATGGCTGGATGGCATCACTGACTCGATGGACGCAAGTCTGAGTGAATTCCGGGAGTTGGTGATGGACAGGGAGGCCTGGCGTGCTGCAATTCACGGGGTCACAAAAAGTCGGACATGACTGAGCGACTGAACTGAACTGATTTAGTAAAATATTAACAACATTGTCAACTAGAATATTTAGTACATATTATTGCATTATGTACAGCTACAGAAAGCTAGGGAAGGAGAATGTCCTCAAAATAAAACTAAACTGAATTTTCCATTAGTCAGGTAGATAGGACCTCAAAGCTATTATGAAGAAAATACATAGGCCTCACTTAAAGATAAAACAAATTCAAATCAACTAAGATTCATTACTCAATAATTGCATTTGTTTTCTTATTTATATAAATATTCTAAATTACTATGAAATTTAATATTCTAGTTGACAATGTTGTTAATATTTTTCTAAATATACAATGCTAAATTTGAGGACATTTTGCTGTGCATCTTAAGTCTTATTGTTGAATAATTTCATTTACAGGAATTTCTCCAAAGCAACACATTAGAAGAAATCCAGATATATAAATCTGCTCATCACAACATCTTGCATGCTAAGTCACTTCAGTTGTGTCCGACTCTTTGCGACCCTATGGACTGTAACTTTTCTGCCCATGGGATACTCCAGTCAAAAATACTGAGTGGGTTGCCATGCTCTCCTCCAGGGGATCTTCCCGACCTGAACCCAGGGATTGAACCCACATCTGTTTGTCTCCAGCATTGGCATGAGGGTTCTTTACCACTATTGCCACCTGCGAAGCCCCTCACAACATTATCAGTTCAGTTCAGCCACTCAGTCGTGTCCGACTCTTTGCGACCCCATGAATCGCAGCACACCAGGCCTCCCTGTCCATCACCAACTCCCAAAGTTCACTCAAACTCACATCCATTGAGTCAGTGATGCCATCCAGCCATCTCATCCTCTGTCGTCCCCTTATCCTCCTGCCTCCAATCCCTCCCAGCACCAGAGTCTTTTCCAATGAGTCAACTCTTTGCACGAGGTGGCCAAAGTACTGGAGTTTCAGCTTTAGCATCATTCCTTCCAAAGAACACCCAGGGCTGATCTCCTTTAGAATGGACTGGTTGGATCTCCTTGCAGTCCAAGGGACTCTCAAGAGTCTTCTCCAACACCACAGTTCAAAAGCATCGATTCTTTGGCACTCAGCTTTCTTCACAGTCCAACTCTCACATCCATACATGACCACTGGAAAAACCATAGCCTTGACTAGATGGACCTTTGTTGGCAAAGTAATGTCTTTGCTTTTCAATATGCTGTCTAGATTGGTCATAACTTTCCTTCTAAGGAGTAAGCGTCTTTTAATTTCTTGGCTGCAGTCACATCATAGAAAATACCAAAAATTTAAGTATACCAAATGTTGAAGGGTTGGTTTTGATTAAATATATAATAACAGATTTTGTTATTTAGTATCATTCAGCCATATTTATATAGACACATATAAAATGAGTAATATTAATTCAAAATGCAGAATATGGAATTACATGCCAATTTTATAATTTCTTAGCTTTTTAAATTGTTAAAGAACTTTAAAGTGCTGAAGCCATAAAAGTAAAGGAGCAAACATATTTACTTGTAGCAATTAATTTATTTTAACTAATTTGAGATAGGGAAATATTAGAGATGGCATAAAGCTCACATTTCTCAGACACCTATTTAACCTTGTAGTTCCTTTTGAATTCACACATACATAGACACACACACAGTCATAACAGTAAAAAAACATTCAACAGTAAAGTATAACATTCTCTTGCAAGAAAAAGTCATTTATTAGTGAGAAAGATGTTTTACTCCCACCTTGTACAATAGGAGATTGGGTAGCAAGGAGAGCCCAAGAGCGCAAAGCATGGCCATTCCCCACCCCTCCTTGCTCTATCTTAATGTGATCGGCATTTAGTGACTGAATAACAGTAGTAGCTTTTCTCAAGCTTTCCTGTCTTAATCATTAGATAGCATTCAGACTTAATGAAAACATTTCCCCTGAAGACAAAGAGTAACAATTTATCATCATTCCCACTGGTCAAACATAAACATTTTCTGAATTGGAGATGGAGTTTTGCCATGGCTTAGTGGAATTTAGTATATGGCAAAAGCTGTGCAATTTTAAAGCTGAAAAATTTGTTTTGTGGCACAGTAGAAATATTTATTTTGGATAAAGACTAGTTTTCTGGAAAAAAGAAAAATGCTGACCAAGGGGAATAAGTGCTGTTTTCAGGACTGGATTTTAGCAGAAAAATCTGTAAAATAAACTAATTTTACTATGAAGTTATATAGGCATAAACATAAAAGGCAAGGAGTCAAACTCTCTCAGTGTCCACTTTCTATCCAGCTAAGCTTGCTGTTATTCTTCCAGGCATGTATTAAAATTATATGCATAAACATATTTAGCTATTATTCTTATAGAAAAGAGAATAATCTAAGAATTCTGAGTCTTCATTTTATTTTATTGAACATACCATGTTTAATCTTTTCATAGCATTCAATATATATCTCCTCTTTCTGCTTTGCATTCATTTTAATGAATCTATCATAGTTTAACTATTCCCTTATTGATGGGAAAGTAAGTAGTGTCCACTGCTAGTGCAATGCTTCCGTGAACATCTGTACTGTGATGTAATTTCTGTAAAACAGCTTTCTGTGCACAATTAAATTTTAATGTACAATGCCAAATTACTCCCCAGAAGACTGTTACCAAATGTCATGCTCACTGTGAATATGTGAGTGCCTAGTTTCCTTTGTCTTCTCAAAGTGTTAGTGGCTTGGTCGTGTCCAACTCTTTGCAACTCCATGGACTGTAGCCTGCCAGGCTCCTCTGTCCATGAGATTCTCCAGGCAAGAATACTGCAGTGGGTTGCCATTCCCTTCTCCAGGGGACCTTCCCAACCCAGGGATCGAACCTGGGTCTCCTGCATGCAGGTGGATTCTTTACCGTCTGAGCCATCAGGGAAGCCCCTGTCTTCTCAGAGAAGGGTATAAATCTTTAAATTGCTTGCTGGTCTGACTGGTGAGTTTGTATCATTACAACGTATTAATATGAAGTTATATATTGCTGGAACAGAAGTGTGTCTGGTTGCAACAATATCCAAATGATATTTAATTTTGTTTACCCAATACATTAAAGAAGGAAAAAACTAAAATGATTGATATATATGTGTGTGTGCTCAGTTGTGTCCGACTCTGTGCAACCCCACGGACTGTAGTCCACCAGGCTCCTGTGTCCATGGAATTTTCCAGGCAAGAATACTGGAGCAGGTATCCATGTTCACTTCAGGGGATCTTCCCAACCCAGGGATAGAACCTGCATCTCTTGGATCTCCTGAATTGGCAGGAGGTTTCTTTACCACTGCACCACCCAGGAAGTCCTTGATGTGTGTATATATATATAGTGTGTGTGTATATATATATATATATACACACACACATATGTTTCTAATTTACCAACAAATATCTTTTAAAATTAGCTGCATTTTCAAACATTATAAGACAAAATCTTGGTTTATAAATTGTGTCCCTCTGATGATAAGAAATCAAGATGACATGATCAAATGAAAAGTTTTTTAATTTGAGCCATTTTATTTTAATTTGAATTACTTGACTAACATATTTGGTCATATTGATTACCTGTGGCAGAAGATTGTTTAGGGGACAGGCATAGAGCTAAAATAATGCTATTAAGCTCAGCATCATTACACATGCTAAACTAGAGCATGCAGAAATACAAAATGGCAGCAATATGAATTACATAAAATCTGAAAATAACTTTGTTTTCAACAAAATTCAGTTATTATTTTCCTAAATACTGAATTGTCTGGCTTCAAGTTAACCAATACCCCATTTCTCAAGCCAATATTATTTTCTGGCAAACATCAAAATCTGTAGATGGAATGGTAAACAAAGTTTAATTATCTACTCATTTACCAAGCATTTTCTTCTTCTTCTTAGGCCTTAATCCATGTTTTACTGCAAAGAAGAATAATAATAACATGACCGTATTTCAAAATTCACATCTGGAGAAATTTCTAAAAGAAATCAAATCTTTTGTTCAAATTTATTTGTACTTGGAAAATAGGCCTCCATTTAAGAGAAATGCAGCTAAAATGATTATAGAAATTGTTGAAAATGATTTTGCATAACTAATGGAAAATAAGAAAGCAACATTTTAGTTATGATTTAAGTGTAAAATAACCAGAAACAGACAATTTCTAATTTCCTTTATAAGTTTTTTGTTGTTTTATTTTAAATCAAGAGAGCAGTGTTCAGCAAATATATATTTAGCTACTACTGAAATGTAGAAGAATATAGAAACTTTCTTTGATGTATTTTAAAAGTTTCCAAGCACAAGTTACCTTCTAGAATTTTACTTTTCTGAAGTAAAAGAAAATATAGATAACCCTCCCACCCAGCTTCAAGAAAGGACTATATTTTTTTTCCTTCTTACATCTAATGTGCAAGGCCCTCCTTAAATCATAAGTAATTCTGCAATCTTGGCAATATTCTTCATAGAGAATAGGCACACTTTATTATTTGCAATCTTTTATAGTGATCTATAGGAGAAGGAAATGGCAAACCACTCCAGTACTCTTGCCTGGAAAATCCCATGGACAGAGGAGCCCGGCGGGCTACAGTTCAGGTGGTTGCCAAGAATCAGACATGATTGAGTGACAAACACACACACATACACATAGAGATTTATCTATATCGTGACATTAAATACATGTCTCTTCCTCTCTTTTCTCTCCTTTCTAAATATACCTACTGTATCTTTTGGTCAATTGGAGTTTTCTTTCACAGGAAAAAATAATTGTTAGCGGACACTTTCCCGGAAATTGACCCCCTAAGCAGTTTTATCTTAAGCAATGTATCATTAATCATTAGGCTAAAAGAGTCTAGATCATCAAAAATAAGTAATAAGAAAATACTTATAATTTTTTAAAGGTGTTAAAACCACAGTTCTTGATTTATATCTCCTATATTGCTTAAAATATAATCGGAAGCCACATTATTTGTATGTTTTTAGCTTCCCAAGATTTTCTTTCTTTCTGAAATCTTTGTGTTTGTTTTGTTCTTTGGTTTTATATTTTGCTGTATTGGTGGGAGGGGATTTCACACTCAACCATTTATTCTTAATAATATTTCCTGTAGAATTTAGAGTTTGTTGAAGCATTAGAGAAAGGAACAATTATTAAGGAACAATATATAAATTGTCTCCATTTGTTCACATCTTCACAAAGATCTATTTAAGAGAATAATAAGTCCAGGGTATTGATCCAATTGTAAATATTACAGATTGCTGATAGGGAATGGAACAGCCTGAAAACTATTATTTGGGGAAAAAATGCTGTGTTTTTTTTAAACACTTCCTTTAAAAATAATATAAAAAATCATAATTAACATGAATCAAGGTACTAGAAATATTTGATTGTTGATTTAAATTTAGCACAAGGTGATAATGATGTCAAAGTATAAGGCTTTCACTGATATAGCACATGGACGAATAACTTGTTCATTTAATCTCTAGGTTTAAAAATATAGGCATCATTTAAAAAATCATTTTGTGTGAAACAATTTTTCTAACATCAAAGAAGTTTTATTTACATGTAGTCAAGAATCGGTATCTGCTTTCCACTTGTTTTCTTCCATTTTGTTTTCTACAAACAAGTTGAAATGATAAAGAGAAAATAAGGAGAACATATTTTGCCTTCAAATCAGTTAAGAAGATATAATTAAGATCTCCATCCCAGAACAATATAATTGCTTGTTTAAGCATAGGTACAAATGTTCAATTTAATTGACATTCTCTTCAATTACTTCATCTTACAGATGCCCATCTGCTCTCATGTTAGCCAATTCTGGTCCACCATCCCTTGTACATTTGGATATCTCAGCCATGCATTATAATCTAAGCACAACAATTGACTCTGCACTGTGGGTCTTCCAAAATAAACACAGCTGCAGTCTTTGTATCTTTAGCAGCCTCCCTCCTGCACAGCAGTCAGAGATGTTCAACGATTCCAAATTTAAAGTCAGAAAGATCAACTTTCTGAGAAGCCACAGGAATTGCTTCTCCAGTCTAAGAGTTATAACAAACCATGCATTTCTGTATGGAGGAGGAGATTCACAGCTGACCAAGTTATCAAAAGCATTTCACTAAAGCATACAAACAAAGCTGGGCTGATGCTCATGGTTTCACCTTAGGTTGGTCAACTCTAGTAGGTAATATATATCTTCCTCTGAAATGTTTAGCACTAATGCTTACAGTCCTGGGACACAGGGCTACCCTCTGTCAGGATGTAAAATGTGCCGTGCTAAATGACCTTATATACAATTGTCAGGGTTGGAAAGCAATCCGTGAGTGCTGAGAAATTTATTAGAATATTATGTTTTAACACAGAACTACACTGTATCAAGGTAATTTAAAATATTGAAGTAAACCACACATTGTTCTAATAGAAACTATTTCTGACTAATCAGTGGACCCAGAATAACCTAAAATTATATACAAACCTATGCTTCTGTTTTTCTGCCTCAAACTTAGCACACACTTCAAAATTGCAGTCTATTATAAAATTTTGAGAGAATCATGATGTCACATAAATAAGGTATTGTTAAGAACAGTGCTATAGTAGTTCAGTGCCTGTATAAAAAGATATACATTTTTTAGCAAATGCCTTTTTCAACCTTTACCTGTATTATTTCTGAAATACTTCTGCCTTTTGAATTCTAGAAGCAAAAGTATAAATACTTGTTTAGAAAAGACAATCTATATCTATACATTTATAAGGCAGTGATGTGTATATATGTATATGATATATTATACACATATGTATATTATATATTGTACATACATATATATGTGTGTGTATAAGACATGTAATTCTCTACGTACATACTTTTTTAAAGTTTTGCAGCTCTATATCCTTACTGCATCCACCACCTGCCTGTAACTGATGTCAGCTAATTAGAAGACATTATTCTTTGGTGGTCTTCGATTTCACCAATTGGTGAATTTTTTTAAAAAGCCACTGAGATAAAACAATTATCATGTCCAGTCCCCAGCACCACTTCTCACATTCACCTGGCCTTTCAGGTTCCTGATGATATTTGAACTGTCTTTTGCTTCATTAGGTAAAGGAAAGAGCACAGAGAGAAGGATTACTTGAAATTGAGGATAATCACTCTAGAAATGAGAATGCAAATGATGGCAATACATTCAAGAAAGTTATTGCAGGTCACTCTGAAGATAGAGGAGTTGCTTTGGAGTAGATGAGGGATGGTGTCTTTCCTTTATGGAGCAGAGGTCAAGGCTGGCCTGGCCTGAGCTAGGACACAATGCAGGGATGGGGCAGACCAGTATTGTGGAATTGCTTGGGGATTTTACCTACCCACTTAGGCTACCAACCTGAAGCTGGCCTTACTGGCCAGAAACAATACCAGACAGAGAGCCCTTGAAAGCTGGCCAGAGAAGTCAATCTGTGGTTAAGACTTCCAGCTACCTTCACAGAAGAGAATCTTATGTAAACTTATCTGTGTCTAGATTCCATATTTTATGTGTCTTAATTTTCCCCTTCTTAATAAACTTACTTTGGAATGTCTGTCCACATGAAGCCAAGACATCTGAGGTAAGAGAATACCTTTTGAAACTAACTGTGGTACCAGGCATAAGATACATCTATCGAAAAGAGTCTTAGTAAAGCTGTGGTATTTCACACTGGTAAAACACTGGAAACTGAACAATTATGACCACTTTTGATAGTCCCTCCCTCTCTTCACACATGACAATTTCGAGTGAAAATAAACTAGAAAAAAGACTAAACATCTCATTTTTCAGAGACAGATTTACAATAAATGCTAGATACTAATGCTACTATATAGATTATTGCAAAAGATTTCACATAATCAAATATGCCTATTCTCCATAAAGACTACTACTAAGATTACAGAATTACTTGTGATATAAGGCCACACATATCAGATGCAAAAAGAGAAAAATATTTAAACATCATTTTTCATGTTATATATAAATATAAAAGAGGGGGGAAGCCCTGAGGAATTGCCAAAATAATATCATGGCTTTTGAGGAAGAAAATGCTTCTTCAGAAATAATTTAAGTCATCATTTGTAGAGTGTTTTTCTAAAAAATTAGACTTCTGGTAAAAGGGAAAAAAGAATCATGAAAGATAGCTTTGTTAACTGTCAGTGATATGCGTCTGTTATTCTTCTGCCTCGCAGGCTCATAAACTACAAACTGGTTGCTTTAGACACAGGGTTGCTTTAGCTCTCTGTGGACTTTAATGCACTGCAGGGACTTTCTACCACCACAAAAAAAAAAAAAAAAAAAGGAAAGAAAATGCTCTTAAGAATTTGGAGTCATCCAAGCCACCCAGAGTGAGTATTTTCTGGCACCCGAGGTGTTATGATTGCTATGGTTCTGTCACATGATGCTATTTTCCCAAGTAAATGTATTTTTTTTTTTAATGCCATAAAGACCTTTGCCCAAATGCTTCAGTTACAAGCCAAGACTTCTTCCCCTCAAGCTTGAGAAAGAGAGCATCTGCCATTAAAATATAAAATATTTCCACAACCTCAAATTAATTGTAAAAAGCCAAGTGCAACTATGCAATAATATTAAAGGATGTAATAAAAATCACAATTAGTAAAGCAGGTACTAATGTTTTTCATGGGGTCAATTTTGTCATTAGATTGCTATTTGCTGGGCAGAGGACAAAAAAGGAGCAAAAACACTCCTCATATTCCATTAATCTGTGGCCCTGCCACAGGATTAATAAGAAACTCTGAGAATATTGGTTGAACTTTTTTTTTTTTAATAAGGGCTCCTGTGATTCTGATATATGCTAAAATTTAAGTTCTCCTCTACCTTAAGGTATTCAACTTCCTTTCTTTTAAATATACTGATAGTTTGTTTTTTCTTTTTTTAATCTAAGTCTAAAGCATGTTCTCCAACGGAGTATTTAGTTGATTTTATGTTTTAGAACAAAATCTAGGTCCTGCCTTAATACTACTTGTATGGCATCTGGCGATGAAGAGTGTACTTCCATTTTCTTGGTGTGTTAACTTTATCCATGCTCCAGCAGGACAATGTTTTTTCCTGTTTCAAAGCTTGTGTCTTCTAGTGAAACTTTCAGGAGACTGATATTTCAAATCTTGAAGATGCTTCAAATTCTTAGTCACTAGAGGAGCCCAGATGATTAACATAACCACCAAATGATAAAAGTAAAAGCATATTTTATTAATCTTTCAGATTACTAATATCTGTTACTTACATGCAATTCAAGTAAGGAGACAACACTTCGAACTTTTTATATTGGTGTCCATCTCAGAAATGATTTATCCTTATTTTCTATTTACTGTCTTTAGCTGTAATTGCCTTTCTTACTTGTTTATTTATTATTACACAAAAATGTTCAAAAAATGAGAGGAATTTTTGTGGCCACCATGTTTCTCTGTTTTGTTTTGCTGGTGTATAGTTTCACATTTAAAAATATGGGAAGAGTTCAAGATGGCAGCATAGGGAGGTGACAGATCCTGAACTCACCTCCTCCCATGGACATAACAAATCTACATGTAGAATAAATCCCTCTGAAAGAGTCCTGAAGACTGAATAACTAGAACCATCACAACACAGACTAAAAGTATGTCACTGAATGGATAAGAGAAGCAGAGATACAGTCTCATCAAGGGGAAAACAATCACACCAAACTATGGTGACCTACAATTGGTAGGATCACAGAGGTATGAAACTTCTCCCTAAAAAGTAAGGGATTCGAGTGCTACATGAGGCACTCCAACCCTTAGATCCTAAACAGGAGAGCAAGCCCTCCATATACCTGGCTTTGAAAATGAACATGGAATATGTCCAGGAAATATAACCATAGAAATGCAGGGAATGGAAAATCAGCTCTTAAAGGGCTAACAGGCAGACTCATTCAACCCAAAAACCAGCACAAAAACACCAGCTTGGAGAAAGCACATGGACCATAGGGGAATGGGGCTCACCTACTAACACTGAAACATCTGCAGCAGAGGCAGAGTTGGATGGTGCACCTCTAGGTCAAAGGCTGCCAAAAAACTCCAGAACCTGGGGGAGATGCAGAACTGCCTCCACCACAGCTCTCAGGAAAACCCAACATTTTCAACCTCTGCAGACTGCTAGCCTCTAAAACTGCGAGACAATAAACTTCTGTTGTTTGAGTCAGTTAATTTGTGTTATTTGTTATGGAAGCTTTAGCAAACTAAGATAACTAGGATTGAAAGTAAGAATTACTTACAATATTGCCTTTCAAAAACTGTACGCTTCTGCCTTTACCCTATAAAGCAATGTCTATTCCACAGAGCTGCCTCTTCCTAAGGGGCTTCCCTAGTGGCTCAGATGGTAAAGAGTCTGCCTACAATGCAGGAGACTCAGGTTTGATTCCTAGGTCAGGAAGATCCCCTGGAGAAGGGAACGGCAACCCACTCCAAATTCCATGGAATTTTCCAGGCAACCTGGTGGGCTACAGTCCATGGTTTCACAAAGAGTCGGACATAATTGAATGACTAAATGTCTGGCCACTTCCTAACAATGCTCATTTCCAAATGAAAGCCTTTATCTCATACATAAATCCTGGTCACATTCCTGTGCATGTACAAGAGAGACTGCAAGAGAAACATTTTACTTCTTTTGGGGGTGAATACTTCAAATTATCCAAATATGGGAAGATCATTCGAAATGTGCCAAGAATCCATAAATGTGAAGAGTCAACATATTGCCAACATCCATTGGATCATAGAAAAAGCAACGGAATTTCAGAAAAAACAAACAAAAAAAACATCTACTTCTGCTTAATTGACTATGCTGAAAGCCTTTGGCTATGTAGATCACAACAAACTGTGGAAAATTTTTAAAGAGATGGGAATACCATACTACCTTACCTGCCTCCTGAGAAACCTATATGCAGGTCAAGAAGCAACAGTTAGAACTGGGCATGGGACAATGGACTAGTTCAAAATTGAGAAAGGAGTACATCAAAGCTGTATATTGTCACTCTGCTTATTTAACTTATATGCAGAGTACATCATGCAGAATGCCAGGCTGGATGAAGCATAAGCTGGAACCGACACTTCGGAGAAAATATGAATAACCTCAGATAGGCAGATGACACCACCCTAATGGCAGAAATCAAAGAGGAACAAAACAGGCTCTTGATGAAGGTGAAAGAGGAGAGTGAAAAAGCTGGCTTAAAATTCAACATTCAAAAAAACAAAGATCATGGCATCCAGTCCCATCACTTTATGAAAAATAGATGGGGAATAATGGAAATAGTGACAGACTTTATTTTCTTTGGCTCCAAAATCACTATGGATGGTAACTGCAGCCATGAAATTCAAGGACGCCTGCTCCTTGGAAGAAAAACTATGACAAACCTAGATAGTTTATTAAAAAGCAGAGACATCACTTTGCTGACAAGGGTCTGCGTAGTCAAAGCTATGATTTTTCCAATAGTCATGTATGGATGTGAGAGTTGGACCATAAAGGAGTCTGAGCACCAAATAATTGATACTTTCGAACTGTGGTGCTGGGACTCTTGAGGGTCCCTTGGACTACAAAGAGATCAAACTAGTCAATCCTAAAGGAAATCAACCCTGAATATTCATTGGAAGGACTGATGGTGAAGCTGAAGCTCCAGTACTTGGGCTACCTGATGTGAAGAGCTGACTCACTGGAAAAGACCCTGATACTGGGAAAGACTGAGGGCCGGAGGAGAAGAGGGTGACAGAGGATGAGACGGTTGGATGGTATCACAGACTCAATGGACATGAGTCTGAGCAAACTCTGGGAGATAGTGAAGGACAGGGAAGCCTGGCATGCTGCAGTCCACTGGGTCACAGAGTCGGACATGACTGAGCGACTGGACAACAATGAATATAACTTTGTTTTCCCATGGCTCAATTTTCCCCTACTCTATTATTTTTTAAAGAGACAAAATCATATTAGTAGTTGAAGATCTACTTCCTTCTCTTTAGGACTGCTATAATTTCTAGGGACTTAATATATTGCTGTTCGGAAGGAATGGAAGGTGATTGAACATTAATGTGTATCCTCATCTCATCTCGCCATTGTTGTCCCATTTCATTTTCTCAAACAAAATGTTGAAAATTTCTTTGGTTCTCTGTGACTTACCTTGCAGCTCAGGAAACAAAAAAAGTACTATTTCACATTCTATCCTAGGCTTATTTCATGCAATATTTTTATTCTGTTTAACTGCTGGGCATAAAGATTCACTAAGCCCTCATTCAAGAAGTAAGGGAATGTCTTACCTTTTCTCATGTGTATAAACCTTGGGTTTCTTATTTTGCCTCCTCCTTCTACCCTCAAGCCAGGATCATGTTCTGTAGGGTGGGAAGCACAAACTTTTCTTATGGTCACATATCAGCATCTAACCATCTTGTTTCCATCAATTTTTTTTTTCTTTCCTCTCCATGGTTAGAGGCTATGAAAACAGTCTCTAACTGGTAATGTATTATTTATTTATATAAATTTTTTACAATAAACTTTGTTTTTTTGATATTAGTTTTGGGAAACACAAAAGCTGAGAATCTAGTCTACTTCTTTGTTTTCTACTAAAACACCCTTTTTGTGAAGTACCAAACTTGTCCCGAATATATAAGGATTGATGCTCGGAAAGTAGTAGAAGGTTTTGAGGGCTGAGGGAAGAACACCTGTGATTCCCTCCTGATGTTATCTTCCACATGGAGAGATATTCACTGGTGTGAAACCCCCAACCTCTCATTGCCCCTCCTTGTCAATCCCCTCTGACATTAGAGACTCGGCACAGTAAATTTGGGAAAATAAACTGACAAGTTTGGGCTCAGTTCTTCCCTTCTTGGGAGAAAAATCTGCCTGCTGAGAATATGTGTTCTTTTCTTCTTTCCAGCATGAAGCAAAAATGGTTTGCTTTCAGAAGAGAGGTCTGGGATCATTCAGCAGAGTCTGTTATAGCATGGGTGCATTTGTTGAAGTCTGTGGTTCATTACAAATAGTGTAAACATATGTCTCAGTTTGTCAGGATGGTCTCAATTTATGCTCACTGTAATTAATAACATTACTCCTTTTTTCTTCCCTGGTTGAAATACTAAATAATGTAGTTATCCTAATTATAAGGAAGCCCACTCTCCCAGAGATAAAAAGCCATCTTCTAGAATTATATTTACCTTTTTTTCACTATATTTCTCTTTTACTGAGGAATAAAGGATTTTCCCAGGTGGTGCTAGTGGTAAAGAACCCAGCTATCAATGCAGAAGACTATAAGAGATGTGGGTTTGATCACTGATCAGGAAGATTATGTTTTGATCTCCCATTTTACTCTTTTGTAGCAATTCTCAACTGATACATAACTCAATAAAAGGGAGTTTTTTGTTTTATATTTTCATTTTTTGGCCTCTTTGATCCTAAACTGAATTATAAAAGAATAACCACCAGAAGAAAGTTAGAGTTATTCTTATTTGAGCATTCAGGAGAAGAATCAGTTAGTTTAGGTTCAAGAAAGTCTTAATTGATTTTGTGGATTGTAGTTTTCTTTACTTGAAGTATAATCACTATCCTACTGATTCTTGGTGAAGCTCATAAGTGATTATAATCTTTCTGAAAGAGAAGCTCCATTTGTAGAACTTAATAAAGCTTATTTAATTAAGGTCATATTTTTTTAAAAAGCAAAGGTTAAAGGTCTCATTGTGTAAACATCACAGGAGTATTCTTCATAGAAATTCCAGTACTTCTGAAATAAAAAAGGAATCAACAAGTTTTTAATAGCAATTTTTCTAGAAGAATTCTTACTTCTTGAAATGGGATGACTTTATCAATATTTACTTTTCCTTGAGTAGGAACTAATTATAATGGGAAAAGGCAATTAGACTTTTTTTTTACTTTACAATATTGTATTGGTTTTGCCATATATCGACATGTATCTGCCACGGTGTACATGTGTTCCCCATCCTGAACCCCCCTCCCACCTCCCTCCCCATACCATCCCTCTGGGTCATCCCAGTGCACCAGCCTCAAGCTTCCTGTATCCTACATTGAACCTGGACTGGTGATTCGTTTCTTATATGATATTATACATGTTTTAACGTCATTCTCCCAAATCATCTCCCCACTCCCACAGAGTCCAAAAGACTGTTCTATACATCTATGTCTCTTTTGCTGACTTTTAACTAACGCTTTGTAAACTCAAAGTGTAGATGCTTGTGTACTTGTATACTTACTATACTCCATACACTATTCTAAGCCATTTGGACAGTCAGTTAAATAAACAGAGAAAGCTCAATGGTCATGAATCTTATGTTTAAGTTTGAAGGGAATATGGAGATAGGATCCAAATGGTCAAATATTCTGACAGTTATATGTTTTAGGCTTTTTCTGTTACTTCTTTCAGAAACACAGCAAGTCAGTCATGTTAAAACTACACATCTACAAGTGATAACTTAAAGTGTCATGCCCATTTTGAATGTAGGTGGAGTAATAATGAACTTGGTATAAATATACAAACTTGGTACAATAACTAGTAATTTTTAAGGTTTCATGAAAATATGGCATCTGTATCAGTAAAGGAAGACTACTAGACTGTCTAATTTGTAAAAACAGGGTCTAATAAATAAATGAGAAAATAACAGATAAAAAAATAGTTCGACATTTTACTTGGCATATCGTGTACAGACAGAGAACAAAATAGTGGAGCAAATCCTTCAGAGAACTCTGCAATGAACTCTGCTTTGCTATCCTCTTATACAAAAGTGAAATTGACTTTTGATGGTGGTGGGGGTTTTAGTTACTAAGTTGTGTCTGACTCCTTGTGACCCCATGGACTGTGGCCAACTAGGTCCTCTGCCCATGGGATTTTTAAAATTTATTTATTTATTTAAAAATGTATTTAAAAATTTATTTATTAAAAATAAAGGCAATTTCATTATGTTGCATAACCCCATAGAGAAGTTGCTAAAACTGAATAACAAGGCATTAAATAATGGCAAAACACTTTTCAACTGGCAATGCTAGAACCACAGTATGTGTGAAAATACTTTACCATGTAACCAATTTCTGGGAGAGAAAATAGGCCAACATATAAAATGATTCCCAAACATTAAAAAAAAAAGTCAAAAGATGTTTTCTTCCCATAAAACCCTGTTGCATGAAACTTCCCTCCAAGTGCTCTGACACTGAACGAATGATAGTGAAGGGTTGTTCATTCATTGCCTCTTCCAGAGAGAAAAAGAGTATTCATCTGTATAAAACATCCGTTCCATTATTCATTTATCATGAATGATAAATGAATCACAAAACGTTGAGGGAGTATTTACCTTTCCATCTTCAAGGATGGGGTGAGTTTTCAGTTGGTACTGCATATACAGGAACCAATCCAAAAAAGCTAACTTTGAAATTTTCATCTGTTTTCTATGGCAATGAAAACCAGCCCATAGTTGTCATTTGTTCTGGTGAATGGAATGCATTAGTTTTCATGGCAGTAGATCTAATAAGTCTATTTCTAATGGAAAAAGAAATATAATTTTGAGTAAAATTCTTTGTTATTAACAATAATTTAAATCATAGATTTTCAAATCCTACCCACTCAGTTTGAATTCAGTATTTTACTTTCACTAATTCACTTACCATATTTCATAAAGACAACTGTTTTTGAAAAAATAAGTGCATTAAAAACTTGATAATTCTTAGAAATAAGTAACATATTAACAGGTAGAAAAAACAGTAATAAGAAAATGCTATGTGATGATAATAGAACTTTTTACCTATGATTACTTAGTGCTTGATATGAATATAAGGTGTTTGAAGTATCTTTGTTCTTAAATAAATAACAGCAATCTTAAAGATTTAGCTTGTATTCATGCAAGAGTTTACTTGGAGGGAATATTTAGCTTGTTCTTAGTTAGCCTTGTGTCTACAAAGCATATTTTGAAAGTTACTGTTTGTAATAGTCCAAAAGTTCCCATTTTTATACACACTCAGAATGAGATTTTATAAATAGCTTTTGTGAACTGAAACAGCAAGGCATGTGCACATGCTGATGCACACACTACATTTCACAACGCAAACATGAAAACTAAAAAATCTGCTGAATCACACATTTTAAAATGCCTATCTGCAGGTGTCAAGATTTGTGAAAGGTCTAAGATTTTATGCTATTTGCAAGTGAACAAGTTAGGTTGCTAGAGTTCCATGGATGCTGGTAGAGGACATAAAACTCCTGGGTCAGAGACAAAAGGAAAACGTGGAGTCCTTCTCAGTACGCCACATATAATACTAAGTATGTTGCCTGTCTCCCAGATTGACAGGCTCAGGCAGTAATGATGACAGTTGGAGTGGCATAGACTTGTGCACCAGCTTACTGCCAGTTTGATTTATCATGGAACTATCTCCTACTCTGAGCATCTGCATAAGTGACCCAGATGGACTGAGAAGCAGCCAACATTTGTTTCCAGAGTTCATGGTCCCCAAAAGGAATCTCTTTAATCTGCCATTCTGCCATCTTCAATGTGGCAAATAAAGCACCTGAGCCATGGGCAACAAGCTAAGAGTCCAAACAGTATAACAAGATTCATTAAAGGACCAGTCAGAACTATGAGAATGGTCCTGAGTCCTGCCCACTAAGCAGAGTGATCTGGACTGTTTGGGGCTATACAAAGCTGATTCTACTGACCCTGTGACAATAGTGGGTTTCAACTAAGGTGAATCATCACTAAATCTAGCCCAGGCATTGAAGGAGCCTTGTTGAACTAAGGGCCCTCATGAACCTGAGATTTGTTCTGCGTGGCAGAGAAGGAGTTTACTGCTACTTTTTCATGTAATGTCAAGATGTCCCTGGGCTAGGCAAGTTCTATTTTGAATATGCCAATTCCAATGGACAAGTAATGCTTTTTTGGTTATTTATATTTGTTGGTTATTGAGTACAAGTTGATTTATTCCATCATGGGAATATCAAGCAAGAGAATCACAAAGCTCCCTTGTTTGGGTCAGGCCTTCAGTTTTGACAACTCTTCAGTTCACTTCAGTTCACTTCAGTCGCTCAGTCGTGTCCGACTCTTTGTGACCCCATGAATTGCAGCACGCCAGGCCTCCCTGTCCATCACCAACTCCCAGAGTTTACCCAAACTCATGTTCATCAAGTCGGTGATCCCATCCAGCCATCTCATCCTCTGTCGTCCCCTTCTCCTCCTGTCCCCAATCCCTCTCAGCATCAGAGGCTTTTCCAAAGAGTCAACTCTTGGCATGAGGTGGCCAAAGTACTGGAGTTTCAGCTTTAGCATCATTCCTTCCAAAGAACACCCAGGGCTGATCTCCTTTAGAATGGACTGGTTGGATCTCCTTGCAGTCCAAGGGACTCTCAAGAGTCTTCTCCAACACCACAGTTCAAAAGCATCAATTCTTCGGCGCTCAGCCTTCTTCACAGTCCAACTCTCACATCCATACATGACCACTGGAAAAACCATAGCCTTGACTAGATGGACCTTTGTTGGCAAAGTAATTCTCAGTAACAATATAAGAGCTGCTTTCAAAAGGAGTATACTTGAGAGCTATGTTAGGGAAGCAATAAATCCAAAAGCCTAGGAAGTACCTTTAGGAGTAAGTGCTCTCCTTTTGTTTGAGAGTTTATTAAGCAAAACTGTCAGTCAGAGACCTAGAGCCCAAAAAAGCTACTTTATGTTGGGGCACCACAAAGACAAAGAGCACACCACAGCTAGATGGACAGGTTTCAAACAGCATATTAGTTTGGGTCCCACTGAAAGGATCTTCTTTGTGGATCAGCCAATATAAAGAACAAAAAGAAGGCCTTGATGCATGCCTTGTCTCCATATCCCAAAACTCCAGTAAGGCACTAGGTCTTATTTTTGCAGTTCAGGAGGCTGTCCAAAAATATAAGTGATTTTTCTTGACTGCCAGCAAGAGTTAATCATTATGAATGTGTCCATGTGGTCTCTAGAAACATTACTTGGTGAACAGCCATTTGAATTATGTAAGTGTTTATCTGTCATTCCTGCTGGCAATGCTGTGATTACATCATGCTCGGGACCAGTGAGGTTCTGATTTGCCAAGACAATTCAGGAGGTGATTGAGAGATCAACTGAAGAGTAAAAGTTTTAGATATCAGGGATGGAAATGGTCACACTAAATTCTGGTTTACCAAGTAGAAACAAATGGCAGATGAGTTTGCTTGTTTTGTTGTTGTTCAGTCACTCAGTCATGTCCGACTCTTTGTGACCCCATGGACTGCAGCATGCCAGGCTTCCCTGTCCTTTACCATCTCCTGGAGCTTGCTCAAGCTCATGTCCATTGAATCAGTAATGCCATCCAACCATCTCATCCTCTGTCATCCCCTTCTCCTTCTGCCTTCTGTCTTTCCAGCATCAGGGTCTTTTCCAATGAGTTGGCTCTTCCCATCAGGTGGCCAAGGTATTGAAGCTTCAGCTTCAGCATAGGTCATTCCAATGTATATTCAGGGTTGATTTCCTTTGACTGGTTTGATCTCCTTGCTGTTTAAGGGACTTTCAAGAGTCTTCTCCAGCATCACAATTCAAAAGCATCAATTCTTTGGCGCTCAGAATTTTTATAGTTCAACTCTCACATCCATACATAACTACTTGAAAAACCATAGCTCTGACTACACAGACTTTGCCTTGTTAGTAGTTTTTTATTGTTGGACATTCTCAATCAGAGGAATTCTGTATGGTACTTACATGATGGAGAAGTATAAGCATATAGCACATGAGTTTGTTTGATAGATTCAGATATAAAAGTAATAAAAGTACACTGAGTTAGTCCAATAGGATCTAAGACCTATTTTAAGACCATGTTTACCTAACTTTTTTACTAGGAATCATGTCCAAACTCCATGGGCTAAAGTCATGCATATAGGCTCCCACTCTTACCACATGAGATAACCTATCCCCAAAGGTCTTCAGCACACTCCATGGGTATGTAAGTCTTCAGTTCACCTTGCTGCCACACCGAATCATCATTCATCTTAAAGTAATTGATGTAATGCTGGAGGAAGAGTGAGAGATATGAGGCATGGTGCAACTGAGTGACTCTAATTGTAAGCCAGATAATAATAAGCCAGATAAATTTATTTTCTGTTCTTTGAGCATAGAAGTTGTTGCTGATAGCTCAATTAAACTAGGGTTTTGGTCCACCCAATGTCCACAGTCTATCCAATGCCCTATATGAGGTGAAGATTTCTTGGTGTTGCATGTGGAGCCAGATTTCTTTCCCACTGGGGCCGTAGGCCTTGAACCCACTGGCTGGCTGACTCAGCCATCATTAACTCACATGACAACACTTCATCTTTATGTACGTTATTAACTACCCCGTTGTCACGATAATATCTGTTAAATTTATATGGGCTTCATTCTTAATGGGTAGAAGGCTTCTTTTATATTCAGAAAAATTCCACAGAGAGAGCCAAAGCTCCTTAAATGAATTAAAAATCACTGCAATAAAACTTGGAAAACTTTTATTGTTATCTCTGAATATATCTAAAGCTGACAGAGTAGACTCCAAGAGAAGCTAAGATGATAATCTAAGACAGCCCTACTGTCGCCACTACCTCATCCTCCCAAAATCACTGCAGATGGTGACTGCAGCCAAGAAATTAAAAGACACTTGCTCCTTGGAAGAAGAGCCATGACAACCTAGATAGTGTATTAAAAAGCAGAGATATTACTTTGCCAACGAAAGTCCATCTAGTTGAAGCTATGGTTTTTCCAGTGGTCATGTATGGATGTGAGAGATGGACTATAAAGAAGGCTGAGCGCCAAAGAATCGATGCTTTTGAACTGTGGTGTTGAAGAAGACTCCTGAGAGTCCCTTGGACTACAAGGAGATCAAACCAGGTAATTCTAAAGGAAATCAGTCCTGAATATTCATTGGAAGGACTGATGTTGAAGCTGAAACGCCAATACTTTGGCCACTTGACGCAAAGAGCCGACTTATTAGAAAAGATCCCAATGCTGGGTAGGATTGAGGGCAAGAGGAGAAGCAGACAACAGAGTATGAGATGGCTGGATGGCATCACTGACATGACATGAGTTAAGAGCAATCTCTTGGAGATAGCGACAGAGAGGAAAGCCTGGCAAGCTGCAGTTCATGGGTTTCAACGAGTTGGACATGACTTAGTTACTGAACAACAAATATCTCAAAAAATTGTGTAGTATATCATTTTTGAATATAACAAAATTTGCAGTTTCAGTTTGATTTCACAATTTTAAAATCCATCTCCCAAACACTGCCCATGTTCAGTTGGGCTAGCGATTAAGCTATTTCTTTTCTTTTTCTTTTCCTATTAACCCATCCTTCTATACAATGATTTTTGTGATAACTTTACCAGTGCTGACCCAAAGGATTTGAAGTCAGAAGTACACAGGCAAACAACAACAACAGCAAAAAAGAACTTATGACACAAGAATTTGTAATCAAGTAATTAATTTCATTAGAGGCAACTGAAAGCTTATTTTGCCAAAATAATAAAAGACTATAGCACAAAATGATGAAGAATAATGGAGTTCAAAATGTCCAAAACTTCTCTCCACTAGAGAACTGTCTCCAGCTCTTAAACTACTGTTTCAGTGACGTTGCTCTGGATTAACACATCAGTAATTTTCGATAAATAAACATCTACATTCAGAGAATGTCCTTCACTGACCAATGATAGTTCATCTGCTTATAAAAATCGCTCCAAAACACTATAAAATTAAGTGGTTCTTAAAGTTTTTTTTAACGCGTTATTTTTCACCAGTTCTGCTGTAAAGATATTCATGTTTATGAAAATGAACAGCAGTATAAAGTTGTAAACTGAATCAATACATGAATTAATTTCTGTTCGTGATAGTTCATTAAGCATCTATTAGAAATAGTGAACCATAATATTTTAAGACTACGTATTATTGGCAGGGAATAATATACATAATTCATCAGTCAGATATTTCAAATACAATAAAGAACAGAACAGATAAGATTATTCCATAAAGACTATCAAAGTAATTGTTTAATAATTCAATTATTGACTAATTGTTAGAATAGATACTGTTTGAATGGAATGAGCCAAAAATACATATATTACATTCTCTTTGGAACAAGGTTGAAACAAGGTTTTTCTCCTTCCATGCAACACTCCTGATTTTATCTCTTGAGAACGTTTCAATTAATATAATGTGTAAATGAAAAAAACTGGAATTTCCATATCAAATTGGAAAATGAAGGACGTAACCAATGTTTGAAACCTATGTTATAAAATATTTGAATATCAAATTGAGGTATACAGTCTTTGAAGATTTTAGAAGAGAAGACTTGTCTAAGATTATAATTTTAATAGGCTTACAGAGTTGAAATATACTGAAAACTTAGGAGCAGACAAAATGGCTCAGGAAAAGTGTACAGATGAGTATAGGGAAAAGCACCACATTTCAGGTAACACTAATATTTATAACATAAGAAGAGAAGGAAAATCAATAAAAGACAAAGAAGGCAGTCAAGGAAGCATGAGCAAATGTAGGTAATGCAAGAGCACTGTGTTCAACATGACTTAAAAGGAGTGTGTGTTGAATGCTCTTCTTAAGACATTTTCCTTAAATAAATACACTCTAAATTTGAACACTGAGAGACAGGGAAATTCAGACCAGAATAGAGTTATGGATAGTCTCAGTACTTTGCAGACTTTTTAATTCACCTCTATTTGCTGCTTTAACTGCTAGAAGCTAGTAAAATTACAACAACAAAAGATGGAGCCACTCTGAGGATGGTGATTTACAGTTTGTATTGTGTAACATCCCAGAGCACAGTGATGCTATTTATCATAAAGTCTCTCTGGCATTTTCATCTTGAAATTGGTTACAGAGACAGTGGATAAAGGCATTAAAAGAAATCTGATAATCTGTATTTTCATCTCCCCAAAGAAATGTTAAAAGGATTTGGTAGAAAAACACACCAAAACTAATGCTTGCTAATATGGCTATAAAGCTACACTTGGGTTCCAAACCCATGATGAAATTAAGCAATTGTATTTGCTGGCTAACCTGATTTTAAACAATGTTTTCTCCCCTAAGGGAGGGGTATGTGAAATATAATCATCTTTTCATTATGAGAATGCAGGCTGTGTGTCTCATGAATCCCTAGTGTAAGTATACCAGAGCCCCATATATCAGAAAGAACTGAAATAGTTTTGCCCATGATCTCTCCCCATCTCCTCCTTAATTTCCTTTTAGTTAAAGGTAGTAAGGATTTTATTTTTACCTGACTTTGAAAGAATTGCTGATCTATTATAAATGGTAACTTAAAGAAATCAAATTATTAATCTATTTTATTACTTGCCAGGATTTAATTTTGAAAACTGTTTCAAACATGATGTTTAGGTCTGTTCTACCTTCAAATCTACTTGCTCCTTAGTGGCACTACTCAATCTTGCGACTTTTCCTTTACAGCCTGTATGACACATTCCAATTTTTCAGGTTTTCACTGCACCTAGACTCTAAGCAGCTTGGGCACAAAGGCTGTGAATTATTCATATTTGTATCCTCATTAGCTACCATAGGCCCCAGAATATGTTGAAGAAATAGTAAATGGAGAAAAAAATTGGGATAGCAAGCTAATTTTATTTTTTAATTGGAGGATAATTGCTTTACAACATCGTGTTGGTTTCTGCCATACATCACATCAAATCAGCTTCTTTCTAGTGTTTTTTTTTTTTTTTTCTTTTTAAAATAAAATATAGCAAATAAGACTCTTTAACATAGTTTTAATAAAATATATTCTCCATACCTTACAAATGAGGAAGAAACAAACACACACCATCTGTTTAGATTTTTCCTTCAGTTCAGTTCAGTTCAGTTTAGTCGCTCAGTCGTGTCCGACTCTTTGCGACCCCATGGACTGCAGCAGGCCAGGCCTCCCTGTCCATCACCAACTCCCAGAGTTTACTCAAACTCATGTCCATCAAGTCAGTGATGCCATCACCATCTCATCCTCTGTCGTCCCCTTCTCCACCTGCCTTCAATGTTTCCCAGCATCAGGGTCTTTTCTAATGAGTCAGTTCTTCACATCAGGTGCCCAAAGTATTGGAGTTTCACCTTCAACATCAATCCTTCCAATGAATATTCAGGACTGATTTCCTTTAGGATGGACTGGTAGGATCTCCTTGCAGTCCAAGGGACTCTCAAGAGTCTTCGCCAACACCACAGTTCAAAAGCATCAATTCTTCGGTGCTCAGCTTTCTTTACAGTTCAACACTCACATCCATACATGACTACTGGAAAAATCATAGCCTTGACTAGATGGACCTTTGTTGGCAAAGTTATGTCTCTGCTTTTTATGTGCTGTCTAGGTTGGTCATAACTTTCCTTCCAAGGAGTAAGCATCTTTTAATTTAATGGCTGCAGTCACCATCTGCAGTGATTTTGGAGCCCCCCAAAATAAAGATTTTTCCTTAGAGAAGTACAACTCTTTCATATGTTCTTCTCAGAAAGGCTATCCTTTAGTTTGGAAAGACCTTTCTTGTTAATTAACACTCTGGAAGGCAATGAGGAAGGGGATATTATAATTCACAAGCCAGTTAGGTCAACTAAATAAACCTTGGCAATAAACGAGATGATGAGTGTACAAATAAAGAGTGTTGAGTCGATGGTATTTCAAATTACAGTAGAACATCCACAGTATCAAAATACAGATTTTGATACTGATATTGATGAATATCACCAATTGGTATTGATATTGATGAATAACACCAATACTCTGTCTTGCTCAAGTTCCCCAAAAGGAGCAGGTTGGGTGAAAGCTAATTTCTTCTTGGTGATGGGGTAACAGAAGGAAATGTTAGCAAATGACTGTCTCATGATGATTTCAATCTTTCTTAGTTTAGTATAGGGTGCATTTTTTGGTTACATTTTTGTCTGTAACAATCAGTCCTTTTCCCAGTTGGCCTAATAAATAAAAACAAACTTTCCCTTTTGCTTTTACCATGTAGTCACTGGGAAACTAACTAAAAAACAATTTTTTTTGGTAACATTGTAATTCAACTACCCCATATTTTGTACAGTTGAATTTTTGGACCTTACTTACTGAGTTATGGCAAAGTTTCACAATTTTCACAATTTAAAGTAAATTCCAATCATGCCGAGGTTATTTCATGGGTAAACTACATTTTAACTTGCAATATGTCTTTGCAAATTACAAAAATTTCATATTACCCTCACTGTCTTAAATGTAAACAATACTGTAATTGAAACAACCTTTAACAAATTGAAACTTAAACAAGTATTTCCACCAGAAACAAATGCCAGTCTGATTGAACATACCCAAATATAATTTTGGTTTACTTAAATAAATATTTTAATTTGAAAATTTTTCCAGGGTACATGTGGTTATATAGTAATTAACATATAATGCTGTTCCTCATAACAAATATTTTTTTCAATAAATACTGTGTTACTGAAAGAACAGGAATTAGAACCTAATTTTATACAGGGATGTGAAAAAGAAGTTTCAAGAATTATTAAATCTAAATATCAGCATGGAAAGAGTAAAATATACTAACTTTATTTATATCCTTGAAGGTAGGCAAACTAATGGTCAATAAATATTATACAGGTGATGTTTTTTCTTAAATAAGCAAAATATTTTTTCATTATTTCTTTCATATTCACATTTAAAAGTAGTTATTCCGAATGTAGCCTGCTACTGTACTTTCAGTATATCTAAGACAACACTATTTGTTTAGAGTGAAAATACTGCATCATAATATTTGCCCAAGTGCTAAATGGGTATGTATTTAATATGCTTGTAAAAAAAACTTAAGTTCTCTTGACAATCTCAAATGGTTTTCATGTTCAATTTTTAATTAAATAAACTTTAAAATAACTTATTATTAAAAATAATTTAAATATATCTACAAATTTGTTTTGAGATTCAGTTTTACATATGCACTTAACACAAAAGAATAAAAGCAAAAAAGGAAAACCTAAGCTAACATTTTTTTTAAGATATATCAATCCCCTAAAATTCCTTCAAAAGCAAGGCATTCATGTAACATTAGCTACTGACCAAGCAGAGAGTTATGCAGAGAACACAGCTTTTGTGTATTTAGGAGAATATATTTTGACTGGATTTGGAATGTTTTTCTAGACAATCACTACAGTTAAGCATATTAAACTCTCTTTTTTGTCAAAGTTAATTCACATTTAAATACAATTCAAAGTCATTCATTTCCATAGAGAAAATGCCATATTTCAACAACATTGCACTATTAAAAGTTAGCTGTACTCCTTGTTAATCAAGGGAGTTTTTCCATCATAACATGAAAAACAGATTCAGTGATTTAGAAACATCTTGATATCTATCTTCCCAACCTGAAATATCTTCCTCAGTTGGCTCCTTCTCTTGTTTTGCATCATTTCATTGGAAATTTTTTTTAGTCGCCTTTCTGGATCCTCTTCATCACTCCAATGTTTAAATGTTGGATTAACTCTAAGTGTTGCCTCTATTTTTGCAACACTTTTTTTTAAATTTAATTTAATTTTTAAACTTTACAATATTGTATTGGTTTTGCCAATATATCAACATGAATCCACCATAGGTATACACATGTTCCCCATCCTGAACCCTCCTCCCTCCTCCCTCCCCGTACCATCCCTCTGGGTAGTCCCATTGCACCAGCACCAAGAACCTAGTATTTTTGCCTTTCTTGTCTTAACCTCTGTCCAATCTTATAACTGTAAAAATGCCCTAAATTACATTTCCACCCCTAATCTCCCGACTAACCCCATACATCTAAATCTAAATTTGATATTTTGCATGAGATATTTAATACACAGCTCAAATTTAATATGCCCCAAACAGAACTTTTCATTTTTCTACCCTCCAAATATACTCCTTAAAAAAAAAAAAAAAAGTCACCCTTCATGTATTTAGTTTGGTAAAAATATCTAATCTAGTGCTCTTCCTGTCAACTACTTTTCTCATTGCACACTTCTAATCCCTCAGGAAACTATATCAGCCCCACCTTTTAAAATATGTCCAGAATCTGACCTCTTTCTACACTCTCCAGTATTACCACCCTTGTGACAGATGTGTAAATCCACTTTCTTAATCCCAATTCAAGGAAGAACTCTCAGGCCACAGAGGAGAGTCTGCTGACAGCCTCTACCTGTCAGCAACTTCCTCAGGACTGTCTCAGCTGCAAGTAGCTGCCTGCTGAGGACACTCCTTCCCACAGCAGCTCACATCTTTATCGGGTGGCTGAGCAAGTGGGAGGTATAAAGCCTAAGGGTCTGGCCTTATCATCTCAGTGTAGGATGCTCTGATGCATAAACTCCAGAGCATTATTAATGAGATTCTATACTGATATGTTCTTTGAATTATCCACATTTTAATGATAGTTATGACTGTATTTTAGACTCGAGAGTTTCATCCACCAATGAGTAAGGATATAACAAGATGCTACTGTATTCAGTGATGTTTTAAAACATATTACTTGAAAAAGTTATCATAGTTATCACCACCACAAGAAATATCACTGCCACTGCCGTGCCAAGAAGACATTTTATGGCAATTTTAAAAGATGCATTCTAGGAATCCCCACTTCTAGTGAAAGTCATTCATTCATGTCCAAACTCTGTGACCCCATGGACTATAGCCTGCCAGGCTCCTCTGTCAATGGGATTCTCCAGGCAAGAATACTAGTGGGTTGCCATTCCCTTCTCCAGAGGATCTTCCTGACCCAGGGATTGAACCCAGGTCTCCCGCATTGCAGGCAGATTCTCTACCATCCCAAGAAGACATTTTATGGCAATTTTAAATGATGCATTAGTACAAAGCAATAGAAAGATGTAGTGTGATTTTTTTTTTTTTGGTAAAATGGTCATTAGCTTGAAAAATAATTATCTTAAGTACCATCACTTGCATTACTACCTGAGGTTGTTCCTAAAATTATAAAACATTTGGATCATGTCCTATTTGTTCAGTAAATTTTCTTTCCTTTCAAAATATTATAACTAAAAATCTTACTTGTGGGGGCACACTGTCAAATTGAGTAGTTAACCATTTTCATCATATTTGAAAGTCTTACACTTTTCTTCTCTGCAGCTATTTCCTTTAATGGCTGTCACGCTTCTGTAGCTACAATGAGATGCCAGAGGGGGAAACTAACTACATCTGAAACAGGAGAACATGAAAAAACAGTGTTTGACATACAAGCATTTTCTAAATTTGGGTTTAAACAGCTAAAATAAGCAACCAAAAACAAGAACAGAATGATAATCACATGCATGAGCTTTTAAACAATACTTCTTAGCTTTCTCCTTAACTTCATATTTTTTACTTATAACTGTCGGAAAATGTAAATTATTTACAAAAAAAATAGATTATTAAGTAAATGAAGTATTTATCCTATTGTTTCAGGCAGTTGACCAGATTAGCAATACACAGTTACAATTAGAATATTTTCTAAAAAATCATTGTTCTTATAGTAATGTGCTCTGTGATGGACTGCTTTATAGATTACACATAGCAGGTTATGTATTTATTTTTTGCAAATAATCCTTGAGTATGTGTGTGCTAAGTTGCTTCAGTCGTGTCCGACTCTTTGCAACCCCATGGACTGTAGTCTACCAGGCTTCTCTTTCTGTGGTATTTGCCAAGCAAGAATACCAAAGTGGGTTGCCATGTTCTCCTCCAGGGTATCCTCCTGACCCAGGAATCGAACCCATGTCTCTTTATGTCTTCTGCTTTGGCAGGTGGGTTCTTTACCACTAATGCTATCTGGGAAGCCCTAAATAATTTTTAAGCCTGTTTCATTACATTTTACACTTTCAGTTTAATCTGATTGCTGGAACCTGGCAGGAAGTAACTGAAAAAGGAAAAAGATGATGACTTGAAGCTTAATTTTATACTTTTTGCTTAATCTTAAGATTCAGATTAGTTCATTCCTAATTACACTTAAACACCTATGTAAAGTCATTCTTTATACTAGAAAGTTATTCTTTTCTAGGAAAAAAAAAAAACACTGCAAGTGAACCCCCAAAAAAGACCCTGCATAAAGAATTCAGGGACCATAAAATGCAAAATATCAATTTTTTTTTTTTTTTATTTAGGCACGGGATATTTCTGTAATGGCTATGGAATCAGCGTCTAGCTTACACCCTTAAATGAGACAAAACATTCTTTCTGTCATCTCTCCTTCCCAGTCTATACCCCAGACTGATGGATTCCCACTGATGGATTCCCTCTGCAGGCGATTACCCCTCCCAGATGAAGAATTAAGTTCAACAAATGTACCTCCAGTGGTGTCACAGAAACATATTTGCCTTATCATAAAACTTTAAATTGCTTATTTCTATTCAGAGCTTAGCTGTTCAGATGTTTGGGTTTCCAGAAAAGCAGCTTTTCTTATTAATGACTTCAGTTTCTTTTGTTAACTAGATACTTTGTCATTTACAATATGGTATCTTGGACTACTACTACAGTGAGAGAATAGTTTACTTTTTGTACATACAAGAAATAAATCATAACTAATGATTGTTTTAAACCACTTAAGGATATGTATTACAAAAAGAAGAAAAAATGTCCAGTTTCAAACGTTATGCAGTTTAAAAAAATGTACTCTTTGCTTTCACGGGGGTGGTAGAAAAGGAGATTTTTAAAACAACACAGATTAAATCCAATCAAAATATAACATCATGATGAAGTCATTTAAAAGTGGTGTGTGTGTATGTTAGTCACTCATTCGTGTCCAACTCTTTGCGACCCCATGGACTATAGCCCACCAGGCTGCTCTGTTCATGGGATTCTCCAGGTAAGAATATTGGAGTGGGTAGCCATTCCCTTCTCAGAGATCTTCCCAACCCAGAGATTGAACCCTGGTCTCCTGCATTGCAGGTGGATTCTTCACTGTCTGACACACCTGGGAAGCCCCCAAAGTGGTAAATATATATTAATAAAAAATACACAATTTTTACCTAAGAAATACTGTGGATATGTCATATCACAGACATATATATGTCATATCACAACCATATACTGTGGATAATAGTCATATCAGGGATCCTCTCCTTCATTCCACCTCATTTTATTGACATTGAATTTAAAAACGGAATATGCCCTAGTGTTTCTCTGTTGACATAATATTTCCAGATGATGGTACTTCATTCCAGTGATGTTTTTCCAAATTATTTTCTAGGTAATTAGCAAATCTAGATTACAATCTAGTTTTCCCAGTTCTATTTTCAGTACTGTCATTCCACATGAGCAAGCTGAGTCTACCCTACATAAAGGCCAACTTTCCTTGCATGCCTCCATTCACATCTGCTCTCAGCTTGTGGACTGACACCCAGAAATTCTTCCATATCAAATTCACCTTGCATCTCAGCTTCCTGTAGTCTCATTTCTCTGTCCCTTCTTATCTTCAGTCAATATCTCAGGCCTTCTGTTTCTTTTTGATAATCAGTCCAAATTTTGTATATTTTAGAAATATTTATTTAAATATTTAAGTAGCATGCCACAAAATCCCCAGTTCCCTATGAACCTTTTCCCAGAAAATTTTCTAGATGCTACATTCTTGTCCTCTAAATTACGATGTCTAGCAGATAGTGCTTTCCCCCACAAACACTGGTCATTTCAACCTATTCTTTGCTTCCTCACTCACATCACTTAGAATTCAATTTCATTTCTCCTTTGTTTCTACCTATAGCTGAAGGCAGGGTCCAAGGTTGTATACTTACTATAGGAATTCAGCATCTCAGCCTCACTTGGAGAGAGATGGCAATTTCAACACCTTTAGAAGGTAATTTGATTTAAAAAAAAATCACATTGACACACCAATTGTAATCAAAATGTACTAATAGGGCCTTCCCTGGTGGTCTGGTAGATAAGAATCTGCTTGTCAATGCAGCGGACATGGGTTTGGTCCCTGGTCCAGGAAGATTACACACATCACTAGACAACTGGGCTGAGCACCACAATGGCTGCTATGCTCTAGAGACCCCTAGGCCCCACTAGTGAGTGAGCCCAAGTAAAGCAACTACTGAAGCCTGTGCTCTAGAGCCTGCAGTCTGCAATAGAGAGAAGCCACCACAGTGAGAAGCCTGTGTACCACACTAGACAGGAGTCCCTGCTAGCTGCAACTAGAGAAAAACCTGGGTAGCAAAGATGACCAGCACAGCCAATAATAAATAAAACTCTTAAAATGTGCTAATAGAAGACAATTCGGAGAAGGCAATGGCACCCCACTCCCGTACTCTTGCCTGGAAAATCCCATGGATGGAGGAGCCTGGTTGGCTGAAGTCCATGGGGTCGCTAAGAGTCGGACATGACTGAGCGACTTCACTTTCCCTTTTCATTTTCCTGCATTGGAGAAGGAAATGGCAACCCACTCCAGTGTTCTTGCCTGGAGAATCCCAGGGATGGGGGAGCCTGGCGGGCTGCCGTCTATGGGGTCGCACAGAGTTGGACACGACTGAAGCGACTTAGCAGCAGCAGCAGCAGAAGACAATTTGCTCTACCCTCTTTTTTCTCCTCCTTTGATCCTCACAATTTGCATTTTTGCATGGTTGCTGTTGTCATTTAAAAAAAAAAAACAAAAAAAACAAACCTTGATTATTTGAGACTGTGAAGGAAGGTGGGCCTGACTGAAGAAGGCTATAGGAAAAAATTATAATCAAGTAACTCTATAAAAAATCTTCAATTTCATTGAGCTTGTATTGCTATCTATAAAACTTCAAAACAGGGGGATAAAGAGTCAATAATTTACTCTTGTAATAGAATCTGACCTATTTTAAAATCATACTTTCTTTGATTATCTTTTATCTTGGTGATCACATGCATTCACTGGGAATCACAATTTCTAGCCTATTTGAAAAACTTGCAGATAGTTTACAAATGTAAGCCAGCAGAAATATCATGCAGAGATGTGTACAAAATACCCTACAAATGAAAAGTAAACAGAGGTTGAACAATAGAATAAATGGAACTTAAAGTTGCAGACCACCTGAGTTCTTTATGTGGAAAAAAAAAATTAAATCATGTTTTTTACCTGTGAAATTTTTTAGAAATTTTATTCACAGAAAATATACAGTTTCTGTATGAGAGCATTTGACCCATCCTAATCTAACCCAAAGCAATTTTTTTCAACCTATGTTTATAATTTTGGTTAAAATAATTTTTAAAACTTAGTTATTTTATTATTCAAAGAACAAAAACAATTATTAATACATCTTGTAATCAATTTAGAAAACGCAATACAGTTCTTTTGCAAGTAAAATTAAATTTCTTTTTAAACATGTAAAAGTGTCAACTAGGGAGCGCCACACTATTTAAATCATCCCCAGACACCCACTGGTTTTCATTTATGAGAATGTCAGGTTTTTGTTTTAAGTTCTGAAATTGGAGCATGACATAAGTGTTCTATGTCAGACCACTTAATGTATAGCCTGTTCTACTTCACAGAGTGCTTGTTTTTAGAATGCCAAGAAAGGTACTGAAGATATCCTACAGTGTTTTATATGTTAATATTATGGCTAAAACTGGTAGTTACATCTTAGTTCTTTTCTGGAGTTTCTTGGCTGAAACTTGAACGTAGGAGACTGTATTGTCTCACATAGCATTTTAAGAGATTTTTTTTTTTTTTTTTTCTGGCCGGTTCATTGAATCTGAAAAGGTTTCAAGCTTATATTTAAATTTATGTGTAATTTTTTTTCTCTTTTTTGTTATCAATAATTTTATCTAATGAGTTACTTGTTTATAGTTGGTAATTTTATAAAACTACTGCTGTGTCCTTTATTTACTGGTTTGACCACTGTGTGGGTGGGCAAAACAACATTGCAGAGCCACCACCGCCATGCCAGCTGGCCACCTCAATGTCTCACGGTGGGTGTTCAGCTTCATTCAATTGCCATACGACATGAAACAGGGCTTTGACCCTTGCAGCACTTCTGCTTGTAAAAGTGAGCTAGGCTATAAAAATCACGATGATTTCATCAACAGTAGGTCCTCCAATGATACATTCCATGCTTTCAGTTATTTACTGTCCATGGTTAGCAGAGCAATGCCTTGTCAAATTTAGCAGTTTGAAAAATGTTTAAAAGGACTGGGAGTCGATAATGGTTGCTAAAGATTTTCTTTAAACATTCAAGTCAGACTATTATTAATGATCATATTTTGTAACACATACTGTACTAATTTGATATCAATCTCCTTCAGATTTAATATGCTGCCATTTCTCATTGTGTGGAATTTTATATCTAACTTCATTTCAAAGTCTATAGTTATTAGAATATATAGAGACAGGATAAGATTTCATAGTCTGGAATTTTGTTTTATTCTTCCTCGGCTATTTGAACCATATTTCTAGGCAATGGCAATTTAAATTATGCATCTTGAATGTTGAGCTCCTTTAGAAACAAATGAATTGGTGGAATTACATTAATAATCAGAGTTTGAGTGCTAGGAATTGATTTTCGCTTTGGTATTTATGGGATTACATGTGTAAACTCATAAAAAGCAGACATAAAGCAGAAAAAGAATGTGATGATACTAGCTTAATCAATGGTTACTAAACATATGGTTTGTCCCACCAGAACAAAGGAGATATCCTAATGACCTTCCGGAAAGAAAGGTCATTAAAATAGATGCAAAATGTTTCTGTAGATTATTGCAGAAAAAAATCATTATTTAGAAACTCTAAAACATTACTCTGATTTGGATGTTAGAAGAGTGTGCTAAGAAAAGGACACAGAAATGTACAGAGATAATAATATATATGGTTACATAACTTTCAACCAAATCTCCACCAGAGAGAAGAATACTAAGATAGTTTTCAATGTCCCTTTGAGTCTAAGATTTGATGACTGCAGATGAAATTTTCCATGTTTTGATATGTGTTAAGAATTCTCCAGTCTTTTTGTACTATTGTTATTTAATTTTCTAAAACGTGACCAGGAAACAATATAGCTAGAAAATAGAAGTCTGCCTGATTCTCCCATGATAGGATACTGATATATTTCCATTTCTTCTGAAACACATTTTCTCATTACATCCTGAAGACTTCAGCCAATGAAATATCCATATTTGGTTCACAAATAGTCAATTTTCAAGAACCTCATTTACTTGAGTACTTCTATTACCCCAATCATTCCAGATATTAATGGATCACTTAGATTTAAAAAATACATCCAGTAAATAAATAAAGGGTAGCAAGGTTTTGTTGGGTCAAGTAGTGTTAATAAGTCTACCATATATTCAACTGGATACACAATATTTTAAAAATTGAGGTACAATTAACATACAACATTATATTAGTTTCAGGTATACAACACAGTGATCAAATATTTGAATGTATCATAAAATGATCACCACAAAAATTCTAGTTAATATGTCACCAAAAAGTCTGGTTAATATGATCCAAATTGTTTTCTTGTAATGAGAACTTTGAAGATTTACTCTCCTAAGAACTTTCAAATACATAATACAGTATTATTAACTGTAGCAACCACACTGTACATTACTTCCTTATAACATTTATAGCTGGAAATTTGTATCTCTTAACTCTCTTCACCCATTTAGCTCAAACACCACTCCCTTGCTTCTGGCAACCAACAATCTGTTCTCTGTATCTATGAGAGGGAGAAGGCAATGGCACTCCACTCCAGTACTCTTGCCTGGAAAATCCCATGGACGGAGGAGCCTGGTGGGCTGCAGTCCATGAGGTCACTAAGAGTCGGACACGACTGAGCGACTTCACTTTCACTTTTCACTTTCACGCATTGGAGAAGGAAATGGCAACCCACTCCAGTATTCTTGCCTGGAGAATCCCAGGGATGGGGGAGCCTGGTGGGCTGCCGTCTTGGGGTTGCAGAGAGTCGGACATGACTGAAGTGACTTAGCAGTATCTATGAGATAAAGAGTTTTTTTTGTTTGTTTGTTTTGTTTTGTTTTAATTACTTTTGACTAATACAGGCACCTGTGTGTGCTCAGTAGCTCAATTGTGTCCAATTCTTTGCAGCCTCATGGACTGTAGCCCACCAGGTTCCTCTGTCCATAGAATTTTCCTGGCAAGAATACTGGAGTGGGTCATCATTCCCTTCTCCAGAGGATCTTTTCTGATCCAGGGATCAAACCCAAGTCTCCTGTATTCACAGGTGGATTCTTTACTGCTGAGCCACCAGGGAAGCCCCAGTGCAGTCACATCTTGGAGATACTGCAAATTCAATTCCAGACAACTACAATTAAGAGTCACACAAATGTTTTAGTTTCCCAATGCATATAAAACCTGTGTTTATACTATTCAGTTCAGTTCAGTCACTCAGCTGTGTCTGACTCTTTACGACCCCATGGACTGCAGCACGCCAGGATTCCCCGTCCACCACCAACTCTCAGGGTTTACTCAAACTCATGTCCATTGAGTCGGTGATGCCAACACACCATCTCATCCTCTGTTGTCCCCTTCTCCTCCCACCTTCAATCTTTCCCAGCATCAGGGTGTTTTCCCAGTGAGTCAGTTCTTCTCATCAGGAGGCCAAAGTACTGGAGTTTCAGCTTAAGCATCAATCCTTCCAGTGAATATTCAGGACTGATTTCCTTTAGAATGGACTGGTTGGATCCCCTTGCAGTCCAAGGGACTCTCAAGAGTCTTCTCCAACACCACAGTTCAAAAGCATCAATTTTTTGGCACTCAGCTTTCTTTACAATCTAACTCTCACATCCATACATGACTACTGCAAAAACCATAGCTTTGACTAGATGGAACTTTGTTGGCAAAATAATGTCTCTGCTTTTTAATATGTGTCTAGGTAGGTCATAATGTTCCTTCCAAGGAGCAAGCACCTTCTAATTTCATGCTGTGGTCACCATCTGCAGTGATTACGGAGCCCTCAAAAATAAAGTCTTTCTCTGTTTCCACTGTTTCCCCATCTATTTGCCATGAAGTGATGGGACCAGTGATGCTCAAACTACCACACAATTGCACTCATGTCACAGGCTTGGTAAAGTAATGCTCAAAATTCTCCAAGCCAGGCTTCAGCAATATGTGAACCCTGAACTTCCAGATGTTCAAGCTGCTTTTAGAAAAGGCAGAGGAACCAGAGATCAAATTGCCAACATCCACTGGATCATGGAAAAGGCAAGAGAGTTCCAGAAAAACATCTATTTCTGCTTTATTGACTATGCCAAAGCCTTTGACTGTGTGGATCATAATAAACTGTGGAAAACTCTGACAGAGATGGGAATACCAGACCACCTGATCTGCCTCTTGAGAAATTTGTATGCAGGTCAGGAAGCAACAGTTAGAACTAGACATGGAACAACAGACTGGTTCCAAATAGGAAAAGGAGTACGTCAAGGCCATATATTGTCACGGCTTATTTAACTTCTATGCAGAGTTCATCATGAGAAACGCTGGACTGGAAGAAACACAAGCTGGAATCCAGATTGCCGGGAGAAATATCAATAACCTCAGATATGCAGATGACACCACCCTTATGGCAGAAAGTGAAGAGGAACTCAAAAGCCTCTTGATGAAAGTGAAAGTGGAGAGTGAAAAAGTTGGCTTAAAGCTCAACATTCAGAAAATGAAGATCATGGCATCCGGTCCCACCACTTCATGGGAAATAGATGGGGAAACAGTGGAAACAGTGTCAGACTTTATTTTTTTGGGCTCCCAAATCACTGCAGATGGTGACTGCAGCCATGAAATTAAAAGACGCTTACTCCTTGGAAGGAAAGTTATGACCAACCTAGTTACCATATTCCAAAGCAGAGACATTACTTTGCAAACAAAGGTCCATCTAGTCAAGGCTATGGTTTTTCCTGTGGTCATGTATGGATGTGAGAGTTGGACTGTGAAGAAGGCTGAGCGCCAAAGAATTGATGCTTTTGAACTGTGGTGTTGGAGAAGACGCCTGAGAGTCCCTTGGACTGCAAGGAGATCCAACCAGTCCATTCTGAATGAGATCAGCCCTGGGATTTCTTTGGAAGGAATGATGCTAAAGCTGAACTTTTTTTCCAGTACTTTGGCCACCTGATGCGAAGAGTTGACTCATTGGAAAAGAGTCTGATGCTGGGAGGGATTGGGGGCAGGAGGAGAAGGGGACGACAGAGGATGAGATGGCTGGATGGCATCACTGACTCGATGGACATGAGTCTGAGTGAAATCCGGGAGTTGGTGATGGACAGGGAGGCCAAGCGTGCTGGGATTCATGGAGTCACAAAGAGTCAGACACGACTGAGTGACTGAACTGAACTGAACTGATGGGACCAGATGCCATGATCTTAGTATTCTGAATGTTGAGTTTTAAGCCAATTTTTTCACTCTCCTATTCCACTTTCATAAAGAGGCTCTTTAGTTCTTCACTTTCTGCCATAAGGGTGGTGTCATCTGCATATCTGAGGTTATAGATATTTCTCCCAGAAATCTTGATTCCAGCTCGTGCTTCTTCCAGCCCGGCGTTTCTTATGATGTACTCTGCATATAAGTTAAATAAGCAGGGTGACTGGAGAAGGCAATGGCAACCCACTCCAGTACTCTTGCCTGGAAAATCCCATGGGTGGAGGAGCCTGATAGGCTGCAGTCCATGGAGTCGTAAAGAGTCAGACATGACTAAGTGACTTCCCTTTCACTTTTCACTTTCATGCCTTGGAGAAGGAAATGGCAACCCACTCCAGTGTTCTTGCCTTGAGAATCCCAGGGATGGAGGAACCTGGTGGGCTGCCATCTCTGGGGTCACACAGAGTCAGACAGGACTGAAGCAACTTAGCAAGCAGGGTGACAATATACAGCCTTGACATACTCCTTTCCTGATTTGGAACCAGTCTGTGGTTGCATGTCCAGTTCTAACTGTTGCTTCTTGATCTGCATACAGATTTCTCAGGAGGCAGGTCAGGTGGTCTGGTATTCCCATCACTTTAAGAATCTTCCACAGTTTATTGTCAAAGGCTTTGGCATAGTCAATAAAGCAGAAATAGATGTTTCTCTGAAACTCTCTTGCTTTTTCGATGATCCAGGGGATGTTGGCAATTTGATCTCTGGTTCCTTTGTCTTTTCTAAATCCAGCTTGAACATCTAGAAGTTCACGGTTCATGTACTGTTGAAGCCTGGCTTGGAGATTTAGAGCATTACTTTGCTGGCATGTGAGATGAGTGCAATTGTGTGGTACTTTGAGTATTCTTTGGCATTGCCTTTCTTTGGGATTGGAATGAAACCTTTCCAGTCCTGTGGCCACTACTGAGTACTCCAAATCTGCTGGCATATTGAGTGTAGCACTTTCACACCTTTTAGGATTTGAAATAGGTCAACTGGAATTCCATCACCTCCACTAGCTTTGTTCATAGTAATGCTTCCTAAAGCCCACTTGACTTCGTATTCCAGGATTCTGGCTCTAGATGACTGAGCACACCATCATGATAATCTGGGTCATGAGGACCTTTTTTATAGATCTGTGTATTCTTGCCACCTTTTTTTAATATCTTCTGCTTCTGTTAGGTCCATACAATTTCTGTCCTTTATTGTGCCCATCTTTGCATGAAAAGTTCCCTTGGTATCTCTAATTTTCTTGATGAGATCTCTAGTTTTTCCCATTCTATTGTTTTTCTCTACTTCTTTGCATTGATCACTGAGGAAGGATTTCTTATCTCTCCTTGCTATTCTTTGGAAGTATGCATTCAAATGAGTATATCTTTCCTTTTCTTCTTTGCCTTTCACTTCTCTTCTTTTTATAGCTATTTTAAAGGCATCCTCAGACAACCATTTTGTAACTCTTTTTCTTGGGGATGGTCTTGATCACTGCCTCTCATACAATGTCAGGAACCTCCTTCCATAGTTCTTCAGGCACTCTATCAGATCTAATCCCTTGAATCTATTTGTCACTTCCACTGTATAACTATAAGGGATTTGATTTAGGTCATACCTGAATGGTCTAGTGGTTTTCCCTACTTTCTTCAATTTAAATCTGAATTTGTCAATAAGGAGTTCATGATCTGAGCCACGGTCAGCTCCCAGTCCTGTCTTTTCTAATAGTATAGAGCTTCTCCATCTTTGGGTGCAAAAAATATAATCAATCTGATTTCAGTCTTGACCATCTGGTGATGTCCATTTGTAGAGGGTGTTTGCTATGACCAGTGTGTTCTTTTGGCAAAACTCTACTAGGCTTTGCTCTCTTCATTCTGTACTCCAAGGCCAAATTTGCCTGTTACTCCACGTATTTCTTGACTTCCTACTTTTATATTTCAGTCCCCTAAAATGAAAAGGACATCTTTTTTGGGTGTTAGTAGTAGAAGGCCTTGTAGGTCTTCATAGAACCATTCAACTTCAGCTTCTTCAGAGTTACTCGTCAGGGCATAGGCTTGGATTACTGTGATAATGAATGGGTTGCCTGGTAAAGAAACAGAGTTCATTTTGTCATTTTTGAGATTGCATCCAAAGACTGCATTTCAGACTCTTTTATTGACTATGATGGCTACTGCATTTCTTCTAAGTGATTCTTAGCCACAGTAGTAGATATCATGGTAATCTGAGTTAAATTCACCCCTCCAGTCCACTTTAGTTCACTGATTCCTAAAATGTCAATATTCACTCTTGCCATCTCTTGTTTGCCCACATCCAATTTGCCTTGATACAGGGACCTAACATTGCAGGTTCCTATGCAATATTGCTTTTTACAGTGTTGGTCTTTATTTCCATCACCAATCACATCTACAACTGGGTGTTGTTTTTCTTTCTCTGTCTCTTCATTCTTTTGGGGGTTATTTCTCCACTGGTCTCCAGTAGCATATTGGGCACCTACTGACCTGGGGAGGTCATCATTCAGTGTCCTATTTTTTTTTGTCTTTTCATACTGTTCATGGGGTTCTCCAAAGAATACTAAAGTGGCTTACCATTCCCTTCTCCAGTGGACGTTTTGTCAGAATTCTCCACCATGACCTGTCTATTTTGGGCGGCTCTACAGGGTGCGGCTCATAATTTCATGATGGGAGAGACTGACTGAGGGGGAAACTGGATATTGTTTTCATGGATAGGGCCATGCTCAGTATATCTTTAATCCAATTTTCTGCTGAAGGATGGGGCTGTGTTCCCTCCCGGTTATTTGACCTGAGGCCAAACTATGGTGGAGGTAATGAAGATAGTGATGACCTCCTTCAAAAGGTCCCATGCACGCACTGCTATACTCAGTGCCCCTGACCCTGCAGCAGGCCACCACTGATCCATGCCTCTGCCAGAGACTCCTGGACACTCATAGGCAAGTCTGGATCAGTCTCTTTTGGGGTCACTGATCCCTTCTCCTGAGTCCTGGTGGGCACAAGGTTCTGTTTGTGCCCTCCAAGAGTCTGTCTTTCCAGTCCTGTATAAGTTCTGGAAGCTCTATGGTGCAGTTAATGGCAATCTCCTCCAAGAAGGCTTATGCCATAACCAGGTATATTGCACCCAGAACCCCTGCCCCTGAGGCAGTCCACTGCGGACCTGTACCTCTGCAGGAGACACTCAGAGCTCTGTCTCAGTCTCTGTGGTGTCTCTGGGTCCTGGTGCACACAAGGTATGTTTGAACCCTCTGAGCATCTCTGGCAGGTATGGGGTTTGATTCTAAATGCAATTTCGCCCCTCCTACTGTCTTGGTGGGGCTTCTCCTTTGCCCCTGGACATGTGGTATCTCCTCAAAGTTGCTCCAGGGCCATGCAGCCACTACTCCAGTGCCTACCGTCTTACTGATGTTTATACTATACTGTATACTATACTAAGTGTGCAATATCATTATGTCTAAAAATGTACATATCTTAATTTTTAAATACCTTATTGCTAAAAAATGCTAACCATCATCTGAGTCTTCAAGAAGTCCTAATCTTTTTGCTGGTGGACTGTCTTGCCTCCATGCTGATGGCTACTAACCGATCAAGGTGGTGGCTACTGAAAGGGTGGCAGGGACAATTAAAAAAAATAATAATACAGCAGTGAAGTTTGGTAAATGAAGTGACCCTTCCTTTCTCTAAAATGATTCCTCTGTAGCATGCAATACTTGTTTGATAGCTTTGCAAGCATAGTAGAACTTCTTTATAAATTGGAGTCAATCTTCTCAATCCATGACAATGCTTTATCAACTAAGTTTAGATAATATTCTAAATCCTTTGTTGTCACTTCAACAATCTTATAGCATCTTCACTAGAAGTAAATTCCATCTCAGGAAATGGCTTTCTTTGCTCACTCATAAGAAACAACTCTTCATGAAATTGCAGCAATTCACTCATGTCTTCAGGCTCCACTTCTAATTCTCGTTCTCTAGTTATTCTCATCACAGGTGAAGTTACTTCCTCCATGAAGTCTTGAACCCCTCAAAGTCATCAGTAGATGGTGTTTGGATTCAAATTCTTCCAAACTCCCGTTAATGTTGATATTTTGACCTTGTCCCACAAATCACAAATGTGTCTTAACCGCATCTATAATGGTGAATCTTTTCAAGAAGGTTTTCAATTGACTTTGTCCAGATTCATGAGGGCAATCACTCTCTACAGCAGCTATAGCCTCCTGAAATGTATTTATTTCTTAAATAATAAAACATGAGAGTATAAATCTCCTTGATCCATGGACTGCAGAATGGATGTTTTGTTAACATGCATAAAAGCACATCAATCCTGTATATCTCCATCAGAGTTCTTGGGTGACTGTGTGCATTATCCATGAGCAGTAATATTTTGAAAGCAATCTTTTTTTTTTTTTTTCCTGAGGAGCAGGTCTTAACAGTGAGCTGTAAATGTTCAGTAAACCATGCTGAAAACAGATGTGCTGTCATTCAGACTTCTTTGTTCCATATACAGAGAACAGACAGAGTACATTTAGCAGATTTAAGAGCAAATTAGTAGATTTTGGATTTTAGTGGTAGTAAATAAGCACTGGCTTCAACTTAAAGTCACCAGTTGCATTAGCCTCTAATAAGAGAGTCAGCCTCTCCTTTGAAGGTTTGGAGCCAATGGTATTGACTTTTCCTCTCTAGCTATGAAGTCTTTGCTAGCTATGAAAGTTCTGGATGGCATCAGTTTCCAATATACACTATTTCCTTTATATTTAAAATCTGCTATTTAGTGTAACTGTATTCATTAAATATCTTAGCTAGATCTTTGGGATAACTTGCTGCAACTTCTATATCAGCACCTACTGCTTCACCTTGCACTGAAATGTTGCAGACCGTTTCTCTCCTTAAACCTCATGAACCAACCTCTGCTAACTTCAAACTTTTCTCTGTAGTTTCTTTGCCTCTCTCAATTGTTACAGAATTGAAGAGAATTATAGCCTTGCTCTGGATTAGGTTTTGGCTTAAGGGAATTTTGTAGCTGGTTTCATCTATTCAGACCATTAAAATTTTTTCTCTATGTTTCAGCAGTATGCCTATTTCACTTTCTTATTCATATATTCATTGGAGTAGCACTTTTAATTTCCTTAAAGAACCTTTCCTTTGCAATCACATTGCAGGTGTTTGGCATAAGAGCTCTAGCTTTCAGTCTTAACTTTCAATCTGCCCGTCTCACTAAGCTTCATCATTTCTAACTTTTCATTTAAAATGAAAGGCACACAACTCTTCCTTTCACTTGTGCACTTAGAGGCCATTGTAGGGTCATTCAGGCTTCCCAAGTGGAGCTAGTTGTAAAGAACTCACCTGCCAATGCAGATTTAATCCCTGGGTCAGGAAGATACCCCAGAGGAGGGCATGGCAACCCAGTCCAGTATTCTTGCCTGGAGAATCCTCATGGACAGAGGAGCCTGGAAGGCTACAGTCTATAGGGTCTCAAAGAGTTGGATATGGCTGACAACCATGCATGCATGCACTGGCCTAATTTCAATACTGCTGCATCTTAGGGAGGCCCAAGAAGAGGACAGAGATGGGGGAATGGCCTGTTTGTAGATTAGTCAAACACACACATTTATAGATTGAGTTCTCTATCTTGTATGGGTGTGGTCTGTGCTGTCCCCAAATAATTACGATAATAACATCAAAGATTACTGATCATCGATCACTATAAAAAATATAATAACATAAAACATTAAATATTGCAAGATACATAAACACACAGTAAGCAAATGTTTTTGTTTTTGAAAAAAAATGATGCCAAAAGATGTTTTTGCAGAGAGTTACCAAAAACCTTCAAATAGCAATAACACTATCTGCAAAGCACAATAAGGCAAAGTGCAAAGACACAAGGTATGCACGTGCATAAAGGGCACCAAGGGAAGTCTTTGTTTATGCTTTATTTCCTTAACAAATTATGCTTTATTCACACAGGTTGAGGATAAACCACTCATATTGTTTATATTTCTCAGATAAAACTTAGAAATGAATATTAGAAATTTACAATTTCCAAAACAATAACCTCAAAGTCCTTAATTGTTTAACCCCCACTGTGACTATTCTATATGTATTCCAAACGTGCCCCTTCAGAGCTTCAGCAAGATTGGTTCACCCCCTAGTAGTGCTAACCTAAAAGCTCAACATTCAGAAAACGAAGATCATGGCATCCGGTCCCATCACTTCATGGGAAATAGATGGGGAAACAGTGTCAGACTTTATTTTTGGGGGCTCCAAATCACTGCAGATGGGGACTGCAGCCATGAAATTAAAAGACGCTTACTCCTTGGAAGGAAAGTTATAACCAACCTAGATAGCATATTGAAAAGCAGAGACATTACTTTGCCAACAAAGGTTCGTCTAGTCAAGGCTATGGTTTTTCCTGTGGTCGTGTATGGATGTGAAAGTTGGACTGTGAAGAAGGCTGAGCGCCAAAGAATTGACGCTTTTGAACTGTGGTGTTGGAGAAGACTCTTGAGAGTCCCTTGGACTGTAAGGAGATCCAACCAGTCCATTCTGAAGGAGATCAGCCCTGGGATTTCTTTGGAAGGAATGATGCTAAAGCTGAAACTCCAGTACTTTGGCCACCTCATGTGAAGAGTTGACTCATTGGAAAAGACTCTGATGCTGGGAGGGATTGAGGGCAGGAGGAGAAGGGGACGACAGAGGATGAGATGTCTGGATGGCATCACTGACTCAATAGAGGTGAGTCTGAGTGAACTCCGGGAGTTGGTGATGGACAGGGAGGCCTGGCGTGCTGCGATTCATGGGGTCGCAAAGAGTTGCACACGACTGAGCGACTGAACTGAACTGAAGACTAGTTGAACCTGAATTATGCTTACCCAAGCAAGGTCACACGGAGAAGGCAATGGCACCCCACTCCAGTACTCTTGCCTGGAAAATCCCATGGACAGAGGAGCATGAAAGGCTGCAGTCCATGGGGTCCCTGAGGGTCGGACACGCCTGAGCGACTTCACTTTCACTTTTCACTTTCATGCTTTGGAGGAGGAAATGGCAACCCACTCCAGTGTTCTTGCCTGGAGAATCCCAGGGATGGGGAAGCCTGGTGGGCTGCCGTCTATGGGGTCACACAGGGTCGGACACGACTGAAATGACTTAGCAGCAGCAGCAGCAGTTTACCTTTATAAACAGAAGCTGTGGTACTCTAGAGATAGGTTTAGGGGATGTGATACTACAGTAAAAAATAGTGCACATCTTAACTTGTTTCTGTTATTTTCAGATTAGGGCAATATTTTTTTAATTAAATAAGGTTTCCATATCTTGGCTTTAAAACATTATTATATATATCTTTGTAGATTCTGCCATATTATTGATTAAAAGAATATAAAGACTCAAAGTCATAATGAGATTAAGAGTCTGCTACTATTGAATCAGGGAAACTCTGATTCTACCCTGATGAATTATGCCGTAGAGACTGAGGATTTTTAGGTTAACATCAAAGAATAATTCAGAAAGTTTGTTTAAAGCATCTGCTTCTGTGTGGAGAAGGCAATGACACCCCACTCCAGTACTCTTGCCTGGAAAATCCCATGGACGGAGGAGCCTGGTAGGCTGCAGTCCATGGGGTCTCGAGGAGTCGGACACGACTGAGCGACTTCCCTTTCACTTTTCACTTTCATGCATTGGAGAAGGAAATGGCAACCCACTCCAGTGTTCTTGCCTGGAGAATCCCAGGGATGGGGGAGCCTGGTGGGCTGCCGTCTATGGGGTCGCACAGAGTCAGACACGACTGAAGCGACTTAGCAGCAGCAGCAGCAGCTTCTGTGTAGATATAGATGGGGAAGAAGAGCCCATTGTAAAGATGATCTCAGACCAAGAAGCAAAGGTGGGGCCCCAGAAGGCAAAAGCTATACGGTTTTACAGGAAAGAATGATTAGTCAAAGTAAACACGTTTCTGCTATATTCAGAATTCATGTTTGTAGCACTGTTTGGCCTAGCATTACTGAATAAATGGGTAAAATCTTACACCTGATTTGCTTCTTGGAGAAAAAAATAACAGCACAGGGAAAACAAACAAAGACCACAACTAACCTAAAACAAAGAAAAAAAGTATAAAGTGGAGTTTAGAGAAAATGCTAAATACATTGATCTTTCAAATTACCGGATAGGCTAGGGAGAGATCCCTCCCCTGAAAACTTGCTTGCAGTTACTAGAGCAGTATATATCATTAAGAAAGTAGAATGGCAAATTGCTTAGAAACAAAATTTGAGATTCATTTTTTAAAATTGGGAAATAAACATTCTGTTCTCGATTAAGGACTAGTCCAGAATATCTGAAGCACACTGACCTATAAAATCACCATCACTCCTGGTAATATTAGGAGATGAAAGCATGATTAAAAACCTCTATAAGCTGACCCTTGAACAACATGAATTTGAACTGAACAGGTCCATGTACATGCAGACTTTTTCCAGTAGTATATACTATGGTAGTACATGATCCAATGCACGGTTTTTTGAATCTGAGGATGCAGAACTTCAGATATGGAGAAACTAAGATATGAAGGGTCAGTTATAACTTATACATGGATTTTTGACTGTGTGGAGGGTGGGGGCCCCTAATCCTGCATTGTTCAAGGGTTAAATGTAATCACAAAGTATCGCCTCTCAATATACTAATTGAGTGCAAAGAAAATACAGTAAATTTATAGTAAAGAAATCTTCCAGATATCACCATCATTGAATGATCAATTTATAATAATTAGTAGTGGGACAAATCAACAGCATGTTTTCTGATATGATATACTGAGAGTATAAAATCACTTCTGTGGCACTCCATCAAAATACAAAATCTGAAGATAATTATAGGGAAATAAAACTAAACTGAGAGACTGTCTATATTCCACATAAGAATCGAGATCCTGAAAGACATACTGAAGATCTGTTCCAAATTAAAGGAGATTAAACAGCATCACAGCCTCATGTGAATATGGACTGAATCGTTGACCAAGTAAAGGACATTATTGGAGAAAACAGTCAAAACTTGAATAATATCTATAGATTAGGTCATTTTATTATGTCAGTGGTATCTTTCTGATTTTTATAATTGTACTTTGGTTATGCAAGAGAGTCCTTGTTTCTAGGAAATTACAGACAGGAGGAGCCATGTCTGTCATTTATTTTGAAATGGTTCAGAAAGTTTCATGGACTCTATGTATTTTGTGTGGTAAACTGTTCATATTTGAGGAAGCTCAGTGTAAACAGGCATTCTTTTAATTAGTTTTCAATGTATCAATAAGTCTATTATTTCTAGATGAAATGTTAAAAAAAAAGAAGAAAATCATTGCTAATCAAAAGTTGCTGGTTCTGAATGATTCATACTCTCATATCTGCTAAAATCATAGTAGTTTTGCCCAGACTTAGCTGATTTCCTCCCAAGAAATCCTGGCTAGTATTTTCGTCAGTCACACCTCACATAGTTTTGTCAGTCATGGTTCACATGTTTTTGCTTTATAAAATCTTATTCTGGCTACTGATTTTATTAGAAATTCCTTAGTGCAAAATAGTCTGACCTTATCCAGAAGAACACATTTACCAAACGTTTTCTGAGCCCTTTCATCTGAAAGCATTGAAAGTGTCTACTGAAGCAAAAGTGAAGAGAGAAGTACAGTCAGATATGTGGATAACATGGCCTCTTAGGGACAGTAAAGTTCTAAGGCAGAATTTTTTCAACTAACAAAATTTTATAATCCTTCATATCAGTTTCTCTGAAAAGCCAAGTTATTTGTAAAAGATATGCAAGGAACCCATGTTTATATTATGAGATCCATTCTTTTGGTCATATCAGATTAGGCCATAGTATATATTTAAACTTAACAGAGTGAACAAATTGACCGGCTAAGGAGTGGTCTGATCTTAAAAAAAAAAAAAAATCAACTCAGAAATATATACAGTAATAGGCCCTGGAGTTGAAGTTTCACTGAGAGTCAAGGCTTGAAATAGCACCACAATAAACATAAGTAAAGTTAAGGAAAAACACAGACTCTGAGTCAGTAGAGAAATCACATCCCCAGATAGGAGATTCCAGTAGAAAAAGAGACTATGTTTCCTTCTGGAACGGAAACAGACATTCACCACCTCATATCCTGATATATTAAACCCTCCAAAAGTCACACGTGTGACTTTTCCTGCGAACCTCCCACTGCCTTTTCAGTAAATTCTATTTTGGGCTGGTCTTAGTTTCTCTTCCTTGAAACAACAGACACATAGATTTTTTCTAATCTTAATGTTCAAAACTAATTCCTGAAGCAGTGACCATATAACAGATGGCAGAGTTTTTAAAAATACATAAACCAAAATCAAAAAATGATCAGCAATCCATAATACTCTTAAATATAATATATTTGCATACCATTAAGTTGTTGTCGTTTAGTCTCTAAGTCATGTCCGACTTTGAGACCCCATGGACTGCAGCCCGCCAGGCTCCTCTGTCCATGGGATTTCCCAGGCAAGACTAACAGAGTGGTTACTATTTCCTTCTCCAAGGGATCTTCCTGACCTAGGGATTGAACCTGTGTTTCCCGCATTGACAGGCAGATTCTTTACCACTGTTCCACCAGTGAAGCCCTACTATTAGGTAGAGAGACTATAAAACTAATGGTTAGGCTATTTGGATTATAGTTCTGATTCTGTCACTTGTCAGCTAAATTGCTTTGAGTAATCATTTTTTTAAACATATGAACACTAATCTCTTTGCTTTCTATAAGCTGAGAAAACTCCTGTCCATATTACTGAGCTGGGAGAATAGATTACACAATAAAATTTACAGTATTATTTTTAACTACCTGTCACTTTCTAAGGGCTTCCCTAGTGGCTCAGTGGAGAAGGCAATGGCACCTCACTCCAGTACTCTTGCCTGGAAAATTCCATGGACAGAGGAGCCTGGTAGGTGGCAGTCCATGGGGTTGCTAATAGTCGGACACGACGGAGCGACTTCACTTTCACTTTTCACTTTCTTGCACTGGAGAAGGACATGGCAACCCACTCCAGTATTCTTGCCTGGAGAATCCCAGGGACGGGGGAGCCTGGTATGCTGCCATCTATGGGGTTGTACAGAGTCGGACACAACTGAAGCTACTTAGCAGCAGCAGCAGCAGCAGCAGTGGCTCAGATAGTAAAAAATCAGCCTGCAATGCTAAAACTTTGAATAATTGTTAATGCTAGTCAAATTTTATATAGGGTTGAAAATTAACTTTGGGAAAAATTCTCTGTCACATTTGTATTAAGATTAAAAATTTGAACTGTGATTAAAGGGAAGAGGGAAGAGTCACATGGACTATAATAAGAGCAAAATAACTTGTAAAGTACAGTAAGCCCCCTATGTATGAAGTCTCCTTCAGTTAGAGAACTTTGAAGATGGTGACTGCAGCCATGAAATTAAAAACGCTTACTCCTTGGAAGGAAAGTTATAATCAACCTAGACAACATATTAAAAAGCAGAGACATTACTTTGTCAACAAAGGTCTGTCTAGTGAAGGCTATGGATGTGAGAGTTGGACTATAAAGAAAGCTAAGCACTGAAGAATTGATGCTTTTGAACTGTGGTGTTGGAGAAGACTCTTGAGAGTCCCTAGGACTGCAAGGAGATCCAACAAGTCAATCCTAAAGGAGATCAGTCCTGAGTCTTCATTGGAAGGACTGATGTTAAAGCTGAAACTCCAATACTTTGGCCACCTGATGCGAAGAGCTGACTCATTTGAAAAGACCCTGATGCTGGGAAAGATTGAGGGCAGGAGGAGAAGGGGACGATAGAGGATGAGATGATTAGATGGCATCACCGACTCAATGGGCATGAGTTTTAGTAGGCTCCGGGACTTGGTGATGGACAGGGAGGCCTGGAATTCTGCAGTCCTTGGGGTCACAGTCGGACATGACTGAGCGACTGAACTGAAGACTCGAATGTGCATTTGCATGTCCAATCAGGTAAGTTAGTTCATATGTCTGAAGTACATTATCGTGTGTGTGCATTCTGTGAAGTGGCTCTGCTTCTGTGTACTTTACTGTACAGTATTGTATAGACTACAGCAGTGCAATATCTGTATTTCAAGCAAGCCCAGGATATCTGGAAGCAAGTGTAAAAGCAGCAGTGATGCAGCTGGCACTGTACTGTACTTTCCAAGGTACTTATTGTAAGATTTTAAATGTTTTCTTTATTGTGTTTGTTTGTATGTATTATTTGTGTGAAAAGTATTATAAACCTGTTACAGTACAGTACTGCATAGCCGATTGCAGTAGTACCTAGTACCGATCAGGTACCCAGGCTAACTTTGTGGACTTATGAATAAATTGGACTTATGAATGCACTCTTGGAATGAAACTCATTCCTATGAAGGGGAATTACTGTATAGCTCCCAGTTCCTTTCCCCTTGCAGTATTTATGATTAGTCCAAATGCCAACTTCTGCTTTCTCTGAAATATCACAGCATTTTGTTTTTATTATTTTTCCTTTCTCATCTTTGACTCCTCCATAAATATTTATAGAATTAAAAAAATCTTGTGACAAATAAATTTTCTTCCAAGTTTTTGTAACCTAGAAATCATTAATATTACAGCTTTAATAATTTAGCTTTGGAATCTCAATTTGAATCATGATTTTGCAACTTAGTTGTCTGTATGAACTTGAGAAGTCACCCAGTTAAAATAAGCCGCATGTGAGTTTTGCAAGGATTAAGTGAGTTGGTTAATGTGACAAGGAGTGTGCTCTGATTTACAATTATAATTAAATCAGGTTTCTTTGGAGTAATTTTGAGACATCCTAACAGTGTTTACCTTATAGATATTACCACAGCGTCTAGCATATGATTGTGCTATTTAAAATTATTTTTTACAAGTTAAATAACTTTAACTTCAACGGGCACACAAAAAAGGAAGATATATGTGTGTAGACATAGATAGATAGATATAGATATATATACACAGCTGGCAGAAGTTGCTGTGCTCTATATATCATCATTTTGCTCATAGAAGGACACTGGAAACCTTTCTGTAGATCTATAGTTTGAAACCTAGGAAGGTCTATGATTGGTGAGGTTTTGGTTGAACCTTAGTGCTGGGTCCATCGTTTTTGGACTTAGAAAGATGGATTTAGGATTCAGAGACCTGATTTGCTGATCTTAGGGGAAAAAAGGAGGTGTGGTTTCTATGAAAAAAAAAGTCATGTCCACTTAGAAATGATATCCAAAATGTTTAATGGTTGTTACTTCATGCCCTTCAGTCAATCAGAATAGAAGCAAGCTAGAACTTCTGGAGCAAGTATTGGAAGCTCACTATTGGACAGACATATTAAATGCAGGCTGGATCCCTCTCCTCCCTAAAAGATTAAAATTCCACCTTCCTAATGAGTCCTACCTTGGCCACTCTTATCTCCATAGTAACATACACTGAATATATTTAACTTAATCTTTTCAAAAAATATTATTATATATCTATCCCAGCCAGAGTGTTACTTCCGTGGGGACAAAGATTCAGTTTTATAATACTGTATTTCTATAGTCTAGAAAAATACCAACTATAAATATTTATTAAGTGAATGAACTATGTTGTTTGTTTATATTGTTGACTCCATTTTCCCTCATTACTTTTGGAATCCCAACAGAAAGTGGCATTGTACAGATGGCTTCATTTATAAAGCTGATTCACAGTTAATGCCTTAAATACCATGGAAAGCTTAAAATAAAGGTATTACATACTAAGTAATTCAGTTCCATGTAGAGATACTTGTTATCTCTCTAAATATGTTTATAAATTAAACAAATACATTTTCAAATAGGCTCATATTTGGACTTCAGTTACATGGGGTATTTATTTTTCAAATTGTTCTTTTGATCTGAATGGAGAATTCTAACATTAAATAGGAATCTCCATTGTAATACAGGAAAAACATATTCTGGCTTGTCTTTTGGATCTGTAATGAAAGTCATTACGGTGGTGACTCCTGGAGCAAAGTTGAATATATTTGCAGAACAGATATCTGTAGTTTCTAGGAAAGAAAGTCCACTGGGGAAGCTACAAGGAATAAGGTGCTGAGACAGAGCTACAGTTCTATGTGCGTATTTCCCCTAGTTCCAATTTATTCTCTCAGAGCTTGATGCAGTGACCAATGGGTGTTTCAGTTTCCAAGCCAACATAACATATGATAGGGAAAACAATTACATTAGTAGTTTACACTAACTTTTTGGCTCTAATTTCCTCATCTGGGGGAGTTCGAGATAGTACTAAGATACTTGTGGAAGTTAAACTAATTTTTCTTGGTTTGTTTTTAGATCAATTACTTTTCGAGTGTGTTGGGGGATGTTGTGAAGTTTTTTAGGTTTCTGTCTCCTCCTGGACAATCCAACCAGACTGTGTCTAATAAACAGTGATATACTCTTGGTTTCTGCATAAATGTCAAGACATAGGACTCCTTATTATAACTCTTCTCATAATAAGGTATGAAATCAGCCTATGCGATGTCTTCTTAAGTACTACCCCCTTTTAATTCATATCCATAACTAACTAACATGTCCAGATTCAGAACTAAATCCCTCATCTCAAGCCTAGCCATTTTCTTTGAGTCCCTAACACACTGCTAATTATTTCTTAGGCATGGACATCAGCTTCATTAAAAACAGTTACAGCAAAAGAAGGCAGTTTCTTAGGGTGAATATTTTGTATACATTGTCATGATATCTTCAACATGAACCTATATTTCCCAATTCTTATTCGACCTTATGGCTACTCAGGGATTTAGAACCTTCCCAAAAGCAACAGCCAAGGACAGCAGCATAAACTGAAGCTTAAAGAAGTTACTGAATTTAACCCAAGGGGTAAATGCTAAGCCTGTAACCATTTAGAACAGCAAAGCCTGTAAATATTAAACACAGCAGAAAGGCAAAGTGCCTCAGGTGTAAACTTAATAAGAAAATTATAAAATGCTAACAATGGGACAAGAACTCTGACTAAACTGAAGGATATTGAACACTGTTCTTAAAATGATGGACTTTGAATTTTACAGGTAATACTTCTGAGATTATTTTTCAGCTTAATGAGATATCATTAAAGTTATTCATATAAATTTTTAGGAATAATAGATATATCTAGCATTAATTTGGTGAATGTGTAAGAATAATCAGAAAAATGCTGAAAAGTAGTTATGAGGGGAAGAATAAAAGATAAACAACAGATAAGATAACATACTATATTATATATGTATCATCAGTACAGTTCGGTCACTCCGTCATGTCCGACTCTTTGTGACCCCATGGACTGGAGCACGCTAGACTTCCTTGTCCATCACCAACTCCAGGAGCTTACTCAAACTCATGACCATCAAGTCGGTAATGCCATCCAACCATCTCATCCTCTGTCATCATCTTCTCCTCCTGCCTTCAATCTTTCCCAGCATCAGGGTATTTTCCAATGAGTCAGTTTTTTGCATAAGGTGGCCAAAGTATTGGAGCTTCAGTTTCAGCATCAGTCCTTCCAATGAATATTCAGAAATGATTTCCTTTAGGATGAAGGGTTGGATCTCCTTGAAGTCCAAGGGACTCTCAGGAGTCTTCTCCAACACTACAATTCAAAAGGATCAATTCTTCAGCATTCAGGTTTCTTTATAGTCCAACTCTCACATCCTTACATGACTACTGCAAAAACCACAGCTTTGAGTAGGTGGGCCTTTGTTGGCAAAGTAATGTCTCTGCTTTTTAATATACTGTCTAGGTTGGTCATAGCTTTTCTTCCAAGGAGTGTCTTTTAATTTCATGGCTGTAGTCACCAACTGCAGTGATCTTGGAACCCAAGTAAAGAAAGTCTGTCACTGTTTCCATTATTTCCTCATCTATTAGCCATGAAGTGATGGGACCAGATGAAATGATCTTAGTTTTCTGAATGTGAGTTTTAAGCCAATTTCTTCACTCTCCTCTTTCACTTCATCAAGAGGCTGTTTAGTTCTTCTTCAATTTCTGCCATAAGTGTGGTGTCATCTGCATATCTGAGGTTATTGACATTTCCCCGGCAATCTTGATTCCAACATGTGCTTCATCCAGCCTGACATTTTGTGTGATGTACTCTTCGTATAACTTAAATAAGCAGGGTGGCAATATACAACCTTGACATACTCCTTTCCTGATTTGAAACCAGTCTGTGGTTGCACGTCCTATTCTAACTGTTGCTTCTTGATCTGCCTACAGATTTCTCAGGAGGCAGGTCAGGTGGTCCAGTATTCCCATCCCTTTAAGAATTTTCCACAGTTTGTTGTGACACACAGAGTCAAAGGCTTTGGCATAATCAATAAAGCAGAAGTAGATGTTTTTCTGGAACTCTTGTGCTTTTTCAGTGATCCAGTGGATGTTGACAATTTGATCTCTGGTTCCTCTGTCTTTTCTAAATCCAGCTTGAACATCTGGAAGTTCACAGTTCACATACTGTTAAAGCCTGGCTTGGAGGATTTTGAGCACTACTTTGCTAAGGTGTGAGGTGAGTGCAATTGTGCAGTAGTTTAAAGATTCTTCGGAGAAGGCACTGGCACCCCACGCCAGTACTCTTGCCTGGAGAATCCCATGGATGGAGGAGCCTGGTGGGCTGCAGTCCATGGGGTCGCGAAGAGTCGGACACGACTAAGCTACTTCACTTTCACTTTTCACTTTCCTGCATTGGAGAAGGAAATGGAAACCCACTCCAGTGTTCTTGCCTGGAGAATCCCAGAGATGGGGGAGCCTGGTGGGCTGCCGTCTATGGGGTCGCACAGAGTCGGACACGACTGAAGTGACTTAGCAGTTAAAGATTCTTTGGCATTGCCTTTCTTTGGGATTGGAATGAAAACTGATCTTTTCCAGTCCTGTGGCCACTGCTGAGTTTTCCAAATTTGCTGGCAGATTGAGTGTAGCACTTTTACAGCATCCATCACCTTTTAGGGTTTGAAATAGCTCAACTGGAATTCCATTACCTCCACTAGCTTTGTTTGTAGTGACACTTCTGAAGGCCCACTTGACTTCGCATTCCAGGATGTCTGGCTCTAGGTGAGTGATCACACCATCGTGGTTATCTGAGTCATGAAGATCTTTTTTGTATAGCTCTTCTGTGTATTCTTGCCACCACTTTTTAATATCTTCTTCTTCTGTCTGATCCATACCATTTCTGTCCTTTATTGTGCCAATCTTTGCATGAAAACTTCCCTTGGTATCTCTAATTTTCTTGAGATCTCCAGTCTTGCACATTCTATTGTTTTCCTCTATTTCTTTGCATTGATTGCTGAGGAAGGCTTTCTTACCTCTCCTTGCTATTCTTTGGAACTCTGCATTCAAATGAGTATATCTTTCCTTTTCTCCTTTGCCTTTCACTTCTTTTCTCAGCTATTTGTTAGGCCTCCTCAGACAACCATTTTGCCTTTTTGCATTTCTTTTTCTTGGAGATGGTGTTGATTACTGCTTCCTGTACAATGTCATGAATTTCTGTCCATAGTTCTTCAGGCACTCTGTCTATCAGATCTAATCCCTTGAATCTCTATTTAGTCACTTCCACTGTATAATCATAAGAGATTTGATTTAGGTCACACATGAATGGTCTAGTGGTTTTCCCTACTTTCTTCAGTTCATGTCTGAATTTGGCAATAAGGAGTTCATGATCTGTGCTACAGTCAGCTCCTGGTCTTGTTTTTGCTGACTGTATAGAGCTTTTCCATCTTTGGGTATAAAGAATGTAATCAATCTGATTTCAGTGTTGACCATCTGATGATGTCCATGTGTAGAGTCTTCTCTTGTGTGGTTGGAAGAAGGTGTTTGCTATGACCAGTGTGTTCTCTTGGCAAAACTCTGTTAGCCTTTGACCTGGTTCATTTTCCTTTCCAAGGCCAAATTTGCCTGTTACTCCAGGTATCTCTTGATTCTTACTTTTGCATTCCAGTCCCCTGTAATGAAGAGGACATCTTTTTTGGGTGTTAATTCTAGAAGGTCTTGTAGGTCTTCATAGAAGTATTCAACTTCAGCTTCTTCAGCGTTATTGGTTGGGGCATATAATTGGACTACTGTGATATTGAATGGTTTGCCTTGGAAACGAACAGAGATTCTGTCGTTTTTGAGATTGCATCCAAGTACTGCATTTTGGACTCTTTTTTTGACTATGAGGGCTACTCCATTTCTTCTAAGGTATTTTTTCCCACAGTAGTAGATATAATGGTCATCAGAGTTAAATTCACCCATTCTAATCCATTTTAGTTCACTGATTCCTAAAATGCCAATGTTCACTCTCGCCATCTCCTGTTTGACCACGTCCAATTTACCTTGATTCATGGACCTCCTGAAATATATTATGAAGCAAACAATTATTTTTTGCTCCTGGTGCAGAGGTAGAAAGACAAAGTTTGTTTCTATTTGCAGATGTTGCAGACTCTCTGAGGGCAGGAAGAGCACAGATCTAGTTCTGTATTTTTCAGTCTGAGAATTTGGCCAAGCATGGCCTGGAGAGCCAGTAAAGTGCCGAGAAGCGGTGGTATCAGAGCCGCAGAGAACCGCCCACAGGAACATGCTGACTCCTCTAAAGTCTTTGTCTTTTCCTGCCCTGGGAATGGTGGCAGCATCTCCCCTTGTAGCGCAGAGCTGACGTGCTGGGCAGAGGAGACACATCATGTCAGCTCACTCAGTGGCTTCCTCTCCTGCTTAGTCACATGTGCCTACTTCTATGACTAGTTTCTGAAGGAAGAATTCATTTGATGAAGCAAATACCAGAAATAAACCCAAGTTTATGGGTTAAAAAAAAAAAAAATTGGCATTTCTCAAAGGATCATAGAAATGGCACCATTTATTGTAGTTATAATAAATTTCCTATTGATTATCAGATCAGATCAGATCAGATGAGTCGCTCAGTTGTGTCCGACTCTTTGCGACCCCATGATTCGCAGCATGCCAGGCCTCCCTGTCCATCACCAACTCCTGGACTTCACTCAGACTCACGTCCATCGAGTCAGTGATGCCATCCAGCCATCTCATCCTCTGTCGTCCCCTTCTCCTCTTGCCCCCAATCCCTCCCAGCATCAGAATCTTTCCCAATGAGTCAACTCTTCGCATGAGGTGGCCAAAGTACTGGAGTTTAAGCTTTAGCATCATTCCTTCCAAAGAAATCCCAGGGCTGATCTCCTTCAGAATGGACTGGTTGGATCTCCTTACAGTCCAAGGGACTCTCAAGAGTCTTCTCTAACACCACAGTTCAAAAGCATCAATTCTTCGGTGCTCAGCCTTCTTCACAGTCCAACTCTCATATCCATATATGACCACAGGAAAAACCATAGCCTTGACTAGACAGACCTTTGTTGGCAAAGTAATGTCTATGCTTTTCAATATGCTATCTAGGTTGGTCATAACTTTCCTTCCAAGGAGTAAGCATCTTTTAATTTCATGGCTGCAGTCACCATCTGTAGTGATTTTGGAGCCCAGAAAAATAAAGTCTGACACTGTTTCCACTGTTTGCCCATCTATTTCCTATGAAGTGATGGGACCGGATGCCATGATCTTCGTTTTCTGAATGTTGAGCTTTAAGCCAACTTTTTCAATCTCCACTTTCACTTTCTTCAAGAGGCTTTTTAGCTCCTCTTCACTTTCTGCCATAAGGGTGGTGTCATCTGCATATCTGAGGTTATTGATATTTCTCCCGGCAATCTTGATTCCAGCTTGTGTTTCTTCCAGTCCAGCGTTTCTCATGAGGTACTCTGCGTATAAGTTAAATACACAGGGTGACAATATACAGCCTTGACATACTCGTTTTCCTATTTGGAACCAGTCTGTTGTTCCATGTCCAGTTCTAACTGTTGCTTCCTGACCTGCATACAAATTTCTCAAGAGGCAGATCAGGTGGTCTGGTTTTCCCATCTCTTGAAGAATTTCCCACAGTTTATTGTGATCCACACAGTCAAAGGCTTTGACATAGTCAATAAAGCAGAAATAGATGCTTTTCTGGAACTCTCTTGCTTTTTCCATGATCCAGCAGATGTTAGCAATTTGATCTCTGGTTCCTCTGCCTTTTCTAAAACCAGCTTGAAAATCAGGAAGTTCACAGTTCACATATTGCTGAAGCCTGGCTTGGAGAATTTTGAGCATTACTTTACTAGCGTGTGAGATGAGTGCAACTGGAAATAAATACACTATAATAATAGGAAATAAATAAACTAGGCTAGCTGTCAAACAAAAGAACTAGAAAAATAAAAAGTTTACTGTAAGTAAAGAAAGAAAATAAAGGAAGTACCAAAAACTTACATTTTATATGAGAGCAAAGAAATCCTTTCTAGGTATGGTACCCATTCATTCATAACAGAAAAGACTGATAAGTGTTATTTAATAAATATTTTTAAATTCTCCATAAAAGATATTATGTAGACAGTGAAAAACCAAAAGACCAACTTAAAATATTAATGATATGAGTTTGAGGAGGATTAATATTAGTAAAATATACTTAAGATATAAAGAACTTGGAAAAAACCAAAAACATATTTTGACACGAATAAACTAGTCAAAAGTCATTAATAAAGACTTCCCCAAAAGGAAATAGATAGGCTTTTAAATTCAGGATACAAAATCTAAGTCTCCTTATGAAATTTAAGAGAATAGCAAATTAAAACACAAAGAGAAAAAAATTCTTTATCAATTTGTAACATTGTACTTTCAGCAGTGAGGAAACAGACATTCTCAAACGTATATTTGGGGCAAGTAAAACAGTACATTATCTTTAGCAGGCATTTATCAAACTACAAGGGCATATTTTTTTGGCATAAAGAAATTTTAATTGTAGTATACTTTTATAGAAGTACTTACATATGTGTGTACTCAGTTGTGTCTGACTCTTTGAGACTCCATGGACTGTAGCCCATCAGGATCCTCTGTCCATGGAATTTCTCAAGCAAGAACACAGGAGTGGGTTGCCATTTCCTCCTTCAGAGGATCTTCCAGACCCAGAGATCGAACCTCCATCTCCTGAATCTCATCTCCTGCATTGTCAGATGGGTTCTTTACCACTGAGCCACCTGGGAAGCCTGTGTGAGTAAAGGATATTCATTGTAGCAATGTTTGATTCTGAAAGTATGGGAGCAACCAAACTGAATATCAACTGGAGACCTTATTCTAAAATATGGGTTGATGCTTTCAAACTGTGGTGCTGGATAAGACTCTTGAGAGTCCCTTGGACAACAAGGAGATCAAACCAGTCAATCCTAAAGGAAATCAACCCAGAATATTCATCGGAGCTGAAACTCCACTACTTTGGCTACCTGATTCGAAGAGCTGACTCTGAAAAAGAACCAGATGCTTGGAAAGACTGAAGGCAGGAAGAGAAGGGGGAAACAGAGGATGAGATGTTTCAATGGCATCATTGACTCAATGGACCTGAGTTTGAGCAAACTCTGGGAGATGGTGAAGGACAAGGAAGCTTGGCATCCTGCAGTCCATGGGGTCACAAAGAGTCGGACATGACTGAGCAACTGAACAACAGCAACAACAGTATGTATTAAAGAGCTACAGAACACCCTACTGAAATACATGTGTAGATATATTGTTAAGTAAATTAAAAGTAAGATTTTTATGTAAACAAGTAAAAGTGATAAATACTTGTATGTTTATACATGGTTAGACTATCACTGGGAATATGAATTAGTAAGAACGTGGAACAGCGTGGAGAAAGGATGTACTTTTCATTATAGACACTTTATAACTTTTGACTTTGTACTTAAACAAACATGAGCACAAACATGAGCATCAATATATTTATACATATATGTTTTAAAATATATTTTAGTAAACATAGCTATCAATCCATTTAAAAATTACTTATTTTGGGGACTGAGGGTATACATGGATATTAGAGTCAGAAACACTTGGATTCAGTTGCTAGATACAAAGTAAGTTATAAACTTTGTGACTCTACATAATCTACTTAATCTTTATGAATTCATTTTTTAATATGAAAATTGGGTAATAAGACATAATATTAGGATTTTTCTGAGGATTAAATGTGATAATACAGAGAATATCCCTCACCTTCTCTCTGTCACTCTTTTCCCTGAAAACCCTTTTTCTTTCCACAGTAATGTGATCTTTTAGGGATGTAGATTAAGTGGTAAATTTGGAAATAGATTTATTTTGTCTCTAGAAAGATCTTTAAAGTTCTTCATGGTCTTAATATGTTTTACTTTTCCATGCAGTAAATTTATCTACACCAACACATACAAAATAGTTTTGCTATTTCCAAATTCTCAGAAATTAGAAAGCACCAATTAGTATAATTTTTGCTTGTCAATTTTAACTTAAATATATGTTCCAACTTATAGAAAAGTTGCAATAAGTATACAAAGAGTCCCCATGTATACCATACCGAGAGCCACCAAATATTTACATCATCCCCCGTATCATTCAATTACAAATAGAGTACATCAAACATATTCAATAAAAATATGCTTTCTAAAAATATTTTTAATTGGAAGATAATTGCTTTACACACAGCACTGGTTTCTGCTATACAACTACATGATTAGCTATAAGTATATTCCAGCCTTATATCCAAAACAACTCTAGCGTCTACTCTGGAAATTCCTGATAGTGAATAAACTAACTTGAAACTGATGAAAGCCAAAACACTATTTGCTCATTTTATAAATTTAGACATGTCTTTGTTACTGGAAAATGGTGTTGGATGAAAGATTAAGTAGGTATATATTCCCCCAGGATTCTGTCACAGAACTGGTATTTCTTTCTAGACCCCCCACACTATGTAAAGATATAGATTTAATAAACAAACCATTTCTGATCTCAGCAAGGAACTTAGCAGGGATTTTGAAAGTCAAACACACAGGAGCCATGCTTGACTGTGGTGGTAAAAGTAACATCTGCCTCAGAGTTTTAAACAACAGACTTTTCAAATCACTTTTAAAGCCACAGTAGGAGATGTGACAACCATAAGCAATACCTCAAGCAAACTAGGAACATGAAAGCTGGAAAAAGTCAATTGCACTCGAATACTGAAATAATCCTTATTAAGGGGAAACAAGGGGAATAACTTAAAAAGTTCCTGTTTATCTCTGTCTACCTAATCTTTTATGTACCCTTTCTATATACTGACTAAACAGTGAAGTGGTCAATGAAGGATGAAGAAAATTTAGGAGACTGAAGAGAAAGAAATCAAAGGAAACTGTTCCCCAGTAAATAAAAAAATGTAGTTAATATGTGCATTCCCTTTATTGTATCTCTTTATAGGATATTTAATAATAATTGTATCTCACTAAATTCTTGCCAGGATTGATCTATGTGATGACATATTTAATAAAGGTCAAAAATATTTTTATAGGAAAGAAATTACTACTGAGTCAACTAGGAGAGTATAGAGAAAATAAATTAGCTATTTTCCATAGTATGTGAACTGAAGAAAAACACACAACCTAAAAGTTGCAAGTTTTATTTTATTTGTGGATGCCATAGTCCAGGAAACAGCCTCTTGGAAAACTCTGAAGAACTGAGCCAAAGCGGTAAGGGAGGAGCCAGGATACATGAGCTTTTGCTGGGAAAAAACAAATCAACTGCAGTCACACATCAAAAGATTACTGCTAATCACAAAAGCAGACATCTCAAGCTAATTATTTTAGAACATTTCTATGTATGGGAAGGTGCAGGAATATGGGTTCATTGAAATTATTCCTTGGATATGCATCTTAACCATCTAGGGCTAGTATCCAAAGCACAAAATGCTTCTGGTTTTTCTCCATCCTGAATTCTCTTAGGGCATACCATAATGAGTGGCTACAGGGGCTAACCGCTTGTAAGCCCACAACATTTTTATTTACTGAAATGGCAGGCACCATTTTTTCTTTTGTCTGCAAATAGATAATTTCTCTTAAAGTTCTCTCTGTATTGATTAACCAATCTGAAGAAAGTAAAACAGAAGGACAAAATTACACCAAGAATGGTCAAGAATTCTTACAAGAAATATTTTGAAGTATTTTTTTTTCTGTTATCTGCACAGTTGTGTCATATACATAATCTTCCAGCTATCTAAATGCAATGCCTTTAATTCACTGCATTTTATTGAGAATTAACTCCATGCAAAACACTGTGCTGAATATGATGATAGTTTGCTAAAAAAATATTACTTTAGATTGAAGGATCAACTAAGGTCAAGGAATAGAACCAGTAAACGATTAGGTGATAGTTAAGACTGAAATCTATGTATTATGACACCAAATTTAGCTTGTTATGTTACAACTGATAGTTTATCAACTACAATTAAAATATCTCAAAAAACTTTAATAAATATCTATTTGGAAATTTCCAAAAGAATGACCTTATTACAAGTTCAGTGTAAGTGTATTTTATAATTTATTTTCTCTTCCATGGAAAACAGTTATGGCTACACATGTGTATTCATGTACAAGTGTGCATGCACACACACACACACACACACATTAGTTCAATTAACTTATTGATACATTGATGAATCACTTCATGTAATTTAGTCCTAGAGAAAAATCAACTGGCATTAAAACAACTAACTTAAGTGGATATTATAAAATTCTGCTTCTGTGAATTTTTAAAGGAATTTAAAATTTTTTTAAATTTCCAACTATATATAAAACCAGAATCATTTTGTGATTATCGAGTAGCCAGTCACCATGTTCTTCATTGGAGAAAGAAATGGCACCCCACTCCAGTACTCTTGCCTGGAAAATCCCATGGACAGAGAAGCCTGGTAGGCTACAGTCCATGGAGTCGCAAAGAGTCGGACACGACTGAGCGACTTCACTTTCACTATCACTATGTTCTTCATATTCAACAGCCAACTCTTCCTTCCTAAATCTGATAAAATAAAATTTAGATGTGATGAAACAAAATACCTGTTTTTCTGTAACTTGTTAGTAATCCCCTTAAAGTTAATATCTTTTCAGAGACGTTACCTTTGTTGTCATATACACATGATCCTCTAAATATTGAAATCTTTTATAAAGTATGGTTGCTTTAAAAGCTGTCTATAAGGTAAAAAAAAAGTCTCTAAGGTAAAAAAAAAATGGTGAGAACAAACTACAACTTGTGAATCACTTCACGATTGTGAATATACACTGATGACTTTAAAATTTACTAAAAGGTAATAAAGAATATTTATTTGAAAGTATTTTCCTCTGGAATATAAAACATAAACATGAAACAATAGTTATCCTTGCTTCTACTAGTCTGAAAAATTTCAAAGTTGTTTAAAGCATATCTAACTGTCTGAGAATGCAGGAATCATAATATGATTCTGGGTACCTTATAACCACATCTAGTGATGTAAGTTTTGGCAACAAATAACACCTGCATTTTTATAGAGTACAAATATATTCATATATTTTTCTTGCTCTCTTTTGAAAAATTTTCCCTATCTGGAGTGTTTATGTATCTGAGGGACTTGATTTCTAAGAGAAACAGAATTATTGTAATCCTCCATTCCTTTACATGCTGATGATTATCTCAAAAATGAAATATGCAATTAACACTGTTAAGAAGAACATCAACAGATTAATGTCAGTAATTCAGATGAAAACAGAAGCATGTAAAAAGTGTTACTGGGTAATTTTTTCTAAATGACTATGTGCATAATTACCTTTTTAGCAAGTATTCATAAAAACCCATGAATAACAAATTGTTGGTTACCAATTCATGTTTATGAACACTTTTTCTTTAAGTTTGTGTGCATGAAAGATGATGCAACTGACCATTTGTTTCAGAAATAATCGTCTTTATCTTCATGTAAAATTACCAGTATAATATTTAATTTTAACATGTTTTAAAACATATTCATATGTTAATATACAAAAATTGGTATCTGACAATCAAAAATAGTAGCTAAGTCAAAACTGTATTTTTCAAATATTATTATAAATTTTTCCTTTATTCAAAAGAATTTTCATACAAAAGTTAAATATGGCACAATAAATTTTTGCTGATTTGTTTTAGAATGCATAGCATGTCCTTTGTATCAACATTATTTATTTAGCACCATTTCCATTCCTTTACTGGACAACAAAATTGGAAGCATGAATTTTGAAGATGCAGAACTATATCCACTGTGACAATAGTGAGAAAAGGGATCAGTCTACACCTAAGTGTGCATTATTTCTATCTAAAAGCTTACAAAAGCTCCAAGGAGGAGCTGAATATTGAAGTGCAGGAAATTTTTATGGTCAAATAAATGTTATGTAGGCAATATAGCACATACCCAACCACTGATGTATATTTATTAACAGTATTTTTCAAAATTACTTCTAAAGTGATATTAATATATTATCAATATATTGCTTACGAGAGTCAAGGCAGTATACTCGTTAGCTTCAGGAGATTGAAATAGTGTTTAAATTATTATCCTTTTATAGTATACTTGTAGATTACTGGTGTATGATAGGATAATTTCACTAATGTGAATGGGTGAAATCGCCCTTAGAAAGGATAATTTAAGTATAATAAAGGAATTTGAAAGAAAAAAGTCAAGAGACAAATAACCCAAGATCATGGATAAGACTGAATGCCATAGATCATTTTTATTTAAATCACTGCCTAAAGATAGAGTCGTGAAAATGATGGAAAAAAATGAAAGGTTTGAATCCTACAAGCTATAAATGCTTTGGGGAAGAGCCAGAATCCATGTTGCAAGTAATCCCCAACTTTACACACAGCCCTTTTGGACTTGATGTGTTTACACACAAATCTAGAAACATTGTAGTAAACACTTCAGGAAACTTGATTACACAAAACTTTTTTCATATCTTTAACTTCAATGTTTACTCTAAAATACATGAAAAAGCTATATATCTTTTATTCTGGTGCTATGTTGAGTTTTACTTTTTCATTTTGCCTCACATTTTCATTTTAATTCCAGACTTTCTTTGAAAACATTATTTTTTACAGCTGCTGCTTGGGTGGTGTAGTTCTTCACATGATCATTTCCATGTGCAAATATTACAAAACGTCAAAGACCCTAAATTTATGAACTTTTATTTTCTGCTAAGGTTTAGTGAAAAATTCTAATTAGAGACTAAGTAGGCAAACCTCTCCCTCTGAAATACTTAATATGGTGCATGTGCAAAAACTTTATGATCATACCCACCGCATAAAGTGTCAGAGAAAGATATCATACAATCCACTGAGAAAATTGGCCAGGGACTCCATGTTTCATGTTTCCAAAGTATTAACTGAGACTTGCTAGACGTTAGTTACATAAATCTAGAAATTAACCACATCTTTTAGCAAAATAAGATATTTCACTTGTTTTAAGATTTAATTTGGATAGTTTAAACAAATCATAATCTTCAGTATGGTATTTTCAAAACAGTTTCAAAAAACCAACAGTAAATCTCACCTTGAAGTATATTTTAATGTAACACAAAAAGAGAGGGAGTTGTATTTATTCCCAACTGGACAATGCATGTTGTATTAGTAGCTTTAGCTAAAAAGATTAAAGAAAAAAAAAAACTGGAAAATTCTTAGAAAAAGCACCAAAACTGACCAAGGAACCACCATGACTGAGAAAATATAAAGTTTGTACTGGTAACATATGAAAAGTAACAGTTCTTGTCTACTAATTCCCATGTCACTAATAATAGAAATTCACATGAAATAATTTTCAGACAATTTTAAAAAAGGAAAAGGGAAACTCAACTTCCAGGAAGATATTTTGAAAATAAATGTTAAGAGAATTAAAATCATCTTTAATGTCTCAATTCAGAGATGACTATTAGCACCATATTGGTATATTTATTGCCAGCCTTTGTCTTATATCAATTATACTACATCCAAATTTGTTGTATCCAAGTTACCTTAGTTCAGTTCAGTCACTCAGTTGTGTCCAACTCTTTGTGACCCCATGGACTGCAGCACGCCAGGCTTCCCTGTCCATCACCAACTCCCGGAACCTACTCAAACCCAGGTCCATCGCGTTGGTGATGCCATCCAACTATCTCATCCTCTGTCATCCCCTTATCCTCCTGCCCCCAATCTTTCCCAGCATATGAATCTTTTTCAGTAAGTCAGTTCACATCAGGTGACCAAAGTATTGGAGTTTCAGCTTTAGCTTTAGTCCTTCCAATGAATATTCAGGACTGATTTCCTTTAGGTTGACTGGTTGGATCTCCTTGCAGTTCAAGGGACTCTCAAGAGTCTTCTCCAACACTACAGTCTAAAAGCATCAATTCTTCAGCACTCAGCTTTCTTTATAGTCCAACTCTCACATCCATACATGCAGACTGGAAAAACCATAGCTTTGACTAGACAGACCTTTGTTGGTAAAGTAATGTCTCTGCTTTTTAATATGTTGTCTAGGTTGGTCATAGCTTTTCTTCCAAGAAGCAAGGGTCTTTTCATTTCATGGCTGCAGTCACTATCTGCAGTGATTTTGGAGCCCCCAGTATAAAAACATGGTTTCCATTGTTTCCCCATCTATTTACCAAGAAGTGATGGGAACGGATGCCATGATCTTAGTTTTATGAATGTTGAGTTTTAAGCCAATTTTTCCAATCTCCTTTTTCACTTTCAACAAGAGGCTCTTTAGTTCTTCTTCCCTTTCTATAAGGGTAGTGTCATCTGCCTATTTGAGGTTATTGATATTTCTCCTGGCAATCTTGATTTCAGCTTATGCTTCATCCAGCCCGGCAATTAGCATGATGTACTCTGCATATAAGTTAAATAAGCAGGGTGACAATATACAGTCTTGACGTACTCCTTTACCAATTTGGGACCAGTCTGTTGTCCCATGTCCAGTTCTAACTGTTTCTTCTTGACCGGCATATCAATGTCTCAGGAGGCAGGTCAGGTAGTTTGGTATTCCCATCACTTGAAGAATTTTCCACAGTTAGTTGATACCCATACAGTTAAAGGTTTTGGTGCAGTCAATAAGGTAAAAATGGATGTTTTTCTGGAACTCTCTTGCTTTTTTGATGATCCAGAAGATCATGGAAATTTCATCTCTGGTTCCTCTGCCTTTTATAAATCCAGCTTGAATATCTGGAAGTTCACGGTTCACGTACTGTTGAAGCCTGGCTTGGAGAATTTTGAGCATTATTTTGCTAGCATGTGAGATGAGTGCAATTGTGCAGTACTTTGAATATTCTTTTTGACATTGCCTTTCTTTGGGACTGGAATGAAAACAGACCTTTTCCAGTCCTGTGGCCACTGGTGAGTTTTCCAAATTTGCTGGCATATTTAGTGCAGTACTTTCACAGCATCATCTTTTAGCATTTGAAATAACTCAACTGGAATTCTATCAACTCCACTAGGTTTGTTCGTCGTGATGGTTCCTAAGGCCCATTTGACTTCTCATTCCAAAATGTCTCGCTCTAGGTGAGTGATCACACCATTGTGGTTATCTGGGTCATGAAGATCTTTTTTGTATAGCTCTTCTGTGTATTCTTTCCACCTCTTCTTTATATCTTCTGCTTCTGTTAGTCCATACCCTTTCTGTCCTTTATCGAGCCCATTCCAACAACACAAGAGAATACTCTACACATGGACATCAACAGATGGTCAATAACGAAATCAGATTGATTATATTCTTTGCACCCAAAGATGGAGAAGCTCTATACAGTCAGCAAAAACAAGACCAGGAGCTGACTGCAGCTCAGATCATGAACTCCTTATTGCCAAATTCAGACATAAATGGAAGAAAGTAGGGAAAACCACTGGACCATTCATGTATGACCTATATCCAATCTCTTTTCATTATACAGTGGGAGTGACAAATGGAGATTCAAGGGATTAGATCTGATAGACAGAGTGCCTGAAAAACTATGGACAGAAGTTCGTGACATTGTACAGGAGGCAGTGATTAAGACCATCACCCCAAAAAAGAAATGCAAAAAGGCAAATGGTTGTCTGATGAGGCCTTACAAACAGCTGCGAAAAGAGAAGCTAAAGGCAAAGGAGAAAAGGAAAGATATACCCATTTGAATGCAGAGTTTCAAAGAATAGCAAGGAGAGATAAAAAAAAGCCTTCCTCAGTGATCAATGCAAAGAAATAGAGGAAGACAATAGAATGAGAAAGACTAGAGATCTCTTCAAGAAAATTAGAGATACCAAGGGAACATTTCATGCAAAATGGTCACAGGCACCCCACTCCAGTATTCTTGCCTGGAAAATCCCAAGGACGGAGGAGCCTGATAGGCTGTGGTTCATGGGGTCGCTAAGAGTCAGACATGACTGAGCGACTTCACTTTCACTTTTCACTTTCATGCACTGGAGAAGGAAATGGCAACCCACTCCAGTGTTCTTGCCTGGAGAATCCCAGGGACGGGGGAGCCTGGTGGGCTGCTGTCTATGGGGTCGCACAGAGTCGGACATGACTGCAGCGACTTAGCAGCAGCAGCAGCAGGGACATTTATAATTATCATGAGTTTCTAATTGACTTCACAATGAGATAAGGATAAGAAAGAGCCCAGATGGATTTATGAGGAGCCAGGTTTGAAGGAAAGCCAGGAATGTGCCAAAATTGAAATTGCCAGCTAGGAATCAAAGGTTTAGTGGGTTCGGAGCTAGGTTATCAATGTGACGAATTTGTTTAAAGTATAATTAATGAGACTTTTAAAACTGAGAAATATAATGTGATAAATGTAAATGACCTCTGCCTTCAAATCATACTCTATGTAAAAGTAAGATGAACTTTAAGGATGACAAAGTATGGCAGGTGGACACGGGAATGATAAAAGCACAAACTGCTGCCCAAATCCCCATCTGCCCAAATTACTCCCACTCAGCTCTTCAGCATCAGTTGGATTTATCAAAATCTGTATTTGGAGAAAAGAAGAAACCAGAAATGGAAAAAAATAGTGTCCAGGCAACATTGAAATGAAAAAATTAAAAAGAGAGGATAAATTATAACAAAAGGTAATGAAGTATTTCAATTTTGAAGAACTGCCCATGGAAATGTTCAGAGAAAAAATTCCTCTCCATAATCTTGAAGTAAGAAGTATAAAAATTATTTTCAAAGAGATAAAAATTAGACATGATTTTTTTTTAAAAATAAGAGACAATTACCTTCACCAAAAATCTAAGTTAGAGAAAGAATTGATTTTGTAAATAAATAATATAATTTGTAGATCAAAATGTACAATTTGTTCTAGGAAACATCATTACGTAACTCTTACCTATTTGTATCTTGATAAATATTATGAAGTTAAAGACAACAACAACAACAAAATCTTCAACCAAGATGTAAATGCATCTGCAAGAGAGGGAAATAAGCACTTCAGAATTCCCAGAGCACTAATCACTGACAGGAGAAAGTGTAATTATGTCTGTAAAATTTTGAGAAAAAGAAATTTTATATGTGTTTATGTCTTCAAACATGTAAGAAATCATAGACCCAACAAGTTATTCTTGAAAGAACTATTAAAACAACTAGACAAAGTATGAGCAAAAATATTCAGCCAATGGAAAAAAAAAGTCAAAATAAAAACTCATGAATGAATAAGTTTTTTTTTTTAAGGTAGTGAGGAATGACTAACACTAATTAAAGATGAAAAACAATTAACATAATTATTTTAAAAGATTGGAAATGTTACAAAACTGAACAAGGCAAATTTGGAATAAAAATGACAAAATGGAGATAGGTTGACATATATGTGTTCAAATTTTCATCATTTTCATAGTGAAGTTATTTTTCATTAGCTAAAATGGATACACTGAGATACATAAAATTTAAGTACATTGTTGATAGTTTTCAAGAATAAATACTATAATATATATACCTTCTAAAGCCAAACATTTACACTACAACTAGAGTTTTTAGCAAAAGGCATAAATGAACAACAATAAAATGCCAAGTGCAACTTACAATAAGGTGGAAAAATTAGAAACAATGGTATCTGTAATATATAATTTTTACAAAGTCATATTAAATATCTGTCTCAAAATGATAGATGGAAAGATGTGAGATGGACTTAAAATAGTTAAAATAGATTTGTAGAACCTTTGTGATGGATACGACACTTTAAAATTCTTGTCTTTTCTATTTGTTTGAAAATTTTATAGTAAAATATTTAAAAAATTAATCTAAGTCAAAATAAAACCTAGTTGAATGATACACATAAAGACTAGGGGAAAATTAGAGGTCCAATAGAAACCATAAGAAGTTATTGAAAAATGAAGACCTTTTCATGCATGGTACAGAATGTAGAAGCCATACGAAAGGTTTAAAAAATCACCACTTCATAGAGACAGATTAGTGTCTCTATTAGAGTAGATCTGTGTTTGCTGGGGTGAGGGGGAAGGGAAATGGCAAGTGACTGCTTAATAGATACAGGGTTTCCTTTCAGACTGCTGAAATGTTCTGGAATTTGAGAGTAGTGATGATGTACAATTTTGTGAATAAACTAAAAATCATTGAATTGTACTTTTTCAAAAAGCATATGAGTTATATCTCAATAAAAAGTTAATTATCATTTAAAAATTATCACTTTAATTGAAAGAAAAATATGTATATAGAAATAAATGATACATTTAGTTTTTTTGTGGTTATGTAGTGTTTTAAAAATCAGTAAGGAGAAAGACTACAAACTCAATAGTCAAATCATGAAAAGATAGGAACTGAGTTTATAACAAAGTACACAAATATGCTTATAAGCAGAAAAAAATACTCAATCTCAGTCAAAAGTAAAGAATTACAAATGAAAGTCCAGTTAGAGAGTATATTATAGGTTTGTGCAAGTGTGCATGCTAAGTCGCTTGTCTTGTCTGACTCTTTGAGACCCTGTGGACCATAGTCCATCAGGTTCCTTTATCCATGGGATTCTCTAGGCATGAATACTGGAGTGAGTTGCCATGCCCTCCTCTTATGACTCCTGCATTAGCAGACGGGTCTCTACCACTAGCACCACCTGGGAAATCCTATATTATAAGTTGAGTAAAGATTAAAACCCTGGAGGAGGGAATGGAAACCCACTCCAGTATTTTTGGCTGTAGAAGTCCACGGACGGAGGCGGCTGACAGGTTATAATCCATGGGTTCGCAAGTGTGATGATGCCTATTTTTGGCCAAGGCAGGGAGCAACCAGCACTGTCATATTGCTGAGTGAGTGCAAACAGTTGTATCGACTTTGGCAGGAAATTTGGCAGGATCTGTGCAAGGTAAATGTGTATAAACTCTTAGACTCAGGAATTCCACTTCCCGGAGTTTACACTAGAAAAATATTAACACAATTGTGTAAAGATAGGAAAAGACATTTGTTGTAGCAGTTTATAATAGTCTAGTTAGAACAATTTAATTTTCCACCATTGGAAGACAGGTTAAATATATTATACCTAAATAATATGCAGTTGGAAAATAATGAATCAGGTTCAGTGTGGTGATATCCATAGAAAGTAACATAAAGGGAAAACATGTACTGATTAGAACAATCCAAATGAATAAAGCATAACCCCAATTTTAGGAAAATGAAAACAACTACTTTCCAGAATATTCATAAAATGTTTCAAGAAGGACATACAAAAATGACTTTAGGAATGGATTTGAAGCATGTGAGAAAGATGAAATTTTATTTATTTAGTTTTTTACTATATGTACTTGAGTTGGACCCAAACCTGTTTTTCATTAAGCCTCCCAGATAATTTTGTTACATTACTAATTAAGATCAGTAGCATCTGTCAACTGCAGTAAGTGATTTGCATACAGAAAATACTGAAATCATTCACTATGAGAATGAGTTAGAAGGACAAGGAGAATTTGTGTACCAGGTAATAAAAGTTGTCTGTAACAAAGAGAAGTTCTGGGAACAAGAATGTAGAAAAGTAACCAGGTTTCAAGGAACAAGAAAAGCACAGATCAGGACATCAACAGCAAGGACATTACAGCTGTCAGGACAGCGAGAGCAAAAAATAGCTGCTCAGAGGTAGGGCTAGTGACAGAGCATCGTCCTATTTTCTTCCAGTTAGAAGAGGAGCTAGTCAATACAATACCTTTACTAGTATAGGCACTAGATACTTATATCTAGGGGAATTGTGACTGTGTATGTCTCATATTGATTCTAGTCATATTTGAGGCAGAAGTGAAATATTACAATTATGAGTATGTGTTTACAAAGATCAATAATTTTTAGACATAGTTCTTCCACCTGAGATCCTGGTTAATATACAGTTCTTGATGAGAGTATTTTTCAGTACAATTCTGAAAGGAGGCAGCCTTTTACCTAACAACTACAGTCAGAATTAACCTGCTCTCCACCAACGTAAGTATTACCTCAGTGACTTACCCACATTCAGCCCTATGAATCTAATCATCTTGTGAATTTAATCACTGCTGAGAAGAGGCATGAAAAGTGTATTACTAACTATAATTTCTCTTTACTAAGCCAAAATAGTGCCTTTCCATGCACAAAAAAAAAAACTAAGCATTTTAAATTATGCTGAAAATATACAAACTTGTTTCATGAACATACTTTACTAAAGATATGCCATCAAAATAGACATTTGTGTCTATACCCCATTTCTACAAATTTTATGTCATTAAATATTTTGGCAGAGTCAGATCTCGTGTTCATTTTGAGTAATTCTATGTGGATTGAGCAAGTAAACATCACATCTAAATCTAGTAAACATTTAAAAGATGTCCAACCAAAACTCATGAGCCACCATGAGGAAGAATTAGAACTCCATCCATAATTTCCATTTCAGGGAAAAAATGGAAAAAAAAACCTGACTGAAGAAAAAGAATCATTTAAAAACACTATTATAAATGTTTAATAGGGGGAAAAAATGGAGAAGGCAATGGCAACCCACTCCAGTACTCTTGCCTGGAAAATCCCATGGACGGAGGGGCCTGGTGGGCTGCAGTCCATGGGGTCGCTAGGAGTCGGACATGACTGAGTGACTTCACTTTCACGCACTGGAGAAGGAAATGGCAACCCACTCCAGTGTTCTTGCCTGGAGAATCCCAGGGACGGGGGAGCCTGGTGGGCTGCCGTCTATGGGGTCGCACAGAGTTGGACACGACTGAAGCGACTTAGCAGCAGCAGCAGCAGCGGGGGGGGGAAAGTGTTTGGCACTGTGAAGCAGACTTGAGGCCAAAGTCCAGGAGCCTCGAAAATTTTAAAAAAAAATTCAAATTCAGTATAAGATGGGAATTTCTCCCAGCCTGATCCTGACTTATACCCACCTCTTTTCCAGCCATGAGAATTCCTATGCAAACCTAGGAAAGATGGATACATGATAAATGGATGAAAATTTGTCTCTGGAGACTCCAGTCCCTTTTATGTAGATGCTCCTTTGGAAAAGATGGTAGAAAAGGAAGAATCTTCTTTCTTCTCTAGAAAGAGAGCAACAGAAATAAATTGCTGAGACTGTAAGTGGCTCTAGACTGCTATATCTGATGGTGCACAAGTCCCCTCGAGCTTGAAATGCTGTTTAGTGATGCCTTCACCAACAGATGACTTGCATGAACCTTTTTTTTAACTTTGAAAATTAAAAAAGAAAGAGTGTACATATGAGAGAGAGAAAAGACTAAGGTGTGCACTGTAGCCAACCACATCTGCAAATAGTAATTCCAGTAAAGTGAGAGATCATTGCTGTCCAACGTAACTCCTAGAGAGACAAAAAAGGTGGTACAGTTGACAGGTAGAAGCTATTTATTATCAGGCCAAAGGTAATAGACTTGCTAGAGAGTCAGGCTAAATGATTAAAAAAAAAAAAAGGCATAATAATATAATATCGTCTACCTTTTCATCAAAGGAATGATTGACTTTTCTCTAAAAGTACATTATCCCTGTTACCTGATTTGATTCAAGTTTATTTTGTATTACATGGGTAGGACCATTTAGAGGAACTTTTAGATGGCGTAGATGATATAAAAATGCTTTATCATTGTTTGCGTAACTAGCTCATCGTGCTTAAATTAGGAAGATAAAAGCTATCCATTTCATATTAGTGTTAAAGCAAGTTTTCACAAAATTGGATTTAGTCATATGAATATATTTCTTAGAGTTCTGTAAAATCCAACTTATACAATCTATTGTTTACAGTCTTTCTCTCTTGAAATTCAAGAGCTTTCTAGAATACCTTTTTATTCAGATCATGATATTTATGTTTGTCTCCCCATTAACCTTTGTAATTTCATGTAGTCTGGGTTCATATTTATTCTAATGCTATATCTCACTGGATTTGACCCAGGTTTTTACACACTTACGTATTTGTTGACCTCCATTATCATTAACAATTTCCTGAGTCCCTGAAGTGGGATCTAAGAAATCTTTTGGATCTCCAGATTTGGTGATCCCTATTACATGGCAGACTTCACAATGTGCAAAGGTACTTCCTAGAAAGCTGGTTCCCTCACTCTGCATAGCAGGCTGTTTGTCTGAAAAAGATCTGTGAAAAGTGTTCACAGATTTCCTTCCGAGGGCTCTGCACAGTTTCTTCCAGTGACTGACCAGGAAAAAAATGCAGCTTGCATTACTCCATAATAGCACCTTATTTGGATTGCCTTTTACCAAACCATTAGTTTAAATTACTTTTAGTAAACTCCACAGTTTACTGATTGTGGGAAGCAATGGACTGTGAAGCAAGAATTGCCGGAGGGCCCCTTTTCCTAATAGAACTTTTCTGCTATTGTTTTTGTTTCAACAGCATCTTGAAAACTAGTCCATTTACACAAGTGGTAAATAATGCAAGATGAATGACATTTCAGCCTATAAAATGCAGGCTATTCACCAGAAGTATGTAGATAATGCCATGTAGTACTTTAATTTAAACAGGCTGGATTTTGTTGAGGATCAGTGACATGCAAAGTATTTCAAGACAGGGAGCAGAAGGCTGGTGGGGAAAGAGGCACCCTTCTTCCTTTCATGGAAATGCTGAAAAAGGAAAGCAGTGAAACAATACTCTGAGCAATGCTTTTGACCAATGGCAGGAGAGACTCAAACTTTTCCTTGTGCTTTTAGAACAGTGATGGTCAAAGAAACAGCTGGAACAACTCCATAACATTTTTAAGGGTATATTCTGGCAAAGAAAGAAGAAAGAAGATCTCAGAGTAATTTTCATAAGATCTGGGGAAAATAGCAGTTTTTTGATTGATTAATACTTCAAATACACAAACTAATGGTCAAATATAACTTCAAAGAATATTCAAAGAAAATTTATAATGATAATCCCCATATTACAGGTGATGAGATATAGTTATTGCTTTTGAGAGAAAAATAGGTTATTAGATATCAGCTGGTAGTTCAGATATAGATCTAGAGAGGGAGTTATTAGGTAATAAGGTTATTAGGTAATAGGTATTAGGTTGTTAACTTCACAGACCAAGAATTTCCATATTATCTGTGATCCACTTTACATTAAGCTCAGAGACTAAATGTGAAATATTTTTCAGGTACACAGATTTAAGATTTATAAGACAGGATAGAGAAAGACAGGGTTTAACTAGACTTAACTTACCTTGTCCAATATGGTAGCCACACATGCCTACTGAACACCTGAAATGTGGCTAGTCCAAATTGAGATATGCTATAAGTAAAAAACACACACTGAACTTCACAGACTTAGTGAAAAAAAATTTTAAATCCCATTAATTATTTTCTATTGTTTACATACTGGGATAAAATATATAATTACAACTAATTGTACTTGTTTCTTTTTCCTGTTTTCAACATGGCATCTATAACATTTTTAAATGTCCCACATATGTGGGACTTACCCAGTAGGCCAATATTTCTATTGGACAGTGCTGGATTAGACAATTTTATCAAATTGACTAGTGCAGACCCTCTAAGAAATAGAGTTGTTAGGTAAAAACTAAGTTGTTAGGTAATTTCATACAGGTCAAAGAGTTACATAATTTAAAAATTTATCTGTTTCAGGCTAGGTTTACTTAATGCACAAATCTCTGTATCAGGAATACACTTGTCGAGTATGTGAGTTTTCTGGTTAAATGACTTTCTTTTCTAGAATGTGATGAATAAACACCATCCGGTTCTGTCCTAACAACCATCTTTCTCTACCACTTTATGTTGACCACTCTCTTCTGCTGACTTATTTGTTTATTTGATATCAATGCTACAGAACAGCTGTCTAAGTGTGCTGATGTAGTCACCTGTAGACAGGTAGCTAAAATAAACAAAGAGACCCATTTGGAGAATAGTTTTATCATGTATGTGTCACAGATTCATTCATTCTGCTGTGTTCAAGAAAGCTTAGTAAATTAATCAAGGTACTTAAAAAGTAATAGCTTTAAATGAAAAGTATTTTCTTGGTGTGCTTATTTTGAAAATTAATTTCAAAATAATGTGCATTTCTCTTGAAGAAAAAAGGTAAAAACAATATATAAGGAGTAAAACTACAGGTATTTTCCATCTTTAAAATGAAAGCACTACATGCACAGATATTTAATAATATGACATGGTTTAAACTGAAAGAAAGCCAGTGAAAATAACTCAAATTACTATCATGAGCTAAAATCATTTAATATAATTAAAATGGAATAGGAAAACTTACTCTTTGCAATTTGGCATACTCCTTCTAATAGTAAAACAACTTTGTTTACAACAAAGATGTTACTCCTTTATTTCCAGAGTACATCTCAGAGTGATGACATGTGAAAAAGTAAAAGCATAATGCTAGAAAGATGAAATACTAGCTACTGTATTTTTATGAAAAAGTATAGTATTTTTTAAAAGAGCAATAGTAAGTACTACATATCTAACATATTGCATTCATCTTATTATTAATACTTGTGACAGAATAGCTATTATTGAGAATTTACAAAGATCCATGCATTCTTCTGGGTTTCCCAGGTGACTCGGTGGTAAAGAATCTGCCTGCCAATGCAGGAGAAGCGGATGTAGCCCATGAATTGGGAAGATCTCCTGCAGAAGGAAATGGCAATTCACTCCAGTATTCCTTAATGAAGGGACCACACCATGTATATGATGTGAGTATATGTGTATGCATGTGTATCTTAGAAGGATCTGTTTCAAACTTTGTTTTCACCCAGAGATTCTGCAAGGATTGGAAAAGGTCGGTTTTCATTCAATCTCAAAGAAAGGCAATACCAAAGAATCTTCAAACTACCACACAATTGCACCCATCTCAGATCAGATCAGATCAGTCACTCAGTCGTGTCCGACTCTTTGCGACCCCACGAATTACAGCACGCCAGGCCTCCCTGTCCATCACCAACTCACGGAGTTCACTCAGACTCACGTCCATTGAGTCAGTGATGCCATCCAGCCATCTCATCCTCTGTCGTCCCCTTCTCCTCCTGCCCCCAATCCCTCCCAGAATCAGAGTCTTTTCCAATGAGTCAACTCTTCGCATGAGGTGGCCAAAGTACTGGAGTTTAAGCTTTAGCATCATTCCTTCCAAAGAAATCCCAGGGCTGACCTCCTTCAGAATGGACTGGTTGGATCTCCTTGCAGTCCAAGGGACTCTCAAGAGTCTTCTCTATGAAGACCTACAAGACTTTTTAGAACTAACACCCAAAAAAGATGTCCTTTTCATTATAGGGGACTGGAATGAAAAAGTAGGAAGTCAAGAAACACATGGAGTAACAGGCAAATTTGGCCTTGGAATACGGAATGAAGCAGGGCAAGGACTAATAGAGTTTTGCCAAGAAAATGCACTGGTCATAAGAAACACCCTCTTCCAACAACACAAGAGAAGACTCTATACATGGACATCACCAGATGGTCAACACCAAAATCAGATTGATCATATTCTTTGCAGCCAAAGATGGAGAAGCTCTATACAGTCAGCAAAAACAAGACCAGGAGCTGACTGTGGCTCAGATCATGAACTCCTTATTGCCAAATTCAGATTTAAATTGAAGAAAGTAGGGAAAACCACTAGACCATTCAGGTATGACCTAAATCAAATCCCTTATGATTATACAGTGGAAGTGAGAAATAGATTTAAGGGCCTAGATCTGATAGATAGAGTGCCTGATGAGCTATGGACTGAGGTTCGTGACCTTGTACAGGAGACAGGGATCAAGACCATCCCCATGAAAAAGAAATGCAAAAAAGCAAAATGGCTGTCTGGGGAGGCCTTACAAATAGCTGTGAAAAGAAGAGAAGTGAAAAGCAAAGGAGAAAAGGAAAGATACAAACATCTGAATGCAGAGTTCCAAAGAATAGCAAGAAGAGATAAGAAAGCCTTCTTCAGTGGTCAATGCAAAAAAATAGAGGAGAACAACATAATGGGAAAGACTAGAGATCTCTTCAAGAAAATCAGAGATACCAAAGGAACATTTCATGCAAAGATGGGCACTCATCTCACATGCTAGCAAAGTAATGACCAAAATTCTCCAAGCCAGGCTTCAACAGTACATGAACTGTGAACTTCCAGATGTTCAAGCTGGTTTTAGAAAAGGCAGAGGAACCAGAGATCAAATTGCCAACATCCACTGGGTCATCAAAAAAGCAAGAGGGTTCCAGAAAATCATCTATCTCTTCTTTATTGACTATGCCAAAGCCTTTGACTGTGTGGATCATAACAAACTGTGGAAAACTCTTAAAGAGATGGGAATACCAGACCACCTGTCCTGCCTTTTGGGAAATTTGTATGCAGGTCAGTAAGCAACAATTAGAACTGGACATGGAACAACAGATTGGTTCCAAATTGAGAAAGGAGTACATCAAGTATATTGTCACCCTACTTATTTAACTTATATGCAGAGTACATCATGAGAAATGCTGGGCTGGATGAAGCACAAGCTGGAATCAAGATTGCCGGGAAAAATATCAATAACCTCAGATATGCAGATGACACCACCGTTAGAGCAGAAAGTGAAGAACCAAAGAGCCTCTTGAGGAAAGTAAAAGAGGAGAGTGAAAAATAGCAAATAGTGAAATATGCCAAATAGATGTAGAAAAAGTGGAAACAGTTACAAACTTTATTTTTTGGGCTCACTGCAGATGATGACCATAGCCACAAAATTAAAAGACACTTACTCTTTGGAAGAAACGTTATGACCCACCTAGACATCATATTAAAAAGCAGAGACATTTGCCAACAAAGGTCCATTTAGTCAAGGCTATGGTTTTTCCAGTAGTCATGTATGGATGTGAGAGTTGGACTCTAAAGAAAGCTGAGCTGTGTAGAATTGATTCTTTTGAACTGTGGTTCTTGAGAATCCCTTGGACTGCAATGAGATCAAACCAGTCCATCCTAAAGGAAATAAGTCCTGAATATTCATTGGAAGGACTGATATTAAAGCTGAAACTCCAATACTTTGGCCACCTGATGCAAAGAACTGACTCATTGGAAAAGACCCTGATGCTGGGAAAGATTGAAGGCTGGAGGAAAAGGGAACGACAAAGGATGAGATGGTTGGATGTCATCATTGACTCAATGGAGATGAGTTTGAGTAAACCCCAGAAGTTGGTGATGGACAGGGAGGCCTGATGTGCTGAAGTCCATGGGGTTGCAAAGAGTTGGACATGACTGAGAAACTGAACTGAACTGAACTGAGAGATTCTGCTTATTTGAGAGTAGAAATCTCTATTGAATTGAACTTTCGTAAGCACTTAGGAGGCTAGATATGAGTTTGGAATTTTGACAAAGATGCAAGAGTTTACGAATGCTCTCTTAACCTTATAAGATGTTATTGTGTGTTCACAGTTGACAAAACTATAGTAGAATCAGGTATTGAGTGTTGTATCTGAATTTTTTCAAGTCAGAAACATCTGAGAATTTCTATTTTCAATTATGTGTGATTTGAAATGACTGTGGAGACCATCTCTCTCCTTTCTCTACTGTATCTCACATACTGATACATTATAATAACTCAAGTACACAGTTTTCTTTCTGTATCTAGTGTAATCAGACTGCTCTTAAAATTCCAGACTAAATCCTAGAGCAAGTCATTACACTAACTCTAAGAACTTGATGCTGACCAAAGCAGGTAGTGTCATAAATTCCCTAGACTTTCTCAATGTCTCTCTAAAAATTGAACAGATTTCAATTCCAGTCTGGGTCAACATCAAATGAAGATCAGTACAGTGGCTCTACAACTTACTTGCTCTATAAACCTCAACAAGTTATCAAACTGATCTTGCTTCAGTTTCTTCACTATGAAGTAGAAAAAATAATAAGCATCTCTGAGTTGTTATGAAAACCAGAAAGTTAATATTTATAAAGCACATAAAGAAGTAGTTGGCACATAACAAGTGGTATATATGTCTCAAGTAAATAGCTAATCTTTGGGAAGTTCCACCTAAAATACTTTTTTTATTATAATTTCTATTGAATAAACTTTTATTCAACATCATAGGCAGTTGATTCTTCAAGTCTCCAACTTTCTATCAGGTCACCAACCCCCACTTCCAAGTAACAAAGTACCAGTTTTAAAAATACATTTCTAATCTTTTCAAGTGACAATATGATATTCATTATCTTAATACAGGCAAAAAGTAGTACATAGTTTTGGGTACTATTTTTCTTACTTTGGGAAAAGGAGCCCCTAAGCTTTGTTCATTTATCCAAATAGAAATTTTATATATCAGTAAGAAAATATTTTCCCAGAGTAAAGCAATAAAATGAGATGACCCCCCCACCTTATCCTGTTCTTAGGGCTCTGTGCTGGCTCTCAGGTAAAAATCTTAAAAAACAAAGCAATTTTTAGTTTACTGATTTTACCTAATACCCATAAAATAAAACCTTAGATTTCTTTTCCTTCTTGGGAAGGTGAAAACTTGAGTGAATTCCATATACTTTGGGGGAAATCTTTTTACCAGTTGTACATTCTGAAATAACTCTTTAAAATTTAGCTTACCTACACATGTAGATATTCATAACCAAATTTTATATAATTCCTTATAGTTTATAATATAAAGTAATTATAAGGATCAGTACGGTTCAGTAGCTCAGTCGTGTCCGACTCTTTGTGACCCCATGAACCACAGCACGCCAGGCCTCCCTGTCCATCACCAGCTCCTGGATTCACCCAAACCCATGTCCATTGAGTTGGTGATGCCATCCAACCATCTTATCCTCTGTCTTCCCCTTCTCATCCTGTCCCCAATCCCTCCCAGCATCAGGGTCTTTTCAAATGAGTCAGTTCTTTGCATCAGGTGGCCAAGGTTTGGAGTTTCAGCTTTAGCATCAGTCCTTCCAATGACTAATTTCCTTTAGGATGGACTGGTTAGATCTCCTTGCAGTCCAAGGGACTCTCAAGAGTCTTCTCCAACACCACAGTTCAAAAGCATCAATTCTTCGGTGCTCAGCTTTCTTTATAGTCTAACTCTCACATCCATACATAACCACTGGAAAAACCATAGCCTTGACTAGACGGACCTTTGTTGGCAAAGTAATGTCTCTGCTTTTTACTATGCTATCTAGGTTGGTCATAATTTTCTTTTCAAGGAGTAAGTGTCTTTTAATTTCATGGCTGCAATCAACATCTGCAGTTATTTTGGAGCCCATAAAAATAAAGCCAGCCATTGTTTCCACTGTTTCCCCATCTATTTCCCATGAAGTGGTGGAACCAGATGCCATGATCTTCGTTTTCTGAATGTTGAGCTTTAAGCCAACTTTTTCACTCTCCTCTTTCATTTTCATCAAGAGGTTCTTTAGTTCTTCTTTACTTTCTGCCATAAGGATGGTGTCATCTGCATATCTGAGGTTATTGATATTTCTCCCAGCAATCTCGATTCCAGCTTGTGATAGTGGGATTTAATTACAGAAATTCCACAAGACTGGGGAAATGGAGTAGCCATCATTGTCAACAATATTGTCTAAAATAGAGTACTTGGATGCAATCTCAAAAATGACAGAATGATCTCTGTTCTTTTCCAAGGCAAACCATTCAGTATCACAGTAATCCAAGTCTATGCCCTGATCAGTAATGCTGAAGAAGGTGAAGTTGAATGCTTCTACAAAGACTTATAAGACCTTTTAGAACTAACACCCAAAAAAGATGTCCTTTTCATTATAGAGGACTGGAATGCAAAAGCAGGAATCAAGAGATACCTGGAGTAACAGGCAAATTTGGCCTTGGAGTACAAAATGAAGCAGATCAAAGGCTAACAGAGTTTTGCCAAGAGAAAGCACTGGTGGTCATAGCAAACATCCTCTTCCAACAACACAAGAGAAGACTCTACACATGGACATCACCAGATGGTCAGTACTGAAATCATACTGATTACATTCTTTGCAGCCAAAGATGGAGAAGCTTTATACAGTCAGCAAAAAGAAGACCTGAAGCTGACTGTGGCTCAGATCATGAACTTGTTAAGTCTGCAAAATTCAGACTTAAAATGAAGAAAGTAGGGAAAACCAGTAGACCATTCAGATATGACCTAAATCAAATGCCTTACAATTATACAGTGGAAGTGACAAATAGATTCAAGGGATTAGATCTGATAGACAGAGTTCCTGAAGAACTAAGGGCAGAGGTTCATGACATTGTACAGGAGACAGGGATCACGACCATCCTCAAGAAAAATAAATGCAAAAAGGCAAAATTGTTGTCTGATGAGGCCTTAAAAATAGCTGTGAATAGAAGAGAAGCTAAAGGCAAAGGAGAAAAGGAAAGATATACCCATTTGAATGCCAAGTTTCAAAGAATAGCAAGGATACATAAGAAAGCCTTCCTCAGAGACCAATGGAAGAAATAGCAGAAAACAGTAGAATGGGAAAGACTAGAGATCTCTTCAAGAAAATTAGAGATACCAAGGGAACATTTCATGCAAAGATGGGCACAATAAAGGACTGAAATGGTATGGACCTAACAGAAGCAGAAGATATTAAGAAGAGGTGGCAAGAATACACAGAAGAATTATACAAAAAAGATCTTCATGACTCAGGTAACCACGATGGTGTGATCAGTCACCTAGAGCCAGACATCCTGGAATGCGAAGTTAAGTGGGCCTTAGGAAGCATCACTATGAGCAAAGCTTAGTGGAGGTGATGGAATTCCAGTTGAGCTATTTCAAATCCTAAAAGATGATGGTGTGAAAGAGTTACATTCAATATGCCAGCAAATTTGGAAAACTCAGCAGTGGTGACAGAACTGGAAAAGGTGTTTTTATTCCAATCCCAAAGAAAGGCAATGCCAAAGAAGGCTCAAACTACCACACAATTGCACTCATCTCACGTTAGCAAAATAATGCTCAAAATTCTCCAAGCCAGGCTTCAACAGTACATGAACTGTGAACCTCCAGATATTCAAGCTGGATTTATAAAAAGCAAAGGGACCAGAGATCAAATTGCCAACATCTGCTGGGTCATCGAAAAAGCAAGAGAGTTCCAAAAAACATCTACTTTTGCTTTATTGACTATGCCAAAGCCTTTGACTGTGTGGATCACAACAAACTGGAAAATTCTTAAAGAGATGTGAATACCAGACCACCTGACCTGCCTCCTGAGAAATCTGTATGCAGGTCAAGAAGCAACAGCTAGAATTGGACATGGAACAACAGACTGGATCCAAATCAGGAAAGGAGTACGTCAAGCCTCTATATCGTCACCCTATTATTTAACTTATATGCACAGTACATCATGCAAAATGACAGGCTGATTGACTCACAAGGTCAATACTTCTGGGAGATATATCAATAACTTCACATCTGTCAACTTCAGATGACACCACCATAATGGCAGAAAGCAAAGAGGAAAAAAATAAAGAGCTTCTTGACAAAAGTGAAAGAGGAGAATGAAAAAGATATCTTAAAACTCAACATTCCAAAAGGTAAGATCATGACACCTGTTCCCATCACTTCATGGCAAACACTTGGAGAAAAAGTGGAAACTGTGACAGAGATTATTTTCTTGGTCTCCAAAATCAATGTGAATGGTGACTGCAGCCACGAAAATAAAAGATGCTTGCTCCATTGAAGAAAAGTTATGATAAACCTAGAGAGCATATTAAAAAGCAGAGACATCACTTTGCTGATAAAAGATCCACATAATCAAAGCTATGGTTTTTCCCAGTAGTCATGTACGGATGTGAGAGTTGGACCATAAAAAAGGCTGAACATCAAAGAATTTATGCTTTTCAACTGTGGTGCTGGAGAAGACTCTTGAGAGTCCCTTGGAGAGCAAGGAGATCAAATCAGTCAGTTTTAAAGGAAATCAACCCTGAATATTCATTGGAATGACTGATGCTGAACCTCCAATATTTTGTCTTCCTTATGCGAAGAGCCAACTCATTGGAAAAGACCCTGTTGCTGGGAAAGATTGAGGGCAAGTGGAGATGGGGGTGGCAGAGAATGAGACGGTTGGATGACATCACTGACTCAGTGGACATGAGTTGGGGCAGACTCCAGGAGCTGGTGAAGGAGAGGGAATCCTGCCTGCTGCAGTTCACGAGGTTGCAGAGTCAGACACAACTTAGCGATTGAACAACAGAAAGTAATTATAAATTAATTTCATTGTTCTTATATGGTAATTATTATACCAAGTACCAATGTTGTTTTTGTAAAGTACAAAGAAGGTGAGCTTACTAAATTAAGGCAAAAAATTAAAAATCCTAAAGTCACTGGAGACAAGGTCAAGCTTAATTTTTCTCACATGTGATAGTGAATTAACAGGCTATTGTTCTGGAGACTGATTCTCAATTATGCTGAGCCAGAATGGTTTGAATTGATGCCATTTATTTCAGCCTGTCAAAAAACTTGGATAAAAATCAACTGTGATTTCAGATCAGCAAGTCAAGCAGTTGCTCATCAGACTGTACATAATCCTGGTATTTAAATTAATTTTGTGATTCTCTTTTCAGAGAATTCTCCCCTCAAATGATTCCCATTTTTTTTAAACTTAATTTATTTTATGTATTCCATTTATTAAAATTAACAAGAAGGGCTTTTTTACATATCTGCCCATCTAGACCCCACCATTCTGGAATGTCCTCTGGACATCATTAAAACCAGATGTTTTCAAATGTCATCTTGCATATACTGAAATGATTATAAAATGGGAATTTTTTTTTCCAGACTATTTCTGCTGAGACAAGAATGCCAGTTTCCACTGGTTTGGAAGACATTTTTATTTCTAATAGCATGAAGTTGGTTCATGATTCAAAATATAGATATTTTTCATGTCAAACACAGTATATCATTGCCTGAGAAAATGTTTTTAACAGCAGATTTTATTAGAATTTATGTGTTATGTGTATATTAATATTATTTGGAGTTTTATTTTTATTTATAAAAATTAGAATTTTATTGTGATATACATATTCAGCAATTTAACCAAAAAAATGGTGCATTGTAACTCCTAGGAATGATGACTTTTTTTTCCCTCTCCATTATGTTATTAGAGATTAATATAGCTTGAAAATGGTGATATATTCAAAAGGAATGTGGTACAAGTACTTTCTACTTAAGTAATCAATATTATCATACTCAGTGGAATACTTTTTACTATTTAAATGTTTATAGATTCTCACTATTAGCTAAGTTAGTGAAGCAACCAGTTGATATTTTTCTGTCTGTTATACAGGTACTGTCAGCTGATGATTGGTTTTCATATATGCCAAATGCAGCTATGGACTATTAAAACAGAATTATGACAAAAATAAAGAAATGCAATTTTGCAAAACATTTGGAACTTATCAGTGGACATAGCTACTAGTCATTCTAATTATAGCAAATTCAAAGTAAATCAGTAGAAAAGGTCGGTAAAAAGTTAACCTGTATTCCTACCTATTTGGGGAAAAATGAAACAGATTTTCCTTCTTAGGTGCTGGAGTTCAGCTCCAGCAGCCAGGGAATCAGCCTGCAGGGGTGAGTGGTGTTGGCGGACAATGATGTAGCCTCTGACTCAAGGTGCAGGGCTACATGTTTATTTCAAGCTTCAGGTTTTCTTTTTTTTTTTTTTTTTTTTTCTTTTTAAAAAAATCACATGCTCCCCATCCTGAACCCTCCTCCTCCCAACCTCCCCATAAAGCGCACCAGCCCCAAGCATCCAGCATCGTGCACTGAACCTGGACTGGCATCTCGTTTCATACATGACATTTCACATGTTTCAATGACATTCTCCCAAATCTTCCCACCCTCTCCCACAGAGTCCATAAGACTGTTCTATACATCAGTGTCTCTTTTGCTGTCTCGTACACAGGGTTATCGTTACCATCTTTCTAAATTCCATATACATGCGTTAGTATACTGTATTTATGTTTTTCCTTCTGGCTTACTTCACTCTGTATAATAGGCTCCAGTTTCATCCACCTCATTAGAACTGATTCAAATGTATTCTTTTTAATGGCTGAGTAATACTCCATTGTGTATATGTACCACAGCTTTCTTATCCATTCATCTGCTGATGGACATCTAGGTTGCTTCCATGTCCTGGCTATTATAAACAGTGCTGAAATGAACATTGGGGTACACGTGTCTCTTTCCCTTCTGGTTTCCTCAGTGTGTATGCCCAGCAGTGGGATTGCTGGATCATAAGGCAGTTCTATTTCCAGTTTTTTAAGGAATCTCCACACTGTTCTCCATAGTGGCTGTACTAATTTGCATTCCCACCAACAGTGTAAGAGGGTTCCCTTTTCTCCATACCCTCTCAGCATTTATTATTTATAGACTTTTGGATCGCAGCCATTCTGACTGGTGTGAAATGGTACCTCATAGTGGTTTTGATTTGCATTTCTCTGATAAAGAGTGATGTTGAACATCTTTTCAAGTGTTTGTTAGCCATCTGTATGTCTTCTTTGGAGAAATGTCTATTTAGATCTTTGGCCCATTTTTTGATTGGGTCATTTATTTTTCTGGAGTTGAGCTGTAGGAGTTGCTTGTATATTTTTGAGATTAGTTGTTTGTCGGTTGCTTCATTTGCTATTATTTTCTCCCATTCTGAAGGCTGTCTTTTCACCTTGCTAATAGTTTCCTTTGATGTGCAGAAGCTTTTAAGTTTAATTAGGTCCCATTTGTTTATTTTTGCTTTTATTTCCAATATTCTGGGAGGTGGGTCATAGAAGAATGAAACTAGAACACTTTCTAACACCATATACAAAAATAAACTCAAAATGGATTAAAGATCTCAACATAAGACCAGAAACTATAAAACTCCTAGAGGAGAACATAGGCAAAACACTCTCTGACATACATCACAGCAGGTTTTCTTTTATACTCTGACAAAAGCATTAGGTCAGAGGTTTGACATTTTTAGTTTCCCCCACCCAGATTCATTGTCTCCAGAAATCATTGTTGCCCTACAGAGTTCCTGCTTCAGCGATTCTCTCAGAATCAGCTTTACTATCTATTATCTACTTCCTCTTATGTGTCCTATACTTAACTTGTGATTACATTTTAACTCATGTTACATTCCTCAGTTTATTTCTTATCTTTCTAAATCCTGTTTGCCCCTAGCATCTTAAGATCACTATCTCCTAAAAAGGCTTCTAGCTATTAACATCTCTAAAATTCCTAATCTCTATAAGCTATAGTAAAATATGCTAACACTACAACATTCCCTAAACTTTTAGTTTCTGACTGTTCTTAATTACTCCTAAACCCTAAACTCAGAAAACTTCTTTTGCCATAAATATTTCCCTCACAAACAGGTCTCAGATAACAATCCTTCCCATGGCCTCAAGCTGCAACCTATGTGTTCATCCTGGAACATTCTTTGTAAAGATCCTTGAACAAATATCAATGGTTACTTTAGAGATTATTTTCTGGGCTCAACTGCAGAAGGCTTTGTGCTTTCTCATGCTTCTCTCAAGAACAATAAGCACCTTAACATTCTTTCCAGCCAACTCAACCGAAGAAAGGAAAGAACAAGTCAGAATCATAAGACCTAACTCCTTCATCCTGGGACTATGCCTGTGGGATGGTTGGGGCCGTGCCTCCATTTTGTCAGTAATGCCTAATGCAGCTCCCAACACTTAGGGATAAGAATATAAGATCTAAGTCTAAACTAGTAATATGAAGAATGAAAATAATTATTACTTTTGAAAATGGATCTGCATTGATTATTTTTAATGTAGTATTGAATGACCAAGATACTAATTTTCAACCTCTTCCATTTGATTTTAACCTATAGGCAAATCCTTTGCAGATAAACTACTGAGTGATCACTCTATTTTCCAAAATTCTGTATCAATGATACTAATAAATAAGAAAAAAAGGACATCTGGGAAATTTAAATAAAAATATTTACTTGAAATATCTTCAGAAATAGCTTAAAAACTTTCTTTCTCTACAAACAAGCCAATATTGCTGGAGCAAAAAGATTAAAAAAGAAATATAACAATAATGATGAAAGTCACAATTTGTTTTATTACTCAGAAATTATCACTGTTATCATTTTATAATTGGTTAATTGTTGGTGATGGACAGGGAGGCCTGGCGTGCTGTGGTTCATGGGGTCACAAAGAGTTGGACACAACTGAGCGACTGAACTGGAACTGAATTGTAGACCTATCTATCATTTGTGTAAGAAGAATATTTATATGAAAATCCATGTGACAATATCTTTTTAAAGTTCATTTTTGATGCCTTTTCAGTTGCTACATCTTGAAACATGTTAGTTGCTCAGTTGTGTCCAACGCTTTGCGATCCCATGTACTATAGCCTGCAAGGCTCCTCTGTCCATGGAATTCTCCATACAAAAACACTGAAGTGGGTATCCATTCCCTTTTCTAGAGGATCTTCCCGACCCAGGAATTGAACCACCAGGGAAGCTATATCTTGAAGAGAAATGCAAATAAAGCCCACTTTCTCTTATACTTGAGATTATGCATAGTTCAGATAAGATTGGAGCAGTTTAGATAGAAATTATTCTGGCTACCACCAGTGTGATCATTTTTTATGAGACTGCACAGGTTACCTGGTGGCTCATATGGTAAAGAATCTGCCTGCAATGCAGGAGACCTGGGTTCAATACCTGGGTCAGGATGATCCTCTGGAGAAGGGAATGGCTACCCCATCCAGTATTCTTGCCTGGAAAATCCCATGGACAGAGGAACCTGGTGGGTTATGGTCCATGGGATTGCAAAGAGTTGAGCAACTAACACTTTCACAGGTTACCAATTTAGATTCCTTCCTATAGTTATTTTTGTAATCTATGGGGAAAAACAAATGCATGTGTGTGGTTGGTAAGTAATTAGAAAATGATATGTATAAACTGCCCTTGTTTTACCTCTATTAAATATTTCATAATTTTTATACATTTAGTATAAATCTCATTTTCCCTGCTGCATTCTTTCCCAGTTTATGTTTATATGACCTAATGTGAAAATAGTCAGTGTATGCTATTTTAGATGGACGTGAGTCTGAGTGAACTCTGGGAGTTGGTGATGGACAGGGAGGCCTGGCGTGCTGCGATTCATGGGGCAAGAGTCGGACACGACTGAGCGACTGGACTGAACTGAACTGAACTGAACTCTTTAGGAAAGCCTACATTCAAAAGTATCAATTGGTCCATGTTCTTTAACAACTGAAAGGTAGAAATTATATTTAGCACATATATGGAGATTAAATAAAACCTGAGTTCACCAATAATAACTACAATAGATATACTAAAAAGTTTCCAAGGCATGCTGAAAATTAAGATGATATTTAATGGTAATGATCATACATTTTTATTCTTAGGTTTAAACAGAGTATAGCTGAACTAGAACAATATAAATTTACTTTTAAAAGGTTTTCACTTGACTACAGAGAAAAATTCAGTAGTATAATATGGGCTCAAAAGGAAAAACTTATTGTGATACTTCAGTAGAGGCTTCCCAAGAACAGTTTTTTCCTGTATTTCTTTCTAATAAATCCATAGTGGTTACATAAATGAAAATATGTTTTAAACGATCCCCTTGTCAGACTGTCAACAGAAAATATGTTAATGTTTGATCATCACCCTAACAAACTGGGTTGAGTATGACACAGTAGACAGAGTTGCAAAGGGGCTGGAAACCTTTACTCATGAAAAGCAACTGAAGACAAAAAAACTCTTAAGATTAAGTAAACAACCAGATTAACAAAATGGGCCAAAGACCAAAGAGATACTCCCCAAAGAAGATATTTAGATGGCAAATAAGCATATGAAAAGATGTTACACATCATATATCATTAAAGAAATGCAAATTAAAATAAGATATCACTGACATACCTACTAGAATGGCTAAAATCCAGAACACACTGAAAATAGCAAATACTGGAGAACAAGAATTGTCATTTATTGGTGGTAGGAATGCAAAATGATACAGTCACTTTGGAAGGAGTTCTGATGGTTTCTTACAAAACTACGCATTACTCTTACCACATGATCTAGCAATTGGGCCTTTTGGTATTTACCCCAAGGAACTGAAAACTGTGTCCACACAAAAACCTGCACATAGATGTTTACATCAGCTTTAGTCACACTTGTAAAAACTTGGAAGCAACCACAATGCTCTTCAGTAGGTGAACTGATAAACTGTGGTACATACAGGCAAATACTCAACACTAAAAAAAATAAAAAATAAAAATCAGCTTTCTCCATGAAAAGACATGGAGAAAGCAAATGAATATTACTAAGTTAAAGAAGCCAATCTGAAAAGGTCAAGTACTATTATGACTAGACATAGGTTCAATCCTCCCTGGGTTGGGAAGATCTCCAGAGGCGGGCACAGCAAACCACTCCAGTATTCTTGACTGGAGAATCCCATGGACAGAGGAGCCAGGAGGCTACTGTCCACAGGGTCACACAGAGTCAGACAGGACTGAAGCGACTTAGCATACACAGCATACAGTTATATATGATACCACGCATATGACATTTTGGAAAAGGCAAAACTATGGAGACAAAAAAAGAATCAGAAGTTGCCAGGAATGGGGAGCAGAGACAATAAGTGGGTGCAAAATAATTGGAGAGCAGATAAATCAATCTGTGTAAGCTGTAATTGAGAATTTATGTTGTTAGAAATCTGTCCCAACTCACAGAACATACAGCAACAAAGCAAATGCTCATACAAACTATGGCTTTGCATAATGTGCCAATGCAGGTTCATCAACTATAACAAATGTACCGCACTGGTGAGGATGTTAATAGAAGGGGAGACTATGCATGTGGGGGCCATGGGTATGTGGAAAATCTCCATACATTCTGCTCAATATTGCTGGGAACCTAAAACTGATCTAAAAATAAAGAATTATCCCACCCTCTCCCTCTCCCACAGAGTCCAAAAGACTGTTCTATACATCTGTGTCTCTTTTGCTATCTTGCATACAGAGTTATCGTTACCATCTTTCTGAATTCCATATATATGCCTTAGTATACTGTATTGGTGTTTTTCTTTCTGGCTTACTTCACTCTGTATAATAGGCTCCAGTTTCATTCACCTCATTAGAACTGATTCAAATGTATTCTTTTTAATGGCTGAGTAATACTCCATTGTGTATATGTACCACAGCTTTCTTATCCATTCATCTGTTGATGGACATCTAGGTTGCTTCCATGTCCTGGCTATTATAAACAGTGCTGCAATGAACACTGGGGTACACGTGTGGCATTGAAACATGTATAATATCATATATGAAATGAATCACCAGTACAAGTTTGATGCATGATACTGGTTCCTTGGGGCTGGTGCACTGGGATGACCCAGAGGGATGGTACGGGGAGGGAGGAGGGAGGGGGTTCAGGATGGGGAACACGTGTATACCTGTGGCGGATTCATGCTGATGTATGGCAAAACCAATACAATATTGTAAAGTAATTAATCTCCAATTAAAATAAATAAATTTATATTTTTAAAAAAAAAGAAAGAAAAGCAAAAATAAATAAAGAAAGAAAGAATTAAAAAATATTGCTTAAGAAACTGGCTATTTTTACTTGGAACAAGAATACCTAGAAGGAGAATAATGACATTTTTCAGATACTTTTAAAGGCTGTCACAGTGAAGGGTTTTCTGATGCTGGTCAGACTTTCTGATGCTCATAAGGTTACATTAGAACAGAGGTAGAATATTTCAGAAATGCTGATTTCCTAACCAGGACAACTTTTTTAGAAATGACTTAATGGATTTAAGTTGACTGATATCCTTCAGTGCCATGAAATACCTGGATGGCCAATCCTCAAAAATGCCTGAGAAGGGATTATTGACTTAACTGTGAGCAAGGAATCCAAACAATTTTATACTTTTTAACTAACATTTTAAGAATATCTATCATTCATAAATTACATGAAAGAAAAAAAAGTCATTACTTTTTTTCATACCATTTCCTCTGCTTTCAACATTTCAGTGTGAAATCATGAGAGTTATTAGCAAGATATAAGTAATACTGGTGAAGAGGAAAAGTAAAATGCATTCAAAAGAGAGAAAATGCACAAGGAAATTGTACAGACTTTATGATGAGGGCAAATATTTCTTCAAGAGGAAAATCATCTGCTTTTTCCTTTCTATTGCCTGGCATTCGGGATATTTACAGAAAAATCTTCTTTGGCAAATTGCTCTTTTGGGAGGAGATTTGAGTGGACTTATGATATTTCCTACAGCATTGTTTTGTTTTACATGCTTGACATATAATTCCTAGAGGTTAAGCAGTGCATTAGACTTTTGTACTCATTTTACTTAAGACCCAATACCAGAAATGAGTGATCACCCCCTGGATAACTAAAAATGAAGCTTTTGTGTGTTTCAGTTAAAATCTTTTAAACATGGGTTAAATAAACATGTAATTTTCTATAGGTTTGGCAACATTAATCCACTGGTTTTCACATTAAAATTTGGAGATTGTATTATTTTTAGAGCTGTTTATGTGTACGCAGATGCTTCTCTTTAAAGATAATTTCAGAAAATTTAGAAAAAATCAGTTTTAAATTTTTTATTGAAAACTCGTTAGAATATTCAAGTTACAGACACTGCACTAGATTCAAATGCCTCCTTTATTAGTACATGTTGCTAATGATTTTAATTAAACATACACTGATTCTCATTTCATGTCATTATGTAATTTTGGTAGTCTGCATAATATATAAAAAAGTGCAGTTAAATTCTTTGGTTACATTATGGTTTGAAAGAACACTTCACATAGTAAAGGGTATTTTAGTAGTACATTTAATGAAAAAAGGTCTAAATCTTTTCCAAATATTGTAAATAAGAGGTGATGTTTACATTTTACGACAAGTTTAAAAAGATAATAGCAATTGATTTTGAGTGAGTAAATTGCAAACCAATAACTATCTATAAATTCAGTTCAGTTCAGTTGCTCAGTCATGTCCGACCTTTGCGAGCCAATGGACTGCAGCACTCCAGATTCCCTGTCCACCACAAACTCCTGGAGCTTACCCAAACTCATGTCCATCAAGTCGGTGATGCCATCCAACCGTCTCATCCTCTGCCATCCCCTTCTCCTGCCCTCAATCTTTCCCAGCATCAGGGTCTTTTCCAATGAGTTAGTTATTTGCATCAGGTGGCCAATGTACTGCAGTTTCAGCTTGACCATCAATCTTTCCAATGAGTATTCAGGACTGATTTCCTTTAGGATGGACTGGTTTGATCTCCTTGCAGTCCAAGAACTCTCCAAGTCTTCTCCAACACCACAGTTCAAAAGCATCAATTCTTCGGTGCTCAGCTTTCTTTATAGTCCAACTTTCACATCCATACATGACTACTGGAAAAACCATAGCTTTTACTAGGTGGACCGTTGTTGGCAAAGTAATGTCTCTGCTTTTTAATAAGCTGTCTAGGATGGCCACTGCTTTTCTTCTAGGAGCAAGTATCTTTTAACTTCATGGCTGCAGTCACCAACTGCAGTGATTTTTGGAGCCCAAGAAAATAAAGTTTCTCACTGTTTCTATTGTTTCCTCACCTATTTGCCATGAAGTAATGGGACTGGATGCCATGATGTTAGTTTTCTGAATGTTGAGTTTCATGCCAACTTTTTCACTCTCCTCTTTTATTTTTGTCAAGAGGCTCTTTAGTTCTTCACTTTCTGCTATAAGGGTGGTGTCATCTGCATATGTGAGGTTATTTATATTTCTCCCAGCAATTTTGATTCATGGAGCCGGCATTTCTACTCTACATATAAGTTAAATAAGCAGGATGACAATATACAGCCTTGACGTACCCCTTTCCCGATTTGGAACCAGTCTAAACAAAGCTAGTGGAGGTGAAGGAATTCCAGTTGACCTATTTCAAATCCTAAAAGATGATGCTGTGAAAGTGGTGCACTCAATATGTCAGCAAATCTGGAAAACTCAGCAGTGGCACAAGACTGGAAAAGGTCAGTTTTCATTCCAATCCCAAAAAAAGCCAATGCCAAAGAATGCTCAAACTACCACACAATTGCACTCAACTCACACACTAGTAAAGTAATGCTCAAAATTCTCCAAGGTGGTATGTAAATTGTGAACTTCCACATGTTTAAGCTGTATTTAGAAAAGGCAGAAGAACCAGAGACCAAATTGCCAACATCCACTGGATTATCGAAAAAGAAAGAGAGAGCAAGAAAAACATCTACTTCTGCTTTATGGACTATATCAAAGTCTTTGTGTGGATCACAACAAACTGGAAAATTCTTAAAGAGATGTGAATACCAGACCACCTACCTGCCTCCTGAGAAATCTGTATGCAGATCAAGAAGCAAGAGCTAGAAATGGACATGGAATAACAGACTGGTTCCAAATTGGGAAAGGAGTCAAGGCTGTATATTGTCACCCTGCTTATTTAACATATGCAGAGTACATCATGCGAAATGTTGGGATCAATGAAGCACAAGCTGGTATCAAGATTGCTGGGAGAAATATCAATAACCTCAGATACGCAGATGACACCACCCTTATGGCAGAAAAAGAACTAAAGAGCCTCTTGATGAAAGTAAAAGAGGTGAGTGAAAAAGTTGGCTTAAAACTCAACATTCAGAAAACAAAGATCAGGTCATCTGGTCTCATCACTTCATGGCAAATAGATGAGGAAATAATGAAAAAAATGAGAGACTTTATTATTTTGGGCTCCAAAATCATGACAGATGGTGACTGCAGCAATAAAATTAAAAGATGCTTGCTCCTTAGAAGGAAAGTTATGACCAACCTAGACAGCATACTAAAAACCTGAGACATTACCAACAAAGGTCCATCTAGTCAAAGCTATGGTTTTTCCAGTAGTCATGTATGGATGTGAGAGTTGGACTATAAAGAAAGCTAAGCACCGAAGAATTGATGCTTTTGAACTGTGGTGTTGGAGAAGACTCTTGAGAGTCCCTTGGACTGCAAGGAGATCCAACCAGTCCATCCTAAAAGAGATCAGTCCTGGGTGTTCATTGGAAAGACTGATGCTGAAGCTGAAACTCCAGTACTTTGTCCACCTGACACGAAGAGCTGACTCATTGGAAAAGACCCTGATTCTGGGAAGATTGAAGGTTGGAGGAGAAGTGGACAACAGAGGATGTAATGTTTGGATGGCATAACTGACTCGATGGACATGAGTTTGAGGAGGCTCCAGGAGTTGGTGATGGACAGGGAAGCCTGGCATGCTGCAGTCTATGGGGTAGCAAGGATTTGGACACTACTGAGCGACTGAACTGAACATAACTTTTGTTCCATTTCCAGTTCTCACTGTTGCTTTTTGATCTGCATACAGATTTCTCAGGAGGCAGGTTGGCGGTATGGTATTCCTATGTTTTTAAGAATTTTCCACAGTTTGTTGTGATCCATACAGTCAAAGGCTTTGGAGTAGTCAATAAAGCAGAAGTAGATGTTTTTCTGGAACTCTCTTGGTTTTTCGATGATCAACTAAAAGCTATAAATTTTTGACTACTTATTAATATCCTACCATACTTTTGAAATTAATATTAACCACAGGTTTCAAACAAATCATGTATCATAAAATAATTTATGAGGACAAAAGATATAAAGCTGCCCAAGTGGAGATTTTATTTGAACTTTGAATGAAGATAATTAAATAGATATATTTGAAAAGTTTATGGTGAAAGCTGCAGGTAAGTACTGAAGCTCCATGGATATCATCATAAGTATACTTTGGCACTCTGTAACAGTGAATTTGCCACTTCATTAAACAGACTTATGTTACCTTGTGTGGATACAGAATTCTGAATCATTCCAATTTTTGATTCCTCATGTCCTCTTTTGGGGGCTTCCCAGGTGGCACAGTAGTAAAGAAGCCGTAGACTCACAGTTGCAAGTTCAGTCCCTAGGTTGGGATGATCCCCTGGAGGGAGAAATGATAACCCACTCTAGTAGTATTCATGCCTGGAAAAATCCCATGGGCAAAGTCGCCTGACAGGCTACAGTCCAGCGGGTCGCATAGAGTCAGATATGACGAGTTTAATGTATGCCCTCTTTTCAGCAATGTGTATTTTTCAATAATGTTCACACATACTTTTTATATTGTTTAGAACATGTTTGACATGTAAACAGGTTATTTACCCCTAGATATTCATAGACTATTGCTTCTTATCACATATCTTACTTATTGAATGTCATGATGCCATGGGATATACTTAATTCAGTGCCTGGATGCAGTTTCTAAACATATAGAAATAATTTTAAATGGACAGGAATGGGCAAATTTAATTCAGAAGACCATTATATCTACTGCTGTGGGCAAGAATTCCTTAGAAATGGAATAGCCCTTATAGTCAAGAAAGGAGTCCGAAATGCAGTACTTGGGTACAATCTCAAAAACAAAAGAGTGATCTCCGTTCGTTTCCAAGGCAAACCATTCAATATCACAGTATTCCAAGTCTATGCCCCAAGCACTAATGCTGAAGAAGCTGAAGTTGAATGGTTCTATGAAGACCTAAAAGACCTTCTAGAACTAACACTGAAAAAAAAGATGTCCTTTTCATCATAGGGGATTGGAATGCAAAAGTAGAAAGTCAAGAGATACATGGAGTAACAGGCAAGTTTGGCCTTGGAGTACAAAATAAAGCAGGGCAAAGGCTAACAGAGTTTTGCCAGGAGAACACACTAGTCATGGTGATAAATTATGTGCACAGTGAAAGGTGCCGCCAGATTCGTGGTCTCCAAAGGAGAAGATTTAACTCTGAGACCAAAGACAGTCTCAGTCACTCAGAGCTTTGTGCAGATTTTTATTTAGAGTGAAAGTGACAGAAAAAGCTTCTGACATAGACATCAGAAAGGGTAGGAGAGTACCCACTCTCACTAGTTTAGGGAGGGCCTTATATACTTCTCAATTGGCTGCTGAGAATACGCTTAAAAAAATACCTCAAAATTTGTAAAATTTCCACCAGACACTTTCCCAAGTCATACATCCTGAGATAACTGTGGCACAAGATTAGCCAAGGAGAACAGATTCCAGGCAGCCTCTCAGGAGAGACATACTGTTGCTGAGGAATCAGGGGTACAAGTCTTGAGAAACAGGTTTCCAGGCAAGATTTGTTACAATTAGAATCATTAAAAAAGAGACTAAGAAATGCATTTCCAGGTGTAAGACATGCTGTGTGATCCTTAGTTCTGGACCAAAAGAAAGGCCAGTTCTCGGGCAAGATACATTGTTGCACAAGATGAGGGAAAGAAAGAGGGAGAAGGTTCACCTCCTCCTTGCTGCTGTTGCTGCTGCTAAGTTGCTTCAGTCGTGTCCGACTCTGTGCAACCTCACAGACGGCAGCCCACCAGGCTCCCCTGTCCCTGGGATTCTCCAGGCAAGAATACTGGAGTGGGTTGCCATTTCCTTCTCCAATGCATGAAAGTGAAAAGTGAAAGTGAAGTCACTCAGTCATGTCTGACTCTTAGGGACCCCATGGACTGCAGCCTACCAAGCTCCTCCATCCATGGGATTTTCCAGGCAAGAGTACTGGAGTGGGGTGCCATTGCCTTCTCCCACCTCCTCCTTGCTGCTGCTGCTGCTAAATCACTTCAGTCGTGTCCGACTCTGTGCGACCCCATAGACGGCAGCCCACCAGGCTTCCCCGTCCCTGGGATTCTCCAGGCAAGAACACTGGAGTGGGTTGCCATTTCCTTCTCCATAACTGGCCCTAAACTTTAACTCTCTCAATATGAAACACCATCTTCCAACAACACATGAGATGAATCTATACTTGGACATCACCAGACGGTCAATACTGAAATCAGTGATTATATTCTTTGCAGCCAAAGATGGAGAAACTCTAATGTAGTCAGGAAAAACAAGACCTGGAGCTGACTGTGGCTCAGATCATAAGCTCCTTATTGTGAAATTCAGACTTCTATTTTGACAGTACTTATGACCAATTTTCAGAGATGGCAATGGCACCCCACTCCAGTACTCTTGCCTGGAAAATCCCGTGGACGGAGGAGCCTGGTTGGCTGCAGTCCATGGGGTCACGAAGAGTCGGACATGACTGAAAGACTTCACTTTCACTTTTCATTTTCCTGCACTGGAGAAGGAAATGGCAACCCACTCCAGTGTTCTTGCCTGGAGAATCCCAGGGATGGGGGAGCCTGTTGGGCTGCCGTCTATGGGGTCGCAGAGTCGGACATGACTGAAGTGACTAGCAGCAGCAGCAGCATGACCAATTTTAATGACATGAGTTAACTTTTGAAGTTTGATAAATTTGCTTTTTAAAGTTTTTTAAAAAATGAGTAAATCTGATATCTAAAAATGACTGTTAAGAATCACTGTCTTAAGAATTTAAAAATTAAATCCATTCATTGATAATATCATTTAATATGTCAAAACCACTTTTCTTGGCAAAATAAACAAATATATGTTAGGCTGAGTTCTGATCAGTTGGTTTTATACATCTGCATTTGAGTTTACAGGAAGGTAGCTTGTAAACAGATGTTGGTTATGATTAATCTGATCTTCTGGGAACCTTTTAATTTCACAATCTGGAACAAATATGAAGACAGTTATGCAGGTCCTGATAAATTAGTTTTGAGAACATACAAACAAGAATCCATACAAAGAGATAATAGACCATTTGCAAACTCAGTTTAATGATGATAATCTTGAGAAAAGAAGGCACAAACAGTTCCAAAACTTAAAATTTTAAAGTAACAGAAAGCATATTCATGCATATGCAGTTGTGCTTTGGGAAAACTGACAGAAAGAAACATACGGCACCATTCTTTAAATAATATCATTGCCCTGGAGTCACATGGAATCTAATTCAGCGCCTAGTTGTCTTCTGTCTTACTGTTCAAGTGAACACCAATCCACATCAACTAACATGTTACCTATTGTTCTTGCATTTCTCTTGCCTTCTTGATCTTGCTAACTCATTTCTGTCTGTCTTGACTACCTTTTTTTATTTTTTTGAGTCTGTGTGGTGGGATATAAATACTTTAGAGATATGCATCAGCCTTTTTTCTCTTTCACTTAGAGTAGTAAATTAACAGTTAAGAGTCAAACATTTTCATTGCCATTTTTTAGTTCCTTACTGGCATATCCTTCTAAGCATATGGGATAAGGCAGGCTATTGAGATATGAGTAAAGAAATTCGGTGAGTGCAAATGAAGGAAACCATAAGAATGGTACCATAACACAGGTTTATCATTCTAATAATTGCACCTACTTCAGACTAACTTCAAAAGATCCCCTTAGGCTTAGATTAATCTTTACAATTCTGGGATTAAGAATTATCTTGATCTAAACTGGCATCCAGGCTTCCCTAGGGCTCAGCTGGTAAAAATCCACCTGCAATGTAGGAGACTCCAGTTTGATTCCTGGGTTGGGAAGATCCCCTGAGGAGGGATAGGCTACCCACTCCAGTATTCTTGGGTTTCCCTGGTGGCTCAGACAGTAAAGAATCTGCCTGCAATGAGGGAGATCTAGGTTAGATCCCTGGGTTGAGAAGATCCCCTGGAGGAAGGCATGGCAACCCACTCCAGTATTCTTGCCTGGAGAATCCCCATGAGCGGAGGAGCCTGGCAGGGTACAGTTCATGGGGTCGCAAAAAGTGGGACACAAGTGAATGACTAAGCACAGCACAGGACAGCAAACTGGCATTCAGGCTGGAGAATATTCATGCATGGGGAGGCTACTAACCTTTTGGTTCTTTACATCTAAATTATGGAGAATATTGAATGGCACTGATTCTTAGTTCAATACATGGGCCTCCTAAGTAGTTCTAGTAGCAAAGAACCTATTTGCCAGAGCAGGAGACATAGAGACCAGTGTTTTGATTCCTGGGTCGGGAAGATCCTCTGGAAGAAGAAATGGCAATCCACTTTGGTATTCTTTCTTGGGAAATCCCATAGACAGAGGAGCCTGGCAGGTTATGGTCTAGGGTCTGAAAGAGCTGGACACGACTGAAGCAACTTAGCATGCATGTATTAGGTGCCAATGATATGCCACACGTTACTTTAAGTACTAGGGTATGGTGGTGAATCACCTCAATTTCTTGTCCTCATGTATCTTAAAAACTAATTGCAGAGACATAAAATATTTTTTAAATATATGTAATATAATATCCAGAAGTATTATCTGCTATAAGGAAGATGTTTAAAAACTAATAAAATAGAAGATACATTCTATTTTATATAGAATCAGGAATGAAGAGCTCTCTAAAGAGATTGTACCTGAGCATATACATTAAATAAGATTAATCAGAAACTTTACAAAGTATGTTGGCAAGAGGCATGTGCATGACTCAGTTCTAGGGTAATTGGCACAGTGAAGACTTCTGAAACGGACACTGGCCTAAATGACACATTCTTGGTGAAATTCAAGGGAGGTCAAAACCATTAACATAATTTTAAGGAGATAGACTTTTCATCTTATTATAGTACTGAGCAACAAAAACCTTAGAACTGGTCACCTTTTAGTTAACTACCACAAGGAAAAAAATCTCTTAGCAGCAACTAAATAGAAAATTGCTACCACAAATTGGTAAGCATAGGCCCTATTGTAGCATGCCCCCAGGTTCACGCACCTAATGAAAGCATTCTCCTGTGTATCCACTGAGTCCATTCTGAGCAAGTATCTGCTTCTGCTGATTATTGACATACTGCTCAATATTCAATTGAAAAATTAAGTCAGTGCTTCCCAAATAGTACTGTACAAACATCAACTGGGATCTTAATAAAATGTGGGTTCTGGGCCAGTTGGTCTAGGACAGTGGGCAAAGGGTGGGGTGGGGAAGGGAGCTGAGATTCTGCATTTTTAACAAACTACCAGATGATATCAGTGCTCCAGGTCTATGTATTGTACTCTGTAACAAGGATCTAGTGATGTGGAGCAGAACTGATACGCTGTCTCCTAAACGAGGACTGAAAGATAAGACATATGATTCCCATCTGCAGATTTTTCTGAATAGGCTGATGTCTTCATCATTTGGGGCTACTGCTATAACCAAGTTGGAGAAGGCGATGGCACCCTACTCCAGTACTCTTGCCTGGAAAATCCCATGGATGGAGGAGTCTGGTGGGCTGCCGTCTATGGGGTCACACAGAGTCGGACATGACTAAAGTGACTTAGCAGCAGCAGCAGCTATAACCAAGTACCTATATTTAGTAGCTTACAAACAGCAGAAATAAATTTTCCACCCTACTGGAAGCTAGAAATCTGAAATTAGGGCACCAGCATGTTTGGGTTCTGATGAGAGTCCTTATCCAGGTTTCAAACTGCAATCATTTTCCTTTACCCTCATATGGCTCTTACTCACATATCATGGAAATAATCTGAGAGTTCTGTCTACAGCAATGTATGTCCATCTCAATAATAACCTCAGGAAATGGATTTAACCAGTGTGGACTGTAGGTCTGATAGACTCACTGATTGAACTTCAATACAGACACAGCTCAGGCTACACCTGTCTGACCACTGCATACCCTGTTCTAACAAGAAGGACAGGATGGTGCTTTGATTCCCCTGGCATTAATGTCAGTTTAGATGATGCGTCCAAGACCCCTTAGAATGTGTATATGCCTTTTACCCCAGCACCAAGTTGCTCAGGTAATGTCAAAAGCCCTTTGGGGAAAGAATTTGGAAAATATATTTTTCATATTCCTACTGCAGCACTACAGAGTCATCCTCAAATGCTCCTGATCTCTCCTTCAATCAACAGCCTCTAGATCTCAGAATTGGTTCAAGTCTGGAAAGTGTGTGAGAGAGAGTAATTTTTCATTATTGTGGCTGATGTTACTCTTCTGCTCTTGATATCGCAATCATGTTTTGTTATGTAAGTTAAGCAATAACATCACTGGCTAGTACATCTAGCTTTATGAATGTTATGATCTGTTAGCCATTACCAGAGATCCTGGAAGACCAAGGCTCCCTAAACTCCATTCTGGCCTCACTCTCCATCATGGTAATTAAGAAACCTTGCCTCTGATGGTTAAATATTGCCATGTGGCTTCTAATTTTTCAAAATTATACCTATTCACACTAGATAACCCAGATCAATTACAGTGTCTTTCTTCTCCCATTAATTTTGGCCTAGAATGGACACTACCAGTTTCTAGATGATGTCAGTGTCCTCTTTCTCTGCATTTTAGGGAAGGGAGAGTCTTCTGTGTTCTCTTGGGAAATGTAAACAGCTGCTGGTTATCTGGCCTAACATAATCAGTCCATTCTAGCATGCTCGTCTTTCTGAACATTTGCATTTTTCCTCAATATTTTGCCAAAGCATTGCAACATTGCTATCTCGTTAACAATACGTCATCTACAAAGTTCAAGATGTCACTCCTGGAGTATATTAGGACTAAATCCAGGCATCCTTGCCAGGATGTTAAATTCTGATTCATGGGAGAATGCTACCATGTCAATAAACATTCCCCTATCTGAGTTTCCAGTATCCCGGACCTGATTCAACACTTTTAGCATATCTTAGATGAGTTCTGCAACCTTTTAATAAATACTCTTTTATTCCCCACACAGGAATAGCACTTTATTTCTCTGCTCATGCTGAGATCTGACTCTAGTTATTATTCTAGAAGTAATGGGAAGCGGGTAGTGAAGGGGCAGTTCTTGAAGACAACAAACATCATCTTGTGGTAGACCTGTTTCAGCTGAGTCTTTTGTATAAACTCCAGAATATGGGGCGCTCCACTCCAATATTAAGTTTTAAGGGAATCTGGGAAATCTAGTTTTTAAGCACATTCATTCAAATGACATTCTTGCAACTCTCAGGGTCTCTCTGTCCCTACAGAGTCACTGACCTTAAGAGCTTGCTGGGGCTATGAGTTAATTTCCCATTGAAAATCCTCCACCCTTAGGATAAGTCTGAGTTTCTGCATAGTCTACCTTTTTGAATATAAAAGATGACAGTCTCTTAAAATGTTTCCATGGAGACTTTCTAGCTTTTACAGAGTATCTGAGTTCAAGTTAGCTGATCTGAGTGTTTCTTTCTTTCTTAATGGTTTTTACAACATTTAACAAAAACCATCCAATCCCATAATCCCTATAATTACATCCCCTCAATAGCTTTCAAGAGCTTGTGCATGTGCTTCTCTATTTGTGTATCATTCCAATCCACCATAGGTGACAATCTAAACAGTACTGTGATATTGCGAGATACCAGTAGTACCACTATGCCACTCACTGTCTACATGATGATCCTCACAGCCATCTGACTGACAAGCAGTCCAATTTCAGAATTTTATTCTGAGAATATGATCTCTAGCTACATTGCATTGGAGAAGGAGATGGCAACCCACTCCAGTGTTCTTGCCTGGAGAATCCCAAGGACGGGGGAGCCTGGTGGGCTGCCGTCTATGGGGTCACACAGAGTTGGACACAACTGAAGCAACTTAGCAGTAGCAGCAGCAGCAGCAGCAGCAGCAGCTACATTTTAGACGCCCAGTGACTTATGTTGATTTACTTCATAAGAAGAATCTGAAGTCAGAATCCAAGGTAGCTCATTTGGAAGAGAAACACAGGAAGAACTGTAGGAGTAGGCAAATGGGAGAAAGTATGTAAATGGATGGGTTATACTTTAAGGTAATTGGAGCTCAGTTTCATTAGAGATTTTCTGGGAGATATTCTGGGAGATGTTTCAGAATTGTGCCAGCACTCCTCCCTCGTCGACTGAGCATTGTTCCAGAGTGAGTCAAACACATTTTTTCCTCAAGAGCACCCTGCATTTCTGTAGAGATGCAGGACAATTTCTGTGATTATGGGAATTGTCTGTAGGCTATCTCCAAGCAGGCCAAGACAATATAGGTGGGGCAGTGGCAGAATCTGCTTCAGTGATTTAGTACTTTTTTATACTAGTCTAATCCAATTTCCTTACTTACAAATTAATAATAATAGTCACTACATTATTAGGACGCTGAACAAGGGGTTGAGATTTTTCACAGAGTGTTTTACATGGTGTTTTAGATATAGAATGTATTTAATAAGCGCTAGCTGTTATTATCTTTTGTGTCTCTCCTCCTCACATTTCCTACCTGGTGACAAAACCTCCTGAATGTGCACCCTAAAATTCCACTGTACTGTTTTCTTCAACTCAGTCTTGAATTCTTGTCTAAATCTTACCTATCATTTAAGGTCTAACCAAATACTCTTTCTCCATAAAGAATTTCCATGTCCTCAACAGATTATGTTTTGTTTCGTTTTGTTTTTTTCTTCTTTAGGCTTGAAGTATCACTACTACTTTAGACTCCTTCTTTTATATGTATTATGCTCATTTGGAGATATATGTGTGTGTGTGTATATATATACACACACACAGTTAACCCTTGAACAATGCAGGGGTTAGGGACATTGATCTCTGTGTAGTTGAAAAATCCACACATGACTTTTGACTCCCCCAAAACTTAATTATTAATAACCTACTATTGACAGGAAGTCTTACTGATAGCATAAACAGTCCATTAACACACATTTTGCATGCTATATGTTACAGACTATATCTTATAATAAACTATAGAAAAAGAACATTATTTTAAAAATCACAAAGAAGAGAAAACATTTATTTACTGATATCATGTTTACATCCTCTGTTTATAAGATGCATCATCTGATCATGTGATATATGATCACAGTATGTATATGTGCTATACATACTACTAACACTGCTGCTGCTGCTAAGTCACTTCAGTTGTGTCCAACTCTGTGCAATCCCATAGACGGCAGCCCACCAGGCTCCCCCGTCCCGGGGATTCTCCAGGCAAGAACACTGGAGTGGGTTGCCATTTCCTTCTCCAATGCATGAAACTGAAAAGGGAAAGTGAAGTCCCTCAGTCGTGTCCGACTCTTCACGACCCATGGACTACAGCCTACCAGGCTCCTCCGTCCATAGGATTTCCCAGGCAAGAGTATTGGAGTGGGTTGCCATTGCCTTCTTCTACTACTAACACTAGACACCAAAAATAAAAAGATAATGTGAAAAAGTCATTAATATTTATTAATAGGTATAGTGATTTATTGATAATGAAGAAGCAGCAATAGGAATGATTCATGGTAGCCTAGCCTGTACACTAATAAATGAATCATTATAAAAATTTTATAGTATATGGTATTTAAGTCATATTCATAATACAGTTTGGACACACTGTTATATTTAAAAAATATATGTGATGATAGGCTAATAGGCATTTTTTCCAATTACAAGAAGAGGTATTCTATATAGTGATGTAGTTATTTGAAAGCAGAGTCATAAAATAGTCAAAAAAAAAAACTAACACTATTGATTTTATATTAAATATGATTCACATTATGCCTAATAGAAAAGAAATGCAAACAAGCAAAATGGCTGTCTGGGGAGGCCTTACAAATAGCTGTGAAAAGAAGAGAAGCGAAAAGCAAAGGAGAAAAGGAAAACTATAAACATCAGAACGCAGAGTTCCAAAGAATAGCAAGAAGAGATAAGAAAGCCTTCCTCACCAATCACTGCAAAGAAATAGAGGAAAACAACAGAATGGAAAAGACTAGGGATCTCTTCAAGAAAATCAGAGATACCAAAGGAACATTTCATGCAAAGATGAGCTCGATAAAGGACAGAAATGGTATGGATCTAACAGAAGCAGAAGATATTAAGAAGAGATGGCAAGAATACACAGAAGAACTGTATAAAAAAGATCTTCACGACCTAGATAATCACGATGGTGTGATCACTGACCTAGAGCCAGACATCCTGCAATGTGAAGTCAAGGGGGCCTTAGAAAGCATCACTATGAGCAAAGCTAGTGGAGGTGATGGAATTCCAGTTGAGCTATTCCAAATCCTGAAAGATGATGCTGTGAAAGTGCTGCACTCAATATGCCAGCAAATTGGGAAAACTCAGCAGTGGCCACAGGACTGGAAAAGGTCAGTTTTCATTCCAGTCCCAAAGAAAGGCAATGCCAAAAAATGCTCAAACTACCGCACGATTGCACTCATGTCACACGCTAGTAAAGTAATGCTCAAAATTCTCGAAGCCAGGCTTCAGCAATATGTGAACCGTGAACTTCCTGATGTTCAAGCTGGTTTTAGAAAAGGCAGAGGAACCAGAGATCAAATTGCCAACATCCGCTGGATCATAGAAAAAGCCAGAGAGTCCCAGAAAAACATCTATTTCTGCTTTATTGACTATGCCAAAGCCTTTGACTGTGTGGATCACAATCAACTGTGGAAAATTCTGAAAGAGATGGGAATACCAGACCACCTGATCTGCCTCTTGAGAAATTTGTATGCAGGTCAGGAAGCAACAGTTAGAACTGGACATGGAACAACAGACTGGTTCCAAATAGGAAAAGGAGTTTGTCAAGGCTGTATATTGTCACCCTGTTTATTTAACTTATATGCAGAGTACATCATGAGAAACGCTGGACTGGAAGAAACACAAGCTGGAATCAAGATTGCCGGGAGAAATATCAATAACCTGATATGCAGATGACACCACCCTTAGGGCAGAAAGTGAAGAGGAACTAAAAAGCCTCTTGATGAAAGTGAAAGTGGAGAGTGAAAAAGTTGGCTTAAAGCTCAACATTCAGAAAACGAAGATCATGGCATCCGGTCCCATCACTTCATGGCAAATAGATGGGGAAACAGTGGAAACAGTGTCAGACTTTATTTTTCTGGGCTCCAATATCACTGCAGATGGTGACTGCAGCCATGAAATTAAAAGACACTTACTCCTTGGAAGGAAAGCTATGACCAACCTAGATAGCATATTCAAAAGCAGAGACATTACTTTGCCAACAAAGGTTCATCTAGTCAAGGCTATGGTTTTTCCTGTGGTCATGTATGGATGTGAGAGTTGGACTGTGAAGAAGGCTGAGCGCCAAAGAATTGATGCTTTTGAACTGTGGTGTTGGAGAAGCCTCTTGAGAGTCCCTTGGACTGCAAGGAGATCCAACCAGTCCATTCTGAAGGAGATCAGCCCTGGGATTTCTTTGGAAGGAATGATGCTAAAGCTGAAACTCCAGTACTTTGGCCACCTCATGCAAAGAGTTGACTCATTGGAAAAGACTCTGATGCTGGGAGGGATTGGGGGCAGGAGGAGAAGGGGACGACAGAGGATGAGATGGCTGGATGGCATCACTGCCTCGATGGATGTGAGTCTGAGTGAACTCTGGGAGTTGGTGATGGACAGGGAGGCCTGGCGTGCTGCGATTCATGGGGTCCCAAAGAGCTGGACACGACTGAGAGACTGATCTGATCTGAAGGATAGGCTATTCACTTCAAGTCTTACAAACAATGTTGTACATTTATATTTTGTATAATTACTAAAAAAGACCCATGTATAAGTGGACCCATGCAGTCCAAACCTGTGTTGTTCAAGGGTCATCTGTATATATCTTATAGATATTAAAAGTTTTGATAAATTTTCTTATTTTTTGTATATTTCTTATAGTAAAAAACTCAATATCTGGACTTTAGTCAAAATTTTATAGCTATTATCTCTTTTAACTAGCTCTAGCACAACTCAAAAAAAAAAAAATAAAAGAACTTGGCTTCTGATTCAGTTCATTTGATATGCTAAATCATTACCTCTTCAACAATACTGCAATTTTAGGTACACGTGGTGAATATAATTGATTTAATTCTATGGATGCAATGCTATCTCTTAAGAATATTTAAACAGAATAGTGAAATCATAAAATTGATATTCATGCATAAACATCTAGGAATAGTTCAAAAGCAGACTATAAATAAAGCAAAGTAAAATCTAGCACAAGATTATTAGTGAAATTATTAATTATTAGTGAAATTACTCTTACAATCTTTTGAAGGGCTCAGTAAGAAAAAGCTGTGGACATGGAAACATTATTTTAGGAAGACAGGGTTTTCATGATTACATATGGGGCCAAATGAGAAGTTTCATGAATGACTCCACTGACTGAAATAAATGATGGTTAGGAGAAAAATTAATGAGCCATGGGGAACAGATCATTATATATTTAATTGAGGTGAAGGTGGTTGCCTATGGCATAAACAGACATTTATATAAAAATCACTTTATTCCAAAGAGCTCTTGCTTCCTTCCAACTTTTCTTTGTTCTACTGTGATCATGAAAATTCATATCTAAATTACATACCACATATATTGCAGAATATATGCACATGTCTTTTCTGAGTCTGATTGCTTTCCTTCTTGGTACATCTTTAATTAGCTTGAAGATGACTTGTATTAGTGCCTATTTCATTAAATTATTTATTTCCACAAAATGTCCAAAAGTTTCATGAAACAGAAGTACCTCTATCTGGTTTGGTGGTTTATGTCCCATTAGACTATCTCAAGAATTTCATATTTCTATGACTTTCAAACTCTACCTCCTTTGTCCTCTCTTCTGTCGTACTTTTTCCTTTCTTCCATTCCTCCATCATAAACTCTTTCCTCTTACTATTCTCCTCTGGTCATAAGGCAGGTAAAGCATTAGCAATGGAGTTCTGTGTGTTGACTCCAGAGTCTAGCTGCCTGACTTCCTGTCCCAAAAGTACCATTTAATACTTGCACAATTAAAGGCAAACTACTAAACCTTTTGATGTTTTAGTTGTTTTAATGATAAAATGAGGCTGGTAATACTTAATTCTTAAAGATGTTGAGAGTATTAGGTGAAAATGACATAAGAAGTATGTGGCATAGAGTAAATAATTAAAGTTCCTTGTTATCACTAACCTTATTGTTATTCTTCTCTGAACTCTTTATGAAATGTATGCACACACACATTGCCTTGATTTTCTGATGAGTGTTTGATGTTCATTGTTCGTAAATTCCAAGTATGTTACAGGTCCTTGGTTACACAGTCCACAGTTTATGCCTCTATTTCCATTATAGCTAAATGTATAAGTATTCAATAAATACTAAACACGCTACATAAAGTTGGGCTTGAAAATGTGAACAGGGAATCACTAGCAAAGGATACTGTTGAAGAGAATAACTAAAGGAAGTAATCAAAAATAATAAAATTTGTTACAACATGATTAACTAAAACTTAAAAAAATAAAACACATATACAAGATTTTTCCATAGGCAATTTGGAGGGACAGACATATTCCTGTTTAAAATATATGCAAAATAATTTTAATACCTTCTGATTCATTTTTCCCATCACACATTTTCCAAGAAGTTAGAATATGAAGATGGAAACACTGAGAAGGTAAACTCAATATAAGGCCAGAAAATCAGGGTCAAGTTAATTGCACCCCTATTTTCTTTTTTTTTTTTTGCACCCCTATTTTCTGTGTATCTTTAAATGTTCCATTTCCAATTCATGTTAAAAATTGTAGAATGTGAGCTAATTGCTCTGAAGCTTTATAAATGCAATCATAACCTTAATATTTTGTGGAAATGTCTTTGTTAATTTTAATGTTTCTAAATTTAAAAAATTATCTATTGAATTCCCATCTTTAAAAGACAAAACAATGATTGCTGCTGCTGCTGCTAAGTCGCTTCAGTCGTGTCCGAGTCTATGCGACCCCATAGACGGCAGCCCACCAGGCTCCCCCGTCCCTGGGATTCTCCAGGCAAGAACACTGGAGTGGGTTGCCATTTCCTTCTCCAATACATGAAAGTGAAAAGTCAAAGTGAAGTCACTCAGTCGTGTCCGACTCTTCACAACCCCATGGACTGCAGCCTACCAGGCTTCTCCGTCCATGGGATTTTCCAGGCAAGAGTACTGGAGTGGGTGCCATCACCTTCTCCAAAACAACGATTACATCTAACAAAATAACTACACTTGCCATGAAATAATTCAGTTCTTAAATTTGAAGCAAAAGCCTGCTTTTTTTAATTTAGAAGAGTATTTTTTGTTTAGTCACTACGTCGGGTCTGATTCTTTGCCACCTCATGGACTGCAGCATGCCAGGCTTCCCAGTCCCTCACCATCTCCCCCAGTCTGCTTAGCTACTGTTTACTGAAGAGTATACTATTTATTGACGAGTATACTTGGCTATATTGAAGAGTATACTTAGTTACTATTTATTGAAAATTTATTATTAAGATCCAAGTGTTTCACATATGCTGATATAACCACAGGCAGGATCAGCTCAACCTGGTCCTATTCTGTGGATAACAAGATACTAAATTGGTTTTCACAGAGAACAGAACAAAACTGCAAGTCATACGGCTAAAGCATGTGCAGAGGAGAAAATTCTTTCACAAGTGAAGGGTCCATTGTTTGGGAAGCTCCTGTGCCCCCTTTACCATATATTAGCATAAATGGCAATGTTCCAAAGCCCTCCAATAAAAACCTGCCTTACTAATGCTTCTGCATACAAGCTCTCATCCCTAGCTCATAAAAGTTTGACTGAACCGCAGATCAGGAGACAGATTTGAGAGCCTTGCCTCCTGTTTCCCTGCCAGTCTACACACAATAAAGCCTTTTCTTTCATCAAAAGGTGGTGCTATAATATTGCCTTCAATGCATGTCAGCCAGTGAGTCCCTGCTTGGTAACATAAACACACTTAATTATTTAGTTAATTATTGAAATGAATCTATAAAATAAATACCACCAACCTTATTTTGAAGATAAGGAATAAGGTTCAGAGACACTAAGCAACTTTGCAAGTTTACACAGCTGTGAAATGGTAGAGCCTTGATTTGAACCAAACTTACATGAAGGCAAAATGTATCCTTAATCTTTTAGTGCACAAAATTTTAAAGACATCACTTAGTTGACTCTGTGAATTTAAACAATTTATTCAAAGCCATTGGTTTATGTTTGTCTGTTTTGTTGGTTGGTTGGTTTGTTTATCTATCCTATAAAAACAATATAACATAATTGATCAGGCTCAGAGTTTGGAGTCACACTACCTGTATCTGAATTTTGGATCTTGTTACTGTCTGAATGACCTTGCTTGAAATATTTAAACTCTCTATTCCTCAGTTTCCTCACTTCTAAAATGAGAATAATAATAACACACTATATCATAGGATTGTATAAGGGTGAAATATTTAATATTTTTAAAACAAATTTTGTAATATGTTAAGAACTCTAGACACGTAAGCTGTTACTATCTGTAAAATACAAACAGTAATGCCTATATTCATTTAGCTCATAAGATTGTGGAAAGAAATAAATTAGCAAATTAGTGGTTGCAAATATGCCTCACATAATAGAAAGTGTTTTATTAAGATATATTTATATGTGTCACATTTATATGCCAATGGTGAATGATATTTATTTGATTAGATATGCATTTAGGCACAAGTAGCATATAAGTACTAAACTGAGAATGCTAAATATTGCGCTTTTAAAAGAGCAATTTATTTAGTAAACTTTAAAACTGTCTGCCTTGAAATAAGTCAAGCTAGTAATATACAAATTATTTTACTTGTTTTTGAAAATAAATTTTTCAAATACATTGCTATTAAACTTTTCTGATGAAAATTAGGAACAAAGATACTAAAATATAAAGACATCCACATATGTTTCACTTAATATTTTTCTTTTTTAAATTCTTTCTTAATGGTTTTTAGGATTTTTTTAATTACTTGCACACATTTAAGATTTTATATGTTTGTATGTATGGTGGTATACACAAACTCCTCTACTCACACATCATTTCAACCATCTGATGGACTGTGGGGATGAGCCACATGGCACACAGTTGAAAATAATTTCCTTTAACAAGAACCATGGGGTATTTAATGGCTTGCAGCGTAGGCACTGACCTCAGCTGAACGTAGTACTTCACATTGTCTAGGGTGCAGGGAGATAAAGTATGTTTAGATTTCCCCAAAGCAAATTATTTGAATTCTAGCCATCTGTCTGAAAATAAGAGCACTTCTAGCTTAGACACACATGCTTAATCAGTGTTTGTTTTAAAAATTTATGAGTGTATAGGTACAGTTGAACAATTTTAAATCCAAAATGTTAGACATGGACTCTGAGAGAGAAACAGAGTGTGATTGTGTATGTGCGTGTGTGTCTTTGGGGGTGCTGGGGAGAGAGGAGGTACAGGGGATAATTAAATTGGAGACTGCCTAATTCAGAATTTCCTTTACCTGAATCTTTGGTGTCTGTGACCACCAACAGAGTTTCCTCCACTGAAGCAGTCTGACATAAATGTGTCTACTGTGCATTTTAGCTGACCTGAGGGTTCTGGTAAAGAGATTTATCTGCTAAATGCCATGGAGACTGCCAGATTCAACATACATCAGTTTAAGTATATAGCATCATATGCTGCCAGTGGTAGGTTATTTGATTTCTTTTCCTTTTAGTCTTTTCTTTTGAGATATTCCAAGACTATTGATTACCTGCAGTGAAAGTTTGTTCTGTCCATTAATTTCATTGCTTCCCTCCCATGAGTGATGGAGATTTTTTAATAAGTATGCATGGTAGAGTTGTAGTTTTGAATTTAAAATTAATTTTCTCAATGAATCAGTAACAATCATTTAGCAATTGTTTTGCTAGCATTTTAACTTAATAATAATAAGCCTAACACCTTTTGTTGAAGAGATATGAGCAGAGTAAGGAAATTAACGTCATAGAGCTCATATTTTGTGCCACACAATTTGTTAGTAAATTTACATATTCATTTTGTAATTTACTTTCTCTACAATCTTGTGATATGTATGAATAATAAAATTGTGTGAGCTTAGGGCTTCTTATTGGCTTATAACTCAACATTCAAAGAAATAAGGTCATGGCATCCAATTCCATCACTTCATGGCAAATAGATGGGGAAGCAATGGAAACAGTGACAGACTTTATTTTTGGAGGCTCCAAAATCACTGCAGATGGTGACTGAAGCCATGAAATTAAAAGATACTTGTTCCTTTGAAGAAAAGCTATGACCAACCTAGACAGCATATTAAAAAGCAGAGATATTACTTTGCCAACAAAGGTCTGTCTAGTCAAAGCTCTATGGTTTTTCCAGTAGTCATGTATGGATGTTAGAGTTGGACTATAAAGAAAGCTGAGCACAGAAGAATTGATGCTTTTGAACCGTGGTGTTGAAGAAGACTCTTGAGAGTCCCTTGAACTACAAGGAGACCAAACCAGTCCGTTCTAAAGGAAATCAGTCCTGAATATTCATTAGAAGGACTGATGCTGAGGCTGAAACTGCATACTTTGGCCACCTGATGTGTAGAACTGACTCATTGAAAAAGACCCTGATGCTGGGAGGGATTGAGGGCAGGAGGAGAAGGGGACAACAGAAGGTGAGATGGTTGGACAGCATCACTGATGCAATGGACATGAGTTCGAGCAAGCTCCAGGAGTGGGTGGTGGACAGCGAGGCCTGGTGTGCTGCAGTCCATGGGGTTGCAAAGAGTCGGACATGACTAAGCGACTGAACTGAGGCCTTCTTGCTTAAAGACCTGTCTGATGTAAAAATCAATATACATTTATGCTTTGTTTCTTTAATTTTCTTTGTAAAAAGCATTTTATTTTAGGCGACTTTTAGATTTATAGAAACTTTGTGAAAATAGTACAGAGAATTCCTTTAGAGAGTTCCTCTAAAAGCCACACCCAGTTTCCCCTATTAGTGTCTTACATTACTTTGGTACATTTGCCACAACTAATGAATCCATATTGTAATGTTATTACTAAAAAAATTCATACTTTATTCAGATTTCTTAGTTTTTACCTAAGGTCATTATTCTGTACCAGAATCCCCCACAGGACACCATGATACATTTAATCATCATCCCCGTAGGTTTCTATAGACTGATAGTTTCTAAGATCTTTCCCGTAAAGCAGGGAAAACCACTAGACCATTCAGGTATGACCTAAATCAAATCCCTTATGATTATACAGTGGAAGTGAGAAATAGATTTAAGGGCCTAGATCTGATAGATAGAGTGCCTGATGAACTATGGAATGAGGTTGGTGACATTGTACAGGAGACAGGGATCAAGACCATCCCCATGGAAAAGAAATGCAAAAAAGCAAAATGGCTGTCTGGGGAGGCCTTACAAATAGCTGTGAAAAGAAGACAAGCGAAAAGCAAAGGGGAAAAGGAAAGCTATAAAAATCTGAATGCAGAGTTCCAAAAAATAGCAAGAAGCTATAAGAAAGCCTTCTTCAGTGATCAATGCAAATAAATAGAGGAAAACAACAGAATGGGAAAGACTAGAGATCTCTTCAAGAAAATCAGAGATACCAAAGGAACATTTCATGCAAAGATGGGCTTGATAAAGGACAGAAATGGTATGGACCTAACAGAAGTAGAAGATATTAAGAAGAGGTTGCAAGAAGACACAGAAGAACTGTAGAAAAAAGAGCTTCACGACCCAGATAATCACGATGGTGTGAGTACTGACCTAGAGCCAGACATCCTGGAATGTGAAGTCAAGTGGGCCTTAGAAAGCATCACTACAAACAAAGCTAGTGGAGATGATGGAATTCCAGTTGAGCTATTCCAAATCCTGAAATGTGATGCTGTGAAAGTGCTGCACTCAATATGCCAGCAAATTGGGAAAACTCAGCAGTGGCCACAGGACTGGAAAAGGTCAGTTTTCATTCAAATCCCAAAGAAAGGCAATGCCAAAGAATGCTCAAACTACCGCACAACTGCACTCATGTCACACGCTAGTAAAGTAATGCTCAAAATTCTCCAAGCCAGGCTTCAGCAATATGTGAACTGTGAACTTCCTGATGTTCAAGCTGGTTTTAGAAAAGGCAGAGGAACCAGAGATAAAATTGCCAACATCTGCTGGATCATCAAAAAAGCAAGAGAGTTCCAGAAAAACATCTATTTCTGCTTTATTGACTATGCCAAAGCCTTTGACTGTGTGGATCACAATAAACTGTGGAAAATTCTGAAAGAGATGGGAATACCAGACCACCTGATAAGCCTCTTGAGAAATTTGTAAGCAGGTCAGGAAGCAACAGTTAGAATTGGACATGGAACAACAGACTGGTTCCAAATAGGAAAAGGAGTACTTCAAGGCTGTATATTGTCACCCTGTTTATTTAACTTATATGCAGAGTACATCATGAGAAACGCTGGACTGGAAGAAACACAAGCTGGAATTAAGATTGCTGGGAGAAATATTAATAACCTCAGATATGCAGATGACACCACCCTTATGGCAGAAAGTGAAGAGGAACTCAAAAGCCTCTTGGTGAAAGTGGAGAGTGAAAAAGTTGGCTTAAAGGTCAACATTCAGAAAACTAAGATCATGGCATCCGGTCCCATCACTTCATGGCAAATAAATGGGGAAACAGTGGAAACAGTGTCAGACTTTATTTTTCTGGGCTCCAAAATCACTGCAGATGGTGACTGCAGCCATGAAATTAAAAGACGCTTACTCCTTGGAAGAAAAGTTATGACCAACCTAGATAGGATATTGAAAAGCAGAGACATTACTTTGCCAACAAAGTTTCATCTAGTCAAGGCTATGGTTTTTCCAGTGGTCATGTATGGATGTGAGAGTTGGACTGTGAAGAAGGTTGAGTGCTGAAGAATTGATGCTTTTGAACTGTGGTGCTGGAGAAGCCTCTTGAGAGTCCCTTGGACTACAAGGAGATCCAACCAGTCCATTCTGAAGGAGATCAGCCCTGGGATTTCTTTGGAAGGAATGATGCTAAAGCTGAAACTCCAGTACTTTGGCCACCTCATGCGAAGAGTTGACTCATTGGAAAAGACTCTGATGCTGGGAGGGATTTGAGCAGGAGCAGAAGGGGACGACAGAGGATGAGATGGCTGGATGGCATCACTGACTTGATGGACGTGAGTCTGAGTGAACTCTGGGAGTTGGTGATGGACAGGGAGGCCTGGCGTGCTGCGATTCATGAGGTCGCAAAGAGTCGGACAGGACTGAGCGGCTGATGTAATCTGATCTGATCTGATGACCTTGGTAGTTTTGTGGAGTACTGATTAAGTATTTTGTTTATTGCTCATCAATTGGAGTCTTTCTGCTGTTTCTCTCATAATTAGACTGGCATTTTGAGTACTGGAGAAGGTCACAGAGGTAACTGCTAAAATCACATCATATTGAGGGTACACACATAAGTATGGTTTATCTTTGCTGATGTTGATCTTGATCACCTAACACATAGCTTCAGGTATTTCCACTGCAAAGTTGTTCTTCTGCCCCTCTTTCTAAACTGTATTCACTGAAGGAGTTCACCATAGACACCCCACATTTAAGGGGAGGGGAGTTATCCTCAATCTCTGGAGGGGTATCACCGTTCATTTAACATGTCAACTATGCTGGGCCATGGTACCCAGGTATTTGGTCAAACCTTGTTCTGGATGTTTTGGTGAAGAGAGATTTTGGATGAGGTTTGCATTTAAACTGGTGGACTGAGTAAAGCAGATTACCTTCCTTAAAGTGAGTGGGTCTCATCCAATTAGTTGAAGGTCTTAATAGAAAAGACTGCCTTCTCCTGAGATAAAAGGAATCCTGTCAGCAGTCTTTGGACTGAAACTGTGACTCCTCCCCTAGTGTCCAGCCTGTTAGCCTACCCTGCAGATTTCTGAATTACTGAGCCTGTACGATTGCATAAGGCAATACCTTAAAACAAATCTCTCAATCTGTATGCATTTACACACAATTTAGTGGGCTGTTTCTCTGGAGAACCTTAACACAAAGGGAGTACTATATATTGTCAAATAATAATTAGTATCAAGGCTGCAAAGAGGGTAAAACTTAGAGTGTTCCAGAGAAGTGAAAGAGTCAGGGGCTTATAAAGACAAAAAGCTACAAGACTGATAAAGTTTGTAGGTGAGAATTGTGATTAACTCTGACGCAAGTAAGGACATTTTGTCCTTAAGGATTCATAAGTTAGTTTAGGGTAAAGGTCTGATAGAAATCTTGATTTTCTGGCAAATGTTCTGAATGTCTTTTTTTTTTAGGACAATGAGTGGTGGAAAGGTCAGATTCCATCCGGGATGAGACATGCATAAGTCATGTTTCCTCAGTGACATCCTGGCTTCATTTTAGAGAAACATCTTAGCAACACTAATTCCAATTTGATTTTCTTTTCACACTACACAAATTATTTGAAATTATTCTTCTTCAGACATTTTATCTATTCGTATTTATTTATTTATGTATTCATTCATTCACATCAATTTGGATTCATGTTGTTGCTTAGTTGCTCAGTTGTGTCCGACTCTTTATAACCCCATGGACTCTTGCCCACCAGGCTTCTCTGTCCATGGAATGCCCCAGACAAGAACACTGGAGTGGGTTGCCATTTCCTTCTCAAGGGGATCTTTTAGACCCAGGGATTAAATCTGTGTTTCCTGCATTGCAGATGGATTCTTTACCCTTGAGCCACCAGGAAGACTTGGGATTTAGTCTAATACTACTTTGTTGGTCAAACTATTTTGGCTTATGCTACTGGGGCTATTTTATTTGACTCTTTTATACACTCATCACATATGTATTGTGTGTGTGTTGCATTTTGTTTATTTGACTATTTTCTTGCTTTCTAGCACTACAAGAAACTAGAAAGAAGAAACAAGAAACTCAGCCTTGCATCAATCATTAATTTGTGCTCTTTTAGCAAAATACACTGACTAGATTGATGGTGGATGGAAGGGGCATATATGTCTATTAACTAACCTGTTCAGTTCAGTTCAGTCACTCAGTTGTATCTGACTCTTTGCGAACCCATGGACTGCAGCACACCAGGCTTCGCTGTCCATAACCAGCACCTGGAGCCTACTCAAACTCACGACCATCGCATCACTGATGCCATGCAACCATCTCATACTCTGTCATCCGCTTGTTCTCCTACCTTCAATATTTCCCAGCATCACGGTCTTTTCGAATGAGTCAGTTCTTCGCATCAGGTGGCCAAAGTATTAGAGTTTCAGCTTCAGCATCACTCCTTCCAATGAATGTTCAGAATCAATTTCCTTTAGGATGGACTGGTTGGATCTCCATGCAGTCCAAGGGATTCTCAAGAGTCTTCTTCAACACCACAGTTCAAAAGCATCAATTCTTTGGTGCTCAGCTTTCTTTATAGTCTAACTCTAACATCTATACATGACTACTGGAAAAACCATAGCTTTGACTAGATGGACCTTTGTTGGCAAATTAATGTCTCTACTTTTTAATACGCTGTCTAGGTTGGTCATAGCTTTTCTTCCAAGGAGCAAGCATCTTTTAATTCCATAGCCTCAGTCACCATCTGCAGTGATTTTGGAGCCCAGAAAAATAAAGTCAGCCACTGTTTCCATTGTTTCCCCATCTACTTGCCATGAAGTGATGGGACCAGATGCCATGATCTTCGTTTTCTGAATGTTGAGCTTTAAGCCAACATTTTCACTCTCATCTTTCACCTTCATCAAAAGGCTGTTTAGTTCTTCTTCACTTTCTGCCATAAGGGTGATGTCGTCTGCATATCTGAGGTTATTGATATTTCTCCCGGCAATCTTGATTTCAGCTTGTGTTTCATCCAGTTTGGCATTTCACATGATGTATTCTGCATATAAGTTAAATAAACAGGGTGAAAATACACAGTCTTGACATACTCCTTTACCGATTTGGAACAAGTCTGTTGTTCCATGTCCAGTTCTAACTGTCCAGTTCTTGATCTGCATACAGATTTCTCAGGAGGCAGGTAGGTGACCTGGTATTCACATCTCTTTATGAATTTTCCACAGTTTGTTGTGATCCACACAGTCAAAGGCTTTGGCGTAGTCAATAAAGCGGAAGTAGATGTTCTTCTGGAACTCTTTTGCTTTTTCGATGATGTAGCAGATGTTGGCATTTTGATCTCTGGTTCCTCTACCTTATCTACATCCAGCTTGAACATCTGGAAGTTCACAGTTCACGTACGGTTGAAGCCTGGCTTGGAAAAGTTTGAGCATTACTTTGCTAGCGTGTGTGATGAGTGCAATTTTGCGCTAGTTTGAAGATTCTTTGGCAATGACTTTCTTTTGGATTGGAATGAAAACTGACCTTTAACAGTCCTGTGGCCACTGCTGAGCTTTCCAGACTTGCTGGCATATTGAATGCAGCACTTTCACAGCATCACATTTTAGGATTTGAAATAGCTCAACTGGAATTCCATCACCTCCACTAGCTGTGTTCATAGTGATGTTTCCTAAGGCCCACTTGACGTCACATTCCAGGATGTCTGGCTGTACGTGAGTGATCACACAATCATGGTTATCTGGATCAAGATCTGTTTTTATATAGGTCTTCTGTGTTCCTGCCACCTCTTCTTAATATCTTCTGCTTCTGTTAAGTCCATACAATTTCTGCCCTTTATTATCCCCAACTTTGCATGAAATATTCCCTTGGTATCTCTAATTTTCTTGAAGGGATCTCTAGTCTGTCCCATTCTATTATTTTCCTCTATTTCTTTGTACTGATCACTGAGGAAAAGCTTTCACATCTCTCCTTGCTATTCTTTACAACTCTGCATTCAAATAGGTATATCTGTCCTTTTCTCCTTTGACTTTAGCTTCTCTTCTTTTCACAGCTATTTTTAAGGCCTCATCAGACAACCATTTTGCCTTTTTGCATTTCTTTTTCTTGGAGACGGTCTTGATCCCTACGTCCTGTTCAATGTCATGAACCTCCATCTGTAGTTCTTCAGGCACTCTATCAAATCTAATCAGATCAGGTCAGATCAGTCGCTCAGTTGTGTCTGACTCTTTGCAACCCCATGAATCGCAGCACACCAGGCCTCCCTGTCCATCACCAACTCCCGGAGTTCACCCAGACTCATGTCCATTGAGTCAGCGATGCCATCCAGCCATCTCATCCTCTGTCGTCCCCTTCTGCTCCTGCTCACAATCCCTCCCAGCATCAGAGTCTTTTCCAAGGAGTCAACTCTTCGCATGAGGTGGCCAAAGTACTGGAGTTTCAGCTTTAGCATCATTCCTTCCCAAGAAATCCCAGGGTTGATCTCCTTCAGAATGGACTGGTTGGATCTCCTTGCAGTCCAAGGGACTCTCAAGAGTCTTCTCCAACACCACAGTTCAAAAGCATCAATTCTTCGGTGCTCAGCCTTCTTCACAGTCCAACTCTCACATCCATACATGACCACTGGAAAAACCATAGCCTTGACTAGACGAACCTTTGTTGGCAAAGTAATGTCTCTGCTTTTGAATATTCTATCTAGGTTGGTCATAACTTTCCTTCCAAGAAGTAAGTGTCTTTTAATTTCATGACTGCAGTCACCATCTGTAGTGATTTTGCAGCCCAGAATAATAAAGTCTGACACTGTTTCCAGTGTTTCCCCATCTATTTCCCACGAAGTGATGAGACCGGATGCCATGATCTTCGTTTTCTGAATGTTGAGCTTTAAGTCAACTTTTTCACTCTCTACTTTCACTTTCATCAAGAGGCTTTTGAGTTCCTCTTCACTTTCTGACCTAAGGGTGGTGTCATCTGCATATCTGAGGTTATTGATATTTCTCCCGGCAATCTTGATTCCAGCTTGTGTTTCTTCCAGTCCAGCGTTTCTCATGATGTACTCTGGATATAAGTTAAATAAACAGGCTGACAGTATACAGCCTTGACGAACTCCTTTTCCTATTTGGAACCAGTCTGTTGTTCCATGTCCAGTTCTAACTGTTGCTTCCTGACCTGCATACAAAAAAGATCTTCACGACCCAGATAATCACAATGGTGTGATCACTGACCTAGAGCCAGATATCCTGGAATGTGAAGTCAAGTGGGCCTTAGAAAGCATCACTACGAACAAAGATAGTGGAGGTGATGGTATTCCAGTTGAGTTATTCCAAATCCTGAAAGATGATGCTGTGAAAGTGCTGCACTCAATATGCCAGCAAATTGGGAAAACTCAGCAGTGGCCACAGGACTGGAAAAGGTCAGTTTTCATTCCAATCCCAAAGAAAGGCAATGCCAAAGAATGCTCAAACTACCACACAACTGCACTCATCTCACACGCTAGTAAAGTAATGCTCAAAATTCTCCAAGCCAGGCTTCAGCAATATGTGAACTGTGAACTTCCTGATGTTCAAGCTGGTTTTAGAAAAGGCAGAGGAACCAGAGATCAAATTGCCAACATCCGCTGGATCATGGAAAAAGCAAGAGAGTTCCAGAAAAACATCAAATCTAATATCTTGAATCTATTTGTTACTTTCACTGTATAATCATAAGGGATTTGATTTAGGTCATACCTGAATGGTCTAGTGGTTTTCCTTACCTTCTTTAAGTCTGAATTTGGCAATAAGGAGTTCATGATCTTAGCCACAGTCAGCTCCAGTCTTTTTTTGCTGACTGTATAGAGCTTCTCCATCTTTGGCTGCAAAGAATATAATCAAACTAACCTGAAATAGATGCAATATGAAATATTGCCCTTTTAGCTGTGTACAGGATTTCAGAGGAACACTGTACTAGGCACTGTGTGTTTGTGTGTGTGTCTGTGCTCAGTTGCTCAGTTGTGTCACACACTTTTGTGACACCATGGACTGTAGCCCTTCAGGCTCCTCTGTTCATGAGATTTTCCAGGCAAGAAGACTGGAGTGGGGTGCCATTTCTTTCTCCAGGGGGGCATTTCTTCCTGACCCTTGGATCAAACCCTTGTCCCCTACAACTCCTTGCACTGGTAAGCATATTTTTACCACTAGTCCCATCTGGAAGCAACTAGGCAGTATGATTTAATATAAATTATTTGTATATATTATATTTGTCATTATAATTTAAAATGATATGAGAAAAGATGAGAAAATTGAAATAATTGCTAGTCAATATTTATGTCAACTTATATGAAATTGATACGTAAGTCAGGAAGCTGGAGCTGGAGCCATTGTCAAGTGTAACAAAAGCACTAGATTACACTGCTCTGAAAATATGTGAGGTACAACTGTTAAGGAGTTGAGAAATACCATCCAGCCCTGTACCTGGGACATTCTGGGCACTCCTTAGATGTCAGGTGAATTGATAGACATATACTGATGCAATTTAGAGGGAAATATTTTTTACCCTAAAGGGAATGGTATTATGCAAGGGGTACTGTAATTGGAAAAATAAAATAAAGATTGTAGGGTATTAAGAAAATTAATTTGGCTTAGGAAGAGGTGCCATATGGAAGTTAAAAGAAATAAATAGTTAAAATATTTATTTTATAAATATTCCCACAGTGTGGGAATGAGAGTGCATGGGCTGGAGTGCTGGTAAGAGCTTAGATGACAGACTTGGATTTATAGAGGGGTGGCTGTTTGGTGTTTAGAAATAGGGGACAGTGTTTCAGCTCAAATATAATGTACCCGCACCAAGAGAATTGCTGAGAACCTAGACTTTCCAGAAGTCTCTTTCCGTATGACATTGAAGAACCATCTTAGAAGGAATAAATCTAAATGAAATAATATATGAAAAACTCAGGAAGAAAGGATAGTTTTTTTTCCAAAGGTGGGCTAGTGTTGCTGTACCTGAAACTTCTTTCCCAGCCTCTTTCTCTTTGGTCTTTAATATTTGAATTCCCTTTTCAGGACTACAAGAGAGGTGTTTTTTGTTTGTTTCTTTCTTTCTTTTTTTTGGTGCGGGCAGAGGGAGGGGGTTTGTAGTTTGAAAGAAAGAGGGAGGTTATGAGGCAGAAAGACTTGATTAACTAAGTGACCATATAATTTCTCATCCCAACTATGCTACTTTTTAAAATAAAATTTTGAAAGGTTAACTCCATTTACAGTTATTACAAAATAGTAGCTATATTCCCCATGTTGTACAATATACCCTTGTAGCATATCTTCTACCCAATAATTCGGATTTCCCACTTCTACCCCTTTATCTTCTCCCACCACTTTCTACTGGTAACCACTCATTTGTTCTCTGTATCTGTGAGTCTGCAACTGTGCTATTTTTGAGCACAAAAAGAGATAACTGTTTATAACTATGCAGAGAGCAAGAGTAAACAGGATTACAGATAACTTTTGGTAAATCATCACAAGACTTTTTTGAAACTCTTCTAACAAAGAGCAAAGCAAAGGAAGTGAATCTGCTCTTTGGGTCACCAGCCCTGGCAATGTGTGGGATCAAGGAGAGATCTGGTGAAACAGAGGCCTCTGTATCTTGCAAACAAGTGTGACATCAGTAAATACACACCTTGGGCCGTTGGGACAGGCTAGTGCGGGGAAGTATTATAGACACATAGTACATACTCCAGGGTATTCTTAGAGATTATAGGATTTAAAGATGAAGGAACCAGCTGGTGAAATTTGAATTATGTATGCTTTCCAGTGGCTCAAATGGTAAAGAATCTGTCTGCAATGCAGGGGAGCTGGGTTTGATCCCTGGGTTGGGAAGGTCCCCTGGAGAAGGGAATGGTTACCCAGTCCAGTATTCTTGCCTGGAGAATTCCAAGGACAGAGGAGCCTGGCAAGCTACAGTCTGCGGGGTTGTAAAGAGACGGACATGACTGAGCAACTCACTTTCATCTACTCACCATTTTGAAGCCAGGAGAAATCCAGATAAATTTCCCTAAAACCTGTCTCTTTCCAAACTCCATTCACTTCTAACCACACTGCCCAGAAAGTAAAGGCACAAGTGTTTATTAGATAATCTGAGATTCATGTAATGTGACTATTGTGCTATAAGAGATGTGAGATAATTCTGATATAAGGGGTTACAAGGAGATTAAAATGTTTGAGGAAGGTAGTTGTTCCTCAATCCAATAAAGAAATCTTTTCAACAGGAAGAAGGGCTGGAGTTCAAGATATCATGTGTGTGTGTTACAATTACACAGAACCTAGTATTGTGGAGATAGACAATAAGAATCTTATGAAATAAAAAGCAAAGTATGAATCAGAGAAAAAAGGAATTGGAAAATGTTAATACTTGGGTATAGAAAGTAGAAATATATCAGTAATAATACTAATAAATAATGTATTTTTTTCAAAATCTGAAAGACTCAGAATTTAGTAAAATGAATTGAAGTATTCAATAGGTGTGAGGAGGTTTGTGCATTCCTTTTGCATTATAGTGTCTCAGGTTTCAGAATGCCATTGTCACTGTTATCAATAGCCCTACTAAAAATAGGATTACTGAAATACTCTCTCTTAGAATAAAGCTTATCACTAAGCCTTTTCCCTATTGCAAAGCTGTATACATCTTTATGATAAAATTATCTTTCTCAAATACTTCATTCATCTCAACACCATGCAACTTCAGAAAGTCAGAATTACTGCGAACCCTTTTCAATAATGGGCTTCCTTTGTGGCTCAGCTGGTAAAGAATCTGCCTGCAATGCAGAAGACCTGGGTTCAGTTCCTGGGTTGGGAAGATCCCCTAAAGAAGGGAAAGGCTACCCAGTCCAGTATTCTGGCCTGGAGAATTCCATGGACTCTCCAGGGTCCATGGGTCACAGAGTCAGACACAACTGAGCGACTTTTACTCACTCACTCTTCAATAACATATATGTATATAGTCTATATGTAAATTTACATATATATATATATGTGTGTGTGTGTGTGTGTGTGTGTGTGTGTGTGTGTGTGTGTAGGGGCTTCCCTGATAGTTCAGTTGGTAAAGAAACCACCTGCAATGCAGGAGACCCCAGTTCAATTCCTGGGATAAGAAGATTCGCTGGAGATGGGATAGTCTACCTACTCCAGTATTCTTGGGCTCCCCTTGTGGCTCAGCTGGTAAAGAATCTGTCCACAATGCGGGAGACCTGGGTTTGGTCCCTGGGTTGGGAAAATCCCCTGGAGAAGGGATCCAGTATTCTGCCCTGGAGAATCCGACGCGACTGAGCGACTTTCACTTCACTACATAAATATAAACTGTCGTCATAGATGTGTGTAGCTTGAAAATACATTAATTTTAAATACTTTTTTCCACCTTATTTCACTGAAGGATTTAAAGTTGATGATACAGAAAAGATCACTTATTTTAAATCAAAGTCCCCTCTTGCTCCTATATTACAAGTTAAATCAAGTTGTCTTTACTCAAGTTATATCAAGTTGTCTTTACTATAAATCATAGAATAAATGAAACTTTATGGACATTTTTAATGAAATCAAATGGTAATATTTCTAAATTCCAAATAAAAAATTCCAAAAAAAATTAATTTCTTAAGTGATGTATATGAAATATTACTCTATTTGTAATAATTTGGAAACTTTATTATTTTAAAGAATACTTGGGAGAAGTAAACTGTGAAAGATGGAGAACTACTTGGGCTAGATTACATTTCTGTTTTACTTTTAAACTGAGAGAAATAGAAATACATATGTATATTATTTCTATTAAGAATCTCACTATTTATATGGTTGTAGAAACTGTCTGCATGAAGCATTCCCTGGGTGTTGGCTTAACAAGGCACATGTTTTCTGCAAATTGTTTCAATCATGAAGCATTTAAAATAAAATTCTATTTTTGGGTTAGCTTGGGAAAAAAAATTCAGAAACTTTTGAAAAATTACCATTACAATTGAAGGAACAAAAACAACTATACAAGTACTATATTCCCAAATAGCAGAATTATCTTATTGGTTCCTATCCAAGCATTATTTCCTAGAGGTTGACGTAAGATCTAGTCCTAAGTTCCTACATAAATCCAGCCTGACAAGAGACTGAGGAAAAAAGTAATACAGCTAAGTAATTTTGATGACAAATTAAGTTCTTACAATCAACATAGATAGGCTTCAGGGTCCTAAAATACTTTAATCATTTTATGTTACCAATTCTAAAATAAGCTAAAAGAAGCACAAAAATGAGATTAAAAGCTATTTTCTTCTATTTTGATTTGACAGACAGTGGTTCTCAAACCTTCAGTACAAATTATATTCATCTGGAGAAATCTGAATTTCCATTATCTGGGACCACCCTACCCTGAAGAGTCAGAATCTTGTGTGGGAGGAGTTGGGGATCACCAATGTTTGATTTTGTTTTTTTTGTTGTTGTTGTTGCTGTTGTTTTATGTTTTGTTTTTAGAAGCTCCTCAAGAGATGCTTTAAGCAGCCAGGTTTGAGACCATAAAGTGGTGTCACAATTTAAACTTTAGAGATCTATACAGGGTAACTGTTTCTCATTTTTAGACCTCAGTTGACTGTGAACCTCTCAATGGTTTCTCCAACCCTCTTCCATGTAAGAGTTTATATTTAACATGCTTGATATTAATAATTGTTTAGCTGTTTAATGTATTCAATTGCCCATCTCTAGCCTGACAGTGTGCTTCTTGAAGACAATGAGAATTTTTTTTTCCTCTGAATCAACCACGTATGGTACAAAGTACAACAAACAAACTCGATCTTGAAAGAATGCATGCATGAAATAATGGCACTCAAATGCGCAGTCTAGAGATTTTCCTTCCATACTACTGACCATCAGTTGTAATAATCATGGAGTATTTTCACAATTGCTTACTCACAAATTTAATGCAACTAGAAAACGAAATGCAATGTGAAATAAAAAAAAAATAGATATGGGATTACTTAAGTAAAGCTCACTTAGCAAATTAAATGAACAGAAATATTTAGACTACCTGTTTTTAGCAATTCTATAAACGGCTTTTCTTAGTTCTTAAAACAATTTCTCTCTACTTATAATACACTATATAGAATACATCCCATTTTGTGGCATGAATACCATCTTCAGTTGTATATACAAAAAATTAGGTGAGCAAGACTCCCAATATATACAACTGTGTAAAGGTGATGAGAAGTGTTGCCCTATCCATTATGCTAGGAAAACAAAAGGAATGTGCATTTTTCACAATGACTATAATGGTAACTTTTAATCTCTAAAAACACAGTAGAAAAAGCATTGGAAATAATTTCCATCGTTTTCCCCCTGTGATTAATCCCTACACATTTCCCCAAAGAATACATGCCCACAGAAGTACCTGTGTCCTATACTAAGTGAGAATTGGGCCAGAAAAGGAGGCAGTCTGATGTTGTTTAACACATGTCTTGTTCTTGAGCCTGCATGAAGAGTAGATACCATAAATGGCCATGTGCCATAAAAAAATGCCACAGGATTTTTCAACCTAAACTCTGAAAATGACTGCATGAATCAGTCAAAAAAACACATTCTGGTAATACTGTGGAACATTTAGATGGCTGACCTGCTTCTATCTGGCTTATTAACAAGTATGAGCTGGACACATTTAAATGTTCTGTTTATTGTTTTCTTCATTACCACTTTTCTTAGCTGAACATAAAGTGTAAGTGGGGAAAACTTTTTTTATTTCAGTATATAGGGATCATTAGATGAAAAGCATTACTTTTCACTAAAAAATCTACATTATTTACATTGGCTCTGTTAAGACTGATTCATAATCATTAGACATGCTATATATCTTTGAATTTGAGAAAAAATTAGTGTTCAGTTATCAAATACATTAGGAAGTATGGGAATATAATTCAGTAAGTATCTGGCCTAGTCATAAAGTAAGCATCTGTCTTACATTTACAATTTAGAATATTTGATTAATTTAAGCCAGGTTCACAAGTTCAGATGTTTATCTGCAATCTGGTTGGACCTAACTGACTTCTAGAGCTGGAATATAAATCAGCTGGGATCAGACTTCACCACCTTCATACATTCTTCCCTCACTGGCCTTTAGAATGTGCTAGCACAGAATATGGCAATAATAATGGCAATACCATGAAAATAACATCACATTGATTATCAGTGACAAAACTTAATCCTCTTCTTAACTCTGCTTACCTATCTTGACTGAAACTTCTATTTAAAAACATCACAATAATACACAATCATGCATATCTTCCTACTGTTAAAGAAAATCATCACAATAAATTATTTTCTCTATTATATTTTCTTTTTTATGGCTCATGATGCTATCTGTTCCTGGAACAGCCCTGTTTATAGGCATAGTGTGTACTATTATATATACACAGGTAGATGAAACTATAGTCTTAGATTTTCCTAACAGTTTAATACTAGAATTAAATTGGTATCCATTAGACTGGCTATGATTTTAAAATGAAAGCTAAGAAGCTTGTTCCCTGAGACTGCCACTTACCACACCCAGAGCATACAAATTCCTTGTATAATTTTAGATTTTCTTTCAAACTAATTTTCCAGCCTATCACCCGCTTTTGCCCCATGCATCTTCCCCTTCACCCAAATAATTTATTTGCAGCTTCTCCACTTCCTCCCTTTTAAGAATTGCTCTCCTCTGCCCATAGTGTCGGAGAAGGCAATGGCACCCCACTCCAGTACTCTTGCCTGGAAAATCCCATGGATGGAGGAGCCTGGTGGGCTGCAGTCCATGGGGTCGCTAAGAGTTGGACACGACTGAGTGACTTCACTTTCACTTTTCACTTGCATGCATTGGAGAAGGAAATGGCAACCCACTCCAGTGTTCTTGCCTGGAGAAGCCCAGGGACAGGGTAGCCTGGTGGACTGACGTCTATGGGGTCGCGCAGAGTCGGACACAACTGAAGCGACTTAGCAGCAGCAGCAGCCCATAGTTTTAAAACTTTGGCAGCATATGGCAGCCTCCACCTTGCATTAGACCTATTTATATGCCAGTCTTAACAGTGGGAAGTTAGTTTTTGATGTAAATGAAATTCATTTTATTTCTCTCTGAATATTTAGTAAACATACGAGTACTCCTGTACCAAACATTCTAAGCACCTTACACCATAACAGCTAATCATCATGACATTAGAATTATACTATGAATTAGCAGTGTTTTACTGATGAGGAAACTGTGGCTTTTAGAGGTTTGGATCACGGCCAGGCACACAGAAACTATAGGAAGAATTAGGATTTGAATTCAGGACTCTTTTAAAGCACAATCTGCTAATCACATTTTTTACAGTTTCTAAATTAAAGGGTGTGAACATGAATAAAAGAAAGCAATACAAGAAAATAAAACATACAAGTAAATAATATGCATGTTTAGCCCAGATGTCCCCAAGCATGGCACTATAAAACAAGGACACATGTTCATTTTAGAAAGGAAGAAGACTCTATTCCCATTTTAAACCTCCCTGTTGTTCTACCCTAAGAGGAAGGAGTCTACCTTTATCAGTGAGTGGGATCACTAGAGGTACTAAAACATCCAGTGTGGTTCTTGAATTCATAAAGGTAAGCCAGACATATGGTCCTCTTTGCCTCTACTCACATCCAGCTGCAGCCTCATCCTTACCTCTCTGTTTGAGGGTGACGTATGGTAAGATTTTGATTCAGGCTTACTAGATAGTAGAAACCTACTAAGACCTTCAGCTTAGGCCACATCATTCACAAGAGATATCTGGTCATCCAACTCTTGTTTTCCATTTACTGTTGCTGCCTTAGAGACCTCATAGGAAGCAGTGAGTTAAAGTATATAGGATTCTGATTCTTGAACTTCATACCAAATATCATTTACTATTAGCCAAAACACCCCATTATTTCTAACACTTCTTCTGAAAAGCATGCATTTCAAAATTTTTTTGTTTGTTTTTTTCCTTAATTTCCCCTCAGCTTTATTGAGGTATAACAGGAAAAAAATTATATATATTTAAGGTATAAAATCTTTTTTTAATTAATTATTTTAATTGGAAGATAATTGCTTTACAATATTGTGATGTTTTTTGCCATACATGAACATGAATTGGCCACAAGTATACATGTGTCCCCCCAATCCTGAACCCTCCTCCCACCTCCATCGCCATCCTACCTTTCTGGGTTCTCCCAGTGCACCCACTTCATGCATGGAACTTGCACTGGTCATCTATTTTACATACGGTAATGTACACGTTTCAGTGTTATTCTCTCAAATCATCCCAACCTCGCCTTCTCCCACTGAGTCCAAAAAGTCTGTTCTTTACATCTTTGCTGCCCTGCATGTAGGATCGTCAGTACCAATGTTTTGATATAAGTATACTGTGTGTAATGGTTACCACAATAAAGATAACTAATATATCCATTATCTCACAGAGTTACCATTTGTATATGTGAGAGAGAAAGGTGAAGACACTTAAGGCTTACTCTTTTAGCAAATTTTAAGTATACAATACATTATTACTATTATGAATAAAATTGCTATACATTAGATCTCTAGAATTTATTCATTTTATGCCTGAAATCTTATACCCTTTGACAAACACCTTCCCATTTCCCACATTCACTAGCACCTGGTAAATACCATTTTACTCTCTGATTTTATGAGTTCGACTTAAGATTCCACATATAAGTGATATCATGCAGTATTTGTCTCTCTGTGTCTACCATGCAATTCAAAGCCATGTTGTTCAAATATCAACAGTATATATAAATATACATATATATGTGGGCTTCTCTGGTGGCTCAGCTGGTAAAGAATCTGCCTGCAATGGGGGAGACCTGGGTTAGATCCCTGGGTTGGGGAGATCCCCTGAAGAAGGGGAAGGCTACCCACTCCAGTATTCTGGCCTGGAGAATTCCATGGACTGTATAGTCCATGGGGTTGCCAAGAGTCAGACACGACTGAGCGACTTTCACTTCACTTTCACATATATATACCTATATATAACATAATATATTTCATATAATTTATACTTATATATGCTAATATATGTGTGTATCCATATCTATATCTGTAATCTTATAATGTATTTTCCCATTCATCCCTCAACAGACACTAAGATTATTTCCATATCTTTACTATTGTGAACAATGTTTCAATGAATATGGGACTGCAAGTATCTCTTGGATATATACTCAGAAATGGGATTGCTACATCATATAGTAGTAGTTCTATTTCTGAGGAAGCTCCATACCATTTTCCATAATTGCCATACAGATTTACCATCCCATCAACAGTGTACAAAAGAGAATATTCTTGCTAGTGATTGTCATCTCTTGTCTTTTTGATAATAGCCATCCTCCTTTGGCCCTCCCTGGTGGATCAGATGGTAAAAAATTTGCCTGCAATGTGGGAGACCCAGGTTCAATCCCTGGAAAGATCCCTGGAGAAGGAATGGTTACCCCCTCGAGTGTTCTTGCCTGGAGAATTCTACGGACAGAGGACCCCGGTGGGGCCACAGTCCATGGGGGTCACAAACAGCCATAGATGACTGAGCGACTAACACTTTCAATTTTGCGTTTCCATGGCAGCTCAGCTGGTAACGAATCCACCTGCAATGCAGGAGACCCCAATTCAATTCCTGAGTTGGGAAGATCCCCTAGAGAAGGGACAGGCTACCCACTCCAGTATTCTTGGGCTTCCCTGGTAGCTCATTTGGTAAAGAATCTGCCTGTAATGCGGGAGACCTGGGTTCAATCCCTGGGTTGGGACGATCCCTTAGAGGAGGGCATGACAACCCACTCCAGTATTCTTCCCTGGAGAATTCCCATGCACAGAGGAGCCTGGTGGGCTGCAGTCCATGGGGTTGCAGAGTCAGGCACAACTGGGTGACTAAGCACATCCTCCTTAGCATGAGTGAGGTGTTACCTCATTGTGTTACTGATTTGCATTTCCCTGATGATTAGTGATGTTGCACAACTTTTCATGTAACTGTTGGCCACCTGTTTGTCTCTTTGGAGAAATTATTCGGTTCCTTTGACCATTTTTAATTATTTTGTACAATAGCTACTGATTTATATGGGTGTGCACTCAGTTGCTTCAGTAGTGTCCAACTCTTTGCAACCCTATGAACTATAGCCCACCAGACTCCTCAGTCCATGGGATTCTCCAGGCAAGAACACTGGAGTAGGTTACCATGGTCTTCTCCAGGACTGAGTTATATATATTCAAGTAAGCTTTGACAATGGTGCCAAGAATTCACAACAGAGAAAGGACAACCAAAACATACATATATTTGGATTATCCAAAATAGATACTTTACATATAGTAATATATAATTATATATTTTAAATATATATGCATATAATATCATCCACTGTGTAGTCCACCTTTTCATGTTAGCTGTGCAGATGCTTTTTAGTTTTACATAGTCCCACTTGTATATTGCTACTTTTGTTGCCTGTGTTTCTACTGTCATATCCAAAAAATTATTTAGAAGACCATCAAAGGGCTTATCCTCTATATTTTCTTCTAGGAATTTTATAACTTCAGGTCTTCTGTTTAAAGCTTTAATCCATTTTGAGTTGAATTTGTATGATGTGAGGATCTAACTCATTTTTATATGTGTTTATCTGATTTTCCCAATATTATTCATTGAAGAGACTATTCTTTCTCTATTGTGAATTCTTGGCACCCTGGTCAAAGATTACTTGACTATGTATGTGTGTGTTTATTTCTAGGCTCGCTATTCTGCTTCACGGGTGAGAGAGTCTATTTGCATGCCAGCATCATACTGTTTTGATTAATACAGTTTTCAAAATATATTTTGAAATATGTTAGTGTGATATCGCCAGTTTTGTTTTTCTTACTCAAGATTGTGTTGGGTGTTTGTAGTCTTGTGGTTTCATATAAATTTTAGGACCTTTTGCTATTTGTGAAAAGTCTGTAGATCTCTGGAGAGAATGGATATTTTAGCAATATTACTTGTTCTAATTTATGAACACAGAATATATTTTTATTTATTTGTGTCTTCTTTAATTTCTTTCAGCAGTCTTAAATTTTTGTGTGCACAGGTCTTTCAGTTCATTTGTTAAATATATTCCTAAGTATTTATTCTATTTTTTCCCATTTTATTGATACATAATTGACATACATAGCACTGGATAAGTTTAAGGTACATAGTGTAATGACACGGCTTAAAAATACCATGAAATAATGACCTCGGTAAGTTTAGTGAACATCTATCATCTCACACAGATACAGAATTTTAAAAATGTAATTTTTCCTTATGATGATAACTCTGAGGATTTACTATTCTTTTTGATGCTTAGTATGTCTTTTCTAGTTCCTTAAGGTATAAATTAGTGTTTACTTGAGTTCTTTTTCCTTAATGTAGATATTTATTGCTATAAATTTTCCTCTTAGAACCTCTTTTCCAAAGTTTTGGTGACCTGTGTTTTCATTTCCATTTGTCTTAAGATACTTTCTGATTTCTCTTTTGATTTCTTCTTCAACACATTAGTTTTTGAGGGATGTGTTGCTTAATTTCTACATATTTGTACATTTTTCAATTTTCCTTCTGTTACTGATTTCTATTTTTATACTGCTGTGGCTAAAAAAATGGTACTTGAATTTTAATCATCTTAAATTTGTTAAGGCTTATTCTAGTCTTTGTGTACTTGGGAAGAATATGTATCATGTAACTAAAATAGTTTATTTCTGGACTCTCTATATAACTATCCTTATGCTAGCATCACACTATTTTGATTAACACAAACACAGTAAGTTTTAAAATCAGGAAGTATGACTCTTCTAATTTTGCTTTATTTGAAGAGAAAAGAAGTAAAGGAACGGTAGTAGGGGAGAAGCCAAAATGGTAGGTAGGACACAGAGCAAGGAAGACCTCTTAGAAGATGTTATAGAGGTCTGTCCTTATCAAAAGGACAGAAAAAACTAATCGGAGCATTTTAGGCAAAGAAGGGTACTCACATTTACATTTTGATGATATTTTTCTAGCAGAAATTCAGAGAATGTATTTGCAAGGCAGAAACAGAGTGTGTGTACAAATAGAGCAACTGAAGGTAAAGGAATGCAAGAGAGACATAACTGTAACTGTGATTTTGAAATATGCAGTAGAAGTAGGGCAAAAGTGTCATAGCAGAAACTACAATAAAATGTTTGGTGGATTGGATTATGGGCTATACTTTGAAGGGTGTCAAGAATGATATTTATATTCTGTTCCTGCAGTGCAAACAATAGTGATACTATTTAATAAGATAGTAAACAATGGAAGAAGACCACACTGCAGAATAGGGGACAGATCATGAGTGAGAATTCAGTGAAGAGGTACATGGGAAGGTCTAATAAAGACAGATTCTATACATTTAGGTGACGATTAAAGCAATCCATGAGAATGAGATGGCTAAGGGCTATGATTGAGCCTTGAATGATGCCAACATCCAGCTTTATAGAAAACAAAGGGATGAGAAAAAAACAGTAAGGAAGAAGCCAAAAGATTACTGCGTTAGCTAATCCAACTATAAGATGTGCTTTAAAAAGAGGGTAGAGGAGGACTGTGATCACACTAATTCATGTTAAATTATAAAATTGAGAGTATATTTCAAAGTAGATGGAGATTTAGAAATAGAAAAATATATTATTGAATTTGGCTGAATTCTAGAATTTCCAAAATCCAAATTCATCTTTAGAACAATAGATGCTTTTATATGCCCATCAGCAGATGAATGGATAAGAAAGCTGTGGTACATATACACAATGGAGTATTACTCAGCCATTAAAAAGAATACATTTGAATCAGTTCTAATGAGGTGGATGAAACTGGAGCCTATTATACAGAGTGAAGTAAGCCAGAAAGAAAAAACACCAATATACTAACGCATATATATGGAATTTAGAAAGATGGTAACAATAACCCTGTGTACGAGACAGCAAAAGAGACACTGATGTATAGAACAGTCTTGTGGACTCTGTGGGAGAGGGAGAGGGTGGGAAGATTTGGGAGAATGGCATTGAAACATGTATAATATCATGTATGAAACGAGTCGCCAGTCCAGGTTTGATGCACGATACTGGATGCTTGGGGCTGGTGCACTGGGACGACCCAGAGGGAGGGTATGGGGAGGGAGGAGGGAGGAGGGTTCAGGATGGGGAACACATGTATACCTGTGGCGGATTCATTTTGATATTTGGCAAAACTAATACAATATTGTAAAGTTTAAAAATAAAATAAAATTTAAAAAAAAAAGAACAATAGATGCTTTTATATTCTAGCCTGAAATATAAAAAGCAAAATGTGGGACAGAATCAACTAAATACATATATGTGTATATATATATATATATATATAAACATTCATCAAAAATGTCTATAATATTGAAAGACTACACTAAATATTTTAAAAAGTATTACCACAAAGCACTATATATCCCTACAAATGATCAAAACAAGCTTCTCCAAATTAAGAGTACCCAGAGGATTATATAATTTAATTCTGGCATTTGTGAAGGATTTTATGTTGTTATTTACTAGATGATCAAATGAAAATGTGAATTTGTCATAGAAACTCATCTCTAACTGAAAAATGCACCACTTCTTGAGAATTATGGTACTTCCTTACCCAATAACACTGTATACAATCTGAATCCTTGAAGGAACTTAATTTAAAAATATGGTTTTAATAAACAACATTTCTAGTTTTATAATATGGCTAAAATCCACTTAAAATTCAGTGCACTATTGTGATTACTGTAAACTACTTTTAAATTTTCTATCAAGTGAAAATAACCATTTGGGTAAACAAGAATTTAAGACTGGAGTTTGCTAATGAAAAGTCATGAACTCCCAGAAAAGTCTGGAAGTATTTGCTAGATTGATCAAACTTGTGGGTGGTCAGTTGCGACCCTGCTATCTTGCAGTTCAGGGAGAAAAATAATGGCTGTATTGGCTTGCAAGACTATATGTGCAACTACAGTTATTCTCTAATCAATTATTGTGTGGGCAATAATTGTTTTTTTAAATGTCTTTCTCATGATGTCATTTCACATAGTTGAAAATCTACCCAAAACTTATAAAATTTTTCATTGCCAAATCATTTGAATGAGTAAAATCTTTACTGGGTTTGTTAGACATTGCTTTAAAAATGCCCATCTCAAATATATTCTCTCTTATCGAAACATCAGTAACAGAAGAAACGTTCTTTGAATCACTTTCTGTCAAATAATACATTCCTTAAAATCATCTTTTAAGAAAACTGTGCATGAGTTTGAGAACAAAAAAAAAAAAAAATTTATATGAGAGGCAGTATAAGAATGTGTTTGAGAACTTGGCTTTCTCCATTAAAAAGTTCACTTTTAATTTACAAGATATGTGACCTTGGGCAGTTGCTCTCCTTTTCCCTATTTGCAAAATCTGGATAATAAGTATAACTTTATCATAAGAATATTATAGAGAATAGATATGTTGGTATTTGTAAGAAGATAAAGGAAATCATTGCATATAATAAATACATAATACATGTTCGTCTAGTTAAGGCTATGGTTTTTCCTGTGGTCATGTATGGATGTGAGAGTTGGACTGTGAAGAAGGCTTAGCGCTGAAGAATTGATGCTTTTGAACTGTGGTGTTAGAGAAGACTCTTGAGAGTCCCTTGGACTGCAAGGAGATCCAACCAGTCCATTCTGAAGGAGATCAGCCCTGGGATTTCTTTGGAAGGAAAGATGCTAAAGCTGAAACTCCAGTACTTTGGCCACCTCATGTGAAGAATTGACTCATTGGAAAAGACTCTGATGCTGGAAGGGATTGGGGCAGGAGGAGAAGGGGACGCCAGAGGATGAGATGGCTGGATGGCAACACTGACTCGATGGACGTGAGTCTCAGTGAACTCCGGAAGTTGGTGTTGGACAGGGAGGCCTGGCATGCTGCAATTCATGGGGTCGCAAAGAGTCGGACACGACTGAGCGACTGATCTGATCTGATCTGAAACATAAGTGGAATATATAGATATATACTTTTTAAGATATTCAAGTCTTTTAGTTTTCTTAGTTTACTCTGCAAGATTTCAAATAGTGAGAGTTAAGATAATCTGAGTGTGTTTGTAACTGTGTGTCTATTAATAGATATATTGATAAATGTGAAATAGAATTATTTTTGTTGTATCCAAATTGGAAATGGGCTCAAAGTTGAAGACATATGAAAATCATTTTGTTTCAATTAGAAAAAGGCAAATTGGCTTACTGATATTTGACTTAAATGATTTCTATTTTCTCTCTGGTACTGAGATAAAATATTTTGCACATAGCTGATACATACTAAATATGACCCTGATGGTTCAGATGGTAAAGAATCTGCCTGCCATTGCAGGAGGCCTAGGTTTGATCCCTGGGTTGGGAAGATCTCTTGGAGAAGGGAATGGCAACCCACTCCAGTATTCTTGCCTGGAGAATCCCATGGGCAGAGGATATAGTTCATGGGGTCACAGAGTTGGACACAACTGAGCAACTAACACTTTCACTTTCATTAGAAAATTACATATTTAAGTTTCATTTTATTTTGCAGAAATTCACTGCTGACAATCAAAAAATTATTATTCTGAGAAGTCATCGAGCAGTTTTCATTATTTTGGAAATTAACAAAGATCAACTATTTAAACTACTACTTAATGTATAAAATTATATCTATTAAAGGATACTGATCATTTTTGTAAGTATTTTATAAAGTAAATTAACTTGATAAGCTATTGCAGTATTCATGAATGGATTTTTAACAGAACTAGAATAAATAAGTATAAAATTTGTATGTGTGTGTTAGTTGTTCAGTTGTGTCCAACTCTTTGTTACCCCATGGACTGTAGCCTGCCAGGAATTCTCCAGGCAAGAATACTTGAGTGGGTTACCATTCATTTCTGCAGGGGATCTTCCTAAACCAGGGATCAAACCCAGGTCTCCCAGGAACCCATTTGTGCAGATATGAAAGTACACAAGACACAGAATAACCAAAACAATCTTGAAAAAGAACAAAGTTAAAGGTGTCCCACTGCCTGATTTCAAGCTATACTACAAAGCTACAGCAATCAAAACAATATAGTATTGGCACAAAAACAGACATGGATCAATGAAACAGAATAAAGAGCCCCCAAATGTATGACATTTATATGGTCAATTAGTCACAAAAGAGTTGGATAAGACTTACAACAATCTACAACAAAGGAGAAAAAGAATATACAATGAAAAGATACTTCTTCAATAAATGGTTTTGGGAAGACTGGAATGTAAATCAAACTAGACTATTTTATAGCATATATAAAAATAAACTTATAGTTGATTAGAATCTTAAATGTAGGCTCTGAAACCATAAAACCCTAGTAGAAAACCAAGGCAGTGCAATCTTTGACATGGGTCTTAGCAATATTTTTGGGACCTGTCTTCTCAAGCAAAGGAAACAAAAGCAAAAATAAACAAATGGGACTGAATCAAATGAAAACTTTTGCAGAGCAAAGGGAACTATCAAAAAAACAAAAAAGGCAGCTTACTGAATGGAAGAAAATATTTACAAAGGATATATATATATATATATAAGGTTAATATACAAAGAGCTCATACAACTCAACATCAAAAATATATATATATATATATATATATATGCAACCTGCTCAAAAACTGGGTAGAGGATCTTAACAGAAATTTTTCAAAGATGAGATACACTGCCTTATGATCTAGCAATCCCACTGCTGGGCATACACACTGGAAAGAGACACGTGTACCCCAATGTTCATCACAGCACTGTTTATAATAGCCAGGACATGGAAGCAACCTAGATGCCCATCAGCAGATGAATGGATAAGAAAGCTGTGGTACATATACACAATGGACTATTACTCAGCCATTAAAAAGAATACATTTGAATCAGTTCTAATGAGATGGATGAAACTGGAATACAGAGTGAAGTAAGCCAGAAAGAAAAACACCAATACAGTACACTAACGCATATATATGGGATTTAGAAAGATGGTAACAATAACCCTGTGTACGAGACAGCAAAAGAGACACTGATGTATAGATCAGTCTTATGGACTCTGTGGGAGAGGGAGAGGGTGGGGAGATTTGGGAGAATGGCATTGAAACATGTATAATATCATGTATGAAACGAGTCGCCAGTCCAGGTTCGATGCACGATACTGGATGCTTAGGGCTGGTGCACTGGGACGACCCAGAGGGAGGGTATGGGGAGGGAGGAGGGAGGAGGGTTCAGGATGGGGAACACAGGTATACCTGTGGTGGATTCATTTCGATATTTGGCAAAACTAATACAATATTGTAAAGTTTAAAAATAAAATAAAATTAAAAAAAAATAAACAGTGCAAAGTTCTACATAAAATTTTATCTTTGCTAATATTTAAGTTTGAACTCAAATTCCCACTAACTGCAGAAAGAATCCTATAAAAACTCTGTTGTTAGGTCATGGAAGAGGAGTGTCAGGAGACCTTGAGACAGCAAGCTGCGTTTTCCTTATGATTGTAGGTCTGGCCTCTTTCAAGTCACCTTTCTCCACACCAAGGTCTCTCTCAGGCTGGACCAGTGTTGACCATGGGACCATCTGCTTACATACATATTGGTAGAATAAAAGAGTTAAATTCTTCACTGAGTAGACATTATCTTTTTTAGCCATTATTATGTAAAAGAAAAAAAAAGGCAAGTCTTTTAATGTTTGTGCAGATATTTGCTAAATATTCCCCTTCTCTCTGAAAACAGCCTGTGAGTGACAAATGTTGGCTGCCCTATCAGTAAACAAAGGGTGTTGCAGCCATCAAGCCACCGCAGCCAACCCAGTGAGCCCTGAGGGAACTCAGGATGGAGACAAACAGGCGGCCTGCTGCCACGCCATGGCCACTGCGGCTGCCCCGGAGGTGCACCCTGAGGGGACTCAGGATGGAAGAGAACAGGACATGGGCCCCAGGCAGCCAAGGTGCTAATCAAGGGAATGATTTCAATGAGCCCAGACTCTTGCGTCTTCCATACTCAGAAAAGTGCTAAATTTACTAACTTGAGATGTTTGGTTTTCTTTAGTAGTAATCTTTTGAAGTTCCAACTACCTGGTCCTTGTGGTGAAACCTCTTGTGCGTCCTGGCTCCTCCCTTACCTCTTTGGAGCAGTCCCTCAGAGTTATCTGACAGGCCATGTCTGAGGTTTAAGTCCTCAGTTTTGTCCACAAAATAAAACACAATTCTCAACTTAAAAAAAAAAAAAAAAAGATGACATACAGATGGCCAAGAGACACATAAAATGTGCTGTATGCATAAATGCATGCTAAGTTGCTTCAGTTATCCAGCTTTTTGTGACCCAATGGACTGTAGCCCACCAGGCTCCTCCATCCATGGGGATCCTCCAGGGAAGAATACTGGAGCGGGTTGCCATGCCCTCCTCCAGGGGATCTTCCTCACCCAAGGATCAAACCCATGACTTTTCCATTTCCTGCACTGGCAGATGGGTTCTTTACCATTAGCACCACCTGGGGAGTCAAAAAATGCTGCATATCTTAGTATATCTGAAACTAACATAAAATTGTATACCTATCACATTTAAATTTTAAATAATACCTTTATTAGATATGTCAACAAATAATGTTAAGCGCTTGATTAAATCAGATGCGAACTCTATAGACTAGGTGTTAACCTGAAACTTGCATGGATTATTTTCTTTTAATGATCTTCCACTGAGATCCACCATGGTAGATCAAACATTTTTAATTAGCTAAAATTAAAACAGTATCTAGCACCTATCTGTGGTTTGGGAAAATTTTTTGCTGTTTGATTGAACTAAGATTGTTCAGACTATTTGATTGAACACATTCAAACTGGTTCTTAAGTAATTAAGCTCATCTGCAGTCTTTAAGGAGAAGGCAATGGCACCCCACTCCAGTACTCTTGCCTGGAGAGTCCCATGGACGGAGGAGCCTGGTGGGCTGCAGTCCATGGGGTCGCAAAGAGTCTGGCACTGCTGAGTGACTTCACTTTCACTTTTCACTTTCATGTATTGGAGAAGGAAATGGCAACCCACTCCAGTGTCCTTGCCTGGAGAATCCCAGGGACGGTGGAGCCAGGTGGGCTGCCGTCTATGGGGTAGCACAGGGTAGGACACGACTGAAGCGACTTCAGCAGCAGCAGCAGCAGCAGCAGCAGCAGCAGAGACTATTACTTTCAATTAACATGATTTTTTATAAAAATGTATCTCATGTTGAGAGAAGTAGAGTGTGGCACTGGAAAGTTTTGTTAATTTGTTTTTTTCTTAGCAGAGGATGAGAGAAAGCAAAATCACTGGCTGATGGGATCTAATAATCACTTACCTAAAGCTGATTTGAACCAGATTTAGCTGTTCCTACTCTGCTCATCAAGATAAAAAACTTTGGGGCTTTGGCTACAGATCATTTTTTATTTAATAAATGGTTGTAATTTCAATGACCTTTTCTTAAACCTACTTATTTACTTACATGCAAAATTTTAAGAACTGAAGCTTGAGGTTTTTCCCATCCATTTCTTAAAACAAGAATTATTCCCATTGTGACATGAATTAGAGTTTGGTTATGATCATTTAAACAAACCATGTTGAACAATTATTTTTACAATCCCACAGTTCTGATTCTTTTCCACCCTGGACTTCTCAACATTAGTCAGGAAAAAAAAAAAAAAGGAGAAAAAGAACAGAAAACATGACTCTTTCTCTTTTTTATTTAACAAATGGATGTAAAAAGAAATGTAATCAAAGACATGCAATACATGCCTACTATTTTAGATACTTTTAGAACATTTATTCATTCATCATTTTATTTACTCATTTAAATACTTTAAGAACATTTTAAGAACTTGGCAATATTGTAGACACTGAGGATATTACATAAATAAGAAAAATCTCTGCCATTGTAAAATGTATGCCACTGTAAAATGTATATAATAGTGAGTGGATATAGAAAGTAACTTGTAAGCAAAAATTATTTCAGATAGGGATAATTAACATCGACAAAATGAAACAAAATAATGCATGAAGGTACATGTTGTGTGGTGAAGTGGGAGGTGTGAAGAACATCTTTAATTAGAACTGTCAGCAAAAGCAAAGCTGAGGTTATGATATGTGAATTAAAATAGATACAATCTCAAAATCAATACTATAATAATATGTCATTGAAAATCTTCACTTAAAATCAAGTCAACTGTTTCAATAATTTTATGAAGTACATTAAGAAGCAAGCAACACTTGTATGAGAGAAAACCTTTAAATTCACTTTTATGTATGGAGAGCAATACCAACATTGTTACATACATTAAGTACATAACTAATATAATTTAATAGCATAATGATATAAATGATATAAAATATTTATTTTTCTTTGATTCATTTCTTTATCACATGATGTCAAAATTATAAAATAAAATCCAAAGGAAAATTGTAAGCTTGTACATTAAAGATGGCTGACATATCCAAAATGTTTGAAAATATGACTTTAGGGTGAGAGATTGAGTATATAGAAATACGAAGTCTTTATTTCATAAAATGCTAAATATTATCTTATGTCATGGATATTTGACTTTACATAAGAATATACTGATTACCGAGTTATTAAATTTTCATTATGTGTTTTCTGAGGTTGACTCAATTAGACATCTGGCTAGCTGATATTTGTAGGTTTGCAATTCTTACCAGAGAAATAGACCATTTTTAATTTTTTTTAAATGAAAGGCAATTTTCTCAATTTTAAGTTAACCTTCTATCTCAAGCATTGCTAATTTCTATTTCATTCTCTATTCAGTTTTCTTACCGAGCTATCAAAAATACAAATATATCATTGAAAAGTGTGAATATATAAATTCCATGCTTAAAATGTTTCACACTCCTATTATCTGGTCTGTGCTTTTCAACATGTTTCACTGATATGTTTTCAATTGCACTGGGCATTGCACATATATATCAGGGTGTGGGGATCTTTGTATTGAGGTATATTTTACATCCAATGAAATTAATAAAATTTAAGTGTATAATTCAACTGCTGCTAAGTCACTTCAGTCGTGTCCGACTCTGTGCGACCCCATAGACGGCAGCCCACCAGGCTCCCCTGTCCCTGGGATTCTCCAGGCAGGAACACTGGAGTGGGTTGCCATTTCCTTTTCCAATGCATGAAAGTGAAAAGTGAAAGGGAAGTCGCTCAGTCATGTCCGACTCTTAGCGACCCCGTGGATTGCAGCCCATCAGGCTCTTCTGTCCATGGGATTTTCCAGGCAAGAGTACTGGAGTGGGATGCCATTTCCTTCTCCGGTATAATTCAACACCTTTTGAAAATATCTTTCACCTGATAACTCAGACTTCTATCAAAATACAAATATTTTCACCATTTGAGAAAGAGCCCTTCTGCTTCTTCCCAAATTCCATTCTCTCTCCCTACTCTATCAAGAAGCAACCACTGTTGTGTTTTCTTATATGTTTCTTATTAAACTGTAACAGAATTTCTTTTTTTTTTCTCCTAATTTTATTTTATTTTTAAACTTTACATAATTGTATTAGTTTTGCCAAATATCAAAATGAATCCGCCACAGGTATACATGTGTTCCCCATCCTGAACCCTCCTCCCTCCTCCCTCCCCATACCATCCCTCTGGGTCGTCCCAGTGCACCAGCCCCAAGCATCCAGTATCGTGCATCGAACCGGGACTGGCAACTTGTTTCTTACATGATATTTTACATGTTTCAATGCCATTCTCCCAAATCTTCCCACCCTCCCCCTTTCCCACAGAGTCCATAAGACTGATCTATACATCAGTGTCTCTTTTGCTGTCTCGTACACCGGGTTATTGTTACCATCTTTCTAAATTCCATATATATGCATTAGTATACTGTATTTATGTTTTTCCTTCTGGCTTACTTCACTCTGTATAATAGGCTCCAGTTTCATCCACCTCATTAGAACTGATTCAAATGTATTCTTTTTAATGGCTGAGTAATACTCCATTGTGTATATGTACCACTGCTTTCTTATCCATTCATCTGCTGAAGGACATCTAGGTTGCTTCCATGTCCTGGCTATTATAAACAGTGCTGCGATGAACATTGGGGTACACGTGTCTCTTTCCCTTCTGGTTTCCTCAGTGTGTATGCCCAGCAGTGGGATTGCTGGATCATAAGGCAGTTCTATTTCCAGTTTGTTAAGGAATCTCCACACTGTTCTCCATAGTGGCTGTACTAGTTTGCATTCCCACCAACAGTGTAAGAGGGTTCCCTTTTCTCCACACCCTCTCCAGCATTTATTATTTGTAGACTTTTGGATTGCAGCCATTCTGACTGGTGTGAAATGGTACCTCATAGTGGTTTTGATTTGCATTTCTCTGATAATGAGTGATGTTGAGCATCTATATCTAACCATGGAATATCTGGCTTCTTTTGATTAGCTGAATAGAATAATGTTTCTGATGTTTATCAATTTTTTCACATTATAGTAGCTTTTTTCCATTTTTTGTGTTAATTTGCTGAGAGTTATTCCACTACATGCACATACGTTTTTCCTAGCCAGACTCCAGTTGGCGGACATTTAGATGTTTCCTGTTTTGAGCAACTTGAATATTCTTGTTATATTATGGACATGCCTGTGCACTTTTTTTTGTGTACATATATTTTCACTTACCTTGCTTAAATACCTAAGTACAGTGTATGGAACAGCAGGTCATGTTAAAAAACAAACTTTATGTTTAACTGTAAGAGAAACTGAGAAGTTTATTTCCAAGATGACATTAATCATTTTATCCTCTCATCACTAATGTCCACATCCATGCCAACAATGAGTGTTGATGGTCTTTTTGAAATCTAATAAGTATGTAGCAGTATCTCACTGAGGTCTTATTTTGCATTTCTTTGATTACTAATAATGGCAACAACTTATTCATGTGCCTATTAGGCATTTGTATATCTTATTTTGTGAATTATTTTTGCATCTTTTGACTAATTTTTAATTTGGTCATGTTATTATTGTAATAGTTGTAATTATTATTGTAATTCTGGATACAGTTTCCTTATCAAATGATTTTTGATTTTTTTCTCCTGCTCTATAGTTTGTTTCTTCGATTCTCTATTAAAAGAAAATGGCTAACTTAAGGCCAAGAAAACATTTTCTTGTACAAGAGAACACAGTATTCTAGTATCATATATTTTAAAAAGATGTTAACGTCTTTATTGAGTCATTTTGGTGCTATGTTTAAAAATAAATTGACCATGTAAATGTGAACTGACTTCTGGACTCCATTCTGTTCCATTAATCTAGCTGTCTATGTTAATACCATCAACCACCTTGGTAAATGTAGATGATGTGTGCAAATTTTGATTTCAGCATTGTTTTTTTTTTATTGACATTGTTTTGTCCAAGTCCTTTGAGTTATATTTTGTAATCAGTTGGTCAATTTCTACCAACAATATGCTGAAATTTTTATTACCATTGTGTCTATCTATATATTAACTTGTATGAATTGGTAGCAAAATAATATTGAGTGCTCCATTCCATTACCCTGGTATGGATCCCTGTTTGTTTGTTTGTTTTAGTTTTCCTTGAATGTGGTTTTGTTTACCTGCATGCTACAAATTATAATATGAGGTAACTTTAATATCATTCAATTCAAAGCTGTTAATTTTTACTTTAAAATTTTTCTTTTGTTCTATTGGTTAAGTGCAAGTAGGATGCTCAGGTGATAAATGTATGGGCATTTTCAAGCTATCTCTTGGCTATTGATTTCTAATTTGCATTTTTCTTTGTATATTTCCTAAACATGCTTTATTAAATTTATACCTAACTATATCACATTAAAATACAATGCTGTACCTGATATTGTGATTGCAATTCCAATTTATACATACATACACACGCATACACATTAACCCATTATTTTTTCACTTTACTAAATTGTTTTATTAGCACTGGTAGGTTATTGTTACGGCATTGTTTTTTGTTTTTGTTCCTTAGGATATTCTACAAACCAGATTATGTCCTCTGTTAATACAGACAACTATTTCTTCCTATTGAACTGGTATGATCTTGTTTTTTTTTTTTTCTCCTTTCTTTTGACTTATTGCACCTCTAGTTTGAATACAAATGATGAATATATATATATATGCCTTTTTTGCAGTCTTAAAGGGAAAGTTTTCCATTTTTAACATATATTGTGATGCTAGCTATAGTTTTAATGCTTTGTTTTTTGTAGATGTCCTTCATCAAACTGAATTTTTTTTATTCTATTGCTAAAATGCTGGTAGTTTTATTATAAGCATTTGTTAGATTTGTCTGATACTTTCTAAATTTATTGATATATTGATAATAATATGTTTTTGTTTTTCCTGTAATGAATACAATGAATTATATTGCTTGATATTTAATCTAAAAAGTTTGACATTCCTGTGATAAACAAAATTTGGTCAGTATATATTAACATTTGTGGAGCTTGCTGAGTGAGTTTTGCTAATATTTGTTGAGGATTTATAGCACCTAAATCAGAGGTTAGTCTGATAATTAAAATTTTATTGGAACTTAGCTATGTCAATTCATTGAACTATACTCTATGACCATTTTTACATGGCTATGGGAGAGTTGAGCAGTTTCAACAGAAACAATATGACCCTTAAAGTATAAAATATTTACTCTGTGAGCTTTGAAAGAAAATGTTTGCTGACCTGAGGCCAATGTTAACAAATGATATTAGTGTGTAGTTTCTTTCTTTTTTGGTAATGTCTTTGAAATTACTGGCTTATAAAGTAAGGTGAAAAGTGCTAACTGCTCCTTTATGAAAGAGTTTTTGTAAATTTTGTCTTACAATATTTTAGAATAGAATTTTGATAAGGCTTGTGGCCTGGAGTTTTCTTAGATGGAAAGCTTGTCATTAAAAAACAATTACTTTAACATATAAGATTATTTTGCAAATTTACTCTGTAGATATTTTAGTAATTTATTTTCAATGAATTTGTTCACATCTAAGTAAATTAATACTTTTATAATAATATTATTTTATTATGCTTCTGAAGGATCTATAGTGGTTTATCAATTTAATTTCTAAATTATTGAGTTGTGTTTTCTCCATTTTTTTATTACTCTAGTTAGTGATTTACCAATCTTATTAATATTTTTAAAGAATCAAGTTTTGTTCTCATTATTTATTTCCATTTTTTCCATTTTGTGTTTAATTGATTTAATTCTATTTACTATTTTTTCCCCTTTGCTTATTTTGAATTTAATTTGCTGCTCTTTTTCTAGCTTCTCTGGGTAGACATTAAAATTTCTTCTCTTCTATAAACATTTAAAAGTTAGTTACTAAGCCCTAATTTAGCTACATCCCTCACATTTTGATATGTTATGACTTATTTTAAAATACTGATATATTCTAATTTCCCTTATATGATTTCTTCTTTAACTCATAGACCATTTAAAAATATGCTGCTTAATTCACAAATAGTTGAGTATTTTATAGATTTTTTTGTTATTGATTTCTAATATAATACCATTTTTTTCAAAAACACATTCTTAAAACTTTCATATTTATTGAGAATTGTTTTATGGTCTGGAACATAGCCTATTCTACTTTCAACTATATGGGGTTGAAACAAAATACAGTCTATTCTGATTAGGTATAGTTTTCTATAATGCCAGTTAATTCTATTTGGTTAATAGTACCCATGGACAGAGGAGCCTGGTGGGCTATAGTCCATGGAGTCGCAAAGGGTTGGACATAACTGAGCAACTAATACAATAACATCTCTCAAGATTTTTATACCCTTATTGATTTGCTATATAGTTAATAAATGACTGAGGGGGACTATTGACATTTCCAACTATAATCTCAGTTTGCTTCCTTATCACTTTAGTTTCACATTTTGACAAAATTTGAAGCTATATACATATATTAATACTTTCAGAATTGCTATCTCTTTATGATTAACATTTATCAATGTGAAATGTTTATTTCTGGTAATCTTTCTCATTCTGGAATTGACTTCATTATTAATACAGGCACTCCATTTTTCATGATGGGTGTTTTTCGTATATCATTCTTCATTCTCCTTTGAGTCCGTAAGTGTCTTTACAATCAATCTGTGCCTGCAAATATCATCATAAATACTGGACACAGTGCAGCTTTGCTGGCATGAAGTTCTCATAGCTTTACTTTGTTTAGAAATGTCTTTATTTCCTCTGCGTTTTCCTAGCATATTTATGCTGGATATGTAATTATAGGTTAAAGGTTCTTAAATAAAAACTTTTTATTAAAAAATGTTGAGATTTGATAGAAAACAACAAAATTCTGTAAAGCAATTACCGTTCAATTAAAAATTAATTAATTTTTAAAAACTGGCTAAAAAAAAAATCTATCCTTTATGTAGTTCCTTTAAATTAAATACGTCTTTTTTCCCTCAGTTCTCTTAAAGATTTGGTTTTGGCAGATTTTTTATACTATATCTTAATGCTAATTTGTTATGTATAATCTGCTCAATGTTGATTGAGCTTCTTAAAACTGCTGATTTATATTTACATTAAATTTGAAATATTTGGGGATTACATTCTTTTTGCTTGACATTTTCTCTTCCTATAGGGGCTTCCCTTGTGGTTCAGCTGGTAAAGAATCTGCCTGCAATACAGGAGACCTGCGTTCTATCCCTGGGTTGGAAAGATCCCCTGGAGAAGGAAAGGCTGCCCACTCCAGTATTCTGGCCTAGAGAATTCCATAGACTGTATAGTCCATGGGGTCGCAAAGAGTCGAACACGACTGAGTGACTTTCACTTCACTTCAGTTCAGTCACTCGGTCATACCCAACTCTTTGCCACCCCATGAACCGCAGCATGCCAGACCTCCCTGTCCATCACCAACTCCCAGAAGTTACCCAAATTCATGTCCACTGAGTCAGTGATGCCATCCAACCATCTCATCCTTTGTTGTCCCCTTCTCCTCCAGCCCTCAATCTTTCCCAGCATCAGGGTCTGTTCAAATGAGTCAGCTTTTTGCATCAGGTGGCCAAAGTACTGGAATTTCAGCTTCAACATCAGTCCTTCCAATGAACACCCAGGACTGATCTCTTTAGGATGGACTGGTAATTTATTGATGAGCGCATCTTTGGAAATTTCACTTTGGGTATCTAATTTTTCTGTTTTAAATGTGCATTTGGTTTATTTTTACAGTGTTTATTTAATATTACTCTGGTTCTTTTATTACCTTTATGTTGTTTTCTTAAATAATTAAAAACATTTTCAGTTCAGTTCAGTCACTCAGTCGTGTCCGACTCTTTGCGACCCCAGGAATCACAGCATGCCAGGCCTCCCTGTCCATCACCAACTCCCGGGGTTCATTTAATACATCTTTAAAAATTATTTCCTGCTTATTCCCTTATCTCTGACAGTTCTATGTCTATTTTAACAGACTTTTTTTTTTTTTTTTTTTGGACACCTTTTTCTGCTTCTTTACATATCTAGTAGCATTTTATTGGATTTTGGACATGATGAGTGTTATGCCAACGTATGTTTGAGTTTATTGTCTCCCTTTTGAGAATTTTGAGGTTTTTTCATGGCAGTCAATTAATTTATTTGCACACTAGCTTGATTTCATTTGATGGCTGTTTTAATTGTAAGTAGGTTAAAAATAAGGAAGCTTTTATTTATGAGTTAGAATAGTACTACTCCAAAGTCCCAACTTCTGAAATCTATTCAGCGTCCAGCTGCTCAGGGAGGACTCTTCACTCCCACTTTCTGGAATCTGAACATTTTTCAGCTGTGTCTGTCCCTATTAGTATGTGTGTGTGTGTGCATGTTTCCCCAGCTTTAGCTACTGTTAACTGTTCTTTCCCTTATGTTATGGACTCTTTCCCACAGCATCAGCAGTTTAGTATTTACCAATAATACCAGGGAAGGCTGTTAGGACTCTCTTTTTCTGTACAGGTCCCTTTTTACCTACTCTGCAAACTTCTGTCACGCCAGTAGCCTTGAACTTAGTGTTCTTAGCTCAGTGAGACTCCTGTGATTTAGTTTTCCTTTCATTGTGCCACAGTCCAGAAAGTGATGGTTGAAAGTCTGGATAAAACTGTAGCAAATCTCTTCTTTCCTTTCTACTTTAAATAATTGCCCTTCACTATCTAATGCTTAATGTATGAAAATAATTATCTTAGTATATTCCATCCAGATTTAAAGTTGTTTATCATGGAGAATCTAGTCCTTCTAGTCCTTTACTAGTTACTTCATCATTGATGGAAATAATATACTCTCTAGGAGGTCTTTTAACTTATCCAACAGTGTATTTTATAAATGTCAGATTTCTTTGACATATCCTATCTTATTATTTTTAATTATTGCAAATGTGCATTATGAAATACCACAAATTTTTATTTAAAAAGTATTATGTCTCATTTGACAACTCAGTGCAGCCTCCCAAATTTCTTATAAATTAGAAATTGTAAGGTCATTTATGCCTGGTTTATAGTTTTTTGTTAAGCACTAAAATTCTAGCTCATGCTCTTAGCCTTAATCAGTGCAGTTGAGTTCAGTTCAGTCTCTCAGTCGTGTCCGACTCTTTGCGACCCCATGAACTGCTGCATCTGTATATCTGAGGTCCATCACCAACTCCCGGAGTTCACCCAGATTCCAGCATCCATTGAGACCAGATGCCATCCAGCCATATCATCCTCTGTCGTGACAATATTCTCCTCCTGCCCCCTCTTCAATCCTCCCAGCATCTGGTTCTTTTGCCTTTTGTAAATCAACTCTTCGAACATCTGGCCAAAGTTCTGGAGTTTCATGTTTAGCATCATTCTTTCCAAAGAAATCCCAGAGCTGATCTCATTCAGAATGGAATGGTGAAATCTCCTGCAATCCAAGGGACTAGTTTGCACATTCTTTCAAACACCACAGTTTGGGATTGCATCAAAACTTGGCCTTTTCAGTCCTGTGACAGTTCAAATTTCATCCATTTGCTGACATTTTGAAAAACCATAGCACTTGACTAGATGGACCTTTGTTGGCAAAAATGTCTCTGCTTTTGAATATCACTATATAAGGTTTGTTCATATTGATCCTTCCAAGGCCCAGTGTGACTTTTCAGTTTCAAGAAATCACCATCTGCAGGATTTTGAGTGATTGAAAATAAAATCTGTTATCTATTTCATTGTTTCACATTTTTGTATGAAGTGATGGGACCAGATGCCATGATCTTAATTTTCTTGTTGAGCTTTAAGCCAACTTTTTCACTCTCCTCTTTCACTTTCATCAAGAGGCTTTTTAGTTCCTCTTCACTTTCTGCTGTAATAGTAATCCCTAAAAACAAACCTTTCATTTTAACAATCAATAACAAATAGCATATTAAGTCTATGAAAAGTACTATTTCCTTTTATGTAATAAAAAGTGTTATTTCTTTTTATTTTCTTTTTTACTTTATATGTATTGTCTGGATCAAGGTCTACTTTCTTCATTTATAGATAACTCTGTGAATATTTCAATAATTGTATTTTCTATTTTTTTCTCCACTTATAATAAAATATAGAAAATATAATTATTTATATTTCCCTAAATTAGTGTTGTTTTATATTTTTTGTATTTCTTTGTATTTAGGTTTATATTATGTTTTTTATTTTTGAATCTCTAATCAATCTAGTATAAGTACCTGGATAATATAGATCCTAAAACATATATTTGTTGATAACAATTCATGTAATATATATCAAAAATATTGTCTTCCCAATGTTTTTTTTCCATTAATGGGAAGCTAAATTGAGAAGGGAAGTTCATTTCATAAGCAAGGAAAATGGAAAGAAAAGAGTTGTTTAGATAACCTGCCAACTGTGATTGATCTATAATTACCAAATTATATAATTTTATTGATGAAATATATATTTCAATTCAATAAAACTTAGCAAATCATTTGGTTAGGGTATGTATTCCTAGAAATAGTGCTATTTATGTATTTATTTTCACTCATTGAATATGAAAATTATTTTAGTGATTCTACATCTAAAATCCTCATTTATAACACGAAAAAACTGATATCCATGTATTCAATCACCTAGGTTGAACAGTTTTTGTTATATTGTGTTGTTTTACAAATTCTATACACTTTGAAATAGAGGAAAAAACAGAATGGGAAAGACTAGAGATCTGTTTAAAAAATTAGAGATACTGCTTTTGAACATTTCATGTTGGTCAAGGGCTCAATAAAGGACAGAAATGGTATGGACCTTTCAGAAGCAGAAGATATTAAGAAGATTTGGCAAGAATACACAGAAGAACTGTTACAAAAAGAGCTGTTTCCCCAGATAATCACGATGGTGTGATCACTCACCCAGAGCCAGACATCCTGGAATGTGAGGTCAAGTAGGCCATTTAGAAAGCATCACCTCTTTCAAAGCATCAAGTGGAGGTTATTCCTCTTCACTTTCTGCTAAAATAAATTTGAAAGATGATGCTGTGAAAATAAATGCACTAAATATGCCAGCAAATTTGGAAAACTCAGCAGTACCCACAGGAATGATTTGGTCAGTTTTCATTCCAGTCCCAAAGAAATTTCAATGCCAAAAATGCTATAAACTACCAATTGCATAGATCAATCACAGTTGTAAAGTAATGCTCAAAATTTCTTTCCATTTTTCAGCAATATGAACCGTGAACTTCCTGATGTTCAATTGGTTTTAGAAAAAAGCAGAGGAAACAAAGATCAATATTTTTTTCATCCGCTGGATCATGGAAAAAGCAATATAGTTTTAGAAAAACATCTATTTCCAGCTTTATTGACTATGCTGATAGAGATTGTGTGGATCAATATAAACTGTAAATAAAAGAAATCAAAAAATGGGAAAACAAGACCACCTGATATGCCTCTAAAGAAACATGTTCTATAGGTCATAAGTCTTACCACATAGAAAATGAACATGGAAATATTCAGACTGGTATCCAAAAATGAAAAAAGTAGACAAGGCTGACAATGTCACCCTGTTTATTTAAAATAAAAAGAAATAGTACATTTATTATGAGAAAAATAGTACTGGAAGAAACACAATCTGGAATCAAGATTGCCGGGAGAAATATCAAAAACCTCAGATTTGTTTTTGGGATTACTATTATGGCAGAAAGTGAAGAGGAACTAAAAAGCCTCTTGATGAAAGTGAAAGTGGAGAGTGAAAAAGTTGGCTTAAAGCTCAACATTCAGAAAACGAAGATCATGGCATCCGGTCCCATCACTTCATGGGAAATAGATGGGGAAACAGTGGAAACAGTGTCAGACTTTATTTTGGGGGGCTCCAAAATCACTGCAGATGGTGACTGCAGCCATGAAATTAAAAGACACTTACTCCTTGGAAGAAAAGTTATGACCAACCTAGATAGCATATTCAAAAGCAGAGACATTACTTTGCCAACAAAGGTCCATCTAGTCAAGGCTATGGTTTTTCCTGTGGTCATGTATAGATGTGAGAGTTGGACTGTGAAGAAGGCTGAGCACCGAAGAATTGATGCTTTTGAACTGTGGTGTTGGAGAAGACTCTTGAGCGTCCCTTGGACTGCAAGGAGATCCAACCAGTCCATTCTGAAGGAGATCAACCCTGGGATTTGTTTGGAGGGAATGATACTGAAGCTGAAACTCCAGTACTTTGGCCACCTCATGCGAAGAGTTGACTCACTGGAAAAGACTCTGATGCTGGGGGCAGGAGGAGAAGGGGACGACAGAGGATGAGATGGCTGGATGGCATCACTGACTCGATGGACGTGAGTCTGGGTGAACTCCAGGAGTTGGTGATGGACAGAGAGGCCTGGCGTGCTGTGATTCATGGGGTAACAAAGAGTCAGACATGGCTAAGCAACTGAACTGAACTGAACTGATACACTTTGATGGAAAAAAAAATGTGTGAATGAAGAAGTCAGTTCATATGTGATATATATTTTGACTTTGTTATCCTAATAGACATTGAAGAAAATTTTACAGACTTAGCTTCTAGATTGCATTAGCATCAAAAATAAATTTGGATTTTCCATGTAAACCTTGAAAACAAATATTAATGCAAAGAAAGGGTGAAATTCTTTAAGGCAAACCAGGGAGGGAGAGGCAGTAAGAATTAAATATTTTACAGTGGAGAAAAAATAGATAAATCAAAAATTGATACTTCAGTCACTATAAATATAATATAATATGATATAACATAATATAAATGTATACCTCAACGTTTCTCTGAAAAACCTACAAGACCTTCTAGAACTAACACCCAAAAATGATGTCCTTTTTATCACAATGAATGGGAAAGATTAGAGATCTCTTCAAGAAAATTAGAGATACCAAGGGAACATTTCATGCAAAGATGGACACAATAAAGAATAGAAATGGTATGAACATGACAGAAGCAGAAGATATTAAGAGGTGGCAAGAATACACATATCTATACAAAAATGATCTTCATGACCCAGATAACCACAATGGTGCAATCACTCACCTGGAGCCAGATTTCTTGGACTGAAAAGTCAAGTGGGCCTTAGGAAGCATCAATAGGAACAAAGCTTATGGAGGTGATGGGATTCCAGCTGAGGTATTTAAAATCCTAGACGATGCCGTTAAAGTGCTACACTCAAAATGTCAGCAAATTTGGAAAACTCAGCAATGATCACAGGACTGGAAAAGGTCAGTTTTCATTCCAATCCCAAAGAAAGGCAGTTTGAAAGAATGTGCAAACTACCACCCAATTGCACTCATTTCACATGCTAGCAAAGTAACACTCAAAATTCTCCAAGCTAAGCTTCAACAGTACATGAACCGAGAACTTTCAGATGTTCAAGCTGGATTTAGAAAAGGCAGAGGAACCAGAGAAACTGCCAGGAGAAATTGAAGAGGGACGGAAGTAAAGAACATATTGTCACCCTGCTTATTTAACTTATATGCAGCATACATCATGCAAAATGCTGGTCTCAATGAAGCACAAGCTGGAATCAAGATTGCCACGAGAAATATAAATAACCTCAGATATACAGATGACACCACCTTTATGGCAGAAAGTGAAGAAAAACTAAAGAGCCTCTTGATGAAAGTGAAAGAGGAGAGTGAAAAAGTTGGCTTAAAACTCAACATTCAGAAAACTAACATCATGGCATCTGGTCCCATCACTTCATGGCAAATAGCGAAACAATGGAAATAGTAACAGATTTTATTTTGTTGGGCTCCAAAATCACTGCAGATGGTGACTGCAGCCATGAAACTAAAAGACACGTGCTCCTTGGAAGAAAAGCTATGACAAACATAGGCAGCATATTAAAAAGCAGAGATATTACTTTGCTGACAAATGTCCGTATAGTCAAAGCTATGGTTTTTCCAGTGGTCATGTACGGATGTGAGAGTTCGACCATAAAGAAAGTTGAGTGCTGAAGAAACTCATGCTTAGATTAAACCAGTCAATCCTAAACGAAATCAATCCTGAAAAACATTAGAAGGACTGATGCTGAAGCTGAACCTCCAATACTTTGGCCACCTGATGTGAAAAAGTGACTCATTTGAAAAGACCCTGAGGCTGGTACAGATTGAAGGTAGGAGGAGAAGAGGACAACAAAGACAAATACTGTATGTTATCATTTTTATATGGAATCTTGAAAAATAAAAAAATGAATACATATAGCAGAAAAGACACAATCACAAACACAGAAAACAAAAACCAACAAACAGTTACCATTGGAAAGAGGGAGGGGAAAGGATGAGATAAAGGTATGGGATTAAGAGCTACACACTATTCTTAATACATAAAAATAAATGAGCTACAAAGATATTTTGTACAGCATGGGAATAGCCATTATTTTAAAATAACTTTACATGGTGTAGAATCTTAAAAATATTGAATACATTAAAAAAAAGAAGCACTATGTTATTCACCCAAAACTAATAAATATTATAAATATACTACATTTCAATTAAAAAAAAAAAAAAAACTTCAGAAAGTATAGTAAAAGTACTTGTAAAAGAATGAAACTGGACCACTTTCTAACACCATACACAAAAATAAACTCAAAATGGATTAAAGATCTAAACGTAAGACCAGAAACTATAAAACTCCTAGAGGAGAACATAGGCAAAACACTCTCCGACATACATCACAGCAGGATCCTCTATGACCCACCTCCCAGAATATTGGAAATAAAAGCAAAAATAAACAAATGGGACCTAATTAACCTTAAAAGCTTCTGCACATCAAAGGAAACTATTAGCAAGGTGAAAAGACAGCCTTCAGAATGGGAGAAAATAATAGCAAATGAAGCAACCGACAAACAACTAATCTCAAAAATATACAAGCAACTCCTACAGCTCAACTCCAGAAAAATAAACGACCCAATCAAAATATGGGCCAAAGAACTAAATAGACATTTCTCCAAAGAAGACATACAGATGGCTAACAAACACATGAAAAGATGCTCAACATCACTCATTATCAGAGAAATGCAAATCAAAACCACTATGAGGTACCATTTCACACCAGTCAGAATGGCTGCGATCCAAAAGTCTACAAATAATAAATGCTGGAGAGGGTGTGGAGAAAAGGGAACCCTCTTACACTGTTGGTGGGAATGCAAACTAGTACAGCCACTATGGAGAACAGTGTGGAGATTCCTTAAAAAACTGGAAATAGAACTGCCTTATGATCCAGCAATCCCACTGCTGGGCATACACACTGAGGAAACCAGAAGGGAAAGAGACACGTGTACCCCAATGTTCATCGCAGCACTGTTTATAATAGCCAGGACATGGAAGCAACCTAGATGCCCATCAGCAGATGAATGGATAAGAAAGCAGTGGTACATATACACAATGGAGTATTACTCAGCCATTAAAAAGAATACATTTGAATCAGTTCTAATGAGGTGGATGAAACTGGAGCCTATTATACAGAGTGAAGTAAGCCAGAAGGAAAAACATAAATACAGTATATTAACACATATATATGGAATTTAGAAAGATGGTAACAATAACCCGATTAATGAGAGACAGCAAAAGAGACACTGATGTATAGAACAGTCTTATGGACTCTGTGGGAGAGGGAGAGGGTGGGAAGATTTGGGAGAATGGCAATGAAACATGTAAAATATCATGTAGGAAATGAGTTGCCAGTCCAGGTTCGATGCACGATGCTGGATGCTTGGGGCTGGTGCACTGGGACGGCCCAGAGGGATGGTATGGGGAGGGAGGAGGGAGGAGGGTTCGGGACGGGGAACACATGTATACCTGTGGCGGATTCATTTTGATATTTGGCAAAACTAATACAATTATGTAAAGTTTAAAAATAAAATAAAAAAAAGAAAAGAAAGGGGAAATGGGCAGCAGAGGATGGATGGTTGGATGGTATCACCGACTCAATGGATCAAACTCTGGGAGATAGTGGAGGACAGAAAAGCCTGGCGTGCTGCAGTCCATGGGATTACAAAGAATCGGACACAACTTAGTGACTGAACAGCAACAACAATTTGATAGATAGTTTTGAAAGCCAGACTGGGACATTTTTATCCCAAGTTTTGTAGGTAATGTTGAAAAAGTGAACATTATTTGCAATATGAAAAATAGCTATAATGAATTGTGCAAGATTAATAGAACCATGAAGAATAAATTGGAGTGTGTGGGAAAAAAAAAAAAAAAACTTCAAAAAATTGGAATTTGACAGGGTTATTTTCTGGGAAGAAACAGTAGGACAGAGAAAGAGATTTTCATTTTGAGCCTTTCTTATCATTTGAACTATGTTTTTGTCATATATCTGTATTATTTCTTTATTTTATAAAAGGAAAAATTATTTGAGATATATCCTAAAATTATAAATTATTTAAAATTATCAATCAGCCAGAAAACAACTGAAGTGAATATAATAGGACTTTTGGATTCATGTTTCTAATTCTTTGTAGAGTAAACTAATTTGCTTTTCTTAGTGCTTTTGCTTCTGTTTGGTATATCTGATGTGACTGAGTGTGCAGAACAACAAAATGCAGTCTTGAATGATGATGACAATAGTTATATAACTATTTCTACTTCATTAAAGACAGATGTTGCTGTCCTAATTTCTCCTGTGTCTAATGTAAATGTAGATGAGAATAAAGAGTAAATTAACAAGATAGTAATGTACATAAATAATTAGGTTCAAATCAAAGAAAGGGACAACCACAGAATTAACTATCGGCAATCCCCTTGATTAAAGCCACCTTTTATCATTTAGAAATTTGAATAGCAGGCACCTTATAGAGATTTGACTATTATAGGTTACTTTGGGAAATAAAACTAGTTTCAAAAAGAATAATATTTTTATTATTATATTTATTTGGAAGTATTTATTTCTAAACTGTGAAAGTTGCTCACTCATGTCCAACTCTGCGACACACTGTCCTGTAGCCCCTCAGACTCCTCTGTCCATGGATTTCTCCAGGCAAGAATACTGGAGTGGGTTGCCATTTCCTTCTCCAGGGGATCGTCCCAAACCAGGGATTGAACATGGGTCTCCCGCATTGCAGGCAGATTCTTTACCGTCTGAGCCATGGAAAATAGCTATTTTCAAACTGTAGACTAATCTAATATGACTCACATAACAACTCAAGCCAATTCAATGTGCCCATTATTTTTCAGTATATATATATACACATAGTCTATTAATACTTTATTTTTACAACTAACAGACATCAAATAACCCTATAATTCTCAGTGAATATCAAAGAGAAGAGGACAAAAGATGAAAAAAATAAGACCTATCAGAGGCAACAGACTGTAGCTATTCACTGCTAAATACTTTTACACAAATTATTAAATTGTAGCATTAAAAACAACACTGGTAATTGTTTTTGCTAACACAAAAATCCATTCTGAAAAACAAGAGCAGCAAGAATATGATTTTTAAATTCTAAATCTCATCTCAGAGAATTGTTTTGTCTTGCTAATTCCTTGAGAAAGGAAAAATAATTTTTAAATATCTGAGCATAAACTATTGAAGACTAAATATAGAGATAAAGAAATAAAATAGTTGTATAAGGATGTAACACAGTTGTTACCATGGTCACTCACAAAATATAGTACAGATTAAAAACATCTCACACACAGCTCTGAATCAAACTATGGTTCAGTATAGGCTAAGTTTCTTTTGAAGGGTCTCCTGTATAATTAATAGCTACTTTTGATGAGTCAGTCCAATTACAATTAATTCCACCAAATTAAAAACAAACAAAATATAGCTGTACAGCCCCAAACAGAAATAAATAGAATTTCAAAGTATTTAATTATATCATGTATAAATAGTTTAATACTTATTTTTCTCTATCATAATTTGCTTTCTAGTTGATATAAAAATCATAACTTTCTAGAATTTATACATTTGCTCATGGTTTCTTCAGCTAATGCTTTATGTTTATTGCAGGAAACAAAATTGAACATAAAACTATGTATATAAACTGCTTGTTATAGATTGTGAAAAGCATTTTAATTTTCTCATATTCACAAAATGTGCTATGCTGTGCTGTGCTAAGTGGATCCTGTTGTGTCTGACTCTTTGTGACCCTATGGACCATAGCCTGCCAGGATCCTCTATCCATGGGATTCTCCAGGCAAGAAACTAGACTAAAGGAGGAGATGCGGAAGCTGGAAAAAGGGTTATGTGATAACCTCTCATTCACATTAGCCCATTTGCTCCTGAGTTCAGTCCGTGGCTGCTCAGCATGCTGAGGGTGGGGGTGGTCCAACCTTGCCTCTGTTCTAGTTCTGAGGGAACAGAAGGGAAACTTGGAAGTCAAAGAAAACTTTGGTCTTGGCTCAGTGTGGCTAAGAAGCAGCACTCCACTTCTGAAATGACCCCAGCAAGGCATGGCCAACTCAAGAGAAAATAAGGCACAGGGTTTCCTAAAAGTGCAACCGATATTCCAACTGCCGACACAACATAAGCTGTCACCCTGAAGACGGCAAAACCGAACTGGGGATAACTGCAGTTTCTCCGGGAAAAGAGGGAGAATCTGTTGGCTCCTTTGGTCCCATCATCTTTACACAGAAGGCCAGGGGTCCGTAAGTAAAGCCAGCCAGAAAGAGAACAAATGTGAAGAGGCAGAGGACTCTGTGTCTAAAGAGGCCCCAGCTGTCAGTCAGAACCCTCAGAAGGAAAGGCAGCAAAACCAGGAAGGCATTGCTGCCAGCGATCAGAGTGGCATTCACCCGTCCAAGGAGCTTCTTGAAATAGTGCCCCCGAATGACCAGTGAAGGCAGGTAGGCAAACAGGATTTTCGCAAATCCTGGCAAACAGGATTCCACAAGAAAAGGTATAGAGGCTCAATGGAGCTTATTAAAGAACCGGGCAAGCGTCCAACAACCTCAACAGCAGCAACCACCATATCTGTTTTCTGATAATCAAACATCTCTGTGAAGACGCTAACGGGCAGCAGAAGACAATCATCCCCATGGAGAGAGCACTTACCCAAGCTGTCTTGAAGACAATCTTGCCACTGTCCTTGGACCCCAAGCTCTTCAGCAGTGACGTGAAGAGCACCTCGCAGGCGTTCTGGGATGCTGAACACGGACCGGTTGCCTCACAGGGTGGCCAACGTCACCAGCCAGCCCGACTTAGCCTCACGGAGCTCAGGGAGCCCAGCGCTCACCAGCTCTATCTTCCACATGTTCTGCTGTGGCCACCTCCGGCCATCAGAGGCTCCAGGACTAAGCAGCCAAGCAGCCCCCAAGGAGGCGGGACCCCAGTGGTTAAGTTTCGCTGATCCCCCACGAGGTGGCGGGCTCCTTCTAGGAGGGCACCATGACCGCAGGCGACCGTCTTGAACAGCACTGGGCGAGTAGGCGGGGCCAAGCTCCGGGCCAAAAGCCGGAGGAGCAGGCAAGTAAGGCTAGCGGGCTAGAGAGTCCCACGCGGGCTTTGGAGCCCCAACACCCTCTTAGAGCTAAGATTCAGGCCTCCCTGTCCACAGCATGGCAACTGAAACTCTGTTTTTTGTTTTTTCAATTTTTACTAATACATGGACATCACCAGATGGTCAACACCGAAATCAGATTGATTATATTCTTTGCAGCCAAAGATGGAGAAGCTCTATACAGTCAGCAAAATCAAGACCAGGAGCTGACTGTGGCTCAGACCATGAACTCCTTATTGCCAAATTCAGACTTAAATTGAAGAAAGTAGGGAAAAGGAGGGGGGGAGGGAGGGAGGGAGGGGGAGACAGAGTGTGTGTGTGTGTGTGTGTGTGTGTGTGTGTGTGTGTGTGTTTAGTTTATTAAAAGGAATTGGCTCACATAATTATGGAAGCTGAGAAGCTCTGCAAGTTTCCATCTATAAATTGGAGGCGCAGGAAACACAGAGATGTAAATTCTAGTCTGAGTTCAAATTCCTGAGAATCAGAAACACTAATAGTGTAAGTCCCAGTCTAAGGTCAGGAGAAACCAATGTCCAGGTCAAGCAGTCTTCTGTCTTTTGGTTCTATATTTGGATCCTTAACTGGTTCAACAATGCCTGCTCATATTGGGCTGCTTTGTACAAACCACCAGTTCAGATGCTAGTCTCTAGGAAAAACCCTCACAGACATGCACAAATATACATTTAAACAGCTGTCTGGGCATCCCAAGATTCAGTCAAGATGACATATGAAATTAATCATCATAGCGATGTGAATCCCTCAGTGGAGTTTCATTTAGATTTCTATTTAGGCCTGTTTTTATGGCTTTTACTTGAGTGTCAGGTTAAGAAATGGGGTAAAGCCAACTTTTTCTCTTCTAGAATGTGATGATATGTCAGTATTCTCTTGGTGAAAGAAGGAAGTATCCACCAGCAAAGGTGGGGAGATAAAAGGAAAGTGACACCTTAGAAAAGGCATCAGGACTTTGATATAAGGAATTTGATATAAGGACCCATGATAGCCCTTGAAAGTTATTGGGGAAAAAATACAGGGTTTGAAGACAAAATAGAGCAGTTATATTTTAATTTCTTGAGAATAGCAGGAGATCTGCTGTAACCTAACTGGTCCAGTAACAAGTACACAGTGAAATGAGAGAATTATGAGCAGTGATTGCAAATGTCTTTCGTTTTCTCCAAGAGCTGCAACCATAAAGTAAGAACTGAAAAGCAGTTTTTGAATAAGACCAGCTATTGGGGGATTCCAAGCCTAGGAGATGTGCCTGCTATATCTCTTACTGGCACTAGTGAGCCTTTCCAGGGAGATAATTCCATACAATATGCCATATAAAATAATACATCAAAAAGAAAGAAACCTACTGGGCAGAGTTAGAATTCTTTTCAGGTAGAGAGAGGAGAAAGCTGAGATCACACACAATGGTAATCCTTTTCTTGTCTTGTCTTACACATGAATTTTAAAAAGTGAATATTTTCCTACATCAATAAATATTCCCTTATGCAGTAAAAATAAAGAAAGAATCCATAGTTTTCCTCTGATATTTAAATGGGGTTTGGGAAGCATGGTAGAACCATATTAAGTTGGAGTTATTGACTCTTATGGAGGTGGTGTATCCCAAATCAGGGCAAGTAGATGATTAAAATTTCTATTGTTTCTGGTAACTTTGAGTTTGGTTTCAGAGAATTATGTAATTGTAAGGTGGCAGAAACTCTCATATGTGTTTTCAGATAAGTAATGTTCACTTAACATTGACATTCCTTTTGGTCAAATAGTATCAGGACCCTCTTCATAGTTAAGAAATTCCCCATCTTATGAGTGTTGGTGGTAAGTAGAAATTGCCTGTTGTTATTAAAAAGTTGAGATTGCTAGACACTCATTTTCACAGCCTCCCTTTCCATCAGAAAGTAGATACGTTAACTCTGTCTTGGCAGTCAAATGCAATCACTTCATACTTAACTCATCAACTAGCGGCATAAGAAGCATGAAGTAGTAGAACATTTTTCTCCAGGGTAGCACCAGGGTAAGTACAATTATGTCCTTAGTACAGAAGTGGCAATTTTATCAGTGACATTAGTAGTTGTATTGTGCTCCGTCATTCTGTTGTGTCCAACTCGTTGCTACACCGTGGACTGTAGCCCGCCAGGCTCCTTTGTCCATGGGATTTCCCAGGCAAGAATACTGGAGTGGGTTGCCATTTCCTTCTCCAGGGGATCTTCCCAACTCAGTGATCAAACCCACATCTCCGGCATTGACAGGCAGATTTTTTACCACTGCACCACCAGACAAGCCAGCATTAGTAGCTACAGTTCAATTAATTTTTTAGAGCAGAAGAAGGCAGCAGAAGTAACAGCAGTCCAACTAGAGTCTAGTGGCAATTCCAGGAGTTCTGTCACTAGATCACTACTATAGCTACTCAGTTTTGGGGAATTCTTCCTGAGTGCTTAATTGAAATCTTTCTTCTCTAGTTCTTCCAAAGATTCTGTGAGCTGCTGTGTGTCTACTTGGTATATTCTTTGTTTAATTCGGCCAGTCCAGAGTTAGTTTATCTTCCTAGGAAGTGACAACTATGACTGACAAAATATCTAGTGAATATTCATTATTTTTAAATTGTGGTTTATTACAGTGTCTTAGATTATGTTTCCCAGAAGCAGACCGAGGGATAAAAATTTGAGTGTAAGTGTTATATTTGTGAAACAATCCCCAGAAATACCAGTTTGGGAAGGGGGAAGTAAAGGGAAGGAGAAAAAGCTAATAAATATTATATTATTGGGTACATTAAAACAACTCTGGGAGAAAATGTAGAACACACCTCAGAATTCTCTCTCTTCACCTAAGGGAGTGATAATGAGTCACAATATAGCCAGTTAGCCTCTTCTCATTACTGCAGCTCTGAGGCAGGGTCCTCATAGGTGTAGCAGAGGCAGCTGGGTATCAAGAAGGACCTATATAGCAGCCCTCTCCAGATAATCTAGCTTTATTTAACCAATATGCCCAGATATTGACACCTAATCAACACAGTGACTTATCTCTTTTTCTTTTTTTCCTTCTCTGAACTTCATCCTCAGAAAACTATCTGGACTCTGTGCTTGGACTGTATTATTTCTGCTGCAACAAGTCATCATACTTTTAGTAGCTTAAACAATACAAATCGATCCTCCTACAATTCTGCAGTTCAGAAGTTCCAAATCAGTGTGACTGCACAATTTAAAGTGTCAGTGGTACTGGCTCCTATGAAGAATCTGAGAGGAGAATCTGTTTCCTTTATCTTTTCTGGTGTCCTAGAATTAAGGAAGATTCTGAGGATATGATGTCTATAAAGATAGTGAATGGGAGAATACTGATGCCAAGTGAAAGACAGAGTCAAAAAGAGGGTCAAGTTTCTAATTCTGATTTTCAACAATATAAGATTTAGCTGTAGGCCAAAGGAAATCCAGAGGAAAACATAAACCAGGAAGTAAATAAAAATGCAAGTATAATGTTTGGTAGACAGTGTAGGGTTAGGAAAATAGAGACATCCTATATATAAAAAAAAATGCTCATGGTGCTTGAAATGAAGAAATAAAACAGATGCACAATACATATATATAGATTACTGCTTCTTGTTACACATTTATATTTCTTTAATTAGCGCATCATTTTCCTCTTAGTTGACTGAAATTTGGAAAGTGATTATTGGACTTACACAATAAATATTGAAGTTATATTCATTACATAAATGCTCCTAGAACTGTATAGTATATATGTACTCCTACTTTCAAAATAGCCACTTATAGATCTCAATATGTAGTATTCTTAGTGAATAGTAGAGCTTCATTTAAAAAATATGGTTTTCAGTAAATAGCATTCCTGTTTTACTTTTGATATTAAACTAAATTATGTAAGTTTTAATGTGATAAATTTTCATTGATTATGCATAAAGAAGATAGAATGTTTACAGTAAAATTTTTTCTTTTCCTGTTTTTACATCTAACTCCTTATGTGATAAATTGGCCATCCTTTTGGAAATCAAGCAATTTTTGATTTAATAAAAATTTTAAAGTGATCATAAGATATGAAAATAAAAGTTCAAATATTGTATTATTTATTTATAATTACTCATATTATTTAAATGCTAAATATGCAGCATTAGTAAATTAAAGTGTTTTTAAAATTACCAGCCTACTTTATGATTTTAATATATTAAATATAAATTTCTGGGAACTAATTGAATTATAAAACCTTTGTCATCAATGGATTATATAAATTTTGAGGCTCTCAATAATAATATGATTGATTACAATAGCCAAACATTTGTGTTAATTGATGGGGAGGAATATGCAGCTGAGAACCTTATGTATGGATATGTGAATTCTACTTGGAAATTAGGATTTCTAGTATTTATGAGTATTTCAAAAATAATTTTGACTCTTAAAAACACTTGTTTTAGAGAAAGAGATAGAAAACAAATGCTCCACTAAAGTAAAACATAAGTGAGACTGAGAAATACAGTTTTTTATAAAAGGGACATGGAATAATTGAAGCATGTAGAGACAAGGAAATTGGGATATCAGCCCCCATTCACACTGTATTCTAAGAAAGTGTAATTTCATTCCAGCCAATCCAAAGTATTCTGTCAGTTGTGGGAGGTAAGAAGTAGGGCTTAGGGCAAGTATAGTGGAGTAGATAAGAATATGGGCTCTGGAGTCAGCCTTTCTAGGATAGAATTATCTGGGTAGTTTATGATAAGTGACTTAGGTTGTTTGGATAGTTTCCTCATCTTTAAAATGGAATATAATGCCTACTTCATAAATTACTTGCGTATGAATTCAGTTAACATGTGTACAATAGTACCTAGCATATAGTAAGTTCCTGATAAATGCTGCCCTCTATAATAGCAGTGTGTTGTTGGGAAATTCATTTTATTTCTAATAATTGCTTGCACATTCTCTTTTCTTCAGTTGTTTCCAGACAGTAGAATGAATACAATTATGAAGGATATATGCACTGGTACTTCTCATGCCATATCTTTCTTTATGCTTTCTTAAGACAATTTGTCATCTTTGAACTCTTTTCACTTTGATTTTCAATATATTACTTGTCAGGATTTTATAAATTTGTGGAATCTTCTTTGATGCTTAACATATGATAATCTTTTCCATTATGAATCTTAGAGAAACTGTTACCTTGTACTTTACATATACTCTCTAAAATTATTGATTTTTTTAAAGTAACAATGTTGAAAACCCCTTGACAACAATGCCAAATCTTTTTTTTTGTTTTTATTTTTGGCCACCCTGGGTGGCATGCAGGATCTTAGCTCCCCCAACCAGAGATTAAACCCATGCTCCCTGCAGAGGAAGCACCACCAAGTCTTGTCCACTGGACCACCTAAGTCCCAACAATGTCAAATCTTATACTTTACTCTCTCTTTTATAATGTGTAAATTCATTCTTTTTGAAGAATAGGTAAAAAACTGAATATATTAACTTATTAACAAAATCTGTCTCCATATAATGTTAATCAATAGTCTCTGTTAATTTTTCTATTAATTTTTAACTTTTACAATAATTCAGATTTTCTATTTGAATAAAATATAACTTCTGTGATATAGATACTAACCAGATATGAATATCAACTATCTATATTATATATAATAGCATTTTATTATATTGTCAGTAGATTATTGTGGTAAATGTTATTGAATTTCCAAAGAAAGAAAGGTGTCATCAAGTGGAAAGAAACATCCAAATTAATAGCTTTTATTTAAGGCATAATTCTGTGGAGGTCTCCTTATTGCTGGTACCTTTCTGACTAGGATTAAAAAAATAGATGGGGAACAGTTGGCATCAAATTAAAAAAAAAAAAATTAGCAAGACAGAAAGCAAAGAAAGTCAGTCATTATAATGAAACTAAGATGGAGAAAAATAAATACTACCCAGACTAAGATGAAATCGGAAAATATCTTAGCAGATTAAAGTCTCCATAGAAACAGCAGGTCTCAGAAAAATTGTAAGTTTTCATTTGGAAGGATTATGCTAAAAGACCACAGGTGGCTGTCATTTATTTAAAAGCATGTATTAAAAAATAAGACACTACTAATTTTGATGAATGAGTACTGTGTCCATTTGATACCATCTAAATAGTAATACTAACATGGGAAGTACAGTAACTTCAGTCTTCTGTAAGAAGTCATACCACATATTTCTTTTATACACATATGTATGGAAATACATACAAATATATTTAATTTATGAGTAATGTCTTTTTTATAATGTGATCTTTGTTTAGTGTTGCGACTAAGTAATAAATTATTTGGCATTTGCTCTCATGTTGATCAATTGCATACATCAGTAAAATATGTCCTTCAATCTTTTTTTTTAAATCACATGACTCAGTGAAGTTTTGAAAGAACAACATCTTGCCTATTACTTCCTAATGTATCATTCAAAGAGGGAGGTTTGGAAATAGGCTACTATGTGGACTGCAAATTTCCATCATCCTCCATCTCTTCTAGCCTTTTAAGTAAAAATGACAATAAAAACTTAGATTGCTATATTATTAGCAAAAAAATCTCAATTCATGGATTATTAGTATAAATGGCTACAGGCAGTTCGTGCTGTAACATCTGGATCTAATGAAGAAATGCAAAGGCAAAAATATTCGGTGAGAATTTAAATGAGGTCATTCATCTGTTTTTGAACAAAGATTTCCTACCCCCAGTCCCACATGTAAAAGGGAGCAGTGTTAGATTAAGACGTTACTTTCAAAAGGTATCAGTCATTAAACTACTAGAATTTTCTGTGAGCCAATAAAATAAGTGAATAAGGGAAAAGATTGAATATTCAATAATTAATATAATAATACCTGAAACTAGACTGGCTTTATTTATTTATAATTTATTTCTAATTATTAAAAATGGTATCCTTTTATATTACTACTAAATAATAATCAAAATTTTGAAAGTATTTATTGACACACAATTTCAGAACACTGTTGTCTGGTCAATAAGTATTTGCAATAGTTACTATGAATTCAATTATAGTAAATTATAGTAAAATATGATTAATTTCTTTACTAGTAAAAATATTTTTGGGGGGTTTTGATGTACTTAATTTGGATTTTTAATTAATGTGATTAATTTGGCTTTAAAAGACTAGTTAGCATTTATAAAGAAGCCAACTCAAAAACAGTAGTTTATACTGAAAAGCTACAATGAGCTCTTGAAACATAAAATTTTCCTTCATATTTTCTTAGAGATGCATGTTTTATGAAACGTGAATGCTCAGGGAAGTAATGTAGGCTACTGTTTGATTTTTTTCATGCAGTGGAAGACTAGCCAGAAGCCACAATTAAAACACCTTTCCTGGAAAGTAGGAATAACCCAAAAGACTGAATGAAGCTAGCATGTAGTACTTTAGCTGGCAGAGATTTTGTGAACAAAACACTATTGCCAGGTTCAAATGTATTCTCTCTCATAGTAGAGGGAAACAAGGCATTTAAAACAATAATGGTTTTCTGTTAATACTGACTCACTAGATACTATAATTTTTTCAGCAATTTCTAATAAATCAAGGTAATAGAGGAAAGTTATCTTCATTTAGATATCAGGAACAGGAACATCATGGAAAAATGAAAGCAAAGGGAATAAAAAGTGAGAATGAAAATACTAGTGGTCTTTTGTTGACATCAAGTTACTAATAGGTAACGATTTTTTAAAGCCATACAAATGTAAAGGGATAGAAAATGTAAATTAAATGACCTCCAGAACCATCACTTTTTAGTGTTCAAATTGTTACTCAAGTATTGTCACATTCAAATTGCCTACAGAAAATTAAAAAACAAAACAAAAAACCCTCAGTAGTGCTGAGTCCACCAATGCTTTTCATTAAAATTGTTTTTAACTCTTAACATCCTTTCACAACCAAATTTTAATTTATTTATCCTGGAAACCAGCCATGGGCCATTTAAAGCTGCCTTTAAATGGGCTGTAGCGTAACTGCTAAATAGTTTACAATGTAAAATTATGCACTTGGGTAGGATTTTTTTTCTATTAATTTAGAGCTCTCTGCTAATTATAGCCTATATGAAGTGCCATAATGAAACCTATGAATGGTTCAGAATCCCAAAGATTTTAAAATCCATTCACCTTTAATGGTAAGATTACTTTTAACAACACAGTGAACACAGTTCTCAAATATGGGCCAATTCTTTATGGTGATGGCGGTCTGTCTGCATCTCAGAGGAGGACGTGTGTGTGTGTGTGTGTTCATTCCTGTTTGACTCTTTATGATTTCATAGATTATATAGCCTGCCAACCTGCTCTGTTCATGAGATTTTTCCAAGCAAGAATACTGTAGTGGGTTGCTATTTTCCCCTTCAGGGTATCTTCCTAACGCAGGGATCCAACCCGCAACTCCCGCTTCTCTGCACTGCAGGCAGATTCTTTACAACTGGGCAACCTGGAAAGTCTACTTAATGTCTACTCATTACCTGACCAACATAGACTGAAAGCCTTAAAATTAATGCAAAGAATTTCGAGTAGCTTTCTAGTCCTGTTCTGTTTTTTGAAAACTTCTATAATTTGTATCGGAGCTTCCTCGGTGGCTCAGCGGTAAAGAATCTGCCTGCGATGCAGGAGATGCAGGAGATGCAGGTTTGATCCCTGGGTCAGGAAGATCCTCTGGAGGAGGAAATGGCAACCCACTCTAGTATTCTTACTTGGAGAATCCAATGGACAGAGGAGCCTGGCGGGCTAATGCAAAGAGTTGGACATGACTGAAGTGACTTAGCACGCATGATTTGTCTCATTTTAAATTACACTTACCCTTCCTTCTGCAACTTGAACTAAGTGAAATAATGTTTTTTTAAAAACTAAATTTTTCATATATTCATTTGAGAAAAGTAATGAATTTGAGTAAAGACCAATGAGTCAATTTGATAGGGTAAGTTAAATAAATACATTTTTATAGGAATTGAGCAATAAGAAGTGGCATGTAGATGTCCATGGGTGGCTCAGACTATAAAGAATCTGTCTGCAATGCAGGAGACCCAAGTTCAATCCCTGGGTTAGGAAAATCCCCTGGAGAAGGGAATAGCTATCCACTCCAGATTTCTTGTCTGAAGAATTCCATGGACAGAGGAGCCTGGTAGGCTACAGTCCATTGGGTCACAAAAAGTCAGACATGACTGAGTGACTAACAATTATTCAGAATGCTCTTGTATAATCCTTTGATTTATGTAGAATTGGTAGTAGTGTCCCTCTTTCATTTATGGTTTTGAAGTCAGCAGGATATTTTGATATTTAATCATTATCAAAATCATGGCATTGCCATAAAGACTATCTGTAATCCTGTCAATTCTGTACAAAATGCCCCTTTAAGAATAATAATATAATATTTTATAATAACTTTGAGAATAATAACTATAATATTTTATTTATTTTTTCCTTATCATTAAAAAAAGTTACATCACTAAAAACCTAAATATCACTTCAAATTTTTATTAGCCATTTTATAATAATATATTTTTCTTCTGTGAAAAAAATTTAAAATTAATTTCCCCACCATTTTTATAGGTAGTGCCTTTTAATATTAATTTGTGGAATAATTTGTTATAAGATAGGTACTCACTTTTTTTCTATACGTAAAGCAATTGCCTTCTACCAGACTGTGAAATGTCTTCATTTTATTTATGATGCTTTTGCTTAATTATTTAAGTTGAGATGATATCTAGCCATCATGCTCCTGTGGGTCAGCGGTGGCCTGCTGCAGGGTCAGGGGCACCGAGTGCAGCACTGCATACACAGGACCTTTTGAAGGAGGTCACCATTATCTTCATTACCTCCACATAGCTTGGGCTTAGGTCAAACAACAGGGAGGGAACACAGCCCCACCCATTAACAGAAAATTGGATGAAAGATTTACTGAGCATGGCCCCACCCATAAGAACAAGACCCAGTTTCCCCCTCAGTCAGTCTCTCCCATCAGGAAGCTTCCATAGGCCTCTTATCCTTATCCATCAGAGGGCAGACAGAATGAGAACCAAATCACAGAAGACTAATCAAACTGATCACATGGATTACAGCCTTGTCTAACTTAATGAAACTATGAGCCATGCCCTGAAGGGCCACCTAAGAAGGATGGGTCATGGTGGAGAGTTCTGACAAAAACATGGTCCACTGGAGAAGGGAATGACAAACCACTTCAGCATTCTTGCCTTGAGAACCTCATGAAAACTATGAAAAGGCAAAAAGATAGGACACTGAAAGATGAACTCCCCAGGTTGGAAGGTGCCCAATTTGCTACTGGAGAACAGTGGAGAAATAACTCCAGAAAGAATGAAGAGACAGAGCCAAAGCAAAAACAACACCCAGTTGTGGATGTGACTTGTGACAGAAGTAAAGTCTGATGCTATAAAGAACAATATTGCATAGGAAGATCGAATGTTAGGTCCATGAATCAAGGTAAACTGGAGGTGGTCAAACAGGCGATGGCAAGAGTGAACATCAGCATTTTAGGAATCGGTGAACTAAAATGGGCTGGAATGGATGAATTTAACTCAGATGACCATTAAATCTACTACTATGGACAAGAGTCCCTTAGAAGAAATGGAGTACCCCTCCTAGTCAACAAAAGAGTCTGAAATGCTGTATTTGGATGCAATCTCAAAAATGACAGATTGATCTCTGTTCATTTCCAAGGCAAACCATTCAGTATCATAGTAATGCAAGTCCAGGCCCCAAATGGTAATGCTGAAGATGATGAAGTTGAAAGGTTCTATGAAGACCTACAAGACCTTCTAAAACTAACACCCAAAAAAGATGTACTTTTCATTATAGGGGACTGGAAGGCAAAAGTAGGAAGTCAAGAGATACCTGAAGTAACAGGCAAATTTGGCCTTGGAGTACAAAAGAAGTAGGGCAAAGGCTAACAGAGTTTTTCCAGGAGAACTCACTGGTCATAGCAAACACCCTCTTCCAAAAACACAAGAGAAGACTCTACACATGGACGTCAGCAGATGGTCAATAATGAAATCAGATTGATAATATTCTTTGTAGCCAAAGATGGAAAAGCTCTATACATTCAGCAAAAACAAGAGAGGAAGCTGACTGTGGCTCAAATCGTGAACTCCTTATTGCCAAATTCAGACATAAATTGAAGAAAGCAGGGAAAACCACTAGCAAACCACTAGGTCATTCACTAGGTATGACCTAAATGAAACCCTTACGATTATACAGTAGAAGTGACAAACAGATTCAAGGGATTAGATCTGATAGGCACAGTGCCTGAAGAACTATGGATGGAGATTCATGACATTGTACAGGAGTAAGTGGTCAAGACCATTCCTAAGAAAATGTAATACAAAATGGCAAAATGGCTGTCTGATGAGGCCTTATAAATAGCTGAGAAAAGAACAGAAGTGAAAGGCAAAGAGAAAAGATATACCCATTTGAATGCAGAGTTCCAAAGAATAGCAAGGAGAGATAAGAAAGCCTTCCTCAGTGATCAATGCAAAGAAATAGAAGAAAACAATAGAATGGGAAAGACTAGAGCTCTCTTCAAGAAAATTAGAGATGCCAAGAGAATATTTCATACAAAGATAGGCACAATAAAGGACAGAAATGGTATGGACCTAACAGAAGCAGAAGATATTAAGAAGAGGTGGCAAGAATACACAGAAGAACTGTAAAAAAAAAATCTTCACAACCCAGATATTCCCGTTGGTAGGATCACTCACCTAGAGCCAGACGTCCTGGAATGTGAAGTCAAGTGGGCCTTAGGAAGCATCACTATGAACAAAGCTGCTGGAGATGATGGAATTCCAGTTGAGCTATTTCAACTCCTAAAAGATGATGCTGTTTAAGTGCTATACTCAGTATGCCAGCAAATTTGGAAAACTCAACAGTGACCACAGGACTGGAGAAGGTCAGTTTTCATTCCTATCCCAAAAAAAGGCAATGCCAAAGAATGCTCAAACTACCACACAATTGCACTCATCTCACATGCTAATAAAGTGATGCTCAAAATCCTCCAAGTCAGGCTTCAACAGTATGTGAACTGTGAACTTCCAGATGTTCAACCTGGATTTAGAAATGGCAGAGCAACCAGAGATCAAATTTCCAGCATTTGCTGGGTCATTGAAAAAGCATGAGGGTTCCAGAAAAAGGTCTACTTCTGCTCTATTGAATATGCCAAAGCCTTTAACTGTGTGGATCACAACAACCGTGGAAAATTCTGAAAGAGATGGGAATACCAGACCACCTGAGCTGCATCCTGAGAAATCTGCATGCACATCAAGGAGCAACAGTTAGAAATGGACCTGGAGTAACAGACTGGTTAAAAATTGGGAAAGGAGTATATCAAGGCTGTATATTGTCACCCTGCTTATTTAACTTATATGCAGAGTACATCATGCGAAATGCAGTCTCTATGAAACACAAGCTGGAATCAAGATTGCCAGGAGAAATATCAATAACCTCAGATATGCAGATGACACCACCCTTCTGGCAGAAAGTGAAGAAAAACTAAAGAGCCTCTTGATGAAAGTGAAAGAGGAGATTGAGAAAGTTGGTTTAAAACTCAATATTCAGAAAACTAATATCATGGCATCTGGTCCAATCACTTCAGGGCAAATTGATGGGGAAACAATGGAAGCAGTGATAAACTTTATTTGGGGGGCTTCAAAATCACTGCAGATGGTAACTGCAGCCATGAAATTAAAAGACGCTTACTCCTTAGAAGAAAAGTTATGACCAACCTAGACAGCATATTAAAGAGCAGAGACACTATTTTGCCAACAAAGGTCCATCTAGTCAAAGCTATGGTTTTTCCAATAGTCATGTATGGATGTGAGTGTTACACTGTAAAGAAAGCTGAGCACCAAAGAATTAATGCTTTTGAACTGTGGTGTTGTAGAGGATTCTTGGGAGTCCCTTGGACTGCAAGAATATCAAACCTGTCAATCAAAGGAAATCAGTCCTGAATATTCATTGGCAGGACTGATGCTGAAGCTGAAAGTCCAGTACCTTGGCCACCTGATGAGAAGAACTGACTCTTTTGAAAAGACCCTGATGCTGTGAAAGATTGAAGGCAGGTGGAGAAGGGGACAGCAGAGGATCAAATGGTTGCATGGCATCATGGATTCGATGACCTGCTGCAGTCCATGGGGTTGCAAAGAGTTGGACACGACTGAGTGACTGAACTGAACTGAATAGATGGATGCTGCAAAGCACCTTCTACTCCCACATATTGTCATTTCATGCGTTGTTAAAATTTGCAGAAATAAAAGATTTTGCAAATAGCACTACAAGTGATGAAGAATCTATGTTAGATACTTTTTGGTCCTGAAGACTCTTGACCATTTTCCCAGACTAGGCTCTAGCTTTGTAGCAAATATCTTTTTTACCTTGGTTTCTCAGAGCCCATTTCTCCAAACTCCCTCATACAATTCATAGAAGGATTGCAAGATATTTTCCCAAACAAAGATAAATTGAATATAAAAAAAATTCAGGCTCTGGTTTTCAAGATTATACAGTTGCACATCTAAACGTCTTGTAAATGACTTTCTTATCCTTGGGAATCTATGTTGCATAAAATCTCTAAAATATATTTTTCAAAAATAACCATTTTTATTCCAAGTCTTTTGTTCAAGAACTCTAGTGGTTAAAGTAACTTCTAATAAACTAAACTGCAATCCTTATCATTTATAATTTTTTTTTTACCATTCCATTGTTTTTCAGTCTTTTTTTAATTCAGTCTCAACTTCCATCAAAGTCCTCTCTCAGTAGCTCTAGCCCACCATTGACCCATCACATTCCAGGTCATCTTTTCTTGTCACAAATAGGGAATATCAATACTTCCCTATTTTCTCTTGTTTTGTAATTTAACAATCAATGAGTCTTCAAGTTTTTGCTTTCCCAACATAGTAGTTTTCAGTCTCATATCCTCAACCATTTTTACCTTTTATTTTCAAGGAGTATAAGGCTTACATTTCCACTTTACATCTGTAGGTTACAAATACTATTTTAAGTATATGTATAGTACAGATTCCAAAATTTTGGATAGTGATGTGTTCATTTAAACATTTTTGTCTACTTCAAGTAAATAACAAAATCAAAAGCTAAAAAAAACACCAAACTTCCTTTTAAACACACACACACACACACACACACACACACTTCACTTGATCACTTGGCATTCTATAATGACCAGACCATAGTATGCTCATTCTCAGCCCTTCTCCAGGAATACTTGGTAGTTCATAACAGATGGGGTATGAATTTTTGGCTCTTGCAATGTTGTATTGTAAAATGAATATAAGTAACACTTGCTAGCTGATTCAAAAATGAAATATAATCCAACAGAGTGGTATAAGCTATCTCAAATGTTGGAACTTTGAATGAATGACATTGCATAGGATTTTAATGCCATATAAAGACGGGACAAACTTTGAACCATTCAAAAACACCCAGTTTCTTACATGTGAAACTAACCCTTAGTGACAGCAATTGCCTGAGGTGACCAGTCCCTGACTTCTTCCTTTAGTGAAAGGTGATTAAGAGGGTGATAGCACACCAACTCTGTTAACATCTGGAATGCAACGATACACTGAGCCAGATGTGATCATGTTTCAGTTCTGAAAGTGGAAGAGAAATATTACAGGTTTTACTAACACGTGGATTACTTCTGACTCCTAGTCGTATCAACAGCGCTTCTCATTTTTGCCCGTATATTCTCACTGAGGTTATCATGAGGTCAGAATAACATGGAGGTCTAAATAATTGTTTTCTCTTTGACTAAGAGATATGCTTTTTTTTTTTTTAATTTATATCCAGTTATTATTCAGACCATTGTAGCAAGATACACATAAAAATTGTGAATTATGTTTTATTGCTACAGATGTAGAAATGTATAAAACTTTAGTAATAGAGACATGTGCCATATTTTATCTGTATGATCATATGTACTTTGGTACATTTTAAATTTCCAAACTTCCTAAAATTTCTTGCCCAATTAAAGTACACACAGATGAATATTTACAAAATAATTTTAAAATGTGAAAAGATTTACCACACAATGGATATAGTTTATATTCATTCAAGGAGAGAGATTTGTCTTGTTTTGTAATAGCTCCATGAAAGAAAGATTCTAAGTCCATGCTTGCTCGCATAGTTTTTCTTTAATATTATATTTTTTAATACCAAAAAATTTTGTATTGGGGTATAGCCAATTATGGAGAAGGCAGTGGCAACCCACTCCAGTACTCTTGCCTGGAAAATCCCATGGACGGAGGAGCCTGGTGCGCTGCAGGCCATGGGGTCACTAGGAGTAGGACACGACTGAGCGACTTCACTTTCACTTTTCACTTTCATGCATTGGACAAGGAAATGGCAAGCCACTCTGGTGTTCTTGCCTGGAGAATCCCAGGGACGGGGGAGCCTGGTGGGCTGCCGTCTACGGGGTCGCACAGAGTCGGACACGACTGAAGTGACTTAGCAGCAACATAGACAATAAACAATGTTGTGATAGTCTCAGGTGCTTGTTCATATATTTTTAAATGTAAAAAACTTCTACCATTCAGTCACAATCAACTTCTTCCTTCAGATAATATCAATAATGCTAAAAAGAAACTTAGACTACAGTAAATAAAAAGTGTATCTGCTAAAAATTTGAATGAGATGACATTAATGTAAATAAGCTGAAGAAAAATTAAACAATCCTATAGTATTGTGGTTTGTTTTCTTATATGATCTATGATGCTTCCTTGTCACCATGGATTCCATAGTGATGAATGTTTCAGGAGGAGTCCTGTGTGACACGCTTTACCATCGCAGCCCTCTGAGATGGAAACTTTTCTTATTAATCCTTACAGTTCTAATGCTATTCAGAATTGTCATTTCACTTTGTGTCAGTTTCTGTAAATTGAGTTTTCTAAACAAATATATAGCCATTTAAAAATATTGTTTGATTGGAATAAAGTTATTGTTAATGCATTTTTTATTGAGAGTTTAATACCTCTTGATCTTTTGTGATATTCTCTTTTTAATTCAAAGATATGATTTGTTTATACTGTTCATTGTGTGTCTGTGTGTGATCTATCTATATGTATATTCATGTACATATATATAGTATTTCTATATATATTTCACATATCCATTTCATATATATTATACTTTTTAAACAACCAGCTTTGACATTATCTATCCTGTATTTGCCTTCTACTTTTATTAATTAAATTACTTGCTATTAATATTTATTGGAAGGATGCTATTGATATTAACTACAATGGATAAATGTTGGGAGAGTCAGTTTAGCAAGGAAAGATTGAGAGCTAATTTTATGACATCTGAATTTTGACTTAACTGTTATAAATCCAAGTGGAGATGAATAAGGAATCAGAGTTTAGGGGAGTGATCTAAGTTAGGTATATACATTTTACTCTTGTCACTCTATAACAGGCACATAAATTCAGTGATGCTAAGATCAAAAGCAGAGGTTCAGAAAGAAAAGGCAAGAAGTAAAAGAGTGGAGTATTGTGACATTCCAATGTCCACAGGCCAAAAAGATAAGGATGATCCAGCAAAGAATATTGAGAAGCAGCAAATGAAATAGCAGTAAAACTAGAATGTAATATGTCCTATATGGCAAGAAAAGGTTCCAGAGAGGAATAATCAATTCTATTAAAACCTGCTGCTGGTATGTGAAGCAGAATGAGGTTTGAGCAGTTTGAGGGTAATGGTGGGAGTGAAAGTCTGATCGAAGAGCTGACTCACTGGAAAAGACTCTGATGCTGGGAGGGATTGTGGGCAGGAGGAGAAGGGGACGACAGAGGATGAGATGGCTGGATGGCATCACCGACTCAATGGACATGAGTTTGGGTGAACTCCAGGAGTTGGTGATAGACAGGCCTGGTGTGCTGCAGTTCATGGGGTCGCAAAGAGTTGGACACGACTGAGCGACTGAACTGAACTGATAGTGACATAGATTAGAAATAAAAATGAATAGATATAAAATTGAACAGATTTGCTGCAAAAGAAAGGAAAGAAATAGGCAGTATCTAGATGAAAACATAGAACTGAAATAGATTTTTTCTTAAAATGGAGACATAGTTTTATTTTGTGGGGAAAGTTTGAGTAGAGGAAAATTACTCAATCTGCTAGAGAGAGGGGAGAAAACTGTTACAAGAATAACCTCAAGAGGTGAGAGGAGTGGAGTCCTGATATTTAGATGCAGATGCTCTCAGGTTTGTGGATGTGAGATGGAAACTTGTGAACTTTATCTTGACTTGTTTCTATTAAGTCAGTGAAATAGAAAGCAAGGTGATAAGCTGAGACTGAGGATGAAGGAGAAAGTTTTAAAGGTTTGATAATATAGAAGAAGGTACTAAATAGTCAAAAGTCTGAGCAGCAGAATGAACCCTGAACATCATTGATAGCCTCACCTGAATTGAGTAATTATGACCTTAAAGGGAGGCAAGTCATATTATTTTAGTTATTTTAGTTTCTCTTCAAAAAATGCTAAGCTGCTTGGGTGAAGGTGCAAAGTAGATGTGATTTTAATCTTAACCAGACCTTTTATTTTGCCATTAGAATATTTTGAGCTGACAAAGGGTTACTTAACAGTATAGAGAAGATAAAATTAAGTATGGAATTCAATGTTAATGGAGAGGAAATAAACATTGAAATGGATGAGAAGTTCAGTGGTCCTTGTGAAATGGACTGATAGGTATTTAAGGGACTGAGCAGGAAAGGAGGAGATGAGGATGATGGGAATAGCAGTTATGCAGTGGATATCTGTACTGGTAACAATAAAGTCTAGAGTGTGAGTATGTGAGTGAATGACTGAGAGAATTTGGAAGTTGGGATCATGGAAAGAGTTGACGCTGATAACTGAAAGGAAAGGGCATTGGGTAGAACTTGGATCAGGATTTTGAAATCACCAGTAGTCATAAAGGAACAGTTTGCAAAGAGTTATTACGAGTCAGAAGCTAAAATATTTAAGAAATTAAGGGAAAAGATGAGCAGTCAGCCTAAGACTGCAGCAAGGAGTGTTGGCAAAGAATTGTCTGATGAGAAGAGATGATCCAGCAATCCCACTGCTGGGCATACACACTGAGGAAACCAGAAGGGAAAGAGACACGTGTACCTCAATGTTCATTGCAGCACTGTTTACAATAGCCAGGACATGGAAGCAACCTAGATGCCCATCAGCAGATGAATGGATAAGAAAGCTGTGGTACATATACACAATGGAGTATTACTCAGCCATTAAAAAGAATACATTTGAATCAGTTCTAATGAGGTGGATGAAACTGGAGCCTATTATACAGAGTGAAGTAAGCCAGAAAGAAAAACACCAATACAGTATACTAACGCATATATATGGAATTTAGAAAGATGGTAACAATAACCCTGTATACGAGACAGCAAAAGAGACACTGATGTATAGAACAGTCTTTTGGACTCTGTGGGAGAGGGAGAAGGTGGGATGATTTGGGAGAATGGCATTGAAACATGTATAATATCATATATGAAACGAATCGCCAGTCCAGGTTCGATGCACGATACTGGAGGCTTGGGGCTGGTGCACTGGGACGACCCAGAGGGATGATATGGGGAGGGAGGTGGGAGGAGGGTTCAGGATGGGGAACACATGTATACCTGTGGCAGATTCATTTTGATATATGGCAAAACCAATACAATATTGTAAAAGTTAAAAAATAAAATTAAAAAAAAAGGAAAAACAAAAAAATAGAAAAGCCAATGTTTTCTAATAATTTGACTGATAAATAATGAAAAAACAATTTTTGTTAAAAAAAAAAAGCATTTTAGAGAGAAGCAAAGGAAAACAGTGTGAAAACAGTGAAGAAAAGGAAGGAGTGTGGAGTAGAAAACAGAAATCATTCAGAAAACTACAGGGGAAGCTCCAGTGCCTTTAGGGGAGCTCCAGGTTTTAGTTAGCAAAAGTAAGAGAAAGCAAGCAGATAAAAGGTCAGGTACCTGGGAGATATTGCTAATGAGGCACACTGAATTTCTAAAGAGCCTCTGTATAAGGGCTCAAGAATAGGATGAGACTTAGAAGTTGGGTTCCAAAAATAGGAGGATATAGACCTATTACTAAGAAAGACCTGGGAGATTTGGGCTTCTTGTGGTTAATATATGGAAACAGCACTAGGTTTCGCTAATCAGTCCTCAGTTTATGGAAATTCCTTTCTTCTCAATTAGTCTTTTGAGAAGAAATTTCCAGGTAAGATCTAATTTATAAAAATCCCATGTGACTTATCAAGGGTAAACATTAGCTTTATACTTTACAGTTGATGCTAGTCAGCTTAGAAATATAGCATGTATATGATGTATAGATAAAACCTAAGTATTTGGAATACAACCCCTCAAGAGCTATTGCGGAGAAGGCAATGGCACCCCACTCCAGTACTCTTGCCTGGAAAATCCCATGGATGAAGGAGCCTGGTAGGCTGCAGTCCATGGGGTTGCGAAGAGTCGGACACGACTGAGCAACTTCACTTTCACTTTTCACTTTTCATGAATTGGAGAAGGAAATGGCAACCCACTCCAGTGTTCTTGCCTGGAGAATCCCAGGGACAGGGGAGCCTGATGGGCTGCCGTCTACCGGGTCGCACAGAGTCGAACATGACTGAAGTGACTTAGCAGCAAGAGCTATTGTATGGGCAAATAATCTGGTGAAAATCATTAACATCAACTATATAAGCAGTAAATAATGTGTTCCCTTTTCTTTCTTTAATTATGTTTCTGTGAGATTTTGATATATGCGATGGGGAGAGGAATTAACAGTTTGTAAAGCAGCATGGATGTATTACTTGCATGACTATTTTAGTTTTCTGAAAATATTTTTCATATAGACTTAATCTGATATTTTTTGATAATTGAAAAGCTTAATAAAACACCTTGATGGTCTGAGCTGCTATTTGGACTATGTAGTCAATGAGAGCTGAAATGGATTTTTACTCCTAATACATTACCCTCCTGGTTGCAGAACTGAACCTTTTAAACTGTGGTATATTAAACCCATGGGGAGGTTATCTCATGAATAGTTCACCACAGCTATTTTTCTTGTTAACATTATTTCTTATGAATGCCTGATGTGAATATAAGTTTTCTATATTTATGAATTTTAGCAGAGGGTTTTCTCAGTCTACCATCAAATATGCCTCCAAGGGTATGAAAAGACTGTATTTTTCCATTTTTCCCTGAAAGTCCTTAGTAAGCATTTGATTTTGGAAGAACGTTGTTATAGGTGTTGACAGGCATTCCGAAGATATCTGTGTTTACTATCCTTGACTTTTAGGACGTTAAAATTCACCAGCGATGTCGGATGTAGACCATGGAACAGTTTATAATCAATGAGGAGCAAGTGTTAATATTGATGAGGAGCAAGTATTATATGGTAAACATGATAGAATCCCAAAGGTGGGAGAAGTTTAAAGTTGGCTGAACTTACCAGAAAATGACTTACAATGGGAGTAGGCAGGATTTTGGTAGGAAAATAACAGCACAAAAGTCATTCTGGCATGATGAGCTCCAACAAGGTTATTTGTTGAGGAACCTTCACTGAATCCTCGATGCAAAACTAGACAGTGGTGTATTCCTGTAATATCTTGTATATAACTTTACTGTAGCAGTTTATATTAACATGTCTTTATTTTTTGTATATCTGAAATACATATAAATTATAAGAAAATTCAGGATAAGGCTTATGCCTAATTGAAAACTGTATTCTAATACTTATAAATGATTAACTTAAATATCTTATTGTATTTTTCATTGATGATGTTCACTTCACATGTACAATATTCAAAAGTTATAGGAGAGTGCATTGCAGAATGGATCCTCTTACTCCACTAACCCCCTACTTCTCCTTTCTAGAGGTGTGTTAGCATTTCCTTGTGTGTCCTTCAGAAATATACATATTTCTTCATTCCTTACATATACTGGGCATAATGCATGTAAATACTTTTTTTTTTCCTTTTTTTAAAGGAAAAAGACACTGTAAAAAAATTTTTTTTTACTCCTAAAATAATAATGTGTGTATGTGATTTTTAAGTTCATGTGTTAGTGATATAACATCTTGATTTTTATTTTTAGATAAACAGTATTCCATTGTTTAGATGTATCATATTTTTTAACCAGTCAACTGCTAATAGATATTTAGGTTGTTGCCAGTCTTTCTCCAATGAAAAAAAGAGACCTACAATCAATATTCATGTAGACACTTCAGTTTTCACTTATGTAGGGGTAACTCTAGGACAGATTCTTAGGATTGAAAATAATAGGTATGTACACAAATTTAGATTTTGCTAAATTACACACCAGCTATAAGAGCCTACCAGTTTATTTATTTGTTTGCCAGTGTAGCATATGATGAAAGTTTTGGTGTTTTGCTAATCTGATAGGTGAAAATATTCCATTGCAATTGTTATTTTCCTTTCTCTTATTTTGAGTGAGATTGAATATTATTTTATGTTTAAGAGATATGAATTAATGTTTTTTTTAATGTTGGTGCATTTATTTTAGTTGATATGTAGAGATGCTTTGTGTGTTGGGGTTATTGGCCATTTGTCTGTAGTATGAATTTGCTAGTATTTTTGTCTGGTTTTTGCTGTCTTTGACTTTGCTTGTGCTTATTTTGCATGTGTAATACTTCAATGCATGTGTCAAAATTATCTTTTAATTTTCTGGTGTGTTTTTTTAAGATAATTCTTAGAGTGCACTTCTACACTTTAATTTTATAAAAGAAATCTCCCATAATTTTTCTAATTTTTGATTGTTTAAATATCCCGGACTCCTATTTGTATTTGGATTTTTTCCAATTGTTATTATGTTTCAGCTTCAAATCTACTCATCTTTGTGTACTTTGTGAATTATGGGCTGAATTCTGAGGGGATACCTCTTTTATCAGTTGGGTTGATGTTAGGATTGGTCAGCAAAGGGCTTGGAGAGAAAATGCATGACTATGGAAGGGAAGAGCTTCTAGGCATAAGTGGATCAGGAGCATTATAACACAGCAGGAAATTAGGGGTTACATCTTCCTGCAATTTTCTGAGCCAACCAGAAGGCCATTTCTACAGGTCAGCTTTGTCCCACTAGCAACTTCCAGCAGGTTTCACCACGATATGTTTAAGATATATTATATTCCCCTGTTAAATTACTATTTATTCTACTCTCACTAGTTATATCATTTTTTTGTTGCTCTTTAGTCTCTAAGTCGTGTCTGACTTTGTGACTCCATGGACTTTAGCATGCCAGGCTTCTTTGTCCTTCACTGTCTCCGAGTTTGTTCAAACTCATGTCCATTGAGTTGGTGATGCCATCCAATCATGTCATCTTCTGCCACCCCCCTTCTCCCCTTGGCCGTCAATCTTTCCCAGCATCAGAGTCTGTTTCAATGAGTCGGCTCTTCACATCAGGTGGCCAAAATATTGGAGCTTCAGCTTCAGCATCAGTCCTTCCAATGAATATTCAGTTGATTTCCTTTAGAATTAACTGGTTTGATCTCCTTGCTGTCCAAGGGACTCCAAAGAGTCTTCTCTAGCACCACAGTTCGGATCTTAGATTTTGAATGTTGAGTTTTAAGCCAGCTTTTTAACTCTCCTCTTTCACCCTCATCAGGAGGCTCCTTAGTTCCTCTTCACTTTCTGCCATAAGGGTGGTATCATCTGCATATCTAGGTTATTGATGTTTCTCCTGGCAATCTTGATTCCAGTTTGTGAGTCATCCAGCCAGCGTTTTGCATGGTGTACTCTGCATATAAGTTAAATAAACACAATGACAATATACCACTTTGACATACTCTTTTCTCAATTTTTAAAATTTATCTATTTTAACTGGAGGCTAATTGCTTTCCAATATTGTGGTGGTTTTTGCCATACATTGACATGAATCAGCCATAGGTGTACATGTGCCCCCTGTCCCAAACCCCTCTACCACCTCCTTCCCCATCCCATCCCTCTATGTTTTCCAGTGCACCAGCTTTGAGTGCCCTGTTTCATGCATTGAACTTGAACTGGTCATCTATTTCACATATGGTAATATACATGTCTCAGTATGGTAATATACATCTCTCAAATCATCCCACCCTCGCCTTGTCCAAAGAAGATGTACAGATGGCTAACAAACACATGAAAAGATTCTTATCATCACTCACTATCAGCGAAATGCAAATGAAAACCACAATGATGTACCATCTCAGAGTGGTCAGAATGGCTGCCATCAAAAAGTCTACAAACAATAAATGCTGGAAAGGGTGTGGAGAAAAGGGAACCCTCTTACACTGTTGATGGGAATGAAAACTAGTACAGCAACTATGGAGAACAGTGTAGAGATTCCTTTAAAAGCTAGAAATAGAACTGCCATACGACCCAGCAATCCCACTGCTGGGCATACACACCGAGAAAACCGTAGTTGAAAGAGACATGTGTACCCCAATGTTCATTGCAGCACTGTTTGTAATAGCTAGAACATGGAAGCAACCTAGATGTCCATCAGCAGATGAATGGATAAGAAAGTTGTGGTACATATACACAATGGAATATTACTCAGCTATAAAAAAGAACACATTTGGGTCAGTTCTAACAAGGTGGAAGAAACCAGAGCCTATTATAGAAAGTGAAGTAAGTCAGAAAGAAAAACACCAATACAGTATATTAACACATATATATGGAATTTAGAAAATGGTAACGATGACACTATATACAAGACAGCAAAAGAGACACAGATGTAAAGAACAGACTTTTGGACTCCTTTCTCAATTTTGAGTCAGTTCTTTGTTCCTTGCTCTCTTCTAACTGTTGCTTCTTGTCCTGCATACAGATTTCGCAGGAGCCAGGTATCAGCCAGGTCTGATACTCCCAACTCTTTAAGGAGTTTCCTCTGTTTGTTGTGATCCACACAGTCAGAGGCTTTAGCATAGTTGATGAAGCAGAAGTAGATTTTTTTTTTCTTTTTTTGAAATTCCCTTGCTTTTTCTATGATCCAGGGGATGTTGGCAATTTGATCTCTGGTTCCTCTGCCTTTTCTAAATCCAGCTTGTACATCAGGAAGTTCTTGGTTCACATACTCCTGAAGTCTAGCTTGAAGGTTTTTTAGCATCACCTGGCCAGCATGTTAAATGAACACAATTGCACGGTAGATTGAACATTCTTTGGCATTGCCCTTCTTTGGTATTGGAATGTAAACTGACCTTTTCTAGTCCTGTGGCCACTGCTGAGTTTTCCAAATTTGCTGGCATATTGAGTGCAGCACTTTCACAGAATAATCTTTTATAATTTGAGATAGCTCAGCTGGAATTCCATCACCTCTCTAGTTTTGTTCCTAGTAATGCTTCCTAAGGCCCATGTGACTTCGCATCCCAGGATTTCTGGCTCTAGTTGAGTGACCACATCATCATGGTTATCTGGGCCATTAAGACTTTTTTTTTGGTACAGTTCTGCTATTATTCTTGCCATCTCTTCTTAATCTCTTCTATTTCTGTTAGGTCTTTTCTGTTTCTGTCCCTAATTGTGCCCATCTCTGCATGAAATATTCCCTTGGTATCTCCAATTTTCTTGGAGAGCTCTCTAGTCTTTTGCATTCTATTGTTTTCCTCTATTTCTTTGCACTATTCATTTAAGAAGCCTTTCTTTTCTCTCCTTGCTCTTCTTTGGAACTCTGCATTCAGTTGAGTATATCTTTCCCTTTCTCCTTTGCCTTTCGCTTCTCTTCTTTTCTCAGCTATTTGTAAGGACTCCTCACACAACCACTTTGCATTCCTACATTTCTTTTTCTTGGGGATGGTTTTGGACATTACAGCCTGACAATGTTGGGAACATCTGTCCATAGTTCTTCAGTCACTCTATCTACTAGCTCTATTCCCTTGAATCTATTTGTTCCCTTTACTGTATAATTGTAAGGGATTTGTCATTAGCTACTGAAAATTGTGTTTTATGTTAACACAGAATCATTATTTTTAAAAAACCCCACAATGTATTATGCAGGTGATTAAGCTGTTGCTTATTTCTATGATATGTCTTGTCCTTCAAGTTTTACATTAATTTCTTCACATTTGATAATCTTTTCTAACTACTAATGAGAAAGAATAAAAATGATAGTAGTATATACTGAAACTGCTGTAACAGACCATTCAGCTATTTTATTGTTAATATTTTAGAAATGTGACATTGATTTACTGAGGCAAACACATATTCAGCATTCTTCATATATTTATATTATGATAAAGAAAAATAATCTTTGAAAATAGATCCTTAGAAAATAATTAAATGTTGAATTCATTTTGAGCATTGACTCAGTTTCACTTAACTACATTTAATGCATCCTCTTCAATTCTATAATTATATTTAACAATCAGATGCAACCACTTCATAACTTTTCCATTTAATGTGATAAGGTTAATGAGGGGTTTTTATTATGACATGCTTCGTTAAATTTATTTAAGAGATTTCAACATTTTCCACTGATATTCTTACTTGCAGTCATGAACGTTGACTTTGGATTAATACTTGCTGTAAAATGTTTTAGATAAGTAGAATTTTTAATAAATTTTAGATAATAATACTATGGAAGACTCCTTAGTGTCTCAACTCTATAAGTCTAAAAATATATTCAATTATGATTGGATATACTATGAAATCTACATAACACTTTAATTTTTGAAATATTGGGGACTGTCACTAAAGTCTTTGCTTGCAAATTAAATGTTTCATATAAAAAAACACAAGTGTATTTAAAAAACCAAGGAAACTGTGTTTGTAAGTAGATTGGACTGATGAATACCTAGTTATAAGCAAATATTATTATTTTCTTTTTTTTGTTAGTATTGTGTTCTGCAGATCCAGATCTACAATGGCCAGTTTGTTTGGGGTTCACTTTATTTGTTCTTAAAAGTCATGTCAGTTGTATCTGCATAGTAGTTTCATGGGCTTCTCTGGTGGCTCAGATGATAAAAAATCCGCCTGCAGTTCGGTAGACCTGGGTTCAGTCCCTGAGTTGGGAAGATCCCCCAGAGGAGGGCATGGCAACCTACTCTAGTATTCTTCCCTGGAGAATCCCCATGGACAGAGCAGCCTGGCAGGCTATAGTTCACAGAGTTGCAAAGAGTTGGACACAACTGAGCGACTAAGCACACAGTAGTTACATGGGTGTTTCATTATGTATCTTTGAGTTTGTGCATAAATGTATGGGTGTGTACTTGATCATATTGAGAATGAGAAAGGACTCAAAAGTATGCACTAGTTCAAGGCGAAGTTTTGTTTTGCTAGTGTTTGAAAACAGAGGGAAAACAGACGTTTATTAGGCAAATAAGCCTGTACAAAGTTTGTCAACCTTAGCACTATTGACATTGTGAGGCAGATAATTCTTAGCTGATAGGTCCTGTCTTTGGCATTGTTAAAATACTGGCAAGCTCCCTGCATTCTACCCACTGGACAGAAGCAGAACCTTTTTCCCAGCTATGGCAACTAACAATGTTTCCACAGCTTCAAATGTCTCCTAGTAGACAAAGTCACAAATCCATAGTGAAGTTTTTCAAAGAAGGAAGGTTACTATCTGTACTCATATTTACCCTTGAATTCAGCATCTTCTCTAGACTATTCTGACAATCAAAAACTGAAAAAAATGACTAGTAGAGATATTTTAGGATATATATTTAGGATGCTGGAACACAAATAGTACTGCTGTGAAACCCAAGTGAAACATTTAAATTCTGTATTATAGCAGAGAGTAAAGTGAAGTTTTGAACTTGAACACTTTGGAAATCAAAATAGCATATCACCACAGTGAGTCCCAGTGAGAGAGACTGAAAGGCAGCAAAGCATATAAACAGTGTTCGCTTATGAAAGGGGAAGATGACTGGTGCTTCGGCACTGGTGGTAGTCCAGTAGGTATCACTGGAAGACACGCCTTGTGGCATTTGAACTCAGGGCTCCCTATAGAGTATGTTGTTGTTGTTATTTAGTCACTAAGTCATGTCCAACTCTTTGTGACCCCATGGACTAAATAGCCTGCCAGGATCCTGTGTCTTTGTGATTTCCCAGGTAAGAATACTGGAGTGGGTTGCCATTTCCTGCTCCAGGGGATCTTCCTGACTCAGGGATGGAACCTGTGTCTCCTTCATTGGCAGGTGAATTCTGAGCCACCAGGGAAGCCATAGAGTATGCAGTATGATGAGAAAAGTAGAAAAGTATAAGCAGTGAATGCTGTACTTACAGAGTCTTTCATTTGCCAAATCTGATGCTCTTCACCACCACTCTAGTAGAGTTTTTTTTTTTTTTTTTTTCAGAAGAGGCTGAAGGAGACTGAACTCAAGCATTGAGTCCAAATAGCTTCTCAGCTTGCTTCAGTTTGTTTCCACACACAGCCTTACCTTGATCAGCTTAAATATGCATGCTCCTCATTATCTCATCCATGTCCCTCCACGCTTTGTCTCTCCTCCTTCCTTTTTCCTCAGTTGGCTACACTTCAAGCACATACACATTTCAGACAAGTGCAGAGTGGCATTTCTCCAAAGAACTTTTAGTTATTACCCCAGCCGTTGATTTAGTGGATCATGTTCGTAATAAAAAAATGTTTTATCAAAAGTTTATGGTAAACACTGAAAAATCCTTCGTAAAGCAACCTGGAATCAAAGTTAAAACTAACAATATTTATATGGCTTGGACATATCATATTTCTTCTTATTTTATACCTGAACAAAATAAATAGGAAAATTAATTTTTTCCACTTTCTGATTAGTGGTTATCAGGATTTTGAAATAAAGAAATATCTCAAATGAAATATGATACTGTATTAAAACATTTTATAGTAAAAGGAACATTCCAAATGGCCATTCTAAAAATTTTTAGTTTTCTCTATTACCTCAGACTTTAAAACAGGCTAGTGAAACCCAAGAAACTGTTAAGTAACAGCTTGAAAATTCACAGGAGAAAGATAAAGTAAAATAATGAAAATACATTTAAATTGATCTCAAATTCTGAATTGAATTGGCACCTGCATTACCTCTGAAATAGCTTCAGTTTGTCCAGTGAGTGAGCCAGAGGTTTTCCTCCTATTTAAAGTTAAAGCAGTAATAGAAAAAAATATATATATAACAGCAAAGACAAGACAAAAGAATCTTTGACAAGTCTCTGGTCTAATCATTATTATACAGATCCCAAAATAACAGTATTCACTGGACTTTTAATTAGCCATGTTAATTCTTCTCTATTAAAGATAGATAAGAAAAATGATTGCATCAGATTGTTTTTCCAGAAGAAAAATAATGTTAAATCTCATCCTAAAGTGAAATACTTAATATTTAAAGTTTTAGTTTTGCAAGGGAGCAAAGTTTCTAAAAGTTCATTTCTCAGCCAGTGCTGGAATTCATTCTACTATGTGTTGGTCAAATAATTACTGACTCTGCAATTGAATAGATCTGGTAACAAAACTCTGATGTCATTTCAATGGATACAACTTTGTTAGGGTATTATTTATTTATTTTATACAATCTGACTCTTCATTCCTGCTATTATCATTTATTATCTTGAATTACAATCTCATAATATCTGAAGCAAAAGGGTAAATCTTGTATGTTAGTGTGTGTGTGTTTACAAAACATTCTAAGGAAGATGTGCTATTACATTTCTTCCTCACTTAGTTTTGTATCTTTTGTCTAAATGACTCTTAAAGTGTATGTCCCTCTAAATATACAAAATTTTTACATTCTTGATCACCTTTTTCTATGTGCTCCAGTGCTGTTCATTTCCATTTTTAACTTACAATACTGAAGACTAGTCACATGACACAACCCAGCCTGGAAAATTGCTTAATGTAATCTAGATACCACACTTCTATTTTTGAGACAGCATCTATAATTTTAAATATTATATCATTATATAGACCTATAAACACTTTTGTGGAAGCAAAACCCAAGTTCTTCATCATGTTAACTATTTTCAAAAATGTCCTTCCTCATTCTTCCTTTATCTCCTTTATTCAATAACTATGTACTAAGACCCCAGTATAAATCAACTATTATTCTAGAGAATGATGAAAAGTGCTTAGTCACTCAGTTGTGTCCAACTCTTTGCAACACAGTGTAGCCCACCAGGCTTCTCTGTCCATGGGGATTCTCCAGGCAAGGATACTGGAGTGGGTTGCCATGCCCTCCTCCAGGGGATCTTCCCAACCTAGGGATCGAACCCAGGTCTCCCACATTGCAGGCAGATTCTTTACCATCTGAGCCACTGGGGAAGCCCAGAGAATGATGAAATATCACTCTCTTTTTCCAATAGTTACTGTATAGAAGACAGACTGGAAACCAAGCTATTGTTAAAAAAAAAAATATTACAAATATGGACATAGTTCAAAACAGCATGAGAAGTTGAGGCGTCTGCCGTGTTTATAGTAGAGAGTGGAGCTGGAAAGGCATAGAGACTTTATTGCAAAGCATCACTTAAAAGGACAATGCAGAACTTCAGGTGTGTGGGAATGCTAACTGATAACAATCACTATGGAGAACAGTATGGAGATTCCTTAATAAACTAGGAATAAAACCACCATATGACCCAGCAATCCCACTACTGGGCATATATCCGAGGAAACTAAATTGAAAAAGACACATGTACCCCAGTGTTCATTGCAGCACTATTTACAATAACTAGGATATGGTAGCAACCTAGATATCCATAGGCAGATGAAATGGATACGAAAGTTGTACATATACACGGTGGAATATTACTCAACTATAAAAAGGAACACATCTGAGTCAGTTCTAATGAGGTGGATGAACCTAGAGCCTATTATACTATATGAAGTCAGAAAAAGAAAGACAAATACTGTATATTAACGCACATATATGGTATCTAGAAAGATGGTACTGATGATCCTACCTACAGGGCAGCAAAGGAGACACAGACATAAAGAATAGACTTTTGGACTCAGTGGGAGAAGGAGAGGGTTGGATGATTTGAGAGAATAGCATTGAAGTATATACATTACCACATGTAAAACATATAACCAGTATGAGTTCGATGCATGAAGCAGGGCACCAAATGCCAGTGCTCTCTGACAACCCTGAGAGTTAGGGTGGGAGTTAGGGAGAGTTAGGGGGGCTCAGGTTGGAGGGGCCATATGTATACCTATGGCCGATTCATACTGATATACAGCAAAAACCATCAGAGTATTGTAAAGTGATTAAAATAAATAAATAATAAATATTTTATTTAAATTAAAATAAATAAATTTTAAAAAGGAGGACAGAGACATTATTGCTTAGATAGAGAGAATGTTGTGGCCATTAATTTTTGTGGGAAATAAGAAGAGATAAAAATAAGGATTTCCCCAAATCTCTGATCAACAAAATAGAAAAAGAGTCAGGAGGGGGAAAAAAAGGAAGCCCAGGTAAATATTTTAATACCATAACCTTGTTTTACCATAGAGGGCTTCCCTGGTGGCTCAGGTGGTAAAAATTTGGCCTGCAACGTGGGGGACCTGAGTTCAATCCCTGGGTTGGGAAGATCCCCTGAAGGAGAGCATGGCAACCCACTCCAGTATTCTTAGCTGGAGAATCCCCATGGACAGAGGAGCCTTAGTGGGCTGCAGTCCATGGGGTCGCAAAGAGTTGGACAGGACTGAGTGACTAAGCACAGCACAGCACTTATCTTGTTATGATTATTTAGTCAAAAACTAAATAATATGATTAATAAATAAATCTACCTAGTGTACATGAGCTGAACTTTAGTGCAATGAGCTGAAAGTAATAAAATAACTGAAGACAACATGATTTAACATTTTTTCTGGAACTCTTCTTAACCTAGCCTTAGTGTATCCCATATAATCTATGTGACCCTTGACTATCTGACATATGGACCAAGAAAGCATTCTGCTGTCAATCTAGTGGTTGAGAATATTATTAATATGTAATTACTTTATTCATTTTATAAAATAAACATAAATATTGTAAAATCTTTTTGCAACCTAATAATCATCTTGGGCATTGTTATGGTCTGAATGGTTTTGTCCCCCTTCCCCCAGCAAAATTCATATGTTGAAATCCTAATGCCCAAAGTGATGGTAATTAGGAGATTGGACTTTTGAGGGTAGAGCCCTCCTGATGGGATTAGTGTCCTTATGAAAGGGAACCAGAGAGCTCCCTTGTTCCTTTCACCATGAAAGGACACAATTAGAAGATAGCTGTCTATGAATCTGGAAACGGTCCCTGATCTTAGCCACTTTGTCTTGGACTTCTCAGCCTCAAGAACTCTGAGAATTAAGTAGTTGTTGTTTAAGCCACTCAGCCTATGATATATTTGTTATAGCAGTTAAACCAATAGAGGCACATACCAAATGTGATCTAGAAGAAAGGCATAATTAAACTTTTATTTAACAGAAACGTTTTTAGTTACAGTATGGAGAATTTTGAGACTGGAAGAAGAGACTACTTCATATGGAAAATAGTGAGGACTTGAATTAAATCAGTGGCTGAAAGGATTGAGAGGTAGAATGGATTGTTGGTGATATTAAAGACATGATCTGACTAGACTTTGGAGAAGGAAATGGCAACCCACTTCAGTATTCTTGCCTGGAAAATCCTGTGGACGGAGGAGCCTGGTGGACTATACAGTCCATGGGGTCGCAAAGAGTCGGACATGACTGAGCGACTAAACTTTCACTTTTCACTTTCTGACCAGACTTAGTTACTGTTAAGATGTTAGGCAGAAAAAAGGAGTTGTCTAGGAACTTATAGGTAGATCTCCTGGACAAATGCAAGATGAAGGTGGCATTCACTGAAGTAAAAACTAGAAGACCCTTAATAAAATTAATGGAGTTTCCAGTCTGACATGTAAGGAGATTAAAAGTTGCCACTCTGTCCTAACAAGTAAAAGGCTGAACAGACTGGAAAATAACAAGGCAAATTGCTATTTCAGAATTGGAGAGACAGGTGAGTACAGAGAGTCACAACTTAACCAGGGCAGGAATCTCCACAGGAACTAGTACCTGGGTAGGTAAACCTAAACTGTAATACCTGTAATTGAAGAATTGCTGAGGACTCTAGTGGACAAGTCTGAGCGTTAAAAACTCCAGTGGGCAGGAGGTCATTAAGAGGGCACCCATGCTTTTGTGAGTTTTACCTCAAGGTGCTCACAGTGAATAGCAGAGAAAAATCCTTTCATGAGAGGATTTCTCCTTTCTCATCCTTTGGCACGAGAGGGGGAAAAGTAACCATTTAAAAATCTATCAGAGCATTCTGTTTTTTTTTTTTTTTTTTTTTTAAACAAAGCCTGACCTTAAAAGAAACTCTTTTACCAGAATCTTACCTGCAGGAGTTTTATGAGAGCCTAACATTGGAGAAGACTCTTGAGAGTCCCTTGGACTGCAAGGAGATCCTACCAGTCCATTCTGAAGGAGATCAGTCCTGGGGGTTCTTTGGAAGTAGTGATGCTAAAGCTGAAACTCCAGTACTTTGGCCACCTCATGCGAAGAGTTGACTCCTTGGAAAAGACTCTGATGCTGGGAGGGATTGGAGGCAGGAGGAGAAGGGGACGACAGAGGATGAGATGGCTGGATGGCATCACCGACTCGATGAATGTGAGTTTGAGTGAACTCCGGGAGTTGGTGATGGACAGGGAGGCCTGGCATGCTGCAATTCATGGGGTCACAAAGAATCCGACATGACTGAGTGACTGAACTGAACTGAACTTACTTAGAGGAAGGGAAATAGTCAAGCACTTGTGGATTTCACAATCCAACACACAGGTTCACCAAAAGATTGAGATCTAATCATAGGCTTATATAACACTCTTCCTCCCCCTACCCCTCAGCATCACATTAGTAAAGTCCTGTCTATAGCAGTTCCTTTAACTGGATATATTATGTCCAGACTTTAACAAAAAAAATCACAAGACATACTAATAGGAAAAAGCAGTTTGAAAAGACTGAAGAAGAATTAGAACCAGAGTCAGATGTGGCAAGGATGTTGCAATTATTAGGCTGAGAATTTAAAACAATAATGATTAAACGTGCCAAGTGCTCTGACAGAAAAAAAAAAAAATAGTAGGTAATAGTCAATAACAGATGGAATGTAATAAAAAAATGAAAAGTCTAAGAAAGAATAAAAAAGAAATGCCAGAGATCAAAAACACTATAATAGACATGAAGAATGCCTTTGATGGGCTGATGGATAAAATTAATAAAATCAGTTTGGGGCTTGTTCAATTTAAGGTGTCTGTGAGATGTAGGGGGCTTCCCTGATAGTTGGATCCCTGGGTCGGGAAGATCTGCTGGAGAAGGGTTAGGCTACCCATTCCAGTATTCTTGGGCTCCCCTTGGGGGTCAGCTGGTAAAGAATCCGCCTGCAATGCAGAAGACCTGGGTTTGATCCCTGGGTTGGGACAATGCCCTGGAGAAGGAAAAGGCTACCCACTCCAGTATTCTGGCCTGGAAAATTCCATGGACTGTATAGTCCATGGGGTTGCACAGAGTGTGATGAAGATATTTAGTTGCCACACATGTAGCTTGGGACAGAAGTCCTAGCTGTAAATAAATGTAGACATTATCTACACACAAATAGTGATTAGAACAAATGGCACAGGTAAAGTGGTTTAGAACAATGATTAATAAACTTTATTGAGCCACATTATGAATTAAAAATTCAATATTTCTTCTTCAGAAATAAGTTCACATATACAATATTAAATATATAGTGTCAGGAGTTTTATTGCCTCCTTAAAACCCATTTCAGCATAATAATTTCTCATGTGAAACAAAAGGACTTGAAGCTTAAATGGAGATTCCTGAGGAAGACATGAAGTTTAGATACAGTCCTGATGAGTTTCACCATTTAAGAAAAGAAGGCACTTACAAAAGAAACTGAGAAGTGGATGAAAAGAAAATATAACCTAGAGATTGTGATGACTGAAGTAAGTCAAACGAAGAGGAGTAAATATTGTGTGATATCACTTATATGTGGAACCTAAAAAAAGTACAGATGAACTTATTTGTGAAACACAAATAGAGTTATAGATATTGAAAATAGTCTTACATTTACCAGGGGCGAAGGAAAGGGAGGGATAAATTGGGAGATTGGGGTTGACATATACACACTACAATATATAAAACATAACTATTAAGGGCCTATCGTATGGCACAGGGAACTCTACTCATTACTCTGTAATGACCTATAGGGAAGAAGAATCTAAAAAGAGTGGGTATATGTAGATGCATAACTCATTCACTTTATTGTAGAGCAGAAACTAATACAAAATTGTAAATCAACTATACACCAAATAACAATTATTTAAAAAGGAAATATAAATAAATTTGTGAGTCAATGGATGAGAGTTTTTTAAGAAGGTAGCTGAGTGTGTGTCAACAGTTGAACATACACATATAGGTGTACACATACACATATGTATTTATGCATATACATGAGCATGTATTCAACTTCTGATATATATTTATTTGTATGGGTGTGGGTGTGCCTGTGTGGTATATTTGTGCTTAGATGAGCCTAAAAATACAGCATAGAATGGAAATAATTGATGGAGTAAGATGCACTCTACTGGGGTTAGGGATTTGAAGAAAATGAAAAAGGCCTGGAATAATTACTGAAGGGAATGGGAAATAGGCCAGATAAGAAAAATGTAATAGGATTGCCAAGCAGTTGTGGTTACCTCTGAATTTGGATTCCATAAATTTGCTATGGTACTAATCTTCAAGATCATCTGGTTTTCTCTAGTGGTACACAATAACATGGGTGCAGATTCAGAAGCAGAGGAGGCAGATGGTTGAGTTAATCCAGAGCTTCTCAAAAATTAAATAGGAGGAGAATATCAGAATCAGCTGGGAAGCTTTTTTTAACTACACAGATCTGTAACTCAAAAATAGAAAAATACATTTTGCAATAATGTACTAGTGAGTGGCTAGAGAAATGAGGGAAGCTAGAAACCACATATTATAAAGTTGGTAAATTAGAAGAGGTAGAATAAGTGGAATTAGAAAACTATTTGTTACTGAGCTTATAGTAATAAATGGTTAAACTAGATTCAAACTTATCTTCAACATTATAAAATATAATGGAAAATCAGATGCTCTGGATGATAAGAAGTTTTGTTGTTGAAAATAAGTTGCTCTAGAACAATCAGACTAATCAAATAGTTAAAGGCAACATCACATAATGTCTAACCATAATTTGTGGCCAATCTAGCTGTTTAATTCTCCCCACTGGGTCTTTTTAATTCTCTCACTCGACCAAGTTACTTTGCCTTGGTCTGTCTGATTCCCTCATCCTAAAATGTGTGTTTGTCATGAAAATTAAAGGAGTTAATATATTTAAAACACTTACAACCATACCTCGTACCTAGTATGCACTTGAAAAATGTTAGCTGCAATTATTACTAAATCTCAATTTTAACTTTATAGCATAGATATGATTTTATAACAGTGAATTCTCACTCAATGTAAAACATGCTTTTGTTTAAAAAGCTAAAATCTACACATAATTCTCTGTAGAGATCAGTGTTTGCTAAAGTTTTAAAGTTTCAATCAACTTGTAAATTATTGATAGATTTATCTTTCATTGCCTACTTTCCTAGAAGCTGTTAACTATACTTATCATTTAGTATCATGTCGAATTCTTCAAATTTAATCCTGCATTAAATTCTCTTCTTTATTATAGCAACCATGATTCTCTCTGACTGCCTTTGTGTCATCCTTAATATAAATTCCATGACACGTAGGCTATAGAAATTGAGTTGTGAATGAAATGAGTGTTCTATTTGGAGAAGATTAGAAAGCAGAAGTGAGTCTCTCAGTCATGTCCGACTCTTTGTGACCCCATGGACTGTAGCCCACCAGGGTCCTCTGTCCTTGGGATTTCAAAGAAAAAAATACCGGAGTGGGTTGCCATTGCCTTCTCCAAGGGATCTTCCTGACCCAGGGATCGAACGCTGGTCTCCCACATTGCAGGCAGGTTTTTTTACTGTCTGAAGCACCAGAGAAGTCCCAGGAAGCAAAAAAAAAAAAAAAAAAAAACACTAAAGTCTGTAACAGAGAATGAGACACATAGGCATGAATTTTCTACTTCATTTGGGTATGGGTTATTCCCTCGTACCCCATGTCTATTATGTCCATTAAAACAGAAATCTCATTTTCTCAGTCGCAATATCCATCAGTATTAGTAGTTCAAATTTATCAACCTAAACAGTTATTATCTGCAGTGATTATTCTCCAGTACTCTTCATGATACTTTTCTGAATATTGACCCTTATGTGAGGATAGTAACACTGAAGTGGTAGCTATGTTGAAGCACAAGCACATGGACAAAAAAATTGACTTTTTGTCTTTTTCATTTTATTTTCTTTGTTTTTAACTGTGTACCACATGTTACATATGTTCCTGAATAGTAGACAAAAATAGGATGCTTATGCAACCTCCTGTAAATGTTAATAAAGATTTATCATCTTACTTTAAACCACTGGGAAATATGAGAGCAAGAGACCCAGCAGCATATGAGAATTCCATATGATGTGAAAAGCCAGAGCAGATAAAACAGTCTTTGCGATCCAGACAATAAGCAAAAAGAGGTGATTGGTTTGTTTTCTGGAATTGAGCTGCAGGAGTTGCTGGTATATTTTTGAGATTAGTTCTTTGTCAGTTGCTTCATTTGCTATTATTTTCTCCCATTCTGAAGGCTGTCTTTTCACCTTGCTTATAGTTTCTTTTGTTGTGCAGAAGCTTTTAATTTTAATTAGATCCCATTTGTTTATTTTTGCTTTTATTTCCAATATTCTGGGCGGTGGGTCACAGAGGATCCTGCTGTGATGTATGTGGGAGAGTGTTTTGACTATATTCTCCTTTAAGAGTTTTATAGTTTCTGGTCTTATGTTTAGATCTTTAATCCATTTTGAGTTTATTTTTGTGTATGGTGTTAGAAAGTGTTCTAGTTTCATTTTTTTACAAGTGGTTGACCAGTTTTCCCAGTACCACTTGTTAAAGAGATTGTCTTTTCTCCATTGTATATTCTTGCCTCCTTTGTCAAAGATAAGGTGTCCATAGGTGCGTGGGTTTATCTCTGGGCTTTCTATTTTGTTCCATTGATCTATATTTCTGTCTTTGTGCCAGTACCATGCTGTCTTGATGACTGTGGCTCCTGCAGCTCAATTCCAGAAAAATAAACGACCCAATCAAAAAATGGGCCAAAGAACTAAATAGACATTTCTCCAAAGAAGACATACAGATGGCTAACAAACACATGAAAAGATGCTCAACATCACTCATTATCAGAGAAATGCAAATCAAAACCACTAGGAGGTACCATTTCATGCCAGTCAGAATAGCTGCGATCCAAAAGTCTACAAGCAATAAATGCTGGAGAGGGTGTGGAGAAAAGGGAACCCTCTTACACTGTTGGTGGGAATGCAAACTAGTATAGCCACTGTGGAGAACAGTGTGGAGATTCCTTAAAAAACTGGAAATATAACTGCCATATGACCCAGCAATCCCACTGCTGGGCATACACACTGAGGAAACCAGAATTGAAAGAGACAGGTGTATCCCAATGTTCATCGCAGCACTGTTTATAATAGCCAGGACATGGAAGCAACTTAGATGTCCATCAGCAGATGAATGGATAAGAAAGCTGTGGTACATATACACAATGGAGTATTACTCAGCCATTAAAAAGAATACATTTGAATCAGTTCTAATGAGGTGGATGAAACTGGAGCCTATTATACAGAATGAAGTAAGCCAGAGAGAGAAACACCAATACAGTATACTAATGCATATATATGGAATTTAGAAAGATGGTAATGACAACCCTGTATACGAGACAGCAAAAGAGACACAGATGTATAGAACAGTCTTTTGGATTCTGTGGGAGGAGGGGGAGGTGGTGATTTGGGAGAATGGCATTAAAACATGTATGAAAAGTGAAAGTGAAGTCGCTCAGTCATGTCCGACTCTTAGCGACCCCATGGACTACAGAAAACATGTATAATATCACATAAGAAACGAATCGCCGGTCCAAGTTTGATGCAGGATACAGGAAGCTTGGGGCTGGTGCACTGGGATGACCCAGAGGGATGGTATGGGGAGGGAGGTGGGATGGGGGTTCAGGATGCGGAACATGTGTACACCCATGGCGGATGCATGTTGATGTATGGCAAAACCAATACAATATTGTAAAGTAAAAAAATAATAATAATAATAATTTAAAAAAAATTTTTTTAAAGGTGATTGGTTTGATTCATACTAAAAGTACTTTTCTCCCCATTTCTCTTCTCATCTTTACAGTGATCTCTTCTGCTACACAGAATTATAACCCTTGATATTTTAAAAATATATTTTAGCCTTCAATAAACTAAGGAAACTGTGACTCTCAGTAATTCATCCCTTATTTTGTTGATGAATAAAACTTAGAAGTACTTATTTTTCTTTTTACAACCTCTTCACAACCTCTTCTCTTGTTTATCATTTTTGTATTAAATTTTGATGGTTTACTATGATACCTTCCCAAAAGAAATTTAGAGACTCTCTTTCACAGAATTTTAGACACACTATAGATGGTGATAGATGTTAAATGGACTTCTTGTGGTGATCATTTTGCAAAATATACAGGTATTGAATCATTACATTCAACACCTAAAACCAGTATAATGTTATGTCAGTTTTATTCACAATAAAAATGAAAGAAACTTAGAGACATTCTGCCCTTAAGAATTTTAAATGCAAATGGCATTGTTCAACCAGAGCATTTATCCATTTTCCTTGGTAACTTAGCACAAAAGATACATACACTGCAGGAGACGTAGGAAACATGGTTTCAGTCCCTGGGTTGGGAAGATCCCCTGGAGTAGAAAGTGGTAACCCACTCCACTGTCCTTGCCTGGAAAATTCCATGCAGAGGAGCCTGGTGGGCTACAGACCATGGGGTTGCAAAGAGTCAGACACAACTTAGCTACTAAAACAACAGCAGCAACAAACAAATAGAAATCATGGTTTCTTCTAGATTTGAAGAAGTTGAAGTTAGCTCTTTTTGGTCTTCCCTGGTGACTCAGTGGTAAAGAACCCGCTTGCCAATACAGGAGACAATGATTCGACCCCTGTGTCAGAAAGATCCACTGGAGAAGCAAATGGCAACCCACTCCACTAATCTTGGCTGGGAAATCCCATGGACAGAGGAGCCAGGTGGGCTATAGTCCATGGGGTCCTGAGAGGGTCAGACATGACTTAGCAGCTAAACAACAACAATATACACAGAAACAAAAACTGTGAGTTTCCAGCGGAATCTCAGAATCTGACCTGAGGTCACACTGAAATTATTCAATGTTCTGATGTTCATAAAATAATATTACTAGGATCATACAAAATAGGCATAAGCAATGTGAAAGATTTTTCAGAAATGGTTTTGATAGGTTATCCTCTTCGTGAACATTTTTGTTGAATTAAGTATTAGTGTCATAATAATAAAAAAGAAACTACATAGGTTGAAACAACAGAGACATTGTTTTTCCTGGAAAGGAGGCCTCTTAAGCAATAGCTATTAATTTGCGTAACAGACTTCCACATGGCCGTTCTTGGTGCCTTCCCTTGGAACTCAAAAGAAAAATGTCTTCATGAACAAAAGATCAAATATATTTCAGAATATTCAAAGTCAGCAATACTTAAGAGAACCAACTGACTAAACTCATATACAGCTATACACATATATGTTAGCTCAATTGTCACAAAATCCAGGCAAGGCTGATTTAATTGTCTCTGTTTTACAGATTAGGAAACTCAAATTAGGGAGATTTGCTGTGTTCAGATAGCTAATGAGAAACACAAATAGAACTTAACAGCATTTTACAATAGTAAAACTGATAATAGAAAGGCATAGAAACAATGAAATCCTCTGTAATAGCTGGAATTTACATGTATATTAAACACAATGTGTATATATAAATAAGCACCACCCAAGGATTCAACCCAGGTCTCCTGCATTGCTGACAGAGTCTTTACTGTCCTAATCATCAGGGAAGCCCATGTATTAATAGATATGCAAATAAATAAACAAATTTATTTATTTGCATATAAATAAACAAATAAATAACTTCCATACATACCATTCTGAAATTTGCTTTATTACCCTATGGCTTATAGCATTTCTCAGGATACATCACATATTTGAGCATCTCCATATGAGTTTTTACCAAAATGTCACTACCACAGGTTATGTACATGTATATGTTCTTGGTGTTATTTTTAAGAAAAGCTACCAATCAATGGAAGTTCTTAATCAAAAATATTTTATAGCTATTATTATATTTGGTAGGTATTATCAAGTTATTAACACTCTCCACAAATCTGTTTCAAATTTATTTGTACATCAGTAGTCGATGGCAATTCTACTTCATGCACAATTTATTTAAAAAAGTATTCTGAAAGTTTTCATTTTTTTCTTGTTCAAAAGAAAAAATATGATGAATCTTGTTACAAGTTCAGTTACCTTATTACCTAGGAGATAAAGGGTGTTTTTAAGTGCACCTGCTCATAATTTTGTTCATGCCCTTCCCCTTTATTTCTAATGGGATATATGTCGTGGTCTTATTGATTTGGAGGATCATTCCTTTTTATATGAAATATTTTGATCCTGTTTCAGTCACATACTTTACAAAATCTCTTCCCAATATGTCAACTTTTAAAATTTTGTTCAATCATAATTCAGAGTTTTGTATTTATTTTACATAATTATATCAATGGTCTTATTTATGTTTTATATATTTTTTTTTCCTTTGGAATTTCTTTAATAAGGCAGTATGCAAGAGATGGAACATCAATATTTAAATTGAATCCTGGTAACATTTGCACATCTTTTTCTTGGAATTACACAAAAGAATGAAAAGAGGGGGAAATTTTAATTTTTTTTTAAAGATATCAACCTTTTACTTTATTATTTTTTTTAATTAATTTTATTTTTTATTTGTGTTTTATATTTTACATCTTACTTAAAAAATTTTCCCCATTAGAAGATGATTACAAAACAATAGTATCTTAAATTGTGTTGTAGAATTCATTAGAATTGTTTGTAAGTAATTAATTTATAAAAAGATAAACCTCATATTTGCCATAATGTGAGATAGAGCTAGATTTATTGTGATATACACAGTTATTCTCATATCAGTTTGTCTCCTTTACTGTTAAAAGGTTAAAGTGTAATCAAACATATTCATATCTGTTTCTGGACATTGTTCCATTGATCTTATTATCTCTATGCTAGAGCTTTATTGCTTTTATTACTGTAAGTACATGTGTTTTTTTTTTTTTTTTTTTTTTAATAACATTTAACAAAAGGCCCAGGGGCCTTTTGGCCAGAAGACACTAACACGGTCATTGAGAGGACAGAGAAGCAAGTTTCATACACTAGGATAAAGTGCTTTATTGAAAGTAAAACACACCGTTGGTATAGGCTTGTTGCCACATTGGCTAGAGACAGAAATCTACACGGTACTAAAAACTCACTTAAGGAATCCTCATTTTAGCATATAAAAACAGTATAAACAAGCAAAGCATATGGCAATGCAAGGCTTGGATTTCAGCTTGAGTCCAGAGAAATAATATTTTCTAACTATGATGTTAATCATGCTATCTGTGAAAATGGCCATTCCTGTAAGCATATACTTCTATTAACAACAAAGTCTAAACCCTCCCATTTATATTCTCAAAACATAGGACTTATTTTTTTTCTTAGCAATTTTATGAAACAAATGTGATTATCTTGAAATCCTAAACTCACACCTTGAGAACTTCCTTGTAGTTTTTATCTGGGGAAGGCAATAGCCAGGTTAAGAATTCCAATGACATTGCTTTAGAGAATGGTAATGTTTGGAAAGAAAGATTCTGCAAGTTAAAAATAGCAAAAAGAGAGAAAGGGACCCCCGAGGTGTTCCAAATATGCAAGATAACACAGTAGATATTTGAGTGAAGCCATCTCATATCTTCCGGCTCTAGTAGAACTACCCCAGCAAATACCACATGAAGAAAATATAAAGTGAATTATCCCGTTGAGCCCTACACAAACTATAGATCCAATGATATCCAAATAAATGGATATTGTTTTTTAAGCAAAAAAAAATCTTGAGATGTTTTTTGTACATAAGAGTATACAACTGAAAAAGTGCTGCTGCTGCTAAGTCACTTCAGTCGTGTCCGACTCTGTGCGACCCCATAGACGGCAGCCCACCAGGCTCTGCCATCCCAGGGATCCTCCAGGCAAGAACACTGGAGTGGGTTGCCATTTCCTTCTCCAATGCAGGAAAGTGAAAGTGAAGTCGCTCAGTCATGTCTGACATTTCGCGACCCAATGGACTGCAGCCTACCAGGCTCTTCTGTCCATGGGATTTTCCAGGCAAGAGTACTGGAGTGGGTTGTCATTGGCTGCTAGGACTCCACAAAGAATGAACTCCAATAACATTTGAAAGGATTTTCCTTGGTCTTTGGCCAACTCCTAAGCTATAGGTGCATAGTATGACATGAAAGGATTCCTGGCATAGAACATCTGCTGCAATCTGGGAACTGAAAAGTGGTTCAAGAATTTGCACAGAGTTAGAGAAATGTTGTAGCTCTGGCCCAGCTGCAGCAGAAGAACATTGCCAACTCTTCAGGTAATTTACTTAAAAGCAGCAAAGTATAGCAAAGCATGCCCCAAAAGGAAAGGGAGTACACAGTAGCAGCAAAGGCAAAACTGAATTAGATCCTCCTTACCAAGACTTCGTTTAAAGTCTCAGCAGGATAAAGTAGTCTGCCAGTAACTTAATTTCTGCATGAACAAAACTTAAAATGTGATACAGGGAAATAACAAATCCAAAATCTCTATAATGTTACTAATACAAATAAATTTAAAAATTATTTGATATATGGAGAAGCACAAATAATTCAAAGATGATTAAAAAATAAAATAGTTATTAAAAGCAGATATAGAAATGTTTAAATACTGAAGTTAACAGACAAGAATTTCAAAATAATTATAATTGCTATATTTTTAAATATAGAAGATGTGGATAGAATGAATGAAACTACAGAGTATTTAACAAATATTTACAATATACACAAAATAATTAAATATAATGAGAGTATATATTAAATATAATTATATATTAATAAATATACATTCTGTAAATGCAAATACTATATCTCAAATTGGTCATGTGAGTTTAACATCAGACTAGACACTGCAGAATACAATATTCATAAAATAAAAAACTGATAGAAAATATACAGCTAAAGTGCCAAAAGAAAAATAATGAAGAATAAAGATCAGAAATTAAATAAATGTGGGATATGATCAGTAAGTTTAACCTATGTGTAATTGGAATGCCAAAGAGAATGACATGGAAGTAATATTTTTAATTAAAAAAAAATGATGAAGTTCTTCTAATTTGCTAAAAATACTAGCTCATAAATTAAAAAGAAAACTAAGTTAGAACTGGACATAAAACAAGGACTGGTTCAAAATTGAGAAAGGAGTACATCAAGGCTATATATTGTCATCCTGCTTATTTAACTTGTATGCAGAGTACATCATGTGAAATGCCAGGATGGATGATTCAAAACTGGAGTGAAGATTGCCTTGATAAATATCAGCAACTGCAGATATACAGATGATACCACTCTAATGATAGAGAGTGAAGAGGAACTAAAGAACTTCTTGAGTGGGTGGAAGAGGAAAGTGAAAAAGCTGCTTAAAACTCAACATTCAAAAAATGAAGATCATGGCATCTGGTTGCATCACTTCATGGCAAACAGATGGAGAAGAAGTGGCAAAAGTGACAGATGTTATTTTCTTGGGCTCCAGAATCACTGTGGATGGTGATTACAGCCATGGAATTAAAAACAAAACAAACAAAAAAACCTCTTGCTCCTTGGAAGAAGAGTTATGACAGACAGCGTATTAAAAAGCAGAGATATCATTTTGCCAACAAAGTTCTGGTAGTCAAAGGTGTGGTTTTTCCAGTAGTCATATGGATGTGAGAAGTGAAGTGAAGTGAAAGTCTCTCAGTCATGTCCAACTCCTTGCAACCCCATGGACTGTAGCCCACCAGGCTCCTCTGTCCATGGAATTTTCCAGGCAAGAATACCAGAATGGGTAGCCTTTCCCTTCTCCAGGGGAATCTTCCTAATCATGGATTGAACACGGGTCTCCCGCATTGCTGGTGGATTCTTTACCAGCTGAGCTACCAGGGAAGCCCGTGGATGGGAGAACTGGACCGTAAAGAAGGCTGAATGCCAAAGAATTGATGCTTTCAAGTTGTGGTGCTTGAGAAGACTCTTGAGAGTTGGTTGGACAACGAGGATATCAAGCCAGTCAATCCTAAAGGAAATTAACCCTGAATATTCATTGGAAGAAGGACTGATGCTGAAGCTGAAGCTCCAATGCTTTGGCCACCTGATGTGAAGAGCTGACTCATATGAAAAGACTCTGATGAAGGGAAAGACTGAAGGCAGGAGGAGAAGGGGACAACAAAAACAAGATGGTTGGATGGCATCACAGACTCAATGGACATGAGTTTGAGTAAGCTCTGAGACATGGTGAAGGACAGGGAAGCCTAGAGTGCTGCAGTCCATGGGGTCATAAAGAGTCAGATGTGGCTTGGCATCTGAACAGCAGCAAAGGTAAACTTAAGCAGAGTTAATATAGAGAAAACAGCCTCTCGCATCCTAGTCAAACTGAAGGAAAGCAAATAGTCAGAGAAAGAAAACATATTTTGTGTATTAAGATAACTACGGAAGTGATAAAATACTGAAGCATGTACTTTTTTTTTTCTTTTTTTTTTAATCTTTGAGCCCTCAAACTTCACTGATTGGCTCTTTCCTCTTGCCACAACTGCAGCTCAGGGGTCCTGGTTGCTGCCAAGGTCAACTAGGTCCCTGCCATCTGAAGTTTTCTTAATGTATTGAAAAAACAAATGCCAATCTTGGGGACAGTAATATTTCAAAATGAAGTTGAAACAAGTCTTTTCAAGACCTATTGAATAAATGGCAAATGGTCAGCACATCTGATCTACAAGAAATATTCAGTTCAGTTCGAATGCTTAGCTGTGTGCGACTCTGTGACACCATGGACTTGGAGTACGCCAAGCTCTTTAGTTCTTCTTCACTTTCTGCCATAAGGGTAGTGTCATCTGTGTATCTGAGGTTATTGATATTTCTCCTGACAATCTTGATTCCAACTTGTGCTTCATCCAGCCTGGCATTTTGTGTGATGTACTCTGCATAGAAGTTAAATAAGCAGGGTGACAATATACAACCTCGATGTACTCCTTTCCCAATTTACAACCAGTCTGTTGTTCCATGTCTGGTTCTAACTGTTGCTTCTTGGCCTGCACACAGATTTTGCAGGAGACAAGTAAGGTGGTCTGGTATTTTGATCTCTTAGAGTTTTTCACAGTTTGTTGTGATCCACACAGATCAAAGGCTTTGGCGTAGTCTCTAAAACAGAAGTAGATGTTCTTCTGGAACTCCCTTGCTTTTTCGATGATCCAACGGATGTTGGCATTTTGATCTCTGGTTCCTCTTCTTTTTCTAAATCCAGTTTGAACATCTGGAAGTTTTCGGTTCACCTACTGTAAAAGCCTGACTTGGAGAATTTTGTGTGTGAGATGAATGCGATTGTGCAGTAGTTTGAACATTCTTTGGCATTGCCTTTCTTTGGGATAGCAATGAAAACTGACCTTTTCCAGTCCTGTGGCCACTGATGTTTTCTTAATTTGCTGGCATATTGAGTGTAGCACTTTCACAGCATCATCTTTTAGGATTTGAAACTTCTCAACTGGAATTCCATCACCTCCACTAGCTTTGTTTGTAGTGATGCTTTCTAAGGCCCACTTGACTTCACATTCCAGGATGTCTGGCTCTAGGTGAGTGATCACACCATTGTGGTTATCTGGATCATGAAGATCTTTTTTTATATAGTTCTTCTGTGTATTCTTGCCACCTCTTCTTAATATCTTCTGCTTCTGTTAGGTCCATACCATTTCTGTCCTTTATTGTGCCCATCTTTGCATGAAAAGGTCCCTTGGTATCTCTAATTTTCTTGAAGAGATCTCTAGTCTTTCCTATTCTATTGTTTTCCTCTTCTTGTTTTCACTGATCACTGAGGAAGGCTTTCTTATCTCTCCTTGCTGTTGTTTGGAACTTTGCATTCAAAAGGGTGTATCTTTCCTTTTCATGATTTGATTTAGGTCATACCTGAATGGTCTAGTGGTTTTTCCCTACTTTCTTCAATTTAAGTCTGAATTTTGCAGTAAGGAGCTCGTGATCTGAGCCACAGTCAGCTCCTGGTCTTGTTTTTGCTGACTGTGTAGAGCTTCTCCATATTTGGCTGCAAAGAATATAATCAATCTGATTTTGTTATTTACCATCTGGTGATATCCATGTGTAGAGTCTTCTCTTGTGTTGTTGAAAGAGGGTGTTTGCTATGACCAGTGTATTCTCTTGGCAAAATTCTGTTAGGCTTTGATGTGCTTCATTTTGTACTCCAAGGCTAAATTTGCTTGTTATCCAGGTATCTCTTGACTTTCTACTTTTGCATTCTAGTCCCCTATGATGAAAAGGACATCTATTTTGGATGTTAGTCCTAGAAGGACTTGTAGGTCTTCATAGAACCATTCAACTTCATCTTCTTCAGCATTACTGGTTGAGGCATAGACTTGATTACTGTGATATTGAATGATTTGCCTTGGAAATGAACACAGATCATTCTGTCATTTTTGAGCTGTACCCAAGTACTGCACTTTGAACTCTTTTGTTGACTATGAGGACTGCTCCATTTCTTCTAAAGGATTTGTGCCCATGCTAGTTAGAAGGCAATGGCACCCCACTCCAGTACTCTTGCCTGGAAAATCCCATGGATGGAGGAGCCTGGTAGGCTGCAGTCCATGGGGTTGTGAAGAGTCGGACACGACTGAGCGACTTCACTTTCACTTTTCACTTGCATGCATTGGAGAAGGAAATGGCAACCCACTCCAGTGTTCTTGCCTGGAGTATCCCAGGGATGGGGGAGCCTGGTGGGCTGCCGTCTATGGGGTCGTGCAGAGTAGGACACGACTGAAGCGACTTAGCAGTAGCAGCAGTAGATATAATGGTCATCTGAATTAAATTCACGCATTCTAGTTCATTTTAGTTCTCTGACTCCTAAAATGTTGATGTTCAGTCTTGACATCTCCTGTTTGACCCATGGACCTAACATTCCAGGTTCCTAAGCAATATTGTTCTTTATAGCATAACCTTTTACTTCCATCACCAGTCACATCCTCAACTGGACATTGGTTTTCCTTTGGGTCCATCTCTTCATTCTTTCTGGAGTTATTTCTCCACTCTTCTCCAGTAGCATACTGGGCACCTACTGACCTGGGGAGTTCATCTTTCAATGTCATATCTTTTTGCCTTTTTATACTCTTTGGGTCATGGTGGAGAGTTCTGACAAAACCTGATCCACTGAAGAAGAGAATGGAAAACGACTTCAGTATTCTTGCCTTGAGATCCCATGAACATTATGAAAAGACAAGAAATATTAAAGGAAGTTAATTTGGCTAAAGAAAAATGATTGCAGATGGAAGAAATTGTAAGAAGAAATGGCTAACTCCAGAAAAAGTAAGTAGAAAAAGTAAATATAACATTAATTATAAAAGACTATAGGGCTTCCCTGGTGACTTAGATAGTAAAGAATCTGCCTGCAGTGCAGGAGTCTAAGGTTTGATCCCTGGGTTGAGAAAATCCTCTGGAGGAGGGCATGGCAATCCACTCCAATATTCTTGCCTGGAGAATTCCATGGACAGAAGAGCCTGTTGGGCTATAGTCCAGGGGGTGGCAAAGAGTCAGACACGACTAATTGACTAACACTTTCAAAAGACTGTTGATTGCTAAAGCTACAATAAAGACAGTGCAATTTGGGTTTTTACTAGAATTAGAGTATAACAATAAAAATGACAAATGTAGGATAAATTAACTGTTATTATTTTTGTCATTTTTTTGTATATGTAGCCCTACATATTTGAGGTAGACTGTGATAAAGATATATTGATTTCTAGGGTAATCAATGAAAAACTAATGTTAAGAGTCACAGAAATGTGTATTTAAAATAGAATATAGTAAAATAGTACTTGTTAATACAATAGTAATTAAATGAGGAAGGATAAAGGAAACAAGCCTTGATTGGGACAAATATAAAGCTAATATCAAGGTGATTACTTAAACCCAAATATTTAAGAAATTTTAAAAGACCCAACTGTATGCTGTTCACAAAAAAAAAAAAAAAAAAAAAAACTTTCTAAAACACCTAGAGATTAAAAGTAAAATTACAGGGAAATATACCATGCAAATTTTATCCAAATTAAATCTGGATGACTGTGCTAACATTGGGGATCTTGCCTCATGGAGTATTTCAGTGATAAAAAGGGACATTTTATGTTGATAAAAGAATCAGTATATCAACAAGACATAACAATCCAAATCTACTTAAAGGAACATATACCTACCCTATTTTTTGGAAATTCTCCTATATGTATGATTCATGAGCACTGAGTACATACGTCCACCAAAATATAGTTGAAAGCATTCGTAACAACATTACTCTTATAATTGAAAATTGGACAATACTTAAATTGAGATATATTCATCCAATGCAATACTATACTGCCACAAAAACATCAACCATGGTTACATGTACAATCATAGATTCTCAGAAACATTATGCTAAGTTAAAGAAGCCAGTCACAAAACCATATATACAGCATGTGCTTCTGTCTTTCATGGGCAATATGGGGGTGACTAAGCAGTGCACAGTAGGTCCCAGGAGCAGGGCTTTCCTGTCTTAAATGATGAGGCCTTAAGTTTCTTGTCATACACCTGGAGGGTCCATGTTTACCTGAGAGAAAATTCACCTCGTTCACTGCAGTCATTAACTGAAGACAGCACGAAAGCTCTCAGATTTGTCCTTTTTACCTCATCACCACTAACTTTACTCAAATGAATTGAGAGTAACAAGTAACTAGTGCTTTTAAAAATTATTTTATGCTTGGGGCTAGTACACTGGGACGACCCAGAGGGATGGTATGGGGAGGGAGGAGGGAGGAGGGTTCAGGACGGGGAACACATGTATACCTGTGGCAGATTCATTTTGATATTTGGCAAAACTAATACAATTATGTAAAGTTTAAAAATAAAATAAAATTTAAAAAAAAAAAAGAATAAATAAATAAATAAATAAAAATTATTTTATGTAATCAGTATTTTGCAAAATACATATCTTATGAATAAATTCAGTCTGGGTGATATACAGAAATTAAAAAGTAGTTTAATCTGAAGAGATTCTACAGGACTCAAGTCAGGCAATTTCTAAACAAGAATTTCCTGCTTTTTCTTTTATGTTTCAAGATGCCAGAGACTGCAATTATTTTTGTCATGAGATCCTATTCAATATTAATTGTTTTTTCAAGTTAATATGTGCTGGCAAGAAATGGTCTTCTCTAGATTACTGTGGTTCTTAAATTTAATTTGAAAATTATTTAGTCGATAGGTTTTGAAACCTTATGAAATTTAACTTTTCCTCATTTCTTTATTGTTGTTGTTGTTGTTAAATGCACAATTAACCTGAAGACAAATGCTAACTAATAGATGACATTATAATTGGACTCATTTATAATGTGAGCCATTTGTATCAATTCAGGATGGGTAAAGAGATGAATTGAGGAGTTTTCCTGTTTTGAAATTTAAAGACTCTTATACTTGTGATTTGTGTTTACATTTCATTACCATTCTAATTGCTGACTCACTTATACTATTACTATAAGTTTTCTTTTGATGAAGCAATAAAAAGTCATGTAATTGGGTAATGGTAATTTAATACACTAAATACAAGCTTTTAAAATCCCAAGAAATTTGTGTGACAGGTTTATAGTTGATGCATTCATTACTGGTGACTAAATTTCTTCCTGTAGGCAATTTTGAAACTTAACAAAATTATGTTTCCTTAATCATCACCATTTCTAACACTAAAAAAAAAAGTAACATAATTTGTTTTCAGATTATTTAAATTATATTATGATTTCCAATTGTATAAACACAAATACGCATTTCTTCCCTAAGACCAAATTTTGTTCCTCCACACTACTCCCAGATTATGTCATTTACCTTGTCTCTGCATATCACGCATAATTGCTTTTCTGCGACATGTTGATTAGAGAGGATACTTACAGGAATGCTGTTTTGGGCACACTGGCCAAGAACAATGACACTCCCAGCAACACCAGAGAAACCAATCAGACCAAAATCATACTGCAGAAATTCCAAAACTTTTACTATCATCCCACAGAAGGCCAGGATCTACATGTTAAATCTAAAGAAGATGATTCCCTGATAAAATAATTTAAATGAACTCTGAGTATCCAGTCAGAATAGACAAAATGTCCAGGAAACAATAAAAATTTTCAAAGTTCTTACACCTCTGAATATACCCTTACCATAAGATCCAACAACTGTGATCCTTGTTATTTACCCAAAGGAGTTGAAAATGTAGTATCAATACAAAAACCTGCACATGGATGTTTATAGCAGCTTTGTTCATAACTGCTAATTGCTTTGCTCAAACTGGAAACCACTAAGATGTCCTCCAGTAGCTAAATGGATAAATAAATGGTGGTACATCAAGACAATGAAATATTAATCTGTGCTAAAAGGTAATGATGCTTTCAAATTGTGGTGCTGGAGAAGACTCTTGAGAGTCCCTTGGACAGCAAGGAGATCAAACCAGTCAATCCTAAAGGAGATCAACCCTGAAATGTCACTGGGAAGACTGATGCTGAAGCTGAAGGTTTGGCCACCTGATGCGAAGTGCTAGCTCACTCAAAAAGACCCTGATGCTGGGAAAGATTGAGGGCAGGAGGAGAAGGGGATGACAAAGGATGAGATGGTTGGATGGCATCACTGACTCAATAGACATGAGTCTGAGCAAACTACAGGAAACAGTGAAGGACAGAGAAGCCTGGTGTGTTGCAGGCCATGGGGTCACAAAGAGTCAGACAAGACTTAGCAACTGAACAACAGAAGATAATGAGCTTTGAAGCCGTGCAAATACATGCAGGAGCATTAAATGCATTGTGTTAAGTGAAAGAAGCTGATAAAAGAAGGCAATGTAGTATATGATTCCAACTGCATAGCATTCTAGAAAAGGCAAAATTATGAAGATAGTAAAAAGATGAGTGGTTGCCAGGGGTTGCAGAGTTTGGCAGAGCAGATACCATAATGATAGACACATGTTAGTATAAAGTTGTCAAACCCACAGAATGTACAACCCTGAGTGAACCCTAATGTACGCTGTGAAATTTGGGTGATAATGATGTGTCAGTGTATGGTCATCAGTTGTGTACCACTCTGGTGGGGGATGTTGATAATGGGAGAGGATATCCATGTTTGGTATCAGAGGGTATATGAGAAATCTCTGTTCAGTTCAGTTCAGTTCAGTCGCTCAGTCCTATCCGACTTTTTATGACCCCATGATTCCCAGCACGCCAGGCCTCCCTGTCCATTACCAACTCACAGACTTCACTCAGACTCACGTACGAGTCAGTGATGCCATCCAGCCACCTCATCCTCTGTCGTCTCCTTCTCCTCCTGCCCCCAATCCCTCCCATCATCAGAGTCTTTCCCAAGGAGTCAACTCTTCGCATGAGTTGGCCAAAGTACTGGAGTTTCAGCTTTAGCATCATTTCTTCCAAAGAAATCCCAGGGCTGATCTGCTTCAGAATGGACTGGTTGGATCTCCTTGCAGTCCAAGGGACTCTCAAGAGTCTTCTCCAACACCACAGTTCAAAAGCATCAATTCTTCAGTGCTCAGCCTTCTTTACAGTCCAACTCTCACATCCATACATGACCACAGGAAAAACCATAGCCTTGACTAGATGGACCTTTGTTGGCAAAGTAATGTCTCTGCTTTTGAATACGCTATCTAGGTTGGTCATAACTTTCCTTCCAAGGAGTAAGCGTCTTTTAATTTCATGGCTGCAGTCACCATCTGCAGTGATTTTGGAGCCCAAAAAAATAAGGCCAGCCAATGTTTCCACTGTTTCCCCATCCATTTCCCATGAAGTGATGGGACCAGATGCCATGATCTTCATTTTCTGGATGTTGAGTTTTAAGCCAACTTTTTCACTCTCCTCTTTCACCTTCATCAAGAGGCTCTTTAGTTCCTCTTCACTTTCTGCCATAAGGGTGGTGTCATCTGCATATCTGAGGTTATTGATATTTCTCCCAGCAATCTGGATTCCAGCTTGTGCTTCTTCCAGCCCAGTGTTTCTCATGATGTACTCTGCATATAAGTTAAATAAGCAGGGTGACAATATACAGCCTTGTCGTACTCCTTTTCCTATTTGGAACTCCAGTCTGTTGTTCCATGTCCAGTTCTAACTGTTGCTTCCTGACCTGCATACAAATTTCTCAAGAGGCTTATCAGGTGGTCTGGTATTCCCATCTCTTTCAGAATTTTCCACAGTTTATTGTGATCCACAAAGTCAAAGGCTTTGGCATAGTCAATAAAGCAGAAATAGATGTTTGTTGGGAACTCTCTTGCTTTTTCCATGAACCAGCGGATGTTGACAATTTGATCTCTGGTTCCTCTGCCTTTTCTAAAAGCAGCTTGAACATCAGGAAGTTCACGGTTCACATATTGCTGAAGCCTGGCTTGGAGAATTTTGAGCATTACTTTACTAGCATGTGAGATGAGTGCAATTGTGCAGTAGTTTGAGCATTCTTTGGCATTGCCTTCCTGTGGGACTGGAATAAAAATTGACCTTTTCCAGTCCTGTGGCCACTGCTGAGTTTTCCAAATTTGCTGGCATACTGAGTGCAGCACTTTCACAGCATCATCTTTCAGGATTTGGAATAGCTCAACTGGAATTCCATCACCTCCACTAGCTTTGTTCATAGTGATGCTTTCTAAGGCCCATTTGACTTCACATTCCAGGATGTCTGGCTCTAGGTCAGTGATCACACCATCGTGATGATCTGGGTCGTGAAGATCTTTTTTGTACAGTTCTTCTGTGTATTCTTGCCATCTCTTCCTAATATCTTCTGCTTCTGTTAGGTCCATACTATTTCTGTCCTGTATTGAGCCCATCTTTGCATGAAATGTTCCCTTGGTATCTCTAATTTTCTTGAAGACATCTCTAGTCTTTCCCAATCTGTTGTTCTCCTCTATTTCTTTGCATTGATCGCTGAGAAAGGCTTTCTTATCTCTCCTTGCTATTCTTTGGAACTCTGCATTCAGATGCTTTTATCTTTCCTTTTCTCCTTTGCTTTTCGCTTCTCTTCTTTTCACAGCTATTTGTAAGGCCTCCCCAGACAGCCATTTTGCTTTTTTGCATTTCTTTTCCATGGGGATGGTCTTGATCCCTGTCTCCTGTACAAGGTCACAAACCTCAGTCCATAGTTCATCAGGCACTCTATCTTTCAGATCTAGGCCCTTAAATCTATTTTTCACTTCCACTGTATAATCATAAGGGATTTGATTTAGGTCATACCTGAATGGTCTAGTGGTTTTCCCTACTTCCTTCACTTTAAGTCTGAATTTGGCAATAAGGAGTTCATGGTCTGAGCCACAGTCAGCTCCTGGTCTTGTTTTTGCTGACTCTACAGAGCTTCTCCATCTTTGGCTGCAAAGAATATAATCAATCTGATTTTGGTGTTGACCATCTGGTGATGTCCATGTGTAGAGTCTTCTCTTGTGTTGTTGGAAGAGGGTGTTTGTTATGACCAGTGCATTTTCTTGGCAAAACTCTATTAGTCTTTGCCCTGCTTCATTCCGTATTCCAAGGCCAAATTTGCCTGTTACTCCAGGTGCTTCTTGACTTCCTACTTTTGCATTCCAGTCCCCTATAATGAAAAGGACATCTTTTTTGGGTGTTAGTTCTAAAAGGTCTCGTAGGTCTTCATAGAACCATTCAACTTCAGCTTCTTCAGCATTACTGGTTGGGGCATAGACTTGGATTATTGTGATATTTTGTGAATCTTAAGATTGTCTAAAAACAAGTCATTTAAAAAGTAAGATAAATTGAATTTGTGTATGATGATTAGGCATGGTGTATATGTATAACTAGCACATATTGAATGGTGATTGCAGCTGTGAAATTAAAAGACACTTACTCCTTGGAAGGAAAGTTATGACCAACCTAGATAGCATATTCAAAAGCAGAGACATTACTTTGCCAACAACGATCCGTCTAGTCAAGGGCTATGGTTTTTCCTGTGGTCATGTATGGATGTGAGAGTTGGACTGTGAAGAAAGTGAGCGCCTAAGAATTGATACTTTTGAATTGTGGTGTTGGACAAGACTCTTGAAAGTCCCTTGGACTGCAAGGAGATCCAACCAGTCCATTCTGAAGGAGATCAGCCCTGGGATTTCTTTGGAAGGAATGATGCTAAAGCTGAAACTCCAGTACTTTTGCCACCTCATGTGAAGAGTTGACTCATTGGGAAAGACTCTGATGTTGGGAGGGATTGGGGGCAGGAGGAGAAGGGGACGACAGAGGATGAGATGGCTGGATGGCATCACTGACTCGATGGACGTGAGTTTGAGTGAATTCCGGGTGATGATGATGGACAGGGAGGCCTGGCGTGCTCGGGTCGCAAAGAGTCAGACACGACTGAGCAACTGCACTAAACTGAACTAAAAAACATCAGTAACTTTTCCAACTTGTGGGCTGCTATAGAACCAAAGGATGCTTCTAAATATCCTATATGAGCATTTTAACCAACCCCACCCTCCAAACTGACTCCTAATGTTGAAAGTACCAAGCTTACGAAACTCTGCTTTAGACCGTATGCTATCTTTAGATATAAATGAAATAGCATCTCTCCATATCTCTCCCTCTCCTTTTCACTTAAAGAAAAATTTTAATGTGTTATTTTTTATGTCCTAAGATGCATTATATGCTCAGTTCTGGAGAGGTTGCTTTGTGAGTATGAAATAATATATCTAAATTTAAAAAAATACAGCCAATTTTTGTATGGTTTTCTGAGTACAATGGCTTCAGATTGAAACAAAAGTAACATAAATATTTCCTTTTGAGCGTTAGCAAATAAACATAGCAGCTGTATTTTTGGGTTTTATTTAAATATTTACATTGACTTGTAGACTCTGTCATCAGCAATTTCAGAGTCTTTGGCATGCTTGTAGCATCTGTATTTATAAACAGTAATTCAATTAATATTTCCAAGTGCCATAATCAATAAAGAAAAATGGTCTGTGAATATGTAAAGAATATTTGAATATAAAAGGGGTTCCAATGGTTTCTAAGCAAATGACATTTCTCTAGAAACTAAATTCTTATCAAAAACTTCACCTGTACTTTACCAATTATTTCCATTATGTCATATTAAACCAATAGTTAGACTAGCTGACATAGAATGTATAAAACATTAATACATAAATAATCTCCATGATATTTTCTTTGTGATGTAAAAATAAAACAATCTCTTGAGTTTTGTCTTGAAAATAGTTTTGTGTTTAGATAATAGTATGTATTTTATTTTTAAATGTTAGCATTTGACTTACCCACACACACTTTAGCCATACTGTATTTGTTAATTTATTAAACATTTTAAATTTTATTTCCTTTTATTCTATTTCCTTGAAAAGATCACTTCAAGAATAAATGCCAGATTTAGCAAATAAAAATACAGGATGCCCAGTTAAATTTGTACTTCAGAAAAACCAAAAAATCTTTTAATATAAATATGTCACATTTACACTTCATGGGACATTCTTATAATAAAAATATTTTTCAATTATCTGAAATTCAAATTTAACTGGGCATATTTTATTGTTTTTTGGAACTCTATTTGCATTGTTCTAGAATATGTCTCCTTGTGTCCCTTCTTTATTGTGAAGTTTCCATTTTCTTTTTCCATTCTGTAACTTATGTAACTGTAACTTTTCTCCAAAGTGTTCTCTTATAATTCCTTGAAAGTTATAATTTCCCTGATATATTTTAAATATTTAGTATACAAAAACAAACACTTAACAGTTAAACTACACTCAAAAAAATCTTCATGTAAATTATATAACATTATTTATTTAGATATATTTTTATAATATTGGCTATTGACTAGGGAGTTATTTGTTATATTTATATAAGTTACCCCGCGTTTGAGGCCAGGGGCGGTGGCCAGGAGGACCAACCCCAAGTCCAAGGAGCCGTGGCTGCACGGGCGCAGGAGGGCCTAGAGGAGCTATCCCACATTGAAGGTAAGGAAGGGCGGTGGTGAGGAGATACCTCTCGTCCAAGGTAAGGAGCAGCGGCTGCACTTTGCTGCAGCAGCCATGAAGAAATACCCCACGCCCAAGGTAAGAGAAACCCAAGTAAGACCGTAGGTGTTGCAAGAGGGCATCAGAGGGCAAACACACTGAAACCATATGCACAGAAAACTAGTCAATCTAATCACACTAGGACCACAGCCTTGTCTAACTCAATGAAACTAAGCCTTACCGGTGGGGCAACCCAAGATGGGTGGGTCATGGGGGAGAGATCTGACGGTATGTGGTCCACTGGAGAAGGGAATGGCAAACCACTTCAATATTCTTGCCTTGAGAGCCCCATGAACAGTATGAAAAGGCAAAATGATAGGATACTGAAAGAGAAACTCCCCAGGTCAGTAGGTGCCCAATATGCTACTGGAGATCAGTGGAGAAATAACTCCAGAAAAATGAAGGGATGGAGCCAAAGCAAAAAGAATACCCAGCTGTGGATGTGACTGGTGATGGAGGCAAGGTCCAATGCTGTAAAGAGCAATATTGCATAGAAACCTGGAATGTCAGGTCCATGAATCAAGGCAAATTGGAAGTGGTCAAACAAGAGATGCCAAGAATGAATGTCGACATTCTAGGAATCAGCGAACTGAAATGGACTGGAAAGGGGGAATTTAACTCAGATGACCATTATATCTACTACTGCAGGCAGGAATCCCTCAGAAGAAATGGAGTAGCCATCATGGTCAACAAAAGAGTCCGAAATGCAGTACTTGGATGCAATATCAAAAATGACAGAATGATCTCTGTTTGTTTCCAAGGAAAGCCATTCAATATCACAGTGATCCAAGTCTATGCCCCAACCAGTAACGCTAAAGAAGCTGAAGTTGAACGGTTCTATGAAGACCTACAAGACCTTTTAGAACTAACACCCAAAAAAGATGTCCTTTTCATTATGCTATGCTATGCTAAGTCACTTCAGTCGTGTCCGACTCTGTGCGACCCCATAGACAGTAGCCTACCAGGCTCCCCCGTCCCTGGGATTCTCCAGGAAAGAACACTGGAGTGGGTTGCCATTTCCTTCTCCAATGCATGAAAGTGAAAAGTGAAAGTGAAGTCACCTAGTCGTGTCTGACTCTTAGTGATCCCATGGACTGCAGCCTACCAGGCTCCTCCGTCCATGGGATTTTCCAGGCAAGAGTACTGGAGTGGGGTGCCATTGCCTTCTCTGCCTTTTCATTATAGGGGACTGGAATGCAAAAGTAAGAAGTCAAGAAACACCTGGAGTAACAGGCAAATTTGGCCTTGGAATACGGAATGAAGCAGGGCAAAGACTAATAGAGTTTTGCCAAGAAAATGCATTGGTCATAACAAACACCCTCTTCCAACAACACAAGAGAAGACTCTACACATGGACATCACCAGATGGTCAACACCAAAATCAGATTGATTATATTCTTTGTAGCCAAAGATGGAGAAGCTCTATACAGTCAGCAAAAACAAGACCAGGAGCTGACTGTGGCTCAGACCATGAACTCCTTATTGCCAAATTCAGACCTAAATTGAAGAAAGTAGGGAAAACCACTAGACCATTCAGGTATGACCTAAATCAAATCCCTTATGATTATACAGTGGAAGTGAGAAATAGATTTAAGGGCCTAGATCTGATAGATAGAGTGCCTGATGAATTATGGAATGAGGTTCGTGACCTTGTACAGGAGACAGGGATCAAGACCATCCCCATGGAAAAGAAATGCAAAAAAGCAAAATGGCTGTCTGGGGAGGCCTTACAAATCCTGTGAAAAGAAGAGAAGTGAAAAGCAAAGGAGAAAAGGAAGGATATAAACATCTGAATGCAGAGTTCCAAAGAACAGAAAGAAAAGATAAGAAAGCCTTCCTCAGCGATCAATGCAAAGAAATAGAGGAAAAAAACAGAATGGGAAAGACTAGAGATGTCTTCAAGAAAATCAGAGATACCAAAGAAATATTTCATGCAAGATCAGATCAGATCAGTCGCTCAGTCGTGTCCGACTCTTTGCAACCCCATGAATTGCAGCACGCCAGGCCTCCCTGTCCATCACCAACTCCTGGAGTTCACCCAGACTCAAGCCCATCGAGTCAGTGATGCCATCCAGCCATTTCATCCTCTGTCGTCCACTTCTCCTCCTGCCCCCAATCCCTCCCCGCATCAGAGGCTTTTCCAATGAGTCAACTCTCCGCATGAGGTGGACAAAGTACTGGAAAGATAGGCTTGATAAAGGACAGAAATGGTATGGACCTAACAGAAGCAGAAGATACTAACAAGAGGTGGCAAGAATACACAGAAGAACTGTACAAAAAAGATCTTCATGACCCAGATCATCACGATGGTGTGATCACTGACCTAGAACCAGACATCCTGGAATGTGAAGTCAAATGGGCCTTAGAAAGCATCACTACGAACAAAGCTAGTGGAGATGATGGAATTCCAGTGGACCTATTTCAAATCCTGAAAGATGATGCTGTCAAAGTGCTGCACTCAATATGCCAGCAAATTTGGAAGACTCGGCAGTGGCCACAGGACTGGAAAAGGTCAGTTTTTATTCCAATCCCAAAGAAAGGAAATGCCAAAGAATACTCAAACTACCACACAATTGCACTCATCTCACATGCTAGTAAAGTAATGCTCAAAATTCTCCAAGCTAGGCTTCAGCAATATGTGAACCGTGAACTTCCAGTTGTTCAAGCCAGTTTTAGGAAAGGCAGAGGAACCAGAGACCAAATTGCCAACATCCGCTGGATCATCAAAAAAGCAAGAGAGTTCCAGACAAACATCTATTTCTGTTTTATTGACTCTGCCAAAGCCTTTGACTGTGTGGATCACAATAAACTGTGGAAAATTCTGAAAGAGATGGGAATACCAGACCACCTGATCTGCCTCTTGAGAAATTTGTATGCAGGTCAGAAAGCAACAGTTAGAACTGGACATGGAACAACAGACTGGTTCCAAATAGGAAAAGGAGTTTGTCAAGGCTGTATATTGTCACCCTGTTTATTTAACTTATATGCAGAATACATCATGAGAAACGCTGGACTGGAAGAAACACAAGCTGGAATCCAGATTGCTGGGAGAAATATCAATAACCTCAGATATGCAGATGACACCACCCTTATGGCAGAAAGTGAAGAGTAACTCAAAAGCCTCTTGATGAAAGTGAAAGTGGAGAGTGAAAAAGTTGGCTTAAAGCTCAACATTTAGAAAACGAAGATCATGGCATCTGGTCCCATCACTTTGTGGGAAATAGATGGGGAAACAGTGGAAACAGTGTCAGACTATTTTGGGGGGCTCCAAAATCACTGCAGATGGTGACTGCAGCCATGAAATTAAAAGACACTTACTCCTTGGAAGGAAAGTTATGACCAATTTAGATAGCATATTCAAAAGCAGAGACATTACTTTGCCAACAAATGTTCATCTAGTCAAGGCTATGGTTTTTCCTGTGGTCATGTATGGATGTGAGAGTTGGACTGTGAAGAAGGCTGAGCACCGAAGAATTGATGCTTTTGAACTGTGGTGTTGGAGAAGACTCTTGAGAGTGCCTTGGACTGCAAGGAGATCCAACCAGTCCATTCTGAAGGAGATCAGCCCTGGGATTTCTTTGGAAGGAATGATGCTAAAGCTGAAACTCCAGTACTTTGGCCACCTCATGTAAAGGGTTGACTCATTGGAAAAGACTCTGATGCTGGGAGGGATTGGGGGCAAGAGGAGAAGGGGACGACAGAGGATGAGATGGCTGATGGCATCACTGCCTCGATGGACGTGAGTCTGAATGAACTTCGGGAGTTGGTGATGGACAGGGAGGCCTGGCGTGCTGTGATTCATGGGGTCACAAAAGGTCGGACACGACTGAGCAACTGATCTGATCTGATAAAGATACAATACATATGAAAGTGAAAGTCACTCAGTCATGTCCCACTCTTTGCGGCCCCATTGGCTAAACAGTCCCTGCAATTCTCCAGGCCAGAATGGAGTGGGTAGCCATTCCCTTCTCCAGGGTATCTTCCCAACTCAGGGATTGAACCCAGGTCTTACCAGCTCAGCCACAAGGGAAGCCTACAATACATATAGTGGTTGAAATATTGAACCTAAATTGAGACACTTTGACCAAACCAGTAAGACTGGTTCTTCCACAGCTTGTGAAATAATTTCTGTGATCTATGACCTCCAGACTAATGTCTTGAGCATTCAGGTTAATTAAGATAGGATCAATTGAAGAGTTGGAATGAATGCTTGTATTTATTATTAAATCTAAACTTTCTTCTGTGGATTATGCAAATTAATCAACCCATAATCCTTTTTCCTATTGGCCACAAGATATATGATTTCTGGGATCTTTTGCTATATTAAATTGTCCACCAACTTAAAGCATATGTGGAGCACTGTTGTATATATAGCCTTGGATTGGAAACCCCAGGATATGAGATAACGTATTTCATAACTGGTACATCAAGTCATTTTCTCCAATTAATCGGTCTTTAATAAAGACACTATTAATGGTAGCTACTACTTCACAGATATGTGAGAGAAAATTGCTATAGTTATGATATCATGTCTCAAATGATTTTATCACTCACATCCTCCTTAATGGTCATTCAGTCTATGAGTGGACTGTCAATATTAAGTAAATTACAAAAGCATTTATGTAAAACAGCCATTGTTTTTCTTGCCACTCATTGGGAAGATGTCATTGGCCATACTTCACCAAGATATACTAACTAGGATTAATGTAGATAATTTTAAAAATTAGGTGAACTTAAACATCTACTCATTTTCTTTATTATATTTAATTTCTACTGAATTAAATAATACTAATTCAAAATCAAGGATATTAGAAATGATCAAACTGTAATAGGACCACTATTATTATAGCATTAGATTGAAAATTATATTCTACAAATTAATCTTGTGTTTTATCTGAAGATACTAATAATAGCTAACTTTTTACCACCCTTGCTACATATTTAAATACATTATTTGTATAATCACTTTTAAAATCTTTCCAAATTTAGGAATTAGAGAATTCACACAACAGAGCTGGGCTTTACCATGGCTTTTGTGTGTAATACTCACTTTTTGAGATGCTATAACCTCTGCTCTTCTGGAAGAAAGAGAACCTGGAATCAATCAATATTCTATCAATTAATTAAACTGTACAATCTCTTTTTGTGTGTCTTTGTCTTATAACTGAGGACATGTGTAGTGGTTTTTTTTTTTTTTTTAAATCATATATTCCTTGGAAAGAGTAATTTCCCAAGTAACATAAATTTTCATTTTTCATTAGTTCAGAACAGGTCATGACGTAAAGCTTGAAACCTTGCAGATGAAAATCAGTTGAGAATGAGACAAATACTTAAACTTTCCTAGAAAGCAAAAGTATCTCCTCACCAAGCCTCTAACCTTATTTATGTTTTCTTTACTTTATCCATATCTCATGTTTGCCATGTCAATTACAAAGCTATGAGTTGATTAGTAGAACAAATGCTGACTTTTGATTTTGTGATAACTGATAGAATTCTATGAATTTATAACATCAATGAAACACTTTATTTTTGGAATTTCATTTCTACTATCTGATAATATATCATCTGTTCACTTGAAGATTGTTGATATGATTCAATATCATCATAGTCTTTTTGTGTTTTGGGACTTCCTTAAGTGGCTGACCTTGTTACACATAATTCATGTTTCTGTCTTTATGTGCTTTTGTTTAGTCCCTCAATCATGTCCAACTCTTTGTGACCCCATGGACTATTGCCCACCAGAGTCCTCTGTCAATGGCAATTTTCCAGGCAAGAATACCTATGGTTGCTATGCCCTCCTCTAGAGGATCTTCCCAACCCAAGGATTGAACGCAAGTCTGCCACATTGCAGGCAGATTCTTTATGGACTGAGCCACAAGGGAAGCTCAGGAATACTGGTGTGGGTAGCCTGTCTCTTCTCCAGGGGATCTTCCTGACCCAGGAATTGAACCAGGGTCTCCTGCATTGCAGGCGGATTCACTACCAGCTGAGCTACCAAGAAAGCCCCTCTATCTCTATAGAACACTAATAATCCAACAATTTAATACACTGGAAGTAACCAAATTGTAATATGTGCACAAATTAGAAATATAATTTCTGGGCCTTCAAATTACAACATATTTTGCTGTATATAATCACATTGAATCTGTGCTCTTATAATACATAGATTAAGTAGAAAACTGATAATGTAATATTCCCTATATTTGGAAATTCCACACTTCAGTCACAGTATATGATGCCAATGTTTTTTAAGAACAAAGAATAAGTTAAACTCTTGGCACTGACTTAGACTTTTATTTATTAATATATAGGACATGTTTTCAAATTTAATTTTATATTGATCCATATAGCTTAGCTAATTATTTGAACGTTAAATGTATTATTGTAGACTTTATATTTCTAACATAGGAAAAATTTTATACATGTATGTTTTAAGACTATCTTTTTGAATTACATTTCAGATGAAAATGGGGGTTTGAAGCAGAAGGCCATAAATCTGCAGTTGTCTCATTATCTTACTGTTTGTGCCAACTAGAGAAATTCCAGTTGGAGTTATAATGTTTCTGAACATTTGCTAGCATGCCAATTGAATCTACACTACATCAAGTAAAATGAAATGAGAGTTAAAAGTGTTCCTGCAAAGTAACATGATGAATGACAAGACATACTTTAAACAGATCAAGAAATATGAATTTAAGGGCAAACTACTGACCTCTCCATTAGAAAATGTTTCTGAAAGTACTTTCTAAATTGACTGCTATTATTATTCTTTTTTTTTAGTTTTAGTCACTTTCTGCAGCAGGGTCAATTCATCCTGACACACCACCACCCAGTATGAAATCAAAGGCCAAATGGGTGGTCCAAATAAGCATTTGTCATTGTTGTTCAGTTGCCCAGTCATGTCCAGCTCTTTGCATCCCCATGGACTGCAGCATGCCAGGCCTTTCTATCCCTCACCATCTCCTGAAGTTTGCCCAAGTTCATGTCCATTGAATCCATAGTGCCATCCAGCCATCTCATCCTCTGACGCCTTCTTCTCCTTCTGCCCTCAACCTTTCCCAGCAGGAGGGAATTTTCCAGTGAGTTGACTGTTCACATCAGATGATCAAAATACTGGAGCTTCAGCTTCAGCATCAGTCGTTCCAGCAAGTATTCAAGGTTGATTTCCCTTAAGATAGACTGGCTTGATCTCCTTGCTGTCCAAGGGACTTTCAGGAATCTTCTCTAGGACCACAGTTTGAAGGCACTAGCTAGCATAAATACCAGTCAGAACCTTAACCTCCATGCTTTGTCAGTCCTATCTTTACACTATGTGTACATTGCAACAAGAAAATTATGAACAATTATGATAGATAGATAGAGATATGAATGAACATACATATTTGGACTTGTAGATAAAACAACTTGCCTTGGCTCAAACACCTTGGAAAGTGTTGATTTTCAATTTGTTTTTATCTAACTTTACAGTTGAGCATGATTAAAAAGAATTAAAGAAATATTTTTTGGAATGAATGATGTATAAACTATTCTCTTTTCTTTTTTTTAAGTATAGTTGAGTTACAATATTATACTACTTTCAGGTGAACAGCATAATGACTCAATATTTTTATAGATTATATACCATAGATGGTTGTAAAACATTAACTATATTCCTTGTGCTTCACCTGACATCCCTGTTACCTATTTATTTTATACCTGAAATTTGTACCTCTGAATCTGCACCCCACCCCGGTTTGTTCCTTCCCCATCCCCTTCTTTCTGGTAACCAATAGTTTGCTCTCCGTATCTGTGAGGTTTTTCTCTATTGTTATATTTTATTTGAATATGTGTAAAAAAGAAAATTGTTTTCTTCTGTAGATTGGGAAATTGTAGAGTTAACTATAATTGACATAATTTAGGATAGTATACTCTCACATTCTGGGCAAAACAACTGAAATATGTACATTTTGAAAAGTCACTATTTTGCTCCTTTTGTTGTATGTTGATAAGTAGAATGGTAGAAAATGAATTATGTCATATTCAAAGGTGAAATAACTTTATGAATTCTTTAAGGATAAAAGATAAAATCAACTTTTAGGATAAAGTCAACTTGCAATTGTCTATGTTAATGTAAAATAGAAAAAAATACAGACTACTGAAAACAGATGACAAAAATTATTTATATCACTCTTTAGAAAGCAGAAATATACACAAAGGCATATAAACAAGCAAATGTTTAGACAAAAAATTACTGTATTCCGTGATTTACTAGCTTGATTCTACAAGCTTTCTCTAAAATGTCTGAAAAAGAAAATATTTAAAGCATTGGAGCTAATCCACTGGCGAGGAATCAGAATTAGATCAGATTTCAATAATTAAATAAACTGAACAGGCAGGGATGTCCCAGCAGCAAAGACTGCTAGTTCCTGGCCCAGTGTCTGTTTCCTCTCTCACATCCCACTGACACCTAGCTTTCCCCTTCCTTCTCTGAAGGTGGGTGATATGTAGGTGTATGATTGGAGGTGGTTTCTGAGAAAAAAAAAAAACAACAACAACAACTTTTAACTAATAACAAAATTGGCGTGTCCCTTGTGTTTCTTCCTTTTTGCCCTTCCTCCTGCCTGGAATTTTGATGTGAAGCCTGGTACTTTAAAAGCCACTTTGAAAGCCTGGTGGGAATCCGTTTAAGAATGACAGAGCAAATTATTGGAGAAGCCAGGAGGAGCCATGCTGCCTGTGACTAACTGCACCCCTGTCCCAACTTCAGTTCAGTTCAGTTGCTCGGTCATGTCCGACTCTTTGCGACCCCATGAATTGCAGCACGCCAGGCCTCCCTGTCCATCACCAACTCCCGGAGTTCACTCAGACTCACGTCCATCGAGTCAGTGATGCCATCCAGCCACCTCATCCTCTGTCATCCCCTTCTCCTCCTGCCCCCAATCCCTCCCAGCATCAGAGTCTTTTCCAATGAGTCAACTCTTCGCATGAGGTGGCCAAAGTACTGGAGTTTCAGCTTTAGCATCATTCTTTCCAAAGAACACCCAGGGCTGATCTCCTTCAGAATGGACTGGTTGGATCTCCTTGCAGTCCAAGGGACTGTCAAGAGTCTTTTCCAACACCACAGTTCAAAAGCATCAATTCTTCGGCGCTCAGCCTTCTTCACAGTCCAACTCTCACATCCATACATGACCAAAGGAAAACCATAGCCTTGACTAGATGAACCTTTGTTGGCAAAGTAATGTCTCTGTTTTGAATATGCTATCTAGGTTGGTCATAACTTTTCTTCCAAGGAGTAAGCGTCTTTTAATTTCATGGCTGCAGTCACCATCTGCAGTGATTTGGGAGCCCAAAAAAATAAAGTCTGACACTGTTTCCACTGTTTCCCCATCTATTTCCCATTAAATGATGGGACCAGATGCCATGATCTTTGTTTTCTGAATGTTGAGCTTTAAGCCAACTTTTTCACTCTCCACTTTCACTTTCATCAAGAGGCTTTTTAGTTCCTCTTCACTTTCTGCCATAAGGGTCATATCTCTGTTTTCTAAGTCCATGCAACTACTTTGAATTCAGTATCTAGTTGACACTTTCAGCTTGATATATAGTCCCATATATCGAAAAATAATCTTTACTTTCTCCTTTGTATCTATCTCATTCAAATAATCTTCTGCCTGCAAATGCCTGCAATACATTATCGAGTGAACCATTTTTTTCTCATGAAAATTTGGAATACCATGGTTAACTTTGCCCTTTTTTATTTTCTAGATTAATATGAGCATGTATAATTTGTGAATAAATTTTATCAGTTCTTCTTTCAAAATCATTCTTAAGTCCATTTATAGCATTCTTATTTCAAATTTCATTATCTTTGCTTAGTATCTTATTACTATGTGTTCGGGAAACTTCCTTTATTTCTTCATTCTTTTCATCATTTGTGTGCTACTTCCTTTTTCCCTCCTTCCTTCCATGCCTTTCCCAATGTATCTAGTATTACTTAATCTGTTTTTAAAGTCTCAGTGGTTTCAAACATATATCTAAAACCCATGTTTATCATGTCAATCCCTGTTCAAAAATATTCTGTGGCTTCCAGTACCTGTCTTATGTCAGGACTTCACAAATATATTACCACTTTTAAACCATTTCTATTTTAAATTAATTTATCTTGGAGTAAATGAAATGTAGGCAGTGACAGCACTTTGAAAATTTATTTTAAAAGAATAATGCTTTTATTTTCTTATAGCTGATCAAACCCATGTCTCCAGAGTCTCCTGCATTGCAGACATGTTTTTTTTTTTTTTTCCCCCACCACTGAGCCACTGGGGAAACCCAGAGCTGTTTTAGTAACAAAGTACTAAAAAGTGGGTGGCTTAAAACAATACATGTCTATTGTCTTATAATTTTGGAGGCTAAAAGTTCAAATCAAGGTGTCATCAGGGCCACACTCCCTTTGAAATCTGGAAGGAAGAGTACCTTCTTAATTCTTTTAGTTTCTGGTGTTTGCAGGCAATCTTTGCCATTCCCTGGCTTGTATATGTATTATTCCCATTTGCCTCCATGTCACATGGCTGGCTGAGTCTTCACATGGAATTCTGCTTCCTGAGTCTATGTTCCAACTTCCTTCTTCTTATTAAGTTACCAGTCATATTAGTTAGAGACCACCCTAATGACTCAGATTAGCTTGATTACATCAAAAAGACTATTTCCAAATGAGGTTACCTTATAAGAACAAGAAGTTAGGACTTTCACCACCTATTTTGGGGGAACACAATTCAACCAATGACAAACTGTATTTATGCATTTATACTTAAAAAAAAAATTATGCTTTGTTAAATTTCTTCTGTAGATGGATTGTATCAAAAGTATAAAGAATTAAGAATTAACTTTGTATTGGCAAAAAAGGTGTCAAGATAAAAGATTTATGAATTTTGACATTTTTCACTTAAGCAAAAGCTTTGGTTCACTGATTCTGTATCTCTCATTCTTCTATCAAGTTTTTCATGGTAAATAAGTCAATGAAGATCATTTTGCTTAAATTTAAGAGCCCTGTGACAGTTGAATCAGTCAGAAGCAGCTTGTTTCTGTTGAACTGGAGAGAGGCAGTGTCACAGAGTGCTGAGTTCCACCCAGAGCATGGCGTGCTGCAGTACATAGTTTATTGGTCCAGAAGTGCTTTGAAACCCAACACAGTTTCAACTCTTCCCCTGTGAACAAGTCAAGTAATGAAAACTGGGCATGGGAAAGTTTAGCCACAACTCAAGAAAGGGATTAAAATTCCCTCTGTCATCCAACCACATCTGTTTGAAGAGTAAGAATATGAAGAATATGAGTGGTTTCTCAGTGGTTTCTTTTCTTAGAAGTCTCTGATCCTTAAGTAAACAGGCTCCATTTCCATTTCTAAATATTTTATGGAAAATGCAATCAATCTTATTGAAATTGGCTATAGGAAGAGGTTATCAATATAAGCTGGTTAGATATGAAAAAGCAAGGCATTTTCTGGTGGGTTATAGGAAATGGGAACTGGAAAACTATGGCAGAAAAGTATGGAGATTGCTAAAAGAATATTAATTCTCTTATATAAATTCTATTACCAGTGGATTGGTATTCTTGACCAAGACAATGCAGCATTATATCTCACGGAAAAGATAGGACACAGAAATGTGGAATAAGCCATATAAAAAATAAAATTTAGACTTGCAGGTCATTTTTGCCATCTAATTTGATCCACATAGCCTTTAAGCTCTGGATTAACATCAAAGCTAACGTTCTGAGGGAAGACACTAGCAAAAGCAATGTAGCTTCTTGGTCTTAAAGAAGACCTGGGATATCAGACATATAAATAGAGTCCCAGAAAATTAACTAAAGTCCCAGCTTGTTTGTTTCGACCTTGCCACAGCATGTAGGATCTTAGTTCCACAACCAGGGATTGAACAGCACTCCCTGTATTAGAAGCATGGATTCTTCCCACCAGGAAAGTCCTTAAAGTTCTAATTTTAAGAAACAAACCAGGAGCAACCAATTTGGTCAGTGAAGTCACTGGTTCAGTTCAGTTCAGTCACTCAGTCATGTCCGATTCTTTGCGACCCCATGAATCGCAGCATGCCAGGCCTCCCTGTCCATCACCAACTCCCGGAGTTCACTCAGACTCACGTCCATCGAGTCAGTGATGCCATCCAGCCATCTCATCCTCTGTCGTCCCCTTCTCCTCCTGCCCCCAATCCCTCCCAGCATCAGAGTCTTTTCCAATGAATCAACTCTTCTCATGAGGTGGCCAAAGTACTGGAATTTCAGCTTTAGCATCATTCCTTCCAAAACCAGTATTAAAAATCACAAAACGGACTGGCTTGGGACCACATTTGTGAAAAAAGCCAGTGGTCCCAGTTTGCTGGGGAAAGGATTAGATTTTGCTGTTAGTTAATGTCTCAAATCATTAATCTGGCTTTCAAGGTTTTCATTAATTAATTACAATTTATTAGCCTAGTACTGCTTTCAAACATATCTTACACATACCAGAATTATTCTAGCTATATGAGTGCCCTCGTGTTTTTCAGAATAAACTGTGTTCCTTATTAAACCTATTTGTTTACTTTCCTCCCCCAGTGGGGTGCTACCACTTCTACTTGCCTACTTCCAACCTACTCCCAAATGTTCTATCACCCAGTTTTATTAGTAACCATTAGATACTATGCTTGCTTTGTTAACTATTCTATGTATGAATGCTTTATCTTTAAAACTCAATTTCAAATCCATGGAGGGCATTATTTGCTGCTACTTTTGTTTGCTTTTATTTCCTTAGGTTCCAACTTTCTATCAATAGAGGAAAATATCAGCAAAGAACTATTATAGAAATTAAAAAAATATATTCCTCATATTTGAAAAAAAAAAGCAAAAAACCTTCATCTGCTTTAACACTAGACAGATGTTAAAAAAAAATACTCAACAAATATCACCCTTTCCTTAATTTGATTTGATTTATACACATACAGTTGTGGATTGACAAACATCTCCCCCAAATATATATTCAAATCCTCTAGTACCTGTAAATGTGATTTGGAAATAGCAGCTTTGTAGAAGATAAAATCATACTGAATGAGAGTGGACTCCAATGTAATGACTTGAGGCTTTATAAGAAGAGGGAAATTTGAACACACAAAGTAGAAAACCATGAAGACAGAGACAGAAATAGAAATGATACATCCACAAGCCAAGGAATATCAAGGACTTAAGGCAAAGACCAAAAGCTAGAAAAGGCAAAGAGGAATTCTCCCACAGAGACTTCAGAGAGAGCATGGTTCTGCTCACACCTTGCACCTTGATCAGTTCAACCTGCTATACAAAAATTCCATAAACTGAGTGGTTTATTGTTGTGATTTTTGTTAAATTAGCATTTGTTAAGTAGAGTCTTAAGGTGTCAGATGATGTGCAGTTCAGCAAAGAGCACAAGGGAAAGTGAAAGAGTTTGTTACTCAGGAATCCTAGAGGAGGTACATGGCTGGCTTTGAGGGGCCACATGGGGAGGTGGAGCCAGGCTACAGGTGAAGTGTGAACAGCAGGATCTGCAACATGTAGCTTTTAAGAGAGGTCCAAGGGTGGAGTACTTTGAGGTTCCCAGGCTGAACCTGAATTGGTCAATTTGAACTGAAAAGAGCAGAGTTTTGTTAAGCTTTTTGGGAATCTTAATACAGAGGGAGTACAACGGGAAGGAGTTAAGAGACAAGGGAGACTGTTTATTGCCAGGTACATTGAGGACGTCATATAAGGAACAAACACTCATGACTCTATGGGAGTCACGCGTAAGTCACTTGTGACATGCACTTGAGGGAGGGGCTGGTGACAGCTCAGTGCTCCTACAGCTACTTAGCTACACAAAATGAATGCCAAAGTAGCACTATTAGGGAGTAGGTTAGCTAAACCCTTAATATTCACAAACAACAGATATGTCTCACAGTTCTGGAGGATGGAAGCTCAAAATCAGAGTGCTGACATGGACAGATTTTGATGTGGTCTCTTTTCTGGGCTGAGGACCATTTACTTGTATTCTTATAAGGGGTGGAGAGAGGGGACACAAACTCTCATGACACTGATAAGGGCACTAGTCCCATTCATAAGAGCCCTGCCCTCTTGACCTCATATTATCCTAATTACTTTCCAAAAGAAGTGATACTATCATATTGGGTGGTAGGGTTTCACAATAGGAATTGTGGGGGTCCATAAACATTAGACTGTGAAACAAAGAATGTTGCTCATCATTTTGTTTTGTTTTTATAAGAATTAAATCATTAGCCATTTTAATCATTGACCGACAGTGCACCCTAAAAGGAATTCAGGATGAAACCCTGGATAAGGTATCATGTGCTTTGGAAGAACAGGCCCCTTAGATGGTTAGAGATATCTCAGTAAAAAAAAAAATTAATAAATAAATAATGATTCTAGATTCTTGCATTTTCTCATACATACAAAAGCACTAAAATCATCAACTGACATATCTGCTCCTTGTGTCTAGCAGTAACTCAGTAACTTTTTAACTGAGATGTATGCTTGACTGCATGTATTAACTAGACAAAACCATATATGCTGGTTTATATATACTGGCATCTCCACCTATCTCTCGAGAGCAGGTCAGTTCCTCAGAACAATCCAAGAGGCTATTTCCTGGGCTCTTGTCCTCAGCGAGATCTCAAATAAAATTGAAACAAACAGCTGCACATTCTTTCTTTCAGTTGACAAGATTATAAGTCCTTGATCTTTGTACTTCTACCTCCAAAACTGTAAAAGAATACACTTCTGTTTTTTAAGCCATCAAGTTATTAGTACTCTGTTACAACAGCCCCAGGAAACGAATACAGACTCCAACTAGCCCTTCAATGCATGTTTTGAAGATCAGTACTTAGTGGTTACAAGAAATTCTTTCAGGTTTCTTGATCAATATAAAGCTAACTGAAAATGGCAAGCATTACTGAAATGCTTATGTAATTTTTATTAAATTAAATTCAAAGTAATACTTCAACTACAAGTCACATATCTGTAAATATATATAGTTGTATATATATTATATATAAGAAAATGAAAGTCACTCAGTCGTGTCTGACTCTTTTGCAACCCCATGGACTATATGGTCCATGGAATTCTCAGGCCAGACTACTAGAATGGGTAACCTTTCCCTTCTTCAGGGATCTTCCCAACCCAGGGATCAAACCAAGGTCTCCTGCATTGCAGGCAGATTCTTTACCAGCTGAGCTACCAGGAAGTCCATTATATATAAGATAAGAGAATATATATTTTATATATTAATAAAAGTTATATATAATTATATTCATATTAGTTTTATGTATATAATTATATACACATATATATAAATATATATTAGGAGAGAGAAAGCATGCAAAATGCATGATACTTATTAATTTTGTAAGTGAAAATCTCTCAACCATAACCCAAAATTCAAGGCCTGGGGCTGATGGGATAGAAATATGCACATTTCCACCCCCCTTTAGAAATTCTGCTACTGGTAGATGATCTGCAAACCACCAGAGATGAACAACTTAAAAAGACCCAGATAAGGTCAGCTAATTTAAAAATATAAGTAAAATTTATTGCACACATCATAAATGCAAAACTAATACAATTAATCAAATATGACATAATTTTCAAGGGATCTATACTCAGGGGAAAATTGGTGAGAAGAAAAAGCAGAAACTCAAGCTCCAATTCCAGATAAGTAAAAATTACAAATCTATTTTTTATCGACTGGAAAAGTTCATATCATAGGACTCTATTTGTATTATTGCTCAGACTAATCAGTAGGAATGCCAGCCATAAAACAGCAGGAAAGAACACTCCCCTCCCATTCCACTGGAGCTAAGAAAGAAGAAGAAGAAAAAAAATTAAGGCTAACACTTAAGAAAATCAATTGAAAACAGGCAAGCAAATTCTGTGGTCAAATGGCTTGTTCTTCTAGAAAATAAATAAATAAAAACATAATTTTCTTCATTTGCTTTTGCTCATATGATCTAACAAGGAACCAATGGTGTTAAAGTAATAAGCCAACTAGTAATCACAAATGTCATTGAAAATAAGCTCTTCAAATTTGCTTTAATTCTGGTGTATTAAAAAAGAAAAAATCATGATTGTCTGGCACCTTATTTTATTTTTGAAAAAAACTTTGTTACATTTTCCAACTGAGTTCTAGTAAGCCAGCCAACATCTTACTGATATCTGGTGTATATTTTGGAGTTTAAAGCGTAAAGTCAGCAGTGACTTGCTGTGGGGTTAAGGAAAATAAGTTATTTCAGATTAAGACTCTAATTAGATAAATATCACTAAGAAAATAAGTAATTTGGTAATGTCAGCTAAATTTACAAAAGCTCATATTCATCTTTAAGTCAAAGGTTGTGTGTACAATGGCAAGCTAAAATGAAAAATGGAGTCAATTATTTAGATAATTCAGGTCTAAAATTGCTGCCATTTAGGAAGAGAATATTTAGTTAATGGGGTCATGATTTATGTAAATAAACTATCAACACTGGCCAATTAACAATCTTTCCTGTTTCACTGGAAATATACAGAATTATCTTAATGATTTTCATGGGAATATGTTACAAGAAATCATGTGAAATGAAAAATACATAAGTTTTGATTACTCTGGTGAAGTAAAACTAAGTATCTTGATGCATACCTTCTCTTTGTCCCTAAATAAGATATTTTTAAAAAGCAACAAGACAAACAAACAAAACCAGGGCCCAATAGGAATTATGTTGAATTCCAAACATTTGCCTTTTTCCATATCTTGGTTTTTTTTTTCTTTCTGAAACATTGAAAGGAGTTATCTACCTCTATTATTGCTGAAAGTGAATTATAAACCTCAATAAAAGGTTTTTCAATACAACTACTTTTTAAAAAGCAATCTTTAAAAAATAGAAATGAGCTTGTAAAACAAACGTTACCATCCTTTGCTTATTGGATTTCTCTCAATAATTGCCTCTTACTCACTGATTACCCCTTTTTGAAACTGGGACTGAGCCAATAAACATTTACTAATAATAATTTTATTGAATGTATCGACACTAATATCACCAGCATCATATATTTGCCTTTAATTTACTTAACACATATATAGCAGAGTGGCCAATATGTCCCTAACCCTGAGATAAGAAAATGTCCTTGCATTATCTTCAAAATTCCCTAATTTCAATTAGTTTCATACCTAGTCTATGACATAAATACTTCAGCTTTTCAGATTAGATTATTGGAGTTTGGAAAGATTAGATAGCTCTTTCCTTGGTCTGATTGCTAGTGATGTTAGGGCTTGAATTTAAACTAACAAGCTTATGGTTGTGCTTGCTATGTCGATTTTTTGAATGAAAACATTTTAAATAACAAGCAAAGTAAGGAGTTACCCCCCCCCCCAAAAAAAAAAGTCATTTTGTGTGTTTGTTTGTGTGTCTATTAGGAGGGTGGCCAGCTGAATGCTGGAGTCATTCTGAGTCATTGCTAGCCATTGGAGCTTCAGATTGAAATGCATCTAATTCTTTTAAGTATTTTGAAACTGTGGTTCATAAACTCTTTTGAAATTGAGTTACCTGGGCAACTTAAATAAAATATCAGTGTTATGAAAAAGAGACAGACTTTTAAACTACCTTTTAAAGACTCAGGACAATATTATCTGCTTTCCAGTATTTAGGGGCTAAAGACTTACATGGTGTTGTCATCTGCTTATCCTAAAGGCACTCACCAAACTGGATCTTTAGGTTTTTCAAAGATGTCAAGATCATTCTTCTTAGAGGTTCTACCTTTGTTGTGTTTTCCTGAAGTTCTATTCTCCCTGAGTTTGCATGGATGTATCTGCACCTTCTATTCATCCTTTTTATCCCAATTGCTGACCCTTCCTCCTCTCCACCTCCTTCTCTACTTCTGCCCAGCGCTCTTTTCTGCTCTTTTCCTTCCTCCTTCCCCTTCCTCACCATAGTGCCCTCCCACTTCTCCTCCTGAACTGTTCTTTCCTCCATCTTCTCTTTCTCCTTGTTTCCTCTCCTCCTCAGTCTCTGCTGTCTAACTCTACTTTTTTCCAGCAGTTGTCTTTCTCACAATCTCCCCTCATCTCCTTTACTATTGCTGGGTCTTCTTCTCTAGAATATTTCATCATTATAACAAAATGATTAAAAAGTGTAATTTCTCCACTCTTCCCACAAAATTTTCTGAAAGGATAAAGTCGCATTTTCAGAACCTGGTTTGTATACAGGGAGCTATGTTAACTGAAATGGACTGGAATGGGTGAATTTAACTCAGATGACCATTATATCTACCACTGTGGGCAGGAATCCCTCAGAAGAAATGGAGTGGCCATCATGAACAACAAAAGAGTCCGAAATGCAGTACTTGGATGCAATCTCAAAAATGACAGAATGATCTCTGTTCGTTTCCAAGGCAAACCATTCAATGTCACAGTAATCCGAGTCTATGCCCCAACCAGTAATGCTGAAGAAGCTGAAGTTGAACGGTTCTATGAAGACCTACGAGACCTTTTAGAACTAACACCCAAAAAAGATGTCCTTTTCATTATAGGGGACTGGAATGCAAAGGTAGGAAGTCAAGAAACACCTGGAGTAACAGGCAAATTTGGCCTTGGAATACAGAATGAAGCAGGACAAAGACTGATAGAGTTTTGCCAAGAAAATGCACTGGTCATAGCAAACACCCTCTTCCAACAACACAAGAGAAGACTCTACACATGGACAACACCAGATGGTCAACACCGAAATCAGATTGATTATATTCTTTGCAGCTAAAGATGGAGAAGCTCTATACAGTCAGCAAAAACAAGACCAGGAGCTGACTGTGGCTCAGACCATGAACTCCTTCTTGCCAAATTCAGACTTAAATTGAAGGAAGTAGGGAAAACCACTAGACCATTCAGGTATGACCTAAATCAAATCCGTTATGATTATACAGTGGAAGTGAGAAATCGATTTAATGGCCTAGATCTGATAGAGTGCCTGATGAACTATGGAATGAGGTTGATGACATTGTACAGGAGACAGGGATCAAGAACACTCCCATAGAAAAGAAATGCAAAAAAGCAAAATGGCTGTCTGGGGAGACCTTACAAATAGCTGTGAAAAGAAGAGAAGCGAAAAGCAAAGGAGAAAAGGAAAGATATAAACATCTGAATGCAGAGTTCCAAAGAATAGCAAGAAGAGATAAGAAAGCCTTCAGAAATCAAAGATGAACCACAGACAAATGGCAGTTACAAAATCAGCCAAATAATAATTAAAATAATGGAACACACACACACACACATATGTATATATACCCATGAGCAAAGTCAAAACAGTCCAACAAAGTAAGTAGATTGACCCAGTGAACAAAGGAAATAAAAAATTATATTTACCAGTTAAGAACAAAACTAACTAAAGCACAAATTGGAAAACAAAACTAAAGCAAGGTGCCAAGTAGGAAATAAAGCAATGAAAATAAGACTAACAAATATGTTGAGAGGAAAGAAGAGAAAAAAAAGAAAGAAAGAATAGATAAACAAAGCTAAATAGAGGTATATAAAGAAGATTTATATATGTTAAAAACTAACTGCAAGGGGAAAAGAACAGTAGGAAAAGCAAAGGAATAAATGTATAAAAAATAATAATAGGTTTTAAAACTTAAAATTATAAAAAGAGAGAGAGAAAAAAAAGGAAAACTCCACAGAACTGCAGAAGCCCAGCATAGAGGCAGATGTTTATAACAATAAAAATGTGACTGAGAAAAAAAAAAAAGCTCAAAAGCTTAATTGGATTTCCTAGTGCCAATAAAAATGACAACTACAATGGGGGGGGCAAAAAAGAAAAAAATGCCAGAAGATTCTACAAAACAAGTCAAAAAAATAAGAATAATAAATGTTTTTCTTGAGTCAAAAAAAAAAAAAAAAGAAAGCCTTCTTCAGCAATCAATGTAAGGAAATAGAGGAAAACAACAGAATGGGAAAGATTAGGGATCTCTTCAAGAATATCAGAGATACCAAAGGAACATTTCATGCAAAGATGAGCTCGATACAGGACAGAAATGGTATGGACCTAACAGAAGCAAAAGATATTAAGAAGAGGTGGCAAGAATACACAGAAGAACTGTACAAAAAAGATCTTCATGACCCAGATCATCACGATGGTGTGATCACTGACCTAGAGCCAGACATCCTGGAACGTGAAGTCCAGTGGGCCTTAGAAAGCATCACTATGAACAAAGCTAGTGGAGGTGATGGAATTCCAGTTGAGCTATTCCAAATCCTGAAGGATGATGCTGTGAAAGTGCTGAACTCAATATACCAGCAAATTTGGAAAATTCAGCAGTGGCCACAGGACTGGAAAAGGTCAGTTTTCATTCCAATCCCAAAGAAAGGCAATGCCAAAGAATGCTCAGACTACCACACAATTGCACTCATCTCACATGCTAGTAAAGTAATGCTCAAAATTCTCCAAGCCAGGCTTCAGCAATATGTGAACCGTGAACTTCCTGATGTTCAAGCTGCTTTTAGAAAAGGCAGAGGAACCAGAGATCAAATTGCCAACATCCGCTGGATCATAGAAAAAGCCAGAGAGTTCCCGACAAACATCTATTTCTGCTGTATTAACTCTGCCAAAGCCTTTGACTGTGTGGATCACAATAAACTGTGGAAAATTCTTCAAGAGATGGGAATACCAGACCACCTGATCTGCCTCTTGAGAAATTTGTATGCAGGTCAGGAAGCAACAGTTAGAACTGGACATGGAACAACAGACTGGTTCCAAATAGGAAAAGGAGTACATCAAGGCTGTATATTGTCACCCTGTGTATTTAACTTCTATGCAGAGTACATCATGAGAAACGCTGGACTGGAAGAAACACAAGCTGGAATCAAGATTGCCGGGAGAAATATCAATAACCTCAGATATGCAGATGACACCACCCTTATGGCAGAAAGTGAAGAGGAACTCAAAAGCCTCTTGATGAAAGTGAAAGTGGAGAGTGAAAAAGTTGGCTTAAAGCTCAACATTTAGAAAACGAAGATCATGGCATCTGGTCCCATCACTTCATGGGAAATAGATGTGGAGACAGTGGAAACAGTGTCAGACTTTATTTTTCTGGGCTGCAAAATCACTACAGATGGTGACTGCAGCCATGAAATTAAAAGACGCTTACTCCTTGGAAGGAAGGTCGTGACCAACCTAGACAGCATATTCAAAAGCAGAGACATTACTTTGCCAACAAAGGTCTGTCTAGTCAAGGCTATGGTTTTTCCTGTGGTCATGTATGGATGTGAGAGTTGGACTGTGAAGAAGGCTGAGCGCCGAAGAATTGATGCTTTTGAACTGTGGTGTTGGAGAAGACTCTTGAGAGTCCCTTGGACTGCAAGGAGATCCAACCAGTCCATTCTGAAGGAGATCAGCCCTGGGATTTCTTTGGAAGGAATGGTGCTAAAACTGAAACTCCAGTACTTTGGCCACCTCATGTGAAGAGTTGACTCATTGGAAAAGACTCTGATGCTGGGAGGGATTGGGGGCAGGAGGAGAAGGGGACGACAGAGGATGAGATGGCTGGATGGCATCACTGACTTGATGGACGTGAGTCTCAGTGAACTCTGGGAGTTGGTGATGGACAGGGAGGCCTGGCGTGCTGTGATTCATGGGGTCGCAAAGAGTTGGACATGACTGAGTGACTGATCTGATCGGATCTGATCTGATATTTGGTTACTAATGGATCTTATAGTTAACATTGGAAACTGCCCTTTCCATTATGTTACATTCCGTACATATTAACAGTCCCACTTAGGTAATCAATCAGCCAGAAAAGTGGGGAATTCATCAAGTTTACATTGAACTTTTATATTTTCCTACCAGGAAATGCACTTTTAAGAGTGGGTAATACATTTTATTATTTATCTTTTAAATAATAAGGAATCCATCTGCAATGTAGGAAATGAGCAGGAGACTCGAGTTCAGTCCCTGGGTTGGAACGATTCCCTGGAGGAGGGCACAGCAATCCACTCAATATTCTTGCCAGGAGAATCCCTTGGAGGGAAGAGCCTTGTGGGCTACGGTCCATAGGGTCACATAGAGTCAAACAAGACTGAAGCCACTAGCACGCATGGTGGTGGTGGTGGTGGTTTAGTCGCTAACCTCATGTCCAACTCTTGCCACCCCATACATACATTTATATATTTATAGAACTTCTATAGAGATGTAGTCAGTGCACTGCCTATATTCAGTTGACCTTTACCACATGGGTGCTGAGCTTTCCACTTCCCATCACTAGCATTTCCTTGCTAAGGGCTTTTTCTGGCCACCAGCACTTGTTCTGTCTGTGACTTTGGAAAGCTGGGAGAGCAAGGGAATTTGATGGGAATCAGCACTCCTGGACCAATGATTAATGGGGTTTCAGATCAGATCAGATCAAATCAGTCGCTTTGTCGTGTCCGACTCTTTGCGACCCCATGAACTGCAGCACACCAGGTCTCCCTGTCCATCACCATGGGGTTTAGGATATAAATATCCAGCTCTTGCTTCTAGGATGGTACAGCTGTCAGTTGCTCATTCTACACTGGTTATCAGAATATCTTCAAGGGATTAAACTTTAACTGCCCACAGAGAGATGTAGAGAATACACAGTTAACAAAGTAAATAGTAATATGTCATAAGAAATGTGATTTTTTCATGTTCCCCAAGTCGTTTTTTTCCTCTTCCTTGGTTTTTCCCTCCTTCCTTCCCTCTTTCTTCTTTCTTCTCACTCTTTATTTCTTCCTAATTCATTTTTGAGCAGATATGCTGTTCAATGGCACCCCACTCTAGTACTGTTGCCTGGGAAATCCCATGGATGGAGGAGCCTGGTAGGATGCAGTCCATGGGGTCATAAAGAGTCGGACACAACTAAGCGACTTCACTTTCACACATTGGAGGAGGAAATGGCAGCCCACTCCAGTGTTCTTGCCTGGAGAATCCCAGGAACGGGGAAGCCTGGTGGGCTGCCGTCTATGGTGTCGCACAGAGTCGGACACGACTGAAAGGACTTAGCAGCAGTAGCAGCAGCATGCTGTTCACACTTCTGTTGTGTGTGTGTATGTATTATCAAGAATGGATAGGAATTCCCATTAAGTTTTTAGTTGCAAATCCTCCCCTCTCTAGTCTTAACTGCTTGCACAAAAAGACAAGGACAGCCATGTAATGCTTATCTGTTCCATTGTGTTACTGAGTATGGAGACAATACAGAAAAGGAAAAATTACCTTTTAGCAAATATGACAGTATGCTTTGAGAGCTTTCTTCATGTTTGTGCTGTCTGAGGTTTTACATGATGTTAGTTACTATAAAAATTTTAATCATTCAAAGAATAAAAACATATGCATTAAATAAGCATAAAGAAAAAATTAAAAGACAAATGCATAATGCAAAGGATTATGCTGCTCTGTTACTGCCTTGAAAGTACACACACATACATATGCACATAACCGGAGCCTTGGCTTAGCAGTTCTTAACAGTTTCCCAATAGAGAACAGATGGAAACAAATGTCATTTTTGTATAAGTTTATATATTTTCAAATTTTATTTGCCTCATTTTAAAATCTTTTACTTGTTTCTTAATCTGTGCCTTAACCATTGCATTGTTCAGATAAATGAATTAGGCAAATGCTGTTTTATAACTAGCATAAAAATTAAAATGTGACTTTCTTCCAAAAACTAATTGCTGAGCTTGCTTTTCAAATATACCCAAGCAGATCAGAATTCATCTTCTACCTCCATACCTAATTCTTTCTGATTTTCTTGGTTCTCACATTATATTGGTTTGATCAGTCACTCAAGTTCAACTTCTTAGGTACAATACCTTCTGAATTATCAAATGCTGCCATATATATTTTAAATGCACCTCTGACATTCATTTAGGCTCCATCTGCATTTCTGAAATCTGGTTCGCTGTGCACTATTTTTGTTCAAATACCACTCTGGCTAATTGAATTCTACACAGTTTAATTATTTCTAAAACATTCAGTACAACAAATATGCAATGAGTGCCTAAAATATGCTAAGTATTACACTGTAAAAAAGGAGATTACCATCTTCTGAGTGAAACACAAGTAAGCAATGAATCCAGAATTTGTTCAATGAAACTATAGAATTATATGCAAACATCCAAGTGGCAGTACAGTGAGTGATGTAGAGGAGGGGAGTGGAGACAATGTCACAGGATAAATGACAAATAAATTGAATTTTAATCTCCTTGCAGTCCAAGGGACTCTCAAGAGTCTTCTCCAACAACACAGTTCAAAAGCATCAATTTTTCAGTGCTCAGCTTTCTTTATAGTCCAACTCTCACATCCATACATGACCACTGGAAAAACCATAGCCTTGGTTAGACAGACCTTTGTTGGCAAAGTAATGTCTCTGCTTTTTAATATGCTGTCTAGGTTGGTCATAACTGTCCTTCCAAGGAGTAAGCATCTTTTATTTTCATGGCTACAGTCACCGTCTGCAGTGATTTTGGAGCCCAAAAAATAAAGTCAGCCATTGTTTCCACTGTTTTCCCATCTATTTCCCATGAAGTGATGGGACCAGAAACCATGATCTTTGTTTTCTGAATGTTGAGCTTTAAGCCAACTTTTCCCACTCTCCTCTTTCACTTTCATCAAGAGGCTCTTTAGTTCCTCTTCACTTTCTGCCATAAGTGTGGTGTCATCTGCATATCTGAGCTTATTGGTATTTCTCCCAGCAATCTTGATTCCAGCTTGTGCTTCTTCCGGCCCAGCATTTCTTGTGATGTACTCTGCATATAAGTTGAATAAGCAGGGTGGCAATATACAGCCTTGATGTACTCCTTTTCCTATTTGGAACCAGTCTGTTGTTCCATGTCCAATTCTAACTCTTGCTTCCTGAGTTTTCCAAATTTGCTGGCATATTGAGTGCAACACTTTCACAGCATCATCTTTCAGGATTTGGAATAGCTCAACTGGAATTCCATCACCTCCACTAGCTTTGTTCGTAGTGATGCTTTCTAAGGCCCACTTGACTTCACATTCTAGGATGTCTGGCTCTAGGTGAGTGATCACACCATCATGATTATCTGGGTTGTGAAGATCTTTTTTGTACAGTTCTTCTGTGTATTCTTGTCACCTCTTCTTAATATCTTCTGCTTCTGTTAGGTCCATACCATTTCTGTCCTTTATTGAGCCCATCTTTGCATGAAATGTTCCCTTGGTATCTCTAATATTCTTGAAGAGATCTCTAGTCCCCATTCTGTTGTTTTCCTCTATTTCCTTGCATTGATCACTAAGGAAGGCTTTCTTATCTTTCGTTGTTATTCTTTGGAACTCTGCATTCAGATGCTTATATCTTTCCTTTTTTCCTTTGCTTTTTGCTTCTCTTCTTTTCACAGCTATTTGTAAGGCCTCCTCAGACAGCCATTTTGCATTTTTGCATTTCTTTTCCATTGGAATGTTCTTGATCCCTGTCTCCTGTACAAGGTCACAAACCTCATTCCATAGTTCATCAGGTACTCTGTCTATCAGATCTAGTCCATTAAATCTATTTCCACTGTATAATCATAAAGGATTTGACTTAGGTCATACCTGAATGGTCTAGTGGTTTTCCCCACTTTCTTGAATTTAAGTCTGAATTTGGCAATAAGGAGTTCATGATCTGAGCCACAGTCATCTCCTGGTCTTGTTTTTGCTGACTGTATAGACCTTCTCCATCTTTAGCTGCAAAGAATATGATCAATCTGATTTCTGTGTTGACCATCTGGTGATGTCCATGTGTAGAGTCTTCTCTTGTGTTGTTGGAAGAGGGTGTTTGCTATGACCAGTGTGTTCTCTTGGAAAAACTCTATTAGCCTTTGCCCTGCTTCATTCCATATTCCAAGCCAAATTTGCCTGTTACTCCAGGTGTTTCTTGACTTCCTACTTTTGCATTCCAGTCCCCTGTAATGAAAAGGACATCTTTTTTGGGTGTTAGTTCTTAAAGGTCTTGTAGGTCTTCATAGAAGTTTTCAACTTCAGCTTCTTTAGCATTACTGGTTGGGGCATAGGCTTGGATCACCATGATATTGAATGGTTTGCCTTGGAAACGAACAGAGATCAGCATTTCGAACTCTTTTATTGACCATGATGGCTAGTCCATTTCTTCTGAGGGATTCCTGCCCACAGTAGTAGATGTAATGGTCATCTGAGTTAAATTCACCCATTCCAGTTCATTTTAGTTCACTGATTCCTAGAATGTCAACATTCACTCTTGCCACCTGTTTGAGCACTTCCAATTTGCCGTGATTCATGAATCTGACATTCCAGGTTCCTATGCAGTATTGCTCTTAGAGCATCGGACCTTGCTTCTATCACCAGTCACATCCACAACTGGGTACTGTTTTTGCTTTGGCTTCATCCCTTCATTCTTTCTGGAGTTATTTCTCCACTGATCTCCTGTAACATATTGGGCAGCTACTGACCTGGGGAGTTCCTCTTTCACTATCTTATTTTGCCTTTTCATACTGTTCACGGGGTTCTCAAGGCAAGAATACTGAAGTGGTTTGCCATTCCCTTCTCCAGTGGACCACATTCTGTCAAATATTGTAGTTTACCTTAAATGTTTCCTCTTAGCATCCTCAGTCTTTACTCTAACTTCTTAAACTTTTGAAACATAATTATTTTTATGTGCTTGTCAACCATTTCTATCAGCTGTGTTATTTTAAATTTGATTGATTTTTATTGGTATTCAATGCCTGTATTTTCATGTTTCTTTATGTCTGATAAATTTTTTTTGAATGTTTGAAACTGTGAATTTTACTTTGTCAGATTCTGTTTTTCATATTCCCATAAATATTATTAAACTTAGTATGTGGGTGCAATTTTGTTACTTGGGAACAATGATCATTGTCTCTTGTTGTCTGATGTTCCGTAACTTGAGTTGTTGCTTTATGTATTTTGTTCATTTTCTTAGTTGTTTTAGGCAGGGAACTCAATGCAGTCACTTTTACAGCATCTTGTTTTAGAAGTGGAAGTCCATTCTGTCTATAATTCTTTTCATCTTGTCTTTTTAAATCATCATTATTAAGGAAAACATGTGAACATATTACAGAACACATTTTACATGTATAGTTCAACGAGTTTTGGAAAATGTGTACACGTGTAAGCATCAGCAAAATCAACACACAAGCCATTTTCATCACTTATAGATTCTTCCATTCCTTATTGTAGTGAACTGTTCCTCCCACCCAACTGCATGCAACCCTCATCTGCTATCTCTAATGCTGACTGGTTTATATAGTTTGGAATATCATATGAATGGTATTATAGTATACAGTCTTGTGTCTTGATCCTTTCACTCAGCATAATAATACAACATTTATCCTTGTATATTCATTCTGTTTTATTGTTGAGTATTACTGAATTGAGCGACCTATAACAATTGTTGATAAACATTTGGCTGTTTCCAGTCTAGTTTACTATGCTATTATGAATATTTGTACATAGATCTTTATATGAATATTTTGTGTTAGTTTACCCCTTCCAGTTATAGGTTTTATTCAGGAACAAATTCTCCTCTGTTATCAGTCTGACTTGGGACACTTTTTATTATCTTTAAATGTTTTCTTTCTTGGTACAGATTTTATAGTTATTGCTGGTAAAGTTTGCATAACCACTTCATTGTCATTAATAGAAGTTCCTCAATTATAATCCCTGCATTTAATTTAAGCTAAATTAAATTATGGGCTTCCCTGGTGGCTCAGACGGTAAAGCGTCTGCCTGCAATGCGGGAGACCGAGGTTCAATTCCTGGGTTGGGAAGATCCCCTGGAAAAGGAAATGGCAATCCACTCCAGCACTCTTGCCTGGAAAATCCCACGGACAGAGGAGCCTGGTAGGCTACAGTCCATGGGGTCGCAAAGAAATTGCAACTCTTTCTCTCATTTTAGGCACTAGGGAGTTTATTTTTCAATATTTTTTTTTTTATTTTTCTGAATCATTAAACAAAATTTAGGAAACAAGCCAGCAAGATCTACAAACAAATATTTAAAAAAAAAAATAAATTCTGACTTTTCATTCTTACAAGAAAGATTCCTTAGAATTGGGGGCAATTTATAAACAGTAGTCATTAGTCATACCCTGCTAATTCCTTCTGTTTTGCCACTAATATATATATAATTATGTAGCAATATTGATATTCTTTATCGTGTTTCCTGATATATGGCCTCTTAGTCCTCTGAGCTTTTCCTTATGTACATTTATCACAGTTGCAAGCATATTTTCAATATGACTTCTTAAATATATATATATGTATGCATATACATATACATTTCACAAAAACACTTTAAAGTCCACAATTGCAAGAACTATTTAATTTACTTCTATATTTCTCATTGCCTAGCACAAAGCCTAGCACATATAGAAGATCAATGTATAATCAGTAAGAAGCTAAATTAAAAAAAAAAAAAACAGAATTTTCTAAACATCTTGTTTAAAAATGGCATTAAACATATGTTGCACATCATAGCATGTTTCCCCGGTAATATATTGATGGCCTATTAAAATAGAAATCTGTTTTCTATTCCTATGTTATCTTAAAGATTCTATTCCTTAGTTAATATTATATTCAAATCCTCCTTCACCTTCTCAGAGTCAATCATGCTGTAAATAAACCCTCAATATGCTTATACATGCCAAATTTTCCTCCATACCAGCAGGAGTGTACTTGGGTGCTGATGATAAACACAGAGTACACATCACCCAAAGAGAAATTTCCCAAAGGAAAGAAAAAATATAGAAGAGCCAGGTATGCACCTGGAAGTGTAACTGAGTGACCCTCTGCTCCTGGCCTCTGCTGCTCTTTCTGACTCATCGTCATTCTATTCTTTGTAAAGGCAACATAGCCTGACTGATAGGGAATGATAGTGACTGCAGTTGTGTTTTCTTCTTTATACTGCAGCAGTGGAAAAGCGCCTTTTGCCATTTTTTGTTGTTGAGTTTGGAAGAGGACGTTGGGAAGCGAAGGGGATGGTTTAGAGACCGAATTTCTGATATCTTCTGGACTGTAGGTAAGAAGAATTCATGAATGATTTATTGTGCATTCTAAGGAAACATTTAATAAGTTGTTGAATAGAGCAGTTTTTTGGTAAGTATCATGAATTCACTATGAACTCTTTTAGACTCATTTTTTAAAAATCACATGGTAGTATTAAATTATGTTTTCTGGCTTAAGAAAAATCCCTGCAGGCAATCAGGCACATAATATAATCCTATTTGTAATGAAACATTAAATATATCACATTTCACATGCCATGAAAAAAGTATTAAGTGATCTTAGTCCTCTTACCCAAATTAACAGTGTGAATACATAAAAGAGAAGCAATGTGTGCAGCTATGTTTTCCACCTGATTTATAACTACTTTACATTCAACTGAGTTCAGTGTTTTATAGGTCATGCACTCTATATGCAAAATTTGAAATCTTTGATGTTTTAGTGCATTTTAAATACAAATTGATTCCCACTGTGACTAATTTTTAAAACAAAGCCAAAAGAAAATGTTCACTTATTTTTGTGAAAAGCAACTTTGGCCATTCTCTCAAACAAGTTATGTAATGTATGTCATAACAAAACCTTGCCAATTGTGAGTTGCAAACAGTTACTTTTAACTGAGGATGGCTTTAGGTAACTCAGTGGTAAAGAATCTGCCTGCCAATGCAGGAACCACGGAAGACTCAGGTTTGATCCCTGGGTCAGAAAGATCCCCTCGGGAAGAATGGCAACCCATTCCAGTATTCTTGCCTGGGAAATCCTATGGACAGAAGAGCCTGACGTGGTGCAGTCCATGGGGTAGCAAAGAGTAGGACATGACGGAGCGACTGAGCACAAAGTTGGCTTTAAAAATTTACCATTGGTTCAGCCCAGGTTGTAAGAATGCTCTTTCAGAGAATTCAGAGAACGATTTTTCAGGAAATATGTTTATTAATTTAGAGCCGAGACTCCAAGCAAAGAAAAAACCTAAAGATAATATAATAAAAATTAATAAATTACTCTATAGGTTGGCAACCATTTCATTATTCACTGACTTCTTGAGTACTGAAAGTGTTAGTTGCTTAGTCATGTTCAACTCTGCGACTCCATGGACTATTGCCTGCCAGGCTCCTCTGTTCATGGAATTCTCCAGAAAGAATACTGAAGTGGGTAGCCAGTCCCTTCTCTAGGTGATCTTTCAACCCAGGGATTCAGCCTAGGTCTCCTGTACTGCAAGCAGAGTTTTTACCATCTGAGCCACTAGGGAAGCCCATGTTGTCAATAGAAAGCTATGTGGTGTGTGTGGCTATGTTATCAATAGAACGCTATTAGTAAGATATTTTGCATTTATTTTTATTACTAAATTTTGAAAATCTGATGTGTTTTGCACATAAAACATCTCAATTTAAACTATTCAGATTGTACATGTTCAATAAATTACATATGATTACTAGTGAACAGCACATATCTAATGTTTCATATTCTTAAGCAATTTCTTTCTTAGTCACAGTGAAATTCCTCTCATCTTTATACCAATGCAATCATCTTTGCTATCTCTTGCTTCTCTTAAGCTCCACTTCTACAACTTTTAATTCATGCACCATCATCCACACCCAAATTATTGCAGTAGCTTTCCCAATAGAATACTTCCTTCACGTATCACCCCATCTGATTTTATTCTGATGTCCCAATGATCTTCTTTATTGATACATATGATCATATCACTCTCATATTATAGGAGAGACACTCTCCCCATTTTGTCAGGATATAAGTTAGGGCCAAGGTTTATGGGTTTTAATTTTGACATGTGCCACTGGATAAATTATAAGAATAATACTATTTCGTCTCCATGGCCACAGACTGAGCCAGTGCTATTATTCTGACCTATTTCAATACACTACACTTTCTCAGTAAATATTGGTTTGTGAGGGGGGGGCTGGCCCTTGAACTGAGTGCAAGCTTTGTCACACTGTGCTGTTATATTTGGTAACAAATAAAATAAATATTTAAAAACATAGTAGTGTATTTCATCTACCAGAATGATTTCAGTTTATAGTGAAAGAGCTGCAAAATGCCTCCTTCAGCTTGTTTGTTTCTGAGTTGCTTGATGGTGTTTCCTATAAAAATGTTTTCTTCTCCAAAAGACATATTATAGTAAGAGATTTTGAATTACCCAAGTCTGAACTTGAATTCATAATTTATGTTACTGTTAAAGTATGATATTTAGACAAAATAGATCAACTTGTCTATGTTTTTAATGATAAGACATGGGCTTTCCTGGTGGTTCCAGATAAAGAATCAGCCTGCAATGCAGGAGACACAGGGAACTTGGGTTCGATCCCTGGGTCAGCAAGATTTCCCTGGAGAAGGAAATGGCAACCCACCCCAGTATTCTTGCCTGGGAAATACCATGGAGAGAGGAGCCTGGCAGGCTATGATTCTTGGAGTTACAAAGAGTAGGAAGCAACTGAGCACATAATAAAATACAGAATATGAGATTGCTAGAAAAGAGTCAGAAAGCTATTATATGTTAATAAATTGGTTTATGAATTATAAATTCTTTATGATGTGGCTACAAATGTTTGTTTCTCAGTTTGTATTCTAAAATAGAAATACATCCCTATAGGATATATTTTTATATAATAAAAGGATTTCCAAATTACTCTTATTGGAAAACATACATTCATACATCACAATTAGATTATTCTATGGTAGAAATACAAACTATTTTGTTACCTAAGGAAAATACATTTTCAAAAAAACTATTAACTTTTCGGCTATGAACAAAGTAAAAATAAATAAAATGTGTCTTTTCAGGCATTTAACTGTATCTTCAAACTGCATACAAATGAGAGCAACCTTAGGGATTTTTTTCAATGAAAAAGACCCCATTAATAGGATAAAAATGGAAATGGATTTTATACATACTTCCCAAGGCTTCTATTTAATAAGACTTTATAAGTAGTTTAGTAAGATGAAATAAAATGGCAAGATCAAAGCACACACAGAAACAGATTTCTTGCTATGAAGCATGTAAATTGGGATGATGTAGCTAATGAAAAGTCTTATTTCTTACGTTCTATAGCTTTGCCTACAGAAAGAAAAATTAAACATTTGATTAATACCAAATAATTCAAGCCTTTAGATTTAACTGGGAAAATACTTGATTTCAGTCATCTTTATAAAGCTTTCCTAAATATTCTGTCTTCTTCACAGAATTTGCTGGAATTGTGTAACGAGCCCCTGTGCATGAGGGACTGCAGACGTTATTTGTTCGGTGGGATTAGGGTCATCTCCTTCACTCTGTTCTTTCATGGGTATGCTCCTGCAAAGCTGGCTTTTAAGTTCCTCAAATACACAACAGATAGTCTCATCTTAGGGGCTTTAACTGTGCTCTCCCTACTGTCTATCATAGATTTCCTTCTGTTCCTTGCAAAATTGGCTGCCTATTATTTTTAGATTTTAGTTTCAATATTTTTCTCTAGAAAATCCTTTTATCATCCAAACTAAAATAGGTCTCCATTATTTTTTTAAATTTTATTTTATTTTTAAACTTTACAATATTGTATTAGTTTTGCCAAATATTGAAATGAATCCACCACAGGTATACCTGTGTTCCCCATCCTGAACCCTCCTCCTCCTCCCTCCCCATACCTCCCTCTGGGTCGTCCCCAGCAGCAGCAGCCCCAAGCATCCAGTATCGTGCATCAAACCTGGACTGGCAACTCATTTCATACATGATATTATACATGTTTCAATGCCATTCTCCCAAATCTCCCCACCCTCTCCCTCTCCCACAGAGTCCATAAGACTGATTATTTTTATCTTAGTAGCTTGTTTCCTTTTATGTCTTTTTTATAGTTTGTAATTGATTTATTTTTGTTTGATTACTTGCTTATTTGTTCTTGGCTCTCTCTCTATCTTATAGCCTCGTATGAGGAAAAGACAGGTTTGTTCATCATTCATTTCAAGTTAGTGCACTGAATACAAAGTTAGTACCCAATAAATATTTGGAGCCTGGTGGGCTGCCGTCTGTGGGGTCGCACAGAGTCGGACACGACTGAAGCGACTTAGCAGCAGCAGCAGCAGTATGAATAGGTCACAATATTAAGTTAATTTAATGTTAATTGTGTGCATTTTTCAAATCTCTGTTAGGATTGGTTTTTAAAAAGATGTATAATTTCACTTTAACAATGTGAGAAGAGGATAATTTACTATAAGTTCAATGATTCAGATAAGAAAAATTTTAGTTGAAATGGAGCTTAAAAGTTAAGATTAGTGCAAATTTGCTAAAATAGCCTAAGAAATATTCAGATACAGCAAAAGTAATTTTCATGAAAATAGCCAGAACATTTGTATAATGTTAAAGACTTGTTCAAAGTGAAAATATAATAGAAACTAAAAATTTTTCTTTTAGGAAAATAAGACACTAGAGATGCTAACTATAGGTAATGTAAAAATATATTGTATATGATTTTTTTTAATACACCAAAATTTTAAACATAAAATGGTAAAATATACTTTTCTATTTCAGGTAGACCACTCCTATGCTTACCTATGTTGAATAATTACTTGATTTTTAAAGTTAACAAGGTGGTTTATGTATATTGGAATATTATGACCCCTGCTCACTAGTTTTCCTTCTTCTACATTTAACTCCATAATGTCTAAAAGAGTAATCTTTTTAAAACATGAGTCAGATCACATCTCCATTTGTATCCTGTATGGTTATGGTCACAGCTGTTCAACTCTGTCCTTGAGTCCAAGGGAGAGAGATCAAGTAAAAAAAAAAAAAAAAAGCCACTTGTTGGTTCAGAATTGTTTGTTGCAGTGAAATGAATGTAACTAGTTTTAACACAAAAAAACTTGTATTTTTACTGTACAAAATAAACACAAAGGGAGTGGGTGCAGATTCAAAGAATTGTTCAGAGAACTAAAGAAATGGACTCGAAAGTTATCCAAAATGACTTGCAAAATCACACTACAGAACTAAATTGCCGAGAGAGTGACATACTCTGTCACAATTTGGAAATGGCCAGACAACTTCAGCTTCAAGCATCATGCAACTTCTGCTGCCATCTGTGCCAGTAAACTTGTGGGTCTCGGGTTCTGCTTTCCTCCCAACTTAATGTATTTAAACCACTCTCTCCCGTGCCTCGAGTGAGTCAGTGAGTGAGTAAAAGTCGCTCAGTTGTGTCCAACTCTTTGCATCCCCATGGATTGTAGCCCAGCAGGCTCCCTTTTCCACGGAGTTCTCCTGGCAAGAATACTGGAGTGGGTAGCCATTCCCTTCTCCAGGAGATTTTTCCCACACAGGGATCGAAGCCAGGTCTCCCACATTGGAAGTGAATTCTTTACTATCTCAACTACCAGGGAAGCCCAAGAATACTGGAGTGGGTAGCCTATCCCTTCTCCAGGGGTTCTTCCCAACCCAGGAATCATCCAGGGTCTCCTGCATTACAGGTAGATTCTTTACCAGCTGAGCTACCAGAGAAGCCCTATTATTGTTAATTTTACCTCATTTATCCACTAGGCTTGAGCTCATGCTTCTTCCTCAGGAAGAAACTCCTCAGTTTCTTTTTGATAGAGGGGAGGGTTTGTGTATATTTTTCTTACCAGAGGATTTGCAGAATCAGATCAAGAGAATTCCATGAAAAGGTAGCATAAGAGAAAGTATGGGACAATTTCATTCTAAAGAAAAAAATTTTAGTATCATGTATCATGACTCAGCTGCTGCCCTACAACCTTGATTTTGTTTGAAATACTGCAAAATATGAAATGTATAGGTTACATTATATATTCTTACATAATGACTACATGATTGCATAGATGTAAATCTTTGACATTTTACTAGCATTTGTGTTTTGCAAGCTTGCTTAATAGTGCTGATTTTTGAAGAAGAGATAGAAGATAAAGAGTCTAAGACAAGATCTAAGGAGTAGTCTTATACAGTTTAAAAAAAAAAGAAATTCCCAGTTGTTTTTACATAGGCTGGTAATTGTTCAGTGCCTGTGGCAAACAACTTGTAAATTAAGCAATGTCTCCAAAAACCACGTTGAAAAGACTTTGAATACAAATCAGAGTTATTTGTAAAACTCTGTAAAAGTGCTGGTTATTTTAAACAACTAATTGTACTCTCATATCAAAACTGCTGCTGCTGTTGCTGCTAAGTTGCTTCAGTCGTGTCTGACTCTGCGACCCCATAGAAGGCAGCCCACCAGGCTCCCCCATCCCTGGGATTCTCCAGGCAGGAACACTGGAGTGGGTTGCCATTTCCTTCTCCAAAGCATGAAAGTGGAAAGTGAAAGTGAAGTCGCTCAGTCATGTCTGACTCTTAGTGACCCCATGGACTGCAGCCTACCAGGCTCCTCTGTCCATGGGATTTTCCAGGCAAGAGTACTGGAGTGGGGTGCCATTGCCTTCTCCATATCAAAACTGAATTAAGTTAAAAAAGAAAGGAAGAAAGAAAAGAGAGAGAGAAAGAAAAACAGGAAGAGAGAGGGAGGGAGAGGGGAAGGGTGGAAAGAAGGAAGGAAAGAACAATGAAAAGGTTACAAAATCTCAGAAAATGAAAAGTCACTCATTTGGTAAGTAACCAGTAATGCTCCACGTGCAAATATAGTGAATAAAATACTAGGAAGCATGTTAGTACAATAGACGAAAGGATTTCATGATCAAATAGTACAATAAAGTGATATACTGATACCATGTAACATATGCTGAAGAGATTTATGCAAAAAACTTCTATATTCAGGTTGACAAGTGAACAGATATTCCCAGGACATGTTTTGCATTTTCAAGATTTGTAAATCATAGTTAAATTCAATAAAATAGTTCCTGGTATGAAAAACCAGTGAAATAAATAATGACCAAGATATATTAAAATGTGATTTTCATATCTGAAAATAAAGGTGTGTGTCAGAATCCATGATTAGATTCATGAGGGGTTTTCACTTCTCCTGCAAAAAAAAAAAATCACTTTTCTCACTTTTTTTTTTCATGGAGAGGTGCTAATATCAAAAATTCTTAGAAAGGAAGTTAAATATTTCTTAAGAATGTTGCAAAGTTTTCTGAAAAAAGACACACAGATAAGTTTACTCGAGAGCATTTAGGAAGTGTGTGAAAACCTGGACCAAGTGTATATAAATCTTGTACAGCATGCAGAAATTTGGTGGCTTAGCCAGAGAAGAGTTTTCAGTAGTGTGTTTAAGTTAAAAGTTGAATTGCAGAAACCACCTTCAAGAAAGAGTAAGTCAGGTTTTAGTGAGTATTTTGAGGATGTGGCAGGTCTATAGAAACTAGGCTACTGTCAGACACTTTTCATCACCTGAGCCTTTAGAACAAGAAACCACAGTGCCCTGTAGAAAATGCTTTGCCTCCCAGTGACCATAGGCTTGGTTGTAAACCAACCTGACAGTTTTAAAAGGAAAATGAGTCTTTGGAAAAATCAGGCTGCCAAAGGAAATGTTGAAGTGTTTCCAAGCTGCTTGGTTTTGACAAAGAAGAATACCAGAATATCCTAAGTCTTATTGAAAATCACCTGAAGGAACTGCATAACGAAATTGAAGAGAATTCCCCCACCCCGGCTGTTTTTCAACACAACTGAACGACTGGGAACACCGTTTATCTAAATCTTCTGTCCAGCGGAAGAGCTTTGACTTCAGCAAAGAGGAAGAACTTTGTGAGCTGCTGAGTGGCCGTTTACTCATGATAAGATTCCACGAGTCTCTGAAAAAAGTTTGGAAGCCTATCTTTCCATTAGTAGGAAACCAATAAACATTTTGCTGCAGTTTCCCACATCTTTATGAGTAAGTGAGTTTACTTTTTGTTTGTTTGGTAAGCATCCTGAGCAAGGACAAAAATCAGCAAAGTTGAAATCTGTATGTTTCAGTCAAATGTGACCCCAGTTGAGTGTTTGTTCAGTTCAGTTCAGTCGCTCAGTTGTGTCCAACTCTTTGCAATCCCCTGGACTGCAGCATGCCAGGCTTCCCGGTCCATCACCAACTCCCAAAGCTTGCTCAAACTCATCGAGTCGGTAATACCATCCAATCATCTCATCCTCTATCATCCCTTTCTCCTCCTGCTTTCAATCTTTCCCAGCATCAGGGTCTTTTCCAGTTAGTCAGTTCTTCTCATCAGGTGGCCAAAGTATTGGAGCTTCAGCTTCAGCATCAGTCCTTCCATGAATATTCAGGACTGATTTCCTTTAGGATTGACTGTTTGGATTTCCTTGCTCTCCAAGGGACTCTCAAGAGTCTTCGCCAACACCACAGTTCAAAATCATCGGTTCTTAGGTGCTCAACTTTCTTTATAGTCCTACTCACATTCATACATGACTACTGGAAAAGCCATAGCTTTGATTAGATGGACCTTTGTTGGCAAAGTCTCTGCTTTTTAATATGCTGTCTAGGTTGGTCATAGCTTTTCTTCCAAGGAGCAAGTCTTTTAACTTCATGGCTGCAGTCACCATCTGCAGTAATGTTGGAGCCCAAGAAAATAAAGTCTATCACTGTTTCCATTGTTTCCCCATCTATTTGCCATGAAGTGATGGGACCAAACACCATGGTCTTAGTTTTCTGAATGTTGTGTTTTAAGCCAACCTTTTTACTGTTTGTAGAGGAAATGAAAACTCAGAACTCATATTAAGAGGTATATTTCATTTTTATTTTTAGTTTCAAAATCATAACTTTAAAACTAGGAAAGCCTATAAGTATATATATATTACATATGTTTACATATAATTACTATATGTATAGTAGTTTTTGGAGAAGGCAATGGCACCCCACTCCAGTACTTTGCCTGGAAAATCCCATGCATGGAGGAGCCTGGTAGGCTGCAGTCCATGGGGTTGCGAAGAGTCGGACATGACTGAGCGACCTCACTTTCACTTTTCACTTTCCTGCATTGGAGAAGGAAATGGCAACCCACTCCAGTGTTCTTGTCTGGAGAATCCCAGGGATGGGAGCCTGGTGGGCTGCAGTCTATGGGGTCACACAGAGTTGGACACGAGTGAAGTGACTTAGCAGTAGCAGCATAGTAATTTTTATTGCTAAATATCTAGTTGAACTTAAAAATATGATTTAGAATGAAAATATTGTTTTGAATGCTGTGTGTAAAATTTGTCATAGGCCATATTTTAATTCAATTTTTTTTGTTTTAGTAATTTTGTTATTCAACATGATCAAAAATATGTTGTAAATAAAATTCATAAAATCTACTTACAATTTTTGCTTAAATTTGTTCTACTGAATCTCTTAAATTCTTTTCTGACTTAACATGCCATTTAACCAAAATATATAGGTTGCCTATGTGTTTATAAAATTTATGAAAATAAAAGAAAACAGCTTGAGTTCTGTGTCTGTGCATAAGTTTTTTTTTTTTTACTTAAAGATTGGCTAAAAACCCTTTTTTTTATGTACAAAATACCCTAACGTATACCATATAATATGTACCATATACCATAATTATCTTTTATAGTAAAAGCTTATGGTATGACAATTAGACCTATTTGAATAAGAAAATTACATATAATAGGAAATTTATTTTAAAAGAATTAAGGAAGAAACTCAAAGTTTTCTTTAATCTAGATTTTTGACTTTCATTAGAGTTGATGCCTGTGGTGGGAATAGAAAATTATACAAATAGAGTAGACCAGTTAATTGGCAAATAAACATATCCACACATAAAAATATTGTTTTCACAATACATATTGTGAAATGTATTGTATTTCACAATACATTATTGAAGTATAGTTGATTTACAATATTGTTTTGATTTCTATTATAGAGCAGAGTGATTCAGTTCTACATATAAATACATTCTTTTCTATATTTTTTACCATTATAGTTTATCACAGGATACTGAATATAGTTCCCAGTTCTATACAGTAGGACCTTGTTGTTTATCCATTCTAAATGTAATAGTTTGCAGCTACTAACCCCAACTCCCAATCCATGCCCCTCCCCCAACCCCCTAATCCCCCACCTCCTGCAATGACAGGTTTTTCTATGTCTGTGCATTTGTTTCTGTTTCATAGAAAAGTTCATTTGTCATGTTTTAGATTCCACATATATGTGTAACATCATAAGATATTTTTCTTTCTCTTTCCGACTTCACTTAGTGTAATAATCTCCAGGTCCATCCATGTTGTTGAATATGGCATTATTTCATTCTTTCTTGTAGCTGAGTAGTATTTCATTGTATAAATGTACCACATCTTTATCCATTCATCTGTTGATGGAAATTTAGGTTGTTTGCACATCTTGACTGGAGAAAGCAATGGCACCCCACTCCAGTACTCTTGCCTGGAAAATCCCATGGATGGAGGAGCCTGGTAGGCTGCAGTCCACGGGGTCGCTAAGAGTCAGACATGACTGAGCGACTTCACTTTCACTTTTCACTTTCATGCGTTGGAGAAGGAAATGGCAACCCACTCCAGTGTTCTTGCCTGGAGAATCCCAGGGACGGCGGAGCCTGGTGGGCTGCCGTCTATGGGGTCGCACAGAGTCGGACACTACTGAAGCGACTTAGCAGCAGCAGCAGTAGCGGCACATCTTGACTGTTGTAAGATAGTGCAGCAATGAACAGTGGGGTACATGTATCTTTTCAAATTAGAGTTTTCCTCAGATATATGCTCAGGATTGGGGTTGTGGGATCATATAGCAATTCTATTTTAGTTTTCTGAGGAACCTGCATACTTTTTCAATAGTGGCTGCACCAATTTATATTACTGGATTGTAGTTTCTATAAGTTACAGATTATACAAATGTTTAAGTTATTATGGTGTTTCCCAGGTGGCACAGTGGTAAAGAATCGAAATGGTAACCCACTTCAGTATTCTTGCATGGAAAATCCCATGGACAGAGGAGCCTGGAGGGCTATAATCCATGGGATCGCAAAGAGTCAGACACAACTGACTGAGCACACACACACATTAGTTATTATAATTTTACATAGGGGTTCAAAATATTTGAACCATTCCTCCAAGGTAAAATTATTAATGAAGGATAATATATAATATTTATATTTATCAAGTTTTAGTAATCTATGATTTTTTTAAGTTGAAAATGTTAATAATTGAAAGGACAAAATTGTGAATACATGATCAATGTAGATAAATATATTTTTGAGGGTTATTTTTAAATGTTCCACAATATGCACCATATTGCTGTATAAGAAATGGATTTTAAATAATCTTACATGGAGGACTTGTTAACATTTTTTATTGAGAAGTAGATAGATATTCTGGTGTCAAAATAATAATAAAAAAGGTTCCAGAAACTCTTGTATTAAAAATACATAAATACATACATACATATATACATGCATACATATAAATAAATAGTACTCCATAGTGTAAAAATACTCCCCAAATAAATAAAAGCACATATGTTATTTTTGATCCATGAAATTAGAGGAAGAAATGCCAGAAGACAAATATTGCTTGTGATTTCACAAGGTTTAAAAATAAAAATAAAAACAAAATGTCCAGACAGGAAATGGAGTGGGTTGTCTGAAATGACATAGCTGTCTGCAAAGAAGTTACAAGTTTTTCATTATCACACTCTCTACAACAGCCAAAATATGCATCTCAATGTGAAAATCACACCATCATCTAAATACAGATGAAAAGAAATTTCTCACTCCAAAGCTGTGCCTTTGAAACGATACCTATAAAACTATTTGAATTCTGGAAATAGAGAATGTGTGCTTATTGTTGACTCAGGCTTTGCTATATTTTGCCAAGGTTTTGAGGAAAATAGTACATGAAAGGTAATCCTCTTGTATAAATTAATATCAATTCTATTAAACTATGTATTGAGGACTTTCATATTATGTAATTTAGAAGTTATTTTAGAACCTATTTAATGTCCTTTCCTGGTAATTAATTCCTTGGAAGTACTATATCCAGAGTCTTTTCCTCAATGAAGAAAAGTTTTACGTGCATACCCTCTACCTTTTCAATCTCATGGCTTCAGCTTTGTGACAATAAAAATCACATATTACTACTCCTGCAGGATTATAGTATGGAAAAGAGATAAACTTTTGTCAGTCACACAGTTAATGACATCTCCTTTCTGAAACTGAAATCACATACTTCCTCCAATTGCATTTACTTATCTAGCCGATACAAGTGTTTATCAGCCACTAAAGTTTGCCTTAGAATGTGCTGGTTATGTGGACAGACAGAATTAAAGGCTAATAGATGTTAAAGAGTGAGGCATTTGAAGAGAAAGGATAAAGACCAAGTGAGAGGGGAAAAAGGTGAGGAATATTTGCCTTTGTACAGCAAACTTCAACAAGACTCTTTCCCTCTAGGATTACCAGCAACTAATTTTAGATAGTTTATTACCAGCATCCTGGTAACACATGGTAATGCTGAAACTTCAAGAAATAATCTTTAAAATACTGAATGCATCTTGAATTAGCAAGTAAAACAAATGCTATGAGTGTGTAGCTCATGACCATGTAATTTGGATAATACTGAATTCAAGTCTTGATGACATGTCCACATACCATCAAAATCTTTTAGGATTAACCTGAATACTACTAGCTTTAGTCTCATTTCATGCACATAGAACTATGAAGATGACCATACCTCATAAATGCAATTCATCCACTCTTTTAATGCCCTAATTAGAATAATAAATAAATAATAAAGGAGAAGGCAATGGTACCCCACTCCAGTACCCTTGCCTGGAAAATCCCATGGACGGAGGAGCCTGGTAGGCTGCAGTCCATGAGGTTGCTAAGAGTCAGGCACGACTGAGCAACTTCCCTTTCACTTTTCACTTTCATGCATTGGAGAAGGAAATGGCAATCCACTCCAGTATTCTTGCCTGGAGAATCCCAGGGACAGAGGAGCCTAGTGGGCTGTTGTCTATGGGGTCACACAGAGTTGGACACAACTGAAGCGACTTAGCAGCAGCAGAATAATAAAATAACCCAAACTCAGTAAATTTACATTGGGAAATCAGAGAAAATATTAAAAACACTCCAGCAATCTTTTTTCAAAAAAACATTTTATTGAGATATAATTTAAGTACCATAATATTCACCTACCCACTTAGTGGAACATTTCAATTGCTTTTAATATATTTACAGTTATACAACCATGCTGCTATTGCTAAGTCACTTCAGTCACGTCCGACTCTGTGCGACCCCATAGACGGCAGCCCACCAGGCTCCCCCGCCCCTGGGATTCTCCAGGCAAGAACACTGGAGTGGGTTGCCATTTCCTTCTCCAATGTAGCAAAGTGAAAAGTGAAAGTGAAGACGGTCAGTCGTGCCCGACTCTTCATGACCCCAGGGACTGCAGCCTACCAAGCTCCTCTGTCCATGGGATTTTCCAGGCAAGAGTACTGGAGTGGGGTGCCATTGCCCTCTCAGTATACAACCATAATCATTATCTAATATTAGAACAGTTTCTTTACTTCACAAAGAAATCTCATACCCATTAGCTGTCACCCCCCTTTCCCTCCCCGCCCAAACCCCAGCCAGTATTAATCTACTTTCTGTCTGTAGTTTCATCTATTCTGGATGCTTCTAACAATGAAATAAATAATAGGCACTTTTCTGTCACTTGCTTCTTTCACTTACCATAAACATTTTGAGATTTATCCATGATATAGAATGTGTGTGCCTTACATTCCTTATTACCACAGAATAATTTTCTATACAGTTTCTTAATTTCTATACAGTTTTCTGTACAGTTTCTTATTTCTCCTTTGGGGCTGCCATACATAGTATGGAATAGCAATGTATCTTGAAGAATAAACACTGGTAAACTTGATAAGCTTGTCACTGTGTTGCTGACTCTGGGCAGACCCCTGTTTCCCCTGAGGAAACTGTTGCTGCTGCTGCTGCTGCTGCTAAGTCGCTTCAGTCGTGTCCGACTCTGTGCGACCCCATAGTCGGCAGCCCAACAGGCTCCCCCGTCCCTGGGATTCTCCAGGCAAGAACACCGGAGTGGGTTGCCATTTCCTTCTCCAATCATGAAAGTGAAAAGTGAAAGTGAAGTCGCTCAGTCGTGTCCAACTCTTAGCGACCCCATAGACTGCAGCCTACCAGGCTCCTCCATCCATGGGATTCTCCAGGTGAGAGTACTGGAGTGGGGTGCCACTGCCTTCTCCGAGGAAACCATTACAAAGATACAAATCAGGGTTATTTTTAAGATATAGTTTAACTTCCAGTTGATACAATCCATCCAGTTTCTCATTTTCTAAAGTAAAGGGACATTATGTCACTCTTCAAAGACTTTATTTTGACCAGGTATTTTGTTATATACTAGTCTTTGCTGCTGCTGCTGCTAAGTTGCTTCAGTCGTGTCTGACTCTGTGTGGACCCATAGACAACAGCCCACCAGGCTCCCCCGTTCCTGGGATTCTCCAGGCAAGAACACTGGAGTGGGTTGCTATTTCCTTCTCCAATGCATGAAAATGAAAAGTGAAAGTGAAGTCACTCAGTCATGTCGGACTCTTAGCGACCCCATGGACTGTAGCCTACCAGGCCCCTCCGGAGTATTTTTTAGGGGTGGGATCTAATATTTTACTGAAACCTAGATTTCATTAATATAGTGTCAAGGTAAAATTTTCAAAAAGTTAAAAACAGTAATGTCACACAAATATAATTCTTGCGTATGTTAAAATTCAAAATTTTACTTAACTCATGAGTTAGGGGATAACAAAACAGTAAACATAGTTCCAAAGGACACTTTAGAAACAGATTTATGGATATTAAAAAAAGAATAAGATTCTTTCTGATACAAAACTGCTGCTGCTGCTGCTAAGTCACTTCAGTTGTGTGACCCCATAGATGGCAGCCCACCAGGGCTCCCCTGTCCCTGGAATTCCCCAGGCAAGAACACTGGAGTGGGTTGCCATTTCCTTCTCCAGTGCATGAAAGTGAGAAGGGAAAGTGAATTCGCTCAGTCATGTCTGACTCTTAGCGACCCCATGGACTGCAGCCTTCCAGGCTCCTCCGTCCATGGGATTTTCCAGGCAAGAGTACTGGAGTGGGGTGCCATTGCCTTCTCCAGATACAAAACTAGTTATGGGTAATAAAGTCATAACCTTAGGATTATCTTTTCTCCTCAACACAAATATTCAGGTTAACATATAAAAACTGTATGGTGTCTTGACTTTAATCAACATGTAAATAAAAAGTAAAGCACAAGTAAATTTTCCTTGGGAATAAACTACTTCATGAAAATGCCCTTATATGGCATTGAGGAAACATTCTGATGTTCTCCTCATCCCTTATCTTTTTTATGAATTTTGGGGTTTTTTGCTCAATAATATAATGCTGCAGCTAATGTAGATGCAATTAATATGAACAACTTTGTTACATTAAATTTTTTTTCATTTTTGTGTTGTACTTTCATTTGTTTTGCTTATCATTGAAACAGTAATACTATATTACCTTGAAGAAACACAAGGTTTATTTGCTGAGTTGCCATCACTTTTCTATTTTCTGACTTTGTCTGCTTCAGTGTTTTCCTTTAACATTCAGATTTAGTTGATATAAACACACTTTTCTTATTTTTATATAGTAACTAATCTTAGCATGAAAAGATTCCAGAAATCTATTATGAGTAAGTTGGATCATGGCATGGGTAAGTCTCAGTATATATGTTTTAACTGATCTCTCCATTTTCCAGATCTTGCTTTCTTTCTTGTTGCAGTAGCATTGGTTTATAATGTTATGTAAGTTTCATGTTACAACACTGTATCACTGTATTTCTACTTCCCTCTACCCTTTAGCATGCTTACTACCAAAAATTTAGTTTCTGTCCATTACCATACAGGTAATTCCTGTTATGCATCTTACCCTCCTCCAGTCCTTTTGACTCTGATAACTTGTTCAGTCACTCAGTCCTGTCTGATTCTTTGCACGCCATGGACTGCAACACGTCAGGCTCCTCTGTCCTTCACCATCTCCCAGAGCTTGCTCAAACTCATGTCCATCAAGTCGGTGATGCCATCCAACCATCTCATTCTCTGTTGTCCCTTTCTCCTTCTGCCTTCAATCTTTCCCAGCATCAGGGTCTTCTCCAATGAGTCTGTTTTTCACATCAGGTGGCCAAAGTGTTGGAGCTTCAGCTTCAGCATCAAGTCCTTCCAATGAATATTCAGGACTGATTTCCTTTAGGATAGACTGGTTGGATCTCCTTGCTGTCCAAGGGACTCTCAAGAGTCTTCTCCAACACCACAGTTCAAAAGCATCAATTCTTCCATGCACTCAGGTTTCTTTATGGTCTAATTCTCACATTCATACATGACTACTGGAAAAAGCATAGCTTTAACTAGACAGACTTTTGTCAGCAGAGTAGTGTTTCTGCTTTTTAATATGCTGTCTAGGTTTGTCATTACTTTTCTTCCAAGGAGCAAGTGTTTTAATTTCATGGCTGCAATCACCATCTGCAGTGATTTTGGAGTCCGAGAAAATAAAGTCTGTCACTGTTTGCACCTACAAACTGCAGACCAATTATACCAAAGAAATTCTTACACTGTTAAGAAAGTTCTAGGACCCATAGCAGATTTTGCAACCTGGGGATCTGGCAAAGGAACTGAGAACCCTCAGGGAATTTGACTTTGGAGGCCAGTGGGATTTGATTACAGAACTTCCATAGGACTGGGGAGACAGACACTTGGAGGGCACAAACAAAATCTTGTGTGCTCTAGGAGCCAGGAGAAAGAAGCAGTATCCCCACAAGAGACTGAGTTAGACTTGCTTGTGAGTGTCCAGGAGTCTCAGGTGGAAGCATGGGTTGACAGTTTGGCCTCAGGCCAAACAACAAGGAGGGAACACAGCCTCACCCATCAGCAGGAAATTGGATTAAAGATTTACTGAGTATGGCTCCTCCCATAAGAACAAGACTCAGTTTCCCCCATAGTTAGTGTCTCCCATCAGGAAGCTTCCATAAGCCTCTTATCCTTATTCATCAGAGGGAAAAAAAATAGCTTAGACAGCATATTAAAAAGCAGAGGCATTACTTTGCCAACAAAGGTCCGTCTAGTCAAGGCTATGGTTTTTCCAATAGTCATGTAAGGATGTGAGAATTGGACTATAAATAAAGCTGAACGCCAAAGAATTGATGCTTTTGAACTGTGGTGTTGGAGAAGACTCTTGAGAGTCTCTTGGACAGCAAGGAGATCCAACCAGTCTATCCTAAAGGAAATCAGTCCTGAATATTCATTGGAAGGACTTGATGCTGAAGCTGAAATTCCAATACTTTGGCCACCTGATACAAAGAACTGACTTATCTTGAAAGACCCTGATGCTGGGAAAGATTGAAGGCAGGAGCAGAAGGGGACAACAGAGGATGAGATGGCTGGATGGCATCACTTACACAATGGACATGAGTTTGAGTAAACTCCAGGAGTTGGTGATGGAGAGGGAGGCCTGGCATGCTGCAGTCCATGAGGTTGCAAAGAGTTGGACATGACTGAGTGACTGAGCTGAACTGAACTTGACTATATGGACCTTTGTCAGCAAAGTAATGTCTCTGCTTTTTAATATTCTGTCTAGGTTTGTCATAGCTTTTCTTCCAAGGAGCAAGCGCCTTTTAATCTCATGGCTACCATTCACAGTTATTTTTGAGCCCAAGAAAATAAAGTCCGTCACAGCCTCCATGGTTTCCCCATCTAATCTTCCCCATCTGAAGTTTCCCCACTTCTCCATGAAGTGATGGGACTGGATGCCATGATCTTAGTTTTTGGAATATTGAGTTTTAAGCCTGCTTTTTCTTCTCTCTTCTTTCACTTTCATCAAGAGGCTCTTTAGTTCCTCTTTGCTTTCTGCCTAAGGATGGTGTCATCTGCATATCTGAGGTTATTGATATTGTTCCTGGCAGTCTTGATTTCAGCTTGTGCTTAACTGATAACTACTACTCTGGTTTCTGTATCTATGTGTTTCTTTTTGTTTGCTTTAGTTTGTTCATTTATTTATTTTTATTTTTTTTTATTCTACATATAAGCAGAATGATACAGTATTTGCCTTTGTCTGACATTTTTCACTTTGTACAATACCTTCAAGGTCACTCATGGCAAGATATCATTTTTTGTGTGTGACTGAGTAGTAATTTCATTGTGTGTGTGTGTGTGTGTGTGTGTCTGTGTGTTATCCATTCATCTGTTGATGGGCACTTAGGTTGCTTCCATATTTTTGGCTATTATAAATAATGTTGCTATGAATGTTGAGGTCCATGTATCTTTTCAAATTATTGTTTTTGTTTTCTTTGGATATATACCAGCAGTGGAATTGTTGGATCATACTGTCACCCTGCTTATTTAACTTCTATGCAGAGTACATCATGAGAAACGCTGGGCTGGAAGAAATACAAGCTAGAATCAAGATTGCCGGGAGAAATATCAATCACCTCAGATATGCAGATGACACCACCCTTATGGCAGAAAGTGAAGAGGAACTCAAAAGCCTCTTGATGAAAGTGAAAGAGGAGAGTGAAAAAGTTGGCTTAAAGCTCAACATTCAGAAAACGAAGATCATGGCATCTGGTCCCATCACTTCATGGGAAATAGATGGGGAAACAGTGGAAACAGTGTCAGACTTTATTTTTTTGGGCTCCAGAATCACTGCAGACAGTGACTGCAGCCATAAAATTAAAAGACGCTTACTCCTTGGAAGGAAAGTTATGACCAACCTAGATAGCATATTCAAAAGCAGAGACGTTACTTTGCCAGCAAAGGTCCATCTAGTCAAGGCTATGGTTTTTCCAGTGGTCACGTATGGATGTGAGAGTTGGGCTGTGAAGAAAGCTCAGTGCTGAAGAATTGATGCTTTTGAGCTGTGGTGTTGGAGAAGACTCTTGAGAGTCCCTTGAACTGCAAGGAGATCCAACCAGTCCATTCTGAAGGAGATCAGCCCTGGGATTTCTTTGGAAGGAATGATGCTGAAGTTGAAACTCCAGTACTTTGGCCACCTCATGCGAAGAATTGACTCATTGGAAAAGACTCTGATGCTGAGAGGGACTGAGGGCAGAAGGAAAAGGGACGACAGAGGATGAGATGGCTGGATGGCATCACCAACTCGATGGATGTGAGTTTGAGTGAACTCCGGGAGTTGGTGATGGACAGGGAGGCGTGGCATGCTGCAATTCATGGGGTCGCAAAGAGTCAGACATGACTGAGCGACTGAACTGAGCTGATGGCAATTCTATTTTTAGTTTTTTGAGGAACTCCCATACTTTTTTTTCTTAGTTGCTGCATCAATTTATAATTTCACCAACAGTACATATTGGATTCCATTTTCTCCATATCCTCACCAACAATTGTTATTTGTAAAATTTTTGATGATAGCTATTCTGACAGGTGTGAGTTGATATTGCACTGTGGTTTTGATGTTCATTTCCCTAATAATTAGTGTTGTTGAGCATCTCTTCATGTGCCTGTTGGCCCTCTGTAATAGCTTCTTGGTAAAAAGCATCTATTCAGATCATCTGCCCATTTTTTAAATCATCTTTTTTTTTTTGGTTCTTGTTAAGTTGTGTGAGTTCTTTATATATTTTGGACATCAATACCTTACAGAATGATTCACTGCAATTATCTATCTAAATATTCCATCATATCTAAAATAGCAGGAGAATGTGACAAAAATTAACAATAACTTGTAAAAAAATTCCAAAGTATTTATTAAAGCAATATATGATGGTGATTACTTTCATATTTTTGCCTTAAAGAATTATATGAAAAATTGGAATGAATTTTGAAAATATTGATTTGGGGAAAACACTGATGAATTACAGTTTACAAGTCATGTGGAATCACATGAAATCACTTGACAGGCTTCCCTGGTGTCTTAGTGGTAAAGAATCCTCCTGCCAATTCAGGAAATGTGGATTTGATCTATTGATCGGGAAGATCCCCTGGAGAAGGAAATGGCAACCCACTCCAGTATTCTGATTGGGAAATCCCATGGACAGAGGAGCCTGACAGACCATAGTCCGTGGGGTTGCAAAAGAGCTGGACATGACTTAGTGACTAGAAAACAGCAAAGTCACTTGGCAGTAAGCAACAATCACTTGTAAAGAGATATACTTCTCCACACAGCCTGTGTTCTAAAACTGATCAGATCAGATCAGTTGCTCAGTCGTGTCTGACTCTTTGCGACCCCATGAATCGCAGCACGCCAGGCCTCCCTGTCCATCCCTCATGCATTCTCCACTTATCCTCAGATGAACAAGAATACAATCAGTAACAGAGAGATCCATTGATTTAACTACTTTCTTTTTGTTTTAATTGAAAAAGAAATACTTAACTACATTTGGAAGGGGAATTATCCTCTTTAAACCCATTGATTACTCTGACAATGGCTTATGGGACTTCATTAATTTGTCTACAAACTTCCTTTAAGTAATCCTGCAGATAAAGTCAAATTCCTCCATGAAAAGAACTACAAAAGAAAGGCTTGTAGTAAAACATGTAACCTACTCTCTCCTAGCAGCCAGACAAGTAGACACAGCCCAGTTAGTTCCCAAAGAAGTAAGACATTATTTATATAGAGACTGCTGAAGTACTGTTTAGACAGTAGGAGCCTGTGTCTGAACTTATATGCTATTTCATGAAAGATCATATATCTACCATGGAGATATACTGTGTCAGAGAATTAAATAGAAGCTATAATGTTATTACTTCATCTTTCCCCTTTTAACAGTGGATTTAGGGAATTATAATTTCCTCAGGTCTTTTTTTTTCCCCAAAAACTAATGCATTTATGTTAAGATTGAAAAAGGGTATTAAAGGTTGCATTTTCCCCTTGTTGGTGCCACCATTTTGTTGCTACTGAGGGACTATAGAAGAGGTGGCTACTACTGTTTCATTAAACAGGACCTCTGTGAAGTTCAGTGGCACAACACGTGTTCTGCTTTTCTTTTGAAAATGTACTCCGTTAAAATCACATTCCTTTGCCAGTCCAAATTCATGGAGGTGTACATGTTTTTATTCAAATTATCCGAATTCTGCCTCTAAGGCAGGGGATATAAAATAAAACAATGAAGCCACAACACAACAATCTTAAAGGAGTCAATTGCTGTATGGCTGATTGAGATTCATCAGTTGGCACCGATTGTGAAAAGAGCCAGTCTCATGAAGATGACCAGAATATACCTGCATGGAGACAGCTGTAATAGGCTGCTCTCTGTTAAAGGCTTAAAGAACTCCTTAGTTATTTTTATAGCTTCAAAATTGGAAGTGTCATCTTTTAATCCTTGATTTAATCATAAATTGAGGTCTGATCAAGGGATTGTTAAAATAAGTTATTTTTTTTTGTTGTTTCCGCTATAAGTAATCATTATAATTCCCCAGAATGAATGGAAAGAGAAACAAACTCTCACCTCTAATAAAAGATCATTTACAGTTTAGAACAAATGTTTATTATAACATTCTGAATATAAGGGATTCCAAGATACTGGAAACTCACACAGGATGGAATGAGAAAGCATCTGGACTACTTTCCATAGAGGTTACACTGGTAGAATAAAGTTGAGTTATTTTTTCAGTTGCATAAGGAATGTGTGGTTGTGATGGAAGATGTGGCAGGAAATAAAAGAGAAAAGGTTGATTGCTGCCAGGTCACAGGCTATCTTTCTGCTTTCCTGAAAATTTTGGAATTATTTCTGGGAAGCCAGAATTTTGAAAAAGGGAAATGACATTATCTAAACCTTATATTTTAGGAGCATAACTATTGTGCAAGGAAGAGTAAAGCACTACCAATAATTCTGTCGAATGGGGTAGCTGGGGTTGTAAATTGCTAAGAAGAGCCAGTTTGCTAAACTTAGCAATACTGAAACTGAGGAAAACGTTTAAAAGTTATATGTAGGTATTTGAGAAAATGTTAGACTATTAAAGGAAGGCGAAAGGTTCTAAAAGCTCTGGGATAGTTAGGGAGTTTGAGATGGGCATATACCCACTACTGTATTTAAAATAGATCGCCAACAAGGACCTACTGTGTAGCACATGAACTCTGCTCAATATTCTGTAATAACCTAAATGGGAAAAAGAAATTGAAAAAGAGTAGATACATATATGTGAATAACTGAATCACTTTGCTTTACACCTGCAACTAACACAACATTGTTAATCAACCATACTCCAATTTGCTTTCGAAATGGTTTGAATTTACCAGTTCTCTCTAGTTTTCTCCTCTCCAGTCTTCGTTCTTGCATTCTCCCAGTTACTTAGTTGTTTGGTCTTTGTCTCAGAGATTCAGTGGATTTATAACCCTCACTTCAATGTGTTCGAATACATGATATTCTGAAATAAAGTACAGTTGTCTCTTGAACAAAAGGGATTTGAACTGTGTGCAACCACTTTATATGAGCACTTTTTTACAATAAATACTATAGTACTACATAGTCTGTGGTTGGTTGAATCAGTGGAACCACAAATAGAAAGAGCCTACTCCAAAAATACATGGGGGTTTTGATGCCCCTTATAATCCCCAAACTCCATTGTTCACAGGTCAGTTGTAGTAAGAGAAGAAAGATATGGGATATAAATAACAATTGTAAGAAAATATGTTGATTAACTATAGATATCATAACAATTTAATATTGTAAAGAATATTTTTGTTTAAAAATTATTTTAGTTTAGTCCATCAGTTCCTAAAATAGTGTGTTGAATTCTTTCCTATTGTGCTTATGAATTTGTCAATTTCTCTTTTTTTAATTTTTTATAGCTTTAAATATATATATATATATATATATACATATGTTGTGTGTATATATATATATGTTGTATATATATATGTAGGCTATATATGGGCTTCCTTTGTGGCTCAGTGGTAAAGAATCCACCTGCAAAGCAGGGGACCTGGGTTTGATCCCTGGGTTGGGAAAATCCCCTGGAGAAGAGAAAGGCTACCCACTCCAGTATTCTGGCCTAGAGAATTCCATGGACTGTATAGTCCAGGAAGACGCAGAGTTGGACACAACTGAGCAACTTTCACTTTCACTTTCATTTAGGCTATGATGTTAAGTGCATACAAGTTCACAATTCTTATTTTTTTATTATCTTGTGTTCACTTTTTATATATATATATATTAGCACATTTTCCATAAACTGTCTTGCCTGATATTCCAATTTTGCCAGATGTAAGATGTTCATTTTTTTTCTTGCTTGCAAATTGCATTTAATTTTATATTTTAGGAAACTTCATTCATTCTGGACCCATTCTGATTATTCTCTTTCAAATATTGATTCTTTATTATTTTCTTCACTTGAATTCTCATATCTCTGGTGAAAATTCTGAAACTATAAATCATGTTGCATGTATTTTCTTGAGTAGGCTTTGTATGTTTCATGACTTTTCATCTTTTTTTCCCCTCAATCTTTACAAATTAGAAGATTAGAACTTAATGATCTTAAATTATTCAGCTAGATTTTGATTTAACTAATCTGCACATCTCTATGTTTCTATAGATTATATTAACCATTTATAATTTTGTGAGTATTTACATTTCTGTGATTTTTTTAATTTTTTGATTCGTATTCATATCTTTTTCTTTTTTTTTTTACTTTTTCCATGTTGTGTCTTCTGCTATGATGGGAAAATCTCCATATTTATTTGCCTTGATTTTTTTGAAGAAACAAATATAATTTTAATTAATTTTTTAGCATATTTTAAACATAATGACTTAATTAAAGTAACCTAACAAACACACATCATTTCATGGCAAATAGATGGGGAAACAGTGGAAACAGTGGCTGACTTTATTTTTGGGGCTCCAAAATCACTGCAGATGGTGATTGCAGCCATGAAATTAAAAGACGCTTACTCCTTGGAAGGAAAGCTATGACTAACCTAGACAGCATATTGAAAAGCAGAGGCATTTCTTTGCCAACAAAGGTCTGTCTAGTCAAGGCTATGGTTTTTCCAGTGATCATGTATGGATGTGAGAGTTGGACTGTGAAGAAGGCTGAACACCGAAGAATTGATGTTTTTGAACTGTGGTGTTGGAGAAGACTCCTGAGAGTCCCTTGGATTGCAAGGAGATCCAACCAGTTCATCCTAAAGGAAATCAGTCCTGGGTGTTCACTGGAAGGACTGATGTTAAAGCTGAAACTCCAGTATTTTGGCCACCTGATGCAAAGAGCTGACTCATTTGAAAAGACCCTGATATTGGGAAAGATTGAAGGCAGGAGAAGGGACGACAGAGGATGAGATGGTTAGATGGCATCACTGACTCAACGAACATGAGTTTGGGTAAAGCCCTGGAGTTGGTGATGGACAGGGAGGTCTGACATGCTGCAGTTCATGGGGTCGAAAAGAGTTGGACAGGACTGAGTGACTGAACTGAACTGAACAAACATATGAATTTAGCCTGGCTGAAACTGAAACTGAAAGTTGCTTAGTCATGTCCACCTCTTTGCAACCTCATGGACTAGACAATCCATGGAAATCTCCAGACAAGAACAATGGAGTGGGTGGCCGTTCCCTTCTCCAGGGTATCTTCCCAACCCAGGGATCGAACCCAGGCCTCCTTCACTGCAGGCGAATTCTTTACCAGCTGAGCCACCATGGAAGCCCCAGGGAATCTAGCATGGCTATTACCCTCTAAATTCCCTATCCTCACTTTCATCTTATTTATATAATAGTCTTTATTTTGCCTTTTAAAAACCAAACTCAAATTATTAATTGTTATAACAGTTGGATTTATTAACCATATTTCTACCAATTACTTTGTTAAACCTTTTTCCTTATATTTTATTCCTTTATCTGTTCTTACTTATTTTAACAAGAAACTATTTTAAATTAATAAATGAGAGTTCAAGTTTTAAAATCTTTTATTGTTTTAGTGAAAATCTAGATTTATTTAGATCCCTCTTTGAATGATATATCTACTAAATATTACATTTTAAGGTGACTATTATTTACACTCCTTACTTTGAAGATGCAGTCACTGGTGGTGCAAGTCTGCTGCATATTTTCTATCATAAATTCATCACTTATTCTTTTTATCTTTGTTATGCTTCAGTTTCATTCTGATATGACCAGGTGTAAGATGTTCATTTTTTCCCTGTTTGCAACTTGCATTTAATTTTACATTTCAGGAAACTTCATCCATTCTGGACCCATCCTGATTATTCACTTTCAAATATTGATTCTTTATTATTTTCTTCACTTGAATTTTGCATATCTCTGGTGAAAATTCTGAAACTATAAATCATGTTACATATAGAAATGTTTTGCCTTTATGCTGGTTTGGGGTTAACTTTCATATGTGCATCAAACAAAGTTTATCCTTTCGATAAAACAATTTCTATGAAACTATTTATTTATTAATTTATTCATTTGCATATCTACCATTCTTGAGAACTGATGTAATATAATTTATTTTTAATAAGTATTATGGTTCTTTTTGTGTATCCAAACTCTATTTGTTTTAAATTCTCATACTGATTCTAACATAAATTTCTCCTGGAGTGAATGTGTATTTCATTACCTGACTTGATACTGTATTCTTTGTTAATTAATTGCTTGAATTTTTAAAGACATTTAGACTTGTATCCATGTTTTGAATGGAAAAGTTTTGGCAATTTTGATTTTGTTTTAGTTTTGTTGTTATTGGGGTGTGTGTGTGTGTGTGTGTGTGTGCGCGTGCACATATGTGTGGATATGTTTGCTTGTTTTTCTTTGATTTTATTTTTCATTTTCAGTATTTTATCCATTCTCTAGCAATTCTAAAGTTTTGTGATTGCCTGACTTCACTTTCACTTTTCAGTTTCATGCATTGGAGAAGGAAATGGCAACCCACTCCAGTGTTCTTACCTGGAGAATCCCAGGGACGGAGGTGCCTAGTGGGCTGTTGTCTATGGGGTCGCACAGAGTTGGACACGACTGAAGCGACTTAGCAGCAGCAGCAGCACAGACCAGCACCTGCAATGCAAGAGACCTGGGTTTGATCCCTGGGTTGGGAAGATCCCCTGGAGGAAGGCATGGCAACCCACTCCAGTATCCTTCCCTGGAGAATCCCTAGGGACAGAGGACCCTGACAGGCTATAGTCCATGTGGTTGCAGAGAATTGAACATGACTGAGCAACTAAGAGCACAGCACAGAGAAGATGCAGTCATTAAAGTGGCATTTGGCAGTTTCCATTTCATAAGATATCCAAGATATCAGAAATCTAATCACAGATCAAACTGGCAATTTAGCTCAGTACTTGGTCAAAGGTTGTTCTTTTATATTCTCTATTTCTTGAGGTCAGCAGCTTTCTGATAGATTCCAAGGAACAAGTTAATAGACATTTTTTTTTTTTTTTTTCCAGAATGGAAGGGGAGAGCATCTGTTTTTTTCACAATTGAAGCAACCTATTTTTCCCTCAGTACCAAGTTTTAACCATTGAGACTGAATAGGAAGAACCATGTCACTCCAGAGAATTCCTAGTGCTTTTCTTTCAGGAATCAGTCTCCTTGCTTCCACTCCAATTTTCTAATCCTTAGAGTCCAAAAGGATAGTGGCTATAGCTCCAGTAAGAGATTTACACTTCTGGGGACTCGTTTCTGATGTGTGAATATATTTATCATGTTGTCGAATCTCAACAATTATGTTCGAATATGTGAAATATATGTCTTGTGTGTGTGTGTGTTTTATATTTTGAATTAATGGATCTGTTTAAAACTCATTGCATGTTTGATCAGTAGTTTGTATTCCCAATGATAAAATTAACCGTGATCCCTATGATCCCTCCATGATTAACTGATGCCCGCTAAATTATATAAACTAAAAGATCCATGTTCTATCATTTTTATAAGTATCTTTATTTGTATATTGTAAAATAACAACTAAGAAGAAGAAAAACTTAAAAATTAATAAATTTATAAGATTTAGAATAAAAATGCTAGTGAGTCTTTTAAATCAAAGGATATCATCTTTATTTGGAGGTATTCAAAGATTCTAGTTTCTAATTCAAGTTTCTTCAAGATATTAAGCTATGAGTAGAGTTGATTTCTATTTTAACTAATGAATTAGAATTTATATTATGATTATAATATTGTGTTGAATTCTAAGAAAAGCTATCCCATAACTAACACTTATGGAAGACTTATTTTGTCTCAGTTGTTCTATGCATAAGTGTTATCTTGATATTCCTCACACTTCCTCACTCTTTCCTGATTTTCAGAAAAGCTAAGGCACAGAGAAATAGTTACTTGATGAGAGTATTTACTTGATGAGAGTATACAACACATAACAAATGATAGATTCAGAAACTGATCCTTTGCGATCTGGATCCAAAGCGAGATATATAGCTTTGTTCATTTTACTTTCAAAGCAGACATCATTAGATACCTTATGATAATGACTTATTCATCTCCCTGTATGATTATGAATGAAATGTTTTCCTTTTGCATTTTTGCCCTCTCCAAATAGATTTTCTTCATTATCAAATGCCTAGCTATGCAACTGACTTTTAGATCTTTGAAAATTTCTGCCTTGTTTTGTTTATGTATTTGCCTGTGCTGGGTCTTCCTTGCTTTCTGCAGGACTTCTCTGCTTGATGTGAGCGGGGGCTATTCTTCGCTGCAGTGCGCTGGCTGTTCATTGTGGTGACTTCTCATATTGCAGAGAACTGGCTCTAGGGTGCCTGGGCTTCAGTAGTCGTGGTTCCCTGGCTCTACAGCACAGGCTCAGTGGTTGTGGCACATGGGCTTAGCAGCTTTGGGGCATGTGGGATCTTCCCAGATCAGGCATGGAACCTGTGTCTCCTGCATTGGCAGGAGGATTCTTTATCACTGAACCATCAGGGAAACCCTGAAGATTTCTGCTTTTGTATCTAATGTGATGTATTTAATGATATAGAACTTTAAACATAGTGGTTATAGATGACTATGATAATATACAAGATACATAATGAATTTTATGTTCTATTGTATGTTACAGAACAATGTCTACACTGAAAAGCATCCAAATATGTTTCAGTCTAATTCTCTTTATAGAACATTACAACTAAACAGGTTCTGCTGCTGCTGCTGCTAAGTCACTTCAGTTGTATCCGACTCTGTGCAAGCCCATAGACGACAGCCCACCAGGCTCCCCCATCCCTGGGATTCTCCAGGCAAGAACACTGGAGTGGGTTGCCATTTCCTTCTTCAATGCATGGAAGTCAAAAGTGAAAGTGAAGTCACTCAGTCGTGTCCGACTCTCGACTCTTTGCGACCCCATGGACTGCAGCCTACCAGGCTCCTCCATCCATGGGATTTTCCAGGCAAGAGTACTTGAGTGGGTTGCCGTTGCCTTCTCCAAACAGGTTCTAAATGATAATAAAAATTACATAAGTCTACTGCATTTGACCTTGAGGATTTAAAAACCAAAATGAAATTATTACCAACATCATCACCAAAATTCATAAAGTAAGAATTACAAAACCAGTTTAGTCTCTAGAGCCCAGCAAATTTGGTCCAGTATAAATGTTTTCTTTCCTCTGCTACAGCAAAGAAAACTTTAAGGCTCTGGTATTTCACCAGATAGCTCAACTAGCACATTCCCATTCACTGTCCTCAGTAATATCTCTAGGGAGGATATTCATGATATCATCTCACTTTCAGAGGCTTTGTTTCCTGTGTTCTTGCTGCACTTTAGTTAGGCCACTTTAGTTAGGCCACTCTTTCTGTCAATATAGCTCAATAATTTATTTATTTATTAACTGTAGACTTTCAGAGTAAAATTATGTAATAGTAACTTTTGCTTAGGAAAGGGAAACTATGATTATAAACTGTAAGAAGGGACTTTCTAATTCAAAATAAACCAGGTTGTGTGTGTGTGTGTGTTTAGGTGTTTACTTGGGGCCATAACTTGAAAACATGGGATATTGAAATTTTATTTATGAATGTTTTTGCTTTGAACTCAAGATGAATTTTCCCTTAAAACAGTATTGGTTTTCTAGGTTGGCCTAACATAGACCTCATGTGTTCTAGAAATATGTAATCTAAGAGATGGATTTTAGAGTTTAAGAACCAGGAAGAAGGAAGAAAGGGCAAGTAGAGTCAAGTACAATACTAGTTAGAATATTGTGATGAGTAAAATGTATCTTAGTGTTTCTTTTCAGGTGTGTATCTATTCACCCTGTGTTACTATGTTGCTGTTCAGTCCCTAAGTCCTGTCTGACTCTTTGCAACCACATGGACTGCAGCACACCAGGCTTCCCTGTCCTTCACTATCTCCCTGAGTTTGCTCAGACCCATATTCATTGAATTGATGATGCCATCCAACCATCTCATCCTCCGTCGCCCCCTTCTCCTGTCCTCAATCTTTCCCAGCATCAGGGTTATTTCCGGTGAGTTGGCTCTTCACATCAGGTGGCCAAATCATTGGAGCTTCAGCTTCAGTCTTTCTAATGAATATTCAGGGTTATTTCATTAGGATTGATTGGTTTGATTTTCTTGCTGCCCAAGGAATTCTCAGGAGTCTTCTCTGACACCATAGTTCAAAAGTATCAATTCTTCCACACTCAGACTTCTTTATGGTCCAGCTCTCACATCTCTTTGCATGACTACTGGAAAAACCGTAGGTTTGACTGTACGGATCTTTGTCAGCAAAGTGATGTCTCTGCTTTTTAATGTGCTATTTAGGTTTGTCATAGCTTAATAGGATTTTTACCTTTTCTTCCTATCTTCTTTTAAGTATAAGATACCCTATTGTTAAATGCTGCATTTCAAAATTTCCACAGCTAGATGAGTTCCAGAATTTTAGATTGGATTTATCAGTAACATATGGATAAATGTAAGATTTCTGATTTATTTATTTGTTTGATTTGGACAGTATGAGTCATAAAGGCTACAAATTTAATTTTAAAAATAAATATTTTCTCAGCAAAAGAAGTTTAAAACCTATATAATACAGAAATTATGAGAATCATTGTTTTTTGTGTAATATAAAGTATTTTGCTCTATAAAAAATGCTCAGTTATACAAAAATTCATATCTTAATGTTTTAATAGCATCACAAACAACACCGGGAATTCTTACATTTTCCACTGAAATTAATTTAAAAATTAAAGAATGTGATTCTAGGTATTTCTAGCTCTACCTATTAACAAATAATCTAGTATAAACTTCATTAGTAACATAAAATATCTTTTGTTTCACTAAAATAAAGTTTGAAATATATATGATTTTATTTTATCTAGAGAGAAGAGTTATTTCTCAACATTTGCATGACGTATTTTTCTTAAAGTGATTTATAATTGCTTATTTTAGTTATTCTAGTGCTATTAGTTATGGTCTGTGCTGTCACAAAGAAAAAAACACGAGATTTATCTGAAAAATCATTTGTAATTTTTCAACATTTTCTTTATTAGCATCTGCAAAACAATTCATGATATAATTTATTATTAGGTCATTGGGAAGATTTTAAAAGGTGAAGTTGGTAATTTTACTCTAGCTATTTACAATCTGGATATTGTAACACTAATAATCTAAAATATAAAGTAACCAGAGATGTTAAAATAGAAATATATGCAAGTATTTGTCCTTTGTGTAAAAGTAAGTTAGATATAACTTTCATGATATGATAAACAATTCATGTTTAGACTGGATGTATACTATCCAGTCACTGGTAATTTGGGTCAACTTCTTGATGCATCAGAAACTTTTAAAAGATGCATAATTAGTAGAAAAAAGACATTTTCTTTCCAAGAAAGGATCCAGACCCAGAATAATTTTGTGTAAAGTGTCTTAGTCTAAGGCAATTTTAAGTGACCTCTAGCAAAAGAGTAGGGCAACATAAATGTGGTTAACCTGGTCAAAATAAAAGACAGAAAAGATAGGTAAAACCAATGCCACTGAAAACAGCACAGAAAAGTCACTGGAGAGGAAAATTTAATGGAAAGAAGGTTAACATGTTCCAATGAGAGATGAGTAGTATTTGAAGTAAACCTATGTTTATACATTGGAGAGCATATTACTTTCCTAGAACTGCTGTGACAAACTTGATGGCTTTTAAAAATAGAGATTTATTCTCTCATAGTTCTGAACATCATAAGTCCAAAATCAAGGTGTCATCAGGGCCACACCCCTTCTGAAAGTTGTAGGAGAGAATCCTTTCCTTCCTTTCTCAGCTCCTGGTGGCTCTAGCCAGGCTTCTTTGGGTTGTAGTAACGTGATTCCAGTCTCTGTCTCAGTTTTAGCTTGGCCTTTTTCCTTGTGGCCTCTGTGTGTCCTTCTGTCTCCTATAAGGATACTTTCTCTGGATTTAGGACCCACCCTAATCCAGTGTGCTCTCATCTCTATCCTTACAGTAATTATATATGTAACAACCCTATTTCTGAATAAAATCACATTTTTAGTTTCCTGTAAAATGTGAATTGAGAGAGAGAGGTGTCACACTGTTTAACCTACTATAAAAAGAAGGCATTTTTAAAAACTTGTGAAAAAAAGAATAGTTAAAAAAGTGGAATAGTCACAAATATAACTTGTTTTCAGTTCAGACGCTCAGTCGTGTCCGACTCTTTGTGACCACATGAACCACAGCACACCAGGCCTCCCTGTCCATCACCAACTCCAGGAGTTCACTCAAACCCATGTCCATCGAGTCGGTGATGCCATCCAACCATCTCATACTCTGCTGTTCCCTTCTCCTCCTGCCCTCAATCTTTCCCAGCATCAGGGTCTTTTCCAATGAGCCAGCTCTTCACATCAGGTGGCCAAAGTATTGGAGTTTCAGCTTCAACATCAGTCCTTCCAATGAACACCTAAGACTGATTTCCTTTAGGATGGACTAGTTGAATCTCCTTGCAGTCCAAGGGACTCTCAAGAGTCTTCTCCAACACCACAGTTCAAAAGCATCAATTCCTCGGCACTCAGCTTTCTTTATAGTCCAACTCTCACATCCATACATGACCACAGGAAAAACCATAGCCTTGACTAGACTGACCTTTGTTGACAAAGTAATGTCTCTGCTTTTGAATATGCTGTCTAGGTTGGTCATAACTTTCCTTGCAAGGAGTAAGTGTCTTTTAATTTCATGGCTGCAATCACCATCTGCAGTGATTTTGGAGCCCAGAAAAATAAAGTCAGCCACTGTTTCCACTGTTTCCCCATCTATTTCCCATGAAGTGATGGGACCGGATGCCATGATCTTAGTTTTCTGAATGTTGAGCTTTAAGCCAACTTTTTCACTCTCTTCTTTCACTTTCATCAAGAGGCTCTTTAGTTCTTCTTCACCTTCTGCCATAAGAGTGGTGTCATCTGCATATCTGAGGTTATTGATATTTCTCCTGGCAATCTTGATTCCAGCTTGTGCTTCTTCCAGCCCAGTGTTTCTCATGATGTATTCTGCATATAAGTTAAATAAGCAGGATGACAATATACAGACTTGATGTACTCCTTTTCCTATTTGGAAGCAGTCTATTGTTGTTCCATGTCCAGTTCTAACTGTTGCTTCCTGACCTGCATACAGGTTTCTCAAGAGTCAGGTCAGGTAGTCTGGTATTCCCATCTCTTTCAGAACTTGTTTTGGTGATGTCAATATTCAGAATGCCATTTTTTAATGAGAACTTGAAACACTGAGATGGCCAAAAAAGTTGTTCGGGTTCTTATAACATTGTATGGAAAAACCTGAATGAGCTTTTTGGTCAACCCATATGTAACATTAACTATCAGTGGAAATAAGAAAGTTATTAGAGAAGAATGATGAAAATATGAATACAGTTATTCTTAGTTAAGCAAAGCATGGTGGAATTGAACACACGCACTGTTTCCTGTTCTTCATGACCCCAATTAAATTATAGTAAATATATGCATACATACGTAAATGAAAAAAATAGAAAATAACTGAGTATCAGTATAATATGTACAATGATGTATACCATTGAGAGCTTGCCTAGTGGCTCAGACAGTAAAGAATCTGCCTGCAATGCGGGAGATGCAGGTTCAATCCCTGGATCAGGAAGATCCTTTAGAGAAGGAAATGGCAACCTACTCCAGGATTCTTGCCTGGGAAACCCAATGGACATGGGAGCCTGGTGGGCTATAGTCCATGGGTCACAAGGGTCGGGCATGATTTAGTGACTAAGCCACCACCATACCAGTGGGGAGCAAGCTGATTCAGGATACACAATCACAGAAAATATGGGATGAAAGAACTAGAAACTACAGACCATAAGTAAGGTATAGGACTAAAAACAAGTAATAAGAAAATGTCTGAAACTGACAAATCAAGAAATAGAAATAGAAGCACATTATTTAGAAGTCACAAGTGACATACAAGAAGAAACAACAAAAGCATTAGAGGTGGTGAATCTAGGATAAGGCAGGTATGAGAGAGGACTGCTATTTTTCAGTGTATGCTTATTAGTTTGGGTTAATTTTTTAAACTAGAATTATGAATAATATTGATAGAAATTTTTAAAAATGTCATTAAAAAACAAACACAAATAGCAATATCTGCCTTCATTGAGCATTAGCTTGGAGATAGTCACACTGCTGAGTGTTTTCATTATTCTAATATATTTGACACTACAGTCTTCAGAAATAGGTGATATTATCATTACTTTGCCAAAAAAGGTCCGTCTAGTCAAGGCTATGGTTTTTCCAGTGGTCATGTATGGATGTGACAGTTGGACTATAAAGAAAGCTGAGCACCAAAGAATTGACGCTTTTGAACTGTGATGTTTGAGAAGACTCCTGAGAGTCCCTTGGCTGCAAGGAGATCCAACCAGTCCATCCTAAGGAAGATCAGTCCTGGTGTGCATTGGAAGGACTGATGAAGCTGAAACTCCAATACTTTGGCCACCTGATGTGAAGAGCTGTCTCATTGGAGAAGACCCTGATGCTGGGAAAGATTGAGGGCAAGAGGCGAAGGGGACGACAGAATATGAGATGGTTGGATGGCATCATCGAGTCAATGGACATGGGTTTGGGTAGACTCTGGGAGTTGGTTGTGGACAGGGAGGCCTGGCGTGCTGCGGTTCATGGGATCACAAAGAGTTGGACATGACTGAGCGACTAAACTGAACTGATCATCATTTAGATTTTATAGATGAGGAAACAGTAATTTGCACAGATCACATAGCTGTTAAGTGAAGAAGATGAGATTCAAACCTAGGGCTGTTTGCTTCTGATCTTGGGTGGCCTTGGCCTGCAATGGCTTGGAGCAGAGCTTGGTTTCTCAGCCAGAGATTGAGGCCAGGTCTTGGTGGTGAGAGCCCCAAATCCTAAGCACTAGAGAAGTGGTCAGTGAAAAGAGCCCTGGCCCTTCGGCTTTGCAGACAAAAATTCAACAAAGATGGAAAGTAGTGAAGCAAGTAAAGTATTTACTAGGAAGAAAAAGAGTACAGTAAGTGTGGATAGACACATGGGTAGACTCAGAGGGAGAGTCCCCGAGCTGTGCCCTCATGGCAGTTTGAATTACTTTTATGGGGCATTTCTTCCAGGTTTCCTCTGGCTAATCATTTTGACTTGACTAGTTCACAGTCCATATTTGGAATATCTCAGGATCCTACCATGTGTGCAGACACATCTCTTAGACAAGATGTATTCTCTGCAAAGGCTGTGGGTAGAACAGCCCTTGACATCACTCTCTTTTGACCTCCAAGGAGCGAGCCTTTCTGTGGATGTGTGGTCAGGGAGGTCTCTTGACATCGAGAATGAGAAATATGTGGTCTGGTCAGGGCCCTGCCTCCTCCCTTAATTTTCCTATTTCCATCTTGGAGCTTTGATCCAGGGGATGAATCTCCAATTGCTTTACCCTGGATCAGGAGCGGGTGGGGGGTGGGGTGGGGGGCGTCTACCTGCTCCCTCACTTCTAAATGCTCTTAATTTCTGGACAGTGCAATATTGTAGAGTTGAAACTTTTGTCTGAAGTCACTGATTCAGTGATTCTGATTGGGTTGCATATCAAAATGACCCTCAGGCAGCATTCTATTACCAGTAGGTTAAAAGGGAAGGAAGCTACTCTGAAATGTTCAATAGGATATTCTCAGTTAACAGGAAATAGAAATGGAGGATTTTAAAGCCCTAGATGGTTATATTGTAAAATTCAGTATATTGTAAATGTCTAATGAAAAGTTAAAGTGAAAATGTTAGTTGCTCAGTCCATGTTTGATCCCATGGACGATAGTCCACCAGGCTCCTCTGTCCATGGAATTCTCCATGGAATACTGGAGTGGGTAGCCATTCCCTTCTCCAAAGAATCTTCCCGACCCAGGGATTGAACCCAGGTTTCCTTTATTGCAGGCACATTTTTTAACATCTGAGCTACCAATGAAGCCCCTAAATGTCTAATATCAGATTCTAAAATACTTAATCATTTATTATCTTAGAAAAGACAAAACATAACTGATAAATGTTCTTTTGGTTTCTTTCTAAGTGTAAACTAATAAGGTAACCTTATTATGTCTCAATGTTCAGTGAGCACTCCCAGTTTATTGTTGGTATAACTATTACTAGTCATAATAATTTTGATGCCCCAGCATAATTATTAATGTAACCCCATTTATTCTCAATAGTGTCCCAATATAGACGATAAATTTATATGGCTCCCACAATACTTTATGGAAGACACAGTCCCAGTACTTAAGTATTGAAGATTTTTAAATTCTAGAAGCAAGGCCCTTGTTATTATTAATCATCTGTATTCCCTGGTAGCTCAGACAGTAACAAATCCACCTGCAATGCAGGAGACCTGGGTTTAATCCCTGGATCAGGAAGATCCCCTGGAGAAGGGAATAACTACCCCCTCCAATATCTTGCCTAGAGAATCCTATGGGCCAAGAAGCCCAGAGTGCTACAGTCCATGGGGTCACAGAGAATCGGACATAACTGAGCAACTATGTACCTATGCTTAGTCACTTAGGTAAAAACTTCCTGCCTGAACTTCTTAGGTATTCTACCTGATCTGAGAATCTTCTTGCTCTTTATCTTAAATGCTTGATACAAAATGGGACTTGGGCAGCTCAGTGAGTTCCCCACTTCTTTTTGGCAGAGGACTTAAATCTTGGGATCAGGCCAGGCATCTTCCTACTCCCCCTTCTAACTCCTGATCTAATTAGTTTCAAACAGAAGGAACACCTAGGTGTCCCTTAGCTTTAAAAATTTAAATATACTCTTGGGTTTCCCAACAATTTACACCCCAGACTTCACCACAGACTTGTAAATCTCCAAACTGTGTGAGATTCCACCCCCCTACCCCCGCTTGGCTTCCTGTGAGATTAGTGACTCCTGTGGGGAAAGGGACACTTGTAAGTTCTAAAATTTACAAGAGTGCTATGCTTTCTAAAGTGTAAATTGCAAGGAAACTCCAGAGTGCTATTAAACATTTAAATGTGGTAAGCATCATGCCCTGCTATCCTCCGAGAATAAAGCCTACTAAGAAAGAAAAGAGAAAGGGGAGCAGCACTTGGGTCTCTAAATCCTTTACCAAAGTGTGAAACCAATATTGGAGGCATCCTGAATTCAGTAGCAGGAATACAAGCATATCCTTAACAACTTGGTCTTTCGGTCACCACATTAAGAATATAATTAACTGTTTAACACATAGCTGACATACACCTAGTTATTAAATGGTTGAAGCCCATCTATCCTTTAAACAATACAGGTATTAGAAATGTGGTAGCGGTGTTAGTCATTCAGTTATGTCCAACTCTTTGTGACCCCATGGACTGTAGTCCGCATTTAATGTCTATTGTGTGACAGTTCATTTCACTCATGGTACTGTAAGTAAAACATCTTTTTTTTTTTTTTTTTGATTGATTGATGCTTTTGACTGTGGTGTTGATTGATTGTGGTATTGATTGATGTTCTTGAACTGTGGTGTTGGAGAAGACGTTGAGAATGCATTGGACTGCAAAGAGGTGAAACCAGTTAATCCTAAAGGAAATCAGTCCTGAATATTCATTGGACTGATGCTGAAGCTGAAGCTCCAATACTCTGGTCACCTGATACAAAGAACTGACTCATTGGAAAAGACCCTGATGCTGGGAAAGATTGAAGGCAGGAGGAGAAGGGGATGACAGAGGATGAGATGGTTGGATGGCATCACTGACTCGATGAACGTGAGTTTGAGCAAGCTTTGGGAGTTGGTGATGGACAGGGGAGCCTGATGTCCTGCAGTCCATGGGGTCGGCAGTCAGACACCACCGAACATGTGAACTGAACTGAACTGATTGTAAGTGAATCTAATAATCAAAACTTAAAGCAAACTTACAAATTGTCTTGTCTTAAACAAGACATCCATAGGTTTAAAATAGAGAGGACCATGGAAAGTGACTTGCCCGAAGTCACAGAGGTAGTGAGAACCAGTTGCATTAAATGCATGAAGTTTATGAAAGAACAGCTTTCTAATCTATTTTGACTTCTGGAGTAGAATACATTCTTTGCATAACATTTTCACAGCCATCTAGGAGAATGTTGAAAATGCTGTGGCCAAAAATACTATTTCCTGACCCAAAGATATTCAAATACAGACTGAAATGCAGGTGTGATTGTCCCAGTGCCCATTTTGTGCTGTTAAGTACAGCCCCAGGATTCTTTCTAGAAGTCGTAGTTCTACTTGCCAATTTTATCACCTAAGACTCCCAGGTGCAAATATATACACTCATAGAAAATAACCAATTTCAGCTTAAATATTTCTTGCATTGAAGTCAATGTTGTTGCCTTTGGCTCCTGTATCTCTATTTCTCTTTCACCTACCTCGAATGAGAAAAAGTGATGGATTGTACCATTCCAAATGATGAAATCCTAACAGCACAAATTTCTCAATTTTGGAGAGCAGGACAGAATGACTGTATTTTCAAATAATCATACCCCCACTTTTCTATGGTTTATGCAGGATTACCAAGGCATAGGATAGAATTTACTGGTGGTTTGGAGTTTCAAACCCAGCAGTACTAGAAGTAAATGGAAACGGAAAAACAGATGTAATTCTGAAGCTTCTTGTTGCCAAAAGAAATATGAAACCACTGATATGTTCTTTGTTTTTCCTTTGTTTCCTGGATTACACTCGACTCTCCTCATGGCAGCCTTAAGGTCTTCCAGCATCTTAGTTACCTTCATGTAGAAAGTGTGTGTCCCCCATTAAACCCTCTGCTTTTTTCATTCCCATTTTGTCCCATCTTGTGCCTTAATCTCTAAAATGTTATTCCTTCTATTAAGAATTTCAAGTATTTCAGTTCTCCTCTTTTGTTTCTCTTTTTAATTTAGTTAGTTATTCAACTTAAATCTGTTTATGTTGTTATATTACCTTTTAAAAATTTCTTCTATCTTGTTTTTGATCTTTGGGAGCTATTTGAGAATATATTTCAGGCCTTCTAGCTTCATTCACTCGTCTACCACAAATTGACACTTGCCAAGGATTAAAGCATATGCTGCTGTACCTGCTGACCTCCAACACCCCCTGAGGTAGTCCAGGGTAGAGAGCAGAAATGAGACACTCTATTCTCTGGGCAACTGGAAGGACAGGTCTTCAGATAGTTAGATATTCTCAGGAGCTGATTTTATAAGCCCAGTTCTTATATCTCCTCATATCTAGAAAAACGCTATAATCTTTCATGGTGATGACTGTTTCCTGTGACTAGCAGAAGCTTCATGAGACCAGCAGAAACTTTCTAGAAATTCAATGTGCTTGATTATATGTACCCCTCCATTACCAAAATCATATATATAGATAAATAGATAGATATAGATAGATATACATCTATATAGACATGTATGTCTATGTATATATATATGTATATATCTATATATGTGTATACACACATATATAGATATATACATATCATATATCTATAGATATCTATATATATACACACACATATATAGATATATACATATACATATATACACACACATATATAGATATATAGATATAGATATATACATATACATATATATAGATATACACATATACATATATATGTGTGTGTATATATATATATATATATATACTGTCCACCCTTGCTACTTCTTTGGAGCAGTTTCTCAGAGCTCTCTGAGGTGCTGTCTGCATGCTACCTGAGCATGCAGTCCTCATATCGCCCCAAATAAAACTTAACTTGCAACTCTCACATTGTGTATTTCTTATTTTTTCAGATGTTTAAGAGAATGTTTGAGAATATGGAATTTGGACTTGACTGATGTGGTTCTTACCATTCACCAATTCTGCAATTTACTTAACTACCCCAAACATATTTCTTCATCTTTTAAATTGAGATGATAATACTTGACAGTGCTATGGCAAAGATTAAATTAATAATGTTTGAAAAAGTTGATCATAATATCTGGTTTGTAGTACACACTTAATATTATGACTACATTAAGCTATAAGATAGAGAGGGAAATGAGTCTTTTTTAATATCAAAATGAAAAATATGAAATTTGGGAAATTTTAATGTTTAACTACAAATGAAAATATCTTGCAGCATAAATCTAAGTGTAAATGTAGAAACAAATCTTGATAGCATACTTGGGATGTAATTTGCAAAAGGTAGTATCGCTAAATAAGAACTTGAATTGTAGATCCAAGTGTTTGCTTATCACTGTTCCTTCCCTTAATCTGTTGTTATGTGTATGGCATGTGTGTGTGCTCCATCGCTTCAGTCATATCCGACTCTTTGTGACCCTATGGACTGTAGATAGGTCCATAGGCTCCTATGTCCATAGGCTCCTAGTCCTATGTCCGGGATTCTCTAGGCAAGAATACTGGAGTGGGTTGCCATGCCTTCCTCCAGAATCTGTTATATGGATGTAGTCACATCACTTACCTTTTTGATCCTCATTGTCATCATCTATTATATAAAGGAGAGAGGGTTTCCCAGGTGGTGGTAGTGGTAAAGATTCCACCTGCCAATGAAGGAGCCGCAGGTTCAATCCCTGGGTTGGAAAGATCCCCTGGAGCAAGAAATGGTATTTCTTGCCTGGAAAATTCCATGGACAGAGAAGCTTGGCAGACTACAGTCCATGGGGTCACAAAGGGTTGGACACAATTGAGTGACTGAGCATGCACACGAACACACACACACACACACACACAAAGGAAATAAAATTATAGTGTTGTAAGGTTTGCAAAACTGCTATCACATTGTCTGATCTATAATATTGTATTATATATCAATAGTATTGTGTATCTATAGCATTGTATTATATATCAATTATTGACTTGGGGTGAGTTTGCAAAGTTTACACTTGTATTAAGTAAAACCTGCATATCAGAATGAATTCCACTAATTCAAAATGACACATTTTTTCCATATACATTAATGTTGGTACTCCACACATTCTGTGTAGAGGCAACGAAAATGAATAAGTTATACTTGAATGGGGAAGAACAATTTAATACCTTTTATAAACCCTGTTATTCAATAAGTGCTTCAAATTGGACATAATCTAAATGTATGTGTGTGGACAGTAAAAATTTAGATTGAATGACCTCTAGTGGTTCTTTCCTATGGGTTTCTGATTTATTTTCAAGAGAAATTTGAAACTGCCCTACAGGCTGCTGAGATTTCTGGATTTGATAAGTGGTTCCCTGGGTCTATAAAGCCATAGAAAAACTCTTATATTGCACATTTTCAAACTACTCAACCCCCTAAAAGATGACATAATCACAGAGAAGTATTTAAATGTAGGGACACTAAGTTGAACCATGGATTTTTAGTTTGTGTTGTTATTTTTAAACCAAAACTTGGCCTTTTCATTCATACTGATAATGACTTCACCCATGTTTTTTTTCAGAAATCAGTATTTTTTCTGTCACAAGAAGCTACAAATGTGTCTGAAATGTGTGATTTAGTGTTTCAGGCTTTAAAGTCATTCTAAGTCAATTCTACCAATTTTGTATTAAATTGGTAACTAAAATGATAAAAATGACTTTATAGTCATAAATAATAAATACCAATCTTTTCTCTTTGTATACTGATTGAGAATTGAAAGATGGTATTAAGATTTCAAAATTTTTATTTTGAACAGAAATGCGGTGATCAATAATATTACACTATTCAACTATTACACAGTATTTTAATATTATTATTAAACATAATTATATACCAGGCACTCTTCTAAAAGCATCACATATTTTAACTAATCAGCCCCACAAAATGTTTTAATTACCTAATGTGGCAAATTACTACTATCCTCATTTTCACAAATGAGGAAACTGAGGCATAAGAATTTAAATAATTTCCCCATGATCACACAGATTAAAAAGTGATCAAATGGTATTCAAATCCAGTCAGTCAGTCTGGTTCCAGAATCCAGGCTATTAATGATATAAATGCAGACAGAGCACAATCCTGAAAATGAAGAAAATTGTTCTTTTAATATAAATTTAAGCAAGGGGCTTTTAACTTAAATACAAATCTTATACAGTTAGATTTCATTCAAATGAAAAAGCCTTAACAGGAAACTGAAACACTGTGCCTCTTTAAAATGGATAAAGTAACATAATAAAAGATCTCTGGGTCTATCACAGCCCAGAGTAGTTTAATGAACAGATATCAAAGTCATTCATCCAGGATTAAAGTTTCTAAATCCGCTGAAGAAGCTTGTTATTGTCAGACAACCAAGATCAGGAAGAAAATGGCCTAACTTATGTGTGTGGGAGGTGGGAGATGAGAGAAGACAAGTGCTGAAGAACCTGAAGGGAAATCACTGGATCAAATCAGGCAACTCTGCAGTTATTATTTTAAAATGTGTTTTTGTATTAAAATTGAATTTCTTACACTAGTGATGGATTTACTGTAATACTAACGATTAATAACATGGGTTTCCCAGGTGGTGCTAATGGTAAAAGAACCCACCTGCCAATGCAGGAGACATAAGAGACATGGGTTTGATCCCCAAGTTGGGAAGATCCCCTGGACGAGGAAATGGCAACCCACTCCAGTATTCTTGCCTGCAGAATCCCACAGACAGAGGAGCCTGGTGGACTATAGTCCAATAGGGTCACGGAGTCAGACATGACTGAGTGACTTAGCATGCAGAAAAGTATCTGGAAAAGTAGTACTAGTACCTGGCATATAATATTTAAAGTGTTAAAAAAAAATACTAGTATGTACTCAGGCAAAATAGAATTACATTTGAAAACTTGCAGGTATGACTATAGGTGTCATATCACAGATAGTGATTCTTATTGAAATTGTCTTACACTAACTAAAACATCTAAGTGATAAAATGTTTACTTTTTGTGCTAGCATAGTTCAACCTGAAAGATAATAATTTAATTAATGTTATTAGCTGCATATAAATTAACAATTTCATTAGTAGTTATTTAAAATATACTTTCAATAATCTTTCTACTCCAAGTATTAACTACATGTTGGTTGGTAGCAAATAAGTGAACATATCTACCATTAGTACAGCAAGGCAGTTACTTCTCTTGGTTAGACAAATCCCCTCACCTAGAAAGTTATCTGATATTTCCACCTTTGGATGATTTAAAATCTCATTCAGTCACAGGCTCATTTTGCAGCAGATGCTAGTTTGGATATATGAAAGAGAAGACATTAAAAAAAAATAGCTAAACTGTACATTTTCGGATGCAAACTCTATATTAACTGATATCTGAAACTCAGGAAAGCTATGTCCCTCTTCTACTTTTTACATATTACTTAAGATTTGTGAACTATTTCCTAAAATTTGAAAATTTTACCTTGAGTATCTACCTACTCTCTCTCTCCCCACACATACATGTATATATAATTACACCTAGATATATAAAAATAAATGTAAGCATTATGCATTCTACTATAATTTATTCAACATGTCATTGCCCCTAATTTTTTCTCACCATTAATTATTATTAATAAAAATCTTCTATAAAGCAAACTAATATTTTAACTGTCAGAAAATCTTATATAAATGGAAAATTGATTGATGACAGAAAAGAGGAACAGAGATGATTTCCGGATATGATTAATTCCCAGAACCCTTTGCTGGTGACCACACCTTCTCCTTGCTTTCTCCTCCCTCCTTATTCCATGGGAGGTAGGAGAGTCCCGTATTTTGTCTCATCACAGCTTTTAAATTCCTTCACCATTGTGTCAACATGATGTCTGTAGGTTAAGAGCACATTCTGATATGTGATAGATAACGTCATGGAGGATGAAAAGAGGCTTTGTTTTTATTCTGAGAAAATATAGAAAATATTTGCATTTTGTTGGTTTTGCTTTTATTCTGAAAAAGAAATAGAAAATACTTGCCAGTTAAAAGAGCAAAAGGCACTATGACTTATGTTTTACAAATATCATGTTTCACATCCATCATGTTCTGTTTTGTATGGCTGCATTTTCTACCCTCTGAGACATTAGGATGTTATACTGCATTTTTTTAATGGGAAAGAGAGTTGGCACCCTGGGGTATAGAAGGAGGTATTTGCTCTTTAAAACTCTGCTGCTGCTAAGTCACTTCAGTTGTGTCCGACTCTGTGTGACCCCAAAGACGGCAGCCTACCAGGCTCCTCCGTCCCTGGGATTCTCCAGGCAAGAACACTGGAGTGGGTTGCCATTTCCTTCTCCAGTGCATGAAAGTGAAAAGTGAAAGGGAAGTCACTCAGTCATGTCTGACTCTTCGTGACCCCATGGACTGCAGCCTACCAGGCTCCTCCATCCATGGGATTTTCCAGGCAAGAGTACTGGAGTGCAGTGCCATTGCCTTCTTTAAAGCTCACCATGCTGTAATATCCACAGTTTGTTGTGATCCACACAGTCAGAGGCTTTAGCGTAGTCAATGAAGTTGAAGTAGATGTTTTGCTAGAATTCTCTTGCTTTTTCTATGTTTCAGTGAATATTGGCAATTTGGTCTTTGATTCCTCTGTCTTTTCTAAATCCAACTTGAAGTTCTCGGTTCACATACTGTTGAAGCCTAGCATGAGACCTGGGTTCAATCCCTGGGTTGGGAAGATGCCCTGGAGAAGGAAATGGCAACCTACTCCAATATTCTTGCCTAGGAAATCCCATGGACAGAGGAGTCTGATGGGCTACAGTCCATAGGGTTGCAAAAGAGCAGGACCCAATTTAGTGACTAACACAGACACACTAGTGACTAAATAACAACAACAATATGTAGGCTATAGGTGGAGTAAAAAGGGAGACCTGGGGACATCTTCTAATCTAGGGATTCATATACTTGAAATAAAGTATTTTCTTGCCTTTGTCTCTGTAGTGGTTGGTACAACATGGAGATAAAACTGTTCTTTCATCCCTTTCCTCCCACCCCACAAAATGATACCTGCTCATATAAAGCAGATCAACTAGGTAAAGACAGATTTTCTTTATAAAAGTTTTTATTTATGCAAAATTATTGATAGCTGCATTTGCATCTCTAATACAGTTTCTGGCATAAAACGGGTCTTTTTTTTTCAGTAAATAAGTAATTCCTAGAGAAAAACCTAACAATATCATCTATACTAATATCTTCCAATCAGCAGATCACAGTATTAAAAATTTGACAAGTAAAACACCTTCCTTAAATTAAAGTTTATTTTGTTTGTTTGTTCTAAGAATGTATATATCAAAATGCAAATGTTTTAATGGAAACAATGGGATTTATAAGTGAAATTCATTTTGACAAAACAAAACACTGATTCATAGGAAACTAAACAAAAACAAGAACAAAAAGTTTCTCAAGTTTAGGTGGACTAGGATAATTGGAATACCAAAGCTCTGATCTTCAACTGGTAGACACCAGAACAGATCTTCATCCCTGACTAAAATCTAATGGATTCCATCCATCTGCCTTGTTCTAGAGTCTATATGAATGATGGTTGCCCTGGCCTTATTTGTTAATAAGTTAAACACTAGAAATTTTATACCCTGAAGAGCTGAATTAATAGCAAAGGTAGTTAGATACTTAGATAGGACTAGCTATATGAAAGAGCAGGGTGAATGCTTTGAATAAAAAACATATTCAGTGGGACTTCCCTTGCACATGAGTGGGTAAGATTCTGCGCTTCCAATGCAGTGGGCACAGGTTTGATCCCTTCCTCTGGTTAGATAACTAAGATCCCATGTGCTGTGCAATACAGCAATGCCCTGCCACCGCCCCCACCAGAAAAAAAAAAAGGTATTCAGGAACATTAAGACAAATTTACTTCTACTATATATTTTTACTTCTACTGTGTAATAATATTGACATATTAATAACCTCAGATATGCAGATGACACCACCCTTATGGCAGAAAGTGAAGAAGAACTAAAGAGCCTCTTGATGAAAGTGAAAGAGGAGAGTGAAAAAGTTGGCTTAAAGCTCAACATTCAGAAAACTAAGATCATGACATCCAGTTCCATCACTTCATGGCAAATAATTGGGAAAAAGTGGAAACAATGGCAGACTTTATTTTTGGGGCTTCAAAATCACTGCAGATGGTGACTACAGCCATGAAATTAAAAGACGCTTACTCCTTGGAAGGAAAGTTATGACCAACCTACACAGCATATTTAAAAGCAGAAGCATTACTTTGCCAACAAAGGTCCGTCTAGTCAAGGCTATGGTTTTTCCAGTGGTCATGTATGGATGTGAGAGTTGGACTATAAAGAAAGCTGAGCACCAAAGAATTGATGCTTTTGAACTGTGGTGTTGGAGAAGACTCTTGAGAGTCCCTTGGACTGCCAGGAGATCCAACCAGCCCATCCTAAAAGAAATTGGTCCTGAATATTCACTGGAAGGACTGATTCTGAGGCTGAAACTCCAATACTTTGGCCACCTGATGCTATGAACTGACTCATTTGAAAAGACTCTGATTTCGGGAAATATTGAAGGCGGGAGAAGGGGATGACAGAGGATGAGATGGTTGGATGGCATCATCGACTTGATGGACATGAGTTTGAGTAGGCTCCGGGAGTTGGTGATGGACAGGGAAGCCTGGCATGCTGCAGTCCATGGGGTCACAAAGAGTCGGACACAACGGAGAGATTGAACTGAACTGAACTGATTTAATAATTTTTATTCTTGTTCAGTTGCTCATTCGTGTCCGACTCTTTGAGATCCCATGAACTGTAGCACACTAGGCTCCTCTGTCCCCACTAACTCCCAGAGTTTCCTCAAATTCATGTCCATTGAGTTGGTGATGCTCTCTAAACATTTCATCCTCTGCCACCCCTTTCTCCTTTTGCCTTTAATCTTTCCCAGGATCAGGGTCTTTTCTAATGAGTCTGTTCTTTGAATCGGGTGGCCAAAGTATTGAAGCTTCAGCTTCAGCATCAGTCCTTCCAGTGAACATTCAGGGTTGATTTATTTTATATAATATTATATATATGGGCTTCACAGGTGGTACTAGGGGTACAGAATCTGCCTGCCAATGCAAGAGACATAAATGATGTGAATTCAATCCCTGGGTAGGGAAGATCCCCTGGAGAAAGGCATGGCAAACTATTCCAGTATTCTTGCCTGAAGAACCCCATGGACAGAGGAGCCTGCCAGGCTGCAGTCCATAGGGTCAGAGAGTTGGACAAGACTGAGTGACTGAGCATGACTATGAGCATATATAATATTCTTAATATTATACACACACACACACACACACATACATATATATATATATATAATATGCTGTTGTTTTAGTCGCTGTATGTGGTTCTTATATTAGCATGCAATAATAAGGTGCCTAGATTTCTCCCAAAGACTAAATTTCTCAAAATATATTTGAAATAATCACCTCCATAAGAATGTCTTGGTTTAGTAGTTGAAAATGCAAATTCCTCTGTCTTGCTACAAAAGTACTGAATCAGAATTACTGAGAGTAGAATGAAAAAAATCTGTATTTTAATAATTTCCCAGATACTTCTTACATACTTTGAAATCTTGTCCCAAGAAATATCAAAAGACATTTCCTGCTTCCTGAGATGTGTCAGGCAAAGTACTAACTACAAGTTGATACAATAATTGTTTTGTTACTATTTAAAATGAAATTATACATCTAGGAACTGACTGAGTCTAGTTTATATTGAATAGTAGCAAAATGTATACTTTCAGAATGTGAGTTCTCATTAAATAATGCCAATGAACAAACAAATTAAAATCAAATTTCCTATCTTAGTAGGAAATGCAAGTTGGAATTAAAGTCTTTTTTCTTTTTTCCCCTTCGTTCATTTAAGAGTTACCTAAGTGTATGACTTTAGGGTTCAGGATGGGGAACACAGGTATACCTGTGGCAGATTCATTTCGATATTTGGCAAAACTAATACAATATTGTAAAGTTTAAAAATAAAATAAAATTAAAAAAAAATGGGTTTCCCAGGTTGTGCAGTGATAAATAATCTACCTGCCAGTGCAGGAGACACAAGAGACTCAAGTTTGATCCTTGGGTCAGGGAGAGCCCTTGGAGTAGGAAATAGCTACTCACCCTGATTTTGTTGCCTAGAAAATCCTATGGACGGAGGAGCTTGGTGGGCTACAGTCCACGAGGTCCTATAGAGTCAGATAAAACTGAGCAACTGAGCATTCAAAGCATGGCTATTACTCTCAGTTGCAAAACTAAATGTGTAGAATTACTGGGCTGTGTCTCTTTTTTTAGTTGAATATACTTGAAACTATGAAGTTATATGGCTTCTACCTCAGATAATCAGTCAGCACAGGTCTTCTCAAAATTGGCCCAGTCATATTCAGAAAGTTTGTGAAACATTCAGTAAATCTAATTTAATTTTAAAATTTGTAACCCTAACCCCTTGTTGGGTGTATCTCATTTAAATTGGTTATATTTTTAAATGAAACTTGCAATTGTATTTAAGCCAAAATCTAGAGTATACTGAAAAGAAAGGTGTTTATTTTCTGCTATTTCCAAGTACACAAGTTAATTTTCTTGTCTTCAATTTCATATACTTTCCTACTACGAATAATAGAGTAATTTGCACCACACTCAGTCTTATTTTTGATAATACAGCAAAGCATTCTGAGTAAAAAAAAAAAAAAATAAGGCATTTATCTAAATCCACTGAACTGCAAAATTGAAATTATGGCTCTATTCCAAAGTACAGATACTCTCTCTTGCTACAGATAAGCCTACAAAAATTATGTTTGCTTATTAAAAATTTCAGTGAAAGATACTTAAAAATATATATAATGAACATACAAGTTATAGACAAAATTAAATTGAAGATTAGTTTAAATCCTTCTCTTCTGCCTCCTGTAAATTTGAGGTTATTGAATTCCTTCAGTAACACTCATGAAGAACATGTAGTAACATGCCAGTTCATAGAGACTACCCTAACCTACAAGTTGTAGAGCTCTCATATTTTGATCTCACTTTCAATAGGGAGAGCTGACACATGGTGCAAATTCCACACTAAAAACACATTTCAAAATCACCAATATATTGAAAAAGTGTCTATGACACGTTAGTTTTTATAATTCAAAGTACATAAAGAAAAACAAGAGAGGGTCCTCTTGGCTATTGTTAATACACAGAAAAAGAAAGGTTTAAAGGGTCATGGGTTTAAAACGTTTAAGAAACAGGATTTCACAGGGTCAGGGTAATTAAGGGCATGGCTCCAAGTCCACCTCATTAACCATAGACATTGGCAGCTCTTGAAGTGTGAAGTTGGAAGATGACTGGTGTTGGCTTCACCTTCTAAATCATCCTTCATTAGAGCTAGGAAGTCCAGACCTTATAAAACATTTTCCCTAATATCCAAAAACCAAAGCTGACTCTTAAGAGCATCTGTCTACTGTCTTACTTGAATAGTCCTTTCTCTTTTCCCACTGTCTTAAGACAGCACGCTCTTTTCCTTTTAATATATTTCTCCTTCTAGCTTTTAGGGATATAAATTAGGCTTCTCCCGTCATATTTTTTTTTTCACATACATATTTTTTTCTGATCCATTTAAAGTTGGCAATTTAAATGTAATCCAGACTACACAAGTCATACTCTCTGCTAATCATTTGAGTTAACCACCTTTACATCAGTTACCTAAAAAATAAATGAACATAAAGTATTATCTTCCCATCTTTTATTATAGAGGACAGTTTTTCTAGGAATGAGGCACAATTGTAAACTACATCTTCAAAAAGAGTATAGTGGAGAAATTGCTTAAATGCTCTGATTGTCTTGGGCTTCCCTTGTGGCTCAGCTGGTAAAGAATCTGCCTGCAATGTGGGAGACCTGGGTTCAATCCCTGGGTTGGGAAGATCCTCTGGAGAAGGGAAAGGCTACCCACTCCAGTATTCTGGCCTAGAGAATTCCATGGACTATACAGTCCTTGGGGTCGCAGAGTCAGACACGACTGAGCAACTTTCACTTTCTGATTGTCTTAATAATAACACAAATGAAGCTGCCATTTCCGAGGGTGTCCAGACCTCTCTGAACATCTTTTTTCCACTCTGAAAATGTCAGATTACCTAAAATATCATCAGAGAAATATTCTCACATCACTTGGGGTAGTCTTCCCTTGTAATCACCTATACAACTTCAATGCTTTCATTTTTATGGTGCAATTTAGTCTAAAGGTAGGCAAAACATTTATATATACCTCTATGTGTTCAAATATGTGCTGTGTGTGCTCAATGATGTCAACTCTCTATGATCCCGTGAACTGTAACCCACCAGGCCCCTTTGTCTGTGGAATTTTCTGGGCAAGAATGTTGGAGTGGATTGCCATTTTCTTCTCCAGGGGATCTTCCCAACCCAGGTGATCCAGCCTTCATTCTTGCACCTCCTGCATTGGCAGGGAGATTCTTTTCCATGCAATAAAATATTTAGTGTCTTTTATGAAAAGTGTTTCACTGAAACTACACAAATGTATATCCTTTCTTTTAATGCATTCATGATGACTCTTCTCTCGTGGACCTTTAAAATACATAAAGTCTAGGACTAATGCAAGTACTTTAGAATAATAATTGGAGAGTGGATTATAAAGTTATACTAGTTCACACAACCACTTATTCATCCATATTGAACTCCTGTCTATGCTGAGCACTATGCAAGCTTTGAAGACTTAAAGAAAAATAAGCCTTGCTCCTTTTCTTAAGAAGTGTATAGTTTATTGAAAAGAGATGAACACTTAAATAATTATAGTCACTGCAGTATCATAATGTAGAAGTTGGAAAGTTTTATGGAAGTTCAGAAGACAAGGCAGCACTTTCTGCCTGAGGAAGTAAAGAAAGTCTTGGATACGTACTTAGAGAATGAAGAGAGGTCCTTCTGATAGAGAACAGTGATGATGGGTATGGAAAAAGGGGAAGACAGCAGAGGGCATAGCAATCAGTTCAGTTCAGTTGCTCAGTCATGTCTGACTCTTTGAGATCCCATGGACTGCAGCATTCCAGCCTTCCCTGTTCATCACCGACACCCAGATATTGCTTAAACTCATGTCCATCGAGTCAGTGATGACATCAAACCAACTCATCGTCTGTCACCCCCTTCTCCTCCTACCTTCAATCTTCCCAAGCATCAGGGTCTTTTCTAATGAGTTACCTCTTCTCATCAGGTGACCAAAGGATTGGAGCTTCAGCTTCAGCATCAGCCCTTCCACTGAATATTCAGGACTGATTTCTTTTAGGATTGACTGGATTGATCTCCTTGAAGTCCAAGGGACTCTCAAGAGTCTTCTCCAACACCACAGTTCAGAAGCATCAGTACTTAGGTGTTCAGCTTTCTTTATAGTCCAACTCTCACATCCATACATGACTACTGGAAAAACCATAGCTTTGATTAGATGGACCTTTGTTGGCAAACTGTCTCTGCTTTTTAACATGCTGTCTAGGCTTATCATAGCTTTTCTTCCAAGGAGCAAGTGTCTTTTAATTTCACTGCTGCAGTCACCATCTGCAGTGATTTTGGAGCCCAAGAAAATAAAGTCTGACACTGTTTCCACTGTTTCCCCATCTATTTGCCATGAAGTGATGGGACCAGATACCATGGTCTTAGTTTTCTGAATGTTGAGTTTTAAGCCAACTTTTTCCCTCTCCTCTTTCACTTTCATCAAGAGGCTCTTTAGTTCTTCTTCACTTTCTGCCATAAGGGTGGTATCATCTGCATATCTGAGGTTATGGATATTTCTCCCGGTAATCTTGATTCCAGTGTGTGCTTCACTGAGACTGGCATTTCGCATGATGTTCTCTGCATATAGGTTAAATAAGCACAGTGACAATATACAGCCTTGGTGTACTCCTTGTCCAATTTGGAACCAGTCTGTTGTTCCATGTCCAGTTATAACTGTTGATTCTTGACTTGCATACAGATTTCTCAAGAGGCAGGTCAGGTGGTCTGGTATTCCCATCTCTTTCAGAATTTTCCACAGTTTGTTGTGATCTACACAGTCCAAGTCTTTGGTGTAGTCAATAAAGCAGAAATAGATGTTGTTCTGGAACTCTCTTGCTTTTTCCATGATCCAGCAGATGTTGGCAATTTGATCTCTGGTTCCTCTGCCTTTCCTAAAACCAACTTGAACATCTGGAAGTTCACGGTTCATGTATTGCTGAAGCCTGGCTTGGAGAATTTTAAGCATTACTTTACTAGTGTGTGAGATGAGTGCAATTGTGCAGTAGTTTGAGCATTCTTTGGCATTGCCTTTCTTTGGGATTGGAATGAAAACTGACCTTTTCCAGTCCTGTGGCCACTGCTGAGTTTTCCAAATTTGCTGGCATATTGAGTGCAGCACTTTCACAGCATCATCTTTCAGGATTTGAAATAGCTCAACTGGAATGCCATCACCTCCACTAGCTTTGTTCCTAGTGATGCTTTCTAAGGCCTGCTTGACTTCACATTCCAGGATGTTTGGCTCTAGATGAATGATCACACCATCTTGGTTATATGGGTCATGAAGATCTTTTTCATATTGTTCTGTGTATTCTTACCACCTCTTCTTAAATCTTCTGCTTCTGTCAGGTCCATACCATTTCTGTCCTTTATTGAGCCCATCTTTACATGAAATGTTCCCTTGGTATCTCTAGTTTTTTCTTGAAGAGATCTCTAGTCTTTCCCATTCTATTGTTTTCCTCTATTTCTTTGCATAGCAATAGAAAGGTGTAGATAGAGGAAACGGGACTTCTGAAGATGTGTTTGAACATGTTTAGCATGACTGGGATATGAAGAGGAAGCTTAGAGAAGTGATGATTGTAAGGAAAAGTTGAGTGGAGCATTCTTATGAGTGACTTGGTGGAGACTACTAGAGTGGATTGCCACTTCCTACTCCAGGAGATCTTCCTGACCCAAGGATTGAACCTGAGTCTCTTAAGTCTCCTGCATTGGCAAGCGGATTCTTTACCACTATGCCAACTGGGAAGCCCCAGAGAATACTAATATAACCCAGATCAAGTAGTACAAGAGTATCTGTGAAAGGGGCAAGAAGACAAAATGATGTTGCCATTATTTTGGGACCAGGCTCCCATTCCTAAGCCTAACACTTAAGAAAGCTTCTTTTGGAGTCTGATTTTCATGGAATCATGATGCACGTCTAAAAATTTAGTGGAAAAAGTATAAGTCAAAATTCTCTTTGAAGCTACAAGGAGGTTTTGGTTTAGTTTCGTTGTAAGAGGAGACTTGTCCCTGATCTTAAAACAAAATTTTTCTTTATGGGAAAATCAGTTAATCAGACCATTAGTTCTGCAAATGAGAAGGAAAGATCACAAACTACAATAAACTGCAGTTGTTTGAGAATATGCATATCAAAGGAGTATTATGCTAAAATATGTGAGGTGTGGTCTGTCTTCATGGGAGAGATTTTTCTCTGAGATATTTTCTTTTAAGTATGGATTAAGGTTCACTTTTTAAAAAAGAACTATGAATCTCAGTCCAAAAAATTCGTTTTGTTTTTTTTTTTAATGTAAATCAAATTCATGTCAGACTTCTAGCTCTGGGATTGTCAGAAAGCTAAGCTTCAGTGTTCTAGATGAGGTTCTTCCCCACAACACTGTGCTTTATTTCTGGGGTCCTTTTCAGTGTTAATTTCCAGGATCACATCTGCATGGGAGGAAAGAGTCCATCTGCATATGGGAGAAGATACAGATAGGATAGTGTCCCTAGTCTTGTTTGATCATTTTTTTTTTCGTAAGTTTTTAGAGATGCCAACTACCCTTCTCAACAGAACTTCTTCAGGATGGTGACTGCCTCATGCTTTTGGATCACCTCAGGGGCCTGAAATTTTTATAGTCCCTTCTTTATAGCCATATTATAAAACTGTTTTCTTTCAAGATCTTGTTACCTCACTGATAAGTTGATTGTTACATTCTATGATGAAGCTATTTTCTCTAGCTGCGCAGTAAAACTCTTTCCCCACAGGGCCTTGCAAATTCCTTAGTGATTGGAGTTGATGGAGCCTTACTTGGACTTTTTTGATTCTTGAGTTCTCTCTGTCTTATTTACTCACCATGATGGGGAAAATTTCTTCCATGTGGAGTTGGGAAGCTCCATTCAAAACTAATGTCTCTAGGAAGCTCTAGCTTTAAATAATCTTCTCTTGTGATTTCTCTCAGGAGTATCTACAGTGATTTACCACCGACATCATCAATTTTGAAATTGGCAACCCGTCCTACACTGTCTTTTGGGCAGGGGAGTAGTTAGTGTGCCTGCTCTCTGTTTGAATGGGAAAGAGAGATAGGGAGAAAGCTTCTTGTGGGGGTGCGGTGGCACTACATGAATTAAAATCTCAAAATATTGTTCTGACAACTCATTCCCCTCTAAAATCCATGCTTTCTTTAAACAAAAATGAACACTTCTTGCTCCCACCTCTAACCCTTAAACTGAAGGTAGGATCTGTATTCCTGAACTAAATGGGTTATTTAGGAAAGCATGTCCTACATGCACAGCATCACCCGGGTTGACAAGCTGACACTGTTCACAGAGAAAATTATTCAGCTTGTTCACTGGATGGCAGTGGAAAGATAATAATATTAATACCAACATATTGAGTGTTCATTCTGTCAGGCGAGTGTATTCTCCTTGGTTCTGTCTCATCTCAACCAAAATTTGAAGCGACGGACGTTAGAGCCTTCGGCGTGTCATAGTTCTTGGACAGACCGTGTTATAGCTCTTAGACAGATTGTGTTACAGCTCCATGTTACAGCTCTATTTTATTTAGAAAATAGCAGGAAAATCCATCCTCAAGGCGTGAGGGCACGCCGACCCAAAGACACAAAGAGAAGAGAGTTGGGGAGTGCGCTAGCACCTGGGGGAGAGAGAGAGACCCCCAGCCCTTTGGCTTCTCTTTTTATATGTTTTTTCCTCCCCTCTGGGCCTTCCCTATGTAAATTGGGCTAGCCAGGAGTGCTGTCTGTTCTACCTGAAGTCCTCACCCCGGTCTTTGTACCTCCCTTTGTTCTATTTTCTCAGGCTTTTCCCTTCCTTGTCTTTTAGCCACCGCCATTCTGGACTCCTGTTTCCTATTCTAACTACCTAACAGTTCTGTGCACATGCTTTTCTGGATCTTTTATACACATGATCTAATTTAGTTATCATAGTCATTGTATGAAAAATGTAACATTATTATCATTTTTTATACCAGATCAAGAAACTGAGGCAGAGATAGGTTATATAATTTTTCAGGATCCAGCACTAGAAAGTATTGGAAATCACTGATTGTGACAATTATTCTGTCTCTGGCCCAGGCTCTTGACCACTATGCTGTGCAGATATATATCACATTTCACATCCCTCAGGGCAACCAGGGGTAGGATGATAACAGAATAGGTGGTATTTCTTTCTTGATATGTCTCTTAATGAGTCATGACTTGATAAGTGAGCTTGGCTAAGACACTCAGTCATCTTTAGTTTTAACTTTGTTGGGGATTTAATTTTGGTAGAAGGTGTGGATTTAATCCTCATCTATTGCTGAAAGAAAACAAAACCTCCATTCTTCCTGGGTGTCTGGCTGGTCTTATGCTCCTGCTTCAAGGTGTCAAAAGGTCAGTCATACCATGGTCTTTAGTTTCCACGGGTCAGAGTTTTCCATTGAGATGCCCATCATCTCTGTGTACTTAATCCTTCAAGTTCCCACTGTTTTGAATTGAATTCTTCTCAAGAGTGGATCAAGACAGTGCTTCATAGGGCCCAGGAATACTACATGGCTCTTTCATTCAGCATATCCCTGCCACACTGAGAAAGGCTGGGTCTCCTAGGGTCTCCTCTTCTGTGAAACCACAAGCATCTTTTTCATTGTTTCTTTATAGCCTGGAGAGATGATTTTTTTCTTCTCTCTAGAGGAAAGCCTTACTTTTCACCCCACACCTACTGAGTTTCTCTGAATATTGTTTCCACATCTCTTTTTGTCTTGCTATTTCTTTTAGGAGCACTTCACTTAATCTCATTCATGGGCTTAAGATTTAAAATAATAACAACCTATTATCCTATCCCAGGGACGGGGGAGCCTGGTGGGCTGATGTCTATGGGGTTGCACAGAGTTGGACACTAGTGAAGTGACTTAGCAGCATTATCCTACAAGGGCTTCCCGGGTGGCTCAGTGATAAACAATCTGCCTGCAGGAGACATGGGTTCAATCCCCAGGTCAGGAGGATCTCCTGGTGAAGGAAATGCAACCCATTCCAGTATTCTTGCCTGGAAAATCCCATGGACAGAGAAGCCTGACAAGCTACAGTCCATGGGGTTGCAAAGAGTTGGGCATAGTAACTAAACAACAGCAACATTATCACACAAGCACAGTGTGCAGAAAGGAAGCTTAGGGCTGGCTAGCTCAGTAAAGGTAAAGTAAAGCAGGAAGGTAAAACAAAATGAAAACAAAACAATGTGGAGAAAATCATAAAATGAAAATAAAATTTAGCCATTCTTGTTTTAGTGGAGCATGTGTAAGAGTATATCTTTGTGTTATTTGATCATTTATTGATGAGAAAAATGAAGCTGTTGTTCATGATCTTGTAAGAATTAGGACACAAGCAGTGCCACTTCGACACCAAGATATCAAAGCATCTGACTTAGTTGGAGAAGATACTTACGCATTTCCAGGTTGAAATTAGAATTTTTCTATCACCCATCGAGTGGCAAATGCACAGAGTACAGCATCGAGTTGTGTCTCTACCTTGAAGGGTAGGCATCATTAAAAAGCGCTTACGTGTTGAGGCAACAAAAGGAAGACCAAGGTAGACATTCCTGAATCCCTATGAGATGCTTCTGTCTGAATACTATCAAACAGAAAAGAGGAAGAATGAGGGATGGTAGACTTGGAGCAATGATAAATTTTTTGAAGATCAGATGAAGGATTATAGCCATTTTCAATTTAGGCTGAAAGATACAAGTGACTTTGATTAGACTGCAATTCCTTCGATACACAGATTAGGCTATTGGGCAGAGGAACTTAAAACTATCCTAGAAACAAAGCCTCTGATGTAGAAGAGCATTTGTGCTTCAGGGACAACTGAAAAGGCAGATGAAATGATGAAACCTGAGACTATGATGGTAACTAAACCAAAATGATATAATTTAGATAAAGTTGCAAGATGTTAACTTATTGCACATGGAGCATCAGGAAAGGAAAGGAATTAGAATTAATTGCCATGGAACTGAACATATAGTGATGCCATTGAGTGATGTGGGAAATATAAGAAAAAAATGAGAAGGAGCAAAGTTTCCAAAGACGAAAACTAGTTTCATGTAGGACCTGTGTGTTTGTTTTCTGGCTAATATCCTACTAAATATAGAAACTGATGGTTAGGAACTTAATCATTAATAAACTCAGTAGAGAGATCAGTGATAGAAAATTATGTGATAAGAATGATAAAGCCATTGGTGAACAAATGGGTTACTAAGCTACCAAGTAAGTAATATCATCAAGAAAAAAGAAAAGCAAAATATAGAAAAGAAGAGAATCCAAGATTAAACTTTAGAGCATAAGAAAATTAAAAACAACAGACAGGAAAGGAGGCTGAGAAAGACTGATCAGAGAGATTGGAGAGACTGAAGATAAAAGACTATAAAACATACTTATAAGAAGACTGTCTATAAAAAGGGGTAATTTTGGCACCAATCCTATATACTAGGAGAACTTTTTTTTTTTTTAAAGAAGAAGAAGAAATGGTGTATTTTTAGAAATAGAAACTGGAAACTTATAATCCAGATGGAACATAGAAAGAATAAATCTTAGAGTAGAAATTTATTCCATGGATTTATTTATCGAAGGGTTAAATCTATTTATTCACTTTTTAGAGCATTAGAAAACATCTTGCAATAATATATTTACTCTATAATAATGAACATATTTTCTTGTCTCTATAGCTGTCTTCCATTTCTCTGAGTGTATTTAGACTCAATTTCATTCATGGTAGCAGAATCTCTCCCAATCCAGGGAGAAGCTTATTCCAGGGACTGTGTTAAAATATCCAAATTTACAGTTTAAGTGACCCATTCTAAACAGCTCTTTTGGTAGGTTGTTTTTTTTTTTTTTTTTACTATGTTAAGTTTAGTTCTATAAAGTGCATTTCAAAATCCACATTCTTTCTTCACACACCAGTTCTAATAACTTTAGTCTGTTTCTTGAGCATCTTGAGAATTCAGGTGCTCATTGTAGCTTCTTGATAGATCTACCCAAGTTTCACTTTTGTTTTTGACATTGACACCGCACTTTTCACATTACTGTCTTTGTCTGCAATGGGAATACTTAAGTTTCTGCATCTCTTCCAAAGTCTAGCATCACCTCTAAATTCTAACCTTTTTAATCTAAGCTTCTCTAGTGGTTCTGAACCTGGAATATGACTTATTAAGGTTATTTTTTTGCTTCTTTTTTCTCCCTTTTTATTCTAAATGAGTTTTCAGACTGAGAGTTCTAGGGATCGACTGGTAGGGTGGTGTGTTGTCATATTTCTAGATAGGGAGAAGAGAGCAAATTCCCATTTATATGACTGTCACATAAGTAAAGATCAGCTACTTTTCAGGTCATCCCAAATTATTTTCTCTACCATTATTTAAACATTTCAAAGAAAGAGTAAAAGACTTAACTTGTAAAAAGAAAACATAGTCAAAAATTTTCTTCTCTTGAAAGTAGAAATGGAAAAATGGAAAATTAGGAGATGATTATAGGCAAAGAAAATACAGTAGAGGGCTTTATTAACAATTCAGGGCAGAGACTCTATAAACAGTAGAATTAGTAACATCAGCTGGCTTATAGCTAACTCACTAAATATGGACATCACATTATTTGGTATGTCATATTTGGAAAAAATAATCAATGTTGCTAAACTTTTGTAAAATGTAAAAGAAAGAATACTTGTCTTCATTTTGTAGCCTTTGGATAAAGGACCCTGTTACATACCCCCTGTATCATTAATATACAGGAAAACATTCCTGATCACTTCAAGTGTTTTAGTTACCCACATGTATATTTAATATGGGTTTGTTTAAATCCATGTCCACTTGCACTGTTAGCAGAAAACATTTCCACTAGTTTGGTCTAGAATAATTGAGTCCATTTATAATCAGCAGTCTACTGGCAAGCCACCTGAACCGCATGCTGGGAGAACTCAGTTTGATGCGGGCCTTCTCCCAATATCTGTAGTTACTGGCAATACTTCCCTGTTGTTCTGTCTCTGGCCTCCATATCCTATGGAGAGGTTCTTCTCTTTTGGCTCTGCATGGCAGGATGAATTTTGGAAACAGGTAATCTGACTGTCTTTTGGTAGATAGTCATCATATCTTTTCATGATGTGGTCATTTTAATCATCAGGATCTTTTCTAGGATCTTTTCTCTCTTCATGAATGCTTAAAACTATAATCTCTGAAAACTGTGTGCTAAACTTAGATCACATTGGTAATCATCAGTAATCATTATGTAAAGCAATTGTTGTATCTTAAAACATGAAATATTCTCTTCCATAAGAGGCTGAAAATTAATCCAAAAGTTCACTAAGAGAAAGAAATGATAAAGTAACAACTTGATACTTTAATATTTTAATCAGTACAAGCACTTAAACCCAATAGGTAGGTCCAATACAAAATTTTAGGGCTTACCTTATGTGACTCAATAAAAAATATTAATGTCTAAAGACTAGCTTATTTTCCATTGTCTTACTGAAAGAGAAATGTGGTAGTCCACAGCTGAGTGAGTAGGTCATGTTTTTACAGAATGACTGCAACTCACACTGGAGAGACTGTTTTGAAAGGAATACCTAATAAAAATTGGAGAATGAACCAGTGGGTAGTAATGTGTGTCGATACCCAACATAACTCAGTTACCCTGTCTGGAAGTCAAAGTCTATTACACTCTGGTGAAACAGATGGATTTTCTATTTTCCAATTATAGTCTAGATTTTTACTGAGGTCAATAAACATCAATGTTATGGGCCTTTCATAGTATTCTTTTCCAGAGAAATATATGTACTTTAAATGCCACAAAGTACATGCAAGTATATAAAAACAGTAGTAAGAATAAAACTTTTTGAGAATGAGAAGCAACGGTCATAATGAAGAAATAATGCTATGCATAGAGTTACATCTTTCTGTATTTCATTATTCCTTGGGCGTCCTAATTAAATCAGTGGTTCCCTGCCATAAATTATGTTCACTTTCTAATGATGTTTTCTTTGGTGTTAACAAAAAAAAACTATTGATTTCATATCATTATTTTTAAGGTTGAACTTTGACTTTATTTTATTCATTCATTTTTTTTTTTTTGCTTTGGAATGCTATAATCCTGAAATTAATTTTTAGTTTTTAATTTTTTAATATTGGTAACTGTTACTAACCTCTACTGATATTGGAAGAAGAGTTCAAAGAATAGTTTGAGAATATTTTGCCATCCCATAACCCTCAAATATTTTAGTTATGTTTCCTACAAACAAGGCCATTATCCTATATAGCCATAACATGCCACCGAAACCGTGAGTTTAACATGTATACATTTATATCATTTAAGCCTCAAATCCCACTCGTGTCCTTAATTGGTCAAATAATGGCTTCTATGGTAAAGAATACAGTTTACACTTACATGCTGCATCTAATTGTCATGTTTCTTGACTTCCCTTTAGCCTGGGATATCTCCTTAATCTTTACTTGACTTTCATGACCTTGGCATCTTTATGATTATAAGCTAATTACTTTTGCAATGTGTTCTATTTTGATATAGATTTGATTAGATTTAGGTTATGAATTTGGGTCAATACTATCATAGAAATGATGTTGTGGTTTTTTTGTGCGTCTTACAAAGTGGCACACACTTTCAATCTCTCCCATTATTGATCATGTTTACTTTGATCATTTGATTAAGACTATGTCAGCCAAGCCATTTTGCTGTTAAGTTTTTCTATACCCCTTTGTAATTACTACATATTTTCTGAGAAGGTAGTTTGAAACGATACATACCCCATTCCTCATCAGACATCAATATACCCACTCATTGTTTTATATTTATATTGACTTACTATTTGCTATTTTGTTTGATAGATTAAATCCATCATTATTACTATTTTTGATGATCAAATCATTCCATATTTGAACAGCAAGAATCTGTTCAAGCAGATTTCTGGAAGGTTTCCAATCATTTTTGAGTCTTTTTTGACACTACAAACTCCAGGCTCATCTTGCATTTTTTTGCTAAATCCTGATTTGAAATCTGGGATGCTTCTCACTACTCAAATCATTGTATTTGTAAATGAGTTATAAAAGTAATAGAAGCATTTTCCCATTAAGAAGTCAATCCTCCAAAGCATGTTAGTACCTTTGATATAATTCATTTTTCATTTCCCTCGTAGCTTAGTCAGTAAAGAATCTGCCTGCAATGCAGGAGACCTGGGTTTGACTCCAGGGTCAGGATGATTCCCTGGAAAAGGAAATGGCAACCCACTCCAGCATTCTTGCCTGGAGAATCCCATGGACAGAGGAGCCTAGCAGGCTACAGTCCATGGGGTTGCAAGAGTCAGACATGACTTAGTTATTAAACCACCACCAACAACAACAGTTAGTCTGTGTCAGGGCCTTAAATGCACATCTGACTGAGGCACCATTCCTATGTACACAGAATTAGCAAACAGTGGAAACAAACAAAAGACAACAGCAGAAAAATAACAAAAAGGAAAGGTCAGGTCAAATTTTAAGTGCTGAGTAACTTATGAGATGGAGAAGGCAATGGCACCCCACTCCCGTACTCTTGCCTGGAAAATCCCAGGGTTGGAGGTGCCTGGTAGGCTGCAGTCCATAGGGTCACTAAGAGTCAGACACAACTGAACGACTTCACTTTCACTTTTCACTTCCATACATTAGAGAAGGACATGGCAACCCACTCCAGTGTTCTTGCCTGGAGAATCCCAGGGATGGGGGAGCCTGGTGGGCTGCCACCTATGGGGTCGCACAGAGTTGGACATGACTGAAGTGACTTAGCAGCAGCAATTATGAGAACTCAGTTTCAGAATAGTGGATAAAAAATTAGAAAAATAAATGCATGTTTAATTATGTAAAATGTTTCACTCTGGTACCAGAATTTGTATGTGAAGATTGTTTAAATAATTATTTTCACATTAGAAGGCACTTCATCCTATTGTCACCAAAGGACAATAGTAAGAAAAGACAGATTTTGGTAAGATAAAACGATGGTAAAAATTTTTGCAGATATCTTAGTTTATATTAAAATTATTAGACCTAAGTGGCCATTAAGCCTTTTATTTGACTTAGACTTGCTTGTCAGAACATACTTTTCAAGAATTGGCAAATCTAATCTGAAATAAATCCAATATGTTAATCTCTGAGAGGAACCGCTTTACCAAGGGATGAGTAAATCCATGAGAACTGAAGTCTAAGGGAGCCTGCAAATATGAAGCCTGAGACCAGTGTGACGTGGGATCAGCAGCCAGGTCTGCTGTGAACAGAAGTAACCATTATATACTTGTCAGACTTTATGAGGCAGTTTAGATATAAACAGCATGAGTAGCAGCCAGATCCAGCCTTTCCATTCCTCTCTTCTTCTCTCTGTAGCTGGGGCTAAAACCTGCGCCAGTGACCACTGGGATTTGTAACACCCTTTTGCCAGGAACAGAGGCCAGACAGTCATTAAATTGGATATAAACAAGGCAGGAATTAAGAATGGGGAATGGGCAGGCTAGACCTCCTATGAAAGCATCTGGAGAAAACCCAGACTTCCCAGATGTAATCTCAGGCCTTAGAGTTCACATCAGCAGCTCTGCCCTAAAATAAATGGAGGTAAGCCCGTTTTGTGTAAGTGTGGGGAAGAAATTAAAATACTCTCACCCCCTGATTTAATAGAGTACATACATGTGCATTTGAACTTTCCCAGGCTCACTCTGACTGTACATATATTTATGCATCTGTCTTTCCCTCTCATTTTATCCATATATCTGCATAATTACCTATAATATTACTGACTTAGATTAATTTGAATAAGCAATGCATCTTTTAAATAATTAAATGAATTTTAATCTTATATGAATAAAGAAATCTACCTAAAAATCACACCAGTTCTCATACAGTTTAAAATTATTCTTCAAATTAAGTCCTCTTCCTTTTAATGGAAACAGAATCCCTTTAGGGCATGTCTCCTCAATGGGACCCTGGGATCTCAACTCTGGTCTCCTTCCAGCCTAAGGAGAGTTGTTCAGATGAAAGAAATTTGCAACAGATTACAAATCCAGCTACAGAGAAGACCATTATTTTAGTACACTATTATAGTACTAAACAAAAATCTCATATGGTTAATGAAACTGTGGCTTCAGAGACCCTTATTTGCATGGACCACTTCCACACCAATGAGAGAGGCCCTAGCAACTTCATATTAATTATTGTATACTATATATCTTAAATGCTGCTGCTGCTGCTAAGTCACTTCAGTCGTGTCTGACTCTATGTGACCCCATAGACGGCAGCCCACCAGGCTCCCCCGTCCCTGGGATTCTCCAGGCAAGAACACTGGAGTGGGTTGCCATTTCCTTCTCCAATGCATGAAAGTGAAAAGTGAAGGTGAAGTCACTTAGTCGTGCCTGACTCTTAGCGACCCCATGGACTGTAGCCCACCAGGCTCCTCCGTCCATGAGATTTTCCAGGCAAGAGTACTGGAGTGGGGTGCCATTGAGACCCCCCCAAATTGTAAAAATTTAAAGCTCCACAAAGGCTATACATGTAAAAACTGATCCTATTATCTCCTAACTAAAATGATTTCTAGCCAGAGCATACAATTGTTCATTCATTCACTTGCTTACTCAAGTGATTTTTCTTCAAAGCATTAGGCTCTGTGGAAAAAATGGGGGGAAAAGTCAAAGAATTGGCTCTCCAAGAGTTTATATTCTAGTAAGAGAGAGACAGAAACAAAAGTGGAAGCTAAATATATTACCTACAATGTTCTCTGTACCTAACATACATTGGTTTGCAGAAAAATTCAGGGTTCAGTATGAAAGTCAGGGTATCACTGGAACACACTGAACCTCTGAGTGTGCTTTGACTATATTTATTTTATTGTTAAGATATCTTTTGGGCTAGTATTGTCTAAATTTACTAAAGGTCTTTAGAGATATAGAATAATTGGCAGAAAGTCAGGAAACATTTGGTAATCATCATTTAAACAAGAAAAAAAGTTATTCATATTTCAGTGCCACATTAATGTTTTGAAAGCGTAATGACTCCTTTTAGAAATCAGGTTGTGGGAAGTCATAAAATACCATCCAAATTTAGCTGTTACTTCAGAGTTAAGGGAGCTTCCCTTGCGGCTCAGCTTGTAAGCCTGCAATGTTGGAGACCAGGGTTCAATCCCTGGGTTGGGAAGATCCCCTGGAGAATGGAAAGGCTACCCAGTCCAGTATTCTGGCCTGGAGAATACCATGGACTGTATAGTCCATGGGGTCGCAAAGAGTCAGACACGACTGGGTGACTTTCACTTCACATCAGAGTTAAGGACATGGTTTTTGTCTTTATTAGGTATCTAGATTTTTCTCTGGCAGTTTGAAATAGTTCACTCTAGTACCTACCTTTTTCTTCCAATTTCTATTGAGTCTTTCAAATGAAGTTGAAAATAGGACAACATAATATTAGGCTTTAAAAATTTTCATGAACTTTAATTTCACTAGTATTTCATTAACTTCACAAATATGTTAAGATCAGAATTTCTTTCAAATACCACGTGGATTGTAAATATCTTGCAAAATAAAGTATGTGATTATGTATGCAGTATTTGGTCTTCTGCTGACATTAAGAGCAAATTTAAGCTGAAAGCAAATCCAATAAAAGTTGACAGTTTTTCACACAATATATATAAACCCGATTTTAAAACAAATTGCTTGCTGCTCCCTCAATTATTCACAGAAAATACGGCGCTTGTGAACTTCAGCTATATGAACAGTAAGTTGTCTAATTCATAACAGGCATATTCTCATAGTAAAGTTATAATCTTGGCTAACTATTCAAGAATCATAAATTCAGTGCCTATAATGTATTGGATAATAAGTTAGACTCTCCTTAAAATAGTATTGAAAATCAGTGAAAACAGACACAAAATACAAAAATTGTAGCCCAGCAAAGAAAGTGCCATAATATAAGTAAGAACAAAATGTGATCATAACACCCTGAGGATGTAACCAATTGCTCTGTCATAGGCTGTGAGACGATTTCTATCTTTAAAGAAAAATAGTTGGAGCTTTCAGATAATGAACGATATAGTTTTTTCAGGCAGAAAAACAGATTACAAAATAACTTGAAGCCACAGCAAAGTTGCCAGTACTCCAAGAATGAGAGATTCTGTAGCTGGGATTGAGAAATGGTTCTAACAGGTACTGAAGAGGTTGGTAGGGTAAAATTAAATCGGACTGTGGAGGGAAGAACTCAGTCCTGTGGCCAACAAAAAACCAAGGGAGGTTTGAAGCTGTGAAATGACATAATCAGATTTATTTTGTAGATAGGGTTTGGTAGCCATCAACATGCTTTTGATAATGTGGAAAATGAAATATAGGTGATGAAAGTGGTGTGACCAGAGGAAAGGCATTTGAAACAGGCCTTTGTAAGAGAGGATGTGGATCTGACCTAAAAGCAGTGGAAATAAGGATGGAGAGGAGACATCAGGATTTAAAGATATTGCTCAGACAGATTCTGTAGTATTTGATGACAAGTTGACAAGACAGAGTAGTAGAAGGAATCATTTATATTATACCTATTGTTTGAAAGATTTAGGATTCTCTTAGCTGGGACATAGAGTGCCATAGAGTACTGGGCAGAAAGAAAATCAGGATTTTGAACATACTGAGTTTGAGACTCCTTGAAACGTGCCAAGTGAAATAGAAATTTATCTCCAACCTGATAAACTGATATTTTGGCCTCTGGCCCTACCCATACTCCCTGAAATTCATCTTCTACATTGCTGTCAAAATGACTTTATGAAAATTCAACTCTGACCATGTTATTCTTTTTCATTAAATCTTTCACAGACTCCATATTACATAGAGAAAAATAATCACAGGTTCTCTCAGAATTCCACAATCTGGACCCACCTGGTTCTCTAGGTTCTCTCTTGTTGCACTCTTTAAAAAATTACTTCAAGTACACTGATTTCTTACTCTTTCACATTTCCCTTTCTTTTTTCCCCCTGACTATTCATTCTGCCTGAGACACCCTAACAAGCAAGCAATTTTTTTAAGACTCAGATCAAGAGTTGTCTCTATCATGCCTTTGCTAAAGGGAGAATTGACCGTCCCTCTGTACATGGTATGTGCCCATCTGAGCACTGTCTATATCTATAACCACTAAATGCACTTATTTGTCAATACATCTTCTACTAAAACATCAGGAATGATTGTTCAGTCGCTAAGTCCTGTCTGGCTTTTTGAGACCCCGTGAACTGCAGTATGCCAAGCTTTCCTGTCCTTCACTATCTCCCAGAGCTTGCTCAAATTCATGTCCATTGAGTCAGTGATGCCATTCAACCATCTCATCCTCTGTCACCCGCTTCTCCTCTTGCCCTCAGGCCTTCTCAGTATCAGAGTCTTTCCCAATGAGTAGAATCTTTGCATCAGGGGGCCAAAGTATTTCATAATGATTGGGTCTAGTAGGAAGGAGAAAAAAAAAAGATTAATAGAATGAAGGGGAGATATTTAAATGTACATAGCTTCAAAAAATAATTATACTTTTGAGAATTCAGCACTGTAGATGTTACATGTGTGCATAGGCACATGTAGTAAAATGTTAATTGTCTTAGTGGAACCAATCAATGAGTGACAACCTAGATGATCATCAACAGAAGACTGGTTAAATGAATTTTGATACAGCCAAATAATGTAATACTTTTCAGATACTAATAGAATTTGGTTCATTTGCATATATTGATATAAAAAAGTTGAAGACAATATACAAAGTCTTAGTGGAAATCACTGCATATAGTATGTTCCTATTTCAATTAGAGGTAGATGTATTAAATTCTTAGGAGTGACTTGACACATTGCCAAAAACTCGGTGGCTTAAAACAACAGAAATGTATTGTCTCCCAATTTTAGGAGCCAGAAGTTTGAAATCAGTGTCAGCAGGGTCATATTTCACCCAGACTCTAGAGATTGGTTGCACATCTCTTTCATCTTCTGGTCATTTCAGGCTTGCTTGTTTGTGGTGACATTACACCTGTTTGTCTCTACTTTTATATCTCCTTTTGCTTTGTGTGTCTCTCATAAAGATACTTACCACCAGATTAGGTCTCAGCAAGACGACCTAGGACTATCTACTTACAAATATTTAATTTAATTACATCAACAAAGTTCTTTTTCCCAAATAAGTTAACACTCAAAAGTTTTGGAATTTAGAAGTGACGATATCTTTTGGTGGGCCACCATGTGACCCACCGCAGGCAGCCTAAGAAGGGCTTCCCAGGTGGCAGTAGTGGAAAGGAACCCATATGCCAATGCAGGAGACATAGAAGTCATGGGTTCAATCCCTCAGTCAGGAAGATCCCCTGGAGGAGGGCATGGCAACCCACTGCAGTATTCTTGCCTAGATAATCCCATGGACAGAGGGTCATGGGGTCGCAAAGAGTTGGACATAATAAGCATAGCTGCAGCAGGTACTTTCTTGTATTCATTTAAATGTGTATATTCCCTGCTGGCACAGATGGTAAAGAATCCGCCTGCAATGCAGGAAACCTGGGTTCAATCCCTGGGTCGGGAAGACCCGCTGGAGAAGGGAATGTCTGCTTACCCATTCCAGTAGAATTCTATGGACGGAGGAACCTGGTGGGCTACAGTCCATGAGGTCACAAAGAGTCAGACAGAACTAACACTTAATATATTATCTAAAAGGATATGCAAGAAATTACTGAAGTTTTGGTATTTTGTTTTTTGTTTTATTTTGTGTTGCCGCTCCCCTACCAAACTGGTGATCCAGCATGGGAAAGAAAATGCTTTTTTATACATTAATTTATTGTCTGAACTTTACTTTTTACCATAATTGTTTCCATTTGCAATGAAATAAAATGTAATCTAAATCTTAAAATGGTTGCAAAAAGCACTTGATTTAAAACTGATTCATCTATTAAGGAATGAATTAAACTGTTTTTAAATTAATTAAATTATTTAATTCAACTATTTAAAATTATTAATTTATTAATAATAAAATAACATGAAAATTTACTTTCAAAAACCCCTTGCTATGGTCTGAATGAATATTTGTCTTCCTCCATAATTTTTTAGTTTAAAGTTTGATTTATTTCAGGATCTTGTCTTCTCCTTATTTGTATTTAAATGGTAATCAAATAAAGGTTACAGCGGTATAGGGAATCTCCTCTCATAAAGTGAATATACAAGTCTAGCACTGTTTTTAATTGACAACATTGCACTAATTGGCTCATTATGGCCCACAAGCTTATCTATGAACCAAAGCATGTAATAATCTGGCCAGTTTGGGCCATGTGCCCAGTGCTGTTGTGGCGGATAGAGAGGAAATAGGAAGTAGGGTTACAGAATTAACTCCATCAGGTGAAGAAAACAAAAGAGTCTGAGCCAATTAAAATTAAAATAATAACACTATAGTTACACTAAATAAATTCATGACAGGTCCCTTACCAGGGTAAATGTCATACAGACCCCTTGACTTAAAAACTATAGTCAATATTCTTTTCATCAATGAAATTAATATAGCAATGGAATAATATGTGAAAATAACAGTTAACAAATGCTGAGACATAGAATGTTCGATTTTTGTTTTTATTTGACTGTAGCTAATTAAATTAGCAGCTTTCATTTTCACAGAGAACTGTTTAGTTTTTCCAATCCTGAGCGACTTCACTTTCACTTTTCACTTTCATGCACTGGAGAAGGAAATGGCAACCCACTCCAGTGTTCTTGCCTGGAGAATCCCAGGGACGGGGGAGCCTGGTGGACTGACGTCTATGGGGTCGCACAGAGTCGGACACGACTGAAGCGACTTAGCAGTAGCAGCAGCAGCAAGGACATCTAGGAGCAGAAATGGAATATAAAAGAGCAAAATTAAATGACCAGATTATAATTATAATACCGAAGAACTCCTTTAAGCACATACACTCGTTAACTAGTCAATTTCCCTTTGAAGTTTTCCGCCCACCCATCTTTCCCTCTGTTATCAACGTTGCAAACATCCTCATTCAATTTCCACCAGCTGTTTTATGCATGTGTAATCATTTCATACCTTGGGGGTAAAGCTTGATCTTTTAACTGAAGGAATAATTATGATTTCAAGTAGCTCTCTTTATTCAGTTAGAATCCTCTGGGTTCAGCCTGGCTTCCACCCTTTGTATGTTTATTGGTACTGGAATTTTGTAAGCTACAGAAAGATTTTGGATCCGATTTCTTCCCTCTTTCCTCACTTCTTCCACCCTTCAACATAGAGCTCTTTCTTTCCACATTAACTTAAGCATGTGACAAATACTGTGTAAGACACCGAAACTGCTTTTAATGTGACCTAATTTTTTGTTCCACATGAGCTGGAAAATTTGACTTCTAAAAAGTAAATTATGTCTTTGAAGTAATGCTGATCCAATTTCCTAAAACATTTGTAATTTTTTAGAATATTTATATTATATATAATATATATAGGAAAATGCAGCTAATTGAAGAACCAGATAAGAACTGTAGCTCTTGATTATTTTTCCATGAAAAATGCATAACTTCAGGGGAAAAGTACATTTTTTGATTCTTGTAAACAACAGCAACTATAGTAATTACTCCTGATGAATAAAGATTATACATTTAAATGGTTTTAATTATTTACATGCATTGTGTTATCAGTATTATAAAGTTCTTGGTATGTTTTTCATGTCAGCTCCACTGAGAGACATCCTTTAATCAATTGTGACTCCTTTGAAATCTCTACCGAGTATACAGTTTTCCTAAAATTGTTTAAAATCAGTTATTCAGATTTGTTATTAGTGGAAAGAATGGCCAGGAGAGAGAAAGGAAAATTTTTCCTGCCTATTGGTAGGATATGCCAAAATCAGTTGAGATATGGAAATTTTCTTAAACTACCCATGCTTCCTCTAACCCAGACACATGATAATGATACAAAGCTCCTATGCCTTGAGAAATACTATCTCTACCAGCCACTTTACTGCTAAAAATATATATTTCATTTCTCAAGTTTTTGACATGGTCAGAAGTTTGAGACCTCATTAAATCAGGGAAAAATGTTAAATCAAACTATTTAACAATTAGTGAATAAAACATTCTGATTATTTTTTTTTCTGTATTCACTCCACATTTTCTTAAGATATAGAGTAGCTTTCATTCAAACTTGGCATTCACCTTAAATCATGTACATGGATATTTTCAAGAAAACATCTGGGAATAAATTATTTCTGTTAGAATGGTAAGCATTTTAAATTATCCTCTCATCAAAGTATGCCATAGTCATATTATAAAATTATTTGTTTGCTCAAATCCAATATCCACCATATTATAAGTTCTGGGAGTCTTGGAATAGTGTACATTTTATGTTCCATCCTCAGCATAGTAGACACTCACTGAAATTTTTAAATGAAATAAGACATTTTGGGGTGAAAGATAGATTTTCACAATTTATTTGGATATTGTTTACATCACAGAGTATAATAATAGGTGTATTATCCAGAAATTTTGGGAACTTTATCAAAAGGACAACTTAACCTAAATATATATTTTTAAAACAGAGCCCACAAGGAGATAATAACCCAGTGGAAATAGTAAGAATAAAATAACCAAAGATCAAATAACATTGATCATGCATAAAGTACATACAAAAGATCTTCAAAATATATACTAAGCCAATAATATGGCACAACAACATGAAAAAAAAGTGTTTCCAGAAATATTTATCAGTAGATGGCAGAAACATATTCTTTTCCTCAAATTTAAGTTATTTTTATAGAAATTAAACATGAAAGCCACAGTACTTACCTGATAGAGTTAATTTGTCAATACTTTAATATAATCAAAGATCATTTCCACTTAAATGTATCAGAATATATTAAAATATTTTATTAAATATTATCATTTGTTACCACAGTTTTTCAAGCATGATGTCCAGAAGCTTACTGCTAAGTCGAGGAAGAACTGTTTCTGTCATCAGAGTGGCAGTAAACAAGCAATACAAAATTACAGTTGTGTAAACAAGCTCGAGATGAATGATTCACACACTGTTTTCCTTTCATTGGCCCCTTCCCCAGGTCAAATGACCCTTTAGACCACCTACTCTCAATCTCACCACACACAGACACATAGCTCTTATGGTTTTCTTAGGTTTCCCGCCGGCCACACCAACACACAAACTTGATTTTTTTTACTTAAAATTACCGAAAAATGAAAAATAGAAGAACCAACTAACAGAAAGAAAGAAAGGAAAAATCCAACACCTCATGTGTTCTTCTCCAAGATGCTGACAACCATTTACCTAACTCATGTAATGCTGCAAATTTAGTCTAAATCAATGTAGGTGATTATAGAAAGAAACACCAACACTATTCTGATTCTCAAAATGCTATTTCATTTTTCTTTGTAAATCAATAAAATTGACTCATTCCCCAAAATATACTGCAGCATTAGTATCTATGATTTGGTATTTCTCAGCAATTAAGCACTTTAAACAAGACCACAACTCTGAAACTCTTCATCTTTAGTGATGTTTTCTGAAAAGCTAAGTGAATCTTTCAACTAAAAATGCTTTTTTTTTTTTCATTTTACACTTTGTCTCCTACATTCATTATTTTCCCTTAAAATCTTTCTTCTCTTTTTACAAAGGGGAATTGCTTATCATTTGCCTTAATTTGTACTTCTAACATTGAAGTTTAAACACAAAATGGAGCAATTTTACTTAAAGAACATGTATTTGGAAGCTAAATAAACATACATTTATTAGTACATTGTCTTGATTTAATAATGGATATGTTAAATTTCATTAGACTATGAACTTTTTTCAAGCTCACTACATTTAATAAAGCATTTTGCTTAGAATCCACAGATCTGTGTTTTATGGAAGGTTTTTTAAAATACCCCATATCTGTTTTATAGCTATGAAATAATCTTGCTGTTTTTAAATTGGTGCTTTCAAAATGCATTTTATCCTTAAAGTTAGAGAATCAGCAACAATTAGTTTATTTTACAAAGCTCCTTGAGTACTCTAAAGGATTTCCTCCAAAAGCAGACAAAAACTAGAGGTGGTAGTGAGTATATCCACATGTAAAGAAGAGACATCAAAAGAAAAAAATCATAAAACAAAGATATCTCTAGACCAGAAGATGTTTCCTGTTTCCGATCTTAGATGTGTTAAAGTTTTACAGATCATTTTCCCCAAAATGTCTCTTATTTAGTATTTTTCCAAGTCATATTTTGGAAGAGAAATGTCAGACTTTATTAACTACAAAAATCAGATAGTTTGCACTACTTGTCATTCTTTCAGTAAATTTACAAATACTAAACAATTTCTGTGGCTACCACTGAGAAAATGTGGTTTTTAAAAGATTCATGGAAAGAAAATGTGTTATAAAATGCCCCATGACAAATTAGAAAAAAATAAGTGTGCTAAAAGAGAGACAGTCTAAACCACCAATTTGGGGTGTCACAGGAGTCCATTCCGTTTGTAAAGAAACGTGACAAGCATTTCCTCAGAGACACAACTAGACAGAAAAATGGATGTTAAACAAAGAAAAAGTCAATTGGAAGCAGAATAGAGAAAGCGAAGCTAGCCTAGTTGGGCCATTAAGTTTAGGGGAAAAAAAAAAGAAAAGCAAGGAGTATTAAGATAAATATACGTAATATTTATATCCAAAGTAGAAAAGTTATTTAATAATAATGCCAATATTTGAGATTAATTTTTAGAGTATTCAATATTTCATCTCATGAAATGAAAAAACAAGTACAAAAGGGAATTGATTGTTCAAAACCCTTTGAAATTTTCAGTTTTATTCCATTATAGAGGAACCTCAGAAACTAGTTTAATGAGAGAAAGGGACAGAGTTGTGCTTTGGGTCTTCTATAGGTATTCTTTACTAAATATATAGATTATCATTTATATGACAATACATGTCTACATGTTAATTTTCCATGTCAGCTACATGAGTTAATATGGCGACATATGAAGGTAGGACATTAAATTAAAAATTATGTATTTTATCCAAAAGGAGAAAAATATGTATAATAATTTGGGAGGCAGGAGCTGCCTACTATATATAATTTTGAATTGAATTAAGTCATCTGTGTATGCTGTACTTATTTAAATAAATTTAACACTTTCCCAATATTAATATAACTCATGCCTATAAAGAAAAACTAGAGAACATGAGAAACATTTAAAATTTTTAAAAATTATTACCCAAAGAAAATAACTCATAAAAAGATAATGTGTTTGTCTAGTCTCTTTTTTTTTATGTAGTTCATTATTGTTCATTTTTTTGGCTTTGTTCTAATATTGTTTTTCTTTTTCTACTGGCTATCATGTATAACTAGTTTTTTTCTTTTCACTAAAAAAACTTCTATCATAAACTTTTTTCATATTAGTATAAATGAGCATAGAGAGCACTTTCAGTCATAATATAATCATGTGAAAATAGAATATTATACTTATTCTCTTGTTTATATATTTTGCTTAATATTTAAGATTTTAGTTTGGTATAAAACTCTGTTCAACTTAAAATAGACTATAATAGCTATAAAATGTGATATGTAAACCTCATGGTAATCACAAAAAAGCCTGTAGTAGAATCACAAAAGATAATGCTACAAAAAACTGTCAAATAATAAAGGAAGACAGCAAAAGAGTAAAAAGAATATGAAAAGTAGTCAGAAAACAAATAGGAGCACAATGATAGAATAACTTTTAATCTAAAGAGGATTTCACAGAGATATTTTATTATCAAGCTCTTGAAAATCAAAACGAAGATTTGAAAGCGGCAAGGGAAAAGTGAATTGCCACACGCAAGGTCACATACAAAGCAAATTGTCACATAAATCCATAGGGCGTCAACAGGTGTCTCAGCAGAATCCTTACAGGCCCGAAGATGATATATTCAAAGTGCTTGAAGGAAAAAGACTGCCAACCACAAATACTTTGCCCAAAAAAGCCATCATCCAGAAAAGAAGAGAGGGAAAGACTTTCCCAGACATAAATCTATGGCTGATTCATATTGATGTTTGGCAGAAGCCAACACAATACTGTAAAGCAATTATCCTTCAGTCAAAAATAAATTAAAAAAAAAAACTTTCCCAGACTAAAAAGAAAAAAAGCAAAGAAGATTCATCACCACTAAACCTGCCTTATAAAATATTCTAAAGCTATTTCTTCAAGCTGAAATGAAAGGAAGCTAGTTAATAACATGAAGACAAATATAAATATAATACTTGCTGGTTTTATTAAGTATATGGTCAAAATCAGAATACTCTAACACTGTAATGGTGGTGTGTAAATCACCCACTTGACCTTGAAGGATATACAGAGGCTGAAAATGAAGGGATGGTAAAAATATTCCATGCAACTGGAACCAAAATAAAGCAGTATTTACATTTATATCAGACCAAGTTTAGACCTTAAGTCAAAACTGTAACAAAAAAGACAAAAATTATTATATAAACAGTTACTAATTCAAGAAGATATTACAATTGTAAATACACACCTGGGTGTGTGAGAGAGAAGTCAAGAATAACTCCAAGATTTCAGCAAATGTAAAAAAGGGGATAACATTCACTGAGATACAGACCATGTAAAAGCAGAATTTTCCAGGGAAGGATGGGTTGGAGTGGGGGTTGGACGGCAAGATCAGGAGTTCAGTTCAAATATAAGCTATAAATTAGGCATCCAAGAGAAGATTTAAGGTAAGCATTTGGATACATGAATCTGAAATTCAGGAAACGTGTGGACTGGAAATATAAATGTGAGAGTCACTGGAATACAAATAGCTTTTAAAACTCTGAGATCATCAAAGAAGTGATGATAGATAGGGGAGAATTCTAAAGACCATGCCCTGGAGACACTCCAGTGTTAAGAAGTTGGGTAGGATGAAAAAGACTAGGTAGAAGATCATCTAAAGAAGTGGTTTAAAGAAAACCACTTCTAAAAAAGTGGTTTCTAAAGAAACCACTGTTACTCTTACTTAGAAGAAAGAATGGGAAATGGATACAGACCACTCTTTGTGGAGATATTACTGAAGGGGACTCGAGAAATGATGCAGAAGTTTGTGAGCAAATTATTGAGAAGAGTAGTTTTCAGTTTGTTTAAGATTTTGAAAACAACAGCATGTCTTCATGCACAGGAGAACGATTTGTTAGAAGAAAAGTCCGTTACTTAAGAGAGAGTAAAGAAGTGGTGAGTAACACCATGGAGGCAGAGTTGAGCAGATGAGATGTGGTCCCCAGATGGGGAGCTGATTTAGAAAGGAGCAGAGTTGGACACGACTTAATGAGTGGAGAGTTCTCCTATATTAACGGGCAAAAAAGTCAGAACATATGCTAGAAGGAGGGTAATGTGTCACTGGGAGCCTGTGGAATTTGGTTTCTGGTTGCTTTTATTTCCTCACTAAAATATTTGGGGACAGCATCATCAGCTAAAAGTGAGAATAGGAAAAGAGTTGTTTTGGGTTTGAGGTTTGTGGCCACAATTTGAAGTTAGTATCAATACAATCTACTTGGCTGAGAGATTTAATCCAGCTTTCTTCTGCAACTTGTATTATTTATATTTTACAAATTAATGTTAAGCCATACTTCTTTTCAGGATTTTTTCAAAGTGGTTTTAAAATGGATATCCTTCATCTGTTCTCTCATTCAGTTGATTCTGTGAGCTGACTTTATGATGTTTATAGCTCCATAATATCTTTCTTTTTGAGGTTAACAATCAGAATAGCATCTTGTTCCTTCAAATTTTACAACGAAAGGTAGGGATTGGCAAGATTACTAGAAAATATCCAGAAAGGGCTTGCCATAGTTGCAAATAGAAATATCTATTTCTTAGTTGATTCCTTAATTCAGTGTTTCTGTGGGTGTGTATGGGACAGGGATATGTCATAAGTATGTGACATGTGTATGTAATTGCATGTGTTCATGGGTACAATTTTTAAAATCTATGTATCTATATAATTTTACTATGTAGAATCATTCTAGAACTTAATGAATTCCTACTTTGGCTGGAAGTATACTGACCTCTGGAGTGTAGGTGAGGCATAGTATTTCTCTAGTGGAAAACCAAGACCAAAGCAGTCTTCCTTTTATTCTGGTAACCGTCTAATTGCCACAAATTGAATCAAGGAAAGCTCCTTCAAATATATGACATTACATGGGGACTAAGCTCATGAGGCATGGGAAAAAGACCTCATTTGCTGTTTGTTGATTTGCTCTTAAGTTTCACAAAAATTAAATTTAGGAGTTGAACTTTTCTTCCTTTAACTTTAAAATACTGAGGTAGTTTGAGGAAAATATGGTCACAACTTAAATTTTGTGCCAAATGTTAATATTTATTTTATCCTAGGGAGTTTTCTTAGCCAATATTTAAAGAGCACATGTGGTTCTTTGCTGTGGAAAATACTTAATTTATGTTTTTAAAAATTTGAAAATAATAACAACAAAAGTAATCTATCAATCGTGTATTTCTAAGTGCTCAGGCAGGAAAAAAAAGCATAAATAGTTTTACTTTCTTAAATTTTATCCAGCAGTTTTAAAATTCTGTGTTACATTTAATTTTGGCATTATTTGTTTTACCATTTCTTACTCATTAATTTTTTTAGTTGTTTTACTTTCCTTACCTCATTTATTCATTCAAAAAAAAGTAATGATAACATTATTTTAAGTTTGTAATGAAAAGCTGTTATAACCACTACATTTATAATACTTAAATTATTAAATATGTAAAATTTACTCACTCATAATAAAAGTCAGGTTGCAGATAGTGTATAGATTATTATAAAACCAAGTATTTCAAGTTTTCAAGTTAAACTTTAATAAAATGCAAATTAGAATCATACGGTTTTCTACAACAATTTTTGCCCTTCTCTTGTTTAGCTTTTCATTTTAAATATGAAATTTTTCATCTCCAAATGTGCAGAGCTGGGAGAGTCTTTTGATTAGTAAAATCATTTTTATCCCAACTCCATAGTGGGTTGCCATTTCCTTCTCCAATAGTAGAAAGAAACATAAGTCAACTCAGTTAAGATTTTTAAAAGATTAAGTACATGCTTAGATTAGGTTAATTATATTAAATGTATTATTTTTTCCCCTTTGTTAATTTTTACAATTTTTTGCCGGTGCTGGGTCTTCATTGCTATTCAGGCTTTCTCTAATTGCGGCGAGCAGGGGCTGCTCAACGTTCATTGAGATGTGTGGGCTTCTCATTTCGATAGTTTCTCTTGTTGTAGAGCACTGGCTCCAGGGCGCATGGGCTTCAGTAGTTGCAGTGCATGGGCTCAGTAACTCAGCTTCCAGGCTGTAGAGCACAGGCTCAATAGTTGTGGCTGCTGCTAAGTCACTTCAGTTGTGTCCGACTCTGTGGGACCCCATAGACGGCAGCCCACCAGGCTCCCCCGTCCCTGGGATTTTCCAGGCAAGAACACTGGAGTGGGTTGCCGTTTCCTTCTCCAATGCATGAAAGTGAAAAGTGAAAGTGAAGTCGCTCAGTCGTGTCCGACTCTTAGTGACCCCATGGACTGCAGCCCACCAGGCTCCTCCATCCATGGGATTTTCCAGGCAAGAGTACTGGAGTGGGGTGCCATTGCCTTCTCCGCAATAGTTGTGGCACATGGGCTTATTTGCTCCAGGGCATGTGGGATCTTTCCAGATCAGAGTCTGAACCCATGTCTCCTGCATTGGCAGGTGAATTCTTTACCACTGAGCTACCAAGGAAGCCCTAAATGTATTCTTGGAAACAATATTTTAAACATGTGGAAATGAAATTTTATATAATGGGAACACCTTCAAAGAAGTATATAATATGCTTAGAAAATATGAAATAGGTAAAACCTCTCCAATGTCCTCTGGATAAGAGATCAATATGTATTTAGGAAATTTACCTCCTTTATTTGAATGGAATTTGGTAAAACAGTTTTAGATTCTAGCATATATTTTTTTATAATGATATGTCTATTTATTAAGGCATACAAATATTAAGGCAAGAAATGAGTATTTCTGTATATTAAAGTAATGCATATTACTTCAGTGCATTAAATGCAAAAGGGCTTAAGAGAAACACATAAGCAAATATACCATTTGGGGAAAAGGTAATAGCAAATAATAATGACAGAAAATAGTTTAGGAATAAGTATGATACTCAGTCATGCATAACAGAGTATAGAGTTGACTCATCAAGATTCAGTGCTCATTCTACATTCTGCTACCATGTTATGGACACTTTTCTTGACCACTTCTTTCTGCATAAGATCGTGCTGCAATTAATGCTAAAATCCATAAAGGCAGTCTAAAATGGATTAAGAAAAGATTAAAGGGAGAAAGAAAGAAAAAAGCTCACACATTATTTACATTAATAAATATAGGTTAGTGACTAAATTGATCAGTTTTTAAATATTTTATTTCAAGAATTTTAATTTAGAATAAAAAATTTTATTTAAAATTGTATTCACTTTCACAAGCAATTTAAGGAACATCATTTTGTTCTTTAGAAAATAGAAAGTATTAGTTGTTTAGAAATGTCTGACTCTTTGAGACCTCTTGGACAGTAGCCTGCCAAGTTCTTCTGTCCAAGGAATTCTCCAGGCAAGAATACTTGAGTGGGTTGCCATTCCCTTCTCCAGGGTATCTTCCCGACACAGGGATCGAACCCAGGTCTCCTGAATTACACACAGATTCTTTGCCATCTGAGCCACCATTTTAAGCATTGAATTCTTAGAATTTTGATGTGCTATCATAAGTATAAATAATTTAAATAGAAAAGATATCAATAGTTTGGTATAAATACTAGAAATCATATTTGAAAAAAAAAGTTAAAGTGTTATTATTTGCATTTTCCTGACAAGACCTTCTCCTTAATTAGCCCTAGTGACCTATCTGCTTCAAAGTGATTAAAATTATTAGAGTAGGAGAGCAAAGGAACATAAAACACTAATATTCAGATTGTTGTTGTTTAGTCACTAAGTTGTGTCCAACTCTTTGCGATCCTGTGAACTGCACCACATGGGCTTTCCTGTCCTTCACCATCTCCCGTTAGGCTCCTCTGTCCATGGGATTTCCCAGGCAAGAATATTAGAGTGGGTTTCCATTTCCTTCTCCAAGGGATCTTCCTGACCCAAGGATCAAACCTGGGTCTCCTATTTGGCAGATGTACTCTTTACCACTGATCCACCTGGGAAGCAATACTCAGATTATGATATTACAAATTTGAATTGTCAAGAAGATAGCCTGATTTGAAAGCCAAGAATGACTGAGGAAGAAATGAGTTTTTAAATGTTTTTACCTCCCATTTAACCATTCACGACTCAGACTCTGTGAACTAGATAACAGCAAGAAGCCCTAGGCTGATAGGAAGAAATAAGCAGACCCTCAAAATCCTGGACATCACAGGGCAAATACCAGGAGAGGAAGCTGTCAGATTTCTGTCCTAATTTCTCCTCTCTCTTTGGCCTTCAGAAGTAGGTGTGGTCAATTAGTTGATAAGGAAGTTGAGGTTGAGGAGGAGCTCTTGTCCAGTACTCCATTTGGGACACTTAGAGAAGTCTAACTGCACAAAGCCTGTGCCTCCATGAGGTGGAGCAGTATGGTTAAGGCAAGAAGGAAATGTGCCACCAGCAAATAGAGTCTGGAATGATCTCTCAAGCTTCTCTTGATTCTTACGTGGCAAGAACGAGCTGTGATTGAGTGGAGTGACTTGACCAAAGATCCAGACATAAGAGGTGGCAGGGAGTCTGTGAAACAACAAGGGCTGAGTAAGCAGAGAACTGTTGATTGAGCAAAGAAAAATTGCATTTTGTGTTCATCAACCCCAGATGTCAGCTGCAAATGCCAACAGAAAATCCTTAGAAATGATCAGGCCAACCAAATACTACAGCAGACATGGAACATCCACTCTGCAGTGGTCTGAAAACCAGTAAGTATATGATGGATCCAAAGACTCTCCTCTTTGCCCTTGTCTGTTCACAAAAGTCCCCAGATGGCTCCATCCCCAAATTCAGCCTAACACCATCTTTGAGACTATCAAGTGCATGGGAAGAGCGGAAACAAAAGAGCCAAGCAGTTATTTTCCAGCAACCAAGTATTTTCTTAAAAGATTGTTACAATTACTGGAGTGGATTAAGTTTTAAACCAACTTGGACTAAATGTAGCTTTTTATTTCCAACTAATCATAAGGGAAGATGAAGACTGAACTGTTGTAGACAAAATAAAGCAAAGAAACTGTTTTTTGTTGTTGTTGTTGTTGCTGTTGTTCCTCTGATCAAAATGTGAGCAACAGTGGTATCTCTGTAACATCAATTCAAGTGGACGAAAAAAAAAAATGTTGATGTTGCAAAGGTTAAAGATCAGTGAACTACTCTAAATTCAAAAGGGGAACAAATTTCAGTTTCCTTGGTGATACTGAACACTTTTAAGCATTTTACATAACCCAGTTACCACTGTACACCTAACGCTAAGAAAGTTGAAGTGACATCCTTGGTCACAAGCTTTAAGGTATTGACCTTGATGGTCTTCTTATAAACTGTTCTGCTAGGAGATTATGTGGTACCAATCAATAAGTTTATATTCATATTTGAATTGTTATATCAATTATTATTTAGGTAGATGTGTAATTCATGATCCAGGTTTGGTTATTTAAGGAATATTTTTACATATGGAGTATTTTTCTATAATAAAGTTTATGGTAGAATAGAGCATCTCTGTCTATGACATGATTCAGAATAAGTAGATGAGTACAGACATGAGAAACTGTAATTGTTAGGAAAATAGGTCTATTAATTATTTTAAGCCAAAAGGACTATAATACTTTTATGAAAGTGAAAGTTGCTCAGTTGTGTCCGACTCCTTGGGATCCCATGGATTATACATTCCATGGAATTCTCCAGGCCAGAATACTGGAGTGGGTAGCCTTTCCCTTCTCTGGGGAATCTTCCCAACCCAGGGATCGAACCCAGGTCTCCTACATTGCAGGCAGATCCTTTACCAGCTGATAAAACTTTTATGAAATTATATAAAAACAAAAAATATAGTTTTCTCTCTCCAAAAGTCGAAACATATCTATAATGGAAGAGGGATGGACAGAATTTATCTGGAAGATCTTTAATTCACTAGACTCTTAGGAAGATAACCCATAAGTACACCAAAATTGTAATAGTATAAATCTAATACCCAGACTTCATGGTGGAAATGAATATAATGCCTATTGCCTTTGCTCTATGCTAATAGAAGATTTCAGTTCAGTTCAGTTCAGTTCAGTCGCCCAGTCACGTCTGACTCTTTGCGACCCCATGAATTGCAGCACGCCAGGCCTCCCTGTCTATCACCAACTCCCGGATTTAAGATCTCACAAAATAGCTCTTAAAATATTATTCAATAATTGAATCTTATCTCACCTTTAAAAGATTTCTTAAGTGCCAACACATTTCTATTGTTAGGTTGTTGTGTTAGTTGTTCGGCCGTGTCCGACCCTGCGACCCCATGGACTGTAGCCCGCCAGGCTCCTCAGTCCATGGGATTTCCCAGGCAAGAATACTGGAGTGGGTTGCCATGTCCTTCTCCAGGGGATGTTCCCTAGACAGTGATCAAATTCAGGTCTCCTGCATTGCAGGCAGATTCTTTACCATTTGAGCCACCAGGAAATAGTGGCTTATTGTTGGAGGGGGTCCCTATTTTACAGTACAATTTATTTGTTATTATTATTGACTGCCTCATAATAAAATGTGTGTGTGCTGGTATATGCACAGACATACCTTTAAAACAGTAGGCACCCAATAAAAGTATTTTATAATAATATAATAACAACTATAGTAGCTATGATGACAGAGAGTGAGATGGTTGGATGGCATCACTGACTCACTGGACATGAGTTTGAGCAAGCTCCAGGAGATGGTGAAGGACAGGGAAGCCTGGCATGCTACATTCCATGGTGTTGCAGAGTCAGACGTGACTGAGAGACTGAATAACAAACAGCTGGAATACATATGTTTAGGAGAAAATAAAAATTATGTGCTTAGCTAAATTTATGGATGAAGAAGAATCCAAGCAAATTTTAAACTGGCCATAGCATTCAGAGCAATCTAGACATTTATTGTTCTTGAGTCACTAAGTCATGTCTGACTCTTTTGCAACCCCATGCATTGTAGCCCGCCAGGCTTCTCTGTCCATGGGATTTTTCAGGCAAGAATACTGGAGTGGGTTGCCATTTCTCCTCCAGGGGGTCTTCGCAGCCCAGGAATCAAACCCAAGTCTTCTGCATCGGCAAACAGTTTCTTTACCACTGAGCCATCAGGGAAGCTCCGATCTGGGCATAGGTCAATGTGACTCTGGTAAGAGTGAATAATTTCAGTTGAAAGAGTGTCTCCTACAAATTTTCTGCTAATTTTAACTGTATTCAATGTGTATACTACACTTCTTTACTGTCTGAGCCAGAAAGGAATCCTGTATACTAGGCTACTGTTATTGAATTCTTTCAAATCTAAAAAGGTAAGGCACAAACTGAATTATTCAATTTGTTATTCAATTTTCAACAAGTTGTTCCTTTTGTTCAATTATTCTGAATGTTCAGTTATTCTGAACTGAATGTTCAATTTGTCTTATAAAAAGTTACATAAGACAAGATTGAGATTTCTCAAAGCTAGGGATTTTGGAAATTAAGTCATCTGAAAACAAGTTGGAAGTATATGAAAGCTATGCTTTTTCGTAGGAAAAATATTTAGTAAAATAACTGGAATAAACAAAATAATATTAGGAAAAAACCTATTATCTATGCTAGAAAAATAACTCATCAGTTCAGTTCAGTTCAGTCGCTCAGCCGTGTCCAACTCTTTGCAACCCCATGAATTGCAGCACGCCAGGCCTCCCTGTCCATCACCAACTCCCGGAGTTCACTCAAACTCATGTGCATCAAGTCCGTGATGCCATCCAGCCATCTCATCCTCTGTCGTCCCCTTCTCCTCCTGCCCCCAATCCCTCCCAGCATCAGAGTCTTTTCCAATGAGTCAACTCTTTGCGTGATAGTTTGTTAAGAAAAAAAGATTATTTTCCAATTCAGGTATACTTATTTATTCTCAATTCTTTCATAAAAGTAAAGAGACCTGACTTCAGATGAAAGAGAATATGTAATGAAATATTGCTTCTGCTCTAAATTGAACTCTAATGTAATTAGAAAGTCAAGTGTAAAATTTTTTGAATTGAAACTTTGGTAATTAAATTCAAGTTCTGATGTCTTCACTGGGTGGCCTTGAGGAAATAACTTAGCCTTCTGTTTGTTCCAAAGTCAGCAAAACCAAGGTATTAGGTTATTACCAAAGTTGCTCCTGACATTCAATTTCTGTAATTCTAGGGCATTTGAAGTCTGGTAAAATGGACAATTCTAGCTGAATTACTTAACAGTGAAATCAGCTGCATAAGAAAGGATTTTATGAAAGACGGTCTCTTAATCTTTTTGTAGTTTGCTTATGGTAGAGGGTGTAGGTTAACAGTGAATCAGCACATTTCAATTTAATCTTCTCAGGCAAAAACTGGAGACAAAGTACCAATTTTTTTTTCCATTTTATTTATTGGAACTTCACCCAGATCACAACCACACAACTCCATGGCCATGTAGAGAGTAGCTGGTGATGAGAACAGCACAGGGACTGTAGCCTAGTCCTTCAAGTAACAATCTGACACATTGCATATATGCTGAGTCTCACACTTTGCTGTGATTATACTCCACTTTAATATTTAAATGGAAAAAAAAAAAACCTGAAACTATTTTTTTACCTCACACAGATACACACACATTCACGCAACTGTGTATTCCATGATTTCAAATTCTGCTGGAGGAATAGAGCCGTTTTGGTTAAAGATCATGAATTTTTCCACTTACCATCATCATAAATAAGATAAATATCACTCCAACAGATGAAAAGGAAAGCAGAATTAAAGATATTGATGTTTATGTTATTATTATTACATCGTACAAGACATAGTTCAGTTCAGTTCCGTCACTCAGTCGTGTCCGACTCTTTGCAACCCCACGGATTGCAGCACGCCAGGCTTCCCTGTCCATCACCAACTCATATATCACCAAGACATAATAGTTTTGGTCTTTGAGAGAGGCTTCAGTCACTTATTGAGAATTTACATCAGCCTGCCCTCAGCCTTGGGAAGAGAGCAAGGTAGCAATGGCCTCTGCTATCAAAAACTGCACTAAGAGAGACACAGTTCAGTTCAATTCAGTTCAGTTGCTCAGTCATGTCCTACTCTTTACGACCCTATGAATCACAGCACACCAGGCCTCCCTGTCCATCACCAACTCCCGGAGTTCACTCAGACTCACGTCCACTGAGTCCATGATGCCATCCAGCCATCTCATCCTCTCTTGTCCCCTTTTCCTCCTGCTCCCAATCCCTCCCAGCATCAGAGTCTTTTCCAATGAGTCAACTCTTCACATGAAGTGGCCAAAGTGCTGGAGTTTCAGCTTCAGCATCATTCCTTCCAAAGAATACCCAAGGCTGATCTCCTTTAGAATGGACTGGTTGGATCTCCTTGCAGTCCAAAGGACTCTCAAGAGTCTTCTCCAACACCACAGTTCAGAAGCATCAATTCTTCAGTGCTCAGCTTTCTTCATAGTCCAACTCTCACATCCATACATGACCACAGGAAAAACCATAGCCTTGACTAGACAGACCATTGTTGGCAAAGTAATGTCTCTGCTTTTGAATATGCTATCTAGGTTGGTCATAACTTTCCTTCCAAGGAGTAAGTGTCTTTTAATTTCATGGCTGCAATCACCATCTGCAGTGATTTTGGAGCCCAAAAAAATGAAGTCTGACACTGTTTCCCCATCTATTTCCCATGAAGTGATGGGACCAGATGCCATGATCTTCATTTTCTGAATGTTGAGCTTTAAGCCAACTTTTTCACTCCTCTTTCACTTTCATCAAGAGGCTTTTTAGTTCTTCTTCACTTTCTGCCATAAGGGTGGTGTCATCTGCATATCTGAGGTTATGGATATTTCTCCTGGCAATCTTGATTCCAGCTTGTGCTTCTTCCAGCCCAGCGTTTCTCATGATGTACTCTGCATATAAGTTAAATAAGCAGAGTGACAATATACAGCCTTGACATACTCCTTTTCCTATTTGGAACCAGTCTGTTGTTCCATGTCCAGTTCTAACTGTTGCTTCCTGATCTGCATATAGGCAAATTCAGACTTAAATTGAAGAAAGTAGGGAAAACCACTAGACCATTCAGGTATGACCTAAATCAAATCTCTTATGATTATACAGTGGAAGTGAGAAATAGATTTAAGGGACTAGATCTGATAGAGTGGAGTTGAACCAAATTGATATAAATACTAAAGGAATTTAGAGTTTCACAAACTCAAAGCATCTAGGAAACAATCTGACTTCAAGTGTGATTTGGTTCAAGGCTGAGGCCATGTGACCTGGAGTTGGGTTTTCTTATTCTATTTCTTAGCTCTGGTTTCTAAGATGTTTGTTCTGGCTTTTCCCTTCATTACTACAAGACAGCTGCCAATAAATCCCAGTGGGTAAAATAATTTCTCCCCCTTCCCAGTTAAAAAACTGTTTTCAGATTGGCTCTCAGTCTCCCAAATTTAAATGTGCCCACTGGAATCAACCACTCTGGATCTGGTGAATTCAATACCAAATAAATGATTGAAAATGAAAGAAGATTATTATTCCAAAAGAAATTTCTGGAATTGTTATACAGAAAAGATTAATGTCAAGTGACCAAGAAAAAAAAAAGCAAATGTCCCACTTGAAAAGCAAAATGATTAAGAGATAAGGCCCTAAATCAGGCTGTCTGGGATTAAATCCTCGTTCAAGTTTGGAAATATTTCCATATCTTTAAGTCACTTTGTATGAGTTGAATGATGATAATAATAGTGTCAATACCCTAACATCATGTGAAGATTTGATGACAATCTGTTAAAGAGCTAGCACAGACATAGTATTTAGTATGCAGTTTATAAATGTCAACTAATTATTGATTTAGTTTTCTATTTTCCTTTTCTACAACATGAACTCTGCTGTTTATCACCTTTGATGAAACTTAAGTTCAACTATTGAATTTTAACTCCCTTACCATATTTCCTTATCTCAGAAAACCCTACTGTTTTGCAATCTCTGTCTTTTGAGGTTTTGAGGTCTCATTCTTTTGTCCTGACTGTAGAGGGAGTATATTCCTAGACAGCTGATCTTTTTTTCTTTTTCTTTTTTTTCTAATTCCACTGGAGGTGATGGGTTCAGTGTGCTCTATGAGGAATGTCCTTAAAGTGATTGTGATGTCTTGACATTCCATTGTGTCTGTATATTTTAAAATCAGCAATTATTGCAAAGGAAATCTGCATTGTTCATGACAATTGCACCTCAATCTTATCCTTCCATCTCAACCTTAGCCTGATTTCATTATGACTGTTGCCTAATCTTTCATAAAGGTTTTATCTGTTTAGGTTGTATTGGTTAAGCAATGGTAAAAAGCAACCCCAAAATATTGATGGCTCTCAACAATATATATTTTTAAGCTCACATTATATAATTACTTGGCTCTGTTTAGATCCACCTAGTCTTCATGTTGGGAAACTGCTGAGTCTGCAGCAAAAGAAAGGTAAAACAATGAAACATCTTTTAAAGTTTATTTTCGAAAGTGGCACCCATTAATTCTGCTCACATCCCATTAGTAAAATGAAACATATAGGTAAAGCTGTCAACAGAGAAGGAATTTATAAACCTCCTATAGAGAAAACAATGAATATTTTGACAAGAGTAAAAGAATGAAGTCTACCATAAGCAAGCAACATTTTTCTCCTTTTTATTTTTTTTTAGACAAAAACTTTCAAATTATGAGAATAATTTAGAGATTTTTTTCAATCTAAATGCCACCCATAATGCTTCTTTTATTATGACTCAGCTCATGCCTCTGTGGTTGATAATTACTCAGTTGATCACCTTAATTATTTACTTGATGTGGGATCCTATGGTGACTCAGTCCAGAGTATGCCCTTTTCTTTGTCACTCAGTGGCTCTTAAAGTATGGGATATAGATGCCTGGGGGTCCTCAAATCCCTTTATAAGATCAAAACTATTTTCATAATAATTCTAAGACACACATTGTATCACTGTGCTGACAACATTTGCATTAATGGCATAAAAGCAAAGACGGGTAAAAACTACTGAGTTTATGGTGGGCATTTTATTACCAACCATGGCACTTCATTTTCAATCAGTTTTTTCTGTGTTCATGGGGTGAGGTGAGCTCCGTGACCCCCCACTCCACCATCTTGATCCCCTGGGGTAACTTGTTTTGGATCACACAATTGGTATCAGATTTCAGACCAGAAAGCTGTGTTCTGACACCAGTTCAAAAGCTAGTTCATTTCTAGTCCAGCATTATGCTTTCACAGAAATGATTTTTGGTCCCATGCTCTCCACTACGTTCAAGCTCCTCAAATATTTAGATTTTGATACCTCAGAGCAGTGATTCTGTCTGCCAAATGCTAACTTAGCTTTAGTCATGTTGCCATTTTGAACAAGAGGATCATTCAGCTATCTCTATTGGAATGCACTACTACTTTGTTATTATTTAAGAGAAAAGTATAAAAATAAATAAGTGTGCTACAACTAGTGATTAAAATGATTGGCTCATAAAATTAGTTCATTTGTGGTAAAGATGGAAGTCCCTTGCACTTTTCAGTCTGCAACATCCAACAGAGTTCTCCTGGTGTTCAGTAAGTGTTCTATCCATTCTTGTGAAATTGAAGTAACCAAAAATGAATTAAATTGAAGTGAAGTGATTATGAAGTGAACTGAATTCAACTGAATTACAAAGTGAGGTGCTCATATTGTGATAATTCTATGAGGCCACTAGGAGGAGATGCAATTCAGAACATTAAATTATTTCTGGGAAACCAAAATGACAACTTTTCTCCAACCCTGAGTCTTATTGTCAAAATTTAATCCAGTGTTATACTTAGCATTCCAAAAGAAGGTGGGAATATGCAATCATCAAAGTCTTTCTTTTACTAGATTAGGTAAAAAATAATATGCTGTTTATTTGGAATAAAAATAATGTCAGATTTGAGCTTCCCTGGTGGCTCAGAGGGTAAAGCGTCTGCCTGCAATGCAGGAGACCTGGGTTCGATCCCTGGATCAGGAAGATCCCCTGGAGAAGGAAATGGCAACCCACTCCAGTATTCTTGCCTGGAGAATCCCATGGACAGAGAAGCCTGGTAGACTATAGTCCATGGGATCGCAAAGAGTTGGACACGACTGAGTGACTGCACTTCACTTCACTTCACAGTAGGTTTATTGAGGGGGTGAGGGATAGTCTGGGAAAGACCTTGAGAATGTCCTGCTATCGAAGAAAGATAACTGTCTTTCTTTTTACAATATTCTCCAATGATGGGAAAAACCTATCCTGGTCTGAATTCCATATAAACAAAGAAACAAACAAACCCTGCCTGTTATTAATCTTAAAGTGATATATACAACACAGATGGTGGTAATGAAATACGCAGCTGAATGCTTCTCTATAATTGAAAAGTTTAAAACTGTGTAATTGCTGTACTATTTCACCTCATCCCCTTCTGTCATTTTAATAATATATCGAAGACAAACAAAGAAATGCCTATAATAAATTACTATGAGTGTATACTTAATTTTCTCAAGCAGAAATCTGATGAAAATGGAACTTTGATTCTGATTCTGCCTGTTCAGTCTTTCATGGAACCATTACATCAACAAAGCCAGCTGTTTTTAAGTTTCATTAGGAGCCAGTATTAAAAATAAAGTAAATATTAAGTCTGAGCCTAATTCTATTTTACAAATATTGTCGTTGATTTTTAAAAATACTTTCCTTGATTTATATTTTTAATTTAACTTCTTCTACTAGATTGTAAAATAGTTTTATTTCTCATTTCATATGTCATATAATATGTTTCTTCCTGGAAATAAGATTCTTTGAACATCCCTTTCTACTTTACTCACCACCTCTGCTCTTCAAGGACTCCAAGACATTTCACAGAAGTATTATGGTAGAACTAAAGAGTGATTTTACATAAATTACTCAAGTATTTTATAAAACTTCTATGTAAAGTTTCACTGCTTTGGTATGATCCTCGGAATTCAGATGGTTCAGGAGATTTGGGTGAATGGAGATGTATGCTCTTACCAAATCAGATTTCAAAACAGAAAGGGTGAGTAGACTTTCTCAAAAGTTAGCTTATATGCAAAATACTGAAGAGAATGTGGAAGACATACACCCTTATTACAGATTCAAAATCCTGTACTTGGGAAAGTTAAGAAATATCCTAAAAGTCTCCCTTTTAGTGATCAGCAAAGCTAACATTCAAACCATTTTCTATCTCCTTACTAATGGCTTGTATTGGTTTCTCTACTATGCTCATTCCTCAGTGGTCTTTATAGTCTCCAAAGGTTATCTTAGCCCATTAGCTTTGGTATTACCTGTCCACAAGCAGTAGTGGAGTCCCTTCTAGGTGTCAAATATAGCTCTCAAAGGCAAATGATTACATTTTTCTCAAAGCATCTTCTGAATTCTTCTTTTCCTAGCTCTGGCCTCTGAAGACTACAAATTCCCTTTGCATATCACTCATTCATAAACCTGAGTCATCCAGTTTAGCCCCTTAATTGGGAGTAGTTTCTTCATCCCTATTTTTTTTAACTGCCTTCAAACTCTTTGTTATTATATAAATGACACAGGAAGAAAAAAATTTTTTTAATATCTTCATTATTTTTTAGAAGGCTTACAGTTAAACTTATTTGATAAACACCTTGGGAAATTATTTTATTCTGAAAAATTGATATTTGGTAAGTTTGAAATTGGAATTAATTTATTTGCAATAAATAATAATTAATTTATTGTACCCGAAGAGAATTTAATCTTTTTGCATACATATAAGCAAGCTCATAGAAGGAAATAATGCTTTGCAGCAACAATGGTGAATCATATAAACATACAGGAGTCCAAAAATGTAAAATTAGTTCATTCTGTATTATGCACACTATCTTGATTAAAATCAGACAAATCAAGAAATTATCAGTTAAAAAAAATGCTCTCAAGGCACCTGAAATCATCAACAGTAATTTCTTGGAAGCTCAAAAATGTTCTAATTTCCTGAAAACTTGTTACTGTTTTCTATGAACTCTGTTCTGCCAGTCCTTTAAAAAAAAAAAAACAAATTTAAGCCACTAATTCCCTGTATCAAATACCCTCCTGCTTGAATTATCTAGAGTAATTTCTTTTTTCCTGAACAAATCCTCACTGTTAAAAATCTGCTTTGCGGTTTGTAACTGAAACCGTATACTGAATCACAACCTGACAAGTGTATATTTAATATGTAATTACATAAGCATATTCTTTATAAATAAATGGAAAGTTGTAGTGGGTGGACACATGAAAAAAATAGAATAAATGGACTCACCAATTTATTTTGATCATTTTTGTTTTCTCATCATCTACATTAAAGAACTTTCTTCAAGCCAAAATAAGAGGAAATCAGAAAGTATTATAATTCTCATGATTTTAATTTATAATACTTCAATTTTAATTATTTTAAAAATCCCTGAATTGCTAAAATGCAATAACAATTACATTCAAGCAAAGAACAAAATTAATTTGTTATCAGAAGTCATCTAAAGGCAGTACTACATACTTATTAATTTCTTTCTAAGTAGTATTATTTCCATGTGCTTATAAAATGAAATTACGTATTTTCAGTGAAAAGCACATTTCCAACATCACAGTCTAAGATTTGGAAAATTTTTATTTAAACTAGGTCATACTGGCTACTATAGATGACATAGATTCATCTTAATTCCCATCCAAACATGATCCCAAGTGGAAATATTATCAAATCTTTATTACTTTTCCATTCCTTTATCAAGTATATTCACTATATATTTGGATTTTTCTTCTAAATATTTCTTAAGGTATTTTCATAATATCTATTAATTGACTTCTCTGCCAATAGCTTCTTTTTTATTTTACTTGTATACCACAACCAGGGTAAATTTTCTAATCAAATTATGATTACATCACTTTATTTCTTAAAAAAAAATGACTTCTAGGAAAGAGTCAAAATTGTCAAGATTTCAGATTACAAGATTACCTCCTACATTCATCCGAGAAAGGCATGCAATATTCTCAACATGAAAGAAGATAACTGGGTGCTGACTGTATGATGGGAATTCCCACCTCCTTTAAGCACATACCACAAGCTTAGCTTGTATTGGTGAAATATTTATCCAGTCTAAATTTTACTGTCTCTATTTGGGAGCATTTTCCTCTACCTCTTTAGTTATAGGGAGACACTGAGGGAGACCCATTAAAGGTGATATCAGAGCATGTGGGAATCACATTTATCCCAGCCCTGCCTCAGAATGTGCCTGACTACATATTTTAATCAGTGTATGTACTCACGTGAGAAAAGAGATAGAGAACTGTATCCCATCTATGCAGACTCTCTAACCAGAGTGACCCAGAGCAAGGGAGACTAGCACTTGCCTGAAGATGACCGCAGCATTTGAGAGCGACATGGTATATCTTCCCTATCACTTCAGGATAAGACATAAACCTGCACGGTTTTATCATGAACAGATCTTTGTAGGTATTTATTTAATAAATCTCCATTATTGTCCATTTCTCTCTGTTTCATCAGAAAGAAAAAAAAAAGAGGAAATGGAAAACTTTTCTTGATCACAGCTCAGAAAGAACACCAAAGTTACTGAACTTTCTGAGAGGTGGAGAACATAATATATAAAATTAAATATCTGTCTATCATCTCTCTATCTATATCTAATTTCTCATAGGAATTCAAATAGAGAGCAAGGCAGTATTAGTCAAGATATTTCCTAAGTAACAATAATTGTTTAGAAGTAATTCTTTTGCCCTGTCTATAGGGGGAGTATATTCCTAAACAGTTGGTCTTTTTTTTTTTTTTTCTAATTTCATTGGAGATGATGGGTTCAGTGTGCTATATAAGGAATGTCCTTAAAAGTGATTATGATGTCTTGAGCATTCCATTGTGTCTGTACATTTTAAAATCAGCAATTATTGCAAAGGAAATCTGTATTGTTCATGACAATTGCACTATTCTTTTCTAAAATAGCAGAGACTTTACTAAAAGCAAAGTTGTACATTCTGTATTTTTTATTTTTTATTATATTACCAGTAAAGGAACAAAACATGAGACAAGACTATTGTCTGATCCATCTGGTGCTATATTTCCTCCACAAGAGCCTTGTGTAAAACACACAATATTTCTACTGCTAATGTTGTTTAGCTTTTGAAACAATTGCCTATCAAAGCATCCAGGTCCCATTGATAATGGAGCAAAGCCTTTCCTGCAATTGTGAGCCAGGAAATGCTGGCCCCTTGGCAAGTCTCATATGTCCTGTTGCTTGCAATCTCCCTCCCTTCTTGCTGGAATGTGTTATTTTTAAGCAGCTAGACTAACAGGAAGAGAAAGTTGTTGCTTCTTTTCATGTGATGCAGCAAGCAGGGGAAGGCAACTCTGTTTTAAGGATTGTGTGCTCAGTCGCTCAGTTGTGTCCAACTCTTTGAGACTTAATGGACAGCAGCCACCAGGCTCCTCTGCCCATGGAACTTTCCAGGCAACTCTGGAGTGGGTTTTAAGGATTGGGTCTGACCAAATCTCAAAACCACTTACCAGGTACCAAGCCACTGCTGTAAGAAATCTCCAGTAGCAAACATGGTTTTGGATACATAGTAAGTGTCCCATTTCATAACTCAGTACATTCCATAGGCTTCTAAGGACTGAAAAATAAATACACAAACTTCTATCAAAGGTGCATAGAAGTTCATTGTTCATACTTACACTGATAAAAGAACGTTCAATTTGCAGAGATCTGCCCTGAAAATAAATCGCTTTAAAGAGAACACATAGAAATAGAGACATATTTTATTTCACCATTATTGAATATTGAACCAATGGAACATTTTACTGACCACCATTAAGAGAATTATATAATTTGAAAAAGAAACACATTCTCTCACATTTACTTCTATAAGAAATAGAATTATAACTTCAATCTATCATATCTACTTGCATAAAAATTAATCTATTGACTTACTAAATAATTAACTTGTATCCCCTAATAGTATTTCCTTTAAAAAAGAAAATCGTTTTTTTTTTTAAAGACAAGGAAAAATAGCCAAGGACATGTTAAGCATAAAAAGCCTTTTTTTATTGCTCTGCTTGAACAAAGCACTTCTTTGCTTTAGATTTCTTCCTGCTATTCCTTCTCCCTAAATGCTCTCTTCTAAACTTAGCCAAGCCCTCCCCCTAACCTTCCTTAACCAAACCTCTGCTCAAACGTGACCCTCTGATGGCTATATAAAATGGGACACTCCACTATGACAAAGTTTCCATCTCTTTGCTTTATATATATATATATATATATATATATATATATATATATATATTTTACAGACCTTAACATCACTGCTATTGCATTCTCCAAGAGATCTTCCCAACCCAGGGATTGAACCCAGGTCTCCTGCATCACAGGAAGATTCTTTACTGTCTGGGTCACCAGGGAAGCCCAACATCATAGCTATACTCTAAATATTCACCTGTTAATTTTGATGCTTTTTGTTAACAATTTCTCCTTATAAAAACGCAAGCCATGTGCAAGCAGAGGCTTTATTTCATTCACTGTAACGTCCTAAGCACCTAGGAGAGAGTGGGGCCAAGGCAGGTGGTAGACTCACGGTAAGCAAATGTGGAAATGTCAGTGAGTTCATTTCTAGACACTTCTTTATTAAATTCTCACAGTATACAGTTGGTTCCAGCTATCATTCCTCCTGCATATCAAAGAGTCCAAATAATTAGAGACTGTATTACAGAATACTATAGTCGAATTTGTTGTGATCCACACAGTCAAAGGCTTTGGTGTAGTCAATAAAGCAGAAGTAGATTTTTTTCTGGAACTTCCTTGCTTTTTCAATGATCTAACCAATGTTGGCAATTTGATCTCTGGCTCCTCTGCCTTTTCCAAATCCAGCTTGAACATCTGTAAGTTCAAAGTTCATGTACTGTTAAAGCATGACTTGGAGAATTTTGAGCATTACTTTACTAGCGTGTGAGATGAGTGCAATTGTGTGGTAGTTTGAACATTCTTTGGCATTGCCCTTCTTTGGGATTGGAATGAAAAGGGACCTTTTCCAGTCCTGTGGCCACTGCTGAGTTTTCCAAATTTGCTGGCATATTGAGTGCAGCACTTTCACGGCATCATCTTTCAGGACTTGAAATAGCTCAACTGGAATTCCATCACCTCCATTAGCTTTTTTCTTAGTGATGCTTCCTAAGGCCCACTTGACTTCATATTCCAGGATGTCTGGCTCTAGGTGAGTGATCACACCATCGTGATTATCTGGGTCGTGAAGATCTTTTTTGTACAGTTCTTCTGTGTATTCTTGCCACCTCTTCTTAATATCTCATGCTTCTTTAAGGTCCATACCATTTCTGTCCTTTATCAAGCCCATCTTTGCATGAAATGTTCCCATGGTATCTCTAATTTCCTTGAAGAGATCTCTAGTCTTTCCCATTCTGTTGTGTTCCTCTATTTCTTTGCATTGATCACTGAGGAAGGCTTTCTTATCTCTCCTTGCTATTCTTTGGAACTTTGCATTCAAATGAGTATATCTTTCCTTTTCTCCTTTGCCTTTCGCTTCTCTTCTTTTCACAGCTATTTGTAAGGCCTACTCAGACAACCATTTTGCCTTTTTGCATTCCTTTTTCTTGGGGATGGTCTTGATCCCTGCCTCCTGTACAATGTCATGAACCTCCATCTATAGTTCTTCAGGCACTCTGTCTATCAGATCTAATCCCTTGAATCTGTTTTGTCACTTCCACTGTATGATCCTAGGGATTTGATTTAGGTCATACCTGAATGGCCTAGTGGTTTTCCTTACTTTCTTCAATTTAAGTCTGAATTTTGCAATAAGGAGTTCATGATTGAGCCACAGTAAGTTTCCAGTCTTGTTTTTGCTGACTGTATACAGCTTCTCCATTTTTGGCTTCAAAGAATATAATCAATCTGATTTCAGTATTGGCCATCTGGTGATGTCCATGTGTAGAGTCTTCTCTTCTGTTTTTGGAAGAAAGTGTTTGCTATGACCAGTGCATTCTCTTGGCAAAACTCTATAGGCCTTTGCCCTGCTTCATTCTGTACTCCAAGATGTGAAACAAAACAAACTGTGGAAAATTCTTCAAGAGATGAAAACACCAGACCACCTGACCTGTCTCTTGAGAGATCTGTATGCAAGTCAGGAAGTAACAGAACTGGACATGGAATAACAGTCTGGTTCCAAATAGGGAAAGGAGTACATCAGACTGTATATTGTCACCCTGCTTATTTAACTTATGTGCAAGGTACATCATGAGAAATGCTGGGCTGGATGAAGCACAAGCTGGAATCAAGATTGCCGGGAGAAATATAAATAACCTCAGATATGCAGATGATACCAGCCTTATGGCAGAAGGTGAAGAGGAGCCAAAGAGCTTCTTGAGGAAAGTGAAAGAGGAGAGTGAAAAAGTTGGCTTAAAACTCAACATTCAGAAAATGAAGATCATGGCATCTGGTCCCATCACTTCATGGCGAATAGATGGGGAAACAGTGGAAACAGTGTCAGACTTTATTTTGGGGGACTCCAAAATCACTGCACATGGTGATTGAACCATGAAATTAAAAGATGCTTGCTTATTGGAAGAAAAGTTATGGCCAACTTAGACAGTATATTAAAAAGCAGAGACATTACTTTGCCAACAAAGGTCCGTCTAGTCAAGGCTATGGTTTTTCCAGTAGTCATGTATGGATGTGAGAGTTGGACTATAAAGAAAGCTCAGCACCAAAGAATTGAAGCTTTTGAACTGTGGCATTGGAGAAGACTCTTGAGAGTCCCTTGGACTGCAAGGAGATCCTACCAATCCATCCTAAATGAAATCAGTTTGAATATTCATTGGAAGGACTGATGCTGAAGCTGAAACTCCAATACTTTGGCCACCTGATGCGAAGAACTGAATCGCATCCCTGAGGATGGGAAGGATTGAAGGTGGGAGAAGGGGACGACAGAGGATGAGATGGTTGGATGGCATCACCAACTCTATAGACATGAGTTTGAGAAAACTCTGGGAGTTGATGATGGACAGTGAGGCCTGGCATGCTACAGTCCATGTGGTCACAAAGTTGGATGTGACTGAGTGACTGAACTGAACTGATAGTCTAATTTATATCAAAATATCATCTGGATATTATATACCCAAAAAGTCACATGGAAATATGCATGTACATGCACCCATCAAGGTATAGAATGCTACAAAAAGAGCCGGGATTTAATTAATCTATCATTATTATTCTTGCCTTCATCCATCCTTTACTTCCAAGATAATTTAACAATAAATCATTGTGGGTAAGTTATGCAACTATATGCATACCAAGGTACCTTTTAGTCTCACCAACTTTACTCATAGAGTATTCATAGTCCCTACCCTGCTACTTAAACCTTCAAGTATTTGTCCCAGATTTGCAGACTTATCCATAGCAGTTTTTCATTCATTCTTTGAGCAGTCAGTTATAGGTACCAGTAGCTTGGGATTTTACTGGCATCTAGAACATTTCTCATATGTCTCTGTTCAGTCAGCTCTTAATACTTTCTAATGCTTTATGAATAAGACACATAAAGAAGTGTTGAAGAGACACTATTTTATTAGAATTGTATTCCTGCCTAAGTTTTAAACCCTCAGTCAACGTTTTGCTTATTTATCTTGCCTACCCACAAGACAGGTAGTACATTGGTTGGTTCCATTCTCTCTTTCTTCATGTAAGGCAGAAACTAATATTTAGTGTGAATCAGCAGAGAGAGCATTGAGCTTATTTTTATTCTATCTTTCCCATCAGAAAATCTGCTTTTCATTAGACACTTAGATGACTCAGAGGCTCCCCCAAAGCAGTCACTGACATTGGTTTACTCTCTACTTTCTGTCCATCCTTTCATTTCCATTCCTAAATGACTAATCACACTTTATAGTAGGGAGAAAACTTGCAATAATAAATTAAACGTTTTCACTTTTTTTTTTAGGAACCTCCATATTTGAGTTTTACATTGATAGAGCTTAATTTCTAGGGCCCAGGACTGTCATAGATCACATGGCTCTCCAGCCTTTTCAGGTTGGCATTACAGACATGTTATTATTGTACAGGTCAAGTGCCTGCAGCACCCTCAAGACTGCATTTAGCCTTAACCCAGAGCAAAGTCACAGGCCCACACCTACATCAGATCTCTGTACAAGAAGCCAGATTCAACTGAGACCTGGTAAAAAATAAACATCTTTTCATACATCACAGATTCATCAACTCTGCCTGTTAAAATGTCCATCAGTGTTTTCTAGGAACTTCCCTGTACCTCAGATGGTAAAGAATCTGCTTGCAATGTAGGGGACCTGGGCTCGATCTTCCTGAGTCAGAAATATCTCCTGGAGAAGGAAATGGCAACCCACTCCAGTATTCCTTCCTAGAGAATCCCATGTTCAGAGGATCCTGGTGGGCTACAGTCCATGGGGTTGCACAGAGTTGGACACAACTGATGTGACTTAGCAGCAGCAGCAGCAGCAGCTACCACATTATTAATCATGATAGTTTTGAAAATTTATAACAATTGAGTATATCATTTATAATTTTTGTTAACTCCTGCCTTTCCCATTTTTATTGCAAGCTCCATGAAGGCATGAAATCATGCCAACCATGGTCACGTCTATGTCTCAAAATATCTGTTGTGATGCCTGATATTAGTGAAGACTGAAATATTTGATAACTGAATGAACAAAAACAATCACTGAGCAATTATTTTGGCCAAGTCTGTGTTCCCCAAGCTGGTGTTTCAGTTTTATGAAGTCCATTCAAAATTCTTAGCTGCCAAGAGAAAACTTGAGTAATGTCTCCTGGCAAATCATTATAATTCCTTTATTTATCTCCATTTAAAAGTGCTTTCCTGTCTTAAAAAAATAAGCATTCAGTAAACAGTTCTAATAGTCATCTAATTAAAAAAAGTATCAAAAAAGCAAAGTGAAAAAGATAGAAAATCAATGACTTCATAGAGAGAAAGAAAATCTAAAATGTCCTAAAGAGATTCTTCAAATCTTGAATCTAAGGAAGATCTAAGAGGACAAATATTTTATTGGGAGAGTAGCAGAAAAAATATTAGATTTAGTTATTTAAAATTATACAGTTAAAAACTAGTATCTTCCTGTCTGGAGGAAGGAAATAGGCTGGTAAATAAACACTTGGTAAGTGTACTAAAGAATGAAACTAGAGAGTTGTGTGATTAAGAATTAGAATGATGATGGTCTGGTATATATTTTTCACATGTCATGAGAAATAAACATCCATTAGAATCCACACAGTGGGCAATAAGTAGCTCAGTAGGAATGTGGAGCTGGGAGGATGAGGCTTAACAGAGCAACACTATGAAGTATGGGCAGGCCTGGCCAAGCAAATATGTCGTTAAAAATCACACAATGGCAGAGCTGATAAAAACACATCTGCTTTCTTTCCTTGTACACAAGACAATAAATGCTTCTAGTTAACTTCAAGTCTTACCCCTGGAAACTTGGGTATTGCAGATGTAAAGTAAACTAAGACAAAAGGAAAGGAGACGAATTTATTAGGAAAAAAAAAGAAAAAAACATGCAGATTTAGAAAGCTCAGCATGTAGATAATTGAAAGCAGGGAAGGAAATTGTTTCTAGATAGTATTCTAATTCACATGGTTTAATTTTCTACTGTTAAAGTACAGCACAGCCCTGACCCTGAAACATTTGATTTAACAAGCAAAATGCTTTGGAGGAAAACGATGTATTATCATGACTCTCATCGGGAGCAAGGCTATTATCCCAGTTAGGCAGAATTTTCTGGGTATTAATTAGTTTTTAATTAATTAATTAATTTTTATCATTAGGCTTTCTGAATTTTCTTGATTTTACTCCTTAACTTAAACCCTTAAATGGTATCTCATTGTGCACTTGTGAAGCCCTACAATGATCTTCTGATTTGGGCCTCTGCCTCCCTGATCTCTTTTCCCATTACTCCTGGCACTTGATCCTTCTGCTTCTTCCTCACTGACTTCTGAGCAGCCCTTGAACAAATCAAGAACTCAACACTCCCAGAAGAGGCTCTTAACCCGCCCCCTCAACCCCATTCTCTCTAACACCAGAACCCTTAACTTCTCCCTCACCATGGGCTCTCTCTTTTAGTCTGGCAGTCAAGTAAAGCCATTCCACATTCTAATTCACAGCACTGCAAGTGCAACCAATTATATTGAAACACACTTTAAAAATATCTTTCAACTAAATGTTTTTATACTAATATATATGCTTTATTATAAATTCATCAAATAACAAGAGCTAGCCCCACATCTAACAATAAACATAATTTAAAACTACTGGTGAGTGTAAATGTTTTTCATAATGTCTGAACACTGATGTAAGTACAAGTATTTGTAAACTCTTAAGAGTAACAAAATTGCAGTTGATATTATGACTCTTCTGGAATCCTGATAAAAATTATAATTGAAAGAAGTACTAATTTTCAGTTAGAGGTTAATGAGAATAGCATTTTAATTTTTTTTTTCTAAACCAAGTTCATGGACTACCTGAGTTCTAGGAGGAAATCTACATTAAAGACTCCTACTTAATGATATATCCTTTTCCCAGGTATGTGCTTTACTCATATCTCCCTGGTGGCTCAGATGGTAAAGAATCTGCCTGCAATGAAGGACACCAGAGTTTGATCCCTGGGTTGGGAAGACCCCTAGAAGAGGGCATGGCAACCCACTCCAGTATTCTTGCCTGGAGAATCCCATGGACAAAGGAGCCTGGCATGCTACAGTTCATGGTGTCCCATTGAGTTGGATATGGTTGAGCGACTAACACACAGACACACAGGTCCTTCAATGATCTGCTTGTGTCCCTCATTATAAAGTTTTCCTTGAGAAACTCAGTGAAATAGCAATGCCCCCCTACCCTGCCCTGCTAATTATTGCCTATCCTCCTTACCGTATTTTATTTTTGTGTTAGTCACTCAGTTGTGTCCGCTTCTGTGACCCATGGACTATAGCCAACCAGGCTCTTCTGTCCATGGAATTGTCCAACAATAAATATTGCAGTGGGTAGCCATTCCCTTCTTCAGGGGATCCTCCCGACCCTGGGATCAAACCCGGGTCTTCCACTTTGCAGTTATATTCTTTACCATCTGAGCCATCAAGGAAGCCCATTTTATTTTTACTCATAGCATATATTCACCTGCTTTCTATTTGTTGTTTTGCAGCCCCTCAGTTGTGTCTGATGCTTTGTGGACTGCATCAGGACAGGCTACCCAGTCCTTCATCATCACCAGGAGCTTGCACAAGCTCATGTCCATTGAGTCAGTGATGCCATCCAACCATCTCATTCTCTGTTCCCCCCTTTTCCTCCCACCTTTAATCCTTCCCAGAATTGAGGTCTTTTCAAATGAGTCAGCTCTTTGCATCAGGTGGCCAAAGTATTGGAGTTTCAGCTTCAGCATCAGTCCTTCCAATGAATATTCAGGACTGATTTCCTTTAGGATTGACTGGTTTGCTCTCCTTGCAGTTCAAGGGACTCTCAAGAGTCTTCTCCAATATCACAGTTCAAAACCATCAATTCTTAGTCAATCAGCTTCTTTATAGTCAAACTCTCACATCCATACATGACTACTGGAAAAACCATTGCTTTGATTATATGGACCTTTGTCAGCAAAGTAATGTCTCTGCTTTTTAATATGCTTGTCATTGTTTTTCTTCCAAGGAGCAAATATCTTTTAATTTCATGGCTGCAGTCACCATCTGCAGTAATTTTGGAACCCCAAAAAAATAAAGTCTCTCACTGTTTCCATTGTTTCCCCATCTATTTGCCATGAAGTGGTGGGACTGGATGTCATGATCTTAGTTTTCTGAATGTTGAGCTTTAAGCCAACTTTTTCACTCTCCTCTTTCACTTTCATCAAGAGGCTCTTTAGTTCTTCTTCAGTTTCTGACGTAAGGTTGGTGTCATCTGCATATCTGAGGTTATTGATATTTCTCCTGGCAATCTTGATTCCAGCTTGTGCTTCATCCAGCCTGGCATTTCGCATGAGTACTCTACATATAAGTTAAATAAGCAGGGTGACAATATACAGCCTTGATGTACTCCTTTCCCAATTTGGAACCAGTCTGTTGTTCCATGTCCAGTTCTAACTGTTGCTTCTTGACCTGCATACAGGTTTCTCAGGAGGCGGGTGAGGTGGTATGGTGTTCCAGTCTCTTTAAGAATGTTACAAAGTTTTTTTCTGATCCACACATTCAAAGGTTTTACAGAAGTCAAAGGTTTTACAGAAGTCAAAGGTTTTAAGAAGAGGTTTGTCTGGAACTCCCTTGCTTTTTTTATGATCCAACAGATGCTGGCAATTTGATCTCTGGTTCCTCTGCCTTTCTAAATCCAGCTTGAACATCTGGGAGTTCTCAGTTCATGTACTGTTGAAGCCTAGCTTGGAGAATTTTGAGTATTACTTTGCTAGCATGTGAGATGAGTGCAATTGTGCGGTAGTTTGAACATTCTTTGGCATTGCCCTTCTTTGAGATTGGAATGAAAACTGACCTTTTCCTGTCCTGTGGCCACTGCTGAGTTTTCCTAATTTGCTGGTCTATTGAGTACAGCATCTTAATAGCATCATCTGTTAGGTTTTGAAATAGCTCAACTGGAATTCCATCACCTCCACTAGCTTTGTTTGTAGTGATGCTTCCTAAGGCCCACTTGACTTCACATTCCAGGATGTCTGAAGCTAGGTGAGTAGTCACACCATAAGGGTTATCTGGGTCATGAAGATGTTTTTTGTATAGTTCTGTGTATTCTTACCACCTCTTCTGCTTCTGTTAGGTCCATACCATTTCTGTCCTTTATTTTGCCCATCTTTGCATGAAATGTTCCCTTGGTATCTCTAATTTCCCTGAAGAGATCTCTAGTATTTCCCATTCTTTTCTTTTCCTCTATTTCTTTGAATTGATCACTGAGGAAGGTTTTCTTATTTCTCCTTGCTGTTCTTTGCAACTCTGCATTCAAATGGGTTTATCTTTCCTTTTCTCCTTTGCCTTTAGCTTCTCTTCTTTTCTCAGCTATTTGTGAAGTCTCCTCAGACAACCATTTTGCCTTTTTGCATTTCTTTTTCTTGGGATGGTTTTGATCACTGCCTCTTGTACAATGTGATGAACCTCCACCCATAGTTCTTCAGGCACTCTGTCTATCAGATCTAATCCTTTGTATCTATTTGTCACTTCTACCATATAATCATAAGGTATTTGTATTAGATCATACCTGAATGACCTAGTGGTTTTTCCTACTTTCTTCAATTTAAGTCTGAATTCTGCAATAAGGAGTTCATGATCTGATCCCTAGTCAGCTCACAGTCTTATTTTGGCTGACTGTTTAGAGTTCTCCATCTTCGGCTGCAAAGAATATAATTAATCTGATTTTGGTATTGACCATCTAGTGATGTTCCTGTGTGGAGTCTTCTCTTGTGTTGTAGGGAGAATGTTTTTGCTATGACCAGTGGGTTCTCTTGGAAAAATTCTATTAGCCTTTGCCCTGCTTCATTTTGTACTCGAAGGCCAATCTTGCCTGTAATTCCATGTATCTCTTGACTTCCTACTTTTGCATTCCAGTCCCCATGATGAAAAGGACATCTTTTTTTTGGTGTTAGTTCTAGAAGGTTTGCAGGTCTTCAAAGACCCATTCAGCTTCAACTTCCTTAGCATTAATGGTTGTGGCATAGACTTGGATTACTTTGTATTGAATGGTTTGCCTTGGAAATGAATAGAGATCATTCTGTTGCTTTTGAGATTGCACCCAAGAGCTGCATTTCAGATTCTTTTGTTGACTATGAGGGCTACTCCATTTCTTCTAAGGGATTCTTTCCCACAGTAGTAGATATAATGGTCATCTGAATTAAATTCACCCATTCCTGTCCATTTTAGTTCACTGATGCCTAAACCTAAAACATCAATGTTCACTCTTGCCATCTCCTGTTTGACCACTTTCAATTTACCTCATTCATGGACCTAACATGCCAAGTTCCTATGCAATATTGTTCTTTACAGCTTTGGACTTTACTTCCATCACCAGTCACATCCAAAATTGTGTGTTGTTTTGCTATGACTCAGCCTCTTCAGTTCTTCTGGAGCTATTTCTCTGCTCTCCTCTAGTAGCATATTGGGCACCTACTGACCTGGGGAGTTAATCTTTCAGTGTCATATCTTTTTACCTTTTCATACTGTTCATAGGATTCTCAAGGAAAGAATGCTGAAGTGGTTTGCCATTCCCTTCTCCAGTGAGCCTCATTTTGTCAGAACTCTTTACAATGACCTGTCCGCCTTAGGTATCCCTCCATGGCATGGCTCAGAGTTTCTTTTTTTTAATTTAATTTTGTTTTTTAACTTTACAATATTGTATTGGTTTTGCCATATATCAACATGAATCTGCCACAGGTATACACGTGTTAGATAAGGCTGTGATCCATGTGATCAGTGTGGTTAGTTTTCTGTGATTGTGGTTTTCATTCTGTCTGCCCTCTGATGGATAAGGATAAGAGGCTTATGGAGGCTTCCTGATGGGAGTGACTGACTATGGGGAAAACTGGGTCTTGTTCTGGTGGGTGAGGCCATGCTCAGTAAATCTTTAATCCAATTTTCTACTGATGGGTGGGGTTGTTTTCCCTCCCTCTACTTTGGCCTGAAGCCACACTATGGTAGGGGTAATGGTGGTAATGGCAACTTCCTTCAGAAGAACCTATACAGAACTCCCAAGACTTTTGTAGTCAGTGCCCCTGACCTTGCAGCAGGCCACTGGGGACCCACGCTTCCACCAGGGACTCTGGAACACTCACAGGCAAGTCTGACTCGGTCTCTTATGGGGTTACTGCTCCTTTCTCCTGGCCCCTGGTGTGTACAAGGTTTTGTTTGTGCCCTCCAAGAGTCTGTATCCCCAGTCTGGTAGAAGTTCTGTAATCAAATCCCACTGGGCTTCAAAGTCAGATTCCCTGGAGGTTCTCAGTCACTTTGCCAGATCCCCTGGTTGGGGAATCTATTGTGGGCACTAGAACTTTTGCAACAGCACAAGAATTTCTTTTCTATTATTGTTTTCCTGTTTGTGGGTCATCTTCTCACAGGCTCTATGGTAGGGCTAATGGTGACCTCCTCCTAGAGGACTAATGCCACACACCATGCCTCCCAGGTCTGCTGCAGCCAGAGCGCCTGTCCCTGTAGCAGGTCATTGCTGACCTGTACCTCCACGGGAGACACTTAAACACTCAAAGGCAGGTCTGGCTTAGTCTCTTGTGGAGTTACTACTCCTTTCCCCAGGTCCTGCGGTGCATAAGATTTTGTTTGTGCCCTCAGAGGATCTCTGGCGGGTGTGGGGTTTTATTCTAAATGTGATTGTGTCCCTCCTGCCTTCTTTCTGGGGCTTCTCCTTTGCCCTTGTACATGGGGCATCTTTTCTTGGTGGGATCCAATATTCTCCTGTAAGCTGCTAGTTGCAATTTTGGTGTTCTTGTAGGAGAAGATGAGCGCATGTTTTTCTACTCGGCCGTCTTAGGTATCTTTCTCATTTTATTTACTGTCTATTCACTCATTTTAAAAATGTTCTGTCTCTCAGTTGGTATTTGCTGTGTGCGATTAGGGTATTTCTTTCTCTTTTAATCTCTGCCATCTTCTCAGCTCTTAGTGCAGTGCCTGGCACAGATCGAGCCTTCAGTGGGTATTTGCTGAATGCACTGGATGAATGAATCATCTTTGAACAGAGCCTATAAAATTCTTTTAAGATCTCACCTCTGATGGTCTTGCTAGTGTCATCTTGCCCTGCTGCCTTCCTGGCTTACCATACCCCCATCATGTGTATCTTCTGTCTTTCTTCTGAAGGAACCAAGTGCTATCCTGCTTCAAATCATTCATCCAGGCATCTCAAACTCTCAGGAGTGGTCCCCTTGCTTCCCTCTCCCACTCCACTTGGCCTGGTAAACTCCTACTCATACTTCAAGTCTCAGAGTGCCTTACTTAAGACTCTGTGTGAGGCCACGTGGCAGATCTCATGGTCACATGCACATCTCTCATTACAGTCTTCAGAAATGTAATTAAATGATTATTCGCAAAATCTCTCATATAGCATCTGCTGTTCAAGCTCGACCGTGGCTCTCTGGAAGCAAGTCACTCGCTTTTAGAAGTGCCCAACTGACATTTTAAAACATAGAATGAATAAATCAAAGAAGTCACAGAGACTATCCTCTGTGACAAATCCTTCTAAATGTAAAACTTGGAACACTTTTATAAAGTTAGTTGGCCTAGCTTGAGCAACCATTGCCTGCACCTGTTATCTCTGAATTCAATTCTAATGAGATGGCAGAGACCACTCATAAATATTTATGAAGAAAATGAGTTTGGCACAAGCTGGCACTGGGCTGAAAACTCTGTGGTGTTATTTCTCGTTCAGTAGCTTTCCAGTATTGCGACCACCAGTTCCATCCAAAAGTGTTGCCAAAAACTTGATCTCCAGAAGGAGCTTTTTTCCCTCCTCAGCTTGATTATAAAGTCTGAATTTAGAGGAAACTCAACATTTTCATATAATTTTATCTCTCAGATAATAATAAGCCTCTTCATGCTATTCTATAATCACTAACTTTCAGTAAACAAAATATGATATTAAAAGATGTGCCTCATATAAAGCAAGCAGTGTAAACAAAGGGAAAGACTTTCTCCCTTTTCTTTGTCCTCTTGTTTACAGTCATGGTTAGGACAGTGATGATGGATCTCAAGAGTGAAGAATATTCTGTGCAGATGCCTGAGTTGAAGAAATACTTGTAAAACAAAACAAAACAAAACAAAGTCAAGCTAACAAAACCGCAATGTGCAACTTCTAAATTTGATTTTATCCCTTCAGAAAATAACTTTAGGTTCTCTATCAAATCAATACAAACATTTCATCATATTTCTGGAATAATTTACTACAATCTGTTCAGTTATAATTAGATATTTGGGGTTTTTTTAATGCCATGCTCCTCTATTAATTGTTACAAATGTGCTTAGTTGTATCTGACCCTTTGCAACCCCATGGATTGCAGCCCATCAGGCTCCTCTGTCCATGGGACTCTCCAGGCAAGAATACTGGAATGGGTTGCCATTTCCTCCTCCAGGGGATTGTCCCATCCCAGGGATTGAACCCTCATCTTCTTGACCCAGGGATTAAACCCATTACACCTGCCAATGCCAATTCTTTATCACTGAGCTACCCGGGAAGCCCAACAAACACGTTACATCTGGGCAACAGGAGGGGAGGCAGCACAGTGATGAATAAATTCAAACAAAGCTGAAAGTAAGACCCTAGGACTTAATACAGTGTAAGAAAGGCCTGGGCAAAGAGAGACAGAGAGATTGAAGGAAGCAAGTCAGAGAAATTCATGGTAGCCTAGGTAATTGACAGTAGTTTTGGGGAGAAGAGCGGGTGATTGTATGCCTAACTTGCATGAGGTAGGGATAAGGAAGATGATAAATTTTGCACAGAGGATCTGCCACTGAACTGTGGGAGCTAGCGGTTGCTTGAGGCACTGTTAAAGGGTTCCAGACACTTGGAGCAGGAGGTTGGCCTAGAGTATGATTAGCGACTCCAATGATGAACATACTAGAGGCCTACAGGCACCTCAAGCCCTGAATGGATCAGCAATTCTCCATCCCAAAGAGCAAAGACAGGCACCACTGGACCCCCAAAATCTGTTGCAAAACTGTCACAAGACTATACCACAATGCCAGTATTTTGGAGGAAATCTCATACATAGTGAGAGACTGATGAACATAACATCCATGAACATAACACAAGACCTCAATATATTAAAAAAAAAAAAAAAAAAACTATAGGAAAGTTAAGGGCTCTGGATTTCAATTCCAGGTAATTATTTAAGATTAGAAAAATAATTGAATTAGTGTCACTATTATTGCTGAGACATAATGTTCATGTCCATCTAACACTTTGGGAAATGAAACAAACACACCCAACAATTTCTTGAAAGTTACAGAAATATTGATAGCTATAAAACAGAATATTTTTTCGACAGATTTGAAGCTCTTTTGAAAGGCTTGTTTTATAAAACAAAAGTCTGCTTTTGTAAATAAAATTAATTATATTGGGGAAAATTAATTGATATATTCCTGAGTTATTTTGCCACAGTTTAGAGCATTTAATGGTTCCAAATAGGAAAAGGAGTACATCAAGGCTGTATATTGTTACCCTGCTTATTTAACTTATATACAGAGTACATCATTAGAAATGCTGGGCTGGAGGAAGCACAAGCTGGAATCAAGATTGCTGGGAGAAATATCAATAATCTCAGATATGCAGATGACACCACACTTATGGCAGAAAGTGAAGAAGAACTAAATAGCCTCTTGATGAAAGTGAAAGAGGAGAGTGAAAAAGTTGGCTTAAAGCTCAACATTCAGAAAACTAAGATCATGGCATCCAGTCCCATCCCTTCATGGCAAATAGATGGGGAAACAATGGAAACAGTGAGAGACTTTATTTTTCTGGGCTCCAAAATTACTGCAGATGGTGATTGCAGCCATGAAATTAAAAGACACTTAAACTCCTTGGAAGGAAAGTTATGACTAACCTAGACAGCAGATTAAAAAGCAGAGACATTACTTTGCCAACAAAGGTCCGTCTGGTCAAGGCTATGGTTTTTCCAGTGGTCATGTGTGGATGTGAGAGTTGGACTATAAAGAAAGCTGAGCACAGAAGAATTGATGCTTTTGAACTGTGGTATTGGACAAGACTCCTGAGAGTCCCTTGAACTGCAAGGAGATCCAACCAGTCCATCCTAAAGGAGATCAGTCCTGAGTGTTTAGGACTGATGTTGAAGCTGAAACTCCAATACTTTGGCCACCTAATGTGAAGAGCTGACTCATCTGAAAAGACCGTGATGCTGGGAAAGGTTGAGGGCAGGAGGACAAGGGGATGACAGAGGATGAGATGGTTGGGTGGCATCACTGACTCAATGGACATGAGTTTGGGTGGACTCTGGGAATTAGTGATGGACAGGGAGGCCTGGCGTGCTGTGATTTATGGGGTTGCAAAGAGTTGGACACAACTGAGCAACTGAACTGAACTGAGAGCATTTAATCTAAATTTCTATGACAAATGGTATACTCTGTCCGTATATATGTGAAACATAAATAATGCTCAATGATGGATTTATACATTTCATGACAGTGAATTTCATGAAAGTGAAATTCCATGAAAATGAAAGTGAAAGGCAGTCAGTCATGTCCAACTTTTTGTCACCCCATGGGCTATACAGTCCATGGAATTCTCCAGGCCAGATTACTGGAGTGGGTAGCTTTTCCCTTTCCCAGAGGATATTCCCAACCTAGGGATCGAACTCAGGTCTCCCACACTGCAGGGGAGTTCTTTACCAGCTGAGCCACAAGGAGAGCCTGTTGAATTCCATGGATCACAGTAAAGTCATGATGCTGTCCTGTTGTACTACAAGATGTCCATGATTGGTGTGTTCATGGGTTTATACTCACATTTATAATTGCCACTGGTCATCATTTAGTGTCGTCTACAATGTGATCACTGAAGCAAGATTTAAGTTTGTCCTAAATACCTTTTTCTCTTTCCTTATTTGTCTCTCTAAAACAGATTAACACCCACACACCAACATCCAAACATGCACACGTGGGGTTCACAAAGCAAGTTTTGAGGAGAAAAGTAAGACAAAAATTTTTATAACTTACCTGCACTGCACAATATAAATAACTAAGATCCATACTGGTAGGAAACAACTGGTAAGTCATTTCTTAGTATCATCATAGCAATTTTGAAAACATTCTTTTGCTTTGCCTTTATTAAAAATATTTACTCATGAAATTTTTGTCCAGTAAAATAGGGAGCTTTGTACACTTCTTCCCATCTATATAAAATACATTTTTTTTTTGTTCTGCTGATGAGAAATCAATTGAAAAACAGCTCTTTAACAAAAGACATTAAAAAAAATCAAACTAGTAATGGGTCTCATCAGCTTCAGTATATTCAATTAACATAAGTCATGTTCTATGAGGCAAATACCTTTTCTAAGCAACAGGAATATGAAACTTCTGTAAGGGTTGAGGAGAAGGATCTTAACATTAGAATAATAAGGGTTTCATATGTAGAGCAAGAGGTTCTGAAGAGACAGTGATCAATGAAGAGACAGAGATAAAAAAGTCTTTGTGTGGCCACAGTGATCAGCTCAGACAGGGAAAGAAAGGGTTCAGAAAGGATTGTGCATTTAAGCAAATATTTAGAGAAGAGGTAATTTCTAGGTAGAAAAAAGAAAAAAATGATGAGACAACAACAAAGCATTAAGAAACTAAAATCATAATATCTCCTTTCTTGTACCAAGATCACAGAATAACAGTCAAATAGCCAAAAAGGAGGTGGAGAGGGAAAAATATATATATGTATATGTATATTTTCGACATGCCAAAATAGATGACATGTCATAGAACAGATAATGAAACATGAATATACATTAAATCAGCTATGCATTTTTCAGGAGAAAAAAAATATACCACAGAACTATTTATCCTTCTATTATGTAAATAGCAAAGCAACTTGATTAAGATAGACACTTAAACTGGAATCATCTCTGAATATCTCTTATTTGACCTATTGCCACTGCTTGTGCTGGTGGCTGTGAGGTGAGGGCACAGATTGCCCAGGTGCTGTGTGGGGCCCCCACGCCCCACTCTGATGCTGCTTTATGGAAGAGCACTCAGGTAGAGGGAAATAGCAGTGTGGTCAAAGCAGGCAAGTAGGATGCTGTGGGTGTAGCTTCAAGTGTCCCCATAATACAATAATATAAGTGACAATAAGTGTTAGTTGCTCAGTCATGTCTGACTCTTTGCAACTCCATAGACTGTGGAACACCAGACTCCTCTGTCCGTGGAATTCTCCAGGCAAGAATACTGGAGTGGGTAGCCAGTCTGTCTTCCAAGGGATCTTCTCAACCCAGGGATCTAACCTAGGCCTCCTGCATTTCAGCAGGTTCTTTACCATCTGAGCCACCATGGAAGCCCATAAGCACAACATTATTTCTGACAAAGGTGATTTCACCGGAGTAGGTTTCTTCTTTCAGGATGGGGACAGGCAGGGAAACAAGGGATTCAACTTTTTCTTTTGGCTGAGTTGTTTTCTAAGGAATCACCCTTAAGAAATTAGGATTTCAGGATTGTGTTTTCCTGAGTAGATTATTTATGCTAAGGTGAGACTCTGGAAAGTGGGAGGGATTTGGAGAATCCTTTTAAGGCATTCTTTAATTTTTAATTACTTTAAAGTGAACATCTCTCCCTGAAATCTTTCATAAAATCCACATTATCTGACATAAGCACTGTGGTTGGATTGTTGGTTTTCTAACAAAGTTTGTGTGGCCACAGTGTGGAACAGGAGCTGAGAGTGCTCATGAAAGGGAAAGCAACTGTGGATTCTAACTGTATTTTGTAAATTATAAAGTATTATATAATTTATTGAAAGGAATGTTAGCTGCCAATTAAATAAGAGCATTTGAATGTGAAGCTTTTGCTAGACATAGTAAAACATAGTATGAGAAATTGGGCTTCCCAGGTGGCACAGTTTGTAAAGAATCTGCTGCTAATGCAGGAGACACAAAAGACTCTGGTTCTATCTCTGGGTCGGGAAGATCCTCTGGAGAAGAAAATGGCAACTCACTCCAGTATTCTTGCCTGGAAAAATCACCTGGTCGAAGGAGCCTGGAAGACTACAGTTCATGAGGTCACAAAGAATCATACAGGACTGAATACACAACTCAATTCTTCATGGTCTAGAATAGCTCAGTCACGTCCTAGTCTTTGCAACCCCATGAACTGTAGCCTACCAGGCTCCTCCATCCATGGGATTTTCAAGGCAAGAATACTGGAGTGGGTTGCCACTTCCTTCTCCAAGAATATGATGATTAAAGTAAAAATAAAGAATTCTAATGATAAGAAAAATATGTAAAATATATATGTAAAAATGTTTTTAAAAATCTGTTTAGCTATTTTTTGGTGGAATGGAGATATTTCTTACTTTTTTTTTTTTTTTTGGTAGAGGTACTCCGACAATGCTACATGTAGCCAGAAAATCTTATTTAAAACATGTCCATATTTGTTTTGTATGGATTTGTATTAATTTCTTTTTGAGTACTTATGATGTGCTTGTCACTCAGTCCTGCAACTTTCCACATCCGGGTATATGGCCTGCAGGCTCCAATCAAGAGCTTAACATGTATTATCTCATTTTATCCTCACTCTCTTCCTGTGAGACAGGTTTTATTATCTGCATTTTAGAGGTGTGGAGTCCAAGTACAGAGTAAAGAAGCAGGCCTGAGGTCCCACCCAGATGAACCCACTGATCAGGACCCAAACTTAAGCAGTTGCCCTCTAGTCCTGGAGCTCCTTTCAACAGTGCTGCGTCAGGACAGGAAGGGAACTATGGTGGGGGTTGGGGGGAGTGTGCACACAACAACACAACCAGCCTGGAAGATGAGAGGTGAGGCTGGCTGGCTATGAGGCTTAGGAAAGCTGCTCAATATTTCTGTGATGCAGATGCAGCATTACTCTTCTACCAAGGTTTTGTTTAAATTGCAAATGTAAAATAAAATTTCTCCCCTAAGAATGCGACCCAAACTAATTTTGGCCTACTAGCCCATGTGCAGTAAAGGCCATCTACTGACACTCGGTTGCGGTGAAGGAAAGTTGTGCCGGAAACCAAGGAAACCAAGTTGGAGCAGGCAGCTCGTGCTCAGAAGACCCGAACTCCCTGATGGTTTTCAGAGAAGCGGTTTTATAGTGTGATGGAGGGGGCTCCCAGATGCACGATCAGCCGGTGGACAGTTCTCAGACTGGTTGGTGTCAAGGTGCAGTTTCAAGCATCATCAGCCTTCTGTGTTCAACCAGTCTCTGGCCTGTGTTCTTGTGGTCAGCAGTTTTTTTCGTCTGGAGGGGGTCTGCTTCCTATAGAAACAACTTAAGAATGTGTGGCAGGCCTTTATCTATATCTTTCAGGGAACTGGGAGTTCGGTGATTCTATGTGGTGGATTTATGGTCTTAAGTGACACCAGTTTCCCAGCCTGACAGCTGTTCTTTGTTTCTATATCTTCACATTTCCCAATCATTAACTCTCGAGTCAGCCTTTTGAGACTCAAGGGAGGCCTGGGAGACTAACGCAAATGCCTTTCACTTCAGAGGATACAGACACAGGGGCTTATATATGGTTTCAGTAGATCCTATTTATTCCCACACTACATAACTGGTACAGTTTCAGCCAAGATATCTACAAATAGAAAATTTTTCATTTTAAATTATATTTTCATAGTTTACAATAGTAAGCTTGAGTGACTTATTTTTCTGTTGTTTCTTACATACGTGTTTGTTTTATATTTGACCCTCTTTGTCGATTCCATGCTTGTTATGGCTAAACTGACCATCTTTTCTGAGAGAAATAGCTCTAGAAAGGTAATTCCTGAGTTTTTGTGTTTTTTTTTTAATAGATTTTTAAAATATGTGTCCTTTCTCTAATCTTCAAGAAACTTTGCTGCTATTATTTCTGTTCTACTGCTTTTTTTTTGGTCTTTATCACTTTGCTTTACATATTCATTTACTATATTGTAAAACAAAGTTATGGATGCCAATCAGTAGCTCAGACAATAAAGCATCTGCCTGCAATGCAGGAGACCTGGTTTGATCTCAAGATCGGGAAGATCCCCTGGAGAAGGAAATGGCAACCCACTCCAGTATCCTTGCCTGGAAAATCCTATGGACTGAGGAGCCTGGCAGGCTACAGTCCGTGGGGTGGGAAAGAATTGGACGCGACTAAGCAACTAACACACACAAAACAAAGTTGTAGACTTTCCTCTCTGCTTATACAGAAACGCCATAATTCTCTCTTTATTCTGCCAGGTTCCCAATGTAGCACTAAATTCTGGTTTTTGGCTGCCTCCATTCCTTTCTACAGGGTTTACTTTGGTTACCACCCCCCAGGACAGTATTATCCTCAGAGCTGTCCCAGACTGATTCTCAGCTCTCAGTCCTCTCTCTCATTCCCTAAGTAGGCTGGGAAAAGGAAAACAATCTTTTGCCTGATTGTTTGGGTAGAGAAGATATATACCACGGGAAATGGCATCTTCATTTTTTGTGGCTTTTAGCAAACTTCTTTTCTGAAGATTCTTCGGGATCTAACGTTTTCTGAGCCACACTGCTCAAGACCACAAGAACAGCTTCTCTCATATATCAAATTACCAGCAGCACTAGTGAGATATCATCTCTTGAACACTCTGACCCATATACCAAATTGTATTTCTTTCTTCACGTTAGCTCTTTAGATGGGTTTTAGATAAATTTGTTCTACTTCCAGAACATGAACAGAATTTCATGACCTGTCCTTTGTGCATCTCATCCCACTTCATGTTATTTTCTGTCCCATCATAACCCCGTATTAAATTTTCTCACCTATTTTACCTTTATTTTGTCCTGGAGATAATTTTGTCAGCTTCCAAAAAACTTTATAGAATACAATAATGTATATAAATAAAGAAACTCAACAAAGGATCTTCTGAGGAAAGCTTCTAGTTCAGTTCAGATCAGTCACTCTGACATCTCCAACTCTTTGCAACCCCATGAACCACAGCACACCAGGCCTCGCTGTCCATCACCAACTCCCAGAGTTCACTCAAACTCATGTCCATTGAGTCGGTGATGCCATCCAACCATCTCATCCTCTGTTCTCACCTTCTCCTCCTGCCCTCAATCTTTCCCAGCATCAGGGTCTTTTCAAATGAGTCAGCTCTTTGTATCAGGTGGCCAAAGTATTAGAGTTTCAGCTTCAGCATCAGTCCTTCCAATGAACACCCAGAACTGATCTCCTTTAGGATGGACTGGTTGGATCTCCTTGCAGACCAAGGGACTCTCAAGAGTCTTCTCCAACACCACAGTTCAAAAGCATCAATTCTTCTGTGCTCAGCTTTCTTTATAGTCCAACTCTCACATCCTTACATGCATACTGGAAAAACCATAGCCTTGACTAGACTGACCTTTGTTGACAAAGTAATGTCTCTGCTTTTGAATATGCTCTCTAGGTTGGTCATAACTTTCCTTCCAAGGAGTAAGCATCTTTTAATTTCATGGCTGCATTCACCATCTGCAGTAATTTTGGAGCCCAAAAAAATAAAGTCATCCACTGTTTCCCCATCTATTTCCCATGAAGTGATGGAACCAGATGCCATGATCTTAGTTTTCTGAATGTTGAGCTTAAGCCAACATTTTCACTGTCCTCTTTCACTTTCATCAAAAAGCTCCTAGGTTCTTCCTCACTTTCTGCCATAAGGGTGGTGTCATCTGCATATCTGAGGTTATTGATATTTCTCCCGGCAATCTTATTCCAGCTTGTGCTTCTTCCAGCCCAACGTTTCTCATGATGTGCTCTGCATATAAGTTGAATAAGCAGGGTGACGATATATAGCCTTGACATACTCCTTTTCCTATTTGGAACGGGTCTACTCTTCCATGTCTAGTTCTAACTTGTTGCTTCCTGACCTGCATACAGGTTTCTCAAGAGGCAGGTCAGGTGGTCTGGTATTCCCATCTCTTTCAGAATTTTCCACAGTTTATTGTGATCCACACAGTCAAAGGCTTTCGCATAGTCAATAAAGCAGAAATAGATGTTTTTCTAGATATCTCTTGCTTTTTCGATGATCCAGCTGATGTTGGCAATTTGATCTCTGGTTCCTCTGCCTTTTCTAAAACCAGCTTGAACATCTGGAATTTCATGGTTCATGTATCGCTGAAGCCTGGCTTGGAGAATTTTGAGCATTACTTTAGCAGTGTGTGAGATGAGTGCAATTGTATGGTAGTTTGAGCATTCTTTGGCATTGCCTTTCTTAGGGATTTGAATGAAAACTGACCTTTTCCAGTCTTGTGGCCACTGGTGAGATTCCAAATTTGCTGGCATATTGAGTGCAGCACTTTCACAGCATCATCTTTCAGGATTTGAAATAGCTCAACTGGAATTCCATCACGTCCACTAGCTTTGTTTGTAGTGATGCTTTCTAAGGCCCACTTGACTTCACATTCCAGGATGTCTGACTCTAGGTCAGTGATCACACCATTGTGATTATCTTGGTTGTGAAGATCTTTTTTGTACAGTTCTTCTGTGTATTCTTGCCACCTCTTGTTAGTATCTTCTGCTTCTGTTAGGTCCATACCATTTCTGTCTTTTATCGAGCCCATCTTTGCATGAAATGTTCCCTTGGTATCTCTAATTTTCTTGAGGAGATCTCTTGTCTTTCCCATTCTATTGTTTTCCTCTATTTCTTTGCATTGATCACTGAGGAAGGCTTTTTTATATCTCCTTGCTATTCTTTGGAACCGTGCATTTAAATGGGTATATCTTTCCTTTTTCCCTTTGCTTTTTGCTTCTCTTTTTTTTGCAGCTATTTGTAAGGCTTCCTCAGAGAGCCATTTTTTTTTTTTTTTTTTGCATCTCTTTTTCTTGGGGATGGTCTTGATCCCTGTCTCCTGTACAACGTCATGAACCTCCGTCATGATTGACAGGCACTCTGTCAGTCAGCTCTAGTCCCTTAAGCTATTTCTCATTTCTGCTGTATAATCATAAGGGATTCAATTTAGGTCATACCTGAATGGTTCATTGGTTTTCCCCACTTTCTTCAATTTAAGTCTGAATTTGGCAGTAAGGAGTTCATGATCTGAGCCACAGTCAGCTCCCGGTCTTATCTTTGCTGACTATATAGAGCTTCTCCATCTTTGACGGCAAAGAATATAATCAATCTGATTTTGGTGTTGGCCATCTGGTGATGTCGATGTTTAGAGTCTTCCCTTGTGTTGTTGGAAGACAGTGTTTGCTATGACCAGTGTGTTCTCTTGGCAGAACTCTACTAGCCTTTTCCCTGCTTCATTCTGTACTGCAAGGCCAAATTTGCCTGTTATTCCAGGTGTTTCTTGACTTCCTACTTTTGCATTCCAGTCCCATATAACGAAAAGGACATCTTTTTTGGGTGTTAGTTCTAAAAGGTCTTATAGGTCTTCATAGAACTATTCAACTTCTGACAGAATGTGGTCCACTGGAGAAGGGAGTGGCAAACCACTTCAGTATTGTTGCCTGAGAACCCCATGAACAGTATAAAAAGGCAAAAAGATAAGACACTGAAAGATGAACTCCCCAGGTCGGTAGGTACCCAATATCAGTGGAGATCAGTGGAGATCAGTGGAGAAATAACTCCAGAAAGAATGAAGGGATGGAGCCAAAGCAAAAACAACACCCAGTTGTGGATGGGGCTGGTGATAGAAGCAAGATCCAAAGCTGTAAAGAGCAATATTGCATAGGAACCTGTAATATTAGGTCCATGAATCATGGCAAACTGGAAGTGGTCAAACAGGCGATGACAAGAGTGAACGTCGACATTCTAGGAATCAGCGAACCAAAATGGACTGGAATGGGTGAATTTAACTCAGATGACCATTATGTCTACTACTGTGGGCAGGAATCCCTTAGAAGAAATGGAGTAACCATCGTAGTCAACAGAAGATTCCAAAATGCAGTACTTGGGTGCTATCTCCAAAATGACAGAATGATCTCTGCTCGTTTCCAAGGCAAACCATTCAATATCACAGTAATCCAAGTCTATGCCCCAACCAGTAATGCTTAAGCTGAAGGTTCTAGTTCAAGGAATACAAATAATATTTAAATGTGGTTACATCAACAGTTTAGATGTTTTTAAAAGATAACTAGAAAAATGTAAACCCAAAATCACACTCAGATTTGTGAACAATTTCATATGAAACTCCTTAATGTATTTTAGAAAACTTTGTGATGTCTAGATCAGGGATTGACAGACTGAATCTAAATAAAGTTTTATTCAAACTCAGCTGCATCCATTCACTTACATATAGTCTGTGGATGCTTTCAGCCTATAATAGCAGAGAAAAGGAGTTGGAGCAGAGAGTATATGGCTTATAAGTCCTAAAATTTTCTTTCTGGCCCATTAAAGGACACAATTTACTGACCCCTGCTCTAGAGGATTGTGTTAAACTTGCTCAGTTCTTTTCAGACAGGGAGTGTTGCACCTGTGTCGTGCCACCGATGGTGAGCCCGGAGGCCCAAGCTGGAAATGCATTATGGTGTATCTGCTAAAGAAATTCCTGGTTCTGGTTTCTCCATCAGTATTAATTACAACACAGGCCTCTGGGGTCAAACATCCCTACTCATCAGGGAGAGTTATTTATTTTAGAGAATGTGTGCAAACATAATTTACATATCTGTTTTTGTCTGGTGAATATCCAGACAATCTATAATAGATTTGTTCCATAAAACAATTCCCATGTACACTGAGAAAATATTCAATTTTCCTAATGGACCCACAAAGTATAGTTCCTATACTTAAGATATTCTTCTGTTTTTAAAAAGTGAATTAAATTTGTCAAGGGACCAAAAATTCCCTAGTAGAAACAAAATGGACAACCTCTGTTTTGATCAGCCTAATCCAATGACATATCTCAAAAAAGCAAAGCCATCTTTTTCCACCCGTATCACATGTGTCTGTCTGTCTGCCTGTTTGGGAAGGGGCTATGAAATCTAAGGGGAGTTATTATGTTACTGATGAAAAGCTCCAATCTGTAACACATATGTGCATTTCAGTATATAGTATCTGCTTATTTTCATTAAATTGCATTAAATGCTTCAATATGTAGCAGAGTCATCTTCCTTAGGAAGCATATACTTGTGGAATTCTTTGTGGTATCCTTGGGAATCCCTTTACCATATACCCATGGCATTTTGCCTCTACTAGACTCATTCCTTCCTGTACCCTGCTATATTTATTAAGACAGGGTAATGTTTCCTTTCTTACTCTAAGATTTTGTTCTTGTCCCTAAGCTACTGTTTTTGAATTAAAACAAGGAGGGGGACAAGGGGTAATATATTTGAGGAAAAAGATATAACACTAACAGAAATTACTTCATGATAACTGTTTTCTTACTTAAAGATAGAGACAGAATTTTTCTCTAATTTCCCCCCAAAATTACTATGCATTAGACCTAAGCTAAGGCTTGAACTAGTAGAACAAAGAAATCTGATATTTTCCAAGCTGAGGTAATTTCACCAGTTACACTTATTCACCATATTAGGCAAATGGAAGTGGATAATAACTTGTTTCTTTTACAAGCTTTTATTCTCTGTTACAAGGCACACAAGTCTATATATGAACTTTAAAAAAGTAGTTGATTTTAAAATTTCCTCTTTTAACATGCATTGTTTCTGTTATTAGTGGAAAAAATAAATGCAAATGTACCTTTACACTTAAATATTATTTTATTTTATAACTTTGCTTTTGTAAGCATCTGATAACATAAAGGTGTTTTCCTTTTAAGTTATTTTATGTTAATCATTCATTTTTATAATCAGACAGCCATGTCCCAACACGTAGTAGATGCTAAATAAAGTTTTTGTTTAATCAAATTGAACTTTAAGTCCCTCAATCTATTTTATTTCCAAGTTTCCCACTTTGCTAGCTAAAGATCATCATCCTGTTAATTTTGAGGACAAGCAATTCATTTTTTTTTAAATATGAAAATCAAAGATAAAAGCTGTTATTTTTTTTGTACACCAAAAGCCAAGTGAGATGTCAGAAAAATTATTCTAGATGAAATTCGATTATTGCTTGTCAGTTTCAAATATAAATATCTGGAGGATATTTGCTACCTATACAGAACAACAACAGCCAAAACACTCCAGTAGGGTGGTGGGCACATGGCATACTGTGATACCTAGGTGTAATCAGTAAAGAATCTGAAACTCCGCAAATAAATAAGTGTAGAACTTGATGAGACTGTTTTTTTCTAATTTGGATGAGTCATTATGACAAGCAAACTCACACTTAGAGTTTAAAAACTTGTGTTTACACTCAGTCAAGGGTTGCAGCAGCTTTGTCACTCCCTACACCTAGTGGCGAATCTGAGGAAGGGGACAGTGATGACAGTCACAGAACTAACCTGGAGACACCCGTTAGTCACTACACACAGACCTGACCTTGTGTTTTCTTCCACCCTGCTTCTGGTGTAGGAGGACCTGCAGGAGAGGGCAGGATTTCTTTCCAACTCTAGGTGCTTGTAGCTATTTTGAACCATATCAGCAATTCCTATCAAGTTACACAGAAGAAGTAAAATATGTATTAAAATAGCATTTGTTTTTATTTATAGGCAATGCATCTTAAAGTAACTCACTTATGTAAAAAGATAATTCAGAATTTGTTGCCATCAGTAGTGCTAACAATAAAATTAGTAGCATAATAATAGTGTATATATCATAAACTATTCTAAGCAATTTATACATAATTAACTGGTTTAATCTTCAATTCTTCACCAGTCTGGCCTGTTGTTGTTCAGTCGCTAAGTCATATCCGACTCTTTGTGACCCCATAGACTGCAGCACGCCAGACTTCCCTGTCCTTCACTATCTTCTGGAGTTAGCTCAAACTCATATCCAGTCTGAGGCTAAGTAAGGTTAAATAATTTACCCAGGGTCATACAAAACGGATAAATAATCTTGTCTCCAGATCCAAGCCATCTCCCCAAACTCATGTTAAAATAAGCATATATGTAATTTGAGGTCTCAGATTTTTGTCAACATCCCACTAGCATTAGCAGGAAGCACTCCCTCTATTACAGGAGAGGAATTCAAAATGCATTTGCTTCATTGTATCAGTCTCATCATGTTTGAGAGGCTGTGGGCGATAGTGGTTCAAAGCACCAACTCTTCAGCTAGGATTTTGAACCTTGGATTAGAGGCCCTGAGAGTTACATACTCTCTCTCTCTCTCTGGTTTACATTCCTATTTTACTTTTTTTTTTAATGGCAATAGTGATAGTACCTACCTTATAGAATCATCCCGATGACTAAATGAACTAATGTGCGTAAAGTGTATAGATTATGAAGCACTGTAGATGGACTCTATAGATGTTACTGATTATTATGATTATGGCTTTTGTGAGTTGAATTGTTTTGCCCAAAAATATATTGAAGTTCTAATCCCCAGTGAATGTGACCGTATTTGGAAATGGCGTCTTTGCAGATATAAATTGATATAAGGTCACACTGGATATAGGTGACACCAGGATGGGTATCCTAAGGACGGATATCCTAATAAGAGAGAGAGATTTGAAGACACAGAGAGACACAGGGAACAAACCAGATGATAATAAAGACAGCGATTAGAGTTGTGTTGCCACAAGCCAAGAAATGTCAGGGACTGCAAACCAGAAAGCAGCAAGAAAGGAAGGATTTTTTCCCTTCAGAAGGAGCAGGGCCCTGCCAGCATTTTGATTGTGAATTTCACTCTAGAACTGTGAAGATGATGATAAAGATAATTTCGTAGTCTTAGGTTGAAGTTTATTAATTCTATCAGAAATCTCTATTATCTTTTCTACATTAGACATCAAAGTAGTATATGATTCAAGTGGATTTATTAAATATGGCTTCCCAGGTGGCTTGGTGGCATCCACCTGCCAATGCAGTAGATGCAGGAGATGTGAGTTTGATCCCTGGGTTGGGAAGATCGTCTGGAGAAGGAAACAGCAACCCACTCCAGTAATCCCAGTATGCCTGGGAAATCCCATGGACAGAGGGGCCTGGTGGGCTACAGTCCATGAGATCACAAAAGACTCAGACATGGTTAGTGACTGCACACACACACACAAACTCATTACAAACCTTAAATATTTTAGAATCAGAATATATTATCTGGAAGTGAAAGTGACGTATTAAAATTTGAAGTTGTTCACACAAGGTCACTAGAGATGTAGAGGTGAACAAGGGCATTATAGAAGTAGAGATGATGCAAGTATTTTGAACTGGTTCCCACATCATATGTCATAGATGGCAATTATCAGTCTATCACTCTGAGAAACCACCCGAAGAATTAAACTAATAGGAATTCAGCACATATTTCTGGAGGTTAATGTCATTTTGAGATCTGGAAATTCATTTCATTACTTGATTTATTCTGGTTAAATTATTACAGAGATTTATTTTCTCATCCATGTATCAGGAATGTGTTTTCTGATGCTCATTCCCAGAGAAGAGGCAGTGAAAAGTCCTGGCAAAGCTTATGACTTGTGCAGAATTGTAATATTATAAATTAAATGTTGTGATTTAAATTTGACTATCTGATGATATGACTTCATGCATTCCAGACCTGAGAATGAGTTCATGTTCTCTTCTGGGCCATGAAAAAAGAGAAGTATTTTGTCTATGTGGAAGAATAGGGAGAAATAAACTATTTTTATGTTATGGAGCAGAGTCACTACTATATACTTCTATGATATCTGAGCCAGTGTATGCTGTGAGGTGTATTTGTGTGTCATTTGGTCTGTCCTCAGAAAAACACATTGCAATTCTCAGTTGGTTATTTCATTAAGCAAAATGTATGGTATGAAAACAGCTAGAATGAAAAAAATAAAGATTACTACATTGACAGGAGTATTTTTTATCCCTGTTATGAGCTATATTTCTTTGAATTCAGCCTTCAAGGTCAAATGTTATTACATCAAAATTTTAAATTTTAAAAAGATGGAAATGACAAATACACATAGTATAGTGTGTATGTGTTTGTGTGAACATTATCAAATTATTCTAAAATCAATATTGTAAGTTGATCTGTGCTATTAGAGAAGAGCTATAATTCAATCTGGTAACAAAGCAATGTTTTCTTTTTAAATAAAAAGTAGAATATTACTCTCATTTTTTTTTCTCAGTGTCAATTCAGATTTTATAATAATGATAAGCCATTTGAAATTAAATCAGGCAGACTAAACTCTTCAGAAATTAATGTTGCAAGAAAATATCTAAAAATAAAAATATATGAAATCATGTAAATCTATGGAAAAACATGCTCACTATTTTCTGATTTTTTTAAACAGACACAGTAAGGACTATAATAGCTACACCGTTAATTTGGATTTGCCAAATACTATATTCCTTACATACTTGCCCTCTTCTTACTCTTTACAAATCTACTCTTCCACATGAATAGAGAAATGACAGCCATGGTTTATCCATTCCTTCATACTAAACCATTTGCCAAGTCCTGATACACACAAAACATTAGGGAAAATAAGTAAGACAACCGAGAGAACTGGTATTCATTCAAGAGGTTTTTATGGGGACATAAAGCAGGTCAGGAAGCAACAGTTAGAACTGGACATGGAACAACAGACTGGTTCCAAATAGGAAAAGGAGTACGTCAAGGCTGTATATTGTCACCCTGCTTATTTAACTTATATGCAGAGTACATCATGAGAAATGCTGGGCTGGAAGAAGCACAGTTGGAATCAAGATTGCTGGGAGAAATATCAATAACCTCAGATATGCAGATGATACCACCCTTATGGCAGAAAGTGAAGAGGAACTAAAAAGCCTCTTGATGAAAGTGAAAGTGGAGAGTGAAAAAGTTGGCTTAAAGCTCAACATTCAGAAAACGAAGATCATGGTATTCGATCCCATCACTTCATGGGAAATAGATGGGGAAACAGTGGAAACAGTGTCAGACTTTATTTTTGGGGGCTCCAAAATCACTGCAGATGGTGACTGCAGCCATGAAATTAAAAGACGCTTACTCCTTGGAAGGAAAGTTATGACCAACCTAGATAGCATATTCAAAAGCAGAGACATCACTTTGCCAACAAAGGTTCGTCTAGTCAAGGCTATGGTTTTTCCTGTGGTCATGTATGGATATGAGAGTTGGACTGTGAAGAAGGCTGAGCACCGAAGAATTGATGCTTTTGAACTGTGGTGTTGGAGAAGACTCTTGAGAGTCTCTTGGACTGCAAGGAGATCCAACCAGTCCATTCTGAAGGAGATCAGCCCTGGGATATCTTTGGAAGGAATGATGCTAAAGCTGAAACTCCAGTACTTTGGCCACCTCGTGCAAAGAGTTGACTCATTGGAAAAGACTCTGATGCTGGGAGGGATTGGGGGCAGGAGGAGAAGGGGACGATAGAGGATGAGATGGCTGGATGGCATCACTGACTCGATGGATGTGAGTCTGGGTGAACTCTGGGAGTTGGTGATGGACAGGGAGGCCTGGCGTGCTGCAGTTCATCAGGTCGCAAAGAGTCGGACACGACTGAGTGACTGAACTGAACTGATCAAGCAATCCTTCTAGATGTGTACAGATGATTCTGTTTCTTGGGTTGGTTTAGACAATGCAGGTGATCTTTTCCTGGCTACACGTGAATGCATGTTTAGTCGCCCAGTTGTGTCCAATTCTTTGTGACACCATGGACTGTAGCCCACCAGGCTCCTCTGTCCATGGAATTTTCCAGGCAAGAATACTGGAGTGGGTTGCCATTTCCTACTCCAGGGAATCTTTCCAAACCAGAGATCAAAACCCTTGTCTCCTATGTTGGCAGGCGGATTCTTTACCACTGAGTCACAAGGGAAGTCTTTCCCTGGCTATCTCTCCTTTCAAAGCTCTTATCTCTTTGGAGTTCATCAATCTGGGAAACAAGGGCAGAGACACATCCTCTCACTTCATGGAGAAGATATATGGACTACTGTGAGTTTTAAGTCCCACACCAGTACTCTTGCCTGGAAAATCCCATGGATGGAGGAGCCTGGTAGGCTGCAGTCCATGAGGCCGCTAAGTAAGAGTCGGACACAACTGAGCAACTTCACTTTCACTTTTCACTTTCATGCATTGGAGAAGGAAATGGCAACCGACTCCAGTGTTCTTGCCTGGAGAATCCCAGGGACGGGGGAGCCTGTTGGGCATCCGTCTATGGGGTCGCACAGAGTTGGACACGACTGAAGCGACTTAGCAGCAGCAGCAGCAGTGAGCTTTAAGTACAATACATGCTACCCAGCATGCATGTTTAGTGGCTTGTTAGGAAAACCATAGTTAAGAGATTGGAGTAGTGTCAAGTTCCCTGGCCATCCAGTGGTTAGAAATCGTTGTTTTTACTACTTTGGTGGCCCGGGTTTAATCCCTGGTCAAAGAACTAAGATCCTACAACCTGTGGCCAAAAATTTAAAAGAAGGAATTGTATTGATCTCAAACCATCTCAAAATGGTCTCTAGAATTTGGGTCTTTGATCAAACTTATAATTTTGTCTTTTACTTTTTATATTTTATATGGTTTGATTCTTAGTGGATTTTTTAAAATCTGAAGCTGATATTATTAACCAATCTGAAAACTAGATCTCCAAGAATTAAATAGAGTGCTCTGTACTTTCATATGAAGATAAAAGTCAGAGTATACATTTTAAATTACTTTTAAACTAACCATTCTATTAGTTTTATGGTACTGCCTTAACAGAGTAATATAGGCTGGGTGGCTTAAACAAAATAAATTTGTGTGCTCCCAAGTTTGGAGACTTAATGTCTGAGATCAAGCTGTTGGCAAGTTTGGTATCTTCTGAGGCCTCTCTCCTTGACTTGCATATGACTGCCTTCTCACTGAGTCCTCACAGAGTCATCCTTCTGTCCTTGTGAACTGTGTCCTAAATACTTCTCAGAAGGACACTAGTCATATTGATTGAATAAAGGCCCATTAAAAAGACTTTTTTAACTTAGTTGCCTTCTTAAAGACCCAATCTCAAATACAGTTACATTCTGAGTTACTCGTGGGTCAGGGCTTCAATAAAGTAATTTTGAGGAGACACAAGTCATCCCATAACAAAGGTATGGGGAAAATGACTGTTTTCTTGAATGACTGCTAAAGTTAAAGAAAATTAACTTTAGCAGCTATGGTGCAAAACTAAATACACTTGTCTAGTATGAAAGATGAAATCAAACTTTCTAAAACGTTAAATTTAATCAGATATAAAATCTGTAGCTAATTAGTTTAACTAGATTGAAAATTTTCCTGAAAACCTTCCAAAACTGTAAAGACAGAGGGGTAAAGACTCAGAGTTCAAGTCTCCTCCCAGTGCAGGCACATACTAGGTGCTGGTGGTGAGAACCCCCACAAGATGAGCAGAAAATAACACAACACTGTAAAGTAACTATTTGTTGTCTAGTTGCTCAGTCATGTCTGACTCTTTGTGACCCCATGGACTGTAGCCCACCTAGCGCCTCTGTCCATGGGATTTTGCAGTCAAGAATGCCAGAGTGGTTGTCATTTCTTTCTCCAGGGGATCTTCCCAAAGTAGGGATTTGAACCCATATCTCTTTCATTGGAAGGTGGGTTCTTTACTACTGAGCAACCTGGATAGTCACTATGCCCCAATAAAAAGAAATTAAACAAACAAAAAACTATAAAGGACCCACTCGAGAAAAAAATTAATTTCTCATCATATCTTATCTTTTCAAATTTCCAAAACCTACCACCTGAATAGCCCTTGTTTGCCTATAGAGAGAACCTTTAAAATGACATATAATATTATTTAAGTAATTTACTCTTGCCTCATATTTTGAGAGCTACTCACTCTTCATGTAATCTGTAACCAGTCACAGTGATTACTTGAGCTGCTTTGTATCAATAATTATCCTTTTCAATATAAGATGCAAATAAAGCACTTGTTCTTTAAAGTTGAACTTTCTTCCTAAGAATGAGGGTCATTCTTAAGGACAGAAAAAGGAACAAAAGAATAATAGTATGTGGTAGGATTCTCTTCTGTCTCCCAAATGCCTCTACTACCCACTGGGAGCAGTTTTAGGGCAGTACAATTATAGAATTTAACAATTATTGCTTTGATCTATATTAAATTGGGAAAAAAACTCCTGGGTAGAAGAATTTAGGCTAATTTCTGTTACCTGATTTTTTTTTTTTTTTAATGATGCATTGTGTAAGAAAGAAGAGTCAGGCATTAACACTAAGTGCCTAAGTTCATGTGTGTTTGGTGGTGGAGGTGGTTGTTGCAGTGGGTTTTGAGATGTCTGAGAGATTGCTGGGGAGTATTGGTGGTTGAATGAGAAGGAGGAAGATAGGACGAAGGAGTAAAATTGAGAAAAATTGAGAATGGGACACTGGATAAAATATCTACTCAAGTGCATTATTTCAGACCAGCTCTTTAGTCATGTTGACATAGGAGTGCCAGATACTTTACTGAACCCCCTTTTGTGTGTTTGAGAGTTTCAAAAATCTATTCTCCAATTGCTGCCTAAGGGAATCATGTTAATTTTAATCAGTTATACCACTCAAGATTAGCCCTAATTATTTAAAAAAAAATTTTAAGGATACTTGGTGAATACACAAAGAGAAGAGTAATAATCAGACACTGCTCTTCTCTTTATTTGAAATAAAGATATTAAACAAACCCAACACTATCATTTGCTCTCAAAATTCTTAATAGCCTTTCATAAGCCTACTTTCTCGATCATATTTTGAAATGTTTTCATACTTTGTTGTGCTCTCATTTTGGCATTTTAGATCACATTACTGTTTTCTTACTGGAGAGAGTTTATTCTACATACATTATTTTAAATTATATTTTAATAATACATAAAGTCAGCCAAAGATGGAGAAGCTCTATACAGTCAGCAAAAACAAGACCAGGAGCTGACTGTGGCTCAGACCATGAACTCCTTATTGCCAAATTCAGACTTAAATTGAAGAAAGTAGGGAAAACCACTAGACCATTCAGGTATGACCTAAATCAAATCCCTTATGATTATACAGTGGAAGTGAGAAATAGATTTAAGGGCCTAGATCTGATAGATAGAGTGCCTAATAAACTATGGAATGAGGTCGGTGACATTGTACAGGAGACAGGGATCAAGAACATTCCCATAGAAAAGAAATGCAAAAAAGCAAAATGGCTGTCTGGGGAGGCCTTACAAATAGCTGTGAAAAGAAGAGAAGCAAAAAGCAAAGGAGAAAAGGAAAGATATAAACATCTGAATGCAGAGTTCCAAAGAATAGCAAGAAGAGATAAGGAAGCCTTCTTCAGTGATCAATGCAAAGAAATAGAGGAAAACAACAGAATGGGAAAGACTAGGGATCTCTTCAAGAAAATTAGAGACACCAAAGGAACATTTCATGAAAAGATGAGCTCGATACAGGACAGAAATGGTATGGACCTAACAGAAGCAGAAGATATTAAGAAGAGATGGCAAGAATACACAGAAGAACTGTACAAAAAAGATCTTCACCACCCAGATAATCACAATGGTGTGATCACTCACCTAGAGCCAGACATCCTGGAATGTGAAGTCAAGTGGGCCTTAGAAAGCATCACTACGAACAAAGCTAGTGGAGGTGATGGAATTCCAGTTGAACTATTCCAAATCCTGAAAGATGATGCTGTGAAAGTGCTGCACTCAATATGCCAGCAAATTGGGAAAACTCAGCAGTGGCCACAGGACTGGAAAAGGTCAGTTTTCATTCCAATCCCAAAGAAAGGCAATGCCAAAGAATGCTCAAACTACCGCACAATTGCACTCATCTCCCACGCTAGTAAAGTAATGCTCAAAATTCTCCAAGCCAGGCTTCAGCAATATGTGAACCATGAACTTCCTGATGTTCAAGCTGGTTTTAGAAAAGGCAGAGGAACCAGAGATCAAATTGCCAACATCCGCTGGATCATAGAAAAAGCAAGAGAGTTCCGGAAAAACATCTATTTCTGCTTTATTGACTATGCCAAAGCCTTTGACTATGTGGATCACAATAAACTGTGGAAAATTCTGAAAGAGATGGGAATACCAGACCACCTGACCTGCCTCTTGAGAAATCTGTATGCAGGTCAGGAAGGAACAGTTAGAACTGGACATGGAACAACTGACTGGTTCCAAATAGGAAAAGGAGTATGTCAAGGCTGTATATTGTCACCCTGTTTATTTAACTTCTATGAAGAATACATCATGAGAAACGCTGGACTGGAAGGAACACAAGCTGGAATCAAGATTGCCGGGAGAAATATTAATAACCTCACACATGCAGATGACACCACCCTTATGGCAGAAAGTGAAGAGGAACTAAAAAGCCTCTTGATGAAAGTGAAAGTGGAGAGTGAAAAAGTTGGCTTAAAGCTCAACATTCAGAAAACGAAGATCATGGCATCCAGTCCCACCACTTCATGGGAAATAGATGGGGAAAGAGTGGAAACAGTGTCAGACTTTATTTTTTGGGGCTCCAAAATCACTGCAGATGGTGACTACAGCCATGAAATTAAAAGACACTTATTCCTTGGAAGGAAAATTATGACCAACCTAGATAGCATGTTCCAAAGCAGAGACATTACTTTGCCAACAAAGGTTCGTCTAGTCAAGGCTATGGTTTTTCCTGTGGTCATGTATGGATGTGAGAGTTGGACTGTGAAGAAGGCTGAGCACCGAAGAATTGATGGTTTTGAACTGTGATGTTGGAGAAGACTCTTGAGAGTCCCTTGGACTGCAAGGAGATCCAACCAGTCCATCCTGAAGGAGATCAGCCCTGGGATATCTTTGGAAGGAATGATGCTAAAGCTGAAACTCCAGTACTTTGGCCACCTCATGCGAAGAGTTGATTCATTGGAAAAGACTCTGATGCTGGGAGGGATTGGGGGCAGGAGGAGAAGGGGACGACAGAGGATGAGATGGTTGGATGGCATCACTGACTCGATGGACGTGAGTCTCAGTGAACTCTGGGAGTTGGTGATGGACAGGGAGGCCTGGCGTGCTTCAGTTCATGGGGTCGCAAAGAGTCGGACACGACTGAGTGACTGATCTGATCTGATCTGAAGGTAACAGGACTTTTTCCTCTAATAGTTTTGTTATCAGAGGGGCGATTCAGCTATCAAAGACTGCAATCAAATGTGCACTCGATATTGATCTAACTTGCTCTGTAATGATGAGATGCTCTGGTAACGACTTGGAGATTAGAAAGTGAACTCTGGGAAGGAGGGTCCTGATGGACTTTAAAAGCATGAAGGCTGTTATCTTTCTGTAACTAGTTAATGGAAGCCACTGTCGAAAATAAGCAGCAGTATGAAGAAGGATGGCTGTCCTCTGAAGCCTGAGCTCTTAGTGCCTAAGGGGTGAAGGTTGTGAGAATCAAGGTAATACACCTCCCTGATGGGGTCAGAGGTAAAGCAGTAGTAGGAGGTGTATGCAACCATGCCTAGGTTTGGGGAAGCAAACACTGCACAGTTCAGTCGCTGGGGTTACAGCAACTAATATAGAGTTTCTGGTTTCCAAGCCTTCAGTTTGGTCAGAAAGAAAACAGTAACATTCTAAAAGCAATGCAAGGGCACCAGAAGTTAGTATTAAAAAGAAAACAACTTTCTAAAACAGAGAATTAGTAATTTTAAAGTTGAATGTCTGCCAATGTTTGTTTTTAAAATTTCACCTTAAATATTATATGTTCCAAAACTGTATTCAGGAATAGAATTAGTATTCATACCAATTGTTTAATTAAAAAGATTTTTTTTTTTGTATGTTTTAAAAAGTCTATAATGGCATTCTTTGTTTCTCAGTTTTCAGTGCCAGGACAGAGAACTAATTTGCTTGGTGGGAAGACAAGCCATCTTACTCTCCAGTGAATGTTAATTATTTGAATGCAAAAAGCAGGAGTTTTTAATCTGGGCCTAGAACTTTCCTCTCCTGGGCCCTGTTGGCTCAGACGGTAAAGCGTCTGTCTACAATGTGGGAGACCTGGGTTTGATCCCTGGGTCGGGACGATTCCCTGGAGAAGGAAATGGCAACCCACTCCAGTACTCTTGCCTAGAAATCCCGTGGATGGAGGAGCCTGATGCAGGCTACTGTCCATGGGGTCACAAAGAGTTGGACACTACTGAGCAACTTCACTAGAACTTTCCAGAAGTTATTAGCTGAATGATGTGTTGATGCAAGTATTTTAGGGAAGACATTGTAACTCTTACTAGATTTTCAAAATAATGACCCTTAATTAATAAGTAACATTCACTTTGGAGGATAATTTAAAATAAGCTTTTAAATTCTATTTTAGTGATAAAAACATCACAGTGACTTATATTAGTTTTGCTAACCTTTTGTCCCTAAAATCAGTTTTACACTATCTTCAAATAAGTCCAACTTTCCCTCTCCTTTATTTCTGGAATTCCCTTTTCTTAACTAAAAGGTTGCGTTTTCCATTATGTCTGCCTACTTCCCAGAATACCAAAGTTATTTTTCATTTCAACAGTCTTCTCTAAATTTAATTTCCACAACATTCTACTTTATAATACTCTGGCCATACTCACTAAATCTTTTAACAATACTATGTATTTCAAGATCAAACTACAACTGCTATTCATTACTTCAAAAAGAAGAGCTAAGAAGTAAAATTTTAGATGTTTTTATCTATTATAAATTTAATAATTAAATCCTGTAGAGTAATGCATTGAGTTATTAATGGCATTTTTCCTATTCTTCAGTTCAGTTCAGTTCAGTCGCTCAGTCATGTCCTACGCTTTGCGACCCCATGAATTGCAGCATGCCAGGTCTCCCTGTCCATCACCAACTCCCAGAGTTCACCCAAACTCATGTCCATCGAGTTGGCGATGCCATCCAGCCATCTTATCCTCTTTTGTCCCCTTGTCCTCCTGCCTCCAATCCCTTCCAGCATCAGGGTCTTTTCCAATGAGCCAACTCTTCACATGAGGTGGCCAAAGTACTGGAGTTTCAGCTTCAGCATCAGTCCTTCCAATGAACACCCAGGACTGATCTCTTTTAGGATGAACTGGTTGGATCTTCTTGCAGTCCAAGGGACTCTCAAGAGTCTTCTCCAACACCCTGGAGCCTATTATACAGAGTGAAGTAAGCCAGAAGGAAAAACATAAATACAGTATACTAACGCATATATATGGAATTTAGAAAGAGGGTAACAATAACCCGGTGTACGAGACAGCAAAAGAGACACTGATGTATAGAACAGTCTTATGGACTCTGTGGGAGAGGGAGAGGGTGGGAAGATTTGGGAGAATGGCAATGAAACATGTAAAATATCATGTAGGAAACGAGTTGCCAGTCCAGGTTCTATGCACGATGCTGGATGCTTGGGGCTGGTGCACTAGGACGGCCCAGAGGGATGGTGTGGGGAGGGAGGAGGGAGGAGGGAGGTGGGTTCGGGATGGGGAACACATGTATACCTGTGGTGGATTCATTTTGATATTTGGCAAAATTAATACAAATATGTAAAGTTTAAAAATAAAAAAAAATAAAAAAACCCAAAAGCATCAATTCTTCAGCACTCAGCTTTCTTCACAGTCCAACTCTCACATCCGTACATGACCACAGGAAAAACCATAGCCTTGACTAGATGAACCTTTGTTGACAAAGTAATGTCTGTGCTTTTCAATATGCTATCTAGGTTGGTCATAACTTTCCTTCCAAGAAGTAAGCGTCTTTTAACTTCATGGCTGCAATCACCATCTGCAGTGATTTTGGAGCCTAAAAAATAAGTCTGACACTGTTTTCACTGTTTTCCCATCTATTTCCCATGAAGTGATGGGACCAGATGCCATGATCTTTGTTTTCTGAATGTTGAGCTTTAAGCCAATTTTTTTCACTCTCCTCTTTCACTTTCATCAAGAGGCTTTTTAGTTCCTCTTCACTTTCTGCCATAAGGGTGGTGTCATCTGCATGTCTAAGGTTATTGATATTTCTCCTGGCAATCTTGATTCCAGCTTGTGCTTCTTCCTATTCTTAGGTTGTATTAATTAATGTATTTATGTTTTGACCTCTATCTTTGGCTTAAACCATTGTCATCTCTAGAGCCCATTTTTGAAATGTAATGCATATTTTTAGTGTACCTTGTTTTAATTTTCTTCTAATATGTTTGGGATATGACAGCTTTAAAATCTAGGTGTTATAATTGTAAATTTTTTCTCAAACCATAAACAGACATTTATATTTGTAAACTCCACCATCTTTGTGCTGCAGTGGCATTTAAAATGTTTATTAAAAGCTTCTTTACAATATTCGGTTTCAATATTCAGTTAACTATTGAAAATAATTACTACTTCTGTAGTGAATTTATTTTATTCCTTTATTATGATTTCTTCAGCTGATCACTACAAATATCTAAATATGTATCAAATATGTATGTATTTAATATAGACTTACATAGATATATTCAGATACAAGACTTAGTGACTAAACAATGACAAGATATTTTAATATATTTATGTAAATAAAAGTAGGTATAAATATTTAGAAATTAACAACAGTATGAGCCATCTTAGGCTTGTGTGTCTCCCCGAATGGTACTTTATTTTTTTAAAAAAAGTAATTATAAGAACACTCAGCAACTTAAGAGATTTGTGAGGAATGAAAGAAGTAATTTCCCAAGTATAATTGTAGAAAAATGCAACTCAATTATTTTGTGATGTATTAACATGAAATATATTAAATCTGGAAATCACTTCATTTATAGTATAATACTTTACTGGTTACAGAAGAGTCTCCAATGAATGACTGTTTTTTAGTTTTCACACACACAACTGAATAATAATAGAAATCTATACATTTATAGAAACTGATGTACTCAATATCCCAGAATTGACTTGATTGATATTCAAGCACCTGTACAAATAACATTGGAGGAAAGTGAACTGTAGTGTACTTTTTAAATATTTTTAGCAGAGCTTCAGGTTTTAGTTCCCCAGCATGTCCTCCTCAGTGGAAGCTCCAAATTCTAACCCCAGACTACCAGGGAATCCCAGTGGACTTTTGAATATAACAAAATCAATCATAGTTTCTCTTTTTGTTTTTAATTTTTCCTCATGGTTTCACATAAAAATTTTTTTTCAATAAGGCTATTTAATGATGATAGACACTGGGTAAACCAGGACATATTTGATGTTAATACTAACCAATTAAATTGCATTTGCATAAGGCATGAATCAAGAAACAGATTTTCTACAAGTCCTTAACATTGCGTGTCGTTGTTCAATCGCTATGTCATTTCTGACTCTTTGTGACCCCATGGACTGCAACACGCCAGGCTTCCCTGTCCTTCACTATCTCCCTGAGTAATTTCAGCCAATTCTTCCACATTTCTTAAAATTACAAAGTCGAATATGCCTTTACATAATATATCTTAATCTTTATTGCTGGTTATTCTCCGTGTTGCAGGATGGATCACATAGAAATGTATACGATCACAGTCATGGATGAGGTAATTTAGAAGCCATAATAAAACATTACATTCAGTAATGCCAATGAAGACACAGTAAGCTTTTCTTTCCATTTAAAAATGTCACCTAGTACAATTATTCTGAAATGCAGGAAACTTCCATGTTAGAATGCTTTCTAATTTTCCTTCAGGTCATCACTTGTATCATCAGAATAAGAGACCAAGAGTTGAGTCAGAGACAAGAGGAAATGAAGATAATTGTAGCCCAGTTTATATGTCAGATTTGTAATGCCAAATGCTTTACAAGCTTTTTACATGTGTTCTGGTTCTTTGCTAATGCAGCTACAATATCTCCAGGGCCTTTAACATCCTTTCTTTCATCTCTCAAGTGGCCCATAAATGATGGTTAAGAGAACACAGGGAAAAAAAAAAATGACCAGAGGGGTTTTCTAGTCATTCTTTCCAGTTTGATCATTTAAAACAAATTCTTTTTCCTTTAAATTGGTTCTACGTAACTTAGAGAAACAGTTTAAATTTTTAAGGAATCCCACAAGCTAACCAAATATCTAAAAATGTTCCAATCACTCTTCAGGTACTGACAGTGATTTTCAGGGACCCACAGGTAGAGACAAGGACATTCTTGTCTTGGGTATTTTATGGGCAAGTGGAATGTAAGCTTTCCTCTTTCTCCCCTATCAGCGATGATAATAAGCCTAAAAATGGACTCAGCTTCAATTAGGGATGGTTTAATTGACCTGCTGTTGAGTCACCCCTGATTTTCTTGTCACAGATTTTATCTACAACATTTAGAGTGTCTGAAAATGTTGCTTTTTACAATGTGTGTGAAAACTGGGTGAGCTCTAGCCCTCCACAGCTGCTGAAATCACACACATTGCACAGTAGGTTTACCCTCCTCAGAGAAATAACCTTTCTTTCAGTGCATGATTTACTTACTCTTAAATATAAAATAGTTGAATTTGGTAGCTTTCTTTCTCTTATTTTGTTTGTTTGTTTCATTGTTTTGCCTTCATATGTTAAAGTTAAAATTCAGCAAAACAAATAAATGTTAAAATTCAAAGGCATTTGAAGACCTATAATTCAGTAATGAAAATCAGTATATAGATTATTTTTTTTCATATGAATGCAAGTTTCATGACCTAGAAACTGAACGCTAAACACTAGGTCTGGTTTTGTTGATGGGATTTCTTCACGCAACTATACTAGACTTCAAAAAATCCAGTCAAATATACACATACACATAGTAAAAGCTAAGTTATTTTTTCATTTTAAGAAACTAAATATATTTTTTATTATACACAGAATATGCAAATCTCATTATTGCTCACTATTATTTTTTTTAATTCTAAACATATTATCCATAAAACTACTTCAGTTGTTTGCTTATTTCCATGTAAGCCCTGCCCCTCCCCACCAAAATGCTAAGAGAAACAGATGAATAATGGAATGTTCTGTATCAGCTACCTATGACTATACAGAAATCATCTTGCAATTTTAGAGGCCTAAAAAGGAATTATGTGTTACTGCTCATGAGTATACAGATCAGCAAGGTAATCATTCCAGTCTAGGACCAGCTCCTTTCTCCTCTGTGGTTTGCTGTCAGTCACCTTGGTAACTCTGCTTCTAAAAGTTTGCTGGATATTGGTTGGGGTGCCCTGTTTCTCTCTTCCGCTAGGTTTATTCATCTGCTAACTGGATTCAAGAAAATGAAGCTCTTTTGAAAATACAGCTGGAGAAAGTTGTAGGCTCCCTGTGAATCAGACTCAAATTCATTCTACTAGCCAAATCCACAATTATTTAGGAGACAGGTCTTGCCCTCTGGATTTACTCATGGCAGCCTTGGCCATGTCAGAAGGCTATGGGACAAGAATCTTAAGTTTCTTAGAAACCCTTTTATCTAGCTGAGAGGGATGCCTTGGCACTGAGTTAAGTCTTAATAAAGGGTTTTATAATAATACACCCGATTTGATCTTGTTCTCAGAACTTGTTTTATGTTGGAGTCCATGCTAGTTGGGAAGACAGAATATAAGAAGCAATTTTATTTTTATTTATTTTTTAGATCCTTCTAAATTTTTCTTGAAAACTGATCAGATCTTTCTCTAGTTTAAAGATTAATAAACTAAGAGCTTCAGGCCATATTTAGCCAAACTCCTATTTTTGTATGAACTCTGAGCTAAGACTTTAAATTTTCTTTTTTTTTATGGTTAAAAACAATCAAAGGAAGGATAACACTTTGTGATACATGCATATTTTGTTATATTCACATTTCAGTGTTCATAAATAGAGTTTTTTGCAGCACAGCCACACTCATTTATTTACATATTAGCTCTGTTTTTGCACTGCAACAGCAGAATAGAATAGTTGAGACAGACTGAATAGTCGCAAAGTTACTATCTTTACAGAAGTTTGCTGACCTCTGCTCTAATTCTTATCATTCTTGTACTACCTGATGGTATGCCGCTAAAAGGAGTCAACTAACACTTTTTCAACACTTTGTCTGAAAATTATTTTTGTCAACGTCTATCAGTTTATTAGGAACATATCTATCAGTATGTGTTTCGGTATCAGATCAGATCAGTCGCTCAGTCGTGTCCGACTCTTTGTGACCCCATAAACCGCAGCATGCCAGGCCTCCCTGTCCATCACCAACTCCCGGAGTTCACTGAGATTCACATCCACCGAGTCAGTGATGCCATCCAGCCATCTCATCCTCTGTCATCCCCTTCTCTTCCTGCCCCCAATCCCTCCCAGCATCAGAGTAGTCTTGTCAAATATTTTGTTAGTTTATAACATGAGGCTCTGCTTTTCTAGCCTCCAATAGCGGTCTCCCACCAATCTTCCAACCTACATGAAATTGCTCACTGTGTTTCCATTGTCTGCTCCCTGCTTTGCTCTTAAACCAGAGTCTTACATTTTAAGTCAATAGCATCCACTTCTACATACCAATTTCTATATCAATCACTTCTTACAGTTTAAGAAATAAACACAAAATTCTGCAGCTTAAAACAAAAAGGACTTATTATTGATCCTGAGTCTATGAGTCAATTGGGCAGTTGCACTGATCTTGCCTGGGCTTGTTTGTGTATCTGAAATCAACTTGTAGGCTGGTTGGTCTAAAATGATCTTTATTACAGATCTCTTATGGCTGGCTGTTGGCTGGTCCAGCAGGAAAGACTGGGCCATCGTCCTCTTGTCCTTAATCAGATGACCCTAGGCCTGTCCACATAATTATGGTAGGGACATAAAAGAATAAGTGGAAGCATGCAAGGTTTCTTGAGATATGGACTAGGAATTAACACCCCATAGCTTCTTTCTCAAAAGTTAACAAAAGAAACCCAGCTCAAATTTAATAAATGGGGAAATAAATAGGCATCTTGATGAAATAATTGTACTACCTACAATGCTCTTTTAAGAACCTTTTGATACACAGAGTATACAGGCGTACAGAGCATGCAAGCAAATTTGTGTTAGCTGCTGCTGCTGCTGCTAAGTTGCTTCACTCATGTCCAACTCAGTGCAACCCCATAGAGAGTCTTCAATTCTGAATATATTATGCATAAAAGAAGAATCAATCATTCTATCTTTTCCAGTCCTAACATTGTAATGATGACAAATGAATAATGAAATACTCTCCACAGGTTATTTGCAATGATGAAGATCATATTCAGCTAAAGAATTGGGGAAAGTGCATGTAAAATAACCAAAGAAATGTAAATCCAGGTAACTCAGAGTACTTTTTCATCCTTCTTAAGTGGTCAGCCTAGAAGCTTTTCCTCTCTATTTTAGGATTCCCCACTCTACTCTTAGTTCCGCTACGCAGGTGTGCTAAGTCACTTCAGTCATGTCCAACTCTTTGTGACCCCATGGACGGTAGCCCACCAAGCTCCTCTCTCCATGGGATTTTCCAGGCAAGAATACTAGAATGGGTTGCCTTGCCCTCCTCTAGGGAATCTTCCCAACCCGGGGATTGAACCCATGTTTCTTACGTCTCCTCCATCGGCAGGTGGATTCTTTACCACTAGCACCACCTGGGAAGATGCACCTTACTCTGTTGCTAGTTATGCCTTGAATGCATTTGTTATATTCCTTTTCCTCAGGATTGTTTTCTTTTGGTAGGTATCATTGGCATAAAAAATAATAGGTAACATAGCTTTACCAACTATATTTATTTTCCACAATTTTGTGTCCAAGTACTAATCCAAGGGGCTTTATCTTTACTAATTGATGTAACTCATTGCTCAGAGTAGGGTCTGACGGTTTGAACATTGACTGCCGGCTTCCTGGCTCAGAAACTAGTGCTCTGTAAGACTCTTCCTTATGCATTTCTACTGTTTTCATACTATTAAAATAGAAGAGGAAGAGGGATGTGTCTTGACTTGAATCATTTGGGGTTACCAGATAAAGACACACACACACACACACACACACATGCATTTTATGTCTGCCTTGTAAAACTCAGGACAAATTTCCTACTGTGAATGTTAGGATACTCCTTGTCTAAAAAAATAGAGAATCAGAGACCTAGGATCAAACACTAAGTGAATCCAATGGTCTTTTACAGGTGGTTTTCTTGAAAGGTCACAGTGTTTATTTTATTAGCTTCTGATGGTATTGTTTCCTTGAAGCATAGAATTATCACCAAGCTGGAAGAATTATTTTCCTTTCCTAGAGACTCTTATGGGGAGCTTTGTCTGGGGTTTGTATGGTGGCTGCAAAGCCACCTGAAACTAAGAGAGAATCTTTCCTTCAAACATAAGATGAGAGAGAGGCAAAAGTTTTTACAATTTGCTTTGTAGCACTGCCAACACAAGGGAAAGTATCCAAAGAGTTAAACTTTTTAAAAGAGGTTGTTTTTATAGGTTGCCTTATTAAAAACTTATTTTTTTGTAATCAGAGATTTACCCTCTTTAGAAGAGGAGTGTGCTCTGGAGTCATCTTCACCTCCTACTTATAAGAGTGAAATGTGGTTCCCTTTTTATTCAAGTGCTGAGTCCTATTCATTTCCAGTGATATCCAAAATGTCACTTCCTCAGACAGTCCTGCTCTCTGATTTTTTTTTTTTAATTATGTATTTACTTAAATTTAAGACTACTTTTTCAAGTATATTTAGTGAGACTTTGCATGTCAGTGTGGACCAGCCTCCAACTTCTGGACAGAGCCATACTTTCTCCAGAGTCTGGTATTCATTGGTTACTTTAAAAAGACCCAGCAGATATGTTTATAGTTTCCAATATCTGAGGCCAGATCACCTCTCTGTGTTGGGTGTTTCCAGGCTAGTCTTTACAAATGAAGTGGAAACAGTGAGAGGATTTATAATTCTCCTCTGTGAGTTACCTCAGACACAGGAAGTGGGCATATGAATTGACCTTTCTATCCTATTCCATATGCACTTTCCCTCTAGTCTAATTCAGTAACATATGCATTTAGTTAGCTGCTTCATCTCAATTCCCTCATTTCCCTACCCATCCCTGCACAAACCTTAATCTGCAAGGTCATCAGAGTCTTGGAAAAACAACTGTGAATAATTAATTTATCAATTCTAGGTGCAATTTGCGAAGTTCAATGGATTCTGAAGAACTTTAATGTGATTTATGAGCCTATTTATTCATAAGTTTTATCAGTTTCTTCGAATACGTACTAGTAGGTATAGAGCCACATTCATTTCTCCTACTCTTCATTCAGTTCAGTTCAGTTCAGTCACTCAGTTGTGTCCAACTCTTTGTGACTCTGTGGACCACAGCATGCCAGGCTTCCCTGTCCTTCACCAACTCCCAGAGCTTGCTCAAACTCATGCCCATCAAGTAAGTGATGCCATCCAACCGTCTCATCCACTGTCATCCACTTCTCCTGCTTTCAGTCTTTCCCAGCATCAGGATCTTTTCAAATGAATCAGCTCCTCACATCAGGTGGCCATAGTATTGGAGCTTCAGCTTCAGCATCGGTCCTTCCAATGAATACTCAGAGCTGATTTCCTTTAGGATTGACTGTTTGGATCTCCTTGCTGTCCAAGGGACTCTCAAGAGTCTTCTCCAAAACCACAGTTCAAAAGCATCAATTCTTCAGTGCTGAGCTTCCTTTATGGTCCAACTCTTACATCCATACATGACTACTGGAAAAAAATAATTTTGACTAGAAGGACCTTTGTTGGCAAAGTAATGTCTCTGCTTATTAATATGCTGTCTAGGTTGGTCATTGCTTTTCTTCCAAGGAGCAAGTGTCTTAATTTCATGGCTGCAGTCACCATCTGCAGTGATTTTGGAGCCCAAGAAAATAAAGTCTCTGACTGTGTCCATTGTTTCCCCATCTATTTGCCATGAAGTGATGGGCCCAGATGCCATGATCTTCGATTTTTGAATGTTCAGTTTTAAGCCAACTTTTTCACTCTCCTCTTTCATGTTCATCAAGAGGCTCTTTAGTTCTTCTTTACTTTCTGCCATAAGGGCAGTGTCATCTGCATATCTGAGGTTATTGATATTTCTCCCAACAATATTGATTCCAGTCTGTGCTTCATCCAGCCCAGCATTTCGCATGATGTACTCTACATATAAGTTAAATAAGCACAGTGACGATATACAGCCTTGATGTACTTCTTTTCCAATTTGGAACCAGTTCCTTGTTCCATGTCTGGTTCTGTTTCTTCTTGACCTACAGATTTCTCAGGAAGCAGGTAAGGTGTTCTGGTATTTCCATCTCTTTAAAAAATTTCCACGGATTGTTGTGATTCACACAGTCAAAGGTTTTAGCATGGTCAGTAAAGCAGAAGTAGATTTTTTCCTGGAACTCTCTTGCTTTTTCTATGATCCAATGGATGTTGGCAATTTGATCTCTGGTTCCTCTGCCTTTTCTAAATCCAGCTTGAACATCTGGAAGTTCACGGTTCACATATTGCTGGAGCCTGGCTTGGAGAATTTTGAGCATTACTTTACTAGCGTGTGAGATAGTGCAATTGTGTGGTAGTTTGAGCATTCTTTGGCATTGCCTTTCTTTGGGATTGGAATGGAAACTGACCTTTTCCAGTCCTGTGGCCACTGCTGAGTTTTCCAAATTTGCTGGCATATTGAGTGCAGCACTTTCAAAGGATCATCTCTTAGGACTTGAAATAGCTCAACTGGAATTCCATCATCTCCAGTAGTTTTGTTTGCAGTGATGCTTTCTAAGGCCCACTTGACTTTGGACTCCAGAATCTGGCTCTAGGTGAGTGATCACACCATCGTGGTTATCTGAGTCATGCAGATCTTTTTCTGTATAGTTTTTCTGTGTTTCATTGCCACCTTTTCTTAATATCTTCTGCTTCTGTTAGGTCCATACTGTTTCTGTCCTTTATTGTGCCCATCTTTGCCTAAAATTTTCCCTTGGTATCTCTAATTATCTTGAAGAGATCTCTCAGTTCATTTCAGTCACTCAGTCATGTCTGACTCTTTGCGACCCCATGAATCGCAGCATGCCAGGCCTCCCTGTCCATCACCAACTCCCAGAGCTCACTCAAACTCACGTCCATCGAGTCAGTGATGCCATCCAGCCATCCCATCCTCTGTCGTCCCCTTCTCCTGCCCCCGAGTCCCTCCCAGCATCAGAATCTTTTCCAATGAGTCAACTCTTCACATGAGGTGGCCAAAGTATTGGAATTTCAGCTTTAGCATCAGTCCTTCCAAAGAACACCCAGGACTGATCTCCTTCAGAATGGACTGGTTGGATCTCCTTGCAGTCCAAGGGACTCTCAAGAGTCTTCTCCAACACCACAGTTCAAAAGCGTCAATTCTTCGGCACTCAGCCTTCTTCACAGTCCAACTCTCAAGTTCATACATGACCACTGGGAAAACCATAGCATTGACTAGACAGACCATTGTTGGCAAAGTCATGTCTCTGCTTTTCAATATGCTGTCTAGATTGGTCATAACTTTCCTTCCAAGGAGTATGCGTCTTTTAATTTCATGGCTGCAGTCACCATCTGCAGTGAATTTGGAGCCCCCCAAAATAAAGTCTGACACTGTTTCCACTGTTTCCCCATCTATTTGCCATGAAGTGATGGGACCGGATGCCATGATCTTCATTTTCTGAATGTTGAGCTTTAAGCCAACTTTTTCACCCTCCTCTTTCACTTTCATCAACAGGCTTTTTAGTTCCTCTTCACTTTCTGCCACAAAGGTGGTTCCATCTGCATATCTGAGGTTATGGATATTTCTCCCAGCAGTCTTGATTCCAGCTTGTGCTTCTTCCAGCCCAGCGTTTCTCATGATGTACTCTGCTTATAAGTTAAATAACAGGGTGACAATATACAGCCTTAACATACTCCTTTTCCTATTTGGAACCAATCTGTTGTTCCATGTCCAGTTCTAACTGTTGCTTCCTGACCTGCATACAGGTTTCTCAAGCGGCAGATCAGGTGGTCTGGTATCTCTGCTGCTGCTGCTAAGTCACTTCAGTCGTGTCTGACTCTGTGCGACCCCATAGATGGCAGCCTGCCAGGCTCCGCCATCCCTGGGATTCTCCAGGCAAGAACACTGGAGTGGGCTGCCATTTCCTACTCCAATGCATGAAAGTGAAAGGTGAAAGTGAAGTCGCTCAGTTGTGTCCGACTCCTAGCGACCCCATGGACTGCAGCCTACCAGGCTCCTCCATCCATGGGATTTTCCAGGCAAGAGTACTGGAGTGGGGTGCCATCGTATCTCTAGTCATTCCCATATTATTGTTTTCCTCTATTTATTTACATTGATCACTGAGGAAGCCTTTCTTGTCTCTTCTTGCTATTCTTTGGAACTCTGCATTCAGATGGGTATGGGTATAGCTTTCCTTTTCTCCTTTGCCTTTTGTTTCTCTTCTTTTCTTAGCTATTTGTAAGACCTCCTCAGACAACCATTTTGCCTTTTTGCATTTCTTTTTCTTGGGGATGGACATGATCACTTCCTCTGTACAATGTCACAAACCACTGTCTATAGTTCTTCAGGCACTCTGTCTATCAGATCTAATCCCTGAATCTATTTGTCACTTCCACTGTATAATTGTAAGCAATTTGATTTAGGTCATACCTGAAAAGTCTAGTGGTTTTAAATAGCCAAGAGTTTGTAATTTTGTGGCACCACTGTATATAAAAATTTAAAGTTACTTAGAAGAAAGGGATTAATTACTATATCAGATTAAATTTTGCTAAAAGTTTGCTGGCAAGCTTATTGACAATCCTAAGCTCAAGAACTTTTTTTAAAAGTTAGATAAAACAACAATAGAAGCATTAGTGGTTTTCTCTTATAGCCATTTTATTTAAACATTAGCTTTTTTGAAGTATAATTGTCTAATAAGAATGTACATTTCACAAGTATATATATTGATGAATTTTCACCTATTGAACACACCTATGTAATCAGCATCCCTGTCAATAAACAGAACAGTCCTAACATCAGGAACACCTTCTGCTCACACTTCCTTCCAAAGGGTAGTATTTTTGGAGGAAAAAATTCTAACATGGGAGGAAATGTAAGGGCATTGATACCCATCCGAGTTTTATTTTCTTCATCTGTAAAATGAGTGGAACAATAAGTATGCTGAAAAACTTGCTTCATTGAATGTGAGCATCTGTATGAAAACACCTTTTAAACCACAGCAAGCTGCACAAATGAATGGTATTATTTTAATTTTCTGTTACTACAAAGTGCCCATTGCAGAGTTCACCTTGGAAAAATGATCAGACTTGGCCCAAACCAAGGGAGTGTTGCTGGGGCATGCCCGCGGGCTGCCTTCCAACAGACCTCTTAGAGTCTCATTACCTTGGTAGATTTGCTTGGCTCCAAGTCTGGCCCTCAGCCCTTCCAGGTTTTGAAACCTAGTTGTCTCTTTCTAAAGGGCCTAGTGATATTAAATAACCTCGAGAGACTGATTTTAAAAGTCAAAGCCCTGATTTATTAATTTACAATGAGGGGACCAGGCACTCGAATCCTCAGACCAGAACATTCTCTCCCTGCTGCTCTTCCTTTGGGGGAACTATGCTGTATCCACTAACTTGCTCAGTGAGTGTGGTTTCCGAATAAGAATGAGGTGACCGGAAGCTCCTCCTCTGCTTTGTGATCTTGGTTCACTCCTCTTTTGTACTGAGGCAACTCTGAACTTTTACTATTCTCTTCACACCAACTTAGCTGCCAACCCAATGAGAAAGCAGTCTGAAGCCTCCAGCTTCCGAAATAAATCCTATAAACGTTTTCCTCTTGGGAAAATCCTGTGTACTTAGTGTTATTATCACAGAGGTTGATGAGAAAGAGACACAGGATTTAGGGCTCTCAATTTAAAAAAAAATTAATCATAAGTCCTATGGCTCACCTACCTTGGAAGCTCTTGGACCTAGTTCCCCTCCCTCTCTTCTGGCAGAGATATGCGTGCCCGGCTGGAGCATCCAGAGATGGTTGAATTTCCCCTGCCTTCTTGTTTTCTATGTGGTAATTCTGAATGTTTGCTTCTGAAGTTCACCTTCTTTCTTTTGTATAAGTAGCAGAGGAAGGTAGAAGTTCCCCCACCAGAGACGTGGGTAACTGAGATGGAAGTTGGCACTCCTGAAGGTCAATCTGACCATCAGTACTAGTAGAAGTTATGACCACTTCTCCTGCTGCTGCTGCTGTTTATCCGCTTAGTCATTTCTGACTCTTTGTGATGCCACGGACTGTAACCCACCAGGCTCCTCTGTCCATGGGATTTCCCAGGCAAGAATACTGGAGTGGGTTGCCATTTCCTTCTCTCCAGAGGATCTTCCCAGCTCAGGGATCCAACCAGAGTCTCCTGCTTGGCAGGCAGATTCTTTACCACTGAGCCACCTGGGAAGCCCAATTACTTCTCATATCCAGCATTTAATTTTTTTTTCTTTTTTTATGTCTGGATTGATCGATTCTAAGCTCTTGAGCTCATAACTGACAATATTGACAATAATTTTAATTGTTTCAGGTGAACCTCATACTTCTAACGTCTTCATTTCTTATTAATTTAGTTGACACATTTTAAATATTTAAGTCTGAGAGAATCATAAAACGGACTTAATATTTAATCGTCCAAGCATTTTCCTCCACTCTTGATTTTTTAAATTTGGAAACAGAATGTTACTCAGGATAATTTAATATATGTTATGTCAGCAATTTTTAAAAAGAGACTTCTGTTGCTGTAAAAACTGGCAGACAGCAAACAAAGTCTCAGAATAATTGATAAGGCAACAGAAGTAAGAATTTTGACTCCCAGTAGGCAAACCACCTGTATAAACAACACTTTTAACTTCAATTTGAGTTGCTGGCTTCTGAACACTCAATTATTTAGGGCATTCAAAGGATTTCACTAATGAAAGAAATAGCTTACAGGCCTGAATTACAAAGGTGTTTTTTTAATCATTAAAGATTAGGTTTTAATAACAAGTATTGTCATTGGTATGCTTTTCTATCAGAACTAGAACCCTTCCATTTTAATGTATTAATTATGTTTTTGTATTCAGAATGTTTTAACACTATTTTGCTTTGAAATCTTCAGGCATTCATTTTTAGAGATCGAATCTAAAAAGACAGAAAATGACCATCCAGATGTTTCCACATTCCTCTGCATTACCATCCAGACAGTATCTTCTGGTTTTAATCCCTTTGGGATTTAAGAATTAGTTTGAATTAGAGAGGTGAACTACGTGTACACTGTTCTCTTTTTGCATTAATATGCATTGCATCGTTTGTTATTACAATGAATTGAATTACAGAATTCCTGACCCATATTGAAAGGGACAATAATATTTTGTTTGGTATTGTTTTACTGAAGAGTTGAAGATTAAATTATTTTTAAATATGTGGTTTACCTTAGCACAGCTTTCAATTTATAGAAAATTGTAAGGTTCAAAGAGAGAGTTCCCATATTTCTGTAACCATGTCCCCTTATTAGTAATATCTTACATTAATATAGTACTTCTGTTACAATTAAGAAGCCAATATTCATGTTGTTGTGAACTAAAATCCATAATTTATTCAGATTAGTTTTTGCCTAGTATTCTTTTTGTGTTCCAGGATTCCATCTAGGACACCACCCTACGTTTACTCATCGTGTACCCTGAGGCTCCTCATGACTGTGGTAGTTTCTCAGATGTTCATTTCTTGTCTTTGATGACCTTGACAGCTTGAGGAGCACTGGTTAGTTATTTTGAAGAATGTCTCTGAATAAGAATTGGTCTGATGTTTTTTCCTCATGGTTATACTAGGGTTATGGAGTTTGAAGAGGAGGATCAGAGAAGTAAAGTACCATTTTCATCAGACCTTATCAAAGATACATGAATTATCTCTGTTAATATTGGTCTTAAGCACCTGGTGAAGGCAATGTTTCTCGTGTTTCTTCATTGAAAGGTTGCTGTCCCTCTCTTCACCATCCCACAGTCTTCTTTGGAAGGAAGCCCCTATGTGCAGCCCTCATGGAAGGAGTGGAGAGTTATGCCTCACCTCCTTAAGGGCACAATATCTACACATATTATTTGGAATTCTTCCTCACAGGAGATTTGTCTATTCTCCCAATTTATTTATTTATTCATTTGTCCACTTATTTATATCAATATGAACTCATGAATATTCATTTTTTACACTGAGTTATAATCTAATACTACTTTATTTTGTTGTTTAAATTGTTCTAGTTTTAGCCATTAGGAGCTTAACAGTTGCCTCCTGGTTCCTTTTGATAGACCTCATCTGTGTGCATATGTGTGTGTGTGTGTGTGTTTCAAACATTTTCCGTTTCTGGCATTACAAGATGCTCCAGGTTCATCATGTATATTTTCTACCCCAGTCCTAGAATCACTCATTCTCCAAGGAGTCTGATTCCCTTTATTGACAATGTTAGAAACCAATAAGCGAGTGCTAGCACGTAGCTATTGGTATGTCATTGATTCTAGGTCTGCAACAGTGTAAAGAAATGTATTTGTGTACCATTTTATAGAGAGGAAAAGGAAGTTGGGAGGGCTCTAGTAGATGAAGAGATTATGACTTTTTATTGGCTGAGTCCTCACAAGGAAAAAATGACTTCTCCTGTTGGACTCTGCCATCATCACAAGGCATCAGAACTCCCCCTTCTGGTTTCCCAACTCTATTTAATTGAAGTTTCTGTTATTTATTTATTTATTTATTTTTTACAAATCCAACTCTAATTACCAAATGGATCATTCTATCCTCCTTCCTTTGCTTATTTGCAAACTACCACTCCAACAGCAAGAAACCTGGATTCAACCAAGTACACTCCACTGACCTAATCACTGTCAATATGCATATACAGCAGTTACAAAATTGTTAATCAATACACTTGTAGGAGATAAATTTATTAACTAGAGGACAGCAATACTTTAGTCTCATAAACTCCACTTGTTTTCAAAAATTTCCTAGGTCAGCAGTATTTTTAAGTTGTTTCATGTATTTGTAATATTCTTTTATCATATTCTACATTCCATCTTGGGATTCCTCCAATCTCTTAAAGATTTTTTGGGGGTGGAAATTCATTTATATTAAGGTTTTGGCTTCCCTGGTGGCTCAGATGGTAAAGTATCTGCCTGCAATGAGGGAGACCTGGGTTCGATCCCTGGGTCAGGAATATCCCCTGGAGAAGGAAATGGCAACCCACTCCAGTATTCTTACCTGGAAAAGTCCATGGACAGAGGAGGATGGTAGGCTACAGTCCATGGGGTTGCAAAGAGTCAGACACAACTGAGCAACTTCACTTTCTTGGCTTCCCTGGTGGCTCAGATGGTAAAGCGTCTGCCTGCAATGTGGGAGACCTGGGTTTGATCCCTGGGTCAGGAAGATCCTCTGGAGAAGGAAATGGCAACCCACTCCAGTATTCTTGCCTGGAAAATTCCATGGACAGAAGAACCTGGTAGGCTACAGTCCTTGGGGTTGCAAAGAGTCAGACACGACTGAGCAACTTCACTTCACTTTATGTATTAAGGTTCACCTTTTGTGGCTTAAAGTTATATGGATTTTAACAAATACACAATTTCATGTATCTACCATTACTGTTTCATTCACAATACTTTTCCTGTCCTAAGAAATCCTCTGTGCTTCATCTATGCAACTCTTTTCCTCCCACTAAACTCCTGCAAACCATTGATTTTACCATTGTTATAATTTTACCTTTTTCATAGGTCATATCATTGAAATTATAAACTATGTAACATTTTCAGATGAAATTTTTATTTTTATTTCTTTACTTAATATGGATTTAAGATTCATTAACAGCCTTCTGTGGCTTAACGGCTCATTGTTTTTAAATTGCTGACTATTTTATTGTAAGGATGTAGCACAGTTTATTTGTTCGCCTATTGAAGGACACCTTGGTTGCTTCCAGCTTTTGACAATTATGAATAAAGCATACAAGTTTTTGGCTAGACAAATGTTTTCAAATCAGTAAGGTAAATAATCTAGAAGAGGGGTTGCTGTATCGTATGGTAATATTATGTTTAAATTTGCAAGAAACTGCCAAATTCACTCCCAAAGTGGCAGTAACATTTTGAATTCCTACCAGAAAGTTTTATTGCTCTGCATTCTTGCCAGTGATTGATATTATCAGTATTTTGGATTTTAGTCATTCTAGAACTTTTGTAATGATATCTTATTATTTTAATCTGCAATTCTCTGATAACAAAAATATACATGTTTTCAGATGCTTACTTGCCACCTATATATCTTCACTGGTGAGACATCTGTTCAGATATTTTGCACACTCAAAGAAAATTGTTATTTATTTTCTTCTTGTTGAATTTTAACAATTCCTTGTATATTTTGGATACCAGTTCTTTACTTTTATTTTTTATTTTATTTTTTTATGTGGACCATAGAATTTATGTTTATTTGGCTCATATATATTTTTTTTTACATTTTATTTTTTAACTTTACAATATTGTATTGGTTTTGCCATATATCAACATGAATCCACCACAGGTATACACATGTTCCCCATCTTGAACCCTTTTCCCTCGTCCCTCCCCATACCATCCCTCTGGGTCGTCCCAGTGCACCAGCTCCAAGCATCCAGTATCGTGCATTGAACCTGGACTGGTGACTCGTTTCATATATGATATTATACATGTTTCAATGCCATTCTCCCAAATCATCTCACCCTCTCCTTCTCCCACAGAGTCCAAAAGACTGTTCTATACATCAGTGTCTCTTTTGCTGTCTCGTATACAGGGTTATTGTTACCATCTTTCTAAATTCCATATGTATGCATTAGTATACTGCATTGGTGTTTTTCTTTCTGGCTTACTTCACTCTGTATAATAGGCTCCAGTTTCATCCACCTCATTAGAACTGATTCAAATGGATTCTCTTTAATGGCTGAGTAATACTCCATTGTGTATATGTACCACTGCTTTCTTATCCATTCATCTGCTGATGGACATCTAGGCTGCTTCCATGTCCTGGCTATTATAAACAGTGCTGCAATGAACATTGGGGTACACGTGTCTCTTTTAATTCTGGTTTCCTCAGTGTGTATGCCCAGCAGTGGGATTGCTGGGTCATAAGGCAGTTCTATTTCCAGTTTTTTAAGAAATCTCCACACTGTTCTCCATAGTGGCTGTACTAGTTTGCATTCCCACCAACAGTGTAAGGGAGTTCCCTTTTCTCCACACCCTCTCCAGCATTTATTGCTTGTAGACTTTTGGATCGCAGCCATTCTGACTGGAGTGAAATGGTACTTCTTCGTGGTTTTGATTTGCATTTCTCTGATAATGAGTGATGTTGAGCATCTTTTCATGTGTTTGTTAGCCATCTGTATGTCTTCTTTGGTGAAATGTCTATTTAGTTCTTTGGCCCATTTTTTGATTGGGTCATTTATTTTTCTGGAATTGAGCTGTAGGAGTTGCTTGTATATTTTTGATATTAGTTGTTTCTTTAACAGATAAGGGTTTTATTACTATTTTCTCCCAGTCTGTGGCTTGTCTTTTCATTCTCTTAACAATGTCTTTTGCAAAGCAAAAATTCTAATTTTCATAAAGTTCAATCTATATTTTTTCTTGAGTTGTACTTTTGGATCTTGCTTTTTGGAGATGCTTTATCAAAAAACTCATCACCAGGAAAATATTTTTAATAGCAGTATATCTGGTTTTGAACACTGAATACTTTGAAATAGTGGCTTCCCATCTCTATCTTTTTCTTTCTTTCTCTGCTCTCTTTCTCATTCTTTGTTTTGCTTTCTCTTTCTTTTGTTCCTTCTTTTCCTTGTGGCAATATGTAAGCTAGAATACAAAGAGTGTAATTAAGATAAGCTAGTAAATTGATGATGATGACTTTAATCTATTTTCTTCTATGGATTCTTTACCAAAATGTTGGAAATAGTTTTGTGATCCTCTGATCATTTGTATGTTAGCTTGTTCATAGTAAATTGTCTGTAGTAGTAATCAGAGGATACTTTGGTAATGCATCAATTCATTAAAATCAATGTTGAAATATACATTAATTATCAATACAATAAGTGTATACTGTTATCAATTATAAATACTTATTCAAAGACAGATATGTTCTCAGAAAGGATTCCCTATGATTGAACACAAAGTTTTGTCGTGTTGTCATGTCATTCGTCATGTCCCCTCCTTGAAAATCTAAGCAAGGAAGACATTCACAATGCAATTGGTGAACATAAGAAACTATACTACATAGCATATACAAATGTAAGAAGTCCACACTGATATATACAGTGATTGATGAATGTAGAGTGACGAGCGCTGAGAATTCATGGAAGGTTTTATGAAGGAGGAAGAACTTGTGCTTTCCATAGAGGATAATTATTATTTAGATAGTCCAAGTTAAAGAGGAAAGGAGGCTCCAAATGAAGGAAAACATAAGCAAGGGCATTGGTCTGAGAATGAATACATCCTACTCATTGGGGAGCTATAACAAATCTCTGGCCAAATGGCTTTTAAAATCAAGATGGTAAGTAGATTAGTAGATTAGATGTGGTTATCTAAGGGCTATGGTTTTTAAATAGATAGTGGATGCTACAAAAAGGATTGTTTAAGACCTTGTGAGTATTGAGGCTTCTGTTATGCCATAGTCAGGGCACTCTAAACCCTCTCAGCATATGGCATCCTCCAGTCCCTTGTGTTCAGCTCAGATGTAGAAATAGAGTTTAATTGGGTCTAACAGAGGAAAATTTATGATTTTAATTTGATAGTATTTGGAAAAAAGTTCTCTCTCCTGAATAGCATGACATACAGATGGGTCATTTGAATTTCTGCCGTCATTTCAGCTCCATGAAGGATCAGACCTGCCAATAGAGGATGATGACTCCGAGAGGATCACAGAACAGAGCCAGAACGCTGATCAAAGGGTCCTTGGAGCCTGGCCTGCTTCTCGATTGTTATGTTAATTGAGCCAGTAAATTTCCATTACGTGCCTTTTTCCTGGTCCTCAGAATTTTTCTTTTTTTCCTCTCTTTCTCTCACATCCCACATATAACCTCACACTAGGGGCTTATTTTTGTTCTCCCTTCAAAATACATTTAGATCCTAGTATTTATTTCTCACATCTCTACCCTGTCTCCCTAATGCAGAGCAGCATCAGCTAGCACCTGAATTAATACAACAGGCTTCTAAATAGTCTCCCTTTTCCCACCCTTGTTCCTTCACAGTCAATTAACCACACAGGCGGCAGTGATCTTTTAAACATAAAAATAAGATCAAACTATGCCTCTGCTCAGCTTTCTCTAGAAGCTCCCTGTATTACATGGAATAAAATCCAAAGCCTAGGTGATGGCCTACCAGCCCCTATAGATTTGGAACTCTGATGATTCCACAATATTATCTCTTACTATTCGATTCTTGTTTCCCCCTGCCATAAAACTCTTGTTTCTTGCTTCTCAAATATAAAACACATTCTCACCTTAGGGCCTTTATGTTTGCTGCTGTTTCTACCTGAAATATAGTTTTATAGGATATTGCTTTGTCTTTTCTCCTTACTTTGTATTTTTTTTTTTAATCCAAGAGAAGTTGGCTTCCATTTGGTACCCTGTCCTCACTGGTATCGGAAAATATTTTTATCATCCAGTTTTATTTTCCTTCAAAGTTCTTGTCACCAATAGAGACATTACTTAGTTGTTGATTTTTTATCCCCTCCACTAACAATAGAATGTAAGTTTCACAGTATATGATAACTCTTTTTTTTTTTAAAACGATGTCTTAGCACCTGGAACAAGGCAGGCAATACATAGTATATGGTCTTGGATTGAATCAAACTATTCTTAAAACTAATTAGAGTCATTCTTGTTTCTATTAATGTTGTTTTGCTACTAAAAACACTTTCATTAGTTAATCAGTCTTCAGTAAAATTTAGTAGAGAATATAACATGTCCAAATAGAAAGACTATATTGTAAATTATATAACAGTGCTTTAAAGTGAACTCTTTGTATTTAATAAATTATCCATTTATAGGAGATTATTGCACAATTAAGAAAAATGAAACAACAATTCATAGAAATCTTTTGTATTGGTAAAAGGAAAACAACCAAGAATAAAGCAGTTCCCACTGCAAAAATGTGAATGTTTTATTAAAAAAAAAAAAATTGCCCAGCTCATTGTGCCTGTTTGGAGTGGGTTGCTATTTCCTCCTCCAAGGGATCTTCCCAACTCAGGGATCAAACCTGTGTTGATCCTGTGTCTACATTGCAGGTGGATTCTTTACCCACTGAACCATTAGGAAAGGGCTCTACAAATGCTGTATCATAGTCTTATGTTGCCTGACAAAAAACAAACAATGTGATTTAAGAGGGATTCAGTTATATAAAGGGCTGCCCAGGTGGTGCAGTGGTAAGGAATCTGCCTGCTAATGCAGGAGAATTAAGAGACCCAGATTTGATCCCTGAGTCAGGAAGGTCCCCTGGAGAAGGGAATAGCTACCCACTCCAGTATTCTTGCCTGGGAAATCCCATGGACAGAGGAGCCTGACAGGCTATAGTCCATGGGGTCACAAAGAGTCAGATACAACTGAGCCACTAACATACAGAGAGCTACATAAAAGGTAGAAACTGAGGAATTATTCATTTATAAAATTCATCTTAAGTGTCAAAGAGCTTGACACTTTGCTGAATTTCAGCTCTTTGCTGAATGCTTTACAAAGATTATCTTATTTAAAATTTCTAACTCATATCTAGTGAATATTAGTTATTATAGAATGCAGTTCAGAAAGAGAAAAAAAAAAATTCCCAAGAGCTTGCAACTCGTACTTGACATCCAAATCCAAACCTTCAAGCACCAAAATTCGTTAAGAGAAATGCTTTTTCCAAAAACTACATGTAAGGCTACTGGTATATATACAAAAATATTTTTTAATTTATTTTTTAATACTTACTGAAGTATAATAGACTTACAATATTATATTAGTTTCAGGAGTACCACATACTGATTTGATATTTTTATGTAGTACAAAATGATCACCACATATTTAGTTATCACCTGTCACCATACAAGGTTATTTCAGTATTACAGACTTTATTTTTCTGGGCTCCAAAATCACTGCAGATGGTGACTGTAGCCATGAAATTAAAAGACGCTTACTCCTTGGAAGGAAAGTTATGACCAACCTAGATAGCATATTCAAAAGCAGAGACATTATTTTGCCAACAATGGTTCGTCTAGTCAAGGCTATGGTTTTTCCTGTGGTCATGTATGGATGTGAGAGTTGGACTGTGAAGAAGGCTGAGCACCGAAGAAGTGATGCTTTTAAACTGTGGTGTTGGAGAAGACTCTTGAGAGTCCCTTGGACTGCAAGGAGATCCAACCAGTCCATCCTGAAGGAGATCAGCCCTGGGATTACTTTGGAAGGAATGATACTAAAGCTGAAACTCCAGTACTTTGGCCACCTCATGCAAAGAGTTGATTCATTGGAAAAGACTCTGATGCTGGGAGGGATTGGGGGCAGGAGGAGAAGGGGACGACAGAGGATGAGATGGCTGGATGGCATCACTGACTCAATGGACGTGAGTCTGAGTGAACTCTGGGAGTTGGTGATGGACAGGGAGGCCTGGTGTGCTGCAATTCATGGGGTCACAAAGAGTCAGACGTGACTGAGCGACTGATCTGATCTGATCTGATTGACTATATTCCCTATGGTGTACATTGCATCCCTATGACTTAGTTACTTTATATCTTCTTAGTTTCCTTTTCCAATTTCAACCATCCCTACACCCTTCCCTGCCTGGCAACTACCAGATTCTTCTTTGTATCTTTGAACCTGTGTCTCTTTTGTTACATTTGTTCATTTGTTGCTTGTTTGTTGTTGTGTCTGTACATGAGTCGGGGGTGGGGTTCCCATCACTGTGGTATCTCCATATCCCTACCCTTGACCTGTGATCCTTCTGTGCTTTGTCATGCTGAAGCTGTTCAGTCAGCCCTCGGCTATTCCTCAGTAGGAATTCCTCTACATGCAGGTGTAGATTCGGTGTCTATGGGTGGAGATGAGTTCAAGTCCTTCCTATGCCATCATAATGGACCCCTTCATCACACAAACATCGTTAGAGTTTTGTCTGCCACGTCCTTGATTGGGAAAATACTAGAATTATTTCATGTTTTATCAGCCCATTAGGTGGAATTTTAGTTTTTTATTGAAAAAATCTAGTTCATTGTTGTTTTATAGATAAATAATATTAACTTTTCTCTAAAGACTTAAACATTTATGTAATTATATGAACAAGGAGCCTGACCATAGAGAATAATACTTGCATATAAAACTATACTAGCAAGTGTTAGAGCCACTCAATAAAATAAGTCACATCAAATAGTAGAGGCAGAAATAAAAAGACAGTCAATAAACAATGGTGATATTTATAATTAACAGTGACTGAGAGGGGAACTTTAAGTCTATTTACATATTGCTGGTAACACTAAAGCATCAAAGAAAATATCTTCGTACTTCAAACCATTCCATGAGTCTATTTTTCTAAAGTTGATCCACTAATTAAATTGAACCTCAAGAGATTAATGACATTTTGGTATTTCCCCTTACTCTGAAATTTGAACTCTCTTCAATACTTGCCATGCTAATAACTTTTTTCATACAAATATAAAACTTGGTTGTATATATTTCTTTTTTGGTAAACCATATACTGATTACATCTCTGACCAGCAAGGTGTTGTATTTAGTCAAGTGTTAATAGCTGTGGCTTTGTTGATAAGGTTGACACTACATAAATATATGCATATTTTTTTCTCATACAGATGAAATGACCTGTAGTGATTATAGCAAAATCAATTTGTTCTTTGATAAAAGCCTCTCAAACTATACTGAGGGACATCTTTTATGCAGAACAATATATACATTTGTGCACATGTATAAACTATGAAATCATAGAAAGAAACTCTTGCTTCAGTTGTTTCTCTTTTTTGGGGACATTTCATTTTTCAATGTTTAAGCTTCAAATCTTGAATGCGTGTAGAAGGATGAGTTAGACGTAACACGTCATTGAAATTCATCACTTTAAAACTTGTTAAAATAGTTACTGGCCTAAATGTTTGGTGGCTGCTGCTACTGCTAAGTCGCTTTAGTCCTGTCTGACTCTGTGCAACCCCATGGACAGCAGCCCACCAGGCTCCTCTGTCCATGGGATTTTCCAGGCAAGAATACTGGTGTGGGTTGCCATTTCCTTCTCCAATGTTTGGTGGACTCAACATAATTGCCTCGGCTCTTCTTCATTTTTATTTCTACTTTGACCTTTGGCAGTCTGTCCAAAGATGAATGCTGGAAGTCTTGTCAAGGAATCTTTTATTATCCTATACTGATCATCTTGAGAATATTTATACAAAGTAGTTTGTTCCCCAACATCTCAGATGAACCATCAAGAGCATATTTTCACTCCAGTCAGATTGATTGAATGCAGATGAAGGATGTATTATTACTTTGAAAGTGAAAGTGTTAGTCACTCAGTAATGTCCAACTGTTTACAACCCCATGGACTGTAGCCTGGCAGGCTTGGAATTCTCCAGGCAAAAATACTGGAGTGGGTAGCCATTTCCCTTCTCCAGGGGATCTTCCCGACCCAGGAATTGAACCCAGGTCTCCTGCATTGCAGGCAGATTCTTTACCATCTGAGCCACCAGGAAAAGCCATTATTACTTTAGTGGAAACTTTATGAGCTCTTCCAACGCAGAGTTAGTTTTTACTGCTATTAATATCGATCCCAAATGGAATGGTTTATTTACCTCTTAGTATCTTAATGGTTTACTATAGAGACAACACATTAAAAAATAGTCTTTATACTAACTACAATTTTTCCCAGTCCTACTAGTGACCAGAGAAGTATATAATAATGTCCAAGCAGATCAGAACATTATTATCTGTGTAATGTGCTTGTACTAGTATTAATAAGAGTAGAATGGGTAGAAAGGAAAGCCGTCTGATAGAGAAAAGCCCTTGATTTAAGAGAAAAGCAATTAGATTGACCTATTTACCTTCAAGTGTAGTTTCCTGATATAATCTGAATATGGGATATCATTGAAAATGTCTTTTTTTACATATGTTTAATAATTGTATCAATTGAATGCTTTCAGAATCATTTCACCAATGCACTATTTTTATAAACTATATAGTATATTGGGAGAAGGCAATGGCACCCCACTCCAGTACTGTTGCCTGGAAAATCCCATGGATGGAGGAGCCTGGTAGGCTGCAGTCCATGAGGTTGCTAAGAGTTAGACACGACTGAGTGACTTCACTTTCACTTTCCACTTTCATGCATTGGAGAAGGAAATGGCAACCCACTCCAGTGTTCTTGCCTGGAGAATCCCATGGACGGGGAAGCCTGGTAGGCTGCAGTCCATGGGGTCGCACAGAGTGCAACATGACTGAAGCGACTTGGCAGCATATAGTATATTTAAGTATATGTTTTTAGTAAACATTAGCTGATTTTTATTATAAAAGTATTTTAAAACTCTGTTACATTTACTGGCTTATAGCAATGATTGGCTTTTCTGAATGAAATTTTTGCACCCTTTAATATATTAAAAATTACAAAAGATATTTTTTTCTGAGCACTAGACTTTATTTTTTATTCTTCTCTCTTACTGATATTCCCAAGCCCAGACTGTAGAAAAGAGTACAAAAAGTGTGATTTTGTGTTTTGTGAATTACTGTCAGAATTAAGTGCAAGAGCACATCACCAGTTTTTAAAAGAATGTTGTGTTGGTCTGCAAAAGGTCCAAACATATTTCTTACTTTTTAAATGTAATTTGCATTTTAATATATAAAACTACTATAAGTTTCATAATGTAGTGATTTTTGATAGAAATTCTAATGGATTTCCCTTATTCTCATTGTCTCCACTTTGTCCAGAATCTACCATTAGGAAAATAATACAATTTAGTATGTAAGTTGTTAAAAAAACAAAATCAGTATATAAAATCACCGGCTTCCCTGGTGGCTCAGATGGTAAAGAATCTGCCTGCAATGCAGGAAACTCAGGTTTGATCCCTGGATAAGGAAGATCCCCTAGGGAAGAAATGGCAACCCATTCCAGTATTCTTGCCTGGATAATTCCATGGACAGAGGAGCCTGGCAGGCTATACTGTCTATGGGGTTGCAAAGAGTCGGACATGATTGAATATATTTAAAGCAAACATGTTAAAAACTTTTGAAAGTGATTGAGATAAATTATGCTACTTCAATCTGGCTTTAGAGTCTTTACTTTCATGAAACTCACGGTGGTGATCCCAGTCGCTGGACAGAGGACCTCCAAGGCTGATGTGCCTGACCACTTTGGTTGATCTCCCTATTCCACTAACAGCACCAAAAATTCCTCATTTATTATCATGAGTTTTTAGCGTAGGTGTACCAGAATTATACAGTTCAGAAAACTCTGCTCATCTCCAAGTGGTACATTATTTAACAGAAAAATACTTCATTTTCACTGTAAATTCCACAACCCTCAAGGGCTTTTGGCATTTATGACATTCACTATGACATCTGCCCCAGAGGGTATTGCTCCATTTTCCCTTGTGTCAAAAATTATATAATTTCTACACATAAGCTGAAAAATTTGAAATCATCTGTGACAAAATGAGCAAGGCTTATCAAGGGTTGCCCAGCCCCCATCCCTGTTTAGTAGCTAACAACTCGCAAGGTGACAGAACGCTGTAATGTGGATTGGTTCTGCATAATCCTGGGGAAGAAATTACCCAGAGCGGTTTGGTCTCCAGATCCCTGCTGTCTAGATAGTTCTCCAATTTCCATCTGAAGTCACTCTCAATAAATGCAAAGTTTCACTTTCAATTAGGATGATCAAGGGACAAATAAGAAAGCAGTGGCCAGCACAGCTTCCTCTCTTAAGTCCTAATACGGAAAGCTAAAATGGGGCTTTCTGTTGCCAAAGCATCAGGAGTCAGATGCACAGATAGGTCTTGATTAGAGAAAGGAGAGAGACTTTGTAATTTATGTTATAGGAGAAATGGAGCAGAGAGTCTGACCATGGAGACAGGCTGGACAAATGGAAAAGTCATTTCTCCCCACTTTTATTTTCTCTGCTGTTTACCTGTTACCAACCTGCATTTTGTTCTTCATTTGTTTATTCCACAAATATTTATCTTTTTTTTTTTTTACAAAAATTATGCCTACTCCTAGACATTAAGATCGTTAATCCTGTCACTGAATAATTTATAATAAATGTTTTGCCATTGCCAAAATTTTTGAAATTTGCTACCATCCACTTTACCTTCTCTTATATTAATCATACATCAGTGCTTCTTAAATTTCAATGTATGCATGAATCACATGAAGATTTTATTTATAAAATCTTTTTCATTAGACTTGGAACATGAGGAGGGGCCGAGTTTCATTTTTAATGAGCTCTCATATCTGCTGTTGCTAATTGTCTGTAGACTACACTTTTATGTGGCAAATATCTAAGTATATTTTTACCCTCTTCTACAATTTTTTGAGTCTAGTACCATTATAACCCAAGACTTAGTGCTTCATTGTGATCATTGAAAAAAATGTATATTTTATATCCTATTAGTCTCCAAACTTGCTGTGCTCTTGCTTTGCAATGCTTCATATGCTTGCCATTTCCTTAACCCTATACTCTGCTAACTCTAATTCACATCACTTCATGTAACAAATGTTTCTTAATTATCTACTCTGTCTCAACCACTAAGCCATATCAGAAAATGTCCCCATTATCCCACATTTCAGTCTTGCTGCTCATTTTAATGTTTACCTTCAATTTCTTCATTTCACTTACTTTGCTCTACCATTATTTTCAAGCAGCTTATAATTTCCTCCCCATGTATGTGCCCCCACCACACCATTACAAGCTTAGAGATCTAACAAATAGAAATCAAGGCTACTTTTCATAATCGAATATGTATATAGCATATGGTCAATATTAGCAAGAGACAGGATGTTTGGTTTTCTCTGCTCCGAAGAATCTGAAAGACCTCACACCTCCTCCAAAGATATAAACAAGATGGTGTTTGGAGCATATTGAACCTTGAGGAACCTAGCTGTGCAGAGTAGAAATAGGACCGGGGGCAGGAAAGACAGGACTTTGTTAAACCAGACAAAGACTATGATGGGAATAGTTAATAAGGAAGGAGCAGGAGAGAAGAAACAGAAGCCATTTCTGAATTTCCACCAAAAGCAAACTCCACCAAAATAGAACTTAATGGTAACTTGATGAGATAAATCAAGGAATATTATGCATAACCACCTGGATTACATGTGTTTTTGTGATAAGCAGTTTTGAACGGGCCTGGAGTTGGTGCTGGACAGGGAGGCCTGGTGTGCTGCAGTCCATAGGGTTGCAAAGAGTCGGACATGACTTGAGTGACTGAACTAAACTGAACTTCTAGAAAGTAATGAACAATGTCACTTATAATAATAATTAAAATATGAAAATGTTTTGGATAAATAGAGTCATAGATTTAAAGAGGTGATATATTCTCTAAAAGAGCTGTAATTGTTGATAAAATGTGCCTTTTAAATGATTCTTCATGAAGAAAAACATATCTAAGGTTGTCTCAAAACAGAATGGTCAAGATTCAAAAATTAATCTTATGATAACTATGAATTATTGACAAATGCCAACAAACCTTCTTTATTCCTCTGTAAATAAATACTGTAATAGCAAACTATCTGAAATTCTGCTATTATTTTCCTATTTCCCAAAATAAGACTTTGCTTCTTTTATGAATTATTACCTTCTATTTGTGGATTTCCCCCTAAATTTAAATAAATAATGCCACCTGTGCTCCACCCCCTACTGATTTCTCAGTACATCATATGATTTTCATTTTTCAGAGCCTCATCCTTGCTGTAAATTTAAGTTTTGGAGATCACATAGATACATTTTTATTTTATTTTATTTTTTTTTTTATCTTTTGAACACTGTGACCTTTATGCTGATTGTTTAGAAATGACACAGGTTAAAGGTAAGAACCAAGCAAAAGTATACAAATCAATACTAGTAAGGATATAAATGGCTGTAAGTCCCATCTTTTCTGGCACTTCTCCCTCTCTCAGTTTCTATGCTAAGAGCTTTGTACATTCTTTCTCTCTTGAAATAAATGCCATTTGCTTGCTACTGCGAGTGTTTGCTTGTTTGTGAAGTTCATTCTTCAGTTCCACTAACAAGAACTCAGATTCCCATTTCAATGTGTTGTTGTGGTTGTTGTTCAGTTGCTCAGTCCTGTCTGATTCTTTGTGAAACCATGAACTGCAGCATACCAGGCTTCCCTGTCCTTCACTATCTCCCAGATAGTTAGATACACATGAGTTTGCTCAAACTCAGGCCCACTGAGGTGATGATGCCATCCAATCATCCCATCCCCTGTTGCTCCCTTCTCCTCATGCCCTCAATCTTTCCCAGCATCAGGATCTTTTCCAATGAGCTAGCTCTACACATCAGTGGCCAGAGTATTGGTGCTTCAGCATCAATCCTTCCAGTGAATATTCAGACTTGATTTCCTTTAGGCTTGACTGGTTTTGAGGTAGAAATTACTGGCAGTCAGGGGAGAACTCAGAGACCTTGGTCTTGTTTTCAGTAAACATCCTGCTCCATTGTGCTGAATTCCTGGAATATGTCTTTGGTCTGATAAATATCAGCACTCAGGTCCAGGGAAGGGTAGTAACTTCCATATGCCTGAGGGAAAAACAACTGATGATTATTAATCTTAAGCCCATCTATTGTAAAATGGCCAGGGGACATGAAAAAGGGTGGTAGCTTAATCGGAGGTTCAAGAGAAGCTATAAAGTTGTTAAGTATCTTGACCTTTAAATTGATTGGTTAGAAATAAGGTGATTTAAGAACAGGTGCCAACCAAAAATGTACAGATTAATACTGGTAAAGATATAAAACTTGCAATCTTCGCATTTTTGAGGAACTCTTTACCCTCATCAGTGTCTATGCTGAGAGCCTGTATTTTCCTCCTCTTTAATAAATTCTATTCGCTTGCTACCATGAGCATTTGCATGTTCATTCGTGGATTCCACTCTTCGGCTCCACAGAAAAGAACTTGGATTCCCATCTCAGTTTGATCTTCCAGTCGAAGGGACTCTCAAGAGTCTTTTATAGCACCACAGTTCGAAGGCATCAATTCTTCAGCACTCAGGCTTTTTATATTGCCCAGTTCTCACATCCATATGTGACAACTGGAAAAACAATAGCTTTGACAATACAGATTTTTGTAGACAAATGTCTCAGATTTTTAATACGCTGTCTAGGTTTATTTTCTTTCAAGGAGCAAGTGTTTTTTAATTTCATGGCTGCAGTCACTATCCACTGTGATTTTTGAGTGCAAGAAAATAATGTCATTGCTTCCATTGTTTCCCCATCTATTTGCCATGAAGTGCTGGGACCAGATGCCATGATCTTAGTTTTTTGAATATTGAGTTTTTTTTTTTTTCTTTTAACTGAAGATGTGACCTCTGGGTTCCATCTCACTGGCTGTCTGGCCTGGGTTTGTCTGCTCCCCCTTCTGAACCATTCCTTCTCTGTGGAACAAAGATGCTGGACCAGGGAAGAGGACTTCTTCCAGCTTTGACAGTCTTGGATCTATATTTGAAACCATCTGCTGGGCAGGTTTTTTTTTTTTTTTTTACGCATCAGAAAAAATTTTATTTCACATGTTTTCCTTAAACGTTGCTAAAGAAATATTATAGAACTCAAATCGTATTACAACCACAATCCCCAATCTTCCTACTCCAATAATTATTTTTAGGCTTAATTTTATTTTATTTTATTTTATTTTTTGAAAATTTATGCCTTTATTTCAGTTGTTGTGTTGGCAATATCAATCTTAAAATAATGATGAAAAGTTAACTCTTTCCAAATATGGGTATTTTGGGTTATGGTGAAATAGCAGTAGCTTTAAAACAGTATAGTAGCTAGATCCTACCTATCTTTTCCTGGAATGCCCACTTCAACACCAAGCTGTAAGATACATTCCTGAACTTTTGAAGACATTATAATGATGGTAATGTCAGGCCAGGGTAAAAAAAAAACAGAAATGATCAGAAGACTGAGGGGAAAAAGACATGAGATGGAAAAAAAAAAATTGTTCGTATTGTCGACACCATCCAGTCTAGCAATTTTTACAGATGCTTTCTGTTTGCTCGAGACAGTTTATTGCTTATGTTATTTCTTCTGTTCCTTTTTTTTTTTTTATTTTTCAGCACTTTATTTATTTATTTTTTATTTGATAAATTTAACGCCTTTTATTGCCATACCTCATTTTACTGTGCTTTGCTTTAGTGAACTTTATAGATACATTTTTTTTTTTTTTCCTTGTTAATTTTCTGTTTAGTTGATCTATCCATAAGTGTGAGTGGGGTATTAAAGTCTCCCACTATTATTGTGTTATTGTTAATTTCTCCTTTCATACTTGTTAGAATTTGTCTTACATACTGCGGTGCTCCCATGTTGGGTGGATATATATTATATAATTGTTACATCTTCTTCTTGGATTGATCCTTTGATCATTATGTAGTGACCTTCTTTGTCTCTTTTCACAGCCTTTGTTTTAAAGTCTAATTTATCTGATACGAATTTGCATGGAAAATCTTTTTCCAGCCCTTCACTTTCAGTCTGTATGTGTCCCCTGTTTTGAGGTGGGTCTCTTGTAGACAACATATGTAGGGGTCTTGTTTTTGTATCCATTTAGCCAGTCTTTGTCTTTTTGGTTGGGGCATTCAACCCATTTACGTTTAAGGTAATTACTGATAAGTATGATCCTGTTGCCATTTACTTTATTGTTTTGGGTTCGAGTTTATACACCATTTTTGTGTTTCCTGTCTATAGAATATCCTTTAGTATTTGTTGGAGAGCTGGTTTGGTGGTGCAGAATTCTCTCAGCTTTTGCTTGTCTGAAAAACTTTGATTTCTCCTTCATACTTGAATAAGATCCTTGCTGGGTACAATAATCTGGGCTGTAGGTTATTTTCTTTCATCATTTTAAGTATGTCTTGCCATTCCCTCCTGGCTTGAAGAGTTTCTATTGAAAGATCAGCTGTTATCCTTATGGGAATTCCCTTGTGTGTTATTTGTTGTTTTTCCCTTGCTGCTTTTAATATTTGTTCTTTGTGTTTGATCTTTGTTAATTTGATTAATATGTGTCTTGGGGTGTTTCTCCTTGGGTTTATCCTGTTTGGGACTCTCTGGGTTTCTTGGACTTGGTGATTATTTCCTTCCCCATTTTAGGAAGTTTTCCACTATTATCTCCTCAAGTATTTTCTCATGGTCTTTCTTTTGTCTTCTTCTTCTGGAACCCCTATTATTCAATGTTGTAGCGTTTAATATTGTCCTGGAGGTCTCTGAGATTGTCCTCATTTCTTTTAATTCGTTTTTCTTTTATCCTCTCTGATTCATTTATTTCTACCATTCTATCTTCTAATTCACTAATCCTATCTTCTGCCTCTGTTATTCTACTATTTGTTGCCTCCAGAGTGTTTTTTAATTTCATTTATTGCATTATTCATTATATATTGACTCTTTTTATTTCTTCTAGGTCCTTGTTAAACCTTTCTTGCATCTTCTCAATCCTTGTCTCCAGGCTATTTATCTGTGATTCCATTTTAATTTCAAGATTTTGGATCAATTTCACTATCATTATTTGGAATTCTTTATCAGGTAGATTCCCTATCTCTTCCTCTTTTGTTTGGTTTGTGGGCATTTATCCTGTTCCTTTATCTGCTGGGTATTCCTCTGTCTCTTCATCTTGTTTAAATTGCTGAGTTTGGGAGTCCTTTCTGTATTCTGGCAGTTTGTGGAGTTCTCTTTATTGTATGTTTCCTCGCTGTGTGTGGGTATGTAGAGGTGGCTTGTCAAGGTTTCCTGGTTAGGGAAGCTTGTGTCGGTGTTCTGGTGGGTGGAGCTGTATTTCTTCTCTTTGTTCAGTCGCGCTATGGGGAGGGAGGGAGGGATGCTGCAAACAAATGACACTGGCGCGCGCCACAGTGCCTCAGCCACACTGGGTCTGCCCCGCTCACGGCGCTGTAGCCTCCTGCCCACACTGCTCAGGCTCTAGGTTGTTCCGCCCGGGAACAATCCGAGGCTGGGCCTGGGTTGCATGCACCTCCCAGGTCCAAGCCGCTCAGGTTCAGGCACTCAGGTAGTCCTCAGAGGCGCAGACTCAGTTGGGGCTGCGTTTTGTGCTCTTCCCAGGTCCGAGCAGCTCAGGTGATGAGGTGTTTGGTGAGTGCCAATGCTGCGACTTATCGCCTCCCGCCACTTGGTTATCTGGGTGTAAAACCGGGCGCACCTTCTCAGGCAGATGTTGACCGTCCAGACCCCCAATAAGTTTTAGTTAGCAAAGAAGCCAGTTTTATAGATAATGTCTCTCTGGGGCTGCGATTGCCCCCTTCCGGCTCTGGCTGCCTGTCACCAGAGGGGGAAGGTTTGCAGCCGGCTACCTCTGTTTAGTCCTTTGTTCCGTGCGCGGGCTGGCGGTGTCTTAGGTTAGGCTGGCTTTTCGCATGGTAGATATCCCACAGTCTGGTTTGCTAGCCCAAATTATTTCGCTCAGATAGTGCTCAGGGTATTCAGGCCAGATTCTTACTCTCAGCGATGCAGCCCACGCCGCGCCTCCCTGCCCAGCCCCCGCTTGCTAATGGCGGATGCAGGCATCTGCGCTGCTTCTCCGCTGGAGGAGTTACCGTAGGGCTCGCAATCTGTGAGTTTTAATTGTTTATTTATTTTTTTCTCCCTGTTATGTTGTCCTCTGTGCTTCCAAAGCTTGGCACGGATTCGCAGTGAGAAGGTTTCCTGGTGTTTGGAAACCTCTCTTTAAGACTCCCTTCCTGGGACGGAGCTCCGTCCCTCCCTCTTTGTCTCTTGTATTGTCTTTAATATTTTTCCTACCTCCTTTCGAGGAGTTGGGTTGCTTTTCTGGGTGCCTGATGTCCTCTGCCGGCATTCAGAAGTTGTTTTGTGGAATTTACTCGACGTTTAAATGCTCTTTTGATGAATTTGTGGGGAGAAAGTGTTTTCCCGTCCTACTCCTCCGCCATCTTGGCGCCTTCCCTCAGATACATTTTTATTGTTGACAAAGGATTCTGAGCCATTTCTGCTCCTGCTGTATCACTGGAGATATACATAAAAGCCAGAGTTCAGATGAAATTATTAAATTTCCCCACTACATAGTAAGAAAATGAATAAAACTCAGATTAAATAACACAAAAGTGGCCAATTTGAGTTTGTAAAAATTACTTTAGCAGCATCAGGATCTTTCATCAACTGGAGAAGGACAAATACTGGTTCGGATGCTATTCCCTAGATTTTTGCAAAGTCTCCTAATTCATTTTTTCCCTTCTGTACTTTCCATGTTCCTATAAATCTGTTAGAAAAGGAAAGAAACATCATATGATTCTTCTTTTTAAAACATTTTAATGATTTCCAGTTACATTTAGGATGAGATTCATCCTCTATACTAGGGTGAACAAGACCCTACCTGACCTAAACCTACCATCTCTCTGGTCCCCCCCTCTCACCCATCTCCCTCTCTTCTATTACATATTATCCAAATTGACATTTGCATTATGACTCAAGCACTGCAAGTTTGTCCCCACCTCAGATGTTTTACTTTCTCTTCCCCCTATGTTCGTGTAATTTCTTTCTTTCTTCTTCATATCTGTCTGTTCAAATAGTCTCTCCTGAGAAAGATTAATTTTATGATAAGCATTCATATGATACTTAAAATATTAACCCCATTCTTGTCACTTCCTTCTTTCCCATTTTGCTTATTTTTTCTCAGAAGACTTATAAATATCTCAAATTATACTATTGACTCTTTAACCTATTGTCTTATTGTTGGTCTCCATCCAAGAGTCTAAAATCTCAGAAGAATATAGGCCTTGTTTAAGGTCTCATCACTTTATCTCAGAATCTAGAGTGATGCCCACTACATGTTAAGTGTTCACTAACAGAAATCAATCCTGAATATACTTTGAAAGGACTGATGCTGAAGCTAAAGCCCCAGTACTTTAGCCACCTAATGTAAAGAGCCAACACACTGGAAAAGACCCTGATGCTGGGAAAGATTGAAGGCAAAAGGAGAAGGGAGTGGCAGAGAATGAGAAGGTTATACAGCATCACCAAATCAATGGACACTAATTTGAGCAAACCCTAGGAGATAATGGAGGACAGAGGAGCCTGGCATGTTATAGTCCATGAGGTCACAAAGAGTTGGACATGACTTAACAACTGAACAACAAAAACAACAAAATGTTTCTAAATAAATGAATGTATCCTACTAAGAATGATGAGAAGAGATCAACAGTGCTTCTCATCTGAAGTGATTGTTAAGTTATTCAGCTTAAGAGAAGAGATGAGATTGGCACAATGACTGAATTTAAAGTAGGTTTGATATTTATTAGCCTGACAACCTCAGGTAATAAGTTAACCTGTTCAAATTTATAAAAGGCAAAATAATTAAGAAGTTTGCATGTCCAAGATATTTAAAAGTTGCTTCTTCTAAAAATATTATTATTAAGCCATCTAGCCAAGTGAGCCTGACTTGTTTCATCTGTGAAAACCCCAATCTTAATCCAACCTCTTACATAAGGGCTTCTCTTGTGGCTCAAATGGTAAAGAATCCACCTGCAATGTGGGAGACCTGGGTTTGATCCCTGGGTTGGGAAGATCCCCTGGAGGAAGGCATGGCAACCCACTCCTGTATTCTTACCTGGAGAATCCCCGTGGACAGAGGAGCCTGGTGGGCTACAGTCCATAGGGTCGCAAAGAGTTGGACACTAATGAGCAGCTAAGCACAGCACAACACAGTCCAAATTTCAGTTTCTTCAGCAATAAAAATGAAGTGTTATATCAATCTTGCAAAGTCATAGTGTTGTAGAAAATCACATGAAATATTAGTTACTCAGTAGATGTCAGTTGTGAGTTAATGTTGTTATAGTTCTGGAATGTAGAAGTGAGGATCCAGGAAGATTTCAGTGTGCTGCTGATAGGATGAGACACAGTGGATTTAAAATATTCAGAATAATAATGATAATATTAATAGAAAAAATTAATAGATCAAGCCAGTATCCAGGCACTTATATAACAGATCTTATGCAAAAAATGTCCTCAACTCCTTGGTGGCAAATGGTTGAAGTTAAAAACAAACCTATACATTCATCCATCACACTGTTTGCAGGTGAGTGTGTCATTTAGTAAATTACATGTGTTGATTAGGAATTACCAAACAATCATTTTTGCATGTATAGATTTTTATTCAAGGATTTTTAAAGTTCCTGAGCTCAAATTGTAGTTAATTGAACAAACAACCTATTTTTCACCAAATCACCCCTGAAGTCCATTTGTATCTGACGAGATGTTTCTTGTGTCAAACATTTCTTGTGTTCATCTGGGGTATGTCATTTCTGTACTAGTTTATTCTACCTTCTTTCCTTAAAATGTTTTATCCATATGAAGGAGAAAGGTGGGAAATTGCTAAAGTTCCAGCCCAGTGCTCTTTTCCCTTTAAGCTATGTTAAAATCTTAAGTAAAATGATATTCAAAGCAAGGAAATTATTTTAACTGCTGGCTAAAACCTCAGATATGGTAGAAAGTGAAGAAGAACTAAAAAGCCTCTTGATGAAAGTGAAAGAGGAGAGTGAGACAGCTGGCTTAAAACTCAACATTCAAAAAACTAAGATCATGGTATCTGGTCCCATCACTTCATGGCAAATAGATGGGGAAACAATGGAAACAGTAAGAGACCTTATTTTGGGGGCTCCAGAATCACTGCAGGTGGTGACTGCAGCCATGAAATTAAAAGACACTTGCTCTTTGGAAGGAAGGCTATGACCAACCTAGACAGCATATTAAAAAGCAGAGACATTACTTTGCTGACAGAGGTCCGTCTAGAGAAAGCTATGGTTTTTCCAGTAGTCATGTATGGATGTAAGAGAGAGTTGGACTATAAAGAAAACTGAGCTCCAAAGAACAGATGCTTTTGAACTGTGGTGTTGAGGAAGACTCTTGAGAGTCCCTTGTACTGCAAGGATATCCAACCAGTCCATCCTAAAGGAAATCAATCCCGAATACTCATTGGAAGGACTGATGCTGAAGCTGAAACTGCAGTACTTTGGCCACCTGATGCAAAGAACTGACTTGTTGGAAAAGACCCTGATGCTGGGAAAGATTGGTGGGAGGAGAAGGGGACGACAGAGGATGAGATAGTTGGATGGCATCACTGACTCTATGGATTTGAGTAGGCTCTGGGAGTTGGTGATGGACAAGGAAGCCTGGTGTGGTGCAGTCCATGGAAAACAAGGACTGAGCAACTAAACTGAACTGGAACCAAAGCAGTAGAATAAGATACTTTACTTCATAATAATATTAATATGGAAAATTTATTGAGTTTTTTTATATACCAGGTGCTATGCTGATATATGAATCATTTAATTCTCACAAAATCCCAATGCACTGAATAATATTATTATGCCCAGTTTTACTGATGAAAAAACTGAGACTTATAAAGTTCAAGTAACTTGCTCACACTTACCCAATACAGTGTCTACAGCCAGGGACTGAGCTGGTTTCACAAACTTTACAACTTGACCTTATTTAAATCTATGACTAATATAGCTATTGCCAAGTTACTGTTAGAGCTTCTGAGTTTATGGGGCACAGTCTCTGATACTTAGCCTGTTCTGACTAATTCAAGCACCATATCTAAGTGAGAGGAAAGAAAAAAAACAAGGTTAATAAAATTCAAGCACTGGCTTGTCTGAAAAAGTAAATACTAACAATGTTCTCACTCACCTAAATTCAACCAGCTGCTGCTGCTACTGCTGCTGCTAAGTCACTTCAGTTGTGTCTGACTCTGTGTGACCCCACAGATGGCAACCCACCAGGCTCCCCCATCCCTGGGATTCTCCAGGCAAGAACGCTGGAGTGGGTTGCCGTTTCCTTCTCTAATGCATGAAAGTGAAAAGTGAAAGTGAAGTCGTTCAGCCGTGTCCAACTCTTAGCGACCCCGTGGGGTGCAGCCTACCAGGCTCCTCCGCCCATGGGATTTTCCAGGCAAGAGTACTGGAGTGGATTGCCATTGCCTTCTCGGAAATTCAACCAGCACTAGGTCATTAACTCAGTTTATTTTCAATTCTGAAACATACTTTAACTTCATTTAATTTTTTTTTTTCATGTTTGACATCTGCAGTAATTTACTTTACTTTTTCCAAAAGTAAGGTTGTTGTTGGGGCTTCTCTGGAGGCTGAGACAGTAAAGAATCCACCTACAATGCGGGAGACCTGGATTTGATCACTGAATCAAGAAGATTCCTTGGAGAAGGAAATGGCTACCCACTCCAGTATTCCTGCCTGGAGAACTCCATGGAGGAGGCTGGAGTCCACGGGGTCGCAAAGAGTCGGACACAACCGAGCAAGTAACACACGCAAGGTGGTTGTAGTAGTCACTCTGAGACTTTAGTTGCAAAGAGGTGAAAGAATGTTCTATCATCATGGTTGAAAGTGAGACTCACAATTCAGAGGCAGATGTTTCTACGGAACAAGTAGTAACATTGATAGAGGTTTTCTTTTAGAAAAATAAAATCAGAATCTTGGGGTTTCTTTTAAAGTTTGAGATCAGAATGAAACTTCTGCTAGACTATTTCTAGATACTGGAAGCACCACTGTTCAGTAGGTCTAATTACTTAAAATCCATGTCTCATTCTGAATTTACTTTACCAGTCCATAAGTTTTGCTTGTAGGGACTGCATTTATATTCCAGAAATGAACCCATTGAGCCCATTGCCTCTTTAAAATGATATACTTCCAAGAAATTGAGAATTGTGGTCTCCTTTTATTCTTCTATAACAAGTCTTTTCTTTAGGACGGCTTTTCCAAATTTAAGGAAAATTAAGTCAGTTGGTATAATATTCAATCCTTATTAATAGAACCTTGTTTAAAAGCAGATGAAAAAACAGCACAGATGAGTCAAAGTATGTTAAGCATCTAATAAGAAAGGATAGCCATTTTCCTTTACTTACTTGGTTTTTATCACTCTATATTTTTTATTTATAGTTGACAATGTAGATTAAAGTTCTGTTACAGGGTATTCCCTGTAACAGAGTAACTGTTCTGAGTAACCAAGTAACTGTTCTGTAAATAGACATTGGCATAGTATTTTTAAATAGATCCTCAGTTATTTAATTCTACAACTCAAATCATAAACTCAGTAACTATAAAGCAGCAATAAGTTACCTATTGACTTAAAATGGGAAAATTCACAGGAGAAGAAATATCTATCCTTTAAGAACCTTGTTATTTATTCCAATTACTTCTCTAAAAGGTAGCTTTTCAAAGTTAACTCTAAATCTCAATCAGGAGTCATATGGGTTCTTCTTCCCCACCCTCTTCTCTCAACCCTGCTTAAAATCTGCTGGTGAGTTTAGAATAAGGTCAAAATCCTTAATGTGGATTCCAGATAGACTTTAAGATTCTACACAGTCAGACCTCTACAATCTTCCCAGCTTGATTTCATTCAATACTCTCCCCAGCTCTCTGCAACAGCATTGAGCTAGCCTTCTTTCAGGCCAATGGTTATTTGTCCTCTCACCATAGCACATTCTATGTGTGGAAACCTCATCCCAGGACCCTCAGCCTTTTAACTTAGTAGATGCCTCCTTATCCTTTGTCAAGTGACATTTTCTACTGAAAGCCATCCAGGATCATCCTTCTTTTCACATCTCTATCATTATTTCCTTGCATGATGATTTGATTTATATTTTCCTCTCCCAATAGACCAAAACTCTGTCAAGACAGAGCCATTGTCTGGTTTGGCTTATCAGGATATTATATTATCCCCAGTATATAACACCCCACTTGACCCATATTTCTGCTGTTGCTTAGTCACTAACTCATGTCTGATTCTTTGCAACCCCATGGACTATAGCCTGCATGGCTCCTCTTTCCCTTCTTTCCCAGGCAAGAATAGTGGAGTGAGTTGCCATTTCCTTCTGCAGATCTTCCAGACTCGTGATTGAATCCAAGTCTCCTGGATTGGCAGGCAGATTCTTTACCACTGAGCCACCAGGAAGGCCCCATATTAGGTTTTTTATATTTACTCCCTAAATATTTACTCCATATTTACTCCATAAATGTGTCTTAGAAGAATAATGCCATAAACAACCTAGATATTATGGACTCTGCTTTCTGGCTCTACTTGATCCTCTGTTATTCTGATAACCATAATGGCATTTTATTGCTATATTTTTTTTTACATTAAAGTAGAAAAAGTGTAAGCAACCATAAGAGGAGTTTTAGTCTACAATATCATCCAAGGTTATAATTTTTAATGTGTGTTAAAAACTTAGGTGCTTTCAAATACTTTATTTTCAGCAATGTTTGTGTGACATTCTACTTTTAATTTGTTAAACGAGCCTTGAAGAATGTCTTCACTGATATGGGCATGCACACACACATAAGCACTCAATGAGATGATTATTTGAATGTACTATACCTCCAAATAAAATTATCTTTTTTTTTCACCCCTTAGTTCTTGCCTAAAAGAGGCATATACTTGGAAAATAGTGAATGTTGTGCAAATGGATGGTAAAGTCTGAGGGAAACAGTAAAAACCTACTGATTTACTTACTGTGTGTCAGCTGCAGTTCAAATTGTCTTCATAATATTGTCCGTTTAATCCTCGTGACAAACATATGTAAGCACAGAAAAGGAAGATGTTGTACAGTAAAATTTAGGAACTCATCCAAAGTCCCACTGCTAGTCACTGAGAAGCTGAAATCCAGTGCTGACATTTTAACACCAGCAAGTCATCTCTTGACTATGAGAAAGAAATTATCTTCCCCTAAACACATTCTGTCTACATTAACATGACTTTATTTTCAGAAGAATATTGCTGAGGCAAACAACTTGATTGTTCATTTTTGGAGCTTTCTCCAGATCCTCTCCCAACAGACCTAAACTCTGCAAGATAAGGACGTTGTCTGGTTTGGCTTATCAGGTTATCCCCAGTATACAACACCCTGAGAAAATAGTGAAAGTGTTAGTCTCTCAGTGATGTCCGACACTTTGTGACCGCATGGACTGTAGCCCGCCAGGCTCCTCTGTCCATGGAATTTTCCAGGCAGGAATACTGACTGGAGTGGACTGGGTTGCCTTTCCCTTCTCTAGGGGATCTTCCCAACCCAGGGATCAAATGTGTCTCTTGCATTGCAGGCAGATTCTTTACCATCTAAGCCACTAGGGAAGCCCATATAATATCCTACTTGACCCCTGTTAGATAGCATTCACTGATGGTTTAAACTCAGACTATTTGAACCCATTGTCTCAAAATTCTCAGATTTCTATGTTCACCAATCTTAAACTACTGATATATCATACATAGCCAGTCTTAACTGAGTCCCCGCCTTTCAAAGACACACCTGAAACCACACTTTAAATTCTAAAAGATACCCACTTTGCCTTTCTCCCTCCAGATACTGCCAAAGTTCTGGTGAGGTCATATTCTCTCTTACTATAGTAAGCAAAAGTATCATCTTTCTATTACCAACAGATTTTACTGGTGATATTTTAGAAGCTGGCATTCAACAGCTATCATTACAGACAAAGATAAAGATGTTCAGATGATTTGCAAGGCACAGAGGTTAAAGCGTCTGCCTGCAATGTGGGAGACCTGGGTTCGATCCCTGGGTTGGGAAGATCCCTGGGGAAGGAAATAGCAACCCACTCCAGTATTCTTGCCTGGAGAATCCCATGGATGGAGGAGGCTGGTGGGCTACAGTCCATGGGTCGCGAAGAGTCAGACACGACTGAGCGACTTCACTCACCTGAATGTATTCCAGTGAACCATTAACACAATGAGAAGTATGAAGACATACTTTCTACTAGGCAAATAACTTTGTGTAATATAATTTTGTTTAGTCATTTGACTTCATAGTTTCATATTGCTGGAACAATTTATTTTATTCTACTAATTCTCTGGATTTAGAACAATCCTAAGGACTAAATATTTTATAAGCAAGCAAAGCCAATTTTATTTTCACATAGATATGGAGAATTTATAGCACAAAGCATAGCTTCATATATATATGCTTAGAAAATTAATTGCTATCTCTCTTAAACCCTTTCTGTTGCTCTTCTTTACTCCAGGCTTGAGAATAATTGTATAGTGCATGATTTAATCATTTTCTCAAAGCCAGAGAAAGGCTGTATAACTATATAATAGGTGATCCCTAGACCAGGTCCACATTCTCTTTTTTATAAACTTCAGACCTCCTGTTGACCCTAGAGATGCTTCAAGCCAAAATATCAGTCTTGAATTTTCATATTTCCTTATTCTTTTTATATGTAACTTTAATTAAATAGATGCATATCCAGTATTTATTTTTATATTTCAACATGTTCACCAGTTCAGAAAATAAGCATTATGAAAATGTCTTGCTATTATTACTTTATCTTTATTTTTTTTTTTACTTTATCTTTATAATGTGAACAAACTTCTTTGTTTATAGTTGAATGCTGTTTTAAAATTCAGTTTTAATGAAAGGTGAATGAAGTCATGTAAATTGGTACAAAATGATAGAACACCTTACAAAATCATATAGTTACATGTAAGGCAGGAGTGATGTGAAGTTATGTGTTAGTTGCTCAGTCGTGTCCAGCTCTTTGCAATCCCATAAACTATAGTCCACCAGGCTCCTCTGTCCAGGGGATTCTCCAGGCAAGAATAGTTGACATTCTCTTCTAGAGGGGATCTTCCCAACCCAGGGATCAAACATGGGTCTCCTGCATTGCAGGCAGATTCTTTACCATCTGAGCCAATAGGGCAGGAGTAGAATTTCTAATTTTAGAATCCAGTTTGCATTTTGGTTTGCATACTTTTTACCTGTGTAATTCCTGATCCATCTGGTGGATCCCATGTTGTGGCACCAAGATAACCCTTCAAGAATAAAAGACGGTTTCCCTAGTTTCTGGGCATGGTAGCACACAGCTGTTCTCTGCCATCATCCCCTTCAGAAATTAAGGTCGGTGCTGTTGCAGATCTGACCTCTGAAGGGTCATGCCAGATCCTAGGACCTTCCATGATGTTTACTGAAGGCTGTGTTAGAACTGCATTGCAACCCGTCCTCTTCCTCTGCCTATCTTGTTTCTTTCTGCTGTCTCCTACACATAATGATCTCAAGCACACTTACACATAAATGCCTTGCACACACATCTTCATGTCAGAATCCTGGGACATTTGTTTGCCCTCTGATAACCTTAATTTTCCCACCTGTGAAATTAGGCTCATAATACTATCACCTGTTTCACAGGCTTTTGTTTTAAGTGAAAATATTTGGAATGGGAAAGTAGTATTCAAAATCAAGTTATGGCCATTTTGATCATTAGTTTTATCCAGGTGTTTCCCTTAACCAACAAATCTCATCAAGCCCTTAGTCAACTGAGTAGAAATTCAATAGTTATGTCAATAAAAAAATATACAGCTAGCCTCATCTATGAATGACACTTCACATCAACATTTATGTGCCTATGTGAATGCTCAAATATCCTTAGGGTGTGTATAGTATAGTATTTCCCCTACTAATGAGCTAGTTCTCAAAACACAGTAAGTATTTATTTTGCATCATTTTGCAGCACTTAGTACATAGCTTGCTATAGGCTATTTGACACAGTTTCAGCACCCCAGAATTAAAATTGCAGTTTTAAGGCAGAGGTAGTGTGTGATCTTTGGGGAACTTTTACCTTTTTTGCTTTCTTAATGAATTCTCTGGAATGAAGTCCAAAACTCCTTAGCTGGATGGAGTCGTCTGCCCCTTAGGGCAGTTCAGTCCTTTGAGCTCCTTTGAGCTGTGTTAATGGGAGTCCTTTCCCTGACTTCTGCTGGGCTCTGAAGGATGCATGGAGAAACATGTCAAGGAGAAAACATGCTTTTGTGTGTGTATGTGCTCCTGGCAAAATATTCAACTTTCAAATACATATTTCAGCTCTCCAAGTAAACCATTTACAAGGTTATTCTAAGAACTTTTTCTTTTGTAAATACATTCAAGTTATGAATTTGTTCAAATCAGGTTTTTTTTTTTTAATATGTGTTTCAATCAATCTCTCTTTGTTGTCATGGTAATTAAAAAATTCATATCCAAATTAATATCCACTTATATCTGCTTAATAACAAGGAAATATAAATGAACAAATAAATTAGAAATATTCTTGTCTTTAATTAATTTAAAATTGATCTTTAAAAGTACAGATATTTTTTAACTGAAATGAAAACCTTGTACTTACAAGCATCTCTAAGGGGTGGGGCGGGGTCCGCCGGCCTTGCAGCCATTAAAAGGAATATATTTGAATCAGTTCTAATAAGGTGGATGAAACTGGAGCCTATTATACAGAGTGAAGTAAGCCAGAAAGAAAAACACCAATACAGTATACTAACACATATATATGGAATTTAGAAAGATGGTAACAATAACCCTATATACGAGACAGCAAAAGAGACACTGATGTATAGAACAGTCTTTTGGACTCTGTGGGAGAGGGAGAAGGTGGGATGATTTGGGAGAATGGCATTGAAACATGTATAATAGCATATATGAAACGAGTCGCCAGTCCAGGTTCGATGCACGATACTGGATGCTTGGAGCTGGTGCACTGGGATGACCCAGAGGGATGGTATGGGGAGGGAGGAGGGAGGAGGGTTCAGGATGGGGAACATGTGTATACCTGTGGTGGATTCATGTTGATATATGGCAAAACCAATAAAATATTGAAAAGTTAAAAAATAAAAAAATAAAACAGCCTTGTACTGTACAGAAACTAAGCCCAAAATTCCAAACAACATTCCTGTTACTGAACTATTTTCAGGCCCCCCAAAACTACACAAATATAAAAGTACAATTTGAGCAGAGAGAAAATAGAAAAAGTTCCCTCAAATGTTGTATTTGAATGAACATAAAGGTCGTATGACTGTACTGATTTTCAGATACCAGGGTGATGTTTCTGAGCCACTGTAGAAAGATCATGTGCTCTGAAGTCCCTTCTTCACAGTGACAGGAACTTGTTCCAAGTCACCTGTATATCTTTGTCATCATGCCACTGGGAATGTCAACAAACATACCCCTAGTAGTCTGATTCACCTGTACCTGTTTATAGGGAAAATATTATCCAAAAGTGTTAAAAATGAAGTTCTGTATTATGTTAAAAATATTATAGTGTCAAAGTTAAACAATTATGAATTGAAAACAATATTAACAACCCATGTGTACATGCGTGCTAAGTCACCTCAGTCATGTCTGACTCTTTGCCACCCTATGGACTGTAGCCCACCAGACTTCTCTGTTCATGGGATTCTCCTGGCAAGAATACTGGAGTAGGTTGCTCTGCCCTCCTCCAGGGGATCTTCCTGATCCAGGGATTGAACCCACAGTTCTTACGTCTCCTACATAGATTGGTAGGCAGCTTCTTTATCACTAGTGCAACCTGGGAAACCCTATAGATAACCCAGCTATGGTTAATTCCTGGTTATGGATTATGTGATCCTACTTGAAGAAACAGGATAATGATAATATTGGTTTTTAATATAACTACATACAAGAGTATTACACTATATGATGATGTTTAATGCAGATTAATATACATTGTGTATTATGTATATGGGCTTCCCTGGTGGCTCAGTGGTAAAAAATCCACCTGTGATGCAGAAGATGCAGGAGGCCCCAGGTTCGAACCCAGGGTTGGGAAGGTCCCCTGGAGGGCATGCTGACGCACTCTAGTATTCTTGCTTGGAGAATCCCATGGACAGAGGAGACTGGCAAGCTACAGTCCATAGGGTCACAAAGAGTTGGATACGACTGAAGGTACTGAGGAGGAGCACAGTTATGTACGTATTATAATGAACATACTGTTATTTGTATATAAAATTTACAAGTTTGCAAAGAGCTTTGAACTGCTTCGTTTTGGTTTCAATGCCTCTAAAATTTAGTGGACAGGTGAAAAGAGTTCATGAGAATAGTAATTAGAATTGGGAAATATTTTTTACATCTTATCAAATCTCTTGGTAAACTAGGAATATTTAAATGGCCTAGAGATGAGGGTCACCAGCATGTAGAGAATGATCTGACTGGCCAAGTCTCAGCCTAAGACTCAGCAGAATTGAAGGGATAGCTGACCTGACTGGGTGCTTCCCAGACTTAGTCAGTCAGGGATCCCACAGAAAGTTCTGCTTTTGCAGCTGAAGATGACAAGTTGCTTCTCATGTGACTTTCAGAGTGAAAAAGAACAAGTTAGCTTGATAAAGTGACAGGCTTTGGGAGAAGTGACATCAGGAGGAGATTGTGAGAATTTTAGATTGGAAACAATTGCCTTGGATAATGAATGACTAAGTATGTAAGAACTTATAGAATTATATACAATGCATTCCATAAAGTATTACAGAAATTCATTTAAATCACATTAATCAAATAATCAATTTAGACAGATTTTATGTGAGAATTCACATAAAATTCTGGAAGAGTAATCTTTTGAAGTTAGAATCAAATATATGGAGAAGTCACCTTGGTGCTGTGTAGAAATGACTAGGGAATTAAAAATAATAAGATTGAATTCTTCCTCTGGTCTTGTCTCCAGGTCATGTGACATTGGTAAACTCATATAATATAACTAAGCATTTGCTTCATGTTAATCTGCAAAGTGGAGATAATATTTTAGCACCTAGGTGGAATTATAACTCATAAATATGAAACATCAGCTGAATTACAGTGAAGTTTGCCTTTCAATTTATGATATTTGTGGTCACATGGGGATTGCAGTCTTTCTTCCCCACTAAACAATTCTCTCACCCTCAGAAGCAGATTCCTCATGTTCTTTTTGATACAGAAAACGTTCAGAGCTATGTTTCAATGACTTACTTAAAGATTATTTTGAGTTGGATTACAGGGCTTCCCTGGTGGCTCATATGGTAATGAATCTGCCTGCAATGCAGGATACCTGGATTTGATCCCTAGGGGGAGAAGATCCCCTGGAGAAGAGAATGGCTACCCACTCCAGTATTCTTGCCTGGAGAATCCCATGGACAGGGGAACCTGATGGACTACAATCCATGGGGTCATAAAGAGGCAGACTGAACAGCTTTCACTTTCACATGCCCTATGGCTATTTTCCAAACCTCCAGGGAGTTGTTTCCTACTTACTTTATATACATTTCCTAGAATCAAATGATGTTAATAACAGTAAAAAATTAAAGAATGTGCTAAACTGTTCAAGTTGATTTCTCTTGTCAAATAAGTAAGACGGTCCATAAAAAAGGAATTTTCTTAACTCAAAGATAGGTAAGATAGCCATAACAATCACTGCACTTAAGGTGAATTGTTGAAATCTATTCTTTTTAAAATCAATAACAATTTAAAGATGCCAATTATTATCATTTTTACAAAGCGTCATACTGGAAATTCAAAATGAAGCAACACATTAGGCAAAAGATGTAAGAGCTGAATGGAAAAAACAAATTGTTATTATTTACAAATAATACATCTTTATTTTAAAATTATACACAAACTGTACAGTTCATTGTTAACTGAAAAAGCGTTAATATTTACAAAACAAGACCATTTTGTACACAGTTGAATGTCAGTTCAAATATATTTGTAACTTGAAATGCCATTTAAGTCATACATAAAGTATGAGAAATTATGTCTAACAAATAGTATCTCCTTTATAAAGAAAATTATAAAATTTTATTCAATCATTAAAAATATCTATTTTGGAGTTAGGGTTAGGGGATTAAGAAGTACAAACTATCATACATAAAATAAATAAGATACAATGATAAATAGGAAAACACAGGAAATATAAACAATACATTATAATGATACTGAAGGAATATAACCTTTAAAAATTGTAAATCACTATGTTGTATGCCTGAAACTTATATTGTACATCAACTATATCTCAATAAATAGATAGATAGGTATATGATAGACAGATAAATATACCTAACTAAATCAAAAGCTATCCCATGTTCTCTTGCATATTTTGCTAAATAATGTACAGATGTCAATTTTACCCCAATCAATCAATATAATCAATGTAATTCAAACAGAATCAAAGGCAGATCTTTTGGAGTGCATGCATGAACTTGATACATTTATGTAAAATGAGTATGAAAGAGAAAAAGGCCCAAATATAATCAAAACACTCTGAAGAAGAAAATGGAATAACTTGCCCTGTCAGATATGAATACTTACACCAGAGCCATAGTATTTATGGGGACATATGAAAGCATAGAAATACTCTTTCTTATAGAGTTTATGATAGAAGAAACAACACAACTTAGTGGAAAGTAGATGGACTATTTAATATACAGAGTGCGAAAATTGCATATACATATGGGGAAAAAAATGGATGCCTAATTCCCACTGTGGATATATACATAAAAATGGAGGTAAAATAAAGAGTGTCTAAGGTAAAACTTCTAAAAAGTTTAGTTGGGAACATAGGAAAATATCTTCAAGATCCTTGAGATAGAAAATAAATTCTTAAATAGAGATTTGACAATACAAATCATAGAACAATGATTAATATGACTACAATAAAATGAAGGATGTCTATGCATTATTGGACACAATAAAAAGAATATGAAGAAAAACCACATAAAGTTCTGGAGAAGATATCTGCGTTATGGGAGTGGCGAGCCATAGGACTGGAAAAGGTCAGTTTTCATTCCAATCCCAAAAAAAGGCAGTGCCAAAGAATGCTCAAACTACCGCACAATTGCACTCATCTCACACGCTAGTAAAGTAATGCTCAAAATTCTCCAAGCCAGGCTTTAGCAATGCATGAACCGTGAACTTCCAGATGTTCAAGCTGGTTTTAGAAAAGTCAGAGGAACCAGAAATCAAATTACCAACATCACCTGGATCACCGAAAAAGCAAGCAAGTTCCAGAAAAACATCTATTTCTGCTTTATTGACTATTCCAAAGCCTTTGACTATGTGGATCACAATAAACTGTGGAAAATTCTGAAAGAGATGGGAATACCAGACCACCTGATCTGCCTCTTGAGAAACCTGTATGCAGGTCAGGAAGCAACAGTTAGAATTGGACATAGAACAACTGACTAGTTCCAAATAGGAAAAGGAGTACGTCAAGGCTGTATATTGTCACCCTGCTTATTTAACTTATATGCAGAGTACATCATGAGAAATGCTGGGCTGGAAGAAGCACAAGCTGGAATCAAGATTGCCAGGAGAAATATCAATAACCTGACATATGCAGATGGAACCACCTTTGTAGCAGAAAGTGAAGAAAAACTAAAGAACCTCTTGATGAAAGTGAAAGAGGAGAGTGGAAAAAGTTGGCTTAAAGCTCAACATTCAGAAAAGATCAGGGCATCCAGTCCCATCACCTCATGGCAAATAGATGGGGAAACAGTGGAAACAGTGGCTGACTTTTTTTGGGGGGGGAGCTCCAAAATCACTGCAGATGGTGATTGCAGCCATGAAATTAAAAGATGCTTACTCCTTGGAAGGAAAGTTATGACCAACCTAGGCAGCATATTAAAAAGCAGAGACATTACTTTGCCAACAAAGGTCCACCTAGTCAAGGCTATGGCTTTTCCAGTAGTCATGTATGGATATGAGAGTTAGACTATAAAGAAAGCTGAGCACCTAAGTATTGGTGCTTTTGAAGTGTGGTGTTGGAGAAGACTTTTGAGAGTCCCTTGGACTGCAAGGAGATCCAACCAGTCCATCCTAAAGGAGATCAGTCCTGGGTGTTCATTGGAGGGGCTGATGTTGAAGCTGAAACCCCAATACTTTGGCCACCTGATATGAAGAACTGACTCCTTGGAAAAGACCACGATTCTGGGAAAGATTGAAGGTGGGAGGAGAAGCGGACGACAGGGGATGAGATGGTTGGATGGCATCACCGACTCAATGGACATGAGTTTGGGTAAACTCTGGGTGTTGGTGATGGACAGGTGAGGCTTGGTGTGCTGCAGTCCATGGGGTAGCAAAGAGTCACAGACAACTGAGCAACTGAACTGAACTGAATCTGCCTTATATATACCAATTAAGAATTAATATTCATAAATTTAATTTACCAATGTATATCAGAGAATTAACCTAATTAAAAATGAATTAAGCCAGAATCAGTCATATTATAAGAAGAAACAAGGATCACCAAGTTACTGGTAGGAGTATAAATTAGTACAGCCACATTGCAAAATAGTTTGGCTTAACTTAACAAAGTTTGCTGTTTGTTTACATTATGTTCCAGAAATTCTACTCCAAAATAGAATTTTCTACTCAGAAAATTCTTGCACATATGTTTCCAGAAGATGTTTATAATAATATATAAAACATCATCTTTTTATTAGCAAAAACTGTTACCACCCCAAATGTCTGTCAACAGTATAATGAGTAAATAAGTTATTATAGTGTTGCAACAAAGTTCTACAAAGCCCAACCACAGATATCCTGTTATTCATATTCAAAAAATAATAAAATATGAAACAGCAAAATCACAGAACAAACTAGTTGTCTTTATATATAACACAAAATAGGGAAATCAAACCACAAATTTTTCAGGGATATATATTTACATAACAAAATTAAAGAAAACTAGAGAAGGATTATTAAGTATCCAAGCTGATATTAACTATTAGGTGAAGTAGTGAGGGAACTTGTTCAAAGGATGATATACTGTGCTTTCAAATACAAACTAAGTCAGTTAGTATTTCTATAATACTTTTTTTTTCAGTTGTACATATATTAGCATTTGGAGTAAGGTATATTTCATCAAAAATATATTTGATGCAACATATAGATGCATTTGTAATCTAAAGTGATGAGATTTGGTCTAATTTTCTCCCAGACAAGTATCAGTTGAAGTCATGAATTGTTTTTGACCACTCAATAAGGAATTGTTGGAAAATGTATTCTTTTGCAGATAGAAGTCACTCTTAGGAATTGAGTCATGAGCTACTGTCTCAGAGTTCTGATCTAGAAAGAACATGTTTCCACAGTGACTGCACTCATATGTTCCTTGCCTTCATTCCATAACATGGTAAATGCAGGGAAGAATTACATTAACCCCCAGCCTCACCTAGATGTCGTGGTATACTTCTTTGTCTTTAGATCCATCCCCTCTTTTTAACCTCTCCTCTTTCTTCTCCAGACACTGATTTTGAAAATAAATCAATTCTGCTGCAGGCAGAGATCACCACAGTGTCTGAAGAATCATTTTACCTTTATGATCAGAGAATATGTGGGGATTTTCTCCCATTTAAGCTCAAGGAATTTCTTCTCTGATATCACAGAAAGAAGGTAGATGCTCAAGTAGCAAATAATTCTCTAGAAAATTTACTTTAAAAGGCAATACAGCCATTGTAAATTATCTGAAATACCGATAACAGTTCAGTTCAGTCACTAAGTCATGTCTGACTCTTTGCAACCCCATGGACTGCAGCACGCCAAGCCTCCCTGTCCATCACCAATTCCCGGAGTTCAACCAAAACCATGCCAATCAAGTCAGTGATGCCATCCAACCATCTCACCCTCTGTCATCCCCTTCTCCTCCTGCCCTCAATCTTTCCCTGCATCAGAGTCTTTCTCAGTGAGTCAACTCTTCGCATGTGGTAGCCAAAGTATTGGGGTTTCAGCTTCAAATCAGTCCTTCCAATAAACACCCAGGGCTGATCTCCTTTAGGATGGACTGGTTGGATCTCCTTGCAGTCCAAGGGACTCTCAAGAGTCTTCTCCAACACCACACTTCAAAAGCATTAATTCTTCTGCACTAACCTTTCTTTATAGTCTAACTCTCATATACATACATGACTACTGAAAAAACCATAGCCTTGACTATATGGACCTTTGCTGGCAAAGTAATGTCTCTGCTTTTTAATATGCTGTCTAGGTTGGTCATAACTTTCCTTCCAAGGAGTAAGCACCTTTTAATTTCATGGCTGCAATCACCATCTGCAGTGATTTTGGAGCCCAAAAACAGAAAGTCAGCCACTGTTTCCCCATCTATTTGCCATGAAGTGATGGGACCGGATGCTCTGATCTTAGTTTTCTGAATGTTGAGCTTTAAGCCAAATTTTTCCACTCTCCTCTTTAACTTTCATCAAGAAGCTCTTTATTTATTCTTCACTTTCTGCCACAAAGGTGGTTCCATCTGCATATCTGAGTTTATTGATATTTCTCCTGGCAATCTTGTTTCCAGGTTGTGCTTCATCCATCCCAGGGTTTCTTATTATGTACTCTACATATAAGTTAATTAAGCACACTGACAATATACAGCCTTGAGATACTCCTTTTCCTATTTGGAACCAGTCAGTTGTTCCATGTCCAGTTCTAACTGTTGCTTTCTGACCTAAATACAGGTTTCTCAAGAGGCAGGTCAGGTGGTCTGGTATCCCCATCTCTTTCAGAATTTTCCACAGTTTATTGTGATCCACATAGTCAAAGACTTTGACAGTCAATACAGCAGAAATAGATGTTTTTCTGGAACTCTCTTGCTTTTTCGATGATCCAGCAGATGTTGACAATTTGATCTCTGGTTCCTCTGACTTTTCTAAAACCAGCTTGAACATCTGGAAGTTCATGGTTCATGTATTGCTGAAGGCTGGCTTGGAGAATTTTGAGCATTACTTTAGTAGTGTGCGAGATGAGTGCAATTGTGCGGTAGTTTGAGCATTCTTTGGCATTGCCTTTCTTTGGGATTGGAATGAAAACTGACCTTTTCCAGTCCTGTGGCCACTGCTGAGCTTTCCAAATTTGCTGACATATTGAGTGCAGTACTTTCAGAACTAGCTTTGTTCATAGTGATGTTTTGAATTCCCATTCCAGGATGTCTGGCTCTAGGTGAGTGATCACGCCATTGTGATTATCTGGGTCATGAAGATCTTTTTTGTACAGTTCGTCTGTGTATTCTTGCCACCTCTTCTTAATATCACCTGCTTCTGTTAGGTCCACACCATCTCTGTCCTTTATTGAGCCTATCTTTGCATGAAATATTCCCTTGGTGTCTCTAATTTTCTTGAAGAGATCTCCAGTCTTTCCCATTCTATTGTTTTCCTCTATTTCTTTGCATTGATCGCTGAGGAAGGCTTTCTTATCTTTACTTGGTATTCTTTGGAACTCTGCAATCAAGTGGATATATCTTTCCTTTCTCCTTTCCTTTTCACTTCTTTTCTTTTCACAGCTATTTGTAAGGCCTTCTCAGACATCCAGTTTGCTTTTTTGTGTCTCTTTTTCTTGGGGATAGTCTTGATCCCTGTCGCCTGTACAATGTCATGAACCTCTGTCCATAGTTCATTAGGCACTCTGTCTATCAGCTCTAGGCCCTTAAATCTATTTCTCACTTCCACTGTATAATCATAAGGGATTTGATTTAGGTCATACCTGAATGGTCTATTTGTTTTCCCCACTTTCTTCAATTTAAGTCTGAATTTGACAATAAAGAGTTCATGATCTGAGCCACAGTCAGCTCCCCATCTTGTTTTTGCTGACTGAATAGAGCTTCTCCATCTTTGGCTGCAAAGAATATAATCAACCTGATTTCGGTGTTGGCCGTCTGGTAATGTCGATGTGTAGAGTCTTCTCTTGTGTTGTTGAAAGAGGGTGTTTGCTATGACCAGTGCATTCTCTTGGCAGAACTCTACTAGCCTTTGCACTGCTTCATTCTGTACTCCAAGGCCAAATTTGCCTGTTATTTCAGGTGTTTCTTGACTTCCTACTTTTGCATTCCAGTACCCTATAATGAAAAGGACATCTTTTTTGGGTGTTAGTTCTAAAAGGTCTGTAGGTCTTCATAGAACCACTCAACTTCAGCTTCTTCAGCATTACTGGTTGGGGCATAGACTTGGATTACCCTGATATTGAATGGTTTGCCTCTGAAACAAACAGAGATCAATCTGTCGTTTTTGAGATTGCATGCTTGTACTGCATTTCAGACTCTTTTGTTGACGATGATGGCTACTCCGTTTCTTCTAATGGATTCCTGCCCACAATAGTAGATATAATGGTCATCTGAGTTAAATTCACCCATTCCAGCCCAACTTAGTTTGCTGATTCCTCGAATGTCAACATTCACTCTTGCCATCTCCCGTTTGACCACTTCCAATTTGCCATGATTCATGGACCTAATATTACAGGTTCCTATGCAATATTGCTCTTTACAGTATCGGACCTTGCTTCTATCACCAGTCACATCGACAACTGGGTGTTGTTTTTGCTTTGGCTCCTTTTCTTCATTACTTCTGGAGTTATTTCTCCACTGATCTCCAGTAACATATTGCGTACCTATCAATCTGGGGAGTTCATCTTTCAGTGTCCTATCTTTTTGCCTTTTCATACTGTTCACAGGGTTCTCAAGTTAAGAATACCTAAGTGGTTTGCCATTGCCTTCTCCAGTGGACCACATTCTGTCAGATTCTCCACCACAACTTGCCCGTCTTGGGTGGCCCCACACGGAATGGCTTAGTTTCATGTTAGATGCAATTTGGTCTTCCTAGCAAACTTCAAATATTAATACATAATATATTCAGACTGTTGAGGTAATTCAGCCCTCTAACTCTTAAGACATGATCATTTTTTAAATTAGGTAAAACAAGCAACCAAAACAAAACAACAGAAGTTAAAAGGTCCAGGTGTCTCCATCTCATTCAAGAACAAAGAGAAATGGAGTAAGAAGTGAAGTTTTCCCATCCAACATAACCATTCAACAAAGCCAAGAGCTACATGGAAGTAAGCTCTTAGATCCTCCCCTGGATAATATAGGTTGATTAGCAAAGTCTTTTTTTTAAATGCATGGCAAAGTGATTTCTTTTTCTCCTTTCTCTGCCCTACATTTCTCTTTTCCCCCTCTCTTTATCCTTATGGGAAAAAATAAATAAGGAAATGAGCCATTAACCTTCATAATCTTTCATCCCTTTGAACTTCCCTGGGCCTATCTCTAACTGCTACACCCAAGTAAAACAAATGTAATTGTTAGTTTTCCCAGCCACTCACATGTTACACATATATCAGCTAGAAGCAATTTGTAAGTTTCTAGTATCTATATCTCTATGAGATAACGTCTGTCAAACACACATCACAATCCCCTGGGATATTGGAGATACTCAGCCTCCATTAATCTTTTATTTTTTTGAAATTCTTGTTGTTATTCTTTTTGTATTCAGTCTAATAGCTTGAGGACTGTTAGCTCTGCTGATAAAGAATCAACCTGCAATGCAGGAGACCTGGGTTCAATCCCTGGGTTGGAAACATCCCCTGGAGAAGGGAACGGTTGCCCATTCCAGTATTCTGGCCTGGAGAATTCCATGGACAGTATAGTCCATGGGATGGCAAAGAGACACAACTGAGCAAATTTCAGTTCACTTCACAATAGCTTGAATATGTATCAGGGATTTGGTTTAGAAATTTATAAACCCCTAAAAGGACTCTAAAGATAATATGATTGGAGTTTCTAATTATTATTCATAATTAAAAAAAAATAGGTCTCCCAAAAGATTCTCTTTTATTTGATGGGGTGAGATATATAAATTTTTTTAATAAACAGAAACATTTACAACTAAAATAGGTCACCGCCACACACGAATCATTGAACTTGCTAAAATGTGTTCTGAAACCCCAGACTGGACGTCTGACCTATGTCTTTTCACAGGTGCTCTGAAAGCATAACAATAATAAAGTGGAAAGTGTGCCTCTTCCTTTTCAGCTCTCTTTGCTTAGCATTACATTGGTACTGGATTTACATCTCGCCTGTTATTTCTTTCAGGGGACAGAGGCAAAGTCAGTGCCAAGTGACTCTGTGGGTTTACATTGACTATGGAAGCTATTTTAGCTTGGGATCATTTTTCTAACAATTCACGGCAGTGACAGCAGGAAATTATCCCTACAGGAGAATCTAGCAATGCTGGGGAAGAAAAGAAAAAAAAAAAAATCTAGTTTTGGAGTCATGTGTTCCTTTTCCACAAATACTGAAGTCATTAACACAGATTACATAATGAATGAAAAACTTGTGACAACCAGTTGAGAAGATCTGCCCTGGTCATTAACAAGTGGAGGAAGTCTCCTCAGGTCTGCATGAGTAATTTGTAAGTGAGACAGTACCAAACGATATGCCTACCCCCCTAGCTTTTTTTTTTTTTCTTTCTTTCTTTTTTTCTGTTTAATCCAAATGGCTGGAAATCCCTTGGTACAGGCATCAGTTTGGAAGTAGTTGTGGAATTTTACTTAAACTACACATAGTGAAGGATTGACCCTTTAGGTGTGAGACTTGGCAGCTGAGCTGCATGGAAAATACATAAGTAGTCAAAGAAGAAACCCAAACACGAGGGAGAGGTGGATGCCAATGTAGCCTTTCCATCTGTGGCAGTCCCTGCTGAGCGGGTGCTTAGGTTAGAAAACAAGGGAACAAGCACGGGCTGCAGACTTGGTATACCAGCACACAGATGTTGTCATGCAGTCCCCACATGCGATGAGAGATCTTTTTTCTGTTAAAATCTTGTCAGGGATAAAAGCTGATTCACAGTTCATATATTAAGTTCCTCCTATCTAAGCTTTGAAATAAATGCTGGAGCTAGAAATCAGAGCACTTCACATGACATTTCAGAATGGACCACCACTTTCTAAATAGTATAATCACACTGCCTTCCAAATATAGGTATTCAATAAATATTTGTTGAATTAAGCTGAACTCCAAAACAAACAGTTCTGCAGTTATTATTCAGTCTAAGAACTACTTAGGCTTATTCCCAAGGATAATAAAAGGGAATACTTAAAAATTTTTCCTATACAGATGAGAATCATATGAGCAATTTAACTTTTAACAAGCTGAAAACCCGATAGTTTGGAAGTGGTAGCCTATTTTAAGTGTAGAATGTGGAGAAGTCCTGGAAATAAATTCCCTTTATATATTTGTTATTTTCTTTTTAATCTTAATACCATAATGATGGAGGAAAATCATGTCAATTGACATATTGACATGATTAAATCAAAGTTAAATGTTTAGAACTGTGTTATATAATGGAACATATAGAACACACTGGTAGGTACCTCTGGACATTTGCTATTGAGAAAAGATCAGGGGGAATGTCTGTCCTGTGACTATGTGTCCTTCCCTTTTCAGATGTGGCTCTGAACTTGATTATAAAGAAGAAACCCATATATTTCCCTGTAACACACTGTTTCTCTCTGGTTATTGGACAAATATAAAATATTTCAGTCTATTACAAAGGGAACCTAGAAACTAATGCAGGCGGTAGAATACTATTTGGGAGGCAGTACAAGTTGAATTCTACTTTTTGTAATGCAGATTTAAAACTAAGCCTTTTCTGTTTATGAATTGTGTAACTTGACAGATTATCTTTCTGAGTGTTAGTTTCTGTGTTATATTAACCCATTATTAGAAACAAATCTAAAGCAACTTGCACTGCATCTAGTAGACTGTTGGTACTCAGTGGATACTAGTTACCTCCACTTCTTTCTCTTGTGACCTCCTAGGAGCGTTTTTCTTTCCCATTCGTGATTGTCTCCAATTATTTTGCTACACAGGCAAATTGGTCATACCCTTTGTCCTATGAAAATGAGTAAAGAGCTTCAAGAGATTGCCCCAAAATAATTAAGACAGAAAATCTGTAAAGTAACAACATGGAACCCAATCAGATATTGAAGATTTAATTCTAAGACTATAAAGATGAGAAAAGAGATACTGCAGAATTTTTGAAAGAAAGGAGAATATTTAATATTTTGGCTAGCCAGTATGGACATCCTGCTATCAGCATTGAAAGAAAATCAGATATTGATAGTGGTTGTTTTCCACTGATAGAATCTAGAGTAACCACTGACAAAGATTCTCTCTTTTTTCAAAATTGGGATATAATTGCTTTAAAATGTTTTGTTAGTTTCTGCTGTACAGCCACGGGAATCATCTATATATATACAAACGTCCCCTCCCTCTGGAGCCTCCCTCCCTTCTATCCCCTTCCACCCCTCTAGGTCGTCACAGAGTACTGAGGGTGCTCAGTGCTATACCACACCTTCTTGCTAAGAGAAAAACAAATTGTATATCAATGCATATATATGGAATCTAGAAAAACGGTACTGATGAACCAATTTGCAAGAGACCAGACTTAACACACAGAGGGAAGGAGAGGGAGAGATGAACTGTGAGAGTAGTAGCACTGACATATATACCATTAGTTCAGTTCAGTTCAGTTGCTCAGTCGTGTCCGACTCTTTGTGAACCACAGCATGCCAGGCCTCCCTGTCCATCACCAACTCCCAGAGTTCACCCAAATTCATGTCCATCGAGTCGGTGATGCCATCCAGCCATCTCATCCTCTGTCGTCCCCTTCTCCTCCTGCCCCCAATCCCTCCCAGCATCAGGGTCTTTTCCAATGAGTCAACTAAAAAAAAAAAAAAAAAAAGACTCCCTCTGATTGAACTCTTGCCAGGCTCTTCTCATCCTTTGCCTGGCTTGTACACTTGAACAAAACAGAAGCATAATTTCTAACAACTGAAGGCCACATCCCTAGTATAACCCTCTACCGCCCACCTCCCTCCCCCCCACCCCCCAACCAATACCACCACTTTAAAATGTCTGAGAAAACAAGGCTGCGGAAAGAATTGACTGTTTGTCCCACCCAACACACCTGAAGATAAGAACCCCTGTCTCTGTGGAAGAAGAGCCTAACTTTGATAAGCATCAAAGACAAACCAGACAGATTTCACAAGGCCCAACTTCCCACTTTCTATTTTTTTTTTTTGGTAATGTTTTTCCTTCTCTGACTTTTCTGAGTTCCTGTTCATTCCCCTCTCTATGCTCCCATTCTCCCTTTGAAACTCTGAGTCCCTCTGTACAAATTGAAGTTGAATTCATATCAAGCTAGATTCTTTCCCCTATGACAATAGTATACTGCTGATTAAAATCCACCCTTATTTCTTTAACTAATGTTTGATTTTGTGTGATACCACATATACACCTGATATTATTAATCAAGAGCTTTGGTACTTTCCCCAGAAAAACTACTTATGATAGGATATTAAGGACAGAATATTTGTGTCTCCCAAAGATGGAGAAGACAATGGCACCCCACTCCAGTACTCTTGCCTGGAAAATCCCATTGATAGAGGAGCCTGGTAGGCTGCAGTCCATGGGGTCGCTAAGAGTCGGACACGACTGAGCGACTTCACTTTCACTTTTCACTTGCATGCATTGGAGAAGGAAATGGCAACCCACTCCAGTGTTCTTGCCTGGAGAATCCCAGGGATAGGGGAGCCTGGTGGGCTGCCATCTATGGGGTCGCACAGAGTTGGACACGACTGAAGTGACTTAGCAGCAAGATGAAATGATGAAATTTAATCTTCAATATGATGATATTTGGAGGTAGGGCCTTTGAGAGGTAGTTATATAATAAGGTGGAGCCCTCGTGAATAGGATCTGTGTCTGAATCTAGAAGAGGATTCTCAACAGAACCAGACCATCCTGGAAGCCTCATCTTGAATTCATAGCCTCCAAAACAGTGAGAAATACATTTTTCTTGCTGATAAACCATGCAGTCAGTGGTACTACATTATAGGAACTTCATGGGAAATAGATGGGCACAGTGGAAACAGTGTCAGACTTTATTTTTGGGGGCTCCAAAATCACTGCAGATGGTGACTGCAGCCATGAAATTAAAGACACTTACTCCTTGGAAGGAAAGTTATGAGCAACCTAGATAGCATATTCAAAAGCAGATACATTACTTTGCAAACAAAGATCTGTCTAGTCAAGGCTATGGTTTTTCCTGTGGTCATGTATGGATGTGAGAGTTGGACTGCCGAAGAATTGATGCTTTTGAACTGTGGTGTTAGAGAAGACTCTTGAGAGTCCCTTGAACTGCAAAGAGATCCAACCAGTTCAATCTAAAAGAGATCAGTCCTGGGTGTTCATTGGAAGGACTGATGCTAAAGCTGAAAATCCAATCCTTTGGCCACCTCACGTGAAGAGTTTACTCATTGGAAAAGACCCTGATTTGGGGAGGGATTGGGGGCAGGAGGAGAAGGGGATGACAGAGGATGAGATGGCTGGATGGCATCACCGACTCGATGGACATGAGTTTGGGTGAACTCCAGGAATTGGTGATGGACAGGGAGGCCTGGCGTGCTGCAATTCACGAGGTCGCAGAGTCGGACACGACTGAGTGACTGAACTGAACTGAACTGAAAGTAAGACAAGAGAAACAAGATTTGTCAATTCCATCACCTACTGATTTCTTTGTGCTATTTGCTGCCAGAATAAATCTGAAATATATCTTTTGTGACACTGAAGGAATTTGAGGATTCAGAAGTACAGATGGTGTTTACAACCCTTCTTAAAATTGGCACTTGTGACTTTAAAAGCAAATACATTTATATTGGGCATGAAATGCTGACTAGAAAAACTATGTTGGATTTGATCTTCTGTCTATAGGGCTGGAATGATGAGCTGCTTCTCTACAGAGGAAATTGAGCCCATCAGATGTGTTTACTAGGACTCTCCTCTTTCTGCTGTGTTCCTACCCCATTGTGCCATCATACATCTTTAATTTTCCTGCTAGATTTACCCTCTACTTGTGAACTTTACATCCTTTCCAAAGTCCTCCAAGACCGTGCTTAAAAGATACCTTTCATCTCAAATATTCGTCACTACACTGTCACTAAATTATATTTCTTAATGCATTTGTCTTTTTTTTTTTTTTCCTGCCACCAAAGATACTCTTTAAAAGATGGTCTCTTACAATACTCAGTTCCTAGTCATCACTAATCACACTGCTTTCCGATGCCAATTTGAGAGATAATGTGCTACTTTGGAAAAAAGAAACAATGAAGATTTCCTAAGATGCTAACCTAGTCTATTTTAACTATCTTCCTATGTGGTCTTTCTGTAGCATCTGACAATGTTGGCAATCTTATAGTTTTCTTCTGTATTCTTGGCTTCTTAGAAACTATTCATATGTGTTTTCCTTTTATTTTTCTCCATGTTTTCAGTTGTTTTAAAATTTAACTTGAGTACCATATTAAATGGCATTATGAACACTATGAACGCTGAGGCAGAAAGAAGTTTGATACTATGAGGAGTTTAATGATAGCTTGATAATAGAATGATTTTGTATATCAGAGACAATCAACGTAATTGAAGCACAGAGAACAAGGAACTGGATTGTTGTATGTGTTTGTGTGTGTGTGTGTCTTAACAGAAATGTATTCTCTCACAGTTCTGGAGGCTAGGAGTTCAAAATTAAGGTACTGGCAGGACTGTGCTGTCTCTGCAGGCTCTAAGGGCCAATCCGTTCCATATCTTTCAGCTTCTCATGTTTCCAGCAACTCTTTTTGTTCCCTCTTGTTATGGATACATTTTATATGACTGCATATACCTAGATACTGAGTTCAGGTATTATCATGTGCTGTGGTCTGAATGTCCCCTACCCACATCCATATGTAGAAAACCTCATATCTCATGTGATGGTATTAAGAGGTGGGCCAGATTCCACAGGTTAAGGGTTCAGTCCCACACCACTGAGCACCCTCCTCCCAGCTTCAGATGTCAGTTGCAAGTCCGGGTTTTCCTCTGTGCTTCTGTCTCACTGCAGTTTCCCATGACCCCCTCCTTGGACTCTAGACACCAGTTGCAAGTCTGGATTGTTACCTGTACGTTTGATTGACTGGCTCCAAAGCAGAGGTTGCCAGATCCCCCTCCTTGGGTTCCATAATTTGCTAGAGGCTCCCAGAACTTATAGAAACAGTAAAGCTTAATACAGTATTCTTATATCAAAAAATTAAGTGTAATTTATAAAGGTGAATATATATTTTGTTCTTTTTATACATAACAAAAATTACAAAGTAAATCAACTAATATATAAGTGCTAATAGTCATATCAAAATATTTCTTTATTCCAGTCAAGATAGGTAATTTAGTTTACTTTATTGAGGTAATTCCTATTTTCCACAAGACACCACACAAGCTTAAGTAGCATTTTCAAATTTTATTAGTTTCAGAACAAAGCGATGCACAAATATACATCTTTGCAAAAAAAAAAAAGTTGATTTCTCTAGTTTTCAGAGACTCAGCAGGTGTGAAGCATAAAAAATAACAGATGGAAAAGTCAAATAAAAAAAAAACTGGGAAATGTTGCAGATAATTCTACTTACTATAATAAAACATAGTGTTAAAAGGGTGGCCTGTTTATTTTTACTTTTCTCACTGAAATAATTTACATGGAATATAGCTCCTAGCATTTCTTGGGACCTAAGAATGAGAAATTATTCTTTCTATCTTGAATAAAATTCCATTCCACTTCACATAATTGTGATTGCCAATAGAACTGAATATTAAAAATATATACTTCATAATGAATAAATATCCATGCCCACAACTGAGTCATTTGACAAATGACTTTATTTTTAAAAATTTCAGCCTTACTGAAGTAAAAGACAAAATTGTAAGATATTTAAAACATACCTCCTGATGGTTAGCAAATGCCAACTTTTTTTTTATATAAATGTAACTTTAAAAAAAGAGTATGCAGTGTAGTCGATTTACACTGTTGTGCTAAGTTCCACTGTCAGCAAGGTGACTCAGTTATACACACACACATGCATATATGTTCTTTTCCATTATGGTTTATCACAAGATATTGAATATAGTTCTCTGTGCTATAGAGTAGGACCTTGTTTTTTATCCATTCTGGATGTCACAGTTTGTTATCTGCTAATCCCAAACTCCCAGTCATCCCCTCTTCCATCCTCCTCCCCCTTGGAAACCACAGATCTAATCTGTGTGTCTGTAAGACTGTTTCTGTTTTACAGTAATGTTCATTTGTGTCATATTTTAGATCTCATTTAGAAGTGATACCATATGGTATTTGTCTTTCTCTTTCTGACGTACATTGCATCCAGGTAGCTGTAAATGGCATTCTTCCACTCTTTTTTATGGCCGAGTAATGTTTTTGTGTACATATAATAGCGCATCTTCTTTATTTATTTACCTGTCAATGGACATTTAGGTTGTTTCCATGTCTTGGCTAGTGTAAATAGTGCTTTAATGCAGGAGTCCATAGATCTTAATTTTGTCTGGATATATGTCCAGGATGGAATTGCTGCATCATTTGGCAACTTCAGTTTTTGGAGGAACCTTCATACTGTTTTCCATAGTGGTTGCACCAATTTACATTCCTACCAACAGTGTAAGAGGGTTCCCTTTTCTCCACACCCTCTCCAGCAAGCAAATGACATATTTAAATGTTATACCATCATCCCTATATGTTTCTTTCCAAACACAGGTAAAGGAACATTTATAATAATGTTCACATTTGCTTAGCAAAAATTGGATAGTTTCATTGAAAATTTCTTAATTTAGCTAAATTATTTCCAATCACAATAATAAATGAATGAATTATTAATAAAATGCAAATCAATTTTTCACATAAACGTCCTTCTTAAGTTTATTTTGCCAATGGTACCACCACATTTCAATATATCTAGATTTGGAGCCTTAGAATTATAATTGCCCACTATTATATTTTGCTTCATCTACTCATGCTCCATATCATGTTGCTTTTTACTTGAAAATGACTCTTGGATTTATCTTTTTCTTCCCACTCCAGTTATCTTAACTTAGGTGCTTTTTTAAAAGACTTACACCTTTGTACGAGAATACCCTTCCAGTAGCCTCTTAATCCCATTTCGCCTCAAGTAACTGACTCTTTCCGCTTATTTCACAATTACATTTTTAAAGCTTTGATTATATAGCTTGGTTGAACACTTTACAAGGTGTGTTGGCTAACTCATTAATATCTTTCAAAATATACCCAATATCTTTGTTTCCAGATTTATTTCTTAGTATTTGCCCAATACAAATCACTAGACCATTCAGGTATGGCCTAAATCAAACCCCTTATGATTATACAGTGGAAGTGAGAAATAGATTTAAGGGCCTAGATCTGATAGAGTGCCTGATGAACTATGGAATGAAGTTCATGACACTGTACAGGAGACAGGGATCAAGACCATCCCCATGGAAAAGAAATGCAAAAAAGCAAAATGGCTTTCTGGGGAGGCCTTACAAATAGCTGTGAAAAGAAGAGATGTGAAAAGCAAAGGAGAAACGGAAAGACATAAGCATCTGAATGCAAAGTTCCAAAGAATAGCAAGAAGACATAAGAAAGCCTTCTTCAGCGATCAATGCAAAGAAATAGAGGAAAACAACAGAATGGGAAAGACTAGAGATCTCTTCAAGAAAATTAGAGATACCAAGGGAACATTTCATGCAAAGATGGGCACAATAGAGGACAGAAATGGTATGGACCTAACAGAAGCAGAAGATATTAAGAAGAGGTGGCAAGAATATACAGAAGAACTGTACAAAATAGATCTTCATGACCCAGATAATCACGATGGTGTGATCACTCACCTAGAGCCAGACATCCTGGAATGGGAAGTCAAGGGGGCCTTAGAAAGCATCACTACGAACAAAGCTAGTGGAGGTGATGGAATTCCAGTTGAGCTATTTCAAATCCTGAAAGATGACGCTGTGAAAGTGCTGCACTCAATATGCCAGCAAATTTGGAAAACTCAGCGTGGCCACAGGACTGGAAAAGGTCAGTTTTCATTCCAGTCCCAAAGAAAGGCAATGCCAAAGAATGCTCAAACTACCACACAGTTGCACTTATCTCACATGCTAGTAAAGTAATGCTCAAAATTCTCCAAGCCAGGCTTCAGCAATATGTGAACCGTGAACTTCCTGATGTTCAAGCTGGTTTTAGAAAAGGCAGAGGAACCAGAGATCAAACTGCCAACATCCACCGGATCATGGGAAAAGCAAGAGAGTTCCAGAAAAACATCTATTTCTGCTTTATTGACTCTGCCAAAGCCTTTGACTGTGTGGATCACAATAAACTGTGGAAAATTCTGAAAGAGATGGGAATACCAGACCATCTGATCTGCCTTTTGAGAAATTTGTATGCAGGTCAGGAAGCAACAATTAGAACTGGACATGGAACAACAGACTGGTTCCAAATAGGAAAAGGAGTATGTCAAGGCTGTATATTGTCACTCTGCTTATTTAACTGATATGCAGAGTACCTCATGAGAAATGCTGGACTGGAAGAAACACAAGCTGGAATCAAGATTGCCGGGAGAAATATCAATAACCTCAGATATTCAGATGACACCACTCTTATGGCAGAAAGTGAAGAGGAACTCAAAAGCCTCTTGGTGAAAGTGAAAGTGGAGAGTGAAAAAGTTGGCTTAAAGCTCAACATTCAGAAAACGAAGATCATGGCATCCGGTCCCATCACTTCATGGGAAATAGATGGGGAAACAGTGGAAACAGTGTCAGACTTTATTTTTCGGGGCTCCAAAATCACTGCAGATGGTGACTGCAGCCATGAAATTAAAAGACACTTACTCCTTGAAAGGAAAGTTATGTCCAACCTAGATAGCATATTCAAAAGCAGAGACATCACTTTGCCAACAAAGGTCCGTCTAGTCAAGGCTATGGTTTTTCCTGTGGTCATGTATGGATGTGAGAGTTGGACTGTGAAGAAGGCTGAGCACCGAAGAATTGATGCCTTTGAACTGTGGTGTTGGAGAAGACTCTTGAGAGTCCCTTGGACTGCAAGGAGATCCAACCAGTCCATTCTGAAGGAGATCAGCCCTGGGATTTCTTTGGAAGGAATGATGCTAAAGCTGAAACTCCAGTACTTTGGCCACCTCATGGGGAGAGTTGACTCATTGGAAAAGACTCTGATGCTGGGAGGGATTGGGGACAGGAGGAGAAGGGGACAATAGAGGATGAGATGGCTGGATGGCATCACTGACTCGATGGACATGAGTCTGAGTGAACTCTGGGAGTTGGTGATGGAGAGGGAGGCCTGGCATGCTGCGATTCATGGGGTCGCCAAGAGTTGGACACGACTGAGTGACTCAACTGAACTGAACTGAAAACACTATTTGCATTTATAAGTATCATCTGTGTCTTCTATACATAAACCCAGAGTGCCAAAGACATAAGAATGTCTTGCACTACTCCCAACTTTGAAATGCTGATCACATCAGTTTTTCCCCTTGATATGCCCCTGGCAACTCATTTTACTATCCTATCATTCCTCCAGTTCTTATTCCGACATAATCTCTATGAAGTCTTCTGTAACCACCCAAAGTATATTGCTACCTCTTCTAATCTCTCCTTGTGTATCATTTATGGGATTCATATAACACATTACAGACAACTTTGAAGTAAGTGTCCAAGCATACTCCCCCTAAGAAATTCTCAAAAACTGTGTCCTTTTATGTCATCAAGTTACTATTCCTTATAGTATGTGTGTTAGTCGCTCAGTCATGTCTGACTCTTTGAGACCTCATGGACTATAGCCCGCCAGGCTCCTCTGTCCATGGAATTATCCAGGCAAGAGTACTAGAGTGGGTAGCCTTTCCCTTCTCCAGGGGATCTTCCAAACCCAGGGATCAAACCCAGGTATCCTGCATTGCAGGCAGATTCTTCACTGTCTGAGCTGCCAGGGAAGCCCCATTCCTTATAGTGTAAATACTAATTATCATAATATAGTATAATTTTTAATAGTATAAATGCTGATTGTTTCAATACTGTTACAGTGTCTATTTCCATTAGTCTAGTCACATACATGTATGAAAAATTAAACATACATGTGTGAAAAATTAAAAAATTTAAAGATAAATTACCATTTCCACAGATAAAATTAGCAAAAATAGACAATGGAACAACAACAATATCAGTCAGTTTAACATAGTATGTGGTTGGGGAAAATTTGGAAAAACACTTTGGCAATAGTACTCTGGGCTTTAAAACCTGATGCCTAAAAATTCAAGCTTAAAATGGCATCTGTCCAGTATCCATTGGATCTCTTTTCTAAATTGCTATCAAAGTAACAACCAAGACAAAATAAATAAATACACATTCATCCACATAAAGAAAATTAGGACCAACAATCAATCAAATTTCATAATATGGAAAAGAATTAGACTGACAGCAAGGCTGATACAAGTGAATAAAGCAATTTCAGTTAATTATATTGACTAGTTATTAATATACTATGCTATACCAAAAGAGATTACATATGCTATCCCATTACCCTTGTACCAAGAGTATAAGCCTATATAAAAATGCATAGGGAGAAAGAACCTGTCTTTCTCCAACTGGTTCCTCTTCGATTTAGGAATGTAAGATCTACAGTAAATGGAAAATTATGCAACTGCCCAATTATTTTATGAGTATTCTTAATAACGCTGTCCAAGTCCTAGAAGTTCCTTTCTTTGCACGTAGACAAATTGCCATTTCCAGAATAAACTTGGGAAGAAAAGTGGGGATATGGACAAGCCTGTGAATGAGATATATCTTTAGATGTGTACAGCAGTCTTCTCAACATAGAGCAAGCAAAGGTACCCAAAGACATCAGGTAGAACTGCATATATTTGGTCTGTTTTTTTTCCCAGTAACTTGATCTGTGTTGTACCCTTTGGGTACCTGAACATTGGTAGATTATGAAATCTCTTAAAGGAGATGTCTTCTGAGTGCCTTAGAGACAAAGACGTGCTTACATAAATCGAATATCCTTTAAAAAACAGAAAATGAGAAAATTTGACTTCTAATATTTTCAATGTGCTAAAAAAATATACTCAAAGAATCTAACTCAAAAAGATTCTAAAAATTCACGTTTGCATAACTTAGGTACAATTTGGCAAACAAAATTAGTACAGTATTTCTGGTTTAATAGAGATAGCTTTGTATTCTGACATAATATGAAATAATGTAATATAAATGTAGATTTTTAATTTCTAGGGGTATGTTCTTCCTAAACTAATTGAATAAGCTAGCATAAATTGGATTAAATACTTAAGATTACTAAACATATAAGTTTGTGTTAAATAAAATTGAATGATTATTCAATTTAAATTTATTTATTTAAATAATTTTGTGTTTTCAGTATGTCATCTTGAATAATCTCCAAGATTCTGTAAAGTAAGCTGATGATCCCTTGTTTGTTGCTTCTTCCTTTTCTTTGAGATGCTTGTCCCTCATTAATCAAATTTCTCCCTGTTGTATTAACTTGAACTAAATTATCTCTTTAAATTTCCAGTGCATTTGGTCCTTCACAATATCAACTTAAAAGTGCTTGATATATAAGCTCATCAAAATCAATAAATTCACTTTCAACTTTTTTGTTTCTGAGGGAGCTAATCACTGTGTATCTCCTTTAAAACAATTTGACTTTTTCTGCCCAGATCATGATAAATGTAGACTATTATGCTCTTAAGTGATATATATCTTCCTCTATAAAAATAATCAGTTCCTTCTAATGAATAGTGAATTTGACACCAGAATAGATCTCTCAACTAAGCATCTTATTAAGGTAATCCTTTCAGTTATTTTTATTCAAGCTCTAAAATACTTTCTCATTCTGAACAACTTGGAATTTATCACTTGGACTATGATGCTTATTTATTTCTTTCTACCCAAAATTTGGATCCACCAAACTTGAATGCAAGATCAGTTATATTATTTTAGCATATTTATTAACACAACAAATTCTGAATGAGATAATTTCTTCAGCTTTGGAGAAGGCTGGGTAGATTAGCACCAGAGACAAAGCCAGAAGTTCCTCTCAAGCCTGTAGACTAATATTTTTATTGCATAATTTATCTGAACCTTGGGCTTCCCTGATGGTTCAGCTGGTAAAGAATCTGCCTGCAATGTGGGAGACCTGGGTTCGATCCCTGGGTTGGGAAGATCCCCTGGAGCAGGGAATGGCTACCCACTCCAGTATTCTGGCCTGGAGAATTCTATGGACTGTATAGTCTATGGGGTCACAAAGAGTCAGACACAACTGAGCAACTTTCACTTTCACCATCTGAACCTTCTGGACTGAATTAACAAAGGGAACCTGCAATATTGCTCCTCTTAAATTAGTTCATATAATGAGGTGACACTTTTACCTATGCTGTGTGTATATCAGGGTTTTTGTAATGCTTCGGTGGGTTAATCATATGAGAACGCACTATAGCCCAATTTTCGAGAAACAACACAATGTTAATTCAACAATTAACCATAGTCTTACTCTTATCATACAATAATTCATGATACAAATTCTGGAATACAAAAATCATCTAAGCCCAGTTCCTATCTTGAGTTTTGTATTATCCAGCTTCTATTTCTGCCAGTGCCTTTTCTTTCTGTTTAATATGTTGAAATTTTTCTCAAAGTCAGCTTAAGATCCACCTCAAATTATATCTTCTCCATGAAACAGTCACTAAATGAGTAGAAGGTATGTTCCCTTTTGTTTATGTGCATCTTTTGACTCAATAGACATTTTCATGGTGTATTTACACATATAATTATTTTCCTCAGAATTTTATAAGTATTGGTGAATTTCCATTGAAAAATATGTTTTAAGAGAGAACCATGTTGGTGGCTCATATGGTAAAGAATCTGCCTGCAATGCAGGAGACCTGGGTTTGATCCTAGGGTCAGGAAGATCTCCTGGAGAAGAAATGGCTACCCACTCCAGTATTCTTGCCTAATGAATTCCATGGACAGAGGAGCCTATTGGGGTACAGTCCATGGGATCACAAAGAATCGGACATGACTGAGCAACAAACACACACATGTTGAATCAATCTGTTCATAACCACATGTTTGTTACAGACAGGAAAAAATATTCAATCTTCACAAGTTTTAAACTTTTATTTTTGATAACATATAACTTTGGCCACCTCATGCAAAGAGTTGACTAATTGGAAAAGACTCTAATGCTGCGAGGGATTGGGGGCAGAAGGAGAAGGGGACGACAGAGGATGAGATGGCTGGATGGCATCACTGACTTGATGGACGTGAGTCTGGGTGAACTCCGGGAGTTGGTGATGGACAGGGAGGCCTGGTGTGCTGCGATTCATGGGGTCGCAAAGAGTCAGACACGACTGAGCGACTGAACTGAACTAAACTAAAAAACAAAACAAAAGGCATCTGAAAATGGTAGTCATTTGCCCCACAACTTCCTTCCAAATATTCCCTTTCCTCAATAATTACTTCCAACCCTTTCCACCAATTTTAATATTTACTTTCATATATTTAAATGTACGATACTTAGCTCCACGTTCATAAATAATTATATTTTAGTGTTTTTATAAATTACAATATTCAGATTTAAAGGAGCTGTATGACTTGAATAAAACTTGCATCTGTCCTGTTTGCAGTCCTTTAAGACAAACGAAAGCACAGAAAGCAGAAAGAGATTTTTTGGTTACATTTATCATCTTTGTCCTTGCACACTCTTACTTAGATGGGTAAGGCCCCAGCCCCATTTTTACTAATATTGTGGAGAAAAAAAAAAATTTTTTTATTTCAATGTCTTATCTGGAAGCTGTCATTGGCCAATGTCCACTAGCTAAAATCTCCCGTCTATGGTGGAGTCATCCTAGACTTGAATCAGTATGTAGCCCCATTATGGAGTTGCATCCTTGGGGTGGTAGTGAATAATGCTTTGGGACAGCAAGAAGATGGAAGACAGTCCAAACAAGGAAGAAGCAATTACTGAAAGCCTCCCTCTGGAATTATTTCCAGAAGGGAGAGTCAGGAATATTTTAGCCCATTCTCTAGTTACTGAATGTATTCTTCATTAATTGGTGAGAATATATTCTCCTTGTTAAGAATATATTCTCTTTGTTAAGACCTGCTTCTTTTTGTCTTTTCAGATAACATAGGAGACTGTAAAACTCGCATCCATGTCTAAAGAAGTGGCAAACACCCACCAATACATTTTGTAATACCCTAATTTACTTATTCCTAATTTTCTTTCACCTTCATTTCATTTTTACCTTACTTGGCTTTCCTCAACTAACTTTAAAGTGGTTATTTCTCTGGAACCTAGTATCCTGATTGCCCAGAGAAAGAACACTTATCTGAACTCCAGATCCCAAAGTAACTACAACCTAATCACTCACAATTGCTGCTGCTGCTGCTAAGTTGCTTCAGTCATATCCAACTCTGTGCGACTCCAAAAACCGCAGCCCACAAGGCTCAGCTGTCCCTGGGATTCTCCAGGCAAGAATACTGGAGTGGGTTGCCATTTCCTTCTCCAATGCATGAAAGTGAAAAGTGAAAATGAAGTCGCTCAGTCATGTCTGACTCTTAGCAACTCCATAGACTACAGCCTACCAGGCTCCTCCATCCATGGAATTTTCCAGGCAAGAGTACTGGAGTGGGTTGCCATTGCCTTCTCCATCACAATTGCTAAGTAACCTGAATAGGCCAATCTCTGTCTAGAATTAAAGGAATGGATAGTGTGTGAAAATTGGATATTATCCCAGAACTATGACACAGAACTTGTTTTTCTGTCCGCAATTCAGTGATGTTGGGATTTGTTCATTCTGCTTATGAATAAGAATATTTAAAGAGCTTATGCAAAAATTAGCCCAAGCAACTAAAATAATTCTTAGTACTAGAAGGAAGATTTGAAATAAAATCTCATGGAGAAATAAGATGAGTTGTGTTTTCAATCCCTCGGAGAATAACTTTGAATAAAGTCAGAGTAGAAAAGTACTTAAATGATAAATGAGAAAGAAATTTATTGAAATTTTATAAACAGTATGAATTAGAGAAATCACTACTAAGAATCTTGGACACATATCCTGTTCACTATATTAAAAAATATTCAGATCAGATCAGATCAGATCAGTCTCTCAGTCGTGTCTGACTCTTTGCGACCCCATGAATCGCAGCACGCCAGGCCTCCCTCTCCATCACCAACTCCCAGAGTTCACTCAGACTCACGTCCATTGAGTCAGTGATGCCATTCAGCCATCCCATCCTCTGTCGTCCCCTTCTCCTCTTGCCCCCAATCCCTCCCAGCATCAGAGTCTTTTCCAATGAATCAACTCTTCGCATGAGGTGGCCAAAGTACTGGAGTTTCAGCTTTAGCATCATTCCTTCCAAAGAAATCCCAGGGCTGATCTCCTTCAGAATGGACTGGTTGGATCTCCTTGCAGTCCAAGGGACTCTCAAGAGTCTTCTCCAACACCACAGTTCAAAAGCATCAATTCTTCAGCCCTCAGCCTTCTTCACAGTCCAACTCTCACATCCATACACGACCACAGGAAAAACCATAGCCTTGACCTTTGTTGGGAAAGTAATGTCTCTGCTTTGGAATATGCTATCTAGATAGGTCATAACTTTCCTTCCAAAGAGTAAGCGTCTTTTAATTTCATGGCTGAAGTCACCATCTGCAGTGATTTTGGAGCCCAGAAAAATAAAGTCTGACACTGTTTCCACTGTCTCCCCATCTTTTTCCCATGAAGTGATGGGACCAGATGCCATGATCTTTGTTTTCTGAATGTTGAGCTTTAAGCCAACTTTTTCACTCTCCTCTTTCACTTTCATCAAGAGGCTTTTGAGTTCCTCTTCACTTTCTGCCATAAAGGTGGTGTCATCTGCATATCTGAAGTTATTGATATTTCTCCCGGCAATCTTGATTCCAGCTTGTGTTTCTTCCAGTTCAGCGTTTCTCATGATGTACTCAGCATATAAGTTAAATAAACAGGGTGATAGTATACAGCCTTGATGAACTCCTTTTCCTACTTGGAACCAGTCTGTTGTTCCATGTCCAGTTCTAACTGTTGCTTCCTGACCTGCATACAAATTTCTCAAGAGGCAGATCAGGTGCTCTGGTATTCCCATCTCTTTCAGAATTTTCCACAGTTTATTGTGATCCACACAGTCAAAGGCTTTGGCATAGTCAATAAAGCAGAAATAGATGTTTTTCTGGAACTCTCTTGCTTTTTCCATGATCCAGCAGATGTTGGCAATTTGATCTCTGGTTCCTCTGCCTTTTCTAAAACCAGCTTGAACATCAGGAAGTTCATGGTTCACATATTGCTGAAGCCTGGCTTGGAGAATTTTGAGCATTACTTTACTAGCATGTGAGATGAGTGCAATTGTGCGGTAGTTTGAGCATTCTTTGGCATTGCCTTTCTTTGGGATTGGAATGAAAACTGACCTTTTCCAGTCCTGTGGCCACTGCTGAGATTCCAAATTTGCTGGCATATTGAGTGCAGCACTTTCACAGCAACATCTTTCAGGATTTGGAATAGCTTAACTGGAATTCCATCACCTCCACTAGCTTTGTTCGTAGTGATGCTTTCTAAGGCCCACTTGACTTCACATTCCAGGATGTCTGGCTCTAGGTCAGTGATCACAGCATCGTGATTATCTGGGTCATAAAGATCTTTTTTGTACAGTTCTTCTGTGTATTCTTGCCATCTCTTCTTAATATATTCTGCTTCTGTAAGGTCCATACCATTTCTGTCCTTTATCGAGACCATCTTTGCATGAAATGTTCCTTTGGTATCTCTGATTTTCTTGAAGAGATCCCTAGTCTTTCCCACTCTGTTGTTCTCCTCTATCTTTGCATTGATGGCTGAAGAAGGCTTTCTTATCTCTTCTTGCTATTCTTCGGAACTCTTCATTCAGATATTTATATCTTTCCTTTTCTCCTTTGCTTTTCGCTTCTCTTCTTTTCACAGCTATTTGTAAGGCCTCCTCAGACAGCCATTTTGCTTTTTTGCATTTCTTTTTCATGGGGATGGTCTTGATCCCTGTCTCCTGTACAATGTCACGAACCTCATTCCATAGTTCATCAGGCACTCTGTCTATCAGATCTAGGCCCTTAAATCTATTTCTCACTTCCACTGTATAATCATAAGGGATTTGATTTAGGTCATGCCTGAATGGTCTAGTGGTTTTCCCTACTTTCTTCAATTTCAGTCTGAATTTGGCAATAAGGAGTTCATGGTCTGAGCCACAGTCAGCTCCTGGTCTTGTTTTTGCTGATGAGCTCTATACGAGCTTCTCCAACTTTGGCTGTAAAGAATATAATCAATCTGATTTCAGTGTTGACCATCTGGTGATGTCCATGTATAGAGCCTTCTCTTGTGTTGTTGGAAGAGGATGTTTGTTATGACCACTGCATTTCTTGGCAAAACTCTATTAGTCTTTGCCCTGCCTCATTCCGTATTCCAAGGCCAAATTTGCCTGTTACTCCAGGTGTTTCTTGACTTCCTACTTTTGCATTCCAGTACCCTATAATGAAAAGGACATTTTTTTGGGGTGTTAGTTCTAAAAGGTCTTGTAGATCTTCATAGAACTGTTCAACTTCAGCTTCTTCAGCATTACTGGTTGGGGCATAGACTTGGATTATTGTGATATTGAATGGTTTGCCTTGGAAACGAGCAAAGATCATTCTGTCGTAAATTTTAGTTTGTTCTTAAGAAGTTTTCCAAACAAGGCAAAAACTGTTTGCCACTGTTTTTAGTATTAAATAAATTAATAGGAAGGCTAGGTACTAGGAGAGTCAAAAATCAAAATTATTTATTTTTAGGAGCCCTGAAATTCTAAACACATTCTACCTGTCAAGGAGGATATTGAGCATCATGTCTCTGCTTTAAAAAAAAAAAAAAAGGTAATAGCAGGAAAATGTAATTGATGCATGGTGGGGGGTGGTGATATATGTGTGTTGAGTGATTAAATGAAAAAGAATAAGGTGTATATGCACAGCAGGAAATATAGAGGATTGTTTTTAGCAGCATGATTCACAGTAGTGCAAATCTGGATATGACGTTGCATGTATCAGTGGGTGAGTGGATCAATGAAACTGTGAAGAGATACACAATGAAATACATAGCATTTGAAACAAATGAACTATAAAGCTACACAGTATCACAAATCTTAGAAAATTGTAATGATAAAAAGTTTTCCCAGATTATTACATATGGCATACTATACTATAAACATGAAACACTAAAAAAAATGTATTTTCAGACATTTTTATAAGCTTAATAAAGCTATACAAAAGTAGAAAGTGAGGAATTTATGAACAAGGGAGTCAAAATTATAGTTAACCTAGATAGGGCACTTACTTTGGGGAAGATGAGAGGTGTGACTGTATGGTTACCTGTAGGTTATTGTCAAGATTCTAGATTTTGTGTATGGAGGTAGGTCTTTGGATTGTTATTGCATTATTAAAAATAACTGATTAGCTGACTAAAGAAATGAAAATGATCTATGCATGAACCAATGATAGGAGTGTGTGATAAAGGAAGAAATGGAGAGAGCCCAATTCTGTGTGAGATCTAGTTGAGAAATGGGGGAGATGGTTTCAGGGTATAACTTTATCAACACTCCTCCTGTGAGATCTTCCTAGCACAGCAAGCTTTTCTTTGACTAATGTTATGAAGCAAAAGCACTGGACAGTTTGTCTTGCTGTCAGGTGAATAATTTGCACCATTATTTTTCTACAAAGAGACCAGAAAACCAGAGGATTCAGTAGCTTAATGATATCTCCTTCTGGGCTTCCCAGGTGGTGCTAGTGGTAAAGAACCCGCCTGCCAATGCAGGACACATAAGAGACTGGTTCAATCCTTGGGTCCAGAAGATCCCCTGGAGAGGGGCATGGTAGTCCACTCTAGTATTCTTGCCTGGAGAATCCCATGGACAGAGGAGCCTGGCAGACTACAGTCCATATGGTTGCACAGACTCAGACACAACTGAAGTGACCTAGCGTACATGCATCTCCTTCTAGAGTGTTTTCAAAAGGGTCCCAATTGCTTGGATTTTTATGGAATTGAATCTGTAGAGGGTTTATAGCATAGAGATTTCCTTCAGGATAACTTTCTCATCATGTAGATTTAAAGGATTATTAATTCAATAACTTTCTCATTTATAGACTGAAAATTCACTAATACCTCAGCCAGTACGAGATTTATTCTTCCAGGGAATGGGAACAATGATTAGAGCACCATTGTCCAATGAGTCATGAGCTATGTGTGGCTGTCAAGCACTAATCTGAATTAGAATGCACAGTAAATTTAAAATGTAGACCTGATTACACAATGTGAAGAAAAGAATGTAAACTACTTCATTAATAATTTTTATTATCAACAACATATTGAGTATCAATATTTTATGCATACTGGGTTAAGTAAAATATATTATTAAAGTTAGTCTCACCAATTCCTTTTTTTGTGTGTCTACTAGAAAATTTAAAATTTCATCTGAAGTTCCCGTTCTATTTTTAATGGAAATTACTCATCTAGAAATATCAATATTTTCCAGTTACTACTGAGCCTTCTTTAATTATTTGCATTCTATTCCATAAAGTAAGAAAACAAGGAAAATGGGAGGATTTTGCTCCCAAATTCTGAGTTGCCAAAGCAACTGTTTCATGTAAGAAAGTGAAAGTCATTACTAAAGGGCTGTTTTTAGGGACAGAGAGACTATTTGGTGAGTGAAACTGATCACTCCAGAGAGAATAAAGGGCCTTAATGGAACAAGCTAGGAGAAAATTCTTCACCCATCTTTCATGGCTTGGGACAAAGATGATCCCTAATGCTATTTCAATCTGAAATGAAGTAAAATGTGAAAAAATAATAGAAACATATACAGACACAACAGTAAATTAAATTAAAGATATTCTAATCTGATGGTTAAGTGGATGATAGATTAAGGAGTACATTAATAATGCTATTAGTGATACTAGTAAGAATAAGGAAAAAAATCCAATCCATTGTGTATTCTAAATCACTAAAAGTAAATTGCTGAATGAACTGGGTATGTGAAGTGACAAAAAATTAACTTTTTTAAATGAAAGAATTGCAAAAGATCAAACTCTGTATTGTCTGTTTTGATCTCTCCAGTTCTAATTGTACTGATTTGATTTTTCCCTCTTTGTTTCTTGATAAGTCTGGCTAATGGTTTGTCAATTTTATTTATCCTCTCAAAGAACCAGTTTTTGGTTTTGTGGATTTTTGCCATGGTCTCTTTTGTTTCTTTTGCATTTATTTCTGCCCTAATTTTTAAGATTTCTTTCCTTCTACTAACCCTGGGGTTCTTCATTTCTTCCTTTTCAAGTTTCTTTCAGTGTAGAGTTAGGTTATTTATTTGACTTTTTTCTTGTTTCTTGAAGTATGCCTGTATTGCTATGAACCTTTCCCTTAACACTGCTTTTACAGTGTCCCATAGGTTTTGGGTTGTTGTGTTTTCATTTTCATTCATTTCTATGCATATTTTGATTTCTTCTGTGATTTGTTGGTTATTCAGCAGTGTGTTGTTCAGCTTCCATATGTTGGAATTTTTAATAGTTTTTCTCCTATAATTGACATCTAATCTTACTGCATTGTGGTCAGAAAACACGCTTGGAATGATTTCAATTTTTTTTTTTTTTTTTTAAATTTACCAAGGCTAGATTTATGGCCCAGGATGTGGTCTATCCATGTGTGCTTGAGAAAAAGGTGAAATTCATTGTTTTGGGATGAAATGTCCTATAGATATCAATTAGGTCTAACTGGTCTATTGTATCATTTAAAGTTTGTGTTTCCTTGTTAATTTTCTGTTTAATTGATCTATCCATAGGCGTGAGTGGGGTATTAAAGTCTCCCACTATTATTGTGTTATTGTTAATTTCCCCTTTAATACTTGTTAGCATTTGTCTTACATATTGTGGTGCTCCTATGTTGGGTACATATATATTTATGATTGTTATATCTTCTTCTTGGATTGTTCCTTTGATCATTATGTAGTGTCCATCTTTGTCTCTTTTCACAGCCTTTGTTTTAAAGTCTATTTATCTGATATGAGTATTGCTACTCCTGCTTTCTTTTGGTCTCTATTTGCATGGAATATCTTTTTCCAGCCCTTCACTTTCAGTCTGTATGTGTCCCTTGTCTCGAGGTGGGTCTCTTGTAGACAACATATATAGGGGTCTTGTTTTGGATCCAATCAGCCAGTCTTTGTCTTTTTGTTGGGGCATTCAACCCATTTACATTTAAGGTAATTATCTATAAGTATGATCCTGTTGCCATTTACTTCATTGTTTTAGGTTCAAGTATATACATTCTTTCTGTGTTTCCTGTCTAGAGAAGATCATTTTATCAGCAACTATATGCATATAAAATGGACAACTTGGAAGAAATGGACAAATTCTTAGAAAAGTACAACTTTCCAAAGTTGAACCAGGAAGAAATAGAAAATCTTAACAGATCCATCACAAGCATGGAAATTGAAACTTAAATCAGAAATCTTCCAACAAACAAAAGCCCAGGATCAGACGGTTTCACAGCTGAATTCTACCAAAAATTTAGAGAACTAACACCTATCCTACTCAAACTCTTCCAGAAAATTGCAGAGGAAGGTAAACTTCCAAACTCATTCTATGAGGCTACCATCACCCTAATACCAAAACCTGACAAAGATCCCACAAAAAAAGAAAACTACAGGCCAATATCACTGATGAACATAGATGCAAAAATCCTTAACAAAATTCTAGCAATCAGAATCCAACAGCACATTAAAAAGATCATACACCATGACCAAGTGGGCTGTATCCCAGGGATGCAAGGATTCTTCAATATCTAGAAATCAATTAATGTAATACACCACATTAACAAATTGAAAAATAAAAACCATATGATTATCTCAATAGATGCAGAGAAAACCTTTGACAAAATTCAACATCCATTTATGATAGAAACCCTCCAGAAAGCAGGAATAGAAGGAACATACCTCAACATAATAAAAGCTATATATGACAAACCCACAGCAAACATTATCCTCAATGGTGAAAAATTGAAAGCATTTCCTCTAAAGTCAGGAACAAGACAAGGGTGCCCACTCTCACCACTACTATTCAAATAGTTTTGGAAGTTTTGGCCACAGCAATCAGAGCAGAAAAAGAAATAAAAGGAATCCAGGCTGGAAAAGAAGAAGTAAAACTCTCACTGTTTGCAGATGACATATCCTCTACATAGAAAACCCTAAAGACTCCACCAGAAAATTACTAGAGCTAATCAATGAATATAGTAAAGTTGCAAGATATAAAATCAACACACAGAAATCCCTTGCATTCTTATACACTAACAATGAGAAAACAGAAAGAGAAATTAAGGAAACAATTACATTCACCATTGCAACAAAAAGAATAAAATACTTAGGAATATATCTACCTGAAGAAACAAAAGACCTATATATAGGACACTATAAAACACTGGTGAAAGAAATCAAAGAGGACACAAATAGATGGAGAAATATACCATGGTCATGGATTGGAAGAATCAATATAGTGAAAATGAGTATACTACCCAAAGCAATCTATAGATTCAATGCAATCCCTATCAAGCTACCAATGGTATTTTTCAGAGAACTAGAACAAATAATTTCACAATTTGTATGGAAATACAAAAACCTCGAATAGCCAAAGCAATCTTGAGAAAGAAGAATGGAACTGGAGGAATCAACCTGTCTGACTTCAGTCTCTACTACAAAGCCACAATCATCAAGATAGTATGGTATTGGCACAAGACAGAAATATAGATCAATGGAACAAAATAGAAAGCCCAGAGATAAATCCATGCACATATGGACACCCTATCTTTGACAAAGGAAGCAAGAATATACAATGGAGAAAAGATAATCTCTTTAACAAGTAGTGCTGGGAAAACTGGTCAACCACTTGTAAAAGAAGAAACTGGAACACTTTCTAACACCATACACAAAAATAAACTCAAAATAGATTAAAGATCCAAACATAAGACCAGAAACTATTACACTCCTAGAGAAGAATACAGGCAAAACACTCTCCGACATAAACCACAACAGGATCCTCTATGACCCACCTCCCAGAATATTGAATATAAAAGCAAAAATAAACACATAAGACCTAATTAAAATTAAAAGCTTCTGCACAACAAAAGAAACTATAAGCAAGGTGAAAAGACAGCCTTCAGAATGGGAGAAAATAATAGCAAACAAAGCAATGGACAATGCATTAATCTCAAAAATATACAAGCAACTCCTTCAGCTCAATTGAAAAAGAAAAATGAAAGACCCAATCAAAAAGTGGACCAAAGACCTAAACAGACATTTCTCCAAAGAAGATATACAGATGGCTAACAAACACATGAAAAGATGCTCAACATCACTCATTATCAGAGAAATGCAAATCAAAACTACAATGAGATACCATTTCACGCCAGTCAGAATGGCTGCTATCCAAAAGTCTACAAGCAATAAATGCTAGAGAAAAGGGAACCCCCTTACACTGTTGGTGGGAATGCAAACTAGTACAGCCACTATGGAGAGCAGTGTGGAGATTCCTTAAAAAACTGGAAATAGAACTGCCATACGACCCAGCAATCCCACTGCTGGGCAGACACACCAAGGAAACCAGAATTGAAAGAAACACGTGTACCCCATTGTTCATTGCAGTACTGTTTATAATAGCCAGGACATGGAAGCAACCTAGATGTCCATCAGCAGACGAATGGATAAGAAAGCTGTGGTACATATACACAATGGAATGTTACTCAGCCATTAAAAAGAATACATTTGAATCAGTTCTAATGAAGTGGATGAAACTGGAGCCTATTATACAGAGTGAAGTAAGCCAGAAAGAAAAACAACAATACAGTATACTAATGCATATATATGGAATTTAGAAAGATGGTAACGATAACCCTGTATGTGAGACAGCAAAAGAGACACTGATGTATAGAGCACTCTTTTGGACTCTGTGGGAGAGGGCAAGGACAGGATGATATGGGAGAAGGGCTTTGAAACGTGTAAATTATCATATGTGAAACGAATCACCGGTCCAGGTTTGATGCATGATACAGGGTGCTCAGGGCTGGTGCACTGGGATGACCCAGAGGGATGGGATGGGGAAGGAGGTGGGAGGGGGGTTCAGGATGGAGAACACATGTACACCCATGGCAGATTCAAGTGAATGTATGGCAAAACCAATACAATATTGTAAAGTAAAATTAATAAATAAATGAACAGAAAATAAAAAGATCAAACGCTAACTCTGGGATTTCCATCAGAAGCTGCTACTGGGAGAATCTAGTTTAGAAAACTCTTAGAAATTGGGCTTCCCTGGTGGGGCTCAGTGGTAAAGAATCTGCTTGCCAATGCAGGAGACAACAGTCTGATCCCTGGATTGGGAAGATCCCCTGGAGGAAGAAATGGTAACCCACTCCAGTATTCTTGCCTGGACAATCCCATAGACAGGGAGGGAGCCTGGCAGGCTACAGTCCATGGGGTTGCAAAGAATCAAACATGACTTAGCAACTGAGCATGTACACATTAACTCCAAACTGCTGGGTACACACACAAACATACACACAGTTCAGTTCAGTCACTCAGTTGTGTCCAAGTCTTTGCGACCCCATGAACCACAGCATGCCAGGCCTACTTGTCCATCACCAACTCCCAGAGTCCATCCAAACCCATATCCATTGTGTCGGTGATACCATCCAACCATCTCATCCTCTGTCGTCCCCTTCTCCTCCTGCCCTCAGTCTTTCCCAGCATCAGGGTCTTTTCAAATGAGTTAGCTCTTTGCATGAGGTGGCCAAAGTATTGGAATTTCAGCTTCAACATCAGTCCCTCCAATCAACACCCAGGACTGATCTCCTTTAGAATTGACTGGTTTGATCTCCATGCAGTCCAAGGGACTCTCAAGAGTCTTCTCCAACACCACAGTTCAAAAGCATCAATTCTTTGGTGCTCAGCTTTCTTTATAATCCAACTCTCACATCCATACATGACTACTGGAAAAACCATAGCCTTGAATAGATGGACTTTTGTTGGCAAAGTAATGTCTCTGCTTTTTAATATGCTGTCTACAAATACATGCAATTTTTAGGCAAGATGGAAGTCTCCTAGTTAGGAAAAGTTAGATCAAAAAATAACATCCTCAGAGTATTAGGTCTTTACAAATCCTTCTACTTAAGCTGTTAGTGGTTTTCTATTACTTAAAAATGTAATACCATATTCAGCCTGGAACTTTTCATCTTCCATTAAACTTACTTCTTCAGCATTTACTTTTTCTCACATTTTGACAAGAAACCCAACCGCTTGCCAATCTGAACCTGGTTCAAACAAACTTGACCTCCCTACCCTTAGGGTTGTTCAGTCCCCCTCACACCACTCCGGGCATCCATGTCTGTTGTATGTAATCCTCAAATTGCCTCCTGGATGAACCATTATTCCTAAATTTTAAAATTCATTATATACCCACTGCTTCCCTCCTTTGTAATCCTGCATGAATTAATTTGTATTTTTACTGACAATTAACATATTTTTATGTATTTATTTATTATTTTTACTACAATTATTAAACTACCAGACTCTATCAGACAATCAAAGATAACTTCTCCTTAGTATTATAAGTTGTGGAAAAAAATCTCTCGTGAATTAAAAACATTGTGCAGTTTGATAGAAACCAGTGCAGTTTTAAGCTTAACTCTTATATTAAAACAAACATCCATGCCTTATTTATTGAAAAAATTACAATTTTGAAAGTAGTTTCATATGTATACATACTCATCTAGCTTACTTATCTGTCATGAATTGATTATAGTCATCAAAAATAATTTACTTCAGAATTGGCAGCTTTCACCTTTGAAACAACTCAGCTTCATTTGCAGTTGTCAAGCTGCCATTTATAAAAAGAAAAACTATGCAGCAAGTTATTTGAATACATTTCTTTTTACCTCATAGATGTCCCTATACTATTTTACCCAATCCTCCTAGGGAAAAAAAAAATGTTTTATGTTTAAGCACTTTAAAACCAATAGAGAGAAAAATGTTTGCTAACTTTCTTATGTTTCTTTACAAAAGTTTCAGAGGCTCTCTTTATTGCAATTTCCTGATTCTAATTCTCTGACTTGTATAGTCCTACAGTGGATTGGGTAATATTAAATGTTACCCTTCTCAAATATTTTACACAATTTCAAATATCTTTAATTTTCAGGCCAGAAAATATTTATGGTCCTTGGAGAAACTTGATCAAAGTACAGTGTTTGTCTTTTCTCTAGACTCCCTCCTAATGAAAGAGATTCTCTGACATCAAAGCTTCCACACTGTTTTGAAGAAAACTAGATGACCGGCAGAGTTATCGTCTTTAGTTTATTAATTGCTATTTGCTCAATTCCGTGTACCAGGAAGTCAAGCAGTCACCAGTGGGACCAGGAGCTACAGTAATGTAATTTCTAAGAGACTTTATTTCTCCAGGGTTTCCTTTTATACCAATTTACCAACCACTTTCCTTTTGAGATTTTTTTTTCCTTTTTTTTATCACAAATAATTTTTATATCCAGTATTAAACAATATTGCATTTCATGCTTGCTTGCTGCTTCAGGTCTAGTAACCACATTTCTTATGAACCGTGTAATAGTAAAAGTCAGATTGGTTATTTGCTTTTTGATGTGAAATGGTTATTGCACATGACTGAGGTGCCACAAATTATTTTGCCTCTGATCATGTCACACATAATAAAACAAGTAACACTCAGTTTAGAACACAGATTGACTCACAAAGTTTACAAAGGGTTGTCTTTTTATCTGAAATTTATTGCTAATGTAGAAAAATAAGAATTGAGAATTATTTGCCCCTACTAAACTCTACACTTAAAAAATCAGAACAAATTTAAATTTATTTACACACTTACACACATATACATCTATCTAGGCTTAACAGTGTGTTTGTTTAAAAAATCTCACTACTTAGGGCAGATGTATTGTAAATTATGTATCAGTAGGACCAAATATGCTTTTAAAGTAGTAATGTATGTAAGGAAACATGAATCAGTGTCCCTTAGTTGATACAAGAAAATGAAGAAAGCAAGAAGAAAAGAGACACACATATATAGATACACACACACAACACACACACACACACACACACAAGCAAAGAAAGCCTTCTCTTAATTTTGTTCCCAAATAGTGATGGTCATGCAAGTGTGGCTTCTTTTTTTTTTTTTTTTAACCACTAAGAAGGCATGTTTTCTTTCTTTTTTTCTGTTATTGAAGATTAAATATTTACTACTTCCACAATAAGAGAGTACTCTTTGAAAAACCTTAAAAGATAACTGGCTCTATTTTGAGAGATTTAATGAGATTCAGTTCTTTTAAAAAACTAAGAATACTCAATTGTAAATACCCTGAAATGTCTATGATGTAACTATCCAATAAACAGAGACATACGCGTCTTTAAATGTTACGGCAGTTTCTTTTTGTATAATTACCAATTGTTCACTCCACTGATGAGGGGGGCCTCCCACTCTAGGGTTTGGGATGACTGGAACATAGAACACCTTTTCACTGGACAGGGCAGAGAAGCCGGGCTGCTTTTTATTAGCCACCTCTGCGCATGGCCTGGGGGAGGACATGCGCTCCTCAGAGGGCCACACAGAGGTTGCGCTGTGGAACAAACTGAACAACGAAGGATGGTGAGGCGAGAGGTGGAGTCTCAGGTGGGTGGAGAGTGCCTCAGACTACTGCAGAAGAATGTGATTGGTTTGTTTGAGTAATTCCAGGGGCTGGCGAAACCTGCCACTTGTGAATAAACCCGGGTTAGGCCTGGTCTTCTGGCAAGAAGGGTTGAGTGCCCAGAGGATCTTATCTGAAGGAGCAGAATGAGGAAAAAAACTTGACTCACACTAGGTGAGGCCTTACCAATGTCACCACATGTCAAAGCAGCAAATAATATTGGGTCTCAATTACAGTCCTTCCCTTACACTCTTAAGAATATAATTTTTTAAAAACATCATACTGAATGCAAAATCAGAGACAGAAGTTGAAAGGTATTATAATTAAACTGGTACTTTGAGACATGAATAGGAGCAACATAGACTAGGAAAACTGTAGCTAAAGCAAACACTCTCTTGTAGATCTTACTGATGTCTGGTTCACACAATCAGCCAAATGTTGCTTTGTCCCTTAATACTTTGAGTTATAATGTAATTGCAATATTACTTTTTTAGATACCCTTGAATAAACGTAGGGCTCATTGGAGCCCTTCTGAGAGACATACCTGTGTATTTTATGTCAATGAAACTAGAGTAAACAGAGTAATATTTATCTAATGAAAGGTCGACTCATTTTATGTTAGACACACAATTGTATCTTCTCTTATTTGAGAAAGACTCAAAAAGGAAATGCTTTGCTTTAGGGATTGAGACATAGAATTGAAAGACCATTTAGTCCAAATTCTTTGTATATGAATCCTCTACACTAATTCACTGAAGTGATTACAGACCCTTCCTGAACTCATCAGAGAAAGGAAAAGCTCTTCTCACAGAATAAGCATATCTTTTGCATATTTGCTATTGGCTGCATTTTTAAAATAATTCAGTCTAAATGTGTCTCCATAAGTCACTTTATCTTTAAAGTTGATCTTCTTCACATATTCAGGTTCAATAGACACCATGGACGAATTTGTCAACCAATCATCACTCACAGGAGTAAAATAATACTTTTTTACTAGCTTCAAGTTTAAAAAGTTCCTTTTGCATGAAGACTTAGGTGGATGAATACTTAGAAAAAGTTTTAAAGATAAGAATAATTTTGGCAGAGTTTCTTGGAAATCAAATTTTTTATTGATTCCAGAAATTAAAATATTGCCAATGCTTCTGTTCTTTAGGTTTCATGCTAGCAGCTATCAATATAATGTTCAAAAGTGTAAAGCAAATAGACACTCCCTGCTGTCACATGGAATTCCAGATTTGAAGTATTTCAATTTCTGTTTCCCAGTTTTAAATTAATGTGATTGGAGACATGGTGATTGGAGACACAGGCTTCATGGGATGTGATATCCAACAATTCTGAGTCCTTAAAAAATTCATTTTCAAAAACAGCATTTTCGCTGAGTCTGTACTTATTAGGAAAATGATAAAACTGGGAATTTTCAAAATTAACTTTGATGTAATATGTGTTTATTAAAGAATAATAAAAATGAGAGAGTTTGACACACGTATATTTTCAAAACTCAATGAGAATGGCAAGGATGGGTTAGAATTTAGATCAACAAAATTTCTTTGGGAGAAATATTTTATTATTGACATGTTTGGGCTTACCAGTGCACGATCATAATAAAACGTAAAGCCACTTTTTAGTTAGCTGTATTATCACTTTTAAATCCTCTGTTAACTATATATCTGATTATTGCTTGTACCCAATACTGACTACTCCCACACCTTTCTTTGAATACCTCTGCTGTCAAGCTGCTTTGGGGGCAGGCTAAGGATTCTTTTTCGCTTATGAATTCCCTCTTTCTTTATTCACTCATCATATAATCGTATCCCAAATTGTCTCCATTCTAGTCCTATATGTTCCTGCCTTTTAAATGAGGCATTCAGTAATCAGATTAGTAATAATATAAGCTGATGGTGAATTTCTTTTTCTGTTATAAACCGAAAGGTACATAGTATTAGATGCTTTTTCCAAGCATGTAATATTACATCTATGAAATTACAGCTGGTCCTCAATATTGTCTGTGTCATCACTAATATAAGCAATGGGAGTTACAGTTATTTTATGAACTGAAACGACCAAACAATATTCCTGCTGAAGAATTTGTCACAGGGAAGTAAAAAGAAGTCATACACTTGTGCAATTAATGTTCAGCAAATCTATTCTCGTGTTCACTATGCCCTATTTCTCTGTTCTATTTCTCACATAAACTGAGTTAATTAGTATTTTAGATCTCTTCTCATTTTGGACCTAATTTTGTGGCACTTAATTGTGGGTTCCCTATTGGCATTAATAAGGTAAAAGGCAGTAACTGTAAGAGTGTATTAAAAATTAGTGTCTGATAGATCATAGGCTAATATTAGCCTGGCTTATCTGCAATATCATTTTTCAATGAAATATTGTTTTGTAAGTTACTTCTTAAATTTAGGTTGAAATTTCAGCAAAGAACATTCTAGGATATTGATACACAGACCTCTTGAGCTGGACAAAGTCTTAAATGCAATCCAATCAAATTTCCTGAATTTGGGGAAAATTAAGATCTATAGATGTTAAATGGTTTTGAAATCATTGAGACCTAGCTTTGAGTCCTGAGCTTCACCATTTACGAATGTGTGACTGGCAAAGGAGATAATTCCTTGTGTATTTATTCCTCACCTGCAAATATTCAGAAAATAACAATACTTACCTGTGCAGTTTTCATGAGGATTAAATAAGGTAATAAAATGCTTGGCATCAAGATTTTCTATTGAGATTAAGTACAACACAGTGAAAGGCTGAATGGAGGGTTCACTGCACATTGATTCTAAAGCCAGAACGTCTAGGTTTGAATTAGTACCATTAGTTAGTCTTTTATGCTTCAATTTCCTCATTTATAAAATGGGAAAAAGATAGTATCTAATAGATTCATTATGAGAGATAAATAAATATAAGCTTGCAAATGAAAAATGTGTAAAACAATAAGCATTACTTGAATGCTGCTGCTGCTGCTGCTAAGTCGTTTCAGTTGTGTCTGACTCTGTGCAACCCCACAGACGGCAGCCCACCAGACTCCCCCGTCCCTGGGATCCTGCAGGCAAGAACACTGGAGTGGGTTGCCATTTCCTTCTCCAACGCATGAAAGTGAAAAGTGAAAGTGAAGTCGCTCAGTTGTGTCTGACCCTCAGTGACCCCATGGACTGCAGCCTACCAGGCTCCTCCATCCATGGGATTTTCCAGGCAAGAGTACTGGAGTGGGGTGCCATTGCCTTCTCCAACTTGAATGCTAGTTGTATGTATATTTCTGTGTATATATATATATGTGTGTGTGTGTATATATACATATGGGTATATACATATGTGTGTATATGCATACATATGGGCTTCTCCAGTAGCTCAGTGGTAAAGAATCTGCCTGCAAAGTAGGACCCACAGGGCATGCGGCTTTGATCCCTGTGTTGGAAAGATCCCCTGGAGGAGGAAATGGCAATCCACTCCATTATTCTTGCCAGGAGAATCCCATGGACAGAGGAGCCTGGAGGGCTACAATACACAGGGTAGCAAAGACTGGGACATGGCTAAAGTGTTTCATTATCTTATTTGTTCTTTGCTGAAGCAAAAGGCAAGAGGCAAAGGAAAGATATACCCATTTGAATGCAGAGATCCAAAGAATAGCAAGGAGAGATAGAAAGCCTTCCTCAGTGATCAGTGCAAAGAAGTAAACGAAAACAGCAGGATGGGAAAGACTAGAGATCTCTTCAAGAAAATTAGAGATACCAAGGGATTTTTTTCATGCAAATATGGGCACAATGAAGGACAGAAATGGTATGGACCTAAGAGAAGCAGAAGATATTAGGAAGAGGTGGCAAGAATACACAGAAGAACTATACAAAAAAGATCTTCACAACCCAGATAATCAGGATGGTATAATCAATCACCTAGAGCCAGACATCCTGGAATGGGAAGGCAAGTGGGCATTAGGAAGGATCACTAGGAACAAAGATAGTGGAGGTGATGAATTCAAGCTGAGCTATTTCAAATCCTAAAAGATGATGCTGTGAAAGTGCTGCACTCAATATGCCAGCAAATTTGGAATCTCAGCAATGGCCACGGGACTGGAAAAGGTCAGTTTTCATTCCAATCCCAAAGAAAGACAATGCCAAAGAATACTCAAACTACCACACAATTGCACTCATCTAACATGCTAGTAAAGTAATGCTCAAAATTCTCCAAGTCAGGCTTCAACATTAGGTGAACTGTGAACTTCCAGATGTTCAAGCTGGATTTAGAAAAGGCAGAGGAATCAGAAATCAAATTGCCAACGTCCATTGGATCATCGAAAAAGCAAGTGAGTTCCAGAAAAACATCTATTTCTGCTTTATTGACTATGTCAAAGCCTTTGTGTAGGTCACAGCAACTGTGGAAAATTCTGACAGAGATGGGAATACCAGACCACCTGACCTGCCTCCCAAGAAATCTGTATGCAGGTCAAGAAGAAACAGTTAGAACTGGACATGAAACAGCAGACTGGTTCCAAATAGGAAAAGGAGTATGTCAAAGCTATATATTGTCACCCTGCTTATTTAACTTATATGCAAAGTACATCGTGAGAAATGTTGGGCTGGAAGAAGCACAAGCTGGAATCAAGATTGCCGGGAGAAATATCAATAACCTCAGATTTGCAGATGACGCCACCCTTATGGCAGAAAGTGAAGAGGAATTAAAGAGCCTCTTGACAGTGAAAGGAGAGTGAAAAAGTTGGCTTAAAACTCAACATTCAGAAAACTAAGATCATCACATCCCATCCCATCACTTTACGTCAAATAGATGGGGAAACAATGGGAACAGTGACAGACTTTATTTGCGGCGGGGGGAGGCTCCAAAATCACTGCAGATGGTGACATCAGCCATGAAATTAAAAGATGCTTGCTCCTTGGAAGAAAAGTTATGACCAACCTAGACAGCATATTAAAAAACAGAGACATTACTTTGCCAACAAAGGTTTGTCTAGTCAAGGCTATGGTTTTTCCTGTGGTCATGTATGGATGTGAGAGTTGGACTATAAAGAAAGCTAAGTGCTAAAGAATTGATGCTTTTGAACTGTGGTGTTGAAGAAGACTCTTCAGAGTCCCTTGGACTGCAGGATCCAACCAGTCAATCCTCAAGGAAATCAGTCCTGAATATTCATTGGAAGGACTGATGGCTGAAGCTTAAACTCCAATATTTGGCCACTTGATGCAAAGAACTAACTCACTAGAAAAGACCCTGATGCTGGGAAAGATTGTTTGATTGCCTCTACTAATATAAATTCTCTTAAATATGATGCCTTTAAAAACACCTTATTCTGTGATTGAGTGAGGCACCCAATTTTTTTGTATTTAAAGCTAGGAAAAATGTTTCTATTGTGTGATTTCCTTTAGAGAGAGAACTGAACCCTGAGCTTCCTTAGGGCAAGTGCAGGTAGATAGGTGTCATTATTGATGTCTGAACAGATCTGAACACATAGGACGAGGAGAGAGATAACATTATATTTCCCCTTTCTCTTTATACCTGCTTTTCTGGTTAGACTTTTCTGAGTTGAATAACAATGACAACAAAATAAGGTAGTGAATTCTTTCTGTCCCTTTTATTAACCACCTGGAAATGCAGAAGATGGCAACACAAGGGCCCCAGATTAGGAAGAGATTACCTGTGCTGTGCAAATATCTCTGCCTTCGAAAATGTCTAAATTACAGTCAAGAGGAACTGCAGGCATAGGCAGGATGGAGCATGTTGTAATAAAGACAATTAAAGGATGTCTTGTAAGGCTCTGGAATCATTGTTCTCTATCCCTGAGGGACATCTGGCAGTGTCTTGAGACGTTTTTGGTCACCACCTGGTGGGTACTACTGGCATCTGGTGGGTCAAGACCAATGATGCTGTTAAACAATGCTGGGACCACTTCCCCACAACAAAGAACTATCTGATCCAAAATGCTGATCCTGCTGAGATTAGGAAAGAACCCTGCCGTGCCCCTCCAGCCTTAATTTAACAGACTTCATCTTGGGTAATTTCTACTTCAACATAACCTGACTACACACGTAAACACGCTTGTGTGTGAGCACATTGTTAAGCTGTTGTGCCAGCAGTCACTACTGATGAAGAGACATTTCCTGGGACACTAAAAATAACCTATTGGCAAAGGTGACATGACTTTAGTGCAATTGTTTTTATCAGATCATAATTGCCAGGAAATGTTGTGGGGTTTTTTGGTAGTTATTACCACATAATTATGCACATTCTCTGTGGGAAAAAAAATGCATTAACTTTAAAAAATATTCTAAATATTTACTCTAAATATGTATAGCAGCATTTCCTGTATTACAACTGGAACCAGGCAGTAAAATCGTACTTGCTTATAAAATGCAATCCATGTACAGGATCTGTAAGGTGAGAAATGCTGCAAGGTGTATTTAATTTTCTTTTAATAACAATTATACTCCATACTTCTCCCTTCAATGCTAGTAATTATTATGATTATAAAAATAATACTTGTTTATGGCCAATGAAAAGTCAATGATCACCCACTCTTCCCACAAGGTGTACTCCCCAAAGGTTACTGTTTAAGTTATGTTTCCTCTACTCCATTTTTATAAACACACTGGCTACCCTCTCCCTTGAATGGGAGCACTGACAGAAAATCCTATTATGTGCGTACAATCAGCTTTGTATTATGGTTCAGTTCAGTTCAGTCGCTCAGTCGTGTCTGACTCTTTGCAACCCCATGAATCGCAGCAGTCCAGACCTCCCTATCCATCACCAACTCCCGGGGTTCACTCAGACTCATGTCCATTGAATCAGTGATGCCATCCAGCCATCTCATCCTCTGTCGTCCCCTTCTCCTCCTGCCCGCAATCCCTCCCAGCATCAGAGCCTTTTCCAATGAGTCAACTCTTCACATGAGGTGGCCAAAGTACTGGAGTTTCAGCTTTAGCATCATTCCTTCCAAAGAAATCCCAGGGCTGATCTCCTTCAGAATGGACTGGTTGGATCTCCTTTGAACCACAGTTCAAAAGCATCAATTCTTCGGCGCTCAGCCTTCTTCACAGTCCAACTCTCACATCCATACATGACCACAGGAAAAACCATAGCCTTGACTAGACGGACCTTTGTTGGCAAAGTGATGTCTCTGCTTTTGAATATGCTATCTAGGTTGGACATAACTTTCCTTTCAAGGAGTAAGCGTCTTTTAATTTCATGGCTACAGTCACCATCTGCAGTGATTTTGGAGCTCAAAAACTAAAGTCTGACACGGTTTCCACTGTTTCTCCACCTATTTCCCATGAAGTGGTGGGACCGGATGCCATGATCTTTGTTTTCTGAATGTTGAGCTTTAAGCCAACTTTTTCACTCTCCACTTTCACTTTCATCAAGAGGCTTTTTAGTCCCTCTTCACTTTCTGCCATAAGACTGGTGTCATCTGCATATCTGAGGTTATCGATATTTCTCCTGGCAGTCTTGATTCCAGCTTGTGCTTCTTCCAGTCCAGCATTTCTCATGATGTACTCTGCATAGAAGTTAAATAAGCAGGGTGACAATATACAGCCTTTATGTACTCCTTTTCCTATTTGGAACCAGTCTGTTGTTCCATGTCTAGTTCTAACTGTTGCTTCCTGACCTGCATACAGATTTCTCAAGAGGCAGGTCAGGTGGTCTGGTATTCCCATCTCTTTCAGAATTTTCCAAAGTTTATTGTGATCCACACAGTCAAAGGCTTTGGCATAGTCAATAAAGCAGAAATAGATGTTTTTCTGGAAGTCTCTTGCTTTTTCCATGATCCAGCAGATGTTGGCAATTTAATCTCTGGTTCCTCTGCCTTTTCTAAAACCAGCTTGAACATCAGGAAGTTCATGGTTCACCTATTGCTGAAGCCTGGCAGGGAGAATTTTGAGCATTACTTTACTAGCATGTGAGATGAGTGCAATTGTGCGGTAGTTTGAGCATTCTTTGGCATTGCCTTTCTTAGGGATTAAATGAAAACTGACCTTTTCCAGTTCTGTTGCCACTGCTGAGTTTTCCAAATTTGCTGGCATATTGAGTGCAGCACTTTCACAGCATCATCTTTCAGGATTTAAAATAGCTCAACTGGAATTCCATCACCTTCACTAGCTTTGTTCGTAGTGATGCTTTCTAAGGCCCACTTGACTTCACATTCCAGGATGTCTGGCTCTAGGTCAGTGATCACACCATCATGATTATCTGGGTCATGAAAATCTTTTTTGTACAGTTCTTCTGTGTAAGCAGATAGATTTTATCACTTCACATTATAATCCCCAAGTCAAAATAAGAAAGATTTCTCAAAGGCCACAGGAGGTATACTGTGGCTCACCTTAGGAAAATTTATGTTTTTTATATTTTTGGTTGTTGTTGCTGTTTTTCAGAATAGGGCTTGGCCTGATACTAGTTTAGAAGCAATATCTTGTTGCCAGTGGCTTTGCAATCACAGGCCTGAGGAGAATAATTGGGTAGTGAACGACCTTTCCATCAGTCTCAGAATTTGCAAGGAAATTTCTGGTTTCAGCTTTCCCCATATTTGACCTTAGATGGGCAGATTCCAAGGTTACGAGAGTCTAATAGTCTCTACCTGAGAAAGAATGAGCCCCACCTCTCTCTCAGTTTTCTCTTATGCAAAGTGAAGTGAAAGTCACTCAGTCGTGTCTGACTCTTTGCGACACCATGTACTATACAGTCCATGGAATTCTCTAGGCCAGAATACTGGAGTGAGTAGCCTTTCCCTTCTCCAGGGGATCTTCCCAACCCAGGGATCAAACCCAGGTCTCCTGCATTGCAGGTAGATTCTTTACCAGCTGAGCCACAAGGGGAGCCCATGACATTTTTTTTTTTTCCCCTGATTTATATGTAACTCAATCCCAGTTGTTTTCACTATAAAATACTTGGCCCAGTGGGAGAAACATGTACTATATCCTTTTGTCAGTAGGGTTTGGAAGAAGGTAAAAATGTGTATTAAATTTCTCATTTCAAACTAGACTTTGTTTTCCCTTTTCAAAATTAAATAATTTAGTTTTCATTGAACTGTAGTTGATTTACAATATTTTGTTGGTTTCAGGTAGATAGCAAAGTGATTCAGATATGTATATATATGTGTGTGTGTGTATATATATATATATATTGATTGATTTTCAGATTCTTTTCTCTTATAGATTACTACTGAGTATGGAGTTAGAACTGGACATGGAACAACAGACTGGTTCCAAATAGGAAAAGGAGTTCGTCAAGGCTATATATTGTCACCCTGTTTATTTAACTTCTATGCAGAGTACATCATGAGAAACGCTGGACTGGAAGAAACACAAGCTGGAATCAAGATTGCCGGGAGAAATATCAATAACCTCAGATATGCAGATGACACCACCCTTATGGCAGAAAGTGAAGAGGGACTAAAAAGCCTCTTGATGAAAGTGAAAGTGGAGAGTGAAAAAGTTGGCTTAAAGCTCAACACTCAGAAAACGAAGATCATGGCATCCGGTCCCACCACTTCATGGGAAATACATGGGGAAACAGTGGAACAGTGTCAGACTTAATTTTTCTGGGCTCCAAAATCACTACAGATGCTGACTGCAAGCCATGAAATTAAAAGACGCTTACTCCTTGAAAGGAAAGTTATGACCAACCTAGATAGCATATTCAAAAGCAGAGACATTACTTTGCCAACAAAGGTCCGTCTAGTCAAGGCTATGGTCTTTCCTGTGGTCATGTATGGATGTGAGAGTTGGACTGTGAAGAAGGCTGAGCGCCGAAGAATTGATGCTTTTGAATTGTGGTGTTGGAGAAGACTCTTGAGAGTCCCTTGGACTGCAAGGAGATCCAACCAGTCCATTCTGAAGGAGATCAGCCCTGGGATTTCTTTGGAAGGAATGATGCTGAAGCTGAAACTCCAGTACTTTGGCCACCTCATGTGAAGAGTTGACTCATTGGAAAAGGCTCTGATGCTGGGAGGGATTGGGGGCAGGAGGAGAAGGGGACGACAGAGGATGAGATGGCTGGATGGCATCACTGACTAGATAGACGTGAGTCTGAGTGAACTCCGGGAGTTGGTGATGGACGGGGAGGCCTGGCGTGCTGTGATTCATGGGGTCGCAAAGAGTCGGACACGACTGAGCGACTGATTTGATCTGATCTGATGGAGTATAGCTCCCTGTGTCCTTGTTGTTCACCTATTTTACATATAGTAGTGTGTATATGTTACTCCCAAATTACTAATTTATGCCTCACTCTATGTTTCACCTTTGCAAACCAGACTTTTAACATTTAAAGACATTTTTCCAGCTTGAATATGTTTGTATACTCTTATTTTGCCTCCAAAATAATTCAATTTAAAAAGTGTATGCATTATTTAAAATATCTTCTTATCCTATATCTAGTCATCTTATCTTGGAAAGATGAAAAAATATGAAAAAGAACTGCACTTTAAATAGCTATCTAAAATACTACCTTCTTATGACTGTAGAATTACAAATAAGTAATTTAAAATAGCTATTATATACTATTATATTTAAAACTTTCCAGAATGCCATCAAACTCACGCGGTTTTTTGGTTTGAACCACCATAACATTTTCAGTAAAATCAGATGAAAAGCAGTCTGGGGAATCCCTGCAAGCCTCTAAATCTGGACTATAGTTTCTTAGTTTTACATTTTGATTAGTGCCTCATGGAAATGCCTGATTCATTGGTTCTAGTGGACTCTTTATTTATAATTGTTCCTAAAACATAAATATGTAAAATGACGTTAGATCCAACACACAATACAAATTGTGTTATTTTATGACCTGAAAAGAAACTCTATGGAACATTTAAGTTATTTCACATGTATATACAGAGGGAATCAACAAGAAAGATGCCATTGTTCTAAGTATCTTCTACTAATCAAAATGTATTACATTAAGCAAATAATGTATGACTTAGTTTTATAATTTACATTTAAAAATTCCTTATAAAAAAGTCATGCTTTTTTTCACTAAAGAATTACAAAGTAGAAATAAAAATGATAATCATAAAAATATCTATTGAAAAATATTTAATGTAATTTGGGTCCTATGCTTTGGAATGGAGTTACATCCTAGGAACAATGTTGTCATGTCACATATTAGATTGAAAGGAAATTCATTATTTCTAGACATTATCACCTGTTGGTCAAAATAGTATAATGCTATGTTATCAGTCTTTTTTCATTTCTATAATTTATAAAAGAGTTTTCACATGAAAGAAAGAAAAATGAGGTAGTGACTTAGTTATTCTGATATATTTGGTTAAATCAAATGAGACATGTCAGCAAAACTGTCAAAAATTGTTTCCTTCCTTAGAAGTTTACAATATTGGTGCACATAAATATGTTCTGACAGTTGAAAGAAATTTCATGACTAGCAGTAACCATTGCCTGGAGAATTATCTTCTGTTGTCGAGTCCTCATTCTTTGTCTTACAAATTTGCCGTGATAACTGGTTTGCTCTGAAGTCAACTATAAACCAGTAAAATCAAAACATCGTAATTAATTTTAGGAATATGTCTCAGTATTTGAATTTATACACTCGTATGTTTTATCATTTCAATTCAATAAAAATATCAGCAAGTACATGATAATTAAGCCTTTTTATACATAGGCAAGAAATGGACCCAGTGATTGAAATAAAACAATATAAACTCCCCTAACACATACCCGCATTCACACACATTCATAATGGCTTTAATGACTCTTGGGAGAATGAATGGATTTCCAGGGTGTCAACTTGGTATAATCTATTGCTAACCATTAATCACATAGAATTACTTCTATTCCACTGATATCATATACAGTCATTTCAATCATGTGTACATGTGCAAATACCTACACACACACACACACACGTATCTTGTTTCTATATGTTTAATTAATTTTGTCTCCAATCTACCTTCTACTTGTCCTCTGAAGAGCATTTTAATGTCAGGGAAAAGAACTGGGCTGGGATCTAGAAGATAAAATGCTAGTCTTTCTTCTGTCACTCAAAGCCTTAAAAATGTTTATATGAACTCTAAAGTCCCTATCATTTCTCACATTGTGTAACATTATGTACAATTTCAACAAAACAAAATGTCCCCTCTGAAATTTTCTAATTTCTAATAGAGCTGTAGCAAAAAGCTTTTATCTTTTTTTCAGTTTTAATCTACTTTCTATTAAACTTGTAGATTCTTTCCAGGATTTAAAACAAAATTATTGATTTGGCTGCTATGGGTCCTACTTGCAGCATGCAGGATCTTCCCTGTGTAATGCAGAATCTTTTGTTGTGGGGCAAGGACTCTCTACTTGTGACGTGGGGGCTTAGTTGCTCTGTGGCATGTGGGATCTTAGTTCCCTAACTAGAGATCAAATCCATGTCCCCTGAATGCTAAGGCAGATTCTTAACCACTGGACCACCAGGCAAGTCCCCAGAAATTTTTTTCTTGTCCAAAAAGCATAAGTAACAACCATTTTTCTTTCAACAAAAATGTATAGAGTGATGTCTCACTATCATAAATATGACATTATTCTTTTAAGATTATAGTATAGCCATGAAATTACATATTTATCTTATGTTGTATTTTCATAGTTTGAGGTTTTTTTGTTTTTAAATTATAGTCTTTATTTCTTTTTGTACTCTCTTTACCTATGTAGACTATTTCATTTATTTTTTTATTTTTTATTATAAATTTATTTAATTGGAGACTAATTACTTTACAATATTTTATTGGTTTTGCCATACATCAACATGAATCTGCCACAGGTATACACGTGTTCCCCATCCTGAACCCCCTCCCACAACCCTCCCCATACCATCCCTCTGTGTCATCCCAGTGCACCAGCCCCAAGCATCCTGTATCATGCATCGAACCTGGACTGGCGATTCATTTCATATATGATATTATACATGTTTCAATGCCATTCTTTTGCTGTCTCGCATACTATTATAACTTTTTTATGGCGGCAGACAGCAGTGGCTGCACTTAAGAAGTTTGTGTGAGGATTCTACTGTTGCTTAGAGTATTCACTTTGATTACACCCCAAAACAGGAATAATAATGTCAGGATAGTTTGGAGTCTCATTGGACCTATATGTAAGTCAGAACCCTATTTATCTTCTAAGCTTATTTGTTTCCAAGGAGCTTTTCGAGTCCTAACCAACCACGGTTAGCACAGAACCATTTACAATAATCCCCCGAAAAGTAGATTATTTAACTTTCCACACCAGTGCAGTTTATGCAATGAACTGTTTACTGAAACACACTTAAAGAATGTACATGAATAAAACTGAAATTATTGATAACAAAACTGGAAGGAAGCATTCTTAACATTAAAGCATTTATGTTATGTTTGCACATTTTTAGTTCTGCACTTTATTGGGGATCTTCTAGACTGGAACACACAGCAATAAGTGTTATTCTTTTGTGAACAGTTCCTCTCTGGTAGTAATGATCAGCCCATGGAGTTTTCTAAAAATGTATTAAGCCACTAAGTTACCATTTAGAAGATATTAAACAGTATTAATAATAATAAAAAATAGGTTTGGTGGGAAAGACTGTACAAACATAATAAGGTAAGAAGCCCAAGGGGGAACAAAACAGTACTTTAGGAACTTAATAACAAGACTATAAAACACAGTTAAAGAAAATGAGTAGTTTAGCAGTGATGATAAAACTTGCAGCTTAATTGAATTTAAAATTCAATTCAATATAGCTGGGAATAATTCTATGATTGTTTCTGATGTACTGAAACACTAAAGAGCTAAATGTCATCATTATACCTTGGAAGAATTCATGATATTATTTGGCGTAGTAAATTAGACAGAGTGACAGTCTCTTCTGGGCGTATTAGAATGTGACGTTTTGCTTCATTTAGGAAATTATCTGAAAATTTTAGGTCTATAATTCTTTTAACTGAAATATCAAATAATTGACGACAGTATACTGGCTGAAATGATCTCAATTTTTGCTTTGCATCTGTTCTTTTTTGCCACAGATAAGCATGGGCTACAGCACAAGACAGAACACTGTTTTAATTAATATGAAATTGTTGACTCATAACAAACATACTGAACTAAAAAAATACAAAAAATGTATAGGACATACATAAAGGGGGGTCTAGAAATTGTGAATCAAATATAATTTACCAAAGTTGGGAATGAAAGCTATGTACAAATTGCTTGGTAGATGGGTCTTCTTATTATTAGTAAACTAGGGAAAATTAGAATAATGTTTTCTACCAAAAACTTGAAGTGAACCATGAAAAAAAAAAATATAAAGAAGCAGACTACAGATATCTCAAAACTCTTTTTGAAATTTGTAAACTAATTATCAAATGAAGAGGGATTCTGGATAATGTGAGAAATATGGTGGAAAACAGATATGCTGTTAAATTTTGGACTGTCTATAAATATATGAAGGGTATAGGAGAGAGGCCAACCAAAAGGAAGTTAAGTGAAAACTGAAATAGTGTATGTCAACATAATCTGCTTGCAAAGTTTAAAACAGTAAAGTCCTCCATTTCCTTTAAAGTCAAATTCAAGTCACGTCTTCTAAGCCTTTGGCCTATATTACCAATCAAAAATAATCTTTCCTTCTCTTGTTCTGTCTTTGCAATTTGTCTGTAATTCTATTTTAATTCCCATCATAGCTTGTATTGGGTTATATTTCTTTATATCTGCTTTTGTTTTCCAAACCGTGTGGTGAGCTGCCAGAAGGTAGGATCCTTTTTACTCTTCATAATAACAGTTGGTTAAACAGGATTAACTGACTGGATGAGAATGTAAGTGTGATCAAGCTTAGACAACTGTCACTCCATTTCCCTCCAGGGGTGATTAAGCTGATCTGGCAGCCTAGGCTGGAATCCTGTGGCTTCTGCATAACTCTTTGTTGCACATGCTTAAATGAATAGACAAATTTTTCAGAAAGGAAAAAAATATATAGTAAAGTTTATTTTATTTGAATAATAGTGATGCCACAATCTATAACTAATTTGAATGTGGGATATTTTGAATGTATATCCTGCATGTACCAAGAATTATGGGGGTGACATGAAGACATGGCACAGCCAAAACCAATGCAGAAGCACGTTCATTTTTTGTGGGCATGTGTATACTCACATGTATACATTTTATGTCAAATATTTAAATATATGCAAATTATCCAATGTCTACACATACACTAATATAGATATGGTTTCTTAATAAATAAATTTTATGCATATGATTTAAAGTGCTGTACTAGTATGCACCATCTAGATGAGTTATTGAGAGAATATGATGGATTCCTAATATGGAATTAAGATCTTATGCCAATCAACTGAAACAATTTAAATTGTACGGTGACTACTGTGAACCAAATTACAAAGGATTTGGAATTCTGAATTCAAGAGTAATATCTTAGGGGCTTCCCCAGTGACTCAGCTGGTAAAGAATCAGCCTGCAGTGTGGGAGACCTGGGTTCGATTCCTGGGTTGGGAAAATCCCCTGGAGAAGGGAATGGCTACCCACTCCAGTATTCTGGCCTGGAGAATTCCATGGACTGTATAGACCATGCGGTTGCAAAGAGTCAGACTCTTCAAATGAAATAATATTTTTAAAATGTCCACTATATTTAGTATTTGATTCATTTATAATCTATATTGTTAAAATAGTCTTCAGTTCAGTTCAGTTTAGTCGCTCAGTTGTGTCTGACTCTTTGTCACCCCATGGACTTGCAGCATGCCAGGCTTCCCTGTCTATCATCAACTCCCAAAGCTTGCTCAAACTCATGTCCATCAAGTCAATGATGCCATCCAACCATCTCGTCCTCTGTTGTCTCCTTTTCCTGCCTTCAATCTTTCCCAGCCTCAGGGTCTTTTCTAGTGAGTCAGCTCTTTGCATCAGGTGGCCAAAGTATTGGAGTTTCAGCTTCAGCATCAGTCCATCCGATGAATATTCAGGACTGATTTCCTTTAGGATTGACTGGTTTGATCTCCTTGCAGTCCAAGGGACTCTCAAGAGTCTTCTCCAACACCACAGTTCAAAAGCATCAATTCTTTGGCTCTCAGCTTTCTTTATGGTCCGACTCTCACGTCCACGTATGACTACTGGAAAAACCGTAGCTTTGACTAGACAGACGTTTGTCAGCAAAGTAATATCTCTGCTTTTTAGTATGCTGTCTAGGTTGGTCATAGCTTTTCTTATGAGAAACAAGTGTCTTTTAATTGTCAAATGGTCTTAGACACTTGCAAAACATAACATCAAAAATTTTTTTGTTTAAATTGAACAAGCTTAATTTTTCAACTTCTACTTTAATTTCTTGGTCTTCTCAGTTTTCCAACTACTAACAGACTAGACTAGTTCAATTCTTAAGAAAGAATATATCAGTGACCTAGATATTCATCATACTTTTTGGATAGATTGTTAAGTACCAGATAGTTTATAGATCCTTAGTAATACTCTTTGTTACCTGTGATTGGGTCAGCTGTCTACAGTGAACTCACTACATGTGACTCTTGAGCAGATTATGAGATATTGACCAGGGTCACTCTGGGCTTTACTCAGCCAATGGTGGAGATGGAGTAGTTTCCCCTAGAGGGACAGAAACCAAGGTTGATCTGTCCAGTAAATGTATTTTCTTATGCACATATTCAAATGTGGCCAAACTATACACTTGCCAAACTGGAAAATCATCTTTGAATCTGTAAAACATATGAAAATCTGAAAGCTAAGTACCTGGTGGAATTTAAGGAGAAAATGATACGTTTCCATTAAAAAAGCTATTTTTCTTAATTGGCAATATTTCCTAGTGTGTTTCTTTTTATCCCTTCCAACAAAGCATAAGTAAAGCAATTGACACCTGGAATGTTTGGCAAATGCATTAGCCATGGCACACAGAGAGATGAATATTTGGCAGACATGTGCTAAATTCTGGCATATCACCAAACCAAGAGATGATTTGATGCCTAAGATATTACTGCTTTCCTTTTTACCTAAAATTGGTCTTTGTATTTAATTTTATTTACATAACGACAACAAAATTATAATTTTAGGTAGCTTCAGAGGTGTGGAATTCAGCATTAGCTGAAGATTTCTCCAGTAAATAAATTCATTACATCATTGAAAAAAACTGTCCTTGATTGAAAAAGGGGTACCCCAGTTTCAGTGGGAGAGTAGATAAGTCATGAGTACTTAGCATGAAGAGAAATTAAACAACCAGAAGAATGTCACCCTCTTGGCCATGAATTAGCAGAGGAATGGATAGTAGCTTTAGATAAATCAGGGAAAGTAAGTGTATACTAATTCATTAAAAGGTTCTGGAGGATCAAAAGCTGAGCTAACTATTGGATCATTAAGGTTAAAGGCCACAGTGCCCTATTTGCAATTCAGTGTTCAGATTACTGCTGTTGTTATCACTATAACTCAGACTGCAATTTCCCTACCCACACCACAATGCTGGTGACAACATCAGCTGCATGGCCCCTTCTGTCACAGAGTCCTGCATCTCTGTGAGCTTGCTGCCACAAGATGACCTCTGTCTCACTTTCAGGTTCTTGTACAAGTGAATGTAATTTACATCCAAAACTTTATCCCTGAGTACATGGGGAGGAGTCCTTGCTAGAAGAGGCATAGAGTAGAGATGAGAAAACACTGTTTTCTTACACAAAGCACAATTTCTTCCTCTAATATGTTCATCTTGCATTTTTCATGTTTTTCTCTAAATCTTATTTTTCCCTTTACTCACTATCTTTCACTATCAAACACACAAAAAAGGAAAACCTTGATTTTGTAAAGTAGTTCATCATTTGGAAGGTAAACAATGCCTGGTATAATCCATCATTTACTTTTTCATCCAGGAGTGTTAAATCCTTTTTTAGAAAGGAAAAAAATAATAATTATTAAAAAGAACTTAAGAGCAGTCATAAACATTTTATGTTTTAGTGATATTGTTGGCTAAAATAAAGCATTAAATCTGATAACTTTTTTCAGACTATTTTTGTTTTCTAAATATAATCACATTAATTTAAAATATTAGTTCCTTTATCTATACTCATTTGTTCGTACCTTTTTGTGACTATTGTTATGCTCACTGAAACCTAAAGTATTATGTTGAATAAAATTGGGGGTAGTGGGCACACATATTTCTGACCTTAAAGACAGTGTTTTAAATGTTTTATCAATTCAAATGAGTGTTGTATTTACTTTAGGTTTTCAGTAATTATCCTTTATAAGTTCAAGAAGTTTCTCTTTTATTTGTGATTACTCTCTGTGATTAATAAATGTTGAGATTTATCCATGCTTTTGGTGAATCTACTGAAATAAGCATGTGATTTCTTTTTCCACCTTTAATATGCTGATATGGAAACTTATAGTAGTAATCAAAGGCCTTGGTTAAAAGAAATTGGTTAAGAGAACTTAGTGTGGTTTTGGTGTCAAGGTTTCAGACTTATTCAACAAATTTGAAAAATATACCATTTCTTTGTTTTCTTTCTATGTTTTTATTAATATTTTGACAGACTCTTCAAAAATATTCTTAATATTTTGACAGACTCAGACTGTTTCTGTTTTGTTTTTGTTTTTCTTCTCATGAAAGAATTTTAAATGAATGATTCAATCAATCCTTTCTCAGGTATAAAACATCAGGAAGTCAATGTCTTCTCGTTTCAGTTTTTTAAGAATATATGCCTTATAAGTTTCCAGATTTCATGTTGTAATTTATTAATGTCTTATCTTGTTATCTTTTAAAACACTCTATATTAAACTCTGGGCATTATTATTGCATTCATTTTCTTTGCTTAGTTTTTTACTAAGAGAAGCTGAAGTGAAATGTTTGCTCAGGTAGTGTATTTTGGAGGTCAGCCCAAACAGTAGGGATGAAGAATCAGGGAGACTGATTCAGGGATAACAGACATATCAAAGTTTGTGTAAATTGTCCAGTCATCATGCTGGATTCTAGGGGCACAATTCTGCTAAAACTTCCTGAGAACTGTACAGAAAGTCTGTGCAAAGTAGCTGTCTAAAAGTGGGGCTACACATCAGCTATGGTGTTCTTTAACCAAGATGGAATCAGGAGTTGAAAGCCATCAGATTATAACCATAGCTTCAACCACTGTGCCCCACTGTTGGCAATGTTCCTCACCTTGGGAACACTTAAACTCAGCAGTATCTAAGGGCTTCCCTGTTGACTCAGCAGTAAAGAATCTGCCTTGACATGCAGAAGATGTGAGTTTGATCCTTGGGTCAGGAAGATCCCCAGGAGAAGGAAATGACAACCCACTCTAGTATTCTTGCCTGGAGAATCCCGTGGAGAGGGGAATCTGACAGGCTACAGTTCATAGGATCACAAGAGTAAGACACAACTTAGCCATATCTTTCTTTCTTTTCAGTTCAGTTCAGTCCAGTCACTCAGTCGTGTCTGACTTTTTGTGACCCCATGAACTGCAGCACGCCAGGCCTCCCTGTCCAAAACCAGCTCCCAGAGCTTATTCAAACTCATGTCCCTTAAGTCGGTGATGCCATCCAACCATCTCATCCTGTGTCGTCCCCTTCTCCTCCTGCCCTCAATCCTTCCCAGCATCAGGATCTTTTCAAATGAGTTAGTTCTTCACATCAGGGGGCCAAAGTATTCAGTTTTAACTTCAACATCAGTCATTCCAATGAACACCCAGGACTGATCTCCTTTAGGATGGACTGGTTGGATCTCCTCGCAGTCCAAGGGACTCTCAAGAGTTTTCTCCAACACCACAGTTCAAAAGCATCAATTCTTCGGTGCTCAGCTTTCTTTATAGTCCAACTCTCACATCCATACATGACCACTGGAAAAACCATAGCCTTGACTAGACGGACCTTTGCTGACAAACTAATGTCTCTGCTTTTTAATATACTGTCTAGTTCAGTTCAGTCACTCAGTTGTGTCCAACTCTTTGCGACCCCATGAATCTCAGCACGCCAGGCCTCCCTGTCCATCAACAACTCCCGGAGTTCACTCAGACTCACGTCCATCGAGTCAGTGATGCCATCCAGCCATCTCATCCTCTGTCGTCCCCTTCTCCTCCTACCCCCAATCCCTCCCAGCATCAGAGTCTTTTCCAATGAGTCAACTCTTCGCATGAGGTGGCCAAAGTACTGGAGTTTCAGCTTTAGCATCATTCCTTCCAAAGAAATCCCAGGGCTGATCTCCTTCAGAATGGACTGGTTGGATCTCCTTGCAGTCCAAGGGACTCTCAAGAGTCTTCTCCAACACCACATTCAAAAACATCAGTTCTTCGGCACTCAGCTTTCTTCACAGTCCAACTCTCACATCCATACATGACCACTGGAAAAACCATAGCCTTGACTAGATGGACCTTTGTTGGCAAAGTAATGTCTCTGCTTTGGAATATTCTATCTAGGTTGGTCATAATTTCCTTCCAAGGAGTAAGCGTCTTTTAATTTCATGGCTACAGTCACCATTTGCAGTGGTTTTGGAGCCCCCAAAAATAAAGTCTGACACTGTTTCCACTGTTTCCCCATCTATTTCCCATGAAGTGATGGGACCAGATGCCATGATCTCAGTTTTCTGAATGTTGAGCTTTAAGCCAACTTTTTCACTCTCCACTTTCACTTTCATCAAGAGGCTCTTTAGTTCTTCTTCACTTTCTGCCATAAGGATGGTGTCATCTGCATACCTGAGGTTATTGATATTTCTCCTGGCAATCTTGATTCCAGCTTGTGCTTCTTCCAGCCCAGTGTTTCTCATGATGTATTCTGCATATAAGTTAAATAAGCAGGGTGACAATATACAGCCTTTATGTACTCCTTTTCCTATTTGGAACCAGTCTGTTGTCCCATGTCCTGTTCTAACTGTTGCTTCCTGACCTGCATATAGGTCAGGAGGCAGGTCAGGTGGTCTGGTATTCCCATCTCTTTCAGAATTTTCCACAGTTTATTGTGATCCACACAGTCAAAGGCTTTGGCATAGTCAACAAAGCAGAAATAGATATTTTTCTGGAACTCTCTTGCTTTTTTGATGATCCAGTGGTTGTTGGCAATTTGATCTCTGGTTCTTCGGCCTTTTCCAAAACTGGCTTTAGCGTGTTCTAATGGTGATGTCCAAATATAGACAGTCATTCTCAAGATGATGCTGAAGCTCAAAGATCAACAAACTAAATCTAGCCACCAACTACTTTTGTAAATAAAGTTTTATTGGAGCACAGATACTACAATTATGTTATGTGTCATCTCTGGCTGTTTCCCCACTGTAACTGCAGAATTAGGTGTAACATAGATCCTGGGGCATATGAAACGTGAAGTATTCACTGTACAGAAAATGTTTGTGCATCCCTGTTGTAACTGGATTTTCAGTGGGCCATTAACAGCGTTCTAATTGGTATTTGTTCATATACCCACTGATGTACTTATTTTACTATGTAACATATTCTTCCATTGAAGGGATGTTATGAGTTATTGATCAGGTATCAATAAATCAAGGGTCAGTCACTCAGTCGTGTTCAACTCTTCATGACCCCATGGACTGTAGACCACCAGGCTCTTCTGTCCATGGACTTCTCCAGGCAAGAATACTGGAGTGGGTTGCCATTTCCTTCTTCAGGGGATATTCCTGACCCAGGAATCGAACCCAGGTCTCCTGTACTTCAGGCAGATTCTTTACTGTTTGAGCTACCAGGGAAACTTGTACCTAAACTTTGGGTGATAATGCTGGTAGAAGCAGTACAAGCAAGAGAATACAATATACATCTGGAGTTCACACTGCTGCTCATTCAGGGTAGAAGCAAGTCCCATTCACATGACTTGTTGCCAAGGAATTACTTGGTCTTCTTGTGAAGTGGTTCCACATCAAGAGCTCAACATTAATTTTTGCTGCTAGCATGTTAGGTATGCTGAAGTGGCAATAGTTAGATTGGTCTTATTGAAAGAGCCCATGTGGCTGGTCCATGCTTATCCTCCACCTCTATGATCACTCTGTTCATAGTCCTGTAATCAAACTCTCAGGGGCTCAGGATCAGAGACTTGCTGACACCATCATATGTTACGTTTTCCACCTGTTTTGTCAAATGTCTTCTCTGCAGTGGCTGCTTTCTGTGTCACTCACTTGACACACTCTGTATTCACTTACATGGATCTATCTACACATCTTTCCCCAGTTTTCTTCCTTTGTACACAATCAGCAATTCATTTTGCCAGCGTCCAATAATCCAAATGCATTAATACAAAGCTAATGATTAAATGGACTTCTTGAGACTCTATATACAGAGAAGATTATTCCTCTACACTGTCTTCATCAAATTGTAATCCACCTACTAGTAACATCAGGAAAGAGTTTCTTAGAAATTCAGAATCACAGTCCCCACACCAATTCTACTCCATCAGAATCTGCATTTTAACACAATCTTGAATCGGTTCTTACATGAACATTGAAATTTAAGAAAGAATGAAATAATCTATCTTGTATACTATAATGTGATTTTGTTATAAGTTAATAACAATATTGCCAAATTCAGACTGAAATGGAAGAAAGTGGAGAAAACCACTAGACCATTCAGGTATGACCTAAATCAAATCCCTTATGGCTATATAGTGGAAGTCAGAAATAGATTTAAGGGACTAGATCTGATAGACAGAGTGCCTGATGAACTATGGATGGAGGTTTGTGACATTGTACAGGAGACAGGAATCAAGATCATCCCCAAGAAAAAGAAATGAAAAAAAGCAAAATGGCTGTCTGAGGAGGCCTTACAAATAGCTGTGAAAAGAAGGGAAGTGAAAAGCAAAGGAGAAAAGGAAAGATATACCCATTTGAATGCAGAGTTCCAAAGAGTAGCAAAGAGGGATAAGAAAGCCTTCCTCAGCAATCAGTGCAAATAAATAGAGGAAAACAATAGAATGGGAAAGACTAGAGATCTCTTCAAGAAAATTAGAGATACTAAGGGAATATTTCATGTAAAGGTGGGCTTGATAAAGGACAGAAATGGTATGGACCTAACAGAAGCAGAAGATATTAAGAAGAGGTGGTAAGAAGACACAGGAGAACTGTACAAAAAAGATATTCACGACACAGATAACCAGGATGGTGTGATTACTCACCTAGAGCCAGACATCCTGGAATGTGAAGTCAAGTGGGCCTTAGAAAGCATCACTACGAACAAAGCTAGTGGAGGTAACGGAATTCCAGTTGAACTATTTCAAATTCTGAAAGATGATGCTGTGAAAGTGCTGCACTCAATATGCCAGCAAATTTGGAATCTCAGCAGTGGCCACAGGACTGGAAAAGGTCAGTTTTCATTCCAACCCCAAGGAAAGGCAATGCCAAAGAATGCTCAAACTACCACACACTCATCTCACGTGCTAGTAAAGTAATGCTCAAAATTCTCCAAGCCAGGCTTCAGCAATACGTGAACCAGGAACTTCCAGATGTTCAAGCTGGATTTAGAAAAGGCAGAGGAACCAGAGATCAAATTGTGAACATCCGCTGGATCATCAAAAAAGCAAAAGAGCTCCAGAAAAACATCTATTTCTGCTTTATTGACTATGCCAAAGCCTTTGACTGTGTGGATCACAATAAACTTTGGAAAATTCTGAAAGAGATGGGAATACCAGACCACCGGACCTGCCTCTTAAGAAACCTGTATGCAGATCAGGAAGCAACAGTTAGAACTGGACATGGAACAACAGACTGGTTCCAAATGGGAAAAGGAGTACATCAAGACAGTATATTGTCACCCTGCTTATTTAACTTACATGCAGAGTGCATCATGTGAAATGCCAGGCTAGACAAAGCACAAGATAGAATCAAGATTGCCATGAGAAATACCAATACCCTCATACACACAGATGACACTAACTTTATGGCAGAAAGTGAAGAACTAAAGACCCTCTTGATGAAAGTGAAAGAGGAGAGTGAAAAAGTTGGCTTAAAGTTCAACATTCAGAAAACTAAGATCATGGCATCCGGTCCCATCACTTCACTTCATGTCAAATAATTGGGGAAACAGTTGCTGACTATTTTTCTGAGCTCCAAAACCACTGCAGATGGTGATTGCAGCCATGAAATTAAAAGATGCCTACTCCTTGGAAGGAAAGTTATGACCAACCTAGACAGCATATTAAAAAGCAGAGACATTACTTTGCCAACAAAGGTCTGTCTAGTCAAGGTTATGATTTTTCCAGTAGTCACACATGGATATAAGAGTTGGACTATAAAGAAGGCTGAGCACTGAAGAATTGATGCTTTTGAACTGTGGTGTTAGAGAAGACTCTTGAGAGTCCCTTGGACTGCAAGGAGATCCTACCAGTCCATCCTAAAGGAGATCAGACCTGGGTGTTCATTGGAAGCACTGGTGTTGAAGCCGAAACTCCAATACTTTGACCCCCTGATGCGAAGAACTGACTCATTTGAAAAGACCCTGTTGCTGGGAAAGATTGAGGCAGGAGGAGAAGGGGACAACAGAGGATATGATGGTTACATGGCATCAGTGACTCGATGGACATGGGTTTGGTTGAACTCTGGGAGTTGGTGATGGACAGGGAGGCCTGGCGTGCTGCAGTTCATGGGGTCGCAAAGAGTCAGACATGACTGAGTGACTGAATGAATAACAAAACACTCTGATTCTGCACTTTTTAATTTCTCCTAATACTTAAAGATTGTTTAATTTGATATACTCAAATTTGAATTGTAATTAACTTATTCTTTTAATGTATCACTTTATAATTACCTTTTCTCCTAATAAATCTTTTGTCACACTCTGCTTTTTTATATTAACACAATTCTTTTCAGCTCTCTTTTTGTAAATATTTTCTCATATTTTTGAAAGCATTTTTTTAGCATTTCTATTTCTTCAACTTATTCTTCCCATATATTAAAGGTGTGCCTCTCATAAATAGCATATATCTGACTTTTTTTGCAAAATGGTATATAGATGCTTAAAAGATACAGCTAATCAATTTAAAATAGTATATTTAATCATGTATTGTGATTACATGTATTGTGATTCTCATGTATTGTGATTCTCAATATATTCTTGTATATTTCTGATATATTTTGTATTTTCCCATTTTTCTAAGGTTTTCCTACTTATTCCTTGCCTTTGTTTGTTATGACGCTTTATTTTAAAGTTCACATTGTCCTTCTAGTTTGTAAAATATGTACTCTGTGTGTATTTTCCAGTGGTTTAGATTTTAATTTTGCCAAGCATATCTTTAAAGTCTACCACTGAATTTAATACTCATATACTCTCTTCACACATAACGTTTCTTAGAATACTTCAACCATAAATCCCAGCTGAAAATGTTATGTTTGTTCAGATTTTCATTCATCCTGCATTATTTTAACCTCATGGATTGTTCATTAGTGTACAATTTTTATTCAAATGAGGTTTGTTATATTATTCTTTATCTGTGTCTTTTTTCACCGTTCCTGACTATAGATATTCCTCATGGTATCATTTTTCTTTCTTTTAAACTAGGTAATTTATAGGTTTCTTTATTGAGGTTTGATTCATTGTAAACTCTCTAGTTTATATTAAAAAGTTTTTAATTTGAAATTTCTATTGAAAAATTATTTTTCTAGGATACAAATGCCTAGGTAGATACATTCCCAGAGAATTTGGAAGTCTTATGTTTCATTGTTACTGGTGAGAAACTTTCCAGAAACATTGATTTTATTTGTTTTAGGTGATGTGCCCTGGTTTTGTCTAGGCTTTTCATGTCTTTGCCTTTGACATTTTGTAGTTTCATTATAATTAACTTAGATGTGGATTTCTTTTGGAGTATTATCCTTGAGATATATTACTCCATTACCTTATGGCTGGGACAAAATTTTTATCTTTAATTTTGGAAATTTTTCAGCCATTATTTTTGCTAATATTGTCTATTTGTTTTGTTCTCTCTTTCCTTCTTCTGTAACTCCCACTATAGTTATGTGGATTAAAGAAGCCTATTTCCGTTACTCATAACACTTCTGACACCAAATGCTTGTTTTCTTTTTCCCATACCAACCAACTCTCTGATTCTCTGAAGATACCAACTGAGTGTCCAACAGTTTAATTCAGTTTTGATACTAACCAACTGGAGTTAGCACAGACCCTGCAGATGAAGGACTGAGTCCCACAAGACACTCCCCTCTTCACATGCCAGTTCCTAGTATATGGGTCCCTAGAGTAGTTACATGTGTGCATGTGTGCATACTGTCACTCACTGGTGTTTGACTTTCTATGTCTCTATGGACTGTAGCCTGCCAGGATCCTCTGTCCATGGAATTTTCCAGGCAAGAATACTGGAGTGGCATTGCCATTTCCTTCTACAGGGGATCTTCCCAAGTTCCCAACCCTGGGATCAAACTCACATCTCCAGAATCTCCTGCATTGGCAGGTGGATTCTTTACCACTGAGCCACGTGGGAAGTCCAGAGTACTAACACTTCTGTCCAATTTTGCTACAAAGTTGAGTGTTCCCGCAACTCCTCCAGTTTAATAATTTGCTAGAATGGCTCACAAATTCAGGGAAACATTTATTTACACTTACTGGGTTATTATCAAGAATATTATAGAGGACACAGATGAAGAGCCAGGTGAAAAGGTACATAGAGTGAGATCTGGAAGCCTCTCCAGTGCAGGAGCTTCTAACCACTGGAGTTGAGGTGCCCCATCCTTCCAGTGTGTGGATGTGTTCACCAACCCAAAGGCTCTCCAGAGCTTATTGTTTAGGGCTTTTGTGGAGCTTTCATCATTAAGGCAAGATTGGCTAAATCATTGGCTATTGGTGATTCACTGAGTCTCCAGCCTCTTTTTCTGACCTGGAGGTTGGACGTGGGGCTGAAATCTCTAATCATGCAGTTAGTCCTCAATCCTGAAGCTATCTGCAGTCCCCAGCCACAAGTCATTGAATTAGCACAGAATTAGAGATTCATCACAGGGTGATTCCAAGGGTCTTACAAGCTCTTGTGTCAGGAACTGGCAACTAAGACCAAATATTATAACAATCGATGTTCTTGCCACCCTATCTATCAGGAGATTACAAAGGTTTTAGGAGCTCTGTGCTAGGAATCAGGACCAAGGTCATATATACAGTTCTTATTACATCACAGTATCTCAGTAGACCTTGTCATTCCGTATTCCATGTCTCAACATCTCTTTTACATTTTTTGTTTCTTTAGCTTTCCATGCTGAATACTGGGAATTCCTTCAGCTTTAATTTCCAAGCTATTGATGCTCTTCAGTTGTATATCACTTGTCCTTTCTCCTATTTGCAAGATTGTTTTTTTCCTAGAAATTCTTTTTGACCCATTTTCTATTGATACTGGTCATTTTGGCAATCCGTCTACCATGCTTATTGACTTCATATTTTGTCTCTTTAAATTGCTTCATACAGATCTACTTTATGTCCTGTATCTCATAATTTCATTTTCTCTTAAGAATGGTTTAAATAAATTTCTCTTCCTATTGATTTTTCTCCCATGGTAGTCTATTTTATATATATATATATATTTGTTCATATGTAATTGGACTAAATTTTAACCATTGAAGACTTAACACAGGGCAATCCCAAGTGGCCACAGGTGAGCACACTTTACTCAGGATAATCTGAGGTTTGTTTCTTCCTAGCTTCAAGGAAGCTGCAAACCTAGGAACATTCCAGTGGTATTTCTTTGTTTGAGTTTCCCCAAAAAGTGGTGGTGTGTGGGAAGATAACATAGAGTTCCTGGTCTATCTGGGAGTAGGTCTGCAGTAACAAAATTTGGAACATGGTGATAAATGATGATGATACTGATGAAAATGATGGTGATGGTGACGATGATGATAATGACGAAGTGTTCTACTCAGAGCATAACAGAAAAAATATGGCTTCTTTTGGTCTCATTTTGGCAATAGATAGATATATTCTGCTCCCCTTTTACTGAAGGTATAACACTTTTACCCATCCTGGCTTTATTGTTTGTTACTGATCAGCTTCTCTTTACCCCTCCATAACCCACTGTATTACATCCTGGAATCTAAGTATGAATGTGACCATTGTAGTTGTTTAGTCACTAAGTCATGTCCAACTCTTTTGTGACCCCATGAATGGTAGCCTGCCAGACTCCTCTATCCATAGGATTTCCCAGGCAAGAAAACTGGAGTGGGTTGCCATTTCCTTCTCCAGGGGCCCTTCCCAACCAAGGGACTGAACTTGGGTCTCAAATGTCTTTCACTATTTTTATGCTCATCAAATCTAAGTTCGGCTGTTTTCATGGGCTTAATTGTGTATCACTTGTGCCATCTTAGTTCTTCATTTTCCTTGTCATTTCGTATTCATTACATTTTCATAACAATAAACTATCACTTAATGTGTAAAAAGAAAAAAATGTATTCTAGATTGTCTACTACATTATTCTATGAAAACAAAAAGAGAAATGTTTCAAAGCAATAGAAAAGATTAACTCTAGTTTCTGAAAGGCAACTGCTTATAAAAAATAAGATTTTAAAATTTTCTGATACTAAAGAGAGACATTCTTACTCCATGGTTTGGGATATTACTAGCATTTTTTATTTTTTTATTTTTAATTTTATTTTATTTTTAAACTTTACATAATTGTATTAGTTTTGCCAAATATCAAAATGAATCCACCACAGGTATACATGTGCTCCCCATCCTGAACCCTCCTCCCTCCTCCCTCCCCATACCATCCCTGTGGGTCGTCCCACTGCACTAGCCCCAAGCATCCAGTATCGTGCATCAAACCTGGACTGGCATCTCGTTTCATACATGATATTTTACATGTTTCAATGTCATTCTCCCAAATCTTCCCACCCTCTCCCTCTCCCACAGAGTCCATAAGACTGTTCTATACATCAGCGTCACTTGGAATCATTTCATTATCAATTATTAACAAACTTAATGACAAATCTTTTTGAGAATACTGTAGGAAAATTTCAAATATAAAATTTGAAGAAATTGTATTTGTCTTCAATAAGAAAGTTTTCCTCTTTGTAAAACACTCCTCTGTATTGTTCTTTCAGGAATATGCATTTCTGTACCTTCAAAGGGTTAATGACTGAGTCTTTCCTTTCAAGGTAATTTTATCAAGAGCCATAATGTATATAACTATAACTTCATCTGGAAAAAAGAATCTCCTCTGTTATCATCTTAAAACTAGTCTTAAAAACTGAAGGATTCCCATATTAACTTAGTTGCATACAGTTGGCCTTTGAACAATACAGGTTTGAACTGCTGGGCTCCACTTATACACTGATTTTTTTTCCCCAGTAAATACTGCAGTACTATGTGATCCATCATGAGAAGCGCTGGGCTGGAAGAAACACAAGCTGGAATCAAGATTGCTGGGAGAAATATCAATAACCTCAGATATGCAGATGACACCACCCTTATGGCAGAAAGTGAAGAGGAACTCAAAAGCCTCTTGATGAAAGTGAAAGTGGAGAGTGAAAAAGTTGGCTTAAAACTCAACATTCAGAAAACTAAGATCATGGCATCTGGTCCCACCACTTCATAGGAAATAGATGGGAAAACAGTGGAGACAGTATCAGACTTTATTTTTCTGGGCTCCAAAATCACTACAGATGGTGACTGCAGCCATGAAATTAAAAGACATAATGATCAAAGGATCAATCCAAGAAGTAGATATAACAATTATAAATATATGTGCACCCAACATGGGAGCACCACAGTATGTAAGACAAATGCTAACAAGTATGAAAGGAGAAATTAACAATAACACAATAATAGTGGGAGACTTTAATACCCCACTCACACCTATGGATAGATCAACTAAACAGAAAATTAACAAGGAAACACAAACTTTAAATGATACAATAGACCAGTTAGACCTAATTGATATCTATAGGACATTTCATCCCAAAACAATGAATTTCACCTTTTTCTCAAGCGCACATGGAACTTTCTCCAGGATAGATCACATCATGGGCCATAAAGCTAGCCTTGGTAAATTCAAAAAAATAGAAATAATTCCAAGCATCTTTTCTGACCACAATGCAGTAAGATTAGATCTCAATTACAGGAGAAAAACTATGAAAAATTCCAACATATGGAGGCTGAACAACACGCTACTGAATAACCAACAAATCACAGAAGAAATCAAAAAAGAAATCAAAATTTGCATAGAAATGAATGAAAATGAAAACACAACAACCCAAAACCTGTGGGACACGGTAAAAGCAGTCCTAAGGGGAAAGTTCATAGCAATACAGGCACACCTCAAGAAACAAGAAAAAAGTCAAATAAATAACCTAACTCTCTACACCTAAAGCAACTAGAAAAGGACAAAATGAAGAACCCCAGGGTTAGTAGAAGGAAAGAAATCTTAAAAATTAGAGCAGAAATAAATGCAAAAGAAACAAAAGAGACCATAGCAAAACTCAACAAAACCAAAAGCTGGTTCTTTGAAAGGATAAATAAAATTGACAAACCATTAGCCAGACTCATCAAGAAACAAAGGAGAAAAAATCAAATCAATAAAATTAGAAACGAAAATGGAGAGATCACAACAGACAACACAGAAATACAAAGGATCATAAGAGACTACTATCAACAATTATATGCCAATAAAATGGACAACGAGGAAGAAATGGACAAATTCTTAGAAAAGTACAACTTTCCAAAACTCGACCAGGAAGAAATAGAAAATCTTAACAGACCCATCACAAGCACGGAAATTGAAACTGTAATCAAAAATCTTCCAGCAAACAAAAGCCCAGGTCCAGACGGCTTCACAGCTGAATTCTACCAAAAATTTAGAGAAGAGCTAACACCTATCCTGCTCAAACTCTTCCAGAAAATTGCAGAGGAAGGTAAACTTCAAACTCATTCTATGAGGCCACCATCACCCTAATACCAAAACCTGACAAAGATCCCACAAAAAAAAGAAAACTACAGGCCAATATCACTGATGAACATAGATGCAAAAATCCTTAACAAAATTCTAGCAATCAGAATCCAACAACACATTAAAAGATCATACACCATGACCAAGTGGGCTTTATCCCAGGGATGCAAGGATTCTTCAATATCTGCAAATCAATCAATGTAATACACCACATTAACAAATTGAAAAATAAAAACCATATGATTATCTCAATAGATGCAGAGAAAGCCTTTGACAAAATTCAACATCCATTTGTGATAAAAACTCTCCAGAAAGCAGGAATAGAAGGAACATACCTCAACATAATAAAAGCTATATATGACAAACCCACAGCAAACATTATCCTCAATGGTGAAAAATTGAAAGCATTTCCTCTAAAGTCAGGAACAAGTTAAGGGTGCCCACTTTCACCATTACTATTCAACATAGTTTTGGAAGTTTTGGCCACAGCAATCAGAGCAGAAAAAGAAATAAAAGGAATCCAGGCTGGAAAAGAAGAAGTAAAACTCTCACTATTTGCAGATGACATGATCCTCTACATAGAAAACCCTAAAGACTCCACCAGAAAATTACTAGAAATAATCAATGACTATAGTAAAGTTGCAGGATATAAAATCAACACACAGAAATCCCTTGCATTCCTATACACTAATAATGAGAAAACAGAAAGAGAAATTAAGGAAACAATTCCATTCACCATTGCAATGGAAAGAATAAAATACTTAGGAATATATCTACCTAAAGAAACTAAAGACCTATATATAGGACACTATAAAACACTGGTGAAAGAAATCAAAGAGGACACTAATAGATGGAGAAATATACCATGTTCATGGATTGGAAGAATCAATATAGTGAAAATGAGTATACTACCCAAAGCAATTTATAGATTCAATGCAATCCCTATCAAGCTACCAACAGTATTCTTCACAGAGCTAGAACAAATAATTTCACAATTTGTATGGAAATACAAAAAACCTCGAATAGCCAAAGCGATCTTGAGAAAAAGAATGGAACTGGAGGAATCAACCTACCTGACTTCAGGCTCTACTACAAAGCCACAGTTATCAAGACAGTATGGTACTGGCACAAAGACAGAAATATAGATCAATGGAACAAAATAGAAAGCCCAGAGATAAATCCACACACATATGGACACCTTATCTTTGACAAAGGAGGCAAGAATATACAATGGATTAAAGACAATCTCTTTAACAAGTGGTGCTAGGAAATCTGGTCAACCACTTGGAAAAGAATGAAACTAGACCACTTTCTAACACCATACACAAAAATAAACTCAAAATGGATTAAAGATCTAAACGTAAGACCAGAAACTATAAAACTCCTAGAGGAGAACATAGGCAAAACACTCTCTGACATATATCACAGCAGGATCCTCTGTGACCCACCTCCCAGAATATTGGAAATAAAAGCAAAAATAAACAAATGGGACCTAATTAACCTTAAAAGCTTCTGCACATCAAAGGAAACTATTAGCAAGGTGAAAAGACAGCCTTCAGAATGGGAGAAAATAATAGCAAATGAAGCAACCGACAAACAACTAATCTCAAAAATATACAAGCAACTCCTACAGCTCAATTCCAGAAAAATAAATGATCCAATCAAAAAATGGGCCAAAGAACTAAATAGACATTTCTCCAAAGAAGACATACAGATGGCTAACAAACACATGAAAAGATGCTCAACATCACTCATTATCAGAGAAATGCAAATCAAGACCACTATGAGGTACCATTTCACACCAGTCAGAATGGTTGTGATCCAAAAGTCTACAAGCAATAAATGCTGGAGAGGGTGTGGAGAAAAGGGAACCCTCTTACACTGTTGGTGGGAATGCAAACTAGTACAGCCACTATGGAGAACAGTGTGGAGATTCCTTAAAAAACTGGAAATAGAACTGCCTTATGATCCAGCAATCCCACTGCTGGGCATACACACTGAGGAAACCAGAAGGGAAAGAGACACGTGTACCCCAATGTTCATCGCAGCACTGTTTATAATAGCCAGGACATGGAAGCAACCTAGATGTCCATCAGCAGATAAATGGATAAGAAAGCAGTGGTACATATACACAATGGAGTATTACTCAGCCATTAAAAAGAAAACATTTGCATCAGTTCTAATGAGGTGGATGAAACTGGAGCCTATTATAGAGTGAAGTAAGCCAAAAGGGAAAACATCAATACAGTATACTAACGCATATATATGGAATTTAGAAAGATGGTAACAATAACCCGGTGTACGAGACAGCAAAAGAGACACTGATGTATGGAACAGTCTTATGGACTCTGTGGGAGAGGGAGAGGGTGGGAAGATTTGGGAGAATGGCATTGAAACATGTAAAATATCATGTATGAAACGAGATGCCAGTCCAGGTTCGATGCACGATACTGGATGCTTGGGGCTAGTGCAGTGGGACGACCCAGAGGGATGGTATGGGGAGGGAGGAGAGAGGAGGGTTCAGGATGGGGAGCACATGTATACCTGTGGTGGATTCATTTTGATATTTGGCAAAACTAATACAATTATGTAAAGTTTAAAAATAAAATAAAATTTTAAAAAATTAAAAAAAATAAAAAATAAAAGACGCTTACTCCTTGGAAGGAAATTATGACCAACCTAGATAGTATATTCAAAAGCAGAGACATTACTTTGCCAACAAAGGTTCGTCTAGTTAAGGCTATGGTTTTTCCTGTGGTCATGTTTGGATGTGAGAGTTGGATTGTGAAGAAGGCTGAGTGCTGAAGAATTGATGCTTTTGAACTGTGGTGTTGGAGAAGACTCTTGAGAGTCCCTTGGACTGCAAGGAGATCCAACCAGTCCATTCTGAAGGAGATCAGCCCTGGGATATCTTTGGAAGAAATGATGCTGAAGCTGAAACTCCAGTACTTTGGCCACCTCATGCGAAGAGTTGACTCGTTGGAAAAGACTCTGATGCTGGGAGGGATTGGGGGCAGGAGGAGAAGGGGACGACAGAGGATGAGATGGCTGGATGGCATCACTGACTCGATGGACGTGAGTCTGGGTGAACTCCAGGAGTTGGTGATGGACCAGGAGGCCTGGCGTGCTGCGATTCATGGGGTCGCAAAGAGTCGGACACGACTGAGTGACTGATCTGATCTGATCTGATGTGATCCATCATCATGGTTGACTACAAAGATGTTAAATTCTGTTATGAATGAACCATGAATATGGAGATCCAACTGTAATATACTTGGATTTTCCACTATACAGAGAAATGGCATCTCTTTCTTATTTAGCTGTCTTGTTTTAGCATCATTGTAGTATGATACTAGCAATAGTGAGGTAGTTTTAGGATTGGTTTCTTCTGCTGTTCTTGGTAGTCAGTCCACTCCAATTATCCTGTGAGGAATATCATTGAAATGATATTCTTTGATCAATCACTCAGACACTAGAGAGTGAATTATGATATTTAAGGAATAACTTGTCTCTACAAAAGTTTTGTTTGTTTTACATTCTTAGAAGCAAGTCTCTTTAAGTGTTCAATTTCTATGAACCTCCTTGGAAAGACTTAATAGATTTTTATCATTTCCTTAAAATCAATCTATGTAAACTTGGATTAAAATGTGTAGTGGATTTTCTTTTCTTCTTCCTTTATTCTCTTGATTTTTGAAATCATTGGGGAAAAAAATAGAAAACTAAAATGTAATCTCTTCTGCAGTTTTTGTGTTGACACTGAAAATTTGGCCAGAAATGATTCTGCTTTAAACATTCAAGAGTGTGTGTCTGTTTTCAATATGAACTGAAACGTTAGGGAAAACATTTTAAACTTACACAGCCTTAAATGGTGCTGCTTGCCAGCAACTCCTAGCAGCTGCAGAACCCACTAATGAAAACTGGGACTGCTCTTTACAGAGACGGCTATGAAGTATCTTTACAAATAGAAAAGAGAGACGAGCATAATTAACAAACTGTACAGTGAAATAATGGCATATTTTTGTGACTTTCATTTTTTTCCATCTACACGGATGGAGAGAAAGTGAGTTAATTTTGCATCCTTCAAAATGATGCGTGGCAGAGATGAGTCACCTCTCACTCACGTCACTCACACTCAAACCTATTCCAGTTTAGAGCTGGCAAGAGGTTGAAGGAGATTTTAAAGTCAGGGTAGCCAAAGCTGAGAAAGCAGTTGTTTTTGTGGGATTACACAGAATTGATCAGAGTAGGACATTACATTACATTGCAATACATTGCAGTGCTTTGGATTTGAGCCTAGAAAAGGCTTTTAAGTGAACATTTATTTGTTCTGCTACCCTTGAATATATAACTCAACTTCTTTAACTAGAAAAACGTATTAGTCAGTAGTAGTCAAAGTCACTCAGTTGTGTCTGACTCTTGCGACCCCATGGACTGCAGCCCGCAAGGTTCCTCTGTTCATAAAGATTCTCCAGGCAAGAATACTGGAGTGGGTTGCCATTTCCTTCTCCAAGAAAAACATATTAACAAAGGACAATAATAAAAATTTATCTTTTAGAGGAATTGTGTATATTCATCAGAGTGGAGGCTGCAGGACAAGGGTCAGAATGAACATAATAAAAATATGAGGGTGATGATGATCCACATTTCTTCCAGTTCGCACATCTCCACAGGGACCTAGTGGTGGATCTGTCCTACCTGATTATTGAAGCTAACAAACAGTAAATCCTTGGGCGTTTTCACAATGAGACTGACAAGGAAAACTTAGGAAATGAGGTAGCAGAGTTTGTGTCTAATTGTAATATCAACTGCGAACTTTTAATTCTAGAAAATAAATTATTTTGAGGCTTCTTAAAATAAATTAATTCATATTTTTATATCTTCTTTCTTGGGAGAAAAATACTTTCTCAAATCAGATAAAAAAGGTCTAGTTATGTTTGTTATCTGTGTGTTTATGTTTGGAATAAGCTATAACTATTTGTATCTCTGTTTCAAAAGGATTCTCTGTTAGAACATTTACATGGCTCTGGAATTAAGTGTGTTTCTGGAAAAGGATTGGTTATAAGATACCTTTCTAAAACCAAGAACCCACAAAAGGCATTTCTTTGCTATTAAATGACAATTTAAAAAGTAGATAATCCTTAAGAGCGACAGTTTGGGGCTTTCCTGACATGAAATACTTTGAAAATAGAAATATAGTGTTTTGTTAATGTTTTGGCTGCATATTTTAAAATCTCCTTCTAAGGAGAAGGTATTTATATATATTTTTTCTTACCATAGAAACAGTACCTTTAGCAACTTTTTATAGATTCTATTGCTATTCTTTTAAATAAAAATAAAGTTGTAGTTGTATACTTACCTGAAAGCTTTTGTGTCCTTCATTCTCCCTGAATAGGCCATCCAAAGCAATCTCAGCTTCCTAGGGAGGAGGCCTTCGTTTCCTTCCTGACCCCTCAGGCCATAGTTATGTGCCCTTCTTTGCACATGGAGTACTACAGCTTGTATCAAAGTAGCAAGACTATTAATATTTATTGGAATTTTTTCAAAATAAATTAAACACTGGCAAGAACTATTTGTGTTGTGGGGAGAGAGGTAGTCAGTTGAATTTTAGACATTTTATTTATAGTCATTTTTAAAATTAAAGTGTCCATTGGTTAGTTGAACATCCAGGACAGCACACCACATGTAGGACTTACGATAACAATGTTGAACCGTTGTATCAGGGCTGTGTGAAGAGGTATAGCTACGGAGGTGGATGGCAGAGGTGTTGGGCCTGAGCCAGTGGCCACAGTGAGAAGCCTAGAGGGCAGAGCTGAGGAAAATAAGAAACCTGCAGGAGGAGCAGGAGGAGAAGGGGATGACAGAGGATGAGATGGCTGGATGGCATCACTGACTCAATGGACATGAGTTTGGGTAAACTCCAGGAGTTGGGGATGGACAGGGAGGCTTGGCGTGCTGCAGTTCATGGGGTCTCAAAGAGTCGAACACAACTGAGTGACTGAACTGAACTGGACTGAACTGTTACATTCATATCTCTCTTTTTTAAGTCTTTCACTTAATTTGGATGAACTGTTCTTTGGACCAAGTGATACATTTCAAATGCAAGTGCTACATACTAGAATTTTTAACAGGCATGTGACTATATTATAATTTAAATTTTGGCAAGCATCACCTTAAAGCGAAATACTTGATTTGTTCGCAATAATTATTTCAAATGAGCATTTTACTGATAATAGTTTTTGTAATATTCTAAGGGTTATTTTAATTAATATCCAGCACTAATAACTTGTTTCCAGAATAGAGGTTTGAAATATTGGCAATTAAATAAAATAATTCAAAATTATGAACATTTATTAGACTTTATTGAGTGTGCTGTATTTAACTATAAGAAACACACTCCTAGATAACTAAATTGTTTTGTTATGACTGTTGTTAAATATCTAAAGATTAATTCTATACAACTATCCAAAGACTACTCAATTTATACAGCAAATTTATACTCCAAAATGTTGCATTTTAATCAGAAATAATAATGATTTCGTGAATTTACAATAGAGATATAACTGATCAAAGTCATAGTTTAATATACAAGGTATTATGCTTACCCAGGAAAAGGACAGGGGGAAGGGATAGTTAGAGAGTGTGCAATAGATGGGTACACACTACTATATTTAAAATGGAAAAACAACAAGCACCTACTATATAGCACATGAAATTCTGCTCAGTGTTATGTGACAAGTCTGGATGGGAGGTGAGGTAGGGGTAGAATGGATACATGTATATGTATGGCTGAGTCCCTTCACTGTTCACCTGAAACTATCACAACATTTTTAACTGACTATTCAGTTCAGTTCAGTTCAGTCGCTTAGTCGTGTCCGACTCTTTGCGACCCCGTGAATCTCAGCATGCCAGGCCTCCCTGTCCATCACCAACTCCCGGAGATTGCACAAACTCATGTCCATTGATTTGGTGATGCCATCCAGCCATCTCATCCTCTGTCGTCCCCTTCTGCTCCTGCCCCCAATCCCTCCCAGCATCAGAGTCTTTTCCAAGAGTCAACTCTTCGCATCAGGTGGCCAAAGTACTGGAGTTTCAGCTTTAGCATCATTCCTTCCAAAGAAATCCCAGGGCTGATCTCCTTCAGAATGGACTGGTTGGACCTCCTTGCAGTCCAAGAGACTCTCAAGAGTCTTCTCCAACACCACAGTTCAAAAGCATCAATTCTTTGGTGCTCAGCTTTCTTCACCATCCAACTTTCACATCCATACATGACCACTGGAAAAACCATAGCCTTGACTAGACGGACCTTTGTTGGCAAAGTAATGTCTCTGCTTTGGAATATCTAGGTTGGTCATAACTTTCCTTCCAAGGAGTAAGTGTCTTTTAATTTCATGGCTGCAATCACCATCTGCAGTGGTTTTGGAGCCCCCAAAAATAAAATCTGACACTGTTTCCACTGTTTCCCCATCTATTTCCCAAGAAGTGATGGGATGGGATCCCATGATCTTAGTTTTCTGAATGTTGAGCTTTAAGCCAACTTTTTCACTCTCCACTTTCTTTTTCATCAAGAGGCTTTTTAGTTCTTCTTCACTTTCTGCCTTAAGGGTTGTGTCATCTGCATATCTGAGGTTATTGATATTTCTCCCGGCAATCTTGATTCCAACTTGTGCTTCTTTCAGACCAGCATTTCTCATGATGTACTCGGCATGTAAGTTAAATAAGCAGGGTGACAATATACAGCCTTGACATACTCCTTTTCCTATTTGGAACCAGTCTGTTGTTCCATATCCAAACTGTTGCTTCCTGACCTATATATAGGTTTCTCAAGAGGCAGGTCAGGTAGTATGGTATTCCCATCTCTTTCAGAATTTTCCACAGTTTATTGTGATCCACACAGTCAAAGGCTTTGGCATAGTCAATAAAACAGAAATAGATGTTTTTCTGGAACTCTCTTGCATTTTCAATGATCCAATGGATGCTGGCAATTTGATCTCTGGTTCCTCTGCCTTTTCTAAAACCAGCTTGAACATCTGGAAGTTCATGGTTCACGTATTGCTGAAGCCTGGCTTGGAGAATTTTGAGCATTACTTTACTAGCGTGTGACATGAGTGCAGTTGTGCGGTAGTTTGAGCATTCTTTGGCATTGCCTTTCTTTGGGATTGGAATGAAAAGTGACCTTTTCCAGTCCTGTGGCCACTGCTGAGTTTTCCAAATTTGCTGGCATATTTAGTGCAGCACTTTCACAGCACCATCTTTGGGGATTTGAAATAGCTCTACCGGAATTCCATCACCTCCACTAGCTTTGTTTATAGTGATGCTTCCTAAGGCCTACTTGACTTCACATTCCAGGATGTCTGGCTCTAGGTCAGTGATCACACCATCGTGATTATCTGGGTCATGAAGATCTTTTTTGTACAGTTCTCCCATGTATTCTTGCCACCTCTTCTTAATATCTTCTGCTTCTTTTAGGTCCATACCATTTCTGTCCTTTATTGAGCCCATCTTTGCATGATATGTTCCCTTGCTATCTCTAATTTTCTTGAAGAGATCTCTAGTCTTTCCCATTCTGTTGTTTTCCTTTATTTCTTTGCATTGATCACTCAGAAAGGCTTTCTTATCCTCCTTGCTATTCTTTGGAACTCTGCATTCAGATGCTTATATCTTTCCTTTTCTCCTTTGCTTTTCGCTTCTCTTCTTTTCACAGCTATTTTGGCTATCAGTTCAGTTCAGTTCAGTTACTCAGTCATGTGCAATTCTTTGCGACTCCATGAATCTCAGCACGCCAGGCCTCCCTGTCCATCACCATCTCCTGGAGTTCATTCAAACTCACGTCCGAGTCAGTGATGCCATCCAGCCATCTCATCCTCTGTCGTCCCCTTCTCCTCCCACCCCCAAGCACTCCCAGCATCAGAGTCTTTTCCAATGAGTCAACTCTTCGCATGAGGTGGCCAAAGTTCAGCTTTAGCATCATTCCTTCCAAAGAAATCCCAGGGCTGATCTCCTTCAGAATGGACTGATTGGATCTCCTTACAGTCCAAGGGACTCTCAAGAGTCTTCTCCAACACCACAGTTCAAAAGCATCAATTCTTTGGTGCTCAGCTTTCTTCACCGTCCAACTCTCACATCCATACATGACCACAGGAAAAACCATAGCCTTGACTAGACGGACCTTTGTAGGTAATGTAATGTCTCTGCTTTTCAATATGCTATGTAGGTTGGTCATAACTTTTCTTCCAAGAAGTAAGCCTCTTTTAATTTCATGGCTGCAATCACCATCTGCAGTGATTTGGGAGCCCAAAAAATTATGTCTGAAACTGTTTCCACTGTTTCCCCATCTATTTGCCATGAAGTGATGGGATGGGATCCCATGATCTTGGTTTTCTGAATGTTGAGCTTTAAGCCAACTTTTTCACTCTCCACTTTCACTTTCATCAAGAGGCTTTTTAGTCCCTCTTCACTTTCTGCCATAAGGGTGGTGTCATCTGCATATCTTAGGTTATTGGTATTTCTCCCGGCAATCTTGATTCCAGCTTGTGCTTCTTCCAGATGAGTGTTTCTCATTTTGGCTATACCCCACTACAAAATAAAAAGGTAAAAAAAATAGCTCAGGTAACTTAATAAATGAGCATAATAAGATAATTATATTAGAATGATAAAATATTATATAAGTAATAATTTTATAACATAAATATAAAAAATTCAAATGATACTAGAATATGGAATGCTGTGTTATTTTCTAAAATCATGGTTTTGTTTCCTTTTTCCTTCCTTTCACTTCCATTCCTAAAATCCTTACAGAATTTCTAGCTCTGTCTAAGCACAGGTATTCTAGAAGAGAGAAGAAGGATCATATACTTCCTTTAGACTGAGTAAAGAAGCATGGTAGTATCACCAATGTCCTGTTGTTTGATGGAAAAGAAGGTAGTTTCCTGGCATCATTTCCAGGAAGTAGACTGTGCTATATCAGTGTAATATAAACTGTTGATAAATATAATGATGTCAATATGTTGTGGTTTTTTTTTTTCTGAATCCAATATGGATTTCTTATTTTCATGTCATAATCCTATGCTCAATTATTTCTGTTTTTCTTGCATATCACCTCCCTTCTCTAAGCCTTATATTCAATTATAATGCTATCTCTAGTTCAACCAGATGCTTCCCAGGTGGTGCTAGTGGTAGAGTGTGAAAGTGAAAGTTGCTCAGTGGTGTCCAACTCTTTGGGACCCCATGGACTGTAGAGTCCATGGAATTCTCAAGGCCAGAATACTGGAATGGGTAGCCTTTCCTTTCTCCAGGGGACCTTCCCTGGGATTGAACCCAGGTCTTCAACATTGCCGCTGCTGCTAAGTCACTTCAGTTGTGTCCGACTCTGTGGGACCCCATAGAGGGCAGCCCACCAGGCTCCCCTGCCCCTGGGATTCTCTAGGCAAGAACACTGGAGTGAGTTGCCATTTCCTTCTCCAATGCATGAAAGTGAAAAGTGAAAGTGAAGTCGCTCAGTCCTGTCTGACTCTTAGCGATCCCATGGACTGCAGCCTACCAGGCTCCTCCATCCATGGGACTTTCCAGGCAAGAGGACTGGAGTGGGGTGCCATTGCCTTCTCCCTCCCACATTGCAGGCGAATTCTTTACTAGCTGAGCCACAAGGGAAGCAAGGCACTATACAAAGACTAAGGAGCGGGTGGTTCCCCAATTGTCGGAATGATCCTCCCACTCATTATCATGTGTAATGACCCTTCAATGGTAAAAGAACCCTCCTACAAATGCTGGAGATTTAATGAGACAAGGGTTCCATCTCTGGGTCAGGAAGATCCCTGGTGGACGGCATGGCAAACCACTTTGGTATTCTTACCCAGACAATCCATGGACAGAGGAGCCTAGCATGCTACAGTCCATGGGGTTGCAAAGAGTTGGACCTGTTTGAAGTGACTTACCAGGCATGTGCTGCTGCTGCAACCAATATTAATTAATCAATAATTCAAACATCTCAAGTCACCTTTTGTCATTCTACTTTCTTTTCAGACTTCAACATCAACTTTAGTCAAAATAAATTGTTTTTGGAAAAAGAAGACTATATTTAATATCTCAAGATTCAGTTCAGTTCAGTCTCTCAGTCGTGTCTAACTCTTTGTGACCCCATGGTCTGCAGCACACCAGGTTTCCCTGTATATTACCAACTCCCAGAGCTTGCTCAAACTCATGTCCATCAAGTCAATGATGCCATGCAACCACCCCATCCTTTGTCATCCCCTTCTCTTCTTGCCTTCTGTCTTTCCCAGAATCAGGTTTTTCTCCAGTGAGTCAATTCTTCACATCAGGTGGCCAAAGTATTGGAGTTTCAGCTTCAGCCTAAGTCCTTCCAATGAATATTCAGGACTGATTTCCTCCAGGGATGTTTGATCTCAAGATTAGCAAATAAAATAAAGAATACTTTGAATAAATACATTTGAAGGAAATTCAGAAACAGCATTGTGCCCTTGTAAATTGTGTGCTTTGTAAATGATGCTTTCAAAAAAATTTTTCTCTTGTTTTCTTGCTTAATTTGAAGAAATGACTCTAATGTTAAGAATTTCAAGCTAAGTTAAGGAAAAAGTCAATTATATAATCAGATAAAAGAGAAGGAATTTTCTGGGAATGGCTGGTTTTAATTGCCTCAAAATGCAATGTAAATATCAATGATGTTTTTAGATTGAAATTTATTAAAAGACCAAGAAACTCAGATTTCTACTCCAAATGATAATTATACCTTTCTCTTTTTCAAGTCTCAGAAAGATAGACTATGTGCAGCTGAATTTAAATTTTAAAGGATTCTGAATTCTATTTGTAATCTCCAGTGACCAAAAGGGCTTCCCTGGTGGCTCAGATGGTAAAGAATCTGCCTGCAATGCAGGAGACCTGGGTTTGATCCCTGGTCAGGAAGTTCCCCTGGAGAAGGGAATGGCAACCCACTCCAATAGTCTTGCCTGGAGAATTCCATGGGCAGAGGACCCTTAGTGGGATACAGTCAATGGGGTTGCAAAGAGTTGGGCACAACTAAGCAACTAATTTACACACGCACACAATGATCAAAATTGTTCTTTTAATAACTTTAGATTTTTCTCATCAATTTCTTCCTTTTTTATTCTTAATAGCATCAACTCTTCAGGTTCTGACATACTTAACTTCTCAATATCCTATTCAATAATCTATATTTATTGATATCTTTATTGTATTTTTCTCTTTTTTCCAATAAAAATTCCTGACTAATCATCTGTTTTCTCCCTGTCACATTATCCTGATCTCAAACATGAGCATATATTTTTTATTTCCCCATTCCAGTTTAACTACTTTTTTATTGAAGCCATTACATTGTTCCTCTTTGGTTGAAACCCAAAGTCTCTTTTTTAATGCTTTGCAATCACTTTCTTATGTTTTAGGCTCTTCATCATGCTCTTCCTAGTACACCTTTTGCCTGATATCTGTCTTATAATTCCATGGACATTAGGTACACAGTTTATTTGTCCTGATTTTTGAAACTCATCATATTCTCCCAGTCATGAACTGTGCTTCAATTTACTATACCCTTCTTTGGGCAAGTCAATGGGTGCAAAGCCATATCAAAGATGGTTCTTGTTCTCAGTTTATTACAGTTTAGTGATGAAAGTGAAAAACCATGTAAGAAAATATAAATACTAATATAAGGCAACAAATAAAGTCTCAGTGAATGGATTGATTTGTGGATTAAAGTGCTTTTCTCCTTCAAAAATATTTTATTGGTATATAGTTGATTTATGATGTGTTAGTTTCAGGTGTACAGCAAACTGAATCGGTTATACATAGACATATATCCAATCTTTTTTAGGTTATTTTCCTATATAGGCCATTACAGAGTATTGAGTAGAGTTCCCTGTGCTATACAGTAGGTCCTTATTAGGTTATCTGTTTTTTATACACAGCAGTGTGTATATGTCAGTTTCAATTTCCCAATTTATCTCTTCCTCCCACTTTCTTCTGGGTAACTGTAAGTTTGTTTTCTACATCTGTGACTCTCTGTTTTGTAAATAAGTTCATTTGTATTATTTTTTTATATTCCATATATAAGCAATATTATATATTTGTCTTTCCTTTTTTTTTTTTTTTTGTATTAATGAAACTTTGACAGGCAGTTTGGTGGCCTTTTGCAATTTAGTAAAGATGTTCACTCTCTACATTTTTTCTGTTATTAAATCTTTCCATGGAGTCTTGTAAAAAGGACCCAACTGAAATATCTAGGTAAATTCTGCTTATAGAGAAGCGATCATCCTGAAACTATGAAAGGATTAGCATGATTCCTGTGACTATGGATCTTTGCCACCAAATATTGTTTGTGATCAAGGCATTTGTGTATTTGAGCAGTGGCCATTAAGAACCCAAACTGTTATTTCAGTATTTTGAATAACAGAGTGCCAGCTTTCTTGGTGGCATTTTAAAAATAATTTCTTAAGGTGCTCTAGAGAAAGGCACACCCACAAATACTTGAGTTAAAAATATATTGTAGTAGCCTATTTTTTAATTCTATAAAAGGAAAGAAGACTTTTAATTCTCCCTTAGAAATATTATTCCCAACAAGCATTCTCCTCCGCCATCATTTTTATTTAACAAAATAAAAAAATTGTAGGATTTCAGAGTTGGGACTCACCAGGAAGGTAATTTTATTGAAATTTATTGTTCTGATACAAAATAAAAATAAGGAAGAAAAATAGGATATTTGAATATATGACTTAAAAATGTCAGGGAAGAGATTGTTTTATGAGCAGAACTTGGATAGTCACAAGCTGAGATGCAGATCAGGAGAAGGTCGATCAGGCAGAGTCCTGGCAACAAGCAGAGGGAGGTTTGAACCAAAGCGCACATGAATTGGATAGTAAATCTGAGGAAAACACTTCCAAACAGTGTTCCAAGCGCTAGACTTAGAAGATGATCATCAGGGCCAAAATGTGAGTGTGTGTGTCCAGGGAGGGGTGGCCAAATAATCCTGGATTAAAAAAATTGGAGTGTTGTTCTCCACCAGAACCTCTCAGAGACTTTAATATGCTTGCGTGGAAATGCAAAGAAATGTTTATTGTGTACTGACGACACTTCTTTTTTTCTTTCTCTAAAGCAAATTTTAAAATCCATCACAGGGCAAAACAAAACTCAAGAGATGTTTCATTCATGACACAGGACAATACTTTTATAGAAACATTTTCCCCAGTGCCTCTCATGAAGCCCAGCAGGCTGGTTGGCCCCAGTTCCTGTCTTCTCTCCCAGAATCTATAATTCTCCACCTCAAATCCACTGGTTGCTGCTGGCTCTGTTTTTTTTTCCTGCCCTTCTCTCTCACCCTTTCCAAACTTTACCACCAGTAAGACTTGATTTTTAGTTCTTAAATCAGTCGAATAGCTTCTGGATGTGCTCAATGCTCCAATCCCATTGTTTCAACCATCACAAGATTCAGACTTTTTTTTTTTTTTTTTTTAACTAAAGGCTGACTTCTTCTTAGCTAGTTAGAGAAAGAGGGAAAAAAAACTTTATTTATTTATTAATTTAAAATATATATATATTATATAATGCATGCATGCTAAGTCGCTTCAGTCATGTCTGACTCTTTGTAACCCTATAGACTGTAGCCCGCCAAGCTCCTGTGTCCATGGGATTCTCCAGGCAAAAATACTGGAGTGGGTTGCCATGTCCTCCTTCAGGGGATCTTCCCGATCCAGAGATTGAACCTGCATCTCTTATGTCTCGTGCTTTGGTAGGCAGGTTCTTTACCATGAGCGCCACCTGGTAAACCTACCCTATCCATACATAAACCAAAAGGTAGCTGTTACATGTTTATTAATATTCAGCAAAGAAGACTTAAAACAAGGGATTCAATTCAGTTCAATTCAGTCACTCATTCATGTCCTACTCCTTGTGACCCCATGGACTGCAGCACCCCAGGCTTCCCTGTCCTTCACCAACTCCCAGAATTTACTCAAACTTATGTCCATTGAGTCGGTGATGCCATCCAACCATCTCATCCTTGGCCATCCCCTTTTCCTCCCACCTTCAATCTTTCCCAGCATCAGGGTCTTTTCTAGTGAGTCAGTTCTTCACATCAGGAGGCCAAAGTATCGGAGTTTCAGCTTCAGCGTCAATCCTTCCAATGAATATTCAGGACTGATTTCCTTTAGGATGGACTGGTGGGATCTCCTTGCAGTCCAAGGGACTCTCAATAGTCTTCTCCAACACCACAGTTGAAAAACATGAAACTGGAGCCTATTATACAGAGTGAAGTAAGCCAGAAAGAAAAACACCAATACAGTATACTAATGCATATATATGGAATTTAGAAAGATGGTAACGATAACCCTGTATGTGAGACAGCAAAAGAGACATAGATGTATAGAACAGTCTTTTGGACTCTGTGGGAGAAGGAGAGGGTGGGATGATTTGGGAGAATTGCATTGAAACATGTATAATATCATATAAGAAATGAATCGCCAGTCCAGGTTCGATGCATGATACAGGATGCTTGGGGCTGGTGCACTGGCATGACCCAGAGGGATGATACGGGGAGGGAGGTTGGAAGGGGGTTCAGGATGGGGAACACATGTACACCCGTGGCGGATTCATATTGATGTATGGCAAAACCAATACAATATTGTAAAGTAATTAGCCTCCAATTAAAATAAATAAATTTAAACTTAAAAAAAGAAGAAAAACATCATTTCTTTGGCACTCAGTTTTCTTTATACTCCAAATCTAACATCCATACATGACCACTGGAAAAACAAGAGCTTTGACTAGACAGACCTTTGTTGGCAAAGTAGTGTCTCTGCTTTTTAATATGCTATCTAGGTTGGTCATAACTTTTCTTCCAAGGAGCAAGTGTGTTTTAATTTCATGGCTGCAGTCACCATCTGCAGGGATTTTGGAGCCCCCCAAAATAAAGTCTTTCTGTTTCCATTGTTTCCCTATCTATTTGCCATGAAGTGATGGGACCAGATGCCATATCTTAGTTTTCTGAATGTTGAGTTTTAAGCCAACTTTTTCACTCTCCTCTTTCACTTTCATCAAGAGGCTTTTTGGTTCCTCTTCACTTTCTGCCATAAGGGTGGTATTATCTGCATACCTGAGATTATTGATATTTCTCCCAATAATCTTGATTCCAGCTTGTGCTTCATCCAGTCCAGCATTTCTCATGATGTACTCTGCATATAAGTTAAATAAGCAGGGTGACAATATATAGCCTTGATATACTCCTTTTCCTATTTGGAACCAGTCTGTTGTTCCATGTCCAGTTCTAACTGTTGCTTCCTGACCTGCATATAGGTTTCTCAAGAGGCAGGTCACGTGGTCTGGTATTCCCATCTCTTTCAGAATTTTCCACAGTTTATTGGGATCCACACAGTCAAAGGCTTTTGCGTTGTCAATAAAGCAGAAGTAGATGTTTTTCTGGAACTCTCTTGCTTTTTTGATGATCCAGCGGATGTTGGCAATTTGATCTCTTGTTCCTCTGCCTTTTCTAAATCCAGCTTGAACATATGGAAATTCACGGTTCACGTACTGTTGAAGCCTGGCTTGGAGAATTTTGGGGTTCCACTAGAAAAAAAGGCATTTCAAAATGATAAAAGAACTAATTCTACAGAAAGATACAGGAATCCAAAATCAGTATATTTCATATGCAAAAATAGAGCTTTGAAATACAAATAGTACATATGACAGATTTAAAGGAGAAGGAAATTCAAAAATCTTATGTGAAGATCTTAAAACTTGCAGATTTGAACAACTGTTAACTAATTTAAGCTCATTGACCTACAGAGAATACTTTAGTCAACAACTAAAATAAACAACACCCACTCTTCAAGTATTTCCTTTATTTCTTCAATGGCAATTGGCCTGTGTAGCCCATCTTCTCCTTTCCCCCCACAGTCCTTTGGTAGAGAGAGAAAATTATCCCGGTTTTCATTTCTTTAAATTATTTTGCATTATTATTCAAAGTAATGTTCCTAATGATTATTTTTTTAATTTCCTCTGTCTTGATGATAATTTTACCCTCTTTATTTCTGACTTTGTGCTCTAGGCTTTCTCCCCAAGACTCAACCTAATTCCCCTACCACCACTACTTTTTAATTGAGTTAACTAGCTGGTTTTCTGGAGAAGGTGATGGCACTCCAGTACTCTTGCCTGGAAAATTCCATGGATGGAGAAGGCTGGTAGGCTGCAGTCCATGGGATCGCGAAGAGTCGGTCACAACTGAGCGACTTCACTTTCACTTTTCACTTTCATGCATTGGAGAAGGAAATGGCAACCCACTCCAGTGTTCTTGCCTGGAGAATCCCAGGGACGGGGAAGCCTGCTGGGCTGCCATCTATGGGGTCACACAGAGTCGGACACGACTGAAGCAACTTAGCAGCAGCAGCTGGTTTTCAATAGTATTCTTTTTGAAAATTTTTTTTCCAAAGGATTATGATTAGGATTTATTTATTTATTGTTCTTTTATCACAAATGAATTTGGCTTGTATGAAAATATTGCTGAATCTGTGCATAAATGTTAATATATTCTGTATCTTCATTTTCAATTTTTATCTAAGTCATGATAAAGTGTCCTTTTGTGTTCTCCTTTTAATGTTTCTTGGTCTAAATTCTAGCTGTCAGATGTCTACTTGCTTTCTTTTTATCTGTGTTTGCCTGGTATAATATTGCTTGTTCTTTTATTTTTTTACCGACTCAGAATATTTATTTCCAATCTGTCTGGTGAATGTAGCACAGAGTATTGAATTTTGCTTTGTTAGGAATTTGAAATTCTTTTTATCTATCAATAGGTAATTTAAGCTGTTACACAACTGTCATTATGAATAGTAACTTTGGTCTCTGTTTTTCATATTATTGTACGTTATACACACTTTCATTGATTTTCATTACGTAGCTAGTTTTAAATATTCTCTTTCTGTGTGTGTGTATCAGTATACCTTTTGGCACTTATAAAGGTTTGCATTTTTTCATGGTTACTATATTGGTTGTATTTCCACCATTAAGCTGGATAAAAAAAAATCACCTTGAAATCAATGTTTAAAACAATAAGCATCAACCTTTTTTGTTAGTATATGGATTAGTGAGTTCAGCTGCATTGTTCCTTGGGTTTAAACTAGACTTACTTCTGAGGCTATGCTGGCTATTGGCTGGGGCAATTTAGCTCTGTATCTTACATTCCTCTACATTTCTCCAGCAGACAAGACCAGATTTCTTATGGCAAAGGCAGAATGGCAAGAGCCTAAGAAGCAATAGGCAAGTACTTTTTCAAACCTCTGGTTGAATTATACTTGTTAACATCACACAGGTCAAAGGAAATAATATGACAAATCCCAGAATCATAGTGGAAGACAAGATGAATGAAGAATGGGGGGTTATCTTTGCAATATAACAGAATTACAATTATTCTTATGCCTTTATATGATATCCTTAGGCATCCCCTTTTTGGAGGGATATTGACTTTATTTTTTCATTTTTTAATTTATGATAAATAGTGAAATTAGCTTGTAACTTCTTTTTCCTCCCCTCTGCTTTCTTCTCATAGGATCTAATTTGAAATATTATCATTTTGTTTTCCTTGAATTCTTATAATGCAATCAGTGAGATCTGGAATTAGGCTAACTGAATTATACTCATTTGGAAAGAAACATCAGGAATAGGAAAAACATATTGCTTCCAAGAATGGTAGAAAATATAAAGATATCCAGTTAGCCTTGTTACATGTCTTTTTATTCCCAGAATGTTCAAAAGTTTGAATCAAATTGTGGATTTAAGGAGGGTTGGAGTTTCGCAGAGGGAGAGAGGGGCAAGAGAGCAGAGGACAGATGCTATTGAACAGTTGGGAAAGGAGAGTAAAAACACGAGGGTCATGAAGAATGGGGAGAGGTGATGGGAAAATGAATTGGGAAGTCTTTCCCAAGTCAACCAATTACTGGAAGAAGTAAATTTGAAAATTAAGAGGTAGTCGATGGGAAGCAGACACTGGAAACTGAAGTTTTGAAGGAGATGTAGATTAGAGTATGATGATGGGAGTGGATGGATAGATAAGGAAGGAGAACAACCTCCTGTGAGTGAGGTGAAAAAAATATTTAGACACAAGACTTATCTCCCTTTGTACTGCAATAAAGCATGGGCCATCTAAGGTCAAAGGAAATACATTAATACAAAAATATTTCATTAATGTTTATGCCTAGTTTTGTTCTATATAGTAAGGATATGGAAGTGGTGAATAGTGCTGACCAGATACTACTCCCATGGGGGTGACATTCTAGTAGAAGATTAGCCTAGAAGGCAGTTTGACTTAAGCTCTTTCTGAAAATTGAATCAGTCAAGCTTATGATAGAAACTGATATGTATCCGATTCAATACTGAACTCTCTGGCAAGGTCCTAGATAAACTGAAAAGAGATCCGTATTACATAGGTTATACATATGCAGTTGGCAAAAATAATATAATTGTTAGTTCACTGAAAAATTACTTACATATGGGAGAGCATATCATAATCACATAGAAGTAGGTTGTATGTGTCTACTGGATCTTCTTAACATGTGGAACAAATAAATTTATATTAATATAAATAACCTTTTTATATCACTGGATCCAATTGATCTTGATAGAGTACTTATGGTATCTTCATCTATAGGAGCTCCATATAAAGACTCCCCACTTAGCCACAGTCTCCCCAGAGCACTCATTATGTTTTCCCTCTCTCATACCAATTTCACAACTATGCCCCAAAACAAACTTCCACAGTGATATTGCTAACAGTGTCTCTTAAGAGAATATCAGCATCTGTGTCAGTGTATTGTCTCCAGGTGCCCAGAACTATTATTGGCATTTCGTCAAAGTTCTAGAGGAGATATGAGCTCCATATAGATGTTGGGGGTTGGGCAGTAGACGAGAGCTGCTGCTGCTGCTAAGTCTCATCAGTCGTGTCCGACTCTGTGCGACCCCATAGACGGTAGCTCACCAGGCTCCCCCATCCCTGGGATTCTCCAGGCAAGAACACTGGAGTGGGTTACTATTTCCTTCTCCAATGCATGAAAGCGAAAAGGGAAAGTGAAGTCGTTCAGTCGTGTCCGACTCTTCATGACCCCATGGACTGTAGCCTACCAGGCTCCTCCATCCATGGGATTTTCCAGGCAAGAGTACTGGAGTGGGGTGCCATTGCCTTCTCCAAAGTAGAAGAGAGAGATTTCTGTGTAATTTCATGCCACAGCTTCCCTGGGCTGTTAAGCAGCCCCCTTGTATACAGAGTTCCCAAAATCTCTCAGACCAACTTCTCTAACCAGCTATTGGCTTTTGTTGAATCTAATGAATTTTATAACAGTAATTAGGAGTTTGGACCCTGGAGTTACAAAGAACTCATTCCCTTCACCATCTCTAATACTGCAGACTTTAAGAGGCATCTATTTATAATGAATAGATTTTAAAAATGCTTACAAATGGATGATTAAATTCCAGACTGTACATATATGTAGATTATCCAGGGAAAGTCATATTATAAAACATATTCTAAACTTTTAGTACAAATATGTAGAAACTGTCCATTAAAATATTTTACTACATCAGCATATTGCTAGGAAGTAAATTTTTATATGGGAAAATGAAATGTGGATAAGGAAAATAGTTTCTTTATCTCTACCTTCAATCATGAATTCTGGTCATAGAAGTGGGAATCATTAAATGTAATGGACTAGGAATGAAGTGTTGCAAAAACCAATAGAGGCAAAGACAAAAATAGATATTGTATCCTTGAAGCCAAGACTACACTTATCTAGACAAGATCTGTACCTCAAAATTCAAAACATGTTGGCCAATGAGCATCCTCTGGGAGCCATTTTTTCCTGGACTCCTTGTGGTTTAAGTACCAAAAAATAAAAATGTACACATAATAGATGAAGTATCACTTATTTTTATTTATTTATTGGTTTCCTCTTTTAAGCTGTGATTATGCTGATTCAGATCATAGTGTGTGAAATTTAGAAATAGGATACAGGGCAACAGCCTTACAAAGTTTGTAACAGAATCAAATTATCAGGACTCTCAGAGATCATTGTGATAGTAATCCATTCTGTGTAACTGATATGGCCTGATTAAAGTGGAATTTAGCATTTGTTTCTGGGTATGTGAAGAAGTTTTGGTTCATATAAAAAGTGCCATTTTTTTCAGTTGCTTGATTTGGTTCAATGATCCTTTCAAAGCGATAAAGGAAAGAAAAAGAACATTTTCAACTTGACACTTTTCTGTTCAAAAAATCAAAACATCTCATTTGTGCCAAACAATACGGTCAGCAGAATTATTCCTTACAGTTTCCTGAGGGAACAAAAATAATGAATAATCTGGTCTTTTGACTATGACCTCTTTGGATTTCAACAGGTTTTTCTTTTTTTCCTTTTAAAACGAAGAGTGAAAATTCTAAATCTAATGCAAAATGGTCAACACGTGAGCCCCCTGTCACTCACTCAGTGACTTGATGCATGCTTTTCTCAGCACAATCACGTGGTGTTGGAATGAAACAACAACAACACTTTGACATGGAAATTGATTGAAATCAAACAAAAAAGAGCCTGTAAGAATTATACTCTGTGTAAAACTTCTACCCAGAAAACCTTCCTTGGAAACTGAATTCCATGATTATATGTATCTGAATGAAAACATTCCAAAGACATTTTTACTACTTGTTTTTATTACTGTTTACTTGTTTTTGTTTGCTGTTTTGTGTAACTTTAATATCCAAAAGTCATAACACAGCTTTAATTTCCCTTCCAGTATTGAAAATTTGATATTTATTTTTAGCTTTTATTGCAAAAAAAATCATGTTACCTGAGAGGGAGCAATTAGGTTAAGTAAGAATGTCTGTCACACAACCCTTTGGGAGGAGAACTTAATTGTGTTTTCCAAATAAGAAAGAATGAGATACATTTTCCTCTTTCCCCTGTAAAGAGGGCCAGCAGGGCTTAGCTCCAGGAGGCCTGAGGATATTCTTCCTGTGGGAGAGTTGAAGCTTTTGTTTTCCAAGACCTAGGCTTTTGACAAAGAACTAGGTTTGGGGAGAGGAGGCTGGGCTGGAGCTTCATGAGAAGCAGCTGCTAGGTCTGTTTCAGAAAGCATCTCCAGAGACAAAGCAGAGGCAGGTATTTGTAAGGTGACCATGGAAAAGGTGCCTCCTGCATGCAGTGCCCTGGATGAGAAGGAATGGCTGGATGCTTGGGATACAGCTGGAGACATTAGGCCCATTTGAAAGGAGCTACAGTTTCAGTTTCTCAAGGTCAGCACTTGTCAGTGTCAAGTGTAGCTGCAGAGCAATGTGACTCTCACAGCGAGGTTCAAGGCCTCCAGCCTCCCTGTTGTCCTATGAAAACCCTAGGAGACTTATCTGCGAGGAAAACGGAAGGGACCTCCTCTCAAGACCTGACAGAGCAGTCTGTCCTCACCAGCTCTGGCCAATCAACTTTCATTTGACTCAACAATTCAAATCCAGGGGATTAAATTCAGAAAATTTAAACGGATTATTCTTTAGACAGGCCTGCCATTTTTTAAGAACTTCTTAAATTTTCAGCTCTCTTATCTGTACTTTCCATCTGAAAAGTAAAAGTTTCAGCCCCGTAGATAGTCCAAGTTTCCTTTCCTGGCTAAAAGGTCTGAGGACAATTTCCTGTTTTATTTGCATCAATAATTAAGAAATTCTTTTTTGGTTACTTTATTCCTTTGTGTTCTGCCTCCAATTTCTCATCTTACTTAGCTTTTATTTTGGCAATGGCTGTCATTAATCAAGCATTTCTGAAGCTGTCTTCTTTCTTCATGTGTACTTTGGGTAATATTCTAATTTGTTCCTCTGAATTTCTTCTTCTTGTTTTCTGTGAAATACCTTCTAAAATATGCTGACATTAGTGATTATAGTTTCTGTTTGTGATTTATGGTAGGAAAAACTTAGCTTAAGTATTCAAGTGTCCAATGCATCTACATTAAAACCCAAAAGAACAAAATAGCTGATCACATGTTTGGGTATCAGGAGACTTTCTCAGAATTAGGAATCCTCTCCTGGCCATCACTGCATCCTTAAATATTAGCCCTAGGTCTGGCAGATAACATTATGTGTCATAAACAACTCATTAAGTAATTGAATGAATGAATGAGTGTCCTGAGGCAAGTTCCCCATTTTCAATTAAAAAAAAAAAACAACCTTCCTTTGAGAAGATTCACTGAAAAACAAAGAATTTATCCTCCATTTAACCTAATGTGTCTGCTCATACTAATTAACTGAAGTATTAAATTTTGGAAAACAACAATAAGAAAATAGCCTTTCTAAACAGAGAAAGTACTAAACAGGGACACTTATTTTACAGTAGTTTTAAATATTCTTTCTTTTAAATTCACATCTAGGAAACTACTATAACCCTCTATCTTCAAGGTCTATGTTAAAATATTTCAATTTTTGGAAAACATGCCCAGTGAACTAGTGGTGCCCTCAATACATTTTGCCATTTCTGGGCCTTCCTAATTAACAGATACCTAAACCAGAAGTTTTGCATCTTATCCTGCTGTAGGTTATAGTCCATGAATTATAAGTTCATGGATCATTTATAGAAAGTTCTTCAATATATGTGAACCATCTGGACACATGGTAACAATCATGTTTTTTTTTAATGATTTAAACACATCCTTTAACTATTTCTTTGACTGTTTATTAATTAATAGTTAACAGCATTTATAGGGTGAAATATTAAAACAAAGGAATGTTACTGATAAAGCTAAAGAGTAACTATAGTTCAGATTACAGAAGTGTAAATAACTACTTCTAAAGTAGTAGTTTAGAAGTACTAAACTTTTTTTTTAAATTTCATCTTTTAATTTCATGATTGTGTTAGGTAGGTAGAATAGGGAAAAGGAGTCCAAAATGGCGGTGGCTAAAAGACAAGGAAGGTCCGAGGACCAGAGTGAAGACTTCAGGCAGAACAAACAGAACAAACAGCACTCCTGGCTAAGCCCAATTTGCATAGGGCAGGCCCAGGTGGAGGAAAAAACATATAAAAGGAGGAGCCAAAGCACTTTCTCTCGGACTCTCTCTCCCGTGTGCGTGCGTGCGTGCTCTCTCTCTCTCTCTCACTCTTTCTCTCTCTTTCTCTCTCTCTCTTTCTCCCTCCCCACGCACTCCTCCACTCCCTTCTCTTCGAGTCTTGGATTCTCCTGCTATCTTATAAATAAAATGGAGCTGTAACACTGATTTGCCTAAGAGCTGTAACACGGTTTGTCCAAGACCCGAGAGCTGTGATGCGCCGAGGGCTTTAATGTCCGTTGCTCCAAATCTTTGTTGTGACCAGACAAAGAACCGAGGAACATACACTCGCATGACATCTGCATTTGCCATTTGCAGTGATTTTAGAACCCAAGAAAATAAAGTCTGTCATGGTTTCCATTGTTTCCCTATCTATTTCCCATGAAGTGATGGGACCAGATGCCATGATCTTCATTTTCTGAATGTTGAGCTTTAGGCCAACTTTGTCACTCTCCACTTTCACTTTCATCAAGAGGCTTTTGAGTTCCTCTTCACTTTCTGCCATAAGGGTGATGTCATCTGCATATCTGAGGTTATTGATATTTCTCCCAGCAATCTTGATTCTAGCTTGTGCTTCACCTAATCTGGCATTTCTCATGATATACTCTGCATATAAGTTAAATAAGCAGGGTGACAATATACACCCTTGACATACTCGCTTCCCAATTTGAAACCAGTCTATTGTTCCATGTCCAGTTCTAACTGTTGCTTCTTGACCTGAATACAGATTTCAAGAGCAGGTCAGGTGGTCTGGTATTCCCATCTCTTTCAGAATTTTCCACAGTTCATTGTGATCCACACAGTCAAAGGCTTTGGCATAGTCAATAAAACAGAAATAGATGTTTTTCTGGAACTCTCTTGCTTTTTCCATGATCCAGCGGATGTTGGCAATTTGATCTCTGGCTCCTCTGCATTTTCTAAAACCAGCTTGAACATCAGGAAGTTCATGGTTCACATATTGCTGAAGCCTGGCTTGGAGAATTTTGAGCATTACTTTACTAGCGTGTGAGATGAGTGCAATTGCACGGTAGTTTGAGCATTCTTTGGCATTACCTTTCTTTGGGATTGGAATGAAAACTGACCTTTTCCAGTCCTGTAGCCACTGCTGAGTTTTCCCAATTTGCTGGCATATTGAGTGCAGCACTTTCACAGCATCATCTTTCAGGATTTGGAATAGTTCAACTGGAATTCCATCACCTGCACTAGCTTTGTTCGTAGTGATGCTTTCTAAGGCCCACTTGACCTCACATTCCAGGATGTCTGGCTCTAGGTCAGTGATCACACCATCGTGATGATCTGGGTCATGAAGATCTTTTTTGTACAGTTCTTCTGTTTATTCTTGCCATCTCTTCTTAATATCTTCTGCTTCTGTTAGGTCCATACCATTTCTGTCCTTTATCGAGCCCATCTTTGCATGAAATGTTCCTTTGGTATCTCTGATTTTCTTGAAGAGATCCCTAGTCTTTCCCATTCTGTTGTTTTCTTCTATTTCTTTGCATTGATCGCTGAAGAAGGCTTTTTTATCTCTTCTTGCTATTCTTCGGAACTCTTCATTCAGATATTTATATCTTTCCTTTTCTCCTTTGCTTTTCGCTTCTCTTCTTTTCACAGCTATTTGTAAGGCCTCCCCAGACAGCCATTTTGCTTTTTTGCATTTCTTTTCTATGGGAATGGTCTTGACCCCTGTCTCCTGTACAATGTCACGAACCTCATTCCATAGTTCATCAGGCACTCTATCTATCAGATCTAGGCCCTTAAATCTATTTCTCACTTCCACTGTATAATCATAAGGGATTTGATTTAGGTCATACCTGAATGGTCTAGTGGTTTTCCCTACTTTCTTCAATTTAAGTCTGAATTTGGCAATAAGGAGTTCATGGTCTGAGCCACAGTCAGCTCCTGGTCTTGTTTTTGCTGACTGTATAGAGCTTCTCCATCTTTGGCTGAAAAGAATATAATCAATCTGATTTCGGTGAATCATAGGTATTTGTATTAGGTCATACCTGAATGACCTAGTGGTTTTCTCTCCTTTCTTCAATTTAAGTCTGAATTTTGCAATAAGGAGTTCATGTTCTGAACCACAGTCAGTTATCGGTCTTGTTTTCCTGACTGTTTAGAGCTTCTCCATCTTCAACTGCAAAGAATATAATCAATCTGATTTTGGTTTTGACCATCTGGTGATGTCCATGTGTAGAGTCTTTTTTTGTATTGTTGGAAGAGTATGTTTGCAATGTCCAATGTGTTATTTTGGGAAAACTCTATTAGCCTTTGCCCTGCTTCATTTTGTACTCCAAGGCCAGACTTGCCTGTTACTCCAGGTATCTCTTGACTTCCTACTTTTGTATTCCAGTCTCCTATGATGAAAAGGACATCTTTTTTTTTTTTTTTTTTTGGTGTTAGTTCTAGAAGGTCATGTAGATCTTCATAGAGTCTTCCAACTTCAGCTTCTTCAGCATTACTGGTGGGGGCATAGACTTGGATTACTGTGGTATCGAATGGTTTGCTTTGGAAACAAACGGAGACCATGCTGTCTTTTTTGAGGTTGCACCTGTCAGTTACAAATTGGCACTTGCCTGTCAGTGACAAACTGACACTTGCTAATAGTATTTGCTAGTCACTAAGTAAAGCATCTGCCTACAATGCAGGAGACCCAGCTTCAATACCTGTGTCAGGAAGATCTCTTGGAGAAGGAAATGGCAACCCACTCTAGTATTCTTGCCTGGAGAATCCCATGGGCAGAGGAGCCTACAGTGGGCTACAGTCTATGGGGTCTCAAAGAGTTGGACACAACTGAGCGACTTCATTTCACTTCACTTCACTTCAAACAACAACGAGGGTATTTGCCATCTGCCTCTGCAGAGATTGAACCCTGTGCTGCTTCAGCTGTTGACTTTCAACACCCTCTGAGGGAGTTCAGGGTGGAGTGATGCATTCTGTGCTCCAGGAATCTGGTGGAACAGGTCTTTAGATAGCTGGATATGTTTAGGAACAGATATAATGATCCCAAGCCCTGCATCTGATTGTATCCAGAAAAGCACTAAATCCATTCATGGTGATAGCAGATCTTCCTGACTATGAGAAAACCTCTTGTAAAGCAAGCACCTGATTGCACTGAACTCTCTCTTCACTAAAACCTTATATAATGACCATCCACCCTACCTCTTTGGAGCTGTCTCTCAGAGCTATCTGAGGTGCTGCCTCCCGGACTACAGTCTTCATTTTGCCTCAAATAAAACTTAACTCTCAAGTTGTGCATCTTTTTTAGTCGACATGCCCCTACAGGCCCCCACTTGGTTTCACTAACTAAAAACTATTTTGGAAATTGTGAAAGCATTATTTTTTCTTATTCATCATGTATATTTCAATTGTTCTTTCTAATTTTAAGTATTTTGGACTCTTGTTGACTATAAGGGCTATTCCATTTCCTCGAGGGGTTCTTACTCACAGTGGTAGATATAATGGTCCTCTGAATTAAGTTCTAAAATATCTTTAAAAAGCACTAAAATCCCTTCATGGTGACTTCAGCTCCTCGTGACTAGCAGAAAAACCTTTTGTAAGATGAGCGCCTGATTGCCTAAATTCCCCCTTCACCAAAATCACATATATTGACCTTCCCCCACTGCCTCTTTGGAGCAATTTCTCAGAGCTGGCTGAGGTGATATCTTCCAAGCTGCCATTCTCCATTTTGTCCCAAATAAAACTTAACTCACAACTCTTACATTGCGCATCATTTTTTAAGTTGACAAGGATTCTTAGAACAGTGGGTCAAATGTGGGGTCTCTGACATGAATAGGGTGTGCACGGGGCTTGCATTGCCATCCTCTCACCTTAGGTGGTTGGAGAAGGCAATGGCAACCCACTCCAGTGTTCTTGCCTGGAGAATCCCAGAGACAAGGGAGCCTAGTGGGCTGCCGTCTATGGGGTTGCACGGAGTCGGACACAACTGAAATGACTTAGTAGCGCCTTAGGTGATTGCTCTCCTAATCTTAATGAGCTTATCTGGTCCCTTTAATCTTGCCTCAGGTGTTTCTTGACTACTCCTCCCTTGACTAGCAATGGTTTGAGTCTGCCCTTTGAAACTCTAGGAAGGTGTTGGAGGCTAGAGTCTTGCCTACAAGAAATGGGGGGTGGGGTGGAGGGGAATGACCACTGTGCCTGGGAGCCCTACAGGGCCCCATTTGTTTTCACTAACGAAAAACTATTTTGAAAATTGTGAAAGCATTGTTTTTTCTTATTCATCATTTATATTTCAATTGTTCCTTCTAATTTTAAGTATTTATACAAATGTCTTAACATATAAGTTTAACTAATGATACTATCAAATATACACATATACATTTGGGAGCTTCCTTGATGGCTCAGCTGTAACGAATCTGCCTGCAGTGCAGGAGACATGGATTTGATCCCTGGGTAGTGAAGATCCCCTGGAGGAGGAAATGGGCTCCCACTCCAGTATTCTTGCCTGAAAAATCTCATGGACAATGGCTCGGATGGTGAAGAATCTGCCTGCAATGCAAGAGACCTGGGTTCAATCCCTGGGTCGGGAAGATCCCATGGAGAAGGGCATGACAACCCACTCCACTCATCTTGTCTGGCGAGTTCCATGGACTGAGGAGCCTGGCAAGCTACAGTCAAAAGAGTGGCAAGAGTCAAATGTGACAGCACACACACACACACACAGAGCACATAGCAGTCCCAAACCAAACACTGTATAATATCACACATTTGTCTATTACTTACATTTCTATGTTGTAGTCTAAAATACTACTTTAAATATTACCTCACTCCTTATTAAGAGGATCTATGTGATGGAAATTGACTCCATTCACAATTTTGTTTGGAGTTTAAATATTTTAAACTGTGTGCCAGAGTTAAAGCTCACAAAACCTTTTCTATTTTCAAGTTTCAAACCCATGTATTAGGTAGTTAGAATAAGAAAAAGGAGTCCAGAATGGCAATGACTAAAAGACAAAGAAGGGAAAACCCCATGAAAATAGAACAAAGGAAGGTCGGAGGACCAGAGTGAGAACCTCAGGTGAAACAAACAGCCCTCCTGGCTAGCTCAATTTACATACGGCAGGCTCAGAGGGAGGAGAAAAAACATAAAAAAGAGGAGCCAAAATTGAGCCCCTGGCTTCTCTTCTCTTCACTTCTTTTGGGCCGGCCTGCTCTCACACCTCAAGGATGTATTTTTTTTCCTTGCCAAATAAAACTGAGCTGTAACACCGGTCTGTCCCTTGCTTCAAATTTTTGTTGCAGCAAGACAGAACCGAGGAAATTACACACTCCCCTGACATCTCTGGTGCCATGACTCAGATTCAGCCTGGCTGAAACAACCTCAGCTCAGCCCCCGTAAGGCTGAGGCCAAGCACAACAGTAGCCCAACTCAGCAAAAGTTCACTCGGTGGAAGCTGAACACAAAGAAAACACAGCACAGTGGAAGTGAACATCCTTGTGGTGTGAGGGTGGGCTGACCCCAAAGGAGAGGCCTCAATCCGTCTTGGCTTCCTCCTTTTATACATTTGTCTCCTGCCCCCGAAGCCTGCCCTACATAAATTGGGCTAGCCAGGAGGGCTGTTAGTTCCATCTGAAGTTCTCACTCCAGTCCTCAGATTTTCTTTTGTTTTCTTTCTTTTTCATTTTCATGGGCTTTTTCCTTTCTTTAAGTCACTGCCATTTTGGACTCCTTTTTCCTATTTCAACTACCTAACATATGGAGATTACATACCTAACCAAATAAATTATCTTGTGATTAAATATATATATTTGTGTGATAGTTGCTCAGTTGTGACTCCTTATGACCCTATGGACTGTAGCCCATCAGGCTCCTCTGTCCATGGGATCTTCCAGGCAAGAATATCAAAGTGGTTAGATATTTCCTTCTCCAGGGGATCTTCCTGACCCAGGAATTGAACCCAGGTCTTCTGCATTGTAGGCAGATCCTTTACTGTCTGAACCACCAGGGAAGCCCTGATTAGATACACAGAAAAGAGTTAAATTAATGAGTTTAATAAATATGTTTTTCTGCTGAAGATACAAACCACACTCTTCATCCTCATTTTGATAAAGGCACAACATCCTATGAGTAATCAAAATCTCTTAAGTTAGACAATAATCTAAAAGGTATTTTGAAATATATGTACATGAACAGTGAATAGTTATGGCCTATTTCCAAGTAAGTGGCTGAGAGATTATACGAAGTTATGTGCAGTGTAGTTTAAAAGTTAAGGAAAAGAAAAAGAGGTCTGTTATTCAGTTTTCTTATTTCCTTGTCTTTAGGGAATCCACAGACTCACATGCACATGCTCACTCACACATGCCCACTAACAGTCACCTTTAAAATGAAGGAACATTTCAATAAGAGCTCCACAATGGAAAGGCTGCACAGTGCCCTAAAGAATAGAGTATTAGAGACTGGACAGGCAGAAGTCTTTGGAAAGAAGAGCATAAGTTAGAACTGGGAATGTAAAAAATGTCTGAAAACAAAGTATGCTGGTCAAATCATATCCTGTTTTCCACTGTTGGGAACTCTGAAATCCACTGCTGTCCCTTGTCCCTTCTTTTTTCCTATCCTTGTCTCCCTCTCTTCCTCTGTCCCTTCCTTCTTCCCTCCTTATCTCTCCTTCTACTTGCCTGGCTTACATCTCTCTCATAGCATGTGTTGAAAAGCAAAGAAAACACTTGCTCACTGAAACCTCTGGAATGTGATTCGAAGCCTATCTTCTTAGCCATTAATACATAACTGCCTCAGGATTTCCGTTTCTTCTCATCTATGACTTCACAGAAATAGAGTGTGGGGTTTTTGCTTTCATGTTATGCAGTTCTTTTAGTGTAAACATGCATATGCTTGTGTGTGTCTGTGCAAGTCACTTTTAGAACTTTTATCTAAAGTATTTTTACATCTACTTTTACTTATTAATAACTGAGCCTTCTAAACGACTCTTTTTACAAATCTAATTTAAAATCTCTTTACTATCTCCGTTTTTCTGAATAATACTCCTATGTAGTTTTCTGACTGACCTCTTGATGGACTGTCTCAACAACGGCTGCTACACCAAGGGACCAATAGCTTACTGGTCATATTTTTGCCCAGTTCCAGGTCCTTTTCTCTAGGTTGTTTTCAGTTCTGACTCTTTGTGACCCCATGGACTGCAGCATGCCAAGCTTTCCTGTCCTTCACCATCTCCCAGAATTTGCTCAAACTTATGTCCATTGAGTTGGTGATGCCATCCAACCATCTCGTCCTCTGTGATCCCCTTCTGCTCCTGCCTTCAATCTTTCCCAGCATCAGGGTCTTTTCTCTAAGACGTGAAGATAGAACAAACTTCAGACTCCCAAGAAGTTACATGTACTAGAGGGGATAGAAAATCATAAACATAAAAGCAGACCATGTGTCATTTGGTGATACCTCAGTACTGTGAGCATCCCTTACTGAGGACACAGCCAGGGGATTCCTGTCAGCTCCCTTCCTGTTCCTCACCCCAGCCCCCTTCCTAATTTTCCTCCTCTGTCTGCCCTTTGAACCCATTTCTTGCATATATCAGTGGCCTGATGAGCCTGCCTGCAACACTCCCAGGCCTCACATAATGAGAGAGGCTTTGTCCATGACCTGGGGCAGAGAAGGAGCCAGGAGATGCAGCTAGACCAGGAAGGCAAGAACCTTTGCTTGTTCTTAGCAGAGACTATAACCTCCAAGCCCCCCGGTGGCCTTCCCTTGGAGTCAGTGTTCTGCTTCATGAGCCTGGCTCTTTCAGGGCCTTCACCATTCTTGGCCTCACTCTAATTTGGGTCAGGCCAGGGCCACCCCAAGGGAACTGTTCCCAGGGATCACCTGAGGCTGTCAGACCTGTTTTTACTGGTTTATATTTATGGTCCTAATTTTTTTAAGTGAAGCTGGGACTTCGCTAGCAGTCCAGTGGTTAGAACTCTGCACTTCCACTGCAGGGGGCACAGGTTCAATCCCTGGTTGGTGAGCTAAGATCCTGCGTGCTACACGGTGGGGCCAAAAACTACTTACATTTTACTTTTATTATTTACATTAATAAAAATAAATAAATAAAGCTAACTTTGTATGATGTCTCAAATGTATTAAATAATATTATTTAGGGAAAAAATAGTGTGGGTTAAATAGTACAATACAAGAAGAACAAAAGTGTTACTTAAAAGGAGTATCTTCTGCTGCTGCTGCTGCTGCTGCTAAGTCGCTTCAGTCGTGTCCGACTCTGTGCAACCCCATAGACGGCAGCCCACCAGGCTCCGCCATCCCTGGGATTGTCCAGGCAAGAACACTGGAGTGGGTTTCCATTTCCTTCTCCAATGCATGAAAGTGAAAAATGAAAATGAAGTCACTCAGTCATGTCCGACTCTTCGCAACCCCATGGACTGCAGCCTACCAGGCTCCTCCATCCAGGGAATTTTCCAGGCAAGAGTACTGGAGTGGGTCGCCATTGCCTTCTCCGGAGTATCTTCTAACTAGTCTCAAATTTGTGGTAAGTCCATAGCTTAGCAATTTTCATGGCATGTGTATAAATAATGTTAATTCAGATTTCATGTGGCACAGTAACATTGGGGTTCCAGAATTTTCATGAAAGATATTTATATAAAACTGTGTGTGTGTGTGTGTATATATGTATTCAGTTCAGTCCAGTCACTCAGTCGTGTCTGACTCTTTGCAACCCCATGAACTGCAGCATGCCAGGCCTCCCTGTCCATCACCAACTCCCAGAGCCTACTCAAACTCATGTCCATTGAGTCGGTGATATCATCCAACTATCTTATCCCCTGTCGTCCCCTTCTCCTCCTGCCTACAATCTTTCCCAGGATCAGAGGTTTTTCCAAGGAGTCAGCTCTTTGCATCAGGTAGCCAAAATATTGGAGTTTCAGCTTCAGCCATCAGTCCTTCCAATGTACATTTAGGACTAATCTCCTTTAGGATGGACTGTTTGGATCTCATTGCAGTCCAAGGGACTCTCAAGAGTCTTCTCCAGCACCACAGTTCAAAAGCATCAATTCTTTGGTGCTCAGCTTTCTTTATAGTCTAACTCTCATGTCCATACATGACTACTGGAAAAACCATAGCCTTGAATAGATGGACCTCTGTTGGCAAATTAATGTCTCTGCTTTTTAATATGCTGTCTAGGTTGGTCATAACTTTTCTTCCAAGGAGTAAGTGTCTTTTTATTTCGTGGCTGCAGTCACCATCTGCAGTGATTTTGGAGTCCCCCAAAATAAAGTCTGTCACTGTTTCCACTGTTTCCCCATCTATTTGCCATGTAATATATATATTACAGATAAATTATATATGTATATGTATATAAAAGCATACATATAGAATACATTAATAGAGATTATGCAAATGTGGCGCAGTCGTAAAGAATTCGCCTGCCAATACAGGAGATGCAACAGATGCAGGTTCTATCCAGGGTCGAAATGATCCCCTGGAGTAGGAAATCGCAACCCAGAGCAGTGTTCTTATCTGGCAAATTTCATGGAAGAGGAGTCTGGTGGGCTACAGTCCGTGGGATCACAGAGAGTTAGACATGACTGAGCAAGTGACTAAGCACACATGCACACAGGCAAACATACACAGACACATAGACACACACACACACACACACATATATATATATATTTTTTTTCCACCCCCTCTGCCAGGCAAGAATACTGAAGTGGGGTGCCATTTTCTCCTCCAGGGGACCTTCCCCACCCAAGGATTAAACCTGTGTCTCCTGCATTGGCAGATGGGTTCTTTAGCACTCTACCACCTGGGAAGCCCCATATTTATGTATACACACACACACACACACATATATACTTCTTTCTTTCTTCTTCCAGAAATTGACTCTTTTTTTTTTTTTTTTTTTAATTCTCCTAGATGGTGGCAGGCCCCAGCTTTATGTAGTTATCTCAGTCAGGCTTTCACTCCTGAGACAATGTCTCATGTTCTAGAATGACTTTTACCATCTCAGGCCATCATCTCCAGCACTTAGGTCACATCTCTGCCCTGGTACCATTACAACCACCAAGGTATGAGTTTAAAAGCATACTGCAGGCTATTTCAAGTTTATGGCTCTAATTTTAATTTTCCTCTTCATTTTTGGCTCCTTGGGACTTCTGAGATTTTGTGTTTGTTAAAAATGCAAACTTTCTAGGTATGTGTGCACAGCCCTTTATACTAGCTCAATCTGTTATGCTGTTGGCTGTTGTGGTATTAAATTCCCTTGAATTTCGTCAGTCATTTAAGTCTTCTTCCCATGGGTTCTTCAAATTTTAGTTCTTGTTTATGATTTTAGTGTTTCTCAGAGTCTAATATTGAAGAAAGTATTTCTTTGAAAATATGCCACTAGTACTTCTATGCTTGGAGCAGAAACAGAAAAAATGTAAGAATTACTGCTCCAATAATGCAGTGTGGTATGATATTGCTGTTATATTAAGAAAGGTTTTTTTTTTCCCCCATCTATTTTCTTTCACCACTCCTCTCTCTTCTTACAAATTGAAATGCTAGAGCATTTAGCACTCTTAAAGAGGAAAATAACACTGTTAAAGAGAAAAGGGGGACTCTCTCCATTTCTAGAGCTCCAAACAGTCGTAGACCCATTAAAGGGAAGACAGAGAGCACCGGAAAGAATGCGTCATGAATTTGACCAAAGCTTCGCTGTTCCACCACACAATCCAGGACAGAGGACAGGTGCCCAAAGCTAGAGCCGGTAGTGGATGGGAATAGTTGGAAGAGAAATTTTAATTGTGTGGACAAAGGTGGATTGCAAGGAGGGAGCGACCCTGTGCCTGATTGCTTAAATGAAGCCCTTAGGAAAGAGCAAAATGCATACTTCCTGGGAACTGAGAGTAGAGGGGAACATGAATTGTTCTCAAATAGAGGTGTTTAAATGTTGTCTCTAGATAGATCCAGCCTTAGAGGACATCGCAACAGAGAGATGTTGGAAAAACAGATCCACTTCTAGGTTTCCACAAAGCCAAGAAATATAATGAGTAGAAGTGGGCAAACCTAGAAGCCATGCTACTAGAAACTGGTACATTTCTACAGCATGGATCAAGGACTGAATTCCAGAATCTTCTATGGCTATCTCAGCAAATGCCAAGGAAGGCAAAACTGATGGTAATGTCTCATTACTAATGCCGTATTATGTCATGCGCTTGCTTTCTGTCCCTAAGTCATGTCTGATTCTTTGCGAACCCATGGACTGTGGCCCACCAGGCTCCTCAGTCCATGGGATTTCCTAGGCAAGAATACTAGAGTGGGTTACAATTTCCTTATCCAGGGGATCTTCCCAACCCAGGGATTCAATCAGGGTCTCCTGCATTTGCAGGTAGATTCTTTATCATTGAGCCACCAGGGAAAGACTTACTATGTCAGAAGCCTCCTTAATATTGTGTGCCTCTTATTATAAAGACTTGATCACAAATTGATTGAAATTTGTTTCCAGCCCCACAAAGGAATGGAGGGCAGAAAAAGAAACGGAGTGAAAGAAACTACAAAGTTTAGTTACAGGAACTGAATTTTAATCTGCTCCAGAAGCAATGCTTTCCTTAATTCAAACTCTCCTTTCAAGTTTGTTTACTTACATGATTTGAAACATTTCACCCTAAAACATTCAGCATTTTTCTTTTAGTAGCAAAAACATATAATACTTGGTATGTATGTTTTCTAAGGCACGGATTTCAAAACAATATCTAAGGCCAGATTCAAATACAGTCTTTTGTTCATCTCACAGTGGGATGTTGGAAGCCTACTCAGACTTGCTCCTAAGAATCAATTACATACATTTTTTCCAATGTTTACTGGTGTTTACTCCATGTTTACTGATATCATCCAAGTAGCTCTAAACTGGCCATAATGGGAATATTTAGACCATGTGCTATGCTATCTCTCAATCATGTCAAACTCTTTGTGACCCTGTGGACTGTAGCCCACCAGGCCCCTCTGTCCATGGGATTCTCCAGGCAAGAATACTGGAGTGGGTTGCTGTGCTGTCCTCCAGGGGACCTTCCAGTCCCAGGGATCAATCCATGTCTCATGTCTCCTGCATTGGCCGGTGAGTTCTTTACCACTAGTGTCATCTGGGAAGCCCATAGAAAGCAACAAATGGTATACAGCAGGGCTTCCTCCTCCCCTGAGAATTGCTGTTAAATGTTTAGCAATATATCACTGATCCTGTATCTTTAGCACTGGAGAGCCATTTTTAAACTTCCCATCTTTCTGCTACAGGGGAATTTATTTTTACTTCTTGAGCAGAGAATACCCAGTCACATATGACATTTTTTATGAATCCTGGGCGTTCCAGATTTCTAACTTAGTAAAATCATGTTTTATGTTTAGAAATTTTGAATCATTGGATTTATGGAATGATTTCTGTGGGGCTGGGATTCAGTTGCATGACCTCCCTCCCATAGTGCCCACCCAGTGTTTTGCATCTGTTGGGCTCACATACAGCCTGAGCAGCAGCCTCAGAAGCAACAGCTGCTGTTAAAATGACCCAGAGGGTAAATTTCATATTAGTCCTTTCATGGAAAACAGAGTAGTAGGAAATCATGTCACAGAGATGTTCTGTGGGTAGATACATAATTATAATGCTGTTTTTTAATTCTTTTTTATAGTAGTGACCAATGTCAAACTTTTGAAGAAATTAATGATGAGGAAATTAAAGCAAGGAAATGAAATGGGCTGCCATGGTATGAATAGTTTATCTAGCCTTTGAGAATTCAGAGATAAAGGATGAAAGACTTGTTCCAGAAGCAAAGGGTGGGAGTTTCTTTTATCAAGTGAAATGAGTATAAGTGAATTAAAAGGTCACTCAGAAATGACTTTGTTTATTATCCGGATCACTTGTGTTTTATCTTTTGCAGACAATAAGTTTGTGAATGTTCCACTTTGTGCTTGTATGACAAGAGGGAAGACAGTGGTGTGGGGAGTGAGGCTCAGGACAGGAGAACATAAAGTTAAGAAGAAAGCCTGAGGGTTTCCTGGAGGGGGGAAAGAGAGGAGGGGGAAAGTTTACAGAAAAGTGGCCAATTTCCAGACCCCACACAGACTTCCCTAAACAATAGGAAAAACACTCCAGGATTTCCTAGTCCCAAAGATTTAGTCGACTTGATACAGTAGAATAATGACCGCTGGCTCAGATGTCAAGCCATGTCTGGTCTCTCTGTAGTTTGTAACAGTTATTACAGGAGCTCCTGATGCCAAAAAATTATAAGAACAAGAAATGTCCCTAAATCACCATCCATTTTGATTTGCAAAGAATCTATCTTGTAATATTTTCCTCTCAGCCTGATAGCTTTAAACAGTGCTCAAGGCTATTTTATCCTCCAACATTTTTTATCAGTCCAGTCATACAAAAACCATACTAAAGCATATGTGAACATTCAAAATAAAGGAAAACTTTAACATTTTTATGTATTTTATAATTTATTAGCTGAGTAATTTTCATGATTCCAGAAACTGCATTTGCTATACTGGAGCAGATATCTACTAATTGAAATGTATTGGCTGGAATTTTTTTTAGCTGAAATACATTAACTTTTTCTTTTTTTTAAAAGAAAAAAACAGAATGCAATGTTGTAGAAACATTCACTTCAGCAAATTGAAGCCATGCATGGAAAATTGAGATCTGAGCCACTTTCCTCTAAGAATGTATAAAATAATTCAAATAGAACTTTATTTAGTAGTGATCCATAGCAATAGTAATTCAATTTAAGAACAAAGGATGAGGGATTTAAGACAACAATATAATGAAAGAGAGAAAAAAAAAAATTCCAGGTGGCCAAGACTCTCCTTTACACTCAGTTAAATGCAATAATTAGTTCAGGTTTTGGATTTTGTTCACTTCTACAATAAATATTTGTTGGAGCCTAGTATGTGTCATGGAGAAGGCAATGCCAACCCACTCCAGTACTCTTGCCTGGAAAATTCCATGGACAGAGGAGTCTGGTAGGCTGCAGTCCATGGGTTCGTGAAGAGTCGGACACAACTGAGCGACTTCACTTTCACTTTTCACTTTCATGCATTGGAGAAGGCAATGGCAACCCACTCCAGTGTTCTTGCCTGGAGAATCCCAGGGACAGGGGAGCCTGGTGGGCTGCCATCTATGGGGTCACACAGAGTCGGACATGACTGAAGTGACTTAGCAGCAGCAGCAGCAGCAGCAATATGTGTCAGGTACTTTATTAGGCATTAGAGATACAAGAGGGGAAAATAGACCCCCCCCCCCAAAAAAAAAGAGGGAGATAATACTGGATCATTTCCCTCAGTGTCTGACCTACTGTGATAAGACTAGGACCTAAAAGAAAGTAGAGATCCCTGAATGCACTTGGCACAGTGGTGCGTTAATGAACACGTGAGGAACATGGAGAAACGGGCTTGGCCCTCTTCTCTGTTGTTGCCCATTTCCTGATGAGGAATTGGCAACAACCAGTTAAGAAAGGTCTGTTTTCATCTTCTCCCTTGGTGTGCAGAGCAAAACCTTTAAAAGTCCAAAGTGCGAAGTCAGGGATAGGTGTCTTTTCTTTCTTCACCAAAACCTCTGCTGTTAGCTGATGGCTTGATACTTGCATGAAAGGGAATTTTATCAGAACTCTAATATGAGAAAGTTGGAGATTGTTTACACTCTCTTTGATAAAGTTCTATTTGAAGAATTTTGCTTCTGTTGCCTTCCTTAAAAATTAACTTCAACTTCACACAATCTAAGTACAAGCTAAAGACATTAATCCTTGTAATTTAATAACCATTTGTAATTTAGAACTGGAGCATTGACAGATCTAGAATTGTCTTCAGATTGCCTTAGAACTCATCTAATATCTTATTTGAAAGTTTAGAAAAACTTTTTAATCAAATTTAAATGAGGCAAGATTGAAGTCATCAATTTTATGTTCTCTTCAGACTGGAGAGACTGGCTTCATCTCTGCTCTTGGCATCATGAAACACCAACTGAAATTTATGCGTTGACTATTTTAATGATCAAATCTGTTGCATTTGGAACTTTGTAATAAAATCTATTTTCAGAACTTTAGCCATCCCAGTCTCCTTTTTTGTCTCTCAATTGTCTTATTTTCAACCCTGGTACAAAGTAGCTGTTTCTATGCTGAGAGAATTTCTCCTCCTAAATCCCGGCATGCCTAGTTAACTCCAAGTCCACCCTTCACATCAAGCTTTGCTTAAGCATCACCATCCTCTTCAGGTTAGATTTGATTTGTTTTGTCACATATTTGGAGAGATCCATGTAACTTTCCTGACTAGCATTTTGTTGTTGTTCAGCTGTTATGTTGTGTCCAACTCTGTGACCCCATGGACTGCAGCACACCAGGCCTCCCTGTCCTCCACTATCTCCTGGAGTTCGCTCAAATTCATGTCCAGTGAGCAGGTGATGCCATCCAACCATCTCATCCTCTGCTGTCCCTTTCTCTTTTGCCTTCAATCTTTCCCAGCATCAGGGTCTTTTCCAGTGAGTTGTCTCTTTACATCAAGTGGCCAAAGTATTGGAGCTTCAGCTTCAGCATCAGTCCTGTCTATGAATATTCAAGCATGATTTCCTTTAGGACTGACTGATTGATCTCCTTGCAGTCCAAGGGACTCTCAAGAGTTTCCAGCACCACAATTTAAAGCATCAATTCTTTGGTTGTTCAGCCTTCTTTATAGTCCAACTCTAGCATTTAATCATATATAATATTCAAAATTTTAATATAGAAACTTGCAAAGAGAATAGTATAATGAATTCCTATGCATTCACCACCACCAGCTTCAATAATAACAACCCGTGTTTAATGTTTTTTCTTAACAATTAAATCAATTAATTTATAATATACATCTAATAATATTTAGCAATTTAAAACTTGATTGCTTTTGAGTAATGCATAGAGTTTTGTAACCATTTCCATAATTGTGATATCAGACAAGTCATCACCCTAAAATGTTTCTCTAACCCCTTTGATGTCAATATTATACTATCTTTTTCTCAACTGTTTCATGTCTTCTTAAGTTGTAAGAATCCCTTATACAATCTGAGTACAACTACTTAGATACATTTTGTAAACATTCTTTTCCCAGACTGGCTTGTCTTTCATTTTTTAAACAATATCTTTGGAGGGGTAAAATATTTTAATATATATCAAGTTCAATTTGTCAAAAAATATTTTTTTCAGGATTTCTGCTTTTTGTGTGCTTTCAAGAAATATATCCAGAACCTAAGATCACAATAATTTTTCTACTATATTTTCTTCTTAGAAGTTTTCTAATTTTGGATCTAACCTTCTGGTCTATGATCAAGTGTATATACGGTGTGAAGTAAGAGCCAAGGTTTAATTGGTTTAATTTTGTATCACACAAATTTAATTGTCTGTATGATTAGATTTTATATTTAATTGTTTGATATTTAATTGAACAATTAAATTTGATATTTAATTTTTCCAGCATCACTTGTTGAAAAGAACTTTTCATAATCAAATTCCTTGACATATTTGTGGAAAATCCACTTACTAAGTATGTGTGAGTCTACTTCTAGATGCTCAGTTTTTTTTTCCTTTGATGTACAACTTTATGTTTTACTCAGTATCATGTTGGTTCAGTTACTATAACATTATATTTAGTCTTGTAATTGAGTCATGTGTATCCTTCAAGTTCAACCTTCTTTTTCGAAGCAATTTTGGCAATCCCTGGTTCTTTGCATTTAAATCAACTTGTTGATTTCTTGCATTGACAGATGGATTCTTTACAAATGAGCCACCAGGGAAGCTCTAACTTGTTGATTTCTAACAACAAAAATACACTGTGATTTTGATTAGGATTGTGTTAAATTTTTCTGATAAATTATAAAATTGGCATTTTAACAGTATTGGATTTTCTAACTCATGAACATATATCTCTATTTATTTAGTGGCATTATTTTGTAATTGAAAAAGAACCAAATTTTATGAGGTGTTTGATGAGAAGGAGACACAATAGAGGAACAAAGTGGCATCTTTCCCATAGCAGGTCTTCTGAATTCTTTTTGAGGTCTCTGTGAAGAGAGAGATTTTTTTAAAAAAAACTGATGTTGATGGTTTCATTTAAGAACAGCTGTGGAATTCTGGATATAAGGAGAGTTGCGTGGAATTTGATAACAATGAGTTGTAAAATATCAGCACAAATCTAGTGACTTGAGGTAAAATGTGGAAGCATTTTCTAGCAGCAGCATCCTTGACACAGTTTTCTTTTCTGTATATATTAGGTCAATTACAGGAGCTCGGGTGTTTCCTTCCAAACTCTAAATGATCCACTGGTGACTAAGACTTGACCTGAAGTTTCATGGGCTAAAGGTATCCAGTGCCACATGGGGCTTTTGCATAGGGCTCACTGAAGTCCTGAGGTATAAGCTTTCACCTTCCTCAGGACATTCTATGGGCCCACTATCAAAAAAAGTTCTCCTTCAAACTGAGACCAAGAGAACACCTATTGCAGCTTTCCCCCACAGATATTGTGATCTACGTATTTGGGTGATCGGGGTGGTTTGCTGTCACCTCGGTTAGAAAGATTGTATTTTCCAAAAATACCAATATGTATGTGAATTGATGGGACCTGTTCTCTCTCTTGAACCTGGGCAGGGACTTATAATTGCCCTGAATATTGGGGTACAGTGTCAGCGATGCTAGGTGACTTTCTTTTTTTTTTTTTTCTTTAAAAGAATTATTTTATTGTGGTACATGAGATCTACCCTCTTAACAAATTCTTAAGTGTAAAATGCAGTATTGGTGACTACAGTTACAATGATGTACAACAGATCTCTAGAACTTCCTTATCTTGCTTAATTGAAACTTCATGTCCTTTGATTAGTAACCACCCATTTCCACTTTCCCTTAACCTCTGGAAACCACCACTCCACTCTTTTGATTGTATGGATTTGACTATTTTACATACCTTGTATAAGCAGAATTTATTCTTCTGTGGCTGGTTTATTTCTCTTGGTATGATGACCTCAAGGTTTATCCATGTTATCCCATATTGTAGAATTTCCTTCTCTTTCACTGCTGTACAGTATTCTGTTGTATGTACACACCACATTTTCTTTAGCCATTCAACCACTGATAAATATTTAGGTGTCTCCACATCCTGGCTATTGTAAGTAGTGCTGCAATGAACATGGGAGTGCAAATATCTCTTCAAAATTCTTGTTTCAGTACTTTTGAATAAATAAAGAAGCTTTTGCCTGGTGCTTTAATTCTCTTTTTTCTCTCTTAAGATATTTACCTATAGAGCCTAGCTACCATATTATAAGGATCACCAGATGACATAGAGTGATGATGCATATGTGTTTCTGTTAATAGCCCCAACTATAGTCTGAGCTGATATTCAGCCCTGACCACAAGATATAAATGAAAGTCTTTGGAAGATGACACCCTCCAGCCTTCAAGTCTTGTAATTAAGACCCCAGAGCAGAGATACCCTATTCAACTTGATGACCAGCAGAAACAATGAGAGGTAACAAATCATTTTTCTTATTTAATCCATTAAATTACGGGATGATTTGTTACAAAGCAGTAGATACTTGAAATACTTTCCCATGAGACTTTCCGGTACTGACTACACAAGGAGCTTGAACGTCTCTTAATACTCATTTCCCTCCTCTCCATATGATTCTCCACAACTATTTGTCTGATTTCATGCATGGATTTATCTAGTGGGGTTGGACACAACTAAGCAACTAAACACTACTCTTCTATTATTTGAAAGTGAAAGTCCCTCAGTCATGTCAGACTCATAGCCTGTCAGGCTCCTCTGTCCATGGAATTCTCCAGGCTAGGATACTCGAGTGGGTAGCCATTCCCTTCTCCAGGGGATCTTCCCAAGCCAGGGATCAAACCCAGGTCTCCCACATTACAGGTGGATTCTTTACTGTCTGAGCCACCAGGGAAGCCCCCTTCTATAATGGGCATAACATGGTAATCTGACTTTCTATCTATTGTTTCATGGAAGCCCAATGTGCTAAATAGTTAAAACAAAATAATTTGTTACTAAATAATATTCAAATACTAAATATTAGTGTTTTCAAGGCTTTCTTTTCAATTCTCAAGATACTATTTTTATATTAAAAACATTTGAGTCTTTCTTATAGCTTTTCAGCTATATAAATCTTAATTGTTCTTGATTCAATGTGGAAGACTGGTGAGTGTGGAAAGAAAAGTGCAAAGATGACTATTTTAAGATATAATTCACTAAATATATGAGTGACATACAAGTATGTACTAGGTTTATCAATGGAGATCAGGGATCACTTGTAGTAAGTATGTGTTTAAAACATTGATTAACCTCACTCACATTCACTTTCCCAGAGAACTTTAGCATTATTCCTACTTAAGATATCTAGGACGCCAAACCAGCAGGTCCTCAATTATGTATATATGAAGACACTTCTCACAAATTAGTCACTATCATTCAAGAATGCCTAACAGGGAGGAAGATTCCATCAAGGAAGCACTTTTCTCAGCTCCCTTCCTTGTGTCCTTTGCTTAGTCGTTCAGTTGTGTCTGACTCTTAGCAACCCTGTGGACTGTAGCCTGGCAGGCTTCTCTGCCCATGGGGATTCTCCAGGCAAGAATACTGGAGTGGGTTGCCATGCCCTCCTCCAGGGAAATCTTTCCAACCTAGGCATTGAACCCAGGCCCCCCTCATTGCAGGTGGATTCTTTACTGTCTTGAGCCTTCAGGGCTCCCTTCCTACTATATTATTATTTCTTTCTACCAATATATATCTCACACTTTTTACCAGTTTTTCCATTGAACTGTTATCAACCTGTGTCCAAACAGCAACAACAACAAAGCAAAGTGGAAACAAGACAAATATTCTTGTTCCTGTTGTAAGAAGTTGGTCATCTACTACCCAGACTCACCCCAAGCAGCACTCCTTTTATCAAAAGATACAAAGGCTTTCAATGTTTCTTCTTGACTTGTATTTTTAAGCAAAACTTACAGGTAGACATATTGGCAGAACAAAGTGGAAAGGGAAAAATCGCTTTTAATGAAGTTTAAGACACATAACCTGAAATTTTAAATATGAAAATTATAACTTTTTATTAAATACTTAATAATGCATGCTCTTCAATTGTTAATAATTGTAACTTTGTTGTTGTGTTGTGTTAGTTGCTCAGTCATGTCCAACTCTTTGTGACCCCATGGACTGTAGCCCACCAGGCTCCTTGGTCCATGAAATTCTCCAGGCAAGAATACTGGAGTGAGTTGCCATGCCTTTTTTCAGGGGATCTTCCAGACCCCCAGATCGAACCTGGGTCTCTTGCATTGCAGGCAGATTCTTTACTATCTGAGCCACCAGGGAAGCCCTACTGCTGCTACTGCTAAGTCGTTCATTCGTGTCCGACTCTGTGTGACTGCACAGACGGCAGCCCACCAGGCTCCCTCGTCCCTGGGATTCTCCAGGCAAGAACACTGGAGTGGGTTGCCATTTCCTTCTGCAATGCATGAAAGTGAAAAGTGAAAGTGAAGTCGCTCAGTCATGTCTGACTCCTAGCAACCCCATGGACTACAGCCTACCAGGCTCCTCCCTACATCTCATATTTACCTAAAAGTGAAATTTAATAGTGTAATTTTGAATATAAAATGGTATAGCCAATTATTTCTCATTATATTTAGGTATATCTTTTGTCAATAGAGCATTCAATCATTCAAGCTCCCATAAATTACTTGCTAATAAGTGATTACATAACACTTAAAAAGCTGTTAAGTAGACCTTCCAATTTATGGTTCTAGGTGCATTTTATGAAAAATGGTTGTCTTTTCAGGAATGACAATTCCATTCAGATCAAATCTCACTGTTAACACTTAGTTATAAGTTTGGTATATCAGAAGTTTTCTCATTTCTTTGGATATCACTGTGGCTTGCTCACCTTTTATCTATTAAAGTTATGTATTATGAGGCTGGATCAAAAATTGTGCCAAATGCCTTGGATGTGAGGTAATTTGTTTTCTATTAAAACTCAGATTCTTGTAAACAAAGCCCAGGAGAAACATTAGCCTAAATAAGGCCTTTTAAATCTCTTTCTGCCTCATGCCAGAGAAGGATTTTTCAGGCACCAGGAGTGTGTGTCACAATACACTTACAGGTCAATGAAAGAACATTCAACCTTTGTAACTTGAGGTTACATGATTTTAAAGTTGCCTGTTTTCTAATTCCATCAGGACTAGATAACTCACTTGAGCGGAATAGTTTAACTTAAAAGTTCTTAGTTGTTGGAAGATTTCTGGACCAGGCAACCTAAGGAATACAAAACTAGCTAAACGAGTACAATATAACAAAAATAAAAACAGAAACAAAAATACAGAAAAAGGATCACTGCATCTTCTTTATGATCTTTATATTCTCTTCCAAGAAACCTTTCAGGGAAATTAAGGACTAAATGTTTAATATGGTAACTAATTGTTAACAGGTTAAAAGCAAGGTACTGAGGATTCAGATCTTTGACCTTCTTAGACTGTTGCTGCTGCTGCTACTAAGTCGCTTCAGTCGTGTCTGACTCTGTGCGACCCCATAGACGACAGCCTATCAGGCTCCTCCATCCCTGGGATTCTCCAGGCAAGAACACTGGAGTGGGTTGCCATTTCCTTCTCCAATGCATGAAAGTGGAAAGTGAAAGGGAAGTCACTCAGTCGTGTCCGACTCTTCGAGACCCCATGGACTGCAGCCTACCAGGCTCCTCCATTCATGGGAGTTTCCAGGCAAGAGTACTGGAGTGGGGTGCCAGTGCCTTAGACTGTTAGCAGGTACCTAAGACTGTTTGTTGTTCACCTATTTCACATTGCTTGTTCCAGAGGGCAGGTGGAACAAGGAGGGCTTTCTGTCTAACTGCTTTGGGTTCGATCCCTGGGTTGGGAAGATCCTCTGGAGAAGGGAAAGGCTACCCACCCCAGTATTCTGGTCTGGAGCATTCTATGGACTGTATAGTCTATGGGTTCACAAAGAGTCGGACACGACTGAGCAACTTTCAGTGTCACTTATAGACATGCTTTAATTCTTCATGCTAGGAAATGGTAAATGATTCCCAACAGAGTATTTAGAATACCCAAAAGAAGAAAAAAGAAAAAACTATACATAAAATTACTACAATAGCTCAGCTGGTAAAGAATCCATCTGCAATGCAGGAGAGATCCTGGTTGCATTCCTGGGTAAGGAAGATCTCCTGGAGAAGGGATAGGCTACCCATTCCAGTATTCTTGGGCTTTCCTGGTGGCTCAGTTGGTAAAGAATCTGCCTGCAATGAAGGAGATCTGGGTTTGATCCCTGGGTTGGGAAGATCACCTAGAGTAGGAAATGGCAACCCACTCCAGTATTCTTGCCTGGAGAACTTCATGGGCAGAGGAGCCTAACAGGTTACAGTCTGTGGGGTCACAAAGAATCGGACTTTAACACACACACACACAAGGACACCCAACAGACAAAAGCTCTTGGTATTTTAGGACACTTCTTTCCATATTCTTTTAAAGTGTAGTTAGTTTATATAATATAATTTAAATGAATACTAATTTAAACTTTATACAAATATAATTTGCTCATGTATCCATATTATTAAAGGCTGATTTAAAACATGAATATATTTCATGTCATTTCATGAAATATAGTAGATATAGCTTATATTTGTATTCATATCTATCTCTATATATCATTTTTTCTGATTAAAGACATGATGCAATGCTTCTTAAGAAATAGTAAATTTAAAAAATTTAAAGATACATATGTGACATTTTTGTCAGTTTGTGTAACTAAGGGTTCATGTATTTATATTCATATATTCATTAAATGAATGATATGAAATTTTAAGCACAGACATTTTTTTCCCATAACATTATCTTCCTCTGTTCATGGAATTTACCAGGCAAAAATACTGGAGTGGGTTGCCATTTTCTTCTCAAGGGGATTTTCCTGACTCAGAGATTATAAGGGCTTCCATTGTAGCTCAGTTGGTAAAGAATCTGCCTGCAAAGCAGAAGACCTAGATTTGATTCCTAGGTCAGGAAGATTACCTGGAGAAGAATACCTCCAGTATTCTTGCCTGGAGAATCCCATGGTCAGAGGAAGTTGGTGGGCTACAGTCCATGCGGTCGCAAGAGTTGGACACGACTTAGTGACTAAACCACCACCACCACCTCCTGCACTGCAGGTGGGTTCTTCACCATCTGAGCCACGAGGGAACCCCTATAATATTATCTAGAAGTGGATGTATTGGTTGCTCTTTATTATTTAAAGTTGCACAATAAAAGTACACATTAAAAGCCTGTTCCTTTGCAGTGGAACTCTTTTCTGCTTATATACCTGAATAATATTCTTTATTCCTTTTGGCAAAATATATCTTGCCAGTATTTATCTGGTTAAGGGTCTTTACATTTTAGCTTTTCTGGAATTATGGCATACATTATTTTTGTTGACACATTGTGTGTTGTCAGCAAAGATTTCGGAGAAGGCAATGGCACCCCACTCCAGTACTCTTGCCTGGAAAGTCCCATGGACAGAGGAGCCTGGTAGGCTGCAGTCCATGGGGTCGCTAAGAGTCGGACACGACTGAGCGACTTCACTTTCACTTTCATGCATTGGAGAAGGAAATGGTAACCCACTCCAGTATTCTTGCCTGGACAATCCCAGGGACAGGGGAGCCTGGTGGGCTGCCGTCTATAGGGTCGCACAGAGTCGGACATGACTGAAGTGACTTACCAGCAGCAGCAGCAAAGATTTTCTTCTATTGTTTCAGTCTGCCTTGGTTCTATATTTTCAAGAACATCAGCTATCTCCATTCTTTTTGCTCCAAATCTATCAAATCCTACCTTATTGTTTACACTACATGCTTTCTGTATTTCAGGTTTCTCAATAGGTCTTGCCTTTCTATCCATCAGTATATAACTTTTTTCTGCTTTCTTTGTTTTAGGTTTTTTTGAATAACTCTTTTGCTTACTTATTTCCCTTTCCATCTCATCCTATTGACTGTTTTGTCTCAGGTATTCTCCACTTAGAACTTTTGAAATGCCATAATTATTAGTTTAGTGAAGATATTTTATATAAAAGCCTTGTTCTTCTGAATACTCAAAGACTGGTTTTAGTCAACAAATTATGTCTCATAGGAGTCTCAAAGTCTATTGAAAATATTAAATATTTTCTTGAAATTTTTCTTAGGTTCTCAAATAAATGATTTTTAGAGTAATATTCAGTGGCAGTATACTGTGATGGTTTGACATGCAGTCTGGGGATCAGAGTGCTGGGGTCAAATTGGCTTCCATTACATCACAACAATGTAACTTTAAACATGTTACTTAATTCTTTCCCGGTTTCCTCTTTGACAAAATGCAGATGATACTGATTTGTATAAAAAACATGCCACTATACATACTGTTAGTTATTCTAGCTTTCTAAAAATGTCAGGACTCAGTAAAAAAGAAGTACCAAAATGGATGCCGAATTTTCTGGTTATGATTGAAGTTCCTTTAAAAATGGGGCAAATTATAAAAAGAACGTCTACCTTCTTTTAGGATGAAACCTAATACATTTTTTTCTGAAATGCCTAATTCCATCTGCTTTGTAGTTAATGGAAAGCTCTCCCGGATTCCAGGGCTACTTGAGTAAATACACTCAATTTTTGATATTGCTGTTGTTTTTGAATTTTCCATTTCATTCATAGGTATTTTGAAGGAAAGTTGGTAGAAACTGCTGTTTTAAATCATAAGATCCTGTTTATTATCTATTATGTTTGTTTGTTTGTTTAAAATTTAGTTATGAAATCTTGCAACAGTTACAGCAACAGGCTGTTTAGAGGTCAGGTCTGTTATTCTCTTGAGAAGAAACTGTAGTCTTTATTCTTGCCCAGTTGCCAGAAGCAGTGATTTAGATATGAGGTTTTCAACTTCCCTTGGTGGACAGGAAAGGAACTGGATAGGGTCAGAAGTCAACTTGAGTGTTCCTGAAAGGCCTCTGAACTTCCCCTACTTTAGTTCTGTCAGAACTTTTGACGATGCCTTAAAGAAAGAAATATATTTTACCCAGTACATATATGTACACAAACTGAAACAAAACATTTTAAACTGTTTATTTTTACCATATGTGATATATTTTTCTTTTTACTTTTTGATTTTGTTTCATTAAAAAAAATCACTCACAGACTATTAAATTTAGTTAATTACCTCTAAAGAGTTGTGGCATTCAATTAAAAAAAAAAAAAAATCACTGGATTAGAGTTTGAGGTTCTTCTGACTTACCCTCCTGCCCATATTGATGCTTTCAAATCCTATTGGAAAATAATGAAAGGTGAGATGTTTATAAATAATATAAGAAGAGATTAGAACAGATGTCATAATGCATAAACAGAAAACAGATTAACTGTTAAACATTTTCCCTCTATCAGTTGCTACACCCAATTTGACCTCTCAGAAAAAAAGAGATAATATCAATTAAGAATAAAACAAATGTTTGACATGCTTCTTACAAGAGAAACCAATAAAAGATTTAAATATAGAAAGTAAAAATTCCTTAATCCTAAATTTAGAAATTTTGCTAGTATCTATTATGTACAGATCTATTTTCTGCAACTGGACAATTATATTCTCATAGACTAGAAAGCAGAAGAGAAGAAAGATCAACTAAAACAAATAAGTTAATTTTCCTCACAGGTAGAAACACTTGAACTGACAAAACTTCAAGAGGTCTCTGAATTTGTAGACTCATGACAATGAAGTTTTTAAAGCATTTATTCTTTCCACTTTTAATTTAAGAATGAATAAGTGTCTGTCATTTAATTATTGATAACAGATAAAAGTAAAGGAAAAGGACACCAAACATATCTTTTATTTTTGCTTTTGTTTTCTTTTATAGGCAAGCAAATATTAAAGCCGAAAACAAGTGTTTTACTCTATGCCATGTCAGACTGATTTGAGATTTATATAAAGTTCAAAATTCAGCTTTTGGTGCACTTTAAAAACAATGTAGAGCCTTTTTTTTCTGAATTTTATGAGCCAAACAATAGACATCATTATTATTCTAGCTACTTGTTGTTGTACAGAAGGAATTACTATACCTGCCTAATTAGACAGCTAGAATTACTATAAAGAAATCTTAAAGTGTCCTGAAATAGTTTATTTGGCAAGCCTTTTCTAGTCATTTGGCTTTGGGAAGTCTGATATAAGAGTAGGGTATCACTTTTCAGGTTTAACATTGGCTTATGGTCAATTAAAAAAAAAAGAAAGAAAGAAAAGGGGGAAAAAAAGAGAGCAGGAGAGAAGGAAAGAGAGAGAGAGATTATTTCTTTGTCAAATTAAGTCATTTTTCCAGAATCCCTGGGGAGAATACATTTACTCGCTTCATATAATGAACTGGTAGGGAGGTTCAGTCAAAAATATTGTTCTAAAACTGAAGTGAGAACTAATAGCTGAGAAACGTATATTTAAAATGGAGGTTCACATAAAGTATCAAAAGTTCAAAGTCGGTCTTATTTCCATTCCTATGTGTTTCATATCTATTTAACTGAAAGGCAGAAGTAGTTGAATATTTTGAGTAACTTGTACACTCATTGTCAGGGTAGGGGGTGATGATTAAGAAAGAACTTCTCACTAAATGTTGCCATAAAGTTGGCAGTTATTTGCAGATTGACAACTTTTTTTCCTTCCTCTTGGTCTGTCTGCTTCTAGCCACAAGCACAGTCAATCAAGGGAGTTTTATGCTTAGTCTCAAACGCTGTATGCTATGGGCAAATACCATAATTTTTTTTTACTTTTAAAGTTTATGTACCTTTATGTCGAAACAGCAAGAGAGTTCCAGAAACATATCTATTTCTGCTTTATTGACTATGCCAAAGCCTTTGACTGTGTGGATCACAATAAACTTTGGAAAATTCTGAAAGAGACAGGAATACCAGACCACCTGACCTGCCTCTTGAGAAACCTATATGCAGGTCAGAAAGCAACAGTTAGAACTGGACATGGAACAACAGACTGGTTCCAAAGAGGAAAAGGAGTACATCAAGGCTGTATATTGTCACCCTGCTTATTTAACTTATATGCAGAGTACATCATGAGAAACTCTGGGCTGGATGAAGCACAGTTGGAATCAAGACTGCCGGGAGAAATATCAATAACCTCAGGTATGCAGATGATACCACCCTTATGGCAGAAAGTGAAGAGGAACTGAAAAGCCTCTTGATGAAAGTGAAAGAGGAGAGTGAAAAAGTTGGCTTAAAGCTCAACATTCAGAAAATGAAGATCATCGCATCTGGTACCATCACTTCATAGAAAATAGATGGGGAAACAGTGGAAACAGTGTCAGACTTTATTTTTGGGGGCTCCAAAATCACTGCAGATGGTGACTGCAGCCATGAAATTGAAAGACGCTTACTCTTGGAAGGAAAGTTATGACCAACCTAGATAGCATATTGAAAAGCAGAGACATTACTTTGCCAACAAAGGCCTGTCTAGTCAAGGCTATGGTTTTTCCAGTGGTCATGTATGGATGTTGGACTTTGAAGAAAGCTCAGCGCTGAAGAATTGATGCTTTTGAACTGTGGTGTTGGGGAAGACTCCCGAGAGTCCCTTGGACCGCAAGGAGATCCAACCAGTCCATTCTGAAGGAGATCAGCCCTGGGTGTTCTTTGGAAGGAATGATGCTAAAGCTGAAACCCCAATTCTTTGGCCACCTCATGCAAAGAGTTGACTCATTGGTAAAGACTCTGATGCTGGGAGGGATTGGGGGCAGAAGGAAAAGAGGATGACAGAGGATGAGATGGCTGGATGGCATCACCGACTCGATGGACGTGAGTCTGAGTGAACTCCGGGAGTTGGTGATGGACAGGGAGGCCTGGTGTGCTGGGATTCATGGGGTCACAGAGTCGGAGACGACTGAGCAACTGAACTGAATTGAACTGATGTTCACTTTGGTCAAGGTAATTTTCTTTTATACAATTTAACAAGATCATTTGGACAATTTTCTTGAGGATTTTTTTTTTCACAGTAATTCATGACACTGAATTTGACCTAATTCTGGAATAGGTAAAATATGTTCTTTATTTATACTCTAGTCCTATCAGTATTTGGAAGAAGAAATTAAACAATTAATATGTATTTATTTTTAATGGAATGAATTAACTATCTTGAATTTTTCTCTGTGTTAAAGAAGAAAAACTAAACATTATAAAAAATATAATTATCTGTCTCTCATTTCTTTTTCTTTTTTTGGTCAGCCAAACATTATTCTATTTGTGAAATAATACACTGCAAGAGTAAATTTAAAAAGCAACAGGAGGAACTTTGATAAACTTTCGCTACATGTGTTGGGTTCCCTGTTTGCTTTCTTTGATTAACTAAGGCATTTCTTCAACTTCAGTATTTTTTTAAAATATAATTTCTTTCCTTTTTTTTAGTTTATACAGCAAACTTTTAGAGATTCCTCAGTGTTTGTTCTCCCCTTCCTCCGTCTTTGGTGGTTGCCAAAGAAAAGGCTATATTTTCCAGCTTTCTTTATGACTAGTCATGAGATGGTCTCAGCTTTCAACACTTGTAAAGGCTTAAAATGGTATCCGGTACATGATAAGTACAATTTATATTTTAGGAAGAGGGAGAACGCAAGATTTGTTTTAAAAAAATACGCTATTTCCAGTCTTGCTCTAAAACAGATAGACATCACTCCCCAAGTTTCTCACCTCCTTTCCCCTAAGCTGGAGATGCCAGGACTGGAAAAGCCACGTTGGGCACCCATATTAGTCATCTAAAGATGTTGGCATAGCCACTTAGCAGCTCTCTGTGCCTGCCTACATTGAATAATTGTATGAATGAATAAACTTCCATCTTGCATGTGTGTGTGTGTGTGTGTGTGTGTGAGTGTGTGTGTGTGTGCTCAGTCATGCTTGACTCTTTGCAACCCCATAGACAGTAGCCTACCAGGCTCCTCTGTCCATGGAATTTTCCAGGCAGGTATACTGGAGTGGGTTGCCATTTCCTACTGCAGGGGATCTCCCCAGCTCAGGGGTGGAGCCTGCATATCCTGTGTCTCCTGCCTTGGCAGACAGATTCTTTACCACTGTGCCACCTGGGAAAACCCTCCACCTTGCATAACCCACTGAAATTTGGAATATCTTTCCTGGTGGGACTGCAAACAATGCTATGAGTTATTAATAATTCTCCTGTAGGATAATTTTTCCTAGGAAGATGAAACTAGTTATTAGTTTTAAAACAAATATATAGATTCATTTGGTAAAATTATTAAGTACAATCTTTCAAAATAGGTTATATATATATATATATACACACACACACACATATGTTTTTAGCAGACTAAAACACATATTAGTCAAGTCTGAGTGGTTATGATTAAAGTAACATGTAAGTAGAAAGATTCTCAATTGAAATCCATTATTCTACAGGGAAGTTTCAATAGGATAGTGTTTATCTTTACCTTACAATTTTTGATAGACATACATTATGCAGCTGCTATTATGTGGAGCACTATACCGAAGCCAAAATAAAAGAGAGGTGTCCAGTAATACATATACATTATGCGTGTGTGCGTGCATGCCTGTGTTTATTCAGAATAGCCTTTCAATCAAGTCTCTTGTCTTCATGTTTCCCTTTCATAGTCATACTACATAAAAATCACCAGAATATTTTAACTACTCTCTTTATGTTTTAAGACAATTTGCCGTAATACAGAACTCTAAGATTCCCCTGAATGATTAACTTCAAATTTTTCACCAAAGTATTCAGCAATTTTTGCAATCAATTATCAACCTACTTTTTTGTTCTCTTGGTCATCTTTTCTTTCAAGTATCTCTCATTTTATCAGAGTAGGCTAAATTAGCCACCATTTTCCTTTGTTTTCACAGCACAGTTGATTTGTGTATATTAGAACATTAAACATGTTGCCCTTTGGTGACTTGCTTGTCTCCTTCATTATACCATTAGTTTGTCAAAGACAAGCATCTCATTATTTCACACTTTATGCTCTCCAGCATTTATTTCAGTGCTCTAATACTGCATTTTAATTTCAAAGTTTTGTGTTTTTCAGTATTGCCCAAAACCACTAGAGGTAGAAATGGAGTGTTTCAGAACCCTACATAAAAAGAGAAGATTCTTATATGCAAGGATGGGCACGATAAAGGACCAAAATGGTAGAGACCTAACAGAGGTGGGAGAGATGAAGAAGAGGTGGCAAGAATACACAGAAGAACTGTACGACCCAGATAATCACTATGGTGTGATCACTCACCTAGAGCCACACATCCTGGAATGAGAAGTCAAGTGGGCCTTAGGAAGCATCACTACGAACAAAGCTAGTGGAGGTGATGGAATTCCAGTTGAGCTAGTTAAAATCCTAAAATGTGATGTTTTTGAAGTGCTGCACTCAGTATGTCAGCAAATTTGGAAAGCTCAGCAGTGGCCACAGGACTGGAAAAGGTCAATTTTCATTACAATCCCAAAGAAGGGCAATGCCAAAGACTGTTCAAACTAACAGACAGCTGTGCTCATTTCACATGCAGTAAAGTTATGCTCAAAATCCTTCAAGCTAAGTTTCAGTAGTTTGTGAACTGAGAACTTCCATATGTACAAATTGGGTTTAGAAAAGGCAGAGGAACCAGAGATCAAATTGGCAATATTCATTGGAGCACAGAGAAAGCAAGGAAATTCCAGAAAACATCTACTTCTGCCTCACTGACTACACTGAAGCCTTTGATTGTGTGGATCAGAGCAAACTATGGAAAATTCTTAAAGAGATGGGAATTACCCGACCACCTTACCTGTCTCCTGAGAAACCTGTATGTGGGTCAAGAAGCAACAGTTAGAACCTTATATGGAACAACAGACTGGTTCAAAATTGGGAAAGGAATACAACAAGGCTGTATATTGTCAGCCTGTTTATTTAACTTACATGCAGAGCACATCATAGGAAATACCAGGTGTGGTGAATCACAAGCTGGAATCAAGATTGTCAGGAGAAATATCAACAACCTTAGATATGAAGATGATACCACTTTAATGACAAAAAGTGAAGAGGAACTAAAGAGTTTTTTGATGAGGGTGAAAGAGGAAAGTGAAAAAGATAGTTCAAAACTCAGCATTCAAAAGCTAAGATCCTGGTATCTGGTCTCATCATTTTATGGCAGATAGCAGGGGAAAAAGTAGAAGCAGTGACAGACTTTATTTTCTTGGGCTCCAAAATCACTGCAGATGGTGACTGCAGCCATGAAATTAAAAGATGCTGGCTCTTTGGAAGGAAACCTATGACAAACATAAGTTTTGTGCAGTCATGTCCGACTCTTTGCGACCCCATGGACTGTAGCCTACCAGGCTCCTCTGTCCATGGGATTTTCCAGGCAATAGTACTGGAGTGGATTGCCATTTCCTTCTCCAGGGGATCTTCCCAACCCAGGGATTGAACCCAGGTCTCCCACATTGTAGACAGATGCTTTACCATCTGAGCCACCAGGGAGGTCCAAAAAACATGGATAGTGTGTTAAACAGCAGAGACATGGCTTTGCCGACAAAGTTCTGTATAGCCAAAGCTACAGTTTTTCCAGTAGTCGTGTATACATTTGAGAGTTGGATTATGACATAGGCTGAGCACCGAAGAATTTACGCTTTCGAATTGTGGTGCTAGAGAAGATTCGTGAGAGACCCTTGGACAGCAAAGAGATCTAACCAGTCAATCTTATAGGAAATCAACCCTGAATATTCATTGGAAGGACTGATGCTGAAGCTGCAGCTCTAATACTTTAGCGACCTAATACAAACAGCTGACTCATTGAAGAAGACCCTGATTTTGGGAAAGATTGAAGGCAAAAGGAGAAGAAGGTGGCAGAAGATGAGATAGTTAGATAGCATTACCAACTCAATGAACATGAATTTGAGCAAACTTCAGGAGATAGTGAAGGACCAGGAAGCCTGGCAGGCTATGGTCCACGGGGTGGCAGAGTTGGACACAACTTAGCAACTGAAAAACAGCAACAGCAAAGTTTGTGTGTATGCTTTTCCATCAGCATTTAGCCAATAAGATGCTTTAAAATAATCTCACATATATAAATGGTTTTGGGGGAAATATCAACATATAGAAAAAATACACAAAATAATACCATGAACTCCCAAATAGCCATCAGCTTGAACAATTGTCAGTTCACTTCGAATCTTGTTTCATTTCTATCCACACAGTTCTCCCTTCATGGATTATTTTGAAGCCACTCTCAGAAGTTATACTTTTTATCTATAAATATATCATTATGGTTTCTAAAAGGCAAGATCTGTTTTGTTAAATGTAACCACCATTGCCATGACCATGATTAAAAACCAACAATTTCTTGACATCATCAAATGTTACATAGTGTTCAAGTTTTCAATTTAAAAATACATGAAGAAAATGTTTTCAGTTTTTAATGTATAGATTCCCTACCCATATCTCTATTTGAAATGTATTTGTCAATTAGAGTTTCTTACTATCTGAATTTTGCTGTTTAATATAGCATCTCTTCTTATTTTATTACTTTTACATTCGTTTTTGTGTGTATTGGCTTAATCAGAGTTAGTTTCTTGCTTTTTTTTTTTTTCCTCATAAGGCTACTTCAGGGTGATTGGGTGATATTCAGTTCTTAAATCTAGAGGCATGTTAGAGCATTTACTGTACCAGTATAGCACAGAAATATTTTAATCGAAATAATCTGGATTCTGTCCTTACCAACAGGAATCTTCTACCATGACTTGGGAGCACAACAGTCAAGCTTAAACAGTCCAGAGGCCCAGTTTATCTTTAGGTGTTTTTTTGTTTTTTGGTCAAGTCACTTATGCCAGGAAAGAAACACAGAATCAAGTTTAAAGGAAAACACAAAAGCTATAACTAGTTTCTATTTTCAGATGTCACAGAAGGAGATTGAACCACAAGCTAAATAGTTAAAAAGAACTGAGAATGTCATAAGGAGATACAAAGTAAAGTTTACACTAAGTTATTCAGGCAAGTCCCTAAAGAGATGTTGTATATGGTAGAGAAAAACCTTTAATGTAGAGGAGAGTATGGAGGACAGAAGCAAAGTATCAGTTGACCATAAACTTGATATGACAAGAGTAACATTACCGTGCAAAGCTCAGAGATGTGATAGTCTACTGATCATATTGTGTTCCATTCTGGGTCGCATAAAAGTATGTTTAGTGAACTATTGAGGGCTTTGAGAACATTTAAAGGCAACTGAAGAAGGTGATGAAAAGTTTGGAGAGTCTGCCTTATGTAGTTTGAAGAAAACTGTGTGTGTGTGTGTGTGTGTGTGTAGGCAGTTATGAGCATCAGATTAGGGATTAAAGTATCCCAGAGTAGACCTGATAAAAAGAAAGTTTAAAATATTTAAAAGACTATCAATTGAACTTATTCTCTCTAACTGCAGAAGAAAGACCTAGAAGTGGTAGATAGAGGCTATATATGAATGGATTTGTCCTCAACCAAATAAAAAAATTCATCTGTGCTAAAGAGGAATGAGTTAGATTTTAGCAGACTTGATATGTGATCTTTAGGATTTTTATATATGTGATCTCTGTTTATATCAAAAAACCACATAATCCTTTTAGGATGCTCTAGAGTGATATCTATAGCAGTAAATTCTAACTGAAAGAGAAGCCACATCCTGGTTGAAATCTTCAGAAACTAAGCTTCTTCCCATCGTACATTGTTCCCATAGAATACTGCATGGCTAACACAGTCTCTCATCCTCATTCTGCCAAATCTTGTCACTAAGGATGTAATACATAGTGAGAAATTGTACACTTTTAGCTTCAAGTAGTCTTGTAACACTAAGGTTTTGTTTTGTTTGTTCTTTCGTTGATAATCATTGTCATCACCATCATCAGTAACATTTTACTGTCACCCTAAATCTTGGAAATCAGAACTCAGCTAGAGTAGAACATCAGGTTTCAATTTTTTCAGATCCCCAACATTTTGGAGGATAGGAGTTTAGGACAGTTGGAGAGGAATGGGAGTGGCCATGTATGTCTGATTTCCCAGTCCAGTCTAGAAAAGCAAGAAATGTGTAAGTGGCAGACAGTGTATCTGAGACACACCGGCAACCCCCCTACCCCACCCCTACTCTTCCTCTAGACTGGGCTTGCTGTTTGGCCCAGCCTGTGTTTGGCTTGTGTTTTCATTAGGAACTCCCAACCCTAAAGTGCCTGGTTCTTCCACCTCCTTTTCCTTGGCTGTTTCTGGGTCCCTACACGAGTTACCTGGTTGTGGGATATAATTCTCCACTTGCCCAACTTGAGTGCCATCCATATGTGGTCTATAAACCACAGCTACCTCCCTTCCAGAAGCCAACATCTGCAGTAGATTTTGCCTCTTCACTTCCATCTTTTTCTGTTTTTTCTCAATTTGTCCTAAATATCAAGAATCCACCAAGATCTACTTGTTGTAAATCCAAGTGACATAGACACAGGATTGCTTATTCAAAAGTTATTACTGTCAATACTCCTTTTCCGGGAGGTATACGTAAGTGTGGGGAAAGCAGAAGGTGAATCTGTTACAACAAATGAATGATCCTGACATCTTTCCAGTCCTCAGTGACTGTGTTTTGTATCTCAGCTGGTAAAAGAATCTGCCTGCTGTGCATGAGACCCTGGTTCGATTCCTGGGTCAGGAAGATCCCCTGGAGAAGGGATAGGCTACCCATTCCAGTATTCTTGGGCTTCCCTGGTAGCTCAAGTTGGTAAAGAATCTGCCTACAGTGAAGGAGATCTGGATTTGATCACGGGATTGGGAAGATCCCTTGGAGAAGGAAACAGCTACCCACTCCAGTATTCTGGCCTGGAAAATCCCATGGACTGTACAGTCTATGGGGTCACAAAGAATTGAACATGACTGAGCGACTTTCACTTAAATCTCCTTGGCCATCCATTGCATTCTTGATCTATTCTCAGACCACCACCCTATCAAGTCTGATCAGAAGCAACTAATATCCCTTTTACACCATGTTGCCATGCTGCATCTTTTCCTAAAGAAAATTATTTAAACTGAAAATAAGCAAAAGATGGTTTGAGGGAAAAATTAAATTCTATTGTATATTACCTGCAGGTTCCAGGTTTTTCAAAATGCTCAAACAAAACCCCTACATGTATGTGACTGAATTGATTATTTTTAAAAAAATACTTATTTACAGAAATATTCACACTATGGTGGTCATTTCATTATGAAACTATTATTTGAATAAAAATTATAAAGTGTGCTTTATTTAGGATGAATGTTTGAAACAACAGAAAAGCAATTATATATCTGCTAAATTTCCATCATTTTTATTCTAAGAATATATCTTTTAAATTGCACATCATTTCTCAGAAATTTGTAATATTGTAAATATACTGACTATGGTAATAAATCATTATATTTTTATTTAATTTATAGCTCCAAATTATAAAAAATTTCAGTGTGAGGAGATATATATGTGTGTGTGTGTGTGTGTGTGTACAAGCACACACATATTGCACGTGGATATACATATATATAAATATACATGAAGAAAGAGAGACAGAGACAAACACAGAGAGAGGGAGAAGAAACTGGACAGAAGAATATGAAAGCTTATTAAGACACAATCTTGTCATTAGGACTAAATATGAGAGGTAATTTTTTAATACTTAGAAAATATGGGGGTGATTTGTCTTGAGACTGAATTTTTCACATGCTAAGCTTTATATAATTAACTAATATACAGTTATTTTTTAAGTAAAAAAAGTGCCTTCTATGAAAGATTGAGGATTTTTTTAGTATGTTTTTTATGCATGATGATTTGACTGTCTAAAAGTGATCATGTCTTTTTTTTAAAATAGTTTTCGAAATACTTTAAAATCTTGATAAGTTTGTTTTTCTTGTTCCTCTACTTTTGTTTAGTCTGTTGAAACATGTACATTTTAATGGTGGATAAAGATTCTACTGACTAGAAATTCTACTGACTTATCATTCATGATAAGTGCTGACTCATGGGCAGGTGGATAATCAAATGTTGTACACATGATATAACCAATGCTGTGTGTGTATGTGTGTGTGTGTGTGTGTGTGTGTGTGTGTTGCATGTGCTCAGTTGTGTCTGACTCTGTGACTCCATGGACTGTAACCTGCCAGGCTTCTCTGTGCATGGCATTTTCTGGACAAGAATATTGGAGTGCGTTGCCATTTCCTACTCCAGGGGATCTTCCTGACCCAGGGATTCAACCCAAGTCTTGTCTTCTGCACTGGCAGGCAGATTCTTTACCACTGTGCCACCTAGAAAACCAGGGTTCCCTCAATGAAAATAAATTTTAAAAGCTAAAGTAAAAAAAAAAAAAAAAAAAGAAACAGATACATGTCATAGGTCATGAACTTAAAAGACTACTTACTCTCCTTTGTAATTTTGTATCTGCTAATGTTTAATACATTATTTATACTCCATAAATGGAAGGAAGAAAAGCTTCTGGTTTTCTTTTTCTAAATATTTTAAGTTAAAATTTGGAATATTGATTTCTCATGCTTAAATATGCAAAATATTCTGTATTCAATACCCAGGAAGTTGTTTGAGTACAGTGATAAACAATCTTAATCCTCTCTTTTTTCAGTGGAGTTTCAAAGGTCAAACCAGGTCAATGTGCCTCCCTTATACTGTTCTAAATCACCAACTGGGTAGTTCCTAAGATAAATATCTGGTCTCTATCTGCCTGACATTTTCAAATAAGGTTTTTACTCACCCAGTAATTCACTTGATGCTGTCACCAGACTTTGGGCCTATCACACAGAGCATATGGAATGTCATTCATTAGCCTTCCATATCAAAATCAGGTCATCCTTGATGCTGGTGCTGCTTTGATTTGGGGAAATCACTCACTCACTCAGATTCCTTACCTTGAGGGTCAGGTCCATACTATTCAGATTTAGACTGACCTTAAAGCCTACTTTATTCTTAAATTGATTTTCGCTGCCTTAACTCTTTACTATTCATTCCCCATTTTAATAATAAGATCTCAAACTCCAGTTGAAAGAGAAGAGACCCTTGCTTGTGCATCATCATCCTGTGTTTCTTTGCCTGAACTTATATAATCTGTACTCTACTATTTAGATGATGCTAAATCAAGTTTCTTAATTAAATTTTCCTTAATTAAGAACTAGAGTGCTGGTTCTCTCTACCTAGATCTCAATGTTGTACCGATGCTGATCATGACACCTGAAGAAGAAGACAACCTTTACCTACTTTTCCAATATCCCAAAGACTATATCAAGCCAGCTTCAGGGAGTTATTTTAAAATACTGATAAAAGATATATAGTAGATTTTTCAAAGGTTTACATAAGTAGAAATAAAAATTCCATGTGGGATCTTCCCAGACCAGGGATGTAACCTGTGTCCCCTGCATTGGCAGGCGGTTTCTTATCCATTAGACTACCAGGGAAGTCCTGCAAAAACCTAAGTTCAAAGAACATAGGAATACTAGAGATTATAAAAAGGAAGGGTAGCAATGACTATGAAAACTTGATAATGACTGTGATTTCTAGAATAAGAAAATGATATCATAATGGAAGTAATCCTAGATGAAGTCAAATGACTTATGACAATTATGTATACTTATCATATATTGCTTTCACATACATAACAAATATTCTTTGCTTATAAATATTTTGGGAGAATTGCCTAAAAATCATAGTTATATTTTAGAACGTATATTTTAATGAGCAGAGGGTCTAGGATTCCTCTCAGCAAACAGCAGCTTCTTTCCAGAAGCAGATTTGTCAGTTTACCACATGTGCTCTGCAAGTACTACCATCATTTTCTAGGTGGACAGTGAAGAAGATTGAGAGGCACCAGACAGGGTGCTGAAGACAACATGTGTTGTATGGCAAATGTTTACTGTTTTAAAAAAATGTAATTAACTAATTTTAATTTTGGGTTGTGCTGCATCTTTGCTGCAACGCACAAGCCCCTTGTTGCTGTGCACAGGCTTTCTCTAGCTGCGTGCTTGGGCTTCTCATTGCCATGGATTCTCTTGTTGTGGAGCTGGGGCTCTAGGGTGCTGGGGCTTCAGTAGCCGCAGCATGTGGGCTCTAGAGCATGGGCTCAGCTTGCTTGCCTTGATCCATGTGGGATCTTCCCAGACCAGGGATGGAACCCGTGTTCCCTGCATTGGCAGGCGGATTCTTATGCATTAGTCTACCAGGGAAGTCCCGCATACGTCTTCTTTAGTTCACTCTTTATAGCTATCACAACAACGTGATTTTTACCAAATTTGGGCTTTCCTTTTTAGTAAGTGAGTTTTCCAAACAGAATATTTAGAAATGATAAATTAAAACAATACTTTGTAATTAAGTTTATGAGAAGTATCTCTGTGCCCGTCAAAGACCAAAGGTCTACATACATCATATTACCATCTATAAATATCAGATTTTCATTCTTATGAGAGAAAAGAGCACCACTATCAAATTTATGAGGTTGAATATTTTATTTCCCAGTTCTATCATTCAGTATTAATGTTTCTTCTGATTAAACCTCACAGTATTAATGTTTCAAAGAGTAAGGGTGTTTTTCAAGAACTCCACAGTTATAGCTGGAACATGTTAAGCATGATTTAATTAATCTTGAATAGACTGTCTCTGAAGCAATTAAACCAGCTATGGCATACCCAATCTTTCTCTCTCATTTTCCATAAGGATGGCAAATTAGTTTTATAAAGATATGTAGTGAGTTAAGTAAATGCAGAAGTTGCATATTAGAAGAATCTACTTCTCTTGGATAAAATTGAAAACTTGTTGAAGATGCAGGCCATTTGATAAACCGCTTAAAATTACTTTTCCTGTCAGCTTTAAAAGAGAATATGCACTGTGCTTGTCTCATTAAGGGAAAAAAATAAACGCTGTGAACTGATCCATCAATACTGTAAAATATGTCTGGCACCCATACTGAGTATAATCCAACAGAATGTAATAAAACTAGAAGCTGACATTGTAATGAAGAAAAAACAATGATATATTGATTTACAAGGAAAAGTCTATTCCTTTGAAATGAAACAAAACACCTGTTACCGGAAGAGAATGTAAATGCCAGAAAGAATAGTTCTGTTCATAAAGTTTGCAATTTAGCTCAGAGAATTCAGCTCAGTAAATCAAAATTGTATACAATAAAAGAAAAGCCAGGAACTAGTTTTATTTTGAAATGGTGTTTTGAAGGCTCACTAGACCATCAATTCTGTCACAATGTTGAAAAAATAAGCTGTAGTTTACTATCCAGTTGGCCCTTTCTTTCAGAACAAATTTTAAGTTGGATTCAAACATCATCTATATATAATATTCTACTGATGTTGACATTTGGCTTATAAACTTTCTGGTTGCTATTCGAATGTTCACTGTTTGCCCCTTCTCTTATGTCTCTATTTTTCCTTCTCTAACTCCTTTCTTTCTGCCAAATATTTATTGAGCATCTGCTATGTGTGGGACCCTCTGATTGGTCTTTGTTGTCATTGTTTAGTCCCTAAGTCATGTCCAGCTCTTTGCGACCCCATGGTTTGTAGCTCACCAGGCTCCTCTGTCCATGGGATTTCCCAGGCAAGAATACTGAAATGGATTGCCATTTCCTTTTCCAGGGGATCTTCCTGACCAAGGGATCAAAACTGTGTCTCCTGCATCGGCAGGGGGATTCTTTTACCACTGAGCCTCCTGGGAAGCCATGATAGGTCTTGGGGAAGAATAAATTGGATTGGGCCAGAGCAACAGTCAAATAGACCTCAGTATTCATCGAGGTGCCATTTCGTGAGTAGGATGTGAACAAAAGAAGGGTGCCATCTCCTCTCAACCACTTGCTCAGGACCCACTGCTCATCTGGGGACTGAGGAAAAATTCTGAAGTCCTGCTCCTCCCAGAAAGATAGCCCTTTGACTGGGAGCTCAAGGGAGGGGGAGCCTGGTGTTTTTAGCTGCAGCAATCAGGAGTGGAGTGCCTGCCTTGCTAGGCTGGGAGTGGGGAAGCAGAGAGTCACTTGGGTTCAACTATCACTGTCTCTTGCCTTGTGTACTGAATTTTCCCCAGCTTTCCTCCGATAGATTTTTTTTTTTTTTCATTTGTTGTTTCTCTTTAGGACCATTTCCATAGGCTTTAAATGGTTGAATTTTAAAAGTCATTTTCCCCAGTTTCAGTGGTGCTTTCCATGCTCTCTTGGTAGAAGTCAGTCTTCTATTTCATTATTTTAAATTGAAAATTTTTCATGAAGGAGGGTAGACAACTTTCTGAACAGCTGTTAATGTTTTTGTCTATTTTTTGAATAGGTTATAAATGTTTCTCTAAGGATTTGTTAAAACCTTTTAATGAAGGAAATTTGTCTTTCGTGTCATATTTTTTCCCATTTTTTTTCATTATCCTTGAGTTTGTTGTACTTGTGTATTTGCCCCACTTAATTGTAGATGTGGCCTAATTGATAATCTTTTTCATGTATTGTTCCTGAGTAGCAAAAATATTTTAATTTGTTAATTATGTATTTAACTCTGTGTGTTTATTAAACAAAAACTAATTTTTCTGTTGTAAATCTGGACAAAATCATCATGACACCCTCTACAAATTTTCTCTCTGCTTGACTACTGAAGTCAAAATCTTCTATAGTTGGTTTCACCAATGACAGCAACATTTTTTTTACAAATCTTATTTATTTATTTCTTTTTGGTTGCATTGGGTCCTTGTTGTTCACTCAGGCTTTGTCTAGTTGCAGTGAGCAGGTGGTCCTCTTCACTGAGCTGTGCGGGCCTCTCGCTGCAGTGGCTTCTCTCGTGGTGGAGCACAGGCTCTAGGGCACATGGGCTTCAGTAGTTGCAGAACAGAGGCTCTGTAGTTGTGGTTCCCGGGCTCCAGAGCACAGCCTCAACAGCTGTGGTGCCCAGCCTAATTTGCTCTGTGGCATGTGGGATCATCCTGAATCAGAGATTGAATCTGTCTCCTGCATTAGCAGGTGGATTCTTATCCACTATGCCACTAGGGAAATCCAGCAACATTTTTTTTAAAGCCAAGATTTCCATCTGAGCTTGGATAGCCTGACCTCCAAATAATTTTACTTTTTTTATTCTCCAGCTCCCTCTGCTAGTTGGCATCAATATATATGTGCAGATTTATCAGTTGCTATGAGTATCAGATGCTACTCCAAGCCTGCCTTGGAGAGCAGTGCATTTCTTTCAACCTTCTCTCACCTCCAGGTACATCTTCTCAGGACCAGAGTGACAGCCATCAGTTCTTCTCTTTGGCTTAAATAACTTATTCCTGATAGCAGAGGACTAGATTTATTCCTTCCAAAATTATCATCTGAATTCCTCGTATGTGACCTGTAGCTTTTAGGCAAGTAAAACCTGCCTGCCAGACTTGCTGTCTTATGTTTCTCAAGAAACCCTGGCTGTAAGTGTAATATCTTCAAGAAAATTTTCCTTCATTTTGCAGGCACTCAATTTCTTTAGAAAAAAAGCAGATTAGAAAGAGAGAGAAAGAGAAAAGGAAGTAAGGAAAAAAAGGAAGGAGGGAATTTAAAACTTACTGAACAACCAATTAGACTTCACAAGTACTTTTGCTATGTATCCTAAGCCATATCTTAGGCACATTAACATATGATATGTGTATTCTATATATTTATGGTTTTGCCATTTATAGTTATGCTATTTATTTTCTTCTTAATATCCTGAATTCTCTGTCTTCTGAAATTTGCTGTGACCTAATTCCTCACATCCTGTAAAAGATTTAATTTAACATTGTTTCTAGTAGTTACCTAGCACCCAATATACGTTCTTAATGAGTATTTTATTTTTTAAATGAAGGGATCACTTCATCATAGCTACCATCTACTTTAGGCAAATTCTGATGGCTTGTATCACTATACTAAAGGAAAAAAAAATCTAAGAACAAAGTCAAGGAAGAATTTAATTTCAAGAAGTAAACATTTTAGAAGTTTCTAATCTCAGAAGCATTTCGTTAATGCTAATTAATAGCTATCAATTTAACTCTTTTCCATATTATTGCTATTAATGGTCTCCATCTGGTCTAACTAATAAAAATTATTTTTTCACTAGTTCTGATCATCAGCCAAATTTCATTTTCCCCAATCTGGTTTTATAAAGAGATGTTGTTATTCCATCTGTAACAGCCTTATTTGTCTAATAAGCTAGAAACACAGGATGGCTGATCATACCATGAAAGCTATGTTCTAGCAGATCTATTGACTCTCTATCTTGCCATTTAGAGGTGTGAAAGAGGCTGAAACATTTTGAAATGTCTTTTCCAGAAAAAAAGTTTTCTACATAATATAAATACAATTATAGAGATTTAAAATTAGAAGTGTGTTTTTCAGAACTCAGTGATAATTCTGAAACATAATAGGCAATTAACATAGAAATTCTAAATAATCTATAGCCACAATATTATCAAACAGATTATTGTGTTTCTAAGGCTTAAGAGATAAGGACACCATTATATGAAGACACATAACTCATTTTACATATGTGTTCACAAGAATTTATATTTTTCAAAGAATTTCCAATTTTTTTATTTTTAGAATGAGAAAGATTTACATTACAGTAACAATGTAGTGTTAGTCACTCAGTCATGTCCGACTCTTCGCAACCCCATGACTTGTAGCCCTCCAGGCTCCTCTTTCCATGGGATTCTCCAGGCAAGAATACCGGAGTGCTTTGCCATTCCCTTCTGCACAGGATCTTCCTGACCCAAGGATTAAACCCGGGTCTCCTGCATTGTAGGCAGATTCTTTACTGTCTGAGCTACAGGGAAGATCCAATACCAATAGAGTATCCAATACAGTATTGAATACAGTAACAATACATCACATAAAGTATGCATGCAGTTCAACTACAGATCTTTTAATCTATTTGGTCTGAACACTCAAACCGTTATAGCTAGGTTGACCATGCTGTGAATTGTATGAGCATCCTGATTACCGCTTGTTCTCTCAGTGTGATATTAGTGCTTTGTTTGAGAATCTGTGGAATCACAGTTATAACAATAACATTGTTGTTCGTTGCTGTTCAGTCACTAAGTCGTGTCCAACTTTTTGGAATCTCATGAACTGTAGCACTCCAGGCTCCCCTGTCCTTTACTGTCTCCCTAAGTTTACTCAAACTCATGTTCACTGAATTGGTGATGCCATCCAACCATCTCATCCTCTGTCGTCCCCTTCTCCTGCCTTCAATCTTTCCCAGCTTCAGGGTCTTTTCTAATGAGTCGGCTCTTCACATCAGGTAACCAAACTATTGGAGCTTCAGCTTCAGCACTGGTCCTTCCAGTGAATATTCAAGGCTGTTTTCCTTTAGGATCTACTGGTTTGATATCCTTGCAGCCCAAGGGACTCTCAAGAGTCTTCTTCAGCCCCAGAGTTTGAAAGCATCAATTATGGTCCAGCTCTTGCATTAATACATGACTACCCTGGTGGCTCAGACGATAAAGCGTCTGTCTACAATGTGGGAGACCCAGGTTCGATCCCTGGGTCGGGAAGATTTCCTGGAGAAGGAGATGGCAATCCACTCCAGTACTACTGCCTGGAAAATCCCATGGACAGAGGAGCCTGGTAGGCTACAGTCCATGGGGTCGCCAAGAGTTGGACATGACTGAGCTACTTCACTTTCACTTTCATTGCAAAAACCATAGCTTTTGGTATACAGACCTTTATCGGCCAAGTGATGTCTTTGGTTTGTAATATGCTGTCTAGGTTAGTCATAGGTTTTCTTCCAAGAAGCAAGTGCCTTTCAATTTGTGGCTGCAGTGTTACTGTCTGCAGTGATTTTGGAGCCCAAGAAAATTTAATCTGTCACTGTTTCCCTTTTTTCGCACATCTATTTGCATGAAGTGATGGGACCAGATGCCATGATCTTCATTTTCTGAATGCTGAGTTTTAAGCCAGCTTTTTCATTCTCTTTCACCTTCATCAAGAGGCTCTTTAGTTCCTCTTTGCTTTCTTCCATTAAAGTGATATCATTTGCATATCTGAGGTTGTTTATATTTCTCCCAGCAATCTTAATTTTAGCTTGTGAGTCATCCAGCCTGGCATTTTACATGATGTACTCTTGGAGAAAAATTAAAAGTCTTCAATGGAAGAAACATCATTGTGTTTCCCAAACATGGGCAGATAAACTAAATATAAACAAAAAGGTCATGAATAAAACTTAGTTTTTATAAATTAAATAATTTCAGTGTTTCAAATTAAATTAATGAGTAATAATCCAGTTATTTTAAATGAAAATATACCTATATTAATTTATGACATCTATTTTTTGGAATTCAAACATCTGACATTTATCCTATTTCTAAACAAGTCAATCTTTCAATGACCAAAGGGGAAAAAAAACCTGATTTTTGAAAAATAAAAATCACCAATACAACAATTTTATTCCAGTTATGACCATTGAAGAATTTGTTGTTGTTGTTGTTGTTTTAAAATGCGTGGTTTTTTTTAGAGCAACAACATTTAGAGGAAGGTACAGAGATTTCCTATATGTCCCCTGTCTTGTACATTCATAGCCTCCCCCATGATCAACATCACTCACCAGAACGGTACATTTGTTGTCAAAGATGAACCTACATTGATACATAATAGTCACCCAAAGTCTTTAGTTTACTTTAGGATTTATTTTCAGTAAATTCTGTGGGTTTGAACAAATATATAATGACATATATCCATCAGTACTGTGTTGAAAATGAGTGGTGAAAATACACAATGCTTGCCTTGCCCCTGAACTTAATGTGAAAGTTTCAAGTTTCTCACCACTAAATATGATGTTAGCTGTAGGGTTTTTGTATTTAGTAGTCTTTTTACTTTCATGCATTGGAGAAGGAAATGGCAACCCACTCCAGTATTCTTGCCTGGAGAATCCCAGGGACAGAGGAGCCTAATGGGCTGCCGTCTATGGGGTCGCACAAAGTTGGACACAATTGAAGCGACTTAGCAGCAGTAGCAGCAGAAGCAGTCTTTATTAAGCTGAGAAAGATTTCCCCAATTCCTATTTTACTGAGAGTCTTTATCTTCTGACCATGAAGTTGTGAATAAGGAAGAAGAAATGTGTGCTGGTTTTGATGTTATACCTCAAAGTGCAAAAGTTACAAACAGCGTATGGTAAATGCTTAGTTAAAATGGAAGAAGTATTAAATCTGTACAATAAGAATTTTTTTAATTGTCGGATAATTGCTTAACAATGTTGTGTTGGTTTTCTGCTGTTAATCAGCACAAATCAGCCATAATTATACAGACAGTGTCCCCTTCTTCCCGAGCCTCCTCTCCCCAACCCCATCCCTCCAGGTCTTCACAGATACCAGGCTGGGCTCCTTGTGTTACACGGCAGCTTCCCACTAGCCGTCTGTTTTATACATTGTACTGTATATATGTCAGTGCTACTTTCTCAGTTCGTCCTCTCCCCTCCTTCCCGCACTATGTCCGCAAGTCCGTTTGCTATAGCTGTGTTTCCATTCACTAAGATATTTTAACAGAGAAAGAGAGAGAGGCCATATTCACATAACTTTTGTGAGAGTGTGTTATTATCATTGTTCTATGTTATTATTAGTTGTTGTTAATCTCTTATTGTACCCAAATTCTAAATTAATTTTTGTCATAGGTATGCATGTGTATAAAAGATATAGCATGTAGTTGGTACTATACTCAGTATCAGGCATCTGCCAGGGGATCCAGGAGGAACACATCACTCACAAAGGGGGGATGCATTCAGTGGCACAGATTTCCCCCTAAGCACTGCTATCATTGAATTCCACAAATTTTGATGTTGTGTTTTTATTTAGTTCAAAATATATTTACATTTTTCTTGAAACTTCTTCTTAGAAGTGTGTTGCTTATTTTCCACATATTTTGGGATTTCCCAGTTATCTGTTGGTGATTGATTTCTAGTTTAATTACATTGTGATCTGAGAGCAGAAATTGTCTAATTTCTATTGTTTTCAACTTGTTAGAGTGTGTTTTCTGTCCCCAGATGTGGCCTATCTAAGCCAATATTTCATGGCCTCTTGAGAAAAATCTGTAATTTGCTGTTGGATGATGTATTTCATAGATGTTAATTCTACAGCTGATTGATAGTGTTGTTATGGCCAGCTATATCCTTCCTAATTTTCTGCTTGCTGATTATATCCATTTCTGAAAGACTGGTGCTGAAGTCTCTAACTATGATAGCAAATTCATCTATTTCTCCTCTTAGGTCTATCAGTTTTTTTGCCACAGGTAGTTTGAGGCTCTCTTGTTAAGTACATACACATTAAGAGTTATTACGTCTTCTTAATAGGTGGTGAATCACACCCTTTATCATTATGCAATGTTCTTTTTTTTTTTTAATCCCTTATAATTTTCCTTAGTTTGAAGTCAGCTCTGTCCACAGTTAATTTTGCTCTTCTTGTTTTTTTTTTTTTTTTATTAGTGTTAGCATGGTGTATTTCACTTCTATGCAGAGTACATCATGAGAAACACTGGGCTGGAAGAAGCACAGGAATCAAGATTGCTGGGAGAAATATCAATAACCTCAGATATGCAGATGACACCACCCTTATGGCAGAAAGTGGAGAGGAACTAAAAAGCCTCTTGATGAAAGTGAAAAAGTAGAGTGAAAAAGTTAGCTTAAAGCTCAACATTCAAAAAACTAGGATCATGGTATCTGGTCCCATCACTTCATGGCAAATAGATGGGGAAACAGTTAAAACAGTGTCAGACTTTATTTTTTGGGGCTCCAAAATCACTACAGATGGTGACTGCAGCCATGAAATTAAAAGACACTTACTCCTTGGAAGGAAAGTTATGACCAACCTAGATAGCATATTCAAAAGCAGAGACATTACTTTGCCAACAAAGGTTCGTCTAGCCAAGGCTATGGTTTTTCCAGTGGTCAGGTATGGATGTTAGAGCTGGACTGTGAAGAAGGCTGAGCGCCGAAGAATTGATGCTTTTGAACTGTGGTGTTGGAGAAGACTCTTGAGAGTCCTTTGGACTGCAAGGAGATCCAATCAGTCCATCCTAAAGAAGATCAGTCCTGGGTGTTTATTGGAAGGAATGATGCTGAAGCTGAAACTCCAGTACTTTGGTCACCTCATGCGAAGAGTTGACTCATTGGAAAAGCCTCTGATGCTGGGAGGGACTGGGGGCAGGAGGAGAAGGGGACGACAGAGGATGAGATGGCTGGATGGCATCATTGACTCGATGAACATGAGTTTTAGTAAACTCCGGTAGTTGGATGAACAGGGAGGCCTGGCGTGCTGTGATTCATGGGTCGCAAAGAGTCGGACAAGACTGAGCGACTGAACTGAACTGAGCATGGTATATTCTCCTCTATCCACTTACTTTTTTGTAGAAATATAATTTTATTGATTATTTGTCAGTTCAAAGAACAGATCTTAAACCAATTAGCAGGAAAATATAGTATGACTTCATATAAGAGAGGTTTTTAAAGGTTAACAAAACTTACTTCACTTAAACAATTTCTATCCATTTACTTTTAATGTATTAGATGTATATGCCCTAATATTTAAAGTGGCCTTTATGTAGACAACATATAGTTGTGCCTTGTTTTTGACCACTGTGTCAATCTCTGCCTTTTAATTGGTGCATTTATACCATTGAGGTTCAAAGTGATTATTAACATAATTAGATTGCTGCTGCTGCTGCTAAGTCGCTTTAGTCGTGTCCGACTCTGTGCGACCCAATGGACGGCAGCCCACCAGGCTCCCACCTCCCTCGGATTCTCCAGGCAAGAACACTGGAGTGGGTTGCCATTTCCTTCTCCAATGCATGAAAGTGAAAAGTGAAAGTCAAGTCGCTCAGTCGTATCCGACTCTTCGCGACCCCATGGACTGCAGCCTACCAGGCTCCTCCATCCATGGGATTTTCCAGGCAAGAGTACTGGAGTGGGGTGCCATTGCCTTCTCCAATATAATTAGATTAATAGTTACTATATTCATTATTATTTTCTATTTGTTGCTCTTGTTATTTGTTCTACTTTTTGTCTTCCATTCTTTACTGTTTTTTATGGTTTTAAATGAGAATTTCATGTTTCTGTTGTCTCCATTGTCTTAACATATCAGCTGTACTTTAAAGAAAAAAAAAAAAAAAACACAAAACTATTTGTAGTAGTTGCCCCGGAGTTTGCAATACACATTTACACTGATCTGAGTCCGCTTCTAAATAACACCATAGTACTTCCCAGGAGTACCTTATAACACTAATCATTATTCCTCCCTCCCAGCCCTGGTATCTTTGCTGTCATTCATTTTACTCATATGTGGGTATGCTCAGTCGAGTCTGACTCTTTGTGACCCCAAGAACTGTATGTAGCCTGCCAGGCTCCTTTCTCCATGGGGTGCTCCAGGCAAGAATACTGGAATGGCTTGCCATTTCCTCCTCCAGGGGATCTTTCTGACCCAAGGATTGAACCCACTTCTCTTAACATCTCCTGTACTGGCAGGCTGGCTATTTACCACTAGCGCCACCTGGGAAGCTTCACTCATGTACAGAAGCATAGCTGTATATATGATACACACGCATATATAATTGAGTAAATTCACTTTTTTACTAGTTGTTAGGACTGTGTGGTACCTTCCAGGCTCTTTACTAGTAGAACTAGAAACTGAAAGTATGTCATAAAATAAAAATGTCACAATTTTGAGGACATACATTTTTATGGCCTAATACTTTGAAAGACAAGAACAGGTGTGACTAACACATTTCTTCATCTAGATTTTTTATATCTCTATCTACCTATCTCTATCTATCCATAAATTTGTAACAAAAATAAAGCCACGGACCTATAATAGAAGTAAAGTCTAGTATTTGATATTTGTTCACAGATGCCACTATCTAAGAAAAGCCTTTTCTCTCTTATTTAAAAGAATTTTCAGGGAACTCTACTTAATCTTTTATAATAACCTAAATGGGAAAGAATTTGAAAAGAATTTTCAAAAGTTAATGAAAAAATAAATGAAATAAAATTTCAAAAATAAAATAGAATTTGCATCCTGCCTTACCATTTCTATCCTCTTACTAAACTCTATTCTCATAGCAATTATCACTGACATTATAATGTTTTATTTGCATCCTTATTTATTTACTTAGTTACTTATAATCTGTCTAACTGACAAAATATTAAATGCCCTGAAAGCAGAAAATTTCTCTAAGTTATCCGTCACCATATTTAATCCCCTGGAACTATAGTGGTAAACGGTTCATTCTCAGTAAGTGTTAATCAATAAACAAATTATATGAGTTAAAAATGAAAATAGTTTATTCCAAGAAAACTACCATCCTATTTTATTTTTTATTCCTATTTTTCCTCCTCTATTCATTCTCCTTCTTGTCATTATGATCAGTGTAAATTCATGCACTGACAAACAAGGAAAGTACTATTAGATCTTATTGTCATTTTGTATTTTTTATGTGGTAAAAGTAAAAATGTGAGCTTTAACTCATTAACACAAAGCAGTTAAAATAACATAAGAACATTTGATAAGTAGGGAGAAAGTCAGTTTTTTTTTTTTACCCACTATTCATGGAAGTGGAAATGTGAAAGAAATATGGAATTTGATATAGAAAATATAGAAGCTGAATTTTCTTTTGCACAATGTAATATAGTGCTTTAATACAAACTCCTATTGAGACACAGAAGGTAAATTCAGACTACTCCAACAAATTATTCAGATCCTAAAATAGTTTGAGTTTAGGGGATGTGTATTCAATCTTCTGGGCTTCCCCATTGGCTCAGTGGTAAAGAATCTGCCTGCAGTGCAGGAGACATAGGTTCGATCCCTGATTCAGAATATCCCCTGGAGGAGGGCATGGCAACCCATTCCAGTATTCTTGCCTGGAGTGGAGAATCCACGTGGACAGAGGAGCCTGGTGGGCTACAGTACATAGGGTTGCAAATAGCTGGACATGACTGAGTGACTGAGTTTGCACAATACATTCAGTCTTAAATTTCCTCTCCTCTGTGCTTTTTTTCAAATGGTAACTGAATGGACTGGGGGGACAGGTCTACTTTACTTTGTCTGTCTGTGCATAATTAGGCCCTCAGATCTATGACAGTATGTTTTTATATATATTCTGGATCCTTTGAACTTTAAAGAAATATCCCCATGTAACTGTTAGCTTGCTTCTTATTGTTATAAGGATATATAACTATTGATAGAAAATAGTAAACATATAGTGAGACTCTTACTTCCCTACTTGTACCCAGTCTTTTTACAGAAAAACATTCATGTCATAATCTCTCCAAGTTACTATGTCAAAAATTATCTGTACCCCAGGATTGAAAGAGACACATGTACCCCAATGTTCATCACAGCACTGTTTACAATATTTAGGACATGGAAGCAACCTAGATGTCCATTGGCAAACGAATGGATAAGAAAGCTGTGATACATACACACAAAGGAATATTACTCAGCTATTGAAAAGAACACATTTGAATCAGTTCTAATGAGGTAAATGAAACTGGAGCCTATCATACAGAGTGAAGTAAGTCAGAAAAAATAAAAATAAAAACACCAATACAGTATATTAACACATATATATGGAATTTAGAAAAATGGTAACGATGACCCTATATGTGAGACAGCAAAAAAGATACAGATGTAAAAACAGACTTTTGGACTCTGTGGGAGAGGGTGTGGGATGATTTGAGCAAATAGCATTTAAACATGTGTATTACCCTATATGAAATAGATCAGCAGTCCAAGTTCAATGCATGAAACAGGGCACTCAAAGCCAGAGCACTGGGACAATGCTGAGGGATGGGGTGGGGAGGGAGTTAGGAGTGGGGTTCAGGATGGGGGACACATGTACACCCATGGCTGATTCATGTCAATGTATGGCAAAAACCACTATAAAGCTGTAAAGCAATTAGCCTCCAATTAAATAAATTAATTTATTTTAAAAAATTATCTGTTTCCTACCACCAGAATATAAGCTCCAGTTATGGGAAGATGGATTAGTTTACTGTCTAGCCCTAATTTTTCAGACACAAGTGCTATATAGTGGGTCAGCTGTGCTGTGCTTAGTTGCTTAGTCATAGCTGACTCTTTGCGACCCTATGGACTGTAGCCCACAGGCTCCTCTGTCCAGTGGCATTCACCAGGTAAGAATACTGGAGTGGGTTGCCTTGCCCTCCTCCAGGGGATCTTTTCAACCCAGGGATTGAACCCAGGTCTCCCTTATTGCAGATGGATTCTTTACTATCGGAGCCACCAGGGAAGCCCATATAGTGGGTAGCCAATAAATATTTAATGAATGAATTTATCTCCATTTATGGATTGCTAGAACTCAGTAGTTATCCATATTGAATTTGCTGCATCTTGATCTGGGTGGAATTACCTCCCATTCCTGAGGTTTGGGCGTGATTCTTCTCTACTTCTGCTTCACTGCAGGATCATTTCACTCCAGATGCTCTGTCCTCCTGGTAGGCTCATCAGCCCAGCCCTGTCAGCTATTTCTCCAAGACATGTATGGACTTTCTGACATTTCCATGCCACTCAAGAGTGTGTGTACATACAGGGATTGGAGGGGGAAGTTAGGAAATAATCATATGTTCTCCATCTGTTCAACCATGTCAAATATTAATTTTACTCAGATTTTCCTATACCAGTTAATAAACACAGAATCCTGCAAGGCTGATTCCCCCCCAGAGTCCCAAATGGGAAACCTTGCTTTTGACTCACCCCTTGGCCTTTCCCAGGTCCAACTCTAGGATTCTAGACAGCAAATGAGGCACATAGGAGTCCAGTTTCATGGTTCATGTACGTACCCTCTCTCTGCCCCTGCTTGCATTTGTGGTCTCCTTTCCTTCCCTATAATTCCCTTCCACTGGACATTTGGGATTTTCATATTCCTTCATATCAAAAGCTGATTTCTCTCTCATATAGTAGGCTTCTTCCCCAGCTTTTGATATGTTAAATAGAACACAAGTAATATTTTTTTTAAATCCATTATCTTTTCAGTGAAACCTGGAAACTATTTTCATTTTGTAGGCTCTAGAAAGTCATTTTGGGATGCCAAGCTGATCATTGACCACCCCCCCTTCCCATGTGAGACCATTCTACTTTTCTCAGCAAATAAAATGCTTAGATCAGACTTGATAATCAAAGGCCATGAAAGGATATCCATCATGAAGAAGAGGAAGTGTATTTTTCCCCTCATTATATGTATTTAATAGAAGAGTAAAAATTCTAACCAATACTCCCTTCCCTTACTTATTTTATGAAGTTTACACGCCTGACATCCATACAAATTAATGATCTGAAGAACCATCTCAGATGATGACTGCAAAAATACAGTTGGGATAAAAAGTATGAATTTCAATCGTTCGCAATTTAGGAAATAAACTAATATTTATTTAGACTGCCTTTCCTTTCAGTAAATTTTGGATGTGGTATAACATGCATAGTAAAATATTCTCACTAACTTGATAGGATAGGATCCTTCAAACTTTTATCTGTTGTAAGTCTTCTCGCTGCATCACTAACCAGCTCTTGTAAAAACCAACCTTCTTTCTTTGTGTTGTCTCTTAAACAATGACACACTCGTATCCCCTTTATCTTCAGCATTTGTATCCCTCTCTTTTTTGAATACTTCTCCCTCATATTGCTCATCTTTGGTGGACTTTTTGGTCATGGCTCCATTCTAATCATTCCCCATTTGTTAGGACTGGTTTTCCAGACATTACTCCCTCTGAATTTTCACTAACCTCCACGTCAAAAGAGCTGTCTATATTGCTACTGGCTCAAAGTCCAGCTGCTTCTTGGAATTGTGTTGGTGTTTTTCCTCTTCCTGTCTAGCTCAGACATTCAGAGGCACTGGTTCTTCAAAGTTGTGTAATGAATTGTTTGGAGAGCCACAGAGGCACAGGCTTCTTCAAGAGGCACAGACTTCTGTGCCTGCTTAAGTCTCTCACATAGTTCTATAATACATCAAAATTTAAGAATCATTGTTCTAGTGATTTTTAGGATCAGAACTTCATAGTCTCCAGTGTATGTCATTTTTGTGGCCATTCCTACCTCAGAACTGGCTCTCCTTTCTTCCCTTCTCTTCTATAGGACTCTCCTGGATCTGACACCATTTGGGCAGTCTAACCCACAGTAGAATCTCAGGAAATGTTTGTTGAAATAAATTGTATAAACAAAGGCCTTATGAAAAATCTGGTCTTTGGTCTGCTTCATTCTAACTCAAATTTCATTTCCTTTAGAAATTAGTCAAACATTATTACTTTTTTCAGAGTAACAACCCTGATTTTGTTCCATAAGCAAATCATTTAAAATCAAACCTATAAGCAAATCAATTAAAAATAAAAATCTAAATACTACTATAGTTCTTTTCCATACTAGGCCATGTTCATATTGGCATATAGGAATAGGAATTTAAATGATGACAAATTTGCCCAAAGAAAACTTATTTAATATAAGTTTGTAAGGCTCTATTGCTCTTTTGCTGGTGACTGGATGGAGAACACGGCATGTGGCTCTGATTCACAAGTTAGACGTTTCTAATTCAGGGACATGTTCAACCAATGAAATACAGTTTTTAGTTTAAATTTCAGAACATATTGAAATATTTGATAGAAAATTGAGTTTTGGGGGCCTATGGCTGTGTTCCCCTCAGAGGGTCCTAATTGAAGCCAAATTCTAATGAAGCTAATAAAAATTTAGTAGATTGACAGTTGATTGCAAGAATACATTTGTTGCCAACTTACTAAAATTAATCTGTTCCATATGTAAAAACAGCCTACGAGACTATTCTTCTGTTTGACTCATGTTATTTTAGCTTTAATACCCACCTTAGGACCCGAGGACTCTTACCAGACTACCTCCCCTGCAATTGCTTGTGATAATCCACACATGGATTTCCGTGGCTGTGCAGGACTGTGTGTGTATTTGAGGGCTCCTGTAGATGTGAGCACACACCTATGTATTCATATGCACATACTGCCATTAACAGATCACATGCATGTAAGTCTAAATGTAACAAAGTTATATCAGCGTTAAGCTGAGATGTTGAAGCCTACATAAATCAGAAGATTCAGAAGTTAGGTTCTCACAGCAACTTGAAATTAGCTCTGGTGTTATGCGCTGTGACAGGGTTTTTCCATTACACAATGAGATAACCCTGTATAATGTGACATAAATATTTGGCAGATCTTCACTTTGCAAACATACATTTACTGTGTCATGTTGTATAACAGGCTTCTATAATGTGGATGATACTAAAAATGAAAGTTCTTGGTTTTATACATTATGTGTAAATATTTTGCTTATGAGACATGCATTAATTGTGAAGGCATAACAATATAAATAATTGCTCTTTAAAAGACAGTATTTTGTTTTAACAATGCATTGCTAATATCAACAAAAAGAACAAACATTGAAAGATTAATTAATAATCACAAATGATAAATGAAGCATACATGTGGTAAATATAAGGTAAACAATATCACTTTGCTCATGAAGTTTTACTTTTAGTTTATAATCTTATAAAAAAGCTAGAGACTTGGTCATACACTAAGGCAAAGATTTTAAGTGTGGGGGGATAAAAATAGAATGTTAAATCTTAGCCATAAGCTTATTAAACCTAGATTTTTATAAACTTAACATATAATCAAGTTCTGTGAAACTATGAGTAAAAAGATCTTTTTCATGGATGGGAAATTATCTGAACTGTAAGAAAACAAAGAATAGAAATAAACAAGAACATGTTTTGATGTATAGTCCTCAAATATCTCCTACATTGGATACTGAATCTGGTTTTATAAAAGATTTTTATAAGTAATCTGGAAGAAAGAGGCTGCCATAAAATCTATACATCTGTAGAAGGTGCATTTCCAGACCTTTTAAATGCATATCAATGTGAAGAAATTACAGAGTTTCATCAAAGGAGTGGTTTCTGTAGCTATGCTCTGCCCTTTCACTTGTCAATGCGTGTTTCAACCAAGCAAAGTTGCTATAAAATAAGATGGTAGTATGACAAATTATGCATATATAGTTGTTGTTGGTCAGTTGCTAAGTTGTGTCCAACTCTTTGTGACCCCATGGACTTCAGCCCGCCAGGTCTCCCTGTCCCAGATATCCCAGGATATCCCAGAGTTTGCCCAAGTTCCTGTCCATTGAATCGGTGATGCCATCAAACTATCTCATTCTCTGATGCCCTCTTTTCCTTCTCTCTTCAATCTTTCCTAGCATCAGGGTCTTTTCCAATGAGTTGGCTCTTCACATCAGGTGGCCAAATTATTGAAGCTTCAGCATCACTCCTTCCAGTGAATATTCAAGGTTGATTTCCTTTCAGATCAACTGGTTTGATCTTGCTGTCCAAGGGCTTCTCAAGAGTCTTCTCCAGCACCACAGTTCGAAATCATCAATTCTTCAGCACTCAGCTTTCTTCATGGTCCAACTCTCACATCCGTACATAACTACTGGAAAGACCATAGCTTTGACTATACGGATCTTTGTTGGCATATATTTATTAAATATTATTTTAAAATAATTATTGAATAATATTTATCAACTGTTATGTGTAACATACTACTCTATGTTATAATAAGATAATACAAAAAATGAGACACAATCTTTACCCTGAAGAAGTATGTAGTCTAGATAGGTAATATCACTAGAAGAGACAGGATCATAATGTTACAAGTAGTTTTAAAACTGTGATCAGGGCTTTTAAGACTTCAGAGAAAGTGCCTCAGGGGCTATTATTGGCAAAAGTAAGAAGATCTGAAAGAAAGGAGAGGATGCTCTAAGGACACTACCATACTTTACCCCAAAGGACGAGGCAGTTAACTGAAAACTGATGGGATACTTTGATGGTTGATTAAAAGTAGAAGGCAGTTTTGGAATATTATAGCTGGATTGTTTGAACTCAAAATACTAGAAATGAAGGTGCGTATAGTGAGTTGCTACTGTTAATTGCTACTCCTATTACTACTATTATTATTATTATATAATTTAAAAGTTTATGTAAATGTCTGTATAGTCTTTATATTATAATAGGAAAATAATTGTACACTCCTTAAAAGTCAGAGTTAGTGGGTTTGTGTTTAAATCAATAAAATTGGCCAGCTGTTAGGTCGTTTCAAACAGAGAGCTATAAAATTTCCTTAAAAAAAGATTAATCTATAAGATTTGAATAACATAAATTAAAATTGGGAGAAAGTAGAAGAGAGACCAGTTAGTCATTTTTTGCAGTAAATAATCATCTATCTAAAAGAGGTGGTTGACAGGCACAATAACACAGATGTAATATATGTGAGAAACACTGGAATTAATATCTGTAATATCTGACAGTAAATTACATGTGGGAACATATAAGCAAAGACAGGATTCTTTCACTTCTCTGAGTTTTCTTGCCTGAGACTTGGGAAAGATGGAGTCAGGGTAGAGCAGATTCTGGAGGAAACATAATTCTTTAAAATTCACTTTTTTTAAATTTAAATTTATTTGTTTTAATTGGAGGCTAGTTACTTTACAATATTGTATTGGTTCTGCAATTCACTTTTGAAAACTAAAACTTTTGGCATTGCATGGTTCTATGAGGGAGCTAATTTAGATAGCAAAAAAGGAAAGATAAAAACTTGACTAATGCCTAACTTCAGGATATAAGACAGAAACAAAAGCCAAATATTATGGAGAGCAGATGAGCTTTTAGAAAAATTCAGCTAAAATCGTTTTTTTGTTTTTTCTTTTTTTTTTAACTCCTGAAAGAGCCAGTTCATTTGCCAGAGGGAGAAGTCCTTATAAGGCAATAGAAATAATAATTGGCATTTCCCAAACATTCAGAATTTCCTATATGCTCTGAAACCCAAACTTCTTCAATATTTAGAACTTCATTATGGGGAAACAGTGGAAACAGTGTCAGATTTTATTTTGGGGGGCTCCAAAATCACTACAGATGGTGATTGCAGTCATGAAATTAAAAGACGCTTACTCCTTGGAAGGAAAGTTATGACCAACCTAGATAGCATATTCAAAAGCAGAGACATTACTTTGCCAACAAAGGTTCATCTGGTCAAGGCTATGGTTTTTTCCAGTGGTCATGTATGGATGTGAGAGTTGGACTATGAAGAAGCTGAGTGCCGAAGAATTGATGCTTTTGAGCTGTGGTGCTGGAGAAGACTCTTGAGAGTCCCTTGGACTGCAAGGAGATCCAACCAGTCCATCCTAAAGGAGATCAGTCCTGGGTGTTCATTGGAAGGACTGATGTTGAAGCTGAAACTCCAGTACTTTGGCCACGTCATGCGAAGAGTTGACTCATTGGAAAAGACCCTGATGTTGGGAGGGATTGGGGGCAGGAGGAGAAGGGGACAACAGAGGATGAGCTGGCTGGATGGCATCACCGACTCAATGGAAATGAGTTTGAGTGAACTGCAGGAGTTGGTGATGGACAGGGAGGCCTGGTATGCTGTGATTCGTGGGGTCACAAAGAGTCGGACATGACTGAGCGACTGAACTGAACTGAACTGATGCAGACTTAAAATGAACATCCATACTAATCTACAACCATTCTCAAGTATTACACAAGCATGACTACTTTAAATTTCCTAAAACTGTCTATCAATAATCTGTGAAATACCTTTCCTCAATGTGTTGTTTAATGAACTTTATAAAGTGAATAGATCTGGTATGATACCATTTTAATTGTAAAAACATCAACAAGGATCTTTAATGGATATGATATTTTTAAGATTATGTTGTTATTGTTCAGTCACCCAGTTGTGCCTGGCTCTTTGCAACCCCATGGACTGCAGCACACCAGGCCTCCCTGTCCCTCACTATCTCCTGGAGTTTGCCCAAGTTCATGTTCATTGCATCAGTGATGCCAACCAGCCTCTGACACCCTCTTCTGCCCTCAATCTTTCTCAGCATGAGGGACTTTTCCAATGAGTCATCTGTTTGTGTCAGATGCCCAAAATACTGTAACTTCAGCTTCAGCATCAGTCCTTCCAGTGAATATTCAGGGTTGATCTCCCTTTAGATTGACTGGTTTGATCTCCTTGCTGTCCAAGGGACTTTCAGGAGTCTTCTCCAGCACCACAGTTTGAAGGCATCAATTCTTTGGCATTCTGCCTTCTTTACAGTCCAGCTCTCACAGCCACACGTGACCATTGGAAGACCATAGTCTTGACTGAATGGATCTTTGTTAGTAGAGGAATGTCTCTGTTTTTCAACACGCTGTCTGGCTTTGTCATCACTTTCCTAACAAGAAGCAACTGTCTTCTAATTCAATGGCTGCAGATATTAACCATTAAAATTAAGATTGGCCCTCAATATTATCATATGGATATTCTGTTTTTAATTTTTCACAACCATGTCAAAAATATCTTTCTAGAGTAGTAATTTTTAAATTAGAATCTCAGTTTGGGGTTTTTCAGGTGGTGCTAGTGTTAAAGAACCTGCCTGCCAATGCAGGAGATGAAAGAGAAACAGGTTTAGCTCTGGGTTTGGAAGATCCCCTGGAGGAGGGCATGGCAACCCACTCTAGTATTCTTGCCTGGAGAATCCCATGGACAGAGGAGCTTGGCAGGCTACAGTCCATAGGATCGCAGAGTTGGACATGACTGAAGCGACTTAGTATGTATCAAAGTCCATTTTTTAATTGTTTGGTGTATCTCTGAAACCAGTTTTGATGATAAGTTTTGGTTTTGTAACTGCATCATTTGATCTGGAGATTTTCAACATTCTGCACTTGGCTGAATGTGTCCCCCTGGTGTTTAGCCTGTTGTTATTTCCCATTCCATGTATTTCCTGTACACTGGTAGTTAGTTCTAAAGTATTGGCTATACTGAAATCTGATAAATGATTGAAATAAATATACTGAAATGTGATAAATGACTGCAACTGAGTGGCTTAGAGCAGTTGCATTTATCTCACATTTTCCTTTGGTCAGGAGTCCAGATACAGTTTAGCTGGATGCTCTGCTCAGGTCTCATAGGCTGACATCAAGGGGACCACCAGGACTGCGATCCTCACCTGAGGCTATTGGTCCTTTCCCAGGCTCACTTACGGCTGGCTGAATTCACTCCCTAGTGATTTTAGGGAGGATGCAACCCTGTATTCTTGCTTGCTGTGGATGAAAGTTTGCTGGCAATTCTAGAGCAACCCCTTCTTCAGCAGCAGTTCAGAACTTACTTTTGTGCTTCTTTTTCAAGACCAGCAGTCTCATCCCTCTGACTTCTGCCACCAACCAGAGAAAACCTTCAGCTTTGAAAGGGCTCTCCTAGACTGTCCATATTTTGAGCTCAGTTTGGTGCTCTGTAATGACCTAGAGGGATGGGGGTGGGGAGCAAGGCTCAAGAGAGAGGGGATATATGTACACATATAGCTGATTCACTTTGTTGTGGAGCAGAAACTAACACAACATCATAAAGCAACTATACTCCTATTAAAAACAAAAAAAAGATTAAATGACTTGGAACTTTCATTACATCTGAAAATTCCATTCCCATCAGTACCCAGTGTGCATGCTGTTGCTTCAGTTGTGTCTGACTCTGTGCAACCCTATGGACTGTAGCCCTCTAGGCTCCTCTGTCCATGAGATTCTCCAGGCAAGGATACTGGAGTGGGTTGCCATGCCCTCCTCCAGGGGATTTTTCTGATTCAAGGATCAAACCCACATCTCTTATGTCTTCTGCATTGGCAGGTGGGTTCTTTACCACTAGCACCGCCTGGGGAGCCCAAGGGGTACCTAGATTAGTGTTCAGTTGTATAAACAGGGGACAGGGATTTTGTCTTCTGATTTTGCCACCACAAGTTTGTTAAAGAAAACCTTTTCCTTAGGTCTCCTTTGTCTATTTGTCCCATCTCATTGATCTCTTACCAAGCTTTTATCACATTTGTTTCTTTCTCTTCCTTCAAGTCCCAGTATAAACATCACTTCTTCAGAGACATGTTTCTTGATCACATTATCTAAGTAACTACCCAAACTCAAACTTTATTTTCTCATCACAACTTCCTTCTTTCTTTCATCAAAGTAATCACAATTTTGATTATTTCACTGATATATCCATTTACTTCTTTGTCTCTCTCCCCCACTGGGATATAGAACCTGTAAGGCAGGGAAATATGTATATCTTAAAGTAACTCTCAAGCCTAGCTGAGTATATAGCATCTTTCTCTGCATGCCTGCTCAGTCATGCCTGACTCTTTGCAACCCTATGGATTATGTAGCCTGCCCAGCCCCTCTGTCCATGGGATTCTCCAGGCAAGAATACTGGAGTGGGTTGCCATTTCCTTCTTCAGGTGACCTTCCTGACCCAGGGATCAAACCTGCATCTCTTGGGTCTCCTGCATTAGCAGGCAGATTCTTCCACTGTGCCACCTAGGAAGTCCATTTAGCATCTAGCATGTGCTTATAAATTATCTTTTATTGACTGAATAAAGTCTCTGAATATGTACATAAGTATGTAAAATAAAATTTGTGCTCTGAAAAATAATCAACTGCTGCTCACAATGTAAAAAAAAACGGAAATAATTGGAATTATAAAGTTCTTGAAATTGAATATCTGTTTATCTCAAAAGTATCAAACTTGGCATTAACTTATAACTGTAAAAGCAAACTTGCCACTTCATAAAGGAAAAAATAAACTAAAAAAGAAAAAAGTACTGAGTGGTATTATGAGCTCTTGATAAACTGCCAGGTTAATCTCTTCTGGTCACACACATACGACTTGTGAGGCTTTCTTTTGCTTGGAAAAGATGATGCATGCAAACAGCACACTGGTTATAGAGTGGGAAACTAGGGGAGGAAGTCTTAATTTTTCAAAGCTGGTGACACTAATTCATTTCCATTTTCAATCAAGACAGTGGGATTTTTCACACTCCCATAATCTTGTTCTTTAAAAATGCTTCCAGCATTTTGCATTTATCAGTGTAGAATGTTGGGACCAAGCACCCCTCTGTGCTTTTTTGGTCTTTTAACCGAGGAAGTGGGCAAATTAAGGGACCAGCTTTTGGTGGTTTCCTGTGTACTGCTCCATTTGTCCCCTCCTCATCAGAGAACTGTGCTTAAGTGATTGTTACACTTCACAGTGAACACTAAAGCTTACTTTGCTCTATGCAATTTCGTGTTTATTTAACAAATCATATCTTCACTATAACTCAAAGGAGTTAAGGGATACAAGGCATGCATTTCTGGCCTTTTTACCCTTGCTCTTCATCATCGGATCCCTGAAGCTTACAAATCTTTTATTTAATCCTTCCTTTTATCAAGATATTTGAAAGGGAAGCTGTGTTATACCCCAACCCACCCACACTGCCCTGGCTTCCTGTGTGGCTCTCGCAGCCCAGTTTCCTTCTTAGACAAACTTCTTCCATCTCCCCCTGGCAGTGGGAGGCCCCATAGCTTAGAAGACTGCCCTGTGCCTTTCACCATCAATAAACTGCAGTATTTATAATAACCAAGTCTACTCCAAGGATTTTGCCCTCTTTGTCTTATTAAATTATTTTTATCTATGTTACCACCAAAATTTCAAATCTAACTCTTCTTTCTCCCTATTCTATAAGATTATTTTCCCTCATTCCTTGTCCTTTTCCTGAAATGAGAGATATAAATTTCCTGTGTGATGTAGATAATTTTCTCCGAGTTTCTTCTACATTGGAGTGGAGTAACCCTGTGCTCAGAATAAAAGTGCTCACCATGTTGTACACCTGTAACTAATGTAACATTGTAAATCAACCATAATTCAATAAAAAAAATAAATAAAAGTGATCATAGAGAGCAGGGAAGTATGGAAACTATAGGCTAGAATTTTGCAGATGTAGATGTAGCACTTTTTGCTTGTTTGTTTGTTTTAATTCATGGTTCTTTCAACATCTGAAGTTTCATTGTTTTCATTAAGGAGAAATACATGTATCATATGTACTACAGGTATTTTAAATTATGTGCTAATAGTTGTGATAAAATTATCACAATATATCCATTTATAGGTTAGGTATTTAAAAGAAAAAATATATAAGAAAAGCCATATAGTATTTCAAGATTTCCTGATCATTCAATCATAATGAGTATGACTGAAGATAAAAAAAGAATGATTATCCTTAGTGGTGAGGATAATTTTATATTTCATTCAATAGGTTTCAGAAGAATTCACCACAAATCCTAACCCTTGCAAAAGGTTTATCTCTCAGCTCACAGAATCCATAAAGGTAATTTAAATTTTGATGAAGACCTTTTCCCACTGTACAAATGTCAAAATAGTGAATTAATATTCCACATTAGTACTATCGATTACTTTCTGCTGCTGCTGCTAAGTCGCTTCAGTCGTGTCCAACTCTGTGCAATGCCATAGACAGCAGCCCACCAGGCTCCCCCGTCCCTGGGATTCTCCAGGCAAGAACACTGGAGTGGGTTGCCATTTCTTTCTCCGTCAATTGCTTTAGTCAGCTCATAAAATTATAAGACTCCTCATATTCCCAGGCTTGGGTAATATTCCTAAAGTAGCATGTGATCCAGAAGAATTAAATTAACATATAGATATGAGAACATTAAAATTAAAAATTCTGGAATGGAGAAAGAGAATCCTCAAAATTATTAAACAGTGTTTCAGAGAAGGAAATGGCAACCCACTCCACTATTCTTGCCTGGGAAATCCCATGGACAGAGGAGCCTGGCCAGTTATAGTCCATGAGGTTGCAAAGAGTTGGACATGACTGAGCGACTGAGCATAAGCAACATTTAGAACTTCTTTATGCTGAAGTAAATTGTTGATATATAATTTAGGTCTGTACAAAGTTCCAAGCACTTTATAAATGGGTTATAATTATATACTGCTTTATCAACAAAACAATTCCATGAAATAGGTTTTATAATTATCACCATTTTTCAAAGAATAAAACTAAAGAATGGAGAAGCAAAATAATTTGTCCAATGTTATTAATCCATAAAGCAGTAATCCCAGAAATTGAACATAGAGGATTTGATTCCAAAGCCCCAAATCAGCCATGGTGTTCTGCACACTGCCTCTAATTTGTATGTTTCCCTTCTTCCAAAATACACATACATCTCTCTCTCTCGCTCTCTGTCTTTCTCTTTCTCTCTCTCACACACACAACATATTCAGTTGTTTTTTAAAAGGTTTGCCAGTATGCTTGCTGCTATATTATATATTGTATTTTTACCTTCCCAGTAACACTGTAAAATGAGTATTATTTTCTTCCCATTTTACAATTAAAAAACCTAAAATTTGTAAAGGTTAATTAATTTGTCTAGAATCACAGAATAGAGAGCCCAGAAATAAACCCATGCATAATATATAGTCAATTAATTTATGATAAAGGAGCCAATTGTATACAGTGGGGATATATATATGTGTGTATATATTATATATTATATATATATATATATGTGTGTGTATATATATATATATATATATGTGTGTGTATATATATATATATATATATATAAAAACAATGGAATTTTATTCAGCCAGAATAAATAATGAAATCTTGCCATTTGAGACAATATGGATGAACCTCAAATTCATTATGATAAGTGAAATAGTCAAACAGAGAAAGACAAATACCATATGATCTCTCTTACATGTGGAATCTAAAAACCAAACCAAAAACAAGCTCATAGATACAGAGAACAGATTTGTGATTGCCCGAAATGTAATATGGGGAGGGGGCCTGGTAGGGGAAACTGGTGAAGGGGGTCCAAAGCCAAAAAAAAAAAAAAAAAAGGTAAATAGCCCCAGGATTTAGAAGGGTCAATTCATTTGTCTAGAATCATAGGTGAATAAATAGCTGAATCAGGATCTGAAAAGCACTTTCTGACTCCAAAGCTTGGCTTTTTAACTTGATGCCACTGCTTCATTCTTAAGCAAACTCTAAGGCTGTCTCCGAATTGTTTAAAATGAAGATCTCTGCAGGACTCTACCTAAGGGATTTCGTGAACTAGAGGGCTGAAATATAATTGTATAATTCTAATCCGTTCTCTCAGTTACTTGTAACAAATTACCAAACACTTTGAGTCTTAAGACAAAAGAAATTTGTCCTATCAGGGTTCTGAACCGGGGAATCAACATCAAGGTGTTGGCAGGGCTGCATTTCCTTTGAAGGCTATATGAGAGAAGCCTCGCCTTGCCTCTTCCAGCTTCTGGTGGCCATTTGCATTCCTTGACTTGTGGCTTCATCCATCCAGTCTTCAAGGCCAGCATATTCAAATCTGTCTCTTCCATCTTCATATTGTCTACTCTTCTGGGTGTAGTAAAGTCACACTGTGTCTCCCTTTTATAAGGATACATTTGATTGCATTTAGGGCCCACCTGGATAATTGAGGGTAATCTTATCTCAAAAATCCTTAATTTAATCACATCTTTCAAGACTCTCTTGCCACATAAAGTAACATTCACAAGATCCAAGAATTAGAAAATGAATATATAGTTTTTCAGTCATCATATACTCCAATTCAAACTTATTAATATCAATAGCGTTTAATATTTTATTATTAAAATAGTTACCACATCCTTTTGGACTCCAAGAACAAGACTTCTTCTTTCAAATATAATCCCAATACTTGTACTAGTGATCAAATTTCCTCTGGTTTCACCTCCAATCTTGTCCCATCCATTATCCTCTTATTCTTAAGTGTCAATCTCTCCTCCCATATAGACTCCTTCCCTTAAAGCCTAATATCATGTATAAATCTCTCCTGCATCATTTGCTAAATATGTATATAATGGATTAAATAGGGGTGTTAATTCCTTTACAAACCTCCCACCCCAACACACACATGCACACACACACACACACACACACACCCCTTTAATCTAGATAGGCTCTATGATGGTTCTCACCAGTGAAAAATGATGAAATAACAGTATACCAGTGTCCAGGCTCAGGTCTTTACAGACTGGCAGCTTCCATGTCTCCCTCTGGAAATTTTCCCTCCAGGAGCCCTCATCTACGACATAAAAAGTCTGATTATCTTGACAACCATGCTTGGGGTCCATGTGCAGTTACTGTCGATAATAGTCCAAGCTGAGTCTATCTTTCCTGTCCTCCTTGACAAAGTGTCAGACATGTGAGTGAAACTGCTCTGGTCCCCCCTAGACTGGCCCATCCACCAGCTGGTTACTATTGAGTGGCCTCAATTAATACCACATGGAGCAGGAGATTTGGCCAGATGATCCCAACTTGAATTTCTGCCCCACAAAATCACGAGATAAAATAACATTCTTATAGTTTTAAGCCTCTTGGAGGTAATTTGTTGAGCAACAAAAGATGGAATTTGGAAATAGCACTGACTTTTGGACTAGGTGGTAAGCACAGTTGGATGGGCCTAGAGGAGATTCTTAATACAATCTGGAAGTATCTCAGTGAGATTATTGGTGAGGGCTGAAAGGACAGAGAGGAATTTGTAGCTGGTGGTTAGAGAAAATGATATCCTCATAATGTGTAGCAGAAAATCTGGCATTAATGTGGAAAGTAAAAAGGGTACCTAATTAACTTACGGATCTCTCTGATTTTTAAGCAGAAGGTAAAATGTGCCAATTCACTTCTCTTGGTTCTTGTGAGAAAATATGAAAGGCAGATAGGAACTAGAGAAGGACCTGCTCAGCTTTTGAGCATAGTATACAGGAAATATAAAGGAGCAAATTCTTTCTGGGTTGGAAAACAAGTCATCTGTTTCTTATCCATGTTCTCTTCTAGCAAAACAATTTTAAGTTTAAAAAAATTAATGGCATCAGGATAAATATCACATCCAGCATGGAACTGTAAAGTTCTTTGTTAAGACCTCAGGGAGATCTAAAGAGGAGGAGAAAAGGGTGACAGAGGATGAGAAGGTTGGATGGCATCACCAAGTCAATGGACGTGAATTTAAGCAAACTCCAGGAAATAGTGAAGGGCAGAGGGGCCTGGTATGTTGTAGGCCATGGGGTTGCAAAGAGTTGGACACGACTTAGTGACTGAACAACCGCAGAAAGATCTGTGGCAGTGCAACAGGCTTCCAGCTAGTCAAAAGCCAAAGGGATTAGTTGATTAATCCTCTAAGAGCAGAAAGCTTCTAAGAATCCTAAAGACATCATTTCACAGATGCCTTACATGCAGTCTTTCACAAGATTGAAAGGGTCTGTTATATAATCTAGTGACCTAAGAATAGTCATTGAAAACCTGTAATGTTTTTAAAGAGAATTATATCATCAGAAGCAACAATAGCTTAGACTAAAAGGAATGGAGAAAGTACAAAATGAAAAGAGATCTTATGCCCCCTTAAATTTCCAAACAGCCATAGAAGGCCATATGGTTGCAAACATATGCCAAGAAGGATAATTTAGAGGGCAAAACCATGAGTCCATGGGATAGAACCAAGAACCGCAGAAAATTTTCAGGAAGAAGTATTCAGAACTAATTGAGGATTGGGTAATATTTTCCAGGTGGAATCTCAGAGTTTCTATCAAGCAGTGACTGCCATGTGCTAAGGGTTTTTTTTTTTTTTTATAGGAATGTCAATTGTAGTTTTCCTGTCTCATTCTTATCAGTATGGAATAGGGTTTTTGTTGAGAAGAGAAGAAAGGGTGTGGAAAACATATCAATTGAGTTCACACAATTTTAGAGTGAGAAGAACTATACTCAAGAAAAAGATACCTAAGGAGCATCATAACATCTGGATCTAACTTAGGTGATAAGATCCAGAACTTTGAGCTAATAATGCTGTATTGGAATGAAACTTTAAGGATCTTGGGATGGAGTGAATGTATATTTTTAGGGGAAGGAGGCCAGAATGTAAATAATATATGACTAGAGACAGAAGTATGGTGATTTAAAGATGGCCAAGCATTGTTTGAGATTTCTTTCATCAAGAGATATGGCTTGCTTCCCATTCCTTTGACTACTGGAGGAATCTCTGAGTACTTTAACCAACAGAGTAAGACAGAAATGAGACTGCTAGATTTTTGTCTCAGGCCTTATGACACTGGCAGTATATACTGCCTATCCCATGAAAGATTTGCTTTTAGATCCTAGATAGCATGCTCTGAGAAGCTGAAGCCACACAGAAATGCTGAATAAAGGCACCCCGGTAGACAGGACTCAGTTCCTAAATAGCAATAAGAATTAACTTCAGCTCTGTGAGTGAGTAGATACTCAGCCCAGCTGAGCCTTCAGATGATTTCTTCCCCAGTCACTAACTGACTGTAATCCCTGAGAGACTCTGATAAGACCCACCCAATCTGCTCCAAGTCAAACCTCAGTACCATGAGCAATACTTACAAATTCTAGTTATAAGGCACTGTGTTTTATGAGGTATGTCACACAGCAGCAAACAAATAGAAAAAGGGACGATCTTATTCTGTTGCTGTCCAGCAATTTCCATAGTCTCTGCAAAACTATGTCATTTTTGCTGAAAACAGCTATGTAGCCATGAGCTATATTTTGCAGATTTTTTTTTTTTTTTGATTCTGCAGTCCATGAGATGATTTTGACTATCTGAGTGTGAGCAGAAGCACATTACCTACTCGATCCATACTGTCTCTATTCTAAATTTAATTCTTGCCTGAAATAGCTCAATGCCATTTTTTTTTGTTTGTTTCCCTCCACAAAACATTCATTTCTTAGGATCATTTGACATCTCAGGTGGCTCAGCAGTAAAGTATTTGTCTGCCAGTGCAGGAGACAAAAGTTTGATCCCTGGGTCTGCGAGATTCCCTGGAGAAAGAAATGACAACTCAGTCCAGTATTTTTGTCTAGGAAATTTCATGGACAGAGGAGCCTGGTGGACTGTAGTCCATGGAGTCACAAAGAGTTGGACATGACTTAGTGACTGAACAACAACAACAAAATCTCACCCCCTTCTAGAAGACCCATTCTCCCACACATGCAGACTCTTATCATCTCTTCTATCTATAGGAATCTAAAATCATTATTTTTATTTGCCTCATAAAAATAATTGCATGACTTTTCCTCATTTATAACTGTTTTATTCTGCTCAGGCTACAGCAACAAAGTACCACCAACTGGGTGTCTTATGAACAACAGAAAGTTATTTCTCACAGTTCTGGAGGCTGGAAGACCAACAAGGATATAGATGAAGGCCCCAGCTCATATATTCACATCGCAAAAGGGGTTTGGGAGCCCCATGGTATCTCTTTTATAAGAGCACTTATCCCATTCCTGAGGATGGAGCCTCTCAAAGACCCCACCTACTAATATCATTGCCTTTGGAGATTAAGAGTTCAGTATGAATTTGGGTGGGGGACACAAACATTCAGATCTAGCAAATCTGGTAACATCAAAGAACTAAATCTCTAGTGCTTACCAATCCCAAATACATCCTGAAGATTTTGTGTTGAATAGAAGAAGAATACATTAATTAGCTACAGTTTTCTCCTTAGAATCTATTAAATTAAAAAAGCCAAGTTTTAGATACTATATTTTATCTTTTGTTACTCAAATAAGTAAAAATTTCTACTTTACATTTTATAAAGAAAGCTTGGGTGTTTTCTTTATAAATTGAGGTCTGGAACAAATTTATGCATTATAGTTTTGAACAGATTCAGTGAAAGACATGAAAAAAGTATTGAGAAATTTGCTTGAAAATAAATTCACTTTAATTATCTCCCCCCACATTTTCTTCAAATTGTGAAACAATTAAGATCATACCAAGAAACTAGATAAATTATTATATATCAATTCATTTTTTTATTTCAGTCATAATACTATGAGTTTTGAATTTTTTTTAAAAAAATAAGGTTTTAACACTGTCAGCAAACAGTATATCCATTTTATTATTATAACTTTGGCTGAATAAATTTCACTTCTTTAAAGCTAATTATGTCTTCTCTTTCATATACTTTGAGAACAATCAGTATATTTTTAGATAGAAAACAGAGAAAGACAATTTGAAGCTTGAAGGAAATTATGTATTTTATAATTATCATACAGTAATATTCATCAGGATATGTACTTAAAGTTTCTGTGAAAGAAAACACATATTTCAAAATGTATCTTCCTGAAAGCCATATGTAATTAGCATAGGTATGGAGAAAACTCAGTATTGTTAGGATAATAAGTTCCTATGAGAGACAAAAATTATTTAATCTCTTTAGTATAATGCTTTACTATTTGACTGTACCTTGGAATGTGGGCACAGATTATCATTATTTTGCAGGAAAGTAGACTGATAGAGTTTCAGACCTTTCAATTTGGATGGTTATCCTGTATCATTTCAAATTAACTCTTGGAATCAAAGCTAGGAAGGAAGATCATGTCAGCACCATGAGCTTGAATTTGAATGAGATAAAACAGTTTCAAAAAGTTATCTGCATTTTCTTTTTCCAAAGCTTTAGAAGTTCTTTACATTCCAACAATTTTATATTTGAGGAAAACAGTATTAAACTCTGACCTTTTAAGGATAAAGTATTACTCTTTTGACTGCCAGCAAAGCAATATTTTCTTAAACAGATAATATTAAAAGAAGTATGTATTAATAGAGTTATGAAATACAGAAGTATATGTGAATATATACCTAATTATTTTTCAACTAGCATATGAAAGATGCTTTGACCCATGAAGTGATTAAATAGTAATGTGCTGAGAGATAGAGCTGACCCTTTCATAGTTCCAATTTTTAGAAATTTTAGGTAGATATAACTAATTCTACTTTGAAATTCTCTCCTTCCTATGAGAGTCTAGTTTGGTATTGTTTATATACAGAGCTAAAACTCTAAACTCATTTCCTTGTACTTTATTCTAGGAAGCCTATTTTTCTTTCTTTTCTTCTCAAGTCTTAAAGAGTTCTTAACATATAATTCAATACCCAATATTTTTATATATGTATTAGATATACATTTACTTTCACTTATTTGGGAATTAAAAAGTTATGCTTCTCCTATGGCTTATAAGATACATTCAGCTCAGTTCAGTTCAGTCACTCAATCGTGTCCCATTCTTTGTGACCTCATGGACTGGAGCATGCCAGGCTTCCCTGTCCATTATCAGCTCCTGGAGATTACTCAAACTCATGTTCATCGAGTCGGTATGCCATCCAACCATCTCATTCTCTGTTGTCCCCTTCTCCTTGTGCCTTCAGTCTTTCCCAGCATCAAGGTCTTTTCCAATGAGTCAGTTCCTCGCATCAGATGGCCAAAGTATTGGAGTTTCAGCTTCAGCATCAGTTCTTCCGGGAATATTCAGGACTGATTTCCTTTAGGATTGACTGGTTGGATCTCTTTGCAGTCCAAGGGATTCTCAAGAGTCTTCTCCAACACCACAGTTCAAAAGCATCGATTCTTCAGTACTCAGCTTTCTTTATGGTCCAACTCTCACATCCACACATGACTACTGGGAAAACCATAGCTTTGACTAGATGGACCTTTGTCAGTAAAGTAATGTCTCTGTTTTTTAATATGCTGTCTAGGTTTATCACAGCTTTTCTTCCAAGGAGCTAGCATCTTTTAATTTCATGGCTGCAGTCACCATCTGCAGTGATTTTGGAGCCCAAGATAATAGAGTCTGTCCTGTTTCCACTGTTACCGCATCTATTTGCCATGAGTCCCTTGGACTGCAAGGATATCCAACCAGTCCATTCTGAAGGAGATCAGCCCTGGGATTTCTTTGGAAGGAATGATGCTAAAGCTGAAACTCCAGTACTTTGGCCACCTCATGTGAAGAGTTGACTCATTGGAAAAAATTCTGATGCTGGGAGGGATTGGGGACAGGAGAAGTGGACAACAGAGGATGAGATGGCTGGATGGCATCACTGACTCGATGGACGTGAGTCTGAGTGAACTCCGGGAGTTGGTGATGGACAGGGAGGCCTGGCATGCTGTGATTCATGGGGTCGTAAAGAGTCAGACACGACTGAGCAACTGATCTGAACTGAACTGAATGGGACCAGATGTCATTAGTTTTCTCAATGTTGTTTTAAGCCAACTTTTTCACTCTCCTCTTTCACACTCAAGAGGCTCTTTAGTTCCTCTTCAATTTCTGCCATAAGGGTGGTTTCATATGCATGTCTGAGATTATTGATATTTCTCCCTGCAATCTTGATTCCAGCTTGTGCTTCCTCCAGCTCAGCATTTCTCATGATGTACTCTGCATATAATTTAAATAAGCAAGGTGACAATATACAGCCTTGATGTACTCTTCTCCCAATTTCGAACCAGTCCATTGTTCCCTGACTGGAGGTTTACAGCAAAGGCATTTAGTTATAAGCATACATACTTCCATTCTTTTCCCATGTAGGTAATTATATAGTATTGAGGAGATTTCTCTGTGGTATACAGTCAGTCCTTGTTGTTTATATGTTTAATAAACATATCCCAAGCTCCTAATTTGTCCCTCTCCCTTCCACCTCTCCCCTTTGGTAACTGTAAGTCTTTTTTCTTGAAATCTGTGAATCTGTTTCTATTTTGTACATAAGTTCATTTCTGTCCATTTTCTTCATACAAAAGTGATATTATGTGGTATTTGTCTTTCTCTGTCTGACTTACTTCACTTTGTATGATAATCTCTGAGTCTATCCAAGTTGCTTCACATAGTATTATTTCATTCTATTTTGTGGCTGAGTAATACTCCATTATGTACATATATTTATACCACGTATCCTTTATCCATTCTTCTATTGATGCTCATTTAGGTTGCTTCTATGTCATGGCTATTATAAACTGCTACAGTGAACACTGGGATGCAGTTTATCAAATTATGGTATTCTTTGGATATATTTGAGGAATGGGATTACTGAACCATTTCGTAGTACTATTTCTAGTTTTTTAAGGAACCTTCACTCTGTTCTCAACAGTGGTTGGAAAAATGGGAGAAAATATTTGTAAATGAAGTGACTGACAGGGGATTAATCTCCAAAATGTACAAAGAGCTCACACAACTCATTATCAAAAAAACAGCTGAATAAAAAAAAAATGGGCAGAAGATCTAAGTAGATATTTCTTCAAAGAAGACATACAGATTACCAAAATGCATATGAGAAGATACTGAACATTGCTAATCATTAGAGAAATGAAAATCAAAACTACAATGAGGTACCACCCCACACCACTCAGAATACCTATCATCAAAAAGTCTATGACCAGTTAATGTTGGAGAAGGTGTGGAGAAAAGAGAACCCTCCAAAAGTGTTGGTGGGAATGTTAATTGGTACTATTCTCTTAAATTTTTAAGTAATTAATGCTAAGAAAATTTCATTCCACTGCAGATAGATAAGAAGAAACAATCTTTAGAGAAATCAAGCTTAATACATAATATCAGGTTAAACTTCTTCAGTAAAGAATTGTAATTATATGGCTGTCTTTTCTGACCACATGAGTTGGATTATAATTGTATTTCATGTTCCACTGTTGTATTTTTTAAAGAATAATGAAAAGATTCTTTTAAATTTTGCTTTTATAAAATAGCAGATAGAATGAGAATTACAAAGTACAGTTTCTGGAATGATAATTAAATTTAATTTTCTACAAATTATTTTCTCTGTCCATATTAACTTCTAATTCATTTATTTCCTTGGTCATACCCTGTTGAAACTTCTATTTAGGATACTCTTGTCTCATATAGATCAGAAATAGTCATTTCTTGTGTTAAGATTTCAATACTAATTGCATTTCATTACAGCTTTGTACTCAAAATGCCAGGCTTGTTTTGATTATTATCTAGAAGTATTATTCTTATTGGTGACACCTTTTTTTTTTTTCTTCTATTTTCAGAGCCCATTAAAGTGTTGGTAAGGGGCCTAATATAGTATTTCTTTTTATTGGAAGAGAAGTTTCCAGACTGAGTCAGATCCTGTAAGGAAGAATTGCTGCTTCTTCCATAATACTCTTAAATTTCCTTTCTCCTGATGAAGATAATTAAGCAAATGGACAATGATTTGAATGACAGCTTGAAACACAAGAAGAATCATAAATGCAGTGAACTCAAGGCTGGAATTATATATCATGTGCTAGATACCAACTGATACAAAAGAGGAACATTTCTATGGTGTTCTTTAAATGTTTTTAAGAAATGTGGTTTGAATAGAAAGATGGTGCATTCATATGTAGATCATATCAATCATCTTTGGCTTCTAACAGAAAGGTTAATATGCAAACAGTTGTTGCTTTGGAAATATCTCAACTTTCACATCTTTTCACATCTTGCTAGAACTGTATAGAACTGTGGAACGGTTCCCAGAACCTCAAGCAAAACAAAACAAAAACAGAACAAAACAAAAAGCAAAGAAGAACCGATTTATTTATGAAGACAGTTGTTAAATATTATTTCAGAGTTCAAGAGCAGTTTGAGCATCTAGAATGCTTTTTGTTTCTGTAAACAATCAAATTATGCAAGACTTTAAAGTATAAAATGAACACAGGATATTTATTTGACTCCTAAAAAAATTGTCAAGTTTTATTCAACTTAAAATCCAAGTGTTCTTTATTATACACTGAGAAATAATATAGTTTGAAACAGTTATTCCCCACAGTATAGTCTTGAATCAGCAGGCCTTGATTACTCACTCAGTAGGATGTCTTTGAATTGGTTAAATCAAATAACTGTCATGTTGGACAATTCATGAAGGATTAATGAAGTGGATGGAAACTGGAAAAAAGCCAAAATAGACTTTTGAAAAGGAAAACGATGACCATGGAAATTATATATCATCCAGTTTAGGTGTAAATATCCATCTGTCCCTATTATGTTATAATAGTTTATTATTCAAATACATACTGTAAAGGAAGATACTCAACTGATAAGCAATTGTTTTAGATTCTAAAAAACACCAAAAAAAAAAAAAAAAAAGATAAACATTTTAGCTTTGTACAAACCATCTGTGTTTGATTAAACTGAAAAACTAGAGTGAAGAAACTTATGAGAGTAAGTTTCTGTTAAATTTTTCCATTTATAATAAAGAAATCACCAGTATCTGAAACAAAAGTGCGTTTTACAATTATTTCCTTGCTACTGGCAATAAACACTAATTAAAAGTAAAATTTTACAATATTTTGAACATTATAAAATGTTTACACACAAAAGAGATGCTTATTTACATTAAATATTTATGGCTATTAAAAAAGGAGAATACTTTCTTTATGACAGGGAAACCATTTCTGGATTAAATTAGTGAACTCAATAATTCAATTTAGTTTCTCAAAATCAAACTAATGGGTTGGATTCAATTGAATACTCCATAAAACACAAATTTTGAAGTTATTTTTTACTTTTAAAATGTACATTGAATTAATGAAAATTTTGAAAGACCTACAGGATTTTTGTTGTTGTTAGGCTTTTTATTATATCCTCTTATTAAGAAAATGTTGATCTTTGCAATCCTTTCTAGTTAAAGGTGACTTAAAGTTTCTGTAAAGAGGAAAAAGTTAAGGATGCTTAATGTTTTAAGCTCAGTGATACTGAAATTTAGCAAGTAAAAAATAAAGAATTTTTGTTAATTCTTATTTTATAATATTTTTCAAATTTTTCACTTTCAAACATTTTCGTTATTCCTAGCTCAATACTATTTTACTAAATACTTGGACAATTGCTATAAATTATTAATAGGTTCTTTGTTCATTTAGTGTGCTTTTTTTTCTAATACAGATATATTTCTTAATACATTGTCCTGTGAGAAAAAAACCTGTAAAAAAATTACAATAACTATTATCTAGCAGATCAAACCATAGCTCTTAGTCACAATGAAAACTACTCCTCTAATTAGTTTGTTACAAAATATATTTTGAAATTTTTTTCTCAACAAATTCTCCATTCTTAGACTTTATCTGATCCCTATATATATGTTCCACAGTTTTAAGACTCTTGATACCTGCGGCCACATTTTTCCTGAAGTATTGTAAACATTATGGAGATGATTATGAGTAAGGAATGAAAGGATGTGAAATATGACTTTCTTTGGATAGAATATTTTAAGCAGAGAGAAAGAAATCCTAAAGATGATGGTAGCATATGCCTAGAATATTCAAGAGGCAGTAAGAGTAGTGAAAATGAGAAAAGGGGAGACCAGGTACAGGAGATGAGCAGTGAGGTGGGAAGCTGATGTAGGGTTTGGACTAATAAAATCTGATGTGTCTAAACAGGCTCTCTCTCTCTGCCTGTTCTACTGAGAAAATATTTAAGGAGGAAGGAATAAAGAAGGGAGAACCATCAAAATGTCATTTTAATGATATAGGTAAAAACATAAGAGGAGCATAGACCCAAAAGGTGGCAGAAGAGTTGGATAGAAGAGAATGAAATAAAGGTAGACTGATGAGAATCATCGATGAGTATAAGCTGTTAGAGAAAGACAAGAATCAAGGATGATTGAAGGGTATTTGAAGAAAACAACTGAAAGAATGGAGTCCTCATTAACTGAGATAGAAAAGATTAGTAAAGGAGTAATTAGGAGGACAGGCCAGTGGGAGACATATGAGGAGTTCAGCTCTGGGCATTGAAGCTTAAAGCAGAAAAGTCTGCTAGAATCCAGTCACTTCCCATGCCCTCCTACAGTAATAACTAGTTCCGGCCAACCTCACCTCTCTGGACTACTGCAATAACTCCTGACTAATGTTTTCCTTCTGTACTTGCCTCCTACAATAAATTCTGTCAGCTCTTGGTGGCAACTAATGTGAAAATTATAGAGTGAGTCAAATCATGTCACGCCTACTGCTCAAAACCTTCCTATGGTCTCTTTTATATGGCTGTAACATCCTCTCTAGTCTCCTCTCTACCATTCTCTCCCTTTGTACTGGGCTCTGGACATTCTGAATCCAACTTGCTTAGGCCACTCTTCAACCACATATCCAGGGCCTTTGGGTCTGCTATTTCCATTGCCTGGAATGTCCTTCACCAATACCTCAAGACTCAATTCATTAATTTTTTGTTATGTCTCTACTCACATTAAACCTTTATTAGAGACACCTTTCCTCATCATTTTTTCCTAAAATACCAAGTTCCCCACTCCCTAATTACCCTAATACCTAATTTCTTTACTCTTACTTATTTTAAAGCATTTAATAATATTTAAAAAAATATTTAACATACACTTTGGTAGTGCTTATTTTGGCACCAGGCTCAGTTCTAAGATCTTTACAAATATTCATTCATTTAATTTTCATAACATCTAGTGAGGTATATACTATGATTCTCTACCCTTTACAGAAAAGATAAAATAAGTGAGAGAATTTGAGTAATTTTCCCAAGAAAACCACATCTAGAAAATAATGGAGCCAGTACTGTCTACCATGTTCATTTGGTTATTGATCATATATCCACCATACTGTTTATCATGTTTATTTACTTATTTTTTTATCTTCTTTATTCTACTAAAATGTAAGCTCATTGAGAGGAAGAATTTTTTCTTCACTGCTATATCACCAGGGCCTAGAAGAGAGTTCCATACATAGAAATATTTAAACAGATATACTTTATCACAGGAGAATATAATAATATGAATAATTATCACACTATTTAGAAACATGAAAATTTTTCAGAGATATCTGTTACTTCCCCTGAGGTTCCACTGCCTCCAGGACTTCAGTTTAGGAACCATTGAATTATACAAACCGTTTTTATTGTTTGCAACAGTATAGAATAATCTTTAACAGCTTAGATTTACCTTCAGTCTAATCCCAGATCTGATATCTACTGGCTTTGTGAACTTTGTAACTTGAAGTTAGCTCATACTTCTTTTGTAATTTATAATTGAAGATAAAACTAATAACTTACCTTAGGAGCAACTGAGAGGAACAGTGGGTTTATGCTCCTAAAGAACTTAAACAGTGCTTGGCAAATAAAAAGCACTCAGTAATTGTTGCCAATGAGATTATTTTTATTTCTTGGTTTTGTTATTTAAAGAAAATCTATAGTCTCATTTGTTCAGCAGAGGCTTATCTTGAAAAAAAGTAATGGAGATCCCCCCTCCAATTTGCATCCTAATTAGACACTCTTTCAACTATTTCTCATTTCCCGTACCACACTGGCCGTTTTTCACTACATAATGTAAATAAAATGAAAATGCACAAATAAATATTTTCTTTTCCATGTATTTAGTTATATCTATGTCCAAAAATGGGCTTCCCTGCTGGCTCAGATGGTAAAGAATCTACCTGCAATGCAGGAGACCTGGGTTCAATCCCTGGGTTGGGAATATCCCCTAGAGCGGGGCATGGCAACCCATTTCAGTATTCTTGCCTGGAGAATCCTATGAACAGAGGAGCCTGGAGGGCTGCACTCCATGGTGCCGTGAAGAGTCAGACACAACTGAGCGACAAAGCAAAGCACATATCCAAAAATATTTCCTGAGGCTGCATTTTAATTTTGCTTGTTCTAATAAAAAAAAAAAGCTCTTATTATTTGTAAGAAAAGACCAAATATTGAGTATTGATATAAAACACCTTAACTTTCTTTATAGTTATATAACTTATATATATCTATATGTGTGTGTGTCTATATGTGTATCAAATATGTCAGGAGGTCCGTGGCATAATTTTATTTTATTTATCCAGTGTGTTAGCTTGTTTCAAATATCTTTTATAGCTATTCTTATTTTCTTATTGCTATAAATTCGTACAGTTCTAATCTGTATTGACTTTTTATGTTGTAAAAAATTTCATTTCCTCTCCCCTCCAAAAAAGAAGTCCCTTTAACCCATTTCTGATATAGAATAGTACAGAACATATGAACTCATGGATATGCCCATTTTTGGCATAAAATTAAGAAACAGAAACATAAATATGTATATGTATATTTATATGCATATATTCATATTCATGAAACAATTGGAATTTGGAGCCATGTAAAGTGAGATGTGTTTTGTAGTGGTGATGCAAATAAAGGGGGTAATAAGAATAAAAAGCAAAAGACACAATGATAAATATCAATGATGAATGGGAAAGAACATTACAAATCATTCACATGAAAATAATAATGTATTATTTTAATTATCATGTTGATGTATGGCAAAACCAATACAATATTGTAAAGTAATTAGCCTCCAATTAAAATAAATAAATTTATATTAAAAAAGATATATACATTAGACATAATGTGTAACAATAATATAGATAATCTTATGCAAGTTAATTTGCAAATTTTGATGAAATTGAACAATTCAAAAACAAAACTAACATTATTGACAAAGTGAAAAATGAAAATATGATGCTTTCATTAAAATAAAAATAATTGTAAACATTAAATTTCACAAAGGAAACCCTGTGCCTAGATGATTTCACCCACATTTACTACTAAAATCTTAAAAGATAAATAATGCCATTTTTCCAGAAACTCTTCCCCAAAATAGAAGAAAGAACACTTGCCACATTGTTTTTATGAAGTCAGGCTTTGATGTCAAAACATGAAAAATATAAAAAAAAGTTCACACAGCAATCTCTTCATCAATTGGATGCAAACATTTTAAACAAATATATTAAACTAAACCCAGCAAATATTTTAAAGGATAATACTGTTTTACCATTTGGAGTTTAGTTTATAATTATAAGCTTATTTTAATATTTGAAAAATTTGGAAAATTCATCATGTTAACATAACAGAAGAGAAAATTATATAATCAACAAAGGATAGAGAAAAGCATTTGATAAATTCAGGAACAGCTTATGATAACAAAAAATATTACAAAAATTATACATAGGAAATTCCTTATTATGATAAAGAATATAACAACATTTTACAAGTATCATACTTGATAAATTGATCTAAAATGATAAATAGCAAAGCACCAGGAAAACACTTTTTTTAAATTGGAAGTACTCCAGTCAATTTTATGAATTTATAGTAATTAAGACATTGTACTATCAGTTCAGTTCAGTCGCTCAGTAGTGTCCGACTCTCTGCAACCCCATGAATCGCAGCACGCCAGGCCTCCCTGTCCATCACCAACTCCCGGAGTTCACTCAGACTCACGTCCATCGAGTCAGTGATGCCATCCAGCCATCTCATCCTCTGTCGTCCCCTTCTCCTCCTGCCCCCAATCCCTCCCAGTATCAGAGTCTTTTCCAATGAGTCAACTTTTTGCATGACATGGCCAAAGTACTGGAGTTTCAGCTTTAGCATCATTCCTTCCAAAGAACACCCAGGACTGATTACCTTTAGAGTGGACTGTTTGGATCTCCTTGCAGTCCAAGGGACTCTCAAGAGTCTTCTCCAACACCACAGTTCAAAAGCATCAATTCTTCGCCACTCAGCTTTCTTTGCAGTCCAACTCTCACATCCATACATGACCACTGGAAAAACCATAGCCTTGACTAGACGGACCTTTGTTGGCAAAGTAATGTCTCTGCTTTTCAATATGCTATCTAGGTTGGTCATAACTTTTCTTCCAAGGAGTAAGCATCTTTTAAGTTTTCATGGCTGAAGTCACCATCTGCAGTGATTTTGGAGCCCAAAAAAATAAAGTCTGACACTGTTTCCACTGTTTACCCATCTATTTCCCATGAAGTGATGGAAAATAGATGGGGAATGATGCCATGATCTTCATTTTCTGAATGTTGAGCTTTAAGCCAACTTTTTCACTCTCCTCTTTCACTTTCATCAAGAGGCTTTTTAGTTCCTCTTCACTTTCTGCCATAAGGGTGGTGTCATCTGCATATCTGAGATTATTGATATTTCTCCCGGCAATCTTGATTCCAGCTTGTGCTTCTTCCAGCCCAGCATTTCTCACCATGTACTCTGCATATAAGTTAAATAAGCAGGGTGACAATATACAGCCTTGATGTACTCCTTTTCCTATTTGGAACTAGTCTGTTGTTCCATGTCCAGTTCTAACTGTTGCTTCCTGACCTGCGTATAGGTTTCTCAAGAGACAGGTCAGGTGCTCTGGTATTCCCATCTCTTTCAGAATTTTCCACAGTTCATTGTGATCCACACAGTCAAAGACTTTGGCATAGTCAATAAAGCAGAAACATATGTTTTTCTGGAACTCTCTTGCTTTTTCGATGATCCAGCTGATGTTGGCAATTTGATCTCTGGTTCCTCTGCCTTTTCTAAAACCAGCTTGAACATCAGGAAGTTCACAGTTCATATATTGCTGAAGCCTGGCTTGGAGAATTTTGAGCATTACTTTACTAGCATGTGAAATGAGCGCAATTGTGCGGTAATTTGAGCATTCTTTGGCATTGTCTTTCTTTGGGATTGTAATGAAAACTGACCTTTTCCAGTCTTGTGGTCACTGATGAATTTTCCAAATTTGGTGGTATATTGAGTGCAGCACTTTCACAGTATCATCTTTCAGGATTTGAAATAGCTCCACTGGAATTCCATCACCTCCACTAGCTTTGTTCATAGTGATGCTTTCTAAGGCCCACTTGACTTCACATTCCAGGATGTCTGGCTTTAGGTGAGTGATCACACTATCATTATTAACTGGGTCATGAAGATCTTTTTTGTACAGTTCTTCTGTGTATTCCTGCCACCTCTTCTTAATATCTTCTGCTTCTGTTAGGTCCATACGATTTCTGTCCTTTATCGAGCCCATCTTTGCATGAAGTGTTCCCTTGGTATCTCTAATTTTCTGGAAGTGATCTCTAGTCTTTCCCATTCTGTTGTTTTCCTCTATTTCTTTGCACTGATTGCTGAGGAAGGCTTTCTTATCTCTCCTTGCTATTCTTTGGAGCTCTGCATTCAGATGTTTTTATCTTTCCTTTTCTGCTTTGCTTTTCACTTCTCTTCTTCTCACAGCTATTTCTAAGGCCTCCTCAGACAGCCATTTTGCTTTTTTGCCTTTCTTTTCCATGGGGATGGTCTTGATCCCTGTCTCCTGTACAATGTCACGAACCTCAGTCCATAGTTCATCAGGCACTCTGTCTATCAGATCTAGTCCCTTAAATCTGTTGTACTATAAGAATAGACAAATAATATAACAATATATAAAAGAGGAAGCTCAGGCATAGATTAAACAGATAGAAGGACAGGACATAAAATAAATTTGTCACTACACAGCAGTAGGGAAAAGATGAGGTTTTCAATAAATGATGATGGCACAATTGGAAATTCATGTGGAAGAAACCTGAGCACTACTTCACACCAAGCACAGAAATCAATTTGAAGTAAATTATTGATCAATGTGATTTACAGTTTCTAAAATATACTATACAAGAATCTCTTCACACTATTAGTAAGGAAGGATATCTCAAACAGGACCGAAAAAGCAGTCACCTTAAAGAAATAGACTTATACACTGAAATCAAAATTTTAAATTTCTGTTCATTAAAAGAGAGTACAAAGAGAATAAAAAGGCAAGTCAAGGAGAGGAAGGAGTCATGTGTTACATGGATGGACAAGGGGCCTATGTGCATAATAAAGAAGGAACTTCTAGAAAAAACAAGAAGAAAACCAAGTCCAAAGACAGTGAGAAAAATACCTGAATAGTCACTGGGTTTATGAAGTTAGAGTCATGAGGAAAATTCTGGGTTCTGGCCATTTTTGATTTCCTGACCTGAGTAGTGGCCCCACAGACGTTGGCTTTGTGATATCATTCATGAAGCTGTGTAATTGTCTTGAACATTCGACTGTATTGTTTCATTTCATGTGTTCATTGGAAATGTTTTAAAAGCAAGATCATTCAGGTTCCAGTGTGAAAATAAGCAATGAAGAGTGTCTTCAAAAATGAAAAGGAAACTAGCAATGGAGAACAAATTTCATGAATGCCCAAGAGAGGGAATGAGAACATAGCAAAGACGGTGGAAGCAGACACTGAGAAGAAGGAAATCATCATCGAGGTAGTTAGGAGGGAGTTGTAAATATGCCTTGATGACTAACTGAAAGGGGGAAGATGAGACAGAGGAAAAGACTTATATAGAGTAATGGGTAGGTCTTCAGTGTAAGCAGGGACAGTAATTATTAATTGCTGGAAGTAGTAATAGATTATATTTATGTCCTGATATGAATAGAGAGAGAGAACTAGAGATGCAGATAGAAATTCAGTCATCTTACATTTTATTTGCAAACTGTTGAAACTAAACTTAAAGCTGAAGTCATGAGAATAGAATTCCTAAACCCAAAATACCCATATAGACTGGCTTGGAGTAAGCTAAAGAAATGGTTTCATTGTTGTACAATGACATTCCCTTTCAGCTTGCAACGTGGATCTTATCAATAATCAAGTTTCTTTACAGTATAAATAAAAAAAAAAGAACACAAAATGAGTAGAGATGATTCTTTTTGGAAGCAATGGTGTTCAATTAGCTCTTTATAAGTGGTGTAATAATTGGCAGCATTCAAATTGCTGACAGCTTCACTTTCTCACTCCTTTCTTTCCCTCCCTTCTTTTTTCCCCCTAGTTTCTTTTAAAGGAAGATCAAAGCCTTTATAGCTGAGTGAATGCTAATGGTGCATACATTTATTTGAAAAGCTTTAAGCCCTTGAAAATCTGCAAATAACAATTTTTTTATTCCCACATGTCTGCCTGTAAGTGTATTTGATACTATTAGAGGAATTATCTCCACTTTTTTTCTCCTTCCTATTCTTTTAAAAAGAAAACAAGCCTACTTTAACATTTTAGAAATGTTGATGAAAATGAGAGTTACATAACCTTTTTGACCCTCCATTAAATAGATACTTTGAACCACAGACTTGCCATAGAGTTAATGAGTCTCTTCCTTATGCATATGGACTTCCCTCCACATTGTACCCGGGATAAGGAGGGGCCTGAGCCTACCACACAAGCTTGGGAAAATGATTAAATCCTCTTGTTGGTGTATATGTAACTCTGACAGGTGGGAGGTGTTGCCGCCGCAGTTTGTAAAGAAAGAATGGGATATGTTCAATTGAATAAAAACATTTTACGGATTCTTACAAGAACAAAATGCATTTCCACTCTTTTAAAAATAATAAGAATTACCCATGGCAACTTTGCAAAACTGGCCCAGAGTTCTTTCAGAAAACTGAAGCTGATAAATACTACTGCTGATGGAATGGTTTCAGAGGAACTAATTTCCTGAAGTATTGGCTAAAATGTTTAATGATTGATTTTGGGGTTTCAGTCTCTGGATATACATTATAAGGGGATTTTTTCGTGTTGCTGAGTATTATGCTTAGCCAAATTTCAAGGAACACTATCTGCATCTGGATACTTTGCCTGACACACAGAAAGTCTTAAGTTACTAGTAGTTCTTGTTATTTTTGTTAAAGAAGGAAAAAGAGGAGGAGAGAGGGAGGAAGTAGAAGGTTTAAAATACCTACAGTACAGTACTCAGTGATTTAGGGAAGCTGTATTAATTTTCCTGGTTATACCTCATGTTTTCTGCTAACATCACTGAGTGAAGAATAACTGCATTATATTAAATGACACTTCCCTAGTGGCTCAGATGGTAAAGAATCTGCCTGCAATGCAGGAGACCCAGGAAGATCCCCTAGAGATGGGAATGGTTACCTACTCCATTATTCTTGCTTGGAGAATTCCATGGACAAAGGAACCTGGCAGGCTATAGTCCATGAGGTAGCAAAGAGTTGGACATGACTGAGCAACTAACACGTCACCAATTAGAAACATACAAATTGAGCTAGTTTGGCTAAAGTGAACAGTAGTTTAAGAACTGGGGGAAAAATGCCTTAAAATATCTGGCCCTTGTCATATCTAAGATCTACCTTCCAGAATATCAGTTTTTACAAGAGTATTCAAAGGAAAGAATTTCAACCAAGGCCTTCAAACATTAAACACTAACTTGTTCTAAAGTCCATAAAGAGATTCCAGAACACCTGTGGTGGACGCTCTAAGAAAGGGAGTGAATGCCTTTATGGTGCAGTTCAGTTCAGTTCATTTGTTCAGTCATGTCTGACTCTTTGTGACCCCGTAAATCGCAGCACGCCAGGCCTCCCTGTCCATCACCAACTCCCGGAGTTCACCCAGACTCACGTCCATCGAGTCAGTGATGCCATCCAGCCGTCTCATCCTCTGTCATCCCCTTCTCCTCCTGCCCCCAATCCCTCCCATCTGGGTCTTTTTCAATGAGTCAACTCTTCACATGAGGTGGCCAAAGTACTGGAGTTTCAACTTCAACATCAGTCCTTCCAATGAACACCCAGGACCGATCTCCTTTGAATGGACTGGTTGGATCTCCTTGCAGTCCAAGGGACTCTCAAGAGTCTTCTCCAACACCACAGTTCAAAAGCATCAATTCTTCGATACTCAGCTTTCTTCACAGTCCAACTCTCACATCCATACATGACCACTGGAAAAACCATAGCCTTGTCTAGACCAACCTTTGTTGGCAAAGTAATGTCTCTGCTTTTGAATATGCTATCTAGGTTGGTCATAACTTTCCTTCCAAGGAGTAAGTGTCTTTTAATTTCATGGCTGCAGTCACCATCTACAGTGATTTTGGAGCCCCCAAAAATAAAGTCTGACACTGTTTCCACTGTTTCCCCATCTATTTGCCATGAAGTGATGGGACCAGATGTCATGATCTTCGTTTTCTGAATGTTGAGCTTTAAGCCAACTTTTTCACTCCTCTTTCACTGGTACTTGGCTCTTAATCATCACCTTTCTAGAATATAAAGGAGGATACAATGAAAAGGACAGGAGGGCTGTGAATTAGGAGGATTTCTTTAGAGTAAAATGATTGTGTGTCTCTGACACTCACTCCAACCTGTAAATACACCCAAAGCTAGTAGTTCAGTTCAGTTTCTCAGTTGTGTCTGACTCTTTGTGATCCCATCGACTGCAGTAGAGTCCAGGAGATAAAGCTAGTAGAGACCAGATTTTCCTTTGAAAAGAGTAAATAATTTTGACAAATTTATAGTACTAAACATATTAACATGAAAAAAGTATATTATGAAGTGAGACTGGTTGCAGGATTAAAGTCAACAAAATGTATTTATTGTCTGAGAATATCCAGAAAATTTTATTTTTTTATAATATCAACAATCTAAAATTTATTAGCCTTAAATGCAATTGATTCTATGAGAAAACTAAGACAATTTGAAAAAAATATATATCTTTTAGAAATTATACCATTGATACATTAGAGACAGGTTCAATGAAACTGATTAAATGAGTATATTTTTTTTCTGTTTGCTGTTTAGATGAGGTGTTCGGAATAGGGTGCTACTGGTGGTTGGATGATGCTGGGTCTTGTATTCAAGTGGTTTCCTTTGTGTGAGTTCTCACTATTTGATACTCCCTAGGGTTAGTTCTCTGCTACTCTAGGATCTTGGAGTCAGTGCTCCCACTCCAAAGGCTCAGGGCTTTATCTCTGGTCAGGAATGAAGATTTTGCAAGTGGTTTGGTATGGCATGAAGTGAGATTAAAACAAATACCCAAAAATGAGGAAACAAAGATGAACTCCAGAACAAATGGCAGTTACAAAATCAGGCAAATAATAATTAAAATCATAGAATATACATATACACACATAGCAAAATCAAAACAGTCCAACAAAATTAAAGTACAGTAGATTGACATAGTGAACAAAAGAAATAAAAAATTTATATTTACCAGTTAAGAATAAAAAGAACTAAAACACAAACTGGAAAACAAAGCTAAAGCAAGGTGCCAAGTGGGTAATAAAGCAATGAAAACAAAACTAACAAATATGTTGAGAGGAAAGGAAAGAAAGAATAGATATACAAAGTTAAATAGAGGTAGATAAATAAGATTTATATACATTAAAGATTGGCTGCAAAGGGAAAAGAACAGTAGGAAAAGCAAAGGAATAAATGTAAAAAAATAATAGTTTTAAAATAATTAAAATTAAAATTAGAAAAAGAGAAAAGAAAAAAAAGAAGAAAGAACAAAAAAAAAAAGGAAGAAGAAAGGAAAAAAGGAAAACTCCACAGAACTACAAAAGCCCAATATACAGGCAGACGTTTATAATAACAATAAAAAATGTGACTGAGGGAAAAAAAAAGTTCAAAAGCTTGATTAGATTTCATAGTGCCAACAAAATTGACAAGTACATAAACATAAACCAAGAATATTTATCCTGCTTTTGTTAGTTTAATTTTTAGAATCTGTCTTTGAAGGGCCTTTTATTGTTTTAGTATACATGCTGCTGCTGTTGCTAAGTCCCTTCAGTCATGTCCGACTCTGTGTGACCCCACAGACGGCAGCCCACCAGGCTCCCCCGTCCCTGGGATTCTCCAGGCAAGAACACTGGAGTGGGTTGCCATTTCCTTCTCCAATGCAGGAAAGTGAAAAGTGAAAAGTGAAAGGGAAGACGTTCAGTTGTATCCGACCCTCAGCGACCGCATAGACTGAAGCCTTCCAGGCTCCTCCATCCATGGGATTTTCCAGGCAAGAACACTGGAGTGGGGTGCCATTTCCTTCTCCAATGCATGAGAGTGAAAAGTGAAAGGGAAGACGTTCAGTTGTATCCGACCCTCAGCGACCGCATAGACTGAAGCCTTCCAGGCTCCTCCATCCATGGGATTTTCCAGGCAAGAATACTGGAGTGGGGTGCCATTGACTTCTCCGTTAGTATACATAAATTTACATTTTAGGAAGAATCTTACTGGGAAGTTCAGAAAAATTTCTTAATTGTGTTTAAAAAGGTGGGCAAGTATCACCCCCTTACAGAATAGCTAGGTAGAGGGATCATTATAGAAAAAAGTATAATTTCTGGTTAAACCCAATGAGACCAACTTATTCAGCGTACTGACTTTACTATATTTCAAATACCAAAATTTGCTTTATAATTAAACTTGCAGAATCCTCCATACATTCAAATCAAATCTCCTTCATGGCCATTTTCTGGCAAAAAGAAATCTAATTCAGAAATTTAAATAGGAGTGTCTCATTCTAACTTCTATTCTTGTGGAGCAGAATAGAAGAATTCTATTATTGTTTGTTATTTAATATATGAATATCTCTATGGGTCTCTATGGTAACAAAGAAGTGTTTTGGTGGTGATTGTAGTGGCTCAGATGATTGAAAAGGTGATAAGAATTATTATTTTTTAAAAATTCCAGGCCCCCTGCCAATATTTCAGAAACCTGTCTCTCTCCAAGCTTATGATTTTATTTAACTGCAAAAATTTTTAAAGGAAGAACTCCCTTAGTGGAGAACACTACTTTGTAATAAGGACAATTCTAAAACATTTCATAATATGTTGGCAAAGAATTAATGTCAAGGTGTTTACTCATTTGCTGAGCTAAGATTGTGAACTGATTAATTAAAAACATGATAACTGTTATTAAGTATTAAACATATTCAAAGCTCTGAGCTTAGCTTTTTACATGGATCATCTCATTTAACCCTCACAGCAACCAACCTTTTTTTCCTGGATCAAGGAAACTAGGGTATAAGAAGTTAAGTAATTTCCTAAAGGGCATGCAGAATTAAAATCCTCTTTAGTCTGACTCTAGGCCCCATATCCTCAATTATTCTGCTGTCTTATCATTCTTCCTCCCTATGTTTCAAACATGGCTTGTTTGGAACATCCCAGAAGTCTAATAAAATAAATGTGCACTTATTCTGTGAGATGTTGAAGGTGTGGTGTGTGTTTCATTGTCATTGTGTGTGTGTGTCTATACTTCCTGCAGTCTTCTATGTATCTAACCTAATCTTTTCTGTCAGAACCCTGTAGGATCACTTTTCTACTGTATGAGTTTACCCAGAGCAAAATTAACTCTCCCCAACATCTGTCTCTTAAACATGAAATTTATTACTCATATATCAAAGGATAATTATTACAGCTGTATCCCTCCTGATGGCATCAAGTATTGGCTTATGCTGTCTCTGAAGATGAGAGTTTCCTTGAGTGCATTTGTTTTCTCTTTTAATTTATTTATTTTTAATTGGAGGATAATTGCTTTACAGTATTGGGTTGGTTTCCACCATATATCAACATGAATCAGCCATAGATATACATATGTCCTATCCCTCCTGAAGCTCCCTCCCACCTTCCAGCCCATCCCACGCCTCTAGGTTGTCACAGAGCACTGAATTTGAGTGCCTTTCTTTTCTTGCTTTAACTGCACAGTTCTTGCTCTGCCCACTATGGCTTCTGGGTCCAGTGGAATATGGCTGCTGAATGGGTGTCCAATGTCAGGCTGGATCTGCTATTTTCTTTGAGGCTGCTCCTTCCTCTCTTGAGGCTGCCTATAGATTGGTGAAGGGCACGGTCTCCCAGCTAACCCAATCATCTAATATCCAACATGAATCTTCCATCTCTTCCAGCACCGCCACTATCCCGGGCAGCACCTTTGTATTCATTAGGAAAAGCTCATTCTTCCTACATTGGGTAGGACTCCCTGAAGAAGGGAGTACAGGCTAGGTTTCATCATCAGGTATGTGTCCTCGTGCAGCAATCCTTTTGTGCAGCTACAGCTGCAGACAAAAGCACCTACACCTAATGAAGACCTCATGTCTCAGAGACTTTCATTCCTGGTTTGCAATTCAATGGGAATGCTTTATAATTAGAAGAGTCCCAGGTGGAAAGAAAATATAAACCCAGGCTGCTCAATGGACGTATTTGAGGAAAAAAATAAAATTTGCTTCCTTCTATTCTTTCTGCCCATTTCTCACAAGGGCATTCCACTTTTAGAGCTTTTATTCTTCCTTTAGGGGCTTTCCTGCTAGCTCAGTGGTAAAGAATCTGCCTGCTGATGCAGGAGACCCAGGTTTGATCCCTGAACTAGGAAGATCCCCTGGAGAAGGAAATGGCAACCCACGCCAGTATTCTTGCTTGGGAAGAACCCGTGGACAGAGGAACTGGGTGGGCTCCAATCCACAAGATCTCAAAGAGCTGGACACGACATTGGCAACTAAGCAACAAAACACCATTCTTCCATTAACCTAATGGTTCTTAACTTTGGCTGGATATTAGGATCACCTGAATAACTTGGACAACAATTGATCCTCAGACTTCAAACCAGTTAGATGAAACACTGTAAGGGTAGGACCTAGACATGTATATTTTCTAAGTGCTTCAGGCAGTTCCAGGGAGCTAAGTTGAGAATCACTGCAGATATAAATCACTGAGCTTGAGGTGGTGTAAGGATAAAAACCATGCCCTCTGCTCCCTTTCTTCAGATCACACCTCCTTGTAATGAGTTTGTGTGACTTTATTTATAACATGAAGGCTGCTTTTTATTACTTCAAATTTCTTAACTACAGAATTCAACTCAACCTATGATTTGCATTTTGTATCAAAATGGCTAAATCTATGTTGTTACTAATCAATCAAAATGCATTATAAACATAACAATTTTCTCTGTAGAAAATTCTATTAGAGTGGCAGAAAATAAACATTACTCAAGTGTAAAAGAGCAGCTTCTTACAACATGAATGTTCCTGAAAAAATAGCCCTTTTTAAAAACCTTAGAGTATAATAATTACCAAAAAAAGAAAAAAAGAAAGTTTAGCAACAAGTCAATAATCCCCTTTGAGAAATAGCTGTTTAAATACTTTATAAAATATCCATCTGTGGAAGAAGTAATGGTGCAAGGCCATCACTGGATTCTGAACTATCATAGCATATCAGAAAACCACAGTGAACAGAACAAATACTTTTGACTAAAGAGAGGTAGGTGCTCCAAACACAAATTAATCTCTTTAATGGATTTTCCTTACCTTCATGAAAAATACATTATGGGCTCTTAAGTCACACTCAACACATTGTTAGGGTTTTATATGATGTGGGGTTGGCACAGAGATGATTTTTCTTTCACACTGTGGGTAAAAAAAACAATGAGCTGGGTGGTTGGAGCCAGACTATTTAATCACTAGGTAAAGACTGGTGACCAAGAGAAGCTGAGTAATTCTCACCACCCCTCTTCCTGCGTGAGCTCCTTAAACTTTGTTGAGAAGTAAAAATAAATTATATTAATAGGTTTAATATTTGTGAAATTTTAAAGGTGTCAAAAAATGAGTCCTAGTTGGCCTCTTAACTAACTGTTGTGATTTTCTTAAAAGTTGATGAAAGAAAGATTGTCCTAACACACTCAAATTGCTCACGTTCATACCTAGATTTCTTTTTGTAATTGTGTTGTTGTTCAGTCTCTCAGTCATGTCTGACTCTTTGTAACCCCATAGACTGCAGTACACCAGGCTTCCCTGTCCTTCACTATCTCTTGCAGTTTGCTCAAACTCATGTTCACAAGTCATTGATGCCATCCAACCATGCCATCCTCTGCAATCCGCTTCTCCTTCTGCTCTCAATCTTTCCCAGAATCAGGGTCTTTTCCAATGAATTGGTGCTTCCCATCAGGTGGCCACAGTATTGTAGCTTCAGCTTCAGCATCAGTCTTTCCAATGAATATTCAGGGTTGATTTCTTTTAAGATTGACTGGTTTGATCTCCTTGTGGATTGATCTCCTTGCTGTCCAAGGGACTCTCAAAAGTCTTCTGTAGCACCAGAGTTCGGGCACATCAATTCTTCAGTGTTATTCTTCTTTATGTTATTTCTAAATATCATTTAGATTTGCAGGTATTTACTTATGGACATAGATGTACTATGTGTATGCACATTCATTGAGGAATGAGTGCCCACATTAACCAGGTCACGTGGAGTACATAACAAAGTATATACTGCTTCAGATACATCAAGACTCGCAGAAGAATTTTTTGTCATGTTCCTTTGTTGCCAGAGTTGTTGCAGGTGTGCAGAGATGCTGGTTTGAAATAACAGGAGCCACATCAAGTTTGTAACACAAGATCTGCCTAGCAGGGCTATTTCTCAGGATCTGGATGTGATGATCACTGAGAACAATTATCAAGGATTCATAGGATGTCTGAATTTCAGGCAAAGTACCTTCCAAAGATATCCCAGGAAGAAATTACATGACCTAGATATTTGGGATTGTCAACCTGTGATATGACTATATTTCATCACAAAACCAAGTGAAGTATTAGGAAGGCATTTCAAAATTTTATAAGCATTCAAGTAAGTAATGAGAGTGGAACAATATTCAAATTAAAGAGGTAATTTTAATGATGGTGAAGAACTACTGCTGTGACTATGATATCTTAGAGTAATTGCTTTGAGTTACATAATGTTGGAACTTTTTTTTTTCAATTAACTGTGTGCAGCAACCCATGCATTTTCTGTGAGTTTATCACTAAACTCTAAGCTCACGTAAAATCTAATGTGTAGTATGCCCTTAATTACCCAAATTTCACAGTTAATAACTTTTCTAGTATAGAGGCTAAAAGCCAATGCCCCTTTTTACAGTGAACTAAGTTTGTAAAATATTTTACCTCACAAACACCAGTCTAATTGCTACTTATTTCATTTTCCAAAGGGATATATGAAAATAGAGAAAACAAGTAAGCCTTTATGTTTATTCTTGCTTCACTCCCATCCATTGTCCGCAGAACAGGTGACATACATTAGGCGACATAAATTTCTTGATTAAAAAGAAAAACTTCAAGGACTCCTCATGTTGTTAATAATAAATCCAGACTTTATACAGGAGTCCAGTTTAGAAGAACTGATCCTTGCCTCAGTCACCAACCTCTATTTGCACTGTTCACTCCTCAATCTCAGGTCATTGGTCACTGAAGAGTGGTCCCCAAAGATGTCTACATTCTATCCCAGGAAACTGGGAGTACATTACCTTATATACAAATGAAATTTTACAAACATGGTCAAGTTAAGGATCCAGAGATAGGAGAATGTGTGTGTGTGTTAAGTCACTTCAGTCGTGTCTGACTCTTCACAACCCCATAGACTGCAGCCCACCAGGCTCCTCTGTCCATGGAATTCTCCATGCAAGAATACTGGAGTGGGTTGCCATGCCCCCCTTCCCAGCTCAGGGATAGAACCCGAGTCTTGCATCTCTAGAATTGGCAGGCAGGTTCTTTACATTTGTGTCACCTAGGAAGCCCAAGATAGGAGTTTATTTTACATTATCCAGTTGGTCCCAATGTAATCACATATATCCTTATAGGAAGGAGGCGGGAGAATCAAGTCAGAGGGAAAAGATGTAAAGTTGGACACAGGGGCCAGAGAGGAGAGAAGATGCCATGATGCCAGATATACAGATGGCAGAAAGGGCTACAAGCCAAGGATTCTGAGGCCTCTAGGGACTGCAAAAAACAAGGAAATGGATTCTCCTTCAAAACTTAAAACAGTAACACAGGCCAGCTGCCATCTTGATTTCAGCCAAAGGAAACTGATTATGGATTTCTGACATCCATTAAATGTATGATAATAAACTTATGTTATGTTAGACTCCTATTTTTATGGTTATTTGTTGCAACAGCAATAGGAAATAATGCTGGCACAGGACCTATTTATTATAGCAGCAATAGGAAACAAATGCAGTGTCCTCTTTCATTTTTTCACATGCCCAAAACTCTTCCTTGACTCAGAGATGTGCAGCATCTCTAGACTCTAAGATGTACAGAGGAGAATCTCTTTCTTATTCATCTTATTCATAAACAAGGTGCTGAATAGAAGTGTGTTAAATAAATGAATGATTGAAATAGAATGAAGGTGGGACTTCCCTGATGGTCCAATGGTTAAGAATTCACCTTGCAATGCAAGGAACCCGGTTCCAATCTGTGGGCAGGGAACTAAGATCCCATGTGTTGCAGAGCAGCTAAGCCTGTGCAGCACCACTAGAGAATCCATGTACCACAAAGATCCCACAAGATGCAATGAAAATGCCACGTGCTGCATCTAAGACTTGAAAAAATCAAATATTTAAAAAAAAGAATGTCAGAAGGTAAACATATACATTTGGAAACTGATTCAGGAGTGTGATTTATCTTATTCCACACAGGATCCTAGGAAAGTAGCAGGAAACTAGTAAGAACCCAGTGCATGTAATTCCCTGGAAACTTCTCAGTTTTGATTCCATTTACTCCATCCATACAGAATGCCCATTGTTGAAAGTATGTAGAAAGGGAATGATGAAAGCAATGGGATATGAATTACTCATCTTTCTTCGAAAGTGACAACTAAACTCCTGATGGCTACAAACACAAGCAGCCCACCCTTCCTCCAAACCCTGATATCCCTAACTGCTGAATTCTCAGAGGATTTGGTAGGTCATTATTCTATACAATATCTCTTAATGAAGGAAAATATCACAAGGGGAAATTACTTCATGTTTTCAGAAATGTTGCAAATTAATCCTAATTGTTTTAAGACCAACTGACCAACTTGTGCTAAGGATCTTCTCTTACACCTCCTCCTCCCGTTGTGGTGGTGATTGTTTTTCAGTCTCTAAGTTATGTGCAACTCTCTGTGACCTCAGGGACTGTGGTCAGCCAGGCTCCATGGGGTTCTCTTGGAAAGAATACTGAAGTAGGGGATCTTCCTGGACCAGGGATGGAACCTGAGTCTCCTGCATTGGCAGGTGGATTCTTTACCAATGAGTCACCAGGGAACACCACACTTCCCCCTACAATCTTATTTTATCTGATAAAATAACTTTCCGATGTTCAGTTAGTTTCATCAGACAACATATTGTCCTCTATTATTGTTTACACGAAACTCTTTTAAGAAGCATTGCTGGCATATACTATTTATGAAAAGGTGAGTTTGGGCTTTTCTTATTTAACAAATTAAAATTTAACATATCTACATATGAGTACCTCTATGAAAATGTGTATACTATTCTTTTTATGCAATACATTAGGAAGGATATTAGATTTGGATCTTGACTATAACACATTAAATATCTTGACATATAATATTAATTTGCTGTTACTTTTTAAATGATGGTTTTAGAGAGTCATTTGGCTATTTTGAAAATGGGAACTATACTTTTTGTGCAAAGAGACAACTTTCATAGTTAGCTATGCTTCAAGCTATGCATGAATATAGTGTGAAGCCACACTATTTTACATGATGAGTAACACTTATGCCAGGTTTAAAAGTGGTGGGCTTTTTCCTTTCACAATGATGTATGAAAACTATTTCTTCTTTTGAAAGCAATGTTTTTTATTAAAATTTTACAAAAAATACTATTCAGTTTTGTCTAGTTTTAAAATCTTTTACATTCGTTGAAGACATACGATTTCTTATTAATGAACTAAAAGTTAAGAATTATGTTCTTCGGGATTATTTATGAAAACTGTCATAAAATCTGAGATCCTCTTTTTGCTTGATCTAGTCTTACTGAAATAATATTTTCCCAGAAATTCTCCATCTAAAGCAAGATATTATAATCTTTTTAAAAATTCTAGTAAGAGTTCATGGGGATTAATGATGACTTCTTGACTATGGAAAATGACTATAAAACAAACAAACAAACAAAAATCCCTTAAATCCAGACTTTTCTACCTAAGGAGGATAAAGACAGTGAATAAGTGTTTTCTCTGAGTATCTTAATGAGAGTCACAGGAACACAAAGAACTATTTTACTATTAAGATAAAATACTCATCCCTAAAAAATTGTAATGGAAAATCTGTTGAGCATTCAAGACTAGCCATTGTTAACCTCTGGGACACAGAACATTTCATGGATTTTCACTTCTGTTCTAAACATTTTTTTTTTTTTTCTGTACTCCATTAGGGTTGTGCAAAAGATCAGGTTTTCTTCAGTTTTCTTTTATTTTTCCTTGGAAACCTTTGGCCTTTGTAAATTGTTTTGAGGGAGAAAAAATTTCATCTCTCTACAGGAAGTCCAGCTGAGTGTAAGGTACTAGGATCCAAAACCTTCAAAGAGCATAACAAATGTACAAGTATGCATTTAAAATTTATCTAGTTTGCTACCAAACTATAAAACTTCAGCTGAGTCAAATTATATTTGTGCCTTGGAAATAAAATAGTCAGGAGGTTAATTTACCACTAAATGAGGGGGAAAAAAGATTAGCTGGCAACAGGATTAAATTTTGCCTTTTGTTCCAAGTACTGTCTTTTTTAAAAACCAGGCAGAGACTAGTTAATCAAAATATTTTGAAGTCATTGGAGAAACTTTGTTCTGGGCCTTTTAGTTTTGATGCCTTAATGGCCCTGACTTTTAAGTAACAACATTAATTAGTGAATTGAAATTCTGTTTTATTAAAATGGCAAAATCTGCTATTAGATTTTCTGGATCATTGCTGATTTTTCTGCCCTTTCACTAAGAGCCATTGGGGAAATTTCTATCTCAGCCAAAGAAAATTATGTAGTTGGATTCTGTTATTAATTAGAAGACTGAGAAATAGAGTTAGGAGAAAACAAAACTATCTACAGGGGGCTATGCATCTCTTGGTTGTCTGAATTAGCTGTTAAGACAATCAAGTTTGTTTTCCTCTAGACTGAGTTTACCTACCTAATTTTGAAGTGGTTTCAAGCATTATTATTGCATATACAACAGAGAAGCCTAATTATCCTCTGCTGAATATTTTAATGTGTTGCTCTGCAATGCAGTTTTTAATGATAGAGAATAAATTAAACTTATATTACAGGAGGAAAGAGAATCTACAAACTGGTGCTTCTTAATTATCACCAAAGGAAAAGAAGCAGCAACACACTGATTCAGTGGGCGTATTAATAATTCAATCAACAGATGGCTAAGTGTACCTCTGAAAAATGCAAACAAATTAGTTCTCACTTGCTCTCATCTATTGGGAGGTAAAAGTAGAATTATGACTTTCTGTCTTAATACTTTTACATTACCTATATGCCAAGATATTTCAATGAAATAATCTAAGTGATGAAAGAGTATAAAGGGTTATTCTGCAATTTCTATATCACATAATATCCTCATTGCAATTAGTTCTAATAATATCTTACCTTATTAAACTTGAAGTTCAGAACTATTCACATCTTTGTTTCATGAGCTTATCTGTATCCATTTGCTTTCAGTATGCTACACTACAATAACAAATCACCCCAACATCTCAATGGCTACAACAAAGAAAGGTTTTTTCTCTTTCTCATTAACACTCATTGCAGCTCTGCTCCATGTGTTCACCATTCTGCTACCCAGGGGAAGGCTCAGCTTCTGTCTTGAATAAGACAGAAGAAAGAAATGATGGTGGATCTAGGAGATGCCTTTAAAACATTCATTCAGAAGTGTCATTGTTTCCATTCACGTTTAATTGGCAAAAGTAATTCCCATGGCCAAACGTGATGTCAGTAAGATGAGAAAAGTTTCCTGCAGAGATTGTCCTTGCAAGAAGATCCAACCACAATTTTGAGATCACACAATCAGTCTCGTGATTATTTTTTTCCAAAATAAATTTATATAACTTTTCACCTGTCCTGAAACTAAGTTCTTAAGGCTGACAGAAAAACTTTGAGTAGACATGACAGAAATGAGGAAATATTACAGCTGATTACAAAATACGCTGCCATGGATTTACATGTTTCCTGGTCTGGCTTCCATGTAGATGGAAGATACTGATATTATCATATAAGTATCTTCCATAAAAGGATAGATATTTTTATTAGACTCTTCTGGTTGTAGTTCTTTTTTTAGTCTAAGATTTATATGCCTATATCAAAAGGTTTTAATGAGAGTCAGTTCACTTCCTATACTGAAATTTAATCAGTAACATGGATTAATACATGGATAAAAACACAAATAAATTTTTGTATCTTGTACCAGTGGGATAAAAAGTTTGGGAAATAGGGTCAATGAAATGGCTCTCTTGTTAATGTAAATAAAGAAATTGTGATAAAAATGTTTATATTAAACCCACATTTTAATCTTAGCACTAGGCTTCTTTAGAATCATTGGCAATATTTTAAGAACAGCTCACAGTTTACTAAATACCAAAACACTGTCAGAGCAGACAGATACTGCTCCAACTATGAAGTCATCCATAGAGTCTACCAATTCATCACCCAAAGCAATCAAGACTAGCTTTAAGCCAAAGAAATGGGATCGCAATTGGCTGTTGCTAAAGTCAGAACATGACCCCAGGAGCTCACTCCCAATGCCTGAAAGCAATGTTTCCTGTCTTTAAACTCAAAAGAAGAATAACATTTATTAGTGTTTTAATTAATATCCTATCGTGTACAATAAAGTTACTTTAAAACCCCAGAATATCTTGTGTCCTTTCTCCACCTACTTCATCTCTTGTCCAAGGACAGACACTATACCCTAATCATCTATATTCTTTAGTCAAAAAGAAAAATAATACAGTAACTACATCTCAAAATATCTTCTTTCTCTTTTACTGAGGGACCACATATTATATCATGAAATGAAGAATTCAATAAGAATTATGCTGTATATTTTCTATAGTAGACTGTGTCCTTATAAGTAATTCAAAATAGGGAAGTGTAATGTATTACTTTGAAGTGAATTCTAATTAGATGTTTTAAACCATTCTTTTTTCTATTGAAAAATGATTTATCTAGTCTTTAGAAAAATTTAAAAGAAAGTATCCACACATTCAAGAGTTGAAAATAAGATACTTGTGAAAAGTGAATGTGTTAGTCACTCAGTTATGTCCGACTCTTTGTGAGTCCATGGACTGTAGCCCTGCAGGCTCCTCTGTCCATGGAATTCTCCAGGCAAGAATACTGGAATGGGTTGCCATTTCCTTCTCGAGGGGACCTTCAGGACCCAGGGATTGAATCCCGGTCTCCAACATTGCAGGCAGATTATTTACTGTGTGAGCCACCAGAGAAGCTCCATCTGTGAGGCAATCCTAAATATATCTGTATTTTGCTTTACAGTGTACATTTGTCTTCTCATATATTCTGTTTGCAAGGGTGGTATTTCCCTGGTGGTTCAGATGATAAAGAATCTGCCTGCCTCCAATGTGGGAGACCCGGGTTCCATCTCTGGTTCAGGAAGACCCTCTGGAGAAGGGAATGGCAACCCACTTCAGTATTTTTGCCTGAAGAATTCCATGGGCAGAAGAGCCTGTGGGCTAAAGTCCATGGACTTGGAAAGAGTCGGACACGAGTGAGTGACTAACATATTCATTCACATATTCTTTTTAAGTTTTTCAATCACTGGGAGGGTTAAAGACACTATCATTCAGAAACCTTGAGTAACTGATAGAGTGGCAAAGGGATTTTTAAAGGAAGATAATGAGATGAGAGCAGACATCAAGCTGAGGGGTTGCTCTACAACCTGAACCCCCAGAGGTTGTGATGGGTGAAAAAGGAGTCCAATGGGCAGCGTCAAGGGAGCACACCCCTAATCCTCTAGCTTCCCAAATCCCCTTGTACTGTTACCTACATCCAAAAGAGAAGCTTCAGCAAGAGATATAGTTGTAATTATTGTGAAACATCAATTGACTAAACTTTTCCCAGGAGAAAATAAGAACAAAATAAATTACCAAGAGAGTACACAGGTAATCAGATAATGAGAGAGAAATGAGAAATAGCATTTAAAAATCCATGGAAGGTAAATGCTGCTTTGCATTCACAAACCCCAGTTTCTACTGAAGTTAGTATTCAATGACATTTCCAATGTGCAGACATTGGGCACAAGGAAACTCAAGATTTTATAGCAATACAGTTCCCTAAGTAACGGTTCTCTGTAATAAATTAAAGCTTTTTTTTCTTTTTTTTTTTTCTTTCTAGGCCACAGTTATTTTCACTGTAACATCTTTTGACCCCTAAGAGAAAGAAGACTACGCAAGGTAGATCATAGAACTCAGAGAAACAGGAAAAAAATTAATTTATGTACAATAGCAGTCAGCTAATGCTAATTTAGTATTGAATTCCAGTAATTATGGATAATGTAGCTTTTGAATAGTAGTTACTAAGGTGGGCTTCATACTATAATTTAGCATTACTTAAGAACAAAACTCAAGCAAGAACTTCTGAACAATGTGTAAAAAATGCTTAATCGTTATTAACTTTTCTTTTTGCTTGAAAATGCTCCTTTGTTCACCACATTTTTATTATTTAGAACTTATTTGTAAAATCTGAAATGTTGTAAGAGGCAAACCATTAGGGAAAATGTAAGTTAACTTTCCTAAGGTCTTGTTATTTATCTAATTATTGTAGGATAACTTCAAAGAAGTTTTACAGTCTTGAGAGTGCCACTACCTTATTTAATGTATTCTTATAGCAAAAGTTTTAAAAAAAGTCAGCATTCTTAGATGGTAAAGTTTAAATTAAAAAGTAAATTTTTGAGTGATGGCTGTGTCCACATAAAATATCTTAAGGAAAAGGTGAAATATTTATACCTTTATGAATAATTGATTCTTTTATAGCTTTTTATATCTAGAAAAAGGCCTAAGAAACCATCTGGGGCTTTAAATTTGTAGGTTTTGTTGTTGTTGAGTCTCTCAGTCATGTCCAACTCTTTGCAACCCATAGAGGTTTTGTAGACTTTATATTATTTTTTTCTCAGTTGTATTTAAATATAATTGACATATAACATTGTTTTAAAGTGTACAAAATAATGCTTTCTAAAAATATGTATAAATAAAACTGTATATAGAGTGACATGATTATCACAAAAATGTTTAGTTAATACTTACCATCTTACATAATAACACATTTTTTATTGTGATAAGAACTTTTATGATTTACTCTTTTAGCAGCTTTCAAATATGTAAGGCAGTATTGTCAACTATAGTCACCATGCTGCCCATTTTCTTTCCAGAACTTATCTGTCTTAAAACTGGAAATGTGTACCTTTGGACCGCATTCACTCATTTCCCTCACCCCCATACCCCTTGTCTCTGGCCACCACCAATCTGTTCTTTGTTTCCATGAGTTCACTTTTTTTTAGATTCCACATATGTGAGATCATACAGTATTTGCCTTTCTCTGTCTGACTTATTTCATTTGAAGCTTTTTAAAGTATTCTATTATTTCACAATAAAAATTGAAGAGCAATAATATTATATACACATGGCTCCCCTTCACAAGAGCAATGATTCTTCCAGGGATCATGTGATGATTTTTAACTTTAGTACTTGAGAAAGATAGCAATCTGGCTGCTCTAGAAATCATTATGTTAACTGAACGAGCTTGCTATTTATTCCTGGAGTGTGACTTTTCGGGTTGCACACCGTAATGGCAAACAATTTCATCTCAGTATAAGAGAAACCTTAGATTTAGCAATGTAAAACAAAGCATCGACAGTAGCTTCCCGAAAAGAATATGTTTTTGACAAGGTGCGGCTCAGCTGGTAAAGAATCTACCTTCAATACATGCAGGAGACCTTGGGTCAGGACTATCTCCTAGAGAAGGGAATGACTACCCACTCCAGTATTCTTGCCTGGAGAATTTCATGGACAAAGAGGCTGATCTTGTCCAGCACTACAATAGGAAAGCATCAGTTCTTCAGTGCTCAGCCTTCTTTATGATCTGGCTCTCACATCCGTACACAACTACTAGAAAAACCATCAGTTCAGTTGCTAGGTCACGTCCAACTCTTTGCAACCCCATGGACAGGAACACATCAGGCTTTCCTGCCCATCACCAGCTCCTGGAGCATGCTCAAACTCATGTCCATTTAGTCGGTGATGCCATCCAACCATCTCATCCTCTGTTGTCCTCTTCTCTTCCTGCCTTCAATCTTTCCCAGCATCAGGGTCTTTTCCACTGAGTCAGTTCTTTGCATCAGGTAGCCAAAATATTGAAGCGTCAGCTTCAGCATCAGGCCTTCCAATGAATATTCAGGACTGATTTCTTTCAGGATTGACTAGATTGATCTCTTTGTAGTCCAAGGGGCTTTCAAGAGTCTTCTCCAATACCACAGTTCAAAAGCATCAATACTTAGGGGCTCAGCTTTCTTTATAGTCCAACTCTCACATCCATACATGACAACTGGAAAAACTATAGTTTGACTAGACAGCCTTTGTCGGCAAACTAATGTCTCTGCTTTTTAATATGCTGTCGAGGTTTACCATTGCTTTTCTTCCAAGTAGCAAGTGTCTTTTAATTTCATGGTTGCAGTTACTATCTGCAGTGATTTGGGAGCCCAAGAAAATAAAGTCTCTTACTATTTCCATTGTTTCTCCATCTGTTTGCCATGAAGTGATAGGACCAGATGCTATGATCTTTGTTTTCTGATTGTTGAGTTTTAAGCCAACTTTTTCACTCTCCTCTTTCACTTTCATCAAGAGCCTCTTTAGTTCCTCTTTGCTTTTTGCCCTAAGGGTAGTGTCATCTGCATATCTGAGGTTATTGATATTTCTTCCAGCAATCTTCATTCTAGCTTTTGCTTCCTCCAGCCCAGCGTTTCTCCTGATGTACTCTGCATATAAGTTAAATAAGCAGGGTGACAATATACAGCCTTGAAATACTCCTTTCCCAATTTTGAATCAGGCTGCTGTTCCATGACCAGTTCTAACTGTTGCTTCTTGACCTGCATACAGATTTCTCAGGAGGCAGATAAGGTAGTCTGGTATTTGCATCTCTTGAAGAATTTTAGACAGTTTGTTGTGATTACACAGACAAAGGCTTTGGCATAATCAATAAAGCAGAAGTAGGTGGTTTTCTAGAATGCTCTTGCTTTTTCTCTGAGCCAACAGATGTTGGTGATTTGATATCTTGTTCCTCTGCCTTTTCTAAATCCAGCTTGAACACCTGGAAGTTCATGGTTCATGTACTCTTGAAGCCTGGCTTGGAGAATATTGAGCATTACTTTGCTAGCATGTGAGATGAGTACAATTGTGCAGTAGTTTGAACATCCTTGGCCATTGCCCTTCTTTGGGCTTGGAATGAAAAATGACCTTTTCCAGTCCTGTCACCACTGCTGAGTTTTCCAACTCTGCTGGCATATTGAGTGCAGCACTTTCACAGCATCATCTTTTAGGATTTGAAATAGCTCAACTGGAATTCCATCACCTCCACTAGCTTTGTTTTATAGTGATACGTCCTGAAGCCCATTTGACTTCTCATTCCAGGATGTCTGGCTCTGTGAGAGTGATCACACCATTATGGTTATCTAGGTCATGAAGATCTTTTTTGTATAGTTCTTCTGTGTATCGTTGCCACTTCTTCTTAATATCTTCCGCTTCTCTTAGGTCCGTACCATTTCTGTCCTTTATCGAGCCCATCTTTGTATGAAATATTCCTTTAGTATCTCTAATTTTCTTGAAGAGATCTCTAGTCCTTCCCATTCTGTTGTTTTCCTCTATTTCTTGCACTGATCATGGAGGAAGGCTTTCTTATCTCTCCTTGCTTTTCTTTGGAACTCTTCTTTCAAATGGGGATATCTTTCCTTTTCTCCTTTACCTTTTGCTTCTCTTCTCACGCTATTTGTAAGGCCTCCTCAGACAACCATTTTGCCTTTTGCATTTCTTTCTCTTGGGGATGGTCTTGATCCCTGCCTCCTGTACAGTGTCACAAACCTCTGTCACAGTTCTTCAGGCACTCTATCAGATCTAATCCCTTGAATCTGTTTGTCATTTCTACTGTATAATCATAAGGGATTTGATTTAGGTCATACCTGAATGGTCTGGTGGTTTACCCACTTTCTTCAACTTAAGTCTGAATTTTGCAATAAGGAGTTCATGATCTGAGCCACAGTCAGCTCCTGATCGTTTTTGGTGACTGTATAGAGCTTCTCCATCTTCAACAGCAAAGAATATAATCAATCTGATTTCAGTATCTGCTGAAATCCATCTGCTGATGTCCATAAGTAAAGTCTTCTCTTGTGTTTTTGGAAAAAGGTGTTTTCTGTGACCAGTGCCTCCTCTTGGCAAAACTCTATTAGCCTTTGCCCTGCTTCATTTTTTACTCCAAGGCCAAATTTGCCTGTTACTCCAGTCATATCTTGATTTCCTACTTTTGCATTCAAGTCCGCTATGATGAAAAGGACATCTTTTTTGGGTGTTAGTTCTTGTAGGTCTTCATAGAACCGTTCAACTTCAGCTTATACAGTGTTACTGGTCAGGGCATAGACTTGGATTACTGTGTTATTGAATGGTTTGCCTTGGAAACAAACAGAGATCATGCTGTCATTTTTGAGATTTCAAAAACCATACCTTTCACTATATGGACCTTTGTTGGCAAAATAGGTTTCTCATAGCTTTCCTTCCAAGGATCAAGCATCTTTTAATTTTGTGGCTACAGTCACCATGCCCAGTGATTTTTGTAACCCAAGAAAAGAAAATCTGTCATTGCTTCCACTTTTCTTCATTCTATTTGCCATGAAGGGATGTGACAAGATGCTGTGATCTTAGTTTTTTGAATGTTGATTTTTAAGCCAGTTATTTCACTCTCTTCTTTTATCTTCAAGAGGGCTTTTAGTTGCTCTTCACTTTCTGCCATTAGGTTGGTGTCATCTGCATATCTGAGGTTGTTGATATATCTCTTGGCAATCTTGATTCCAGCTTGTGATTCATCTAGCCTGATATTTCACATGATGTACTCTGCATTTAAGTTAAATAAGCAGGGTGAAGATAAACACCCTTGTTGTACTCTTTTCCAGTTGAACCAGTCCATTGTTCCATGTCCAGTTCTAACTGTTGCTTCTTGACCCACATAAGATTTCTCATAAGAATTTTTCACAATTTGTTGCAATCCACACAGTCAAAGGCTTTCACATAGTAAGTGAAGCAGAAATAGATGTTTTTTCTGGAATTCCTTTGCTTTCTCTATGATCCAACAAATATTGGCAATGTGATCTCTGGTTCCTCTATCTTTTCTAAATACATCTTGTACATGTGTTATTCCTCAGTTCATCTACTGTTGAAGCTTAGCTTGAAGGATTTTGAGCATAAACTTGCGATCATGGGAAATGAGGGCAATTGTGTGGTAGTTTGAACATTCTTTAGCATTGCCCTTCTTTGGGATTGGAATGAAAACTGGCCTTTTCCAGTCCTGTGGCTTCTGCTGAGTTTTCCAAATTTGATGACATATTGAGTGCAACACTTCAACAGCGTCTTTTAGGATTTGAATAGCTCAGCTGGAATTTCATCACCTCCACTAGCTTTGTTTATAGTAATGCTTCCTAAGGCCCACTTGATTTCATAGTCTGGCTATAGGTGAGTGACCACACCATCATGGTTATCTGGGTCACTAAGACATTTTTTGAACAGTTCTTCTGTGGATCCTTGCCTCTTCTTTATCTCTTCAGAATCTGTTAGGTCCTTTTAGTTTTTGTCCTTTATTTTGCCCATCCTTGCATGAAATGTTCCCTTGATGTGTCCAATTTTCTTTTCTTTCCTATGCTGTTGTTTTCCTCTATTTCTTTGTAATGTTAATTGAAGAAGGTCTTCTATCTCTCGTTGCTATTCTCTGGAGATCTGTATTCTATTGGGTATATCTCTCCCTCTCTCCTTTGCCTTTTGCTTCTGTGAATTTAAATTGCAATTCTACTCTTAGTCAGTTATATGACTTTGAATAAAGCCCTAATCCTCAATATCCTTTATGTAAATCAGAGAAGGAAATCACTGCTTCATATGGTAGTGGTGAGAAATAAAATAAATAAAATCAATTAAATTAAATAGAATAATATACATAAAGTGCTTAGCATGTTATGATGACTTCTATATATTGCTCTGTATTTTTAACTTCTTAATGTCATATTTTGTTTATAGATTCTTTAATAAAGGTTCCTAATTTCCAATAACATTCACTATTGCCAGATTCATACACCAACACTGTTATTTTATTATGATAATTGCTGGCTCAGTGTTTCTTAAATAGTTGAAGCTTAATGTCAAACATATCATGCCACTGTTTTATTCTGTCTATACTTTATAATATACTGGTGAAAATGCTCAAATGGGGCTAATATGTCTATTTGGAAATAAGTCTTAACTTTGTCAGTTATTAACTGTGATCTGAGCAAGACTCTTTAAGTCTTTGTTTTCTTCTCAGTTAATTGTGATAATTATTATTGTCTGGTCAGCCCCACAGGTGTGATATAATGCTCACATTCAATAACTCATTTGATAACCCTTTAAAATCTGTAAAGATATATGTGAGTGTTTGGTAATAGTGGAAAAAGAAGTAACTTTGAAATCTAGTTCAAATCCAGTTCAAATTCTAGCTCTGACCCATATTAACTTTGTGGGGATTAGAAGTCACCTACCCGCTTTGATTCTCAGTATTTATAAATATTACTGGTAATAATAATCTCTACCTTCAAAGGAATATCTTATTGCCAAATATTGTAGGGTTTTTAAATTTTTGAGATAAGTACGTCTTATCACATTTTCCCTCAGACTTAGACGTTGATTTGTACCAGTCATACGTGCTCCCCTACGATCAGCACGAGACAACATACAGCAAATGCAAAACAAAAATAACAAGCAAAAGAAAAACCCCTGATAGGCTGAGAGATGATTATTCTCCAAAGTGTGAGCCAGAGCCTACCCCTATTCTAATAGATTCCTGGTTCCAAAGGAAGGAAATTCACTGGAGTCTTAAATAAAAATGAAAGGGGGATTCTTTTGTAGTCCATGACGGTTTAATTATGCAGCACAACTATAAAGAGTGAAATTTGTTTACCATGACATGATTTCATTGCATTCGAATGGTGTAGAGAATGGCTGTCAGCAAGGCCTAGACAGCTGTCATAAAATGGATGAAATGGGTTGGCTGCCGGCAGTGAGGGCAAGCATCAAACACTGGCTTAGCCAAACAAAAAGAGTTGACAAGCCAGCCTGCTTTGAAGCAGGAAGGCATTAGTTTACCATTTGAAAACGAAGAATCCCTCATGATGCTGAACGCAAAAGGCAGGGTTGCAGAGGATGATGATCGTGACAGTAATATGACAAGCTTGAAGAGCTGTGGCTCACAATTGCATATCAAAGAGACATCTTAAGGTAAATTGTGTGTGAAAGTTGTTTATTGTTTACACTATCACATCCATGCACCTATCGCAGTTACTGAGAAGAGATTTATTCCAACTAGTGACAGCACTAAACTACAAAAGCCAATTAAGAATTAACTGTAATTTAGAGAAACATTTTAATTTCATGGATCTTAAAGGTTTTGTAATAGGAATCCAGTGCTGGATAGTCAGTCTTGATGTAGACGGATGATGCTGTGGCCTACACAAATGAAGGGTCAGTGAATGTTCAGAGAGCGGTGTGGAGGGAAGAGAAGGACACTCGCAGTAAGAGTTCTTCATGCTCATTCTTCAAAAAAGATAGGCATAAATAACTCAGATCCATGTACTGCCTGTGTGTCACATTTTTTTGTAAACCTAATGCCAGAAGGCTCTGTTATCAAAATCATATGTGTAGCTTCTAAGACTCAGATGAAGGGAACAGACTCGTGGACACGGGGGCTGGAAGGGGAGGAGGGGATGAATTGGAAGAGTAGGATTGACATATATACACTAGCTGTTATATAACACTAGCTGCTATATAACACAGGGATGGTCAGCTCGATGCTCTATGATGAGCTAGAGGGGTGGGATAGGGGTTGGGGGAAGGGAGGTCCAAGAGGGAGGGGAGATATATGTAGACATAGAGCCAACTTGGTTGTACAGCAGAAACTAACACAACATTGTAAAACAATTATTCATTCATATCAGTTGCTCAGTTTCATCCAACTCTTTGCGATCCCATAGATTGTAGCCCATCAGGCTCCTCTGTCCATGGGGTTTTCCATGCAAGAATACTGGAGTGGGTTGCCATTTCCTTCTCCAGGGGATCTACCTGACCCAGGGATTGAACCTGGGTCTCCTGCATTGCAGGCAGATTCTTTACCATCTGAGCCACCAGGGAAGCCCTAAAACAATTATATTCCAATTTAAAAAATGTGACTTTGAGCAACTAAAAATATAATTGAGAGTAACTGGACTGTTTTATCAAGAATGTTTAAGAGAGTTTAGAATAAGAAGCAAATCATCAGCCCAGGCTTTGTGTGATTTGAAGGCTGTTTCTCCTTACCCCTGGATGGAACATCCCCTCATCCCTGGAATAACTTTGTTCATTGCCCACACTCTGTGTGAGATGATCTGCCTTCACCTGGTAAGCATCTGTTCTGAACCTTAGCTTCAGTAGTTTCTGCGCAGGGGCCTTCCCTAACCACCCCTATTTGTAGGTTTTTTAATAACATCACAGCCTTTTAGAATTAAGAGAATGTTTGGTATATTTACTGAAAATTCATGGTTTTTAAATCCTTGTTTGAGAAGATGAGATTATTTCCTCAAGTCTCAACAGTATCAAATTGGCAAAACTACTCAAGAAGCTTCAATTTAAAAAAAAAGTAACAAGTGACTTTATTAAGTAAGGTGTGTGTGAACATGTGTCTGTATCAGTGTGTATTCACAAGATATTATATCTCAACTGTTAGATTTACTGCTATCTTTCACTTTCTTTATTAACCAATCTTATCTGTATGCTGATATTTTAAAACCAATTTTAACACTAGGGGAAATAGTAAAGAAGTCATCTTAGCTTAATGAAACCGAAAATTAATATTCTTGTACTTACATCTGAAATTGCTCCAAAATTCCCCATTATCCTCAGTTAAAGGACTTTACTAAAACAGATCAGGCTTCTGAGGTGGCGCTAGTAGAAAAGAACCTGCCTGCCAAGGCAAGAGACGTAAGATACACTTGTTGGATCCCTAGGTCGAGAAGACCCCCTGCAGGAGGGCATGGCAACCCAGTCCAGTATTCCTTCCTGAAGAATGCCATGGACAGAGGAGCCTGGCAGGTTATGGTCCTTAGGGTTGCACAGAGTCAGACATGACTAAAGTGACTCAACATGCACGCAGAGCACATTAGGAAAGCCAATATTTTAAACACTTCAAAACATTTTTCAATGTTTGATACTCTAGACAATTTTTTTTTCATCAGGTTGCCCCATTCATTATTCTGCATGTTGTCTTTGTTACAGAGTACTACCATTAAATTATTAAACATATATTTTATTTTGTTATCGGCCTTTGTTCTGTGCTAAGTCACTTCAGTGAAAGTAAAGTCGCTCAGTCGTGTCTGACTCTTCGTGACCCCATGGACTGCAGCCCACCAGGCTCCTCCGTCCATGGGACTCTCCAGGCAAGAGTACTGGAGTGGGGTGCCACTGCCTTCTCTGTTGGCCTTTACTGCTGCTGCTTCTGCTAAGTTGCTTCAGTCGTGTCCGACTCTCTGCGACCTCATAGACGGCGGCCCACCAGGCTCCCCCATCCCTGGGATTCTCCAGGCAAGAACACTGGAGTGGGTTGCCATTTCCTTCTCCAATACATGAAAGGGAAAAGTGAAAGTGAAGTCGCTCAGTCGTGTCCGACTCTTAGTGACCCCATGGACTGTGGCCTACCAGGCTCCTCCGTCCATGGGATTTTCCAGGCAAGAGTACTGGAATGGGGTGCCATTGCCTTCTCCGTGGCCTTTACTAGTACTTATTAAATAAAGTGTAACTGATGTTGATAGGATTATAAAATAAAATGAAGTTTTCTGACTAATACTATAAAAATGCAGCAACGGGTTATCTAAAATGCATTCAGAGTGTAATTCAGTGTATAATGATATATTTTTTGTTTTATGATATTAATGCTGATGATATTATTTATCTCTGACAGCATTAGATTCTATTTTTCAAGTTATCTCATGATGATGACAGAGAAGGCAATGGCACCCCACTCCAGTACCCTTGCCTGGAAAATCCCATGGATAGAGAAGCCTGGTAGGCTGCAGTCCATGGGGTCACGAAGAATTGGACATGACTGAGTGACTTCACTTTCACTTTTCACTTTCATGCTTTGGAGAAGAACACTCCAGTGTTCTTGCCTGGAGAATCCCAGGGACGGGGGAGCCCAGTGGGCTGCCGTCTATGGGGTCTCACAGAGTCAGACACGACTGAAGCGACTTAGTAGCAGCAGCAGCAGCAACATGATGATGAATGACCCTATAAAAATATTTTTGCAAGTTATTTCATGCAATACCTTTTAGGAGATATGCAATTTGCTAAAATGAAAGTTTTAAAATGTAAATATAATTTAAAATTATATTGAATACTCCAGAGGAAATTTACAGATAAAACAAAGACACATAGAGGTATTTTATTCAGTTTCTTAAGAATAATTAGAAAAAATATATGTTTGTAAAATCAAAAATGTCAAAAAAAAAAAAAACCCATGAACCATTTGGTTATTCTTTTTTTCTTCACAGTTTTGAATGTTTCCTTTCCACAGAATGCAGCCAAAAATGGATCGTATGACAATTTGAATACGGTCCAGAGAAATTAAAATGAAAAATTAAAAGCATTGGAATTGGAAGGCAAATGGAAGTTTGAGATAGCTAGACAACTTATCAGAGGTAATTATTCAGTCATTTTACCCAAATTATACTTCAGCCTTATTTGCCATAAACTCAGCAAAACATGGTGAATCTAGATAACCTACTTTTTGCTGAGGATGGATGACACCAAATTCTGTGAAAAAGTACAATCCTGAAATAAAATGAACCAGTTCCAAAATAAGTGGTAAAGGATAAGACAAAGCTGATAATGGTTAGTTCAGAGCAAAAGCTATCAAAGGCCAAGAATTTTAACTAAGTCTTACATAATTAGACAATGAAGGAACTGCTGAAAGATGTTCGCAAATTTCCTTAGTTCAAGAACTTGTGTTCTTAAAAACTCAATAAACCTATTATTTTGTAACTTTTGAAAATGCAGATCACCAAAGTTTAGGTTATTTTTAAAACAATTTTATGATTTTTTTTGATATGGATCATTTGTAAACTCTGTATTGAATATGTTACAATATTGTTTCTGTTTTAGTTCTGTTTATTTTGTTGCTTTTTTTGGTTGGGAGGCTGTCTGGGATCTTAGTTCCCTGACTAGGGATCTCTAACCTGTGTACCCTAATTGGAGGGCAAAAGTCTTAATCACTGGACTGACAGGGAAGTCCCTAGAAGGTTATTGATGATATCAATTGTCCAAAAAAATGTATGTAAAGCACACCTGAGTACAAATGGAAGTGTTTTTGGAAATATTGAAATAATACTTTGAAAACAGAACTATGCAAATTTTAAAGTATTTTGGGAAAGAAGAGTCACCAAAAAATGTCAAGCCTCTTGAAGGCAAAAGTCATCGTTATTCACCAATTTCTTCCCAGCGCTTGGCATACAATACTGAACAAATTTTTGAAAATATGCATTACTAAGACCCACTTACTGACTAATTTATAGGGAGTAGTTATACTTTAATTTGATGTCCCACAAATATCTATTTAGAAGGGCCCATTAAATGCAGAGTGGCCAAGAACTGTGCTTTAATTTGGATAAAAAGCTGCCTATAAATTATGGATAATTGACTTTGCCACTTCAAACTTTCTTGAACATTTTTTGGACTCATTCTGTTCTTGATCTGAAGCTGCATAAATTAAGACAACTTTAAATGTGAACGTACTTTTCCTGTCTTATAATACTGACAGTCCAAACCACTCTCTTGCATGAAACACTATTCTATAATTGCTATCTATAAAACTTAAAAGAAAAAGAAAAAGATCCTGGTTTTGATTCACTCTCCAGATCCAGTTATCAGTGTGTGCAGCACGTGCAATCATAAGCCTTTTGCATCAGTTGGAAGAAATATGTTAAAGACATGAATGGTTTCCTGTTAGTGGAGATCATCAAATCAAGCTTCATGATGACAGTTCTCCCAAAGCCAAAGAGGGCAGCCATTTTTTCATTCTCTGTTTATCCAAAGCCATGTTCCATAGAGAGTCCATCTTATCTTCTGACTTTGTGATGAGCATCATCCCAGATTCAGTACATGACATCTTCAGATTCATAGCTCTAAAAGAATTAACACATTTTTTGGAGTAGGCTATGCTGTACTTATTGTCTTACACTGTTTCCTAAAGGGATATCTCCCAGGTAGCTCAGACGGTAAAACGTCAGCCTACAATGCCAGAGACCCGGGTTCGATCCCTGGGTCAGGAGGATCCCCTGGAGAAGGAAATGGCAACCCACTCCAGTATTCTTGCCTAGAAAATCCCTTGGACTGAGGACCCTGGTAAGCTACAGTCCACGGGTCCGCAAAGAGTTGGACACGACTGAGCGACTTCACTTTCACTTTCAAAGGGATATTTCCTTAGGTGTCTTACTTTTCAGCATTGAAATCAAGCACTAATAGCTCTGCTCTCCATAGCATTCTGGTCTAAGACTGCAAATAGAGTAAGGAAAGGATGACTTCAGTGAGCAGACTGCTGTGGCAAAACAGAGCCTTATTTTGATCAACATCTGTACCACACACAATATGGTTTCAATTTGAAACAGGGAACTCATTGACGTTGCCAAAGAACTTTGTACATTGGTGGTTATTTTATTTGGGCTAGAATGGTACACAGATTAAGATTCCAACTTTCTGCCAGAAGACCATGATGACTGCACTTTGTACTTTGCAAACTGATTTGGGACTGTGGCAACATGATTCATAAACTAATAAAATTGTAAGTATCCAAATAGATCACATGGAAATTGTGTCCCTTTATACAGTGTGTTTTTAAATATTCTGCGGGTCTTTTCATTTTCATTATATATCTTCAGATATGGAGATTCTCTCACAAGTATTTCTACCTTGAATATATCACATGACAAAGAGGATTTGATGAATCTGTCCATCCGTTCAGCATATTCTTTTAAGAGATACGAAGAGTCCTTAAGTTACCTGTATGATGCCAGTCACACATTTGTCACAATTGTCTATGTGAATTCTAAAATAATTATGAGTATAAAATGTGTACATTGTACATATTTCATATGTACATAAAAAACTTCCAAGAGTTTTTCTGGTAAATGCCAAGAGTACATCTTTATATCTTAATCCTGGTTCACTACACTCAACTTGGATCCTTTTTAAAATTCTAACAAACTTTGAAAAAAAAGTTTATTAATAATGTGAAGATGGAGGTTAACTGCACTCAGTATGATCAAAGACTCATTATAAGATATTTGGACAAGCTTTAGTTGCCTAAAATTTAGGCATAGATTTATTGTCCTGTCTTACAGATATCTCGTTTGCCATTATTTCCCACCGATATAAATCTATCTCCTCCCACTTGAAATATTTCCCTCATAAATTATTCCCTTTGTAAAAATAGAAGTCAATTTTTAAAATTAAAACTTATACAGCCTTCTAATCAGTAAATATTACATACTTCAGATATATCAATGACTCAGCAGGAAAGAAATAGGTTACTTTACTATTGTATATGCTTCTTATTAATACGCCTACCGGTTTGGATTGGTCATGGAGATCGGATGAATCAACCAGTTAACAGACATTCATCTCAATTAAAAACATCTCTCCTTTTGTCTTTTGCATCTTAGACGCCAATGCAGAGTGAGCACACACCCACATTAGCAGGGCTTGCTTCGCATTTAGAGATGCACTTATTTGGCAAGAGAATATACACAAATGAAGGCTTGCTTCAACAACCATTCTGTCTCTGGGCCTGTTCTGAATTATCATTCTTACTCTTTACCCTCACATCCATTCGACCCGAAGGTTTCTGTGGTGCAGTCTTTGTTGATGTGTTGACAATGGTCTGGCCTCAGTGACTCTCTGGCTGTTCCTTGAACATGGAATGATCTCCTACTGGGGGATTCCCCATACCACTGCCTCTGCCTGCAACAGCATCACCCACACGTGTCCGTAGCTTGTTTTTCTGCTTCATTGAGCCCTCTGCTCAAATGTAACCTCCCGAGAAAGGCCCTCCCTGACCAACCCATTTAAAATAGCATGCCAGAATCCCTTGGTGGTCCAGGGGTTAAGACTCCATGCTTTAACTGCTGAGGGCCCAGGGTTCGATCCCTGGTCAGGGAACTAAGATTCCACAAGCCTCACAGCAGGGCCAAGTAAAATGAAGTAGCATGCACACTCCCATGTCAGCATCTAGCCCTTATGCTGGTTTAGTTGGCATGCAAGCATTTGTCTCCTCTAGACACGACAGTACATAATGATTGCTGTATTTGTCATTTATTGATGGGTTCCTAGCTCCATCTAATAAAACATTATGTTCCATCATTATGTTCTTTGTCTAGTTTCTTTCTTGTTTCACCCCATGATCTAGAAGACTGCCTGACATGTGGAGAAAACTTAATATTGTTTGTGATTAAATGGATTCACCCAGGACATTGAACTTCTTTATATCTCTATTTCTTTGTTGACAGAGAATGCTGTACTTCATGGTCTTTGGTCTAAAGTATATTTGTTTGCAGTTATTATCATAGATGCATAGGTCATGTTAGAATTGAATCACTGATATTCATCTGTATGCATGAAAATTGTAAGCACCAAAATTTATTAGAAACTAGTGCCTTTTGCCTTATTAATAATAAATGAAAATACTGAATTAATGTATAATACTGATCTATAACTCTTGGACTGATAAACTATTAAAACTGCTGGATGGCTCAGTAGTGGTAACCATATAAATTACTAATGATGTGACATTACACCCAAAATATCTTTAAGGAATACATATTAGATTAATCATAGACTTTAATATTTTATTTCACACTGAAAGCTTTAATAAATGTATGCCAAAAGACATTTCATTTCTAGGCTTATTTTTCCTAAGGGGAATGTAAATTTAGTCATCTTGGAATGTTAGTCCTTTTTAAATTGAATCTATGACATAAAATAATGGAAAAAGGAAAAGTGCATTGCTGAATTATTGATTCAAAATTTAGCGATCATTTTCACATTTTACACATTAGTTTTATCATAATGCTGAATTCAAGTAAATAAAAAAGCATTTGCATGAACATAGTGATTTCGTAGATGGGTTTTCTGGAAGTAATAAAGTCACAGTGTGATATAGTTTGTTTTTTCTTATAAATAAAATATTTATAAAGACCATAGTTTTCAATAGTTTGTCAGTTAATCTCATCACCCTTCACATGGGTAAAGATTTTAAGAGCAGCATGGGAAGCAGAAACTGTGTTCCAGTCCCTTCTGATGCTGTTTTCCTCAAATGTCTTGAACGTATCTGAACAAGTGATCAATGAAATCAGCTAACTTAGGGAATTTCAGAAATGGCCTTGACAGGAATAGCAATGTCCTCCTTAAGAGCTGAGTGACTAGAGTCCTGCACAGTGTCACCAATCTAAGCCTACAGATCTTGTGGCTGAGTAACCCCAAGCTGCCTTTCCTGGCAACAAGCCCACTAAGGTATTTTCTGTTTGCACCTGAAAGAAAGCAATGTTTTCTCTACAACAGACATGCAGCAAGAGCCCCAGAGAGTGACTATATTCCAGGCAATCCAATGTACCCTTGCAGGGCTGGATTAACATTCTGAAGGCGTGGATTTATTGTGAAGCAGGTCACCACTAATGATTAATTTGTGAGGACTGTTACCTTGACAGGGCTTTCCAGGCGGCACTAGTGGTAAAGAACCTACCTGCCAAAGCAGGAGACAATAAGAGACGCGAGTTCAGTCCCTGGCTCAGGAAGATCCTCTGGAAGAGGGCATGGCAACCCACTCTGGTATTCTTGCCTGGAGAATCCCATGGAGAGAGGAGCCTGGTGGGCTGCAGTCCACGGGGTTGCAGAGTCAGACATAACTGAAGCAACTTAGCATGCATGCATGTTACCCTGTCAATTTGTCTTCAATCCCATTTCACTAGAATAATGTTATGCCACTTCATTAGTTCAGTAAGTATTCATCTGAGTCAAAATTTCATTCCCTACATTTCTGATTTGTTTTGTAATACAGTGTAAGTATTGTTCTTGCTTCAATGGAAAACATTTAAAGAAGGATGAAAGACTAGAAATTTTCCAATAAAAATCCTGTTTTACGCAGAGACTGGGATTGATTAATCAAGGGAATAGTAATTCTCTATCTCACAAAGAATTCTTAGAGAATTAGAATAGAGAATCTTGGCAAAAGATTCCTCACCCTTAACTCTGAGCTATAATCATGTTTATCATTTTACTTTTAGCTCTGTTCTCAATTATAGAGTTTATATCCTTGAGGACATTGAGATGCTTCAGAGTTTCTTGGAAAAAAAAGATGTATCCTGTTTTGAGTTATGCAAAACAATCAACATGTTCCCATATTTGGTGCATAAATTCATAATACTAAAATTCATAGGGAAATACTAAAACATGTTGGCTCATCCCAGGTGACAAAAAATTGCCCCAAATTAGATTAACATCTTACACTTAGTCCCAAAATCATGTTATATGAATATTATAATTTAGGTTATATTAACATTTTATTTTCTACTTGAAGAAAAATAATCATCTCAACATTATTAAATAACAAAATAATTCTGGTACATATCTCAATCTGTTGTTATTATTAAAATATTTTATTTACTAAAGGCTTGTCCATATTTTATATACTAAAACCTTTTACAGATTGTTAAAATTTCTATTCAGTAAGAGACAGCCAGTGGGAGAGGATAATATTCTCAGCAAATATTAGGTATGGGACAGGTATTTAATTACAAAAAGTTCTGAGGTTGTGACATAATTTGCAGAAGTCCTGTTATTTCAGATACAGCTATTTATACACCCGTGGGTTTGTTCTAGGCTCGTCTCTTCACCTGGATTGTTTCACTCATGGGTGACTAAATGAAAATAGGGGTTTGTTTTGGCTAAGATAGCATGTAAAATTTGTTTAGAATTTATGCAGCAGAATGATCAATAAATTAAAGACAGGTATGCATAAGCAGAGTTTTCACTGTCATTCTTCCTAACCACCACTGGGTATAGAAAATTTGGAGTTGAATCCTTGGAGAAAATGAGACCCAGACATTTTTCCATAATTAGCTTTAATTCATTGCCTCTTCTATTATTATAGGCCTGGTTGAAAGCTGGCCTTTAGTGAACATGCTCTACTGGGAACTTCCAAGCATTTATTGCCAGAATGCTTAAACCAGGTTCATAACAAAGACAGTCTCCTAAGACCCAACTTAGTCTAGACTCATTAGGCTCTAGGGAAGTCCAAGAACTCTGACAGGTAGGAATGCACTAAAGCAACCTTAAAATATCTGTTCTGGCAATCATCCATATTCATGTTTTTAAAAAGAAAATGATGTTGCCCATATATCATTCAACTTGCCATACCCTATTGACAAGTGAAGACTTTTCTCAATTGGGCATGGAAAGAGTCTAGGAAAATGAAAAATTAAAATTACTCTATGAATGCAAAGTATTTTAAATAAATATTTTAATTCTATTGTTGGCATTTAAAAGTAGAAAGCATACAGTATGTTACAAATATCAAACTGTGAAAAATATGAACGTTACATAAGTAACAATGTAAAAAAAAGTATTTTCTTACCTTCCCTGAAAGTAAGAAAAATATTCAGCATAGGAAAATATCAGTATCAAAAACACAGCTTCGGTGTAAAAAAAGAAAAGTTTTTACATGGTATTAAAAAAAAAAAAAAAAGGATCTACAAAATGACAGAAAGTAAGACATGTTGAAATTTGACTTTATATAAATTATAAAAACTGGGTACTTGGGGTAAATGTTAAATGGTTGAAAACTAAGTCCAATTATAGGCTTTCTTTAGGTCAATTCTTTAAAATTTTAAAAGCATAGAATATTTTTCAATAAATAACTTTAAAAAATGTCTCTGAGAAGTGCTGCTAGGACCTCATTCCTTACAGGAGAGCGGCAGTGTCCTGGTGACAACATGCGATCATTTTGTTCCAAGTGGAAGCCTGATGAAAGTCTGAAGACCAAAACTGTTTACAAAAACGTTTCAGAATTTTTAACAAAACTTTGTAAAAAATAAAGTCCTAAAGTGCTGAACAAAATGACTTAATTTTAGTACCCACTGTCATGAAAAACATTCAATTATTCAGACATTTCAGAGCAACATTGAATACAGAATCTATAGTTCTGAAAAGTGTTAATACTTAGTCTTTCATTTAAGGATAGGAGGGCTCTTTCTACACTTTACAAAGATGGGTTAAACCTCGAGGATCTTGCAATGCAAAACATGACAATAATAATACAATGGAAACAATACACATACCCAAGGTTAAAGCACGAGTTCATTTTAGCAACGGTATTCATTTCAAAAGTCACAAATCAAACACTGGTAAATAAGGGAAAAAAACTTTCCAAATGCTGCATGCCACATAACTAGTTACAAAATACAATGCATGCAGGCAAAGAAATTTAACCAAGCATATTTAAATTAAAAGAGTTGTTTTGAGTCTGTTTCAGCAGCATTGTGGTTATTATTTTTAACTTTCCCTCCAACAACCAGTCCCTACTGGCCTCTTTTGCAAACGTGACCCACCCTAGTAGGCAACCTCACGATGGTCTGTCTCTTGTTTTTTTATATTTTTATAATGCCAGTACGCAGAGTTCACACATACTGTTCTGCCTCCCCATCTTTGGGAGCTGGCTTAGTTGTCCCACCTTTGCCTTCTTCATTAGCTGCTGCTTTTTCTGGAAGAGATGCCAAATCTTTAAAAACATCTACATAATGGCCAAAGCCAGGGCCCCAGTTCAAAAGGTTGTCCCAGTTGAAATTCCCTGCTTGCTGCCCAAGCTTCAAGGGCAGTGTGTTGTCAGCAACCCCCGGCGTTGCTGCCTGTGTGCCCACAGGTCCCCCCTCAGCCCTGCGGCCGTGGTACCTTCTAGGCTTCAGTCTGGCTCCGTAATTATCTTCATCATCTGCATCTGATTCATTGACTTGAGATAATTTGGGCATCCTGGAAGTATATACCATGGGCTTTTCCCTGTCATACTCCATTTCTGAGCAAGTGAAAGACTCGTGCGAGTCACTATCAGAAGAAGATTCTGGAGCCGGGATGCCATCGGCTGGATTCCGCGTTCTGGACAGGGGTCTTCTGCAGTCCTCTTCTGAAGAAGACCTCCCGTGATCTGCACTGCAGATACTTGGGTTTCTGGGGCGAGGCGTGTTGAGCCTCTCCACCTCTTCAATGGAGAGCCCTACTGGTGGAGAAGATTCCAGAGGGATCTGCCCAGTGGGCTGCTTCAGGCGACTCCCCGGTCTAGAGCCATGCGATGCCATGGCTTGAGGACTCTTGCTTCTCCTTCCCAGCCTCGTGGCATAGTTGAAAATGCCGGGCTGGCACGCGTCACCATGCATCTCCAAAGTATTTCCATCCCTCATAGGGAGATGCAGTTCCCTGGCCGGGCTGTTCCTGTAGAAAGTGGAGGACTTGGAGAAAGGGGCTGGACTGTGTCGAGACAGAGGGTTGGGAGTCGGGCAAGCCGAGTGACTAAGGGAACTGGATCTCAGACCTTGACTGTAGGAAGGCTGGTACGTCAAGCTGCTGGCTCCCAAGGGCATGGGGGACTGCCTGGCAAAGCCCAGGGGGCTATGCCTCTGGATGGAAAATTTCGGGGTGTGGCTGCGGAACTGCTTGTAGTGTTGAATGATGTCTGCGTCCGAAGGGGCGATGCTGCTGGCATTGTCGATGTCATAATGCTCTATTTCCTGCTCAGGTGAAGCCAGAGGGGCACTGGGGATGGTTTCTGAGTTGTGGGGAAGATCGGTCTCATCGTAGATGAGATAGGGGTTTTCCCTCTCAATGATGTCTGGCTTCGGGTTCCCTTCGGGCTGTTTTCTCACGGTCATGTCCTCCCCATAGGGAGGGATGTTGTCTGGGTCATCGAAAGCAACGTTCTCACTTCCCTTTTTCTTCTTCTCCTTCGGCTTCTTCTCCTCTTTGGGATTGTTGGCCTTCTTGCCCCTGCACTGATTACACAGGATCAGGCTCAAGACCAGGAGGGCCAGGACGGTGGCACAGCTGCCCACGATGGCGGGCACAGCCCACAGGGGCAGGGAGATCTCCTCGGGGCCCGGACTCAGGACACAGATGTGGCCTCCGGGGCTTCCAGCCTTGCACACCCTCCCCAGAGGACAGGAGACGCCCAGACAGGCCACCACCATCTCACATGTCCTCCCTGTGTGCGACTCTGGGCAGCTACAGGTGAAGCCGGAGTGCAGGCCTGGCTCACAGCTGCCCCCGTTCTGGCACGGGTGGGAGGCGCAGTCCCCGGGGGGCACGCACTTGTACGTGTACCACTGGTTGATGCACAGCAGGTCTCCCCAGCACGGGTTGCTAGCACAGATGTTCGGGCCGCGGCAGCCAATCTTCACAGAGGGATCCGTCTTAGAAATGGAGGCCAGGCTGTGTTTGCCACTGAAAGGAAGACTCTCTCCACCGTACAGCATGGAAGCGATGCAGCCATCAAACCCTGCAGGGCCAAGAAGGAGCTGTAAGGTGTTTCAGGGAAAACCAAACGCTTAAAAGGCTCCACTCATCTGGCAAAGGGAAGCTCTGCAATCACATCATGGGAGTTGAGAAACCACAACCTCCCAGCCATCCTCCAGTTGTAAGGGAATAAATCTGTGCCTGTTAGATGTAAGTTAGCAAGATGCGTAAGACTGCCATGACCAAAAGGTGGAGCAGATAGATGGGATCCTGCTCTTTTTGAAGATTTAGGAAGGGCTCGAACAGGCTGAGTTTTCGTTTATCTCTCCTTTCATCCAGTCATCTATTGATTTCATTTTTACAGTTTATATACAAGGAATTACATACAAATCAATTTTAATTTAAAAATACTTTAAAAGAACCAAAATAGGCCTATAACGTCAATCATTAGCTCTTGTGGTTTTAATGGAGGTGATACTGCTCCCAAGGAGCTGAACATAAGTTCCTGAGGAGCAAAAGAGAAATCTTAGCCATTAGCATGGCTTGTGGGCTTCCAGAGGGCAGATACAGAATATACCTGTAGCATTAACATTTCATACTGTAGTGATGGCAGGGATTCGGAAACAAGGTCTAAAACAGCTCTTTAGGTGATGGTGATTTAAAAAAAAAAAAAAAAGTTTGAGAAAGACTTTATTAGACAAATATTTGTGTGCTAATACTGCTAACACTCCAGTCACAGAGTTCAAGAATATATCTTGCCACTCACAAAAGGGCGTGCTTTACATTGGCTTATTTTCTTACAACATCCAAATGAATTAGCGTCTGTATTCTAAAACAAGTTAAACATGTAAGAACTAATCATGATGTGGGCTTTAACTTTCATGCTTTGACTACATTACTCGGTCATGCATTTGTCAATTTTCCTTTTACTTGATGCATCATTCCAACCTAGTGTCACATCCCTCCCATTTCCATAAGCTCCTGGGACATCTGCTTTTGTTCCTACTCTCCTGGTTTTCTTTCTATGAGTTAGTCCCCTTTCTGTCTCATTTTCTACTAAACAACCACTGACTCTTAGAGTTACTCAAGGTAAGGCCTTAGGCTTTCTTTTCAGTCTACACCCTCACATTTGCTTATCACATCCACGCCCAGTACTTTAGTTACCTGCTTGACACTGCTGCTGCTGCTGCTGCTAAGTCGCTTCAGTCATGTCCGACTCTGTGCGACCCCATAGATGGCAGCCCACCAGGCTCCCCCGTCCCTGGGATCCTCCAGGCAAGAACACTGGAGTGGGTTGCCATTTCCTTCTCCAATGCAGGAAAGTGAAAAGTGAAAGTGAGGTTGCTCAGTCGTGTCTGACTCTTAGCAACCCCATGGACTGCAGCCCACCAGGCTCCTCCATCCGTGGGATTTTCCAGGCAAGAGTACTGGAGTGGGGTGCCATAGCCTTCTCCGGCTGCTTGACACTAGTAATTCCTAAAGATGTATCTCCAACTGGTCTACTCTGGATTTCTAGCACATCAACCCAAAGGCCTTTCTCAAAGGTGCTCCAAACTCAGAGAACCCCAAATCAAAATCTTGATGTTCCTGATAGATGTGCTTATTTTTGTACCATTCTGCAGTTTTCTCTCGTAGTGGCACTACCCTTCTTCTAGTTGGAAGGTCAGAAACCTCTCTGAATTTTATCAAAATCATTAACATTTTATTTGACTTTCATTCCTGATATTATTCCTTATCTCCTTCTTGTAAATCTCCTGCCACCACATAGTCAATCCTCACAAAATACATTGGCTAGATCACTGCAGTATCTTCCAGCTAATTTATGCAAGTCCCCTCTTGTCCTTCTCCCATGCACTTTCCAGAGTGTAACCCAAAAGATCTTTACTATCACTGAATATCTAATTTTGATACTTCGATGATTAATTTTTCAGGTATTTTTCAGTAATTTTGATACTCCTGTGATTAACTTCTTACTGTTCCAAGAATGAGATCAAGATTGCCACATGCTCTAGAAGACCTGTCGTTCTCCAACTTCATCTTTATTGGTGACATCAGTCCTCAGTGTTGTGGGTTCTGTGATCCTGACAATCTATTTTTCCCCCTTTCGTTCTCATCAATACAAATTAATTTTTCATTCCCTCCCATCCTCATTTTCATGTCAGTTTCCAGAGAAGTCTCCCTTTCTCCCTTTTTGGCAATCTCTTAGAATTCTATGTTCTTCCTCACATCATTTATCATAGGTTAAAATAATATATTTCCTTGTGTAACGACTTGATTGATGTGTGTCTTCCTTACAGGAGCATGCATTCTATGGAGAGTCCATCATTGTAGTTCACGCCAAGTACCTACAGGGCTCTGTAAATATCTGTTGTGTGAATGCACAAATGAATGAGTAAATGAATGAATGTATAAATAAATGTTCAGTGCACAAGGAAAGGATCAAAACATCCTGGACTGAATTATGAACTTGGTAGAAAATGGCTAAAGAAAATGATGGCCAATAATTTATTACTAACCTTCTAAAGATATTTATGATGGTCTTGAAAAGTAAAAGTGGACGTGTCAATTGCTCAGTCGTATCCGACTCTTTGCGACCCCATGGACTGTAGCCCGCCAGGTTCCTCTGTCCATGGAATTCTCCAGGTGAGAATGCTGGAGTGGGTTTTCATTCCCTTCTCCAGGGAGTATTCCTAAAGGATGTTATCAGGCATCTAGCTACTTTTATAGGAACAATTTTACCTTTCTTTTGTGCCTCCACTCAGCACAAGCATTTACCTGTTTGAGCATCTCGATGAGCTTGATTGGGAGGAATTCCTCCAAGAGATATAGTGAGCACGTCCAGGCCACCAAAATCCTGAGTAGGGTGAATGATGTCTCTGTTATGAATTCTGTCAACGGACAACACTGTGGCTGTTCCATTTTTCCCAATTAGGAAAGTATGCCAGTGGCCATCAGCAACATAGACCTCAGGAATATTTCTCTCCACTTTGCCCGCAATTCCGGCATCTGATGTAAAATGTACTTTGCCATTCTTAATCTGTAAAACATATTAAAAATAATGTAGAATTAAACTATGATATGCTTAAATAAAAGCAGAAGTATAAAGAAACTAAGACACTGATCAACTTAAAGCAGAGAGAATACTTGAGTCTGGCTGTATGAGAGTATATTTACTTATATTGACTTTACAATTTTAAGTAACATGTACCTTCACCTTTAATAGGTTCACATTTAATAATTTTCAGGGTATTCTTATATTTATAACTAGTTTTTCAAGATGTATATATTCATTTTCCAGAACACAAGTGAGATAATAATAGGGTGAATACTCCTCTTAGGATAGGTATATCACACATTTTTATGATTACTTCTTTTTTAATTGCAATTGCAAGTTAAAAAAATTGTTTAGTAAATGGCCCACAGCTATCAAAAAATACTAAAACTATATCCAAAAAGAGAAATCAGTGCGTAACTAAAAATGAAGCATAGTTGGAAAAGTAAAAGCATAAATACATTGTTTTACCTGTCATCTATTACACACTGGAATTTTTTTTTTTAAATCATGCTTATTATTTATATCATTTATTGAGATGACAAGTGTGATGAATAAAGGGTGAGTTCTTAATAATGAGGTGTCTGGGCAAGTCTTTATTTTGGCTGTCTTTTAATATTTATCTAAGGGATATTTGGTTTCTTTTACTTTGCCCAATAGAACATTGGGTAACAGGAGGCTCTTACTCCAGTTTCCAGCTCCCAGGTTTCCAGTTTTCTAAGTAGACACTTAGAAAATGGAATAATTTATAAGCAGGATGAAAAGAGCATAATCCCATCACTACTGCCAGAGGATAAAGTGGCACTGAGCATCAAATGACGGGAATGAAAGGATGGATCCGTTTATTTTGTCACTCAGATCAAATGTTATTTCTACATGCAACAAACACATCTGGTAGAACTAAAAATGAGTTCATTTTTACTTTGTGGAAAATATGCCTAACATATTTACATACATTATTCATAATGAAATATTTTATTAAAGCTGTTTCTCCAGATAATAATATATCCCAATACTGAACCCAGGACAAAAAAAAGAAAATTGTGGTTAAATGACAGTAATAGCATCAAATGGACAAAGTCTCATGAAACACACAGGAAGTATAGCAATTCATCTTAGGTTCTAGCCAGGGTCCTTTTTGGAAAGAAGCCTTCCGAAAAGACTTCTCTAAGCTTCATGTTTCTCTCCTAATTGATCACAACCTGTCATTATTTCATTTGACCAATTTCTGGTGAAAAGGTCCATGGAACACACCATGTGTGGAGTAGGATGAATAAGAATCTATGTTTCCATTACAACATTCTTCATGTTCTACCTCTCCCCAATAACACTCTACCTAACTCTTCCATCCACCCTAGCTGTCAAAATATCATGTGCATTTTTTGCTTGGTTTTATTTATTCATTGATTCATTTGCTCATTTATTTACTTATTTTTGACTCTATAGGGCTTGGAATCATCCCAAGTCTGCACAGCATACCCGGCCTTACTTCAAAACAAAAACAAGCAAACTATATACCCAAACCAGAATGATTTGGAGTAGATACAAAGTCCATCGCCTAGCATTATTACATTTCCAAATAAGGAGATAAATCAAGTGAGGGGAAAGAAGAGACATATGTGAAACACTTTAAATACAGTGTAAAACCTATGATACATAAGAATGTTTTTCTTTTGTTTTTCTCTCTGAATTTTTCTCTCCTTAGTTTCTTTCTTTCCTCTTTTTTTTTTAATCTGAATAAAGAAAGAAAGAGAGAGAGAAAGCAACTGTCAGAAACTGAGCCAAAAAGGAAAGAAGAAAACCAGGACCGGTGGTCACTGATAAACTAATTGATAAGTAACAGTACATTCTAACTAGCTTCCTCGCCCGGATAAGCAGATCGTATTCCTGTCATCCAAGTAACTTGCCTGCTTACAACAGTCACTCTCTTCCTGTCTGTTCAGTTCTCCTTAATCACTGTTGTTGTTGTTGTTGTTGTTATTTCCTAATCTATTTACTCTACCTGCCAAACCCCTTAATCTCTGAAAAGCTACCTTTCAAAATTTTCATACAAAGGAAATGTGAATGGCCTGCATTAGTCATTATTTTGATTCAATTTCCCTTCAGGAAGAAAAGAAATCTCCAAGTGCTTGCTACCAATGTAACAAAATCTGGAGAAGTTGCATGCTGCTGTCCTGTTGGAAATGCAAGATTTTTATGGTGGTAAAAATGGATCCTGACATTCAGCTTCTTCCTTGAGGAAGAAAAATATTCTGTCTCTGATTTCTCCAAGCACATTGTTTTTGTATCTCTTGGCTTAAAGAGATAACATACAGAAATATTTCATATGTCATTTAAATGGCACGAGGACTTGGAAGAAGCTGAACAGATAATGCACAGACCTCAATGTCAAAGCCTCTCAATGCATATAAAAAATGTTTCTTGTAAGAATATTCAGGTCTACTGCTTTCTTTACTTCCAATACACTTTTCAATGAAAACTATAAGCACCAAATACCATTAAACAGTGACTTAGGTGTTTTGTTTTGCAGTTACTCTATTACTTCTAGAACTGGGCTCTTTGTTTCAATAATGGAGGTAAAATTATAACTTGAAGTTATTCTCCAACTGGATTTGGGCAGAGTTTCTCAGTCTCAGCATCACTGACTTTCGGACTGGATGGTTCTTTCTTCCAGGGTATTGTGTTGTGTGCTGAAGGGTATTTAGCAGCATATTTGACTCCCAACCACTAGAAGCCGGTAGTACTGCCCCTCTCCCCTGCCCCCAATAACCATGACAATAAAAAATGTTTCCAGGCTTTGCCAAATCAAAATCACCCCCAGTTGGGAATGGCTAGACCAGGGAAATTATGAGAATCTTAGAAACATTTCTTTTTGTACTAAATATTTAAAGGTATATACATTCTTTACTGGTGGCAGTAAAAAAAAAAAAAATGTGCCTGACAATGCAGGACACACGGGTTCGATCCCTGGGTTGGGAAGATCCCCTGGAGAAGGAAATAACCCACTCCAGCATTCTTGCCTGGAAAATCCCATGGACAGAGGAGCCTGGTGGGCTACAGTCCATGGGGTTGCAAAATAGTCAGACATGACTTAGCGACAAAACAAGAGGCCACATACCAACCAGAGTTCTCCTGGATGGAGAGAAATTTTGAGAATAAAGAGGCTGAAGTTTAGAGGTGAATGTCTGTTTTTATTTTAGCATTGTATGTGAATTGAATCTGCTAATTTTCTAAGTATATTGCTTCTTTCTTTATAAACTAAGCTTTTAGTAATTTTCAAAATATTGATATATAAGTAGAAATAATTTAGGAAATATGGGTTTGTTTTCTTAAGAATTTATTATTATAAATTCTAGTAATTCTGCTGGTAATATAAAAATTACGAGCAGAATTATAATATACTTTATATATATAACTCATTTACAGCTGAGAAAAAAAAAAGATGTGTAAAAAGCCTAATGATAAATCAACCATGAAATATAATGTTGCAGAAATATTTATTTAGAGATTTATTTAGAAATTATTTGGAGAAGCTAACTGAAATTTTACTTACAATAAATCCCAAAGATATTTAATTTCACAGGCGTTACATGGATAGTGAATCAAATATAAATATGTTCCAGAATAAAGGCAGAAAATTTCAAAAAAAAATTTTATTCTTGTCCTGCCAATTAATATATACATATAAGTGTTTGGAATAATTCTTGGAAAAAAACTATTTTTTCCATTTCAAAGACATATCTTTTGGTTTTACTTTGTTTTAAAGTAGGGTTAAAAACAATATAAATTTTTGTCTGGCAAAATAGATTGCAACAAATTCTTTCTTTACTGGCCTACCCAGCAGTGGTCTCTATTCTAAACAAAAGTGTTTAGAAACCAAACCATTCAGATCTTTGTTACTCTGGCCAATGCCTGAGGAATAGTTAAGATAGATGATATTGGAATAGTGCCCAGCATTAGTCGGAACTCTAATGGGTTGTAAAGAAAAGGATAGAAATTATGGGAGAAGTGATTTAAACCATGACACAGCAGGCGGTCTAATCAAATGAAGTCACCATTAGCTTTTATCTTACCTTCACAGTAGTGTAATTGCTGCTTTCTTGGATATGGATTAAAATGCCATTCTCGCTTCTTGTCCTGAATTTTACTTCCAGACTGTTCACACCAAAAGGCTCCAACATGGCACCTCGGATGCTCTGTCTCAACAAATATTCCCGCTTCTCATTCTGACTCATGTGGTAGTCCAAGCGCCCTTTGCCTTCTAATGATAAGGCTGTGTCTGGGGTAATAGCTGAAAGACAACAAAGAAAGATAAACACGAATGCATCCAACAGGCATTTCTTACAGTTTCTTTGGTGACAAAAATTTATAAAACCGAACAATGAAATTATTAAGGATTTGGAATCAGTGTTCCCTAATCCTCCTCTGAGAAAATAATTGCCACTTGAGAATTATTGTGTGAGTTGATTTCAAATGCTTAAATCTATGTCAGAACCATGAAATGTAAAACATATTGTTACAATTATTCATTTAGAAAATATTCATTAAAATATTTGATTCATGCTATATACACTATGAATACCTGGAGAAACAGCTTACACTTTAAAAATATACAGTTGAAAAATTTAGTGATAAGTTTCACTGTGTTTCTAAAATGAATAATCTTTAAAGTCTCTAACATGGAAAATTTGAACAAAGAAAGGTAACAAACATTCATATTTGCAACTAACTTTATTAGTACTAATAAGTACATAGATTTAATTTGTGACCATGTATAATTATCATATATATTATATTTTCATAATCTAATAAATCTTTACACTTCTGAAGTACTTAAGTGTGTTATAGCTAACAGATCTAAAGAAAGAACATGAAGAAAATGAGCTCAAAAAGATTTCAGCAGTGAACGGTACACTTTAAGAAGGTAAACTATGTAGTATGAATCATACCTCAATTTTTTAAAAATAACCACAGGCTTTTCTCATGTGAGTGGCATTTTATTTTCCAAATATAATTAGATTCCTACTTACTAAATACTCATTACTTTAAAAAAATATCATGTGAAAATGCACTTTTTCTGTGTTTTGATTTTATCCTAAATAAACACAAACATACCTCTGCTACTCAGATCTTTTTGGTTATATACTTAATCATAAATTTTTATTCATTCTCATAGCAGAATCAAATGACTACTTAAAAAGTGGTCAGATACGTGCAATGATTTAGGTAGTAACCACTTATCTGACAACAAAGCAATTCTATTAAAAGATTCCATTAGAGTTAGTCATATACAGCCCAAAATTAGAGAATTCCATTCTCTAATGATGGAGAAGGAAAAGGCAGCCCACTCCAGTACTCTTGCCTGCAGAATCCCGTGGATGGAGGAGCCTGGTGGGCTACAGTCCATGGGGTCGCAAAGAGTCGGACACGATTGAGTGACTTCACTTCAGTCACTTCATACTTCATCAATGGAGAAGGAAATGGCAACCCACTCTAGTATTCTTGCCTGGAGAACCCCATGGACAGAGGAGCCTGGCTGGCCATGGTCCTTGGGGTCGCAGAGAGTCAGACACAACTGAAGCGACTAAGTAAGTATTCTCTAATGAACTCGTGAATGTCAATAATATCTTATTAATAATATTACAATTTAGAAACAAATAACTAACAGAAGAATTTGAAAAGTAATATTTGAAACCAATTTCAATAATTCCAATTTAAAATTTAACTATCACCTTTAACTATAATAGATTTTATTGCCATTGCATGTTTTGAACTCAGTGTTCAGCAATTCAGTACTTTTACTTTTCAACCAAACACAACATGTTCACCAGAGAAATATCCCATAAAGGTAGATAATACTAAACCAAATCCTGAATATAGCTCTGGTCTTGTACATTTCCAAGCATTCCTATATAGGTAAAACAAAAATAACTAACTGATATATTTATAAAATGAAAACTAAGGACATATTTAGTAAGTATTTCTAAAAGGATTTCATGCTCCTTTGGGTTGAGAACATGAATTGGGTTGAGGACATGTCACCGTATTTTACCAATTATTCCCCATTTAATATTTTCAATAGCATCAAAACATAATACTTTTAATTCAAGTACATATTTAGGTACATATATTTATACTTTGTATGGCCATTAGAATTTCCAGTGGAAGATAAAATAGCTTGCATACATTTTTCACAGTATTTCCCAGTCAGTCCTTCCCTGCAATGACACTGTTGCCACGACCAGTAATCTGTACACGTGCCACCATGTTGGCAGGGACTGTGAGTACAAGCGCCTTCTAGTCTGGGACACCTAAAATAAAATCAGAATAAAGACACAGAGCACAAAGCCGGCAGGGGGAGAAATTTGATAACATTACATATAAACTTTTATTAACCTGTTCAGTTTTCATGAACTCAATTTTTTGTCAAACTAAAAGTTGCCTTGTAACATACGCCCTGCCTCATTCATAAAAGACAAGATCAAGCCAAACATCTTAAACAGTAAAGAAAGAGGTGGTAATTTCTTTTTTTAAGTAATTCTTAATTGAGCAGCACTTCTTGGTCAAATAAACACTTCAGTTCATGTGCTCTCAGGGCTACATGTTTTTTTGAGTACCCAGCTCCTCCATTAAATGACTCATGCAACTAATCTTTACTGAATGGCTACTACATGTCAAACGTGGTTCTAAGCATGGAGATAAAATGATGAAAAAAATCCATGTGTTCATGGAATACTTTTTTTTTTCCTTGTAGGGGAGGCAAACAAAAAACTTTAGATAAATGTGTAGTATGTTTAGAAAGAAGGAAGTTCTGCGGGAAAATTAAGGCAGAGAAGAAGGACTGGGAATATTTTGGGGATGTTCTTGGATCTCTAGGTTAGAGGTTTGACAGTGAAGGAAGGATTTGTCTTCATGAAGTCCTAAATAAAGTGAGAGAGCAAAGTATATCTGGTCAAAGGTCATTCCAGGCAGAGGAAAGAGCCAAGTGAGAGAGTCCTGAAGTGAAAGTGTCCTTGGCATGTTTGAGGAACACCAAATGGCTGAATGTAGTCAGAACAGTGATGTGAACAAGGAGAAGAGGTAGATAATGGTAAGGAAGACAAGGATGTGAAAAGAACTATGTCAGACATGGCTGGGACATGACCTGAGGACTTCCATGCTTGCTGTCCATGCTGGACCTTTGCTGAACACTACATTAAAACTGCTGAATAGATGGCGGAGGAGTAGGACGGGGAGAACACTTTCTCCCTCACAAATTCATCAAAAGAGCATTTAAACATCGAGTAAATTCCACAAAACAACTTCTGAATGCCGGCAGAGGACATCAGGCACCCAGAAAAGCAATCCAACTCTTCGAAAGGAGGTAGGAAAAAATATAAAAGACAAAAAAAGACAAAAAGGGAGGGACGGAGTTCCGTCCCGGAAGGGAGTCTTAAAAGAGAGAAGCTTCCAAACACCAGGAAACCTTCTCACTGCCGAATCTGTGCCGAGCTTTGGAAGCACAGAGGGCAACATAACAGGAAGAAAAAAATAAATAAACAATTAAAACTCAAGATTGCGAGTCCTACGGTAACTCCCCAGCAGAGAAGCAGCGCAGAGACGCCTGCACGCCATTTAGCAAGCGGGCTGGGCAGGGAGGCGCAGCGCGGGCTGCATCGCTTAGAGTAAGAATCTGGCCTGAATACCCTGAGCACTATCTGAGCGAAATAATTTGGGCTAGCAAACCAGACTGTGGGATATCTACCACGCGAAAAGCCAGCCCCAACCTAAGACACCGCCAGGCCCGCGCACAGAACAAAGAATTGAACAGAGATAGCCGGCTGCAGACCTTCCCCCTCTGGTGACAGGCAGCCAGAGCCGGAAGAGGGCAATCACAGCCCCAGAGAGACATTATCTATAAAACTGTAAGCAGGCTTCTTTGCTAACTAAAACTTTTTGGGGGTCTGGACGGTTAACATCTCCCTGAGAAGGTGCGCCGGTTTTACACCCAGATAATCGAGTGGCGGGGAGGCGATAAGTCGCAGCATTGGCGCTCGCCAAACACCTCATCACTTGAGCTGCTCGGACCTGGGAAGAGCACAAAACTCAGGCCCAACTGAGTCTGCGCCTCTGAGGACTACCCGAGTGCCTGAACCTGAGCGGCTTGGACCTGGGAGGTACATGCAACCCAGGGCCAGCCTCGGATTGTTCCCGGCGGAACAACCTAGAGCCCGAGCAGTGTGGGCAGGGAGGCTACACGCGCCCGTGGCGGGCAGACCCAGTGTGGCTGAGGCACTGCGGCGCCGCGCCAGTGTTATTTGTTTGCAGCATCCCACCCACCCACCCCCCAGCGCGACTGAATAAAGAGAAGAAATACAGCTCCACCCATCAGAACACCGACACAAGCTTCCCTAACCAGGAAACCTTGACAAGCCACCTGTACAAACCCACACACAGCGAGGAAAAGCCACAATAAAGAGAACTCCACAAACTGCCAGAATACAGAAAGGACACCCCAAACTCAGCAATTTAAACAAGATGAAGAGACAGAGGAATAGCCAGCAGATAAAGGAACAGGATAAATGCCCACCAAACCAAACAAAAGAGGAAGAGATAGGGAATCTACCTGATAAAGAATTCCGAATAATGATAGTGAAATTGATCCAAAATCTTGAAATTAAAATGGAATCACAGATAAATAGCTTGGAGACAAGGATTGAGAAGATGCAAGAAAGGTTTAACAAGGACCTAGAAGAAATAAAAAAGAGTCAATATATAATGAATAATGCGATAAATGAAATTAAAAACACTCTGGAGGCAACAAATAGTAGAATAACAGAGGCAGAAGATAGGATTAGTGAATTAGAAGGTAGAATGGTAGAAATAAATGAATCAGAGAGAATAAAAGAAAAACGAATTAAAAGAAATGAGGACAATCTCAGAGACCTCCAGGACAATATTAAACGCTACAACATTCGAATCATAGGGGTTCCAGAAGAAGAAGACAAAAAGAAATGAGAAAATACTTGAGGAGATAATAGTTGAAAACTTTCCTAAACTGGGGAAGGAAATAATCACCCAAGTCCAAGAAACCCAGAGAATCCCAAACAGGATAAACCCAAGGCGAAACACCCCAAGACACATATTAATCAAATTAACAAAGATCAAACACAAAGAACAAATATTAAAAGCAGCAAGGGAAAAACAACAAATAACACACAAGGGAATTCCCATAAGGATAACAGCTGATCTTTCAATAGAAACTCTTCAAGCCAGGAGGGAATGGCAAGACATACTTAAAATGATGAAAGAAAATAACCTACAGCCCAGATTATTGTACCCAGCAAGGATTTCATTCAAGTATGAAGGAGAAATCAAAAGCTTCTCAGACAAGCAAAAGCTGAGAGAATTCTGCACCACCAAACCAGCTCTCCAACAAATACTAAAGGATATTCTCTAGACAAGAAACACAAAAATGGTGTATAAATTCGAACCCCAAACAATAAAGTAAATGGCAACGGGATCATACTTATCAGTAATTACCTTAAACGTAAATGGGTTGAATGCCCCAACCAAAAGACAAAGACTGGCTGAATGGATACAAAAACAAGACCCCTACATATATTGTCTACAGGAGACCCACCTCAAAACAGGGGACACATACAGGCTGAAAGTGAAGGGCTGGAAAAAGACTTCCCATGCAAATAGGGACCAAAAGAAAGCAGGAGTAGCAATACTCATATCAGATAAAATAGACTTTAAAACAAAGGCTGTGAAAAGAGACAAAGAAGGTCACTACATAATGATCAAAGGATCAATCCAAGAAGAAGATATAACAATTATAAATATATATGCACCCAACACAGGAGCACCGCAGTATGTAAGACAAATGCTAACAAGTATGAAAGGAGAAATTAACAATAACACAATAATAGTGGGAGACTTTAATACCCCACTCACACCTATGGATAGATCAACTAAACAGAAAATTAACGAGGAAACACAAACTTTAAACAATACAATAGACCAGTTAGACCTAATTGATATCTATAGGACATTTCATCCCAAAACAATGAACTTCACCTTTTTCTCAAGCGCACATGGAACCTTCTCCAGGATAGATCACATCCTGGGCCATAAAGCTAGCCTTGGTAAATTCAAAAAAATAGAAATCATTCCAAGCATCTTTTCTGACCACAATGCAGTAAGATTAGATCTCAATTACAGGAGAAAAACTATGAAAAATTCCAACATATGGAGGATGAACAACACGCTGCTGAATAACCAACAAATCACAGAAGAAATCAAAAAAGAAATCAAAATTTGCATAGAAACGAATGAAAATGAAAACACAACAACCCAAAACCTGTGGGACACAGTAAAAGCAGTCCTAAGGGGAAAGTTCATAGCAATACAGGCACACCTCAAGAAACAAGAAAAAGTCAAATAAAAAACCTAACTCTACACCTAAAGCAACTAGAAAAGGAAGAAATGAAGAACCCCAGGGTTAGTAGAAGGAAAGAAATCTTAAAAATTAGAGCAGAAATAAATGCAAAAGAAACAAAAGAGACCATAGCAAAACTCAACAAAACCAAAAGCTGGTTCTTTGAAAGGATAAATAAAATTGACAAACCATTAGCCAGACTCATCAAGAAACAAAGGGAGAAAAATCAAATCAATAAAATTAGAAACGAAAATGGAGAGATCACAACAGACAACACAGAAATACAAAGGATCATAAGAGACTATTATCAACAATTATATGCCAATAAAATGGACAACGAGGAAGAAATGGACAAATTCTTAGAAAAGTACAACTTTCCAAAACTCGACCAGGAAGAAATAGAAAACCTTAACAGACCCATCACAAGCATGGAAATTGAAACTGTAATCAAAAATCTTCCAGCAAACAAAAGCCCAGGTCCAGACGGCTTCACAGCTGAATTCTACCAAAAATTTAGAGAAGAGCTAACACCTATCCTGCTCAAACTCTTCCAGAAAATTGCAGAGGAAGGTAAACTTCCAAACTCATTTTATGAGGCCACCATCACCCTAATACCAAAACCTGACAAAGATCCCACAAAAAAAGAAAACTACAGGCCAATATCACTGATGAACATAGATGCAAAAATCCTAAACAAAATTCTAGCAATCAGAATCCAACAACACATTAAAAAGATCATACACCATGACCAAGTGGGCTTTATCCCAGGGATGCAAGGATTCTTCAATATCTGCAAATCAATCGATGTAATACACCACATTAACAAATTGAAAAACAAAAACCATATGATTATCTCAATAGATGCAGAGAAAGCCTTTGACAAAATTCAACACCCATTTATGATAAGAACTCTCCAGAAAGCAGGAATAGAAGGAACATACCTCAACATAATAAAAGCTATATATGACAAACCCACAGCAAACATTATCCTCAATGGTGAAAAATTGAAAGCATTTCCTCTAAAGTCAGGAACAAGACAAGGGTGCCCACTTTCACCATTACTATTCAACATAGTTTTGGAAGTTTTGGCCACAGCAATCAGAGCAGAAAAAGAAATAAAAGGAATCCAAATTGGAAAAGAAGAAGTAAAACTCTCACTATTTGCAGATGACATGATCCTCTACATAGAAAACCCTAAAGACTCCACCAGAAAATTACTAGATCTAATCAATGATTATAGTAAAGTTGCAGGATATAAAATCAACACACAGAAATCCCTTGCATTCCTATACACTAATAATGAGAAAACAGAAAGAGAAATTAAGGAAACAATTCCATTCACCATTGCAATGAAAAGAATAAAATACTTAGGAATATATCTACCTAAAGAAACTAAAGACCTATATATAGAAAACTATAAAACACTGGTGAAAGAAATCAAAGAGGACACTAATAGATGGAGAAATATACCATGTTCATGGATTGGAAGAATCAATATAGTGAAAATGAGTATACTACCCAAAGCAATTTATAGATTCAATGCAATCCCTATCAAGCTACCAACAGTATTCTTCACAGAGCTAGAACAAATAATTTCACAATTTGTATGGAAATACAAAAAACCTCGATTAGCCAAAGCGATCTTGAGAAAGAAGAATGGAACTGGAGGAATCAACCTACCTGACTTCAGGCTCTACTACAAAGCCACAGTTATCAAGACAGTATGGGACTGGCACAAAGACAGAAATATAGATCAATGGAACAAAATAGAAAGCCCAGAGATAAATCCACGCACATATGGACACCTTATCTTTGACAAGGGAGACAAGAATATACAATGGATTAAAGACAATCTCTTTAACAAGTGGTGCTGGGAAATCTGGTCAACCACTTGTAAAAGAATGAAACTAGAACACTTTCTAACACCATATACAAAAATAAACTCAAAATGGATTAAAGATCTCAATGTAAGACCAGAAACTATAAAACTCCTAGAGGAGAACATAGGCAAAACACTCTCTGACATACATCACAGCAGGATCCTCTATGACCCACCTCCAAGAATATTGGAAATCAAAGCAAAAATAAACAAATGGGACCTAATTAAACTTAAAAGCTTCTGTACATCAAAGGAAACTATTAGCAAGGTGAAAAGACAGCCTTCAGAATGGGAGAAAATAATAGCAAATGAAGCAACCGACAAACAACTAATCTCAAAAATATACAAGCAACTCCTACAGCTCAACTCTAGAAAAATAAATGACCCAATCAAAAAATGGGCCAAAGATCTAAATAGACATTTCTCCAAAGAAGACACACAGATGGCTAACAAACACATGAAAAGATGCTCAACATCACTCATTATCAGAGAAATGCAAATCAAAACCACTATGAGATACCATTTCACACCAGTCAGAATGGCTGCGATCCAAAAGTCTACAAATAATAAATGCTGGAGAGGGTGTGGAGAAAAGGGAACCTCTTACACTGTTGGTGGGAATGCAAACTAGTACAGCCACTATGGAGAACAGTGTGGAGATTCCTTAAAAACTGGAAATAGAACTGCCTTATGATCCAGCAATCCCACTGCTGGGCATACACACTGAGGAAACCAGAAGGGAAAGAGACACGTGTACCCCAATGTTCATCGCAGCACTGTTTATAATAGCCAGGACATGGAAGCAACCTAGATGTCCATCAGCAGATGAATGGATAAGAAAGCTGTGGTACATATACACAATGGAGTATTACTCAGCCATTAAAAAGAATACATTTGAATCAGTTCTAATGAGGTGGATGAAACTGGAGCCTATTATACAGAGTGAAGTAAGCCAGAAGGACAAACACCAATACAGTATACTAACGCATATATATGGAATTTAGAAAGATGGTAACGATAACCCTGTATACGAGACAGCAAAAGAGACACTGATGTATAGAACAGGCTTATGGACTCTGTGGGAGAGGGAGAGGGTGGGAAGATTTGGGAGAATGGCATTGAAACATGTGAAATGTCATGTATGAAACAAGATGCCAGTCCAGGTTCAATGCACGATGCTGGATGCTTGGGCCTGGTGCACTGGGACGACAGAGAGGGATGGTATGGGGAGGGAGGAGGAGGAGGAGGGTTCAGGATGGGGAACACATGTATAATTTTTTTAAATTAAAATTGAATAAAAAAAAAAAAAAAAAAAAAAGAAAACTGCTGAATAGTTGCTGAATTGCAAAAAGGAAAAAATAATGCTAAGAACTAGACCTTTCCTGGATTAAAGAAAATACACTTTCCCCTAGTAACAAATGAGGTGTGCTCCAGAATCCAATCAGACGTGTAGAATAATTTTACCCTCCAGTCCAAAGTTTTGATAAGCAACTTGTGTAAGCCTGCATTAATTTCGTTCTTTCTCCTACCAAATAAACAAACAAAATGCTTGTTCATTTTCTTTCCAATGGGACATTACTTTGGGCTCCTCTGGAATCTGTGACCCTTAAATTGCAATCTGAAAATCCCAAATAAACTGCCTTTATGCCTTTTTACATTCCAGGTCCTTTTGGTTGAGGTCAGTCAACCAAGGGGAGGTCAGTCTTATAAGTCAGGGTAAGAACTGATTTCTGTTTTTATTTTCTTTAATTTTTTCTTTGTTTGTTTTATATTGGAATAGAGTTGATTGACAATATTGTGTTAGTTTCAGGTATATAGCAAACTGATTCAGTGATATACATATTTCTATTCTTTTTCAAAATTTTTTCCCATTTAGGTTATCATAGAGTGTTGAGCAGAATTCCTCATGCTATCCAGTAGGTCCTTGTTGATTATCTATTTTAAATATAGTGAACTGACATGACTTCTATTTTTTAAGCCTCATTCTGTTTGCTGGTTGGAGAAGGCAATGGCACCCCACTCCAGTACTCTTGCCTGGAAAATCCCATGGATGGAGGAGCCTGGTAGGCTGCAGTCCAAGGGGTCGCACAGAGTCAGACACGACTGAAGCAACTTAGCAGCAGCAGCAGCTGTTTGCTGGTGGATTGACATACCACATTTTGTCAGAAAGAGGAGTCAAAGGTGGTATAGAAATTGTGGTGAACCAAGTGCGTGGACTGAGTTATTATTATCTGAGATGAGACAAAATACAAGGAGTGGGTTTGGGAGGAGTCGGGAAGGAAGGTCAGAAGTTCAGTCTTAAAATTAAGTTTGAAAGACTTGTTAGAAATACACCTTGGATATTATGTATGCTATCAGATATGAGGGTAAAGTTCAGAGGAGAGGTCAGGTTTAAGATAAATATTTCAGAGTTACCAGCTTTAGAGACAGTACTTAAAACCAAGGATTATATAAAATGACTTAAAAATTTTTTAATGACTTAATGAATACAGATACAAAACAGAAGTTAAGATGAGGAAAATGAGAGTAGAAAACCAACTTTGTATCATGTGCTGGTGAACAAACTAATAGCGTTGTTCTCAGTGTTGCTGAAGTTCAAATAAGAGGAGACTTGACCACTGATTTTAGCAACACAGTGGTTTTGGGTCACTTTGACAAAGATAGAAGAAAAATGGAAAATAGGATAACAAAGTTTTTTAAAACTATGAAGTGGAAGAAATAGTAGCCTAAATTGAAATAAGAAAAACATTGTTTAGAAAGCTGGATTGTTATTTTAAGAAAGTTTGGGGAGATGAAGTCTAGGTGTAAAAGGGGGGTTGGTCTTTTCAGAATTAGGAGCAATTCATTCAGTGATAGGCTACAGGGTGGACTACAGGCTGCATGGGCAGCTGTGGAGAAATGAGCTTTGGGTAGTTTTGCTTTTATCCACCTCAGTTTTCTAAGCAAGTTAAGAAGCAAATTCATTAGCTGGGAAAACGATGCAAGAGATGATGTCTGAAGTTTGTGTAAAGAAGAGGCATGATATAGCTACTGAAGAAGGAGAAAGTAAATTAGGGGAATATAATATATTGCCAGGCATTAATTATGGCTGCGCTAGAGTCTAGTAATCAGGAATTTGAAGAGAATAAGAACTCAAGAGCAGGGATCTGCCTTCTCCCTTTATTTGAGTCTAGAGCCAGACCAAGGGAATAGTATATTTAAATGTAAAACTATTTACTCTCTAATCAATTTTGTACACATTATTGCTAACCCTTATATATTACTATGTGCCAGGTCCCTTTTTATGTGATTTACTTACTTAACTCATATACTTCTCACAACTATGTAAAGTATATACATGCAGACATGCACACATGCATATATCTTCCCATAATCTCACAGCTATAAGGAAATACTTAAAATTCAAAACAGCATAAAACACTTGGTATTTTTGGAGCTTTGAGCACAATAATTTCATCTTTTGATGCTCAATTATCACACACTTTTGGTATTTACAGTTTTCTTTACAATAGTAAGAAATGAGGTTGCCATACTGATCTAGGATCCCTTGTGCTGCCAAAGCTTGGCTGGGTTCCAGAGGCCTTCCATTGACTGCAAACTCCATTATACACCCGACAAAATCATGACTTTCTACGTGTCCTCTCCTCTGAAGGATTGGCTCTAGTGCTCTAATACCACCAACTGTGACTCGATTAGGCTGAACGTCCAGAGTCCTACATAAGAAAGGAAACATATGTGATTGGCACAACATTGTAACTTAATTATACTTCAATCGAAAATAAGAAAGGAAAGACATGTATATTAGTATCCATGCAGTAGATTCCCGTACAATATTTAGTTTAAGAAAGGATGACTGTAACTTTTCCTGGCATATATTAAGACATAGTACATATCAATGGAAAACATTACTTACAGATGCATGTTTTCTAAACAGATACCTACAGGATTGTTAGACTTTTCAGGGTACAGAAAATTACAAAACTAGTGGAAATAATATTTTCAGTTAGTCAAATGAGATGTATATAACAATGTTAAGTTTTTGAGAAGGCACATACTATCAGAAGGAAAATAGAATGCAGTAGAAGTAAGAATGTTAATATTAATGTCAGATTACATTTTTCCTTCACCACAGAGATAATAAGGAATCGAGTAAATCAATTAAAGCAAATGGATGATGTATCACTATTTCTTTTTCTCTCTCTGTAACTATTTCTATAAAAATCACTTATGTTTTAGGTAAGATTGTATTTCACCTTCAGGCACTAGTGAAAAATATCTGTCAATCATTGTCACATACAACTTTCAAAAATACATTTAAAAGAGGATGGGATCCTTTTCCTAACCTTCTTGCAGGACCCCAGTCACATGCAACTATTTCATGGACCTTCTGAAAGAGGATAGGCTATGTTAAGCTTTCCTTTCTCTAGCTTTATCCTCATCTGTACCACTTCATTTTTATACTGTTTTTACACATTTTGTAAACTATTAACTTCTTGTTGTTTAGTATGAAAATCCCTTTAGAGAGGACAAAATATCTTCAACTTTTATATAATACTTAGCATGATAAAATTATTGTAAAATATAATTTCATTTTGAATTTTAATTAATAATAAAGATCAAACTAATAGTTTTACTTACCAGTCATCTGAAACTGCCACATTACTAACAGTGCAGTATCCTGCTTCTTGGTTCTCAGAACAAGAGTCCACAGTTAAAGAAGCTGCCTATAAAGCAAGAGAAAGAAATGTTCAGTATGAACTCTATCGTCCCTGTTCTTTTCAGCTAACACTACCCAGGACTTGTTTCTGCATAGACATGATCTTTAAAATGAAATAAAATTTTGATATATTGGGTGGCCAGCAAATTCATTTGGATTTTTCCATAAGATATTATGGAAAAATCCAAATGAACTTTCTGAGTAACCCAATAGTATACTATAATACAGTTTGTTTCTATGTGGACATGATTTTTAAATTGAATTAAACTTTTGATGCATTGAGTTGGCCAGAAAGTTCACTCATTTTTTCCATAACAACTTACGGAAAAATTCAAGCAAGCTTTCTGAGCCACCCAATGCTGCTGCTGCTGCTGCTAAGTCGCTTCAGTCATGTCCGACTCTTAGCGACTCCATGGACTGCAGCCTACCAGGCTTCTGCATTCATGGGATTTTCCAGGCAAGAACACTGTAGTGGGTTGCCATTTCCTTCTTCAGTACATGAAAGTGGAAAGTGAAAGTGAAGTCGCTCAGTCGTATCCGACTCTTAGCGACCCCATGGACTGCAGCCTACCAGGCTCCTCCATCCATGGGATTTTCCAGGCAACAGTACTGGAGTGGGGTGCCATTGCCTTCTCTGGAGCCACCCAATAGTATAATACAGTTATAATTCAGATGAAGCATTGGCCATATGGACTGTGGCCTGCCAGGCTCCTCCATCTATGGAATTCTCCAGGAAAGAATACTGGAGTAGGTAGGTATTCCCTTCTCCAGGGGATCTTCCCAGCCCAGGGATCGAACCCAGGTCTCCAGTATTGCAGGCAGATTCTTTACTGTCTGAGCCACCAGGAAAGCCCACAATTATAATACATGATCCAATTAGGGGTACACATTTCCTTTATATGTGTAAAGCTAAAACTGTGAAACTATTACATGTAAGAACTGGGAAAGTGCTTTAAAAAATCTTCTCCAGCACCTTTGTTTTACAGATGAAAGAATAAAAATGTCATTAATATCTCTTAGGATATCATACGTTAGGTGTAAGACAGCTTTCTGGGATTACAATCTTAAGAAAAATGCTTATCCTACTATCTAGCTATTCCAAAATACAAACAAAAAAATAGATGTATAATTTTAAAAAAGTTATATCCAATAATATTTCAGTCATATTCACAGAAAGATTTTGGAAGTATAATATAAATATTACTACTGCAACCTATGAAGATTGTAATACTTATAATAAAGATAAAGTTTGAGATGATCTAAACAAGTCATATAGATGCTCTTTTCATTTTAAGAACCATTCTTTACAAATGGCATATTACAGCATATTTATCTATAGTGTGAATGCATTATTATATATTATTATACAGTAGTAACTCACCAATATCATTTAAATCACAACTTACAGTAATCATTTTTGTATCTTAAGAGATGCACACTCCCCTGAGAAAAAAACCTTCTGTTTAGTATGACATATTAATACTCTATTTGATCAAGAAACAAAGTCATCAAGTCATGGTCATCAGGCTCAAGAATATGATGGAATTCAGTGCTCTCCATATTGGGCAGTGGCCACTGGGGATGACAGTGATCCACTTTAAGACCAAGCTTGTTGCATATTCGTGTTACTCTGTGCTCTGCAAGGCTGTTGTGATGCCCCTTCTTTGTTTTCCAAACAGCAGTGAAATTCTGCAAAACTTCGCATATTTTCACTGGTGAAATTATAAAGTTGATATTCAGAGTGTGGTATTTCACAGCATGGCTAGTAAATAATAAGAGGCCTGATCCCAAATCCAGAAACACAGAAGGACTGATGGTTTCTCCTAATGCGGAACCAAAGACTCCACCTAAATTTACTTTAATACCATAGGACAAGACTAATCCAATTTTCTCCACTTCTAGAGAAGAAAAATAAATACTATGAAAGCATTTATAAGAAGGATTGTCATTTGAGGTAAATTTTAACTAAAGCAAAGCAAAGGGAGGAAACATAAAACAGGGTGGTTAAGCAAGTTAACTAACATTACCTTCGACTTAAATGCAAAAGAATCAGGTTTCCTGTCTTTCATTATGTATGGAAATGATTTGTTTCTTGAGTATCACATTTTTATCAATATAGCAGATGATTTTGTGAGACTGACCATAAAGATATATATTTAGGTGGGATTTGCAAAAGTAGATCTTAAATACTTCACATTTCAGAAATAATAAATAGGGCTGATTTATACTTACTGTGCATCAAATATTACTGGCTAAACTATTAAAAAATTTTTCCTATAAGTTAATTACTGTAACTGATTATAAACTTCATAGAGTAAACTCTCATAAACTGTGTAAATTTCTTTCTTGCCACCTTCTCAAAGAAATTATCATCAATACTATCAATTTTAGGAAACATTTACATTCTCAATTTTATGTCAAGACTTTCATGCCTTTTTTAGTTAACTATTTTAAATGTTAATTCTTCCAGTGATCTATAAAACTGAGTGACATTCAATCTCAGAAGAGGTATTAGGTTTTCATAATACAATATATGCTTATTTTGACTATTAATTTAAGCACATTTCCTTTCAGTTTATTTCTAAGACAAAATGGTAACACATCTCTATGTATGCTATGTAAAGTACCCATCCATTCTAGAGATTCCTAAACTTATCATAAGCTAGAGTCACGTGGACATTTACAAACGCTTTAATTAGGAAAACTTGCATATGGCATCATATTTTCAGCAATGTTAATACTTAACATATTTTTCTTATTTTCTAAAAGCTTGGTGACACAACTCAAAGGAAAAATACTTGAGGGAACATTTTATTTGAATAAAAACTCATTCAATTTCATCTTCAGAGTTAAATGCACCTTCTCTTTTACTGTTGAATTTTTCTACCAGTACTGCTGTAAATTGAGATGTTTTTATCCTGTCTTTGCAATGATTCAGATCTGAGAAGTTAATGATTTTGCCAGTTTCCAACAAAATCCTTTTGAAACGTAGAAAGCAGCAGATTCAAAATCCAGTAGGGGCCTTACTTTGGATGTATTCCGAAATAGAGGGAATTTTTTCCTCTGACTGAAGAAATAATGACAAGGGATTCCGCCCCCCACCCCCGCCTCCCCACTCCACTAAAACCTGATTAGTGTGGTGATCCATTACAAATTAACTGAAATAGCTTTTTCTCTTTCCTGTTGGGTGTATCTCATGGTGCCTCTTTCTTTGTCCTCCCTCTTGCTCTCAAGTCCTTCTTTGATAAAATCAAAGAATGCTCATGAAGTTTAAAGTGACTTTGGAGGTCATCAGGTAAAATCCTCTATTCTACACAAGAGCCCATGGATAACATCTTAGCAATATGGACACCTTATATAGCTTGGAGGGTTGTGATCTACTAAACTCCATTAGCTTCAACTCTCAGTGTTAGAAAATCACTATGGCTAATATAAGCACCAATTTATGTATATCACCAGAATCCATGTTTGTTCTAATTCTGTCAGATTCAATATGACTGGGTACATCAATAATCAGAGACACTGCAATTTTCTAAATCCCTGCTCTCCAGGAGATTTTTCTCTAAGCGAACATGTACAATTAAACTTAATTTGAACCACAATTCATGCTTTAACATTTCAAGTTTCTAGCCTGGTTGACTGGATATACAACAATAAAGCAAATTCTAATGCGGAGTGAATATCTTACCATTCCTGCTCTCCGGGCAATCACAGTGTGAAAATGTCCATCTGACACCTTCTTCATGGTGGTGAGTTTATAGGTACCACTGCCTAAATTATAAGAGAATCTTAACCTTTCTTCAGCAATTTCAAGGGCCAGAAACTCAGCCCGATCCCCTGTCTGGTTGTCATAGTTGTAAAGTAATAAAGCATGACTTTTAATAGTTGCAAATTTGACATAAATATAGTTGTTATTGGGATCCAAGCTGGGGAATTCCATGTATGATAACTCCTCAAATCCATAACTATTCAACTCGCAGTGTTTTCCAAAGACACCTGTAGATGGGAAAATTAACATTTTGACATATCACATTCAAGTAAAGTTTTATTATATGACTTTTATTAAAATGTTTTAAAGTTACAATAATAGGTCATACTTTTAACAAATTTTTATTACTCTCCAAAGAATACTGTCTAAATTTAATTGAAATAGAAATAAAAAAGATTTCAAAAGCATATAAGAAATGATAAACTGGTAAAATTGTTTTTCTTTGGCCAATTAGGAAACACATCCTAATTAATCTAACTATGCCTTATTTTGTAAAAATAGAATTAGTGGAATGGAATATGGCTGAAGAGGTTTCTTTCCTGGAAAACATTCAAAGTGATTTTGTCAATCTTTTTAAAGATCAATATGCTGTCATTTTCAACTCAGTTACTTCCTTCATCATACACAATTCTTGAAAACAATTTTAATTCAACTAAGGATTGTAAATTTGTTTTTGACTAAAAACAAAATTAGTTCCTGCACTTCTGGTATTTTTGAGTCAAAAAATTAAGAAAAGGAATCATTGCTTTCACAGATGAAAATAAGTTTTTATCTCTCTCTCTCTCTCTCTCTTTTTTTTTTGTTTTATACCCTCTTTGGGTATGATTTACAGCAGCTACTTTGAAGTAGCTTTCTGTTTTTCTGAAATTCAGCATTCCCACTTGTTTGTGCTGGTTCTTTTTCAAACTTGAAAAATGAGTTTTATTGATGCTACAATGCTAAGCCAAAATTCTTTTCCCACAAATATTAGTAGACTGTAGCAAATGATCGGAAAATTAACCCATGCCAATACATCATAATTCATATTAACTTGCAAAGGTTTCATTCCTTCATTTTGGCTTACATCTCATGTAAATGCATTAAATTTAGATTCAGGGAATTGTTCTGCTAGAAGAAATCAATGTCATCATTTTATAGAATACTTAAAACTTGTCCAAGGTCATGGAACCATGAGAAACAGAGCCAAAATTTGAGGCCAGATCTACTGATCATCTGGTTGTTTTGACTATGCTACATTTTATATCCAAATGTTCTTTAAATTAAAATTGCCTAGAATTTCCTTGTGTCATTTATCTTTTTTCTGTAAAGGTTGAGATAATATTTATTTTAAATGAGTAGGAAATCTATATAATTTATTTTAAATAGTTAACACAAAAAATTATCAGAATTATATGTATTATATATATCATATATACTATATATAGTACAAGGAGATCTAACTAGTCAATCCTAAAGGAAATCGGTCCTAAATATTCATTGGAAGGACTGAGGCTGAAGCTGAAACTCCAGTACTTTGGCCACCTGATGCAAAGAACTGACTCATTGGAAAAGACCCTGATACTGGGAAAGATTGAAGCTGGGAGAAGAAGGGGATGACAGAGGATGAGATGGCTGGATGGCATCACCGACTCAATGGACATGTGTTTGAGTAAGCTTTGGGAGCTGGTGATGGACAGGGAAGACTGGTGTGCTGTAGTCTATGGGGTTGCAAAGAGTCAGACACAACTGAGTGACTGAACTGAACTGAACTGATATTATATATGGCATATGTTTATTTGTGTATGTCATAAATATATCTATCATATAAATTTTATATAGAATAAAATTTCAAGTTTATATAAAATATATATTTAATTATATACAGATTATTTAAATGTGCAGAAAGAGTAATCAAAGTTAAATACAAAGGAAAAATAAGGCATACAAAATGAAGTAGATTGTTAAAGAGACATTTTCAGTTGTTCCCTTAGGTCTCTTATGATTAAGTTCTAATAAATCTATGAAAATATACTTAAAATTTGAATATAGGTTACAGGGAAGATGTTCTATATTTTATTTAAATTGATACTGTACTTTCAAACATGATAGTATTTTTTTTACAGAATATATTATTTTCTTAAGATTTTTATTATCATTTCTAGAGAAATGTAAATTTTTGTCTTTGAAATCATCTTAATGAGGATTCAAAAGTGGCTTTACAAATGGAATGCTATTTAAAGATGCTACATAAAGATCAAAAGAATTTATTCAAATTACTTTAATAAGAAATATCAAGTGTATACAAAGCTATACACATATTTAAACATAACTATATAGGCTCTCTTACAAAGTCTTAAGTACTTATATATTCTTTCTAAAACATAAGCTTATAAAAAAATTAAGTCTAAACAACAGCTCTTTTGCCTATGAGAAGGTAAACAGTGCAAAAGTTTTTCCAACTTCAAAATTATAGTTAAGATGTTGTTTTATAGGATTCACATGTAACTACTTCCAGCTATTTGTTTTAAGTATTTCATTTGCCATTTTTATTTGTATGTTTCACCTATATTCAATTTATACTACTTTTTTCTTTTAATTCGATTTCTTTTTTTCTCAAATCTGTATTGTTTCAAGGTTTTTTGTTTTGCTTTGCTTTCTCTTGTAAGGCTTCGGTTTCCAGTTGACAATATACAAGTTTAAATAGTGTTTCTTTTGCCTTTTCCACTGGAAGGAATAGGGGCATAAATGCACACTGCCAGTACATGTGATCTGTCTCTATTTTAATTTATATTATTTTGCTAGTCCTTTGCCCCTGAGGATCTCTGGTATGGTGAGGAGACGGTTTACTTGGAATCCCAAAACCCTTCTACCCAAAAGGCAATGACTGTTGTATCAGCTGTACTGCAGCAACAATTTGTTTTCATTTATTATCAACTATATTATATCCTCATATGTACACATGAAGTACAAAGGAATTTTTTTAAATGTAAAAAGCTTTATTCAGTCACTTAAAAATAATTTTCCCACTCCATTCCCTTTATCTTTCCTTCCAAAACACAAGTTAAACCATGACATTTGATTGTGGTTATCTGCAGAAATTTAAAATTTAAATTTACTTAAAATGGATAACCAACAAGGGCCTACTGTATAGCACAGGGAACTCTGCTCAATATTATGTAACAACCTAATAGAAAAGGAAGTTAAAAAAGAATAGATAACGTGTATGTGCATAACTGAATCACTTTGCTATTCACCTGAAACTAACACAATATCAAATATATTCCAACATAAAAGTTTTTTTTGTTTTTGTTTTTAAAGAGATCATTGAAAGAAATAAATTTTAGGAGATGTAACATTGTGGTTATTTTGAACATGATCTGCCTTTTAATGCTTCAAGTGCATTATTGGTGAGAATCTCAAGGATATATACATATATTTTTAAAAAGATACTGTGAACATCATCCTGGACTGAAAATAAAATTGTGTTATAGTCACTATATCATTTTACGATAGTTTTTTTTTTTAAATTTTCTTTGTTTGACTATAGACAAAGCCCTCAATTTCCAGGCCTCAGAACCATTGCTAAAATACAAGGCTTACAATTAGATATTTTCATATTCTGTTTCCCTTTATCATTCTTTTGATGTTGCGTTCTAGAAAAGCAAAATTGGATAGTCATGGAATTACTTGGAAATGAATTATTGTTACATTTACTGATTACTGTAGCTCAGCTGGTAAGTAATCTGTCTGCAAATAATCTGTCAGTAATCTGGTTCATTTCCTGGGCTGGGGTTGGGAAGATCCCCTGGCTTCTCCAGGACACGCTACCCACTCCAGTATTTATGGGCTTCCCTGGTAGCTCAGATGGGGAGACCTGGGTTCAATCCCTGGGTTGGGAAACATCCTGGAGAAGGGAATGGAAACCCACTCCAGTATTCTTGCCTACAGAATTCCATGTATGGAGGAGCCTGGTAGGCTACAGTTTATGGGGTTGCAAAGAGTCGGACACGACTGAATGACTAAGCACAGCACAGAAACATCAGATTCTTTTTAAGTTCTCTTCTCTACTATACATTGAAATTCATTTTTCAGGTCGATGTAACGCTGTAATAAATATATTCAATAAAAAAAATAGAAAAAATCATTTCCTCTCTTTCTTATGGAAAATAGACAGGATCTTAACTACCTGCAGGACCTCTAGAGATGAATACTATATTGTAGAGTAAAGCAGCCTTTAAATAAATGGAATAATCACCAACCTAAGAAACAAACCAAGTTAAAAGCTTCCTGCAAAGCTGTTCTCATAGTTCTTGGCTGTCCCAGGGCTGGGTAACATTTGGGTGAGACCTGGAAGAAATCTTTTAATTCATTCTGCTATGATGAATAAATATGTATGTATACAAAAAAAATTCTCTTTAGCAATTTTCTTCCTTAACAGAATACATTATTCTGAATTTTGATTAGTTACATGATATTATCTACAAAGCCTATATAAAAACTGTATGTCAAGTTACCAAATCCTTCTAACAGAAAAGGCTGAATTAATGCAAAAAACAAATGTAAAAAAAAAAACAAAAGCAAAACAAAATGTTTCAACTATTCTCAAAGATTTTAGTAGAGAATGATGTTAAATTGCACTTAAAGGATGTTTCATTTGATAGGCTCTAGGCTAAAAAGCAGACATTCATGAGGTTTTGTGAGGAAATGTCCTGAAGAAACAACCTCAGATTTAATTATCTTGGACAGATTATTTTTCTAGTAAGGATCAAAACAATATATTCAATGGTATTTCCATAATTAACTTAGAAAATATTAAACCTTTGAGATTTTCCTTTAATAAGACCTCCTGTGTGAAACTATTAATGTTTTCTTAGTCACTCCATGACACAATGAAACAAAACTACTAAACTCTGCCAAAATAGGTTGATATTTTGTACCAACCACTAAATTATACTTACCAAACGGACAATGACAATAGTAGGACTCCACACCACTTTGACAGGAACCACCATTAAAGCAGGGGTTACATTCACAGTAATTGACTGAAGATTCACACATTTTCCCTGAAAAGTATCAAATTCATTTTAAAAAATGTACATAAATACATTAACACCATTTCTGCATAACCATATGTAATAATGTATCCTGAGAGATCCTATCGTTGGAGAAAAGAAATACAAGAACAGTATACTTGTCATGAGGACATTGGAATATTGTATTAGAGTTCAGTCTTATTTAGTTGCCCTGTTGTAAAGATGTACATTGTAATATTTAGCAAGGAATTTGCATAATTATCTTGGAAAGAACTACTGTTTTCAGGGAAATCACAAATGGTGAACATATTTAAATGTTTTCACTGAATTTATTTTCTCTTGTCGATGCCACTTCATTTTTTATATAGTATAACTAGAAAGCTGAAACTTTTACATTATAATTTTCACCATAGAGACTTCCTTAACACAGATTTTTCAAAGGTAGGAATGAATCTCATTTAGCTTATTTGCCAAATTACAATTCTTTCATTCTCGAGAAATATTCCTTAACTTTGACACACATGTTGTAAAGCGGAATCAAAAGTAATAAAAACCCATCAAACATTTTCAAATGCTTAGGAAGATTTATTCTTAACTATAGATTACGTATGTATGCTTTGTCTTTTTTTCTAAAATAATAACACCTGATCAGCATATATTTCAGTGTATAAAGACTTTTCATGCATTGTTTTGTTCACTGAATCAGTTAATATTGACTGAATGTCTATTATGGGCCAGGCATGCTAAAAGATGAAGGTGTAACAGTCAAAAAGTAGACAATGTCTTTCCATGGTATCTCCATTTTAGTGGGGAAAATTGATCCGTACAATAGGAAACATTTGTATTTCACAGGTGGAGGAGAAGAGGTTTTTGGAGGGTAATCCCTTGCCTAAAAAATTATAAAACTATGATATCGACCATTGTAGGTCTGCTCCGAAATCTAGGTTTCAGACAGCTATGATCAAATAATTAATCACTTAGTAGGCAAAATTTAAGGTATAAGGCTAGTCCCATCTGTGTTTTGTTATTCTTGTGATGGTGTATGGGTTTTTTATGCGAATATAAATTTATTATAATACCACTACTCTGTAACTGTAGATTATTATAATATCATATTTGTTAGAGTAGTTTTTAGTTTTCCAATCTTAAGAAATGAAATCAGATGTTTCTTAATTTCCCAAGAAATTAAGTATTTCTTAGAGTTCTTAATTTCCATTCATTGGTAGGAGGGAGAGTTTATTTCTGAAAAGCTATTTCCTACTTCCCAGCATGACTGCACTAATGCCTTTATTAAATGTCTCATGAAAGCACGTAGTTTTATCTACACAACTAGACAATGTTGTGCATAATCTATTTCATCATAATAAATTAATAAATATGCTTGGAACACAAAGTTTTTATTTAATTTAGTTCTGATATTGTGTCTTGATTATGTAGCCACACTTGGTCTGGTTTGAAATTTTAAGGGAGTCAGGTTTGATGACACTGCTAACTGAACATAATTCTCCATATCATAGTGTCATAAACAACATTTTTCCTTTATAAATAAATTTGGGAACCACATCTTGCAAGACAAAACAGTACAATTTCAGAATACCTTCCTATTTTAAGGGGAAATAATGAAAAATAAACAAGTTACCAATCTAGAAGCACAGAAATGAAGTGTTAAGTATTTTTGTAATGGGTCATACTGGAAAAACAGGGAGGACAAATTTATTCTAAACTCATACAAACTATCTCATCAGAGAGCTGCTCTGTCATGGGAGAACCCTTTTCTCTAGTGTTTTCTAAGTGGATTTGTCACAGATTGTTCTAGAGAAGTGTATTTTTTCCCCTAATACAGTATCTGTGTCACTCAATAGAAAATAAAATAAGATCTATTGACTATACTATTCATTATCTAGTTAGTATTAAGAAAGTCACATCCCACTCCATCCATTTTTTTTTCTCACATATGCTATGACACTCATTAAGAATTTTTATTCTTTTCCTTTCTTTTTTTTGGAAACTTTATTTTAGAGCTGTGTTAAAAGTAGCAAGTAATAAAGCTATAGATTAATATTCTTTGTAGGTACGGTTAGTAAACATTCATATTGTAAACAGATATATGTAGGTTACAAAAATCACAAACTTTACTTCTTGAAGACTGGAAATGGGGAACAAAGGCTAATCACTTTAGGGTGGATAGCCATGTTCACTTACTCAAATATTTTGACATATGTTCTCTCCAAGAAAAATGTATGAGTATTAAAACCCAATCATTGATCCTACAAATCTCAACTTGTTTGAATCCTGTTGGAAAAGACCACCTTAAATTTTGGTTTAAAAAAAAATAACCAAAGAAATTTTTAAAAATTATATAAATTAGTTCTCTTATTTACCCTTTACAAAATAAGATTTTAACAAAGACATCTGAGTTTAATTCAAACTATAAATTATTTCTGTTAGTCCAAAGTGAGATGTGGAAAGAAACCTCAAAATAAAGACTTACTCATGTATTAAAACGTACAGTGACTACCTAAATAGAAGCAGATACAAACAGAAAATGCTAGTTCGAGAATGGATCTTTTAAAAGCTAAACTAAACTCTCAGTAGAATTTGATTCTTTAAGTAAACAATATAAATACACACTGGCTGGAGAAAAAAAATTCAGTCTTTTATTTGACAGTTTACTTTAAGCCAGAGTTTTATTTTCTTATTCGTCAAAAATTTAAGAAATAACTTTTCTACAGGTTGTACAAATGAATTTAATGTTGAGTTTGGGTAAAATAGCCTTATTTGTTGGTATTAGAGCATGGTGTTAGAGTATGTATTTACCAAAATAATGGTAAATTATTTACCATTAAAATCCAGTTTGAGTACTCTATTTAATGAGTAATATTTTTATTTTACAATTATTATCAAAGAGCTTGCCATACTACATTTAAAGATACAGTTTGAAACTCAATGTTGCAATTTAAGTTATTATTAAAAAAACTTTTTTTGTTTATGTGACGGAGAGAGGTCCTAATTTTACTTTGAATCAACATAAAGCCTTTAAATGCATTATTCAAGGGCTTGGAAAGTTTATGCTCTATTACCCAATTCAAAGTTAGCAACAAATTCTGTATTGTTCTGCACACATTTACCTACTTAAATGTTAGTGTTGATGGCATAATGAGTATCAGAGAATGCTGCAGTTTGAATTACTCTAACATGCTTCTTGTACAAAAAATCTGCTGTGTTGTGCACTGTGAAACAAAATCTTGCATCATTAACTTAGTGCTGCAAGTCAATTAACAATATTTGCCATTGCCTTGAGGCTTGAAATATGCTGATGGGGCTTGCACAAAGAGAGGCATTTATGTCTCTTGAACTCAAGGAGTCTTTTTCTATTAAGATATGTTAACTGTCAGAGCAGCTGTTTAGAGGAATAAACTGATCTCATTGCTTTGATATTCATCAATTAACGGTGTTGATATTCATTATTTATTATAGATAGCTTCAGGACATGTAAGCTCCTAGCACATGGAGAAGAGGAATTGCTAAAGATGAAAATGAACGCATAATAGGAGGCAAAGGTATATTCAAACTTATCAAGATTACAGTTTAAACTTACAGGAGAAATTTAGCATGTGTCTTCATGTTCTGGGGCAGAAGGTGTGATGAAATGTTGAACATAAATCGAATATGTGATCATCTATGATCTTTTCCACAAGGATATGTATTCAAGTTTCACTTGTTCCAATAGCATATTTTAATGTTACATTAGAGAAAGTTTAGGGCTTCCCAAGTGGCTCAATGGTAAAGAACCTGCCTGCCAATGCAGGATCTCCTTCAGGAGACCAGGTTCAATCCCTGGGTCAGGAAGATCCCCTGGAGGAGGAAATGGCAACCCACTCCAGTATTCTTGCCTGGGAAATCCCATGGACAAAGGACCCTGGTAGGGCTACAGTTCATGGGGTCACAAAAGAGTTGGGCACGACTGAGTGACTAACACTTAGAGAAAGTTGACCTAAATTTATTCTAACTTGTTAAATTTAGCCACCCAATGGAGCTATGATTTCTGATATCCCATAGTTTGTGTAGGCTTCAATTTAATAGCTTAGGTCATGTATGTTAGATGTTTAGTCGCTAAATCATGTCTGACTCTCTTGTGACTCCCATTGACTATAGCCCGCTAGACTCCTCTGTCTATGAGATTTCCCAGGAAAGAACACTGGAGTGTGTTGCCATTTCCTCCTCCAGGGGATTTTACTGACCCAGGAATCAAACCAGGAGACTCAAGTCTCCTGCACTGGCATTTAGGAATTTTACCACTGAGCCACCAGGGAAGACCATATGTTATTAACAGATACCACAAATAATATTTTTCCGTCTCTTGTATTTATAGACAGAGAAGAAGGAAAACCATGTGGAACTAACAAAGTCCATTTTTATTTAAACTGACTATTTTCTTAACAAATATAATTCCATAATATATACATGCTATTTATTCTGAATGTTTATGCTTATAAGCTTTTTTATTATTTTGGTAGAAAGTAGTTGTTTTTTTGCATGAGATGTAAATGTTTCCTATTATTATGAAAGGCACTATGAAAAGAGCTCATCTAAATTTCTTGATCAATTAGCATTATGGTTTTTCATGTGGAAACAAAGCAAAATATTATGCTTAAATAAGGGTTGCTAGCATTAAAGGCAAAAAGGAAAAAAAAAACTGTTTTCCTTTATATTTTAAAATATATACAAATATGATCTAAATGTGACTACAAATAATTATATAATGATACACATAATATCTATGATGTTTACTAATACAAATTGACTTTCCATAGAAATTAGAAGTTTCTAGACTAATAGACCCTGTTATTAATGTTTTAATAGAGTTAATGTATCATTTGAGGTAAATTGTGTAATTCCACTCTTGGAAACAAAATCAAAATAAGAACTGAGCTCTTTACCAATCTTCTATGAACAACTCTTCTGCATTTCAGAGAAATTTTCATTTCATGTCTATCCAGTAAAGTTTGTTTATACTCTTTGGTTTCCAGGTCACATGATCATTGACAACGTTAAAATATGACTGCTGTGATTTCTGAAAGAATGACTCTTAGTTACAACTCCCATTTTCGTGAAAGCAAATGTTTGCCAAGTTTCTTGGTAAAATTACTATGCGCGACCTGTAAATAACTTTACAGGCCTGGAAAAAAATTCCTTTTTATACTGTCAAGTGACATAAAAGTGATGAATGGACAAATCTCATCCTCCCCTGAAATATCAGGACTTACTAGAGAGCATAGAAAAACCTCCCCTGGGAATACACTCCTGGAATTACTCCAAATACACACCTAAAATGCATCCAGATGTGTGAAAGTGAAGAGGAAAGGGTAAAGGGGCTCTGAACTAATTCTGTTAAGAGAGACCCAGATTTGGAAATAAGTTCCATATCCATGCTGCCTTCTCTAATGTCATTCATTACTATGAAGGATTGAATACAGGGTGTGCTGAAAACAGAAAACCTGGGAGCAGGAAGACAAATGCTATGTGGCTACTGGCTATAATTGTACTTTCTAATTAGTGTTCTAGTAAACACAAGAAACTTTCATTTGTACAGGAAATGAAATACTAGGTTTGTAGTTAGACTGATGTTTTCCTCCAGGATTCCCTGAACTTCTGAGGCATAAATAAAATGAAAGATATTTTCTTTTGATTTACTGGGGCATATTGATAGTTGATTCAATTTCTTATACTATTAAGCTTTGTGAAAATCTAGACCTTAATTTTTCAGATGTTCTATACTATGCTATAAAGTATTCATCTTGTCTAACATACTCTATGTCTAGCTAATCAAAGCCCCATTGAGTGATATAAAATTAAATTATAAGAAAATGCTCTTAACAATGAAATGAAGTGATTGTAATGGAAGATGAAGTCTCACTATTTCTTTTTTCAGTTTCTTTTTGGTTCTTTTTCTAGTAACAAAGAAAAACTGATCTGAGAAACAAGGTATACAAATAAATTTGTTTTCTCTAAAGTTCTCTAAATTCATTAAATAAAAATATTCTTATTCCATGTATATGATGTGACCCTATCATCACAAACCTAAAAATAAAAAAATAAATATATCAGGAATATTATGGCAATAGGAATAATAACTATATCTCTTCATATCTTTTTGTTGTAATAATTCCACAATTTTCATTTTTATACTTGCATCTTTACAGGATGTTCTACACAAAAATTCCCTGTTGAGCTAACATTTAACCATTCCCTGTGAGGGATGCTTAGGGTAAGTCTCTCAGCTTCCCTCAATTCATAAACATTTACTTTTCTAATCTTTAGCACAATTTCTAACTTCACATGAAATATTCAGGTGTGTGTGTGTGTGTGTGTGTTTAAGACAGAGATGGGGCAGTGGCTGGGAATTCTTTTAAGCAGGAAGTTCATAAACTCTCACAGCTCCAATTTGTAATACCACAGACTTTAAGAATCACTGAAAAAATTGTAGTGAAAGTCCACAAAAATAGAGTAGGAAAATATAGGTGCTTTGAAAGAATTCTGATGATCCAAAAAATATCTGAATACATACAGACTTTGAAGACGGCTTCACTATAGTACTTAATGTTAACAGAAGTAAAATTTAACCAGAATGAATATTTAAAAATTCATTCTGTGAGGTACACTTGTGCTTCAGTATGAATTGTGTCTTACGGCTTATTAGCTTTGATTGGTTCTTTAAGACATTTTAGTGCATTAGCTCTACATTTCTAAGTCAGGTTACCTGGTAAAGACTAGCTGGAAGAAAAGGAACTCAAAATGATATTTGAGGGATTACCTCTCCAAACAACATTAAATATGTATTATAAATATGTATTAATACATTTAAACAATGCATTTCTAATTTAGTGTGTGGATTAACAATTTGTCACCATGATTTTTGATATACTGTTTGTATATCAAAATAGTACAAAGAAATGCATAACAAAACAAAGAAATAAAACTATCAGACTTTACTTAACTGCCTGTTTTGCTGGATGGCCTATATATATAGAATTTGGAAACAAAGAATTATATTAAATAAAAAATACAAGATTTACATGAAGTGTTCAACCGCATGCTTATTTATATCACCCCTGATCAACTGGATTATCCACAGTTATGCAAATGGAAACTGAAGTGAGCTATGAGGAGGGACAGTATGTAAAATTAATACATTACTTCAAATGACTTCCTTACAAAAAAAGGTTATGATGGTTGTGATCCAGCTTTGGCAGCTCCGTCCCTAGAGTCACCAGAGCATAGGTTCAGCTTCCTACAGTGTAAAGTAGGGACAATAATAAGATCTTTCTATGTCAGACATTATCTGTTGACACTCAGATTCACTTGTATCTTTCCATACTGTCGGGGCTGGAAGTTAGAAAACTATCATCTTTCCAGACTCCCTTCCAGCAGGACTGAGGTTCAGTTTGTGCCAGTGGGTGAGAGTTGAATGATAATCTGAAGGGTAAAAAGAAAGCAGTCACTGTTCTGGGAATCACCCACCACAGCCCTGCAAAGGTGACCAGGAGTGCTTTCTGGAAATACTTGCGATGTCTTTATGGCTGAGGTTACTGGTGAATTTTCCTGACTTCCATACTTAGCCAGTTTGAAGCTTCTAATGCATGTCTCAGAGAGATGCTGTGCAGTTTAAGTAGAATAAAGGACAAAAAATTCTAAGAAGGCTCACATCACAGGCTCACCATAATATTCTCTAGCAAGTGCAGATCAAAGTATGATGAGGTATGACAGGCGTTTAAAGAGCAGAGGATCTGGAGTAAAGCTTATCATCAAAATTCAGCTCACTTTCTTGAGCTGTGCTGGAGGCAAGTCATTTACCTGTATTCTCTCTAAGATCTAATTTGTTGTCTTTCAATCAGAAGGATAAGAATATTCGTTTAATAGATTTGTAAGAACTAAATAACTAAATGAATAATAATGTCTGTGATGCAAGGAACTTTAAGCAGTATTGCAATTAGCCATTTGATAAATGCTATTAATATTTCATAATGAAGGCCGGGTATGCTTAGAAGTTTCAACAACTACATTTAGAAAAGGATGCAGTGTATGTTTAAATATAATGAAACAAATAAAGAAACAAACTAGAGAGGAGTAAAGCGAAAAGGCTAGTTCTATGCCCCATGCCTTAAGCAACATTTCTGCTGAGATTAGCATATGTGTCTCGCTCACACTCACGTCATTTTCCATCTCCCCATGTATTACCTAATGCAGTTACCCTTTCTTCATTCTAGGATTAAGTGTAAACTCACTCTAGGTGTGAAATAGTGTATCATACTAAAATGGAACTAATAAATAATCTTTATTGTTGAATTCACAATAGAGGAAGTCATTTGGAGAGGCTGGGGGTGGGAGAGGTGGATGATAGACTGAGAAAGGTTTTCTGGAAATCCTGAACTCATAACATGTATGTAACCCTGTAATTCATAACTGTAAGAGTACAACTCTGGTAAGTCTTATGCCTACCTTCTGCCTCTGAGGCTTGCCTTTATAGAAATTCTATAGCATACCTCTGTATCAACCATTATATTAACACTACTACTAAAGCTACTAATTAGCATTGCTATTTATTGAAAGTTGGAATCTGTGCTAGATATTTTACAAATATTATTTGTACTCATTACAACAACCCTAAAAGATAAGTAACTATGACTATTCTCATTTTATATATGGGGGAGTTGAAAGCGAGCAAGATTAGGGGACTTCCCAAAAGCTATAGATAAATCAAGTTTTGTCAAATCCCCTGATTCTTTCCATACATATGTTTGCTGCCCCTTTTCTTCATTTATATTTTAAGGACATTATTTTGTCAAAAGATAAAGCTTATATGATCTGCTTTGGCTTATTCAAACTTGCTGTAAATAATCATCAAGTGATTCAGTTCTCCAAATATAAAACCATGAAGTATACACACGATAGGCTTCATTTAAAAATATTATATACAAATACAATTATCTTAAAAACTTCTTTTAAAATAGTATTCTACAATATACTTACAAAAATTTAAAAAATATATCCTGGTTTTACCTATTTTACTGTACTTTACACTGAGTTAATAAACACCACAGGGCAATCCAATGTAACATGTATGTACTAAAAAGGTATAGTGTACAAATTATAGAAAAGAAATTGTCTCTCCTCAAACTTATCTACAGCATAAATGTATACACATTTGAAGGTACACTAACCACAGATCAGTTAATAAATAGATGATGGATAGATAGATAAGTAGGGCTAGAAACAAAGATCTATTTATAAGCATATATCATGTTCTATTAGAATGACAAACAGTAGTCAAATAATTTCTCTATATATTTAATTCTGCTCCCAAAATATCATGGTATATTGTGACTCAGTTTTGCTCTCACTAACCTGAGAAATCAGCCAATGATACTTTCTACCCGACTATTAGAAATAACAAGGCATTTAGATCTCAATCTAAATTACAACTGTTGCTTCATCTCTTCACAGTGTGGGTCAAATTTCAATAATCATAGTGATAATTATGGTGAAAATCATAAAATTGATGATGATAAAATAATTTACAACAATTACAGTTCTTTAGAACACAAAATAGTCCAGATTTTATACCTTAAATACACCATGTCCTTTAACTTTAGAACACTTTTTTAAAGATAAGATGCTGTTTTTGCTCTTGTACAAGACACTCAGTAGCTGGACTAAGAATTTAAACTCCGAATGAACTGTATAAGCTCACATCCCGACTCTACAACAAATCAACCGAATCACCTTAGACAATCAACTCAATTTCTCTCTACTTTTCTTAAGAAAAGTTTTCTTTTCTTAAAGCTTGTAAAATCATTATGCCTACCACTTGTCAGGTTTCTCCTGAGAAGTGAAATTAATACAGATAAAGTTCCTAGAACAGTGTCTGGCCAACAGTAATCGCTTAAAGCATTTGCTATGATTCTGCCTATTCTTTACAGAAAGCCATTTGAAGATGACAAAGTTCATAGCTTTCTATTATACTTGATATGACTAGAATCTTGGTGGGCAAAAAAAGAACACCATCATACCTGTGTATCCAGTTTTGCAAACACAGTTGAAGCCTCCTGGAAAGTTCTGGCAAATGGCACCGTTCTTGCAGGGACTAGGCAGGCACTCGTTGATGTCTCGCTCACAGGCCCGGCCGGTGAAGCCATCCGGGCAGCTGCACGAAAACCCTCCCACTAAATTGTGACAGGTCCCACCATTGTGGCAAGGGGATGGAAGGCATTCATCTATGTCAATTTCACACCAGCTGCCTGTGTAGCCCGGCAGACACTTGCATAAGAAAGGCTGCAGAGGTTCGTTTGCCACGATGATGACTGGAAGGCTCTCATGGCTCTTCAATTCAGTGCTCACGGCTAGCCTCCTGACACAGCTCCCTCCGTTCTGACATGGGCCAGGAGCACAGGAGTCGTGATCCACAGACTCCACCTTCACTCCGCTCTGCCTCAGGAGGATCTCCTTGATGCTTTCAAAGAAAGTGGCTACACCACTGGGATTCACATACTGATTGTGGTTTCGCTTCACAGCTGCCAAAAGAAACGTTCTGTTGTGCCCTTCATAAGCCCCATACAGTTGCACAGCGGTCCCGAGGCCCGTCAGCTGTGAACTGGCAATGCGCAAGAAATGAAGGTAGTGGTTGGTCAAGAAGTCCTTCACAGTCGGTACACCAAGACGCAGTAGGATGCTGTTATCCACTGTCGCGTTGGAAAATCCCGTGAAGAAAACTCGGATGTTGCTGGTGACTGTGCTGTGGACGCCATCGTTACTAAGGACAGTCAGATCAAACGTGCCATCTGTGGACCTCGGCTGGGAGCTCAGATCACAGGTGCCCCTTGGAATACTGAAGAGGCTGGTCACTCCCGAGGTCAGGGAGCAGTGGAAGGTGTCTAACACATCGGGATCCTGTGGCTTCACGGAGCCTAAAACCCCACCAGGAAACAAGTTACCATAATAATTAACAAATATCTCCACCGTCCGAGACTGCGATGGGTTGTCATTTTGGTCTATGACTGTGATATGCACGGTCCCGGTGGAAGACATCTGAGGCACGCCAGAATCCCTGGTAACCACGGACAGATAGAAGTCGGAGATCTGCTCTCTGTCGATCTCTCGGGTGGTGCTCAGAACTCCCGCAGTGTTCAGACTGAAATAATTGGTGGCAGGACCTGTGCTCAGCAGATAGTAGGTAAAGGGGCCTTGATTGGGAGGGAGATCGGGATCGGTGGACTGAAGGGTCATCACCAGAGTTCCTGGGCGTTTGTTTTCCATCACTTCCCCCTCGCTGATGGTCAACATAGGCCCGTTATCGTTTATATCTTCCAGGATGACTAATAAGGAGGCACTTCCAGTAGCGGAGGGGGTCCCAGAATCCACAGCCAAAACAGTGAGATTATAGATAGGTAGGGTTTCTCGATCTAACTCTGCAGTAACGGTGATCTGTCCTGTCTGTGGATTAATGGAAAAGGCACCATTTTCATTCCCTGATCCAATGAAGTAAGAAAACCTACTCCAGCTGGGAACAGAGTCTGAGTCGAAGGCACTGACAAAGGTCACGTGAGTCCCCGTGGGCACCCCTTCACTGATCTGAACGCTGTAGATGTTTAGACTAAAAACGGGGGGGTCATTGGCATCAAGCACAGTGACATTCACAGTGACCTCATCTATGTCTGCACCCCGAATGCTGCCAAAATTCTTGGCCAGTACCTTCAAAGATACCCTTTCTTCTTTTTCTCTATCAAGAAGTCCAGACACATAAATCTGTCCCGTCTTCTTGTTGATCTGGAAACCCTTCTTTCTACTGTTACCAAAAATCAAATAATGAACCTCCCCATCACTGCCCAAGTCACGGTCACTGGCAAATACTTCTCCAACAATAGTACCTGTAGGAGCTGCTTCTGAGATTTCAAAGTAGTAAAGTTTGGAAACAAAACGAGGCACGTATTCATTTGTCCCTTTTAATTGGATATTAACAGTGGCAAAACTGCACCTCTCCTCATCGGGGACATTGAACGCTTTCACAGTAAGGTGGTAGCTCTGCTTGGTTTCAAAATCCAAGAAGCCTTGAGTGGTGACGACTCCAGTGTTGGGGTCAATGACAAAGAGGTCACTATCAGATGACTGTATAGTGTAGGCGATCACAGCATTGGTGCCAGAGTCAGCATCTGTTGCATTTAGGTGGATAACTGTTGTCCCACTGGGGGCATTTTCCAAAACAGTGGGGAAATATTCATCAGGGAGAAATACTGGAGAATTATCATTCACATCAATCACATTTACAGTCACACTGCAGTAACCAGTCCTTGAGACCCATCCTCCGTCTGTAGCACTAACAGTCATCTCATGTTTCTGGCAGAGCTCATAATCAAGGGCTTTAGCGAGTGTTAATACACCTGTGGAGGAGTTGATTGCAAAGATGCCTTCTTCATTTCCTGAGGAAATACTGTACCTAATTAAGCCATTCATAGCTGTGTCTCTGTCTCTCGCAGAAACAGTTCTAACAATGGCTCCAACACTATGGCTTTCAGGGATGGTTGCACTCATGTGACTTTGAGAGAATTCAGGTGTGTGGTAGTTTTCCTCCGTTACAATTATTTGAACAGTTGCTTGGGATGAAAGTGGAGGGTTTCCCTTATCTTTTGCGGTGACGGTGATCAAAAAGTTTTGATTCAGGTCAGATGTCAGGGGAGCTGCTACTGAAATCCACCCTGTGTGATTGTCTAACTTAAATTTTCCCAAATGATTTTCATTCAAAATGAAATATTCCACTTCAGAATTCAAGCCAAAATCTTTATCATCGACTGCAGTAACTTTGATTAACTTCGTCCCAACTTTCACATGTTTGGTGACTGGAGTGAAATATTTAGTTTTAAGAAATTGTGGTGCATTATCATTACTGTCCACCGTGTTTATGGTAACTGTTGTCTCACTAAGTAACGCAGGATTACCTCGGTCTGAAGAGGTCACTATAAAACTATGTCTGTTGATGTTCACGTTGCTGAAGCCACTGACATTTTGATATTTTAAGACCTGTTTATTGAAAATCTCTCCTGTGGAGGCATTAATCCTGAAGTACTCTGACTGAGATTTTATAAAATAAAACACTTGTCCATTCGATCCCTCATCAGGGTCTGTCGCAGATACCTGAGTCACTTTGGAGCCAATTTCAGTAAGTTCAGGGCAATCTAAATAATAGGAGGGTCTGCTAAATCTTGGAGCATTGTCATTGACATCTGTCACAAATATTGTGACATCTGTACTTACAGTCCATCCAGAGTCATGTGCAGAAACTCGGATTCTGTAACGGTCTGTGTCTTCTCTATTTAAAGGTCTACTAATTACAATATCCCCAGTGCTGGGATTAATGGTAAATGGAAGACTTGTGTCCATTATAGAGTATCTACTAATTGCATTTACACCAATGTCTTCATCAGAAGTTGTGACACGTGTAACTGTGTACCCTAATGGGGAATTTTCAGGAACATGGGCACTGAATATTTGCGAAAACCTCGGGGCATTATCATTTTCATCTAAAATGTTAATGATGACTTTTACTGAGGTACTCTGAGAAGGGGAGCCTCTGTCTGAGGACTTTACAATAAGCACATACTGAGATATTTTTTCCCTGTCCAAAGGTCGAATGCTTCTAATTTCACCAGTGGCATGATTGATACTGAAACTGTGTTCTTTGTTGCCATTAATGATTTCATAATCCAACTGTCCATTGGGCCCACTGTCCTTGTCTACTGCAGAAACAGTGAGTATTTTTCGAGGAGAAAGGTTTTCTAATATTTCAGATACAAATGGATCTTCCTTAAAGACAGGAGGATTATCATTGACATCTAACACGGTTATGTCAAGTTTCTCATAGGAGGAGAAAGGAGGAAAGCCTCCATCTCTGGCTTCTATCCACACAACATATTTTTGTATCTTTTCAAAATCTAGAGGCTGACTTATGGAAACCTGTCCTGTTAACTGATCAATCTGGAGTGTGTTGCCAAGATTGCCACTTGCAATATAATAGGACAAAGGTTCTCCTCTCAAGGAAGACCCTGTTACAGTAGTGACCAGAGTGCCTACTGGTTGGTTTTCAGGAAACATGAAAGTCTGTTCTTTGGCTTTGACTTTAGGGAAATCTGCTTTGTTCACAAATCGAACAGTCACTGTGGTAGAATCTGTTTTGGGGACTGAGCCACCGTCTTTTACGTAGACAGAAAATGTCACTTCTGAAGTGCCATTTAGTGCTCCGGCTGCCATAATAGCTCCTCTCAGTGTGTCAATGTGAAATTTTTCAGAGTTTCTACCCGAAAGAGAATAATGGAGTTCAGAATTTGGTCCAATATCAGCATCCGTGACAGTAACTGCAAAGACGAAGGAACCTATAAAAGAGGGAGTGTGCAGTTATAAATCACATGGGACCCCAATAAAACGTCTGATAGTAAGTTAAAACAGTATACTAAAACTATATAAAGCACTCTATTGCTACCTGATACAACTTTATTTTCTTACGATTACTAGAGGAGAACAGTATATCTTATATTGTCTCAAAATTTCCCCAGTCAAATCTACTTAACAGTAGTCTTCAGGGACTGACCTGCCATTATCTACCTAAAAGCCAGACAATCTATGGAATTTAATATTTTTCAGTGTACCTTTGAGAGAAGCACAGGGAAGAGCAAATATAATCATTCCAAATTATAGTTCTTAGGAGAAAAATCTGTACATAACTTCCAACAAACACAATAATACATGAGTTCTGCTAAGAACTATGTTTTTGCTGAACAGAAAAATCACATAATTGCTCTATTATGTCTTAAAATACTTTGAATTACATTTTATGTAGTCATATAAACAAAAATAATATGCTTAAAAAATAATTGTCAATTCCTTGTGCCCACTGTTCTATGGGAAAAGTTTTTTAATCTGTGAGCTATTCTTATATGGAGATAAAGTATACATATGAATGTGTGTTTATATACATGTGTGTGTACTACAACAATTATACTACAACAATTGTGTATTATGTATACACAATACATATATATGAACAATTATAGTGTAGTAAGAAATAAGAATTGAAGAATGGACTCAATTTGGATTCCAAAAGTTAGTGCTTGGGATTAAGGCCAAAGAGGAACAGACTGTAGAGGAGATAACGCTGAAAAGCTGCCATAAAGATATGCTTTTGATAGACTTATTCAGAAAACTTTCCCAAACCTGCACTCCTAGCCCTGCAGAAGAGTTTGTGACACAAGTGAAAAGTAGTCTAATTTTAAGAAGGCCAGTGATTCTGCTAAATTACAGTATGTTTAATGAGGGGGGAAAATGCCTAAGTCTTACTCACTTTGTATAGGCGATGTTATATTGCATCATTACACATTGGGTGAAACTAGAACCATGCCTGCTAGCATCATTTCAGCTGAAGGCCCACTCCAGGGATTCATGACTTTGATACTGGCTTTTTCTTTTAATAAAAAGTTGGCACAAAAATTTATGGATTTTATACTTTCAACTAGTAGCAACTAGACCCTCTCAAGTGAATAGAAGATCAAAATTCACTAGAGGCGAAATTGTGGATCTGTTTTTTTTTTTTTCCCTCTCATTAAAAATATCTTAAAGGAGAGAAAATTAAATTAATTATAACTTCATTTATTTATTTTCCAGTTTCAAAATCCATTTCAAAAATTACCAATGGCAGATGATTTGTGTAGTTCCTAGGAGAGTAGGACATTCTTCCCAAAGAAGCAAATAAACCCAAACTAAACTTAAAAGAGGGTTTGAAAGATAAATACATATTGTCAATGTGAACATGGTTCATTATTGGCTCCATACACATATTAATAGAAAAAACTTCATCCATTAAAACTAAGTTAAAAATATTTATAGCAGTAATTAACTAGAAGGATTATTTCAATAAACCTTTTGAAAATTTGTTTATGAAGCATTGGATAAAATATTAATTTTGTATGAATGAATACAGTTGAGAGCGTAGTACCTCCAAGATAATGTTTCGGGTATAATATAAGGACATGGCATGAAAAATAGATAATGTCCTTCCTATCAGGGCACACACAAATTACATCTCAGGATAGAAACCTACTTGACTACAAAGTGAAATCTATTTTCATATTTACCAATATTCAATTAAAATTAAGAAATAGCACTAGGAAAGCTGTGGCAATTATGAAATCTTAAATACAATTGGTCTGAGAAGAAAAAATTAGTTTGCAAGAGTCAATGTTCCTTCAACTGCTTTAAGCTAGAGTTTAATTTTAGAGGATTTACAAACTTTGGCTACATCAGAAATATACCTGTAGAAAAAATAGAAATGTAATTATAGGAAGTGCTCAATACATAGTTTTTATTTATCTGTGAGACATCAGAGGCGGTTTGGTTACCTGGCGGAGTAGGAGACGGGATGTGTGTGACATACGGGTGATGCTGAAATCTTGGTGGGTTGTCGTTGACATCAGTCACCGTGACGAGCACACTGGTAGAACTGGAAAGAGGTTCCGGGGACCCAGCATCGCTGGCAACAACCACTAAAGTATAATTCTCTTTTGTTTCCCTGTCTAGCAATGCGCTGGTGATGATTTGTCCTGTGGATGGGTTGATGGTGAACTGAGAATTTCCACCAATGATCCTATAACTAAAACAGAGAACAGACATGGGCATATTTCTTCCAGCTTTAATGCTGCAACATCTATTTACTAGAATTTTAACGAGCGAGGCAGAAAAGTCAGGGAAAACATTACAAGTAAGATCACAGAACAATGAAAGAATATGCTAGTTCACATTTTATGTGAACAGCACATTAACAGTCTTTATGGCAAGATGTCCTATGACCTCAAGCAGGTCTTCGCAAGGTTTGTGAGCTTCCTAAATCATGCAAGTCCCTAGAATATACTCAGAAGACTATCATATTTTAAATAAACCAGCCTGAAAGCATAAATCAGGCTCTTGCTCTAATATTGTGGTCAGTGGCCAGGATCACAGATGAACATCTGTTAAATACATCTAAAAGGTATCTATCTGCTGTGTGCTGTAATATACCAGAAAAGATCAGTGGAAGGTCTTGTTCTCTAAAAACCAAACACTGTATATGACACATATTGAGAGTTGGACTATGAAGAAAGCTGAGTGCTGAAGAATTGATGCTTTTGAACTGTGGTGTTGGAGAAGACTCTTGAGAGTCCCTTGGACTGCAAGGAGATCCAACCAGTCCATTCTGAAGGAGATCAGTCCTGGGTGTTCTTTGGAAGGACTGACGCTAAAGCTGAAACTCCAATACTTTGGCCACCTCATGTGAAGAGTTGACTTATTGGGAAAGACTCTGATGCTGGGAGGGATTAGGGGCAGGAGGAGAAGGGAGCGACAGAGGATGAGATGGCTGGATGGCATCACCAACTCGATGGATGTGAGTCTGAGTGAACTCCGGGAGTTGGTGATGGACAGGGAGGTCTGGCGTGCTACGGTTCATGCGGTTGCAGAGAGTCAGACACGACTGAGCAACTGAACTGAACTGAACTGAACTGACTATCCAGAACAGCTCAAGAACTGATTATTCATACAGAGACATTCCTAGTTACTAATTCTCTCATTTGCTATTCCTCATATGGCCACACTGCTTTGCTTTCCTGTTGTAAGGAGTGGTATGACACCTTCATGGATATTTTGATGCTAACCAGATTGGTTAGTGGGCAGGAGTTTCCACTGAGAATAGCTTCTCTCTTCTTTCTAAAGAAAAGGCTATCTGTGTATATTTCTGAGAGCTCAGCTAGGAAAGAAGTAGCTAAGCTTGAAGGTTCAGAAGTTGGCTGTGGTCCAGAATGTTTTCTGTTGGAGGGTAGCGAGGAAATGAGGAAATGGATATCTTTCAAGTCTTCTCCTTCATGCCAACAAGCAAATGCCCTTATTGGAACTAACGGGTGTTTCTATAGTTTGCTTTGTGTCCATAAAAACATAGCAACAGCAAGTGTCTAATAGAAACAGCAGGAAAACTTTACATCGCAGCCAGTGCACATTCTTCCTATTAAGTTCATTGTTTAAAACAAACATTTTGGCACCTTCATCCTTCTTGAGAGACATCAGGAACTGTTAAGGAGCTACGTGTTCTTTTTTTGTTAAACAAAAGAGGTTCTATAAAATGAGAGCTAAATAGATGGAGCATAGAGAGGGAGTTTGGTTGAGAACTGATTTCAAAATTGATAAAATACTTTGTATCACTCAGATTCGAACATCTTATGGCAACTTCACATGCAAGATCCGGAGTAAGAACAACAAAGACTGTATTTCCTGGACCAGAAGTGACTCCTCATAAAAGTACTATTACTGATTATTAACACCCTTACACAGTAGACAATACCTATTCCCGATATTAAAATAAAAATATCATAGGTTTGGAAGTTATAAATTCAGGAGTCATGAAATAATCACATTGTCTTACCTTTTAGAGAAAGTCTGTAGAAACCTGGGTTATGAGAAGTATGTGAGTTTATTTTGGGATAACTTAATAGGGAGAGAAAAAGTGCTTCATAGTGCCACAAGCTTTTTTTTATGACAGCAAAGGTCAGGGTTCAATCAAATATTTGTTCCCTTAAGCATTCACATATAAAAATAAGAAGGATACAAAAAGCATGCAAATTTGATTTGGATGTCTTGCATATGAGAACGTCATGGTATATTAGATTGAGCAATGTGTTGAAAGGCAAATGATGAGAGTTCTGGCCCATGCTGAACTCAATAATCCATAAAAGAACTTTGAACTGTAAAGTCTTTAGTCTTTATTTTATGCTATTGCACATAAGACTGTTTAAAAGTAGCTAATATATTTACTATTTTCAAAAAGTAAAGACTAAATTGCCATGTTAACATGTGGTTAGTTTTTTCTAGACTTTCTTTGTTTCTGAAATGTATGAAAAGTGCATCCTAAATATTAGATATCCTTTACTATCTCACAATATCTATAATACCAGTTTTAATCAAATTTATACTTGTAAGTTAAAAAAAAACAAGACAGAGAGAGAAAAGAAGCATATGTGACAATATAAAATGAACAGACTGCCAAGATCATATGCCTGGGTTTCCTCCACTTAATTTTTTTCTTTTTTTTTTTTAGTTTTGGTTCACTTCTCATCTTTCATGAATCTCTGTACTGTTTCTCTGATCCAAATTAGTTTTCTGTATGGTTATGAACTTTATTAGATCAAGTCTTGTGCTACCTTCTTAAATCTAAACACCTATGCTTCTCTAATGGCTCAGATGGTAAAGAATCTGCCTGCAACACAAGAGATCCACGTTTGATCCCTAGGTCAGGAAGATGCCCTGGAGAAGGGAATGGCTACCCATTCCAGTATTCTTGCCTGGAGAATCCCCACGAACAGAGGAGCCTGGCAGGCTACTGAATGACTAACACTTTCATTCTTTCATGCTGTTCTTTAGTTTTGTAGCATCTTATTGTGTTCTTAGTATGTACTCAGCAGACAACAAGGATTTCATTTATTTCCTCATTTAAGCCTCAGAACCGTCCTAATAGTGTGGTTTTGTACTGGATTTTTACTTGATAAGGAATTTGAGTCTAAGGGAGGCTAATATAGTTGCACAAAGATGCATAAAGTCTATAAATGGCAGATGAAGACTTTGAACTTCTGTCTTTATGACCTCAACGTGCACTTTTCCCATTATCCTACAGTAGAAGGAAGATGAGACACAGCCTGGGAGCCTTCAGGGGAGACACAAAATGCTGTAGCTCATGCTAAGCCCAAAAACAACTCTTGTGAAAGTGTGTTGATGTAGGATTGGTTTACAATGATTTAGTTCTTTATCGTATGGTACTAGTGTTAAAGAACCTGCCTGCCAATGCAGGAAACGTAAGAGACACATTTTTGATCCCTGGGTCAGGAAGGTCCCCTGGAGAAGGAAATGGGAACCCACTCCAGTATTCCTGCCTGGGAAATCCCGTGGACAGAGAAACCTGGCGGGCTACGGTATATGAGGTCTCAAAGAGTTGGACACGACTGAAGAGAATGAGCACACACACAGAGTTCAATGTCAAACCACAAAGATCTTCATTTATTTTCTGACTCAAGAAATTTACTGTTTCAAATTACTGGTATAAACAGATCATTATTATCTAAAATCTCAATCAATTGTTGCATTTGTAAAGCTGAATTATCCCCATTTGATTTTATGAATCTTTTTTTTAACCTCTTCCTGAGATTTACTACGATCATAAGGAACTGTGTTGTGGGCTGCTAGAATATGATGATCTAGTAATAGTTTAGAAACTGAACTCTGTAATATAATTCCCTTGGACATGAATTTTGATCTCACTCAAGTACTTAAATTCATAAAATTTCTTAAACTTTCTAAATCTTCTCTATCTATAAAGTATTATGCATGTATGTATTCCTTTCATTTGGTAGTTTTTGAGTGTCAAATGTAATTTCTTTTGAAAAGCACCTGGCATTGTAATTAGTATGTGACACAAATTCAAAATTTAGCTTTATGTTTATAACAGTATACACACTTAGCTACAATAAACTATCATTTTTAATCTATTATAATCCATCTTTATATTTGGGTGCATGCATGCATGCTAAGTTAATTTAGTCATGTCCAACTCTTGGCAACCCTATGGACTGTAGCCCACCTGGCTCTCTGTCCATGGGGATTCTCCAAGCAAGAATACTGGAGAGGGTTGCCATTTCCTCCTCCAGGGGATCTTCCTGATCCAGGAATCAAACCCACGTTTCTTATGTCTCCTGCTTTGGCAGGCGGGTTCTTTAGATTCTCACCACCTGGGAAGCCCTTATATTTGGGTAAGATGAACTAACAGATAGAAACATGGATTAGGTAGGTAAAAAATTTCTGAACTCAAGCTTATATCCTAGATAGAAGAAAGATACATGAAAAAGTAAATGCAAAACCAGGCCATATATTTAAGTGCTATGTGCTCTGAAACTGCTCAGAAGCATTGTTTCAGGAATTCAGAAGACAAAGAGATTGCTTTTGACTAGAAAAGCCTTTCCTGGAGAACAGTAAATTTAGGTTAAGATTTAAAGGGGTTACTCACTTAAAAGGGTTACTCATCTTACAATAGGGCTTCCTCAGGTAGTGCAGTGGTGATGAATCTGCCTGCCAGGGCAGGAGATGCAAGAGACTCCCTGGATCAAAGAAGATGCCCTGGAGTAGGAAATAGCAACCCATTCCAGTATTCTTGCCTGGGAAATCCCATGGACAGAGGAGCCTGGCGGGCTACAGCCCATCGGGTCACAAAGAGTTGGTGGTGACTGAACACACACACATCTTACAATAGTAATGAAAAGGGAGAATGAAGGTATTCTAGGCTAGGAGTCAACAACTTGCTATAAAAGATCAGTAGCTATTTTAAATTAGTAAATATTTTAGTAAATATTAGTAATATAAGTAAATATTTTCAGCTCTTTACACCATCAGATCTCTGTTGCTGCATTCAGCTTGCCCTTGTAATGCAAAATTAGTCATAGACAATACACACATGAACAGGCGTGGCTATGTTCCAGTAACACTTTGTTTACAATAGTCTCTGGCTGGAATTTGGCCTGCAGGTTGTGTTTGGAGAACCCTGCTCTAGGATAGAGAAGGACTTGAACAGAGCCAGAATGCTTGGGAAAGCACAAATCCTTTTCCCAGAAGCAGAAAGTGATCCAGTGAGGCTGAATGTTTGGCTATACATTGAAGATTTGTGCAGAATAAACTTGGAGAGATGCTGGGGTCATTCATGGAGTGGCTGGAATATGCAAACTAGGCCTTATACCCTAGGCAAACTGGAAGTTCAAAGCTTTTGAGGATGGGGGAGTTTCACTGTTAAAGCTGAAATACAGAGCAAGGGGGTTCATATTATTGCCATTGTTCTTTCATTCACTGACTGACTCTGCTTCATCCAAATTGCTTTGTACAAAGTTGAGAGGAATTATCATAAAATGCAAACTAGTCGTGTTACTGGCCACCTTAAAACATTTCAGTTGTTTCTCCAACTAGATGCAAAAAACAATGTGAATCTTCTCATATGGTATTCAAGGCTCATTCCTAACCCACACCAACCATACTGAATAGCTTTATTTTTCTGATGCTATGTTTTTGTATAGCTTTACCTTTGTGCCTGTTTCTGTCTTTGCCTAGAATGTCTTTAATCCTTTATTTGTTCATAAACTATTCCTCTGTCTTTCCAAAAATCATCGCTTCTACTTATTTCCTCAGGTTTCACTGACTATTGATTCCACACATGCTGTGTTTAAACTATGCTTGTTACAAGGTACTATAATTGTAATACAGCAAAATTACCTTCTATATTAAAGATTTCTCCTTATGAGAACGGAAGTGCTTAACTCCTCAGAACTTAACAAAGTACCTGGGATGTCGTAAGGGCTTCAAAATTATACAGGATGCATGCATGCTAAGTTGCTTCAGTCGGGTCTGACTCTGCGACCCTATGGACCATAGCCCACCAGACTCCTCTCTCTATGGGATTCTCCAGGCAAGAACACTGGAGTGGGTTGCCATTTCCTCCTCCAGGGGATCTTCCTGACTCAGGGATCGAACCCGAGTCTCATAAATTTCCTGCATTGGCAAGCAGTTCTTCAACACTAGTGGCACATAGGAAGCCCTTATATAGAAGAGTATGGTATATAGATTGGAAGGGTTATAAGTCAGAGTCAGAAAAGTAAGCTGACTGTTATTACGTTAATCTGGGCATGATATAATTATGGACTGAATGAGGATCTTGGCAGGAGGAATACACAGAAAAGGAATACAGAGGTAGAAAAGATGACTGTTAGCCATCAGGACAGGAAGACAAAGAAAGTGAGACAGTATCAGTAAAAGGAAGCAGAATGCCAAGATGAGAAACAGAAAAGGTTAGGAGCTTCTGATATGTTGTGCTAAAGCTGAAACGCCAATACTTTGGCCACCTGATGCAAAGAACTGACTCATTTGAAAAGACCCTGATGCTGGGAAAGATTGAAGGTGGGAGGAGAAGGGGACGACAGAGGATGAGATGGTTGGATGGCATCACTGACTCAATGGATATGAGTTTGAGTAAACTCCAGGCATTGGTGATGGACAGGGCGGCCTGGCGTGCTGCAGTCCATGGGGTTGCAAAGAGTTGGACATGACTGAGTGACTAAACTGAACTGAACTAATTTATAAGTGAATATGATAATTTTTGCAAAATAAAAATAGCATCAATTAGTATTATATCTGACTATATGAAGCAATAGTTATTTGAAGAGTTTTCACATTTGAATATAAGAGTTTTAGCCCAGGGACTCTGGGCTGGGCATGGCAGCTATGACAAACAAAGTATTCCAGAAGCGATGCACTGCCACTTCAAGGCCTGGCTTTTAAGAACGGTAGCAGCTTTCACCTGAGGTCCTTGGAACCCAGAGAGTTTTCTACCATATAAAGAAGTCCAACTACTCTGCTGAAGAATCACATTAAAAAGCCCTGAGACCACAAGAGCATAGAAGGGGCTCAATGGAGCCTGATGTTCCAGCCATCCCTGCCAAGGCACCATGCATGTGAGTGAAGCCATCTTGGGTCCTCCAGACAGTTACCAGGCAAATACCACTAAGTAATACTAGTCAACCACATGGAGCATGAAAATCTCCTCCCCCTGAGTTGTGTCCTAATTCCTAAATTACCAAAGGATGAAATGCAATAAGAATATAAATAAAATTAATAAGATACAATTTTAGAACAATAAGATCATTATTGTTTTAACCCTCATTTTAGGCACAGTTAGTTATTTAGCAATAATTCCTGGTGGCTTAGACAGTAAAGAATCTGCCTGCAATGTAGGAGACCTGGGTTCAATCCTTGGGTCAAGAAGATCCCCTGGAGAAGAGAATGGCTACTCACTCCAGTATTCTTGCTGGAAGAATTCCATGGACAGAGGAGCCTGGTGGGCTACAGTCCATGGGGTCACAAAAAGTTGAAGATGACTGAGCAACTAAAACTTTCACTTACTTTCAATAGGGTTAGGTGTTAATATATGACATTTCCAATGAAATGAAGCATTATATGATTTCATTCAAAGACTAATGTTTAATGAGAAAAGTAATCAAAATTTACAGAGCCAATCAGTTTTTAAAATCAGCGATAAAAAAGATAACCCAGGAGACCTCCCTGGGATGGAAGGAGGCTTTACCAATAGCTCTCCTCCGCACCTGCATTGCCCCTAAAGAACAGGTTGGTCTTAGTCCTTATGAGATGCTATATGGGAGACCTTTTGTTTATGTCAATGACCTCTTCCTAGATCCAGAGGTTCAGACCCTCCAATCTTATACCATGGCCATTGGGCAATTCCAACAGGATATACGCTTGTGGGGTATGAACCAGGACCCAAAAGATTCTAAAGAGTCACCACTATATGCTCCAGGAACTCAAGTCCTAATTAAAGTCTGGAAAGATGGGTCCCCAAAGGCTCAACTTCAGCCCACATGGAAGGGCCCCTACCCTGTAATACTTTCTACCCCCACAGCAGTCAAGGTACCAGGACATGACTCCTGGATTCACTACTCACGAGTCAAGCCATGGAAGAAAACAGAAGAGGACACTCAATACACCTGTGAGCCCCTGGGAGATCTCAGATACCTATTCAGAACTACCAATGAGTGCCATTCTAATGAACACCCCCAAAATCTGGTCTCTGGGGATAAGATTTCTCAGGATAACTCTAAGGAGCCAACACAGCTTGACAGAGACTGTACTCTAAGACAGACAGGAGATAGATCTTCTGATCCCTGAACAAGGAGGGACTTGAGCCATCCTGGTAATGTGAATTTAAAATTGACCAATGACCCTACTAGTCCTTGTTATGCTATATTGATGATGCTTATGCTTATTCCATGTACTGTCAATTGTCTAACCTGTTTTGTCTCTGCCCAGGTCAACCAGCTACAACATGCAGTGCCAGTTCAACAAAGATATAAAACTACAGCTGACCACGGAAAATATCACACACCCTTGGACACCGCTATAAGGACTCTGAGGATTGAGACTAGCAAGAGGGGGAGGCCTAATACCCCTCGCCACCCCAGTTCAGCAGGAAGTAGCCAGAAAGACCTCGATGCCCCTATTCCCAAAGAATGGGCCTCCCATCTCTTGAGGGGGGAATGTTAGGTAGGTAGAATAGGGAAAAGGAGTCCAAAATGGTGGTGGCTAAAAGACAAAGAAGGTCAAAGGAAGGTCCGAGGACCAGAGTGAAGACCTCAGGCAGAACAAACAGCACTCCTGGCTAAGCCCAATTTGCATAGGGCAGGCCCAGGTGGAGGAAAAAAACATATAAGAAGAGGAGCCAAAGCGCTTTCTCAGGGATTCTCTCTCCCACGTGCGTGCGCTCTTTTCTTTCTCTATCTCTCTCTCTCTCTCACTCTCTCTCTCTCCTGCTATCTTCTAAATAAAATGGAGCTGTAACACTGGAAAAAAAAAATTTACAAAGGAAAAGGCACTGACCTGATAACCGCATTGGTTGAAGCATCAATATCTGAGGCATTTACCAATATAACATCTGTCCCAGTTGGTGCGTCTTCAGGAATTGTCGTGAAATACATTTTACTGGCAAAAGTGGGGACATTGTCATTGATGTCATCCACTATGACATTGATTGTTCCAGTTCCAGTCAGGGCAGGGAATCCTAGAGGGAAAAGAAAACCAAGTCTTAATGTTCATAAATCACAAAAATAATAGCAAGCTTAACAATGGGTTGTAGACAGAACTACTAAAGAGAATGTAGAAAACACCCCAAGGTAATATTTGTGAATACATAGACAGGTGATTGACTAATTTTTAGTTTTGTTATAAGAAAAATATTTTTATTTACGAACTAGTATTTCAACTCTTTCCTAGTGATACTGCACAAAAAGAATATGTCAACCTCCTAGTCTATTTTAAAGGTACTCACTCAGCAATGTAGAACACAACAATATCATTTAAATGCCACAAAAGAGGCACTACTGGTTTCTCTAAAATTATAGTAAAATAACTCAAGCCAGATTTGGAGCATCCCTCTGGATCTGGAATAGCTGGCCAGCTGACAAAGCAGAATTAAAAACTGTATTCCTAGATATGACTATCAATTCTATCCTAAAAAAAAAAAAATTAACTGAGTTTTGAGGACTTTAAATCCCCTTTTCTGTACTAACTTATATTTCTTTGCAGAAAATTTAAAAAAGAAAGCACTCTGACCTTTCATTTGCTGGAAATAGTATGTCAATGAGATGACTTGAAATCATTTCTGTTGCATTTATTTAATGTTTAAGGTAAATATGAAACAATTCATTTGTATTCCCTGTTCCAGTGCCATTATCAGCATATAGTGAAAATGCAGCATTTAACAGAACCCTGGAGTACACTGTCTATACTACACAGGGTTAGAAGATGCTTCTGTGGTGAAGGTCAGATGTCATATTTAGTTGATTCTGTGGGATATCTCAAAGGTAAATGGCAAATCATATGCTTTTAGTTGTTTTTCAGAATCATTTTTCAAACTTTAATATACCAAAATAGAAATAATGAACATCTGCTTACCTATATTTATCTAAAATAAAATAAGGCCCTGGATACGCTCAACTTTAAGATACAACTTTTCTTCCCATAAAATTATTTCCCATTAAATGAAGCTTTAATTCTACTTACTTTTGGTATTATATATTTTGTAAATAAAGCCATTCTTTCACTTCTCTGTAAAATGTTTATGAATATCTCTCTAATATCACGGAATGGTGTTGAGATTCACAACCTTCCAATATTATTTTTTGGAATAATATTCTTATGATTTGCTGCTGCTGCTAAGTCGCTTCAGTCGTGTCCGACTCTGTGCGACCCCATAGACTGCAGCCCACCAGGCTCCCCCGTCCCTGGGATTCTCCAGGCAAGAACGCTGGAGTGGGTTGCCATTTCTTTCTCCAATGCATGAAAGTGAAAAGTGAAAGTGAAGTCACTCAGTCGTGTCCGACTCCTAGCGACCCCATGGACTGCAGCCTACCAGTCTCCTCTGTCCGTGGGATTTTCCAGGCAAGAGTACTGGAGTGGGGTGCCATTGCCTTCTCCTATGATTTGCTAATATGTCCTTATTGCTATTCAGACTTTTTCCTGTGTTCTTAGATTGTCATTACTGATGGCATGAAAGTGAAAGTGAAGTCTCTCAGTCGTGTCTGACTCTTTGCGACCCCATGGACTGCGGCCTACCAGGCTCCTCTGTCCATGAGATTTTCCAGGCAAGAGTACTGGAGTGGGATGCCATTGCCTTCTCCAGCGAATCTTCCTGACCCAGGGATCAAACCCAGGTCTCCTGCATTGTAGATAGACGCTTCACCGTCTGAGCCACCAGGATCAATTTTATGTTCCAATGTATGGGAACCAAAAATCAATAGATTAGAAAATTATGGAATGCAGTGGTTTTGTGCTCTACGCAAGGAAGCTCAAATTCTACGTTAGATGAAAACTTTGTATGACCACTTGAACGGGGCTCTATGACAAGGCATGATATCTCCAGGAAATCTATTCAATTAAATTTAGGCTGCAAGCTGATCTCTGTTGCCTTCTCTGTGAGACAATTTATGTCAAGAATTCCATTTATATTAAATTTTAAAATTAATTTCTGCAGATATCTGACCTTTTAAGTGTTGGATTTTATATTGAAGAAAACTAGTTCCTGCTATTTGCCTTTTCCGCATCAATTCAGTTCAGTTCAGTTCAGTCACTCAGTCGTGTCCAACTCTTTGCAACCCCATGAACTGCAGCATTCCAGGCCTCCCTGTCCATCACCAACTCCCGCAGTTCACCCAAACTCATGTCCATTGAGTTGGTGATGTCATCCAGCCATCTCATCCTCTGTCGTCCACTTCTCCTCCTACCCCCAATCCCTCCCAGCATCAGAGTCTTTCCCAATGAGTCAACTCTTTGCATGAGGTGGCCAAAGTACTGGAGTTTCAGCTTTAGCATCATTCCTTCCAAAGAACACCCAGGACTGATCTCCTTTAGAATGGTCTGGTTGGATCTCCTTGCAGTCCAAGGGACTCTCAAGAGTTTTCTCCAACACCACAGTTCAAAAGCATCAACTCTTTGGTGCTCAGCTTTCTTCACAGTCCAACTCTCACATCCATTCATGACCACTGGAAAAACCATAACCTTGACTAGATGGACCTTTGTTGGCAAAGTAATGTCTCTGCTTTTGAATATGCTATCTAGGTTGGTCATAACATTCCTTCCAAGGAGTAAGTGTCTTTTAATTTGATGGCTGCAATCACCAATTGCCGTGATTTTGGAGCCCCAAAAAATAAAGTCTGACACTGTTTCCACTGTTTCCCCATCTATTTCCCATAAAGTGATGGGACCAGATGCCATGATCTTCGTTTTCTGAATGTTGAGCTTTAAGCCAACTTTTTCACTCTCCTCTTTCACTTTCATCAAGAGGCTTTTTAGTTCCTCTTCATTTTCTGCCATAAGGGTGGTGTCATCTGCATATCTGAGGTTATTGATATTTCTCCCGGCAATCTTGATTCCAGCTTGTGCTTCTTCCAGCCCAGCATTTTTCATGATGTACTCTGCATAAAAGTTAAATAAGCAGGGTGACAGTATACAGCCTTGATGTACTCCTTGTCCTATTTGGAACCAGTCTGTTGTTCCATGTCCAGTTCTAACTGTTGCTTCCTGACCTGCATACAGATTTCTCAAGAGGCAGGTCAGGTGGTCTGGTATTCCCATCTCTTTCAGAATTTTCCACAGTTTATTGTGATCCACACAGTCAAAGGCTTTGGCATAGTCAATAAAGTAGAAATAGATGTTTTTCTGGAACACTCTCTTGCTTTTTTGATGATCCAGCGGATGTTGTCAATTTGATCTCTGGTTCCTCTGCCTTTTCTAAAACCAGCTTGAACATCTGGAAGTTAACGCTTCACGTATTGCTGAAGCCTGGCTTGGAGAATTTTGAGCATTACTTTACTAGCATGTGAGATGAGTGCCATTGTGCAGTAGTTGGAGCATTCTTTGGCATTGCCTTTCTTTGGGATTGGAATGAAAACTGACCTTTTCCAGTCCTGTGACCACTGCTGAGTTTTCCAAATTTGCTGGCATGTTGAGTGCAGCACACACACAGCATCATCTTTCAGGATTTGAAATAGCTCAACTGGAATTCCATCACCTCCACTAGCTTTGTTCGTAGTGATGCTTTCTAAGGCCCACTTGACTTCACATTCCAGGATGTCTGGCTCTAGGTCAGTGATCACACCATCGTGATTATCTGGGTCGTGAAGATCTTTTTTGTACAGTTCTTCTGTGTATTCTTGCCATCTCTTCTTAATATCTTCTGCTTCTCTTAGGTCCATACCATTTCTGTCGTTTATTGAGCCCACCTTTGCATGAAATATTCCTTTGGTATCTCTAATTTTCTTGAAGAGATCTCTAGTCTTTCCCATGTTGTTTTCCTCTACTTCTTTGCATTGATCGCTGAGGAAGGCTTTCTTATCTCTTCTTGCTATTCTTTGGAACTCTGCATTCAGATGCTTATATCTTTCCTTTTCTCCTTTGCTTTTTGCTTCTCTTCTTTTCACAGCTATTTGTAAGGCTTCCCCAGACAGCCATTTTGCTTTCTTGCCTTTCTTTTCCATGGGGATGGTCTTGATCCCTGTCTCCTGTACAATGTCATGAACCTCATTCCATAGTTCATCAGGCACTCTATCTATCAGATCTAGTCGGTTAAATCTATTTCTCACTTCCACTGTATAATCATTAGGAATTTGATTTAGGCCATACCTGAATGGTCTAGTGGTTTTCCCTACTTTCTTCAATTTAAGTCTGAATTTGGCAATAAGGAGTTCATGATCTAAGCCACAGTCAATGAACTACAAATATTAAAATATTGTGCTTGCCTTTTCACTGGTCACTTAAACAATGGTACGACAATATCATATGTAATTCACATTCAGAACAGATTTAGAAGTATTATGAACATTGAAGAAGCACATCAAAATAGTACTTTTAAAATCTTACTCAACATAAATATTTCTTGAATCTTTAGGCATTCATGTACTGGTTTAAGAAGTTTACCTGAATTGTCTACTCTTCATAAGTTTGTCTGGCTGTTACCTCCATTTTATATATAAATAACATGAAAGAAAGGGATAGAAAGGTTCAGCAACTTTTTTAGGGCCATTGACCTGGTGAGGAATGGAACTAGGTTTTGACTTGAATGGGGAGCTCTTGACCACTGACAGAAAAGCCAGAAGGTGTCGGCAGCAGGACACATGCTGCTCAGTGAGATGCTCTGGGACTCTGGACAAGCCAGTCTCAGGGAGCAACACGAGCCCCAAGCCAGAGGAAAAGGCCCATCTGAGGCGGACCTTAGCTATTGTCCAGGTTAAACTTGTGTAGCATTTGGGGACATCTGTCTGGCCATAAATTTTTAATTTTTCACAGCACGTGTTAAAGCCCAAATCAATATCTTCTGAGTTAATATGGATGACCAGTGTTTGGCCCTAAGCTCTGAAATGTGTATTTAATTATACACAGTTTAATGAGATGGAAGTTAATCATGTGAATGATGTTAGTATCTCTCCCATTGTCTGCTTGAAAAAAACAATAACTAGAGCTTGTTTGTACATTTGTGTGGACAAAAGCAGATGTCATGGGAAGGAGAGTATATATCTGATGAATCATGAGGGGGATAACTAAGTCAAGGTCCCAGATATGAAAGGCTCTTTTATCTCTATTACAGACACTGTATTCCACTCACTAAATCTGTCTTCTTATACGCAAAATAGGAATAATGAGAACAAACCTATCCCAATAGGGGTGTGGAGGGAATATAACATGTTTAGGATAGTGCCTGGTGCATAGTTAGAGTGTATTCTATATTATTCTTCATTGTTGTACTTGTTTTAGAGATCAGGAGAAAAAAAAGGAAAAGTGACATTTAAAAGGTCAGTTTTCAATCTTACAGATTAATGTGTCATAGTTCTCAGGATTTTTGTCCTCTGACAAAACTTACAAGTCAGTCCTAAGATAACATTATTCAGGAAAAGATTTTGAATCATTCTTTTCTTTTAATGATTTTTTTTTTTTGGTAGTTATAAGTGTATGAGACTTGGCTTTCAAAACTTGCATAGCTTTGTATAAGATGTGTTGAACTGAAAATTTAAAAATGCAAAATTTACAAATTTCAAGTGAGAGAAGACCTGAAAATGTATGATATGCTCTCTAATCAACAATGCTTAAACTTGTTAAGAAATAACTCAGTAACTGCCAAATGGTTTTATCTTTGGTATTCTAAAGTGTCTGATGACACACATATGAAAAACCCCATAAAATGATGACTAACTCATTTGGTTAGGAACATGTGATTTCTTTCCTTGTCTATAAACTACATAAATGTTGTTGCTGATGTGTTTTCTGAATTAGTAAGCAAAACGAAAAAAAAAAAAAAACACAAAACATTGTTTACCTAGGAAAATATTCAACAAATTCAATCTCATGGTTTCCATAACAGAGAACAACTAATTTTTCCACAAACTCTTGAAAGCACACCAGCAACACCATATGATCCTGGCCTGAGAAGTGGCCCCACAGTAATCCCATATCCACATGGGGCATCTTCTCAAGCCAAGAACCATCACGAGTCCCCTTTCCTCCACTAGTTAGCAGCCACAGCCCACTTTAACAGCACTTGGGGTTCTTCTCTTCCTCGTTTCTTCAAGAATTGATAGAGTGACCCAATTTCTACAATGGTCTCAATTTCTTGTTGCCCCAGGGGATGGGCATGCAGGTCTTATTTACTTTTAAAGTTTTACAAGGAAATTGTACAAAGACATAATTCTACATTTCTAAGTCTCTTACTGGGATTTAACTAACTCTGAACTCTGCCTCCAATATTTCTCTTTTATTCTCAGGATAGGGCCTTCCACCGCTCAGCGTACTCTAGCCTCAGACTGGTCCTCCACAAGGCCCTGCCTCTCAGCTTTAGGCAGGAAGATGAAATCAAGGGACAGAAAGCAGGAATGCCCCCTGATTTTGAGAGAATAAGCCTCATATCCCAGGTGGCTTCATGATAAAAAACCTACCTGCCAATGCAGGAAAGGCAAATTTGATCTCTGGGTTAGGAAGATCCTCTGGAGGAGGAAACGGCAACCCACTCCAAATATTCTTGCCTGGAAAAATCCCACGGACAGAGGAGCTTGATGGGCTACAGTCCAAAGGGTTACAAAGAGTCGGACTTGTCTGGGCACAACAACACAACAAAGACTTATGTCTACAACAGACTTCTCAGATGAAGGACATAAGTTACCTCGTCCTTGGTACACACAGATTTTGTCACTTCCTCATCTCCTTATGGAATGATGAAGCTATGTTTTGTTGCTTTTCTATGTTTGTTTGCTTGCTTTTGAACCCTTCCTCTTAACCTAGTGAAGAAGTGGTTCTGGTGCTTATGTTCCTACTTCCCAACATCTTTTGGGTTATTGTCCACGTGAAATGCTACATGATGTTCACTGTAACTTTACCTTCAGTTCAGAACCTTCCAGGCTGATACTACCAACTGACTCTTTGTTCTCTCCTCTTGCAAATTACTAGAGAGCCTCAGTATTAGTATGCTAAAAACTCTAGAGTTAATTAGTCCGTGTAAACTTAGCCTGTATATTTGTATATAAATTTAAAAGCGTATGTGCATATACATGTGAAGTGAAGTCGTTCAGTCATGTCCAACTCTTTGTGACCCCATGGACTGTAGCCTACGAGGCTCCGCCATCCATGGGACTTTGCAGGCAATACTGGAGTGGGCTTCCATTTCCTTATCCAGGGGATCTTCCTGACCCAGGGATCGAACCCAGGTCTCCTGCATTGCAGATAGATGCTTTACCATCTGAGCCACATATATATTTATAGATACATATTATTGAACACTTATTTGATAATAGTATTTGAGTAGTGCTTCCCAGGTGGCACTAGTGTTAAAGAACCTTACTGGCAATGCAGGAGACCCAAGAGACATGGCTTTGATCCCTCGGTTGGGAAGATCCCCTGGAGGAAGGCACAGCAACCCACTCCAGTATTCCTGCCTGGAGAATCCCATGGACAGAGTAGCCTGGGGTGCTACAGTCCATAGAGTCGACTCTTTACATGCTGAGGCGACTTAGCAGGCATGTATATGCATGAGTATCTTTTATATGTATTACTGTTAATATACAGATTCATGAAGCAAGTATTACTATTTAAGTTTTTTTAATAAAGAACTTTCAACTCAAAGAATTTAAACAATTTATTTACATTTAGCCATACTGTGTGGATCACAATAAACTGTGGAAAATTCTGAAAGAGATGGGAATACCAGACCACCTGATATGCCTCTTGAGAAATCTGTATGCAGGTCAGGAAGCAACAGTTAGAACTGGACATGGAACAACAGACTGGTTCCAAATAGGACAAGGAGTACATCAAGGCTGTATACTGTCACCCTGCTTATTTAACTTTTATGCAGAGTACATCATGAAAAATGCTGGGCTGGAAGAAGCACAAGCTGGAATCAAGATTGCCGGGAGAAATATCAATAACCTCAGATATGCAGATGACACCACCCTTATGGCAGAAAGTGAAGAGGAACCAAAAAGCCTCTTGATGAAAGTGAAAGAGGAGAGTGAAAAAGTTGGCTTAAAGCTCAACATTCAGAAAACGAAGATCATGGCATCTGGTCCCATCACTTCATGGGAAATAGATGGGGAAAGAGTGGAAACAGTGTCAGACTTTGTTTTTCTGGGCTCCAAAATCACTGCAGATGGTGACTGCAGCCATGAAATTAAAAGACGCTTACTCCTTGGAAGGAAAATTATGACCAACCTAGATAGCATATTCAAAAGCAGAGACATTACTTTGCCAACAAAGGTCCATCTAGTCAAGGCTATGGTTTTTGCTGTGGTCATGAATGGATGTGAGAGTTGGACTGTGAAGAAGGCTGAGCGCCAAAGAATGGATGCTTTTGAACTGTGGTGTTGGAGAAGACTCTTGAGAGTCCCTTGGACTGTAAGGAGATCCAACCAGTCCATTCTGAAGGAGATCAGCCGTGGGATTTCTTTGGAAGGAATGATGCTGAACCTGAAACTCCAGTACTTTGGCCACCTCATGCAGAGAGTTGACTCATTGGAAAAGACTGATGCTGGGAGGGATTGGGGGCAGGAGGAGAAGGGGACGACAGAGGATGAGATGGCTGGATGGCATCACTGACTCGATGGACTTGAATCTGGGTGAACTCCAGGAGTTGGTGATGGACAGGGAGGCTTGGTGTGCTGCGATTCATGGGGTCACAAAGAGTCAGACATGACTGAGTGACTGAACTGAACTGAACTGAGCTGATAGTGGACAGAGCCTTCTCTGGTTGCTCAGTGGTAAAGAATCTGCCTGCTAATGCAGGAGACTTGGGAGATGTGTGGTTGATCCTTGGGTTGGGAAGATCCTCTGGAGTAGGAAATGGTAACCCACTCCAGTATTCTTGCCCGAAAACCACATGGACTGAGAAGTATAGTCCATGGGGTCACCAAGAGTCAGAGATGACTTAGCGACGGAACAACAATAATGGACAGAAGGAAAGTCAACTCTGAACTCTTGAAAAAATATATTCTCTCTGTTCATTAGGCTCAGATAAAAGTATGCCACTCTTATTTCAGATATTTTACTCATTATTATTATTACTGATGTACTTCTACCATATTCTCTATTAAGTTATAAAATAATTGAGAGCAGAAATTATTGTTTAATTCATCATTATCTAAACCAATAATGCATAGCTTGTCTTCAATGTTTATTAAGTTCTCCTTTGACTCTATATATGGAAATCTGATCTAGTGACTACATGGCTGAAAGTTCAAAAAGCTGATCACTTCGGGGAATAAATATAGATTTTAGCCTAAGGCTGGGGTCAGAGAACAAAACTTCTGACAAAGGTCAACATTTTGGAGATAGTTATACTACTTATAACAGAGGGTCCCAATTAATCCTGAATCCCATGAGAGGAATCAGAATACTAGGGGCCAATATTTTGCTTGGACAGATCTGATAATGATGAATTATATAGGTAGTGGCGTAATAGGGCAAGATTACTCAGTTTCATCTGGAATTGATTTATGAGAACCAGATGCAATCAGAAAGAAGTAGGATGTAAGGACATAGACTCCTGATAGAAGACAGTGAGCCAATGAATGGAGCTGAAGATAGAAGTGAAATGAAAGGACAAAATCTCAGAAATTTTTTTTTTTCCAGAAATTTTTAAGTACAGAGGCAAGGAGCATATAGGAGACATGTGAAATACAATCAGAAGTCAGATAATAAAAGGAAGCTCAAAAACATTTTGTAAAAATATTTTCTATTTTATATATCATACATCTGTGTGTGTGTATATATGAGAGTAAAAGTGAAAGTGTTAGTCGCTCAGTCGTGTTTGACTTTTTGTGACTCTATGGACTATAGCCTGCCAGGCTCCTCCACCCGTGAAATTCTCCAGGCAAGAATAATGCAGTGGGTGGCCATTCCCTTCCCCAGGGAACCTTTCTAACCCAGGGATCAAACCTGGGTCCCCTGCATTGCAGGTGGAATCTTTACCATCTGAGCCATCAGGGAAGCCTTATATGTATTTTATAAAGTATATATATATATATATATATATACATATACATATATACAATGGTGGTTCAGTTGCGAAATCATGTCCGAGTCTTGCGAACCCATGGACTATATAGCCTGCCAGGCTCCTCTGTTTATGGGATTCTCCAAGCAAGAATACTGGAATGGGTTGCCATTTCCTTCTCCAACATATATACAATAAACATGGGTAAATAGATATTAAACTTCTTAAATTTTTAGAGCAACAGCAAAAAAATACATATGATTCTGAAAAGCATTTTTTTAATGTGTAAAAACACATCACACACACACACACACACACAACGATTATTCAGTTTAATCTTCTGATAGTCCATTACACTTGCGTAGTTCCAAACTTTGTCTTGAGTCATATTTTATACTCTTAAACTTGGGAAATGATTAAACTGGTATTGCCTTTGAACATGGGTGGCTTAAAAAGATCAAACATGAATAAAGTTCAAGGAAACCTAAAATAAGATTTTAAAAAGAAAAATGTTTCAGGCAACTGCTCTATCAGAAAATTCATCTTCAATAAGTGTAATGAATGAATCTAAAGATCTAATTAGAGGTCTAACTGCAGGCATTTTACATATTTAATGTTAGCCCCCATAAATTAAACATCTTTTCCTGAAACATGAGAAACTACTCAGCCGCATTAGAATTTTGCTTAACTGAAATCTGTTGCTTTGCCACAAAACTGATTTCATTCTTAACATCAAACATTTGGTGGAACAGTCCTCTGACTGGGTGTGTTTGTTGTAATAAAGAATGACCTCACATATTTCTTACAGTAAGTAAGCCATCCCCTGAGAAGGTATTGAAACCAACCATTCCGTATTGACTTTTAATTATGTGATTTGGCTTAAATTTGAATCCAGAAAATATGTGAAGCAAGTAAATATGTAGTAGTATTTAAATATGACCAATAGCATTTATCTTAAAATTTTCATTTTCATAATGTATTACCATTAATTAGTTCTACAAATATGTTTACATAAATTAGGTAGGTACACACTAAGGTAACGTTTTATTTTTAATTATTTCTCAGGAATCTTTATCAAAAACACTATTTCCTTTTTATAAATTCTTATACTAAAGAATCTGCCTGTAATGCAGGAGACCCAAGTTCTATCCCTGGGTCGGGAAGATCCCCTGGAGAAGGGAATTGCTACCCACTTCAATATTCTTGCCTGGAGAATTTTATGGACAGAGAAGCCTGGTGGGCTACAGTCCATAGGATCACAAAGAGTTGTACATGACTGAGCAACTATCATACTGAATAGAGGTGACAAAACTAAAGAAAGAACTTAGCAATGTTATGTAAATAAGACAGAAAATTGCTCATCGTGTGAATGTCATTAATGTCATTGAAATGTACACTTAAAAATCATTAAAGTGGTAAATTTTATGTTATATGGATACATAATTTTTAAGAGTTTATAAAATAAAATATGATGTAAACTAAATATTTTATTCCCCACATAAAGTATATGATAAAGACTTAATTTTGCTGCTGCTGCTGCTGCTAAGTTGCTTCAGTGGTGTCCAACTCTGCGCGACCCCATAGACGGCAGTCCACCAGGCCCCGCCGTCCCTGGGATTCTTCAGGCAAGAACACTGGAGAGGGTTGCCATTTCCTTCTCCAGTGCATGAAAGTGAAAAGTGAAAGTGAAATCGCTCAGTCGTGTCCGACGCTTAGCGACACCATGGACTGCAGCCTACCAGGCTCCTCCGTCCATGGGATTTTCCAGGCAAGAGTACTGGAGTGGGGTGCCATTGCCTTCTCTCAGACTTAATTTTGGAGAACATTAAAAAAAAAGAACCCTAACAACACATGTTGAAACTCTGAAATACTAGAGGCAACCACCAAATTCAAAATATAGCCGGAGTCCTGCCTATTTAGTGAAACTATCAAATTATATATCTTTGGAATAACTATCAAAATAGGCTACAAAGTAAGATTAAGTTTTAACATGATAAAATTAGAAGGAAAATTCCTCATACTAAGCTTACATTACTTTCTATTATATTTAATATTTATCCTTTAGGTAGTAGAATCATCTCTTTAATATTTCAAATCATTTGTTTCCATTTCAAAGTTGGGTTTCCTTCATCTACTCAGATTTATAGCTTAAATTAAGTAAATGAGAAATAGACTGAAATTACTTCATCAAATTTTAATTCTATGCAACATGTTAGCAATTCTAGCTATTATTCATTGGAATTTTGGAAGCTTGATCATCTTTCTTTTTGTATTTTTATCTTATGACTATACAAATGAAATACTATGTAGGAAAAGTTGTTTCTACTAAAGTGTAGCTGATTTAAAGAATATTATGTAAATAAATGATTTATGATAACACTTAGTCACTAATGGGTTTTGTACTAAACTTATTGCAAATAAGAGGAAGTAAAACAATAACCAGTTATGAACCTTGGAAGCAAAATTCTCATCTAAGACAAATACTCCAATGGAGATAACAAAACTTCCTTTGACTCAAATATATAATTAAGTTAAATGCAAGTGATTCCTGGTAACTGAAGATTACCCTAGCACTGTTTGATTTATGGAATCATTGATGTCTTACGGAAAGTTTTCAAGCATTTTTCATTACTAAGAATGTTCATCATAACAGACAAGGCAAGTTCTTCGACATCTTCCCACAAATAATACTGACAGGATGCAGTCTTTTTGGAACATCTAAAAAGCAACTCTCCTCAGATGTAAAATGTCATATTCCACATTTCTGACCTCTCTTTTGATTACAGAGACATTTGCAATGCAGTGACCCTCTCAGCTAAACAATGTAACAAACAGTTTTCATTCAAAATGTCATCATAGCCTCACCAAGAAAATAAGCATAGTGATTAGCCCTTTTAGATTTTAGGATTAACTTTTGCAAAAGCATCATGTTTCCCCTTCATTAAAAAGTAATTAAAAATTAATTACTGCATAAGAATGAAGTTTATCCCCTGTTTCAATCAGATGATAAATGCCCTTAATTAGGGATGCTAATAACTGAAATTTTCCCCTCAGACCTATTAATTACGCTGACACATAGTTCACTACTAGACTTTTTAACCAAATCTATAGCCAGAATATCTCTTTAGCTTGTTAGCATATTAGACTGAGAACAGATAAATAAAGGTAATATATTTAATTTGTGCACAATTTAATCTCCCACACCCCAATTAAATGCAAATAACACAGCCCAATCGACTTACTGTATGTGCATACATGTGTGTATCGTACATATAGTATATTCTAAGGATAGTATTAAACATTTGCTTTGCATTCCGTAAAACTCCGTGAAACTCTTGGATATGCATTTCTTGATCTGAGAACAGTAATCCTTTGATTTTGAATTCATGAATATTTTTGTTTTACTCGCTGTTTCAATGGCAGAGAACTGAATGTTGTTTCTCTTTTTTGCTGCATAAACCATTTCTCTTTTTAATATAAAATAATATTTAATCTAAAGAGAAAAAACTCATAAACATGGTTTACATGAAACAAAATATGTTAGATGAGCTAATCTATGGGAAAGAGTGAGTCATAGTTAAGAAACGGTTTCCTTGATCAGGTTTAGTGGCTTCAGATTCTATTTCTATTGATTAACAGCTGCAGGTCTGAGTCAAGTTGTTTACTTCTCTAATACTCAGCCTTGTTTTTGTTTTTCTTTTAATACATAATATTGGAATCCAATTTACAAGGCTGTTGTGAGATTAAATCTGGTACAAACAAGCACTCAGCATGCACAGAATGAGCAAACATCCTCTAAAGTTTGTCTATGTGAGTTGCATCTCTACTCAAACGTGTTTCCTGAGAACTAAACTTTTATATCTACCTGCCATCTCCACTGGAGATTTCATAATATCTAAAAACAGTATATCAAAAAAATAATGTAAGGAAAATTCAACCTAAAAAAATTTTTCCTTTTCCTATCTCCAAATTTCTCAGGCCAGTACTCTGGGACTCATGCTTGATTTGTCTCTTTTACTAATTTTCTTTACCTCCAATTCCATCATCAAGTCCTATGGCTTAACCTTCAAAATGGATAAAATGTTTAGCTCTTTTACATCTCCTCCATGCTGTAGCCTAATTTCAAACATTCTCAAGGGCTGCTGTCCTGGCCTTTTAATCACCGTCTCTATTTCCACTGTAGTTTTCACCACTGCCACAAAACCAGATCTCTTTTCCACAAAAACAGGCCACTCCAAAATTCCTTGTTGCTCCCCTGTCCAAAGCTTTAACAAGACTTTGCCTTTCTCTTTGAATAAAATTAAAACTTCTTTCCCTGGCCTAAAACACTGCGATGATCCAGCCTCTGCTTAATTCATTTATCAATATTTCTCCTTTCTTTTACTCTGGTAGAACCGTCCAGGCCTTCCAGTTGTCCTTTGAATAAAGGCAACCTGATCCCTGTCTAGGAACCGTTTCATCTGCAAATTTACCCTGATTTTCACATTTCGCTGTCCTGACCTCTGCTATTAAAAATAATTCCTCCAATTCCTTCCTTTCTAGCCACTTAACCTGCTTTATTTAATTACATAGCACCTCATATAACTCCCGACCTATATATTACATTTTGTCTAGCTTTCTGACTAGAATGTAACTTCTGTGAGGACAGAGACTGTCATTTTTTCACCACTATGTCTCCAATTCCTAGAAGAATCCCTGGTAGAGACTGCTCCACAAATGCTTCCTGACAAAACATTGTCCAGATGCTTGTTACACATTGACAGCCCATAGAAGCATATGAGTCTCATTGACTCTAATAATAATTCACTTATAAGATCTATTAAATTACCGTTATAGTTTGGTTTTAATAAATGCAAATGCAAAGTGACAATTGGGTGGAATAATTGGCAATATTATCATCTTCTACCTGTAAAGCCTAGTGAATTTTTTATATCTTCTCCTACTTAGCAATTTAATTTGAACAATGTCTTAATTGAAGCTTGTTCTCAAACAATCAGTATTGAAATTACTGATTCCAGCTGATTTGACGCCACTTAAAATATTTTGAAACATTTATTTGTTTATTTGGAAAAAGAAAAATAACAGAATGTTTTATTCATTAGAGTACAATGGATTACATATAAGAAAAGCTTTCTTAAAATTGTGTTTTTGGAAATTTATGTTTTGCAGAGGGTAATCAGATTCTGATTTTTTTTCAGATATACCATGAGTGAGCAAGGGCTCAGTTGGAAGGCAGAAATCCTGGATATTGTTCTTGACTCTGATATTCTCTGAGTCTGTAAGCTCTGGCAAACTGCCTAATTATTCCAGGCCTCAATTTTCTTATCTCAAAAATAAAGGAAATGGACTGGCTTATTTCCAAGAAGACTTCTGGCTATAAAATTAGCATTTTAAGTCAGATTTTTGTCACTTAGAATTTTTCATATATAGCTTTCTTTTAAAATCCTTCCATATTACACACTAGGTTAAAACTTCAATAACCCCTTATAGTCACATATTGTTTTACTGCTTTCTCATATACTAATTCCTTCCTTTAAGAATAGTGGTGGATTTTAATAGGTCAAAGACTATGAATTTACTGGTGAGGGTAGAAAATCACCAAAGGTTAAAAAAATTCTAAGAGACTTGGAAAATTCCATGGATATATATCTATTGGAAATGCTTATCTAAACACCAAAATCCTCATAACAAAATAAGTTAAAATTTTCACATTACATTTATATGAAGAATAATAAGCCTTTATTATTAAGCTATGTGAAGTCAAATACCACATGTGGATATATATATATATATATATATATATATATAAAAATATATATACACATACAGTGTGTATATATATATATATATATATATATATATTTTTTGGGGGCTAGCTAAAAAGGTGTTGGGTGTTTTGGGAGATATGGGAGACTCACTTTTTTTGCTATGGGAAGTCCAGATATAAAAGTATTGCCAAATGCCAAAACTTTTCAAAAGCACAGTGTCTGTTTATGCAGATTCTGAGTTAGTGAGCCAGACCAAGAAAAGGTAGGCAGGACACCACAAAGTAGAGATAAGACCTACCTGGAAACATCTACTAGATAACAGAATTGAATAAGAGCCAGAAAGTTCAGGGGAGAGTCATGAGAATATAGCTCAAGCAGTATTTTTAAGCATTTGAAACTGAATTAAAGCCATAAAACGCTTCAGTGGGTCTTTACATATGACTGCAATTTATCACATCACACTAAACACCACAGAGCCTTAAATGCTTATGCTGCTTTTCAAAGCAGGGGTCAATTTGAATGACCACAACCAATGCAGCAAAAACTTCTGGAATTTCAGCCATCAGTTGAAAAAGATTGGCACTTTTCCTGTTTTGGTAGGTCCTTTGAAAAATCTGCAAGTGATAAGTACATGATAATAAACTGTATTTAAGTATGGTAAATAAATATGAAATAATAGTTGCATAATAACAGGATGGTTTGATAAATAATTATCATTTTTCATTCAGTAAATCATTCATTCATTCAACAAATATTTATTCAGCAAATGTTATATTACACATTCTGTTCTGAGTGTTTCTGGGAATTCAGTTTTGAACAAGACAGGAGCTTTTCTGGTAACTCAGCTGGTAAAGAATCTGCCTACAATGTGGGAGATCTGGGTCCGATTCTGGGTCGGGAAGATCCCCCTGAAGAAGGGATAGGCTACCCACGCCAGTATTCTTGGGCTCCCCTAGTGGCTGAGCTGGTAAAGAATCTGCCTGCAGTGTGGGAGACCTGGGTTTGATCCCTGGGTTGGGAAGATCCCCTGGAGGGGGAAAGGCTACCACTCCAGTATTCTGGCCTGGAGAATTCCATGGACTATATAGTCCATGGGGTCACAAAGAGTCAGACACTACTAAGCAACTTTCACTTTCACTTAGGAAGCTTACATGATACTGGAAGTATAACAGCTATTGATGAGGTAACCAAACTGTAGCCTGCCAGGCCCCTCTGTCCATAGGATTTCCCAGACAAGAATACTGGAGTGGGTTGTCATTTCCTTCTCCAGGGGATCTTCCCGACCCATGGATGGAATCCACATCTCCTGAACTGGCAGGCAGATTCTTTATTGCTGAGTCACCAGGAAAGCATTATATTCTATATGAGCATATAACTTTAAATGGCAATTAATGTTTAATAAAAAATTCACAACAGAGTAATGTGACAGAAACATTGGAGAGATGGGAAGTGGGACCTATAGACTGGCAGTCAGATAAATTCTCTCTGAGAAGTTGACATTTTACTTAGATGCAATGACAAAATGACCACGATACAGATGTCACCTGTCCCCGCCCCCCACCCCATTAAAAAATGGAAAAAAAAAAAACAAAAACAAAACAGCCAGCTACAAAGTAGAACACTCCAGACAGTGAGAACTACAGGTACAAATGCAAAGGGCCAAGGATGAGAAAAAGGTTGGCATTTTTAAAGGGGCCAGATTAACTGGCACTAGCAATTTGCTGTCAGTGTTTAGCAACTACTCTCCAGAAGTAAGTCACCTGATCTGTAAGCTTGCTGATTCCTGTAGTGTAAATACTCCTACACTAGCTGATTTCAAGCAAACCAACGTGGATATACTGAACAGAGTTGAGAGGGGATAATGACCAATGGTGGAACATAATAAAGGAAGGCAGCAGCAGATGATGACAGAAGGGTCAGATAGTGGACAGAGGCAAGGTCATTTAATGCCATGTGGTCAATGGTAAGAAATTTAGTTTTTATTCTTAGAAATCACCGAATGGTTTTAGTTAAGCAACAAGGCATAATCATTTAATTTATGGCTTTAAGGTTCATGAGCTGCTTGTTGGAGAGCATACTGTGGGGGAGAAAGGCAGTTAGAAAGCTATCATATTTGCCCTGGCTTGGACTAAAGTGGGGGGCTTCCCAGCTGGCACTAGTGGTAAAGAACCTGCCTACCAATGCAGGAGACATAAGAGATGCAGGTTCAATCCCTGTGTTGGGAAGATCCCGTGGAGGAGAGCATTGGCAACACACTCCGGTGTTCTTGCCTGGAGAATCCCATGGACCAAGGAGCCTGGTGGGCTACGGTCCATAGGGTCACAAAGAGTCAGACATGACCGAAGTGACTTAGCAAGCACACATGCACACAGACTAAGGTGGTGGTAATGGAGATGATGAAAATTGGATCAATCAGGACATTTTGTGAGTCAGAGTCTAGTTGTCAATGGACTTGTTGAACAAAGTTTGCCTTGAGCAATTGTGAAACCGGGGGCAGAGAACAACTTATGGAGATTAGGAAGCATAAAAGTCAGAAATTTTATTTGGCCTTACTAAGCTTAAAATGTCCAACAAATGTGCTGACTATTATTAATAGCTAAAATGAGTCATTTCCACATTTATTCCTTCTAATAAATTTTTCATGTAGGAATTAGTATTTCCATCAAATATATAACACTATAAAGGTAACCGCCCCTCCAATGTAGGAGATGTGGATTCGATCCCTAAGTCAGGAAGATCAGCTGGAGAAGGAAATGGCAACCCACTCCAGTATTCTTGCCCGGAAAATCCCATGGACAGAGGAGTCTGGTGGGCAATAGTTCAAAGGGTCACAAAGAGTCAGACACAACTGAGCGACTGAGCACACACTCACAAAGGTAACTTGTTCAAGGTCACATACCTAAAAATTGTCAGAGGTGGAATTTGAACCTCTTTTTAACCACAAAGCTATGTTTTTACCTTTATAATATACTTCCATTTTGTAAATTAATTCTTAGGATTAATTTTTTGGAAGTATAAAGCTCTGAGTTCCCTGACAATTCCCTGCTACTTATGGTATTTAAAACATATTACTTAATTTATTGCACTTATGAGAAAATGGTAAGGAAAACTTTTGGCAGGAAGGATCCTTGGGAACAGAGTGTCAAAATATGAGGAGGACAGTAACTGCTTTAGGGCCAGCTCTCCTCTTAGGATGAACCAAATGTGCTGGGTTCTCTGCAGTACCTTCATGACTACAGACCTGGGTGAAGCCTTAGCCTCCTGGGACTGTCTACTTGGTACGTATTTCTAGAAGAAATAACAATGAGTAATTTGGACTGAGGGCAGAACATCCATACTTTTTATTATATCAGTTGAACAAATATTATCTTTAATTGAGTTTTAGCCTCACCTCTTTAAATTAATCCTTAGTAAGTAAATCCTATGAGAGGAAAAAAAAAAGTGAGGTAGAATTATTACTCTCTGTCCTGGTTTTGTTATTTAACAATGCAACATTTGGTCCCACACATATAGGATAGTGTGCTTGTATTCATTTTAAGCAGTGGACAGGAGTCCTTAGAGAGCTTCCAGATGTGCTACTCTACAGCCATGCAGTCAGTAAATAAAAATACAATGAAAGTGGAATGCTAATATCTTCTCCACAAATATTCAAAGATTTAGAGTTCTGCTGATAAAAATAAGCTGCTGCTTCAATTGCTGCCATATTGCCAAAGTTGACCCATCTTTGGGTTGCCATCAGGTAAGAATTTCAAAAGAGCAAAGGAAAAATGATTTGTGAGCTAAGGAATAAAACTGTCAATTTTTTTTTTCTTGTTTAGAACACTTTGATATTTTCCTGGTTCTCAGAACACTGCCAATTTGAGAATAACCTGGCATCTGGGACTTAAAAGCTGCCATATTTTTCTGAATTTTCTCATGTCATCTACTAATTTGACTTTTAAATCATAGCAGTGAATAAGTATTTTAAATCCTGTGTCAGAGACTTCATTCCTGGAATATAAAACTGCAAATTCTGAAGCCTGATATCTGAAGCTCTCACTGTGGATATTGATGACACTGGAAGTATAGAAAGGAATTGGGTATAAAATTATGGTTGCACATGAGTTTTAATAATTTTAAAAACATCTAGTCCAACACACCTCACAATTTCTGATTGCTTTATATGATTCATATTAAAGGATCTCCATACACCTACTTGAATTCTTCTACTCCTGTGTCCCTACAAGCCACCAGTCCATCTCAAGACAGCCCCGCAAAAAAGCACTCATAAAAATCTGTACTTTGGAGAAATTTTCAAGTAATTATCTAATTTCTAAGACTGCCAAAATACTCTGACCAAGGGACCAATGTCCTTGAATCTCATTCATGCTCCCATCATGATTCTTAACATTATGCTTAAGGCCCTGAATGACAGACATCCACATAATTTCATTTTACTGATAATCTGAACTGTAAGTTTTTAATAACTCATAACTCTCCTATCTCATTATTGGATAGAATATAAACACACTTGGTCTTCACATTTTTCATTTAATGGCAACAGTCCTTCATAGAAATTAGAGTCGCACTTGCATTATTTGTCCTTATATTAACACTTTTAGATCCCCAATTTTCCCCAGGATCATGGCTGATGGCATCATGAATGCACACTGTCCAGCTCCCTGAAACCAGGACTTGGTTCTTGTGAAGTCTGCACATTTAGACCAATACTCTAATGAATCTCCTCGTTGTGAAAATTCCTCTCAACAGGCTGACTCACCCAAGTGTACTAGAAGAGAACACTTTTAACTCTATTATTTCCAGTTTTCTTTCCCGTCCTTTCTTCCTTCCTTGGTCCCTCCCTCCTTCCCTCTTTCTTCTTCCCCCTCTTTCTTTTGCTTCCTTCCTTCCTACTTTTCTTTTCCTTTCATTCTTTTTTCCTAATGAAATGTCAATTTTATGCTGTCATATTGATGGAGAAGCATCATTACAAGTGGTGGTTAAGTTTGCTGACTAGCCCACAAAGTCTTCCCTAACCATAATTTGGCTGACCTACAGTTTTTAAATGGTTAAGCACTTACCATGCAATATATTCTTTGGAAATCTGAAAAAACTGATATCACAATAAAAATTCTTAATGTAGTAATGCATAAAATGAAAAAAATATGAATTGCAATTTTAAAAAAATGTTTTTTAAACAATTGATACATTTTTTAATAAGACTAGTAAGAAACAGGGCAGACATTCATAAGAATTTTTGAATGTTTAAAGTGCATGGATCACAATTCATTAAAATCATTATATATAAAATGTTTTAGGCATATTTAACAAATACTGTATCAGTTAAACATTGTAATAAACTACTTTGTAATTACTATTATCCCCATTTTACTGAGAAAATACTGAGATTGAAAGAGATGATAGATTTTGTCTGAATCACAAAAAAAAAATTTGAGAGAAACAGAATTTAAATCACCATCAGTTCAAATTTAAAGCTTTTAATCAGTATATTATATAGACAATTATTGGGTTCATTTTGCAAATAAAATTATTTTGGAAATTAATATATATTTTTCAAATTTTACTTTACCTCAGCACTAAAACCTTCACATACACTAAACTTGGAAGTCAGATATACTAGGATCTGAATACCTACTCTGCCACGTCTTGGCTGTGTGTGTGTGTGTGTGTGTGTGTATGAGTGCTCAGTCGTGTCTGACTCTTTGCGACCCTATAGACTGTAGCTCTCCAGGCTCTTCTGTCTATGCGACTTTCCAGGCAAGAATACTGGAGTAGTTTAGCCATTTTCTACTCCAGGGGATCTTCCCAACCCAGGGACTGAGCCCACGTCTCTTGAGTCTCCTTCATTGGCAGGTGGATTCTTTACCACTGCGCCACCTCCTGAGCAAATTACTTAATTACTCTGAGGAGTTTACTGAAACTACAGTGGAAATAAACACACCATAGTCTCTGAGATAATAAAGTAATATGTAGAAATGGGTTAATATCTGTAAAATCTGGCAAACTGCATGACTCAGATTGCCAAATGTCAGAAAACAACCATTCCCTTCCCCTGCACAATATCTCCCTCTTGGCTTCACAGGCGCACAAAAAGATTTTTAAATTCTCAGAATGATCTGATTGAAAACATACACTCTTGTCTAGATGTCTACATTCTTTCTCTGACATGGCTTTTGACTTAGAATGTTCCAAATCACAAATCCCCTGATGGAGAACTTCTATGAGTTGTGCCCTGTCCGTCCAGGGTCACCCTACACTGCATCTCTGATTCTCACAATCACAATCTGCTCCTCGCCCTGGGATGACCTTCGTGTGACACACCATCTTGTGCAGCAAGTTTTATAGTGACGGATGCCTTAGCAGCCAGATTCCTGGGTCTGGTTTCTCCTCCCCCAAATGATCTCCACAAAGACTCTGTTTCTGGGAGTGCCTAGAATTGACTGCACATATCCAGCAACTGCAGAGGAGAGCTGAGTCTGCGGTGTTTTCATAATAAAATCTCACCTCCAAATATCTGACCGTTTACTGGTTTGTACACCTCTTTATCCTTTCTTTTCTCCAGACGACTCTTGAAATATGGATTGACCTGAGCCATGTGGCAGTGACTGCATTTGCCACATGAAAATGTTTATCTACTGACCGAGAAGTACTGCCTACACATATAATGAAACATGTTTCAGATCAACTTGGTTTAAGTTTTATATGGTTACCACACTACATTCTGCTCATCATTGCCTGGGATTTTATAGTTTGCATGCAATGTAACACAGTCATTCACACAGATTAAAAAAAAAAAAGAAAGAGACTAGTGCTTTCTTTCACAAAGCAATAGTCTAAGATGAAGTAAACGGCAAATAATACAGACAGAGCCATCTTGATAAATAAGCAGTGGCACTATCATTAGTATACTTAACAGAAATTTGTAATTACTCTTAATCTTCAAATCTCCTTTTTTTATGAAGTGGTGACATGAAATTGTATACTCTGAAATTGGTCACAAATAACAAAAATAGCAATAAATTATATTCATCAAAAACATTTCAACCACAGCAAAAACAGCTCATTTGGAAATTCAGAATAATTCTCCTATAGCAGTAGCCACACATCTACATAAATATCCACATACCAAAAATGTCAGTCCTTTGAAGTTCCAACAGATCTGCCTGTTCTTAAAACAATTTCAACAAATTAATAAAGAGATGTCAACATTACTAACTTCAACAATTAAAACAGTAAGTTTTAACAATTTTTATAAATGAGTGTTACGTAAGGACAATGCTTCATAATTCCCTGAGACTTTTGAAGATCAATGATTTATTTATTCATTTGTTTATTCAACACATATTTAAGCACATCTACTTTCTTCAAGGCACAGAGGTTCTTTAACAAATTTTAGTTGTTTCAGCTTTGAATTAGAACTGTAACAAAACAGTGGTTAACAGTAATGTTACTTTTTGAATAGACTGTATTTTATGCTACTTGCTCTACAACTGTATGCAATTTCTGTTTCTAAACAGTGAGAGCTAATGTATACTGCTTCTCTTTCTCCCTATCGTAGTTCATTACACTGCTACTCAGTGAGAAGCCAGGCTCTCACTGGTACCCTTTTTGGAGTTCTGTGGGGCTTCATCAGATGCTTATTATATCTACTTATGATTTTGCAGAACCTACAGGACTAATGAAGTAGAACTCTGGACCCACTCTCTTATCTCCATGACCAGTTAGAACCATCTGAATGTTTTCAAAGCTAAGGTACTTGAAATATCCACAGTCAAGGGGGAGAGTATAGAGTCACCCCCAGAGATACCGGGTCAGCCTACCGGGCAAGGATATATTGTGTCTTATAGGAGTACAGCTTTGTTTGTAATGTGCTTAAACACTTAACATTTACATATAAATTTCATAAAGTGATATATGTTCTATAAAATGGTGTGGATACAACCGCAGTTCCAAGCATTAGTAAATTTCAAAGAACATTTAGTTTAGTGGTAAACATACTTCCATTTACATATATTATGAAGAAATTTTTCACTGTCGAACAAGGTTATTACAGATTTACCTGAATCTGTAGCTGTGATCAGCAAGACAAAATGTTCCTTTGTTTCACGGTCCAAACTCTGTGTTACTCGAAGTTCTCCACTAGCTGAGAGAGTGAAAGCATTGTCTTCATTACCACCAAATAGAACATACGAGAGTTTGCTGTTGGAACCTTGATCATCATCTCTTGCCACCACCTACAGGAGAAAATAATACAGGCCATGAATGTGAGTAATACTCACAAAATGTATATCATGAAATAAAGTGTATTATTAAAAATAAGTGTATTATTAAAAATAATAGGGTAGAGCCATACAGACCAATATTAAAAGGTTTCAGAGACATGTTTGTAAGTTTTAGGTAAAATTTTAAAATGGCACAGAGTACCATATATAATTTGTATAAAACCAGGTATAAAATAACACATTGCATTTTTGGAAGACTTCACAAAAATTTTTTTAACAGCAGATTCATCCAGGTAGTTGGATTTGTAAAGAGGAATGAAGAGCAACGTTTGTAAAAGTTTTCAAACTTTAACATCATTTTATTTTCTTACTATGTATAGAATAACTGTTATAGTGAAACAAAATTCAAAAATGCACAAATGTGTGCAGCAGAGATAAACACAAAAGGATATAACTGAAATACAATATTTCATCTACAAGGAAATCAACAGGTCCTTAGGAGTAATTTTCATAAACCTGTCCTTTTCGAGATCTGCTGTATCAGCAGGTAAGCATTTTTGGATGAGAATGAGGAAGAGAGTGGGGCAGCATGACACTGTAATTAAATGAATTGTCTTACAAAGAGCACAATATTTGTTTGATTTAAATATACTTACCTGAAGAACTGTTCTGGGTAATGTTCCCAGATTCTCAGGGACATTTACAGAATATGGAGATAGCTCAAATATGGGGACAAAATCATTAATATCCAGTAGAACAATGCTGACGGTAGAGGTATCAGTTCTGGGAGTGCTGCCCCGATCTGTTGCCTGAACAGTTAAAGAGTAAGTAGGGGTCTTCTCTCGATCCAAAGGCTTAGCCACGGTGATTGCCCCTGTGACTGAGTCGATCCGAAATTCCTGATTGGCATTACCGTCGACAATGCCATAGCGGACCTGTCCATTTGTACCTTCATCTCCATCTGCTGCAAATACTTGTGTTATATCCGTTCCAGTAAGTGTATTTTCATTAATCTCCACTTTATACATAGCCTGTGCAAAAACAGGGTTATTATCATTGATGTCAAGTACCATAACTACCACCTCTGTAGATGAAGACAGAGATGGGTGACCTTTGTCCGTAGCCACCACCGTGAGAGTATAATTGGAAACCTCCTCTCTATCTAGCTCTCCAGTAAGCCTTACTTCTCCATCGATGGTCCCGATAGTGAACTTATTTCCCGAAGGGTTCAGTAGGGTGTACTCAATGTAGCTGTTTGGGCCGCTGTCTGGGTCAGTTGCTTGGGCTTTGAAAACAATGGTATCAATAGGTGTGTTTTCTGGAATGTAGGTCAATTTAGGGGAAAGAAAGGTTGGGGGGTTATCATTGACATCCAACAAAATAATGGAGATTTGAGCAGTGCTTGTGAATCTGGAGGCTGGAAGCTGTGGCAGGTCATGCACTTGAACGACCAGATTGTAGAAGGACTGACTCTCCCGATCCAAAGGTTTTAGAACTTTCAATACCCCATTCTTGTCGACTGTAAACTGCCCAAGGCTATCGCCAGAAGCAATACTGTAAGCCAACTGAGAGTTGATGCCTGAAATGGAAGGGGGAAAAAATTAAATTTTCTGAACTAAATGCTGATCGCAAACTAAACTGCACCAAAAATTTCATGATATGAACCTGTGTATTTGATACACATGACCTCCAAACACACCTTATGAATGGTTTAGCCACAGTTAATTTTCTTTCTAAGGAATACATAACCCATAACTTTTTTCTTGGTATCATTTGATTTGAAAAGATGTTTACAATCTGGTGAACAAATGATCTATATACTGCTGGCTATTTACCAAGGTGTTGAAATGCTAAATTACGAGAGTGAAGAGGAAAAAAAATATACTAGAGAGTGGATATTTTTCTATACATTTCTTTATTTCTGTCACATAATTCCTGAGAGTTCAACATTAACAGTGCCACACTCTACTACTAGCCAAACATTTATCACATTAGTAATTTATTGAGGCCAACACCAATTTTCAGAGAATGATAATAAAATTTTCTGATATATGGCATTAGTCATGGATGCTTTAAGTCTACTTTTACATTTCTTGGCAGAACCAATAAATACTTTTTAATTCCTATTAAGTGTCTGGCTAATACCTCTGAGAAAATAATTCTCTTTCAAAGTTTATTATGTTTATTTACTGTGGTTTAAAAGTATTTTTGAAGAAAATGTTAGCAGTAAATGTATGCATAAAAGACTCCAAATATAAAGATTCACACTCTTTTTGGGCTATTTTTAGATAATGTTTTATCAGTTTTTCCCAGGAACATGTGTCACATTTTAACTTAAAAAGGCATATAAATCATTTCAGAAAATGATTGTAGAATTCTAGAGATGATGTAGAGAATCGCTCAGCCTACTTATTGGTTTAGTAAATAATTTAAAGCTAAATTACAGATAAGCAGTGCAAACACAAAGAAAAAATTATATTTCCTGCCCCAGAATAGCAGTTTCTTCACTGGTCCATAATGTCATGTGTACTTTTATATTTTATCATAAACATGTTGGGCAATTATAGGATGGCCTAAGAATTTCTAAGAAACATATTTTACATCTAGATAATCCATCCTTAATAAAGATGCTCTACTCTGGGATCTTATGCTATGGAAAATCCATTGAGTTATATAAACTACTTACAAATGGCTCCTATATTTATGAACTTTAACTATTCAAGTGTCAAAAATGATGTCCACTCTTTGCCAAAAGTCTTCTAGAACAAGTTGATCACCCTTTTCTTGAAAAGTACTCTTTCTTAGGATTCTGTAGATACTTCAGTTAGCTTCTGCCTTTTCTTGAAACCCATTAAGTCCTTGTAAAGGCAAGTTTTAGTTGAGTAATACAGTTTTTTTTTTCCCTACCAGGTAGTGCCTGCTTATTTGTTTTTTTTTTAATGCTAGAATTATTCTTTTCCCATGCTTTGATAGTTTCTTATCTAATATCCTTTGTCTATATGTTGATGCAGAGGAAACTATTTACGGAGATAACTTTCAGGCACTGGCTTATTCACAAAAATATCTAGGATAAACAAGGATTGAGTAGATCTTTGAAAAGGTAGGGGTTTTCTCCTCATTAAGAGTTGTGGCTTTTAATCTTTGCAGTTTATTTAAGACCATTCACAAGAGAACAAAGCAGAGGTTATAAAGTTCAAAATACTTAGGACACTGAGGATCAGGAAAAATATGAATAAATAAAGCTAATGGAGGCTACAGGTCAACTCGCCAGCAGGAGATAAAGAGAATTTTAAGATCTGGATAGAACAAGGTCAACAGCCTACTTCAACTCTCTGACTTAAAATTCCACAGGTTTGGGGGAAGAAAAGTTCTATCAACTGATGCAAAAAAAAAAAAGAAAAAGGTTTCATCAACTGGTACCAAATATGGATATATTACTGAGAAAGTATTTTGATTGAGAAAGTAACTTGATTTTAAATATATATATATACATACACACACACATATATATTATAGTGATATATATTTAATATATTTTTAAATAGAATTACTCTCTTAGGAATTTTTTTTTTGCATTTCCTATGGCTAACTCTGTCAGTAAATATTTAGTTCCTGTTCTTTGAGGTAAAAATTCAGACACAATTATTATTCAGAAAAAGTTATGAAGACACCTGAATAAAAATAATACCAATGAGCAGAGATATATTTCTATGTAAGCATATAAACCTTTCATGCCCAAGATCAAAAGAAATTTAAAATACTGACAAAACTACACATGGCTACAAAGTGATGGCTTCACATTTCTACATAAATCAACTGGAAGGCAAGCAGTTAAATCTAGGATTGGAACACCCCTGGTCCACTTTTTATGCTATTTCCTGGAGTAAACAATTAACCTGCAGAGGCAAAAAGAGAACATGATCCCAAGATTTTATGGCCTTGTTGTAAACAGCAGGACAGCCTCTTTTTTAGGGAGAAAGTTTGCTGGGTAGGTGGGTGGTGGAAGTAATAAATATTAACTAGAATTATGAAAAAGATAAAAATGATTTTATATTTAAATTCATAATGATGACTATATCAAATGATGACATTAAAAATGAACTGGTAATGATAACAGTCACTATCTTTGAGAACATAAACATAGAAATACAACTGGTTTTGCACAAAATATTGCAGCACAATCTAAGAAATAGCTTTCACCTCAGGAACTGAAACTGTACTGCTGCAATTACAGGTCATGGAAACCATCTCTATGGACTTTACTGTCAAGAAAAGGACTTTTCACTCCTGTCATGTCTAAGTGACTTTGGGCATGTGCTCTACATCTATAAAATACATGTATACATATTGAGACTCAAAATTCTCCCTGAACCTTTATACTATCCTAAAAAACGGAGAGCTCAGGCCATTCTTCTCTCTCTACTCCTTGCATCAAATATCCCAATCATGAATCAGTAAACATATTATTTTAATATTCTATAATTTATTCATACGTGCTAGAACTTGAATTTAGTGGGCTTTTACAGCCCCCAGATCTTTAAGCTAAGAACAGTCCATATTTCTAACCATTTATGTTCAGTGTTCTGAAAGTGGTTTAGTTGCATGATTCTTTCTGGCAGTTTTATTGTGTGTATGGTTGTGTTGGGTTTTTTTTTTTTTTTTTTGGTTGGTTTTTATTTCAGTGTTGAGAATAATTTAGTTCCAGGAAATACAGCACATAACTGTAGGTATGTGGCTCTGTTACAAAATGTGCATATTTATTCACAGTCCATAAATGCCTAATTATTTCTATAATGAACTAGTATTTGTCAACTTATCGTACAGCTGCAACACATGGAACTCTTGCAAACAGCATTCACTTTTATAAAGCAGTTCCAACAAGGTCATCAGGTCACTGGAATATGAAACTCATTTACAGGTCAGTTGATCTGCATTGTGTACCAAGCATATATCAGTAAATTTATTCAACAATAATTACTTTATTCTCAAAGTACTCTGTGACTCCCCAATATTTTTAAGAGTATATGAATTTATTTCTAGGATAATATAATAATTATCAAAGCTAGACTATTTCTATGAAACTTCAATTTATAATGTGTGTGCTCAGTCGCTCAGTCCTATCTGACTCTTTGCAACTCCATGGACTGTAGCTTGTCAGGCTCCTCTTTCCATCCATGGAATTTTCCTTGCAATACTGGAGTGGGTTCCCATTTCCTTCTCCAAGGGATCTTCCCAACCCAGGGCTCTAACCCACGTCTCTTGTATCTCCTGCATTGGCAGACAAGTTCTGTACCTCTAGAACCCACCATACTTTGCCTCAATATAATACTTTCTTAGCTATATGAATGAAAGCTTTGAGATTAACACATGTGCTACTTATCTTGTGAACACAGTAAAATATTTGCTTTTTTCTTATAAATGGTTATGCAATCTAAAATTTTAGGTTAAACTTAGAGAATCTAGATATAAGTAGCAGAAAATGTTAAATTTATTTTCATATAAAATGTCTTCATTTAAGATGACAATATTATCTCCTCTGAAAGCTCTTGGTCTGAGATTAAAACTAAATTGTTAATTAGAAAAGTCTAAATAACATTGTGAAACACATTGGGAGCTATTTAGTATAACTGAGTTGGCAGTTTTAAACAAAGAAGGTTACCCTTGTACAGTCTTATCATGATCCTTGAAATTCAGAGAGAATAGAAACTGTGTCCTATATTTTAGGTCAAGGTGCAGGAAATTACACTGATAAAAGTATTCAATACTAAAACAATGAAAAACTGTAGCTTGAAACTTTTATCTAACACAATTAAAGGAAAAAAAAATCCATAAAAAGCAACTTGAAGTCAATGGTTAATACATTTCTGTGAATATGCTTGCATGGAATATTCCAGCAGGAATGGAAACTTCACAAAGGAAGTTTCTTATTTGCTATTTTCTCAGTTCTCTACAGTTGAGTTTTGAGGATAAATGGAATTTACTCTAGACCTGCACACAATCTTATGATATAATAGGCTCTCTCTAATGCTTAAAGTCACAAAGAAATTTGACAGATAATTCTTCACTACGGAAAAGTTACAACAAATTAAAAAATGTTCATATCCAGAGATCAGGTAAATTAATTAAGTTTATAATAATAGATAAGGCAACATTCAAAATGAAGATTAACCTCAACTGTGCATAAAGTCTAACGGGAGACACTTACACGTACAGAACTAGGCTGATGTACATGAAGGACTGTGCAACATTCTTAGGCCAGGACTGGCTACATACTAGGGACAAGTGGTCCGCCATGTTTGCTGGTCTCACATTCAAGGATTCAACCAACATAGACCGAAAATATTTTGAGGGAAAAAAATTCCAGAAAGTTCCAAATTTCAAGCAAAACTTAAATCTTCTGTGCTCTGGAAACTATTTATATAGCATTTATATTGTAGTAGGTATTGTAAGTAATTTAAAGATGATTTGAAGTATATGGGTGAATGTGCATGGGTTGTATGCAAACATTACGCTACTTTATATAAAGGACTTGAGCATATTGGATTTTGGTATCAATGAGGCTTCCCTAGAGGCTCAGAGATACAGAATCTCCCTGCAATGCAGGAGACCGGGGTTTGATCCCTGAGTCAGGAAAATCCCCTGGAGAAGGGAACGGCTACCAACTCCAGTATTCTTGACTAGAGAATCTCATGGACGGAGGAGTCTGGCGGCTACAGTCCTCGGGGTCGCAAAGAGTCAGACCCTACTGAGCAACTAAACTTTCACTTCACTAACTTTCCAGAGGTCCTGGAACCAATCCCCTGCTGGTACAAGGGATGACTGTATTTGACAACTGTCAGTTGTTGTTTTTAATATTCTTAGCAATTTGTGGTACTAACATTATAGGCACTTCTGTTTTAGGAATATTTATGTTTTCATTATTAACTATGCTTAAATAAGAGAGGAAAACTTCAAAATGCACTTAATGAATTCTAATTAAAGCATTTCCTATTTCATGAATTGAAAGATATATAAATACACTGTGCTCTGCCTCTCATATCTTTGTAAGTGGTGATTCTAGACACTCTTGAAACTAAGTATAGAGCAGAATGGGATGAATGGTACTCTGAGATCACATAAATCATTTAAGTCAGCAAGAACCAGGAAATTCTAAATTAAGGTTGATATGCCTATGCCACGAGGCATATCCTTGGGCTAGAGACCAGTTTCCTCTTAAAATACTGTCCCTTGTTTTCTTAACTAAATGAACATTTAGCTGCATCCAGTGGAAGGAAAAACAAGGTATTAACTTTCCGAACAAAGATTGACAATCTGTACAATGTTATCTCTAAAGGCTATATTATCTGGTATGTATAGTTACAAAATTAGTCTTAAAAAAAGACCAAGGGAGTCATACTTTAAAGTTTTCAAAGAAATAAAAATCAAACAAATCAAATAAACAAATATCAAACATTGTAAAGTCTAGATTTAATTTAAAATCTCAACTAGATTATATAGCATAAAAATTAAAGAGATCTGAGACCGTCTTTGGAGTTAAAGCACGAAAGCTTGCTGAGATACTCTGAGCCATTTTCGGTCAGAAATATAAAACTAATCATGCAGTTTGAAGTATTTTTTGAGACTTGGTTTTCCTTTAGCATCCACATTTTATCCTTTTTATGTTAAAAGAATATATGTAAGCAAATAGTTATCTGAAGAAAACCTACCAAAAAGCTGCTTTATGACTTCTACATTGCTAAACTGCAGTGGTGTCACACATTCAGAGAGAATAAAGGAAGATAAATTTATAAAGCTTATAAGATGCACACAATGTATGCTGTGTAAGTGTTATAAAAAAGAACTTAACTAATAAAATCCTTAGTTTTTTAATTCTCTATAGTTAAGTTATAAACCTATTCCTCAACTTTGGATCTATATTTACAAAATGCAATTTTGTGACAGCTGCACACAGTAAATAAATATGATATAAATCTAATGATTAATGTTTAATAAGCTTTAAGTATGCAAAATAAAGTACATACCATCATCTGCATCGGTAACATTAAACACAAGAACAGTAGATCCTAGAGGTAGATTCTCCATTAAAGATGTGCTGTATGAATTCAAGCTGAAAATGGGTGGGTTATCATTTACATCTAGTATGTTGAAGTAAACCCTGATGGTAGTAAATTGTCCCCCACCATCTTCAGCCCGAACAGTGAGGATATAATATTGCTGTGCTTCATAATCCAACATTCGAGTCAAATTAAAGACTCCAGTAACTGGATTCAGGAAAAATATGCCATCTTCATCATCTTCATTCACAATATATGTAATTTCTCCATTCACACCAGAGTCATCATCTGTAGCCAAAATAGCTGCTACCAAAGAACCTAGAATAAATTGAGAATCTAAAATTAATGGGACAGGGTATTGCTAAGAGATGATATATGATACCAAAACATTTATTTGTATAGTAAAATATTTAAACTAGAAAATCACTATGAAAATATAATGAAAACAACACTGTAGATTTCTACATTAACATGGATGTCAACATTCCCAAATCTCCAGTAGATCTTATGTGTGTATGTGCACGCTCAGTCACTCAGTCATGTCTGACTCTTTGCGACCTCATGGACTGTAGCCCACCAGGCTCCTCTATCCATGGAATTTTCTTGGCAAGAATACTGGAGTTGGTTTCTGTTTCCTAGTCCAGGAGATCTTCCCAACCCAGGGATTGAACCTATGTCTCTGGAGTCTCCTGCATTGACAGGCGTATCCTTTATCACTGTGCCACCTTGGAAGCCAGTAGATCTTATGTTGCGATGTAAATGTTCTGGGAAATGAACACAACTTCTGACATTATTTTTCTACCTACCAATTCATGACCATATTGATGAATTCAGTGAACATATATTGGGGCCCACTGCTAGTGTCAGGAACTGGCAATTCCAAGCAATAATACAGAATTATGCTAAGGGCATACCACTTAACAGCTTATATGACCATTGCTAGAAATGAGGTGAGAAAGAAATGTGATGGGAATTTCATGAAGGACATGAACAATTCATCTTGGTGAACTGACTGCAGTGAGATTTTAGTCCTCTATAAATGTTTCATTCCTTTGTCAAATGAGTTTCTAAAACATATGCCTTATTTTACAAACTCATTCAAATATAATTCACAATACAATTTCAGTTTTAGATAAGAATTTCTGATAGTGGAAAAGAAGCCAACCCACACCAGAAACAGGGATATTGAGTACTCACGTGCAACAGTTACAACATAAAATATTCAAAGAAGCAAGGTGAGAATTCAGGATTCCTATTCTACTAACATTTATTCAGCATCTGCTAATCCTCAAGCCCCATGTTAGCAAACTCATACATGTTTAATCCTAATTCTAACAAGAATCATTGTTTCCATATACAGAAGAAGGAATTGAAGCTAAGAGAAATTAATTAATTGCCCTGGTTCACACAGCTAGTAAGTACTATAACGGGTATTCACAGGTTTTCCTGTGCTTTTTTTGCTTTCTATGCTCAGGAACATAATCACATCAGACATCCTTACAGTGGAAAAACAGTATCAAAACTATGGTTGCCAGGAAACTTAACAATGCGTGTCACAGATACTTTCAGAAACAAATATCTGTAATTAAGACATCAGATGATTAGCTTTTCTCATTTGCTCTCAAAAGTCTATAAATTTGTTTGGGAACTGTAGCAAAGACAGTTAATTAAAATATTTAAAAATCCAACGTTTATGCCCAGTAGCACATACTAGTCCCAGTTCAAGAGCAGCCAAAACCTAGTCCGTGTAACTGTAGTCAAAGGTGACCCTTGCAAAATATACTTAAAAGTGTGCCACCTACCTGGGGTTGTGTCTTCTGGGATGTCAAAGGAGTACACAGGCCTGGAGAACTTGGGTGTGTGGTCATTCACATCACTGACAGTAATATTTATTCTCATATCCGAGGACTGAAGACCATCATCTGCACGAACCAGCAAGGAATATTTGGAACGACGTTCTCTGTCCAGTCTCTTGGTAGCTATCAGATCTCCAGATTCAGGGTCAATTCGGAAACTGTCATCGGCTCCACTGATGATCGTATATGTGACAAGAGCATTTGCACCCTAGGGAAAAGAGAGCAGAATCTGAACTGCTAGAAGTAGAACAGTAAAAGTTCTGCTCCTTGTGCTGAATGTATACTTGACAAAGTGAGGCTCTGGGGTTTAATTTCATATGATACTGTAATATTTCAAATAGTAACAGTCCAGTGTAGTTAACTAAATAGTCTTTCACTATTCATTTCATTAAATAACACAGCGAATCTCAACCTTCAAAATGTGTGTGTGTGTGCGTGCGCGCGCTCTATGCATGCTCAGTTGTGTCTGACTCTGCAACCCTGTGGACTACAACCCACCAGGGTCCTCTGTGCATGGGATTGTTCAGGCAAGAATACTGGAGTGGGTTGCCATTTCCTCCTCTAGGGAATCTTCCCAACTCAGGGATCGAACCAGCATCTCCTGTGTCTCCTGCATTGGCAGGTGGATTCTTTAAGACTTGAGTCACTTGGGAAGCCCATATATATGTGTGTATGTGAGGGAATGGTAACCTACTCCAGTATTCTAGCTGGAAAACCCCATGGACAGAGGAGGCTGGCTGGTTATGGTCTGTAGGGTCACAAAGTATTGGACATGATTGAGGAATTAAGCACAGCACACACACACATATATAAATTCTTAAAATATATCATAGAAAGGGGTCAAACTGTCACTGTGGAAAATGCAAATGATGATAATACTATTAACTACATATCCAGAGGTTTGCCAGGCCCAGGGACAGCACTGTGGATGCATTATCTTGCTTTAGTTCATGCTTCCCTGGTGGCTAAGCGTCTGCCTACAATACGGGAGACCCGGGTTCAATCCCTGGATTGGGAAGATCCCCCTGGAGAAGGAAATGACAACCCACTCCAGAATTCTTGCCTGGAAAATCCCATGGACTGACGGAGGAGCCTGGTAGGCTATAGTCCATGAGGTCGAAAAGAGTCGGACACGACTGAGCCACTTCATTTTCAGTTTTTCTCACTGTGAGATACTATTTCTCAAAAGAAGATGCAAAGTTTGGAGATGGTACTTAACTTATCCAGAGTCATACTGGGGGTGAGTGGATTTCAAACCCTAGTTTGTGTCTGACTCTGAGCTCATGTTCCTCTGGTTCAACATAAGAAGGTAATTAAATTAAGAAAGCTCTAAATGGAAATGTGGACTTCCCTGGTGGCTCAGACAGTAAAGAATCCACCTGAAATGAGGGAGACCTGGGTTCGACCCCTGGGTTGGAAAGATCCCCTGGAGGAGGGCATGACAAACCACTCCAGCATTCTTGCTTTGAGAATTCCAACAGCAGAGGAGCCTGATCGGCTTCAGTCCATGGGCTGCAAAGAGTCGGACAAAACTGAACGACTAAGCACAACACAGCACAAATGGAAGCTTACAATGTGCACTGTAAGAACCAAAGAGAGGGATTACTTTGACCAGTTGCTAGTGTGAAGAGATTTGCTTGCTTAATTAATTAACTAATCTATGTATTTTATACACTTTTGGTTGCACTGGGTCTCCTTGCTTTATGCAGCCTTCCTCTAGCTGCAGCAGGTGGGGCCACTCTTGGTTGCAGTGCGCAGGCTTCTCATCGCGGTGGCTTCTCCTGTTGTGGAGCACAGCTTCTAGGCCCACGGGCTTCAGGAGTTGCAGAACATGGGCTCAGTAGTTGTGGTTTGCGGGCTCTAGGGTTTGGGCTCAGTAGCTGTGGTGCACGGGCTTCCTTGCTCCATGGCATGTGGAATCCTCCTGGACCAGGGATCGAACCCATGTTGCCTGCATTGGCAGGTAGATTCTTATCCACTGTACCACCTGGGAAGTCCAGTGTGGAGAGTTTTATCGTAGAACAAAAAAAGAAAAAATGAGCTAAAATATTAGATTATGGGTATAGATTGGATAGGGGCCTAGCTGGTAAAGAATCCACCTGCAATGCAGGAGACCCCGGTTTGATCCTGTGTCAGGGAGTTCCCCTGGAGAAGGGCATGGGAACCCACTTCAGTACTTTTGGGCTTCCATGGTGGCTCAGATGGTAAAGAATTTGCCGGCAATGCGAAGACCTGGGCTGGAAAGATCCCCTGGAGGAAGGCATGGCAATCCACTCCAGTATTCTTGCCTGGAGAATCCCCATGGACAGAGGAGCCTGGCAGGCTACACTCCATGGGGTAGCAAAGAGCTGGACATGACTGAGCAACTAAGAACAGCACAGCACATACACTGGAGAATCTCAGTTACAACACACATTGAACTGTATGACCAAGAAACCACTGATCTTGTTTTAATTGGAAACAATCTTTTAAGGCTCTTGATGGTATAGGATGGACTGGAAAGAAGAGAGGCCAGAGAAGGGGTGAGAGAGTAGACTTTGGCCCCAGGAGACTGGGACTTCATTTCCTCAAGAGGAAACTCTATATAATCTGCATTATTTTCTGGTTCAAGTCCCTGTTCTGTAAAATGAAAGCTGGGATGCATTCTTGTGTTCACTCAGATCTTTGAACTGTAGCACTCAAGATCTGAAGTATAAACTAGGAATTTGGCTGAAGGAATGGAAAAGAAAAATAGAACATTTATTAAGTGTTTATTGAGTGCTAAGCACTGCTCTGAGCGCATCACTTCATGGGCACTAATTGATTTGATACTTAAAAGCAATCCAGTTGGGTAAGCACTATTATTATCCCCATTTTGAAGATAAAGAAACTGAGACAAAGAAATCTGAACCCTGGTTATCTTGCCCCAGAAGTGAGGCTCTCAATCATTGTGTACCAAACATAATATACACAGAACAAATTAGTAAGATCTGATGGGTTATTGGATACAGAAGTAACTAAGGATAGCTCTCAGTTGTTCAACATTCTCTTTTATTCTCGTTCTTTCTTTTATCAACTCTATGCAATGAGCCTAAAAGTGAAAGAGAAAGAAAAAAAATTTCAAATTACTTTGGCTGGGAATTAGGAGAATGTTCTTGCTGAAGACATCTCAGGATAAGGTCTGCTTGGACTCAGGAGACATTATGCATTGAAATTTTATAATTTTATGTATGGTATGTTAAGAGAGTGGAGGATAGCTTCATAGAAATGATTATGTGGCAATGATTATAGCCATAGGAATGGATATGTGGTCAGAGATTTGAAAAGGGGTTTGATAAAACTATCTGAAGGTCAATTATGTGGCTCACAGTTGAAGCCAGATGATTTGTTGACAATTTATATGAGAATAGATAGTAAAAGGTACAGCAGCATAAAGAATGAATATCATATTGAAAGAATGGGAAATAAGGGGAGTGACTGAGGAAAGAAGAGGAGAAGGAACCTGGGAGACCCAGAGGACAGCTTGCCACAGAGGTTAAAGGGAAGGTTTCAGAAAGAGTAGATTTTAGCAGAGTCAAAAATAAACAAACTAAGGCAAATTAAAATTAAAATCACAATCTAGATTTGATAATGAGGGATGGTAACTATAGTATTCAAAAAATCTCTTATAAACTTATTTGTATATTATTGAAATAATGAACAGTTTGATTTAGATATGCTTAATCACATGTATGGAGAAGGCAATGGCACCCCACTCCAGTACTCTTGCCTGGAAAATCCCATGGAAGGAGGAGCCTGGTAGGCAGCAGTCCATGGGGTCGCACAGAGTCGGACACGACTGAGCAACTTCACTTTCACTTTTCACTTTCATGCATTGGAGAAGGCAGTGGCACCCCACTCCAGTGTTCTTGCCTGGAGAATCCCAGGGACGGGGAAGCCTAATGGGCTGCTGTCTATGGGGTCGCACAGAGTCGGACACAACTGAAGTGACTTAGCAGCAGCAGCAATCACATGTATATTATAGTTGGAATTCTGAGTTGCACATTATACATTGTACTGGTTCAGACTGCATGCTCTGGGGCCATAGTTTTGGTTTTGAATCTCTGCTCCACTACCTATTAATCATGTATCATTGGGCTACTCCTTAACTTCTATGAGCCTATGTTTCCTTACCGAGACAATCTGGCTGGTAATAATATCTGATACATGGGACTGTAATGTAGCAGTACTTAATCTGTATTGAATCTGAGGATTAAAGGAGTTCACACATGTAAAGGACCTACAACAATGCATGAAAAGCTTTAAGTGTATGACAGTGCTAACTGTTTTTATTCCTATTTTAATTATTTTTTATAAAAGGAATATAACAAGTTAGATGCATTTGATGACAGAGATGTTTGCAAATGAGTAATTTAAATCAAAATTTGATTAGAGTTGCTATATATCCAAGGAAAAATACTGTCTGATTTTCTATTTTATATAGTATTACATCCTGACACTGAGGTATATGTAGTGTTGGAATTGTCAACTTCAAAAATTACTTTTTGATTTCAATATACTCATATAAAACAAATATGTGTAGATATGTAGATATGTTGAGATATAGATATAGATATAGATATAGATATATTACCATATCAGCTCTAGAAATGTATTTGTTAAAGTATCCAGGCTTAGAACTCTCAAGAAGCTTTTAGGAAGAACATAAATTTAAGACATTTAGACTCTAAGGCTGACATGCTGGGAAACTACAGAATCTGCAGTTTCCATACATCTTTTCCCTCATAGATTAAATATGCTTCATTCTCAAGATCAAATATATAAGGGCATGACTGCTAACAGTCGAAGGCAAAAATACTCTTTCAAAATTCATGTTTAGAGGTATTTGCTATATTTGTACTGCATTCCCAAACCAATCTTAAAATTTAGTAATGTGAAATCCTCAAAGCACATTTTAATTTAGTAATGACAGCTGGATTTGACATACTATGCACATTTATCTTGTATATTCAGGTGTACATAGACCATCTAATGTATTTATTGTAATTGTATGGTTTAACAAAAACATTCAATAAGAATTTTAGACTTTGAATCTAACTACATTCTGTACTTTTTGTTCTGTTTCACAAGGAATTCCACTATTCTGTGAAACAGTCCAGAGAAAAACAGCTACACTCAATTCTGAACTATTAAAATAGAATTTGGAAATTAGGGGAAAGCCAAGATGCAAAACCGTATTTCAAGCTATTATATAAATGGTTCAAAATTTAGAAATGTCCCATCTACAAAATGACTATAATAATTAATACTCCTGAACTTATGATAATTCTTCTGAACAGAAAACCAAAGGCATCAGACTGTTGATAAACCATAATTTTTCACTTTCAAAATCAGCTGATGTGGTGCATTAGAAGTTCCAGTGAATGTCTGAAAATTCATGGCCAAGAGTAATGATTTAATGAGGTCTTTTGAAAAGTCTATTTATTTATTTAGTATCCCAAATATGCAGTATCAGCAATGCTACAAGAAACAAATATCATATTTCAGCTGTAGCACAGTGGAAATAATGCTGTTTAAAAACATTCTACTCTCCTGAGGAACCACAGAGACAAAAGTACGTGGAAGGAATTCTAAAAGTAAATAGCTATAAATTGTAAATGCATTTTATAATCTTAAGTAGTAGTTTCAAAAGCAAGTATGGTACCATGGAATAAAGCTTTAATGTCCTGGCCCATTACAAGCATAATAATTCGTTTATCAAAGGAAACAAGACACAGACAATCATGTGCTTCTGAGAGATGTCTATCTTGATCCAACATATGTTTCAAATGATATTTAAATTATGCTCAATATGTACATATTGCTTTCAGATTCCTTTACCGGGCATTATTCTTCAGTGACCTACACCAGGTTTTCTAACATACTAATATTTTATGTTTGATTTAGTAATTAAGGAAAAGTATATAAACTATATAATATGTGGGCATAATTTTCTGATGACCTATGTAATCTTAGTGTTTTAAAGAATTCTATTAATGTTTCAAAATCAACCTGCAAGATAGCTGCATGACAATTTAATGCTGGCCAAAAAGTAAAAGAAACTCCTTGCATTTCAATATTGGTTCCTACTCAAAACTAGATGAAGAAAGAACCAGAACCATGATTTGGTAAGAGATAAATCATTTCAAACGTGTACATACATATTTTCAAATTTAACCTAGAGGTAAGGAGCTGAGAACAGAATAGAAGATAAAAGGTTTATCTAAAAACATTAATAATAATTTATTGTAAACTACTCAAAAAAGGAAACAGCCAATAATTCTGAATGTCCTAGGAAGCCTAGGTAGCCATCCCATTTGGCATACAGGCAAAGAAATGTTGGTTCCTCATGTCAGGAGTGGACATAGTCTGTAGTTATTAAAACATCACTAAAAAGTTAAAAAAAAAACATATTCAAGAAGGAAAAGGATCTCATGAGCTTAATTTTTTAAAAATAATAGTGCCAAAGCACTTCTACAAAAATGTCCTTCTTTTCTTTAAAGTTCCAGGTAAAACTACTTCCTTCCTTCCAGCCTCTACTGTCTTTTTCCCCTTCCACCTCCACTCTCCCTGCTCCCACATAGTGGTCCTATTACAAAGTACTTGGTGGTGATTTCTACCACTCTTTCCTTGAATTGCAAACAGTCTTCCTTCCTTTTCCCTAGACTGTTACTGTTTTATAGTTTTCCTCCTTTGTGCCTCTTTAACTTCCCACTGTCTCACCTCAAATGCACTTCTTGCATAAACTAGATATCATCACCTTGCATTTAGTACTTTTAAAAAAAAGCCTAGAATGTCTAAGTGATAACACTGGCATAGATACAGTTTTTTTAACTTGAAAAGGGAAACTCAATAGAAATAAAACAAAGTACACTAAAATCGTGTTGAGGTAAATACCTAGAGATGTAATGACCTTCCCAGCCTTCTTCAAATCTCATACTAAATATAAACACATCTCAAAACATCAACTTGAAGACAAGGCAAGTGTATGCAGGTGCACATGCACACACACACACACGCACACACAGAAAAGTCACGGGGAGAAAAACAAACATACAGGCAGCACCGCATTTGATTTAACCCTTCTATCACAGTTTAAAAAGAGAAAAGTAGGGAGGAAAGTAAAATTATAATAGACTTTGCATAATATTATTGTAAGGGTGGAATGTTGGCATTTCTTTCAAATAATCACTGAATAATAAATTATATAATATAATTATATATAATTATTATAGACATTTTATGAATTTATAATCATAATATATTGTATATTATATTTATATATAATTTGTAATATATAATGTATATTATATAAATTATAGTGTTATACAAATATAATATATTTCTATAATATCATAATTAGTATATAAATATTATAATTACATAATATTGTATATTTATTATTAATATATGTATATATATTACATTATATATTTATATAATATAAAATATTATGTATAATATATGATATATAATATATAATGCATATATAATATTATAATATTATATCTAACTTATAATTATATATTATAATATAGATATAATTTATAATATATTATATAATACATAATTATGAAATACAATATAATTATATAATATATATATAACATAATGCATTTATGATACATATGATATTATATATAATATATGATTATATATATTATAAAACATATATATGTAATTATTAAATATAAAATAATAATAAAGCTGAGCACCGAATAATAATTCTTAAGAGTAGTGCTCAAAATTCTCCAAGCCAAGCTTCAGCAGTATGTGAATTATGAACTTCCAGATGTTCAAGCTGGTTTTAGAAAAGGCAGAGGAACCAGAGATCAAACTGCCAACACCCACTGGATCATGGAAAAAGCAAGAGAGTTCCCAGAAAAAACATCTATTTCTGCTTTATTGACTATGCCAAAGCCTTTGATTGTGTGGATCACAATAAACTGTGGAGAATTCTGAAAGAGATGGAAATACCAGACCACCTGACCTGCCTCTTGAGAAACCTATATGCAGGTCAGGAAGCAACAGTTAGAACGACATGGAACAGACTGGTTCCAAATAAGAAAAGGAGTACATCAAGGCTGTATATTGTCACCCTGCTTATCTAACTTATATGCAGAGTACATCATGAGAAACGCTGGGCTGGAAGAAGCACAAGCTGGAATCAATATTGCTGGGAGAAATATCCATAATCTCAGATATGCAGATGACACCACCCTTATGGCAGAAAGTGAAGAGGAACTAAAAAGCCTCTTGATGAAAGTGAAAGAGGAGAGTGAAAAAGCTGGCTTAAAGCTCAACATTCAGAAAACGAAGAACAAGCCGTCTGGTCCCATCACTTCATGGCAAATAGATGGGGAAACAGTGGAAAGAGTGTCAGACTTTACTTTTTTGGGCTCCAAAATCATGGCAGATGGTGATTGCAGCCATGAAATTAAAAGACGCTTACTCCTTGGAAGGAAAGTTGTGACCAACCTAGATAGCATATTCAAAACCAGAGACATTACTTTGCCTAAAAAGGTCTGTCTAGTCAAGGCTATGGTTTTTCCAGTGGTCATGTATGGATGTGATTGATGGACTGTGAAGAAAGCTGAGCACCGAAGAATTGATGCTTTTGAAGTGTGGTGTTGGAGAAGACTCTTGAGAGTCCCTTGGACTGCAAGGAGATCCAGTCCATTCTAAAGGAGATCAGTCATGGGTGTTCTTTGGAAGGAATGACGCTAAAGCTGAAACTCCAGTACTTTGGCCACCTCATGCGAAGAGTTGACTCATTGGAAAAGACTCTGAGGCTGGGAGGGATTGGGGGCAGGAGGAGAAGGGGACGCCAGAGGATGAGATGGCTGGATGGCATCACTGACTGGATGGACGTGAGTCTGAGTGAACTCCGGGAGTTAGTGATGGACAGGGAGGCCTGGCGTGCTGCAATTCATGGGGTTGCAAAGAGTCAGACATGACTGAGTGAATGAACTGAACTGAAGAGAGTAGTGCATTTCACTAGGATATGTATATTATAATTAACATGATTATTAATTCCTGCCTTGAATAAATCACTTGAAATAAATGAGTTTTACTTGTTCTGTTCCTACAGAGAGTATCATAAACTTTCATTATCTTTTATTTAGCAAAAAGCTAAAAAACAAAAAAAAGAAGCTCATGCAATTACTATAAGCTCATGCAAATGATACATCAAATAGTTGTAGCAACTGCTCTAATTGATGTATCATTTGCATGAGCTTATAGTAATTGCATGAGCTTCTTTTTTTTGTTTTTTAGCTTTTTGCTAAATAAAAGATAAAAAATGTTTATGAATTAAGCTATCCAAATATATATGACCAATGACGAGATTTAAGAAAATCTCAGCAGTATTTACTAAATTATAGCTGATGATATTTCATATGTATCAATAATAATACAAACATTCTGCATACAACTCTTTTCATGGTAGCTAAAGTTTGGAAAAACTTTCTCTACACAAAATTTACTAGAAAGTACTAAACATATTTTCAGTAGAAAACTACAATTACTTAAATGTACTTGCTTTATTTTGTTTCCTTTTCCTAAGTTACACTTTGGCAAAATGTATAGATGACTAATGGAGGAAGCACAAGCTGGAATCAAGATTGCCGGGAGAAATATCAATAACCTCAGATATGCAGATGACAACACCCTTATGGCAGAAAGTGAAGAAGAACTAAAGAGCTTCTTGATGAAAGTGAAAGAGGAGAGTGAAAAAGTTGGCTTAAAGCTCAACATTCAGAAAACTAAGATCATGGCATCTGGTCCCATTACTTCATGGCAAATAGATGGGGAAACAGTGGCTAACTTTATTTTTTGAGCTCCAAAATCACTGCAGATGATGGCTGCAACCATGAAATTAAAAGATGTTTACTCCTGGGAAGGAAAGTTATGACCAACCTAGACAGTATATTAAAAAGCAGAGACATTACTTTGTCAACAAAGGTCCATTTAGTTGTATTGGTGCTTTTGAACTGTGGTGTTGGAGAAGACTCTTGAGAGTCCCTTGGACTGCAAGGAGATCCAACCAGTCCATCCTGAAGGAGATCAGTCCTGGGTGTTCATTGGAAGGACTGATGCTAAAGCTGAAACTCCAGTACTTTGGCCACCTGATGTAAAGAGCTGACTCATGTGAAAAGACCTGGATGCTGGGAAAGATTGAAGGTTCGAGGAGAAGGGGACAATAGAGGATGAGATAGCTGGATGGCATCACTGACTCAATGGACATGAGTTTGAGTAAACTCCGGGAGTTGGTGGTAGACAGGGAGGCCTGGCATGCTGCAGTCCATGGGGTGGCAAAGAGTCGGACATAACTGAGTGATTGAACTAAACTGACTGATAAATGACTAAGTTGTTACATTCTGTACTGGCTGTTAAAATTAGTCTATTATTGAATTATTCACCTTTTTTATGTTAAATAAGCCAAAAATCAAGTTATCATATCCTTCTGGAGCTTAAATGAGGTAAGGAAATTAAATTATCTATTTGGGGCTTAGCAAAAAGGGAAATGGGCTACTAGTGTATGGGAACATTATTCCTCTTTCCAAAATTCTAGAAATTAACTAAAACCTTTACCTAGCAAGGAGGAGAAAACAAGTGACGTTATTTTTTTAATGGGAAAAATATAAATTACAAATTATGTAAGTTGTCATGATGTTTGGAGCATAATGATTGCTTTAGTTAAACTTAAAACATAAACATGGAAGACAGAAATCTAAATTGTGTCCCCCAAAATCAGTTTACTGCTAGGAAACTTATTAATGGAATTCAAAATTCATTGGCTTCCTGGATAATTTCCTTAAAATATATAAGGCTATTACTAAGTTATACACTTTATGTTTGCATAAACATGAAATTAAAAGACGCTTACTCCTTGGAAGGAAAGTTATAACCAACCTAGATAGCATATTGAAAAGCAGAGACATTACTTTGCCAACAAAGGTTCATGTAGTCAAGGCTATGGTTTTTCCAGTGGTCATGTATGGATGTGAGAGTTGGACTGTGAAGAAGGCTGAGCGCCAAAGAATGGATGCTTTTGAACTGTGGTGTTGGAGAAGACTCTTGAGAGTCCCTTGGACTGCAAGGAGATCCAACCAGTCCATTCTGAAGGAGATCAGTCCTGGGATTTCTTTGGAAGGAATGATGCTAAAGCTGAAACTCCAGTACTTTGGCCACCTCATGCGAAGAATTAACTCATTGGAATAGACTCTGATGCTGGGAGGGATTGTGGGCAGGAGGAGAAGGGGACGCCAGAGGATGAGATGGCTGCATGGCATCACTGACTCGATGGACGTGAGTCTGAATGAACTCCGGGAGTTGGTGATGGACAGGGAGGCCTGGCGTGCTGCGATTCACGGGGTCACAAAGAGTCGGACACGACTGAGCGACTGAACTGAACTGATATGTATATATATGGGGCTTTCCAGGTGGTGCTAGTGGTAAAGAAGCCACCTGCCAATGCAGGAGACATAAGAGATGTGGATTCAATCCCTGGGTAGAGACAATCCCCTGGAGGGGGGCATGGCAACCTACTCCAGTATTCTTGCCTGGAGAATCCCCATGGACAGAAGAGCCTGGCAGGCTACAGTCCATAGGGTCACACAGAGTTAGACACGACTGAAGAGACTTAACATGCACACATGCATATATGCAAGTTAAATGAAAAGTTTCAAAGTTGTCTTATTTTTTTTAATTTTCAATAATTTGCTTTTTTCAAATACAAATAAAAATAAATTCTTAGCTATATATGCTATAAGATAGCAAATGGGAGTGATGGGGCATTAAAAATAAGATATTTCTGTAAATATTTTTTATCCTTTGAGAAATTAAAATAATTTGGCTAATGAATCTAAGACGCACCAGCAATTAACTGAGTTGAAATTGCTGATCAAAGGAAAGTTGCCTCTAGACAGTCTCTATCTTAGCATTTCTATGTCACATTTCAAGAGTTAATGTCCTTTGGAAAAGAGCACTCAATGCTTAGCCTTAATTATTAGTTAATAAATGTTGTCAACATACAGTAGAAATTTGATAGATCACTGGAAAATTATGTTTCAAAAAGTCAGAGACAAGATCTGAGCTACCTCATCAGCATCCATGGCTGTCAGCTGCATAATCTTAGAACCATCTCCGATATTCTCCTCCACTGTGAGATCCAGCATGTCTGTTGGGAACACTGGTGGATTGTCATTGATATCTTGAAGTGTTATTTCTACCTACAAGAAAGAAAAGAAATAATATATGAATGCTGCATATGTCTGCAAAATACCAGTTAAATTGTATATCAAGAATCTGCTCAACTAAGCCTTCCAAAAAGAATCAGAATCTTTAAATATAACATCCCAGAAAATACCCTAGAGAAAGTTGTGAATTATTTATAGGAAAAGAATAGCCAAGAAAGATCATTTGACGTATTGATAGTAACTGATTTAAAATGATCACCTAGGAGTTTAGAATAGAATTGGTCCACAGATCAACTGTCATTTAAATCCCCAGATTTGTGCACCAGTGAAGAATTGTTCAGATTAGCACTGTCTGTCTTTCAGCCATTAAGTGCTGCCTGACACACAGATGACATGGTATAAAATTTCTTCCTGAAAGGTTTAGATATTGGCAACTAATGTCCAGGGAAAATAAAGAAGTTCACATTTTAAGAAACACTCAGCATTTTTTCCCTTTAAAGTCAACTTTCAATTTTTGGGGGAAGAAAACTATACATACCTTTTCTTTCTATCGTCACTCCCATCAACACTTCTTAGTGTGACTAAAGCTAAACAATCATCCTGTTCATATGTGGTATTAAGATAGGTTGCAAATATTAACTTTCCTTGAAAGATCCTCATCAGAAGTCAAGAGTTATTTGTTTTCCTACATAAGAAAGGGCTTCCCTGCTAGCTCAGTTGGTAAAGAATCCTCCTGTAATACAAGAGACCCTGGTTTGATTCCCGGGTCAGGAAGATCTGCTGGAGATGGGATAGGCTACCCACTCTGGTATTTTTGGGCTTCCCTTGTGGCTCAGCTGGTAAAGAATCTGCCTGTAACGTGGGAGACCTGGGTTCAGTCCCTGGGTTGGGAAGATCCCCTGGAGAAGGGAGAGGCTATCCACTCTAGTATTCTTGCCTAGAGAATTCATGGGGTTGCAAAGTCGGACACGACTGAGTGACTTTCAAAAAAAAAAAACCCTAAGAAAAATTGTTTAGAAAGAACAATCTGTGAATATTAAATAATAACTTCAAACCATGTGTTTTCTCTTTTGAGTTAGGTGCTAAAAGCTGAATATCTGATGAGAAAAAGGGAGACAGCTGCTAATAAAACTGAAAATTTCCCCAGTTGGATCACAAAATTAAGTCATGGAGGAAAGTCCATCCACCCATTTAGCTCGGATGTAACCAGAACATTTTTCTTCTAGGATGAAATGTCATCTTTTATACTTATACTGTAAATACTCCATCAGATCAAGAGTGATGAGAGTGGATATTAGGAAACAGCAAAATAATTCTAGTTTTATCTTTTCCAGGAAGAGGAAAGGGTGGAAGGAGAGGTAGTAAATAGGATTGTCAGTATTCTCTGGCAAAGAATGAGTGGGAAATACAGAGAGCTAGACAAATAAATGGATGAGCAATTGATAAAAAGAGAAACCCAGAAAATAATATACAGAATTCAGTACTAAGTCATTATTGTAGTTCCACCACTTAACAGGACAGTTTTGATCATAACTAATGTCTCAAATTGGTCTAGGAAATGGTTAGGGCAGCCTTAGTAGTTAGAAATCTGCTATTTTGCTTTTGGCTAACACCATTCTCTACACCACTGCCTTTAAAAGAGATCGAGATCATTAAAACTGCAGCTTGTAAGGAGCATTTCCAATTTCCTTGCAAAGTTGTAAATAACAAGAGTTTTTGAATTAGAACAACCAGAGTTCAGATTCTGTCTCTGCACTTATTAACTGGGGAAATTTGAGCACTTAATTTCTTTGAGCCTCACTCTCCTTATCTTAAAATTGGGATAATAATGTATCTTAGAGCATTTTACGAAGACTAACCCCTGATGATGCTAGCAAAATGCTTATCACAGGGGGAAACTTTCAATGAAAAGTAGATCTTGGTTTTTAAATTATTGGAACAGAACTGGGCATTCCTTAGAGCCAGGGAGAGACTGTATTTGTGATAGAATATGACTCTTGAGAGTCCCTTGGACTGCAAGGAGATCAAACCAGTCAACCCTAGAGGAAATAAATTCTGAATATCATTGGAGGGACTGACTAATGCTGAGGCTGAAGCTCCAAATCTTTGACCACCTGATGCAAAAAACTGACTCAGAAAAGACCCTGATGCCGGGAAAGGTTGAAGGCAGGAAGAGAAAGGGACAACAGAAGATGAGATGGTTGCATGGCATCACTGACTTAATGGACATGTGTTTCAGCAAGCTCTGGGAGATGATGAAGGATAATGAGGGCCTGGTGTGCTGCAGTCCATGGGGTCACAAAGAGTCAGACACAGCTGAGAGGCTGAACAACAATGTACTTCTAGTGTGTGGTACAAGTCCTGATATATCTTTGATGTCATGTTTAATTGGTGCCATTCTGGATTCTCTTTACCCTCAATTTAGCATTCTTCTTTACACACACACACACACATTCACAAATACTTACATACACACACACTCATATATGCATCTGTTGTTCAGCCGCTCAGTAGTGTCCAATCTTTCCTAGCTTCAGGGTCTTTTCTAATGAGTCAGCTCTTCACATCAGGTGGTCAGACTATTGGAGCTTCAGTTTCAGCCCTTGCCCTTCCAATGAATATTCAGGATTGGTTTCCTTTAGGATTTACTGGTTTCATCTCCTTGCAGTCCAAGGGACTCTCAAGAGTCTTCTCTAACACCACAGTTCAAAAGCATCAATTCTTCAGCACTCAGCTTTCTTTATGGTCCAACTCTCACATCCATACATGACCACTGGAAAAACCACACATTTAACTATATGAACCTTTGTTGGCAAAGTTATATCTCTGCTTTTTAATATGCTGTCTAGGTTGGTCATAGCTTTTCTTCCAAGGACCAAGTGTCTTTTAATTTCATGGCTGCAGTCACTATCTGCAGTGATTTTGGAGCCCCCCAAAATAAAGTCTGTCACTGTTACCATTGTTTCCCCATCTATTTGCCATGAAGTGATGGAACTGGATGCCATGATCTTAATTTTTTGAATGTTGAGGTTTAAGCCAGCTTATTCACTCTCCTCTTGCACCTCAACAAGAGGCTCTTTAGTTCCTTTTCCCTTTCTACCATAAGGGTGGTGTCATCTGCATATCTGAGGTTATTGATATTTCTCCTGCCAATCTTGATTCTAGCTTATGCTTCATCCAGCCTTGCATTTTATATGATGTACTCTGCATATAAGTTAAATAAGCAGGGTGACAGTACACACTCTTGATGTACTCCTTTCCCAATTTGGAATCTGTCCGTTGTTCCATGTCCTGTTCTAATCATTGCTTCTTGACCTGTATACAGGTTTCTCAGAAGGCAATTAAGGTAGCCTGGTACTCCTATCTCTTTAAGAATTTTCCACAGTTTGTTGTGATCCATACAGTCAAAGGTTTTATCATGGTCAATGAAGCAGAAATAGATATTTTTCTGGAACTCTCTTGCTTTACCTATGATCCAACGGATGTTGGTAATTTGATCCCTGGTTCCTCTGCCTTTTCTAAATCCAGTTTGTCAGGTATGGTAGATCCTATAGTAAAAATATGTTACAAAAAGTAGATTCTTCATTATGGATGATGAGTGCATGAATTGAACAAGACCCTTCTATATTTTAATAGTTATAACTAACACAAACGTGCCAAACCCTGTTGTAAGTTATATGTATGTGCACATTCATATACATACACACACATAAATGCAAAAAAAAATCCTTAAAAGAGCCCTATGAGGAAAGTACTATTATATTCCCATTAGAGAAATGAGTTAACCAATGTACACAGGTTAAATAATTATCCAATGCCAGAGAGCTAGTAAGTCAGTAGTAAGTTTCCTTTACTACAATGCAAACCTGTTTGCTGCTGCTGCTGCTGCTGCTAAGTTGCTTCATTCGTGTTTGACTCTGTGCAACCCCAGAGACTGCAGCCCACCAGGCTCCCCAGTCCCTGGGATTCTCCAGGCAAGAACACTGGAGTGGGTTGCCATTTCCTTCTCCAATGCAAGAAAGTGAAGAGTGAAAGTGAAGTCGCTCAGTCGTGTCCGACTCCTAGAGACCCCACGGACTGCAGCCTACCAGGCTCCTCTGTCCGTGGGATTTGCCAGGCAAGAGTACTGGAGTGGGGTGCCATTGCCTTCTCCAGCAAACCTGTCTATCTCTCTCTATTTATAAGCACACCCTCTCTCTCTCTTTAGGCATGTGTTTTCAATAAACATAATGAATCATATATGAAAAGTATGTCACAGCTTTATAAATGTATTTTTATAAATGTGCATATTATTCCTGTCCACAATTTGGATCACTTACATATGAACTAACTAGCCATATAATCTTGGGTCAGTCTATAAATCTTTGTCAAGATTAAAAATAAATCAGCTAGGTGATCCCTAGATTTAGCTCTCGGAATCTGAGACCATGTATGTTCTATGAGATTTTGGCCAACTTCATCATTTCAGGTACAAAAATTTGTTTCTGTCTTTATTAGCAAGGATAAATTTAGTTAAATATTAATAGACTCAAAACTAAACATTTCTGAATATATCTATAATCTACCAGTTATAGACACAGATCTAGGACATTTCATCATTGGATGTTGACATACATAAAGGTTATATTTTGATTAAAGACACCAGAGGTCATTCATCTGGTAGGTCAGGCTATGCTTTTTCCAAAATCAGTGTCAGCCTGCCAGTCAAAAAACTGTAACTGTATTCTTCTTCAAAGAAAAATCTAGATATTCTCTCTAATTTTCCAGTCTCTCTGCTCCACTTCACAATTCCTCAAGTATTCCTCAAAAACTTTCAGCATGACTTCTCTAGATTCCCTCACTAGCCTAGAGTATGAATAACCAAAAGGAGGAGATCTGAACTCACTGGTGTAGTAGATTTCATCTGGCAATCCCTTCACTTCTGAATCAGTGTGTAAGTTCTTCGGTTTCTACCAAGAGTTCCAAGATCATGAACACTGTTTGCCTATGAAGTGGCCACTGATTCCCATATTTATTCATTTAATCTTTTAGACTCTATTACATAAAAGGTATATGTTAGTCACTATGTAGTAAGTGCTAATGCTATGCTAAGTCACTTCAGTTGTGTCCGACTCTGTGCGACCCCATAGACAGCAGCCCACCAGGCTCCCCGTCCATGGGATTCTCCAGGCAAGAAGACTGGAGTGGGTTGCCATTTCCTTCTCCAATGCATGAAAGTGAAAAGTGCAAGTGAGGTCACTCTGTCCTGTCTGACTCTTTACGACCTCATGGACTGCAGCCTACCAGGCTCCTCCATCCATGGGATTTTCCAGGCAAGAGTACTGGAGTGGGGTGCCATTGCCTTCTCCAATATAGTAAATATATAAGAAAATAAGATGGGCCACCATCTCTTGTGGGGAACAAATGAAGTCTGACCATGGAAATATGTACAAATAGAAACATCTGTTTGGAAATACACAGTTGACATCTTGATTCCAAGCAGTTAGTCCCCTACACTATGGGTAATTCTTCAAGCAGTCTTGTATCTTGCCCTTGGAAGTTACCATTTTTCCTGATGAGTCCAGATTCTAACATGCACTTGGCTCACTGTCTTGGATCTCCCATCAACCTAAGAGTCTTATTTCATTATTACCCTCACTTTGGACTAAGATTTGGTATGGTTTTTTGAAATATTGTCATAAAAACACAAGAATCAAACTAACCATTTAAAGAAGATATCTAGAAAGAAAATATAGTTTATTAAATATAATAATAAGTTATCTAGAGGTATTAATTAAGACACTATAATTTTAAAGAGTGCTTTCTGTACAAATCAGATAACTTTAAATAATGAAGATAATGGCTATTAGTGGTTTATTTATAAATTATCTGATTTTAAAAATTGTCTAAAATGTAATTCCTAAACTAAAGAAAGTATGTTGATAAATGCATTTCATTCTTTTAAAATACATACCCCAAACTACTGCATAGCTTTTAGTACTAGCATTGCCCCTCTAATGTTTTACATTTTTTTTTACATTTGTTTGGACATGAAATAAGCAAAATAATTGTACTATTAAATATTATTTTGCAAAAAATAATCACATTTTGAACTCAGAAGCTTCCCTTCACAAATGGCTGTATTTTAAATGAAAGCAAAACAAATAAAGACTGCCAATAGGTTACATAATTTAAGTCCAGGGGACAACTTCAAAGTATCAATTCTATAAGTTTGTGAAAACTGACCCTCAAAGATAAAAGAAACATTACACTATGAAGATAAAGTACTTGCATATTTTATGCCTGCCTATCAGATGTTGACCTTTGTGCTTAGATAGTGGGCCCTTAGCAGACATATATGGTTTCACCTACCATTACAAGGGCATTTGGTAGCTTCGTGGTTGACTTGTTTATAACAAAATATCAGCTACACCTAATGACAGGTATTGTCTATGACCATCACTGCATTACCATTCAGATACCTTCAGAATAATGACTTTTTGGCCAAGACACCTCATCCCTAGTCAATGAAACCCTCGTAAATAATGATGTTTAAAGAAAAATACATGACTGAGATTAAGGGAGCTAACAATCAATTAATTAAAAAGTGTCTGTCTTGTGGTAGTGTTGTAAAGGTAAAAGTTTATTTAAAAATATGGCTTTAAATAATGTCACCAAACTTTTACGCTGAACAGCCAAATAGATCTTTAAAAAATAAAATGTTTACTGTGTAAATTGTTGCTATGAAATGGGTACAATGCTTTACTCCTTAAAAATGTTTCCCTATTATATGCAATTTATCATTTTATTCTGCACTGCATCAGGAATGATATTTTGGGAATTTTAAGTTTTTAAGTAAAAAAAATCAGAATTCAACTACATCATAAATGAGCAAGTTGCTAATTAGCAATAGCAATTATCAAATCATTCCATATGTCTAAATATAAAACATGGTATTTCACTAATATAAGTTGATATTATGAAAGTAATACTCTATATTCAAGGCTAAGGAATCAACTAAAATATTAAGGTCCATTATGAGCTCATTCCTCAGCTAGTAAACTGACAATTGCATTGTGGTCACTATCTCAACCACAATTAAAAACATATTCTTAAATTCATATTCTCTCTGCAAGCTAAATGAATTGGTTCTTAATGTATCAGGATGAAAAATACCCCCAAACATATTTTTAACTCACAATCTTCCTGCAACCTACATAAAGTGTTCTTAACGAACAAGGATGAAAAGCAATCTTTTTTTTTTCCTTTAAAAGATTGTATAATACTACAAAAGATTATGTTAGGTAGTCTAAGTAGGAAAAAGGGAGTCCAAAAAATGTCAGTTAGAAAAAGCCCAGGAAAAGAGACAAAGGAAGAAAATCCAAGGACTAGAATGGGAATCTTGGATGGGAAAAAACACACCCAAACATGCCCCCTTCCTGATAGGTGGTGGACACAAGCCCTATTTTGTATAGGACATAACCAATCAGGCTCCGGGGGAGGAAACAAAAAGTATAAAAAGGGAACCCAAGCAGGGTTGAGGCCACTCCTACAGGGTCCACTAGCTCTCATGTCTTGGGTGTGTACTTTCTGCTGTCTGCCTAATAAAATCCCGCCTGTGTGAGCTGTAACACTGGTCTGTTGTTTCAAATCCTTGCTGTGATGAGACAAAATAGACTGGAATAGAGTTAGAAAATAGAAATAGAAATTATTTCACAATTTGTATGGAAATACAAAAAACCTCGAATAGCCAAAGCGATCTTGAGAAAGAAGAATGGAACTGGAGGAATCAACCTACCTGACTTCAGGCTCTACTACAAAGCCACAGTTATCAAGACAGTATGGTACTGGCACAAAGACAGAAATATTGATCAATGGAATAAAATAGAAAGCCCAGAGATAAATCCACGCACATATGGACACCTTATCTTTGACAAAGGAGGCAAGAATGTACAATGGATTAAAGACAATCTCTTTAACAAGTGGTGCTGGGAAATCTGGTCAACCACTTGTAAAAGAATGAAACTGGACCACTTTCTAACACCATTCACAAAAATAAACTCAAAATGGATTAAAGATCTCAACGTAAGACCAGAAACTATAAAACTCCTAGAGGAGAACATAGGCAAAACACTCTCCGACATACATCACAGCAGGATCTTCTATGACCCACCTCCCAGAATATTGGAAATAAAAGCAAAAATAAACAAATGGGACCTAATTAACCTTAAAAGCTTCTGCACATCAAAGGAAACTATTAGCAAGGTGAAAAGACAGCCTTCAGAATGGGAGAAAATAATAGCAAATGAAGCAACTGACAAACAACTAATCTCAAAAATATACAAGCAACTCCTACAGCTCAACTCCAGAAAAATAAATGACCCAATCAAAAAATGGGCCAAAGAACTAAATAGACATTTCTCCAAAGAAGACATACAGATGGCTAACAAACACATGAAAAGATGCTCAACATCACTCATTATCAGAGAAATGCAAATCAAAACCACTATGAGGTACCATTTCATACCAGTCAGAATGGCTGCGATCCAAAAGTCTACAAATAATAAATGCTGGAGAGGGTGTGGAGAAAAGGGAACCCTCTTACACTGTTGGTGGGAATGCAAACTAGTACAGCCACTATGGAGAACAGTGTGGAGATTCCTTAAAAAAACTGGAAATAGAACTGCCTTATGATCCAGCAATCCCACTGCTGGGCATACACACTGAGGAAACCAGAAGGGAAAGAGACACGTGTACCCCAATGTTCATCACAGCACTGTTTATAATAGCCAGGACATGGAAGCAACCTAGATGTCCATCAGCAGATGAATGGATAAGAAAGCTGTGGTACATATACACAATGGAGTATTACTCAGCCATTAAAAAGAATACATTTGAATCAGTTCTAATGAGATGGATGAAACTGGAGCCTATTATACAGAGTGAAGTAAGCCAGAAGGAAAAACATAAATACAGTATACTAACGCATATATATGGTATTTAGAAAGATGGTAACAATAACCCGGTATACGAGACAGCAAAAGAGACACTGATGTATAGAACAGTCTTATGGACTCTGTGGGAGAGGGAGAGGGTGGGAAGATTTGGGAGAATGGCAATGAAACATGTAAAATATCATGTAGGAAACGAGTTGCCAGTCCAGGTTCGATGCACGATGCTGGATGCTTGGGGCTGGTGCACTGGGAGGCCCAGGGGATGGTATGGGAGGGAGGAGGGAGGAGGGTTCGGGATGGGGAACACATGTATACCTGTGGCGGATTCATTTTGATATTTGGCAAAACTAATACAATTATGTAAAGTTTAAAAATAAAATAAAATTAGAAAAAAAAAAAAGAAATCTATGCATTTGTAAGAAGTAATATCAAAGTTCTTAGAATCCCAGATATCATCAAGTTCATCTCCCAGTCAAAAGCAAGGCATTGAACTGTCAGGTCATTTATCTAAGGAAAAGCAACGGTCAGACTCTTAACTCTAGCCCACTGATTTTTGCAGAGATCTGTGGACAGGTCTAGGGAGGAAGCAGCATAATATGCCTTAGACCACTCCCTCTAAAAATACGCATTTGATGTGTACAGAAAATTAATTTTTTTAAAAATTAATGTTTGGTTATCTACCCTACAAATACTATTTTTCCAGATCCTTGCTCATTTTAAGTTCCTTTATGTTTATATTAATGGAAAATAATCTGTGATGGTTTGCCTTAGTGATGCCACTGCAAGACTATTAAACAATCAGCAGATAGGTGGTGGGTATACGTTGCATGTAAAGAAACTATAGCTAAATTATCTCTTTGCTGTTGTTCAGTCACTCAGTTGTGTCTGACTTTTTGTGACCCCATGGACTGTAGCACTTCACTCTCTCCCGGAGTTTGCTCAAACTCATGTGCATTGAGTTGGTGATGCCATACAAACCATCTCATCCTCTGACACCCCCTTCTTATCCTGCACTCAGACTTTCTCCATAGATAGCAGTAAACGTTATTGCTTTGAAAATGCCTACAAAGAAGCTACTTCTTCCATGCCCTGGCCATTGTAAATAATGCTGTGATGAACACTGGGATTCTTGTGTCTTTTTGAAATATGGTTTTCTCAGGGTAAATGCCCAGTAGTGGGATTGCTGGGCTATCCAGCAATACAACTATCATATGATGCTTCTATTTTTCTTTTTTAAGGAACCTGCATACTCTTCTCCATAGAGGTTTTATCAAATTGCATTCCTATCAGCAGTGCAAGAGGGTTCCCTTTTCTCCACTTTCTCTCCCGCATATACTGTGTGTAGATTTTTTGATGATGGCCATTCTGACCAGTGTGAAGTGATATATACAGCTGATTCATTTTGTTATACAGAAGAAATCAACACAAAATTTTAAAGCAATCATACTCCAATAAAATAGTAAATTAAAAAAGAAGTCATTTTTCTCGAAAGATGCAATAAGAATCATTTTCAAAAATGACAAAAGTTTAAATGGTTTGTGAGACAGACATAAAATACATATAGTATAAAACAGTAAAAGAAGACGTATCACAGCAAATAGTACTTGATCAGTTGCTTTTTGTTAGTGCCCAATATAATTATTGACATTACTGCCTTTATATTTTCATGAAACTGACACTCCAAATTTCTCAAATACTACTATTACCATATGAATTGCGACAACGCATTGCACCAAAAATAATGCTTAGACTTCACATGTATTACCTCCAAAGACACTATGATAATGCCACCAAGTTGTATTTAAACAATCTTTTAATTAACAAGTCTGCCAATAATTATTTATTTCACCAGAAGTATTTTTGCTCTGATTTCTTTAATACATTTACAAATTACAGAAATTGGTCATTTGCAAAACTTCTCAGGCTAACAGATCATTTATACTGTTCAAATTTGTGACTTTCAGAATTTTGAGGTCAAAAATTGTCTTCTTTATTTTTGCATTCTCACAACTTATTCATCTCTCGCATGTAACTGTTTCTCCAGAAATATTTGTTTTCAAAGCAAACCCGTTATTTGACATTTTATTAGAGTCACAAGTTCAGCAAATTTTAAAAAATTAAGCCCACTGGTGTGGGCTTCCCTTGTGTCTCAGACAGTAAAGCAGGAGACCTGGGTTCGATCCCTGGGTTGGGAAGATCCTCTGGAGAAAGGAATGGCTACCCACTCCAGTATTCTTGCCTGGAGAATTCCATGGACAGGGGGGCTTGGTGGGGTATGGTCCATGGGGTCGCAGAGTCGGACAGGACTAAGCAACTAACACACACACACAAACACTGGTATATAAAAAATGTATTCATCAACGTTGACCTGTATTACAATAATATTTAGGATCAATCCAATCCCATTGATTTCTTAGTTCTTGTGTCTCCATCATGTTATCATCTATAATTTATGACATAAAATCATATTTGATGATAATTCAATAACTTTATACTCAGATGATTTAAAACAACTTCAGAAAAACCATCTGTTGTAAAAACATATACAATAACAATTCAGGAAGTCTCCCACCTGGAAGACTGCAATATAGGATGCTATGAAATGCCCATCACTGTTTCAGAAACAACTACACTAAACACCACAGAGTCATGAATAAACCTACAAAAATAATTGCGGTCATTCAAATGTGCATTACCCTTAATAGGTTATTACAATGTCACTCCAATAACACTTTGCTAAATGATGCCTTAGTTTATACTGTGTTGGTGCTACTGCAATTGAGGACAAAGTCTAATGTTACACTCAAAACAATTTTTATTTCATCAGAGTGAAACAAAATGCTGAAATCCAGCATTTAATTTTTCTGTATGGAGGCTCAAGTGAGGAGTTGAAATTGAAAGCAAATTAACCAATTTGAAATCCACACCAAGATCAGTACAACCATCACCCCTGAGCTGTCACTTCCTTTGGCTCTGAAAAGGAAAACTCCACCTTTCCTGTCTGAGAGGAGGCTGTGTGTGAACATGAGTCTGCCTGCATTGCAGTGAAAGGCTCTGTTCTGGGGGACGTCTGGGTTGTGTGTGCAAAGAAACATTCTATGACTTGACTTTAAACTTGGGAATCAAAAGCAACATTTGTTAAAAAAGTCATCAGGCTAGAAATATGAAAGTCATGGCTCAAGCAAATAATCAAACTTAAATTTTAAATGTTTGGCAATAACTTCCCATTCGCTCACTTCAAATAAAGCCAAATACTATGTGATTCACTCAAGTTAGTGGGACTGACATATTTTGCATGTTATATGGGCTTCCAATGACAAGGCTTTATTTAGTAAATTTATGTTAAATCCTGTATATTCACTGAGATGAGATAGAAGGGCTTCCTTGGTGACTCATATGGTAAAGTATCTGCCTGCAATGTAGGAGACCAGGTTTCAATCTCTGAGTCACGAAGATCCCCTGGAGAAGAGAACGGCAACCCACTCCAGTAATCTTGCCTAGAGTTCCGTGGACAAAGGAGCCTGACAGGCTACAGCCTATGGGATTGCATATAGAGTTGGAGACTCCTGAGCAACTAATATAGCAAAAGGTCTGACTAATTACATCTCAGCAGAAAGCTTGGCACTCTACATTAGCTTTTTGGTAGGAGAACTAATCACATAATTTCATTTGGAAGGACATATGTCTCACTTCTTTTTAAGATTTCAAGTATGAGGTTAAGTTCAGTCTTTAAGAACAAGAAAATTCAACACCTACTTGCACTATCATTTATGAGTTTAATCTCCAAGCACTTCCACCTCTTAACAACAAGAATAGAGCTGTATTGCCATGAAAGGATGATGCCAGGGTCTGCATATTTCCTTTAATTTTGTTCTTCATTTCTTTCCCTATTTTGGGTGACCACTGGGAATTCTGCTGCCATGAGTCTCGGCGAAATGTGTCACTACATCCAGAACACTTCATCATGTTGCAGAGCCAAAATCTATTATGGTTTGCAAGTGACTCATATTTTAGTTATGAGAGAGCCCTAGCAAAGAACAGTTTACATCTAAAAGTCCTAAATGTCAGGAATGTAATGTTTGGACTGCATAGGTATTCAAGGTCCGGTCATACTCTGCAAACAATGCTTTGAGGTATTTATTTATTTATGATGTATAACCAAACTTTTTCACAAGAGTCTGTGGTAGCTATAATAATAGTGTACTGTCTCATCTTGGTGGTATTTCTCTACTTTTGAAACTGAAATCTTAAAGAAAATGGAGAAAATAAAACCACGGAAAAATGACCTATGATTTTATATTATGAAAGACCAGCAGGGGCTAGATGTAACCGAGTAGAAAAAAATCACTAGAGCCACTATTACACATCAACATGAACCAGAAATTCTTGAGAATACAGGTCTGTTGCAGGACCCAACTTTACTGAAGTTTCGGGGATGATCAGAAAGTGAGTCTTTGTATTTAGGTATAGGTTTTCTTCAGAACGACAAGAAAGAATAGAAAATATGTATTTCACAGAAGCTGAGCAGTAAAATGTTATATACTAAATGTTATTTGGGCTTCCCAGGTGGAACTAGTGGTAACAAACCCGCCTGTCAATGCAGGAGACCTGAGACACAAGTTCAATCCCTGGGTCGGAAGATCCCCTGGAGGAGGGCATCCAACCCACTCCAATATTTTTGCTTGGAGAATCCTGTGGATAGAGGAGCCTAGAGGGCTACAGTCCATAGTGTGGCAAAAAGTTGGATGTGACTGAAGCAACTTGGCACACAAACATTATTTTACTATATTTTAAAATACAGTAAAAGAAACATTGATAGTATTTGAGGGAGCGACATTTAATTTGGTAATTAATTAGAATACCCCTTTTTAAAATTTTAGGCTAACAAATACTTTGTCATTTCAAACTTTATACCTGAAATTTAGATTAAGTTTTGTGTATATTTAGATATATACATTTATTTCATATAAATTTGTACTTTTTTCTATTCCAAGTATTCTGGAATAAGAGGAAAGAAGGAAGCATATATATTTTAGATTTTTAAAACATCTTTTAAAAGCAAAGTAAAAATTACTTTAATGAGTTTTAAAACAGAACATATTTTACATATAAGCTACATGTATGTAACTGTGACGAATTATACTTGTCAAACAAAAGCAATTACATTAATCTCTCACCACCAAAACTCATCTAGCAGTCAGCAGCATATGTTCCTGGGATTTCAGTGCATTTCTTACCAGAAAAGAAATATGTATGAGTCACAAGCGGGCTTGGACAGTAGCCAGAAATGACAAGAATGGCTTGAAGTGCGGACAAGACATAGTTAACTCCATTCCTGAAATAAAATGCTTTCCATAACTCACCAAATGTGTGGTGACATAATAAAAAGCTAGTTTTGTTGTGCTTTCAATATTGTTCAAATTAGAACCAAATAAGGATTTCTTTTAAGGCAAAGGCAATCATGTGTAACCACTTCAACTTTTCCTGAAATCAATACTGCATAATTTCTGCATTTTAACAGATTCTTAAGGACGCCTAAAAGTAAATGCAGGATAAAGGATCAAGTTAAAATATCTGTGGTTGCATATGAAACTTATGGAAATTTTTATACTATTCTTCAAAACAAACACCCTGAAAAGCATCCCAGAGTATACTTTTCAACAGTTGTTCATCTGAACGTGGTAAACATACCTCAGAAGGAAAAGCTAGTATAAGAAAAACAAATAAAAATATTCCACCAAATTTTTCCTCACTTTTTTTTGACATAATAGATCCTGTAAATTTTTTTTAATAGAAAGGGCTTCTATTAAGACTGCTGCAAAATAGAAACATAGTTTGATTTATATTAAAGATACTAGCTGCAGTAATTCAAATTATTGATCCCAGTTTTTCACCCCTTCCTATAAATGACTCCACAGTCCCTCCCAACTTTAGGGGGAGTTTCTCTCTCTACTTCTTGACTTTGGGTTCATCCATAATTATTTCAGTTAGTGGGATATTTACAAATACGACCCAGGTAAAGACTTGAAAGGTATTTGCCTTCTTGTACCTCTGCCATAGTTACTAGAATACCATACCCATGCAAGTTTACTAGTACCAGAAAGGGGATAACAGACGTTGAATAGAGGAGGCATTGACATTGAGAGATGTACAGACTGAAGCAGGCTTTCCAGTTGAGCTCAAGCCTAGATCAGCCTAACTGCCTACTCAGAGATGTGTATGTGCTCAGCTGCTCAGTTGTGCCCGACTCTTTGTTAACCCATGGACTGTAGCCCTCTAGGCTCCTCTGTCCATTGGATTTTACAGGCAAGAATACTGGAATGGGTTGCCATTTCCTTCTTTAGGGGATCTTCCTGACCCAAGGATCAAACCCATGTCTCCTGCATTGGCAAGCGAGTTCTTTACCTCTGAGCCACCAAGGAAGCCCCTACCTAGAGATGCAGGAGAATCCATGTATATTGCTCTAGTCCTTTGTCCTTCCCAGGTGGTGCAGATGGTAAAGAACCTGCCTGCCAGTGCAGGAGACATAAGAGATGAGGGTTCAATCCCTGGGTTGGGAAGATCCCCTGGAGAAGGACATGGCAACCCACTCCAGTATTCTTTCTTGGGGAATCCCACGGACAGAGGAGCCTGAAGGGCCACAGTCCAAGGGCTGCACAGAGTCGGAGGTGACTGAGCATGCATGCACACAGTAGTCCTTTAAGGTTGTGTGGCTCTTTGTTATGCAACATTACTGTGACAATAGCTAACAGATACAGATACCAAAAAGTGGATTCATTTAGTGAAAATGTTACTTAATTTTAATGTTTAAATAATGGATTACTGTTCTGTTTAACATGAGGAGCAAAAAGAAAAAAAAAGTTAATGTATACTGATAACTGTTGTATACCTTGTACTATTAGATAATTTTTTTTTCCTTTTAAAGTAACAGCTTTATTGAGATGTAATTCATGTATCATAAAATTTCCCCATTTTTAAGTGTACAATTCAATGATTTCTTCCCCCTAGGATTGTAAAACATTTTCTTTTCCAATTATACATATACACATGCATCTATTCTTTTTCAAATTCTTTTCCCAATAGATACATAGACTAAGAGAATGAACTTATGGTTACCAAGGGGGAAGGGTGGAGGGGAAGGAATAGGTTTGGGATTGACATGCACACATTGGTATATTTAAAATGAGTAACCATAAAGGTTACTGCTGTACAGGACAGAGAATTCTGCTCAGTATTATAGGGTAATTTTTAATGTTATGAACTTATGAACAAATCTTCCTACCCTGTATAGCTTCTCACTCTTACTTAACACCCATGCCCTTTTAGAAGGACAAAGCAAAACAAGACATGATCCCCAAGCTCTCCTGTCTCTCCCATAATCCCCAAATTAGAGGAATAGGGTGGGAATACTTGACTCAAAAACAAATCATGGCTGGGTTGAGTCAATGAAATTGTCTTTCTTAAAAGGGTAGAAATGTATGAAAAAAACAATGGGAAACTCTATAAGAAAGCAATGGCACAACTACAATGAGACAATAATTTCTATGAATGCTTGGTCCCACCTTTAGTGGTTTTCTAGCACCCACCTGAGGCCTGGCTAAACTTTTCTTATGGAACTGTGGCAATGCCAAAATGATCCTTCAGCCCCATTTCACCTTTGCACATTACTTTTTACCCTTAAAGAAATTTCTGCTACTCTATGCAAAAGACATGTTTTGACTTATGGCTCTTCTACTCCATTTTAGTTAGTTTATGGTTTATATTGCTTATATTTCTTTATATATATTTAAATAACTATTTCACAATGTTAAAATTAAAGTCCCATTTAGATTTTTTTTTTAACTTCAAAATGGTAACAATTTTTAAACATATGAAACAGCATTAGCTCATCAATAATCAAGAATGAATATAACTTTTATCTAATTTAAAATGTAGAATACATCTGAAAATTTTGAAATCACTGTCAAAGTAAAAATTTTTGCAGTGCACTGTGCTTTATTTTAAAAGCCTATTTCCATGAATTCAGAGTGGTTTTCTTCTAAACTTCAATGGAACATTTAGTTTCTGCCATAGTGTCTAGCATACGGTAAGCACTTAATATGTTTATTCACTGTTTTTAAAGACAATATGTTTATTCGCTGTTTTTAAAGTCAATATACTTATTCTGGTAGCATATTTTGTTGTTACATACGTAAAAATGAAGAGAATGGTATTTATATGCAAAATTAAGAGCAGAGAACACTAGTTGGGATGAACCATCAAATATTACAATTATCAATACATTGTGTAGCAAAGATCCTAATAATGATTCCCTAATGTTTACCGAAGTAAAAGCTAATTAATAGGAAAGGATACTTTTAAATGTAAAAGATCAATTAAAAAAAAATGGAAAGCACATTTTCTTTAAAAAAAGTGTTCAGTTTGGAAGGCTGTGTTTTATTTTTCACTGTCAAAACCAAAGTACCAAGTTTTTCAGTGTAGTAACAGTATCAAAAATTTTAATGTGTCATTTTTTTAAGTATTTCATCTTAAAATCACTGAACTGCTACAGAAGTGTACTCTCTCCATAAAGGGAAAAAATTGTGCAAAATATAGTAAAAATCGGTATACTTTGTAAGATAAGAGATTAGACTCAAGAGTAATGAAAAAGATATGCCAATTATAAATACCTACTGACCACAAGTAATCATCTCCATGAAGTAACATGGTTTGATTATTTTGTCCAAATATACTCTCACTGTTTGTGATTTTATGACTGTATACTATGAGTAGGGTGACATCAATAGAAGCTTTGATTTTATTTTGCAAATAAAGGGATATTCTCTTCATTAAAACAAAAACAAAAGAAAAAAGTTTCAGGTAATCTTCCATTACTAGTTTATTTTTTCTGCATTTATATTTGAGAAACATTTTAAAAACCCATTTTAAAGCATTTTTATGCCTATGGTAAATATTCAAAAATTAAACTATATAAGAGAATGGGACTTTATGTAAATCTGGCAGTGTAGAATTGCAAATACTTTAAATCTGTCAGAATTAATAAGAAAAACAAAAGAAACAGTGCAGTTCTCCTGTCTAGACTAATAGAATTCTCACAGTCTGCTTATGTTAATAAATTTTATAGGAAATCTATCCCTTTCCTCTCGTGATTGTATATAGATTTTAAAGCCTGGGAGTATTTTTTCAGTTAATCAGAGAATGGTTGTTAAGAGAATAAACTACTAGTCATTATTAACTGCTTTCCTATTGTCAAAGTGTGATTAAGCATTGTCAAACCTGTTATTATTGATAATTTTTAATATTCTATGTGTATTATGAAAAATCATCACACAATTTTTCATATAAAATTCTTCTTTTCACCATAAACATTTTTACATTACACTGTATAGTCTTTCCTTTAAAAGTATTTCCTAAAAATGTTTAAAAACTTAAAATAGACTATTGATTGTGACAAAAACGACCTTTGTAAGTTAATGTTGTTATTCGCATTAATGTTATTAATACATTAATAATATTTATAATAGCTAAATAACCTCTTTCACTTTATGTCTTTTTAGTAAATAACCATCTTCACCCATCTAGTTTCCCTAAGGATAAACTCCATAAAAGCATAGGAAAAACAAGTTAGGAATTTCGTTCCTTAAAATATAACAAATATGAATTAAATTCAAAATTCAGTGAGGAGAAAGATTAAATATATACAATTTACTTACTAGAGTGGGGTGCCAATTCCTCCTCCAGGGGATCTTCCCAACCCAGAGTTCAAACCCGCATCTTCTGTGTCTCCTGCATTGAAGGTGGATTCTTTACGCACTGAGCCACTAGGGAAGCCCTTAGAGCTCTGTTGTTGTCGTTGTTCAATCATCAAGTCGTGTCCAACTCTTCATGACCTCATGGACTGCAGCACACCAGGCTTCCCTGTCCATCACATCTCCTAGAGTTTGCCCAAGTTCATGTCCATTGCATCAGGGAAGCCATCTAACCATCTCATCCTCTGTTGTCCCCTTCTCCTCCTGCCTTCAATTCTGCCCAGCATCAGGGTCTTTTCCAATGAATTGGCTGTTTACATCAGGTGGCCAAAGTACTGGAGCCTCAGCATCAGTCCCTCCAATGAATATTCAAGGTTGATTTCCTCAAAGATTGACTGGTTTGACCTCCTTGCTGTCCAAGGGAGTCTCAAGAGTCTTCTCCAGCACCACAGTTTGAGGCATCAATTCTTCAGTGCTCTGCCTTCTTTATGATTCTGCTCTCACAACTGTACATGACTACTGGAAAGACCACAGCCTTGACTATGCAGACCTTTGTCAGCAAAGTGGTGTCTTTGCTTTTTAACACACTGTCTAGTTTTGTCAAAACTTTCATGCCAAGAAGCAATTGTTTTCTAATTTCACGGCTGCAGTCACCATTCGCAGTGATTTTAGAGCCCAAGAAGAGGAGATCTGTCACTGCTTCCACCTTTTCCCCTCCTATTTGCCATGAAGTGATGGGGCTAGATGCCATGATCTTAGTTTCTTTAATATTGAGCTTCAAGCCAACCCAATTACTCTCCTCCTTCACCCTCATCAAGAGACTCTTCAGTTCCTCTTCCTTTCTGCCATTAGAGTGGTATATCCATATATCTGAGGTTGTTGATATTTCTCCTGGCAATCTTGATTCCAGCTTGTAACTCATCCAACCCAGCATTTCTCATGATGCATTCTGTGTATACATTAAATAAATAAGATGACAATAAACAGCCTTGCTATACTCCTTTCTCAATCCTGAACCAGTCAGTTGTTCCATACAAGGTTATAACTGTTGCTTCTTGACCAGCATATAGATTTCTCAGGAGACAGGTAAGATGGTTTGGTATTCCCAACTATTTAAGAGTTTTCCACAGATTTTTATGATCCACACAGACAAAGGCTTTAGCATAGTCAATGAAACAAATGTAGATGTTTTTTTCTGGAATGCCCTTGCTTTCTCTATGATCCAGTGAATGTTGGCAATTTGACTTCTGGTTCCTCTGCCTTTCTAAGCTCAGCTTGGACATCTGGAAGTTCTCAGTCCACATAATGCTGAACCTAGCACGCAGGATTTTGAGCATAACCTTACTGGTTTGGGAGATGAGTTCAAGTCCGGTGACTTGAACATTCTTTCTTACTGCCCTTCTTGGGAATTAGGATGAGGATTGACCTTTTCCAGTTCTGTGGCCACTGCTGGTTTTCCAAATTTGCTGACATATTGAGTGGAACACTTTGATAGCATCATCTTTCAGGATTTTAAATAACTGCTGGAATCCCATCACCTCTACTAGCTTTATTGACAACAGTGCTTCCTAAGTCCCACTTGACTTCACACTCCAGAATGTCTGCCTCTGGGTGAGTGACCACAACATCTTGGTTATCTGGGTCATTAAGATCAATTTTGTATAGTTCTTTTGTGTATTGTTTCCATCTCTTCTTGACCTCTTCTGCTTCTATTAGGTCTTCACTGTTTCTGTCCTTTATTGTGCCCATTATTGGATGGAATGTTCCTTAGATAATTCCAATTTTCTTGAAGAGATCTTTAGTCTTTCCCCTTCAGTTGTTTTCCTCTATCTCTTTGCCTTGTTCATTGAAGAAGGCCTCCTTATCTCTCCTTGCTATTCTCTGGAACTCTGTGTTTAGTTGGGTGTACCTTTCCCTTTCTCCCTTGCTTTTTGCTGTTATTCTCTCTTCAGCTATTTGTAAAGATCAGAGTTTTATGATCTATTAATTCACTTTTTCAAAAGTTGTTTAACATGTTAATATATTCCATTCTCTTTGACAACATGTTTTTAACCATGTCAATAAAATAAAATTTGTTCTCACTTAAAAAAAAAGTATATTCTTTGTCAAACTAAGCCAAGACAAGTTTTATGCTTCCAAATAACTGCAAACTCAAAGAAAATAGAATGACCTTTAACCATTTTCCGTACTTTGTTTAATCAAGGTTTTTCTGTTGATCCTTCTGTAGATACATTTCTTATTTGCAAAGCACAGCATTAATTATTTTTTACACCATGAAGTTTCAATTAAGCCATTTGAAACTGCAAATTGAGCAATTTTTATAAACATTTTATAATAGATGACAAAATTCCCAGTTTTTCCATTGCTTATGAAACCACCCTTTAGGAATACTCAATCTTAGTGTAGCCTACTTCTTATATTTAATTTTTTTCATAGTAGCAATTAAGAAAGAAATCTAAGTTATATTACAATGGTGAATATTGACCATGAAAATTTTAATATTTTATTGCATAGCCTTTTGAATGTTGTTTAATTTAGAGCATACACTCACATCTATTTGGAAAATTGCATTGCAACATTTGGTGAGCAAGAATAATGATAAATATTTATTTTGTCACAGGAAAAATAAATTTACAAACCCAAAGATGAGGAGATATGTATAAAATTCTTGGAACCAAGAAATCTGTAACACAAATATTACCCCCTTAAAAGAAAATACAGTTAATCATTGTGCATTTGGGGACCTAATTTGATAGTTTTATGATTCATCTGTGATAAGGAAAAAAATTTCTCACCCAGTACCCATTTTGAAAAATAATATTAAATTACAGCTTATTTTTATACTAAAAATGACTGATGTGTCATATATTGTTATTTGAGAAACAGCTATACTATACAACTATATAAAAAGTATACTTTTGTAGTTGTATTTAGTTAATTTATCCAATAAATATTTATCTAGGGTCTACTATGTGCTGTTCAAGTGATAGATGTGTCAGTCAGTCAGTTCAGTCAGTTCAGTCGCTCAGCCGTGTCCGACTCTTGGTGACCCCATGAATCGCAGCACACCAGGCCTCCCTGTCCATCACCAACTCTCGGAGTTCACCCAGACTCACGTCCATCGAGTCAGTGATGCCATCCAGCCATCTCATCCTCTTCTCCTCCTGCCCCCAATCCCTCCCAGCATAGATGTGTAGCAATGATAAAAACCATCTTTTCTGACCTCACAGACCCAATGACATTCTTAAAGTTATCCTTTATCTTAGGTTCTTACTGCTGCAAACAGTCTAGGTTTTTGAAAGACTATATTCCTAAATTCATTGGTCTTTATGTCCAATTCAATACAATATATGTAACCAGTAATATATGTATAAATTTGGAACAGAGTACATACATTTTTTATCTATAGCAATTTTTTATTTATAGCAATAGCTATTCTCACATCTATGAATTTTTTTTAATTGTGTTTGAGAGAGGAGTGCTTTATCTTAGGCTCTAGTTATCAATAAGCTTCACAATATGCTTTCAGGTTTTCTGCTTGAGCAAACTGTTTATTAAAAGAACCTACAACATATAATTTATACTCAATTGCCTACTGGAGAGAATAGTTGTCTGAATAAATGAACAAGTTTTTTCTACTTTTAATAAATGTTTTTAAAACATCTTATTTCTATTTGTTAAGGCAATATTAAAATCAACTACAATGTCCCAAGTTTGCTTTGTTTTTTGAGGCTTTGCCAACATTTTAAGATTTGTTCATTCATGATTAGAATAGATTTTAATTCTTGGAATTTCAGTGTTCTAGAAAAGCAAAGTTTACTATAAAAACATAAAATTTTAAAGTTTAATTTGATTAATAACTTGTCTTTTAAGAACTGCACGATTACTTAGAACATACGTAACAAAAGAATAAATAACTACTCAGTTATGTATAATATTTGTTAACAGTCATAAAATAGTATACTTAAGACTCCTAGTAGTTTATACTTAAGTAAATCTTAGCAAAACCACAATTGTCTTATTTGGGGCCTAGTTTCAGAGATAATATTAATTGTAAGGCAAGTAAACATAAGGGTAGGGAGAGCAGCATAATCTAGAGTGGAGACAGTACACACTTAAATAAGTAAGAATATAAACTTAGTAAAAACTTTGTAAATGGATTGCTTACACAAATGAGAAATCTATAAAAATTTGCAAACTAAATGTTTGCTCAATCAAATAAAAATAATAGCCATAACTGGTATACAACAGATGTTGTTTTACTGAAAATAAGATCTCTAATCGTTAGCAGGGTTAGATTTAACAAAAGTACCTCTACATTTTGTTGTTGTTGTTTAGTCACTAAGTCATGTCCAATTCTTTAGCGACCCCATGGACTGTAGCCCGCCAGGCTCCTCTGTCCATGGGATTTTCCCAGCAAGAATACTGGAGTGGGTTGTCGCTTCCTCCTCTAGGGAATTTTCCCAACCCGGTATTGAACTCACATCTCCTGCATCAGCAGGCGGATTTTACATCACTGAGCCACCTGGGAAGCAGAGTTGGGTTTTAATCTTGATGCCATTATCCAGGCAGCTGTCACCTTTTTAAGCCTCAGCTTCTTCAGAGGAAGAAGCTTCCAAATGTAAAAAGAATGATGTTTTGCATAATATCAGACAAATAAAAGTCATTAGACAGTGATGATGACTATAAACATACTCACCCTGCAGTGTCAGTGACTATAAATCTAATTTCTTATTAAAATGAAAAGCTTACTAGTAATTATCACACAGAAAATATTTGCTAATAAAATCTTACAATCAGCTAAAAATAGTGATTAAATAGTCCTTAAAAAACTTTTGTGAATAGCACCAAAAATCAGGAAAACCCTTATGTCAGGTTACAAGGACATGTAGGGCTTCCCCAGTGGCTCAGTGGTACAGAATCCACCTGCAATGCAGGAGTCACAGGAGACATGAGTTCAATCCCTGGGTCGGGAAGATCCCCTGGATGAGGGCATGGCAGCTCACTCCAGTATTCTTGCCTGGAGAATCCCATGGACAGAGAGTCTGGCAGGCTACAGTCCATAGGGTCGCAAAGAGTCAGGTACAACTGAAGCAACTTAGCACACACGCACAAAGACATCTAGTGGATAATGAAAATTACTGAACCCAGGGCGGAGATACAGGAGTTCATTTACTTTCAACATGGTGAATAGACTTATAATCATGACGGAATTTTCAGAATACACACTTCCAGGCCTAAATCCAAGGGAGCCCACTCATTAGGGTACCCAAGCAGGCTGCCAAGGCCTGAGTAAATATAAAAAATAATCATTCACTAAAATAAAGAGGAATACTCCAGGCAAATGTTCATTAGAGCTAGGGGTATAATAAGATAGGGAATAAAACCTTGATCACTTTTTTTTTTTTTTTTGGTCTTTTCTATAGCAAAAACTGCCTCAACCAAATATACACATGAGAAATAACTAAGCTGTTTTTGCCAAATGTGTTGTGCCATTAAAATTTCAGATAAAGGAGACTGCCTGTGAAAATGTTGTTGCTATATTTTGAATTTAGAATCAACAAGGAACCTAAATAAGGATCAAACTTTCTCTTTGTTAGCTTTATGAGTTGCCATAGAAAAATTTCAACCTTTGCCAATAAATGTTATGATGTCGCCCTTTCTCAAGTGATAATCTATTTTTTAAAAAAATCCAAATAACTCTTGAGTGTTAATTCATTTTGCTCTGAAGATACTAAGATGTGTCTATGAATTTGTCCCACATAAAGTTGTTCCAAATATATGAGACAAATGTCATACTTGGCAACTTATCTGATGCTAACAAGCCTACATTGTTTCTTTAGGCGCTAAAAATCGCAATAAATGTGTTATTTTAATCACCTATTTGCATGCTTCTGGGAATCTATATCTGAATACTTAATTATTCCTTGTGTTTTTACAAGCCATTTCATCTGCATTTAGCTAGGATTATCTGGCTCCCTCTGCTATACCCTTATAGTCATGAAGTGGTTTATTTGGCAAGTACTGGTAGAATACCACTACTAAGCACCTCATTATGAGACACTCTTTAACAAGCAAAGAAAGAAAATAAGGGTCAATCTCCACCATTCTGTGAATATATGAAAAACTAGTGAATTTAAAAGGGTGACCTTTGTGATAAGTGAATTACATCTTGCCACCAGAGAAGCCCTGACATCTTGCTACAGTTCTTAAAAAATACCTAAGAGGGCTCTGAAATCAATGTATCCATAGAATAAGGAAGTGATGCTTATTTCATATAATTTATTTATACTGAAGCCAACCAAGATGGCTCTTTAAAAAAAGTACTTTCCTTTCTGAGTTTTTCTAAACAGTATTTTTAGTAATGTGTTATGGAATACTGTCAAGCTTATCAAATTACACGGATGCTTCGTAACTTCAAAACGGGGACTTGTGTTACTATAAGCTTATCATTCTTTCATTATATTCAGTTTCACTTTAAAAGTAAGCATACAAGAGAAATGCATGGAGAAGTTTGAAGCCATGACTGCAATCACTGACGTACAATCAAATGATAACACAGAAGGTGATTTAATAGAGTTTTAGAATTGGTAAAGACTTTAGAGATCATCTCCTTTGATTCCTTTGATAAAGAATTCCAGGCCAAAGAGTTAAAGTGGATCTCTACTTTCAGGGTTTTTGAGATCTGTGACTAGAACTGATATTTTTTTCCCTAACATTTCACACTTTTAACAAATATATCATTTATCCTAATTTATTTAAAGTTTAATAAAAGAAAAATAGCCTGAAATAGAATGCATATATTTCCCATTATTTTCTAATACATTTATTATCTTCATGTGCTAAGTTGCTTCAGTTGTGTCCGATTCTTTGCAACCCTATGGACTGTAGTCTTTCAGGCTCCTCTGTCCATTGGATTCTCCAAGCAAGAATACTGGAGTGAGTTGCCATCCCCTTTTCCATAACTTAATGTAGATGCTATTAATAATTAAAAATAGATATTAAATTAGAGTTGTTCCTTGCCCTCTACTTATTTCTAAAGATAAATATGAATGCTAGTTATGAGTTTAAATCCCAGATTTGTCATTTTGGTCTATATGATCTATATGAACCTACAAAGTTATTTAACCTGTATGTGCCCTTTTTTCTTCACCAGTAATTTTGAGATAATAAAAGCACCACATTCAGTGGGTTGCTGTGATGATGAAACGAGATAGAGTTTAGAGCACATAGGATAGTGTATGGCACACATTTAGTGCTCATAAAATCACTGCAGACAGTGACTGCAGCCATGAAATTAAAAGATGCTTGATCCCTGGAAGAAAAGTTATGACAAACGTAGATAGCATATTAAAAAGCAAAGACATCACTTTGCCAACAAAGGTCCATATAGTAAAAACTATGGATTTTCTGGTAGTCATGTACAGATATGAGAGTTGGACCATAAGAGGACCAAAGAATTAATGCTTTTGAACTGTGGTGTTGGAGAAGACTTTTGAGAGTCCCTTGGGCTGCAAGGAGATACAACCAGTCCATCCTAAAGGAAATCAGTTCTGAGTATTCACTGGAAGGACTGATGTTGAAGCTTAAGCTCCAATACCTTGGCCACCTGATGTGAACAACTGACTCCTCAGAAAAGACCCTGATGCTGGGAAAGATTGAAGGCAAAGAAGAAGAGGGTGTCAGAGGATGAGATGGTTAGATAACATCACTGACTCAATGGACATGAATTTGTGCAAACTCTGGGAGACTGAGAAGGACAGGGAAGCCTGGCCTACTGGAGTCCATAGGGTTGCAAAGAGTTAGACATGACTTAGTGACTGAACAACAAAAAGAGATGGTGTCAGTACTAGTATTGAATAGTACACAGCTGAAGTGTCATTTGTAGGCAACGGAAGACATTCAATACACACATAGAAATATAGATTCTAGTAATAGAAATAAAGCTTCAATTATTAGAAGGAACATATTCTAGATTCACAGTAACAAATGTCAACCTTTTATACAGATCTGACCATTATTCAGAATCTCTTTTTAGATAAAACATACCTTTGTTAGAGCAATTAGGAAAAATCAAGATAAAAATGGAAACTATAGGCAAAATATCCTTCATGTTAACTTACTTCATGTATGTGAAGCTACATCACTACAACTCTGACTTGAACAATTTATTAAATTATTATTACTTCACTAAAATAAACTTTAATAGATTTAAATCAAATAATACTTAACATTTATACAAATTTTAAAACACCCCATTTCATATTTGTAATCTTTTAGGAAAAGAAGCAATATAATTATTCATGCCAGATTATTAATGGTGGTTATTTCTGTTTTGTTCTTTACCATATTTTCTAAATTTGATGCAATAAAACATTAAAATTTTGTGAAAAGAGAAAAAAATCAATAAATACTATTTAAAAAGTAAAAGTGCTGGATTTAGAATTTAAAATAAAAATATTTTAACTATATAAATAAATCCACAAAAGCACAGATTGCTATTATGATATTTTAGACTAAAAGCATCAGTTTTCCACTTGCTACTGTATGTGATATCTATCATGACAACTTTTCTCAACTATGAATGCTATGTCCATAAGCATGAATATGATAATATTGTCTTTCTCATTGGACAAGCAGATTTTTGAGGGTACAAGCACACCAAAACTGAGTTGAAATCAGTTCCCTACTATTATGTGCATAAATGTGATTTGAAGCTATAAAAATTTCCCATTCAATACTAACAGCACAGTTAATCATGAATTTCAATGTGTTCATATATAAGGAGAGGACTGTTTGAAAGCTCCCCCTGTACCTTTTCTTGCCGACTCTGCCATTTCCTCATTGTGTGATCTAAGTATCTCAAACTCACCAAAGGCAGTTAACAATTCTTGGCACACTACCTTAGGTCATTCTAAAGATTAAGTAACATGATAACTATTAAAATAGTTTTAGCAAGACATTTACACTTATAAAGCATTATCATACTATGCTACCAAGGACCAGGTTCTGTTCTATGCTTGGCTATACTAACCAATGAGGAAAACATGATTCTCAGCCTGATGGAGCAGAATAGTTGAATGATTTACATCAATGATGCCGCCTTCTCAGAGGGTAGTTCCCTGGTGACTCAGACAGTAAAGAGTCTGCCTGCAATGCTGGAGACCCAGGTTCGATCCTTGGGTTGGGAAGATCCTCTGAAGAAGGAAATGGCAACCCACTCCAGTAGTCTTGCTGGGAAAAGGCCATGGCCGGAGGAGCCTCGAGGGCTACAGTCCATGGGGCTGCAAAGAGTCAGACACAACTGAGCAATCTCACTTTCAGTTCTCTAATTGACCTAATATAAAGGATATTCTCCACATACCTCCATCATTCTCCAGTATATCACTATGTTTAGCATTTATTCATAAAATAGCTCATAATTATCCAATCTATATGTTTGTGTAATTATCCTCCAACTTTCTCAGAATTGATCCCCTCCTCTGCCCACAAAACAGATATTTTTCATCTTATTCATTTTTATGTTTCCAGCTCCTTGGACAAAATCTAGCAAAATACTATGGACTCTTTCATTATTCACTGAATAAATGAAATTGTAAGCCAACTATTTCTATATCATTACTTATGATACTCATAGCAGATAGCAGGAAATCAAGTTGATTTCTCAGTTGGATATATTCTGGTACATCCCATCCCACTCACCAGAATCTAACCCTCAGTTACCTGCTGCCCTTCACAACAGCTATCCTGGGAGATTTCATGGTTCTCCATACTCTCCACTGTTGGTTTTTGGAAGGAAGTTTTTTGAAAGGCACATGCAGTTACTTTTTAAAGACTCATTAATACATATCAATGAATCAATATTTATGTTATATATTTCATATTGTAGAAAAAAACAATAAAATATATTGTTATATATTTCATATTGTAGTGATAACTATAAAATCACTCAGAAACATATCAGTTGATGTTTCAACTGCTGATTAATAGAGATCTGTAATGATTTCTATAAAATTTTGACACTAGACGATATCTACCCTCCCTTCCCCCACCTTCAGTCATGCCATCATCATTAAAAATTTGGTTCTATTGGGAAATAAGATTTAACTTACACAATTTTAATATTATTAACATCTTGAATAATGTCTGCATATAAGGTTTAGAGCTTTTGCTTTCATTTATTCTTTCTTTAAAATTAATTTTATTGGCATATAGTTGGTTTACAATGTTGAATTAATTTCTACTGTACAGTTTACATGGACAAGGCAATGGCACCCCACTCCAGTACTCTTGCCTGGAAAATCCCATGGATGGAGGAGCCTGGTAGGCTGCAGTCCATGGGGTCTCGAAGAGTGGGACACGACTGAGCGACTTCACTTTCACTTTTCACTTTCATGAGTTGGAGAAGGAAATGGCAACCCACTCCAGTGTTCTTGCCTGGAGAATCCCAGGGATGGGGGAGCCTGGTGGGCTGCCATCTATGGGGTCGCACAGAGTCAGACACGACTGAAGCGACTTAGCAGCAGCAGCAGCAGTACAGTTTACTCTTTAGTTATAATGATTATTAATTGAATTGCATCTCTTATCAACAACTTATCTTCAAATGCCTGCCTAGTGTGCTGCCTACAGCTGTGAAACAGAACTGCTTTTATTTTCCAATAGTATATCTTGAATCTTTACGTATGCCAGGCATTGTGAAGAGAGTAAGAACAACTTATTACATGGGTTAGTGCTTTGTAGTATAATAGGAAGTTTCTCACATATGTCACAATTTCACAGCAACTCTGGGAAATGGAACTCTCCCTACTTTATAGGGTTTCTGTCAGAATACAATTAAAAAACATGAAAGTTTAATAATTATTAGCTATAACAATAATACTATAAGAACAATTGTATCCCTACTTTACAGATTAGAAAACTAAGAGAGAAACGACCTAATTTATCTAGTTGTGACATAACTAAGTCTAGCTTTTATGTTTCCAAATCTACTATGGATCTTATCGCCCCATAGCTGCCCCCTTTAAGGATCATATAATATTAAAACTCAATGCATATAACAACAAAAGATAAAAGCAATCCAAGTACCTATCAACAGCTGAATGAATAAATAAAATGTAATATATACATACAATAGAATATCACTCAGCCTTAACAAAGGAAGTACGTTCTAACATATGCTACAGTATGGATGAAACTTGAAACCGTTACATTCAGTGAAATATGTCAATCACAGAAAGAAATATATTGTATGATCTACTGATAAATTACCTCAAGTGGTCAGATTCATGGAGATAAAAAATTAAAAGGTGGTTGCCTGGAGTTATTAGGACTTGGGAGAAAGGGAGAATGAGGATTTAACAAATACAGAGCTTTAGTTTGGGAAGGCAAACAAGTTCTGGAGGTGGATGATGGTGACAGACTTGTACACTTAAACAGTTTAAGATAAATTTTATGTCATATATATTTTATCAGAATTAAAAAAAAAAACCCTCAATGGGTATAGCCACAGCTTCACCATTTATACTAAACAACAGAATAAATTAATTAATACAGATGATAATAATCTCCCAAGTTGTTCCAGGAAAGGTAGGCATTTTTCTTGGCCATTTTTGATTGTAGACAGTTGTTCTTGATCCCTTAAAAACTATGTCAATAAGATTTAAAACATTACATTTAGATAAGAGCTCTGCTGATTTTATGTTATTTACCTGAAATCATATCTCACTTATGCCCTCCAACCACGGTTTATGTATATCAGATATCTGAGGTATATTTATTTTAATAGAAAAGCAAAAGGCTGATATGGATTTATCTAACATAAGGGGACATACATATCATACACGAAAAATAGAACTCAAGCTACATAATATGATTCTCTCTTGGCGTATTTATTCTCAAAGTATTCTAAGGTTGTGTAGTGCCAAATGCAATATTTTTTTTTCATCCCTTTGCCAAAGTGAAACTTGACCACTGAAGTCTGAAAGATGTACAACAAAAAGGCACAAATAGATGAGACTTTAAATTCACTCCAGGAACATTAGGGGCTATGCAAGCATGGAGAACATGATTACCTTAAAAAGCACAGTTTCCAGAAATTCTCATAAGAATTCCTCAGCAGGCACTTGGCTGGAATCCAAGTTTCTCTTTTTCTCCAAAAGAAAAAAAAAAGCTTTTGGATATTTTCCTATCTTGACATTTAGAGAGATCTCGGGCATTGCCAAATGTCATGTGTGCATGTGATATTTTTTTAATCATACATTTAAAAGCATCTTAATTTGCATTCAGTTTTCAGTTTCAGGATCAAGAAAGTCTCAGATTCAATGGAAAGAGTTAACATTTTTCATCCAATACCACATATATATATCCTAACTAGAGAAATATCACAGACTCCCTGGCTTCCTTCCAATGACTCTACCAGTCAGGCTCATTGGCTCAATTCCCATTCTACTCTAAAACATTTTTTAGGTTTGCTTTTCTTTGTCTTTTTCATATTTTAACTGCATAAACTGTTTACTACAAATGCTATGGCGCTTCCCTCCAAGCGATTCAGATAAAAAACACAGCTCCTTAACAATCACTCAGTCGTACTGGAAAAATTGACTTTCTCAATCTTACACGTTACTTCCACAAACCTACACTTAACTCTCTACAAATCAGGATTTGCACTTGAATCTGTTCAAGCTCTTCTGCCACAGTGAAAGGCCATTTCAAGATTCTCTATAGTCTTTGCCAAAATTTCTGTCTATAAATACTTAACACTTCATACTGACTCCAGAAAAATAATTTCCAAACTAGTGACAAATACTAAATTGACTATTTAGAAAGCCCTATAAAATCTAAAACAGAAGGGGGAAAAAAACTGGACTGGCAGATTTAGAGAGTTCTACACCATCAGGTAGGAAATTGCCTTTTCCTCTTTTGTTCATAATATCTACCTACCTGAGACAGGGTGGAATTTCCACACACAGATACCCTTTCTCCTGTTTAAAACTATGGTAGATTTGTTGGCAGAAGTCTCCAAACTCAATTTTGTATAGACTAGTTTGCAGCTGTTCCTTATGTGCTGCTTAAGAGAATGTAAATGCTGTAGATGTCTGAGTATAAATGGTAATGGTCACCATTGAATTTCTCTGCAGGAAAACTTTTTTGTTTCAACCATCTTTTACTGAATTCTATTCACTTTGAAAAACTAAACAATTTCTTCATTTTCTAGGCTATATGGTTTTAAAACTAGTTATAGAGTATGCTCCTTTTTCCCCCAACCTAGTACTTAAGCTTATTGAGGCATAATTAACTTATAAAATTGTAAGCTATTTAAAGGATAAATTGTGATCATTTGAGATATGTATGCATTGTGAAAGGATTCCCCCATCTAGGTAATTAACACATTTATCACCTCACATGTTTATCTTTTTGGTTTTGATAAGAACATTGAAGTTTTAGCAAAATTCAATTATATGATACACTGTTATCAACTATAGTCCCAATATTTCATAATAGATCCTCCAGCCTTATTCATCTTAAAGCTGAGAATATGTAACATTTTACCAACCTCTCCTTATTCTTACCTTCTTATGCCCTGGAAATCACTTTTCTACTTTCTGAGTTTTTCAACATTATGTGTATTTCAATAGATATTTAAATATCTATTAGATATCTATGTGTATTTAATATTAAGTTATGCATTTTTCATATACCCCATTATTTCTTAGCAGATAAACCATCTGCAATCTTTTATTTTGCTGGGTAAGGGTACAGACTTTGGACCCAGAACATTTCGGTTTAAATCTATTTCTGGCAGTTACAAATTGTACGACCTTTGGATAGACATACCATAAGTTCCTGTTCCTTAATTTCCTCATCTGTTCAATGTGTAGTGTAAGTAAATGTCTCATAGAATTTGTACAAATATTAAATGCTTTAATACATGTGAAAAGTTTAGAAAAATGTCTGGAAATTACTTACTCTTACCTCTATCAAAAATTGCTTCAAGTCAATCTTACTTGAAAGAATTGTTATTGCTAGATGAGGCTTGCGTAGAGCAGTGTATCAAAATAAATTGACAACACTTGATGCATATTTGCAATGCTAAAAATGAAGGGGAACACGTTGTAGTATACATATATGCTGAGGCATTCCAAATGTCTCCCCTATTAGTTTTAATCAGATATTCATTTTCTATTCCTCCTTTCCATATTCTGCATTTCTTAACTTTTACCCTCTTAACCTTTTTACCTTCTTAACCTTTACCCTCCTTCCTCACAGCTAATATTCTTGCTCAAATGATGGTCATAACACTCCCAGTTTAATACACAATTCTATTAATCTGACAACCAGTCTTGCTGTCCTCAAAAAATGTAATAGCTCTGGTGAGAAATATTAACCTAACTAGACTATTGGGAATAGAAATTGTGTTATAAACAGGAAGGAAAATGGAAGTTAAACTGGTAAGACTAGACAATTGATTCCATATAGGAAGCAAGCAAGAAAGAGGAAGATGAGTTACAGGATAAAGTAGAGGTTTGAATCTTGCAGTGATGATGTTTAATATCAGAAGAGAGCCCATTTTCATTTGGATAACACATCTGCTCTTGTTACTTTCACAAATGCCAAAATCCAGATCTAAATTTTAACCTGGACTTCTCTGTAGTGTTAAAGAGGCAAATTTCCGCCTAACTGATACTTACTTTGTGTGTCTCAGAGTAATTTCACATTCACATGTATCACCTTTCATGGGTTGCCCCTCCTCCAGTGTTCTGTTCAAGGCAGAAACCTAGCCATCATCTTGCCACTCCCAACATCCTTCCATCATCCTCAATGTCCACATCCAATTCATCACCAAGAAACACCAGTACCAGCTCATCGACACATATCAAATCAACGCCAATATCTCTAATCTCTCTGCCTCTTCCTACTCCATGGCTCTATTTTCTGGGCTGAACTGCTAAGGCCACAATGCCTCTAACCTCTAACTGGTCTCTTTATATCTTTTTATGGTTCCATTCAGCTAGAAGATTTTTAATGAAACACAAATATGATCAAATCAATACCTGGATGAAAATTCTTCAACAGCTTCTCCTTTTGGCATGAGAAATAAAAAAACATGTAACCTGAAGTCTAGAGTTTTTTTACACTCATACCAAAGCTAATTCCCCAGAGTTATCTCTCACTTCTTTTCTTTCAGCTCTGTCACTTCAATAAACCTCATTTTTTTCTATTACTCAGCATTGTACTCTCTCTGGGCATTTATGCATGGTATTCCTTTTGCTTGGAACACTGCCTCGTAACCACTGAACTTGGCCTAATTAATTTCAAGTGATCCTTCAAGCCACAGTGTAAATATCTCTTCCATACTGACTCTTTCCATGATCCATACATACTCTAGTTTTAATTTCTTTCCAGTCTTTTCTTAAAGTACTTGGTTTTTCCATCACACACTCATCATAATGTATTGAAATATCTTATCAAAAACTGTTTTTCTCAATGAGCACACTGAACTTGAAGTATATTGATGGCTAAATTTCCAGATAGAAATCCAGCAAAAAAATGTGATGCTCTTGAAATAAAGAGAGAAGGTAAAGAGTAACCAGCATAAATGTGACAGTTGACACTGAGACTGCTAAGGAGACACTGTGGAGAGAGAAGAGGGGAAGTCCAAGGAAAGGGATATGAGAAAACTTCCATTTCATTTGTAGCAAGAGGGAGATATAGGAGAAAGAGAGTCTATAAATGCAAACATTCAGAGAAGTAACCAAAGAAAAAGCATGCTTTAATAGAGTAATAGGATGACCCAAAACTGAAGGAGCTCATCCCAGCACAACACTCTAAAACAAGGAACAAATTAGAATACATTACAATTAAATATGAATATTGCAAAAGTATTTACATAGGTGCTGCTAGTTTATTTTTCAAACTAAATTATTTATAGCATAAGTGCTCAATTTATTAATATATTGTTTTGTTGCAGTTTAAAATGTAACTAATACATGTAAATTATACTTCAGTAAAAGTATGCATTTATTCCTATCTACCTAATTGCCCACATATATAGATATATACATAGTTGGTATTGTGCATCATTTCAATTACTGTGAAATTTAGTTTCATAATTTGTCTTATTTATTTTTAACTAATGGGAAACTTTATTTTTGTTTAATTGAAGAATTTTTTCTAATGTGCTCTTAGAGGTTCACAAGTTTTATATAAACCATCCAACTAATACTAAGCTAGAAAAACAATTATTAATGTCTTCTTTTTGACTTGGTCACAATAACTGGATCCATTCAAATAGACTTTGAGTATTATATATTTGATAGAGGCTTTTCTGTATTTATTCTTTTTTACTTGACCAAGTTCTCTTTTTCACTTGACAAAGAATACATAAATTAACAGATAATCTTCTATCAAATAGTAGTTTTGGATATTAATAAATTCATATTGTATTCAACCATGTAATAAAGCTCAAATAGCAAACCTGTTCATCTTCATATATGCTCATAAACTGAAGTGTTCCTCTTACAGATTCTTCACTTTCTTATCAGAAGAACCATTTCTTTTCACCAAACTTCATACAGTATTCCTTATTTTGGTCATAATGATAACTCTACTTACTCTTTCAATTAATATCTTTCAATATCTACCTGATGGCTGCCTCATTTCTCAGAATGTTATACTGAAAAGAATCTGATGCTTGCCCTCAAAGAGTTTGACTCCTATCTTCTTGAAAGAAAATGTAGAGCCTGTATTTCTCTACAGAGTTGAAAAAGGGGGAAACTGCATGTGTGCACACTCCCGCAAACACACACATACACTCTCAATCAGTAATCTTGGTAATAGAGGGGGTAATATTATGGAATAACAATGGAAAGAAATGTAAATAATATCATCAGTGGGTCATGAATCCAGTGTGGAGCAACAACCAAGAGCTTCCACCGAGACATTCTACTGGATGTCAGAAAACTGCAAAGTTCACCCATGCTTGAGTGCTCAGTCACTTCAGTCATGTCCAACTCTTTGCAACCTCATGGACTGTAGTAGCCCACCAGGCTCCTCTGTCCATGGGATTCTCCAGGCAAGAATAGTGGAATGGGTTGCCATGCCCTTCACCAGAGGGTCTTCCCGAACCAGAGATCGAATCTGCGTCCCTTGTGTCTCCTGCATTGCAGGCAGATTATTTAACCACTGAACCACCTGCGAGGCCCCATGCTTAATCAGGAATAAAACACAATATAAGACTCAAAATAAACATCCTACCCTAGCAGTTGAAGTCTGGTTTGAACCCAACAGTCCTTTTCTCCCATTTCTTGTGGGGGTCCCGGTGCTTCATGTGTGACTAAAGTTCACACCAGTGAATCTGGGGCAAACACCCGAGGATAACTGAATGGAGCTCATGACTGATGGAGAAGGATGGGCAATCAGCAACAATTACAGGGACAAAAATGATCATTTGTCTGTACTGATGTTCTTGCTTCCTACAATATCTTCCCTACTGTATTTCCCTATTCTGTATCACAAAATGCAGGGCAGGCAGCACTGTGCTTGTCATAGTCTATTCTGCCAATGAAGTAAATAACCCCTTCTCTGTGAGGGTTTTGTGGCTTACAATTTCCCAAAGTTTGAAATTATCACAACTTTAAAATCAATTGTTTATTTGTCTGTGCTCCCTATTAAGGCAAAGTTAATCTCTCTTTTTATGCTCTCTAACAAGGCAGCAGGTTTTGAATGAATATTTGTTAGATCACTTCTCAGCATTACTGCCTACACACCATCCTAGGTTAAAAACGAAGACAATGACCAGATTTCTCAAACCTGTCTTGGGTAAGCAGATCTCTACTCCATCATTAACCACTGACAATGCATCATACTTTGTTTACTCTGTCAAATGCCATCTCCCTGATGGCACCTTCCAGATTACAATTTGATGGATCTCATTCCCTTTATTCCCCCTGTACTTTGTTATATTTCATTCATCGTACATGCCATACTGACCTGCTTCATATGTGTAACTGCTATATATGCTTAGCTAATAATTGACTGAAATCCCAAAGAACAGAGACACTACTTTTTATTATCTCTGAATTCCCTCCAACATCTATCACAATACCTCTGTGAATGAGTTGAGATCTAATACATATTCATTACACCTAATTGATTTGAACTTGGCCCCATAGGGGGAAAAAAATGCATATTTAGCCACACAGGAACTAGTAATTTGACACCGAAATTAATGAAAAATACTTGAAACAATACATATTGTTATATCCATAAATATTTACCCCAGATTTATGCAAAACCATATTTCACATGTTTATCATCTTTAGTAAGTTAAAGTTTTAACGAAATAAAGATGGCTATGCCCCACACATTATATATGCCATTGATCCTTCCCCCTCCCTTAAAGGTATGTTGAGTTTTGCAAGTATATTCAGGGGTATGACTAGTTCCTGAATTAGTTAATTATTTCAGAAATAATGACTTAACTGAGTGGTTATTCTGCAGGAACAATAATAATAGCTAACATGTGAATCCTGTATTTGTTGTATAATTTTACCCTCCTTACAAGCCTCAGAGGGAAATGTTGTGATCCATGTCTTCCAGATGAAGAGACAGAAGCTTAATGAAGTTAGTTAATTTGCTAAGGTCACAAAGCCAATAAATTGTGAAAGTGGGATATGAAACCAGACATTATGACTCCAGATCTCTTAACTGCTTAGGAGAGAGGGAAGGAGATGGTAATTCCTAGGGTGAAGTGCTGGGGCTTGTAAAGCATAAAGGAGGAACACTGGAAGGCATATGAGAGCTTTGTGAATGTCAGGGGGTGACCAGAAGAGAATAAAAAATAAGATGAATTCGAGTGAAGAAAGTGAGGGAAAGATGGTGTGAAGCCAGGAGGGAGAAAAATGTAGAACTTTGGGACGCTCAAATATAGGCTATTGTGTTTCAAGTGAAAATTCATCTAGGAATACGCGGGTGAGAGGATTCCAGTGGAGGGGCAATACGGAGTGTTTTTAGGAGTAACGTTAAGCAGCATAAACTTTGGAATTATTTCTCCCCTGAGATCCAGGCTAGGGCCCATACATAAAAGAAAGATAAACAAATGAGAAAGTAAAACAATAAATCAACACACAAAACTAGGCAAAACATAAGGGCATTCATTCCTTGTATGCTACTATGACAGTCATGTTTCAATATTAACGTATATCCAAGTATTATTTTCTTCTGACAATCACTCTCCACAATTTCAGTTTTTGCTTTGCAGCCTCTATTTCCTTTTGCATTACTATATTTATACCAACCAGAAGCCACAGTTTTTGATTTAAAAGGAAAATTAGAGAACAAGGGAATTATAAATAATGATCTCATAAATAATTATTTTTCAGGACTGAGAAATCTTACAGTTTACTTATTAGTTGACTTACCAGGGAACAATATGACAAGCCACAGTGAAATAAACTATCTGCATTAAAAAATAAGCAGTGTATTGTCTTAAAATATACCATTTAGCAAAGATGTATGAACACAGTGTTCTTGCCTGGAAAATCCCATGGACAGAGGAGCCTGGTGGGCTACAGTCCATGGGGTCACAAAGAGTCTGACACAACTGAGTGACTGAGCACACACACGTGCATGAACACAGTATATCTGGGGGATATATTGGCCTTCAATATGTATAGGTGTTTTAATACAGATAACTCTTTTATTAGAAAAATAATAATATTACCAAAATCAATAATATTTAACAATTAACCTAATTTACTACAGTAAAAAGATTTTTCATTTGTCCGTAACAGTCTTAGGTTAGTAACTTCCATATGTCTATGATGATTTTCCCATCAGGAAAATGGAGAGAATAGTGGTGCCAACCTCACAGGACCATTGGGGGCATTAAATGTGGTATTATGTGTCAATACACAGGAGCAGAAACTACTGTATGTATAGATGTTTGTACTGCTGCTTCTATGCTAAATGTTTGTTGAACATTTAACTTCTAAGTTTGATCATAAATGTAATATAGACCAATCAACAATGGTGACTGTTTTTCATGCACAATTAACTATCTTCTAAATAAAACAATAGTAAAATAATCATTTCATATAATGAATATGTTTGTATGATTTATAACACCTAGAAAGTGAGTTATAAACAGGACAACATACATGGCCTTACTTCCACTTTGAGTTGCCTTCCTTCTTGTAAGAGATATAATTTTTGGCTCCTAAATTCATCCATTTGTCTGTCCATACTCGTGCTTAGTTGTGTCCAATTCTTTGCAACCCCATGGACTGTAGTCTGCCAGGCTCCTCCATCCATGGGATTTCCCATAGCAAGAATTTTAGGCAAGAATACTGGAGTGGGTTGCCATTTCCTTCTCCAGGGGATCTTCCCAACCCAGGGATCAAACCCTGGTCTCCTGCATTGCAGGCAGATTCTTTACTCACTGAGCCATCAGGGAAGCCTAAATCTATAACCCACATCAAATCTTCACAAAAGACAGAAAATGTGGATGTAAATGTAACAGAAAATCATATATCTCATAACATAACAGGTGATTTCTTTATAATAACAAGTCTGAATTATTTCAAAATAGAAATGTAAAATTAAACACTATTATTTTAAAGAAAAAAAAAGGGGGGGGGCTGCCAGTCAATCAAAGTCCCTTTTACTCTTTTCCTAACTATGCATGCACAATAATAGTGGGGCTTTTCCCCGCTTGCTGTCTTACTTAAAATAACTCTAGTCGGATTTATGTATTCAAAGATTAAATAACTACAAAAGAAACTAATACCAAAGGGCAAGAGGAAATAATCTTAGAGCTTTATGAAGCAGTTAGCTATTCCTTTCATAAGTGAAGGGGATGGGATATATGGCCCAGTTCATTAATCTGTAGGATTTGGCAAGCAATGTCGAGAGGTTGTTGAGGCTATATCCCACAATGAACAAGAGCATCTGTGGTAAATGACAGCCCCCTAGGAGGAGGGTCTGAGCCCTTTGTACAAACTCCCTTGATTCAAACATACCCACAAAGCACATGCCAGCAGTGTTCAACAATTTATGCTTAGCTGTTACACTTCACATAGGAGCCGCAGTGAGGAGATAAAATATCTTGTTTTTCATCAGTGAAAGGAGTAAAATCTACCAGAATGAGCAGTAAAATAACATCTTCTATGTCTTTGTGTGAAAACCTAATGTTAGTAAATATTGCTGGAATGTTCAATATATCTTAAATACCAGTGGGTATATTACTAAAATAATTTCTATTGAAATTCCATTTGATCCCTTTGCTTTGTTATTATTACTTAAGGGTCCAAAATTGTCTGGGTTAAAGTATAAATCTATCCTGGATCTTGTAGCTCTGTAGGAATCTATCAATTTAAGTAAACAACTGACTATTTTTATTGTAGAGCAAGAGATTGTATATCTGCCTAAACTCATAAAAACTGGAATCAAAAATATCCGATTCAGAAATTTTTATTTGCTTGAAGCAAAGTTAGCCTTTTATCCTATGATCTTTTGTTACCCCTGAGATGTTCTAATTTTTCTTTTTATTTACAAATGCTAAAAAACCGCAACTTTTACACTTAGCACATTGATGGTTAATTATTGTATTTATTTGAATATTGCTTTATGTTGCCTTTTATAGAATACATCATATGGTGTATTCACTTTTTATTTTATTCATTCATCATTAGTGCCATGTGCTTTGTATAACAGGAGGTAATGGGAGATGCTGGCATTGCAGTGAGTGGTTGCAATAAGAATACAAAATAGAAGAAATGAGAAAACATAATCACACCCTCAGGGGATTTAATTTCCACTTTCTTAGATTCCTGAACGTTCAGCATGGAACTATTAAAGACTGAATGCAATGCCCTACCATCTATCTTTGGTGAATGATTTTCACTTATATGTGTATTGGGCTAAATTTATAAAATATTCTCTAACTCAACTATAACTTACTGTATTCTCTGGTCTTTTCAATTGTATACAGTGGAAAGACCAGATAATACGGTCATATTTTAAAATAATTCTCACATAAGGCCTTTCCAAATATACAATCACTTTTAAAATAATTCTCATATAAGAGCTTTCCAAACCATAAACATGGCTCATGGTTTACAAAATGGCGAAAAATGGATCTACAATTTTAGAGCAGAATAATATTACTACAATGATCTTCTGCACATGTAGAAGACTTCTTTTCATATCCCTTTAATGAGTTAAGTAAAAGAAACCTCTTCAGATTGTGTATGTAAATACCAATCTGTTACATATTAGTTCAAGTATCTGTTTAATATAAATATTGATTCAGACGTGCAATAAATTCATAAACAGCATTTCTCTACATTTACTTTGAAGACAAATTACCCAAGGAGGTAAAAATGTCAGGCTGTTTATCACAGATCCAATTTTAAGACATGTCAAGGAATAAAAATGTATGTCTCTTAGGCAACTTTGCTCTTCTCCAGCTGAGGAATGCAAGCCAGGGTGTACTATTATTGTTAGGACTACAAAGATAAGACCACCCTGAGTGGCTCGTGTGAACACTGTCACAGCTGCTTCTTTTCGCTTTGAAATCATTCAAAGTGATGCATGAGGAACGAGTCTGCTTTTATCAGCCTCCCACTCGGGGTCTGCTTAGCCCACTGAGGAAAATACTTGTGATACACTGCTGACAGAAAACAAAACATGATCCAAACAGCAGGGCTGCTGCTCACAGGATATTATTATGTCAATCAAAGGATGCAGCTGTGATAGAGAACATCCTCTAAGGCAAATACATTTGAGGGGAGGAAGAGACTTTTTGTGCTTCTCTATATCAGAGCTAGGCAAATTGTCAATGGCCCTGTAGCCAGATGATCTGTATTTTAAAAATCTTGGAAATCACTTTCATCATCATCACCATCATTATCATATATTTTTCTCTCTCCCATGAAGGAAAGCCCCACACATCCCAATGCACTTGAATCCATTGATTAGTGAAGGGGAAAAAAAAATGAACCACTGTCTCCACATCATCAGATATAATTGAGGTAAAGCTGTAAAATAGTTCACAAAAAATCTGAAAGGCACCGTTCTATGCACACTACATACATTAAATCCTTTAATCTTTACAAAAGCTTAAACGTAAGCGTCTTCCTCATTTCACAAATAAGAAAACTGAAGTTCACAAAAACTAATAAACTTGACCAAGATCGTAGAGCTGGTAAAAAGCTGAGTTTCAAACCACATCTATAATCATTTTCCCATAATTCCATCACCACAACAGGATCAATTTTTTCTTTTAATTTACCCAAATGCATTTGGAATCAACTTTGAAATGTATCTTGCAATGAGATGGATCAAAGAAATTTTTACTTTGCTGTGTCTTGTTATATTAAAATATATAGAGGCTTTCAATTTACTAAGAGTACCTTCCAATATTCTGTTATAGCTAGCCAACTCAAATAGATATTTGAGAAGCTATTTCACTTACTGTAAAGAATTATGTTTTAGGAACAGAGGAAGTTAATAGATACATTTTTAAATTATTTGCTTGGAAATCAACATTTCCGTAACTCTTATCATATGAAGGTCCCCTAAAACTAAATGGGATAAAAATATAAATTGTTAATGATATGCACAAAATCATTTGGAAAAAGTCAAGTATCAAAATTATTAACAATTAGAGACTATGGCAAATTTCTTTTTATGCATACCTGAATAGAAAAACGTGTGGATCATGTCAGGAAAGACTGCCATGATATAAATATACCTTGAAGCTAAACTACTATGGTTTTCTCCCCAGTTTTTGAATCCAAGAATTCAGGAAGTCTCAGAAAGCATTCTAAGAATAATGCTTTGAACAGTTCCTTTAAGATATCATGTTTGATTTAGGACCCTGACCAACCTAAAAACTAAGTTTATTTACCCTCTTACCCAATTGTTCCAATAAGTTATTTTCATGAAACCCTCATTGGCTTGTTCACTATTTTCCCATCTACCAAACTTTCCTTCCTTATCTCCTTTTTCCTGTTGGATTTGAGACTTGACACTAATTTCCCAGGCATAGCCATTGACCTTCCAGACCATGATTTCATTTCTGTCTCTGAACTGGCTTCTTAGGACAAAGAAGGGTGAACTCCATCACTATTTATGTTAGCCTGAGACTCTCTTTTCTTATTTGGCATACACTATTATCGCACATTGGATGAGAAAAGGGAGTGGGAATTTGCTTAATATTCCATCAGAAAAGAAAGAATCACAATGAATTTATGGATAATCACAATAAAAAGAATCTACATATAAAATTTGAAAGTTAATTCCATCTGCATTAAATCCCAAAGTATCTTGGTTATCCTTTCTGCACGTGAATCAAAACTTGCTGTTGTTCAACTGCTAAGCTGTGTCTGTCTCTCTGCAACTCCATGGACCCTGGCCTTCCAGGCTCCTCTGTCCTCCACTGTCTCCTGGATAGTGTATCAAAAACTTTATCCAGAAGCAAATAAAATACATGTTGAGGGTTACAAATAGAAATGTTCGTTAAGTAAAAAATCTCTTGTAAATTAAAATTTTCCATTAATTTTAACACCAGCCAATGACAGAAAATAAATTACTTGCTCATTTAATACACCATGAAAATATGGTGCAAAATATTTTAAATCCAGTTTGGTTACAGTGACTGACAGAGTTTTTCTAAAATATTGTTATGATGCAAATAGTCACTTACCTTTGTCTTTGAAACAAGGACATCAGTTTTATAAATAGCACATTTTCAGTATTTACTTTTTCACCTTATAAATTACACCTTAGAAAGATTTGTTGAATAACAGCACAGATATCTATCTGCTTATGATCATTAAAATTTAATTCCGTTAGAAGGAAGGATGATTAATTTTATAACATTTCTAAGACCTTTGGATCAATTTGAATATGGTGGCTTTGCAAATTCTAAGACACCAGTCCAACCAAAGCATGTTATTACATAGTCTTCATTTGCAGCTTTTCAGTCATTAAATATTTTGCTCTAAAGAATAAAATGCATAAAATATTAATTTATAATTAAATATATGTATAACTCATATTACTGTTTTATAACCCAATACCATCACTGAGACTTACTATTTAGTAATAATATGTATAATTTGACTGATGGTCCTCCCAAATCTATGTAACCATAAGCTGTATGATAGCAATGTTTTGTTCTAAAGACACATAAAATTTTCTGTCTTTAAAGATGGTGTCAAGTCCTCAATTAACTCACAGATTAACAAAAGACAGTAAACATTCTATGAAAAGAATTACTTTAAAACATATTTCAATGAATGCTGGAGAGGGTGTGGAGAAAAGGGCACCCTTTGCACTGTTGGTGGGAATGTAAATTAATACAGCTACTACAGAAGACAGTTTGGAGATTCCTTGAAACATATTTATCTCACTCCTGGCCCAATTCCAATGGAACAAAATACAATTTTAAACCAAAAAGAAAACAATAAATTTTTAAATTTATATCATATTCTCAAACAATGTAAATGGACAAGTCAATAGTGGACAGATGTTGAGATGATGCCTAACAGGCAATGAATAGATCCTTTGTTTGTGATGATGTAATGTTTGGGTGAAACTTCTGTAGACTATCATCACTAAATGCTGGCTGGTTTTCATTTTCAAATTATTGTAAAACTGCTTGAATAAAAAAGTCATTCTAACTGAATGCCAAACTTTCTATAGGACTGAACATTTCTTGAAAAATGAGATTTGGTTTGGGTCATCTAAAACCTTTGTTAGTCATTAAGGATGTACCTCTTGCATCCTTCTAAATTTCACTTCCTTTTAGAATTTCAGAAGGATCTGAAACCTCTTCCAATTAGAGCGGAGTCATATTCTAACATTATCCAACAGAAGAGGGCTAATGATGAATTAAAAACACATTCATCAAAGGACAATTATTTGTAAAACACTCTGCTGGGGACAGGGAAGTACAGGAATAAATTATTTTCTAATGCCAACACACTGGATCTAATAGAACTTAGTTTAGTCTTATGGCCTATATAGTTGGTGCTAGATTTTTTTTTTCCCTTTAGTGCCAAGGTTGCAGGATATTGAATATGCATAAGAAAGCCCCAGTTTCATTTCACAAGAGAACAACTTATACATGTTGAACATGCAAAGGAGAAGACTGGTGGTACTGACAGAGGAAAACACCCCTATCGTTAGTTACCCACATGGGGAGCTGATCTGAAAAACCACTCTCTGAAATCAGGGACCTCAAAATCCCACTTTAGGAATATCCTTACTGTGACAAATGGAGTACTTGAAAATACTGACAGATAGGTGTAAAAAGCAACAGTTGAAAAAGAATTCTTTATTTAAGAGGAATAGTCAAGCAGAGGAGATATATTTCCCAAACCTGTTGGCAACCTGCATGCTGGTACATCTTCAAACAAAACACATTTTTAAAGAAAACACTTACCTATTCTGTTCAAACTTTTTTTGGTCATGAAAAGTGAGTTGTTATTTTAAAAATAAATGTTAGAAGGAAGAAAACACTTGAAACAGTTAAACTGGAGCTATTCTGGCTGAAATATTGTAGAGTGAAAAAAATACTGGTGACAAAGCTCTACCCGGCCCTTGAGGCTTCTTCAGCTCTAGTTTGGAAATCACTGCATTAGGTGATCAAAAATGCTTCCTGGGTATTCTAATTCCCTTCATATAATCACTTAGAATTATACTATATTTAAGGGCAACACATCAAGGTATGAGTCATTATCATAACTATTCTATATTACACAAATCCTGAAAAGTAAAGTAACAACTTTCTGCAAGAATATAAATTCCTTTAATAAAAAGTTTTGTTAGACAAAGTAAGAGTTACACTACAAGAAAGTTAAATCTTAATATAACTACTGTATGTTGAAATTTTGATATAAAATGTTTGAGCGGGTAGAATCAATCTTTCTGAAATTATTTGAATTGTTGTACTAAATCTAGTCCAAAATGAAAGATCCTTCAAGCCAAGTTTATCCTGAGGGTTGGGAAGACTCTAGAATTCTGTAGGAAGTGGAGGAAATTGAAAGAATTCTGAAGAACTCATCTTTCTCAGAATGAAGAATTGTGAATATAAAAATTTAGTTACTGATCACGATGGAAAGGTAATTTGAACAAATATTTCTGAAGTTCACTGATCAATGTTGAAAAATCTTAACAAAATCATTCCCTTTCACTCCATTACTTGTTAGCTTTATATGGAGTACAGGTCTATGTATTAGCACAATCAACTTATTACCTGAAACAGCTAAAAAGCTGTGGCATGAACAAGAACTCTCGTACTATAATAAAATTGAAGTTATTCTGATAAAAAGTGAAATGTGAAAATTCATCAAATTGCTGACTAGTTAATACAAATAATATGACTAGAAAAAAATAGTTTCTTAACAAAACAACAGAGGATAACAAAAGAAAATATATCACATTATTCATGCTTTCTCAAAAATGTAAAATTCTGTATTGCTCATTTATTTATGACCAATACTGTTGGAACTAAAAGTTGCCAGACTAAGTGTTAAAAAAAAAAAAGGCAGACTGACCAAAATCAACAAGAAATGAAAGTTAGTATTTTAAAAGTAATCACTGCTATCAGTGATTTCATATCATATCATATATTTCATCTGTATATATGAATTCCAAATTGATCATGCCGAGCTTACGTTCATAAATATTTTAATCTTAAAATCAGAAAGTCATGATTCACTGGCTTTGAGTGTAAGTTCATTAAATAAAAATGATGTAAAACAGAATTTAAAAACAGAATTTACTCCAATCTGGCCACTCAACCACATCACATGACCATATGCAAATCCACTGAGCATTGGCTGGGGTTGACTGCCAACTGATGCAGGGCCTGGAGTAAGGAATCTTCCACGGAGAAACCTCAGGAACCATTCTCATGCCTCTAATCCCAAAACAGTAATACTAATTCTAATATCAATAATCATTTAAGGAACTATTCAGTCCCAATTGTTAGAGAGGGAAACGTGATGAACCACACTGCTTTAAAGATCAGACATTCTTCTCCAAGTTTAATGGACAGCCTAGCTGGGAAGAATGAATAGACACCTTGGAAATCTTTCTGCTTAGGTCTGTCCCTAGTAACATTAAATGGCTTACTGCAGTGTATGAGAGAGAACTTTCAAGGAAATCAGCAGGAGCTCTGTAAACTTGTTCTGTTTTCCTATGGATGACAGCCAGTACCCATTTCTCCCAACTTGTACGGATCCAAGCCTTCCTGGAGGCCAGCTCTGGGGACAAAGGTGTTTCTCCAAAGCTGTTATAGATAGGGACATTTGGGCTGAATGAGAAACACAGTAAACAAAAGCAAAAACTACCAACTCGAAACACTGGCTATACAACACATACTTCCTTCCTAGTCTTTCACTGCTTACAAAGACCAAACTGGATTCTTTCTGTTGTACACAAGAAAGTAAGTCATTGAACTGACTTTTTCTTTTTTTTTTTTTAAGCAACATTAAGGAACAGAACTTTGGAAGATATCTAAATAAAGTAGGATGAAGTTTTGATTTTTGTACTTGGAAAATAAAGATAAAATTTCAGCGATTATAGGGCCAACTCAAAATCTACAGTTTTCTCATTAAAAAAAAAAAAATTTTACATGGCCCAAGTAGAGAAAAAGCTTCAATTATCTCATCTTGTTGAGGAGAAAGAAAGAAAACACTGAGTGTGACCAAAGATAAACACAACCGAGTTACTTTGGCATTCAACTCGTTCTAAAGTGTGTGAATTGCAGGAGTCAAATTTACAATTCCTTTGTGTTCTTTCAAAAAGCTGTATTATCCAAAAGAAATCACAATATAAATTATTCACTTACTCTGTGAAATGTGCATTTTTATGAAGTACTAAACAATCAGAAATTTACTAAATCTAAACTGAATTGATATTAATGGATTCATATGTGAAAACCTGAAAATAGTTGCCAAATAAATGTAATGTAATCAGTAGTTGTAAATTCAATACACATGTCTGAAATTTCACATTGAGTTTAGGGTCCTGTGTAAGCACTCTGAATTGAATTAAGGCAGATTTTAATCAGTTTTTACTGTCCTTCACCTTTGTAAAAATTAATGTTGTGATTTTATTTCTGAAATGAGCTTTTGTGCACTTGAACTTAGCTTTGAACTTGTGTGACATATGAATGTCAAACAAAATGATAATATTCTAAATGAATTCATCATTGTATTCCAAATGTACTGCTAGTATATTTAGAAGTTTAAAAGTGGGCATATATATCAAATCAATCCATTGCATATATTACATATATAATTCTATTTGTTTTATTTGTCTGCTTAAGCTCCTGTAAACCTCTCTTGGTATGAAGTTAACCTAGAATACAAGACCTTCAATGCACTAGATCCAATATTGCACCTCTCACTATGGAAGTGCACAGGACCATTTGTGAAGAGCATGAAAACTATTCCAAACTAATTTAAACCTCTTTACTTTCAGCCCATTTCATATCAGGATACTGTAATTCATCTATAACCTATGTATTAATATATCATCTCAGGATATTATTTTAATTTAATCTATAACATATCTATTAATATAGTATATGTAATATAATACTGTGTATTGTGTTATGCGTCCTAAATATATTTCTTTCAAGCTACAAGTACTAGCCATTATCTTTAATATACTGGGCTATTCTCACCAAATGCCAATTTCAGCAATATTTCACATCATACTATAAACTTCAACAAAGTTTTATTTTCTTAATGTCTTTTATTTTCTTCTCTAGACTTATAAGCCCTAATCTTTATATTTTCATTATACTTTTCTAAACCCTTCTGGATAATTTGTGTCCCTTTTTCAGTATCATTGTATTTTTCTCAATTATAGCAACAAAAAATATTAATATATATAATAATATTCCTAATGCACAGATTCATCATTATTTATGTGATGATATATATACCCTCTAATCTTCTTCCTAAATTTGGTTGAAATTTTGGAATAATAACTGCTATTTTCAGAGTATTATCTATGTATATAAGCTCCCAGATCCTTCCATATTCTTCAACTTCATTAAATACAAATGTAGTTTTCTCTTGGATGTGATAATTTTAAAGTAAATTATCCCCAATTTTCAAATAAACTTAGGACACTCTTTTAGGGAAAAAAAAGCCTTGCTCCAGTCACAAGTAAAATATAGCACTCTCAACGTCATTTTGGCTGAGATTATCTATGTAGACAGCATCATATGATTCCAAGTTTGAATATTTACTTAGATCATCTATACATATTCTCCAGGATTATTAATTTATGTAACTACACAATAAAAATACAGCCCCTCCAGTCTTCAATCTACGTTAAGAATATAATTTTCACATTAATGAACTTTTTTCCCACTCTAATCCTGTGCTTTTTATGCACTTCCTCAATAAATCATTATTGATTGTACTCTAGCTGTCATGCATTTTACTCTGGGGCTACAGTGATGAGAGGAAAGAGGACAGTAAGGATCCCCCACATTTCTGAAGCATTTACCCCAGATATTGTAAATGTGCAAACGTTACTTAACTGTTTTTTCCTTTCTTCTATTACCTTTCGCTGTATCATTTTTAACTAGTACATTAATTAGTAGGTCTTCCCATCTACATGTCTGTATCTCTACATATAAAATAGCTCATATAGTTGAAATATATATATAGAGAGATTATTATGTGTGTATATGATATAGACTGTATATTATATAAAGTTGGTAATATATATCTATGGTTGATGTTCACTAATTAAAATTACAGAAACCAAAAATAAAGTACTTCTTATTAGTTATTTTCACAACATATCAATTCAAAGAATACTTTTGTTTTTTCATTAATTTTCAGAAAATTGCTTCATTCTAAATATTCATTTTCATCATTACACAATATACTTTAATACTCATTAAAATCTCTATTCACTGTTAGCCACTATTTTCTCCATTACTTTGTCATAATTTATTGATTTATTCTCACTTGCTAATACAAACATTGATTGAGTCCCTAGTGAATATATTGATAATTGTTGGTACTGGATTCCATCAACATAATGACATTTCTGTTGAGTTTCCAAAAATTAGTTCATAGAAAATATCCATTGATCAAGCTGATGCAAAAGAAAAAAAATCTTTTAAAATTCACTAAGGTAAAATTAAATGCCGAGCCATATTTCCTATAAAATTGAATATATAATACAAATATTCACATTTATTAATGTCAAGATTTAGAAATCTAAAATAAAACTATGCAAGGCTATGAATTCCTTTGGTTTGGAAAAATGAACCATTAAGTATTGGCATTTTTATATAGTCCTTGACCAGCCCTGAGCCTACCTCTCAGGCTCATGGTTTTTATAGCATTTGGAATTAATTGCTCCCACCTATTTCCTTCAAAGAGTTTAAGTGCTTCCACTGTTGAGAGTCACTGAATTGTAACTTAAATATTTCTCTTAGCACAGGACAGACCTTATTTAGAGAAAAGGGTAATACTTTCATTAAGCTCTACAGAGGAAAATCAGTCAGCTTCAAGACACAAGGACTACTGTTCCTATTCACAGCTTTGTTTTAAATCTCCCCTTGTTTTTCCTCAACAAACCATGGCACAATGCTTGCTGCACGTTCCCCTCCCAAACTGTGGCTGTCAATACCAGGTTGTTCGGCCCCTGAATATGCGAGCAGGCAAGAATCAGTCTTCCCATGAAAATCAAGTCAATGACCTGCCTCCTTGGCTTCTTGTGAACCAAAAGACAACCATAATTTTTTATCCTTTCCATTCTCACGTGTTGTAAATGTTCACTCAAGTCCACAATCCAATACAAAATGCATTAATTCCTCCAAAGTGAGTTCACCGTGCATGATTTAATTATAGCCAATTGGACATACTTTCCCTTTACTTTTTCTTTAAAAAATAAATAAATAATTCAAGGCTCTAGCTCTAAGTAATTCTTTATTCAATACTTCTGCATTATCCTTATCATCTAATCATGTGGGAAAAACTAAGGTTTTGTCCTATTGGTTTGTCAAAAAGGTAAGTATAGCCATAAAAGTTTTATCCACAAATTTTTTATCCTCAAAGACTCAAGTTTAATCAAGTGACAACCTCTCTATTTCCCACCACTTACTGTACTCCAACTTGAACAGAAAAAGAAGGGAAATACTACAACCGCTTTTATTTTAACCTTCACATTTTGCAGTCAGTCAGTGTTGAAGTCAGATATACAAGATTACACACAGTTTTCCAAGATTTGCATTTAAAAGATTGTATACGAGCTTCAATACAGGTTGCTTTTCCGTGACCATAGAAACATCAGAAAAGTTGGAAAATTCAGTCCACTGAACTTCAAATGACTTTATTAAAGTGTCACTAATCAGAGTAAAAAGACAGAAAGTTTTAGTGTTTGGCCTAACAAAGTGAATAACTCTCAAAGTCTAATGACCTACTAAGAGTATTTCTTAAAATGAAAAAAAAAAAAAAAGAGAGAGAGAAGGTCTGGTTGAAAGCAAATGAAATAAGAAAAACCTTCACTGCCTTCTTCAAAAGATTGATTTCATACAGATAACCACAGCTCAGCTGAACTGTGACACTGAGTAGAGGGCTCTTTGGCTGGGCAGCTGGGAAAATCTGCCTGGTTAACTATTAAAGCACTGTTATGTACAGGTTTACTTAAAATACAGCTATCAGTAAGATTTCACTTTAAAGATAATTCTGTAGCTCCATTTATAGCTTCATGTTTATCCTTTGAAACTCTAAAAGCATTCTAATTTAATTATAAGCCAAAAAGAAAGTCCAACATGCAAATGCAAATCTATTAATAATGCATGCTAGAGCAATATTCAGGAGTACTACCAAAGTCTACACCCTAAAAACATTCTGTTTAAAGCTATGCTTTCTCCTACTTTTGGGAAATGAAGGAAAATTAACACACAAGTGATATATAAATTTTCTTTTTGTGGAATCAAAGGTTATCTTCAATATTAGCTATATTTAACTGGCTATAATATTAATAACAACATCCACAAAGAGCAGAAATATTAAAGGAAAATAACTTAGTAAAAGGAAAGTGAAAGTGTCTCAGGTGTGTCTGACTCTGCAACCCCATGAACTATATAGTCCATGGACTTCTCCAGGCCACAATACTGGAGTGGGTAGCTGTTCCCTTCTCCAGGGGGTCTAAAGGAAAACCGTATGTAACTTTTCCCTTTATTTTCCAATGGTTCGTAGGAGCTTCTCAGACATTTCTCTTTGGCCTTAAGCAAAAAGTTAACAGGGAAAAACTAGAAGTACACTATGTTATGTCAAACAAAGAGCCCCCAAATCAGAAGTGAAGAAAGGGGAAATTTACCAATACTTTCACTGCCCCATATTTCTATTTACAGAGTTTCCCCCCCCCCCCCAGAATCCTAGTCTGATGTAAAAAATACACTGAAGTGATTAAGCAGGTCAATGACCTGCTCCATTCACTGTTTCCTCCAGGAGGCTCCTGGATGTTCACCTAATTTACCAATTTCATGAAGACTTGTGGATCACTTATATTGTGTAAAAGAAAGCTTTAGCTACTATAAGGCTTTAAATAAAGAAATTCACATATGACCAAATTACACATTTACAAAGGTAAAAGAGAAATAATAGCTACAACAGTACCAAGAAAACCAAACCCACACAATTTAATTCAGCTAATTCAATTTTCTCAGCATTTTTGATCCTGGTCACGTGTCAGGCACCACTACAGACATGAAGATCCAAGGACGGATGAGAAATGGACCAGGCACAAAGATGTCATAATGTGGGAAGGGAGGCAGTTGGGAATGCTAAGTAACTGTAATTCAATGTGGTAAGCATTACATGCATAATATGAATAAAATGCTAAGGAACTGAGGAGCAGGGAATAGTTAAGTCTACCTGGGAAGCAACTGAGGATTTTCTCACAGGGGGGTTCTTGACCTAAACAGTAAATGATGGGAAGGAATCTTCCAAACAGGAAAAGTAAGTAATGTCCATCAGCTAGAGCATGCAAAAAAGCAACAGCAGAATTAGGTACTTCCAGTGACTAAGCACACCACACAGCAAACTGGTGTGAGGATGAAAACTTTTGAGGATGAAAACTTTGGTTCCAATGAACTATCCCCACTTGAGTAACTTCACAGGAAAATACTGGCCTCCCTACTCTTTCTATGCACATGCTGTGTGTTCAATTACAACAAAAATGAAATAATTTACCTAATAAATTTATTTCTGAACTTTTCAAGGTAATTGGGAAAGTCATTCATCACAAGAGGGGTAAAATACATCAAAATAATAAATTTATCAATCAAATACTCTTTTTAAAAGTCCACATGCAATATGTCTTGAATGTACTCTGGCAAAATTACAGAACTGTTCATGGTTCATCAGAAACTTTTTACACTGTAGTAATTCAACTATCAGAAGTTCCTCCAACTTCAAAAATATAGATTGTACAATTTAACAAGAAAATCTCTCAGGTCTAATGCACGGCTCCTGCTCAATTTGCCTAACTTGTATCACAAACCAAACCTGTATTAATTCTTCATTACAACACCATATGGTCCTGTGATCAGCTCAATTAACTGTTTTTGGTCCTCATTTTACACAGGCCTGGGTTCAATTCACCCTTGAAAAATGCCTAGTGTTTCCTCCTTCAGTCTATGTAGGTCCAAGATCAAAATTATCTTCAAGAAGTCCTTTCAAATTAACTTGCTTAATAATATGGTTAACTTATCTGGCCATTTTTACACAACTTTTACTACATTATTTTTTTGTAGATATGTAGCTTTGGCTTCTCAAATTTTCTGTCAGATCAAGGCCAACATTTATTTTTAATTTATTTTCTTGATCAGTGAAAATTTTCACATATTAGATAGTCAACACTCAAACACAGACTTTTAAAAATTGCTTCAAAAGTCTGAGAGTAAATTATGAAATGCTATTAAAACAATATCAAGACATACAATTAAAGTCTCATCAATTTTTTTTCCTTTTTTCAAAGTGGAATTGTAAATGAGATGAAAATTCGTGACTGGTTTAGAGGTCAAGATAGAACAGTAAGTGGTTAATAACACATCCTGGAGATGAAGTGGGGGGTCTCTAGTCCTGGCAGCTGGAAAGTAACCAGGCCCATGAACTGAAGCTGCTTAATTAATCATTGTCTTTAAACTAGTAGAGATAGTTCAACATAACTGGGATAAAATCCTGACTTGTTTCTGAAAACGTCTTCACTTACAAAGAAGCTCTCAGTATGCACAAGAGTAGACACAGAGAATTTAAAGACATATGTTAGCTTACACAGGAAAACATGGGGGCCTGATTATAAAAATCACACATTTCTTTACCAAGAAGCCACTGGATAGGATTTAAAACTGCAAAATGACTGATCACTTAAAGCTTACAGCACCCTTCTACTTAAGTTATATTGAAGTCTGGCAGAAATTTTGTTATTTAGTAAATAAAACACTCATACAACTAACACTGGCCATATAGTTAATTACAACCCATTGTGCAGTTTCAAAATCATATAGCAGTGATTTATTTACTTCAGAACACTTACTAAAAGAATGCACACCGATGAAGCATTTCTGTTTAAATACCCTGATTTAATATAATAATATAGTCTTTTTATTTTTTATTCAGAATATATAATGTCAGTCCATAAAAGGGAACTGAAGCCAAGAAAAAACTAATTTATAAAATTCATTCACTTTCAAGTGAGTTTTCAGGATTTTGTTAGCAGTCCTAAATTTCATTGTTCCTGTTTTTCTTGGCTTAATCCTTTTGCCTAACCTTATATATACATATATATACAATTATATAAAACAATTCAATTTGTTTAACTATGGAGATTTGAATGTGTCCTAGACATAAATAAAAAACTATCTCCCTGGTGACTACCCTGCATAAACATTTTACATTAATATATTCCACAGAAGAAATAGCTCTAATTTTGACTGTAAATAATACATTTAACATCAGTTACATAATCTCAATAAAATTTTAAATTTTCAAAAAGTGAAATACCAAGAGCTATTGTAATAAAACAATAGCATTTTCAATTTCACAATATAAAAGGTATTTTTAATCACTCGAACTATAAGATTTAGCATTATTTATGCTTGATAAATACTATACTCTTAAAAATTCCTTTATATCAGTAAACTATTTCATATTGGTAAGACCAGATTTGTTTGATCCCTCACTTTTATCAACACTAATCACCATGCTGATATTTTAGAAATTTATAGATCAAAAGTTAGAATTATTTTATCGTACTCTTTAATACATTTTATAAAAATAACTTACATGCAAGATTAAGATAATCACATAGTTACTCATTTATTTATTCAATCAACCTTTAATAACACCAAGCTCATTTTTTTCAGTTTGGGAAAATTGATACTTTGTATCATTTGATTAATTGTTGAAACAAAATACTTTGCAATATTTCTGTCACCTTTGTGCATATAACCTCAAGGATGTCATTTTGGTTAACTGTATGTATTCTTTTTATAAAAAGAAGGAATGAAAGAACATTTAGGAAATCATTAATCTTTTGGATATGAAGGAAAGCCACACATAGTCTCAATAAATCAATGTCTTTGGAAGACACAAAAGATTTCTGGTTTAATTCAAAATCCTTTATTTAAAATGCCAAATGTCTTTATATTATGCAGAAGTGCTCCAGATGGCTAGGCACATGTTTCAATTACGCTAAATTGCATTTTTTCCACTTGTTCTCTTACTCTTTACATCTAGAATGTTACTGATTGTATCTTGAGTGGGCAGGTAAAAATACTCTTACTTGTAAATGTAAATGCTTTTTGGATAAGGGAAAAGAAAACATACATGAATTAAAAGACATTGTGCAACATATTGTCAGAAGTTAAAAAGAATAATTGAGCAAAGGAAGGATCCTAAAATCTTGTTAAAGTTTTATTAATTATTAATCTATTTTCTCATAAGTGGAAATTAACTATACCCTGCATTCACTTCTCAGAAGACCAGAACTAATGATACTTTGGGCCTCTATACTGGTAATAATTCCACAGTTACAGAACCATAATATGAAAACTAAGAGGTCTTTCTCAAATAAGTCAGTAAAGTACATAATATATTATTTGTTATGAAATGTAAATCTCTAATATTAGCATAAACTGCTATATGCCTACTGCCTCAGGTCACTTCATGTATTTTTCAAAGCACCATTTATCCATTCTGTTCAAAGCAAAAAGTCCTTATTTAAGGTCCTTCTAAATATACTCTTCTAGGGTTGACTCATAGAGCCATTCCTTGTACTTGGAACATTATTTAGTACTTTCATATTGGTTTTTTCCTGGATCTCTCTGGAAATTATTGCTTTTCATAAGACAATTTAATCTCTGAAAGTTTAGCAGTACCAACAAAAATCTATCACTTTTATCTCCTTTCTAAATGTACCACAAATACATAAAATATATAAATAAATAGAAGCTATCTTGTGACAGGTAATTTTTGAGAAGGCAGTGAGGGGATTCTGAATGCTATTTAACTATTTATAATATATTTACATGAGTTTAATTAATTAATAAGTAGAGCTGTATGCATTTTTACTTATTCAATTAATGTTTCAGTATTTCATTAGTTTCTGGAGACATTTGTTACAGCTTGTCAACTAAATCCAAAGGAGTCTAGTATTTTTGAGAGGCTATCAAAGAGGAAAAGGTAATTTTCCACTGGGGCTCCCTGTGTTGATCTTACTGTTATTACTATCACTTCAGAGAAGTTTCCAAATTGGCAAAAGTATAATTAATCTCTTTAAAAAAACCTAACCAATTAAAGAAGAAAGGCTTTTCACAAAGAGATCAGAGGCAATTGGCATCAGAATCACTTGAGGGGCTTGTTGCAATGACATGATCCAAGGACATTCATTGAATCTTCTAAAACATAATTTTCATTTTAAAGAAGCATCCACATGAGGAATCATGTGCATTATGTTCTGAGAACTAATCAAACTAAAATGTATCACTATATGAAAATGGAATATTTTTAAAAGTTTGAATTTTGTTTATTGAATATACAAAATAAAAACAATAAAAGCCCTTGGAAAAATAAGTCGAAGAAAATATTTTCATACATTCTCATATTTTGCACAAGTTAGTGATATTTCAAAGACTGTCTTTCTAGATACATTTGATTAAAATTTTGCTTCTACATTCAATCTATCTTTTAATTTATGACTTATTCCCAAAAAGACTTAAAATGATCTCAAATTCTACCTATGCAATAAACACATAAAATTATACAAACAATATACCACATATAGTGAAAATACTAATTTCTTATTTAAAAGTTCCCATACTAATGTCTATCAGAAACTTCATTAGCATATGCTACTGATAAGGATAGGTTTTACAGTGCCTGGGCTCCAGTTCAGGTTTTATGCCTTGCTAACAGTATGACCCAAAAGGAGTAAATTGTTTTAATATTTATTTTTATTTATTGACTGGTTTGGCTGTACCAGTCTTAGTTGTGGGCTCTTCAGTTGCAACATGTGAATTAATAGTTGCATGGACCCCCTGCACTGGGATCACAGAGTCAATGGACCACCAACAAAGTCCCCAAAGAGTGCAAATTCATCTTTCCCTAGGCTTGAGTTTTCTCATCTATAAAAGAGGAGTGTGTGAGTGTGTGCTCAGTCACTAAGTCATGATGGACCCTATTGCAACCCCACGGATTGTAGCCCACCAGCCTCCTCAGTCTGGGGGATTTCCCAGGCAAGAATACTGGATTGGGTTGCCATTTCCTTTTCTAGAGGATCTTCCCAACTCAGGGATCAAACCTGCATCTCCTGCATTAGCAGATGTGTTCTTTATTGTGGAACCACCAAGAAAATAGCAGTTATATCATATATTTCACAGTATTATTTTGGATCTGAATTAAAGAGTACAAATCATCATCTTTTCTTAACAAATGGTTTGAATTATTTTAGAAATAGTTTCTATTATTGTTTAATGATCACTGTTTAATAACCATGTTTTTATTCTTTAACAACATTATCAGATACAGAAATAATGTTGAAGACAGATGAATCAAATATAAGCATGCATAGAGGCTTCTTTGAGCAAAGGTTGCTCCTAAGGACAGGCATAAGCCCAGAATGGACGAGTGTCCTAGTGGGAAGGGAGGACAGGAGGCTCACTAGGACTGAGGAGCAGCCTTAGACTATGTAAGAGCATCTTGATACTACAGTATCTCTGGGGTAAGGCTAAAGATGGATATACTTTAAATCAAACTCTGTTTAGTTACACAATGAGTTCTCATATGAAACATTTTAAAAATAGAAAAATATTAAAGATAGGTTTTGTCTTACAGCTTTCTTCTCAGAAAATAGACCAAGAAAATGATTCGACTTCTAATAATTTAAAGTTTGCAGACAACCCCTTATGAAGTACAAAAACTGAATTCTTAAGTAAGATAAATAATCTCAATTGTGTGAAACCAGGAAACAGTGTCAGACTTTATTTTTGGGGGCTCCAAAATCACTGCAGATGGTGACTGCAGCCATGAAATTAAAAGAAGATTACTCCTTGGAAGGAAAGTTATGACCAACCTAGATAGCATATTCAAAAGCAGAGACATTACTTTGCCAACAAAGGTCCGTCTAGTCAAGGCTATGGTTTTTCCAGTGGTCATGTATGGATGTGAGAGTTGGACTGTGAAGAAAGCTGAGCGCCAAAGAATTGATGCTTTTGAACTGTGGTGTTGGAGAAGACTCTTGAGAGTCCCTTGGACTGCAAGGAGATCCAACCAGTCCATTCTGAAGGAGATCAGCCCTGGGATTTCTTTGGAGGGAATGATGCTAAAGCTGAAACTCCAGTACTTTGGCCACCTCATGCGAAGAGTTGACTCATTGGAAAAGACTCTGATGCTGGGAGGGATTGGGGGCAGGAGGAGAAGGGGACGACAGAGGATGAGATGGCTGGATGGCATCACTGACTCAATGGACGTGAGTCTGAGTGAACTCCGGGAGTTGGATGGACAGGGAGGCCTGGCGTGCTGCAATTCATGGGGTCGCAAAGAGTCAGACACGACTGAGCGACTGAACTGAACTGAGTCACTATGATCAATTGGTAAAACTTTATTTAATCACAGCAATCTTCTACATGTTCTGATAATGGTTTGTGTGATGTTTGTGTACCTGTTGGACTGTTTGTCCTCGAAGGCACAGATCTGTAAAATGAAAATTTGAATCTCCATTACTAAACACCATGTTTGGCATATTGAACACTGGGATGAAAGTTAAGGATGGGAAGGCAATACAGAAGCAAATAAATTATTCATAATAAGACCAAGATCTTTTCTTACGTAGAAGTCCTTGATTACTGTAGAAAAAAAGATTTTAGCAAGGTGAATATATGGGGGAAAAAAGTGAAAGTGTTAGACACTCAATCATGTCCCACTCTTTGAAACCCCATGGACTCCTCTGTCCATAGGATTCTCCAGGCAAGAATACTGGAGTGGGTTGCCATTCCCTTCTCCAGTGGATCCTCCTGACCCAGGCAAACCTCAGTCTCCTGCATTGCAGGTGGTTTCTTTACCATCAGAGCCAGCAGAGAAGCCCCAAGTTGAACACGGACACCTGGGCAAATGGACAGGAGAAAGAGCAACAACTCTTCTGTTTCTGTGTCCATCTTCCATCTCAGAAGAAAACTGGAAATCCTAAGTTTGTATTCTCTTCCGAGAAATACCGCAAGATAGCTCCCAACTTTGCTCTCATTTAAAAGCAGAGGTGAAAACATGAGGTGTCTCTTATGCAGCTCTCAATGCTGTAACCTTGCTATCATGCCTGGTTTATGACAAAGTTAGCATCTATGCAAATGAAAAAGGTGAGAGAGGGATGAGCTATATACTTATTTGGGATGAACATTCTGGGTACATTTATTTAATTTCTCAAAACTGCTCTGTGAAATAGACTTCACAAAGAGGTAACTGACACACTAACATATTAGACAGCTTCCCTAAGATCATGAATTGTACCCTAGTGTGTCTGTACCAAAAGTACTTGCTCTTCTCACTGTTTGCTATATTTGAATTCAATAGTCTTCTTGTTCACCTGGCTTGATAATGAAGACTTTACACATGAAATAGCATTAATCTTCAACGCAATCTGCATATAAATATACCTGGTTATATATACATACATAGATGTTTAAATAGGCTCCATATTGCCCCTTCTTCCATGCATGACTAAATCCATATTAATTATCAGTTACTAAATTGACATTGAATATGTTATTTTTTTTCTTTCTTCTAACCCATTATTAAAAGCAGAAATTGATTCATTTGTTTTTGAGTGTTTAATTAGGATATCTATTTAGGTATATCAATGAAAGAAATGTCCCTTTCAAAGTTAGTTTAACATCAAATTTAATTCAGTTAATCATAAAATCCCTTGGACTTCAAGGAGATGAATCGGTCAATCCTAAAGGAAATCAACCCTGAATATTGGAAGGACTGATGCTGAAGCTGAAGCTCCAATACATTGGCCACCTGATGCGAAGAGCTAACTCATTGGAAAAAACCTTGATGCTGGGAAGGACTGAAGGCAGGAGGAGAAGGGGACAACAGAGGGCCATATGGTTGGATGGCATCACTGACTCAATAGACATGAGTTTGAGCAAGCTCCAGGATATGGTGAAGAACAGGGAAGTCTGGTGTGCTGTAGTCCATGGGGTCACAACGAGTTGGACATGATTGAGCCACTGAACAACAACAATGAATCATAAATTCAAATCTTAGCAAATAGAAATTTTCTGTGATTTCTCAGCACGTCTTGCCTTTTAATGTGACTCATGGTTAATCCTTGAAGCAAGTAATATTCTTTGATGGGAGATTATTAACGCTTCAAAAAATCATTAGATTATATTTTTTAGTTTTTTAAAATTGAATATTCATTATATAAATATTTCAAACAAAAAAGTAAGATCTGGCTGGCTATGCTACAGGTCAAGATTCAGATGCCTTGTGTTATATTTATGGTGTTTTTCTTTTTATCTCATTCTTTCTATTACCTTAGCAGATAATAATTTATAATAATTAAACAACAGTAGAATGTGGTAGAAATAAAAAAGCTTTGAAACCAAAGGAATTCAAATCCAGCTTTACCACAGAACAATTTACTCAAATTACTGTGGTCCTTGATACTTCATCTGTGAAAGGGAGATACTGAGATGCACTTCAAAGAATTTTTGAGAGGAGTAGATGAGATAATATCTGTAAAGCATATAGGACAGTGTGACACAAGTTGGAAATCAACAAAAACTGGTATCTTCCTATCCCTCCAGTTCTGTTTAAATGTATGTGCCTTCATAGTCATGGTGCATTCAAAACTATTGCAATGTGAATGCCTTGACCTCAGATGAGACACATAAAGAGAGCAGTACCATGTTTTATTTCCTCCATTAGGACAGAAAGAAGACAACTAACTCAGAAAGGCACAGAGAAAATGGAACAGCTTCTAAAACAATTTTTCTTAGAAATAAAACTTGTAAAATTACAGTGATTACTATGCATTGTGGGAATATTTAAAATTATGTCTCTTCTAGATGTTTCAATTATGAAATAAAGGTATTTTACACCTTAAATATGTTCTGATGTCTAATTTCTAACAGCCTGTCTTTCAATAAAGTTTTTATTTTTATTGCATTTCTCAGGTAGCCTGCCTGTGTTTTAAAATGACTCTAATATTTGATACTCTTAACAGAACACGGTCCATAAATTGGATGACGCTTATCTGGTGTCACATTATATTAAAATTAAAAGAAGAATCCTGAAATTTATTTAAATTATAGGCAAATAAACAATGTAAAAACTACCTCCATTTCCTTGACTTAGGTAATAACCTTTCTTTGCTAAGGTATGTTTTTCAGCTTATTAGTCACCATCATTTAAAAAGTTATTTTTTGCCAGATATATTATAATGGAGAAAATAACCAGAGCAGTATTTTCTAATGTGCTTCCTTAGTAATTTCCTTTAAACTAGGAAATACAATTTGTAAGTTGTGTTTTGTTCCCCATCTACATGGCATCATTTGAAATGTCATCGTAATTTCTGCATGAACAGTAGCTATTTACATGCCTTGTAGCTGTTTACACTTTTTTCCTTTTTAATCATTGCCTTGTGGACCACACAGGAGTAAATAAGTAAAAAAGGAGTAAATATGTGAACATAGCACCAATAAGGGAGAAGGCAATGGCACCCCACTCCAGTACTGTTGCCTGGAAATCCCATGGATGGAGGAGCCTGGTAGGCTGCAGTCCATGGGGTGGCACAGAGTCGGACACGACTGAAGCGACTTAGCAGCAGCAGCAGCACCAATAAATGTAAACCAAGCGGACTTTTAGGAAAATATTCGGTGCTTTGTACAGTGGTTAAGGTAAGTAGTTAGAATTCTCTCCTTTTACCAGATGAAGGCGCTGTAGCTCAGAGAAGTTTAACTTCTGCTTCAAGGTCACAAAGCTTGAAAAGGTACAGCCAGAATTTGAACAAAATTAGTCTGACCTCCAAATTCATGCTTATTTCAGTATTTAATCATGCAACGCACTCAATAATACTCAATATTAAGAATAACATAGAACTCCTTCAGAAATTGAAGTACATATTAAACCCTTTAATTAAGGATTTAAAATAATTATTTTTAGAAACACTTAAAGTCAGAAAATAAAATTTAGATTTTTCCCTTTGTCAAATGTTTACCCTGTATACTATAAGAAGTTATATCAACTAACATAATGTATTTCCTTAGGCCACTCTTTGTTTCAAGTAGTATTTGAGGTAGAAGGTAGGGACAAGCTAAGAAGTGAATGTATAATGTGATTTATTTAATTTTAGACATGTATAACAAAGACCTTTCTCCTGGAGAACTGCCTTTGCTTAATGTTAATACGTCTCAAAGCAACACCTCCTTATATCTTCTGCTATCCAACATCTAAAACTACCAATTTTTTTTCCTTAACAAAAACTTTATTCTCTAAATGTATATTTTCTTGGTTGCTGAGCAGCAAAAATTCTTCATTTTAGTATAAACACAGTGACACATAGGCAGAAAAGTGCCTAGAAGAAAATATAGTAATAGACACTTCTATCAGCTATGGCCATCTGTGCTCAGTTTGACCCAAAGTTTTGGCAAGCTTATGTGGTCCCTCCCATCACAAAGCATCTTGTCCTATAAAGAAAATTTTTACTCCCACATCCTACGTTTTCCAGCAAGTCAGAGGTCAAGTGTGTTCTAAATCTGCCAGGCCCTGGACTTGAAATCCTAAGGATTCATTACTTACTTGTAATTAACTACAACCTCAATGGATAAATAACTTTGCCTGTTTTATTATGCAAGGTAATAAAATACTAAGCTGTAGATGCAACACAGACAGTTCTGCCTCATTTAGTCATACAAATAAATTAGTATTTTAATCTCTTCAGTGGAGAATTGAAGTTACATCTTAAAAAAAGAAACTGAGTCAACTTTTTTGTAGCAATTAAAGGGCTGGCATACAGCTATTAGTGAGGAAAAATACTACGATAAAGCAATATAATTAATTCAAGTAAACTTTAGTAATTCAATTGTTTCTAAGAAATGGTCACAACCTAAGACACAGGTTGCTAGATTTGGGCCAAGCCTTTCAAGCAATTGCCTTAAATGAACCTTTAAAGAATACAAATAAAGATCCCTCATGGATTGATTAAGCTAAAATCTTATTGAAACCCAAATGGTCCGTTCATCCCTGGGATGTGTTACAGAAATGCTAATCTGAAAGCCCCAGAAGGAACCTTCTTTATCTGATTATAAAATATTAATTCACTACATGAAATTAAGCCAAACAAGAGCACATTACCAATGGGGCTTCTCTTTTGATCCACCAATAGTTTGGTAGAATCGCACTTTTACCATTTGTCATAAGTACATTCTAAAAGACATCAAAATAAGAGATATTGAAGATGTGTCATTGTATTAGTAATAGTACCATTGAGAAAACCATCAGTTAAACATAGATCTATTTTGAGCATCTGTGAGATAAATTCTTCTTAGGTCCTTAAGGTTTAGAAAATCTGTATTTCTTTTGTTAACTGCCTTTTGTGTGTATGTGCTTGTTTAATTGAGGACACCATGGCTTACCTACCTGATATTATATCTCTGTTTAATCTGGCCTTTAGCAAACTAAATATAATTTAGTGGACTATCTAAGTCATACATGTTCTGTATGCTAATTTTATATAGTCCAGGATTATTTTTTTAGTTATACTTATTTTTGCTTCAAGAGACTCATTTAACTATTCCATCATCCTTTTCTTTGTGTGTGTGTGTCTATATATATATAGACACACACACACATATATATATATTTTTTGTAACCTGCTTCAAACCCACTGTAGCATGAAGTAGATGTGTCTATAAACATAAAGAGTAAATATTTTGACTAAAAGACAGTTACATACAACAGACCACTATGCCAAGCAGAAGGGAAGCATATCTACTATGGATATTTGCTTATTTTGAACAATTTCAGAAAGTAATAAAGCATTTTTCTTTTCAGGGAAATGTTTTAATTATGAATTAGAAAATTTACACCAAAAAAGTTACCAGAATTTATATGTATTACAGAGAACAAAGTATTTTTGAAGAAAAGATAGTTTTACCTTTATTTGATGGGACCTAGTCAGTTTGACTTCAATGAAGAGAACTACATTAAGTAATGGACCAAAAAAATTTCAAAATAGATTCTCAGGTAAACGCACATGATTCCGTGGTAGTCAATATTTGACAATTGAGAGATGAACATTTCTCATCTAAATAAAAGAGAAGGCTTTAAGATGAAACAGACACTGAATAATCTATTTTAATTTGATTGTTTCATGAGCAACTAAGCCTCTCAACAAAGTTTCTGGATTAGTAAATTAATTCCCTTAAGAGACTATAACTATTATTGAATTATGTCAACAATAATAAAATGATGAACGGAGCAATAGCGTCAACATAACTGCAGACTGAGTGGTGTGATTTAGCCAAGCATGTGGACCAAAGTCAGGAAAACCTGAATGTTAGTTTAGGTTTGTGACCACATACAAGTCATGATATTCTCTGTGTCTCTTCCTATAAATGAAGCAAAAAACACCTTATCTGTCTCCTCAATGACTTGTTAGGGAAATCAAGGGGAAAAAAGGAAAAATAGTACTCTAGGGGAGCCAGGGGGCTGCTGTCTATGGGGTCGCACAGAGTCGGACACGACTGAAGCAACTTAGCAGCAGCAGCAGCAGCAGCAAAGCACTTTAAAAATAGAAAGCTTTTTTTTTTTTTAAATGTTAATACTTCTGTGCATATCTGTACTTTGGAAAGAAAGAGCATGGAAACTAACAAATTTTAGTGAGCGCCTTTTTTTCCTCATTCATACAAGAAGCCTTGAAATAGGTAATCATATCCATTTTACAAATGAGGAAAATGAAATTCAGAGAGTAACCATGACAATGTTTGAATCAAGCTTCTTCCAAATCAAAAACCTGCTCTCTTTCACCTAAACTTCAGTCCGAATGAAATGCTAAATAATATTTTCTTTGCTGTATTTTATTAGTCAAGTTGACTGATATCATTGATGTTAAATATTGAGCAAGGATGGTAAATTTGAAAAAAGAACGATAGCACTTAAACTTATCAATATCCAAAGTAGAATATTGCTATTCTGCTTCTTAGCAGAAAGAGCAACATGGTTCATAATAAATTAAGATTTGCTCTCTAAAGCAAAATTTGATAAGTTCTAAGGAAATGAGAAGCCATGGGAATACAGTGACATATATACATTGTTTTATATATATATATTCTAAAATGTTCTACTTGACCAAAAATGTCTGTAAAATAAGCATTAGTGATCTCACTGTACTTTAGGCAATACAGATTTCTGGAGATTGAGTTACAGGTTTTAACCACTCACATCACGCAGCCACGGTCATTTAATCCAGGAAAATCAGTCCTGGATAATTAGCTAGCTTCACTAATTTCAGAAGAAGCTTCACTAATTTCAGAAGAAGCTCCACAGCTTGGCTTGAGACATGAAAAATGACTCCTTTCCTTCAGCACGCTTCACTGACTGAGCTCCTGGCCCTTAGGCAGAATATTTGCAGCATGTTCAACAGTAATTCCTTAGTTTATCGAAGATTTACTGAGTGTCTGTCCTGAGCCAGACATATTGAAGGTGCTGGGAATACAGCAATAATAAAGAGCAGAAAACCTTTCCCCTGGTGGAACATATATTTTTGAAGGAAGACACACTAAACAAAATAAAGAAGTAGCATATGTATTCTGTTAGGTGATGATAGAGACTATGAAGAAACAAGAAGAAGGAAAGAGAAAAAGGAAGGTGGAGGGAAGGAAAACTCTGCAAGATGACTTTGAGAAAAGAGGTAAGAAAAGTGCTCAGCAAGCAGTTGAGGCTGAGAGTGCAGCCAGCACAAGGCATGAGATAGGAGCACCCGAGGCCTGGCCAGAGCCCACACTGAGATTGCTGAGGAAGCTCAGGGATGGAGATCCAGGGGAAGAGATGTCAGAAAATCACTGATGAGAGGGTCTCATGGGGCCTTAGGGCTCACTCTAAAGATCTGGCTTTACAACCAGTGAAGTGCAAAGCCTGGGGTTTTGGAGAAGTGAGTGAAATGCTCTCACCTATATTTTAAAGGATCACTTCTGCTAGACTAGATAAAAGAGATCAAAGACAGAAGCAGGGAGGTCAATTGATCTGTTCATTCATTCATTCAACAAAAATTTACTTTGTGCTTACTATGTTCCAAGTAATGTTCTGTGCTCTTGAGCTACATCAGTGAACATAGCATACCTCCATATACCTCCTCTTGTGGAAGAAGACAGATAAAACATAACCAAAATTATGGATCAGCAAATCATATCACACACATGCACTTATATATGCACTTATCTGTATAGTGTATGTATGCTATTTAAAGCAATGAGATTGGTTGGACTCCTCACCTCAGGAGAACAGAGTTGGTTAGAAAGAGAAGAATTTCAAGAACTGATTCCAGGGCATCCCAGCACTGAGCATCTTGGGAGATGAGAAAAAGCTAGTGAAGGAGGCTGATAATTCTATCGGGGAGGAAGATGAAACACCACAGTAGGGAAATGGAGATCAGGCAGAACGGGAGAGGGTAGGACTATAAGAATAAGTCAGAAAATAATAATTCTCACTTAGAATGGGAGATACTGGCAAATATTTGAAATGCAGGAGAAAACGATCCAACTAGCTATCTGGAGGAAAGGGCATTCTATGGAGAGCGAGGAGCCAGGAGCAACAGTTTTGAGGTAGGTGTGTGCCTAGCAAGTTCTGGGACCCAGCAAGAAGCCAGTATGAATAAAGCAAATACTCAAGGAAGAAGAAGAGTAGGAAAGAATGCTGGAGATCAGTAAGAAGATGTCTTCAACAATCCAAGGGAAGGATGATGGTGTCTTGGACCAAGGGAGTTAAAGTGTAAGTGATGAGAAAAGATCAGTTTCCAGACATATTTTTAAGAGAGAGCCAAGATTAACTGACAGATTACACACAGGTTGAGAAAAGTGAGAAGTCAAAGAATAACTCCAGATTTTGACCTGAGCAGTTAGAAGATTGGGGTTGCCATCAAAGGAGGAGAAGATGGTTAAGGGTTGAGTCAGTTTTTATTGGGGAAGATACAGGAGCTCAGAGTTGTAAATGTTAACTTCAAACATCTATTGAGAAACTATTCAAATATGTAAATGTTTTTATATGAATATGGAATTCAGGAGTGCTATACAAGTTAAAGACAAAATTTTGGAGTCATCTATGTATATGTTACCTAAAATCATGAGGTTGATTGAGATCTTCCAGGGGATAAGTATAGATTAAAAAGCACTAGTTTTTTGAGAACTGATTCCAGGGATATTCCAACATTTGAAATTTGAAGGCATGGAGAGAAGTTGTTGAAGAAGGCTGAAAAGGGACTGGTCCAAGAAATAGAATAAAACTCCCGAGTCTGATGACTTAGCAGTACATATACAATGGGCACTGGGAATTGCCCAGTGATGTAAAAATGTGGCTATTATTGAGACACTGGTAACAACAATTTCACTAGAGTTGCAGAAGTTAAGCCTGATGTGGGTGGATTTATGAGACAAAGAGAAGAAAGAAGACAGGTATAGGCAACTCTTTCAAAAATTTTGCTGAAAAGGGAAGAAAGTAAATGAGGCAGTAACTGGAAGAATGGAAATATATTTTCACTGAAAGCTGAAGAAAATAAAATGAAGAACTGACACTACAGGTCCATTTATTCAAGTGTAACCTAGATAAAGATTAAGAAGTACCTATATAATCCTACTGGGCTTCCCAGGTGGTACAGTGGTAAAGAATCAGCCTGTCAATACAGGAGACATGGGTTTGATCCCTGGGTGAGGAAGGTACCCTGGAGAAGGAAATGGCAACCCACTCCAGTATTCTTGCCTGGGAAATGCCAGGAACAGATGAGCCCAGTGGGCTACATTCCATGGGGTTGAAAGAGTTGGAAATGAGTTAGCGACTAAACAACAAAGTTATCCTGCTATTGGGCCTTTAAATTTCACTTTACCCTTTATTTTTTCAGTCACTAGTATGAAGGATCATAAAAATGTGAAAACAACTTTTTTACACAGTAAAACCTGAATGCCTATGAGAGTACTGAAAGTATCAACCATCATTATAACATTCTGTGCTGGGATTAAACATACATACTCAAGTCAGACTGCTGGGTTCAAATCCACTTCCACCATAAACAAGCTCCATAAACTTGACTTTCATTAGCCTCAGTATCCTCATTTGTTAAATGGTCAGATGTCACGGATTATAGTGAAGGCAAGACATTGCCCAGTGCTCACCAGTGTCTGACATAATGTAAGCACTTTATATATATTAGAATCTATATATGATAAAATGTTAGCAAAAAACGTCAATAACCTGAAACAAACAATCCATAACAATGCCATTGGCTCCCAACTGCCTGCTGTCAGAGTTTATAAATGTTTCTCAACATTTTCTGAATACCTTAAAACTTGGTTTTAACTCCCAATTGTTTCCTAAATATTGATATATGTCTGGACTCTGTGTCCCTATAGTCAATTCCTGGGTACCACATATAAAAGACAGAAAGCGAAAGTCACTCAGTTGTGTCCAACTGTTTGCGACCCCATGGACTATACAGTTCATGGAATTCTCCAGGCCAGAATACTGGAGTGGGTAGCCTTTCCCTTCTCCAGGGGATCTTCTGAACCCAGGGATCGAACCCAGTTGTCCCACATTGCACGTGGATTGTTTACCAGCTGAGCCACAAGGGAAGTCCACATATAAAGTATCTTCCAATTAGATTGTGTCATCTTCCTGACCTTATTGTCCTATTCTGTCTCAGGATTTTAATACCAGGGAAAATCCATCAACCTTTGTATGATGGTTGCATACAACTTTGTACAGTGGTTGCACACATGTTGCTGCTACTGCTGCTGCTAAGTCGCTTCAGTGGTGTCCGACTCTGTGCGACCTCATAGACGGCAGCCCACCAGGCTTCCCATCCCTGTGATTCTCCAGGCAAGAACACTGGAGTGGGTTGCACACATGTTAGTACATAGCATTATGTATATTTTAATATGTTACATGTACACATTTTTATAAATAATATTTGCCTAATAGAATTTTTTTCATTTTCATTTATCTGCATTATTCATACTCTCTCCTCCCTTATTGTAGTATTAAAATCAGTCATATGTTGTCAAAGACTACTTAAAGCCTGAAAGCAATAGAATATATTTACCATAGTCCATATCTAGGACACTTTAACAAACCCTTTATTTTGACCATATGATTTGCCAGTTACTATTCCCCAATTTTCACTCCCAAGCTCCTAATTCTGAATACTACCTAATATCATGGTTATTAAAAAGAGTCGAACCTTAGATTTATTAATTCTTAGAAGAGAGGACACACTTCAGAGCCTGTGGAATTCTTTATAGTCACTAACTCAACAATTCCTCACAGCTAATGAGGTTCTTCGGCAGTTTTTCACTGTAATGATGACAAAGTGCAAGACACAGACAATGCAATGAAAAATTGATTCCACAAAATATGAAGTACATAAACATCTTTCAAAACCATTCTTAGGGTAGTTGCTTCAAAGTATAGTGAAACAAAAAAAAAAGATTAAAAATAATTTGGGTTTTAATAAAGGCAAAGAAAGAAATAAACAATAACTTTGTCAGAAGATAAATTATATCTATGGAAATCTGTAACCAAAAGAGAGGAAATTGAGTATCCTGAAGCCATATATGAAATTATGCAGCATGAGCTTAATCATTCATCAGTATTCCTTATCTGTGTACATGACTTGAAAATTTATAGAGCCCTTTAAGTCACAGTGTTTTCTTTAACAAATTCAAAAACATACCAACAGGGAAAAAACAAAATCAGAAAATAATCATAGATTATTAAAAAATAAACACCATAGAAGTCAAAAGCTGAGAAAGTAAGAAAATGTTTTCCTCCTTTTCATATAATCTTCACAAGTCATCCACACAATTTCATCATTATTTCTTAGGAGAGTAAGATTTATCATCTGAAAACCCAAAAGTGGATTCTCTACCTTCATAATGTATAGTGACTGCTTCCAATCTGCAGAATACTGTGGGTGAGGAAAGTCACCGAATATGCCCTCCCTTTGTCTCCAAGGCCCCTCTCATGTTCTCACCCTCTTCCCTGTTCCAGAAACACCTCCACATGTCCTCAAACTGGTGTCCTGGTTCCTATCTAAGTGACCCATAGGAATGAACAGCATCTGCTGAAGGTCTTGATTGAGGCAGCAGAAGTCATACTTCTCTTGGTTCAGACAATACATAATAACCACTTTTCAAAGACTTTCTAACACCAAAAAAAGGGTATAAAAACAAGGTTACCAAAAGCTTACATATACAGTTGTATCCATCAGACTAAAGGCCCTCTCTTAACTAAGGCCACAGACTGCCCTGGCTTTATAGGAGAGTAACTATGAACTCAGATAATGGACTACAAGTCTGAATGTGGTTTTCTTTCTATCTATCTGAATCTAAACAAATCACTTAACTTTTCTGAGACTGCTTCCACAACTACAAAGAGGGAGTGATATGACATGTTGTGAGGCTCCAATGATAAAATTGCTGAAGAAACACTTAATACTCAGCTCAATCACTGAACACAGTAATACTCAATACATTTTATAATAATTATTACCATTATTATTAAATATTCAATTATTTGCTTATATTTTGCCTATGAGGAACGATACACAAGATATACAGGCGTTTAATGTAAGGCTCACTCACCTTTATTCTGAACAGTCTGGAAGAAAAGTATTTCTAAGCTTGATATTCAGTATTAAAAACAAATGTTCCCACCATTTCTCTTGGAAATCTTGATGGTTTCATTGTGAAAATAAATTGGTTTATTATCAGTTGCTAAAATTCATTTCTAATCTTTAAAAAACCATAATTTGTTCACTTAATATTCTAAGCACACTTTTAATAGACTATTTCTAGTTGTCTTACTATTTTTACTGAATTGCAAAAATGTCAGTACTTAGACCAATGGTTCTCTCACTACAGAATATGGTGCCCTAGGCATACCAGAGACCATTAAAGACACCTGGGAAATCAAAACTGTATTCATAATAATACAAAGCAGTGTTTGCCGTTTCACTGTGTTGACATTTACGCTAGAGGTGCAAAACTGATAGCTGGTAAAACTGCTGCTACCTTAGCACAAAGCCAAGCAGTAGCTCCAAAGTATTCCAGGTGTAATTATATTATTCACTTACTAGTCACAGTGAAAATAAAATGCCAGTTTCACTTAAAAACTGAAGACTTTTCCTTGAAGAAACAGTAAATTATTAATTTTATTAAATCTCAACCCTTAAATCCCAATGTCTTTTCAATATTTGAAAAGACACAAACAGTGAAGCATGAACAAAGAGCCATTAATCTGTTCCTATGTACAGTGGTCTCAAAGAAAAGCATGTGTGTGATGGATTGAGTTGTAAGCTGAACTAGTGCTTTATTTTTGGAATACAATTTTTCCTTGAAAAAAACAACTCATAGAGAAACCATGCTTTTTTAAAAAAAATGGCAGACATTTTTTGTTTGCTTGATAATGAACAAAGGGAGCCTGATACTTCAGGAAACAACTAACAATATATGTTATTAATGATAAAATTTGAGCTTTCAAGTGAAAATTCAAATTTGGAAAACTCTGAACCATTACCATGAGGTTGTGAGTCAATATATGTAAAGGCTCTTTTGATAAGATCCTTATCAGTTATACCAATATTTTCCAAATGACCAGTACCTGATGTTTCTAAGTCATACATAGGTAAAATTTCCGTTCATAAAGCAAGGTAGATCAATATCTTCATGCAACAAAGCATGAAAAATTCAAGGGTAGGGTTTCAGATTCCTTATTGCAAGTAAATTTTAAGAAATAGCCACTTGTGAAATTCTGGTATAGTATCAAAAGAAACTGTTATCTGAAAAGGATATCAAAATATCTCTCTCTTATCCAGCTTTGTCTGAGGGAAGATAGATTATTTTCATATATTTTAACCAGAACAACATATTACAATAGACAAAATGAGATTTGAGAATCCAGCTGTCTTCTCTTAATCCGAATATTAAAGGGATTTGTGAAAACATAAAATAATGTGTCTTTTTTGTTAGTTCTTAGGGTTGACAAAATTAAGTTATTTTAATAATAAATATATATTATATGGTTACTGTAATTTTTCAAGAAATTAATAAATATTTTAAAATTTTCTCAATTTTAATGTTCATAACATGAACTATCAATAGATAAGACACACCCAAGCCAAAGCTCTTTGGGGTCCTGAGGCCAACCAATTTGAGAACTGCAACCTGGAAGTATATATAGGATTTCCTTCGATTTAAACGCTAAGCTCCATGTGAGACCACCCACCTCAATTCTTCTTTCCTCTTTGAGCTTTCTGACAATTCTCAGTTCATTTGTAGAACAGAGATAACTGGTATGTCTTTATGTCCCTAGTTCAATTAATGATAAGATCAAACTTACTAATAGCCCCCTCCATTCCCCCTGCTTCTCTCTGTTGATTATTCCTGAGACACAAGAACACATGTACCAGCCTTAGCTCTTCTACCATCTCATAAAGCAAACATGTAGTGAGCACCTTCTATACATCAGGTAATATACCAGACTCTAGGTGATAATATTATTTTCAAGGAAATATTATACTGGGCTTCCCTGGTGGCTCAGATGGTAAAGCATCTGCCTGCAATGCGGGAGACCCGGGTTTGATTCCTGGGTCGGGAAGATCCCCTAGAGAAGGAAATGGCAATCCACTCCAGCACTCTTGCCTGGAAAACCCCATGGATGGAGGAGCCTGATAGGCTACAGTCCATGGGGTCGCAAAGAGTTTATACCAGACTCTAGGAGATATTATTATTATCAAGGAAATATTATACTAGGAGATCATAAAGACCAATGAGACAAAGCCTCTGACCTTCAAAAGTCCAACCCAGTTCCTAAATTGCATGTTCCCATAAAACACATGTTAAAAAAGAAATGCCTGTGGATGTGCTACATCTCTATTTTTTGTTGTTGAAGGTAGAAAACAGGTACAAAATGTATATGAGCTATTCTAACATAATCAAGACTCTTCTGAGAATACAAAGACGAAATGAAAGGATAATAAACCTTGTGTCTGCAACACAAAGCCATCCTTTAAAGACACTCTTATATATACCAAAGTTTTAGCCATGATAGGTAGGGGAGGTGAAGGTGTACAACTGGACAGTCTCCGAAAGGAGCAGTACTGGAGCCAAATCCCCAGGACCCCTCCCACTCCACACAAGTGTCAGAGCTTAAAAAAGAATGCAGATTAAATCATTTCTCTTTTACCACTGACCCTCCGTCCATGGAATGTGATCAGCCATGACTCTAGCCAGAAACCTGAGTAAGCAACCCAGACTCCTATCAATGTACAGGAATAAATTGTTAAAAATGCATTGGAGCAGAGTTTGCACTTGGAAACGAACAATTGAAAAATCACCTCTGACAACCCTACGTAATTTATAGCTTCTTTTTGCAGAATCATGGTAAATTAATTGTTTGAGCAGAAGGAAAAAAGAACTTTATTGTATACAATTGAAAGATACAACCAATAATAATATGAAATTCTAGCTCCCAACTACTGCTTTCAATATTCTTGGAGAAACACATTTGCTTTTCATTTTAGGAGTGGTTGGAACTTGGGAACTGAAACTTGGTTTACAATTTCAGCACTTTAGTTCACAGGAGATACCCTGACAAACAATTTTTTCTCATTAAAAAAGTCATCATGGTGAATTCTCTCCAGATCTTTAAACAGGTTATAGCAAATATGAATAAGTTTTCATATTGGTGTTATTTGAGGTTAAAATATAACAGACATATTACCTCCTATTATTAACAAAATGATTTATAATTATTACTTTTACTCCTCATGTCTAATGAAGAGACAGCACTATTTAATAAGTTTAAGCCAAGTCAATTTTTGCATATCTAATGGGTAAATAGTAAGACTAAATAAATCTTCTAATGATAACAATGGACATTTATTCTTATTGCCAAGCAAAGGTAAACACTTTAACCAAACAACAACCAATAACATAATCTGTGTAATAGTTTAAAATTTTTTTCTAAAGCCTAGAATGACTTAATTGCCTGTCTTTAATAAGTATTTCCATTTTTAAACTAATTAAATCTCTTCATCTAAGAAATAATTCCAGAGAAGGAAAATAGAGCCAGGAAGTGGGTTTAGCAGAGGAATAACCCCAAATCAAAATAAAATTACATGTAAATCATAGCCTGAGTTAAACCAAATAACTCAGTATGTAAGACCTATCTCAGATCATTGAAAACCTAATTAGGTAAAAGAGGACATATGGGTAGAAGTTTCTTCAGGGCTGTGTGTACAAGATAAAAGTGAATTTCACTTAGAATGATATCTCTAAGAATTATGTCTCTATGGAAATTATATCTCTAATTATATATCCAATATCCTCTAGGCCATGAATATACTGCTTCATCAATAGAAGAGCCACAACTAGCTATTTTGAAAAAAAAATCACATGGGATTCAAAAAGATAATAATAATAAATGAACATTTTAAATGAAGAAAACCCTCACCGCTATAAAAAAGAAAAGAAAGCAAGAAAACAAACACATGAGCCTCAAATTCACTAGCATGTTGTGTCTGGGTTCCTGCCAACTATCACAAACCACATTTGATATTTTGTGTTTTTGGCTGAGTGACACCAGAATATCTTTGAAGGGATATACTGAAGGGGAGAGAGAACTTAGGAACCAGCAAATGAGCCATCCAGGGTATAACTGTATCATTTCTAGTTGATGGTCAAAACAACATTGGAAGCAGTTCAATTAAAAAAGCAAATCAATGATACACTGAGGTAGTAATAGTCAAAAATATACCCCGGGAAAGGCCAAGCTTGAAATTTTTTGGCTTATGCTATGAAACATTAGTGTCTAACCTATCAGCAGACAGAACAACTTGTACTTATACCATGGCATTGAACAATATGGTATTGTCTCAAGAAACAGCTTCTAATCTCTGATCATTCACAGCACATTACATGCTTTAGTTCAAGAGAGAAGTGAAAGGATTATGTTGAGTCAGAAGACAGTGCCTTAAATGTGAAGGCAGATGAAATCAGGAATCTCCCCAAATTTGGCTCAGCACATTAAAATTAGTCACTGTCTATAAAGAAACTGCCAAGACTGCTGAGGAGGTGAAAGTTAATACTGTCCTGATGTAAACCGTCAATCCATTGCCACTCCCCCTAGAAAGCCATGCTACATTGCTGATTTCTACCAAAGTTCTTCATTGTGGAACAGAGATTTCTCAAGTCTGAAATTCCTCATCCTCTGGTAGACCTCCTTAACTGTGAGGTGTAATTTAACTTGAATAAATGGATTTTTTCCTGAACTTCTGAAATCGCTAAAGAATTCTCCTTAGCTTTACACATAAGATAGTATGAGACAAAATACATACTTTGGTTCGGATCAGGTTGAAAGCTAACCTGTCAGTATTTCTTGTTAGTCTGTAAGATAGAACATTTTTATATGGTCCTGTCAGTAAAATGAACAATTCAACAATAAAGGTAAATCATTATAGAAAGCAAATAGAAAGAGAATGATCTTTCCACAAAAAAAAAAAAAAATCAACAAATGATTCATAAGCAATGACAAAATCATTACCTCTGCTCTCTGTGTTCTGGGAAAGGCAGTTGACTTTTCTATGGCATAGACATCCACCAGGTAAAGACATGCTCCTTGCTCCCGGTCCAGGATGGCTGCAGTCTGAATGATGCCACTCCGTCGTCCAATAGTAAAGAGCCGTCCAACAGTTTTTTCCTCGCAACGGACTGAGACAATATAATACTCCACTGGGGCTTCGGATCCTCTAGGGCTAGCTGCTTCTATTGATATCACATTGGTGCCAATGGGTTCTCCTTCCTTCAAAATGGTTATATATTTGGGTTGTGTAAAAACAGGTCCATCAAGGCCCTGCAGAATGACGGTCAATTCAGTGGTTGATTTCCTCCTTTCAGGGCCAAGGTCTGTTGCTGAAACTATGAGATTATAGATCAGCTGAGAAGGCACCAGCGCTGAAGCCACTCTCAGGTCCCCACTATAGCGATCCACAATGAAGGTGTCTGTGTCACCATTGACGATCTCATACTCCACCTCTCCATTCGCCCCTTCATCTGGGTCAGCAGCCATGATTGTGGTCAGAACAGAACCAATCACAGCCGAAGGGTCTGCCGCCAGGGCATTTTGTGATATAAACATTGGAACATTGTCATTGAGGTCTGTAACCAAAATAGTCACGTTTTTCAAAGCATATCGTCTAGTTTCTATAGGCACAGCTTGATCATTGGCTTTAACGGTTAACTCAAAGAGATTAGCAAATTCCCGATCTATCTCAGCATTAGTATAAATAGTGCCTTTGACTTCATCTATGCCAAAGTGGTTGCCCCGTGGCATCTGCTGGATGATTGTATAGGAGAGTTGCCCATTAATGTCTGCATCGGGGTCATGTGCAGTCACAGAAATGACAGATGTTCCAATGGGGATGTTCTCAACAATAGACTTGAAAATATCCCCCGGAGGGAAGGTAGGAGGATTGTCATTGAAGTCTCTCACGTGTATAACCACCGACATTGTAGATGAACGTGGAGGCCTTCCTTGGTCTTTTGCTGTTATATTTAATTTGTACAAAGACTGTGTTTCAAAGTCCAATTTTTTGGCAAGAAAAATACTCCCAGTGTTTGGGCTAATGCTGAAAGTTCCATGGTTGTTAGTCCCAGTGATACTATAATGTAAGTCAGCATTGTCACCTGAATCTGAATCAGTTGCAGTAACAGAGGACACGAGTTCACCGATTCTCATGTTTTCCAAAACATCAACGAATAGTGTTGATTTAGGGAAAGAAGGGGTATTGTCATTTTCATCTAAAATATCAATATTTAAGGTACAGGTCGAATTGAGGGAGACTGCTCCTGAATCCACTGCTTGAATTACAAGGGAATAGGCAGGTGTGGCTTCATAGTCTAACCTGCCAATCAGTGTCACCTGACCAGAGGTGCTGTCTATAGCAAACTGTCTTTCTTCATTTCCTTTTATTACAGAATAGTGAATAAGTCCGTTACTACCTTCATCAACATCTGAGGCAGATACTCTTAAAACCTGTGTCAGGTTGGCTGCTGACTCTGATATTGTAGCTTGGTAAAAGTCTTTTAAAAATTTGGGAGCATTATCATTTATATCCTTCATGTAAACATGTACCGTGGCCTGATCCTTAAGAGGCTGAGGGAGCCCCTGATCTGTTGCGATGACTGTAAAGCTAAACACCGCAGTCCCCCTCCTCCTCATAAGAGACTCCCTGTCAAACTGATGGGTATTTGTAATTTCCCCACTAATTGCATGCAACTCAAAATCTGGCTGCACCATTTCAAAAGAATACCTTACTTCTCCATTTGGCCCAAAGTCTTTATCTATAGCACTTACTTTGCCCACAAACGACCCAGGTCTCTGTTCTTCTTCAAAGTAAAATGTGTAATTGGTACTGTTAAAAAGAGGTCTGTTATCATTTACATCTTCTAAAATTACAGTAACATTCACAGTAGCACTAAGGGGTTCCACCGCTCTGTCAGAAGCAACAACTAGTAAAACATATCTGTCTTGAAGTTCACGGTCCAGTTCACTTTTTATATACAATTGACCATCTGGGAAAATGCCGAAAGCATCCCCGGTATTGCCTTCAGCAATGCTGTACGCAATTTCACCATTTGCTCCCGAATCCTTATCAAAAGCTTGCACTTTAAAGAATCGAGAATTCACAGGTTCTGACTCAGAAAGGGTGACCTCATAAGAAAGCTGGTCAAACACTGGTGGGTTGTCATTTACATCATGGACATAAACTGTTAAGATGAAACTAGAGGAGAGCTGGGGAACACCCATATCAGATGCTAAGATCTCTATCTGGTAGGAACCAGCATGAACATCCAGGGGTCCAAGCAGACTAATATTACCATTCCTTTCATTGATAGTAAAGAGATTCTTGGGGTTTTGCTTCAGGCTATAGAGTACCATGCCATTGACACCTTCATCGGGGTCCACAGCTTTGGCTTGGAAAATGCTGTGACCTGCCTGCCAATTTTCCACCACATTCACACTCTCTACTGCCTGAAGGAAATGGGGAGAGTTGTCATTCAAATCCTTAACTGTTATGTTAACCATAGAGTCTCCAGTCACTGTGCCCCCACTGGCTACTACTTTCAGCTGATAAAAGGATTGCTCTTCTCTGTCAATCACACTTGCTGTGGTAAGCTGCCCAGTAACCTGGTTGATAGCAAACATACCTTTCTGATCCCCGGTAGTAATGAGATAACTGATGTTGGAATTGAGATCCATGGTGGATGCGGACACACTACCCACATGATATCCCAGGGCCACATTCTCAAAGACCACGAAGCTGTAGGCAGCCTGGCTGAATACAGGCGGGTTGTCTTGAGTGTCCAACACAGTGATGGTTACTATCGCCTGGTTGGGAGACTGCAAATTGCCACCATCAGTAGCCACTATTTGCAACTGGTAAGCAGTTTTTTCTTCTCTGTCTAGGGCCATTCTTGTAGAAATAACCCCACTCTGAGCATTGACCTGAAACCGAGACCTGTCCCCAGCTGATATACTATATTTGATGGTTCCATTGAGACCCAAGTCTGGGTCAGTGGCAGACACCGTGGTGATGTAGCTACCTCCAGGCTCATTCTCCTGAATATGAGCAAAATATTGGACTGGGTAAAACACAGGGCTGTTGTCGTTAATATCCAGGAGGCTCACATTTATGCGAACCATTGATGACTGGGGAGGTGACCCCAGATCTGTGGCCAGAACCAACAGGGAGTAGAAAGCTTGTTCCTCCCTGTCCAAGGAAGAGATAGTACTCAACCTCCCAGACACAGGATCCAGGCGAAAGGACCTCTGGTCGGTCTCAGCTTCCTGTAGGGAGAATCGCACTGTCCCATTGTCACCCAGGTCCCCATCGGTTGCCCCAAACACCAGTAGTTCAGTCCCGGTAGGCGCATTCTCAACGACAGACACATTATATCCTTCTGGCTGGCTAAACACTGGCTTCTCATCATTCACATCCAAGAGAGTCACAACAAGCTGGGCATAGGAAACCTTGGGGTGAACCCCCTGGTCCCGAGCACTGATATTCAGTACAATCTGGGAAGCAAGTTCACGGTCCAAGCCCCCAGCAAGCCCCGTGGTCACTAGACCACTGTGTTCACTGATGTGGAACCAACCCAGTCCATTACCAGAGACGATGCTGTAACGCAGGTTAGCATTGAGACCAGAATCGCCGTCAGTGGCGGACACTCCACTCACATAGCTTCCCGGGGGCGCCTCCTCGCTCAGGTTCACTCTGTACACTTGCTGTGCAAACACAGGAGGGTGGTCATTGATGTCATTGACGAAAATCACCAAACTCGCCACGGAAGAGCGCGCCTGAACCGCTGCGCCAGGGGGCGCCCCGTAGTTATCTGAGACAGAAACTGTCAGGTTGTAAGAAGGGATGCGCTCCCGGTCTAGGGCGCTGGCAACTTTGATGAGACTCAGGTTCGGCACTTTGCTGCTCTGCACCTCAAAGTGGCGCTGCTCGTTGCCCCCAAGGATCTGCACGGAGATGTTCCCGTTGGCCGCTGGGGAGTCTGCGTCCGTCACGGTGAGCAGAGCCACCACCGTGCCCACTTGAGCATTCTCATCTACCGAGGCGTAGCGCGAGGTGGCAGGGAAGTAGCGGAATTTTACCACGGGGTCATTGTCGTTGACGTCCAGCAGCTGAATCAGCGCCTCGGCACGCCCCGTGAGGGAAGGAACGCCTCGGTCCATAGCCTGCACCGTAAGCGAGTACTGGCGCCGGGCCTCGAAGTCCAAGGGCTCCCGCACCGTGATGAGCCCCGTTTCGGGGTCCATTTGGAAGGGGGTCCCCTCGTCCTGAAGCCGATAGCGGATATCCGCGTTGGTGCCCTCGTCCGCGTCCGCCGCCGCCACCTGGAGGACGCTGGAGCCCACCGCGGCGTCCTCAGGCACCCCCGCCTGGTAGTGGGAACTGCCAAAAACCGGGGGGTTGTCATTAATGTCCTGCACAGTCACGTTTACCTGAAGGTAGCCCCGCCGCTTGGGCTCGCCCTTGTCCTCCACTTCCACCAACAGCTGGTACTGCGGTGTGACCTCGCGGTCCAGCCCGCCCTTGGACACCAGGTGCAGGAACGCGCCCTCGCCGCTCGGGTTCAGGGTGATATCCAGGCGGAAGCGACCCGCCTCGTTGCCCTGGATGATGCGATAGGACCGGTGGTCAACGCCATTGGAGCCGATGTCCGAGTCGGTGGCGGTATCCAAGATGACTTGCCGCCCGCTGCTACTGTCCTCCTTGAAACTGACCACAATCGAGGGTTCTGGGAAGACCGGGGCGTTGTCATTGAGGTCCCGAACCAACACCCGCACTTCGGTGGGGTAGGTGGGTGAGCTGGAAAGAACCACCAGGTTGATCACGTCGCTGGGCAGGCTCTCGCGGTCGATGGTCGCAGTGGTGTACAGGGCCCCGGTGCTACTGTTTATAGCAAACAGGGCGTGGCTTTCGCTGAGCCTGTAGGTGAAGCCTGGGCGCGTCTGGATGGTACCCACCAGTGTGCCGGGAGGTTGCTCCTCCAGCACCTGAAATACCTGGCGCTGCTCCGCCCCGCTGACCCGGGCGGGCCCCGGGAGCAGTGACAGCAGCCAAAAGACACGAAGGAGCTGAAGTAATGTTAAAGTGGGCAGCGGGAGCCACGGGCGGCCAGGAGCCCTGTCTGCTGCCAAGTCCATGGTCTTGGCTCCCTGGAACGGAGTGATAAAGAGAAGGAAGAGGTGAGGCCAAAAAAAAAAAAGTGATAATGACAGGGATCAAGTAGCACCAGCAGACATGCAGCCGATGGCTCTGAGAGCTCTGCTATTTCAAAGAACTTCCAGTCCAGAAGAAGCAATTCGCACGAGCAAAAGCCTCCAGGTAGCCATTTGGACGCTTAGTGAGGGAAGAGATGCCTTGAGGAAAAGCGGCAGGGCATTCCTCGGGCACTTACTCCTGCTTGTGGACGAGTTCCCAGAGCAGTTTCTCCAGTCTCCTATATTTCCCCCTTCACTTTATTTTCGAATCCGGAGAGTCTGAGCGTTTTCGCCGGGGGTGGATAGGAGTTGGAAGAAGTTGCCTGTATTTAAGGTATAGGAAGAATTACCTCAAACTATTATCTTCAGAAACTTTAAAACTTACCCAAGGCGAAGAAACTGAGGAAGGAAGGACAAACTTCCGCAGCGGTGTGGAGAGAACAACTGCGCACTGGGGAGGGGACGATGGGGAACCGAGGATTATCGAATTCCTTTTCCAAAAGCTGGAGACAAGGAGTTTCCTCGAGTTCCCCTCTCCTCAAGAACAAGGCTGCAAAGCCCTTCAGCAGGGCTGCAGAAGTGGCGCGGAGGCCCAGGCGGCGGCGTCTAAGCTCGGGCAGCCAGCAAACTGCATTCCAAACGCTCGCGGGGCGCTCTGGAGCGCTCAGCTCCGTCCCTTCTCCTCCAGGAGGAGCTGCCGCCGCCCCTGCTGCCGTTTCCAGCCCTTAGGCGGGCACAGGCAAAATCCAGCGCTCCTCAGCATTTTTTTTTTTTTTTTTTTACCTCTGCCGGGACGCCTGCCGACCCATTATTTGTACATCCAAATCAAGCGCAGGTCCCCCTTTCTTCTCGGCCTCGCCGGCGTCGGGCAGGAGCAGCGCGCTGTCCCCGCGTCCCCTCCCCTCACCATGCCAGGGGACTCCTCCGGCAGTCCCAGTCAGAAGCCCACTCTAGTGCGCCTCGCCCCTGACCTCTTGCCCTTTGGTTTTATTGTCCCGTGTCAGTTTCACTTTGTAATCCACAAGGCTTTTTGTTTGGGGCGGGGTAGGGTGGTGGCGATCGGTCCCCCTTTTCTTCTGCACTGTTGACGGTGGAGGCGGGGAAGTCGGCGCTGGACTGTGGCGGCGCCTCCAGCAGCTCCGGACGGCGGCTGTCAGCGCTCTCCCTCTCGCCTGCCCGGGCTGAAGGTTGCAGCACCGCTGTGGAGCTGGAGCTCCGCGAGCCCCTCTCAACCTCCGGCTGGTCCCTCTCACTCTCCCCGCCCCTTCCCCGCCGCACACGCGCGCGCGCGCACACACACACACACACACCGCGCCGCCGAAACACAAACAGAGGGGGAGGGAAGACCGCGAGCTGAGCAGGACTCAGAAACTTTGCTCGCCACTCATTGATCCCCGCACTTTAGTTCAGCCGGACTCCCCCTGGCTCCCGGTGCTGTCACCTACCGCCCCTCCCTCGCCCCAGCCCCATTGGACCCGAGCTGAAGCGGCCCCGCCTGGCACTCCTACAGCCAGCGCGCTCCGACTTTTTCGGCCTCCGACTGGCTTCTCCGGATGCTAATCACTCCAGCCTCCCGGAGGACGGTAGGCGGTCGGGTGTGGGAGACCGGCGAGTAGGAGGCGCTAAGAAAGGGAGGGTGAGGGCTAGGGGGGTGATTCCCTCCCCTCTTTTTCTTTCTTTCTTTCTTTTTTTTCTTTTTGGTCAAATCTTGGCCGGCATCTGAGCAATAACAGCAAAAAGCTGCTGCCGAATAGATGGGGGTGGGGTCAGGTTTGCAGATAAATAACTTTAGGGACCGGGTCTAGGGGAAGACCGTTAGGTTGTTATGCTAGTAATAACTCAAGGGTAAGGGGGTCGAGAGAAATAAAAGAAAGGCAGGGGGTGAGGGTCTGTTAGAGCGGGAGGAAGGATTAAGCAAAGCCTGTCTGGGAATGCAAAGCGCAGATTTGCTTTAACCGTTTCCTGCCCTTTCCCTTTCGAAGGGAAGGAAGGGAGCTGCTGTACAATAAGATCCAACAGCATCCAAACCGAACCTTCCCTATTCCTTCTCTGTCTACAGAGCGAGCCAACTGCGGTCCAGGTCTAACCCTAAACCTGTCTCCATTCGCCCCTCCCCTACCTCCAGGTGAGTAGGGGCACCAAGGCCTGGGCACCAACTGCACTTTGGATTTCCTATAGGAAAAGCCGGAGGAACTCCTGTTTTGTTTCCTTTCCCAAAGTTTGGAATTTTGATCTTTGTTGGGAGTATTGCCCTCTAGCCATTTTCTAGCCAAAGAAATCCTGACGAAATGGTTTCTTTCTGTTTTGGTTTAATTTTTGTCTGGGGGATAGGTAGATATGAGAAAAATTGAAATGAATAGAATGAAATTTAAATTTTAAAATTATCCACGTGCCACTCGAGGCACTCAGATTAACTCCCCTGCTATATACTGTGGCTGATTTTTCGGTATCATGCAGCATTTCAAAGGTGGGGGGGGGAGGTGAATAGGATTCAGGTCAGTATTATTTCCCCTTTAAGGAAAACCGCTTAGAAAATAAGAATTTAAGCCAAGTAATGCAAATATAGGGCGTAAGTCATACATTTCATCCACAGTGACCCCCTCCAAATTTAAAATTTCTGAGCTGGGAGATGATTTAGCCATGAGTAAATACTGCCCTCTGCTGTTTTCTTTCAGTCTTACATCTTTAGTCGTCTGGTTTCTTGTTTAAAACTAAAGGCAGAGACTAGAAGGATCTGGTTACAAGGCGAATTCCTCCTTCTTGCCTAGGGATAGTTGCAGAGAAAAAAGATCTTTGGGGATCTCCTAGTGCCTTTCTTTACTTAGGTAAAAAAAAATTTTTTTAACCAATAAGGCAGACAGCAAATCCAGGTCCTCTCATCCAGACAGCCTATAACCCAAAATTGATATATGTAAATCTGAATGGTAAAAAACATTATCAACAATTCCTTTGTTTAGAACATTTACTTCCGCGGTTTTCTATACCATATATACCAATATACATATATACACAGTATATATGATGAGTGAATTGGAAAAGGACAAGAAAGTATTTCATCATTTTTGTATTTTCAGCCCATGAAAATTGTAAAAGCATTGAAAGTTATTCTTTTAAAAGAGATATTTAAAAGTGTTTTCTCAAAACTCATGTTTCTGCCAATAAATTTTGGATTTTATTTTGATGTAATTTAACCCACAAAGATTTGTATATTTACAAAGTGAAACCAGAAATTTTCACAAACCATGGCTATGATATGTGATTTTGAGAATATTAGGGTTTTTGTTTGTTATTGTTTACTAATGCGTAACAGTTCAATCATTTGGGTAGGAAAGAGTAGAAAGAGAGCATTTAGTTCTTCTCGGAGATCAGGTATACTTTTTTCTGTTTTCCTGTTTGTTTGGAGAGCCTGTGGGATAATCTTCATATTTAGTCTCAAGAACATTAATATTAAATCTGCATCATTTATGAGTGAATTTAGTTTGGCGGTCATGGGTTAACATTCATTTTGTGGAATAGGAGGAAGTGTAATATATATATTTTTAATTAAAAAATTCAAGATATGACAAAGCTAAGTAATACAAAAAATGTATATATATTCAAGATGTAAAATCATTTTTTTGAACAATTCTGAAAGAATATAAAAAATGATTTGGACAATGACATGTTTGTATAAATAAATGGAAACCTTCCATGATAACTAAAGTAACATCTTCATTTATAGATAAAACCTACACATAAAATTGCAATCTATTACACATAGGTGTGTAATTTAATGTATGGTTCAGAGAATGGTTTTAATAAAAGACAAACAATGAAGCTTTCCTTATATTTAATTTTTCTTCTTTGGATTTCAGAAGTTGTAGTGTGTATATATATATATACATATAAAATATATATATTATATATATAAATAATAAATAAATATAAATATATAAATATATATTCATTTTGTTGTGGGCATCCTTACTTTTCATTACTCATTATATATATAAGTAAGGATGCCCACAACAAAATGAAATAAAGATGTATTGTAAACTGTATGGGTGAAAAAAGCAAATTTTATTTTTGTTTTTCCATTGAAAGCTTATCTATTTTAAGAAAGGGATTACTTTTTGAAAGCTTTCAAAAAACTTGAAATTATATGCTTCTAAAAGAGAAGACATTCATCAGTTTTAATAGACTGTGGGGAAAAATTTTATTTTTTGTGTCCAGACTTGAAAGGAGCTAGAATTTTAAAGCATACAGTAAAAAATAAAAAGATTTTGTGACAATCTATTATCCTAATGTGTACACAGTTACCATCATTACTTTATTAAAGGTCTGAAATCACTTTTTTTCATGTTTTAGACCCTAGGTGAAGAAGCTTAGGTATATAATTCATTGGGAACATTGTCACAGAAAAGGATTCTCCCTCTGCTCCTTCCTTTTCTGCCCTCTTCTTTCCTCTCTTCTCCTCTTCCATACCTTCTTTCTTCCCTTCTCTCTTCTTCTTTTCCTCTCCCTTCTCTCCCTATTTTCTCTTCCACTTCCTTTCCCTCTCCTTTCTCCTCCTCTCCTTTCCTCTTTTCTCTTCCTTTCCAATTCCTGCCCTTCTCTTCCCTTATCTCCATTCCCCTCCTTTCTCTCCCCTCCCATCCTTCCCCTCCCATCCTTCACTTTACACTTTACTATATTTTGCTCACCTTACCTTATTCTACCTTACTCTTTTCTCTCCTTAGCATTCTTCACTTCTGTTACAGGACTCCAAGAGGCAAACATTCTAATAAGTGGAATGTGTACTTTTTGGTTTTATGTTTTTGCAAAATATGTATTATTTTGTTGTACTGTATTTTTGACTGAGATAAATCATTTGGGTTATATGGTGTATGTGTCTCATCCTGTTTTTTATCTTTTTCACCAAGTGCTATTTTTAAGGTTTATACATGTTGTAAGTGTACTGCTAGATTGTTTCTGACTTCTGCGGTTTTACAGTAACATATGTATCCATTTCTCTTAACCTGTCTACTTACATGGTTATAGACATCCAGTTTGCCTTCAACTCCCTGACATCACAGATTAATCTGCAGTGAACATCCTTGCAATTTGTCCCCAAAAGGCAGTGAATATTTTGGGGAGAGAATCCCAGGGACGGGGGAGCCTGGTGGGCTGCAGTCCATGAGGTCGCTGAGGGTCAGACGCGAATGAGCGACTTCATTTTCACTTTTCACTTTCATGCATTGGAGAAGGAAATGGCAACCCACTCCAGCGTTCTTGCCTGGAGAACCCCAGGGACGGGAGAGCCTGGTGGGCTGCCGTCTATGGGGTCGCACAGAGTCGGCCACGACTGAAGCGACTTAGCATAGCATAGCATAGTGGGGAATGGAAGATGCCTTTATCACATATCGGAAATGAATTGCTGATTGTTAAACAAGAGAGAATTAAGTTTGTAGGATACAGTATTTTGGAGCAAGATGTGAATTGATCCTAGAATTGGGAAGCATGAAGTTCAGAGATGGCAAACTTTTAGCAAGGGTTAGATATCTGAAGTTAGTAGACTGTACTTTTTGCTTAGTGGCAGATTGTCTCTTGGTATCATTGACACAAGTGGGGTAGGATTTTTGTCCTTATTTATTTTATTTTTCTTACTCTTATATCTGACTCTTTTGCTTTCCAACTTCTTCTGCTAAATGTTTAACTCAGTATTTTAAAGTTTCTTATTTCCTGATAAATATATTGCTATAAATTTCCCTCGAAGTACTGTACTAGCTGTACTCCACAAAATATTAATTATAAAATGCTACATGCAATGATTTCATTTTTATGCACTTAAATTTTTAGTAAATTTATTTTATAGTTTCCTCTGTAGCACAAGATTATTTATTAATATATATATTTATAAATATGTATAGAGTAATAAAGAGCCCTCTCCTTCAGCAACCCTACTGCCTTTCACCACCTTCCCTGGTACCCAAAATCTATATCCCTTTGTTGGTATTTATTCATTGTGTTATATTCAAACTATCTGTGATAGGAAGGGAAAGTACCTGCCATCTTCAAGGAATCCTACCATTTAAAGGACAAGGAATACTCATGTGAAGGAATATATGATAGCAATGAAAAGTGCTCAATTTTAATTTTTAAGTGATTTCTATCTATTTCTGCTTCCCACTCTTTGCATCTCCTCCTTTTTAAAAGTTGACTGTAAACCATTTTTTAATTGCAAATTTGCTGAACATATTCCAAACGAAACAGTAACTATGCATGTCTAAGAATGTAGTATGTGGGTGTCCCACAATCGTTTTTAGACAAATTCCAAAATAAAGTGTTAAGTCTCAAAAAACAAAACAAAGCAAAAGTACCTGTGATAAAAAGAAGTCTACAGTTTCTTTCCTCTCTTATCTTCAGTTCAGTTCAGTTGCTCAGTCATGTCCGACTCTTTGCAACCCCATGAATAGCAGCACGCCAGGCCTCCCTGTCCATCAACAACTCCCAGAGTTCACTCAGACTCACGTCCATCCAGTCAGTGATGCCATCCAGCCATCTCATCCTCTGTTGTCCCCTTCTCCTCCTGCCCACAATCCCTCCCAGTATCAGAGTCTTTTCCAATGAGTCAACTCTTCACATGAGGTGGCCAAAGTACTGGAGTTTCAGCTTTAGCATCCTTCCTTCCAAAGAAATCCCAGGGCTGATCTCCTTCAGAATGGACTGGTAGGATCTCCTTGCAGTCCAAGGGACTCTCAAGAGTCTTCTGCAACACTACAGTTCAAAAGCATCAATTCTTTGGCGCTCAGCCTTCTTCACAGTCCAACTCTCACATCCATATATGACCACAGGAAAAACCATAGCCTTAACTAGACGGACCTTTGTTGGCAAAGTAATGTCTCTGCTTTTGAATATGCTATCTAGGTTGGTCATAACTTTCCTTCCAAGGAGTAAGCGTCTTTTAATTTCATGGCTGCAGTCACTATCTGCAGTGATTTTGGAGCCCAGAAAAATAAAGTCTGACACTGTTTCCACTGTTTCCTCATCTATTTCCCATGAAGTGGTAGGACTGGATGCCATGATCTTCGTTTTCTGAATGTTGAGCTTTAAGCCAACTTTTTCACTCTCCTCTCTCACTTTCATCAAGAGGCTTTTCAGTTCCTCTTCACTTTCTGCCATAAGGGTGGTGTCATCTGCATATCTGAGGCTATTGGTATTTCTCCCGGCAATCTTGATTCCAGCTTGTGTTAACCCACTTCAATCAGTCTTACCCAAAGCAATCCAATGAAATTTTTCTTATCAGAATCTCAGTTGATCATGTCCTTCTCCTTGATTAACTTTACTCATTTCCCTTCCTCGATGCCATCCTGCCTCATCTTTTCAGTCTTAGATGTTTTACTGTGTAGCAAGCACTCTAGGGTTCATGGGACAAATAGTCACCATCACCATCTGTTCTCTAACCTCTGTCTCTTGGTGATCTCATCCTATATCAAGACTTCAAATAAGTTGATTACACTCAGAAAAGAATGTGAACTCTGCAGTTCTTGGATTCAATGTTCTGTCCACATCCATGAAATTGTTTGTTAACTATGCTATTCAGATCTTATATATCATTACTGACTTTCTGTTAGCTTCATGTATTGATCCTAAAAGTGGCATGGAGGCATGTTAAATCTGCATTTGTGACTGCAAATTTAAATATCCTTGTAGTTATGTAGCTATTCTTGTTTTGCATGTTAAGACATTTTAATATATATTTTATATTTTATTTATTCTTCATGTTGTACATTTTATATTTGTAAATGCACACATATATATAATTTATATATTCATCATGAATTAAACATTTCCTAATTAAGATTTGATTTTCTTTATCCCAAATAATGTACTTTTCCTTAAAGTCTGCTTTAGTCTGATACAAGTACAGGTAACCAGCATTCTTTGTTACTATCATGACAGATTTTATTTTTTTCCCATCCTTTCACCTTCTATTATCTGTACCCTAATGTTTTAAAAGTCTTTTGGACCCAGAATTAAATTTGAAAATGCATTCACTTTTTTAAAAATTTATTCACACTTAATATTTATACTTAAATTCTGTTTAAATCTGCTATCTAACTTTGTGTTTTGCTATTTTCCTCTAGTTTTATCTTTTGTTTATCTCTATGCTTCTTACCTGTTTTTAATTAATTAGGTATTTTTTTCACTTTCTGCTACTACTTTGAGTGATATATGCTCTGTTTTAGCTATTTTCCTTTTACTTCAAGAAATTACAAAATTATTCTTCTCAAAGTCTAAAATAATTCAATACCTTACAAAAAAGGAGAGTTCTTCAACAATACGTTTTAAATATACATTGGTTTACTTCTCAACTTACATCTTAATTTGGTATTGTTTTTTAATTCTTTTATTTAAATTTTAATCTTGCATAACATTTTTATTTTTTAAAAAGCAATAATGTAACGCAGTTTGTTGCATTTCAATATTTCTTCTGTCACAAACATCCTATCCTGGATCTCCTGTATTTTGTCTGCAATATGTTTTTTAGAATTTCGTTTTGGAATGGGAAGCTATTGGTAGAAACCCTTAATAGTGCCCCTGTTCTTGAAATACTTTTTCTTAAAAGATAAATTTATAAATTCAAAATTAATTAGAGTCATTTAGACATAAATTTTTTGTCACATGCCATACTAGTGCAAATATGAAAAAAGATATTTAAAGAAATAAATTAGGGTATTTCTAATATTACACATTGATATTTTAATTCACATGAATTTTTTCAGAATCATCATTAAATTTATCAGCACAATTTAATTATACAGAAGTTGGACTCCATTTTACTGTCAATCTAATTCCTATTTTTCTTAATTTTTCGTTCAAGGTAATTTTTGATTTTTTTCATTGATTCTCCTTGAAATGGCTCTTTTTTATGTTTTGCAGTTTTGATTTTTATTTATATGTAGGTGTAAAATGTTTTTTAATCGTAGTTGGAAATTGAAGTCTTCATAATGCAAATCATACTTTCATTATTTCTGAAAAGTGGCAGCCTTTATATTTGTTTTTGCAGGTCTTACTCTTGGTTTTGTTCTCCTTGTTCTTCCTCCTGGAACTATACTTAGAGACACATTAGAACTTCACATGATATCTTGTAAATCTCAATATCAACTTAATATCTTCTCTTTTATTTTCTCCATGCTTAATTTTGAATATCTTTTTCTGAATTGTTTTCTAGTTACTAATTCTGTCTTTAGCTGTGTCTGCTAAGTTGCTTCAGTTGTGTCTGACTCTATGTGACCCTATGGACTGTGACCCACCAGACTCCTCTGTCCATGGGGATTCTCCATGCAAGAATACTGAAGTGGGTTGCCATGCTGTTCTCAAGGGGATCTTCCCTATGTCTAACCTACTTTTAAACTCATCTACTTACTATCAGTTTAATTACAGAATTCTTACACCTTAACATCTTGATGTATTTTGAAGTTAGCTATCCCCTGCAGACCTGGAGAAGGAAATGGCAACCCACTTCAGTATTCTTGCCTGAAGAATCCCCATGGACAGAGGAGCCTGGCAGGCTACAGTCCATGGGGTCACAAGAGTCAGACACGACTTAGTGACTAAACCACCACTATCCCCGTCAGATATTTTCAAGCTTGTTTTTCCTTCCTTGGAACATGTTAAACATAGATTTTGGTGTTATTTAGATAGGTATCTGAAGATTCCCGTATCAGACATATTTAATCATGTTTATGCTTTTCATTTTTATTGCTAGTTTTAGCTCATAGTAAATTGTTTCCTCGTGTGATTAGTTACATTTGAAAATAAACTGATCATTTTAATTGGTAAATTCTTTGTGCTATTCCTTGAAGCTTAGGATTGGTGTGCTCCCATAAAGAAGAGCTGATTATACTTCCATTAGGTGCTTGTGGGTTACTATTAGTCTGCAACAACTACTGTTTTCTTTGAAGCTAAGATGCCAACAACAGAAGAGCAACATTTTTATGAATCACTAAGTAATGCTGCCAAGTAAACCATAAAAAAAAAATATGTTCTCATCACTTTGGACTTTTATGTAAAGACAGCATATACTCATTTAGCTTGTTGTCATGTCATTCTTCTCTATGTATAAAAAGGAAAGTATAAGCAAAATAAATTGAACAAGGCACTCTCAGATCCTTTTCACACTGAAAATCTAGCTCAAAGATGTATAGCATTTATTGAAAAAGTATTCCATTTTGCTTCTGACTTTTTCTAACATACTAAAACTGCTTGTTTGATGTTCATGTGTAGTCAATAATAGTTAAGTCACAATTGCTACCAGGCTTTTTTCCGATATGATATACATCCTAACTACTAAATGTTAAAATAGGACCCAAAAAAGTAGAATCTTAGAACAATTAAATATAGTGAATTTACAACTTGAGGGTTTTTTTTTTTTCCTGTACCTCTTCAGTAATGTGGGGGCTTCCCTGATAGCTCAGTTGGTAAAGAATCTGCCTGCAATGCAGGAGGCCCTGGTTCAATTCCTGGGTTGGGAAGATCTACTGGAGAAGGGATAGGCTACCACCCACCCCAATATTCTTGGGGACTTCCCTGGTGGCTCAGACAATAAAGCATCTGCCTACAATAAGGGAGATCCAGGTTCAAACCCTGGGTTGGGAAGATCTCCTAGAGAAGGAAGTGGCAACCCACTCCAGTATTCTTGCCTGGAAAATCCCATGGACGGAGGAGCCTGGTAAGCTACACTTCATGGGGTCGCTAAGAGTTGGACATGACTGAGCAACTTTCCTTTCCTTTCCTTTACTTTCCTCAGCTGGCAAAGAATCTGCCTGCAATGTGGGAGACCTGGGTTTGACTCCTGGGTTAGAAAGATCCCCTGGAGAAGGGAAAGGCTACCCACTTCAGTATTCTGGCCTGGAGAATTCCATTCACTGTATAGTCCATGGGGTCACAGAGTCGGACACAACTGAGCGACTTTCAGTAATGTGATTTTGAGTGCTGCCTTATGCCTTCAACTTCTCCATACTTCAGTCTAATAATTGCCAAGACAATTTTATTTTCAGTTTTTTTGGAGAAGGCAAGGTGACTAGGTATATCTGGTTATGAAGATAACTAATTATCTTAACATTGGACTTAGGAGCTCCAGCTTTAATAAGAAAAGTTCCCTATTAAAGCCCACATCCTCTGACAGCTTAAAAGTCAAAACCATATTAGTTAAATTTGGCAAATATCCTTAGGGCCAAAGCTACTTCAGTGTTGGATTTTCCTCTATGGGTTCTCATCTAGACTAGAATGGTAATTCCTGACTATCATATCATGTTAGCTCTTTGATCTTTTAAGAAACTATTTTAAAATTTAGTAATTTTAGTGGTTTTGAGTGGTAAATAATAGCCTAGCATATTACCAGAATAGGAAGTCTATTTACCTTATTTCTTCAAATAGTTTCCTTTTACCTTTTGTTTTTCCTCCTTTGGGAAATTTTACTATTTGATACTTACCCATAAGTCAGGTCTCTTTAGCTTTTCTTGAGGTTTTCTAGAAAATTTCTCTATCTGATGTTCCAACTTAACGAATTTGATATTCAGGTATATTCAATATATCACTGTTTACTCTTTTGTACTCTTTATATTGGGCTTTCCTGGTAGTTCAGAAGGTAAAGAATCTGCCTTTACATTAATGCCATGATTTGATTCTTGGGTCATGAAGATACCCTGGAGAAGAGAATGGCTACCCTCTCTAGTATTCTACTCAATTTTTTTCATACTAACCAAATAATTATACTTCATTCATTTTAAAGTGAATTTTAATTCTTTTATATTGACAATATCTGTGCATTGATTATCTATCTGTGCTGCTCTTTACTTGCTTGCAAAGCTGTGTCTGAGTCTTTGCAACCCCATGGAATACTGGAGTGGTTGCCATTTCCTTCTCTAAGGGATATTCCCAACCTAGGGGCATATTCTTTACTGCTGAGCCATCAAGGAAGCCCCTATCTGTGCTGAGGAGTGATCAAAGGCCAGACCTCAGTCTGTGAGTTTAAAGTCGGGTTTGGCAATTTTTTTCTATAAAAGAGAAAATTGTAAATACTTTAGGTTTTGAAAGTCAGACAGTCTCTGTCACACCATTTAAACTTTCCCTATAATGTGATAGCAGCTATAGATAATGCGGAAATTATTAGGGATGATTGTGTTCCAATAAAAATTTATTTACAAAAACAGGAACTAGGCTCAATTTGGCCTTCAGGCTGTCATTTGCTGACCACTGTTTTAGTGCATAGGAGATAAGCTTGGTACTGAAATCTCTATCAGATGACCATTGCTGATCATTCCCATTTGTAATCTTTTTTTTTTTTTCACCTATATAGGTACATGTATATAAAGTCAGTATTTTCAATATGATTCAAGATTTCTGTATGTTTTACAAAAACTGCTTTTCTTACCTTCTGACCTTTTGTGATCTTAAATTTAAAACTTTGAGGTATAGTATAATTGGGAAGTGACAATCTCCCTAAATTGTAATCTACAGTCTTAGAGTAAGAGTAAGACAGGATATTCAATACCTAAGGGCAACTCTTCAGAGTGTACTTACTTCATGAGAACACTGATGTCTTGGCTGCTGCTACCAATTTCTGCAGGGAAGCAGGCAATAATAGCCTCAAGGCAACATAGAGTAGAAGCAAAAGCTATTTTTTCCCTAAACATTCATTCTTTCTAGTCTTTATAAAAATTTTCTGGCCCTTATTATTGATACTTAGCTTTTTCCTTTCATTTTCCATATCTCTTTTTTATAATATATATATACATATACATACAAATAATATATAATATATATGTTTACCTATTTTTTTTTCTGGACGGTGTTCAATTTCCAAAGATTATGGAACCACAAGTGTATGTAAATAAATCTGAAACTACATGATGGAAACCAAAATCATATTCTGTAATATCACACTTATGAGAGAAACCAAATGAAGGGTTAGCTTTAGAATCCTTCATAATATAGTACATGTGAGTATGTGAGCAAACCCACTGGAATGGAAATTGCTTATACTAAATGTGAGACTAGGTTTCTGAATATTGTGGCATTTGCCACAAACTAGTAATTACGTACCATAATTTGGAGAAACTGCTCAAACAACTGTTTGTGACAATCTACTTTTTTGTTGAAATGTATAATATATCATGGATTGGTTATATTTTAATTTTTATTAGGTATAGGTATACTGTTTATCTCAAACTAAAAATATATAAATATGGGTAATAGTTAATGGTTTCGTTAACATAAAAATGAACCTGATGTTGAATTTCATGCTGGAATATAAAGAGAATTAAGGAAATAGATACCTCTAATATGTATAGATAAATGTCTTAGAGAAGTGTCAAATAAAATGGTATGATATACAGTGTAGTTTTACTAGACTTTGAACATATGAAAACATTGAAAATACAGGACAATTTAAGCTATAACTTCCATCTATACTATGGGTATGGAGAATTAGGAGAATCTTACCAGAAGTGTTGATTCTAATGAAACAAATAATCTTCACTCACAGCTAACATGTTATCTTATTCTGTGTTTTACCTTTATTTGAGATGATGAAATACAGACTACTATAAGACACCTTTGTGTTATTGCCAAATGAGCATATTCCCTTGCCATTATAATAATTGTACATAAATTTTTATTGGATGAATAATATATATAATATGAATAGGCCAAAAGTTATTAATTTTTCCTTCAATGTTGACCTTCAGGATTTTTTCAGGTTAATTTGCTATTAAATTCATGCTTTGATAATTATTATCCACTTATCAAAACAAAATTTATTGAAAACTGTGTATCAGGTACTTTAAAAGCTACAGAGGTGAGACAGTGGTGAATCAAACAGACATAGCTTCTGCATAGTTAATCAAATTGCAGAAATTTTTTAAAAAATTTAAACTTTTAAGGACCCTTTTTACTTATTGCCAAGTTGCCTTCCAGAAAAAATCTATCAGTTTGTAATTGAAACCAAAGTATATCAGAGTTGTCCTCCCAGAAAAACAAAGAAATACATTTGAATATAATATGTCTTAAATCCTGGTTTATTTACAGGGGGTTAAAAGATGTCTTCTTCTATCATATATTTCTATTATATTCATAAATTAGCTATTTGTTTTCATTTTTTAAGCAATTATTATTTGTTGTCAATTTAATCAGTTTGGGTCTCAAATCTATTTTTCAATTGTTGCTGCTATTGTTACTAAATCAATTTATTTTCCTGTATAAACACCTACCTTTGTTTTAACTTTGTAATTCTGTCCTTTATCCAGAGACTAAAATAATTATTGATGAAACTTTAATTCTAGTTTCCTCTTTCTGCTCTTCCTTCTATTAAATACTTCTTTATCCTAATTATATCAAATAGCACAATGCCACCAGAGCAGGGACAATAAAACATTTTCTTTTCTCTAAAGGTAGCATGATGTCTGAAATTCAGATAGCATTCAGCAAATGTCTGCCCAATTTCATCCCCGATAGGATGCCTAAAATTAAAAATACATTTATAATCTTAAAAAGCAGTAATAAGTGGTTCGAATGGTACAGTTTAAAACAATGTTTTCTAAAATGTGGTAAAGGGTGGTACTCACAGATAATTCCAGGAGGCTCAGAAGAGGATATTGAACAGCAAAAAAAAAAAAAAATCAAAACACTAAGGTGCATGCTGTGGCTTGACATTCATCTTCCATTCAAACCTTCCAGTCTACCTGTAGTATGCACTTCTAGAGGCTTTTCTTCAGACAGCCTCTCAGCCATGGTTGTTCATACAATGGTCCTCTGTTTAAATGCAACCACTTGGAGTCTGTTAGGTAAACATGGGCAGAGGCCATCTTCATTCTACTTGAGCCTGTTTTCTGCCAGCCAGCACAGCTTTGAATGAAGGTCCACACTGGTGTGCCGGTGTCCAATCCATATGTATAGAGAAGTAATAGTTGCATCATTTGCAGTTACCACAATTTCTAACCGCTGGATCTCAGTTACTTGTTGGTGTTGGTGAAGTTAATTATTCTAGTGGTGGACTCCTGTTTTCCACCTTGCTGATTGTGGCAGAATCCATGGTGCTCATGGTGGGGCACTTCTGTTTCTATCACCATGCCTGCTACAAATCTGAGAGCATCTAACTCCCTGAATGTTCTTCCTGAAACAGCTATACTGTCTAATAGTCCCTGTAACTCGATGTTGACTGACACAATCACAAATTATAAAAATCATTCCACTTCCATTTCTCTTTAAAATGAAGGAGAAATTCTATGATTGGAATTAGACTATTACCTCCTATTTAACATCACGTATCTTTCTTTTGAATAGAGTGTTCTAAGTGAATAGACACATACGACAAACATAATTCATGGAGATTTGATTAACATGAGACTGTTTGAACACAGTATAGGTTCTCCTTAATGAAGAAGATTAAAGTCTAAAATGTCAGAAGTAATGAGCACAATATAATTGGAAAAAAAAAAAACCTTAGAACTTGGTGTATACTAGAGGACAAAGGAAAAATAACAGAGGATCTCAGTAGTACTTACGCATTTGATATTTTATGGTACTCAGAGCCCTTATTAAAAGAAAGAGTGCATTATCTGTACTATTTAGCTGGAATATTCCAGATGTCTCTAGTCTTTATAAACATATCACAACATCTTAATTCTGTGTTTATTTGAATTGCTCCTTAGTCATGTCTCTTTTTCATTCCATTCTTAATCACTGAGTCTGTGATTAAAAATGGCAAACATGTGTTTTAAGAGAAACTAAGCTGTGATTTCAGTTGTGGGTAGTAATTTCAGAGTGGCAGAACACATTAACCCCTTCCTTTCCACCCTACACATGAATGTATAACAAGACAAAGGAAACAGGAAACACAAATAAACCAGCAAAGCATAGAAAAATGAACTACTTTTCAGTTCAAATGCTTTGTATGGTTTCGCCAGCAGAGGATGAAATGGTTGAAAGGCATCACTGACTCAATGGACATGAGTTTGAGCAAATTCCAGGAGATAGTAAAGGACAGGGAAGCCAGGCAGGTTACAGTCCATGGGATCTCAAAGAGTCAGACATGACTTAGCCACTAAATAACAACAACTGAGGAGAGGTTTCTGAAGGAACAAACAAAAGAAAAGTGACAGTTAAATATTTATAAAACAGTGTTCGGCTAAAATAACACAAGCAATCACAAATAGGATACTATTGTGGTTAAGACTTGATTTTTGCTCTCAAAGAAAGATCAGTTTTAGAATCTGACAATCATTGGATTCTACTGACTCTGCTTTCTTCTCTCTTCAGGGTCAAGTGTAAGTCATTTCACCATTCCATGACGGACTTCTTCATTTGTAAATAAGAGAAATCAGCTCATGAGTTAACTCTAAGTTGATTATCATCTGCCAGAATATGAGATATATGTCAATTTAATTAGAAAAGGTTCTAGATAAAAGTTAAATACTGTTAATCATATCTATACTGGCAAAATATTGAAAACATAATTTCAATTTTCATGGAAAGGAAACAATTTTATTCATTTAAAAACAGCATTGAAAGTGCAAGTGTGAAAGTGTTAGTTGCTCAGTTGTGTCCGACTCTTTGCAACCCCATGGACTGTAGACTACCAGTTCCTTCTGTCCAGGGAATTCTCCAGACAAGAATACTGCATTAGATTTATGGAGTGTCATGAATTATGGTAAATTTCTAAAACCTTGGAGCAAAAAATAAAAAATATATAAAATAAATGCATTTGAATATTGATGGGTAAGGTCAAATATTATTGTATGGCTGTGTGAAAGACAATACTAATTGTGTATTTATTTTTAAATAAATCTAAGTTCAATGGAGTAGATTCAGACAGAACAATCTGTTAAAAAACTTGATTAAAAAAATATCCTGTATAAAGTTGAAGCAAAGTCTATTTAAGTAATACATAGACAAATATAGTAACACATAGACAAATATTTCAGAAAATCTAAAAGTTTTGTTGGCTCCAAATTTTAAAAAACACATTTAAAGAAATTCTAATGTCATGTTACTACTTTCAGTGAAACCATATATGTCCCTGAATTGCTATACTGCAACCAAAATGCTACTGTATAGTCCTATCACTAAATTTTTTGGGGAGTCGATATATTAAATTGAACAATATTTTATAAAAGTATTTTTTTGCTTTTGATTCAGGAAACTGGTAGTAAGATGTTTACATCAATCATGTTAAGTCATAGTCCAAACTGATCTCCAGCAGGGCTGAGAAATGTTATTTTTTCATTTTTAAAGAACTTTTTTTTGAAAAAAAAAAAGAAAAAAGCTCTATGATTTGAAATAAGCATCTTTGCTTTGATAACTTGTGTTTCGTCTTTGCCTGTTGAAGGGTATGTTATGATGATTGCCTTATTGTAGACTCCTGCTTGCAAATGGTAAATCTGTCTCTGTTTTTCATCCCTTTTTGATGATTGCATTTATCAAATAGTTACATAACTCAAGATGGTAAATTGATGCCGTTAAGAAGATTGAATAAGATGATGTAACTGCCATACTGATTCATAGCCAGTTGTTTATGTCTATAATAATTTTGGCAAAGTTTGCAATAATTTTGCTTGTTTGCAGTGTTCTGTATTATTAATAGCACAGTTTTGTGCTCAGTGAATTCTAATCCTTACAGCCCACCAGATATCTCTCAGAATAAAGTGCTTTCTTTCCTATCTGTCCTGAAGGTAGATTGTGATTTTCAGATTGATTGATTGATTTAATGAATGATGGTGGAGAGCTGTACCTTCCATGCTGGAAGACAGAAGTAGAGATAATGCTTGTAAATTACTTAGTGTAAGGAAGAGTTCAATAAATGTTAGCTATTTTTCCCTATTTATGTGACAGAATTCAGTAGGAGTGCTCATTTAGAACAAATGAATAAAATCAATCACAGAAGTTATGTTCAGTCTTTAAATTAAAAAGAACATAGTAAAACTCAATGTATTAGTTATCTGCTGCTGCTTAACAGTGATACTACAAACTTGGTGACTTAGAACCACACACATTCATTTCTTCTCTGGGAGCAGTTTAATTGAGTCCTCCGGTTTAGGATCTTTCAAAGTTGCAATCAGAGTCTTGGCCAAGTGGTGGTCTCATCTGAGGCTCAGTGGGGAGGGATCAACTTCTTCACTCACAGTGTTATTGGCAGAATTCAGTCCCCTTCAGTTTGCCAGAGTGAGGACCTCCGTTCTCTTCTTTCTCTGAGCTGGAGGCCACCTTCAGCTTCTTGTCACGTGCTCTTCTCCACACAGCAGCTCACAAACATGGCAGCCTGTGTCTTCAAACCCAGCCAAAGAAAGACAGAGTCTCTTAGCAAGATGAGTAACAATCTTTTGGAGTGTATACGCATAATCTAGTACATCAGATCACCTTTGGCATATTCTGTTGGTTAAAAGCAGTTCATGAGTCCCACCTACACTAGAGGGGAGGGTACCAGACAAAGCATCAGCATCAATAGCAGAGGGCATGATGATGGGTACTACCTTAAAAGTCTGCTGACTATACTCCCTAAGAACAAAAATTACAAAGTGGTGGCTGTACTTCATTGTTTAAATTCATTAATTTCCTTCTTGCTTGCTGCCCTTACATAATAAAAGATAATTTTTTTCTAATTAAAGCACTTGAGAAAAAAAGCAATATTGTAATTTTTTAAGCACTATAGCATTGGAAGGAGATTAGTATCTTGGGTTTGCATGAAACTTCAGAGTTCACAATGTACTAATATTTATAAATATTATTATTTCAGACTAGAAAATGGAGAGTAGAACTGATACCAATTTCAAGATTACAACTCAGAGTTTAGATTCCATGTGAAGCCTTGATTATAGCATCCTGCTGTGTATCTGTTGATGAGTTCAATATGCGCCTCTCTCGATTCTGGCTATTTTTAAAAATAGCTTTCTTAGTTAAAAATAATTCATATTGGATAGGGTGATGCATAGGGGAGTGGGCAGTGGCCAGCTTTCACTGTAGCCAGACAAGCTGTTGGGGCAGGAGAATCAAGTGTAGAGAGCACTATATCTTGGTCATCAAGATGAAAGGTGCCATAGGTCAACCGGGAAATGTAGGTACACCAAGCATGAATGAAACTGGTGACACAGATCATTTCATTTCTTTGTTTGAAATACTTGGTACGAACCATTTTCTAGAGCATGTCTACAAGCACTGTGTGTGAAAGATCTGGCGATCAAGAGACTATTTTCATAGAGGACATACAAACCAGAACTCCATGTACAGCTTGAAAATACAACTGTCTTCTAATCTCAAAGCTGCTTTGCTCTTAACTAAGTCTGTAGGACTTCTCTGGTAGTTCTGGTGAACCTGCCTGCAAGGCAGGAGACCCCAGTTCGATCCCTGTGTTGGGAAGATCCCCTGGAGGTGGAAATGGCAACCCACTGTAGTATTGTTGCCTGGAGAGCCCCATGGACAGAGGAGCCTGTCAGGCTACAGTCCATGGGGTCGCAAAGAGTTAGACATGGTGACTAACATTTTGACTTGCAAGACTGTATCTCCTTCCCCAGAAGTAAACAGATGGCACCCGTTCTTCTTATAGGCCTTTTTCTCTGGAATAGTCTCTACTTGAAGTATTCTCTTCCTGGTTGTGAAGCAGAAGTTACTCCGTGTGTATGAGTAGCCACCTTATAACTCTTCATTAACGTGGTTCAGAGTAACATTCATATGGTAATAACTTTATGAAGATGACACACTTAAGTCTATAGGGTTATCACTGATAATTCTCAAGGTGATGACTGTCCATGATGAGGTTTGATATTCTGTCTTTTACTCACTAGTTGATCCCAACTCAGGTCAACCGGATATTCAGAGAGCATTTGAAAAATGCAGGTGGAACCATAAACATAGTTGTTACAAATTTATGTATCCATGGAGAGTTGCAAAAGCAACCCTTCTAAAACCAAAGACTGCAATACTGTATAAAAAGATATTTAGCTTTATGAAAGAAAGATGCTTGACAGTGTTAGTGCATGCACTTTGTGTTTGTTTGATAAATATAAGTTAGAAGATCCTATGTATTTAGTTTTTCTCCATGAAATCCTTCTGTATGTGATGAACTCCTAGAAGAGATGCTATCTCATACAAAGAAACTTGATGAACACCATGATAAAAGTCTTCAGGTTACAGAATTTCAGTGTTTAAACTCCAATGTGCAAAGAGCTTATAAACTGTCATTCCTGTGCCTGCAAGGAAAGGAAGAACAGTCTGAAAATCAGTGACTTTTCTTGGACTCATCAGAGACCTGAGATTATAAGGAAATTTGTTACCCTCAAATCTGGAGAGACAGGTAAATTCAGAGAGTCACAGATGAGATCTACTTACCTAGGGCAGAAGCTGCTGGAGTCATAAACTGGTAAGGACACTTAAATGATGATTTTGATGAATTGCTGGAGGCTGAGTGTGGACTAGGATGAAAGTTTTTCCATAGGTTTGGAAAAACCCATGGGGGCTGTGGTCTTGGACTGACCCCAGTACATCCCCAGGTTTTATCTCTAGGAGCCCCACTGGGCTTTCATAATGCACATGCAAATTCTCTATCTTTGTGATTCTGGCAGGAGGAGAGGAAGAGTAATCATTGTGTGAGAAGTCCAGAGGATCCTCCATAACAAAAGCCACTTTTCAGGGGGAAAAGATTTTACCCAGAGCCTTATCCCAGGCAGCCAAAGGGAATTCTGCCTGACCCAGGTCACTCTTACCTCCCTGTCTAACCTAAAGTGTGGAGAGAAGCTAAACAATGATTGTAGAAACACCAGTCGAGGTCTAAGGTCTTAGCTCAGAGCTGCAGGTGCACTGGAAGACTGAGATTGAATCATAAGATGACAGTATGAATCTCCTGCCCCACAACATATCACCCCACACTGGATTCCAGTAAAATGGTGCAATGCAGCTGACAGAGCTGTGAGTTGCAGATGTTCCCTGAGGAGAGCATACTGAGGGAAGCCCAGAGTGGGCAAGGGAGACACAAATTAGGACAGTAGAGGAATATAAAGCCACTGGCCTCAACAGCTACTGCAGGCATTAATTAATAAGCAACTCCTATTCAGATTAGCATAAACCCTCATGCTAATGGCCTATTTACTTTAAAACCTATTCTCCAATACAGCATCACTGGCATTTAACAAAAAACTACAAGGTATACCAAAAGTCAATAAAAAGATCTGAAGAGGCAAAGCAAGCATCAATGCCAGACTCAGACAAGGCACAAATATCGGAATTACTGAAGAGAGAACTTAAAATAACTATGAATTATATGTGTTCCAATTGAAAAAGGACAATAACCGAGGATAGACAAATAATGTAAGCAGACAGACAGAGACTGTAAGAATGTATCAAAAGGAAGTGCTCAGTATCAAAGACAGTATTCTAGAAATGGAGATGCTTTAAGTGTCTCATCAGTATGGACACAACTGAAGAAGGATTTGGTGAGTTTCATTGACCAATAGAAACTTCCCAAACTGAAATGCATAGAATAAAAAGAATTAAACAAGTAGAAACTCCATGAACTTGGGGCATTTCTAAAAATAGCATTTGCATATCAGGAATGCCAGAATGAGAAGAAAGAGAATATGAGAACAAAAGAAATATTTGAAATAATAAAGGGCAAAATATTTCCTAAATTAATAGCAGACACCAAGCTACAGATCCAGGAAGCTCAGAGAATAACAGGTTAAACACAAAACAAACAAACTAAAACAAAACAAAACAAAACCTCATAAAAACTACAACTAGACATAGCATATTCACACTACTAGAAAAGAAAGACAAAGACAAAAATCTGGAAAGAAACCAAGGGAGGGAGAGGAAACACTTTACCTACAGAGGAAGAAAAATAAGAATTACAGTGGACTGCACATCAGAAATTATGCAAATAAGAAGAGTAGAATGAAAGTACTAAAAGGAAAAAAACGGTGGGAAGATTTGGGAGAATGGCATTGAAACATGTAAAATATCATGTATGAAACGAGATGCCAGTCCAGGTTCGATGCACGATACTGGATGCTTGGGGCTAGTGCACTGGGACGACCCAGAGGGATGGTATGGGGAGGGAGGAGGAAGGAGGGTTCAGGATGGGGAACACATGTATACCTGTGGCGGATTCATTTTGATATTTGGCAAAACTAATACAATTATGTAAAGTTTAAAAATAACATTAAAAAAAAGAAAACTATTAAACTATCATAGATAAACATTCATTATTAAAAAAAAAAAAAAACTAGACCTGAGAATTCTACATCCAGTGAAATTATTCTTCAAAAGAATGTCCTTCAAAAGGATGGTATGACTTTCTCTCTCTCTTTTTCTGATGCATACACACACACACATATACACACATCACACAAACTCACACAGAAACTTAGAGAATTCATCCCCAGAAGTCATGCTGTAAAGGAAATATTAAAAGAGGTGCATTTAAGAGAATGGAACTGATGTAAGTCAGAAACTTAGATCTACGTAAATAAGGAAGTGTTGGAGAAGAAACAAATGAATAAAAATAATTTTATTTTTATTTTGATAAATATATAACAAGAATAGTGACAATGTATTGGATAATTAGAACATATGGTTAAGTGAAATGAGTGACAGAAATATCATAAGAAAGGGACAGAGGGATTAGAAATACTCTATAAGAAACCTGTATTACGCATGGAGTGGTACAGTTATTTGAAGGTGACTTAGATTAATTTATTTATTTCAAACTCTAAAAAAACTATTTAAAAATTTTTAAGTAGTATAATTGAATAATTGATATAGTAAGAGAGGAGACAATGTTCCAATTATATAAAGTGCTCAATGATATCCATAGAAAGCAGAAAAAGAAGGGGAAAAGGAAGCAAAGAATAAATACAAGAAAGATTAAAAAGACATATTGTTGGTTCAGTTGCCCAGTCATGCCCGACTCTTTGGGACTCCATGGACTGCAGCATGCCAGGGCTCCCTGTCCTTCACCATCTCCCACAGTTTGTCCAAGTCCATGTCCATTGAATCAGTGATGCCATCCAACTATCTCATTCTCTGCCACCCTCTTCTCCTCCTGCCCTCAATCTTTCCCAGCATCAGAGTATGGTACCCATTAACCCAACTGTATCAATAATCATTTAAGTAATAACAGTCTAAATATCTATATTCAGAATATACAAAGAATTCATACACAAATAATTCTATTAAAAAATGGACAGAAGACCTGAATAGATATTTTTCTAAAGAATGCATTTAGATGGCCAACAGACATGTGAAAAGATGCTAAACAATACTATTCATCAGGGAAATACAAATCAAAACCACAATGAGGTGTCACCTCATACCTGTCAGAATGACTACAATCAAAAAGACAAATAAGTGTTGTCAACTGGGTGGAAAAGAGGGAACCTGTGTTCACTGTCGGGGAGGTATATTAATTGGTATAGCCACTTCGGAAAACAGAATAGAAGCTCCTCAAAAAATTAATACTTAAAGATTTACAGAATATTAGTATTATTTTTTTAATCAAAGTATAGCTGATTAACAATGTTGTGGTAATTTCCAGTGTACAACAAAGTGATTCAACTGTATATATTTGTATGGATGTGAGAGTTGGACTGTGAAGAAAGCTGAGCGCCAAAGAATTGATGCTTTTGAACTGTGGTGTTGGAGAAGACTCTTCAGAGTCCCTTGGACTGCAAGGAGATCCAACTAGTCCATCCTAAAGGAGATCAGTCCTGGGTATTCTTTGGAAGGAATGATGCTAAAGCTGAAACTCCAGTACTTTGGCCACCTCATGTGAACAGTTGACTCATTGGAAAAGACTCTGATGCTGGGAGGGATTGGGGGCAGGAGGAGAAGGGGATGACAGAGGTTGAGATGTCTGGATGGCATCACCGACTCAATGGATGTGAGTATGAGTGAACTCCGGGAGCTGGTGATGGACAGGGAGGCCTGGCATGTTGCAATTCATGGGTCACAAAGAGTTGGACATGACTGAGTGACTGAACTGAACTGAACTGAACTGAATGTGAATGTATATATATATATATATATATATATATATATATATATTTTTTTAACATTCTTTTTCATTTTAGATTATTACAAAATATTGAATATAGTGCTAAACTGTCAGAACAGGGCTTTGTTGTTTATTTTAGTAGTTTGTATTTGCTAATCCCAAACTCCTAGTTTATCCCTACCTCCATTTCCTCTTTGGTAACCATAAGTTTGTGAATATGTTTCTGTTTCATAAATAAGCTCATTTGCATTGAATTTTAGATTCCACATATAAGTGATATGTGATATTTGTCTGTCTCAGTATGGCAATCTCTAAGTCTGTCCATGCAAATGATATTATTTCCATTTTTTTGTGGTTGAGTATTATTGCATGGTGTGTATGGACCACATATTCTTTATCTGTTCATCTGGCCATGGCCATTTAGGTTGTTTCCGTGTCATGGCTATTGTAAATAGTGCTGCTATGAACACTGGCGTGCATATATCTTTTCAAATTATAGTTTGCTCCAAGTACATGCCCAGAAGTGGGAATACCATATCATATGGTAGCTCTGTTGTTAGTTTTTAAGGAATAACCTTAATGTTTTCCATAGTGGCTACACCAAGTTAAGTTCCCACCAATGGTATAGGAGGATCCTCTTTTCTCTACTCCCTCTTTAGCATTTGTTATTTGTAGATTTTTTAATGATGGCTCTTCTGACTGGTGTGAGGTGATACCTCACTGTAGTTTTGATTTCCATTTCTCTGATAACTAGCAATGTCGATCATGTCTCTTCATGTGCCTGTTGACCTTTTGTATGTGTTCTTTGGATAAATATCTATTTAGGTCTTCTGCCCATTTTTATTGCGTTGTTTGTTGTTGTTGAGTTGTATGAGCTGTTGTATATTTTAGAAATTAGTCTCTTGTCAGTCGCATCATTTGCAAATATTTTCTCCTAGTTCATAGGTTATCTTTCATTTTGCTTATGATTTCCTTGTCTATGCAAAAGCTTACAATTTTTATTAAGTCCCATATGTGTTTGTATTTGCTTATATTTGTATTGCCTTGGGAGACTGACCTAAAAAAACACTGGTATGATTTATGTCAGAGAATGTTTTATCTATGCTGTCTTCTAGAAGTTTTACAGTATCCTGTCTTATATTTAAGTCCTTAGGCCATTTTGAGTTTATTTTGTGTATGATGTGAGGGAGTGCTCCAACCTCACTGATTTACATATTGTTGTCCAGGTTTCCCAAAACTACTTATTGAAGAGATTGTCTCTTCTTCATTGTATATTCTTGCCCCTTTTGTCAAAGATTAATTGGCCATAAGTTTGTGGGTTTATTTCTGGACTCTATTCTGTTGCATTGATCCATATATCTGTTTTTGTGCTGATACCATGCTGTTTTCATTATTATAGCTTTGTAGTATTGTCTGAAGTCTGAGTGGGTTATGCCTCCAGCTTTATTCTTTCTCCTCAAGATTGCTTTGACAGCTGATGTCTTTAGTGCCAAATCAAATCCTGAGTATTGTAAATTTTAACACAAACAACATTGTACCCTAAACTTTCTAGGGTATATTTTAGACTTAGAAAAGTAGAGAAAGATCAAATCAGAACAGTAAGTCTCAGATTTGGTGATTTTTCATTGTGACTTATGCGGGGAAAAATGTATTCATTTTTTTTTTTTCTGGAGTCCACACTTCTTGTCAATGATTTTTTGAGGGAAAGAGGGTTACCAAAAAACCTTCTATACTCTTATGTAAGATGTTTTGGACTTCGCCTCAACCTTTCATTTTTAAGGAGAGAGTGGAAATGAGTGGTAACTATTCAGGATACCTTTCTACTATAATATTATAAAGAAGAAGAAAGAAAAAGCATTTGGAATAATAAATTGTCTTTCCTTGACTGATCCTTTCCTAAATTATACAACAATTGAAATAACTTTACAATGAAATGTAAAGCATGTACAATTAATTCCTATATAAATAGATTCTTTTTTTCCCACGTGATTCTATGAAAGGAGAGACACCATTGTGGTATGAATGATTGAGGATAAGAAATAGGTGACCTGACCTGTACAAAATTTGTTTTATGTCTAAAACATAAATATCAATAATTAGTAAGAACCCTTAATCAAAGTATATTGTTATAGATTGTTATTATGTAAAATTAGTTATATTTCTTTACATAGAGATAATAGTTTTTCATCCCTTTTCAGTGAGATCATGAAAAAAGAGTCTATGTATACTTATTGATACTATTTTTATTTAATATATCATAATTATTTTTATTTTTCTCTTGTGATTTGTTTGACATAATTTAAAAATTGAAAACTTGGTACTAATTCTTAATAAGATGATAATTTTGTCCTTTCACTATTAATGTTACACTGTACTATTACTACTGTTTTATCATCCTAGTACAAAGTGAAGCTTAGGTATTTTTTTATTTGAAAGATGTAATTAATATTCCTAAAAACAACCAGAAACTTCAAAACTTGAGGAAAAATTAGTGATAGGGCCCACACGGGGTCTCATTGATAAGAGGGCTCATTATGTCAACCTTGCAAACAAAGAATAAAATCACAGTAATCCGTGAGACTGACCAAATTGCCCAAATGGCATTCTGTTTTCTCACTGGCACCCATCTTCTCAAAGCTGCAAGACCACCAGATCCCAGACCTCTGGCTATGTGACCACAGGACTCAACTACAGACTAAAAATTAACCATCCCTTCAGAGAATTTTTCATTGGTGGGGTATAAGAAGGACCCCATCAGAAAGGGAGGACGCTGGTTCTCCTTAAGAGCCAGTCACTCTCTTTTTCCTCCAATAAATTTCCCCTTTCTTGCCTGACTGCCCGGCTCACTGTCTTTTTCCCTGCACTTGCCTTATGGTCTCTCCCAAGAATAGGAGTGGGGCATTTTGGGAGTATGAGGAAAGAATGGGAGAACGGGGTATCTTGAAGTGTGCAAGGTAGAGGCTCAGTTATTTGTGGTGTAGATATTAAACTGTCAACCCCATAACAGAGACCTGAGAGACCTTGGTTTTTCCAGAGTGGGCAGGCATAGCAGAATATGTGGCCCCTGTGTCAATGAGATAGGAGATTGGCTTACCTGCCACTGTAAGAGTTACCCTGGGCTCCGTAGAGGTGACGAGAGTTGGGGCCTGGGGTCCTGGGCACCGTCAGTCTTCAGCAGTGAGTCTGAGGAGGCAGGGCAGAGCTGGGTCAGAGGACTCCTGCTCAGGACCAGGAGAGGATGACCGGATCTCTAGAGGGGGATTTGTGCAGTCAACCTTCCAGTGTCCCTTTATGCCACAGCTGGGACATGGACCTGGAGGGGCCCTTGGCTTTAGGCATAAGCAGGCCCAGTGGCCTTCTTTGCTGCATTTGAAGCAAGGCCCACGTGGCTTCCTTTCTTTGTTGGTTGATGGAGGCTTGGAGCCATGTAGGGCAGTGGCAAAAAGGTGATATTTGGCCTGATCTCGTTGGGCTTCCTCTAGCTTTGCCTGTTCTTCCCGGTTGTTGAAAATCTTAAAGGATAAATTTAAAATGTCTCGTTGAGGGGTTTGAGGGCTTTCTTCTGCCTTTTTAATTTCTTTCAGATATCTGGGAATGACTGGAAGATAAAATGGGTGTTAAGGACTATGGTGCCCTCTGCTGAAGTGGAGTCTAATTTTGTATATTTTTGTAGGGCTTCCTTTAACCTGGCTGGAAATTGTGCCAGGTTTTCATCTAGTCTTTGAGTTATTTCCTGGAGCTTATCAAAGTTGAAGGCTCTATGCCCTGCCTTTTGAAGGCTCACAATGAGGCAAGCAAGCATATGATTACAGGTTGCTCACCCAGGTCTCCCTGCCTGATAATCCCAGTTGGGATCATCTCTGGGGACAGCCATTGCCCCTATGGGCTTAGTCCTGTGTATCTCATCAGCATGCGCCTGAGAGGCTTGCCATACTCATTCCTTTTCTTCTGGGAGAAGAGTGGAGAAAAGTTCGATATAAATATCATGCCAGGTTAAGTCATAAGACTTGGTAAGATACTTAAATTCTTTTAGCTAATTGTCAGGGTCTGAGGAGAAGGAGCCAAGATGCTTTTTAATCTGAGATAGATCAGTGAGGGAGAATGGAACATGAACCAAACAATGCGTTCTGCTCCAGCTACGTCCTGTAAAGGGAGTAGTGAAGCAGGAGAAGGAGCGGGGTCCTGCTGTGAAGTTTCCTGTTTTAAGATTGTTCAGACCAGGTATGCGGAGGGGATCTAGGGAGGTCGGGGTAAAGCCTTGGGACCAGGGTAGAGGGTGGGGCTGAGGTCTCAGAGCTTGCCGCAGGCACAGGCTGGGGAGGGGGGTTGGGAGCTGCTGCAGTTGAGAAGGAAGGAGGGAGGAGGGGACATAAGGTGGAGGTTGTGGAATTGGACCTGGAGTGGCTGCAATGGGATCGGGAGTGATAGGGGGTGGGCTGTGGTCCAAGGAAGAAGAAGAAAAGTCTGAACAGGGATCAGGAGACATTGTATTAGGAGGATGTGGCCTAGAGTGGGCTAAGAGTGTTTGAGAAGTAGAACAGGATTCACAGAGAGAGGGTCTAGAGCAGAGAGTGAAGAAAGCCTGAACATAAGGGATTTCTAACTATTTGCTGTTGTGATGGCAGAAGTTATGGTGGTTCTGTAGAGTATTAAAATCCAGAGTTTCATTTTCTGGCCATTGGGACCTATTATCAAGTCTGTATTGTGGCCACACAGTGTTAGAATAGTAAATAAGTCTTTTTGGTCTTATCTCCCCTTGGAAACCCAAGGCTTTTAGGTTTCAGAGAAGGCATCCTGGAGGAGCAGATTTTGAGGGCTGGGGGAATGGCTTGCTTAAGGGTGTTAATGGCTGAATGGATATTTGATTTTAGCTCTAGGGGTTCTGAAAGATCTCCTCAGGTGGCTTAATAGGGATTGTGCCAAGAGGAATCCAGAGGCATAGGTATCCAGCTAACCCCAAGAAGGACAGGATCTTTGTTTTTGATGTAGGGAGTGGTAGGGTGTGTATAAGGGACTTTCTATGGTAGTAATATATTTTTTCATTGGTGTTAAAAGGACTCCGAGATAGGTGACTCTTTGAAGAGTTGTATAGTGTGTTGTTGAGAGGTGTGAGCGAAGGACTACAAAGGAGATCATCCACATATTGGAAGACAATACTTGGAATAAGGTCAAGAGAAGTTAGGTCTGATGCTAGAGCATGGCCAAAAAAATGAGGGCTAATATGAAAGCCTTGTGGAAGGACTGTCCATGTCAGCTGTTGGGAGCGATGATTGTTTGGATCAATCCAGGTAAAGACAAAGGGATCTTGAGAGTCTGAGTGTAAAGGGATAGTAAAGAAGGCATCTTTGAGGTCTAGGACTGTGAAGTGGGTAGTGGAAGAGGGAATGAGAGAGAGAAGAGTATAGGGATTTGGAACTACTGTGTGTATGGGGATAACAACCACATTGATAAGTCACAGGTCCTAGACCAGGTGATAGGAGTCATTTGGTTTCTTGACAGCTAGGACAGGGGTGTCATAGGGAGAGTGAGTTGGGCACAAGAGGCCCTGATGTAGGAGTTTAGAGACAATAGGCTTTCACCCTTGTTGATGTTTTTGGGAGATGGAGTATTATGGTTGATCAGGGAATTTAAAGGGATCTTTGAGATGGATATGAATTTGAGCATGGTGAGAGGCAACAGATGGGTTATCTGTATCCCAGACTATGGGGTTTATGGACTAGGAGGCCAATGGGGCGGGGGCAGAAGAGGTGGGATTGAGCTGGGTCAGAGGACTCCTGCTCGGGACCAGGAGGGGATGTCCAGATTCCTAGAGGGGGATTTGGGCAGTCGACCTTCCAATGTCCAAGCTGTGACATAAAGGGACATTGGAACATTGACATAATGACATCTTATCAATGAGACCCCATGTGGGCCCTATCAATTAGGTCTTGATACATCCAATTCCCTGATAGCTCAGTTGGTAAAGAATCCACCTGCAATGCTGGAGACCCCGGTTTGATTCCTGGATCAGGAAGATCCACTAGAGAAGAGATAGGCTACCCACTCCAGTATTCTGGCCTGGAGAATTCCTTGAACTGTATAGCCCATAGGGTGGCAAAGAACTGGACACTACTGAGCAACTTTCTTTCACTTTCACACACTGTCATATCTAGTTCCAGTGTCAAACAGAAGTGGATGAAAATTTGGTACTGCCACAGAGTACTCAGACGATACTCTAGATACAGTTCTTTGACTTTAGAGACGAATACAGAATCTGAAGATTCCTATCCTGGGCTTGTATCAGGACTCTGCAAGGTGAAAGAAATAATACTTGCAGACTACAAGAATGTCATGTGTCTACCTCAAAGTTTGGTTGTTGTTGTTGTTATTTTTAATCGCTAAGATGTTTCCAACTCTTTGTGACCCCCTGGACTAGCCCGCCAGGCTCCTCCGTCCATGGAATTCTCCAGACAAGAATACTGGAGTGGGTTGCCATTTTCTTCTCCAGAAGATCTTCCCGACCCAGGGATAGAACCCATGTCTCCTGCACTGGAGGGGGATTCTTTAGTACTGAACTACCAAAGTTGGTAGTGAGAAATAAATAAATAATTCATGTGGAATGCTTTGCATAGTTACACTATTACAGCAAACGGATGCTTATGTTGATTAGATTAACGCACAGCTCACACTGTATAGGCTGGTTTTCCCTTCTGGATCTAAATGCTAAAGGAAAATCACTTCTAACAATGTTGTTTTTCAAGGTAGCCACATGGTGGCAGGCTTTAACCAAAAAGGGACAAATGTTTCTGAAATACTTGCAATATCATCTTTTGCTTTTGGACGATTTGTAAAAGACAAAAGTTTATAAAATTAAACCTAGAAGGCACTTTATTTTATTCATTTTTATGGTCTAAAAACCTCAAAATAGAATTTCATGTATCAGAGAGCTCTGTTTTGGTATCAGATAGGGGCCTATTTCTTTCCCCAAAGATTGTTCTATGGAGTGGAAGGAGGGGGGACTTTCCTTTCACTGGATAGTTTTTCTCTTCTGAATTTCTTCTTCTGACCAGATAGAGTCAGGTTCTGGTTAAGAAGAGAGATCAATTTTAGTATAAGAGTTGAAGAATGTGAATACCTGGGTTAAAATCATGAAGACTGCTACTGCTGCTAAGTCACTTCAGTCGTGTCCGACTCTGTGAGACCCCATAGACGGCAGCTCACCAGGTTCCCCCGTCCCTGGGGTTCTCCAGGCAAGAATACTGGAGTGGATTGTCATTTCCTTCTCCAATGCATGAAAGTGAAAAGTGAAAGTGAAGTCGCTCAGTCGTGTCCAACTCTTCATGACCCCATGGACTGCAGCCTACCAGGCTCCTCCGCCCATGGGATTATCCAGGCAAGAGTATTGGAGTGGGGTGCCATTGCCTTCTCCGTCACAAAGACTAGTACATTATTAATCTGTCTTTACCACTTACACTCATCAGGGTCTTATTTTCATTAAACATTTTTTTTTTTTTAATTCTCAACACAGATCTGACTGTATCAGAATATATTCTGTGCTATGCTTTGCTTAGTTGCTTAGTCATGTCTGACTCTTTGTGACCCCATACACTACTGCCAGGCTTCTCTCTCTATGGGATTCTCTAGGCAAGAATGCTGGAGTGGGTTGCTATGCCCACCTCCAAGGGATCTTCTCAACCCAGGGATTGAACCCAGGTCTCCCAAATGCAAGAAGATTCTTTACTGTCTGTCACTGGTCTAAATGTTTGCCTTTTGCTATATCAAACTAATTTTCCCTAACCAACTGTCAGTACTTTCTTTCATATGCATGCAACAACCATCTCTTTCTCTCCCACTGAGCATCACCCCACCCCATATACAGCAAATCCTTGTCTTATATGGTGATTATTTCAATTATAAAATATATTATATGTATCTCAATATATTTGATTGGAGAAGGATATGGCAACCCACTCCAGTCTTCTTGCCTGGAGAATCCCAGGGATGGGGGAGCCTGGTGGGCTGCTGTCTATGGGGTCGCACAGAGTCGGACACGACTGAAGCAACTTAGCAGCAGCAGCAATATATTTGAGTATTATTACAATAGATTGACTTTCAAAGTGGAATTACAGTGTCAGAATATCCACTACTTTTAATCTTATCTTTAATATAGTGAAGGCATGTATTATTTATGTTTTATATGTTAGTATGGTTTTAAAAATAGTAGAGAAGTAACTACAATATGAGTAAAGAAACACAGGCAGTAAGTGAAAGCACTGGCCTCTGAGGGACATTAGCAGGGAGCAACTTCATTCTTTTTCATGTCTGCTCACTCCTGGACCCCATCTGCAGTCTACTATTTCCTCAGGCATTCGGATAAAATCTTGGTGAGTCGTAGAGGTGTGGGTATTTTCAAGTTCAATGCAGTCTAGTATAAAATCTTCAGACTCTCTACCAATTTAAAGCCTTTTTTGCTGTCCCACCCTGTTGTTGTTCAGTCGCTAAGTTGTTTCTGACTCTGAAACAGCATGAAGTGCAGCATACCAGGCTTTCCTGTCCTTCACTATCCCCTGGAGTTTGCTCAAACTCATGTCCATTGAGTCGATGATGCCGTGCAACCATCTCATCCTCTGTCTTCCCCTTCTCCTCCTGCCCTCAATCTTTCCCAGCATCAGGGTCTTTTCCAGTGATTGGACTCTTTGCATCAGGTGGCCAAAGTATTGAACCTGCTTCAAAGGTGCTTGCCTTTGAGAAGGTTCTGGTGGATAGCTTCTTTGTTTCTTTATTCCACTCTAATACTTCATCTCCAGGTTTAGAGAGTGGGGAGAAGCAGTAGTGAAGGACAGAAAGAGTCTATTTTAGGGACAGAACTGTAATCAGAGGTGACAGATGTCATAGCTGCTCCTTTCTCAGGGCTCCTTAGAGAAAGCTGTTGGGTCCAGCTGAAATCCTTGGTGTGGTTTCTACTTTTCCTGGCTTCTCACTTACAGCTCCCTGCCCCATTATCTCAGTTAATGTGCATACCCTCTCCACTGAGGTCGTCTCCCTCCCGTCAGGAAAACTTTCTGCATGCATCCTCTTCAAGCACGCTTGCTTTCATCCAGATGTCCACGTATGACTCATGGAGAATGCGCCCCTGACTCTGTGTTGGTGAAAGAATAGCTCACGCCCAGAGAAATCACTCCTGAAACACTCTAGAAGCAACTTTCCATATCAGTCTCTTTCCTACTCAAATTCCAGAGCACACACATGAAGCCCTCCCTCTGGTTTAGCCTAGGGTGAAAGGCATACCATCCTTCCCCAGGGTGAAATGGGCAAGAGGCTGGGGAGAGCAAGACACAAAGGGTTTTGTTTTTTTTTTAAATGAAGTTCACATTCACTCCTGGTCTTCTCTTCTGTTGGTGAGGTGTGAGTAATGGGCTGATGCTGCCAGAACTAAATTCACAATGTTCTGAGTAGGAGGTCTGTGATCTCTCTTTAGAAGATGAAGATTTCGAGGATTTATTTTATTGACCTCAGTATTTGGGACTTTGGTGAAATTATAATACAATAGAAATTTCATATTTAAACTTTATGCTATATAGGTGTGTGTGTGTGTGTGTGTGTATGTATGTATGTGTGTTTGTGTGTGTGCTAAGTCACTTCAGTCGTATCTGACTCTTTGTGATCCCATGGACTGTAGCCCTCTAGGCTCCTCTGTCCATGGGATTTCCCAGGCAAGAACATTGGAGTGGATTGTCATTCCCTTCTGCAAGGGGATCTTCCCAACCCAGAGATCAATCCTGCTTCTCATCTCTTATGTCTCCTTCATTGGCAGGCAGGTTCTGTACCACTAGCACTACCTGGGAAGCCCCTATCTATACATATTTAGATTTTATTAAACTGAAAATGCTATGCAATAACAAATTTTAGACCAATGACTTAGTAGTAAAAATATACATTTTGTAGTTGGTCTAGGTTTGAATGCAGGATGAGATTATTAGCTGTGTGACCTTGGGCAAGTTACTTAATGTTTCAGGAAGCTCATTTTTCTCATCTGTAAGGGGGAATTGCCTCACATGTTTATATTGTATAGAATTAAATGAGATAATACCTGAAGGTTCTTAATATGTATCTAGCACATTAGGCACATTTTAAAAAAGGTGGTTTGAAAATCATTTCCATTTCATTGTTCTTTGGCAGCTATCCTCTCACTCCTCAAACCAGTCTTATATGCCACTGTCAAATTCATGCTCTGAACATGCCACATTTGTCACATGCTCAGCTCACTTAGGAATTAGTGGTGCCTCCCTGGCCTGAGTCAAATGTAAATGTTTTAGCCTAACACAGTACTGGCCAGACTCTACCAAACGCCTTGTCCAGTCATATCTGTATCCAAAACTCTCTCTCTACCACACTCGGTGTATTTACAAATGTTCCATGTGTGCATTCTTCTCTTTCCTACTTTGCTCGCACTGTTTTCCCTTCTTAACACCTACTCTCTTGAATTATCCAGATTTCTCTCATCTGAAAGCCCGTACGTCGTCCCTGACCTTTCAAACCTGCTGTATTCTCAGGCTTATTTCCTAACGACTTCCCTTTCTCTCTTAGTTGGCACACCATCCAAGCTTGAGTCACTCTTTCTTGCATATACGGACGAAATACACCCCTAGGAGGTTGGGATACTGGTTGCTGAACAAGGCAGACATGTAGGGAGGTGGCTCCCCTGAGGTTGAACCTTAAGCAGTGACAATGGACAGTGAATTCCACCTCCTTTATCTCTCCTGTGGACCCGTCTGAAGAATAGCTGTATTTTTATGGTCCTTTTACCAACACTGTGTGTGCTGTAGAACATATCTGCCAGCAGAGGCTTTGTCCCGGAGGTTGTTCTGAAGTTGTGGCCAGTATTGTAGTGCTTCTTATTACATTATACAGCTTTTCATCTTTTCCTGGCTTTTTTCCCCACTGTCCTCAGTTGTCTGGGCTTACACCTCCCAAATAAAGGGTCAACACTTCATCTAAGCCTCAGGATCTACTTTCTAAAGGATGCAGGTCAGGTCAGCTGTGAAAAGTCTGTTTCCAAATGCTTAAAATTATATAATATTTGCAGTACTCATTTAGCACTTAATGCTCAATTCCTGTTCTAATATCCTATGCATGGATGCTAAGTCATTTCAGTCGTGTCCGACTCTTTGCAACCTTGTGGACCGTCACCCTCCAGGCTCCTCTGTCCATGGAATTCTCCAGACAAGAATACTGAAGTGGGTTGTCATGCCCTCTTCCAGGGGATCTTCCCAATCCAGGGATTGAACCCTCATCTCTTACTTCTCCTCCATTGGCAGGTGGGTTCTTTTACCACTAGTGCCACCTGAGAAGCCCCTCTAAGATCATGTATGTACTGTTATTTACTCCTTTTCTTAATGCCTACATCAAACAGTCAGACTATATTTTCTTTCTGGGAAGGGTTCATATTGGGTTTTTCCTTTAACACTTTTTCAGGTAGCATTATTCCCAAGAAAGAAGCTCACTATGTATTTTTAAAATAAACATATAAATAATGGATTCTGTTTGTAGCCATTTGGTTATACTAGTTACTCTATTACAAATAGAAATTTCCTATAAAAACTTCACTGCCTTGAAAAAGATTTATTTCTCTTTATTGATAGACTCACAATATTCACAGATTTTTAAGGTTCAAATATTCTTAAAGACAAAGGAAAACACTTTTATTTATTCCATACTTCTTGTTCTCTAATTCTTACTACATTAGGGCCTCAAAAATAATCCAGCAAAAATGAAAAAGAACATTTAGCAAATAATGATAGTAAACCAGGAATTGAGGGAATAGGGTTTGTAGGTAATAAAATAGTAAAAGAAGGCTCTTAGCAAGACAAATAAAGAAGACAAACACACCAAGAAAGAAAATTGCTCAATTACAAGGCACTTTTAAAATTTCTCTGATGGCCTCCGGGCAGGGCCCACAGGCCCCCTGCTACAGGAACCGCACTGCAGGCTGTGCCACCATTAAACCAGAGAGGCCGAAAAAAATAAATAAATAAATAAAATTTCTCTGGCACTATTTTTACATTGTTGTAGGCCGAATTTGAAAATTCTAGAAAGTTGCAAAAGACAAGAAAATGACTTTTGTAAAAACTTCGGGATGTTTAAACCCAGTGAATACATTGTATTACGTTGTGTTGACAATATTTTAGCATACTTTGCAGGCTAGTACCTAGAAATGTCCATTCTCTTTAATTGGAATAACTGAGCATTAGTACTGGAGGGACTTTAGAAATAACCTGTTCCCATCCAATATATGAGAGACCTAAGGCAGAGAAAAGTAATAAAACATGCACCGAAACCTCTCAGCTAGTAAGTGGAGGAACCAGTTTTAGAATTCACTTCCTGAAGTGTGGTAAGATGCCCTGTGGAGTAAATCATCATTTCTCAGTTACTTAATTAAAATAAAATAAAAAAATGTGAAGTGTTCTATTATCACAGTATTAGATCATTGTAGAACTTGGGTTATCTTTCAAAATCATGTAATGCAACTTTGGAGTTGGTGATGATAGATTTTAGAAATAAGACATAGAAAATGGAAACAAATATCCTCCTTTGAGGCTGATTTAAAGAAATAAGCAGATCTTCAGACACTGATAAAGATTTATTTTTAAATCTAATATTTTAAAATGTATTTTGTAAAGTAAAACCATCACAATATGGAATACACTCAAGCATTAACTTATAATTTAATATCAAGCAATGGAATCAGTGAACATGTATATATAAGTTTTATAAAATCAATTCTTATTCAGTTGTCTGTGTTTGAATTATTAGGTTATGTGCAACACAGATGGATTTGAAAAAAATTTAGGGAAAGTACAGATGAAATTGTTTGAATTTATATAAGGTTATAACAACAAACTAAAACACAAAACGGAGGCTTAGAAAGAATTCTGGTTTCTTGGAATAGGAAATGAGGAAAATGAGAATAAAAACAAGTAGAAACAATCTCATGGCAGAGTGTCTGTCTGAAACTAGAATGATAATGTTTTTGTTGATGGCTTCTCAAGTGTCTCTCTCTCTTTAATAAGCTTTACTTTTATAGAGCAGTTTTAGGTTCACAGCAACACTGAAAGGGAACTTCAAAAAGATCTCATATAACCTCCCTTATTATCATCATAGACTGCAGTTATAATTGATGAACCTACAATGGGAAATCATAATCATTCAAAGTCCATAGTTTACATTAGGGTTTAGCATTGGTGTTATGCATTCTCTTGATTTGGACAAATATATATTAATATATATCTATAATATTGTATCATGCAGAATAGTTTCACCATCCTAAAAATCCTCTGTGGTATGCCTATTCTTCCTTCCCTCCCCCTATCTCCTGGCAACCATGAATCTTATTACTGTCTCCATAGTTTTACCTTTTCCAGAAGGTGAAATAGTTGGAATCATACAGTATGTGGTCTTTTCAGATTGGCTTCTTTCACATAATGATATGCTTTTAAGGTTTTTCACGTTTCTTCATGGCTTGATTGACAACAAGGAAGCCAGTGTGGCAGGAATGAAATAAACAAGAGGGAAAAGGAAGAGATGAAGTCAGAGAGCTAGCAAACTGGAAAGGGGTGAGTCATGTAGGATATGGTAGACCATAGTAGGACTTTGGATTTCATCTTCACTTTTCTTCTGCACTGATATTTTTTGGAACAAAATAAATTAAATATTTTACCAGTCAGGTTTATCCAGATAAACAGAACCAACCAAATGAATGTGTGTGTGTATGTATATATATATATATATATATATATATATATATATATAAAAAAATACTGAATTGGCTTAGGCATTTATGGAAGCTGACAAGTCAAATCTGTTGTCAGCCAGCTGGAGATCCAGGAGAACCATGTTTCAGCTTGAGTATGAAGATAAGAATAACCAGTGTCCCAGCTGGAAGAGAGTCAGCCAGGAGGAATTCTGCCTCACTCAGTCTTTGTCCTATTCAGGTCTTAAACTCATTGGACAAGGTCTACCCACATTAGGGAGGGCATTTCTACTTCATTCATTCTACCAGCTCAAACGTTATTCTCATTTAGAAATACTCTCAAGAGCACACCCAGAATAAAGTTTGACCAAACGCCTGGGCATCCTATGACCCAGTCAAGTTGAAACATAGCATTAACTCTCAAAAGTGTTATTTCTTATGAATACTTCTATATCTAAATTATTATTTAGAAGAAATCACTATGTGTTAATCTGGCATTGCATAAGTAACTTTTGGATCCGTCCTTTCAACCGTTCAATCATGTCCAACTCTTTGCGACTCCATGGACTGCAGCACACCAGGCCTTCCTGTCCATCATCAACTCCCAGAGTTTACTCAAACTCGTGTCCATTGAGTCAGTGATGCCATCCAACCATCTCATCCTCTGTCGTCCCCTTCTCTTCCTGCCTTCAATCTTTCCCAGCATCAGGGTCTTTTCAAATGAGTTGGTTCTTCACATCAGGTGGCCAATATTGGAGTTTCAGCTTCAGCATCAGTCCTTCCAATAAATACTCAGGACTGATGTCCTTTAGGATGGACTGGTTGGATCTCCTTGCAGTCCAAGGGACTCTCAAGAGTCTTCTCCAACACCACAGTTCAAAAGCATCAATTCTTCAGCACTCAGCTTTCTTTATAGTCCAACTCTCACATCCATACATGATCACTAGAAAAACCATTGCCTTGACTAGACGGACCTCTGTTGGCTAAAGGCATGCTGTTTTTACTTTAAATAGTCTTTATGGCAGCCAGAATTTCTTTTCTTTCCTACTTTCTCATTCTGCTTAAAAGAAGCCTCCAAATGTCCACTATGGAGAAATTAAGTGACGTTCTTTAGAACTTTATAAGCAACAGCCTAAGGAATCAGAGCTTTGAGAATGCTATTGAAATTTGGCAAAACTAATACAATTTGTGAAGATTAAAAATAAAATAAAATTAAAAAAAAAAACAAAAGAAATGACATGGTTTGGATATACTCACTCCCTGAATCCTGTGAACCAAAGTATATAGTGTTACCTCAAAGGAACCCACATCTTAAAACTCCTTAGCATCATGCTGACTTTTCAGATAGATGAAATTATATTTAATAATTATAGCTTCTAGGTTGTGTTTTTAAAAACTCTCATCTAAAAATTATATTTGTATATTAAAAACATAACGAGCTTAATTAGAATAATCTTGCTTGTACTTGCTTGCTTTGTCTTGCTTGTAGCTTTTTTTCCTTTATAACGAACACATCTAAAACATTTTAGCCCTGGAGTTTCTATTTATGCTGTAAAATTAATTTCATCTTCGCCAAGGTTATTGAGTTATCCTTCAAGGAGCACTAGAGTCAGGCTACACTAGAACAATTATTCACATCTCATTGCAACTCCACGTTCAGTGGTGTCATGTTGAAATAACTTGAAATTGACCATAATAGAAGTTTTGACACCACATAAATGAAAAAATGCAACATATCAGAGTCCTTTGCCTTCTCCTCCACCCCGTCCCCAAACACCCTACAAGCTGATTGTTAAACATTGCTACTTATTACTCTTATTTAGGAATATTTTTACTACGTATACTAAGAAAAATTTATATTAAAAAATTTAAATCTCTTTTCAATGCAGCTTAAAAAATAAATAATTTTTATAATTTTATGCAGTCAAAATGGAAATTTCTGCCTGTTTTTAAGTCCTATGTTTTTTTAATCACGTCTAAGAAATTCATAAAGTAAAAAGTGTGTAAATGAATGTGAATAATAGTTGCTATTTTATAGTTAATAGTTGCATGCATAGTTACTAGTTGTATGTCTGACTCTTTTGCAATCCCTTGGACTATAGTCCATCAGGCTCCTCTGTCCGTGGACTTTCCCAGGCAAGAAAACTGGAGTGGGTTGCCGTTTCCTACCCCTGGAGATCCACTCAATCCTGTACTTATAGGCCTATACTCCCATACTTGAAACTCAGGGGACTAGATGTATTTTGAAATTTGGATTTCCTTTTTAATTTTGGAAAGATATTATGCTGTAATAGTGTATGGTATTATAGAATTTCCTACTATTATTTTTTTTTTGGTGGGGAGGCAGCCATAATCAATACATTCAGGGACCGGAATGCATAATCGCATTAAATAGGATAAAGATCATGAGTAACCTCATATCTAGTCTGGTTAGGTTTTATCTTCAAGTAAGTTTATGTTAGATTTGCAGAAGGGATTATGGAGCTCCATAGTTCCTTGACCATTGAAAAGGTGGTTAATAAGCAGTATCTCTAAAAATGCACTGAGATATGATGATCTAGACAAAGCAGAGAGGAAGTCAGTTCAAAAGGCCAAGGAGTTCTCTGGAACTCCAGTGAGCTCAGTAGCGATGTGATGCTCCAGGCAGGTAAAAGGTCTGCAGAGTAAGATTTCTGCTCAACGTCTTTTGTGACTGTACAATACAAACCAGGCACAGAGCCATATTCAGCTTCTTAGTCAAATCCTAACATGTATGCATCGCAGGTGTGCATTCTGTACACTCTGGAAAGGGGGTGGTGTGAGAGAGCTTTATGGATGAACTGAAAGATTTACTGAGTCATCTGAAGAAAACCAGCGTGGGAAAATTCTCTTCTGCCAATGTAGAGAAGGAGCAGGAAACAACCGGCCCCTGAATGGGCTGCCACGTCCTCACATGTAGAAACAGGCCTGCTGCTCACACACTTTCAGGAGTATTATGAAACAAGGAAAGCCTGTATCCTTGGATTGGGTTTGAACTCTTTGAAAAAATTCAGAGAACTGATTATGATTCATACGTACCAGTCATAAAAATAAAGCAGTATTTCTTTGCAAGCTCATGCTGCATACAATAAAACATATTCTCTTTGAAAAGTCAAATCCATCCACTTATGTCCACATAGTCATTAGGTACAACACAGGCAGGCAAACACAAATGGCGACATCTCCTAGCTCAGAGGGCTCTGTATTGCCTTTGATTTCCAGTGGAATGGTTTTAAGTCATGAGAAGTGGAAGTTAGAATGCATGCTCGTGTTCATATATTTTTATTTACATAGTCCATGTAATAATCTTAAATGTTTCACATGAATTGTTCGCTCTCAGTCTACCCAGTACTTAGTATTTTAAATTATTTTGCAATGTGTTTAAGCTACATGGTAACACAAAAATCAGTGTATAATTTATCAACATGAATAAAAATAAGGGCTTATCAGTTAAAAATCCATAAGATGAACTAGAGGTAGATTTAAAACCAGGCAATTTTATTTTATCGCTGATTTGGTCACACTTGAATCTTATATCCTTTTTTCTAGCTGCTTAACTTCTTTGAAATGATATTCCGCCCTTATCAAATAATTATTGTAATTGTGTTTCAATGTTGAATTGCGGCTGAAAATATTTTCTCGAAATGTAAAGCGCTATTGTTTTTCATATATGCATTTTACAAACATTTTTTGAGTTCACTACATGCCAGGCAGTTCTGGCTTTTGGTGTATATAAGATGTAAAAATAGGCATTTCTAGAAGGCAGATGATGAGAGAAAGATGACTATGAAATGCCCATGGTGTGGTCTAATAGTGTAGATAGCATTTATATTCTATTGCACATCCTATAATAATATGCATGTGAAACAGGAAGAATACTCTAGAGAAATAAATGCGTGCTTATTAGCTCTGAATTATAGTAAGTGAATGGAGGGGGAAATGGCAACCCATTCTAGTATTCTTGCTGGGAAAATCCCACAGACAGAGGAGCCTGGTGGGCTACAGCCTACGAGGTTGCAAAGAATCAGACACGACTGAAGAGACCGAGCACAGTAAGTGAAAATGCTCACGTAGGAAGACCACTGAGGAACTGAATAGGGCACTTCAAAAGTTAAGGTGTATTTGGAAGAAGAGTAATCACCAGATGAAATGGAAATGAAGGAGGGAGATCAGTAGGAGGGAAGAAGAGACATTAGGTTAATAAGGCTAATTATTGGTTTCACAGTTCACAGATAACAGCATAGAAAGGAAGATAATCCAGGGCATAAAAATAAATAACAAGTAAATGTTGGAAATGGTTAGAAGAAATCTCTCTATAACATAACTACGAAAACAGGTGTGATTTTATGCTCCCTACAGTCTGAAATGTCTCTTTTAAATTGCCTGTGGGGTATGAGGGTTGTTTATGAGATGTTGTGCATGGGATTTCTAGCAGGGGAGATTCACCATGGGAAATAACAGTGTAAAAATTCACAAGTGTATGAAGTTATTGTATTAAAGATTTGTCAAAATATTTTCCTAATAAAGCTATGAAAAATATAAACATGCTAACACATACTTGATAGAAGTACAAACTGAAACCTTTCTGAAAGTGATTTAGGGCACGTAAGAATTGAAGAAGTGCATATTTTATGAGCCAGTAATTTTACTTCTAGAGATCAAATTTATAGAAACAAAAAGCCCAGCCTTTAATTGAATAGGTCAAAAGATATTTATTGCATTATTCTTTATACAAATGTACAAACCATTAACTAAAACCCTTGGGACAAAATATGTTTAAGAATTCTGATGGTTAGGGATTTTTATAGCAATAATATGAAGCATATTCTATATATTATTAATACCACTAGGGGGCTGGGGCAGCGCCTCATAATGAAACACATTTATATTTCTTCAGCAAAATGTATGAGTGTTCAAATTAACTAGGTTAAATAAAGATTATAAATAGCTTCATATTGCTTCAGGTGAGGTTTCTCAACACATGAATCAGAAAGAAGTTTAATTTTTGAATTGGCAAATAAGTTATTGAGAACCTATAATTAAATTTCAGAAAGGAATTATCTGAACACCTATAGAAAATGTTCAGCTTCTATTTACAATACTATGTTAGATTTATAAGTGTTGATCTGGAAAAATGACTCTGATACATTGTGTAAAGGGAAAAGATAACTTTTCAGATTAACATGAATAGTATATTCTATTTGTGTGGGGAAGAAGAACATCTGCATCTCTACATTTGTATTTTGTCGTAAGCATGGGAAAAAGAGTAGATGTGTTTGCACAAAAGACAGTTGTGTAATATAATTTTAAATCATCATAATGTAATAGGTTTAAAAATAAGGTGGACTTATTGAGTGTATCATAAACTTTGACCTCATATGCTTGGTTTGTAGCAATAACGGCTTTTTATAGATATTTTGTAGTAATGAGTGTAGTTAATGTCTCATCATTCTCTGATAAGACAAGCAGTTCACAAAATGTGTGATTATCATTTAGATGCAAAAATGTATTAACTCAATTAATTAAAATTGCAAAGAGAGCAATTAAAAGGTAGGAGGGATATTCATCTATTTTTGCTGACAAAATAAGTTCCTTTAACTAAATGTAGAAATGACATTTAGACTGAGGAAATTGTAGCCTGTAAAGAATCAATTCTCCCTTCCTAAAATCATTAAAATCATGGTGTATGTTGCATTGTGTGGGAAAATTCTTATTTAGTGATGTGGGTATGAAAGAGTATAGAGTATAAAAATTAATGAAACAATGTTAAAAACTTATTAAGTTTAGGATTCCAATTCTGTTAACTGACTGATGAGTATTAAAAATTAATTTTGCTAAATGCTTGACTGTATGTTAGAATTAAATTAGTTTTTTAGCATATCAGTCAGTTCAGTCACTCAGTTGTGTCTGACTCTTCGAGACCCCATGGACTGCAGCAAGCCAGGCTTCCCTGTCTATCACCAACTTCTGGAGCTTGCTCAAACACATGTCCATCAGTCAATGATGCCATCCAACAATCTTATCCTCTATCATCCCCTTCTCCTCTTGCCTTCTATCTTTCCCAGCATTGGGATCTTTTCCAATAAGTCAGTTCTTCCCATTAAGTGATCAAAGTATTGGAGTTTCAACTTCAACATCAGTCCTTCCAATGAATATTCAGGACTGATTTCCTTTAGGATGGACTGGTTTGATCTCCTTACAGTCCAAGGGACTCTCAAGAGTCTTCTCCAGCACCACAGCATGAATTCTTCAGTGCTCAGCTTTCTTTATAGTCCAACTCTCACATCCATACATGACTATTGGAAAAATCATAGCTTTGACTAGACAGACCTTTGTTGGCAAAGTAATGTCTCTGGTTTTTAATATGCTGTCTAGGTTGGTCATAACTTTTCTACCAAGGAGTAAGCGTCTTTTAATTTCATGGCTGCAGTCACCATCTGTAGTGATTTTGGAGCCCAAAAAAATAAAGTCTGCCACTGTTTCCATTGCTTCCCCATCTATTTGCCATGAAGTGATGGGACCGAATGCCATGATCTTAGTTTTCGGAATGTTCAGTTTTAAGCCAACATTTTCACTCTCCTATTTCATTTTGATCAAGAGGCCCTTTAGTTCTTCGCTTTCTGCCATAAGGGTGGTGTCATCTACATATCTGAGGTTACTGATATTTCTCCCGGCAATCTTGACTCCAGCTAGTGCTCCATCCAGCCTGGCATTTCGCATGATGTACTCTGCATATAAGCTAAATAAGCAGGGTAACAATATACAGCCTTGTTGTACTCTTTTCCGATTTGGAACCAGTCTATCTTTCCATGTCCAGTTCTAACTGTTGTTTCTTTACTGTTGCATACAGATTTCTCAGGAGGCAAGTCAGGTGGTCTGGCATTCCCATCTCTTTCAGAATTTTCCACAGTTTGTTGTGATCCACACAGTAAAAGGTTTTGGCATAGTCAATAAAGCAGAAGTAAATGTTTTTCTGGAACTCTCTTGCTTTTTCAGTGATCCAATGGATGTTGGCAATTTGACCTCTGGTTCCTCTGCCTTTTCTAAATCCAGCTTGAGCATATGGAAGTTGGACCTTTGTTGGCAAAGTTGTCTCTGCTTTTTGAAATGCTGTCTAGTTTTGTCATAGCCTTTCTTCTAAGGAGCAACTGTCTTTTAATTTCATGGCTGCAGTCACCATCTACAGTGATTTTGGAGCCCAAGAAAATAAAGTCTGTCACTGTTTCCATTGTTTCCTTATCTATTTGCCATGAAGTGATGGGATCTTCATTTTTTGAATGTTGCATTTTAAGCCAGCGTTTTTACTTTCCTCTTTCACTTTCATCAAGAGACTCTTTAGTTCTTCTTTGCTTTCTGCCATAAGGGTTGTGTCATCTGCATGTCTGAGGTTATTGATATTTCTCCTGGGAATCTTGATTCCAGCTTGTGTTTCATCCAGCCCGGCATTTCGCATGATGTACTCTGCATGTAAGTTAAATAAACAGGGTGACAATATATAGCCTTGATGTCCCAATTTAGAACCAGTCTATTGTTCATGTCCAGTTCTAACTATGGCTTCTTGACCTGCATACAGATTTCTCAGCATATATGGGGCATTTAAACTTCCAGAAGTTATCAAATTATTCTGGAAGCTCAACTTTATACAATGGACTGAGGTTAACCATATATTATAAGGACCTGCAAGAAAAATATTTTAAGAAGTATTATAGAATAAGAACTTCAGTATCTTTCATTAAGGAACATCCTTGTACATTCAGCCAAGAGGGACTGGTTGTAACCTTATTTGCATGGCATGGTTCTGTTAGGTGGTAAAGACTGGTGGCAACTCTTAGACTCTTAGTGTGTGCCTGGGACTAACTCTTTATTACGTATTTTGAATGTTCCTTCACCAGAATTCTTGAGAAATAATATCCTTTCCAAAGAGTTGTTATAATTCAATAAAATGGGCTATCAAAAGTTAAAATTATCTCAATAGCTGTGAAGCTCATCTCTCTGATTACACCTTTGCCCTCATATATGTTCTACTCAAGGAGACAGTAATTCTGTGGGGGGGGGGAAGTAACACCTTTATTCTGCTCAAAACCTTCCAGTAGTTTCCTATCTCACTCTGTAAACATTGAAATGTTTGTAATGACCTGTAAGTCCCCACATGATCCAGTTCTTAGCTAATTTATTGCCCTCATTTTTTGGGATCCCACTGCTTAAGCCACACTAGCCTCTTTGCTTTTCAAGAAAATATGAGGCCCACTTTTGACAGAACATTTGTACTTTGTATTTCTTTTGACTGGAATATTTTTCCCCTAAATGTTCTCATGCCTCAATTTTTCACATCTTTCAAATCTTTACTCAGCTCTCACCTTCTTGGTAAAGACTTCCATGGTGTCCTGTTTAAAATTTCAAACTCTACCTATAAAAGTTTTCATCTTCTATTCTTAATAATTTATCTCCAAACTTCGAGTAACACATGAAGTGCTATATTTTACAATTTCATTTTATTTTCTGGCTTTTTTCACTAGCATATATGCTCTGTGAGACCAAGAGTTTTGTCTAATTTGTTCATCATTGTAGTTCCAGTACATAGAAGAATAGCTAAAACTTAGTATGCAACAATACACTGTATTTGATGAATGAGAGAAATACAAAGACGGGGGTCAAAAATAACTGTAAAGTTCTGACTGAGCAATATGAAGAAGTGAGTTGAGACTTCTCTGGCAATCCAATGGTTAAGACCCCATACTTCCACTGCAGGGAGCATGGATTCAATCCCTGGCTGGAGAACTAAGATCCCACATGTCGCATGGTGTGGCAGAAAAAAAAAAGGGGGAATAAGTTGTCTTTAAATGAAATGGGATATACAGATATACACTGACAGAGAATTAGGTCTTAAAGGTGAGGGAATCTGGACCTCAGTGTTTGACATGTCACATTTGAGATGCCTACCCAAGTGAAGATGTTGAGTAAACAACTGGATACCTGGGTCTTGAGTTTAAGGAACAGGTTTACTCAGAAGAGAGTTGGGAGTCATTGACATATAGAAAGAAGATGGTATTGCAAAAAAATTGAGTGTAGATAGAAGGGAAAAGAGGCCTAAGATTAAGGCATGATTCATTTCAACACTAGCAGGCAAAGGAGATAAGTTATTCATTGAAGAAGAGGATAAACACAGCCGGTGAGTTGAAAGGAAGTTCATGAGGGGAGGGATGTCTTAGAAACCAAGAGAAGAGAGTATTTCAAAGGAGAAAAGAGTAACTGACTACATCAAATACTGCTGACAGATCGAGTAAGGTGGGGACTGAGAATTGAATGAGGAGCTAGCCATGTGGAGGTCACTCAGGGTTTCACAAGAGCGGTTACAGGAGGAAGGCAATGGGGAAAGCCTGGTTCAAGCATTCCAAGAAAAAGGGGCAGTGAGGGATTGAAAAAAGTGAACATGAAATACTGAGTTCACAGAATATCATTAAAAGGAACAAAAGAATTGAAGTGGTTGTTGAAGAAGGGAGTGGATTTAAGGGATTTATTTTTGTCTTATTTAGTTTTCTTTTAAAGAGAGAATTCGTGGCATAAAATGGAGAAATGCAAAAGAGAAGGAAAACTTCATAAGGCAGGAGATAGCAGGAACTGCAAGAGAAATGCCCTTGAATGGTGGTGAGAGTTATTGGGGCAGAGTGCAAATGAGGAAGGAGGAAGTTCTTCTGTAAATTGGAACATCAGAAGTTCTTATTTAGCAACAAGACAGATGGCAAGTATATGTGACTAGATGAAGGTAGGTGGAGAGATTTGGTGGTTGGTGGTCTCTGCTGCAGCTTCGGAGAGTTTCACTGAAACGGGAAGCAGTATCACTTGGTGAAATTTAAAAATGGAGAATAAATATGATGTGCTTGTTTAGAAGAGAAGGATAGTGAATGAGTTAGGAAAACTCAATTATCATATTATTAGGGGGCAATCTGGGTTGGTGGTCACAAATCTGAGGTGGGACAGGTCAGCGTGTGTGTGTTCTTTATTCCAAACCTCATAGCTGTGCAGACACGAAGTAAATAGAACATGCATTGGGGTATAAGTAAGACATGTGTGCATGTTCAGTTGCTTCAGACCTGTCCAATTCTTTATGACCCTATGAACTGTAACATGCCAGGCTCCCCTCTCCATGGGATTCTCCAGGAAAGAATACTGGAGTAGGTTGCCATGCCCTCCTCCAGGGGTTCTTCCGCACCCAGGGATTGAACTTGCATCTCTTTCATCTCTTGCATTAGCAGGCAGATTCTTTACCACTAGCGCCATCTGGGAAGCCCATAACTAAGACAGTGATTGTAATTCTTGATCATGAGACTTAAAATGGGTAAGGGACACTTGAGAATATAAAAGGAGTAAGAAAGAATGAATGATGGCAGTTTCAGAGCCCCAGTGGGGTTTACAAAATACTGGAGTCAGGATACTGTGGAAAGTAAGTAGAAGATATGGTTGAAGTTGAGGATACTAAAGATCATGGCTATGGAGAAGTTGGGCTTTGCTGGTGGCTCAGACAGTAAAGAATCTGCCTGCAATGTGGGAGATGGGAGACCTGGGTTTGATCCCTGGATTAGAAAGATCCCCTGAAGGAGGGCATGGCAACCCACTCCAGTATTCTTGCCTTAAGTATCCCCATGGACAGAGGAGCCTGGTTGGCTATAGATCATGGGGTCGCAAAGAGTACGACATGATTGAGCAACTAAGCACAGCACAGCATGGAGAGGTTATAGCTATTAAAATTGACAAGGTCTAGGTTATGAATAAGAGAGTATGTGGCTAAGGTGTTTGTAGAGTGGAAAGAGGACAGAAACTGAGAGGCCAAGCATTGGAGTATTCCCTCCCTGAATTATGACTGTAGATATGTACCAGGAACAAAATAAAAAACTAAATCTTTAATGAAAAGGGAAAATAAGCCAAAAGTTGGTAGATGACTACAACAATGAGGGCTAGTCTTGCTATATTAATCCTGTATCGTAGAGTTTTTTGGTGATGGTTTCAGGGAAGAATAAGGGTCTGGAAACAACCATGAGAATTAAGGATGCCTTCAACACACACCAATGGAGAGGATTTTAGTGGAAATATATACTCAGAGGAGAGCCTGGTTGCAGTTATATCAGATAAGGAAAAGAGCATTCAGAGAAAGGTTTGAGGGGATTTTCCAGGTGACTGACCTTGATTAATCTAGAAAGAATCAAGGGAGGGTTTAGAGTTTGATGCATGTGAGATCTTAGTTCCTCAACCCGGGATCGAACTCATGCTTCTTCTAGTAGAAGTGCAGAATGTTAACCACTGAATGATCAGGGAAGTTCAGTTCCTGTCTTAGTGACTTGAACATGTCCTGTCCTACATGTTGCTTAGTCGCTTCAGTTGTGTCCAACTCTTTAGCGACCCAATGGACTGCAGCCCACCAGGCTCCTCTGTCCATAGGATTCTTCAGGCAAGAATACTGAAGTTGGTTGCCATGCCCTTTTCCAATTGTATTGCTCAAACATATGAAAAAAAAAAATGGTGGGCTTAATTTATTAGTAACATTATTTTGATCATTGTTTTTGTTTGAGGAAACATAGCAAATAATTGGAAACATAAAAGCCTCCTCTTTTAAGGTCAAATTTCTATTCAAAAGTCCTGTTTAGCCCTTCGGGACTACAACTCTCAGATATTGAGTATTAAATTTTCTTTGAGGCCAAAAATACCCTAGCTTAGCCAAAGCTTATGAGATCAGATTTCTATTTGTGTCTATTGTGCATACTTTCAACCTCATTGAAACTGCAGTTGTCAGAAAAGGATAAATAATATTCTTTTTACATGAGTAAAATTCCCAGCTCAGTAGAAGACTTGGTTTGACCTGGATTAATGAGCTATGAAAGCTCAGCTATCAATAGGGCTCCTACAACAGTAGAATTTACCTGGCTTCACCTGGCTTTGTTCACCATTCTTCAAGATTCAGTGTTCAGGGGCCCTGGGAACTCTTCCCTAACTTCTCCAAGTCTTGGTTAGTGACAGATTTACAGTATCCTTGCTAAACCCTAACTGTAAAACACACTCAATCACTTGTTCTGGCAGTGTCTTTCCAAGAACTGCAGAATCAGCATTTCTCTGAAACTTGTTAGTAATGCAAGATTTTGTGTCACATCACCTCTTGAATCAGAAATTCGTGTGGTTGGCACTCAGCGGTCTGTGTGTTCGGATGTTCCAGGTGATTGAAGACCATTGTACTGAACATATTCTGTTTGATCTTTTATTTACCCGTTTAGCTCCTAGCATAGTAGTGGTCCCAAGAATGTGTCCAGCACATATTTATTATATCAATTATCAAAATGAAATTCAGGCTATACAGCTTCTCAAGTCTAGCTAGAGGGTAGATGCAATCAGTGTTTAGTTGCTCTTTGTGTCTGACTCTGCGACCATGGACTGTTTCCCATCAGGCTCCTCTGTCTGTGGAATTCTCTGGCCTGGCATACTACAGTCCCTGGGGTCACAAAGAGTCAGACATGACTGGGCAACCGAACAAGATGCAATCAATTTTATTTTACAGTTAAAAAAAAAAAAAGAATGACAAAAAATAAAAGAATTTCTTTTTGTAAGGACAGTGAGTGGAAAATAAATTTTGAAACAAATAAAAGGAAAATAAAAATACTGATAATATATGATTTATTGTTTAGTTATTGTTTTGATCTAGTTTTTGGCTATATACAAATCAAATATTCATTCTCCTCCATAGATTTTTATCTCTTTTCCTTTAGAAACTCCTGCTGAAAGAGTGACTATTAACTTCTTTCAACATTAGGTAGAGAATAACTCTTAGAATAGTTGAAAGTATATTTTAACTGTCACAAAGTGATTTATATCTATTAAGAGCAAATTATGCCAATACATGAGTATGTATCAATATGATACATTTGTGTATATCTATAGGTATGCAGCATGTACACATATGATTCTTGTATATATAACTGTGTGATACATGTATACATGTTTACAAAAGACAAAATAATAATAAATTTATTTAACTTTAAATCTACATGAGAAATTATATAGTTAATAATTTCCCCTCCGTGACAGTTTTTTCTGAATGAGTATTAATAAATTTAGTTGAATTTCCAAACCATAGTGTGGTATTAGCATATACAAGCAAGATCTAACTGCTATTTTATAATCAAATGTGTTTGACAAGTAAGTAGTAGTCTTGTGATTATGTACAACTTGTCTATGTATGAATCTAGAAGCACAAGCTGGAATCAAGATTGCCGGGAGAAATATCAATAACCTCGGATATGCAGATGATACCACCCTCATGGCAGAAAGTGAAGAGGAACTAAAAAGCCTCTTGAGGAAAGCGAAAGAGGAGAGTAAAAAAGTTGGCTTAAAGCTCAACATTCAGAAAACTAAGATTATGGCATCTGGTCCCATCACTTCATGGGAAATAAATGGGGTAACAGTGGAAGCAGTGTCAGACTTTATTGTTGGGGGCTCCAAAATCAATGCAGATGGTGATTTCAGCCATGAAATTAAAAGATGCTTACTCCTTGGAAGGAAAGTTATGACCAACCTAGATAGCGTATTCAAAAGCAGAGACATTACTTTTCCAATAAAAGTCCGTCTAGTCAAGGCTATGGTTCTTCCAGTGGTCATGTATGGATGTGAGAGTTGGACTGTGAAGAAAGCTGAGCACCGAAGAATTGGTGCCTTTGAACTGTGGTGTTGGAGAAGACTCTTGAGAGTCCCTTGGACTGCAAGGAGATCCAACCAGTCCATTCTAAAGGAGATCAGCCCTGGGTGTTCATTGGAAGGACTGATACTGAAGCTGAAACTCCAATACTTTGGCCACCTCATGCGAAGAGTTGACTCATTGGAAAAGACTCTGATGCTGGGAGGGGTTGCGGGTAGGAGGAGAACGGGACCACAGAGGATGAGATGGATGGATGGCATCACCGACTCGATGGACATGAGTTTGGGTAAACTCTGGGAGTTGGTGATGGACAGGGAGGCCTGGTGTGCTGCGATTCATGGGATTGCAAAGAGTCAGACACGACTGAGCCACCGAACTGAACTGAACTGATAGTCCCTTATAAACAGTAGATGTGAAGATGACAGTTTCTGCTTGAATTAATAAGTATGCACATTAATTTATCAATGTATAAAGATTTATTTTTTGAATGAGGGGACTTTCTCTCAAATATGGGCTATATTAATCTCTCAACAGTTAGACTCACCATTTAAGCAAATCATTTAAATTTATTTTCCTTTCAATAGTTTAGATTTCCATCCTGTTATTTTAGCTCTTGTATCACTAGAGGCCACTGTTGTCTTTTCGATATATTTCATAAGTAGGAAAGTCTTTAAATGCACTTGTCTGAATAATCTCAAAAGCAATAGATTTTAGAATAGGAGAATTATGTGTACTATATTTTGTGAAATCAGGCTATTTGAAATAAAAATGATTTTTAATATTAAAGCAAAATGTGAAATTTTTATTTAAAATATTTCATTATATTTTTACCAAATATAGATGTTATTTCTCACATGGCATTGTTTTCCCCAAAAATGAATGTTCCTCAATAATTATAGAAGGATTATAGATCTATTTTCCATGAAATATCTTTGGAAAATAATGGATTCTAAAAGATCCACCAAAGGTAAAATAGTATGGTTAAAGGTATTGACTGCCAACAGTTATTGACTATAAGAATATTATATCCAATACATCATTTAATACTCATTACAGTCTTATGAATTAGCTCCCATTGGTATTCTCAATGTAGGTTGAGGAATCTAGGGTACTGAAAATGTAAATAAATGCCCAAGATTGTATGCCATTAACATTATATTAATGTTATAGGTTTTCTCAAAAGGGCCACTAAAAAAGTATATATGGAATATAACTGTACATGTGTGTAAGTGTGTATGAGGTTATATGTATAGAATTATATATATACACACACTCACAAATTCTGATAGTGATATCATTGTCCAGAACTGTGCAAGATCTGAGATTTTACCCTGCTTGCTAGAAAATTAACCTTTTACTGTTTAATATATCCTGACCGAAAACGTCAGAGACAAAGGACTTTATTGCTCACAGCCAGAGCAATGGTCAGTTTCCTAATTGTGTCAGTTTCCCCCTGCCTCCCAGTCTCACAGATTCCTGCATATGCAGTGGATTGTAGCACAGCAGGACACTCGACTTGGGGGATTTACTGCTTCTGCAGCAAGTGTGCACAAGCCTGCTCTTGGAGGGAGAGATGGTGCCTCATGGAGGTTTCTCCCTGCAATCACAACCTTGAGAAATATCTCAGGTAGAGAGTGTGTCAGAGTGTTAAATTATTAGAATACTCAGCAATTTCATCCAGATACCACAGCAGATTGCCTCTCTAAACAGTCATCATTTGTTGTTGATAAAAAGAGATTTTTATTTTTTTATATGTTTTATTATATTTTACTCATTTTTAATGGTTGTCTCCTCAATCTTCAAAGGAAGGAGGAATGGATAATAAAGGCAGTGCTGTAAAACCAAGACAGTGATCCGTATATTTCCCTCAAATGCATTTCTGGGCCTTTCTTGTAGTCTATTAAATTTGCTTTGCTGTCTCAGCATGTATTGTTTGTTTCCCCATTCTGTCTTGTTACATTCTCATTTATTTAATAAAAAATGTATTCAGTACCTACTTGGTGTAGGTAAAATTTTTGTGTTAAAAGCACTTTCATAGCCTCAAAGTAGAAATTGTATTTCATCTAGTTATGATGTAGTTTTTAAAAAATATATATAATTTGTAACATTATATCAAGTACCATGTATCAAAGACAAATTGCATTTATAAACTTTCTTTTTATGAATATTAGCAGCTATAATGCTGCTAAAACTGTTTCTATTTTTTCAGTGAAATATAGTTGATTTACAATATTATATTAGTTTTAGGCATATAGCATAGTGATTCAGTATTGTTATAGACTATACTCTATTAAAAGTTATTACAAAATAATGGCTATGATTCCCTGTGCTATACAATATATACTTGTTGTTCATCTGTTCTACGCATGGTACTTTGTACCTTTAATCCCATACTCCTAACATGCTCTTCTCCCATTCCCTCTCCTCTTTGGTAACCACTAATTTGTTTTCTATCTCCGAGTCTGTTTCTATTTTGCATATACATTCATTTATATTATTTTTTTGATTATACATGTAAGTGATATCATATAGTATTTGCCTTCCTCTGTCTGACTTATTTCACTAAGCATAATATTCTCTAGGTCTAGTCACCTTGCTGCAAATGTCAGAATTTCATTTTTTTAATGGCAAAGCAATATGTGTATGTATATAATATATATAGCAAATATTTATTCATTCATCCCATGATGGGCACTTGGCCATTGTGTACAGTGCTGTTATGAATACTGGGGCATGTATATCTTTTTAAGTTAGTGTTTTCATTTTTTTCCAGGTATAAATCCAGGAGGGGAATTGCTGGATCATGTAATAATTCTATTTTTCCTTTTTTGAGGGACCTCCATACTATTTTTTATAGTGGCTGTTCTGATAATTTATGTTCCCACCAACAATGTATAAAGGGTCCCTTTTATTCACATCCTCTCTAACATTTGTTATTTGTAGACTTTTTGATGGTAACCATCTGATAACTCTGTTGTCTTAATTTGCATTTTCATGAACATCTTTTCATTAAAATTGTTTCTTGTTTTATTTTATAAAATAGCTTTAACTTTTAACTATTGAAATCTAGTAGTATTTTCTAAACAGTTTTATTGTTATAAACTGTTAATAAAAGGAGTTTCTCAAGATAAAATAATTTGAAACCACTATTAATAATAATTTTGCCAAAGAAATAATGTTTTACATTACCATTATCTTATTAATACATTCTACTTTAGTACACATAACATCATCTTTTACTGAAAAGCATAGAATAAGAAAGCATAGAATTAGAAAGAAAATCATAGAATAAAAAAAAAGAACTGGATTATTAAATGTCCTCAAAATCCAAATATCAGAGAATATAATTGAAAATATAATATATTTTACATAGTGGCAACTTAATACTGGACTTGGTAACGTGTGTTCGTTCAGTCACTTTACTTTTTGCAACCCTATAGACTGTAGCCCGTCAGGCTCCTCTGTCCATGGTATTCTCCAGGCAAGAATACTGGAGGGAGTTGCCATGTCCTCCTCCAGGAATCTTCCTGACCCCAAAAATTGAACCTGCACCTCTTGAGTCTCTTGCATTGCAAGTGGATTCTTTGCCCCAGTAAAATAAGTGTGTTATTTAAATCCACACTAACTTTTCATTTTTTTCCAGTAAAAATAAATGGCAGGATCTAATTCCAAATTTCAAATATTGCTACATGACATTGGGTTGTTCACCTATTTTCACCCATTCTAGGAAAAAGTATTACTGAAGAGTTTTTCTAAAATTTTAAAAATGTAACTAACATATTGGTAAAGATAATATACATTTTATCATGAAAACAGGTTCAGTATACCTTTGTACAGTGAAAAAATTTTCACTTTTAATCAAAATTCCAATATTCTACTTCTTAAGTTATTAAATTTCAATTGTGAATTTAATTTTTTGGGAAACTGGAGATCTTTGTAATTAGCAGAAAACTTGAGGATTTGCTATTCTACCTGAATTATTCTACCTGAATTATATCCACGTAATTCAGAAAGGATGTGCCTGCAAATACACTTATAAGGTCACCACCCACTCTTTGCATGAACATTGTCCAAACTTATTTTTCATATTATACAAGTGTACTGATACCTGTTCATTCAAATATTTTAAATTAATTTAGAGTAGCATCATGCAGTAGAAGGAAGTATACAGGTTTTAGAATAAGACAAGTTGCAACATTAGCTCTGCCATTTACTAACCAAAAATATTTAAAAGCATTATTTATGTATTTATTTGGCCGTGTGAAGTCTTAGTTGTGGCAAGTGGGATCTTTCATTGTGGTGCCCAGGCTCTACTGTGGTGTGTGGCTGACAAGCTTAGTCGCTCTGCGACATGTGGACTCTTAGTTCCCTGACTAGGAATTGAACCCAAGTACCCTGCATTGCAATGTGTATTTATTCTTAACCACTGGACCACCAGGGAAGTCCCAGTATTTACATTTTCTGAATCTCAATTCTCTCAATTTCTTGCTCATCCTTGAGATATCAGAGTAAAGATGTGGGGAAGATAAAATCATCTTCATCACATGAAATGACAGAGGTTAGGGACCTAGAAGCCTGCCTAGAAATCAGTCAATGTTAGTTACTCTTGTTTCGTTTGCCATTCCCTTTACATCAATATTTATGGTGCCTTTGTAGCCCATACACTATCTTGTACACAGAAAGAATATAGGCCCTTAAATAATATAAATAATAGCAGTACTCTAAATGATGAAAGAAAGAAATATGATCATATCAAGCTATTCTAAAATATTTATGGAAAGTTCATTTCTTTTTGTATCAGTAAATATAATTCAAAAATATTTCACCAGATATTTCTTTTTTTGAAGGAGTAGAGGGTCAACTACAAATTTATCATCTGGAGGTAGGGATATTTTTTTACCTGTTAGTTAATGATGATAAAGATAACTATTTTTTAATTCCATGAAAGTTTTCTATCAATTGCATAAGTTTACTTTTTGGAAATCTAATGTGATATATGATTAAATAATGCTAGAAACATATATTCCTTTGAAAACAAAGGAATAATTGATTATTTGCTCTTCACTTTTAATCAAAAAATCCTGCCATAAAATTAGATAGGAAGTTGATGGAACATCTGGGAGGCTTTATTAGTGCTATTTAAGTAGCTAATTACTAGGAGAAGGAAGAAGAATGTGCTTTAGACTGCAGACTTCCTGAGAATGCAAAGGAGTTTAGAGTTTATTCCATAAAATGGTTATTGTCCTGTCAATCATATTTTACAACTAGTCTCTGTAAGGTCCCCATAAACATCAGCAAGTTTGCTCAACCAAAAATAGATCCCTAAGTATTCTTATCTTTACAGATAAAACATCCCAAACTCATTGTGAGTTCTAGGAGAAATGAATTCTTCTGAGGTGCTCTGTTGACATGGTAACCTTGTTGGATATTTCTCCAGGATACTTAATGTACAAACTGTTGTGTTAATTATGGCATTGTATCTGTACCTCGATGGAAGGGTCATAAAATTGTAAGATAAATTATCGATCCTTGGATTTATGATATTGTGTGTTTGGGAGAGAGTTATGAGCAAATTAATACAGGAATGGTTGCATTGAATAAAGGCTGTTGAACAAGCTGATGTGACATTTTGATAGCTAAACCTTCACTGGTCATTGCGCTCACACATGCAGATTGTGTTTTAAACAGCTGACTAAAATAACCAGTTACTGTTATTTGGTTACTGAATGAGCAATTAGATGAGCTGTCTACAAACTTTTTCTATAAGAATGAGGTAGTGAGCATTTTTAGCTTTATGAGTCGGAAGGTCTCTGTCCTAAATAGTCAGTTCTGCTATTGTGTCATGAAAACAGTCAGAGAGATAATATGTAAATTAAAGGGCATGGCTGTGTTTCATAAATAAAATTTATTTACCAAAAACCAGTTAGCAGGTCGAACTTGGAAGGTGAGCTGAAGTTGGTCTATCCTTGAATTAGACCAGTCACAGCATTTTAGCTTATGTACTCCATCTAAACTTACATACCATGAAGAGAGATTTCATCTGTTCTCACCCCCGACATGCAGAGTTTGCATAGCACCTGAAAGATAGGAGTTAAAACATTTTGTTAACTTAAAAGGTAATTGTGTATACACTATAAAATAATTTCTAATAACTCTAAATTGTTGTTTCCTTCTCTGGTAGCTCAGTTGGTAAAGAATCTACCTGAAATGCAGGAGACCTGGGTTCGATCCCTGGGTTGGGAAGATCCCTGGAGAAGAGAAAGGCTACCCATTCCAGTATTCTGGCCTGGAGAATTCCAAACATGACTGAGTGACTTTCATTTAGACTAAATTTGATTTGTATCACTAGCTGTACTTTAGAATATACTAATAAATTTTAATGAATTTTATAATTGTTCTCAGGATACATATCCTAACATTTGACAGAATTTCTAGGCTATTAGGGATATATATCTTAGATAATCCTGTCTTCCTTATCAACATTTTTTAAGAACAGTTCCAAGATAGAAAACCACAAAAATCCTTTTAAGTTATATTCAGTTCATTTCAGTTCAGTTCAGTTGCTCAGTCATGTCCGACTCTTTGCGACCCCATGAATCGCAGCACGCCAGGCCTCCCTGTCCATCACCAACTCCCGGAGTTCACTGAGACTTCCGTCCATCGAGTCGGTGATGCCATCCAGCCATCTCATCCTCTGTCGTCCCCTTCTCCTCCTGCCCCCAATCCCTCCCAGCATCAGAGTCTTTTCCAATGAATTAACTCTTCACATGAGGTGGGCAAAGTACTGGAGTTTCAGCTTTAGCATCATTCCTTCCAAAGAACACCCAGGGCTGATATCCTTTAGAATGGACTGGTTGGATCTCCTTGCAGTCCAAGGAACTCTCAAGAGTCTTCTCCAACACCACAGTTCAAAAGCATGTGCTACCCACCAAAGGTCTTTAATGAGCAAGAACCCTCTCCCTTAGTACATAAACCATGGAGAATGTTCATATATGTCCTGTTCATCTGTTGTCTTAAAACAAATGCATAGTAAAGGTAGTCCAAAATGTAAAATTGAAAAATGTGGCTGTATATGTAGACGATCAGTGTCATAGAGTGTCTATCAGTGACATAAACGATCTATGTCATAGACATAGACGTGTCAGGGTCATAGATAATTTCAAAGGAAAGTGAGAACACAGGTGACAATTATACAGGAAAGAAATAGCAATATAGAAAAATAAAATCCAAGGATTATAAAGGTTAGAAATAAAGCACAATGAAATAAAAATTTGAAAAAATATGAATAATTCTTTGATTAGTATAGAGCATACATTGAGATGCTAAACAAATCAAATGAGTTTGTGAGGTATACAAAAAATGGATACATGGCAAATTATAGGAAATTTGCAGCCATCTGTTCCTAGAGGAGACAGGCATAGTATTTGACAAACATATAAATAAAATAGCAGTTTTCTAATGAAGTTTTTTGTGAAATAATTAGAAATTCTAATGAATATTGAATGAAAGAAAAATATGAGAAATAAGAGCAGCAGCATGAAGATAAATTCTAGAGAGATAAGAAAGCTATTAATTTAGTTAAAGCATTAAAAATTGTGTGTATATATTTAGATTTTAAGTTTTTCTAAAGAATCTATTGATACCTAATATGAACTGACTTATTTGAAAAGACCCTGATGCTGAGAAAGATTGAAGGCAGGAAAAGGGGATGACAGAGGATGAAATTGTTGAATGGCATCACCGACTCAATGGACATAAGTTTGAGTAAACTCTGGGAGTTGGTGATGGACAGGGAGGCCTGGCGTGCTGCAGTCCAGGGGGTCGCAAAGAGTCGGACACAACTGAGTGACTGAACTGAACTGAACTGATGGTGCTATACACAGAATGTGAACTACTTCTGTTTGAGAAGTATAACAGGTTTATCAGTTAGGTTCCTTGGGCTGCAAACATCAGAAATTGGTAATATAGAAACCATTTGTAAGTTTAATTTTCATAGAAGTCCAAGTTTTAGGTAGCCCAGGACTGGACAGCCATCTGGGCTTCCCTGGTAGCTCAGATGGTGAAGAATCCACCTGCAATGCAGGAGACCTGGGTTCAATCTCTGGGTTGGGAAGATCCCCTGGAGGAGGGCATGGCAACCAGTATTCTTGCCTGAAGTATCCCCATGGACAGAGGAGCCTGATCGGCTACAGTCCATGGAGTTGCAAAGAGTTGGACACAATTATGCGACCACAGCTCAGCAGAGGACAGCCATCCAAGTGGAGACACCACTCACTCTACCTCCCTTGGTGTTCATGGCTGAAGGGGGCTGCTTCATCTGCAAACATTGATTCCATACCCCAGATGGAAAGTGATTGCAAAGGTGATGTTTGCTAGCCAGACCTGTCACTTTTCAATATGAAAAATAATTTGCTGTAAAGAAAATCCATTTGGCTGACTTCATCTTAAATCTTACTGCTCAGAATCATGTCATACAACTATCCTTAGAAGCAAGGAGACTTCGGGAATTAAGAATTTTAACAGGACACATTGCAAACCTGAGTACAATCATGTCTCTTGTTAATTAATAAAAGAAAGAATGGATATTTAATAGAAACCTAGCAGAGAAAAGGCACAACAAGATAGAAATCTATATCATCCATACCTACATCTATATATCTATATATATATAATCTATATAATCTATATATATAATCAGTATATATGAAAGAATACTGGAGTGGGTAGCCATTCCTTTCCTCATGGGATCTTCCTGATCCAGGGGTCAAATCTGGGTCTACTGTATGGCACACAAATTCTTTACCATCTGAGCCACCAGGGAAGCCCAAACACTGGCAAAGGCAGGACCAAATCTTGTTCTTCTTTAAATTCTTTAACTCATGCTAATGCTGTAAAAAATAAAGATGTTTGTTTAATTAATGATATCCAACATCCTAGATTTGAAAAGACTTTGGAGGCCATCATTTCCTCTTCCTCATTTTGTATATAGATCATGTAAGATTCATGTAAGGAAATTGACTTGCTTATAGCACATAGCAACTTCTCCTAATTTCTTGTTCCTCCAACCTTGGACTCTTTCATTTTATTTTATTTATTTGAAATATCACTCTGACTTTAAAGCAAGGGGCAATGCATAGCAAAGTTTGAGAGTCTAGATTCTGTTTCTGAATATTTCTTATTCTGAATATTTTTATCATTCCTGTATTTGGTAGACAGATGGTTGAAGAAAAGCCATGTAGAGAGTCAGAAAATGTTTGTTTTGGTATAACAAAACATGTTATACCAAACATGTCATGTCTTGCATGACAGAGGTCAAAGTACACAAGGGACAAACTCATATTGAAATATTACTGTTATCATACATTCCTAGAATGGTGGTGGGGAGTGAAAACACGAGAAACACCTGTAAGTAAAGTCCATAAGCATGTGGAAATGGTAATGATAGTGCTTGGAAATCTCTGTGTAACAACAGGACAGAAAATGAAGCGCATCTCTTCTCCTAAGGACAGAGGACATATACTGAACAAAAATGAAATAATGTTTATGTAGAAATCTTTTCAGAAACACTTTGACTTAAATTAATGCTTATTTTAAAATTCTAACAGTTTTGATGTTTTCAATTATATTGATTAGTTTAAGCAAGTTTATCTTAAAGCAATAAATCTTTTGTACAACAAACAGAGCACACATACAGTTGGACAGGGATGACTAATCACTGAGATGGACCTAAGTCTTAAAGAGTTACAAACAAGAATTCCTATCATTTATGAAAGAGTGCAGTAAATACTTTTTCTCCCTTTTTGTTGTTTGCCATTGTAACTTTCTACCTTTTTATGAAGATAGGATGATTTTCCCATATAACTGTTCCTCTTTTAAAATGTTAACTAAATACTCAATAAGTGGTATTTAAAGAGATGCAATTAAAATAATAATAATAAAGATGCTTTCTAAATGATGTTCTGGCTTTGTATTCAGGGCTCTTTACTTATATGATTCCTTAGTCCAGATCAGTTTGTAGAAAAGGTTATATGTAGGCTTATATATAGGTTTCATTGTGTAATGCCATCTCAATTTTATTTATATTGTAAATAGGAATTGTGATTGATTTTCTCAGCAAACAAACAAGTATTAGTTTCAATCTTGTAATTCCTCTATCAGTTGTCTGCTTCAGTATAGTCATTATGAGGAGAAAAAAATAATTGTAGCTACCACACTTAACTCCACTCTTAGGAATTCCTAGATATTATCAAGCATTATCAGCAGACAAGGAGTCTGGTGTGGTTTACCGAAACTTTATAGCCCACCTGGGTCATAGTTACTTTTGTAGCACTTAAACTTGAATCCTATCCAGGACTACAATGCATGATCTGGCAATAATCTGGAATCAGTCACTTTTGTTTTTTCGTGGTGAGATTGTTTCTCAACCAAATTGATGCCTAGCAGCTGTGAATATCAAATTTTGCATGAGCTTCTGAAAACAAAAGAAATAATTGTAGCACATGCTTCTAAAACCATATAGACAGTCAGCAGGAGTTCCTGTCATATAGTTACAGAGAATTTTTAAGTCACAGTGATAAGGTCTGTTTGCTAAATTATCAAGAGCTAACATTCCAGTCTTAAAAGAATAGAAGTCACACTCCTCCAGCTAATCCATTTGGTGGTAACTGTGTGTGAAACAGTGAACTAGACAAGAGAAGCAGCAGGAATGATGTTGTTAGTTTGTATCATTCTTTAAGATTGCACTTGTTAAATATTAGAAAAATTGCTTAACCAAACCAATTAAGCAAAGATGTTTATAAGCTACCTAGCATGATTTTTTTTTTAAAGTATTATGCCAATTAGCAAGGAAAGTGCCAACACAGCTCATGGGTGTACTTTTAGGAAGGATTTGACTGTTTTTGCCTTCTCCTCCCTGAAGTTCATCAGTGAGGCATTGAATATAGCATGCGGTGTGAGTGAGCACAATTCCTTAAGCTCGACTGCCCTGCTACTTCCCAAGGCCAGACCCTCAGTTTTGTAAGGGTGGACAATGGTGCATTATTTGTTCAAGACCCTGACATGTGACACTCGGAGATGGAGCCAGTGGAGGGGAGCAGCTGCTGCTTGCTCAGCCGTTCTGTCTGAAACCCCTTCCCTTCAGACCCCAGCGCAGCGCTGAGCGACTCCATTCACTCACAGAAAAATGGATCCCTGAGTTTTCGGTTAAAGTAGATGGAAAAGAAATGTTCCATAGCCTGCAAATACACTGCCAAAGCAACACTAGGGACTATTTTTAGGACCTACTTAGCAGCTGATTTATGAGATTCTGTATTTTCATGAATAATATCTAATATTTTAAATAACTGAAGGCTTATTTTTTGGCATTTGTATATTAAAGTTTCACAAAACGTGCTGCACAATAAATTATTTTGGTTGGAGAAATTCCACGTAGAAGTACAATAAAAAGTCCATGGAAACATTGTTTAACACCCAAGGTTAGAGTCTATTTTCATTGTAACTCCTAAAATGTTTGCTTTTTACAAAATAAAAACTATAGTCCTACTTATAAAAGATTTGTCTGATTCCTAAAAACAATAAAAGTACTGTTTCTCCTTGAGTAATGTGCATTCGCATTTTTTCAATATAGCACTGAGCTATGTTGATAAGTAGGCTGCTTAAGCACGAGGAGATGCTGAATTGAATTTGAACAATGCAAGGAGGAAGAAAGGATGTGAATCTAAAGCAGGCCCTACCTGAAGAGTGTGTCCTTGAACAGAAGGAGAAATAGGATTTCTCATATTCATTCAACCAAAAACCAAAATACAAAAACACACTGCAACAAAACAACAAAATCCTTTAGGACTACATCTTCCGTAGCCTTTTGCAATAATTTTCATGGTATCTCCAACTAAAATGTCATGCCAGCTTATATGGCTGGTGTTGAAAGATGCTTCTTTTAAGACACTACATTAAAAGGGAGGAAATTTGGGGGCTCTGCTCCTCCCCCTTCAATGATCGCCAACTAATTAGCTGCTTGTCACCTTGAGTAGGTTGCTAAATCTTTTAGATCTTCACAAGTTCTTGCTAGTTGATCTTTGAGGTCTTTTTCAACTTTAGGGTCAATAATTTTCTGTTCATTTTGTGGGTCATTTTTTTGTAGTGTACATTCAGTGGTACACAAAAAGTCACTGCTTCTCTTTCAATATCTTCTGTGTATACACACTTGGTAGATTTAAAATTAGTTCACCATTTACTTTATATAAAAATGCTATATTAATCAATTATTTGAAAAATGTAAGTAGTATTTTTGTAATGTTCCTTAGTCACCACTTTTAACTTTTATTCATGTAAATTTGGATTTTTAACAATGAGGTCCACAAAAAACGAGTTATTCTGGCATATGCCTTAAGGTAAGATGAAGCTCTTAAACATAATCTTTATGTTTTGGACCCAATTGCAAAAATATTAATAAGTGATTAACTAGTTAACATGGTTACAGGGACTGCTAAGTGGGTTGTTTAGTTACAATTATACAGGACTATATCCCATCACTTCCCTGGTCACCCTACTTGTAATGGTACACCCTTTATTGCCCTGGTATAACATATGATGATGTGACATTTTATGGTATACATATTTATCTACTTATTGCTTATGCAAGCTCCACAGGACAGGAACTTTGTCTTATTCTCTGCATGCTTACACTCTAAGCTCTAGAAAAACTAGAAAGATTCTTTAGAAGGATGTAGTAGTTCCTCAATAAATGACCTGGGAAGCATGGCTTGTAGTCCAAAGTTCTACTTGGAGAACTCAAGCAAGCTATTTAACTTCTTTAGGCTAGAGAGTATGAAGTGGAGATAATAATACCCGAAGGTTTATACCAACTAATATTGTATTGAATTCTCTGTGCCAGGCCCTGTTTGAATAACTGAGGCTCCAAAAGCAAAATGGAGATGAGGGCCCTACCTTAAAGGTGCTTCCAGTGAAGAGGAAATAACAAATTATTAAGAAATTCCTGTATTATTGAGGTAGCATGTTCAGTTCAGTTCAGTCGCTCAGTCGTTTCTGACTCTTTGCAACGCCATGAACCGCAGCACACCAGGCCTCCCTGTCCATCACTAACTACCGGAGTCCACCCAAAACCAATGTCCATTGAGTCGGTGATGTCATACAACCATCTCATGCTATGTCGTCCCCTTCGCTTCCTGCCCTCAATCTTTCCCAGCATCAGGGTCTTTTCAAATGAATCAACTCTTCACATCACGTGGCCAAAGTATTGGAGTTTCAGCTTCAACACCAGTCCTTCCAACGAACACCAGGATTGCTCTCCTTTAGGATGGACTGGTTGGATCTCCTTGCAGTTCAAGGGACTCTCAAGAGTCTTCTCCAACACCACAGTTCAAAAGCATCAATTCTTTGGCACTCAACTTTCTTTATAGTCCAATTCTCACATCCATACATGACCACTGGAAAAACCACAGCCTTGACTAGACAGACCTTTGTTGACAAAGTAATGTCTCTGCTTTTGAATATGCTATCTAGGTTGGTCATAACTTTCCTTCCAAGGAGTAAGCATCTTTTAATTTCATGGCTGCAATCACCATCTGCAGTGATTTTGGAGCCCAGAAAAATAAAGTCTGACACTGTTTCCACTGTTGCCCCATCTATTTGCCATGAAGTGATGGGACCAGATGCCGTGATCTTAGTTTTCTGAATGTTGAATTTAACTTTTTCACTCTCCTCTTTCACTTTCATCAAGAGGCTCTTTAGTTCCTCTTCACTTTCTGCCATAAGGGTGGTATCATCTGCATATCTGAGGTTATTGATATTTTACCCAGAAATCTTGATTCTAGCTTGTGGTTCTTCCAGCCCAGCATTTCTCATGAGGTATTCTGCATATAAGTTAAATACTCAGGGTGACAATATACAGCATTGATGTACCTTTTCCTATTTGGAACCAGTCTGTTGTTCCATGTCCAGTTCTAATTTTTGCTTCCTGACCTGCATTCAGGTTTCTCAAGAGGCAGGTCAGGTGGTCTGGTATGCCCATCTCTTTCAGAATTTTCCACAGTTTATTGTAGTCCACTCAGTCAAAGGCTTTGGCATAGTCAATAAAGCAAAAATAGATGTTTTTCTGGAACTCTCTTGCTTTTTCCATGATCCAGCGGATGTTGGCAATTTGATCTCTGGTTCCTCTGCCTTTTCTAGAACCAGCTTGAACATCTGAAAGTTCACAGTTCACGTATTGCTGAAGCCTGGCTTGGAGAATTTTGAGCATTACTTTACTAGCGTGTGAGATGAGTGCAATTGTGCAGTAGTTTGAGCATTCTTTGGCTTTGCCTTTCTTTGGGATTGGGGTGAAAACTGACCTTTTCGAGTCCTGTGGCCACTGCTGAGTTTTCCAAATTTGCTGGCATATTGAGTGCAGCACTTTCACAGCATCATCTTCCAGGATTTGAAATAGTTCAACTGGAATTCCATCACCTCCACTAGCTTTGTTCATAGTGATGCTTCCTAAGGCCCACTTAACTTCAGATTCCAGGATGTCTGGCTCTAGGTGAGTGTCAGTGATCACACCATTGTGATTATCTGGGTCGTGAAGATCTTTTTTGTACAGTTTTTCTGTGTATTCTTGCCACCTCTTTTTAATAGCTTCTGATTCTGTTAGGTCCCTACCATTTCTGTTCTTTACTGTGCCCATCTTTGCATGAAATGTTCCCTTTGTATCTCTAATTTTCTTGAAGAGATCTCTAGTCTTTCCCATCCTATTGTTTTCCTCTATTTCTTTGCATTGATCTCTGAGGAAGGCTTTCTTATCTCTCCTTGCTATTCTTTGGAACTCTGCATTGAAATGGCTATTTATTTCCTTTTCTCCGTTGCTTTTCTCTTCTCTTCTTTTGCAGCTATGTGTAAGGCCTCCTCAGACAGCCATTTTGCTTTTTTGCATTTCTTTTCCTTGGGGATGGTCTTGATCCCTGTCTCCTGTAGAACGTCACGAACCTCCATCCATAGTTCATCAGGCAGTCTGTCTATCAGACCTAGTCCCTTAAATCTGTTTCTCACTTCCACTCTATAGTCATAAGGGGTTTGATTTAGGTCATACCTGAGTGGTCTAGTGGTTTTCACCACTTTCTTCAATTTCAGTCTGAATTTGGCAATAAGGAGTTCATGATCTGAGCCACAGTCAGCTCCCAGTCTTGTTTTGCTGACTGTATAGAGCTTCTCCATCTTTGGCTGCAAATAATATAATCAATCTGATTTCGGTGTTGACCATCTAGTGATGTCCATGTGTAGAGTCTTCTCTTGGGTTGTTGGAAGAGGATGTTTGCTATGACCAGTGCGTTCTTTTGGAAGAACTCTATTAGCCTTTGCCCTGCTTCATTCCATACTCCAAGGCCAAATTTGCCTGTTACTCCAGGTGTTTCTTGACTTCCCATTTTTGCATTGTAGTCCCCTATAATGAAAAGGACATCTATTTTGGATGTTAGTTCTAGAAGATCTTGTAGGTCTTCATGGAACCTTTCAACTTCAGCTTCAGCATTACTGGTCAGGGCATAGACTTGGATTACCATCATGTTGAATGGTTTGCCTTGGAAACGAACAGCGATCATTCAATAAAGGAGTGCCATTTAAAAAAAGATGGCAAATACGTGGGGAAACAATGGTAGAGTGACAGACTTTATTTTTGTTTTTTAGTTCCAAAATCACTGCAGATTTGGCTGCAGCCATGAAATTAAAAGACATTTGCTCCTTGGAAGAAAATCTATGACCAATCTTGACAGCATATCAAAAAGCAGAGACATTATTTTGCCAACAGAAGTCCATCTAGTCAAAGCTATGGATTTTCCAGTATTCATGTATGGATCTGAGAGTTGGACTATAAAGAAAGCTGAGTAGTGAAGAACTGATGCTTTTAACTGTGGTGTTGGAGAAGATGCTTATGAGTCCCTTAGATAACAAGGAGATCCCACCAGTCCATCCTAAAGGAAATTAGTCGTGACTATTCATTGGAAGGACTGATGCTGAAGCTGAAACTCCAATACTTTGGCCAATGATTTGAAGAACTGACTCAATTGGAAAAGGCCATAATGCTCGGATTGAAGGTGGAAGGAGAAGCGGGTGACAGAGGATGAGATGGCTGGATGGCATAACCGCCTCTATGGACATGAGTTTGAGTAAGCTCCAGGAGTTGGTGATGAACAGGGAGGCCTGGTTTACTGCACTCCATGGGGTCTCAAAGAGTTGGACATGACTGAGCAACTGAACTGAACTGAAAATGCATAAACATGCATCAAGTGCTCTGATCTTAGGTTTTCACCTTGATTTTATACACACACATAAACATATACACATGCATACACATTTGTACATATTTACACATTTATATAAAGAGAGAGATATTATAGTGTACATGAGTGGCTTATTCTTTGTAACTGCTATGTAGTGTTGCATTTTATGTATATAGTTCAACTTTTATCCAAACGTCTCTGTTGATGTGCTTTCATGGTTTGGCTTGTAAATGATTGACAATATGCATATTTTTGTGGATATATTACTTTTGTGGTTACATATTTTTCATTGATATACTCAAACGAAATTGTGACATCATAACTTGGGTATACTTTAGCTTTAAGAGAAAAATACTAGACTTCTCAATAGTACATATACCATTTTTAAACTGGAACCAGCAATGAGACAGTTTTAGTTGTACAACACTCTTGCCAAAACATGACTTTAGCACTTCTGGAGGGTGAGTAATAGCATTTTACTGTATTTTTAATTTGCATTTCTTCATTTGTTTTCTACTATTACTCTGAATTACTAGTTTAAAAAACACATACAATTATTACTATGCAGTTTTGTCAGTTAGCAGTCCAGCATGATCCAACTGGGCTTAAATAAAGACATCAGCTGTATTCCTTTCGCGGGTATCCAGGGGAAAATCTGTTTCTGTCTCTCTGCCTTTTCTGGATTCTAAAGGTTTCTGAGATTTTTCACTTATAGCCCTTTCCTTCCTCTTCAAAGTCAGCAACTTTGCAACTCCGACCAGTCTTCTGTAGTCACATCTCTTGCTCACTTGCTCACCATAACCATCTTGAAGTTTTGGGTTTCCTTCTGGGTTCATGTACCTTCAGCCTTTGTATTAATATGTTTTGCTTATATATTATAATATATATGTTGTTTAATTATGTATATATATTATTTTTGCTTATCTATACTTTGTATGTATTATATATACAAAATATATATTTTGCTCATAATAACAAAGTATAAATATACTTTTCTTAATATTTCTTCTGCTACAGATCTTGGTGATGAATTGCCTGAGCTTTTGTTTACATACAAATTTATTTATTTTACTTTAATTTTTGAGGAATATTTTTACTGGCTGTAGCATTTGAGGTTAGTAATTTATCTTTCATTCTTTTGACATTTTAACACTAATATTCCACTTTTGTAGGCTTTCCCTGAAAATTAGTTTTCACTCATAATTACTCTTTGAGGTTATTGTTTCTTTTTGCTCTTTTTTTTCTTTTTCTTTTTCATTTTCAGTAGGCTTTAGCAATTTGATTGTCATATCCATGCGGTTTGCTTTCTTTGTAATTATCCTGTTTGAATTTTGCAGAAATTCTGGATTCATAGATTGACAAAATATCTTCCGTCAGTTTTGAAAAATTATCCACATATATTTCTTCAAATATTTTTTCCATCCCATCTTCATTGTTTTTGTCTTCTGGAATTCCAATTATATATAGGTTAGACTATTCGACTGAATCCTACTTCGTATTTCTTAGGTTTAGTTCTTTCCAGCTTTTTCTATGTCTCACTTGAAATATATTATTACACTCTGTTGTATGTTTACTAATTCAGTTTTATCTTTTATTTAGTTTCTCTTTAAACCTCTCCATTGAGGTCTTAATTTTAGATTCTGGATTTTTCAGTTGTAGGATATCCATTTGTTTCTGTTTTTTAATGTACATTTCAATTCTTTTTTGAAATTCTATTTTCATCTCTTTTGTGTATCTTTTTTCTATTTTAAAAATATGTTAGTTATAATCATTTTAAAGCATTTGACTTTTAAATACATTTGCTGGATTATCCATGAAGCTGCCTCTGTTTTCTATTTTTCTCTTAATTAACAGTCACATTTTCCCAGCTCTCCCCATTTTCACAAATTTTTGTTAAAATACAAGAACTATGGAACTTCAGGTAATACACAATTTATTTCTTAGACCAGTTCTTTTCCCATCAAATCCTCTCTCTGTGTCTTTCCTGTATTATTGAAATGATGGGGTACAGATGATAAAATATTCACTGATTTAAATGAATAATCTCAGAATTAGAAGGGTATAAAATCTGTATCTCTGTCAATGTTAGAGTCATATGGCTGTTTGAAAACATTTGAATAAAATCAGGAAAAGAACTTCAAAACTCTAATCAATGAGGATAGGAATAAAATTGAGACATTTGGAATAATAAAATAGTAGACACCCAGGAAGGAACTTATGATAAGAGCCATTGTATATGTGGGAACAGCCTTAGTGAGTTACCTTAGTAAGCTACAAAAATGTAGTCAACACCTGTGCAGCAGAAGCACAAATCTAAGCCTTGGATCTCATAGTTCTCATACTTCCCAGAAAGTCACTTAGTTGTGTCTGACTCTTTGTGACCCCGTGGAGTGTAGCCTGCCAAGCTCCTTTGTCCATGGAATTCTTCAGGCCAGAATACTGGAGTGGGTTGTCATTTTCTTCTCCAGAGGATCTTCCCAACCCAGGGACTGAACCCAGGTCTCCCACATTGCAAATGGATTCTTTACCATCTGAGCCACCAGGAAAGCCACAAAAGGGCTATAGGGATATAATAATCATGTCAGATGTCTCAAGGTTTTTTTTTTTTCACTAATAAATTTTTTTTTTAATTTACAATATTATGTTTAATTTCTGCTGTACAGCAAAGTGACTCAGTCATACACATATGTGCTTAAAGAATGCTTGAAAACTTTTCACACTTCTCTTGTCTTGCAAGCTTATTTTCTTTGTCAAGTCATTGATACATGTCTTGTTTTCTTAGTCATTTAATGTCTTAGTTTTATTATCTGTAAAGTCAGAGAAATTAAACTATAAAGGTTTTAAGTCTTTGGTTTAGAGACTATGTTATTTCTAATAATGTGTCAAAATAGATATTTGATACAGTTCAGTTCAGTTCAGTAGCTCATTTGTGTCCGACTCTTTGAGACCCCATGAAGTGCAGTACGCCAGGCCTTCCTGTCCATCACCAACTCCCGGAGTTCACTCAGACTCACATCCATGGAGTCGGTGATGCCATCCAGCCATCTCATCCTCTGTTGTCCCCTTTTCCTCCTGCCCCCAATCCCTCCCAGTATCAGAGTCTTTTCCAATGAATCAACTCTTCGCATGAGGTGGCCAAAGTACTGGAGTTTCAGCTTTAGCATCAGTCCTTCCAAAGAACACCCAGGGCTGATCTCCTTCAGAATGGACTGGTTGGATCTCCTTGCAGTCCAAGGGACTCTCAAGAGTCTTCTCCAACATCACAGTTCAAAAGCATCAATTCTTTGGCGCTCAGCCTTCTTCACAGTCCAACTCTCACATCCATACATGACCACAGGAAAAACCATAGCCTTACTAGACGGACCTTTGTTGGCAAAGTAATGTCTCTGCTTTTGAATGTGCTATCTAGGTTGGTCATAACTTTCCTTCCAAGGAGTAAGAGTCTTAATTTCATGGCTGCAGTCACCATCTGCAGTCATATTTAAATCTAAAATCACCTACAGCTTACTCCACTTGGTAACCCTTATTAGAATACTATCCTTGATAATTAGTTGGTGTCCAAAGGCTAGTGGTGTAGCATTCTAAGGATAAATCCCATTTTTATGGCAGCAGATTATATTCTAGGTAAGTATGGCTTTTCATTACTCTGAGAGTTTTGATATTCTAGAACATGCACCTAAAATAAAAAACTGAATGCCAGGATGCTTTTAGTCTGAATACTTGAAATACTGTATTTCTAACTTTTGAGTTGATGCAACACCCACTAAATATGCTTTCTTACTTTTAAGCTATACTTCCCTGACACAAATTACTTGACACACTGCTGTTTCATTTCTTCTTAAATAATTCATGGCTGTCACTCAGCCTTAAGACCATTAACTAACTGTACAAGTGTTCTTGTAATAGCTACTATTTGCATTCCATTAAAATGAGTTATAAAGAAAGATCACCTATATCTCCTTTCCCCTTGAGTTTGACAACAAGTTGGCTCTTTGAAGCAAGTTTGACGTTGATGCTTCTTGCAGTCTGGGTCAGCTGAGAGTAGCAAATCTCTATAATTTTCATGTGACAATCACAAAATTTATTAACTTATACACATTACAGGTTTTGTTCCTCTCTAATGGTGTGAATTTTGTCTTTGTGCCTTTGGCTCTTTATTCTACTACCCTCCTGTTGTCCCCTAAGAGAAGGTCTGTTCTTGCCAGCCTAAGTCTCAGACTTTTCGTGATAGAATGTAGAAAAGGTAAGCAGGGTAAGATAAGCTCAAAGAAATAACTTGAAAGACTATAGTAGTATTATTTGCTGAGATATTTTCATAGGCCTGCCTTTATTGCAGAGAAAGAAAATAGAAAACAAAGAACAAGAGAAAGTAAAGTTTTGTTCATTCAAAACATAGAATAAAGTGAACCAAAAAGAAATAGCACGCACCCCAAAAAAGCAACAAAAATTTAGAAATTTTTAACTTCATTATGCCGACAAAAGTCCGTTTAGTCAAAGCTATGGTTTTTCCAGTACTCATGTATGGATGTGAGGGTTGGACCATAAAGAAACTGAGCACCACAGAATTGATGCTTTTGAACTGCGGTGCTGGAAAAGATTCTTCAGAGTCCCTTGGACTGCAAGGAGATCAAACCAGTCCATCCTAAAAGAAATCAGTCCTGAATATTCATTGGAAGGACAGATGCTGAAGCTGAATCTCATGATGCAAAGAACTGACCAATTTGCAAAGACCCTGATGCTGGTAAAGATTGAAGGCAGGAGGAGAAGGGGATGACAGAGGGTGAGATGGTTGGATGGCATCACCGACTCAATGGACATGAGTTTGAGCAAGCTGAGGGAGTTGCTGATGGATAGGGAAGCCTGGTGTGCTGCAGTCCGTGGGGTCGCCAAGAATCAGACACGACTGAGTGACTGCACTGAACTGAAAGTGAAAAAAAAAAAAAAAAAGAACTGAGATGGAGAGTATGAGAAAGTGAGCAGCCCATGTGAAGATTTGAAAGATGTGAGAAAGTTCCAATATGTGTGGAGTGGAAATAGAGAAAAATTGGATTTTAAGAACTTTCATTTGGGGTTATAAATTGTATATTTCTTTAGTATTCCTATATCATCTGATTCAAGGTTTTTAATTAGTTATTGTTGGCAACTTGATAATGTGCTTAACTGGGCCACTGCAATGAGCCAGAACCACACGGGAGTCCTTCTTGGGGCTTCTAAGAATTGAACCCATCATCACTGTTTTCGTGTTGTCACAGTCAGTGGGTGTATTTTTCTTTCTGTCTTCATGTCTCTTGATCTCCGGACAGAATTTGGCAGGATATACCACCCTCACCTTCTGAAACACCATCCTCCTTTGGATCCTCTAACACCATTTTCTTCTAGTTTTCCTTCCAACTCTCTAGTTATTCTTTACGTTTGAGCTCATCCCCTCTCACCAAGCCAGCAAGCCGCCCTCGGGACTCAGAATGACGTCTCTTCTCCGCTGTCCATCCTCTCCTGTGCTGAGCTCTCCTAGTCTTGGGGGTTTAAAGGCCATCTGTAGTTTGATGATCCCCAAAATGATAGCTGTGGTCCAGACTCAGATGACTACATATTTGAAAATTTCCCTGGATGTCAGACTAGGGTCTCAAAATTAGAAATCTAAAATCAGATTTTCTGCTTTTTTAAAGTGTCAACTACTGTATTTTGGCAAATAGCATTACTATTTATTCAGCCCCAAAATCTGTATTCTTGGGGATTGTTCTTCTTTGTGCTTTGATCCCCACGTTCAATCTCCTAAGTCCTGTCAATTCTCTCTCAAATCTGTCTCACACCTGCACATTTCTTTCCGTCGTTCCCAGCAGGATGCTGGTCACTTCTTCATGTCTCTACATCTTCCTCTACTACTTTTATTCAACTCATTCTCCAAAGAATAGTGGAATATTTTTTAAAAACACAAATTGAACTGTATGATATCCTAGTAGAATTTGTCAATGGCTTTTTATTTTCCTTCAGATGAAATCTGAATTTCTAATATTGGCATACAGGGCTCTGAGTGATCCAGGCCATTGTATTAATAGCTTGTCTAATCTCTTATCATTTTCCCTCTTTCCACACTCCATCTACATAAACATTGCTTACTTCTTAAAATGTACTAGCTATTTAGAGCCTTTGAAAATACAGTTTTTGCTCTCAAAAAAGCTTTCAACTATCCTTAGACAACTGTCAAATTACTGAACACAAGTGAAATATCACTTTCTAAAGGAACTTCTTTGATCACTCCTAGTAAAAAGAATACCCCTATATTACTCTTTCAGAAGAATCTGTGTCCTTTATCACAGCTGGGCATTTACAGCTGACTTTTTTGGTTACTACTTGTCCTCTTCAGCTCCAGAAGGGAAGGAAATTTGTTTTACCTACCAAGCATGCTGCTTGGCACAAAGAAATCATTCAATAAATACTAGATAAATGAATAAACCTTTTAAAAATGAATTTATTTCCTTAGGTCTAAAAGATGCTTACTCCTTGGAAGAAAAGTTATGACCAACCTAGACAGCATATTGAAAAGCAGAGACATTACTTTGCCAACAAAGGTCCGTCTAGTCAAGGCTATAGTTTTTCCAGTGGTCATGTATGGATGTGAGAATTGGACTCTGAAGAAAGCTGAGCGCCAAAGAATTGATGCTTTTGAACTATGGTGTTGGAGAAGACTCTTGAGAGTCCTTTGGACTGCAAGGAGATCCAACCAGCCCATTCTGAAGGATATCAGCCCTGGGTGTTCTTTGGAAGGAATGATGCTGAAGCTGAAACTCCAGTATTTTGGCCACCTCATGTGAAGAGTTGACTCAGTGGAAAAGACTCTGATGCTGGGAGGGATTAGGGGCAGGAGGAGAAGGGGACGGCAGAGGATGAGATGGCTGGATGGCATCATTGACTCAATGGACGTGAGTCTGAGTGAACTCTGGGAGTTGGTGATGGACAGGGAGGCCTGGCGTGCTGCGATTCATGGGGTCACAAAGAGTCGGACATGACTGAGCTAGCAACTGAACTGAACTGGCACTGGTGGATATTTCATGTGTCTTCAGCTCACAGCTTTTTAAAATAGATTGTTTCATTAAGAGCACAGTCTTTTTTTAGAACTGATTAATTAATCCTATAACTACTACAACCACTTAAATAGTGTAAACCCTCTTCTAGCCATTGCATGGAGCTCTTTTATATGTTCCATATCATTAACTGCAGTATTATTTCTGTCTCCATTTAATTAAAAATAAAGCTTGGGAAGGTTAAGTTTATAACCTTCTTGAGTTGAATTAGGAAAGCAGAGTTTCATAATGCCGTAAAGTTTCATAGTATTCTGCCTTCTCACCTCGGAGGCAAGCCAGTAGCCACACAATTATCCTGGGGTCATGCCGACTGAAGTCTTTTATTTTTCTTGATGGATTCTCATGGTTTTGGACTGTGAAGCTCATCACTTCCTCCTATGAAAATCTACTTCCAAGGATCAAGAAAATGTTGAACCAATCTCTAGTTTCCAAAATTTTCCACCCTTCATAACATGTGCATAAATGGAGGCTCATTTGCTTATCATTTAACTCTCTTTAATTACCTCTGATTTCCTGAAGGGGAAATATTTTTTAAAGGCTGACTTCTACCACCTACTGTGGTTATTAAAAGCCTAAGTTAATATTCTTACTTCACAATGATTAATGTGTCTAGTGAGCTGCTTGACATGTGTTATTCAACACATTTTTGTTATGTAAAAACATTACTCTCTCATTTAAGAAAATGGAACGGCCAACTTGGAGGGTTTAGTTTTATTGTTTGGCTCCCTGGCATTTTTCTCTCATCTGATGACCAAAACACAGGAACTTAACCTGAAGTGTGTTTAGTTTATCCTGAGTAGGCAGTGGTTAGTCCAGAAGTCCTGGGAGAGAGAGAGAATCTGTGTTAATATTCCCACCTTTTCCTGGGCTAAGTAGCATCTGATTGAATCTAGCAGCTGCCCACTACCACAGTAAGATAAAGTTCGTGATCAAGTAATCGTGAAGAATCCCTGTAAAAACAAGCAAAGTGTACATGTAGCCACTCCAATACATAAATTAAATTAAATTAAAAACATTGTTTAAAAAACTTTTTTCAATTGAAACAAATGTGAAAGTCTACTAAACAGTTTTTATTTTATTATAATTGTTTTGATGTGGACCATTTTTGAAGTCTTTATTGAATTTGTTATAACATTGTGTCTGTTTTATGTTTTGGTGTTTTGGCTGCAAGGCATGCAGGGTCTTATCTCCCTGACCAGGGGAGCCCACATCCCCTGCATTGGAAGGCGAAGTCTTAACTACTGGACTGCCAGGGAAGTCCCATCCACCAAACATTTTTTTAAAAGATGTATAGAACATTCTTTTGGACTCTGTGGGAGAGGGAGAGGGTGGGATGATTTGGGAGAATGGCATTGAAACATGTATAATACCATATAAGAAACAAATCGCCAGTCCAGGTTCGACGCATGATAAAGGATGCTTGGGACTGGTGCACTGGGATGACCCAGAGGGATAGTATGGGGAGGGAGGTGGGAGGAGGGTTCAGGATGGGGAACACATGTACACCCGTGGTGGACTCATGTTGATGTATGGCAAAGCCAATACAATATTGTAAAGTAATTAGCCTCCAATTAAAATAAATAAATGTATATTAAAAAAAAAGAATTTCAACTAAATCCTTAAGATAAGAGTTGGAAACTTCATTTCATCTTGATTTCAATGAGCTCATTTTATCCTTTTTGCGGCAATTTATCATTGATAAAATAGAGACAGGTAATGTTCTTTTTTCAGTTAATCAGATGGGATATTATGAAAATACTTAAACTATTCTCAGTTTCTTAATAGTTTTTATGGATAAGAGTTTAATTTCATTCATATCCTGTATAGTAGCTCATCTCCACAGACAGATCATACCTTCGGTTATTGATCCGTGCACTCTCCTCCACTGCCTTTAGTCTAGGCTTACTCTTTAACTTATTTTTAACCAGTACAGTGCAACACAGGGAAAATGAAACAATGGTTTCCAAGGTGAATACAGAAGAAACCTTGACTCTTCTCCCTAAGACTCCTAGAAAGCTTTCTTTGGGAGAATTTAGTTGATGGTGTGCAACAATTCTTACCACCCTGAAACTGTCACGCTGTGGGGAAGCCCAAGATAGCCATCTAGGAGAGACCACTTAGAATTATAGCTGGCCAGCCCTTAACCCTTCCTGCTATCCTAGTTCTGATCCAGACATTTGAGTGAAGGAGATGATTTGAATTTTTAATGCAGTGCAATCTTCAAATAACTCTAGCCTCACCCTCCACCTGCTTAACTCATGCGAGACCTCTAGTGAGAACCTTTCCTCTAAGCCCAGTCAACCCTCCAAACTATGAAAGATAATAATGCATTGTGGTGTAAGCTTCTACATTTGGGATGGTTTATTATACAAAAATATATACCTTGAACACCTTGATACTAAATGTGAACATGATAATAGTTTTTTAGAAACAACTTGGTGCAAATGGACATGAGTATACAAATAGAGACTGGAAATGTATCTCATCCTGTCTCAAAACACAGTTTGGTATTGAGGTACAGATGGAATATATACAGGTAGTCTGGGGAAGAACAAAGACATAAAATGAAATATTCATTAATAATTCAAAGAAAAAATGTTTTAAAATGCTGTTTCAGGAGTTAGAAATGCTATTGAATTATTCACCTTTCAAGGCTGCCAGAGGAAGGTACATTCTCCCATGCCTTCCCTTTTCTATTTAAGAGTTTATGAGAGGCTATGTGATATACATTGGGAGATATACTTAAGTGAATGAACTTGGGTATCAAGAATGAGCAGATGCCCTTTAGCATTCACTCTTTCTAAGACCTCAGGTAACTGTGGCAGCACAATAGTAATTTATGCATGCCTCCTTGGAGACGTTGCATGCATAGTCTTAAAAGAAAAATTCTTTTCTTTTCAGGAGAAATTTCCTTATACAAAAATAACAAGTGATAGGATACAATTCAAAGCCCATAATATACATTTTCCCTGCTGAATAATAAATTTGCGTGAAGATTTCAGCATAAATAAAAAATTAACGATATGTAATAGGATACATTTTAAGAGAAATTTTATTGGATTTGATTTATAAAACATCAGGGCTTTCCTGGTGGCTCAGTGGTAAAAAATCTGCCTGCCAATGCAGGAGACACTGCAGGTTTGATCCCTGGTCCGGGAAGATCCTAAGCCCATGTGCCCAACTATTTAGCCTGTGCTCTAGAGCCCCAGAGCCTCAACTACTGAAGCCCATGCACGTTAGAGTCTGCGCTCAGCCACAGGAGAAACCACTTCAATGAGAAGCCCATGCACTGCAGCTAGAGTGTAGTCCCTGCTCATCACAACTACAGAAAAGCCTGCACAGCAATGAAGACCAGGCACAGCCAAAAAAAAAAAAAATTAAAGAGCGCTAGTCTATTTTATACAAAATAAATTATTTGTGTCTCAAAGATATATAATTTCTATGTTATTAATTGTTTCAACTCTATAAAACCATTTCAAAATCTGTGTCTGTAGTATTAGATTAAGTTCTGCGTTGGCAAATGCGTTGGTTAACACTAGCGCCACCTTGTAGCCCATCAGTCAGTCAGTTCAGTCGCTCAGTCGTGTCTGACTCTTTGCGACCCTATGAACTGCAGCACGCCAGGCCTCCCTGTCCATTACCAGTTCCCGGAGTTCAACCAAACCCATGTCCATCGAGTCGGTGATGCCATCCAGCCATCTCATCCTCTGTCGTCCCCTTCTCCTCCTGCCCCCAATCCCTCCCAGCATCAGAGTCTTTTCCAATGAGTCAACTCTTCGCATGAGGTGGCCAAAAGATTGGAGTTTCTGCTTTAGCATCAGTCCTTCCAATGAACACCAGGACTGATCTCCTTTAGGATGGACTGGTTGGATCTCCTTGCAGTCCAAGGGACTCTCAAGAGTCTTCTCCAACACCACAGTTCAAAAGCATCAATTCTTCGGCGCTCAGGTTTCTTCACAGTCCAACTCTCACATCCATACATGACCACTGGAAAAACAGTAGCCTTGACTAGACTGACCTTTGTTGGCAAAGTAATGTCTCTGCTTTTGAATATGATATCTAGGTTGGTCATAACTTTCCTTCCAAGGAGTAAGCATCTTTTAATTTCATGGCTGCAGTTACCATCTGCAGTGATTTTGGAGCCCCAAAAAATAAAGTCTGACACTATTTCCCCATCCATTTGCCATGAAGTGATGGGACCAGATGCCATGATCTTTGTTTTCTGAATGTTGAGCTTTAAGCCAACTTTTTCACTCTCCACTTTCACTTTCATCAAGAGGCTCTTTAGTTCCTCTTCACTTTCTGCCATAAGGGTGGTGTCATCTGCATATCTGAGGTTATTGATGTTTCTCCCAGCAATCTTGATTCCAGTTTGTGCTTCTTCCGGCCCAGTGTTTGTCATGATGTACTCTGCATAGAAGTTAAATAAACAGGGTGACAATATACAGCCTTGATGTACTCCTTTTCCTATTTGGAACCAGTCTGTTGTTCCATGTCCAGTTCTAGCTGTTGCTTCCTGACCTGCATATAGCAGTTATTAATATATTAATATGAAAGTGGTGAGTTGGCTTCAAATTGAAGACATAGTCCAAATTCTAATGAGTATTTCAATATGTGACAAATATTTTCTTAGAATTTTGATTGATAGGTTCAGAAAAGTCTTATTCTGAAATCAAGTATAATTTGTTGATTTTCAACAGTTGTTTCTTGTACTCAGCTTTCTGCTTCCAACACAGAAACAGATGATGTGAATATAAAATGCTGCTTTTTTCAGAAGTGAAATTTTCACAAATTTATTTTGAAAGGTACATTCAGAATCTTTAACCTTAAGATACAAAATAGCACTAAAAATGACCAAAAAAATATTTCTTTATAGGTATTGTTTGGAATTAATTTCAGAACAAGATCAATTTTGAAGAAAACAATGCTTCGTTCTTACAACTGATATGTTGAAATAACCACACTTAAATTCTATAACTTATAAAACAATCCATAAACCAAAGCAAAGCAAACCTTGGGCCTTCCCTGGCCCTGGTGGTCTAGTGGTTAAGACTCTGGTTCCAATGCAGGGGATGCAGGTTTGATCCTTGTTCTGTGGACTAAGATCCCACATGCTGGGTGGCATGGCCAAAAAAAAAAAAAAAAACAAATAATAATAACAATAAGTCAGTAACCATGACAAAAACAAAAAAGAGCTCTAGTTGTGAATCCCTGTACTGTAAACTAGTATTTCTGCTTAGCTAAACAGACTAAACATTTACAAAGCTATTTCTTTGTTGTAAGAAATAGATTTAGAAAGCAAGTATCTACATTTTCAGAATTTGCCCCAGAGTTAACAGAAAAGAAATAGTTCTTTCGTAAAACCACAGCATCCATCAAAAACCATTAGTAGTGTCATCAGATATATTTCTAAGCATTTTATATGTATCAAATCATCCTGAAAATCCTCCCTTACTTAGCAACTGACTCAAGTTTATTCTGGTCTGCTATTACAAATGTTTTGTGTCCTCAGCTACAAGAATCTAGCTTTATGCAATTCATAATTCTAGTAAAAGTTTCTCTAGCAGTAACAATAGAAAAAGATAAAATTAGGCAAAGTCACTGCCTTAATGCTTTCCAGGTGGCACAGTGGTAAAGAATCCACCTGCCAATTCGGGAGATTTAAGAGTTGGGGATTCGATCCCTGGGTGGGGAAGATCCCCTGGAGAATTCTGGAAATGGCAACCCACTCCAGTATTCTTACCTGGAGAATCCCATGGACAGAGGAGCCTGGCGGGCTGCAGTCTATGGGGTTGCAAAGAGTTGTTGAACATGATTAGCAACTGAGCATGCATGCATGCATGGCCTTAATAAGTCTTTTTCAATCTTCTAGATGTTCATGATTCAGTATAAAGGAGAACTGTATATATAAAATTGTGATGTGAACATCAAAATATCAGTATCTCTCACTGGTTTGGAAGAAGAATCTTATGCTCTTTTGCAGACAGCTTGTTTCATGCAGACTATAACCTTCACAGTTTTCATAGTTCCTACAGAGGAGTGAGATATCATTGTGAAATTTTGGATAAGATTCATATTCACAAATATCTTTTTTAAAAATCAAATTTACTATTGGAGTATAATTACAATGTTCTGTTTCTACTGTATAACACAGTGAATCAGCTATACACATATATATATCCGCTCCCTCTTGAGCCACCCTCCCACCCCTCTAGGTTATCACAGAGCACTGAGCTGAGCTCCCTGTGCTGTACAGCAGGTTCCCACTAGCTATGTATTTTACACATGGTAATGTGTAATATGTGAATGGAATTGGCAGAATATTCACAAATTTCTAAGCTTGATTGAGGCAGATAAAGATTCTTTGTAAGACATTGCAAAAAAAAAAAAGAACCACTATCAAACCTTGTCTTTTACAGCTTCTTTTAGAAGCTCTTTGAAACATTTCGAAAGGCTATTGTTAAGAATCCCCTCCACTTAGAATATTTCAGTTCAGTCGCTCAGTCGTGTCCAACTCTTTGAGACCCCATGAACCACAGCATGCCAGGCCTCCTGGTCCATCACCAACTCCCTGAGTCTGCCCAAACCCATGTCCATTGAGTCGGTGATGCCATTGAACCATCTCATCCTCTGTCGTCCCCTTCTCCTCCTTCCCTCAATCTTTCCCAGCGTCACTGTCTTTTCAAATTAGTTAGCTCTTCCTATCAGGTGGCCAAAGTATTGGAGTTTCAGCTTCAACATCAATCCTTCCAATGAACAGCCAGGACTGATCTCCTTTAGGATGGACTGGTTGGATCTCCTTGCAGTCCAAAGGACTCTCAAGAGTCTGTTCCAATTCCACAGTTGAAAAGCATCAATTCTTCAGTGCACAGCTTTCTTTATAGTCCAACTCTCACATCCATAAATGATAGGTCAGTCATTCAGTCAGTCAGTTCAGTCGCTCCGTCATATCTGACTCTTGGCAACCCCATGAATCACAGCATGCCAGGCCTCCCTGTCCATCACCAGCTCCTGGAGTTCACTCCGACTCACGTCCATGGAGTCGGTGATGCCATCCAGCCATCTCATCCTATGTCGTCCCCTTCTCCTCCTGCCCCCAATCCCTCCCAGCATCAGAGTCTTTTCCAATGAGTCAACTCTTCGCATGAGGTGGTCAAAGTACTGGAGTTTCAGCTTTAGTATCATTCCTTCCAAAGAAATCCCAGGGCGGATCTCCTTCAGAATGGACTGGTTGGATCTCCTTGCAGTCCAAGGGACTCTCAAGAGTCTTCTCCAACACCACAGTTCAAAGCATCAATTCTTTGGTGCTCAGCTTTCTTCACAGTCCAACTCTCACATCCATACATGACCACTGGAAAAACCATAGCGAGGTCAAGGGCGGTGGCCGGGAGGAGCTATCTCCTGCCGGAGGCAGGGGTGGCGGCCGGGAGGAGCAACCCCAGGTCCAAAGGGTGGTGGCTGCACGGGCACAGGAGGGCCTAGAGGAGCTATTCCACATTCAAGGTCAGGAGGGGCGGCAGTGAGGAGATACCCCTCATCCAAGGTAAGGAGCAGAGGCTGTGCTTTGCTGGAGCAGCCGTGAAGAGATACCCCACATCCAAGGTAAGAGAAACTGAAGTAAGATGGTAGGTGTTGCGAGAGGGCATCAGAGGGCAGACACACTGAAACCATAATCACAGAAAACTAGTCAATCTAATGATGGGTCAAGATAATTTTAAAACTCCAGAAGTGCCCAAAAAGACAGCACAAAAGATAGTGTCTTGGATATGTTGTCACATCTTGGCCCAAATAATCAGAATTTCTTACTACCAACAAGTCTGTGTGTGGGCATACTCACTCCTTAAGACCTTGGTATATCTGGAAAATGTTATGTTACCTATTTGGGAAAAAGTTACCAAAATGTGAGTTTAGGGATGACTATAAAGATTGCTAAGAAACTAATCATCTCGTAAAAATATCAAGGAATTTTACTTGTATGTATTCCAATTTTCTATAAGATGCTTTAATGAAATAAGCCATTAACACCTTGACAACTTCTAAGATCTGGTGGCTAATCAGACTGTCCTGAAAAAAAAGTGAAAGTGTTAGTTGCTCAGTGGTGTCCAACTCTTTGCAACCTCATGGACTGTAGCCTGCTAGGCTCCTCTGTCCATGGGATTTCCCAGGCAACAAAATTGTAGTGGGTTGTCATTTTCTTCTCCAGGGTATCTTCCTGACCTAGGGATTGAACCCCAGTCTCCTGTATTGTTGGCAGATTCTTTACTGTCTGAGCCACCAGGGAAGCACCTATCAGAGCCTCCTGCTACAATTTAAATGGAAACAATTTAAATAGAAACAACAGTGGAAACAGCCAAAAGCTCCTTAGAGCATTCTCTCACAGTGACTACTATGGCACAGGATACTTTGCCGTTTCAGAAAACTGAACACAATAATCTACTAGTCAGTGAGAAGGAGAGTCTCATTCTCTGCTGAAATAAATAAGACTCAGTCTCCAAAGAGAAATGTGGAATAACTTATGACAAATGTGCCACAATAAAGCCTTATATGCTTTATTATGTGCCACAACAAAGCCTCTCAAAGCCCCAGTTTCATTAGGACAGAAAAATAATCTAATCATATTGTGGGTCTTTTGAAAGTGCATTTATACCAATATATTTAGTCTTATAAATTTACAAGTATAATGAGAAAACATTAATTCTATTACAGAGTTATACCATCTGCTTAAACAGTATAATTTTTGGAATTATTTAGATAATTGAAAATTCTTTAACAATAAAGAATTTACTTTACTGTTCTAAAAGCTCCGTTAGTGTAGATCCCCACATTCAACTCCCCACATTAGCACTGAACAGGACAGTAGATGAGGGTGCCCACTTTGGCAAAGACAACCGTGTCTGAAATCTCAGTTCTACCATGTTCTAGCTGTGAAATCTTGGGAAATTGCTTCTTAAGTCATAATGTCTTCCTTTGTGAAACAAGAATAATAAAGTCCCCACTACTTGGCATACAGTGAGAGTACAAGTGATAGCTAATATTATGATATACTCAAAGCAAAACACACAGAAAATAATGAATGACACTTGCACTAATGTTTTCCCTAACATTAAATCATTTAAAAATTAATGATATTTTGCTGCAGTTGTTCACAAAATGCTTGTGAACAATAGGTGCAGAAACCAAACATCTGCTATTACAAACAATTTAAAATTTGAATGTCTGATTAAGATAATCTAACCTCTGCACAAGGGAACAATGTTTTATGAATGATCCTATAGTACACGGTGCTTTGTTTCTAAATCTTGTGAGTCATTTTCAAATCCGAGTGGATCCCATCTAGAAAAAATAATCTGTCCATTCTAGCACAGTATTTAGCACAACAGACACTCAAATGTTGGTTGACGGTAGAAAGGAAATAAGGAAGAAAGGAAGAAAGGAGGAGAAAATGAAGGAAGAATAACCTCAGACTCTACAGTTGCATTTTTAGACTAACAAGTTCCCTGATACTAGAAGAGAAAATAAGTATGGCTCTGATTTTCTGTGATCCATTGACAATATTGGAAAGTATGTGAAAATTATTGTGATAAAGAAGGAAAATAAGACTGGCTTTGAAATCAGATAGATTTGAGTCCAAGTCTTCATTTTGCTATTTACAAGCTTGTTCAAGTGACCTAGCCTAAGAAAGGCATCAACTTATTCATTTGTAAAGTGGGGACAATAATAGTATCTGTGTTAAATGTATTTATAGGTATTAAATAAGATGTGGTTTCAAAGTGCAAAGAATTGTGGTGGGAATAAAAGAATCCAGTAAATATGGAAAAGCTGGCCTCTGTTTTTCAAGAAGTTACAGAAAAGTTAGGGGTGAAATGTACATGTAACTGCTGAAGAATAACCCAATAACCCGCAAGCATTATAATAGTAATAAGAAATGTCTATATAAGTTCATACTGCTAATTAAAGTTAACACCAAAATAACACAATATAGTTTGCTTTACTTTTTCTATATGAGATATGTTTCTTAAGATAGGATTTATTTTATATCAAAATCTATACATGGCTTTGCCAATGGTGTGAAAGTGAAAGTTGCTTCAGTTGTGTCCAACTTTTTGTGACCCCATGGACTATACCTGGAATTCTCCAGGCCAGAATATTGGAGAGGGTAGCCTTTCCCTTCTCCAGGGGATCTTCTCAACCCAGGGATTGAATCCAGGTCTCCCACATTACAGGCAGATTCTTTACCAGCTGAGCCACAAGGGAAGCCCAAGAATATTGGAGTGGGTACTCTTCTAAAGCGCATCTTCCCAACCCAGGAATCAAACTGGGGTCTCTGGCATTGCAGGCAGATTCTTTATTAATTGAGCTATGAAGGAAGCCCATGCCAATGGTATAGAAGCATTCTATAATTTGAGGAAGTATATACTATTTCATATACACTGTATACTTAGACCCCCAAGGACTAAGTGGAAAGCATGTTTATTATTTTATGTCATCTGTATGAAAGTGATCCTTTTCAAGGTATTGGAAGTTTAAAATTCTGGGTCAAAGTAAAGTTTTTTATAAATCAAGGAATGAAATAAATTATTACTGAAATATTTTTCCATGCTAGAATTAGTTAAGTTTTCATTTCAAGAGGTTTTTATCATTTTACTCTTTGTGGCCAGTAGAATTGGAGGCTTGTTTCACTTTTGGGTAATGTGGTAACATTCAAAATTTAAAAAGAGACTATATCTGGATGAATAAAAAGGAAAAAGATAATATAAATAAATCTCGAGGTAACTAACAAAGTATGTTTGAAATATCACGTTGTTAAAGAGATGGAAATATATGAGAAAAAGTTCAGTCATAATGATATAACTTGTCTATTAAAAAAATACATTTTAAAGGAGAGCAATGAAACTAATTCTACTTGAGCTATAAAAAACAGGTGACATGTAGGATAATTGCATTTCGAAACATAGTGAGAATTTCTTCTACATTCAAGTAAGTTAATATTCTAAACAGAAGAATTTAATAGGTTTAATAGTCAAAGGTTTAATAGTCCATGTAAATTAAACTCTATTTCAATCCTATACTAGAATTATGATGAAAAATCCACTTTGTCTTAGCTGCTTTACAATGCATTGTAAGATAATGCTTGTTTTAATACACTAAAGTGTTATTTAATGTCTTAACTATTCCAGAAAATTAGCTTCAAGACTTTTTATTGAAAGGTCATGCTTGTATAATCTTTGACTAAGGATGATATTCTTCTAGCCAAGAAAGGGTTAAAATACTATTCATCACTATATCACCAAAGGAAGATTATTCTTAGTAAAAAAAGAAAAAAAAATGTACAGTTAAATGAAAGGAGGTGGGGAAATGAAAAGTTTACATGGTAATAATAAACATCAGCACATTGTAGGTAAGTATATCTTTATAAATAAATGGGTAAACATTTACTTCTAAGACTATTTTATAAGCAAGTTACATAAACAAATTGGTAATTGGTAATAAAAGATTTTGCTGTCCACAAAATGATGCTTCAGAGAATAAAACAAAATGGAATACACATAAATGAAATCCATACTAGCCTAATATTATTCTTATGTTTATTTTTTATTAGATTATAATCAATTCATCAATTAGGAAATACTGAAATAAGAAATCAGAATTTAACATGTGTCTTTCATATGTTTTGTATGTAAGATATCTGCTAGTAGATGATAGATTTTTTAAATTAATGCCTGCTTTGTAAACATATTAAATCTGTCAGGCGAGTGTAATTTCCTCAGTTCTGTCTCATCACAACAGGGATTTGAAGCGACGGACATTAAAGTCCTTGGCGCATCACAGCTCTTGGAGAGACCGTGTTATAGCTCTTAGACAGATCAGTGTTACAGCTCCATGTTACAGCTCAGTTTTATTTAGAAATGGCAGGAAAATACATCGTCGAGGCGTGAGGGAATGGCAACCCAAAGATGCGAAGAGAAGAAAGGGAGAGTACAGGAACGCATGGGAGAGAGAGAGACCCGGCCCTTTGGCTTCTCTTTTTATATGTTTTTTTTTTTTTTTTTTCCCTCCCACCCTGGGCCTGCCCTCTGTAAATTGCGCTAGCCAGGAGTGCTGTTTGTTCTACCTGAGGTCCTCACTCTGGACCTTGTACCTTTCTTTGACCTTCCTTTGTTCTATTTTTGTGGGCTTTTCTCTTCCTTGTCTTTTAGCCACTGCCATTTTGCACTCCTGTTTCCTATTCTAACTACCTAACAAATCCAGGCCTACTTTGCATGTGAATAACCTTAGATAATGTTATTAAACACTTCCCTAGTGGCTCAGACAGTAATTAAGCTGCCTTCAATGGCAAGAGACCCAGGTTGGATCCCTGGGTTGAGAAGATCTCCTGGAGAAGGAAACTGCAACCCACTCTAGTATTCTTACCTGGAAATTCCATGGACAGAGGAGCCTGGTGGGCTACAGTCCATGGGGTCACAAAGAATCAGAAATGACTGCATGACTAACACTGAACGTTTATATTATTTTTTGTCAATAAGAATAGTACCTACACCACAGCTTTAGAGGATTTTATAAAATAACTTGGGTGCTTTGCTTACTTGAAATGTGGTGTACATTTAACTAATCATTAAAACAATGTCTTTGGATTTCAAGAAAATTAGAAATTCTATATACAAGGATTCAAGATACACAGCAAAGAAAGGAAAGAGGGATAGTGACCATCATGTTTATTGGGTATTTAGTGTGTGCTTGGTACACAAAATACTCATTTAATCTTTGTACATAAGTTTAAGTTTTTCAAGAAATCCTTCATATAGGTATGCTTCCCTGGTGGCTCAGATGGTAAAGAATCCCCCTGAAATGCAGGAGACTCAGGTCTGATCCCTGGGTAGGAAGATCCCCTGGAGGAGGGTATGGCTACTCATTCCGGCATTCTGGCCTGGAGAATTCCATGGACAGCTACAGTCCATGGGGTCGCAAAGAGTCAGACATGACTGAGAGACTTTCAATTTCAACTTCAATTGCATTTCTTGTGGAAAAGGAAGTCAAGACTCATAGATATTAAGCAAATTTACTACCTAGGGAGCTGACATTGGAATGCCATTCTCTTTAATTAAGTCTATGTTCTTACCTTTTTTTACTGTTTATTTCTACCTGTTAGTTTCATGGGCTTCCCTGGTAGCTCAGTGGTAAAGAATCCACCTGCAAAGCATGAGACTCAGGTTTGATCCCTGGGTGGGGAGGATTTCCTAGAGAAGGAAATGGCAATCCACTACAATATTCTTGCTTGGGAAATCCCATGAACAGAGGAGCCTGGTGGGCTCTGGTCCATGGGATTGCAAAAGAGTCAGACGTGACTTAGTGATTAAACAACAACTTAGTTTCACAGGAACATACAAGTCATGCTAGTTCTTGAATTTTTAACACTCTATAAATGGTACTGATTTTAACTTCTGTACCCAGTTACAGAGAAAATATTGCTTTAGTTTCATTCAACAACATCTGAGAACATATCATCATTCAGTGATAAAAATCTTCCATCCTTTACTTCAAAAATTTGGAAAGGCAGTAGGGCTCAAAGATCCAACACTTGGGCTCTGAAGTGTGAATGTGGCAGACTGTGTGTTTTTGCTGCTAACTTTGCAAAAGTATCCACTTCCTCATCTGTGAAATGGGCTCTGAGTTAAATCTTTCTCAGATGAAACAGGGCGAGTATAAAACTTCTAGCATAGTGCTCAACAGACATTTTAAATTTTATCAAATTTTTAAGTTAGTGTAAAGAGCATCTTACATAGTCTCTGTTCTTTTCTACTAAAGAAGAGACTCATTTGAAATAGCTTAAGCAACAACAACAACAAAACCTACATGTAAATCTCAGAGTCTAGGGTATCTCACCTCAGACCACAAAGAGCCATAAAATATCATAGGTTCAGGAAAACACTGCCATCAGAAAACTTTCTTAATTCATTTATTTAACTATGTCTATGACAACCATGCAACATTACCTTTAAATCTTATGAACAGCAAGCAGTATTCTGCAGAAACCAGTTAAAAATGCTATGGAAATAAGATGAAAATTATTAAGTTCTACCTGTTTGCTCTACCGAGAAAAAGAAAAGAGCTCTTGTGTTTTCCAAATATGTGCTAAATGTTGACTTTGGAGTCTATATAATACTTATTAGATTTTTTTTTAGTTTATTAAAATATTATGGAGTTCTAAGATGATTAATCATACCCAGAGGGAGGGTGTGGGGAGGGAGGAGGGAGGAGGGTTCAGGATGGGGAACACAGGTATACCTGTGGCGGATTCATTTTGATATTTGGCAAAACTAATACAATATTGTAAAGTTTTAAAATAAAATAAAATAAAATAAAATAATCATACTCAGTAGGAATCCTATAGTCTTTTTTTTTCTTTTTTGGGTAAAGTCAAGGTTTTTTGTCACTGGAAGAAAATATGGACTTTTTCGGGGTGAGATTCAATATTTTATATATTATTTTATAGTTACCTAAAAACTGGGTACATTGAGGCAGAATTTTAAAAAATGGTAATATCACTGACTCTCAAGCCCTACTCTCTAGTTTTGTACTGGACTTCACCCAATGAGTTGTGAAGTTATTTAGCCCCTGGGTAACTTGATTTCCTCATCTCTTAAAGTTTTATGAAGATTTTATATTTTAATGCGTGTAAAGGACAGAGGACAGCATAGTAAATTCTCAGTAAATATTAATTAATAATAATATTAAAGTACCAAAAATGTACTTTAGTCCCATAAAAGGCACTATGAAAATAATATCCCAGGAGCAAAATATTATCATAAAACTTTCTTAACTCATTCTATAACGCCATTTTGATCATTTGTTGTATTACCTACTCCTTAGTAAGCCGAATCAAAGAAGGCAGTGGCAACCCACTCCAGTACTCTTGCCTGGAAAATCCTACCAGGAGCCTGGTAGGCTGCAGTCCAGGGAGTCGCTAAGAGTTGGACACAACTGAATGACTTCACTTTCACTTTTCACTTTCATGCACTGGAGAAGGAAATGGCAACCCACTCCAGTGTTCTTGCCTGGAGAATCCCAGGGATGGGGGAGCCTGGTGGGCTGCCGTCTATGGGGTTGCACAGAGTCAGACATGACTGAAGTGACTTAGCAGCAGCAGCAGCAGCAGCAGTAAGCTGAATATCTGACCTACTTGGGTATTTAAGATGAGAAATGAAAACAAAAAAAGAAAAAAACAAAACATTTCAATGGAAGCTTTAAGATAGTTTTCCATGAATGATTTAACTGGAGGCCATGATTTACCTATTCATTCAGCCGTTCAACAAATACTTTTTGAACATCTTTTATGTGCTAGGTATAAGTGCCCTTTAAAATCATATTGGAAAAGAAGGCAAAGGAAAAATATATATTCTTTTCTAAGTGTTATATGGATTTTCATGGTTAATTTTTTCAAAACGTTACAGCAAATCAAAAATATTAAAAAATTCCCAAGTAAATTTATTAAAGCTTACAGTATCATTTAAATATTTTATTTTTGTCTTCAAATGAATTTACTATATATATATATTTTTTCTTTTAATGGAATTAAACTCCAATAATATTTTGAAAATTTACTTCTTTGGGAGAGCACTTTGGTGCAAGTCACAGAGTTGATACATGTAAAGGTGGTTATATTATTCTCTAACAAAGACAAGTTAGCCTCCACAGATAGATTATTACAAGTAACTCACTAATAAGAAATAAAATTCATAATAAAATTTTTGTTATATGAACTCTCATATTAAATTCTGTCTCACTTAAACATATATATACACACATGAAGTAATATATATATAATTTACTACAAATCACATGTATTCAAAATTTGTTTTAGGCTTGAAAAGTGAAATTGTTAGCCACATAGTCATGTCTGACTCTTTGCAACTCCATGGACTGTAGCCTGCCAGGTCGTCTGTCCATGGGCTTTCCCAGGCAAGAATACTGGAATGGGTTGCCATTCCCTTCTCCCAGAGATCTTCCTGATCCAGGGATCGAATCTGGGTCTCCCACACTGCAGGCAGATTCTTTACCACCTGAGCCACCAAGGAAGGCTTAGTAGAACATATTTCTTCTTCCCAGGTGGCACTATTGGTAAAGACCCCGTCTGTCAATGCAGGAGACATAAGAGATGTGGGTTTGATCCTTGGATCAGGAAGATTCCCTGGAGGAGAGCATGGCAACCCACTCTAGTATTCTTGCCTGGAGAATCCCATGGACAGAGGAGCCTGGTGGGCTACAGTCCATAGGGTCACAAAGAGTTGGACACAACTGAAGCAACTTAGCATGCATGCAGAATATATTTCTACTTTAGAATTAATGTAATTTTAATTAACAACTGAAAAAATAGTAGTAGACTGTACATTTAGTATCATTGTGAATTCTTCTCTGAATACTACTTATTGTTCAGTCCCTAAGTGGTGTCCAACTCTTTGTGACCTCATGAACTGCAACATGCTAGGCTTCCCTGTCCTTCACAATCTCCCTGGAGTTTGCTCAAACTCATGTCCACTGAGTCAATGATGCCATCCAACCATCTCATCCTCTGCCACCCTCTTCTCCTCTTGCCCTCAGTCTTTCCCAGAAGCACGGTCTTTTCCAGTGAGTCGGCCCTTTGTATCAGGTGGCCAGAGTATTGAAGCTTCAGCTTCAGCATCAGCATCAGTCCTTCCAAAGAATAATCAGGGTTGATTTCCTTTAGGACTGCTTGGTTTGACCTCCTTGCTGTCCAAGGGACTCTCAAGAGTCTTTTCCAGCACCACAATTCTGCCAGTTTATTGAACTTAATGTGGTCTGTTGTTCTCTGGTCTCTTTTCTTCATGGACCTTAGCCTCATCTAGTCTATTATTATTTGAATGCTTGCTTACTGTCCATCCTCTTACACAAATGAAAATGTCTATAGGACCCAGGGGCTTGTTATTGCCACTGATTAGTTCCCAGTGTCAAGACTTGTGTCTTGCTCATAATAGACATACAATAAATGATAATTAAATGAATGAATGAACAACATTGTCTTCTTTCTATGATCCATCTTTCTTTCCTCTTGTAATAGTACTCCAAATTTCTTTCTTTGGTAACACTATTTTCTTACTCTGAGTCTGTGCCTTAACTTGTTTCCAGGGACACAGTGACCAATACAAGGGCCAAGACGGGCCAAGAACATCTAGTGAGAAATGTGGAGTTTTTGTTGGAAAGACCATTTGTACTGGCCTTGAATCTGATAGCGTACGGTCAGAGCTAAGCACCAAGAAAGCTAATGGAATACCGATGACGTTATTTAAGTCTGCATGTCTAGTCAGGCTAAAGATGATTTGCCCAGTTATGCCAAAGAATAAATTGTTTTTTTTCTCATTTCTTTTTTCTTTTTGCTTAAGTTGTTTTGAGTTTGTTGCTCTCCCTTGCTATTATTTTCACTGTTGTTTTATGTGTGTGTATATATATATATATAATATGACCAGGGAAACTTTCATGCCAATTAAAATGCTTTTGCATAACTAATAAGTTAAATGTATATTAATTTAAAATTTCTCAAGGCAAAAATTGAAGTAAGTTTATACATGGAAATTACATCAAAGTACTGTTTTATTTTATTTCATTTGAATGTTTAGAGCATTTTGGTAAAGAACAATGACGGGATTTTTTTTAAAGAAAATATTGTATTTAAGGACCAGAAAATTACCCTTTATATGCTTATTGAACTACATGTGTGATGATATTCAGAATAAAATTAACAGCTAATGGTGCTGCTGCTACCTCGCGCTTGGACTATGAAGGCAGTGAAACGAAACATCAATGCATACCATTTATTCAGAAAAACAGCCAAAACACCGAGACAGGATCTGCTGTTAAACTCTCATCACTTTTCTATGGAAAAGATGGTCTTTTTAATAAGGACATATATATCATTAGCCATTTTTCAATCTCTAATTAGAACAATACATTATGGTACTTGTTACATTAACTAAGAAATTATGTGAAAATGTTCACATGTATATTACACGCATATGCAGGAAAGTACACAGTTTAATATATAACAGTAAAAATAATCTGTTTAATCTTTCCATATTTAAGTCTATACTCGAAAACTACTTATTTCTGTACAGAGGGTTGAATTAAGATATCTGCAATCCACATGTTTCTATTGGAGGAACCATTTTGGAATTTAAGAGTTTCTTCTGTTAGTACGTGTGTTAAGTCACTTCAGTCATGTATGACTCTTTGTGAACCTATGGATTGTAGCCCACTAGGCTCTTCTGTCCATGGGATTGTCAGACAAGAATACTGGAGTGGGTTGCTGTGCCCTCCTCTCTGTTAGTATAGAGACATGTAATAATCTCTAATGAAAGTAAGATACTTGACTGCAGTGGTGCGGAGGGTCTAGGAAGAGAGCAGAGGAAGAAAGAATTGGAGAAGATAGAGAAAAAGAATGTTTGAGGGAGGAACCTTCCCTTGGGACAATCTCTCAGCTACTTACAAAGCCTCTTATACTGTCTGCCCAACCCGGTTTAAGGAAATGAGGACATGAAGTGTTGTCCTCTGGTTCACCTCTACTGGGAGCTTTGCTGAGATCAGCTTGACCTTTCAAAGAAGCATGCATACCAGTGTATTTGGTCTAATTTAGAGCAGATTTCTCTTGTCATCAGAAGTCAACAGCAGAGATGATAGATTTTCTCAGGCATCATCAGAGATAAGAATGGCTCATCCTTCTAAACCAAAAGTTCTAACTTAGGTTGGGCTTTAAAAGTATATTTCATGAACTTGTTGAATGGACTGTGTGCTGAAAAGGGCACAGACAGGTGGTCAGGAGACAGCAGCTGTGGCTCTAGCTCTTCCAATAAGTAGTTGAATGGCCTACAAAACCAGTCTCCTCCTCTGAAAGTGATGACTCTTACGACTTCATCTTTATAGAAATACCTGCAGATCCAACACTAACTCATCACAGAGAAGCTAAGCTGAATGGAGATGAGGATAAATTTTCATACTCAAAAAGCACTTTCAAAGACACAAAGAAAGTCTTAAAAATAGCTCAAAACAGATTATTGGCTTGTATAAAGACAGTCTTAAAAATAACTCAAAACAGATTATTGGCTTGTGTAAAAAGAGCCTAAATTTACCTGAAATATGAATAAAGAAAAGCTAAAAAATAGTGACAGTAATTTTGTGGCTCTAATTATTAAATTAACTAAAATATAGTTTTCTCCCTCATCCACACAATTCCAAATAGGATTACAACACCATACATCCATTGATTATTTTCTCATATGTGAAGTTCTGTGGCTTCCCTGGTGGTTCAATCAGTAAAGAATCTGCCTGCAATGCAAGAGATCTAGGTTTGATTGCTGGGTCAGGGAGACCCCCTAAAGAAGGAAATGGCACCCCACTCCAGTTTTCTTGCCTGGGAAGCCCCATGGACAGAGGAGCCTGACAAGCCACAGTTCCTGGGATTGCAAGAGTCAGACGTGACTTAGCAACTAAGTCACCACCACTGTGTGAATTTCTGTATTTCTAAATTTTTTGCAATGGAAATATATTAATTTGGCTTTTAGAATTTTTTTGAAACAAATTTTTCAAATAAAAAATTCTTCCTTTATCTTCTACCAAATGCACAGAATTCAAAACTTTTCACATATATTATTTATTAATATATGTGAGATCACAAATTTACATCTACTATCATTTAGGTGAGAAAAGAAAGTTAGCTCCAGTCATTTCTACAATTTCTTTAACATTTCTCATGATCCCTATATAACTGAGTAGCAGTGACTGAGGAGGGAAAGAGCCTTCTTAAATGTGCCAGTATTTTGACCTCTTTCAGTTTGCAAATTTTTTTTAGTTACAACCTTCTTTCTGAAATGTCTTGGACTTGAGTGAAATTGTCAAGATAAAAACTGATCCATATTTATACATGAAAAAGTATATTAAATTGTCATATTTTATTTCATTTATTATTATTTCAGAGCATTTATTTATTAATTATCATTTCAGAGCATTGTGTTGAATATAAATGTAAAGATACACAGTCTCAGCTTCCCCATGTTCTTCCGTTAAATGGTGTTCAGGTAGATGGAGTTCTCATAATTTTATGGAGGAAGGAATTGTTTGGTCACTAAGTCATGTCCAACTCTTGTGACCCCATGGGCTGTAGCCTGCCAAAGGGATTTCTCAGGCAAGAATACTGGAGTGAGTTGCCAATTCCTTCTCCAGGGGATCTTCCTGAGCCAGGAATAAAACACGTTTCTACTTTATTGGCAGATGGATTCTTACCACTGAACCACCAGGAAAGCTGGGAGGAAGGAGACCCACATGCAATCTGATTTTCAATATGTTGCTTTCTATTTAAGATCATCTTTGCTTCTGGGGTCCTCTTTAGACACTCCCTGCTGCACTGCATAATTCTAGAAGCCTATTTGGGGGAAGTCCTTGTCTTTTAAATTGTATTTGTTGAAACTGGATTTCATCATTACATCGATCCTCCACGGATCTATAATCATTTTAGCATTTCCTCATTTTGTGACCAAAGAAGCGGGAACTTCAACCACCAATAATCCTCACCCCACTGCAGACAACAGGAACCAAAAACACAGCTTCCAATTCATCTGCCCACTTCCGTCTAGGCTTGTTGGACTTCTTCAAGGTGTGTACAACACAAAAGGTGTTTGAGAAACAGGCCCGTAGCTTCGATGTCCACAGATGCCTCATGATTTTTATCTAGATGTTGCTTAGTTCCATATGTGCTACCCAAGGGTGATTCACAAGGCTGCAAGAAAAGACTGCTGGCATCTTGTTTCCTAGCTCTGTTTCTGTCTTCCTTTCCCTTCTGAAGTTCACTTGAAGTGGACCTGTATGCTTTCCATTGCTTCCCACTGGAAGGAAATGACCTCACAGCATGTCTTTCTCTGGTTCAATGTGGTAGTAGCCATGTCCCTGTCTGGGAGTCATAATTGCAAAGGTAGTAAAAGAAAAAGAAACAGGCTAAGAGTTGTAGTAGTTATGAGTAGAGTAGTTACTACTCTACCACAGAGTAGTTATGGGTAGACATTATATGAATATATTGTGAATAGATATTCCAGAATCAGCTCTGATAGATAAAAGTCAATAACTACATATTGACAAATAAAAATCAAGAAATATATGGAAATGGATAGTTAAATGACATTCTTTTATAACTGAATGTCTCAGTAATTAGAAGGTATGCCCCTCATCTTTGGGAGGATCAAGCTCAATCAATCTTAATAACCTAGAAGTAATTTTTGAGGATTCATGACTATGAATTAAATTCTCAGTGTTCAAAAGAACACTTTTTGGATTCCCTCTTCTAGAAACAGCATGCATAGGGAGTGGTTTTTAAATGACAAGTCACAAGATAATTTGTGGCAGTCAGATTACCACATTGCTTTTCATAGCTAACCCACCAGAGGGAGGGAAATGTATATATAATGCATTTGTAATCCCCATCCTTCTAGTCTCTGACTTTACTTCAATAACAATGAGAAATTGGCTCTTTTATGTGGAAAAACCATTTTGTAACAACAAGGGCCAAAGTCTAACAAAGACTTAGTTATAGAAAAACAATCACCAATAGTTTCATGAATACTGTCCAAAGATAATTTGACAGGGGATTTTTCCACAAAGTTAATTGCTACACAAAATAAGGCTGCATTCAAACAGCTAATTGCTATAAACCAAAAAGAGATTCCAAGAATGTCTTGCCTAATGAGCTTTCTGCAACCTTATAATAAAGTCTCGGCACTGCTTAGAAAAAGCAGTTTTCCACCAACCATAGGAAAGCATGCAAACCTCTAACTCTAATTTATTTAATCTAGTTTATTTTATTTCTTTTAAATTTTGATTTGTATAAAACCTTCAAAGAGCAATTTATTATGAATCAAACATAAAGTGTTCTTCCCTGCCCAGCTGACCCCCTCTCCATCTTTCTAAGAATTCTACCAGGGCATAAGAGATTAACTAATAACTTCCCTCCTCTTTCCTCCTCCCTCATCTATCTTTTTTTCTCTCTTTTTTTTTTTTTTGGCCATGTGGCATGTGGGATTTTATTTCCCCAATCGGGCATCAAACCCACAGCCCCTGCAGTGGAAGTGCCAAGTCTTAACCACTGGACCACCAGGAAAGACCTTCTCCCCTCTCATCTAAACTTGTGACTACTGGCCAATATACAGCCTAAAGCGAATTTCCCATTATTCTCAGGAAGTAACCATGGGCATGTCTATCCTGAAATATAAGCAAATATATATAAAATAATTAGGAAATTGATAGACAAAATTCCCTTACTTTTACTTGATTTTTGTTTATTCAGTTCTCGTAAAATGAACAGGAAGAATAAAAGGATAATAGTACAAATATAGAAATCACCTTCCAAAAAGTAGTTATTTATGGAAGCACATCCTTCTATGCATGTGAGTTTGAGATAAGAGAAAACAATTGCTTTTTAAAATAGAAATAAAGATTAGTATTCCTTCTCTGTGTGCTCTTTTTGTCTCAGAATCTGTTCTCTTTAAAGAGGCAAGAGATTTTCTTCAGGATTCTATTGTTTTAGAATAATGTTCTTGACAAAGTAATGAAACTGATATGTGAAACATGTCAAATGTTCATTACGGATAGTACCTCCAGGGATTATCTCTTTCTCTGTTTCTTAAACATCCTAGACATAAATGACAGAAACAGACACTTAACAATGAGAGGAGGAGTTACCTTTGCAAAGTAATTTTTGTGAACATATTGTGCTTTAATAGTTGAAAATTCTTGGCTACATTTGATTTACAATATTTTGAATGAAAGAAAATGACGAAAGTGAAGGTTAGTGTTAAATGTATAATAAGAGTATTAAATAATGTCATGAAACTCCTAAGTTTAAATATTTGTAAATATACTAAATCTATATACTAAATTTATATGAATACACAAAATTGATGATATATAAATATATAGAACTATACTAAACACCTAAATTTATATATTAAAACTAATTTTACATGTATAATTGATGTATGTATATATCATACTTACATATCTAAATAACATGTACATATGATGTCAGTATTCTTGCCTGGAGAATTCCATGGATAGAGAAACCGGGTGGGCAAAGAGTTGGACACAACTGAGTGACTAATACAAGCACACATAATGTTTACCAGAATTTTGGGTATATATTTAGATATATATCAATGTTATCTACATATATACATATATATCAAAGATTCTGGCAGACTGTGTGTGTATATCAAATTGTGTGATCAGTAAATTTTGTTTTTATAGGTTTTACAGTAATTACTTTTGTGTCCCAAGGACACATTGATGTCTCTTGGGTTAGAAAAGTGTGATAATTCAAATTGAAATAAATTTAAAGCAATGTTTGTCTCAAACTCTTCAGTTTTTTTTAATGATTTGTGTACAAGATGAAATCTTGAACAATCAGATAATATAAGTAATCATTTCAGAATATAAAAATGAACATATTGAGAAACACATTCCAATTTTAGTCAGTTTAAAAAGAATGTCTATTACATACTATTTTGAAAATAAAATATGCAAATGGCCACTAACTAGAAAGACTGAATTATAGTGCTTAGCAAAGTTATCAAAAACTTGGAAATAAGACAGCAGAGTGTACATACCATCCTGGGGCTTTTTTTAAAGGCACACTGGAAGATTATTTAATTATCTAGGTGAATACACCAGTGTTCTAATTGCTCAGAGCCCACATACTGAGCAGTTACATGTCAACGTGCACATTTCTGTCCAGTTGGAAAGAGAATTCCAAAGGTTATAGTTTTATTGTTATGTATGTCATTGATTTTATTTTTAACAATCTTATTCTAATCTTATTTAAAACTAGTACTTGTAAATGCCTGATTCCTCAAATGTTCTTAAAACCTACTTTATCACTTTACTTATTTCATTAACTGAGTTTAAAAAATTGTCATGTTCTTTCAATATTTGTATGAAAACTGTGATTTAAATTTTAATTTTTCTATTTTAATTTGATGGTTTTGGAGAACTCACCAAGATGCTGATGTATTCCAAGTGGATTTAGCTGATGGAGACAGTTAAACTGCAGTGACTGTATGCACCTCACAGCAGCTATTGCTCAGGTATGTTTTCTTGACTTTCAGAGCTGACTCCCAGGTAGGATTAGCCCTTTACTTTTGTTGACATTTCATTTATTTAGTTATTGTTTTGTTGTTATTGATATTCTAATATTTTGTTTTTGTTGATATATAAGTTTATTATTCCTTCCCTCTCTTGCCTTAGTCATGGTCATTGCTATGCCTCTCTCTACAACAGAGACTTAGTGAATCTGTGTCTTGTCTCAGAATATTGAGTTGGTCTCAACCATATATAGAGAGCACCTTATTAAGCACCTTACTTAATAACCAGTATGTTATTCCCCATGACTGGCAGCAAGGGTTGGAAATCTGGTTTTATTGTCTGAATATTTTGGTGGTATCTATTAGGATAATAGATGCCTATTGAGATGAGATGGTTGGATGACATCACCGACTCAATGGACATGAGTTTCAGTAAACTCCGGGAGTTGGTGATGGACAGGGAGGCCTGGCGTGCTGCAGTCCATGGGGTTGCAAAGAGTCGGACATGACTGAGTGACTGAATTGAACTGCACTGATTTTCTGTTGGATGAGGGACAAGAGAGAGAATCATTTGTTAATGTATTTTTGGTTATTTTGTCTATTTTATTTATTTGTGAAGTCAAATTGATTAAGAAAATATTTCCTGTCAACTACAAATGAGAACAGCTTTTTGCAAGCTAATCCAGTTAATTTTGTGTTCAGTGTTTATTTTTGGTCCATGTCTGAGTTTGGACAAAATGTAACTCTAAGAATTCTTTATATGTCTATAAGTCAGAAAAACCTTCACTCTTTTGTGTGTGTGTGAAATATTTTTCCACTTCTATACATATTATTAAATGTTGTTATTATTACTAAAAAACAATCTATATTCTAACTAGGACATAGACTTTATTATGTACATCGACAAATCTAATAATCCCTACCAAATACCTAGAAAATAAACATCTAAATCTTTAAATGTGATAGCCTTTTAAAAAGAGATTGCATTTTATAAAATATACTAGCTCAGAAGTTGTATGTAAGAATGCAAATCAATATGAAAGGTTAAAACTTTGAACAAATCATATTGGGTTAACATTTAATAAATCTTTAATATTTATACTGATTTAATATAATATTTAACTATATAGTGAAAGTGAAAGTCTCTCAGTCATGTCTGACTCTTGGCAACAACCCCAAGGACTATACAGTCCATGGAATTCTCCAGGCCAAAATACTAGAGTGGGTAGCCTTTCCCTTCTCCAGGAGATCTTCCCAACCCAGGGATCAAACCCAGGTCTCCTGCATTGCAGGCAAATTCTTTACCAACTGAGTCACAAGGGAAGCCCAAGGATACTGGAGTGAATAGCCTATCCCTTCTCCAGTGGATCTTCCTAAGCCAGGAATCAAACTGGGGTCTCCTGCATTGCAAGCAGATTTTTTACCAACTGAGCTATCATGGAAGCCCTTAGCTATATAGAGTACAACATAAAATTTTTTGAAAATCAGGTTTGTATTTTCACTAAGAGACTAGTTAACCTGTTGAGTTGTTAAATTTAGTATATTGGCTTACTATCAGTTAAGATAATTTCTACATAATGTTTATGACATGATTTTGAAAATTATTAAATTTCATTGAACTAAATTTATTTATAATTATACAAATAGTGTATATAAAGAGTGATTTAGAAGCATATGGGATTAAATGTAATTTCCAAGACCCTTAGTTAATTTAAGATTCTAAACTAATATTAAATGAAGGTAATTCATGGGTGTTGTTTTAATAATCAGAAACTTCCCAAGTGATATAGAATAGTAAAACCTTGATCACCAAGTAATTAGTTGATTATGTTCTTATGTGTGTGTGTGTATATTTGCTTTTTTACTTTGTGATGTTTCAGAGTGCTTATTCCCATGGATCATGTTATTGAATATTTTCATGGTTGCCACTTTAAAATGATGTGGATGTAGGTAGGTCAACATATTGTGTGTGCTTTTGAGTCTTACTGGTTTACCAAGATGCTTTGTATGACAATTATCCAATACTTATGTCCCAATTTTCTCTGTAAAGTGCAAGTAGTTATTTTGAATACAAATTATAGTTAATATGGATAATTAAGACTAAGGTGGAAGTAATAGTAGAAGAAATGTTTGAGTATGTATCTAAGACAATAGTATGTGTTTTATTTATCAAGATTATTGAGTCTACAAAATTAGTAAATGACCAGGCTGCATGAGAAGTAAGATAGTTAAAATAAAAACTTTAATAGGTTTATAAAGTTGTAAGTAGCAGAAAGTAATTTTTATTTGTCTAGGTTTATTATACATGTAAATAATGAATTTGAAAAGGAGCAATGAAATCCATTAAATCTTGATTAAATTTGTTCACTTGTAATAGATTTGTCAATTTATCAATAAGAGAATTTTTAAAAGGAACTTGTGGATATTTTATTGCCAAATATTATATTTGCACAAGCTTCACTATATTCAAGATCAGGTTCTGTTTCCCACTGCAAGCCTTTGTCTTTCTCCAGATTGCAAACTGATTCCCTAAAACTTCATTTCTCTAATAGGTGCAAAAAAATTGTTAATATTTGCAGAATTCTTTCAGCTTTTTTTCTTTTTGTAAGGATAGAAATAATGTTCTTTCAAGCTCTATATCACTGTTGTGAAACTGGAGTTCTCAAGTCTGAATCTTTTAAATACTGAATTTATACATATTTTATAAGCAGAACTGAGAAAAGGAAATTATACTGCCTATGAGTGATCAGAAATGGCATAGATCATATTGAGTTTTCATCCACAGACAGAAAACTAACCCTAATAAAAAAAAATCAAATGAACAGTTGGACACCAAAAAAAAGGTACTTTATTGTTGTAGTCCTCAAGTTACTCTAATTAAGGTAATAGATACATTTGTTAATTCATGTCATAATTTAATGAATTTCATTTGTCTACTCAGTACCTTGGAGGTGAGGGAAGAATCTAGATTCTACTTCACTAGTCGATTCTGCCCAGGAAGTGTTTGTTAAAGTGTGAGACTGTGAATTAACAGTGGTTAAATAGAAAATATTCAGTGAATTAAGTTGGAAAAAAAAAAAAGTCTAGTCAGAAAATGGAGCTGTAGGCATCTCTGCTTTCATTAGCTTCTTGGCTGATGTGAAGCTGAATTGGAGTCAAAGTACTGTCATAGCAACAGAAGGTGACATTGGTAGAAATGAGACTTGCATGGCTACTGTTTTGCTCACAAGTGATTCTATATCCCTCCTCTGAGATATCTTTGCCTATAGATGGACTGTAAGGAGCTGCTGAAATCTATTGTGAGAATTTTCCCTCCTGTGTTCTCGAAGAAGATGTGTGTCCTTCTCCTTCGTTATTTGCTTGCTTTCGTCCAGCTCTATATGTTAGAAGATTTCTTCCTTAAGAAATAAAGCCTATTTCTGCTTTTACTGCAGTGTCAGCAACAAACAGACAAGTGGCTTCCAGTGCAAATATGATGACTCCTCCTGCCCTAATCACACAAAGCTTTTCCCACACATTCTCTGTTACCTCTGTGGTCAGCTCAGATTCAACTCAGAAATAGCGTCATCACCATGAATATCTATCCATTTCTCTCAAGCGAATACAGCATGGGAAAGAATTCCTAGAGGGAACTTTGCCAAGTATGGCCCTGAAGGAATTGCCAAACTGTTCTCCAATGGTTGAATTGAAAAAACATTTTATTTTTGATGTGTGATGTGAGGGGTGTTTACAATTTTCCTAGCTCCCCTAAGATGCTGCTTCTTCTCTCCAAGTTTCCATTGTGTTCTTGAGTACCCTGGATAAATATTTGAAGTGCAAAAAACTGTGGACAGATTTTATGTCTTACCACAGGTCTGGAGGACTAAGGTGACTCCTTAGATATGCTGCTATAATGTAGTAAAGAAATCATGGGTTTCAGATTCAGAAAGGCCTATGTAAAATCCCAGCTCTATTACTTACAATCTTCATTATCTGGAGCAATCACATCTCCTCTATGAACCTCATTTTCCTCATGGGTAAAACAGGAGTAATAATAACTATTAAAAAAAAATCATTAGAAACCTGATATAAAATGCTTATAAAATGCCTGTTACAAAGCTTGGTATCCTGAATGTATGCAGTAAGTACTATTATTAATCATGTATCCATGACATTATTGGGCTTCCCAGGTGCCACAGTGGTAAATAAACTGCCTGCCAATGCAGGAGACACAAGAGATGCAGGTTGGATCCCTTTGTCAGGAAAGATCCCCTGGAGGAGGAAATGGCAACACACTCCAGTATTCCAGCCTGGAAAATTCCATGGACAGAGGAACCTAGTGGGCTATAGTCCATTGGGTCAGAAAGAATCAAACGTGACTGAGCATGCATTCATGCATTACATAATTATATTTTATTTGGGTACTATTTTCAAGTTGTACAAATTATACATGTGTATCCTTAAGTTGTACGCATTGTACAAGTGTATCCTCACTGTACAAGTTGTGACATATTAGTGCTACCACACAATATTTGGGACTAAGGTATGCCTCTAACTTATCCTTTTGAGTGAGTTGAATTCTATATACACACACATGCATACACATGCCTTGTCGGAAAGGTTGTTTAAATGCTTAGGAGAATTTTCTTCATGCCTATTAAAATTTCTCATATTCTTTTGATGATCCCATCAGAGATAAATCTAGACAAAGTGATCAATATCTTGTGTGTCATTGCTAAGATGTCATGGAGCCCAAACCATTGCATGCATAAGTGGACTATGAAAATTAGCTTAGAATTATGTACGTTTTACTCCATGGTGGTTTTCTGTCTCTGGTTAAATATTTCTTGGTTTTTAGCTGCACCTTCAGACCTGTGTTTGACTTTTTTTCCATTCAGTTTCTAGGCTTTCCCACCAAATCCTAAATATTCCTCTTGACCCCACCTCATGATTTGTCTTTTGTTTGGAGTTGAACCTTCAACCTACTTAGGGCACATCTAAACTACATGTTCCTTGCCAGGATCTATGAGTTTCTAGGTTGGTCAATCTTCTGTGTACCCTCACCTCTATGAGTACCATAGAGGAAATCTCTGGATCTCTGGGGCACACTTTTGTCTGTCTTTGTGTAGAAGAGCTCAGTGTCTAACTGATGAAGCCCTTATGCTGTCAGACTCCCTTTAATTGGTCACCCTGGGTTCATGGAAGAGTGCTTGTGTAATTTAGAAACTACTTCAGTTTTTTGGTTTTTTTTTCCCTTAAGAAAATTTATTGCATTTATTTATTTTTGATGTGGACCATTTTTTGGAGAAGGCAATGGCACCCCACTCCAGTACTCTTGCCTAAAAATCCCATGGACGGAGGAGCCTGGTAGGCTGCAGTCCATGGGGTCGCTAGAGTCGGACACGACTGAGTGACTTCACTTTACTTTTCACTTTCATGCATTGGAGAAGGAAATGGCAACCCACTCCAGTGTTCTTGCCTGGAGAATCCCAGGGACGGGGAAGCCTGGTGGGCTGCCGTCTATGGTGTCGCACAGAGTCGGACACGACTGAAGCGACTTAGCAGCAGCAGCAGCAGCAGGACCATTTGTAAAAGCCTTTATTGAATTTGTTACAATATTACTTCTGTTGTCTGCATTCTGTTGTTTTGGTCATGTGACATGTGGGGTCTGAGCTTCCCAGCCAGGGATGGAACTCACACCCCTGCACTGAAAAGTGAAGTGTTAACCCCTGGACCACCTGGGGAAGTCCTGGAGCTACTTCAGGCTTAACAGTGTCCTTTCACCTCCTTCAGGTCCCATGGCTTTTAAACTCTTCACTGTGCACTCACTCTTCTCCCCAGGGCAGCTTTTGTTCCTTCTAGCTAGAACTTCAAATGTAATCTTTGTTTTTCTGTAGTCCACACCCTTGGCTTTTTGATGTAGTTTGTGGAGGAGGAGCTCCAAGGTATTAACTGGGAGATAGACATTTTCTGCATGCTTTACCTCTGCAAGGAAAGATAGAAGAGTAAGTAGAACTGGCAGGAAAAGTTGTTCTTGGTTTTTCATTTTGTTATATTTGTAAATAAAGCAGTCGTTATTCTATTTGGAAATGAAAGGCAAGTTAATATCTTTGCAATGAGAAATAAGTGAAAATATTTCAGATTTGTCTACATATTTAATATTTATATAGATCAGTTAGAATTTAAAATCACCCATTCTTTTACTTATTTGACATTTCTCTTAACCAAAATATACTAGGAATAGTCATTACCAGCTTCCGCTGACAGTCTGTACATTGGCCTCTGGCCATGAAAGTCTGCACAACTAATTCTCCAGGCTTGTGACCTTAACTGCCTCTGGCTAACACTGACATGGGAAGCCAAATAGTGAAAAATCTCCAGTACTTTGTGCTTTTCTTGCCTTTAAGCCTTTTAGTCACAGCTATAAGTCCTGTGAGGTATACACCTGGGAGCAGCATCAATAATCTCTGGCTTACTTCTCATTGTTCTCTGAACCATGACTATAAGTCAACAGAAATTTATTTTTCACCTATTTTTGAGAGCATGCTATGTCATTTCAGTCATGTCCGACTCTGCAATGCTATGGACCGTAGCCCACCAGACTCCTCTGTCTATGGGATTCTCCAGGCAAAGATACTGGAGTGGAGTGGATCCTCCAGAGGATCTTCTAGACCCAGAGACTAAACCCACATCTCTTATGTCTCTTGCATTGGCAGTCAGGTTTCTTTGCATTTATTGAACAATTTGAAAAGCCCACAGGGTTACTAAGGAAACTAACATTTGCTAAATGCCATGATATGGACACTAGTGTGCTACCTACATTACATGACACTTGGTCTTCTGGTTTAAAACCAACCAGGGGCTTCTGCCAGCATCCAGGAAACTACTGTGGAACAAGTATGGAAAACTCACATCCTTACTTTCTCCCAACACTGGGTATGAATCATTTCCTTCTTTTGCAATAAGATCCAGGGGAAGGACATTAAAATAAGATGCATCAGCCATCCTTGTGGCATGAACAAATATTACCAAATCAAGTTCCAACAGGAATTAACAGAAAATGTCAACTGGTATATAAGAAGGCATTATGAGATATAAGGAGAGAAGTAAAACGGTAATGACTCAGAAGAAAATCCTGCCCTGAAATGAGTTTAGTTCATGACACACACAAAAAATGTAAAACACATTTGTTTCTTATTCTTAGTAATATAAAAGAAAGCTTTAGTTCTGTTAAACAAGGGCAGGCCTGGATAGGAAAAGTATGAAATTCAATAAGAAATGATCGCCAAGTATAATGTTCACTGGGAAGGATAAACAGCATATTTATACTGAATAAATTCAAATTAACAATAATAAAGTAGACTAAAAAAAAAAAAGCAGGAATGAAAATTTTGAGTAAATTAGAAACATAGAAAATTAACCATAGCAATATAAGATGTGATTGAAGAACAGGAAAAATTAAATAAAAATTAATTACCAGAACTAATAATCAAAAGTGTAAATGAAAAAGCCTTTTATGATCAGACTAGAACTTGGGTCAGCTCTGATGGCCTGAAGATGACACATGATGCCCTGTACAACTCTAGTGAGTGCCATTAACATCGAGTTTGAAATGGACAGCCTTTACTTGGAATTGTGAAAGGCATAGGAACATAAAAGAAAATAAATCAGTTGTCAAAAGTGAGTAGGAAAGGTAACAATACATACTTTAAACACTTTTAAAAAACGATGGCCTATAGAATACTAACACCAAGTTAGATTCAGATCCCTCCTTGGGTAAAATAAATTCCTGAGAAAAATTATATACTATTTGTGAAACTTTCACTGAAAAAGAGTTGAGTAATGATCATTCCAAATACTACCAACCACTTGAAAATAGGGGTGTTCAGGAATGAAAGCCTCTGGTGAATGTTCAGTGGCACTCTTGAGACCACTGTAAGAGAAATCAGAAAATATTTTCTTGTATGTTTCCATTGTCTTTCCCCAAAATAAATATATTTTAAGAGATTAAACCCCAGATAAGGAATATACCATATCCAAAACTGCATATACTAATATTTTCTATATTTTTCAGTCTTTTATATGAAGAACTTTTGAAATGTAGCAAGCAATGATAAATTCGGCATGAAAATAAGTCGAGGAAGCTATACAGAGAGGTTGGAAAGAACGTAAATTGAAAAAGAAATGAGTTCCATTTGGAAGAGTGATTATTAGAGGACAGAAAAAGAGGGCTCAGCTCTAAGAAGGAAACAGAAAATCAAATGTATCATATTTTTTTCTTGCTAGCATAATATAGAATGGGCTGATTCTCCATTCAGAAAATGAAAATAAATAATTTATTAATACCGGATACTGAATACAAGAAATCCAAAGGAAAAAAAAACAACAGCAACATCATAGCACAATGAAAAATTTAAACCTTCCAAATGAACAAGAATTTTCAAAACATACACACACATCTATACCATACCCACTGTCGTATTATAACATTTCCTGCACCAATGTGTTTTAAATAGCCACCAAAGAGAAATAAAATATTAAGACATTTTATTTAATATCATTTTATATTTTTTTCTATATTTAGCTCTAATATAGGAACTGTGGTACTTTATCTTTTGATCTTTACTTTCTGTAGCTGTTTATGTGTAATAAAATACTTGTTTCCATCCAAGTGATGAATTTTGTCATTTATAAGATTAAGGATCTTGCTAATAAAAACAGTTTGATAATTATGTTTAAAATATTTTGACTACTGCCTAAGATTGAGGGATATAATTAATGAAAGCTTAATGTTAACATTTCTTAATAGTTAAGTTATTCTGCTGGCTTATAAATGAAAACTGTTTTTTAAGCTTTTTATTAGATAACTATATCATAATTTTAAAATGTACTTATTACTAAAGAGATATTTCTCCACAGTAAAAGCCTCAAATAGTATCTTACACAATATGTTGTATTTCATTAACAAGTAAATTGTTCATAAAGTTTTACTCCTGGGAAGGGAAATCTAAATCATTTGCTCAAAATTATCATGTGAAATATTTTTGAGGAAACTAACCTTGGCATGTTCAAACATTCTTAATGCATCATGATTTTATTATAGCTACATAGTCTGAAGCATTTGTGAATTAGAAAACACCTCCGGGAACCCCCTCTTCTCCACTGTGAGGGCAGCATTTTTCTGTGGCCTTTCCTATAAGGCCTACCATTGTTCTCTGGGTCTCTCACAGGAAGCACTGGGCTAGTTATCTATGTATAGAAAACTATTCTGACATTTTATTAGATAAATATGATATGTTCACCTGATTCTTTCAATCTGCATGTTAAACATGAAACATAAATACAGAGACCCAGCTAGGCCATGTAGCCAATTCAGTTCAGAGCAGAAGGGGAAGGTGAGAAGTTCTATACTGAGAGATCCTACCTGTTGCCTCCACCATTAGAAACATGTGCTGCTAACTCTGATTTATTTGCCAGAATTCCTAGCAAATGATGATAGAAAATTACTGAATAATTACAGAAACATATTTGCCTGGCTAGATCTAAGTGCTTTGAATGATAAATCAATAAATAACTTTTAAGAGTATCAGATCAGATCAGTCACTCAGTCGTGTCTGACTCTTTGCGACCCCATGAATCGCAGCACACCAGGCCTCCCTGTCCATCACCAACTCCCGGAGTTCACCGAGACTCACATCCGTCGAGTCAGCGATACCATCCAGCCATCTCATCCTCTGTTGTCCCCTTCTCCTCTTGCCCCCAATCCCTCCCAGCATCAGAGTCTTTTCCAATGAGTCAACTCTTAGCATGAGGTAGCCAAAGTACTGGAGTTTCAGCTTTAGCATCATTCCTTCCAAAGAAATCCCAGGGCTGATCTCCTTCAGAATGGACTAGTTGGATCTCCTTGTAGTCTAGGGGACTCTCAAGAGTCTTCTCCAACACCATAGTTCAAAAGCATCAATTCTTCAGTGCTCAGCCTTCTTCACAGTCCAACTCTCACATCCATATATGACCACAGGAAAAACCATAGCCTTGACTAGACGAACCTTTGTTGGCAAAGTAATGTCTCTGCTTTTGAATAGGCTATCTAGGTTGGTCATAACTTTCCTTCCAAGGAGTAAGCGTCTTTTAATTTCATGGCTGCAGTCACCATCTGTAATGATTTTGGAGCCCAGAAAAACAAAGACTGACACTGTTTCCACTGTTTCCCCATCTATTTCCCATGAAGTGATGGGAGCAGATGCCATGATCTTCGTTTTCTGAATGTTGAGCTTTAAGCCAACTTTTTCACTCTCCAATTTCACTTTCCTCAAGAGGCTTTTTAGTTCCTCTACACATACTGCCAGGAGAAGGCAATGGCACTCCACTCTAGTACTCTTGCCTGGAAAATCCTGCGGATGGGGGAGCCTGGTAGGCTGCAGTCCATGGGGTCGATAGGAGTCAGACATGACTGAGCGACTTCACTTTCACTTTTCACTTTCATGCATTGGAGAAGGAAATGGCAACCCACTCCAGTGTTCTTGCCTGGAGAATCCCAGGGACGGGGGAGCCTGGTGAGCTGCCGTCTATGGGGTTGCACAGAGTCAGACACGACTGAAGGGACTTAGCAGCAGCAGCAGCAGCATTTTCTGCCATAAGAGTGGTGTCATCTGCATATCTGAGGTTATTGATATTTCTCTCGGCAATCTTGATTCCAGCTTGTGTTTCCTCCAGTCCAGCGTTTCTCATGATGTACTCTGCATATAAGTTAAATAAACAGGGTGACAATATACAGCCTTGACGAACTCCTTTTCCTATTTGGAACCAGTCTGTTGGTCCATGTCCAGTTCTAACTGTTGCTTCCTGACCTGCATACAAATTTCTCAAGAGGCGGATCAGGTGGTCTGGTATTCCCATCTCCTGAAGAATTTTCCACAGTTTATTGTGATCCACACAGTCAAAGGCTTTGGCATAGTCAATAAAGCAGAAATAGATGCTTTTCTGGAACTTTCTTGCTTTTTCCATGATCCAGTGGACTGTGGCAATTTGATTTCTGGTTCCTCTGCCTTTTCTAAAACCAGCTTGAACATCAGGAAGTTCACGGTTCACATATTGCTGAAGCCTGGCTTGGAGAATTTTGAGCGTTACTTTACTAGTGTGTGAGATGAGTGCAATTGTGTGGTAGTTTGAGCATTCTTTGGCATTGCCTTTCTTTGGGATTGGAATGAAAACCGACCTTTTCCAGTCCTGTGGCCACTGCTGAGTTTTCCAAATTTGCTGGCATATTGAGTGCAGCACTTTCACAGCATCATCTTTCAGGATTTGGAATAGCTCAACTGGAATTCCATCACCTCCACTAGCTTTGTTCATAGTGATGCTTTCTAAGGCCCACTTGACTTCATATTCCAGAATGTCTGGCCCTAGGTGAGTGATCACACCATTGTGATTATCTGGGTGGTGAAGATCTTTTTTTGTACAGTTCTTCTGTGTATTCTTGCCATCTCTTCTTAACATCATCTGCTTCTGTTAGGTCCGTACCATTTCTGTCCTTTATCTAGCCCATCTTTGCATGAAATGTTCGTTTGGTATCTCTAGTTTTCTTGAAGAGATCCTTAGTCTTTCCCATTCTGTTGTTTTCCTCTATTTCTTCGCATTGATCGCTGAAGAAGGCTTTCTTATCTCTTCTTGCTATTCTTTGGAACTCTGCATTCAGATGTTTATATCTTTCCTTTTCTCCTTTGTTTTTTGCCTCTCTTCTTTTCACAGCTATTTGTAAGGCCTCCCCAGACAGCCATTTTGCTTTTTTGCATTTCTTTTCCATGGGGATGGTCTTGATCCCTGTCTCCTGTACAATGTCACGAACCTCATTTCAGAGTTCATCAGGCAGTCTATCTATCAGATCTAGGCCCTTAAATCTATTTCTCACTTACACTGTATAATCATAAGGGATTTGATTTAGGTCATACCTGAATGGTCTAGTGGTTTTCCCTACTTTCTTCAATTTAAGTCTGAATTTAGCAATAAGGAGTTCATGGTCTGAGCCACAGTCAGCTCCTGGTCTTGTTTTTGCTGACTGTATAGAGCTTCTCCATCTTTGGCTGTAAAGAATAAAATCAATCTGATTTCGGTGTTGACCATCTAGTGATGTCCATGTGTAGAGCCTTCTCTTGTGTTGTTGGAAGAGGGTGTTTGTTATGACCAGTGCATTTTCTTGGCAAAACTCTATTAGTCTTTGCCCTGCTTCATTCTGTATTCCAAGGCCAAATTTGCCTATTACTCCAGGTGTTTCTTGACTTCCTACTTTTGCATTCCAGTCCACTATAATGAAAAGGACATCTTTTTTGAGTGTTAGTTCTAAAAGGTCTTGTAGATCTTCATAGAACCGTTCAACTTCAGCTTCTTCAGCGTTACTGTTGGGGCATAGACTTGGATTAAATAAAGAGCAAAAATTTTGAAAAGAGAGCATCTGCTTCAACACAGACAGAAAAAAGAATATGGTATATTCCATAGCTTTCCATAGAATGTAATGAAAAAAAATAGATATTTGGTTATTTCTTATATATTGAAAACAAAATAAGACAGAACTAGGCTTTGGCCAGGGTTTCAAGAGTGCAATAATTACAAAGATTTCAAAGAAAATCAGCTAAAGGTAGTAACTGAGAATAGTATTCTTTAGTGGTAATATATGAATATATCTTTTGGATTTTTTTCAGTGTGCAAATCACTGATGATAAATTGGTAGGTTTGAGAGTTGAACTCTGTTTTCGTCATGTTGTTTGCTTTTCCTGCTTTCTCTTTGATATCTTTATTACCGAATCTCATTTACACATGCAAGCATCAGTGGCATTATTTAACTGACCTACAATGTCAGTGACGTCTCAAGGGCATCAATTTACCATGTCATCAATTATTTTGTTACTAGTTCTTTAAGCAGAGCCCGGTAGACACACTGTACTCAGTGAATGTTTGGCGAACAAATGTTCTAGTGCAGAGATAGCTTACATAGAGCTTATATCTTCTGGAATGCCATGTACTCATACATTGCTGACCAGAGAATTTTTTAAATTCTAATTTACTTCATTAATATGAGAAGTGAAGACCTGTATACTTCGGCAGAAGCACCTGATTCCATCCTTTTGATAATGTGTTTTTGTAAAATGCCCTATTTGGAGTACTATACTTTATAAGCTATAATCAAGTGCAAGTAACATGTATATTAAAGACATTGGCCATCTTAGGTAGTTTAGTTGCTAAGTCATGTCTGACTCTTGTGAGCCCATGGACTGTGGTGCCACAGGATCCTCTGTCCATGGGATTTCCCAGGCAAAGTTACTGGAGTGGTTGCCATTTCCTTCTCCAAGGGATCTTCCTGACCCAGGGATCAAACCCAGTACTCCTTCATTGCAGGCAAAGTCTTTACCCACAGAGTCATCAGAGAGGCCAATTTCCAAGAGTCAGAGAAATGAACACAATAAAACTAAGACAGATACTTTTGCAACCATTCAGTGACATCAACTTTCATCACCTAAATTACTATTGCTATTCAGTTCAGTTCAGTCACTCAGTCGTGTCCGACTCTCTGCGACCCCATGAATTGCAGCATGCCAGCCCTCCCTATCCATCACCAACTCCCAGAGTTCACCCAAACTCATGTCCATCAAGTTGGTGATGCCATCCAGCCATCTCATCCTCTGATGTCCCCTTATCTTCCCGCCCCCAATCCCTCCCAGCATCAGAGTCTTTTCCAATGAGTCAACTCTTTGCATCAGGTGGCCAAAGTACTGGAGTTTCAGTTTTAGCATCATTCCTTCCAAAGAATACCCAGGACTGATCTCCTTTTGGATAGACTGGTTGGATCTCTGGTCCAAGGGACTCTCAAGAGTCTTCTCCAACACCACAGTTCAAAAGCATCAATTCTTCAGTGCTTACCTTTCTTCACAGTCCAACTTCCACATCCATACATGACCACTGGAAAAATAATAGCCTTGACTAGATGGACCTTTGTTGGCAAAACCTTTGTTGTTGTCGCTGCTTTTGAATATGCTGTCTAGGTTGGTCATAACTTTCCTTCCAAGGAGTAAGCGTCTTTTTAAATTTCATGGCTGCAATCACCATCTGCAGTGATTTTGGAGCCCTCCAAAATAAAGTCTCTCACTGTTTCCACTGTTTCCCCATCTATTTCCCATGAAGTGATGGGACTGGATGCTATGATCTTCGTTTCTGAATGTTGAGCTTTAAGCCAATTTTTTCACTCTCCTCTTTGACTTTCATCAAGAGGCTTTTTTGCAGTACTTGGATGCAATCTCAAAAATGACAGAATGATCTCTGTTCATTTCCAAGGCAAGCCATTCAATATCACAGTACTCCAAGTCTATGCCTCAACCGATAATGCTGAAGAAGCTGAAGTTGAACGGTTCTATGAAGACCTACAAGACCTTTTAGAACTAACACCCAAAAAACATGTCCTTTTCATTATAGGGGACTGGAATGCAAAAGTAGGAAGTCAAGAAACTCCTGGAGTAACAGGCAAATTTGGCCTTGGAATACAGAATGAAGCAGGGCAAAGACTAATAGAGTTTTGCCAAGAAAATGCACTGGTCATAGCAAACACCCTCTTCCAACAACACAAGAGAAGGCTCTACACATGGACATCACTAGATGGTCAACACCGAAATCAGATTGATTATATTCTTTGCAGCCAAAGATGGAGAAGCTCTATACAGTCAGCAAAAACAAGACCAGGAGCTCACTGTGGCTCAGATCATGAACTCCTTATTGCTAAATTCAGACTTAAATTGAAGAAAGTAGGGAAAACCACTAGACCATTCAGGTATGGCCTAAATCAAACCATTTATGATTATACAGTGTAAGTGAGAAATAGACTTAAGGGCCTAGATCTGACAGATAGACTGCCTGATGAACTATGGATGGAGGTTTGTGACATTGTACAGGAGACAGGGATCAAGACCATCCCCAAGGAAAACAAATGCAAAAAAGCAAAATGGCTGTCTGGGGAGGCCTTACAAATAGCTGTGGAAAGAAGAGAAGTGAAAAGCAAAGGAGAAAAGGAAAGATATAAACATCTGAATGCAGAGTTCCAAAGAACAGCAAGAAGAGATAAGAAAGCCTTCCTCAGCAATCATTGCAAAGAAATAGAGGAAAACAACAGAATGGGAAAGACTAGAGGTCTCTTCAAGAAAATTAGAGATACCAAGGGAACATTTCATGCAAAGACGGGCTCGATAAAGGACAGAAATGGTATGGACCTAACAGAAGCAAAAGATATTAAGAAGAGGTGGCAAGAATACACAAAAGAACTGTACAAAAAAGATCTTCATGACCCAGATAATCACGATGGTGTGATCACTCATCTAGAGCCAGACTTTCTGGAACGTGAAGTCAAGTGGGCCTTAGAAAGCATCACTACGAACAAAGCTAGTGGAGGTGATGGAATTCCAGTTGAGCTATTTCAAATCCTGAAAGATGATGCTGTGAAAGTGCTGCACTCAATATGCCAGCAAATTTGGAAAACACAGCAGTGGCCACAGGACTGGAAAAGGTCAGTTTTCATTCCAATCTGAAAAAAGGCAATGCCAAAGAATGCTCAAACTACCACACAATTGCACTCATCTCACATGCTAGTAAAGTAATGCTCAAAATGCTCCAAGCCAGGCCTCAGCAATACATGAACCATGAACTTCCTGATGTTCAAGCTGGTTTTAGAAAAGGCAGAGGAACCAGAGATCAAATTGCCAATATCCGCTGGATCATGGAAAAAGCAAGAGTTCCAGAAAAACATCTATTTCTGCTTTATTGACTATGCCAAAGACTTTGACTGTGTGGATCACAATAATCTGTGGAAAATTCTGAAAGGGATGGGAATACCAGACCACCTGACCTGCCTCTTGAGAAATCTGAATGCAGGTCAGGAAGCAACAGTTAGAACTGGACATGGAACAACAGACTGGTTCCAAATAGGAAAAGGAGTACGTCTAGTCTGTATACTGTCACCCTGCTTATTTAACTTCTATGCAGAGTACATCAAGAGAAACGCTGGGCTAGAAGAAGCACAAGCTGGAATCAAGATTGCCGGGAGAAATATCAATAGCCTCAGATATGCAGATGACACCACCCTTATGGCAGAAAGTGAAGAGGAACTAAAAAGCCTCTTGATGAAAGTGAAAGTGGAGAGTGAAAAAGTTGGCTTAAAGCTCTACATTCAGAAAACGAAGATCATGGCATACGGTCCCATCACTTCATGGGAAATAGATGGGGAACAGGGGAAACAGTGTCAGACTTTATTTTTCTGGGCTCCAAAATCACTGCAGATGGTGACTGCAGCCATGAAATGAAAAGACGCTTACTCCTTGGAAGGAAAGTTATGACCAACCTAGATAGCATATTAAAAAGCAGAGACATTACTTTGCCAGCAAATGTCCGTCTAGTCAAGGCTATGGTTTTTGCTGTGGTCATATATGGATATGAGAGTTGGACTGTGAAGAAGGCTGAGCGCCGAAGAATTGATGCTTTTGAACTGTGGTGTTGGAGAAGACTCTTGAGAGTCCCTTGGACTGTAAGGAGATCCAACAAGTCCATTCTGAAGGATATCAGCCCTGGGATTTCTTTGGAAGGAATGATGCTAAAGCTGAAACTACAGTACTTTGCCCACCTCATGCGAAGAGTTGACTCATTGGAAAAGACTCTGATGCTGGGAGGGATTGTGGGCAGGAGGAGAAGGGGACGACAGAGGATGAGATGGCTGGATGGCATCATTGACTGGATGGACAGGAGTCTGAGTGAACTCCGGGAGTTGGTGGTGATGGACAGGGAGGCCTGACATGCTGCGATTCATCTGGTCGCAAAGAGTCGGTCACGACTGAGCGACTGAACCGAACGGAACTGAACTGAAGAGGATTTTTAGTTCCTTTTCAGTTTCTGCCATAAGGGTGGTGTCATCTGCATATCTGAGGTTATTGGTATCTCCCCCTTGACATACTCCTTTTCCTATTTGGAACCAGTCTGTTGTTCCATGTCCAGTTCTAACTGTTGCTTCCTGACCTGTATATAGGTTTCTCAAGAGACAGGTCAGGTGGTCTGGTATTCCCATCCCTTTCAAAATTTTCCACAGTTTATTGTGATTCACACAGTCAAAGGCTTTGGCATAGTCAATAAAGCAGAAATAGATGTTTTTCTGGAACTCTCTTGCTTGTCCATGATCCAGCAGATGTTGGCAATTTGATCTCTGGTTCCTCTGCCTTTTCTAAAACCAGCTTGAACATCAGGAAGTTCATGGTTCATGTATTGCTGAGGCCTGGCTTGGAGAATTTTGAGCTTTACTTTACTAGCGTGTAAGATGAGTGCAATTGTGCAGTAGTGAGCATTCTTTGGCATTGCCTTTTTTTTGGATTGGAATAAAAACTGACCTTTTCCAGTCCTGTGGCCACTGCTGAGTTTTCCAAATTTGCTGGCATATTGAGTGCAGCACTTTCACAGCATCATCTTTCAGGATTTGAAATAGCTCAACTGGAATCCATCACCTCCACTAGCTTTTTTCATTGTGGTGCTTTCTAAGGCCCACTTGACTGCACATTCCTGATGTCTAGCTCTAGGTGAGTGATCACACCATCATTATTATCTGGGTCGTGAAGATCTTTTTGTACAGTTCTTCTGTGTATTCTTGCCACCTCTTCTTAATATCTTCTGCTTCTGTTAGGTCCATACCATTTCTGTCCTTTATCGAGCCCGTCTTTGCATGAAATGTTCCCTTGGTATCTCTAATTTTCTTGAAGAGATCTCTAGTCTTTCCCATTCTGTTGTTTTCCTCTATTTCTTTGCACTGATCACTGAGGAAGGCTTTCTTATCTCTCCTTGCTATTCTTTGGAACTCTGCATTCAGATATTTATATCTTTTCTTTTCTCCTTTGCTTTTTGCTTCCCTTCTTTTCACAGCTATTTGTAAGGCCTCCCCAGACAGCCATTTTGCTTTTTTGCATTTCTTTTCCTTGGGGATGGTCTTGATCCCTGTCTCCTGTACAATGTCACAAACCTCCATCCATAGTTCATCAGGCACTCTGTATACCAGATCTAATCCCTTAAATCTATTTCTCACTTCCACTGTATAAATATAAGGAATTTGATTTAGGCCATACCTGAATGGTCTAGTGGTTTTCCCTACTTTCTTCAATTTAAGTCTGAATTTGGCAATAAGGAGCTCATGATCTGAGCCACAGTTAGCTCCTGGTCTTGTTGTTTTTCCCAGGTCGGTAGGTGCCCAATGTGCTACTGGAGATCAGTGGAGAAATAACTCCAGAAAGAGTCAAGGGATGGCGCCAAAGCAAAAAGAATACCCAGTTGTGGATGTGACTGGTGATAGAAGCAAGGTCCGATGCTGTAAAGAGCAATATTGCATGGGAACCTGGAATGTTATGTTCATGAATCAAGGCAAATTGGAAGTAGTGAAACAGGAGATGGCAAGAGGTAATGTCGATATTTTAGGAATCAGCAAACTAAAGTGGACTGGAATGGTTGAATTTGCAGGCAGAAATCCCTTAGAAGAAATGGAATAGGCATCATGGTCAACAAAAGAGTCTGAAATGCAGTACTTGGATGCAATCTCAAAAACGACAGAATGATCTCTCTTGGTTTCCAAGGGAAACCATTCAATATCACAGTAATCCAAGTCTCTGCCCCAACCAGTAATGCTGAAGAAGCTGAAGTTGAACGGTTCTTTGAAGACCTACAAGACCTTTTAGAACTAACACCCAAAATAGATGTCCTTTTCATTATAGGGGACTAGAATGCAAAAGTAGAAAGTCAAGGAACACCTGGGGTGACAGGCAAATTTGGCCTTGTTATATGGAATGAAGCAGGGCAAAGGGTAATAGAGTTTTGCCAAGAGAACGCATTGGTCATAGCAAACACCCTCTTCCCACAACACAAGAGAAGAATCTACACATGGACATCACCAGATGGTCAACTATTGCTATTAGAACATTAAAATTATAAATTTTATATTTATAAATTATAAAATTTATAAATTATATTTATAAATTATAAAATTTATATTTATAAATTATAAAATTCTTTTTAACTATTTTGATAAACATTTAAGTAAGATTAGTGTTTCAACATTAAAAAATTTTTTTCTATTCTCATTATATCTATCTGTTGTCTTTTTTCAGATTGGTTATTGCCAGGGAAAAGAAGAAAATAAAACAATATATTACAAAATCCACCACCAACAACTAATTTGACATTCCCAAACTTGTTTTATATTTATGATCCCAAGTTTTGCTTTCTTTTATGGGTAGTGAGGACTGTAGACATCTGTATAGTAATCTGAATTGAGACTCCTTAGAAATTTTTATAATTTCCCTGCCAATATTTTATGGTGGTCTCACCCATACCCATTTTATTGGCAATTAATTTTCAAGAAAATTTCTATTATTTATTATTTTCATAGTTTTCTTTAATTTTTATTAAAATAATTCTCTTCTGGCAGCACTGTTTTATTGAATTACATTACATAATTGCATTAAATAACCCTGGCACACATGTGTTAGAGAATGAACTTATATTCAGCAAACTCTAGTAAGCAAATATTTCCAATGGCTTAAAGCCTACTTGCCTTGAGTGTTCAGCACTTTGTAGAGGCAGTGGAAACTTGGTTATTGTGATAGTATGATTTATAAGAAAAAATATATTTGGCCACTTAGAAAACAAGTCTTCTGGTCTTCCTTCATAGTTCTTGAATCATAGTCCATATTGAAATAGTCCAAAATTGAAATTTCCTGAGCATAACAGTAGACCAATTTTGCCATAAAATTTGGTCTCCTGTCTTCAGTGGAAACCTTCAGAGTCATAAAGGTAAAATAATGTCTTGTTATTCATAACAAGACCCTTTCCACCACAACTGGGTTTCTATTAGTGATGGATTTTGGGCCAGTGTTAAGGATGGTGGTTGGTTGCTAGGGAAAATCACCAAGAATAGAAGCTTGGAATTTTCAGTCCCACGTCCTGATTTCTAGGGAGGGGAGAGGGGCTGGAGGGTGAATGAGATACCAATGACCAATGATTTAACTAATGGTGCCTATGCAGTGAAGCCTCCGTAAAGCCCCCAAAGAACTGAATTTGGAGAGCTTCTGGGTTGATGATCATGTGGAAATTTGCAGAGAGTAATGTGCCTGGAGATGGCATGAAACCTCCAAGATCTTTCCCACATACCTTGTTCTATGTACTCCTTGCATCTGACTGTTCTTGAGATACATTCTTTTATAATAAACCAGCAATCTAGTATGTAAACTATTTACCTGCTCTTGCAATATAATCAAACCCAAGGAGAAATCCTTGGGAACCTCTGATACATAGCCAGTTGATCAGAAGCCTAAGTAACAACCTGGGCTTGCCAGAGACATCTGGAGGAGCAGGGGATGGTCTTGCAGGACTGAACCCTTAACCAGTGGAATCTGAGGTTACCACTGGGTAGATGACAGAACTGGGTTGAGTTGTTGGAAATCCAGCTGGTGTAGGAGATTTGCTTGGTGTTGTGGGGAACCCTCTCACCACTCACACTGGAGATTGATCTCAGAACAGAAAAAGTTACCCTTGGTAATCAGTTAAGCAGAATTCAGTAAGAGAGTTTCTGTAATGTTTATCAAATTCTTCACAACTATTATGTGTTATTTTAGTAATAAGAAACTGGAAAAAAACTTTGATTAATGATGAATCACACTTCCTTTAATAACTTGTTAGAATGAAAGACACAAGAATCACAGATTAAATATGTTTGATGAATATCGAATAACCTGTATCCATATTATTTGAGGCATGTGTTAAGTATATGACACTTCTGTGTTAAAAATGATGATAGGAATAAAATTCACACAAGGATATAACCTAATTAGTTATAAGTATTTTATATACAGTCAGTGCAAATTACTATTGTCTGCAACTCTGAGATCTTTATAAAAACAAGAATAATTTTATAAAAACACAATATATTGAAATATGAGTTAAAAGAAAATGAGCAGTAAGATATGCATGTAAGTGGGGCTTCTCAAATGGTTCAGTGGTAGAGAATCCACCTGCAATGCAGGAGACTCGGATTTGATCCCTGGGTCCAGAAGATCCCCTGGAGGAGGAAATGGCAAACTTCTCCAGTTTTCTTGCCTGGGGAATTCCATTGTCAGAGGAACCTGATGGGCTACCATCCATGGAGTCACAAAGAGTCAGACATGACTGAGTAACTGAGCATGAATGTTCATACATACATGTAAATGTATCAATGACAGAATGAATTATTTTGAATCAGTGTTCTGTGGTCCAACAATCTTTCAGCATTTAAATAAGTTTGTAAAAGTGCAAGTACACTTTAGTATTTTGCCTCATCTCTTCAGGGTTATCAAAATTGGCTCAATATTCATTACTATAAAGTGTTTTGAGCCCTTTTTAAAGAGTCATAAAAATTCTAACAAATTATTTAGTGTTGACATGCAAGATAGAAGTCTTGGAGGAAAACAATATAAGGTCAATAAAAAGAATTTGACAAGGTTGTCTCTAACTGAAAAAATGAGGCCAGGATCAAACAAAATCCTTCTACAGTTCCGTTAACATAGCTAACCAATAGATATATGTGATTTTTGTTTGATTAATTTGGATAGGATTTAGGCAGTCTTCACAAAAGAATTTAAAACGTTTATGCTGTTCTCTTCTTTGGTGCACCTAATATTAATTTTACACACATTATCAAAATTCTAGCTAGATTTTATATTTTATGAGAAAAACCCATAATAAGGAATAGATAATAAAGAAATGAGCTCTTGAAATAGAGCAGGAACCTGTGGTCCTTGCCCCCCATATCCTCAGCCTGCCCTTTGTCCCTGAAAAAACTTTAGCCAAGGAGTAAGTTTAATCAGAGAAATGAAAAATGCTAAAACAAAGGAAAAATGGTCCAACAAGACTGAATAATAATAGTTTAGCCATTAATCATAGTCAAGGACTTTAGTTCCCCTTCAAGGGCAATTGATAAGATTCTGTGCCATGACCTTTCAGCTGTCTTCTAGACACTGAAACTCCCAGCAGGTGGAAAATGATAACTACATGATGACCAGACTAGTCATGACATAAGCTGCCACGATTCCAAGAACTGGCCTCAAAGAAATGGGAACAAACTAACCCTGAAACCAAAGACTATCTGTACTTAAAAAATCAAGATGAGGCTCATGAGACCACCACATGACAAATTTCAAGATGACTATCAGAGCTGACTACCATTTCTGCTTGTGGCACCTCCCTGCATTGTTTTGCCCACTGATTGTCAGTGGGGAGAGTCGCATTTGGAGGAGAATCCCCTGGTTGCCACCCTCCAAAATAAAACAAACATTCCTTTCCAGCAACCTCGCCTCTTTATTGGCTTCTGAGTCAGGAGCATCCAGACCCCATTTTCAGTAACACTTTTGGAGCCCTATATGGGGTGGTTGTGTTCTCACGACATCTGGCTCCCCAGGATTTCCCCCAGGAGAGCCACAGCCATGACACTACACCAGAACAGCTGTGAGGAGCCCACAGATCTTGGCTAGCTGGCCCTGAGAGGGAGGCTTTGGGGGGCATTCTAAGAAGTTGCTGAAATCATTTGTTCCTGGGATCCTCCCCGTTTCCCCTCTGCTTACTGCTGGCTGCCAACTTAATGCTTTTCCTTGGCGAAAGGGAAACACGCATTAGGAGGAGGTGATGAGTTTCAAGACTGAGTAAGTCCACTGGTGTGCACTGGGCAAACTTCTCTTTTGAGCATGAAGTGCTATTTGGGCATTTTGCCCATGGTTCTGACATGTGTCTGCTCTGGGGGACCATTTGTGTTAGAGAAGTATTTATCTGGGATTCTTGGTCAGTGGTGATCCTCTCAGAGGACATGTGACAGTTCTGTCTTCTGGTGTGTGAGTGTGCATTCCATATGTGACTTGTACTCTCATTGCCTTTTGTAAAATGGGAAATTCAGGTTCAACTCATTAGAAAACTTTAAGCAATGAAACTATGACTAAAGAAAAAGAAAGATAATTTTTTAAAAACTGTGTTGCTGACAGTATTCCTCAGACTCCAGAGAAAATTGGTTAAGATGAAACTCTTGAAATTCCAAAACTTTTTTGTTTTTGCAAATGCAGTTAGAGAAAGCTAGCTTGATAAATGCTGTTTTCAAAATTCTAACCCTGAGAGAGAGAGAAAAAAAAAATATGCCTAAGAGAAAGCTTGAAATTAACTCTTATCATGTCCTTGAAATACAAACACAGCTCACTTTGCCTGAGACTTTAGCCTTGGGTTAATTAGAACTTCAAGCCAAGGGGGGATAAAAGGAGTTGGTAGGGAAGGAGAGAAGCCTTTTAAACTCAAGTGAGTAAATTCAAATTATTCCAACTGTTATTCATGAGCTGATAAGTTCTATATTGAAATATAAAATTTGAGATCTCTGTCTGAATATCATGTGTCTATATGTGATATTGTCATGAATGGTTTTAAAGGCTTTCAGATAAAGTCTTTGAAAAAATTGTGTTTCAGGGATGTTTATCTAAATAATTTTTTCCAGATTTTTGGTAACTTTAAATTTTAGTGTTTTTCTAAATTAAGTTTTCTGATGAAAATCAATTGATTGTCTAAATCATTTTTAAGGTAAAATACTGATACATTACTGAACAAATTTATGTTTACCTAATTTTGCCTTCTTATGAGAGAAAAAGCACTAAAGATGTTTGGGTTTATTAAACACACATCTCATACCACATTAAAGAGAAATTATGCTATGAGGAAAATATACGTTTTTAGAGGTTATGGAATGTGTTCTTAAGTTTGCCAATCAGTAAATAATAGTATAACAGTTCAATTATTTGTTTCTTGGGTTTTTAAGACCTTTAACGTTTAACAATTGTAATATGTAATTAAAACTACTAAAAATGACAAAGCATTTCATTGTGTAAAACAAGAAGAATATGTGCTGTCAGCAAGAGAAAGTATAAAGAAAGGAGTTTTTAAAATTTTTTGGGGGGGAAAAATGATGATAATAATTTTGTCCTAGAGCTGTTTGTTTCTGGATAGGGAAAATTAAGGGACAAATCATGTGGATACAAAAAGTAATTAAAAAAAAAAAGTTTGTGGAAAAAAGGGAACTTTGAAAAAAAAGAATTTTCTGTTTTCAGGAGTGATTAAGATTAGACTGGATTTAATTAAATCCACATAGTATTTAAATTTAGTTAAATGAACTTTGTTGTCAATAGTAAGCTGATACAAGACTGAAATTTGGTGTCTTACTCCCTGTAAGTAAATTTTTCAAAAATATTCAAAAAATATTTTTCAAAAATATTCAGGAAAATAACAAATTTTTCCTGAAATATTGAACTGCTTTTGATAACAAACTGTAAGTTTCTTTCTCTAGCTATCTTTGAGTAGTCCAAAGAGCCCCTAATGCTAATGTGCTGTGCTTAGTCATGTCAGACAAGTTGTGACCCCATGGACTATAGCCTGCCAGGCTCCTCTGTCCGTGGGATTTTCCAGGCAGGAATACTAGAGTGGGTTACCATGCCCTTCTCCAGGGGATCTTCCCAACTCAGGGACTGAGCCCACCTCTCCTGCATTGGCAGACAGACTGTTTACTACTGAGCCACCAGGGAATCCTCTAAAAAGTCCCTAGGCATCTCAGAAGAAATATTAAAGTAACTCGGATTATTTGATATGTTAAATTATATGGGAAACATTTGATAACTTTCAGATCATACTGTTGAACTGGGTAAGAAATGTAAAGAATTCTAATGGAAAACTATTGTTTTGCTTAAAATCATATTTTTGACCCCATCCAATGTTCTGGATGGAAAAAATTGTCTGTTCAAGTTATCACAAAGTATACTTACCTATGATGTTTATCACTACCTCTTGAGAGGGAATTCCTCACTAAGTCAGATGCCTATTGCCTGAATGTAGCTTAAGAAATGAATATTCACGTTTCAATTACTGTCCATGCTGAATTATTTTAAAATAAATTACTGGCATTGTAAAAATTTTTTTTTCATTGGTAGTTGAGGGGGAGCAGGTAAAATTTCCTAATTTTCCAAGTTGAATTCAATCTCTGTTGCATTTTTCCCCACTTTCCACAATGGAGGGGATTCTATGGTATTAAAAACCCACACTGTTATTAGAATTTTAGCTTCACCAACTGTCTCAGTTTCTTTCAGATAGAACTTCATTATCTTTCGTATAGTTTTATGCCACTGGATCCTTTTTTAGTTTCTAGCATGTAGTCTTCCCATCTTCCAACCTGTTAATTATTAATATTTTCAGAATAATTTGTTTTTCAATGTCAATTCATGTAACTTTTAAAAAGTTTTCACACCTTCTCATTGCCTTCTCATAACAATGAAATCCTAAACCGATTCAATGCTAATCAAAATCTAACCTTCTCTGTCTTCATTCTCACTATCTGACGTTCTCTGCCTCTTTTTTCCCCCCCTATATTTTATCTCCACCAAATTGCCTATGTTTCAATGCCTATACACCACCAATATACTGTGTTTTAAATGACCTCATTTTCACACACCTGCTCTTTTGCCCCGGATTCACTTATCTTTTTTCTTCATCCAGCTAATCTTAATCCATCTTTTAAATTCAAATGTCCTTTTCCCTCAAAATTTTTTCCACTGGCCTGGGTCACAAAGAGTCTGATGCCCCGCACATAAACCTCTGAAACATCATTGGTTCCTTAAAATATAAAACTTAACTACTGTGTTGCTCTTCTCTTTTGCAATTGGCCATGAGCTCTCCAAGCTCATGGACTGATCATATCTGAGAATTTGGAATCCTGAAACCTTAGAACACTCCTTAGCAAAATGTAAGTACAATAACTGCATCTTAATTTACTTCAATTAAATGTGTAAGTGTGTAATCTTGGACTTCGTTTCACATTTCCTTTAGCTTAGCTCCTTCATCTATACATAACTACACATACTTAGTGAGTTGTACTAAGTTTTAAAAGAGACTATCCATGTAGTGCTTGGTCAGTATTAAATGCTGAAAAATGTTAATTCACGTCACGGTTCCACCAAAGCATATATTGGAAATTGTTGGGTGGTTCCCCTTAATACTTCTGTAGGATTTTCTGTTTATGTAAGTGATGCAAGAGCTGCTTCTAGCACTTATTACAAGACTCCTCTGGCCATAGTTAATGGGCCCAGGATGATTTCTGATATAAAAGCATCAAGGGTTTCCTTCCCTAGTATCTGAGCCTGAGAACTAAAAAGATCTGTGGATGTTTTGAAATGTAAATGGATACCGAGGCAGAAGCAGAGATGAAAGAAATAGAAGGACCTAGAAGGCATTTAACTTTCTACTTTCAGATATTTCTTACAATCCAAATACATTCCTGTTTTCAGGCCCTATGTTTATTTTTTATATAAGTTCCTCTTTTGCTTGTCACTAGATTTCTGTTTTACAAACAAAACATTCTAACCAAAACAAATAAGATTAAGTTCTCTTTAGAAAATAGTGTTATTATGGTTTTCTAACAATACACCTTAATCAGATAATCAATGGCTGATGGCTTGGGCTGATATGCTGTGTTTATATTAAAAATATGAGCTGGCAATATGTGACCCAAAATAATGAGTCATGGTTTTCACGATATTCAATTTTCAACATCTACAAAAGGGAATTACAGAGGCAAGCAACAAAATATGTATTCCATAAGCAGGTAAAGAACATAATAATCACCCATTTATAACTGTTTTTATCATTTCACTGATAAGACACTTCAGAAATTGTAAAATATGTCCTTGCTGTCCTGGATGTGGGTATCATGGGCCATTTCTTTAATGAGCATCAACTTTCTTTACCTTCACTCAATGTCATGTCTCATCTATCGATTCTTCCCTCCATCAAGATCAATGCACCAAAAAAATCTGTTTACTTTATAATGCAATATAAAATATAAATGCTTTGAAATATTAATGCCCAAAGGATTATTTCATTTGAATAGGAAAAGAGGACACAATTCCCTTGCTGCCTTTCAAAAACTATTATTACTGTGAATTTCGAAAGTGTGGAAGTAAGATTAAATAGACTTGGGAGAAAACAATGCTAAACATATTTTAAAATAGCAAATAAAAGTTGTGGATGGCACTTCTTCCAAACAATCAAGATTCATTGCCTTTAAAATCTACTTCTGAAGTGAAACTCTTCAGAACTCCACTGCTCAGAGTAACTTAATGCTGAGCTTTGATGTCCGAAGAGGTTTTCTGCATGAACTTTCAATTATGCAGACTGTGCCTCGCTTACATTTTCAGAGCCCTCTCACCTAGATTGAATTGTTGTTCCTTTGCACTTGCATTCTCTCTGATTCATTTTTTCCCCCTGTCTCATCAGAGTGCTTCATATCATGTTTTCACATCCTCCTACCTTTCACACACACAACAAAATGATGGTACATAAATGCTGGCTTTGGGGGACTTAATCATTAATTGATGTGTGGAGAGATCTTCTTTCTTCATATCAGCATATAGATTTCCTCATGACTTACAAAAGGAGGATGCTGCCTTTTAAGTTGAGGGGAATAGCCTGACCCATCAAAACAGATCATAGATACAGATATAGATACAAAATATGCACATGCATGTATATGGTATTACATCAGTTTAACCTTTATAATGCCTGTGTACTCCGTCACTGAGTTGTGTCCAACTGTTTGCAACTCCAGCTGTAACCTGCCAGGATCCTCTGTCCATGGGATTTCCCAAGCAAGAATACTTGAGTGAGTTGTCATTTCCTTCTCCAGGGGGCCTTCCCAACCCAGGATCTAACCCACATCTCCTGCTTGGAAGACAGATTCTTTGCCACTGAGCCACCAGGGTTAACCTTTATAAATACATATATTATATAATTATACAAGTGATATATTTATATTAAAGGTGTATAGAATATACCCTTTTTTGCCGATTTAGGAAATTACAGGGCATCTTCAGGACAGAAAGACTATGATTCTAAATCTTCCCATTACATGTAATATGTGGTCTCTGGTCATAAGATACTTATACATAATCAATGAGTTAGGGAAAACAGAAACATAAACACTTCAGTTACTGAACTTTTAATTTAAAAGTTTAAATCAAAAAAGTCATTTAAATCTAAAAAGTCATTCTTTTTCCCACTTAAAGGCCTTTGCACATGATGCTTTCTCCACCTGAAAGTCTCTTCCTCTTGTTTCAGCTGAACCACTGCTTCTCAGGGAGATCCTCACCTGACCTTTATATCTAAATTATGTCTTTCTTTTACCTCCTCTCCTAGTACTATAAGTTTCCTTTATGTAAAGTATATTAATGTATCTGACCATGGTGGGTATTCAGTGCCTTGCACAGCACTAGCTCATCATAAATATTCTCTTTATCTATTGGCTAGAATGAATATGTGAATGAATGAAAGAATGAATGAAAAGATAAAGAAGTGAAAAATGAAGAATGGTGGGAATTCCTGAAGTTCAGCCATATAGTGGGTTTTCAACTTTTCCTTAAGATCAGGCCATATACATTCTTAGCTTGGGGGCAGAATAGTAGGATCAGTTCAGTTCAGTCGCTCAGTCATGTCCGACTCTTTGCGACCCCATGAATCACAGCACACCAGGCCTCGCTGTCCATCACCAACTCCCAGAGTTCACTCAAACTCACATCCATCGAGTCGGTGATGCCATCCAGCCATCTCATCCTCTGTTGTCCTCTTCTCCTCCTGCCCCTAATCTCTCCCAGCATCAGAGTCTTTTCCAATGAGTCAACTCTTTGCATGAGGTGGCTAAAGTACTGGAGTTTCAGCTTTAGCATCATTCCTTCCAATGAACACCCAGGACTGATCTCCTTTAGGATGGACTGGTTGGATCTCCTTGTAGTCTAGGGGACTCTCAAGAGTCTTCTCCAACACCACAGTTCAAAAGCATCAATTCTTCGGTGCTCAGCTTTCTTCACAGTCCAACTCTGACATCCATACATGACCACAGGAAAAACCATAGCCTTGACTAGACGGACCTTGTTGGCAAAGTACTGTCTCTGCTTTTTAATATGCTATCTAGGCTGGTCATAACTTTCCTTCCAAGGAGTAAGCGTCTTTTAGTTTCATGGCTGCAATCACCATCTGCCGTGATTTTGGAGCCCCCCAAAATAAAGTCTCTCACTGTTTCCACTGTTTCCCCATCAATTTCCCATGAAGTGATGGGACCGGATGCCATGATCTTCGTTTTCTGAATGTTGAGTTTTAAGCCAACTTAAAACTCTCCTCTTTCACCTTCATCAAGAGGCTTTTTAGTTCCTCTTCACTTTCTGCCATAAGGGTGGTGTCATCTGCATATCTGAGGTTATTGATATTTCTCCCGGCAATCTTGATTCCAGCTTGTGCTTCTTCCAGCCCAGTGTTTGTCATGATGTACTCTGCATAGAAGTTAAATAAGCAGGGTGACAATATACAGCCTTGACATATTCCTTTTCCTATTTGGAACCAGTCTGTTGTTCCATGTCCAGTTACTTCCTGACCTGAATATAGGTTTCTCAAGAGGCTGGTCAGGTGATCTGGTATTCCCATCTCTTTCAGAATTTTCCACACTTTATTGTAGTCCACAGAGTCAAAGGCTTTGGCATAGTCAATAAAGCAGAAATAGATGTTTTTCTGGAACTCTCATGCTTTTTTGATGGTCCAGTGATTTTAGAGCCCAAGAAAATAAAGTCTCTCACTGTTTCCATTGTTTCCCCACCTATTTTCCATGAAGTGATGGAACCAAATGCCATAATCTTCATTTTTTGAATTTTGAGTGTGAAGTCAGCCTTTTCACTCTCCTCTTTCACCTTCATCAAGAGGCTCTTTTGTTCCTCTTCACTTTCTGCCATGAGAGTGGTGTCATCTGAGTATCCGAGGTTATTAATATTTCTCCTGGTAATCTTGATTCCAGCTTGTGCTTGATCTGTGTTAGTCCTTGTTACCGGTGATGTTATCTGTGTTATTTGTGCCCTGGAAAGGCACCTGTACACCTCCCTGGACTGCTGTGCAGGGTGGTTCTGGCTGCTCTTCTGTTTGGCATAGCTTCCAAGCCCTATATTCTGACCCAACTGTGACAAATTCCACCTCTGATTAAAGTAGTCAAAATTGATTTCAGTTAATTATACCCACTATGGAAGCATTCATTTGCTGGTGTTTAAGAGTACTGAGTCTAGATTTGGACTCTTTGGTTCAAATCTTAGCTGTACTACTTGTTAGCCATTTAAACTTGGATGCGATTTCCCTTCTCTGTGCCTTGGTTTCCTCATTTCATAAGTGAGTGTAAAGGAAGATTCTATGATGAGCACTGGCACACTGTATGTAATATGTTCTTCTATTACAATTAGTAAAACCATTTGCTTGATCATATAAACTATATTCCCATCAGAAACATAAACAGTATTGTCCCTTCATTTTTACTTATTTATATAATCTTTCTTTACTGTGTGTTTCTAATATAGTTACCCAAGAAAACCCAACTGTAAATTTACATTACAAAATACCTTCTCTAGTTCAGTACCTCACTTAACTTTGATAAGAAAGCCTTATGACTCCCAGGCTCATGAAAGTCTAATGAAGACTTGTCATATTAATTGTGACAAGTGAATCTTTATTACTAACTTTCACTAGTCCTTGGTCAAAACCTTCTTAGCCCTTCAAATGACTATTTCAGAGCATCATCTGCCTGCTCATTCTCATATCTTGAAAACATTCAGGCCATTTGATATTATTTGCTTCATAATCTTGCCACTCAGATTTCTTAAACGTGTGAACTACATACTTTGTCTTCACTTCCTGACTCACCACTGGAACATGTCCTATAACTTTATATACTGAGAACATTCTCATTAGTGTCACCAACAGTCTCCCCTATGCCAGATTCCAAGGGTAATTTGTGTACTTATCACACTGTAAAGTCACTGTTCCATGGGACAGAATTGTTCACGTCATCCTTAAAATTCTGTATTCCTTTAGTTTCCATATCACAGACTTTACTGGTCATTTTCACATCTTTTCATCTCTGTGGACACCTCTTCCATGGTTCATGCTTGCATTTTTGGTGTTGCTTGTGATTTACCAGAAAGCACGAACTCCTTGGTCACTCTCCTAGTTTCAACTACTGATCCACTGATGTTCCCCTCAAGATTTTCTTTGCCTGAGCTTCCACATATATTCTAGATATAGTACAGATGTACTTGCTTGAAAGCTTTTGCATGTATGGTTATTCTGGGCACCTGGGATAGGTAGAGGTTTTGTACTAAGATACAGAGAGTTGAGAGTCTAAAGGTTACGTGCACAACAACTGAAGAGATTATGTGAATATCTTGAGTAGAAGAGGGTCAGAAAGTTGAGAAATCTGAAAGGAGAAATGTCTGGTATTAGATAATGTAACTTCCTATTAACGACTCTCCTGCTTTAATGCCTTACATGAAGTGTACTTTTGATGGTCAGGATTTGTGAGTGTAAAAAAATGATAGTGAGGATTGATAAAAGAAATGTCTTCTGAAGCCAGAAGGATATTGTTTAATGGCATTGAATATAAAAGATTGAATTATATTATTTCTGTCCAGTGAAGGATCTGATTTATAACTCAGATCCCATCAAGAATTACTTCCTCTACTATACAAAATAAAATATAATAAACACTCCTATCACTACAGTGTGACAAAGAATGTAAAAGGCACCAAATATACCAGCACATCAGAAATTGAGAGAAACATCACTCCATGGTACCCGAAATTAAGGGTAGGCATTTTTCACAGCATATTGGAGAGATGCAGTTTTTTGAACAATTCAGTTGTTACTCCTTTTCTTTAAAATCTAATAGCAAAGTGCAATAGCATAGCCTGAGCAATCTCTCCTGTTACAAGAAAGTGACAACCAGGGCAGACCAAATTGAAATGGGAATATTATGTGTCATCAGAAAAGAAACAGCAGAACTTGTATGAAGAGAGAAGAGGAGGAATTTTGACATCAATAGACAGAGTAATTACATCAGCCTCTGATTATAAGCTTTACTGGCTGCTCAGTTAAGAAAAAAGACTGTGTATAGTTTATATATTTTTCAATTGTTGTGACTAAGATTGTATAAAGTACATATTTTCCATTTCATAATTTGAATCCAGCTTTAAAAGAGACTATTTCATTGTTTTCATAAAAGATGAGCTAAATAATCCCTTCATGGAAGGTTTGAGATACGAACTGTGTAAGACATTTTCTTGATAATGCAATAAGGTTTCACATACACAGAGCAGACAAAGTCAGGCCAGGTAAGCAGGAAAATCCACAGACTGCTGTGGTAATAAGTTGACTTTTACCTGGAAGTTTTATATGCTTGAGGACAACTGTAAGAATATTCATTGAATTCAATACTGCGTCCCATAATCCTGTCTTATCATAACTTACACCACTGTAACATGTTATATTTTATACTGAAATTTAAAGTAATGATTCATAGATACACAATCTATATGTGAGATTTATTTTTATATTAATAAAAATGTATTGAAATCCTACTAATTGTGTAACCTATTTTGGTGATGTGGAAAAAAAAGTGTTAGTTACTCAGTCATGTCCAACTTGGACTGTAGTCCACCGGGCTCCTCTGTCCATGGAATTTTCCAGGCAAGAATAATGGAGTGAGTAGTCATTCCCTTCTCCAGGGGATCTTCCTGACCTAAGGATCAAATCCTGGTCTCCTGCACTGCAGGCAGATTCTTTGCCATCTGAGTCTTTACCATGGAAGAGATTAACCTTTTACTTTCTTGAAGTTTTTCTTCTAGTTGAGAGGAGAGTAAATTAATATATCGTAAAACTCAAAATCAATATATGTTGTGAAGCCAATAGTAAACAAACAAATAAAAAAAAGTAGGAACAGTAGTCAGGGAAGTCTTTTCTGAGTAGGTGAGATTTGAGCCAAGTTTTAAATGAAGTGAGGGAGTGAGATATGAGAAGACTGAGGAGAAAGTTCTAGAAAGGAGAATGCCTACAAATGCCCTTTGGTATGAAAACACTGAATTCAAGGTCAAGGACAACAAGAAGAATATGTTGGAAGAATGGTGGGAATGCTCATGTCAAGAGTATGTGTACGCCCTTTGACTTGAACTGTTGGATAAATGAAGGTCTTGTTACAGAGCCTCAGAAAATTTGGAGAGAACAAAGCTGTAGGTTAAATTAGTCAAAATTCAGATACCATTTTACAACATGCAGGAAATCATGAGGATGAGATTTAATATGGAGAATTAGAAGGTAACAAAACCTCTGGAAGAGCTCAGGGAATCAGAGAAAGCTACTAGCAGCTTCAAGGTATCAGAGAGGGAAGAAACCACAGGAAATGGCTACCAATGATTTCAATTTCCTGGAGCAGCAAAATGAGTGATTCAGAGGAAGTTATTCACACACTATCTCCAAGAGAAGCTCTCTTCTGTTGCCTGCTGAAATCTGTGACCTTTATTTCTTGTCTGAACAGCATTGACTTTGGATCAAGTGCCACATATCAGGGTAAAAGCATTCTGTGGGTTGCTTCAGGAAAGGAGCCACATCTGGTACAATAGCTTATACTGAGGTCATCAATTAATTGTATTTATCATGCTCTCCATCCTTCTTTTCATCGTATTTAAACACACCAAATAGATGACTTAAAAGAAGACCTACCACAAATCAACGTTCATTCATCTTTTAAGTCTTTCATGGTAGCACTAAATTCCGTCATTCCTCTAGACATGTCATACTGGTTTCTGTTTTTCATTTTACTAAAACATAAATTAGTGGTAGAGGGGAGACCAGTTCCAGAACTTACACTTGATTCTTTCTAATATGATAGATGTTGAAGCAAGGTACAACTAGCCAAAGGAAAAATTCTGTGAATTTCCAAATAAGGAGAAAACATTGTGGAAAAACCCACAGACACACTGAGCTCACTTTAACATACACTCCTTCCAAAACTCCGTTTATCACCAGACTGCCACAATCCCCTCTCTGATTCATGGTCCAGAGGGTGATTTTTTGATCTTTAAAGATTAGTTTTACTTCAGAGTTTATTAATTCTTCAAAATCCTGGAAATTTTCTTCTTTTTAGACCACAGCCATCCTCTAAAATGGACACAGGAACACTTTAGGAGAAATAGAAGGAAGCTTTAGAGTACCTCTGCTTGGCAGTGTCTCTTGTCCTTCTTTAGACATATCCATCATTCTCTTCTTTCAAGGAATATAGGACTGTAATTTGCCTCCAGTCTAAATTAGCTGAAAATTTATGACTTTCCATTATACTAACTCAATCAGGTATATCCACCAACCAAGAGATTATTTTTCTATTATCTGAATTAAGGAAGAATTTAATAGCATGCCTATCTATTTCAATTTCATGAACCTCATGATTGATTAGCCATGGCCAAATATCGCAGCTTGCCAAACTTACTGATTTTACCTCACCCTGCTTTTCATGACAGCTATCATGCTTATTGTGTCATTTGTAATTAACCTATGGCACTCGGCCTCTGCCATTTTAAAATCTTATTTTTAACAAAAATATCAGCAAGACTGTATCCATGCTCACATTTCTCACCTTCATTCCTGCTTTCTGAGAACAATATCAGAGGTTTTAAAGGATGTTCTATCACCAATGTTCTTTTTTTTAAAGTTTTTATTTGGGTATAGTTTCTTTATAATGTTGTTAATTTTTGCTGTACAGCAAAGTGAATCATATATGTATATATATACATCTGATCCCTCTTGTTTGGATTTCTTTCCCATTAAGTTCACCACAGAGCACTGAATAGAGTCTCTGTGCTATGTAAGTAGCTTCTCATCAGGTATCTGTTTTATACACCGTATTGTGTATATGTTAATCCCAATCTACCAGTTCATACCCCCTCTTCTTCCCTGTTTGTGTGCAGACATTTGTTCTCTATATCTGTGTCTCTATTTCTGCTTTGCAAATAGGTTCAGCTGTACCATTTTTGTAGATTTCATATATATGCATTGATATGTGATACCTGTTTTTCTCTTTCTGACTTACTTTACTGTTTGACAGTCTCTAGGTCAATCCACATAATGCTATAGTACAGTTTATTGGACCCTCCCGGGGAAATAATTGGGTAAGCAATTCACCATCATTAATCCATATTTATACACCTATCTCTCTAGTTTTTGGATTCCTTGGTCTAGATAATGCAAAAGGATTTCTGGCATCTTACCTTCCTTTAATGTAGGTGATTATGGTGTTCAGATTTTGAGCTATTACTGTCACTCCTAGAAGCTTGAACTAATACAGCATTATGACTGTATGGTGAGGTGTTTCTATGTTGCCAAGCATGGCTTGATCTAATGCTACATTCCTTCTTCCTTGATCTTAAACCTTTAGAATCCATTCATATTTACGTTTCCTAGATTTATGCTGATAGACATTTGTAAAATTCTGCAATTTTTTATCATGTATAAGCTACCTTGACCTAGGGAGCTTATATCAGTAGAGCTTCATTCTACTGATTTTTAAGTCTGGAAGTAAAAAGAGATCATCTATGTGGGACCTAAAAAGAAACAATAATACTAGAAATTATGACTTCCTGATGAATTTTAGGCAAGTCTTTCACTTATCTAGAAGAAGTTTTGAAGATGATGAACAGCAAATTTTCAGCAAAGAGTCTCCCAGGTCTGTGAAAACATATAAAGGAATGAATAATGCTCATAAGCATACAGTAAAGAGCTGGCAAGAGTGAAGGAAACTGAGGATTATGGATAACAATACCAATAAAATAATTCAGTGACATTCTGAATATTTACACATAATTTCATTATTTGAAATTTAGTTAAAAAGCAAAATGTCTGTATTCTTAACTCATTTAGAAAGGGAAACTTAAGCACCTTCTTTTTGCCCTATAGACCTTTAAGAGGGAGGTCTTCCAAAATGTCAGTAGGTTTTGCAATCTATAACATCAAATAAAAAACTTACTTTATAATTAGTTATACTATAAAACCTATTGACCTGGTAGTTAAACAACTAAAATTTTTAGACAAGGCAATATCACTACCTTTTTTTGATTTTCTTTGATTCTCAAAAATAATTACACAAAATTTCAGATGTGTGTTATTTCAAATAAGAAATAAAAGATTATAAAATGGTGACCTGATTTCTGTTATCTCAGAAATTTTAAATAGCTCAAATTGAATATTGGTGCTTAAATTCAGGCATGAAGTAAAAAGCTGTTTTATTTCGTGTTATTCTGCTAAACTCAAGATTATTTTGTTCAGAATATATTAATTATTTTAAATACGAGAATACTTAAGTGAAGTTCAGTTCAGTTCAGTCGCTCAGTCGTGTCTGACTCTTTGCGACCCCAAAAAGACCTGACAAATTTAAAGGCAGTATTTAATTTGCTTATCCAAGTTTTCTATGTCTCACTTCTCTCTTTCACCTTATCTTAAATCTTATATCTTTTAAAATTTACGTAGAAAATGTTTAGTTCAGAACAGAATGACAACAAATACACATTAAAAAGCTAACCTAAAGCCAGTTTGTTATTTTAAAACTTGAATATGTTTTATGCATAAGCATCAATGATTCCTTTATAAAATAACAAAAAACTATGAAAAAGTATCTTAGTTTTAAACCACATGTCTCCAATAAAGCACTTGCATAATTAGAAACACAGCAACAATTCAGTGGAGTTAAAACTAGACATAATCAGGGACAGAGCAATTAAGTTATAATAAAGAGTATAGGGCCCATCTATACTCTTTATTATAGTTTAACATAGATGATAGAAGTGCATTGATGTTAGAAATATTGATGATGGATTTTACATGAGATGGGAAATAATGACTTCCCTGTAGTCATTTTCCTATGCATTCACCACATTTTTTTATTACCAAATCCTTCAGCTTTATTTTGTTATATTTTTCCATTGTCAGCATTCAAAGTTAAGGCACTGTACTGAGACTGGTTTAAAACAGTCATCACAAAGATAATTCAGAACACTTCCAAGTAAATATTTGAAGCAAGGTTTTTAGCAGAACTCATAGAAAGTTAACACATTACTTGAATTATATGGTCTAAGCCATGGAAAGAGAAATAAAAACAATCCTCCAGATGTGTTAAGAATTAGAGAGCATCAAATTGTTTAAACAATCCAGAGTATTTAAAGAAATAGGAGCAAATCCTGATTGGTAACTTCACAAAAGCAAGAATGAAATATGAGTGCCTTTATGGTCAGACCTGGAGGATTTTTTTTTCAATTTATGGTTTCATTATATTTGTTTCTGTATGTGAACTGCCACAAAACATAAAACCAGAAAATACATGAAGAACCTTTTGAGAGACATAGCATCCTACACATGTAAATCTTGGTGCCTCTTTGTCTTCATGGCTAGTATATGTATTCTGGTGGTAACAAGAATTTGTATTAAGCTTACTTCTTCATTTTAAGTCCCCTCAGAGTCCATAATGGCACTAAGGCAGTAAATACTGTACAACATTGTAATTCTGTCCAGTTCTAGAGACAACAATCACTTGGCATGATTAGAGGTGAACGAGTTTCAATTATGAAGTTGCTCTGCATCTTCTTTTTTTTTTTTTTTTTAGAGAAAAAATATTTTGGAATTATTTCTTTCATGTTAAAATAGAATCTTAAACGATTAGAAAAGTGATTCTGCAGTATAAAATGAGCATAAAATATTATAACAAAGTTGATTATATCCCAGGAATACAGAGTTGGTTTCATTTTAGAAAACCAACTAATGTAGCTCATCACACTCATAGAAAGCATGGAGGAAATCATTATCTCAATAGAGTTATAAAAAACACTTGATAATGTCATGTTGTGTGTTCGTTGCTCAGTCGTGTCTGACTTTTTGCGACCCCATGGACTGTAGCCTGCCAGGCTCCTCTGTCCATGGGGGATGCATCTTCTTAAATAACCTTTCCTTCTCAAAAACAAAAGAAACGATGAAAGTATTTTGAAAGAAAAATAGGGCCAGAAAAAGAAATAAGACCATATAGTAAAAGACATGTTGTTACTGTGATGATTTTAAACTGTTTATCAAAAACCTAGATCTAGTATTAAACATAAATATCTATATTTCCACATATAATATGGGCTATCAATATAATATGTAATATCAATATAATTTTCACATTTGTAATATCAATATAATGAACTCCAAGGCTATAAGGTGAGAAGATAATTCAGAGGAAAGATGCTAAATGAAGAAAGAGATTATTTTGAAACAGGGTACCTCATTTGATGATTTGTGGCAACCTCTAGACCTAATTCTTTTTACCTCAAGTCAGAAAGGATGAGGAAATTTGACCACTGCTCAACAATATTTCAGTAGAAACAATGTTTTTGAAAATTGATACATTGTAGAGTGTACTCTACAGTTTTTTCCAAAACTGTAGAGTTTTAACAAATGCAAAATTAATTATAAAAAGGTCCATTTTTTTTGAGGATTAGCTTTTATTTTGACTTTGCCTGATACTGCATTTTGACAAAATAGTGAAAATAAACTTACTTGCCATAATGATTTGGTACTAAAGAGCACTTTACACTGAATTAGTAGCAATTTTCTAGTGATTTTGTAAGATGATCCATATTTTAAAATGGCAATCTGTAGTTTATGGGCTTCCTTGGTGGCTAAATTGGTAAAGAATCTTCCTGCAATGCAGGAGATCCAGGTTCAGTTCCTGGGTTGGAGAGGTCCCCTGGAGAAGGGAATAGCAACCCACTCCAGTATTCTTGCCTGGAGAATTCCATGAACAGAGGAGCCTGGTGGAATAAGATAATCCATATTTTAAAATGGCAACCTATAGTTTATAAGATGTATGTATAAGCTGGAATTCTCTGCTGTGTTTATAAGTATTTCCATATGTAGCTCCGTCAACTAGCTAACCAGTTGTAGAACCACCTCAAGCAACCCTATTAGCCCCGTTGTTTGTGCTCAGTTGCTCAGTCCTATCCTACTCTTTGGAGAAGGCAGTGGCGACCCACTCCAGTACTCTTGCCTGGAAAATCCCATGGAGGGAGGAGCCTGGTAGGCTGCAGTCCATGGGGTCGCTAAGAGTTGGACACGACTGAGCGACTTCACTTTCACTTTTCACTTTCATGCACTGGAGAAGGAAATGGCAACCCACTCCAGTGTTCTTGCCCAGAGAATCCCAGGGACAGGGGTGCCTAGTGGGCTGCTGTCTATGGGGTCACACAGAGTCGGACAGGACTGAAGTGACTTAGCAGCAGCAGCATCCTACTGTTTGTGACCCCATGGACTGTAGCCCACAAGGCTCCTCTGTCCATGGAATTTTCCAGGCAAGAAACTGGAATGGGTTGCCATTTCCACCTTCAGGGGATCTTCCCAACCCAAAAATCGAACTCACATCTCCTGTGTTTCCTGCATTGGCAGGTGGATTCTTTACCACCGAGTCACCCAGGAAGCCTCAGCTGGCTAAAGAAAGTGAAAGTGAAGTCGCTCAGTCATGTCCGACTCTTTGCAACCCCATGGACTGTAGCCTATCAGGCTCCTCCATCCATGGGGATTTTCCGGCCAAGAGTGCTGGAGTGGATTGCCATTTCCTTCTCCAGGGGATCTTCCCGACCTAGGAATCGAACCGGGTCTCCCGCATTGCAGACAGACACTTTACCGTCTGAGCCACCAGGGAAGCCCCAGCTGGCTAAGATAGTGCTTAAAAGTAAATATATCTCAGGCTTCCTTGGTGGCTCAGTGGTGGAGAATCTGCCTGCCAATGCAGAAGGCATGGCTTCAATCCCTGGTTCGGGGAGATCCCACATGCCGCAGAGCAACTAAGCTCGTGTGCCATAGACATTAAGCCTGTGCTCTAGAGCCCAGGAGCTGCAGCTACTGAAGCCCACGCATCCTGGAGCCTGTGCTCTACAACAAGAGAAGCCACTGCAATGGGAAGCCTGCCCCTGCAATTAGAGGGTAGCCCCTGCTCCACAGCTAGAGAAAAGCCCACGCAGCCGCAAAGGCTCAGCACAGCCATAAATAAATAAAAATCTTTTATTTCAAGAAACTAAGTGAAATGTGATATCCAGGACTGGATCGAGGAACAGAAAACAAATACTAATGGAAAAAAAAAAGTAAATATATCCCTTCTAATCAAATATGCTCTGACATATTAGTCATTCCTTCAAATTTGCATAGATTTCCTATATAAATAATACCATTGAAAATAAATTTCTCAATTTCCTATGAGCAGCTTCAGTGTTAAAATACTTACCCGCTTCGCCCCAGTAAACAGACACAGGGAAAGTCAGAGTGATGGACTCGAATTTTCTGGGACTTGGGAGCCAGATATGAGGTTCAATCCTGACTCAGCCATTATGTTAAGCTGTTATGTTATTAAACTCTATAGCCCCAGTTTTCTGTAAAATGATGGTATGTATAGCAATGTCTACCAAAAGGGGCTATGATAATGGCTGACGACAATATATGTTCTTAACACACATAGTTTCTGCCTAGCCAGCACCCGTTAAATGGTAAATATATTATTTTAAAATGTCTGCCAAAGACAAGGAAAAAAATTGAAGATTGCCATGTATCTATTTATTTGATGCTGAAAAACATGGCAGTTTAGTATAGTGTCTTTAGTGTCAGTTTCCTCTATTTTCCTATTCTGGCTTTGCCTTCTCTTCATGCACTATAATTCATTCAAACTTTATTTTTTTCTTGGCTCCAATCCCATGCAAGGCCTTGCATTGATAGAAGTGCTTATAGAGGCTTGGGTTATCAGTTCCACAATTTGGAAATCACAGACAGATGGCACAGCAGTGAGCGGCCCCTGGTAACCCACCATCCTGCAGAGAAGCACGCTTGGCACTACCCAAAGGGGTTCCCTTGGGCACTCTGTAGTAGAGGGATTCCAGTCTCCTGTGAATTTCCCTTTTGTGCACAGCCAAGAATGGATTTGTGAGGGAGATGGTAAATGTTGGAGGGACAAGGACCAAGAAGACTGAATTTTGGTGCCAACACTCTAGGAGAATATTGGGAAATAAAAGCCAGCTGCCCAGCGCCTGGAGAACGAATCGTGCTCCAGACTCATGAGCTATTGGGTTTGTCAGGCGGGCTTAGACAACCCATAGAGATCTTCCAGGGTGATCCACGAGACAGAGCCGCTAGTCTCCACAGTAGGGTAGCTGGAAATAGTGTTCTTTCGAGGTCTCTGTCTTAGTTTTCTTAGACTAATAAAAGACTACCACTAGTCTTTCACTTTAGTAAGAAGAAACTGAACCACCTTTGAATCTAAGAGTGTCCTCTAAAACATACATCTTCCAACAACCTTGGAGGGATGAAAATTACAATAACCCCTAGCCACAAGCCAGTGGTATAAAATTAAAAACAGGTGCCATTGCATGATATTAAGGTGAAATTCCATATGTGATTCACATATTACAGCAAATAAGATCAGACTGTTGGAATCATGGCCAGTCAGCCTAATTAGAAGCTATTCTATTTTCTTGGTAAAGAGCTGTCACAACACAAAAGCTGTAAGACCTTATGTTAGGCTTGGCCTTGGTAAGGACTGTGTAGATAACATTTAAATGTCATAGGTGCCATTGAGATTATGTATGAGAAATAAATTTTTGGAGTGCTTTGTGAACTCTAAAAGGCTATAAAATATTCATCATCTTAATAGTATTTCTGCATATTTTGAAAGAGACATAAACCCCAGTGTTTGAGTAACATTTTCAAGGCCTTGAAAGAGACAAATGCAAATAAAAACAAATAAAAATAATTGTGGAAAATTTAGATTTGTCTCTGTCCTGTTTGCTTTAAGATTTTCCAACAACAAAAGTAATAAATACTATTTTGTTTGCTTTATTAGATTGTTTCTATAATATTGAGTGACAAGCACATACGTTGTTAAGAAGAAAGAACAAAACTCTCACAACCAAATATTAACAAAGGCTTTATCTGGTTGGAGGAGTTACAGGAATTTTATTTGCTCTTTTTATATTTTTAATATTTATCAGCTTTCAGTTCTATTTGTTACTTTTATGATGGCATCTTTCTAAAATATAATTTTTTCCATAATAATACTTTTATATTCTCAAATATTCAGACACTCAGTCAGTTCAGTCACTCAGTCATGTCTGACTGTTTGCGACCCCATGGACTGCAGCTCGCCAGGCTTCCCTGTCCATTACCCGGAGCTTGCTCAAACTCATGTCAAAAAAAAAAAAAAAAACAACTCATGTCCATCAAGTCAATGATGCCATCCAACCATCTGATCCTCCATCATCCCCTTCTCCTCCTGCCTTCAATCTTTATCAGAATCAGGGTATTTTCAAATGAGTCAGTTCTTCACATCAGGTGGCCAAAGTATTGGAGTTTCAGCTTCACCATCAGACATTCCAATGAATATTCAGGACTGATTTCCTTTAGGTTGGACTGGTTGGATCTCTTTGCAGTCCAAGGGACTCTCAAGAGTCTTCTCCAACACCACAGTTCAAAAGCATCAATTCTTCGGTGCTCAGCTTTCTTTATAGTCCAACTCTCACATCCATACATGACTACTGGAGAAACCATAGCTTTGACTAGACGGGCCTTTGTTGGCAAAGTAATGTCTCTGCTTTTTTAATGCGCTGTCTAGGTTGGTCATAAATTTTCTTCCAAGGAGCAAGCTTCTTTTAATTTCATGGCTGCAGTCACCATGTGCAGTGATTTTGGAGCCCCCCAAAATAAAGTCTCTCACTGTTTCCACTGTTTCCCCATCTATTTGCCATGAAGTGATGGGACTGGATGCCACAGTCTTAGTTTTTTTTAATGTTGAGTAGTAAGCCATTAAATGTTGTAATTTTAGATCTTAGAGTCTGTCTTAGACCAAAGAGCCCCTATTATTGTCTCCATTTCATCCAATTTAAAGTGAGCATTTAGTAGTACTTAATTATATTTATTGATGCAAAAATTGTACTGTTATGAAGTTCACACAAATAAAATGTCAAAATGTTTACAAAAGACTTCAGTATTACTGCAGCTTTTGGTAATAGCATGTCATGATACTTGTGTGTTTACTCTTATGTTCTTTAATTATTTTGTTTTTTGCCTTTTCAAGGCTCTACAGAGCTGAAAAGCAATGGAACACAAGTCGTATGAAATGAGACACCAACTTTAGAATTTTAAAAGCCTTAACTCATAATTTATCCTTTTAATCCTCTGGCCTTCACTGGATGGCTCAATGACTTTGTTCTCCTAAGTCTGAAATGATAGCCTCTTTGTAAGCTTAGAACTTCCTGTCATTCATATCTTTTATAAGATGCCTTTATATAATAGTATCATTTCTTATAATGGAAACCTGCAACTATGTTGCTAGGCAACATTGTAATAGAGACTTACTGCTATCACTTGATCCCATTTCAGTGTTCCCAGCTGAAAGCTTTCAATCAATGATGCTCTGATTCAAACTAATTTCATCTAAGTGGCTATTAGGACAGAAGGTAAGATCATCAAAAGCAGTTTCACTCAAAGTAAGGACTGAGCTTATAACAAAGTCAATCAGAATATTCTGATAAGGAAGGTCTGGTCATTCTACTTAAGTTTGCTTTAATTAGAAATTCTCTAGTTGCAAAACATAGGAGAAAAGCATGGAAAGTAGAAAAGCAATTTCTATCTTCAATTCATATTTTCCCCCGGTCTTAATTAGCAGTGAGTGTCCGGAAGCAATAAAATTCAGTAATATAGTGGGGTAGAAGTTGTCAGTAATATATAAGCCATTTGAGGGTGGCATGCTGCCCTTCTGTGGTACAGGCTGAAAAGGCCCCACTCTTTCCCCTCAAAGCTAGCCACATCCTAATTTCTGGAACCTGTGATTGTTACCCTATGTAAGAAAGGGGTGTTACAGATGTGATTAAGGGTCTTGCGTGAGTAGCCTGAATTATCCATGTGAGCTCAACGTAATCACAAGAGTCCTTATAAGAGGGAGGCAAGGTGGTCAAAGGTGATGGTGAAGTGATAACAGAAGCTGGAGGAAAAGAGGTGATGTGATGCTGGTGATATGATGCTAAGTGAGGCAGGCTGCTTCTAGGAGCTGGAAAAAGTAAGGAAATGTATTCTTCTCTACAACCTTCAGCAGGACACCCTGCCAACACTGTGACTTTAGCCCCATGAGACATATTTCAGGAACTGTAAGAGAATAAATCTGAGTTTCTTGGAGCCACATGGTTTGTGGTAATTTGTTACAGCATCAGTATAAAACCAGTATGTATCTCCTTGGTACCAACCTACTTCTGAACCCTAGAAATGGGTTTGGGGGCCATGTGCTCATACCACCTTCCTCACCAGTGGTCCTCCCACCTCCGAGGCAAGGACTTTTCTTCTTCCATATTTATAAGAAACCCAGGTCAGTGGTGGGGGGCGGGGGGCGGAGAGCAGAAGATAGCAAATCGGTCATGGATTATCTATGTTCATATTGTAATGATTAGGTGAATAAGCATTGAGACTACTGCACATAAGGTTTTAAGCAAAGTCACAATTTCATTGTCTTAAACCATACAAAAATGCTTAGAAATTATCCCAGTTTATCCCTTCAGCGATAACCCCTTCCGTTTGTGTAGCACAAAATTCCAAAGTCTTTAGAAGTGTAAGGTCTCATTTGCTCCTCACAACAACTTTGTTAGTAGGCTACCCAGGCACCCGTATCCCCACTTAGCAAACAAAGAAGTTATGAAGTAAAATGTCAGTTAACCACCTAATACTACAAACAAGAACCCAAATCTGCAGCTTCTAATTAAAACTCTACTCCTCGTGCATAATCTGATTAAAAATCCACTTCTTTTCTCTCATTCTGATAGAATTCACTTGTATCTTCCTCTTTTCTCACCATTTTTAGCACACAGGATGGCTCCGTAATGTTATGAAGTGGCTCAGTGGGTAAAGAATCCACTTGCAATGCAGGGAACACAGGAGACGTGGGTTTGATCCCTGGGTTGGGAATATCCCCAGAGAAGGAAATGGCAACGCACTCCAATATTCTTGTCTGGAAATTCCCATGGACAGAGGAGTCTGGCGGGCTACAGCCCAGGAGGTTGGAAACGTCTGAGCACACAAGCACAACACAGGAAGCATTTTATCAAAATTAGCCTCCCATGATCACACAGCTAATTATGATTAACAAAACTGAGTTAAGACTGAATGAACCACTACACAAAATGAATCTTGCATTCTGGTCTTAGGTGGTTATCAAAGACAAGATATCCCTCAGCAAGACTGTTTAATAATGTAAGATGTCACATTGCAGGTAGTGTAAACAAAGAGTAGCAATGGCATAAGGTTTCCAAGGTGATAAAATAGAATTTCTCATTCGTAAGTCCAGGAAGAGAAATGAGTAAGCCAAGAAATATTAGTTTTAAAAATGCATACTCTAAGCTCTAGTCCTTCTCTGATGCACAAAATTAAAGAATGAGTAGTTTTCATAACATTGAAGAGTCTATTTACACGCCTGTACATAACTTTTTAATACCCTTATCTATCAGTATAATATGCTAATTTAAACTATAGGACTTGATTAAATATTCATGGGAAGATGAAATATCAACATTATAAGCAAAAAGAAAGGCCAGGACAGCCAGTTGTTAAAGGAGAAGTTCAGGGTTATTTCATAAAATGGGTAATTCAACTTAATTTATGTGAGAGATGAATGAAAGGGAGCAGCTGAAATTAAGATTGTGAAATTAAGTTAGAAGGGGTCTTAAATGCCAGCCTAAGAATTATATACATATTTGGGGGCAGTAGACATTTTTAATTTGTGGGACTAATATGAACAAGACCATGATTTTAAAATATTTTCCTGAATGGAATGTATATACGATGATATATATAGAAGGGGAAAGATTGGAGATGGGGAGAACACTATAGTTGTTCTGGCAAGATAACGTAAATGTATGATGATATTTCCATTTCCTATGATTTAATAAGTAATAATAGCTAATGTGGGGCTTCCCAGGTGGTGCAATGGTAAAGAATCTGTCTGCCAATGTAAGACACACAAGAGACACAGATTTGATCCCTGGGTTGGAAAGATGCCCTGGTATAGGAAATGGCAACCTGCTCCAGTATTCTTGCCTGGGAAATCCCATGGACAGAGGAGGTTGGCGGGCTACAATGCATGGAGTCACAAAAACTTGGACATGATGGAGCAGCTGAACACACATATACAGCTAACATGAATATAGCGCTAGTGATGTGCCAAGCAATTTTCTAAGCACTTTCATGAGATAATTCATTGAATTCTCACAACTTATTTATGAGTAGCTATTGTCTTTGTCCCTATTTTACAAGTAAGGAAATTAAGGCATGTAGAAGTTAATAGATTTGCCCAGTCACACAGCAGTGTTTGGTAAGGCTGCCAACTTTGAAAGTGGTAGTCTGAGCTTAGAAATCATAACTCTATACAATGCTCATAAGTCATAAAGAAACCATTTCATAAACACAAATACAGACTCTTTTGATAACTGTTGAGCAAATCATTCCATTCTATCATTCTATCTATTCATGTGTGTTATACATCATTTTTTTTTTTTTCATTTTAATACAGTTCATGGGATTCTTGTAGCTAGTATAATGGGGTGGTTTGCCATTCTCTCCGCCAGAGGATCACATTTTGTCAGAATTCTCCACTATGACCCACCCATTTTGGGTGACTCTACAAGACATGGCTCATAGCTTCATTGAGTTATGCAAACCCCTTCACCATGACAAGGCAGTGATCCATGAAGGGGCAATAGAGGATGAGATGTTTGGATGGCATCGCCAATTCAATAGACATTAATTTGGGCAAACTCAGAGATGGTGAGGGACGGGGAGCCTGGTGTGCTGCAGTCTGTGGGGTTGCAAAGAAATAGACATGGCTTGGCAACTGAACAGCAACATACATCATATTTAGTTTTATTTTTGCTCTGAAAGACAGTACCTAGGTTTATTTAGAAATAAACAAAGTACTTTAGAAAGGAATAGTGTGCATGGACTAATGGTCACAAGACTACTGTTACTTCTTTTCACTGTTTCATTAGTATTTATTGAGCACTAACCATAGCACTGTGCCCTTCATTGAGATATGCAGTTCTTGCTCTTTGAATGTAAGCCTCTTTTAGAGATTAGGTTCCTGTGTCCCATTACTATTGGTGGCATATCATATTCTTGTAGAACAATTGTTTCTATATGTTATATGTACCAGTGTTCAAACTGGTATCCTTCGTTTTCTATTACATTTAATACATTAATATACCGTACTATAGACAAGACATGGTCAGTGTTAGGAGATGCCAGGTCTCAGCCACCTCATGGTGTCAGTGACATTCCAAAGCCTGCTGGGAGTCTGCCATCTCTTAATTATATCCACCTCATGTTTAGAGTGCCATGATGCTAATGCAGCAGGTTCTGTGAGTACATAGAAAGATCACAGATTGTGTGCAACTGAAAATTACTTTTGTTAGCATTATTTATTGTTATTAACATATTTAATCCTACCTACTGAAAAAAAATAATCTTAGCAATATAAGGTAAGGGTTTTGTGTTAAATGTTTTATGATACTGAAATAGAACTGCCTAAAATTTTGTTTTTATATTCCTATTTGGCTACTGTGTATTTTGAACTTTCATTCGATGAGTAATTATTTTCTCATAGTTCTTTTTGCTTGAAACCAACATATATTTAGAGACATTGAATGCATGTGAGTTACCGAGCATTTTTTGCTTTGAGCATTTTTTTGCATATGTCAAGAACTATATATTCACTACATATACTCACCTAACCTCTAATTTTTTTCTTAGTTGAATGTCTTATCTCTGTAAAGATATTTTTACTTATGTTCTTCACGTTCATTCTTTCAACTTATCATACACAAAAATATTTTATGGAAAACATCACAAAATATATAAATGACAAATGCTTTAGAAAGTGTTTTGAAGAAACATATAAACATCTAAAGCTCAATTATGCACAGATCCAATTCCTGAAGACTTCATTTTTTATAAATATTTAATATGTTGCTAAGACCATAAGAATTCAGTAATAGAAGTCTCATAGCTCAAAAGTAGAAAAGAACATTATAGTCCCTGGGCCTTCATATACAAATAACTTTTCCCAGTGACTTTATAGGCTCCCTGGAACTACTAAATATGAGAGAAACCATGATTATTTTCGTCTTTCAGTATTGCTTCTTTTATAATAGAAAGTAAGGCATAAATACCTTTCTGTCTTTATCTTTATTTACAGAATCTTGATTTGCATGTGGCTAGTGTGCTATTTAATAATCTTAATTGGATCATTCTTTTATTCACCTAAAAATAGCCACTGAAACATTATACACAATCATTTTGTACCAGACCAGCCAGACCATTTGTGAAAGAACAAATCCTTCTATAAGCAGTGTCATGTAGTCCCCTACATACTAGGAAAAAAATAACTAGTTGTGAGTCACAAGTCCCTAGAGAAAACTATACTTTTTTTATAAGTCTAGAAAGGAGAAAAAAAGAATTTTGGATATCTGGTACATTAATCTTCAAGAATCTTGAAATATATAATTTGTTTTGAGGGTAATTTTTACCCTGTGAATATTTCACATCACTTTTTTATATGAGCGGAAAATATTACTTTCACTCAACTCGTTACTGCTGACAGCATATTATATGAGAAGACATTATATTGTGAAATAGCAAAATGTTTCCCATCTCAAAGCAGTTTCAAAAATGGAAGGAAATTATATTTCTTTCATTTTATATTCCCATTTCTAATCACTAATTTCTGCAATCAGGTATGAGGGTGATGAACTGTGGAATTGGGAATTTCATTTTCCAGCACCGTGCTCATAAAAAGCATGCAAAAGAAATCCATTAACCTCTCTTCAGAAGTAGCAGAAGGAAACTAACTTCTGTTTGAGTGGCAATTGCATTGGCTCAAGAAGAACAAATGCAAAGGGATCTTTGCCTAATCAGCTATCTAAGGGAGCAGAAGTTTTGCTTTTTACATTTTCCACAAGAGCAAACTTTCTGCAGGAAATGACCACACTGGAGACTCTCAAGTTTGAGTTGGACAAATTATAGTCTTCATTACTGCAACTGATGTCTTCTTCCTTTACCACTCATTCCAGATGACTCGTATTCTCACCTAGCACGTATGTTCTAGTATGCTTGCCTGATGGTATAATGCAGACCTCTTACCTGAGGAATCAGAGGCCTTTGCTTTCATGTCCTTGTTAGGCTGAAGTCAGTACAGGTGACCAGCTCCAATTATTACTAGGCATAGAAGCATAAAATGTTGTCCAGGTGACTCTCTTTTCCACATTATACAGTAGTAATTTTGCCTCCTCCTAATAACCAGGGTCAATTCCCTATTCTGGCATAAGAACTTCTTTGCCTGTAGTCTACTGGCCAATCAGATGTAGCTGTACCTTTCTCTTCAGTATGCTACACTTAGTAATGCTGTGATCTCTACTAGATAATTCATCTTCTCTAGTTTGCCCTAAAATGCTTCCTGTGCGGTGGATCATCTTTAGTGAATATTGGTGAGAGACACAGAGGTTCATCATCTGTGCCTAATGCTGTAGGTACATCCACATATTTTCCTCCAAGAACAGTTTGTTTCATATTTAAATGTTGTTTCAGGTCCCTGGCCAACCAGCTAAGCCATTTGCTACTGCTCAGGATTTAGTGAACATATTTATCTGAGGTCAGCTCTGCTGCTGCTGCTCAGTCGCTTCAGTCGTGTCTGACTCTTTGCGACCCATAGTCGGCAGCCCACCAGGCTCCCCTGTCCCTGGGATTCTCCAGGCAAGAACACTGGAGTGGGTTGCCATTTCCTTCTCCAATGCATGAAAGTGAAAAGTGAAAGTGAAGTTGCTCAGTCAACTCTTTTGCGACTCTTCGAGACCCCATGGACTGCAGCCCACCAGTCTCCTCCGTCCATGGGATTTTCCAGGCAAGAGTACTGGAGTGGGGTGCCATTGCCTTCTCCCTCTGCACAAATTTATCTGAAGCTCAACCCACTGAGACATATTTCTCTCCTCATGAATTTCAGAAACACACTTTACTGGGATTTTCATGTAGCAGCAGTGCATTGTAAGCTTGTGCCAATATATCTACCCAACCATTATGAATTAAACCTTAGTTTTTCTCTTTTCCAATAGCTGGCTACAGGGAGCCTAAGAGACCATAGGTAGAAGCTGTGGGAGAGGCATCCATAAGACAGAAATAGATAATATGGTCACCTGCATTGTAAGTTACTTCTATTCTCTAATCTAATTGGGTCTGACTCATAATATTCCATTTCAATTGTGTGATGAATTGCTTTGCACCTGTATTTCAATTGTGTGATGAAGTTGCATTTGCACCTCTGTGACTTGGTGGTTTTGTAATATCTGGCTCAGGATGGGCAGCTCTGGTTACAAAGTCACTTAATACCTCATGCTCAGTTGCCCAGCATGAGGTAGGGCCGAAGAGAAAGTCAGGACCTGCTTTTAAAACAGTGAGTTCTTCTTCCGTGTAGTTGGTGTGTCCTTGCCATGACACCTCACCACCCTCCCTTTGTCTGGATCTTTGTTAGGTTACTTTTATTTCGATTTGGCCAAATATTTTAGCACAGCAATTTAATGTGCCAAATAACTTTAAATTGACAACTTTCCAAATCATCTAACACTTGGGAATGAAGCTGTATTTTCAAATGTGATATGTGCTGTCTTCAAAATGTGAAGAAGCCTGCCAAGCGCTGTGCCTTTTTCTTAGTGATAAGGGGGGCACAGTGCCTTTGCTTGTCCTTTATTGTGGAGGAGAGATATTGACATACCTCTAATGTATGGACACTTATCAACTATACTTGTGTGACTTCTCTGGACCTTTTTATGATTTATATTAATGTTCTAAGATATACATGGTTTTACTAGGGCTGCCAGTACACTTACCATTTACCTCTTCTAGGTCAGATGAACATGGTGCCCTCAGTATAGTAGGTCGGTGGGAAATAATGTGAAACGTCTAGATGATCTAGGTCCCTTCTGACTTTGTGACCAAGAGCGAGAGTTAGTATTATTCTGTGATGAATCTGAATCTATGCTGCCATTTATTCCCGGTGAATATAAATGATTCTGATTGTTTATGACAGGGACTGAAATAATATATTTTTTCTGTCAATAGCCAGATACCAACTCCCAAAGTTTACATAAAATCTTCTAGTAAACACACCACATACAATACAATAATTGTGAGTAGGACTGTCACTTGAATATTTATGGTAGTCTGTGATTGCTGTGGTCTATGTGACTGTTTTTAGGGACTAGACTAGTAAAATAAACAGAGATATTAAGTGGAACTGTGACCCTTAGGTCCTTTAAGTTATTAAGAGTGGCACTAATCTTTATCATTCTACCCAGAACATAGCATTACTTCTAATTTGTACATTGGTCAGAGAAAAGAAAGTAGTGTGAAAGCTTCGTCTAAGCTATTCCTACTATTATGACTTTTACTCTAGAAGACAAGAAACTAATGTGTGAATCAAGCCAGCTATGAAGTATATACATCCTGGGGAAGCCCTTGGCAGACCTGGAGAGCCAACAGACACACTGTGAGATAGGGTGTGGCCATGTTCCCATTTACCATATGTCCCCATTCTAACAGTTGGTCACAGTGTGTTTTGAGTCTTCAAGTATCATCATCATCTTAGATTGTATATTCAAATATCCTAATAAGTTGTATGTTTTCCCACTGCATAAATATTCTGATAAATGACTAAATTTTCCTTTGGGGAATATTTGTGGAAATAACTACTAAATATAATTGTTATGGCTTTTTGGTTTCTTTTGCAAGATGAACTGGCCTCCACTTTCAACAATGAGCTAGGGGTCACGAGCCTGCTGCATACAGAAACTGGTTTTCCATTGTGGCCACTGCTGTTAGCCTTCAGTTGTCTGATTCTTGATCTTTTCCAGTTGTATAAGTCAATAAAAAAGCTTGTCACTTTTTATTCTATCTCACCTTTTGGAACATTATGCTGTGTTAACTATTACCATAGATTTCTGCAAGTTGGGTTCCCTCAGATAATGTCCACTTTGCTCCTGCCAGTTAAGTGCTGCTACATGACTGGTACTATTCCATAACTGTATTGTCTTCACTGACCCTAGAGAACTCAATACCATAGAGGTTTACCCAACTCTCAATCCTGACTTACAACAAAAATAGTAAACAGTGAGCTGCTTAATATCAGTAGCAACCTCTTCACCCTTATTACTGTTACAGTAAAGTAGGTGTTTCTGGTCATTATTAGGGAATAGAATTTGCTGCTGTGTCATATAAATCTTTGGGAATAAACCCTTTCACTCTCCCACTTGGTGCCTTCCTCAGTACTCTATCAAGGCATCCTTCAGTACTCTATCAAGGCATCCTAGTCAATCATTCTTATGATCTGTTCCCAGGAAGCTTCCTAATGTTTTCTGGCAATAGATAGAAGTTAGCCATTGCATGCAGTTCTGTTAGTGATAAATAGTTTTCTTCTTCTGAAGAAAAAATGCTTTCCCTGGGCCATACTGAAACATGCTGTTAATTATTTGCTTAGAATATACAAGGGGAGATGGGGTCAAATCTCAAAAAGGGCAGTTATCGGTTTTTGAAGCTTCTGCCTCCTGTGAAATCTCTGCATGGTCTCCAGACAGGGTAGTTTTCTACCCTTGAGGGGCAACGAGCCACTTCTACAGTCCCAGGTCATTCATGGAATCTGGAGGTTCAAGGTTGTTAAGTACATTCACACAGATGTTCCTATCTAAATGTCAAGGTCCCTGGACTTCTGTATCATAGTCCTTACTTTAGCAGCAAAGACTTCCTAGGATTAGTCACGGGTGGGGGTGCATGGGGGGAAGCTAAATAAATGCTGTGATTTTGCTTCACTCACAGTCTGGTCCTCAGCCTTGCTTTTAGTCCTGTAGCCCACCAGCTACAGGAAATGAGGGACTTTGACATAAAGAAATTCTGGCTGTAACATTAGGATCTGAATTGGCAGCTGGCTTTCCTTTCTTTACTGTATCAGTGGCACTTAGTGAGAGCCAACCAGCTCCATCATTCTGAAATTTCCCACTATTATCATATGATCCAAATTCTTGAAAAATCATACAGTCTGTACCTCCTTCTTTATCTCTATCCTACCCCAGTTTACTACTTCCCTGGTGGCTCAGATGGTAAAGTATCTGCCTACAATGTAGGAGACCCGGGTTAGATCCCTGGGTTGGGAAGATGCTATGGAGAAGGAAATGGCAACCCACTCCAGAACTCTTGCCTGGAAAATCTGATAGATGGAAGAACCTGGTAGGCAACAGTCCATGGGGTCACAAAGAGTAGGACACGACTGAGCGACTTCACCCCAGTTTACTACAGATGAGGCTTAATAATTGTGATACTATAGCATTCTAGAGGTTATATTCCCTGGTACAGGCTTCTTGTCACTTGACTTCAGCGATTCAGGAACTGCATTTGGGGACCACTTTAAATGAGTCTTAGTGTGGGTTCTTTCAGTAGCAGATTCAAAGAACTAGAGGTCAAATAACTTCTTGGAAGTGCAAAGAACTTAATACTCTGAAGTGGGGGCTTATATAGGAAATAATACAGAAAAGGGAAAGCTGCCAATAGTGGTTAGGTGTTAAATGTGTTTCAAAGCTATTTAATATGGATCTAAAGTATCATAAAATTCTGGGAAAAGATGAAAACCATGTATCTAAAAAGTATTCTATCCAAAGAATAAGAGAATCAGGCTATTCATATACCAACTCCTGACAGTTATTCATTGAGAGCTGTTGTAGTAGTGAGGACAGTGGGTTCCAAGTATGAAAGTGTTACATCTTTCAGCAGTTTTAACGGAAAAAAAAAAACTCTTTCAGGCACAAAGATAAACATGTTTGCACTTAATGGCCTTCATAGAGAGCATCTATTATAAATTATATGTGGAATATTTTTTCAGAAAAATACATGACTACTGTCAACAACTGTGGGAATACTGGGCCCCTTGGAATTTAATTTTCATAGGAAGACAGTTAAACAGTTCTAAAGAAATTTTATTCAAAATAAGCATTATTAAAGTACAAAGAGTTTAATGTTGAATATATGCAAAATGTAATGCAAAATATAGCTTAAAGTTTTTGGTAGTCAAGTTTGGCGGGTGATTGTTGAGAGCCCTGCGCATTTGCACTTATGACACAGGAAACGAAGGGTCACAGAAAAGTTTGGAGCCAATATATGAAACTACTTAATGCATTTGTGTGAGTATACAACCCCTGAAATCTCAAGGATCATTATAGAATTCAGACACGATTGTGTAAACTTTGTTAGACTGAAGAAAAATCATATGTATTAATAATAAAAAGACAAAATTAAATATCAATATAAATATTATATATAAGTTCTAGATCTCTTTATTTAATAGTAACTTTATCTGTAGTGGATACTAAACTGTACTTCATCTGACACATCTGAAGAATATGTCTTCTACCAGAAACTATGGAGCCACAGTGGTTAACTTGTGAGCTTGGAAGTAGGGTATAGTCTCAGAGCCACACAATTTATAAGGCAAAGAGAATGAAAGGCTCAAACAAAAAAGATTTATGCCCTGAATCTCGGAAGATTTTAAACCATTTGTGTTCACTTAAAATAGGACAAAGGAAATTAGAATTCTCTTTTTAAGAAAGTAGGTATTTGGAGATGGCTTTTGGATGAATAACAAAAGCACACACATAATTTTCTATAAGGCTAATAAATGCTTTGTAAGATCATTTTGGTTATTGATATGTATTTAATAATTCCAGATATTCCATAGATATTTAGTAACTGCACAAATAATTTTATAAAAGTAGATTATGGCTTGATTATTTGCTTTTAAAAATAATTTATGAATATATAAAGTAAAATATGAACATTTTAAAGCCTAAATGTAAAATATAAACTATTCATTTTTATTTCACAGTGGGTGAACAAATGCAAGTTTTTTTTAATCTCCCTTTTTCAAAATCTCACTGAATGAAAAAAAAAGCCATAAAAATTAAATAAATCATTACCAAATTGGAAAATGTGGAAGGAAGCCATTATTCAATGAGAAGGAAAAGGAATTTCTGATAATGTAAATAAAGATGGTAGGTTAGACTGATCAATTCTAATGAAACTAAGATTCTTGCAAGATTGCATTGAGCCTACTATTTTTAATTATATATTATATGGAATAGAAAGTTCAGAATCATTCTTATGTATAAATGAATATTTGCCATAAGTCTTGTTTCTATACTCGGAACAAAAGTAATTACATTTCCAGTTTATATCCATGCATAACAATAAATTCTTGGTAAATCTAAGATTTCAATGAAAAATATACTAATGGCATAAATAGCAATATAATAAGAAAGATGACTTCACTCTTTGCATGGTGAAAAATTTTCAAAAGAAAAAATAAATCTATCTTTAAAGATACACTTTGTATGTGAAGGACCTTCCAAATGGGGAAAAAAGAGCTCTTAAGAAAAACTTACCTGAATAAAAACAAAATCTTGCGCATATCAATATACATTGTAATCAATATCCAAATAGGGCCACAGATTAAAAGAACATTTGAAACTCCTACAAATCAACTTGAAAAAGACAAATGACTCAAATGTTTTGGCAATAAAATCTGATAAAACAAAAAATGGGATAAATTTTGAACTGATTACTTGGGCCAAAATACTCAAACTTGATAACACTGAGTCTTAACAATGGGAAAGGGAATTTTTTTTCATGCAGTATTTGTGGAAGAATGATTGACATAATCTTTTTGAGGGAAATTTGGCAGAATACATAAATTATCAAAATTTGCCTTCATGTTGCTGCAGTGATTCCAAGTAAAGACTCTATGCTAAAGAACTTGTGGTTCAAACATATGCAAAACAGATTTCTCTTAGGAATATCAGTTATAGCTCTGCTAATAATAGCAAACAATTAGAAACTAAACTAAACATTCAATAAAAAGGAGGGGTTAATTAAATAATATGTTTATGCATGGGCTATTTTTTAATTAATAGATTAGTCAATCCCATCAGATTCATTTGGTATATGAATGAGCTTCCCTGCTGAGACCAGGAAAGCCTACCGGTCAGACTAACCTACAATAAATAAATAAACAGAACCTCTTAATAGGGTGAGATACATTTCTCTTTTCTAGTTCAGAAAATGTATTACTGTGAACACTTATCTGAAAAAATAATTCTTATCTAGAGTGTACTTGAAATAAGGTGTTAAATACATACACAAATTTTCTTTTGTAATTTCATTTTCAGATAAGAAAATAAAGAAATCATTGAGAATCCTGTTTGAAGTTGACTAACTATATACATGAGATATTTTTTCAGGCAATAAAATGCCAAATAATGCATTTGTAGATGATATACTTCTCATTGGATACTAGTTAAAGGATCACATTGATGTCTAGGAAATTTATTCATTCATTAAAGTATGAAGTAGAAAACCAAAGCTTGGAAACTTGTCTAAAGGAACCACTGTGATATGTGACAGTAAGTGTAATGACATATGACGACAAAAGATGTGGCACTTAAAGCAGGGGGTTACCATTAGGTATCTCATCTGACAATTTTTGACTGACCTGTTCCATGCTTACTTTGATTCATAGAACTAGCCATTTCAGGTATGCCCAGGCTTACTTCTGTTCTTCAAGTAACAGATGCATAGCTGATATTTGAAAATAACTTTTATTTGTCTTGAATTGTTTCCTTTCTTTAATTGGTTCCTTCTCTTTATAAGAGAAGTCAATATGTTCCTGTGTGTGCGTGCTAAGTCACTTCAGTTTTGTCTGACTCTTTGCCACCCTATGGACTGTGGCCTGCCAGGCTTCTCTATCCATGAGATTCTCCAGGCAAGAATACTGGAGTAGGTTGCCATGCCCCCTCCAGGGGATCTTCTCTACCCAGGGATTGAACTGGCATCTCTTTTGTCTCCTGCATTGGCAGGCAGGTTCTTTACCTCTAGTGCCACCTGGGAATTTCCTACGTACCTGTAACAAATACCTTCAACATGTTTCTGCCAAACAAAGATTTTTGAGAATAGAAATGAGAAGATAGTATTGGACAATCTTGATTTCTATAAAAACTTACTTATTGGTTAAAATTATAATACTTCAAACTCAGAGATTAAAGTAATATAACCGCCAGTGATGACATTGATTGGCATTTCCTTTAGCTGCCTGAGGGCTTCCCTAGTAGCTCAGTTGGTAATGAATTTTCCTACAATGTGGGAGACTCAGGTTCAATCCCTGGGTCAGGAAGATCCCCCAGAGAAGGGAATGGCTACCCACTCTAGCATTCTTGCGTGGAGAACTCCATGGACAGATGAGCCTGGCGAGCTACAGTCCATGGGATCACCAAGAGTTGGACGTGACTGACTAACATTTTAGCTGCCTGAGCTAAATAATAGATTTTACAGAGAAAGTGCATAGAAATAATTTCAAGGAAATACATTTTTGGAATGTCTCCACTTGAATAAATTGAGTTCTAAGCTACTCCTACAACTTACAAATCTGACTTTATTCCATTTATGTAATCTTTCTAAGCTTTGGTTTCCTCATCTGTAAAGAGGGAGCATATACTTTTTCACACATATATATATTACATATACGGTTTTCTACCAAGATCTAAGTATTAAATGAGGTAATTGAATAAAATACATAGTGTAGTTTCAGGCCCATAGCAAGTAATCAAAAATGTCTACCCAATTGCATTAGGTCAGAAGTGGCATAGTAGATAAAAGCCTTCTTGATTGCCTTTGAAAACTGTCATTTGCCTTTCACATTTTTAATCTTGGAACTTCTCTACAACTTCACTCTATTAGCAATGCTGTAAATTAAGAATGTGTTCACCACATTTAATGTTGCCAAGATTCCTTTTAATCTGAACAGTTTTCATTTTAACTGTAAGATAACAAGATAATACTTGATCAAATTGCATTGCCATTAAGTTTTCAACATTAAAGTGACCATCAGAATTATATTTAAGATTTTTCTAAAATTTCATAAAGTTCTTAAAATAATGGTCATGTCTTTAAAAATCTAAAGGGATATTAAAGTAAGTGTTATTCTTCCTTCTACTTCCTCTGTCTTCCTCCTAGTAGTTTCTATAATAGTATTGAAACAGGGTTAGCGTTTAAAAAAATATGCATCCCTACCTTACACCAAAATCTAAAATAATTTAATCTTTAAGGGAATTAAATTTTTAAACATATTTAAGAAATGCAAGAAAATATTGGCAAATAATTACCTGACTTGTGGATGCAACAGTCCTTTCTTAGTGTTGTGGTTACTCTGCAGAAACAGAATAGTACCTCAGCTATGATCTAGTTCAGATGTCAGGACAGATGATGCCACACACATACCAAGAGGACATGAAAACCTTTCTTACTCACATAATGAGGCTTTGGGGAAGGGGTGGGACAAGCTTCCAAGGCTGCTCTGAAAATAACTCTTGAGAGCAAAGAAAGGAGACTGGAGTAGGGTTTTGATTTGTGGTTAGGAGTGGCCTTTAGATGAGTTTTCCCATGGGTGAGGAGGAGGTTGCATGGTTTAAGTCTCCCCTGCTTGGCAGCAGAGGAGGGAGTGCCCAGGCTTTCTTATCAGCTTGCCCAGATGTGGAGCAGAAGGAGAGAAGTGAGATCTGAAGCTTGAAAGTTGTCAGAAGTCAAACACCAAAGAAAGTAAGAAAGTGAAGTCGCTCAGTCGTTTCCGACTCTTTGCGACACCGTAGACTGTAGCCTACCAGGCTCCTCCGTCCATGGCATTTTCCAGGCAAGAGTACTGGAGTGGGTTGCCATTTCTTTCTCCAGAGGATCTTCCCGACCCAGGGATCGAACCCGGGTCTCCCGCATTGCAGGCAGACGCTTTACCGTCTGAGCCACCAGGGAAGCCCAAACACCAAAAAGTGGAGTCAAATTTTTATTACATTAAGTGTTCATTCAAACACAGAGATCATAAGGAGGAAATCACTGATGCATAGTTTTATAATATTCAACAAATATGAAAACCCTCCATACTTAAAATGAATAAAATTAAAGTATAGGCATATTTTCATATTTATAGAAATGTTAATAACAACAAAAATTTCTAACTAATGCATATGATAAAGGTAAAACTTACTGAGGAAAAATAGTTGAAGACTATATATATATACAGCTAATTTACAAAATGGCTAAATACTTGTTTAAAAAAAAATTCACAATAGCATCAAGAAAACATTTTTTGAAGACTACAAGTCAGATATCACCTTCTTCTCTGGCAAATGCCACAGATTTTAAAAATATTTTTCAAAAGATTAGTTGGTCATTCTGAGAAATGGCAGTTTTGTGAACCATTGATGAATGTTGTGATGAAACAGTGTTGGAACTAAGTGTCAAAATCTTTAAAAGTGTGGAAATTCTTTGATCTGGCAGTTGCATTAAAAAAAATTTGTTCAGGGAAGTAAAATAGAGATGCATAATTATTTACCTTGAAGAATGACCACCATAGAGTGTAAATAATTAAAATCTAGGAACATAGGAACAATTACACATAGACCATTTCACAAATGATTGCATATAAATGATGCCACATTTACATAATTTACATCTATGTAGTCATGACAATTGGAGAAGGCAATGGCACCCCACTCCAGTACTCATGCCTGGAAAATCCCATGGACGGAGGAGCCTGGTGGGCTGCAGTCCATGGGGTCTCGAAGAGTCGGACACGACTGAGCGACTTCACTTTTACTTTTCACTTTCCTACATTGGAGAAGGAAATGGCAACCCACTCCAGTGTTCTTGCCTGGAGAATCCCAGGGACAGGGGAGCCTGGCGGGCTGCCATCTCTGGGGTCGCACAGAGTCGGACACGACTGAAGCAATTTAGCAGCAGCAGCAGCAGTAGCAGCAGTAGTCATTACAGTGATGCTGGAAATATATTTTTCCCAAGCCAGGCCACCTCCTTCTTTAATCTGGACTAAAGCATAGCCCACATTTCAACTCTCTGCCTCTGCTCCTCTCCCAGCACACAGTGTTCCATTCTCCACCTAGAGGTTACTTATTTTTAAAGAAAATCAAACATAGCACTCTTCTGCTTTAAACATTAATTATCTTTTATGTAAGTTAAAAAATTGTTGAGGTTGGATTTTGTTTTAACTTAAATGAAAAGTAAGCCACATCATCTTCTACAATCCCACTTCTGGGTATGTACCCACAACAATTGAAACCAACATCTCTAAGAGATAAGTGCACTTCCCAGTTCACAGTAACACTATCACAATAGCCAACACATGTAAACAGCCTAAATGACTAACAACAGAATAATGGATAAAGAAAACTTGGTATATACATACAGTGGAATATTAGTCATAACAAGAAGGAAATCTTGCTACATACGACAATGTAATAAACCTGGAAAACATGTTGAGTGAAATAAGCCAGACACAGAAAACAAAGACTGCCTGATTCCACTTATATAACATATCTAAAATAGCCATACTCATAGAAACAGAGTGGAATGTTAGTTGCCAGGTATGGAGGGAAGTGGAGAATTGCTGTTCAGTGGGTATAAAGTTTCAGTGATGTGAGATGAATAATTTCTAGAGATCTACTGTACAGCACGGTAATGTATTAAACTCTTAAAATTTTGTTAAGAGGATAGAGCCCATGTTAACTGTTCTTTCCATAATTTAAAAAATTAATAAAATCTGAACTTATAACCAAAATCACTACAGATGGTGACTGCAGCCATGAACTTAAAAGATGCTTGCTCCTTGGAAGAAACTCTATGACAAACCTAGACAGCATATTAAAAAGTAGAGACATTTCTTTGCCAACAAAGGCCCAGCTAGTAAAAGCTATGGTTTTTCCAGTAGTCACATATGAATGTGAGAGTTGGACTATAAAGAAAGCTGAGCCCTGAAGAACTGATGCTTTTGAACTGTGGTGTTGGAGAAGACTCTTGAGAGTCCCTTGGACTGCAAGGAGATCCAACCAGTCCATCCTAAAGGGAATCAGTCCTGGATATTCATTGGAAGGACTGATGCTGAAGCTGCAACTCCAATACTTTGGCCACCTGATGCAAAGAGCTGACTCATTTGAAAAGACCCTGATGCTGGGAAAGATTGAAGGTGAGAAGAGAAGGGGATGATGAAGGATGAGATAGTTGGATGGTATCACCAACTCCATGGGCATGAGTGTGAGTAAGCCCTGGGAGTTGGTGATGGACAGGGAAGCCTGGCGTGATGCAGTCCATGGGCTGTCAGAGTTGGACATGACTGAGCAACTGAACTAAACTGAACTGAACTTCTGACCATTGACTTCCATAATCTGGCATAACAGCTTTTCCATTTTCACCTTATTATCAAACTCTTATTTGCTCAATAGTGAAAGTGAAAATGTTAGTCGCTCAGTGGTATTTGACTCTTTGTGACCCAATGAACTGTAGTCCACCAGGCTCCTCTGTCCATGGAATTCTCCAGGCAAAGAACTAGAGTGAGTTGCCATTTCCTTCTCCAAGGGATCTTCCCAACCCAGGGATCAAACCCAGGTCTGCATTGCAGGCAGATTCTTTACTGTCTGAGCCACCAGGGAAGTCCTTGCTCAATATTTCCCACAAATTCTGACATTTTAATTTTTCTTTTCCATTACATTTAAGTTTATTCCCTCTTTAGGGGTTTATATAGTTTCTTAATGCAACCCATGAATGGTTCTATCTCATTACTCAGGCCATATTTCAAATGTCAGATCCTCCTCTCCTGACTACTCACTGAATTATACACCCTTTGTCTTTTCCCTGTCGTGGTTTCTTTATGTTGTCATGTTGTGTGTGTGTGTGTGTGTGTGTGTGTGTTTCTGATAATTATAATTATCAGATTTTTTGTTGTCCTTTTTTTATTTTTAGTTTCCTTTCTGCCACAATGTAGGCTTCAAAATCAGAAGGTTGACTGTCTAGAACAGTGTTTGCACAAATCAGGTGCTCAGTAAATAGCAATTGATTAAATGAATATATAAAGAGCAGAAGTATTAAGCAATAATATACAATCAGAACTATGTGTGGATAGCAAAGAATAAATAATTTTCCTTTCTTTATCCTCTTCTGGATCTTCAAGATTTCCCCCATCAACATGCATCATATTTATATAAAATAAACTATAAAAGTGTGTAACTTAAAACCTTTAAAATTACATAATTTATTTAGTTTATTTTGTTGAAATGCTATTTACTAAATTTAATTTAACTTCTCTTGCTTTTTTAGTACTTTGAAGCATCTCAACAAAAGAAAATAGCAACATGATGTACTTGGTGACTTCTAAGACATTTTCCAGATACTATAATCAAATTCTATAGGAGGTGGTTAATCCAGAAGGTAAAAAGGGCAAAATTAATCCGTAAAAATTGTATAATCTAGAGCTGTCTTTTAAAAGTTCTTATTTTAAATGTGGTTACTGTGATTTCTCTCTTGTTCTTACAAATTAAGGAAAAGAATTAATCATTTGAATATTTCCATTTGTTTGCTCCAAGTAATCATAAATTGATTCTGGGAGAAAAATGAAGTAGTGATAATAATACAAAAGTATTATGAAAATGAAATTTAAATGCTTTTTCTTTTCTTGGGTCTGGGAATTGTGCATCTTGCTTTACACTGCATATTTTCCAACTTTCATGGAGTGAAATAAAATTAATGGGAAAAATTTGTAGTAGCCGAGCCCAAGCTAAAGTCTGTAAAAATCATTATTGGTGTACTCATTATTGACACATGCCATATTCCTTACCCAAATGTATAATTTTATTAAGATTATTCTATATAATGAACCATTAATTGCATAGAAATACAAACTGAACCCCCAAAGGCAATAAATATCAAAAAAAGTGAGTCATTTTCCACCCTTAATAGCAATTTGAAAAACAGATTTCAGAAATAATCCGGTAAAATATATTGCTATGTTCCTGATCATTTTTGGTCAGTAACATGGATTTTTCTGGTATGGAAAATTACAGCCTTACATTTTGTTCAGACAAAATTTCCACATCAGGAAGATAAAATGATTTAAAAGTGAGAAGCATTATATTCTTATAAAAGCTGCTTATTCACAGGAATACTTTACACTCTTGGTTATTAATTACCTTGCTTCTCATTTGAATAGTTGTTGATTTGGCCTTATAGTTGCATAACTTCCTATTTATGCTTTATAATATGGAATGGAAGTTTAATAAAAAATTAATAATGGACATAGCAGAGGAAAGAATACAAAATGCATCTCAGCAAGATTGTTCATGGATGTCAAAACAAATCAGCAAGAGTACAGAAGGCTCTGTCTCAATTATATTTTGAGGGAGGGTATGAGAATGGAGAGAGAATTAGTTTCCTCTCCTTTATTGCTTAAACTATAAAACTATGAAGCATTAAATGTCTTCTGGGAGCTCACCCAATGTTTGGAAAAATAAGGTTTGACTCTGTGGAATTTGATGCATTCCTTTCCAGAATATAAGCTCATCAGAGTTAGTGTGCTAAATAAATGCTGGAAACAGGGTGAAAGAAGAAGGGGAGAAAAAACCAATAAAATAAATGATGAAAAGGCAAGGCGTAAGTGCCAACCACATTAATAACACTCATTTTGAAGGGTAATGTTTAAGTAGGCATAGAAAGTGAGCCACTGGAGAATTGAGATTAAAATTAAATCACATGCTTGTTCAATAACTTTTTGACTAGGAGCTAAACAGATTCATTAACAAATGCAAATGATTCTTTTAATTAGACATCAACAAATGAGGTCCAATAGCAGAAACCATGCTACTTGGTCTTGATAGATTTTCATTATAGAGCTTCAACACCTCCACAATAATTCCCTGAGTTTCCTTTACAGTCACTCACAAAGAATGTGAGTTTAAAACTGGCTTGATATTTTAATATATCTATAAATGGGCTTAAAGTCTACCACAATCAAGGTGAAAAGGGGAAGCTTGCCTCTTTATATTTCTAATTGGCATTCCATTGTGCAAATATAGATATATCAGAGTTTGTTAATCCATCCACCCATCAAAGGACATTTGGGTTGTTTCCAACTCTTGGCAGTTATGAATAAAGCTACAGTGAATATTCATGGACAGGTCTTTTTGTGGACATAACCCAGGAATAGTATTTCTGGGCCATATGGAAAGTATATGTTTAACTTTGTAAGAAATTGCCAACCCTTTTTCCAGAATACCTGGACCATTTTGCACTCCCATCAGCAATGTTCAGGAGTTCTAGCTGCTGCAAATTTTTGCCAGTGCTTAATATTATCATTCCTGACATTCCAAGTTTGCTTCTGCTATGATTTCCTTCTGTCTGAAAAAGTTCCTTTAGTAATTCTTTTAGAAGAAATCTAATACCAAGAAATTCTCTCAATTTTTCTTCATGAAAATGCCTTAATTTCACCTGTTTCTTTGAATATAGAATTATGCTGGTATTTGAAATATATATTATTTGGCTTGAAGAATCCTTAAAGAAAGATGGAGTCATAATTGTATAATATCAGGCCATTATGATTTAATTGTCAAAATGGAACTTCAAAACCTTATCAGAAAAAAAGTTATTATAGATTTAAAGGTCAAGGATGAGTTATTCCATACATAATTTTCAGCATTCAGTAAAATCTATATTCAATAAAAATAATAGACAAGAGGAAAATTAGATATTTTTAAAAGACCCACAGGTTATCTGGATTTTAAATTTCTAGATGCTAAAATAGTTGTGAATAATATATTCAAGATAATATATGACAAAATGAGATCTGAAAAAGAAATGCACAGAAATAGAGCAAAGAGTCAACAATGAATGAAGAATTCAACAAATAGATTGCAGCAGATTAGACTCAGCAAGTAAGAGTATTAATGAGTTTCATGTTGGATCAGAATATATGCAGACTAGATATGTGTTATGAAGAAAAAAAGAAAATATTATATGAGACCCATGAGTGACAAAATAAAAAGTCTAAGAAATTTAATTGGATTTCCAGAAAGCAAACTAGCCAAATAATTACGAGTTTAGAGAACGAATATTTTATAATGTGCTGAAAGCAAACTTGTTGAAACTTTTCCCTGAAAGGAGACATTATCTTTATTATACTACTGTAAATTAAAAGGGTACATGGGAGCTTTCTCAAAAAGCTAAAAATATAACTACCATATGACCCAACAATTCCACTCCTGGAGATATATCTGGAGAAAATGAGAACACTAATTTGAAAAGATACATGCTCCTCAATATTCATAGCAACATTATTTATAATAGCCAAGATATGGAAGCAACTAAAGTGCTCATCAACTGATGAAAGAATGCAGAAGATCTGGTGTATATATATATATATACACACACACATACATACATACATACATATAATGGGATAATACTCAGCTATTAAAAAAAAAAGAATGAGATTTTACCATGGATGGACCTGAAGGGTATTATACTTAGTGAAATAAGTCAGACAGAGAAAGAGAAATACTCTATATTATCACTTATATGTTGAATCTAAAAAAGAAAACAAACTAATGAAACATAACAAAAAAAGAAGCAGACTCAGAGATGTAGAGAACAAGTAAGTGGTTACTGGGGAAGGTGGGAGGGGCCAGATAAGGGTAGGGAAATAAGAAGTACAGACTACTGTGCAGAAAACCAAAAGCTACAGGGGTCTATTGTATAGCACAGGAATATAAACAGTATTTTATAATAACTATCAATGGAGTATAATCCATAAAAATTTTGTGCCACTGTGTTGCACACTTGAAATTAATTTAATATTGTAAGTCAGCTATATCTCAATTAAGAAAAAATAATCTTTGTTTATCAACACATCATTAAGAAAGTTAAAGCTAAGACAAAGTGGGAGAAAATTTGTCAACATACATTTCATGCAGAATTTGTATCAAAGCATATAATAAAAGCTGCTATAAAACAATAAGAAAAAGGTAGACAACCAATTGAAACTAAGCAAGATATAAACTGATGTATACAAAGATTATGTACAAATGGCCATGAAGCAAATAAAGAAGTGAAAATGATGAATGATCATTGAAAATGATCATTTTCATCATTCCTCAGAAAATGGAAAATAAAATGATTATATATCACTATACATCACACAAAATGCCAGGCTGGATGAATCACAAGCTGGAATCAAGATTGCTAGGAGAAATACCAATAACCTCCGATATGCAGATGACACCACCCTTATGGCAGGAAGCAAAGAGGAACTAAAGAGCCCCTTGATGAGGGTGACAGACAGGAGTGAAAAAGCTGGCTAAAATTCAACATTTAAAAAACTAAGATCATGGCATCCAGTCCCATCACTTCATGGAAAACAAAGGAGAAAATTAGAAAGAGTGATAGATTTTATTTTCTTGAGCTCCAAAATCACTGTGGATGGTGGCTGCAGTCTTGAAATGAAAAACACTTGCTACTTGGAAGGAAAGCTATGACAAACCTAGACAGCATGTTAAAAAGCAGAGACATCACTTTGCCACCAAAGGTCTATATAGTCAAAGCTATGGTTTTTCCAGTAGTCATATACAGATGTGAGACCATAAAGAAGGCTGAAAGTGAAAGTGAAGTCGCTCAGTCATGTCTGACTCTTTGTGACCCCATGGACTGTAGCCCACCAGGCTCCTCAGTCCACGGAATTTTGCAGGCAAGAGTACTGGAGTGGGTTGCTATTTCCTTCTCCAGGGGATCTTCCCAACCCAGGGATTGAACCCAGGTTTCCTGCACTGCAGGCAGACGCTTTACTGTCTGAGCCACCAGAGAAGCCCTGAGTGCCAAATAATTGATGCTTTTGAACTGTGGTGTTGGAGAAGACTCTTGAGAGTCCCTTGGATTGCAATGAGATCAAACCAGTCAATACTAAAGAAAATCAACTCTGAATATTCACTGGAAGGATTGATGTTGAAGCTGGAGCTTCAGTACTTTGCCCACCTGACTCATTGGAGAAGACCCTGATACTGGGAAAGGCTGAAGGCAAAAGAAGAAGGGAGCAGTGGAGGATGAGTGGTTAGATAGCATCACCAACTCAATGGACATTATATGAGCAACCTCCAGGAGATGGCGAAGGACAGGGAAGCCTAGCATGCTTCAGTGCATGGGGTTGCAGAGAGTCAGACACAACTTAGTGACTGAACAACAACTTATCACTACACAATCTCCAGAATGGCTAAAATTAAAACAAAATATAATTGGTTTTATAGGTGAAATGCAAAGCAAGTCTTATCTCAAAATGCTAGTGCTAGTATTGCTCAATAGCAATACTCACTATTGACATCATCTACTAAAGAAAGCCTTCCTCAGCGATCAATGCAAAGAAATAGAGGAAAACAGTAGAATGGGAAAGTCTAGAGATCTCTTCAAGAAAATTAGAGATACCAAGGGAACATTTCATGCACAGATGGGCTCAATAAAGGACAGAAATGGTATAGACCTAACAAAAGCAGAAGATGTTAAGAAGAGGTGGCAACAGAAGAACTATACAAAAAAGATCTTAATGACCCAGAGAGTCATGATGGTGTGATCACTCACCTAAAGTCAGACATCTTGCAGTGCAAACTCAAGTGGGCCTTTGGAAGCATCACTATGAATAAAGCTAGTGAAGGTGATGGAATTCCAGTTGAGCTATTTCAAATCCTAAAAGATGATGCTGCAAAAGTGCTGCACTCAATATGCCAGCAAGTTTGGAAAACTCACCAGTGGCCACAGGACTGGAAAAAGTCAGTTTTCATTCCAATCCCAAGGCAATGCCAAAGAATGCTCAAACTACCACACAATTGCACTCATCTCACATGCTAGTAAAATAATGTTCAAAATTCTCCAAGCCAGGCTTCAACAATATGTGAACCATGAACTTCCAGATGTTCAAGCTGGTTTTAGAAAAGGCAGAGGAACCAGAGATCAAATTACTTTATCCCAAAGTGAAAATGTATTTAAAAACATTTTGATTAAATAAACACAATGGAAATATTCATTGTTGGCTTAAAATGATTGACTAAAGATCAAAGAATAACTTGTTGCTAAATTTAGTGATTAAAATGAAAAGGAGCACTAGTTATAGGAAGAGTGTAAAATAAAATGCAAGCAAATCAACTAGGTAAGATTTCATATTAGCTTTCTCAGAGTAAATCTATGAGTTGAGGTAAGTATTGTATTCCTCATTCTCTTAAGGATTCATTTAAAATTATCAGATTTTTAAAATAAATGGTGAAAATGCATATAACATGTACACACACACACATATATATATAGACATATATAGATATATATTTTAATAGGGATATATAGATATGCCATTGCATGGATGAAAACGCATAGCTATCCATCTGTGTATCTTCTTGTTGCTTGTAACTGAGATGGTACAATAATTGTTTTCTTTCAAGGACTTCAAATATTTGATAAAAATAAATGGACCCTTCTGAAAGAAATAACATTTGAGCATATTTTCCATTATAATTTTTATTAGGTGGAATATATCCCCCTTATATCTTTTTGAGATTAAGATTCTTAAGTGATCTTTTATCAGCAAAAGTGAGGGTCATAAACACCTGACACTGATAACTGCTAATACTTATTGAGGTCTCCCTGTGCATCTGTGCCTCTGCTCCTCAGGATCCTTTCAACTGACCTACTGACAACCCCTCCAAAACTGTGGGATGGTTGCTAATTTATTTACTCAATGACTGTTTATTGAATGTCAACTATAAGCTGTGCACAATTTGTCTAGACTCTGGGGATATATCAAACAAACAAAACCTAGGCCTGTATGAAGCTTGAATTCTTGATGGGAGTGGGACAGATAAAGATAGTGATGAGTGCCATTAGGGAGAGGAAGAAAACTGTAAAAGAAAGAGATTAATCTTACTAGCTTATCTAATAATAAGAAGAACCCCCCCTTTACCATTCATAGAGTCACACACATACATACATAGGTAACAGAACTATAGAATTTTTCTAAATGACATGGTACTTCAAGAAAGCCAGGTAATTATAATTCATTCACTTTAGTGTAGAACACTTAAAAAGACACTGAGCATGTAAACAAAACAGTTCCTTTGACCTTAAGGAACTTCTATCCATGTTGTATGGCATCATTTAAAAATCCCAGGAGTCCAGTCCTCTGGTTGCTTTGAAGTATACAAACTGAGAAGCAAGCACAGTGATAACCATCCACCATCCACCACCAGTGTGGGCCACTGGCTCAGAACAAATCTTTATTTTGGATGACTTTAGATATTTGAGAAACATTTATTCTGATTGAAAAGATCTTTTCCCTTTTTATAACATTGGAAGGGTATCCCAATTGAAACTGATTTTCAGTAGCATTTGACTTTTAGCTAAATAGAATGCGTTCTGCAAAATATGAAGAACAGTCATTTTGCCTGAAGCCAGTTGTGGCAGGCAATCAGAAACCCTGGAGGTCTTTGAGTTTGCTTATTATCCATGGAGCTGTTGAGGACTGATGCTTAAAGACCTCTATCTGAAACAGATGTCACTTTACTGAGTAATCTTCATGTGGAAAGCTTTGTCTAAAGACAGCTCATTTTAAAACGTAGCCATAATTACTTCTATTTTATTATGTAGTCCAGAATGCCTCAGAAAAAAATTTTCCAGAAAGAAACTGTTATAGGCCCATTAAGCCATATATGAAGTGTATCATGAAAGTGAACTATTAGAAGTGACTTCAATTAATTTGCCACCAAAAACAATTCCCATTTGGTCATTCTTACCCTGGATTTGAATCATTCTGTCAGAAAACATAACAAAGAATATGTTTCTCTTTTTACTTCATGCAGAAGCTTTTGCCTTCCTTGTGAATTCATCTTCAAGTATCCCTTTGAATGAGTTTCTAGTGGATTTTCAAATTCTGTGAGTTATTTTTGAGTGGGAGTAATAAAAATCAAAAGAATACTAATGTAGTATCAAGTATCCTCCTTTCTTGCATGCTGGTGTACAAGAGTTCTCATTCTGGGAGCATTTGACTAAATCTTTTGAGAAATCGACCTCTCAGTGTCAGCTAGCTGAACAGTAAATGCTTCCATGTGTGATAAAAGCAAAGATTCTTATTCCCCCCCACCCCCAGTTGATTAAGAAAAGCAAGTCTTTCTTATACAATTTTAGTGGAAAGATTGACAACATCAATAGTTCTTTGAGAAAGACCATAATGGAAAATGTGAGAAAATAGGGAAGATTAAATTACTTGAAGTCTGGATCCAGCTGATTCACAGAGGAAAGTCACATTTTCTCTCATTCTCCCACATTCTTCTCACAATGCTGGAGCATTGTTCCAGAAATCATGGTTTGACTATGTGGCTGTAAAATCTGTAAATAAGACACTGGATATTTTTAGTGCTCTTTATCTTGAAACTCTAATATATAGATAAGAGTACCTGACAATATCATATTCATCAATGTTGTATTTTTTCAAATAACTTTATAATGGAGTTGAAATTGCCTAGAATTTTACATGCATAACTAAATAAATCATCATTTATGATTTGAAACAAAATTTAATGTTACATGTACAAAGTTTCACTCATAGAGAAAGAAGAATAAAAAAGCAATCTTCACTTAGTAGTTCATAATCTATTCTAAATCATAACTATTGACTCAGTACTTCTAGCAAAAGGAGAATACATGTTGATCACAACATTTAGTAGAGTCAGTCACTTCACAGCTAAAAGAAATACATGAGCCTTTGTTCTGTGTCCTCCAAGCAGAAATGTCACCTGTGGAGAGTAACCAAGGAAAGTCTGCAGTTCACAAGGACTTTTTACCAAACAGTGATCATTATCTCCACTAATTTTCTAAATATATTATGTTTATAAAATGTTATGAAAAACTGAGCCAAGAAGTTCATAGCATTACAACATAATGTACATGATACACTAGTAAACAATTGTTTATCAAAGTGTTTAATAAATTAAACAATGTTTATTGTCTCAAAATAAAGAAAAATCTGAAAATTTTACTGAATTTTTTAAAACTTTCCATAATTTCACCTTTTTTATGTCTCCCTATACAATCTTAAAAAAAAAAATTGTTCACACTTCCAGTAAAGATTGCATTATACATTCACACTTTGAAAGTGCTGTTCCTTCACCTGAACAAATAAAAATGATGTGTAAAATACAAAAGAGAAAACATTAAAAACCTTTATTATACTCAAAACACTTAGTTCCAAGTAGCAAAAAAAAAAATGCTTAGGAATGAAGCTGCTAATACTGAGATACTGAGTCCTGAAAAGCAAAACAAAATAAGACAAAACATACATTTAAAATATATATTTTTAAAGATTGTCACTGAAATTGAAAATAATTTATACAGAAAATTAACTCTGTAATGAAGTAGAGTTTCCACAGAGTAAAAAGAACAATGACTTGAACGAGCCAATAGAGAAATGAACCTAGCAAAGAGCAGAGACAAAGATCTAAGAAACACTGAAGAGTTAATAAAGAAAGAGTAATTTTAAATACTTCAAAATACAATGGAGAGATGGCAGAAAAGTAAAACTCAAGGGATAGTAGCTAAAAATTTTCCAGAACTCTGTTTTCATACTGAAAAATACATCATGATTTTTGAGCATTAAGATTTTTTTTTCTTACCTAGACTCATCCTAGTGAAACTAGCAAACAGTAGTAAGGGAAAACTCATTAACTATGTTTAAAGGGTAAAGATTTCTAGATGGACAATTAGATTGACAACAGATTTCTTCATAGTAACAATAAGGCCAATATATTTTGAAAGCTCAAAGGAAAGATTTTAAATTATATTTCTATACTCAGTTAAGCCATCTTTTAAAAGGAGATAAGAGCATTTAAAGACAATCAATCAAAAGAGTTTACTATCCAATTTGAATGCCTTTTATTTCCTTTTTCTTGTGTTATTGCTTTGGTTGAACATCTGATACATTGTTGAATAGTAATGGTGAAAGTGGCAATTCTTTTTTGTTTGTTTTAAATGTGTTTTTAATAAATATTGAAAGTAAATAGATTAATTATTAGAAAGTTAAAAAACTAACCAGCCAATAAAAATAAAACTAATAGAATACACCTGAAAAAAACTAAATATGTAATAAAGATAAGAATAGCATTTATTAAAATAGAAAATAAATAGGAAAAAGATAAGAAGTAGCTATATCTTTTAAAGTACTGTCAACCAGAATACAAGCAACATCAGATTCTTGATTATTTCTGTGGAGTTATATAGGAGAATTATATTAGGACATGACAGTAAGTAGGCTTTGACTACATCTGTACTTTTCTTTGATTGCCTAAAGAAAATGTGTTTATAAATATTTATTAAATAATTCCCTGTACTTTCCTGTATGATTTAAATAGGCATAACACAAATTATGTACATATATTTTTAAAGAAATACAATAGAATATATAGTTTTTACAGTGTTCCTATGTATTTCAAAAACACGTTTGTACTTTAGTTCTGTCTCATGGGAAATATTATAAGTTAAAAGTAGAAGAGAAAGTCTAAATAATATCTTTTCAGAGGAATAGAGTAAAGCCACAGAAAGAAGGGTATTCTAACATCATAATGATGGCTCAGATGGTAAAGAATCTGCCTGCAGTGCAGAAAACCAGGGTTCAATCCCTGGGTCGGGAAGATCCCCTGGAGAAGGAAATGGCAACCCACTCCAGTATTCTTCCCTGAGAATCCCATGGACAGAGGAGCCTGGCAAGCTACAGTCCATGGGTTTGCAAAGAGTCGGACACAACTGAACAATTTCACTTTCACTTTAACATCATAATAGACTTCAAATGTATTGTGTGTGTGTGTGTGTGTGTGTTTTTAGAGTATTTATAAAAATTAATTTTCATGCATTTCCAATCTGTTTTTAAAAAATTTTAGCAGTAATTACTGTTTTCATTGGTGAACTATGAGGTTGAACTGTAGAAAATAAGAAACGGAAGGTGCTAGAGATTGCCAAAGGAATGAATGGATTAATAAAAATAGCATATACCTCAAGACATCAAAAAAAATGTCACTTTAGAAGTATTTCTGTCTGAAACAGACAGACTTAAAGTTCCACTGAACATAATTCTCTTCAGATTTAGAACATACATCTCATTTGTTTCTCTTGGAATAACTCAATTTAACATTTTATCCACAAAAAAGATCTCATTTCATATTTCTTTTTCAGAAGCATACATTTTTGTTATTACAATGTTATCAAATAGCAAAATGCTAACTCTTCTAAGCAGTGACCCTGTGCTTTTTCTCTTTGAAATTTTAATAATTTTTCTATTTTCCTTAAATACAGAAGCCAGTGTTGGATGCCTCCGTCATAGCAGTAAGATAGCAGTACTGTGCCACAAAGCAACCCACACTTGTAATGATGACATCTTACTTTATGGGGACACGGCCACATTTCAATGAATAAATTCATGAAGTCTCACCGCTCTGTGACCCCATACCTACAGTCTTTTTTATCTAGTCCCATTTTAGCTCATTACTGTCATAACAAAAGCAGCCATTCTATTTCACTTCTGATCTTATCTGCCCTTTAAAGGTAAAGAAACACACAAACAACCAAGAAGATAGGCGCCTCGCTTTTTCTTTCTTTAAATGGCTAGTACACTCATTCTTTTTGTTTTCTTTTTTTAGCAAAATAGATTTACTCAAAATAAGTATACTTGCTTTTTCAGTAAGGCTTCCTTAGGTTATAAAACTAAACTGAAAATATAATTGCCCCTATCTTCAGCTAATTTATTTGAAGATGCCTTTCCAGTCTCATTAGCAGGCAGAAATTATCCCAATGATACCCTACAGACAGGAGGTAAATAGATGAGTGTGTGACCTGAGTGCCTGTAAGGTATTCACAAGGTCAGACCGATCATTAAAATACCACTGAATGGTCTCTTGATAGCAAGGAGTACAGCATACCATTCTTCATCTTCCTGCTCCAAGTCTAGCCCTAGAATCTTGCTAATTCACATTTATATACAGGTTCAAAGATATTATTAAATACTTAGGATCTGAAAAGCATGAAGTGTTTTGCAGTTAAATTAGTTGCCCCAAAGTTCTAATAGAAATCAGGTAAGTGTGGCAGATTTACTACAAAAATGATCACGTCTCCTCAAAAGCTCATAAAGGGGGAGTGATGAAATAAAAAAGGTGTAAACCCACAAGGACAAAGAGAAAATGAAATGACACAAGAGATTTTAATAAAGCTTTGAAATACAGATAGTGTGGGAGAATTGGTAAATTATTAATACTTAGCAAAATGGAAATAGTTACCTAAGCACCTTCAGAGTGGAAGTGGAAAAAGTAGCAGGAAAAAGTAGCAAGAAAAAGTTTTTTTTTTAATCAGACTATAATTGCTTTACAATATTGTGTTAGTTTCTGATGTACAGCAAAGTGAATCAGCTATACATGCATATATCCCCTCCCTCTTGGACCTCCCTCCCACCCCCTCCCCACCCTACCCCACCAAGTCATCCCAGAGCTCCAAGCTGAACTCTGTGCTAAAGTACAGCTTCCCACTAGCAATTTATTCTATACATGGTAGTGTATATATGTCAGTGCCAAGAGGGTGGGACAAATTGAGAGAAAATTTACTTTTGATTCAGAGGTCAGCCAGAAGATGGAGATGAAAGATGAGACTAGAAACATGGAGATTAAATTGGGATCTTTAGGCCCTTCTGACTCACTGTTAAAATACCTGTAGCAGGCACACATATCCCAGGGAAGGACAGAGGGAAAGCAACCAGTAGAGAAAGGCACATAAATTGGAATGAAATAAAAAAACAATCATGTTAGAAAATCTTAATGCAATAAAGACAAAGGTACTCAAAACAATTATTACTATCATTTTTATTTACATATAATACTATGTAAATACATTTTATTTACATATAATAATAAGAAAAGTAAGCACTCTACAAGCAAATCTGTGCTACATATAAAACCACATACATCTCTAATTATGAATACTATATATTCCATTGCAATGGATAGTCTAATGACATAGAGTGTCTTTCTTTTTAGCAATTTCACATGATAACTAATAATGACCTAAGAGTCTGTTAAGAAAACAATTTTATTATCCATCTCATGACAAGGAGATTTTTGGTTATGACTGATTTTTTCTTTAGAAAACTTTAAACTTGACTAAAGTGAAAAATAAGCTTTTAATTTGTCATATTTATTTGATAACACATGACAAATGTTTGAAAAATATGTAAGCATTTATTGTTATATCTTATTTCATCTCTAAATTTCCCTTATTGTTACATTCTATTTCAACTCTGAAATGCCCTTTGTTTCAGTAAGAAGAAGGTTCAGTAATAAGAAGAAGACTCTATTAATCATCTTCCTTGAAACAAGGCCACAACAGTTTGAAAAATATAATAGATCAGCCGTTAAAGACAACTGCTTTTCTTTTCTTTTTTTAGTTGCCATTTGTCAATAATAACTGTTCAATGATTAGAGGGAGAAAAGGAAACCTTGAGCAAAGGGTCATAAAGTATTAAAAGCATGTGCTTTGTATTTTGTTTACATTCACACTTCGATAGGTAATCAGGTTACACAATTGTACTATTCACCCTTTTATCCTATGCATCTTTTTTGCTTGTCATACAATAGTTCCTTGAACTACTGTTATAAAATCAATGGACTAGAAATGCTTTGACCTCGGTATTATAGACAAACTGAAAAAAAATTTATTTTTGATCTATGGTAGCAAAGTCATATGGCATAAAACAACTTGTAAACCCTTCCTGCATAGATCAGGTCTTCAAGACAGATCATCGTTTAAACCTTTTCCAACCAGTCTAGGGAAAGGAATACATTTACTTAGCTGCTGAATCAAAGAGCAAAGTAAGTTTTGACAGAACTCCATGAAGCATGGAGTTCATGGGTGGGGAGGGGGTGGCTGTAGAAACTGTGTGTTGTCAGTTTGATTCCCAATTTTCAGTTCTGTTCAGTTGCTCAGTCGTGTCCGACTCTTTACGACCCTAAGAATCACAGCACGCCAGGCCTTCTTGTTCATCACCAGCTCCTGGGGTTTACCCAAACTCATGTCCATTGAGTCGGTGATGCCATCCAGCCATCTCATCCTCTGTCGTTCCCTTCTCCTCCTGCCCTCAATCCCTCCCAGCATCACGGTCTTTTCCAATGAGTCAACTCTTTGCATGAGGTAGCCAAAGTATTGGAGTTTCAGCTTCAGCATCAGTCCTTCCAGTGAACACCCAGGACTGATCTCCTTTAGAATGGACTGGTTGGATGTCCTTGCAGTCCAAGGAACTGTCAAGAGTCTTCTCCAACACCACAGTTCAAAAGCATCAATTCTTCGGTGCTCAGCTTTCTTCACAGTCCAACTCTCACATCCATACATGACCACTGGGAAAACCATAGCCTTGAGTAGATGGACCTTTGTTGGCAAAGTAATGTCTCTGCTTTTTAATATGCTATCTAGGTTGGTCATAACGTTCCTTCCAAGGAGTTAAATAAAGATTAATCCATTTCTACCAACATACTACGCACTTTAAAATCATTTTTAAAATTCAGTCTCTGTTCTTTGTAATGTATATGATTACTAAATGATAGTCAAGGATGACATAATTAGGATCCACTATGTGCAGAATCAGAGAAGGCAATGGCACCCTACTCCAGTACTCTTGCCTGGAAAATCCCATGGAGGGAGGAGCCTGGTAGGCTGCAGTCCATGGGGTCGCTAAGAGTCAGACATGACTGAGCGACTTCACTTTCACTTTTCACTTTCATGCATTGGAGAGGGAGGTGGCAACCCACTCCAGTGTTCTTGCCTGGAGAGTCCCAGGGATGGGGGAGCTTGGTAGGCTACCGTCTATGGGGTCACACAGAGTCAGACACGACTGAAGTGACTTAGCATAGCATAGCATATGTGCAGAATCGAGGAAGGCAATGGCAGCCCACTCCAGTACTCCTGCCTGGAAAGTCCCATGGATGGAGGAGCCTGGAAGGCTGCAGTCCATGGGGTAGGCTAAAAAGTGCTTTTGCCTCATTTCTTATTTCCCCTGAAACCCAAAGGAGGAAAAGATAATGCCATCCACAGGAGTGGGACCTGATCTGCCAGCACTGCCTTGGTGTAGATTATAACTGCATCATCCAACACTAACCCTTAGGCAAGCAGATGCCTAACTCTTGCTGAGGTGTTTTGATGAATACTTTGTATTTGCACTATTCCATAAAAATCTAATGTAAACTGCATCACTGTATGAAGCTTTATAGATAAATATTTTTCATAATAATATATTTTCCTCTAATAACCAGAATGCTATCATAAAATATAAGTGTAGAAAGTTTTTTTCAGGGTTGACTTCTAGATATCACAATTCTGGCTGTATTTTAGCTCCATACGTGAATAACGACTTTCTCAAGAAAAGATCTTAATTTCTAGTTTCTGAAGTTATTGTGAGGTTGGAAAAATTCCTACAAATGCAGAATGATATGTTCATATTTGTATTTTACTTATATTTTAAAATGTACTTCCTATTTCACCATCATAGAAATACTAAAAATATAAATTTTACTTAGGTGACAATGGACAACTCTTAAAATATTAACTATCATGTTCAAATATCTTTATTAACTCTGGGAAAAAAAAGTTGCTTCAGATTAGCTAATGAGAAATTTTAATATCTTTCTATTATACCCATCTATTGATATGTACTTTTAAAGGATATATCTGTAAACTGCAAAAGGATATTCTTTTCCTTCAATTTCAAGAATAATACTACCAGTTTCCAAGTGCCTGCTATGGGCCAAGAAATGGTCTGCAAAATTTACATATTTTACTGTATAATTCATTTTTCAGGTGAAGCAACTGAGATTTGGAAAGGTCAAGTTACTTGTCCCAATTCAGTTAGAAAAAGGAGAGGCCAGGATTCAATTCTACATCAGATTCATCCCCCAAACTCTGCCTACTGAATACTTTTTACTACTCCTTTGTAATGGAGTTTCCCTAGTAAGATATGTAATCCTTCTAAAAATTGTCAAAATACTGAAAAATTTTCAAACTATTTTCGAATGCTTACTAAGCATATTATTGCAAAAATACAATGTGTGTGGATTGCCTAGGGAAGGGCACACCTAATACTATAGATATTTTCATCCTAAATATAATTTTTGTTTCTTCATAGCCTGGCATTTTTAAGAAAAATCTAGACTTCTCTAATTTCAGTAGTTGTTTTTTCATACATATCATACACAAAAATAACAGAATTTTAAAAAGTAGAATTCAATTACATAAAATAAGTAAGGAACAATTACTTTGATTTCATATCAGTTCAGTTCAGTTCAGTTCAGTCGCTCAGTCGTGTCCGACTCTTTGCAACCCCATGAATCGCAGCACGCCAGGCCTCCCTGTCCATCACCAACTCCCAGAGTTCACTGAGACTCACATCCATCGAGTCAGTGATGACATCCAGCCATGTCATCCTCTGGCGTCCCCTTCTCCTCCTGCCCCCAATCCCTCCCAGCATCAAAGTCTTTTCCAATGAGTCAACACTTCACATGAGGTGGCCAAAGTACTAGAGTTTCAGCTTTAGCATCAGTCCTACCAAAGAAATCCCAGGGCTGACCTTCTTTAGAATGGACTGCTTGGATCTCCTTGCAGTCCAAGGGACTCTCAAGAGTCTTCTCCAACACCACAGTTCAAAAGCATCAATTCTTCGGTGCTCAGCCTTCTTCACAGTCCAACTCTCACATCCATACATGACCACAGGAAAAACCATAGGCTTGACTAGACGGACCTTTGTTGGCAAAGTAATGTTTCTGCTTTGAATATGCTGTCTAGGTTGTTCATAACTTTCCTTCCAGGAGTAAGCGTCTTTTAATTTCATGGCTGCAGTCACCATCTGCAGTGATTTTGGAGCCCCAAAAAATAAAGTCTGACACTGTTTCCTCTGTTTCCCCATCTATTTGCCATGAAGTGATGGGACCCGATGCCATGATCTTCGTTTTCTGAATGTTGAGTTTTAAGCCAACTTTTTCACTCTCTACTTTCACTTTCATCAAGAGGCTTTTCAGTTCCTCTTCACTTTCTGCCATAAGGGTGGTGTCATCTTCATATCTGAGGTTATTGATATTTCTCCCGGCAATCTTGATTCCAGCTTATGTTTCTTCCAGTCCAGAGTTTCTCATGATGTATTCTGGCATATAAGTTAAATAAGCAGGGTGACAATACACAGCCTTGACGAACTTCTTTTCCTATTTGGAACCAGTCTGTTGTTCCATGTCCAGTTCTAACTGTTGCTTCCTGACTTGCATACAGATTTCTCAAGAGGCAGGTCAGGTGGCCTGGTATTCCCATCTCTTTCAGAATTTCCCACAGTTTCTTGTGATCCACACAGTCAAAGGCTTTGGCATAGTCAATAAAGCAGAAATAGATGTTTTTCTGGAACTCTCTTGCTTTTTCCATGATCCAGTGGATGTTGGCAATTTGATCTCTGGTTCCTCTGCCTTTTCTAAAACCAGCTTGAACATCAGGAAGTTCATGGTTGATGTATTGCTGAAGCATGGCTTGGAGCATTTTGAGCATTACTTTACTAGCATGTGAGATGAATGCAATTGTGCGGTAGTTTGAGCATTCTTTGGCATTGCCTTTCTTTGGGACTCGAATGAAAACTGACTTTTTCCAGTCCTGTGGCCATTGCTGTGTTTTCCAAATTTGCTGGCATATTGAGTGCAGCACTTTCACAGCATCATCTTTCAGGATTTGGAATAGCTCCACTGGAATTCCATCACCTCCACTAGCTTTGTTCGCAGTGATGCTTTCTAAGGCCCACTTGACTTCACATTCCAAGATGTCTGGCTCTAGGTCAGTGATCACACCATCATGATTATCTGGGTCATGAAGATCTTTTTTGGACAGTTCTTCTGTGGAATCAAGATTGCCGGGAGAAATATCAATAACCTCAGATATGCAGATGACACCACCCTTACGGCAGAAAGTGAAGAGGAACTAAAAAGCCTCTTGATGAAAGTGAAAGTAGAGAGTGAAAAAGTTGGCTTAAAGCTCAACATTCAGAAAACGAAGTTCATGGCATCCGGTCCCACCACTTCATGGGAAATAGATGGGAAAAAGTGGAAACAGTGTCAGACTTTATTTTTCTGGGCTCCAAAATCACTACAGATGGTGACTGCAGCCATTGAAATTAAAAGACGCTTACTCATTGGAAGGAAAGTTATGACCAACCTAGATAGCATATTCAAAAGCAGAGACATTGCTTTGCCAACAAAGGTCCGGCTAGTCAAGGCTGTGGTTTTTCCTGTGGTCATGTATGGATGTGAGAGTTGGACTGTGAAGAAAGCTGAGCACCGAAGAATTGATGCTTTTGAACTGTGGTGTTGGAGAAGACTCTTGAGAGTCCCTTGGACTGCAAGCAGATCCAACCCGTCCATTCTGAAGGAGATCAGCCCTGGGATTTCTTTGGAAGGAATGGTGCTGAAGCTGAAACTCCAGTACTTTGGCCACCTCATGTGAAAGGTTGACTCATTGGAAAAGACTGATGCTGGGAGGGATTGGGGGCAGGAGGAGAAGGGGACGACAGAGGATGAGATGGCTGGATGGCATCACTGACTGGATGGACGTGAGTCTGAGTGAACTCTGGGAGTTGGTGATGGACAGGGAGGCCTGTCATGCTGCAATTCATGGGGTCGCAAAGAGTCGGACACGACTGAGCGACTGATCTGATCTGATCTGATCTGTGTATTCTTGCCATCTCTTCTTAATATCTTCTGTTTCTGTTAGGTCCATACCATTTCTGTCCTGTATCGAGCCCGTCTTTGCATGAAATGTTCCCTTGGTATCTCTAATTTTCTTGAGGAAATCTCTAGTCTTTCCCATTCTGTTGTTTTCCTCTATTTCTTTGCATTGATCGCTGAGGAAGGCTTTATCTCTTCTTGCTATTCTTTGGAACTCTGCATTCAGATGCTTATATCTTTCCTTTTCTCCTTTGCTTTTCACTTCTCTTCTTTTCACAGCTATTTGTAAGGCCTCCCCAGACAGCCATTTTGCTTTTTTGCATTTCTTTTCTGTGGGAATGGTCTTGATCCCTGTCTCCTGTACAATGTCACAAACGTCATTCCATAGTTGATCAGGCACTCTATCTATCAGATCTAGGCCCTTAAATCTATTTCTCACTTCCACTGTATAATCATAAGGGATTTGATTTAGGTCATACATGAATGGTCTAGTGGTTTTCCCTACTTTCTTCAATTTAAGTCTGAATTTGGTAATAAGAAGTTCATGATCTGAGCCACAGTCAGCTCCCAGTCTTGTTTTTGTTGACTGTATAGAGCTTCTCCATCTTTGATTGCAAAAAATATAATCAATCTGATTTTTGTGTTGACCATCTGGTGATGTCCATGTGTAGAGTCTTCTCTTGGGTTGTTGGAAGAGGGTGTTTGCTATGGCCAGTGCATTTTCTTGGCAAAACTCTATTAGTCTTTGCCCTGCTTCATTCCATATTCCAAGGCCAAATTTGCCTGTTACTCCAGGTATTCCTTGACTTCCTACTTTTGCATTCCAGTCCCCTATAATGAAAAGGACATCTTTTTTGGGTGTTAGTTCTAAAAGGTCTTGAAGGTCCTCATAGAACTGTTCAGCTTCAGCTTCTTCAGTGTTACTGGTTGGAGCATAGACTTGGATTACTGTGATATTGAATGGTTTGCCTTGGAAACGAACAGAGATCATTCTGTCGTTTTTGAGATTGCATCCAAGTACTGCATTTCAGACTCTTTTGTTGACCATGATGGCTACTCCATCTCTTCTGAGGGATTCCTGCCTGCAGTAGTAGATATAATGGTCATCTGAGTTAAATTCACCCATTCCAGTCCATTTCACTTCACTGATTCCTAGAATGTCTATATTCACTCTTGCCATCTCTTGTTTGACCACTTCCAATTTGCCTTGATTCATGGACCTGACATTCCAGGTTCCTATGCAATATTGCTCTTTACAGCATCGGACCTTGCTTCTATCACCAGTCACATCCACAGCTGGGTATTGTTTTTGCTTTGGCTCCATCCCTTCATTCTTTCTGGAGTTATTTCTCCACTGATCTCCAGTAGCATATAGGGCCCCTACTGACCTGGGGAGTTCCTCTTTCAGTATCCTATCATTTTGCCTTTTCATACTGTTCATGGGGTTCTCAAGGCAAGAATACTGAAGTGGTTTGCCATTCCCTTCTCCAGTGGACCACATTCTGTCAGATCTCTCCACCATGACCCACCCGTCTTGGGTTGCCCCTCGGGCATGGCTTAGTTTTATTGAGTTAGACAAGGCTGTGGTCCTAGTGTGATTAGATTGACTAGTTTTCTGTGAGTATGGTTTCAGTGTGTCTGTCCTCTGATACCCTCTTGCAACACCTACCATCTTACTTGGGTTTCTCTTACCTTGGGCGTGGGGTATCTCTTCACAGCTGCTCCAGCAAAGCACAGCTGCTGCTCCTTACCTTGGATGAGGGGTATCTCCTCACCGCCACCCTTCCTGACCTTCAACGTGGGATAGCTCCTCTAGGCCCTCCTGATTTCATATTACAGATGAGGAAATAAAACTTGCAGTCAGAATTTATGAAGCACTTGCTCTAAATATTTAAAGTAATCATTGAACTAAAGAAAAATTGCTTCTTTTGGAAAAATTTTTTAAAATTATAATCATACAGTTCTTGGTATTTTTGTTTTATGGTATTTTCTTTGTTTTATGACAGTTTAATCTTCCAGTGTCTTATTTTCCCACATATGCTGTTAATATGTTGAAGAAGTCTTTAGTTTTTATCTTTTTTATGAAGTCTTCAAAGCTATTAACTATATCCACAAAATATAAGTACACAAAACATAAACATATACATATAGCAGCATAATAACTTCATGCATCAGAGCATATTATCACTATCCATGTAACTTCATTTTATTAGCAAATAAATGATATATATTTATAACTGAATATTGAAATTAGAGGCATAAATCAAAAAACTTGCCTGCATACCGTAACAAGTGACCCAGTGTCAACAACAAAAACATGTTCTCTCCAAAACATTATTAAAGTATCAATAATAGCAATAAATCTTTTATGAATAATTTGAAACAGACTCACACTGTTTCATTAACTCTTGGCCCTGCACTCTTTACACACACACATGAGGTATTTTCTAGCTACACGGAATCTCAACCAGTTTCTCTATCATCCTTAACTTGAATTTTTAAGAGGCAAGTTATCATCTTTAATCTAACCTACTGAGAGGGTTATTAAACCTGGAAAATCATTCTATTTAAAATACAGAAGGTGGACCTGAATAGATGTCCTTCATGTTGGTACAGAATGCAGTTAATTATATTGGACTTTAGATTCCATAGCAAATCTTTCAGAAATTAGTACAGAAGATTGTCTTCGTGGTTAAGTTCTAAAATGTGTCCCCAAGTCATTACAAAGAACTTGTACCTTTGTGTGTCTAAAAGTACTCATATTAGTATTTATATTGAGTGTTTTGTTTTAGAACTTAGTACACTAAGGTCTCTTCAGCTTGTAATTCTGTTAAAGAAATGTCAGGAGCTATTGTGTACCACTATTCTAAGCATATTGCTTGTGATTGTGACATTAGAAGCTACAAATAACACTCATCTCTCACTTTATGAGAGTGAACAAGACATAGCCTACATCGCTTGGTCCATGTGATCATAAATTGAAGAAATGGAACAGAATCTTAGGCATGTAGAAAAGTGAAAATGAAGTTGCTCAGTCGTGTTGGACTCTTGGCGACCGTGGGATTCTCCAGGCAAGAGTACTGAAGTGGGGTGCCATTTCCTTCTCCAGGAGATCTTCCCAACCCAGGGATCGAACCCCGGTCTCCCGCATTGCAGGCAGACGCTTTACCATCTGAGCCACCAGGGAAGACGTTCTATTAAATGTCCATACAAAACTATATCTACTTAATGTTTGGTGCATCTTTTTGAACAATAAGCAATTTCATGGTTGATTATTTTCTTCATCTTAATTTCACATTTAGAAATAGATAGGACTTTTAAAATACCTGTATCCTACTATGCATATTATATTATTCTACTATACATTACTATACATACTACTTTTGTGTACAACCTCAGTGAATAGAATCTGCATGTTTATTGGAGTATTTAGATTTTTAATCAGTACCACCTAATGTAATGCTTAAAATTCTCCAAGCCAGGCTTCAGCAATACATGAACCATGAACTTCCAGATATTCAAGCTAGTTTTAGAAAAGGCAGAGGAATAAGAGATCAAATTGCCAACATCTGCTGTATCATTGCAAAAGCAAGAGAGTTCCAGAAAAAACATCTATTTCTGTTTTATTGACTATGCCAAAGCCTTTAACTGTGTGGATCACAATAAACTGTGGAAAATTCTGAAAGAGATGGGAATAGCAGACCACCTGACCTGCCTCTTGAGAAACCTATATGCAGGCCAGGAAGCAACAGTTAGAACTAGACATGAAACAATAGACTAGTTCCAAATAGGAAAAGGAGTACGTCAAGGCTGTATGTTGTCACCCTGCTTATTTAACTTATATGCAGAGTACATCATGAGAAATGCTGGGCTGGAGGAGGCACAAGCTGGAATCAAGAATGCTGGGAGAAATATTAATAACCTCAGATATTCAGATGACACCACCCTTATGGCAGAAAATGAAGAAGAACTAAAGAGCCTCTTGATGAAGATGAAAGAGGAGAGTGAAAAAGTTGACTTAAAGCTCAACATTCAGAAAACTAAGATCATGGCATCGGGTCCCATCACTTCATGGCAAATAGATGGGGAAACAGTGGAAACAGTGGCTGACTTTATTTTTCTGGGCTCCAAAATCACTGCAGATGGTGATTGCAGCCAGGAAATTAAAAGACACTTACTCCTTGGGAGGAATGTTATGACCAACCTAGACAACATATTAAAAAGCAGAGACATTACTTTACCAGAAAGGTCCATCTAGTCAAGGCTATGGTTTTTCCAGTGATCATGTATGGATGTGAGATTTGGACTGTGAAGAAGGCTGAGCGCTGAAGAATTGATGCTTTTTAACTATGGTGTTGGAGAAAACTCTTGAGAGTCCCTTGGACCGCAAGGAAATCCAACCTGTCCATCCTAAAGGAGATCAGTCCTGGGTGTTCATTGGAAGGACTGATGTTGAAGCTGAAACTCCAGTACTTTGCCACCTGATGCGAAGAGCTGACTCATTTTAAAAGACCCTGATGCTTTTGAACTGTGGTGTTGGAGAAGACTCTTGAGAGTCCCTTGGACTGCAAGGAGATCCAACCAGTCCATTCTGAAGGAGATCAGCCTGGGATTTCTTTGGAAGGAATGATGCTAAAGCTGAAACTCCAATACTTTGGCCACCTCATGCGAAGAGTTGACTCATTGGAAAAACTCTGATGCTGGGAAGGATTGGGGGCAGGAGGAGAAGGGGATGACAGAGGATGATATGGCTGGATGGCATCACTGACTCAATGGACATGAGTCTGAGTGAACTCTGGGAGTTGGTAATGGACAGGGAGGCCTGGCATGCTGCGATGCATGGGGTCCCAAAGAGTTGGACATGACTGAGTGACTGATCTCATCTGATCTGACGCTGGGAAAGATTGAGGGCAGTAGGAGAAGGGGATGACAGAGGATGACATGGTTGGATGGCATCACTGACTCAATGGACATGGATTTGGGTGGACTCCGGGAGTTGGTGATGGACAGGGAAGCCTGGCACGCTGCAGTTCATGGGATCGCAAAGAGTCGGACATGACTGAGTGACTGAACTCAACTGAACCTAATGTACATGTATCTATCTATGACAGATCCTCATACGTTGAATTGCTAGATCAAAAAATAGGACCCAAGTTTACTAAACTCTTTTCCAAGGTTATACCAAGTCATGCTGCCAAATGTACTTGTGAGTTCTTTTGATCTACATACTTGACAACACTCTGTGCCAGTCTGGTACAGGTATATAGACATCTCATGGTGTCCTCTTATTTCTACTGAAGGTACATGATGTTGTATATCTTTTGTGGTTACATATTTCCTCCTTTGTGAAGTGCTTATTCAAACCTTTTGATTTTTCTATAGTTGGTCTTTTTTTCCCCCCTTTTTTTTTTAAATTGAAGGATAAATGCTTTACAGAAGAATACTTGCTTTACAGAATTTTCTGTCAAACCTCAACATGAATCAGCCATAAGTATACATATGTCCCCTCCTTTTTGAACCTCTCTCCCACCTCCCTCTTCATCCCAACCCTCTCGGTTGTTACAGAGCCCCTGTTTAAGTTTCCTGAGCCATATAGCAAATTCCTGTTGGCTATCTATTTTACATATGGTAGCGTAAGTTTACGTGTTACTTTTTCCATACATCTCACTCTCTTCTCCCCTCTCCCCATGTCCATAAGTCTATTCTTTATGTCTGTTTCTCCACTGCTTCCCTGTAAATAAATTCTTCAGTACCATTTTTTAGATTCTGTACATGTGTGTTAGAACACGATATTTATCTTTCTCTTTCTGGCTCACTTCACTGTGTATAATAGGTTCTAGGTTCATCCACCTCATCAGAACTGACTCAAATGTGTTCCTTTTTATGGCTGAGTAATATTCAATTGTGTATATGTACCACAACTTCTTTATCCATTCATCTGTTGATGGACATCTAGGTTGCTTCCATGTTCTAGCTATTGTAAATAGTTCTGCAATGAACAACAGGATACATGTATCTTTTTCAATTTTGGTTTCCTTAGGATATTTGCCTAGAAGTGGGATTGCTGGGTCATATGGTGGTTTTATTCCTATTTTTTAAAGGAATCTCCATACCCTCTTCCATAGTGGCTCTATCAATTTACATTCCCACCAACAGTGCAAGAGCATTCCCTTTGCTCCGTACCCTCTGCAGCATTTATTGTTTGTAGACTTTTTGAGGATAGCCATTCTGACCAGTGTGAGGTGATATCTCATTGTGGTTTTGATTTGTATTTCTCTAATAATGTAATGTTGAGCGTCTTTTCATGTGTTTGTTAACCATCTGTATATCTTCTTTGGAGAAATGTCTTTTTAGGTCTTTTACCCTTTTGATGGGTCTTTTAGGTCTTTTACACTTTTTGATTGGTTTCTTTGTTTTTCTAGCATTGAGTCATATGAGCTGCTTGTATATTTTGGAAATTAATCCTTTGTCAGTTGTTTCATTTGCTCTTATTTTCTCCCATTCTGAGGGTGGTATTTTCACCTTGCTTATAGTTTCCTTTGCTGTGCAAAAGCTTTTTTTTTTTTTTTTTTAATTTCTAGATGGCCTCTTTTATGGTTTTTTTTAAATTTAATTTTATTTTTAAACTTTACATAATTGTATTAGTTTTGCCAAATATCAAAATGAATCCACCACAGGTATACATGTGCTCCCCATCCTGAACCCTCCTCCCTCCTCCCTCCCCATACCATCCCTCTGGGTCATCCCAGTGCACTAGCCCCAAGCATCCAGTGTCGTGCATCGAACCTGGACTGGCATCTCGTTTCATACATGATATTTTACATGTTTCAATGCCATTCTCCCAAATCTTCCCACCTTCTCCCAAGTTTAATGTCCAACTTGTTTACTTTTGTTTTTATTTCCATTACTCTAGGAGGAGGATCATAGAGGATCTTGATTTGATTTATGTCATCAAGTGTTCTGCCTATGTTTTCCTCTAAGTTTTACAGTTTCTGGTCTTACATTTAGGTCTTTAATCCACTTTGACTTTATCTTTGTGTATGGTATTAGAAAGTGTTCTAATTTAATTCTTTTACATGTAGCTGTCCAGTTTTCTCAGCACCATTTAATGAAAAGGCTGTCTTTGATCCATTGTATATTCATACTTCCTTTGTCAAAAATAAGGTAGCCATAGGTGCACGGGTTTATTTCTGGGCTTTATGTCTTGTTCCATTGGTCTATATTTCTGTTTTTGTGCCAGTACCATACTGTTTTGATAACTGTAGCTTTGTAGTATAATCTGAGGTCAGGAAGGTTGATTTCTCCAGTTCCATTCTTCTTTCTTAAGACTGCTTTCGCTATTCATGGTCTTTTGTGTCTCCAAATGAACTGTGAAATTTTTTGTTCTAGTTCTGTGAAAAAATGCCATGGTAATTTAATAGGGATCACATTGAATCTGTAGATTACATTTGGTAGTATAGTCATTTTCACAATAATGATTCTTCCTACCCACGAACATGGAATATCTCTCCATCTTTTTATGTCATCTTTGATTTCTTTCACTAATGTCTTATAATTTTCTGTGTACAGTTCTTTTGTCTCCTTAGGTAAGTTTATTCCCAGATATTTAATTCTTTTTGTTGCAATGGTGAATGAGACTGCTTCCTTAATTTCTCTTTCTGATATTTCATTGTTGGTATATAGAAATGCAAGTGATTTCTGTGTATTGATTTTGTATCCTGCAACTTTGATAAATTCACTGATAGGCTCTAGTAATTTCTGGTCCTATCTTTAGGGTTTTTCTATGTACAGTATCATGTCATCTGCAAACAGTGAGAGATTTACTTCTTCTTTTCCAAACTGGATTCCTTTTATTTATTTTTCTTGGCTGTAGCTAGGACTTCCAGAACTATGTTGAATAATAGTGACAAAAGTGGATATCCTTGTCTTCTTCCTGATCTTAGGGGGGATGCTTTTAGTTTCACCACTGAGAATAATGTTTGCTGTAGGCTTATCATAAATGGCCTTTACTATGTTGAGTTACTCCAAGGCCAAATTTTCCCATTACTCTGGTATTTCTTGACTTCCTACTTTTGCATTAGAGTCTCCTATAATGAAAAGGACATCTTTTGGGGGTATGAATTCTAGAAGGTCTTGTAGGTCTTCACAGAACCGTTAAATTTCAGCTTCTTCAGCATTAGTGGTTGGGGCATAGACTTGGATTACTGTGATATTGAATGGGTTGCCTTGGAAACAAACAGAGATCATTCTGTCGTTTTTGAGATTGGATCGAAGTACTGCATTTCAGACTCTTCTGTTGACGATGATGGCTACTCCATTTCTTCTAAGGGATTCCTGCCTACAGTAGTAGATATAATGGCCATCTGAGTTAAATTAGCCCATTCCAGTCCATTTTAGTTTGCTAATTCCTAAAATGTTGATGTCCATTCTTGCCATCTCCTGTTTGACCACTTCCAATTTGCCTTGATTCATGGACCTAACATCCCAGGTTCCTATGTAATATTGCTCTTTACAGCATCAGACTTTACTTACAACACCAATCACATCCAAAACTGGGTGTTGTTTTTGCTTTGGCTCCGTCTCTTTATTCTTTCTGGAGTTAGTTCTCCACTGATCTCCAGTAGCATATTGGGCACCTACTGACCTGGGGAGTTCATCTTTCAGTGTCCTATCTTTTTACCTCTTCATGTGGTTCATGGGGTTCTTAAGGCAAGAATACTGAAGTGGTTTCCCATTCCCTTCTGCAGGGGACCACGTTTGGTCAGAATTCAAATCCTAAAAGATGATGCTGTGAAAGTGCTGCACTCAATATGTCAGAAAATTTGGAAAACTAAACAGTGGACACAGGACTGGAAAAGGTCAGTTTTTAGTCCAGTCCCAAAAAAAAGGCAATGCCAAGGAATGATCAAACTACTGCACAATAGCACTCATCTCACACACTAGCAAAGTAATGCTCAAAATTCTTCCAGCCAGGCATTAACAGTACATGAACTGTGAACTTTCAAATGTTCCAGCTGGATTTAGAAAAGGCAGAGGAACAGGAAATCAAATTGCCAACATCCATTGGATCATCGAGAAAGCAAGAGAGCTCAAAAAAACACCTACTTCTGCTTTATTGACAATGCCAAAACCTTTGACTGTGTGGATCACAATAAGCTGTGGAAAATTCTGAAAGAGATGGGAATACCAGACCACCTGACCTGCATCATGAGAAATCTATATGCAGGTCAAGAAGCAACAGTTAGAACTGGACATAGAACAACAGTCTGGTTCCAAATTGGGAAAGGAATACATCAAGGCTGTATATTGTCACCCTGCTTATTTAACTTATATGCAGAGTACATCATGAGAAATGCTGGACTGGATGAAGCACAAGCTGGAATCAAAATTCCCAGGAGAAATATCAATGACCTAAGATATGCAGATGACACCACCCTTATGGCAGAAAGCGAAGAAGAACTAAATAGCTTCTTGATGAACGTGAAAGAGGAGAGTGAAAAAGTTGGCTTAAAGCTCAACATTCAGAAAACTAAGATCATGGCATCCGGTCCCATCACTTCATGGGAAATAGATGGGGAAACAATGGAAAGAGTGAGAAACTTTATTTTCTTGGGCTGTAAAATCATTGCAGATGGTGACTGCAATCATGAAATTAAAAGATGCTTGCTCCTTAGAAGAATAGTTATGACCTACCTAGACAGAATATTAAAAAGCAGAGACATTACTTTGCCAACAATGGTCCATTTAGTCAAGGCTATGGTTTTCCCAGTAGTCATGTATGGATGTGAGAGTTGGACTATAAAGAAAGCTGAGCACTGAAGAATTGATGCTTTTGAACTGCAGTGTTCAAAAGGGTAGAAGACTCTTGAGAGTCCCTTGGACAGTGAGAAGATCCAACCAGTCCATCCTAAAGGAAGTCAGTCCTGAATATTCATTGAAAGGAGTGATGCTGAAGCTGAAACTTCAATACTTTGGCCATCTGATGTGAAGAACTGACTCACTGGAAAAGACCTGATGCTGGGAAAGATTGAAGGTATGAGGAGAAGTGGATGACAGAGAATGAGATGGTTAGATGGCATCACTGTCTCAATGGATATGAGTTTGAGTAAACCTAGTGAGCTGGTGATGGACAGGGAAGCCTGGCCTGCTGCAGTCCATGGGGTCACTAAGAGTCAGACACGACTGAGTGATTGAACTGAACTGAAATGAACTGATGTTGGGGTTGGTTCCTTCTATGCTCATTTTTGAAGAGTTTTAATCATAAATAGTTGCTGAATTTTGTCAAAGGCTTTTTCTGCATCTGTTATGATTATCATATAGTTTTTATCTTTCAAATTGTTATTATGGGGTATCACATTGATTGATATGAATATATTGAAGAAACCTTGCATTCCTGGAATAAACCCAACTTGATCATGATGTATGAGCTTTTTGATGTGGTACTGAATTCTGTTTGCTAAAATTTTTTTGAGGATTTTTGCATCTACATTCATCATTGATATTGGCCTGTAAAATATCATTGATATTTTCTTTTTTGTGTGTGTTTGTCTTTGTCTGATTTTGGTATCAGGGTGATGGTGGCCTTGTGGAATGAGTTTGGAAGTGTTCCTTCCTCTGCAATTTTTTGAAAGAGTTTTAGAAGAATGGGCATTAGCTCTTTAAATGTTTGGTAGAATTCTCCTGTGAAGCCATCTGGTCCTGGGCTTTTGTTTTGGGGGAGATTTTTGATCACAGCTTCAATTTCCGTGTTTGTGATTGGGTTGTTATAATTTCTATTTCTTCCTGGTTCAGTCTTGGAAGAATGAACTTTTCTAAGAATCTGTCCATTTCTTCCAGGATATCCATTTTATTGCCGTATAGTTTTTCATAATATTCTCTTATAATCCTTTGTATTTCTGCGTTGTCTATTGTAACCTCTCCTTTTTCATATCTAATTTTGATTCTCCTCTCTTTTTTTCCTGATGAGTCTGACCATAGTTTTGTCAATTTTGTTTACCTTCTCAAAGAAACAGCTTTTAGTTTTATTAATCTTTACTATTGTTTCTTTCATTTATTTTTCCTTTATTTCTGCTTGGATCTTTATGATTTCTTTCCTTCTACTAATTTTGTTTTTTTTTTTTTAAGTCTTTTTCCAGTTGTTTTATAAGTAAAGTTAGGTTGTCTATTCAATGTTTTTCTTATTTCCTGAGGTAGGATTATATTGCTAGAAACTTCCCTCTTAGGATTGCTTTTGCTGCATTCCATAAGTTTTGAGTTGTTGTGTTTTAATTGTCATTTCTTTCTAGAAATTTTTTTATTTCCCTTTTGATTTCTTCAGTAACCTGTTGGTTATTTAGAAACAGGTTGTTTAATCTCCATGTGTTTGTTTTTCTTACAGGTTTTTTCTTGTAATTGATATCTAGTCTCATAGTGTGGTTGGAGAAGATGCTTGATATGATTTCAATTTTCTTAAATTTACTGTTTGATTTGTGACCCAAGATGTTGTGAGGTTTAATTTGTGACCTGGAGAATATTCCATGTGTACTTGAGAAGAAGGTGTATTCTTCTGCATTTGGATGGAATGTCCTGAAGATATTAATGAGGTCCATCTAATGTAATGTATCATTTAAGACTTGTGTTTCCTTATTAATTTTCTGTTTTGATGATCTGTCCATTGGTGTAAGTGGGGTGTTAAAGTCTCCTAGTATTACTGTGTTACTGTCAATTTCTTCTTTTATGTCTGTTAGTGTTTGTCTTATGTATTGATTCGCTCCTATGTTGGGTGCATGCTGCTGCTGCTGCTAAGTCGCTTCAGTCGTGTCTGACTCTGTGCAACCCCATAGATGGCAGCCCACCAGGCTCCCCCGTCCCTGGGATTCTCCAGGCAAGAACACTGAAGTGGGTTGCCATTTCCTTCTCCAAATATCTATGTAAATATCTATGTTGGGTGCATAGATATTTACAATTTTGTTGTCTTCCTCTTGGATTGATCCCTTGATCACTATGTAGTGTCCTTCTTTATCTCTTCTGATATTCTTTAAGTTCTATCTTGTCTGATATGAGTTTTGCTACTCCAGCTTTCTTTGGCTTCTCATTTGCATGGAATATATTTTTCCATCCTCTCACTTTCAGTCTATATGTGTCTTGAGGTCTGAAGTGGGTTTCTTGTAGACAGTATATATATGGGTCTTGTTTTTGTATTCATTCAGCTCATCTGTGTCTTTTGGGTGGAGCATTTAATCCATTTACATTTAAAGTAATTATCAATATATATGTTCCTTTTGCCATTTTCTTAATTGTTTGGAGTCGATTTTGTAGATCTTTTTCTTCTCTTATATTTATTGACTATATAAGTCTGTTTAACATTTGTTGTAAAGCTGGTTTGGTGGTACTGAATTCTCTTGACTTCTGCTTGCCTGAAAAGCTTTTTATTTCTCCATCAATTTTGAATGAGATCCTTGCCAGGTACAGTAATCCTGGTTGTAGATTTTTTCCTTTCAGTACTTTAAATACGTCCTGTCATCCCCTTCTGGCCTGCAGAGTTTCTGCTGAAAGATCAGCTGTTAAGCAGAAGGGGTTTCCCTTGTATGTTACTTGTTGCTTCTCCATTGCTGCTTTTAATATTCTTTCTTTGTGTTTAGTCTTTATTATTTGGTTAGTATGTGTCTTGGCATGTTTCTCCTTGGGTTTATCCTGTATGGGACCCTCTGTGCTTCTTGGACTTGATTGACTATTTCCTCTTCCATGTTGGGGAAATGTTCTACTATAATTTCTTCAAGAATTTTCTCATACCCTTTATTTTTCTCTTCTTCTTCTGGGACCCCTATAATTCAAATGTTGGTACATTTGATATTGTCCCAAAGATTTCTGAGACTATCCTCAGTTCTTTTCATTCTTTTTACTTTATTCTGCTCTTCAGAAGTTATTCCCACCATTTTCTCTTCCAGCTCACTGATTCATTCTTCTGCTTTAGATATTCTGCTATTGATTCCTTCTAGAGTATTTTTAATTTCAGTAATTGTTTGTCTCTGCATGTTTATTTTTTCATTCTTCTTGGTCTTTGTTAATTGATTCTTATATTTTCTCCATTTTGTTTTCAAGGTTTTTGAGCATCTTTACTATCATTTTTCTGAATTCTTTTTCAGGTAGTGTACCTATTTCGTTTTCATTTATTTGGACTTCTGTGTTTCTAGTTTGCTCCTTGATTTATGTAGTATTTCTTTGTCTTTTCATTATTTTTTTTTTAACTTATTGTGTTTGAGGTCTCCTTTTCCCAGGCTTCAAGGTTGAGTTATTTCTTTGTTTTGGTTTCTGCCCTCCTGAGGTTGGTCCAGTGATTTGTGTAAGCTTCTTATAGGGTGAGATATGTGCTGAGTTTTTGTTTGTTTGTTTTTCCTCTGATGGGCAAGGCTGAGTGAGGTGGTAATCCTGCCTGCTGATGACTGGGTTTGTATTTTTGTTTTGTTTGTTGTTTAGATGTGACATCCTGCACAGGTGGTTGGCTGATGCCGGCTCTTATATTCTGGTGGTTTCCTTTGTGTGAGTTCTCACTATTTGATGCCCGCTAGGGTTAGTTCTCTGGTAGTCTAGGGTCTTGGAGTCAGTGCTCCCACTTCAAATGCTCAGGGCTTGATCTTCAGTTTTGCATGAAGGAAAGTTATGACCAACCTAGATAGCATATTCAAAAGCAGAGACATTACTTTGCCAACAAAGGTCTGTCTAATCAAGGCTATGGTTTTTCCTGTGGTCATGTATGGATGTGAGAGTTAGACTGTGAAGAAGGCTGAGTGCCGAAGAATTGATGCTTTTGAACTGTGGTGTTGGAGAAGACTCTTGAGAGTCCCTTGGACTGCAAGGAGATCCAACCAGTCCATTCTGAAGGAGGTCAGCCCTGGGATTTCTTTGGAGGGAACGATGCTGAGGCTGAAACTCCAGTACTTTGGCCACCTTATGTGAAGAGCTGACTCATTGGAAAAGACTCTGATGCTGGGAGGGATTGGGGGCAGGAGGAGAAGGGGACACCAGAGGATGAGATGGCTGGATGGCATCACTGACTCGATGAACTTGAGTCTGAGTGAACTCTGGGAGTTGGTGATGGACAGGGAGGCCTGGCGTGCTGCGATTCATGGGGTCGCAGAGAGTCGGACACGACTGAACGACTGAACTGAACTGAACTGAACTGATGTATCCTTTTCCACTGGTCAGTTACTCCTGTTGACTCTCGTTGGTGTTCTGCACTCACTTCTGTGTCTGAAGGTGTATTCTGATGTATCTGTGGACAGAGTTGTACTCCACATCCACCTACTCCTCCACCATCTTGTTCTCTCCTAATATAAGCAGAGCAGAGATTTGTAAGCAGAAACCTTATCAGGAACAAAAACCTGAACTATATTCACAAATTGCTGGAGGCTCAGCGTGGACAACTCTGAGAGTTCAGAACTTCAGGGAGACCCAGTCATAGGTAGGCAACCGTAATACTAAGATTCACCTCCAAAAGGCCACCTATGTCCCCACAGTTATAAAACTGTTTTTCCCCATATTTTCTTACTTGTGTCTGTTGATCAAAGGGAATTTGCATTTTTTATAGTAAAATTACCTCTTTATCTCTGTTTAAGACCTTTTTATGTCTTAAGAAAAATTTCCTACTATGAAATCATGAAGACATTCTCCCACATAGTTTTCTAAAGGAGAACTTGGAATTGCACAATTTGAGCCAGTAATTAGGGTGATCATCTTTTTTTCCCTTGTACATCTCTATTTAATGCTTATTGTCCAGGGTACTTAATCATGCATTTTTCTTTCTTAATAATATCCCAATTTGGATAATAAAATATATGGTTGCCTTACCCATAATCCACAGGTAGATAAGTTTTTGTGTGCTGTGAGGGAAGGGTCTATATTAATAAAATTTTCTGAGTAATACACAACCTTATAATTTCAGTTGCTTCACATATCAACTTTTGTTTTTCATTTATAGGTCAGCATTTTCATCCTTTCTATATGTGGTTTAGGAGTGGCCTAGCTAGGCTTGATTCCAGGCTGAAGATTTGGTTTGTCTATTTCATGTGACCCTCATCCTACCACCCAGGTAGAGAGAGCCCACATTCTGTTGGTTAAAGTAACCTATGTGGCCAAGACAAAAATCATTCAGGCAAAGATATAAATTACCTCCACATGGAAGCCATGACCTGATTAGAGAGTAAAAGAATTGTGAATAGGTATAGGCTATGGTTTTTCCTGTGGTCATGTATGGAAGTGAGAGTTGGACTGTGAAGGCTGAGCGCCGAAGAATTGATGCTTTTGAACTGTGGTGTTGGAGAAGACTCTTGAGAGTCCCTTGGACTGCAAGGAGATCCAACCAGTCCATTCTGAAGGAGATCAGCCCTGGAATTTCTTTGGAAGAAATGATGCTAAAGCTGAAACTCCAGTACTTTGGCTACCTCATGTGAAGAGTTGACTCATTGGAAAAGACTCTGATGCTGGGAGGGATTGGGGGCAGGAGGAGAAGGGGACGACAGAGGATGAGATGGCTGGATGGCATCACTGACTCGATGGACGTGAGTCTGAGTGAACTCCGAGAGTTGGTGATGGACAGGGAGGCCTGGCATGCTGCAATTAATGGGGTCACAAAGATTTGGACATGACTGAGTGACTGATCTGATCTGATCTGTTGAAATACAATGGTCTTTGAAAGGGTCCAGTTTAATTTTTTCCCATATGGATACCCAATGTACCTAGTGTCATTTATTTACAACACAATTCATTTTTTTCACCTTTCTACTGTGATAACTTAGTCATTATAAAGTATCTGTGCATATCTGAGTTTATTTGGGAAAAAACTGTTTTTTATTGTCAGTTACTTGGCTGAAATACCCAGCTATATTGAAATACAATATGAATGTGATAAAATTTATAAATTAATAGTATACAGTTTGATGAGATTGGACAATTGCATTAACCATGTTCTTATGACCAAAATCAAGATACATGCCATTTATATCACCACAAAATATTTCTTCAAGCTCTTTGAAGTTATTGTCATTCCCTGAATCTCAATCTCAGATGTCTGTTCATTTGCTTCAAGTTATTAGAATTCTAACCTTTTAGAGGCGTGCTGCAGTCCATGGGGTCTCAAAGAGTTGGACACAACTGAGTGACTAAACTGAACTAAATTGAGAGTTTCATATAAATGGTATCTTACAGAACATTGTATTTTATGTTATACTTCCTTCACATAGGGCTCTCCTTGTGGCTCAGCTGGTAAAGAATCTGCCTGCAATGCAGGAGACCTCGGTTTGATCCCTGGGTTGGGAAGATCCCCTGGAGAAGGGAAAGGCTACCCACTCCAGTGTTTTGGCCTAGAGAATTCCATGGACTGTTTAGTTCATGGGGTCACAAAGGGTCAGACACGACTGAGCGATTTTCACTTCACTTCAGTTCGCTCCTTCACATAGCTTAATGTTTTTCAGATTTCTCCAAGTAATCTGATATTAATACTTGGATATTAATACTTCATTCTTTTCATTGCTTATATATAAGGATATAGCATGATATGTTCAGTTATTTACCAGTTAATTGACATGGGTTTTGTATCAGTTTGCTGGGGCTGCCTTGACAAAATGTCACAAACTGGGTGGCTTAAGCAACAGAAATTTGTTGTCTTACTGTTCTTGATGCTGGAAGTCTAAAATCAAGGTGTTGGCAAATTGTCCTCCTCTAAAGCTGTGAAAGCAAATCTGTTCTATGTCTGGTTTGCTGGCAATCTTTGTCATTCCTTGGCTTGTAAACACATCCCCCCAATCTCTGTCTTCATGCTTGCATAACATTCTCCATGCAGGTATGTTTGTGTTGTGTCCAAAATTCCTTTATTTTTTTTAATAAGGACACCAGTCATATTGATTAGAGGACCCACCCTTCTTCAGCACGACTTAATCTTAAATAATTATGACTCTATTTCCAAGTAAGGTCATATTCTTAGTTACTTGGGGTTGGGATTACACCATATTTATTTAGAGGGAATACAATTCAACCTACAGTCTACAAGATTGATTTCAAATTTTAGCTATTATATTGTTTTTGTGAACATTTGTAAAAAAGCCTTATGTGGCTATCTGCTTTCATTTCTATTGGGATACACCAAGGCATGATTATGAAAGTTTTAAAATAAATTTTGTTATATTTAGAAACAAGTATTTCAATACTTTCTTGTCTTCTTTTAGTCGACCCTATTATAGTTTTAGCATTTAAATTTGCAAAATAATGTTAGAATTGGTTTTTCAAGTTCAAAAAAAATAAGAAAAAATACAAAAATTTGAATTGAATTATGTAAAAACTATAGATCTACTTGTAAAAATTTTATATATTTTTTTTTAATTTTATTTTATTTTTAAACTTTACATAATTATATTAGTTTTGCCTAATATCAAAATGAATCCACCACAGGTATACATGTGTTCCCCATCCTGAACCCTCCTCCCTCCTCCCTCCCCATACCATCCCTCTGGGTCGTCCCAGTGCACTAGCCCCAAGCATCCAGTATCGTGCATCGAACCTGGACTGGCATCTCATTTCATACATGATATTTTACATGTTTCAATGCCATTCTCCCAAATCAGCCCATGAATTTTGTATGTATCTCCATTTGTCATATTTTTATTTCCTACTTTAACTATATTTATTCACAAAGAAGTTGCATGATTTGTTTGATTTTTCTTATGAAATATTTTTTGATTATTTTAAATATATCTTTTGTGAAACTTGATTTTTAATTGTAAATTTCTAGCATGTAAATACAAAAGATTTTTCAGAGAGATAGTGATTTTTCTGCTCAAAATCTTTCTAAGTTCTCACCTAGTTAAACTGAAAATATATTCATAAATTCTTAGAAACTTCTATCTACATGAATATAAGTGTATATAAAGATTGCTTTCTCTTTATATTTTACATATCAATTTTTTTCTTATATTAACACACTGGTCTAGACATCTAATATAAACTTAACTAAATTGAAGTGGCAATGATGAACATATTTGTTTTATTCCCTATCTGAAAGATAAAATGTTCAATGTATCAAGTGTAATTTTTAAAATGAGGATGCCTTTTATAAAAGTCAAAAAGCTGGACACTATAAAACTCTTAGAAGAAAACATAGGCAGAACACTCCATGACATAACCCCCAAGATATTTTTCATTCCACTTTGTAGAATAATGAAAAAAATAACAAAAATAAATGAGATCCAATTAAACTTAAAAACTTTTGCACAGCAAAGGAAACCATAAACAAAAGAAAAAGACAACCCTCAGAATGGGAGAAAATATTTGCAAACTAAGCAACTGGCAAGGGATTAATCACCAGAATGTACAAGTAGCTCATGCAGCTTGGTATTAAAAAAAAAAAAAAAACTCAGAAAATGGGCAGAAGACCTAAACAGACATATTCAGAGATTCTGGAGAACATGATATGGACATCTTAAGGCAACCATTATTTACCCTACTCAAATCTGCTCTCTGGTACCCAAAGATTCACATCTGTCCCAAATGCAAAATATATTCAGTGTATCCCAAACTCTACAAAAGGTTAACCCAAGTTTATTAACTTGATATCATTCTCAAGTTCAAATCTCACTTAAGGCTCATCAGCTTAAAAATTCCAAGTCATATCATCTAAATCAACAACATTAGATATGGGTGATACTTCACTTAGTATGATATCTATCCTGAGATTAAATTCACTTCCATATGTGGAACTATGAAACTAGAATACAAATGATTGATGTTCAAAATAGAATATGTTATCTATTTTCAAAATACAATCACAATTGTATTTTGCCATAAAATATGGCAGACTTAAGATACCAGGTATGCTGCTAAGTCACTTCAGTCGTGTCCAACTCTGTGCGACCCATAGTCGGCAGCCCATCAGGCTCCCCCGTCCCTGGGATTCTCCAGGCAAGAACACTGGAGTGGGTTGCCATTTCCTTCTCCAATGCAGCAAAGTGAAAAGTGAAAGTGAAGTCGCTCAGTCATTTCCGACCCTCAGCGACCCCATGGACCGCAGCCTTCCAGGCTGCTCCTTCCATTGGATTTTCCAGGCAAGAGTACTGGAGTGGGGTGCCATTGCCTTCTCCAAAGATACCAAGTATAGACATTACTATTCTTAACAGGATAAAATGGAAGGAAAAAAGGAGTCATTGGTCCCAAACAGTTTCAAACCCCAGCAGGACAAACTCCCTTAGGTTTCCGGACCTGAGTGTAATCATTTGTGTCTTAAGTCTCTGCCATCTGAGCCCCCGTCTCTGACCTTGGATGTACTTTTCCTTTTTCTTGAAGGATAGCACACTTGTTTCCTTCAAGGAGAATGTGGGAATCTGGTAGTCTTGTTTTATTATGTTTGCTCTCTTTGCTTTTCAGTCCGAGCTGGAAGTGTTACTTACTTATGAGAAAACATTCTCAGGAGTCTTGTAGCTCTCCAGTGTATGTGTTCTGGATTCACTCCATTAGACAAGAGGCTCCTCCACAGATCTTTCCTGTGTAATCCCATCTCTATTTTTGACTTCTGCTAAAATGAATGAGGGGAATCCATAAGTCATATACCTAATCTTTCAAAAAACACTCTGTGTGAAGGAATGCTCTGAAATTTTAATCCTTCTGAAATACTAGCAAAAGGTTGACCAGTATTGGCTTTTTCTCTGGAGCATGTGATCCTTCTAATTTTAGCAGTCTGGAAAGGCTGTGAATTTCCTAAATCATCAAGTCCTAGGTCATCTTTGCTTAACAGTTTTTTGCTCAATCCTTCTCTTTCATCTCACATTGTACTGTAAGCAGCAAGAAGAAACCAATTTTCAATTCTATTTTTTGAAATCTCTGAGTTCATCATGCTTTACTTATCATGTAGAACACTAGTCAGTTAAAGTTTCTGCCACTGTACAACACTAGATAATATTACCTCAAGTTCCCAATAATGTGTTCCTCATGCCCATCTTAGCTTTCACTAGCACCATCTTAAGATCTACTAACAGTGTGTTTATGATAACTTAGGTGCTTCTCATTTCCTGTTGAGTATTTTTTGGCAGAGTTATTAGAGCAAATTCCTGGATAGAATAAACAAAATGGAGTTGAAAATTATTAGAAAAATAATGCGAAATATAAGCTTTAAGATAGGAATATCACACTGAATATTCATTCAATGTCTGAGAAAGCTACCTTCTGAAAAACAAAATCATAGAATCATCAAGATTAGGAAGGCATTAAGAAAAAAAAAAAAAAAAAAAAAAAAAAATCAGCGCTGAGGATAAAGCATAAGAATGACTTCAGAATTCTAATTGGCAACAATATTCCTCTCCCAAAAAAAGGATGCCAAAACAGAATAAATTTATTAGGCAGTATAAGGGCAAATGAAAGATATTTTCATACATATGGTTAATGGGAAAGTTTACTTTTTTGACCCCCTTTTTAAAAAAGTTATTAGAGGATAATTTCCAGTAGAACACAATAAGAACTTTAAAAGGTTACAATTGAGTAGAAACCACAAATTTCAAGAAACAGTGAGTGATTCCCCACCTGTAAGTGCAATAAAAAAGATTGCAGAATGATAGCCATCTAATAATCCAAGAAAGAATTGATCAAAATTAGAACAATAATTCAATAAGCTCCAAAGATTATACCCCAAGAAAAAATCAGATTTCACTGAACAGAAGGATAACCTTAATTCTATACTTGTCAACAGAACTGAACAGGATTATAAATTTCAAGGTGGAAAAATGGTATAGAAATCATGAACAAATTGTGAAACTAACAAAAAATTGGAATTATTTTATATAATTGATGGAATTTAGGGAAATCATTCATTATTTACTTCATTATTGTTACATTGTTTATTAAGTTGCCCTCATTGATGATTTCATAGAACATATGATATATACAGAGATATATAATCTCTGTAAAGATTAATATTCCAACAATCATAATATTTTAAATGCAGTTTTAAAGTTGTCAAATTTTAGAATTTGTAAATAAAACATGGATGATTTAATAAGATTATAGATGTGAATATAAATTTTATAATTTAATTTTCCATGATGTAAGAATAGTGACACAGAATTGAGTGTAGAGCCAAATAATTTCCTCACTGTATTTAACAGAGACATAATAAAAACTTTCAAAATTCAGTGGACAAAAAACAGAGATTTTAGTTTAAAGCAAACCAAAATATTTTATTTAGCAAAATAAAATAACTAAAATTGGAGAAAAAGAGAAAGGGGCATTAGAATGGAGAAGTGTAAGGTACATTAATTAAAGAAAGCTTAATATCTTGATTTGTTTTTACAGCCTACCTTATGTTGTAACATTATTTATGCTTTAAAATCTGCCTTGTCTTATCATATTCTTTTATTCAGAACTAAATTACAGAAGTCGAGTTACTATTACTGAACAAACATTTATCAATAGTACCTCCATTGACTGAAGGGCTAAAATTAATTCTCTTAACAAAATCTGAATTCCTATTTAAAGTTTCACAAAGTAAAAAAGACTATCAAAAGAAAGCATTAAAAGTTTGACAGCTTAATCTTCTAAATATGTCACTGCAAGAATTGTAAACTGCTGGCAGATCTTGCTACTTAGAACTGGAATTACAAAGCTCAAGTACTATGAGAAAGTGTCACGTTTCAAGGTACTTTGGAAATGAATACTGAGAGAAAGAATGAACGCAATTGCACTTAAAAGATTAGACCAGTTAAACATTAGAAAAATTTAGCACCACTAGAATCACAGGCATGACTTTCAAAAGTTGATTGTTTTGCAATGGATACAGTCTATTATTACTTGAATTTACATCAAAAGTGCTCCTCCAGATGAGTAACACTCAGGATAGAAGTAACTGACTTCCCTTTAATATTCTCTTTTTTAATCGTTCTAATGATATGTTAATTATTGGCAGAAAAAAAAAAAGATAACAAAACATGTATGAGTCTCTCTTTCAGGTGAAAGATCAGTGTCTGTTAATGCAAGTTTATTTCACTGTCCATCATGTCAGAGGTGATGCCGCTAACTGATGTTTCCGTTAGTAGATTCAGCTGCGGTTGAACACTCTGGAGTGGTCCCCTTGTCTTCCATCAGTTTCTCTGAGCTCTGCCTCAAAGGCTGCCCAGAATCTCTAGCCAAATAGGTCACGTTTCTTTACTGCACTGTTCGCTGCTACTTTTCCTCCGGGAATCCAGTCCTGCTACTTCACTGCATCCTTGATTCTGTCGTTAGACCATATGTCTGCCCTTTCTCTTTCTCTCTCTCCACCTCAACCTAATTTCTGTGAGCAGCTTCGATTTTCTGTCAACAGATGTGGATTAAGGAGTGGGTCAATAAAGCAGATGCCTGAGGCAGCAATCTTGAAGGATGTATTCTGAGACCAAATTGTATTTACCAGAACTCCTCCCGAGGCGAATGTAGCAGCAAGAATGGAAAGGAAAGCTTGGCAAGCCCCTCCAGTTAGAGGATCAGATCCCCCAAAGAATTGCTTGAGACTGGTTTTTGGTCAATAACTTGATTGCTACCAAGGGTAGATCCTGTTAAAGACGAGCTTTTCGTTTGCTGCTTTAAAATTTCTATTTGCAGCTTTTTTGTTTTTCATTTATATTCCCTTCTGCAAGAGCCATTGGAATAATGCTCCCAAAAATTGCAAAGGAAAAACCTGGAGCTTCTTTACTAATATCCCTTGCCAATAGGATCCCCATGTTTCCAGTGAGCAGTGCTAGTGTAAGACTTGCCAGTTGGGGTCAGCGTTGAATTGTCCAGGGCCATCAGAAGACAGCAGCCTAGTCTTCCTTCATTGTTCTCAGGGGCACTCAAATTCCTTAAAAAGGTATTCAAAGGCTGTCGGTATGATGGGCCATCAAATTATCACTGACCCCCACTTCCATGAGTATCTTTCAATTCCTGGTTGCTACTACCTGTTTTCCTGTTACATTCAGCCAGGCAGGAAAGTGATGTTTTGAATATTAGGCTCAACCACTGAGAAACTCTTTCAAATGGACCCCATCCTGTGATTCAAGGAGCTGGTGCCCTGCATAATAACAGCTTTGAGACAGAAGAGACCACACAAGTCAAAGTCCTTCTGTTTATAGAGGACTTAAGTAATTAGCACTTGAATCTCATTTTTGTAATAAGATGTTCCTTAATTTTATCTGGACTCTCCTTAAACATCTATGATATAGTCAGTATAATCTGTGTAGATACCTAGACAATATTATGGCCAACCATATATTCTTTGGAGTCTGATGCCTTATTCTGTTGTATTCAAAACAACACTAAACTCAACGAACTTTATGAATATGTGTTTACCTTTGAAGCATAAATTTGTCAGAACTTACTATTTGGTGACACCATCAAGTTCTAGAATATAAACACATTCTAGATATCTTTCAATGTTTCAGTTCAGTTTAATCACTCAGTCATGGATGACTCTTTGTGACCCCATGAACTGCAGCATGCCAGGCTTCCCTGTCCATCACCAAATCCCAGAGCTTGCTCAAACTCATGTCCATTGAATATGTGATGCCATCCATCCTTTGTTGTTCCCTTTTCCTACTGCCATCAAACTTTCCCAGCATCAGGGTCTTTTCCAATGAGTCAGTTCTTTGCATCAGGTGACCAAAGTTTTGAAGCTTCAACTTCAGCATCAGTCCTTCCAATGAATATTTAGGACTGATTTCTTTTAGGATGGACTGGTTGAATCTCCTTGCAGTCCAAAGGACTCTCAAGAGTCTTCTCCAACACTACACTTCAAAAGCATCAATTCTTCAAAACTCAGCTTTGAGGATTAAATTTATAGTCCAACTCTCACATCCATACGTAACTACTGGAAAAGCCATAGCTTTGACTAGATGCACATTGTTGGCAAAGTAATGTCTCTGCTTTTTAATATGCTGTCTATGTTAATCATAGCTTTTCTTCCAAGGAACAAGCGTCTTTTAATTTCATGGCTGCAGTCACCATCTGCAGAGATATTGGAGGCCAAGAAAATAAAGTCTGACACTGTTTCCATTGTTTTCCCCTCTATTTGCCATAAAGTGATGAGACCAGATGCCATGATCTTAGTTTTCTGAATGTTGAGTTTTAAGCCAACTTTTTCACTCTCTTCTTTCACTTTCAAACAGAGGCTCTTCAATTCCTCCCGGCAATCTTGATTCCAGCTTGTTATTCATCCACCCTGGCATTTTGCATGATGTACTCTGATATAAGTTAAATAAGCAGTGTGACAATATATAGCCTTGATGTATCCTTTCCCAATTTGGAACCAGTCCATTGTTCCATGTCAGGTACTAACTGTTGCTTCTGGGACTGCATACAGATTTCTCAAGAGGCAGGTCAGGTGGTCGGGTATTCCCATCTCTTTCAGAATTTTCCACAGCTTATTGTGATCCACGCAGTCAAATTATTTGGCATAGTCAATAAAGCAGAAATAGAATTTTTCTGGAACTTTCTTGCTTTTTTCTATGATCCAGTCAGTTCAGTTCACTTGCTCAGTCATGTCCGACTCTTTGCGACCCCATGAATTGCAGCATGCCAGGCCTCCCTGTCCATCACCAACTCCCAGAGTTCACTCACACTCATGTCCATTGAGTTGATGATGCCATCCAGTCATCTCATCCTCTGTTGTCCCCTTCTCCTCCTGCCCCCAATCCCTCCCAGCATCAGAGTCTTTTCCAATGTGTCAACTCTTCGCATCAGGTGGCCAAAGTACTGGAGTTTCAGCTTCAGCATCAGTCCTTCCAGTGAACACCCAGGACTGATCTCCTTTGGAATGGACTGATTGGATCTCCTTGCAGTCCAAGGGACTCTCAAGAGTCTTCTCCAACACCACAGTTCAAAAGCATCAATTCTTCGGCACTCAGCCTTCTTCACAGTCCAACTCTCACATCCATACATGACCACTGGAAAAACCATAGCCTTGACTAGCTGGACCTTTGTTGGCAAAGTAATGTCGCTGCTTTTGAATATGCTATCTAGGTTGGTCATAACTTTCCTTCCAAGGAGTAAGCATCTTTTAATTTCCTGGCTGTAATCACCATCTGCAGTGATTTTGGAGCCTAAAAAAATAAAGTTTGACACTGTTTCCATTGTTTCCTCATCTACTTTCTATGAAGTAATGGAACCAGATGCCATGATCTTACTTTTCTGAATATTGAGCTTTAAGCCAACATTTTCACTCTCCTCTTTCACTTTCATCAAGAGGCTCTTTAGCTCCTCTTCACTTTCTGCCATAAGGGTGGTGTCATCTGCATATCTGAGGTTATTGATATTTCTCCTGGTAATCTTGATTCCAGCTTGTGTTTCTTCCAGTCCAGCGTTTCTCATGATGTACTCTGCATATAAGTTAAATAAGCAGAGTGACAATATACAGCCTTGACGTACCCCTTTTCCTATTTGGAACCAGTCTGTGGTTCCATGTCCAGTTCTAACTGTTGCTTCCTGACCTGCATATAGGTTTCTCAAAAGGCGGGTCAGGTGGTCTGGTATTCCCATCTCTTTCAAAATTTTCCAGTTGATTGTGATCCACACAGTCAAAGGCTTTGGCATAGTCAACAAAGCAGAAATAGATATTTTTCTGGAACTCTATTACTTTTTCATTATCCAGCAGATGTTGGCAATTTCATCTCTGATTCTTCTTTCTTTTCTAAAACCAGCTTGAACATCTGGAAGTTCATGGCTCACGTACTGCTGAAGCCTGGCTTGGAGAATTTTGTGCATTACTTTACTAGTGTGTGAGATGAGTGCAATTGTGTGGTAGTTTGAGCATTCTTTGGCATTGCTTTTCTTTGGGATTGGAATGAAAGCTGACCTTTTCAGGTCCTGTGGCCACTGCTGAGTTTTCCAAATTTTCTGGCATATTGAGTGCAGAACTTTCACAGCATCATCTTCCAGGATATAAAATAGCTCAACTTGAATTCCATCACCTCCACTAGCTTTGTTCATAGTGATGCTTTCTAAGGACCACTTGACTTCACATTCCAGGACGTCTGGCTCTAGGTGAGTGATCACACCATTGTGATTATCTTGGTCGTGAAGATCTTTTTTGTATAGTTCTTCTGTGTATTCTTGCCACTTCTTCCAATACTCATTGGAAATTACTCTGATGCTGGGAGGGATTGGGGGAAGGAGGAGAAGGGGACAACAGAGGATGAGATGGCTGGATGGCTTCACCAACTCGATGTACATGAGTTTGATTGAACTCCAGGAGTTGGTGATGGACAGGGAGGCCTGGCGTGCTGGATTCATGGGGTCACAAAGAGCTGGACAGGACTGAGTGACTAAATTGAACTGAACTGAACTGAAAGATGGTAGTTTTTATATATATATGTATATATACACACACACACATACACATAAATTGATACTAAGGATTTCATATAGAGAGTTATATTACCTTAAATATAACAAATAAATTTCAAAAAATGTAAATAATGTAGAATTGGCAAGCATATTTAAATTTGACAATGCAGAATAGATGATTAGTCTAACCTTGTTATCACCAGGCCCTATAGCATCCCCTCTCCCAAAGCTATAGTCACTTGACTCACACTTGAAAATGGATCTACCTTAGGTTTGGGGAATGACTATGCTCTTAATCAGAAGAAATTAAAGAATTATTAATTTTTAAAGTCAGACTACTCAGAATTGAATTAAATTTTATCTTATTCTTTCTCTGCCATATTTCTAGTTCTAGCAGGATTTCTGTTTTTATTTTTCTTATTTTCCCTCTCAGTATTCCAGTGCTAGTAATTGGATATTTTCTGTCCCATGTCAAATCATATCTTCTAATTAAAAAACAAACAAGTATTTCATATTTCCTTCTGTGAAGATATCCCAGCTTGACTCCTTAAGTTCAAGTAAATTATTTCATTTGAGAGCATTATTTTTTAAAAGGTTACTACTGAGTGTAGAACCCATTTATCAAATGAAAACATGTATTTTGTTAGCAATGACATCTATACAAGAGATAAAAATTGTGTGGGTACTCATATCTATGTACTTATAAATATACACATACATGCATAGACATACACATATTATGCATATTTATTGTAATCAGAAAATTTAAGTAAAGTGTGATGCCCACTTTTATCATTATTCTTCAATACTTGAGCATTTAATAGGCAATATCCTTTAAAACAAAAGTAGTAAATTCTGTATATTAGCAAAGCTTCTTTTTAGAAAGGAAAGATAAATGGAAGCTGACTAGGAGGTAAAATGGATAAATATTATGCTTAAAATAAAGAAGATTGAATCTAAAGTGATTTAAAATAGAATGTCATATATCATATTTATGGCACCCACTGTTTTGTCACCCCATTGTAATTATCAATAGTGCCTATCTTTTAACTCTTGAAAGTGTCCTGTCTTGGATATTAAATTATATGCTCACTTTACCTGCATATTATACAGTGTGGGAAGTATGGACAAGGTCTATTGCAAAGAGCCCATGTCAAGGGGGAGAGAGTACTCAGATTCACTGTGGGAAGAATTTAGTCTCTTTTTTTTAATTGAAGTATAGTTGATTTACAATATTGTGTTAGTTTCAGGTATACAGTCAAGTGATTTAGTTATACATATATCTACATTCTAATCTTTTTTTTTTTTTCTATCTTTCTCTATAGTCTCATTTCTTCTTTCCATTTATACCACTCTTCAAATGACTGGACAAAATTCAGCAGTCTTGTGTCTTACCCAGCAATGTCTATAGGCTCGCCTGTGAATGGAGTGTAGCTGAGTCTACTCTTGCCCCGTTGGTGAACCATTAATCCTGGGACCGCAAAAGATACATTGTTTTGGTCTCTTCTAAATCAATGCTATAATCCATTGCACACTGCCTGTGTTTTAATTTTATCCTCCATAAATTAGAGGAGGGGAGCTTCTCTGAAGATGAGTGATGAAGAACAGCTATGCTTAAATTATTTGTGTAAAGGTCACAGGCTCAATATAAAAGTAGAATATAACAAATAATCATCCACAAACTCTTGCTGGCTTCTCACCAGGATAGAAATCACATTCAGGGAAAATGTAGAGCTCATAAATTGAGAATGTAGCATGTCTGAACATAGAGTATTTGCATTTGTTACATGATTTCATTTAATGTTTTTCTAATTCCTCTGAGTTTTGCATTTCATAGGCAGTTGGCTCAGTGTGAAGGCTATGAAGCTGTTCCAGAATCATCTAAATGAAGTATTTGGTAACAGATGGCAATAAACACACCGTAATGGGCCTTATTTTGTTTTATTTTATTAGACCAAGGTTATGGCCACAGCTATGAACTTAATCTGTCTTTTTTTATAGCCATGAGAGTGGTTAACATTGCATTCATATCACCAGCTGCCTGAGATGATGCTCTTTACTGCTTACTGAAGCTAAGCAATAGAGAAAACAACATATTTGGTAGAGCATCCTGTCAGTCTGAAAATAAGTTATCTCTAATAAGGCAGTTTGGGCATGGAAACCACACATGCTTGGTTTTAAGTTAGATCTATTTCTAGACCAAATGAGTGAAATTAGCATCAATTTTACATAATAAAGGTGTTTTAGCAATATTCATGATTAAATCAAATTATGTTAGAAACAAAAGGGAAAATCTGTACAACCATAGGAAGCAAGAAGGGTAAGAGCAATGAAGAGAATCTGATCAGTAATGTGGTCTGAATTAAGGAAGATGATCCCTTTAAAAAAAATGAAAACCAGTAGAACAATTTCTTTTTTAGTTTATTTTAAATATGGGTGATTTTGTTTCATTATTAAAATAAACAAGACACAGGATTCCAAGTCAACAAAGGAAAACAGAAGCTCTAAAAAAACACAGTCCACAGTGTGTAAATTTGTTGTATTCTTTGCTTGCTGCTGCTGCTAAGTCGCTTCAGTCATGTCCGACTCTGTGCGACCCCATAGACGGCAGCCCACCAGGCTCCCCTTTCCCTGGGATTCTCCAGGCAAGAACACTGGAGTGGGTTGCTATTTCCTTCTCCAATGCATGAAAATGAAAAGTGAAAGTGAAGTCACTCAGTCGTGTCCGACTCTTAGCGACCCCATGGACTGCAGCCCACCAGGCTCCTCCGTCCATGGGATTTTCCAGGCAAGAGTATTGGAGTGGGGTGCCATTGCCTTCTCCGATTCTTTGCTTAGTTAGATTCAAACACATTTCCTCATGTGTAAGACAAAAGAAGGCAAGTTAGAGATATTTATAGTAGTCTGGGAAATTCTGTGTAATCAATAATATAACAGAATTTATACAATTAGCATCACCGATTACCATAATACCTTGAACTTCCTTAAACATCCTAGTTCTGCCACACTTATGCCTTTTACATTTCTGTTTATTTCCTATGCTGAGCAGTTTAACTCTCTTCTCACTGTGAGCACCCAAGCTATGTTTTGATTACTGGATTTCTTTTCAGATATCCTGACATCGAGAAGAGAATGGCATGAATATTGTACATGAGCATTAAATCCTTGTCAAGGTATTGAAGTACACATTTTATTGGCATTTTGATACATATATCAGTTATGATTTAGAACTTGAAATCCAGGTAAATTCTGATTACCCCGACAGATTCTAGTTTCTCAATTGAGAATCAGGATCCTATGAACTTGATTGCCATCAAGTCTCTTTTCTTAATGGAAGCACTCAACATCAGAGATAAAGAGATAAAGTAAATGCGTTCATTACAGAGCAACACCCAGATCCTGCCTGTTAGTCACAACATATATTTGTACATTACATAAAGTTATTTTTAATTTATCAAAAACGTCCGAGTTTGTAGTTTATATCTACCAATATATTTTACAACAATGAGCTTCTATAATGAGATTACAGAGGAAGAGTAGGCATCAGTTTGTCAGGGGAGTTTGTAATTTCCTTGATTCTGTCTCACCACAGCAAGAATTTGAAGCAATGGACAGACCAGTGTTACAGCTCAGTTTTAGTTGGCAAGCAAAGGAAAATGCATCCTTGAGGTGTGAGGACAGGCCAACCCAAAAGACCCAAAGAGAAGACAGAGGCCCCGACCCAAAACAGGGCAAAGAGAGAGGCCCATGGCTCAATTTTGGCTCCTCTTTTTATATGTTTTTTTCTCCTCCCCCTGATCCTGCTCTATGCAAATTGGGCTAGCCAGGAAGGCTGTTTGTTTTACCCAAGGCTCTCACTCTGGTCCTCGAACCTTCCTTTGTTCTATTTTCGTGGGCTTTTTCCTTCTTTGTCTTTTAGCCACTGCCATTATGGACTCTTTTCCCTATTCTAACTACCTAACAACTTGATTATATGGGCCTATGTGTTGAGGGTTTCTTAAAAGTAGTGAAAAATTTCATGTTTAAAGTTAAAATGCAAAATAGTTCCTAATTTATGGTATCTTAAAAACAATTGTTTCAAACGTGTTTTTATTATAGGTAATAGAATTCACAAGCTTCATTAAAGAAACTCATTTTAGTGGCAATAGAAGATTGAATTCAAGACAGTATTGACTTTTGTGATAAAGTAAAATTTTAACAGTAAATATTTAAAGTCAGAAATGGAAGTAATGTAAAATTTCCCCACTCATTCTCAAAATACACATTACTATGGTGTATCTCAATTTCAAGCAGGTAAGCCCCTAAATTGTTTATGTTACATGAACTAATGCTGAAAATTGGATTAGCTGTTCTCTTTGTCTAGCCTTCTAACTTCAGAGACCAGATCTAGGCAGACTGATGTTCTTTGAAAGGGAGACAAAGGGATGGATGTTTCTGTCTTCCTCATGCATCCTGCTTTACTCTTCAGCTAAATTCAAACCTCCTTAAATAGAAGCACATGACTCAGACAAATCAGCAAAACTCTGCTTCCGCCTTAGAAGCTAAAACTGAGCCTGTAAGGAAACTAAGTTTTCCCCATTGTCCTGACTGTGCACTTTTAACCATAGTTGTTACAGACCTGAAACAGTCCGTAAGGAAAGAAAGGTCATTTTAAGTGGCCAGAAGAGTTAATTTCTCAAGCCTGGGCTCTCAGGGATCCACATCAGTTCTAAGAAAGCTAGTATTTGGTAGGGGATGTTCACACTTCTCGGCAAAGGGGACAAGGCAGCTAGATGTAAATACTTTCCCTGTGATTTACTGGTTCTGTGAGTTTTTCTGGGTTAACTGATTTCTCCATCCCTCAATTTAATCATCTATTAATTGGAGAAATGAATCTCACCAAGCTATTTCAAAGGTGATAATGATCTCTGTTACAGTATCCAGGACAGATAGTGGACTAATATATGTTTCAGGAAAGTGGCTTTCTCCTTAGGTCTGCTAAGTATCTTGATCCCCAAATTCTCATTTTGAGGTTCATTATGTGGCTAAGCCCAAACATACTCTCTAGACCACTTTCCTTACATAACAGTGGGATATCCAGCAAGAATAAACATTTTAGTCACTTCTGAGATTGTGGACACTGCTTAATATATTAATTACAACTTCAGCCAAGATATACATATTTTTGAATATTATGATTAATTAAATATCTGGTTTAATTTATAGATTCACTATAGCTCAGAGTGGTTGACTATGGCTTTTAGGGAATGATTCTTGAGCTAGGGCTTGAGCAATGAGCAGGGTTTTGGTAAGATGATGGACTCACCCAGGCTAGAGACGTCACAAAAGCCAGAGTTGAATGGATATATAAAACTAACATAGGCCCAGGGGAGAAATCTCTGGGGCAGCAGAAAATGGAAGGTAGAACTGCTGAAGTCACTGGGTTCCTGAATGCACTATTGGGTGCAAAATTAAGTGTAACCTTTCTCTTGCTCACATTTCTCTGGTTGCATCTTTGCCACCTTGAAGGCCCTTCATATAGGAACACTGCAAGCTGTCTTGTTTAGTGAGAAAATTTCATAGCCTGGGACAGAAATATTCTAAAATAGGTGTAGGTAGACCAGTCAACCCTGACCAACGTGTTCCTTTCAGCATGCCTTTTCACATCCAGTGGAGTAAATGATTACAGTTCAAGGAGACGTTCCTGGGGGGAAAATGAATCTCAGCTGAAGTATACATATTAAAAGACATGAGATTTCTGCACTGAGTCATATTTGTTTCTTCTTATAGATATCCTAAATTTATCACAGGGGTAGAATAGAGGCTTTATAACCCTCACCTGAGCATACATTAACAGTTGAGGTACTAAAGCCTCCAGGGGTCTCTGAGTTCACAGGGAAAATGACAACCTAATAGGTCTATGGATTCTGCAATGGTTATTGTTTTTCAGTCACTCAGTCATGTCTGACTCTGCAACCCCATAGACTGCAGAACACCAGGTTTCCCTTTGCTTCATGGTCTCCCAGAGTTTCCTCAAACTCGTGTCCATTGAGTCAGTGATGCCATCTAACCATCTCATCTTCTGTTGTCCCCTTTTCCTCCTGCCTTCAATCTTTACCAGCACCAGGATCTTTTCTAATGAGTCAGTTCTTCACATCAGGTGGCCGAAGTATTGAAGCTTTGGCTCCAGCATCAGTCCTTCCAATGAATATTCAGGACTGATTTCCTTCAGGATTGACTGGTTTGATCTTCTTGCAGTCCAAAGCTCTCTCACGAGTCTTCTCCAACACCACAGTTCAAAAGCATTAATTCTTTGGCTCTCAACCTTCTTTATGGTCCATCTCTCACATCCATACATGACCACAGGAAAAACCATAGCCTTGACTAGACGAACCTTTGTTGGCAAAGTAATGTCTCTGCTTTTGAATATGCTATCTAGGTTGGTCATAACTTTCCTTCCAAGGAGCAAGCATCTTTTAGTTTCATGGCTGTATTTCTGTCATGGAGATACTACCTGGCTCAGCATGACAAAATTAATGAATCAGACAGAAATAAAGGATATTATAAGTATATTTAAATCCTCAAAAAATTAAGGATGGAAAATTTAAAATGTGAAGCATAACAGCAAATTATGAAGAATAATTTTCAAAGTATAGAAGTTAAAATAAAAAGTAGGTGGAATAAATTGCAGTGATGCAGCTGACAAATAAAACAAAACCTGAAAAAGATTCCATGGCACCTTTTTCAAAAGAAAAGACAATAGATATGGGATATAAAAATAAATTTATCAAGATGTATCTTATGTACGTCCTATAAGGTGAGAAAAAATTATAAATAAATGAAAAGGAAATCTGAAAAATGACCAATAGCTTTCTAGAATTAGAGAAAGATCTAACTTTTCAGACTGAAAGACTGAATAGACCAATAAGATAAATCCGTCTTTGAATCACACATTATAGTGAATTCAAATCTTTGAACACATAAAGTTATTATGTGTTAAAGATAGCTTACAAAGGAATAACAAAATCATATTCTCACCATCATTATTGGATGAAAGAAGACATAAAATTATATTTTCCATCTGTTGAAGAAAAAGAACTTCAAATTCACAATTTTATAGCAAGCTAAATCAACACATCAACCTGGAAACGCTGCAAATGTTTTATCAGGAACACACTAAATGTCTGAGAAAGTTTATCATTAACAAATCCCCTTTGATAAGAGTTTTCAAAGACACACTACATCAAGAAAAGTAATAAGTTCAAAAGGATGCTATGAGACTGGGGCAGTAAGGGTGAGTAAAGAACTTATAAAGGTGACATATCTCGAATAAGAAGAAAGAATACTGGGAGAAAGCGTGTGATATGAGGAAAAAATAAAATCAAGTAACAGTAAAATCTTGCATAGACCAACAGGCTTCTATATGTTGAAACAGGATGTATGTTTCATTGTCTAAGAAGAGAAAGAAGATGATAAAGAAGAGGAAGACCAAGTAGAGAAAAATAAGGGAAGGAGACAAGGTGGATCATGATGGAAACTCTATTTAGAAAGAATGAGCAGCTCATATTAGGAAAGAATGGAACTTTGGTCTTACATCACAATAAAAATTAAAGCTAGGAAACTCAAGGGCTAGCTGGTGGAAAATACAGAATTTCAAACTGAAAGTAGAGATTTACTTATGAGGATGATGAGATTCATGGAATGTTTTTGAGTAGGCAAGGATCACAATCAAGCTATCTTTTAAAAAGATAATGAGCAGCAATATACAAATGATGGGAAAGAAGCCAGGAATGTCTTAATAAGGAATTAAAACAATCTCATCAAAAGTTTATAATGCCTTGAAATCAGATGATGGTGTAGTTTATTTGACAGGGACAAGGGATAGTTAAATCAGAGTGTCTCCTAAGTAGCCTCGTCTAGGTTAATGCTGAATTGTATTACACAATAATGTCACTTTGATATATAATGGGGAAATTCATTATTTTCTCACACCCCAGTAGGAAATTTTCTCTTTGGCAAATGGTGCAGAATAGATATCTTAACTATCACCAAAATGTAATAGAAAACAGAGCATAAAAACAGAAAGCACATTTCAGAAGGATACTGGTAGAAGAAAAGACAGGAAAGTCAATCTTAGCCACCAGTGGGATAAAATAAACTAGACTGTAATTACCCTTCTTATCAGGGGAGTTAACTGAAATGAGGAAGACATAATTAGAGCTGAGATTATGTACAGCAATCATGGCTGAGAAAAAGTCAGATGCTTCTAGAAATCAATTTTTCTTAAAGTGCATGATCAAAGTCATACTTACAGAAATTGTTTCTTCATCTGAGACCTGCTCATGTAAGATGGGCTTCCTTCTTGGGTAACTAGTAAGGCCATAGCTTTCATTGGTCAGGTAACTGACCTGGAATCTGGGCACTAACCATCACCCCCATTCAGAGGACTGGCGTCCTCTGTTAGCTCCCTGTCAGTGAGCCTGACAGGTTGATTCTGAGAAATCAGACTGATTGATTCTGATCCCTGTCAGCCTGATTCTGAGAAAAGAAGAGCCTTCCTTGGCAAAGGGATAAAGCCTGCAGTGTTTGAACTGAAAAATTCTGTCCAGACCTGCTCTAGATAGGAATCCTTTTTTTCTTAAGCTTGAAATTGAGATGAACTTATATGTGTTTATATTACCACGCATTTGAGATCAATCAGTTCCTTTAACAGAGAAATGTCTGATGATCTCACCCTCCAGTCCACTATGGGTTTTGTTTGGAGAAGATGAAAATGGATACAAATGTTGGTACATAGGAAAAGGAAGGTGTTAGGGACTGAACGGTGCCCTTCCTCCCGCTCTTCAGTCTTCTCAGTCACGCCTGACTCTGTGACCAGAGGTCAAACCTGTGTCTCCTGAATTGCAGGCAAATTCTTTACCACTGAGCCACCAGGGAAGCCCATTCTGAAGCTCTAAACCCCAATATAAATGTATTGGCTTGATAGGGCTTTTAGGAGGCAATTAAGGTTAAATGAGGCCATCAGGGTAGGGTCCTAACCCAGATGGCTCAGCAGTAAAGAGTTGGCCTGCCAATGTAGGAGACACAGGAGATGTGGGTTCGATCCCTGAGTTGGGAAAATCCCCTGGAGGAGGAAATGGCTACCTACTCCAGTATTCTGGCCTGAAGAATCAGATGGACAGAGGAGCTTGATGGGCTACAATCTTGCCTGAAAAATCATATGGATGGAGGAGCCTAATGGGCTACAGTCTATGGGGTTGCAAAGAGCACTTGGGCCATTTTTTGCCTAATCCAATAGGATTGGTGGTCTAATAAGAAATAAAAGAGGAATATTTCTCTTTTGTCCTATACAAAAACAGTGAAAAGGCAGTAATATGCAAGCCACAAAGAGACCTCTCACCAGGAGTGGACCATGCTGGCACCCTGATCACCAACTTTCTGCCTCTGGAACTGTCAGAAAGCAAATTTTTGTTGTTGAACTCACACAAAATATGGTATTTTTGCCATGGCAGCCACAGAAGATTAATACAAGAAGTATTATATTAATACCAATGCCTAATCTATATGACCCTTATTCTAACTCAGTTTCTGCTAATAATGAAAATACATGACCATTATTCTACTACACTCCCTAATAAACACACAATATATCTGAGGATTACATTCTTCTGTGAAGCCTGGGGGATAGTAGGCTTGCTTTGACAATAAGTTGTACATTAGTCCCTCTTTTTCCATGTTTCATTTCTAAGATTTCATGGTCTGAAATATTAAGTGGAAAATTCCAGACATAAACAATGCATAAGTTTTAAAATGTGTGCTGTTCTGAGTAGTACTCTCAATCTTGAGCATTGTCCCACCTGGGTCATGAATCATCCCTTTGTCTGGAGTGTCCCGCCATCCTACTTACTCACTAAGTAGCCGTCTCAGTTATGAGATGGAATATTATGGTACTGAAGTGCTTGTGTTCAAGTAACACTTGCTTTACTTAATAATGACCCAAAGCGCAAAAATAGTAATTCTGGCAATTCATATATGCTCAGGAGAAGCCTTAAACTGAAAAAGTAAAAGTCCTCAAGGAAAGGAAAGAAAAAAGGCATATGCTGAAATTACTAAAGTCTGTGGTCAGAATGAATCTTCTAGTCATGAAACTGTGAAGAAGGAGAAAAAAATTCATACTAGTTTTGCTGCACCACTTCAGACTGCAAATGTTAAGGCCACTTCAAACTACAAAAGTTGAGTGATAAGTGCTTAGTCAGATGGAAAAAGCTTTGGGGTTGTACAGGAAGATAGTTTGAGAAAGACAGAGACCACATTCACATAACTTTTATTATAGTATATGGTTATTACGATTGTTATATCTCATTATTTTTTGCAAATTTCTTATTGTGCCCAATTTGTAAATTTAACTCTGTCATAGGTATGTGTGCATAGGAAAAAACATACTATTTATAGAAGATTCAATACTCCATAGTTTCAGATATTTACTGGGTGTCTTGGACTATAGGCAAGAATCCCTTAGAAGAAATGGAGTAGCCAACAAAAGAGTCCAAAATGCAGTACTTGGATGCAATCTCAAAAATGACGGAATAATCTCTGTTCATTTATAAGGCAAACCATTCAATATCATGGTAATCCAAGTCTATGTCCTGACCAGTAACACTGAAGAAGCTGAAGTTGAATGGTTCTATGAAGACCTACAAGACCTTTTAGAACTAACACCCAAAAAAGATGTCCTTTTTGTTATAGGGGACTGGAATGCAAAAGTAGAAATTCAAGAAACACCTGAAGTAACAGGCAAATTAGGCCTTGGAGTACAGAATGAAGCAGGGCAAAGGCTAATAGAGTTTTGTCAAGAGAGTGCACTGGTCATAGCAAACCCCCTCTTCCAACAACACAATAGAAGACTCTACACATGGACATCATGAGATGGCCAACACCGAAATCATACTGATTATATTATTTGCAGCCAAAGATGGAGGAGCTTTATACAGTCAGCAAAAACAAGATTAGGAGCTGACTGTAGCTCAGGTCATGAACTCCTTACTGTCAAATTCAGACTTAAATTGAAGAAATTAGGGAAATCCACTAGACAATTTAGGTATGCTGCTGCTGCTGCTGCTGCTGCTGCTGCTGCTGCTAAGTCTCTTCAGTCCTGTCCAACTCTGTGACCCCATAGATGGAAGCCCACCAAGCTCCCCCATCCCTGGGATTCTCCAGGCAAGAACACTGGAGTGAGTTACCATTTCTTTCTCCAATGCATAAAAATGAAAGTGAAGTCGCTCAGTCGTGTCTGACTCTTAGCAACCTCATGGACTGCAGCCTACCAGGCTCCTCCGTCCATGGGATTTTCCAGGCAAGAGTACTGGATGGAGTGCCATTGCCTTCTCCACCATTTAGGTATGACCTATATCAAATCCCTTATGATTATACAGTGAAAGTGATAAATGGATTTAAGGGACTAGATCTGATAGACAGAGTGCCTGATGAACTATGGACAGAGGTTCGCGACATTCTACAGAAGAAGGGATCAAGACCATCCCCAAGAAAAAGAAATGCAAAAAAGCAAAATGGATGTCTGAGGAAGCCTTACAAATAGGTGCAAAAAGAGAAGTGAAAAGCAAAGGATAAAAGGAAAGATATACCCATTTGAATGCAGAGTTCCAAAGGATAGCATGGAGAGATAAGAAAGCCTTCCTCAGTGATCAGTGCAAAAAAATAGAGGAAAACAACAGAATGGGAAAGACTAGAGATCTCTTCAAGAAAATTAGAGATACCAAGGGAACATTTCATGCAAAATGGGCTCAATAAAGCATAGAAATGGTATGGACCTAACAGAAGCAGAAGATATTAAGAAGAGGTGGCAAGAATACACAAAAGAACTGTACAAAAAAGATCTTCATGACCCAGATAATCACTATGATGTGGTCATTCACCTAGAGTCAGAAATCCTGGAATGTGAAGTCAAGTGGGCCTTAGGAAGCATCACTGGGAATAAAGCTAGTGGAGGTGATGGAATTCCAGTTGAGATATTTCAGTCCTGAAAGATGATGCAGTGAAAGTGCTGTATTCAATATGCCAGCAAATTTGGAAAACTCAGCAGTGGCCACAGGACTGGAAAAGGTCAGTTTTCATTCCAATTCCAAAGAAAGGCAATGCCAAAGAATGCTCAAACTACCACACAACTGCACTCATCTCAGTTCAGTTCAGTTCAGTTGCTCAGTCATTTCCGACTCTTTGAGACCACATGGACTGCAGCACATCAGGCCTCCCTGTCCATCACCAACTCCTGGAGTTTACTCAGACTCATGTCCATTGTGTCAGTGATACCAGGAGATGCACTCATCTCACACACTAGTAAAGTAATGCTCAAAATTCTCCAAGCCAGGCCTCAGAAATATGTGAACTGTGACTTCCAGATGTTCAAGCTGGTTTTAGAAAAGGCAGAGGAACCAGAGATCAAATTGCCAACATATGCTGGATCATCGAAATAGCAAGAGAGTTCCAGAAAAAAACATCTATTTCTGCATTATTGACTATGCCAAAGCCTTTGACTGTGTGGATCACAATAAAATTCTGAAAGAAATGAGAATATCAGACCACCTGAATTGCGACTTGAGAAATCTATATGCAGGTCAGGAAGCAACAGTTAAACCAGACATGGAACAGCAGACTGGTTCCAAATAGGAAAAGGAGTACATAAAGGCTGTATATTGTCAACCCTGCTTATTTAACTTATATACAGAGTACATCAAGAGAAATGCTGGGCTGGATGAAGCACAAGCTGGAATCAAGATTGCTGGGAGAAATATCAATAACCTCAGATATGCAGATGACAACACCCTGATGGCAGAAAGTGAAGAAGAACTGAAGAGGAGAGTGAAAAACTTGGCTTAAAGCTCAATATTCAGACAACTAAGATCATGGCATCTGGTCCCATCACTTCATGACAAATAGATGGGTAAACAGTGGAAACAGTGGCTGACTTTATTTTGGGGGGGTTCCAAAATCACTGCAGATGGTGACTGCAGCCATGAAATTAAGACACTTACTTATGTCCAACCTAGACAGCATATTAAAAAGCAGAGACATTATTTGCCAACAAAGGTCCATCTAGTCAAGGCTATGGATTTACCAATAGTCATGTATGTATGTAAGAGTTGGACTATAAAGAAAGCTGAGCACTGAAGAATTGATGCTTTTGAACTATTGTGTTGGAGAAGACTCTTGAGAGTCCTTTGGACTGCAAAGAGATCCACTGAGTCCATCCCAAAGGAGATCAGTCCTGGGTGTTCATTGGAAGGACTGATGTTGAAGCTGAAACTCCAATACTTTGGCCACCTGATGTGAAGAGCTGACTCATTTGAATAGACCCTCGTGCTGGGAAAGATGGAAGGCAGGAGGAGAAGGGGATGACAGAGGATGATATGGTAGGATGGCATCACAGATGCAATGGACATGAGTTTGGGTATGCTTCAGGAGTTGATGATGGACAGGGAGGCCTGGTGTGCTGCAGTTCATGGGGTCACCAAAAGTCAGACCCAACTGAGCAACTGAACTGAACTGAACTGATACAACCTAGATAGCATATTAAAAAGCAGAGACATTTCTTTGCCAACAAAGGTCCATCTAGTCAAGGCTATGGTTTTTCCAGTGGTCATGTATGGATGTGAGAGTTGGACTGTGAAGAAGGCTGAGCACCGAAGAATTGATACTTTTGACTGTGGTGTTGGAGAAAACTCTTGAGAGTCCCCTGACTGCAAGGAGATCTAACCAGTCCATTCTAAAGGAGATCAGTCCTGGGTGTTCATTGGAAGGACTGATGTTGAAGCTGAAACTCCAGTACTTTGGCCACCTCATGTGAAGAGTTGACTCATTGGAAAAGACTCTGATGCTGGGAGGGATTGAGGGCAGGAGGGGAAGGGAATGACAGAGGATGAGATGGCTGGATGGCATCACCGACTCGATGGACATGAGATTGGGTAAACTCCGGGAGTTGGTGATGGACAGGGAAGCCTGGCGTGCTGCAATTCATGGGGTTGCAAAGAGTCAGACATGACTGAGCGACTGAACTGAACTGATGAAAGCTATGATTGTTATTTTATTTCCTGTATAATTATTAATCACTAGCAGCATGATAAGCTCTATAGTTTTTAAATAAAGTTTTAAGCTTAATGACAGCACATGTTTTTTTTTTTTTTTAAACTTCCTTTGGCAGTACTTAAAACACATATGTTTTGGTATTTTGCTTTCCTGATAGCAGTCCCCATAAAATTCATCTTTTATTGTGAAATAAAATACTAGAAATATAAACAAATTTTAAAGTTAGTCTTTTTCCCTCCAATTCTGGCAATTTGTATTAGCTTTGGCATGCTTTTAAGAGAGGAAGATGGATCCTTCTAATCCCTGATCAAAATTTATAATTGATTCACCATAAATCAGCATAAGGGAAATTAGTATCTGTTTACTACACATCACAGAAGTGTGTTCTCTTTAGTGGCACTAGTCCATATAATAAAGCAGCTATCAATATTTTTACATATCTATAAAAGCCATATATTAGAGGAGTTCAATATTACTACATTAAGAAATGAAAATGCATATATAGATTTATAACTATATTCTCCACCAAATTTTTATTCATCTTAATCAATGATCATGGATGAATTTCCTAACATTTCTTTGAAGCTAAGAATGTAATAAAATCATAATAGTTTATATGAAACCCCATTTAGATGTCACACTCCCCAATAGATTAGCATTCCTTGCTTTACACTTTTTGTGAATATATCTGAAATAAAATTTGCATCACGTTTTTTTTTTTTTTTTTTTTGTCTCCCTTCATTAGACAACAAATTATCTGAAAAGAGAAATTATGTTTTATTCATTCTTTTGTCCCCAAACCCAGCACAGTAATTGACAAGAAACATATCCTCTGTGATTGCCCATTGAATGGTCAAATAAACACTCAGTGGAAATTGGGAGCAGGGTCTCTGGAGCCTCAGTGTGTGGATTTGAATCCTGATTTTGCACTCACTCTGATATTACGCTAAGTCACTTCAGTCGCATCCGACTCCGACCCCATAGACGGCAGCCCACCAGGCTCCCCGTCCCTGGGATTCTCCAGGCAAGAACACTGGAGTGGGTTGCCATTTCCTTCTCCAATGCCTGAAAGTGAAAAGTGAAAGTGAAGTTGCTCAGTCGTGTCCGACTCTTAGCGACCCCATGGACTGCAGCCTAACAGGCTCCTCCATCCATGGGATTTTCCAAGCAAGAGTACTGGAGTGGGGTGCCACTCTGATATTAATACCTTGGCAAATCAGCCTTTTTGTGAGGATAATAATAAAATTAAATTCATAGAGTTTTATTGTTAATTGAGTTACTACTTGTAAAGCATTTAGACTAGTGCTTGGATCTTGAGAACTCAATCAATGTCTATTATTATTATTCAATATAAGAAACACAAGGAACTGTTAAATCATATTTTCTGCATGAAGTTTTGCTAAGTAAGGTAATATGTTCTTTATCTATGCACAGTACAAAATGATTTTCACATTTTGAAACTCTAGATGTTATAAACTTTTGTCAACTTAGTTAACTCATCCCAAATTGATTCAATTCATCTATTCAACAACTTTTATTTCACAGAATATGAAGTAAAAATCATGCTGGTCTTCAGTAAATTCAACCTTAGAGGAGGGTTTAATATTTATAGAGCAATAGTAGTTTATGATAGTCTCCATTAGCATTTACCCCAATATTTTTTAACTATGTTTATACTTACCTCTTCAGTAGAATCTGATTTCATTTAAAAAAGGTTTTGTTTTTTTTTTTTTTTTTACTGTTTTGATATTCCCAGCTATGCAATCTTGATTCCAGCTAGTATTTCTTCCAGCCCAGCATTTCTTATGATGCACTCTGCATATAAGTTAAATAAGCAGGGTGACAATATACAGGCTTGATGTACTCCTTTTCCTATTTGGAACCAGTCTGTTGTTTAATGTCCAGTTTTAACTGTTGCTTCCTGACCTGCATACAGGTTTCTCAAGAGGCAGATCAAGTGGTCTGGCATTCCCATCTCTTTCAGAATTTTCCACAGTTTATTGTGATCCACACAGTCAAAGGCTTTGGCCTTTGACTTTGACTGTGACATAGTCAATAAAGCAGAAATAGATGTTTTCCTGGAACTCCCTTGCTTTTTTGATGATCCAGTGGATGTTGGCAATTTGATCTCTGGTTCCTCTGCCTTTTCTAAAACCAGCTTGAACATCTAGAAGTTCACGGTTCACGTATTGCTGAAGCCTGGCTTGGAGAATTTTGAGCATTACTTTACTAGGGTGTGAGATGAGTATCAATAACCTCAGATATGCAGATGACACCACCCTTATGGCAGAAAGTGAAAAGGAACTAAAAAGCCTCTTGATGAAAGTGAAAGAGGAGAGTGAGAAAGTTGGCTCAACATTCAGAAAACGAAGATCATGGCATCTGGTCCCATCACTTTATAGGAAATAGATGGGGAAACAGTGTCAGACTTTATTTTTTTGGGGCTCCAAAATCACTGCAGATGGTGATTGCAGCAATGAAATTAAAAGACACTTACTCCTTGGAAGGAATGTTATAAACAACCTAGATAGCATATTGAAAAGCAGAGACATTGCTTTGCCAACAAAGGTCTGTCTAGTCAAGGCTATAGTTTTTCCAGTGGTCATGTATGGCTGTGAATGTTGGACTGTGAAGAAAGCTGAGCGCTGAAGAATTGATTGTTTTGAACTGTGGTGTTGGAGAAGACTCTTGAAAGTCCCTTGGACTGCAAGGAGATCCAACAAGTCCATTCTAAAGGAGATCAGTCCTGAGTGTTCATTGGAAGGACTGATGCTAAAGCTGAAACTCCAATACTTTGGCCACCTGATGCGAAGAGTTGACTCATTGGAAAAGACTCTGATGCTGGGAGGGATTGGGGGAAGGAGGAGAAGGGGCTGACAGAGGATGAGATGGATGGATGGCATCACCAACTCGATGGACATGAGTGTGAGTGAATTCCAGGAGTTGGTGATGGACAGGGAGGCCTGGCTTGCTGCAGTTCATGAGGTCGCAAAGAGTCAGACACGACTGAGCGACTAAACTGAACTGAACTGAACACTTACGAAATAATGTATGCTGAAATAGCATATATGTAATAATGTAATTTCTGGTGATTCATCTGAGGTGATTAGCAGAGGGAGTTGACTAATATTTTTAAAGCAAACAGTTATTTAAAATATACATTCGCCTTACATATTTAAATTCAGTTTCACACATGGAAAGGAAAACTAATTTGCCTACATCTTAACATAGAGTTCAGGCCTTTCGCTGAGAAGAACTGTCCTATTTCTCTTTAATAAGGTGTTCCTTGTATAAACAGTAGTCATAAGCCACTAGCTAGAATTTTTATCACTATTTCCTATAATAATTTTTAAAATACCAGTGAAATAACGAGTGCAAAACACCTCTCGATTTTGTTCTGTTTTCCAGGGTTTTTAAATTCCTTCCATCCTCGACATCAAACTCAATAGCAGTGTTTTCAGTTATTTACTTTAGTATTTCAAAAACTCAATTTAGCTTTTTCAGATATAATGTTCTTTATTTTTACCTGTAAATTTAATCAACTAAAAAGAAATTTAAATGTCATAATTACTGTGACAAATGGAGTTGCTGTATTTTGGGGCACAAAGACAATGAACTCAGTAAACACATACTCTAGCTCTGCAAACTTCCGGCTTGGATGCTGTACGGGCTGTAGTTGAATGTTTGAGAGAGAATGGAGTGTATTAGTGGGCTTCCCAGGTGGCACTAGTGGTAAAGAACCCACCTGTCAGTACAGGAGAAATAAGAAATAATGGTTCAGTCCCTGGGTCAGGAAGATCCCCTGGAGACAGAAATGTCAACCCACTCCATTATTCTTGTCTAGAGAATCCCATGGACCGAGAAGCCTGGCAGAGTACAGTCCACAGGGTTGCAAAGAATCGGACATGACTGAAGCTACTTAGCACACATACACACATGGAGAGTATTAGTAATTAAGTTCTGTCACTGAAGATCTGTTAAAATAACTTCTAATATACATCTGGTTGTCAGAAATTGGAAATCTTTTACAGAGCAGGTGTTATTTAAGGTAGATCTAGAAAAAGGATAAAGATGGGAAAAGAGACATACAAAAAACAGGAAAAAAATATAAGAATGACCTAGAGTCCAGAAAATGTGTGACTCTGGGGACCGACAGCCAGTCTAACTTGAACATATGAAGATGGAGGTTTTCCAAAAGACCTTGAATACTGGCTTATTGGAGGACAGAGGAAAAGAAAAGTGTCCGCCCAACTGAGAAGAAATCTTGAGACCAACTGATGAGGCAGGCAGGTCCATATAGTCAATGAATCTGTTTATTATAGGGTAACTTATCAGAAGGCAAGGTCCAGTGGACAGCAATTTGGAAGCATTCACAGCTCTACTCCTCACCATTGAGGAGCCATTGGGACAATTTTACGGTTAACCTAAGGTATGTGCTTGGAAACAGGAAGTGCATTCCTAAGTCAAGATTTATGAATGGGTAACTTGTTCCACAGGCGCTGGGAATACGTCAGGGAAGGCCTTCATCATTGTTTGGAGACTAACAGAGCATAGAGGCCAACTAACTGGACCTAACGATCATTAAACAAAACTACAAAGCCCATGATGACAGAGAAGAGATTTACCACACAGTAGCCCTAGGTGGAGAAGGAAATGGCTGCCCACTCCAGTATTCTTGCCTGGAGAATCCCATGGACAGAGGAGCCTGGCAGACTACAGTCCATGGGGTTGCAAAGAGTCGGACATGACTTAGTGACTAAACCACCACCAACACCACAGCACTAGGTAGGGTCAGTGGAGGGACAGGAGGAACTAAACAGACCAAGATTATGTCAGTTATGCTAGGAGTCATACAAAGGTCAACAGAGTTTAATTCCTGAGTGATGCTGGAAATGGAAGATGGGTGATCAAGAACTCATAATCTTATATCAATATAATATAGTTTAGATGGGTCAAGGTACTAAAACAAAGACAAAAACTTAAACAAAATGATGATAGGAAAAAAGCAAGATTTTTGCTTGAAAGATGCTTTGAAGGTTAGTTTATATTCCATAATCTGTATTATATATGCATACATATATATGCATGCATGTATGTGAAAGTCACTCAGTTGTGTCCAACTCTTTGTGACCTCATGGACTGTATAGCCTGCCAGGTTCCTCTGTCTAGGGAATTCTCCAAGACAGAATACTGGAGTGGGTAGCTAGTCCTTTCTCCAGGGGATTTTCCCAACTTAGGGATCAAACCCAGGTCTCCTGCATTGCAGCTGAATTCTTTATCATCTGAGCCACCAGGGAAGCCCAAGAATACTAGAGCAAGTAGCTTATCCCTTCTCCAGAGGATCTTCCCAACTGAGGAATTGAAACGGGGTCTCCTGAATCACAGGCAGATTCTTTACCAGCTAAGCTACCAGGGAAGATAAATACACACACACACACACACACACACATATATATATATATACACCACATGTCAAAATCCAGCTCCTAAGGCAACTAGGTTTAATTTAATAATAATTATACAGTCAGCACTACTTTAAATAATTTATACAAATTAACTCATAAAGGCTGCATAGTAATGATAGTGGGTAGCTACTATTATTATATACAATATAAGTTGAAGAAGCTAAAGCACAGTGAAATAATTTGCCCAAGGTCAAGTGGCTAGTAAGCAATGGATCCAGGCTTTGAACTCACACCAGGGTTTCAGATCAGCTTTTAACCGCTAAGCTATATAGCCATTCTATAGGAGAGAAGCAAGCACAGTAAAGGGGAGACTAAGGATTTAACAGAAGTACATCTTTGGGGAAAATTTTCACTCAAACCTATTCATTTCTTCTATGCTTGTTAGATACCTCCTGCATGCTGTGCTCTGCTCAGTCACTGTCATGTCCAATTCTTTGTGACTCTGTGCACTGTAGCCCTCTGGGCTCCTCTGTCCATGGGGATTTTCCAGGCAAGAATACTGTAGTCGATTTCCATTTCCTCCTTCAGGGGATCTTACTGACCCAAGGACTGAACCTGGGTCTCCTACTTGGTAGGCAGATTCTATACCACTGAGACACTGAGGAAGCCCACCGGGCGCCTATCTCACTCCAAAGTGTTTCCTTTTTTTGCCAAATATTGCCAATATTCCCATTCTCAATGTGTACAGTGCATGACCTCACTTCAACATGAAAGGTGGACACAGATTGGTTTAAGTCATTCACAAAGTTCATCCTTCTCCCACAGTAATTAATTCAATCAAGGAAGAGGCAAATGTTTCCATTGAAGTGATAATATGTTTAGAAAGTAGCTCGTTTTGTCTTCAAGAGAACTACCAGAAATTTCTCTCCCTGCACCCTGTCTTTGGATAGCATTGAGGAAGAATTTGGCCATGGTTATCGATCTTTGAGGCATTGTGCAGCCATGAAGGACCCCCAAAAGAGGTTAAAGTTTTTATCCTAAAGACAAAGTCTAAAAACCAGATCCTTAATAACAACGCTAAGTTGCTAAATTTATGAGTCAGTACAATAGATACCCTTTGGGTACTAAGCCATTCTACATTCAGTTCAGTTCAGTTCAGTCACTCAGTCCTGTCTGACTATTTGTGACCCTGTGGACTGCAGCACACCAGGCTTCCATGTCCATCACCAACTCCCGGAGTTTACTCAAACTCATATCCATTGAGACAGTGATGCCATCTCATCCTCTGTTTTCCCTTTCTCCTCCTGCCTTCAATCTTTCCCAGTATCAGGGTCTTTTCCAATGAGTCAGCTCTTCCAATCAGGTGGCCAAAGTATTGGAGTTTCAGCTTCAGCATCAGTCCTTCCAATGAATATTCAGGACTGATTTCCTTTAGGATAGATTGGTTGATTTCCTTGCAGTCCAAAGGTCTCTCAAGAGTCTTCTCCAACACCACAGTTCAAAAGCATCAATTCTTTGGCTCTCAGCTTTCTTTATGGTCCAGCTCTCACATCCATACATGATTACTGGAAAAACCATGGCTTTTACTAGATGGACCATTGGTGGCAAAGTAATATCTCTGCTTTTTAATGTACTGTCTAGTTTGGTCATAGCTTTTCTTCCAAGGAGCAAGCGTCTTTTAATTTCATGGCTGCAGTCACCATCTGCAGTGATTTTGAAGCCCCCCCAAAATAAAGTCTCTCACTGTTTCCATTGTTTCCCCATCTGTTTGCCATGACGTGATGAGACTGGATGCCATGATCTTAGTTTTCTAAATGTTGAGCTTTAAGCCAACTTTTTCACTCTCCTCTTTAATCACTGCAGATGGTGACTGCAGCCATGAAATTAAAAGAAGCTTACTCATTGGAAGGAAAGTTATGACCAACCTAGATAGCATATTCAAAAGCAGAGACATTACTTTGCCAACAAAGGTTCTTCTAGTCAAGGCTATGGTTTTTCCTGTGGTCATGTATGGATGTGAGAGTTGGACTGTGAAGAAGGCTGAGCACCGAAGAATTGATGGTTTTGAACTGTGGTGTTGGAGAAGACTCTTGAGAGTCCCTTGGACTGCAAAGAGATCCAACCAGTCCATTCTGAAGGAGATTAGCCCTGGGATTTCTTTGGAGGAAATGATGCTGAAGCTGGAACTCCAGTACTTTGGCTACCTCATGCGAAGAGTTGACTTATTGGAAAAGACTCTGATGCTGGGAGGGATTGGGGGCAGGAGGAGAAGGGGACGACAGAGGATGAGATGGCTGGATGGCATCACTGACTCAATGGACATGAGTCTGAGTGAACTCCGGGAGTTGGTGATGGACAGGGAGGCCTGGCGTGCTGTGATTCATGGGGTCTCGAGAGTCAGACACGACTGAGCAAATGAACTGAATTGAACTGAACTTCACTTTCATCAAGAGGCTTTTTAGTTCTTCTTCACTTTCTGCCGTAAGAGTGGTGTCATCTGCATATCTGAGGTTATTGATATTTCTCCCAGGAATCTTGATTCCAGCTTATGCTTCATCCAGCCCAGCATTTCTCATGATGTACTCTGCATATAAATTAAATAAGCAGGGTGACAATATACAGCCTTGACGTACTCCTTTTCCTATTTAGAACCAGTCTGTTGTTCCATTTCCAGTTCTAATTGTTACTTCTTGACCTGCATACAGATTTCTCAGGAGGAATGTCAGGTGGTCTGGTATTCCCATCTCTTTAAGAATTTTTCACAGTTTTTTGTTGTCCATACAGTCAAAAACTTTGGCATAGTCAATAAAGCAAAAATAGATATTTTTCTGGAACTCGCTTGCTTTTCTGATGATCCAGCAGATGTTGGCAATTTGATCTCTGGTTCTTTTGCCTTTTCTAAATCTAGCTTGACCATCTGCAAGTTCCTGATTCATGTACTGTTGAAGCCTGGCTTGAAGAATTTTGAGCATTACTTTGCTAATGTGTGAGATGAGTACAATTGTGTGGTAGTTTGAACATTCTTTGGCATTGCCTTTCTTCGGGATTGGAATGAAAACTGACTTTTTCCAGTCCTGTGACAACTACTGAGTTTTTCAAACTTGCTGGCATATTGAGTGCAGCACTTTCATAGCATTGTCTTTTAGGATTTGAAATAGCTCAACTAGAATTCCATCACTTTCACTAGTTTTTTTCATAGTGATACTTCATAAGGCCCACTTGACTTTGCATCCCAGGATGTCTGGCTCTAGGTGAGTGATCACACCATCGTGGTTATCTGGGTCATGATCTTTTTTGTATACTTCTTTGTATTCTTGCCACCTCTTCCTAATATCTTCTGCTTCTGTTAGGTCCATGCCATTCCTGTCCTTTATTGAGCCCATCTTTGCATGAAATGTTCCCTTGGTATCTCTAATTTTCTTGACGAGATCTCTAAGCTTTCCCACTCCATTATTTTCCTCTATTTCTTTGCACTGATCACTGAGGAAGGCTTTCTTATCTCTCCTTGCTATCCTTTGGAACTCTGCATTCAAATGGGTATCTTTCCTTTTCTCCTTTGTCTTTCACTTCTCTTCTTTTCTCAGCTATTTGTAAGGCTTCCTCAGACAATCATTTTTACTTTTTGCATTTCTTTTTCTTGGGGATGGTCTTGATCACTGACTTTTGTACAATGTCAACAACCTCCATCCATAGTTCTTCAGGCACTATGTCTGTCAGATCTAACCCCTTTCATCTATTTGTCCCTTCCACTGTATAATCATAAGAGATTTGATTTCAGTCATACTTTAACTTATATGCAGAATACATCATGAGAAATGCTGGGCTGGAAGACACACAATTTGGAATCAAGTTTGCCAGGAGAAATATCAATAACCTCAGATACGCAGATGACACCACCCTTGTGGCAGTAAGTAAAGAGAAACTAAAAAGCCTTGTGATGAAAGTGAAAGAGGAGAGCTAAAAAGTTGGCTTAAAGCTCAACATTCAGAAAACGAAGATCATGGTATCCGGTTCCATCATGTCATGGCAAATAGATGGGGAAACAGTGGAAACAGTGTCAGACTTTATTTTTTTGGGCTCCAAAATCACTGCAGATGGTGACTGCAGCCGTGAAATTAAAAGACGCTTACTCATTGGAAGGAAAGTTATGACCAACCTAGATAGCGTATTCAAAAGCAGAGACATTACTTTGCCAACAAAGGTTCATCTACTCAAGGCTATGGTTTTCCCAGTGGTCATGTATGGATGTGAGAGTTGGACTGTGAAGAAGGCTGAGCACTGAAGAATTGATGCTTTTGAACTGCAGTGTTGGAGAAGACTCTTGAGAGTCCGTTGGACTGCAAGGAGATCCGCTCAGTCCATTTTGAAGGAGATCAGCCCTGGGATTTCTTTGGAAGGAATGATGCTAAAGCTGAAACTCCAGTACTTTGGCCACCTCATGCGAAGAGTTGACTCATTGGAAAAGACTCTGATGCTGGGAGGGATTGGGGGCAGGAGGAGAAGGGGACGACAGAGGATGAGATGGCTGGATGGCATCACTGACTCGATGGACATGAGTCTGAGTGAACTCCTTGAGTTGGTGATGGACAGAGAGGCCTGGCGTGCTGCGATTCATGGGGTCGCAAAGAGTCGGACACGACTGAGCGACTGATCTGATCTGATAGGTTGCTAGAAGTTGAAAGCAACTTTATATATATTATGTTTATGTTTAATGGAATTGTCTAAATATATTGAGCTTCCCTGTTGGCTCAGCTGGTAAGAATCCCCCTTCTATGTGGGAGACCTGGTTTCAATCCCTGTGCTTAGCAGATCCCCTGGAGAAGGGAACAGCTACTCACTTCTGTATTCTTGCCTGGAGAATTCCATGGACTGTATAGTCCATGGGGTTGCAAACAGTCAGACACAACTGATATATGCCATATACTGTATATCATTTTATACTGTATATATATGGTATGTGCACTTATAGATATCAAAGATTTACAGAGAAAGAGTTGAATTACGGAATGATTTCCATCAGAACTTTATGTATCTGATAGAATTTTTAACTTCATAAATAATTCATATCTGTATAGAACAATGTGACTCTTTTTGTTCTCATTCAATTATAATAGTCTAAGAATATTTCCCAAGAAAATGCTGGTCTTTAGAGCATATCAATTCACTAAATTAATTTGTTTTCATTTTCTAAACTTTTAGTCAAAATAATTTCCAGTTTCAGAGGAATAAGAAATATAAACAAACTGGGTTAAAATATACAATCACAATCACATTGTTAAAATATACAATATAATACTGTATATTACAAATATATATATATATATATATATATATATATATGTACAAATACATCTCTGAATCTGAAGTATTGCCTTGCTTTTCTACATGAAATAATGACTTTGGTATATACATGCAAACCTGGGGACATTATGAGAGTGAACTACTTTCCTCTTTTGTTTTCATCTTTGAATTACTGTATTAAGAAAGATGAATAAAATACGTGGCTGGGATATGAGCCAAAATAAAGACTTCTTGCAAATGGCAGACACACTCCTACCAAATACAGATAAAAGAAGAACTAACTTTTAAAGTTTGCCAACTCATCTGTCAGATGTAATTGCTTTTCCACGGTCCTCATCTCACTTTCGTCTTTGTGAACCACCCATATCTTGAGACATTCTGCTCAATTTGCTTTTATTCCTCTGCACTTCCTGATTCATTTTCTACCTTTCTGAACTCTCCTTCTTTTAGTCTTTAAGACAAACTTGAACTAGTACTGCTCGTACACCCATCATATTACTGGGGAAAATAAGTCTTAGGAAAGGTAAAAACATCCAATATCCCATACATAAGAATCTTGCCCAACGTTCTACCACTCACTAGTGGCAAAGGTGGTATGCCCAGGTATGCTTGTGTGCAGAGCTCAGCTTTATCTCTGGAGCTGCTGTATGCTATGTGATAGAGCAGAATCATTGATTAGAGGTTCAATTCCAGACAGGTGAATATAAAGTGCACCATAAAATGCCTAAGGAAAACGTATGGTATCTAGCTGAGGTTCTCTGTAAGAATGCAGAAATAATTCTCATGGAGATGCTATTTTGAAGGCATAGAAGGAAATAGGAAATTTAAAAACAGCATGGTAAAGAAGAAAAGGAAAAGAGCTAAGAATAGGATTTGGGGGAAATCTACACTGAATGGCAGAATGAGAAAGTTGTTAAGGTTATAAGTTCTATGTCTAGAATGAGAAGGAACTGAATAAGTATTCAATAAGATGTTGAAGAGATAGATAAGAGTTAGAGAAGTTGGAAAACAATAAAATAAATGATAGAAAACCATTGAGTGATAAAGGGGATGTAATTAACATTTCAAGAAGTCACAGACAAGACAGACAAAGCCAAAACTGTGTTAATTTCAAGCAGAGACATTTTATTTAGTTCTTTGAAACAAAGAATAGGAAATGGGGAAATAAAAGGGTGGCTCTTTCTTTAAAAACATTTTTTTTCTTGTTGAAGACTAAAACAAGTTGGCATGAAAGTTAAAGGAAACTATATATATATATATATATATATTATTTAGGTAGGAAACAAATTTAATAAAAGGTTTGTTTGGCTAAATAGGCAAGACCTGAATCAATTGAGTAAGACTGAAGTGGGAAAAGTATAAAGATGTAAAACAGAGAGAGGAATTAGATTGAGGGATTGTGACTTTTTCTTGTTGGTATAAAATGTATAAATACATTCTTATATGTACTTATACAGCCAAGATATTTATTAGAAAATGGGGGGAAAACAGAGTCCTAGACACTAAAGATATATAATAGGTACAGAATTAGTGTTTGGAACTGATTCAAGAGCCAGTTATAATATGCTTAGAGGTGTGGGAAGAACTTTTACACTGAGTTTATAAGGAAAATGCGAGGGAAGAAAGTCTAGTTATTTGTACTTAACTGAGTTCACAAATCAATAAGTAAACAGTGGAAAGAGTAGTACAGAAACAAACAAGCAACAACAAAGGAAAATAAACTCTAAATCTCTGCTCTTCAAAGAAAGCATCTTGGAGTAAAGGAGGAATATCAAATTCTTAAGTAATTTTATACTTGTAAAGAAACTATTCAAACTTATCCCACACTTCTCTTAATGCTGTATATATCATTGACTCTTAATTCTTGTCTGGCAGCTCATATCTTTGTTTAGAGTTAGTTCCTTTTTACAAGTAACAGTCCATCTAGTGATCTTTTAATTTTTATTTAAAGCATCACAGATGTAAGAAGTTAATTGCCTTAGAAATAGTGCATTCAATATCAAGTAAATTTTGTCAAGGAGAGTTCCTTAAAAGGAAGAAAGCAACAGCAGTCTCAAAATAGTATCAGTTAGCTTTGGCTTTTCCCAACTGTTGACAAAATTAAAAATGTTGATTAATTTTTTGTTGATGTTAACAAGCTAATTCAAATTAAATTATATAAATACAATTATACTGTGTTTTAGAAAACATTCAACTTTGTTGACTGATAAAAACATCCTTTCTAGTCTTGAAGGTGTACATATGCCTGTATATGAAGATAGTTAATTTAAACCACCATAATTTATTTTCTAACGTCAGCTATATAAGTTTTATGTGAGCATATCCTTCATCGTCTAAAATACATTGAAGGTGCACTAGATGGTTTATTTGATCCCCTCTAGTTTTAACATCCCAGAATCTTCAATGGTCTCTTGATTTTTCCAATTGTTAATTAAAGGCATAACTTAAAGGACAATTATATTTTATGCACTACTTCTTTCACAAGATTTCCTTCAGTTCAGTTCAGTTGAGTTGCTCAGTCGTGTCCAACTCTTTGCCACGCCATGAATCACAGCACGCCAGGCCTCCCTGTCCATCACCAACTCACGGAGTTCACTCAGACTCACATCCATCAAGTCAGTGATGCCATCCAGCCATCTCATCCTCTGTCGTCCCCTTCTCCTCCTGCCCCCAATCCTCCCAGCATCAGAGTCTTTTCCAATGAGTCAACTCTTCGCATGAGGTGGCCAAAGTACTGGAGTTTCAGCTTTAGCATCAGTCCTTCCAAAGAAATCCCAGGGCTGATCTCCTTCAGAATGGACTGGTTGGATCTCCTTGCAGTCCAAGGGACTCTCAAGAGTCTTCTCCAACACCACAGTTCAAAAGCATCAATTTAATTTTCTTCACAGTCCAACTCTCACATCCTTCCATGACCACTGGAAAAACCATAGCCTTGACTAGATGGACCTTTGTTGGCAAAGTAATGTCTCTGCTTTTGAATATGCTATCTAGATTGGTCATAACTTTCCTTCCAATGAGTAAGCATCTTTTAATTTCATGGCTGCAGTCACCATCTGCAGTGATTTTGGAGCCCCAAAAAATAAAGTCTGACACTGTTTCCACTGTTTCCCCATCTATTTCCCATGAAGTGATGGGACCAGATGTCATGATCTTCATCTTATGAATGTTGAGTTTTAAGCCAAATTTTTCACTCTCCACTTTCATTTTCATCAAGAGGCTTTTGAGTTCCTCTTCACTTTCTGCCATAAGGGTGGTGTCATCTGCATATCTGAGGTTATTGACATTTCTCCCAGCAATCTTGATTCCAGCTTGTGCTTCTTCCAGCCCAGCCTTTCTCATGATGTACTCTGCATATAAGTTAAATAAGCAGGGTGACAATATACAGCCTTGAGGTACTCCTTTTCCTATTTGGGACCAGTCTGTTGTTCCATGTCCAGTTCTAACTGTTGCTTCCTGACCTGCGTATAGGTTTCTCAAGAGGCAGGTCAAGTGGTCTGGTATTCTCATCTCTTTCAGAATTTTCCACAGTTTATTGTGATCCACACAGGCTAATTCTTCAGCCAATATTACAACTATTTGTTCCTCAAGAGGGAATTGATGATCTAAGGAAAGATCTACAAATACGTTCTGTATCTTCATTTTTTTTCTGTATCAGTACCATATCAAACCTTCTAGGAATGGAACTTCCACTTATCTCCCATTGGCATTCAGATATTAATTAAAAGAAGTATCATTTACATAAACACACTTTTGTTTTTTTGACGAATCACTTCTTTTTGATTACTACAATTTATGCAGACTGCATACTTGTAAACAAAATGGTTAATCTCGTTGTCTGCTCTGTCTGCAGTCACGGTACAGAAATGATGTATGAGAGGTTCCTCTTTCAGATACACTTCTCTGAATTTCTAGAGCACAGACAGTGAAAATAAAGAGAAAAGAAAATGAATTCTTTGCTTTCTTGTATGGTATGAGTTTTTGTGTAGAGCCAGTGTTTGATATTTATGCCAAAATTGTGTCTCCCCTTCCAACTGTGATACAACAATTAACTCTGCCACCATGAGTCATGAATCATGGATTGATGACTCTTGTGTTTTAAAGGCTTTCATGCAAGAATGATGACTCTCTTAGGTGATGGTGGAGAAAGTAGTAAGTTATGCTTTCCTTTACAGTCTCTAACTAATAATCTTGTAAACCCATTCCTTTCACCTGATTCTATCAAGAATCAAAATTCTCAAAAATGTACTTGGATTTCTCCTTAGTGCTGTTGTGCTTAAAAAGATTTTGCTCATTATGTTCATTAATGAGAACCCTGAAAAATATTAATGTTTTTAAAACAATGTATATTATAGCTGGTCATGTTGAATGTTAAATACTTAAAGACAAATATGCAGCCACACTCAAGTCATAATAGAGTTTATTTAAATTAATAAGTGATCAGCAACAAGAAACAAAAAACTAGATCAGTTATGACTTTCAAAAGCAGAGATGGCTTTTCTCCCATAACAGGGCTGTGGTACATTATTATTGATATTTTTCTGACAGTTTTATGATTTCAAAGCATGAGACTGAACTCTGCTGTTCTTGGCCACAAAATGACTGCAAGGGCTCTGAATATTACTTTCTCATTTCATATTAAAAAGCCATAAAGCAATGAAGGAAGATTTTTGTCAGAGAATAGTATAAACTTGTTACACATTTACTGGAAAGTAAACATTCTTTATGATCAGTTCAGTTCAGTCGTTCAGTCATATTGGACTCTTTGTGACCCCATTGACTGCAACACACTAGGCTTATCTGTCCATCACCAACTCACAAAGCTTACTCAAACTCATGCCCATTGAGTCAGTGATGCCATCCAACCATCTCATCCTCTATAATCTCCTTTTCCTCCCACCTTCAATCTTTCCCAGCATCAGGGTCTTTTCCAATGAGTCAGTTCTTTGCATCAGGTGGCCAAAGTGTTGGGGTTTCAGCATCAACATCAGTCCTTCCAATTCAGGACTGATTTCCTTTAGGATGAACTGGTTGAATCTCCTTGCAGTCCAAGAGACTCTCAAGAGTCTTCTCCAGCACCACAGTTCAAAAGCATCAATTCTTTGGCATTCAGCTTTCTTTAAGGTCCAACTCTCAAATCCATACATGACTACTGGAGAAACCACAGCTTTGACTAGATGGACCATTGTTGGCAAAGTAATGTCTGTGCTTTTTAATATGCTATCATATTGGTCAGTTTTCATTCCAATCCCTAAGAAAGGCAATGCCAAAGAACGCTCCAACTACTGCACAATTGCACTCATCTCACATGCTAGTAAAGTAATGCTCAAAATTCTCCAAGCCAGGCTTCAACAATACATGAATCATGAACTTCCAGATGTTCAAGCTGATTTTAGAAAAGGCAAAGGAACCAGAGATCAAATTGCCAACATCTGTTGGGTCACTGAAGAAGCAAGAGAGTTCAAAAAAAACATCTATTTCTGCTTTATTGACTATGCCAAAGCCTTTGACTGTGTGGATCACAGTCAACTGTGGAAAATTCTGAAAGAAATGGGAATACCAGACCTGACCTGCCTCTTGAGAAATCTGTGTGCAAGGCAGGAAGCAACAGTTAGAACTGGACATGGAACAATAGACTGGTTCCAAATAGGAAAAGGAGTACATAAAGGCTGTATATTGTCACTGTGCTTATTTAACTTCTATGCAGAGTTTAACTAACTATGCTTCCTCCAGCCCAGGAAGCACAAGCTGGAATTAAGATTGCTGGGAGAGTTATCAATAACCTCAGATATGCAGATGACACCACCCTTATGACAGAAAGCGAAGAAGAACTAAAGAACCTCTTGATGAAAGTGAAAGAGTCAAAAAGTTGGCTTAAAGCTCAACATTCAGAAAACTAAGATCATGACATCCAGTCCCATCATTTCATGGCAAACAGATGGGGAAACGGTGAAAACAGTGTCAGACTTCATTTTTGGGGGCTCCAAAATCACTGCAGATGATTAAAAGATGCTTACTCCTTGGAAAGTTATGACCAACCTAGACAGCAGAGATATTACTTTGCCAACAAAAGTCCATATAGCCAAGGCTATGGGTTTTCCAGTAGTCATGTATGGATGTGAGAGTTGGACTATGAAGAAAGCTGAGCACCAAAGAATTGATGCTGTTGAATTATGGTGTTGGAGAAGACTCTTGAGAGTCTCTTTGACTGCAAGGAGATCCAGTCAGTCCATCCTAAAGGAGATCAGTCTTGAGTGTTCTTTGGAAGGACTGATGCTTGAAACTCCAATACTTTGGCCACCTGATGCAAAGTGCTGACTCATTTGAAAAGACCCTGATACTGGGAAAGATTGAAGGCAGGAGAAGGGGACGACAGAGGATGAGATGGTTGGATGGGATCACCAATTCAATGGACATGAGTTTGGGTAAAGTCCGGGAGATGGTGATGGATCGGGAAGCCTAGTGTGCTGCCATCCATGAGGTCACAAAAAGTCAGACATGACTTAGTGACTGAACTGAATTGAGGTTGGTCATAGCTTTTCTTCCAAGGAGCAAGCATCTTTTAATTTCATGGCTGCAGTCACCATCTTCAGTGATTTTGGAGCCCCCCAAAATAAAGTCTCTTGCTGTTTTCATCATTTCCCCATCTATTTGCCATGAAGTGATGGGACTGGATGCTATGATCTTAGTTTTTTGAATGTTGAGTTTTAAGCCAGCTTTTTCACTCTTCTCTTTGACTTTCATCAAGAGGTTCTTTAGTTCTTCACTTTTTACACCACTGTAAATTAGCTAAAAGAATAGCAATACACAAAAGGGGTTAAAATCAGCTTTGGTGAAGTGAAAAATACTTCTCTGTCATGTATATATTTATAAATATGACTTTTATACCATCCTCAGTCCTTAACTCTAATTTCCTTTTTTATTTTTATTTTCTGTTTAAATGTTTTCATGCATTTTTGTACTTTGAATCCATCTTTACCCAGTTTCATTTCATGTAATTTTATGAACCCTCTTAAGTCTTTCTGGAATGAGATATGCATCTCTGTGCCGTGCTATGCTTAATTGTTCAGTCATGTCTGTCTCTTTTTCATCCTACAGATTGTAGCCTGCTAGGCTCCTCTGTCCATGGGAATTCTCCAGGCAGGAATACTGAAGTGGGTTGCCATGCCCTCCTCCAAGGGATCTTCTCGACCCAGGGATTGAACCCACATCTCCCATGCTGCAGGTGGATACTTTACCATTTGAGCCACTAGGGAAGCCAAACAATACTGGAGTGGGTAGCCCATCCCTTCTCCAGGGGATATTCCCAATCCAGGAATTGAACCGTGGTCTCCTGATCTCTACGTGTATACATATATGCATACAAAGTGACCTTGTTTCAGCTACTTCTCTGTAACATATTTTATAGACACTTGTTTGGAAATCTTTATTGATTTGATAAAAATTTGATAAAAATCTCCCTGTAATGCTGGAGACAATTTTATAATAACAAATTACACGGATCCTTTTACAGTTTATGAACAGCAAAGAGCAGTTAAAAGTAGCAAGGTTTTTCAAACGTTGCTTATAAAATGGTCTCATGACAAGAATACTGTGGTTTTGTTTTCTTTCATCCTTGTTCATTGATCCCTGTGGAATTACCACTGAACCATGAGATTACTGATCCAGGATAAACAGCACCTGTGCATCACTAGATCATAATTCACCACGTTCCCGCTCTTCTCTCTGCCCTGCCAAATAGATGGGTGATTTTGCTGTGTTGTGGTGCTTTTTGTTGTTGTTGTTGCTTTGTTCTTTGATGATCAAAGCAGAGACAGACAAAGAAAAGATAAAACAAAAAAATTAGAAAGATATCTACTAATTTGCTATTTGACTATAAAAATAAAAGAAGTATTTAAAGGACTATAAAAATCCAGTGAGTGGGGCGGGGGCGGGGGGAAGCGGGCAGGAAAACTAGAACACATAGTCATTAACAATCTGGAAAAAAAAAATTCCAAAGAACTGTTAGTGAGAAATATTGGTTAGAATGCAGTTGTACAGAAAAAAATACAGGTATTAGGTAATTGAATCAGTAAAGAGAAAATGCTATGAATAATTGTTACACCTCTCAAAAGCTCTTGTTCTTGTTAATTTGTTTAGCTATGATGATAATTCTAAATTACTTTAAGGTGTTGGTGCTAATGTTACAGAAATTAAAGCCTTTGAGATACCTTAGATTCATTCACACTTAATTACAGGTATTGTTTTAAAGTGTCTTGCACATGTTCTTAGATTTAAAATGTTAATAATGTATTTGTTAAAATATAATTTATGTTACATCTAAATGATAAAGGCCACTATAAAAATTATTTATGTATATAGACAAGCACTAGTAGGGAATATAAAAAATTCAACAATGATGTATCAGATTGATATGAAAATATTTTTTCTATTTTTACCTCAAAATTATGTTGTTACTAGAATTGTTTTCATTAAAGTAGGTGAAATACTCAGAAATATCTTTACACTGTACTGTACTTTATGACAATTTATTAACTTCTAACATCTAATAATATTTGAAACTATCTATTTGTATATAAAATAGCAATATTAATTTTCTTTCTGGTAACTCACAATTTGAATATCCATATTTGTGTAGAGAACTGTATAATTAAACAGAGGTGTAAAAATATTTTGGGTTTATCGATAAGAGATATTTTCCCTATATGATCTTGTGAGTATATTGAAAAACTATTATCTACTTTTGCGGGGGAGAAGTGAATTCACCAGACATTACTAAGTAGTGGCAAAGAGCCATCCTTTTAAGATGAATTTGAGTTCTGGAAATATCCCAAAGTCCTTGGTATCTAAAGTGTGGGGGATGTGATTAGACTGTTAAAACTCTTACACATAAAATTGAATGGACGTTTTTTGGAGATAGACAAAACTTTGATTGTGAAAGCATTTGAACAGAAGCTCCTTCCAAGAGGTAGCTTAAATGAATTTTGAAGATATTTCTGCCTTTACTAGGAAGTGTGCTACAAATCTATCTTCTCCAATTTGTTTTGGAAGTAGGGCAGTGAGAATGCAGCTTCAAAGTGACCTGGAAAATAATTTCAAAAGAAATTATTTTCTTTTGAAAATTAGCAAACAGCTCTCCAACTGTTTTCATAAGTGACAGCGAAGTTTTAAACACTCTACATAACCTACCAGTGTGACAGTTTTGAAGGCAACACTTGTGTATCTTGATTTCTAATTGAGCTACCTAACTAAATTTTAAAAACAAATTAAAAATAGTATTACAAGGAACTGGTCCATTGGGTTAGCCGGTATCAGTTATTCAAAAATATTTCATCTCCACTATAGTGTGAGAGTGAGGAGACTCCAGGCTCATCTAGGCAGCGAGGGGCTTTGATGAGAGCATTTTTGTGCTGATTCTGGAGGTTTTCCATAGGTTCTATAGTCTCCTCAGCTTGTCTGCTGACTGATGTGAGGCTTTCCAGAGCCTCTTTGCTCTCAGCCATGGTTCACTTTCTGGATTACTTGGAAACTGATCCATATGCAGAGCTGTCCATTACTTTCTTAGAAGAGAAGCACAAAACTTTGTTCCTTCCTCTCAATATCTTCTCTATTTTCTTTACTTTACTATTAAAAAAAAAAGAGATCACAACAGACAACAGAGAAATACAAAGGATCATAAGAGACTACTATCAACAATTATATGCCAATAAAATGGACAACGTGGAAGAAATGGACAAATTCTTAGAAAAGTACAACTTTCCAAAACTGGACCAGGAAGAAATAGAAAATCTTAACAGACCCATCACAAGCACGGAAATTGAAACTGTAATCAAAAATCTTCCAGCAAACAAAAGCCCAGGCCCAGACGGCTTCACAGCTGAATTCTACCAAAAATTTAGAGAAGAGCTAACACCTATCCTGCTCAAACTCTTCCAGAAAATTGCAGAGGAAGGTAAACTTCCAAACTCATTCTATGAGGCCACCATCACCCTAATACCAAAACCTGACAAAGATCCCACAAAAAGAAAAACTACAGGCCAATATCACTGATGAACATAGATGCAAAAATCCTTAACAAAATTCTAGCAATCAGAATCCAACAACACATTAAAAAGATCATACACCATGACCAAGAGGGCTTTATCCCAGGGATGCAAGGATTCTTCAATATCCGCAAATCAATCAATGTTATACACCACATTAACAAATTGAAAACCAAAAACCATATGATTATCTCAATAGATGCAGAGAAAGCCTTTGACAAAATACAACATCCATTTATGATAAGAACTCTCCAGAAAGCAGGAATAGAAGGAACATACCTCAACATAATAAAAGCTATATATGACAAACCCACAGCAAACATTATCCTCAATGGTGAAAAATTGAAAGCATTTCCTCTAAAGTCAGGAGTAAGACAAGGGTGCCCACTTTCACCATTACTATTCAACATAGTTTTGGAAGTTTTGGCCACAGCAATCAGAGCAGAAAAAGAAATAAAAGGAATCCAAATCGGAAAAGAAGAAGTAAAACTCTCACTGTTTGCAGATGACATGATCCTTTACATAGAAAACCCTAAAGACTCCACCAGAAAATTACTAGAACTAATCAATGACTATAGTAAAGTTGCAGGATATAAAATCAACACACAAAAATCCCTTGCATTCCTATACACTAATAATGAGAAAACTGAAAGAGAAATTAAGGAAACAATTCCATTCACCATTGCAACAGAAAGAATAAAATACTTAGGAATATATCTACCTAAAGAAACTAAAGACCTATATATAGAAAACTATAAAACACTGGTGAAAGAAATCAAAGAGGACACTAATAGATGGAGAAATATACCATGCTCATGGATTGGAAGAATAAATATAGTGAAAATGAGTATACTACCCAAAGCAATTTATACATTCAATGCAATCCCTATCAAGCTACCAACGGTATTCTTCACAGAGCTAGAACAAATAATTTCACAATTTGTATGGAAATACAAAAAACCTCGAATAGCCAAAGCGATCTTGAGAAAGAAGAATGGAACTGGAGGAATCAACCTACCTGACTTCAGGCTCTATTACAAAGCCACAGTTATCAAGACAGTATGGTACTGGCACAAAGACAGAAATATAGATCAATGGAACAAAATAGAAAGCCCAGAGATAAATCCACACACCTATGGACACCTTATCTTTGACAAAGGAGGCAAGAATATACAATGGATTAAAGACAATCTCTTTAACAAGTGGTGCTGGGAAAACTGGTCAACCACTTGTAAAAGAATGAAACTAGAACACTTTCTAACACCATACACAAAAATAAACTCAAAATGGATTAAAGATCTAAACGTAAGACCAGAAACTATAAAACTCCTAGAGGAGAACATAGGCAAAACACTCTCCGACATACATCACAGCAGGATCCTCTATGACCCACCTCCCAGAATATTGGAAATAAAAGCAAAAATAAACAAATGGGACCTAATTAAACATAAAAGCTTCTGCACAACAAAGGAAACTATTAGCAAGGTGAAAAGACAGCCTTCAGAATGGGAGAAAATAATAGCAAATGAAGCAACAGACAAACAACTAATCTCAAAAATATACAAGCAACTCCTACAGCTCAACTCCAGAAAAATAAATGACCTAATCAAAAAATGGGCCAAAGAACTAAATAGACATTTCTCCAAAGAAGACATACAGATGGCTAACAAACACATGAAAAGATGCTCAACATCACTCATTATCAGAGAAATGCAAATCAAAACCACTATGAGGTACCATTTCACACCAGTCAGAATGGCTGCGATCCAAAAGTCTACAAGCAATAAATGCTGGAGAGGGTGTGGAGAAAAGGGAACTCTCTTACACTGTTGGTGGGAATGCAAACTAGTACAGCCACTATGGAGAACAGTGTGGAGATTCCTTAAAAAACTGGAAATAGAACTGCCTTATGATCCAGCAATCCCACTGCTGGGCATACACACTGAGGAAACCAGAAGGGAAAGAGACACATGTACCCCAATGTTCATTGCAGCACTGTTTATAATAGCCAGGACATGGAAGCAACCTAGATGCCCATCAGCAGATGAATGGATAAGAAAGCAGTGGTACATATACACAATGGAGTATTACTCAGCCATTAAAAAGAATACATTTGAATCAGTTCTAATGAGATGGATGAAACTGGAGCCTATTATACAGAGTGAAGTAAGCCAGAAAGAAAAACACCAATACAGTATACTAACGCATATATATGGAATTTAGAAAGATGGTAAATAATAACCCTGTGTACGAGACTGCAAAAGAGACACTGATGTATAGATCAGTCTTATGGACTCTGTGGGAGAGGGAGGGTGGGAGATTTGGGAGAATAGCATTGAAACATGTATAATATCATGTATGAAACGAGTCGCCAGTCCAGGTTTGATGCAAGGTACTGGATGCTTGGGGCTGGTGCACTGGGACGACCCAGAGGGAGGATAGGGAGGGGGAGGAGGGAGGAGGGTTCAGGATGGGGAATGCGGGTACACCTGTGGCGGATTCATTTCCATATTTGGCAAAACTAATACAATATTGTAAAGTTTAAAAATAAAATAAAATTTAAAAAAAAAGAAAGAAAAGATCTGTCTCTATGAAAGTGAAAGTTGTAGTAGCTGTCATCTAACTCTTTGTGACCCCATGCGCTGTAGCCTGCCAGGTTTCTCTGTCCATGGAATTCTTCAAGCAAGAATCCTGGAGTGCGTAGTCATTTCCTTCTGTCTCTATAGTTTTGTCTTTTAATCTATTATTATTATTGTTACTATTATTATTATCATTATTTTGAAACTCATTCTCTCTCTGTCCATCAAGATTCTTTTGCTCAGTTCAATCTAGACTATATCTTAAAAGGTTCAACTTAGTATTTTCTATTAAATGCTAAAATAAATAACTTAAATGCTATTTTATGTTTACATATATAACACAACATGCTTAGATATATTTTAATACTGTAACCATAATTTCTGTCTTTACCTTTCTATATACTGTCTTGATATGAAAGAGTCTTTCTTTGATATGGTCTGAGGTAGAAAAAAAAATAGGTAATTTCAAATAGAAGTGAAGTTAGTAAATTCTTAATAAACTTTTATCACTCTCAACACAACTTTATGAACAAGATCAGGAATGATGGTTTCATTTGTTGAGAAAATCACTCAGTTTGGTTTATATTTTTGTATATAGCTGTATCACTATGAATATACATTCCAAAGCATCATAAACATGGTTTCTCATTTTTATAATATAGATACAAAAATGACCTCATTACTTCAGGAGTACTATGAATATTGTTCATGGTCATTTTGATTAATTCCTGTGAGACTTCTATAAACTATATGCTGAAAAAATAATATGCCAAAAGTCATAATCATTTTTTAGATGATAGTTATTACTGAGACAGATCCTGTTATTTGTTTTCCAATTCAGTAGACAGGGAATGATAGTCACTGTTGCTTGTTGCACAAAGTCTATTTGCACAAAGAAAATACTCAGATTTACTAACAGCAGTTCTATCAAGGTATTGTGTGTAATTTGGCCTTTATTTTCTTTAACCAAATTTCTCTTTGTATTGTATGGCTCCACTTTGCAATCCTGAGTCTATGAATGAAGATGAACAAGAGAGCGTGATCTACGTTTAGAAGCGTTCTCTCTTTGTAATAATACTTTCTGAGAGCAAAATATTCCCCAGCTGCATGCTGCTACAGAAAGTAATTAAATTTAATAGTAGCTGCCCTTAATTTATGGCCACAAAGGGAAATAATCATATTTAAAATAAAAATGACAGCTTTGAAATGAATACATAGGGCACTGTAGCCTGTTTCAGTAAAAGCAGCTCTTGCAGCCATTCAAAAGGATGGCATTAGAGGTATGGTTTTTCTTTATTCCTGTCCATTTGTACTTTTAAAGGAAAAGTAATTTCTTTATTGAAAATATCACTGACCTTCTCATGAGAAGTTTTCTCTATTTATTCTTAAATGGCTGTATCAAAGTTTTCATACCATATTTTTTGTTTTAAAGGATTTCCTCAGCCTTTGCTTTGGCACTCCCATCTGCTCCAAAATAAAGCACTGAAAAGAGATATTAATTTGCCAATTAGAATCTAATGAGATATTAATTTTCATTGGATTTGATGTGGATAATTTAGGTCTCAAAATCAAGAAAAAGATGCTCCTATTAAATCATTCTAGATTACTGTGATAATCTGCAAAGTCATGGATACATTATATACTATGTTTACTTAGATGAAAATTTTAAAAATAAATTATGTAAATGATATAAATTAATTTCTGAAAAATTCTAATCTGCAGACTTGTTTTCAAAAACAAAAAAATATCTTCAAGAAAGCAATAGTTTCTACAATGTAAGACATTAGATACAGTCTTCGGGTAGTAACATGTTTTGCAGAATGGAATGATAAAGGACATGTGATTCTAAGTGAATATAACATACCTCATTTATCCTACAGTGATACTGAACTGGTCCCATAATAAAAATCCAGGAGATTATCTAGTTAGTGGACTTTAAGCAACACAATAATAGACACAATTTTACTTCTATTTACTTAAACTTGGCTAACTTTATTCCCAAGCTAGTTCAAACTCTGAAGAAGCTTATATTAATTATTTTCCATTTTTTATTCTTTTCAATAACAAGCCTGTTTCATTTTTTAAAATTCATATTTTATTCTTTGGAATATTGTCCTAAAATATCAATCTAAATTTTCTAAATGAAAATGAAATTGACTTAGGTTAAATTATCATCAGAAACTGACAATTCATATAAACTGTTTATTAATATTTTTATTCTATGGCACTTTAGGGATTAGTACAGATTGAACAATATCAACCACATAGAAACCACCCAGTAATTATTAGTTATAATTATTACTTATTTGACTATTAAGTAATTGAAACGTAAGATGAAATATTGATTTAAACACTGATAAAAAATAATTTGCTGAAACTTTACTTTGTGAAAATTGCTGTGTTAGCAGCTGAGGAGATACAGACAAGATTTGTCCATAAAGATTTTACATCCTAAAAGGCAAATTTGTATATCCATTATATATAATATATATATATTTCTATGTTATATTTTTATACATAAACATATATACATACATATGTATATGTAACAGTATATAATTGATTGATAGGCCAACAAGGCAGAGAGTAATAAGTTCAATGAGACATAACAATTAAAAGTGTAGAAAATGAGATTTCTTAATGTAAAGTCATGACTTAATGATGTTTCAATTTCAGAAATTATTTTGGTATTCATCTTTGGTCCTTCTACCTTGTAAACTATTATAATTCCCCTAGTAAGTCATGTAAGAGATATATTCTCAGTTTATAATATTTGCATTGAGTAGGAAAGGACTACATCAAGGCTGTATATTGTTACTCTGCTTATTTAACTTATATGAACAGTACATCATATGAAATGCCTGGCTGGATGAAGCACAAAGTGGAATCAAGATTTCTGGGAGAAATATGTATAACCTCAGATACGCAGATGACACTACCTTTATGGCAGAAAGTGAAGAACTAAAAAGCCTCTTGATGAAAGTGAAAGAGGAGAGTGAAAAAGTTAAAACTCAACATTCAGAAACTAAGATCATGGCATCTGGTCCCATCACTTCATGGCAAATAGATGGGGAAACAATGGAAACAATGAGAGAGTTTCTTTTGGGAGGCTCCAAAATCACTGCAGATGGTGACTGCAGCCATGAAATTAAAAGACGCTTGCTCCTTGGAAGAAAAGCTATGACCAACCTAGATAGCATATTAAAAAGCAGAGACATTACTTTGCCAACAAAGGTCCATCTAGTCAAAGCCATGGTTTTTCCAGTAGTCATGTATGGATGTGAGAGTTGGAAAAGAAAGCTGAGCACCAAAGAATTGATGTGTTTAAACTGTGCTGTTGGAGAAGACTCTTGAGGGTCCCTTGGACAGCAAAGAGATCCAACCAGTCCATCCTAAAGGAAATCAGTCCTGAATATTCATTGGAAGGACTGATGCTGAATCTGAAACTCTAATATTTTGACCATCTGATATGAAGAACTGACTCACTGGAAAACACCCTGATGCTGGGAAAGATTGAAGGTAGGAGGAGAAGGTGATGACAGAGGATGAGATGGTTGGATGGCATCATCAATTCAATGGACGTGAGTTTTAGCAAGCTCCGGGAGTTGGTGATGGACAGGGAAGCCTGGCATGTTGCAGTCCATGGGGTCGCAAAGAGTAGGACATGACTGAGTGACTGAACTGAGTGATTATGCTTAAATCAATAAAAATATTGATGTTAAAAATAGTTCAATTTTTCAAGTCATCATATTAATATGCAGGAAAAAGATTTTTCTTGCAATATTATTTAATAAGATTATACTCATAGATAATTAAAAGTCTATTTAAGAAGAGTCTACTATTTCTTATTGCTGTTAGTGTTAGAAAATATATTTTTATCTTCCATCATAAGCTCATTTATTATTAATGAAAAGAAATAAGGACATATGAAATCATAATACCTGTTATATAAGAGCAAAATATTAGTGACTGTTGTTCACTCCCTAAGTCATGCCCGACTTTTTGCAATCTCATGGACTACACAGCATGCCAGGCTTCCCTGTCCTTCACTATCTCCCAGAGTTTGCTCAAACTCATGTCTGTTGAGTTGGTGAGATCAGTGGAAAGGACCAGCTAATATGTGTATTCAAATAATTTAACTTATACACATTTTGGGGCTACCTTTTTGCTAAGCCTGATAAGTAACTGGTAAGTACTTTTATATTTCTACATAAGCACACTTTTCAAAGCAGTGATATCCTTTTATGTAGTAACTGTAATCTAGCCATAAATAAAGTAAACTATGCATTTCCTATAAAATCTCAAAGTGAAGATATATGCTTACAAATTTGAAGTGTCCCACAGAGATTCTTTTATGAATCTCTGTGACCATTTTAAGGAAGAAACGACTACTGACGCATTTTTTTATGATATTGCCCAGAATGCCTTACAAACTGTAATGAAGGTCATTATTTCCAAAAGCCCTTAAATTCAGAATAGTTTATAGCTTTGTAAAGTCAATTTGTTATACAACAAAGAAAATATTCAGTTGTGTATTTGTATCTTTTATACTGAAACATTTTCCTTAGTAAAATGGAATCTCTTCAAGGAATATACAATATACCTTATAAAGAAAGCTATATGGAAAACATTTTAAAGCTCTCAGATAATATATTACATATATTTTATTTTAAAATGTTTTATTCCAAGCAAATGTACTGTCCTGAAATGTATCATTAATGTAGAATAGAGAAATTACAACTATGTTTTGACTGCCTATTTTTAGAAAAAGAAATAAGAGAAATGCTTTCACTTATTAGGGACATACTTCATCACTGATAGTATTTATTTAGTATAGTGGTACTGAATTGCTGAGATTCGTGATGAGGACAGAATGTTTCATTTTGCACTTTTCATTCCAAGTTCTTGGGCTTCCCAGGTGGCCCAGTCGTAAAGAATCTGCCTGCCAATTCAGAAGCCACAGAAAATGCAGGTTTGATAGATCCCTGGGTGGAAAAGATCCCCTGGAGGAGGAATGGCAACCAACTCCAGCATTCTTGGCTGGGATATCCCATGGACAGAGGAGCCTGGCCGTCTGGTCCATGGGGTCATGAAGAGTTGGACACAATTGAGCGCGTGCACACATACGCACACACATCTTTATTGAAGTTGTAAACTTTCTCCATAGAGATCATGTGCTCATCTGTTTCAAATGGCCTGATATTTCCTACTGTTCAATGAAGGCAGATTTTTAATATTAGAAGAGAAAATATAATAAAGTATGTTAGAATATTCTTAATATTTTACTTATTCTTGACCAACTAGGCATAAGTATATTTCTCTATGAAAGACATACAAAATTTATTATCTCTGTGTTCAGTCTTTGAGTATTCAAGTTCTAAACAATATAGAGAAGATAGCATATGTAAAGAATGAAGATTTTTGTCTTTTTAACTGGGTTTTAAAATCCAATAACTAACTGGTATTTCACTGATCCCAAAGTTGATATGCCCAATAAAATATAGAGTAAGATTTCCCAAATAAAAGTCTTTCTGTTGATACATTTTGTCCAGCCTTTATTTAAAGGGGATAGTTATAAATTTTGTTGGCTTTTTCTCTGCCCAATTTTAAGAGTTGCCTTTTTTTATCTATTATTGTATGTGTGTGTGTATGTGATCTTTCCTAAACAGTGCCATCTTTTGCAGTGACTGCATTTGCCATATATGGTTTCAAATTGCTATGTGTCAAGTGAAATTGAGTGAGTTTGTACATAAATATTCCCTTAAATGGGCTTACAAAATGAGTACACATTTTGATAATTAAGGAAAGATTCCTTTTTATACAAACAAATTCCATCCTCCCATGTGTGATATGTGAACAATGCATACATAATTGTCTTCACAATCTCATGTCCTAAACACAGTACCCTGGTAAAATATATTTTAACTCTCAACTCTGGATGAGTACAAAGCCAGCTTTAGAACTCTGATCCTATAGTGACCAAAAAGAAAGAAAGATGTGCATTTTAAATTAGAAGTTTTGAATGAGAGCAGACACCTCTCCAATTTTAAACTAAAGGACAGAGGGGAGAATAATCAAATAAATGAAGAAATAAACTATTTTCACAGGCTGGGAAGTGCAATTATGTTAATATACGGATTCTTACCAATTTGTTCTATTTATTTTGTAATGTAACTCCAATCACTTTGTGTAGGAATCGTAAGGTAATTCTAAAATTCATATAGATATGCAAAGAATCTAGAAGAGTATAATCAGTTTAAAAGTAAAGGATAAAGTTTGAGAACTGAGACTATCTAATATCAAGATTTATTATGAATCAATCAATAATCAAAATAATCTTTTATTGGTGTTAAAGTAAATATATAGATAAGAGGAACAGAATTAAGAGTCCAGAAATAGTCACACACATACACACACACACACACACACACAGTCATTATTACCAAAGGGGAAAGGGTAAAATTTCAACTTCAATCCTCACATCATACCATGCTCAGTATTTAACTTAAAATGGCTCATAGATGCAAGCGCAAAATCAAACACTACAAAATTTTAGAATATAATATTCTTGACTTTAGGGTAGGCAAAAATTTCCTAGTCATGACACAAAATCACTAACCATGAAAGAGAAATAAAATGGTAAATTGGGTTTGAAAAATACCAAGTGCTGCAGAATGTATGGAGCAAATGAGACTCTAATATAGTGATTAGACTCTGTGTGACCCCATGGACTGTAGCCCACCAGGAATTAATTCCATGGACTGTCCATGGAATTACTTCTCCAGGCAAGAATACTGGAGTGGGCTGTCGTTTCCTTTTCCAGGTGAATCATCCTGACCCAGGGATTGGCTCAGATGGTAAAGCGTCTGCCTGCAATACGGGAGACCCAGGTTCGATCCCTGGGTTGGGAAGATCTTCTGGAGAAGGAAATGGCACCCCACTCCAGTATTCCTGCCTGGAGAATCCCAGGGACAGAGGAGCCTGGTAGGCTACAGTCCATGGGGTCGCAAAGAGTCGGACACGACTGAGCAACTTCATTCACTTCACTCCCACATTGCAGGCAGCTTCTTTAATGACTGAGCCACCAGGAAAGCCAATATAGTGATAGAAAAGTATAAAATAGTATACTTGCTTTGGAAAGATTTAATACTTTCTTGAAAAATTAAGCATACATTTATCATGGTATCCAGCATATCCATGCCTGAGTATGGGCCCAAGAGAAATAAAAACAGATGTCCACAAAATATTGTGTACATAGTCACATGGGCTTTATTCCCAGTAATCAAAAACTGGAAACAAACAAAATAGCAAACAAAAGGTGAACAGCTAAGCAAATGTGGTATATTCATACAATGGAATTCTACCCTGCAATAACAATAGTGAATGAACTATTGACCACAAAATAAAATGAATGAATTTCAAAAGCATATGCTATGTGAAGGACACATACACACACACAGAAGTCGCTCAGTCATGCCCGACTCTTTGCAGCCCCATGGACTGTAGCCCACCAGGCTCCTCGGTCCATGGGATTTTCCAGGCATGAATACTGGAGTGGGTTGCCATTTCCTTCTCCAGGGGAATCTTCCTGAGCCAGGGATCAAACCTGGGTCTCCCGCATTATAGGCAGACACTTTACCATCTGAGCTACCAGGGAAGTCCATCAAAAACACAGAAGAGTAGTAGTAAGTTTCAAAAGGATGTCAGTTGAGATCTTTTATAGATGAAATCTACTTCCTAGAAGTCAACTCGCCAATTATATGCACAGCTGGAGACAAGAGGCTGCAAAAAGGTCCAACTGGAAAATATCTCGGGTACCCAATTAGATCCAGTTATTATGTGTCTGTGGATTTAAAATGATCATCATCCATGGTGGAATAGATGTGTTCTTTGTTGCTTAGAAAATCCACAGCTAGTCTGATTGAGGCTACGGACATGTGTTGGAGTTGGTTCTTGAGATCCTGAAATGTGAAGGAAGTCAGGTGTAAAAAAGTCAGGCTATGTGAAGGAAGTCAGGCATAAAAAAGTGTATCTTAAGTGCTTTGTTTTATATGAAATTATTTGAGTATGCATAATTAATCTCCAGTGAGAGAGACCGGTGAGAGATCACCGGTTACCAGAGACAACTAGGTATCCACAGGAAAAAACAAATTTTGATTCCTATGGCATATCATATACAAAACTCAGTGCTAGAAGAATTTTAAACCCAAATCTGAAAGGTTAAATGATCAAGCTTCTGGAAAATAACACAAAAGAACAGATCCTTGGGATAGAAAAACATTTCTTCAGCATTATATAATAAGCTACATATAAAGAAAAATATTGATTAAATGGCTTGTATTGAAATTAAGACTTTTCCATAAAAGTCACCCTTAAAAGAAATGAAACTACATATATGTACACAGTATCTGATATACATACCAACAAATAGGTTTCTAAAGTATAAAAGATTTCCTATACCTTGAAGAAAGAAATACATAATAAAAGGAAGAGCAAGCAAAAGGCTTGAAATCCATTCTCCAGTGATTTTTTTTTAAAGAAAAGTAGCTCAACATTATTAGTCATCAGGGAAAAGAAAATTAAGACCATAATGAGACACTCCTACATACTTCTACAGTGCTGATGTATAAATTAATAAAATCACTTTGAAAAATTATGAGGCAGTTTCTACTAAATCTTGCTTAATATGCATAACATCCTATGATATTTTATTCCTAGGAATATATTCAACAAAATTGTATATATGTGTACTAAAAACATATTATATTCAAATATAATAATAATATTTGAAATAAATTTACTAGCCAAAATCTGGAGAAAAACTGAATACTTCTCAGACTGCCTAAATGATCTCATATTATGCAATGAAAAACTATGCAGCAATAAAAATGAACACACTACTGCTGCTCATGATATCACACATATCTCACAGATACAGTGTTGAAGAAAGTAAGCCAGAGTTGGAAACAAGATTGTTGGGTTCCATTTCTATAAAGGCAAAACCAATCTACAGAGACAGATATCAGAATGACAATTGCTTTGGTGGGTAATGCCTGGTGGAGAACACAGAAATGTTTCTGAAGTGCTAGTTTTTTGGTTTTGTTTTTTTTTATCAGAGTGGAGATAACCAGGATGCAAAAATATGTACAAATGCTTTGGACTCTGTGCATTTTCCTTTACATATGCTAATACTTCAGTGAAAATTGTTTGCTTGAAAATGTAAGAGACCTGTGCTCCTGTAGAGTCAGTTTAGCATTGAGAAATTAATATCTGGGTTCAGTTCAGTTCAGTCACTCAGTCGTGCCCGACTCTTTGCAACCCCACGAACCGCACCACACCAGGCCTCCCTGTCCATCACCAACCCCCGGAGTCCACCCAAACCCATGTCCACTGAGTCGGTGATGCCATCCAGCCATCTCATAGCGTACTGTGCACCTACTGAGCTGGGGAGCTCATCTTTCAGTATCCTATCTTTTTGCTTTTTCATACTGTTCATGGGGTTCTCAAGGCAAGAATACTGAAGTGGTTTGCCATTCCCTTCTCCAGTGGACCACATTCTGTCAGACCTCTCCACCGTGACCCATCCGTCTTGGGTGGCCCCACACGGCATTTGAGTTAGTTAGCTTTGAAAAGAAATGTTGCATGGTATTTTTCTGTTAATCCCCCCAAAATTAGTCTTTTTGTGATAAAAAATCATTTTTAAATGACTCAGTTGCATTTCGCCACTTCTTATCATTAGATACACAAATTTATTTCTTGCGATTGTATCATATTATGCGTCACGCTAGTTAACCATTTAAAAATCTAACTGGAGCATTTTTCTTCCTTAAGAATATAGGATTATTCTATTCCATTAGAGAATAAATAATCTCAGATTAGTAAGTAAAACCATGATTTTATCCATGTTTTCTTGGAATTCTGTTATTAATTAATACTGAAGTTGCCAAACAATATTTGAGTTATTGAAAAGGTTTGCTACATTCCTTAGAAATAGCACAGTGAATGTCAAAATTTGCTAACTATGAATTTTTTACCTTAAAAATCCCTATATACGTTTTCATTTGTTTATTTGTTTAATGAAAAGGAGTAGCCTGCTGGGGATATTTCCAAATAGAACCATGAGTAAGGCAGGTTTATCCTGACTATGTACAAGCTTCGGTTTATTAATTAAATTAGTACATTTCAAAATATGCCAATACATTTCTTCAGTTCTTAAAAAGTGCCAACCTGGTGTCACAGACCGATGTTTGTTGCATTGTTTACCTACTATCAGGCTGAACAAACTATTTAAAACTTAGTTTAGTTCAGTCGTTCAGTCGTGTCTAACTCTTTGCGACCCCATGAACTGCAGCACACCAGGCCTCCCTGTCCATCACCAACTCCCGGAGTTCACGCAAACGGATGCCCATCGAGTCGGTGATGCCATCCAGCCACCTCAATCTCTATCGTCCCCTTCTCCTCCTGCCCTCAATCTTTCCCAGCATCAGAGTCTTTTCCAATGAGTTAGCACTCCGCATCAGGTGGCCACATTACTGGAGTTTTAGCTTCAACATCTGTCCTTCCAATGAACACCCTGGACTGATCTCCTTTAGAATGGACTGGTTCGGTCTCCTTGCAGTCCAAGGGACTCTCAAGAGTCTTCTCCAACACCACAGTTCAAAAGCATCAATTCTTCGGGGCTCAGCTTTCTTTATAGTCGAACTCTCATATCCTTACATGACCACTGGAAAAACCATAGCCTTGACTAGATGGACCTTTGTTGGCAAAGAAATGTCTCTGCTTTTGAATATGCTATCTAGGTTGGTCATAAAATTCCTCCCAAGGAGTAAGTGTCTTTTAATTTCATGGCTGCAATCACCATCTACAGTGATTTCGGAGCCCAGAAAAATAAAGTCAGCCACTGTTTCCACTGTTTCCCCATCTATTTGCCATGAAGTGATGGGACTGGATGCCATGATCTTAGTTTTCTGAATGTTGAGCTTTAAGCCAACTTAAAACTCTCCTCTTTCACTTTCATTAAGAGTCTCTTTAGTTCTTCCTCACTTTCTGCCATAAGGGTGGTGTCATCTGCATATCTGAGGTTATTGATATTTCTCCCAGCAATCTTGATTACAGCTTGTGCTTCCTCTAGCCCAGTGTTTCTCATGATGTACTCTGCATATAAGTTAAATATGAAGGGTGACAGTATACAGCCTTGACGTACTCCTTTTCCTATTTGGAACCAGTCTGTGGTTCCATGTCCAGTTCTAACTGTTGCTTCCTGACCTGCATACAGGTTTCTCAAGAGGCAGGTCAGGTGGTCTGGTATTCCCGTCTTTTTCAGAATTTTCCACAGTTTATTGTGATCCACACATCAAAGGCTTTGGGACAGTCAATAAAGCAGAAATAGATGTTTTTCTGGAATGCTTTTGCTTTTTCGATGATCCAGTGGATGTTGGCAATATGATCTCTGATTCCTCTGTCTTTTCTAAAACTAGCTTGACCATCTGGAAGTTCATAGTTCACATATTGCTGAAGCCTGACTTGGAGAATTTTGAGCATTACTTTACTAGTGTGTGAGATGAGTGCAATTGTGCGGTAGTTTGAGCATTTTTGGCATTGCTTTTCTTTGGGATTGGAATGAAAACTGACTTTTTCCAGTCCTGTGGCCGCTGCTGAGTTTTCCAAACTTGCTGGCATATTGAGTGCAGCACTTTCACAGCATCATCTACCAGGATTTGAAATAGCTCAACTGGAATTCCATCACCTCCACTAGCTTTGTTCCCAGTGATGCTTCCTAAGGCCCACTTGACTTCCATTCCAGGATGTCTGGCTCTAGGTGAGTGATCACACCATCGTGATTATCTGGGTCTTGAAGATCTTTTTTGTACAGTTCTTCTGTGTATTCTTGCCACCTCTTCTTAATATTTTCTGCTTCTGTTAGTTGCCTACCATTTCTGGTATCATTCGTAAAAGGATATGATAGTAGAGAAATGTCTTAGAAGAATTCAGCATAGGATATCAGAACTCTCATGCCACTTATTGGATAAAAAGGGAAGTAAGAAAATTTTCCTGATTTACTTGGGGTTAGTTTTAACAAAGGCTTCCCGGGGTGGGGTTTGTGGTAAAGAACCTGCCTGCTAATGCAGGAGATGTAAGAGACAAGGGTTCCATCCCTGGGTTGGGAAGATCCCTTGAAGGAGGAAATGGCAACCCACTCCAGTATTCTTGCCTGAAGAATCCCATGGACAAAGGAGCCTGGCAGGCTACAGCCCATGGGGTCACAGAGAGTCAGACATGACTGAAGAGATTTAGCATGCTTCAGTTTTAACAAAATAGTTGCACCTCTCAGTTCATGGTCTTTCCTTGTGGTTCAGCTGGTAAAGAATCCATCTGCAATACGGGAGACCTGGGTTCGATCCCTGTGTTGGGAAGATCCCCTGGAGAAGGGAAAGGCTACCCACTCCAGTATTCTGGCCTGGAGAAGTTCATGGACTGTAAGTCAATGGGGCTGCAAAGAGTTAGACACAACTGAGCAACTTTCACTTTACTCAGTTCACACTTTGTATATTTCATAATAAAATAAAGGTTAGATTACTAAACTATGAGAATATACAGCACACAATGACCTGTTTCTATGTAAAGGGCATTCTAGATGCTTTTAACTTTTTAAAAAAAATGTGTTTATGTTTATACCGCTGCATCTACCCCACCTTGGCCTTCACAGCTTCAGGGCCAACTTTCTTTGGCAGTAACTCTTAGTTTCTATCTGAAGATTATTTGGTTTTTCCAGTTAGTGTGTGATAGAAAAAGTCAATTCATCATGTAAAATTATCTGATATTTGCCATATCCTGTCACTATTGCTATTTATAGAATCCACATAAGAGTGATATTTTCTCTTGATGTGCTGTAGAGATCCTGCCATCATTTTGTTCATTTAACTCAGTATTTTATAATGAGTTTATCTTTTCCATCCTAATATGCATAAAATTCCTAATGAACAAAAAGAATCATTTTTCTCATCTCAATATTCTTTGCACATGTTTGACATGTTCTGCACAATCAATTATATCGCTGTGGTTATATTCTGTCTTAATCTAGCTGTGCTACCAGCAAACCATACAAAACAAATCATGATAATATAAATCATAAACATAAAATCAAGAACAATGTCTTCCAGATATTTTGGGATACTAAAATGATTAGAGAAGGATTGTATTTTCTTTATAAGAAGGTTGGGGGGAATTGAATAAGAGTTTACTACCTGATGATTTATTTACATCTTATCTAATTCAACATAACAAGTCTCTGTGAGGTAGAAATTCATAATTTGCATCATCTTGATGAAAACACCATATTGTCCGCAGATATCCAGTTTGAAAATGGTGAGACTGGGGGTTGAAACCATATCCCCTTGTCAAAAATTCCCCACCTGTTGCCTTTGAGGAAGCTGCAATATGAAATATCTTTATAGGGAAGGAGTCACAAACTTGTATAAAGGATAGTATTTCCTGAATAGGTGGATTCTCCTAAGGGATGGAAATAAATTTTTATTGAAGATGTAATTCATGCAGTATTTAGAAGCTGGATGAAATAATTTATCTCCAGCAAACTGGAGAGATTAAAGAGTCTGAAGAGCTAGATCATCCTTCAAGTCACAGAAAAGGAGAGCACCTAACCATTTAAGAAAAAAATCAGTGTTGGTTGATCAATTTATTTCTTTAAGAACACCATGATCTTTCTTACATCTGACCTTTATAATGAAGTTCTGTAATCAGTCCTACACCTACTCTTTCTTCAAATTCATCTTGGAGGGACTTCCCTGCTGGTCCAGTGGCTAAGACTCAATTGCAAAGGGCCCGGGTTCAATCCCTGGCAAGGGAGATAAATCTTGCATGCCTCAACCAAGACCTGATGCAGCCAAATAAATATTTTTAAAAATTCATCATGGAGATGTTTCCACACATATATGTATTCCCTAATCCTCTCAATACCCTGTAAAGTTGGTATTATTATCTCAATTTTCTAGATGAGTAAAATAAGACCTCATCGTTACAGATAGAAAAATACATTTTTTGTGTGATAGTGCCAAGAAGCAAAGATTTGATGAACTATTGATGAATCAATCAAATGATCAATCAAAAATTGATGAACTATTGATGAATCAATCAAATGATCAATCAAAAATTGATGAACTATTAAAAACAGTCTTTAAATTTCCAACCTGGATATTTGTTAAAAGTTTAGACATTTTGTTGAGCTTCTTTCTCTCTACCTACTGTGTTTGAGAAAATTACTAAACTATGGCATAAGAAATGATACTTTTTACTAAAAACCAATGAGCCCTTTTGTAGAAAAATATTTACCTGCAAATTTTAGTTTTTGCTTGTAAAAGCTTTTAGCAGTAATTTGTAGTACCTTGCATTTTTCTCACCACTAGAGTAATCAGAAATTTGTTCCTCATTAAATGTTCACTGGATCAAAAGCAATTAAAATTGTATAAATACATGATAAAAAATCTAATGCACAGCAACCTCAAACATGAAGTTCAAGTACTTATCAACTGTTGATGTGGTTGAGAAAGCAATTAGTTCTGTTTCTCTGCTGGTTAACCAACCTCAAAAAATGTTGTAACACCCAGAAAAGCATGTTAATAGTTAAGAATGTGTACTTTCTTCTCCTGAATTCAAGTCGAACCACAATTTTCTGGCTCTGTTGTCTTGATCAAAACAGTAAGCCTTAGTTTGTCCTCTTTAAATCTCTTAAAAAAGGGAGATAATGAGTGAGTGAGCATACATGTTCCATAAAGGAGTTTGGAATTAAGTAGGATAATGTGGGTGAAGCGTGTCCCCCACAGAAAGCAACCTGCTTATTCTTGCCAGGCTACCTTTCCTCATCGTGCTCCCTTCCTGTGACAAGCTCTCTTTTCTCCTCTCCTTCCTTGTCCCTCAACAAATCCACTTCCCCTCAGGTCTCAGAATAAATTTTATTTCCTCAATTTTTTCTAAAACTTTTTTTTTAAGCATGAAACATCTATGAGAAGATACAGTTTAGCGCTTTGATGCCTAAGGTGTCAGGAAATTTCTAGGGCTAAAATAACTTTTGGACTTCCTTAAAAAAGTGGTCCAGTGGTTGAGAGTCTGCCTCCCAATGCAGGGGTTGTGGTTTGATCCCTGGTGAGTTAACTAGGTTCCCACATGCCACCAGGCAACTAAGCCTGAGCCCTACATCTAGAGAAAGACTGCACAGTGCAATAAAGACCCAGCATATAGATAAATAAATATATATATAAAATTATATATAATTAGGTTAAAGTTATATATATACATATATATATACCTAATTAATAATTTTTATATTAAATTGTCTCTTAAAACAATAGGAATGGCTTCTTTCTCCTGACTAGGCCTTTACTGATACAATCCAGGGTATAAATTCACATGTTATTTACCCATATTTTTAAAAGAAACCTCTCCATTATCAGTGGTAATAATAATGAAAATAGTTCAGCAATGTGTCATTTGATGACATAAGGTTTATGCCCTATATTATGTCCTATATCCTATATTCATAACCTGATGCACAATTAGACTTTTAGTGGTTTCAGCCCTTTCTGTGTTTACCTTTTTTGGGAAGTCTTTTTTGATGTTTAAAATTTTATCTTATCTATAATGTGGTTTTTCTCATTATAAAATATAATTAGTTTGATATAAAATAAAATCTGTTTATTATGTATTTTCACATCCTGAGGAAGTCTATGAGGCTCTAAAAATATGTCTGATTCTCAGTTCTCTAGACATGCTCTGGTGATAAATTTTCAAACTGCCTGTTTTATGAAATGCAGTAAAGGGAGCTATAAATTAAATCAATGATTGATTAAGTGAATCATACTGTCTTATCATTCAAGCAATAAAAGTCATATTTTATGGGCTTTAACGCCTTTCATCCACATTCACGCTCTCTCTCCTCACCCCCTTTCTTTCATTTTTCTCTCATACAGTTGAGAGTTTGAAGAAGAAATAAGACCGTGCTAAGAATTTCTCGTCTTACTCTTTTTCATTGTGAAGTCATTTGCATGCTTTGTATAATTTAATTTTAAATTAGCCAATTTTAAATAGTGTATGCATAAATGAAGAGGTTTTAGTATCCGGAATAACTTGCTTCAAATACAAATTCTGTCATGTATTATCTCTGGACTATCACCACACTACAAAAACTTGCTAATTCCGATTTCACATACGACCAGTGGTTACAGGACAACGAACAGTGTGCTGAGCACAGCGTCAGGCACAGTTTATGTTGGAGTTGAGACACATAATTCAGTCTGATACACACACATCAGCCTGGGCCAAGATACACAACCCGGAGCTGTTTCAGGGAAAGCTCTAGGCTCATACACCTGTTCCTAAATTTCAATTACGCAGACTTCTGACTTCAATCTATAATATAACAGAGACTCAGTACAACTCAGCAAATGCAATATAAAACAGCCTAAAGTGCAAATTGTCAGCAGGCAGCAGTAGAGATCAAAGAACATGCTCACCAGCAGTCAGCAAGTCAGAGGAGAAAAGAGACCTGAGATGTGCTGGTCAGTGTCTAGATGCTCACACTTCTCTCTTCTCCAACTGTTTCAAAGATTCCACAGAAATAGAATACATTTTTCCACCCGCAAATTTGGCTTGAATGTTTTCAGTGCTAATGCCACAGATACACTGTAAGTGTATGGGGAGTTTTATTACTCATATGACAAGGATTTCTAGGGAGAGCACAGTGGCTCACAGGCAGGTCTTAAACCAGCTTGAGAGATTAGGGAGGGAGACTGGCTTGGAAGTCTTTTGGTGGTTAAGTGGTAGAGCAATGTAAGTGTTCTGGTGGGTGGTTTGAACTTCCTGCCAGCACTGAAGGAGGGCTCACATAGGCATTCTCCTTAGTTTGACCAGATGTGGGACAGAAAAGGAAAAGTGAAGAGTGAGGCTTAAAAGTTGTCAGCAGTGAAACATCAAAAAGTGAAGTCTTTATTATAGTTAGCTTCTGCATCAGAAACATTTGACCTTTTCCGTTGTGTCCAGTTTATGAGTGGAAACCATCATGCCTTATGTGATGACGCATCTAGATAACAATGGCACCAATGTGAGTAATGTGGGCTTGATCAGCAGCTGATTCCTTTGAGTCTCATCAGATGAATGACCCTTACTGTAAGCATCTGTATGTGGAGCTCAGACTGTCAGATGAACAACCACAACTGCCTTCTACATTCTGCAGCCATAGAAAAGATCATCTTTAATCTGCCAGTTTTTAGTCTTCCAAGTAATAGAACAGATGGCTAGACCACTGGCAGCAGCTTGCTATGCTAATGCTAAGTCACTTCAGTCGTGTCCGACTCTGTGTGACCCCATAGACGGCAGCCCACCAGGCTTCCCCGTCCCTGGGATTCTCCAGGCAAGAACATTGGAGTGGGTTGCCATTTCCTTCTCCAATGCATGAAAGTGAAAAGAGAAAGTGAAGTCGCTCAGTCATGTCCAACTCTTAGCGACCCCATGGACTGCAGCCTACCAGGCTCCTCCCTCCATGAGATTTTCCAAGCAAGTGTACTGGAGTGGGGTGCCATTGAAGAGTTAGTAAAACTATACCTGTTATATACATGCATGTTATGTACAGCATTATATAAAAATATAATACGATCCACTGAAGTACTGTCTAAGGAAAGAGTCACAGCTTCAAATTCAACCTATTGTGATGACCACCCTTCACCACAGTTGGTCTTCAGAGTTGTCAGTGGGGTGAGACTGCGGCTCTTATCCAATGGCCACTATTAGCTTCCACGGATGAACAGTATCAGTGAATGATGCCCATTAATTAAACTCCCTATTGAGCAAATATGATTTTTTACACATTCAAGTCAGGCATGAGGTTTCCTTAAAGGAGGAACAGCATGTTTTCATGCAAATCTGAAACGTCCTAGGATCAGGTCAGTTTCACTCTTGAACAGATTGTACCTGTTTAACCAAGAAAACCTGAGTATTTTCCATTTTGTTAGTCATTGAATTCAAATTGATGCACTCCCAAATAAGGATGTCAGTGTAGAGGTACAAGGGCTCCAGGTGATTCTAGTTGTAAAGAACATGCCTGCCAATGCAGGAGATATAAGAGACTTGGGTTCGACCCCTGGGTCAGAAAGATCCCCTTGAAGAAGGCCTGGCAACCCACTCCAGTATTCTTGCTTGGAGAATCCCCATGGACAGAGGAGCCTGTCAGGCTATAGTCCATGGGGTCACAAAAAGTCAGACAGAACTGAAGCAACTTAGCATGCACACAGAGGTACAAGCCTCTATGAGTCATGGGTACTAATTCAAGAGAAGTTTAGTAGCTGGTTAAAATGTGTGTTTTTTTTTTAAGTAAACAAAAGAGATATAATTGGTAGTTTCTTCTGGTAGGCACTGTTCTGAGAAATAATCTCTATGAGTACTCTGACAGCCATTAAATCTTTAACTAAAACTTTGGTTTTCATTTCTCTCTCTTGTAGTTCATTTTGCTTCTGTTTGATTAGCCAGGAAGGGAGAGGGTAGAGGGTTAAGTGGGAAGGGGAGAAGCGATTGATCTGCCCCACTATTATTTTTTCCCTCATGGTAATCTTTGAAAAGGTGAATTCTCTGTAACCCTTATGGAACAGGAGATAGAAGCATGTAGCACATCAATTCAATAGTAGGTGCAGATGTCAAAGCCACTGCAATAGAGAATTGAATCAGCTTAAAGTGGCATCTGCAAGGCCATGTTAGCACCTCTGTCCCACAGTGACTTTGTCCCACAGTCTATAGATTGAATTCAGTTTCCTTCTCTGCCTGACTGACTGGGTGGAAAGTGACTTTGGTGCAAGGATTCAGTAGAACCATAAGCATTAATACTTCCCAAAGCTCCCCAACATACTCAGACAAGTACATTTAGCCTTGGCTCCCTTCTGAAGAGAGGTCCAAGATCTTGGCCTCATCCCTAATCATCTTTCTCCTAAAAGCTGTACTTAGTCACTCAGTTGTGTCCGACTCTTTGGCACCATAGACTGTAGCCCACCAGGCTCCACTGTCCATGGGATTTCCCAGGCAAGAATACTGAAGTGGGTTGTAATTTCCTCCTCCAGGAGATCCTCCCAACCCAGGGATTGAAAAAAAGCAGCTGAGGTTAAACTAGAAGTAGCGAGGTGGATCAAGGATACTGTGTGAAAGAGTGGCTCCATGCTAATAAGCAAGACTGTTTGCACTGACTTCTGGTTTTGAGAGGCATGACAGCGGACCACAACCCAACCAAAGAGACCTCTGTGTTTTGGTTCATCCAGTCTCTCTCAAAATTCAAGCTTCTCATTGCTGATGCCGTTTATTTATTTATTTGTTTGTTAGCTTTCAGGACCCGGGCTTCCTACCCATAGTCACCTCATCTATCAACTGCTGCCCCATTACCAGGATATCTCTTCCTGTTCCTCCTCAGAGGAGAGTAGTCAACAAGTAGATTCCACTTGGGCAGCTAGTTGCTTCAATTCTACTTGTTGCTGCTCAAGGTCATTAGCAATTAGGGCACTACTACCTTCTCTCTTGCCCACTATTTGGGTGAATGCATTCTCAGATCACGGACTTCCCTGGTGACTCAGTAGGGAAAAAATCCACCTCAGTTGTGGGAGATCTGGGTTTGGTCTCTGGGTTGAGAAGATCCCCTGGAGGAGGGCATGGCAACCCACTCGAGTATTCTTTCCTGGAGAACCCCCATGGGCAGGATCCTGGAGGGTTGCCATCCATGGGGGTCACAGAGAGTTGGACATGACTGAATGACTAAGCACAACACAGCACAGCACATTCTCAGATCTCAGGGTTTCTCCTAACTCTGAACCTTCCTTGTACTTCCTCTTCCAAAAAGTCACCTTATTCATGAACCCATCCATATCATGAAAACTTTCATTTCTGAAATTTAATCTTAACTTATCCTATGACTAAAAAGGTAGTCTGCTACCATTTTTTGGATGCTGGTAGAAGACACAGGACTCCTGGGTCAGAGACTAAGATGTGCTAACTCATAACACAGCCAGGTGCGTGCGCATCGGCATATTTGTTACAGTTTCTCTTACTCCCAAGCCTCCTGAGGGTGAAGCTGGGGTGGGTGATAAATGTAACAAAGTGGATCTCATTGTAGAACTCTGAGATTGGGGAAATCTAGTTATTGTATGCGCTGAACCTTCTCTTTGTCCCAATGGGAGATACACCTCATGCCTCAAGGGTGCTCTATGAAAAGACAATCCTGAAAAATGACACAAGGCTCTGAATTTTTGGCACATTAAGCAACAACAAAAGACTGAGTGACCCATGGAAAACTGTCTCCCAACACTATAGAAAAAGTGAGATTAATCAAAATAGAAGCTTGTTCTCATCACGACAGTGATCGTGGACCATATATCCACCAGCTATATTTTCACTAGCCTCCATCTTTTCTTTCTCCATTGCTTGATGTGCTTATTATTATTATTGATATAAGTTTTCATTAGAGAATAAATATCTTCTTGTTTATGGAACAGTATTTGGGATGTTGATGTTGGGTTTAAGCAAACTCATACAGGAGGAAAAATAAATCTGCTTGATACAGAGGGGAACAGAATACATTAAATATTAACACTTGAAGCTAATTCCTTAAGAACAGTAACTAAACCAGGAAAGCAGACACATGCATTTGAACAAACGTATTTCTCCAGGTTTTCATAATAGAGCCATATATTTTTAAAATGGCATTAATCTGAGTTATGTCTGACACTGAATCTCTTTGTATTCCATTCAGGCTTCTTCACAAAGAAAGGAAAGCAAGTGATATGTTCAGGACATAGGACTATGAGATGTAATAAGCTTCAATTCTTTCTTTGAAAAAAGGTTATCTATAATAAGACTATATAGATAATTTTAAGTTTTATTTAAATTAAATTAGAGACAAAAATAAGATAGAAAGTCATTTTAAAACCTAACATATAAAAACATTGTTAGGAATTCTCCATGCTATATTGTGGCTATGCCAATACTACAAAAGGAACACTGACAAAATCAGAAAATGTTTTCTCAAACACAGCTGACTATCTGCCTGAGATATTTCAGATGTTTTATAGGAGTTGTAAGCTGTCATCATATTCATTCCAAAAAATACACCAAGAATACTATGAGCTAAAGCAAGTGTCTCTTTAGAATATCTAATTATGTATCATAAATAAAAATTAGGTAATAGTAATTTAAAGGCTATAACAAAACATATAATTATTAGACATATATAATAAATGTATAGTATTATAATGTATAAACACTTTGTGAGCTATTTACTATAAATAAATAAGTGAACTATTTACTAAGTATGTGAAGTACTTACTACATAGGGCTTTCTCTGGTGTCTCAGATGGTAAAGAATCTGCCAGCAATGCAGGAGACCTGGGTTTGATCCCTGGGTTGGGAAGATCCCAACTTAACAGTGATAAGGAAGTAGAAGAAAATAGATAATAAGGTAGAAGTTGAATCAAAAGAATTAGAAAACAGTCTGTGCCATTTTTTATAGGATAGAATCATTCTTTTCAACCAAAAGAGTAGCATGAAGAGATGATGGAGAAACAGTACAACTCTGTCAGATTTTCCAAACTTATGTCAAAGACCAGGGGATGACAACCCTTCACCCACATCCTCACATTTGGGTGACTCATGTAGGTATAGTGTTACATAGTCCAATACCCTCATAGTGAAGACGTCTGACACATTATATGCATCATGTAAATATTCTGTTTAAGAAGTTAGGTAGTGTACTGCACAATTTTAAAATAGAAAAGTGAAAGCTCATTAGCTATCAGAAATAAAATGATAAATGATATATACAACTCATGCTTTACTTTGTCTTAACACTGTTGTTCCAGTGCTCAAGTGGAAATTTTACAAAGAACTTTTCATATGCCTAATTTCAGGCAGAATTTAAGGAAGTCTGAAGTTAGTTCCTGCCCATGCTAGTACTTGCAGTAGAGGGTTAGATCTTTGACTTTCAGCAAATTATCAATTACTCTGTACCAGGCTGGATGACACACAAGCTAGAATCAAGATTGCTGGGAGAATATCATTAACCTCAGATATGCAGATAATACCACCTTTATTTCAGAAAGTGAAGAGGAACTAAAAAGCCTCTTGATGAAAGTGAAAGATGAGGTTAAGAAAAAGCTGGCTTAAAACTCAACATTTAAGAAATTAAGATCATGGCTTCCGGTCCTATCACTTCATGGCAAATAGATGGGGAAACAATGGAAACAGTGAGAGACTTTATTTTCTTGGGCTCCAAAATCACTGCAGATGGTGACTGCAGCCATGAAATTAAAAGATGCTTGCTCCTTGGAAGAAAAGCTATGACCCACCTAAACAGCGTATTAAAATGCAGAAACATTACTTTGCTGACAAAGGTCCATCTAGTCAAAGCTGTGGTTTTTCCACTAGTCATGTATAGATGTGAGAGTTGGACTGGACTATAAAGAAAGCTGAGTGCTGAAGAATTGATGCATTTAAACTGTGGTGTTGGAGAAGACTTATGAGAGTCCCTTGGACTGCAAGGAGCTCCAACCAGTCCATCCTAAAGGGAATAAATCCTTATTATTCATTGGAAGGACTAATACTGAAGCTGAAACTCCAATACTTTGGCCATCTGATACGAAGAACTGACTCCTTGGAAAAGACCTTGATGCTGGGAAAGATTGAAGGCAGGAGGAGAAGGGAACAACAGATGGTTGGATGGCATCACCAACTCGATGGACATGAGTTTTAGCAAGCTCTGGGAGTTGGTGATGGACAGGAAAGCCTAGCGTGCTGCAGTCCATGGGGTCGCAAACAGTCAGACATGACTGAGTAACTGAACTGAAACTTCAGTTGCCTGTTTGGTGCCTCATTAATCTACTGGATCTCTTTTATTTATGTTTTTCTATGGGAAGGAAACAGTGTCAGGTATTACATATCTGCTACCTCTGTGTGTATTCTGACACTGTTTAAGCTACAGAACAATCAATTTCAGCTAGATAAAAAGCAATCTTTGCCTGTTCTCATCTATTCCCAACTTTCAAGGTCTGGCATGTAGTAGCTACGGCAGTGAGTCTTTGCTGAATTGTCCATCTGCCTAGACTAGGCTTCCCCTTTGGCCTGTAGCAGTCCTTCTCCTCAATTATCATCAGCGTTTCATTAGTTTCAGTGTCAGCTGTGTTTGGTCACTGTCTTCCCTTCAGTAAAGCAGGTTTTACTGGTTGTTCTTAGGAATGTGGTACTGCAATTGTTCTCTTGAACTTTAATTACTTCAGTTCAGTTCAGTTCAATCGCTCAGTCATGTCCAACTCTTTGCGACCCCGTGAACCGCAGCACGCCAGGCCTCCCTGCCCATCACCAACTCACGGAGTTCACTCAGACTCATGTCCATCGAGTCAGTGATGCCATCCAGCCATCTCATCCTCTGTCGTCCCCTTCTCCTCCTGCCCCCAATCCCTCCCAGCATCAGAGTCTTTTCCAATGAGTCAACTCTTCGCATGAGGTGGCCAAAGTACTGGAGTTTCAGCTTTAGCATCATTCCTTCCAAAGAAATTCCAGGGCTGATCTCCTTCAGAATGGACTGGTTGGATCTCCTTGCAGTCCAAGGGACTCTCAAGAGTCTTCTCCAACACCACAGTTCAAAAGCATCAATTCTTTGGCGCTCAGCTTTCTTCACAGTCCAACTCTCACATCCATACATGACCACAGGAAAAACCATAGCCTTGACTAGACAGACCTTTGTTGGCAAAGTAATGTCTCTGCTTTTGAATATGCTGTCTAGGTTGGTCATAACTTTCCTTCCAAGGAGTAAGCATATTTTAATTTCATGGCTGCAGTCACCATCTGCAGTGATTTGGGAGCCCCCCAAAATAAAGTCTGTTTCCACTGTTTCCCCATCTATTTCCCATGAAGTGATGGGACCGGATGCCATGATCTTCGTTTACTGAATGTTGAGCTTTAAGCCAACTTTTTCACTCTCCTCTTTCACTTTCATCAAGAGGCTTTTTAGTTCCTCTTCACTTTCTGCCATAAGGGTGGTGTCATCTGCATATCTGAGGTTATTGATATTTCTCCCAGCAATCTTGATTCCAGCTTGTGCTTCTTCCAGCCCAGCGTTTCTCATGATGTACTCTGCATATAAGTTAAACAGGGTGACAATATACAGCCTTGACGTACTCCTTTTCCTATTTGGAACCAGTCTGTTGTTCCATGTCCAATTCTAACTGTTGCTTCCTGACCTGTATACAGATTTCTCAAGAGACAGGTCAGGTGGTCTGCTATTCCCATCTCTTTCAGAATTTTCCATAGTTGATTGTGATCCACACAGTCAAAGGCTTTGACATAGTCAATAAAGCAGAAATAGATGTTTTTCTGGAACTCTTTTGCTTTTTCCATGATGCAGCGAATGTTGGCAATTTGATCTCTGGTTCCTCTGCCTTTTCTAAAACTAGCTTGAACATCAGGAAGTTCACGGTTCATGTATTGTTGAAACCTGGCTTTGACAAGTTTGAGCATTACTTTACTAGCATGTGAGATGAGTGCAATTAAGGGGTAGTTTGAGCATTCTTTGGCATTGCCTTTCTTTGGGATTGGAATGAAAACTGACCTTTTCCAGTCCTGTGGCCACTGCTGAGTTTTCCAAATTTGCTGGCATATTGAATACAGCACTTTCACTGCATCATCTTTCAGGATTTGAAATATCTCAACTGGAATTCCATCACCTCCACTAGCTTCGTTCATAGTGATGCTTTCTAAGGCCCACTTGACTTCACATTCCAGGATGTCTGGCTCTAGGTCAGTGATCACATCATCGTGATTATCTGGGTTGTGAAGATCTTTTTTGTACAGTTCTTCTGTGTATTCTTGCCACCTCTTCTTAATATCTTCTGCTTCTGTTAGGTCCATACCATTTCTGTCCTTTATCAAGCCCATCTTTTCATGAAATGTTCCCTTGGTATCTCTAATTTTCTTGAAGAGATCTCTAGTCTTTCCCATTCTGTTGTTTTCCTCTATTTCTTTGCATTGATCATCTCATATTAAAAAACTTGGATGAGTTTTATCAAAACTATCTCACTACCATCAAGGCAGTACTTTCTAATTACTCACTTGATAAATAGTATTGTGTGATTTTCATTTCTGTTTTTATTTTCACAGTCATGCTGCTACTAAGTCACTTCAGTCATGTCCAACTCTATGCGATCCCATAGATGGCAGTTCACCAGGCTCCCTTGTCCCCGGGATTCTCCAGGCAAGAACACTGGAGTGGGTTGCCATTTCCTTCTCCATTCACAGTCATAAGTATCCTCAAAACATTGGATATATCTTATTATTCAGTTTACTTAATTTGGTTGAAAAGAATTTTCTAAGTAAAAAGTTGAGTTTGGCCTTTTGAACATACAAAAACAATTGTGTAATAAGGAAAAATATGTTTAGCATAAGATAATAGGTGAAATGTGATAAGGTACAAAAGGCCTAATCTAAACACTAATGTAGGCAGGACCAGGTTCAAGTTTGTGTGACATGTATAGCACACAGGGGTTTCTGCTCAGAAGGGCTCTTCTGTCTCCGTATTTAAATTCTCACTGATTTTGAACATTTTCATTTTGCAGTGGGCCCTGCAAATTATGTAGCAGGTTCTGAATACAAGGGAAGACAGTTTACTGGCTTACTATAGATTGGTAAACAAAATCTAAATTGCATACATACATACAACATGTACCATAATGATTAAATTCAGATCACAATTCATATTTCAGAGATCTGAATTTTCACTTGAACTTAGAAGACAAAGATGTTTTGTCATTGTTTTACTTTCAGTAATGATTTGTGATTGTGGAAATAAACTAGCTCTTCAGGTTTTGCCCAGTAGGAAAAAATGATTTTGTCAGAAGCAATCATTTGGTGAAACACCAAACCTTAGAAAACAAAGTGGAGAATGTGCCGATGTATGTAACAGGAAGGGTAGATTTTAGTTTCAGTTTTATCAAGGCTTCCTTGGTAAGCTTTAAGTTTACAGGAGGTTTGCCTTTAGTTGGTGGGGCTCAGTGGATGTCATTCACATTTAGATTAATTTACAGTTGTGTCCTACCAATGTGCCCTGGGATAAAAGTAACAAAAGGAGAGGATAGAGAATATACTAAGAATGCCTATAAGCCAAAGAAAAATAGCAACTAATCTGATATCAAAACAGACAGATATGGACAGACAATTCAGAGACCAGCTAATAAATATGAAAAACCTCAGTTGTGACTGTAGTTATACAAATCAAAACCACATGAAATAGTGTTTTATTCCCATCAAATACAAAAAGATTTAAGGGTCTGAGAATACAACATCTCAGGTGAATTCTCACACTGGTTGGTGGGAGTGAAAACTGGTACAACAGCTTTAGGGAGCAGTTTCACACAGTAAATGTCTAGTAAATGTGAAAAGCAGCTCACCTGTAATGGAGAAATTCTATCCCCAATGATATGCCCTAAAGAAATGCACACATGTGTGAGCAAGTATGTACCGATCTTCACTGCAGCATTGTTTTTGATAGAAAAAAGCTTCGCGCTTTTTAATATGAAAGTGGACAAATTGTATTATATTCATGCGGTAGGATATTATATAACAGTTAAAAAATAAATTAGAGCAACATCACTTAGCAAGAATAATTTTTTAAAAGCAATATTAAATGCAAAAAGCAAATTGCAAAACTGTATGAATAGTATGATAAAATTATGAAATTTTAAGAAACAAAAAAGTACAATGTTATTTCTGACACATATAATACAAAGAACATACGAGTAGGAATGATACCCATTTGAGGACAATGATACATTTGGTGAGAGAGGGAAGATCACTGAAGGGCGTAAAAGGTTCAACTTTTACCTGCAGCATTTTATTCAACAAGATATGGCAAAATGTTGACTTGTTAAGTCAGGAGAGCAAGATTAAATAAGCATTTGTTGTCTTATTATTTCAGTGTGTTTGACATCTTTTGTTTAAATAAGGTGAAAAAAAAAAAGGATCATGAAGGCAGTTTGAGAAATGAACAACTTTTGCATACACAGTGTTGAAGAGCACCTCTGAACTAATTGGCAATTTGAATGGAGCAAAATGAAGCAGCTGCTTGGAAGCAGAATCTGTTATACAGGGTGAATTATCTGGAGCTTTTACTTGAGTTTTGCCTCATTAGCAATCATTCCTGTCATTAATTATAAAGACTAAATCTCCACACAAAATTGCATACAATTAAAACAAGAGCACAGATGCCAGTGAAAATCGCTCAGTCGTGTTGGACTCTTTGCGGCTCCACGGACTATACAGGCCAGAATACTGGAGTGGGTAGCTGTTCACTTCTCTAGGGGATCTTCCCAAACCAGGGATCAAACCCAGATCTCCCGCATTGCAGGCGGATTCTTTACCAGCTGAGTCACAAAGGAAGCCCGTAGATGCCAGAAATGAAGGCCATTCCTTGGAAAAAAGAACCTTTGTGTATTTGTGTGTGTGTGTGTCGGGGGAGGTGGGTACTCAGAAGAAGGAGGGGTGGATACATTCAGTGGAGCACAGAGTTCACAGGCATCACATAAACTTGTTGTACACTTTTCTTTCAGTGCTCATTTCCTCTAAAATTCAACTGCCCAGATTTGCTTTGAAAGGAGAAAAAAGTCACCTGTCATTCCTTACGACAATTTCACTCCATCTATGCCCTGAGCTGTATCAGTGAATGGGGGTATCTGCAAAGGCAAGAAGAGTGGGTGACTAACAATCCCTTCGCTGTGCTCACACTCTCCCTGAAATGGCCAGGCACATGCCTTCCCAGGTGAACAGTTTGCTGTGTCATGGGACTGAGAAATGAATCTGTTTGGTGACACGCACTGCATGCATTAGGGGCTGCAGTGTCTGTGTGCACCTGATGATTATATGCTCTTTCACATGAAGGGAGGCAGAAAGAAAACTTAGATTTATTTCCACTGTCAGCAGCTTTAGAGATGAGATCTATCCTATTACATCTGCTTCTGTTCTAATTTAAGACAGTCTTGGAGATAATTTTATCTGATGGGAGAGGACTGTTTTTAAGTATAGAAATGTGATTTCAGAATATTTAAAACAGAAAGAGCTCCAAGTTGCTACAGTATCACATACATACACATATGAACCCACATTGATACTTTTACATTCTGAAGTATATTTCCTTCCATGTTTAAATTGTTTCTTCCCTTACTAGATATCATATGTAAGATACTGCTCATGGTAGAAGCTATGAGGCTATATTTCACTGTAACAGATTATGGCTTGCTATTTAAATCATGCAGTAATAATGTTAATGGTAAAAATAGGGCCATTTGAGGGTGGAGTAAGGATCTTCTGGTATTCAACGATCATTTCATTGAACAATTATTTTCACAGTAAGTGCTTCTTGAGGCCATTAGGTATTATTGCTTATGGTAGACAACGGTAATCTAAAACGACGGATTGCTTTCTTTTGAAAGAAATAGATACCCAGTGATAAAGAAACATGTGAGAGATGTAATTATGGTCCTAACCTTAATTTAGGCTTAGAATTTTAATTGTCCAAAGTAATATGATCCAACCTGGCAAACAGTAGGCCATTCCTTAGAAAGGAAACATGGCTTGACAAATGTAATGCAAATATCAGCTGAAGTACCCTCTGCTTTGAGAGCTAAATGAAACTGACTTGAACACCATCCTAGGGAGGGTAAGACTTATATCCCTTCACATTCTTTTTTGGGATTCTGATGAAAAGTGTTAGTTATTAATGGGGCCCCAGCTCACATGTCCTTAGATTTCCACAGCAGATTTCTAAGAGAGCAACCTCCAGTCCTTCTTTACCTCCTCATTCGCTCACTCCTTCCCAATAAAGAAGAAGGATATTTTTGTGTGTCTATGTAGTGCCACTGAACTTAAAGTTCTGTATTCCAGGACTTCCCTCGCAGTGCAGTGGTTAAGACTCCATGCTTCCAGGATAGGAGCATAGGTTCAATCCCTGGCTGGGGGACAAAGACTCTACATGCCGTGCTGTGCAGCCGAAAAAACCAAAACAAATTTTAGAAAAACGTTCTGTGTCCCCTTTTATTTTTCCTTAAACCAGATTCTTTGTATTTTGTTCTATATAGCAATTTAGCAATTGCTTTATTATGCTCTTTTTTTCTATATCCAGCTTTTGGATCTCTCTTTCAATATCTAGTTGGACCATCAAAATATTTCCTTCAGGAAGTCTGTGCCTTTATAAATAGAATTCTGGCGCCAATTGTTAACTATTAACTCTGCTAAAAAAGAGAGTTATTTTTTGGTTATTAAGTCTTTGAAATGTAATTCACTGTGAGGCTATTAGGTGTGGTGCTCACCGCCTCTCTGTGAGCTAATCCCAATTTACAGATTTCCCAGTTAATTTTCAAAGACCATGAAATTCGTAAGTGATGCATTTAGAATGTGAAAAATAGTCATTCCTAGATTTTAATAACTTAATGAGTTAATATGGTGGTTGTTCAGAACAAAAATCAAGCAGTCATATTTTACCTATATGGCACATGACTGATGCTAAAAACTTAAAAAAAAAAAGTATGGTTCAGTATCTGTCTTGTCTGCATCTGATGAAAAGATTTTAAGTGAAAACCTACAGTCCTTTTAAAACTTTGCATTTAATAAAATTAACAAAAGTCTTTGAAAGGCCTTAAGAATGTTGAAGTATTTACCAGGCATTTTTTAAGATGTCAAAAACTTTAGTGACTCTTGTATATCATTCTTACATTTTTCACAGCAAAGTAATCCAAGACTGAAGGAATTTCTTTGTGTTTAATTATTAAATCCAAGGTCGGTTCATTTTAATATTCACTAGTTGTTTTAGATGGAATGATATTGGAATGATAACCACATCAGACTGCTATGAACCAGATGCATTTTTATGACTTTAAGGTTTGACAATATTTGAAAAATAAAAATGACTACCAAGAAAAACCTTCCCAGAATCTTTATTTCTTTGTCTAACATCACGATGAACACAAATTTTAGTAAATGCTTATGAGGTACTCTCAAAGTCGTGTGGGTACAGCATGGACCATCTGAGCGGTACAGCTACAATCAATCAGCAGGGGAACACACCCAGATATTAAAGGATTCCATTTTATATTTATTTGTATACCAAGAATAAACCATAAAACATAGATGATACTTTTCATCAAGAAAATTACCTAAATTTTTGTGCTGCTGCCATTTAGCTTGCTTTATTTTAGAAGGCACATTTCCCATAACTATAAATGCAAAGACTTACAGAGTTATCTAGCACTCTAATAAAAGAAATCTTCTTTGGCTTCAATTTCATGGACTGGTTTCCAGGGGCTTATTATTACAGGAAAATTATATGGCTCTTCTCTTTGTTTTGGCCCTGGTGAGAATCACAATGGTGGTGACTTTGTGAACCTTTGAGAAATATAATCACTGTTCCTTTTTTTATGAAGTAACTCATGGAAAAAATTCTTTTTCTGTTTTTGACATAATAATAAATATTTTTGCATTTGAAAAGTGTATAAGAGTTATTTCATTTTCTCAGACTTAAAAAGATTGGAGGAGAATGGATACATAGATAATATGGCTGAGTCCTTTTCCTGTTCACCTGGAGCTTTCACAACATTGTCTTGCGACCCCATGGACTTTAGCCTGCCAGGCTCCTCTGTCCATGAGATTTCGCAGGAAAGAATACTGGAGTGGGTTGACATTTCCTTTGCCATGGGATCTTCCTGACCCAAGGATCGAACCTGCATCACTTGTATTGCAGGGGGATTATTTACTGCTCAGCCAACAGGGAAGCCCCAGCCAACTATACCCAAGTACAAAATAGAAAGTAAAAAAAGTTCAACGACACTTGGGGTAGAGATATTCTCATAGAAATATTCTGAGCCAATTGTGGAAAGAGGGTCTCCTCAATAAACTGGGAGATGAAAGTGAAATTCACTTAGTCGTGTCTGATTCTTTTTGCCCCCATGGACGATACAGTCCACAGGATTCTCCAGGCCAGAATATTGGAGTGGGTAGCCTTTCCCTTCTCCAGGGGATCTTCCCAACCCAAGGATCGAACCCAGGTCTCCAGCATTGCAGGCGGATTCTTTACCAGCTGAGCCACAAAGGAAGCCCAAACTTTGAGATGTTACCCAGGAAATGCAAGTAGCTTGATTTTAGTGACTCAAACACATCTTTGCTCCTTATTGGCATATGTTAGTAAATTGAACCTGTGTATTTTCAAATGATTACTTTTTTATATTAGAAATCCCTGATCTTTGCACAGAACTTCTTTATCTATAAATATAAAGGAAACATTATTTCCAGAATGCATACAGATATTAAAAACAAAAAAATTATTTTTGTTGAGGTAATTTTTGCCATATTCAATGCAATGGAATATTTCTATGAAAGGCTTTGAGGACTTTTCCTTGTAATAGTAACCACTATATTCTGCTATTAGAAGCTAACATTTATTCCTGTTTTATTGAAGTATTTTTTCCGTTCTGAATTCCTCACCAACTTGGATAAGGTTAATTAATTCAAAGGTACAGATTTACAGTAGGAATAGAAAGGAATGACATTTTTTTTTTTTATTTTTTTAGGAATGACATTTAAAGATAATAAAATTTGAAGTATGTATACATTACCTTAATTCTGTGTTTTCTATAAAACAGGTGATATTTACGAATTCATCTATAGATTTAAGAAGAGAAAGCCAGAAGTATCCAATTTTCTCAATTGTCAATGAAATAAACACTAGTTGCTCTGCCTAGACAAAACAGATGTAATGTTTACATAATATAGTCTAGTTGATGATGAGTATTCTCATTAAGTTAGACACAACAGTATTGCAAATTAACTTTTAGAAAATTGCAGTTCTATTAATTTTCTTTTACTATATTGTTCAATTCATAATGAGGAAAAAATAAAATATGCATTTAGTGAAACCATATTTTTTAGTTTTTGCATCAAATTCTTTACTGTTTTTAAAAATTTCACGTTTTACAAAGTTTGAAATATTTCTCATTTCAAGTGCTTGTAAACTTTTGCTGAAAGAAAATAATCACTTATTAAAAGCATGTTTTCAAATTAATTCAGGTATTAATATATAAAGAAATTCTCTGTTCATTGTGGGTAGCTATCATCTACCTATTTTATGATTTTGATTTAAAATATTTCCCTGTGCTCTTCCAAACAAAAAATACTGACAAAAATTATGAAATTTGACAATGTTGCTGCTGCTGCTGCTAAGTCGCTTCAGTTGTGTCCAACTCTGTGTGACCCCATAGACGGCAGCCCACCAGGCTCTGCCATCCCTGGGATTCTCCAGGCAGTAACACTGGAGTGGGTTGCCATTTCCATCTCCAATGCATGAAAGTGAAAAGTTAAAGTGAAGTCTCTCAGTTGTGCTGACCCTCAGCGACCCCATGGACTGCAGCCTTCAAGGCTCCTCCGTCCATGGGATTTTCCAGGCAAGAGTACTGGAGTGGGGTGCCACTGCCTTCTCCGACAATGTTAAACATTGCCAAAAATTATGTTCATTGGGAAGTGTCATACATTATGGCAGCATTGAAAATGAATACCATATTGATCTCAAGAGGCCTTGGCCTGCAGTGGCTTGAAGCAGGACCTCAGTTTCGCAACCAGACTGAAGCCAGGCTGCAGCAGTGGGAGCGCGGAATCCTAACCGCTAGAATATGAGGGCCAATGGCCAGTGACAAGGACCCAGCTCGTCCACTTTGAAGAAAGGAATTTCAACAAATAGATGGAAAGTAGTGAAATAAGCAAAGTGTTAATTAGGAGGAAAAATGATTTTGTGGATAGACACACATGTGGGATAGACACACGTGGGTGGGCTCAGAGATAGAGCCACACCTTAGTTTAAATCACTTACATGGGGCAGTTCTTCCAGGTTTCCTCTGGCCAGTCATCTTGCTTTGGCTGACTCTGAGTCCATATGTAATTTAACTCAGGGTCCTCCCCTGTGTGCTGCATATTTTTTAGCCAAGATGGATTCTAGAGCAAGGGTTTCTGGGAAGAAGCGTATATTATGGCCTGGTGCCCCCTCCCTTCCCTGAACTTCAGTGAACCTTTCTGTGTATGTGTAGTTTGGAAGATCTCCTTGACATTGAGAATGAGAAATATGTAGTCTCTTTATCTTCTATCAAAGCAGGAAGTTCCTCCTTGCTCCTCCTTGCTCCTGCTATTATGTTTATCTTGGGGTATCTGTCCACAGGTGACAGATTCCAGCTGCTCAGCCTCAGGCCCATCTATCTCCTGTCTCAGTATCTTTGAAAAATAATTATCAAGTTAAACATGAACATTGCATATGATCCAGAAATTTCCTTTTGTGTTCATAATCTACAGGAATTCCCACATATATGCTACTGGAAATATATACAGAAATATTCATAATAGCATTGTGCATGATATATGTTCTTCTAAATGAACTATCCCTAAATATCAATCACAGGAAAATGGATAAAATTTGTGGTTTATTTAACCAATAAAATATATGGCAATGAAAACTAATTAACTACATGAATGAATCTTAAGAATATAATGTTGATTGAAAATGTAGAATACAATATACAAAGTTTACAAATGTAAAATTCAATCAAAATCAAATAATATGTTATTCAAATATTTATACATACATGATAGACTCTTATAAAGCAATAAAATAACATAAAATTTAGGAGAGTAGGTAGATAGAAGTTTCCTAAATTTTCTATTATGATTTACAACCTATGCATATTTAGCAAATATTACATAATTGACAAAGAAAAGAAATATGAATAACTTCAACATTAATTCTAAATGCTCCACAAGTGTGATTTGAAGAAATGTCCAAAGTATCATAATTGTGAATAAAGAAAATTAAGAAGCATATCCACAGCTCCTTGAAATAGCATATATTCTATTTGCAGGACATCAATTTACTTGAATTGTATCAGTGAATCATATTATATTGCTGCAATGCAAATGTTAAGATAATATTAATAATAAAATTTTTAGAATATGTCTTCAGCATGGACATATTAAGAATGCTTTTATGTCAAAGAGCTTGTTTATAATTATATACTTTTGATGATTTCCTAATTGTTACAATTCTATCATCAAATTTAGTAGGACCCTATAGAGACTTCCTGGGAAAGATCCTCTCCCCATGTCCTCCGCAAGCCACCTATTCATAGCAAAGCTACAGCCTCCCCTGGGTCACAAATGCCTGTCTCAAAAACTGATGATTGAAAGTTGCAAACATGTAGGGACTGAAAAGCAGTTTGGGGCCAGGACAACTGGCTCCAAACTGTAGGACAACTGGCAAATTTAAACAGTGAATCAGCCAAATGGCAATCACAGAATCTTTTGTTCCTCTCTGAAATACCTGCATAACAGCATCTGAGGCACATTTCCTCAGTTGCTTTATAGATGCTAAAACCTCCACCAAATGAAAGCTAACTACTTGATGACCGTGAGCACTTAGTCCCCAGACCTACTGGAGCTTGAGGATTGATAATGTTAACTCCTGTGACAATGCCCTGTTACCTCACCTCACCTTTAACCAATCAGAAAATTGTGCACAAGGTGATCACTCACCCTGCAACTCCCCTCTCTCACCTTGCCTTTAAAAATTGCTTCCCTGAAACCCAGTGGGCAATTCAAGTCCTTTGAGCATCAGCTGCCCCAATCCTCCTTGGCCAGCTCTGCAATAAACCTTGCTCTGCTCTAAACTCTGACCTTTCAGTTTGTTTGGCCTCTCTGTGCACCAGGCACAGGAACTTGGGCTCAAAAACAATGAAACTATGGTCATTGCTGTACTGTAACAGACAACCAGCTTCAAGTTTTTATCAAACTACATATTCTGAAGAAATCAATGCTAAAGAGTAACACTTTTGTTTAGCCTCATTTCAGTCCTTTTCAGGAATATGTCATTTGCTGTTGTTCAGTTGCTAAGTCGTGTTTGACTCTTTGTGACCCCATGGATTGCAGCACACCAGGCTTCCCTGTCAGTCCTTCACCATCTTCCAGAACTTATTCAATCTCATGTCCATCAGGTCAGTGATGCCATCCAACCATCTCATCCTCTGTTGCCCCCTTCTTCTGCCCTCAATCTTTCCCAGAATCAGGGTCTTTTCCAATGAGTAGGCTCTTTGCAGGAGGTGGTCAAAATATTGGAGCTTCAGTTTATCATTAGTCCTTCCAATGAATATTCAGGATTGATTTCCTTTAGGATTGATCTCCTTGCTGTCCAAGGGACTCACTCTCCCAGGAATATACAACAGACTAAAACTTCTGTTCTGTCTATGCACACTAGCAACATTTTAGTTAAAGCTGTAATGTGACACAATTTATAAAAGAAAAGAAGCTTTTCAAAATTTAAGAATAACAATTCCCAAAGGAAATTTATCTTGAGGGAGACTTTACAATTTTAAATAAAGACAATAATAAAAATTTAATATAATGTACAAGAAATCCCCAAGCTTGAATTAACTTCAATGTCATTCTCTATGTACCCACATATCTTTTAGTTGTTGTACTTACTATACCTTACTATACCACGATGGGACTGAGTGTTTATTTCCTCCACTGAACTGTGACTCATTTGGAATAAAACTGAATCATAGTTTTGTACCCTTCACTTCTTTCGTGGTATTGGATAGCTAGTAAATCTTCAATAAAAGCCTACTTATAAATGAATGAATGGATGGGAAGACACATTGATTAATTAGTTAATTAATTAATTAAGTGACTGGATTTCTTCAGGGCCCATTGCTTGAAAATTCCACAAAGAAGAAGTTAGTTCGGTTTTATAATGATTTTATCTGGGTGATTTCTATTGCTGCCAACTAAAAATTTCTAAAAAATGACCAAGGTTTGTTCTTTAAATCAATTTCTTTGCCTTTTTAAATGGAAAATAAACTAATCAAAACAAGCAGATGTATTGAACTTTTTGGCGGCAATCTAAAAGCAACACAGTGGAATGTGTATTTAGAGAGAGGAGGTGGGGCAGGTAACTACATTCCTCTATTCTGAACGTGAATCACTTTCCTACTTGAAAAAAAAGATTCATAGCATAAGATTGTCCTTATGAAAGCGTGATGGTCCTGTAACACTCACAAGTTCTTAAGTAACTATGTACTGCTGCTAAAAATAATATTATGCCAGTTTTAAGATTCCTTAATCCTCCTCTCTTTTTCACAGTTTCATTGATTGCAGAGGCTTCACTCTATTTTTCTACAAATTATATAAGATGATTCTGAAAGTATCTAAGAACGAAATAAACCAATAGGGAAAAGGGGAGGAAGAGGCAGAATATCAACAAGAAAAACTCTATGGCACTAAAGGGAACTAAATTCCTTGTTTTAATTCAAATTACCAAGTTGATCTGCTATGACAAGAGAAAGGGATAACTCCCCAGTTCAACCCAACTGTGTACCAGAAAATCAGTTCTGTGTTTGGATGCTTTATCCCAAAATAATCTGTGGAGAGATTTTCAACTTCTCTAACGTCTGATAATAGTAAAATGAGCCATTGATCTCTTCTGACTAATCCCAAGTATGGAATTGCTTGCATGTTAAATACCAGATACTAGAAATAGAAGCCTCCATGTCTCCACTGCTTGAAAAGATCACATATTGATTTTCCCTCTTAGATTTTTTTTTAGTGGTTGGGGGAAGGGTGCATCTTTTGTGTGCTGGCCTGTGAGTATGCATGTCTGAGTGTGTTTGTGTCTGTGTTTCTGAGGGGGATGGGGGAGGGAGCACCAATTATTTGCAATGGAGTATTCATGCCCTTTGAAAACAGCCATTGAGGACAAGAATGAGAGAGGCAGGCTGCATTTCATAATGTTAATTTCTCTCTTTGCCAGGAGGCAAGTGAGCCTATGGATTCTGCCTCGGCCTTGTTCTTTTACTTAATACTGAATATAATGAAGAAAGGGGCTATAGAGAACATTTCAGAAAAATCTGGAAACAGATTTAATGCAGTTAAGCAGCTAAAAATAAAAATCTTTAAGGCCTGATCAAACCAACCAAATATCTGGGGTCAGCTGGAAAACTAAAATGCCTTTCTCATGTTATTTAAAATGGAATCTGAGGTCAAAAAGCATAACAATGAACTCCTTCTTCCATTCAGGATACTTTTCAGATTTTGTAGCTATTGTTTCAACTTATCAGTATTGCCCTGAAACATAGCACTGCTTTGCAACCCTCTAAAGAGGAAGGGAAAACATGCTGAAATACTGAATTCCACTCCGCTCACACCATGACACAAAATGTATTTAAAGACACCTAGAATTTTTTTATAAATAATGCACAAATAAACTGTGTGTATACATATATATTCTTATATATTAATATATAAGGTGTCTCTGAGAGTACAGAGTAAGAGTCACATGATTTATTCATTCATTCAACAAATTTTCTCAGAATATCTCCCATGTACAAGACATTGTTCTAGGCACTGGAAATGCAACAGTCATTAAAAAAAAATCCTGGCCTTTATAAATCTCACGTGCTTGTGGCAGGCAGCGATAAATAAGACAGATAAAATATGTGAAATAGATTGTATACTAAAAAGAGGAAAGTGCAAAGAAAATTTAAACATGGAAAGGAAATAGGAAATGTGTGGAAGTAGATGTTTTACATAGGGTGGCCCATGATGATCTCACTGAGACAATGACATTTCCTAAAGATCTAAGTGAGAAAGAGAGCGTACATCAGTAGAAGTTGAACACAGGAAGCAGACAGCATAGTCAAAACAGGGAATAATGTGTTTACAGAATCAAGATGGTCTGCCACTGATTTAAAGAGCTGAAGTACTCACCATCTTAGCTGTGATGGAGATAGCAGAAAATGGTGGTTTCTGTTGATACTATCACCATCCTATCACCAGTGTCTAGATATCTGCAAACTGGGGACAGACAAAGAGACTGAGGTTACCAATGCAACTTCTTAAAGGTATTCGTGCAGAGCACAAAAAATGGCCTCTACCTTGCTTCTGTGTTTTAAAATGCTGCAATTGCATTTAATTGATGGACACTTTTCATATCCCAAATTCTAGAAAATCTAGAAAATTCTAGACAATTTAGATTTTGGCTTTCCAAACAGAATTTTTGCCAAAGCTGTGGCTCCAAAGCCACCTCTCCCCCAAACAGAGACCAATTACTCTTATTTAAGTTTTAGGAGGAAGCTGCAGAGAGAAAAAAAATTAAGAATTGGTTAGAACAACTAGGTCCAAGAGGGTGATAGATTTGACTTCCAGTAGACCTTGAGCTTTATTATATGTTCACTGTAATATATTAGCATGCTAAATGACATACCCATCAGTGCCATAACAGTTGAAGATTGCTGTAGCAACAACCGGAAATTTGGTACTAGGGCTGAAAAGGAGAGTTTCATCAGTTCTGAGTCCAAACCACACCCTTGTTCTCTGATGACATGTATATTCCTTCTACTCTTTCTAATTCCCTTGTTTTTATTTCAATTAGCCCTCCTATGTGGGCTTCCATGGTGGCTTAGATGGTAAGGAATCTGCCTGCAATATAAGAGATCCAGGTTCCATCCCTGGGTGAGGAAGATCCCCCAGAGAAGGGAAGGGCTACCCACTCCTGTATTCTTGTCTGGAGAATTCTATGGACAGAGGAGCCTGGCAGGCTACAGTCCATGGGGTCCCAAAGAGTCGGACACAACTGAGTGACTTTCACTCTTCACCCTCTTATATATTTGGTGTTCTGCCAGAATTGGGTTAAAAGGTTGATTTGTGAACTAGGTTCCTGCTTCATTCTTTGGCCATTGACTAATGTTTGTGCTCTTCCATCTCAGCATCAACTTTTTTTTAATTGGCTGTGCTAATCTGATGGGGCTGGGGGTGGGGAGCAGGGAGAAGAAACTCCATGGAGAAATAGTGAATTTTAGTCCAGGCTAGGACCATGGTGCCAGTCCAGATGACCAATTGGGTAACAGAATGAGAGTAGAATTAAGGTTGAGACACCCTATTCTAAAATTTTGTCAGTAGGAAATTAATAGGAAAGAATGTCCAGTGGCATATATCTTCTTAGGCCCTTGAAGACTCCAGCTTTATTCTCAGAGTGATATTGGAAGTCATTAGAGATTTTCATGGACAAGAGTGACATGATTTGGGTAACATTTCAATAGGGCAGGCATGACTCCTGTTCTGGGAGTAGATAAAAAAGTGTGAAAAGGTGAAACAATCCAGGCAAAAAAGAAGCTTCTGTAAGAGTGATGGCATAGAAAGGAAAGAGAAGTGATCACAGTTGATATATTTTGAAAGCAGAGTTAACTGAATTTCCCTTTAGATGGGCTGTGAAAAAGAAAGAGAAAAATCAAGGATGCTTCTGAGGTTTTGATCTTTAAAACCAGGAATAAAGAACCGCCATTAACTGAAAAGTCAAAGATGTTAAGAAAAGTAGAGTAATGTGGGGGAGAGAGAGATAAGAGACTCAATTTGACATATGTTAAGTGAACATTCAAGCAAATGAGCACACACACACACACGCACACACACAAGTGAACATTCAAATAGCATGTCCAGTAGGAGCTTGAACATATGAATCTGTTGCTCAGATAAAATTTAAGGATAATATATCAGTTTACCAAAATAATCCTGTGCATACTTGGCAAACATACTGAGCATAGAAAAGTTGATTCTTTGTTATTAGTTTATAGATAACTTTTTCTCCTTCTTTCCTTTAAATTAGCTCAATTATTTTACTGAAGTAAAAAAAAAAAGTTGCCTTTATGTAATCGCATTTTCCAATGAATATTAAGTGGGTTGACCTCTTGTACCATTCATCCATGTCTGTAAGACATTGTTAAGAGAGTGAATAAAAGTTAATTGAACATTAAGATTGTTGAACACTGGGGAATTTTCTTACTTTCAAGGAACATCTTTAATAATTCTGAAAGCTAGGTGCTTGAGTAGTTCACATGTGCAAAGCTCTAATCCCTTCTGTTTCCAAAGATAACCATTGATTTCCATTTCCAAGTGAGTCCATCTGCTCACATGGCCTGAGTTCAGGAGTGAAATCCGATAACGGACAAGAAATGAACTTCCTTTGGTCCCTCAGCAAACTGATCAGCCCTCACAGGATAGGAGCTGTTTCAGTGGCCAAGGAGTCTATCATCAGGGACTCAGAGATAAATGAATACCCAACAAGAATATAAATGGGAGCCTTTAACTAAGCACTACTCAGAAAAGAAGGTTAATGCACATGCTCCCGAGCACTTACAGACAGGCACACAGAAAAGATGGAGCTGAGAAAAAAGGAATCACTTATTTCACAAAATGACAAGAAGAAATATTCTATCGGTATAAATAATGTTAGATTATTATTATTCTATTCAATTTTCAGGCAATCTATTGGCTTGCTTTAAACTGTTTATAAGAATTAACAGTGACAAGTATTACTATTTGAGTTACTAAGTCTCATGTTAGTCCTGTATTGCTCAGTTGTGTCTGACTCTGCAACTCCATAGACTACAGCCTGTTAGGCTCCTCTGTCCATGGAATTTTCCAGGCAAGAATACTGGAGTAGGTGACCATGCCCATCTCCAGGGGACCTTCCTGACCCAGGGATCAAATACTAAGTATTATAGATCTTTAAGTCACAAATAATAGATATGCCTGGAAGTGGAAAATTAACTTGAGAGCTGTATAGCAAATTAATGGAAGTGGTAAAAGAAAAAAGTTAAAACAGCTACAATGATAAACAAACCTAACAGCTGATTCTGACTCCTGCTCTGCAAATTTAGCATTAATTAGAAGGCTGAGGGTAGTTGACCAATAAAAGCAATAATAGAATCAAATTTGAAAAGCACATTACGCTTTTCTGCATCTTTACAAAGAGTCATCTCAAAAGAAGTAAATAAACATTTCCATTACTTGCCTAAGGTAAAAATTAATGAATGATATTCTGGCTTGGAAAATCATAGCCCTAACTTCAATCTCAGCACTCTTTCCAATAACAATACAGTTTCAGGAGAAAGATTTCAATCAGGAATCAGACACCTCAACATCTGGATATCTAACTCATAAAATAATGACATTCTATAGCCTGAAAAGACTTTACACATCATTTAGCCAGTGCATCTTGAAGATTTCCAAATGAGGACTTTTTAAAAAAAATATAAACATATTTTTCCAACTACCACATGACTACAATTGGACTTTTGGACCCTAGTAATTGCAGAAATATATAAAGCATATGAATTCAAGGACCTCTTGCAATTATTCCAAGGCTCATAATTTGGAAAGTACAGATTTAGTCCAATCTTCTCATTTTACAGATGGGAATCCAAAACCCAAGGAAATTAAGTGAATCACCCAAGGACATAATGCAGGTTATTCAAAGAACCAAGAGTGTGACTGTTTCATGCTGCTTTCCCTCCTCTTTCATTTGGGAACAATTTCTTTTTTGTTTCTTTCCTGGCATTGTATGGTTGCAGTTATCATGAGATTTTAATTCTATTTTGAATGCTTGGTTGTCTTGGCCACACTATTTTCCATATACCCTCTACTTCATTCCAGTAGATGATCCAATGAGTTCTCTGTTTTCTGCTACTGATTGATTGAGTGCCAACAAACTTTGAGGAGATTTAAGAAAAGAGAAATTCATGAAAAATAAAGATGACTAAATAAGATTACTAGGAAAAATAAATTTGGGGTGTTTATCTTTGTCATCATTCAAGTGATGCCTCAAACCAAGTATTTCAATTAACTCCATTCTTTCCTTTGCAAAATGGGCAAAACCTTTTTATGAGGCCTTGAAAATGGAAAGATAAACCAAATACTACACATATTTCATAAATCTTAGGGGTTATCTAGTATCTAAGAATTCTCTCAAAAGTTGCTTGGTGATTATTTTGCTTTGAATAGAGACAAAGATAAAGTAGGATCAGCCTATATTTTTGGACTTCTCTTACGTAGCTGTAACATTTGCACTTGAAAAAGTAGTACTATTAATAAATAAATATGGGGGCGTGTGGTGACTTTGTTTTTATTCAAAATGAACAATTACTACAAGGCAAATTTTCATTCAGTCAATGTGACTTGCCTCAAGATACATTCTAATTTCTACTATTTTTATTTGAAAGCCTTAAATAGCTGTATCCAAAATGATGGATTCCCATTTCTCAGACTAGCTTCTAGGAAGAATTCAAAACCAATGGTAAATAAGTTCCAGGCAGTCTAATGGAAATGGTACCAAGTGGGAGCAACTTCTGATTGACTAGGGATGCAGAATGAGCTGGAATTACAGGGAACCTGATGGAGGCAGAAGAGAGCATTGAAATGGGCAGATTTCCTTCCCAGCTGGTGCTACTGGGAAAGAACCCGCCTGCCAATGCCGAAGCCACAGGAGACATGGGTTCCATCCCTGGGTCAGGAAGATCCCCTGGAGAAGGGAATGGCAACCCACTCCAGTATTTCTGCCTGGAGAAGCCCATGGACATAGGAGTCAGGTGGGCTACAGTCCATAGGGTCAGACATGACTGAAGTGACAGCACACACCTACAATATGTATCTTGCCTATCTACATATTTCTTATATATTTTTTCACATCCTACTCCAACTTCTTTTCAAATAAAGCTCAGCAATTAAAAAAGCAAAAGTCTGAAAAGTCTAGTTAAAGTTCAAGGAGTGTATTAATTTTCCATTCTTCTCTGGCCATATCCTCTAGACAAAGACTTCCTAGGCTATGAAATTCTCCATGTAGCAACTATAGATTGCTGGCCAGTGAGCTACAAAAAGACAAAGGGGATTTGAAGAGGAAGTAGAGTAAATAGATACAACCAGTAGGGAGTAGAGCATTTCATCAAATGAAATCAGACAATTAAAAGTTATTATGGAGGTTTTATGTATATTAATATATAAAATGAATACTTGAATGAGAAGGTACACTCACACTGCAAGAAGTGTAGGTTTGAACATCCCCATTACTGTAAATGGTGGAACAAGTACTTAATCTACAGACTTCTGCAGAATCATCTAAGACAGAGTATATAGATCCAGTGTCCACTTCAGTTCTATTTGTTGTTGTTCAGTCGCTAAGCCATATCCGACTCTTTGTGACCCCATGGACTGCAACCCTCCAGGCTCCTCTGTCCATGGGATTTCCCAGGAAAGAACACTGGAGTGGGTTGTCATTTCTGTTTCCAAGGGATCTTCCCAACCCAGGGATCGAACTCACATCTCCAGTATCCTCTGCATTGCAGGCAGATTCTTGACCAATTCCTTCCAGTTCTATTGCTTGAACTCAAATCTATATCTTTGCACATCTCACATCTTTCACCCTAAAGTTTCACCATCAGGAGGCAGCAAATCTTTTCATATTCATGGCTCACAGGATAATGAGTATCTGAGGTGGTGCCAGTATCATGGCAGAGGAAAGTCAGGAATAGTAGCCCTCACTGCAATAGTTCCCAATGCTTCTGCTCAACTATCACACATACTTCTGAAAATATGTATTTCTGTTCTCATTCCATTGGTCAATGCAAATCCTATAGCCTGGCAAGCTCAACAGTAGACAGAGACAAGCAATCCTCCATTAGAGAGGAAGATTTCTTTGTTCTTATAATATTTCACCCTAAATTATACTTAATTTGATGTCAAATTTCATTTTATGACTGTCTTTTGAAAGATATTTTTATAGTTTCATTTTTCCTTTGATTTTTTCTAACCTCTACTTTCTAAGTGTATCACTTAGGTAACTATGTCCGAAGTATAGTTCTTACTAAAAATGTATTGCTGAAACTTGGATTTTAGCTATTATGGAGATAAAATCTTTTAATTGACAAAATTAAGTTTCTACATTGTCGCAATTACTTTTGAGTTTCTCTTTTATCTGAGTTATCTTTTTATATTCTGTATATATTTTTTTCATTTTATTCACCTTTCTTACCTTCAAGACTTATATTTCATATATTTTCTTCTGTTTTTCTTCTGGTGGGGCTTATGCATTTTATATTGTTTATTTGTATTTGACAGTGTCTATTGCTTCAGATCAGATCAGATCAGTTGCTCAGTTGTGTCCGAATCTTTGCGACCCCATGAATTGCAGCACGCCAGGCCTCCTGTCCATCACCAACTCCTGGAGTTCACTCAGACTCACGTCCATCGAGTCAGTGATGCCATCCAGCCATCTTATCCTCTGTCGTCCCCTTTTCCTCCTGCCCCCAATCCCTCCCAGCATCAGAGTCTTTTCCAATGAGTCAACTCTTCACGTGAGGTGGCCAAAGTACTGGAGTTTCAGCCTTAGCATCATTCCTTCCAAAGAAATCCCAGGGCTGATCTCCTTCAGCATGGACTGGTTGGATCTCCTTGCAGTCCAAGGGACTCTCAAGAGTCTTCTCCAACACCACAGTTCAAAAGCATCAATTCTTCGGCGTGTGTCTAAATCTGGAGCAAGATAAGTGATTTTACCATTATTTGGTCTCCCTCTCTCAAACACCACCCCACATGTTGATATTATCTAGAGTTTATTTAAGGATTATAGTGACTGTACTTTTTCAAAACATTGATTATTAGGCAACAGTAAACTTCAATAAGTCCTATAACTAACAGTATTCCTTGTATAGTAAAGCATTTCACCTTGTAGTATTTCTCTTCTGGATGTAATGTATTCTGCAATATTCTTTCTGAGCAAGTCTTTCATAGTAAATTTTATTCTGATTCCATTTATTCATAAAAATACTTTTATTAACTTACTTTTAAATAATTTAACTAAAGAAAATTATAGATTTAGATTTACTTTCCTTTAACAATTTAAAAACAATATACTATATTTTTACCTTGAAAAATTTGGTATCACTCTGACTTCCCAGGCTTGATTTTTGAGGTATCTGCTTTTCTCACCAGAAGCATTAACAATGTTATTCTCATCTTTGATTTTTTTTTAACTATTTTGTATTGGAATGAACATTTATTCTCTTTGTCAGCATCCTACTTACCTTTTAAACTGAGATCTCATAGTTTTTGTGAAGGGATGAATTCCTATTTCTTTAAATAATTTTTCCCCTTATATACCTGCTTCTGAGCTCTCTTCATAACTCAAGTTTAAATTTCTGTTTCCATGCTCCATTTTTATTTTCTTTATTTGATTTTTTAGTTTTTTTCATTCTGGGGAACTTCCTGGACCTGCTTTTTAGTTCATTATTTTATTCTTGGGACAAATGCAATCTGCTATTAAGCCCACACACTAAGTTCATTATTTCAAAAATTGTCTTTTCATAACTGACGTCGCTAGTAGATTCTTAATAACCCAATTTCTGCTTCATGCTTCCTTTGGAAATTCTCTTTCAATATAAAAACTTACTTCACTTTTTCACTTTCTTCAACTGTGATAAACTCTGAGAAACTGCCATCATGAAGCCTTCTCTAATGAAGCAGCGAATATTGCCCGTCACCCCATAGCCTCAGAATAAGAAGGTGGGATGGTGCCTTACATGCTGCTGACAACCATTTCTACACACCCTATCCTTCTAAATTCTGCGTGTGTTTTTTCTTTGAGGCTTGTGTCCCTTTACTCTTCCTCTTTGCTATTATTTCCCGATATCTAGGCCACTAAAGCGGAGAAGGCAATGGAACCCCACTCCAGCACTCTTGCCTGGAAAATCCCATGGATGGAGGAGTCTGGTGGGCTGCAGTCCATGGGGTCGCTAAGAGTCAGACACGACTGAGTGACTTCCCTTTCACTTTTCACTTTCATGCATTGGAGAAGGAAATGGCAACCCACTCCAGTGTTCTTGCCTGGAGAATCCCAGGGACGGGGAAGCCTGGTGGGCTGCCATCTATGGGGTCGCACAGAGTTGGACACGATGGAAGTGATTTAGCATAGCATAGCATAGGCCACTAAAAACCATTCTTTGAATATTAAAGTGTCTTCTTTGATATTACGCTCCTTCAGTATTACTGTCACCTTGGATGATTTCAATGCCATCCAGTTTCTGTTTCCATCATCATCAGTTATTTCTGTTCTTTGAATTTGTGAAGACTTACAAACCCTTTACCCCTTACACTGCTCCTAATTAAACCTCTTCTTTTTTCAGTTCCTTTCTATTCAGCTTTAATTTCATGAGCCATCCCTTCAGTATATTCATTTACAAATATGTTCAATTACATTAGAGATTATCTGTTTTACCTGGGGGAAGTATATTGTGAACAAAAACCCTACAATAGTAATCAAAGACAACCTTGAATTCATAGAGACTTCTTAAGACTCCTTCAGACCTTTTATTCTGAAAGATGTAAGAAAAACATGGCAGATCAAAGTGTGAGTGATCTTGAAGGCAAGTGTAGAAGGTCAGATCCCTTTAGAATGATGCAAATAGAAAAAAAAAAAAAAAACTTAGAAGTTGAACTAATGTGCAAGATGAGTTGAGCAAATTACCTAAGATTTGATGATCTAGGAAACATTCAAATTGATTGGATTGGACACATTAGGCCAGGGAAAGCTTGCTGGAGATCATTACAAAGATTTCAATCTTAACCAAAATTCAAGGACATAATTTGGAGCTAAAAATGTGTGTGTAGCAGAGAAGGGTACTCATCTCCAGGTGCTGGGATTCAGGAACCATGAGAGGGTAATGGAGCTAACTACCGGATGTATATCATTACTCTTAATAACAGAAAGGAAGTCTCAGATTCAGAAGGGAAGAACCATAATCTTTTAGAGATCACAGAAATGCCACTCAGAAAATTATCCTCAACCAGTAACAGAAAGAATGGGTCTTTCTAGGAGTGAGGGACTTTGTGAACCAGAATGTGAGAGTCAAGATGAGGAAATAGCATCATCCAACCAACTTTTGGTGCAGGAAGAGCCCTACTAGAGTGTGGCAGAGTGGTCATAAGACTGTTCATCCATGAAAAACGAGGAAGGATAAGTTGGTATTTGGTGTGGTATATGGTCTTATAACCATAAGATTATGCTTGAAATCACATTCTCTGCTAAAATGTTGGTAAGTAAATTAACCATTTCCCTGAAATTCTCATTCTTTGTAATGAAATAAGCCTGTGGCTCAGACGGTAAAGATCAGCCTGCAAGGCAAGAAACCCAGGTTGGGAAGATCCTCTGTAGGAGGGAATGGCTACCCACTCCAGTATTTTTGCCTGGAGAATTCCATGGACAGAGGAGCCTGACAGACTACAGTCCATAAGGTCACAAAGAATCAGATGCGACTAACACTTTCACCCAACTGACACTTTCTATTTGACATGCATTGGGACTCCACTGGCCCAAAGAAGAAGGGTCTCAACTCTGGGGCCTCAAGTTGTTGGTAGCATGTACATGAACCAGAGTTGGGAATAAAATGGGAGGTCACAGGGACATGGAATGGCAGTAGAGACCCCACATTCTGCTGATTCAGCTATGGGGCTGAAAATGTGGCTGATCTAAGTACTTTTCATGGCTCTGATCAAGAAAAACAAGTGACTGTAGTCATGTCAGTTGAAAAATAGAATTCTTTTTTATTTAATGTTGCATCACTTAGTTTTTCTATGTGATACTTACATGGACAGTTATTGCCATCTGACTATAATTTCCACCTGTCCATCAATGACAGAAATACTTTGATAAGTAGCGATGTAAAGAATTTTCATACACCAATGATAGGAATATTATTAAGTTATAATTAATAATTCTTGGTTTTAGTTTGGAAATTGATTGCAACAGACAATACATGTCAATGTCACATGGCTGAATATTACTGAACAGGATATTGTTGTTTTATGATAGTTAAACTAGGACCTATTTACTCATTTTGGGTACTTGCCAGACTGATACCAGCATTTTACCTAGTGAGAAGCTTAAACTTAATTCTTGGTGGGGCCATAGTATGTTCAAAGAGACCCTGTGATAAGACACAACTGATAAACCAAAGCTGTTCCTCTGACATTTGAAGGCAACTTTAAGACTTTTATGATTTACTTTATGGTTTTATTTTAGGTTTATTTTAAAGTGTTACATAAGTCACTGGAAACTTCAATTTGCCTAAGAAATCATCAGATAATTGTGAGACTGGCTTTAAAAGAGTACTTAGAAGACACAGATAAATTTGATGCAATTAGTAGGATTTGTATATAATCACATGCAAATTCTGTCTTTCCTATGGTTTAAAACTTTTAAATTTAGATTTATTAGTAGCGTTTTCTAATTGAGGACAATAGAAAGGAAAAATAGGCCATAAAATTTCTTTTGAGATAATATTATTGACACTTTATTGTTACAAAAACAAAAGTAAAATATATTCTTGTTTGAAGAATTCAGACAACAGATAAAGGTATAATATAAAAAGTGAAAATCTGGCACTTGCCTCTAGTAGCACAATTTTATTGTTGGTTTTTTTTCCCTCAATAATGCCAGCATGAATAAACCAGCAAAAATAAACCAGCATGACAAATTATGTATTATTTTTTAAAATAAAGGGAATGATTCTAAACACATCATTGAGAACATTTTGTTTTTCACTTAATATGATATCTTGAACAGTTTTCATATTGACACATACAAGCATACTTTATTTTTTTTGGGAGACAGGAGAGATTTTCAAAAGGGAGTGGATAAATGTATACCTATGGCTTATTCATGTTGAGGTTTAGAAGAAAAAACAAAAGTCTGTAAAGCAGCTATCCTTCAATTAAAAAATAAATACATTAAAAAATACTTTCTTTAACAGCTTCAAAATATCTTATTTCATTAATTTTTGTACTTAGATACCTTGTTTGCTTATTATTTTACTATTAAACATTCATCTTTTTTCCCTCCTAATTTTGAACATTCATCCTAATTTTATAAATCATGACATTTTTGTTGAAGTACTAGTTGATTGGCTGCATCAGTTGCATTCAGATGTAGAATAAAAATACAGGACTCTAAGTGTAGCCAAATATTTTAAATGTTTCGGGTTACTGTTATTACCTTATCTTTATTTTCTATAAAGTCTAGTACAATTTACATAACTCATACCAATATCCTAACTATTGTGGAGAGAATAGCTTTGGCTATTTTTGGCCATGCATATCTAACTCTGAATTCTCACTCCCAACTTAATTCTACATCCCACTTCACTGTCATTCTTCCTGATGATAAAAATTAATACAAAAAATTATGGGAACCCAGTTGCTATCTACACTACAACCATTGCAATCATGCAGAAATTCTAAGATTCTTTTTCACGATTTATTTTAATATCCAAAATATGTCTTATGAGATAAGTGTTTCACCCTATTCCACCCCCTTTTGCCTTTGAATTTAATATAAACCAAATCTGGCTATTGACACTAAAATAGAAAGTCAAGTCAATGAAAAATAAATCATTAAATTCCTTATCTAACTAATTATTTGGCCCAACCAGCATTTCAATTCAGGCAAAATTGTTACCAGGTATCTTTGTACCAAGATAACTAAGGCCTGATGTAATTCTCTTCCATTAGAATTCTCCCTAAAAATATAACTAATTCTTCTTTTAGTATATTCAGTTCTGTTCAGTTCAGTCGCTCAGTCGTGTCCGACTCCTTGCGACCCCATGAATCGCAGCACTCCAGGCCTCCCTGTCCATCATCATCTCCCGGAGTTCACCCAGACTCACATCCATTGAGTCAGTGATGCCATCCAGCCATCTCATCCTCTGGTGTCCCCTTCTCCTCCTGCCCCCAATCCGTCCCAGCATCAGAGTCTTTTCCAATGAGTCAGCTCTTCGCATGAGGTGGCCAAAGTACTGGAGTTTCAGCTTTACCATCACTCCTTAATGAAAAGTTTTCCACTGTTAAAGTCACAATAAATTCTCACTACATTTCCACTTCAAGGCAACAGTCAATATTGAAGCCTCGGTCTTGCTTAAGGCAACTGTGTGCTCACCTTCACCTTGGGCTTACATCCTGAAATGGGATCCCTTGTCTCTTTTACCCTAACTTATCCTGACAAGTGATTTTCTGAACCTGTTACATAGCTTGAAACTTTTTTTTTATGACCTCTTTCAACAACTATAAAAATGAATTAAGTTATATAAGAGACCTAATCCAAAGTTGGTTTTTTCCCCCTTTGTCGTCTTCTTTCTTTTTTAAAAAATAAACATCAAAAACACAAAAACATTTTAAAACCAAGACTTATATCCTATAATTTTCTAGCTGAATAAAACATTGTAGATAATCTAGTTTAATTGATCTCACTTATTTTAGCCAACTCATTTTATAGACTTAGATACTGAGACCAAAAGAGTTAAACAAATTGCCCAAGATCTTATAAATGGAGAAATGCAGATTATTTCTCCCTTATTTTTTTACTCCCTCATTTTATAAGGCTGACGATAAAAGGAAAAAATGAGTCTATGCCTAAGTCTATTTTTATAAAAACATATCCCCAAGTCTTGGACACCATCAGAGTGCAAAAGCTGGTATGATTTCTCCAAAAAGCATAACTTTCAACTTCTACCCATGAACAAAGACTACATGGCAAACGTAGTGGAAACCAGTGATCCTGGCTTGTGTTTGTTTGCTAGTTGCTCAGTCATCTCTAACTCTGCTACTTCATGGACTGTGGCCCACCAAGCTCCTCTGTCCATAGAATTCTCCAGGCAAGATACTGGAGTGGGTTTCCATTCCCTTCTTCAGGGGATCTTCCCAGCCCAAGGATTGAACCCAAGTAACCTGCATTGCAGGCAGATTATTGCCTGAGCCACCAGGGCTTATCTGGGGGTAAAATAATAAAGAATAGGAAAATGAAAGCCAGAATGGGAAGCAATAGGGAGAGCTAGCAGATGACAAGATAGGCAATAATTATGACATAGGTAATCAAGATGAATAGTATAGCCTCAAAATAATCATTTGGGTCATTTATTGCCTGTGAATATAAGACACAGTTTTTAAAAAATGGCAATACAATAATATTTGCCCAATTATTTTTTTCTTCTAATCTAAGTGACATTAGAATGGAAAAGACTAGAGAGATCTCTTCAAGAAAATTAGAGATACCAAGGGAACATTGTATGCAAAGATGAGCACAATAAAGGACAGAAATAGTATGGACCTAACAGAAGCAAGAAACATTAAGAAAAGGTAGCAAGAATACGTAGAAAAACTGTACAAAAAAAGATCTTCACAAAAAAGATCTTCCAGATAATCACAATGGTGTGATCACTCACTTAGAGCCAGACATCCTGGAATGGGAAGTCAAGTGGACCATAGGAAGCATCACTAAGAACAAAGCTAGTGGAGGTGATGGAATTCTAATTGAGCTGTTTCAAATCCTAAAAGATGATGCTGTGAAAGTGCTGCACTCAATATGCCAGCAAATTTGGAAAACTCAGCAGTGGCCACAGGACTGGAAAAGGTCAGTTTTCATTCCAATCCCAAAGAAAGGCAATGCCAAAGAATGCTCAAACTACCCCACAATTGCACTCATCTCACACGCCAGCAAAGCAATGCTCAAAATTCTCCAAGCAAGGCTTAAATAGTTCGTGAACCGTGAACTTCCAGATGTTCCAGCTAGATTTAGAAAGGTCAGAGGAACTGGAGATCAAATTGCCAATATCCACTGGATCATGGAAAAAGCAAGAGAGTTCCAGAAAAATATCTACTTTTGCTTTGCTGACTATGCCAAAGCCTTTGACTGTGTGGGTCACAACAAACTATGGAAAATTCTGAAAGAGATGGAAATACCAGACCACCTGACCTGCCTCTTGAGAAATCTGTATGCAAGTCAGGAAGCAACAGTTAGAACTGGACATGGAACAACAGACTGGTTCCAAATAGGAAAAGGAGTACCTCAGGGCTGTATATTGTCACCCTGCTTATTTAACTTATATACAGAGTACATTATGAGAAATGCTGAGCTGGATGAAGCACAAGCTGGAACCAAGATTGCTGGGAGAAATATCAATAACCTCAGATATGTAGATGACACCACCCTTATGGCAGAAAGTGAAGAGGAACTAAAAAGCCTCTTGTTGACAGTGAAAGAAGAGAGTGAAAAAGTTGGTTTAAAGGTCAACATTCAGAAAACTAAGATCATGGCATCTGGTCCCATCACTTCATGGGAAATAGATGGGGAAACAGTAGAAACAGTGGCAGGCTTTATTTTGCGGGGGGTGGGGGGTGCTCCGTAATCACTGCAGATGGTGACTGCAGCCATGAAATAAAAAGACACTTACTCCTTGGAAGAAAAGTTATGACCAACCTAGAGAGCATATTAAAAAGCAGAGACATTACTTTGGCAACAAAGTTCTGTCTAGTCAAAGCTATGGTTTTTCCAGTGGTCATGTATGGTGTGAGAGTTGGACTATAAAGAAAGCTGAGTGCTGAAGACTCAGTCCATGGGGTCGCAGAGTTGGACATGACTGAGTGACTGAACAGAACTGAACTGAAGTGACATTATTCTTGAATGAATGAATGAAGTTGCTCAGTTCTGTCCAACTCTTTGCAACCCCATGGACTGTAGCCTATCAGGCTCCCCTGTCCATGGAATTTTACAGGCAAGAATACTGGACTGAGTTGGCATTTCCTTCTCCAGGGGATCTTCCCAACCCAGTGATCCAACCCAGGTCTCCTGCATTACTGGCAGATTCTTTACAGTCTGAGCCACCAGGGAATCCCCAACTCCTATAATAAATGTTTCTAATTGATCAGAAAATCATAGTTTATATAATGCTTGGAGAAGGCAATGGCACCCCACTCCAGTACTCTTTCCTGGAAAATCCCATGGACAGAGGAGCCTGGTAGGCTGCAGTTCATGGAGTTGCTAAGAGTCGGACACGACTGAGCGACTTCACTTTCACTTTTCACTTTCATGCATTGGAGAAGGAAATGGCAACCCACTTCAGTATTCTTGCCTGGAGAATCCCAGGGACGGAGGAGCCTAGTGGGCTGCGGTCTATGGGGTCGCACAGAGTCGGACACGACTGAAGCAACTCAGCAGCAGCAGCAGCAGTACATAGTTATTTTTCAGACCTATAAAGTATTTGATACAGATTTAAAACTAGAATTCGGTACAGCTGATTCATGTTGATGGATGGCAAAAACTATGAAATAATGTAATAATACTAAATAATGTAATATTGTAAAGCAATTATCCTTAAACTGAAAATAAATAATTTTTTCATAAAAAGATAAAAATAAATAAATTAAACTAGGGTTCAATTTTCAAAATCCACTAAATCAAATCAATAATCATCATAGGTTTGTTTGTAAATCTGATAAGGGCACCTATCATAACATTTGAGTCAGTCTCAAATTCAGTCTACTACCCAAGCATCACTCAACAATACAGCATTGCACATGTTGAGTGTATTTGTGAGTATGTGTGTGGTAGTATTAAGAAGTTTCTGTTTAGCAGTTCATTTTAAATATACAATGCCCTTTGTTACCTTGATAAATAATTCATCAAACAATCACCGGGGTGTGTATATGTATATTTAATGTGGAAGGTCATCATCTATTTTTAGAAGTCCCTACCCTAACTCCACAGGGCTTCTGAATCAATTTATAGAAATACCATAAAATGCCTTTGTCCTTGGTTTGATGATCCACAGTTTTAATTATTATCATACCTTCTGGTTCTTTCAGTTAGTCTTAGGGCAAATTGCTATAGCTTAAAATTAATTTTTAGTCATTTATATTTCATGCTCAGGCTTTTTATTTCAAGAAACTGAAATCATCATCTAAGTGATGTGTGAACCCTGCTGATAACCTGCCATCTGAGTGTCTGCTCCATAGGCTGTTGCTAGCGATCCTTCTCTGCTGTCACATTTAACCTATTAACTTATTAAAATAAGAGATCATATGGTGGCACTGTAGAACTAACCACTGAATGAGAAAGAAGTCACTCTGTTGTAAAAGGTATTTCAGGAAACTGGGTGCTGGTTCGGGAACAAGGAAAAATGATAGGATGAAAGATAAAAATCATGTGCTTCTGTTTTCTTGGATAACACCAACAATTTTGAGTCAATATAAAAATGTGAAATTCCTATTGATTAACAGTATTACTAAGGCTGGAATCGCAAGTGTGGTGCAAATTCATCTGACATTGACAGAAAAACCAGCAGATTGAAAAACGTTTGTTTGAAACTTCCTTGTTCACATTATTTCTAGGGGACTCATAATCTATTATGTAAAATTAATTTTGCAGAACACCAGAAGTATATACGCTGCACTTGGCTGTGCAGCTCTTGAATCCTCTTAAAACAAGACTGAAACTTGAAATAACCCTTAAAGGTTATGTTCTCCTCCACAAAATGCAGTAGTATTGGAAAAAATATTTGATCATAATAAAATTACCATTATGCCAGACATTTTACTTTCAGTTTTACTCATCTCAGAAAGAGAATATTCTAACCCATGAGAACAAAAATATAATCTTACCTTCAAATACCATCTAATAAAAATTTCAATCATAGTTACCTTCAGTTCGGTTCAGTTCAGTTGCTCAGTCGTGTCCGACTCTGCGACCCCATGAATCGCAGCACGCCAGGCCTCCCTGCCCATCACCAACGGAATTCACCATCGGAGTTCACTCAGACTCATGCCCATCGAGTTGGTGTTGCCATCCAGGCATCTCATCCTCTGTCGTCCCCTTCTCCTCCTGCCCCCAATCCCTCCCAGCATCAGAGTCTTTTCCAATGAGTCAACTCTTCACATGAGGTGGCCAAAGTACTGGAGTTTCAGCTTCAGCATCAGTCCTTCCAATGAACACCCTGGACTGATCTCCTTTAGGATGGACTGGTTGGATCTCCTTGCAGTCCAAAGGACTCTCAAGAGTCTTCTCCAACACCACGGTTCAAAAGCATCAATCCTTCAGCGCTCAGCTTTCTTCACAGTCCAACTCTCACATCCATACATGACCACTGGAAAAACCATAACCTTGACTAAATGGACCTTTGTTGGCAAAGTAATGTCTCTGCTTTTCAATATGCTATCTAGGTTGGTCATAACTTTCCTTCTAAGGAGTAAGCGTCTTTTAATTTCATGGCTGCAGTCACCATCTGCAGTTATTTTTGAGCCCAAGAAAATAAAGTCTCTCACTGTTTCCACTGTTTCCCCATCTATTTCTCATGAAGTGATGGGACCAGATGCCATGATTTTAGTTTTCTGAATGTTGAGCTTTAAGCCAACTTTTTCACTCTCCTCTTTCACTTTCATAGTTACCTTAGCCCTTTTGAAATACCAGATGTTTTATACTCTGTATGTTAATTTATTTCTGTTTACAATTTCATAAATGCAAAATTATTTCATTCCTTTGAGTTGACATTGACAAAGATTTGTTGGAATATCTTAGCAACTTGTTAAAAAACATCCACAAACTGCAGGAGCAATCAAGTAAATATAAAATTTACTATATATATATGAAAACCAATGTATGTTATACCTTCATAAAAGCTAATGCAAGATCTATTTTAGTAATTCCAATTTTAACCTTTGGCTCAACAATTCGTTTATCCATTCAATCACAGTTAGATTAAACATCTACTTTGTGCCAAGTTATGCTGTGTTGGTCAAATCCATGAGAATGTAAGCTTTAAATTAAATATCTTTCCATTGACTAAAAAAAAAAAAAAATAAGTGGAAAACCCCAAAAAGATGACTGAAAATAGGGTAAGGAGGAAATTTGATAATCTCAGTTTTAAGGTTATCTTTCTGAATAGATGTTTTTTACAAACTGCATTTAAGATGATCTTATTTATTTATTGAGAATACCAGTACTTTATTATCTGGGGCTTCCCAGGAGCTCACTGGTAAAGAATCTGCCTGCCATTGCAGGAGCCACAGAAGGCCTAGGTTTGATCCCTGGTTTAGGAAGATCCCCTGGAAGAGGAAATAGCAACCCACTCCAGTATTCTTCCTGGGATAATCCCACGTACAGAAGAGCATGGTTGGCTACAATCCATGGGGCTGCAAAGAGTCAGACATGACCAAGTGACTGAACACACTATTATCTAATCCAGAACCTAATCTTATTTTGAAATCTGTGTTTTATTTTATAAAAAAAAAATGAACAACTGAATCCCATAGCAGTACTCTGGTATAAGGGTGAGGACTCTGAATATGTACTCCTACCCTTTGTGGGACCCTATCAAAACTAGTTATAGAATAAATCTGGTGACTCATAAAGTAGAGTGGTTTTATTTTATTTATTTATATTATTTAATTAATTTAAAAAAAATCATCATAAGACAAATTGTTGTCACTAAGAATTAACCTAGGTATTATTCCTTTTTCTTTCATAGTCCCATATTTGTTTTCAAAAATCGTTTTACTTTTTTCTTGAAAAGTCCTTTGCAGCTCTTTGAAATTCCTAGGAAGGAAGCATAGAATATTCATATCAATAACAATCATGATAATATATTTCTACTTGAAGTATGAACAAACAGAAATTTTCATGTAAACTTTAATACCACTATGTTTGGCTTAAATTTAATTGATTCTGTTAGCTTTGTCTGGAGAAGGCAATGGCACCCCACTCCAGCACTCTTGCCTGGAAAATCCCATGGACGGAAGAGTCTGGTAGGCTGCAGACCATGGGGTCTCAAAGAGTCGGACACGACTGACCGACTTCACTTTCACTTTTACTTTTCCCTTTCAGGCATTGGAGAAGGCAATGGCAACCCATTCCACTGTTCTTGCCTGGAGAATCCCAGGGATGGGGGAGCCTGGTGGGCCGCCATCTATGGGGTCGCACAGAGTCGGACACGACTGAAGTGACTTAGCAGCAGTAGCTTTGTCAGTACAGTTGTGTGTATTTTCTTATACATGGCAATTCACACACTTTAAGATAATTCCCCTTTATGTATCACATTTGCAAATCAGTCAACTATTAAATTAATACTGGTTGATTATTAAAAGACAAATAATTAATATAGAAAACTAAAGAATCTCTGACCTAATCTCTCCACATAAACCCATTATGATTAATTCCTTGTAAGTTGATTTTACTGGCATAAAGTAGAAAACGTTTTTTACCATTTATAAATTATGCTTACATTATTTTTTATACTCTTCCCATCTGAACAAGTTCTCTTCTGAATAATTTGGTATTCTCTATTTCCCACAATCCCAGTTTATTCAGAAGTCCCATCTTCTGAATTTTACAGGTTGGGGTAGTATACAGTGGTAGAGGAAATGGAGAACATTTCACTGTGAGGCTGGGACAGCAAACCCAACAGTTGACACTTGAAGTAAACACTAAAATTGCATTAACTAAATCAGCTCTGTTAATAAAATCTTGTTGGAGTAAAAAGCCTCTCTAATGGCAATAAAATTCAAAAATATATATTATTTACAGGATCTAGTTGAGTTAAAAAACTATCAATTAAAAAAAGAGTCTAGACCAAACATTGAATAACACCATTTTATGTTAAAAACAAGGCCAAGTTATTTTAATCTGTTTATCAAAGGTAGCCAAAATGAATAGGAGAAACAGTGACCATATTTCAATACGGTTAGGGTCAATTTCCAGCTGTAGCTCAATTTCCAGCTGTAGCTCATTTGGGGGTAAATAGTAAATCTAAAAGCTCATCAAAAATAGTTTCATGGGACTTCCCTAGCGGTCCAGTGGTTAAGACTCTGTGCTTCCATTGCAGGGGTTGTGGGTTCAATTCTTGGCCGTGCAAGTTCCACATACTGCACTGGGTGGCCAAAAGAATAAATAAAATAAAAATACATATACCTTAAAAAAAAAAAAAGGTAGTTTCATGGAAGGAATGTGACCAGGATTTTGTTTTTACAGTGAGAATGGAATGCTGTAAACAATAACATTCATGAATCTCAAACTGAGAAAAGAGTATGTAGAATTCAATATTTATGTTAACTAGCTTACACAGTGCTTCAGAGCACATAAGTAAAACACTTGGTGTTGGCTGTCAATTGGTAGCTTTGCAAGTAAAGGCCAAACTGGAATGCTTTCACATTTTCCTTTTATTTTCCGCAGGACTAAACAGATATGCACTGAAAGCAATTTAGGAGGGAATGGCATAATAAAACAGCAGGTATGTGTGTTGGTTTCTCAGGTAAACACCTATAATTGGTACAGGGTATTTACAACAAGAAGTCACTTCCCATTCAGTATCAATAACCTACTTCAGTTGGATGACCAAAGCTCATTCCATAGGATGACTGACACCAGGTCCAAACACATTTGTCCTTCCCAGGGTTTATAGAGGCCTGCCAAGCCATACGAGACCACATTTTATGGCAGCAATTACTTTCTTTTTGGTTGTAAACAACAGAACCTGTAAGAGTACTTACAAAATACTGCTCCCCACAACTCTGCCAATAACCAACTGGATAGTTAGTCCACTCTTGGCCTTTCAACTTGATAGCAGTAAAACTAGCTGCTGTGCAAATGTTCCCACTTTGCATTCTAGAGTTATGTAGCAAGCTAATGCATCAGCAACACTCCAAATTCCAAATTCTCTATTCTGTGTGAGGTTTTTCTTCTGGTTTCATATTCTTGGTGGTGGTTATTAAATGGTCATGATCAATTTGAAGAGTTGACCATCAAATCATCTATGCTGAAATTAGAATCCTCTGAAAAGTTACTCTCTTTTAACTTCTGATAAACTTTAAATAAAAACTAAAATCAGACAATGTAATTGCTGCAACAACAGAATAAGTCAAGTCACTATGATAAATGTCACCCAAGCAAAAAGAAAAGGATTTTCTAAGTTCAAACCATGAATCCTATTTTTCCAAAGGTTAGAGTCACTGCCAATGAATGGAAGTGATATGGTTGCTCTTCTTTCATATGGAGGCTAATTGAGTCAACTAACTAACGAGACAAGTTGTATTTAATTGCTGACTTTAGGAATGCAAAAAAGAGAATATATTGCTTTTCCATCCAAGAGACTTAGTCATTCAAGAGTGAGGGTGAGTAGTTTCATTTTTCTGTATCAGTGCACCAGTTTCAGCAGTAACACAAAACATTTGTCATTTGCTAGCTTCCCTCACTTACCTGCCCCAAAGCCAAGAGTACATAGCCTTCTCCATCTCACCGTGCACTTACGTCTGTGGTTCCCAACAGAAGCTGATTTTCTTCAAGGGAACAATCGTGCCTTGTGTGAGGCCAGTGTGAAAACCACTGCACTACAGAAATGTCCAAGGATCATGCCTTGTGGATCTTTAATCCTTACAACCCCCAGACCGATGCTCTGAATATAGAAGGTACTCAGTGAATGGATGTTCTTAAATAAATTAAACCTGACAAAGCATGGCAAATCAGATTACAAAAAAATAAATAATGCAGATAAAAATATGAAAAGCTGTAAATCCATTTTCTAATCATGCAGTTTTGCACTGTTTTATAAGTATTGAACCTGGAAAGAGAAAATACTGCACAAACGATTGAATTTGCAATTCATTCTTAATTTCCCACAAATTATTAGAAGCCTGATAAACAGGTTTTTAATAGCAGAAAAGCTCAGAAGTAGAAATAAAGCGAAGATTTCATTCTTTTTCCATGTGTTAAAAAATCCATGTCTTGAAAAATCCAAGCAACTAACATATAAAGTACCTTATATGTAATACTCATTTTTCATAATTGAGAAATAATATTAATTTTATGTTCTTTCTTTACTCTCTCAAAGGTGTTTTAGATTATTTCTTTTATGAAAAAATTCACTTTCAAAGCCCAAAGAGAATTATCCAAAGGCTATCCCAGTTCAATGATGTGGAGATACGGTAGTTTATTTTCATTAGTCACACAAATTTGCTCAACATCTGTTTTGGAATTCTCATCTAAAAGGCATTAAATTTCAAATCAGGTATGTATGCTATTGGCAAAAGATTTTCTCAGGAATTTTAACTAGTAGGTGGTAAATATGGCTTTGTTTATTAAAAAAAATATTGAGGTATAAATATTTACTATGCACACTTTTGTGGACAAAAATTAAGCAAGAAGTTTCAGAAATAATTTAAAATCTATTTCATTCATTTATCTTGCCTTTCCTGTATAAACTGTATTTCAGGGAAACCAAATATGTGAGTAGAAAAAAAAATTATTTCTTACAGAAGAATTCTAACCTGTAAATGCCAAAGAAATGATCTGATTTGAAAATTACTTTTTTGAAGCAGAATGAAAGACTTCATCTGGAAGGTAACCACAACGCTAGAGTAATTAGGTGAAAGACTGAGAATTTTACAATGTATTATTCAAGCTGACAACACCTGAACAAAGCAGTCAATTTAGTATCATTACACATCTCTTGATATCATAGAAGAAGTACACAGAATAACCTATGAAGTATTTTTGCCAAAACGATTGAAATGGAATCCAGTCAAGCCTCCAGATATAAAATCAATTTACAGAAAATACAGGAGATAAAGGGCACTAAAAGCATACACTCAGCAAAATCAATACAGTGGATCATTATTAAGATAATGGTAGATTATCCTAACTAGTGGATAAATAAAACAACTGTAAAAAGTTATATCGGATGTAAATTGGGAATTTTGAATATTTTCTGGGTGTTATATTATTCTAAGAAATTATTGTTAGGTATGACATGTATCTATCATTATGTTTATTTTTTTTAAGTATCCATAATACAGTTCAACAATACTTCACTCATCTTATCCATTTTGTTTCTTTTAAATGTCAATGTTTTAAAATTGAGAAAGTTTAAAGCAAGTACTGGACTCCCCAGATGGTGCTAGTGCTAAAGAACCAGCCTGCAGGAGACATAAGAGACTGGGGTTTCATAAGAGACTGGGTTGGGAAGATCCCCTAGAAGAGGGCTGGCAACCCACTTCAGTATTCTTGCCTGGAGAATCTACATGGACAGAGGAGCCTGGTGGGCTACAGTCCATAGGATCACAAAGAGTTGGACACAACTGAAGTGATTTGGCCTGCACACAAAGCAAATACCAGATCAGATCAGATCAGTCACTCAATCGTGTCCAACTCTTTGCAAACCCATGAATCGCAGCTCGCCAGGCCTCCCTGTCCATCACCAACTCCCAGAGTTCACTCACACTCATGTCCATTGAGTTGGTGATGCCATCCAGCCATTTCATCCTCTGTTGTCCCCTTCTCCTCCTGCCCCCAATCCCTCCCAGCATCAGAGTCTTTTCCAATGAGTCAACTCTTCGCATGAGGATATAGTATTTTAAATATTAAAAAAAATTCTATGTGTACCTCTAAGAGCAAGATGTTTTTGTTGTTGTTGTCATTATTATATTTCTGAATCATTAGATGAACTTTAAAATAGAAAATGTTTTCCTCCATACCATTTTCATTCTACAGATACATACCTGAATTCTTCAGTCACCTTCCACAAGTTTGGGATTGGCCTAAGGGCTAATGTTGAATTCAGTATGACAGGCAGTGTCAAGATGGCCTCTGACTATCCCATCTCCTGGTATCTGTGTCCTTGTGCAATTCCCTCCCCTTGAATGTGGCATGGATTTAATGACTCATTTCTACTAATTCGCTAGTGACTCAGATGGTAAAGCATCTGCCTGCAGTGCAGGAGACTCAGGTTCAATCCCTGGGTTGAGAAGATCCCCTGGAGAAGGGAATGGCAACCCACTCCAGTATTCTCACCTGGAGAATCCCATGGACAGAGGAGCCTGGTGGGCTACAGTCCATTGGGTTGCAAAGAGTCAGATGAGACTGAGTGAATGATACTTTTCACTTTCTAATTAATTGAATGTGGCAGAAGTGATGAGGTATCACTTCTAAAATCAGATTATCAAAGACGGTGGCTTCCATCTTGGAGGCTTTGGCGTTCTCTTACTCTTTCTTGCTTCTGGAGAAAGCCAGCTTCCATAACATGAAGCAGCTCTGTAGTAAAATCCCCATGAATGAGATTGGAAGTAGATTTTCTATGTTTTGCCAAAAGTTCTGTATATGAATTTGGAAGCAGATCCTCATCCAGTTGAACCTTCAGAGACAACAGTGCCATCTAATAGTATGACTGTTACTGTGTAAGAGATGGTCTCTAAGCAAGAACCATGTATTTATTCCACTGTGGGGTTCTTCCTTTTCTACATATTACTCATCCCACCACTACTGACAAGCGTACTCTTGTGAGAAGCTAACTCAAACACTTATTTTTGCCTCAGGCTTCACCTGTATTTATTACCCTGTATTTCTCTTGCCTCATTCCTTTCCTTGTCTACTTTTGTTTTCCCATAACAGCTAATTATTTTTACTCAGCCTTTTAGGATTATGAAATCACTTTAGTGTGATAATGTGAGCTGTTTTAGCTATTAAGAAAACATTCCTTATTATAGTAATATGAGAGTTCCCTGTCCCAAAGATGACCAATCTAAGTACCTGACAGCCGGCTAATATATATACATGTGGGCACACAGCTGTGTCTGACTCTTTGCGACCCCACCAGGGGTTGCATGGGATTGGAGATGCATTGCCAATTTCCTCCTCCACTCCTTCCTGGAGTGGGTTGCCATTTCCTCCTCCAGGGGATCTTCCTGACCTAGGGATCCAACCCACATTTCCGGTGTCCCCTGCATTGCAGGCAGATTCTTTACCACTGAGCCACCAGGGAAGCCCCAACAGGATAATAAATAGAAGGTAAATATTTCACACCTCTGTGATAGCTCAGACAAGGCATTGTCTTCTTGAAGATGAAAGAAGATGGCACTTCTTTGAGATATTTGAGGGAGAAAAAGAGGGAGTAAGTTAACAGATTTTTGACTGTGGGTGTTTTACAGCTCTAGCTGTTAGCTAGCAAATAAGGATTACTCAGTCATAAAGTTAAATCAAGATGTTAATTAGGGAGAAATATGAAACTATTTGCTGTTCAGTTTACTACTATAGAAACTAACCTACAGGATGGGCTTTTTCAAAATACAATTTCCCAACAGTGAGACAGCACTGGCATAGCTATGTTGTTTCACAACAATCCACTGTAATTTATTTAAAACAGAATTGGGGTCATGATTATACAGCATCAAATTGAATAAGGCATCCATCTTCAGGAAAAGTGGGGACTACAGATAAGGTAGAGTCAACAGAAACAGGCGACCACGTCAATCAGTTGCATAATATCATCATCATCATCACAGAGCTTATTAGATGAAAAGTCTTCTAAGCAATCTACACTCATCTCATTTACTTCTCTTAGAAGTCTATGGGGGTAGGTACTGCCATCATCCCCATTTTAAATGAGGAAAATAAGACAAGACTAAATAACTTGAGTTCATGATCTTTGTGTTAAGTCGCTTTAGTCATGTCCCACTTTGTGCAACCCTATGAACTGTAGCCCACCAGGCTCCTCTGTTGATGGGATTCTCCATGCACAAATACTGGAGTAGATTGCCATTCCCTTCGCCAGGGTATCTTCCTGATCCAGGGATCGAACCGGTGTGTCTTACATCTAACCTGCATGAGCAGGAGTGTTCTTTACCACTAGCACCGCCTGGGAAGCCCTTATTCATGATCCTTTTTCCTAGACAGGATTTGGTGGTTTAATTGCTAATTTTTATCTGACTCTTGGCAATACCATGGACTGTAGCCTGCCAGGCTCTTCTGTCCATGGGATTTCTCAGGCAAAAATACTGGAGTGGGTTGCCATATCCTACTCCAGGGGCTCTTTCCAGTCCAGGGATTGAACCTGTGTCTCCTGCATTGGCAGGCCGATTCTTTACCACAGAGCTCCCTGGGAAGACCCACAATCACATATACATATACTAATCAGTCATACTGCTACACTTAGAGGCTGAATAGGAACAGCTAAGAGGCAGATGGGAATCTAAGTGTACTAAAACATGGAGGGTAGAGATCTGCACGGGCACCTGTAAAACTATTTGAATCTCATGCATTTGCTTATAAAGACCAAATAAGAGGGGAGGGGGTTAGCAAGAAGTTATAAATGACAGAGAAAGTAGAGATTGCAAGTATGGGTTGGCCAAAAAGTTCATTTGGGCTTTTCCATAAAGATGTAATCAGACAGTTTCACTTCAAAATGTGAGGCAGAGACTTCCTCTGCAATGGTTGCAATAGGTAAGCATCCATCTGAAAGCCTGAAGACAATCTAGTTGAAGGAAAACCATCCTCCAGTATGAATTTCTCAGTAACATGGAAGAAGTGGCTCTCTGCTAAAAGGTATCAGATAGGATTTGGACTTGGGAAGAGAGCAGACCGGTGTGAAACACCATTCATGGCATTAGTGTTTGAGGCGGTCAACTTATTAACAATAATTTTGTTCTGGAGTTCGGGTGAGCCTGGTCTGAGATGGTGTTTGAGAACACATTGGCCTTCAGGTTTTTCTCCAGTCAGTAACAATTTGCACATATTCTTTATTTTATAGTAATCAGAATAATCTGTGATAGTGATTCAGCGCCCAGAAGATCACCCACATCCAATGAAATCTATCATTTAAGCCGGGACACCACATATGAGTAGAACATTTGCTTCACTCCTCCTATCCTCGACGTGTTACATTTTCCTAGGATTGAAGCTGTGGTTTTCAACTTAATTCACCAGGAAATTTTTTGTCTTGTGTCTAATCCTTTCACGGTTTGGAAAATATAACTTTGATCCTGATTCTAAGCTAAGAGAAAGTAATGGGAAGTATTGGGGAAACTCACAGAGTCTGAAGTCCTGGCTTGAACTCAAGCTCTACCATTTACATAATGGCCAGCCCAATAAATGACTTCATGTAAAGAGCCTCAGTGTCTTTTTAAAAATAAAAATAGGCCTGATGGAGTTTGTGGAATGGAATATATGAGGTGATGGATATGAAAGTTTCTGACACCTAAATGACATTTAATAAAATAACGTTTAATTAATGAGCTGTTTGGCTATTCCCTCCTCAGTTTTTCACATAGAATTAATTTTTATGGGGCAAACCTTTTGGAATAAAGCAGTACATAAAAAAATAATGGAAGACTAAACAGATAAATTGCATTTTACTTTTCAAATTTAGCACCATCATATTTTACAATTGAAATATTTGAGTTTTTAAGTAAATATTCTAATTTCAAACATACAGGGTAACCGAGATTATATGTAACATCTTGTATCTTACCTTCTTTGGATTTTGTCTCATGTACAAAACCTGATTTCACCTTGTGTACTTGGTATAAAATTTGATCAAATGAAAACCTTGGGGCTGAATACAATGCCTTCAGGTGAATTTGTAGACAATTACTTTTTTTTCTCTCTCTAACATCAACATAACTCATTTCTTATTTCAATTTCATAAAACATACCAAGTATTATGTGAGGACTTTATGTTCTGGTGAACTCTTGAACCCACTGAGCTAATAAGACTGGAATTCCAAAGAGTTAGAGACCTACTCTATTCAAATATGTCCACAAACCCTTCTCTTATGCTGCCTCCTCTGCTGCATGGGCACGGCTCTGCTTTCCCTCCAATGAAAGTCTAATATTTTATTATGGTCCAGTGGAACCAAACAGGCTGGATGAAAGAAGGAAATAAATCTCATGCCTTATTTTATATATATAATATATTTATCTAGAATTAACATAGGTATTTATATATTAATATATTTACACTTTTGTATCATATATGTATTGTGTAGTTCTTCCCTGGTGGCTCAGTAGTGAAGAATCCACATGCAATGAAGGAAATGTGGATTGGGTCCCTGGGTTGAGAAGATCCCCTGGAGAAGGAAATGGCAACCCACTCCAGTATTCTCACCTGGGAAATCCCATGAACAGAGGGGCCTGTCTCTGTAGCCTGGGCTACAGTCCATAGGGTCATATATATATATATACACCAGAGAAGGCAATGGCACCCCACTCCAGTACTCTTGCCTGGAAAATCCCATGGACGGAGGAGTCTGGTAGGCTGCAGTCCATGGGGTCGCTGAGAGTCAGATATGACTGAGCGACTTCACTTTCACTTTTCACTTTAATCCACTGGAGAAGGAAATGGCAGCCCACTCCAGTGTTCTTGCCTGGAGAATCCCAGGGACAGGGGAGCCTGGTTGGACTGCCGTCTATGGGGTCGCACAGAGTCGGACACGACTGAAGTGACTTAGCATAGCATATATATATATATGTGTGTGTGTGTGTGCATACACACTCACATACACACAACACACACCCAAATTCATGGTTTGAAATTCTCATGACTCTTAGACACATACAATAAGAACTTCCTTAATATAAAGCACTTGACTAAATCCTATAGGGTCGCAAAGAGTTGGACACAACTGAGTGACTTTTAATTTCACTTTCAAATGTCTAGATGGTTCCTAAAATAATCAAACATTCTTTAACCGTGGACTGTTAAACAAATAGTACACTAATTTCAGAGTTTGTGAAAACAGGATGATGGAGGGCCAGTAAAGCACAATCTATTTTCAATAAGTTACCAAGGCCAGAGAACACAAGTGTGGATGCGTCACATTTGCACAGTGCTAACAACTTTCCCAATATTCCCAGCCATCACACCTCTTTTCCTCTTTGGCTTGAAAGGGTAGCCAGACTCTGGAGGGAGACCAGATTGTTGACTGAGCAGTCTCTAAGGAGAGGCTAGACTTTGTTCCTCCTCTTTGGTCCCAGTTCCCCATGCTTCCTTCCCCTTGACCCTGCCTTGGTCAATATTTTATTGCCCAGTATCATAGTTTCCTTATAAGTCAATTTTTTCTTCATTTCTCTTTTTCGCTAAGAGTTTGATTGTTAAATTCAGTCCTATTCCAAGTGTTGTTCCAACTTCTGAGATTTCATAAAACAAAGGATGGATTGAATCACAGAGAGGATGGAGGAGAGGAAAGTAGGAAGTACCACACACACACAAAAGCGAAATTCCAAAAATAAGAGATTCTGGTTTTTACATTTCCCAAGAACTAAAAGAGATTTTTCCAGGTCTTCTTGCCTAAATATTATTGAAGTAGGGCATGTTTAGAATATGATATTAGGAAAGCAAGTCAGGACACCCACTAGACTTAGAATTCCCTGAATGTGCATGAAGACATCTCAAGTGTCTTTTATATATTCCTGACACCTCTAAATTGGAGTAACACTTGAACAAGTATTAATGAGGACCTGCTTGCTCTATGACAGCACTCTTGTGGTGCTGAGAAATGGAACAAATACAAATTTCTACCCTCAAGGAACTTAAAATTCACAGTTTTATTTCTTTGAGGAAAGAAGTATTTAAAATCCCAGGAAGCAAAATCCTGTATATTTCTGAGCTGACTGCAGAGGGGAAATGTGCTGATCTTGTAGATATTTAGTAAACAAGACAGACTAACAGACTCATCAGCAAATCCAAGGTCAGGCTCAGGGAGATAAAAAGAGGAACATTGTCAATTCTCTGTCTGGACATTTTCTAAAAATAGAAATGCCCACTTATAGAATGTTCCTTCCCCATGTAAAGACCTGCCAGCCAAAGATTCTTTGATTCACAAGTCCATGTGAACCATTATGTTGTCCAGGAAATTCATTTCAATCAAGTGTCAAAAGAATATATTCTTGTCTCTAAAACAAAAGATACTTTCCCTGCTCTGTTAATGATTCCAACTTCCTCTTGTAGCACAGTCACAAGTAGTAGTAGATGGTGTACTTGTTCTTCTTGGTTTGTTATACCATAAATATATGGCCAAGGTCAGGACTGGATATGTTTGTTTATAAACATCTAATATGCTTCTGGTGTTCCATAAAACAAGCTTATACTACTCTTCAATTTTTTGTTTTTATGCTAGTCACCAGGTGACAAGGAACAGCATCCATTTACTACAGAATTAGTTCCTATTCAAATTATGATAAATTCAAAAATATTAATAATTAATAAAATATAATGTTTGTGTGAAGTATAGAAATAAAGAAGACAGTCACCAGGTCAAGCCCACAAGAAAGGGGAGAAACTGACCTGGGCATGAATACCAAGAGGTGTAGACAATTGGGAGCTATTTGGAAGCAGATTACCACAGTCATTTAATAAAACAGAAAGTGAATCTGAAAAATGTATCTATCCAAGTGTAGTGTTGGGCCACACGTGTATTTCTTGTTTCTACACAATGGTACAGCTTTTTTTCTATGAATCAATTTTAAGAATACATCTGAGAAACACATTATTTTTAAATAACATGCTGTGTTTTAGAGTCTTTACCTTGAAGTTATTAGTAATACATGGTATAGAATTAGTAATTCTATAATACAGAAAGTATTTTGACTAGCATTTGAGCATGAGTTATGAGGACTAGACCTGCGGATGATCTGAATAAAAGACACCACATTATTTTTAGAATGATCCTTCTCTGCTAACTTATTTGATTTCTCAATCTTCTCTTTTCCTTCCCACAAAGTATCTCAATTTTTGTGCAAATAGACCTTGGATGATCCACTTCACCCATCCTTCAGGTCTTCTGAAGCGTGCTTGAATTTCAAGAGAATCAAGCTAGGAAATGTGTTATGTAATTATAGAAACTTTCAAAATAATCCTTTGAAACAAATTATTATTTCTATATATTTAGTTAATTTCATAAGGTTTTGACAATTTGTACACTGCAATATACTTGACACTGGTTAAATGTAAGTAATACCCATCTGCTTGGATGTCAAATGGAACAATAAATGCCTAGAAATTGACAACTAGGCACTATGGGGCAGCAGATAATAAAGTAATTTTGTATTATATTCCTACAGGCCCAGTAACATAGGTTTCCCCACCACAGCCTGAGAAGATGTGTTTTATTTATATGGTGCTCTGGCCATCAGGAATTCTCATACTAACATCCTTTGGAAGGAGTCAAATGTGATTATTAAAGTATAAAGATTATTCTTGTATACTTTAAGATATTACTGCATGAAGCATACTATGAATTGGGTTTTATCCTGTAAAATAAGGAGTACATTTCTTAGCACCCTTATAACATCAGTAATAGACCACAGAGCCATTGACAGCAATTGCAAAACATGGTACAGTTTGGAATGAATAAAACAAGAGAATGTGGTGGCCTGAAAACTAAATTAGTGTTTAAAGCTCAGAATCTTCTGCTATAAGCTCCATACACTGAGCATAAAAAAAGAAAGCTGATTATAACTATACCAAATGCATTCTGTTAAGAACAAAGTACTTTGGACAAGGGCTTTGCTGATGATTAGAGCTTATTAAGGAAAAAGTTTGCTCTTATCTTGAACTACCTATTCCTTGGACTAATGATCATTTTTTATTTGTTACAATTTCTCATGTCACAGTTATCTGTCTGGCTTCACTCTCCTCTCTCATCTTGGAGATGTGTAATGCTTTGCACATTATAGATCAATTGAGAATTCAGAAATTGTCAAAACTCCTGATTTGGGATGGCAGAAGTTAGCTAGTGCCTGTTACGGCTTCTCATAACTGCCCATTAAAATACCACAGAGACATGAAAAAATGAAGGAAGTTCAAAATACTTGTAGAATAAAGCCTATTCTTAGATTTCCTTTATGAGCTTACTTAAAATGCTTAAGACCAACTTAAATAAAAGGGCAGACGAGAGTAAGCAGTTCAACAAACAAAAACACACACTAAATCTGGGCTGGGGGCTGGTAGAGAACACTGGGTTTTATTAACCAACCACTTTCACTGAAGCCAAAAGGTAGCCCTAGGAAAGCTCATTCTTTTGTTCAATTAGACAAATTTCATAAGCCTTAGAAATGTGACATACGGCAGGTCTTGACATTAATGTTATATTGAGTGAGTGAGTGAGTGAAGTCGCTCAGTCGTCTCCGACTCTTTGCGACCCCATGGACTGTAGCCTACCAGGCTTCTCCGTCCATGGGATTTTCCAGGCAAGAATACTGGAGTGGGTTACCATTTCCTTCTCCAAGGGATCTTCCTGACCCAGGGATCAAACCCGGGTCTCCCGCATTGGAGGCAGATGCTTTAACCTCTGAGCCTATTATTACTGACAAATATTTGGTGATTTCTTCTCAGTGGGGGAATCTTGTGAATACAAACAGAATTTAACTATAACCCTTTCCTTAAAGAAATTCAGGCTTTCATGATACATTCACATTTAAGAAAGGACAGTTTCTCTATTACTTATGAAATAAACATCAAACTCTTCTCTTTGCTTCTCATAATCTGGCCCAATCAAATTTCTATTTCCTCTCTTTACTCAACATTGCTATAAAAGATTTCCAGAAAAAAGTGATATAAAACTTAAGTATCACCCATATATCAGTAATGAGAGAGCAGTGCTTACAAAAGACAGCTAAATAAATTTATATGTTTTATTCATTTAAAGATTCTTTCATTTGCTTCTCTTTATGTTGTATGCTGTGCTAAGTCGCTTCAGCCATGTCCAACTCTTTGCAACCACATGGACTGTAGCCCGCCAGGTTCCTCTGTCCATGGGATTCTGCAGGCAAAAATACTGGGGTAGGTTGCCATTCCCTCCTCCAGGGGATCTGCCTGACCTGTGTCTCCTGCAAGTCTCTGGCATTGCAGGTGGATTCTTTACTGCTGAGCCACCCAGGAAGCTCTCCCTTACTATTCTGCAGAGCTACTTGTGTGAAGAGAGAGTTGTGAGGTATACAATCAACAGCTTGGATTCAAGGACTGTGAACTTTGACAGTTACACAAAATTTCTCTTTTTCCACGATTGCTTTCACTAAATGCCATCTGTTTCTAAATTGAGAATCACAAATGGGTGCCATTGGTTATATCCCACACAAATATTAAACATTGTCATCCTCCAAGCAATTCCCATAAACAAATAATAAACTCTTAACTAAAGGTACAAATGAATGAAAAATAAGAAACTTAACCAACATCTGAGAGGAGGAAAAAAACTCAAAGGTAAGTTGGGAAAAAAAATATCTTCTTGAATCTCATCATTTTCTTTTCAGAAAGCATAAGCAATCCTTTAAAAGTTAAAAGTTCTTTCTCTTTCTTAAAATCACTGGACATTTTCTCTGTTCTTGCCTTCTTTGAACTTAATTTACTATTCTAGTATTTAGAAGACATAAAATATGATTTTCATACTTGGGTTCCAACCTTACCTGTAACTGAACTAAAAACTAAGGTTTCAGATCATCGAATAAATCAAATTCCTATGGAACAGAAGGTCTCTAGTTATGACTAAATCTTTGGGTTTTTTTCAGTTGATTTTTAAAGAGAAATAAGAAATTATGCTTATTTTATGGATGTGAGAGCTGGACTATAAAGAAAGCTGAGCGCTGAAGAATTGATGCTTTTGAACTGTGTTGTTGGAGAAGAGTCTTGAGAGTCCCTTGGACTGCAAGGAGATCCAACCAGTCCATCCTAAAGGAGATCAGTCCTGAGTGTTCATTGGAAGGACTGATGTTGAAGCTGAAACTCCAATACTTTGGCCATCTCATGCAAAGAGTTGACTCATTTGAAAAGACCCTGATGCTGGGAAAGATTGAGGGCAGGAGGAGAAGGGGACGACAGAGGATGAGATGGCTGGATGGCATCACTAACTCAATGGACGTGAGACTGAGTGAACTCTGGGAGTTGGTGATGGACAGGGAGGCCTGGCGTGCTGCAGTTCATGGGGCTGCAAAGAGTCGGACACTACTGAGCAACTGAACTGAACCAATTCTACCTTTTAAAAATCCTAGTATAAGACAACATGAAAGGCATGTTAAAGACTGAATTAAATATTACCAGTGAACAGCTATAATCCAGCTATAGGGCACACTGCAGTCATGAAAAGAAACACAGACCTAGCATGTTCAGACTTTAACGAAAACTGGGGAGAGCCTATGGCATAAGTAGGAAGAAATGTGTAAATGCTATTCCTCTTTGTATAATTTCATCAATATCTGGGTTGACAAAGATGTTGCTTGAGATCAAAAATGTTAGCAAAGCACTTTGTGGAGGCCGATTAGCTATTGGGCAGAGCCCCACAAGGTCACATGGTTTCGGTGAAATTATCTTTGCCAAGGCTTGTTCTCTCAAGATTTGAAGTCTAGAACCATATATAATATGGTAGTCAGGAGAGATCAGTCTTTCAGGGACTGGCTCATACTAACCAGATGCAAAAGAAAATAGGATTAGAAATTGCCCACAGAGAGGAATAACATGACTGCTGGAAAATCCCTTGCCAAAAAGCCATGGTAGGTAGCCAAGACATAAAGAGGTTGCGCTGTGAACATGGACTCAGAGGAGTCACAATCAGCTGGATGACTCCACAGCTGGTGTTATCCAGCTACTGGCCTGAAGCTTTCTCTTCCACCATGGTGTTATGGTTGCTATACGGAACTGATGGTAATTAGAGCATTCGGGAACATAGGCTCTTGAATACAGCTAGGTTGTGTTCTTCCTGCTTCTTACCTGAGTCTGTTTATTAGCACAACTGAACTTATTTACCATCATCTATTAAGTATTTCTCCTGACAATCTTGATTCCAGTTTGTGATTCAACCAGCCCAGCATTTCATGTGATTGCCAGGAGAAACATGAACAGCCTCAGATATGAAGATGATACTACTCTAAAGGCAGAAAGTGAAGAGGAACTAAAGAGCCTCTTCAAGAGGGTAAAAGAGGAGAGTGAAAAAGCTGGCTTAAAACTCAACATTCAAAAAACTAAGAGCATGGCATCCAGTGCTATAACTTCATGGCAAATAGATGAGGCAAAAGTGGAAAGAGTGCCATATTTTATTTTTCTGAGCTCCAAAATCACTGTGGATGGTGACTGCAGCCATGAAACTAAATGACACTTACTCCTTGGAAGGAAAGCTATGACAAACCTAGATAACATATTAAAAATCAGAGGTATCACTTTGCCAACCAAGGTCTATATAGTCAAAGCTATGGTTTTTCCAGAAGTCTTGATTGGATGTGATATTTGGACCATAAAGAAGGCTGAGTGCCAAAGAATTAATGCCTTTGAATCATGGTGCTAGAAAAGACTCTTGAGAGTCCCTTGGACTATAAGGAGATCAAACCAGTCACTCCTAAAGGCAATCAACCCTAAATATTCATCGGAAGGACTGATGGTGAAGCTGAAGCTCCAATACCTTGGCCACTGAATGCGAAGAGCCAATTGATTAGAAAAGGCCTGGCTGGGAAAGATTGAAGGCAAGAGGCGAAGAGGGTGGAGGGTGGCAGACGATGAGATGGTTAGATAGCATCACTGACTCAATGAACATGAATCTGAGAAAACTCCATGATATTGTGAAGGACAAGGAAGCCTGGTGTGCTGCTGTCTATGGGGTTGCAAAGAGTCAGACATAACCTAGCAACTGAACAATAACATTAAGTAAACACTAATTTATTTCTCTGGCTTTAGAGATGCATATGTAGTAACCCTATCAATAAAAAAAATAAAAGGAATTTGAATACTTGCTGTAGAAGATAACATTTTATTTTTTTTAGGGAAAAACATAGCTCTTCTTGTCTAATTATTCCATTTTTGTGCCAGAGCTTATCATGTCCTGTCTGCTCCAAAAGTCTACCATTTACTTTTCTTTGGCTTATTTTCCATCCTTTCCTTCTATACTGGCTATTCGCTTCTCTATTTAAATATATTCAGCTCTCTTAAACTTAAAAAAAGAATTCTTCCTGAGGCCTTACTCCCTCCAGTTAGAAACTATGCTCTGTATCAAATCTCCTGGAAAAGAAGTCTATGTCTACACTTAATCATTTCATAATCTTTTCAATTTTTATATCACCCTGTGGAAACCATTTACTGATCACTGATACTTTCCACATTGCAAAATCCAATAAGGATATGTTCATTCTGTGATTTTGCTCTGTGGTAGTCACTCCTCCCATTTTAAAGTCTTAGCCTCCTTTGAAAGTGAAGGTCACTCAGTCATGTCCAACTCTTTGCGACCCCATGGACTGTACATACAGTCCATGGAATTCTCCAGGCCAGAATACTGGAGTGGGTAGCCTTTCCCTTTTCCAAGGGATCTTCCCAACTCAGGGGTCGAACCCAGGTCTCCCGCATTGCAGGTGGATTCTTTACCAGCTGAGCCACAAGTAAGGCCTGAGTATACTGGAGTGGGTTCCCTTCTCCAGCAGATCTTCCTGACCCATGAATCGAACCAGGGTCTCCTGCATTGCAGGCAAATTCTTCACCAACTGAGCTATGAGGGAAGCCCTCCTTTAGTTTCTAAAATACACTGATTCCCTAACTTAATCAGACCACTGCTTAGTGTTTTCCTCTTGGCTTCATTTCCTCTGCTGCTTGTTAATTTTCACTATTCTTCACAGCTTTATCTTTGTTCTTCTCTCATGCTACTTATGTTCTCTGAGCAATCTGATTTATCGTTATGACTTCAACCACCAGCTTTCCACTCATAAGATAGCCAAATTGTTATCTCCAGCTCACCTCCTAAGCTCCAGATCTATATATTTGGCGTCATATTTGACATCCTACCAAGTGAGCAATTTATTATAAACATTACAAAAGAAGCTTATATTTTTTCTTCCAAACCTTCCTCTTTTGTTATATACCCAGTCTCAGTGAAAGGCTTGCCATTTATCCATGACTCATCCGAAAAATATATATATACTATGTCATGTTCACAACTTTCCTCTCCTTTTCCTCCAAAATCCAATTAATAACATATGTATCATTGATAAAGCTAGGGGCATATCTTCAGTCAGTCCTTTTTCTCCACTCTCATTGTTACTTCTTTAATTCAGACCTATCATGTCTCATCTGAACTGCTTCAATAGCATCCTAAATGGTATTCTTCTATATGAAAAAATAGAAATAAATTTCTTCTTTTCTTATAGAAGAATATTTTTTAAAAAAATACATTTCTCTAGAAAATATTCTATAAGAAAAAAAAATCCTACACAAGTGTTCAGGAAATAAAGTGATACATTTTAAAGTCCTGCTGCTGCTGCTAAGTCGCTTCAGTCATGTCCAACTCTGTGAGATCCCATAGACGGCAGTCCACCATGCTCCCCCATCTCTGGGATTCTCCAAGTGAGAATACTGGAGTGGGTTGCCATTTCCTTCTCCAATGCATGCATGCATGCTAAGTCGCTTCAGTCGTGTCCAACTCTGTGCAACCCTATGGACAGCAACACACCAGGCTCCTCTGTCCACGGAATTCTCTAGGCAAGAATACTTGAGTGGGTTGCCATTTCCTTGTTCTATTTTAAAGTGCAATTAGAGATAATAAAGTGTGACCTTAACACCTAAAACCCTTAAAAGTAGTCAGAAATCTAATTTATCACTCTTTTAATAGCTGGAGTTTTTAATTGACATCAGGGAATAGAAATAAATTCTAAATTAAACCATCCACTGCTCTTTTACTAAGACTGAGTGACTTTAATTTATCCATTTGAATAATAATTTAAGACTTTTTACCACCTCTAGCTCTGGGTCAGTGTGAAGTATTAAAGAATAGCCTCTAATAGCTTTTCTGAGTCTTCTTAAGCTGTCATTAAAGGTTTCAAAGCCTCACTCCTATCTCATACGCTCATTTATTTTCTTTTATTCTCCACTAAAACTTGTGTATCTTCCATCGCATGTTCACTGATGCTGGGAAAGATTGAAGGCAGGAGGAGAAGGGGATGACAGAGGATGAGATGGTTGGATGGCATCACCAACTCAGTGGACAGGAGTTTGAGTAAACTCCAGGAGGTGGAGTTGGACAGGAAGGCCTGGTGTGCTACAATCCATGGAGTTGCAAACAGTCAGACACGACTAAGTGACTGACCTGACTGAACTGAACTGAACTGAACTGTAAATTGCAAGGATAGCAAAAAGCTTTCATCATCTGAAGTTTTAGAGTCAATTTTTCTGCAAGACCCAATATATTATATCATGTGCCCATTCCAAATCATTAGCATATAAAATACAGTGCTTTTCATCTGATAAATCTTATGAGTTTTTAAAAGGTTTTTTAAGCATGATTACTCTATGCACCTTAATATCAATGATATGAAATATGTGATAAAAGATCAGGTATAGCATGTCTCCTGGAAAAGATTCTGATAAACAGGAAAGAAAGACCAGATATTTATAACCTGAAAGTTCATCTCTTGTGAGCTTGAAGTTCAATACCGTGAAGTTGTTTTCACGGTATTGATTGGTCAAAGTATTTTAGAAAAATGTAAACATATGATATAGACCCTTTGTCTGCATCCCATCCTGGAAGCACTGTCCTTGGGGCAGATGGCACCACAGTCCCAGGATTCTTAGTGGGCACAAATAAAATACTTCTCAGACTGGGAGCCCCAAGATCAGTCATCCCTTTGCTCAGGAGAGGTGTTCATAAGGCCAAGCTTCACATTTATAACCATTCTTTGGCAGTTGGATCCTTGCTTATATTCTGTGTTGATTTCTCTAGTGACTTAAAAATATTCCAAAGCATGAAAAAGCAAAGCAGTCCACTGAAGTAATCAAGATAGGCAGGTGAATCTTCTGTTCAGTGGAAGCGCATTTGTCATACAAAAGCACCAACAAACAAAAGTGAGGTCTTATTTCTGAGAGCTCTTGAGCAAATATATGTTACAAATGAAAGGGGAAAACTAGCTACTCAACTATGGAAAATGTAATATGTGTATGTGTGGGTCAAGGCAAACATGTAAGCTACAGTGTGCTCAGTTGCTCAGTCGTGTTCAACTCCTTGCCACCTGAGGATTGAAGCCCGCCAGACTCTTCTGTCCCTGGGCTTTTCCACGAAAGAATACTGGAGTGGGTTGCCATTTCCTCCTCTAGGGAATCTTCGTAACCCAGAGATCAAACCCATGCCTCCTTCACAGCAGGCAGATTCTTTACCAGTGAGCCATTAGGGAAGCTACTGTGATGTTTGTCTAACACTGCCTTAAGTATTCAATCCTCTTGAGCTATAATTCTACCTGTTGCAACAGGCCCAAAGGCACCAGTTAAAATGTGACATGAAGTAAACACCTTCAGGGGGCCTCTACTTTAAGTCAAAGTTGGTATTTGATTTGCTTTGTAGTAGGCACCCAAAAGTATCTATGTCTGAGAGGTCATCAAATTATACCTGGTAGAGCTGACCTTGGAACAACATGGGTTTGAACAGGCAGGTCTACTTCCACACAGATTTTTTATCTCTAAATAGCTAGCAGAGGGTATGAGTTTGGCTGAACCCACAGTTTGTTGCATCCACAGATGTGGAGGCAAGAGTAGGACCAACCATAAAGCTATACCTGATTTCCCACTGCTTGAAGGAGTGGTACTGCCAGCCCTGGCATTGTTTAAGGGTCTTATCATCCGTACATAAGATAAAAACCTAAAATCCTGGCATTTAACTCTGAGCAATGTTTTGGTCAATGATACAGTTTTATCTCATAAGCCATTATCTAATCTACCCAAATGATTCTACTGAAATATGAAAAAAAAAAAGGAAAAAAAGGTATGATTCATCTTTATCCCCATCAGAAATGTTTTCTTTTTTTCCCTGGCACTAATGCCAACCTGTCAGGGCTTAGCAGCACTAGAATGCCTCTTCTACATAAAACAAACCCCTTCTGTGAATATTGTTTGACAATTTAATGATGAAAAGCAAAGAAAAGTTTTTAATGTTGGCAGAGTCTTGTTCCAAATTCTCAATCTAGTCATTTCCTCTCCTATTAAGCTAACAAAGCCTAGAAGCAGCATTTACCTATAGAAGGAAGCAGAACTTTATTTGCTGAGCATCTACTCTGTGCCAGAAACTTTGCACTTACTGTCTTGTTTAATCCTTGTAACAACTGTGAGAGGTAGATGTTTAACTCTCCTTTGTGTAGAAATAAAAATGCAGAAAATGAAATCCATGTTATACCATTAAGAAGCCATGAAGCCAAGAGACCAATCTGCATGTGCCTTGTGCCAAAGCCATATTCTTTCTACTTCCCTTGGGTGAAAGATGCACAGAGGAGCTCCTGAGAAGGTTTACAGATTTATTTCTCTCAAAAGTCAGTAAGAACCACATCTGGACTGACTCATTAGGATTCTACAGGGGAATGGACTTCTCTCCTGGAGCACATGGGTCTTAATGCCTCTTGCCAAGTATGGACATCACAGACAGTCCAGGAATGTTCAGCAAAAGGGCCCCTTCATCTTATGACCCTTCTGTGCCTTCTGGGGAAACTTTGCATCTTTATCTTGTCCTCGACAGCAGCCATAACAAACATCCAACATTATAACTTCCCTGGTGGTTCAGAGAGTAAAGAATCCTCTTGTAACGCAGGAGAGCCAGGTTCAAGCCCTGGATCAGGAAGATCCCCTGGAAAAGGGAATGGCAACCCACTCCAGTATTCTTGCATGGAGAATTTCATGGACAGAGGAGCCTGGTGGGCTGCAGTCCATGGGGTCACAAAAATGAGGACGTGACTAAGTGACTGCTGCTGCTGTTGCTGCTGTTGCTGCTGCTGCATCGCTTCAGTCGTGTCCGACTCTGTGCGACTCCATAGATGGCAGCTCACCAGGCTCCCCTGTCCCTGGGATTCTCCAGGCAAGAATACAGGAGTGGGTTGCCATTTCTTTCTCCAATGCATGAAAGTGAAAAGTGAAAGTGAAGTCCGTCAGTCATGCCCGACCCTTAGCGACCCCATGGACTGCAGCCATGGGGACAGGCTCCTTCATCCATGGGATTTTCCAGGCAAGAGTACTGGAGTGGGGTGCCATTGCCTTCTCCAGACTAAGTGGCTAACACTTTTCAAAGAAAATAGAGAATATTAGACAAACCCTTTTTCTACTTTCCTCTTCTCATCCTCCATCTTACCCACATGTGGCTATCACTTCCTCCTGTCTCCTATTACAATGTAAATTTGCCCACCATGCTTCCTATTAATAAATTTCTGTTACCCAATTTCTCCTGCCTTCTCTGGGACCACTGTCTACAATTGACTAATTTTCTAGTCTCTGTTCTGGGACCCCATCTTCCCCTACAACAACATCTAAACATTTTATTATTTCATAATAAAATAAATAACCATATCCACATCCTCCTCCAGCTACTGACCTAATTTTCTCTCCTCTAATACAGTCAAATTCCATAAAAGAGTCATTTACACTCTCGTTCTCTGCCTATTTCCTCCAGTTGAGTCTTCAGCCTCAGAAATCTGATTTCTGGCCACCCTAACTCCACTGAAGCTGTTTCTGTTAAAGCCATCAACAAGTTCATTATTGTTAAATCTGAAGACTCTGTCTCCACCAGCCATGACCTTCTATGAACCCTGGGCTGTGTCGAAGGCTGTTGACCCCTCCTCCTCTGCTACTTGCTCTTGCCTGGCCTTCAATGTTGCTGAACACTCTGGGTCTTCCTCCCAGCTCTCTGGTTGCTCTTTCTACTTTGTTTGATCTCTTTGCTTGATCTCTTGCTTGATCTCTGACAGCTATAAGGTACTGGTATAGAGGGCTATGGAAAGTGGAAATTTATGTAATGTTGTCTTTAGCCTTGGGCTTCCTTGGTGGCTCAGACAGGTAAAGAAACTGCCTGCAAGGCAGGAGACCCAGGTTTAATCCCTAGGTGAGGGAAGATCCCCTGGAGATGGTAAAGCTAGCCATTCAACTATTCTTGCTTGGAGAATTCCAGGGATAGAGGAACCTGGTGGGCTACAGTCTATGGGGTTGCAAAGACTGGGTAACTAATGCTTTCACTTTCACTTAGCCTTAGATTTAGGGGGAAATAATGGCATAATTATATAGAAATATGTGAAAGATTCTTGATGGCCACTCCAGGATAATAAAATAGAGGAAGAAATATTTGGGCATGAACATCACAGCTCGATAAAGTAATGGGCACATAGAGAAAGCTCCTGAAATGCTTCTTGTTGATCTGTGGCAATACATACAGTTTTAACACTTCAGCTCATATGTGATAGGTAAGTAGAAGAAATGACATCATTTTTAACTGTATTATGAGAAAATTAGTAACAAACTGCACGCTAGGACTCTGCTCATGGCTCTCTCTGCAGCTTTCTCCTCCTCCAAAGAATACAATAAGTAAGTAAATGTTAGTCACCCAGCAGTATGCAACTTTTTGCCACCCCATGTACTGTAGCCCACCAGGCTCCTCTGCCCATGGGATTTCCCAGGCAAGAATACTGGAGTGGGTTGCCAATTCCTCCTCTAGGGGATCTTCCTGGCCCAGGGATCAAATCCGAGTCTGCTGCACTGCAGGCAGATTCTTCACTGTCTGAGCTACCAGGGAAGCCGCCAAAGAATGCACACCTTCATGTAAATCTGCATCATTGCAGAGGCCCCCAAGCCCACATTTCTAGCTTTTTGCTTTTGTACCTATTTGATATCCCTAAAGTAGCATCCCTGGGCTAAGTTATTTCATGACATGATTATTATTTTCTTTGTTGTTTTGGTTTGAAAGTTGCATTGGTTTGTGGAAGTCTTTCCCAATTCCTATTTTTACCATGGGCTCTGATATTTTTGTGCATGACTTTTCAGAACACAAAGAGGAATGCACAGCTGCTGACACTCTAGGTGTGTCTTTATAAATTTAATGGGAATTAAGCATGGAATATCCTGTGCTTTTCAGGCACATACTTGTATTCTATGGCTGTGTATCTTAAAAATTTAGAGAGTATCATATTTTGTTTTCTCAATGCAAGGTTTCTTCAATCAAAGTCAAGCTCCTATTCTTTATTACCTGTCTGCCAGGCCTGAAGCATGATTAGAAAGCTATATTTTAGTTACATGAGTTATATGGTGTGAATCTGATAAATCTCTTCTTTCCCATATTCAAAGATGGCAAATATAGATGACTGAATCATAATCAAGAATGCAGAAAGGAATTCATTTTGGGCTGAATTCCAAGCTCAAGAACAAGAAGTTTCACTCTCTCTATTTTTTTTTTTCTTTACTGATAGAACTAAGGAGGGAAAAAATAGGAAATTAGAATGAAAATATAGTTTTAATTTTAGCCATACTTTGCTAACATAATTTCTATGAACATAAAATCAGCACTCAGGTTTACCCCTGGATGTTCAACCATTAACCTGTGTTGCTGGTTCTTTCTTTAAAGGAACCTTTCCATAATCACTTGTCATAATTTATATTTGCTTTCCTTCTTCTCAATTCTCTTTGCCTAACATCACGTCTCCAGGTTTAATCTGTCTTGTAAATTCTATTTAGACTCCAGACATTATTATTCCAGACGCATTCACTGACTTCAAGATTGTCTTATAAAATGTTGCCAACTGATGAATTATAGAGATGAATATAATTCTAGCAGAAAAGGAAATCACTCCACCAAGAATTTTCTCTTAACTGTTTATGCCTCCAAACTCCTGATACTAGTATTTAAGCAAGAGAGCATCTTTCCTTTATCACTCCCCCATGAAGTGCTAATGTTTCAAAAGACAAAATATGGGAGTTTTATTCTACTGCTAAATATTATGTAAAGAAGTTAACCACATTATTTTGAAGAAAGAGTCTACTCTTGCCTGAATGAAAAGATTGCAGACAAAGAATCAGCTACATAGGATAAAACTGAGTAGCTATTGAAGCAGAAGTAAAGGCCACTGCCAAGGAAGTAGGAAGCTAACTTTGGTTAGCTAATGGTTAACCTTCAGATGTCATCTCATGAAGAGATGTGGTTAAGTGAAGGTCTAGCAAGTTAAATATTTATATGGCTTGAACTAGGCATGTTTTTCTTGAGAATCCACTGAATCTTATAAAATCATAAGCTATGTTAATATAACCAAGATATTGTTCACAACGGATTTTAAAAGACCTGAAAGTAGAATCTTTGGGTTAGTGTGCTTTTAAAAGTTTTTTTTTTTTTCTTTTTTCATAAATATGCTTAGCTATCTTTAAGTATGCCCATAATAATAGTCCTTTTATTTTCTTAATTAAAGCTTGGGATGCATTGTCCAAAAAATTCCCCACAATGATAACAGTAAAAATCCACAAAACCAGACTGCATACATGAGAGCAAGGCAGAACATTTAAAATAATAAATGCTGGCCCGGATAATCCAGCCTGTATTTTTTACTTGACAGAGTTCTAACAACATGAGCCTAGAGTTTAAGCAATGCAATGCAAACTTGTAAACAAAACAGGATTTAAAGGAGTTTTATTTTTCACCCTCTGCTGCCGCCACCTTCAGTTCCTGTATTCCACTGTAATGCTTTACTTTATGGGTTGTTGAGTTTTCTGTTTCTCTTCCTGGATTTCCAAAGAATTTTAAAAATCTTGTTAAGATTTTAAACACAAATTAGTACCAAATTAGCATTTAAGCACTGTTGCATGCATTGTAATCTAAATCATTCTGAATTTTGCCAGCCATAAGTCTTTAGCCGTTTACTTTCACTGGGCAGTAACTGCCCTGTCATTAATCGGTTGTATATACTTTAAGAAGGAAGAGACTAAGAATCTCCAGCAAGATGAAATAGCACCCAGCACTTGCTAATTTCTAGTGAACAAGGGTCTGCTTTGTTGATATGTTAACTGCTACCCTCAAACCCACACACAAAAAAGTGAGTTATGAAGAAACTCTCTGAAAGCTGTTGAGGTAACCTACCCAATCCTATCAGCCTAAGCTTTGGTGGTCAGTTCTAAAAGAGGATCAACCAGAGGTGCTGATGAGGTGCTTCTGTCTTCTGGAAGAGCATAGCAAGGAGCCCCAGATTGCCAAGTCCATGGCAACTAGAAGGTAACAATCACACTACGTTGCAAATTATTCCTGTGATTTGCCACAGGAAAAATTCAGTTTCATAACAGTCCTTTGAAAGGAAATGTTGCTAAAAAATGTACAGGTTTTCTTTCATCTAAACTAAAATCTATTATCATTTTTACTGCTGAGCTTTCTTGCCTCAGTTCAGTTCAGTTCAGTTGAGTCGCTCAGTCGTGTCCGACTGTTTGTGATCCCATGGACTACAGCACACTAGGCCTCCCTGTCCATCACCAACTCCCAGAGTTTACTCAAACTCATGCCCATTAAGTTGGAGATGCCATCCAACCATCTCATCCTCTGTTGTCCCCTTCTCTTCCTGCCTTCAATATTTCCCAGCATCAGGGTCTTTTCAAATGAGTCAATTCTTCACATCAGGTGGCCAAAGTATTGGAGTTTCAGCTTCAACATCAGTCCTTCCAATGAATATTCAGGACTGATTTCCTTTAGGATGGACTGATTGGATCTCTTTGCAGTCCAAGGGACTCTAAAGAATCTTCACCAACACCACAGTTCAAAAATATCAAGTCTTCAGCACTCAGCTTTCCTTATAGTCCAACTCTCACACCAAACATAACCACTGGAAAAATCATAGCTTTGACTAGATAGAACTTTGTTGCCAAAGTAATGTCTCAGCTATTTAATATGTTGTCTAGGTTGGTCATAACTTTTCTTCCGAGGAGTGAGTGTCTTTTTATTTCATGGCTGCAGTCACCATCTACAGTGATTACCGAGCCGCCCATCCCACCCCCAAAATAAAGTCTGCCACTGTTTCCACTGTTTCTCCGTCTATTTGCCATGAAGTGATGGGACCGGATGCCATGATCTTAGTTTTCTGAATGTTGACCTTTAAGCCAACTTTTTCACTCTCCTCTTTCACTTTCATCAAGAGGCTCTTTAGTTCTTCTTCATTTTCTGCCATAAGGGTGGTATCATCTACATATCTGAGGTTATTGATATTTCTCCCAGCAATCTTGATTCCAGCTTGTGCTTCATTCAGTCCAGCATTTCTCATGATGTACTCTGCATATAAGTTAAATAAGCAGGGTGACAATATACAGCCTGGACGTACTACTTTTCCTATTTGGAACCAGTCTGTTGTTCCATGTCCAGGTCTAACTGTTGCTTCCTGACCTGCATACAGGCTTCTCAAGAGGCAGGTCAGGTGGTCTGGTATTCTCATCTCTTTCAGAATTTTCCATAGTTTGTTGTGATCCACACAGTCAAAGGCTTTGGCATAGTCAATAAAGCAGAAATAGATGTTTTTCTGGAGCTCTATTGCTTTTTCAATGATCCAGGAGATGTTGGCAATTTAATCTCTGGTTCTTCTGCCTTTACTAAAACCAGCTTGAACATCTGGAAGTTCACGGTTCATGTATTGCTGAAGCCTGGCTTGGAGAATTTTGAACATTACTTTACTATCCAGTGAGATGAGTGCAATTGTGCGATAGTTTGAGCATTCTTTGGCATGGCCTTTCTATGGGATTGGAATGAAAACTGACATTTTCCAGTCCTATGGCCACTGCTGAGTTTTCCAAGTTTGCTGGCATATTGAGTGCAGCACTTTCACAGGATTATCTTTTAGCATTTGAAATAGCTCAACTGGAATTCCATTACCCCTACTAGCTTTGTTCTTTGCCTTACTTTTACAGCTTGACACATGCTCAGTGATGCTTCCTAAGGCCCACTTGACTTAACTTTCCAGGATGTCTGGCTCTAGGTGAGTGATCACATCACCGTGATTATCTGGGTTGTGAAGATCTTTTTTGTACAGTTCTTCTGTGTGTTCTTGCCACCTCTTCTTAACATCTTCTGCTTCTGTTAGGTCCATACCATTTCTGTCCTTTATTGTGCCTATCTTTGCATTAAATATTCCCTTGGTATCTCTAATTTTCTTGAAGAGATTTGTAGTCTTTCCCATTCTATTATTGTCCTCTATTTCTTTGTGCTGATCACTGAGGAAGGCTTTCTTATCTCTCCTTGCTATTCTTTGGAGGTCTGCATTCAAATGGGTATATCTTTCCTTTTCTGCTTTGCTTTTCACTTCTCTTCTTTTCACAGCTATTTGTAAGGCCTCCTCAGACAGTCATTTTGCTTGTTTACATTTCTTTTTCTTGGTGATGGTCTTGCTCCCTGTCTCCTGTACAGTGTCATAAATCTCTGTCCATAGTTCATCAGGTGTTCTATCAGACAGAGTATTTGTTAATTTCATGTATTTCTTAAATACATGAATGCTAAAATAGTCTATATATTTGGGAAAGTGTGGCTGTGACGATGAAGAGGATGTGAGACTATGTGTGCAGAAGAACCATAAAGATGATAAAACACCTTCAATTCTCTGAGCAACACTAAGTTGGCTTTTTAAAAATCTTTACTGGTTTTAATATGGTCTATTCATTTTCATGTAAAATTTAGCTCATGTGAGTCCACTATAGCAAATTTATCACTAGTTCACTAGTTCGGCAGGATATTCCATTTATCCAGCTTATACCAAGAGCCAATTTCCAAGAAAAAACAGTTTTCAGTACTGATGATACCTATAGGATAAAAGCATCCCTTCACAATATTTTTGTCTTTTCTAAAGTAAAAATAGCTAGGTGTGACTTCCTTTGCATTATAAATTCCTTTGTTTATACACAGAGGCAACTGGTTTAAAAGACATTTAGATACACAGAACTCTATTTGAATCCTCAAATTATGCTTAGGAGAATTCCCGTAGAAATATCATTAAGAAAATAAATGTATTTCCAGACTAAGGTTATTGAGCTCACATTAACATAAATATTTAGAATCAAAATAAAATCTTGAAAAATGCTCTTTAAAAATCAAATTGAGCAAAAAAAATTCTACTAATCCTAGATTTTTCCCCTCACAAGCCAATGCATTAGTAACTTTTTGTCATGTAAACCTTGTCTTGACTCTCTCTAAATCCCAAGCTTAAATTAATACCACACACAGGTTTTACAAAACCCTAACAGATTGCAGCCAAACTCACAGAATTTCTTTTGTTTGTCCCCAGGCTTCATTGCTCTGCCTTCTTCATTAGAGAAGGATGGATCCCCACTCAGTTTATTGAATGATGAATGCTGTTCTGCAGTTTCTCTAGAAGTCTCAAAGTGATTTATGATGTGCTCTTATCTGGAAACCCATGACCCCAAAGTTAAATCATCCAGAACAAAATCACAAGCCCAAAGGACAGCTCAATATCTCTTAAAGACACACAACACTCGCAACTTAGAAACATAGGTCTGAGAGCTAGTTACTTAGTCTGTTCATATCTCAGTTTCTTCATGTAAAAGTGTGGATAAATAATAGCACCTAATTCATAGGGTTTGTGAAGATTAAGATGAGTCATCAATGACAAATGCTTAGAACATTGCTTGACACATGCTCAGAACTTCATTAGTGTTAGCGATGAGAATACTGAAGATGATGAACACTTACGAAAACGAATTTTAAAGGAGATATGAGATCAGCTCAGGCCCAGGCCATATAGCTAAGCTACGAGTCTAACCTCCCAACTTTCTTAGTTTAAATTCCAAGCTCTTTGACGTGTTCCTCACTGAGAGTCTCCAAGCAGAAGGCAGGCTATGATGAATGAGGAGACACTTGATGTAACAGTCATACATTCTACTTGGTAGCAGAGCAGCTCCGAGGCATTTAGATAGTTAAGGTAAAATTTAACGTGACCGGCTTGATTACCTGGTCACTTCTAACATGCTTTACTCTGTATTAAGGTACAGAGGACAAAATGTAGAAGTACTGCAGGGGCAGCTACTCCAGGCACACAAGTCAGATAGGGAGTTACAGATAATAACAAGGTGAGAAGTAAAAGAACGCCAAGAAAATGACTCTGTTGGGGCACCTAATGTAGAGGGAAATGCATGCCTTAAGTCCCTCTCAATGCCCCCACAGTCTAGGAGAACACTGCTCTCCACTCTCCTGTAGGTGCAGCCTTCTATAATTCAATAATGATGACTCATAGTCATTAGGAAAAGAAACAATGCATTTGCTATATTCTGCACAAGAAGACAAGGAAGTCATTATGATTTTCAAGTACTCCTCAGTACTCATACATTACTTTTATTATCAGCAGCAGCAACAACAAAAAGCACACAAACAGAAGACAGGGAAGTTTATAAGCCTCTGTCTGGTAACTCTCTGTTCTTTTTTGGATGATGTTTCTGCTTTGCTCCAACTCTGTGTAATTGAATCTACGGATGTCACTCTCAGATTGAGTCTGACTCAATCTCTCCTCATTTTATGAGTCAATATTTATCAAGATGGAGTAAAAATATCAAAATCCAGGTCCCTTCTCACCATCTATCTCGCGATGCTTATAATCAATCTTTTCGCAGCTCAAGTGGATATAGGATCCCAGTTTGCCCGTTTTCTAGTCTGATACTCAGCAAATGCACTAGAGTAGGACTGCCCAGTAGAACTCTCTTAAACAATGAAAATGTTCTCTTGAGCTGTAGGATGTTGTAGCCAGTAGCCACATGTAGCTATTGAGCACTCGAAATGTGGTTCATGAACCTGAGGAAAAGCGTTCTTTAATTGTGTTTCATTTAAATCAATTTAATTTAAAATAGTCACATAGAGCTCTAGCAGCTACCATATTAGATGATACAGCACTAGAGATTCCCTGGGGCTTCCTAGGTTGTGCTACAGGTAAAGAACCTGCCTGCCAATGCAGGAGATGGAAGAGATGCGGGCTCCATCCCTGGGTGGGGAAGACACCTTCGAGGAGGAAATGGCACCTCCCTCCAGTGTTCTTGCCTGGAGAATCCCATGCACAGGTAGACTACAGCCCCCAGGGCCTCAAAGAGTCGGACACCACTGAGCACACAGAGATTCCCTGACCCTAGTTGATATTCCCCAGAATGATTCTCTACTTGCTTGATTGCACTGGTTGCACATGTATTTTCTGTGACCATGTGTTACCCATCCATTGGAAACGTCAGAGTCACTATTCTTGACTTGTAATTAAAATGGCAAGGCAAGAGTTTCAGTTAGAAATTGTCACTACCTTTCAGTTGGAAAGAAACAAAGAACCAAATAGAAGTTAATAATGTCAGAAAACTGGCTTTATCCCTGAAGAAGTAGGAAAGAAATCAGAACCTTAAAGAAAGCTTCAAGAAATTAGAACTCTGAGCTCAGAGGCCAGATCACATAATCTACAGGTGGCCTAGACGGTAAAGCATCTGCCCACAATGTGCGAAACCTGGGTTCAATCCCTGGGTCGGGAAGATCTCCTGGAGAAGGAAATGGCAACCCACTCCAGTATTCTTACCTGGAAAATCCCATGGATGAGGCACCTGGTTAGGCTACAGTCCATGGGGTCGCAAAGAGTCGGACACGACTGAGCAACTTCACTCACTCACTCACAGTACACGGTACAAATGATTACAATATTTTGTAATAAATAAAACAGTAGTAAATATGCTGCATGTAGGGCCTGAAAGAGTACTTAGGCACTCTGGGAATTGCCATCTGTCTTTACTGGATGATTACCCTGTGAAGAAGTCAGTTTGGCCAGCAAAGGAGAGACCCTGGAGGGTAGAATTCATTATCTCAGCTGAACCAACTCCTCAAACAACTAGATTCCAGTTGACCTGGGTTCTGACCCACAGACCTGAGAGGGAGCCCAGCTGAGACAAGCACAAAAAGAAACAACCAAGCTCTGTTCAGTTTGCCAACCCACGGGACTGTGAGATACATTTATGACTGATGTTATCTTAAGTCGCTAGGTTTTGGAGTGATTTGTTATGCAGCAAAGATAACTGACACATTACCCAGATCAGGCAGCAGCATTGCAATGAGATGTTAATATAAAACTTGATCTGGAACAGAGTCAAACTACAGACCAGGCTTTGGGGAAACCTACGAGCGCTGGCTCAAAAACACAGAAAACAGTCTCTGTTTAGTTAGGAGTCAAAAAACTCATAATCACTTGAGATTAAGAAATGAAGACCTCAGCATAAACAACTGAGAGAATAGATTACAGAAAAATCTAAACAGCTTCATATGTTCACCTGAAACTACCACAACATTGTTAATTGGCTGTACCCTAATATGAAATGGTTTTGGTGTTAAAATAAATACCTGTGGCGGATTCATTTTGATATTTGGCAAAACTAATACAATATTGTAAAGTTTAAAAATAAAATTAAATTAAAAAAAAAGAATCAACCAATTTGAAAAAAAATAAATACATAAATTTTTAAAAAGACAAAAATAAAAAAAAAGATGGAGGAAAGGAATAAGAACATAAAACACCAGCAAGATATTTTCATAAAAGAAAATATCAGATTGAAAATAGAACCAAGGAAAAACTTAGGAAAATTAGCAATAAAATTTAAAAATTCATGCACAAGAGGGACTAAGTAAAGAAAATCATAGTAAGCAAGACACATAAGATGATAAAAATAAAATATCAGTAATCTCAGTGTAAGTGAGTGGATTAATTATAGCAAAAAGAGACTCAAAGGACATTTTAAAAAATTCATAAATATGCTGTTTATAAAAAGAAAACCTGAAAATTATGATGCCAAAATGTTAAAAGTCAGAAAGATAAAGTGAAAAACTGTTAACAAAAATTTACTTATTATCAATGTTAGTATCAAACAAGTAGGATTTAAGAAAGAAATTGGTAAAGTTAATCACTCCTTTCTTCTTTCATGTTCAAAACTTGATGGGCACAGAAGTCAATGATAGTGTAGTCACTTGGTCGTGTCCGACTCTTTGTGAACCCCATGGACTGTAGTCTGCCAGGCTCCTCTGTCCAATGAAATTCTCCAGTCAAGAATACTGGAATGGATTACCATTCCCTTCTCCAGGAGATTTTCCTGACCCAGGGATGGAACCCAGGTCTCCCACATTGTAGGCAGATTTTTTACTGCGGAGCCACAAAATTCATAAGGAAAGGATAAAACTGTCACCTTTAAAACTCATAAAGACAATTAAGGGAAATAACTTTTTTGTAAAAAATGTGTGCTTATATTTTTCTGGATTAGAAAAAAAGAAAAAGAGCATCAAATATCCTCTACCTAGTCACAGGCAGGTCTGGCAAACCACTTAATAGAGCCATACAGACTAAGCTTACCATCTTCCAGAGAATACCAGCAGCATGTACACTGTCTCCAGACATCCCAATCCAGGGGCCATAAGTAACTGAGTTTGAATGACTAGCTCCTTTCCCAAATTCACTAATCAGAATAGTTCATTCTTCTTTCCCTGGTTCTATTTCTAACAATATGGCAGACTACATATCTAGAAAAAAATAATACTTTATGGAGGAACTAAAATTATGTATCTGAAAATATGACCAAATTGATGATAGGTAATAGAAATATGTAGAAGCCAAAAAAGATTATAGATTGTCATTACCCTCTAACCTATGATAGAGCCTTTTTATTATATTATAGATTGTCTTATTATAGATTGTCATTACCCTCTAACCTATGATAGAGCCTTTTTTCCTCTCTGGAGGATAATACTCTAAATTGAGACCTCAAAGAATTGCCACACATTAATGTTCAAATAGTATAACCTAGAAGAAAAAAATCACAAAATGCACAAGGATATAAGTCACCATTACTGAAGTCATTAAAACCAACAAAACCATGGATATCGACAAACTGATTCTAAAGTTTATTTGGAGAGTAAAGGACCTAGAGTAGCCAATAAAATATTAAAAGAAAAGATCAAAATTGGCAGATGACAATATCCAACTTTAAGACTTAGTATAATTAAGACAGTGTGGTATTGGCAAAAGAATAAACAGATAAGTCAATGGAGCAGATTACAGAGTCCAGAAGTATACCCACATAAATAGAGTGAATTGGTATTTGATAAAGGAGCAAAGACCTTACAAAGGCGATACAGTGGGGCAAGATAGTCTTTTCAACAAATGGTGCTGAAAAAATCGGACATTCACCTGCAAAAGAATGAATCTAGACAGAACTTCCACTTTTCACAAAATTTGACTCAAAATGAATCACAGACCCTAAATATAAAATGCACGACTATAAAATGAGAAGATAACATAAGAGAAATCCTGTATGATTTGGGATATGAAAATGACTTTTTAGACAAAACACCAAAGTCTAGATCTATGAAAGAAATAATTGGTAATGTGAAATTCATGAAAATTTTAAATTTCTGCACTCTGCAAAAGCAAATGACTAGAGAATAAGGAGACAAGCCACAGATTTGGAGAAAAAAATTATAGGACCTATCTAATAAAGGACTGTTATCCAAAATATAAAAAGAAACTCTTAAAACTCAACAGTAAGAGCACAATCAAACTGATTAAAATACAGGCCAACCTCACCAAAGAAGTTTTATAGAAGTAAAATAAGCATTTGAAAAGATTCAATCCTTAGAAAATCTTCTATTTAGGAGTAGAAAATGGCTAGCATGAGGAATAGGGACAATGCAGTATCTTTAAACCATCCACTTCTATAATTTTTATGAGAAAGAAGATGAAAATTTTTTCAAGAGGAATCCAGAGTTTTACACATTTGCAATATCATCACTTGAAAAATCTCATAAATTACTTAGAAATATGTTAGGATCATTCCAAAAACAAATTAAATTCTACCCAGATGCATAGATCTATGTTCTTTTAGAATGAATACATGTCTACTAGTATTTTTATTTAATTATTGTGTGAGGAAAAGGAAACACATTTTATAGAACCTCAATATAGAATCACATAGAACCCCTTATACTGAGTCAATTCCATTGTATAGATATTTCTACTACCTGGATTAAAACTCAGTTGGGAGAATGGCATTAAAACATGTATATCATATAAGAAACGAATCGCCAGTCCAGGTTCTATGCAGGATACAGGAAGCTTGGGGCTGGTGCACTGGGATGACCCAGAGGGATGGTATGGGGAGGGAGGTGGGAGGGGGGTTCAACATGGGGAACATGTGTACACCTGTGGCTGATGCATGTTGATGTATGGCAAAACCAATACAATATTGTAAAGTAAAATAATAATAATAAATAAATGAAAAAAAAAAGAAAAGAAAAACCAAAAAATAAAAGAAACCAAAAAACTCAGTTGAATATTTACAGGTCAGATGCTGCCTTACTTTTATAGCTGGAAACATAGTGTTTCATTTTTAAACTCTATCAATCTGTAGTACCTGTCCCTGATATTTTTCTTTTTTAGGTTGTAACAGTTCTCTGTCGCAGATGAGCGCTATTTTGATGTTCTTCACAAACTTAAAACATGGCTCTCTTACAAGTAGGGGATTCTTGGAAAGCTACTTATTTTCTTCAAAATCAAATTTCCATAGATCTAATGGCATACTCTATAAATCATTGCATATCCATACATTAAAATCATCACAGATGACCTAACTATATCTATGATGTATGTGTATTGCAATATATGCCTGAAAGTGAAAGTGAAGTCGCTCAGTCGTGTCCGACTCTTTGCGACCCCACGGACGGCAGCCTACCAGGCTCCGCCATCCATGGGATTTTCCAGGCAAGAATACTGGAGTGGGCTGCCATTTCCTTCTCCAAATATATGCCTAGATTCTTAAACAATTCACTTTCAAAAAACTGTTCTAAACTTACTTTGTCTACGTTTGTCCACTCACTTTAAAATTTTATAAGGGATTCAAAATATATCAATATAATATTTTAGGGTTGATCTTATTTTAATTTAATTAAATGATGGGTAAATAATGATTTATATGGCTCATATTTGAAATGACAAAGTCAAATCCATATTCAAAACTCTAGAGAGAACTCTCTTCTAAGATAATTCTGCAGGGTTTATCCCTTTATAATCAAATAATTTTCATTTAGTTGGCATCTAAGGGCAGCTATTGGATTAAGCAGTTATGTTGTACAAACTGAATGATTCAGTTGAGAGACATAGGTAATATCATTCAGGGATGGCTTTAGTTTAAAAAAAAATTGTTGTATTATATGACTAGTCTGAAATGACTGAACAAATACTTATTTTCTTCTCCCTTAGATAAGGACATCATTAAAATAAATTAGGTTTACAGGAAAAATCTATCCCTTATTTGCTAAGATCCCACTTTAATGATAATTTAAAAGTTAAGAGAAAGAAGACCATCAACTTAAGATCAGAAAGGATGTGATATCTCACTTCTGCCTCTTGGTCATCTGTATGTCTTCTTTAGAAAAAATGTCTGTTTAGGTCTTCCACTCATTTTTTGATTGGGCTGTTTGTTGTTTTCATATTGAGTTGCATGAACTATTTGTATATTTTGGAGATTAATCAAATATCATATATTAATGCATATATGGGGAATCTAGAAAAATAATACTGCTGAACCTATCTGCAAGGCAGGAATAGAGATGCAGATGTAGAGAACGGACGTGTGGACAAAGTGCTGAGAAGGGAAGGATGGGATGAATTGGGAGATTAGGATGGATGTGTATACATTACCAGGTGTAACATAGATAGCTAGTGGGAACCTGGTGTACAGCTCAGGGAGCTCAGCTTGGTGCTGTGTGATGACCTAGAGGGGTGAGATGGGGCAGGGGGTGGCCCAGGAGGGAGGTCCAAGAGGGAGGGGATATATGTATGCTCCTGCTGCTGCTAAGTCGCTTCAGTCGTGTCCGACTCTGTGCGACCCCATAGACAGCAACCCACCAGGCTGCCCCGTCCCTGGGATTCTCCAGGCAAGAACACTGGAGTGGGTTGCCATTTCCTTCTCCAATGCATGAAAGTGAAAAGTGAAATTGAAGTCGCTCAGTCATGTCCGACTCTTAGTGACTGCATGGACTGCAGCCTACCAGGCTCCTCCATCCATGGGATTTGCCAGGCAAGAGTACTGGAGTGGGGTGCCGTTGCCTTCTCTGGATATATGTATACATATAGCTGATTCACTTTGTTGTACAGCAGAAATTAACATAACATTGTAAAGCAATTATATTCCAATTAATCTAGTAAAGAAAATGGTCAGAAAGGAGTAAACTGGTACAAGTGATGAAAATCAAAAGTATTAACTGCATTAGGATATTATTGTTCAATTTCAAAAAAATTATAGAAGTTCTCACTTTTATTTGAGGCATAGTCTTTATTCTAACTTGTTTTACTACTTTTAATAGAAATGGAGATACAAAAAATTTAACTTTATAATAAGGAAAATTAAAATAGAAAAGATATAGGAGGTTAAAACAGAAAGTTAAATATATTTGATAAAATTTCTGGAAAAAAAAGAATAGAGGAAAGCCAGAGGAAAAATGTTTTTCAAAAAAATAATAGAGTATAGTTCCAGGAACTGATGAGGAACACAAGCCTCTAAACTGAAAAGCTCCACAAAATGCTGAGCAAGATAAAATTTAAACACAAGCACATCATTATCCAAAACACATTATTATGAAATTTCAGTAATAAAAAAAGTCTTCCCAATTAAAGAATAAAAATAACACATTTCAAATTTATCAGCAAAAGAGAACATTAAAATGTAGCTGAATAAGACTTTAAAGTCTTGAGGAAAAATTACTTTGAACTTAAATTTGCCTCTTATTGCATGTTCTGCAAAAAAAAAAAAAAAAATGTGTCTTTGAAAATGCAAGTCAGACCATGCCATTTTCTGTTTAGATTTCTCTGGTAGTTTCACAGCTCACACAGAATGAATACCAAATCTTTCCTGACCCACAAGTCCCTTGATGATCTGGCTCGTGGTTCCTTTACTACTAAGGCTACGAGACTACTTCCCTTCTTTAGTCACATTGAAGTCCTCACAGCTCCCTAGCGTTTGCCCCTGATTCAGGGTCTTTATTTTTAGAGTTCCCTCGGCTTAAAAGTCTTCTTCCAAATATTCAAATAGGCAGCTATCTCATGTCCTTCTTACCTCTGCCCAAACCTTCCCATCCTAGAATGCCTTTCCTAACTGCACAATGAAAGAACCCATTCTCACTCACCCAACTTTGTTCTTCTTTATTACATTTCTTTTACCTGTTAAACTACAAATTTGTTTACTCTTTCTTTTTTCTAGAATCTAAAATCAAATCAGCAAGAAGTGTGACATTTTAACCACTGGCTGTATCCTAAGCATCTAAATAATATGAGGCAAGGGTATGACCAATGCTCCTTAAGAGAATGTATGACTGGATGAAAGGATGGATAAGGGTGGATAATGGCTCTGCCTTTGAACACTCCAGGGTGAGAGGTTGTGACTCCCCTTTCCCTTACTCCCAGCTTCTCCTAGGCTCACCTGAACCATGCTATATAGCTTTAATATCCACAAGTTTTGCTTTTAGGGTGGTACAAATGAAGTGGGTATAACCTTAGATCTACTATCCTTTTAGAAGATGAGCAAAGAGGAACTCTGCAGCTGTGTGAAAGCACCAACTTGCCTGAGTGAATCTATTGCTTGATTCCAATAATGGGATTGTGAATGCTGATAGCTGGTCCTCCAATTCCTCCTATTTGTCTTTGGCAAATCCCACTTTTCTTATAGGAGAAGGCAGTGGCAACCCACTCCAGTACTCTTGCCTGGAGAATCCCATGGATGCAGGAGCATGGTAGGCTGCAGTCCATGGGGTACCAACTTCTGCTCAATTCTAGAATCATTGTCAGGCTCTGCAGTATAGATCTGTCCTACAATCTCAGGTGACTGAATGTATAATTTATAGCTTCAAAAAGCCTAATAAATTGTCTAGGCTTTTCTGTAGGCATAGATTGATACACACACACACACACACACACACAATCTGGCATATACTGTGTATTCAATAAATGAATATCTTATGAATAATGGATGAGGGCTCCGATTCTTATCTTCTCTCTCTGAGATCTTAAATTTGGAGTTTTCAACCTTCCTGATATCAGGGGGAAGAATATGGTATATTCTTCAGGTTTTAGGATCTTTCACTCACATGTTGCCCAAGGCAAGTCATGTGGCTGTGTGCAATTTCAGGTTAGTGTAATTCTACCATTAACCAGTAAATGAACTGAAATATTAACAATCATTCTAATTTCTTCCATACAAGCCTAAAAAACAATAAATTAAACTGGAAGGTGGTGGCCCCAAAAAAGAATGTCTTCAAGAAGAACACAATGCTGTTCAAGAAATAAGCAGAATGAGAAAGAACCTGGATCATATTAGGGATATAATGAAAAGAGCATATGTATTTTATCTCAGTAAGAAAAAAACAAAAGCAATAGAAAATAGGGAAAAGTTTTTAAAAATCAAGCAAAAAATCCAGTTGAATATGAGTCAAATTAAATATGATTTTGAATAATTGGTTGGGTATAAAAAAGAAATATTATCCCATGAGTGGTACCAAATTTGATTCATGAGAACACCTAAGAAGAAAATATAAGCATAACTCACCACTTTGCAATGCAATGAGCCAAAGTTTCGTGGTCAAGATAGTGTAAAAATTCTAAATAATTAAGATGACATAGACAGTTTATTGGTTTTCAACTTTTAAACTTATTCTACAGGTTAAGCACCTAAGATTATATTTGGAATATAGAACTAGATAGAAATGTTATCAAGTTAGCAATATAAAATTTAATGTAACTTGAACAAATGGTGGAAAGAGAAAGTAGGGAGGAAAAATGTAAAAAAAAAATGAATGCCAATATCCTTAATGTATTGCTTTGAGCATTAGTTATTTGTGATGGAACAGGGAATCAAGTTTTCAATAACTAAACTTAGAAAAGAAACAATAGAAGAACTAGAATAGTAAAATAATTATTAAACAGGAAAGGTGTTAGGGAATATTGAGGTTGGATAAGTAAACTAAATCCTCATTTATAAAAGAAGACAGCAGTGAAATTTTCTAAATTTTATAAAGATATAGTAGTGAAGATGTTCTTGGAAGACAGGTAACTGCAAGAAGACCAAATACTGACGTGTTAAAATATTGCTCCTGGGGAGAAAGGTGGAAGTGAGAATAAATTTGGAAAATGAATTCCTGATTTTGATTATAAACTCTCCTGTAACAGGTAGTTTAACATTGGCTTAATTTCTTCCTGAGCTTCCCTGGTGGCTCAGATGTTAAAGAAAAGTGAAAGTCACTCGGTCTTGCCCAACTCTTAGCAACCCCAGGGACTATACAGTCCATAGAATTCTCCACACCAGAATACTAGAGTGGGTACCCTTTTCCTTCTCCAGAGGATTTTCCAATCCAGGGATAGAACCCAGGTCTCCAGCATTGCAGGCAGATCCTTTACCAGCTGAGCCACAAGGGAAGCCCCAGACAGTAAAGAATCTGCCTGCAATGCAGGAAACCTGGATTCTATCCCTGGTTTGGGAAGATCCCCTGGAGAAGGAATTGGCTACCTATTTCAGTATTCTTGCCTGGAGAATTATGAACACAAGAGCCTGGCGGGTTACAGTCCATGAAGTTGCAAAGAGTCAGACACAACTGAGCAGCTAACCCTTTCACTTTATATTTCTTCTATAAAATACTTTCTAAAACACCATACAATGCATATATTAATGGGATATAAAGCCCTTTAAGTATTACAGACAGGAAGTTGATTGGCTTGTTCACATAATAAGCCACAAGTCAGGTAATTTTAAAGCATGGCAACCAAAATGCTACACGGAGAGAGCAGGTGGGATGGAGTGTTGCTTGAGGATAATTGACACCTAAGAAGTTAAATTGTGAGGAAGAAGGAGATCGCTGTTAGACTCAACCCATAGCTTTGTGTTGGGCAGTCTTTGGTGAGATCAGTTTTTGTGGGAACTATACAATTACCCTTAAATTGTGTGAAGTATGAGGTTAATATTTATATGAATAAATGCCAGAAAAGCTAAGTGACTGTTTTTTATCGGGGTGTCATGTACTGTGTTGTTCTGCAAATCTTTGAGATTGATTAATCCAATGAAATAGGAATGAAAAAAAAACAGATGAAGGTGACATTTTTTAAAGTACAATCTTAGAAACATATGAAAAATAGGAAATGTAAAATACCAACAAAGGTCCATCTAGTCAAAGCTATGGTTTTCCCAGTAGTCATGTATGGATGTGAAAGTTGGACTATAAAGAAAGCTGAGCACCAAAGAATTGATGCTTTTCAACTGTGGTGTTGGAGAAGACTCCTGAGAGTCCCTTGGACAGCAAGGAGATCCATCCAGTCCATCTTAAAGGATATCAGTCCTGAATATTCATTGGAAGGACTGATGCTGAAGCTGAAACTCTAATACTTTGGCCACCTGATGGGAAGAACTGACTCACTGGAAAAGACCCTGATGCTGGGGAAGATTGCTGGAGGAGAAGGGGACGACAGAGGGTGAAAGGATTGTATGGCATCACTGATGCAATGGACTGGAGTTTGAGTAGGCTTCGGGAGTTGGTGATGGACAGTTAAGCCTGGTGTGCTGCATTCCATGGAGTCACAAAGAGTTGGACACGACTGAGTGACCGAACTGAACTGAAAAAGGCAGCTCTCAGACTCTACCTGGCACTTAGAGTACTTTTTTTAAGAGCCATTGAACTGTACATGATTTTGTTTTTTTGGCACACCTTGATGGAACCTGTGCCTCCTGCATTGGAAGTGCAGAGTCTTAACCACTGGACCACCAGGGAAGACCTTAGAGCACATTTATTAGCAATACAATTCTTTCATCCTTACCAATATTCTTCAGTTTGGCCTAATGCCTTGTAAGAAGAATTTTCTTAGATGATAGAGTACTGTTCATTGCCAAGTATGGCAATGTTAGACAATGTCATAATTTTGCCACTACAAGCAACTATTTATGATACATTTTGAAAATAACAATAAAGATATTGTTTATCTTAATAGTGTCATTTTAATAGAAACAATAATCCCATATCTTGAAATGAAATTGCAGATGTTTTAGAAATTATGATGTATTTTTTAAATGATTGCCTCAATTAGTTCTTATTTTACATGTGTAATTCACCAAGATTAAATTTTTTTAATTGTCTGCTTTTTTCAATAGCAATAATTTTGTATTGGCACTTGGAAGCAGCATTTATGTGAGTCTGAGAATTCTCTGAAGGTTCCTTAGTGTGGAGTATATGAGTTATAAATTTATCTTTTCACTTAAAATGTTTTTTTTTTCCCAGAAGACCATGCTTTGGCTAATGTCTTAGTGTTCTTACAACTCTATGTCCTCCTTTTGAGATATCTAAGGACTCCATATTCATGTACAGAGTCCTGACTATTTCCCATTGGTTAGGAATTCTCAGATGAGCCACAATTTCCACAAGCAACTGGTTGCTCAAGGAAGCCTCTAGTGTGTAATAACTTTGTACCATCTCTTGTTAATGCTCTACTCCCTATTTTAGCCACAATTTATCTTGGGAATGACAATTTACTTGGTGATGTTAATTAAATGCCTCTTCAGTGCAATGCAATAACCATATGGGAGAGAGCAATAAAAGAAAATATTTCCTCATCCTTAAGGAGATTATATGAGGGATTCATACAGGATACATGACACATGGTTTACTCGATGTCTTAAGAGGATACTATAGAAATTCAAGAAGGAATGGAACTTCCTACATTGAATTAAGGTGCTTGTAAAATGTTAACTTAGTTCTTGTCCCTTTTGGGACTATTGCTTCCATTCAAGTATTTCCCAAACTAAAATGTTCATTAAAATCTCTTACAGAGGATTTTTAGCTTAAAGATTCCCAGGTCTCACCTCCAGAGATTTTTATTTGGTAGTTCCCCAGGCAATTGTGATAACTGGCTAGGCTGGAAACAACTGCTAGAGATAATGTGAACAGTAATAGAAAAACTTGTTTGACAACAAGTGAAAAATAACTGCAAGGTTCAACATATTCAGTTCTGTACAGAAGCAAGTCCTCATATTTACATACCTAAACATGTCAAAATAAAATTTATGTATCTTCTCTCATTAATTACTTTAAATGACATTTTAAAAATTAATCTTTCGAGCTTGGTTATCTTGTTACTTTCTACTGTATTTTATCATGTTATTGTGACTTTATATAAAAACTCCTCTCCAAGAATGTCCAATGGACTGACATCGGGAAGTATTAAACCATATATTTTTATTTATAGACATAGAAAAATGGAAGCTTTGTATCACCTACGACATACTTAACAAGAGAAAAATCTATTCCAAATTCAGTTCCAGTTAACAATAAAATGTAAAGCCTATAATTCTCTAACTCTCAACAACCCAGCACAGATACAGAGGAAGAAAGGGACAAAAGACAAGAAAAGTATAGAAAAAAGGGAAGGAAAAAGTAATATTGCTAAAAGATTATTATGGATCGCTAAAAGATGATTATAGATTCCTAAAAAAGTAGTGAAGTGAATTTCTACCCAGAAAAATGAGTATTTATTTCACACTGTGTTAATAGCTCTAATTTTAAATGGTATAAAAAGAAGTCTTACCCCCAATAACCTTCTACAGTGCTCAAAGGTGCTGAAATGATGATTTTTCCACAAGAGTAGTTGCTTGTATCATTAAATAGTGACCACTTTCTCAAACCCTCTGTTTTAATTTTTTTCCCTACATGGTTGAACTAGCTCAGCAGATACATTTCGGAAGCAGATTTTGTGTCCTTTAAAAGCTCTTCTTCAGGATCATGATATGGTATTAATAAATTTCATCTTGGTTTCCTGTTTAAACACTGACCTTTGAACTAAGCATGTATGTGTGCAAAAATAATTGTAGAAGGCACAGTCAGCCTTATTAAAGCCTTATTAAGTCAGCAGTGTGCAAGCCATTAGGGTCAAGGACATTTTTATTCTTTATCCTTCATGGATTGATAACTTTGTAAGATATCATAAGATGAATATCTGAAAAATTAAATATCACTAAAGACATGAAACACAAGCTCAAATTATTTATTATGTGATTCCCAGCAGACATAGAAAAATGTTCAAAGTACTATAAAAGTTTCTAACCACTTACTCTCAAACTCTGTACTTGTCTGTGGGTTATTTTCTGTCATTAATACTGTAATTGTTTAAAAGACTTTCAATTAAATGCTCAGATATTGCTGTCTGTGTACTGTTCTTCCAAGCAAAATCAAATGCCAGCACTCATACACCACTCAACCCAAAAGCAGCTTCTTCTGTTATCTAAGGACTCTATGTCTTTGCTTTTGTACTTCCATTTCCTGACATAAGCAACCTTCCTATTGGAAGCAAACGCTAATTCATGATTGAGGTTCAAGCAGAGAAAGGCCTTTTCCATTCCCAGTTAAGTTGAAGTATACCCTGGTGCTAGTCCTTGTGTAACACTGCTAAGCTCCCTTGTTTGGGTACACACATTTGCCAACTCAGAAACTCTTCCAGTTTGATGATGTCATGCCCAATATCAGAAAGCTATGGCTAAATGAGTGGAAGGAGGGGTAAAAGAGAAAGAAGAAGAAACTTTAAGGGAGGGCATACATACTAAAAATATTTGAAAGATGACTACATGAAACTATTTTGAACTTGAGATCTTTTCTTTATATATTTAATATCATTCTCTCCCTGAATTGCTATATGTATTTATGTGCGACCTGCTCAGTAAGATTTCTCAAAATCCTTAGTTTTTAAAGCATTTTATTCCTGCTATACCTAATTAAGGGCTTCCAAGGTGGTGCTAGTGGTAAAGAACTTTCCTGACAATATGCTTGTGTATGTTAATCGTTCAGTCATGTCTCAGTCTTTGAGAGTCCACGGATTATAGCCTGCCAGACTCCTCTGTCCATGGAATTCTCCAGGCAAGAATACTTAAGTGTATAGCCATTCCCTTCTCCAGGGGATCTTCCCAACCGAGGAATCACACCGGGGTCTCCCACATTGCAGGCAGATTCTTTACCGTCTGAACCACCAATGCAGGAGACATAAGAGACAGTTCTCTTGGACAGAGGAGCCTGGTGGGCTACAGTCCAAAGGATTACAAAAGCCTTATCATTATTAAACATGGGGCATACATCTGCAAAAAACATTTCTCTTTCTTCCATCTGGTAGCTTAGGCAGCCCTTTTAGGTGACCCCCTCTTGGAGCAAGGACATGCCTGCCTAAGCTCTCCTAGATGCTGAGCTGGGCTGCACATTGCCACCAGCCTTCTCTGATGACACTGATTGCAGTGGTTGCCTTTTTAGACCCAGCCTGGTCACAGTAAAAAGGAGGGTGTGATTACAGTAGGAATTGTCACACACGTGTAATTCTATCCGGATTTGGCATGCCCCCATCCCCTGCTGGAAATCAGTGCACGGGCTCTCTGTCAGCCTTCTGGATCTCTGACTCCACTGGGGCCAAGAGTGTTTATAGTCACTCTTGGATGGACTTGGCAGCTGCAGAACTCAGCACCAAGCTGTGAAATGCATGCAGCCAGCAGCAACTGTGCCTGTCTGGCTTTGAGATGGACATCCCCCCACCCCACCCCACCCCGCCCAAGTCCCAGGTTTTCTCTTGCTCTGTAAGTGTTTTCATTTTATTTTATTTTTTGCCTGTTGGAAAGAGAAAGACAGACTAGAGAGATGAACAAGGGAGGTGCTCCATCTGCCACAAATTCTTGAGCACAGGAAGCATTGTATAAAAATGTATTCCTTTCTCCCCTTAGCCATGTTGAGTCATAACATTTTGTGATAAATCATTTTATTTCTTTAGATTCACTTGCCTGGCCTCTCTTTGCTCTTTCCTTATTAAATGAAAATATGCTCCTCAGTTATATGGCTTTTTTACTAGTTGTTTATTTTACTCTTAATGTTGGCAGACTTTACACATTTACTTGGGCTTCCCAGGCGGCTCTAGTGGTAAAGAACCTACTTGCCAATGCAGGAGACATAAGAGGTGTAGATTTGATCTCTTGGTTGGGAATCCCCTGGAAGAGGGCATGGATCCCCTGGAAGAGGTCATGGCAATCCACATTAGTATTCTTGCCTGAAGAATCCCATGGACAGAGGAGCCTGTGGGCTACAGTCCATGGAGTCACAAAGAGTTGGACATAACTGAAGTGACCTAGCATACATACATGTATACTCATCCTAATGCTTCTAGATTTAAACGCAAAAGAAAAAAGTCATGCTAATTTTTAAGGCCATGTCTACTACTGTTCCAAATAACATGGTTGAGTCTCAGCCTATCCATTCGACCAGTATTCCCAGTATCACGCCTCCCTCTAAGAAACAGCTGGAGCACCAGAAGACAAGAGAGCCAGGAAATAAGTAAGAGAGTCCCCGCCTGTTCTATCCCCCGACCATTCATCAATGTGTACGGACAACTCTAACCACCCAAATTGCCAGACTATTTTATCACATGCTTTCATTTTTGCTTTCAAATTGCTTCTAATGTATTTTACCTTTGACCTCTCTAACTCAAATCAACTCTCAAAGGACAGAAGATCAATTCCTATTATCTTTATGATGTCTATTCATAAGAGCCTATTCGTGCTGAGTGCCAGCTTATGAACTAGTCATCCAATGATATCTTCTCAGAATGTTCTTTATGATACAATACTGATCTTCCTTAAGTATTGAATTATTGGATCATTGGCTCATGATCCAAAAGCATTTTTAATTTTAATTTTGATCAGAGGCAGAGTATACAGTAGAAAGAATTGGGCTCTGGGATCAATGATTCTTCCTCAACTCATATGGTATAGAATCTCACATGAGTCTCTCATCTGCTCTCAAACTCCTTCACTCAGCTATAAGATGACTACTATTCCTTAGAACATTGGATCCAAAAAAAGGTTGGTGATGGAGGTTGCAAGTTCCACCAAATTCCATGCAGTATTTGTTACTCATGATCATTCTATTCCTACAGTCTTCATCATCGGTGGAGGTTACAGTGCAGTGCTCCACATATTGGTGGAGGCTCCACATGGACAACCTAACTCTGAGTTACAAGAGCAGATTCTCTTGAGCTTGTATCATGCATGCACTCCTGTGCACCTGTTTATCCACTGTGACAGTATTATCTGTGCCATGACAGTGGTTGATCTTGCTTTTCCTTTTCTTCCCATCAAGATCCTGCCTGACTCATAGATGAAGAGCTGTAAGAAGCCTGATTACAGGGCAGGACGCATTCTGCTGTGGGAGCATGAATGAGGACCTCTTCAACAAACATCCAGAGCCAAAATGACAGTGTGCTTCCCGGAGACAGATCCTCCTTAAAGCTATTTAGTTTGTACTGCAAAGTGGTCCTGATTAAAATAGGCCCAAATAAATCAAGCTAGACAGCACTGTTAGATCTGGCCTTTTGAAATAAGGCGAGATCATGATGCTATATGGAATCATGACATTTTACACCATCAAAGAGGAACTCAGCCTTCCTCTTAGGTTCAGCATAAAAATACACACACAATAGATTGTGTCTAGGGTATAATAAAGTCCTTCTTGAAAAATTATTTCAAATATAAAAGTCTGATTACTTGAATGTATACATATAATTTCTGTGATCATACTGAATTATTACATAATAAAAATTCTTTGAAGAAAGTTTAGCATTATAATTATCATGCATTAAGCATTTCCTATGTGCTAAGCTCCAAATCCTTTACAGGCTGCAGTCCATGGGGTCACAACAAGTCAGACACAACTGAGCATGCATGCCCTCCAACAGGCTACCTAACTCCTGGTACATCAGTTTCTCCATCTCAGAAAGTGGATGACAACAGTGATGCTGTGCTGTGCTTAGTCGCTCAGTCGTGTCCGACTTTTGCAACCCCAAGGGCTGTAGCCCGCCAGACTCCTCTGTCCATGGGATTCTCCAGGCAAGAATACTGGAGTGCTTAAATCCTCCAGGGGATCTAAACCCAGACACCAAACTGGGGTCTCTTGCATTGCAGGCAGATTCTTTACCAGTTGAGCTACAAGGGAAGCCCCAACAAACAATAATAGTTAGTTTCTATCTCAAGAGCTTACTTTGTGAATTAAAAGAGAAAATATAAGAAAAACTTCCTAAACTCTGCCTGCCATTTAGTTGATTACACCTTGCCTATTCTTATATCACAAAATCCTCTGGGCCAAGAAGAAACAAGCTGAAAAGAAGCAGACTCCTTAAATTACTCCTCCCAAAGTCTCCCTAGGTTCCAAGAAGTGTAGATAAATAACTTGCTTCAAAACTCAGTGTAAGTGCATGGACTGAAGTAGGCAAATTCTCCCAATACCAAGTCTCTTTTGAAAGCTGTCTCTTGCAAGCCCTGCCCCCAGAATGACCCGGCATCTTGAGTATGTGAACACTCTGCCTTAAGGAAAATTATCTCTAGATATTGCACTCCTGGTGAGCTTGATTCCCCTCCATCAACACATTGCTGATTCTGTATAGCTAAAGGAGAAAATATGCCATTTTTTAAGAAGTGAATTTAGCTGGGAGAAAAGAAAAAAAAAACCTTTGGATAGTTCAAAGGTCGCATATGGGCCAAACAATGCTTTCTCATATTATCTTTGTCTGAAATGAAATCACTTTTGCTAGCAATTGTAGAAAGAGGTAAAAATACTGTCATTGACACTGATGCTTTGACAGGCCTCATCTATTCTTTGTTGAGTTAAGGTATCTTTATCTTCAAAGACAAGCTTGTCTGTTTTCTATATGGTATTTCATTATATATCATCATCTTCTCATGCCTTCCTCAAAAGGCAAACTTTTCATTCCTGCAAATGGCCTAACATTCTGGGAAGAAAATGATTTCTTTAGAAATAACTTTGTATCTTACAAAAATGTGGCACTATATTATAATTCATATCAATTAGCCTCATTCTACAAACATATATGTCTATGAGTAGATATATATAATATATTTAATAGAGTAAAAAAAAAGCAAGTTTGGGGTGTAGTGACCCACACAACCAGTTAGTGATCAGATATATGGAAATGTATGTTGTGAGAATTATGCAAAGAAATTACACAAAATAATTAAATTATTGATACTTTCATGTATTTCTATCAGGAGGTTGTAGTGTAACAGGAATCAGAAACCAACGAAGGTAAGATAGACAGACCCATGACTTCTGGTGGCAGAACAAAGCATTTGCCTTGACAACAAGTCAGTGAGAAGTAAAACAAAAAATTACTGAGATTTACTAAGATGGATTATAGCTAAGATGTTACAAGAAAATTTAGAGATTTACACGGCAAGCTCCCTAAGAAGTTAACTGTTTATTGAAAGACCTGCAATACATGAGTGGTGGTTTAGAGGTGATTCAGAAACACCTGTAATCATAAGGGCAGCTGGAGCTTACGATCACTGGTGATGACATGGCTTAGACTACTTCCAGCGTCTACTTATGCATGGCATGGTCTAAAGGTCATGGACCGCATTCCTTTTCCCTTGATTATGTGTTGTCCTTTGTTAACAACTGCCTTATCATTGAAAAGGGAGAAGGCTCTTTGTTCTTAAAAATTTACTGGAGACACATTTTCTCTTCAACAGTCTATGTTGATAAAAAGATGACCTCATAGAGTTTGTAGTAGGGTCACATCTTTCAGAAGCACCTCTGTGACGTGTGACGTTGATGTTCTACTTGCTCATCAAGTCTCGTGGGTCAAGAAAGAAAATCTAACAGGAGGTCCTAAAATTAGAGGCTGTGCCCCTGGTGAGTCTATCCACAGATATGCCATCCAACTGGAAAGTGCTCTGTGTAAATATAGAGCATATCTCATAAGATATGAATTGATGTGCTATGTGTATGTAGTCATGTCCAACTCTTTGTGACCCCACGGACTGTAGGGCCCCTCTGTCCATGGGATTCTCCCAGATAGAATACTGGAGTGTGTTTCCATTCCCTTCTCCAGGGTATCTTCCCAACCCAGGGATCAAACCTGTGTTTCTTGGATCTTTCTCATTGGCGAGTAGATTCCTTATCCCGGCGACACCTGAGAAGTCTTATGAATTGATAAATCTATTTAAAATTCAATGTTAAAACTTTCAAATAAAAAAAAATGTACAGTGAACTGTATGTGGCTGTACAGGGTCAAAAATTTAGTAGAAAAGAAAGTATTAGTGCCTGTATATCAAATTATTATAAAGTGATTTCTCACTATGATTTCATTTTCTTTTTTTTTTGACTCTAGTAGAAACTTGTCTTTAATTCTTTGGCCATCAGAATCAGACATCATCAATATAAAAATATTTCTCTTTATAGTTGCATAGGTGCTCAGAACTGAAAGAAATGTATATACACATGTATTTTCTTAACAGCCCTCATATAGATTACTTTTCTTAAATCATTTCTATTGATTCCTAAAATAGAAACAGGCTCTGAACTAAAGATGGCTAAACAGGCGTGGAAGCATAAAGAATGTTAACTCTTCTCAGGCATTTTATCTAAGAATTTAAGATACAAAAACAGTAAAAAAAAAAAAAAAACAAACAGTGAACAACAAATCCTTAAAACAGCTAAAAATTCACTTAGATCAAAAAAGTCACTAAAAAATTCAGAAAGGAAAGCAGGATATTTTGAATTCAAATCTCTTAGCCAATTTAAAATAAGCATATTCTCCTTAATTTTCAAGGAGAATACAAAAATACAAAATACAAAAATATTAGAAATACAAAAAGTATTTCTAATACTTTTGGAAATATTTTTTATCATTAAATATTCTTATTCATTGAGTGATTTCAGTCGATGATTTCAATGTGGGAGGTAATTCCCACAAGCTTCAGAAAAGTGCATATACCTGATCTGTGTGTGTCCTTGTGAGCGATAAAAAGAGAATGAGAAGTCCAGACCTACCAGTGTCCCACTCAACGCCTGGAGGCCATCCACTTATTATTTAGGAAGTAGCTACTTTCCCTGGCTCCACATAGTCAAAACTTGTTATTCTTGGGATTATTTTGATCCTCGAAATACATGAAATACTTTTAGAATGTGTAATAATATCAATAAAATACTTATGTTACAATAATTATGTTATTTAGCAGAAATTGGGCTACAGCTACAGGTGATACTCAGTGCATGCCTATATTTTAGATAAAAGTGATGATAAGATACATATAGGCACAAAGCATATTTTTTAAAAATGTGAGAAGACGTTTTGAAACGACTAATTGAGAGGTGCTATTTTACTCTGTAGTAAAAGTCATGAATTTTACACATAGCACTGCTATGAGTGCTGTGAGGATCCAAGGAGGACCAGACTTTTAATTCATTAGGCAGTATGTAGGATTAGATATGGCTTTCTAAATGAAACTCAAATCCTTCACAAAACATTCTTGGTTTCAGATATCACTAGAAACCACCACACTGTAGGAAGGGTCACTGAGAGGTCTCCTGAGGTTCACAGACCTTTAAGCAAACTCAAGATGATTTTTTTTCCAAGAATAAATGCCAAGTTTTCAGCTAGCCCTAGTTAAGTTTCATGAGAACTTTACTGGCATGCCGAACCTGGACCAATTAACAGTTCTGAGGAAACACTGGGCAAAACTCAGAAGTTCCAGCTGAAGTCCTGCTGTTCTTCAGGTCTCAAATTGTAAATATCATGGAGCTGGTTCGGTGGTTGTTATAGTAACCAGAAAATTGTCATCCAAAGTTTGCCTCTTTTTCATTTTGTGCGTAACTGATGGCATCCTGGTCAACATTTTCAAGAGATCATTAAACATTATCTTCCCCCAAATATGTCACTGTATAAACCAGTTAAACATACTACATGCTCATTTACCATTCCAAAATGTATCTTTACCCAATACCATAACCACAAATACTCTAGACTGAGGAGGAGGACTCCATAGTCCCAGCTAGGTTCAGGCAGTCTGCGCAAATGCCGACAATTTTTTTTGAGTTCAGCCCCTCAGCAGGCAGAGGGTCTGGGGTCATGTGAGTCTGTCTGCACACCCTTTACCCTTAAAGTGATAGGGGTCTCCATCTCTCACCAGTCATCCACTTTTATGTCTGTTGAAATCCTTAGTAAGGAAAATACATACTGATGTAGCTACATTAAAGGATACAGCAAGATGTCTCTTCTTTTCAATAACAAGAAAGAATGACTTTCCAAACTGCATAGTTTCTCCTTGATATTTGGATGACCCATCAACAAATACAGCCAAGTAAATCATGGTATTTAACCTTTTCCAAGCACTCTTATCCTTTGTCTTTTTATTTAGAATAAAAATTAAAGTAGTATGATAAAAAGAATATTAAGATGAAAAATTAATCTTTCAGAGGCCCATTCTGAGTGTGGGTTATATTTTCAGAAGACATGTTCTTCTGTTTTAAAAATTATTTTTTAGTCCCAAAATATTATTCGAGAGCTAGTAAAAATATGTTTTCACTAGCCACAAGTTTAATAATTATTTGAAACTTTTAAAATTATATTCATTTTTATTTAGTTACAGTCATAGGAAGGTCAGACTATAACATGTATTGCAGAATAATAGAGCCCAAAGAACTCTGCTTTCAAAAATTTGTAATTGAACCACATTTAGAGAGGAGAACATGGAAGATTCTCTGTGTCTACTTGAACTGAGGGCTCCTGACCTAGTACAAACACCTTCTACCATACCACATGAACTACATTTACTCCTTACCAGAAGCAAAATGCAAAGGGTGGGAATTACATCATGCACATGACTTAGTGGCTCACTTTTAGTGTGAATGCCTTTATGTTATTACATATATATATGTGTGTGTGTGTGTGTGTGTGTATATATATATATATATATATGTTATTACATATATGTGTGTGTATATATCACACACACATACACATATGTGTATTTATATAAAAATACACACAGTTTACCCTTGAATAATACGGGCTTGAACTGCATGGGTTCATGTATATACAAAATTTTTTCAATAAATACAGTATCTGTATTTTCATTTTACAGATCTTTAAGTTAACTAAGTGAGGGAAAAGTTTGTGTTGAATTTGAGATCTCAGTATGTGGATTCGAAAGAACTAGGATTTAAGTCTTGATCCATTCATGCTATCTCACCTTGCTTTCCTTGGGTGAGTCATTTGTCAATTCCTTTGTTTTTGAGGCAGCAGTAGTGTGCATATTTTTACCTGAGTAGGGGGTGTTGGTGTCCCTGTGTGCACATGTGTTAAGTCACTTTCAATTGTGCCCAACTCTCTATGACCCTATGGACTGTAGGCCACCAGGCTTCTCTGTCCATGGGATTCTCCAGGCAAAAATACTGAAATGGGCTGCCATGCCCTCCTCCAGGGGATCTTCCCAACGCAGGGATCAAACCCTCATCTCTTAGTCTACTGAACTTGCAGCAGGGTTATTTACCACTAGCGCCACCTGAGAAGTCTATTGGTATCCCTAACTACTCCAAATTGTTCAAGGGTCAACTGTACTTACATATTTTATATCAATTATAAATCGTATATATTTCTCTCTTTTACATTTCTATGAAAGATAGAAATGTCTTTTCCTTAGTAAAATGAAACAAAAATTATATTTTCAAGTTAACTCTAATGTCTAATGATCAACTCCTATACTCACAGTTGTAGATCCAAGTTTCCATAGGTGGTACAAACAGTGATGGAACCAAATCAAATCTTGTCTTACTCTAAATGTCCTCTTCTGTTTAACAGCATACTATTTAATAACCACATATCATGTCTGATCAAGTAGCTACTAGTTTAGGTAGTCTGCACCAGGTTTGCAACAAAAAATCACAAAAAAAATTTACATAAATGCTCTGTAAACTTCAGTAAAATTTTACTAAAGGATAAGCATTGTTGTAAGACACTAATATTGACCACCTAAGTTCTTTGTTGGAGGTAAAATTGTAACTGAAATGGATTATTAGCAAGAATGTGTCTGAAATAAATGTAGAAATATTCAGCCATTACATACATATATCCTAGTGAGAACACCAAATATCTTTACTCAGCAGTTTATTTAGGAAAATGATCTGTTTTTTCTTTCAGTCAGTTCAGTCTCTCAGTCATGTCTGACTCTTTGGGACCCCATAGACTGCAGCATGCCAGGCCTCCCTGTCCATCACCAATTTCCAGAGTTTACTCAAATTGATGTCTACTGAGTTGGTGATGACATCCAACCATCTCATCCTCTGTCGTCCCCTTCTTCTCCTGCCTTCAATCTTTCCCTGTATCAGGGCCTTTTCAAATGAGTCAGTTCTTTGCCATCAGGTAGCCAAAGTATTGGAGTTTCAGCTTTAGTTATCAGTCCTTCCAAAGAACACTCAGGACTGATTTCCTATAGGATGTATTGGTTGGATGTCCTTGCAGTCCTAGGGACTCTCAAGAATCTTCTCCAACACCATAGTTCAAAAGCATCAATTCTTTGGAACTCAGTTTCCTTTACAGTCCAACTCTCACATCCATACATGACTACTGGGAAATGCATAGCTTTAACTAGATGGGCCTTTGTTGGCAAATTAATATCTCTGCTTTTTAATATGCTGTCTAGGTTGGTCATAACTTTCCTTCCAAGGAGTGTCTTTTAATTTCATGGCTGCAGTCACCATCTGCAGTGATTTTGAAGCTCCCCAAAAATAAAGTCTCTCACTGTCTCCGCATCTATTTACAATGAAGTGATGGGACCGGATGATCTTAGTTTTTTGAATGCTGAGTTTTACTCATTGAGTAAAGCCTTTTTCCCTCTCCTCTTTCACTTTCAAGAGGCTCTTTAGTTCTTCACTTTCTGCCATAATGGTGGTATCAGCTACATATCTGAGGTTATTGATATTTCTCCCAGTAATCTTCATTCCAGTTTATGTTTCATCTAGTCCAGCATTTCTCATGACGTACTCTGCATATAAGTTAAATAAGCAGGGTGACAATATACAGTCTTGATGTACTCCTTTTCCTATTTGGAACCAGTTTGTTGTTCTATGTCCGCTTCTAATTGTTGCTTCCTGACTTGCATACAGATTTCTCAAGAGACAGGTCTGGTGGTCTGGTATTCCCATCCCTTTAAGAATTTTCCAGTTTGTCATGACCCACACAGTCAAAGGCTTTGGCATAGTCAATAAAGCAGAAGTAGATGTTTTTCTGGAACTCTTTTGCTTTTTTGGTGATCCAGTGGATGTTGGGAATTTGATCTCTGGTTCCTCTGCCTTTCCTAATCCAGTTTGAACATCTGGAGGTTTATGGTTCACGTACTGTTGAAGCCTGGCTTGGAGAATTTTGAGCATTACTTTACTAGTGTGTGAGATGAGTGCAATTGTGCAGTAGTTTGAGCCTTCTTTGGAATTGCCTTTCTTTGGGATTGGAATGAAAACTGACCTTTTCCAGTCCTGTGGCCACTGCTGAGTTTTCCAAAATTGCTGGCATAATGAGTATGGACTTTCAAAGCATCATCTTTTAGGATTTGAAATAGCTCAACTGGAATTCCATCACCTCCACTAGCTTTGTTCATAGGCTCACTTGACTTCACATTCCAGGATGTCTGGCTCTAGGTGAATGATCACAACATCATGATTATTTGGTCATGAAGATCTTTTTTGTACAGTTCCTCTGTGTATTATTGCCACCTCTTCATAATATCTTCTGCTTCTGTTAGGTGCATACCATTTCTGTCCTTTTTTGTGCCCATCTTTGAATGAAATGTTCCCTTGGTATCTTTAATTTTCTTGAAGAGATCTCTAGTCTTTCCCATTCTATTGTTTTCCTCTATTTCTTTGCACTGATTCCTGAGGAAGACCTTGCTATTCTTTGGAACTCTGCATTCAGATGCTTATATCTTTCCCTTTCTCCTTTCCCTTTCACTTCTCTTCTTTTCACAGCTATTTGTAAGGCCTCCTCAGGCAGCCATTTTGCTTTTTTGCATTTCTTCTTCTTGGGGATGGTCTTGATTCCTGTCTCCTATACAATGTCATGAACCTCCATCCATAGTTCATCAGGCACTCTGTCTATCAGATCTAGTCCCTTAAATCTATTTGTCCCTTCCACTGTATAATCATAAGGGATTTGATTTAGGTCATACCTGAATGGTCTAGTGGTTTTCCCTACTTTCTTCAATTTAAGTCTGAATCTGGCAAAAAGGAGTTCATGATCTGAGCCACAGTCAGCTCGCCATCTTGTTTTTGCTGACTGTATAGAGCTTCTCCATCTTTGGCTGCAAAGAATATAATCAGTTTGATTTCAGTACTGACCATCTGGTGATGTGCATATGTAGAGTCTTCTCTTGTGTTGTTGGAAGAGGGTGTTTGCTATGACCGGTGCATTCTCATGACAAAACTCTATTAGCCTTTTCCCTGCTTCATTCTGTACTCCAAGGCCAAATTTGCCTGTTACTCCAGATGTTTCTTGACTTCCTACTTTTGCATTCCAGTCCCCTATAATGAAAAGGACGTCTTTTTTGGGTGTTAGTTCTAGAAGGTCTTGTAGTTCTTCACAGAACTGTTCAGTTTCAGCTTAATCAGCATTACTGGTCAGAGCATAGACTTGGATTACCATGATATTGAATGGTTTGCCTTGGAAACAGAGATCATTCTGTCATTTTTGAGATTGCATCCAAGTACTGCATTTCAGACTGTTTTTTTTTGTTTTGTTTTGTTTTTACTATGATGGCTTCTCCATTTCTTCTAAGTGATTCTTGCTCATAGTAGTAGATATAATGGTCATCTGAGTTAAATTCACCCATTTCAGTCCATTTTAGTTCACTGATTCCTAAAATGTTGATGTTCACTCTTTCCATCTCCTGTTTGACCACTTTCAATTTGCCTTGACTCATGGACCTAACATTCTAGGTTCCTATGCAATATTGCTCTTTACAGCATTGGACTTTACTTCCAACACCAGTCACATTCACAACTGGGTGGTGTTATTGCTTTGGCTCCATCTCCTCATTCTTTCTTGACTTATTTCTCCACTGATTTCCCTTAGCTATTGGGCACCTACTGACCTGGGGAGTTCATCTTTCAGTGTCCTATCTTTTTGCCTTTTCATACTGTTCATGGGGTTCTCAAGTCAAGAATACTGAAGTGGCATTCCCTTTTCTAGTAGACCGTGTTTTGTCAGAACTCTCCACCATGACCTGTCCATCTTGGGTGGCATGGCTCATAGTTTGATTGAGTTAGACAAGGCTATAGTGAAATGAAGTCACTCAGTTGTATCTGACTTTTTGAGACCCCATGGACTGTAGCCTACCAGGCTCCTCTGTCCATGGGATTTTCCAGGCAAGAACACTGGAGTGGGTTGCCATTTCCTTCTCCAGGAGATCTTCCCAACCCAGGAATTGAAACCTTGTCTTCCACATTGTAGACAGATGCTTTACCATCTAAGCCACCAGGGAATAGACAAGGCTATAGTCCATGTGATCAGATTGGTTAGTTTTCTGTGATTGTGGTTTTCAGTCTGTCTGCCCTCTGATGGAGAAGGATAAGAGGCTTATGGAAGCTTCCTGATGGGAGAGACTGACTGAAGGGAAACTGGGTCTTGTTCTGATGGGCGGGGCCATGCTCAGTAAATTTTTAATCCAATTTTCTGTTAATGGGTGGGGCTGTGTTTCCTCCTTGTTATTTAACCTGGGGCCAAACTATAGTGGAGATAATGAAGATAATGGCAACCTCTTTCAAAAGGTCCCGTGCACATACTGCTACACTCAGTGCCCCCAACCCCTCAGCAGACTACTGCCAACCCACACCTCTGCTGGAGACTCCTGGACATTCATGGGCAAGGCTGGGTCACTCTCTTGTGGGGGTCACCGCTTCTTTCTCCTGGGTCCTGGTGCACATAAGGCTCTGTTTGTGCCCTCCAAGAGTCTGTTTCCCCAGTCCCGTGTAAATTCTGGTGGCTCTAATAGTGACCTCTTCCAAGAGGGCTTATGCCATATCCATGTCTACTGCACCCAGAGCCCCTGCCACTGCAGGAGTCCACTGCTGACTTCTACCCCCACAGGAGACTTCCTAGGGCAAACTACCTTTGGTTTATTTAATGTTTATTTTGTTGTTATTTCAAAAGCTTTAAAATTTTCAATTTATTTGCACTATTAAGCACTAATTTTTGCTCACTTTTCTTTATCAAGCAGTATCTTTATGAAGATACTGGTCAGGACATAATAAGATTTTTCCAACACTTCAGTTGTCTAAAAGAACCAAGTTGGGATTATCAACAGTGGATTACACACTTTTATAGTGCTTCTTGGCATGACTTATCCTCTTCAAAAGGAGACACTTGGGTATAAGATGGTGGGGGTGAGATTAGTATTCAGAAAAGAAAGAATTAGCAATGGCTGAATGATAGAAAAATCAGTTGGCATCTGTGCTTTCTGAACCCTTTTGTAGAACAGCCAGTCTAAAAAACCATCCAGGTTGCTACCTGTGTGGCCCAGGGAAGCTCGTGTTTCTGTTGACCAGTTTCGAGACTGTGAAAAGCCCTCTGCATGCCTAACCCACTAGTTTCAGCTGTATGAAATCCACATTCCCCATTAACTGGCCTAATACTTCATTTCTCATTGAAATACAAATTTCCTTGGAAAAGGATAAACATGAAACCTTACCACTGCTCCAGAGGCTAGGGAACACTCCCAAGAGCCAGACTGAGCCTTTGTTGAGTATACCAGAGACACGCACCTGCCATCCTCTTTGTGGGTGTGTGCTAAGTTGCTTTAGTGTGTCCAGCTCTTTTTGACCTTATGGATTGTAACCTGCCAGGCTCCTCTGTCCATGGGATTTTCCAGGCAAAAATATTGGAGTGGGTTGCCATTTGGGGTTATCCCTAGAAAAAGACTGTTTACAGTCCTTGGATTGGAGCTTTATAATCATCCTCCAAGATGAATTTCTTTGAAAAAATACCACATTATAGATAAAGATTTAATAAGCAGCTAAATATAAAATATTCTAACAAGTGTGAGCTAACTTTTGAATCATATCTCCACAATAAGAAACAATAATATCCTAAGAAAGAGGAAGTCCAAAAAGCAAGAGAGAGATACAGTGTATTACTTTCTCAACATTTATTTTTCTTTTTGTATAAATGCACCATTGGTGGGTAATTTGCCCATTTTTGAAGGAGTCATATAAATGTGTCCTTATTTTAAAATATAAGTGACTTCCCTGTAGCTCAGGTGATAAAGAATCTGCCTGCAATGCAGGAGAACTTGGGTTTGATCCCTGGGTCAGGAAGACCCCCTGGAAAAGGAAATGGCAACCCACTCCAGTATTCTTGCTGGAGAATTCCATGGACAGAGGAGCCTGGTGGGCTACAGTCCATGGAGTCAAGCAGAGTCAGACACAACTGAGAGACTAACACACACAAATGATCTGAATCCTGGTTTTTCATCAGTGTTTCATCTTAGTTACCCTTTTAAGAAGATATTCTAATATTGTAGTGCTATCTTTATGATTTCTAACTTGGTATCATAGCTTGAAAAGTCTTTTGAACATGAAATTATAAAAATATTCTTCAGGGTCTTCACTTTTGTATATGCAAATATCTACTACATGAATTTTAGTTATCCTCAATTTATATAAACATAGAAATAAAATTAAATATTCAACACTATTTCCTGAATATTCTGTCACCTTCAACCATACTCATTTACCATATTCTTAGAATGCAGAGAGATTATTTTTGATATTTGTTAAATGTTTTAGTTCTCACTAGAGTTTAGAAATTTAGTGTACCTAAAACTCCAGTACTCCTGTCTGGAAAATCCCATGGATGGAGGAGCCTAGTAGGCTACAGTCTATGGGGTCACTAAGAGTCGGACACGACTGGACAACTTCACTTTCACTTTTCACTTTCATGCATTGGGAAGGAAATGGAACCCCACTCCAGTGTTCTTGCCTGGAGAATCCCAGGGAAGGTGGAGCCTGGTGGGCTGACATCTATGGGGTTGCACAGAGTTGGACACGACTGAAGCGACTTGGCAGTAGCAGCAGCAAAACCTCAAAACCTTCTTTCTTGTCTTTTTTTTTTACCTCTTTGAGTGTTTTTATTTCCACCAATTTTCTATAATCAGTAGTTTCTGTGCCAACTATGATGTCTTCTACTATGACACATTTCATTTACAATCTAAGTTTAGAAACAACTGGGTAATTAGAGCCAGTCCAGACTGACCTTGCTCTGAATTCTGATTCTTTCATGTAAAGAGCAAAATGAACTTTAAAAATTACTTAATTCTTGCTAAATGTCTTTTACTAAATTCCTCAGCTCTGAAGCTGACCCACTTCACCTCAGACTTTTATAAAAATTAAATTACATGGAATAGGCCTCGGGACATATTAGCAGCTCAACAAAATTAACTTCAATTTTTCATTTCCTCCCATCAGTCCTTTGTTACTGATATTAATTCTTCTTTTTATTCCTAAATGGCTCTGTATAACGAAGATAGGCTGTTCTCCAATATTTTCAGGGTTAAAGATAAGAACAAAAATGCAAGTCCATACACTATAAAAAAGTTAGACAAGACTGAGCAACTAAGCATACACACAACATAATTTGAATTAATCTATATTTATCCCAAAAGTTACTTTTCTTGCATTCATCTTAGCAAAATCATCATTTATTTTATTACCAGCAAGGGTTGTTTAAAATAATTTGTATTTTATTGGCAGCAATGCCGAATTAGACATTTATTGGTCATATGCAGCTGTGCTTAGTCATTTAGTTGTGTCCAACTTTTTGTGACCCCATAGACTGTAGCCCACCAGGCTCCTCTGTCCATGGGGATTCTCCAGACAAGAGTACTGGAGTGGGTTGCTGTGCTTTCCTCCTGAGGATCTTCCCAACCCAGGGATCAAACCCAGGTCTCCTACACTGCAAGCAGATTCTTTACCATCTGAGCCACCAGATTAATAAAAATGTTAATAAATAAATCAATTGATGTTTATTAATTTCAAGATAAAAAAGACCTATCCTACTGAGGCTACAGTAAATGAAAATATCAATAAAATTCTTAAGTCAATACTTTGATTCAGAAATGCATCTTGATTTACACATGTCACAGATATGGGTCTTAGGAAATAAATTATTATTTTTCTACAAAAGTTTAAAAATATTTTAATTTTACCATATAAATTGCTATCCATTAATATTACTAGTTTTACTATCTCTTACAGCAATACACAGATACAAACAGTATTTCTTGAGTTCCAAATTTTAAAAGCTTGGATAATATAAGAAGGCAAAAATAGCTATAAACTTCTCAATCAGAACTATTCCTTGAATGATATTGGTTATAAAATAGTATCTATAAAATACTCTGGAGATTATTTTATATGAATATCCTACTCTATGGTCATGCAAATACTTGAGTTTCCCTGTTCTAATATTGTTACATTTTAATGGAATTTTTGTTGCATATTTTACACGCAGTCTATTTTGACTTATAGACAAAAAATTAACCTCAAACACTTTAAGATATTTTATCCTTTTAAAATACAAATGGCCAAATTTAAATCTAGGTTTTCCAAAAGCTTCAACTAACCTAATAATTGTAACAGTTCATAACTCCAAAATATGGTTAATGCATATTCAAAGTTAATTTCATTTTGCAACAAAAAGCATGATTTCTTTATTTGAACATCTGTTGTTTCACCTGTTTTCATGCATTTTGTATCTAGGCTGCTATAATAGCATTTAGATGGCATTTCAACCATGAATTCAAAGGTAATCGTAAGGTCAGATTTTATATGGGTTTCAGTAAGATTTCTTTCTTTGAACAGGTCCAGAAAATACAGATTATAAACTTGGAATTGTTGCAAAGCTATGATTTTTGAAACTATAATTGTTGCAAAAAAAATTTAGGACATACTTTCTAGCAAAAATCCTAACTATACACAAATTCTCTGGCTCATTGGCCAAAATTTTGGTTTCTATTCTGCTTTATTAACCATGCTGCCATTGTTATCTTAGATTGTTATCAATGACTTTTAATAAAAAACTGAACATTTTACTTTTTAAAAATTAATCAGTATCATTAAAAATCTCTATGAGGCAAAAATATTCTTAATTTTAGTATTTAATATCTATACCAGTACATAGAATTGCTATCATACTTTATATTTTACACGAGTATACAGTTTCAAATTTTGGAGAAATATGAAATGTTATGGGCTTCCCTGGTGCCTCAGTAGTAAAGAATGTACCTGCCACTGCAGCAAACGTGGGTTCCATCCCCGGGTCAGAAAAATCCACTGGAGAAGTAAATGGCAACCCATTCCAGTATCCTTGCCTGGAGAATCCCATAGACAGAGGAGCCTGGTGGGTGACAGTCCATGGGGTAACAAAAGAGTTGGACATGACTTAGTGACTAAGAAACATGAAATGTTCAATAATGCAAACTGTACCACAGTTGCCTATAAGTCCCTGTTTTTATTAAAACACAGATTTTTGAGGTTCTCGAGAACCATTCTTTGAATATAAAGAGAAGAAAAAAAAATAGATACTGAGCACCAAAACTGTATGGACATAACAGAAGCAGAAGATATTAAGAAGAGATTGCAAGAATACACAGAAGAACTATACAAAAAAGATCTTCATGACCCAGATAATCACAATGATGTGATCACTCATCTACAGCCAGACATTCTGGAAAGAGAAGTCAAATTGGCCTTAGGAAGCATCACTATGAACAAAGCTACTGGAGGTAATGGAATTCCAGTTGAGCTATTTCAACTCCTAAAAGATAATGTTGTGAAAATGCTGCACTCAATACGCCAGCAAATTTGGAAAACTCAGCAGTGGCCACAGGAATGGAAAAGGTCAGTTTTCATTCCAATCCCAAAGAAAGGCAATGCCAAAGAATCTTCAAACTACAGCAGAATTGCACTCATCTCATATGCTAGTAAAGTAATGCTCAAAATTCTCTAAGCCAGGCTTCAATAGTACGTGAACTGTGAACTTCTAGATGTTCAAGCTGGTTTTATAAAAGTCAGAGGACTCAGAGATCAAATTGCCAGCATCCGCTGGATCATGAAAAAAGCAAAAGAGTTCCAGAAAAACATCTATTTCTGCTTTATTGACTATGCCAAAGCCTTTGACTGTGTGGAATACATTCAACTGTGGAAAATTCTGAAAGAGATGGGAATACCAGACTACCTGACCTGCCTCTTGAGAAACCTATATGCACGTCAGGAAGCAACAGTTAGAACTGGACATGGAACAACAGACTGGTTCCAAACAGGAAAAGGAGTTCTGTATATTTTCAAGGCTGTATATTGTCACCCTATTTATTTAATTTCTATGCAGAGTACATCATGAGAAACGCTGGTCTGGAAGAAGCACAAGCTGGAATCAAGATTGCCAGAAGAAATATCAATAACCTCATATATGCAGATGACACCACCCTTATGGCAGAAAGTAAAGAAGAATTCAAAAGCCTCTTGATGAAAGTGAAAGAGGAGAGTGAAAAAGTTGGCTTAAAGCTCAACATTCAGAAAACTAAGATCATGGCATCTGGTCCCATCACTTCATGGGAAAAAGATGGGGAAACAGTGGACACAGTGTCAGACTTTATTTTTCTGGGCTCCAAAATCACTGTAGATGGTGACTGCAGTCATGAAATTAAAAGACACTTACTCCTTGGAAGGAAAGTTATGACCAACCTAGACAGCATATTTAGAAGCAGAGACATTACTTTGCCAACGAAAGTCCGTCTAGTCAAGGCTATGGTTTTTCCAGTAGTCGTGTATGGATGTGAGAGTTGGACTACAAAGAAAGCTGAGCGCTGAAGAATTGATGCTTTTGAACTGTGGTGTTGGAGAAGACTCTTGAGAGTCCCTTGGACTGCAAGGAGATCCAACCAGTCCATCCTAAAGGAGATCAGTCTTGAGTGTTCATTGGAAAGACTGATATTGAAGCTGAAACTCTAATATTTTGGCCACCTGATGCGAAGAATTGACTCATTTGAGAAGACCCTGATGCTGGGAAAGACTGAAGGCAGGAGCAGAAGGGGATGACAGAGGATGAGTTGGTTGGATGGCATCACTGACTCAATGGACATGAATTTGAGTAAACTCCGGGAGTTGATGATGGACAGGGAGGCCTGGTGTGCTGCAGTCCATTTGGTCGCAAAGAGTCAGACATGACTGAACAACTGAACTAAACTGAACTGAACACCACTGAGAAAAACATGAGAAAAAATTTAGCTTAACATGAGAAAAGTTTAAAAGTTTAGTTAAATATTAAAAAAAATAGCATGTATACTATTTGATACTCCAAAATTGACAATTTTTTTTCAATAATTTTATTTTTTTTCGCTGTTCTGGATCTTTGTTGCTGCTAGGGCTTTTGTCCAGTTGCAACAAGCAGTGGCTCCTCTCTAGTTTTGGTGCACAGGCTTCTTGTTGCAGTGGCTTCTCTTTTGTGGAGCACAGGCACTAGGACATGCAGTTTCAGTGACTGCATTTCCAGGCTCTAGACCACAGGCTTAATAGTTGTGGCACATGGGCTTAGTTGCTCTGTGGCATGTGGGATCTTCCTGGACCAGGGATCAAACCCATGTCTCATGCATTGACAGGCAGATTCTTTACTACTGAGCCACCAGAGAAGGCCATAACAAGTTTATTGTTTAATGCTTGTTCTTACTTAAATTACTTTGATTCCACTGTTCAGAAACCCCCTGGCCTCCAAAGTAGTGTCCTTTGGAGACTGCCAGTCTTCAGCACTGGCATCAGTACAATCTGAAACCCTTCATAGTATTCAGACGTCATCTCCTTTTGTGGTAAGCCAATGCTTTTTGCCATAGATATTTGTATATCTTTATTTAAAAATTAGAAAAGGAAAGAAAATAAAAATATCTATCTACTTCAGTTCAGTCGCTCAGTCATGTCTGACTCTTTGTGACCCCATGAATCACAGCACACCAGGCCTCCCTGTCCATCACCAACTGCCAGAGTTCACTCAAACTCATGCCCATAGAGTCAGTGATGCCATCCGTCCATCTCATCCTCTGTCATCCCCTTCTCCTCCTGGCCCCAATCCCTCCCAGCATCAGAGTCTTTTCCAATGAGTCAACTCTTCTCATGAGGTGGTCAAAGTACTGGAGTTTCAGCTTCAGCATCAGTCCTTCCAATGAACACCCAGAATCGATCTCCTTTAGGATGGACTGATTGGATCTCCTTGCAGTCCAAGGGATTCTAAAGAGTCTTCTCCAACACCACAGTTCAAAAGCATCAATTCTTCGGGGCTCCGCCTTCTTCACAGTCCAACTCTCACATCCATACATGACCACTGGAAAAACCATAGCCTTGACTAGATGAACCTTTGTTGGTAAAGTAATGTCTTTGCTTTTCAATATGCTATTTAGTTTGGTCATAACTTTCCTTCCAAGGAGTAAGCATCTTTGAATTTCATGGCTGCAATCACCATCTGCAGTAATTCTGTTGCCCCAGAAAAGAAAGTCTGACACTCTTTCCACTGTTTCCTCATCTATTTCCCATGATGTGATGGGACCAGATGCCATGATCTTAGTTTTCTGAATGTTGAGCTTTAAGCCAACTTTTTCACTCTCCTCTTTCACTTTCATCAAGAGACTTTTTAGTTCCTCTTCACTTTCTGCCATAAGGGTGGTGTCATCTACATATCTGAGGTTATTGAGATTTCTCCCGGCAATCTTGATTCCAGCTTGTGCTTCTTCCAGCCCAAAGTTTCTCATGATGTACTCTACATATAAGTTAAATAAGCAGGGTGACAATATACAGCCTTGACGTACTCCTTTTCCTAATCAGTCTGTTGTTCCATGTCCAGTTCTAACTGTTGCTCTATCCACTTATCACATTGTTATTTTGCCAGACATTTAAATGTATAGACATAAGGATATAAATTATGTACAGACATAAGCATCAAAAAAATTTTATTTAGTGAAAATAAATAAAAATAGTCTCATATTGCTAAGGACATAAAAATAATATTTCTGATGCATTTAATTACCTAAATAACTAACTGGAAGAGATACAAAATATTTCCCAATTATAATGTAAAAATCCAGTGAATAAAAGTAAAGTCAATACTTTCAGTATTTCATCCTATTTGTTTGTATACCTGCTTATCCCTAAAAATAGTTTTATGTTTTTAACAAAGCACATGCTATTATAAAAATTTATATTTTCTATTTAACCATGACAGAATATAAGAAGACTTAGAGACAAATTAAAACTTTTCAACAGTTTCATCACTTAACAATGACAGACACAGATAACAGAACAAATTTTTTATCTGAACATTTTAAGATAACTTAAAGAACAAATAACCTAAAGAGTATTTGTAAGTCAATTTTTTTCTAAGAAATGGTTTTTAAATTGAAAAAAAAATCACAAGAATAACAATTAAATAATCACAACACATCCCACAGCCATGATCTATCAGTTTAATTTTAAAAAGTAATGATTTATAAAAATCTTTCCTTTCTTCCCCAAATGAAAACATTTTTTCTTACATCACTCATACTTTCTCATTGGACCCATAATAAATTTTTTATACTCCCAAAATCTTCAGACTCTCTTCAACATTGTTCTGGTAGATAAGTCCTTCTTGAAAGCATCTAATAGCCAATGCAAATAATCTTTTTTGATAAGTGAACATTGCTCATTTTAATGCCTCTCATCACCACTTATCCTTAATCCTTCTGACAAAAGCCTGAATAGCTGTAATTCCCATCTTCTTTCATTTTCAAAGGTAATATGATAATATTTTCTAGGTCTTATCAAGGTTCTTCTGATAGGAATTATATGATTAATGAATTCTCATATTTTGATACCTGTCTATTGCTGATTGTGTATATATGTATATTTGCATCTCAGTAAGAAACCAATTAGTCCTCCCCACTCAAAATCTCTTTTTTTGTACAATTATCTATCTCTAAAGCATATTTAAAGTTTTCAAGGCTTTGGAGATATTAACAGAAGGAGATTCTCACTTATTCTTAGCGTTTCATTTCTCTCCTTTCAAAGACAATGAACACAGATAGTGAACAACTAGAGTCCCTCATTAATTAGGATAAATGAACAGAGTTTCCCTTTAGGAATGAGGCAAAATGTTATAAAATCCCTAAGGAATCAGAGGTATGTTGCTCTAAAGACAGTAGAGACCTATCTGAGTTAACACTGTCTCTGGTTTACAGAGTGCATAAAAGTGTTCCAAGAAATGTATTCCTCAGGATGGAGAAGGGCAAAGAAACTTAGCAGAATTGATTAAAAAGAAAGGTTTCTTGAAGTATATGCTCACGGGGATGTGTTTTCAGATAAGGTACCATTCATTCAATCCCATTTTTCTAAATAGACTTGAAAAATAAATAAAAGCCAATTTGACTAAAGAAAATCCTTGCATATTATGTCTCTAACTTTGGAAATTTACGCTGTCTTTCCAGTATATCAAATCTTTTTTGGAAATACTGCTGCCGTTTTGTTTCTTGGTTTAGTTTTGCCATTGGTTGTTTACACACCAATTGTTAGGTTCCAGGCGCTTTTAACACTCCATCATATTCTTTGCATTCATGCACATATTTGTGTGTGTGTGTAATTAACATGCATGTTTAAGTCTTTTAGTATCAGCTACTTATAGTAGTATTTAATTTAATTTCTAAAATATTTATTTATTTATTTATTTTTGAACCAAATAACTTCCTTGAAAAGGGCTCTCTGGTTCATCCTGTGTACCTCACTGATACAATAGAAAAGCTTATAGTGGCTGCAATTTCTGAAATAAAATTCAGGAAATGAGGTTGGAAAACACATTTAGTCATGTAACATGATATACTATGAATCTTTGAATTACGTAATCATAAATGGGCACATTAAAAGAAAAGACCAACAAATATGAAAACAGGTGAATAAAAATTATACAATCTGAGGGGAGGGAGTACAGGGGGAAAATGGAAAACATGAACAGTATCTATCATTATAAAATAAATGCAACTGGAGTTTCTAAGGTAAAAAAAGAAAGTGAAAGGGCCAGAAAATATTTGTAGAAATATTGGCTAAAATGCTTAATGTTTTTAAAAACCAAATACAGATTCAGGAAGGTAAGTAATACCAAAATGAATAAGTACAAAGAACATCACACTTAAATATATCATAGTTAAACCATTGCAAATCAAAGGTAAGGAGAAAATCTTAAAAACATCTAGGGAATAAAGACACATTACATACAGGAGGGCAAAGATAAGAATGATGGTGGCTATTATGGCATTAGAAACAGAGAGACTAGAATAAAATATCTAAAATTCTGAAAGAAAAAACAAAATATTGACAATATATTTTTATATTAAACAAAAAATCTCTTAAAGATTAAATAAAGACACTTGCACACAAACAAAAGTCAAGAATTCTTTGCTAATGGACATGCTCACCTTATAAAAACTTCTGAAGAATTTTTTTCAAACAATAGGTAAATGGTACCAGATGTAAATTCAGATCTACAGGAGAAAATGAAGAGCACTAAAAATAGTAAATATGTGGGTGAATAAGCAACAATATTTTTCTTTCTTTTATTGAATTATTTTAAAGCAGTTAAAAATTGAAAATGGGAAAGTCAGTTAATTCTTCAAGCAAAAATAACAATATATCATGGAGTTCATAAAATTTGTGGAAGTGAAATATATAATAAAAATAACATAAAGTATGTTAATAATCCCTAACATTATACATAGAGTGTTATAATATTAAATAAAGTTAGATTGTGATAAGTTAAGGGTGATTATTGTAATCCCTAGAGAAAATCCAACCAAATGCTGTTTACAGGAGATGAATCTTAAATAGAAAGACAGAGGCTTGAAAGTAAAAGAAGGAAAAAGAAATACCAAGTAATGCTAAGCATAAAAATACTGCTATTGCTGTCTATATATATCTAGCAAAGTAGATTACAGGACAAAGAGTATTATTAGAGTTAAAGAGAGTTCATAATGCTAAAGGGGCAATTCATTAAGTACATACAATAATGCTAAATGAATATGCAGAGCTAAATATATATGAAGAAAAAATTGACATGATTAAAAGGACAATTAAATAATCTGCAATTCTTACTCAAGATTTTATCATCCCTTTCTCAATAATTAATAGAAAAAGAAGAAGAATGTTTGTAAGGATCTAGAAGATTTGAACAAGGCTTCCTGGCTTTACTTGAGCTGTCAAGTAAAGAATCCGCTTTCAATTCAGGAGACCCGGGTTCGATTCCTGGGTCAAGAAGTTCTCTTTGAGAAGGGATAGGCTGCCCACTCCAGTTCATGGGCTTCCCTGGTGGCTCAGGTGGTTAAGAATCTGCCTGCAATGTGGAAGGCCTGGTTGGATCCCTAGGTTGGGAAGATTTCCCCTGGAGGAGGGCATGGCAACCCACTCCAGGATTCTTGCCTGGAGAATCCCCATGAACAGAGAGGAGCCTGGCAGGCTACAGTCCATGGGGTCGCTAAGAGTTGGACATGACTGAGAGACTAAGCACACACACACAGAAGATTTGAACAGCATTATCAACTTGACTTGACATACACAGAACATTGCACTCAATAACTGCTTAATATAAATTTTTAAAAATGCACCAGTCATGTTCACTTACTGGTTTTTTTGGCTGTGATTATTAGCAGAAATGTTTACTGGCTGTCCTTATAGTTTTCTGAATATCTTCTAAATAGACAGTTTTCTGAACTTACCTTACACTTTTCTGACCTTCTCTCTAAAGGAAGTGAAGTGAAAGTCGCTCAGTTGTGCCCGACTCTTTGCGATCCCATGGACTATACAATCCATGGAATTCTCCAGACCAGAATACTGGAGTGGGTAGCCTTTCTCTTCTTAAGGGGATCTTCCCAACCCAGGGATTGAACCCAGGTCTCCTGCATTGCAGGTGGATTCTTCACCAGCTGAGCCACAATATAGAGACATGTAAAAAACAATTTTCAAACACAGCATAAAAACCTCTATTATTCCAAGCAAAGACAACTGAAATTTCTATTTCTTGTTTTATTGATTTGTTTTTGGCAGAGTGAAAAAAATAAATTCTATATTGATGGAGTTTATGAATCTGTGGTTAGTAGAAAGATATTTACTTTTGTAATCAAGCCACCATTTGGAAAAAGGGAAAAGAACACTACTGAGTTCTAAGTCAGAGAAGGTGAAATACCGACATAACTGCACCTTAATGAGAAGTGGGCAAGTTACATGGACATAACCTAGAAAGGGTACGTGTATATTATTTTTACCACTCACTGATCCTGGCAAATTCTGCTTAAAGAACTTTCTGCTCCAATTTTCCATATGAATAAAAAACTTATATTCTCCAAAGAGACGTATAAAGAAGGAAGAGATGAGAATCAAATTCTTAGAAAATTCATTAAAAATTCCTACTGTGAATTAGACCATTCCAGTCATTTCCTGATACTATTCATTTTTTCCACAATAGTTTGGGTAAAAAATTGTATTTACATGTATTAAGGAGAAGGCAATGGCACCCCACTCCAGTACTCTTGCCTGGAAAATCCCATGGATGGAGGAGCCTGGTAGGCTGCAGTCCATGGGGTCGTGAAGAGTCGGACACGACTGAGCGACTTCACTTTCACTTTTCACTCTCATTCATTGGAGAAGGAAATGGCAACCCACTCCAGTGTTCTTGCCTGGAGAATCCCAGGGATGGGGGAGCCTGGTGGGCTGCCGTCTATGGGGTCGCACAGAGTCGGACACGACTGAAGCGACTTAGCAGCAGCAGCAGCAGCAAGGCCATTTAAACCTGTCAAGTAGCAAGCAAAAAAAAAATTTTTTTTAATCAATTACTTTATGATTCAGGGGTTTTTCACTCATAAAAATTCTCTTTGTTCATATCATAAAATAAAAAAAGTAAACGAGGAAATTCAGCCAGCTATTCACATGGGGAAATAAAGAAGTGAGAGAAAAGAGAAAGTAACTGACATGTTTGTGGATTTAAAGATTCAGAGGGGAAAACTATGGTAAAAACAAAAATAGTGTAATATGCTGCATGAAACTAACAATGTTTAAGATCATTCACCAGGGAAAAAGACACTCAAGGAGAGAAAATATCCAAATGTCATAAGCACAAGGAATGGAAAATTTATTTAAAATCACTTAGTGTCTCTATATAACAACTATTAACCAGAATATAAGAATATATATTCTCTCCCTATCTCTTTTTATCTTCCTATCCAAACTTGAGGTCTTTACATGTACTTGTTTCCTTCAAAAAAACTGTTGTTAGGGAGGAACCTGGAGAATCCCCATGGACAGAGGAACCTGGAGGGCTACAGTCCATGGGGTCACAAAGAGTTGGGCACAACTGAGCATCTAAGCACAACACAACATAGCATCATCTTAGTGTAAAAAGTAATTAATGCATTACCTCTATCAAAGACTTATGCATTAGAAACGTCATCTGGCAGCTATAATTGTGATGAAATTCATTTTCTTAGTATTTAAAATAAAATACCCTCATGCCCAGATTCATATCCAGTTCTCTTATTCTTGCATGTCCTTCTAGAAGAAACTTATTTGTATCTTTGAGGAGTTCTTCTGTAGTCTGTTAATTCCTCTAGGTGAGTGATTCTTTCTCCCACTACCATTGTCCCAGTAGAACATGAGCCTCAGAAGAGCAAGGCTGTTTTCTGTCTTACTCACTGCTATGCTCTTACAATTCAAATGGGGCCAGCACATAGAAAGTACAAAATCAACTTATGAATGGAAGCGTGAGCCAAGGAAACTGCTGCTCCTGAGCTCTGCAGGTCACTTAACATGTCTGTGTGATCTAAAGGAAGGTATCTAATTTCTCTTTCCCTTTGTTTCTCTACCTGTAAAAAAGAGATAATAACATTACCTCCCTCATAGGATTATGGATGGGGTACAATGAGTTGCCCCTTGTTGTTAAGCTCAAATCCTCATTGATGTTTATCCTGAGCATGCACAGAGTAGCTCTTAAAACTTCAAAGTACAAATAAGGGCAGACTATATGCATAACTTTTATTTTCAGAATATATGGGGTATAGAGGGTAACAGAAATACAGGTCATATATCAGTTACATCAATATCACAAGCTACTTCTAGGGCCCTTAGAAAACCAACTTATTATCAAGATTGCTGCCTAATTCTTGGTGGCTACCAATAAGTATCTCTTTTAAACATGAAATCCAACAACCCTTTATTCTTAAACTGCAAAACAAGAAGACTTTCTGTGTGTATAAGGTGTGCTCAGTGAAAATGTGAAACTCAGAAATAAAATAGCTAGTTTTTTTTTTTTAAAGCAGAAAAATGGGTTTATTTGTGCATAGCAGAGAATTGCATTACAACAACCTATGATGAACCATAGGCAAATCTATAGAGCAACAGAGAGAGGTTTACTTTTACTAGGTTTTAAGAGGAAATTGGGGCTTCCCAGGTGGCGCTAGTGGAAAAGAACCCACCTGCCAAAGAAGGAGATGCAGGTTGGATCCCTGGGTCGGGAACATCCCCTGGAGGAAGAAATGGCAACCCATTCCATTTCCCAATTCCCATGCCTGGGAAATTCCAAGGACAAAAGAGCCATGTGGATTCATGGGGCCACAAAAGAGGACATGACTGAGCACATACCTATAAACACACACACGCACACACACTACATGCTAAGTCACTTTAGTTGTGTCTGACTCTTTGTGACCCCATGAACTGTAGCCCACCAAGCTTCTCTGTCCATGGAATTCTCCAGGTAAGACTACTGGAGTGGGTTGCCATGCCCTCCTCCAGGGTATCTTCCCAATCTAAGGATCGAACCTGGGTCTCCTGCATTGCAGTCCTTTTCATTATAGGTGACTGGAATGCAAAAGTACGAAGTCAAGAAACACCTGGAGTAACATGCAAATTAGGCCTTGGAATACAGAATGAAGCAGGGCAAAGACTAATAGAGTTTTGCCAAGAAAATGCACTGGTCATAACAAATACCCTCTTCCAAAAACATAAGAGAAGACTCTATACATGGACATCACCAGATGGTCAACACCAAAATCAGATTGATTATATTCTTTGCAGCCAAAGATGGAGAAGCTCTATACAGTCAGCAAAAACAAGACTGGGAGATGACTGGCTCAGATCATGAACTCCTTATTGCCAAATTCAGACTTAAATTGAAGAAAGTAGGGGAAACCACTAGACCATTCAGGTATGACCTAAATCAAATCCCTTATGATTATACAGTGGGAGTGAGAAATAGATTTAAGGGCCTAGATCTGACAGATAGAGTGCCTGATGAACTATGGAATGAGGTTCGTGGTGTTGTACAGGAGACAGGGATCAAGACCATCCCCATAGAAAAGAGATGCAAAAAAGCAAAATGGCTGCCTGAGGAGGCCTTACAAATAGCTGTGGAAAGAAGAGAAGCGAAAAGCAAAGGAGAAAAGAAAAGATATAAGCATCTGAATGCAGAGTTCCGAAGAAGAGCAAGAAGAGATAAGAAAGCCTTCTTCAGCGATCAATGCAAAGAAATAGAGGAAAACAACAGAATGGGAAATACTAGAGATCTCTTCAAGAAAATCAGAGATACCAAAGGAACATTTCATGCAAAGATGAGCTCGATAAAGGACAGAAATCGTATGGACCTAACAGAAGCAGAAGATATTAAGAAGAGATGGCAAGAATACACAGAACTGTACAAAAAAATTTTCACGACCCAGATAATCATGATGGTGTGATCACTGACCTGGAGCCAGACATCCTGGAATGTGAAGTCAAGTGGGCCTTAGAAAGCATCACTACGAACAAAGCTAGTGGAGGTGATGGAATTCCAGTTGAGCTATTCCAAATCCTGAAAGATGATACTGTGAAAGTGCTGCACGCAATATGCCTGCAAATTTGGAAAACTCAGCAGTGGCCACAGGACTGGAAAAGATCAGTTTTCATTCCAATCCCAAAGAAAGGCAATGCCAAAGAATGCTCAAACTACTGCACAATTGCACTCATCTCACATGCTAGTAAAGTAATGCTCAAAATTCTCGAAGCCAGGCTACAGCAATATATGAACCGTGAACTTCCTGATGTTCAAGCTGGTTTTAGAAAAGGCAGAGGAACCAGAGATCTAATTGCCAACATCCGCTGGATCATGGAAAAAACAAGAGAGTTCCAGAAAAACATCTATTTCTGCTTTATTGACTATGCCAAAGCCTTTGACTGGGTGGATCACAATAAACTGTGGAAAATTCTAAAAGAGATGGGAATACCAGACCACCTGATCTGCCTCTTGAGAAATCTGTATGCAGGTCAGGAAGCAACAGTTAGAACTGGACATGGAACAACAGACTGGTTCCAAATAGGAAAAGGAGTACGTCAAGGCTGTATATTGTCACCCTGTTTATTTAACTTCTATGCAGAGTACATCATGAGAAACGCTGGACTGGAAGAAGCACAAGCTAGAATCAGGATTGCCGGGAGAAATATCAATAACCTCAGATATGCAGATGACGCCACCCTTATGGCAGAAAGTGAAGAGGAACTAAAAAGCCTCTTGATGAAAGTGAAAGAGGAGAGTGAAAACGTTGGCTTAGAGCTCAACATTCAGAAAACGAAGATCATGGCATCTGGTCCCATCACTTCATGGGAAATAGATGGGGAAACAGTGGAAACAGTGTCAGACTTCATTTTTCTGGGCTCCAAAAGCACTACAGATGGTGACTGCAGCCATGAAATTAAAAGACGCCTACTCCTTGGAAGGAAAGTTATGACCAACCTAGATAGCATATTCAAAAACAGAGACATTAGTTTGCCAACAAAGGTCCATCTAGTCAAGGCTATGGTTTTTCCTATGGTCATGTATGGATGTGAGAGTTGCGGAGCGCCGAAGAATTGATGCTTTTGAACTGTGGTGTTGGAGAAGACTCTTGAGAGTCAACTTGGACTGCAAGGAGATCCAACCAGTCCATTCTGAAGGAGATCAGCCCTGGGATTTCTTTGGAAGGAATGATGCTAAAGCTGAAACTCCAGTACTTTGGCCACCTCATGCGAAGAGTTGACTCATTGGAAAAGACTCTGATGCTGGGAGGGATTGGGGGCAGGAGGAGAAGGGGACGATAGAGGATGAGATGGCTGGATGGCATCACTGACTCGATGGATGTGAGTCTGGGTGAACTCTGGGAGATGATGATGGACAGGGAGCCCTGGTGTGCTGTGATTCATGGGGTCGCAAAGAGTCAGACACGGCTGAGCGACTGATCTGATCTGATCTCCTGCATTGCAGGTGGATTCTTTACCCCTGAGCGACCAGGGAAGGCCTACAAACACACACACACACAAACACACCCACACACACACACACACACACACCCATTGAAAAGCGTCATTTTGAACAAAAGTTCTTTGGAGATGAGAAAGAGTTCAAGGTTGTGGCAGTTTCTCCTTGGCTGCAAGCATTGCTTAGTGTGTGGCTGCTTTGATAGGGAGGGGTCTTTCTTTTTCTTAAAAGCATGAGTTAAAATTTTCTTTGTGGTTAATGCCCTCCTTTCACCACAAGAAAAGTAACATTCTTATCTTCCTTCTCTCTGCTGGTTATGCAGGCTGCAAGGGTGGTATGTGCATGAGAGGTCCTCCTTCAGGGCTTCCCAAATCCATTTAAAATGGGGTTCCTTATTTTCACAAAGAACAGTAAAGACATTCATTTCCTTCAGTGAATATTTCCATTTCCAATTTCCTCTTCCAACCCCATCTGTGGGAAATGAACTGATCTCTATAGCACACTAAAGGAGATGTAAAGAACAATTACTTCCCCAAATCTAGCTTATTAAATCTAATAACACCAGTCTAGAACCCCCAATAATCCAGTATAGTTTAATTATCGGAAGGAAAAAAAAAATACAACCTTAACTCATGGGCTGGTAGATATGAAAACTCTGGTGGGAAGATTACCCTGAGAATAATAAATACAACATGTGTGTGTGCTTAGTCACTCAGTCATGTCCAACTCTTTGTATAATATGTGACAAATGGTTCTGACAGTTATTCACCATAAGAAAAAGAAAACAAAGCAAAAAATAGTCTAATTGATTATTTTGCAACTTATATCCTAAATTGAACACTTTAAATTTTAGTCTCTAAAATCTTCATTTAAATGTATAAACAATTTTATGTTTTCTCTAAGAACAATAGGTGATTATGATGACCAGTTGCTTTGTATTGTGAACCTAGTAGACCCAGTCCAGTAATTTTCCCAAAAGAAAGGGTGTGTGTGACAAAAGTAAATAAGATGTCCATCTTCAGGATATGATAACTGACAGCAATCTCAAAGGAAGCTCCTTCACAGAAATGATATTAATAATTATGATAATAAATTATTATCCTTCCACACCGGGTACCAGAACATTTGTGGCAACTTTGCCTTCTCTGTGGTCATACATGAAAGCATAACTCAACCCATACAGACTCTAGGAGCTGCTGAAAACAGCTCTTCCCCTAGGATGGGTAACCACAATGATGAACAACTCTCACTAAAAATCACCTTATTTTCTCAAACTCAATGTCTAATGGGGAAATTTTACATGGGGATCCTTGTTAGCTCAAAGAAAACTGATAAAAATTCTGTTGAAGAAAGAGATTTTTTTCCCCTTACTTTGGGGACAATGGAAAACTCCATCAGTTTGGGGGAAGGTCTCAGTTAACCTGTGCAAATAGAGCAGGTGCTATTTTACTTCTATAGTTGAAAGCAGAAGGGCTCTTAGCTTGAAAGGGTGGAGCAACAATGATTCAACCCCTTCACAGTGGTTAGGTTGAAAGTAAAATTGCCTCAAGTTAGACATTCCTGGTATAAACTGTATTGCTAAAGCTATTGGAATACCGTAATCCACACATAAATCTGGTAAAGACACATCAGGATTTCTCATGAAATACGCACCACACTGTATTAGCCACACCGGTATAATATAAACCTTTCCCGCATGTGCTAACAAATTTAGATCAAAGGTAAAAGTAATGTTTTCTAATATTATTTAACCACATTGACCAAGTGATGCAGTCATGAGGGGGCATAAGTGCTGTGTGAACAGGGGTACCAGTTGAACCAGAGCTGATGAAAATTCATGTGCTAACTGAAATGTTCGAGTCTAGTCGCCTGACACACAGGAAGAGTTTGGTCAGGAAAGTGTACAGTTCTACCCAAACTGTGACCCAGGGCTATAAGTGACTGCAGTACTCCAAAAATTCTGGAAAATAAGACTTTTCCACTTCAATTTTCTGAAGCACTTTAAAAACTGGTGTGGAACTTTCACTTTCTTCAAATAAAATACCTAAATCTTTGCATTTGAAAATGGGCCTCAATCACACCGTTTGAACCCTACTGCAGTAGAAGGTAAAGGGGGAAGGTCATGTGGGCAGCAGGCTATGGCAGAGGGAGTACCTCGGACTTTGTACTAGTGATCCGTGGAGGGTTTTCCTAATAAAGCTACACATTTCTTACACCGAGCAAATATCCCATGGGGCTCTATGTCGTGGAACTTATCTCTTGAAAGATGTGTAACAGCTTTTGAATTTTGTCTGTTTTAATGAAGCTTCCAACGGACATATCATCACTGCTATGAGCTTACACATCAAGAAGATGGTGGTGGGCTGGAGAGCAACACAGTGGAAAGATTTTCCTGAGGGTTCTGGGCAGCAGCCAAAGCCAAGAGAAATTTGACACCCCATAAAGTAACCTGGGTGGCTGTGCCTGGAACTCTCTAGCAGAGGGCATTCCTAAGTCATATTTCTAATTATAAATCGAAAGCTTTTGTCCTCTTAAAGGAATGTCCTAAGTTGGTGAACAGGTGTGGAAAGCAGATTTTGGAATCGGGCAAGGAAGGCGGAGGAGTTAGAGCCTCTGAACTCATTCCGCCTGGCAGCTGTTTGCTCCACCTAAATAGAAACCCAGCCCTTGGACACTGAAAACATACTTGGGATTTATTGAAGCATGAACTAATTTTCAGTGATTGAAAAAAACAAGGATATTGTCACAATGTAAGGATTTTGATAGTAGCCAAGAACACTGGTAACCAATATGATATTCTGAACAGTACAGTTCTTGCAAACTCCAGGTCAAACTCTAGCTCACACACGTGTATATAAGGACGTGAACCAAGAATCCAGACTCTAGCTCCTGGAAAACAAGAAGTCCAGTTAGTATCTGCTTTAGCTCCTCCCCTTGGACCAAGATAGCTGGAGAACTTTTGTCTCTTTTTTCGCCTTCCACTGTATTGCAAATCTATTAATTCACTTGATACATAGAATCAAAATATTGATAATGGTTTATGGAAAAACCAAACAAACTTTTTGGCCAACATAATAGAAATAAGAGAAAAAGTCCTCATATATTTACTCTTTACTTTTACTCTATTGTAAATGGGAAGTGGCTTAAGAATCTCTAAGTTTATTATGTCTACTCAACTTTAGTGCTCACTTAGTTCCTCTGTAATATAATATCAACCTAAAGAATAAATGTTTTGTTGTCACTGCTTTTACAGAAATCATAGGCAAAATAGATTTTTAAATAAAGTTAAAGTTAGTTACCATATAACTTTATGATTATAATCTAAAACAAAACTGATGAGAGCATTTTGGTCCCTTGAATTGTTACAAAACTTATATACTAGCAACCACAATAAAAAGAAATTCAAAAATTTTATAAAATCATGTCTTTTATCTTACCACAATTGAATGAGTCAATTCAAAATAAAAAATAATTCATATAATTCACCCTGTGTTAGAAAATTGTACAATATTAGCTTTTGTTAGATGTCAAGAGTCATTTCTTAATATATAAAGTGAAGTGTGCTCCCATGGAAGAGTCAAAGCAAATTCTATTACATTCACTTTGAAAATTAAATAGGAAATGCCTCCTTGTTACAATCCAAGTTCATTTATTTATTATAGCTGGTGGTTGCTGATTTTTTTCTCCACCCCACATACCATTTGCACTATTGTCTCTTTCTTGGTAGAACAAATTGAAAGCTTTAACACAATTGTTGCTTGTCCAGTATCTTGGTCAGAGCAGTCAATGCCACACAGCTTGAGACCAATTAAATATTGAACAGTTATTGCTGTAAGCAGTAAAGACAATACATATTGATCACCACATTTCATCTTTGATGGAAGGAGACTCTCATATGACTCTCAAAATGAATAGGATGTATTCCTTTTGATATGGGAAAACAGATTGAAAGATAAGGAGCTCCATATATGTGCATTACCATGAGATGCATATGGCTGCTATTCCTGTGCTGAGAACGTGATTCCTAGCAGCAGTTCTCAGCAATGGTTCAAACATCTCCCAGACCATCCGGCAGCTGTGTTGATAACGAATGTTCAAGGCAAGCAAACACAAACTTTGACATCCACTGAGGAGTTGTAAATAGTACACCATTAATGCTTTAACATCTGCCTGGTAAACAAGAGCACTCTTTACAATTCATGTTAAAATGTTGCAATGAAGAATGAGAGACCTCTGTGTTTACCTACAGAGAGATTGGCTTGGGAACTATTTATTATTCTGCTGGGTAACTAAGCAGCTGTTGTGATTAGTTCTTGACCTTTGTAAGAGGTCTTAACCTGGGATATCTGAGGCAGTTGCTCTGACTTATTGAATCTCCTTCTCTGTCACTGAATGTTCTCCTGAGAAACAAAAGCAATCTTCACCACAGAAAAGTTCTGCTGACTAGAAACGAGAATATCATAATTTGTTTGCAGGTGATGATGTTATAACTGTCCTATTGGCAGCTTGACCAACTGGCCCATGTAATTTCTTAAGCTCATATTCAAAGTCATCTTTCTTTTATCCCAGAAAAGACAGGCAACCATTCAGGATATGTAATTTATCCTCCAGCCTATTTTTCTACACAAGAGAAAATGAAAATATTATTTATAAGCCAATGCAGCATTTTCTTATATCTCACTCACAAACTGTAGGTGATAAAATATTATATTTCAGCATAGTTCCTGCAGGAGCTTTTTCCAAGTGTCTATTGAGAATATAGTTAAATGACAATTTTTCATGTGACTTTTTTCTATTCTTTTAATGCATTATTTTAAGAGGAACAGGAGAGTGAATGGTTCAGAACTACATGTCCTGTAGCCAGAACAGCAGAACACTAACATTTTCTAGCTCTGATACATCACACAGACACTTTTGCTCTTCAAGACTTTCCTTCTCTGTAAAATGGGTTGAATACCCCCATTTGCTTCCTAGATTGTCATGAAGATTAAATGGTTAATAATGAGAAGCATTTTGCTTAGTGACCAGAACATGACACAGAACTCAATGCCCATCAGCTCCACTGGCTTCTCCCATTTTGAATTGGTATTATCAATATGCTCTTTTTAAAGAAAATATATCAGTGTTTAATTATTAAGTATTACATTTAAATAGACAAGAAAATATCGAATTTAAAATTCTTGACCAAGTCTCCCTTTAACACAAAGGTTAACTGACCACTACATTGAAAGTATGTAATATCTTCCAACTCATCAACCAAAATGAAATGAAATTATACGTCATGGGTATTTCTATTAAATGATAAAAGATAATCTTTAGTTATAACAGCATCACTTTATAGGCTTTAGGGAAACTCTACTAAGATTAAGCAAAACTAAAAAATCAAAAAGGCAACTGCTAGTTTGAGGATGTTTAAGGATGCTTTACATTTGAATAGATGTATGCACGCATTCATCTAATATCTGATTTTACTTTTCCCCCTAGTTTAAAAGTTATTCAATAATGTTTTTTTTTTTTTCAGTTTTTCTGCATGAATAAACACTGATGAGATTCAGAAAGTACTTTTCAAATTAATTCTGCATGATAACACATTGTGCTTAAAAGTGAAGCATCGGGGAGTTAATAATCTGAATACAAAATCAGTGAAGTAAAAAGAGCAAGAAGTTAATGCATACAATGGATTATATAGGGTAGTGTGTCGCAGTTCCTGGTGTTAGAGTAAATACGGTATTTAAAAATAAAAGTTACTTCTACTCCTTTGTCATTTATTATTTGGATTTTTTGGTCTCATTTTATCCACCAAATGTTCTGGACACAGAACGATCATAATTTATGGATAATTTTCTCCTTTCATTTTGTTATCTCCAGAAATATTAGAGACCAATGCGGGCCTTTCCTGGCACAAATTTATTTTATCATTACACCTTCCAAATATTGTGAGAAGTAGTTGACTAAAAAGAAATGGCAACCCACTCCAATATCCTTGCCTGGAGAAGTCTATGGACAGAGAAGCCTGGTGAGGCTACAGTCCATTGGTTTGCAGAGAGGCAGACAGGGCTGAGCGACTAAATAGATAGTTGACTAAAAGCACATTACTATTCAAAAATACTATTCTTGTTTATTTTATAATGTTTATGCTATTTTGAATTATTTTATTTTGACCTCTCATTAACTTTCTAAATGAACCAAAGCAGATTATAACCATTTATATCCACAAAGTTCACAATCAGAAAAAAAACACAGTTTAGATTTTATTCATGCACAGATTCATTGATTTAATGCTAAAGCGGGAGGGCCCCAAAGTCCATTCCATACAGTCACCTCATTTTGCTGAGACAGTTCCTGCTCCACTCTAAATGCATTCCTTGATTTTAAAAGAATGACCCGGAAGCCCGCCAATTGGCTCCACACTAGCCCACTATGACTCCATTCTAGTGTGATGTTCAGCACTTCCCCCCAAGGTAAACTGGATTTGGAAATAACTCTCTGTTATCTCGTGCCAGAAGGCTAAACTGCCATGGCATGCAAAGCCTGTTCACCTGTACCTTCATTAGGCTGGGCACATCTTTGGGTCTAGTCCTTCTTCTTCAGACCTCTTGGGTTCCAGGTCCCTTAGCTGTCGGGCTGGACTGTGTCCCTCTAGCCTATTTCTCAAGCAATTTCTTCCAATCTTGATTATTTCTAATGGGTTTCCAAAGATAAGTCCTGCTTGTCCAGCGAAGTAGCATTGCATTCCAAACAATTAATTCCCAGTCTATATCCCACTACCTTGATTATATTCAGTAATTGTATTAGAATTCGCCACACTCCAGGATTCACCAGAATCTTTTCTGACAGGAGGTAGAGCAGAATTTCAAGGTGCTTCTGTCCCAGTATTAGACGGTACTCATATTTCTCCTGGGCTAAACTCTCCTCTTTTCAAAGATGCTATGTTGCCAGAGAAATATCACCATTGTGGCTATCCCTTTATATCCACTGCCCTGATAGAAACTTAGATTGGGAAAAATAGATTAACTCACAAAAATTAGTTGGTAATTATGAGTATGAGTGATACTTGAAGGTTACTTATCAATTTGTCTATTTTAAAAATAATAAAGGAGGACTAAAGGGAAGCAAAAGGTACAAGTTACATAACCAGATCATCTGCAGAGATATTATATTCAATTGACTTATTTTAAATAAATTTTTATTTTGAGAGGATTGTAGATTTGCATGCAGTTACAGAAAAATAAAGCAGAGAAGTGTCCCTTTTACCCTTGTCCCCGCTGGTGACATTTTACAAAACTATAGTACAATTTCACAACCAGGATATTGACACAGAAATACAGTCAAGATACAAAACATTTCTGTTTTACTCTTTTAGAACCACACTGAAGACCCTTTTGAGCTCTCCTCATGTTCCCTCCAGTCCTTAATCCTGGCGACCACTTAATTTGTTTTCCATTCAAATTTTCTATTTTGAGACTAGTAAGTAAGTGGAATTATACAGTAAATAACTTTGGAGTTGGATTTTTTTCACTCAGCACAATACTCAGGAGATTTATCTAGGTTGTTGCATATATCAATAGTTTTATTATTATTATTATTCCTGAATGATATTCCATGATATGTATGTTCTATGCTGTGCTTAATTAATTATACAAAATGGAATATCTGGGCTTTTTCTAGTTTCTAGCTATTATGAATAAAATCACTATGAACATTTCTGTACAGGATTTTGTGTGGACATAAGTTTTTCTTTCTCTGGAATAAAAGCCCAGAAAGGGCAATTACTGGGTGATATGTTTAGGGTTGTTGTTGTTGCTGTTTTTAAGAAAATGCCATCTTTTCAATATGGCTGCACCACAGCACTTTCCCATCATCAAGATATGAGTGATACAGTTTTTCTTTCCTCATAAGCATTTTCCACTGTCATGTTTTTTTTTTCTTCATTCTGCAAATTATGGTTATGTGTGTAGTCATAGCCTATCGTGATTTTAGTTTCCATTTCTCTAATGATGAATTATGTTAAATATGCCTTAATGTGCCTATTTTAAATTTATTTATACTCAGATGAAATGTCTGTTTTAAAAAAAACTGCCAGATAATTCTAACATTTTTATCATTTTGATAATGGCATCCATTGGTTTTTTCATTTAAGTTGAGATTTTGCAGGTTCCTGGTACGATTAATGATTTTCTATTGAAACCTGGACCCTTTGTGCGCTCCTAGACACTGTGTCTTACCAGGTTACAGGTCTACTTTCATCCTCCTCTAGGGTTATCATCTAGAAGTTTCTCTCTTGTTAAGCTCTTTCTTTCCTGGTCCTTTAGCTAAAGAAAACAGATACTATTGGGAAGGTTACTGGCTTTTGTAATATGTAAGTTCAGTTCAGTTCAGTCTCTCAGTCGTGTCTGACTCTTTGCGATCCCGTGAACCACAGCACGCCAGGCCTCCCTGTCCATCACCAACTGCTGGAGTCTACCCAAACCCGTGTCCACTGAGTCGGTGATGCCATCTAGCCATCTCATCCTCTGTCGTCCCCTTCTCCTCCTGCCCTCAGTCTTCCCCAGCATCAGGGTCTTTTCAAATGAGTTAGCTCTTCGCATCAGTTAGCCAACGTACTGGAGTTTCAGCTTCAACATTAGTCCTTCCAATGAACACCCAGGACTGATCTGCTTTAGGATGGACTGGAATACGTAAAGAAGAAAGAAAACCCAGGGAACTCAGCTCAGTGTTATTCCTTGAGTCCCAGGATGCCTAGCCAGTCCAGTCTGCATTCATGACTCTACTTTTCATTCTTCTTATGTTTATTTTACATATATATAAACATAAATGTATATACTATGTATAAATATACACATTTATGTTAGATATTTATATGTATATAACAACATAAGATTGTATACAACATATAGTTATATGTAATTTACATTTTTGAACTGTTTATGTTTGAATTATTTAACTATATTCATATAATTTATATATATATAAGTTTCCAGGGCTTCTCACTGTATTTAGTGGGAAGAATAAGAAAAAGTGTCCCCAGTAGGAAAAATGTGTCCCCAGATGCCAAAGTTTAGCCATGGAATTCGAAAGATTTTTTCCTCCCTTGGATCTTTCTTTTGGAGATGACAAAAGGTTTCTATAAAAAATAACAATGTTCCATTTATTTTTGAGCAAGTTATATTCAATATGAAATTTTTTATTATTTTAAACATTTCTTCAAAGTAGAAAATAATAGGTGATGAGTAAATAAATCAATAAGATGCATTTTATAATAGTAAATCATTGCATTATACAAGTAGATTTAACAATAAAGATAATTCAGAGCAACAGAGATAAGGAAAATAAGGGTACAACTCCACTACAATTTGCTGAAGCCATTTCAAATTTCATCTTTTTGGTGAAATTTGTTCCATGGGTAATTTGTCACCATTGTTTTCCTCAAATGTACTCCCTGAGCATTAAACATGCCCAAATCGTGTCCTGACAGCCTGAGATGTCTTCTCTAGTCAAGTAGAAATTGTGCAAAGTAATAAGGTGGTAGGGGATCTTAGAAACTATGATAAAGTACAGAATCCCCCTGGAGCCCCGAGACATTTAAAATAAAAGTAAAAACAGCATTATAATGGACCAAGACTACCACTTTATGATCTCTGCTTTCTTTCTACCTGATTAAAAAACAATGGCATTGATTTCAGACTGAATATTTTGAATTCAAAATAGTTTCCCTGTTCTATTTTGTATGTCTCTCAGGACCAAGAACACATTAAAAGCAAAAATCTTGTTTCGGAAAGAAAACCAAGCTTGCTACCAAGTCATGCAAAGGACTAATGTGACTTATGACTATGAGCAAACTTTTTACAGAAACTGTTAAAATGTGTGCTTCTTTAGTTTGGAGTCACAAATAAGATAGAAGTTAACTCCTTTGCCTCTTGAGAGAAAAGAAAAGGACCTGTGGGAAATATTGCATTGTTTTTATCATTATTTGACAGTTAAGTTATAGAAATAGACTCACTTAAAATGGCAACTCAAATTATCTTTCAAAGAGTAACCCTCAGTAATAACCATGAAATATTTTTGGTAATAATATATTGTATATTCATGCTAAGTCACTTCAGTCATGTCCAACTTTTTGAGACCGTATGGACTGTAGCCTGTCAGGCTCCTCTGTCCATGGAATTCTCAAGGCAAGAATACTGGAGTGGGTTGCCCTTCCCTCCTCCAAGTATCTTCCTGACCCAAGGGTGGAACCTGAGTCTTTCATCTCCTGCATTGCCAGGCAGGTTCTTTACCACTAGCTCCATCTGGGAGGCCATATTGTACACACATTTGATCTATTTTAAATAATAATGAGGTGAACAAAATGATAGTTAAGGAGCAAGCTACACAACTACATTTTTTAAGAACTTTTTATTTTTTATTGGAGTATAGCCGATTAACAATGTTGTGATAGTTTCAGGTGGATAGCGAAGGGACTCAACCATAGATATACAAGTATCCATTCTTCCCAAACTCCTCTCCCATTCAGGCACAACTATAATTTATTCAGCATTAGATTTTAAGTTTATTTTCCCCTGAATCTTCCTTGGAGGTAACATACTGATTGATCTAACAAGAAATATTGGTTCCATTTATGTTTGAGGAGGATTTACACAGAAGCTACATTACCATCAAACCATACATACTCCTTGAAGATTTACTTGGTTAAATTCCCAACTCACTCTAGACCCTTCTGCCCAGAACATGTATGTTTTCCAAGTGCGTAGTAATCAAGGTCAATGCCACATAGGAAATTGGGAGAAGGCAATGGACCCCACTCCAGTACTCTTTTGCCTGGAAAATCCCATGGATGGAGGAGCCTGGTAGGCTGCAGTCCATGGGGTCACTAAGAGTCCGACACGACTGAGCGACTTCACTTTCACTTTTCACTTTGATGCATTGGAGGAGGAAATGGCAACCCACTCCAGTGTTCTTGCCTGTAGAATCCCAGGGATGGGGGAGCCTGGTGGGCTGCCGTCTATGGGGTCACACAGAGTCGGACACGACTGAAGCGACTTAGCAGCAGCAGCAGCAGCAACACTACCAGGTAAGCTATCCCAGAGGCCAAACAATCAAAACGCTTACAGATGCAGTGTTTTAAATTAATTTTCTCATACAACCAGAAACAAATGAGAAATATAGGGTAGCGTAGCACACTTATGATACCATGTAAATGATGAAAAGTCCATACTTCCTGGATGTGGAATTACACAAAGCTCTATGTCCTGTTTCTTTCTCTGATGTGTTAACTTCCCCTAAAGTAGGTGTGGTTATAAGCACCAGAATTGAGGTTTGAGCAAAGGGTCCACAGACATTAAGTTCCCCAGGCCAGTGATACACACTCACTCTTGCAAAGCTGCAGGGGCAAGTACACAAGGTACCATGGGAACTTGTGAATAGTCTGCTGAGCCACCTTGGGTTGTATTTACATTTCTTGGTGGAGTGCTTATGGAGTCAGAATAGAACGTATTGGGTGTCATCAGTGTCAACATACTGGGTGGCTAATGTAGAGATGTGACAGCTCTCAGCCCAGAAGTGATGGGACCAGTACTTGCTCTTCCCATCTCTGGTTCACTTTATTGTTTGTTCTGCCATATTCTCTACTGACACTATTTTTGGCATGTTTCGCATATTATTGACTTATGTTTTACACTTTACACATCAATTCTGTTCTTAATTTACAAGCTACTAGCTTTATTATGTATGTTTATCACTTACTACATTTTTGACTACAACTCATAAGCTACTTTTTCGCCTACACTTTTTACTACATTTTGCCTACAACTCATGAGCTTCCCTGGTAGCTCAGCTGTTAAATAATCCACCTGCAATGCAGGAGACCTCAGTTTAATTCCTGGGTCCGGAAGATCCCCTGGAGAAGGGATAGGCTAGCCACTCCAATATTCTTGGGCTTTCCTGGTGTCTCAGACAGTAAAGAATCTGCCTACAATGCAAGGGACCTGGGTTCTATCCCTCGGTTAGGAAGTTCCCCCTGGAGGAGGTCATGGCAACCCACTTCCAGTTTTCTTGCCCGGAGAATCCCCACGGACAAAAGAGCCTGGTGGGTTACAGTCCATGGGGTCACAAAGAGTTGGACATAACTGAGCATCTAAGCACAGCACATAAGCTTATATCTTACATACTATCAAAACTTTGTGTTTCTCATATGTACATTACACCTTGTTTGATTTTCTTCCCTTTATAGAAAATTGAATATTCTCAAACATTAGAGCAAACTCTTATTAAAGTAGTGACCTTTCTCTAACCCCAAAATGCCATACCACAAACATACATCCAAAAGGTCACTTTTCAAGGAAAACAGATGTAAATCTAAAAATGAGAATTAAGAGACATTAACCTATACACCACATAAAATGTGCTCAAGTGTAGATATATTCCTGATGTGTACCTTAAATTTTATAGTAAAATTTAACATAATGGGATATCTGGGAGGCATTTTATAAAAGGCACATCTAAAACATGGTCAAAAAGATTAAAGTTAAATCTAACCCTGAAAAAATAATACCTTAGTCTTTTTGAAATATTCATGTATCAAACTATGCTCAGTTAAAAAAAAAAAAGAAACCTAAGTTGGCATGCAAATGCATTATATTGAAGATACCTAGAGATAAACATCTTTAGTCAATAAGAGATCAGTTCAGTTCAGTTCAGTCACTCAGTCGTATCTGACTCCTTGGGACCCCATGAATCGCAGCACACCAGGACTCCCTGTCCATCATCAACTCCTGGAGTTCACTCAAACTCATGTCCATCGAGTCGGTGATGCCATCCAGCCATTTTATCCTCTGTCATCCCCTTCTCCTCCTGCCCCCAATCCCTCCCAGCATCAGGGTCTTTTCCAATGAATCAACTCTTTGCATGAGGTAGCCAAAGTACTGGAGTTTCAGCTTCAGCATCAGTCCTCCCAATGAACACCCAGGACTGATCTCCTTTAGGATAGACTGGTTGGATCTCCTTGTAGTCTAAGGGATTCTCAAGAGTCTTCTCCAACACCACAGTTCAAAAGCATCAATTCTCTGGTGTTCAGCTTTCTTCACAGTCCAACTCTCACATCCATACATGACCACTGGGAAAACCATAGCCTTGACTAGATGGACCTTTGTTGGCAAAGTAATGTCTCTGCTTTTGAATATGCTATCTAGGTTGGTCATAACTTTCCTTCCAGGGAGTAAGCTCTTTTAATTTCATGGCTGCAATCATCATCTGCAGTGATTTTGGAGCCCCAAAAAATAAAGTCTGACACTGTTTCCACTGTTTCCCCATCTATTTCCCATGAAGTGATGGGACCAGATGCCATGATCTTAGATAACAGGGGTAAAAGTCTAAACTTGATACTCTTTGACTTCAACTCTCATAATAAAATTTTAAAATAACAATTTTCCTTTTGTCTTGACCATTTAAATTTGACCTCAAGTGTTGAACTAGCAATAGATGGCCTAACTGACTATATTTCAACTTTGGCTATGGACTATGTATATGACATTGAAAATATTTAGCTTAACAATCATAATTTTATTTTTATAAAAAGTACCATTTCTCTTTTCAACCATTGCTATGATTTGCATAATTAAGAGAAATTACTAGTAGAAAATGATAACACAGCATTTCTTTTCTATCCAGGACTGTTTTACTTCTGTATGAAATATGGAGCTAGAAAGTATATCAGCTAGTTATGACAACTGAAGCCATCATCCAAACTGTAGATTAAGTACACTGGAATTGAAAAATTAGCAACTGTACTGAGAACAGAATAGCAAGCAAGAAGCTTAAATAGGAAATCATGGGAAGAGCGTTTTAGCAGCAAAAGCATTTCCTGAATAATATTAAACTTTGGAAAGAATTTGAAAGATATCTCTTCTAACAGATTCTTATCAGATTTGACACAATGTAGCCATACTTCTGTAAGGAACTAGACTATTCTCCACTAAAGACTTCTCAAAAAAAAATTTTTTTTTTCTAATTCAGCAAATGAGTAAATAGTTACATGCTTGGTAAACACTGGTCAAAGGAGCACCTTCCAAAAAGACATGGCATCGTGGGTATGATGTGCTGCATAGTCACTCCTTCCTGAGTCCTGACTTCTGTTCCACCATGTAAGACCTGCCAATTGGAGAACTTAAGCATTCTGAGCTCTAGGTTTCTCATCTTGATTATATATATAATCTATATTTTTTTCTTTTTTCCATGATGGTTTATTACAGGATACTGAATGTAGTTTCCTGAGCTATACCCTCTCCCTTGGCTCAGAGGAGTCATTTGGGTCTAGGAAAGTTAGGGATGGAAGGTCTTCCCAAATGCCAAACTGTCTCACTAAAAGTCACATTTTCTGTTTTCCTGAATGGTAAAAATACTTCAAAATAAATGAAAAATAAAAAGAGATATGTCTTCTAAATCAAAAGATGCATGATTTCATTTCACTTGTTAGATTGAATGTGGATTTGCTGGCCTTTGCATTCTATAGCTTCAAGGGATTTCTGAAACCTACAAGTGAAATTGCATTAAAGTACAAACTACACTTCAGAGTAAAGGCAGATTCCAACAGGAAGTGAGCCTACCCTCAAGGGATGCATTGAATAAGGCAAATGTACCTTAAATTATTGGTTATTTAGAGCCAGAGATATTAATTGGAGAATATCCTTGACTTCAGATGTACCCACTTCAAAAACCCTTTATTGCTCTGGCAGTCACATTGTCCTCTATCTCTCCAAACCTAAGAGGAAATAAATATCTTAATATATCTATTTGTATTAGATAGTAGGGAACTACTGACCATTGCCTGTTCAACTATATATATTTTAATGTGCATGTTATGATACCTAAATAAATCAGAAGTACTTAATTGTATTATCATCAACTTGGAAATGGTAAATATATATATATATATATTTTTTTTTTTACTGAGGAACATACACTGCATGACAATTCTCTTTTTTTTTTTAACTATTCAACTTTCAAAATATTGTTGTAGATGGTTTATTAGTTGACTATACACATACAAGTTTGTTAAGTAAAATGAATGATACTGTATTTTTTTGTGACAACATAATAAAAAAGTATATCTTGACATAGAAAATCCAGCCAGTCATCAGTTTTTTTTTTTTTGCTACATTGATAGATGCCCATTACACTTACATACTTTATCAACTGGCACTTGGACTGTTTCTAGTTTTCATTATCTCTGAATAGTTCTGCTATGAAGTTCTTTACACAGCTTACCTTTGGTCATCTTTTAGCCTAATTACTTAGGATGTACCCTTCAAAGTGAAATTATAAAGTATCAAATATAAATATCTTCTGGTTCTTTTTCTCATATTGCCAGATTTCTTTCCAGACTGAAACAACTTATAATATCTACAGTAATAGTTGTATTTTCCCACAGAATTGTGAAAATATTGCGATGTGTTACTTATATTTATTTTAATAGGTATATATTACCACAGCAGGTTTCAGTTGTAAGTTAACTATAAATGAATCTAACTTTAAATGACCTACAAGTGTTCAATTTTCTAGGCCTATTCTGTCAAAAAAAAAAAAAAAATCTCTCTAGGGATGGTTAGGAGGATCAAAACACTCATTTTTAGAGAATGAAAATTAACACTTCCTTGATACTCAGGTGTACAGTCTATCAACAAAATATATCATTTATTTTAAACTCTTTCACTCAGCTTGCATCCTAAATGGTTCCTGAAAAAATATCTGGTGTAACTTTGTCAAAACAGGCACGTCTATATTCCCTTCTCTTGTGATTGTTATTCATTAAGGCATGTGTCTTTTGCGAAAAAACTAAAAAGATCTCTAGGTAATTCTGATAAACACTCCTGATAAAAAAACACTGCTGACGAAAACTTAACATAATTCAGAGGATGGCTAAAGTAGGTGAAAATTAAAGGTCTATACAAATTACACTTGGTAAGGAAGTCTATTTTTGGATAACATCACTCAGCATGTTCAGTGTTGAACATAGATTTATTTATTCCTCATATTAATCTTAAGAAGTAAGTGCCATTTTAATCTCTATTGTGCAGATGAGGTTATTGAAAACTGGAGAGTACAGTGGCTTATCCAGTAACACTCAGCTGGACTCAGGAAGGACTGGAGCTGAGATTCAAATTCAGACATTTATATTCTAGGGGAACTGTGCTGTTAATCACCTTGAGATATAACTTTTCTCTTTCTTACCAGCATTCCCAAATTTACCAAATTTAAATCACATTTAGCTTTTAAGAAGACAATAACTTAAATAAAAGTACATAATAGAAGCATGCACATGAGAGAAATTCATTACATATTAATTGCTATGAAAACAGGATTGAATTAGACATAATCCAAATACTTGAAATAATGAAAAATGTCATAAAATGATAGAGCAGGAAATATTTCATATTTGAAAACACTGAAACCTGACATTTTGAAATACGAATACATCATAGTTATCTTTATATATCAACTTGCCTGGGCACATGATGACGAGATATTTAGTAAAACATTATTTCTGAGTGTGTCTGTGAGGGTGTTTCTGGAAGAGATCAGCATTTCAATCAGTTGACTGAGTACAGTAGATGGCCCATCGCAAATTATGTGGGCATCATCCAGTCCATTGGAAGCCTGGACAGAATGAAAAGGCTGAAGAAGGGAGAATTCTCTCTCTCTCTTTGCCTGACTGTCGAGCTGAGATATTAGTCTTCTCCGGCCCTTGGACTCAGACTTACATCACAGTGCTCCTGGTTCGTGTGCTTTCAGTCTCAGACTGCAAACTACATCTCTGAATTTCCCAGGTTTCTAGCTTGCAGATGACACATAAGGGAACTTCCCAGCCTCCATTATCATGTAAGCCAATTCCTCATCATAAATATTTTGAATATATTCTATTACTTCTTCTTTCTCTGGAGAAACCTGACTAATATATAGTATCATAATATGTAGACATAAGCCAAATTTGGGAAAATAGTTTTCTTCCATAAGAAAGATCCATTCTCCAGAGGTAATAGTATATGGCTCACAAGGGTTCTGTTTTCTAGGTGTTATCTCTACTGCCAAAAAAATATATCTCTCTGAGGATGGTTAGAAGAATTCAAGGCTGATTTTAGAGAAGGAAAAAAAAATAGTACTTCCATGAAACTCAGGTATATAGTACTAAGATGAAGCAAAATCATTTATCTTGAATGTTCTTCCAGCTAGCTTGGATTCTAAAGATTTGCTGTTCTATGGCTAATGTTCCCACTGAAACTTCAGCTTTCTCTAGCAAAGACAGATTTCTGGTTTTAAAATTATTTACCAAAATAAGAATTTGTGATTATCTTTTTTAAAAAGACACAAAAATGGAAAAACATGATGTTCAAAATCAATTACAACTAGAATACCAAATTAATACATATAACCCCCATTTCAGTTCAGTCACTCAGTCTTGTCTGACTCTTTGTGACCCCATGGACTGCACCACACCAGGCTTCCCTGTCTATCAACAACTCCCAGAGCTTGCTCAAACTCATGTCCATTGGGTCCATGATGCCATCCAACCAACTCATCTTCTGTGGTTCCCTTCTCTCCCTGCCTTCAATCTTTCCCAGCATCAGGGTCTTTTCCAATGAGTCAATTCTTTGCATGAGGTGGCCAAAGTATTGGAGTTGCAGCTTCAACATCAGTCCTTCCAATGAACACCCAGGACTGATCTCCTTTAGGATGGACTGGTTGGACCTCCTTGCAGTCCAAGGGACTCTCAAGAGTCTTCTCCAACACCACAGTTCAAAAGCATCAATTGTTCAGTGCTCAGCTTTCTTTATAGTCCAACTCTCACATCCATGCATGACTACTGGAGAAACCATAGCTTTGACTAGACAGACCTTTGTTGGCAAAGTAATGTCTCTGCTTTTTAATATGCTGTCTAGGTTGGTCATAACTTTCTTCCAAGGAGCAAGTGCTCAACCCCATGAACAGTAAGAAAAGGCAAAAAAGATAACCCCCATTACTCAGTACCAAGTTTAGGAAATTGTCAAGGTTTAAAGTCATTGACGCTGCAGAGCATGTGAGTAAAGTGCTGTGCTGTGCACGTGCACACACATTTAAAGTAACAATAAAGTTTAATTAGACTTCCAAAGTTACAGAAAGGCTACAAGAGGTGATGATATTGGCTAGCCTGACTTATATATACACTGAGATATTAAAAACATATGCATAGTTCAGTTCAGTCCCTCAGTTGCATCCAATTCTGCGACCCCATGGACTGCAGCAGGCCATGCTTCCCTGTCCATCACCAGCTCCTGGAGCATGCTCAAACTCATGTCCACGTAGTCGGTGATGCCATCCAACCATCTCATCCTCTGTTGTCCCCTCCTCCTCCTGCCTTCATATGCATACTTCTTATATGAATACTTCATATCATACTTCATATGCATAAGTAATCACTAAATATCCTTTGTACATTATATAACCCTTGCTTGCACATTATGATTTGGCTTTGAAGATTCCCAGCTGACGTTTTAATGTTTCTTAAACTTACAATCCAATTAATACTTTTAAATTCAACAAAGTAGTTGGAAATTCAGGCATTAATGTGTCTCATGTCTCCCATGTATATGGAATTCTTTCTCTAATGCTGTCAAGAAGCTAGCCAGGATACAGTAACTTGGGCTCTTCTCTTAGTATTCTGCCTAATTTAAGATGGTGCCCATACTTTAACTGAAAGTGAAAGTCAGTCCTTCAGTTGTGCGATCCCATAAACTGTAGCCTGCCAGACTCCTCTGTCCTTGGAATTCTCCAGGCACGAGTACTGGAGTGGCTTGCCAATTCCTTCTCCAGGTGATCTTCCCAACACAGGGATAGAACCCAGGTCTCTTGCATTGCAGGCAGATTCTTCACTGTCTGAACCACCATATTTTAACCGGTGCATAGTAAAAGCTGGATCTATTGAAACGCCAAGAGAAAGATGGAGAAAAAAAGAATTGTGGCGATGGAGAAATGACCTATAGACCAAAAAAAGTACAGTTTAACACTGTTCTGAAAATGTACCTTAAAATATTGGATATCTGAAAAAAAAGAAATAAATTTGAGAAACTAATGACTCTGTCTTTCTGCTTTGCTATAGAGAACTTCCGGTAATTCAAAAAGTCAAAATGATATTCTATTAGTAACCATTCCTCTTTCACCAAGACTTTGAAACTCGAGTTTTCCCAACTCAATATAATTCAGGTAATAAATTTTATAATTCAAAGATTTATATGTTCCACCAGTTAGCAGTATAAAACCATTCAGCAATGCAGAATGGCAATTCTTTGTCTCTGCTAGGAGCACTAGCTTAAGCAATTATATGATACATGTGTAAAGGTATTTTAAAAAATGACATAATTAATTTTTTATTTCTACAACAACCCTATTCTCTCATTTTACTTGATTTAGATATTCTCCATTAAATCATGGAACATATGCAAATTGTAAGTTATAATAAGTTCCTGTGAATAATGATAAATCTACAAAAATATTAACCCAATACAAGTTTCTTTAGAATATCATTAATTAAACAATAAAAAGATTTCTACTATAACTTATCAGAATTAAATGGGGGCACTTTTGTGGAAATTTTTTGCATTTCTGTTTGTAGGAGATGTGTGACCCTAATAAGAATGAGCTGTAAAAACAAAATTATTCAGGCTTTTTCAGAAGAAAATCTTATTATAATTAAAAGTCACTATTAGTTTTTAAAGAAAAGATAAAGCTTTTTTGCTAAATACATCATTTTCTATATGCATTTAAATATAAAGCCAGAATATCAAACTGAGGACCATAAAAGTCAGCTTTCTCCAACCTGCCCTTTCTATACGTTAATTGTTTTGACAATTTCTGCTGAGTGATAGAGCCTCTGTTTTAACACTTTACTGATAGGTAAGTAGCTACAAGGCACCCATTCTTTCTTCTGATGAGACAGATGGCAGGATTATTTGTGTTAGCAGCAAGGTAAAAAAGGGTGGAATTAATTCCAGGTTTCCCCCAAGGCTTTTCTCTCATTATTACCAACTGTATTTCAATTGATTTTTTCTTTCTGACACAATGAAGAATTAATAGCACCGATGACCTTTCAGAAGACAACATAAAGGGTCTTTATTTGTGAAGTATAAGGAAATCCTTATGTTCTCTAATAAAAGAAGCCCAGATCTCCCAATCCTGACAAGGATTGTTGTTTCCACCTATCTAGGGGCTCGTCACCTTCGAGCCAGCACCTTTGAATCACATGGTCCACTTTCACCTTGGTAATCCCCTGTTAATGTTCTTGTGTCACTAATGTGTAAGCCTCAGGAGGGAGTAAGTTTTAATTATTTATAGGTATCTGAAGTGAGGAGCATATTTTACTAAAATTTAGACCTTGAACTTTTAATTAAAGGATGATGCGCATATCAATAATATGACTTTCAAGATGTGATTTTCCCTAACTTTGGTCAGCTTCAATAAGGTGGAAACATTCCATAATTTCCCCAGTTACCTTTTTCTTGAAATGAAACTCAGAGGGCATGGTCTATAGACTGAAATTACTTTTCTGGCCAGGTTATGATCCAATTTAACAAGTTCAAATAGGATTTATTTCCACCATGGATGGTTATCAGCAGGGATAACCTTTACTGCAGAGTTTATCACCTAGATAAGTGAGTCATTTTGACACATTTTGTTCTTTCTAATATTGCTTTCATGATTTTGATACGTTTGTCATTTTTTTTCTTAATAAGAAACTTAAGATTTATATTTGTTATCCACATTAATACTAGGACATCAAGAGAAACTTAGAAAAACCTTTTAAAATTGTGCTCACAGACATTGCTGTAAGTAGGAAGTCTTAAAATAAATGTCAATTTTTTTCGGCTACATTTTCTATTCTAATTCACATAAATGAAGGAATCACAGATATACAATATTTAGCATCAAAGGACTATGAGATAATTCTTTTGTTGCAAATAGAAGGAGGAAAAAAAAACAAAAGAAAGACAAAATATAAGCAGACCTGTATAAGATTACAAACTACATTTTTTTAAGAATTTTTGATGTAAATCATTTTTTTAAAAAGGCTTCCCTGGTGATAAAGACGTTAGAGATGCAAATTTGATCCCTGTGGCAGGAAGATCCCCTGGAGGAGGGATGGCAACAGACTCTAGGATTCTTGTCTGGAGAATTCCATGGACAGAAGAGCCTGGCAGGCTACATGCAGTCCATGGAATCACAGAGAGTCAGACACAACTGAAGCAACTTAGCACAGCATTGTACAGTCTTTTAAAAGTCTTTACTGAACTTGTTACAACACTGCTTCTGTTTTTCATGTTTTGGTTTTTTGGCCAGTAAGGCATGTGGGATCGAATCCACACCCTGTGCATTAGAAGGCAGTCTTTACCACCGAAAACCAGGGAAGACTCTATAAACTACTTAAGTCAGTTATACCCTAAAGCACTTCACAAATCAGCTGTGGATACAAAGCTCAGATTTTGCAAAGTTGAATTTTAACTTATAGAAAATGGATAAGTTGCAAATAAATGTTTATTATAGAGATGCAGATGCTTTCCACCCAGCAGGGGAAAAAAAAAGATTATGATTTTGTTGTCTTGTAGAATATTAAACAGTTTTGAATCTACAATAGATGACTTACTTCAGCTATTTTTCTTTGACTGGCTATACACTTTAGTCTCTTGTGTGCTCTTTTGAACCAACTTTGTCATCCTGCTACTTCCTTTATATTTATGATATAAATGTTTGATATATGTTCACTATATATTATTATAACTGTTTTTCAAAAATTATCATTTAATAAACATGTTTCAAAGAGCAGCAACTTGTAAGAAAATTAACTAGTAATATCTTTTCATGTCGTAATGAAATCTATGTATCAAAATGTCCTTCCTCAGCATGTTTTAGTGACTGTTAAAATTTTAAGGAATTCTAAATGAGACAGAAACTCCACTGTTAAATGGGAAATTCCAATACAAAAAGCATTATTTCAATCTATATGTGGCTGAAGAAAAGGAAGGCAAACAGTCATTATTGGGAGAAAAATAAGATTTAAAGCACAAGGTAGAAATTGGAGATGATGTAAATTTTTTTTTTGGTTGCTATTTTTTTTTCTCAAGAGCATAAAGAAAAACACCCAGTTGCATTCCAGTTTGAACCAAAGTATTCTGAAGTAACGTGTTAAAAAGAGCATAAACACTACATTGGAGATGTAATATTTTCTCAAGTGTACTCCAGATATTTTGGAATGCAAATATTTTTCTTATGATACTTCGTAGTCTTTGTGAGTCTGCTTTCATTCTTGTTTCCTCTAATGATATTGTGCATAAATCTTCAAATGCAGTAGTAAATAAATATTGTATTTTATTTTCTCTTAAAATATTCCATGAAAACCAGCTGAAGTTAAAGTAGCCCATTTTTCCCTTACTGTTTCAAGACTTGGAAACCTGGAAGAATTTTACACTATGAAAAGTAGACCATAATATGAAACACTTTATTACTTGGTTGATGATTTGTAACCTACTCATTTATTCAGTCTCTTAATATTCTGGGCATGAAGGAGAAGAGAGCTAATATAAAGATTGCAAAACGGTCTTCCTGAGAAAGAGCTTAGGTTTATGGAGGAAAATTTTAAAATCACTCATTATATTGAACACAAAGGAAGAACAAGGAAATGAGCTGCTTTGGAAAATGATAAGATGAAAGCAAAAATGGTAAAATAAAAGAATTAAAATGTTTCATCAAAAATCGTCTTTTTTAAATAAACAAATTAGGGTTAATCATCATCATATAACAAAAAAAAAAACAAAGGTTATTTTTTAGTTTTATTGGTAATAATATGCAATAGTTGGAGAGGTTATAGTAAGATAAGGATAATCATAACCTATCAGAGATAATAGGACTATACAACTTTTCTGGAAATTAATTTTGTAATATGTTTCAAGATTCTAAAATGTTTCAGCATGATTCCTAAATAAATGTAATTAAAATACTTCCTAAGTAAATATTCACAAATGCATGCACATATGTATGCACAAATATACTCATCATACTGCTAAGACATTTCAGTCGTGTCCGACTCTGTGAGACCCCATAGACGGCAGCCCACCAGGCTCCCCCGTCCCTGGGATTCTCTAGGCAAGAACACTGGAGTGGGTTGCCATTTCCTTCTCCAATGCATGAAAGTGAAAAGTGAAAGTGAAGTCGCTCAGTCGTGTCCAACTCTTCGAGACCCCATGGACTGCAGCCCACCAGGCCCTTCTGTGCATGGGATTTTCCAGGCAAGAGCACTGGAGTGGGGTGCCATTGCCTTCTCTGAATACTCATCATAGTATTGTTTATAATAACTTATATGTTCAACACGAAAGGAGTGGTTAGGTAAATGATAAAGTATTTATACTATGAAATATTATATGATGCTAAAATAATGATTTGGCTGTTTTTGACATCACATGAAATGCCCATGCCAAAAGGCTGTTACAATCTTATATTCAATTTAAATTACAATATTATTTCTAAAAACATTTCAAAATTCACCAAGTAGTATTATCAAGTGTTAGCAATGGTATTTGTTATATCCTCAAAAACTTTCTATGCTTTCCGTATATTTTCCAGGTGGAACAAATACTAGTCTAATAACCAGAGAAATATTTTATATATAAAGGAGATTAGGAAACATAGACTATTAAATATTCTAAAATAACAGCAGCAATAACAACGCTGAAGAGACAGTCATGTTTTTCTCAAAGGATGTTGACTATGCAAATAGTTGCAGGAAAAAATGCATCCTTGAATGAATGAATGATCAAATAAATACAACATTAGTTACAATACAACATTTTCTAATACTAAAAAGAGATACTAAAGTTTCTATATTGATTCTCCTTTATATTAATATTACATAGAAAAAAGAGACCAATAAGCTTAAAAAGAATACACATAGTTGTAGAGTGTGGTTTTAGTCAATCTAAGTAAATAAACTCCTTCAAAGAATTTGGTGTTCAAAAACAAACTAGTGTTTCAATTTTAGAGATTCCTCCTTATCTAATGACAAGGGAAAATGCCAGCTAGGATTATGTAAACAGTGAAGTTAAGGTACAGCTGACAGTCAACCACTAACCCCAGATAAGGCCAAAACACTAGCTAAAATATTTATGTCCTTTCATTCTGGTTGCCTGGAGTCCCCATGTTCGCCTTTGCCCCTTTCCAATATTGTTTCTTCTCCAGGGCTTTCCAGATATTTTCCTAAATCAGAATCATTACCCAGCAGAGCAGGGTTTCCATGGAACTCTGCCTCAGTTATAGCTAGCATCTATCCTGTGTCCTTGGTTCTATGTATTACCAATTGTTGTTTAATATTAATTTCATCTCTGATTTAAAATTTTACCTTGAAAAATGTCTACTTCCAAAAGCTTTATAATTAAGCTAAATCAAACTAGGCTCCTTTTCTAATTAGTCAAATGTAGTGCTTTTTAACACTATTTTCAGAGAGTAAATCTTTTCATAGAAAAATAATGTTCATTAAATTTATTGACACTTTCCAATTCAATACCAACATCTATCTCTTCTCTACTATGAATCTTTTTTGAGTTTAATTTTTCTAAGGCTCTTCCAAATGCGGAAATTTATCCTTTGGAAAGTAGTAATCATTCTTTTCATTACATACAACCCTTGCTTTTCAATGCAAATCATTACTCCATTCAAGTGAATTTCAGTTCATCTCACCTAAAGCCTGACTAGGTACAAGTGTAAAGATGCTTCGTGAAAGAACACAAAATATGTTTTAATTTGGATCCATTATGTCCTTCTAATTTGCTTTGTTCTGTGCTGTGCTAAGTTGCTTCAGTCATGTCTGACCCTTTGTAACCCTATGGACTGTAGCCCACCAGGCTCCTCTGTCCACAGGTTCTCCAGACAGGAATACTGGAATGGGTTGCCATACCCTCCTCCAGGGGATCTTTCTGACCCAGGAATCAAACCCATGTCTCTTATGTCTCCTAAACTGGCAGATGGGTTCTTTACCACTAGCTCTACCTGGGAAGCCTTTATATTCCCCCCCCTCCTCCTTTGGGCATGCTGCGCAGCTTATGAAATCTTATTTCCCAGACCAGGGATCAAACTTGCCCCCTACAATGAAAGTGCCAAGTCCTAACCCCTGGGCTGGTTGGGAATTTCCAATATAATTTGTGATTTTCTTTAGAAAAGTAATTTCTTCTGTAGTCCGGTTTGGTAATTTTTTGCTAATATTGTTCAGGAAATTGTTTTGATATTGCAGCTTACTCTGCATTATTAGCCAATCTAAAGAAAAGTAGGAAAGTATTGTATATAGTCTTCCAAATAATTTCAACTACTCTATTAGTCAGGGTTCTCCAGAGAAACTCTTGGAAGCAAAGAAGGATGGTAGAGATGGGTCCATAAGAGATGTAGCATTGCACCTTACATGGCAACTGCCTCAGGAGAGGGAGACCTTTATAGGTTTTGCAGACAATACAGAGTTAACTCCCTTGGGGCGGGGTGGTGGTGGCTTTTTCTGATAAAGGAGACTCATCAGAATTTAGGGACTCAATGTTTCAACCTCATCAGTCTTCCCATATGCCCTCATTTTAAATTTAAGATACTATTTCTAATCAACGTCCACACTTTAACAGTAGACACACTTCAAGGATAAGAATTCAACTTGTATTGTGATTGAGCCAGTCATGCTGAGACTCTGGGTTTCATTTTCAATCACTTCAATCCTAAAGCTAGGAAATAAGGATCTCCTTTAAGGCACACATAAAAGCCTTAAGATTATTTCTGTTCTTTCATTGAGAATTCAAATTCCTGAGCTCATCCTTTTCTTCCCTCATTTTGTCTAGCAACTTTAGGAGCAACCAGTCTATCTCATTATATTTATTAGTTTGCCAAAAATGTTTGAAAAGTATTGTAAATACAGTCACCCAGATACTTTGCTTCTCCTAAGTGGTTGATTAGGAGTATCCAGTGGCAATGTTTCGTGTATGTCCATATTCATATTTCACCATGGAATCTCAGAGCTCTTTTTACTACTAAAGAACCACTGCTGCTGCTAAGTCACTTCAGTCGTGTCCGATTCTGTGCGACCCCATAGACAGCAGCCCACCAGGCTCCCCGGTCCCTGGGATTCTCCAGGCAAGAACACTGGAGTGGGTTGCCATTTCCTTCTCCAATGCATGAAAGTGAAAAGTGAAAGTGAAGTCGCTCAGTCGTGTCCGACTCTTCACAACCCCATGGACTGCAGCCTACCAGGCTCCTCGGTCCATGGGATTTTCAAGGCAAGAGTACTGGAGTGGGGTGCCACTGAGATTAGAGAGCCAGTGTCAGAAACCCCAGCATCAATTTAGAAACCTCAAACCTAAAATTCTTTCCTAGAACCAAATTCTTACTACCAAAATTGTATTTGTCAGGTTTACCCAGAGAAACAGAACCAATAGAATGTGCGTGTGTGGAGAGAGAGACAGAGGGTGACTGATTTATCATAAGGAATTGGCTCACAAGATTATGGAAGTATACGAAGTCCCAAGATCTGCAAACAGGAAAATGGAGACTCAAGATAGCTGGTGGTGTGGTTCCAGTCCAGAGAACCAGCAGGCCTGAGACCCAAGAAGGGTTGATGTTTCAGTTTGAGTCCAGAAAGGTAAGAAATGACACAGCTCAAGTTGTCAGGCAGAAGGAATTCTCTTACTCACAGGCGGGTCAGCCTTTTTGTTCTAGGTAGGCCTTTAACTGATTGAAGTAGGTCCACCCACATTAGGGAGGTTAATCTGCTTTATTCAGTCTACCAATTCAAATGTTAATCTTTTTCATGATCATCCTCAAAGACATGCCCAGAATGTTCGACCAAATATCTGAACACCCCTGTAGCCCAGTCAAGTTAACACATAAAATTAACCATCTCAATCACACAAGCTCGGTTTAAATTTTTACTGTTTAACCTAATGATCAAAATAATTTTGAGCTAATTGAGCACTTGTAGTGATTCAACCTGTGTCAAGCTGAAGCCTTAAGTAGTCTTTCCAGAAATTTGATGTAACTGGTACTTCGTCATCCTGAAGTCACTCAGTCGTGTCCGACTCTTTGTGACCCCATGGACTGTAGCCAACCAGGCTCCTCCGTCCATGGAATTTTCTAGGCAAGAGTACTGGAGTGGGTTGCCATTTAATTAGGTGCAATTATCCTGTAATGTGGAGCTTCCCAGATGGCACTAAAGGTAAAAAACCTGCCTGCCAACTCATGAGACATAAGAGACGGGTTCAGTCCCTGGGTTGGGAAGATACTCTGGAGGAGGGCACGGCAACCAGCTCCAGTATTCTTTCCTGGAGAATCCCATGGACAGAGGAGCCTGGTGGGCTACAGGTCATGGGGTGCAAAGAGTCGGACGTGATTGAGCAACTGAGCACATACACACATGCGTTCTGTAATATGGGTGTGAGGCAGGGGTCAGTAGGTGAATGTGAAGGTCTGAAGCAGGTTTCCTTTATATTAACCATTACACAGTGAAGTTAACTATCAACTTGATCTCACAGCTAAGTGAGCAATCTTTTTGTAGTGGTTTTGTGACTCATATTTGACACTTTCAGAAAGCTTAGTGTATTAAAGCTTGCATGCGTACTAAGTAGCTTTAGTCATATCCAACTCTTTGTGACCCCATAGACTGCAGTATGCCAGGCTCCCTTGTCCTTCACTATCTTCTGGAGTTTGCTCAAATTCCTGTCCATTTAGTTGGTGATGCTATCTAACCATCTCATCCTCTTCTTCCCTCTTCTCCTTTTGTCTTCAATCTTTCCCAGCATCAGTGTCTTTCGCAATGAGTCAGCTCTTCCCATTAGGTGGTCAAAGTATTGGAGCTTCAGCATCAGTCCTTCCAGAGAATATTCAGGGTTGATTTCCTTTAGGATTGGCCAGTTTGATCTCCTTGCAGTCTAAAGGAATCTCAAGAGTCTTCTCTAGCACTACAATTTGAAAGCGTCAATTCTTTGGCACTCAGCTTTCTTTATTGTCCAAATCTCGCATCTGTACATGACTACTGAAAAACCATAGCTTTGACTATACAGATCTTTGTCTGCAAAGTGATGTCTCTGCTTTTAACTCTTAAAAATCATCGAACAGACATAATACTAAGCAAATAATACCGGACACAGAAGAGTAAGATGATGTGATTCCATTTGTAGAAAATTCAAATGCAGGCAAAACAATTTTACGATGGCAGAAGTCAGAGAGTAGGTATCTTCCGGGAATGAGACTGTGAAGAGGCTCAAGGGAGCTTTCTGGAACTATGGATATTTCTGTATCTTGATGTGGGTGGTGGTTACACAGTTGTAACAATTCATAAAATGGTCCACGCTACTCTGTTGAGTTATACCTTATTTAAAAAAATTTTTTTTTTATCATGGTGTTTTCTTAATACAATGCTTTATAAGTAACCTGAAGTATGTGCCAAGGATAGAGGGAGAAGGCGAGCAAGCTGAAACAAATTCTAAAGAAAAGTATATCAATATGTTTCATCTAGATAAGGTGAACTGGACAGAATAAAAGAGATTCCATTTATAGCAAGCCAATACTTCAATCAATACAAAGTCTGTTATAGTTATCACTGTAATAGTATTTGTGTTGGTTTTCCTGGCTTCTTATTAAGAGCAGAGGACACTGAATACCCACGTATTCTCTTTGGTAAGCTGTAGGGCTTTTAGAATAAGAAATGCTACCTCAAAAATATGTTTCCAATGCAACGTACTAAATTAAGATACAATGAGACATGTTAAAAATGTTTTTCATTAAAATTGTTATTAAAGTTAAATATAAGGTTGAATCTTTCTGTTATAATTAAGACTTAAAACATTTGTTATGCCACGAAGGAAAGAAAGAGAGAAAAGGAGAGAGAGAGCAAATACAGTTGCCCCAAGTCTAAATGTGTGGAATAATACTAAAAGACAACAACAAATATATTTGCTGATTCTCTACTTAAATTTTAAATTATCAACACCCCAGGTTCACAAAAAGTTATCTGAATTTGCTGACCATTTAACTTATGTCCTTTACTTCTCTTTCACCACATGACACACTAAATAATTTCCATTTTCAGTTCTACCTCTTAAACATATCATGTCATTATGACAGCCAGAGGAATAATCAGATGTCATGCTTCTGGAGGAAGAGAGAAAATATGCCTTTGTATTGGCTTATCAGACCAAACAGCTGAAGGTGAGAGATCCCAAATAAACAAAGCTATCCTCCAAATTCTCCAGTTGTCTCCTGGACTTGCCCACAAATCAAATTCCTAGAGAACTGGTACTGAAGCTAATAGAAGGGTCACTGAAAAAGGGTCAGGAGATATGATCTCTGGTATTATTCATTTAGAGTTTCCCTTATGGATCATTTGGTAAAGAATCCACCTGCAATGCCTGAGACCTGGTTTCAATTCCCGGGTCGGAAAGATCCCTGGAGCTGGAAATGGCAGCCCATTCCAATATTCGTACCTGGGAAATCCCATGGACAGAGAAGCCTGGCAGGCTACAGTCCATGGGGCCACAAAAGAGCCGGACATGACTCAGTGACTAACCACCAGCACCGCCATTCCTCATTAATTGTGAGACCTTGAGTAAGGACCAAAACTGTATTGTGTCATATTAAAAAAAAAAAAAAAAAACCTGAAGGCTTTAATGGCTCTCATAAATGCTTTACAAAGACTCTAGGAATTGATTTACTAATGAACATACTCTCCTCATCACTTATAAGCTGCCTGCACTTCACATCATCACACATATTTTTAACCTGCAGAAGAGGCAGCTTCCACATGGGCATGCTTTGCTCCAACCTTTGTGTTTTCTCTTCTAGTTACACTCCCTGTCCAAATAAATTAAGCCTCCATTAAATCTTACGAAAGAAATCTATGCTATACTCTTCAGATTAGGTGTTTTCTAAGTTACCATGTGGGGAAACTGGCTGCTAGAGTTCAGAAGAACTCATTGTAGCCTGAAGTTCCCCACAGAGGTCACATGCTTGGCTTGGAATCACAAATTTCAGGCATTGCTGTGAGCTCCACTCTTAACCCATGTTTTAACAGCCTCACTTCCCTGCAGAGAGAAAGAAGAGACAGATTACAGGTAATTTTTCTCAGGTCCTGGGAGAAAAACAAAAACAAACTCCTCCCCCTCCCCCCCAAAAAACTCAGCTTTTAATATTATGACTATTTTCTATTACAACTATATATCAATACATAATTCAAAGTGATTTCTTTAAAGCTGAGGTTAGACTAAGGCAAGTAATAGATGGGCCCCAGCCTAAGCAGCTAGAGATTGTCCCCTGTGGACAGATATTGCGAAACAGTAAAAGCGAGAGAAGAGTTGAACCCAGCCCAGATAAAAGACAGAGACCACATATTTCTCATTCTCGAGGTCAAGAAGATGTTCCCAACTAGACATGCACAGAGGGGTTCCTTGGAGGGCAAAAAACAAGTGATGTCAATCTGCCCATGGGCCTCTTTGCTAGAATCTGTCTTGGCTAAAGGATGCATCCAACAAATGCGAGGAGCCTGAGATATATCAAATACAGACTCAGAAACAGGCAAAGCAAGATGACTGGCCAAAGGAAACCCAGAAGAAATGCCCCATAAAAGTGACTCAAACTACCACGAGGGCGAGGCTCTGATTCTGTTAGTGTGTCTATCCATACGTACTACTTTTTCTCCTAATAAACACTTTGTCACTACTTTTTGTCTTTGTGGGAATTCATTTCTATAAAGCTGAAAGGCCAAGGACCGTGTCACTGGCTACCGGTCTAGTGCTTAGGCTTCAGCGCTCTCACTGCTGAAGCCCGACTTCAGTATCTGGCCGGGAACTGAAGCCCCACTTCAAACTGCTGCAGGCCGAGGCCATCCTAGATCAAGACTAAAAGTAAATTTGTGGCCATATTTTACTTTCTTGCTCTGATTTGACATCAGTTCAGATATTGAGGCTATTTCTAGGTAATAGCAGATGCTATTTTTATATAACTATATCTACTTCCTGCATGAAAAGGAAATCAGGTTATATCTAGTGAATATTACTGTGATAGCACTACACCTGAGACAACCCATAAAATGATTTCTTTACGGGATAGATAGGGGGCTAAGATGTGAAAATGGCAACCCACTCCAGTATTCTTGCCTGGAAAATCCCATGGATAGAGGAGTCTGATGGGCTACAGTCCACGGGGGTCACAAAGAGTTGGACACATAGCTTTCTTCAGCGATCAATGCAAAGAAATAGAGGAAAACAACAATATGGGAAAGACTAGGGATCTCTTCAAGAAAATCAGAGATACCAAAGGAACATTTCATGCAAAGATGAGCTCGATAAAGAACAGAAATGGTATGGACCTAACAGAAGCAGAAGATATTAAGCAGAAATGGCAAGAATACACAGAAAAACTGTACAAAAAAGATCTTCACGACCCAGATAATCACGATGGTGTGATCACTGACCTAGAGCCAGACATCCTAGAATGTGAAGTCAAGTGGGCCTTAGGAAGCATCACTATGAACAAAGCTAGTGGAGGTGATGGAATTCCAGTTGAGCTATTCCAAATCCCGAAAGATGATGCTGTGAAAGTGCTGCACTCAATATGCCAGCAAATTGGGAAAACTCAGCAGTGGCCACAGGACTGGAAAAGGTCAGTTTCATTCCAATCCCAAAGAAAGGCAATACCAAAGAATGCTCAAACTACCGCACAATTGCATTCATCTCATACGCTAGTAAAGTAATGCTCAAAATTCTCCAAGCCAGGCTTCAGCAATATGTGAACCGTGAACTTCCTGATGTTCAAGCTGGTTTTAGAAAAGGCAGAGGAACCAGAGATCAAATTGCCAACATCCGCTGGATCATGGAAAAAGCAAGAGAGTTCCAGAAAAGCATCTCTTTCTGCTTTATTGACTATGCCAAAGCCTTGGACTGTGTGGATCACAATCAACTGTGGAAAATTCTGAAAAGAGATGGGAATACCAGACCACCTGATCTGCCTCTTGAGAAATTTGTATGCAGGTCAGGAAGCAACAGTTAGAACTGGACATGGAACAACAGACTGGTTCCAAATAGGAAAAGGAGTTTGTCAAGGCTGTATATTGTCACCCTGTTTATTTAACTTCTGTGCAGAGTACATCATGAGAAACGCTGGACTGGAAGAAACACAAGCTGGAATCAAGATTGCTGGGAGAAATCTCAATAACCTCAGATATGCAGATGACACCACCCTTATGGCAGAAAGTGAAGAGGAACTAAAAAGCCTCTTGATGAAATTGAAAGAGGAGAATGAAAAAGTTGGCCTAAAGCTCAACATTCAGAAAACGAAGATCATGGCATCCGGTCCCATCACTTCATGGGAAATAGATGGGGAAACAGTGGAAACAGTGTCAGACTTTATTTTTTGGGGCTCCAAAATCACTGCAGATGGTGACTGCAGCCATGAAATTAAAAGATGCTTACTCCTTGGAAGGAAAGTTATGACCAACCTAGATAGCATATTCAAAAGCAGAGACATTACTTTGCCAACAAAGGTCCGTCTAGTCAAGGCTATGGTTTTTCCTGTGGTCATGTATGGATGTGAGAGTTGGACTGTGAAGAAGGCTGAGTGCAGAAGAATTGATGCTTTTGAACTGTGGTGTTGGAGAAGACACTTGACAGTCCCTTGGACTGCAAGGAGATCCAACCAGTCCATTCTGAAGGAGATCAGCCCTGGGATTTCTTTGGAAGGACTGATGCTGAAGCTGAAACTCCAGTACTTTGGCCACCTCATGCGAAGAGTTGATTCATTGGAAAAGACTCTGATGCTGGGAGGGATTGGGGGCAAGAGGAAAAGGGGACGACAGAGGATGAGATGGCTGGATGGCATCACTGACTTGATGGACGTGAGTCTGAGTGAACTCCGGGAGTTGGTGATGGACAGGGAGGCCTGGCATGCTGCGATTCATGGGGTCACAAAGAGTCGGACGCGACTGAGCGACTGATCTGATCTGATCTGTTCTGAGCAACTGAGCACACAAGATGTGAAGCATTATTAATTCCAGGAAAAAGACTACTTCTCAACCTTCTTCTGCAAATATTCAGGCCTGCAAGGCTTAAAATTGTGTCAGTTGTATTTTGAAGTCATGGAAGCAAGTGCTGACCTTTGCTGTTGTCAGGTAGAAGGATCATCAAGTCTATTTCAACCAAGCAAGAAAATAGAGAACTCCCTGAAGCTGCTGAAAAACCATCAGCACATAACATAGAAACTATTCTGTGTTTTTCTCTGGCTGGAGATGATGAAAACTCTCTACCCAAGAGGCAGGAATCATCTGAAAGTGATGAGCATGGAGAAGATTCATGACTCAAGTTGTCTCATCTTTTATTAACATGAGTCTAGAGTCAGAACCAAAAAAAAAGGAAAAGATCATTCCACATATTGTTTGAAATTCTTTACGTATTGTTTGAAATTTCTCATTTCTTGAAGTGATTGATAAAATGCTCTCTCAACTTCTAGGGTAAGATTGATTTAAATGATCACACTTTGAATTCTCAGGGAGTTTTGTATGTCTTTGATAAATGCTCATAAAGTAATACATAGTCTTTACAAAAGTAAGAGAATTTTTTTTTGGTCAAGACAGTGGTACTTGTATCTCTACTCTTCACACAGAATTTTTGGTCACATTTTACCTTTAAAAAGATATTAAAAGTGAACAGATTGTACTTTCCAAGTAAATTTCATTTAGTGCAGAGGACCTGATTAGTTACTCTGCTTAAAAATATATATGCACATACACATGGGACCCCAGAGATTATTTCATAATAATATAAAAAAGATAGCTTTTTCACCCTAACTTTTCTACCTGGCAGTCTAAATGAGGGGATCTATTGGCTCAAGCATACTATTCTTTTAAAGCAACCAAATTAAAATTTTACTGTGCTAGTTAAACTGAAAGAAAAAAAAAAAGATCTCAGAGATCTCAGAACTGGAAATCTTTTCCCAGAATACTTAAGGCTGAATTCATATTTTTGTAGGGTCTATAAAATGTCCCTTGAATGTTGAAGTTCACCTAGGAAGAAATAGTCTTGTTAAAGCAATTTTTCTGTAACAGTTGCTGATGACTGGGTTTCCATGTTCTGAGTACTAGACTCTTGACCCCACTGGATTTCCCCCACAAATTCTGTCTTAAGCCAAGGCATGAAAACTACAAAAATGTTTTTTGAATGTGCTCAAGATTCTCTTCTCCATACCTGCTCTCGACCTTGTCCACCCACTTGGTTCAGCATTGGGTGGCCACACCTCTTCTTAGTATATCAACCAAATTCCCTTTCCTTCTGGATTCTATTTGGCAATGGGAGGCACAGCTAAGAGATCAGAGGAAGAAATACACATTGGATATTTATTCCTTAAGCTATCTCCCTGTGGACCCTGGAACAGACACAGCTGATTCTTTCTAATGAGAGCCACATGTCCTGCTGTGGTCAATCTCCCCCATCAACCCTTCTCAATGGGTCTGGTAACTGTCCAGCTGCTAGGAGCACTATACTTAATCACGCAGTGTGGGTTCCCCTGGCCCTCACCACACTTTGTAAATAGTCCCTTTATAAAACTCTCTTCAATTATCCCTTCTAAGAGTGCCATCTGAATATTGTCTGGCCTCTGAACAGGACACAATTAAAAGAGAACTACATGGATTTTACTGCAGATTATGCAAGAAAAATTATATATCACAAACTTCTGATCATACGTTATAGGGTTCTGATTTCTAATTTCTTCTTTAGTAAGTTAAAATTGAGTTGCTGTCTCTGGTGTTGTTAGATGAATGATCTCTGAGCTGGATTCTTCTGTTTCTGAAGTTTTATGAGTTTTCCAGTTGTGTATATTGCTAACATATTTTATTAATTCTATTCTTGAGGGTGGGCAGGGAGTGGCTTCTTCTCATTTTCTCTGCAAAATTCCTGTCACTAAATGTTAAAACCACAGAATTATTCTCCTTCAATTTGTGTGGTCTTCACTCTCCCATCTTTCTCTAATTTTAGGGTGTTAAGTTTCTTCAGCAACAGCTTCTGTGTTATCTCAAGATGTTGTGATGAGAACTTTTGCATCAGAAGAACTTTGCAATTGAGAAATAAGCAGAAAATAGGTTTCTGCAGCATCACAATAATGCCCCCACCCTCCAACCACCCCGTCACACCAAACACCCCTTCCCACATCTGCTTCTATTGATAAGTAATGTAGATAATGTACACTCACTTATTCCAAATTATGATTTCTGTTTTCACACTAAGTATTTCTGGATCACATTTGTTTCATCTATAGACACTTTATTTTCAATATTCTAGAACAAACATGTTTCAGATCTCCCAGGAAACAATTTTCAGAAGTTGGTACATACATGTCCTATCCTTTCCTTCTTTCAATTTCAAGAACTAGAATGATTTCTTCCTGCTACTTTTGAGAAGCTGCATTGATTGAGAACAAGGACTTTGCTTCTTAAAAAAAATACAATGAATCTTCTTTGTTGAACAATATTATATATGTTTTGCTGGAGTTGTAGCTACAGAATTATCTAGACATCATTCACCTGATACTTGTGGCAATTTTCATGAGATTAGTCATTCATGTGGACTTCATTTGAGTAACTCATTTCTCAATCCAGTAAATCATTTCTCAATCCAGAGTTGTTTTTGAAATAGTTCAACCAGTGGCTTCATATATAGCATGATTGCTGAAAACATGACATGTTCAGTGAGGTTGAAAATCATATTGTTTTCTGGTAAGGTTTCAAGAGCCACAAAGATTCAGACTATAGTTCTTGGAACCAAAACACTCAACATAATATATTCATGAGAATAACGTTTCTGTCACAGAATTTTCCCATAAAAGTTAATTAGAAAATGTTGTATTAAATTAGCTACATAAGTGATTATGTGTCAGTGTATACACATGTACAGTATATATGTATGGTAATATTTATGGCAACTCATCAGAAATCATTCCCACTGGCCTATAAACAATAACAGATATGATTCTGTCAAGATTAGCACCAACATGATAGACTTTCTTCATAATTTATTTTCTCTTAGATAATTCTATCATTTCAAGACTTAACACTTATTTCAAAACAACTTTTCTCTATACAGACAATACTTCTTTATGTAAATATTCTAGAATGATGAATTCTCAGTCCAGCTTATGACATTCTCAGTTGTAAATGACAATCATTCTCTTCTTTACATTGATCAAAAATGAAGAAACTTTATATATTATTTGACAGCAATTTTCTCTGCATATTGCACAAAAACTAAGGGGATGGATTTTTCCAAGTAAGAACACTGGAGTGGGTTGCCATTTTCTACTGCAGGGAATCTTCCCCACCAAGGGATCGAACCCACATCTCTTTTGTCTCTTGCTTTGGCAGGTAGATTTTTCCACTAGCACCACGTGGGAAGCCCAGGAACTAATGGGAAAAGTATCAGCTTTCAAAGATGATGAATGAAGCAGTTGTTGTTCACTTGCTAAGTCATGCCTGACTCTTTGTGATACCATGAACTGCAGCATGCCAGGCTTCCCTGTCCTTCACTATCTCCCAGAGTTTGCTCAAACATGTGTCCACTGAGTTGGTGATGCCATCCAACCATCTCATCCTCTGTCACCCCTCTCTCCTCCTGCCCTCAATCTTTCCCAGCATCAGGGTTTTTTCCAGTAAACTGGTTCTTCACATCAGATGACAAAACTATTGGAGCTTCAGGATCAGTCCTTTCAATGAATATTCAGAGTTGATTTCCTTTAGGATTGACTGGTTTGATCTCCTTGCCATCCAAGGGACTCTCAAGAATCTTCTTCAGCACCACAATTCAAAAGCATCAGTTCTTCGGTGCTCAGCCTTCTTTAGGGTCCAAATCTAACATTTGTACATGACTACCGGAAAAACTGTAGCTTTGATTATATGGACCTTTGTTGGCAAAGTGATGTCTCTGCCTTTTAATACACTGTCTAGGTTAGTCATAGCTTTTCTTCCAAGGAGCAAGCGTATTTTAATTTCATGGCTTCTGTCACTATCCACATTGATTTTGGAGCCCAGGAATATAAAATCTGCCACTATTTCCACTTTTTGTCCATCTATTTGCCATGAAATGATGGGACCAAATGCCATGATCTTAGTTTTTTGAATGTTGAGTTTTAAGCCAGCTTTTTATTCACCTCCTTTTTCACCCTCATCAAGAAACTCTTTAGTTCCTCTTCACTTTCTGCCATTAGAGTGGTATCATCTGCACATCTGAGGTTGTTGACATTTCTCCTGGCAATCTTGATTCTAGCTTGTGAGTCATCCAGCCCAGCTTTTATCATGATGTACTTTGCATATAACTTAAACAGAGTCAAAATATGCATGCCTTGATGTAGTAGGAACCCTAATAATTGTGACTGCATGATACACTGCAGGTTTCTTCTGAGAGGCGCGTGCATGCTGATTAGCAATGGAGATTGTGGAGCTGATTGCCCAGTTTAAATACTGCCTGGCTGGTTTCTGACCTTAGAACCTAAGCAAGTCATTTAACTGCTATAAGAAGCAGCTTCCTTCTCTCTAAAGCAAGGATAAGAGTAACTAACATGAGACAGGGCACTCAGGGCTGGTGCACTGGGATGACACCCAGAGGGATGGGTTGGGGAGAGAAGTGGGAGGCGGGGTTCAGGATGGGGGACACAGTGTATATCCATGGGTGATTCATGTCAATGTATGGCAAAAACCACTACAATATTGTAAAGTAATTAGCCTCCAATTAAAATAAATAATTTAAAAAATGAAGAAGAGTAACTATTTCACAGGGTTGTTATGATTTAATATTTTTACCTACTTTAAACAGTGCTATATAGGTGCTACGTAATCAATGAATTTTGGTTAAGAAGTGATCATCGCTCTTCTACATTATAAGATTTGAATCCTGGCAATTTCTACCCAATCACCATGACAACCAGCTGGAGCCAGAGTGCTTCTGCATCTAAATATCTAGATGTTTAGGTTAACAGCAAAAAATATGATTGGTATTTCCACCCTGTTTCAACAAAGTTCCATATTTCTTTTATGATTCAAAATGGAGAACCTCATTAAGCTATAGAAAGATTCTTGATTTTCACAGTAATTCTTGTTGGCATAACATTTTTCAAGTTCCTCCCTTGGCCACCGTGAAGCCTGAATCCTGAACATACCTGAAATATAAAGTCAATAATGTTCTTTCTGCAGTACTGTAGTGTGGAACTTAGGAATGTCTCAGCTATCAGAAAAATGATACTACTAGAAAAACACACATGGCTTCTTTCTAGTTGCTTTTTAAAACTTTAAAGGAGAAAAAGGAAAGTGTTTTCTTTGCCCCACAAAGGAGAAAAAACCAAATTCCACAGTGTTCAGCATCTCCCTTTGGAAATAAATGTTTCATGGAGTTAAAATGTTCCAGTGATGTTGTTTTGAGATCATCTGGCTTGTTCCTCATCCTCTGTTACACGCAAAGAATTCTCCCACATAGGATGAGAAATTAGCCATCAGTTTTGCAGGCATCTGCTTTCAGACATGGCTTAAGCACTTGTTTCTTAATAATTTAAAACTCCCCTAACAGATCCCCAGATCATATGTAAATAGGATAATTTTTAAAGGATTGTGGAGAAGCAGAATCTGGTCCATCTGGGTCTAGCAGCATTTCAATCACCTGATAGTTAAATATACACCTTTTGGAAATTTGAAGAGAAAAATACATGTAATCCTCAAGAAGTTTTCACTGTTTGAAGACAGTATTAACAGGTAGAAACATTTTGGGAAACTGTTGTGTAATTTAAAACATATTAAAAACTCGGAAAAACGTTTGAATTAGGAATCCTAAATACTTGGATAGTGCATGATTTAATTTTTTGTTTTTTAGATTTTATGGTTTAGAATTTTTTCTTAACTCTATTATAATAATTGTGTCAGAAATACCTTTCTTTCCAAAAGCAAAATTAATATACATTCAATCATGGGCACTTTATTATTTAACTTTAAATAATTTAGCTAACATGGTATTGTCAGCAACATTTAATTTAGCTTTTATGTGATAGTGAATTTCCCCGGTGGCCCAAACGGTAAAGAATTTGCCTGCAATGCAGGAGATCTGGGTTCGATTCATGGGTTGGGAAGGTCCCCTGGAGAAGGAAATGGCAACCCACTCCAGTATCCTTGCCTGGAGGATCCCATGGAAAGAGAAACCTAGCAGACTATAGTCCAAGAGGTGGCAAAGAGTTGGATACAACTGAGTGACTAACACATAAGATTGTGCAGCATTTGTCAAGATTCCTGAAATCTTAAAGTGGAAATTGCTCTATGTTTTGATCCAATAAAAATATAACGAACATAATTAAAAAAGACTTTAACACTGATTGCCATATATTGCCTGTATATATGCTAGTTCCTTTGTTAGCATAACAAAATCCATACGGATTAGTTGCTTGCTTCTTGAATACTTCTATGCTATTAAGTTCACAGGAAGCACTTTTAAGACTATACTATTTTGTATTATGTACTTTATATAAAGCTAACACTGTGCTTTTGAGCTTCTCACGAAAGCAACAAATATCATGAAATGCCATGACCCAAGAAGAAAATATTAATCTTTTCAACATTTGAACTCAAATATAAATTCCCTTAAGTACAGCCTATTTCTGGATACTCATAATGACAGTAAATCTAGTCTTGAATTAAAAGGGATCAAAAGTTTTCAAAAGCAGCAACTATAGTGACTGGACTTCAAAATGCACATAGATAACCTAAAATCTTTAAAGGAGCTAATAAAAAAAAAGATCATCTCACACAGTAAGTTCTTATTTGTTCTTTGGATCAGCCTGAAGCCAATTCTGTAGCTGAGAGTTAAGCTCCTTAAAGCTGGGTAAAAAAGAGCAAGTATAAATTGTAAAAATCCATATATTTTGGCAATCCCTTTTCTCCTTTATCTGCATGGTAGCCATTTTTTTAAATACTGAAACTCTAAAGCCTGTCAGTGATAAATCTAACAACATAATTACAAACTTGGCATTGCTCTTACCTTTGCTGAGTATTGCATAAGTGAGTCACGAAAACTATTGCTCACCTGTTTAGTGAATATGAACCACACCAATGGAATATATGGAATGTTTGAAAATAAATCTACATCTTCAAGGCCTGCTTCCCATACAAGTCATAGAATTGCAACTGCATTTGGGATATCATATCACTATGAAATGCTCTCCCAGCCTGAAAATCTATAGTTCAATCTGCTGTCTTCTCCAGCAATCCAAATGCTTTATTCACTTTCCAGGTATGTGACTCTGATTCTGATTTTGCTGATTTTCTTAAACTTGCCCCCCTTCTAACATTCTCATTTATACTAATCAAAACATTTTTTTTAATATTCCCTTTTGTCAGTCACTGTCAAATTTATATCATTCCCACTATCCTGAAATATACCTGAAATATAAAATATCCACATTGAAACTATGCTCTTTATTTCACATTTAGCTTATTATAATAATGTCTTTGCTTACTTCTCCATTTCCAAAACCATCCTAAATATGACTATTAGAGTAATCTTCATTAAAAACAACTAATATTCTCAATGTGGCACTCATCTCCAAAGTAACCTAAATTCTTCTCAAGAAGGCAAGATTCAAATTCTTCAAACTCTAAAGAAAAGTTCTGTATTAACTGATTCCTCCCTATCTGTTGCAATTTACATCTTATTTCTTCTCCCATGAAATTTTCTTTCTGGCTGATCTCTGCCTGCACACCCAAACAAAACACCCTTTTTTGTTCTATCACGTTGGCATTGTGCTAGCACTCCACCTCTGCTAGTCAGAGACTCTAGAATTTCTGCTACCATGATCGTCATTAATTTACATTTTACACTCTTAAAATCCAGCTTAACACTTACCAGCTCTAAGATTTTCTAAGCACTCAATATATATTTATTGAAGAACTACTATATTAGGATAAGATCAATTTGCTGCAAAATTTATCAAAATGTTATAGCATCAAAATCTCAGTGGATTAAAACAATACAGGTAGACAACTCACTTAAGCTATATGTCCATCTCAAGTCTACAGGGAGATCCACTCTACATTATCCACATTCAGATACTAGGCTAGCAGACCCTGTGATATTTGCAAAATACCTGTTTCTGCGGAGGAAACAAAGGAACATCATACACCAGCTCTTCGATCTTCAATCCAGAATTGAAACACATGCCTTTTCCTCAAAGGCCAGCCCTAACTATGAGAGCAAAGTTGTGAAATCCTACCATTTGTCCAAAAGGAGGAGAACCGCAAATATTGCTATGTGCTTTGAGATTGAGATTAAGTGAGGGCTGATCTTAAGTGAGGGGGTGATATTTTCTTTCTCTCTCTTCACTCTTGACTACTTGTATAAGTGGAACATAGTTGGTTTCTTCCTGGCCTCATCAGCAGCCCTCTCCTTATGCCCAGATCTCATCTGATAGCTGTTTCTAAACCTATTATGAAACGTGAGTTATTGGAGATGTGGTCAATGAACAAGCAAGCAACTTGGCTGGCGACTGTGTTCTTGGCTTTTTATGCTGCTTCTTAGAATGTAGATAAAGAGCTTGTGGCATTCTCACTAGTGTAGTTGATCCTCTTTCCAGCACATGATAGAATTGTATTTCTTCAGGCTTGGTAACTAACATCATCATTGCTGTGTTAGTCGCTCAGCCTTGTCTAACTCTTTGAGACCCCATGAACTATAGCTCACTAGGCTCCTCTGTCCATGGAATTTTCCAGGCAAGAATACTTGAGTGGGTTGCTATTTCCTTCTGCAGGGGATCTTCTCGACCCAGGGAACCAACCTGGGTCTCCCACATTGCAGGCAGACCCTTTACAATCTGAGGCACCAGGGAAGCCAACAGTCATCCTTAGTTAGCCAGTAACTTTTGGTCTGAAGTGGTGTGTTTCCCTACCAGGCCAGTGCATAGATTCAGTGATACCAGACTTCTAGAGTCCTTTTTCACTTCATCAGGATGTCAGCACATACGCAAGTGGTGGCTTTCTTGTTAGCCTATGTCTAGAATGACAAACTGCAATATGCATAGGCTCCCTATCAACCTGTGATGCACATATAGCTGAGCAGATATAAGCTTTCGTGGCTTTACACCTATAGGTTTGGGTGCTGCTCATCAACAGCATATTCCAGGCTACCCTGACACATACGGCTCTTATAAAAGCTGTAGCATAGAGGTGCAGTGAGAGGTTTTCTCTTTCTCCTGGAATGTTGCAACAACCACTGCCTCCCTGCTCTCAGAGTTGAATCTGGCTCTGGTCCTCTGCCAGCACAGGGCTTTGGGGATCCTGTTTCCCTGCAGAATTGAACTCTGGCTGCCTTTGTTTGCTTTCGGAGCCAGATCCCACAAGCCCAGGCTACAGCTGTGTGTTTCTATTCCATTTCTGGTCCATAAAGATTTTTATCATGTGTTTACAGACACTTCTTTTGATGTTTTAAAATTATTTTACCTGCCATTGCTCTGTGTTTGGCATGGAAAGGGTGCTTTTTAAAACAAGCTTTCACAGTTTCACTTTCCCCTCAAATGATTTTGAAGGTTTTCAAATATCAAATCCTCATGTCCCAGCTAAGTATTTTCCAACACTATGATAAAAAAAGAAAAAAAAAATTAGAATATAAATCAGGGGTTTTCAGCTTAGGAAACATTTACATTTTTTTTTTTTTAACCAGAAAATTCTTTGTTGGGATGGGATTGTTGTTGGGGAACTGTCCTGTACATCACAAGGTATTTGGCAGCTTCCTGACCTCTACTCACTGAATCCCAATGGCCACCCCCCTCATATAAGTTGTGACAATCATGGATTTCTCCAGACATTAACAGAATGTCTTTTGGGGGAAGGGGGCAAAAATCGCTACCAGATGAGAATCAATGACCCAAAGGTGACCCTAAAAAGAAAGTGACAAAAAATGCACTGAATGAATTATCAGGGTAATTTTTAGGGTTAAAATCTTTTTAGGTAATTATTACTGGAGGAGTGCAGATTTAGGTTATAGATCAGGTGTGTGGGTTTTTTGAACCAAAACAAAGAAATGTTATATTGTCTTTTCATCACATATTTTACAAAGAGAATGATAATTAACAATTCAAGATACTCCGTGTTAGGTGCCTTATACACGTGTCATCTGTGACACAGGACTGTAGGTTGGCGGCTTTCTCTCCTTTATGACCGTGATAAGATAATCCATCTTGGACTTCCCCGGTGGCTCAGTGGTAAAGAATCTGCCTGCCAATTCAGGAGGTACAGGTTCGATTTCTAGGTGAGGGAGATCCTCTGGAGAAGGAGGTGGCAATCCACTCCAGTGTGCTTACCTGGGAAATTCCATGGATAGAGGAACCTGGGGAGCTACAGTCTATGGGATGGCAAAAGAGTTGGATACAATTTAGCAACTAAACAACAACAAACTATCCATTTCAATTTGCCTGGGACTTTTCAGCACTGATGGTGCCCATCCTTGGAAAGCCTTCAGTGCTGAGCAAACTGAGATGATTGGTCACCTTACAGTAAGACTGAGCAATAGTCCCATTTTTACACCTTGTAGAAAGTCCATGCTGTCCCTAAGGATTCTGCTACATCCTCAGGAAAAGATATTTCTCTCGCCATCTCTTGCTCCTACTTCCCGTTCCACTGAGTTTCTTTTTTTTGCCCTAAATCTTAAGATTCTTCACTCACCTCCTCGATGACATTTAAAGAAATGTGGACTTTCTACTTTTTCTATTTCAAAAGGAAAAACAGAAAAAATGCTCAATAGGCCTTTTGTGTGTGGCAGAATCTACTAAAGATTTTAGAGATTAGACTATCACAGATACACCATCTAACATAGAAGACCATATATGCTGGCTTCTAAAATGTCCAAAGTGAATCTACTATGTTGCACATATATTTATTTTCTCTCTTCTATCATCACGCTTCTGCATCCACCACCACTACATCACTCAGGTATGAGCATCGTTCTCACCTCTCTCTCTTCCTGTTTATACTTGGTCAGAGTATTTCTAGCTTGGGGTTTATTTACATAGGTTTAGAGTCTCACCTTTTTCCTCAGTAATTTTTTAAAGATTGTTTTTTTCTAGCAAAAAGAAAAAAAAGACGATTCTCTTCCTCAGTTGGATTCTGAAATAGGTAGCAAGATGATGTTTCTTTTGCCCTTTTCAGCATAGGATGAGAATTTGGAAAAGAAAGAAGAATGTGTTCTGGCTAGGATATTTCAGAAGATTTTCTTGCCAAGAGGAGACAGGAAAGGCAAAGGAATGAGGAAGAGATGATGCTGAGCAATTTGATGGAATGACAAGGAGACATGTATGACTCTCGAGAAGGATCTGCAGAAAGTGAAAGTGAAAGTTGCTCAGTCGTGTCTGACTCTTTGCTACTCCATGAATTATACAGTCCATGGAATTCTCCAGGCCAGAATACTGAAGTGAGTAGCCTTTCCCTTCTTCAGGGGATCTTCCCATCCCAGAGGTCAAACCCAGGTCTCCTGCATTGCAGGCAGATTCTTTACCAGCTGAGCCACAGAGAGAGATATAAATCTAGATTAGATGGAGGCTACATTAGGGAGAGGCTTAAACACCCAGATACTCCCTTGGAAATTTGACTTTAAGCAATGAGTGACATAATTAAAAGGAAAATTTTATACAGTCAGTCAGTAAGTAGTTATTTTCCCTTTATTTTTAATTTCAATTCTATATCATGTTCTTATTCATTAAGCTAAAATATAATCTCAATGCTATCAGATCAGATCAGATCAGATCAGTTGCTCAGTCACGTCCGACTCTTTGTGACCCCATGAATCGCAGCACGCCAGGCCTCCCTGTCCATCACCAACTCCCAGAGTTCACTCAGACTCACGTCCATAGAGTCAGTGATGCCATCCAGCCATCTCATCCTCTGGCATCCCCTTCTCCTCCTGCCCCCAATCCCTCCCAGCATCAGAGTCTTTTCCAATGAGTCAACTCTTCGCATGAGGTGGCCCAAGTACTGGAGTTTCAGCTTTAGCATAATTTCTTCCAAAGAAATCCCAGGGCTCATCTCCTTCAGAATGGACTGGTTGGATCTCCTTGCAGTCCAAGGGACTCTCAAGAGTCTTCTGCAACACCACAGTTCAAAAGCATCAATTCTTCGGCGCTCAGCCTTCTTCACAGTCCAACTCTCAAATCCATACATGACCACAGAAAAAACCATAGCCTTGACTAGATGAACCTTTGTTGGCAAAGTAATGTCTCTGCTTTTGAATGTGTTATCTAGGTTGGTCATTGGAGAAGGAAATGGCAACCCACTCCAGTGTTCTTGCCTGGAGAATCCCAGGGATAGGGGAGCCTGGTGGGCTGCCGTCTATGGGGTCACACAGAGTCGGACACGACTGAAGTGACTTAGCAGCAGGTTGGTCATAACTTTCCTTCCAAGGAGTAAGCGTCTTAATTTCATGGCTGTAGTCACCATCTGCAGTGATTTTGGAGCCCAGAAAAATAAAGTCTGACACTGTTTCCCCATCTATTTCCCATGAAGTGATGGGACTCGATGCCATGATCTTCTCAATGCTATACAATGGTGCAAAAATCTCCATGTTAGAAATTGTGTTATACTTTCTTTTTTATTTTCATTATCTAGTGTAGTTTTAGGCTTCCCCAGTGGCTCAGCAGTAAAGAAAGAATCCACTTATAACGGAGAAGAACCAGGAGATACGAATTCAGTCCCTGGGTGGGGAAGATCCCCTGGAGGAGGACATAGCAACCCACTCCAGTATTCCTTCCTAGAGAATCCCATAGGCAGAGGAGCCTGATGGGCTACAGTCCATAGTGTTGCAAAGAGCTGGACACAACTGAACACAAGCATAAGCATACATATAACACACACTCAAGAATAAGTGATTATTTTTATATCCCTGCTACTGTTGTTATCTTTTTTTGTCCTTTGTTGGGTTACATACATAATTTTGAGCTGGATCTCCAGAATAATCATACTTATTTGTTAGCTGAATTTTGTCACATGAATATTACTAAGTAGCCTATATTTCCCATTTGTGTTATACATTTTCTTACAATAAATGAGACAGAATAAAGTAAAAAATACAATATGGTAAAACATACCCAAAAGTTGACTAAGATCTCTGGCATGTATTATATGACTCATTTGTTTACATAAAAACTCATTAATAAATTTCCATTTAAGTGCAGTTCAATTGAGAATGTAAATGACACAGTCTGCATTCTTCCAGTGTCACTGAACTACAGCAGAAATTAATGCACTCATACTGCACTTCTAAGCTTTGAGCCATTTTTTTGTAATCACTGGCTTATTTTAATGGGTGAAAGACAGAGTATTAAAAAAAAATCCATTATCTGGCTAATATAATCACCATGCATTTGCAATGGCTTCAAGCTAAAAGGAATAATATCATGACCAACATATACAGATATATGTGACCATGTTGCTTGAAATACCAGCTATCCCCAATGTCTTGTTTCATTATGTGGGTCTAACTCATATAATAAGGCAACAAGAATTATCCTGAAAACTAAGAGGTTTGTTTCATAAACCAACTTATGGCCAGGCTGATGTTTTCAGTCTTTAAGAGTCAATTATCCTATATGAGAACTCAGACTCATTTAATATGCTGTTTCTAAGGTGATTCCTGTTAAGAAAATGAAGACCACCATCCTGATGAATCTGCACCTACAACCACCTGTAGACAGGGTTCAGGCATAGTTGCATCCAGACCAGCTCATTTTCTCAAGTTCCCTTCAATGCTTCTGTCCTTTGTGTGTTACCATCACAAGTTGGTTTCCATCATTGTTGGAAGTTGGATACTAGCAGCCATTGAAAGCAATCTGGCTCACATCTGGGTAGATAGCAGTATTACTTTCTATAATCACTCAAGTCCTGAAATTCACATTGATTGAACTGTTCCTGAGTCATTCCCTATGGTCAGGTACTAATTTTCTAACGCTGAATTATCTGAACCTTTGACCAAGGCAAGTTTGATAGTAATATCCTGACTTTCTAGATAAAGCACTCACCTTGCCTGGATGCAAATTCTGAGAGGGATAGTATTCAGGATATTTTTTAAGGAGTACCTACAGGATCAACACTTGCATAGGGAGTGGAAGGTAGTAAGAGTGGGCAGAACAGAGGGGTCAATGACAGGTTTTGCTGCTCCCATGAGAATCTGAAGTTAGAATGGCCCTTCAGAGTTGTTCTCAACTGGATCGAATGGCCAGGCCTTTATTCTCCCATTGAGACCCAATGAGACCCAACACTGGATGTGGCTGCAGGGGAAACAATACCTGAAGGAACTGAGAGCTGAAGAGGCCTGATGATAAGCCTCCCAGCAGCTGAGGTGACAAGTTCTTCAGGAAATAGGATGTCTGCACCTCAGGGTGTCTGCCAACTTCACTATAGCCTCTAGAAGGTAACATGTGACACTCTCTATTCATGGGTATACTGCATGTACAGGTCGAACCCTGAAACCTAGTTATTTTCGAAGTTGTCAATGGAGCTCAAAGTTTGGTTTGATTAATTCTATACTCTTCCAGTTCATCAGAGTTAGACTAAAACAAAATGTCACCTTTTTCCTTTACTTGCCCAATCCTTCTATGTCAATCTCAGACTATGAAGAGGCAAAATACCAAGTTCAAATTCTGAATAAACCTTAATCTAGCTCATATTTTAGCTTTATAAACCAAACAAGAGTTTTGAGGTTACCAGCTGAGTGACATTTTGACATAAAATTGCCCTCCCCCAGGCCAATAAAATGAGCAAAAATAGTTTTTAAATGGAGAAAGAAAAAAAGAAAAGAAAAAACTTCTTCACAAGCAGCAACCAAATAAGGAAATAAGAACAAATGAAAACCATTAACCTCCAAAAGCAGAACCAGGAAAGGAACAGAATTCTGATGAGGCAGGTGGCATGCTATGAGCACTTGAGCCAACTTCCTTGCTCTCAGAATCAACTCCAAGAAAAGGAAACAACTCTACAAAATTCTCTGAGTTCAGTTCAGTTGCCCAGTCATGTTCAACCCTTTGTGATCCCATGGAATGCAGCATGCCAGGCTTCCCTGTCTATCACCAACTCCCGGAGCTTACTCAAACTCATGTCCATTGAGTCAATGATGCCATCCAACCATCTCAGCCTCTCGTCCCCTTCTCCTCCCACCTTCAGTACTTCCCAGCATCAGGGTCTTTTCAGATGAGTCAGTTCTTCTCATGAGGTGGCCAAAGTATTGGAGTTTCAGCTTCAGCATCAGTCCTTCCATTGAATATTCATGACTGATTTCCTTTAGGATGGACTGGTTGTATCTCCTTATTGTCCAAGGGACTCTCAAGAATCTTCGCCAATACCACAGTTCAAAAGCATCAATTCTTCAGCACTCAGTTTTCTTTATAGTCCAATTCTCACAACCATATATGACCTCTGGAAAAACCATAGCCTTGACTAGACAGATATTTGTCGTAAAAGTAATGTCTCTGCTTTTTAATATACTGTCTACATTGGTCATAGTTTTTTTTCCAAGGAACAAACACCTTTTAATGTCACAGCTATAGTCACTATCTGCAGTGATTTTGGAGCCCCAAAAGAGAAAGTCTCTCAGTTTCCATTGTTTCCCCATCTGTTTTCCATGACATGATGGGATCAAATGCCATGATCTTAGTTTTCTGAATGGAGCTTTAAACCAACTTTTTCACTCTCCTTTTTCACTTTCATTAAGAGGCTCTTCAGTTCTTCTTTGCCTTCTGTCATAAGGGTAGTGTCATCTGCATATCTGAAGTTATTGAAATTTCTCCCAGAAATCTTGATTCCAGCTTGTGTTTCATCCAGCCTGGCATTTCGCATGATGTACTCTGCATATAAGTTAAAAAATAACCAGGGTGACAATATACAGCCTTGATATACTCCTTTCCCGATTTGGAACCAGTCTGTTGCTCCATGTCCAGTTCTAACTGTTGCTTCTTGATCTGCATACAGATTTCTCAGGAGGCAGGTAAGGTGGTCAGATATTCCCATATCTTTAAGAAAAGACTAGAGATCTCTTCAAGAAAATTAGAGATACCAAGGGAACATTTCATGCAAAGATGGGCACAATAAAGGACAGAAATGGTATGGACCTAACAGAAGCAGAAGCTATTAAGAAGAGGTGGCAACAATATACAGAAGAACTATGCAAAAAAGATCTTCACGACCCAGAAAATCAAGATGGTGTGATCACTCACCTAAAGCCAGACATCCTGGAATGCAAAGTCAAGTGGGCCTTAAGAAGCATCACTTGAGCAAAGCTAGTGGAGGTGATAGAATTCCAGTTGAGCTATTTCAAATCCTAAAAGATGATGCTGTGAAAGTGATGCACTCAATATGCCAGCAAATTTGGAAAACTCAGCAGTGGCCACAAGACTGGAAAAGGTCAGTTTTCATTCCAATCCCAAAGAAAGGCAATGCCAAAGAATGCTCAAACTACCACACAATTGTGCTCATCTCACACACTAGGAAAGTAATGCTCAAAATTCTCCAAGCCACGTTTCAACTGTATGTGAACCATGAACTTCCAGATGTTCAAGTTGGATTTATAAAAAGCAGAGGAATCAAAAATCAAATTGCCAACATCCGCTGGATAATGAAAAAGTAAGAGAGTTCCAGAAAAATATCTATTTCTGCTTTATTGACTATGCCAAAGCCTTTGACTGTGTGGATCACAACCAAGTATGGAAAATTCTCTGAACTCTTACTAAAATCTTCCATTAGGAATAATGTGGACTGGGGAGAAATAGGGAATGCTTTTGATTTTTTTCCTCCCTACCCTTTATATAGTTTGATTTGTAAAAAAATAATGAGTGAGCACATATTAGTTTTATTTAATTGAAAATTATTCATGTGAAAAAAAGTCAAAATAAGTAAAGAAGTGCCTTATGTGTCACATAAACAGTGCCTACTTGAGAGCATCAGGGCCATCCATGGGCAGAGTGTTTAATTTGGTCAATGTATTCTTTTGTTCAACAGACCTTCAACAGACATACTTCCAAAAGAGAACTGTTTGATTTAAAATATAAAAAATTCTATGTCACTTTTCTTTATCAATTATTCTAAAGAGATGATAATATCTCTTATACACCAGCTTATTATGCTGCTTTTTAAGCAGAAAACATTGAAATAATAACTTTCCTTTACCTAAGGCCTGTATGTAATGTCTTTTTTTTCCTATAGGTATATAGTCTAGGCAGCATTTGTGACAAATGAAAACACATGTATTTGTTTAATATTTACTGCCATGTATTCTCACACTCCCAGTCTTACAGACAGCATTCTCATCCTTCATTTTTTTAAAAAATACTCATTTATTTATATAATTTGCTTGGCTGTGTCAGGCCTTAGTTGAAGTCCACTGGCTTAGTAGTTGAGCTATGTGTCTAGTTGTCCTGCAGCATGTGGGATCTTAGTTCCCTGAACACAGATCGAACCCATGTGTCCCTTGCACTGGAAGGTGGATTCTTAACCACTGGACCACCAGGGCAGTCCTTCACCCTTCATTTTTAATTTCCATCAGCTTAGCAAATAATTATTTTGCCTAGCATTGTGCAAGGCACTGTGGGAACTCCTTGAAATGGGCCTACTCCCAGTGGACTCAGAGCTGCTGGTAATAAAATAGCCCACAGAAGCCACTGTGTCTGCCAATACCAGATGGTTCATGGGGAACTACTAGCTGAGGTCTCTCCTAAGCGTACCAACTTGGGATTCATGATGTACTATTAAAGCCCAACTTGCAAGTCTCAAAATAATGGTCCAAGAAGCCTGCCTTGTCCTCAAGGTATTTGAGAATATTGAGGTTCAGCAGATGATTCTTTTCCCCCTATTCTTCCTCTTCCCTCCCAACATGCTTCAAGTGGCTAAAACTTAAAAAGAGAGAGAGAGAGAGAGAGAGTGAGAGAAGGGAGAAGAAGGAGAGCGGAGAGGAAATGAAAAATTGGTTAAAAAGAAACTAGAATGCATTTTAGTAAATCTAGTCCCTAAAGAATACACCATGTTAAAGTCATCCCATCATCATCATTAACTTGGTATGGGGGTGCCAAGAGGCCTGAGTCAAAGCTGCAGATGCACATCTATTACTCGGGGTTCTCCAGAGAAACAGAACCAAAAGGGTAGATAGAGATAGAAAATATTTAATGTAGCAATTGGCTTACATGTTTTTGGAGATCAAGAAATTCCACAGTCTGACATCTGTGAGCTGGAGATCCAGGAAAGACAGTGGTGTTATTCAGTGAGTCTGGAAACCTTAAGAGCTGGTAGTGTAAGTTCTAATTAGAGTCCGTAAGCCCAAGAGTCAGGAGCTCCGAGATCTGAGGGCCGGAAAAAACGGCTCTCAGTTCAAGCCGAGAGTGCAAATTTGCTGTTCCTCCATCATTTTGTGGTATTCAGGCCCTCAGTAGACTGGATGATGCCCAGCGCTTGGTGGGGATGATCTCCTTTACTCCGTTGACAAAAGTGCAAGGGAGTGTTAATCGCTCAATCATGGCCAACTCTTTGCGACCTTGTGGACTGCAGCCCACCAAGCTCCTCTGTCCATGGAGCTCTCCAGGCAAGAATATTGGAGTGGGTTGCCATGCCCTCCTCCAGGAGATCTTCCCAACCCAGGGATCAAACCTGGGTCTCTTGCACTGAAGACTGATTCTTTACTATCCGAGCTACCAGGGAAGTCCACTCAATTGACATATTTAAAGGCTAATCCCCATGGAGAAACACCCTCCCAGATAGGCCCAGAAATAATGTTTCACCTGTTATCTGAGCATCCCTTAGCCCAGTTACATAAAACTAACACATCACACACCTTTAATTCCTTCTGTGACCCTGACAATCTTCTTGACCTTCATTTCTTAATTTGTTAATTGGTGATAGATAAGGACCTAGTATTTTTAGGGTTAATGAGAGAATTGAGTATGTGAAAGCTCTTTATAGATGGTATATATGCTATAAAAACATAAATGTAGCAGGATGTGCCAGTTGTACCCTGTCCAGACCAATTTAGAATCAGTTTGCCAAATCAGAGAGATGATGACTACTCCAGAAATCTATTTATATGTGTTATTGTGGGGGGAGGAATTTTATTTTCAGGCTGAGGGAGAAAAGTGTGTGTGTGTGTGTGTGTGTAAGTGTGTGTGTGTATGTGTCCAGCACTAGTACTAGGGCTAGTCAGGAAGAAGTAAAAGCAAAAGAGCTGAGTGAATAAACCTGGAGTCTGTTCTCATTCAGCATGAGAAGGTTTATATCCCCACTGGGGTGGGGAATTAAAACAAAGACTGAAGAAGGTGTTTATGTGACATTCTGTGCATCTCTAAGTGCTAGCATGGTTTTGTGGCTCAAGTGACAAAGTGTGACAGAATTAGGAAGCAGGCTCACTCTCTGTTTTATTGAGAAATAAACTGTGACTGACGCTGGGGAATTTTCTGCTTCACCTGCTCTGACAGAATGCTCGTGTGTTGGCTGAAGCCAAACATAAGCATAAGTAATGAAAGGAGTTTGTGTTTCTAAGACAATCTGGGAAGGAAAAAAAGAGAGAGGAGAACTACTGTAGTTATAAAAGCTTAGGTTCTGCGGCAGCGGCGGGGGGGAGGGAGGGGCGGTGTTTAGTGTATAAATGAATGAATCTGACTGTCACATGGAGGTCAAAGTCACCACACAGATACTCAAGAACCCAGAGATGGAGATGGCCCTGGGAATTTAAAAAAATATATGTAGCAGATTTTTTTAAATTAATTTATTTTAATTAGAGGCTAATTACTTTACAATATTGTATTGGTTTATGAACAGTGTCTTGACTTGGTGTGGGCTTGAGCCAATTTCACCTAGGTTTTGAGTGGAAGGTAGGTCTGGGCTAATATTCAAACTGCATTACTGAAAGTCTACCCTTCTGTTGGAAATGTATATGGGAGCCTTTACACCTATTCACTGGTCAGGCTTAGTCCATCTGGGTGGCTCCTGAACCATCTTTATGGATCCTCCAAGGAAAACAATGTAAATAACAGTAAATTAAATGATCTTTAAGATTATGTCTATAAGGAAGAATGGAACTGAATTTTTAAAATATAGTATAAAACTGTTATTTCTATGTTGTAGTTATGCCAAATTCAAGAATTGTGTTCCTTCCAATAGAAATTAATAATAGAACAAGAATTATGTTCTTGGGCCGTATTTATGCCCAAGAACGCACTTAAGTGAATGAAATCTGGTATTTAATCACTCATTTTTCTGGTCCTTCTTTTTTTTCCAGCCCTAAGACTATACAGGGAGAACCATGCTACTAACTACTATCATGAACCTGAGCGTTTTCCCACTGATATGTAGAACTAGTCTTTGATCAGACATGCAAACCATCGCTGTGAAAGTAGTCATTCACTCCATCATCACCTTGAGCACTGGCTAAATTCAGGTTTCCCTGGAGGCTCAGTCAGTAAAGAATCCACCCAGGTTTGATCCCTGGGTTGGGAAGATCTCCCAGAGAAGGAAATGGCAACCCACCTCAGTATTCTTGTCTAGAGAATTCCATGTACAGAGAAGCTTGGCAGGCTACAGACCATGGGATCACAAAGAGTTGGACATGACAGCAATTAAGCACACACACACGAGAAAGGCAGGGAATGACATGGCTTTCTCTTTGAGAAGTTTCCAGTCTAGTGAAGAAGAAAGGGGGGGAAAAAGAGGTCTATTGTAGCAAGATGTGATACATATTTCAAAATAGGTGTGAAAATGCTATGAAAACACGGTGGGGAAAGAAATAATGAAATCAGTTTGAGAAAGTCATCACCTACCAGAAGCAACTTTCCAAATCCTGAAGGGTGAGTGGAGTTAGTAACGCAGAGAATAGATGAAGAAATGATGGCGGATGGAGGCGGGTGGATAAGATCAGTGTGGAGAAATGTAGTAACCTGTCAACCAACAGTCAACCAGGCTTCCAAGTGACGAGAAAAATAAGGACCGATTGATAAATTTTTATTATTTTTACTAATAGATCCAGAAAACATGCCAACTTGTTGTTGTTAGCTGTTAGATTTTTACATTGCTTTCCTTCAGATAACACAACACACATTCTCATTACGTCTCCCCACTGTATCCTCAGGGACAATTTTTGGATTTGGGCAGATCTCTTATTGAAATTTTGCCAACTCTTTGGCCAGCAAATAGCAATAGCAGACATGACAACAGAAATCTGCCATGGTGAAGTTTTCTGGGAAATGTCAGAGGAATGGTATACATCACGTCAGGTTTCAACGTGCTTATACAAAGTGAGCATTCAACCATTTAAAATTTCACTCATCATCAATAATTACAATTCTATACATTTTTGAAGGCTTTACAGTTCAACCCTAACATTTTGCTCAAGGCAGACACTGGGGCTTTCCCTTCAAAACTTCCTAAGAGCTAGAATCAGGTAAAACCAGTTTAGCAGATTTTGTCAAGGGTGAGCCACAATCTCCTACACTGTCCCATACTCCAAACACTTACCCCCAAATTGATGGGTGCTGCTGTTGGAATGTCAACATTCTCAGAAATACTGTCAACAAAAGCAGGGCTTGTGTCCAAGATATTCAAAACAAGTAACTGAATAAGGTACTATTTTGAAATATGACTTCTTTATAGCTGATTTTGGAATTATTGACCACATGTAATTTTATTTATCTGGGCTCTCTTAGAGAAAAAGCCTCTCAGAGCTCTGTGCATTGATGATGTATTATTTTTTTCTTAAATGATAGGTCCTGAAAATTTTTGAGGGCAGTGGCATTGCCTGGAAAGTCACATAAAATTATAATCATTTGTAATGCTAACAGTCAAAGAAAAAGAGTATTTGTAAAAACCCACGGGCAATCATGAAATTAAAAACTGGAAAAACATAAGGCATTTTACTTCTATTCATTTTAAAGTGCCGATAGAAAGTAGTCTTTTAGAAGCTGACTTAAATATATCATCACAGAGGCATAGAATTTTAATGCTGGGAAGGACTTCAGACATTATCTACATCAACCTCTTCATTTACAGATGAGTAATTGAGGTCCATAAAAAATAGTGGCAAGCGTAAACTCACTAGGAGAGCTGCAATCAGATACTAGAGCTCTTGACTACTACTACTTTTTGTGATAGACACTGTGTAGAGGAAAATCTTCTGAAAACATTAAACTATGTATGTATTTTTTGCCTGACCTCTCCTTTTAAGTAAGATGCTCCATTCAGTTGAAAGACATGAAGCAACCCTATCTTCAAGGAACCAAAGTCCAAGGGGAAAAAGTTCCCAGTTTTTTGCTTAAAAGTCATGATCCAGAAAGGATAGATTACAGAATATTCCGTATATAGGGAGAAGTTGTTCATCTCTCCATTCCCTCTTCTGCTCTTACATATAAAGAGAAAATAATCCTTCAAGATGAGGAAGAAAGGAAAGAGAGGGAAGAAAGGAAAGAGAGGGGAACAATTAAGAAGCAGACTTGATTAATATTTGCTCCAAGATGAAGAAGATAAATGGGCAGACAATTCCAGTGATTTTAAAGCAAAGGGGTCTGGTGTCTGCTCCCAGGAAGGCAGTAGCCTTGAAGGATCTCCCGGGGTTAAAGAGCTGCAAACACTACCTGAAGTATTGCAGAAAGAAAAGGACCAGTGCAGAATCAGCAGCTTTCCTGTAGCCTGTGCAATTTGTATAAGATTCAAACCTCCCCCCATCTCCAGACGGATATAGAAGCTAACTAGATGGAGAGTCCACAGAACCAGCAGTCTCATGGACGGTCAAAATGTCAGAAGAAAGACCCATGGATCTTACAGGTAGAGCTCAATATGTGGCTAATGACCGGACTTGACAATATGCACCTTAAAGCCCACCAGAGAGCCCAGAAGCCAATGAATCCCCAGCATTGTCTACCAACCCTGTGGCTTCCACAAGAACTTTCCTCTTGTTATGAGTTGAATTGTATTCCCCCCAAATTAAAATTTTGAAGTCCCAACATCCATTGCCTTAGAATGTGACTATATTTAGAGATAAAGGTTTTATGAGCTAATTAAGTTAAAATGAAGACATCAGGGTGGATATTAATCCAATATGACATGCTCAGTCACTCAGCTGTGTCCAGTTCTTTGCAGCCCTAAGGACTGTAGACTGCCAGGCTCCTCTGTCCTTGTGATTCTCCAGGCAAGAGTACTGGAGTGGGTTGCCATTTCCTTCTCCAAATCCAACAAATGTCCTTATAAGTAAAGGAAATTTGGACAAAGACATGCATAGAGGAAGAATACCTTGTGAACATAAAGACAGCTAAGGAGGGGAACATGGGAGCCAAGGAGAAAGGCCTCAGAAGAAACTAACACTAACAACACTTTGATCTCAGACTTCAAGTCTCTAGAACTGTGAGAAAACAACTTCTATTGTTTACAACACCCAATTTATGAAACTTCATTATGGAAGCCTTAGCAAACTAATAGATTGCCCTAAGTAGAAGACGACATTTGGAGGCAGAAAGGACTAGCGTTGGATTATAAACTGACTGTGGTTAAACCTTCCAAACTGGAACTCTTAGAAATCAGAAGACTATATGTTTTGTCATCAATTCAAACCACAACGGAGATTTCAATTAAGGAATATTTGATAAACAAAACCAAAAACACCCCTACTCTTTCTATTATCGTTATGCACCTCAGAGCCTATAACTTCTGCAGGGAATTTACTTTGTCTACATTGTAAAAAGTCAAAGGTACAAAATAAGCAGCTACTTATTGAAACCTGGATCCTTAAAAACAGCATATCAATACCTATTCATAAACTTACTTTCTATATTAGCTTATTAAAAGACTACTAGAATGGATTAATTTTGTTAGTTTGATTAGAAAGATACAGGCATTAATAAATTGGGAGGTATTTTTTACAGTTAACTGTTTTTGTTTATGGGTTGGACTACAGATCCATTACTGTGTCAGTAACATATTTGTCAAACATACAAGGCAATATGAATAAAAATTTGGAGTTACAAAGAATGGTAGATTGATTCCCACTTCTGTCACTAGATCAAACATGTAGCTTTAGGCAATTTACTAAAACTCTCTAAGCCTTTTCCTCCTTGTCTGTAAAATGTAGATGATGAAATTTAATTCATAGGGTTCTTGTGAATTTGAAATTGATAGCACTGAGAATATATAGTAAATGGTTGAGACAAATGAAAATTCAGTTTGGAATCAGTTGGGACAAGACTATAGAGAGCTTTTGATGTCCAAACTGTGGAAGTTTGCACTTAAGTAAGAAAGAATACTGATATAGAAAGGCTGTGGCTCAGAGGGCCCAGTGTTCTATATTTTATCATAATTACAGTCTGAGGATAATTGTTCATTGTTAATCTCTTGAGTTTGAAGTTTAGTGGGGCAAAGCATCAAGACATTTTTCATCTTAGGATAAAATTTAGTCACATTTTCTATTCCTTATTTTGGGAAATTTTTCTCCTAGTTGCAAATATATATAATATTTTAGCTACCTAGATCTCCCTTCGAGAATGAAGGATTTATTTCCCCAGCTGCGGGAGTGCTGATGGCAGACATTCATCAACTGCTTGCCATTTTGGGGAATTGCCTCTGTTAAGAAGAACTACTTCTCCCAAATTTACAGGCCCAGAGGCAGCTTATGTTTAATGACTAAGGAAGGGGTTCTGTTGGGAGCAACTGACAGAGGAAGCAGAAAGTAATCATGAATCATGGATGGCTTGACTCATATAAGGATGCAAGCTAGAAATGGCTAGAGGTTGCACTTATAAGAAGGTAACCTTGAAAGAAGGTGATTAGAGAAAATCTTTCCTAAAAGCAGAGTTCTAGGCAGTACAGCTGGTCATTCACATTGTGTAGAAAGAGAATAGGCATTAAGAACCAAAGTCAACAAAACTACCCACCAGTGACCCTAGCTATCCCTGGTCATCAACCATCCTGGTGGTTAAAAAAGAGGTGCAACACTAGAATAATCATAGAAGTAGGGATGGGGGCTATGAAAGATCAAACAGTACTAGCACCAGCTTTCTGCAGTAGATTAAACACTGCCGTTTCTGAATGGTCAAAAGCCAGTGATAGAGACCAGTGATGAGTTTTAATATGGCACAGACCTTCAAGGTCACCAGTTAGGCTCATGGTGGCAAACTGAACACACTGAACATCTTTTATGATCGAGGCGGCAGCTACTGTAAGCTTACATCCTCATTATGGATTTGCACTTCCTAACTACAAGGTCTCCATTAACAATACTTTCCCAGGATTTAAAGACTGTTTAGTTTACCGGCAACGGGGTACCACTACTTCATAGCAAAGGAAGTGCTGATGTGAGCCTGACTGTGGGGTTCACTGATTCTATTACAACTATACTGCCCAGAAGCTTCTGGCTTAAAGAAACGGCAGAAAGATTCTCTGAAGAAGACATACAGATGGCTAAGAAACACATGAAAAGATGTTCATTATCAGAGAAATGCAAATAAAAACCACAATGAGGTACCATCTCATGCCAGTCAGAATGGCTGCTATCCAAAAGTCTACAAGCAATAAATGCTGGAGAGGATGCAGAGAAAAGGGCACCCTCTTACATTGTTGATGGGAAGCAAATTAGTACAGCCACTATGGAGAACAGTGTGGAGATTCCTTAAAAAACTGGAAATGGAACTGCCTTATGACCCAGCAATCCCACTGCTGGGCATACACACCAAGGAAATCAGAATTGAAAGAGACACATATACCCCAATGTTCATTGCAGCACTGTTTATCATAACCAGGACATGGAAGCAACCTAGATGTCCATCAGCAGATGAATGGATAAGAAAGCTGTGGTACATATACACAATGGAATGCTACTCAGCTATTAAAAAGAATGCATTTGAATCAGTTCTAATGAAGTAGATGAAACTGGAGCCTATTATACAGAGTGAAGTAAGTCAGAAAGAAAAACAATACAGTATATTAATGCATATATATGGAATTTAGCAAGATGGTAATGATGACCCTATATGTGAGACAGCAAAAGAGACACAGTTGTAAAGAACAGACTTTTGGACTCTGTGGGAGAAGGCGAGGGTGGGATGATTTGAGAGAATAGCATTGAAACATGTATATTATCATATGTGAAATAGATCACCAGTCCAGATTCAATGCATGAGACAGGGTGCTCAGGGCTGGTGCACTGGGATGACCCAGAGGGATGGGATGAGGAGGGAGGAGGGTGGGGGGTTCAGGATGGGGAACACAGGTACACCCATGTCTGATTCATGTGAATGTATTGCAAAAACCACCACAATATTGTAAAGTAATTAGCCTCCAATTAAAATAAATAAATTAAAAAAAAAACATAAAAAAGAAATGGCAGAAAGAGATAGTAAAATCACAGCTGAAGCACCAGCTTGGAGTCAGCTTGAGAGGATCTGGTACCATCTTCCAGGATGCAGTGCACATTCTGTATCAGGGACCTTTATATGGAGCTGTCTCTTCAGTGGGTGGACTAACGTGGACCCAGAATCTGAGTGGTAAGAAGAGAAGCCCCTCTGCTACCATCACTACTAGTGGCATTATTGGAGAATATGTGCTTTCTATCCCTACAGCTTTGAACTGTGAGGGTTTAGAAGTTCTGGCTCCCAAAGCGGGAGAAACGTTGGAATGAGGGGACACAAAACAGTTCCATTTAACTATAGATCAGTTGAAACTGTATCACTTTGGATTCCTTCTGCTGAGAGACCAGGAATCAAGAAGAAGATTCACCATATTAGAAAGGATAATTGATTCTAATCATCAGGTAGAGCTGTTATTATACAATGGATAAGGGAGAAGTATGTTTCAACAAAGGAAATCTACTTGGGTGCCTCTCTGCAATCTGTCCACAACTTTTATAGTACGGGAAGAAATGCAGCAGTCATGATTCAGAAACGTGCATTGTACAGGGCTCAGATTTTTCAATGATGGGGGTCTGGGTCATATCACCAGGTAAGCAACCGACAGCAGTAGAGATACTAGCTTAAAGTCAAATAAATCTGGAAAGGATAGTAGAGCATGGAGACAGTATCAGTTGTAGCCATAGATCAACTGTAGTGGTGGAAGCCATAATTCCTCTTACTAATTTTACAGGATTAAGAGCCCCTAGAAATCTGAAAGAGCTGTACCCGAATTTAAGATGGGATTCTGAGTGGTGCTAGGGGAAGACTCTTTTGCATCCTGTGACTGTTACCTATCCCCCTTTGGGGATGAAAGACTTAATCTTCCATCTTCTGAGGGCTTCATGAAGAAATCCTTCAATAGTTCTAAACTGGAGTCCCTTTACTAAAGAGATCTGCTTCACCCAAGACAAATTCACTTCTCGCCTGGCTCACATGCAATGATTAATCAACATGGGAGTGTAAAGCTGAAGTCCTCACCCCAACTCATGACAACTCTGAAGGACCATTCAAGATTCAAGACTGTCTGTGGGATCCTCTGAGGATCCTAATTGAGATCCTAGTTGAGATCCTAATTGAGATCCTAATTGAGATCCTAGTCACTTTCTCCTTTGTCCAGTACTTCCCCTTCTTTCCATTAAGTGTTGGTTCCAGGAGCACCTTTAATATATCTCCTGCATAATAATCTCCATCACAGAATCTGCTTCCGGAGAACTCATTTTATGACAGATACTAACTGTGGGATAGAAAAGCCAGCCAGTCTAAGAGAAACAGGAAAAAGGAGGGGGGGAAAAAGTGAGACCTAAAGTTAATAAACTACTAGAAGAAGAAATTAGAGTGGCCAAAGAAGTCAAGCTGGGAATTGTTCCTGTTCATTATAACAGTCCAACACTTATACCGAGGTAGATTCCATTTAAAATCTAAGAATAATAAAACATTTTCCCACGTTTTCCTTTCTTGTTGCACTGAGTAAGAGTTTACTGGGAGTGTTGGGGAAATAATGGATACTTATCTCACACCTGATTGCTCGCATATTTATCTGACTATCTGCCTGGGTGTCCTTTTATAAAACAAAACAAAACACCAATTCTGTGTCGTCCCAACAGGCAAAGGAATGTACAAGTAAAATCTGTACTGTTAAAAAATAATTAGGAATAGTTCCAGTCATTTTCCCTAAGCATGTGTATGTTAAAAAAAAAAAAAAAGAAGCTAAACTAAAACAGATCACATCTTGAGGCCCTATGAAATGGGTAAACATAATAAATTTTCCAATTTCTCTGCAAGTGAAAAATTCTAACTATCCTACAAAAAGCTCTCATTTGATGGATATTAATTTCAACTAAGCAATAATGATATGAGCTGTAGGGAACTCTGGCCATTATAAATATGTTTCCTCATTAAGTTTCCATGAATGCTCTAAAGTTTATTTTAGATTGCATTTGGATTCCAATGAAATGAATTATAACATATTAATATGGAACACTGAGTTTATTTTCTTTAAAAAGTTTACTTGTTTGGTACAAAAGAATATTATACAATTCAGCTAACAAAGTTTTATTGTAAACTGTAGTTTAAGAATTTTAAGGAGAGATTGTTTTTTCTTGATATTTGCCATTTGGTATTCAAAATAACTTCGTCAAGATGTAATATTTCATTTTATTAAAAAGTTAATTGACTATGAAATTTATAAAATAATTAAGAATTTATTAGCTTCCCACATGAGACTCTGAGAAAAATACCATGTAAAATTTGACTTGCATTTTCTGTGGCATGTTAGAAGATGTAACAGACAAAATAGGTAATGTTCTTTATTTTGTGGAAATTTGTGTCAATGGAGTTCAAGCCCAGGAGACATATTTGTATGCTCCTTCTTATTTCTAGTCTTGCAGGAAGTGATTCTTGGGCAATGATGGAGATATTGTAAGGGTGATAAAGTTTGTTTTACGCTATAAACTTGGGCTGTTGCTTCAATTGTGTCTAACTCTTTGTGACCCCATGGACTATAGCCCCTCAGCCTCTTCTGTCCATGGGAGTCTCTAGGCAAGAATGCTGGAGTGGGTTGCCATGCCCTCCTCCAAGGGATCTTCCTGACCCAGGGATCGACCCCAGGTCTCCCACATCTCAGGCAGATTCTTTACCAGCCCCATACAAGAACACATTAGATCTAATTTAAAAAAATAACAAAAACTTAAGCTTGCTTTGGTTTTTGTAACTATCCTACAAAAAGAGTTTTTTGTAGGATAGTTAGAGTTTTTCACTTATAGAGAAATTGAAAATTTTATTATGCTTATGAAAGATGGAAAGAGCAAAATTCCCACTATTTCAACCAAAATAACAAAATATAACTTAAAAATTCACTTTTCTTAAAGAGTTTAGATCACAAGTTAACAAAGTAAGGTGAAATCTAAAGAAAATCAGATGCCTCAAATGAGCATTGAAACATGAGCACTTGCTTACTGGGGGACATGCCACTGGAAACCAATATGAAGCCTTTAGCTAAAAAGTTTAATAATGACAAAGTGTATGTGACTTAGAGAATATCCAACACCTGGAAACTTCTGAAATCAGCAGATAAAAGAGGAATTTGTACCATCTCACAGGCATGGGTCTCACTGGATACTCACAAGAACAGGTTGGGCAGGGTGACTATTATAAGAATGCATCCCTGTGATGCAGACTTAGGGGAGAAGCGCAAATAGCCATGAAAGTCAAGGCACTGAGCTCATCTGTACCCTTGTCAGCCCCTGCTAAAGATCAAAGACCTTCAGCCACTGGATAAAGGGAAAATACACTGTCCTCTCAGCTTCTGGTGAAAAACCACTGCAGAGAGACAATGGGAGGAGTAAAATACTATCATTCCCTGGGGGAGAGACAGAAATATATATTATGCCAAGACTTGGATCTATAAAAATAAAGGGAGAATGGTGACATGGAATAAGTGACAATGTTACAAAATTCATTTTTGTTTTTACTTTTAATTGCTTTAAGAGAAAACTGTCTAAAGCTAAAATAGCTAAATAGATATCCTGAGTTGATAGCACATGCGCAATCAAAATATATGATGATAATAGTACAAAAAATGGGATGGAGGAATTGGGAGTACACTGTTGTAAGACTCTTCCACACATCTATATAAGATGCTTTGAATGTATGTTCTAATTAAAGATATATATTATAAACCTGAGGGCAATCATTATAATTTTTTAAGGTATAAATAATAATTTAGTCAGTTCAGTTCAGTCGCTCAGTTGTGTCCGCCTCTTTGCGACCCCATGGACTGCAGCATGCCAGGCCTCCCTGTCCATCACCAACTCCCAGAGTTTGCTCAGACTCATGTGCATTGAGTTGGTAATGTCATTCAACCATCTCATCTCTCGTCCCCTTCCTCCACCTTCAGTCTTTCCCAGCATCAAGGTCTTTTCCAAGGAGTCAGTTCTTTGCATCGGGTGGCCAAAGTATTGGAGTTTCACCTTCAGCATCAGTTCTTCCAATGAATATTCAGGACTGATTTCCCTTCGGATGGACTGGTTGGATCTCCTTATAGGCCAAGGGAATCTCAAGAGCCTCCTCCAACACCACAGTTCAAAAGCATCAATTCTTCGGCGTTCAGCTTTCTTTATAGTCCAACTCTCACAACCATACAACACTACTGGATAAACCATAGCTTTGACTAGACAGACTTTTGTTGGCAAAGTAATGTCTCTGCTTTTTAATAAGTTGTCTAGGTTGGTCAAAACTTTTCTTCCAAAGAAAAAGTGTCTTTTAATTCCATGGCTGCAGTAACCATCTGCAGTGATTTGGGAGCCCAAAAAAGAAAGTTTGCCACTTTCCACTGTTTCTCCATTTTCCATGAACCGACAAGAGCAGATGCCATGATCTTAGTTTTCTGAATGTTGAGTTTTAAGCCAACTTTTTCACTCTCCTCTTTCACTTTCATCAAGAGGCTCTTTAGTTCTTCACTTTCTGCCATAAGCGTGGTGTTATTTGTGTATCTGAGGTTAATGATATTTCTCCCGGCAATTTTGATTCCAGCTTGTGCTTCAACCAACCCAGCGTCTCTCATGTTGTACTCTGCATATAAGTTAAATAATAATTCAGATCAGATCAGATTAGATCAGATCAGTCGCTCAGTCGTGTCCGACTCTTTGCAACCCCATGAACCACAGCACACCAGGCCTCTGTGTCCATCACCAACTCCCAGAGTTCACTCAGACTCACGTCCATCAAGTCAGTGATGCCATCCAGCCATCTCATCCTCTGGCGTCCCCTTCTCCTCCTGCCCCCAATCCCTCCCAGCATCAGAGTCTTTTCCAATGAGTCAACTCTTCGCATGAGGTGGCCAAAGTACTGGAGTTTCAGCTTTAGCATCATTCCTTCCAAAGAAATCCCAGGGCTGATCTCCTTCAGAATGGACTGGTTGGATCTCCTTGCAGTCCAAGGGACTCTCAAGAGTCTTCTCCAACACCACAGTTCAAAAGCATCAATTCTTCAGTGCTCAGCCTTCTTCACAGTCCAACTCTCACATCCATACATGACCACAGGAAAAACCATAGCCTTGACTAGACGAACCTTTGTTGGCAAAGTAATGTCTCTGCTTTTGAATATGCTATCTAGGTTGGTCATAACTTTCATGCCAAGGAGTAAGCGTCTTTTAATTTCATGGCTGAACTCACCATCTGCAGTGATTTTGGAGCCCCAAAAAGTAAAGTCTGACACTGTTTCCCCATCTATTTCCCATGAAGTGATGGGACCGGATGCCCTGATCTTCGTTTTCTGAATGTTGAGCTTTAAGCCAACTTTTTCACTCTCCACTTTCACTTTCATCAAGAGACTTTTGAGTTCCTCTTCACTTTCTGCCATAATGGTGGTGTCATCTGCATATCTGAGGTTATTGATATTTCTCCCGGCAATCTTGATTCCAGCTTGTGTTTCTTCCAGTCCAGCATTTCTCATGACGTACTCTGCATATAAATTAAATAAACAGGGTGAGAATATACAGCCTTGACGAACTCCTTTTCCTATTTGGAACCAGTCTGTTGTTCCATGTTCAGTTCTAACTGTTGCTTCCTGACCTGCATACAAATTTCTCAAGAGGCAGATCAGGTGGTCTGGTATTCCCATCTCTTTTTCAGAATTTTCCACAGTTTATTGTGATCTACCCAGTAAAAGGCTTTGGCATAGTCAATAAAGCAGACATAGATGCTTTTCTGGAACTCTCTTGCTTTTTCCATGATCCAGCGGATGTTGGCAATTTGATCTCTGGTTCCTCTGCCTTTTCTAAAACCAGCTTGAACATCAGGAAGTTCACGGTTCACATATTGCTGAAGCCTGGCTTGGAGAATTTTGAGCATTACTTTACTAGTGTGGGAGATGAGTGCAATTGTGCGGTAGTTTGAGCATTCTTTGGCATTGCCTTTCTTTGGGATTGGAATGAAAACTGACCTTTTCCAGTCCTGTGGCCACTTCTGAGTTTTCCAAATTTGCTGGCCTATTGAGTGCAGCACTTTCACTGCATCATCTTTCGGGATTTGGAATAGCTCAACTGGAATTCCATCACCTCCACTAGCTTTGTTCATAGTGATGCTTTCTAAGGCCCTCTTGACTTCACATTCCAGGATGTCTGGCTCTAGGTCAGTGATCACACCATCGTGATTATCTGGGTCGTGAAGATCTTTTTTGTTCAGTTCTTCTGTGTATTCTTGCCACCTCTTCTTAATATCTTCTGCTTCTGTTAGGTCCATACCATTTCTGTCCTTTATCGAGCCCATCTTTGCATGAAATGTTCCTTTGGTATCTCTGATTTTCTTGAAGAGATCCCTAGTCTTTCCCATTCTGTTGTTTTCCTCTATTTCTCTGCATTGATCGCTGAAGAAGGCTTTCTTATCTCTTCTTGCTATTCTTTGGAACTCTGCATTCAGATGCTTATATCTTCCCTTTTCTCCTTTGCTTTTCACTTCTCTTCTTTTCACAGCTATTTGTAAGGCCTCCCCAGACAGCCATTTTGCTTTTTTGCATTTCTTTTCCATGGGGATGGTCTTGATCCCTGTCTCCTGTACAATGTCACGAACCTCATTCCATAGTTCATCAGGCACTCTATCTATCAGATCTAGGCCCTTAAATCTATTTCTCACTTCCACTGTATAATCATAAGGGATTTGATTTAGGTCATTCCTGAATGGTCTAGTGGTTTTCCCTACTTTCTTCAATTTAAGTCTGAATTTGGCAATAAGGAGTTCATGGCCTGAACCACAGTCAGCTCCTGGTCTTGTTTTTGCTGACTGTATAGAGCTTCTCCATCTTTGGCTGCAAAGAATATAATCAATCTGATTTCGGTGTTGACCATCTGGTGATATCCATGTATAGAGTCTTCTCTTGTGTTGTTGGAAGAGGGTGTTTGTTATGACCAGTGCATTTTCTTGGCAAAACTCTATTAGTCTTTGCCCTGCTTCATTCCATATTCCAAGGCCAAATTTGCCTGTTACTCCAGGTGTTTCTTGACTTCCTACTTTTGCATTCTAGTCCCCTATAATGAAAAGGACATCTTTTTGGGGTGTTAGTTCTAAAAGGTCTTGTAGGTCTTCATAGAACCATTTAACTTCAGCTTCTTCAGCGTTACTGGTTGGGGCATAGACTTGGATTACTGTGATATTGAATGGTTTGCCTTGGAAACGAACAGAGATCATTCTGTCATTTTTGAGATTGCATCCAAGTACTGCATTTCAGACACTTTTGTTGACCATGATGGCTACTCCATTTCTTCTGAGGTATTCCTGCCCGCAGTAGTAGATATAATGGTCATCTGAGTTAAATTCACCCATTCCAGTCCATTTCAGTTTGCTGATTCCTAGAATGTCGACATTCACTCTTGCCATCTCTTGTTTGACCACTTCCAATTTGCCTTGATTCATGGACCTGACATTCCAGGTTCCTATGCAATATTGCTCTTTACAGCATCGGACCTTGCTTCTATCACCAGTCACATCCACAGCTGGGTATTGCTTTTGCTTTGGCTCCATCCCTTCATTCTTTCTGGAGTTATTTCTCCACTGATCTCCAGTAGCATATTGGGCACCTATTGACCTAGGGAGTTCCTCTTTCAGTATCCTATCATTCTGCCTTTTCATACTGTTCATGGGGTTCTCAAGGCAAGAATACTGAAGTGATTTGCCATTCCCTTCTCCAGTGGACCACATTCTGTCAGATCTCTCCACCATGACCCGCCCATCTTGGGTTGCCCCATGGGCATGGCTTAGTTTCATTGAGTTAGACAAGGCTATGGTCCTAGTGTGATTAGATTGACTAGTTTTCTGTGAGTATGGTTTCAGTGTGTTTGCCCTCTGATGCCCTCTTGCAACACCTACCATCTTACTTGGGTTTCTCTTACCCTGGGCGTGGGGTATCTCTTCACGGCTGCTCCAGCAAAGCACAGCCATTGTTCCTTACCTAATAATTAGAAGTGATTAAATGGAATCCTGAAATTACACCTTTTATAAGCTAAAAGATGGCAGAAAATAGAGAAAATAAGTCAAAAAATGGAACTAATAGAAAATAGCAGTAGGATAGTAGGTTTTATTTCAACCATTTGAATAATAACATTAATTATAAGCAACCTATACACACCAATTAAAACACAGACATCAGATTTGATGAAAAATCAAAATTCAACTATACACGTCTAGAAAAACCACACTAAATACAAAGAAGTAAGTTCAAAGTAAAAGGAAGAAAACTTCATACTGTGAAAATGTTAACCAAAATAAAGTTGTAAAAGCAAAATTAATAATTTTTATATAAATGGAGGAAACCATACAAAAGAGTAAAAACTTATACAATAGTACCTTACAGTTTGGTCAATTACATGTGTAGGTAATTCATGAATTACCTAAAAAATAATAAAGTTAAATACAGCATACACACACACTCACACAAAACTACTTTAGCAATAATGAGGAAGGGCATATTTGAAATGCAGTCTAAGAATTCTGAGTACCTAACTCTGTTTACAATGTGTTTTGAAAGACTCTGGAGGTTTGGAGAATTCAGGCAATGAAACCAGGTAAGTCAGTCTGGCAATTGATACCCTCTTCTAAATATTCCCTGTAAATCTTTCTTCAAGAAAGAGAATGGAAAGAAAAAAATTAGAAATAATAACTCTGAGGATAGGAGCCTGCAATTGCAGAAAAGGAACCTCCAATTACTAGAAAAACAAATAAATGTTGATAAACTTTACTCTTGGAATAGCTATTTAAATATAACATACTGGTACTTCATTGACGGTACCATTTATATTTCACAAATTCAGGTGTAGTGTGTGTTTGAATGGAGTTGATAAACCAAAAAAACGAAACGTTAACATTATTTAAACACCTGAAAATAAGGAACAAATGGTGATGCTGAAGTTATTTGCATCCTGAAATATATCAAATATGTTAAATATTTGAAAATAATACAGTACACTAATAAAGGAGATCAGTCCTGGGTGTTCTTTGGAACGACTGATGCTGAAGCTGAAACCACAATACTTTGGCCACCTCATACGAAGAGTTGACTCTTTGGAAAAGACTCTGATGCTGGGAGGGATTGGAGGCAGGAGGAGAAGGGGACGACAGAGGATGAGATGGCTGGATGGCATCACCGACTCGATGGACTTGAGTTTGAGTGAACTCCGGGAGTTGGTGATGGACAGTGTGGCCTGGCGTGCTGCAATTCATGGGGTCGCAAAGAGTCAGACGCGACTGAGCGACTGAACTGAACTGAGTATAATATTTGCTATAACAAAGCTTAGGAAATGAATGGAAAGAGGAGAATATTATAAAATATCATCACACACTACCATTTCTGACTCTCAAAACCAGTCATGGCAAAGATAAAATTTGTCTTCCACTTCTGTAAAAGTGGTATTCCAAGTGAATTTCACAGTTCAGTCAAAAATATATTATTCCTCCTTCTGGCATATAAGCGGGAACACATGTTGGAACACACACATACACATACACACACTAATCAGAATGTTTTGCCATTTAAAATCTCAAATTGTGATTCATGGCAGCTACATGATTTTATTCCTGAGAGCAATTCAATTTGTATTCCATTTGGAGGAATTCATTTTGAAGTGTTGAAATAAAGCCAGTTTCAGTTGGGACTTCTTCTAAGCAAAGAGAGAAAAAAATCACAGCTACTCATAAAGCATATAAGATTGAGAAACAATAAACACTATTTTGCAAGTTTAAGAGAATCTTTTGCAAACAATCTGTAAGATTGGCTCTTTTGAAATAACTCCCATATACAGCATATTCACACTATTTTATTTTCTTTCATTTATAATCCTGCCAATAATAATAAAACAGAAATACTATAATTTAATGCTCTATTGAAATGCTACTGCTGATGTACACAAACAGTGGAAATATTCCAAAGGTACATGTGAATTAAAGTCATATGCTTTCCATGAAAAAAGAAATAAGACCTTAAGATTTGCTGTCTTTCGTTGTGCCTTAGCACAAGCTTGAAGACATACCATATAATTGTTTATGGGAAACAGTTGCTTATCAATATCCAGATTTCAGTTTGGTTTTAAATCCTGTAGAAACATAAAAAAGGGATACTCTATTAAGAATCTAAACTGGAAACAATCTAATATACACACTTTCAAAATTGTTTATGGGAAACAGTTGCTTATCAATATCCAGATTTCAGTTTGGTTTTAAATCCTGTAGAAACATAAAAAAGGGATACTCTATTAAGAATCTAAACTGGAAACAATCTAATATACACACTTTCAACCCAGGTTCATTCGCCCACATTCAATAGATGAATAGATTTTTGTCTCTAGCGTTATTGGTCTTCATTGCCGTCAAACCGTATTGTTCTTAGGAGAAATAAAGCCCTCAAAGATAATGGACAGTATAAAATTTGATTTTCTGGAGAGCAATGCCATCAAAGCATTTTGTTAGTGTTTATTTCTTTTTTAAGTGTAAGACAAACATGTAATGTTAAGATTGAACCATATTGGTCTTCTGCATTGTTTAGAGGTATGACAGTGAAACGGGTTGTTGCTTTTTTTTCTGACATACTGTCGGAGAAGATGACCTCTGGGAAGTTATAAGGCTTTAAGTCATGGACTTCATGTCCCCAGATTCTCCCTTTAATGTCACCAGATTAGAGGCTGCAGACTTACGAATATTGCTCATTTTTATCAACAGATGGGGCTTTTGAAGTTCAAAAGCTCAATGTTAGGAAAGATTCTGGGCATTTTGAATTAGGCAGGTGAGAATTACTATTAATAAATAAATCTAATTTCCAGCTTTTGTGTTTTTATTTATACGTCACTTAACTGAAACACATGAAACCAGGCTATGTCATTAGTGTTCCCCAAATTATTGCTAAAAATCAACTGACAGTTCTAAGACAGATTTTGTTGCTGTTCTTCATGGTTGTCCTTCTTCCCAGAATTGTTTGCTGTTGTTTTAAGGTATTTTCACTGGTCTTCTCTATATGAGGTCACTATTAAGAACCATTTAAGCATGTAATGCTCTCATATGATATGTAGAAAAATTATGCTTAAATAATTCTGTTATTGCCTTCACATAAAATATGTAACATATATAGATAAAACACCACTTAATTTCCTATAAAATTATGCTGAAATATATTACCAAATACATTTTTATTTGGATCTAGGATTTTATAGAGCTCGTATGTCTATAAAGACCAATAAGGCAAATACAAATAAATTAAATAGAATATTTTCCAACCAAAAACTCTAAACACCAACATATAGCCCAATAAAATAATTAATTATCAAATTCAGTGTAAGTACAATAAATAAGACTGCTTCATGGAATTTTTTCAATGATTTATCAAATAAAATAACTCACATTGAATTTCTTATGCAACAGCATTTAAGGAGCTATCGTATATGCAATCGTATATGATGACTCAGTGGATAAAGAATTTGCCTGAAAATGCAGGAGACACAGGAGACATGAGTTCGATCCCTGGGTCAGAAAGATCCTCTGGAGAAGGAAATGGCAACCCACTCCAGTATTCTTGCCTGAAAAATTCCATGGACAGAGAAGCCTGGAAGGTTACAGTCCAGGGTCACAAAGAGTTGGATGTCACCGAGTGCTTAACACTTTTTTTTCACTATAAGATAGAAAAGATGCCACACATCAGTGCAGGAAGGACATACTGTTTAGCAGAGTTTGGAGAGTAGAAAGACAGGAAGGAAAGGGCTCCTTGTATGGAGAAAAAGAAAATGAGATTCCATTTAACACTACATATAAAGATGTACTCTAGGCAAAAGAAATACTGAAGTGAGAAAGGTAAAAATATAGTTAAAAGAAGGAAACACAAAAGATCAATGTGTGCAAAAATACCATTCAAAGTCAATGGTAATTAGAAACATATACATTAAAAATAGATCTCATTTTAAAATATTATACAGGAAAAAATGAGAAAGCTGGATGATTTCAATTATTGGAAAGAAAGTGGTGATATAAGACTCCCATACATTGCCAGTAGAAGGATGAACTGGCACAGGCATACCGGAGAGAATCTATCATTACTGAGGCAAATAAAATGTAGACACAGCTTGTGATAGAGACTTTCTGTTTATAAACTCAAATAAATTCTCACACAAGTAGGTAAAGAGAGATTCTAAGATATTTATCACAACATTATGTGTAGCAGCTGCAAGGTGGAGGCAATCTGAATGTCGATCTCTAAAAGAAAAGAAAGTAAATAAAATGTCTGGAAGAACATATAAATTTACACAGCAAATTAAGGTAACATATAGATGCCTAAGTTCCAACACAAATGAATATCAAAAACATTGTGCTTAGTGGAAAAGAAAATTAGATATATTTTATAATAACACTTAGAAAAATGAAATATCCACCCACAAGACACACATATTTTGTAAGAACACACACATTGGGAGGAAAAAAGTACATTAAACACAATAATATGGCTGTTGTTCCAGTTGTCTTTGTTGAATAACCAACCACTGTAAAACTTAGCAGCTAAATACAATGATCTTCCGTTTTGCTCACATGTCTGTGAGTAAGGATCTCAGGAGCAGCTTGAATAGGCAATACCTGTGCCTGCTTGGTATACACAGAGGGCATTAGAAGTCTTATATCCATAGTCAAGTTGATCTCTAGGATCAAGACCTATCCTTTCACATTTCTGACACCTTGGCAGAGATGCTAGAAGCCTTGACTTACCTGGGAGGCTTTTCTGCTCAACTGTGTACTCAGGGCCTGTCCACAAGATTTCTCCAGCAAGGAAGTCAGATCATGAGAGCAGTACTTTTAAAGGTTAGTCCAGGAGTTTGTACAGCATCACTTTCATTATAGTTGCTGATTAATCACATAGTTGGGATCACACTGTTTGTTGAAGACCATCACTTCTCAGCCTTTTGGCTTTATAACCAATCTGATCACATGGACCACAGCCTTGTCTAACTGAATGGAACTATGAGCCATGCCATGTGGGGCCACCCAAGACAGAAGGGTCATGGTGGAGAGTTCTGACAAAACATGGTCCACTGGAGAAGGGAATGGCAAACCACTTCAGTATGCTTGCCTTGAGAACCCCACAGACAGTATGAAAAGGCAAAAAGATAGAATACTGAAAGATGAGCTTCCCAGGTTGATAGGTGCCCAATATGCTACTGGAGATCAGTGGAGAAATAACTCCAGAAAGAATGAAGAGATGGGACCAAAGCAAAAACAACACCCAGTTGTGGATGTGACTGGTGATGGAAGCAAAGCCCGATGCTTTATAGAACAATATTGCAAAAGAACCAGGAATGTTAGGTACATGAATCAAGGCAAATTGAAAGTGGTCAAACAGGAGGTGGCAAGAGTGAAGATTGACATTTTAGGAATCAGTGAACTAAAATGGACTGGTATGGGTGAATTTAACTCAGATGACCATTATATCTACTACTGTGGGAAAGAATCTCTAAAAAGAAATGGAGTAGCCATCATGGTCAACAAAAGAGTCCAAAATGCAGTACTTGGATGCAATCTCAGAAATGACAGAATGATCTGTTTGTTTCCAAGGCAACGCATTCAGTATCAAAGAAATCCAAGTCTATGCCCCAACCAGTAATGCTGAAGAAGCTGAAGTTGAATGGTTCTATGAAGACCTACAAGGCCTTCGAGAACTAACACCAAAAAAAGAAGTCCTTTTCATTAAGGGGACTGGAAAGCAAAAGTAGGAAGTCAAGAGATATCTGGAATAACAGGCAAATTCGGCCTTGAAGTAAAAAATGAAGCAGGTCAAAAGCTAACAGAATTTTGCAAAAAGAACACACTGGTCATAGCAAACACTCTCTTCTAACAACACAAGAGAGGACTCCACACATGGGCATCACCACATGGTCAATACGGAAATCAGATTGACTATATTCCTGCAGCTAAAACGGAGAAGCTTTAAACAGTCAGTAAAAACAAGACTGGGAGTTGACTGTGGCTCAGATCATGAACTCCTTCAATTCAGACTTAAATTGAAGAAAGTAGAGAAAAGCACTAAACCATTCAGGTATGACCTAGATCAAATCCTTTATGATTATACAGTGGAAGTGAGAAATAGATTCAAGTGGTTAGATCTGATAGAGTGCCTGAAGAACTGTGGATGGAGTTTTGTGACATTGTCCAGGAAGCAGTGATAAAGACTATCCCCAAGAAAAAGAAATGCAAAAAGGCAAAATGGTTGTCTGAGGAGGCCTTACAAAGAGCTGAGAAAAGAAAAGACACGAAAAGGAAAGATATACCCATTTGAATGCAGAGTTCCAAAGAAGAGCAAGGAGAGATTAGAAAGCCTTCCTCAGTGATCAATGCAAAGAAATAAAGGAAAACAATAGAATAGGAAAGATTTGAGATCTCTTCAAGAAAATTAGAGATACCAAGGGAACATTTCATACAAAGATGGGCACAATAAAGGACAGAAATGGTATGGACCTAACAGAACCAGGAACAATATACTGAAGAACTCTACAAAAAAGATCTTCATGACCCAAATAACCATGATGGTGTGATCACTCACCTAGAGCCAGACATCCTGGAATGCCAAGTCAAGTGGGCCTTAGGAAGCATCACTATGAGCAAAGCTAGTGGAGGTGATGGAATTCCAATTGAGCTATTTCAAATCCTAAAAGATGATGTTGTGAAAGTGCCACACTCATTACGGCAGCAAATTTGGAAAACTCGGTCAGTTTCCATTCCAATCCCGAAGAAAGGCAATGCCAAAGAATGTTCAAACTACTGCATAATTGCTCACACGCTAGTAAAGTAATGCTCAAAATTCTCCAAGCCAGGCTTCAACAGGATGTGAACCATGAACTTTCAGATGTTCCAGCTGGATTTAGAAAAGGCAGGGGAACCAGAGATCAAATTGCCAACATCTTTTGGGTCATCGAAAAAGCAAGAGAATTCCAGAAAAGCATCTATTTCTGCTTTATTGATTATGCCAAAGCCTTTGACTGTGTGGATCACAACAAACTGTAGAAAATCTTAATGAGCTGGGAAAACCAGACCACCTGACCTTCCTCCTGAGAAATTTGTATGCAGGTCAAGAATCAACAGTTAGAATTGGACATGGAACAACAGACTGGCTCCAAATCAAGAAAGGAGGACCTCAAGGCTATATATTGTCACCCTGCTTATTTTTTAACTTATATGCTGAGTATATCATGAAAAATGCTGGGCTGGATGAAGCACAAGCTGGAATCAAGATTGCTGGGAGAAATATCAATAAACTCAGATATGCAGATGACACCAGCCTTATGGCAGAAGGTGAAGAAGAACTAAAGAGCCTCTTGATGAAAGTGAAAGAGAAAAGTGAAAAAGTTGGCTTAAAACTCAGCATTCAGAAAACTAAGATCATGACATTTGGTCCCTTCACTTCATGGCAAATAGATGGAGAAACAGTGGAAAGAGTGAGAGACTTTCTTTTTTTAGGCTCCAAAATCACTGCAGATGGTGATTGCAGCATGAAATTAAAAGATGCTTGCTCCTTGGAGAAAAGTTATGAACAACCTAGACAGCATATTAAAAAGGAGAGACATTACTTTGCCAACAAAGGTCCATCTAGTCAAAGCTATGGTTTTTCCAGTGGTCATATATGGATGTGAGAGTGGACTATAAAGAAAGCTGAGTGCAGAAGAGTTGATTCTTTTGAACTGTGGTGCTGGAGAAGACTCTTGAGAGTCGCTTGGACTGCAAGGAGATCCAACCAGTCCATCCTAAAGGAGATCAGTCCTGAGTGTTAATTGGAAGGACTGATGTTGAAGCTGAAACTCCAATAGTTTGGCCACCTGATGAGATGAACTGACTCATTTGAAAAGACCTTGATGCTGGGAAAGACTGAAGGCAGGAAGAGAAGGGGAAGAGAGAAGATGAGATGGTTGGATTCCATCACCAACTCCATGGCATGAGTTTGAGTAAGCTCCAGGAGTTGGTGATGGACAGGGAAGCCTGGCATGCTGCAGTCCATGGGGTCACAAAGAGTTGGACACCACTGAGGGACTGAACTGACTGATTGACTGAAGTGTAGTTGGTCATAGACCAGGTAAGGAAAAGGAGACCCTGTCTTTCGATGGAAGACATATCACAGTATTTATCATCATCTTTATTCTGTCACTGCTGCCTATGGATGAAGAGAAATTGGAGTACAGCATAGAGACAAGGGGAATATGAATATTAAATAAAAGGGGGTCTAGGAAAAAGAAAAAATCATGTGCCATGAGCTAAGGTGTGTGTGCGTGTGTGCTCAGTCACTCAGTCATGTCCAGCTCTTTGCAGTCCCAAGGACTTCAGCTTGCCAGGCTTCTCTGTCCATGGAATTTTCCAGGCAAGGCTACTGGAGTGTTTTGTCATTCCCTTCTCCAGGACATCTTCTCAAACCAGGGATTGAGACAAGTCTCTTGTGTCCCCTGCATTGGCAGATAGATTATTTACCATGAGCACCACCTGGCAAGCTGCCCAGGGGTCTGTATCTGATATTTTTAAAAATTAGATTCAGATTTCAAACAATGGAGAATCCTACAATGCTGTACTTGGATTTAGTCTAATCATTTAAGTTCATTCTTTTCTGCCTCAACACTATGACCAATATTTCCTTGGTGATTGTACTATATGTTTTAATAAGATAATATAGGATGACAATGCCGCCAAATTTTCCAGATTGAAGAGCAAAAATCGTAATTTATGTTAGATCTGAGTGGTGTTCATATGTGTCTATGTGATATGATTTTAATAGTTTCCTGTGAATTAGAAATATTTCATAATTAAAAAAATAACATCTATGATTACCAAAGAGTCTAAATTACATACTAACATTTTGAATGGCATTTAAAATTAAAATTGGTATTTAAAAATGGTACTTAAAATTCTGAAGGAAAAAATGGTTAATCCAGTTAAAACTACCTCTAACTCTAAACAGAGGCACAGCTCCCTTTTAAAAACAAAAGCAATTTGCACAGTTATTTTTCTTGGCTTAATAGGGAATGAAAATGCATACTACTGTTTTGGACTTTTTTTTGAGGAATAATAACATAACTTTTTTAGAGGAAGATTATAGTAAAGAGGAGAGTGAAAAAGTTGGCTTGAAGCTCAACATTCAGAAAACTAAGATCATGGCATTTGGTCCCATCACTTCATGGCAAATAGAAGGGGAGACAGTGGGAACAGTGGCTGACTTTATTTTGGGGGGCTCCAAAATCACTGCAGATGGTGATTGCAGCCATGAAATTAAAAGACACTTATTCCTTGAAAGAAAAGTTATGACCAACCTAGACAACATATTAAAAAGCAGAGACATTACTTTATCAACAAAGATCCATCTAGTCAAGGCTATGGTTTTTCCACTAGTCATGTATGGATGTGAGACTTGGACTATAAAGAAAGCTTAGCACCAAAGAATTGATGCTTTTGAACTGTGGTGTTGGAGGAGGCTCTTGAGAGTCCCTTGGACTGCAAGGAGATCCAACCAGTCCATCAAAGGAGATCACTGCTGGGTGTTCATTGGAAGGACTGATGTTGAAGCTGAAACTCCAATACTTTGGCCACCAGATGTGAAGTGCTGACTCATTTGAAAAGACCCTGATTCTGGGAAAGATTGAGGGCAGGAGGAGAAGGGAACAACAGAGGATGAGATGGTTGGATGGCATCACCAATTCAGTGGACATGAGTTTGGGTAAACTCCAAAACTTGGTGATGGACAGGGAGGCCTGTCATGCTGCTGTTCATGGGGTCACAAAGAGTCGGTCATGATTGAGTGACTGAACTGAACTATAGTTTATAGATAACATTGCAAACTATGGTTTTTTTATTGTTGATTCTAGAATTTTATGTTTAAATGTTAAGAAATTGGAACAAAAGTCTAAAGAAGGTATTTATTACAATAGTAGACTTTTTTTTTCAATCAGCATATATGTATCCAACACTTAACTATATGCAAGGCAATTTAAAAAGCCTCTGCAATCTGTAACTACCTTACAATATGATGTTGGAAATTTTACTTATCTTCTTCTCTCTACATAATAGTAGTTGGACTACAAATCTCTTAAGGGTGTTTCTACAAAAAAAGTTTCTTTACTTTAAAAATAGTGGCAGAACTAATAGTAAAATTAAAGATAGTTAATGATAAAGTCACAAAAGACATCATCAGATTATAAACACATAGTATCCCAATGGAGGGTGATACTGAAGCAGAAAGAATAGGAAAGAGGAGGTAAAAATTGACCTAGAAATTGAAAAATGGTACAGTTGAATAGATATAGAGGGAAAAGTACTTAAAGTGAAATGAACATGAGAAAGGCTAAAAAAATAAGAATGAGTTGCTGCCTGGGGTAGAGTCAATAAACTTACTTTGAGCAGGCAGAGGTTGCAACTGGTAGCTGAATCCTACCTTTGGTTTTGTTTGGCAAGCAGAGGGGTTCTCAAATATTTGCTAGTTGCCCACATCTTTATAGAGAGAGACTTTGCCAAGTCGTTTCAGTCGTGTCTGACTCTGTGCGACCCCATGGACTGCAGCCTACCAGGCTTCTCCATCCATGGGATTCTCCAGGCAAGAACACTGGAGTGGGTTGCCATTTCCTTCTCCAAGAGAGAGACTTTACCTAGCTCTAAAAGTATCTGACAAATTGGCCCTAATTTCCATATGACAAATGTGTGCTGGAACTAAGCAGAGGCTGTTCACTTTTAGATGGACTGTTCACTCTGCAGCTGTCCACGACTGCCACCAATTTATATTACACTCAGGTTTTGGACACTTGCACTCGCTGAGTCATGTCTGACTCTTTGCAGACCCATGGACTGTAGCCTGCCAGGCTCCTCTGACTGTGGAACTTTCCAGGCAAGCATACTATGGTATGGGTTGCTATTGCCTCCTCCAGGGACCTTCCCAAGCCAGGGATTGAACCCCCATCTCTTGCACCTGCTGCATTGCCAGTGGATCCTTTACCACTATACAACCTGGGAAGCCCTCAGCAGGTTTTATTTATCTATAAACCCTGGGGTAACCCTATAGAAATTTCAATATGTCTAAGCCACAGGTAGGTACATTTTTAAGAAGTTATAGATAGTATAATTGCCAGGCTATAAAATTTGAATTCTATTTTATGAGATTTTACTATATACAGTTTTTAATAAAAAGTTTATATTTTTGAAATGCATTTCTTGGACATTGAAAACAGTTCCAGTTATGTGCCTGAGGATTCTAGAATCAAAAAGAAGTCTACTTAGGAAACAGGAAAAGATAGAATCATGAGCCAAGAAGGAAGTTGATTTTAGAGGATCACCATTAACCAATCAGAAGAAAGTCACACACCCTGCAGCCTTCACTCTACATATTGCCTCTATAAACACCTCCCCCCAAAACCATCAACAAATTGGGAGTTTCTGAGCATGAACCAACCACTTTTCTCCTTGTTTGGTCCTGCAATAAACCTTTCTCTGCCCCAACACTCCAACATTTAGGTTTGCTTGGCCTCGCTGTGTGTCATGGACATGAACTTGTACTTGGTAACATTGGTAGGTGGGTTATTTAGAAGGATTATTAGTGCCCATAAAGAAGAAGTCTGAGAAAGCTGCCTTGCCCCTTTTGCAACGTAAGACTACAACAGGAAATCTGGGACCCCAAAGACAGCCTCACTGGACCGTGTTGACACTCTAATCTTCTGATTTTATAACTTCCAGAACTGTGTGAAATAAATGTTTATTGTTTATAAGCCACCCAGTCTGTGATGTTTTGTTACAGCCGACTGAACAAATTAAGTCAACCTATTAAATTCTCATCCTCCTATAGTAAAAATAAAAAAATATATAAAACTAATTCTAAAAATTAACACAAGCATGTTACTTGGGTATTTAGAGCAAACACAGGAGGAAACAATTAAGAGCTGAATTTGGTCACCTCCAGGGTTATTTCCAGGGAATGGTAGAGAAGGGAGGGGAATGGAGTAATGGAGAACAATGGAATAAAAAATAACTTGTTTATTCAAAAGCTTTATAGAAATAGTGTCATTTAAGAGCATTTATGTATGTAACTTTAATAAAATTAAAAAGCCACAAAACACAATTTAAAACACTTATCATATAACCACTTACACACACAGTTTAGTTAAAAGACCTTATTATCATCTTGATGCCATATGAGCAAGTGTAATCTTAGAAAGCCTGTATGCTTTTCCCAACACTCTCCACCCCAGGGATCCTTAACTACAGCCAATTTTCTTTTGTTAAGAAACAAAATTCAACAAAGTAAATATGAAGTTATAATTGGTTTTATTCAACAATATTTGAATCAGGCAGCATCTCATCTAGTTGCTAGATGAGATGAAAAAGAAAAGGATGGCTTTTTAGGCCAGGACATCTTACTAGGGAAAGGACCAGCACAGGCTTTTATCATGCAGGTTGCCTCTTTTTCCTCAGGGATGAAGAGGGCCCAAATGAGAGGTCACCACATTAGTGCTGACCAGAAAATTCCAAACCGGTTGATTAAGATTGAGGCAGGAGACAGATGGGCACCAGGCTAAGCAGCTGGAGTTCAGTTCAGTTCAGTCGCTCAGTCGTCTCCAACTCTTTGCGACCCCATGAATTGCAGCATGCCAGGCCTCCCTGTCCATCACCAACTCTGAGTTCACTCAAACTCACGTCCATCGAGTCAGTGATGCCATCCAGCCATCTCATCCTCTGTTGTCCCCTTTTCCTCCTGCCCCGAATCCTCCCAGCATCAGTCTTTTCCAATGAGTCAACTCTTCGCATGAGGTGGCCAAAGTACTGGAGTTTCAGCTTTAGCATCATTCCTTCCAAAGAACACCCAGGACTGATCTCCTTCAGAATGGACTGGTTGGATCTCCTTGCAGTCCAAGGGACTCTCGAGAGTCTTCTCCAACACCACAGTTCAAAAGCATCAATTCTTTGGTGCTCAGCCTTCTTCACAGTCCAACTCTCACATCCATACATGACCACAGGAAAAACCATAGCCTTTACTAGATGGACCTTTGTTGGCAAAGTAATGTCTCTGCTTTTGAATATGCTGTCTAGGTTGGTCATAACTTTCCTTCCAAGGAGTAAGCGTCTTTTAATTTCATGGCTGAAGTCACCATCTGCAGTGATTTTGGAGCCCAGAAAAATAAAGTCTGAGGTTACTGAGATTTCTCCCGGCAATCTTGATTCCAGCTTGTGTTTCTTCCAGCCCAGCATTTCTCATGATGTACTCTGCGTAGAAGTTAAATAAGCAGGGTGACAATATACAGCCTTGACGTACTCCTTTTCCTATTTGGAACCAGTCTGTTGTTCCATGTCCAGTTCTAACTGTTGCTTCCTGACCTGCATATAGGTTTCTCAAGAGGCTGGTCAGGTGGTCTGGTATTCCCATCTCTTTCAGAATTTTCCACAGTTTATTGTGACCCACACAGTCAAAGGCTTTGGCATAGTCAATAAAGCAGAAATAGATGTTTTTCTGGAACTCTCTTGCTTTTTTGATGATCCAGCAGATGTTGGCAATTTGATCTCTGGTTCCTCTGCCTTTTCTAAAACCAGCTTGAACATCTGGAAGTTCATGGTTCACGTATTGTTGATGGAGAATTTTGAGCATTACTTTACTAGCGTGTGAGATGAGTGCAGTTGTGTGGTAGTTTGAGCATTCTTTGGCATTGCCTTTCTTTGGGATTGGAATGAAAACTGACCTTTTCAAGTCCTGTGACCACTACTGAGTTTTCCAAATTTGCTGGCATATTGAGTGCAGCACTTTCACAGCATCAACTTTCAGAATTTGAAACAGCTTAACTGGAATTCCATCACCTCCAGTAGTTTTGTTCGTAGTGATGCTTTCTAAGGCCCACTTGACTTCACATTCCAGGATGTCTGGCTCTAGGTGAGTGATCACACCATAGTGATTATCTTGGTCGTGAAGATCTTTTTCGTACAGTTCTGTGTATTCTTGCTGGAGTTCAGATACTCCAAAATAGCAGGAGGGAGGAGAAGTCACTGGAATCCATCTTGGCTAAGAGATGCGGGGGGACCCTGAGATATACCAAATACAAATTCAGAACCAGGCAAAGCAAGGTGATTCACCAAAGGAAACCCTGAAGAAATGTCCCATTAAAGTGATTCAAACTACCATGCAGGCATGAACCTCTCTCTCTCTCTCAGCCTGCCCGTGTGTCTATCCACATGTACCATTTTTCCTCCTAATAAACACAGTACTTGTTTCACTACTTTCTGTCTCTCTGTGGAAATTCATTTCTAGGCAGCTGATGGGTCCCTGGCCACTGGTATAGTGGGTAGGATCCAGCACCCTCATTGCTGAGGCCTGTCTACAGTCTCTGGCTGGGAACCAAAATCTTACTTCAAGCCACTGCAGGCAGAGGCCACCAGAGATCAAGATTACATTTCTGGGGAAGATCAAAACCATAATTAGGTCAAGTATTAAACCTAGATTTGGTATCATGGGCTTTTAGCACAAGTGATGCCATTTGAAGCCTGTGGTTTTTCTCTCAAACACACCATGCCCGACTTGACTTCATGTCACTACAACATGCTTTTCCTCTCATGTCCTCTTATTCCCCAATATATCCTACCCTAGAAAACTAGTCAGTCTTGAAGACTCAGCTTAGAGGGTTTCTTCTTTAGGAATTCCTTTTCTCCTTCCTGACAACCTCAAGGAGCATCTTTGTTACTTACCATGTGTGCTTTGAACTTGTAGGAGAGGTTAAATTTCTTCCCTCCACCCTCCTAGATTCAACAGCTGGGACATGGGAACCAAACTCATAAGACAGATTAACAAGAGGAAAAATATGTTTATGTGTATGCACAGGGGTTCCTTTTTTCTTTTTTTCTTGGTGCAATTGCCTTTACTGAATTTCTTCTTTATTTTTTTAATTAATTTTTATTGGTGTATAGTTGCTTTACAAAGTTGTTTCTAGTGTACAGCAAAGTGAATCCGTTGTGTGTATACATACATTATTCCCTGTTTTGGTGGTTATTTATTTATTTATTTATTTTTGGTTTCCTATGCATGCTAGTTTCAAAAAGAAATGAGACTCGTCAGATGATTGAGACCTGTATACCATTTTAGGGCTTCCTCAATAGCTCAGTGAGTAAAGAATCCACCTGCAATACAGAAGACCCAGAGATACAGGAGATTTGGGTTCGATCCCTGGGTCAGAAAGATCTGCTGCAGAAGGAAATAGCAACCCAATCCAGTATTCTTGCCTGGAAAATTCCAAGGACAGAGGAACCTGGTGAGCTACAGTCCAAAGGGTTGCAAAGAGTTGGACACGACTTAACGGCTTAGCACACACATCCATACCTTTTTAGGTCACAAATAGGAAACGGGGTATGGGGCTTCCAGGTGGGGGAGGCAAGCTGTGGGAAGGTAAGGGGAAAAACTGTGTGGTAAGTAAGGGTTGTCTTGTTATATAGGGGAGATTCTCTCAGGTGATAAGTGTTGTCTCCAGGATTAGCACTCTTCCTGGTATAGAGACAGATTTACAAATGGAAATTTATTTTACTAATGTAAATTTTCTATACAAAAGACAGAATTTATGCTTTATTTTTTAGGCAGTTAGTGGGAGGTAAAGAGCTCTTCTTAAATCTGTGGTTTTTAATGACCTTTAGCTTAACATAATCCTTATTTCAAAGCAGCATATTTTGTGCTGATCTATTCTGACCCTCTTGGAACTCTTGACGCTTTCCCTTATTCATTAACCAATTATCCACAGCCAGTGTTCTTTAAAATGAAGGAAATGAGTTGAGATTGGGGATGCTTAATGCAAATTCATCACCCCAACTACACAAACAATGCTTAAAGCATTTCTATTGAGAGATTCAAAGCATCCTTTTTGCTGTTAAGAGCAGTGTTTGTTTCTTTTGATAAAGAAACTGAGCTTTGTCCACTGAAACTTAGGAAAATTATTATCATTCCTTGAATGATATTTAAATTTCTTATTTCTCTACCTGAATTTATTTCATGCTATGGATAACTTTTTCTGATTAATCAAAACCCAATTATCTAGGAATTCCCATGCAGTCCAGTGGTTAGGATGCCAAGCTTCCACTGCAGGGGGCATGGGTTCAATCCCTGATTAGGGAACCTAAATCCCACAAGCCAGGCAACATGGCCCAAATAAATAATATTTTAAAAAATGATCTTACTGAGAAATACATTTACCAAGATTACTACAAAGAAAATAATATATATTATTTTAAATATTTTAAATTCAGTTATTTTCATTCTTAGCCTGCTCAGTGTAAATGAGTTTGTTTCAGCAATATGTTGATGATAACTACTGGCTGGTTCAAATTTAAATTTTCCTTGCCTGGGCTATTTAAATTATAATTGTCACTGACAGTCAGTGGTCACAAAGAGACCATAGTTACACAATGTGTATTCTTAGCAACAGAAAAATAATCGGAAAAAATCACTAAGTAGAAACACCAGGGAACAGATTTAATTCGGTCTGATGAACATCTAGATTATGCATTTAATAAGACAGAAATTATACCTTGTCTCAAGAGCAGTTATCATCAATCTTGTTACTCCTGTTGGTAAGACGACAGTTTAAAAACTGCAATAATAATAACCACTTCAGTTATTATTTGAGTGTCATTCTTTGTTGTGATGATCTATATACAGTTCTTTGATTTTGTTTTTGCTTATATGGTTTTTGCCAGTAATCACTAAACACCTGGGTTTCCCAGGAGGCACTAGTGGTAAAGAACTTGCCTGCCAGTGCAGGAGACGTAAGAGACACAGGTTCAATCCCTGGGTTGGGAAGATTCCCCTGGAGGAGGAAATGACAACCCACTCCAGGATTCTTGCCTGGAGAATCTCATGGACAGGGAGCCTGGAGGGGTACAGTCCAGAGGGTCACAAAGAGTTCAACATGACTGACGTGACTTAGCACACGCACTAAGCACCTAGACCAATCTAAATATTTTACATAAGATAAACTCTCAGTATTGCTCAATAGAAGAAACTCAATTCTTCTATTTTTTTCCTCTTTGCCATGTACATTTATATTATACTATTAGTCATTCTAGCTAAATATTCAGTTGCAGTTTGGTATATGCAATCAGCTATACATGCAATCAAAATTACCCTATTAACTTTCAAGTGATTCAGAGAAATTTAAAGGGCACCACACATATGTAAAATAAGTGAGATTAAAAAATACTTTACCTTTTGTGAAAATAAAAGTGAAAAAAAAAAAGACGAATTAAACTCTAATGGATGAAGTGTGTCTGGACCAAAGTTATTCCCCTTCATTACAAATTAGCAAGCAACAGTAGCAGTTCTCTGTGAAGAGTACAGAATAAGCTATCCCAAAACATGCCTCTTTGGCATATGGCTTTTTTGAGCTAAAGGCCATTACGAACAAGTGAATGAAAAAAAAGCTCTAAAAACAGTGCCTACATTTTCCTTTAGTAGAGAAAATTTACATTTGTAAAGATGTCTCTCACCCTCTCCCAAGCTAAGAGGAGGGAAATTCTAAGTAACTCTTATTAATGGAGAAGGCACCAACTTAAATCTGCAAAACAAACCTTAGTAGAATAAACCTCCTTGACCATACCATTCCGAATCATGATGTCAAATCCAATTTAGAAGACAGTTTCGGGTGAAGTAGAAAAGAATAACTTTATTGCATTGCCAGACAAAAGGGTGTGTGTATGTGTGCATACACTCAGTAGCTTCAGTTGTGTCTGACTCTTTGCAACCCTATGGACTATAGCCTGCCAGGGATTCTCCAGGAAGGAATACTGGAGTGGGTTGTCATGGCCTCCTCCAGTGGATTTTCCCCACCCAGGGGTTGTACCTTCGTCTCCTACCTCTCCTGCATTGCAGTCAGATTCTTTACTCACTGAACCATCAGGGGAGCCCCTGTGGGTAATATACCATTGTTAATCATTAACTTCTTCCATCTGGAGGAGGTTTCAGTATCTGCTCAATAGCTCAAAAATATTGTTGTGTGTATCTTTTGATGGGGAAACAGGACCTTGCCCCAAGGCTGCTCTTGACTGTGTTTCCCCTTGGCCTTCCATTCTTTCCCTTACCTAATTAACAACTGCTTGAATCTGCCCTCTTGGAACTCAAGGAAGGTATGGAGACTGAATGAGGGCTGTTTCCTATAACCAAGGAAGTGGGGGAAGGTCCAAGAGCCCCACAGGGCCCTGCATAGTGTCAGTCATCTTCCCACAACTTGCCTCCACCATCTAAAAATCCCAAACCCCTTTTCCTTTCTTTAGTCTAAGATGATATTTAAGCCCAAGTTCTAACCTCCCCTTTGGGTTACTCATCATCATGTGTTCCCATGAGGTATGTGCAACACATGTATTAATAAAATTCTGCTATGGTGGTTTAGTTACTAAGGCATGTCCAACTCTTGTGATCCCATGGACTATAGTCTGCCAGGCTCCTCTGTCCATGGGATTTTCCAGGCAAGAATACTGGAGTAGGTTGCCATTTCCTTCTCCAAGGGATCCTCCCAACCCAGGAATTGAACCCAGGTCTCCTGCATTGGAGGTAGCTACAAGGGAAGCTGAGCTACAAGGGAAGCTGAGCTACAAGGGAAGCCTGCTAGTTTTTCTTATTAATCTGTCTTTCAATAGTCTAATTTATAAGATCCCAGCCATGGAGCCCAAATTGCATACAGGAAAAAGGAAATTTTTCCCTCCTCTATACATATTACTAGCTGCTGAAACATACCTCCCTCCAATGTTTGTCCATGCGTTACCTACCCCAGATGCCAAATCACACATCATTCCCAATGAGAATTTACCTTTTTGTATTTGGATTCAGACTAAAGACAGATATACTTTAGCGAAATAAACCTTGTAAGCTCCCTTCAGTCAGGGAACAAGTCTTTATTTGTACTCTAAAACACCTAACACATTCCAATAAATACTTGTTAAGGACTGTGGGAGTAATTATCTCAAACATTATTGCAAGATGCATCATTTAATGAGAATTTTTTTGTTGGTTGTTATTTAGTCATTAAATGGTGTCCAACCCTTTCAGGACCTCATGGACTGAAGCCCTCCAAGCTCCTCTGTCCATGGAGTTTCCCAGGCAAGAATACTGGGAGTGGGTTGCCACTTCCTTCTCCAGGGAATCTTCCTGCCCCAGGGATTGAACCCAGGTCTCCTGCATGGCAGGTGGATTCTTCACCACTGAGCCACGAAGGAAGCCCAAATGAGAATTTGAGGGATTGTTGAAATACTATTTTTTTTAATAATTATTTTTTCTTAGGACAGTGGTCCTCTTTTATCTGTGGTTTTGTTTTTGAAGGTTTCTTTTACACTTGGTCAGTGCAATCCAAAAATATTATGAGGAAAGTTCCAGAAATAAACATTTCACATGTTTTAAATAGTGTGTCTTCCTAAGTGGTGAAGGAAATGGCAACCCACTCCAGTGTTCTTGCCTGGAGAATCCCATGGACAGAGGAGCCTGGCAGGTTACAGTCCATGGGGTCGCAAGAATCAGACACAACTTAGCAACTAAACCACCATCACCACCTTCCTAGGTGGTGTGATGAAATCTTGCACCATCCCATTTCATCCCTCCTGAGATGTGAATCATCCCTTTTGTCCAGAAGATCCCACGCATTTTTCACTTAGTCACCATCTCAGTTATCAGATCAAATGTCCAGGTATAATAGTGCTTGGGACCCTTATTTTACTTAATAACAACCACAAAGTACAAAATGAGTGACCTTGACAATTCACATACACTGAAGAGAATCCATAAAGTGGGCCCTTTAAGTGAAAAAGTCAAAGTTCTCTATCTAATAAGGAAAGGAAAAAAGATTGTTTGTTGAGGTTACTAAGTTCTGCAGTAACAACAAATTTCTATCTGTGAAATTGTGGAGAGGGAGAAAGAAACGTGTGCTAGTTTTGTTGTTGCACCTCAAACCGCAAATATTACAGTGCAGATAAGTGCTTAGTTAAGATGTGAAAGTTGCTCAGTTGAGTCTTACTCTTTGCAACCCCAGGGACAGTACAGTCCATGGAATTCCCTAGTGGGTAGCCTTTCCCTTCTCCAGGGGATCTTCCCAGCCCAGGGATCAAACCCAGGCGGATTCTTTACCAGCTGAGTCACAAGGGAAGCCCCCAAATACTGGAATGGCTAGTCTATACCTTCTCCAGCAGATTTTCCTGACCCAGGAATCAAACCTGGAGTCTCCTGCATTGCAGGCAGATTATGTACCAACTGAGCTATCAGGGAAGCCCTAGTTAAGATGCAAAGGGTGTCAAATTTGTATTAACACAATAAGATATATTAAGAAAGAGAGAGAGAGAGTACATTCACAGCACTTTTATTACAGTATATTATAATTGTTGAATTTTGTTATTGTTTACTGTTAATCTCTTGCTATCCCTCATTTATAAATTAAACTTTATTGTAGGTGAGTATGTGTAGGAAAACACATACATATATTGTCGTTGTTGTTGTGTAATCCCTAAGTCGAGTCCCACTCTTTGCGACCCCATGGACTGTAGCCCTTCAGGCTCCTCTGTCCATTGGATTTCTCAGGCAAGAATACTGGAATGGGTTGCCGTTTGCTTCTCAAGGGGATCTTCCCAGCCCAGGGATTGGACCCATTGGTAGGTGGGTTCTTTCTCACTGAGCCACCTGGGAAGACATATATGTATGTGCTGTGCTGTGCTTAGTCACTCAATCCTGTCTGACTCTGCAACCCCATGGACTGCAGCCTGCTAGTTTCCTCTGTCCACGGGGATTCTCCAGGCAAGAATACTGGAGTGGGTTGCCATGTCCTCCTCCAGGGGACCTTCCTTACCCAGGGATTGAACACAGGTCTCTTGCATTGTAGGTGGATTTTTTACTGTCTGTGCCACCTGGGAAGATGGAGAATACTGGAATGGGTAGACTGTCTTCTCCAGTGGATCTTCCCCACCCAGGAATAGAACCAAGGCCTCCTGCATTGCAAGTGGGTTCTTTACCAGCTGAGCTACCAGGGAAGCCATGTATGTGTGTGTGTGTATATATATATATATTTTTTTATGTTGGTTCAGTCCTGTCTGCAGTTTCAGGCATCCACCGGTGGTTTTGGAATGTATGCTCTTTGAATAAAGGGGACTGTTGTATTTATTAAATAAGTTCTATATTGAGAGATGTGGATGTTTCTAAGATCAATTTCTTATAGAGGAAGATGATACTATAGGTTTATAGAATACAGAACTACTTACAAAGCCATTTCAAAAGGAGAACAGAAGTTAAGTATGTCCAAGACTATGGTTAGAAGGCCATTTCAGGAGGCCAGGATTGAGAATTCAGTCCTGCATTGATTTGTGGTTCCTGGAAATAAAGGAAAAAAGCTTGAGAGAAGGCATACCCACAGTCATCTGCTAACAGACATTAAGCTATATATTGACCATTAAAGGAAAATAGATTCTTCATTTTGGGAGAAATGATGTATGAATTTATCTTACTACTTCCCTTCTAGTTAACATTCTCAAGATGCCGGTGTTGCACATGTAAATGTGGTCCTTTGAATTGTCTTTACATGAGATTTTAAGTGGCTATGACACTATTTTGACATAAGTTCCTCATAACATACTATTACGACCATAGTTTCAGTCAGAACAGCACTGGGTTAATGAGCAATTACGTGAAATGTGTAAGAGATGTGGTTCAGTAACTACAACATTTCCAACTTCCATTCTTTGTCACAGATAAAATGAACACAATTGCAGTAGCATAGCCATGTAGATGTATTCTGAGGTGCAAAATCAAAAATAAAATAATTTCAATACACTAAAAAACGAAAAAAAAGCACAACTATTAGAAGTCTGGGAACACACCTAAAACATCTTTCTTTATCTTCCCATGTTAGTGATTCAGTTCAGTTCAGTTCATTCGCTCAGTTGTGTCCGATTCTTCGCGACCCCATGAATCTCAGCACGCCAGCCCTCCCTGTCCATCACCAACGTCAGAAAATTTCCCAAGGATATGTCACACAAAAAGGTTATTCCATCCATCCTCCTTCTTTTGCAGGCCATCACTTGAAAAGGAGACATCCACTTTGATTTACAGGTTAGGCTTTGTTTCCTTTAATTCCATTTGATAGTATAATATACAGAAAAATGAAAAGGAGAGTAGATGAAGGAGAGAAAAGAGAAATATGGTTTCCTATAATCTGCTTTTGACTAAAGACTTCATAGAGGCTCTTTAATTAAACTGGATCAGAGCCTTTCTTTATAGCAACATACAGAGATTTTTAAGACAGATTTGAATTTCATAATTTAAATAAATCCTGATTTCCCTTGCAAAAAGTGTTTTCCTCACTCACATTTCTCCAATGAGCTCACTACACAAACCCTAATTGGCTGATTATTAGTTTGCCTTTCATAATATATTTTTTATCTTACTTAAATGTAAGTACTCTTTATAGCAGAGCTTATACCTTATGTAAAAGAAAATTTCATATGATCATACTCACGCATTACTCAACAGAGTAGGGTCTCTTAAGAAATTATATTCTCCCACCCAAGAACAGCCTTAAACTAGTTTATACTCAGTCTCATCTGTAGTCAGTTGTCACAAGCATTATATCCCCCTTCCCAGACCCTCCCTCTTGTCTTGATGATTACCCATAGCAAGTGACAAATCATAAAGAATCTTCCTGCTAATGCAGAAGATGCAAGAGACTTGGGTCCAATCCCTGAATCAGGAAGATCCCTTGGAGAGGGCATAGTAACCCACTCCAGTATTCTTGCCTGGGAAATCCCATGGACAGAGGAGCCGGGTGGGCTACAGTCCATGGGGTTGCAAATAATCAGACACAACTGAACGCAGTACAGCAAGCTGTTTTTAGAACAAAAGCTCATTTTAAAGGTTTTATAATTAACAACTGACCCTGAGAATATCATTCATAAAATGACAAAATTACCCACCCTTGGGAGTATCTACCTATGCTATGAAATTTTACTCTGTCTGTGCAGATGGAAAAAGAAATCTGACTTGTTCTTTTATTTAATTAAGATTTATTGGGCACTTACTACGTGTTTGGTACTGTGCTAGGCAAATGATAAAAAAAAATGCACATCCTACTATCTGGAGCCTAATAGATCTAGTATTAAATCTCAATTCTGAAATTTATTAACTGAGTATGTAATAAAGAATGCAGCTGATCTTTGTCTCTGGTTCATGGAAGGCAGCCTCTAAACCCTTGGAATTTCCTGAATGATAAGAGTGTCTTTGTTATTTACAGTGGGCCCCTAGGGCCACATCTGAATGTTTAGACGACCAGGCCCCTAGATATGAAAGTGTATGTTAATGAGATGTCTCAGGATGGGGGCTGGCCAGGCCAAAAAAAAAAGAGAAAGAGAGATGTGGCTTTAGCTACTGTGCTATCAGCCTAACTCTCAGAGTAGTTGGATATTGAGTTCAATCATTTGGGCAAATATTCAATCCATATTGTCTATATAATGAAGACATCCTATCTACATCCTGTGTATAGAAACTTCTTGGGTTGACTATAATGCGTGCATGTATTGTGACACACATTGATGCCAGATGGATAAAGCAAACCTGGAGACGTAGAAACTACATTTGGAGCCTTCTCAGTCCCAGATTCCACCCAATGCATCTGTTTCCTGTGCCTCTTTTGCTTGTAATAAACAAGACTGTGACTATAGTAGGCTTCAGTGATTTCTGTGAGTCTTATTAGCAAATTACAGAAACTCTCTTCTACTTTGGGAAACTGCCAAACTGGCAATTGGTGTCAGAAGTCTTAGGAAAACTCTGGTGGTCTGTAAGACTGTGCCCTTAACCCCAAGTTTGGCTAACTCTAGGTACTGAACAAATTTTGGGGGGCAAATCTCTTATATTGTGAAAGTATCAGTCTTCATATCTTTAAAACAGATAAATTATTATCTAAGTCACTAGATTGCTACAAAAATAAAATAATTAATTCCATAGGGTATTTATCATATGCTTTGCACATAATAGATGTTCCCTTAAGGTTTTAACTATTATTGGCTAAGAATTTTAAAAATCCAACCTAGCACATTATCTTATGAATGACTGTTATTAAAAATCTCTCCTATAGCACAAAAGCAAAGGATGTAACAATTTCCATGCATCAGATTTGACTTGTCTGTTTTGAGATATGAGAACTTCATCTGTATACCTCTCATCACTAGGCTCAAAGACCTGAATATCATCAGGTATCTTAGACTAATCACTAATGCTTTCATCTTAATCTTTGAGAAATTAAAAAAATAAAAGCATGAGAATTACAGAACAGAGTTCCACTATCAGTATTTAAGATTTAACAAGATGGTAAATTACTCTGGGGAGTAGTTGTTGAGAAATTACCATGGCAGAATAGAAAGCTCAGTAGATCAGAAATAGACAGTCTTGCTCTGAGCCTTGATTCAGACAGGATGGGTGTCTTTATTACTGCCAGCTCTGTAACACTGCCACTCACCCTTGCGTTAGTCGCTCAGGCATGTCCAACTCTTTGCAACCCCATGGCCTGTAGCCTGCCAGGTTCTCTGCCTACAAAATTCTCCACACAATTACTTGCTATTTATTTTATATTTATTTTATATTAGGGAAATGACATTAGACAAAGAGAAAATTTTAGTAATTTCTTATCGGAGTTCAAAATGAGTTCTAGAAACAGCAGAGATAACTTGCAACATCAACAGCGCACTTGGCCCAGGAACTGCTTGTAAAGTGCAGTGGTGGTTTGCAAGGTTGTCAAAGGAAAGGAGAGCCTTGAAGATGAGGCCAGCCATTAGAAGTTGATGATGACCAATTGAGAGCCATCGTCAAAGCTAATCTTCCTATAACTACATGAGAAATTGCCAAAGAACTCAACCTCAACCATTTTACAGTTGTTCAGCATCTGAAGCAAACTGGAAAGGTGAAAAAGCTGACTGCAAATCAAAAAAATCATCCTTTTGAAATGTTGTCTTCTCTTATCCTACACAACAACAATGAACCATTTCTTGACTGGATGTGACGTGTGATGAAAAGCAGATTTTTTTACAACAATCAGTGATGACCAGCTCAGTGGTTGGACCAAGAAGAAGCTCCAATTTCCAAAAGCCAAACTTGCACCAAAAAAAGGTCTTTATCACTGTTTCGTGATCTGCTGCTGGCCTGATCCACTACAGCTTTCTGAATCCCAGCAAAACCATTACATCTGAGAAGGATGCTCAGCAAATCGATGAAATGCACCAAAAACTGCAACACTTCCATATGGCATTGGTCAACAGAAAGGACCCAATTCTTCTCCACGACAACACCCATAGCATGTCCCATAACACTTCAAAAGTTGAATGAATTGGGCTACAAAGTTTTGCCTCATCTGCCATATTTACCTGACCTCTTGCCAACTGACTATTACTCCTTCAAGGATCTCGATAACTTTTTGCAGGGAAAATGCTTCCATAACCAGCAGGAGGCATAAAATGCTTTACAGGAGTTCATGGAATTCCAAAGCATGGATTTTTAAGCTACAGGAATAAACAAACATTTCTTATTGGCAAAATGTGTTGATTGTAATGGTTCTTATTTTTATTATAATGATTTAAAATTCAGCCTGAAACTGCAATTACATTTACACCAACCTAATAAATATTTACCTAAATTGGTGCATATAACAGAGTTTCATATATTTCATATAATTGAGTTTCATAAACTAAATTATGCTTTATTTAAGGTATGTAATCAATGCTGGGAAATATTGAAGGCAGGAGGAGAAGGGGGTGACAGAGGATAAGATGGTTGGATGGCATCATCAACTCAATGGACATAGATTTGAGCAAACTCTGGGAGATAGTGAAGGACAGGAAAGCCTGGTGTACTGCAGTCCATGGGGTCACAAAGAGTAGGATACGACTGAGTGACTGAACAACAACAACATAATCATTGATTTGGACATATAATGATATTGTAATATGGAGGAAAAGATAATTTTGAACAGTGATACACCTAATTTCCTGACTCAATAAAAGTAAGAGAATTGACTAAAATAAAGTTGGCATCGAGACATAAATCCCTACAGTTGTATTGGTATAATTGATGGATTAATCCTAGAGTATCAAATTTAAGGGGGAAAAAAGGCCAGCTACAGGTCAAATGTGCCCACAAACATGTTCTAATTAGTCTGTGGAGTTCAAAAAATTCCTTTTTAATTTTGGCTATATTTATCCCATTTTTCCCAGTGGCAACTAGTAATCTGAAATAAATGCAGTCATGTTCCCTCTAGTTTTCCACTATTTTTACTTAAGCTGAATTTCTTTATTTGTGTCACCAAAATAGGCCTATAGGCATGTGAGCCTCTAACTCACCTCATAGAGTTGTAGAATCAGGGTGTTTGTAAATGGTAAAAAAAACAGGAGATAGAGGTGACAAGGAGGACAGAGAGCAAAACAGGAAGATCAAACGACCTTTGCTGAGAACAAAATGATTCATAGATCCGAGAAAGGCAAAGCAGCCAAGAGAAGGAATCATGTGCAAGCGCCTGGGAAGCCTTGCAGTGCAATGCCATATTGGCCCAAAGCTCTCGTGTTTTCTGCAGAAGAGTTCAATAGCCTTGAATTTAATTTGATCTCCAGGAAGACAAAGCTTGGCAGACAGTTGCAGCTGTGAAGGGCAGGTCTTCATTACCCTCCACCCCCACCCTCCCCCAACCTCCCCCGACCCCTTGGCGCCCAAGCTGGGAAATGTGACATTTCTGATTCTGCATTTTGAACACATCTATCTGGAAAACCTCCTTCTCAATTCTTACTGAAATATAGAAAATTATTCTTAAATTATTCTGATGATGGGTGCTGTGACAATCATGAAAATTCTGAGAATCAGAATGAATACATTAATACTATAAAACAGGCCAAGAAATCATCCTTTTTATGCAGAATACTGAGTGCTACTGAATTCCTGCTCATAATTTAGGAAATATTCCAGCTTTCCATCATCTTAGGAAATGATAAGCAAGAACTTATATTATGATAGAGAAATGAAGACGTGTCAGGTGGGAATAATGGTGGTTGAATATATATGAGTGCTTTTACAGCTAACTGTTTGGGTTGTATTAGGACATGTAAGGAATAGGGTGAGTCACTACTTACTTGGTGGTTCTCTTACTCACTGCCAGAGAAACATAGGGAACATAGTGGGGAGCTGACCGGGTATGCACAGGCCCAGTTGACAGATCTGGTTAACAATCCCTATTTCTGAGGCAGATGATTCATATCCATAAGGTTCAGTTCAGTTCAGTTCAGTCACTCAGTCGTGTCTGACTCTGCAACCCCATGAACAGCAGCATGCCAGGCCTCCCTGTGCATCACCAACTCCTGGAGTTCACCCAAATTCACGTCCATTGAGTCGGTGATGCCATCCAGCCATCTCATCCTCTATCGTCCCCTTCTCCTCCTGCCTTCAATCTTTCCCAGCATCAGGGTCTTTTTAAATGAGTCAGCTCTTTGCATCATGTGGCCAAAGTATTGGAGTTTCAGCTTCAACATCAGTCCTTCCAACGAACACCCAGGACTGATCTCCTTTAGGATGGACTGGTTGGATCTCCTTGCAGTCCAAGGGACTCTCAAGAGCCTTCTCCAACACCACAGTTCAAAAGTATCAATTCTTTGGTGCTCAGCTTTCTTTATAGTCCAACTCTCACATCTATACATGAGTACTGGAAAAACCATAGCTATTATAAGAAAAAAATAGCAGAAGCCAGCATTTGCATTCCTTCACTCATTTCTTTATTAAGTAATTTATCCAATAAATATCAGCTGATAAGCTAATACAAATTTGCTGTCCATTTTAAAATTTACAAACTTTAAGAAACAAAATTCACTAAAAAAGGAGGACAGATATGACTAAAAATCTATGGAAGCTTTTTGTAGTAAACATCTAATGAACACTGCTGTCAATAACTGCTATAAATTTCCAGATAAGGAAAAGGCTGTAGAATTTTGAGGTGCATCCTGGAGAAAATGAAACAGGAATTAGAAAGTACTGGGGTAGCAAAAGGAAGAGAGCATGTGATTATGAAAGCCTTTGCTTAAAACTCCTTCAAGGTTTCCCATGATGAATCCAGGGCTCCATAAGGAAGTTGATGCTTTCATGACTTGATCTAAATCTCAGTGAAGAAGCAAGAATTTGCAATGTAGAAACAGAAAGTATTTTAGGTAGAAAATATACAAATACATAATATTTTATCAACTTGTACTAGAATATGAAATTTTGATTTGAGAGACAATTGCATAAAAGAGACTCTGAGTTATTTATGGTACAGAGAAGAACAAAAGATCAGAAACTGAACTCCAAGGAATGACAGTTGAAGCTTGAGAAATAGAAAATAATCTAGAAAAATTAAATTTAATATTAAGTGCAGCAAGATCATCAGAGGAGAATGAAAGCTGAGGAGTTTTGGTAACTCTTGAGAATTTGGGTGATGGCAGAGAACACGTTTCCTCTTGAGTGATGAGGAGAAATGCCAGATTGCCTCTCAGAAGTGAATTGATTGTGAATGAAAAGAATCAGGGGCTTCCCCAGTGGCTCAGTGGTAAAGAATCTGCCTGCAATGCAGGAGCCACAGGAGATGTGCGTTCAATCCCTGGTTCAGAAAGATTCCCCCCAAGAAGTGCATGGCAACTGACTCCAGCATTCGTGCCTGGAAAATCCCATAGACAGAGGAGCCTGGCAGGCTACAGTCCATAGAGTCACAAAGAATAGGACACAACTGAAGCGACTCAGCACACACAAACAAATAGAACGCACAAGCATGAGAGCAGTTTTAGTATTAAAAAGCAATGATAAGGAAGAAGGGATGGTAAGATTGTATTACTAATTCAGCATTGATTGAACAGTGGGCTTCCCAGGTGGTACTAGTGATAAAGAATTCGCCTGCCAAAGCAGGAAATGCAAGAGATGTGGGCTCAATCCCTGGGTAGAGAAGATGCCCTGGAGTAGGAAATGGCAACCCGCTCAAGTATTCTTGCCTGGAAAATTCCATGGACAGAGGAGCTGGTGGGCTACAGTTAACTGGGGCTGCAAAGAGTTGGAACAGCTGATCAACTAAGCACAGAGCACAGAAGGTGAAGTTCTGAGAGCTGAAGAGACAGCTGGTAAACAAGTTATTGAAAGCCTTTGATACAATGGTGCTTTAATTGGTTGAAAGTCCTCTACTTCATGAAAACAGGGAAAGTATTCTTGTTAGAACTCATGGAGAGACTAATAAAAAGGGGAAGAGTTAATATCTTGAATAAGGCCTGACCAGTAGGATAGGGTTCCAGAGACAGTCACTGGAGGAAGAGTGAGGGAGCCACCCTCCACGGGATTAGTCCTAATAAGAATAAGGGCCATTTCTTCTTCTGTATAACCCGAAGTCTAGTCCCCTTTCTTTGTAATATTTCCCACTATATATTATACCTTATTCTATTTCTTGAGCATTGCAGTACCTTATTCCAACTATTGTTACTGTGTACAATTATTCTTTAAGGAATTGTGTAAGGCATATCTCACTTTTATTGTGCATTATTGAACTTTGCATACATTGCACTTTTTACAAATTGAAAGTATGTGGCAACCCTATACCAAAAGTAAGTAACCCTAACCCTGCAAGTAAGTCTATCAGCACCATATTTCCAACAGCATTTGCTCACTTTGTGTCTCCTGTCAAACATTGGTAATTCTTGCATTTCGTCAAATTTTTCAATATTATTGTATTTGTTATGGTATCTCTGTGATTAGTAGTCTTCAATATTACATTTGCAAAAAGATTAGGACTCACTGAAGACTCAGATGATATTTAACAGTTTTTAGCAATAAAGTGCTTTTTAATTAAGGAATATACATTGCTTTCTTAGACATAATGTTGTCACACAATGCACTACAGCATAATGCAAACACAACTTTTATATACACTGAGAAATCAGAAAATTCATGTGACTCTCTTTATTGTAATATTCACCTTATTGTGATAGTCTGGAACCGAACCTGCAAAATCTCTGAGATATATTTATAAATAGAGATTTCGTAATTACAAATGCCATTATGTTAAAGTCCAAACTGTTTACCTTATTGAATCAGTGTAGGGCTCCCTTGGTGGCTCAGTTGGTAAACAGTCTGCCTGCAATGCAGGAGACTTGGGTTCAATCCCTGGGTTGGGAAGATCCCCTGCAGAAGAAAATGGCAACCCACTCCAGTATTCTTGCCTGGGAAATCCCATGGACAGAGGAGGCTGGCAGGCTACAGTCCATGGGGTTCCAAGAGTCAGACATGACTTAGTGACTAAACCAAACCATTTAATCAATGTATATGTTGAGGATAAAAACTCTTCATATTAAGTTTCTAGAATAATTTGACTTATCTAGATTAGTTTCTCCCACATGATTCTGTTAATTTTTCATGATGAACTCTTGGTAGACTATATACAGCAGATTATGATGCTTAAATTTCAAGGTAAAAAGTTTATCTGGATGTGGAATCTATTTTTTATTAAGTTTTCATTTGGCTTACCAGATATTTGTAGAGTTACACATACATATATTTTTAGGGTTGCACTTAATTTTTAAGTCTTAAATGATATAGGAGCTCATTCTGTTGGTGTTTCTCATCAGACTATTTTCTGTTGAACTATTAATTGTCCAAAGTCTTTCTTATTATTTTTCTATGTGTCATTTCAACTTTTTATGGTTTCATCATTTTTTTTCTTTCGGCCATTTAAAGTTGAGTCAGCTTAGACAAAACGCATAAGGATGTACTTTATTATTTGAAAATTTCTATTTTTTTAGAAATGTTGCCAAATGGCACCTTTTCATGCTAAAAACCAGCATGGGAACTGATATCTTTTAAAGACAGACTCAGGAACATCTATGAATGACAATAAAACATAGTCAAACATTAATTATAACTTACTATAACCTATTATTTATTTTAAAGTTGAATACAGAATTTTATAGGATGTACCTATAACCATGATTTTCCTGGGTTATATTAGACCTAAATGGATAATTATAATGTTTCAAAAAATTCATAATATATAAAAGCTTTCTTTTGTCCAATGGACATAAGGCAACTCATGTTGGATTCCATATATAAGAAGAGCCTATAGTCTTCCAGGTGAACCTTTTCTTTCCTACTTTTCCATTGTAGTTATGGTACACAATGTGAAACAAAGAATATTAAATAGATTTCTTATTTTAATTAAAAATGGCATCATACGTTAAAAGTATATTAAAATGAATTACAAGTTTCCTATTCAATCTTCAAACACTATAACTTGAAGTAACAACTTCTAAAAAGAGAAGGCAAATGAACAGCATTCCTTTCAGCAGATTGCTAGTTTTTTCCCAAAGTATCTTATCTCCTTTTCCCATAATTACCAAATTACAGCCAAAATATCTTCAAGTTTCCTTTGAAGGTGTGGCCATGTGACTAAGTCCTTGACAATAAAATAGGAAAGAAAATGATATCTACAATTTTCACATTGTTTGCTTAAAAGAAATGACTTTTCTTGGAGGTCCATTTTTGTTCCCTTCTTCTCACTGGGCAGATGGAGATGCCAACAGCCTAAGTATAGTCAGACACAATATAATGGAACAAACTTGAGTCCTGAATGACCTTGTGGAACAGAGTTTCTTCAGAAACTGAGAGGCCAAACTTTACATCAGAGGAAAAAGATTCCCACTTTGTTAATCCATTATTCTTTGGGATCACTTTATAGCAACTGTACCTTGACCAACAGCACCATGGATTTTTTCTTTTTTTTAATTTGAGTATAGTTGCATTACAATGCTGTGTTGGTTTCTGCTGTACAACAAAATGTATCAGCTATATGTACACATATATCCCTTCCCTCTTGAGCCTTCCTCCCTCCCTCCCCCATCCCAGTCCTCTAGGTAATCACCAAGCACCCAGCTGAGCTCCCTGTGATATACAGCAGTTCCTACTAGCTATGTATTTCACACATGAAACTGAAAGTGTTAGTCACTTAGTCTTGTCCAACTCTTTGTGACCCCATTGGTCTGTAGCCTGCCAAGCTCCTCTGTCCATGGAATTTTCCAGACAAGAATACTGGAGTGGGTTGCCATTTCCTTCTCCAGGAGATCCTCCCAACCCTGCAATTGAACCCAGGTCTCCTGCACTGCAGACCCATTTTTTACCAACTGAACCACCAGAGAAACCCAGTTTTACACATGTCAATTCCACTTTCCCAATTCATTCTACCTCCCGTCCCCACATTGTGTAGAATGCTGTGTTCTTCAAAATAATTTCATCTTTGTTTCTTTCTCTGTATCAAAAACAGTAATCTAAACTAATTCAAGATTACAATTGGTAATTTATAAGCACCCAAAATATTAAGATTATGTAATATAAAATTTCATATTTATTTTTTCATTATAATTTATTATTATACAATAACATATGGTATATTATATATTTATTGTAAGATAACCATAAAACTGCCATCACTGTCATCACAAAATAATTATATTATGAAAATAGTCTACAGTTGCATGAAACATGGAGGAAAACAAACCACAAAGACTTCAAATAGACTTCTCTGAACAGTCATTTTATCTGCTTCAAGTAGTGCCCCCTGCCCATTCCTCAATTCTGTTATATCATTTATACCCTTTAGTTGGAGTACTGAGGTACTAAAATTAAAATTGTACACTCCTTTCCGTAATCTAAGTCAAAAACTCTGGAGAATGATTTGCTTCACAATGATTAACTCTCTTCCTGTCTACACACAATTTTTTGCCTTTGTTTTCAATGTAACTTTTTATCTTTTCTGAGTTAAAAGACTCTTTCCTAGACAGACAGCATTTTCAGAAGTCTGAACACTAGATATCTAATATATACAAAACAATTTCCTAGTCCTCAAGGAACTGACAACATACACAGCCCTCAAACTTCCGCCACAGGCCAACTGATTCCTAAAGTTCCTTCTTCAAGAAGATATTCTAATTAGGTGATCTGCTGTGTTCAGGGCAGTAAGGCCATAGATAAGAACCTATTCTAATTAGATGAAGTTATTTCAAAGTTGTACATCTCCATTCAGGATGATTAAAAACAGTGTCTAATAATCTGATAGTACAGTATAGGCAAAGTACTAGACAAATTAGAAGAAAAAAAAAGGAAAAGAAAAGAAACTAGGTCAGGATTTCCTAAAAGCAGCAGGGTTTAAAATGATTCTAAAACAAGGAGAAACATAGAAAGTAATTCTTCATAGGAAAATTAGCATCGACTTTAAGAAAAATATTTTCAAAATTAACGGAAAAATAACATGAACTCAGAACATAATTTAAAACTAGAATGTATATGACTAATTTTAGCAAACACTTAAAAAATTTCAAAACATACCTCTGTGCTGAACATCTAAGCTATTCCAATACAGACATAAAGTAAATCTTTGAATATGAATTTTTTTAATTCAAATTATATAATCCCAATCAGTAGTAAGAAATCATCATTGATTAAGACTGACAGAATAAAAATTTGAATTGTATATATAATATACAAGCTGTCATCAACTTGTACTATGAGAATGTTAAATCACTCAGAATATTTCAAAGCAGATTTTTTTTTTACATATGGTATACCATTTGCAATAAACAGACTGATACACAGAATTTTACTGATGGTATATGTGTGAAAATGATTTCAGTGTTATAGAACTCCTAAAATTATTTTTCTAGAAAGGAAACTCAATAAAAGAAATAGGCAAATTAGCAGAAGCCTACATGTTCAGACCAACAAGAAACCTAGCCGTGGACAAAAAGGATTTTAAGTAAAATTTCAAGTCACAATCGTAATTCTTGTTTCTCTGTTTCTTCCATCTAAGTTAACACACGGTAGTCACAAATAGATTCGAGGTTATTTTCAGAGTCTTCATTTCTTATTCTGACTATTCTTTACTTCCTGACTACTGTCTTCTTCTCAGAAAAATGTGCTCTTATAATCAGATCATGAGAATTTTGTGACCATCATACAAAATTAAAATCTGAATACTCAGAATTATAGTATAAAGCTAGGATTCCAGGCTTTAAAACCAATTTAAGGTTTTAATTGCAAGATTTTGTTATTAAAGTTTTTGTGTCAAACTTAAAGTTTAGATCGGCTTAAAAAAATTAATATACCTAGAACCTGGGACCTATTGATAAATATATGCTTGTCAATGATTCTTATATTGACATTTCAAGGGACTTCTTAGATTACTTCTAAGATAAGAATCTTATAATTTTAGAATAAGAAGACCCAAGTTTCAGCCTTGGTTCCAATACTAGCTGTGGTTTTTCAAACACCCTACAAGTTCACGTGCAATTATCCAAAACCTCAACGGCAAATGGAGGTGAAACAACCTTTTGTTATTTGTAAGAAAAACCATTTGTAAAGCAAACAGAATAAGATAATTGATAAAACTGCTGCTGCTGCTAAATCGCTTCAGTCGTGTCCAACTCTGTGGGACCCCAGAGACGGCAGCCCACCAGCCTCCCTCGTCCCTGGGATTCTCCAGGCAAGAACACTGGAGTGGGTTGCCATTTCCTTCTCCCATGCATGAAAGTGAAAAGTGAAAGTCAAGTCTAGGACACAATAAATATTAGCTATCCTTGCCATTTTCAGAGAAAAATTTGTGTTTTTCTTTATTGCTTACTTCCTAAATTAGAGTATTTTGGCATTGTATTGTCCAAATTTGGGGTTGAAATTCAGGGGTTTAATTTTTTAAACTACTTTTATTTATTCACACACAGATAATAAAACTCAACACACACACAGAAACATATTCCATCTACTTTCAATATCACTTTAGAACATTAGTGACACACAGCTTTTCCCAGCTATTTAAAAGTACAGTGTTCCCATGAAACCTTTAGTAAACCAAAAGAGAATAGAGCAAAGAAGCCATTACCTTAGGATACGTCTTGCTAAGGGATACAGAAAACAAACTGAGATAAAGGGGATGCTCACAGACACAGGTCAGAGCCTGGCAGCCTGGCGCTGACAGGCTGAGGTTAGTTCCTGGAGAAGGAGCTTGGGGTTACCACTCTCACTGTCGCTCAGAGTGCGCAAGGCCTCTGTGATGGCTCTCAGCAAAACAAACACTGCTGCTGCTGCTGCTGCTGCTAGGTCACTTCAGTCGTGTCTGACTCTGTGCGACCCCAGAGACGGCAGCCCACCAGGCTCCCCCGTCCCTGGGATTCTCCAGGCAAGAACACTGAAGTGGGTTGCCATTTCCCTCTCCAATGCATGAAAGTGAAGAGTAAAAGTGAAGTCACTCAGTCGTGTCTGACTCCTAGCGATCCCATGGACTGCAGCCTACCAGGCTCCTCCGTCCACGGGATTTGCCAGGCAAGAGTACTGGAGTGGGGTGCCACTATTTCCACTTTTTTTCAGGAAAAAAAAAAAAAAATCCTATTTAGATTTCTTTTGGTTAGCAAAACAAATATTAATATAGATCTTTCATAAAAGCAAAATTGCTTAAAATGAACTTTCAGAAAAGCAGGGGATACTTGTATTCCAATGACACTGACATCTGCAAATAACTTGGAAAATTCTCATTTGGAATTTCCTTCACAGTACTTCAAAAAAAACTGTCCTGTGGTGTTAAATATTTACATTTTATGGGTGGGGACTTTTTAAAAAAACAAGAAATAGCCAGAAGTCATTTAGATAAAAAGGAAAGAACTGATTTTTTTTTTTTAAAAAAAGGCATTCTAGTTTTGTTATATGTATTGAAAATAATAAAGTTGAGCTAAATGGACTATAAATTTACTTCAGATCAGATCAGATCAGATCAGTCGCTCAGTCGGAAATCCCAGGGCTGATCTCCTTCAGAATGGACTGGTTGGATCTCCTTGCAGTCCAAGGGACTCTCAAGAGTCTTCTCCAACACCACAGTTCAAAAGCATCAATTCTTCGGCGCTCAGTCTTCTTCACAGTCCAACTCTCACATCCATACATGACCACAGGAAAAACCATAGCCTTGACTAGACGAACCTTTGTTGGCAAAGTAACGTCTCTGCTTTTGAATATGCTATCTAGGATGGTCATAACTTTCCATCCAAGGAGTAAGCGTCTTTTAATTTCATGGCTGCAGTCACCATCTGTAGTGATTTTGGAGCCCAGAAAAATAAAGTCTGACACTGTTTCCACTGTTTCCCCATCTATTTCCCATGAAGTGGTGGGACCGGATGCCATGGTATTCATTTTCTGAATGTTGAGCTTTAAGCCAACTTTTTCACTCTCCGCTTTTACCTTCATCAAGATGCTTTTTAGTTCCTCTTCACTTTCTGCCATAAGGGTGGTGTCATCTGCATATATGAGGTTATTGATATTTCTCCCGGCAATCTTGATTCCAGCTTGTGTTTCTTCCAGTCCAGTGTTTCTCATGATGTACTCTGCATATAAGTTAAATAAACAGGGTGACAATATACAGGCTTAACATATTCCTTTTCCTATTTGGAACCAGTCTGTTGTTCCATGTCCAGTTCTAACTGTTGCTTCTTGACCTGAATACAAATTTCTCAAGAGACAGATCAGGTGGTCTGGTATTCCCATCTCTTGAAGAATCTTCACAGTTTATTGTGATCCATGCAGTCAAAGGCTTTGGCATAGTCAATAAAGCAGAAATAGATGTTTTTCTGGAACTCTCTTACTTTTTCCATGATCCAGCGGATGCTGGCAATTTGATCTCTGGTTCCTCTGCCTTTTCTAAAACCAGCTTGAACATCAGGAAATTCACGGTTCACATATTGCTGAGGCCTGGCTTGGAGAATTTTGAGCATTACTTTACTAGCGTGTGAGATGAGTGCAATTGTGCGGTAGTTTGAGCATTCTTTGGCATTGACTTTCTTTGGGATTGGAATGAAAACTGACCTTTTCCAGTCCTGTGGCCACTGCTGAGTTTTCCAAATTTGCTGGTATATTGAGTGCAGCACTTTCACAGCATCATCTTTGAGGATTTGAAATAGCTCAACTGGAATTCCATCACCTCCACTAGCTTTGTTTGTAGTGATGCTTTCTAAGGCCCTCTTGACTTCACATTCCAGGATGTCTGGCTCTAGGTCAGTGATCACACCATCGTGATTATCTGGGTCGTGAAGATCTTTTTTGTACAGTTCTTCTGTTTGTTCTTGCCATCTCTTCTTAATATCTTCTGCTTCTGTTAGGTCCATACCATTTCTGTCCTTTATGGAGCTCATCTTTGCATGAAATGTTCCTTTGGTATCTCTGATTTTCTTGAAGAGATCCCTAGTCTTTCCCATTCTGTTGTTTTCCTCTATTTGCATGGATCACTGAAGAAGGCTTTCTTATCTCTTCTTGCTATTCTTTGGAACTCTGCATTCGATGTTTATATCCTTCCTTTTCTCCTTTGCTTTTCACTCTCTTCTTTTCACAGCTATTTGTAAGGCCTCCCCAGACAGCCATTTTGCTTTTTTGCATTTCTTTTCCATGGGGATGGTCTTGATCCCTGTCTCCTGTACAACATCACAAACCTCATTCCATAGTTCATCAGGCACTCTATCTATCAGATCTAGGCCCTTTAATCTATTTCTCACTTCCACTGTATAATCATAAGGAATTTGATTTAGGTCATACCTGAATGGTCTAGTGGTTTTCCCTATTTTCTTCAATTTAAGTCTGAATTTGGCAATAAGGAGTTCATGGTCTGAGCCACAGTCGGCTTGCAGTCTTGTTTTTGCTGACTGTATAGAGATTCTCCATCTTTGGCTGCAAAGAATATAATCAATCTGATTTCGGTGTTGACCATCTGGTGATGTCCCTGTATAGAGTCTTCTCTTGTGTTGTTGGAAGAGGGTGTTTGTTATGACCAGTGCATTTTCTTGGCAAAACTCTATTAGTCTTTGCCCTGCTTCATTCCATATTCCAGGGGCAAATTTGCCTGTTACTCCAGGTGTTTCTTGACTTCCTACTTTTGCATTCCAATCCCCTATAATGAAAAGGACATCTTTTTGGGGTGTTAGTTCTAAAAGGTCTTGTAGGTCTTCATAGAACCATTCAACTTCAGCTTCTTCAGCGTTACTGGTTAGGGCATAGACTTGGATTACTGTGATATTGAATGGTTTGCCTTGGAAACGAACAGAGATCATTCTGTCATTTTTGAGATTGCATCCAAGTACTGCATTTTAGACTCTTTTGTTGACCATGATGGCTACTCCATTTCTTCTGAGGGATTCCTGCCCGCAGTAGTAGATATAATGGTCATCTGAGTTAAATTCACCCATTCCAGTCCATTTCAGTTCGCTGATGCCTAGAATGTCGACATTCACTCTTGCCATCTCTTGCTTGACCACTTCCAATTTGCCTTGATTGATGGACCTGACATTCCAGGTTCCTATGCAATATTGCTCTTTACAGCATCGGACCTTGCTTCTTTCACCAGTCACATCCATAGCTGGGTATTCTTTTTGCTTTGCCTCCATCCCTTCATTCTTTCTGGAGTTATTTCTCCACTGATCTCCAGTAGCATATTGGGCACCTACTGACCTGGGGAGTTCCTCTTTCAGTATCCTATCATTTTGCCTTTTCATACTGTTCATGGGGTTCTCAAGGTAAGAATACTGAAGTGGTTTGCCATTCCCTTCTCCAGTGGACCACATTCTGTCAGATCTCTCCACCATGACCCGCCTGTCTTGGGTTGCCCCATGGGCATGGCTTAGTTTCATTGAGTTAGATAAAGCTGTGGTCCTAGTGTGATTAGACTGACTAGTTTTCTGTGAGTATGGTTTCAGTGTGTTTGCCCTCTGATGCCCTCTTGCAACACCTACCATCTTATTTGGGTTTCTCTTACCTTGGGCGTGGGGTATCTCTTCACGGCTGCTCCAGCAAAGCGCAGCCATTGCTCCTTACCTTGGATGAGGGGTATCTCCTCACTGCCACCCTTCCTGACCTTCAACGTGGGATAGCTCTTCTAGGCCCTCCTGCGCCCGCGCAGCCACGGCTCCTTGGAGGTGGGGTTGGTCCTCCCGGCCACTGCCCCGGGCCTCAGGCGTGGGGTAGCTCCTCCTGCCTGCTGCCCCTGGCCTCGGGCTTGGGGCGTGGGGGATCTCCTCCCGGCCGCTGCCCCTGACCTCGGACGTGGGGTGACTTCACTTACTAACTATATTGATGACTCTTTTTAAAAATCATGTGAGATGTATTTGCTCTTACAAAATGACAAATTCTATGCCATGAAATTTATTTCACAAATCATATAGTTACCTTAGAAACATGCAAGGATATGTTCATTATATACTAATAAGAGGGATGTAAATAATCTGAGCACCCCTTCTGTCCTCTGAATACCCCATAATTTTGAGTATATGTCTCTGTAGTAACAGTGGTTGTAGCCAAGTAAAAACAGATGATAGAAGAGGTAAAGTGCAGTTGTGGGGACCATTTGGGGAAAATTCCCGGTATAAACGTAAGAGGGGATTACCTGCAGTCCACTTCAACCAGTATTTATGGAGCATCTGCTCAGTGTTCAGAACTGTGCTCTTTGGCACTATTTCTTTTTCTAAACTTGGATATTCATATTCCAGTTCAAACTCTTTAACTGTCAACAGGAAATATTTAGTCTTTCCTTGGGAGCGTCAAGTCTTTGCCAAATTGCTTGAAATGGTATTTGAATTTTAAGACAATTTCCCTTCTACTCGTTTTGAGTAAACCCCTATTTCAAAAACCATCTCATTATCAAGTTTTAAAAACTCTTTCTATGCTACTCATAAAACATTAAACTATAGCAAATAAATAATAAGAATTTCTATAATTTGATATGTAACACATTCAGTGGGATGATTTTTTAAATGTTTAATTAAATATTTTTTATATTTTAAGGACAGAGACTTCGTCTGACTAGTGCATGCCCCATGCCTTGAGTAATATCTGGTACGTAAATAAAGGCATTTCACAACTACTTCTTGAAAAGACTTAAACTTACTGTCAATTCAGAATGAGTTTAAAATAAATGATAACTCTAAGAAAGTCAAATCCTATGTTCTAGGTAAGTATTTGAAATCTAGGAGACAGAAGGAATGAGAATCACAAATCGAATCTAGGATACTGTGTGTGTGTGTGTATGTGTGTGTGTGATGGAAAAGGTTGTGTGTACACACAAAGAAGAAGATAGCTTTATTTACCATTTGCTATAGGAGTCCTTCAAGAAAAGCCTTTCCTCGTCATCTGACTGTGTCTTAACAAAAATATTTATATCTATGTGTGCTCAGTGACATCTGACTCGTTGTAACTCCATGGACTGTAGCCCACCAGGTTCCTCTGTCTGTGGAATTTTCCAGGCAAAATACTGGAGCTGGTTGCCATTTCCTACTCCAGAGGATCTTTCCGATCCACGGATTGAATCCAGGTCTCTTGAGTCTCCTGCATTGGCAGGCAGATTCTTCACCACTATACCACCTGAGAAGCCCATTATATCCACAGGTTTAAAAAAGCAAATCAAGCTATCTCCAAAAAATATCATGGTTATATCCAGAGGGCTTGGGGAATTGTGATGTTTTTGTGGGGGAGATAGCTTGGTTTGCTTCTTATGGAACACTTCTCCAAATTGTGCTTTTAAGAGATCAAAAAAAAAAAAAAATAGAGTCACATAGATGCTATTTTGAGAAAATCAAGTGAAAATCTGAACAGACCTATATAACTCTACTGATGTATTCAATAATTTGTAGCAAGGAAATAAATTGCAAAATTTGTATTGATACTCAAGGTAAGCAAAGGAGATTATCACACTGGCCAGAAAATCACCAAATTTAGTAAAGCACACTAAATTTAAGGGGTACTCAAATGATGACCAAGTCATAAACGTAAAGAGAAAACCAACACACAGTTGGCCACTATTTGGCCTCTCTTGTCCAAGGGGAAAGGACTACCTTTTAAGCATGTGCTACAGATTGATTTACTTAGAGATTAAACCTTCTCATGAGATCATCTTTTCTCTAGGGGATTTAATCACACTCAACATGGGCATTTTGTCTCATTACCTGAAAATGAAGGGAGCCCCTGTTATGTCTGTGCCATACAATGGAAAATGAGATTAAATTACAAAAGACCAACAAGTCAAATATTATTTCAGCTTTTAAAAAGATGCATTATAAAGCACCATCATGCTATTTCTTATCCAGGAACATTCTACATTTCGATTAGGACACAACTTAAAATAGCTAGATCTGAATTTAGAAAGATTGGTGAACACTGTGAAACTGAACTCTTGTGTTCAGTATATTGATTCCTTCAAGATTCAATCTTTTTGAAAAGCACTTATGAGTAGTGGATTTCCTACTGCAATACAAGGAGCAAATGTAAGCCAATCAGTGCTCCAAGAGTTTAATAACACTCAAAATATTTTGGCCAGCATTATAATAATTAGTTATCACTATTAGTAAGCAACTGTTGATGCAATTCATATAGTAACAGTTGTAGTATGATTAGGACATGCTGTGGATATTACTACATTCTATTTCTCTCTGTTGCTCATTCTCTTAATCTCAAGAATGGACACTTGAATGAAAGTAACAGTGACATTATTTTAGAGGAAGCTTTAAGTTGTTTCTGAATAGTACTTTCAAGTATTCTAACTTCTATTGCTTCTAAGTCACTTCAGTCGTGTCCGACCCTGTGCGACCCCATAGATGGCAGCCCACCAGGCTCCCCCGTCCCTGGGATTCTCCAGGCAAGAACACTGGAGTGGGTTGCCATTTCCTTCTCCAATGCATGAAAGTGAAAAGTGAAAGTGAAGTCGCTCAGTCGTATCCAACTTTTAGTGACCCCATGGGCTGCAGCCTACCAGGTTCCTCCATCCATGGGATTTTCGAGACAAGAGTACTGGAGAGGGGTGCCATCGCCCGTTTGACATCACAGATGATACAAACAGGCAAGAACAGTATACTATAAAGGGAAAGTTGAAAGTCAATGCATTTCGGTCTGAAATATTGTTCACTAGATAGCAACTGTCATTACAACAAATTGCATTGAGCTGGGATGTCACATTATGTCTATGAAAATTAACTAGTCTTGCTCTAAAGCAGTTTTGATCATTGCCCTGTGAAACACTGGTCAACTTTTCTATTAATATTAGGAAGAAAATTCTGCACAATATTAGTCCATGGTAGTCTAAATTAGCCCAAAACTGCTTCTTAAATTAAACTAAAAGAAGCTGATTTAACACATTTGGTCTTTCTTATCAAATATCATTTCATATAATGAGATTTCCAGTGACATTCATCAGTTAATATAGGATCTAGATTGATTATCTTTTGGATATAGAAAGATGTAAGACCTTTATTTTATCTGCCACGCTTTTCTAGATTTTCTAAGTTTTCTACAAAAAAAATTGAAATATTCATTATTAAAAACATTCTAAAATAGATTTATATATGTACATTCACCTACATATATACATACATATTTATTTTTGTATACATACATTATTTATGTGTGTATATTATGTGTATTTATGTACATAAATATATATGTATATATATAGGTTGTGCATTGTTATTGTTTAGTTGCTCAGTCATGTATGACTCTGTTTCTGACCCTATGGACTGCAACCCACCAGGCTCCTCTGTCCATGGTATTTCCCAGGCAAGAATACTGGAGTGGATAGTCATTCCTTTCTCCAGGGGATTCTCTCCACCTAGGGATTGAAATCATGTCTCTTATGTCTCCTGCATTGGCAGACAGGTTCTTTACCACTGGCACTACTTGAGAAGGCCATGTGTATATATACATAAATTGTAATCAAATGAAACACTAAACAAGGGCACTTTTTTCAATATTGAAGAGAAATACTATCTGTTGAATACTGATAACTAGACTTACATTTATTCCAGTGATAAGCATATTTTTTTTCTTCCTGGGATACTGATGCTATTGATATTAGTGAAACTATTGAATACAGTGAATTATCATAGGCTAAAGACCAGGAAAACCTAAATAACAATCATATTTTCTATATCTAGCATGAAAGAGTACCATGTATTTGTTCTTTAAATAGTGCAATATTGGGGATAGTAACAATTTATGATACTTTGGGTATAATAAGAATTCAAGAACTAAATAACTGATAAATATTTTAGTTTTCACAAGACTGTTTAAAAATTAGAAGGCATGAGTTCTGAAAACAGAAGTACATAAACGATGAACTTGACCAAATTACATACTTATTTTAATCTGAGAAATTATTCCTATAGTGTAACTTGTTAAGAACCATGCTCTTTTCTGCTTGATAGACTGCACACAGTAAAACCACACTTGCTTGAATAAATTTTTTATCTAAAGGCTTAAAGCATAATAATTAGACTAAGGCACACTACATTTTCCACCATTGTACTTCATAGGTATTGCTGATTCCAGTTGGCATTCATTAGGCAGGGAGAAAATTATGGCAATTATTGAAAATTATTGGGTTTAAACACAGTGTACTCAACTATCTCCTCTCACCCTCCCCAACCACATGCAAATTCTTTTTTATTAGGAAAATAGCAAATTATGCTGCTTCAGCACCAAGGAAGCTAGATTTTGGAAAATAATGATATATATATATATATATATATATATATATATAAATAAAAAAAGAATATAGAAATACAGGCTTTAGGGTTTTTTTCCACAATCTGAATCATAGATTCACTTTATATCCATTCCCCTATGTTTACCATATTCCATATTTGACTATCCTTACAAATATTATATCAGTTCTTCAGCTCTCAGTTGAACAGTAATGAAGACTGTTGAGAGTCCCTTGGACTGTCAGAAGATCAAACCAGTCAATCCTAAAGGAAATCAATCCTGAATATTCATTGGAAGGACTGATGCTGAAGCTGAAGCTCCAGTACTTTGGCCACCTGAAATGAAGAGCTGACTCATTGGAAAAAACCCAGATGCTGAGAAAGACTGAAGACAGGAGGAGAAAGGGATGACAGAGGATGAGATGGTTGAATGGCATCACCAAGTCAATGGACATGAGTTTGAGCAAGTCCAGGAGATAGGGAAGGACAGGAAAGCCTGGTGTGCTGCAGTCCATGGGGTTGCAAAGAGGTGGACATGACTGAGCAACTGAACAACAACTCATATCCTATCTCCTCCAAGAAGTTTTTCTGATTTCCCTATAATAGCTTCATATTTTTCTCCATCACATTTTATAGTATCTATTTTGGCTCCATCAAGCCCTGACATTCTGCCTGTTAACACAGTCGTGTGTAGATAAGTAAGTGTCCCTCCTTAGTATGAATACTTGGTGGGACTGAGATAGGTTCATCTCTGTCCCCAGCAACACTCACTTCAATAATTTACACATGATAGAGTTTCACTGAAAAGACAAAGATCTGGGAAGCCCACCTTAAGCTTGATGGTGGTTTAGTCACTAAGTCATGTCTGATTCTTGCAACCACACGGACTGTAGCCTGCCGGACTCCTTTGTCCATGGGATTTCCCAGGCAAGAATATTGGAGTGGGTTGCCATTTCCTTCTTCAGGGGTTCTTCCTGACCCACGGATTGACTCCAGGTCTCCTGCATTGCAGGCAAATTCTTTACCAACTTTAAAGTAGGAAGTACTTTAAGCTTAATTAATAAAGCATCTTAATTAATTAATTAAGCTTAATTAATTGAGCACCTTAAAAATGCCTTAATAATACCACAAAAAAGAATTTGTCTTATTTGGGTGAGAGACAAAGATATATGATTAGATGAGTAAAAATATTACATTGAAAGAATATTAAACACTTATGCAGTTGTAAATGAACTTTTTTCGTATTTTCTAGGGCAAATTATCTTTTGAAATGACTTGGAACATCATTTCAAAAAAATCTATTCTAAGTGAATTCTATCTACTGAATGTAACTAGTCATAATCATATGCTATTTGAAATATGATCCAATGTACTTATAACAGTAAAATACTCTCTTGGGTGAAATTAGATTTTAAAAATCTTAAATAAATTAAAAGCAGAAAAATAAGTCTGTGTTGCATCAGATTCAAAGTTGGTTAAGAAATGTCATGTTTATAATAAAGATTATTAATTTCAGAAAGTATATTTTTTAGTTTATTTTACTGACTGTGAAATGAGTAATTATATACATCATCATTGATAATTCATCAAAGATTTTCATTGCCAATGGCAAGCTTTTATCCAAGTATAATAATTTATAAAATCCTTTAGAGACTCCCTGCTGCTATCTTGAAGTAGAAGTAAAGGAAATGTGTTTTCTCTAAGTGAGCCCTTGATATTGAGCAACCTAAGAAGCAGAAAACATTAAAAGACCTAATTTGTGAAACGAAGACTTGAACTTATGTCTAAAAGGGTTTCTTTGTAAATTACTTCCTGATGATTCCATTATTACCCATCACATTAGTAAGACAATTGCCTGCTTTGTCCTGAGTCTATGTGGGTTCAGAAATATTATGAAATAGAGTAAACGTGTGCTTCTAGTATTTTGAATATTCAAATTAGTTGTCTACCATGTGGCAGGCCTTGTGCTTAGCATGGACTTGAGTCAATATAAACCAATTTAATATAAACCACAAAAGACTTGAAGCTTGTCTTCAGGAACATCACAGTGCTAGCTAATAACATGTAAATTGATGTTTCATAACTAAAATCAGGTCTACTAAATTAATCAGTTTTCCTGTGGTAGATATTCTGAGAACTACAGACTCTCAGTCATTATAATCTCATAAGTAATAGCTTCTCCAAGTAGTAACAATGAGCAAAAGGGAAAGGATAGAACCTTATTTTGTATTAGCTATAATTACTAAAAAGGAGCTGGTAGAAGTAGAGTTCAATCTATTTACTTAATATCAGTTGAAACCTAGATCTTTACAATAAAAATATTTCAGGCAAACATATATATTATTGCATTGTTTCTATATCCTAATTAGATTTAACATCTTCTGAATCTACGGCTTTTACACGAAAGAAACTTAACAAGAATGAATATGCCATTTTGCAAACATATATATCTCAAGCTTACTATAAAATATTACTGATCCTAATTAGGTTAGGTATTTTAAGTAAAGACTCATGAATCTGAATATCAGTTAATTTAATTTCCACTCAGTTGAAGTGAGCTATTCACTAGATAATCTGAATCTAGCTTAATAATTTTTTTGTCTTGCCAAATTGAATTGTTTATTTCTATATCTGAGAAATGCTTGAATCCTAAAGTCAAATATTTCCTAGGCAAGTTGGGATGGGGCAAAAGTAAAAGACACTGTCAGATATAGGTTGTAAAATTACTACTTAGAGAAGCATAAGCCCTGTTTTCATTTGCCCAACTGGAGCATGACGAATTAATGTTGTAAAGCATAAAGTAATTTGCAATAGACTTTGGTGAAAAGGAATAGTGAATGTAAAATATTTCTTTAAAAAATGAATTTTAAACAAATTATTTTTTTCTAAAATTTGAAAAATTTCACCTTGTGTGGGTATGTGTGTACAAATACCCCATTCATCTCTACAATTAATATAAACCAAGTGAAAGCTTTGTTATTAAGATTTCAAAATGGCTGTTCAATTGGCATACATTATGGTTTGTCTACAACAAACAGGCTGGGGTTATTAAGCCTTGGTGTTAGTCTGAACCTGTGAAAGATTTGGGATGTGAATTCAGAATTGGGGTTTGAGTTCCAAATTACTGATTTCTAAATGCCCAGTCAGTCCATTTTAGAATTTGTATTTCTATAACTAAGCTGATGTATGCATTTATAGGGGCTTCCCCACTGGCTCCAGGGGCAAAGAGTAGGCCTGCAGTGCAGGAACCACAGGAGACATGAGTTCGATCCCTGAGTGGTAAAGATCTCCTGGAGGAGGGCATGGCTGCCCACTCCAGTATTCTTGCCTGGAGAATTTCCATGGACAGAGGAGCCTGGTGGGCTACAGTCCATGGGGTCTCAAAGAGCTGGACATGACTGAAGGGACTTAGCACACACGCATGCATTTATAGACCCAAACAAGGATTTCATACCATATAGAAAGTATAGATTTCTTTTGATTAAGCCTCAAGAAGTGCTGGATCAGAGCATCCACATGGTCTTTTCTGTTTATGCAATGGGATAAGGCTTTGTCTATTATATTTAAATATGGAATCTAGAAAAATGGTAATGGGTAAACTTATCTGCAGGGCAGGAATAGAGTCACGGACATAGAAAAGGGACATGTGGACACAGCACAGAGGGAAAAGAGAGGGTGGGACAGACTGGGAGATTAGGATTGACATATATACACTGCTGCTGCTGCTAAGTCACTTCAGTCGTGTCCGACTCTAAGCGACCCCATGGACTGCAGCCCACCAGGCTCCTCTGTCCGTGGGATTTTCCAGGAAAGAGTACTGGAGTGGGGTGCCATTGCCTTCTCCTACCATATGTGAAATAGACAGTTAGTGGGAAGCTGCCATATAGCACAGGAAGCTCAGCTCTGCCTCTGTGATAACCTAGGTAGGTGGGATGCGAGTGGGTAGGAGGGAGGCTCGAGAGGGAGGGGATACACGCATACATGTGATTCACTTCACTGCACAGCGGAAACTAACACAATGTTGTAAATCTCCAATTTAAAAAATTAACAAAAAACCCTCAAATGATTCATTTAAATGCCATTACAGAGAATCTGTATATTAATTAATGAAATCCAACATTCTACAGCATTTCCCACATCTATGTCTTTGCTTTAGCCTTTCTCTTTACCTAGAATTGTCAGTGTATTCCCACAGTTATCAACTGAAGTCCCAACCCCTTCTATTAAGGTGCTATGAGTATTCAGATTAGCATTGATTCGATGCAACATCCTGAACTCTCATAGATGCATTCTCTTCTGTATGCATAGTTTAAACTACTCAAGAGGTATGAACTGTCTTTCATCAGAATAATTTTACTACTTCTTTAGGATCTAAATCGCATCAATGCTTGAATCACGTCTGATCTGACTTGAAACCTACAATATGTAGCCGAGTGTCTGGTATAAAACATGTGCTCAATAAATATATACAAATAAAATATTATTTGAAACTTTTCTTTAAAAACAAACCACAGCAATCGGAAAATGAGTTTTACTCTGGTAAGACTTTTTGTTTTCTTTGTTGCTAGGTAATGAACATACAATGCAGATTATAATAGTAGCAATCAATACTAAGCATATTGCCTACGAATCACAACTGAGGGTGTTTGAATCCTTTGGGGAAAAAATGATAATGCTGAAAATAAGGCCATAAGCTATTTAATATCCATTACCAGGACAATGATAGTTTTAATTTAGAATGTGGTTTAAGAAGTCTGACTCACATTTGATTTATTTTCAAAGTAGAAACCTAGAGGTACTCACACTGATCCCTTTGTTATTTAAAAATGTAATCCTCAAGGTCTAGCCAAGGCTCTCTTATGTATATAAAATAAATCATGGCACAGAAGGTCTTTCATATTAAAGGCAGGGTAAAATATGCATCTCTATATTTAACTATTGAAACAGGAAAGAAGGAAACACAATATCTTACTGGCTAGACCGTCAGATGTGTCAAAAAGAAAAATAATGTTTAAAAATGTCATCAATAAAATATGTAATTTTTACTTTGTAGTATGAAACTCTTGACACTTTAGAAGACTAAGATAAGTATTTTATTTTTCAAATATTAAAAGAATAACATGTAGGAAATGGAATTCTTTGTAACGAGGTTTTTATTTACTTCTGGTTTAATGTGCCCTGATTTGTAATACTACTGCCCTTAGTTACCAACAGAGAATAGTTTTGCTCATATAATGAAGAATGTGATTTTTTTTCCCCTTCATTTTATAGAAGAGTATGTTGTTTTCTAATGTGAATTCATCACTCTATTAATTTTAATAGCTTTTTAATTTCTAACCACTGGATGGGGTGAGGGGAGATTCATATACTTTGCAGTATTTCTATCTGTTGTTAATTATGCTAGTCAATTTCTGTATTATTTAATATAACTCCATCATCATAATATGATTAAGATATAACTAAAATCACAGTTTATTCAAAGAATTCTAAGTGCATTCTGATTAAATAGGTCATTTATAATAAATTTTAGCAGCAAGTCCAGGAAATATTCAAGACAAATGATTCAAAAGGATTGTTCTGGGTAGAGAAGAGGTCATGATAAAACAGAAATCTTCAGGGATGCAAATTATCCAATAAGATAAAAATTTATTATTGATGTATTCTGACTTTTTATTGTAAAGATAGGAAAAAAATCAGTACCTCCTTATCGTTGAAATCAGGATTTAAGTATGGATGTTTGAGTTCCATCTGTAGAATAGACTCAAAAGTTAAAAGTCCAAAGGGGATTAGAAAGGAAACTTCAAGAAGTTCCAGTCATTATTGCAAAAGGGAATTTGTAAGTTTGATCATGGACAAAGACCATAAGAACTATATAAATCAGGCTACATAACTTTTGCAACTTCCAAGCTATTGTTATTATTGATAGTTGCCTTTCAAAAGAAAAGGATGTATGGACATTCCTTTGTGAGACAAATGGATACTGTCTTAGTAGGGAAAGAACAGAGTAGATAGAAGAAATGTTAGAGGAAAGGATAAAAGCTAGCTGAGGCTGCAAGAAAAGACAGGAGAAGATGGGAAAGTGGTCTGAGCCTTAGGAGTCACCTCTGGGCTGCATAATATAGACGTGCCTGTGATTCCCCGTCAAGACAGTGTCCTGCAGTTCTAATAATGGGCACTGCATGTGATATCTGTCAAATTTAGTCTCTATTTTGAAGTCATTCATTTATTCATGAAATAGGTAATTAATGAGCCCTAACTCTGGGTCAGATGCAGAGGCTATACAATTCATGAGCAAAACAGATATTATCTTTTCTCTCATGGTTCATTGAGATGAAGAGACAATTAAATCAGCAATTATAATGATATATGAAAAGCATTTTGATGGAAAAAATAAAGAAAGGGTGCCCCAACTTCCTGGGTCAGAGAAAGCCCCCCGGTAATAGTTAGATCTAAACCAGAATTGAAGAGGAGGAGTTAGTGAACAAAAGAAGGGATTATGTTAGAGAAAGATAAGCAGCCAGAAGTGAACAGTCTAAATAGAAAGAAGAATACATGCAAAGATCTAATGAGGAAAAAGAGAATGCCTCATTCAATAAGCTAACAGAAATTCAGCATTCATACAAATCGAAGGGACTTGAAGGGTCTTGTGAAGAGTTTTGGCTTAGTCCTGGAGGACATGATAAGTCGTTAATAGACTTTTCATAACCTGGTTGCATATTTTATACAAGAAATATATGTTAGCTATCTATTGTGTGTAACATCTCTGCAAACTTGCTGCTGAAAACAAAGCACATTATTATCTCACAGTTTTGAGGCTCAGAAATCCAGGTATGGCTTAGATGGGGTCTCTGCTTAGGGTCTCACAAGCCTTCAGGCAAGGTGTCTCCCAAGTTGGGCTTTCATCAGAGGCCTGGCTGGGGAAAGATCTTCTTCCAAGCTCTCCCAAGTTTTTGGCAGAAATCATTTCTCCGTGGCTGTAGGATACATGGCAACTTATTTCTTCAAAGTCAGGAATGAAACGAGAGAGGGAATTGCAAGTCTGAAAGACATTCTTGTATAATGCAACTTAAAGTAAGTGGGGATGTCCCAACCCTTTTGCCATATTCTTGTTGTTCATATTATTCATATTAATTATTTACCCTGTTATCATAAAGCAAATCACAGATCCCACCAAACTAGAGGTGAGGGCTGTGAGCACCAGGAGGTAGAAATCATGAGGCCACCTTTGGTACCACCTATCAGAATCTCACTTAACGGGAGGTAGAGAATAATGGAGACATGAAGTTGAGATGGGTTGTTGATACTAACCTACACTAAGAGATGGGAGGTAAAGAACACTTTTACAGATTCCAGACATTCTACCATGTAGGAATGGATAAAATGTAGTGATGGAATTTGGGGATTGACTAAGACAGAAGAATCTAGGGTGATGCCCAGATTATAAATCTGGACAGTTAGGTGGGAGAGGATCACCTCAGATATCTCATTATCTGAGATAATGAGGCAAAAAATGAGGAAGAGGTTTGGAAGGTCTTTATGATGAGTTTAGTTTTTAACATTTTGAATTTTATTCTTTAAAACTGTCAATTTGAGTTGCCCCCAGGGCTTCCCAGATGGTGCTAGTGGTAAAGAACCCACCTGCCAATACAGGAGATATAAGAGATCCCCTGGAGGAGGGCACGCCAATCTACTCCACTGTTCTTGCCTGGACAATCCCACGGACAGAGAAGCATAGCAGTCATGGTTGATAGCGTCGCAAAGAGTTGGACACAACTGAAGCAACTTAGCATGCATGCATAGGCATCCAAGAGATAAAGGCTACAGGCAGTTGGAAGTATGAAAATAATCGGTAAAGAGAAACAATTTAATAGTTATAAAACTAATCATAGCCATATATGTTTTCTAAAATGATGATGATAATTTTATCTTTAAAAAAGATAACTCTTTTAACAGGCAAAAGTGTTGGTCTGGTTGTCAGTTGAGAATGAGAAGGACCATTAAGTATAGCCAAATAGGTGCTATTTAGATGGCTAACAATAATAGGAAGTTTGGAGTTGTCTGCTGGGTACTTAGGGCTTCCCTGGTGGCTCAGATGGTAAAGAATTCGCCTACAACACAGGAGGCCTGGGTTCTGTCCTTAGCTTGGGAAGGTCCCCTGGAGGAGGGCATGGCAACCCACTCCAGTATTCTTGCCTGGAGAATCCCCATAGGCAGAGGAGCCTGGTGGGCTGCAGTCTTGGGGGTTGCAAAGAGTCAGACACAACTGAGCAACTAAGGACTCATGCTGGTACTTAGAAAAAGAAGCAATGCCCTGGCATAGAAGATAAGAAAAAAGTCCAGAAACAGTAAAATTCCAGCAACATAGCTGGGAGCTAGACTCCATGATAAGTTCCATAAGAAAAAGTACATTTACTGAATCTGTAGTGTATTACTCTGTATTTTAATTAATTTATTTTACTTCAAAACTGTCATTAAAGTTTTGTCTTCTGTATTAGTCTTGGTTCAGCGGTGCTCTGTTTAAGAAATGGCAGAAAGGCTTTACCTTTCGTGTATAGAGAGAAGAAAATAATCTAAAAACCCACAAGCAACCAGGTGATAAGAGAGAAGTTGCAACAGCATGAATTGAACAGAAGAGTGTGTTCTCTAAAGACAATTTATAGCTTTTCATCTGAGAGGAAAAGGAGACTTTGGCAGCTGTAGTCTAGTGCATGGAATAGGATTTGCAACATTTTTTTGGTGTTAAAGGAAACGGTGACTAACAAAAGTATAGAACCGAGGAGAAGCAAGTAGCAGACAGCTTCCCTGATGGCTCAGATATTAAAGAATCTGTCTGCAATGTGGGAGACCTGGGTTTGATCCCTGGGTTGGGAAAATCCCCTGGAAGAGAGCATGGCAACCCACTCCAGAATCCTTGCCTGGAGAATCCCCATGGACAGAGGAGACTGGTGGACTACAGTCCATGGGGTCTCAAACAGTCGGACACGACTGAGGGACTAAGCACAATCAATACCAAATGCAGCCCACCTGCTCAATAGGTTTTTTCCACTTTTACTGAGCTCTAATTGACATACAACTTTAAGATACACTGAGTGTGCTGATTTGGTCCTTAGATATTGTAAGCTGATTACCATAGTAGGATTACTTACCACCTCTGTAACTTCACATAATTACCACCTCTTTTTTTTCTGGTAACAGCATTTAAGAGCTACTTTCTTAGCAATTTTGAAATTTGTAATATAATATTGTTGATTATAATTACTATGCTGTACACTTGATCCCTAGAACTTAAATAGCAGGAAGTTTGTATCAATACCTTTGACCAACATCTCCCCATTTCTCCCAGCCACTAGCACCTGCAGCCATCAGTCCAGTGTCTATGAGTTCAGTTTATTTGAATTCCACTCATAAGTTATATGATACAGTGTTCATCTTTCCCTGTTTGACTTAATTCACTTAGCATGTGTGTGTGTGTGTTTGTGTTAGTTGCTCAGTTGTGTCCAACTCTTTGCAACCCATGGACTGTAGCCCTCCTGGCTCTTCTGTCAATGGGATTCTCCAGGCAAGAATACTGGAGTGGGTTGCTGTGCCCTTCTCCTGGGGATCTTCCTGACCCAGGATGTTGAACCTAGGTCTCCTCAATTGCAGACAGATTATTTACCATCTGCACCACCAGGGATGCTCTCATTTACATAATGCCCTCAAATTTCATCTATGTTATCATAACTGGCAAGATTCTCTTCTTACCATAGCTGAACAACATTCCACATGTATATATACACCACACCTTTATCCAATCATCTATGGATTGAAGCTTAGATCATTTGTATCTTGACCATTGTGAATAATGTTGCAATAAATATGGAAGTGCATATCCTTTCAAAATCTTGATTTCATGTTTTAGGAATATACCCAGAGGAGGGATTGTTGAATCATATGGTCGTTCTATTTTTAATTGTTGAGGAAACTCCATGCTGTTTTCCATAACAGCTGTACAAGTTTACATTCCACCAAGGGTACAGAAAATGGTTCCCTTTTCTCTGCATCAATACCAACGCTTGCTATATTCTATGTTTTTGATAACAGCCATTCTTAGAGATGGGAGGTGATATCTCATTGTGGTTTTGATTTGTATTTCCCTGATGATTAGCAGAGACATTACTTTGCCAACAAAGGTCCGGCTAGTCAAGGCTATGATTTTTCCTGTGGTCATGTATGGATGCAAGAGTTGGACTGTGAAGAAAGCTGAGTGCCAAAGAATTGATGCTTTTGAACTGTGGTGTTGGAGAAGACTCTTGAGAGTCCCTTGGACTGCAAGGAGATCCAACCAGTCCATTCTGAAGGAGATCAGCCCTGGGTGTTCTTTGGAAGGAATGATGCTAAAGCTGAAACTCAATACTTTGGCCACCTCATGCAAAAGAGTTGACTCATTGGAAAAGACTCTGATGCTGGGAGGGATTGGGGGCAGGAGGAAAAGGGGACGACAGAGGATGAGATGGCTGGATGGCATCACTGACTCGATGGACATAAGTTTGAGTGAACTCCGGGAATTGGTGATGGACAGGGAGGCCTGGCGTGCTGCGGTTCACGGGGTCGCAAAGAGTCAGACACGACTGAATGACTGAACTCAACTGATGATTAGCGACACTGAACATCTTTTCATGTGTCTGTCGGCCAACTGTTTGCTTTCTTTGGAAAAAGTATCTATTCAGTTCCTCTGCCCATTTTTTATTTGGATTGTTTTTTGATGTTGAGTTGTATGAGTTAGTTCCTTCTGTAGTTTGGGTATTAGCCTCTAATCAGAAATATGATTTGAAAATATTTCCTGCCGTGCTGTAGGTTTCCTTTCCATTTTGCTGATTGTCCCTTTTGCTGTGCAGAAGCACTTTCATTTGATGTAGTTTCACTTGTTTTTGTTGCTTGTTCTTTGGATGAATTTCTTTATTTTTTTTTTCCGTTTCTATGAAAAAATAATGTGGGAATTTTGACAGGGATTGTGTTCAATCTATAGAAGGCTTTGTGCAGTATGGACATTTTACCAATATTAATTATTATGATCTATTAACATAGGGTTTGTGTCTTCGATTTCTTTCATCAAAGTCTTATGATTTTCTATGAATAAATCTTTCACTATCTTGGTTAAATTTTTATATATTAATATTTTATTGTTTTAGAGGCTATTAAATGGTATTGTTTTCTTTCTTTTTCAGATAGCTTGTTGTTAGTGTATAGAAACACAACTGATTTCTGTTTGTTAATTTTTCATTCTGTAACATTATTGAATTTATTTATTAGTTCTAACAGATTTTCAGTGAAGCTTTTAAAGTTTTCTATATATAAGATTATATCATCTACAAACAAAGACAATTGTACTTCTTCCTTTCTGATTTGAATACCTTTTCTTTCTTTTTCTTGCTTAATTGCTCTAACCAGGACTTTCAGAACTATGTTGAACAGGGAAATTGAGAAGGGGCACCATTGTTTTATTTCTTAACTTTCAGGAAAAGTCTAACTTTTCAACACTGAATACGATGGTAGCCACGGGCTTATCATATATAGTTTTTATTATATTGAGATGTATTCCTTCTCTACCCAGCTTGTGGAGAGTTTTTGTCATAAAATAGCTATATTTTGTCAAATGATTTTTATGCATCTATTATCTGCATTATATGATTTTTTAATCTTTTATTTTATTATTATTTATTCAGATAAAGCTTTCTTGACTGATTGTGGTATATGATCCTTTCAATATGCTGTTGATTTAGGTTGCTAATATTTTCTTAAGAAATTTTACATCTATATTGCCTGTAGTTTTATTTTCTTATAATGTCCTTATCTGGGTTCATTATAGGGATAATGCTGACTTTGTAAAATGAGTTTGGGAGGTTTCCCTCCTCTTCAGTTTTCTGGAGGAGTTTGAGAAGGGTTGGTATTCATTATTTTTTAAATATTTGGTAGAATTCACCAGGGAAGCCATCTAGTCCTGGCTTTTCATTTTGGGGCAATTTTTGATTAGTGATGCAATCTCCTTACCCATAATTGGTATGTTCAGATTTTCAATTTCTTCATCAATCACTCTTGGCAGGTTGTATGTTTCTAGGAATTTAGCCATTTCTGATCAATAGTAATTGATAAGATATCTTGATATCAGAAATTGGGGTGTGGGAAGAATATGCTTTAGAATTAGTGCAATAGTAAATAGTAATCTGTACACTACTGGAAAGAGTAAAAGAGATGAGAGCTGGCTGGCATTCATTTCTCTGGTCCACCCTTTTGTACAGCCCCCAGCATTCTCAGCTTTATCTGGTTTCTTTGGGTAGGGGCAAGGTAGCTGCTGTGTGCTCAGTTGGGTCTGACTCTGTGACCCCATGGACTGTAGCCTTGCAGGCTCTTCTGTCCATGGGATTTTCCAGGCAAGAATACTGGAGCAGGTTGCTATTTCCTTCTCCAGGGAATCTTCCTGACCTAGGGATCAAACTTGTGTCTCTGCATCTCCTACACTAGCAGACAGATGCTTTACCACTGTGCCACCTGGGAAGCTCATAAAATGAGGAAACCAGCAATACACTTAACATCATGTGAAGATAGCTAGAGGAGCATTGGGATTGTCCTGGTGCCTCTTCTCCAAAACTAATTTATAAAAATTCAAAGGCCTTCTAATTAAATGGACTTCTTGCCCTATTTGTCATAATCAGAGGAAATCTTACATAAATGATTGCTCTAATCATCCAGGAGTAACTGAAGGTAGACAGACCAGTTAGGAAGTCTACATTTTAATTAATATTGCATTGAACTTTTGCTATATAATTTTGGTAGTTTCATTAAATAATGAATGAATTTCAAAGCTTAAAGTTTTCTAAAAAGGGTAGCAAACTAAAACAAGAGTGACTCTAAATAGTCCCTTACCTCTGTCCAGCTTTAGAGTAAATAAGAAGGGTGAACTGGAGTCAATAAGTGGTTTTATTTGCTCTTTAGTGTGGTTCAGTCACTCAGTCGTGTCCGACTCTTTGCAACCCCATGGACTGCAGCATGCCAGGCTTTCCTCTCCTTCACTATTTCCCAGAGTTTGCTCAAACTCATGTCCACTGAGCCGGTGATGCCATCCAGCCATCTTGTCCTCTGTCGTCCCCCTCTCCTCCTATCCTTCCCTCTCTTAGTCGAATCCTAATCACTATAGTATCCATGTATAGAAACCACACAGCACAATTGGAAATTATTAAATCTTATGCTGTGTATGATCTCAATTTTTGCCATTCCAAATTGCTATCCATAAAAACACATCAAGCTGGTATAATTGCAAGAATGAACGCAGCCTTAGCCTAAGCAATCAGAAGTATAAACAGATGCACATGATGTGCTTTAAATTTAAGAAGGAGAAAAAAAGAAAATGGTTCTACATGAATGAATTTCCAGCTCACTTAAAAGTATACACTAACATGTAGTAACTGAAAAAAGGCCCCCTTTCACCTCCTTTCCAGAGTATACTCCAATTATCTCTCCATCTTAAATTAGTAGCTTTTAAAGAAAAAAAAAAAGACAAGTTTAATAAGTTGATCAAAGCAAGACAAATAACTTTGTAAATAGGAAGAGGAATAGAAATGCAGATTAATAAACAGGGCTGGAGTGCTATGCTGGGTAGGAGAAGTAAAAGAGAAGCATCAGATGTTCAGCAGCCTTAGAGTAAGTGGACTAAAGAAGGTACCCAGATGCAGGGACTGGAAACATACTCACTGCTTGAATTTAGAGATTGGGCACAAGTCCCCTCTTATGAAAGATACTAACAATTGCTGTGATGCTGTCCTTTAGAACAAGTACGATGTCCAGAAAGGTGGGAGATCAAAAACAAAGCCCTTCTCCCAGAAAACGAGGCAAGCCACCTGTTAGACTCAGTGACTACTTTGTGTGATAGCTCCAGAATCATCCAGGACAGAAGTCTCAGTGCTGCCTTACCACAACTTGATCCTCAGAAACTATTTTAAAGTGTGTATTGTTAGGATCTTCTCTGAGCCAAATGAAAGAAAACATCTAAAAAATGAGCAATAAAATAGAAACAAAACCAAGTGGAAATTTTTCAAAAGAAGTAGATATTATATTAAAACAGTAAATTAGAAATCTTGGCAAAGAAAAAATACACTCATTGAAATAAAAGAACACGTTGAAAATTATAAACATTAGGTAGGAACTATTAGTTTGTATTAATTTTCTATTGCTGTGTAACCAATTACCATAAATTTGGCAGCTGAGAATGACATACATTTATTATCTCACTGTTTCAGTGGATCAGGTCCTGGGCAACACTGAGCTAGTTTTCCTGCTCAGAACTCCTGAGGTTGCTAATAACATATTGGCTGAGCTATGTCCTCCCTTGATTTCAAGGGTTGTCTTCAAAGCTCATATGGTTGCTGGCAGAATTTTTTGCAGCTGTAGGACCGAGGTCCTCAAATCCTGGAAGACACCCACAATTCCTTACCACATGGTCCTCTCCATAAACTCTCCATACCATGGCAGTTTACTTCTTCAAGGTCACCAGGAGAGTCTTCCACATTCATCTGCTAAAACAGAGTTTAGATAATACAACCTCATCAATGGAGTGATGCTTCGTCACTTTTGCCATATTCATTTGGTTAAGAGCAAGTCATAGATTCAGTCTGTACTTACAGAAGTGGTTCATACAAGGACATAACCCATTGGGGTTACCTTAGATTGTGTCCACCATATATTGATATTAAAAATTAATGAATTAGAAAATATTACCCTGGGATTTAGCTTCTCTAATAGCTCAATTGGTAAAGAATCCACCTGAAATGCAGGAGACCCCAGATCAATTCCTGGGTCAGGAAGATAGCTGGAGAAGGGATAGGCTACCCACTCCTGTATTCTTGGGCTTCCCTTGTGGCTCAGCTGGTAAAGAATCTGCCAGCAATGTGGGAGACCTGGGTTCAATCCCTGGGTTGGGAAGTTCCCCTGGAGAAGGGAAAGACTACCCACTCAATATTCTGGCCTGGAGAATTCCATGGACTGTATAGTCCATGGGGTCACAAAGAGTTGGACATGACTGAGCAACCTTCACTTTCACTTCACTTCACTTCACCTGGGATTTTACCAGTAAGCAGAAGAAAAAAAGCTAAAACCTGTTAAGAAACAGAAAGAATATAAGATTAAAAAAATCTCCAACATATTTCTAAGTTCAAGATGAAGATAGTGGAGATGACAGAAAGAACATGTTTTAGAAGTGGCAGAAAATTTAAATAAGGCAATGTAGTAAAAAGTAGTTCTTGATTTGAAAGTGCAGAGCAGAGTGAAACAAAAGTCCCACCTTTACACAACACAGAGATCTGGAGAATGCCAGGATAAAAGGAAAATCTTCAATGCTACCAATGAGAAAAGAGATATTATCTTCAGACTGATAGTAGCTAACCTCTTAGTAGTAACAATAGATTATATAAGGCACTGGGCTAAAATTAACAATGTATAACAAGGGGAAACAATGACTAATCTAGGGTCATGTAAACAGTTAAGCTATCCTTAAACAATGTGAGGCAAGAAATTGTCAAACGCCATAGAAGCTCCATCTAAAAAAATTGCTTAAAATATATAATTTGACAATCTAAGTAAATGAACATAAAAAATACATAAGACAAAATTGAGTATAGAAATTGAGAAATATATGTTGGTGAATTTCATTACTATCAACAGTAAAACAGAAAATAAGTATACATGTTAATACAAAGAGTGAATCATAGTATGTTTCTGCATTCATAATGTTAAACTATTTCCTTTCTGAATATTTCTCCATTTCCTGCCATCATTTCACATTTTCTCTCTCCCATTCTTCTTTCCTTCCTTTTCAACTCTTATAAAACTTACTGCTTCTAGTAGGAAGTGAACCTTGGTTTCTTTTGGCAGTCAAGACATGAATGTAAAACCTGGGATATCTGATTTCCTCTGCTCTGAGACTTAATATTCATATTTAGATTTTTGACTCAAGTGAGCAAAATTCTCCCTAAGTATAAGATAATGAGACACTATCAAAAGAGGTTAAGATCGAGAGCAAAGACCACTGTGTTCTGGCCACAACAGGTGAATCTTCCCCTTGTGAAACCAATTTAAACAGAGTTTAATGCCCATGCTTCATAGAACCCTGGATAACTAGAACATGCTTTCCAGACAAGAGGATTTTTACCTTATGTATTTTTCATAATTATATTATAATATATAGTTTTCATTTAGGCTTTGCTCTATTTTCAAAAAATAATGAGGAAATATGAGCTAAAATATAGTATCTTTAAAACTAGTACTTAATTGATGATCATCGACTATTTCAGTACACACAAGACTTAATTCAGCATCATCCAAACTTACTCACTTGTTTACATCCCAAATTAGGACATAAGATTATGAATCAAATTTTCAAACTCTTTGTTCCAAGTTGGAATTCATTAATAACTGGAATTCATTAGCTCCAGATTCAAATAAATGGTCTACTAGACTAATGTCAGTCTTATCTTCTTTTTCCTAGTATCAATGATAAGAAAGCTAGTATATTCCCACATTTTGTAAATTGCAATAAATAAATGTGCAGTTAACCTAAAGTACAATATAATGACTCAAAGGCCAATTGTTGAACCAAGCCTGGGAATGACAGGCAGATTAATAACCAGCCTGTTGTGCTGGTACTAAAATGCTGATGTTGAGAGATCTTTCTAAGTGTCATAAAGAATAAAAATATGCTTAAAAAGGATATTCAGTTTACATGTAATTTGAATAAAATTAATATCATGAGCAGTAAAATGAAAAAGTTAAGAATGTACCATTGGAGTGAGGTTGTGAATGTGGTTTGCCAACATCCGCTGGATCATTGAAAAAGCAAGAGAGTTCCAGAAAAACATCTATTTCTGCTTTATTGACTATGCCAAAGCCTTGGACTGTGTGGATCATAATAAACTGTGAAGATTCTTCAAGAGATGGGAATACCAGACCACCTGACCTGCCTCTTGAGAAACCTATATGCAGGTCAGGAGGCAACAGTTTAGAACTGGACATGGAACAACAGACTGGTTCCAAATAGGAAAAGGAGTACGTCAAGGCTGTATGTTGTCACCCTGCTTATTTAACTTCTATGCAGAGTACATCATGAGAAACGCTGGTCTGGAAGAAGCACAAGCTGGAATCAAGATAGCCGGGAGAAATATCAATAACCTCAGATATGCAGATGACACCACCCTTATGGCAGAAAGTGAAGAGGAACTAAAAAACCTCTTGATGAAGGTGAGAGTGGAGAGTGAAAAAGTTGGCTTAAAGCTCAACATTCAGAAAACTAAGATCATGACATCTGGTCCCATCACATCATGGGAAATAGATGGGGAAACAGTGGAAACAGTGTCAGACTTTATTTTTGGGGGCTCCAAAATCACTGCAGATGGTGATTGCAGCCATGAAATGAAAAGACACTTACTCCTTGGAAGGAAAGTTATGACCAACCTAGATAGCATATTCAAAAGCAGAGACATTAGTTTGCCAACAAAGGTCCGTCTAGTCAAGGCTATGGTTTTTCCTGTGGTCATGTATGGATGTGAGAGTTGGACTGTGAAGAAAGCTGAGCGCCAAAGAATTGATGCTTTTCAACTGTGGTGTTGGAGAAGACTCTTTTTGTTTTGTTTTGTTTTTTCTTTTTTTAATTTTATTTTATTTTTAAACTTTACAATATTGTATTAGTTTTGCCAAACATCAAAATGAATCTGCCACAGGTATACACGTGTTCCCCATCCTGAACCCTCCTCCCTCCTCCCTCCCCATACCCTCCCTCTGGGTCGTCCCAGTGCACCAGCCCCAAGCATCCAGTATCGTGCATTGAACCTGGACTGGCGACTTGTTTCATACATGATATTATACATGTTTCAATGCCATTCTCCCAAATCTCCCCACTCTCTCCCTCTCCCTCTCCCTCTCCCACAGAGTCCATAAGACTGATCTATACATCAGTGTCTCTTCTGCTGTCTTGTATACAGGGTTATTGTTACCATCTTTCTAAATTCCATATATATGTGTTAGTATACTGTATTGGTGTTTTTCTTTCTGGCTTACTTCACTCTGTATAATAGGTTCCAGTTTCATCCACCTCATTAGAACTGATTCAAATGTATTCTTTTTAATGGCTGAGTAATACTCCATTGTGTATATGTACCACTGCTTTCTTATCCATTCATCTGCTGATGGGCATCTAGGTTGCTTCCATGTCCTGGCTATTATAAACAGTGCTGCGATGAACATTGGGGTACATGTGTCTCTTTCCCTTCTTGTTTCCTCAGTGTGTATGCCCAGCAGTGGGATTGCTGGATCATAAGGCAGTTCTATTTCCAGTTTTTTAGGAATCTCCACACTGTTCTCCATAGTGGCTGTACTAGTTTGCATTCCCACCAACAGTGTAAGAGGGTTCCCTTTTCTCCACACCCTCTCCAGCATTTATTGCTTGTAGACTTTTGGATCGCAGCCATTCTGACTGGTGTGAAATGGTACCTCATAGTGGTTTTGATTTGCATTTCTCTGATAATGAGCGATGTTGAGCATCTTTTCATGTGTTTGTTAGCCATCTGTATGTCTTCTTTGGAGAAATGTCTATTTAGTTCTTTGGCCCATTTTTTGATTGGGTCATTTATTTTTCTGGAGTTGAGCTGTAGGAGTTGCTTGTATATTTTTGAGATTAGTTGTTTGTCAGTTGCTTCATTTGCTATTATTTTCTCCCATTCTGAAGGCTGCCTTTTCACCTTGCTTATAGTTTCCTTTGTTGTGCAGAAGCTTTTAAGTTTAATTAGGTCCCATTTGTTTATTTTTGCTTTTATTTCCAATATTCTGGGAGGTGGGTCATAGAGGATCCTGCTGTGATGTATGTCGGAGAGTGTTTTGCCTATGTTCTCCTCTAGGAGTTTTATACTTTCTGATCTTACATTGAGATCTTTAATCCATTTTGAGTTTATTTTTGTGTATGGTGTTAGAAAGTGTTCTAGTTTCATTCTTTTACAAGTAGTTGACCAGTTTTCCCAGCACCACTTGTTAAAGAGATTGTCTTTAATCCATTGTATATTCTTGCCTCCTTTGTCAAAAATAAGGTGTCCATATGTGCGTGGATTTATCTGTGGGCTTTCTATTTTATTCCACTGATCAATATTTCTGTCTTTGTGCCAGTACCATACTGTCTTGATAACTGTGGCTTTGTAGTAGAGCCTGAAGTCAGGTAGGTTGATTCCTCCAGTTCCCTTCTTCTTTCTCAGGATAGCTTTGGCTATTCGAGGTTTTTTGTATTTCCATACAAATTGTGAAATTATTTGTTTTAGCTCTGTGAAGAATACCATTGGTAGCTTGATGGGGATTGCATTGAATCTATCTCAACATAATAAAAGCTATATATGACAAACCCACAGCAAACATTATCCTCAATGGTGAAAAATTGAAAGCATTTCCTCTAAAGTCAGGAACAAGACAAGGGTGCCCACTTTCACCTTTACTATTCAACATAGTTTTGGAAGTTTTGGCCACAGCAATCAGAGCAGAAAAAGAAATAAAAGGAATCCAAATTGGAAAAGAAGAAGTAAAACTCTCACTATTTGCAGATGACATGATCGTCTACATAGAAAACGCTAAAGACTCCACCAGAAAATTACTAGAAATAATCAATGACTATAGTAAATTTGCAGGATATAAAATCAACACACAAAAATCCCTTGCATTCCCATACACTAACAATGAGAAAACAGAAAGAGAAATTAAGGAAACAGTTCCATTCACCATTGCAATGGAAAGAATAAAATACTTAGGAATATACCTACCTAAAGAAACTAAAGACCTATATATAGAAAACTATAAAACACTGGTGAAAGAAATCAAAGAGGACACTAATAGATGGAGAAATATACCATGTTCATGGATTGGAAGAATCAATATAGTGAAAATGAGTATACTACCCAAAGCAATTTATAGATTCAATGGAGAAGACTCTTCAGAGTCCCTTGGACTGCAAGGAGATCCAACCAGTCCATTCTAAAGGAGATCAGCCCTGGGTGTTCTTTGGAAGGAATGATGCTAAAGCTGAAACTCCAGTTCTTTGGCCACCTCATGCGAAGAGCTGACTCATTGGAAAAGACTCTGATGTTGGGAGGGATTGAGGGCAGGAGGCAAAGGGGATGACAGAGGATGAGATGGCTGGATGGCATCACCGACTCAATGGACATGAGTTTGCCGTGAACTCTGGGAGTTGGTGATGGACAGGGAGGCCTGGCATGCTGCAATTCATGGGGTCACAAAGAGTCAGATATGACTGAGTGACTGAACTAAACTGAACTGAACTGATGGCTCCATGAGAGAAAGGTTTGTAGATATTCACTTACAATGAGCAGTTTATGACTTTATCAGAGAACATGTACAAATGCCTCAGAAATTAAAGCTTTGTATTGTTCCCAATATCATTTCAGAGGGTTTGATTTACAAGTTATAAGGTTGATTTGTTCCTTCTTATAATACTTACTTACTAAAGCAAATTTGATTTCCTTTATTGTCTCTTCAATTTCCTTCTCTCTTTAACATCAGTCATAAGTTATCTTACAGAGAGGGGTATAAATATTTTATAATATTTAGTTAATGGACTAGTTACAAATCTACTCAAAACCTATTGTCCATTCATTGAAATAGGACACCAAGAGTAACTTAAAGGAAAATAAATGTAAATAAAAGAAGTTCAATATACAACTGAGAAATACGATGGAAGTCAAATTGCAAAGAGTAGTAACACAGAGAAATGTTAGTGTCCATAATTCATTCTTAAAAGATCACCTCTCCAAAAAGCATCTGACACATCCTTCACATGGCACTAAATAATGATGTCATATGGAAAATATAATAAAAAATAAACAATGCTCTATGTGCTCAAAGAGTTAGATGAATGGTGTAATTTTTAGCAAAGCTCGTGAGCTCTGAAAAAGGACACAAAGAGTTCTTTTGGTTTCTTTATGTGCAAGTGCTTTTAAAGAGTACTAAACCAGTCACAGTATAATTCATCTTTCCCCAAGAGGAGGAAAGTTCCCAAAATCCTCAAGTGTAGAATATAAGGGTATCAATAGATCTTATGTCATGTATAATATGAAATATTTATACTTCAGTGAGACTGGCTTATTATAGGCATCCAGAAATAGATTATTGCAGTTAGCAAAACAGTAATGAAATAGGCCCAGCTTTTGGGAACAACAATAATCAAAGTTTAAAAAAAATGATACACATTTAAAATAGGCCATCAAATAGCATGTCCGCCAGGGATTTGAGCTCCCTTGGCTCTCGCTCCAAGAGATCTCATTCTTAAAACCGGGATTTCAGGACTTCATCGTATACACTGAGAAGTCTGACTGAATGTGCATATAAGGAAAGTGAAGTAAACTTCATCGCTGGGCATTTTCTTTCCCACAGTCTCTGAGTAGTTTGTTGTTTTGCTCCATTTTCTTCTTCTGTTATGTGATTTTAAGAGTGTGGATGGACACACACCTGCATCCAATTTGAGTAACATGAACACATGGCTTCACTGGCAGAAGAAGTAAGAGACACTGGAATGCACAGAGGGTTTTTCTCTTCTCACTAATGCCAGTTGGCTCTTTTTTTTTTTTCTTTTGCTGCTGCCTCCTCTTTTTTGGAACTAAAGAATACTTAAGATTTCAGAGCAAAGCAAAAGAGACATGATTTTTATTTTATTTTTTTGCAAGTCCAACTAAACCCTGAAAATAGCAATGATAATAATGATTTATATTTACATAACTGTCATCCAGCCTCCTAAATCTTTAAATGTTAAATTAAATGACTCAGATTTTAAAATAGTTTTACATGGTAGGTACATACCAGTTCTTATTTTATAATAGGCAGACTAATTTACTATATATATACATACATGGTGCTGCTGCTAGGTTGCTTAGTCATCTCTGACTCATTGCGACCCCATGGACTGTAACCTGCCAGGCTCCTCTGTTCATGAAATTCTCCAGGCAAGAATACAGGAGTGGGTTGTGATTTCCTCCTCCAGGATGTACATATTATATATATATATATATGTATTATACACCTGTCATCAGTTCAGTCACTCAGTCGTGTCCAACTCTGCAACCGCATGGACTGCGGCATGCCAGGCCTCCCTGTCCATCACCAACTTCTGGAGTTTACTCAAACTCATGTCCATTCTGGATGGAGTTCGTGATGCCATCCAACCATCTTATCCTCTGTCGTCCCCTTCTCCTCCTGCCTTCAATCTTTCCCAGCATCAGGGTCTTTTCAAATGAGTCAGCTCTTCACATCAGGTGGCCAAAGTATTAAGAGTTTCAGCTTCAACATCAGTCCTTCCAATGAATATTCAGGACTAATTTCCTTTAGGATGGACTGGTTGGATCTCCTTGCAGTCCAAGGGACTCCAAAGAGTCTTCTCCAATACCACAGTTCAAAATCATCAATTCTTCTGTGCTCAGCTTTCTTTAGAGTCCAACTCTCACATCCATACATGGCTACTGGAAAAAGCATAGCCTTGACTAGACATGACCTTTGTTGGCAAAGTAACGTCTCTGCTTTTTAACGTGCTGTCTATGTTGATCATAACTTTCCTTCCAAGAAGTAAATATCTTTTAATTTCATGGCTACAGTCACCATCTGCAATGGTAAACATTTAATAAAAATTTTCACTTCTTAACACTTCAAAAATCAACAGGAATAGCTAAGACTTGAGGACTGTTGAATGCTGGATGTATCTTTTTCAAAGAAACAAAACAAAAAAGCTTCAGGTTCACCATGAATGTAAATTGATATTCGGAAAATGTATGCCTGTAATTTGAAAGATGAAAATGACAGATAGATATTGTTGTGAAATATGGTAATAACTTATAATTAAGAGTTCACATTTAATTTAATTAAACAAGTTTTAGGAGTGTCAATCTCTGATTCTCATATTGGATATAGCCAGTGTGAGCCATAGATAGATGAATAGATAAAATATATATCTATATATATGTTTCTCCCTTCCATTCTTATGTAGCAAATGTGAGTTTTCAAGAAATAATTATATAGAAAACTTCAGAATTTCAAGCAAGTGGAAAGAATTTGTGACTTATACATGATTGTACTTTGGAGAATTTTTAACAGCTAAGGCCTTACGTCTTTCAAGGGCTGGCTGTATAATTGGCATATGTCTGTGATTATAACATTTTTCTTAAGACAAATTATAAAATAAAGTTGTCCATGAATTTTTTGCATCTAACTTTCTCACCGTTTTAGTAGAAATTAACCAAAATTATCATCTACTTAAATTATCAAAATAAAAATCGTTATCATGTATTTTGGGAAAAGAGACAATACTGATGTAGTCTAGTAATAGTTTCATAATATAGAGACAGTAAAAGCCATTGGTAATATGCTGATGAGAACATAATGGAGTCAGTCTGGTTTAGATTTCTTTCAGATTTTAGCACATAGTAGCAAATTCTCTAAGCCTGTTTCCTTCACAATAAAGGAGACACAAGTGTTTCACCAGGATAACTATGAAGACCAATTGACAGAACATATAAGGAGCATTTTAGAACACTTTCTTGTATATATAGAAATGTATAGGGAGAATATATATATTTGAATATATAAACATAAGTATATAGAGAATGTATCTAAGCATATAGGATATATAATATACTGCATATCTAAATATATTTATAATATAAATGTATATAAATGTGTACATAAAATATGTACATGTGTATATCTCTATATCTATATGCAGATATGTAGATATTTCTCTCCTCCATTCTCAAATGCATTCTTCAGACTCCTGCAAAATCACTTTACCTTTCCAAATCCAGTAAGAACTCATGAAGTCCCTACTGATATCCTTCCAGACATCATAAGGATAGAAATAAAATCTTATTTATGTTCTCAGTTTTTCAGTATTATTGAAGAAGCAAAGCATGCAAAATGAAATATTTAAAGAGAGCCATTTACACCATTAAAATTTTTAAATTCAAGAGGTGTAGTGAGGGAATATATGACTATCAGAAAGGGGAAAAAATCAGAATAAACTGGATGTTTGCTGGGAAATTCTAAGGCAAGATAGCCTAGACATTGGAGAAACAACTTTATTTTTCAATCTCATCTGACCACAAGACTGAATTCCTTCATTTCTAGATTATTACGTTAGTATTACTTTTCCCTTGTCCTGTAAATTACATCATGATCTCCAGAACCTTAAGTTTCTTCCCATCACTTCTCTGTTTAAAAGTCTGTTCTCCTAGCTGTGTGTGTGTCTAAATTATTTTTTGCCACTAAAGCAAAATCGAACAGCAAAACACAATTCTGGAAATGGCCTAAACTTATAAAACTGGCTCCTTCTCTAACAGTGATGTGGCAGTTACAGTCTTGGCCTTATCAGTGATGTATGGTAGCCAGTAGGATCAAAATAAAGAAGGATTAATAAGAACTGTCACCCCAGTAGGACTGGTAATGAACAACTAGCTTAGCACCAGTCTCCAGCTGGACACAGAATAAAATTTGCTGAAGTGGCTCTCTGTCACAGTTATATTGCAGCCTCAAGGCTGATTCAGTAAAACTTTCTTTTTTAATATACTTCTGTTTTTTACAGAGTAAACTGTTTCAATTAGACTAAGAAAAAAAATGCTTCTTATAATAAAAAATTAGACACAAATTGATATAAAATTAGAGAAGAGGCATGTATGCTAAGTCGCTTCAGTTGTATCCAACTCTGTGTGACCCCATAGATGGCAGCCCACCAGGGTCCTCCATCCACAGGATTCTCCAGGCAAGAATACTGGAGTGGGTTGCCATTTCCAGAAAAGAGGCAAACATGTCCTAATATGATGTGAACTGATATAATGTACTAATGTACCAATATAATATAAAATCATTATACTGTCTATAAGATGCCTTCAGTTCAGTTCAGTTCAGTCGCTCAGTCGTGTCTGACTCTTTGTGACCCCATGAATCGCAGCATGCCAGGCCTCCCTGTCCATCACCAACTCCCGGAGTTCACTTAGACTCAATGTACATCGAGTCAGTGATGCCATCCAGCCATCTCATTCTCTGTCGTCCCCTTCTCCTCCTGTCCCCAGTCCCTCCCAGCATCAGAGTCTTTTCCAATGAGTCAACTCTTCGCATGAGGTGGCCAAAGTACTGGAGTTTCAACTTTAGCATCATTCCTTCCAAAGAACACCCTGGACTGATCTCCTTTAGAATGGACTGGTTGAACCTCCTTAAGATGCCTTGGTCAACCCTAAAGTGAAAAGTGAAAGTCGCTCAGTCATGTCTGACTCTTAGCAACCCCATGGATATAGTCCCTGGAATTCTCCAGGCCAGAATACTGGAGTGGGTAGCTGTTCTCTTCTCCAAGGGATCTTCCCAACCCAGGGATTGAACCCAGGTCTCCCACATTGCAGGTGGGTTCTTTACCAGCTGAGCCACCAGGGAAGCCCAAGAATATTGGAGTGGGTAGCTTATCCCTTCTCGAGGGGATCTTCCTGACCCAGGAATTAAACCAGGGTCTCCTGCATTGCAGTGGATTGTTTACCTACTGAGCTACAAGGGAAGCTAGAGAAAATACGAAGCTGAGTAACACTCAAATCTCTGTCCACTTTGCAGTAAGGAGTCACTATTGTGGAATTGTAGCTACAATTTAAGCCACAATATAATAAATAAAATAAATGATGGGCTTCCCTGGTAAAGAACTCATCTGCCAAAGCAGGAGATGCAGGTTTGATCCTTGGATTGGGAAGATCCCCTGGAGAAGAAAATGGCAACATACTTTAGTATTCTTGCTTGGAAAATCCCATGGACAGAGGAGCTTGGTGGGCTGCAATCCACGGGTCACCAAGAGTTGGACACCACTTAGCAACTGAGCGTGAGCAAGATGATACATGGTGCTGGGGCATACCGAATGTTAGGAAAATAGAAAAACACTCCTTGCTCTAGGGAGAGTGGAGGAGTCTATGTGTTAATTGCCTCCTCTTTACCCTGTTGATGATAGAGGGATTCCTGCCCTGAGGTCATGGAGATGGCCAAACACACAACACCTAACACTGGACAAATGAGATCAACAGCAGTTTATTAGTCACATACAATCACAGCTTGTGGGAAGTGGGAGACTACCTGCACAGAGGGCCACGTGGGAGTTGCACTCAGGGACTCAGTAAACAACTGGGGATCGTGGGAGGCGGGATTGATAGTATCAGGAGGGTGAGAAGCCCCATGGTTCCTGTGGGAGGATGTCACTGTCTTGTTTGAGTAAGCCCACAAGTTTGCAGGGAACTGAAACTATCTACTGAGGGATAAACAGGAACTGTGCCTGGTCCCCTTGATAAGGAGCTTTGTTAACTGAGGGTACCTGATCTGTGGGAGGAAGGTGGGGAGGGAGACTTGCAGTTAGGCTCCTTGAGGGCCTCACTTTCCCCAGATGTTAAGGCAGCACATAATTCTAGGCCATAATTATAGACCTTACACCACAATCAGAGAATCAGAATCAGAGATGGCAGCATTCAAGGGATTACATTCGAATTCCTAAACTGGATCTTTTTATTTTTTTTCTGTGCTGGGTCATCACTCCTGCCTGGACTCTCCTCTAGTTGCGGCCAGCGGGGGCTACTCTCGCACCGGCTTATCACTGGAGTGGCTTCTCTTATTGAGGAGCACAGGCTCTAGGACACATGGGCTTCAGTAGTTGTGGCTTCTGGGCCCCAGAGTACACGCTCAATAGTTGTGGTGCTCGGGTTTAGTTGCTCCGCAGCATGTGGGATCTTCCCTGATGAGGGACTGAACACGTGTCTCCTGCATTGGCAGGCGGATTCTTTACCGCTGAGCCAACAGTGAAGTCCTTTACCTCAGATATTGATGAAAGTGAAAGTGAAAGATGCTTAGTCGTGTCTGGCTTTTGCAACCCCATGGACTATACAGTTCATTAAATTCTCCAGGCCAAAATACTGGAATGGGTAGCCTTTCCCTTCTCCAGGGGATCTTCCCAACTCAGGGATCGAACCCAGGTATCCCACATTGCAGGTGGATTCTTTACCAGATGATATGAATGGATAGTCATTTAATAGGTACAGATGATAGAAAGAGAGAAACTGTGTTAATTATATATATTGACAAAGGAAAGAGTTAGAAGTGTTCAAGAAAGTTAATTTTTTGTGAATGTACATTTTATCCTAGCAGAAAGGACTCCGATAAAATTCTGTGTATTCTCCCAATTTTAGTAGATGTACTCCTTCTACAAAGATCTTCTTTTCATGAAATATAACGTGTAAGACAGTAAGAGACAAAATCATATATGACTTAAGGCCAATATTTGAGCTACAGTGCAAGACCTTACGAAGGCAAAATATTGCATTTTATTTGGGAAGTGTGAAATGAAAGCTAATGCCTATTAAATTCATTCAGCCGTGACTGTCTCTTCCAACTGAGCCCCAAATCTTTATGATTATGACAAGTTTGTGGATTAGACCTAAAAGTATAAAATCTTAGCACTGGAGACCTCACATATTCCAGTCATCCTCTTACCAATGGATCTTGACTTGCAAATCATTTCAGTATAAGTGAATGCACAGTTTTGAGAGACAAATCAATCATTTCATATTTAGGTGCCTAATTGTCTCTTGTATTGAACTAGAGTATTCCTTTTCATTACTTTGTCTATTGATTCAAATATGCTTTCTGAAGCAACATAGCCTGTCCTATACATGACAGAGAAAATGAAAAATGGTTCTGGCAGCTGACATCTAAGCTCCAGTGTTCCCTAATGAACATAAACATGGTCCACAGGATATGAACAACATAAACAATGACCAAGCAAGGCATGCTATGACGGGAAGTGAGCAAGACAGAGAACATGCCACTTGGTGACCACGTCTGAGGTAAGAGATAAGGACCTTGCAGCCACAAGTCTCACTAAACATACCCTTCTTCTTACTAACCCATGTGACTACTGCTCCTTCACCAAAGACAACTCTCACCCCACTTCAGTAACCCCTCCTTCTATATAAAAGTTATCAAACTCCCCCATTTGCAGAGAGCGCCCAACACAGACTGAACTCAACTTTCTTTAACCCTGTTTAGAATCAGCAGCATAACTCCAAATACTACAGTAAGCCCCTTCCTATTGCCTCATAGCTCAGCATCCCATAGTCCCTATGATGTACCTTCTCTCTTCAGAAACTTTCTTGATGACAGGTGTATTCCTGGTGGTCTTTGACCAGCAGGTTTTAACATTACATTGCACATCTGGCCCTGGTACAGATGAGCCTATTTTCAGGGCATGAATAGAGACACAGATGTAGAAAATGGACGTGTGGACACAGCGAGGGAAGGGGAGGAGGGTGGGACAAATTGGAAGATTAGGATTTACATATACACACTACCATGTATAAAATAGACAGCTAGTGGGAAGCTGCTCTACAGCACAGAGAGCTAAGCTCAGTACTCTGTGATGACCTAGAAGGGTTGGGCAGAGGGAGGGAAGTCCAAGAGGAAGGGGATATTATGTATACTTATAGCTAATTCACTTCATTATATAGCAGAAACTTACAGCATTGAAAGCAATTGTACTCCAATATAAAACATTATGCTATTTGACTCCATAATAAAGGAGAGAATGTGTAAAGAGCTACAGTGGAATTGACACCTTCCTAGGAGTCAAAAAGACCTAGGTTCTAGCCCAATTATATAGGATACATTGGGTAGGTCATTAAACCTCACTACACCTCAGTGTTTATAAGCACCAAATGAGAGAATTAGGTTAGATTGATGATTTCTGACCTTTGAGGTTTGAATCACAGGGACCATGAGTTACTACGAAGGATTCTTGAGTGCAATCAGGGTGTATTAAAAATACAACTACTCTTACATGGAGACATTTAAAAGGTTTAGACTTTTTGACTTACTTCACTCTGTATAACAGTCTCTAGGTTCATCCACCTCACTAGAACTGACTCAAATTCGTTCTTTATTATGGATGAATAATATTCCATTCTTTTTTATGGCTGAGTAATATTGTATATATATAATACATCTTCTTTATCCATTCATCTGTAGATGGACATCTAGGTTGCTTCCATGTCCTAGCTATTGTAAACAGATAGCTGGTGAGAAGCTGCTATATATATATAACAGGGAATCCAGCTTGGCACACTGTGATAAGATAGAGGGGTGGGATAGGGGGAGCGGAGGGAGGCTCAAGAGGAGAGGATATATCTATAATTGTGGCTGATTTGCATTGTTGTATGGCAGAAATCAACACAGCATAGTAAAGCAATTTTCTTCCAATTAAAAAATGCATTTCAAAAAATTATGGAAAACATGATTTAGACTTTAAAATAAATCTTAATATTTGGTATTGGAAATCGCTGGACTCCTAAAAGTTCAGATAATTGTAACCCTCCCAGTGAGTATTTTAGCACTGATAAAATCATCAAAATTTTTCTGTATCACCTTGGAAAGTAAAGACTGTGTGAAAAAAACCTACAAGCGTCCCATTAGTGGAGTGAAAGGTGAGGTGTCACTAGTAGTCTGAGTACCCATTACAAAGCATAAAGCAACTTGAGAAAAACTAATGACAGTGTCCATACCCTTGATAGAAAGAACTTCACTTGTTTCCCAGTTATGCTTGGGGATGAGAACTACTGAGACTAATGGGCGAATGAGTTCTGTGGTTAAATCCAAGATTCTACCCCGGATTATTAGCAAGGGCAAGTCTCCCTCAGAGAAGTTAATTCAGAACAGTAGTGAGTTGTACTACTTTCTTCTGATTAGAGACCTGTATATACATCATTAATATTTAAATTCTAAAAATCCCCCTTTTAGACGTGAATTAAACTTCTCATACAATATTCTTATTTTTTTCTTCAGATTCTTAAGCTTTCAGCAGTCACTTTTTAGGCACTACATTGTGGACCTAAAAATTGTCTCCTGAATACAGTATTTGTGCTATGTTTAGCGGAAGCCTGCTTCCTGTTCTTCCTCTATAGATATTCCTCAATGAGTGCAGTCTTTAATCACTGACACTATGAATAGTCTTTTTCAAATACAGCATCAGAAAAAGCTTCTTCTTCTGTTTGGGGGAAATAGAAATTTATTTGATTTATGTGACTATATTAAAAAGAACTTGACTATAAGTATCTGTCTTTCAGACAAGTATAAGTTTACCCTAATCATTGCTAATCATTTATGTGCTTTTGCAATGGAATCTATGCTGGCCATAACTTCAATTTGATTAAATACAAAGTATCCACAATTTAAACTATTTCAATATAAATATATTATGCTTGAGGTTTAAAACAATACATTCATTCACTGGTTTCATAAAAATTCAAGAAATAGGCCTGAGGGTAAGCCTATTTCTATACTGGAAAAATCACTATTAATAATAATAAATTATTTTTCAAGAAAATACAAAAAGTAGTTAATTGATATTTACAAAACATTTTGAATATTCAGGAAAAATATTAAACAATTTAATTTAATATGTAAAAGCTAAATTATTAAATTAGCTTAGTAGATTGAGTATCAAATGTAGATACATGTATACTATATACGTGTAATATCATATATGTGTGAACATATCTGTTTATGTATATATTAATATAACATTGAAGATGCACTAAATTGCAATCTGCAATCCATTATGTACACATAAATTGGTTTTATTCTTATCTGAGACTATACTCAACATTTTTCTTAGAATTTATTAGCAGAAAAATATATGAATGATTAAATGACCTCCCTCTTATCATATCTCTTTCTTCACATTGAATAAAAGTTCATATGCAGTAAATGTCTTCTAAGAATTCTATGCAGATTTTGCTTCTCTTACTATTTTACTAAAACTGTTTGGAAGTTCACTGTATACATTCCAGTTACCAAATTCAAATTTTTTTTGTCATTACTCTCTATGCTGTATTTCTGGGATAGCCGGACTAATTTACCATTATATTCTTTAAAGAATATCGTGTCCCTCAAACCATGACAACTCTTCTCACATCCTCTTATAAAAGCTATAGCCTTTTAAACTTTTTCTCTCAGTTTCCTGTCTTCTGGATGTAGCATTTTCTCACTGATATGTTCTTGCTTCCTTCACTTTTTGTCCATTTTCCCATTTAATGGGTACCTGCCATAAACTCACACTCTAATAACTTCAAATCTATTTGAAGATTTGAAGCAGTGATCTCCACAGCAATTATCTCTCTTTGGAATTTTTGTCAATATCCCACTGTTTGTCTATCCCATCATTTGTATGATTTCCCAGTATCGCAAATTTGATTTATCATCTTTGTCCTAAAACTTATTACTTGCGACTTACATATATTTGTTAATAGCACTACAATTGCCATAATCACACTTAACCCTACACTAGAATGTTAGACTTTAAAACTACATCTCTATCCTACTATTTATATGTAGACTCATGGCACAATATTTAACATGGTCTACTACAATTATGCCTTACAGTTAGGAGAAATCTTCCTGCTGTACAACCCTAATTGGCCTGCCAACCACTCCAAAATGTTCAGTAGCTTACATTGCCACTGAATAATAAATGAATTCCTTTGTCATGTTTGACGTGGCTTTCTTTTGTTGTTGTTGTTGAAATTTCCAGTGTTGTTTACAGTTTCTTTCAAATACCTAACACAAGAACTTAATGAGACTCAAAATATATTCAACGCTTTTTGTTCTCTGTACATTTTTACATGTGGAGTTAAATTACTGTATATAAAACTAAAAATAGAAGAAATGACTTTTGTATGTTTTAAGCAGAGATTCTAAAATATATAAAATAGTTGAATCTACTCTTAATGTATCTAATAATTTGTCTCTATGTTAAACTAATAAAATGCATATTGTATTATTTTGCATTAAAATGCATGTTGTGTGACAAATCACCACAAACTTATCAGCATAAAACAGCACAAATTTATTATCTCACAGTTTCTATAGGTCAGAGTCTAATACACCATGAACGATTCTCTGCCCAGAATCTCACCAGACTGAAATTAAGGTGTTGGTTGAGGTTCCAGGTTCTCCTCCAAGCTCACTGGGTTTGGGCAGTATTCATTTCCTTGTGGTTGTAGAACTCAGGTCCCTAGTTTCCATTTAGCTGTTGACCATGGACACTCTCTTCTCCTAGATCTTCCTGCAGTTTCTTGCCATGTAGCAGTCATAGACCATCACAATGTGAATGATCACTTTCTTCCAGGTCAAATAAAATGTGTCTCTGACTTTCGTTAATGCAACCATCTAGAGAAAACTCTATACTTTTAAAGACTCACATTGATAATCTCTCCATAATAAAATCAGCCAATTTGGTACCTTAATTATATCTTTAAAATCAATTCACAGAAAATAACAACAACAACAAAAAGCCCCCAAAACAAAAACAGAATCAATTCATAGCAGTACCTGCTCAGCGTTTGTTTAATTGAATGGGAGAAAGCATGTAAACATTAGGGGCTGGAACTCTTAGGGAGAAATTTAGAATTTGTCTATTACACATGCCTACTACTTTTTTCAATGCTGTTGTATTTCATCATGCTAAGTCACTTCAATCGTGTCCGACTCTGTGCAACCCCATAGACGGCAGCCCACCAGGCTCCGCCATCCCCGGGATTCTCCAGGCAAGAACACTGGAGTGGGCTGCCATTTCCTTCTCCAATGCATGAAAGTGAAAAGTGAAAGTGAAGTCGCTCAGTCGCGACCGACTCTTAGCGACCCCATGGATTACAGCCTAACAGGCTCCTCTGTCCATGGGATTTTCCAAGCAAGAGTACTGGAGTGGGGTGCCATTGCCTTCTCCGCTAGGCCAATTGTCCTTCAGAAGCAGTCAAATCTGTTGACCATTTGCTAGCAAAAAGGACAGCAACAAAAATTGTTGACTTTGGCTCCATATTTTCCCAATTTACAGTATAAATACTAATGTTGAATCCACAAATTCAAGTCAAATGTGGATGTATATATTCCTATTAATTTTGGTTAAGATCATTACTATGTGACATTATTCAAAAGCAAATTGTGTTGGGAGAAATACTGCTGCTGCTGCTGCTACTGCTGCTGCTGCTAAGTCGCTTGATCTTTAATGATTGAAATGGCCAATTGACAAAGCCTACTTTTAAATTCCTAGGCCAACTTTCCACTTTTATTCTGTATGAAACAGACGTTGGGATCAAAATCAAGAATTCAAAGCAGTTTCATCTCCTATGGACAGTTCTGGACTCATAGGCGTAGCTTTCTGTGCAAAATTTGGACAGCCCTCTGAGTCTGGGTGAAATATACATTAGGTTTGGTTAACAAAAATAGCAGATACAAATTATATTGCCTTATCTTTAGTCAAAGTTTTACAGAATGTCAACATTTCAGAGCTTGTTAACAAAACCAATTCCAAAGTAGCTGTCTTGTGAATTCCTGGAATACAAGGACCAGATCTAAAATATCTAAGTCTTTAATGCTTTAACCAATTATAATACTAAATAAATGTTTAACTGTAATATTATATTTGAATAAGAATTTCTAAGACCATGCTTAACTCTCTAAAACTGGTTTTACCAAGATTACATTCTATATAGACTAGAATTGAAAAAGTACTATATGAAGAACTTTCTGCATCTTCTCAAACCTGTTTTGAAATATCTTGCCCATTAGATTTACTGATGTCCTTTATGTCAGCAGCCATGCTATATGTTTCTCAAATAAATATAACATAAAAGATAGCTTTGGTGACAGTTAAGTTCAGCTCAACAAATATGTTTTAAGGCCTAAAATTCAAGGTATTTTGCCAGGCCAAAGTGATACATACATGGAAAAATAAATGGTTCCCTGCCCCAAAATATTTTAAAGATGCATATGTATTTCTTCTTATGGGAATATTAATGATTTGACTCATTGTTTATTTATTTATTTTTACTTTAAGAAATATAGTGCTAAATTTTGTATTCTCTTCCAGCAACAAATTTCAGGGGAATTCATGTTCATTTCTTTAACTAAATGGTCTCTGATTTTGTTTTTAAATCTTTTAAATAATGTTTACACTATTTTTTTGTAAACTGCTTCAATTTTTTCTTTTTTTGCAAATAAGTAACATTTTAAATGTAACTAAATGTTTGTTCAGGTGGGAAACAAGCTGCCTGCAATGCAGGAGACCCAGGTTCAATCCCTGGGTTGAGGAGATTCCCTGGAGAAGGGAATGGCTGCCCATGACAATATTCTTACCTTCAGAATTCCATGGACAGAGAGGCCTGGCTGGTTACAGTCCATGGTGTCACAAAGAGTCAGACACGACTGAGTGACTAAACCCAAATGTTTGAAATAGTTAAAATTTATAGTAATATTTTCTTTTCACATTGTTATTCAAGTTATCTTTAGGCATTTGCAACATTCAGATATATTACCATAAAGAATAAAGGTCTTTGTAAATAAAATATTAATTGTAAATAAAGTAAAAAATAAAAATTTAAATAAAAGTTTAATTTTATAGTCTTTTTCAAGAAATTTTAGTGAAAAAAATTGCTTTCAAATAAAGTAGTGTGAGAAGATCAGATGAGTGTTTCTATTTATCCTATATGATACAATTAGCACTATTAAAACATAAAAATTAAATAACTGGCTTGGAAATACACAACCCAACTTCCCTTGCAGGTCCAGTGGAGTTCAGTTCAGTCGCTCCTTTATGTCTGACTCTTTGCAACCCCATGGATTGCAACATGCCAGGCTTCCCTCTCCATCACCAACTCCCAGAGCCTACTCAAACTCATGTCCATTGAGTCGATGATGCCATCCAACCATCTCATCCTCTGTCATCCCCTTCTCCTCCTGCCTTCAATCTTTCCCAGCATCAGGGTCTTTTCAAATGAGTCAGCTCTTCTCATCAGGTGGACAAAGTATTGGAGTTTCAGTTTCAACATCAGTCCTTCCAGTGAATATTCAGGACTGATTTCCTTTAGAATGGACTGGTTGCCTAAACTTTTCTTTCTTTTTTTTTTTTTTTAACTTTACAATATTGTATTGGTTTTGCCATATATCAACATGAATCCGCCACAGGTATACTCGTGTTCCCCATCCTGAACTCTCCTCCCTCCTCCCTCCCCATACCATCCCTCTGGGTTGTCCCAGTGCAGCAGAACCACATTTTATACATACACATTTCTTATACATGATACTTCAGCAAGGGAGAAAGGATTTTTATTAAGTAGAAAATAATTAATTAAAAAGAAACCAGAGTGAAATGAAATGTCAAGCAATGGAGGAGATTCTAATATTTTAAACTGGAATCATGACAGAGGAAGAGATGCTCATATTTAATAAAAGTGATGGACATGCGCTTAAAACCAAAGAATGGAAAAAAAAAAAAAAAAAAGAATGGACTGGTTGGATCTCCTTAAGGTCCAAAGGACTCTCAAGACCCTCCTCCAACACCACAGTTCAAAAGCATCAATTGTTCAGCACTCAGCTTTCTTTGTAGTCCAACTTTCACATCCATACACGAAAAATTGGAAAAACCATAGCCTTGACTAGATGGACCTTTGTTGGCAAAGTAATGTGTCTGCTGTTTAATATGCTGTCTAGGTTGGTCATAACTTTTCTTCCAAAGAGCAAGTGTCTTTTAAGTTCATGGCTGCAGTCACCATTGGCAATGATTTTGGAGCCCCCCAAAATAAAGTCTGTCACTGTTTCCATTGTTTCCCCATTTATTTGCCATGAAGTGATGGGACCAGATGCCACAATCTTAGTTTCCTGAATGTTGGGTTTTAAGCTAAATTTTTCACTCTCCTCTTTCACTTTCATCAAGAAGCTCTTTAGTTCTTCTTCTCTTTCTACCATAAGAGTGGTGTCATCTGCATATCTGAGGTTATTGATATTTCTCCCAGCAATCTGGATTCCAGCTTGTGCTTCATCTAGCCCAGCATTTCTCATGATGTACTCTGCATATAAATTAAATAAGCAGGGTGACAATACACAGCCTTCACATACTCCTTTTTCTATTTGGAACCAGTCTGTTTGTTGTTCCATGTCCAGTTCTAACTGTTGCTTCCTGACCTGCACACAGATTTCTCAGGAGGCAGGTTAGCTGGTCTGGTATTCCCATATCTTTAAGAATTTTCCACAGTTTGTTGTGATCCACACAGTCAGAGGCTTTGGCATTTTCAATAAAGCAGAAGTAGATTTTTTTCTGGAACTCTCTAGCTTTTTGATGATGCAAGGGTTGTTGGCAATTTGGTTGGTTCCTCTGTCTTTTCTAAATCCAGCTTGAACATCTGGAACTTCACAGTTCATGTACTGTTGAGCCTGGCTTGGAGAATTTTGAGCATTATTTTGCCAGTGTGTGAGATGAGTGCAACTGTGCAGTAGTTTGAGCATTCTTTGGCATTGCCTTTCTTTGGGATTGGAATGAAAACTGACCTTTCCCAGTCCTGTGTCCACTGCTGAGTTTTCCAAATTTGCTGGCATACTGAATGCAGGACTTTTGCAGCATCCCTTGCAGGTAAGGTATGGAAAAGTGAGGACACTCATGTTGGTAAGACATAAAGGGAAGTGATTTGGGAGGCATCTGTAAAAAGATTTTCCTCTGATGAAAGAGAGAGATACTAGATTGTGCACCATTTGCTTCTTCCTAACTGTGATGTGGCTGTGTGAGGACTCAATTATTTTTTAAAGTGAAGCTGCCATACTGTGACTATAACGTAAAAACCCAGACTGACCCAGAGGGTAACATGCAGCCACCATCCTGAGCTGCTAGGCAAACACGGTACATTATGACAAAAAGATCCCTAACGTTTTAGTCTCTGATGCTAGTCGACATAATAGAGACTAGATGGTAGATCAAAAGTATTTGCGTTAGGGTATTCTCAGAGTTCTTCAGAGAAACATAGCCAATTGCATGTATACATACAGAAGGGCTTCCCCAGTGGCTCAGTGTTAAAGAATTCACCTCTAATGCAAGAGACGCAGTTTCGATCCCTGGGCAGTATAGATCACCTGGAGGAGGAAATAGCAACCCATTCCAGTATTGCCTGGAGAATTTATAGAGTCAGTAAGAGTCCGACCCAACTGAATTGACTGTGCATCCATGCATATATATAGAAAGAGGTTTATTTTAAGAAATTGACAGCAGACTTGATGAAACAAAATAGTGTGGGGTAGGTCAGCAGGCTGGAGACTCAGGAGAGAGTTGAAGTGCAAGTCCAAGGTCACCCTCCTGTAGAACCAGGGAGGGTCGATATTGCTGAGGAAGTCTAAGGACAGTCAGCTGGAGGATTCAGGCCTTTCACACTGATTGGATGAAATCCACCCACATTATGGATGGCAATCTGCTTTACTCAAAATCTATCAATTTATGTGTAAATAAATTCATCCAAAACACCGTCATGGATTTCCCTGGTGGTGCAGTGTGAAAGAATCCACCTGCCAATGCAGGGGACATGGGTTTGATCCCGTGTCCAGGAAGAGTCCACATGCAGTAGAACAGCTAACCCCATGCACCCCCACAACTGAGCCTGTGCCCTAGAGCCCACCAGAGCAACTACGAAAGCCTGGTCATCTAAAGCCTGTGCTCCACAATGAGAGAAGCCACCCCAATGGAGAGTAGCCCCTGCTCAAAGCAACTAGACAAAGCCAGCATACAGCAATGAAGACTCAACACAGCCAAAAAATAATTATCAATTAAAAAAAATTTTAAGTTAAAAAAAAAAACCCTCACAAAACCATCCAGAATGTCTGACCAAATAGGAGTATCATTTTCCAGATACACTGATACAAAAAAATCATCACAGCAGCCTAACAACTACAGAAAACTAAATATGTATTGTGTTTTATCCTGTTAATAAGTACCGACTTGTGTGAAAATAAAATTTAGCTTTGACAAAATTAGCTGTCATTCATTGAGTGCTAGTTTTGTGCCAAACATTATCACAGATACTTTTTATCACTTTATTTAATCCACATGCAACCCCTCAAGGGGTTAAAAAATATTTTATTATTTATTCAACAATAATTTAGCACTTACAGTATGTCAGGCATGGTTTGGTGGCTTCTGCACAAATAAGACAATAAACAAGACAAAGTTCCTGCCCTCATGGAAGTGATATTCTAGTGAGATAGGACAGGTAGTGTGTGGATGCTTAGTCACTCAGTTATGTCCAACTGTAGTCCATGGTCTATAGCCTGCCAAGCTCCTCTGTCCAAGGGCTCTTCCAGGCAAGAATACTGGAGTGGGTAGCCATTCCCTTCTCCTGGGGATCTTCCTGATACAAGGATCAAACCCAGGTCGCCTGCTTTGCATGGAAATTCATTACTCTCTGAGCCACCAGGAAAGCCCAGGGCAGACAAAAGAGCAATAGACAAATATATGATACAATGTTAGTTAGTGATAAGTGCTGAAGTGAAAGAAAGTGAAAGTGAAAGTGAAGTCGCTCAGTTGTGTCCGACTCTTTGTGACCCTGTGGACTGTAGCCTACCAGGCTTATGGGATTCTCCAGGCAAGAATACTGGAGTGGATGCTTGGGGCTAGTGCACTGGGACGACCCAGAAGGATGGTATGGGGAGGGAGGAGGGAGGAGGGTTCAGGATGGGGAGCACATGTATACCTGTGATGGATTCATTTTGATATTTGGCAAAACTAATACAATTATGTAAAGTTTAAAAATAAAATTAAATTAAATTAAAAAAAAAAGAATACTTGAGTGGGTTACCATTTCCTTCTCCAGGGGATCTTCCTGACCCAGGGATCGAATCCAGGTCTTATGCACTGGAGGCAGACGCTTTAACCTCTGAGCCACCAGGGATAAGTGCTAAGATGATACTAAATCAGACAATGAGATAAAGGGTGAAGGCAGAGGCTGTGTATTTTAAGGAGATGGCATTTTACCAGATACAAAAATGATGTGAGAGTGTATTTAAACAAATATCTGGGAGAAAATGGTACAAGGTGAGCCAAGAGTAAGTGCCCCAAAATAAGAATGAGTTCCAGGTGATGAAGAACATGAAGACCGCTACAAATTATTAGAATAGAATGAGTTTGGGCAAGAAAGTTAGGAGATGATGGCAGACATAACCCAAACTAAATTATATGTGAATACACCCATTGGAAAGTTTCAGACAGGAAACTGAAGTGGTCTGACTCATATTTCAGAGACAGCACTCTGTTCCCTAAGCAGAGCCAGACCAGAAGGTGGCAAGGGTGGAAGTGGGAACGCTATCGGCAGTCTAGTGCAGTGATACGGGAGGAAGATGCTGCAGGCAGGGGCGTGAGTGACACAGGAGCACATGGAACACTGATTGTTACTGACCGCATTTCATGTATGAGGAAACTGGGCTTGGGAAGCTTGAGAAAATTATACGAGGTAACAAGGCTTATAGGTGGAATTGGTACACTCAGAAGCAAACCATCCTGAACTTGAACACTCATGTTATTTACTTGTATTTTCTTTTCTTGCTTTAAAATATGTAACTAGTAAAATCTTTGTTGTACAGGATTAATGATATTTGGGGGAGCATTACAGGTGAGGAAAACATGACTGGAAAAAAATTGGCAAAAGAAAAGTTAAAGAGAAGAAAAATAGCCTAAAGAGAAGAAAAATAGCCTAACAATAAGCATCTCTTTTCAAGGCAAAATGGATTAGGAGACTGATATTTTCAGATCTCCCTACAAATATGGTTGGTAGGAGAATAATAATGTTTTTTTGTTTCTTCTTGGCTAAGATCACTGAAATGACATCATTTGAGGAAGAGTTTAAATCTAGGTGGAGAAGGTATAGTTGGTTCACATTTAAACTCTCATGATGTGTAAATAGAACATTCTGATCACCTTATAAAAACAAACACAGTAAGCTTGATCTTCACCCTTTTCCTCTTTCTATCTTTATGGTAGAGTTCAAACTTTTCTGAATATTACTCACAGTGAGAAACACCTTTTATGTTATGACCCGGTAAGCAAACACATGCATTCTCAAGAAACAAGCATTTCAAAAAATATATATATAGCATTTTCTTTACTGTTAATACTTAACGATGAACTCTGGAATGTTTGATTCTATTTAATTTTTGAAAGCTAGGTGAAAATCACTAAATGGATCTAAATTAGCTGGTCAATGTCCCAGAGTTTTGAAAGCCCTGGGGTCAGAAAACAGACCAAAGGGAAACTGTAAATATTTAGCTTCTGTTCCCATTCATGTTTTCCCCAACCTAGTTGCAGGATCGTTACAGTTACGCTGAGGCCAACCCATAGTCCGAGAGCAACTGGGTCCATAGTCCTGAAAACAGACACTGTCTCTAAGAGTCCCTGCTCCACCTTTCTGACCTCTTACAACATTCCATTTTGCAACACATAGCCTTCAGAGTATGGCAGAGTTAGGGATCTCTGACTGAAATCAATGACAGATGTAGAAGCAGAGGCTCTTCTGGCTGTGGGGACCCCAACTGCCCCCAGGCAGGCAAAGAGTCCACTAGTTAACTGTTAAGAGCATGGTTTCTGGACCCAGATGTCAACACCAGCCCTGCTTAACACTGTGTAAGCGTCGAAGGAAAAGGAAAGTGTTAGTCACTCAGTCATGTCTGACTCTTTGTGACTCCATGGACTATAGCCCACCAGGCTCCTCTGTCCATGGAATTCTCCAGACAAGAGTACTGGAGTGGATTGCCATTTCCTTCTCCAGGGAATCTTCAACCCAGGGATTGAACCTGGGTCCCCATATTGCAGGCAGATTCTTTACTGTCTGAGCCACCAGGGAAGCTCCAAAGGAACGCTTAACTTCATGTTTCAGTTTGTGTAGGTCTGAAACAGTACTAGTAGGCTAGTACTAGAGGACAACTAGGATGGAAAATTGGTGAACAAAAGGCTCAGTTCAGAACTTGGCACAAACTGAGCATCCAATGATAATTGTTATTATTGTTGTTATTATTACTGGCAGAGCAAGGCATGAAATCAGAGGAAAATGGAAAAGAATAGAGGGACTGAAACACATTTTCTTATTCTTTACTCCCAGCTTAAATTATCTATCAGAACCAACTAACTGTGAAGGAGACTAGAGTTGAAAGAAGTCTTAGAATTGATCATTCTGAACCCTTACTGGAAAATAACCCAGAAAGGTTCAGTGACTTCCCAAATCACACAGCTGGTCTGAGGCAGAGTTCAGACTGCATTTCAGTTTTTATGAATCTAAAGTCATATTCTTTGCCTTTCATGGCCTTGTCATTTCTGGCAAAGATTCAAAGGTTCATAAAGACTCACAAAATTTTTAATTTCAAAAAATGCTTCCCTATTAATGTTTTATTGCAAAGAAGTGAAGATGAGCTGCTAGTAAATATTTTAAAATATTAAAAGACACTGGTTTTTCAGGTATAAAAGTGATTTAGTATATTTATGAGAGTTTTACGTATTTTAATAAATTATAAATACTATTTACTAATACAAACTACCATATATCCTTAGATTCACATATGTGACAGCACCTGCATCTATTTGTGCTTATTAGTAAACTGCTTTTTAGAATTCTGTATCTTTTTAGTTAAAGTATAATTGAAATACAATGCTGTACTAGTTTCAGATGCACAACATAGTGAGTCAATATTTGTATATATCACAAAATGATCACCACCCTCCATCTCTGGCTAATACCAATCTGTTCTCTGTATCTGGGAGCCTGTGATTTTTTTTTTTTTCCCTTTCACATCCCCATTATAAGTGAGATCATATAGTATTTGTCTTTCTCTGACTTCTTTCACTTAGCTTTATGCCCTCAAGATTCATGCATGTTGTCACCAGTTTCAAGATTCCATTCTTTTTTATAATTGAACAATATATGTAGACTTATTTCATATTTTCTTGACTCAGTCTTCCAATGATAAACATTTACTTTGTTTCATATCTTGGCTGGGCTTCCCTGGTAGCTCAGCTAGTAAAGAATCTGCCTACAATGCAGGAGACCCCGGTTCAATTCCTGGCTCAGAAGATCCCCTGGAGAAGGAATAGGTGATCCATTCCAGTAATCTTGGTCTTCTGGCTCAGGCAGTAAAGAATCTGCCTGCAATTCGGGAGACCTAGGTTCGATCTTTGGGTTGAGAGGATCCCCTGTAGGAGGGCATGGCAACCCACTCCAGTATTCTTGCCTGGAGAATCCATGGACAGAGGAGACTGGCAGGCTACAGCCCTTAGGGTTGCAAAGAGTTGGACATGACTGAGTGACTAAGCACCACACAACACATATCTTGGCTGTTGTAGATAATGTTGCAATAAACAGGGTGTGTATATATCTTTTTGAGTTAATGTTTCTGTTTTCTTCTGATAACAGCAGAATTCCTGAGTGGGATTTCTGGATCATATGGTATTTACATTTTCAAATCTTTAACCAACGTCCATACTGCTTTCCATAGTGACTGTACCAGTTTACATTTTCATTAACAGTGCACAAGGGTTCCTTTTTCTCTGCATCCTCACCAGCATATGTTATCTCATCTCTTTGACAACAGCCATTCCAATAGGTGTGAGATCATATCTGTGTGGTTTTCATTTGCATTTCCTGACAATTGGTGACGTTAAGCATATTTCATGTACCTGTTGGCCATCTGTATGCCCTCTTGGGAAAAATATTTATTCAGATTTTCTACCTATTTTTTTAATTGGGTCATTTATTTTTTCGTTATTGAGTTGTATGAGTTCTTTAAATATTTTGGGTCTTAATCCCTTATCATATATATATGGTTTGAAAATATTTTATTTCATTCAGTAGATCACCTTTAATTTTATTGATGGTTTCCTTTGCTGTTCAGAAGCTTTTTAGTTTGATATAGTCCCATTTGTTTATCTTTTAATAAGTGAATATAAAAGATGACTTTCCATTGTTATTAAGGTAATCATATCCACCCAATTGAAACATGTATAATATCATGTATGAAACGAGTCGCCAGTCCAGGTTCGATGCATGGTACTGGATGCTTGCGGCTGGTGCACTGGGACGACCCAGAGGGAGGGTAGGGGAGGGAGGAGGGAGGAGGGTTCAGGATGGGGAACGCGGGTATACCTGTGGCAGATTCATTTCAATATTTGGCAAAACTAATATAATATTGTAAAGTTTAAAAATAAAATAAAAATTAAAAAAAAAAAAGGTAATCATATCCAGTAGAAAGGTCCAAGAAGAAAACACATATGCACACACACATGCTCATGGGAGGTAATTCAATAGCATCTGAGATGAAATTGTTTGTTATTTTTTACATAAGAAAAAGTTGGAGTACTGGTTCTGTGTATCCCACTAACCATGTTCATCATATCAGCAGCTGGTAAGGTTATGTAATGGTGATGCTGATTTCCAGAGGGATCTTTAATCTTAATGCTCAACTAGTATAGTCAAATCATCCATCAAATCATTAGTAGATTGCATATTTTTTAAAATTGCATGGTTGTAGATAACTATATAAATACACACATATTCAGAGAAAGAGAAAGAAAGAAGACAAGTTAGTGCAGGAGTATTTTAAAAATCTTAATACGGGTTATACATTGAGTTAATAGTAATAAGCATCATTTAAATGTTACTGGGATAATAGATGTTTTTGCTTATAGTGTCAGCTATTGCTAACAAGAGACGAATATTCTAAAATTATAATGATGAGCCTTTTTAAATTTAGCCCAAATATAATGGTTTATTTATTAATGTATTTCCTAAGTTAAATAATCCAAAAATTAATTTCCATATATACAGGTATATATATTGATGAAACTACTTGATAATGTATGTTTCAAATACAGATATGAACAATAGAACAACAAAACTTTTAAGAATGTAGAGGCTACTGTAGCCATTTTGTTAAAATATCACCCCTTTATAAAAAATTTTCTCTTGACTCTGAGCCAGAAGCATTTGACTGATTCTAAGTTTAAAAAGAAACTCACACTTCATGACAAATTCGAAGAATAAGATGACTTTATCAATTCATTATAATCTAGTGAAGTAGAAAGACTAGTGTAGACAAACTAATTTTAAAAACAACTAATTTAAAAACTACAAGAACAATTTCATCAAAATTCTAACAGAATTTGGAGCACTAGGATTTGACTCTATTTTAATTTATATGTTCATGTATAGGAGTTAGACATTTAAATCTAGACAGCTTTCTTTACACTCCATTTGTTTAGTTTATTTTTTTTAATTTTATTTTATTTTTAAACTTTACATAATTGTATTAGTTTTGCCAAATATCAAAATGAATCCGCCACAGGTATACATGTGTTCCCCATCCTGAACCCTCCTCCCTCCTCCCTCCCCATACCATCCCTCTGGGTCGTCCCAGTGCACTAGCCCCAAGCATCCAGTATCGTGTATCGAATCTGGACTGGCAACTCGATGCTCTGTCTTATCTCTTAATGCTGTGCTGTTAATGTGTGCACGGCTGCTAAGTCACTTCATTCATTGTCTGACTTTTTGTGACCTCCATGGACTGTAGCCCACCAGGCTCCTCTGTCCATGTGGATTTTCCAGCCAAGAATATTGGTTGCCATGCCCTTCTCCAGGGGATCTTCCCTACCCAGGAATCAAACCCATGACTCTTATGTCTCCTGCACTAGCAAACAGGGTGTTTACCTCTAGCACACCTGGGAAGCCCCTGTGTTGTTAATGGGCTGCTGCATTTTGTGAACATTATGAAAGCTTACCCCCTGGGATGGGACTGAAGTGCCCACAGAAAGGAACATCTTTCTGTTGTTCATCTACCCACAAGAGCACGTTCTGTAATTCATTGAAAAAGCCTGTACTTGCTACTGGTGCTCCTAATTATGTCACGTGACTATTTGTCTAAAGAATACAGCTGAATACACACACTCGCACACATATGTGTGATGGGGAATGGAAGACAAGAATTACAGAATAATTTCAGTTTGTGTTTTGCTGGGTCCTGCAAATTGGACACCTCACAAGTTCCTTCACATCCTGAAGCTGTACCTCTTATTCCAGCCCTTGCTGCCACAACCAGGTCCATGAAAACACCAACAAGCTTCAAAGAACTTCTTTCAAAATGGAGCAAACTCTTGCTTTCCTCTCTGAGAGTCTCAGACACCTCAGCATAAGAGTGAATACTCGCTCGTGGATGTAGACCCAGCAAGATCTTCCCTTCAAGATCTTTGTCTTTCTTTAAATACCTTATTTCACAAAACGTACCAATAAGCACAAGGCTACAGAGTAATCAATGCTCTCTTTTTTAGTATTTGAACTTCCAAGTTTTAATGCATAAATCCATTTTGCTAAGGCAAGACGTAAAGTAGAAACTGTTTTCTAATTGTTTTTCAACAACTGAAAAAATCATTAGCTTTCTAATACAGATACTATATTTAGTATTCTAATACTATAACTAATATATGTTAATACAGTATCTAATACTATATTAGAATACTATACTATAGTATAGTATTCTAATGCTATTCTAATACTACCTGTATCTATAAAATATTCTAGAATATTTTCTGGCAACATAGCTCCTCTTTATCATTTAACACTTTTTTTTTTTTTGAGTTGCCTGTTTTTCAATTGCTATTCTCAGTGTTAGAGCTTCCATGGTGACTCAGATTCACCTGCAATTCAAGAGACCTGGGTTTGATCCCTGGGTCAGGAACATCCCCTGGAGAAGGGAATGGCAATCCACTCCAGTATTCTTGCCTGGAGAATTCCACGGACAGGGAAGCCTGGTGGGCTACAGTCTATGGGGTTGTAAGAGTTGGACATGACTGAGCAACTAAACACTGTAATATCTATAAAGTGTGATACCTATAACCTATTCTAAGTACTGCAGATCTAATAAGCCAGTCTCCATCACTATCGAGTTTATAATATAAGGAGAAAAACAAATATAAACAAAATATTATTAAGTGTACAGGGGACTGAGATGAGCATCGTGCTAAAAGGGTACAGGATGTAGCCTATTCCGGGGTCAAGAAACAGAAACCTGGTGTTGTAACATATTTCCTTTAATCAAATTCTTGGGTATTCACATTGTTTGCAAGGTTTAACTGTTATTTAAAAAGCTGAATCCAGCATACATCCTTAGAGCTGAATATTTGCATAAATTTATGATAAAACTGATTTAGAATAAATTCTTAGAAGAGGAATTGAGGAGTCAAAACATGTGCACCATTTTCAGCCTTCTCATTTATACTGTATATCCTCTGTAAAGTTTATAACCAAGTAACACATCACAGATCACCAATCATGCTGGTGCTTGAGAAAGTTTCCCTTCACCCTCCTAATACTGAGTATATCTCAATTCTCTCTGTCTCCCTCCTCCACTTATCCCTATAAAACAGATGCCAGCTGTTTAAAACACAACATAGAAAGAGTTTTAAGTTCATTTGTCCAGGGTTTGTTAAACTTGACTAAAATAAGAATCATTAGGGAGGGGCTTATAATATGCCAAGTCTTTGAGCATCTAAAAAAATATCTTTATTCAAGAAGGCATATGAAACTTTTATTTTTAAGAAGTGCCAAGGTTTTCCTTTTATGAAGCAGAAAAGGAAAAAGGCAAATTTATCCATGGAAATATCTGTTAAAATGTTTAAAGACTAGCAAGGCAAGGGTGGTGTACTCCACTGATATCAAAGAAAGCAAGAATAATATTTATGTGCTGTCTTAAGCATATCGGTGAAGTAAGTTTACTGTTCTGCAGAAGATGTAAGGTTTCCTAGGTCTAATACTCAATGACTTTGCAAAACTATTGCTTCAAGGACCTGCTTTGTCTAAACTTTTTGCAGTTTAATTTATTACAAAGTTCAAGAAAAAGCAGCTCAAACTAGTATCAGTATTCCCTTTATTTTACTTTCATTGACACAAATTAATGGTTGAGAGAACATCAAATTTAAATCAGTGAAGCAATTAATAGAATTCATTCTTGCCATATGCATATTTGAGCAGGAAGTAGCTGTATTTTGAAAGGTAATTTTTATTCAACATTTATGAAACATGTATCAATTTCTACAGTGTACCAGATTCTAGGCCACATTGAAAACAAAGAGTTTAGTTTACAGTTTCCTGCAACAAAGAATTCAACGAGGTAACCTAGGAGCAGATTTATTTAAGAAAATTATACTAAGAAGATGACAGTACAGTACACTGCAGTGGAAACAGATGTGGAGTACTGTAGGATAACTAAAAGAGTCTAGATCAAGGAAGACCAAATCCTTGTACTGAGAAAATTGTTCAAGATTTAAAAAAAAAATTGAATTTAGTTTAAAAACCTAAATGCACAATTTAGAAATAGTGATTTGCAATTTAATTGCCTATCAGCATATTTCATAGGATTTTTAAAGAAAACTATAAAATCAGAAGGCCAAGGTTGTGATTTCCCTTATCCAGAGAAATAACTCACCATCAGAGAGATGGTATCTCTTAGCAACAATTGGTTTTGACCAAGTTGCTATTGTTTGGTCTCTAAGTCATGTCTGTGACTCCATGGACTGCACCACCTCAGGCTTCTCTGCTCTCCACCATCTCCCAGAGTTTGCTCAAACTCATGTCCTTTGAGTCGATGATGCCATCCAACCATCTCATCTTCTGTCACCCACTTCTCCTCTTGCCCTCAATCTTTTCCAGTATCAGGCTATTTTCCAATGAGTTGGCTCTTCACATCAGGTAGCCAAAGTATTGGAGCTTTAGCTTCAGCAACAGTCCTTCTAGTGAATATTCAGGGTTGATTTCCTTTAGGATTGACTGGTTTGATCTCCTTGCTGTCCAAGGGACTCTCAGAAGTCTTCTCCGGCAATTAATGAAAGCATCACTTTTCTGGCATACAGCCTTCTCTGTGCTCCAGCTCTCACACCCATACATGACTACTGGGAAAACCATAACCTTGACTATATGAACCTCTGTCAGCAAAGTAATGTCTCTGCTTTTTAATATGCTTGTCTAGGTCTGTCATAAGTTTCCTTCTAAGGAGCAAGTGTCTTTTAACTTCATGGCATCAGCTACCATCCACAGTGATTTTGGAGCCCAGGAAAATAAAGTCTGTCACTTCTTCCACTTTTTCTTCTTCACCCTCCACCAACAGGTTCTTGACTTCCTCTTCTTTCTGCCATCAGAGTGATGGTCGTTTAGGTGCTAAGTCATGTCTGACTTTTTGCAACTTTGTGGACTATAGTCCACAGACTATAGTCCACCAGGCTCCTCTGTCCATAGGATTTCCCAGGAAAGAATACTGGAGTGGGTTGCCATTTCCTTCTCCAGGGTATCTTCCTGACCCATATCAGGGTCGAACCTACGTCTTCTGCATTGGCAGATGGATCCTTTACCACTGAGCAACCAGGGAAGCCGCATTCGAATGATATCATCTACATATCTAAGGTTGTTGATATTTCTCCAGCAATCTTGATTCCAGTTTGTGATTCATCTGACCAAGTAGCAATCATTAAACTACTTGTTTTGTTGACAATATAACAGAAATAGCACCAGAATGAACAATGCATACATGGTAAACAATAGGTGTACAATACATAATTTAATACTTGTAGATATATATAGGCATGCTCACTGCTGTTTAAAAACTATGTGTATCTTTAACGAAGTTAGGCATGATCTTCTGTCCTCGGAGTAGAAATTTCCTTAGTCTGTAAAGCTCATATGCAGTGATGCTACTTAATAACCTAAACAACTCATGCAGTTCATCAATATGAATTATACTTTTAGTTGACATATAGCATACTTAGAACTTGTCTAGCATATTAACCTGGAAGATGAAATTAAAATGCTATATAAAACACATTGTTCTTTCCTCCACATAATATATTCTTACCTGCAGCATGCCTATGAATATTGACTTTGCAGTAATGGTAGGTAATTGCATTTGAAGTAATAGTTTCTTAACTAAAATATGATCCTCTGTTCATTCAAGTTTTCAAATATTTTCACATCTCTGTCATAGGTTCCCAAGCAGCTAACTTTTGTCTTTCTTTTAAAATTATTCTACACATTTCCAAGTAGCCTTTATCAGTCACAACTTCAGGAAACTTTCAGAATAAGATTCCAAGAACTAATTAAAAAAAACAAAAAAAAACAAAAAAAACACCAGCTGTGCATGTTAGTGTATTTCAAAGATAAATTTGTGAAGAAACAAGAACACTTTAGAATGGGTAAGCTTTCTTCTATTTGTACAACTCCCAATGTGTTGGCTAATCTTGTTTTAACAGTGACCAGCAATGGTGCTTTCACTGTTCCCCCTTGGAAACAAGGCCAGATCTATATCGCCCTTCAAACTAAACGGTTTTGTAAATAGACACTGCGTTGGAAATTATATGAAAGATTCAAGCCAGAGGATTTGGGGGCTCCGTGTAAATATTTGACTACGAGAATATTCCAAATGAAGCAAACACTTGGGCAGCCCTCCACTTTGCTGGAACCAGATCTGGCAAAGGTTGCCTTTGTTCTGGCAAATGGAGTGTAGTGAAATGGGACTAGACTCATCCAAATACTTGTACAGAAGCCTATCACTGCGAGGAATACAGCACCAAACACAGATTTTTGGAAATACTTACATAACTACCACTACACAGAAGTTTTTATCAGCATTTCCAATAGAAAGCCACGAAAAGCCCATGAGAATTCCTAGCTGATAGGGAGGGTTAAAGGAGAAAGAGGTGGGGCAGGAAGAGATGGTGGGAACTCTGGGACACGAGGGAGATAACTATTAAATATTTTCATGGGCCCATTGCCAAATTATTTGGGAATTATTACTGCACTAAAAAAATCTTTTGGAAAATTTTAACGTTTTGAAATTTATATTTATTTCTGAATTCTGTGGTTGAGCTGACAGGGAAAGATATAACTGAGAAATTGATTTACCAGATATTCATTCTATTTATAAAAGACTTCACAGTAATATTCTAAGTGATGGATAGAGAAATTTTTATAATACATAAACTGATCAATCAAATTCAAGGAAAAGATGAAACTTTTCCTGTATTCTATTTATCTCATCAAATTTTTATGATCATTAATAAAAGTAATAACCTTTTATTTCCAATAATTAAAGAATTCAGTGTATCCCTGGAATGTGCATTCTATATTTTTGAAGGTTGTATTGTCTATCCAATGCTAAAAGTTTACATTGTCTTGACATTGTAGTTGGCAATATAGTACTTGCTATGTTTTTCAATCCAGGTAATTAGAATTAGTAAGATAAAATGAAAATTCCAAGGGATGGAGCCTGTGCTCACTAAATTCTCAAAAGATTAAAAATTTTTCTTTGAAATTAAAAGTCACTCCATGAAAATGAAACTTTCCTTCAGTTTTACTCTTCCCTCTAACCTTCCCCTGTCTTCTTCTTTGATAACATATCCCATGGAAACCTTACTGCATTTCCCTCCATTGTTTGTTTTTTTTTTTTTTTGCTTCCATATGAGCTGTCATATTAAATAAAATTTCTTCTCCCACCTTTAAAGCACTTCCCATGTGATTTATTTCATTTTGATATGTACTAAATGTTAGATGATTTGGCATTTTCTGCCATCTATAAAGGAGAAGGCAATGGCACCCCACTCCAGTACTCTTGCCTGGTAAATCCCATGGACGGAGGAGCCTGGTAGGCTGCAGTCCATGGGGTCACTAGGAGTCGGACACGACTGAGCGTCTTCACTTTTATGCATTAGAGAAGGAAATGGCAACCCACTCCAGTGTTCTTGCCTGGGGAATCCCAAGGACAGGGAGCCTGGTGGGCTTCTGTCTATGGGATCGCACAGAGTCGGACACGACTGAAGTGACTTAGCAGTAGCAGTTAGCAGCCATCTATAAAAGCGTGGTCTACTTTCCTCAGTCGTTTCAGTCATGTCCTGCTCTTGCTATCCTATGGACTCTAGCCCTCCAGGCTCCTCTGTCCATGGGATTCTTCAGGCAAGAATACTGGAGGGGGTTGCCCTGCCCTCCTCCAGGTGGTCTACTTTACTAGATGTCAAAAACAAAGATAAGGGAAGGACATATAATTGTAAGAAAGAATAAGCTAAGTGCATATGAAAGCCCTAAATAGGGCAGAATTTCCCAAAAAGAGATAATATGCAATTCAGTTAGGAACTGGACTAAGAAAAGCCTTTGTGGATAAAATGAGACTTGAGCTGGCTTTATATATAGAAAGATTCCCCTAAATTAGAGACAAAAAGGTTTAAAATACAAGGAAGGATCCTATCACTCTGTAGTTGAACATCCTCCCCATAACCTTCAGAATCCCATGCAGACATGGAAACGCAGAATATCGAGTCCTGCATCATAGAGAGTGTGTCTGCCTCTCTGTCCGTTCATCCCACTTCACTTTGAGGTCTATACCCTTGTCGTACATCTGCTCTGTGCAACCCCAAGGAGAAGGCAAGTGCTTTTGACTTCAGATCATTGAATTTGCAGCTTCTACTGCTCAGAATATGCTCAAGTCCTCTTCTTTCTAGTAAGATTTCCCTCTCTACCATCTTGCTTGGTCAACTCCTACACAGCCTTACAAAACCCATCTTAAGCTTCATTTCCTTTGGGAAGCCCCTCATGACAGTCATTTTATTTATTTATATATTCAAGTCTGCTTATGCCCACTCCATGCCACGTTATCCTCATGGGTCCAGACAAGGTTCCCTTCTTGCTATAGATATTTATTTATTACCTTTGAGCCCCTCAGCCACTCCTGTCACTGCCTCTACCACTTGCAACTACTGCAATTATTCATTACATTTAATGAGAATTATTTATTTGTAGATTTCACAAACGGTATAGAAACACATGTGCTTTCAAAGGTATGTAAATGTGCTGTATTAAAGAGCTCATTGTTTCTGTTTTTCACTAAATACTGTGTATTTATGATCCAGCTATGTTTTTCTTACTCCAAGAAATCTTTGTATCTAATTGTTGTATATAATCCATGGTGTGTTCATTCTCACTCCTGGCCACTTGGGTTGCCTAGACAAGCTTTCCATCACATACACATGCACACACATATACAATCATAAAAATTCATACTCATGTACGTACATTTGCATGCACACTCAAACCACATGTACACACACTCATACACACTCACTGTACACGTGCATGAATGTTCCAATGATCATTTCCCAAAAGCCCCATTATGAACATGTAAGGACATTTTTGGTACATGGATCTTAAAGAAGAACTGCTGAGTGATAAGCCATGTTTATAACTAAATATTTCCAAATAGTGCCAGGCTGTTCTCCAGAATGGCTGAGGGTTCCCATGGTCCAGCATCTCAGTCGGCACTTGACATTATTCAGCTTTCTAATGTGTCTGGTCTAATAGTGTGTGAAAAGCCTTTACTGAAACAGCTTCTCAACACTTAAACTGAATTCTGTCTCTTTGTATGTGTAGCCTGTTGTTCAGTCACTAAGTCGTGTCTGCCTTTTTGCGACCCTATGGACTGCAGCACACCAGGCTTCCCTGTCCTTCACTCTCTTCCAGAGTTCACTCAAACTCATGCCCACTGAGTCGGTGATGCTATTTAACTCTCTCATCCTCTGCTGCCCCCTTCTCCACCTACTCTCAATCTTTCCCAGCATCATGGTCTTTTCCAATGAGTCGGCTCTTTACATCAGGAGGCCATAGTACTGAAGCTTCTAGACTGTACTAGCCTATAAAAATAATGGCCATTAAAGCTCAAAGACCTTAAAACATGTTTGAAGGATAAAGATTTCAAGAAAGGAAGACTAAGGGTGGGGGAAAAAAGACAATATTACCCAAATTCATTATACTAGGAATTGGCTGAGGTGATGTAAATGTGACTCAATTACAATTCTGTGTTCATTTCTGCATATCAGAAAACAATCTATTCATAACTCATGTCAAGAATCATTATACATGTTTATACATTTTATTTTAATTTTTTAATTTTATATTGGATTAACAATGCTGTGATAGTTTCGGGTGGATAGCAAAGAAACTCAGCTATATACATGTATCCATTCTCCCACAAAATCCCCTCCCATATTTTTGGTGACAGTAATAGTCAATAGCTCCAAGTCCCTTAGGTACCTCACTAATTCTAACACCTCCCTGAAATGTAGAGTTTTACTTTTCACAATATCATAAATAAGCAACAAAGGTCAGGGTAGGCAGTTAGGCAGCTGCTGTTTCATCAGTCAGATGAGCCTCCCAGTATGAAGTTTCAGCCTTAGCAACTCCATCTGGCTCAGCGGGTTCTCACCGCCTGCTCTGGTCCTCCCAGCTTCACAATCCAGGCGCTAAACATCAGCCCAGCCTGCTAATTCATGTCTGTCGAAACTGCCCGAGGAATTCTTTGTTGGCTTTGTTTTGACCTTTTCAGAGTCTTCATTAATTTATACATTCAAAGAGTATTCTTTGAAGTATTTTGTAATAAATAATTTAATCCATTTGTCATTGATTTATATATTGTTCATTCCAAAAGGAATTTTAAGTGGCAAGGTTTTGATCACTTGATTTCAGTGACAGCTAATTTTATGCTCTTTTGCTATGAGCTGGACAATTATTTTTTTCCCCTTAAAGCTTTTTGTTCCTTCTCAGAGTAAAAAGAAGCACTTCACCCCTCAACAGCTCACTGTGAGGCAGCCCATCACATTCTTGGGAATAGCCCTTAGGTTCCACACACAGATCAGCTTTCCCCAGAGCTCTTTGACTTTATTCTTTATAGAGCTATATATAACCCTTCTTATACTTCAGCCCTCTGTAGCAGAGAATTTCTAAATCTGTGAAGCTTAATTAGAAAAAAAGCAGGCACACATATGGCTGGCAGACTTAAAAATCAGAAGCTTTGGATTTGAGCTATTCTCCCATGAACTCCATTCAAGGATTTAGAGCACTTACTAAAGATTCTTCAATTCCCTTGTCTAAAATTTATCGTAATACATTCGTATTTTAATATGAATGTTCATTATTATTTATTGAACAAATAAGCTTGCAGCACTAACTATGGCAAGCTATCAATACTATTCTTAGTATCTTACATACACAAAGTTCTTGGCCTTCAGTAAACTCTGTTATTCAGACACTAGCATTATCTCTGCTTTACAAGTGAAGAAATGAGATCCAGAGGGTAACTAACTTGTTCAAGTCTATATAGCTTGTTAATGTCAAAGCCAGGATTCTAACTTTGGCACTCTAGCTACACAGTCAATGGCCCTGACATGTTTCTAACTAAAGGTCCCAAAACAACATGATCTTAATAGTTTTCAGGCAAATGACGTAGGACTATTACTATTGTGTATGTAACAGGAAACGCTTGCTCTGTGAAAAGGAAGAGAGATACTATTTCACAAAATCCAGATCATATGCTGTGGCTTTCTTCACTTTCCTAATTAAGAAGTTTTACTCCAAAAATTTCCCAAATGTATTCTATAGATTATAGTGCTACAAGAGAAATTGCCCCAAGCCCCGTAGTTCTCATTTCCCTGCCTGATTTCTAGTCACCTAATTCCTTTGAATGAAAAATATAATGATATGAAAACAAAATATCTTATCATCAATTAAAAGCACTTCTTCTAATTTCATCCAAGGGAAAAATTTGACCCATATTTAACAATGATGGGACCAAAGCTTGTCATATAGTTATTTGGTACAGAAACCTAAAAATCATTTTTTCACAATCAATATGTTATATTTTACTTGAAAAGATAATCACACAATATTTACTTTTTTAAGTTAAAAAGGATATGCCAATAAAACTTTTCAAAACACTCAGTTCAGTTCAGTCACTCAGTCAAGTCCAACTCTTTGCAACCCCATGAATTGCAGCACGCCAGGCCTCCCTGTCCATCACCAGCTCCCGGAGTTCATCCAGACTCACGTCCATTGAGTCCGTGATGCCATCCAGCCATCTCATCCTCTGTCGTTCCCTTCTCCTCCTGCCCCCAATCCCTCCCAGGATCTTTTCCAATGAGTCAAATCTTCGCATGAAGTGGCCAAAGTACTGGAGTTTCAGCTTTAGCATCATTCCTTCCAAAGAAATCCCAGGGCTGATCTTCAGAATGGACTGGTTGGATCTCCTTGCTGTCCAAGGTACTCTCAAGAGTCTTCTCCAACACCACAGTTGAAAAGCATCAATTCTTCGGCACTCAGCTTTCTTCACAGTCCAACTCTCACATCCATACATGACTACTTGAAAAACCATAGCTTTGACTAGACGGACCTTTGTTGGCAAAGTGATGTCTCTGCTTTTGAATATGCTATCTAGGTTGGTCATAACTTTCCTTCCAAGGAGTAAGCGTCTTTTAATTTCATGGCTGCAGTCACCATCTGCAGTGATTTTGGAGCCCCAAAAAATGAAGTCTGACACTGTTTCCACTGTTTCCCCACTGATTTCCCATGAAGTGATGGGACCAGATACCATGATCTTTGTTTTCTGAATGTTGAGCTTTAAGCCAACTTTTTCACTCTCCTCTTTCACTTTCATCAAGAGGCTTTTTAGTTCCTCTTCACTTTCTGCCATAAGGGTGGCGTCATCTGCATATCTGAGGTTATTGATATTTCTCCCAGCAATCTTGATCCCAGCTTGTGTTTCTTCCAGCCCAACATTTCTCATGATGTACTCTGCATAGAAGTTAAATAAGCAGGGTGACAATATACAGCCCTGCTGCTGCTGCTGCTGCTAAGTCGCTTCAGTCGTGTCCGACTCTGTGCGACCCCATAGACGGCAGCCCACCAGGCTCCCCTGTCCCTGGGATTCTCCAGGCAAGAACACCGGAGTGGGTTGCCATTTCCTTCTCCAATGCGTGAAAGTGAAATGTTGAAAGTGAAGTCACTCAGTCGTGTCTGACTCTTAGCGACCCCATGGACTGCAGCCTACCAGGCTCCTCAGTCCACGGGATTTTCCAGGCAAGAGTACTGGAGTGGGGTGCCAGCCCTGACTTACTCCTTTTCCTATTTGGAAACAGTCTGTTGTTCCATGTCCAGTTCTAACTGTTGCTTCCTGACCTACATATAGGTTTCTCAAGAAGCAGGTCAGGTGGTCTGGTATTCCCATCTCTTTCAGAATTTTCCACAGTTTATTGTGATCCACACAGTCAAAACACTCGGCAAGTGTCAATTACCATGCTAGGGTTTGGAAATGCTCAGACAAGTAGATAAGACAACACCTAGCATCTGAAAATACATAAACAGAAAAAAGAAAAATTAAAACCTGATGTAGATACTACAAGCAAGGTAAATAAAAGGGGGGCATTTGTTTGTTTTAGGGTTTATTGTATTAAAAGCATCAGAGGCAGAGCTTAATTTATTTTTTTAAATAATAAAAGGACCACAACAATTTACTTGAATTAAAGATGTATTACATTGATAATAACGTATACACATTATTTTAGGTCTTGTATAAATGAAAATAAAAGGACTTATAGATTTAAAGTGCTTGCTGCTGCTGCTGCTAAGTCACTTCGGTCATGTCCGACTCTGTGCGACCCCATAGACGGCAGCCCACCAGACTTCCTCGCCCCTGGGATTCTCCAGGCAAGAACACTGGAGTGGGTTGCCATTTCCTTCTCCAATGCATGAAAGTGAAATGTGAAAGTGAAGTCGCTCAGTCATGTCCGACTCCTAGCGACCCCATGGACTGCAGCCTACCAGGCTCCTCTGTCCATGGATTTTCCAGGCAAGAGTACTGGAGTGGAGTGCCATTGCCTTCTCCGTTAAAGTGCTTACCAAATTCAAATTAAAGTCATTTTGTAAAAACAACATCACTTACCAAGTACACACGTTTGAACTATTCATTCAACTGAAAATTTTATGGGAAATCATCCAATTTTAGACCTAGAAAATATGTTGGAAATAATGCATTTTCTGGATGTTTCTGATGGATTTATGTTTTGATTTGTGGCCTATTTAAACTCCCATATCATTCCTCAGTGTAACAACATCTCTAAAACAGAAATAATGTAGTGATGTCATGGTAAGAACTAGAAAGGCTTTCCAAACAGAGATAACAAACATGTTATTCTGTCTGACCATACATTAACAGATATAGAGTCAAACCAAATGGAGGAAAATCTTTATTAACCTGGTGACCTCAGTCTGTAATGCTCACAGCTGGTTATTAGTCATTCTTCAGATCTAGCCTAAACATCTCTTTGGAGAAGCTTTCCCTAATCACCCAATCTAATACAAGCCCTGGATATTCTTTCAAATAAAACTGTAGTTTTCTTGTATAGCAAATACTGTTTTAGTTAGCTTAGACTGCCATGACAAAATACCATAAATGGAAGCCTTAAACAATAGAAATTTATTTTCTCCCAGTCCTGGAGGCTGAAAGTCTGAAATCAGAGTGCCAGAGTGATGTAGTCGTGGTGAGACCTTTCTTCCTGGCTCACAGATGGCTGTCTTTTCACCTGCCGAAGAAAGAGTTCTGGTGTCTCTTTCTCTTCTTAGAAGGGCATCGCTTCTATCAGATCAGGGCTCCACCCTTACTATCTCATTTAACCTTAATCACCACCTCAAATTCTGTTTCCAGTAGAGTTGGAGGAAGGTTTGGGCTTCAACATATGAAGACGGATTAAAACTTTAGATTAGAATGGGAGGGAAATGACCACTACCATGTCTTGTTAAGCCAGGACTGGATATAATTAATGTTATAAATCCCTCTCTTCAGATGCTGCTTAGAACAATTCTTTGCTCTGATGCTAAACAGTCCAAGATAATTCGAGGTTTTGTTTTTCTTGAAACATTAATCAGTGAAGTTAATTTTTCATGTTCTTCTTCTTAAGGATCTTTTTGAAAATTTTTAAGCAAGAGTTTTAGTCCTTCTATCAAAGATAAATTATATCAGCTGCTGTTTCTCTGTCTACTTTAGAACATCTCCCACATGAAAAACATTTAAGTTGGCCAGTAATAAGGATGGCATTATAAAGTAATACCTCAAAGGTACTACTGTGAATTATCAATTGACATTGTTTTGCACTTATTGTTTTTAAAGTTTTAAATGGAGAAGATTAATGTATGCATAGAGGTCTGTGTGGGCTTCCCTGGTGGCTCAGTGGTAAAGAATCTGTATACCAATGCAGGAGGTGCACAGGTTCAACACTTGGGTCAGGAAAATCACTTGAAGGAGAAAATGGCAACCTATTCCAGTATTCTTGGACATGGACAGAGGAGCCTGGTGGATAAAGTCCATAGGGTCGCAAAGAGTCAGACATGACTTAATGACTAAACAATAACAACAACAGAGATCTGTGTGAAACAGAAGTCCTCAAGCTTCTGAAGAGAATCCTTTCCATTAAACATTATACTCCAGATATTTCTATGTGAGGATGCAGATCACGATCACAGTAATTTGTTTATTCAAGATTCAACCAAAGTGTATTGTAATAATGAGAGGCTATACTGAGTGTCAGGCATTCAGTGGTCCCCAGGGCAACTGGGTCCCTGATCCCTATAGCTTGTAACTGAGTTGAGAAGGAATCCATCAAAAAAGCAAACAAGTTATTAAGTGGTGAATCATCGTGGTAGATACTTGCTACAGTTTAGCCCCTCCTTCCTCTCTCTTTTGGTAGTGAGCAGGCTACAAAGTCTGCTTCCTATATTGGGCTCTCCCAGGGGCAGGCTCCATGGCTGATGGAGGAGGTCTACTCCAGTTCGAGACTGCTAATGACAGGAAGCTTGGTAGCCAGCATCCAATAAGGCCACCAATTAGTTTTCTTGCCTTGGTATGGTCTCCTTCCACCCTGAAACCAGCTGCCTTGTAAAAATCAATAACATAACCCAGAAATGACAATGTGTAACTTCTAAGCCATAAAACAAATTGTGTCTTCTATCATTCTCTTTCTTGAGTTTCCCACTTTATAGGAAACTTTCCCCCTTTCCTGCCAACATCAGGAAAATATTCAAATAGTCCAGTGGAAAGAAACCGAGGTCTGCTGCCAATAGCCGGCATCAACTTATCAGTGATAAGACTGAGCTGTCTTGGAATCAGATCCAGTCAAGCATTTATCTGTGACCCAAGCCAACATTTTTGAATGCAACTCCATAGAAGACCCTGAGCCAATACACCCAGTTAAGCCACTTCTGAATTCCTCATCTTCATCTGTAAAAAATTTGACAGAAAAAGTGTTTATGATTGTTTAAGCTTCTCAGTCTTGAGATAATTTTTACACAACAATAGGTAATCAGTATCAAAGATTAAGTGTCCTTCAGTCTTACATCTGTTATTAAACATAGACAATATTCTAACTCCAGTACTTTGGCCACCTCATGCAAAGAGTTGACTCATTGGAAAAGACTCTGATACTGGGAGGGATTGGGGGCAGGAGGAGGAGGGGACGACAGAGGATGAGATGGCTGGATGGCATCACTGACTCGATGGGTGTGAGTCTGAGTGAACTCTGGGAGTTGGTGATGGACAGGGAGGCCTGGCATGCTGCGATTCATGGGGTCTCGAAGAGTCGGACAAGACTGAGCGACTGATCTGATCTGATCTGATCTGATATTCTTCAATATCAGCTTGAAACAACAGCTTGAAATTTTACTTTCCAAATGCTGAATCTTTTGTCTTTTTTTGTCATTACATCAGAACTGGAGCAGGGAAATTTGAATCTAGTTATTGAGCCCTTTCAGACATCTTAAATATTACTCATTGCATTTTTGTAATTTATTCTTCCATTCAACAAGCATTCTGTTGAACAATCTCCTAAATTCCAAACCCTGTGCAAAAGTTCTGAATGCCAAAAGAATTGGAACTGGAATAAGAATGCTCACTACATTTGAAGTCTCCATAGTCTCACAGGGGTCGGCGGAGGGGAGGAGGCAGAACTAACTACAAACTACAAAATAGTATCACAGAGTCAAATTTCAGTTAACTCAGCAATGGAGTAGGAGAGCAGAAAGAGAGTATTTCAGCAAGTATAAAACTGATTTGATATATTTAATCAGAATTGCCTCCCATATGTAGATAGCATATGTAAGTTCAGCCCCGTGTGCTACCTTATTGATGATAATCCTTCTTGGAAAACAAAGCACAATGATTGATAGCACAATCTCTAGAGCCAGACTGTCTCATTTTCTGTCTTGGCTTTGCCTTTTGGGACCTGTGTGATCTTGGGCTACTTATTTAAACTTGCTCTGCCTATTCTATAAATGGTCAAAGGGTGTTATTAGAGGATGAAATGAGTTAATAAATGTTAAGCATAGAAGAGTGCCCAGCAATGTCATATTACATGATGTTATTATCAGGATTTACAAAATCGTTTAATTATGTTTCCAACAATTATTCAAAACTTACGCAAACTTTGACTCATGCATATAAGAGTCAAGTCACACATTAATGTTATTTTTGCCAGGTAGTTTGCCAAAAGATATGTTAGAGATGTTATCTAACATTCCAAGAGTGAGAAGGGAAAAGTTTGTTCTTTCCACAGCAAACTAACTCAGATGCTGGAATTTCTTGCCCCCATTATTTTGAACAAAACAACCAGAATTACCTTCTTGCAGCCATCCTATGAAAAAGAATTTATGATATTTTCTTTTACCTTTTTAAACTGTTTATAAAACTGGATAAAATTTCAGAAGAAATAAATTGTTTATCTTTTTCAAGTAAACAATAAATCAATACTTTAGTCATAGTTTACTTCAAGTTGTTCAGCAGTCCCTTCTTCTTTTAACTGTTCTAAATTATTCCTTGTTTTACTCAATGTAAAGCACTAGATTTTTTATTAAATCAAACATTTAAATTATTAAGCTATATATCCATTGTGCAAAAGAGACTGGCTTTCACACTCCATATGAGGTGCAATATGACATCTTTACTCTTTATAATCCAAAATAATAGAAGCTTTTAAAAGAGATTTAACTGATTTATGAGATGTTGATGTAGTGTGTGAATTCTAGTTCATCTCTCCCTAAATAATCAAGAGTCTGGAGTGACATCAGTGAGACTGTGAATGCTGCTGCTACTGCTGCTAAGTTGCTTCAGTTGTGTCCAACTCTGTGCGACCCCATAGATGGCAGCCCACCAGGCTCCCCCGTCCCTGGGATTCTCCAGGCAAGAACACTGGAGTGGGTTGCCATTTCCTTCTCCACTGCATGAAAGTGAAAAGTGAAAGTGAAGTCGTTCAGTCATGTCTGATTCTTAGCCCACCAGGCTCCACCGTCCATGGGATTTACCAGGCAAGAGTACTGGAGTGGGGTGCCATTCCCTTCTCCAGAGACTGTGAATAGGAGATTTCTAACCAGATTTCTACCCTCTTCCCTACAAAGACCACCAATTTTGACAATCACCCCCAAAGAAGACGGCTTCCCTGATAGCTCAGTTAGTAAAGAATCTACCTGCAATGCAGGAGACCCCGGTTCAACTCCTGGGTCAGGAAGATCTGTTGAAGAAGGGATAGGCTACCCATACCAGTATTCTTGGGCTTCCCTTGTGGCTTAGCTGGTAAAGAATCCACCTGCAATGCGGAAGACCTGGGCTCAATCCCTGGGTTGGGAAGATCCTCTGGAGAAGGGAAAGGCTACCCACTCCAGTATTCTGGCCTAGAGAATTCCATGGCCTGTATAGTCCATGGGGTAGGAAAGAGTCAGGCACAACTGAGAGACTTTCACTTCACTTCACAAAGAAGAAAATGTTATATGAGTCTATACATCCAGCTAAGAAGTTCTAGCACACTATGAGAGCAAAAGAGAGAAAAAGAAGCCTGAAGCTGGACCCATTAAAAAGGGTAAAGGAAGAGTTTCAATTTACCCCTGTCATGCTCCCCCAAGGAGGCACAACTCCTTGTCTAGAGATCCACTGACCCTCAGTCTCTCCTGGGGGTGAAAGGAGACAGTGTGTGACCTCCTAGCTTCCCTAGCTGTGTAGGATGCTGTCAAAGGGACCCATTTCTTCCTTGCTTCACTGAGAACACTGAGGCAATCTGCATGACTGAGGGACAGAGATTGGGAACGCCACTTTCATCACTTTTCATCAGGAAAACTCACATCAAAGCCATAATAAGACATCACCTCAGATGTGTTAGGATGGCTATCCTCAAAAAGCCAAGACATAGCAAATGTCGGTGAGAATGTAGACAAAAGGCAACCCTTGTGCACTGTTGGCGGGACTGTAAATTGAGGCAGTCACTATAGAAAACACCTGCAGCAATGAAGACTCAGTGCAGCCAAAGGAAAAAAAAAAAAGTTATCAATAAGAAAATTAAAAATAGAACTGCCTTATGATCCAGCAATTCCACTTCTGGGTAAGTATCTAACAGAAATGAAATCCCTATCTCTAAGAGATATCTGCACTCATATGTTCACTATAGCATATTCACAATACCCAAAATATACAAACAACCTAAGTTCTGTTGAGCGATGAAGGAATAACGATAACATAGATAGATAGAGATATTATTCAGCCTTAAAAAGAAGGAAATCTTTCCATTTAAGAAAACACGAATGAAATAATAATTCAGAGAAAGATAAACACCATAGGATCTTATTTGTGGAATCTTTTTTAAAAAATGTCAAACACATAGAAAAGAGAGTAAAAAGGATGGTTACCAAGGGTTTGGAGTGGAGTCACTGAGAAGATGTTGCTCAAAAGATACAAACTGTCTGTAATAAGATGCGTGTCTAGCATGGTGACTATGGTTGATAATACTATATTGTGCACTTGAAATTTGCTGAGAGTAAATCTTAAGCATTCTTGCCACACACACATGAGGTGATGGGTGTATTAATCTGATTGTGGTAACCATTTCACCTTGTATATTTGATATCAAATCATCACATTGTTCCTTTTAACTGTATACAATGTTATTTGCCAATTATACTTCAATAAACCTGAGGAAAATATAGAAGAATAGAGGAGTAATATGGCTTCCCTGGTGGCTCAGATGGTAAAGAATCCACCTGCAATGCGGGAGACCTGGATTCAGTCCCTAGGCCAGGAAGATCCCCTGGAGAAGGGAACAGCTACTCCGGTACTGCATGGTCAAAGGAGCCTGGAGGGCTAAGTCCAAGGGGTCACAAAGAGTCAGATGCAACTGAGTGAGAAACACTTAACAAACCTGGGGAAAATATAGAGGAATAGAGTGATAGTAACCTCAAAAAAAGGATCATAGTAGAGGCACAAAAAGTTCTTATAAAAATACAGGAGAGAGTAGAGAGGATTAGAGAAAATGTGATATTTTGTCTACAATTTAAATATTTGAGAACTTGTTGGAAAGAATAGAAAGAGAGAAGGCAGAAGGTATTTTGGAAAATTAAACAACAACTAGAGCAAAACAAGAAAACAGTTAATAAGGGAGTCCAGGAAGCAGTAGACTATAGCCAGATTTGGGAGGGCCATTAACAGCACGTTGTATGGATTAGTCTTTATCTTATAAACTAGTGTTGATAAACTTTTGCCCATGGATCAGATTTTACTTTCCTCCTGCTTTTGTGAGTAAAGTCATACTGGAAAACAGCTATGTTCCTTGGTTTAAGCATTGTTCATGACAGCTTTCAAACTATGCGAGCAGAGTGAGTCATTGCAACAGGCATCACATAGGCTGCAAAATCTAAAATATTATCCATTTGACTCTTCACAGAAGAGTTTTCTGACCCTTGCTATAGATGATGGCACCCAAATGAAAACTTTTGAAGAGTAATGAAGTGGGCCTTAGGAAGCATCACTACAAACAAAGCTAGTGGAGGTGATGGAATTCCAATTGAGCTATTTCAAATCCTGAAAGATGATGCTGCAAAAGTGCTGCACTCAATATGTCAGCACCTTTGAAAAACTCAGCAGTGGCCACAGGACTGGAAAAAGGTCAGTTTTCATTCCATCCCAAAGAAAGGCAATGCCAAAGAATGGTCAAACTACTGCACAGTTGCAGTCATCTCACACGCTAGTAAAGTAATGCTCAAAATTCTCCAAGCCGGGCTTCAGCAATACATGAACTGTGAACTTCCAGATGTTCAAGCTGGTTTTAGAAAAGGCAGAGGAACCAGAGATCAAATTGCCAACATCTGCTGGATCATCAAAAAAGCAAGAGAGTTCCAGAAAAACATCTTTTTCTGTTTTATTTACTATGCCAGAGCCTTTGACTGTGTGGATCACAATCAACTGTGGAAAGTTCTGAAAGAGATGGGAATATCAGACCACCTGATCTGCCTCTTGAGAAACCTGTATCCAGGTCAGGAAGCAACAGTTAGAACTGGACATGGAACAACAGACTGGTTCCAAATAGGAAAAGGAGTTCATCAAGGCTTTATATTGTCACCCTGCTTATCTAACTTATATGCAGAGTACATCATAAGAAATGCTGGGCTGGCTGAAGCACAAGCTAGAATCAAGATTGTCAGGAGAAATATCAATAACTTCAGATATGCAGATGACACTACCATTATGGCAGAAAGTGAAGAACTAAAGGACCTCTTGATGAAAGTAAAAGAGGAGAGTGAAAAAGTTGGCTTAAAGCTCAGCATTCAGAAAAACTAAGATCATGGCATCTGGTCCCATCACTTCATGGGAAATAGATGGGGAAACAGTGGAAACAGTGTCAGACTTTATTTTTTGGGGCTCCAAAATCACTGCAGATGGTGATTGCAGCCATGAAATTAAAAGACTCTTACTCCTTGAAAGGAAAGTTATGACTAACCTAGACAGCATATTAAAAAACAGAGACATTACTTTGCCAACAAAGGTCCATCTAGTCAAGGCTCTGGTTTTTCTGGCGGTCATGTATGGATGTGATGTATGGTCATGTATGGACTATAAAGAATGCTGAGCGCCGAAGAAATGATGCTTTTGAACTGTGGTATTGGAGAAGACTCTTGAGAGTCCCTTGGACTGCAAGGAGATCCAACCAGTCCATTCTAAAGGAGATCAGTCCTGGGTGTTCATTGGAAGGACTGATGTTGAAGGTGAAACTCCAATACTTTGGCCACCTTATGCAAGGAGCTGACTCATTAGAAAAGACCCTGATGCTGGAAAAGATTGAGGGCAGGAGGAGAAGACAACGACAGAGGATAAGGTGGTTGGATGGCTTCACTGACTTGATGGACATGGGTTTGGATGGACTCTAGAAGTTGGTGATGGACAGGGAGGCCTGGGGTGCTACAGTTCATGTGGTTGCAAACAGTTAGACACAACTGAGCAACTGAACTGAACTGAATAAGATAAAGCATTTAATGTGGTTTTTTACTAAAAATTATTTTTAGAAAGAGAATTCTTATAAATAGAAAAACATATTAAACATTGTGTTTTTATATGTACTATTTTATTTAAAAACTAAACAAAATAAATTTTAATGTATAAATCCATTATTTTTTCTACTACATTACCTCAATAAATATGTATGTTATCTAGGTAGAAGGAGTTGTAGCATACCCATTTGCAAAAAAATATATATACATATATATAAATATAATTTTACTTTAGCAAAACTTAATTCACTGCAGAGTTGAAGAAGATAATTCATTTTAGTGGAAAATGAACTGAGGAGGTGACTGGGTAAGAGATCTAGAAAATAAAAATTACTCTTGGAGAAGAGCAGCTTCCAGTGGAGTCCAGAAAGAAGTCAATAGTATGCAAATAAGCAGAGGAATAACCTGAGAAAGAATTTGCCAATGGAAATTAGATAAGAGTCTTAAAAATAAGGTAGGATGTTGAAGGAAAACCATTCCTATGACAACTTTTTCTAGCGTCTGCTCTGGATTTATTGAATACTTTGATGCTTGAAAGAACTGCATGTAATAGCTGCAAAGTGTTAACATTAATCAAAATTTCAAGGGCTGATGGCTGTTTTTAGTTACTATAGGGATTGTGCTAGTTAGCTTCATCGTCATGAGAAGAAGGAAGCTGATAAATCTTAAGAAATCTTTGACAGGAAACTTGAAAAGAATATTAGCACAGCTCAACAAACCATGATCACGAACAGCTTCTTCACAAACATCATCACAAAAACTGAGATGATTAAGATTTTGATTTTTAAAAAGATGTTTATACTTCAATCATATTTTATTCTGATAATAATAAATGCATATTGATAAATAAATAAGTGAATATGAGCGAGAAAGAATCCCAGGATCCAAAAGAACCACTGTTAACAAAGTATTTCTTTTCAAATACATTTCTATTCATTTTTTGTTTACCAAGAAGAAATCATATCATACAATCAATTTGTGTCTCACTTTATCCACTTATGATTTTGCAAAAAAAAAAAGTCTCCAATTTTTTATTTCAAAGTCTTTAATGATATTTATTAACACTGCTGCTGCTGCTGCTGCTAAGTTGCTTCAGTTGTGTCCGACTCTGTGCGACCCCATAGACGGCAACCCACCAGGCTCCCCTGTCCCTGGGATTCTCCAGGCAAGAACACTGGAGTGGGTTGCCATTTCCTTCTCCAATGCATGCAAATGAAAAGTGAAAGTGAAGTCGCTCAGTCGTGTCCAACTCTTCACAACCCCATGGATTGCAGCCTACCAGGCTGCTCCGTCCATGGGATTTTCCAGGCAAGAGTACTGGAGTGGGTTGCCATTGCCTTCTCCAATTTATTAATACAATAGTCATCATTTCAGTGTACCAGGACCTAACCACTCCCCTACTCTGGCTCATTTAGTTTGCTTTCAATTTTTGCAATTATACAATTGATGATGAACATTATTATGCCTGAATCTTTAATGATATTTAGAATTACTTCCTTAAGATGTATTTTTGCCAGTGAGATTATGAGATAAACGGTTATGAATATTTTCAAGCATTGTGATCCTTTATGCCTTTAGTTGTGGTGGTAATTACATGGATACATACATTTGTCAATGTGGTACCATTACTATCTGTGAATTTTACATTATGCAAATTATACGTCATTCAATTTGACTTTTTAAAATAAAAGGCATAATTATCAACTCAAGAAAAATATTTAATAGCCTCTTGAAATAAAAGAGATCATTTCTCTTTGAAATAATGGTGTCAAACAGAAAATTCTAAAGTATAGGAAAAAGTTGGCTTAAAGTTCAACATTCAGAAAACGAAGATCATGGCATCCGGTCCCATCACTTCATGGCAAATAGATGGGGAAACAGTGGAAACAGTGTCAGACTTTATTTTTGGGGGCTCCAAAATCACTGCAGATGGTGATCACAGCCAGGAAATTAAAAGACGCTTACTCCTTGAAAGGAAAGTTATGACCAACCTAGATAGCATATTCAAAAGCAGAGACATTACTTTGCCAACAAAGGTTCGTCTAGTCAAGGCTATGGTTTTTCCAGTGGTCATATATGGATGTGAGAGCTGGACTGTGAAGAAGGCTGAACGCCGAAGAATTGATGCTTTGAACTGTGGTGTTTGAGAAGACTCTTGAGAGTCCCTTGGACGGCAAGGAGATCCAACCAGTCCATTCTGAAGGAGATCAGCCCTGGGATTTCTTTAGAAGGAATGATGCTGAAGGTGAAACTCCAGTACTTTGGCCACCTCATGTGAAGAGTTGACTCATTGGAAAAGACTCTGATGCTGGGAGGGATTGGGGGCAGGAGGGGAAGGGGATGACAGAGGATGAGATAGCTGGATGGAGTCACCAACTTGATGGGCATGAGTTTGGGTTAACTCTGGGAGTTGGTGATGGACAGGGAGGCCTGGCGTGGTGTGATTCATGGGGTCACAAAGAGTCGGACATGACTGAGTGACTGAACTGAACTGAACTGAAAGTATAGGAGCTGGTGAAAAAGCAGGACATTTTCCCCTGGAACCAACCATGTGATAGCTCTTCTCATAGAAATAGACAATATTACTCAGAAATAAATGATGACTGACTTACAAGGGGACTGAGCTAGTGAGGAGTCCTGAAGCCAAAGATTCATCAGCTTCATTTTATATCCACCTGGTATTTACATTTCTTATGGCTTGAAATTCAAATTCCACAAAGTTATATCCCATGAAATCTCATTTAATAAAACCCATCAAGTTTAGTTTTATTTAAAATTTGTCTATGGCTTTATTTGTTGTCCAGTGAGAATTGTTTTAAATAATGATTTTAAGTTTAATTTTATTTGCAAACAAAAATGGGAGTTAAAGGAAGGAAGAAAGGAAAAGTTTGCTCAATCACATTGGCAGTGTTGTGGCCTGAGAGTTACAATGAGAAATCAATGGAAACTGGTTTGTGATTTTTTTTTTTCCCCTTTTCCAAACACATTGCCTCATTCATTTAACTCCATTACTAATCCTATTTGAAGTTTTTTCTTGATGTGCTGCACAAAAGACTTTGAGTTTCTCTTTTCTAATCTAGAGAAGGAAAGTTCTTTAACAATGATGTATTTGAAATATTTTCAATGACATTCTCAATACAGTAAGATAAATATAAGCACATTTTGCACAACAGAATCATCCCAATGTTAAGACAATTCCCTGGTGACATGGAAATTGCATGCAATGAAGTGGGAGATTGAGAAAAATAAGAGAATATGAACAGAACACTGTTTTAGCTTCTCTGGCATTTTCTCCCCTATGTGTTCAAGTCAACTGAAGAAGAAAAAGGAAAAGAAAGAGTAAAAAGGGGTTTCAGCACCATGTCTTTTATAAATAAGTCAAATAAGCTGTTGGAAACCAAGAACTGAGTGTTGATAAGTTTAAGATATGAACTGGTGTTTTATGATCTTTAAAATGCTAAACTGTATTGAGTATTCTGTATACAACTGGCAACAAAGGATCATTGATTGTGCATCTGCATTTCAAGCCGTTACTACTAAACTTTAAAACTACAGTAAGCTAATCCTTCTCTTGGCAAAGTAGTTGTTAAGCCACATCTTGATCTTAGAGAGTTCCCACCTACCTCATACTATTTTCAATTATCTTTGTGATTCACTCCAAACAACCTAGATGACTGTATTGGATTGTCAACATGGACGTATTTGAACAGAAGTTAGCACACAACCACAAATAAAAGTTTTTTGCACCTTTTTGTTTCCTAAAACACCACTATACAAAATTAACACCTTTCACTGAGATAAAGAGAAATATAGTATGGAAACCTTGAAGATATTGTATGCCTCTTAATTTTTAGCATGTTGACAGTAACATATTTAGTAATTCAAATGTTATTCTGACCACTGACATCCAGACCTTAAAGTTATTAATTATAAAGCAAATAGTTTACAAGCCTAGTTGAAAAGTACTTCTGACCTAAAATAGAAAGATAAGATTGTAGGCATCAGAGCACCCTGAAAAGTTTCTCAGACCAAGAGGAAGAAGAGTCAGGAAGACCAAACGAAACCAGGTCATGTCTTTACTCTGAGTGCCTGTGCTAAGTGGTTATGAATGACATCACTTTAAACGTGTTTTTGAATTTTAGCAGCGTTTATTGTGTGTGAGGGCTTCCCTGGTGGCTCAGTGGTAAAAAGTACCACCTGTGATGCAGGAGACTGCCTGAAATGCAGGAGACATGGGTTCGATCCCTGGGTCAGGAAGATCCCCTAGAGAAGGAAATAACAACACACTCCAGTATTCCTGCCTGGGAAATCCCATGGACAGAGGGGCCTGGAGGGCTGCAGTCCATGGAGTCACAAAAGAGTTGGACACAACTTAGTGACTAAACCACCACCATAGTGTGTGGACCATATTACACTTATCTTTTTCTTTAGGAAAAAAAAGAATACTTATATGACTACATTGAAAAGAGAGTTAAAATGCAAGAATTTAAAAAAATACTAAATTTATATTTTCCTATTTAAGAAGCCAAAAACTGGAAACCTTCCAAAGGAGTCAAGAATAGGTAATATAGATTTAGGCGCAATATTTTTAAAATACGGTTGTAACTAAAAGCAAACTGAACCTTTAGTACATGTCTTTATCACAGCCTTTACTGTGAAAAGTTGCTTTCATTATTTTATTTTCTAAACCACTTATTTAATTAAATGCATCTGCCAAGCTAAAGAGAACTTTAAAATTGTAAATACAGACAAGGTTGAAAACCTCAGTTTTTTATCAGGTGTACTTTATTATTTTCCCCATATACAGGCTTTATGAAAAAACTATCTGGATGATTCATCTTCTAATGTCTTATTGAGAAATTACCTTTTCTTCCTTTTGCACAATACAAACACACATTTCTTAAAATATGTACAGAATATATTTTGCCAGGTACTTTGTGCAAAGCTGTCGCAACGAAGCTTAGTATCTTGTGAAACAGGTCGCTGGAACAGTGCTTACAAGCTGCCCTGGTGATCTGAAACCCATCAAAATGACTAGACTTTAATTTATCCTGAATCAACATAGTTCACTGACCCCAGCTTCTTTCATTAGCTAAATGAGATTTTCTTTAAAGATTGAAAGGCCTTTTTAAATTTTTTTTTTCACTCATAGCAATGTATCAGTGGTCCTGAACAGGCCATTCTTGACCCATGTTGTACAACCATCTTCTGCAAGATACAGTCAAGCAGGATGGAAAATTAATGCAGTAGAAATTATAAGCTAGTCATCACAGATCCAATATTCAGTTCAGTTCAGTCACTCAGTTGTGTTCAACTCTTTGCGATCCCATGAATCACACCACGCCAGGCCTCCCTGTCCATCACCAACTCCTGGAGTTCACTCAAACTCATGTCCATCGAGTTGGTGATGCCATCCAGCCACCTCATCCTCTGTCGTCCCCTTCTCCTCCTGCCCCCAATCCCTCCCAGCATCAGAGTCTTTTCTAATGAGTCAACTCTTCACATGAGGTGGCCAAAGTACTGGAGTTTCAGCTTCAGCATCAGTCCTTCCAATGAACACACAGGACTGATCTCCTTTAGGATGGACTGGTTGGATCTCCTTGCAGTCCAAGGGACTCTCAAAAGTCTTCTCCAACACCACAGTTCAAAACCATCAATTCTTCGGCTCTTAGCTTTCTTCACAGTCCAACTCTCACAACCATACATGACCACTGGAAAAACCATTGTCTTGACTAGAGGGATCTTTGTTGGCAAAGTAATATCTCTGCTTTTCAATATGCTATCTAGGTTGGTCATAACTTTCCTTTCAAGAAGTAAGAGTCCTTTAATTTCATGGCTGCAATCACCATCTGCAGTGATTTTGGAGCCCAAAAAAATAAAGTCTGACACTGTTTCCACTGCTTCCCATGAAGTGATGGGACCAGATGCCATGATCTTAGTTTTCTGAATGTTGAACTTTAAGCCAACTTTTTCACTCTCCACTTTCACTTTCATCAAGAGGCGTTTTAGTTCCTCTTCACTTTCTGCCATAAGGGATGTGTCATCTGCATATCTGAGGTTATTGCTATTTCTCCCTGCAATCTTGATTCCAGCTTGTGCTTCATCCAGCCCAGCGTTTCTCATGATGTACTCTGTATATAAGTTAAATAACTAGGGTGAAAATATTCAACCTTGGCATACTCCTTTTCCTACTTGGAACCAGTCTGTTGTTCCATGTCCAGTTCTAACTGTTGCTTCCTGACCTGCATACAGGTTTCTCAAGAGGCAGGTCAGGTGGTCTGGTATTCCCATCTCTTTCAGAATTTTCCACAGTTTATTGTGATCCATACAGTCAAAGGCTTTGGCATAGTCAATAAAGCAGAATTAGAAGTTTTTCTGGAACTCTCTTGCTTTTTTGATGATCCAGCAGATGTTGGCAATTTGATCTCTGATTCCTCATCTTTTCTAAAACCAGCTTGAACATCTGGAAGTTCACGATTCACGTATTGCTGAAGCCTGGCTTGGAGAATTTTGAGCATTACTTTACTAGCGTGGGAGATGAGTGCAATTGTGCAGTAGTTTGAGCATTCTTTGGCATTGACTTTCTTTAGGATTGGAATGAAAACTGACCTTTTCCAGTCCTGTGGCCACTGCTGACTTTTCCAAATTTGCTGGCATATTGAGTGCAGCACTTTTACAGCATCATCTTTCAGGATTTAAAATAGCTCCACTGAAATTTCATGAACTCCACTAGCTTTGTTCATAGTGATGCTTTCTAAGGCCCACTTGACTTCACATTCCAGGATGTCTGGCTCTAGGTGAGTGATCACACCATCATAATTGTCTGGGTCATGAAGATTTTTTTTTTGTATAGTTCTTCTTTTTATTCTTGCCATCTCTTCTTAATATCTTCTGCTTCTGTTAGGTCCATACCATTTCTGTCCTTTATCAAGCCTGTCTCTACATGAAATATTCCCTTGATATCTCTAATTTTCTTGAAGACATCTCTAGTCTTTCCCATTCTATTGTTTTCCTCTATTTCTTTGCATTGATCATGGAGGAAGGCTTTCTTATCTCTCCTTGCTATTCTTTGGAACTCTGCATTCAGATGCTAATATCTTTCCTTTTCTCCTTTGCTTTTCGCTTCTCTTCTTTTCACAGCTATTTGTAAGACCTCCCTAGACAGCCATTTTGCTTTTTTGCATTTCTTTTCCATGGGGATGGTCTTGATCCCTGTCTCCTGTACAATGTCACGAACCTCCGTCCATAGTTCATCAGGGACTCTGTCTATCAGATCTAGTCCCTTAAATCTATTTCTCACTTCCATTGTATAATCATAAGGGATTTGATTTAGGTCATACCTGAATGGTCTCTTGGTTTTCTCCACTTTCTTCAATTTAAGTCTGAATTTGGAAATAAGGAGTTCACAATCTGAGCCACAGTCAGCTCCCGGTCTTGTTTTTGCTGACTGTATAGAGCTTCTCCATCTTTGGCTGCAAAGAATATAATCAATCTGATTTTGGTGTTGACCATCTGGTGATGTCCATGTGTAGAGTCTTCTCTTGTGTTGTTGGATGAGGGTGTTTGTTATGACCAGTGCATTTTTTTGAAAAAACTCTATTAGTCTTTGCCCTGCTTCATTCCGTATTCCAAGGCCAAACTTGCCTGTTATTCCAGGTGTTTCTTGACTTCCTACTTCTGCATTCCAGTCCCCTATAATGAAAAGCACATCTTTTTTGGGTGTTAGTTCTAAAAGGTCTTGTAGGTCTTCATAGAACCGTTCAACTTCAGCTTCTTCAGCATTACTGGTTGGGGCATAGGCTTGGATTACTGTGATATTGAATGGTTTGCCTTGGAAACAAACAGAGATCATTCTGTCATTTTTGAGATTGCATCCAAGTACTGCATTTCAGACTCTTTTATTGACCATGATGGCTACTCCATTTCTTCTAAGGGATTTCTGCCCACAGAAGTAGATATAATGGTCATCTGAGTTAAATTCACCCATCCCAGTCCATTTTAGTTTGCTGATTCCTCAAATGTCAACGTTCACTCTTGTCATCTCCTGTTTGACCACTTCCAATTTGCCTTGATTCATGGACCTGACATTCCAGGTTCCTATGCAATATTGCTCTTTACAGCATCAGAGCTTGCTTCTATCACCAGTCACATCCACGACTGGGTATTGTTTTTTTCTTTGGCTCCATCCCTTCATTCTTTCTGGAGTTATTTCTCCATTGATCTCCGGTAGCATATTGGGCACCTACCGACCCGAGGAGTTCCTCTTTCAGTATCCTATCATTTTGCCTTTTCATACTGTTCATGGGGTTCTCAGTATTGTTTGAATCAAATATTAAGTATCACTAAAAAACTCCAAAAGTATTGTCTCATTGTTCATGCAAAAACTGATTCCCTAGATAATAGTAATTATGAAAAATGAAGTACCAAATTCTATAAGGTGTGTCCTTGAGAAATAAATGAATGGATTTCTCTTTACAATAAACAAGAGCACAGATTCTTTAAAATAGGTTATTTAATATGATTTCCTTCAAAACTAGTTTATTCATACATTTTTAAAGCATATAAAGAACCTTATCAATCAGACTCACCCTATGAAATTATAGTTATAAATGGTTTTTTTGCAGACATTTTTTTTCCTTCAGTGATGATTTTTAAGGTACTTTGGATTATTATCTAGGAACTCCTCCTCCTTAGCTGACTCACATACATGCAAAATAAGAATTAATGGGTTTTGACACAGAAGTAGGAAAGTGTTATTGCTACAACTCTGCCTGTAAGTTTAGAAATCTACACTAAAATATTTCACCAGAAAGATTTAATCATCACACCTGATCTAGGGCCGTGAATCCCAAGTTTCCTTTGATTGGTTTCTCCAGTTTATGTCAAGTCAAACCCAAGAACAGTGCCTCCTGCATAGATGATAGTCGACTTTACATGTGTTCAGGATATGAATAATCCAAGGATTTCCCCACCCTATGCCTTCTTCATGTGTCATATCTGGGAGCAATCGTAAGAGATCTGGGATGGGTCTTAGACACCTCTTGTTTTGATATGTTAAGTAATGTTAAATGCACAAGTGAGAGAAATGTTGAAGTTCATGAGAAAAAGTTTGGAGATGAAGTAGTGAAGTTCCTGAAAAGATGGTGTAAGAACTGGCTTTAAACAGAAGGAGGAACACCTATTTCCACTGGGTAGTTGGATGGAAGTAAACCTTGACCTATTGGCGAGTTTTGTTGGGGGAAGGGACAATGCAGAAAAGAAAGAGAGTTGAAGTGGGATCCAGCTGATAATTTTTACCTGTGACGTATAAAATTAGCTCATTCTTCTAAAAAATTGTTTAGCTTTGTTGTTGTTCAGTTGCTAAGTCATGTCCAACTCTTTGTGACCCCATGAACTGCAGCACACCAGGCTTCCCTGTGCTTCACTATCTCCTGGAGTTTGCTCAAACTCATGTTCATTGAGCCGGTGATGCCACCCAACAATCATCCTCTGTTACCCCTTTCTCCTCCTGCCCTCAATCTTTCCTAGCATCAGGGTCTTTTTCAATGAATCCACAGTTCACATCAAGTGACCAAAGTATTGAAACTTCAGCTTTGGTATCATTCCTTCTAATGAACATTCAGGGTTGATTTTCTTTTGGATTGACTGATTTGATCTCCCTGCAGTCCTCCTTTCTTGATGCATAATTGACAAAATTGTATAGGCTTAAAGTGTATACTGTGAGATATATATATATATACACATATATACATCAAACCTCATATATATATACAATGATTACTACAATCGAGCCAACTTATTTATCATCTCATACAGTCACCATTGTGTGTGTGTGTGTGTGTGTGGTAAAAATACTTAAGATCTACTTCTCACCAGATTTTTAGTATACAATATACTGTTATTTACTGTAGTCACCATGCTATGCATTAAGTGTCCAGAACTTTATTCATTTTAAAACTGAAAGTTTGTACTCTTTGACTAATATCTCTCTCCATTAACCTCTAACCTTCCTATCCCCTGGTAACCACCCATATACTCTTTGTTTCTTTGAGTTTACTGTTTTTGACTCCTTATATAAATAAGATCATGCAGTATTTGTCTTTGTTTGGCTTGTTGCACTTATCATACTGTTCTCCATGTTCATCCATGCTGTCACAAATGGCAGGATTTCCTTCTTTTTTAAGGTTGAATAATATTCCATTGTGTGTGTACATGTGTGAGTGTGTGTACACACACATATAGATACACATATATGTATCACATTTTCCTTACTCATTCATCTATGAACAAACACTTTAAATGTTTCTGTATTTTGACTATTTGAAAAATGCTGCAGTGAATATGGGAATGCAGTTCCCATGGGAATGCACTCTCTGGGATAGTTACTTCACTTCCTTTGGATATATACCCAGAAGTGGGATTATTGGATCATATGGTAGTTCTGTTTTTAATTTTTTGAGAAACTTCCATACTATTTTCTATAATGGCTATACCAATTTACATTGCCACCATAGCATACTAAGGTTGCTTTTTCTTCACATTCTTAACAACTGATAATGAAGAAAGATGAAGTGATACAATTACTTAAGAATAGTGGAAAATACTTTAAACAGACTAAAAATAGATTGGGGCATGATTTTCAAGTATTATGAATAACAGTATAAAGACTTTGAGTTTCTATAACCAAGAATGAGTCATTTCACTTGAGACCTGAATATCAACTGTGAGATTTGCAATTAATAAATCACTGATGATCTCGACAACCATTTTAATATGGGTGAAAGTTAAGTTGTAATAGATTGAAAAATAATAGAATAAAAAAAAATGAGGTGAATTCAGGAAGTGAGGCCTAAATCTATGCAAAACTGCTTGATCTAGAATTTCCACTCCGGGGATATAACCTGAAATCTTTGAGAATTTTGTGTACCTCTCCTTTAATCTCCCCATTCAGGTCCAAACCCGTGGCGTACACTCAGGAAGATCATTAGCCAAATGGAAAAAGAAAACCAACTTTATTAATCTGTGCAAGCATAATATGATGGACGACGTGGGACTGCCTGGTAAAAGCTCAGCAGGAGAACATGATTTGACCTCAGGCCAAATGAGGCCTCCTTTCCTTACACTGAATGTTTGTTTAAGGACCTGCATGTTTGGCAGTGCGCTGAGGATGGGAGAGGAGAGGTGCGGAGGGTTAGAGTAAGTGACCATGATAAAGTGAGAACCAGCCAGAGAAGCGAAGAGAGAGACAGAGAAGGAGTCCCTGGACCTCCAAAACTACCTCTTACCAAACAGGCTAACTGAAAGGACTTAACGAATGGTCAGGGTTGGCATCTAGAAGCCTGGGAATCATGGAAGTTGTGCCGGAGGACTAACAGCTTCCGGAAGACGAGAATCACACATAGTTTTGTTTACCCAAATCAATACCTGACACAATGACTATTCACTGAATGAATGAAAAAAAAAAAATACAACAGTGTCAAAATAGTATTTCAAGATGCCCCACTTTGACCAAGGAGATGGGAAATACAGTGCTGGTAATCAACAGAGATGGATGGGTATAGTTGAAGCAATTACTTTCAGTTGCCTTTCATTACAGATATGACAGCATCTGTTCTGATTGGCCAATGCCTGTATTCTGGAGGTTAGTAAATATTTGACACTGTTCTCCTGGGGAAGGGTTTAAGGGGGAAGTTAAACTTAGAGGGAAAAATGTCACCTTTTCGTCATCAATATCTCAATTTTTTATTAACATGAATTATCAAATTTGTTATACATTGACTTCTATAGTGATAGTGATATTTAATGTTTTTGAATATCGCTCATTATAAACTGCTCATTCCCAATCTTCAGAAAAGATTATTTTTTAATTTTGAAATACAAATTTTAAATAAAAGTAAGGATCATGTATACATAAATTTGAGAGATATTTTTATAAAACCATTTACATTTAGAAATATTCAAGATACATATTAATCAAGATATATGTTATTCTAGACAATTTATCCTTTTTGCTACATTTTTTAAAATTCTTCAAAGAATGCCTTGATATGTTCTCCATAACTCATAGAGGAGGAGACCTAAATTCATGTTATATTGTCATTTATTCAACATACATTTTGAGCATTTACTCTGTCCTATCTGCATATGTCATATCTGCATTGCTAGATATGGAATTTTCCAGGCAAGAATACTGGAGTGGAGTCCATTCCCTTCTCCAGGGGATCCTCCTGACCCACAGATGGAACCTATGTCTCTTACATCTCCTGCATTAGCACCACCTGGGAAGCCCAATTCCTAGGTATAGAGGACACAGTGGTAGCAAATGCCAATATGTTCTCATGAGTCCAATTTGGAAGAATGATGTAATTCAAATGATTACGTTATCAATTCTATATTTTTTGAACTGGAGAAAAGAAGCCTGATCTAAACTGCTGCCTTAAGGAAGGTTGACCTTGGAAGACAACAAAAGAACTGGGAAATAAGGGGTAAACAAGAGTGGAGGGAACAACAGTCCATGCGGAGTAAACAATCTTTGCAAAGACTTTTTGACAGAAACAATTGTGGTGCTCACCTTGACTGATGCTCCCCACTCCTGCAGGTTCTACAAATGGTGACCGGTGGCCACGTTTCATAGCTGACAGCAGTGGTTCTGCAGGTATGACCCAGAAGAACAAGAGGACTGCAAGGAAATGTTGGAAATGGACAGACAAAGGTAGACCTATGTTGGGTTTAAAAATCATTTTTAAGAGCTCTTGAACATTTCAGAACTTTAAATTATTAAGTCAAACAGATTTAGAAAATGGTTCTAACTGCAGTGTGGCACATAGAGTGGAGTTAGAACAGAGTAAAATCAGAGACAGTAAGAAAGCCGTTGTCGAGCTGAGAGACTATGGAGACAATGAAGGTAGACACAGCCCCATGGAATTATTCAATACAAGGAGAGAATCATCCTTACAGTGTTTAATCCCACTTGCAACCTAATGTTTAACTCTTCTCTGCAATCACTACCAGGTTGCTATATACCTTTCCTCTTGAACACCTTCCAATATTGATCTAAAACAAAATCATATGTGTGCTAGTATAACTGAGCAAAAAAGTACACAGACTGGATTCAGACTATTTGGTTTCAAATCCACTATCAGTTTGCTTGACCATGGGAAAATTTATTCATCTATGCTCGGTTTCCTCATTGGTAACATAGTAGTAGTACTACCTACTTCAGATAATTGTGATAATTAACTAAGATAATGTATTTTTAGGATTCAGCACACATCATTGTAGTAAGAGCTCAAGAATTAGATTTTTATACCAATAGATAATGAAGTTTGATTTATAAAGCTATAAAACAAACATCTGAATCATTTTAGTATCATAGTCTTTCATGATCATTTTAAGAGAAAGTGAATATTTTACAATGTATTTTATTGGAATATTTCTTTTCAAACATTAAAATCAAGGTCTTTTCTTTCATTAAAAAAACATCTGTTCATTTTTGTATTACTGTGTTCTTGGCATAAATTGTTGACACTGGGATATGTACTTGTATGCCAAAGAACCTGTCTTAACTCTGGATAATTAACACATTAACATATCCTTGAAAGTTAATTGTATTAATTGTATTTAAAATTCTGACTTACATCTCTAAAACAGAATGTAAAATAAATAATTTTAGCTACAATGGAGAAATAAAGGTTACAACTTTATGATAGTAAGATTATGGAGCTGATTAATTCTTTAGAATACTTGAGTATTTATAAAGTGGGATCCATAGATAGGATGTTGCCCAATTCAACCGTTGTGGTATGAAATGTATTCACTTTTTATTGAAGTAAAATGTTTATTATTATTACATTATAGTTTTTGCTAAGGGCTAAAAAACTTGTGCTTCATCCTAGGGACACACATTCCTCATCCTCTCTCTTTAACTTTTATAGATTTTAAGGACCTTGGCATGACAAAAATGATGCTAATCATTATTGGAAAAGCCAATTCAATTATCCTCACCATTGAAAGTGAACGTATAGGTGTTTCAGGGTGTCCTTTATGATCGTGCAAAATGTTGTACATATATGTTTCTCAATTTCATGAAACTAAATTTAGACACAATATAGTATTTTATATTTAGTGTTGATTACTCTTTTACTTTTTATTACTAAAGGAAATAAAATTTCTGGCTATATTATTGTTGATTAATGTTATAATTATTATTCATGGCTGTTTGCTTGCTATGAACAGATTATGCCTATTGCTCCTTTTACAAGCCAAAAGATGATTTAACAATAACTGACAATACAATGTATAAACTGAAAGTTAACAAATGCAGAGGTTTAATTTCCTATAATTTATATTAATGTATTCAAGTTTTTCACAAGAATTTAGTATATGACTATTGAATGACTGTATGAAATATCTTCCGGTAGATTCTAAAGATACATGTTAAAAAAAACCCAACCACTGTGTCCCCAAGGAGTAATCTAATGGCAAAGGACAAACACAACATGACAGCTTTAATGGAACGAGCATAACACGTTCAGTGTAAACACAGAGCAAGGAATAGCTGAGACTGCTGAAGGAGTTCAGGAAAGGCTTCACAAAGAAACTTAAAACTGAAGGTTATGCAGGAGTGTTTCTGTTGAGTCAAAGGTATATTGATAGAATGCTTCCAAAGGTCTGAGAGTATCAATATAAAGAGCTCAAGTAACCTAGAATGTATAAAGTGTGTCCAGGGGAAAAAGCTAAGAGATAATTAAGAATGCTAGTGAGATGCCATATTATGAAGAGTTATACAAAGGAGCTCAGTTCTTACATAATTTAAAGGCAGTCAATGGGGAAGAAAAACATTTTTAACAAAGCATGATGATCAGATTTTGTCTATATTCAAGAGGTTACTTTTTCAATAGTGTAGAAGGTGGATTGCAGAAGGTTGAGACTTGAAGTAGAAAGAGCAGAAGAGAGAGAAAGAATCTGAACTAATGAGCAATGATGAAAAGTAAGGACAGATATAAGAGATAAACAGGAGAAAAAATAGAATTTAATATGAAGAGTACAGAAAGGAAAGCTGGGTAGGGCGATTCCTACATTTTGACTTGGGCAACCAAGTGGATTATGTAGCCAAACAATAAGAGGGAATCCAGGAGGAGGAACAGATTTGTGTGGGATGAGGAGATATGTTCACTTGAATTAAAATGAAAATATCATGTTGTGGGTATGCAAAATGAGGTGTTTTTTTTTTTTATAAAAGTAGCTCCGTGGCTCTCTGCATTAGTCGTTGTACATTTATTTATTCAACAACATTGCAGAGGAATAACAATGTCAAGATAGGGTGATGGGTGGGGGTGGATAGTGCAATAATAAATATGCATGGCCCCAATCCTTAAAAAACTTATAGTTGAGTAGGAGAGTGGCAATAAATTGTGCAAATGATCGGTTTGTGCCTTCAGAGAGGTTCAAAAGGATTATCACGAGAATTCAACTAAGAAAGAGATAATATTTAATGGCCAGTTCAAGCAAGTATACTTGAAAAAAAGAAGATGAGATTTAAATTATATTTAAAAAAAGGAAAAGAAGTTTGATAGAAAATTCGGGGAGGAGTTTCTAAGTAGACAGAAGAGAATGAGCAAGGAGTGAAAAACCACATGGAAACATCTTGTGGTTACCAAGCTTGACTGATGTGGAAATTAAAGTAGCAGTGAGCAGTAATTTGCGAAAACTACAATTTGCCCTTGAAAGAGACCAGGGAATTAGGACTTAGTAACAATGGAGTCTACTGAGAATTTCTGAGAAAGGCAATAAATGACCTACTAGAACTGTTCTTATTGAGAGTAATTTTGAAGCTGGCTTAGCGGGGAGGCTGTTAAATTGTCATCAGGGCTTACCTAGAAAGAGTAGCTATTACAGAGAAAAGAAGAAAGAGGAAGACCAATCCATGGAACTTGTCTGATTGTTTGAGGTGAAGAACCGAAATAAATGATAATACTAGAGTATCACCCTTATGGCAGAAACTGAAGAGGAACTAAAAAGCCTCTTGATGAAAGTGAAGGAGAAGAGTGAAAAAGTTGGCTTAAAGCTCACATTCAGAAAACTAAGATCATGGCATCTAGTCCTATCACTTCATAGGAAATAGATGGGGAAACAGTGGAAACAGTGTCAGACTTTATTTTTCTGGGCTCCCAAATCACTGCAGATGGTGACTGCAGCCATGAAATTAAAAGACGCTTACTCCTTGGAAGGAAAGTTATGACCAACCTAGATAGCATATTCAAAAGCAGAGACATTACTTTGCCAACAAAGGTCCATCTAGTCAAGGTTATGGTTTTTCCAGTAGTGACGTATGGATGTGAGAGTTGGACGGTGAAGAAAGCTGAGTGCCAAAGAATTGATGCTTTTCAACTGTGGTGTTGGAGAAGACTCTTGAGAGTCCCTTGGACTGCAAGGAGATCCAACCGGTCTATTCTAAAGGAGATCAGTCTTGGGTGTTCATCGGAAGGACTGATACTAAAGCTGAAACTCCAATACTTTGGCCACCTCATGCGAAGAGTTGACTCATTGGAAAAGACTCTGATGCTGGGAGGGATTGGGGACAGGAAGAGAAGGGGACGACAGAGGATGAGATGGCTGGATGGCATCACCGACTCGATGGACATGGGTTTGGGTAGACTCCGGGAGTTGGTGATGGACAGGGAGGCCTGGTGTGCTGCGATTCATGGGGTCGCAAAGAGTCGGACACGACTGAGTGACTAAACTGAACTGAACTGAACTGAGAATATCATCAACTAACCTTACTCGATGTATCATAGGGACATTAACTAACATTGAGAGTAAAGAAATATATATATATATTTTAGGAGAAAACAATAAAAAGCCAAGGATGAATGCCTGGAAGCATTCAAATGATGTTTAGCCACCTTTTGCAAACAAAAACTCAAAGGAAGAGTTAAAGCCTGGATTTATAGATTTGCAGAGTGATGAAAATCAATAATATATGATCTCCAGTGTAAAAATAATGATTTTCTCTTTCCAAAATATTTTGAACCACCTATTTATGTTCATCTTACTTCAGGTGACTGAACCCTGTAGGTGCAGAACTATCTTTACATCTCAAGCACCTAGAAAGTGAAAGTGTTAGTTGCTCAGTGGTGTCTGACTCTTTGTGACCCCAAGGACTGTAGCCCGTCAGGCTCCTCTGTCCACAGAATTCTCCAGGCAAACATACTGGAGTGGGTTGTCATTTCCTACTCCAAGGGATCTTCCCAACCCAGGAATTGAACCCGGGTCTCCCACACTGCAGGCAACTTCTTTACCACCCAAACCACCAGGGAAGCCCCAAGCACCCAGAACCACAGTATTAATAGGCGTTATTGTTGACTGTTTGGTCAGACTCTGTTTCAATGAACAAGTCATTTAAACATCCTCCAGAAATGGAAGTTTAATATCAGGCTCAGTAAGAGAGCTGAGGCTTACGATGAAATAGGTAAGAAAGATCCAGACTAGACTCAGGACATATGGGAACTGGACTCAATTCGAGGCAGCAGTGGGAACCTCAGAAGTAAGAACTTATGGCTCTTTCCTTTAGAGACAGGTGATGAATATGAACCCACTACCTTCTTATCCATTTTTCCTTTTAGAATCATTTTTTGTCTCTACAACAAACTGATTTTATAGTTCTCTTTATACTTTATGCTTTTTGATAATTTTTGAATTCTTATACATTTTGAGTTCTCAGGCTCCCTGCATCCTTTTGTTTCTAGCTCTTGCTTATCTGCCTGATTTTATCTGTAGATCTTAATATCTGCTCCAGAATATTCAGTGTTATTGGCCCAATTATCCCAGTTTTTGCAGAGCTTTTAAGGCTTAGTCACCTTTTAGGCATCCTGGCTAATCGATGAATTTCCTGACTTGAGTTAGCTGCTCGTTCTTGGTCCTGTTAGCTAAGATCATCCGGGGATCCGGGTGTCTCGTGTGGAAAATGTGGCCACCTGGTGTAATCTGTTCATTACAAGCTCTGAGCGTCATTGAAGTGTCACCACAAACACAATTTTCCCATTGGACATCAATTGTTAGTAGTTCATATTTTTAATCCAAGATGACATATAAATAGCATTTCTGTAAAAGCAACATAAATACATAAAACCACAATTATATTAAATATTAATACTATGGAGGTTAAATGAATAAAAGCAAAACATTCTTCATTGAATACACTTGAACTTTCAGAAAATTAGTATAATGAACTGTTTATTGTTAAGAAACTGCTATGATCATATTGAATTTATAAAGTTAAATTGAATGCAAATGGTAGTGAAGTACTCATTTGATTTCAAATTGTAAATCATAGAAAAGTCTTAACTGTGGAAGTTACTTTATTTCATGTCATATTCTATAGATATTCTTTTATTATTTTATTAGTACATGTTTTCTTTTTTCATTTACCAAACTACTTGAAGTCAAGCAGTGTTTTCAATTAATATTGAATTTTCCCACAAAGTTTAACATAATTTCAAGTAGACAATTAAAGGACTATTATGGATGGCTGATCTATTTCAGATTTTATGAATTCAGAGTTTTCAATTTAGATTTAAGAGGTTTGATATTTATGTTCATTTATGTACATACATATTGTATGTTTGGGCATGCACACACACTCATGCAGATGTTATTAAATGCCTATATAATATAACTAATTAATGTTTCTTGCCCCCAACCTTACTTAAGTGATAAAGGAATTTCTGTGAGGAAATTTCACAAGCAAGCACATATATGTGACCCGTTCTTTCATATCTTGTGCATGCATGCTCAATCATGCCTGACTCTTTTGCAACCCCGTAGACTGTAGCCCACCAGGCCCCTCTGTCCATGGGATTCTCCAGGCAAGAATACTGGAGTGGGTTGCCATTCCCTTCTCCAGGAGATCTTCCCGATCCAGAGATCTAACTCACGTCTCCTGCATTGTCAGGCAGATTCTGTACCACTGTGCTACCTGGGAAGTCCTTTCCCAATCTTGTACTATTGGGCATTTGATGCTTTTTTCAAATACTTATTTAAAAATGTTCAGTTCAGATCAGTTACTCAGTCATGTCCGACTCTGCAATCCTATGGACTGCAGCACAGCAGGCTTCCCCGTCCATTACCAACTCCAGGAGCTTACTCAAACTCATGTTGATCCAGTTGGTGATGCCATCCAACCATCTCATTCTCTGTCGTCCCCTTCTCCTTCCACCTTCAATCCTTCCCAGCACAGGGGCTTTTCCAATGAGTCAGTTCATCTCATCAGGTGGCCAAAGTATTGGAGTTTCAGCTTCAGCATCAGTCTTTCCAATGAATATTCAGGACTGATTTCCTTTAGGATTGACTGGTTGGATCTCCTTGCAGTCCAAGAGACTCTAATGTTTAATACTTTTAAATTATAATACTTATAAAAGTGTTTAATTAATACTTTTAAAAAATGTGAAGATATATAAATATAGTATGAAGGAATCTAACTATATTGGTCATTATCCTTTTTTCTTTTTCATTTATGTGAAATTGACTTATGTCTCTATTAATTAACTCTCAAAGGCTAATAGCATTCTCATAAAAAGAGCCAGAGTTTCACTGTCTACTTTCAATATGTATATATGGATACTGAAGATTAGAACCCAATTTTTGTATCATTAAACATAATTGCTTTTTCTTATTCTTTCACTTTTCTTCATGTTAGCAGTATAGTCCAAAAAATAGTGAAATGAATGAACAAAGGAGGTAAACATTATATTTTTAAATCATTATAATGACCACTCTGAAATAGCTCCTTTTATTCATGAAAAAATCAAAATTCTTATATTAGCTCTACACACATATAACTACCAGCATATTAGAATGGACAAGCATTCTGTGTAGGCAATGGCACTGGTTATAAAAAAAGAAAAACAGACAAAGCTGATGACTTTTAAAGGTTAATATTCTAGGTGAGGAAGACAGATTTGCAAACAGATAAATGAAATAAAATGTTATAAAACCATATTAGAAGTTCACTATGGAAAAAAATCTTTGTCTTCAAATTCAACATGCATGACATGTGATTGTGTTTTTTTCTGTAATTCAACTTATTTATATTTTGACTCTCATTCTGTTGGCTTCCCTGGTGGCTCAGACAGTAAAGAATTCACCTGCAATGTGGGAGACCCGGGTTCAGAAGGTCCCTGGGTTGGGAAGATTCCCCTGGAGAAAGGAATGGCAACCCACTCCAATATTCTTGCCTGGAGAATTCCATGGACAGAGGAGCCTGGCGGGCTACTGTTCACTGGGTCACAAAGAGTTGGCCATGACTGAGCAACTAAGCACAGCACACTGCTGGTTAACAGAACTGTTTGTTTTCTAAAGAAATTAAGCTTTTTTTTTTCTTTTAGCTTTATGTTTTTATGTATTTATTTTTGGCCCCATTGGGGCCTTCTCTAGTTGCAGAGAGCAGACAGTGGGTCCTTCTCTTGCTGCACAGCAGGGGCTCTAGTGCCCTCAGGCTCAGTTGTGTCACATGGACTTAGTTGTCCTGCGGCATGCAGAACCTTCCCCGACCAGGGATCAAACCCGTGTCCCCTGCGTTGCAGGCAGATTCTTCACCACTCGACAACCAAGAAGTTCAAGCTCAGAATGTCAGTGAATTTGGGATAGCCTCAGGAAACCTTTTGAATTCCCTTAGTCATTTCAGAATTTTCTTGGTCAGTTCCGAGTCCACCTTCTCATTGATCTTTAAGATTACAGCTATGTTTTAAGGGATGTCTCAGGGCCCGGATACCGTGGAATAAGAGGCAGTGGGGAAGAGAAAGGGGACAATCTGATGAATAACTGTCATCTTCTATTCATATAGGTCTTTGCTAAAATCTTCATATTCTCATTTGTCTAGTTAATGGTGCATGCGTGTTTCTGTTTCTTTTTTAATCTTACTTGAACCCTAATTCAGAAGACCAGTTATCTATTTATTTATGAACCCTTGTGAGGCATATAACAAGCAACTGGTTTTTACTCACACTACACTGTTCGTTCACTCAGTCGTGTCTGACTCTTTGCAACCCCATGGACTGCGGCACACCAGGCTTCCCTGTCCTTACTATCTCCTGGAGCTGCCCAAACTCACGCCCACTGAATCAGTGATGCCATCCAACCATCTTGTCCTCTGTTGCTCCCTTGTCCTCCCACCCTCAATCTTTCCCAGCATCAGGGTCTTTTCCACACCACAGTGGGTTCAAGCAAACTCTGGAGTCTGTCGCAGGCACTTCTGCTCAACACTCATTAATTCATCTTGTCTCTGCTACTCTCACCCCTCAGAGCTCCACTCTGGCAGCCACATGCCCTCTCTGCACTTATGCTCCATCTTCCACAAGCTGTCTAGGCTTTCCGTTGTATTTTCCTATGAAATGAGGCCAAAAATATAGGGCTTAGGACTCACACTCAGGATGCACCCAGCAACTCATATTCTCCACTTCCATTATTATTCTCTCATTTCTCCCCAGTTCATAGAATATTTCTTTCCTCTAGAATGGGAAATTTTCCTTTTATGTCATCATACATTTTTCCAAGCCTAGGGGCATAAAATTGATGATCTGCATTTTTCGAGTGTTAGTTTCCGAAGCTTTGATACCTAAGATATTATACATAGATGTTATACATCAAAAGCTTTCATTTCAAAAATAAAAACTTTTTTTTTTCCTTTCTGGTGGGATCATTCCTCCCTGGAGGCAATGGATATTCACTGTCTACTTTGAATAGAAAATAGGCTTCGTAGATAAAATAAATTACATAGATTAAAAAAAAGAGAGAACAAAAGATACATCCATTGATAATCCATCTGAACTCCGCCCTTGCCCTCTGTTTCATACTGAGTTAGCCAAGGGAGAGGAAGGGAGAGAAGATGGGAGAAAGGAATAATAGGAGGTTAGGATATTCTTATAGTTCTTTTCCTTTGGGTTCACCACAGGCTGGCTCTGTCCTCAAAGCCAGTTTGAGGCAGCCCTCTTCCTATGTTGCTAACTCCAGGTTCTGGTAACTACTCTCTCCACCTGTCCCTTTCAGCCTAGGGAGATAACACTATGCCATTGTCAACCTCAGGGTTGTTGTTGTTTAGTCACTAAGTCCTTACTGACTTTTTTGAAACCCCATAGAGAGGAGCACTGTCAGGCTCCTCTGTCCATGGGATTTCCCAGGCAAGAATACAGGAATGGGTTGCCATTTCCTTCTCCAAGAGATCTTCCCAACCCAGGGATCAAATCCACATCTTCTGCATTGGCAGGAGGATTCTATACCACTGAACCACCAGGGAAGCCTCAGGGTACCGTATTATATTTTCTTTGCTTCCCTATATCTTGCCTACACATTTCCGGTTAGCCTCTTTTATGATCTTTATGGATGACAGTTTGATGTGTCATCTTTTTTTCCTGCCAGGACCTTAATTGATAAGTGGTAGCTTTCCTGGTGGCTCAGAAGGTAAAAAGTCTGCCTGTAATGCAGGAGACCTGAGTTTAATCCCAGTATTTTTGCCTGGAGAATTCCATGGACAGAAGAGCCTGCTGAGCCCCAGTCCATGGAGTCGCAGAGTCAGACATGACTGAGCAACTAACATTTCATTTTTTTCACCTTGAACTAAGACAGAGATTATGGACAGAGGAATCAGTTTAGATAAAAATATAATGAGTATAGTGTCTATTCCTATCTTCTAGTATCATCTAATCTCTGGAGACACAAGAGTCATATAGTTTAGCCATTCTCAAATATAGTCTTTGAACTGTTAAGTGTCCCTAAGATGCTTTCAGGGGATTGTCTTGGTCAAAATTACTTTTATAAAAATACTAAGAATCTCTTGAACTTTTCACTGTGTTGATATTTGCACTGGAAGTCCCAAAGTGATAGTTAGTAAAACTGCTGGCATCTTAATGTGATTTAAAGGCCACGGCACCAAATGGTTTTAGAAATCTCTGCATTTTTACTGCTGCAATGTAGAGTGTAAACACACACACACACAGCCAGTTTCACCTGAGAATATTTTTTACTGAGCAGTAAAAATAATATTTTTCATTAAATCTCATGGCTGAGTACATGCTCTACTGCATACCAAGCTACGGTCGTTAACTCAAAGAAAAACACTTGTGTGTGGTGTGAGCTGTAAGTTGAACCAGCCACTTTTTTTCATGGAACACCATTTTTAATTGAAAGAATGACTGGCAGACAAGAACAACTGACAGGGTTATTTAGACTTGGATATCTGGCAAATATTTTTTCACAAATGAATGAAGTGAGCCTGTCACTTTAAGGAAACTGAAAAGTGAAGTTGCTCAGTCATGTCCGACTCTTTGTGACCCCATGGACTGTAGCCTACCAGGCTCCTTGGTCCCTGGGATTTTCCAGGCAAGAGTACTGGAGTGGATTGCCATTTCCTTCTCCAGGGGATCTTCCCAACGCAGGGATTGAACCCAGGTCTCCTGCATTGTAGACAGATGCTTTACCATCTGAGCCACCAGGGAAGTCCAAAGAAACTAGGTGACAGTATTCATTGCCACTGAGAAAATTTAAGCTTTCAGACTGAAATCAGGATTTTTAGAATACTAGTTTCCACCTCTGTAAACTTGGTCAACTTTTGTGATGTCACTTGTGTTGACATTAACAAATTGTTTTTTTTATGTTGTATAAAAAAATGTGTTTGCATAACTCAGTGAGTTAATATTTTCCAAATGATCAGTCTATGATGTTATAAAATCATGTATGGATAAAACATTAATTCAAAGTTCAAAACAGACCAATTTCTATAGACTGAATGTTTGTGTCGCCTAAAACTGATATGTTGAAACCTAACTTCCATTGTGTTGGGGTGTGGAAGTGAGGCCTTTGGAAGATGATTAGATTATCTTTATGGATTTGTGCCTGCTGAAGAATTGATGCTTTTGAACTGTGGTGTTGGAGAAGACTCTTGAGAGTCCCTTGGACTGCAAGGAGATCCAACCAGTCCATTCTAAAGGAGATCAGCCCTGGGTGTTCTTTGGAAGGACTGATGCTAAAGCTGAAACTCTAGTACTTTGGCCACCTCATGTGAAGAGTTGACTCATGGGAAAAGACTCTGATGCTGGGAGGGATTGGGAGCAGGAGGAGAAGGGGACGACAGAGGATGAGATGGCTGGATGGCATCACCGACTTGATGGATGTGAGTTTGAGCGAACTTTGGGAGTTGGTGATGGACAGGGAGGCCTGGAGTGCTGCGATACATGAGGTTGCAAAGAGTCGGACACGACTGAGCGACTGAACTGAACTGAAAAGAGACCCCAGAGAGATCTCTTACCCCTTATGATAGATAAGGACACAGAGAAAAGACTGTTGCACCAGGAAGTAGGCTCTCACCAGACACCAAATCTGTAGGTGCTTTGATCCTGGACTTCACAGACTCCAAAACTACAACAAGTGAATTTCTGTTGTTTCTAAGCCACCCAGTCTGGTGTTCTATGCTGTGATTATTGCAGCCCAAACAGACTAAGATGCCAGTTAAATTTATTATAACAAGATATGAAAATTTTGTTGATATGGATTCAGATGCCATATTGAAACTAAAGTTTTAAATTGTCACCACTTGCCAAGTTTTGGTATAGTATAAAAAGAACATTAAACATCTGAAAAGGCTATTAAAATACCTCCTTTTCCCCCATCACTTATTTACGGGAGGCTAGATTATTTTTACATATTTCAGCCAAAACAATGTATCACAATAGAATGTGGGCACAGGCAGACAGGAGAGTCCAGCTGCTTTTATTAAAGATACTTGCAAAATGTAAACACTGACCTCCACCACCATTTTTTTTGAAAATATACTTATTTTTTATAGTTATGTTATTTCTATTTCAATTAATGGGTTTACACTGCATTCTTTAAACATAGCATATTTACATGTTTCATTTCAATTTCTAATAAAAAGATGCCAAATATCAAAATGATATTGGCAAAACTAATACAATTATGTAAAGTTTAAATAAAGTTAAAAAAAAATTTAAATGCAAAAAAAAGAAAGCTTAAAGAAAAAAAAAGATGCTTACTTCTTGGAAGGGAAGCTATCACAAATTAGATAGCATATTAAAAAGCAGAGACATCATTTTGCCAACAAAGTTCTGTATAGTCAAAGCTATGGTTTTTCCAATAGTCACGTATGGATGTGAGAGTTGGACCATAAAGAAGGCTGGGCACCAAAGAATGGATGCCTTTGAATTGTTGTGCTGGAGAAGACTCTTTAGAGATATTTGGACAGCAAGGAGATCAAGTCAGTCACTCCTAAAGGAAACCAACTCTGAATATTCATTGGAAGGACTGATGTTGAAGCTGAAGCTCCAATACTTTGACGAGCTGATGCCAAGAGTGGACTTCTTGGAAAAGACCTGATGCTGGGGAAGATTGAGGTCAGGAGGACAAGGGAATGACAGAGGACAAAATGGTGAGATAGCATCACTGCCTCAATGAGAATGAGTTTGAGCAAACTCCAGGAGATCGTGAAGGACAGGGAAGCCTGGCATGCTGCAGTGCATGGGGTCTCAAAGAGTCAGACACAACTTAGCAACTGAACAACAACAACATCTGTAGATATAATCTACACAAACACAGTCCTTTAGCTGACTCAGAAGCTATTAAAAGTGCAAAGGTATCCTTAAACAAACAAACAAACAAAATTCCTAAGAACTGACACAAATGTTTTAGAGGAAAAAAACACATGTAAGTGACTGATCAAAACAATCTACACTACAGTTTGCTTGGAAACACTCAAGAGTGTCTGTCTGACCTGTCTCCATAATATAAAGTGTTATAATTTTAGTTCTGCCCCTGATAACAAGAGCATAACAAAATCTAGAGATCGCTTTGACAGTCAACCAACCCTCCCACTTCTCCTTCAGAACTGCAGACTTGGGTTTGCTGCCTTTTGCTGTAGCTCACTTTGTCTCTAGCAAAGTTGCATGGGAAAAATATTTACTCTAAGATCTACACATTATCTCCCTTCTATGTTCTCAGTGAGAAATTTCCTTTATTTTAAAATTATTATTGGCATTCCATTTTGAATATACTGAATTTGAAATCCTATGTGAAATCCAAGTAGAAATGTGCAGTAGAGAGTATGGTCAGATATGCATGGATGTATCTGTTAGGATGATCCTTCACATACAGACAGTAGCAGAGTTGAAGGTCTGAATGGGAACATGTAAAGAGAGAAGGGCTTTTTTGGTGATTCAATGGTGAAGAATCTACCTGCCCATGCAGGAGATGCAAGACATCTCCTGCACAGAGATGCAGTTTGATCCCTGGGTCAGGAAGACCCCTTGGAGAAGGAAATCACAATCCACTCCAGTACTCTTGCCTGTAGAATCCTAAGGACAGGAGCCTGTGGGCTACAGTCGATGGGGTCCAAATAGCTGAACGTGACTTAATGACTAAACAACAAAAACAACAACAACAAAGAAAGAAGAGGACAGTGAATAGAACACTGGAGAATGTCCATGTTTAAAGGAAACACAGATGAAAACATATGAGCAAAAGTTTATGAGAAAAAACAACAGAGCTATAACTTAGAAATAAGGGAATGTTCAACTGTGTTGCTCTGACAAGATAGGATTGACTAAATAAGGAGTAAGGAATGGCTCATTCAGTTCAGTTCAGTTCAGTTTAGTCACTCAGTCGTGTCCAACTCTTTGCGACCCCATGAATCGCAGGACGCCAGGCCTCCCTGTCCATCACCAACTCCCAGAGTTAACTCAGACTCACGTCCATTGAGTCAGTGACACCATCCAGCCATCTCATCCTCTGTCATCCCCTTCTCCTCCTGCCCCCAATCACCCCCAGCATCAGAGTCTTTTCCAATGAGCCAGTTCTTTGCATGAGGTGGCCAAAGTACTGGAGTTTCAGCTTTAGCATCATTCCTCCCAAAGAAATCCCAGGGCTGATCTCCTTCAGAATGGACTGGTTGGATCTCCTTGCAGTCCAAGGGAGTCTCGAGGAAGTCATTAAGGGCATAATCAGAAGCAGTTCTGGCAGGGTTGTGAAAGTAAAAGCTAAATGACTAGAAATTTGAGAGAAAATATAAGGTAGGAAATTGGAAACATTGAACCTGGCCTAACATTTCCAAAAGCTTGAAATTAAAGACAAAAGCTAACAATTCCACCTAGTTGGGCTTACAAGTGAATAGTGTTGCTGTTGTATAGTTTCGGTTTTACTATTTGGAAAAAAGAAAACTGTCAGCTCTGCACAAGAAGCTACACAGGCTGTATCAGTAAGCTGAGCACGTGTGTATTAGCTACTCGGTCATGTCTGACTCTTTGTGACCCCAGGGACTATAGCCTGCCAGGCTCCTCTGTCCATGGGGATTCTCCAGGCAAGAATACTGGAATGGGTTGCCATGCCCTTCAGGAGATCTTCCAGACCCAAGGATTGAACCCAGGTATCCTGCATTGCAGGCTGATATTTTACCATCTGAGTCACCAGGGAAGCCTGTATCAGTATGCTACAACCACTATAAATGACTACCACAAAACAGAGATTGACTTGCTCACAACTGTGGAGGCTTGAAGTCCAAGATCAAGGTGCAGACAGAATTGGTTCCTAGTGAGATCTCGCTCCTTGCCTTGTTGACAGCTGCCTTCTAGCTATGTCCTCACAGGCCTTCTTTCTGTTCATACACATATACCTGGTGTTTCTTCCTCTTCTGATAGGTATGGGAATCGTATTGGATTAAGGCTTCACCCTTATGACCTCATCTAACCTTAATTATCTTTTTAAAGGCCTTATTATCAAATAAAGTCAGACTGGGGATGAAAACTCCAACATATGAACTTGGGGAGGAAGAGGAGACATAATTAGTGTATATAAAGCACAGGTGAGGAAGTGCTGAGTCACTTCAGTTGTGTCTGACTCTTTGCAATCCCATGGACTGCAGCCTGCCAGGCTCCTCTATCCGTGGAATTCTCCAGGCAAGAATCCTAGAGTGGGTTGCATTTCCTACTCCAGAAATTGCAGGATAGGGCAGAGTAAAAATTCAGGAAGTATGAGAGCAAATGGACTGTCCAGGGAAATACAGTTGGGGTCATCATGAACGAGATCTTTAAAAAATGTGGAAACTATTTTCGTATCAGTAATGGCAATAGCAGCAGCAGTGTTACAGCAATAGTATTTAGTAATAACATATTGCTTTGCCTTTATTTAGTAATAAGTTTCTCATGGTTATTACTACAAAAACATTACTATGATGAAAACTGAATCCAATAATTTATTTAATTTGCCCAAGATTAGAATTAGAAACCTGCTCTCTAGGTTTCTAACTTACTCTTCTACTCTTTCACAGACGAGACTACAATTTACTGTGTCATCTTATTTCACAACAAATTACAACTCACTATGTCATTTTATTTCATCAAGGCTCTTCAGATAACATTCAGTGAAGAGGGTGTGTCTGTAGGAAAGGACACACACAATCAAAGAGTGGCTCCTGCAGAGATATTTTGTCTCCTGATGTCAACTGAGGGGACAGATTTGTTTGTGTCATTGTGGTATTAAATGCTTCTGATGGCTTACAAAGGAACTGGAAACTCAATCCAGTATTCTTGCCTGGAGAATCCCATGGACAGAGGAGCCTGGCAGGCTATAGTCCATGGGGTCGCAAAGTGTTGGACATAACTGAGCGATTAGTACATATACACATAAATACACAAAGGGGCTTCCCAGCTGGCGCCATGGTAAAGAATCCGCCTGCCAATGCAGGAGATGCAAGAGACCCGGGTTCAGTCCTTGGGTTGAGAAAATCCTGTGGAGGAGGAAACGGCAACCCACTCCAGTATTCTTGCCTGGAGAATTCCATGGACAGAGGAGCCTGGCAGGTTATAGTCCATGGGGTCGCAAAGAGTAGGACATGACCGAGCAACTGAGCACTCACACGCATATATACACATTCAAATAACAGGATAAAAATCTGAAATCAAGGATAGAAAGGCAGAGAGATTCAAAGCATATGGAGGTTTTGATTTCTTTGCTGGCTCTGAAGGAGGTGGGAGGTGGTCATACAAAAAGGAATGTGGGTGGTCTTTACGAGATAAGACAGGGCCTCAGCTGGCTGCTCCAAGGAAATGAGGACTTTCAAGGGACTGAATTTGGCCAACTATCTGAAGGAGCTTGAAAACAGATTCTTCCTCAGAGGCTACTTCTGACTTAGAGAACTGGGAGACAATAAATGTGTGTTGTTTTGAGTTACTATGTTCAAGGTAATCTGTTGCATGGCTATAGAAAACTAATACGGTTATAAACACTCTGGCCCCCAAACCTAATGGAATCGGCTTTAAATTTTGTTTGGAAGACTCCAATAGCTTTCCAGGCCTGGAAATATCCTAACTGTGTCTTCCCTCTCTTACTTCGGGGGTCTGAAAGACCCCTTTTCATGAAAGATAGATCCTATTTGTATTTGAATAGTAACTCTGCTTCCTGCCAGGAGAACTTGGGGATGTGGACAGTCTCCTTTTATTTTATATTTTTCCTGTCCCCTACAACCTCATCTGGCAGTGATCCTGCTGATTAAGTATTCCCAAGTACCTTGTGGCTTTATGTGGATTTCTGGGGGATCAATCCATTGGACAAAAGGCTCATCCACAGATTTTTTTTTTTTTTTTTTTCTGAAATAATTCCTTTTCTATTTTGGGCTTCATCTGAGATGGCTGAAGGACACTGCCAATAAGCTTCTTAGAGGTTTTCTGGTTTGATTGTGATCTGTGAAGCACACATTTATCCTCTGGTGATTGAATACCCTGAACTTTTGATCTTCCCAGGGTTGCAGCAAAAGATGGTACAGTTTTTACTCTATCCACCCTTTCAGGAGTAATCTTTTAATTTTAGCATCTTTTGCCATCTCTGTTGGCTGTGTGAATGAGTACTCAGTCCTTCAGTTGTGTCTGACTCTCTGTGACTCTGTAGGCTATAGCCCGCCTGGCTCCTCTGTCCATGGGATTTCCCAGGCAAGAATACTGGAGTGGGTTGTCATTTCCTTCTCCAGGGGATCTTCACAACCCAGGGATCTGACCCACATCTCCTGTATTAGCCGGCAGATTCTTTACCACTGCACGACCTGGGAAGCCTTCTATAGGCTGAGAACACCTTAAATCAGCATGCCTTGGTTCCTGTTTGCCAAACAATTTCAATTCAATATCCAAGTTTATTATTTACAAATTATACTTTCTATATAACTGCAGGAAACAATTTTCCTAAACTTCCCACTGCTACATAACAAGGATCTCCTTTCCTCTAAATTTCTAGTAATGTGTTCCTCACTCCCTTCTGAGTTCTTATCAGTAGCATTTTTAGTGTCCATATTTCTACTAACAGTCTCTTATCCAGCATAGCTCAGTCAGTAAAGCTTCTGCCTGCAGTGACGAGACCTAGGCTCAATTCCTGGGTAGGGAAGTTCCCCTGGAGAAGGAAATGGCAACTCACTCCAGTATTTTTGCCTGGAGAATCCCATGGAGAGAGAAGCCTGGCAGGTTACAGTTCATGGGATCATAAGAGACGGGTGTCACTTGTCATCTTTCTTTTCAAGCAATCTAGACTTTTTCTATCATGTTCTTCCCAATTCTAAGAGCCTCTGTTCACTGCCTCCTTTCAAAATCCCCTCCAAATTTTGGGGCATTTATTATTGTTACATTTTATTGATTTATTGGCTCTACTGGGTCTCCATCGCAGTATGGAGGCTTCTCTAGTTGTGGCACACAGACTTAGTTGCCCTGAGGCATGTGAAATCTTTGTTTCCCCCCCATCCCCCACCCCCTGCCACCACCAGGGATGGAACTCAGAGCCCCTGCTTGGAAGGAGAATTCTTAACCACTGAACCATCAGGGAAGCCCCTTGGGCATTTGTTATGGAGGCCCCCTTGGTAGCAAAATCTATATTAGTTTCCTTTTGCTGCAAAATACATGATCACAAACTTAGGAGTTTAAAAAGCATCCACTTAGTATCTCACAATTTCTACATATCAGAAGTCCAGATAGGCTCGAGCAGGTCCCACGTTCGGTTCAGTTCAGTTGTTCAGTCATGTCCAGCTCTTTGCGACTCCATGGACTACAGCACACTAGGCTTCCCTGTCCATCACCAACTCCAGGAGCTTACTCAAACTCATGTCCATAGAGTCAGCGATGCCATCCTACCATCTCATCCTCCATCGTCCCCTTCTCCTCCAGCCTTCAATCTTTCCCAACATTAGGGTCTTTTCAAATGAGTCAATTCTTCACATCAGGTGGCCAAAGTATTGGAGTTTCAGCTTCAGCATCAGTCCTTCCAACGAATAGTCAGGACTGATTTCCTATAGGATTGACAGGTTGGATCTCCTTGCAGTCCAAGGGACTCGCAAGAGTCTTCTCCAACACCACAGTTCAAAAGCATCAATTCTTCAGCACTCAGCTTTCTTTGTAGTCCAACTCTCACATCCATACATGACTACTGGAAAAACCATAGCTTTGACTAGATGGACCTTTGTAGGCAAAGTAATGTCTCTGTTTTTTAATATGCTGTCTAGGTTGGTCATAGTTTTTCTTCCAAGGAGCAAGTGTTTTTTAATTTCATGGCTGTGGTCACCACCTGCAGTGATTTTGGAGCCCAAGAAGATAAAGTCTGTCACTGTTTCCATTGTTTCCCCATTTATTTGCCATGAAGTGATAGGACTGGATACTGTGATCTTAGTTTTCTGAATGTTGAGTTTTAAGTCGACTTTTTCACTCTTCTCTTTCACTTTCATCAAGGGGCTGTTTAGTTCTTTGCTTTCTGCCATAAGAGTGGTGTCATCTGCATATCTGAAGTTATTGATATTTCTCCTGGAAATCTTGATTCCAGCTTGTGCTTCATCCAGTCCAGCATTTCTCATGATGTACTCTGCATATAAGTTAAATAAGCAGGGTGACAATATACAGCCTTGACATAATCCTTTACCAATTTGAAACCAGTCTGTTGTTCCATGTCCAGTTCTAACTGTTGCTTCTTGACCTGCACACAGACTTCTCAAGAGGCAGGTCAGGTGGTCTGGTATTCTCATCTCTTTCAGAGTTTTCTACAGTTTATTGTGATCCACACAGTTGAAGGCTTTGGCATAATCAATAAAGCAGAAATAGATGTTTTCCTGGAACTCTCTCGCTTTTTCGATGATCCAACGGATGTTGGCAATTTGATCTCTGGTTCCTCTGCCTTTTCTAAATCCAGTTTGAACAGCTGGAAGTTCACAGTTCACGTACTATTGAAGCCTGGCTTGGAGAATTTTGAGCATTACTTTGTTAGCGTGTGAGATGAGTATTTTGGGGAAGTTTTAGCTCCTTGCAGTCACTCTCTAGTTCTGGCATAAGACCCTGTCCTTCTCCACAATGGTGGAGGTAACAGTGATACATTAAATCCTTTTGACTCCAAGCTCTCTGTAAAAAAAAAACAAAAAACAGACTCTATCTGAAAATTTCCATCTATTGTTGGCAATATTGTTTAGTTATATTGTGAGGCTTCAACTGGGGTATTTCATTTCTAGTTAGTGGATAATTTGTGGACATTGGTTCTGATATAACTTCCCCCCTTGAGCTTTTCAATAATCATTTCTCCTTCATCTGAGAGCAAACCTTGATTAAATATTTTCTTCTGTCCTGGCTCTTGCTCTTATTATCAAATAACAGCACCTTGTTCCACTTGAATTTCAGGAACTGTGTGAGAATTTCCTTTATGTAACCTGTGTACCTATCTGAAAGTCTTGCTTTCATCTTATCAATTACAGATTATAGACTGAAATGCCAGGTTCTTACTTACGTAACATTTCTAAATTATTCTGGAAGCAAATAGTGAATGTATATAAACAAATACAAGGAAAAAAATGTCATATTCATTTTAATTGGAAGTTAGCCAAATTAAAGTACCATGTATTATAATATCTGTTAACCTTACAAAGGTTATACTAAATAAAAAATATATCTTGAGAAGACATTGCTGATGTCAATTCACACCCATGCATGCTCAGCCATGTTCAACTCTTTGTGACCCCATGGGCTGTAGCCCACAGGCTCCTCATCCATGGGATTTTCTGGGCAAGCACACTGGAGTGGGTTACTATTTCCTCCTCTAGAGGATCTTCCCAACCCAGGGATTAAACCTGAATCTCTATGTCTCTTGTATTGGCAGACAAATTCTTTACCACTGAATAATGACATACTCAGTAACTGTTCAGTAATTATTTTTGAAAAATGTTCACATTGATGTATCTTTCAACATATACCAGTTAATTTTTTAATAATTAACTAAAGCTAAACAAAGACTAAAATTAAGCAAAAATTCTACTTCACTTTCCTGTTAGAGGGAATTTCCTTCAACCACCATAACTAAGGAAGATATAAATAGTTCCTTCTAACCTCCTTAGTTTAAAAGAATTTAATTAGAGATAGAATAAGTTGATTAAAATAAGAATATTTATAGAATTAGAAAGAGAATATTGTCTTTTGTTATACATTAATTTATATAAGTAATGTTCCATTCAAAGTCAAACAAATCATCCATCACTGTTCAACTCTGATATTCACATTTTCTGAGGATTAGCTCCTCAAATTCCTGTTGTGTGGAGTAAAAATATCACTTTTTATAACTACAAAAATTAACACTGAAAAAATGTCAGTGTAGATGGACATATGCTTTTTATCTTTTGACTGTATTCCTGTTTATTCCTTTTAAGTGGAACACTGAATTTAGAGGAAGATGTTTAAATCAGAGTTTCTTAGTTTCTTAATCTTGAGTCCTTGGACATGGAATGGCATCATTCCTTTAAAATTAATGCAGACTTTGTGTATATGTACATTTTTTTTTCTTCTGGTGAAGAGCTTATGTTATTTGTCAAATTCTTAAAGATTTTTGTTTGCCGTACTTAACATGACCATCCCATCAAGAGAGTCTTTCCCCACCCCCCTGAGTCTGTCCTTGTGAATTTCTTCGACCTATAAAATATGGCAGAAGGGACACTGGGTATTTTCCAGAGCATGGCTGCAGAGGTATTCCAGATCCTGCCTCAGCTCTCACAGAACTCCATGGACATTTTGCCATGAAGAAGCAACGGAGAAAGTCACTTCATTTTGCAGCCAACCTAGGTGGTGACTCAAACATGAGAGTGAAATCAACTGAATGCACCTAAATGAGGGAGTGATGGCAATTTACTTCAGTTCTCTTGCCTGGAGAATCCCATGGACAGAGGAGCCTGGTGAGCTACAGTCCATGGGGTCTCAGAGTTGGCACGGCTGAAGTGACATAGCACACACAGCACAGCAGAGATCAGCAGAGGATCCACCTATTAGATCCACAGAATTGTGAGAACAATAAATCAGTGTGATTTTAAGCCACCGTTTAGGTTAGTGTATGTGATGTAGCAACAGATGACTGATACACAGAAAATCTAACACTCCACAAAAAATTGTTTAGAGGTAAAAAGCAAGTTCATCTACAAATCTTTCCACTTTACTACAGAGACTTTTTGACAAGTGCTAAAAAAGGAGACTTTTAATCAACATTTGATGATAATATTTCTCTTCTACTCTCTAAGTCAAAAGGACTTAGCATTGACTTTCAGAAAAACGCATTACCTTACAAAACTTTTGTAATAAAATATTTTAAAATTAAATTTTATTAAATAAAACTTAGATGTAGATTTAATTTCCTTTGAAGAAGTCAAAGGTTTCCAGGATTATTTGACCAATACAAGCATTCACAGACCTGGACTTCTCTGGGGATCCAGTGATTAAGAATCCGCCTGCCAATGCAGGGGACACGGGTTTGATCTTTCGTACGGGAAGATTCCACAAGCCTCAGAGCAACTAAACCCATGCACCACAACTACTGATCCCATCCTCTAGAGACCTTGAGCCACAGCTATGGTACCCGAGAGCCGCTCTACTGACGCCTGTGCTCTGCAATAAGAGAAGCCACTGCAATGAGAAGCACATGCACCACAATGAAGAGTAGCCCCCACTCCTTGAAACTAGAGAAAGCCATCACGTAGCAATGAAGAACCAGTGCACCCAATTAAAAATAAATCAGTAAATTAATACAATTTTTTTTTAAAGTTCACAGACCTAAACCATATTCAGCTTCTCTGAATATTTGCTCTGCCCCATTATTGCCTGATTTCTCTTTTTTTTCTTGTTTTTGCCTGATTTCTCTTTTTTTCCTGTTCTTTCCTCCTTGGCATAGAGAAGTAAAAAATCCTTTGGGGTCCAACTGATCTACACCAATCTAGGAAATCTTGTTTTCTAGATGGAGAAGCAATCCACTTGCCTCAGTTCAGTTCAGTTCAGTTGCTGAGTCTTGTCTGACTCTTTGTGACCCCATGGACCGAAGTATGCCAGGCCTTCCGGTCCATCACCAACTCCTGGAGTTTACTCAAACTCATGTTCATTGGGTCGGTGATGCCATCCAACCATCTCATCTTCTGTCGTCCCCTTCTCCTTCTGCAGATTGAAAACCAGGATACACCTATGATGTTGCTTTCTTTAGGTACCTAGGAAGCATGTCTTATCATTTTTCTTCATCTCAAATACTTGCAACATTGTTAGTGGAATTTCCTGCCCTTCTTTAAGCAAACATATAGAATCTCCAATCTGAACTTTTAAAAAGTCTCTTAGGCAACGATTCTCCCTCTGAAAAATTTATCATTTTATATTCACTGTGCCTTGACCAAATAGGAAAAGGAGTACAAGGCTGTATATTGTCACCCTGCTTATTTAACTTATATTCAGAGTACATCATGAGAAACTCTGGACTGGAAGAAACACAAGCTGGAATCAAGATTGCCGGGAGAAATAGCAATAACCTCAGATATGCAGATGACACCACCCTTATGGCAGAAAGTGAAAAGGAACTAAAAAGCCTCTTGATGAAAGTGAAAGTGGAGAGTGAAAAAGTTGGCTTAAAGCTCAACATTCAGAAAATGAAGATTGTGGCATCCGGTCCCATCACTTCATGGGAAATAGATGGGGAAACAGTGGAAACAGTGTCAGACTTTATTTTTCTGGGCTCCCAAATCACTGCAGATGGTGACTGCAGCCATGAAATTAAAAGACGCTTACTCCTTGGAAGGAAAGTTATGACCAACCTAGATAGCATATTCAAAAGCAGAGACATTACTTTGCCAACAAAGGTCCATCTGGTCAAGGCTATGGTTTTTCCTGTGGTCATGTATGGATGTGAGAGTTGAACTGTGAAGAAGGCTGAGCGCCGAAGAATTGATGCTTTTGAACTGTGGTGTTGGAGAAGACTCTTGAGAGTCCCTTGGACTGCAAGGAGATGCAACCAGTCCATTCTGAAGGAGATCAGCCCTGGGATTTCTTTGGAAGGAATGATGCTAAAGCTGAACCTCCAGTACTTTGGCCACCTCATGTGAAGATTTGACTCATTGGAAAAGGCTCTGATGTTGGGAGGGATTGGGGGCAGGAGGAGAAGGGGACGACAGAGGGTGAGATGGCTGGATGGCATCACTGACTCAATGGGTGTGAGTTTGAGTGAACTCTGGGAGATGGTGATGGACAGGGAGGCCTGGTGTGCTGCAATTCATGGGGTTGCAAAGAGTCGGACACGACTGAGCGACTGAACTGCACTGCACTGAACTGACTAAAAATAATCATATATTTAGACCATCTGTTCTATATCTTCTTTGACCTGTTTATTCCTGATAATACATGCATATAATATGAATTCAAATTGGTCTAACTTAAATAGAAGGTGATCTCAATTCAGTTGTCGCTGATGACTTACAGATAAATGGAGCTGCTTTTCAATCTATCATTTATTCAATTGTCCAGTGACATCAAAATACTTAACTTAGCTTTTCACATGTATTTTCATTAAAATAAAGTTAAAAAGCCTTTCAGTGATGAACTCACCACCTGGGTTTATATTCAATTTTCATTGTTAATGTCTCTATTAATTTATTATCAGTATAACAGAACTATTATAATTTTAAGATAAATTTAAGTTAAATTTCCTCCCTAGAGTTCAGAATCTTAAAATAAATAAAATAGAACTACTTGATGAATATTAAGTTGAAGCAAAATAATTTGATGCCAATAAAATGAAAGAAATTATTGACCCATGTCAAATTTTTTTCCCTAGGATTTAAAAAACAAATCATGATATTTTATTCCAAATTACTAGTCTTCCATCATTTTTCTTAGGAGGTGACATCCTTCCTAGCTTTATTGAATTTCTTCCCCAATCTGCACTGCATAATGAGCCATTTCAATAATGACATGCATATGCCAAGATAATGTGTTTCCTTTGCCATCTGGTATTTTTCTTTGACAATCACCAACTTTGGTTTGCCCTCCTTGTCTGTTTTTTCATTCCTGCTCCAAGAATGCTGAGCATTCCTAGAAAAAGTCACAAAACTAAGCAGATACTACTAATCGTCCTCCTAATGAACTGTCTCTACTTCTTACAACAGAACCCTGATTTTCTTCAGGGCAGCAATGTGTCTAGCTAACACAATTTCCCAGCCTACTTTCTACAGTTCTGGTAAATTAGATGTGTGCTGAGAATTACTGGAAACGTTTTACCTTTCTGATACAGGTGCCACCCATTTCTTATTCCTTAATTCTTCCCTCATTTTCTTCCTGGCCCCAGTGGATATGAGAAGCTGGAGGTAGAATGCCATCTTGAGCCCAGGTAGGCTGACCAACAGTCCTGGTTTACCAGCAAGTAAGGAGGTTTCTCAGCTATGTAACTTTCAGTTTTAAAACCAAGACAAATTGGTCATCTTACCATGAGGTGACAATGAAGTAAAAGATACTTAGGATAGAAGAGAGAAAGATAAAAGGGTTGAGGATTGCTGAGCTACTTACTATAAGCCATGCCATCAGGCTTTTTATTACACAAGAGAAATAAGCCCTTATGTATCAAACCATTGAATGTGAGTTCTGTTACATGTGCTCAAACACGATCTCTAACTGCACTCACTACCTTGATACAATCTGGTTGGTTTGAATTGGATCACAGTCCATTTGAATGGTGTCACCTCCAGTTGTGCAGTGAACAGCCTACGCAACTGTATATGGTGACCCTGACCCAAACTATACTTCACTAAAGCTGTGACCCTCCTAATGTTCCAACCACAATTCAACCTTACAGACAATGCTGATACACTTCTTAAAATATCTCCAAACCATAGTCTCAGGATAAAATTGGTCACTTCTCTTTCCACCTCCTCTGGGCTCTTAATTCACCTGATTTGACTGAAAAATATTCAGTTTTACTATTAAATTTTAAAATTTTAAATTAAAAATTTTATTAAAATTTTGAATAATTAATGAGCTTGTTCATCCCAAACTTAGATATATCTTTCATCTGCCTAAATTTCTTAATAATGTGTTCTTTGCAAAGTATAGGATCTCCTAAGAAAAAAGAAACAGAAATGAAACAAAAGCTTTTACTACTTAAGGCCAAGTCTAAACCAAAATGTTTTACTCTTTTTAAATTTTGAAGTAGTCAATGTCTAGGCATTCAGAAATTAAATCAACATTATTGAGAGAATGTGCTTCTGATTCAGATCACCCCCTGACACACCAGCCCAATTTTATGTAAAACTATGCTGGTAAATTGAGAGCACAGCTTCTGATTCTCATTTATTATAAAGCACTTGTCTGGAACCAGATGTTTTTTGTTTGAAAGTATTATATGACTGTCTGGCAGGCTAGAATCAGAGATGTTCTTATTGAGCAAAGGCCTCTAATGTGATAAGAAATATGCAGTGGAGAGAAAAGACACCTGGAAATAAATACAAATTCTCATTCAGTCTACATAATTTTAAAAGTCCACTTAACTTCTATCTCACTTCTTTAATTATTTCTCAAAAGGATAGTGCATAGAAAACTGGGATGGTATGAATAATGTTTCAGTTCTTCAGAACTGTTTCAATTGCCCAAGAGACAAGATGAAGAGACAGAAAAGTAATGTAATAATGGCAGAACAATAGGATATTCCATATTTTCATTGGATAGTGTTTTAACTGTGTATTACTATATAACAAATGACTCTGGGACTTCCCAGTGGCTCAGCAGTAAAGAATCTACCTGCTATGCAGGAGACGTGGATTCCACCCCTGGGTCGGGAAGATCCCCTGGAGGAGGAAGTGGCAGCTCACTCCAATATTCTTGCCTGGAGAAGCCCAAGGTCAGAGGAGCCTAGCAAGCTACAGTCCATGGGGTTTGCAAAGACTTGGGTGCAACTTAGTCACTAATCAACAACAAATGACTCCACAATTTAGAGGCTTAAAACAGCAATCATTTAGACATTTCTTATGGTTCTGTGGTTTGACTGGGTTCAACTAGACAATGCTTCCATGGGGCTCACTTGGGGTTCTTTGTGAGGTTGCAGTTAATGGTGGCTGGGGCTGGAGCCATCAGGAGGACCAACTAGATGCTAGCCTGTCTGAGTCTCTTTGTCTTTCCATTTGACCTCAAGGTCTTCCCACATGGCCTTCTTGTATGGTTTCTCCACATGGTTCCTTCAGTAGGGTAGCCAAACTTCTTCAACAGTGATTCCTAAAGGTGAGTGTTCCAAAGTGTGACATAGAAGCTGCCAGTTCTTTTCAGATCAAGGTCTGGAATGAATATAACATCACTCCTGCCACATTTTATTGGTTAATGCAAGTCACAGGTCAAACTAGATACAATGTGAGACACCTGTTTAAGGGCATAAATGTCATCAGGTATGGTTCCTTGGGGGCATCTCTGTCATATCTAGTTTGCATTGGTAGCATTCATACTTGGAAAAAGACATAAAAACATTGCTTTTTTTTCAGTAGAGTGGGGATCTATACATGTGGCTTTCAGAAAATAATGTGATGGTAATTTCAGTATATTTCTAGTATAGCAATATCTCTGGTAGGGTATTTGCTATCTTTCATGGTTAAAAGACTTGGCATATGGTACACCTCAACCAATTCAATTCCAGACTTAGGATGTTAGTTACATTTTTCTGTCAGAAGAATTTTTAAAAACAGAGGGGGATTACTGAAAATTAAATGAAAATATAAGGAATAATATAAAGGAATGATCACATTTTAGGCTAACTGACAAGTGCTAATAAGAATTATGTTGTTCTTGTTCAGTTGCTAAGTCATGCCTGACTCCTTGTGACCCCATGAACTGTAGCACTCCAGGCTTCCCTGTCCTTAACTGTCTTCCTGAGTTTGCCCAAGTTCATGTCCATTGAGTTGGTCATGCTATTCAACCATCTCATCTACTGCTGCCCTCTTCTCCTTTTGCCTTCAATCTTTCCCGGCATCAGGGTCTTTTCCAATGAAAAGATCAACTATTTACATCAAGTGGCCAAAGTATTAGAGCTTCAGCTTCAGCATCAGTCCTTCCAATGAATATTCAGGACTGATTTCCTTTAGGCTTGATCTCCTTGCCATCCAAAGGACACTCAATAGTCTTCTCCAGCATCACAGTTTGAAAGCATCAATCCTTTGGTGCTCAGCCTTCTTTATGGTCCAACTCTCACATCCATACATGACTACTGGAAAAACCATAGCTTTGACTCTATGGACCTTTGTCGGCAAAGTGATGTCTCTGTCTGTTTAGGTTTGTCATAGCTTTTCTTCCAAGGGGCAAGCGTCTTCTAATTTTATGGCTACAGTCACCATAAATGACTCCATAATGATTTTGGAGCCCAAGAATAGAAAAATCTGTCACTGCTTTCACTTTTCCCCCATCTATTTGCCATAAAATGATGGGACTGGAGGCCATGATCTTAGTTTTTTAAATGCTGAGTTTTAAGTCAGCTTTTTCACTCTCCTCTTTTACGCTCATCAAGAGGCTCTTTAATTTCTCTTCATATTCTTCCATCAGAGTGGTATCATCTGCATGTCTGAGGGTGTGATGTTTCTCCCGGCAATCTTTTTTATTATTATTTTTTTTTTCTCCCTGCGATCTTGATTCCAGCTTGTAACTTACCCAGCCTGGCATTTCGCACTAGGTACTCTGCATATAGGGGCTTCCCCAGTGGCTCAGTGGTAAAGAATCCACCTGCAATGCAGGAGCCACAGGAAACGTGGGTTTGATCCCTGGGTTGGGAAGATCCCCTGGAGGAGGAAGTGGCAACCCATTCCAGTATTCTTGCCTGGTAAATCCCATGGACAAAGGAGTCTGACAGGCTATGGTCCATAGGGTCACAAAAAGTTGAATATGACTGAAGCAACTTAACATGCATGCACTCACTCTGGATGTAAGTTAAATAAACAGAGTGACAATATACAGCCTTGTCATATTCCTTTCCCAATTTTGAACCAGTCAGTTGTTGTTCCATGTAAGGTTCTAATTGTTGCTTCTTGATCCACATACAGGTTTCTTGAGGGTCAGGTAAAATGTTCTGGTATTCCCATCTCTTTAAGAATTTTTCAGTTTGTTGTGATCCACACAGTCAAAGGCTTTAGCATAGTCAGTGAAGCAGAAGTAGATGCTTTCCTGGAATTTCCTTGCTTTCTCTATGAACCAACAAGTGTAGGCAATTTGATCTCTGGTTCCTCTGCCTTTTCTAAACCCAGTTTGTACATCTGGAAGTTCTTGATTCAAGTACTACTGAAGCCTAGCTTGAAGGATTTTAAGCATAACCTTGCTAGCATGGGAAGTGAGCACATCCATCCGGTAGTTTGAACATTCTTCAGCACTTTTGCCTACAAAAAGGAAAAATAAGAAATATAGACACCCAGGTAAAACTGACCAGTAAGAAAATTATCAATACCTTATGGAGGTTATTTGACATCTAGCCCACCAGAGAGAAAAACAAAACAAAACGAACTTCTGAGACTTCCCTGCCATAGGCCTCTTGCACTGCTTCCATCTTCATCATCAATATAAATGAGTTCCCTGGCAACGCGCATGGGATGGGAAGTGTGGCATTCCTAGGAGCCTCCGTGACCTTAGAAAAAATGCGTTCCAAGATGAGGTACTCCCACAGACACTTCGTTCAGTTTCTTTTTATGCTTTCAAGTATATAATATTTATCTTTCAAATTAATACAACCTACCTCCCAGAGGTTGCAAACACCAAGGCATGTTGGCCTAGTGAGTGACAAGACCTGGAAAAAGGAAAAACAAGGTATGCTTCTAGACGACCAGAAAGACTAAGGACAATAAGTAAAATAATCTCTCTCATTTACCTAGGAACCTAAGTTGATAACTATATGCAGCAAATAAAGAAATTAATTGCACTTAGTATTTCACTGTAATTTGGTCAAAGAATGTATAGTGGACATAATAAAGTTACAGAAGTCAACTTTTTAAAATGACATTTAGCATTAGCTTCAGATTACTGTTGTTATATCTAATTATTGGTATTTGGGGGCTTCCCTCGTGGCTCAGTGGTACAAATCCACCTGCAAAGCAGGAGACACAGGTTCAATTCCTGTGTCGGGAAGATCCCCTGAGAAGGACCTTCTCAGAAGAAATGAGAAGGAAGACGAAGAAAGGCCCGCCCACTTCAGTGTTCTTGCCTGGGAAATCCCATGGACAGAGAAGCCTGGTGGGCTACAGTCCCTGGGGTTGCAGAGAGTTGGATACAACTTAGTGACTAAACAACTGAACAATTGCTATTTTTACATATAAGGATGTAACATAGGAGTCAGGAAGGTAATATTGCTATATCAGTTTCCACTGTCTTCAGATATTCAAAATGATGTTCAGAGAATACTTCATGAATGATCTTTGTCAGAAAGAAATATTTGATAAAAAGGTGACGGTGACTCTGTGTTTGGGTGTGGGCTTCTGGAAGAAAAAGTAGGAAAATGCAATTATGAGAATCCATTGGAGGGACGTATTTTAGAGGATCTTAATTTGCTTCTTTAAATTCCTTGTATTGGAGACGTGCACAAGATGATGAATTTTGGATTCATTCTAGCATGTGGACTGCAGGTGTAATTTTGGAGCCTATTGAGAGTTTTTGTTCTAAAAACCTGTAGGATAAGGTGGAGCACTGTAACCACGCCTAGTGAGTCTGGATTTCCTTTGGCTGGGAATTCTGCAAAATACATCTTATTTTGGAGTTTGTTTAATTCTTTGAAGGAAAGGCCTCTACCTTACACATTTTATAAGCACAAAACAATTTTTAGGCTTGTCTTCAAGAACAGGAACAAATACAGCTGGCAATAGTAATTTGAACATGTAAGACTTAAATAAGCATTCTTTTAAGAAGGGTATTTAAGAGGGCAGCCACAGCCGGATATTCCTATCATTATGCTTACTCTGTCAATCAAAGACTTTCTATAATCTAGCACCACATCAAGTCCAATTAACATAACTAACATAACTTGTGCATGTTTGTGTAAACCAAGCACTGTTATTAATAGCAGTATTAAAATAACCTGGCATGGGTTTGGTAGACCTTCATATTTATTTCCAGCTTCTGCCATGGTTATGTTTAATAGTGTGTGAGATACATTAGCAATGAACAGAGTTCTTTAAATGTGTGGGGAAACCTGAAAGACGGCCAGCAATAACTTTTTCCGGAATCTTTCCAGATGCAAAGTAACTCACCCCTTCCTTTCAGGGATAGTGAGCAGGATACTAGCTGAAAAAACAAAACTCAGCTTGATAGGAGAGACTGCATGTGTGCTCAGTTGCTTTAATTGTGTCCAACTCTTTGTGACCCCATGGACTGTAGCCCGCCAGGCTCCTCTGGCCATGGGATTTCCCAGGTAAGAATACTGTAGTGGATAGCCATCCCCTTCTCTGTCAGTGGATCTTCCTGACACAGGGATTGAACCTGGGTCTCCCGCATTACAGACAAGATTCTTTGCCATCTGAGCCACCAGGAGAGTGGTCTAACTCCTGGTCTTGGGAGTAATCAGTGAAGCTTTCAAGCCTGCTGATCCTACCAGGTACTTGGTGTGCTAGTCAGGTGTCTCCTAGCCTGCTGCTGCCACCTTAGACGTTCATGAACCCACCAGGCTGCCGCTTCTGAGAATCAGTGGTAAATGTAGAAAAGTAAAGGTAAGGTATATCTGAAACATGTGAAACAGAGACTGAGTCACCCTGTAATAGAGCATATATCAAGACTGAATGCTCCTGTACAATGAAAGAGTTCTTTAAATTTGTGATAGAATCTGAAAGACTGCCCAGGATGTTCTTAATTACTTTGTCACAAACTACTATGTATAAAATAGATAAACAACAAGAATATATTGTACAGCACAGGAAACTATAGCCATTTTTATGTAATAACTTTAAATGAAATATAATCTATAAAAATGTTGATTGTTGTACACCTAAACTAAAATTACATTATTATATTTAATATAACATTGCATAGCAATTCTATTTCAGTTTAATAAAATGAATTACTCTGTAAAACAACCTGAGTGACCTACACTAATTAGAGTCCTCTAAATTTTCACAGCATTTCATTTAAAATCACTGAAATTTTAAAATCAAAGTATTTGTCTTCCGCAGCTTTTTAAAGAATTGTAATTACAAAGGTTTCAAATAGGAAGTTACTGAAATTTTTGTCTACCAATCAAAGAAGAAATTAAATGTATTACATGACTGTACAAATATTGCAAAAGACCTAGTTTTCACATTTATAATTGGGCTTTGGAATATCTCAACTTGTGGGGAGAATCTTTTGATTCAGTTAAAAAGCTGCTGTTTTTAACTGGATAAAATTATATTTTGTATCCAAATGGGTTAAAAACCAGAAGACCTATAATTTTGAGATATCTAAATTTAATTGAAACCATCAACATAAAGAAAATTTATATAAGGAGCTTTGTTTTGAAAAAATATTTGTTGAGAGATGCTACTGTAAGTTTTAAAAAGACATACATGTAAAAAGATTTGAGCTGAAAAATTTGTACATTTCAATATAAAGAATATAAATAATAATATATTTTTTAAAAACAGAGTTTGCTTTGAACTTACTAGGTACTTCAGTACTTATAGAGAAAATTTTCAACTAAAAACATTATGGTGTAGAGATTATCATTCTGAGTGAAGTCAGACAGAGAAGCAGAATCATTGTATGACATCCCTTATGTGCAGAATCTAAAAAGACATGATACAAATGAACTTACAAAACAGAAACAGATCTACAGACTTAGAGAATGAGCTTATGGTTAGGGGTGGGGAAGGATGGGGGAAGGGTTAGTTAGGGAGTTTGGGATGGACAGGTACATATTGCTATATTTAAAATGGATAACCGACAAGGACCTACTATATAGCACTGGTAACTCTGCTCAATGTTATGTGGCAGCCTGGAAGGGAGGGGGTTTGGAGGAGAATGGACACATGTATATGTATGGCTGACTCCCTTTGCTATCCACCTGACACTATCACATTGTCAATCAGCTATACTCCAATACAAAAGAAAAAGTTAAAAAAGTATGTTCTGCAGAGAAGCATTCGTTGAAGATGGCAATGATATATTGTTTATGTAACCATGAAGAAGATTTCAGGCAATTTTATGAATAAATTTAGAAAAAGGAAAATTGTATTTAAGAAAATGTATTTTTTAGAAAAATACCAGTATTTGGTGGTGGAGAAAGTATGCTAAGAAATTGATTAAAGTATGTGAAAATGTACTGAAAGTAAGTACAAATGGTAAAATAGCATTCAGGTAATTGATAAAAAGACATTTTGTAAAATCTGGAGGGTAAATACATATTTATGTTTTAATATATATTTTATTGTTATTTTTTGAAAAATAATGTTTAAATAGAACTATTTAGTAACTCTACCAAATATAATTGAGCCAAAGTTTTGGTCAATAGATAAGTATACCTAAGAACTATATAATTTTGTTTTTATTAGTTCCTTTTGTTCTCAAAAAATGTCCCAGTTGGGTTAATTAATAGGCCTACTAAGCCATATATGAAAAGTGAAAGTGTTAGTTGCTCAGTTGTATTTGACTCTTGGTGACCCCATGGACATGGTAGCCTGCCAGGCTCCTCTGTCCATGGAATTCTGCAGGAATTCTGCAAGAATACTGGAGTGGGTTGCCATTCCCTTCTCCAGGGGATCTTCTGGACTCAGGGATCAAACCTGAGTCTCCTGCATTGCAAGTGGACTCTTTACTGTGTGAGCCACCATATGACTCCTTTTCAACAGTGGAGACTTCCAGCTTTGGGTGACCAAGACAGTAATTTGGCCACGAGGAGTTTGAAAGAGCTTAAAAAACATCATTGCTTCATATAAAAACTGGTAAAATGAATGGATGTTCTGAAAAGAAAGAATGGCTAGAGTAGTCCCAAGTTACCTTTGCCTTGCAACAGCCTCCCAGACCTGAAGAAACTGTGTCTGTCCATGTTTATAAGTTATCATTATGCCAGACACAATGGGAGAAGGAAATGGCAACCCATTCCAGTATTCTTGCCTAGAGAATCCCATGGACAGAGGAGCCTGGTGGGCTGCTGTCCATGGGGTCGCACAGAGTCAGACACAACTGAAGCGACTTAGTATGCATGCATGCATTGGAGAAGGAAATGGCAACCCACTCCTGTATTCTTGCCTGGAGAATCCCAGGGACAGAGGAGCCTGGTAGGCTGCCGTCTATGGGCTCGTACAGAGTCGGACACAACTGAAGAGACTTAGCAGCAGCCAACACAATACCGTGTGTGTAGAAAGTCTCTATGTAAGTTGAGTGTGGAATAAAAGAACAGACATGCTTTACATACAGGGAAACTTGCTACAAAGGGTATGGAGGCATACTCTTATTTTTCAGAAGTTTTTCTATTAGCTGCTAAGTCACTTCTGTCGTGTCCGACTCTGTGTGACCCCATAGACAGCAGCCCACCAGGCTCCCCCGTCCCTGGGATTCTGCAGGCAAGAACACTAGGGTGGGTTGCCATTTCTTTCTCCAATGCATGAAAGCGAAAAGTAAAAGTGAAGTCGCTCAGTCGTATGGGACTCTTAGCGACCCCATGGACTGCAGCCTACCAGGCTCCTCCATCCATGGGATTTTCCAGGCAAGAGTACTGGAGTGGGGTGCCATTGCCTTCTCCGTTTTCTATTAGGGAAAGCAAAAAGTCATAAAAATGAAATGTGCAATAAATTTTAAAGGAAAAAATTCTAAATGAGTCTGAAGATTATAGCTTAGTTATTGCTGAAGTATTTAAAACAGCATTCCATGATGGTTAGTTATCTGAAAAAAATAGGCTCAGTAAACCAAAAGTTTGTGTAACTTCTCTATTGGACAGAAATTATTTTAATTAATATATTAACAAATAGTTTAATGGAAATTATTTTACGGTGTACGTATTTCATATTTAAAATTTCCTCAAACATATAGTTTTACAACCATGAAACTGGAGTCAACTTTTCCAGTGGCAATAATGTATGACAAGTTAAGTGGTAATTAAAATGGCTTAAGCAAAAGGCATATCAAAGTTGTATCTCTTTAAAAATCAATTTTTTATCACTAATTCTGGTGAATTTATACTCTGTTTTGTTCTGGAAAAAACCTCAGAATTTGCAACAAATACATTAAAATTAAAGGTCAACAAACCTCAACTGCCATAGATAGCCTGAGAATAAACAGAATGGAAGAGTAAGCATAAGTACAGTCCATTTTTCTAGTTAAGAGTGACAGCTATACTTCGAAATTCCTAAAAACAGATGGGAGACTGACTGGTTCAGCATTTAAGATAGAAGAATATTTAAATTAATGGAGGCTGGGAGGAGAGCTGATGGTTTTAGCATAAATAATAAAAAAGATACTGCATTTCTTAATCTATCAGTTGACAGTACTTTCCCAGAAGAAATTTGGAATCTAATCCAGGTTCACGTGAATGCAAACTGGCTCATTGAGTTCAAAAGTAACTGCTTGTGGTCAGGTCCTCCAGGGCAGTTCATCTTATTCTGCATTCTGACCTCCATCGCGGTCTTTTTCCCCCATAGTGGCCTCTGCGAGTAATCAATCTGTCCAGAAGGGAAGCTGCCTGAGATCCAAGAGTGATAGCTTTCAACTAGATCTGATGGAGGCCATGTCCTTTTCATGAGGCAAGTGGGAACACAGACCCATATCCCTACTATTTTTAGTTTTCACAACCTCCTTCCCGGTCCTTACTTGTTTCTTTTAGTCCCAAATCGAGAAAGTTAAACCATCCCCGGAATTTAATAGATTGAATGGGGACCCCGATGACTGAAGAAAAGGACCGGCCTGGAGTGCCCTTTGGGGACAAAAAGGTTAAGGGAGTGGCATGGGGCAACTCTCCCAGCTCAAGTGCCCCTCCTAGCAGCGGCCCCAAAAGCCAGCGAGTCCCTCAGACAGGAAGACAAAGGAAGGCTCAGGGCCGAGTGGTGACGGGGTGGGTGGGGGCAGCGACTCGCCTGAGCTCGGGGACGTGAGAACGTAGCCCCCGCCCCCTTCTCCGCCCCCATCCTCGAGAAAGGCGGAGCCGCCAGGCAGCCCTCAGAGAGGTCTCCCCGCGGTGCAAAGCAGCCGGCCCCAAGCGGCTGCACACATCCAGGCACGGGCGGCGACGGGACGGTACAGTGGGGGAGGGGCGAGGCAGGGGGGCGGAGCCGGCGGCCGAAGAAAGGCCGGGCGCCGGGAGGGGCGTGGCCTGTGCAGAGAGGGCGGGGCCGCGGGGCGGGGCGGAGCCAGCCGGTCCCGGGCTGCCTGAGACAGTCACTATCCTGACGGCGGCGGCGGCAGCGGCGGCGGTTGGCCAGTGGGGGTTGGGAGGAGCACGGCGGAGCTGCTGGGGCAGCTGGAACTGGCAGTTGCCGGGGGCCAAGAGGAGGATCTGGAGCCGGGAGCGTTCTCCGGGCCGGGCGGAGGAGGCGGCTGCAGTGAGAGTTCAGGGAGCGCTGGCGGCGGTGGCTTCTCAGCAAAGCAAGTGTCTGAGACTGAGACTCCGCAGCGGCGGCGGCGGCGGCAGCAGCCCGGACCGAGGTAACCGAGGGGCGGCGGCTGCAGCGGCGGTGGAAACGAGGCCCCACCCTCAGGTCGGAATCTCGGGGGCTGTGGCTGGGCTCGGACCTCACCCACCCACCCACCCTTTTCAGCCCTGGGCTCCAGACCCGACTTCTAGCGTCGTTCCGCCGCGGGCCGGGCGGGGGCGGGAGCAGCGCTCGGGGTTGGGGGCGCGGAGCTGGACACCGACCCGAAGCGACCCCACATCTAGGATTGGCGAGGACGTCGGGCACCCCTTCCCCCTTCAGAGGACACACCCCGATCTCGGGGCGGGGCGGGTGTCTAGGCGTTCCCAGCCTTCTGGAAGGAAGACCTCAGTGTGGAGGCTGCACCTCTGTCCGTGGCCTCTCCGAGGTGGCCCTCCTGTGGCTCCTTGGGGCCACTGAACCCGAAGGAGGTTCCTGTCGCTGGGAATCCCGGAGTTCCTTTTGTCTATCAGCTGAAACTAGAGGCCGGAACTGTAGGCAAACACCCACCAGCCCAAGCCATCTATTCCTTATCCCTTTCCTGCCTGGAAGGAATTCTCCCCGGCAGCCTTTTCTCCGGCCACAGTAGTAGATTTCATGCCTCACCCCCTCTCCGAAACCATCCTCTTTGGCGCAGAGGAAAGAAGGATTCGCGTAGTACTTGTGTTTGGATTTTATCATTCATGTAAGCTCACCCCCTTCCCCTTTTTCTTTTTAACCCGTTCCCATCCAGCCGCAACCCTGATAATCACCCGCTAGATTTTGCAAACTATCAACAAAGGACTGTGGCCAGTCAAGTCAACAGAGCCCTTTGACTGGCTGGTCTGTGCAAGTTCATAGAGCTTCCCTACCTGGCGCTATTTTGCCAAGCTTGTCGGAAAGACCTTTTTGGCTAGAGTTAAGGATGGTACTGCATGTGCCTAAAGTCTTTATTTCTCCTTTCTATAGTGAGGTTTTAAAAATCCAGGGTAACTTGATTCAAATGTAGCTGTTTGGGAAGCCTAACTATAGAGAAAGGAAAATGTAATTATGATTTTGGTGTAGTTATCCAACTTTTTGAAAGTGCCAGAGATGAAGTGTATGAGTTTTTGAGATTACTGTAACTGGATAATTTTATTTTTTGACAAATAAGCTTTTTATCATGTGATATTTTGCACGAAGGTATTTTTGTTTTATTTTAGTTGCTAGTGAGAATTATTGATTACCTAGACATCTTAAACGCAGAAACTTGTGAACAGGTTCATTAAGGATCTATCTTGAAAAATGCATTTTATGAATGCTTTGAATTAAGAAGATGTTAACAGTGGTTTGCCATTTTTGCCACATAAGAGACAGTAATCTGAAACAGTTCCCTCTCTGGCAGTTGTCCAGATACCTAAAACCTGTAGGGTCTAGTACTTTGACTATCCTTCAACAAGAAGTATAGCACTAACAATCTACTGTATAAATGTAATCCCTTTGATAGCATTTAACTGTAATGGACACGTTTTTCTGCATCTAATTTTCAGATACAGAGTTAACGCTGGAAATCTGGAGAAGCATTTTATACAAATTGAAAGATTGGGCTTTCTCTTCAGTTTTCCAGATGTATTGTCTCATCTGCATACTTGAAATATCCACAATCACATAAACTCCAGATGTAACCATGGAGTTACGCGACCCGTCAAGATATAGGAAAAGTGTGGTCAAGGTTCGGAACCAGGCAGTTTTCCACCAGTTCAACAATTAATATAAACATATATTCTCTGCTGATTATCAGGAATAAAGAGCCAAATAAAGTCACGCACATTCTGTTGGCAGATGGACTCTGTGGCTGTTGAATTTTACTGTAACTGGTTACTCTGCCATTCAAACTCAACTTAATATGCAAGTTCCGTCCAAAAGGATGTAAAGACCTGTGTTGATGTACCCAGATGCTAGCAAATGTTGATGGTAAGAAACCTATTATGACTAATCCTTGGGAAGAGAAAGTCTGCAAAATGGCTCAAACGAGTTTACTGCAGGGGAAGCAGTTTTACTGTAGGGAGTGGGTTTTCCACAAGCTTCAGCATTGCCTCCAGGAGAAGACTAACTGCTGCAACAGTGCTGTCAACACACCACCCCTTGTAATGAATTCTGGGAATAATGCTAGTGTTGTCTCTGGGAAAGGAGCTGCCTGGGGTGTATTATTGGTAGGAGGGCCTGGCAGTGGCAAGACAGCCTTATGCACTGAACTCTTGTGGCCAAGTTCACCTACAAGCTTGCAGAGAGGTTTACATCGCCAGGCGTTGGCCTTTCATTTCTGCAAAGCGCAGGACTCTGATACTTTGTGTGTTGGAGGGTTTATTAGAGGTCTGGTTGCTCAGATCTGCCATAGCGGACTACTCCAAGGATATGAGGACAAACTAAGGGATCCAGCAGTTCAAAGCCTCCTACAGCCCGGGGAATGTGAGAGAAACCCAGCGGAAGCATTTAAAAGGTAACAAATAAGTCATGGTCATGGTGTTCTGTTTCTTTGAAAAAATTAAAGGTTTTTTTTTTTTTCTGTGTTTTGTATTGTTTCTTAACTTTGCCAGTACTTTGACTCTAATTGTGTATTTGGGGATAATCTGTGGTTGTGAAACACTTGTATACTTTGAGTGTTGAAGGAAACAAAATTTAAGCTTTGGATTGTAGGGATATTAATTAAAAGTATATCTTTTACTTGTTTAATAACAGAGTGTGAAGCACTGAAGAAACAGAGAGGTGTGATATTCTTGCAGACTTTTTAACGTGTGAGTGCCATCCAGTAAAACTCAGGGCAAATCTGTTTTCTTCTGCTGTCAGCCATCAAAATCAGGGTCAGAACTGTTAGATCATTTTGAAATTAATGAGCCAATCTGTTAGGCAATACCTGTATCACAAATTTGAGATGCCAAGCTTGATGGACAGTGTTCAGTATGGAATAATCAATAATGCAAACCTGAATATTAAACTCTACTTTTTAAGAGTTTTAAGTGTGCATAAACAAATCTTTTCCTCTTACTACTTTTTCTGGAGATACTGTCACTCATTGAAGAGCTGAATTTTCATTTCCAATAAGTAATTTCATAAACTGTGGATTTATTGAAATCTTAGAAACTGTTTCAAAAAGCTTAATCTAAGTTGAACTTAGTCTAACTAAAGTATGTAATTATGTAGTTTGATTGAAATTAGTTAAATAAGTTATGTAAATTTTTAATACTTTAAAATATTTAAAATCAAGTCTGATAACTGTATATTTTTGATATATTCTGATCATGAGCAAATCTTTCTCTATAGTAGCAGAGATTTTCTTTAAAAAGATCCTTCTACTCAGATTGTTTTTCTATATTTTTACCCCACTGGGTGAATTTTAGTTACTAATTGAAGGTGAGTAAGGAGCAGATACAGCTGTGTATAAAACCACATCAGTATTGATTTTCTGATTGACAGAAGGATCTAATCATTTTGTATTTCCAGTCTATACTTGGTGAGGGAAAGTCTAGTATTTCTACTTGTACCATTCTGGTACTCTTACAGTTTTCTACTGGGTCTTTCAAAAACTTGGGTCACTTTCTTTTTCACTTAAGTAATGAATCAGTGGGCTTCCAAGTGGCTCAGTGGTAAAGAATCTGCCTGCCAATGTAGAAAACACAGGAGACACAGGTTCAATCCCTGGGCCAGGAAAATACCCTGGAAGAGGAAATGGCAACCTACTCCAGTATTGTTGCCTGGAGAGTCCCATGGACAGAGGAGCCTGGCAGGCTGCAGTCCATGCAGTTGCAAAGAGTCAGACATGACTGAGACTGAGCTTGCACAATGATGATTGAGTCATTAAATAAACTAGGTAACCCCTTGATATTGGAAAAGCTGTTTTTGATAATTGGTAGAGCTGCATGTTTCTTTGAGACTGTGAAGCAGTAACATAACCATCGTCAAATGCAGACATGAGAACACACTTAAAAGTTAAAAAGATAGTTTTACATAGTCTATGACATTAGATGATCTAGACCTCTGCTTTTGGACAAATAGTTAAGATTTTATTGTGGGTTTTACTGGTGTTTGGTTGACTTGTTAAATAAATCCTTTGGAGAATTTTAATAGGCATATATTTTATTTAGGCACGGATAGATGTAATTCAACAAGTAGACAATGGAGCAAAAGGTCATTATTTTCAAAGAGTTAAACAATATTTTGGGGGAGACAGAGATGGATGTAGTTAATCATAACATTATGGGAGATAAAATATAAACAAAGAAAAGTAATTATTTTTTTCATTTTTGACAAAAACAATCTCCCAAACCAGATTGTGTATTGTTACTTTAATATTGATGACTTCATATATTTATGTGTGAAATAATTTAAATAGAAATAGAAATTTGATATAGTTCTTCACAGATCCATAAAACTGGGGAAATTTCAGAGTGATTCAGTAATGGATGCTTTTTATCCTCTTTTCTTCAGTTTTACTTCCTAATTTTTTATCCCTATTTTTTTACCCTTAATGATACTGGATATAATATGCAGTGCTGCAAACTAACTTCTTACATGGAGTCACATAGCCAAGAAGTAACTTGTTAATAATCAGTTTTTTGAAATCACATTTTCTTCATGATTAAAAAACGGAAAGTAACTTCATGTTTAGTTAAATACTGCTACTTTCTTTTTTTTCTGACATAGTAGAGTATACTCTGTTGATTCTGAGATTTAGTTGTCAAGAAATTTCTTCTGACATCCATTCATTCGTTCTTATAGCAAATGTTTATTGAGAGCTTTTTGTGTTTTAAGCACAGTTCAGCTACAGATATTTATTGAGAACTGTCTCTGTGTTAGGTAGAATTCAGCTATAGATAAATTAATGAATAGAACAGACAAAATACATTGTCTTCGTGGAGTTTTAAGTTGTTAATGCTAACATTTATCTTATTTCTATAAAAAATAACACTTTGGGTAAATACTTGCTGTTGTATAGATGCAGCACACATTTTAACACTGATGGAACTGGATCATCCATTAAAGGGAATGATGAATGAAGACACATTAATTTCTTATTTTTGTTCTTTTCCATTTTTCTTTCTTCACAGGTTAAAGTGCAAAGCTGTTGTTACTACTCTTAGAATATATATATTTCTTCTATTTCTATTGATGGAACTAAGATGACAACCGTTAGGTTTTTACTTGTTTAGAGAACCAAACGCTGATTTATTTCATTCTGCCTCCCGTTTCAGGCTTATATGGGAAAACTTTGCATTTTCTGTTGAACTGACTTCTCTAGAGTTAGCGGTAGAGTTTCCTAGTAGTCCTATAACCGTAAAACATATTCCAGTTGTTTTTGACCAAAGGATCAAGTTAAGGAATGAGGGAGGGGTTAGTGGCTTTAGATCTTGTGATTGGTTCAGAAGCACAATGAAAGATAGTTATTGTTTCAACCAGAAAACTTCTTTCTGAACCTTACTGTCATGGTCCTTGACACCCCTCCCTCCCACCCCGCTCCCTCCCCACCCCTCGCCCAAGGCTAGGGTCTTTTTGGAGAGATAGATGGATGTGGAGTGGAAGTACAAAACTGTGTTCCTAGTGGATATTATTTTCTTTTATTTCTGATTAACAATAGGCAAGGCCAGATGTGAACTTTCTGTGTGATGTCAGTTTTCCAAGTTGGGTAAAAAGATTTTGTTCTTCGTAATGTTGATAGTAGTAGTAGTGTTCGTCGCTCAGTGGTGTCCGACTCTTTGCAACCCCATGGACTGTAGCCCACCAGGCTCCTCTGTCCATGGGATTCTCCAGGCAAGAATACTGGAGTGGGTTGCCATTCCCTTCTCTGGGGGATCTTCCCAACCCAGGGGTCAAATCTGGGTCTCAAATCTGGGTCTCCTGCATCACAGGCAGATTCTTTACCATCTGAGCTACAGGTAATGTTGATAGGAATTATTAAACATCTTCAGTAGTAACCTCAGATTAAGTATAAATGGAATAAAGTTGTGATGAAGAATTAAGGATGAACAACTCTAAACTTTGAGAGTTTAGCAGAAAAATTTTATGAAAAGTGGTGAAAGGTAACAATGGCTTGTTAGAAAAAGATTGGGAGCTAGAAGACTGGACTCTGACATTTCCTTATGTTGAATAGGAATCCTTGAATAGTGGAATTTTCTTTCTAATTTTTTTTTATCTCCTCCTTAAACATTTTATACTTCTTCCCTTATTGGTCTTCAGATTCTTAACTTCTTTTGTAATTACTTATGCATACATGGTTTTGTTTATCTCCTCTATTAGGCATGTTTTTCCATAACATTATTCATGGCTGATTAATATCTTATGTTTATGACAGCACTTTGAACAGCATTTTGCATATCGTAAGTGCTATATGAGTGTTGTTTGAGTGAGTGAATATTGCTACTTACCTATCTAGAATATGTTTGAACCTGATTGAAGGACAGCTGAAGCTCTTGCATAAGAAAGGAAATTGAAATGTTACATCATTTAGGTGAGTGTTAAATGCAGACCAGGCTGGTATCAGATCAGATCAGTCACTCAGTCATGTCTCACTCTTTGCGACCCCATGAATCGCAGCACGCCAGGCCTCCCTGTCCATCACCAACTCCCAGAGTTCACTCAGACTCACACCCATCGAGTCAGTGATGCCATCCAGCCATCTCATCCTCTGTCGTCCCCTTCTCCTCCTGCCCCCAATCCCTCCCAGCATCAGAGTCTTTTCCAATGAGTCAACTCTTCGCATGAGGTGGCCAAAGTACTGGAGTTTCAGCTTTAGCATCATTCCTTCCAAAGAAATCCCAGGGCTGATCTCCTTCAGAATGGACTGGTTGCATCTCCTTGCAGTCCAAGGGACTCTCAAGAGTCTTCTCCAACACCACAGTTCCAAAGCATCAATTCTTCGGTGCTCAGCCTTCTTCACAGTCCAGCTCTCACATCCATACGTGACCACAGGAAAAACCATAGCCTTGACTAGATGAACCTTTGTTGGCAAAGTAATGTCTCTGCTTTTGAATATGCTATCTAGGTTGGTCATAACTTTCCTTCCAAGGAGTAAGCGTCTTTTAATTTCATGGCTGCAGTCACCATCTGCAGTGATTTTGGAGCCCAAAAAAATAAAGTCTGACACTGTTTCCACTGTTTCCCCATCTATTTCCCACGAAGTGATGGGACCGGATGCCATAATCTTCGTTTTCTGAATGTTGAGCTTTAAGCCAACTTTTTCACTCTCCACTTTCACTTTCATCAAGAGGCTTTTGAGTTCCTCTTCACTTTCTGTCATAAGGGTGGTGTCACCTGCACATCTGAGGTTATTGATGTTTCTCCCGGCAATCTTGATTCCAGCTTGTGTTTCTTCCAGTCCAGCATTTCTCATGATGAACTCTGCATATAAGTTAAATAAACAGGGTGACAATATACAGCCTGACGTACTCCTTTTCCTATTTGGAATCAGTCTGTTGTCAGCTCAGGCAGCTCAGGTGGTCTGGTATTCCATCTCTTGAAGAATTTCCCACAGTTTATTGTGATCCACACAGTCAAAGGCTTTGGCATAGTCAATAAAGCAGAAATAGATGTTTTTCTGGAGCTCTCTTGCTTTTTCCATGATCCAGCGGATGTTGGCAATTTGATCTCTGGTTCCTCTTCCTTTTCTAAAACCAGCTTGAATATCAGGAAGTTCACGGTTCACATATTGCTGAAGGCTGGCTTGGAGAATTTTGAACATTACTAGCGTGTGAGATGAGTGCAATTGTGCGGTAGTTTGAGCATTCTTTGGCATTGCCTTTCTTTGGGATTGGAATGAAAACTGACCTTTTCCAGTCCTGTGGCCACTGCTGAGTTTTCCAAATTTGCTGGCATATTGAATGCAGCACTTTCTCAGCATCATCTTTCAGGATTTGGAATAGCTCAACTGGAATTCTGTCACCTCCACAAGCTTTGTTCGTAGTGATGCTGTCAAAGGCCCACTTGACTTCACATTCCAGGATGTCTGGCTCTAGGTCAGTGATCACACCATCGTGGTTATCTGGGTCGTGAAGGCTGGTATAGTGATTATTAATTTATTAACCTGATGTCTGCTCTTTAGCATGTGTGACTATGGCATTGGTCCAGATAGTTTTACATGGCCAGATGTCTATCTTCTGTCTCAAGTGACTCCAAGTATTTTTGGCAAACTCAACAAAGGGGCAAAGGACAGAATGGGACTGGAGTGTGTTCTTCCTTCTTACCCTCAGTTGTAGGGTATTTTCAGGGCAAAATAGTTCCTTTCCATTATCTGTTTTTTATATCTAAGACTACTTATACTCTTAACTAACACTGTTAACTATTAAATCTGATCTCTACATATTTACAGAAAGATGTTTAAGCCTAAGAGTTTCTGAATCCACTTTTAATCTATCTTTAGCCTTAGATGATATATGTTAGTAATTTTTTTTTATTATTAGTGCTTTCTTCTATTCAGAATCCTCTGTCTGACTGTGTTCTTTGATGGGGCTTTCTCTAGGTTCTCTCTGGCTGTCCAACAAAGCCTCTTTATGTCATCTCCATTTGTTTATACACTCCTTCAATAATTTACTTACATGGCTACCAATGCTTATGTCTAACATAATAGCAATCCAGTCTACATCAACAACCTTTCTGTTCATTCTGATCAACATATCTTTTCACTGGAGTGTCCCTCACCTACCTTCCTCTGTTCAACCCGTCATCTCTTTTAGCATTTCTATTCATTGACACTAGTTTATTTCTTAAACAAAAAGTCAGCACCTGCTGTGTGCCAGATGTGTGCTAATGTGCAGATAACAGGACTGAAGTGGTGAATTAAACTGGACACTGAAAAGTGGGGAGACATACATTGAACAAATAATCACAAAAAATGCAGCTTTGCTAAGTGCTGAGAAGGAGGGACACAGGCCAGTAAGAAAACATAAAATATAAGGCTTGATTGTTATCTAAGTTGCTCCATAGTTACGCTTATTTTCTAAACCCTTTCTATTTAAAAGTATGATCATGAGAGCAACAATATTGGCATAACCTGGGAGGTTATTATAAAAGCAGAATCTTAAATTACTGAAGTGATCTGCCTTTTAAAAAGATTTCTAGGTGAATTCTGTGCACATTGAAGTTTGAGAAGCACTGTTCAGGGTAGATACTAGAGTTTTCTTTTGACTTTTCTGTTATCTTTTTTTATTCCATGGTATGTCATCTTTTTCTTGGAATGGTTCTTGAATTCTTTTACCCTAATCTAGAATTTTTGTTCATCACCTCCTAGGTGCTCCACTTAATCTTAGCATCTCTGTATTGTGATTCCTTTTGGTAATGGCCAATTAACCAAAGTAAAACAGTGCTTTCTTTAGGTCATTCCTCTGAGCCTGTGATAATGTAAACAACAAATTTAAATTTGTCTACTTGACTTTAAAAGTTCTTTACGATTTGGTTCTGTTCCATCTAAAGTATGTATTATGTTTCCAGACTTCACCAGAACACATTAAGCTATTTATTCTTTCAGGAAATATTTTTAAGCTTATGAGACAATGTTAAAGTTGATAAGAGATATGAATAAGAATATTCTCATTTTTCTTATTGTTTAATGAGATCTTAATGTACTTAGTAAGAATATGGACCTTTTGTTTGTTATATGTTGCAGATTTTTTTAGTTTTAACTTTGATTTTAGCAATTTTGCTTAAATGAATTCTATACAATGAAATGGTTTGATTTTATAAAGTAAAATAAGTAAACACTCTTCTTGCCTTAAAAAAATCTTTGAAGTGTATTCTGATTGGTTGCCTGTCTTTATTCTCTAGTTATTTTACTACTTTCTTTGTGTTAGTGTGTTAGTCTCTCAGTTGTGTCTGACTCTTTGCAACCCCATGGACTGTGGCCCACGAGGCTCCTCTGTCAATGGCATTTCCCAGGCAAGGATGCTGGAATAGGTTGCAATTTCCTTCTCCAGGGGATCTTCCCCACTCAGGGATCAAACCGTGGTCTCCTGCGTTGCAGGCAGATTCTTTAGCTTCTGAGCCACCAGGAAAGTCCTGTCTTTGACTATACTATATATAATTGTTTTAAATTTCAAACCAACTTCTCTTTCATGTTATCTTAATTTCAGAAATATCTCTATCATTTTCTTTTCTACAACATATGTAATGTAACTAAATGCTGTCCTCAGATGCTTGGTCGTATCCAACTCTTTGCGACCCGATGGACTGTAGCCTACCATGCTCCTCTGTCACTGGATTCTCCAGGCAAGAATACAGGAGTGGGTTGCCATTTCCAGGGATCTTCCTGACCCAAGGATTGAACCCACTTCTCTTACGTCTCCTGCATTGGCAGGCGGATTCTTTACCACAGGTGGCACCCAGGAAGCCCGGTGTAGCTAAATAATCTTTGATAATAATGTAAAATTTGAAAATGTTCATATAATTACTTAATGAAAATAAGAATTAATTAAGAGAATTATATCTTATTTGTGGTTATCTTGAAAAACAATTTGGAATGTTTCAAGAACTTGTAACCTTTTAACAGTTGTGACTCCAGAAGTGAATACGTAGATATTGCCGTGGATTGAATTATTTGCTTTTGTTCTTCTCTCTAGGTATCCTTGGTCTTTCCCACATGATATTGCAGTGCTTCTGGGTCCTTCTCTGCCTTTTAATTTTGGGTCAGCCATGTGATATGGGGGATGTTAGTAGACGTGATCCAAACAGAGACTTAGCACGTGCACACGTGATTGGGCTGCTCCTCTTTGAGGCTCAGCACCTTGAGAAGGATATGTTCTGGCCAGCTAGTTGGTCCCAAGAGGATGAGAGGGATGTGGTGCAAACCTGACCCAACTCAAAGCTTGACTCTTAAGTCTGGAATACAACAAATATACAGACACAGGACAAAGTATAAATGATTGTTATTTTAAGCTCCTGAGTTTTGAGGTGGTTGTGGTATACCTCTCTTGTGGAAAAAACTAACAATCCAAAAATTAAGGAAATGATATTTCAAATAGGAAATCATTAATTTTCATAAAAAATCTGAGCATCCTCATTGATCCCCCAATTTCACTCCTCCCCTTCCCCAATTCTGTCAGCTACTTTTGTTCTGTTTCCAAGATAAATAACTCAATTTTTCTTCATCGCCATTGCTGCTACTCCCATATCCCTTGCAGTGATGTCCTAACTGGTCTGCTCCTTGCTGCTGTTATCCCTCTTATCTTCACAGATTAATTAAGGGTATCAGATCTTGTTATTTCTCTGCTTAAAACTTGCAGATAGCTATTGCTTTTCATAAATAAATAAAATTATTTATTTATAATAAATTCTAAGCTTTACATGGTCTGGTCCTTGCCTAGCCATTGACTTTGACCTGTACTGTTCTCAGCCTTGTTCTTTGTTCGTCATCCGCATTGACCTTATTATTATTCTATAATAGGTCACATTCTGGCCAACAGATGTCTGTATGGCCACTTGCTCTGATATCACTTAGGTGTACCAGTTTTAATGTTTCCTCCTTGCAGAGTTACCTTTGTCCAGTGAGTCGCCCCAGCCAATCATTTTCTTAAATTACATCATCCCACTTTGCTTTCTTTTTGTCTTAATTTTCAGTGTCTATCATGGTTGGGAATTATTTTGTGCATACTTTGACTTTCTAGCTAGCTTCTGGAATGAGCAGAGTACTTGTTTGTCTCGTGCCTTTATATGTCTAGGGCTTAGAATATAGTAAAGACTCATTACTTCCTGAATTAATAATCTTGTCACATTGATAATTTGCTCTGAACATATTCAGCTTTGAAATATTCTGTTTTCCTGTGGAATCATCTGTACATATAGATAGAATAGTTATAGATGAAAAGTATTTAAAACCAGCATTTTGATGACTTTATATTAGTGTCTTTTACAATTCATGTTGAAATTAATTTTTATCAAATGGAAACTTTTTAATAACATCAGATTTATGTTACGTCATGTGAGTGATGTGATGTCACCTCTTGCCTCTCTTCTATAAATCCATAGTTTCAACTTGAAACTCTTATCATTCTTTCAGACATTGTCATTTAAAATTCATATTCACTTAGAAAGGAGAAAAAAACTTTTGCAATTTAAATCTCAGTTAATATGTTTGTTAAGTTGCTACTTTAGGGAGAGAAGCAACTTGCAAAATGGTGGACTTCACAGGAATTGAAAGGTAAACAATAATGGTACTAAAAGGGAAGAAATCATTGTAGAAAGTAAATTATAGAGGAAATGATACATTGCTCCTATCCCCAAAGCTTCAGTTATACAGGAAAATTAATAAAATAGAGAGACAAACATGCATGTACCTATTCTTTTGCCACATTTACTCTAAATCTGAGTTTTCTGTTTCTTTTAAAAAAAGATAATCCACATTTAAAGCCACTGAAGTATCCCATTCTAATTCTAATTTAGGTGACCCCCAGGTGTCCCATCTGTGAATTTACTTGTTATACATATGTAGTTTGACTAGTTTTTATACATGGGGAGATATATATGTATTTATACATACTTGTTACATGCTTTAGTTCTGTACATTTGTAGTTCCACATCGGCAATTCTCAAACGTTTTTATTCTAGGTCCTCTCTATACTCTTAAAAATTATTGAGTACCACAAAGAATTTGTTTATGTGGATTATGTCTGTGTATCAATATTTGTTTATTTGAAATTTAAACTAATATTTAATATATATTAACATATTTAATAGTAATGAATCTTATACATTAACATAATATTTTAATGAAAGAATAACTGAATTGCCCATGACAAAAGGAAACAATACACATAGCAGCATTGTTTTACATAGTTTTGCAAATCTTTTTAATATTAGGCTTAATAAAAGACAGCTGGACTATCATGGTTATGTTTCTGCATGCAGCTTCTGGAAAAGTCCATTTATCCTTGAGAAAAAACAAGAGTGAAAAAGGCAAATAACATTTTAGTTTTATGATGACCCTGATTAGGGACTTCTGCTGCTGCTGCTAAGTCGTTTCAGTCGTATCCGACTCTATGCGACCCCATAGACGGCAGCCCACCAGGCTCCCCTGTCCCTGGGATTCTCCAGGCAAGAATACTAGAGTGGGTTGCCATTTTCTTCTCCAATGCATGAAGGTGAAAAGTGAAAGTGAAGTTGCTCAGTCCTGTCCCACTCTGAGCGACCCCATGGACTGTAGCCTACCGAGCTCCTCTGTCCATGGGATTTTCCAGGCAAGAGTACTGGAGTGGGGTGCCATTGCCTTCTCCGTAGGGACTTCTAGGGATCCCATACTATACTTTGAAAAACTTTGTTCTGTATAAATAGTATTGTGTTGCTAGTACTAACCTGCAATATTTTCTTTGTAATATTGTTTTTTGTTTGTTTGTTTAGCCATGTTGTTACATGTGGATCTACATGGTTCACTTTACAGTACATGACCATGCATGCCAAGTCACTTCAGTTTTGTCCAACTCTTTGTGACCCTTTGGACTGTAGCCCAACAGGCTCCTCTGTCTATGAGATTCTCCAGGCAAGAACATTGGAGTGGGTTGCTGTGCCCTCCTCCAGGGGATCTTTCCCACCCAGGAATGGAACCCCTGTCTTTTAGGTCTCCTGAGTTGGCAGGCAGGTTCTTTACCACTAACACTACCTGGCAAATCCACTCTCCAGTATATAATTTCATTTTTTATACTATAATTCATTTATTGTCATGTTGATACTCGTTTAAGATGTATTCAACTTTTTAACTTTGCAAAACAGTTAAGAACATTCTTGGGTATTCTAGCGTGCATAGATTAAGAATAAAGAAATGAAGGGTAATTCCAAGTTGAATTAAATACTCAAGTATTAAGTGAAATTTTGGATCTTAAGGTGTGTATATCCATCTTCAATTTGGAGATAGTACCAACTACTCTTTAAAATTACATCAGTTTATACTCTTCTAAGAGTGTATAATTTGAGTTTCCATTACTCTACCAGATCTCCAACACTTGCCATATTTTCAGAGTTCTTTATGTGTTGGAAGGTGAATGTGAAACAATATCTTATTATTTTAAATATCCTTGATCCCGTGCCTTGTCATTCTGCTTGTGTAATTTTTGTTTTGAAATGTACAAAATGAATATAATATCAGTCTTTTCATGATTTCCTTTATAGTTTGGCCTTTTGGGGTCTTAAAATTTAAAAACTTGTTTTCTACTTGATTGTTCTAGTAGTATTTGTTGAATGGCTCATCTTTCACTATTGATTTTAATACTACTGCAGTCAGATACACACACATTCCTGTATTTCTGAGTTCCCTATTCAACTTTGGTTTATTCATTCCTTTGTTGTTTTATCAAATATGTATTAGATAGCAGGAATGTACCAGGTGCGTTCTTAATACTGGGTTATATTAGTTAAAATGTGGCAAGTATCATTTGTATTTATTGAGCTTTTATTTTGAGGGTTGGCGTGAGTAGTTGGCAGAAAAGTGGAAAGTTAAGAAGACAGTATATAATATACAGCATATCACTAGATAATAGGTGGTATGTGGAAAATCAAAACAAAGTAAGGATGATAGGAGTGATATGCTGAGTAGGTTGGGGCCAAAGAGTTGCTATTTATATAGGGAAAGTTAGGGCATTCTGTAGGAAGTATCCAGACTGAGGAAGATTCCAAGTGCAAAGTCCTTCGGTGGGAACTGGCTTGGTATTATCCAAGAAAAACAAAGGGAAACCAAGAGACAAGTAGAGGCGTAGTTAGAAGCCACATAATACATGGACTTGGAGGCCATTATAAGGATAGTCACTTTTACTTTGAGGAGATGAGAAGACATTAAGTCTTTTAAACAGAGTAGTAAAACATCATATGATTTATGGTTTTAAAGGGTCACACTAGCTACCGTGTTAAGAACTGGGGTGGTAAACACGCAGGCAAGGAAACCAGTAAGTGACTAGTGCAGCAGTTAAGGCTGAGAGATAATACTTGGACTTTGGTGAAGTGGTGGAGGTAGTGAGCAGTGTTTAAATAATTTTTATCTAAGAAGCAAGGTCAGTAGTTGGGAGTGAACTTTGAGAAGAGGAAAGTGTAAAATAGTCCTCTAGGCAAGTGGGGTATGGATGGCTTAGTGCTTCTCCAAGTGTGGTGTAGGCCCCTGCAAGGTCAACTTCTTTAAAAAAACAATACTAACACACAATGCTGTATTTGTTTTTTCACTCTCATTCTCTGAGGGTATGGTGAGGGCCACATGAGAGACTGAGTGCATAAATATTCTGACTGAGATTTTTATTAGGATCACATTGAATTTTAGATTAATTTGTGGAAATTGACCTGTTTGCAATGTTGAATCCCCTAATCTATGAATATGGTACATCTCAACTTACTTAGATTTTTTTTTTTTTCCAATTTTCCTCAGCAGTGTATTATAGTTTCCAGTATATAGGTCTAGTACATCTTGGATTGGATTTATTTTCAACTGTTTGATTTTTTTTTGTACTATTGTAAATAATATTATTTGTAAATACTATTTTATGTGTTTTTTAAAACATTAGTGTGTAGGGATTCAAATGATTTTTATATATTGACATTGTCACAAAGTAGTCTTGTGCAGTCCACTCATTAATTGTTATTCTCTAATGACTTTCACTTTAGAAGTATATTTCCAATTGGTACAGAGTTAGAGGTTTAGAAGGTGTGTGTGTGTGTGTGTGTGTGTGCGTGCGTGCACATGCACGTATTTCCTTCAGCATTTTAAAGATACCTTTAAGTTCAGTTCAGTCAGTTCAGTCGCTCAGTTGTGTCCGACTCTTTGCGACCCCATGAATCGAAGCACGCCAGGCCTCCCTGTTCATCACCAACTCCCGGAGTTCACTCAGACTCACGTCCATTGGGTCAGTGATGCCATCCAGCCATCTCACCCTCTGTCGTCCCCTTCTCCTCCTGTCCCCAATCCCTCCCAGCATCAGAGTCTTTTCCAATGAGTCAACTCTTCGCATGAGGTGGCCAAAGTACCGGAGTTTCACCTTTAGCATCATTCCTTCCAAAAAAATCCCAGGACTGATCTCCTTCAGAATGGACTGGTTGGATCTCCTTGCAGTCCAAGGGACTTTCAAGAGTCTTCTCCAACACCACAGTTCAAAAGCATCAATTCTTTGGCGCTCAGCCTTCTTCACAGTCCAACTCTCACATCCATACATGACCACAGGAAAAACCATAGCCTTAACTAGACAGACCTTTGTTGGCAAAATAATGTCTCTGCTTTTGAATATGCTATCTGCAGTGATTTTGGAGCCCAAAAAAATAAAATCTGACACTGTTTCCCCATCTATTTCCCATGAAGTGATGGGACTGGATGCCATGATCTTCATTTTCTGAATGTTGAGCTTTAAGCCAACTTTTTCACTCTCCTCTTTCACGTTCATTAAGAGGCTTTTGAGTTCCTCTTCACTTTCTGCCATAAGGGTGGTGTCATCTGCATATCTGAGGTTACTGATATTTCTCCCAGCAATCTTGATTCCAGCTTGTGTTTCTTCCAGTCCAGCGTTTCTCATGATGTACTCTGCATATAAGTTAAATAAGCAGGGTGACAATATACAGCCTTGACGTACTCCTTTTCCTATTTGGAACCAGTCTGTTGTTCCATGTCCAGTTCTAACTGTTGCTTCCTGACCTGCGTATAGATTTCTCAAGAGGCAGGTCAGGTGGTCTGCTATTCCCATCTCTTTCACAACTTTACACAGTTTATCATGATCCACAGTTTATCATGATCCACACAGTCAAAGGCTTTGGCATAGTCAATAAAGCAGAAATAGATGTTTTTCTGGAACTCTCTTGCTTTTTCCATGATCCAGCGGATGTTGACAATTTGATCTCTGGTTCCTCTTCCTTTTCTAAAACCAGCTTAAACATCAGGAAGTTCACGGTTCACATATTGCTGAAGCCTGGCTTGGAGAATTTTGAGCATTCCTTTTCTAGCATGTGAGATGAGTGCAATTGTGCGGTAGTTTGAGCATTCTTTGGCATTGCCTTTCTTTGGGATTGGAATGAAAACTGACCTTTTCCAGTCCTGTGGCCATATGTCTTATACATCTTCATTTCTGTTGAAAAGTTTCTTGAAGACTTGTTTTTGCTTCTTTGATAATGCCTTCTCTCTTTTTTTGTTTCCTTTTAAGATTTTCTGTATTTGTGATTTTTTCTTCGTTTTTTGGTAGACTTTGTCTTGCGTAAGTGTGGTTTCTTGGTAGTTTTTCTGTTTTTGGATTTACTGAGTTTCCTAAATCTGTGGATTGATTTTTTTCATTAGTTTTAGAAAAGTCTCATCTATTTACTTCGAGCTGATTCTTTTTCTTTGCAGACCACAGTTGTGTGTAAGTTGTACCTTTCAAATGCATTCCTCATGTATTTTCCACACTACTCTGTTCTAGCCTTCTTTTCTCAGGTTTGGGTATTTTCTTTTGGCCTTTATTTTGAATTTGTTAATTTCATCTTCCATTGTTTTCATGATGGTGTTGAATATACCCAAAGAATTTCTGACATCAAATACATACAGTTTTTTGTTCTAAAGTGGAATTTTAGTTCTTTGTTTTTATAGATTCTGAGTTTTTTTGGTTGAAATTCTTCATCTTTTATCCACTTTTTTCCTAATCTGTTTTCTTTAATATTTTAATTATGGTTAGTTTAGTCTATGCTAACAATAGTATCTATTTGAATCTGTATTTATTGTTTCTTTTTCCTCTGAATTCCCAATCACATATTTCTGCCCTTTTTCTGTCTGATAATTTTTGATTGTATGTCAGATAGTGTGTCAAATGCTGTAGAGTTCCAGACAGTATCTTTCATCAGAGAAGATTTGCTTTTTTCTCATTTGGGCAGAGAGTGAGGGGCTGCTGTAAATAGAGCTTGAGCTGGGCTGAGGCTCCTTTGAAGTCTTACTGAGACAGCTAGTTTATTTCTGTCATTTTGGTGTGGACCTTCTCAGCTTTTGATTGAGAGCTCCAAAAGGACTGTTGATAATTCACTTCTTCCCCAAGAAGTATCCATTTAGTTTTTTGACTTCCTGCCCTTTATACCTTCAAATTCTAACAAACGTCTTGAAGAAGGTGAGTTTTGTGTTTAAAGCAAATTCCCTCCCTTTGGTAGAATTTTGTCTTCAGCTACAGACTGTGGGGGACTTTTAGACATAGTCATCCTAGTTCCCCAACCCAGAATTTAGCAGAGATACCTTGGAGAAAACAGCCTGTTGTTAGGGACACTTCAGATTTGACTCTGCTCTCTAAAAGAGAAATGTCTGATCTCTATAAAAGTTGGGGTGATGTTGTTTCTTTGGCAGAGTCCCTCAGGGTGGCCCAAGTCTGATTCTTCGTCCATACCTAAAATCACTACATGCCCCAAATCAGTAAATGACCCCTTAGAGGAAATCAGCAGGTGGTTTCTTTTTGTTTTGTTCCTTTTGGATGAATCCTGTCCTCTGGAGTTCTAATTCATTTTGCTCTCTTGCTTCAACAACCTTCTCATGTCATTAAAAATGTAAATTTTGTAATGGATAACATTATTTTCTAGCTGTTGCAGTGGGAATTTTGGGCTGCTGCCACCTACTGCATTTTATCTGGCAGTGAAAGTCCCTATGAGGAAAATTTCTCTGGTTCTCTCCTGTTTTACTTGATTTGTGCCTTTGCTTGTTAAGTAACTTCTTTTTAAAACAAATAAAATAATCTTTTATTTATCTGAACATCACAGATTGGTTTTCTTTAAATTCTTTGTTAGTTTTGTAAGTTACTTTCATTTGGACATGAACCCATATTCTGATTGTTCCATTTGCTGCTTTCTTTCAAAGTGCTAAGAATTTTGTAATTTTTTCACTCTCCTTTTTGAATCACCATTTCTACCTCTGTTCTCCTTGCTGTAATTGCTGATTGCCCCCACCACTCCCTACCATCAGTGCAGTCTAGGATGATGGTCAATAATTGAGATATGAAGCTCCTACTCCAAGCCTGTTCAAGTGATTTCGTAGATTTAGTCACTGACCCATGATCTTTTTAGGTTCAATTCCTGTCTCCGTGGAGGCTGATTTTTTGCCCTCCCTGCTGCTTCTTAAAAGCCATAGCCCTAGGCGGTAGTCTGTGCTTTTTGTTTCCTTCTTTCATTATTCATGGGCAGAGCCCCTCTTCCAGCCCCTAGTTTCAGTGAGTCCGAGTCCTATCAGTAGAGGCAGGAGAGCTTGTCACAGTTTTTACTTCCACCATCTAATCTCCGGGCTGCCATTGCAGACTTGTTAGACAGGTTGAAGTTTTGGGCTCATTTAGGCTCACAGCATTTTGCTTCTTTTCTGTGTCTGATACTTTGAAATGTTTATTTTTGACTCTGGTATTTTCCTTTTTTATTTTTGTTTTAATATTTCATAATTCCCTGCTGTATTTTAGCTAATGGAGAAACAGTTCATGAAGTCCCTACAGTATCCTGGTCAATGTTAGAGAGAAATTTCACCCTATATTTTGGCTAAAGTCCTGACCTGATTTTAATTATCAATTATACTCGTGAGATTTTTTAATAATATATAACATGTGATCCCTAACTGGTTTGAGATATCAATTATACCGTATTCCACATTTTCACATGCTTTAATTTATTGGAGGGTAATTTCATTTCTAAAAGAAGATAGGGAACAACCTAAGTGTGCATTGATTTAGATGAATGGATAAAGAAATTGTGATACACACACATATACATAATTCAGCCATAGAAAATATTTGTGGCAACATGAATGGATCCTGAGGACATTATGCTGAATGAAATAACTCAGACACAGAAAGACAAATATTGTATGTTTTCACTTATATTCAGAATCTAAAAACCAAACTCATTGAAATACAAATAATCAGATTTGTAGTTCCCAGAAGCAGGGATTAGGAGTTGGGGGCATTAGATGAAAGTGGTCAGAAGATAAAAACTTCCCGTTATAAGATAGATAGGTCCTGGGAGTGTACATGCAGCATGGTGACTGCAGTTAGCAATAATGTATATTTGAAAGATGCTAAGAAGATAGATTTTAAAGTTCTCATCACAAGGGAAAAAAAAATTATAACTGTGAGATAATGGGTGTTAACTGATCTTACTGTGGTAACATTTTGCAGTATGTACGTACATGTGTTATAGTCCTTAAACTTATAAAATGCAGTATGTCAAGTATATATCTTAATGAAACTGGAGAAAAAGAAAAGAAAGAATGTGGGTCTGTTTTCTTAAGGCAAGATATATTAAGTAAGAATTATTAGTGATTTAGTTTTTCTACTTCACATGCTTTTAAAACATTTATTTTAAAGCATAGCCTTTTGAAAGAATTTAATATTTCATTAATAAAATGACAGGCTGGTATGTCAGCATTGTACTTCCAGATGATTTTGGAAAGGTGCTAGGCATATAGGATTAACCTTCTAGGTAAACTTAAAACGTATAATATTTTGATGACAGATTTCACCAGGTGGTACCAAAATTTTATTTGTTTTTATTTTTTTAGATTTGGCTATGTTGGGTCTTCGTGTTGCATGCGAGCTTTCTCCAGTTGCAGCGAGTGGGGCTACTCTTGGTTGCAGTGTTCCAGCTTCTCTTTGTAGTGGCTTCTGTTGTGGACAAGAGGCTCCAGGGTGTGTGGGCTTCAGTACTTGTGGCTTGAGGGCTCTAGAGCACGGGCTCAGTGGTTGTGGTGCACAGGCCTAGTTGCCTCGTGGCATGCGGGATCTTCCCGGACCAGGGATCAAACTGGTCTCCCCTGCATTGGCAGGTGGATGCTTAACCAAGGGGTCATGAGAGAAGCCTAGTAGTAAGATCTTAGACTTCAGAATTCAAAATGAGTAATTTAGTAATATTGTGTATAATTTTTTAGGTTGAAAAAAACTTTGCTTTCTCAATTGAATTATCTTTGCAACACTGGAAAACCAGCTTCCTATATTTACACTGGTCTGTTTTTAACTTAATGTGTCATTATGGTATTCTGCAAATACCATACTATTTTTGTTTTTTAACTTGTAAATTTCATTTTTTAGAGCATTTTTAGGTTCACTGCTTTCTTCTTAAGTGGAAAGTGCAGAGAGTTTCTGTTTATCCCCATACCTTCACAGACACATCCTGCATCACAGTGGTCTGTTTGTTATAACTGATGAATCTGCATTGACATATTATTATCATCCAAAGTCCACAGTTGACATTAGGGTTCACTCTTGGTATTGTATATCCAGTTGGTTTTAAGAAATGTATAATGACATGTATATACCATTACTGTATAGTTTTCTATGGTAAAACTACACAATATTTTACTGCTCTAAAAATCCTCTGTGCTCAGTCTACTCATCACTGCTTCCCTGTTCTCTGGCAACCTGTGAGCCTTCAACTTTTTCCAGTTTTGCCATTTCCAGATATTTGACAGTCAGAAATTATATTGACTTTTTTCACTCGGTAATAAATTTTAAGATTCAGTTCAGTTCAGTCGCTCAGTAGTGTCCAACTCTTCGTGACCTCATGGACCGCAGCACGCCAGGCCTCCCTGTCCATCACCAACTCCTGGAATTCACACAAACTCATGTCCATTAGTTGGTGATGCCATCCAACCATCTCATCCTCTATTGTCCCCTTCTTCTCCCACCTTCAATCTTTCCCAGCATCAGGGTCTTTTCAAATGAGTCAGCTCTTCTCATTGTGTGGCCAAAGTGTTGGAGTTTCAGCTTCAACATCAGTCCTTCCAATGAACACGCAGGACTGATCTCCTTTAGGATGGACTGGTTGGATCTCCTTGCAGTCCAAGGGACTCTCAAGAGTCTTCTCCAACATCACAGTTCAAAACATCAATTCTTCGGCACTCAGCTTTCTTTATAGTCCAACTCTCACATCCATACTTGACTACTGGAAAAATCATAGCCTTGACTAGATGGACTTTTGTTGGCAAAGTAATGTCTCTGCATTTTAATACACTGTCTAGGTTTGTCATAGCTTTCCTTCCAAGGAGTAAGAGTCTTTCAATTTCAAGGTTGCACTCACCATCTGCAGTGATTTTGGAGCCCCAAAAATAAAGTCAGCTACTGTTTCCACTGTTTCCCCATCTATTTGCCATGAGGTGATGGGACCAGATGCCATGTTCTTACTTTTCTGAATGTTGAGCTTTAAGTCAACTTTTTCATTCTTCTCTTTTACATTCATCAAGAGGCTCTTTAGTTCTTCACTTTCTGCCCTAAGGGTGGTGTCATCTGCATATCTGAGGTTATTGTTATTTCTCCCGGCCCAGCATTTCTCATGATATACTCTGAATGTAAGTTAAATAAACAGGGGGACAATACACGTACTCCTTTTCCTATTTGGAACCAGTCTATTGTTCCATGTCCAGTTGTAATTGTTGCTTTCTGACCTGCATACAGGTTTCTCAAGAGGCAGGTCAGGTGGTCTGCTATTCCCATCTCTTTCAGAATTTCCCACAGTTTATTGTGATCCACACAGTCAAAGGCTTTGTCATAGTCAGTAAAGCAGAAGTAGATGTTTTTCTGGAACTCTCTTGCTTTTTCGATGATCAAGCGGATGTTGGCAATTTGATCTCTGGTTCCTCTGCCTTTTCTAAAACCAGCTTGAACATCTGGAAGTTCACGGTTCACGTATTGCTGAAGCTTGGCTTGGAGAATTTTGAGCATTACTTTACTAGTGTGTGAGATGAGTGCAATTCTGCGGTAGTTTGAGCATTCTTTGGCATTGCCTTTCTTTGGGATTGGAATGAAAACTGACCTTTTCCAGCCCTGTGGCCACTGCTGAGTTTTCCAAATTTGCTGGCATATTGAGTGCAGCACTTTCACAGCATCATCTTTCAGGATTTGGAATAGCTCAACGGAATTCCATCACCTCCACTAGCTTTGTGATGCTTTCTAAGGCCCAGTTGACTTCACTTTCCAGTATGTCTGGCTCTAGGTGAGTGATCACACCATCGTGATTATCTGGGTAATGAAGATCTTTTTTGTACAGTTCTTCTGTATATTCTTGCCACCTGTTCTTAATATCTTCTGCTTCTGATAGGTTCATACCATTTCTGTCCTTTACTGAGCTCATCTTTGCATGAAAGGTTCCCAAGGTATCTCTAATTTTCTTGAAGAGATCTCTAGTCTTTCCCATTCTGTTGTTTTCCTCTATTTCTTTGCATTGATCACTGAGGAAGGCTTTCTTATGTCTCCTTGCTCTTCTTTGGAACTCTGCATTCAAATAGGTATATCTTTCCTTTTCTCCTTTGCTTTTCACTTCCTTCCTTTTACAGATATTTGGAAGGCCTCCTCAGACAGCCATTTTGATTTTTTACATTTCTGTTTCTTGGGGATGGTCTTGATCCCTGTCTCCTGTACAGTGTCACAAACCTCCGTCCACAGTTCATCAGGCACTCTGTCTATCAGATGTAGTCCTGTAAGTCTATTTGTCACTTCTACTGTATAATCATAAGGGATTTGATTTAAGTCATACCTGAATGGTCTCGTGGTTTTCTCTGCTTTTTTCAATTTAAGTCTGAATTTTGCAATAAGGAGTTTATGATCTGAGCCACAGTTAGCTCTCGATCTTGATTTTGCTGACTGTATAGAGCTTCTCCATCTTTGGCTGCAAAGAATATAATCAATATGATTTCGATGTTGGCCATCTGGTGATGTCATGTATAGAGTCTTCTCTTGTGTTGTTGGAAGAGAGGGTGTTTGCTATGACCAGTGCGTTCTCTTGGCCAAACTCTCTTAGCCTTTTCCCTGCTTCATTCTGTGCTCCAAGGTCAAATTGCCTGTTATTCCAGGTGTTTCTTGACTTCTTACTTTTGCATTCCAGTCCCCTATAATGAAAAGGGCATCTTTTGGGGGTGTTAGTTATAAACCGTTCAACTTATGTTTCTTCAGTGTTACTGTTCAGGGCATAGACTTGGATTACCGTCATATTGAATGGTTTGCCTTGGAAACGAACAGAGATCATTCTGTCATTTTTGAGACTACCTCCAAGTACTGCATTTCTGACACTTTTGTTGACTGTGATGGCTACTCCATTTTTTCTAAGGGATACTTGCCCACAGTAGTAGATAGGATGGTCATCTGAGTTAAATACACCCATTCCAGTCCATTTTAGTTTGCTGATTCCTAAAATGTTGATGATCACTCTTGCCATCTCCTCTTTGACCACTTCAAATTTCTTCAAATTTGCCTTGATTCATGAACCTAACATAATGACACCGCCCTTATGGCAGAAAGTGAAGAGAGACTACAAAGCCTCTTGATGAAAGTGAAAGAGGAGAGTGAAAAAGTTGGCTTAAAACTCAACATTCAGAAAACTAAGATCATGGCATCTGGTCCCATCACTTCATGGGAAATAGATGGGGAAACAGTGGAAACAGTGGCTGACTTTATTTTTTGGGCTCCAAAATCACTGCAGATGGTGACTGCAGCCATGAAATTAAAAGATGCTTACTCCTTGGAAGGAAAGTTATGACCAACCTAGACAGCATATTGAAAAGCAGAGATATTATTTTGCCAACAAAGGTCCGTCTAGTCAAGGCTATGGTTTTTTCAGTGACCATGTATGATGTGAGAGTTGGACTGTGAAAAAAGCTGAGCTCCGAAGAATTGATGCTTTTGAACTGTGGTGTTGGAGAAGACTTGCAAGTCCCTTGGACTGCAAGGAGATCCAACCAGTCCATCCTAAAGGAGACCAGTCCTGGGTGTTCATTAGAAGGACTGATGCTGAGGCTGAAACTCCAATACTTTGGCCACCTCATGCGAAGAGTTGATTCATTGGAAAAGACCCTGACGCTGGGAGGGATTGAGGGCAGGAGGAGAAGGGGATGACAGAGATGACTGGATGGCATCACTGACTTGGTGCACATGAGTTTGAGTGAACTCTGGGAGTTAATGAGGGACAGGGAGGCCTGGCATGCTGCGATTCATGGGGTTGCAAAGAGTCGGATACAACTGAACAACTGAACTGAACTGAATGGACCTAACATTCCAGGTTCCTATGCAATATTGTTCTTTACTGCATCTGACCTTGCTTCTATCACCAGTCACATCCACAACTGCTTGGTGTTTTTGCTTTGGCTTTGTCTCTTCATTCTTTCCAGAGTTCTTTCTCCACTGATCTCCATTAGCATATTGAGCACGTACCAACCTGGGGAGTTCATCTTTCAGTGTCTTATCTTTTTGCCTCATCATGGCCTGATAGCTCATTTCTTTTTTGGAGCTGATGATATCCCATTGTCTGGATGTTTATTAACCAATGTTTCTTAACAGATTATTAACATTCACCGAAGGACACCTTGGTTGCTTCCAAATTTTGGCAATTAGGAATAAAGCTGTAATATACATCTGTGTGCAGGGGTTTACATGGACATAAATTTTCAGTTCATTTGGGTAAATATCAGGAGACACAGTTGCTGGTTTGTATGAGAGTATGTTTCGTTTTCTGTGAAGCTACCACTCTGTCTTCCAGACTTGCTGTACCATTTTGCATTCCCACCAGCAATGAATGAGAGTTCTTATTGCTCCACATCCTTGCCAGTATTTGGTGTTGTCAGTGTTTGGATTTTGGCCACTCTAAAATATATGTAGCAGTGCTTTTTTGTTTTAATTTGCAATTCCTTAATGACATGATGCTGGACTTCTTTTCATATGCTTACTTGCCACCTGTATAGCTTTGGTGAGGTGTCAGTTCGGGTGTTTTGCCTATTTTTAATTCCGGTTGTTTTCCAGTGTCTAGGAGCGTCTGCCCAGGTAAGCAGATGTGTTTTCTATGCCTCTGTGTCACCTTCGATGTGAGGCTAGTTGGTTGCCCTCTGACCTAAGTTCTGATGGGTTCAAGAAAAGTCTTGAACTTGCAGCTTGTTGGGCTTACTTTGTTGTAAGGGTGAAAGAAAGAGTTTTATCGTAAGACTGAAAGGTGTAGCTAGTTGTCTACATCTGAGAGAGCAAGCCAGAGAAGGAGAAGAAACCCCATGTTCAACAGTGAAAACCTTAAGAAATTATTGTACATGTGGTATCTATTAGTATATTCCTTATAATACATGTAGCAGCTTTTAAAAGTTAATTAGCTTCCTGAGAAAGGGGCAGTAGGTAAATTCACTGTATTGAAAACAAAAAAGAGTGAACTTCATTTCAGAATTGCCCTGATAGTCTTTCAGCTACCTTTTGACCTGGAAATGAGAAGGCCAGCTGCAGAAGCATGGTGCTGCCAGTGCTTACTCTCAAGATAGAATTGCAAATGGGAAAGCTGCTCAGGACTTTAAATTAAACTCAACAATATTAAGAATGTAATATATATTTTCTAAATTTTAATAATGTAGCTAAGACATATAGGACATTTAATCACATACATATACAAAGTAAAAGCCCTGTAGCCTGCTGGTGCTTTTAAAGATGGTTTCTTTGGATGAATGTGATAAACTAGTACCATAACATTATCTCATTTTGAAGATTTTAAGTATATATATATATATTCACAAACAGAAAAATCTGTTTTAGACTACCTAAAGTACTCTGGGCTTTGTGCCTACATACTTTGATGGGATTGTCATTTTATGAAATGATGAAACGGAACCTGGTAGAAAAAGTGGATCTGTGTGTCACTTCGTGGTGTAGGTATCCCCATATGGTGCTTTTGTTGAAATAAATGAAAGGAAACTGAAGATGGGAGTTCTGAGTCTAGTAACATTTTTATCTAGTGTTTTGAAGTAGCAGTTTTCCTATTAATTGCCATTCACTCATGAAGCAAACTTTATTGAGTGTTTGTGATGTGCTAATAATGGTTTTGAGTGCTGGGCATCTGACAGCACAAGAGAGGCGTTGTCCGGGGCAGGGGGCAGCATGGAAGTGGAGGAGCTTCACTCCAGCCTTACAGTGAAACCAGTACACAGTAATACAGTAAGTTCCTTTGAGAATACGATCAGCAGTGCGTGCAAAGCAGGATCAGGTGTTAGGGCGACGGCAGTACGTGACGAAGACGATTTAAGATATCGTGATCAGGGAAATGGAGAAGGCAATGGCAGCCCTCTCCAGTGTTCTTGCCTGGAGAATCCCAGGAACAGGGGAGCCTGGTGGGCTGCCGTCTATGGGGTCGCACAGAGTCGGACACGACTGAAGCGACTTAGCAGCAGCAGCAACAGATCAGGGAAAGCATCTTCAGGAATAAACTTTGTGTTGAAACCTGAAGGAAGAGCAGTTCTGCCTGGGGGAGCTTTCTAGGCAGAGGGAGTACCAAGTACATAGACCCTGACTGGAGAAAAGCTTGGTGTTAGAAGTGAAAAGAGAGCAGTGTGGCTGGAACCAAAGGGAGATCTCAGGAACGAGTCCTAGGATTTTAACTAAAGAAACTAGGGGGGAAATGGGATACCACTAATTGACATGGAGAGATGAGTGGGGAGGAACTTGTTTGAAATTGAGAAAGAATACTTTTTAAAACATATTAAATCTGAGATACCTGTAGGACATCCACAAGGAGATGGCAGCTTTGAGTTTAGGGGTGAGGTCAAGGCTAGGAAAAATTGCTCAACATTTTTAATGCCATAGATTGACTTCTGGTTTTAACATGATTGAGTGAGTCCTTGGAAACAGTCAAATAGAAAGAAAGTAAAACTACCAGAGACCTGTAAACCCCAACCTCAAGATAAACGTAGAAGTTAATGTCAAATGGCGATGCAGACAAAACTGACAGAACGTTTTTATATGCATACCATGAACATTATCACAAACACAAAGGCTCTCATTTGGAACTGGGGACAGGAGACTCACGCTGGAAGTTTCCCTGCACCCAGTTAAGCAGAAAGGAAGAAGAAAGAGGGCAGGGAAGAGTGAGTCGCACACATGAGCTATATGTGAGAATCAGACATTTGAGGATTGTGGGGAGGGGATTGTGGGGAGAAAGGCTGCCTTAGGTACATCCCCACAGCTTCTCATCTTAATTGGCTGGAGAGAAGTTAAAGCACAAAGAACTTGTTCATGCCCATAACTCTTGGTCATAAGGAGATTTCTTAGAAACCTAAACACTGGATACACTAGCCTGCAAAGGAAAGAAGTTCTCTTATTGAAGAGCTGTCACAAGATATATACAAATATATCTCAAAAACAGTAGAGAGAAGGGGTCTGCAAAAGAAAGCTAGTATGGCTGGAGCAACCTTGTAAAATTTTAACTCTGCCACCGTAGGAATTCTGGAGGCAGTGGGTGAAGACATACGTTGCTATGGTTCCCGGGTGAAAGACAGGACAGTAGCTTTTGGAATACAGTGATAATACAGACCAAGGTGGGATTGAGATATTTTATAAAGAAATATTGACAAAACTTAGTGATAAATTGGATCTTGGTTGCTACTGGAATTGAAAGATTAAGAGAGTTGTAGAAAGGATCATCTGTAAATTTCTGGTGTTCATAATTAGATGGAGTTTGTCCTCTTCACCATTGTGTCTTTTAGTACTTCATGGAGCACATGGAATGCTCCTATACATATTTGTTGAAAATGAATGAGTATTATTTTAGTTATGAAAAAGTTGCATTCAACTTCAATATAAACAGTCTGAGTAGGAGATGTGTTCTGCTGTAGAATTAAACCTAATAATTTATTCTTTACACTGAAATTTGACCATACATCAAATGAGACCTAGACTGCAGTTTATCTTTGAAAAGTCTTTTAAAATAAAATTTGTGTGTGACAAACTAGATCAAGTGCAGTCTATTTGTGAAAGACATGATAAAATCCTGTATAAAGAAAGTGATATTTTTTTATATTATGGAAGTGATCCCCAGTTTTTTTTTCCTTTACATTTTAGCTTTGTTATAAACATTTCAAGCTTTTATTATTGATAAAAAAATCAGAAAAGGAATATTGAAGTCTTGTTTTCTCCAGTTCTTACTGCCTTTCTGAAGTATACTGAATCACTGATTCACCCACACCTTCATACACTTTATTGTGGAAAATGTTGTTTTTGAAAAAGTGAACTATTTAGGACCAGTATTCATATTAAGGTAAGGAATTGAAACGTGTACAGTATTTTTATTCTAAAACTTTATCTTTCTTCAAACAGTATTTATAACCTGTAGTTCTAGTGTTGGGATAATAAATCTTAATATCATAGCCAATAACACTGCAAGTGCTCACATGGATGTGGTTTACAGGTGCGTCCTGCTCCCTCTTTTGGGAATGAAGCCACCCCAGCAAAGCCTCTATCTTCTTGTGGATTCTGTGGACGAAGGGTGTAACATTACTGAAGGTGAACAGACGTCCACCAGCTTATCTGGGACTGTGGCAGAGCTTTTGGCTGGTCACCACGAGTTCTTTCCACCGTGGCTATTGCTTCTCTGTTCTGCCCGAAAACAGAGCAAAGCTGTTACTAAAATGTTTACTGGTAAGTGTAATTCCTGCCATCTGCAAATGTTTTCACTGCTGAACTTAAGACTTGTATTTCTTTCTCAGAGGAGAGTACTCAGTTGAAAATTTGGTCCTTGTTTCTGCTGTTCTCTCAGCTGTTCTGTTCTGTTAGCGATTTTCAACTTTTTAAAGTGGTATTAAAAACAGGCCATAAAATATTTTAAGTTAATTTAATAGTAACTTTTTTTTTCAAGATTCTTTACCTAATAACTTCCTTAGCAAAGGTGAGGGCTACATATTTTATGCTGATGTTTCCTGATCGGCTTATATTTCTTCTAACTAGACTGAGCATCCTGAGGGTACGGAATATGCCTCCTTAAAAATCAATGGCAGTTTGTCTAAGATGTTTTTCCTGGTTTTAGAGGAGAGACAGAGTCAACAGCCTTTGAGGGTACCTCTTGAAGTAGATCCTTTATTTTTTTAAACCCTTTCCTATGTGTGAGAAAGTAATCTATGTAATGTTTAAAAGTACGTGATCAGGTTTTTTTTTTTTTTTTCTTGTTTCCTGACTTTACTTTTTTTTTTTTTTAACTCCCACAGTAAAGTGTTTACTCCTATTAGATTATGTAAAGTGCTTTTTTGTGTGTGTGTGCTGTGGGAATGAAAAGGAGCATAAAACAAGGACCACTCACAGGATTTATAGTGTAATTGGGGAGATAATAATTAAGTTATTGGTTAATTAGCTATATCACTTTAAAATAGTTCTGTACATCTTACATAAGGGTGAAATCTTACTAATTTGCTAAAACGGCTTCCTTTAACCAGATTTATTCCCTCTCTTTTCAATTGCCTTACTAATAATACCTTTTGATTTGGTTTCCATTATGCTATTCTGTTTTGTTGTTATTGGAAATTGAGTTGATAAAAGTCAGGGAATTAACAGGATGAACTTGGATATCTCTTAGTATGTCAGGTACAGGTAAAGTTGAAGCCCCTTTTGGTTTATTTCATCTCATTGGATATCTCTTAGTATGTCAGGTACAGGTAAAGTTGAAGCCCCTTTTGGTTTATTTCATCTCATTTCTTTCCCTTCTTCATTTGAGACAACCAGTGTTATTGGTTTATTTTTGTCCTTTTAGCTCATATTTTTCATTTTGTCTATTTTTATATTTTACATAAATGAAACGCTGCATACACCATCCTAGCTCTTCCCATTCACTGGCTGTGTGACCTTATGCAGCTTCCAATACAGTCTGTGCCTCAGTGCCTTCATCTATGAATCGATGGTTATTACATGTTTCTATTACTTTCCCCATAGAGTATTTTTGTGTGAGTCTAAATGACAAGTCTTATTATGCGACTTAGAACAATGCCTAGTACATAATAAGTGCTTCATAAATGTATCACTACTACTGTTATCATTTCACTAAATGAAAAAAAAAATCAAACAACAAAAACAATGTTTTTGAGCCTTGTTTCTATTACTACTTTTAAACCCAGTTCATTGCTTTTAACTGCTGTATATTATTCCTTCCCATGAATAAATCTCTAGTTTTTCCATTATTCTGTTTATGGACATTATTTCAGTTTTTCATTATTACAAGAAATGCTTCATGAATGTGCTTAAACACACCTTCTTGTGCACATGTGCTATAAGTTTATATTATAAAAACGTGGAATTACTAGAGAATAGAGTGTGTACATTTTGAGCTTTAATTTAACAAAGTGCTATCTAGTGTGCTTGAAATAATTTATGTTCCTGCCGGCAAAACATGAAATTTCCCTTTTCTCTATATTTTTGTCGGTTAACATTTGTTATTTTCAGATCTGTTTTTTCTGCTGTAGGGGCTTGTGCTTGATTTTCCCTCTGACTGGAATGATCTTCTCCTGATTCCCAAATCCAGCTTTTATTTATCTGCTGCTGCCACTGCTTTGGTTGTTGCAGCTTTTAGTGATTCTTATGTATACTTTAATAAAGACTCTGTAAAAAGTTTTGCCCCAAGTGTTGACTCACTCTAGCTGTTTGTCTTTAGTGATGTTAGAATAGTCTTTCAGAATACAAATCCGCTCACATTATTGTCTTGGTTCTCACTGACTTCTGATAACAAAATCCAAGTCTCATTTCTTCACATAGTACCTGGAACATAGTAGGTTATATATATATATGTGTGTGTGTGTGCGTGTGTGTGTGTATTCATATTTGTTTTATTCAGTTGAGTGAGAGTATTTTACTCAGTACTAATTGACCATCACTGATCTTTGCTGCATTTCTAGATTTATTCCTCTTAAGAAAGAGTTCATTCACTCAGCATTTTTTTCTTCTGGAAGATGAATTACACAATTGTCTAATAAATCCATATCTATAAAACAGGATATCATCTCCCTTCCAAAAATGAAATTATGATTCCTTTCAAAGAATTTAAAGTGAGTTTTGAATAGCTGTTAACTAGTGTGCTTTTAGGTTGGTTTGAATTTTATTAAGCTGCTTTATTTTTATGTGCTAAAGTTTTGTTAACATGGTTTAACCAAGTTGTATCTTCAGATTGGAGCTGTTTTTGACAATCTAAGATTTAATTATTTAAATTTAGTGACATGTAAAATAATGTAATTTAAAGGTGGTGACAAGTGCTATTCTAATTGTATGCAAATATTCAATTCCATAATTAAGACTAGTGTACATTCGGTTATATGCAGAGACATATGTAAATTTTTCACATGGAAAAGATCAGCTTATAAAAACAAATCTTATTTATGTCTTCTGCAGCTTTTTTCCCTAATCATTTGAGAGGGATCAAAAAAACTTCCCAAAGTGCTTGGATATAGCTAAAGATTTCTAATGCTCTAATGATAAGCATTTAGTTGAAGTTGAGAGGAGCACTGAACCACTAAACAAATAAATAGTTCGCTTTGTGGACAGTAAAATGAAATAATTTATCTGTCATCAGCGTGTTTTTCCAGAAGGAAAAAAAAAAACATGTTTATTATATTTCTAGGTATTGATTGACTTGTTTATTAGTATTAATTGACTTGCTATTAATTTATTTGATTATTAGTTTGTCACATGTTGAACACATTCTCTTTGAAATATGGCAACTTTGATAATCATTTTCAATTGACACCTACTTTTTTGTCCTTAGGTTTTCGAAAAATAAGTTTAGATGACCTTCGGAAGGCATATATCGTTAAGGATGTTCAGCAGTACATCCTTCATCGTTTAGATCAAGAAGAAGCTTTGCGACAACACCTCACGAAAGAAACTGCAGAGATGTTAAATCAACTGCACATTAAAAGTAGCGGGTGCTTTCTTTATCTAGAACGAGTTCTCGATGGAGTTGTAGAAAATTTTATTATGTTGAGAGAGATTCGTGACATCCCAGGAACTCTAAATGGTCTGTATCTCTGGCTGTGTCAAAGACTTTTCGTAAGAAAACAGTTTGCAAAGGTTCAGCCTATCTTGAATGTGATTCTTGCAGCCTGCCGGCCTCTGACCATAACAGAATTATATCATGCAGTATGGACAAAAAATATGTCATTAACCTTGGAAGACTTTCAACGCAAGCTAGATGTCCTTTCCAAACTTCTTGTTGATGGACTTGGAAATACTAAAATACTGTTTCACTACAGTTTTGCAGAGTGGCTCCTGGATGTGAAACACTGCACTCAGAAGTATTTATGCAATGCAGCAGAAGGACACCGAATGTTGGCTATGAGTTATACCTGTCAAGCCAAGAATTTAACACCATTGGAAGCACAAGAATTTGCGTTGCACTTAATTAATTCGAACTTACAGTTAGAGACAGCTGAGTTAGCTCTGTGGATGATATGGAATGGCACACCTGTCAGAGACTCCCTATCTACTTTAATACCCAAGGAACAAGAAGTGCTGCAGCTGTTGGTGAAAGCTGGCGCTCATGTCAACAGTGAAGATGATCGCACATCATGCATCGTCCGGCAGGCCTTAGAAAGAGAGGATTCCATTCGGACATTATTAGACAATGGAGCTTCAGTAAATCAGTGTGATTCGAATGGGAGAACGTTACTGGCTAATGCGGCTTACAGTGGCAACCTCGATGTGGTGAATTTACTGGTCTCTAGGGGAGCAGATTTAGAAATAGAAGATGCTCATGGACACACACCACTTACCCTGGCTGCTCGACAAGGACATACCAAGGTAGTTAATTGTCTGATTGGTTGTGGAGCAAATATTAATCACACCGATCAGGATGGCTGGACAGCATTGAGATCCGCAGCTTGGGGTGGTCACACCGAGGTTGTGTCTGCACTGCTTTATGCTGGCGTAAAAGTGGACTGTGCAGATGCCGACAGCCGAACAGCTCTGAGAGCAGCAGCCTGGGGAGGACATGAGGATATTGTGCTGAACTTGCTCCAGCATGGTGCTGAAGTCAACAAAGCTGACAATGAAGGCCGAACTGCTTTGATAGCGGCTGCCTACATGGGACATAGAGAGATTGTGGAACACCTGCTGGATCACGGAGCAGAAGTCAATCATGAGGATGTCGACGGCAGGACTGCACTCTCTGTGGCTGCACTTTGTGTTCCTGCAAGTAAAGGACATGCATCGGTCGTTAGCCTTCTGATTGATCGAGGTGCTGAAGTTGATCACTGCGATAAAGATGGCATGACGCCCCTACTGGTGGCTGCCTATGAAGGACATGTCGATGTGGTTGACTTGCTTCTCGAGGGGGGAGCTGATGTCGACCACACGGATAACAATGGGCGTACACCCCTCCTAGCTGCCGCTTCTATGGGTCATGCCTCAGTTGTAAACACGCTTTTGTTTTGGGGTGCTGCTGTGGACAGCATTGACAGTGAAGGGAGAACAGTGCTTAGCATAGCTTCAGCCCAAGGAAATGTTGAAGTAGTCCGTACTCTGCTGGACCGGGGCTTAGATGAAAATCACAGAGATGATGCTGGATGGACACCTTTGCACATGGCAGCTTTTGAAGGCCACAGATTAATATGTGAAGCACTTATTGAACAAGGTGCTAGAACAAATGAGATCGACAACGATGGGCGGATACCTTTCATATTAGCTTCACAAGAGGGTCATTATGACTGTGTTCAAATATTACTGGAGAATAAATCCAACATTGATCAGAGAGGTTATGATGGAAGAAATGCTCTGCGGGTCGCTGCGTTAGAAGGACACCGGGACATTGTTGAATTGCTTTTTAGCCATGGAGCTGATGTTAACTACAAAGATGCTGATGGTAGGCCAACACTTTATATTTTGGCCTTAGAAAATCAGCTTACAATGGCTGAGTATTTTTTGGAAAATGGTGCAAATGTGGAAGCAAGTGATGCTGAAGGCAGGACAGCACTTCATGTCTCGTGCTGGCAAGGCCACTTGGAAATGGTGCAGGTTCTGATCACCTATCATGCTGATGTCAATGCTGCTGACAATGAAAAGCGCTCTGCACTGCAGTCTGCAGCCTGGCAGGGCCACGTCAAAGTGGTGCAGCTTCTCATTGAACATGGCGCCGTGGTGGACCACACGTGTAATCAGGGCGCCACCGCGCTCTGCATTGCAGCCCAGGAAGGACACATTGACGTCGTGCAGGTTTTATTAGAGCACGGTGCTGATCCAAACCACGCTGATCAATTTGGACGTACTGCTATGCGAGTTGCAGCCAAAAACGGACACTCTCAAATAATTAAATTATTAGAAAAATATGGTGCATCCAGCTTGAATGGCTGTTCTCCATCTCCTGTTCACACGATGGAGCAAAAGCCTCTACAGTCAGTGTCATCGAAGATGCAGTCCCTAACAATTAAATCAAACAGCTCAGGCAGCACTGGTGGTGGGGAAGCGCAGCCTTCGTTGCGCAGTTTGCCAAACGGGCCAGCTCATGCATTCAGTTCTCCTTCAGAATCGCCTGATTCGACAGTTGATCGGCAAAAGTCATCATTGTCGAATAATTCCTTGAAAAGCTCAAAAAATTCATCTTTGAGAACTACTTCATCTACAGCAACGGCTCAAACAGTGCCAATCGACAGTTTCCACAGCTTGTCATTTACAGAACAAATTCAGCAGCACTCGTTGCCGCGCAGTAGAAGTCGCCAGTCGATTGTCTCCCCGTCTTCCACAACACAGTCCTTGGGCCAGAGCCATCATTCACCGAGTAGTGAGTTTGAGTGGAGTCAGGTCAAGCCCAGCTTGAAGTCAACAAAAACGAATAAAGGGGGGAAATCAGAAAATTCCAACAAATCTGGGTCAGCTGGAAAAAAAGCTAAACAAAATAATTCTTCACAGCCGAAGGTCCTAGAATATGAAATGACTCAGTTTGATAAAAGAGGACCCACAGCCAAATCTGGGACCAGTGTACCATCTAAGCAGATGCCAGCAGATTCGCAGTGTAAAATCATGATTCCTTCAGCTCAGCCAGAAATAGGTCGATCTCAACAGCAGTTCCTTATTCACCAACAAAGTGGGGAACAGAAGAAGAGAAACGGTATAATGACAAATCCAAATTATCATCTGCAGAGCAACCAGGTTTTTCTCGGTAGGGTTTCAGTCCCACGGACAATACAAGACAGAGGGCATCAGGAAGTGTTAGAAGGATACCCTTCCTCGGAGACGGAGTTAAGCCTTAAACAAGCTCTGAAGCTTCAGATTGAGGGTTCTGACCCTAGCTTCAACTATAAAAAGGAAACACCATTATAAAAGGTAACATTTCATCAACATAAAGAATAAATATCCAAAGTATGGTTCCCTCCATATATTGTTCCCTTAGAATGCTCTTTTCCCTAATCCACATGGCCAGCTCCTTCACCTCATCACTATCTGTGTCCTCTTCTCAGCAAGATCCTCCCTCCTTACTCTTTGGAATTTGAATTCTACCACCTCCACCACTCCCTTTCCCCCTTTTCTGCTTCACATTAGCCATGGTACTTATTTCTTAACATGGTTTATATACTTTATTATGTTTATTATTTGTCCCCTCTCATCTGAAATGTCAGCCTTGTGAGGGTAGGGATTTTTAATCTCTCTTATTTACCACTTTATTCCATGTACTTGGAATACTGCTTGGACACATAGCAGTTTCTCAGTAAAAATGTTTTGTACGAGTGAATGAATGAATATGCTATTTATGGATCTCAAATCAAAGATTCCTTCCTATACAATCATACTCCCCCTTAAAAGTTCTTTTATGATAACAGAGGTGGGGCTGTTCCCCTTTTAGGTTTGAATAAAGTCGTGTATGTAATGCTTAGTAGGTAGGTAGTGAATGTTAATTTCCTTCCTTTTTTCACCCTGGAAGAAATTAAAAAATTAATCATAAAAGGTAATTTTTATTATGACAGATCTCTTAAGAATCTTTCAAGTGAAATTTACACATATCAAAAGTAGATATTTAGGGTATTCAAGGACCAATATTTAAGTGTCAGAATTGTTTTAAACCTCAAAGTTATATTTATTAAATAAAAACTTTTTTCTCCTTTCTACTACTGTGGATGCTATTCTAATTATAGAGGGGAGGTTAATGGGAAAATTGAATTATAATTTTATATTATGGATACTTTTTCAGAAATACATTTCTCATATTTGAGATAAATTCAAGATTTCATTAGGCATTTTTGCTAAATTATACACAAATATGTTTGTACATGTGTATATACATGTGTATAATTATACACATGTATGTTTGTAGTTTGTACATGTGCTAAATTATACACATGAATGTTTATACATGTGTATAATTATAGACAAGTATTTCCTATACATTCTAATAATAAACATCCTTCAATGTGAATCTATGGAGGACTGGTGAAATCATCATTCAAACATAAGTCGTATAAAAGTAGTTAATTCATTCTCCAATGTGATTTATTTTTAAAATATTTAGTTCTGATTGTACAGCCCTCTAACTCTCATGATATCTTTTGTAAATATTAAGTGTGGGTATATATTTTACAATAAAACATATGAATTAAGGTGAACACTTGTAGAATATTTAAGTAATTTATAGTTAGTGAATCTCTAATAGGTCTACTTTTGTGCTTTACATAGTAAATATATATATATATATATATATTTCTTATGTGAAAGTGAGAGTCACTCAATTGTGTCCGACTCTTTTGCAACCCCATGGACTATACAGTCCATGGAATTCTCCAAGCCAGAATACTGGAGTGGGTAGCCTTTCCCTTCTCCAGGGGATCTTCACAACCTAGGGATTGAACCCTTTCTTATGTACATTTTAAAACTATATGTAGTTATATTTAATAAGTATAACATAGAAATTAATTTTTTTTTTAACTTTTGTATTAGTTTCCTATTCTGTGAAACAGAAGACATTGTGATTGGAGTGATTCTTCAGCTACTGGATGAAAATATAAAATGCCTGTTGATTTGCTGAAAAAAAAAAAAAGAAGAATGTGATACCTGCAGTACAGTTACCTTAAATACTGTCATGTGCCTAAGTAGTAAGGCTGCCTTCTCAATGTAACCCTCTGTGCTTAAAAAATTTCATTTTGTGTGCTTTGTATTCACTACCCAAGAGTAAGCACTTTTTTTTTTTAATGCAGATATATACTGCAGTTCCCTGATAAAAGATGAAAAATATTTTGAGTATTTTAAGTTAATATTTGATAAGTGTGCATGTGCCATGGTCAAATATATATGAAAAGGCAGTGTTCCTTGTATTTATTTTTTTCTTTCTGTGGCAAACAAAACTTAAGCATACTGTTTCAGTCACATTTACCTTGTTGTAGTGTATGGTTTGTCTCCTGTATCCTTAAAAATGTCACTCAATAAAATAAATCATGCAACTCTTTTATGTTCATTACACCTTCAGCATTGGTTAAAAATGTGTTTCTATTTAATGCTACATCAAGGTGAAAAAATAGTTTCGTGAAAGATTTTTTAAAAGTCTAGTATTTTAGGGAGTTGCTCTAAGTAGTTTAAATTTGGATTTCTCAGTGGAATCCTCCTAATCTTCAGCTAAAGGTGTGAAAAAAAAGAAAAAGAAAACCCACACACAGACTATAGGCAGAACAAAGTTCTGTTTCATTGACTGGGATGCAGTTTCACCTTCCTCTCACTTGTCATTCCACATCCAAGAAGACAGACGATCATTCCTGAGGCATGAAAATTCTCAGGGACAGAGCCAGGCCTCAGTGGCACGTGTGTAGAGGGAGATGTAGCTGTCTATCTGAGGGTAGATTTTTGATCCCTGAACAATTCACTGACTACCCTTCTTTCTTCTTCCATCCAGTTATGTAAAACATCTGCCACCTTGAACTGTGATGCCAGCTTCTCTCTCAGTCGTTTCTGTTTTATAAATCACTGCATGTCCAAAATAGCCCCTACTCAGAATCAGTTGGATCAATTTTAATGATTAGTTGGATGAGTATTCTTGATGAATATGTGTTGTCCTTCAGAGATGACACTACTAACCTATCGGCCATAGCACAGGTGTATTTTTTAATTGCTATTTGCTAAATAGTAGTAATGGATTTGCACTTTTCTGTCCACATACTCTTTCCTGTTTTACTCTTTGGACAATCACTTCTAGAATGATAGATGCCAGGATTAGGGGTGAAGTCTGTAACCAAGGAAACTAAAGTCAACTGTTTAGATGAGCATGTGACTCACCACCTTGACCTCCTGGATGGACACTTTAACCAGTTGAGCTAGCTTGGTGGGTTTTATGCATGTCTGGAGAGGGTCAAATTTATTGTTTAGAAACCAAGGTTGCAGGTTTGATCTTTGCAAAAGCCCTGGGATCCTACAAAACCCAGAAATTCTATTCTTTCCATGTGCTGTTGATGAAGAGGAATAGGAAAGAGAATTTGGAGATTCAGCACAAAACCATTGCAACTACTGGACAAAAATCTTTAGAAAATGTCTTAGTATCTGAGGTCAGTAATGTCATCTTCATATATGAAGGACACATACATGACGCATTGTTCACAGAAACAGGAAGAAATATGTAGTTGGTCGTGACAAATGTTTCACTTGATCTTCCTGTAAGGCTTTTGTTTTTGCTTCTGTTTTTTAAAGTCAGCGAAACTTGGGTGTTTGTATCATCGGTAAGTCATAATCAGAATAGGAGATAAATTCAATCAATATTAAGGTGACATGGCAATATTTATAACTCAAATGTGAATGTTTCAAGTGTTGAATTTTTGTCCCTATGGGACATTTATTAAATACACTTAATAGGACTCTTGCAAAGTAGCCTTAAAAGTGTTAATGATTCTGTTAATAACTATGAACACATCCTATTATTAAAACCAACTCTACTCATATCTCAAATACAGTACATTTACTTAATTTAGAAGAGGAAGCTCTAATTTCTTATTAGGTGTATTTTTCTTTAGAAAGAGAATCTTGAAAGCTGCCAGTTTTTCTATTAAACCTTGAATTATTGGAATTGTATTTATTTAATTTTATTGTTTTTACAAAAATGCACCTTGTGGCCAACGGGCAAAGATATGACTCGTGACCCAAGGGATTTCTGTTTTCTGAAGAGCTCAGTGTTTTCACATCCATACTATATTCACTTGAAACAGTTGGTAGGAAGAGAACCTGTTGGAGAAATACACTTTTCAAAAGTAAATATTCCTCTGGATGTTTTTATATGAACTAAGTTTTGGAATAGAACAGCAATGGCTTTCAGTTAGGATAAGGCTAATATGGGGGTGGAAGAAGCCCTGCTTTGCTGATTGGTTTCTGTGGGGATTTATTTAATACCATGACTGAAAATAACTTCTGTTCCATTGAGACTAAAAATAGTCCCATAAATAGAAAACTCCTAAGTAACTATTTTTTAAATAAAAAACATTAGATTTTGTAAATCACCTGCTGCCACAATACAACTGTGATGCCATACGCTTTTAAACAGTTTTATACCCTTCCGTTTGTGTTCCTTTCCTAAAAGTCATGAGTTGATAGCAGAGGAAGTGATTAAAAAAAAATACAGTAATGAAAAGTAACGTCTCCATGTGTGTAGGAAAGGTTTTGGAAGGAAAATGGACCAGAACCCAGTGTGTTCTGCAGAATACAGCCAGTTATGTTGCGTCCCTCCCCCTCACCCCCCACACCTACCAGAATCCTCACCAAAAGTAGTTCACTGCTCGAAAAACAGGAGTAAGTACTTTTTCCAATATTGTTTGCCTATGCAAATACTTGTTTTACTTTAAATGTCCTCCATTTACACTTTGCAGCAAATGTAGTTGCAGACAAATGCTTTTTCTTTTTGAATTTTTCCCTTGGTTTGGGGGGTATGTAAATAGCCGAAAAATGTACATTGAATTTCACATTGTAAAAGTTTTATTTTATTCCTTGTATTATATTAAGCAAAAATCCCTATGTAAATGAAAGTGCATAATAAATATATTTGCTTTACAGAGAATACCTTGTTTTAATTTTATCGTGGAATCCGCAGAAGGTGCATGGCATGCTTACAGTAGAAACAACTGTCTGTTAACTTCTTTTAAGTACTGAGGAGATGAATTTGGAAACATTTTACAAAGAAAAAAATGAGATACAAAAACTTTCAAAGGAAGGTAGAAATTAAAAAGATCTAGCCTTAGTATCTTCCTAAAGCTTTTATAAGGACTTAATATTCTCTACCCTTCCCCAGTAACACCGTATCTCTCACTATGTCAGGTTTCCCACCTCTGAAATTGCAGTAATCCAGTAAATTGTATGCATGTATGCTCCCTGATCCTCAGAACACTGTGGGCATCTTAAATTTGATACATTGGGGGTTTTGTTGCAGAACTTGTCATTCATTTTCAAAATAAGTTTCTATTCTTCACTCAGTAAACTTAGGTCACTTCATGACTTTCTGCTTCCTCTAGCAAAACACAGTGTGTGTGTGTGTGTGTGTGTGTGTGTGTATACTCCAAATAGCTTGTAAAGTCAGCAAGGCATGTTCTGATAGGTAATTCTACAGTAATGACAGGGTTCTATTGTAATTATCTTACATTCTTTATAAAGTTGTTAGAATAGTAAAAGTCTTACTCTAAAAATTTTTCATAATTTTTAACAGAGGTGGTACTGTACATAGAATAATTTTAAACTGTCTGACTAAATAAACGTACATGGAGTTTTCTAGCTGGTGGTCCAAGGAAATACCCTGGGAACTTGGCAGTGACTAATGTTTTCGCTCCTTTGCCTAAGAGTTGGAGGGAATCCAGCTAATAGTAGTGAGATGCACACCAAAGGCATAGATTCCCGAATTTCTGGGAAAATTTTATTCATCATGCAAATACTACCACTAACTCATCTTTAAGATAGGATCTCTGCATTGTTGTACGGCAGAAACGAACATGACATTGTAAAGCAGTTATCTTCCAATTAAAAAAACAATGAGCACAACGCGCGTGCACACACACACACACACACGCAAAAAGATAGAGTCTCTGCCTGTCCTGCTAATACAGTAAAGCATCCTAAAATATGTCCCAAAAGAACTGATGCTACATTTTTAATGAGTGTCTGTTACTCCTATTTTGTTTGTAAACTTAGGTTGAACTATAACGTATACAGGAAAATGCACAGGTTCTAAGTAACTGTCCTATACATTTTTATAAAAACTGAACATACCTGTTGAACCATCACCCTGATCAAGAAGTTGACCGCTTCCTAGACATAACCTCCAACAAAGAAAACCACTATTATTCGCCATATATTGGTGTTGATTGCTTGTTTAAATTTCATAGAAATAGAATCAAACAATGTCTTTTTTTGTGTTTTCTTCCCCTTAATGTTACATTTCTAAAACTTAAACACACTGTATATGTAATAGTGGTTTGCCCCTTTTCAATGCTGTATATTACTGTCTTGTCAAACTTATATAGCATGCATTGTGCGAATTTACTATCAAAAATCCATTTTATTACTAACAGGCATTAGGATTGTTTTTGCTTTGGGCTCTTAGAAATTCTGCAGGCAGTAATATTTTTGTGGATATTTTTGATGTCCATCTATAAGCATTGTTTCCATGATGAGTGAAATTACTGGGTCTTATGTGTATGATTAGCTTTAATAGATACTGTAACCCATTTTCCTAAGTGGTTGTATCCATTTTTATGCACTCCAACCATATACAATAGTCTTATTGCTCTTCATCTTTGTCAACCTTGGTATTTAGTTGTTTTCTTTTTTGCTCATTGTGTTTGGTTATATACTAGTATTGCATTTGAGGTTTGAATTTGCGTTCCTCAGGTGATTAAAGAAAGCAGACACTTTTACATATGAATTTCATTTATTTGTATATGTTGTCTTGTGAAGTTGTCATTCAGTCACTCAGTTGTGTGCGACTCTGCGACTCCATGGACTGCAGCATACCAGACCTCCCTGTCCCTCACTATCTCCCGGAGTTTGCTCAAACTCATCCTTGAGTCAATAACGCTATCCAGCCATCTCACCCTCTGTTGCCACCTTCTCCTCCTGCACTCAATCTTTCCCAGCATTAGGATCTTTTCCAGTGAGTCAACTCTTCACATCAGGTGGCCAAAACATTGGAGCTTCAGTTTCAGCATCAGTCCTTCCAACGAATATTCAGGACTGATGTCCTTTAGGATTGACTGGTTTGATCTTGCTGTCCACGGGACTCTCAAAAGTCTTTTCCAGCACCACAGTTTGAAAGCATCAGTTCTTCAGTGCTCAGCCTTCTTTATGGTCCAACTGTTGCATCCATACATGACTACTGGAAAAACCGTAGCTTCGACTAGACGGACCTTTGATGGCAAACTGATGTCTCTGCTTTTTAATACACTGTCTAGGTTTGTCGTAGCTTTTCTTCCAAGGAGCAAGTGTCTTTTAATTTCACAGCTGCAGTCATCATCTGCAGTGATTTTGGAGCCCAAGAATATAATGTCTTTGTTTCCATTTTACCCCCGTCTATTTACCATGAATTGATGAGACTGGGTACCACAATCAGTTTTTTGAATGTTGAGTTTTAAGCCACCTTTTTCACTCTCCACTTTTCGCCTTCATCCAGAGGCTCTTTAGTTCCTTTTTGCGTTCTGCCTATGGGTGGTGTCATCTGCATATCTTAGGTTATTGGTATTTCTTCTGGCAATTTTGATTCTAGCTTGTGCTTCATCCAAACCGGCATTTCTCATGATGTACTGTGCTTATAAGTTAAATAAGCAGGGTGACAATTACAAACAAGATACTCCTTTCCCAATTTTGAAACAATCTGTTGTTCAATGTACCATTCTAAATGTTGCTTCTTGACCTGCATACAGGTTTCTCATGAAGAACTTTGCTGTTTTTCCTCCTTGGTTTTCTTGGTTCCTAGAAATTTTTTGTATTTTGGATGTAAATTCTTTTTATAATATACACAATGCAAATATCTGATTCTGTGCTTTGCCCTTTCACTCAAAATGGCACAATTTAATAGAGGTTCTTATTTAATATTTTTTAAGAAGTTATGCTTTTTGTGTCCTGTTATGTAAGTATTTTCCTGGTTCAAAGTCATGATGATAGTCTCCTATGTTTTCTTCCAATCGGTTTTTGTTATATCTTGATGAAATAGCAAATTAATGCAGCATCATCTATTTCTCTCCCTATATTTTAATATCTCTTCATCATAAATCAGATATTCTTACATGGCTGGATCTTTCTGTTCATCCTCAAGCCAGTATCAGACACACTTACTTACTATGACTTTATAAGTTTTAATATACAGCAGTGTGAATCTTCACACTCATTTCTTCAAGACTGCCTTGACTCTTCGCAGTGTTTTGCATTTCCATAGAACTTTTAAAATTGGCTTCTCAGTTGTCATTTTAAAAAGAAACTTGCTGAGATTTTGACTGAGATTGCATTGAATCTGAGAAATATCAATAACCTCAGATATGCAGATGACACCACCCTTATGGCAGAAAGTGAAGAGGAACTAAACAGCCTCTTGATGAAAGTGAAAGTGGAGAGTGAAAAAGTTGGCTTAAAGCTCAGCATTCAGAAGACAAAGATCATGGCATCTGGTCCCATCACTTCATAGGAAATAGATGGGGAAACAGTGGAAACAGTGTCTGACTTTATTTTTGGGGGGTCCAAAATCACTGCAGATGGTATTGCAGCCATGAAATTAAAAGACGTTTACTCCTTGGAAGGAAAGTTATGACCAACCTAGATAGAATATTGAAAAGCAGAGACATTACTTTGCCAACAAAGGTCTGTCTAGTTAAGGCTGTGGTTTTTCCTGTGGTCATGTACGGATGTGAGAGTTGGACTGTGAAGAAAGCTGAGCGCCAAAGAATTGATGCTTTTGAACTGTGGTGTTGGAGAAGACTCTTGAGAGTCCCTTGGACTGCAAGGACATCCAACCAGTCCATTCTGAAGGAGATCAGCCCTGGGATTTCTTTGGAAGGAATGATGCTAAAGCTGAAACTCCAGTACTTTGGCCACCTGATGCGAAGAGTTGACTCATTGGAAAAGACTCTGATGCTGGGAGGGATTGGGGGCAGGAGGAGAAGGGGACGAAAGAGGGTGAGATGGCTGGATGGCATCACCGACTCGATGGACATGAGTTTGAGTGAACTCCGGGAGATGGTGATGGACAGGGAGGCCTGGCGTGCTGCGATTCATGGGGTTGCAAAGAGTCGGATACGACTGAGCCATTGAACTGAACTGCAGATCAATTTGGAGTTGGATGAATTGATTTGTTTATACATTTAGTCTTCCAATCAATGAACCTGTATATCTTTCACTTGTTTTGATCATTATTTGCAGTAATATCTCTCAGTTTTCTTGTAGACGTATGTGAATCTATTATTCTTAGGTAATTTGTTGCTTCTTGATCCTGCCGCGAATCGTATTTTTATTTTATTTTCTATTTGTTGTTATATATAGAAATAGTTGTATTCGTAAGTCTTGCTGAATTTTTTTTTTTATGTGGGGTGTAACTTACATACAATAAAATTGATCCTTTAAGGATAGTTTGATGAGTTTTGACATACATATACAATATCAGTACCACCATAATTGAGATATAGAATATGTTCATCATCTCAAAAATTTCCTTTTTACATGCCCTTTGGAAACCAATTTTCTCCGTTCACCCACCAGCCTCTGACAACCACTGGTCTGATTTCTTAAGTTTTGCCTTTTTAGAAATATAAATAAAATCACATAGGTGCAATTATGCCTGGCTTATTTCACTTAGCATAATGGTTTGCAATTCATCCATATTGTAGTATGTAGCCTGGCTCTTAATGTTGAGTAGCATGGCTTTTAATGCTGAACAGTATTTATTCCACTGTAAGGCTATACCACAATTTTTTTTTTATTCATTCAATAGTTGACAGACTTTTGAGTTGTTTCCACCTGTTAGCTATTATGAATAATGCTCTTATGAGTATCTTCATTTAGATATTTGTGTCAACATATGATTTAATTGGTCTTGGGTAAATATCTAAGAGTGGTATTGCTGAATTGCAAGGTAAGTATACCTTTGCATTTATAATAAACTAATAAAATCTTTACAAGTTGGTTGTGCCATTTTACATTCTCATCAGCAATGGATGAGATTTCTAGTTTCTGCACATTTTCACCCACACTTGGAATTGTCAATTTTTTTGACTAAAATTTTTATTGAGATGATTGTAGAGTCATATGCAATTGTAAAAAAAATAATAGATATCCTATGTACCCATTCTCTAATTTCCTCCCACTGTAGAATCTTGAGAAACTGTAGACTAGTATCACAAGCAAGATATTGTCATTGATAGTGATATCCACTAATCATTCTAATTTCTCCCATTTTACTTGTACTCACTTGATTTACCCAGGTTTTCATGTTCCCATGTGTTTGCCCATAAGCCCAGGCATGTGGACATTTAGTTCTATTCAGTTTTATCAGTCATACATAATAGTTCCCTGGTGGCTCAGATGGTAAAGAGTCTGCCTGCAATGGAGGAGACCCAGGTTAGTTCCCTGTGTCTGGAAGATCCTCTGGATAATGGAATGGCTACTCACTCCAGTATTCTCTCCTGGAGAATCCCGTGGACAGAGGAGCCTGGCGTGTTACAGTCCATGGAGTTTCAAAGAGTCGGATACGACTAAGCGACTAATTTTCATAGGTTCTTGTATCCTGTATAACAGTCAAAATGCAAAACAGTTCCATGCCTCCCTTGTGTGACCTGCTTTCTTCTAAGCCCCTCCATTCTTAATTCCTGGCAACCACTAATCTAAGCTCCATTTTCATAATTTTATTATTTTAAAATTGTTATATAAATAGAATCAGAATATATATTGTTTAGGGATTGGCTTTTTTTCACTCAGCAGAATTCCCTTGAGTTTTATCTAAGTCGTGTATGTCAGTAGATTTTCTTTTTACTACTGAATAATATTTCATGGTATCTATATCTCACAATTTGGCATGTGGGCTGTTTCTTCTAGTTTTGAGTTGTAATAAATCTGCTATTAATATTTGTGTATAGATTCTTTGTAAAGATAGAGTATCACTTCTCTGGAATAAATGCCCAGACTTCCGTTGTTGGGTCACATGGTAATTGCATGTTTGCTATTATAAGAAACAGCCAAACTTCCAGAGTAACTAGTGGTGATGGTTTAGTCACTAAGTCATGTTCGATTCTTGTGACCTCGTGAACTATAGCGCATCAGGCTCCTCTGTCCATGGGATTTTCCAGACAAGAATACTGGAGTGGGTAGCAATTTCCTTCTCCAGGGGGTCTTCCTGACCCAAGGCTCAAACCCTGGTCTCCTGCATTGCAGGCAAGTTCTTTACCAATGGAGGTACCAGGGAAGCCCCCAAAGTAACTATATCATTTTACATTTTCATCAGCAATATGAGTGCTTCAGTTCCTCACATCCTTGCCAGCCTTTGATGCTGTCACTGTTTTTCTCTTTCAACCATTCTGATAAGTATATAGGAGTAACCCATGTTTTAATTTGAATTTCCCTAATAACATCTCTTCATGTGTCTATCTGCCATCTGTATATTCTGTTCAGTGAAATGTTTGTGTTGATTGCCTATTTTCCAATTGGATTTGCTTTTAATGTAGCTTTTTGAGCTTTTCATTTGTTCTAGATACTAGTCCTTTGTCAGGTACATGGTTTGCAAATATTTTCTGTCTGTAGCTTGTATGCATTTTATTCATATGCTCTCTTGCAGAGCAAAAGTTGTAAATTTTGATGCATTTCAGTTTATCAGTTTTTTAAAAAAAATTATAGATTGTGCTTTTTCTGTCAAATCTAAGAACCCTTTTCTTAGTCTGAGACCCTAAAGATTTTTGTCCTTTTTTTCTAAATGTTTTACAATGTTTACATTTGATATTCAGGTTTAGGTTAGGTTCTTTTATTTTTTTGGCCTATGAAATCTAATTACTTCAGCAGTTTTGTTGAAAAGTTTATTCTTTCTTTACCACTTTTGCACCTTTGTCAAAAATCAGTTCTGCATCTTTGTATGGGTCTATCTGTGGGTTCTCTGTCTTTTGATCTGTGTAAATCTTACTCTGCCAATACTGCTCAATCTTGATTGTGGTAGATTTACACTAAACCTTAGTATGAAATAGCATGATTCCTCCCGTATTACCTTTTTCAGCTTTTCTAGGGCCTGTGCCTCTCGATGGAAATTTTAGCTAGACTAGAGCTAAATAAATTTTGGAGTATCATTTTATGGTTCCATGTTATTGCAACTACTGGCTATTATTTATAGCTCTTAATTTTGTTTGTTAATGATTGCTCTAGGGTCTACTGTACACATCCTTACCTTATCACTGTGTTTCTTCAGATAAGATTATACTTTACATATAACATATTTCCACTTTCTCTTTCCCATACTCTTATTGTTATCATATTTTTATATCTAAACACGACATAAATCTCACAACGTATTCCTAAATATTTTCCCTCTAGACATTCAATTATTTTTAAAGGCTTTAAATATAAAGGCTTCATTTTAAAACGAAGCCTTTATATTTACTTCTCCCCTCCCCTTTATTTCATTTCTGGTGGTGGTGTTAGTCACTTAGTCGTGTCCAACTCTTTGAAACCCCACGGACTGTAGTCCATCAGGCTCCTCTGTCGATAGAATTCTCCAGGCAAAAATACTGAAGTGGGTAGCCATTCCTTTCTCCAGGGGATCTTTCCGACTCATGGATCGAATTCAGGTCTCCCACATTTCAGGCAGATTCTTTATCATCTGAGTCACCAGGGAAGCCCTTTTTCATATCTGCTGCTGCTGCTGCTAAGTCGCTTCAGTCGTGTCCGACTCTGTGAGACCCCAGAGACGGCAGCCCACCAGGCTCCCCCGTCCCTGGGATTCTCTAGGCAAGAACACTGGAGTGGGTTGCCATTTCCTTCTCCAACGCATGAGAGTGAAAAACTTCATTTCTCTGTTTTCAGATCCAGTTTCCTATCTATTGCCATCTCTCTTCTGATCAAGAAGTCCTTTAACAATTCTTATAGCCCATATCTTCCGGCAGTGATTTCTTTCACCTTTTGTTTGCTTGAAAAGTTATTATTTCACTTTTATTTAATTTTTAAAACATTTTTTCTGAGTATATACATCTGTGTTGTTGTTTGTTTATGTTCCTCCGTTGTTCTCTGGATTCCAAAGTTTCTAGTGAGATAAACACTGTCATTCTTGGTTTGTATCTAATCCCTCCTCTGACCTCCCCTACTGTTCTCCCCCACCCACCACAACCTCTGGCTGCTGTCAAGATTTCCTTTTGATGTATTACTTTTAGTTGGCTTTCCGGGTGGCCCTAACGGTAAAGACCCTGCTTGCCAGTGCAGAAGACATAAGACACGTGGGTTTGATCTCTAGGTTGGGAAGATTGCCTGGGAGAATGTCTCTAGATGTGTTTTCCTTTCTTGTTACTTGGAACCTTCTGAGATTTTTGCATATATGATTTGATTTTCTTCATTACTTTTGGAAAAGACTATAGCACCTTCAAATTAGTTTGTCCCCCCTTCTCTCTTCTCCTTTTGAGGCTTCCATTTTATATACATATTAGACTGTTTGATATTGTCCCAGAGTTGGATCCTCTATTCTGTGAGTTTATTTTCACTAATTTTTTTTCTGTATGTTTATAGTTTGGATAATTTCTATTGAACCATCTTCAAGTTCATTGACTTTCTTGTACAGTGTACAGTCCACTGATAATCCTATTGAAAGAATTGTTCATTTCTAATTAGTTTTTATTTCAGGAGGATCTTATAGGTTTTTAAATATTAAATGTGAAATTTCAACTTGTTGCTTGGCTTGGATATTTTATATTATATACTCATTTAGTTTCACAACAAAGGTAAGCATTAATATCATCATCATTTTACGAGTGAGACACTCAGGGTTTGTACTGAAGTTTAAGTACTTTGCCTAAGAGCATATAGTAGATGAGTCAAAAAGTTAGGAGTGAACCTCAGCAGTCTAGCTTTAGTACCTATATGACTAATCACTGACTATCTTGCTGTGACTGAAAAGTAGCTCTATCCTTATGTATTATGAAATGTCCAAATGCTAACTCAAAGGACACTCTAGACCTAGGATTTCTAGCAGCTACCAAAAACACTTGATAAATGCATCATTATAGCAAATGGAATATTTTAGTTAGGTTTTCTCAGTGTATTAGGCTAAAATTCTTAATAAATAATTGTTTAATAACTTGCATGCTGCAATCTATTTAAAATGTCCTAAAGATTCCATTCAGTTATCCAATTATTTTAACATAATGAGTCTAATTTTAACTTCTATGAAAATACTTATATTTAAATCTGCTATTTAATAATGTTCTATGTTAAAGACAATAACATACTTTGTGGGGGAAAAGTTTAAGGAGTGTTTATGAAGTAAAGTGAAGTCTCTCAGTTGTGTCTGACTCTTTGCGACCCCATGGACTGTAGCCTACGAGGCTCCTCCATCCCTGGGATTCTCCAGGCAGGAATACTGGAGTGGATTGCCATTTCCTTCTCCAGGACATATTCCCAACCCAGGGATCGAACCCGGGTCTCCCTTATTGCAGGCAGACGCTTTACCATCTGAGCCACCAGGGAAGCTCAAGGAGTGTTTATAGACTTAGTCAAAATCCCATTTGTGATAACAGTTATGAAGAGTTAGAGGTGCATATAACATTAGAAGATTCTTAGATTTTGACTATTATCACCACTCTGTAGTAGAGATAAGCCATGTCCAGACATTATAAGAATTATCACATGGAAATAAATGGCGCAGCAAGAAGCTCCTTATTCTAAGGTAGATCACTGGCTGTGGGTGTGACTCTCTCCTAGACCAATGTTGTGAAGCTTGTGTGGCTCTGGGCACCACTGATAGTGCAAAACACCCTCCTCCCTGTGAGCTTCACAAACCTCATCAATCTTGCTTTTGTAAGAGGAAAGGGAGATGCTGGGAGTCATGTCTGTTCATATCCTTGGTGGACATTTTGTCAGTTTGTGCCTCCACCTATTTGGTAGTACTTGAAGAATTATACACATGTATTTATGAAGAATATAAGGGCTTCCCTATTAGCTCAGCTGGTGAAGAATCCACCTGCAATGCAGGAGACTCCAGTTCAATTTCTGGGTTGGGAAGGTCCCCTGGAGGAGGGCATGGCAACCCACTCCAGATTTCTTGCCTGGAGAATTCCATGGACTGAGGAGCCTGGCGGGCTACAGTCCATGGGGTCACAAAGAGTCAGACATGACTGAACGACTAAGCACAGCACAGGTGAAGAATATACAGGAACATGTTGAGATCAGCCAGAGCTCAGCTGGGATTCAAGCAAGAGAGCAGCTTTCTGCCATTGCCTAATGACAGATCACTTGCCCGTGATGCTGCACTGAATGAACTGTTCTTTGGTATTAATTCCCAGAGTAACATTTGGGCCTTTCATAATTTCCTAAGAAAGAAGAAGACTGTGGTCATTGTGCTTTGAAATGTTTTCCTCATGGAGCCTAACTGTATATGGTGTCGATGTCTTCTCTGCCCAGGCTTACAGGTTCCTGGGAGGAAAAAAGCCATTCTCTGTCAGTGCAGATCTCAGTCCTTCCCACGGGCAGTGATGAGAGTACAAGTGTGGGACTTGAGCCAGGAGTGACACCCTAGAACCTTAATGGGAGAAGATGGGCAAGTGTGGGCAACAGCTCTTGTTATCCTGCCCATCTCTCTTGTACTGTGCCCCTTAGGAATATTTGAAGAAACATTTATTGGTTTCTATTTTTAAAATATGTCAATGGCTTAAGGGTAAAATATAGTATTAAAGGAAAAATAATTTGAGGGTAGACTTTTTTAAACTGAAGCAAGCAGTAATATAGATTGAAGTAAAGAGTCAGGATTTAAAGCAGTTAGGTAGATTCTTCTACCTAAACTATTTAAAACTGTTCTAGTTAAATGGTATAAAGGGCTTCCCTAGTGGCTCAGATGGTAAAGAATCTGCTTGCAATGCAGGAGATGAGGGTTCGATTCCTGGGTTGGGAAGATCCCCTGAAGAAGGGAATGCAACCCACTCCAGTATTCTTGCCTGGAGAATTCCATGGATTGAGGAGCCTGGCAAGTCCATAGGGTTACAAAGAGTTAGATGTAACAGAGCTAGTAACACAACAACACAACAGACAATATAAAACATATATTTTTAGGAAAAAAAAAAAAAACTTCTCAGTCAATGTTGAAAATGAGGCAATGAAGAGTTAATGAGACTATAAAATAAAACATGTTAAGCAAGAAATGTGTAATCACTCATAAAGTCATATAGAAGCTTTATCAAAGTATTTTCTCCTTTTTTGGTAGTGACCCTATTCAAATCTTGAGCAATGAGTTACTCACAGTACTTTATAATACATCAAAAAGAATTGGACTTCCTTGCAATAAAGGTGCTATTTATATTTCAGTCAAATACCTTCTTCATTTAAGAATGAAGATTCGAAGGTGATCCAGAATTTCCAGTGGATAAAAAACAATTTTTAAATAAGTCTGGAAATGCACATATGGATTGGTTTAAAAACTGTCACGTTTTTTCAATTAATTGGTGGTTAAGTTGGGAACATTATCTCTGCAATAAAAGTTGTTATGCTGCTGCTGCTGCTAAGTCGCTTCAGTCGTGTCCGACTCTGTGCGACCCCAGAGACGGCAGCCCACGAGGCCCCCCTCACTGTCCCTGGGATTCTCCAGGCAAGAACACTGGAGTGGGTTGCCATTTCCTTCTCCAATGCATGAAAGTGAAAAGTGAAAGTGAAGTCGCTCAGTCGTGTCCGACTCTTCTCGACCCCATGGACTGCAGCCTACCAGGCTCCTCCGTCCATGGGATTTTCCAGGCAAGAGTGCTGGAGTGGGGTACCATTGCCTTCTTGGAAAAGTTGTTATAGTCTTGCTTAAAATAATACTTTTTAATGTATGATTTATCTTGGATCAAAGACTTTCCAAACCCAGCTGGCCATCAGAATCACTTTAGCAACAGTATTTTCTGGATTTCAGGCATGCTTGTGAAGCACTGCCTTGGGTCATCTAGTTCAGCTTCCTCCTTTAACAAAATGACTCAGAAAACTCGGTCTCAGTCATATGACAGATCTTCCTAAGCCAAACTGAATAGTTTCCCATCCCCACCCCAACCTCTAAGATGTTTTTGTTCCCCTTTTCACATTGATTGTTCCGACATACTTCCATTTCCACAGGGAATCCACTGTGAACTTGGGTAATTCCAAAGGACAGTGGATCATATTTCCTTTCTCAACCTGCTATGCTATGAACAGAGATGCTCCTGTTTTCCTGTCAGGGATCAGCATAGAAAACAGCAGCGTATAACCCAGTTGTTCATAGTCTTTCTTTTTTTTATCCAATTTTTCAAGTGAAGAGAGACAACCATGCTACATGAAAATACAACCATGACACATATGAAACACATTATTAACCTTGAATGAGCATAGACTAAACAATATTATTGAGTTTCCTACTATCTACAGTCATATCTATCTAAAAAGTTTATGTTTCAGTATGAAGAAATCGATCAAAGAATTAGAGCAAGAATTTGCTCCAATGCAAGCAAGCTTTCTATTTTGCTTGCAAAAATGGTTCAGAGTTCCTGTGTATTCTTTATCTGGATTCTTCCAATGATAACATGTTACATAGCCATAGTATACTTACTAAAACCAGGAAGTTGATATTGGGACAGTTATAAAAAGCTATAGATCCTCTTTGTATTTCACAAGTTTTTCATACACTCATGTTTTAAGAGTTCTATGAAACTTTATCACACACATAGATTCATATAACCGCCACCACAGTCAGCATACAGAACTGTTTCATCACCCCCTCATCACTCCCCCACCTAAAACTGTCACCTACTCTCCTTTTATAACCACACTTTCCCCACAAACCAAGGCCCCAGTTGCTACAATTACAAAAGAATTCATAAACAATTTAAATTTAAAAACTCAATGTCATTGATTAGATATATATATATTAATGAGTGAAATTATCTGGCTTTGTATTGAAAAAAGCCAGTGACTACTTTTAGTGTAATCATGAAATGTAAGGCAGCAATTTCCCTTTTCTCATCTGAATATTATGTAAAAGTTACAAGATGAACACTAACAAAATCTGCATGCTTCATTTTCAGTGACATTAGAAGACAGGTAATTCAGACTCCTTTAAAAAGGTAAGGTCTGCCATGACAAGTAAGAGGGCCTCCAATTTTTTTGCAATGAACAGCAGCAAATACTGTTTCAGGGAAAGTAAAAAGGATGATCCAGTGACAACAGATCCCAGATAACAACAACAATAATAACAAAAAACAGCAAAAGTGCACTTTCTTAGGGTAAGAGATCAAACTGAGACAATCAACGTATATCTGCTGTATACCCGGAGAGCTAATGTTTAACGTTATTTTAAAAAATTTAGAAACCTGGATGCAATTAGTCATTTCCTTTGTTGTTGTTGTTCAGTTGCTAATTCATCTCCGACTCTTTGTGACCCCATGCACTGCAGCACACCAGACTTCTTGTCCTTCACTATCTCCTGGAGTTTGCTCAAATTCATGTCCATTGAGTCAGTGATACCATCCAACCATCTCATTCTCTGTTGCCCCCTTCTCCTCTTTCCCAGCATCAGGGTCTTTTCCGATGAGTTGGCTCTTTCCATCAGGTGGCCAAAGTATTTGAGCTTCAGCTGCAGCATCAGTCCTTCCAATGAATACTCAGGGTTGATTTCCTTTAGAATTGACTGGCTTGATTTCCTGGCAGTCCAAGGGACTCTCAAGAATCTTCTACAGCACCACAATTTGAAAGCATCAAGTCTTTGGTGCTTCAGCCTTCTTTAATGACCCCAGAAAGATTTTTTAAAATCTAAGCATCTGATTTCCATAGAATAAATATAGCTATCTTGGGAAGGAAAACAAAAAGGAGGCAAGAATAAATCGTTTTACAGAGGAATTCTATCTGATACTAAGCAGAAAGTCTAATGTTTTTAAAACTGTTCTAAAATGCTATCTAAAACTACTTCCAGATACTTTACATGTAGTCTTCACACTACATGTTTCCAATATACATGAATTTCAGTTATTACATTTTAGTTAAATAACACAAGTTCCTCAACAGCAGGGTTAAACTTTCAGTCACCATGATGTATTAACTATGAGTAATTATATAGGTGGAGAAGGCAATGGCAACCCACTCTAGTACTCTTGCCTGGAAAATCCCATGGGCAGAGGAGCCTGGTAGGCTGCAGTCCATAGGGTCGCAAACTTCATGGACAGGACTTTAGTCCACAAATCAACATGTACATAACAGATATGCATTGTGATCAGTGACCATCATATCCTCTCTTTCAAAGTCTATTGGTAGTTGGTCAATTGGTCACTATCTGTTACTCATTTCATACACAGGCAGCAACTCATGCAATTGTGTTGCTTCCTTATCTCCCAGTGATAAACCTATAAGACATTTTTCAAAACTGGATTATGAAAAGAAGAAATTGGTGAATAAAGATTTAAGTGTGGCAAAGTCACACCATGGGAATTGATGATGTTAAAGTGGATTGGATGTAATTAGAAAATGTGAAAATGGCAACATTAAAGCAAAGATAGGATGAGATCTAGATCTGCATGATGTTATGGAACATATCATGTTGAAAAAGTTTGATAACTATACAAACCAAGCTAAACTTTCTTGAACATCCTTTGGTCTAAAATGTACTAGGGACTTCCCTGGTGGTCCAGTGGTTAAGATTCTGTCTTCCACTGTAGGGGGCATGGGTTCGATCCCTAGTTTGGAACTAAGATTCCATATTCTACTCCTGGATACCAAAAAAAAAAGGAATAAAATGTACTAAGCACACAGAAAGCCACTATGATTTAAACATAGCATTTGCATCTACTTTTAAGTGGAGACTGTATAGAAAATCCCAACCGGTTTAACTAGGATTCAAGCTAAAAAGCTAGAATTAGTTGCTGCATTGAAAGAAAACAGGGATCATGAGGAGACTGAAAAAAGACCTTTCACAGTCAATAAAGGCTTGTTTTGGTCATCTCAGCAGTCAGTGTGAGTTGACTTGTGTGAAATTATCTGATGAAACTGTTAACACAAATATTTACACTGGTGTGAAATTTGCACCCAGATTCCAAGAATTATTAAGATCACTGTGTAAGGTTTCACCTTCAGCATCAGTCCTTCCAGTGAATATTCAGGGAAAAAAAAAAAAGATCACTGTGTAAGGTTTCAGTATGCATGGTAATTTTTACAGTTTCACACTGCAGCATAAAGTGAGGACTGCCTGTGTAAACCTTCCCAAATCACGGAAAAGCTTATGTGAAAAAGAAATTAACAGACCAATAGACTGATCTCACTTATGAATTTTTGGTGCGAAAGATTTTAATTAAATATTAGCAATCAGAAGCCTGCACCAAATTAAAAAATATTTTATTATAACCAGCAGGGTTATTCCAGAAATTCAAGCAAGACTTAATATCCAGAAAGCTATTAATTTAGTTCTTTCCATTACATGTCTAAAAAGAAAAGCATGTATATTTCATGGCTACTGAAAAGGCAGATGACTCATGACAACAATAGTTCTTAAGAAGAACACTACAGAAATAGAATGAAATTTGTTTCTTAATATACAAGTCAGCTTTATACTTAATAAATATGAGTCACTTTGCCACTAAAGTCAGACTAAGTCAATAAAATTCACTATCACCACCATTATAAAAGTTATTCTGATGTTAGTACCAACACAATTAGAAAAAGAAAAAAGAAAAGGTTGAGTTTGTAAAGAAGGTAAAGCTATCACTGTGTGCAGACAATGTCACATACTTGGAAATATTCAAGGGAATCAACTGAAAAACTACCACAATTAGAGATTTTAATAAAGCAATGAGGGACACAAGTAATACAGTAGCTTTCACATATACAGAAAATAACCCAGAGAGACAAATAATGAAAGAAGTACACTAAAATGGCATTTTTTTTTTTGTCTTTCAGAATGGCTGAAATTCCCCAATTTGATATTTTAAAAATCTTTTTAAGTCCATGAGAAAGTAGGCATGCTCCTGTATCACAGATAGGCATAAAACTGTGGCAGTCCCTACAGAAAGCAGTTTCCTAGATAAGAAAACTGTAAACTCTTTGACTCTTTGATCCAACAATCCCACTTCTATCTGCAGATATGCCTCTACATGTTTGAAATGATGAAGGTACATGTTTATTCATTGAAGAAGCATGGTTTGAATGATAGAGAGTTGGCAGACAAAAATGAAAGCAAAGCAAAGAAATGAAAATTGAAATGAAAAAGAAGTTTGGACAACATGTCCATGGTAAAATAAATAATAAATTATTGCCTATCCATACAATGAACACTGAAACTAAGAATGAGGCAGTTCTATGTACTAACATAACACTAAGGAATCGCCAAGATATTTTGTCCTGTGAGGAAAAAACTTAGTGCTGAACAATGTGCCTGCTTTGTTGCTCGTGTTTGGTCCCTAAGTCATGTCCAACTTTTTTGCAACCCCAGGGACTGTCACGCGCCAGGCTTCTCTGTCCATGGGATTTCCCAGGCAACAATACTGGAGTGGGTTGCCATTTCTTCTCCAGGGGATCTTCCCAACTCAGGGATCAAACTGGCACTTCCTGCTTGGCAGGCGGATTCTTAACCACTGTGACATCTGGGAAGCCCTTTTAGTTATTTACTTTTAGTTATTTACTTTTAGTTATTTACTTTACCTTTTAGTTATTTACTAAGTGAGCTTATTCCCAATTCAAAAAGAAAAGCCAAGGAAATAAAAAATATGTTTAACTTACCCTTTAGGTCAATATTTTAAAATATTATTCATTCATCATAAAACCATCTCTTCTCTTTCCTGCAAGTAAGTGGCTCCATTTGCCAATTTGTACATCAGAAGGAACCATGCCATGATGACTCATTAGGACATCACTTCAGTGTACCCTGCTTGCAACCCTATGAATTAACTAAGGATGTAAAACTGTTTCCTGCCTGGGCTTCAGGCCTGGAGAAAGGTGAGAACTTTTCAAGTTGGCCTTAATTTCAAATCCAGAATCTACTATTTCCTAGCAGTATGACTGTAGGCAAATTACTTAACCTCTCTTAGTTTCCATTTCCTTTTCAAAAAAAAAAAAAAATATATATATATAATACCTTCACTAGAATGTTGGAAAGATTAAAGGAGTTAATATGTAAAATCCTTGCTAAGGTACAAAACAAATGTGAGTTGCTTTTTCATTTTGTTTCCCCCATAGGACTTGCCAAATTTAACAAATGATATTCTAAATTAACTGGCTTGAATCAAATAACTGTCCCTAACGCATTCATTAAAAACTTTTATTGTGACTGATGATGACTGAGTGTGAATAGTTCTTTTTTAACCCTTAGCCATATCAGATTTTTGCTTTTTCTGGTATTGTGACTAAGACTAGAGATACGGCCTATGCATGTTCAATCTTGGTAACTAATTGAAATAAACAGCATATTCCTTCATGAAATGCTGACTGATTGCTAGTTTATGGATTTCGCAGGACAAGTTAATTCCATCAAAATAGCTAAATGGACTTGTGTGTGCAGACTCTTTTTCCCCCTGACTAATCAGAATTAATTGTAGTGTATACAACTATAGACTTTCATTTAGTGACTAGGGCAGCACAAAATGTTATACCTCATAAATGTCATGTTAATAATGAATGTGAAGTAGAGATAAATAAGAAATAGATAAAAGCAGATTAAAAGCCAAAGTGGCATTAGCAATAAGCTTTCTCTTCAAAGACTAATAAATATTCTGAAATATTCTACTTAGGAAAATAAAACCTCAGGTTAGGTACTTCAGTGGGAACCTGTGATTTATTTGGGAATCCCCATGAACAGATTGCTGAGACTTGTAGAAACTAGTGATGAAACTTACAGCTGTTGAGATTTGCAGATGAGGCATAGGTACACACTGCTTCAAAGTGATAGCACTTGCTCCCCCAATTAAATTTCTGAAGTATTTTGAAATTTCAAGTCATAAGTGAATAGTTATCTTTGAGAACAATCTCTAAGGAAAATAGTATTGCAAGATTTGTGTTTGGTTTAGCACAGTACCACAATTTGAAAAAGCCAAAGGACAATGCAGGTTGTGATATAGACCAAATGAACAAACTTAAGATTTCTCTTTCTTTTCCTCATCTTGCATTTGTTGGATGAAGGCACTTTTTACCAAGTTCCGAGAAAAAAAAAAATGTCTTTAGAACCATATTGACTGATGATAAGATCATAAATGTCCCAGTTATTGTCTCTAAAAAAATTATTTAAAAATAAGATATACAGAAAGCAGAAAGGACCCAGGGTTATTAATTTCAATTTTATTTGCAGTAAAAGCTTTATTTTTCTGTTAAAAGAGACTTCCCTTGATGTGCATTTACCATTCGTATTAGCCTTTTATAGGGAACTTGTGCCTGCAGTGAAGGTGAATTCTTTAAATCAGATTACAAACAGAAAAGCCAGAGTAAAAGAGGGGGAAAAAAAGTCACAGTAAAAATCATGTAAGAGGCATGAAGTCTCTTACAGAGTAGATAGTTGTAAGTGTCACTTGTATTTGTACTCTCTTTCGATCTGAAAGCAAAAACCATCTATCTTCACAGATTAAAATGTTAACCCTTTGGAATCATTGAAAGGAGAATTAAACACTACCTATCAGTTTTCTACAGCAAGGGACTGAGCATTTTTCATTTCATTCTTCATTGCAACAAATTTTAATATTTTTCCCAATCAAAGGAGAGTGCTTTTGAAGACACAGAGTGAGTTGGTTATCCCAGGAATTTGAGGAGCTAACTGGCAGGAGATGGCACCCTTGCTGCTCCCATGATTGTGGGGAGTTAACCTTGTAAAGGCTTCAGGGGATGGAACCATCTGGTTTTACAGTTCATTACGCTTTCACTCCCAGGAGCAACACATTCGATAAGGAGTTGCTCTTTGCTTGCTGAGCAGTTTAGAATAGAAACTAACAATGGGATTAAATTCATTCTTCTGCCCTGTAGGTTTCCATCCTCATGATGCTCTCAATTTGAAGAATAGTAACATCAGTTCAGGAGTTGGGGGAATGAGAACAGCAGGCAGAACACATGGGTGTTAAAGCAATCAGAGGATGAATTTGCAAAGAAATAGCCTGCTTAGGACAAGGCCAGTAGTCAAAGCCTGAAACACAGCCTCTGCCCAGTGACCATCAGATTCAAAGTGGATAGTTAGAAGACAGTCAACACTTGGGAAGTGACCAGAATGAAGAGAAGAGAAGAGCTTTTCCTTGGGAATTCATGAATTTTGGTTAAAGGCTAATTTAGTGGTTTTCTTTCTTCTTTAAAAAAAGAAATATCTTGTAAGTTATGGAGTCTCCGGGTACTCTCTTCCTCAGCGTAGGAGCTATGGAGAGTATACTGTTTATGTCTGGCTTTGTGCTAAGTGGATTGGATGCAGTTAACTTTGCATTTAATCCTTACAAAATTTTATGAAATACATTTCACTACCCACATTTTATGAATTAAGGAAGTAGTTTTAGAAAGGTTTAGTAACTTGTTCTGGAGAAGGCAATGGCACCCCACTCCAGTACTCTTGCCTGGAAAATCCCATGGATGGAGGAGCCTGGTAGGCTGCAGTCCATGGGGTCGCTAGGAGTCGGACATGACTGAGCGATTTTACTTTGACTTTTCACTTTCATGCATTGGAGGAGGAAATGGCACCCCACTCCAGTGTTCTTGCCCGGAGAATCCCAGGGACGGGGGAGCCTGGTGGGCTGCCGTCTATGGGGTCGCACAGAGTCGGACACGACTGAAGTGACTTAGCAACAGCAGCAGCAGCAGTAACTTGTTCATTGTCAACAAAATAAGTAAAAACACAGAGCCAAGAGTTTGTATGTCACTATCGAATATTAAATTTAAATTGAAGGAAAAGCTGAAGAAATAGGTGACACTTTAGTGTCTATGGACAAAAGTCAAGCGAACCAAGATTGTAAAATGTGGGGGAAAAAAGTACAGGGTGACTTAACTGTAGTCTTCCCCAGTGGCTCAGATGGTGAAGAATCTACCTGCAATGCACAGTATCTCCAAATTCATAAAATCCACAAGGAAATGTTCTGTAGTTATACCATAACTTTACATAGAGAAGAAGAAAAATGGGTACAAAATGCATTAAACATGTTTAGTATTAATAAATGATTTTTGTAGTAGGAGAATTTAAGGCTGATAATCCTTAGAAAATTTTTAAAAAATGAAAATATATTATTTTGCTGCAAAAAATCTGCCTGTAAGGAGGATTTGAGAAGAAATGATCTCTTAATTATTATCTTTTAATTATGAGATGGGCTTTCCTGTTAGCTCATTTGGTAAACAATCCCCCTACAATGCAGGGGTCCCCAGTTCGATTCCTGGGTGGGAAAGATCCACTGGAGAAGGGATAGTCTACTCATTCCAGTATTTTTAGTCTTGCCTTGTGGCTCAGCTGGTAAAGAATCCACCTATAATGTGGGACACCTGGGTTCGATCCCCGGGTTGGGAAGATCCCTTGGAGAAGGGAAAGGCTACCCACTCCAATATTCTGGGCTGGAGAATTCCATGGACTGTATAGTCCATGGAGGTGCAAATAGTTGGACACGACTGAGTCACTTCCACTTTCACTTTCAATTCAATTCACTTCAGTTCAGTCACTCAGTCATGTCTGACTCTTTGCAACCCCATGAATCACAGCACACCAGGCCTCCCGGTCCATCACCAACTCCCAGAGTTCACTCAGACTCACACCCATTGAGTCAGTGATGCCATCCAGCCATCTCATCCTCTGTCCTCCCCTTCTCCTCTTGCCCCCAATCCCTCCCAGCATCAGAGTCTTTTCCAGTAAGTCAACTCTTTGCATGAGGTGGCCAAAGTACTGGAGTTTCAGCTTTAGCATCATTCCTTCCAAAGAAATCCCAGGGCTGATCTCCTTCAGAATGGACTGGTTGGATCTCCTTGCAGTCCAAGGGACTCTCAAGAGTCTTCTCCAACACCATGGTTCAAAAGCATCAATTCTTTGGCGCTCAGCCTTCTTCACAGTCCAACTCTCACATCCATACATGACCACTGGAAAAACCATAGCCTTGACTAGACGGACCTTTGTTGGCAAAGTAATGTCTCTGCTTTGGAATATGCTATCTAGGTTGGTCATAACTTTCCTTCCAAGAAGTAAGCGTCTTTTAATTTCATGGCTGCAGTCACCATCTGCAGTGATTTTGGAGCCCCAAAAAATAAAGTCTGACACTGTTTCCACTGTTTCCCCATCTATTTCCCATGAAGTGATGGGACCAGATGCCATGATCTTCGTTTTCTGAATGTTGAGCTTTAAGCCAACTTTTTCACTCTCCTCTGTCACTTTCATCAAGAGGCTTTTTAGTTCCTCTTCACTTTCTGCCATAGGGGTGGTGTCATCTGCACATCTGAGGTTATTGATATTTCTCCCGGCAATCTTGATTCCAGCTTGTGTTTCTTCCAGCCCAGCGTTTCTCATGATGTACTCTGCATATAAGTTAAATAAGCAGGGTGACAATATACAGCCTTGACGTACTCCACTTTCAATTATGAGGTTGGAAAAGTGGTGAAAGTGAACCATGGGCCAGATGATCACATTATTTTCTTCTTGCTTTCTCAGATATGTAGGCAGAGACCTTCAGTCCTCAAGGAAAGCTCCAGAAGGATACCCAGCAAGTTTTGCAAAGTGAGAATCTGGCTGGCTGTCAACAGGGCTTTGAATGTGGAGGGAGAGGAAGAGTTACCAGTAGGCATTAGGTTGTCTTTGAATATAGGCAAGAACTAAGATGAAAAAATCATAAGCTATTATATATAAACTGGTTTTGGAACAGGGCCTTGATACACACTCAATGTCATTTACCAAGACAAAGCAAAACAAACAAAACACCAACTAAAAAACCAAAACACAATTGAAAGTGTTTTCATTCATTAAAACTACAACCAAAATATGTGTTCCTGCCTTTTCACAGGAATCCACCAATTAGCAACAATAAATAAGGTGTTGTTAATTGCCTTTCAGTGACACTTAAGGATTAATGGTGGGCTTCCAAGGTGGTGCTAGTAGTAAAGAACCCACTTGCCAATGTAGGTGACAGAAAAGACCTGGGTTCAATCCGAGGAGATCCTCTGGAGGAGGGCATGGCAAGTCACTCCAGTATTCTTGCCTAGAGAATCCCGTGGACAGGGTTGCACAGTCAGGCACGACTGAAGTCACTTAGCCTGAACACACGGATTTCATTATATTCCCAACCATCAGGTGACATGAACTCTCAAACATTTATAAAGAAGAAAACAATCAGGCAAAATGAAGAGAGAAAAATTTTAAACTATATTCAAATATTGAAAGAGAATTCAATTTTATGACAGCAGTTTATAGCCTGTTTCCATTTTGTTCAGGTCAGCCTTCCTATAACCTTGGGGTGTGACAATATTGCTTTGTGTTTTCCATCCTGTAACTCAGTCTTTTATTGATTTTGGGGAGCCCTGATCATTTGGATCCCTATAGTTAACTTGTCACTTCTTTCTTTTCTTACAGCTTAAACTTGAGGACCACACTCACCCTTCACATTCACTAGGTTCTAATAAATAGTTTCAAAGTGTTCCTTAATTTTGTTCAGCCTGGAAAAGGCATATGTTCCCTAAAGATGCTCAATCAAAATAGAAAAGCCAAAGCTTTAGACATATATTTCCCCCCACCCAGAATATGCTTGTACCTCCTTTACTATGAAATAGTCTATTTCAATTAGTAACTGACACAGGATTCAAGAACAAATTCCCTCTGTAGAAGGTTCTAATGACATTCTAGAATTCAGTATTGCTTTGCATCCCTGCCCCCCATAAGCTTTTTCATATTGTTAAGTTTTCTTTACAGTAAATGCATTGCAGGCAACTCAGACGTAAAAGAACATTAAAGGAAAAGACATACATTTTGCCCAAGGCACTTTAATTGATCTAAACAAAGTCTGGGCTCCAAGCAAATGTACCTTTGGAGATCAGAAGACTGTTGCAGCTGTTGGCAAATAAGTAGGTTTTGGGAATTCACACGTGGGGAGGCCTGCTATGGGTGCTCAGGCCCCTTGCATTTTGTCAGTGGTTATTGAGAAATCAAAACATTTAAATTCTCATGCAAATTTGCCTGAAGCAGGCATGAACATACTGAGGTGTAAAATAATGATTAGTTCATGACTAGAAGTGTTGCCCTGGGATTTTTTTGGTCTGTTTTGGATTATCCTTAATGGGAGCAAAGAATACAAAGGATTTTCTCAACATGTACAGAGTTGTATTTCTCACAGAATATTCAAACTATCTCCTTCCATCAGAACAAGGGCGTGGGCTAGGCAGTGAGGCTACAGCTCTGTGAAAGGAGCAGCTTAAAGCCCCTGGGTTGTAGACTCTTTCAAAATAAAGTTAAGGCCAGTGAGTGATTCAAACTTCCCTTAAACTCCAAGAGTTCTTCAAAGGACCACAGCCTCAGGGCTGGCAGGACATTCTGCTGGATCTTAGAAGAACTAAAGACTGTGGTTTACTTCTACCTAAGGGAGCTATAATCACCTTATAAGATCAAGCCTAGGCCAGGTTTTATTTTCTGCAAACCCAATTGAATGATCAATACACAATTCTTTTCCTTTCCTCTTTTTAATCAGTTAGTTGTTGTTGTTTTAGTCATGTCCGACTCTTTGTGACCCAATGGACTGCAGCCCACCAGGCTCCACTGTTTATGGGATTTCCTAGGCATGAATACTTGCCTGGGTTGCCATTTCCTTTTCTAAGGGATCTGAAGACAAAATGAAAGGTAAGACAGAATAAAATTTCACAAATCCCTTCTATTCTGATATTGAACCTAATTACCCCTGATTTTTTAAAGACTTTTTATTATTTATTTTTATTTTTTGACTGTGTTGAGTCTTCATTGCTGCACGTGGACTTTGACTAGTTGCAGCGGGCAGGATCTACTCTCTGGTTACCAACTAGCACCAACTGATGTGGTGGCTTCTCTTGTTGGGAAGCGTGGGCTCTAAGAACGTGGGCTTCGGCAACTGCAGCACATGGGCTGAATGGTTGTGGCCCACGGGCTTAGTTGCTCTGTAGCTTGTGGGATCTTCCCAGACCAGGGATTGAACCAGTGTCCTTTGCATCGCAAGGCAGATTCTTAACCACTGGACCAACAGCGAAGCCCAATCCTGATTTTTTGAAAAAGAATTTCTTCTGTCTTTTGTTTAGAAAATTTAATGAATATATGAGGATGATTAAAAAAAAAACAACAACTCATATTTAGGCAAAGGATCTGAATAGATATTTCTCCAAAGATGATATACAGATGGCCAACAGGCATGTGAAAAGATGCCCAACATCACTAATCATTGCTGCTGCTGCTGCTGCTAAGTTGCTTCAGTCGTGTCCGACTCTGTGAGACCCCATAGATGGCAGCCCACCAGGCTCCCCCGTCCCTGGGATTCTCCAGGCAAGAACACTGGAGTGGGTTGCCATTTCCTTCTCCAATGCATGAAAGTGAAAAGTGAAAGTGAAGTCGCTCAGTCGTGTCCGACTCTTAGCTGACACCATGGACTGCAGCCTACCAGGCTCCTCCGTCCATGGGATTTTCCAGGCAAGAATATGGGAGTGGGGTGCCATTGCCTTCTCCACACTAATCATTAGGGAAATGCAAATCAAAATGACAATGACAATGACCTCACACACATTAGGACAGCTACTACAAAGAAAAGAAAATAACAAACTTTGTCAAAGATGCAGAGAAATTGGAACCTTTGTATATTGTTGATAGGAATGTAAAGTGATGCAGTTACTATGGAAAACAGTATGGTCATTCCTCAAATAATTAAACGTAAAATTATCATATGATTTAGCAATCTCACTTCTGGGTATATCCAAAAGAACTGAAATCAGGAGTTGAAGAGATATTGTACTCCTATGTTCATGGCATCACACGACTATTCACAATAGCCAAGAGGTAGAAGCAAACCAAGTGTCCATTAACGGATGAATATGGATAAACAAAAGGTGGTGTAAACGTACAATGGATTATTATTCAGTCTTACAAAGGAAGGGAATTCTTACAGAAGTCAGACCATGAATGAATGTGTCCCAGTGGCAAAGCCAATCATAAAAAGCACAACTCTATATGATTCCACTTAGATGAGGGGTCTCGCGTAGTCAAATTTATATAAACAGAAAATAAAATGATGGTTGCCAGGGGCTTGGGAGTTGATGCAGAAATGAGGATTTGTTGAATAGGTAGAAAGCTTTGATTTTGCAAAAAGAAAATGTTCTGGAATTTGTAAACTCCAGATATAAACATGTAAGCATACTCAACATGAACTGTACACTTAAAAATGGTTAACATGGTAAATTTTATGTTACTTGTTTTTCAACCACAATAAGTATATTAATTATGATTAGAGTGTGTTGGTATACACATGTTTGGGTTATTTATCTAACTAGAAATATTTCTGTTATGAGATGATTTGATATAAACACGTTGATTTTTTTTCTTGTAATTTGTAGAGCCTTATAGTGTATGCTATTTTCTGTTTAAAGTTACATTTAGGCAATGCTGATAACTATAATTACTGTATTAGCATTAAAAAATCATAATAAGATGTTTATAAACCCTACTGATTCTAAGACTGAATTTTTGTAAATTCTGTAATTCAGCTTTTAGAAAATGAAGAATAATGCACTTTAAACAGTGTTTAAATAAATCATAATTAATTTTGTTTCTAGATACATTGAGTAAGCTGGGCCTGACAATTAAAGAGCTAATTATGTTGAAAATGCAATTCACTTTCCCCCTAGGCTTGTTCAGTTATTTCTGTTTTCTTTTTTTTGGGGGGGTAAACAGAAAAGAGTAGCTTTATTATTTTTGCCAGGCAAAAGGGAAACACAGTCGGCTAGCTCCTTAAGAACTGTGCCCCCCTTGCTGAGGAATAGGGAGGTTTTATATCCTCTTAAAGGTCTTGCATTTTCTTTTCCTTCTGTAGTCTCAAAATGGCCACAGCTGCCATCAGGCAACTCAGCAACTGAGTCTAGTGACCCTGCAGTTATTGGCCCATGATCTTCTTCTTTTTTTTTTTTTTTAATTTAATTTTATTTTTAAACTTTACGTAATTGTATTCGTTTTGCCAAATATCAAAATGAATCCGCCACAGGTATACATGTGTTCCCCATCCTGAACCCTCCTCACAGGCAAGTGTTTATTTGCCCCTAGGCAAGACCTGATAAAAATATTTAAGTACATGCAAGGGCAATTATATACCTATGAAGACATGTAAAAAATAGTTTTATGTGAGAAAGATGATTATCTGCTTGAAATTTTGATTTTTTCCTCTTTGATTCTTTTTTCTGTGTCTCTATCACAACCAGTTAACAAAGTTCTTACAATAAATCTAGATTGCAAAAGACACTGGTTTTGGAAAAGTGAAGTTATAGTCAAGCTTTCACATGGACCCTCTTATACTAGGATATGGAGAAACATCAACTACATGGTTGTCACTTTCTAGACTGAGAAGTTAGGACATCCTGTTAGAATACTTAATGCTACATAAAATTGAGGTGGTCTAAGTCTTATAGAGAGGTGAAATTTAATACTGGATGTAACACAAGTTTCCCCGGTAGTTCAACTAGTGAAGAACCCACCTGTCATGTGGGTTCAATCCCTGGGTAGGGAAGATCCTCTGGAGAAGGAAATGACAACCCACTTCAGTATTCTTGCCTGGGAAATCCCACGAACAGAGGAGCCTGGTGGGCTACAGTCCACGAGGTTGCAATGAGTCGGACACAAATGAGTGACTAAGCACAGGACACAGAGCAAGCAAGTTTTCCAGGAGGTGGCTTCATGTCTCTGATTTTTATTCTGTGACAACAGATCAGAGAAGTCCTTTAACTTTTTTGAATTCCAGTTGCTTCAAGCATTCAGTACAGCTAACACCTGTTCTTTCCACTCCTCTAAAATCAAGGAAACAACGACAGCAACAATAATACAAGCAAAACCCTTTTGTGTGTCTCCTCAGCAGAAAAGAAAGTTCTGTTGCAAATATGAAGGATTCCTTTCTCTTAGCACAGAGGCAGTAATCTGCTATGTAGAGCCGTGCTTTCAGTGGAATGGCAAGAATTGTTGCTTTCACGGTATATTACAAAGAAGCTGGCTGTTAAAATATCACAAGCATAAAGAATTTCTTCGTAACACTAGTGTAAACTGAATTTTTGTATTGTAGTTTCTGAAAGTCAGAACTTCTCATCCTCATGTTTATACAACTTTAATATAAATGGGCTTAGATCTAGTAAAGCAGGATGAAGAAACACAAAAAATAAAAACACAAGTAAAAACATGTGTAAATATACACATACATTAATATAGGAGGAAATGAGGCAAAAAAATATATTCTTGAGCAACAGCACTCACTAAAGTAGAAATAGAAGCAGTAAGTTCCTCAAAAGCCAAAAAAAGAACCTATTTTGGTGGCTTCTAATGTGGCTAAGGGGCTTCCCAGGTGGCGTCATAGTAAAGAATCGCCTGCCAATGCAGGAGACACAGGATAAGGAAGTTTGATCCCTGAGTCAGGAAGATCCCCTGGAGTAGGAAATGGGAACCCATTCCAGTATGCTTGCCTGGAAAATTCCATGGACCAAGGAGCCTGGTGGATTGCAGTCCATAGAGTCGCAAAAGAGTCAGACATGACTGAGCTACTGAGCACCCGATGTGGCTAAGACATAGTAAAGTACAGTTGGGACTGGAAGAGACTAAAAGGATGACACAGCAAGGACAACTACTTTCTGGAAAGACTTAAAATGGCTATGGACTCAAAGCACTGCCAATCCAGTGTTAAAGGGATAGTTAAAGGCTTTAATCATCTGCTTTGGTTTGAAATGTATTGCTACTGTATACAGTTTGGATTCTCATAATAAGCTGTCATTCTATCCACAGAATTTAATCCACAAAATTCAGATGTTTAAAAAGGAGATCAAATTTTTTTCCTCCAACTGATCTATCTAACATGAGCTCTTATCACACTACAACGTAGCCATCCCTTCACCAACTTGCAAAAGTCACCCACTCCCCCTTCCCTGGGCTTGCAGCTATACTATTTCAAGGAGCTTACATTGTGCCATGCAGTTCTGGAGGACATCTGTTCCAGGTGGCCAACCTCTCTCCACCCCAGACTCCCCTGCAGCCGCCTTGTTTAGTCTGGTTTTTGTGTGTTTGGCCATGCAGATGGCTGCTGTGACACCCTTTAATCTTGTCCAGAGGCTCCATGGATCATGTGATGACTCAGAGCATGGGCCCCTCTTGAGTGCACACAGTCATTCTGCTATTCTTGTCTGTGTTGAGATCACAGAAGCTCAGTGAGGCTTCATTCATATAGCTCTTTACCCCTTCCTAATTACCAAGGAAAAGGAAGTCATCCATGCCTCCGTTCAGTTCAGTTCAGCCACTCAGTTGTTTCTGACTCTTTGCAACCGAATGGACTGCAGCACACCAGGCTTCCCTGTCCATCACCAACTCCCAGAGTTTGCTCAAATTCATGTCCACCACGTCAACGGTGCCATCCAACCATCTCATCCTCTGTCCTCCCCTTCTCCTCCTGTCTTCAATCTTTCCCAGCATCAGGGTCTTTTCCAATGAGTCATCCTTTGCATGAGGTGGCCAGAGTATTGTAGCTTCAGCTTCAGCATCAGTCCTTCCAATGAATATTCAGGACTGATTTCTTTAGAATTGATTGGTTTGATCTCCTTGTTGTCCAAGGGATTCTCAAGAGTATGGAGTCTTCTCGAACACCATAATTAGAAACCATGAATATTTCGGCACTTAGCTTTCTTTATGGTCCAAATCTCACATCCATACACGACTACTGGAAAAACCATAGCTTTGACTAGATCAACATTCGTTGGCAAAGTAATGTCTCTGCTTTTTAATATGCTGTATAGGTTGGTCACAGCTTTTCTTCCAAGGAGCAAGCATCTTTTAATTTCATGGCTGCAGTCACCATCTGCAGTCATTTTGGAGCCCAGAAAAATAAAGTCCATCACTGTTGCCATTGTTTCCCCAACTATTCGCCATGAAGTTATGGGACTGGATGCCATGATCTTCATTTTCTGAATGTTGAGTTTTAAGCCAGCTTTTTCACTCTCCTCTTTCACTTTCATCAAGAGGCTCTTTAGTTCCTCTTTGCTTTCTGCCATACAGGTGTTGTCATCTGCATATCTGAGGTTATTTATATTTCTCCCAGCAATCTTGATTCCAGCTTGTGCTTCATCCAGTCCAGCACTTCTCATGATGTACTCTGCATATAAGTTAAATAAGCAAGGTGACAGTATACAGCCTTGTTGTATTTCTTTCCCAATTTTGAACCAGTCTGTTGTTCCATGTCCAGTTCTAACTGTTGCTTCCTGACCTGCATACAGATTTCTCAAGGGGCAGGTCAGGTGGTCTGTTATCCCATCTCTTTCAGAATTTTCCACAGTTTATTGTGATCCACACAGTCAAAGGCTTTAGCGTAGTAAATGAAGCAGAAGTAGATGTTTTCCTGGAATTCTCTTTGCTTTTTCTATGATCTAATGGACATTGGCAATTTGATCTCTGGTTCCTCTGCCTTTTCTAAATCCAGTTTGAGCATCTGGAAGTTCTCCGTTCACATACTGTTGAAGCCTAGCTTGGAGAATTTTGAGCATGTGAATTTTGATAATTCTGAGCACTTTGCTAGCATGTGAGATGAGTGCAATTGTGTGGTAGCTTGAACATTCTTCGGCATTGCCTTTCTTTGGGATTGGAATGAAAACTGACAATTTCCAGTCCTGTGGCCACCGTTGAGTTTTTATCCACACCTAAAGTAAAGAAATGGAGAAGGCTTCATGGATTTATTTGAACCCAGTCTGACTCAGAAATTTCCCCTTTCTTCACCTGTATCAGGAAAAATGAGGCAAAGGTTCCCCTCCACTTGTTTTCTACAAAATATCTGGAGTCCTTCTGTCCCTCAAAACAGAAGTCCCTTAAGACTTTGCTCAGCAGAGCATGGATATCTTCACCTCAGACCCCACTATGTCCACTCACTCCTACATCTCTTTTGCATTCTTTTCTTCCCTCCATCTTTTGGAGGTAACTTTTCATCTTGGGATGGGGAAAGTGGAGACTAAAGGGAACAGAGAAGTAAAATTTCCCTTGAGTTATCTAGTTTCTTTGTGCCTTGAGTTTACTTGTTGGGTAGATTTTACCCATAAAAATATGTCCATAAGCTTTTGATCCTCAACAGGCTGTTCTTTGATTCTACAAGTGCACTTCCAGAAGTCAACTGCTGCTGTGTGTTAGCTGCCCTAATGCCAAAGGTCCACAGGGTACCATAAATATAGGGGATATATGTTGGTTAATACTTCAAAATATTATTCCATCACAACACTGAGTTCTCCAACCCGTGGGCAAGCCAACTTTATGTTTTAATGTAATAAATATGGCAGGAAAAATATTAGTTTTAGTCATAGGAAATTGCTACTAGTTGACCATTTTGACTAGAAAAGCAGAAGAAAATCTCAACACAGAAGTATGATGTTTAGGATATTTTTTCTCAAGGTCTGGTTCATGTACCATCTGCTTTAGAATAACATGTGGTAGATGCCATGGGGAGTAATAAATTTATTAAAGTGGTGTTAACTGCACCCTACTCCAAACTTTCTGACCAGAAACTCTAGAAGTGAGGTCTGTGAATTTGTATTAATATTTAAAGCCAGCATGCCAGATGATTGGTTATCCTGCCCATATACCAACCCCCTCTTAAAAGTTTTCATTTGGGGATGTTGTAATGAATTAGCTACCTGAGCCAGCAGCAGTAAGATGATAGATCTTTTTCAGGGAGCCATCCTTGTCTCACTGGCCTCAGCCATGGTGGGCTTGTGTAACTTTGTCACATATACGGACTAAAAATTTACTTCATATTTTTATGTCATTGCTGGATTAGTGATTTATTTCACTTGCAGGAAAGGAAAACTATTTTTCCTTAGTAAAGCATATTTTATACTAAAGAAATACACAGCAGAATCAAAGAGAAACTCAAGACTGTCTTCTTAACCACTGTTTGTTTAAATAAATAGGAATGTGTCTACATTTAGCATAAGATACAAAGAAAAAGAAAAATTGGAAAATATAAGTTGTATTTCTGTAAAATAATACTAGGATTGGAATTTCTGTCCCCAAAACTGAAGTTACTTACATGACATAAAATAAAAGTTATAACTATTGGTAAAAGGATTTGAGTTTACATTAAGTGATAAAATAATTAAAAGTCTATTATTATTTAAAATAACAAATTAGGTTTTTAAGAAATAGACTGCTAACAAAATTTTTATATTAAGATTTTTAAAATATAGAAATATAACTAATGAAGAATTTCATATACTTAGCTAGTAATTATAAATTGTAGGCTGGGGGTTATATTTACTTGAATTAAATTATGGGCAAGAGAGAAAACCAATGTATTACCTGGGACAGCAAACCAAGGTGCTGGGTGAGTTGGCCTCATACCCACAAACAAAAAATGTTGAAGAAATTGGAACTTACAATTAAAATGATGTTGGCAAAAGAAAACTGCCATTTATCATGGATGGGTTATATAACTACTGACTTTAAAGCAATATGTGGCCTCAAAAGAAACAAGTTAACCAAGTTTGTTGGTCATTTCAAAAATTTCATTCCAGTATAGTCAGTCTTGATTAACTTTAACCCATCTAACAGGAACCCTTAATTAACTTTTTTTTTTTCCCTCAAAAAGCTGGAAAAAAAAAAAATAAGGCAGCATACAAAAAATAAGCTTATAACAAAACTTTACTTTAAAAGCTTCCAGTAAGAACTTTCTGGAATATTTTCACATCTGCACCTATTCAGAAAACAACTTTCCAACCTACTAGTCTCTTTACCATACAATTTTATATATGCCCTAAATATGTAAACTTTAAAAAAATCTGTCATATTTAATATAACCTACTTCCTAAGGCAACAAAGTAAACCAATCTTCAATATGAAAAAAAAAGAATATCAAGAATTCTCTTATTTGCAGTTAATGAGAACACTGAATTAATCTGGAATAATCCATTTACAGAACATTTCTTTTTATTAAATTTCAGCTTTAATAATGGAATTTTAGTTTAATAACTAAACAGAGTTCAGTTTAATAACTGTTAACTCTGAGATAGGTGCCAAGAAGAACAACAAAAGGTGAACTAGGCAATGGATGGTCAACCTGGGTGTCCACAACCTCTGGCCCTGAGCACATGAATTAAAGGACCTTTAGGATACCGTCACGGAGAAGGCAATGGCACCCCACTCCAGTACTCTTGCCTGGAGAATCCCAGGGACAGGGGAGCCTGGTGGGCTGCGGTCTATGGGATCACCCAGAGTCAGACACAACTGAAATGACTTAGCAGTAGCAGCAGCAGGATACTGTCGAGAGTATTGCTGAAATGATGGATCATGGAATCCGAAGGGAATAAGGCCTTTGGGACACAGTTTGGGAAAGAGTAAAGGAATCAGAAAGCTGGAGGACTTAATTCACTTCCAGTGCTCATGGTGGGACCTTCGCGTGGAGGTAGGAAAGGGGTGATCTGATTGGGCTTGTTTGACTGAGGGGCTTGGGAAGTGGAACAATTAGGGGTGAGGATAAGATCAAAATGGGATCACATGTACCTCAGGAAACTGGAAAGAGTGAAGAATGATGAATGAGAAAACTTCAAAATCACCTCATATTAAACTGTCCTCAAGATACTTAAGTGCTTACTTGGGTTTATACCAGCCTCCCTAACATAAAGAAGGGCATATGTACACATCCACGCATCCAGAGCGATAAGGGATAGGCCAGCTTGGCAGCTTGCCAGGTTTTAACCTATAAAAGTTGCTAAATCATTGTTGGAACACTAATCATTGGGCATGTAAGGGGGTTAAGGATTTCCTATTAACTGTAACACTTCTCGGGAGGCAGGGCAGTGGGAAGAGGTTCTCCCAGCCTCCTCTCTCCTGAGAGGCTATGTGCTGGTAATCTATTATAATCGGCTGGTAAACAGTCAGAAATCTATTGATACCTCCAGAGGGAGTTAGATCAATTTAACTACATTTTGCTGAAGGAGGTATCCAAGTTTGGGGTCAAGATTTCTTCAGAAAAAATAGAGGAAAGGATGAATGTGCCCATAAACTCTGACCCCTTCTGGTGTTTAAAATGATTAGTTTTAAGGATCACCAAAAACAGAGGATGAGCTGGTTGGATGACATCACCAATTCAATGGACATGAATCTGAGCAAACCCTGGGAGATAGTGAAGGACAGGGAAGCCTGGCGTGCTGCAGTCCATGGGGTCACAAAGTGTCGGACAGGACTGAGCGACTCAACAACAACGACGAAAAATTCTATGCTGGCTCGCATCCTCAGTCTTGTCAACATTTGTTTTATACCAACAATGTTTCTGGATTATGTTGTCTCCCTCTAGGTCATTCTCTCTGAAAAGTACTTAAATTGAGTTCCCAGTGAAAATCAGATATTCACTAATTCCTAATCTCTATATTCTCTAATTCACTAATCTCCTAGTGAATGATATGAGAAGGCCCAGTTCATGAAGGCTCTGGAAAAGTGAGAAATGTGGGATTACTCTGGGAGTCATTTCTGCCATCTCTTAGGACAGAGAATGTAGATTTCCCAGGGAGCACTTCATCAACACTCTTCAAAGCCAGCAAACTGAAGCAGACTATGGTAGGAAAGAAGGACTTTTGCTTTTAATCCTCTCATCCTTCTTAGTTCTTAATGAGGAATAGATGGCATCACCCTTCAGACTAATGTGAAAACACCATTTTAACTTCTTTTCCAAGTTTGGGTTTTCCTGATCTACAACTTTTGTTTAATTTTTGCTTTTCTTTTTCAATTAATTAATTTTTGCTTTTAATTTTTTTTTGTTTAATTTTTGCCTTTGACTTCCTCTACATTTCTTTTTTTTCTTTTTAAGGTCTGACTACCTATATAAGACTCCTATCTAATCATCTTACCACATCCGTGTTTAAGCAACAAAGTCTAAAGCATACTGTTTGTCTAAGCTGTGTCGTAAAAATATATCTCTGTTTTCTCTTGAGGCAGTTGTGATTATTATGGAGAAGTTTGAGCCTGGAATAAAAAGTACAGGCTTGAATCTCAGTTCTTATTACTACCATTGGCATGAGTGTGGGACATTTTGTAACTTGTTTTTATACTTTGGCCACCTGATACGAAGAGCTGACTCATTTGAAAATACCCTGGGAACGATTGAGGGCAGGAGAAGGGGATGACAGAGGATGAGATGGCTGGATGGCATCACCAACTCGATGGACACGAGTTTGGGTAAACTCCGGGAGTTGGTGATGGACAGGGAGGGCTGGCATGCTGCAGTTCATGGGGTCACAGAGTCGGACACGACTGAGCGACTGAACTGAACTGAACTGATCACTTGGAAAAGAAAAGTGGCAAAATATTCTTGACAGCTATTGAAGAAGTTAGCCATTCAAAAATATCCATGATGTGGAAGTGTTCCTTAAATTTTTTTTTTCTCATTATATACAGTGAATTTAGAAAACTTACTTGCTTTACTCATTTTATGTGATATTTATCACATTGTGTGCATGTAATAGCTAGAGTCTCTTATCCAGTAATAGAGATTGAGATGATATAGGTCTTGTGCAATCAGTCAGCAAACTCTTCTGGAGAAAATAAACACTTAATGAGCCTAGAAGAGGGAGGATGATCCACCTTGCAATGCAAGGGTCACCAGTTCAATTCCTGCTCTGAAAAGTTCCCACATGTTGTGAGCAACAGCTTGTGCACCACAGCTACTAAGTCAGCACTCTAGAGCCCGGAAGCTGTAAGTACTGAGCCCAGTGCTGCAGCTGCTGAAACCTGTGTGCCCTAGAGCCTGTGCTCCACAACAAAAGAAGCCACTGCAATGAGAAGCCTGCACACCACAAGTAGAGAAATCCATGTGTGGCAATGAAGACCCACCACAGTCAAAAATGAAAATCAAATATATCTTTAAAAAAAAAAAAGAGGGAGAATGATATGGCTTGAGAGAGGGATTTGCAAACAGGATTTTTGGGGGAAAGATGAAATGTATGGGAACTTAAGCAGATTTGTTTGCAGGAAAAGAGAAATAATGAGAGAGAGACAGAGATAGAGACAGAGTCAAAGAAGTGATGTGACCGGGGAGCTAGAGAAGATACAGTTGGTAGACGGCCTTTCAAGGTGTGTTGCTGACCTAGAGAGAGGCAATCAATGAGCCTGCTGTTTGTGAAGCACTTGCCAAGCTCTTCCCAGGGAACACCATCTGGGCTCAGCCCTAGGGTAACTACAGTGGATGATGCTGCCCACTTGCCTAGTGCAAGTGCTTACAGATGCCAGTTGTTCCCTGTGTTAGACCACACAAGATAGCATGAGTACTGTCAATTTTTTTTTCCTTTCTCCAAAAGGGAGAAACCAAAGTCTGGGAAGCCTCCTAGTCCAATGAAGCTGCTGAAATGTTTTTAAAGAAGAGTGTGCAAATTGTGTCTTCAGCTATTTCTTGCACATAGAAAATACTCTTTTACTGGTGATTAAGTTTGCTATTAGCAAAACGTCTATAAAAGATGTGGAATAATCTGCATTGACACTAATGAAAAGGTTTCCTTTCTCCCAGATCATCTGCCTTTACTCAGCATTTCTCTGTAGGCAAGGTGCTCCCTGGCAAGTGTTCTTCCATAGCCTAAGCATGCTACAGTGCCAGGTATCTGCCAAGCCTACTACCTTTTCTTTGTCTTATCTCTCTTTTTTTTCTTTCTCTTCCTCCTTCCCTCCCTCCCTCCCACTCTCTCCCTTCTTCCCTTTTCCTTACAAATTATTCAGTCTTGCAATTTTGCACTTTCCTGCTGCAGACGTGGCTCTAGTGGGAGACAGACAAGTCTGACTCCGGGTTTGTAAGGCTTTGGTCCTTTTGAATTAAACCTTTTTCGGATACTCAGCTTGATCTACTGATATATTTCCACTTTAACTGATGCTTTTGTTTCTGCAGAGAAACAAAACAAATAGGAGATATTTCATTTTATCTAAAGATTTATTATGACGAACCAACTCACTCAATTTTGGAGGCTAAAAAGTCTCAAGATTTGCTGTCTGCAAGCTGGAGATACAGAAAAGCCAGGGGTATGGTTCCAGTCCAAATCTGAAGGCTTGAAAACTGGGGGAGCTGACAGTTTTAAGTCTCAGTCCTGGAACAGGAGAAGACAAAGACCGAGGTCACATCTTAAGCAGGAAGGCAGAGAGGCAAATTCTCCCTTCCTCTGACTTTTATTTTATTTAAGCCCTCAATGGATTGGGTGGTGCCAACCCATAGAAGGAAGGGCCATTCACTTTACTCAGTCTACTGATTCAAATGCTCATCTCATCTGAAGACACCCTCACAGATACACCTCTAAATATTTAACTGAATATCTGGGCACCCAATGGCCCAATCAAGTTGATATATAAAATTAACACTTTCCTAGTTCTGGGTCAGTCCCACACAAATCCTGCCTGCTGACTTGGCTCCTAAAATTCCAACCCAACATAGTTGTAATTAGTTCTCACATTTTCCTGGGTCCAGAATTTAAAGGACACTGACCGAAATCAGATTGATTATATTCTTTGCAGCCAAAGATGGAGAAGCTCTATACAGTCAGCAAAAACAAGACCAGGAGCTGACTGTGGCTCAGACCATGAACTCCTTATTGCCAAATTCAGACTTAAATTGAAAGTAGGGAAAACCACTAGACCATTCAGGTATGACCTAAATCAAATCCCTTATGATTATACAGTGGAAGTGAGAAATAGATTTAAGGAATAGATTTAAGATCTGATAGATAGAGTGCCTGATGAACTATGGACTGTGGTTCGTGACCTTGTACAGGAGACAGGGATCAAGACCATTCCCATAGAAAAGAAATGCAAAAAAGCAAAATGGCTTTCTCGGGAGGCCTTAAAAATAGCTATGAAAAGAAGAGAAGTGAAAAGCAAAGGAAAAAAGGAAAGATATAAACATCTGAATGCAGAGTTCCAAAGAATAGCAAGAAGAGATAAGAAAGCCTTCTTCAGCGATCAGTGCAAAGAAATAGAGGAAAACAACAGAATGGGAAAGACTAGGGATCTCTTCAAGAAAATCAGAGATACCAAAGGAACATTTCATGCAAAGATGGGCTCGATAAATAAAGGACAGAAATGGTATGGACCTAACAGAAGCATAGATATTAAGAAGAGATGGCAAGAATAAACAGAAGAACTGTACAAAAAAGATCTTCATGACCCAGATAATCACGACGGTGTGATCACTGACCTAGAGCCAGACATCCTGGAATGTGAAGTCAAGTGGGCCTTAGAAAGCATCACTACCAACAAAGCTAGTGGAGGTGATGGAATTCCAGTTGAGCTATTTCAAATCCTGAAAGATGATGCTGTGAAAGTGCTGCACTCAATATGCCAGCAAATTTGGAAAACTCAGCAGTGGCCACAGGACTGGAAAAAGGTCAGTTTTCATTCCAATCCCAAAGAAAGGCAATGCCAAAGAATGCTCAAACTACCGCACAATTGCACTCATCTCACACGCTAGTAAAGTAGTGCTCAAAATTCTCCAAGCCTGGCTTCAGCAATACGTGAACCGTGAACTTCCTGATGTTCAAGCTGGTTTTAGAAAAGGCAGAGGAACCAGAGATCAAATTGCCAACATCTGCTAAATCATAAAAAAAGCAAGAGAGTTCCAGAAAAGCATCTATTTCTGCTTTATTGACTATGCCAAAGCCTTTGACTGTGTGGATGACAATAAACTGTGGAAAATTCTTCAAGAGATGGGAATACCAGACCACCTGATCTGCCTCTTGAGAAATCTGTATGCAGGTCAGGAAGCAACAGTTAGAACTGGACATGGAACAACAGGCTGGTTCCAAATAGGAAAAGGAGTATGTCAAGGCTGTATATTGTCACCCTGTTAATTTAACTTATATGCAGAGTACATCATGAGAAACGCTGGGCTGGAAGAAACACAAGCTGGAATCAAGATTGCTGGGAGAAATTTCAATAACCTCAGATATGCAGATAACACCACTCTTATGGCAGAAAGTGAAGAGGAACTAAAAAGCCTCTTGATGAAAGTGAAAGTGGAGAGTGAAAAAGTTGGCTTAAAGCTCAACATTCAGAAAACGAAGATCATGGCATCCAGTCCCATCACTTCATGGGAAATAGATAGGGAAACAGTGGAAACAGTGTCAGACTTTATTTTTGGGGGCTCCAAAATCACTATAGACGGTGACTGCAGCCATGAAATTAAAAGATGCTTATGAAGAAATTGAAAGGAAAGTTATGACCAACCTAGATAGCATATTCAAAAGCAGAGACATTACTTTGCCAACAAAGGTCCATCTAGTCAGGGCTATGGTTTTTCCATTGATCATGTATGGATGTGAGAGTTGGACTGTGAAGAAGGCTGAGCGCTGAAGAATTGATGCTTTTGAACTGTGGTGTTGGAGAAGACTCTTGAGAGTCCCTTGGACTGCAAGGAGATCCAACCAGTCCATTCTGAAGATCAGCCCTGGGATTTCTTGGGAAGGAATGATGCTAAAGCTGAAACTCCAGTACTTTGGCCACCTCATGCGAAGAGTTGACTCATTGGAAAAGACTCTGATGCTGGGAGGGATTGCGGGCAGGAGGAGAAGGGGACGACAGAGGATGAGATGGCTGGATGGCATCACTGACTCAATGGACGTGAGTCTGAGTGAACTCGGGGAGTTGGTGATGGACAGGGAGGCCTGGCATGCTGCTATTCATGGGGTCATAAAGAGTCGGACATGACTGAGCGACTGAACTGAACTCCAGGACTCCAACCCCATCAAAACTGAGTCTTCCAACTGAGATCAAAAACGCAGTTTCAGGACCTAATGAAACTCAGGTTATTGATGTCTCATTGCAAAGAATTTAGTGAGAGACAAAGTGATAAGTAAGAATTGGATTTATTTAGAGAAAACACGCTCCATAGACAGAGTGTGGGCCACCACAGAAAGTGAGTGCAGCCTCAAAATGTGGTGTGGTGGCTTTTATGGGCTGGGTAATTCCATAGGCTAGGGTGACCAAGGATGAGATGGTTGGATGGCATCACTGACTCAATGGACTGAGTTTGAGGAAACTCCAGGAGATAGTGAAGGAAAGGGAAGCCTGGCATGCTGCAGTCCATGGGGTCACAAAGAGTTGTACATGACTTGGCAACTGAACAACAGCAACAACGAGTAGGAAGTAAAAGTGTTAATTGCTCAGTCGGGTCCTATTCTTTGTACCCCATGAACTGTAGCCTGCCATGGGTCTCTGTTCATGGGATTCTCCAGGCAAGAATACTGGGGTGGGTAGCCATTCCCTTCTCCAGGGGGTCTTCCTGACTCAGGGATGGAACCCAAGTCTCCTGCATCTGCAATGTGGATACAGCATGTGCAACTGAGCCACAAACAGCTCTATGCGATGGAGGACTATTCCAAATATTTTGGGAAGGGACATAGATTTCCAGGAATTGGACCACCACCCACTTTTTGGTCTATGATGGCTGCCCTAGAATCCCATGGAAAGAGGAGCTTGGTGGGCTGTAGTCATAGGGTGGCAAAGAGTTGGACACAACTGAGCACACATTACTTTGCCAACAAAGGTCCATCTAGTCAAGGCTATGGTTTTTCCTGTGGTCATGTATGGATGTGAGAGTTGGACTGTGAAGAAGGCTGAGCACCAAAGAATTGATGCTTTTGAACTGTGGTGTTGGAGAAGACTCTTGAGAGTCCCTTGGACTGCAAGGAGATCCAACCAGTCCATTCTGAAGGAGATCAGCCTTGGGATTTCTTTGGAAGGAATGATGCTAAAGGTGAAACTCCAGTACTTTGGCCACCTCATGCAAAGAGTTGACTGATTGGAAAAGACTCTGATGCTGGGAGGGATTGGGGGCAGGAGGAGAAGGGGACGAAAGAGGGTGAGATGGCTGGATGACATCATTGACTCGATGGACGTGAGTCTCAGTGAACTCTGGGAGTTGGTGATGGACAGGGAGGCCTGGCGTGCTGTGATTCATGGGGTCGCAAAGAGTCGGACATGACTGAGCGACTGAACTGAACTGAACCGAGCACACAAGCACTTGGACCTGTCATGGCACCCCTGAGTGTGTCATTAGCTTCCTGATTTGTTACAGTGAGCCTATGGTGAGGATCAGTGTCTAGTCAAAGTTGACTTGTCTGCCATCTTGGACCCGTTTGATTCTAATGTTTATGTTGTGTCCTTGAGTTATGTCATTCTTTCAAAGGTTGTGCCCTGACCCCTTCCCTTCTGTTTCACTACCACTTCTATTTTGTGGACACACTCCAAATTAACTATAAATTTGCTAATTTTGAGCAATAAGATTATACCATTGACTCATATTAAACTTGTGATTATATAAACATCCAAATTTCTTTTTGCCAGTATAAGTATTGTACATAATTTTTTAAAAATGATAATTTATAGAGCTATTGTGACAGGGAATATTAATAAATAATATTTAACTGAACTCATTTAATGCTATCATTCCATTTTATTAGCCTATAAATCTCAGTGAACTCAGATCATACTTTGTTATTGATGGAGCCTTAGTTAAAATCTAGTTTTCTAACTTAATATACTTTATGGAGTATGTAGCACTCCAGTACTCTTGCCTAGAAAATCCCATGGATGGAGGAGCCTGGTAGGCTGCAGTCCGTGGGGTCGCTATGAGTCGGACACAACTGAGCGACTTTACTTTCACTTTTCACTTTCACGCAGTGGAGAAGGAAATGGCAACCCACTCCAGTGTTCTTGCCTGGAGAATCCCAGGGACAGGGGAGCCTGGTGGGCTGCTGTCTATGGGGTCGGACAGAGTCAGACACGACTGAAGCGACTTAGCCGCAGCAGCAGCAGACTTTGAAACTTGCTTCCACTTTCTCTCTCAGTGTCTGCTTTCAGGGAGAGGTACCAGTTTCCATAAGAAGCATTCTGGAATAGTGGTTACAGCCATGGGCTGTGGAGTCAAATCAAATAGATTTCAACCTTGCCATTTGCTGGTTGTATGATGCTGGGTATCCCAGTTAACTTAGCTGATTTATTTATTTTTTTTTTACTACAACATAATAAGACATCTAATATGACTTTTACAGAGATCAATTGAAATAAAGTACCGCACCTAATATACAGAGAACAATTCAATGTTAGCCATTATTATATGCATCATCTCCAAGTTTAGTGAACATTTCAACCACAAACTCATCTAAGTTCTGTTGAATAAGATAAAACAAGGGGCCCATGATTATTGTTGCTGTTGTTTAGTTGCTAAGTTGTGTCTGACTCTGCAGCCCCATGAACTGCAGCATGCTAGGCTTCACTGTCCATCACTATCTCCCTGAGTTTGCTCAAATTCATGTTCCTTGTGTCAGTGATGCCATCCAACCACCTCATCCTCTGTCATTTCATTTCTTTCTCCTCTTGCCCTCAATTTTTCCCAGCACTAGGGTCTTTTCCAATGAGTAAACTCTTCCCATCAGGTGGCCAAAGTGTTGGAATGAATATGCAGATTTGATTTTCTTTAAGATTGACTGGTTTGATCTTGCAGTCCAAGTGACCCTCGAGAATCTTCTCCAGCACCACAGTTCAAAAGCATCATTTCTTCAGTCCTCAGTCTTCTTTATGGTCCAACTCTCACATCCATACATGACTACTGGGAAAACCATAGCTTTGACTAGATGGATCTTTGCCAGCAAAGTTATGTCTCTGCTTTTTAATACACTGTTTAGGTTTGTCATAGCTATTCTTCCCAAGGAGCAGGCATGTTTTAATTTCATGGCTGCAGTCACCATCCACATTGATTTTGGGGCCCAAGAAAATAATCTGTCCCTGTTTCCATTATTTCCCCAAATATTTGCCATGAAGTGATAGGACTAGATGCCAAAATCTTAGCTTTTTGAACATTGAGTTTTAAGTCAACTTTTTCATTCTCCTCTTCCACTTTCATCAAGAGGCTCTTTAGCTCCTCTTCACTTTCTGCCATTAAAATGGTATCATCTGTATATCAGAGGTTGTTGTTATTTCTCCTAGCAGTCTTAACTCCAGCTTGTGATTACAGTTTTCAGTAAAACACTCCTTTCTATTTAACATAGAAGGACTAATGTGACTATACCTAGCCATCATAACTCACAAAATCTTTTCCATAATTATGCCATTTAACTGTTTTATCAATTCGTCTGTAGGTGGGCTCAGTTGTGTTGGACTCTTTGAGACCTCATGGACTGTAACCAGACTCCTCTGTCCATGGGATTTCCTAGGCAACTACACTGGAGTGGGTTGCCATTTCCTTCTCCAGGGGATCTTCCTGACCCAGGGATCAAACCTGTATCTCTTGTGTCTCCTGCATTGGCAGGTGGATTCTTTACCACTAATGCTACCTGGGAAGCTTATTTTTGCTTAAGTGACATACAGTAGCTGGCACTAAGATATTGTTATCTGAATGCCAATAAAATCTAGTGTAATATATAGAACAAAAGCAACAAAAATCCAGAATTCATTACTGTTGTCAAAAATTTAAATTATATTTTAGAGCATAAATCACAGAAAAAAGATAAAAAAAAATTTCAATGATATTTATTCCACTTTCATTTTTATTTCACTAAAATAATTTTTAGATTATCTATTTAGTTTTTTGTATACAAGTAAAGTGTCCAGTAAAAACCTTTATACAGATCCAACTGGGAAATTTACACAGCTATGTGATATGCTGTGTTGTTCTCGCTTTAGTCATGTCCAACTCATTGCGACCCCATGGACCATAGCCCATTAGGCTCCTCTGTCCATGGGATTCTCCAGGCAAAAAGTGGAGTGGGTTGCCATATCCTTCACCCAGGGATCTTCCTGACCCAGCGATAGAACCCACTTCTGCTATATTGCAGGCAGATTCTTTACTGCTGAGCCACCAGGGAAGGCCCTTACCTAGCTAAATACTTTTCAATAGTCACATATGGAGGAAATTCTTATTATAGAATTAAGCTTTCCTAGACTTTATTGGTGGAGAAGGCGATGGCACCCCACTCCAGCACTCTTGCCTGGAAAATCCCACGGATGGAGGAGCCTGGTGGGCTGCAGTCCATGGGGTCGCTAAGAGTCGGACACGACTGAGCGACTTCACTTTCAGAGTCGGACACGACTGAAGTGCCTTAGCAGCAGCAGCAGCAGCAGCAGCAGGCTTTACTGGGGGCTTTCCTGGTAGTAAAGAATCTGCCTGTGATATAGGAGACCTGGTTTCGATCCCTTTGTCAGGAAGATCCCCTCGAGAAGGAAATGGCAGCCCACTCCAGTATTCTTGCCTGGGAAATCCCATGGACAGAGGAGGCTGGTGGGCTACAGTCCATGGCATCTCAAAGAGCCAGACACAACTGAGCAACTAACACTTTCACTTCCAGGCTTTCTATATAAAACAGTATAGTATATTGTAATTTTTTAAAAACCATTTTACTGATGTATGATTGACATACAAAAAGGTGTACTTATTTAATGGACACAAACTGATGAGTCTGGAGATTTCTTGTTTCTTTTCTTTTGAAGCATTTGGCTAATGCTCCTAAAACAAATGCTGAGGAAAATATAGAAAGTTTATACCCTTTCACTGCAGATGCTGAAAAATAGAATCAGGCAATGTACTTTTAAGAACTTTGAAAAAACATGCGGATATACATTCATTTTTTTTCTCATTTAATAATTCACTGCTTTTAAGCACCAGTGCACTCTAGGTACTATTCTAATTATTGGAAACAGAAGTAAATGAAACAAACTCCCTGCCCTCATAGAGTATATATTCCTGCAGAGGCACAGCAATAAACAAATCACTCAACAAAGCAATAAAAAGCACAGTATAATGATATACACTATAAGGAACAGTGAAGAAAGGTGAGGGGAGTATCGTGTCTTGGTAGGATGTTTATTTAGGATGGTAAGGAAAGACATCTCATGTAAAGTGATATTTGAGTAAAGAATTGAAAAAGAAGTAATGGTTTGAGACACACAAATAATTAAAAAAAAAAAGCATACTGGTCAGATGGAAAAAAGATGTAAAGGCCTTGAGATAGGAGTATGCTTGCTGTGTTTGACATACAAGAGGTCTTTCTAGGTAATGGTACAGAAAGTCAGAGAAAAAGAAGCAAAAGATTAACTTCAAAGTTCATGCATCAGTGGATGGGATTGTAGCAACAGATCATGTAGGGTCTTGGAGGTCCAAGTAAGGGCTTGATCACTTGCTCTTTTTGAATGGTTTTGAGTCAAGAAGGGACATGATTTGATTTATATGTTAAAAGAATAACTCTCTTTGTTGAAATATCTCTCAGTGTTTAAAAGCAAACTGAAACAGGGAGATCAGTTAGAAGATTTGCCACAGTCTAGGTGGGTGATGATGGCTATCAGTGGAGATCTTTGAGAAGTGACTGGATTCTGATATACTTATTCTGGATGTTATGTGGAGCAACTGACTGGTTTAGAAGAAGACTAGTGAAATCAGAGAAAGCAAATCTACCAGGTGTTAGGCAATCATATGAAATCTCCAATGGGAAAGTTCTGAAATTACTTTATTATTGAATTTTAACTCAATATCATGCAATTTGATGGATGTATAATTAAATATAAGATCACTGACTATTTAAGCAGACACAGAGCTAGTCATAAGTAGAACATCAGGGGGACATGGCAGAAACATACACTCACCCATTTATACAAACTATTGTTATTCTCTAGAGTAACACATTCATCGTGTTTTCAATGTAGAGACACATCACAGTAATGTTATTAAGATAAACTCCATATAATTTCTGTATGGAAAAGATCATTTCCACTCATCAAACTGGACCTATTTTGGAAGGAATAAAAATGTAGATGATGTCATGCAATTAACATTTACTTCTGTATTTTGTTGTTGTTGTTTAGTCACTAAGTCATGTCAAATTCTTTTGCAACCACGTGGACCGTAGCCCACCAGGCTCCTATGTCCATGGAATTTCCCAGGCAAGAATACTGGAGTGGGTTGCCATTCCCTTCTCGGGGATCTTCCTGACCCAGGGATCTCTTGCATTGGCAGGCAGATTCTTTACCTCTGAGCCATCAGGGAAGCCCTTACTTCTGTATAATAAATCACTATTGAAATGAGATCGCATCATTAGTGACTCTTGCGATCCCATGGACTATACCTAACCCAACCTGGTGGCTCAGATAGTAAAGAATGCGCCTGCAATGTGGGAGACCTGGATTCGATCCCTGGGTTGGGAAGATCCCCTGGAGGAGGGCATGGCAACCCACTCCAGCATTTGGCCTGGAGAATCCACATGGACAGAGGAGCCTGGCAGGCTACAGTCCATGGGGTCACAAAGATTCGGACACGACTGAGAGACTAAACACAATTGAAATGAGAGAGAGAGAGAGTTTGACAGAGTTAAGCAACAGACCTAGAGTGAATGACAAAAAGTAATCTGGCTAACGCAAACCTAATATTTGCCCTTCTCTTCCTTGGTTATAGAACTGATTTTTAGCTGAACACATGATTGTCTGAAATAAAGAATATTTTTCACCCTCAGCTACAGTTAAATATCAATATGGGACTTACTTTTTTTTTTTAATATGGCATGTAAACAGAAATTGTGAGCAACTTCTGAAAAATGCCCTTAAAGAAAGCAAAGTGTCTTTCATTGTGGTTTTTTCTTTCCTGCTGGCCGAAACTAAATGTGACTGCTGGAGCTTGAGTAGCTATTTCAAGCCATAAAATGGAAGCCACTTGTTGAGAACAGGAAGCAACAAGAAGCAAAGAGGCAGACTGGTTACCACTAGCACCACCTGGGAAGCCCATAAAGAGCCTTGCTGCCACTAAGTCACTTCAGTCGTGTCTGACTCTGTGACCCCAGAGACGGCAGCCCACCAGGCTCCCCCATCCCTTGGATTCTCCAGGCAAGAACACCGGAGTGGGTTGCCATTTCCTTCTCCAATGCATGAAAGTGAAAAGTGAAAGTGAAGTCGCTCAGTCGTTTCTGACTCTTAGTGACCCCATGGACTGCAGCCTACCAGGCCCCTCCATCCATGGGATTTTCCAGGCAAGAGTACTGGAGTGGGCTGCCATTGCCTTCTCTGATAAAGAGCCTTATGTACTGGCAATTGTGGGCCAGGACTGCTTACCTCCAAAATGGGACTTCTATTTTCTATCTTAGCTTCCCCTGGTGGCTCAGTCCTTAAAAAGAGTCGGCCCGCAATGCAGAAGGCCTGGGTTCGATCCCTGAATCAGAAAGATCCCCCTGAAGAAGGAAATGGCAACCCACTCCAGTATTCTTGCCTGGAGAATTCTATGGACAGAGGAAGAATTCTATGGACAGAGGAACCTGGTGGGCTACAGTCCATGGGGTCACAAACAGTCAGACACGACTAAGTGACTAGCTTTCTCTTTCAACCTTCATTTTGTTCAAGCTGCTGCTATTTTGAACTTTATATCCCTTGTAGCTGAATCTAATATTACCTGATATAGACTGCCACGTAAAAGAATTAAAATTTTCCATGGAATAGTCTTAGGACTGACTATTCTTTTAATATTTTAAATTGAGTTTGGTCTATTCTGTGAAATCTTAAAAGATTCCAATTTTGTAAAATAAAATGCTTCCTGTAAAATAAAAAATTCAATATAGATCAATGATAGACTCTTTAGTGTAAGTTAAAAAGAACTGTAGTATAAAGTATTCTGATAAAACTGGATGCTGATTCGTCAGTCATCATCCCATAAAACTTTATAACCAGTTGTGGTTGACTGTAAAATACCGTTTCTAGTGACTAAAGGGTTTGGGGCTCTACATTGTGAATTCCAGCTTGGTAATTAGTATCTTCTTAAGTGAGCGTACATTCAAAGTGTAAATACGCTTTCTTAGATCCATACTGGCACACTAATAGTCAATTATGTTTACTTTTCCTGTTTCTAAGGAGATTCCATCTAATTTTTTCTTTTCAATTATCTCTGAACTTTTGAGTCCAAAGATTAAAGGTCATTAAAAATTCATTTAGCTCATTCATAACAGTTCTCTTAAAGTAGAAAGATGTTGATATGGCAAAACCAGTACAATATTGTAAAGTAATTAGCCTCTAATTAAATAAATTTAAATAAAAAAATTAAATTAAAAAAAAAGATGTCAGCTTAGCAACCACATTTTAAGGTAAAAATATTACAGTGTTTTAAAATAATTAAATTTGAGAGGGAAAAGGAAAAACTTTTCTAGCTATCTATGGACTATTTCTAAAAAAAATTGTGGAAAGATTAACTATTGAATAATCTGGCTCCTAGTTCTCATCTGTATTTCTAGATGAAAGGGCTTGATAAATTTGAATAACCAATAAGTTTCTCATGCTTATTCTTAGTAACCATTTGAGGCTATTCCCACAATTCCATTTACAACCCCATAATTAAAAATCTAGATGAAGAGAAAAACTCCACTATAAATATACCCACTTCTTTCTGTATGCCTTGGGTTGCAATTTTTCCATTAAATGATGTGGAAGATTTGAGCTAGAGGGTATGAAAGCCTCATGACTTTGAAATTACCGTAAGTATTATAACTGGTGACTGTAATTAGAAGATAAATGCTAGGTAATAAAAATGTAAACATAGGACAATTTCTGCTGTTAAATTAGAATTTGAGCTATGCTATCTATAATCTCTTGGATTGACTGCCTAAAACTGTATTGGCTGAGAACTTTGAGAAAACTTTATTGTTCTATTATTATGTCTCATGTGCATCCCAAAATCACAAACTTAAACAAAGGCACCCAACAAATTTCAGCATAGTTCAGTAACATGAAATCACGGTAACTCTTTATGGTTAAAACAAAATTGTTAACAATAGCGCAATACAATTCATAGCACTAAATAGGAAATGGTTTCCATCTAAAGTATTTGATCTATATTATGTCAAAGAATCATGTAAGTTAATACAATAAAGTTGAAATTATTGGAGACTAAAGTTGGGCAGTAAACATTGGCTGTACTAAAAGGGAAAAAGCCTTAGATCACATGACGGCTGAGAGCACAGACTTGTCAGAAAGACCTTGATCAATTTTTGGCTTTAATATTAACTGATTTTAATATCTCATGAAAACAAATTAACTTCTTTAAACTTTTGGTTCAGTTCAGTCACTCAGTCACGTTCCCCCAGACTTTAAGCTTTAGTTTGGTCACACTTTGTGACCCCCCACTCTTGAGAAATCTGTATGCAGGTCAGGAAGCAACACTTAGAACTGGACATGGAACAACAGACTGGTTCCAAATAGGAAAAGGAGTACGTCAAGGCTGTATATTGTCACCCTGCTTATTTAACTTATATGCAGAGTACATCATGAGAAACACTGGACTGGAAGAAACACAAGCTGGAATCAAGTTTCCGGGAGAAATATCAATAACCTCAGATGTGCAGATGACACCACCCTTATGGCAGACAGTGAAGAGGAACTAAAAAGCCTCTTGATGAAAGTGAAAGTGGAGAGTGAAAAAGTTGGCTTAAAGCTCAACATTCAGAAAACGAAGATCATGGCATCTGGTCCCATCACTTCATGGCAGATAGATGGGGAAACAGTGGAAACAGTGTCAGACTTTATTTTTTTGGGCTCCAAAATCACTGCAGATGGTGACTTCAGCCATGAAATTAAAAGACGCTTACTCCATGGAAGGAAAGTTATAACCAACCTAGATAGCATATTGAAGAACAGAGACATTACTTTGCCAACAAAGGTCCATCTAGTCAAGGCTATGGTTTTTCCAGTGATCATGGATGGATGTGAAAGTTGGACTGTGAAGAAGGCTGAGCGCCAAAGAATTGATGCTTTTGAACTGTGGTGTTGGAGAAGACTCTTGAGAGTCCCTCGGACTGCAAGGAGATCCAACCAGTCCATTCTGAAGGAGATCAGCCCTGGGATTTCTTTAGAAGGAATGATGCTAAAGCTGAAACTCCAGTACTTTGGCCACCTCATGTGAAGAGTTGACTCATTGGAAAAGACTCTGATGCTGGGAGGGATTGCGGGCAGGAGGAGAAGGGGATGACAGAGGATGAGATGGCTGGATGGCATCACTGACTCGATGGACGTGAGTCTGAGTGAACTCCAGGAGTTGGTGATGGACAGGGAGGCCTGGCGTTCTGCGATTCATGGGGTCACAAAACGTCGGACACGACTGAGCGACTGAACTGAACTGAACTGGTGACCTCCCAGACTTTAAGCTTTAGATCTTATATATAAAATTTTCTATATCATGAGCATGTATATGTGCTCACTCCTGTCTGACTCTTTGTGACCCCGTGGACTGTAGCCTGCCAGCCTGTCCATGGAATTCTACAGGCAAGAATACTGGAGTGGGTTGCCATGACCTCCTCCAGGGGAATCTTCCCAACCCAAGAATCAAACTCAGGCCTCCCACATTGCAGGTGCTTTCTTTACTGTCTGAGGTAGTAGGTCACTAATTTAGTTTAGGATTCACCATCAATTTGAAAGCAGATTTGTTGGAAAAATTGAAACATTATTATATCAAATATATACATGTGAATTGCACGACATTGATTCCTTAAAGTTGAAATTATAAAAATATGTCTCAGACTCTAGGAAATATGCTAAGAAACATTTGCATTTGAGGATGCTTTTAGTTCTTATTTGCTTTCAGGATTTCCTATACCTCCAGTTTTCAGCACTACATCATCAGTATACATAAAAGTGTGATAATCTAATAAAAGGTGATAAATAATATTTATAGATAATAATTTCAATTTTAAACTTTGAAACAATGTAGAATTGAATAAAAGGAAGAAGACTGAAGAGTTGCTTTTCTTCTGAAGCAGTGAATTATTATTTTATGGGTACGCACAGGTAAAATCATCAGTGCTTTTAGGATTCTTTTTCAGTTTTATCGAGATATAATTGACATAACACTGTATTAGTTTTAGGTGTATAATATAATGATTTAATCAATGTATATGTTAAAAACAATTACAGTAGGCTTTTCCAATATCAGTCACCTCACATAGTTATAATTTTTTTCTCAGTTTTAAGATCTACCCTTGTAACAACTTTCACGTGTATAATACAGTATTGTTAACTCTAGATACCATGCTGTACATGGTTTCATTCTTTCATCTCTCAGCTGCCGCTGCTGCTGCTAAATCTCTTCAGTCGTGTCCGACTCTGTGCGACCCCGTAGACAGCAGCCCACTAGGCTCCTCTGTCCCTGGGATTCTCCAGGCAAGAACACTGGAGTGGGTTGCCATTTCCTTCTCCAATACATGAAAGTGAAAAGTGAAAGTGAAGTCGCTCAGTCGTGTCCGACTCTGTGCGACCCCATGGACTGCAGCCTACCAGGCTCCTCCATCCATGGGATTTTCCAGGCAAGAGTACTGGAGTGGGGTGCCATTGCCTTCTCCGAATCTCTCAGCAGCTTTGGTATAAAAATAAATGTGCTGGGTCATATAGTGCTAAATATGAAAATAAGTGAAAAGATTTGATATTGAGACATTCCTTCTACCTCCCCCCACCATATTTAAAAAGTCATTATGCGCTTTTTTTTTTTAACAAGGAAATGTAGCTTTTTTTTTTTTTACTAGCTCAGGACACTTGCTTTAGAAGTAGCTCACCTGGCTAAGCAGTATACATTCTATTGGTTACAAAATCGGTCCATCCAAGTCCAGCTACACACCTTCAAACAACTTCAACACCTTCAAACAACTTCAAGTCGATCAATGAGACAACATTCCTCTTTTCTAAAAAAATAAATAGATAAGAACAATAATAAAATTTGGTTTGCATATATGTGTGAATATTCAGCTTAAATCATATGAGGTGATATAATGAAATCTAAGTGTGTGTTTTGTCTCTGTAAAACCTGAGTATCATTAATTTAGTTCAGAGTTTGCTCCATCTTTGCTATTATCAAGAAACAATATCATAGTTCTATCATAATAAACTGCCTCCAGACCAATTTATGTTCTGTGGTACTCAATTTCAAGAGTTCTGCAAGATATTAGAATTGATTGAAGCTGAAGTTGTGTGCACGGGAAGTGCGGAAGAAAGACAAAAGGGAAAGGAAACTCCATGTGTTTGCAAACATAAGTGAGGAGATGGACCACAGGAAAAAGCTTAGAAAGTGAAGTCACAAAGAGGAGTTCAGACAGTAAAGAGAAGGGTCAGACATTTGGTGAAATGTAAGGACTTCCCTGGTGGCTCAGACGGTAAAGTGTCTGTCTACAATGCGGGAGACCTGGGTTCCATTCCTGGGTCAGGAAGATCTGCTGGAGAAGGAAATGACAATCCACTCCAGTACTATTGCCTGGAAAATTCCATGGACAGAGGAGCCTGGTAGGCTACAGTCCATGTGGTCGCAAAGAGTCGGACATGACTGAGCGACTTCACTTTCCTTTCCTTTATGCAAGAAGCAGGGCAAAGGTTAACTGAATTCTGACAAGAGAATGCACTGGTCATAGCTAACACACTTTACATGGAGATCACAAATGGTCAAAACCAAAATCAAATTGATTACATTCTTTGTAGCTGAAGATGGAGAAGCTATATACAGTCAGAAAAAGCAAGACCTGGAGCTGACTATGGCTCAGATTATCAGCTTCTCATAGCAAAATTCAGGCTTAAATTAAAGAAATCAGAGAAAACCACCAGGCAAGTCAGGTATGACTTAAATCAAATCCCTTATGAATATGCAGTGAAGGTGACAAATAGAGTCAGAGGATTAGATCTAGTAAACAGTGTGTAGTAAACAGTGTGTCCAAAGACCTATGGATAGAGGTACATAATATTGCACAGGAAGCAGTGAACAAAACCATCCCAAAGAAAAAGAAAAGCAAGAAGCCAACGTGGTTATCTGAGGAGTGGTTACAAATAGCTGAAGAAAGAAGAGAAGTGAAAAGCCAGGGAGAAAGGGAAAGTTATACCCAGTTACATACAGAGTTCCAAAGAAGAGCAAGGAGAAACAAGAAGGCCTTCTTCAATGAACAATGCCTAAAAATAGAGATAAACAACAGAAGGGGAAAGACTAGAGATCTCTTCAGGAACATTGGAAATATCAAGGGAACATTTTGCACAAAGATGGGCACAATAAAGGACAGAAATGGTAGAGGCTGAGTAGAAGCTGAAGATATCAAGGAGATGGAAGGAATACATGGAAGAACTGTACAGAAAAGATCTCAATGAATGAACCATGGTACCAGTTCCCAAGAAGGCAGTACTAAAGAACATTCAAACCATCAGACAATTGCACTCATCTCCCATGCTAGTAAGGTCATGCTTAAAATCTTACATGCTAGGCTTCAGCATTACATGAACCAAGAACTTCCAAATTGTCCAAGCTGGGTTTACAAATGGCAGAGGAACCAAAGATCAAATTGCCAACATTTGCTGGATCACAGAGAAAGCAAGGGAATTCCAGAAAAGCATCTACCTCTGTTTCATTGACTATGCTAATGCCTTTGACTGTGTGCATCACATAAACTGCAGAAAATTCTTAAAGAGATAGGAATACCACAGCATATTACCTGTCTCCTGAGAAACCTGTATGCAGGTCAAGAAGCAACAGGAAGAATCCTGTGTGGAAATGGCAACCTGATCCAATATTCTTGCCCAGAGAATCCCATGGACAGATATGCAGCAGCAAAGAGTCACACGTGACTGAGCAACTAACACACACATGGAACAACTGATTGGTTCAGGATTGAGAAATAAGTATGACAGTCCTGTCTGTCTGTTGTCATCCTGTTTGTTTAACTTATATGCTGAACACATCATGAGAAATGCCAGGCTGGATGAGTTACAAGCTGAAATCAAGATAGGCAGGAGAAACATCCACAACCTCAGATATGCAGATCACACCACTCTAATGGCAGAAAGCAAAGAGGAACTAAAGAACCTCTTGATGAGGGTGAAGGAGGAGAGTTAAAAGGCTGGTTTAAAGCTAAATATTAAAAAACTAAGATCATGGCATCTGGCCCCATGACTTCATTGCAAATAGAAGGGGGAAAGGAGGAAGCTATGACAGATTTCCTCTTCTTGGGCTCTAAAAATCATTGTGGGTGGTGATTGTAGACATGAAGTCAGAAAAGGATTGCTTCTTGGCAGGAAAGCTACGACAAACCTAGACAGTGTGTTGAAAAGCAGAGACATCACTCTACCAACAAAGGTCCATATAGTCAAGGTTATGGCTTCCCAGTAGTCACATATGGTTGTGAGAGCTGGACCGTACAAAAAGCGGAGCATCAAAGAACTGATGCCTTCAAACTGTGGAACTGGAGAAGACTCGAGATCCTTTGGACAGTGATGAGATCAAACCAGCCAATCTTAAAGAAAATCAATCCTGAATACTCATTGGAAGGACTGATGCTGAAGCTCCAGTCACCTGATATGAACAGCCAACTCACTGGAAAAGACCTTGATGCCAGAAAAGATTGAGCGCAGAAGGAGAAGAAAACATCAGAGGATGAGATGGCAGGATGGCACCACTGACGCAACGGACTTGAACTTGGGCAAACTTTGGGAAATGGTGAGGAACAGGGAGGCTTGGTGTGCTGCAGTCCACGGGGTCACAAAGAATCAGACATAACTGGGTAACTGAACAACAGCAACAAGGCCCCTTTGTAACAATTATTGAATCAATATCCATATATTATTATTAACTAAAGTCTAGAGTCTATTCAGAGTCCCTTAGTTTTTACTTAACATAGTTTTCTATTCAGGATCCTATCTAAGATTCCACCTTATGTTTAGTTATCATGTCTCTTTAGGATTGTACTTTGGCTGTGATAGTTTCTCCTTAGAATGTGACAGGCTGTGACTTTCCTTGGATAGAAGCCCATATTTAGGGAGTGTAGAGTAAGGCTCTACCTTCTCTACAGTGAAGAAGTATCTATATAATTTATTTGGCTTTCTTCTGCACAGGAGATTTGACTTGTCTCCCTCATGTATTAATTTATTCATCAGTATGAACTTATAAATATTTATATTTCTCATTATAATACAATAATACTTTATTGCTCTAATTGTTGCAGCTTTGGCCACTGGGAGCTCTTTCAGTTGACCCTGTGCCCTTTGACAATATATTTTTAAAGGACCCCTTTTTAATACAAGCTCTAATGCTAGAATATGCCTAATCTTTCTGGAGGTGAACCACTGTGAAAAGACAAGGTGAAAAAAAATCCTAACTTTGCAGTGTTAAAAGCAAGCAATTATTCCAATAGCCAATGTTGAAAATGTGAGGTAATAAAAGGATAGAGGAAGTGGCAGAACACTATCCAGAGCGTAATGGACACAATAAGGATCTTTCACTGGCAGAGAGCTTGATAATGGGGTCACAAAGTTCTCTTTAAGCCTTTTATTTATTTATTTTTTTTCATCTGAAATCTTCTTTTTTTTTAATTTTTTTATTTTTTTATTTTTTTTTATTTATTTTTTTTTATTCTTCCAATTTTATTTTATTTTTAAACTTTACACAATTGTATTAGTTAAATCGTTGTGCTGTCCATATTTAGCAAAAGAAGGTAGTATTAGCTTTTGTCGGATGTACACATTAAAAATCCTGGACACTGTTTTTATCATTTTAGTTTAATATGTAGCAGGAGGCATGTGTATCACTTTGGGGAAGTCACAAGAGACTCAGATTCAGAAATACTTCCTCTCTTTGGGAATTGGACTACCTCAGTTTTGCAAACTGAAGCTGAAGCTCCAATACTTTGGCCACCTGATGTGAAGAGCCGATTCATTGGAAAAGACCCTGATCCTGGGAAAGACTGAGGGCAGGAGAAGAAGGAGGCACAGAAGATGAGATGGTTGGATGACATCACTGACTCAATGGACATGAATTTGAGCAAACTCCAGGAGACAGTGAAGAACAGGGAAGCCTGGGGTGCTGCAGTCCGTGGGGTTGCAGAGTCAGACACAACACTCTATTAACTAAAATTCTTTTCTGACTTGCAGGTGACATTTTTAAATAAATTATGGGCTTAGTTCTCCACTGTTCGAAGAGTTGTATTGGAAGAAAATTCCTAGGTTTTCAGGAAAACAGGTCAAAGGTTCAGTGGGGACAAATACTAGAGGAAAGAAAATGATTTCTTGTACTACCCAAACCCACAAACAAAAACATCTTCCAGCATTCTTCTTTAATCAATACTGTAAAAGTGGAATCATGCTATAACCAGAAGAAAACAAACAAAGAAACAAAAAAGAATCAGATCTAAGGGTAATCTTTCATGCCCATACTCGTGTATTGAATCATCGCTCCACTCCACTATGAACACCAATCACCATGCCACTTCTTAGGAACAAAAGTGCCATATAAAAAGCAAGACAATGTTAAAGTTAAGATAGTTCCTCAGATTCTACTGATAATTCTGTTCACTTACTACTTTTTAAGATCGATACAATTGGAAGAAATAGTTGTGATTGCCAGTTGTCAATTGTGTGACCTGAAAAACCATTGTCTCTGAGTCTCACTTTTTCTTTTTAACCTAATAACTTAGTTCTTTAGGTTGTTGTGAGAATTCAAAGAGGAAAAATAATGCATCAAGGTTAAAATTAAGGATATCAATATCTACATATAATACAAGTCATCAGTTACAAATGTCAACTGATTCAACTACCTAACATTTAACCAGAACTTAAAATATCTGGAGATTAAAATCTTCTAAATGGTGTGCACAATATTTCCTTCACCTGTAGCACATATTAGTGAATTTGAAGTGTTTCTCATTTTTTCATTAAATCTTCTTGATAATTCTGCATGGTCAGTACATTACAATGCTTATTATCTACTTTCCAGTGGAAGGAAATTGATGAGAGAAAGTTGTGAGTCACCCTGGTGAATCATTAATTGAATGAAATATTACCATATTTCTTCAGTTGTACTAGAGGAATCTGATGGTTCTTCCTTTGTAAATTAGTACAACTAGAAAACCAGAAAATTAAAGTAGAACTAAGTGCTTTCTAAATCACTTCCCTGATGATCATATTCCTACTCCCTTGGTTTTCAACAGTGAATAACACAAAACACTATTCTTGGAAGTTCTAACTTGCTGCAGTTTAAATGTTATTAAAGCCAGTTTATGTAGCTTACCATGTATTTCTACTGCTTGTTCAGGTATGCATTGAATTTATTTCAGTTCATGATTTGTGTTTTAATGCCAAGGTAACACGGGCTGACCTTTGGCTCATAATGTGGTAAATGGAATTCCCTTTGGGCGATAGTTCCAAATACATCTATTCTGTTAGCATCAATTGTCTTGATAATAAAATAGGAGCCTAAATTGGTAAATTAGTAAAAACAAGATTTTTTTTCCTTATATTTTATTTTGAAACTGTAAGAATAACAATGCTGTGACATAGACAGTGGATATAATTGCTAATTAAATATCAAGAAAACAAGTGGGTTTTATTGCTTTTCTTGTATGGTAAGAATAGAACACAAAAAAAGTTTATGGGTCCATAAGGGCTTGAGATTTCTTTCTGAAAAGCCATGTGCAGAGAATATATTTACAGGAGAGAAAGACAAAGAGAAATGCAGAGAATGAGAGAGAATCAGAAGAGCATTCCTAAGGGATAACTCTATCTAGAATTTGGAAACTTAAAACAGAGGAGGCTAATGGACCATGCCACCAGCAAATCTGAGTGTAAATGAGGGGGATTAGTGAAAAGCAGGTTTGAATTCTAAAAGACTGTTTCATACAAGTTCATCATCATTACTGTTAATCTCCTATCTTCTGTTATTTTCAGGACCAAATAACACAAATTATAGCCCTGTTCATTTATGCCTTCTCTCATTGATTTGTTCATTCACCCATTTATTCTTTCACCAAATAATTTATTGAATGTCTAAAGCAAGCAGGATCATTTCTTTCCCTCTGATCTGTGGTCCCATAGAAAGACACTCACTAAAGTGCTTCTTGTCGATCTCATTGACTCACAGTACTTTTATTTCTGTTAGCAAATGAGCCTGGAAAAGTGCACGTGGTCCTGAATGGGCATCGGAAAGCTCTGGGCTCCCCACACAACTTTATGCATCAAACACGCTGTGAAGGGAGAGGACAGCTGCATGGTGAGACTCTCCCAGGGCCCCATGGTGCTTAAGTTGGTTCAAATAAAAATGTTTTCATCGTTTCAAGTATGCATGAACTTTTCGGACTCTTGCTTATCACCTTCCCAGGAGAACAACTTCTTCTTTCTGTGTCTGAGTGCTTCTACAAGACTCATTTAGACCTTTTAGGATCTTGATAGGGGCTTCCCTGGTGGCTCAGACAGTAAAGAATTTGCCTGTAATGCAGGAAACTTGGGTTCAATCCCTGGGTCAGGAACATCCTCTGGAGAAGGGAATGGCTACCCACTCCAGTATTCTTGCCTGAGAAATCCCATGGACAGAGGAGCCTGGTGGGCTAAAGTCCATGGGGTTGCAAGGAGACGGACACCACTGAGTGACTAAGGCACGCATGCAGAGGATCTATATAATTTATGTTAAGATACACTATTTCACTTCTCCCAGGTCCCAACTTGAGTTGTAGCCATGTAACTTCTTACTGTTAATCACATCAATCTTATATGACAGATCCAGAATTTTCTTAAAATAAATACTCTGTGCCTGTAATAAAACTTTCATCAAGGGCCATTTGGGACTCTAAATTTACCCATGTGTGGTACATCTCTTCATTTTGTATCGAGATTAATTTTTTTTTTCTGATATTGATTATATAGAATTAGTCAATCAGATCTGTTGCCTGAGCTTTAAAACCCTTAACTGAGCCACTGGACTTTTATACAAGACAAGCTTTTATTGAGAACTTTGTTTTTGCCAGACATAATACTGGATGCTGGGGTACAGAGACAGATGAAACAAAACCTTTACTTTCTGGTAACTTAGCATTTAGTAGAAAAGTCAAGTTAATACATTAACTATTCACTCAGATAGTTCTTTTCAAACAGGACTAATTTGGATGTCCATTCTATATGTTTCAATAGTTTATTTTTAATTAAAAAATTATTATATAATTTACAGAAAACTTAAGTTTTGTTTTTAGTGTACATTTTTGTGAATTTTGGCAAATGCATACATTTGAGTAACCACCATCACCACAGTCACAATGGTTTAAGGAGTTCCACCACATTCGCCATTCTGAAAGAGATGGGAATACCAGACCACCTGACCTGCCTCTTGAGAAACATATATGCAGGTCAGGGAGCAACATTAGAACTGGACATGGAACAACAGACTGGTTCCAAATAGGAAAAGGAGTATGTCAAGGCTGTATCTTGTCACTCTGCTTATTTCACTTCTAAGCAGAGTACATCATGAGAAATTCTGGGCTGGATGAAGCACAAGCTGGAATCAAGATTGCTGGGAGAAATATCAGTAACCTCAGATATGCAGATGACACCACCCTTATGACAGAAAGTAAAGAGGAACTCAAAAGCCTCTTGATGAAAGTGAGAGAGGAGAGTGAAAAAGTTGGCTTAAAGCTCAACATTCAGAAAACGAAGATCATGGCATCTAGTCCCATCACTTCATGGGAAATAGATGGGGAAACAATGGAAACAGTGTCAGACTTTATTTTTCTGGGCTTCAAAATCACTGCAGATGGTGATTGCATCCATTAAATTAAAAGACGCTTACTCCTTGGAAGAAAAGTTATGACCAACCTAGATAGCATATTCAAAAGCAGAGACATTACTTTAGTCAAGGCTATGGTTTTTCCAGTAGTCATGTATGGATGTGAGAGTTGGACTGTGAAGAAGGCTGAGCGCCGAAGAATTGATGCTTTTGAACTGTGGTGTTGGAGAAGACTCTTGAAAGTCCCTTGGACTGCAAGGAGATCCAATCAGTCCATTCTAAAGATCAGCCCTGGGTGTTCTTTGGAAGGAATGATGCTAAAGCTGAAACTCCAGTACTTTGGCCACCTCATGCGAAGGGTTGACTCAATGGAAAAGACTCTGATGCTGGGAGGAATTGGGGGCAGGAGGATAAGGGGATGACAGAGGATGAGATGGCTGGATGGCATCACTGACTCGATGGACAGGAGTTTGGGTGAACTCCAGGAGTTGGTGATGGACAGGGAGGCCTGGCATGCTGCAATTCACAGGGTCCCAAAGAGTTGGACACGACTGAGCGACTGAACTGAACTGAACTTAACTGAACCCCATTCCTCAATTCTTTTATTCTTCTGTGTGGTCACCCACACCACCCCAACCCCACTAAACAGCGCACACACACACACACACACACACACACACAGAGTCCCTAGCAACAAATTAGAAGAACTGCTTTTATAACTGAATCTTTTCCAGAATGTCTTCTAGGGTAAAATCTTAGAAGTATATATATAACATTTTGTGTCTGACCTTTTCACTTAGCTTCCCAGGTGGCTCCGATGGTAAAGAATCTACCTGTCCATGTTCAATTCCCAAGTTGGGAAGATCCCCTGGAGAAGGTATAGGTAACCCACTCCAGTATTCTTGGACTTCCCTGGTGGCTCACATGGTAAAGAATTCACCTTCAGTGAGGGACACCTGGCTTCAATTCCTGGGATGGGAAGGTCTCCTGGAGAAGGAAATGGCAACCCACTCTAGTATTCTTGCCTGGAGAATTTCATGGACAGAGGAACCTGGCAGCCTACAGTTCATGGGTCACAAAAAGTTGGACACCATTGAGCAACTAACACAATGCTTTTCACTTAGCAAAACACACTGATTATTCATCTACATTGCTGACCACATTAGTAGTTTATTACTATTATTATTATTGAGTAGTATTCATTATACAGACATTCCATGGTTTATTTATTTTCCTGCTGAGACACATTTGGGTTGTTTTACATTTTAGGATATTATGAATAAAACTGCTACATACATTTATGTACAGTTTTTGATGTGGACATAGGATTTCAATTTACATGGTGAACATCTAGGGATGCAATTCCTGGGTTGTGTGGCTCATGTGTTTAATATATAAGAAATTGCAAATTGTTCTCTACAGTAACTGTGCCAATTCGTTCATCTGTCAGCATTATGTGACAGAGTTCTTCGCACCTTGATGAGCACTTGGTATTACACACCACATTTTTTTATGTTAACCATTGTTATAAGTGTATAGTAATATCTCTTTGTGATTTTTAATCTTTGTGTTGTCCTAATTATTTAGCTCAGTTGGTGAAGAATCAGCCTGCCATGCAGAAGACCTGGGTTCGATTCCTGAGTTGGGAAGATCCCCTGGAGAAGCAAATGGCAAGCCACTCCAGTATTCTTGCCTGGGAAATTCCACGGACAAAGGAGCTTGCCAGGTTACAGCAATGGGGTCGCAAGAGTCAGACACCACTTAGCAACTAAACCAATAACTATAGTTTACTTATTTTTTATTCCTATATCTTCTTTGGGAAAGCACCCAAATCTCTTGCCCATTTATCTATTATATTATTTCCTTATTAAGTTTTGATAATTCTATTATATATGCATATATAGATATACATATATATATCAGATCAGATCAGTCGCTCAGTCGTGTCCGACTCTTTGCGACCCCATGAATTGCAGCACGCCAGGCCTCCCTGTCCATCACCAACTCCCAGAGTTCACTGAGACTCACGTCCATCGAGTCAGTGATGCCATCCAGCCATCTCATCCTCTGCCGTCCCCTTCTCCTCCTGCCCCCAATCCCTCCCAGTACCAGAGTCTTTTCCAATGAGTCAACTCTTTGCATGAGGTGGCCAAAGTACTGGAGTTTCAGCTTTAGCATCATTCCTTCCCAAGAAATCCCAGGGCTGATCTCCTTCAGAATGGACTGGTTGATATATATATAAAAACATATTTCCTGAGTCCTGAGAATGAATGGACGCTGAATTTTGTAAAAGATAATTTCTGAATTGAGAATTTCATATCTTTTTCCTCTTAATTAGTCTGCTAAATGGTGAATTATATGAATTTTTTTGGGTCCAGATCATAATGTCTCTTTGTGCATGTTAATTTACATTTGCAGTTTAAATGAACATTCACTCTGATGATACTGAGTATAGTGTTATAATTGTCAATTAGTTCAGTTTGGTTGAGTGGTATTCAGGTGCCCTACATCCCTGCAGAATTTCTATTTAGCAATTTCACTGATCAGAGAGAGAAAGGTAGAAATCTCCAACTACAACTGTTAGTTGTACATTTCTTTTCTCAATTCTTTCAGTTAAATCTTTTTGTTTTTTAAAATTATGTTGTTGGATGCGTGTACATTTAGGATGGATATACTTTTCTTGGTTAATTGACCAGCTTTCCATTATGGAATATACTTCTTTATAGATAGTAACATGCTTTGTTCTAAAATCTATTTTAATATTTATATTACTACTCTGCCTTCTTTTAGTATTTAAATTTTTAAATTTTAACATCTTTATATTTTATATTTAAATTGGGTTTTCTGTAGAAAACCTATATTTGGGTCTTAATTTTTAAATTCTATTTAAAAATTTGTTTCTTCTATTATAATTGATGTCATTAGACTATTCACAGTTAGTGTAATTTATGGATATTATAAATTCAGTATATTTGTTCAGTTGTGCCTGACTCTTTGCGACCCCATGGAGTATAGCATGCCAGGCTTCCCTGTTTATCACCTACTCCTGGAGTTTACTCACACTCATGTCCATCAAGTCGGTGATGACATCCAACCATCTCATCTTCTATCCTCCCCTTCTCTTCCTGCCTTCAATCTTTTCCAGCATCAGGGTCTTTTCCAATGAGTCAGTTCTTTGCATTAGTGGCCAAAGTACTGGAGTTTCAGCTTCAGCATCAGTCCTTCCAATGAATATTTAGGACTGATGTCCTTTAGGATTGACTGGTTGGATCTCCTTATAGTCCAAAGGACTCTCAAGAGTCTTCTCCAACACAACAGATCAAAAGCATCAATTCTTCAGTGCTCAGCTTTCTTTATAGTCCAAATCTCACATCTGTACATTACTACTGGAAAACCCTAGCTTTGACTAGATGGACCTTTGTTGGCAGAGTAACGTCTCTGCTTTTTAATATGCTGTCCAGGTTAGCCGTAGCTTTTCTTTGAAGGAGCAAGTGTCTTTTAATTTCAAGGCTCCAGTCACCATCTGAAGTGCTTTTGGAGCCCAAGAAAATTAATTAAAATTAATTTCTATTGTTTCCCTATCTATTTGCCATAAAGTGATGGGACCAGATGCCATGATCTTACTTTTCTGAATGTTGCGTTTCAAGCCAACTTTTTCACTCTCCTCTTTCACTTCCACTTATTTAATTGCTGTCATTAGACCATTCACAATTAGTGTAATTTATGGATATAGTTGGATTAAAATCTACTAACTTGCTAGGCATTTTCTATTTGCTCTGTCTGTTCTTTGCTTCTTTTACCTCTTTCTCTTTTCTCTTAGGTTAATCAATGAATTGTATTGTCTCCATTTATGTCCACTTGGATTTATTTAGACTTTAACACAATATACTTTTTAGTGGTTCTTTCTATGTCCTGGGTGTGTGTGGGGGGGGGGGGCGGTGCGGGTGAGGGAAAATTTAAGAGACTGTTCCAGGTGGAACATTTATATTAATACTTTACTATCTACTACAGTATGGGAGGATAATCTGACTGTTGCTCCTCACTGGGTCTTATTTAAATCAGGGTAACAGGGTTTCTTTTTCTCACTTTTCCTCCCAGAAATCTGAGTGAACCCTGACATGAGAGAAGGATGGCCCAGCTCCAGGGCAGACAATGGTGATGCCCTCCTTGGGAATTCATAAGGTTTCCTTCCTCTTAGATTCCCTCCTAGAAAACTTTAGCTAGGCTGGGAGAAAAGAGAATTTCTTCCCTTATTCCTTTCATGCTCTTTATATGCTAATCCCTCTCAAGGAGTAGGTATTTGACATTAAAGTAATTTTCTTAGATTCTGTCATAACATCATTCATGGAATGAATGAAATCTGGATTTTATGAAGCCACAGATCTATATGAAGGGGGAAAAAATGCCATGGCTGATATGTCAAAATATTATCATGCCAACTCTTCATACCCTACACTGAAGTGTAAGCTTTTTATGGTGAGGATTTATTAAAGGTCAAGAAACTGTTTATGATATCTTTAGTAGAAATTTCATGCTGTGGTGTTTTTCTATCCTTATACAAGTTCAAAGTCTATAAGACCTACAACATTTAGCAACTAGTATATTAACCGATTCCAAGGACAAAATAAATATATAAATTTCAACATGCTGCAATTGTTTCTCCTTCTTAAGCTTAAAATGCATATGCTCCTGGGTCAGGCGGTAACCACAGCCAGAACTGTATTTGCCACCTTCAGTCGGTGGCTTGAGTGTTACAAAATGTGTGTAGCAGACTGCAGAATGTGGTTGAACGATTTCAGAAGCCAAGAAACACAGTGTTTTAGAAAGTGAATCAATTTAGGTCAGAGTATTGTTTTGTTATATGGCATATACAAGAAAAAACATTTCTTCATTTCACATGGGATATGATATGCTGCAATTTTATCTTTATTTCTAAAGCTTCTGCAAACTGTAATTCACAGGTTGGCATGACTTCAGTGGATGCTAACTTACTGAAGAAGAGATTTTTTTTAAGCTTTATTTATATTTTCTGCACCACACTGTGAAGTGCCCCCGATGCTTTGTTTCTCAGAGGCAGGATTAGAGCACAGATGGGAGAAGAAAGGCATGAAATTCTATACTTTGAAACATTCAGTCAAGATTTATATTGTATCTCTAGTTACCTGGCGCCTCTATAATACCCTTCATTGGAGAATTTCAAAAGCCCGTGCAGTTTCACAATTTTTAAAACTGTTATTTGTGAGAAGATTAATCAAAATGCATTGAAAGTGACATTGTAATAGCCAAAAAGGGGCTCTTTTCATTTGTTTGTTTGTTTGCTTTGTTAATACAATCTAACGTCAACTAGATCTAACCCTTTTTAGGAAGCATCAAAGCCTTCAATTTTTCCGTTTATTTCTTCTTGGCTCTAGTCCAGTTAGGCCATTGACAATTAAGGGAAAATACTACTTTCTCTCTCATGTGTCTTACATAGGCATGCATGGTACAAACTAATCTGCACCACAACCACATCAAATACTTTTATTTTTGGTTGCCCTTTTTATACTGAACATTTTAGTAGATTATAATCTAACTTTTGCATAAACACGGTCTAAAAATATAAGCCAGCAGCTATCTCCCAAGATATAACCTTGCCAAATCGGTCACATTAAAAAAAAAAAAAAGTCGATTGTAGGAGATGGATATTTTTCCAAAAATTAAAATAGCATTCTTTTAGAAAATAAGGATTCTTTTATATTGAAAAATTATCTGTGGGAAAGAAACATAAACCATGAGAATGTTTAACTTCTACTTAAATATTTTATATAGCTAAACTTAAAATATTTTGGACTACTCACATGCAGAAAAGAATTAATCAGTTACGTCCTCCCTGTCAGTAAGATTTGGTTAGAATATAGAAGCGAATGTAAACCAGAAATAAAGAGCTTAATTTAAGATTAAGTGCTTATGCTACTGTTAGCAGGACTGGAATAGAGATGTCAGGAAAGCACTGCTGAGGGTCAGAGGTCAACAGTGAATATTTGAGACCAGTGGTTCTCCACTGAGGGTGATTTTAATCCCTTAGTCTTGAGTCATATTTAATTGTCATGACAGGGATTGGGGAGGGTCACTCCTGCCTCTAATGAGTAGAGTCCAGGCCCTGATGCTGGGACAGTTTGAGGGCAGGAGAAGAAGGGGATGGCAGAGGATGAGGTGGTTGGATGGCATCACTGACTCAATGGACATGAGTTTGAGTGAACTCCGGGAGTTGGTGATGGACAGGGAAGCCGGGCGTGCTGCAGTCAATGGGATGGCAGAGTCAGACATGACTTAGCGACTGAACAACAACAACAACAACAACAACATTTTAACCATATAACCTTATTCCCTTGTGTGAGGCTTGGTGAGGATGGATGCAGGTCAAAAGAGAGAAACCAGAAAGAGTTTGCAAATCTGTTGCACTTGCAGTTCACACAGGGCCACTGAGAAGACAGCCTGGGTGGGGCCACCAGACAGAGGAAGCAGAACTGTGCAGGCCCCTTTGCTGTGGTTTCTGGGAGAAGGAACAGGTGAGGCGGGGTAAGCTGGGGGTGGGGTTCAGGATACAACTTCCCAAAATGTGACACCCTGGGATAGAAAATAGCTCATGCTGAAGGAGTTTGAGAAGATGGAAGAAGCAGGAAGATCACTATGATCCCTTCCTTCCACATCCCCCTACACACTTGCTCTTCTTCCCAAAACAGGTCATGTGAGAGGTATCCTCCCTGTACTAGGAGGATGGAAGACGTTCATCAGAAATTAGTACAAAGAAACAAGTCAACCTTATCTACTAGTTATTATCTCATCCTTCACTACCCCTGGGCTTCCCTGGTGCCTCATATGGTAAAGAATCTGCCTGCAATGCAGGAGACCAGGGCTCAGTCCGGGGTTGGGAAGATCCAGTGGAGAAGGGAATGGCAACCCACTCCAGTATTCTTGCCTGGAGAATCCCATGGAAAGAGGAACCTGGCGGGCTACAGTCCATGGGGTGGGGTCGCAAAGAGTCAGACACGACTGAGTGACCAACACTTACTACCCCTAGCCTAAACCCCTTTATCTTGTACGTTCTTCACAAACTTACTGTTTCTTTGTTTAAAAAGATATAGAAGCTTCTTTCTCTGGTCACTTTTTTTATGAGACAAGATAGGATGTGAAATAAATAAATACATCTGGTAACTATGGAGAATGAGATGGCCTCAGAGTGTGGATGAAATCTACTAATCTTGATAGAGAAAAATATTTAAAACAGACAAAACTAATCAATAGATATGGAGGTGGGATATAAAGAAGTGCAATTTTATTGTAATGCTCTAGAAAAATTTATGTGATAAGACTTATTTGGGAGGAAATAGATAAACCAATAGTTCTACCAATGGAATCTGAAGTAAAATATTCCCTCAAATTTTAGCTTCATTGTTAGTCACTGAAGCATCTTTAGACGACACTCTTAAAATTGGTTTCCTTATTTGTGCAATGTCGTAAGTTCCCAAAATTTCTTTGGATTGTTGTTGACAAGTGAGACACAGTAGGAAAGCATCCAAATGATGTCTGATGCAAAGCTGATGCTCAATGTGTGTGTGCCTGAGTGCTAGGAAGCTTCCATGGTGTCCAACTCTTTGCAACCCCATGGACTGTAACCTGCCAGGCTCCTCTGTCCATGGGATTCTCCAGGCAAGAATACTGTAATGGGTTGTCGTGCCCTCCTTCAGGGATCTTCCCAACTGAGGGATTGAACCCAGGTCTCTGATGTCTCCTGCATTGGCAGGTGGTTTCTTTACCACCAGCCCCCGCTCCAACCTTGCCTCTCCTCCTCTATGATTATAACAATGAAATCCAATCCAATTCCTCTTTCAATAAAAAAAGTTAAGTGTATTTCTTTAAAATGCAAATAAGGAGAAGGGGATGATAGAGGATGAGATGATTGGATGACATCACTGACTCAATGGACGTGAGTTTGAGCAAACTCCAGGAGATGGTGAAGGACAGGGAAGCCCAGCATGCTACAGTCCATGGGGTCACAAAGAGTTGGACACAACTGAGTGACTGAACAACAAGTAGAAGAAAGAAAGTAGAGCATTAGAAGCTTTAACGACAGGAGTGTTGAAGTTAAACGGAAGTAGAGTTAGGTTTTGTTTCATCTGAAATGGAGATAATACTAATATTTACTTAATATGAAGAGTATAAAGATTAAATGAGATAACAAAAATTATCACAACTTATTATATACATTAATAGTATGTATTTGATGAATCTTAGTGGATAAATGGATGATAATAGAAACAAAAATAATAACAGAATTTCCCTGAAAAAAATAAACAGTTAATTCTTGGGAAAGAATTTGACAAGTCATCTGGATTCTGGTTGACTTATTCTGGATATAAAATTAGCTTCCACATAAAAAAGGAGGGTGAGTTTCTATAGTTCTCCAGTACTTTCCCTTATTTAGAAAATGTTTTTTTCTCTCTCCCATGCTTCCTGTTAGTGCTATTGCCTATCTACAGTTATTAAATCTACACAAGATCGGAAGAGATGGAGTGCCCTATTTTCAGGGTCAAAATGAACTATTTGAGCTGTCTCTGTGGGCTTTTTGGGTGGTAGAGTTAGGGTACTTCATCATAAAATCTGAGGTCAGTTTACCTACAAAATCTATCCAGATTGAAGTGTTTCTATGTGAGACAAAATTTGATTAGAGTTCTAAAATTGGGGCTTTTAACCAAAGTTGGGGATTTGACATAAATTTAATTTCCTTATGGAAATATTGAAAAACAGACTTTCTATGCACTTATGTTAAACCCAAATAGTTTTACATTATTTAGGTTTGCTTCATCTTGAGCACCAATGCCTCCGTGCTGTAAGTTTTCAGGTAAGTGTGTCTTCTCTTCAGGGCTCTTGTGAGCTCTCTGTGTTTATTTCAGGCCTTCTTGTGTTTGCTGCAACTGACTTATAGCTCTCTGAAACTGACTCAATGCTCTCTTCTTTTGGTAAGAGTTAGCTGCTCTAAGAATAAATTGCAATTACACATTTCCTTCCCCTCCAGCTTTTTTTTTTTTTTTTTTTGTAGTACTCCTTTCTCTTCTCTATTTTTTCCTCCTTTTCAAACCATCCCTTTACTCCAGTCTTTGTATCTTCACCCCATGACACAGCATTCATTGTCTCCTCTGTAATTTCTTTTCCACAGGCTGTACCAACGTGCTCTTCAGTGAGCAAGTACTCATTAAACACCTACCACATGTCAGACGTGTATGTCTGAAAAGACATCTTTGCCATTCTGTGGCTTCTCTTTTAATAAGTGCATATCTGGCTCCCTTTGGTTGTTCTATCCTGCAATTTCTTCCTGACTCTCTCTTTGTGTGGTGGGAGGAGGATCAATTTTCTGACACAAATTCTATTATTTTGGAGGGAAAGACACACTCAGTTTCCAAGCACAATACATCTGACACAGCCATCTCCACAGGACACTGAAATGTTCTCACAATTTAGGTTTTTTTGATTTTAGGTAAGTGGATGCACTTCAAAAATGGTTGGAAAAAACACAATCATCATCTTACTCTTTTTATAATACAAGGTCAAACGTCCCTCTTGGCTATATGTTTTGGAACATTTTCATTGCTTAAGGAAAAAATCAAAACTCCTTAAATGGACTGCAGGTTCATTTTTTATCTGTTTTCTGCTAACCCCAGTTTTATCTATCAAATATTCCCTCTTTGCCTTCAATATTCAAATATGGTGCATGCTGAGTAACTTCAGTTTCGTCCGACTCTTTGTGACCCTAGAGATTCTCCAGGCAAGAATGCTGGAGTGGGTTGCCACACCCTCCTCCAGGGGATCTTCCTGACCCAGGAATTGAACCTGCATCTCTTATGTCTCTTCCACTGGCTTCTTTCCCACCAGCACGACCTGGAAGGTTTCTATCCCTGATTTTAAGACGTGTCCCTTCCTGCTTCCATCTTGTGCATTGTATCTGCTGTTATGTATATACTTGAAGCATTTTCTCACTCTTCTGACTTTGCTATTAATAGTATAATTTCTCCTTTTTGTCACAGTATGGGTGTTCCTTTCTCCACAAAGCCTTCCTTGAATTTCCAAGATTGGACTGAATACCTAGTCTTGTGCTTCCATAGCAGCCTACGTGACACTCATTCTGGTACAGAGGTAGTGGTCAGGAAACATGCTTTCAATTAACATGGATAAATTTTAACACTGATAATAATCAATGTATATTTTATTGTTTAATAAGACACACTGATGATCCTTCCAAAATAATCTAATTCCTGAAACTGAAACCAAGTAGCAAATTTCTCTCTACATTTCTCCATTGAATAATAAAATGAACATTTTGTTTTCCCATTACCCCCTTATTGTACTAGCTGATTGAATATTTGATCAATTCAAGTTGCATTGTTTTACCATGGCTCCTCAGTTTCTCAGTGGCAAGGCACTGTTATTTGTTAGCAATGTAGTAAGGAGGATAAAATATTTTAATTGTTTTACTGCATTTTAATAGAGGCCAGTGATATGTTATTTTGGCATTGTTTAATAGAACACCTAAGACTAAGGTTTTTGATAATGGACATTAACCATGCAACTGATATTTTGATTTAACTGCAAAGAAAAAAAGATAAGAAAATGTATTTATTAGAAATTAATAAAGAATAAAAAATGTTGGCTGATTGCCACTCTTTTTATTTAGCTCTTTATGTATGAGCTCAGTGAAGGTAATAGCCATAGACTGTTGGGACCTCTTCTGACATGTCAAACATCCTCCTAAGGCAGGGATCATCTTCTCTATTATCTTTTCTAATTACTCTTTCCATTTTTAATTAAAGGGAGAGAAAGTCCCTCCCTTTATGGCAACATATATCTTAAGAGTCATCAGTAGATTTAAGCATGTGGTTCATGGAAAGGAAACAGGAGTTTGGAGAAGTCAAATATTTTAAATTGGGTTTAGATGTTTTAATATTAAAAATATAAATGGTCATAACTCTTTGTTGTTGGTGCTATTTCTACAGTACTGATAAGGAATGCTATTCTACTTCATAGTTATAAGTTATAACCTCTTTCTCCAATTTATGTGGATTTGAGAGTACCTGAAGTGTGGCAGGGAACCAGGGTGATATTAATCACACTGCATGCATTTAATGTTTAAAATATACAAAGCCCTTTCTTAGGGATCACTCTTTAAAAATTCCCTACTTTATCCCTCTGAAGGGTATTAGAGAGCTATTTTTGCCTCAGTCACTGTAAACTTCTTGACAGAAGGGGTACGTCATGATCTCTTTGCATTTTTAGCACCTGGCATAGCTCCTGGAAAGTTGCTGGTACTCAACGCATTTTTTTAAAAAATGAATAAATGAGCAAGCAGTGAATCAAGAAAAAATAAGTAACTTTTGAAAATTCATAGTTTCAGTAAAAGGCAGAGATAGAAATTGGACCCAGGCTTCCTGACTTCTAAGCTATTTTGAATTTAAGAAAACACAATAAATAGTAGCAAACTTCCTGAAACCAAGGAGGTAGAACCCTCTCTATGTCAAAAAATCTATATATGCATTAAGACACATTCCGTTGGGATGTGGAAGGCTAGAATAGTGCAAAGATTATGGAACTGAAAGTACAGTCAGGACAGAGAATAATCGAGACTGTGTGAAGTGCCAAGGTAGACTGGTTGACTTGTCAGAGATTCTTTGACACACAATCAGATTTCTGTGACTTTTAGAGAGATAAGAATCTTTATCAGAAATTAATAGTTCCTGTTTCTGTGGTAAAGTATATGTAAATCCAAATTTACCTTTTTTTTTTGCTGTTTCCTCAAAAAATTAAAAAGTGGTCATCAGTTCAGTTCAGTTCAGTCACTCAGTCATGTCCAACTCTTTGCGACCCCATGAACTGCAGCACACCAGGCCTCCCTGTCCATCACCAACTCCCGGAGTTCACTCAGACTCACGTCCATCAAGTCGGTGATGCCATCCAGCCATCTCATCCTCTGTCATCCCCTTCTCCTCCTGCCCCCAATCTCTCCCAGCATCGGAGTCTTGTCCAATGAGTCAACTCTTCGCATGAGGTGGCCAAAGTACTGGAGTTTCAGCTTTAGCATCATTCCTTCCAAAGAACATCCAGGACTGATCTCCTTTAGAATGGACTGGTTGGATCTCCTTGCAGTCCAAGGGACTCTCAAGGGTCTTCTCCAAAACCACAGTTCAAAAGCATCAATTCTTCGGTGCTCAGCTTTCTTCACAGTCCAACTCTCACATCCATATATGACCACTGGAAAAACCATAGCCTTGACTAGACGGACCTTTGTTGGCAAAGTAATGTCTCTGCTTTTGAATATGCTATCTAGGTTGGTCATAACTTTCTCCTTCCAAGGAGTAAGCGTCTTTTAATTTCATGGCTGCAGTCACCATCTGCAGTGATTTTGGAGCCCAGAAAAATAAAGTCTGACACTGTTTCCACTGTTTCCCCATCTATTTCCCATGAAGTGATGGGACCAGATGCCATGGTCTTTGTTTTCTGAATGTTGAGCTTTAAGCCAACCTTTTCACTCTCCTCTTTCACTTTCATCAAGAGGCTTTTTAGTTCCTCTTCACTTTCTGCCATAAGGGTGGTGTCATCTGCATATCTGAGGTTATTGATATTTCTCCTGGCAATCTTGATTCCAGCTTGTGTTTCTTCCAGTCCAGCATTTCTCATGATGTACTCTGCATATAAATTAAATAAACAGGGTGACAATATACAGCCTTGATGTACTCCTTTTCCTATTTGGAACCAGTCTGTTGTTCCATGTCCAGTTCTAACTGTTGCTTCCTGACCTGCATACAAATTTCTCAAGAGGCAGATCAGGTGGTCTGGTATTCCCATCTCTTTCAGAATTTTCCACAGTTTATTGTGATCCACACATTCAAAGGCTTTGACATAGTCAATAAAGCAGAAATAGATGTTTTTCTGGAACTCTCTTGCTTTTTCCATGATCCAGCAGATGTTGGCAATTTGATCTCTGGTTCCTCTGCCTTTTCTAAAACCAGCTTGAACATCTGGAAGTTCACGGTTCAAGTATTGCTGAAGTCTGGCTTGGAGAATTTTGAGCATTACTTTACTAGCATGTGAGGTGGGTGCAATTGTGCGGTAGTTTGAGCATTTTTGGCATTGCCTTTCTTTGGGCATATCATCTAGCAATTCTACTGCTGATATGTACCTGAAAGCAATGAAGGAAGAGACTCAGGTATTTGTACACCTGAATTCTTGAATATTTATATATTCATAGCAGCCTTATTCACAATGACCAAAAAGTGGAAGCAACCTAAATGTCTATCCATGGATGAATGCATACACAAAATGGCATATAATACAATGGAATATTATTTAGTCTTAAGAAGGAAGGAAATTCTGACATGTGCAATAACATGGATGAAACAAACTTGAAGACATTATACTAAGTTAAATAAGCCAATCACAAGAGGACAAGTATTGTAGAAAATTAATTTTAAAACAGTCAAAAATGATACCATAAATGATTTTATTTTTTGTTTTAGGAATTTTTCTGTTTTCAAACATGAAAGTCTTTCTCAGCCAATCTATCTTGTTTCAAGCCCCTCTGTTCTAGTGTAAGAGAGGACTATTTACTGTGTTGTCTTGCAAAAGTAACTCCAAATGTATGTCTGAAATGTAGGACTATAGGGACTATGTAAAAATCTAATTTTTGCAAAAATGTTATGCTCCATTTTGAGGATATATATGCCACACACTTTGGTAACTGAATAAACTTTAAAAGGATCTGAAATAAAAATTCCTGCTTTTTGGCTTATTCCTTTATTTTTTAGTTTGTTATATTTTCTTAGCTGTTGTCAATTCCTTATTTATTAGGAAAAGAAAAGTTAAGGAGAAAGAAAAAACCTAATAAAATATTGCCACAACATTTAAAAACATTATAAAATACTTTGAGACAAATTGTTAGAGCAATGTAAACTGGAGAAAATTTCTAAATGGTAATTACATTTGCTTTTAATTTATAACATAAAAATGGTCTAATTCTAAACCAGTTAATTCTGTAACAAAACCATAAAAGTTATACAAAAAGCATTGTAAGAGTGTGAGCAAAAGAGAAACTGTTGGAAATTAAAATAAATAAAATGTCTACTTATCTTCAATTTCTTTACTTTTTACTTCCACTCACAAAAGGTAATTAATATTAAATTTTGTTAGCCTATCTGCAAAGAAATGCTTGTGTATTTCCACATGCATGTATGTATATTCTTTGATTTTATAATCTTAATATAAAATGGTCTTTTGCCCAAAACAACATGTACAGATCTATTGTAGTTTTTTTTTTATTATCAACAAAGTATCCTAAGTTTTGATTTTGTACAACTACTCTGCCCATATCCATTATTTCTGTCCCCTTGCCATTACCAGCCTTCTCAAAACTGTTATTCCTACTGCTGCTGAAGTGATCTTTTACAATTTTTAAAAAAAATTAATTTTAAAAAAGCAGGGCACTATGTAACATACAGTAATAATTCCTTATGAGTTTTTACAGAGTAAACTTTCTGCTTAATATTTGATGAATGAAAGAAAAATAGAGCCTTACACTAAGGAAGGAAAAAAGGAGGAAATGAAAGAGAAGGAAAAATCTAACTACCTGCATTTTCATTTTTTACGATTTTTAAACTATTTTGAGTGAGTATACTTACTATATATGTTTAGGCATAATTTTGCAAAGATTTATTTGCAAAGATACATGATAAAGGAATCTCCACTATTGGAAGTTGGCCTAAAGAGTCAAAATAGAGGAGAACATAGGCAAAACACTCTCTGACATACATCACAGCAGGATCCTCTATGACCCACCTCCCAGAATATTGGAAATAAAAGCAAAAATAAACAAATGGGACCTAATTAAACTTAAAAGCTTCTGCACAACAAAGGAAACTATTAGCAAGGTGAAAAGGCAGCCTTCAGAATGGGAGAAAATAATAGCAAATGAAGCAACTGACAAACAACTAATCTCAAAAATATACAAGCAACTCCTACAGCTCAATTCCAGAAAAATAAATAACCCAATCAAAAAATGGGCCAAAGAACTAAATAGACATTTCTCCAAAGAAGACATACAGATGGCTAACAAACACATGAAAAGATGCTCAACATCACTCATTATCAGAGAAATGCAAATCAAAACCACTATGAGGTACCATTTCATGCCAGTCAGAATGGCTGCGATCCAAAAGTCTACAAGCAATAAATGCTGGAGAGGGTGTGGAGAAAAGGGAACCCTCTTACACTGTTGGTGGGAATGCAAACTAGTACAGCCACTATGGAGAACAGTGTGGAGATTCCTTAAAAAACTGGAAATAGAACTGCCTTATGATCCAGCAATCCCACTGCTGGGCATACACACTGAGGAAACCAGAAGGGAAAGAGACACGTGTACCCCAATGTTCATCGCAGCACTGTTTATAATAGCCAGGACATGGAAGCAACCTAGATGCCCATCAGCAGATGAATGGATAAGAAAGCAGTGGTACATATACACAATGGAGTATTACTCAGCCATTAAAAAGAATCCATTTGAATCAGTTCTAATGAGGTGGATGAAACTGGAGCCTATTATACAGAGTGAAGTAAGCCAGAAAGAAAAACACCAATACAGTATACTAACACATATATATGGAATTTAGAAAGATGGTAACAATAACCCTGTGTATGAGACAGCAAAAGAGACACTGATGTATAGAACAGTCTTATGGACTCTGTTGGAGAGGGAGAGGTTGGGAAGATTTGGGAGAAGGGCATTGAAACATATATAATATCATGTATGAAACGAGTTGCCAGTCCAGGTTCGATGCATGATACTGGATGCTTGGGGCAAATGCACTGGGACGACCCAGAGGGATGGTATGGGGAGGGAGGAGGGAGGAGGGTTCAGGATGGGGAACACATGTATACCTGTGGCGGATTCATTTTGATATTTGGCAAAACTAATACAATTTTGTAAAGTTTAAAAATAAAATAAAATTTTAAAAAAAGAGTCAAAATAAGTTTGGTCTTGATATGGCACCAATTACTAGTCCCACTAAAGTGTATATTAATGACTGCTACCTATATCCTGACCAATACTGTATATTACAAAGTTTAACATTTTTTGCTAATATGGAGGTATTTTATTTTTTAACAGAATGAGATCGAGCATCTTTTCATTAGGCATCTAGTTTGCTTTCCCAAAATGTCTCTTTCCATCCCTTTAATGTCCCACAACAAACTGATGTTTTCTCGTGTTTTCGATTATGCATATTTTCTCCTTAGAACCCAGATGCTTTTGATTTTAACATATATCTAATGATTAAGTAGCACACCCTATTTGTTGATATGGTTGGAAATATGTGTGTGTGTGTGTGTGTGTAACTCTAAACTGCACCAGGTATTTGGATTAATGTGTGGTAGTATTTCATAATCTACATTATCAAGTATTTATTTAATAACAGTATGAAGTCATTTGTTTCACCTGGAGAAACTAGCTAGAGAATATATAACCACTTCCAGCCCTGTTCTGACACAGATGTGTGTAGAGTCCCTATGGGACAGAGTGGATGAAACCCTCAACCGATAGTGGAACAAGACACAGAACACGAGGTTGAGTAAGTGACGTCAGCCTCATATACTAAAGCAAATCACTGCTTTTATTTTTGCAAGTTTTAGCAATAGTATGAATAATACCCTATAAAATTTGTATTGCTGCATTATATTTTTATCTAAATGTTTTCCTAATATAAATTAATTTCTGATATAACAAATACTACTTTTAATTGACAATAAAGAGCCAACATAAAAGTATTCACTGCTAATGTTTATTTTTCATATTTATAGAGTGTGTATTTCTATGCATTAGAGGTAAATATTACAATACAAAATAAATTTTCAGGTAATTTTTCCCCAATGTTTAAGGGAATTGTAGAAAATAGTACTATTTCTGTAGAATTTTAAATTTTTTAATTTAGTTTAATGGAAGAGATATAATGCCCAGGTATTTTACAAAATGCTAACTTCCCTCCCAAAAGATTTTAGTATGAACTGATAACTTATAATGAGAAATTATTTACATGAGTAATATATAAATGCTCTGATTTAATGAAATCCCATGTTCAGTACTGTAAGGAAAAAAATGCAAAACTAGGAGTCATATAATAGGGACAAATGTAATTATATCCTTTGTTTAACTTCCTATTCACAGTAATTTTTATAAATTTAGTCTTTAATAATCTATTTTAAAATAAAATACAGAGATATGTTCATTTTTCTGTCACTGAAACCCAAATGTGTGTGCAAAATCAGTGTTTTTATTTATAAAAATAGTTTATTTTTTCATTTTTGTTTATTATTTGTTATCCTGATGCCTGTATTATTAAGAACAGAAATAATTAAGCTTTAAATTGTTACCTTTGTTATGACATAAATAGAATGGAAAAATTTGGTATTTGATATGAAACACATGATAAAGGCACATTCCTCTTGGTAACTGAAATTTCTTGGAAGTTTAATTTGACTTATTGCCTTTAGTTATGATTTGCCCGGGTGGCACGGTGGTAAAGAACCCACCTTCCAATGCAGAAAACACCAGAGATGCCGGTTTGATCCCCGAGTGAGGTAGATTCCCTGGAGCAGGAAATGACAACCCATTCCAATATTCTTGCCTGGAAAATCCCACGGACAGGGGAGCCTGGTGAGCTACAGTCCAAGGGGTTGTAAAGATTCAGACATGATTGGGCACGCATGCACACACCCAATTAGACTTAAATTACTCTATATTTATACTTACTAAACATGTTCCACTGTGACTACTCATAGTTTTCCATGCTCTCATAATCTAGACTTTAAAAATGGAGCAATTTTTGAAGAAAATAGTATTCACAAAAATATTCAAATATGTATTAATAAAAATGTATTTTCATTCAATCTGAAAATAAAAAAAATTACAAAATGGAACCAAGAATAAAATTTATAATACTTTTGTAAAGAAAACCATTATAAGGCCTACATTATATGGCTCAATTTAATAGAAATGTTATTGTAGGGCTTCCTTGGTGGCTCAGACAGTAAAGAATCCGCCTGCAATTTAGGAGACCCAGGTTTGATCTCTGCATTGGGAAGATACCCTAGAGAAGGAAATGGTTACCTACTCCAGTATTCTTGCCTGGAGAATTCCATGAACAGAGGAGCCTTGCAGGCTGCAGTCCATGGGATCACAAAGAGTTGGACATGACTGAGCAACTAACCCACATACACACACACACACATAATATACTGTGGCCAACCATCTGTATATAAGGCAAAACAAAATAGCAAATGTTGAGTGTTGTAGAACCATGCATGTCAGTTGCTATCCCAAATGAAAAAGAACACTTAATTGTTAAGAGGAAAACAGACTTTTAGCACTCCCCTGCTATGAAAATCAGAAAAACTAGAGAAGAGATCAGTATATTTTGGTGACGAGAATATAATAACCTGCAGAAGGTGATGTTCAAATGTAATCAGATTTTTATCACATTGGGAAAATGACGGCTTGCTCATCATGAAGAATAGGAGGACAGCTGTAAGCTTCTGCAGGTTATTTGCACAATCTTCTGGCTGATCTTCAAAGAGGTTTCCAAGCAGAGTTCAAAATGTAAACCATGAAATTCTCCCTACAATCCAGATTAAAGGTTGAATCTGCACACTAAATCTCAGGTAGGAGGTAATCAGAGAGTTGGTGATCATTTAAGGATCAAATGGCAGCTGTTGCTTTAGCTTTCCAGTACTCTCTACAGAGAAGAACAGAACACGTGCCTTCACTTCATGCTTTATTTTATAGGTTCTAAATGTTTTTAAATTGTTACTATGGCTTTTTCTTTTATGGGTCATAGCTTTGTCAAACTCATGCTTAATCCTCATCTTGAGCCAAATGTCTACCAAGTTCTGTATCAGTTACAATGTCTGAAGCTGCAAATAATACACAAATCAAACTGACTTAAAGAGTAAAGACATTAAATCTTAACTCATATGACTAGCACTCCAGAATTAGGCTTCATTTTAGGATTAGGTGGTTTTTTAGTTCAAATATAAAAGTTGGCTTTATCCTAAGGCTGAGTAACTTCGGTTATTGCTGCCAGTGGCATTAGGGTCTGAGCTTCATTCTTCACTCTTTGTGTATAGTGAAGAAAAGGGCATGGCTTCCCAATGTTGTCTTTGAGGAAAAATGTTTCCAGAAATCTCACCATTTCGGAATGTAATGTATTTCTTCTAAAAATAGAGAGCTCTTTGCTTGTTCTGAAACTTAACTCCCACGTGGAGGTGAAACAGAATAAAGCTGACTGTAACTCTGGGGTGACATTGCAAATGTTTCCTAATTGTGAACAAGCGCTTCAAGGATTCTGATGCTCTCAGCAAGGATGTGTGCTCAGTTGCTTCAGTTGTGTCTGACATTTTGGGACCCCATGGACTGCAGCCTTCCAGGCTCCTCTGTCCATGCGATTCTCCAGGCAAGGATACTGCGGTGGGTTGTCATGCCCTCCTCAAGGGGATCTTCCCAACCCAGGGATTGAACCTGCATCTCAGGTCTCCTGCATTAGCATATGGGTCCTTTGCCACGGTCCCACCTGGGAAGCCTCCACACCGATGATGAGTTCATTTCAAATCCATGGAACTGAAGGAATATGATGAAACATTCAGAGTCCACATCCATGCCTGGTGTGGACTCCAATGAATACATTACTGATCAAAGGTAATCAGTGATGGATCACATGGGATCAGATGGCAGAGGACCCTCCTTCTCACCCTCTACTCCCCACTGAGACACACACACACCCCTACCAGAAGTGACAGGGTGCCTTTTAGCACACTGGTTAAGAAACTAAATGTACAAGCATTTACATTTAATGGAATGCATTTACATTTACTGTCCCAGGGACACAGATGGTGTTAATACTCATGCCCTGGGCCAATGCAGACCTGGATTTAGTATCACAGAACTGGCTGGGGTTTTCTCATATCCCTTTGGTCAGGATTGGAACACATGCTCATATGTACATAAGTATCAATGAATCAATGACAGATGTGTTGGGGGGATATATTCATCCTTAGATCAATCAAGTTGATCTCCCAAGCTGATATTCTCTTTTTTTTTTTTTTTTCTCTAATTTTATTTTATTTTTAAACTTTACATAATTGTATTAGTTTTGCCAAATATCAAAATGAATCCGCCACAGGTATACATGTGTTCCCCATCCCGAACCCTCCTCCCTCCTCCCTCCCCATACCATCCCTCTGGGCCATCCCAGTGCACCAGCCCCAAGCATCCAGCATCATGCATCGAACCTGGACTGGCAACTCGTTTCCTACATGATATTTTACATGTTTCATTGCCATTCTCCCAAATCTTCCCACCCTCTCCCTCTCCCACAGAGTCCATAAGACTGTTCTATACATCAGTGTCTCTTTTGCTGTCTCGTACACCGGGTTATTGTTACCATCTTTCTAAATTCCATATATATGCGTTAGTATACTGTATTTATGTTTTTCCTTCTGGCTTACTTCACTCTGTATAATAGGCTCCAGTTTCATCCACCTCATTAGAACTGATTCAAATGTATTCTTTTTAATGGCTGAGTAATACTCCATTGTGTATATGTACCACAGCTTTCTTATCCATTCATCTGCTGATGGACATCTAGGTTGCTTCCATGTCTTGGCTATTATAAACAGTGCTGCGATGAACATTGGGGTACACGTGTCTCTTTCCCTTCTGGTTTCCTCAGTGTGTATGCCCAGCAGTGGGGTTGCTGGATCATAAGGCAGTTCTATTTCCAGTTTTTTAAAGGAATCTCCACACAGTTCTCCATAGTGGCTGTACTAGTTTGCATTCCCACCAACAGTGTAAAAGGGTTCCCTTTTCTCCACACCCTCTCCAGCATTTATTATTTGTAGACTTTTGGATCGCAGCCATTCTGACTGGTGTGAAATGGTACCTCATAGTGGTTTTGATTTGCATTTCTCTGATAATGAGTGATGTTGAGCATCTTTTCATGTGTTTGTTAGCCATCTGTATGTCTTTTTTGGAGAAATGTCTATTTAGTTCTTTGGCCCATTTTTTGATTGGGTTGTTTATTTTTCTGGAGTTGAGCTGTAGGAGTTGCTTGTATATTTTTGAGACTAGTTGTTTGTCGGTTGCTTCATTTGCTATTATTTTCTCCCATTCTGAAGGCTGTCTTTTCACCTTGCTAATAGTTTCCTTTGATGTGCAGAAGCTTTTAAGGTTAATTAGGTCCCATTTGTTTATTTTTGCTTTTATTTCCAATATTCTGGGAGGTGGGTCATAGAGGATCCTGCTGTGATGTATGTCGGAGAGTGTTTTGCCTATGTTCTCCTCTAGGAGTTTTATAGTTTCTGGTCTTACGTTGAGATCTTTAATCCATTTTGAGTTTATTTTTGTGTATGGTGTTAGAAAGTGGTCCAGTTTCATTCTTTTTAGAAGTGGTTGACCAGATTTCCCAGCACCACTTGTTAAAGAGATTGTCTTTAATCCATTGTATATTCTTGCCTCCTTTGTCAAGATAAGGTGTCCATATGTGCGTGCATTTATCTCTGGGCTTTCTATTTTATTCCATTGATCAATATTTCTGTCTTTGTGCCAGTACCATACTGTCTTGATAACTGTGGCTTTGTAGTAGAGCCTGAAGTCAGGCAGGTTGATTCCTCCAGTTCCATTCTTCTTTCTCAAGATCGCTTTGGCTATTCGAGGTTTTTTGTATTTCCATACAAATTGTGAAATTATTTGTTCTAGCTCTGTGAAGAATACTGTTGGTAGCTTGATAGGGATTGCGTTGAATCTATAAATTGCTTTGGGTAGTATACTCATTTTCACTATATTGATTCTTCCAATCCATGAACATGGTATATTTCTCCATCTATTAGTGTCCTCTTTGATTTCTTTCACCAGTGTTTTATAGTTTTCTATATATAGGTCTTTAGTTTCTTTAGGTAGATATATTCCTAAGTATTTTATTCTTTCCGTTGCAATGGTGAATGGAATTGTTTCCTTAATTTCTCTTTCTGTTTTCTCATTATTAGTGTATAGGAATGCAAGGGATTTCTGTGTGTTGATTTTATATCCTGCAACTTTACTGTAGTCATTGATTATTTCTAGTAATTTTCTGGTGGATTCTTTAGGGTTTTCTATGTAGAGGATCATGTCATCTGCAAATAGTGAGAGTTTTACTTCTTCTTTTCCAATTTGGATTCCTTTTATTTCTTTTTCTGCTCTGATTGCTGTGGCCAAAACTTCCAAAACTATGTTGAATAGTAATGGTGAAAGTGGGCACCCTTGTCTTGTTCCTGACTTTAGAGGAAATGCTTTCAATTTTTCACCATTGAGGATAATGTTTGCTGTGGGTTTGTCATATATAGCTTTTATTATGTTGAGGTATGTTCCTTCTATTCCTGCTTTCTGGAGGGTTTTATCATAAATGGATGTTGAATTTTGTCAAAGGCTTTCTCTGCATCTATTGAGATAATCATATGGTTTTTATTTTTCAATTTGTTAATGTGGTGTATTACATTGATTGATTTGTGGATATTGAAGAATCCTTGCATCCCTGGGATAAAGCCCACTTGGTCATGGTGTATGATCTTTTTAATGTGTTGTTGGATTCTGATTGCTAGAATTTTGTTAAGGATTTTTGCATCTATGTTCATCAGTGATATTGGCCTGTAGTTTTCTTTTTTTGTGGGATCTTTGTCAGGTTTTGGTATTAGGGTGATGGTGGCCTCATAGAATGAGTTTGGAAGTTTACCTTCCTCTGCAATTTTCTGGAAGAGTTTGAGCAGGATAGGTGTCAGCTCTTCTCTAAATTTTTGGTAGAATTCAGCTGTGAAGCCGTCTGGACCGGGGCTTTTGTTTGCTGGAAGATTTTTGATTACAGTTTCAATTTCCATGCTTGTGATGGGTCTGTTAAGATTTTCTATTTCTTCCTGGTCGAGTTTTGGAAAGTTGTACTTTTCTAAGAATTTGTCCATTTCTTCCACGTTGTCCATTTTATTGGCATATAATTGTTGATAGTAGTCTCTTATGATCCTTTGTATTTCTGTGTTGTCTGTTGTGATCTCTCCATTTTCGTTTCTAATTTTGTTGATTTGATTTTTCTCCCTTTGTTTCTTGATGAGTCTGGCTAATGGTTTGTCAATTTTATTTATCCTTTCAAAGAACCAGCTTTTGGTTTTGTTGATTTTTGCTATGGTCTCTTTTGTTTCTTTTGCATTTATTTCTGCTCTAATTTTTAAGATTTCTTCCTTCTACTAACCTTGGGGTTCTTCATTTCTTCCTTTTCTAGTTGCTTTAGGTGTAGAGTTAGGTTATTTATTTGACTTTTTTCTTGTTTCTTGAGGTATGCCTGTATTGCTATGAACTTTCCCCTTAGGACTGCTTTTACCGTGTCCCACAGGTTTTGGGTTGTTGTGTTTTCATTTTCATTCGTTTCTATGCAAATTTTGATTTCTTTTTTGATTTCTTCTGTGATTTGTTGGTTATTCAGCAGCGTGTTATTCAGCCTCCATATGTTGGAATTTTTAATAGTTTTTCTCCTGTAATTGAGATCTAATCTTACTGCATTGTGGTCAGAAAAAATGCTTGGAATGATTTCTATTTTTTTGAATTTACCAAGGCTAGCTTTATGGCCCAGCATGTGATCTATCCTGGAGAAGGTTCCATGTGCGCTTGAGAAAAAGGTGAAATTCATTGTTTTGGGATGAAATGACCTATAGATATCAATTAGGTCTAACTGGTCTATTGTATCGTTTAAAGTTTGTGTTTCCTTGTTAATTTTCTGTTTAGTTGATCTATCCATAGGTGTAAGTGGGGTATTAAAGTCTCCCACTATTATTGTGTTATTGTTAATTTCTCCTTTCATACTTGTTAGCATTTGTCTTACGTACTGTGGTGCTCCCGTGTTGGGTGCATATATATTTATAATTGTTATATCTTCTTCTTGGATTGATCCTTTGATCATTATGTAGTGACCTTCTTTGTCTCTTTTCACAGCCTTTGTTTTAAAGTCTATTTTATCTGATATGAGTATTGCTACTCCTGCTTTCTTTTGGTCCCTATTTGCATGGAAAATCTTTTTCCAGCCCTTCACTTTCAGTCTGTATGTGTCCCCTGTTTTGAGGTGGGTCTCTTGTAGGCAACATATGTAGGGGTCTTGTTTTTGTATCCATTCAGCCAGTCTTTGTCTTTTTGTTTGGGGCATTCAACCCATTTACATTTAAGGTAATTACTGATAAGTATGTTCCGTTGCCATTTACTTTATTGTTTTGGGTTCGAGTTTATACACCATTTTTGTGTTTCCTGTCTAGAGAATATCCTTTAGTATTTGTTGGAGAGCTGGTTTGGTGGTGCAGAATTCTCTCAGCTTTTGCTTGTCTGAAAAGCTTTTGATTTCTCCTTCATACTTGAATGAGATCCTTGCTGGGTACAATAATCTGGGCTGTAGGTTATTTTCTTTCATCATTTTAAGTATGTCTTGCCATTCCCTCCTGGCTTGAAGAGTTTCTATTGAAAGATCAGCTGTTATCCTTATGGGAATTCCCTTGTGTGTTATTTGTTGTTTTTCCCTTGCTGCTTTTAATATTTGTTCTTTGTGTTTGATCTTTGTTAATTTGATTAATATGTGTCTTGGGGTGTTTCTCCTTGGGTTTATCCTGTTTGGGACTCTCTGGGTTTCTTGGACTTGGGTGATTATTTCCTTCCCATTTTAGGAAGTTTTCCACTATTATCTCCTCAAGTATTTTCTCATGGTCTTTCTTTTTGTCTTCTTCTTCTGGAACCCTATGATTCAATGTTGTAGCGTTTAATATTGTCCTGGGAGGTCTCTGAGATTGTCCTCATTTCTTTTAATTCGTTTTTCTTTTATCCTCTCTGATTCATTTATTTCTACCATTCTATCTTCTAATTCACTAATCCTGTCTTCTGCCTCTGTTATTCTACTATTTGTCGCCTCCAGAGTGTTTTTAATTTCACTTATTGCATTATTCATTATATATTGACTCTTTTTATTTCTTCTAGGTCCTTGTTAAACCTTTCTTGCATCTTCTCAATCCTTGTCTCCAGGCTATTTATCTGTGATTCCATTTTAGTTTCAAGATTTTGGATCAATTTCGCTATCATTATTCGGAATTCTTTATCAGGTAGATTCACCTATCTCTTCCTCTTTTGTTTGGTTTGGTGGGCATTTATCCTGTTCCTTTATCTGCTGAGTATTCCTCTGTCTCTTCATCTTGTTTAAATTGCTGAGTTTGGGGTGTCCTTTCTGTATTCTGGCAGTTTGTGGAGTTCTCTTTATTGTGGCGTTTCCTCACTGTGTGTGGGTTTGTACAGGTGGCTTGTCAAGGTTTCCTGGTTAGGGAAGCTTGTGTCGGTGTTCTGGTGGGTAGAGCTGTATTTCTTCTCTCTGGAGTGCAATGAAATGTCCAGTAATGAGTTATGAGATGTCTATAGTTTTGGGGTGACTTTGGGCAGCCTGTATCTTGAAGCTCAGGGCTGTGTTCCTTTGTTGCTGGAGAATTTGCTTGGTATGTCTTGCCCTGGAACTTATTGGCCCTTGTGTGGTGCTTGGTTTCAGTGTCGGTATGGAGGCATTTGATGAGCTCCTGTCAATGAATGTTCCTTGGAGTCAGGAGTTCCCTGGAGTCAGGGTTTGGACTTAAGTCTCCTGCTTCCGATTATCGGTCTTATTTTTACAGTAGTTTCAAAACTTCTCCTTCTATACAACACCATTGATAAAACATCTACATTAAAGATGATAAGTTTCTCTACAGTGAGGGTCACTCAGAGAGGTTCACAGGGTTACATGGAGAAGAGAAGAGGGAGGAGGGAGTTAGAGGTGACCCAGATGAGATGAGGTGAATCAATAGTGGAGAGAGTGGGCTAGCCAGTTGTCACTTCCTTATGTGCACTCCACAACTGGACCACTCAGAGATGTTCACAGGGTTATACAGAGAAGAGAAGAAGGAGGAAGGTAACAGAGGTGGCCAGAAGGATAAAAGGGGGGAATGAAAAGGAGGGAGACAGATCCAGCCAGTAATCAGTTCCCTAAGTGTTCTCCACCGTCTGGAACACACAGAAATTCACAGAGTTGGGTAGAGTAGAGAGGGGTTAGGGAGGAGACACAGGCGACCTGGTGGAGAAAAAGGAGGGTCCAAAGGGAGAGAGAGCAGTCAAGCCAGTAATCTCACTCCCTAGTGAAAATGGGTCCTGAAGATTGGGTCCTTAAAGGTACAAAATTGGTAACAAATACATAAAAGCAAAAAATTAAAAATCTAGAGTAGAGTTTGGAATTTCAAAAAATAATACGTTAAAGAAAAGAAAGAAGGAAAAGAAAGAGAGAAAGAACAAACAAACAAAAACAAACAAGGTCGCAGAAATTATAAAAGAAAGTACAGGTACAAAATTGATAACTAATACCAGAAAGCGAAAATTAAAAATCTAGAGTAGAGTTTGGAATTTCAAAAATACGACGTTAAAGAAAAGAAGAAGGAAAAGAAAGAGAGAAAGAACGAACAAACAAAAACAAACAAGGTCGCGAAAATTATAAAGAAAGTACAGGTACAAAATTGATAACTAATACCAGAAAGCGAAAATTAAAAATATAGAGTAGAGTTTGGAATTTCAAAAATACAATGTTAAAAAAAAAAAAAAAAGAAAAGAAGAAAAATAAAGAGAGAAAACAAACAAACAGATACGAACAATGTCACAAAAATTATAAAGAAAATACAGGTACAAAATTGATATCAAATACCAAAAAGCATAAATTAAAAATCTAGAGTAAAGTTTGGAATTTCATATATACAATGTTATATAAAAAGAAGAAGAGAAAGAAACAGAGAAGAAGAAAAAAAAAAAAAAAAGTCACAGAAATTATATAAAAAAACTATAGGTACAAAATTGATAACATCTACCAAAAAGCGAAAATTAAAAATCTAGAGTAGAGTTTGGAATTTCAAAAATACAATGTTAAAGAAAAGAAGAAAAAAAAAAAACAACAACAACAAAAACCAAGGTCAAAAATTATAAAATATATATATATGAAGTTTGCTGAAGAAGAAAAAAAAATAGGTCTTTTTTTTTTTTTTTTTTTTTTTTAAAGTAATAGGTTATAAAAGTGAAAATTAAAGGAACAATAGAGGACTTAAAATTTTTTTTTTTTATTAAAAAAAAAAGAATGATCGTAAAAATAATAAAAAATATATCTAGGACTTTTTGTGTTTTTTTTTTTGTGTGTGGGTGTTGTGGGTTCAGTTCATTTTTGGCTAGTTCCTTGGTCAGATTTATATTTCTCAAGATCTATAGGCCCCTTCCTATGTAGTCCGTAGTAACCACAGCGTTTTGATCTATTGCCTGTAGCTTCCAAGGCGTTTCCCTCTGTTATATCTTCTTCTGTTTGCTAGTCTCTTCAGTATCTGGTTTCGCCCTGACTCAAAAGGGCACGGTGGAGGACACTTTTTTTTTTTTTTTTTTTTTTTAGGCTTACTTGTTCAGTCGCTGTGGGGAGGGAGGGAGGGATGCTGCAAACAAATAACACTGGCGTGGGCTCGCAGTGCCTCAGCCACCCTGGGTCTGCCCGCTCACGGGCGCGTGTAGCCTCCCTGTCCACACTGCTCGGACTCTAGGTTGTTCCGCCGGGAACAATCCGAGGCTGGCCCTGGGCTGCATGCACCTCCCAGGTCCAAGCCGCTCAGGTTCAGGCACTCGGGTAGTCCTCAGAGGCGCAGACTCAGTTGGGCCTGCGTTTTGTGCTCTTCCCAGGTCCGAGCGCCAATTTGCTCTTCCCAGGCGAGCGCCAATGCTGCGACTTATCGCCTCCCCGCCACTCGGTTATCTGGATGTAAAACCGGCGCACCTTCTCAGGCAGATGTTGACCGTCCAGACACCCAAGAAGTTTTAGTTAGCAAAGAAGCCTGCTTACAATTTTATAGATAATGTCTCTCTGGGGCTGCGATTGCCCCCTTCCGGCTCTGGCTGCCTGTCACCGGAGGGGGGAAGTCTGCAGCCGGCTATCTCTGCTCAGTCCTTTGTTTCGTGCGCGGGCCCGGCGGTCTTAGGTTAGGGCTGGCTTTTCGCTGATATTCTCTTTTTTAAGTTAATTTTCATTGGAAAATAGTTGCTTTACAGTGTTGTGTTAGTTTCAATTGTGCAGCAAAGTGAATTGGAAGTTTGGGATTGACATATATACACTACTGATACTTATTAAATAGTTATCTAATGAGAATATACTTAAGCTCAGAGAACTTGGCTTTGTGGTGACCTAAATGGATAGGAAATCCAAAAAGAGGAGCGATATGCCATTACTTCTTTAAATACCATATCAGCTTCTCAGTGGATGATATGCAGAATGGATTGGAGGGAGCAGTCTCAGTGTACATGACTGCTTGGCCCTTTCACACCCCCAACATCCATCCAGAGCTCTCTTCCAGCTTAAAGAATATTTGCTTTTACACAAAATGGTCTCACCCACTTTTCAGGGTGGGGGCATGGTAAGAGCCCTTTGGCTTTTATTTGGTTGAATTTTCTTTTTCTTTTAACCAGATAATTTTGAATTTAAATCATGTGACTTATGGTCACTACTTTGCTTTCAAGAATGTTTTCAAGTTTGTCTTAAACATTTTCCCCATATTTTCTATAATTTTTAACATATACCTACTACTTTCAGTTGATGTAATCCTCATCATCACTGATCAGTTGGTAACCTGAGTTCCTAATTCTGGATCTGAAACACTAGAAAATGAACCTAGTTAAATTCTTTTTAAATGATAAATATTAAGCTACTAGGTTATTTATTTTATCATAAAAACTTGAAACTCAACTCTTTAATTTTTCTCAAGGGAAAAACATACTTTATCAATATAATTTCTATTATTTTGTCACTATCTACTACATATGTCTTCATATATGCAGCATTATGTATTTCTTATCAAAACCCATAATATCGTATTGTATGAAAAATCTACCCATTTTGAAACTAGTGAATTTTAAATTAACTAGACTTGTCAGGAATCCTGTTAAGTGTGCAATACGGATATCACTATGTTTTAGAGGAAGCTACACTTAGAGAAGGAAATGGCAACCCACTCCAGTGTTCTTGCCTGGAGAATCCCAGGGATGGGGGAGCCTGGTGGGCTGCCGTCTATGGGGTCACACAGAGTTGGACACGACTGAAGCGACTTAGCAGCAGCAGCATACTTAGTTAAGTGCCGAAGAATTGGTGCTTTTGAACTGTGGTGTTGGAGAAGACTCTTGAGAGTCCCTTGGACTACAAGGAGATCCAACCAGTCCATTCTAAAGGAGATCAGCCCTGGGATTCCTTTGGAAGGAATGATGCTAAAGCTGAAACTCCAGTACTTTGGCCACCTCATGCGAAGAGTTGACTCATTGGAAAAGACTCCGATGCTGGGAGGGATTGGGGGCAGGAGGAGAAGGGGACGACAGGGGATGAGATGGCTGGATGGCATCACTGACTCGATGGACATGAGTCTGAGTGAACTCCAGGAGTTGGTGATGGACAGGGAGGCCTGGAGTTGCGATTCATGGGGTCGCAAAGAGTCGGACATGACTGAGCTACTGAACTGAACTGAACTGAACTGATACTTAAGGACCATGGCTCAGCAGTAAAGAATCCGCCTGCAGTGCAGGTGACCCAGGAGACACAGGTTGGAACCCTGGGTTGGAAAAATCCCCTGGAGTAGGAAATGGTAACCCACTCCAGTAATCTTGCATGTAAAATCCCACGGACGGGGGAACCTCGTGGGCTATGGTCCCTGGGGTCACAAAGATTCAGACATGATGGAGCACAGCACACATACTTAAGGACAGCAAACTGTTTTTAGAATTTAGTTTCTAGAATGAAGGAATGATGTGTCTCTTGTGTCTTTACCCACTTAGTGATAAATATAAAAGAGCTATCTGGCAGCAGTAAGCAGTAATTTCTAATGGTTCTGCTGGCAAAAGAATAATTCCAACTCACAGTGGTCAGATGAATGGCAACCTTTAAATTAGGTAATCAAGACTGTTAGTTCATTTTAGAACAAGTTTTCACAAAATAACATTTATATATATTATATTTATATTTATAGCTAAATGTCCTTAAGATGATTATGGCTAAAATTATTGTACATTAAATCCATTGGTTAGTTGTACTTTTTCCATGAATTTTCTGTGCTTTTGCCTAGCTGAATTGCAGTTTTTTTCTTTTCAATTTGTATGAGTAATATATATTAAGGGTATTGTGTTGGAAAAATAAATCTAATGAGAAACATTATTACTAAATTTTTAAAGGTGAAAATATATAATTTAAAACCTCCACATATGAAAAAATAAACTGAACATTATAGTCTTCATAAACAGCACAATGACACTTATATCAAGATTTAAAAATTTATTATGCAATAAGTTTAAGTTAAAAATGTGTTATATATTGAATATATTATGAAATTAAAAAAACACTGTAAAACTTCAAATACCTTTTAAAAACATCAATGGTTAGGGTATTTTTTTGTACTGTATGTCTAGAGCAAAACAATTCCATTACAATATCTGAAAATTCATTCATTAATTTCAGGTACGCTATTAACTGACTTAAGAATAAGCATAATAATGACAAACCTTTTTCAATAGTGCCCTTGTATGCACATAGAAACACTCAGATGAAGCTATTTTTCTTAAAATACATGTGAAAACATAGGTACATTTTTTAAAGTCACTTCCTGTAAAAGTTTAGTCTTTTATTGTTCAGGCAAATCAAGTCATGTTGCAATTGATGTAGACTTAAAGCAGTTTAGGATAGAAACCTGTATTTTGACACTAAATGGTTTAAGGTTAATACTTAAATTATATTCTCAGTCTTATTTTTAACATGCTTCTTGTTGTGGGTTCTTTTTCTTCTTTTTAAAAACAAATTAGCCATGAGTTATAATTATGTGTCTTAGTGTAATTAATGCAAATATGGTGTGTGGAAGAATCTAAGAAGGATGCCAGACAATGCCTTCGAAATTAAACGTGGCAAAGTACCAAGGGCGTAAGATTGTGGGGTGATTTCTATAGCACTCCTCCCCCTCCTTCACCCCTAAAGCCAAATTTTGTTTGCAGTGTTTTTAGTGCACACTTCAGGACACTACTTTCCAAATCTAAATTCAAGATTTATATACTCCTTAAATTAATCTTAATGTTTAGATCTGCAGAAACGTAGCTTCAAAGGTTGAGTAAGTTTCTTTACTTCTCAGATAACAGTCTTAAGGAATATGTACTTGTCTTCATGAATTCAAGTTTATTGGAGATTCAGAATGAACTTGCCATTCTTCCATGCTTATCATTTTAAATATTTTTTAGGAAAAGATACTTGACATTGGAGACTATTATAAATATCACATATATACCCTGTAAATGTTTATCACTGCATTAAGGCCCTTTATCACCTGGATGTCTATCATTTTTTCACTTCATCTCCTACCACAACCTTTTTAACTCTGCCTCAGCAACCCTCAGGTCACCCAGCTATTTCCTCAAACCTTCAGGTACCTCTGTCTCAGGGGCAGATATTCACACCCCTCATTTCTTCACCTTTCCAATATATAAATAAACACTTGCTTCAGATCTCTTTCTTGGAGCATTAAAAGAGGCAAACCCCAAATTACTTTGAACTTTAAACTCAGTATGCTCAGCATTCAATGTTAGTTGTGAGTCAGCCAGACTTTTATATTCATTCATTTATTATACAATTATTTACTGAACAATCATATATTGATTTAAGTGTTGGAATGAAGTGGTGAATAAAACAGATAAAAATCCTTGCACTTATGAAGCTCGTAATCTGGTGGGTGGGGGTTATACACCTAAAAAAAATACTGATATAAATGCGAAGTGGAAAAATAAAGCAAGAAGGAATCTTGTGTGTGTGTTAAATGTGCCTAAGAGCTATCGCGACTTAGACACAGCAACCAGGGGAAACCTCACTAAGAATGTGGCATTTGAGTAAACATTGGGATAGGTGAGAAAATGCGGAATGTGGGATACCTGTTCCTGAGGCGTGGAGTGTTTGAAGGAAAAGCCAGGTCACTGGGGTTGCGGAGACAGAATTAAGGAGGCTGTGGTGGGAGATAAAATCAGAGGCAATAGAGGGCCAGATCATGAAGGGACTAATGCAGTGATAAGGAGTTATTCAGTTTAGGAGTGCCCTGACCCCTCTGTTAAGGGATCACTTTTGTGTCCCTGTGAAATGAGATTTAAGTGAGGCAAAGTTTGCAGCAGAGACAGAAGTGCAAGGATATTGCAGTTACCCAAGTGATAAATGGCGGTGGTGTGGCAAAATGACGGGAGCAGAGGAGGTGTTTAGAAATAATCCTAAGCATATTCTGACATTAAAATTGATAAATCAAATATTAGGAATGAAAATGTATATTTTGGGGGGGGGTGATATACCAATAGAATTGAAGGAGAAAAAAATAAAAGTTGGTATTTCAGGATATAGATGGTTTTACAGACACATGTACTAGCTTCAAGACCATCAGCAAAATTCTTTAAGCTTTCAAAGCCCTGGTTTTACCAGCGAAATAGGGTTAGGTTAAAACTGGTCAATTCATACTACTGACAGTGTGTATATATATATATTTTTTTTTTTTTTTTTACATACCCCTACACATGCACATCTGGTTAGAGGACACATTCTTGTCTTTTTTTTCTTTTAATTTTTTATTTTTTTTTTAACACCAAAAACATTTTATATTGGGGTATAGCCAATTAACAATGTGATAGTTTCAGATGAACAGTGAAGAGACTCAGTCATACATATACATTTATGCACCCTCCCTCAACATCCCCTCCCATCCAGGCTGGCACATAACATTGAGCAGAGTTCTATGTGCTATACAATAGGTTTTTGTTGGTTACCCATTTTAAGTATAGCAGTGTGTACATGATCTTCTCCAAATCCTTAACTATCCCTTCTCCCCGGCAACCATGAGTTTGTTTTCTAAGTCTGTGAGTCTTTTTCTGTTTTTTAAGTAAGTTCATTTGTATCATTTCTTTGTAGATTCCACATATAAGGGATGCCAGTGAGGATTTTTGTATATACATTTTATTGAAACAAATCCATGCTTAGTTGTTAATGTGTTGTTATTGGCTGCTTTTGCATTACAGCAGCAGAGTCAGGAAGTTGCACGGAGACGGTATAGCTTGCAAGCCTGAAATATTTACTATGTGGTCCTTTACAGAAGTTTTCTGATTCTCGGACTGGATAATAAAAATCTCTGCTCTATGAATTCAATGAAGAGAGAATGAAAATATTGGGGATTTTAATTAGTCTTTGTAATTAATATTGCAAAAAGGCCTATAAAGGCTGCATATTTCATATACAATTAATCAAGTAAAAACAAATCATTAGTAAGAGGTGGCTAGGCTGAAGTTCAGAAAAGATGTATGATTCTTTACCGTTAAATAGTGTATCACAATAATAATCTATTTCTACATTTACTGAGATTGAGATAATCAGATTTTGTGGTCAAATGAAAAAAACAGTTTTATATATATATATGTATATATAAAATGGAAATAGTGTTAGACTTTATTTTCTTGGGCTTCAAAATCACTGCAGATGGGGACTGCAGCCATGAAATTAAAACATGCTTGCTCCTTGGAAGAAAAGCTATGACAAACTTAGCACCTTAAAATGCAGAGATATTACTTTGCTGTCAAAGGTCCATGTACTCAAAGCTATGGTTTTTCCAGTAGTTATGTATGAATGTGAGAGTTAGACCATAAAGAAAGCTGAGCGCCTAAGAATTGATGCTTTTGAACTGTGGTGTTGGAGAAGACTCTTGAGAGTCCCTTTGGACTACAAAGACATCAAACCAGTCAATCCTAAAAGAAATCAGTCCTGAATATTCATTAGAAGGACTGATGCTGAAGCTGAAGCTCCAATACTTTGGCCACATGATGTGAAGAACTGACTCATTAGAAAAGACCCTGATGCTGGGAAAGATTGAAGGCAAGAGGAGAAGGGGAGGACAGAGGATGAGATGGTTGGATGGCATCATCAACTCAATGGACATGAGTTTGAGCAAGCTCTGGGAGTTGATGATGGACAGGGAAGTCTGGCATGCTGCAGTCCTTGGGAGTCACAGAGAGTTGGACACGACTGAGTGACTAAATTGAACCGATACACACACACGCACATATACACAAACATATATAATTTCTCATTTTGCCAAATTATTCATTTATTAATTCATTCATTTACTTCTCATTTATTCATACCTCATTCATTTATGTATACACATATGTTTAGCTTCCCTGGTGGCTCAGACGGTAAAGAATCCAACTGCAATATAAGAGACGTGCATACGATCCCTGGGTCAGGAAAATCCCCTGGAGAACGGAATAGCTACCTGCTCCAGTATTCTAGCTTGGAGAATCCCATGGACAGAGGAGCCTGGCAGGCTACAGGGCATGGGATCACAAAGGGTAGGACAGGACAGAGTGACTAACATTTTCACTTTTTTTCATATGTTTAGAAACAAGTCTGAAATGACATATTTTTGCAATGTTAATGAAGTTTGATTATTGTTGACATTCAGTTCAGTTCAGTTGCTCAGTTGTGTCTGACTCTTCGTGACCCCATGAACTGCAGCACGCCAGGCCTCCCTGAGTCCTTCTAGACCTCTCGGAGTCCACCCAAACCCATGTCCATCGAGTCAGTGATGCCATCCAACCATCTCATCCTCTGTCGTCCCCTTCTCCGCCTGCCCTCAATCTTTCCCAGCATCAGGGTCTTTTCAAATGAGTCAGCTCTTCACATCAGGTGGCCAAAGTATTGGAGTTTCAGCTTCAACATTAGTCCTTCCAATGAACACTGAGGACTGATCTCTTTTAAAAATGAAGGCAATACATGCAAAAGTTAAAGTAAAAGCCTAGTGAACATATATTCTATGGTCCTGAATCCTCTATTAATTTAGAGCTATAAAGAGAAGGTCAGTACTAAAGACCAAGTGAGATAAGAAGCAGACTATAGTGGTGGATTATCTTGTAATTAATATAGCTTTATTGACAGCTTTGGTCTGTTCCAGCAGCATTTAAGTACACATACTTCACAAAAAAAGAAACAGATGAAAAGAGAATGGAAAAGGAAAAATTCCTTTTCATAATTTTGCCCTCAGCACCTCATAAATAACACAGGCAGCTTAGCTGATCATTAAGTGTGGCTTTCCCAGTAGAGCCGTTTGCCCCCTAGACTTTCATTTATTCCCCATTATGTACTGCATACAATTTAAAAGCAATCTAATTTTTTGAACTTTGTATTCATAAAATTGTGAATTACTCTTTTCTTGTGCAATCCTTCTAAATAAGCAGGCATCCCTTACCATTTATAACAAAACAAACCTCATATAAAAATCTTTCTAAAAACAAAATGAGAATGCTTTCCTCAGCCTATTGGACTCAGCAGTGACCACCTGTGAGTGAATAGTCTCTTCCCTCCAATTCAAGTATTTATGTCCCTGAATGTACCAGGGAAAGCTAGTTCCCAAAGTCCTATTTCTACAAATCTTTAAGAAACTAAACAATGGTGAATAAAATTAGAAAGACATTGGAAGATGTAAAGCAGAATGATAACAAAATTAAAATTTTTCAGACATAGGAAGAGAACAATAAAATAAAATGAGAAAGCTACCAACGGTATTCTTCACAGAGCTAGAACAAATAATTTCACAATTTGTATGGAAATACAAAAAAACCTCGAATAGCCAAAGCGATCTTGAGAAAGAAGAATGGAACTGGAGGAATCAACCTGCCTGACTTCAGGCTCTACTACAAAGCCACAGTCATCAAGACAGTATGGTACTGGCACAAAGACAGAAATATAGATCAATGGAACAAAATAGAAAGCCCAGAGATAAATCCACGCACATATGGACACCTTATCTTTGACAAAGGAGGCAAGAATATACAGTGGATTAAAGAAAATCTCTTTAACAAGTGGTGCTGGGAAATCTGGTCAACTACTTGTAAAAGAAGGAAACTAGAGCACTTTCTAACACCATACACAAAAATAAACTCAAAATGGATTAAAGATCTAAACGTAAGACCAGAAACTATAAAACTCCTAGAGGAGAACATAGGCAAAACACTCTCCGACATACATCACAGCAGGATCCTCTATGACCCACCTCCCAGAATATTGGAAATAAAAGCAAAAATAAACAAATGGGACCTAATTAAACTTAAAAGCTTCTGCACAACAAAGGAAACTATTAGCAAGGTGAAAAGGCAGCCTTCAGAATGGGAGAAAATAATAGCAAATGAAGCAACTGACAAACAACTAATCTCAAAAATATACAAGCAACTCCTGCAGCTCAACTCCAGAAAAATAAATGACCCAATCAAAAAAATGGGCCAAAGAACTAAATAGACATTTCTCCAAAGAAGACATACAGATGGCTAACAAACACATGAAAAGATGCTCAACATCACTCATTATCAGAGAAATGCAAATCAAAACCACTATGAGGTACCATTTCACACCAGTCAGAATGGCTGCGATCCAAAAGTCTACAAGTAATAAATGCTGGAGAGGATGTGGAGAAAAGGGAACCCTCTTACACTGTTGGTGGGAATGCAAACTAGTACAGCCACTATGGAGAACAGTGTGGAGATTCCTTAAAAAACTGGAAATAGAATTGCCTTATGATCCAGCAATCCCACTGCTGGGCATACACACTGAGGAAACCAGAATTGAAAGAGACACGTATACCCCAATGCTCATCGCAGCACTGTTTATAATAGCCATGACATGGAAGCAACCTAGATGTCCATCAGCAGATGAATGGATAAGAAATCAGTGGTACATCATCATATAGTGGTACATCATACATATACGCAATGGAGTATTATTCAGCCATTAAAAAGAATACATTTAAATCAGTTCTAATGAGGTGGATGAAACTGGAGCCTATTATACAGAGTGAAGTAAGCCAGAAAGAAAAACACCAATACAGTATACTAATGCATATATATGGAATTTAGAAAGATGGTAACAATAACCCTGTATAGGAGACAACAAGAGACACTGATGTATAGAACAGTCTTTTGGACTCTGTGGGAGAGGGAGAGGGTGGGATGATTTGGGAGAATGGCATTGAAATACGTATAATATCATATATGAAATGAGTCGCCAGTCCAGGTTCGATGCACGATACTGGATGCTTGGGACTGGTGCACTGGAATGACCCAGAGGGATGGTATGGGGAGGGAGGAGGGAGGAGGCTTCAGGATGGGGAACACATGTATGCCTGTGGTGGATTCATTTCGATGTATGGCAGAACCAATGCAATATTGTAAATTTTAAAAAGAAAATAAAATTTAAAAAATAAAAATAAATAAATAAAAGGAGATACCTAGGAATACACCTACTAAAGAGGTGAAAGACATCCTCAGAAAACCATAGGACACTTATGAAAGAAATTGAAGATGACACAAACAGATGGAAAGATATATAGTGCTCATGGACTGGAAGACTTAATATTGATAAGATGTCCATACTACCCAAGGCAATCTACAGAGTCAGTGCAGTCACTATCAGCTTGATTAAAATAGTTAGTGTGTGCTTAGTCACTCAGTCGTGTCCGACTCCTTTGGACTATAGCCCGCCGGGCTCCTCTGTACTTGGGATTTCTCAGGCAAGAACACTGGAGTGGGTTGCCATTTCCTTCTCCAGGGCATCTTTCCAACTCAGGGATCAAACCCACATTTTCTGTGTCTCCTGCGTTGCAGGAAGATTCTTTACCCATTGAGCCATCAGTGAAGCCACCGACTGTTCACTGTTAATTCTATCTTGTTTATTTACTTGACTGATGCTGAAAATTTTATTTATCATTGCATTTTTTATGAAGAATTGAGTTTGTATTTACTTTTCAATTATTTGACTTTTTGAGTTAGAGTCTTTTTTCTTCATAGTCAACTGACAAAATTTTTCTTTTAGCTTTTCTCTTAAGCTTAATGATTTTTGTCTCTCTCTGTCGGCTTTTTTTAAAAATATTTTTCTCTTGATGGTATTTTTTCTATATGCCTGGAAATTTGTAAATGTCTCTTTATCTTCAGTTTAGGACTTTTATTCCTAGGCTTACCATTAGTAAATGAAAAAAAAAAGTTTTATTTACCGAACACAATGAAACTTAATCTGACAACCTGAGTACCTCAAATCAAATACATTTTCTTCTACTATTTGTCTGATTATTTCTTCCCCTCTATTTGTTCATTTAACTTCTTCTAGAATTCCTAGTATTCACATTAACTCTCTGGGATCTTGATTCCATTTGTCTTGCATTTCTCCCCCTTTGGTCAGTATTTCAATATACTTTTATTTTCATGGTCAACAGATACCTGTATAGGCTGCAGGGAATGGGGTAATCTACTTATACTTTGTCCTATGCTTTGTGTTACTTATTTAACTTGATTTTCCAGACCACTGGTTTAGATCTCAGTGGAAACCTTTCTTTCAATTCATCAGGTGATTTGTTTAGAAGGTAGTTTTTTAAATTACTATTTCTTTAATCTACAGAAAGACTATTTTTTCCTTTATTTGAATTACCTTATTTTTTCAATTTTTTTCCATTTCCATTTATCTCTCCTGGTTATTCTATTTGCGTGTATGTGTTCTACTTCTTTCTGCTTCAGTTATGAAGATAAGGCACTTCAGCTCTCAAACTACCCTTCTGTATATGGCTTTTGATGCTGAGACTGCAATTCAACTAACTTCATTCTGCTTTGTCAGCTGTTCCCCTTAAAGCTTTGTCAATAGGGGGTGTGAGAGAGAGAGAGAGAAAGAGAGAGAGAGAGATTGTACACAGAAGAAAGAAGGGACTTCTTATTTTCTGTTTTCTTCTTGCCAACTTCCTATTTCTTTTCTTTTATTTTATTTTTTAACTTTACAATATTGTATTGGTTTTGCCATATATCAAAATGAATCCGCCACAGGTATTCCCCATCCTGAACCCTCCTCCTTCCTCCCTCCCCGTACCATCCCTCTGGGTCATCCCAGTGCACCAGTCCCAAGCATCTAGTATCGTGCATCGAACCTGGACTGGTGACTCATTTCATACATGATATTATACATGTTTCAATGCCCTTCTCCCAAATCTTCCCACCCTCTCCCTCTCCCACGGAGTCCAAAAGACTGTTCTATACACCATTGTCTCTTTTGTTGTCTCCTATACAGGGTTATTGTTACCATCTTTCTAAATTCCATATATATGTGTTAGTATACTGTATTGGTGTTTTTCTTTCTGGCTTACTTCACTCTATAATAGGCTCCAGTTTCATCCACCTCATTAGAACTGATTCAAATGTATTCTTTTTAATGGCTGAGTAATACTCCATTGTGTATATGTACCACAGCTTTTATTTCTTTCTGAGTTTTTGTTACCCTAGTAAGGCTTCGTCACCATGGTAGCAGCTGTGTTCATCCACAGTAGCAGTTGAATCTTGTTGGTAGTCTTTCCAAGTATGACAAGACCAGCTTTATCACCATTTATACCATCACCAGATAGACGGCTGACACCCCTCCTTAGAAGTCTGGGTCCCAGTCCCATGGTCCCCCCTGCCTCAGCTCAAATATACCATGACTGGTGGAATAAGATCCCTTCCTAAGAGGTCTGAAATTTAGTTCTGTGGGGCCTCTCCCCCAAGTTTTAATATTTCTAAGTGTTTTCCTTTTAACCCCAGCCTTATGGGTAGGAAATACACATAAGGGTTTTATTTATGTTTACTTGAAATTTCTCCCTCCATGAGACCCTAGTGTAAGTGCATGCTAAGTCACTTCAGTCATGTTCAACTCTTTGCAACCCTATGGACTGTAGACTGCCAGGCTCCTCTGCTCATGGGATTCTCCAGGCAAGAATAATGGAGTGGGTTGCCCTGCCCTCCTCCAGAGGATCTTCCTGTCCCTGGGATCGAACCTATGTCTCTTATGTCTCCGGGATTGGCAGGCAGGTTCTTTACCACTGTTGCCACCCAGGAAGCCCATGAGACCCCAGCATTCTCCTTTTGGTTTTCAGTTACCTAATTTACATTTTTTTTACATATCATTAAGCATTCTTTATTTCACATTCTCTCTGTTAAAAAAAATTGGTATGATTTCTGTCTCCTAACTGGACTTGGGCTGAGATACTGACTAATCATTCTGTTTGTTGGGGTTCCTTAAATGGTTGAGTTTTTTTTCCATTGTTAATCCACAGAGTATGAGAGCTGGGGTTGGAAGACTCTAAATGATGCACAGATAGCTGAAAACACTCCCTTGTGGGCTGGAAGTGTATGGGAAAGCAAATTGCTGGTGCTGCTGCTAGGGTACTTGGAAGAAGGATCTCTGCCCCTCAAATGCTCAATGCTGTCTCAGTGCAAAGGACAGGAAGGACTGGATCTTTCCAGGATGTGCTTCTTTCTGATATCTGTCTAGGATCCTTGTAAAGCTAGTCCCCCGGGTCTCAGTCAGTCCCATAAAAGATAAAGCACCTTGTCAGTTATTAGTCATCATCTGGAGAAGATCTTCAAATTCAGAGCCTTGTTTTTCATAGTCCTAACAGCAATTTGACTTGGGAGATGCAAATAAAGTGAGAATACAGGCAAAGGGCTCTGCATATTTTTGACATTTTGAGGAGACCAAGTCTTCAAATAAAAACATGATAGTTACTAATTATTTTGCCAAGTGACTCTTTTAAAGACAATAAATGTTATTTGATCTTTTTGTCCAAAGTTAAAATCTCAGATAAAAGAAATAATTCCCAACATCAATTAGAAGTTCTGATATATTACAATTAAACAAATAAATTAATCTTAAAATAATTTTATACTAGTGTTTGCTTATAGAAAATAACTTTGAAAATTAAATTAACTTTAAAAATCATTTTTGCATTT